>NC_135333.1:86750759-91750759 GCF_023851605.1 Tamandua tetradactyla | reverse complement strand
TTACAAAGAGAATAACTTTCTGAACTTAGGTGACAATTAGAAACTACTTTATCTGGGTTCTTGTCCAGTTAAAAGTTAACATCAGTTTTTTTACACAAAATATCTATCTTAAAGGTGATATATAAAATATCAGAAATCCATTGGATTGGGCACCAAAAATTTAGAAGAGCTGCTGACCCAACCTTGGAGCAGAAGCCGACGGCCCTCTATGGTGCTGAGCTTCATCTTAATTGCATGGAGGAAAGGGATGCCCCAGTGGAAGACACAAAGCCATCAAGGTGGCTCAGAGGAATTCTTAATATAGTAACTGGTATGGAGGTATTTCACAAGTATAAAATAGCATAAAATGGTGCTTACCATCTGAACATTAGCTAAAATCAGGATACTACAATTGACTGATTACCAGAAAATTTGGCTACATGGATATCCTACATATCAAAATAGCATAACTTTTAAAATTGGTGCTTCTGGCTAAATGGACTAAATCAGACTGCTACAAATTAACCTGACAGCCAATTCACTACAATTCAGCAACATGGCAATTTTAACTAAGTTACCTCATTTTTTTAAAAGATAAAGTCTAGAGGAAGGAGGAAGTTAGGCAAATATAAAATAAAAGAAAAATCAAATTTTACTATACATACTATCATATCTTTTGATTTTGTATTGCATACCTGTGTTACCTTGTCAAAAAAGGCATTTTAAATAGAATGAATCATTGTATACCCTTATAATTAATCCTAGGTATAAAACTTCTATTATTCTCATATAACAAGTTTTCTCAAGAGCTGTTACCTAGGACTTAAGGATAAAATAAAAACTAGCCCTCTATTTTGATAATGGGTTCAAGCTAATTGAAAATATGACACACATCTTAAATGGTTGTTTTCCCAAATGTCTTCCCTTCCTCTGAGTCATGATTTATATTTCAAAGAATAAAGTTAAGCATTCTTCTCATATCCGTTCAAACCTGGAAGAAATTAAAAAAATAAAAAGTAGAGCCTTATGGAAATCTTTTCTTTTCACATATATATAATATTCATTTACACTTAGAAAATCTCATGTGTATAAGTGTCAAACTTTCAGAAGTTTATCTTTCCTGTCTTTATAAGTAAGGATACGAAAAACAAACTAAAAGAACTATTCAAAATTAGTGTATAATTAATACTGGAACACTCAAAATGAGAACTATTTCCTCATTTCCCTGGCAGATCACACACGACAGTAAAGACAATGAGCTATTTTTTTAATTGGAAATCTCACATTCAAATTGAATTATTATAAAAGTCACAAATTAGTTTAATTTCAAATTTGTATTATATCAAAAAACTATCTTCTCTTTAGCTTCCAAAAGTTCCATACCTAAATGAGCAGAATATTTTCTTCTATAACCAGTATAGATTCCAGATTCACACCTTTGATTACATTTAGAAAGAAAGAAAAAAAAATCAAGGACATGTATAAAATATAAAAGATCAATTATAAAAAGAGTTCTGCTATGATTTCAAAGTAAATGTGAAAAGTATTACTGGACTATGTTTAATGAGTACTGAACAATGACAAATTCGAAAATAAGTGGTTAATATAGTTAAATCTTATATAGTTCATATAAAATCAATTTTCATAAAAGCAAAATAAATGGCAATAAGTTGTTTTCTAAATTTCACAATCTAAGTTGGCACTATAAGACTTTAATCCACACAGACCAGTAGAAACAGAAGAGGAGTTTGAGATTCCCTGGGAAAGATGCTCCCAAATCTCACTGTGGAAACTGGCCCTTCTTGATGAACAGTGGGGCACCTGAGGTGGGGGGAAGGGATATTCCTATAATGCTGGAGAGCTATTCTTATTCAGCCCAGGCACAAAAATAGGCTCCTGCTTAGTAGTGCAGTTTAGTATGTGGATTATACACCTACAAAGACAAATATACATGAAAGAAAAGTAGTGTGTCAACTACAGCAGCAATCATTTTTCAATTCAGGTAAGTTTATGTTACTTAGGACATGATGCAGGAAGAATCTAAGCCTTCTAAAGAGCAAATTTCCATAGCAAACAATGTTGCAAAAGGAAACAAAGGAATACAAATAGAGGACTATAAGTACAACATAGACAAAAAAGAAAAGATTCAAGAGCAGGATGAAACACTAACACAGTAAAGGACAGAAATAGTACCTATCTCAAATGATGATGATGATGATAGCTAACAGTAATTGAATACTTAATATGAGCCAAGTACCATTCTAAATATCTTACAAGCTGTAGCAGAGGTCATGTCTCTACTTCAGTATTCAACTTCCTCTTTTTCTTTTTAATAACAGAGCCCATCTCAAGTTTTGGCTGGACAGTAACCTGTCTATTAATTCAAGAAATATTTCTCAGCTTCTTTTATAATCAGGTATTGATGAATGATTAGATTTTGATCACTAAGATATGAACAAGGGTGATATGGGGCATTTCTTCCTCATGTTCTTAAAAATGATCTACTTACTCTTCATGGACTCATTCCATCTTCCGGAAAGCTGGAAAGTGGACAAGGTTCTGATGAACCACTTTCAGCCATAAGGATGAAGATAACCAGAACAGTCTCCTTAGTGTCAGAAGTAAAGCAAGTCACATACTGAGAATTGCTGAGTCACCCCACTAGGGCAGGTCCTTGCATGACTTCATGGAACAGAGCTAACTTATTTGTCATAGACTGTTACATAAGAGAAAATGAAACTACCTTTTGTAAGGTACTGTATTCAGGTATTCCTTGAAATAGCAGCTGTTTCAGTTTGCTATAATGCTGCCAGAATGCAATAACAGAAATGGACTGGCTTTTACAAAGGGGATTTATTAAGTTACAAACTTACAGTTCTAAGGCCATGAAAATGTCCAAATTAAGGCATCAACAAGGGGATACCTTCACTGAAGAAAGGCCGATTACATCCAGGCTTTCTTTGTCACATGGGAAGGCACATGGCGATGTCTGCTGTCCTTCTCTCCTGGTTTCTAGTTTCAGACAACTCTCTCAGCTTCTGGTATCTCCTAGGGCATTTCCTTCTGCATCTGTAAATGTCTGTGTCTTGAGCTTTCTCCAAAATGTTTCCCTCTTAAAGAACTCCAGTAAACTGATTAAGACCCACCTTGAATGGGTGGGATCGCATCTCCATGGAAAGAACCTCATCAAAAGGTCCCACCCAATGATAGGTCTGCCTACACAATACTGGATTAGAAGAACATGGCTTTTCTGAGGCATATAATAGTTTCAAATCAGCACATCAGTTTAGCTTATATCCTAACTAATAAACAGATAACTAATTTATTTAAACTTCATAATAACCAGAAGAGGTTGATACTCTTGTAATCAAACACTTTTTAAAAGTGAGAAAACAAAGGCACAAAAAGGTCAATTAAATAGTGTGTAACAGAACAAAGAAATGAGCCAAGAAAGTCTGCAATCAGATCCAGTTCTTGTAGTAACTATAGTATGCTGCCTTTCATTAACGTAGTGTTGATGGCAAATCAATCAATCAAGATCTGTAACATATACACATACACAGAGACACTGGTATATATAGTGTAAATAGTCTGCATATTTAATTTAATTGCAAATCTATACATCATTAAGGACCCAGAACGATGCTAATGATTGAGTGCCTGAATTTTTATGATAATGGCAGAAATCTATAATTAACCAACAATATCTGTATGGGATAGGACTGATATTGATAAAGTTTTCAAGTCTGGCTAATATTAGTCACAAATATTAACAAGATGTGATATTAGAGAACAACCTGTAACATATAAAGCACAATACGTAAGGTGAGCCAAAAGTTACTAAGGGGGAAAGGTAGTTCTTACATGCCTTATAAAACAACTAACTAAATGTGCTACATTAATTTTAAAAAGTTTTCTCATTGGAATTTTTTAAAAGACGTGCTTCTACAGCATGTACACTATTGAAATTTATACCTTGCACACAGAATGAAATCTTCCCCTTCATTTCTTTGACTATCAGACTGATGATCCAGTCACAGTATAAGGCAAGATTTAAATCTATATTAGAACAAGTTTTCTTGCAAGGTTTCCAATGCCTTTTGGTTTTGGCATGGGGGGGAAAACCACAAGAATAGTCTTGCATGCAAAATTCTGGCTTAGCCCAGGAAACTCAGAGGCATACAAGAACTATTCTCAACTACCAAACCTTTCTCAATCCTCCGCTGAGGGTAAGCTTGGTGGGACGGATAAAAAAGGACAAAGCCAAGTGGTTAGTTTCAAACTAATCACTAGTATCTAGCATGTTATTAAGCCAAACTCTACTGGCAACAGTAAGTGCCTTAATTTGTCCAGGAAAAATCTGATCATATGATAAAAGCTGGAATTTATGAGAATCCTTGTTTAATCAAATAACTGAAACTATAAATTTATTTCATACCTTTGGGTTAGAAAACGGTAGAATTCAAATAAAGACTTATAACAATCTTCACATATCTTAATTTTTGTTTCTCCCTCTTTGTACAAAAATTTAGCTATCTCTAATCAAAGGAAAATATTAAAAGATGAGAAAACAGAGTTATTTTCCCCTCCTTGGAGAAGAACTTCATACAACACAAGTAATTCTACACCCTGAGAAAAACTGGCCTCTTAAATATAATATGTTCTCCCTTACAAAACAGAACAAACAATCCAAGAGTTCAAATAAATACTAGCAAGTGGGTGCTTTTGAAAAATGGAATACAGCTGTTATACGATACTTCAAGCTGGCATTTAGAATATGGTATGTTGCAAAAATTTAAAGCGACCCTTACTCAAAGGTACTTAAAGCACATTCAGTCTTTTCAGAAAATGCAGAGGGCTGACATCTCAATAAAACCAAAATGCTTAACACAGAAAATGAATATATCAAGAATCTAACACAAGATGATTTCAAAGCAACTTAAATTTTATGTAGTTTATGTTATGCTTCATTTTCACTTTTAAGCAGCAGAAAATTCTTGTGTCTAGTAAATTAAAACTCTGGTATATATTATTCAATATCCTGATACTTAGACATAAGAGGAAGAAAAAAAATTGTATAAGAATATTCCCTTCATAATATGCTCCAAGACATCAGAAAAGAACCTATCTGTCCTTGCTTTCCTCATAAAAATGGTCAAATATTTACTAAGCACTATTCATGTGCACAGCACACATTAGTTTTCAGTTAGCATCTGGGTTAAAATACAAAGAATTAAAGACCATTGATTTAATCAAGCTTCAGAAACAAACATTGCAAAAGGAAAGTGTTTGTCTGTATGTCTAGGTCTGACAGAGATATCTTGCGATGTGCAGACATTTCTAAGTAAGGATGACTTTTGTAAATGTACTCTCCTTAGCCAAATGACTACAGACAAAACATCTGGTGGATAAAAGAAAGCCCAAAACTTTGAGGAGAGGGTATGTAAGTGCCTTCTAGTTTCAAGATGAATGTGATAACCATGAACTAATTTTCAGAACAACAAAAAATGATACTCCAAACCATCTGTTTAGAGTATACAAACATGTCTAGGTTAGGGATGCACAAAAGGGCTAAGAAACATATAACACATCTTTAAATAATATAATTATAATTGTAGTTAATGTTCACATAAATATATCCCAAATTTTTCTTTTTTGCCTTTTTCATTCTATTTTATAATTACCATTTTTGTTAATTGTCAACCATGCCAATGTTTTTTTTTTTGAGGCTTTTTTTTTTTTTTTTTTACATGGGCAGGCACCGGGTATTGAACCCGGGTCCTCGGGCATGGCAGGCAAGCGTTCTTACCTGCTGAGCCACCGTGGCCCCCAATGTTTTATAATATTTCAATACTTCCCCTATCTGATATGAGCTACAAAAGTTTAAAATCCTTTATGTTGCAACAACAAAAAAGATAATGTAATTCAAAAAACAAAGTGAGCCAAAACTAAGAAAACAACTTGTAAACATCACTTCAGAACGAAATTTTTAAATTTTGTATATACAAGTTTCACAAAAGAAAGCTTTTTTTACCACCTAAAACTGTTCTCTCTCGAACCAAATACCACTTAAAAGAGAGAGAGAGAGAGATCACTGACATTGCCTTGAAAAAGAAGATTCTGTATACAGTAGCTAAATAAAAAATTTAAACCAACAATATGTTCAGATCTTATTTGTGTCAAGTTGGAATTTTTAATGGATTGGACTAAAAGTGAAATAAAATAAAAACAACATGTGAACTTAATTTCTTGAACACTTTCCATTCACAGTTATAACATGTTAGCAAAACTTTAGCAAGTTCCAGCTCTGAACTTTTACACATTGATTGAGTCAACTAGTACTTCCTTTGGAAAATTCTTCTCCAAAGTTATTTAGGATAAAAATGCAAGCCAGTTTAGAATGTATCAGCATTTAAAATGACTTTACTTCAAGCACTTTACATATAAATATATTTATGCAAAAAGTCAAGATAGTTGTTACTTGTTCTTTCAAAAGACAAGTCTTCTTATTCTTATATTATAGAATTACATCCATTTTAGCAAATATTCTTGTATTTTTTTCATGACCAGCTAATTATTATACCAGTTCTCCACTATAAAGAATTCTGTTCATATTATGATCACTTATCCCACATCAAGGAAAACAAGGCATAATCTGAAAAAGAAAATCTTGATAAAGGTGAGTTCTGGTTGCTTAATTACAGCCAAAATTTTCAATTTTTCTTTTGTAACTTTACCAACCAGAGATCACTCCATCCTAAACTGTTAGTTTCTGTTAAGAGTTTGCTTTTCTCAGCTCTCTGGTATGAAAATATTTCCCAACTATTTCAATGGGATATGAGACACACACATATTCAAAAAAATTGATAAATTTAATATTAGATGGAAAAAAAGGCTGAAATAAAATATATAGACAGACAAACATAAATGGATAAACACAAATGGTTAACAACCTTTTGGGGTAGCAGAATGACTCCTAGAATTTTAAAAAATACGAACACCTAGATCTACTGACTCAGGATTTCAGAAAAACTGTTCTGTAATCTACATCTTTTTTAAATGAACATAAAGAGTTCTAATGTGCTGCGATAGTTAAAATTCAAGAGGTTAGGGTACACTAATCAATGACAACTGTATAAGGGCACCTTAAAACAAAAAAGCATCACATTAATACAAATGTACATTATCTAAAAAAAAAAACCGTATTTCTTTAAAATACTCTACATTACGGATAGTAATTTGTGATAGGGGAAAATATAGATATTAAGAACTTGTGAAGTCCAAGCTAGTATATGTAATGGAGAATGGCAATTTCAGGGCAAAAGCCCAATTAGATAAGTAAAGGAAAATTCTTACGTTGCTTGTAGTAAACAATGTTAGATGTGGCATGCTCCTATGGAAAGCCTTCCAAGGTCTACATTTACTTTACTGTTGTTAATTAACAAGGATAAAAGATTTTTTAAATCAAGAGATGAAAGAAAGAAAATAAACAAAATTAAGTAAACATTAGAGGGAAAGCCGGCATATGTAGCACATTAGGTTAGTTTTAGGTTTCTTTTCTTCTGTTCTTTCACAGAATTTCACATGTCCTTTTCATCAATCTGTAGCAAGGAATTCATTTTCTAAATGAATAGAAGAATGCTGGCTTTTTTAACAGAGGCCCAGGACTATGAAGAGCTGGGCCACCATCTCTTTCCTGTAAGTGGATATTTCTAAAATGAGAGAAATAAGAATCCAGGCTGTATTATCTTGAGGAGTTAATAATAACTAATTATTAACAGCTAATAGAGAATAAAAAGGCATGGCAATTGCTATGCTAAGAAAAATAATATGCTAAATAATGATAATTATAATATTAATATTTTTTTTTAATCTAGAACATATATAACTGAGTGTGCTGGTTTGAAACTTTTATGTACCCCCGAAAAACCATGTTCTTTAACCTGGATTCAGTATTGCTGAGTGGGATCACTTGATTAAGCTGTTTCCATGGAGATGTGACCCACCCAATTGTGGGTGGGACCTTTTGATCAGGTGGTTTTCATGGAGATGTGTCTCTACCCATTCAAAGTGGGGTTGCTTACTGGAGCCCTTTAAGAATGAACAATTTTGGAAAAAGATTCAGAGCCCACAGAGCCAGAGACCGTTGGAGATGAAAAAAGAAAATGCCCCTGAGGAAGGTGTTTGAAATGAGAAACTAAAGACCCCAACACATGCCAGCCATGTGCTTTTCCCATTAACAGAGGTGTTCTGGACCCATCAGCCTTTCTTGAATCAAGGTATCTCTCCTTGGATGCCTTAGTTTGGACATTTTTATAGCCTTAGAACTATAAACTTGCAAGTTAATAAATTCCCTTTATAAAATCCATTCCATTTCTGATATATTACATGCTCACAGCATTAGCAAACTAAAACACTGAGTAAACACAATTTTCATTTGTATTAAGAAAAATAAAAGGGATAGGGATTTTGAAATGTTGATGAAGGAGCTTAGAGAACCTCTCCCCTACAGTGATATCCTTTAAGCAGTTCAAATTAGCAAAAACAAATCATAGTCTCTGAAGACTGATAAAAGAGCTTATAACAAATACAAAACTTTTATTCAACAAAATTTATGGAAATTCAGTTAGAACAGTGTGTGTGGGTGGGGGGGTAATGGCATTTGAAGTGCGGACTACGTCTATCTTCCTACATCGGCCCCCCTACAGCTCTGCCTTATGGAAATAATATTTCAAGATGCTAAGCAGCTAAATGGCAGTTCCTATACCTACAATTCATTAGCATAGAAGAGCTATTCCTGGTAGTTGCTGTAGCTGATGAACATTAGCAATTCCTATTTTCCAAAGTTTCATGGCGTGGAAGACATATGGCTACCATTCCCCACCTACTGCTACACAGAGAGATTCTGGTTGGGGCTACTGGTAAAGGCTACAATTCTTGTTTTCTGCACAGCTCTGTATTATATGAGAACTGCTCCACTAGGCCCACTCCCAAATGCCTTAGCTTCCTGAAGCAGAAGGAGATTTGGCAGCAAAATCCCATCTTCCCAAGCTTTAGTTTGCTGAAGATTTTCATTTGGTGAAGCCAGGCAGTAAACAGGTGGCAGATCTAGTATATACACCTTTCCCCCTCAAATACAGTTCTTGCATCATCAGGAGAATACAAGTGAGGAAACCAATGAACAGCAAATTAGCCATTCTACATGTTCATTTTGTTTTTGTACATAGTGCAGAAGTTTTGTGATTGGGAAGGATTATAAGTAATTCTCAAAAAGTGGGAAGAAACTGTTCCTGGAAAGGGGAATGACTATAACTAGATAAATCTCTGGAGCATGACCCTGAGAACTGGTAAAAGTAATACAGCAATCGGCTAGCAATTAATGGACACTAACAGCAAGAAGTGATAAGAAAAGAGTCAGATACAAATACGATAGGGAGATCAGGTCACAAAAAGACTGAACACATGTCAAGACTACACTCTCTTAAAAGCCCAGTGTAAATCAAAGTATGTGATTAACTAAACTTTACTCTGTATTGATGATTATTGTAACATTACTTCAGGTTCTTGGAAGTCACAGTGACAAATAGGGAGATGTCTTTTATTCTGCGTTTTAAGTGATTGTTAAAACAGATTTGTTAAAACATTTGCATACATGAATACAAATGTAAACTGGGCTCCAAAAGATTTTAATAGTTTAGATTACTACATTCAAACTCTGTTTAATTAAGAAAGCCCTAAGACTTCTCATGGGGTTAAACTGGAGAAGGAGAAATTAATTTGCAGTACTCATAATAAAATGTTACGTTATCAGTTCAACTAAGCATAGAAATCCTCCTTTCCTTTATATCCTTCTAGTCTTCCTTGTTTAGAATATATTTTTCTTAAAATTTCCCTGTATGTACACTGAAAACCATATTAGACACGGTTATTTTTTTTGCTTCAACTGTAACAAAATTCAGAAAATTCAAGAAAAGGAAAGTTTATTTATCTGAATTTTTATTTTTCATTTGATCTTTTCTGTTGTTAAGATTCCTTCTTTTGTCATGTCTTTTATGTGTAGAGAATTTTTTTTAGCTATTCTTTTTAGGTTAAGTCTGCTATGGCAAATTCTCTTAGTTTTCCTTCATCTAAAAATATCTTAATATCCCCTTCTTTCCAGAAGTATATTTTTGCTGGCTACAGAATTCTAGGTTGACAGTTCTTTGGTTTTAGCCCTGTGCTACTCCCTTCTGGCCTCCATAGTTTCTATGAAAAATCCACTGTCATTATAATTGGTTTTTTTCCCTGTAAATAGTGTTATTTTCTCTGCTTGATTTCAAAATTTTTCCAGGGTCTCTAGTTTTCCAATGTTAACTAAGATGTATCTTGGTATGAATTTAGGGGGGCTTATCATATTGGGTTCACTTAGCTTCTTAAATCTGTATATTTTCATCTCTTTTTTATTAGAGAAGTTGTAGGATTTTAGAAAAATCATGTAGAAAGCACAGAGTTCCCAAGTATCCCCACTCACAGATAGTTTTTTCCCTATTATTAATATTTCTTATTACTGTGGTACTTTGCTTACAATTGATGAAACATTATTATTATATTTATGCTATTAACTTTAGGCCACTGTTTGCATAAAGATCTACTCCTTGCATTGTATTGTTCTATGGATTTTTCAGTGTGTGACTCATATACAAATTAGATTTTCACTTTTTATCTCTTTTCAAATACACAATTCAGTGGTGATAATTACAGTCACAAAATTGTATCTCCATCACCATCATCCATTCCTAATTTCAAATTTGGGAAATTTTCAGCCACTATGTTTTTTTTAATACTTTTCTGCTACATACTCTTTCTCCTTTCCTTCCAGGACTCAAATACATGGATGCTAGATATTTTCTTATGATCCTACAGGTCACTGGTAGGGGCAAGATGGTGGCTCAGTGAGTTGTAGAATTTAGTGCCTCCTCCAGAGTAGCTAGTAAATAGCCAGAAACAGCATAGAAAAACTGCTGGGACCACATCAGTGACTGGACACACAGTGTACACCAGTCTGGACAAGCTGGACTGGCTGAAATCCCATGCGGAACTGCAAGTCTCTCAAGCTGTCAAGGTCGGTGCCTAGGGGTATGGCAGCCTGGTTCCCAGGGGGAAAAGGAAAAACACTTTACTAGCAGCAAGGGCTTAGCCCAACGTAGATCCAATTGTGAAATTAATTAACAAATTCTGACTACTGAAACTAGGCTGCCAGCTCAGATAAACCTGGAGTAAGAGCTAAAGGTACTAGGAGTTTTTGCCTGGGCAGAGACAGGGCAGGGCTGACTAAAATGAACAAACAAACAAAAAACAGTGGCTTTCTGAGTCAGACAGCACAAAATATTTGAAAAGGGGGCACATAAAGCCTGGAGAAACCTAGGGCAATGTACCAACTTAAGGTCTTAATTCACAGCCCCAAGGAGCAGGGGTCCTTCTCTGAAAAGGATCTTTTTTCCCTTTGTTTCTACTGCTTAACAGCTCACTAGATAGAACTGCAGGATTCTCAGGCTCCAACTATACCAGGCAAGGGCTGAATTAACCTTGTCTGAGAAACAAAGTAACTAGTCAGGTGAAAGGAGTTAATTCTCTAAAATCTGTACCTTCTCCATGAGAAAGATGGGACCCAGCACAAATGGAATCCCTTCCTCAAGAATTCAGGCCCCAGGGACTGGAAAACTGAAGCAATTAATGCCAGCCTACAACCTCACCTCTGTCTCAACCATGCCCCTAGCACAGAGAGTGTGCTGAAGTTAAAGTCACCACATCACTTTATGCTGGTGGGAAGCTAGAGAAAAACAAGTACCACACAGTGGGCATGACAGGAAAAAACACAGAGTTTGGGGCTGCATAGCATAGTCTCTCAACATGTCAGGTTTTACCCTCAGGGAAAACTGATGGCGGTGACTCTTCCTCCTAAGAAGAGGCCAGTCCAGTCTAGAAAAATCTGACTGGGATCTACAATATCTAGGTAGACCCACCTCAAAAAAAAAAAAAAAAGGCTCCATATAGGCAAGGCAAGAAACAGAAAAACAAGAACTGAAAAATTTTGATCAGTTAAATAGAACCTATGCTAGAGGTTTAGAATAAGCTGAAAGAACAGATGGAGAACAAAGCCATCCAGCAAGAAAATGCTAGGTGAAAGAGTGAAAACAATCTCCAGAAAAACTAATCAATCAAATCAAATGCCCAGACTCCAGCAGAAAAATAATGAGTTACACTAGGAAAATCAAAGATATGGTCCAGTCAAAGGTACAAACCAACAATTCAAATGAGATACAAGAGTTGAAACAACTAGTTCAGAATGTTTGAACAGACTTGGAAAATCTCATCAAAAATCAAATCATTGAGTTGAGGGAGGATGTAAAGAAGGCCTTGGATGAACAAAAAGAAGAAATCAAAAGTTTGGAAAAATAAATCACGAAACTTCTGAGAATGAAAGGCACAGTAGAAGAGATGAAAAAAATGGAAACCTACAATAATAGATTTCAAGAGGCACAAGATAGGATTAGTGAACTGCAGGATTGGAATCTGCAATCCAACAGAAAAAAGAAAATACAGGGAAAAGAATGGAAAAATATGAGCAGGCTCTCGAGGAACTGAATGACAATATGAAGTGGACAAATATACGTGTTTTGGGTGTCCCAGAAGAAGAAGAGAAGGGAAAAGGAGGTGAAAGACTAATGGAGGAAATTATCACTGAAAATTTCCAATACCTTATGAAAGACATAAAATTACAGATCCAAAAAGTGCAGCATATTCCAAATAGAATAGCTCCGAATAGACATACTCCAAGACACTTAATAATCAGACTGTCAGATGTCAAAGGGAATGACAATTTTTAAAGCAGCAACAGAAAAGCAATCCATCATATAAAAGGGAACCCCAATAAGAATATATGTGGACTTCCGAGTACAAATCATGGTGGTGAGAAGGCAATGGTATGACATATTTAAGATTCTAAAAGAGAAAACCTGCCAACAAATAATTCTATATCTAGCAAAATTGTCCTTCAGAAATGAGGGAGAAGGGGCGGTGCAACAGTTGCTCAGCGGCAAGAATTCTCGCCTGCCAAGCTAAAGACATGACTTTGATTCCCAGAGCCTGCCCATACAAAGAATAAAAAAAAAAAAAAAAAAAGAGGGAGAAATTAAAACATTTTTTGACAAACAATCACTGAGAGATACTGTGACCAACAGACTGGCTCTGCAAGAAATATTAAAGGGAGAACCATGGGCAGATAGGAAAAGGTGGGAGAAAGAGGTATGGAGAAGAGTGTAGAAATGAACACTATCAGTAAAGGTAAAAAGAGGAAAAATTAGATATGACATATAAAACCCAAAAGAAAAAATGATAGAAGAAAGTACTGCCTTCACAGTAATAACACTAAATATTAATGGATTAAACTCCCCAATCAAAAGACATAGACCAGCAGAATGGATTAAAAAACAGGACTCATTTAAATGAGGAGACTCATTCTAGACCCAAGGGCAAAAATAGGCTGAAAGCGAAAGGCTGGGAAAACAGCAAGAGCAGCTATACTAACATCCAAGAAATTAGACTTCAAAAGTAAAACAATTCAGAGAGACAAAGAAGGACACTATCTATCAATAAAAAGAACATTTCAACAAGAAGACATAACAATCATAAATATTTATGCAATGAGTCAGAGTGCTCCAAAATATATGAGGCAAACCCTGAAGGGGGAAATAGACACCTCTACCATAATAATCAGAGACTTCAATACCCCACTCTCATCAATGGATAGAACATCTAGACAGAGGATCAATAAAGAAACAGATAATTTGAATAAAACAATAGACAAACTAGACTTAACAGACATTTACAGAACATTACATTCCACAACAGGAGGATAAACCTTTTTCTTAAGTGCTCATGGATCATTCTCAAGGATAGACCATATGCTGGGTCAAAAAGAGTCTCAATAAATGTTAAAAGATTGAAATCATACAAAACACTTACTCATCATGAAGGAATGAAGTTGGATATGAATAACAGGCAGAGGGGGAGAAAATTTACAAATATATGGAGACTAAACAATACACTCTTAAACAACCAGTGGGTCAAGGAAGAAGTCACAAGAAAAATCAGTAAATACCTCGAGGCAAATGAAAATGAAAACACAACATATCAAAATTCATGGGATGCAGCAAAGGCAGTGCTAAGAGGTAAATTTATTGCCTTACATGCCTATATCAAAAAAGAAGAGCAAAAATTGAGGAATTAACTGTTCACTTGGAAGAACTAGACAGCAAACTAACCCCAAAGCAAACAACAGGAAAGTAAGAACAAAGATTAGAGCACTAATAAATGAAACTGAGAACATGAAAACAATCAAGAAAATCAACAAAACCAGAAGTTGGTTTCTTGAGAAAAATAAATAAAATTGATGGACCCTTAGCAAGGTTGACAAAAAGAAAAAGAGAGGATGCAAATCAATAAAATCAGAAATGGAAGAGGGGTCACAAACACTGACCCCACAGAAATAAAGAGTGTAATGACAGAACAATATGAGCAACTATATGCTAATAAACTAGACAACATAGATGAAATGGACAACTTCCAAGAAAGGTATGAACAACCAACATTGAATCAAGAAGAAATAGATGATCTCAAGAGACCAATAACAAGTAAAGACATTTAATCAGTCACCAAGAAGTTACCAAAAAATAAAAGTCCAGGACCAGATGGCTTCACATGTGAATTCTACCAAGCATTCAAGAAAGAATAAGTACCAATCCTGTTCAAACTCTTCAAAAAATTTGAAGAGGAGGGAAGGCTACCTAACTCATTCTATGAAGCCAACATCATCCTCGTACCAAAGCCAGACAAAGATACTACAAGAAAAGAAAATTACAGACCAGTCTCTCTAATGAATATAGATGCAAAATTTCTCAATGAACTTTTTACAAATCAAATCCAGCAGCACAATCAAAGAATTATACACCATGACCAAATGGGATTTATTCCAGATATGCAAGGATGGTTTGACATAAGGAAATCAATTAATGTAATACAGGATAGCAACAGATCAAAGCAGAAAAATACATGATCATCTCAATTGATGCAAAAAAGGCATTTGACAAAATTCAACATCTTTCCTTGATGAAAAACACTTCAAAGGATAGGATAGAAGGGAACTTCCTCAACATAATAAAGGGAATTTATGAAAAATCCACAACTAACATCATCCTCAATGGGGAAAAACTGGAAGCTTTCCCCTTAAGATGAGGAACAAGGCAAGGAAGTCCAGTGTCACCATCGTTATTCAACACTGTGTTGGAAGTTCTAGACAGAGCAATTAAATAAGAAAAAGAAATAAAAGGCATCCAAATTGCAAAGAAAGAAGGAAAACTCTGTTGGCAGTGACAATATATTATATGTTGAAAATCCTAAAAAACACACAACAAAATTGCTAAAGCTAATGAGTACAGACAATTGCAGTGTACAAGATCAACATGCAAAAATCAGTGTTTCTATACAACAGCAATGAGCAATCTGAGGAGGAAACCAAGAAAAAAATTCCATTTACAAAAATTCCACTTACAATAGCAACAAAAGGAATAAAATATTAAGGAATAAATTTAACTAAGTATACAAAAAGGGCCTATACACAGAAAACTACAAGAAATGTCTAAAAGAAATCAAGGAAGACCTAAATAAACATCAAGGCATACTGTGCCTCATGGATTGGAAGAATAAACATTGTTAAGATGTCAAGTCTACCTAAATTTATTTATAAATGCAATGTAACACCAATTAAAATCCCCAAAACTTTCTTTACAGAAATAGAAAAAACAATAACCAAATTTACTTGGAAGGGCAGAGTGCTCCGAATAGCTAAAAATATCCTGAGACTGGAAAATGAAGTGGGAGGTCTCACACTACCTAATTTTAAAGGATATTATGAAGCTACCGTGGTCAAACCAGCATAATACATGCATAAGGATATATGTATACATACTGACTAATGGAATCAAACAGAGTGTTCAGATGTAGACCCTCTCATCTACGAACAATTGATCTTTGATAAGTCAGTCAAGCCAACTTACCCGGGACAAACAGCCTCTTCAATAAATGGTGCCTGAAAACCTGAATATCTATATGCAAAAGAATGAAAGAGGATCCATATCTCAGACATTATACAAAAATTAACTCAAAATGGAACAGACCTAAATGTTAGAGCTAAGACCATAAACCTTTTAGAAGAAAATGTAGGGAAATATCTTATAAAACTTGTAATAGGAAGCAGTTCCCAAGATCTTACAACCAAAGCATGAGCATTGCAGAAAGAATAGATAAGTGGGAATTCCTCAAAATTAAACAATTTTGCGCATCAAGTAACTCTATAAAGAAAGTAAAAAGCCAGCCTATGCAATGGGAGACAATATTTGGAAACCACAAATCAGATAAGTGTTTAGTATCCAGAATAGATATTCTTCAACTCAACAACAAAAAGAAAAACAACCCAATAAAAAAATGGGCAAAAGACATGAACAGACACTTCTCACAAGAGGATATACAAATGGCTAAAAGACACATGAAAAGATGATCAACATCACCGGCTCTTTGGGAAATGCAAATCAAAACTAAATGAGAAATCATCGCACACCCACTAGCATGGCCACTATCAAAAAAACAAAAAATAACCAGTACTGGAGAGAACATGGAGGAAGAGACACACTTATCAACTGTTGGTGGGAATGTAAAATGGTACAACTGCTGTGGAAGGTAGTTTGATGATTCCTCAGGAAGCTAAATACAGAATTGCCATATGATCCAGCAATTCCATTGCTAGGTATCTGTTCACAGGACATGAGGGAAAGGACACAAACACACATTTGCACACCAATGTGTACAGCAGCACTATTCACAATTGCCCAAGCATCCATCAATGGATGAGTGGCTAAACAAGCTGTGGTACATACCTACAATGGAACATTACGCAGCTGTCAGACATAATAAATTCATGAAGCAAGTAAAAACATGGATGGATCTTGAGGACATTATGCTGAGTGAAATTAGCCATAAACAAAAGGGAAAATACTGTGTGGTCTCAGTGATATGACGCAACATTAATGAGTGAACTCAGAGAATTTCAGTTAAGAACACAGGTTATCAGGAGATAGAAATAGGGTACAAACTGGGTGTGATAGTCAGATTCAGTTGTCAACTTGGCCAGGTGAGCATACCTATTCTTGTTGCTGCGGACATAAGCCAATGGTACGTGAACCTCATCTGTTGCTAATTACATCTGCAGTCGGCTAGGAGGCGTGTCTGCTGCAATGAGTGACATTTGACTTAATTGGCTGGTGCTTAAATGAGAGAGCGCAATGTAGTACAGCCTAAGCAGATTGGCATTCCTCATCTCAGCACTTGCAGCTCAGCCTAGGCCTTTGGAGATGCAGGAAGAAGTCACCCCAGGGAAAGATGTTGGAACCCACAGGCCTGGAAAGAAGACCAGCAGAGACCATCTTGTGCCTTCCACGTAAGAAAGAACCTCAGTGGAAAGTTAGCTGCCTTTCCTCTGAAGAACCAACAAAATAAATCACCTTTTATTAAAGGTCAATCCATTTCTGGTGTGTTGCATTTTGGCAGCTAGCAAATTAGAACACTGGGTAATTGATATTGAAGGAAAACAGCTTGTGCAACAGGACTGATTGTAAAAATTCTGAAAGGGATAGCACAATACTACCTGATGTAGCACAACAATAAAAGTATGCTGAATGAAGCTGAATGTGAGTACAATAGATGGGAGAAGGGCTAGGGGCACGTATGAAACCAGAAGGAAAGATTGAGTGTAAAGAATGAGATGCCATAGTTTAGGAATGACTATTGTGTACAATGACGATGATTAAATGTACAAATTAAAAAATATTTTTGCAAGAGGAAGAAAAAAGCTATGCCAGTATTGCAGGGTACTGAAAATAGATGGTATATGGGAAAAAGTACCATCAACGCAATCTAGGGTTTACAGTCAACTGTAACATTGTAATATGTTTCCAATCAATGTAACAAAGATATTATGCAAAAACTAAATGTCAAAAGTCAGAGAGATGGGAAAAGGAGTATGGAATCTTTCTGGAAGAAAAGGAAATGTCTTCAGATAAAGTATACTGGCAAAGACCGGTCTATACAATTATGCTGGACTGTATGATGTGTCAATAAAACTATTCAAAAATGAACAGAAAGGAACAAGTGCTAGAGAAAATGCACAGAACGAGATTTGCCTATTCACTGTTGGTAGGGAAATGAGAAGTGCAGCTCCTTGGAGGGTAGTGTGGTGGCTCCACAGGAGGTTAGGGATGGATTTGCCATATGATTCTGAAACCTTGTTGTTCAGTATATACCTGGAGGAACTGAGCATGGGGAGAGGAATGGACATTTGCATACTGGTGTCTCTGGTAGCAGTGTTCCTGATCCACAGTAAGTGGAGGTGGCCTAAGGGCACAATGCCTGAGGAATGGAAAGGGAAACTGTGGTGCATATACCTACACTGGACTATTCAGTGGCCACAAGAAGGAATGAAGTTGTGAGGCATGCAAGTAGATACATGAAACTCAAAGGCTGTATGCTGAGTGAAATGTCAAGAATAAAAAGGCGTATTACTACCATGTCTCAATCACATGGACTAAGTATATTAAAAAAATCAGTCAACTCAAGTTGAGAGCATGGGATATCAGGTTGGGGCATATTATAAAGGGTCCTGTATTATAAGCTCTTACAGCAGTCATATATATTCAGGAAGTGTACTGCTAATTCTAAATTCTCAGATACTGAGCTGTTTGTACATAACATGTTCTTTTCCAGAACCTTCAAATATTTATGTGACATCTGAGACTCAGAATTAGAACTCTGAAACTATGAAAGTCAGCAGTACCCCGTATAGGAACTGTTTTAAAAGTTGAAAAGTGATCAGACATCCAGTAGAGATATCAAAGAAGCTGATCTGCATAGAACTACTGGGTGGAGGATCGATTAAACTAACATATTTTAAAACTTCAACTTTTGTGTGAGACTAAAGGGAGAGATGTTTATTTGGTTCAAAATTTATATTTTGGGTAGTGCATTTCCTAATTTAACTTGTACGGTTAGTTTAATGGATCACCATAAATGAATGGAATCTTGCACAGGGCGTGAGCTCTTGTTTTGATAGGTTAGTGTGATGCCTTGATAAATCCCGGAGTGATTTAGATAGTGAATAAAGAAGTATTTGCAAAGTCCCCTTAGGGTAATGGAGAAATAGGGGAAAATATTCAACTTCCTCATTTGGAGAATTTCTGATATTCTTGCAAACAGTGGGGACAACCAAACCATTAAGCAAACCCCTCGATCTGAATACTAGACTTTTATCTGATATGTCGTTTCCAAATATTGTCTCCCAAGGTGTAGGCTGTGTTTATACTTTCTTGATGAAGTTCTTTGATGCACAAAAGTGTTTAATTTTGAGGAGCTCCCATTTATTTATTTCTTTCTTCAGTGCTCTTGCTTTAGGTTTAAGGTCCATAAAACCGCCTCCAATTGTAAGTTTCATAAGATATCTCCCTACATTTTCTTCTAACTGTTTTATGGTCTTAGACCTAATCTTTAGATCTTTGATCCATTTTGAGTTAACTTTTGTATAGGGTGTGAGATACAGGTCCTCTTTCATTCTTCTGCATATGGATATCCCGTTCTCTAGGCACCATTTATTGAAGAGACTGTTCTGTCCCAGGTGAGTTGGCTTGACTGCCTTATCAAAGATCAAATGTCCATAGATGAGAGGGTCTATATCTGAGCACTCTATTCGATTCCATTGGTCGATATATCTATCTTTATGCCAATACCATGCTGTTTTGACCACTGTGGCTTCATAATATGCCTTAAAGTCAGGCAGTGCAAGACCTCCAGCTTCGTTTTTTTTCCTCAAGATACTTTTAGCAATTCAGGGCACCCTGCCCTTCCAGATGAATTTGCTTATTGGTTTTTCTATTTCTGAAAAATAAGTTATTGGAATTTTGATTGGTATTGCATTGAATCTGTAAATCAATTTAGGTAGGATTGACATTTAACTATATTTAGTCTTCCAATCCATGAACACGGTATGCCCTTCCATCTATTTAGGTCTTCTGTGATTTCTTTTAACAGTTTTTTGTAGTTTTCTTTATATAGGTTTTTTGTCTCTTTAGTTAAATTTATTCCTAGGTATTTTATTCTTTTAGTTGCAATTGTAAATGGGATTCGTTTCTTGATTTCCCCCTCAGCTTGTTCATTGCTGGTGTATAGAAATACTACAGATTTTTGAATGTTGATCTTGTAACCTGCTACTTTGCTGTACTCATTTATTAGCTCTAGTAATTTTGTTGTGGATTTTTCTGGGTTTTCGACGTATAGTATCATATCATCTGCAAACAGTGATAGTTTAACTTCTTCCATTCCAATTTTGATGCCTTGTATTTCTTTTTCTTGTCTAATTGCTCTGGCTAGAACCTCCAACACGATGTTGAATAATAGTGGTGATAATGGACATCCTTGTCTTGTTCCTGATCTTAGGGGGAAAGTTTTCAATTTTTCCCCATTGAGGATGATATTAGCTGTGGGTTTTTCATATATTCCCTTTATCATTTTAAGGAAGTTCCCTTGTATTCCTATCTTTTGCAGTGTTTTCAAAAGGAAAGGATGTTGAGTGTTGTCAAATGCCTTCTCTGCATCAATTGAGATGATCATGTGATTTTTCTGCTTGGATTTGTTGATATGGTGTATTACATTAATTGATTTTCTTATGTTGAACCATCCTTGCATACCTGGGATGAATCCTACTTGGTCATGATGTATAATTCTTTTAATGTGATGCTGGATTCGATTTGCTAGAATTTTGTTGAGGATTTTTGCATCTATATTCATTAGAGAGATTGGTCTGTAGTTTTCTTTTTTTGTAATATCATTGCCTGGTTTTGGTATGAGGGTGATGTTGGCTTCATAGAATAAATTAGGTAGCTTTCCCTCCACTTCAATTTTTTTGAAGAGTTTGAGGAGAGTTGGTACTAATTCTTTCTGGAAAGTTTGGTAGAATTCACATGTGAAGCCGTCTGGTCTTGGACTTTTCTTTTTAGGAAGATTTTGAATGACTGATTCAATTTCTTTACTTGTGATTGGTTTGTTGAGGTCATCTATTTCTTCTTGAGTCAAAGTTGGTTGTTCATGCCTTTCCAGGAACCCGTCCATTTCCTCTAAATTGTTGTATTTATTAGCGTAAAGTTGTTCATAGTATCCTGTTATTACCTCCTTTATTTCTGTGAGGTCAGTGGTTATGTCTCCTCTTCCATTTCTGATCTTATTTATTTGCATCCTCTCTCTTCTTCTTTTTGTCAATCTTGCTAAGGGCCCATCAATCTTATTGATTTTCTCATAGAACCAACTTTGGTCTTATTGATTTTCTCTACTGTTTTCAATTTCATTTATTTCTGCTCTAATCTTTATTATTTCTTCCCATTTGCTTGCTTTGGGGTTAGTTTGCTATTCTTTCTCCAGTTCTTCCAAGTGGACAGGTAATTCCTGAATTTTTGCCTTTTCTTCTTTTCTGATAACAGCATTTCCGGCAATAAATTTCCCTATTAGCACTGCCTTTGCTGCATCCCATAGGTTTTGATATGTTGTGTTTTCATTTTCATTCGCCTCGAGATATTTACTAATTTCTCTTGCAATTTCTTCCTTTACCCACTTGTTGTTTAAGAGTGTGTTGTTGAGCCTCCACGTATTTGTGAATTTTCTGGCATTTCACCTATTATTGATTTCAAACTTCATTCCTTTATGATCCGAGAAAGTGTTGTGTATGATTTCAATCTTTTTAAATTTGTTAAGACTTGCTTTGTGACCCAGCATATGGTCTATCTTTGAGAATGATCCATGAGCACTTGAGAAAAAGGTGTATCCTGCTGTTGTGGGATGTAATGTCCTATAAATGTCTGTTAAGTCTAGCTCATTTATAGTAATATTCAGAATCTCTATTTCTTTATTGATCCTCTGTCTAGATGTTCTGTCCATTGATGAGAGTGGGGAATTGAAGTCTCCAACTATTATGGTATATGTGTCTATTTCCCTCTTCAGTGTTTGCAGTGTATTCCTCACGTATTTTGGGGCATTCTGGTTCGGTGCATAAATATTTATGATTGCTATGTCTTCTTGTTTAATTGTTCCTTTTATTAGCAGATAGTGTCCTTCTTTGTCTCTTTTAACTGTTTTACATTTGAAGTCTAATTTGTTGGATATTAGTACAGCTACTCCTGCTCTTTTCTGGTTGTTATTTGCATGAAATATCTTTTCCCAACCTTTCACTTTCAACCTATGTTTATCTTTGGGTCTAAGATGTGTTTCCTGCAGACAGCATATAGAACGATCCTGTTTTTTAATTCATTCTGCCAGTCTATGCCTTTTGATTGGGGAACTCAGTCCATTAACATTTAGTGTTATTACTGTTTGGATAATATTTTCCTCTAACATTTTGCCTTTTGTATTATATATATATCATAAATGATTTTCGTTCTTTCTACACTCTTCTCCATACCTCTCTCTTCTGTCTTTTCGTATCTGACTCTAGTCCTCCCTTTAGTATTTCTTGCAGAGCTGGTCTCTTGGTCACAAATTCTCTCAGTGACTTTTTGTCTGAAAATGTTTTAATTTCACCCTCATTTTTGAAGGACAATTTTTCCGGATATAGAAGTCTTGGTTGGCAGTTTTTCTCTTTTAGTAATTTAAATATATCATCCCATTGTCTTCTAGCTTCCAAAGTTTCTGCTGAGAAATCTACACATAGTCTTATTGGGTTTCCCTTGTATGTGATGGATTGTTTTTCTCTTGCTGCTTTCACGATCCTCTCTTTCTCTTTGACCTCTGACATTCTAACTAGTATGTGTCTTGGAGAACGCCTATTTGGGTCTATTCTCTTTGGTGTGTGCTGCACTTCTTGGATCTGTAATTTTAGGTCTTTCATAAGAGTTGGGAAATTTTCAGTGATAATGTTTTCCATTAGTTTTTCTCCTCGTTTTCCCTTCTCTTTCCTTCTGGGACACCCACAACATGTATATTTGTGCGCTTCATATTATCATTCAGTTCCCTGATCCCCTGCTCAAATTTTTCCATTCTTCTCCCTATAGTTTCTGTTTCTTTTTGGAATTCAGATGTTTCATCCTCCAGTTCACTAATTCTATCTTCTGTCTCTTTAAATCTACCATTGTAGGTATCCATTGTTTTTTCCATCTTTTCTACTTTGTCCTTCACTCCCATAAGTTCTGTGATTTGTTTTTTCAGTTTTTCTATTTCTTCTTTTTGTTCAGCCCATGTCTTCTTCATGTCTTCCCTCAATGTATTGATTTGGTTTTTGAAGAGGTTTTCCATTTCTGTTCGTATATTCAGGATTAGTTGTCTCAGTTCCTGTATCTCATTTGAAGTATTGGTTTATTCCTTTGACTGGTCCGTATTTCCAATTTTCCTAGCGTGATCCATTATTTTCTGCTGGCATCTGGGCATTTAATCAGATTTCCCTGGGTGTGGCACCCAGCAGGTTGAAAGATTTTCCTGTGAAATCTCTGGGCTCTGTTTTTCTTATCCTGCCCAGTATGTGGCGCTCGTGGCGCTCGTCTGTCTGCGGGTCCCACCAGTAAAAGATGCTGTGGCTCCTTTAACTTTGGAAAACTCTCGCTGTGGGGGAGGGTCGCCAGATGAAGCGGCTTGGGGGAGTTCCGGTTCAAATCTCCCAGCCGGCCCGTGAATCCACGTGTGGGGGGGGGCACCAGCTTCTGCAGCTTGGGGGACCTCTTATCCAATTCTCCCATCTGGCTAGCGAGGCCGCGCATGGGGTGGGGCACTGGTCGCCGTCGCTTGAGGGGACCGCCTGTCCAATTCTCCCAGCCGGCCCGGGAAGGAGGGAGGGAGGGACTCCGGCCGCCAGCCACCCCGGCCCGGAGAAGCGCGTGCCCCTCGGGTATCTCACCGCAGTGGATTCTCCCTGCCAGTTCAGCCCTTCCAGAATGGGGTACGCTGTCTTTTTGGTCTCTGTCGTGGCTCCAGGAGCTGTTCTGTACCGTTTCTATTTCTTTAGTAGCTGTTCTGGAGGAGGAACTTGTTTCTTAGCAGCACACTTAGCTTGTACCTGTTCATACTCTTCTTGTGCTTTTTGATTTGATGTTTTCTTTTTATTTTTCTTTGAAGTAGCAATGGAATTTACTGTTTTGCTACTTTGGCTGGCTGGTAGAGGCTGGTCAATGTTACATTGTTCTTCAGATAAAGCCAGATCAATGCTACATTGTCCTGGCAAAGGTTGGGCAACTTGTTTCTCAGGGGAAGTTTGGTCAACTTTTTATAGTTCCTTTCTAAGTCTTTCCTCTTCAGCCACATAGAGATGTTTCAGATGATCAGGATATCGATCTGTGAACTGGGATTCTTGTGAGGTTTGAGCCTTTTTTGTCTTCCAGGTAACTTCTTGTAATTTTGCTGAATCTTCAGTTTTCTTTGAAAAGCAAAGCCTTGCCCCTTGTGGACACTCCCAGCATGGACCTTCAGATGGTTAGGATGCCACTTCTTCTGTTTCATGTTCTTATTCCTGAACCCAACCAGAGAAACTCCTTCTTAACGTGACCCAAAACTCCCAGCTTCCCACCTTGCTGCTGTCCTCACTGGCACCATTACCACTCCCTGTCTTTTGGTATGAGGACATTTCATAGAATTAAATCATGATCACATCAGCAACATCCACAACTGATTACATTTGTAATTAGCCAAGGGTAATGTCTTCTCTAATGAGTGATGCTTTTTCTCATCACTGGAAGCCCTTTAAGGAGGATTCAGAAGAGAGAGGCTCCCTTCCGGCTTCAGCTTGAAAGTCTCTCCTGTGGAGTTCATCCAGAACCTCCAACGGAATCGTGAGCTTCACAGCCTGCCCTACAGATTTTGGACTCTACGTTCCCATAGTTATGTGAGGCACTTTTATGAATCTTATATTTATGAATATTTTCTGTTGATTCTGTTTCTCTAAACAACCCTAACTAATACAACTTGGTACCAGGAGTGGTTCTTAAGAAACAGAATCTCAAAAATGGGTTTTTATGAATGGTTTTCTAATTTGACTGGACTCAAAGGCACTAAGGACTATGATTCCCATAATCAGAATGACAGTCCCAAATCATAAAGTGAGTTGCCAAAAGAGATAGTCAAAATATCACCATTCGATTCTCCTAAAGCATAGAGTGTTCGAAGCCAGGCTCTGAGGGATAACGTTTTTGACACCTTTACAGAGTTTTGTGGAAATAAGAGGTACACAGATGTTGGCTGGTTGTTGTTAGATACACTGGCTACATTAAGGAGTGAAACGGATGGGCTTAAGGCTTCAAACAAGAAGCGTAAGCACCATCTGACAGATGTAGAAGTTTCTATGAGTATCCTGAAGGAAAATCTTATTTCCCGTAGTTGTAGACTTGAGATCTCTTAAAATCACTCAGAATCTTAGAGTAGCAACCTTACAATGCAAACTGAAATCTCAATGTTGCATGGTGTCTGCCGTTAAAGTGAGGGCCCTGGTATAATGCAGATGAGAGGATCCAGAGGCTTGGAGAGACTGGAATGTTAGAGTGGATTTACCATGCAAAGCCTGCTTTTACACTCCAGGAATGTCCAGAGGATGCACCCTTTACCAGAACACTGAGAAATAAATTTGTGAGACTAGCACCATCATCCCTGAAGAGCTCTGTAGTTGCACTGGACTAGAAAGGAGAAGGACCCTTAAAACTGGGATGGTAACATATGGATTGATAATGATGTCAGTGGAGAGGTTGAAACCCTAGGGCATGCTGAGTCTTCTCTAGATGACCCCATAACAGTCTGCCCTGAGGACACAGCCACCCCATCTCTAGCCTGTCTTGAGGAGGAGGCAACCCAACCTCCTCCTGAAGGGAATAGCCCTAGAGTGATTAATCAAGTTTCACCAGATGAAACTGCAAATGAATGCCCTGAAGCAAATGGCTTGGAAGATATTTCTAATCCTTTTCATGACCCACCCCCCACCACCCCTCATTTCTTCCAGACCTATAATGAGACTAAACTCTGAAAAGGCCCCTAAAGGTGAGGTACAAAGCATCACACATGAGGAGGTTCATTATACTCTGAAAGAACTATGTAAGTTTTCCAATTTATATAGACGGAAATCAGGGGAATATGTGTGGCAATGGATTTTAAGGGTGTGGGATAATGGTAGGAGGAATATAAGGCTGCATTCAGGCTGAATTTATTGATATGTGTCCAGTAAACAGAGATTCTGTACTCAATGTTATAGCTCGAAGGGTTAGAAAAGGTATTAACAAGCAGTATTTTAGATGCATGGTTGAAACATATAACAAAAGGTGGCCGACATTACCTGAGTTTGAGATGCCAGAACTGCCCTGGTATAATGCAGATGAGGGGATCCAGAGGCTTAGAGAGACTGGAATGTTAGAGTGGGTTTATCATGCAAAGCCTACTCTTACACCCCAGGAAGGTCCGGAGGATGCACCTTTTACCAGAACATTGAGAAATAAATTTGTGAGACTAGTGCCATCATCCCTGAAGAGCTCTGTAGTTGCACTCCTCTGTAGGTCAGATATTATTGTGGAAACTGCTGTCACTGAGCTTGAATCCTTAAACACAATGGGGATGACCAGATCCCAAGCTGGCAGAAGCCAGGTGGCAGCAAAGACAGGGTAGACGTGGCCATTATAATAGACGGCAAACTCAAAGCAGGGGTCAAAATTATATGACTCCCAGAGATTTGTGGCAATGGCTAGTAAATCATGGGGTACCTAGAAGTACAATAGAAGGGCAGTCTACTAAATTCTTCTTCGACCTGTGTTCTAGTTTGCTAGCTGCCAGAATGCAACACACCAGAGATGGATTGGCTTTTAATAAAAGGGGATTTATTTTGTTGGTTCTTCAGAGGAAAGGCAGCTAACTTTCCACTGAGGTTCTTCTTACATGGAAGGCACAGGATGGTCTCTGCTGGTCTTCTCTCCAGGCCCTTGGGTTCCAACAACTTTCCCCGGGGTGACTTCTTTCTGCATCTCCAAAGGCCTGGGCTGAGCTGCAAGTGCTGAGATGAGGAATGCTGAGCTGCTTAGGCTGTGCTACGTTGTGTTCTCTCATTTAAGCACCAACCAATGAAGTCAAACGTCACTCATTGCAGCAGACACACCTCCTAGCCGACTGCAGATGTAATTAGCAACAAATGAGGTTCACATACCTCATTTGTCTGCAGCAACAAGAATAGGTATGCTCACCTGGCCAAGTTGACAACTGAATCTAACTAACACAACCTGTATAAACAAAAGTTCTAGGTCAAGTGAACAGAAGTCTAACCTGAATTACAAAAACACAGAGTCATAGCCCCTTAATCAATTTCCAGACCTGAGACAGTTTACAGACCCTGAGCCCCTTGAATGAAGGGGAGGCCAGGTCCCTTTGGGGGAGAACCTTGTTACACTATCACAAATTGATACTGTTAATGCTCCTCCAAGCCTTGCCCAAGGAGACCGGTGGCCTTTTACCAGGGTAACTGTGCATTGAGGAAAAGGAAATGATCAGATATTTCGGGGATTATTAGACATTGGTTCAGAAGTGACATTAATTCCAGGGGACCCAAAACGTCACTCTGATCCACCAGTCAGAGTGGGGGCTTATGGAGGACAGCTGATCAATGGAGTTTTAGCTCAGGTCCGTCTCACAGTGGGTCCAGTGGGCCGTGGGACCCATTTTGTAGTTATTTCCCCAGATTCAGAATGTATAATTAGAATTGACATACTGAGCAACTGACAGAATCCCCACAGTGGCTCTCTAACTTGTGCACTGAGGGATACCATGGTGGGAAAGGCCAAGTGGAAGCAAGTAGAACTGTCCCTAACCTAGCAAAATAGTAAATCAGAAGCAATACCGAATTCCTAGAGGGACTACAGAGATTATTGCCACTCTTAAGGACTTGAAGGATGCTGGGGTGGTGATTCCCAATACATCCCCATTCAACTCTATTTAGCCTGTGCAGAAAACTGATGGGTCTTGGAGGATGACGGTGGATTATCGTAATCTCAACCAGGTGGTAACTCCAATTGCAGCTGCTGTTCTGGATGTGGCATCATTGCTTGAGCAAAGCAAGACATCCCCTGGTACCTGGCATGCAGTTATTGATCCGGCAAATGTTTTTTTCCCAATAGCCATTAGTAAGGATCACCAGAAACAGTTTGCTTTCATCTGACAAGGTCAGCAATATACTTCCACTATCCTACCTCATCAGGGATATATCAACTCCCCAACCCTATGTCATAATCTTGTCCGTAGGGACCTTGATCGTTTCTCCCTCCCACAAGACATCACACTGGTCCATTATATTGATGAGATCATGTTGATTGGACCGAGTGAGTTAAGAAGTAGCAACTGCTCTAAACTTAATGGTAATGCATCTGCATGTCAGAGGATGGGAGGTAAACCCAACAAAAATACAGGGGCCTTCCACCAAAATGAAATTTCTAGGTGTCCAGTGGTGTGGGGCATGTGAAGATATCCCTTCTAAGGTGAAAGATAAGTTGCTGCATCTGGTGCCTTCTACAACCAAAAAAGAGGCGCAATGCCTAGTTTGTCTCTTTGGATTTTGCTACAACCTATTCCTCATCTGGGTGTGCTCCTCTGGCCCATTTATCAAATGACCAGAAAAGCTGCTAATTTTGAGTGGGGACCTGAACAAGAGGAGACTTTGCGACAGGTCCAGGCTGCTGTACAAGTTGCTCTGCCACTTGGACCAAATGATCCAGCAGATCCAATGGTGCTAGAAGTGTCAGTTTCAAATAGAGATGTTGTTTTGAGCCTTTGGCAGGCCCCTATAGGAGAATCACAACAGAGACCCTTAGGATTTTGGAGCAAGGCCTTAACGTCTGCTGCAGATAACTAATCTCCTTTTGAGAAACAGCTTTGGCCTGCTACTGGATCTTAGTAGAGATTGAATGCTTAACCCTGAGCTACCAAGTTACCATGAGATCTGAGTTGCCTATCATGAGCTGGGTGTTGTCTGACTTACCAAGTCATTAAGTTGGGCATGCGCAGCAGTACTCCATCATAAAATGGAAATGGTATATACGAGATAGGGCCAGAGCAGGTCCTAAAGGCACACGTAAGTTAAATGAAGAAGTGGCCCAAATGCCATGGTCTCCACTCCTGCCACATTACCTTCTCTTTCCCAGACCAGAGCTATAGCATCTTGGTGAGTTCCTTACAGTGAACTGACTGAGGAAGAGAAAACTTGGGCCTGGCTTACAGATGGTTCAGTACGACATGCAGGTACCACCCGAAAGTGGACAGCTGTAACACTACAACCCCTTTCTGGGGTGTCCTTGAAGGACAGTGGTGAGGAGAAATTCTCCTAGTGGGCATAACTTCAAGAAGTGTACCTGGCTGTTCATTTTGCTTGGAAGGAGAACTGGCCAGAGGTGCATTTGTATACTGACTCATGGACTGTTGCTAATGGTTTGGCTGGATGGTCAGGGACTTGGAAAGACCATAATTGGAAAATTGGTGACAAAGAGGTCTGGGGAAGAAGTATGTGGATGGATCATTCTGAGTGGGCTAAAAACATGAACATATTTGTGTCATGTAAATGTGCACCAGAGGGTGACTTCAGCAGAGGAAAGTTTTAATAATCAAGTGGATAAGATGACCTGTTCTGTGGATACCAACCAGCCTCTTTCCCCAGTAACTCTTGTCTTTGCCCAATGGGCTCATGAACAAAGTGGCCAGGGTGGTAGGGATGGAGGTTATGCATGGGCTCAGCAACATGGACTTCCACTCACCAAGACTGACCTGGATAAAGCCACTGCTGAGTAACCAATCTGCGAGCAGCAAAGACCCACACTCAGCCCCCAATATAGTACCATTCTCCAAGGTGACCAGCCGGCTACATGGTGGCAGGTTGATTACATTGGACCACTCCCTTCCTGGAAGGGGTAGCAATTTGTTCTAACTGGAATAGACACATACTTTGGATATGGGTTTGCTTTCCCTGCATGCAATGCTTCTGCCAAAAATACCATCCATGGGCTTACAGAATGCTTTATCCATAGTCACGGTAATCCACCCAACAGTGCCTCTGATCAGGGAACACATTTCACAACAAATGAAGTGTGGAAATGGGTACATGCTCATGGAATTCTCTGGTCTTACCATGTTCCCCTCATCCAGAAGCACATGGATTGACAGAATAGTGTAATGGCCTTTTGAAAACTCAATTATGGTGCCAACTAGGTGGCAATGCCTTCAAGGGCTGGGGATGCTCTCCAGAGAGCTATGTATGCTCTCAATCAGCGTCCACTGTATGGTGTTGTTTCTCCCATAGCCTGGATCCATGGGTTCAGGAACCAAGGGGTGGAAATGGAGTGGCACCATAACTATTACCCCTAGTGATCCACTAGGAAAATTTTTGCTTCCTGTCCCTATGACCCTGAGCTCTGCTGGTCTACAGGTTTTAGTTCCAAAAGGGGGAGTGCTTCCACCAGGCGAAACAACAGTGATTCCATTGAACTGGAATCTAAGACTGCCACCTGGTGACTTTGGGCTACTCATGCTCCTGGATCAACAAGCCAAGAAGGGGATTACATTACTGGCTGGGGTGATTGACCCTGACTATCAGGGGGGAATAGGACTGTAACTACATAATGGAGGTAAATAAGCATTTTCCTGGAATATAGGAGGATCCCCCAGGGGTCTTTTAGCACTACCATGCCCTGTGATTGAAATCAATGGAAAACTGCCACAACCCAATCCAGGCAGGGGTACGAATGGCTCTGAAACTTCAGGAATGAAATTTGGGTCACCCCAACAGGCAAAGAACCACAACCAGCTGAAGTGCTTGCTGAGGGTAAAGGGAACATGGAATGCATAGCGGAAGAAGGTAGTGATAAGTATGAACTACAGCCATGTGATCAGTTACAGAAATGAGGACTGTAATGCTGTTTTGTTCATGTTATACTATTTAAGTTGTAAGATATCAAGTTTAAGAATGAATATTACCCAAGGACTTGCACTCTATTCTGGAGAGATTTTATGTCTTTCTGGTTATATACAGGACAGTTGAGTATTGTTAGGTGAGGAAAAAAAATGTGTCTTTTATTGCTTTCTATTTAGAAATTAGGTATGGTTTAAGGTAATGAGAATAGCTGCCAGGGTAACAAGGGGTGGACTGTCATGGTCAGGTTCATGTGTCAACTTGGCCAGGTGGTGGTACCTGTCTGTTTGGGGAAGTGTTCCCTGTCTTTTGTTATGAGGACATTTCATGGAATTAAATCATGATCACATCAGCTACATCGAAAGCTGATTTCATTTATAACCAGCCAAGGGGAGTGTCTTTTCTAACAAGTGATATTTAATCAAATAACTGAAAGCCTTTTAAGGAAGATTCAGAAGAGAAAGGCTCTCTTCCTGCTTCGGCCAGTGAGCCTCTTCTGTGGAGTTCGTCCAATTCTCCATCGGAATCATCAGCTTCACAGCCTGCCCTACAGATTTTGGACTCTACGTTGCCATGGTTATGTGAGATGGTTTTATAAATTTTATATTTACGAATATTTCCTGTTGATTCTGCTTCTCTAGAGAACCCTAACTAATACAACAAGCGTATTCAAAGCTTGTTAACATTTTTGAGGACTACTTTATTTGTCAGATAACATTGCTGTCAGCTTGGTATAAACGTCTGTTTTACTGCTTTTTTTCACTCATAATGAGACTGTCCTGGTTCTTGGTATAAGGATTAATTTTTTATTGAAGTCTGGATATTTGATTACTGCATATGAATCTCTGAATCTTATTTAAGTCATTTTAGCAGGCTTCCACTGATATCACTCCATTAAAGAAAGAAAGGAATCAACATTTTATCACTAGCTGGAGTGGAAATTCAGGTTCCCCACTTAGACTCCACTGACACCAAGGGTGGGGAGTAGAGGCTGAGGATTTTCCCATTACCAATGGGCATTGATATGAATCCAGCTTACTGTTTGGCCTGTATTGATACCAGCTTGGCTGACACCACAGGAGAGTAGCACTGTTACCAGTAAGTGGTAATGAAAATCCTGATACAACATTAGGCATCCTTTGATAACTTCCTAGTGGGGAGAAGAAGAAGTACCTCATTACCAACATGTTGGTGTAGAAATCTAGACTTTCTACATGATCTACCCTGACACCAAAGTTACCATCCACTAGAATGGGGAGCTACTATCCAGTAGAATCAAAGTCCTGGCTCCCCACCTAGCCTTCTTTGATACCACCGAGTAAGGAGGAAGAGGAGTGTCTCAATATGGACTGGTAAGGGTGGAAATCTAGCCTCCCAACCCAACCCTTTCTGACAGGGGTGGAGGTGGGACCAGTTTTTCTGTCATGTTTAGTGGGAGTATAATGGTAATTGTATAAGTTTCTGTTTTCTTAGATGGTCACTTTTCTGGTCCTTTGGGTAGAGAGAGCAAGCTTTCCTTGGGACTTTTATATTTTGCCTGTGCCTTTAGTATTTCTGAGTTGCCTGCTTCTCTGGAACCTAGTATTAGACATTTGAGACAAAAACAAAATCCAGAGCACCCACCACTGCGTCATTACTTGGGTCTCAAAGTTTCTAGACAATTTGACTTTTCTCCATCTTTTGGAGTTTGTTTCATATATAATATCCAGGGATTTTTACTAAATTTAGTGGTAAGAATATGGAAAAGTTCATCTCACCCTTCCATATTTCTAGAAGGAAAAGCGTTTATTTCTGTGTTCACTACCTTTTAGGTTTGGCATTTTTGTTTTATATTGTTTGCCATTTGCTACTCTGTTTTCTAGTGAAGTCCTTTTTGCAAGTTCCACAACAAGTCAACTTGACCTAAGGGGACAAGGTACTTTGAGCAAGGAGGGTTGATCAGATCTAGTCCAGGGTAGCCAGGAAGATGTAAGATCCCTAAGAAGCTAAGAATAGTGAAGAGATGGCAGCAGATTTCTCTAGTACAACTACATATTTGAATAAATATCTGCAGAGGCAGAGGTAAAAGTGTGACACTCTGAAAGCTGAAGTGTCAAGGAAAGCTATGTTTTATGCTCCTTCCTTCCTATATATGGTATGCATATATGCACAGATATGTAAATTTGGAAATTCTATTCTATGGGACCAAGGATGTGGCTAGAATAATTCCTGACACAATACCTGGCACTCATTAATATCTGTTGAATAAAGGAATGAATAAATGCAAATTTAAAATTCCACAGCTTTTATTAAGAATAGTAATTAAAATTTATACTTTTTTAGTTTTATAACAATTAATGAATCACCAATCAAAATGTTTATGTACTTTAACAAATAAAGCACTAAAGGCTGTTACCAGAACGTAAGTTGCTGCCTAAAAAATAAAAAGCCTACTTAAATAATTATACGTGAACTTCTCATATTTGAATTAAGAAAAAAAAAAAATTATTTTCTCTTTTTTCCATAAAGGACCATAAACCATCAACATTTATATTATAAGTACATTCAAACTACCAGAAAAAAATGCCTACTTTTTAAATCTGGATTACTTTACCTTTTTTTATATTACTATGAAAACTGATTTTCAATATAATTTTAAAAACACCTTGATTCAGAGTCCAAGATGGCGTCTTAGTAAGGTACATGCGTCTTAGTTCCTCCGACTCCAAATCAACTAATAGGTGAACAGAAACAGTACAGAACAGCTCCCGGGGCTACAGCAGGGAATGGACACACAGCGTAACCCAGTCTGGGCTGGTTAGTCTGACTGCGAAACTCGGCTGCGGTGAGTGAGATCCCCGAGCGGCGGGCGATTTCCCGAGCAGCCGCAGCTGCGGCGGTCCGAGCTAATCCCTCCCTCCTTCCCGGGCTGGCTGAGGGACGCGGAGAGACAAGCTTCCCAGCCAAGGCGGCCGGCGCCACACTTTTGCGGGCGGCTTCGAGTCTCGGCTTCGAGTCCGCGACTACGAGTCTCGCATCAGAGGGCTATCCAAAGTCTGGGCTGGCAAGTCTGATTGCGAGGCTTGGCGGCGGCGAGACCCCCGAGCAGCCGCAGCTGCGGCGGTCCCAGCTAATCCCTCCCTCCTCCCCGGGCTGGCTGAGAGACTCGGAGAGACAAGCTTCCCAGCCAAGGCGGCCAGCGCCACACTTTTGCGGGCGGCTTCAAGTCTCGGCTTCGAGTCCGCAGCTACGAGTCTCGGATCAGAGGGCTATACAAAGTCTGGGCTGGCAAGTCTGACTGCGACTCTTGGCAGCGGCGAGACCCCCGAGCAGCGTGTGATTTGCCGAGCAGCCGCAGCTGCGGCGGTCCGAGCTAATCCCTCCCTCCTTTCCGGGCCGGCTGAGAGTATCGGAGAAGCAAGTTTCCCAAGCCGAGGCAGGCGGCGCCCTTCTTCTGCGGGCGGCTTCGAGTCTCGGCTTTGAGTCCGCGGCTACGAATCTCAGATCAGAGGGCTATCCAAAGTCTGGGCTGGCTAGACTGACTGCAAAACTCGGCTGCAGTGAGACACCCGAGCGGCACGTGATTTCCCGATCAGCGGCAGCTGCGGTGGTCCGAGCTACTCCCTCCCTCCTTTCCGGGCCGGCTGAGAGTATGGGAGAAGCAAGTTTCCCAAGCCGAGGCAGGCGGCACCCCTCTTTTGCGGGCAGCTTCGAGTCTCTGCTTCGAGTCCGCGGATACGAGTCTCGGATAGGAGGGCTATCCAAGCAGCGGTAGCCTCCCCCCACGGGAGGCTTCCTGGTCCGGTGGGGAATACCCCAGGCCCGCTGCGGCCCGCAACCAGTCACAGGGTCCCCTCAAGCCGCGGCAGCTGACGCCCCCACCACGCGCGGCCCCTGAACCAACAGAGAGAATTGGATCCGAAATCCCCAGGCCACGGAGATCGGTGACTGGGGGAGACCCATTCCAAACACTTGAGACAAACGTGTGCCACGTGCACCACATACTGGGCAAGATAAGAAAAACAGATCCCAGAGATTTCACAGAAAAATATTACAACCTTGCTGGGTCCAACACCAAGAGAAATCTGAATAAATGCCCAGACGCCAGCAGCAGAAGATAACTGTCCACGCTCAAAAGATTGAGAATATGGCTCAGTCAAAGGAACAAACCAATAGCTCAAATGAGACACAAGAGCTGAGACAAATAATGCTGAATATACGAACAGAAATGGAAAACCTCTTCAAAAATGAAATCGATAAATTGAGGGAGGACATGAAGAGGACATGGGCTGAACATAAAGAAGAAATAGAAAAACTGAAAAAACAAATCGCAGAACTTATGGAAGTGAAGGATAAAGTAGCAAACATAGAAAAAATAACGGATAGCTACAATGATAGATTTAAAGAGACAGAAGATAGAATTAGTGAATTGGAGGATGGAACATCTGAATTCCAAAAAGAAACAGAAACTATAGGGAAAAGAATGGAAAAATTTGAACAGGGTATCAGGGAACTCAAGGACAATATGAACCGCACAAATATACGTGTTGTGGGTGTCCCAGAAGGAGAAGAGAAGGGAAAAGGAGGAGAAAAACTAATGGAAGAAATTATCACTGAAAATTTCCCAACTCTTATGAAAGACCTAAAATTACAGATCCAAGAAGTGCAGCGCACCCCAAAGAGATTAGACCCAAATAGGCGTTCTCCAAGACACTTACTAGTTAGAATGTCAGAGGTCAAAGAGAAAGAGAAGATCTTGAAAGCAGCAAGAGAAAAACAATCCATTACATACAAGGGAAACCCAATAAGACTTTGTGTAGATTTCTCAGCAGAAACCATGGAAGCTAGAAGACAGTGGGATGATATATTTAAAATACTAAAAGAGAAAAACTGCCAACCAAGACTCCTATATCCAGCAAAATTATCCTTCAAAAATGAGGGAGAAATTAAAACATTCTCAGACAAAAAGTCACTGAAAGAATTTGTGACCAAGAGACCAGCTCTGCAAGAAATACTAAAGGGAGCACTAGAGTCAGATACAAAAAGACAGAAGAGAGAGATATGGAAAAGAGTGTAGAAAGAAGGAAAATCAGATATGATATATATAATACAAAAGGCAAAATGTTAGAGGAAAATATTATCCAAACAGTAATAACACTAAATGTCAATGGACTGAATTCCCCAATCAAAAGACATAGATTGGCAGAATGGATTAAAAAACAGGATCCTTCTATATGCTGTCTACAGGAAACACATCTTAGACCCAAAGATAAACACAGGTTGAAAGTGAAAGGTTGGGAAAAGATATTTCATGCAAATAACAACCAGAAAAGAGCAGAAGTGGCTATACTAATATCCAACAAATTAGACTTCAAATGTAAAACAGTTAAAAGAGACAAAGAAGGACACTATATATTAATAAAAGGAACAATTAAACAAGAAGACATAACAATCATAAATATTTACGCACCGAATCAGAATGCCCGAAAATACGTGAGGAATATACTGCAAACACTGAAAAGGGAAATAGATTCATATACCATAATAGTTGGAGACTTCAACTCACCACTCTCATCAATGGACAGAACATCTAGACAGAGGATCAACAAAGAAATAGAGAATCTGAATATTACTATAAATGAACTAGACTTAATAGACATTTATAGGACATTACATCCCACAACAGCAGGATACACCTTTTTCTCAAGTGCTCATGGATCATTCTCAAAGATAGACCATATGCTGGGTCACAAAGCAAGTCTTAACAAATTTAAAAAGATTGAAATCTTACACAACACTTTCTCGGACCATAAAGGAATGATGTTGGAAATCAATAATAGGCAGAGTGCCAGAAAATTCACAAATACGTGGAGGCTCAACAACACACTCCTAAACAACGACTGGGTCAAAGAAGAAATTGCTAGAGAAATTAGCAAATACCTCGAGGCGAATGAAAATGAAAACACAACATATCAAAACTTATGGGACGCAGCAAAGGCAGTGCTAAGAGGGAAATTTATTGCTCTAAATGCCTATATCAGAAAAGAAGAAAAGGCAAAAATTCAGGAACTAACTATCCATTTGGAAGAACTGGAGAAAGAACAGCAAGCTAACCCCAAAGCAAGCAAAAGGAAAGAAATAACAAAGATTAGAGCACAAATAAATGAAATTGAAAACATGAAAACAATAGAGAAAATCAATAAGGCCAGAAGTTGGTTCTATGAGAAAATCAATAAGATTGATGGGCCCTTAGCAAGATTGACAAAAAGAAGAAGAGAGAGGATGCAAATAAATAAGATCAGAAATGGAAGAGGAGACATAACTACTGACCTCACAGAAATAAAGGAGGTAATAACAGGATACTATGAACAACTTTACGCTAATAAATACAACAATTTAGAGGAAATGGACGGGTTCCTGGAAAGACATGAACAACCAACTTTGACTCAAGAAGACATAGATGACCTCAACAAACCAATCACAAGTAAAGAAATTGAATTAGTCATTCAAAAGCTTCCTAAAAAGAAAAGTCCAGGACCAGATGGCTTCACATGTGAATTCTACCAAACGTTCCAGAAAGAATTAGTACCAACTCTCCTCAAACTTTTCAAAAAAATCGAAGTGGAGGGAAAACTACCTAATTCATTCTATGAAGCCAACATCACCCTCATACCAAAACCAGGCAAAGATATTACAAAAAAAGAAAACTACAGACCAATCTCTCTAATGAATACAGATGCAAAAATCCTCAATAAAATTCTAGCAAATCGTATCCAACAACACATTAAAAGAATTATACATCATGACCAAGTAGGATTCATCCCAGGTATGCAAGGATGGTTCAACATAAGAAAATCAATTAATGTAATACACCATATCAACAAATCAAAGCAGAAAAATCACATGATCATCTCAATTGATGCAGAGAAGGCATTCGACAAGATTCAACATCCTTTCCTGTTGAAAACACTTCAAAAGATAGGAATACAAGGGAACTTCCTTAAAATGATAGAGGGAATATATGAAAAACCCACAGCTAATATCATCCTCAATGGGGAAAAATTGAAAACTTTCCCCCTAAGATCAGGAACAAGACAAGGATGTCCACTATCACCACTATTATTCAACATTGTGTTGGAGGTTCTAGCCAGAGCAATTAGACAAGAAAAAGAAATACAAGGCATCAAAATTGGAAAGGAAGAAGTAAAACTATCACTGTTTGCAGACGATATGACACTATACGTCGAAAACCCGGAAAAATCCACAACAAAACTACTAGAGCTAATAAATGAGTACAGCAAAGTAGCAGGTTACAAGATCAACATTCAAAAATCTGTAGCATTTCTATACACTAGTAAGGAACAAGCTGAGGGGGAAATCAAGAAACGAATCCCATTCACAATTGCAACTAAAAGAATAAAATACCTAGGAATAAATTTAACTAAAGAGACAAAAAACCTATATAAAGAAAACTACAAAAAACTGCTAAAAGAAATCACAGAAGACCTAAATAGATGGAAGGGCATACCGTGTTCATGGATTGGAAGACTAAATATAGTTAAGATGTCAATCCTACCTAAATTGATTTACAGATTCAATGCAATACCAATCAAAATCCCAACAACTTATTTTTCAGAAATAGAAAAACCAATAAGCAAATTTATCTGGAAGGGCAGGGTGCCCCGAATTGCTAAAAACATCTTGAGGAAAAAAAACGAAGCTGGAGGTCTCGCGCTGCCTGACTTTAAGGCATATTATGAAGCCACAGTGGTCAAAACAGCATGGTATTGGCATAAAGATAGATATATCGACCAATGGAATCGAATGGAGTGCTCAGATATAGACCCTCTCATCTATGGACATTTGATCTTTGATAAGGCAGTCAAGCCAACCCACCTGGGACAGAGCAGTCTCTTCAATAAATGGTGCCTAGAGAACTGGATATCCATATGCAAAAGAATGAAAGAAGACCCATCTCTCACACCCTATACAAAAGTTAACTCAAAATGGATCAAAGATCTAAACATTAGGTCTAAGACCATAAAACAGTTAGAGGAAAATGTAGGGAGATATCTTATGGATCTTACAACTGGAGGCGGTTTTATGGACCTTAAACCTAAAGCAAGAGCACTGAAGAAGGAAATAAATAAATGGGAACTCCTCAAAATTAAACACTTTTGTGCATCAAAGAACTTCATCAAGAAAGTAGAAAGACAGCCTTCACAATGGGAGACAATATTTGGAAATGATATATCAGATAAAGGTCTAGTATCCAGAATTTATAAAGAGATTGTTCATCTCAACAACAAAAAGACAGCCAACCCAATTACAAAATGGGAAAAAGACTTGAACAGACACCTCTCAGAAGAGGAAATACGGATGGCCAAGAGGCACATGAAGAGATGCTCAATGTCCCTGGCCATTAGAGAAATGCAAATCAAAACCACAATGAGATATCATCTCACACCCACCAGAATGGCCATTATCAACAAAACAGAAAGTGACAAGTGCTGGAGAGGATGCGGAGAAAGAGGCACACTTATCCACTGTTGGTGGGAATGTCAAAGGGTGCAACCACTGTGGAAGGCAGTTTGGCGGTTCCTCAAAAAGCTGAATATAGAATTGCCATACGACCCAGCAATACCATTGCTAGGTATCTACTCAAAGGACTTAAGGGCAAAGACACAAACGGACATTTGCACACCAATGTTTATAGCAGCGTTATTTACAATTGCAAAGAGATGGAAACAGCCAAAATCTCCATCAACAGAAGAGTGGCTAAACAAACTGTGGTATATACATACGATGGAATATTATGCAGCTTTAAGACAAGATAAACTTATGAACCATGTAATAACATGGATGGACCTAGAGAATATTATGCTGAGTGAATCCAGCCAAAAACTAAAGGACAAATACTGTATGGTCCCACTGATGTGAACGGACATTCGAGAATAAACTTGAAATATGTCATTGGTAACAGAGTTCAGCAGGAGTTAGAAACAGGGTAAGACAATGGGTAATTGAAGCTGAAGGGATACAGACTGTGCAACAGGACTAGATACAAAAACTCAAAAATGGACAGCACAATAATACCTAATTGTAAAGTAATCATGTTAAAACACTGAATGAAGCTGCATCTGAGCTATAGGTTTTTGTTTTGTTTTGTGTTGTTTTGTTTTGATTTTACTATTATTACTTTTATTTTTTTCTCTATATTAACATTCTATATCTTTTTCGGTTATGTTGCTAGTTCTTCTAAACCAATGCAAATGTACTAAGAAATGATGATCATGCAGCTATGTGATGATGTTAAGAATTAATGATTGCATGTGTAGAATGGTATGATCTCTAAATGTTGGGTTAATTTCTTTTTTTCCGTTAATTAAAAAAAAAAAAAAAAAAAAAAAGAGAAGGGATAATTGGAGATGAAGGGATACAGACTGTACAACGGGACTGGATATAAAAACTCAGAAATGGACAGCACAATACTACCCAATTGTAATACAATTATGTTAAAACACTGAATGAAGCTGCATGTGAGGTATAGGTTTTTTGTTTGTTTTTTTTGCTTTCTATTATTGTTTTAATTCTTATTCTGTTGTATTTTTATTTCTTTTTCTAAATCGATGCAAATGTACTAAGAAATGATGAATATGCAACTATGTGATGTTATTAAGAATTACTGATTGTACATGTAGATTGAAATGATTTCTAATTGTTTTGTTAATTCTTTTTTTAATTAATAAAAAAATAATAATCTCTTCTAAAAAAAAAAAAAAAAAAAAGAATCAAACATTCAGGAATAAACTTAACCAAGGATGTAAATGAACTAAACACAGAAAACTACTACAAGACACTGCAAGAAGAAATCAAAGAAGATCTAAATAAATAGAAAGACATTCTGGGTTCATCAATTGAAAAGCTAAATGTCATTAAGATGTCAATTCTACCCAAACTGTTTTAAACATTTAATACAATGCCAATCAAAATTCCAACAACATATTTTGGAGAAATAGAAAAGCTACTTATCAAATTTATTTGTAATGGTGAGGGGCCAACAGCATATTTTGGAGAAATGGAAAAGGTAATTATCAAATTTACTTGTAACGGTAAGCCAAAAACATCTTGAAAAGGAAGAACGAAGAGGGAAGTCTCATACTTCCTGACTTAAAAGCATATTATAAAGCCACATTGTTCAAAACAGCATGATACTGGCATACAGATAGACATACTGAGCAACTGAATTGAATAGAGAGTTCAGAAATAGACCCTTATATCGATGGCCAACTGATTTCTGACAAGGCTCCCACATCCACACAGCTGGTATAGAACAGGTTTTTCAATAAACAGTGTTGGGAGAACTAAATATCCATATCCAAAAGAATGAAGGAGGATCTCTACCTCATACCATATAGAAAAATTAATTCAAAATAGATCAAAGATTGAAATAAAAGAACCAGTACCATAAATTCCTAGAAGAAAATGCAGGGGAACATCTTCAAGATCTAGTAATAGGTGATAATTTCTTAAACTTTACACCCAAAGCACAAGCAATGAAAGAAAAAAATAGATAAATGGGAATTCCTCAGAACTGAATACTTCAGTGCTTCAATGTAATTTGTTAAAAAGGTGAAAAGGCAACCAACACAAGGAGAAATTATTGGAAATCATATATCCAATAAGGGTTTGATATTCAGAATATTTAAAGAAATCCTACAACTCAACAATAAAAAAACAAACAACCCAGTTACAAAATGGGCAGACAACATAAATGGACATTTTTCCAAAGAGAAAATACTAAAAATAGACATTTTTCCAAAGAAAAAATAGCTAAAAAGCACCTGAAATACTTGCTCATGAAATACATGAAAAGATGCTCAGCTTCACTAACTATTAGGGAAATGCAAATCAAAGCACAATGAGATATCATCTCACACATAATAGAATTGCTGCTATTAAAAAATCATGTTGGAGAGGATATAGAGAAATTGGAACACATATTCACTGCTGTTGGGAATATTAAAAGGTACAGCTGCTATGGAGGACAGTTTGGTGGTTCCTCGGGAAGCTAAGTATAGAGTTGCCTTACAACCCACTACTCTGGATAAATCTAGAACATCTGAAAGCAGGGAAGCAAACAGACATCTGCACATCCATGTTCATAGGGGAATTATTTCAATTGCCAAAAGATGGAAACAACTCCGGTATCCATCAACAAACGAATGAATAAACAAAATGTGGTATATACATACAATAGAATATTATCCAGCAATAAGAAGGAATGAAGTTCTGAAGCATGAGACAACATGGATGAGCCTTGAAGACATTATGTTAAATGAAATAAGTCAGACAAAAAGAACAAATATTGTATGATCTCACTGATATGAGCTAATTATGTGCCAAATGTTTAACTAGACTGTGCCAAATTTTAACTAGGTTGAACTTAATCATTTGGAAATAGATAGAGATGATGGCAGCACATTATCGACAGAACCATTAACAGTACTGAATGATGTGTGAACGTGAAGAAAAGGGGAAGTTTAGTCATATGTCACCAAAAGGGAAGTTGGCGGTTAAAATATTGCCCATCTTAAGATGGACAATGATTGCAATTAACTGTACAAATATTAAAAAGTTCTTTCATGAAGTAGAACAAATGTGTGATACTCTTTAAGGGAGTTAAATAATAGAGGGGTATATGGGGGAAATTTTACCTATTGTAAACTATGACCCACAGTTAACAGTAATATTTTAATATTGTTTCATCAACAGTAACAAATGTACCACACCGATACTATGAATCAAATATGGGGGAGGGGGCAGGCAGGGATAGAGGTATGGAAGGTTTGGATTTCTTTTTTATTTTTATTTCTTTTCTGGAGTAATGAAAATGTTCTAAAATTGATCATGGGAACATATGCACAACCATGTGATGATACTGTGAGCCACTGATTGTATACTTCAAATGGTTTGTATGGTATATGAATATATCTCAACTGAACTTGCATGAAAAAAAAGTAAGCAAAAGAGAGGAAACAATAAAAATCGGAGTTCAAATCAATGAACTAGAGAACAAAAAAAGGGAAATTTTAAAGATAAATAAAACGCTAAGTAGACTGACTAAAAAAAGGAGACACAAATGATCAATACTAGAAATGAGAGCGGTGACATCACTACATATAAATGGTACTAAATTCAAAAACAAATATAAGGACAAACATATCAAAGGACACAACTAACAAAGCATGCCTAAAAATAAACAATTTTAATAGACTAACTAATAATTATTGAAGACATTGAATTTAGCAGTTAAATATTTTCCCACAGAGAAAATTCTGGGCCCAAAGGGTTTTATTGGTAAACACTTCTAAACAGTTAAGGAAGAAATAATGCCAGATTTACACAAACTCTTTCAGAAAATTTAATGGAAGGAAACTTGCAAACTCTTTTGTAGAATCCAGTATTACCGAGACAAAACCAGACAAAAATATCACATAAGAAAAGAAACCTCTTTAAGACAAGATAAACTTGTGAACCATGTAATAACATGGATGGACCTAGAGAATATTATGCTGAGTGAATCCAGCCAAAAACTAAAGGACAAATACTGTATGGTCCCACTGTTGTGAACGGACATTCGAGAATAAACTTGAAATATGTCATTGGTAACAGAGTTCAGCAGGAGTTAGAAACAGGGTAAGACAATGGGTAATTGAAGCTGAAGGGATACAGATTGTGCAACAGGACTAGATACAAAAACTCAAAAATGGACAGCACAATAATACCTAATTGTAAAGTAATCATGTTAAAATACTGAATGAAGCTGCATCTGAGCTATAGGGTTTTTTTTTGTTTTTGTTTGCTTGTTGGTTTGTTTGTTGTTGTTGTTTTTTACTATTACTAATACTTTTATTTCTTTTCTTTATATTAACATTTTATATCTTTTTCTGTTGTGTTGCTAGTTCCTCTAAACTGATGCAAATGTACTAAGAAACAATGATCATGCATCTATGTGATGATGTTAAGAATTACTGAGTACATATGTAGAATGGTATGATTTCTAAATGTTGTGTTAATTTCTTTTTTTTCTTTCCGTTAATAAAAAAAAAAAAGAAAAGAAACCTACAGATCAGTACCTTCTATAAACACAGATATAAAATTCTTAAGCCTTTAACAAATTGAATCCAGTAATATGTGAAAAAGGATCATTAAAAAAAATCAACAGAATACTATGTATATCACTGGCATGGACATAATAATTTCTGCTATTATGTCATGTACCCAAACCTAATTAATTTGCTAAAGAAGAGAAAAGATGTAACAATTCTTTTCAGAAGAATTATATCATGACTTCAATGTTTTCTCTCTATATTAGAGGTGGAAACACTGAAAAGACAAAAAAACCTAATCTAGTAATTAATTCTATAGTATTTTCTGCTTCAAAACTTCTTCACCTCCCAACCCTATTTTCTCAAATCTATTTGCTTCTCAAATGTAGACAAATATCTATTATTACCTTTGTAATCTACCAAATATCCTTTGAATAAACACTTATTGGCCAAGTGAAAGAAATTCTATAACAAAGTAACATTGCATTATATTTCTATACATTACATAATTTTTCACATGCCTTTCTGTGTGAAATTTTTACTAAAGTTTTCCAAAGTCTAAAATAACAGAGAACAACAGACTCTCAAAGCTTTACCTTATATTCTTCCACAATAATGCTGAGGGCTTCATGACCAGCTTTCCTCATGTCTTCCAATTCTTGCTTATGTTTTTCCTGAAAAACAACAGCAAGAAACTAAACCATGATTTGTTCTTTTGTTTTCAAAATAATAAAAATACTAACTTTTGCTTCCAGGAGCAATAGAGGGATTTGTGGTGTACCAATACTATAGCTCAAAACTAAGAGAAAAGCAATGTTTATTAAAAATCATCTGGGACCTCCGAGACAATGAGCAATTACAGGGAAAACAAACCTGAGAAAGGAAAACCATGCTAAGATGTGAGATAACACAAGGCAATGGGGTTTTCCCTTGGGGACATTTAAGCAGCCTGGACTTAGGTCAAGAAACAAGATACTGGAAATTTGCCCACAGAGAGGGCTGCCACTAAAAAGTAGAGAAACCAGGAGACATTTAAGCAATTTTAGGGGCCTGGAAACATAAAAATTAGAAACTTCAGGGTCCAGAAGCTCAAAGAGAAGTGAGCAAATATGCTAAATATTTTTTTCATGTATTTTCCAAATTCTGAAACTATATCACACAGGTGCCTAAAAAGCCATGGAAAATTCCTCTGGAAAAACAAGAATTTTTTGCAAACTTACAGAGCTATGGAGGAAAATAAGACTCAAGTTCTGGGAGAGGGCCCCAATGAACACACCATGTTCTCAACTGAAATGAAAAGGCGGTTGCATGTTAGGAAAAGAAGTAAACAAGAGATCCATGAAGGCTTTTCAAAACAGCAATCACACAATTCCTGACTGGATTAAGCAGGGTTTCAAACTTTGTCATATATGAATGACCTAGGGAATTTGATAAACATACAGTTATCCAGCCTCTGCTTTATTTCAACAAGCCTGGACTTCAATATTTTCTATTACCTCGCCAGATGATTTTAATATATACCAAAGTTTGAGAACCTCTAGATTAAGAAGGAGGCCAGCCCCCAAATCCACTTGCCTATGAAAGGAAAGGATGTACTCTGGAGGATGTTAACTTTCTATGAAGCCTCTTTGATTTTTTCAAACACAATGTTCAGCTTTCAGTAAAAACTTACCAGTGTTGAAAACAAACAAGACAAAAAATCAGAAAACAAAAAAAGACAAAAGAAACAGATCCATTGGTGAATCAAATATTAGAGTTATCAAAGAATTTTAAGCATGTATGATTAATATCTTAAAGAAAATACAGGGGAAAATGCAGAAAATGGATGATAGGCTAGAGATTTTCACCAGAGAACTGGATTTTATAAAATGGAAAATTCCAGAACCAAAAAATATCTAATAATAATAACTCAAGATGAGATAAACAGCAGATGTAACATAGCAAAAAGCAGGATTAGAGAACTCAAACACAGGCATTTTTTTAAAAACAAAGACTACAGTAAACAGAGGAAAATCAAGATGTAAAATACCAAAAAAAAATTTTAAATATGAGAGAGTAAAAAGACTGAACATACATGTAAAAGAAGAATATAAATAAACATGATTAACCCAAAAAAGGCAAAAACAGAGAAAAGAACAAGTAGTAAATGATAAAATAAAGAAAAAAAAAAGGGAAAACACAAATTTCCAATGATAGGTATGAATGTGGGACATTACATATGCTACAAATCTTATTTAAGAATATAAAATATTGTATCAAAAATATGAAATGTCTGACAAAATGTAAAACCTCCAAGGGGAAAAAAAAACTGAAAAAAGAAACTAAAAATCTGAATACTCTGAATAGTCCTACAACTATTAAAGAGATTGAATCCTTATTAAAAAAAAAAATCTTCCAACAAAGAAATATCTAGGCACAGATGGCTTAAATATGTGAATACTAACAAACATTGCAAATAAAAGCACAGAAACATTACACAAACACTTCTAGAAAACAGAAAAGGGGGAATACTTCATAGTCATTTTATGAGGACCACATAGTCCTTACAATAAAATCAACAAAGATATTTAAAAGAAAAAGCTATAAAGCCAATCTCAACAAAGACCCTAAATGAAATAACAGTAAACTGAATTTAGCAATATATAAATAGTATGATACATCTCAATCAAGAGGAATTTATTAGAGGGCTTACAGGTTAGCAGAAGTGCTGAACATTTTCAGGTTTAACCCATAAAAACCCTCCACACACACACTACCTTTCTTTCTCCCTGTTAGATATCAATCTCCAAGATAATCAATATGGAAGCAATAAGCTGAAAATGGCATAGCCTCTGCCTGCCTAGGACCTTGAATGTCTGCCAGAAATAACTGGACCATGGCCACAATGGGCAATGAGACAGAATTAAACTTCAACTATAGTTAAGATAATGGACAAAGGCAATAGTTCTTGTCCATTTAGTGCTATCATCACTTGTTTCTTCATCAACCCCTCTCATTTATTATACCTTACTGATTGATGAACAGATTTTGCTTCATTATCAACATCTAATTCTTTCTGGCACATTTTTGTGGCTGAATCACTATTTCCCCAAATTGTTTATCAAGAAGAACCACCAGGGACACTTATAATTGTTTTTGTATCATTATCAACCTTTATTGGCATTAAAATTTTTTCATAAGCCATGCAGAGGCAGCCTCCAGGCACTAGGGGAGGCTGCCCAGCTAAGTGCTGCAAATAACCCATCAGGCACAGTGTGTGGTGCATTTACCAGGATTTGGGCACTGGAGATTGGCTGCTCTCCCCGGGTGCTGCTGTCTGTTCCCCCATCCCACGCTGGGACCAGCCATCCCACAGCCACATGCAAGGAACAGCCCCCCACCAAGCATGCTGGCTTCCCAGCTGGCCACTGCAGGGTGAGGGAGGGGGCGGGGGTGGCAGGCCAGAGGGGAAGAGGTTCCTCAGGAGCCCAAAGAGCTGGTGAGAAGCAGTTAAGTGAGGGCTGACAACTCCCAATATACCCAGGATTTTTTTTCCCTTTTTTTCTGCTTTTATAAATATATTTTCTATATATATATTTATTAGTAGTAGTATTGTTAATTTTCATTTTGATACATATTTCTATATGCATATATTTTAATTGATTTTTTCTTTTTTTTTTCGTTATTTTATTCCCCTTTCATGGGCACCAGTCTGAATTCATTTTCCCAATATATCTTGGGATGTCTCCTTCCAACTTTGGGATCTACTACTTACTGTTGAGGTGTGGGCTTTTTTTTCATATTTTTTATTATATCGTATTATATTTTATTATTTTTTAACTTTTTTGTGAAATATAACATATATACAACAAAAAAGCAATAAATATCCAAATACATTTTAACAAGTAGTGATAGAACAGATTTTAAAGTTTGGTATGAGTTACAGTTCCATGATTTTTCCTTCTTTCTTCTAGTTGCTCCAAGACACTGGAGACTAAAAGAAATATCAATATAATGATTCAGCAGTTATATTCATTTATTAGATCCTATCTTCTCTGTTATACTCCACCTTCTCTTTAAATAACATGTTCTAGTTTGCTAGCTGCCAGAATGCAATATACCAGAAACAGAAGGGCTTTTAAAAAGGGGAATTTAAAATATTGCTAGTTCACAGTTTTAAGGCTGAGAAAATGTCCCAACTAAAGCAAGTCTATAAAAACTGTCCAGAGTTTGGCTAGAGGGGCGGGGCCAAGATGGCGGCTTAGTAAGGTACGTGCGTCTTAGTTCCTCCTCCAAAGCAACTACTAGGTAAACTGAAACAGTGCAGAATAGCTCCCGGGGCTACGGCAGGGAATGGACACACAGTGTACCCCAGTCTGGACTGGCTAGTCTGACTGCGAGACTCGGCTGCGGTGAGATCCCCGAGCAGCGCGCGATTTCCCGAGCAGCGGCAGCTGCGGCGGGCGGAGCTACTCCCTCCCTCCTTCCCGGGCCAGCTGAGAGTCTCGGAGAGGAAGTTTCCCAAACGGAGGCGGCCGGCGCCCCTCTTTTGCGGGCGGCTTCGAGTCTCGGCTTCAAGTCCGCGGCTACGAGTCTCGGATAAGAGGGCTATCCAAGCCGCGAAGGCCCTCCCCCGCGGGCGGCTTCCTGGTCTGGTGGCGAATTCCCCGGGCCCACTGCGGCCGGTGACAAGACGCGGCGGCTGACGCCCCCACCACGTGTGGCCCCCAGAACTAACGGAGAGAATTGGATCGGAAATCCCCAGGCCGTGGAGATCGGTGACCGGGGGGATCCATTCCAAACACGTGAGACAAACGTGTGCCACGAGCGCCACCTACTGGGCAGGATAAGAAAAAGAGAACCCAGAGATTTCACAGATAAATCTTACAACCTTGTTGGGTCCGACACCCAGGGAAATCTGACTAAATGCCCAGACGCCAGCAGCAGAAGATAACGGTCCATGCTCAGAAGATTGAGAATATGGCCCAGTCAAAGGAACAAACCAATAGTTCAAACGAGATACAAGAGCTGAGACAACTAATGCTGAATATACGAACAGAAATGGAAAACCTCTTCAAAAATGAAATCGATAAATTGAGGGAGGACATGAAGAAGACATAGGCTGAACATAAAGAAGAAATAGAAAAACTGAAAAAACAAATCACAGAACTTATGGAAGTGAAGGATAAAGTGGAAAAGATGGAAAAAACAATGGATACCTACAATGATAGATTTAAAGAGACAGAAGATAGAATTAGTGATTTGGAGGATGGAACATCTGAATTCCAAAAAGAAACAGAAACTATCGGGAAAAGAATGGAAAAATTTGAACAGGGTATCAGGGAACTCAAGGACAATATGAACCGCACAAATATACGTGTTGTGGGTGTCCCAGAAGGAGAAGAGAAGGGAAAACGAGGAGAAAAACTAATGGAAGAAATTATCACTGAAAATTTCACAACTCTTATGAAAGACCTAAAATTACTGATCCAAGAAGTGCAGCGCACCCCAAAGAGATTAGACCCAAATAGGCGTTCTCCAAGACACTTACTAGTTAGAATGTCAGAGGTCAAAGAGAAAGAGAGGATCTTGAAAGCAGCAAGAGAAAAACAATCCATCACATACAAGGGAAACCCAATAAGACTATGTGTAGATTTCTCAGCAGAAACCATGGAAGCTAGAAGACAGTGGGATGATATATTTAAATTACTAAAAGAGAAAAACTGCCAACCAAGACTCCTATATCCAGCAAAATTATCTTTCAAAAATGAGAGACACACCCTATACAAAAGTTAACTCAAAATGTATCAAAGATCTAAACATTAGGTCTAAGACCATAAAACAGTTAGAGGAAAATGTTGGGAGATATCTTATGAACCTTACAACTGGAGGCGGTTTTATGGATCTTAAACCTAAAGCAAGAGCACTGAAGAAGGAAATAAATAAATGGGAGCTCCTCAAAATTAAACAATTTTGTGCATCAAAGAACTTCATCAAGAAAGTAGAAAGACAGCCTACACAATGGAAGACAATATTTGGAAATGACATATCAGATAAAGGTCTAGTATCCAGAATTTATAAAGAGATTGTTCAACTCAACAACAAAAAGACAGCCAACCCAATTACAAAATGGGAAAAAGACCTGAACAGACACCTATCAGTAGAGGAAATACAAATGGCCAAAAGGCACATGAAGAGATGCTCAATGTCCCTGGCCATTAGAGAAATGCAAATCAAAACCACAATGAGATATCATCTCACACCCACCAGAATGGCCATTATCAACAAAATAGAAAATGACAAGTGCTGGAGAGGATGCGGAGAAAGAGGCACACTTATCCACTGTTGGTGGGAATGTCAAATGGTGCAACCACTGTGGAAGGCAGTTTGGCGGTTCCTCAAAAAGTTGAATATAAAATTGCCATATGACCCAGCAATACCATTGCTGGGAATCTACTCAAAGGACTTAAGGGCAAAGACACAAACGGACATTTGCACACCAATGTTTATAGCAGCGTTATTTACAATTGCAAAGAGATGGAAACTGCCAAAATCTCCATCAACAGAAGAGTGGCTAAACAAACTGTGGTATATACATACGATGGAATATTATGCAGCTTTAAGACAGGATAAACTTATGACGCATGTAATAACATGGATGGACCTAGAGAACATTATGCTGAGTGAGTCTAGCCAAAAACTAAAGGACAAATACTGTATGGTCCCACTGATGTGAACGGACATTCGAGAATAAATGTGGAATATGTCATTGGTAACAGAGTCCAGCAGGAGGTAGAAACAGGGTAAGATAATGAGCAATTGGAGCTGAAAGGATACAGACTGTGCAACAGGACTAGATACAAAAACTCAAAAATAGACAGCACAATAATACCTAATAGTAAAGTAATCATGTTAAAACACTGAATGAAGCTGCATCTGAGCTATAGGTTTTTGTTTTGTTTTGTTTTGTTTTTACTATTATTACTTTTATTTTTTTCTCTATATTAACATTCTATATCTTTTTTGGTTGTGTTGCTAGTTCTTCTAAACCGATGCAAATGTACTAAGGAACGATGATCATGCATCTATGTGCTGATGTTAAGAATTACTGATTGCATATGTAGAATGTTATGATTTCTAAATGTTGGGTTAATTTCTTTTTTTTCCGTTAATTAAAAAAAAAAAGAGAAGGGGTAATTGGAGCTGAAGGGATACAAACTGTGCAACAGGACTGGATATAAAAACTCAGAAATGGACAGCACTATACTACCTAATTGTAATGCAATTATGTTAAAACATTGAATGAAGCTGCATGTGAGGTTAAAAAAAAAAATGAGAGAGAAATTAAACATTCTCAGACAAAAAGTCACTGAGAGAATTTGTGACCAAGAGACCAGCTCTGCAAGAAATACTAAAGGGAGCACTAGAGTCAGATACAAAAAGACAGAAGAGAGAGATATGGAGAAGAGTGTAGAAAGAAGGAAAATCAGATATGATATACATAATACAAAAGGCAAAATGTTAGAGGAAAATATTATCCAAACAGTAATAACACTAAATGTTAATGGACTGAATTCCCCAATCAAAAGACATAGATTGGCAGAATGGATTAAAAAACAGGACCCTTCTATATGCTGTCTACAGGAAACACATCTTACACCCAAAGATAAACATAGGTTGAAAGTGAAAGGTTGGGAAAAGAGATTTCATGCAAATAACAACCAGAAAAAAGCAGGAGTGGCTATACTAATATCCAACAAATTAGACTTCAAATGTAAAACAGTTAAAGAGACAAAGAAGGACACTATATACTAATAAAAGGAACAATTAAAGAAGAAGACATAACAATCATAAATATTTACGCACCGAACCAGAATGCCCCAAAATACGTGAGGAATACACTGCAAACACTAAAAAGGGAAATAGACTCATATACCATAATAGTTGGAGACTTCAATTCACCACTCTCATCAATGGACAGAACATCTAGACAGAGGATCAATAAAGAAATAGAGATTCTGAATATTACTATAAATGAGCTAGACTTAACAGACATTTATAGGACATTACATCTCACAACAGCAGGATACACCTTTTTCTCAAGTGCTCATGGATCATTCTCAATGATCCATATGCTGGGTCACAAAGCAAGTCTTAACAAATTTAAAAAGATTGAAATCATACACAACACTTTCTCGGATCATAAAGGAATGAAGTTGGAACTCAATAATAGGCGGAGTGCCAGAAAATTCACAAATACGTGGAGGCTCAACAACACACTCCTAAACAACGACTGGGTCAAAGAAGAAATTGCTAGAGAAATTAGCAAATACCTCGAGGCGAATGAAAATGAAAACACAACATATCAAAACTTATGGGACGCAGCAAAGGCAGTGCTAAGAGGGAAATTTATTGCCCTAAATGCCTATATCAGAAAAGAAGAAAAGGCAAAAATGCAGGAATTACCTGTCCACTTGGAAGAACTGGAGAAAGAACAGCAAACTAATCCCAAAGCAAGCAAAAGGAAAGAAATAACAAAGATTAGAGCAGAAATAAATGAAATTGAAAACATGAAAACAGTAGAGAAAATCAATAAGGCCAGAAGTTGGTTCTATGAGAAAATCAATAAGATTGATGGGCCCTTAGCAAGACTGACAAAAAGAAGAAGAGAGAGGATGGAAATAAATAAGATCAGAAATGGAAGAGGAGACATAACTACTGACCTCACAGAAATAAAGGAGGTAATAACAGGATACTATGAACAACTTTACGCTAATAAATACAACAATTTAGAGGAAATGGACGGGTTCCTGGAAAGGCATGAACAACCAACTTTTACTCAAGAAGACATAGATGACCTCAACAAGCCAATCACAAGTAAAGAAATTGAATCAGTCATTCAAAAGCTTCCTAAAAAGAAAAGTCCAGGACCAGACGTCTTCACATCTGAATTCTACCAAGCGTTCCAGAAAGAATTAGTACCAACTCTCCTCAAACTCTTCAAAAAAATCGAAGCGGAGGGAAAACTACCTAATTCATTCTATGAAGCCAACATCACCCTCATACCAAAACCAGGCAAAGATTTTATAAAAAAGAAAACTACAGGCCAATCTCTCTAATGAATATAGATGCAAAAATCCTCAATAAAATTCTAGCAAATCGTACCCAACAACACATTAAAAGAATTATACATCATGACCAAGTAGGATTCATCCCAGGTATGCAAGGATGGTTCAACATAAGAAAATCAATTAATGTAATACACCATATCAACAAATCCAAGCAGAAAAATCACATGATCATCTCAATTGATGCAGAGAAGGCATTCGACAAGATTCAACATCCTTTCCTGTTGAAAACACTTCAAAAGACAGGAATACAAGGGAACTTCCTTAAAATGATACAGGGAATATATGAAAAACCCACAGCTAATATCATCCTCAATGGGGAAAAATTGAAAACTTTCCCCCTAAGATCAGGAACAAGACAAGGATGTCCACTATCACCACTATTATTCAACATTGTGTTGGAGGTTCTAGCCAGAGCAATTAGACAAGAAAAAGAAATACAAGGCATCAAAATTGGAAAGGAAGAAGTAAAACTGTCACTGTTTGCAGACGATATGACACTATACGTCGAAAACCCGGAAAAATCCACAACAAAACTACTAGAGCTAATAAATGAGTACAGCAAAGTAGCAGGTTACAAGATCAACATTCAAAAATCTGTAGCATTTCTATACACTAGCAATGAACAAGCGGAGGGGGAAATCAAGAAACGAATCCCATTTACAATTGCAACTAAAATAATAAAATACCTAGGAATAAATTTAACTAAAGAGACAAAAAACCTATATAAAGAAAACTACAAAAAACTGCTAAAAGAAATCACAGAAGACCTAAATAGATGGAAAGGCATACTGTGTTCATGGATTGGAAGACTAAACATAGTTAAGATGTCAATCCTACCTAAATTGATTTACAGATTCAATGCAATTCCAATCAAAATCCCAACAACTTATTTTTCAGAAATAGAAAAACCAATAAGCAAATTTATCTGGAAGGGCAGGGTGCCCCGAATTGCTAAAAACATCTTGAGGAAAAAAAACGAAGCTGGAGGTCTTGCACTGCCTGACTTTAAGGCATATTATGAAGCCACAGTGGTCAAAACAGCATGGTATTGGCATAAACATAGATATATCGACCAATGGAATTGAATAGAGTGCTCAGATATAGACCCTCTCATCTATGGACATTTGATCTTTGATAAGGCAGTCAAGCCAACTCACCTGGGACAGAACAGTCTCTTCAATAAATGGTGCCTAGAGAACTGGATATCCATATGCAAAAGAATGAAAGAAGACCCATATCTCACACCCTACACAAAAGTTAACTCAAAATGGATCAAAGATCTAAACATTAGGTCTAAGACCATAAAACAGTTAGAGGAAAATGTAGGGAGATATCTTATGAAACTTACAATTGGAGGCAGTTTTATGGACCTTAAACCTAAAGCAAGAGCACTGAAGAAGGAAATAAATAAATGGGAACTCCTCAAAATTAAACACTTTTGTGCATCAAAGAACTTCATCAAGAAAGTAGAAAGACAGCCTACACAATGGGAAACAATATTTGGAAACAACATATCATATAAAGGTCTAGTATCCAGAATTTATAATGAGATTGTTCAACTCAACAACAAAAAGACAGCCAACCCAATTACAAAATGGGAAAAAGACTTGAATAGACACCTCTCAGAGGAGGAAATACAAATGGCCAAAAGGCACATGAAGAGATGCTCAATGTCCCTGGCCATTAAAGAAATGCAAATCAAAACCACAATGAGATATCATCTCATACCCACCAGAATGGCCATTATCAACAAAATAGAAAATGACAAGTGCTGGAGAGGATGCGGAGAAAGAGGCACTCTTATCCACTGTTGGTGGGAATGCCAAATGGTGCAACCACTGTGGAAGGCAGTTTGGCGGTTCCTCAAAAAGCTGAATATAGAATTGCCATACGACCCAGCAATACCATTGCTGGGAATCTACTCAAAGGAATTAAGGGCAAAAACTCAAATGGACATTTGCACACCAATGTTTATAGCAGCGTTATTTACAATTGCAAAGAGATGGAAACAGCCAAAATGTCCATCAACAGATGAGTGGCTAAACAAACTGTGGTATATACATACGATGGAATATTATGCAGCTTTAAGGCAGGATAAACTTATGAAGCATGTAATAACATGGATGGACCTAGAGAACATTATGCTGAGTGAGTCTAGCCAAAAACTAAAAGACAAATACTGTATGGTCCCAATGATGTGAATTGACACTCGAGAATAAACTTGGAATATGTCATTGGTAACAGAGTTCAGCAGGAGTTAGAAACAGGGTAAGATAGTGGGTAATTGGAGCTGATGGGATACAGACTCTGCAACAGGACTAGATACAAAAACTCAAAAATGGACAGCACAATAATACCTAATTGTAAAGTAATCATGTTAAAACACTGAATGAAGCTGCATCTGAGCTATAGGTTTTTTTTTGTTTTGTTCTTACTATTATTACTTTTATTTTTTTTCTCTATATTAACATTCTATATCTTTTTCGGTTGTATTGCTAGTTCTTCTAAACCGATGCAAATGTAGTAAGAAACGATGATCATGCATCTATGTGATGATGTTAAGAATTACTGATTGCATATGTAGAATGGTATGATTTCTAAAAAAAAAAAAAAAAGTTTGGCTAAAAAATGAAAAAAAAAAAAAAAAACTGTCCAAATTAAGACATTCAGGGAAAGATATCTTGGTTTAAGAGGCCAGTAACGTTCAGGGTTTCTCCCTCAACTGGAAGGGCACGTGGCAAAGTCTGCTAGTTGTCTCTCCAGGCTTTGTGTTTCATGAAGCTCCCCAGGAGGTGTTTTCCTTCTTCATCTCGAAAGGTTGCTGGCTGGTGGATTCTCTGCTTCTTGTGGCTATACCGTTCTTTGCTCTCTCAGAATCTCGTGGCTTTCTCTCTTGTTGTTCTCTGCTTCTAAAATTTTCTCCAAAATACTTCTTTTATAGGATTCCAGTAAATTAATCAAGTCCCAGATAGAATGGGTGGAGACACACCTCCACCTTATCAAGTTTAATACCCATACGTTTGAGTCACATTTCCATGTAGACAATCCAATCAATGTCTCCAATATACAGTACTGAACAGGGATTAGAAGAAATGGCTGTCTTTACAAAATGGGATTAGGATTAAAACATGGCTTTTCTAGGGTACATAAATCTTTTCAAACCAGCACAGCATATACACATAAAACCAATAAATTTCAAAGTACATCGCAACAATTAGTTGTAGAACAGATTTCAGAGTTTGGTATGGGTTACAACTCCATAATTTTAAGTTTTTATTTCTAGCTGCTCTAAAGTACTGGAGACTAAAAGAAATATAAGTATAATGAGATTCAGCATTCACATTCATTTGTTAAACCCAAACTTCTCTGGATAATTCTGCAATCACCTTTGATCTTTCTCCCACTCTTTGGGGATATTTGGGCTATGCACATTCTAACTTTTTCATGTTGGAAGGGGTAATCAATAATATGGGATAGGGGGATGAAGTTAGTTGATGTTTTGGAAGGATTGGCCCCTCTGCATTTCAGAACTTAGCTGATCTAGCAACCCATTTGGAGACTGTAGGTTTTGGAGCGTTACCCTAGTGCATGGAACCTTTGTAGAATCTTATATATTACCTTAGGTATTCTTTAGGATTGGCAGGAATGCTTTTGGTCTGGGTTTGGTAAGTTGTGATAGGTACCAATGTCTAACTGAAGTTAAGAGTGACCTCCAAAGTAGCCTCTCGATTGTATTTGAATCCTCTCAGCCACTGATAACCTATTTGTTACACTTCTTTCCCCCCTTTTGGTCAGGATGGCATTGTTGGTTCCATGGTGCCAATGCCAGACTCATCCCTGGGGGTCATATCCCATACCACCAGGGAGACTTTCACCCCAGACGTTACATCCCACGTAGCGGGGAGGACAATGGCTTAACTTTCAGAGTTAGGTTTAGAGAGAGAGAGAGGCCAACTGATCAACAAAAGAGGTCCTCCGGAGGTGGCTCTTAGGCATACCTATATAGGTATTTTCCACTACATACATAAGCTTCACATGAGCAAGCCTCAAGATCCAGGCTTATTGATTTGGGTGTCCCTAATATTTGGCACAGTCTCCAGGGTTTTCCCAATGGTAAAGTTCCCAATGGAAATAATTTTCACCAAGAGCAAATATCAAAAATTTTTATGCTCCCAATCAAGGAGCTCCAATGTACACAAGGCAAACATTCACAAAACTGAAAGGAGCTATAGATGTTTCAGGAATAATAGTGGGGGACTTCAATACATCACTTTCCATCATAGATAGAACACCCAGACAGAGGATCAACAAGGAAATAAAGAACCTGAACAATGTGATAACTGAATTAGACCTAGTAGGCATAAACAGATCATTATACCCTGTGCCTGTTTGAAAGTATTATGTACACTAGAAAAGCCATGTTTTAATACTGATCCAATCTTGGAGGAATAATTGGTTATTTTAATTCTGATTTAATACTGTAGACTGGGTACTCTGATTAGATTATCTCCAGGGAAATGAGTCCTCCCTAATTGTGGGTGTGACCTTTGATTCCTTAGAGATGTGACTCTACCCATGCCAGGTGAGTCTTGCTTAGTTTAGTGTAATCCTTTAAAAAAGGAAACATTTTGGAGGGAGTCAGAAATGACAGTGCCGACAGAGAGAGAGCCAACAGAAACTTCAGGACTGACAGAAAGAACAGAGACAGGAATGTTTGGAGAAGCTTGGAGCCAAGCCGACAGTGCCATGTGCCTTCCCATAAGATGTTAAGCAAGACAGAACGTGGAGAAAGCCAAGGAAGCCAGGAGATGAAAAACAGACTCAGAGAAGCAAAAGTGAGGAAACCCCACACAGACAGAGACTAAAAGCAAACAGAGCCCAGGAGCAAGGGACCAGCAGATGTCAGCCACCTGACTTCCCAGCTGACAGACCTGTTCCAAACAATTCAGCCTTTCTTGAGTGAAGGTAACCTCTTCTTGGTAACTTAATTTGGACATTTTAACTTATTAGAACTGCAAACTTGTAACTTTTTAAATTCTTCTTTTTAAAAGCCATTTCAGTTTTGGTATATCATTATTCTGGCAGCTAGCAAACTAACACACACCCCAAAACACCAGGATGTACGTTATTCTCTAGTGCTCATGGGGACATTTTCCAGGATAGATCATAAACTGGAGCACAAAACAGGTCTTAATAAATTTTAGAAGACTGAAATTACACAAAGCACTTTCTCTGAGCACAACAGGGAATGAAGTTGGAAATTAATAACCATCAAAGAAGCAAAGCTTTCACAAATATATGGAGAGTAGACAAAACATTCTTAAATAATCAGTGGGTCAAACAAAAAATTGGTAGAGAAATCAATAAATACCTGGAGATGCATGATAATGGGAATATGACATATCAGAACTTATGGGATCGGTCAAAGGTGGTGCTGAGTAGGAAATTTATTGCCCTAAATGTCTATACTAAAAAGTAAGAACAAGCAAAAATCAAGGGCTAAACTGCTCACCTAGAGAATTTAAAGAACAGCAAACTAACCACAAAGCAAATAAAAGAAGAGAATGACAAAGATGAAAGCGAAAATAAATGAACTGGAATACAAAACAACAGAATTAGCAAAACCAAAAGTTAGATGAGAAAATCAATAAAATTGATGAACTCCTAAATAGACTAAAAAAAAGAGAGAGAGAGAGAATGCAAATAAAATTAGAAATGAAAGAAATTTAAATTGTAAGAGCCTACTATGAATAAATATAAGCCAACAAACTAAACAACTTAGATGAAACAGACAAATTTCTAGAAATACACAACCTATACTGATTCCAGACGAAATAGATCTCAATAAACCAGTTACAATTAAAGAGATTCAAGTAGTCATCAAAACTCTTCCCACAAAGAAAAATCCAGGACCAGATGGCCCCACAGGGGAAATTTATCAAATATTCCAATCCTGCCCAAACTCTTTCAAAAAATGACAGAAAAGGAACTCTACTTGACTCATTTTATGAAACTAGCATTACTCTAATAGCAAAACCTGATAACAATACTACAAGAAAGGAAAAACTACAGGCCAATCTCTCTAATGAATATAAATGCAAAACTTCTCTAAAAATACTTGCAAATCAAATCCAAGGACACATTAAAAGAATAATACCATATGGACCAAGCAGATTTTATATCAGGCATGCAAGGGGAGCACAACACAAGGCACACAAGGGGGACCCCATCAATTTAATACAATACATCAAAACTGGAAAAAAACATTACGAGAAAGGAAAACTACACATCAATCTCCCTAATGAATATAGATACAAAAATCTCAACAAAATATTAGCAAATTGAACCAACGACCCACAAAAAGAATTATAAATCAAGACCAAGTGGAATTTATACCAGGAATGTAAAGGTAGTTGAACACAAGAAAATCAATCAGCGTTATATACCATATTAAGTAAACTGAAAAGGAAAAATCACGTGAACACATCGATTGATGCTGAGGGAAGCATTCCACAAAATTCAGCATCCTTTCCTGATAAGAACAATTCCAAACATATGAATCAAACAATACCTCCTCAATATCATAAAGCACATACATGAAAAATCCATAGCCAGCATCAGACTTAATGGTGAGACACTGAAAGCATTCCCAAGATAGGTAATGAGACAAGAATACCCACTGTCACCATAACACTGTGAAGAACAGAAGTTCTAGCTATTGCAATCTGGCAAGAAAAAGAAATAAAAGGCATCCAAATCAGAAAAGGAAGAAGTAAAACTCTCATTATTTGCAGATGACATGATTCTATACTTGGAGAATCCTGAGAAATCTACAACACAGCTACTAGAGGTAACAAGTTCTGCAAAACAGCAGGATACAAGATTAATGTGCAAAAATCAGTAATGTTTCTATATACAAGTAATGACTTAAATGAGGAGACAATTAAGGAAAAATATTGCATTCAAAATAGTCACTGAAGGAATTAAAGTATCTAGGAATAAACTTAACCACGGATGTACAGGACCTGCCACAGAAAACCACAAAACACTGCTAAAAAAAAAATCAAAGAAAATCTAAATAGGTGGAAAGACATTCTGTGCTCATGGACAATAAGGTTCAATGTCGTTAAGACGTCAATTCCACCCAAACCAATCTACAGATTCCACAAAATACTAATCAAAATTCCAGCAACCTACTTTGAAAACAATAAAATCTACTTATCAAATTTATTTGGAAGAGAAAGACATGCCGAATAGCTAAAGATACCCTAAGATAGAAGAATCAAGTGGGAGGACTATCACTTTCTGACTTTAAAGTTTACTAACAAGCCACAGTGGTCAAAACAGCATGGCTCTGGCACAAAGATAGAAGTACTGACCAATGGAAGAGAATTAGAACATAGAGCTACACCACCAAATATATGGTCAACTGATCTTCGACAAGGCCCCCAAATCCACTGAATTGGGACAGAATAGTCTTTTCAACAACTGGGCATGGAAGAATTGGATATCAATAGCCAAAAGAATGAAAGAGGACCCTACCTTACACCTTACAGAAAAATTAATTCAAAACAGATTAAAGACCTAAATATAAGACCCAGTACAATAAAACTTCTAGAAGAAAATGCAGGGAACCATCTTCAAGGTCTAGTAATAGGAGGTAGTCTTCTTAAACTTTACATTTAAAGCACAAGGAGTGGAATTTAAAAATAGGCAAATGGGAACTCCTTAAGATGAAGAGCTTCTTTGCCTCAAAGGACTTTATCAAAAAGGTGAAGAGGCAGCCAACTCAATGGGAGAAAATATTTGGAAACCACATATCAGATGAAGGCTTGATAACCTGTGTGCATAAAGAAATTACACAGATCAACAACAAAAATCCAAACAACCCAATTATAAAAAGGGCAGAGGATATGAATAGACATTTCTCTGAAGAGCAAATAAAGATGGCTAAAAGCACACAAAAAGATGGTCATTTTTACTAGCTATAAGGGAAACACAAACCAAGACTATAATGAGATTTCACCTTGCACCTATAAGAATGGCTGCTATTAAACAAACCGAAAATTACAAATATTGGAGAGGATGTGGAGAAACTGGAACACTTACTCAATGTTAGCAGGAATGTATAATGGTGCAGCCTCTGAGGAAAACAGATTCACAATTCCTCAGAAAACTAAATATTGAGTTGCCCAATGACCTGGCAATACCAATACTCAGTATATACCCAGAAGAGCTAAAAGCAGTGACACAGACATTTGCACACCAATGTTATGGCTGCATTATTCACAATTGCCAAAAGATAGAAATAATCCAAGTGTCCATCAATGGATAAGTGGATAAATAAAATGTGGTATATACATATAGAATATTATGCAGCAGTAACATGAAATGAGGTCCCAAAGCATATGAAAACATGGATGAAACTTAAGGATATAATGCTGAGTGAAATAAGTCAGACACTGTATGATTTCACTATTATGACTCTGATAAAAGTAATCTCAGAGGTTACAAAGTAGAATATAGCAGACCTAGAGATACACAAAAGCTAGAGATGGGGGAAAGGTTACTCAACAAGGTTGAACCTAAACGACAGGGAACAAAAAGAAGTGATGCTAACTAATTAGTGGGGTTAAAAGTAGCATTGTCATATTGAAGGTGAAATGATTGAAAGGAGATGTATAGCACCATGTATCTCACTAATTAAATCTACAATTATAATGATACGTTCTCATGTGAACTATTTCAAAGGTTCGATAGTGGACAAAAGAATCAATAGTAGAGGGATATGGGAGAAAACTGAAAAATACATATTATGGCCAGTAGTCAACAGGAAAACATCAACAATACCAGAGCACCACCAGCGGCAAATAATTGGGAGGAGGGACAAGTGATATGGGATAGTTTTGATTTGATATTTGGTAATTGTCAATTCTCATCACTACGAAAACACTGTCTCAAATTGAGAGTGTTGTTGATTGTACCACCAAGTGAGGATACTGTAAGATATGATTTGTTTATTTTGGTCATTATCAATAATGCCCAATAGATTGAGGGAGCTGAAGGGTACAGTGACCGAGAAGGAGAATAATAAACTGTGATACATTTATATGATGGAATATGGTACAGCTACAAAAAGTAAGGACATGGAGAGGCATGCAACGAACTGAGTAAAACTTGGGAACAGTGTGTTGTGGAAAATAAGCCAGAAACAAAAGAACAGATATGCTAAAGTCTCTTCAGAAAATACTTTATAAGACAATTAAGACTAGATCATAAACCCTTATAGCAGCCACATTTAGTCTATAGATTCTGAGAATCTAGAAATATGTGTATAAAAGCTGGCATTTTCCTAGAAATCTGAATAACTCTATGACACCTAAGACCAAAAAATGGAGGCTGCAGCCCTGCAAGTTAGCACAGCTACATAAAATAACAGTCAAAGGAAGTAGAAAACAGATCAGGCCTCAATCAGAGTTAAAAACTATCTGGCTGGGTCTAAGGTAAATCAGAATACAGGGCAAAATATAATGCATGTTCTCTAGACCTTCACCTACAATATGAGACCAGAGGTTTATTATGTCTAGAACCTAAATTTTCAGAAACACATAATCTAAATCAACTTGTAGGACACCTCTTAAACTTGTATTCTCAAACTCCTGTTGTCCAGAATGGGAATAAGGCCTTGTAATTTTGTACTGCTTAATGTAATACCAAGATACATCTCAACTACAGTGGGTTGATAATTAAAAAGTATTGGTAGAGTCCCTTGAGGGTCCAAAGGGAAAAAACATATACATATTTCTATGGAACTATTAAACTTTCCCATCTGGAAAACTTCAGGTACCCTCTCAAAAACTAAGGACTCCCAAGAAAACAGGCCAAACCCTTGATTTTGAGGCTTTTCCTTACAAAATTTATTTCTGTAGGGGAGAAGAGAAGCTAAGGCTACCCATAACAAGGCCTAAGAGTAAGCCTCTTTTGTTGCTCAGATGTGGCCTTTCTCTCTCTCTCTAAGCCCAACTCTGCAAGGAAAATCGTTACCCTGACCCCTGTGTGGGACATGAATTCAGAAGTTAAAATCTCCTTGACAACATGGGCATGACTTCCAGAACTGCATCTGGCCCTGCCACTGTGGGATAAACAATGCATTCTGGACTAAAAAGGGGAAAAGAAGTGTAACAAAATAAGGCATCAGTGGTTAAGACAGATCAATTCGAGTAGAGAGACTATTCTGGAGACTACTCTTATCCAAGCTTCAGTTAGATAGTGCTAATTAACATGGTTTTCTAAAACCCCAACAAACATCACTCCTGTTGACTCTTGAGAATAACAAGGGCTTAAACTGAAGACTCTATAAGCATATCATGCACTAAGTGTGCTTTCCTGGAACCTGTAATTCGTGGCAGGTTCCTAGGTCAGATAAATTCTGAAACCCAGAGGGACCAGTCTCTCCAATTGAATACATCCCCCTAGCCTTCAGTGTCGACACTCCTCAACATGAAAAAGCCAGAACGGGCATTGCCTAAAGAGCTCTACAGACTGGAAGAGGGGTCAGAGGAGAAGGAGGAGGCATAACAGAGAAAACAGGACTTAAAAAACAAATATTTCTGCTGGATCACTATAGTAATATTCCTTCTAGCCTCCACTGTTTTGAAGAAACCAGAAGGAAATATCTGTGAAAGTGGAATGGTAGCACATAACAAACTCTGGGATCTGTTCTGTAACTACATGTTAAAGTGTGCTTTGAAAAATATTGCTTTTTCTTTCTTTGCTTTGCATATATATTATATTTTACAACAAAAAACGCTAATGATTTTACTGATATATTCAATCATCACTTCATAATTTTTTCCATTATAATGCAGAGATATTCAATAATGAACAAAAGATGTTGGCCCAAGTAGACAGGGGAGCAGACTACACTCTCATATTTGGGAATCCCCATTGGTTCTCTAGAATAGAATATATTGCTGTGTATGGGCATATCTATCCTGATGAAAAAGGCTCATCTCCTCTTTCAAACAGAGCAAGCCCCTCCATCCCACAGATGGTTGTGCAAAAGCCCTATACGGATAATATACTGGAAGTAGACACTCTCTTAAGGGCTGCCTTAGGTATCAGGATAGGAGAATTTTGCCTAAGGGTGAGAGTCTTGAAGATGCTACTGCCAGGGGTATGCCAGGTGGGTACTGTGACCAAGAAGAGCAGTGGCTATTAAACAATGTTGCCTGAATGGTGGCACGTAAAAATACCTACAACTATCATGAAGTTGGAAAAGGTGCAAATTAACTGACCAGCATAGTCTTTCTGTTTGGCCCAAACAAAAGCCAAATGAAGCATGGAAAGTGACAGTTTATCAGGAACAAAACGATTCCTGCCATTTGTGCTGCTGCATTCAACATACCCCAAATATTAGATTAATGATCTGTCTAGGGACCTAACATGCTGTTATGGATTTGGCCAATGTTTTCTTTAGTGTGCCAATAGATAAACAACCACAGATCATATCTGTCTTCCCATGGGAGGGATGGCAATTGACCTTCCAGGTCCTTTCCCAAGCATAACAGATACAGCCTTACTATCAGTCATGGAATAGTAGCCTGGTCACCTCCAGGTTAAACATAGAACACTACTAGGTGTATGATATTTTCCTATCTTCAAGTCTTGCAGAAAAAAGTAATGGAGAGGGTCTCAAAGCACCTTTAGAAAAGAGGATGGACAATCAACACTAGAAAATACAGAGACTTGACCGTCAAGTTCCTGTGGGTGGTATAGTTGGGTAAAATTCATGTTTTACCATCTACTCTGACAAATAAGACCCAAGCTTATCCCTCCCCACAAATGGTTAAACAGCTACAGACTTTTGTGGGGCTACTGGGCTGCTGGAGGATGTTCATTCTTCATTTAGCACAATGTCTGCACCCCCTGCACAGGCTAATAAAAAAGAGAACTATATTGAATCAGATATGCAAGGAAGTGGAGGCCTTTGTCAAAGCAAGAATTTTAGTAGCTCAAGCACATGCCCAACAAACTGACACCATGGCACTCATCTGAGATAGATGTCTTTGTCACACAGGATGGCATGAGATAATCTCTGTGGGAAAGAGATGGGAAAGCAATGATCCCCTTAGAGTGTTGATCTTAATTCTGTAAAGGAGCAGAGTAACAGTATAGTATCCTAGAAAACCAATTCCTAGCTGCATACCAAGGTTTATTACAAACAGAAATCATCATGGGAGATATGGTAATGAAAACAAAAACAACAGATATATTAAGGGATGGGTACAGGAAGGAGCTCTTTGTAAGGCCTGCTTCTACAGTAGGCAAAAATAACAGCTTAGTGTGGTGGCATGCATATCTATAGCAAAGGGGACACTTAAAATCTAGTCCCATCTCAGTGGAGTTACAAACCCATCTGGGATCTATAACATATACCACAGAACAAGAAGAGGCCTCAGAGTTGCTCTAGAAAAGAACCAACACATAATGGAAGGAGCAGGTACAACCCCATAGAATGCTTGAAATATGGATGGTTCCTACTCAGGCCACCCCCAGTCATGGACAGCAGTGGCCACAGAACCAGCAATGGACACCCTGTGGGTAGAGACAAAAAGGGGGCACAATAATCAATAGGCTAAGTGTGGTAGTTAGATTCAGTTGTCAAGTTGGCCAGGTGAACGTGCCTAGTTCTGTTGCGGCGGGACATGAGCCAATGGTACATGAACCTCATCTGTTGCTCATTGCATCTGCAGTCGGCTAAGAGGTGTGCCTGCTGCAATGAATGATGTTTGAGTTAATTGGCTGGTCCTTAAATGAGAGAGCTCAATGTAGCACAGCCAAGCAGCTCAGCATACCTCATCTCAGCACTCGCAGCTCAGTCCAGGCCTTTGGAGATGCAGAAAGAAATCACCCCAGGGAAAGTTGTTGGAATGCAGAGGCCTGGAAAGAAGGCCAGCAGAGATCACCCTGGGCCTTCCCACGTAAGAAGGAACCTCGGTTGAAAACTAGCTGCCTTTCCTCTGAAGAACTAACAAAATAAATCCCCTTTTCAAAGTGTTTCATTACGGCAGCTAGCAAACTAGAACACCAAGCTAAGAGCCACCTGTTTGGTTCTTCTTAACAAACCACACCTGGTCACCACTTAACTGATTCATGGACAGTTATAAAATGATTAACAATATGAACCATCCAATGGAAGACAAAATAACTTATAAACAGGCATCCCTTACTGGGGGTAAAATTATGACCAGTTATCTGAAGTTATCTGGGACCACCTACTATACCCAGATGAGGTTATGGTCTTTCATGTGGATGCACATCAGCTGAGCTCCCTTTTGGGAAACACAGAACCAGATATCTTAGCAAAGATTGTTGGTGAAAATGACTAACAAGACAGATAAAGCCCACTAGATACACTGGAAAGAGGGTTACAGGGATGTTCACCCCCTATAACAAATGGCTGGCTTGCCTATCTCCAGAGACTGAGAGTCTTGCAGGACTGAAGCACTTCCAGCCAACTGTAACCAAATCTCTGCCCAAGGACATACTGCATATAAAAGGAGACATTAAAGCTTTAGACATCCAGCAAGTAGATTATATAGGGCCTCCTCTGAGGTGCTGCAGGCATCACTATGCAATTACCTGCAGGCATCACTATGCATCACTATGCAATTGCAGATGTGTTCTGCAAATGTGCCAACCAAACATCCACCATTAAAAGACTGCAGTGTCTACAACCAATACATGCAATCCAGTGCCATTTCTGGCACCCTCACACAAGACTGGAAACAAAAGAGGGGGTGTTCTAGTTTGCTAGCTGCCGGAATGCAATATACCAGAGACGGAATGGCTTTTAACAAGGGAAATTTAATGAGTTGCTAGTTTACAGTTCTAAGGCCGAGAAAATGTCCCAATTAAAACAAGTCTATGGAAATGTCCAATCAAAGGCATCCACAGAAAGATACCTTGGTTCAAGAAGGCTGACGAAGTTCAGGGTCCCTCTCTCAAGTGAGATGGCACACGGCGAACACAGTCAGGGCTTCTCTCTCGGCTGGAAGGGCATGTGATGAACACGGCATCATCTCCTAGCTTCTTCTCTTGGCTTCCTGTTTCATGCAGCTACCCTTCTTCATCTGGGGTAGGCGTTTTCCTTCTTCATCTCCAAAGGCTGCTGGCTGGTGGACTCTCTGCTTTGTAGTGTTGCTCTCTCTGAATCTCTCATTCTCCAAAATGTTTCCTCTTTTATAGGACTTCAGAAACTAATCAAGACCCACTCAAATGGGTGGAGACATGTCATCCCCTAATTCAGTTTAATAACCATTCTTAACTAAATCATATCATCCAGGGAGATGATCTCATCACAGTTCCAAACACACAGCATTGAATAGAGATTATTCTACCTTTATGAAATGGGATTTATATTAAAACATGGCTTTCCTTAGGGGGCATACTTCCTTTCAAACCAGCACAGGGGGATAACATGACAGCTCCATCTGCCTTATATCCCTTAAAAGACTGGCATGATTAAAAGGAAAAATGGCCCATGGAACAAACAAGAACAGATCAAACTCCTCACTGGGCGAACACCTTTAAAAGTATAGGCCATAGTCCTACCAGAGATCATCAGAAACCTTAAGGAAGCACACACCGAGGGAAGTAAGTCAGCCTTTGATAAAATCAAAGCTTGTACACAAGCCATGTGAGCATGAAAACAGACAGAGGGTGCTTGGAGCCCTGAGTTAAAAGCCCATGGTTAAGCCCTGAGATGAAATAACACTACTTCTCTTCCTATCACCCGAGCTAGCAAAATGATATCATAGGGCCAGGGGTGGAAAGTTACCAAGGAATAGACTGGGATCCTCTTGTCAATACATCAGGAAGCCCTCACTACCCTAGAGCTAACCCCAGCACTACTAGAAGAGAGAGGGCTTAGAAAAACACAGTGGCAATAGGCAGGCTAGGGTCCAATCTCAAAGGGCACAGCTGTGGCAAAGGCTTACTGGATTACTGTTACCACTATTAACATAAAGGTGGCAGGCCTTTCCATAATGGGACAAAAGGTATGGTACGGTCAGTCAAGGTATACAGAGGTCATCACTGGAGGAGGAACAAACACTAGTCTCATACTAACAGAAGGGCTAGATAGTCCAATCTTTGTTCCTAAAAAGTTTCACAGTTAACTGATGCTATGCTATCTTTAATAGCTAACTGCTTATACTAACACTTGGAACACCACTATAAAATAGTTCAAGGCCTGTGCTCATCACATGGCAGACACACACAACTGATTTAACTATTAGGTCTGTGGTCTCATATCTCTGAACAACTATGCAGGCACTCCCCTAGTGGGTCAAGGTCACAAGTAATCCAATGCTGAATCAGAGAACAACAAAAAGAAGTAAAACAAGGACATGACATATAATACGTCAACTCATCAAGGGGATGGGTAGCTGTGGAGCTAAACACCTCAGGGACACAACCTAACCTTTTTCAACAATGCCGCTGAAAGAGACGCCCTGGGAAAGTGCATAATGCCCAAAAGATACCACCTTCCACCAGTGAGGGTCTGGGTTAACTCCTACCATGAAAATACTGCCACAACCTGCCCTGCTGTGTTGAGAACAACAACAAAGACCATAAACCAATTAATACTAGACAGCTGTGCTATGCATCCCCTTAAAAAAGCTCCTAAAATGCAGTGGCTGGTTTGCTACTGAGAAAAGTTGATACCCCAGTATCTATCAGATTTCCCCTAATAGCACACAATGGTTATGCATAACAAGCATGTTGTTATGGCTACCCCGAGGTAGATAGGGAAACGTACACTAGGCTTCCCCTGGATGTTCTGTAGGCTATCAAACACAATTCCAGGGCCCTTAATCGAACCTATTTGGAGAGGAGTTAGAGCAGGTCTATACTATCTTAATTAAATTATCTGATCTCTGTTTTTGCTCCCCAAGGAGGTAACAGTGACATTGTGTTCAAGATAAAAATCTTAAAGTTTGTAATCATGGCCCTCAATGATACTAAACAGAGCATCTCCACACTAAATAAAAAAACCACAGCTATGTGCAAGGTTGGTGCTAAAAAACCACATGTACTCATCACAGTACAAGGGGGATAATAAATCTTATTAAAAATTGAGTACCATGTTTATATTCCAGATAGAAAAGCAGAAATAAAAAGGGTTGTTTGCTCACTTGCAAAAATAATTGCAACTCAGGGATCAAATAGGTAATGACTCCTGGTGGTCTCAAATAAAGGCCTGTTTACAGAGTCGGGTAGCTGGTGGAAAACACTGCTGATGAGCCTTCTAGGTTTTATGGCAGTTGGACTTATTCTATGCATTAACATATATTGTCAGTGGGGGTTCTATCACCAATGCCCCTTAAAAATGGGAAAATATTCTTACAATTTCCCCACTCCACCCATGGACCAGGGATTTTTGTGGAAATTAGGCATATAAAATTATAAGGGCTTGTCAAGGGTAGGGGGAGGTAGATTGCATTATACATATAACATTCTCCTATCTAACCAGGGATTGACCCTATCCCTGTCTGCCCCCACTCAAGAATCCCTTCCATGAACTCCCTGGAAATATGCCAAGCTTTTGGCTACTGTAACTTTAAACACTGCCCACTCTGAGAACATCTTGTTTTGAGAAAAGCATATATACCCAGATGTTTTACCAAATCTTGCACAAAAGTCTCCGGCATTCTGTCAACTTTGTACCCCAGCCATATATAACCTATATGGCAACTGTCATAGGTATAGATATACTCAAGTGAACTTCTTGCTATCTCGCTGTCATGAGGTAATTGCAGCTCTTCGTAAGTAAGTTCCCCTTAGAAACACTTAAGGACTGATCACCCATCCTGGTATTCAATGTCTCCTTCTTCAGAATCTCAATAAGCTCCATGTCGGGTAGTCTGGGCCAGTCCTGGCTGGGTCTATTTCTTCTTTCAAGGGAGAGTCCTGTTGCTGGTTCAGCAGGACGCAGCATATAAACATTACAGAAATTTTGTCAAATAACTATTATTCAAGTGAATGACACCCACCAAAATTAATGATGTTTAATTGTCTACTGATACATAACTAAGGAAAGCAAGGATATTATTGAAGAAACCATTTATTCCTTCACGGTACTTTTCATGGCCATCTACTATAATCCATAGATACAGACTAAAGGAGTCTCAATTATGGAAAATGAACAAACAAGTGTAAAGCCCGGTAATATTCCATGAGAATAGAAATCTATCACTACTCTTGCTCAAGTTATAACATGCAACAAAATGCAGTGTCATGTAAATACTACTCAATGCAATGAAAACTAGCTCTTCTGCTTTTTATCATAATTCACACACAAAAAATGGTCTATGAAAACAATAACTGCTACAAAATTGATACATAAAACTCTGTCACTAGCAAATTAAATTTGCCTGGGGGGTTGGGATGGGGCGGTGGCGGGGAGAAGAGGAGTGATAATAGTACATAAAGATAGCAGTGTTCAAATATTTCCAAGCAAATCTCTGGTAATTAAAATGAACACTGCAGAAATAAATGCCATAAAACACACAATGCTGAGTTTTTTTCTCATAAAAATCTAAACTAGTATTGAAGTGAGCACTAGTTTTAACGTATCCTTTAAGTAAGGGGACAATAAACTTTTTCTCAAAGGGCAATAGAGTAACCATTTATGGTTTGTTGGACATAGGTAATCTCAATAGCAAACACTCAAATCTGCCATTATAGAATGAAAACAGCCATGAACCATATGTAAACTAATGAGCATTCCTATATCATAACAAAATATTATTTACAAAGGATCTAGCCTTGAGACCAAAACTTCATGACCACTACTTCAAGTTGAAAAAGACACATCATTTTCTTAGAATTGATCAATTTCTCCTTATATCCAACACACCCCTGGTAGTTGGCTTTTTAATGTCATTTTCCGCCAGTGTTCTAATAATTTCATAAAAGTTAACACTGCATGAAAACAAGTACATAATAACACAACCTTGTAAATCTTTTGATATTCCCATAAGCAGGACTCTAGGTTGCCTTAAGAGCCAAGTGATTCACATCTACACAGCCACATAATGTTCAGAATCAATTTTCATGACATTTATTGCTTTTTAAAATTAATCCCTCCATAGTTTCCTTTTGAAAATACAAAGAAAAATAAATACACTCCATTTCTTACTTGTTATTTTGCACCTCAGCACTTTATTCAGCTTATCCAGGAAAACACCTCATTTCAGTAAACAGAGATTTTCTCTGTTCATTACTGCTTTAGAATACTATATTTTATGGACACACAGAAGCTTAATCAACCATTCCTGTAAAAATGCGTTATTTTTTGCAGCCCTATGCTTTTACAATTATGATGACAATAAATAGCCTTGCATATGTTTCATTAGCTATTTTGCTAGATTTCCTTTAGAATAAATTCTACCACTGATATTAACGGGCTACATTTATATGCCTCTGTAATTTGCTACATAACATTAAATTTTCTTCCACAGGGGTTGAACCATTTATATTAACACAATTACAACTGAGTACATATTTTCTTATAGTTTTGCCAATAATATGTTGTTAGGCTCTTGGATTTTTGGAGGTCTTAAAGGTGACAAAGGGTATATGGTGTACATTTTCTTTTTCATTCCTCACTATGAGTGGCATTGAGCATCTTACATTCAAACTACATGATTTTCCTTGTCTGGGTACTGTCTATTAATACCTTCTGCTATTTTTCTTCACAATTTTTAAAAGCTCTTCATATTCAACCTTTTGTAACCAAACAAAATGAACAACAACAAAATTTATATGTCAGTTCCAGGAAGACAGCAGAATAGGACATGTCGAGTACACCCCTGCTCCAAGGAACAACTAGAGAAGTGACAGAAAAGTGACCAGGACAGCAATTCCAAGGTATAAGTGACCTGGGAGGGTCTTCTACACCACACAGGGAGGCCCTGATTGAAAAGAAAACAGAAGAACTGAGGCACAGAGAATGTCCTGCTAGTACAAATATGGAGAAGTGGGAATATTTATGCACTGCTGGAGGGACTGTATAATGGCACAGACGCTATGGAAGATAGTCTGGTAACTCCTCAGAAAACTAAATATTGAGTTGTCCTATGACTTGATAATAACATTACTCAGTTTATATCCAGAAAGAGTGAAAGCATGACACAGACATTTGTACACTAATGCTCATAGCAGCATTATTCACAATCACCAAATGATGGAAACAATCTAAGAGCCCATCAACACACAAGTGGATTAACAAAATGTGGTATATATATATATGATAGAATATCACTCAGTAGTTGGATGAAATGATGTCCTGAATCACATGACAAGATGGATAAACCTTGAGGACATAATGTTGAGTGAAATAAGCCAGACACAAAACACTAGAAACTGTATGATTCCACTTGTATGACCAGAGGCTTATAATACAGAATATAGGGGCCCTAGAGATATTCAGAAGCTTCAGATGGATTTTGAGTTCGCTAATGAGGGTGAACTTAATGTAAGCAAATAGATAGAAGTAAAGACGGTTCACTAGTAGCTCTATAAGTAATATTACCATATGGAAGGTGAACATGATTGAAAGGAGTTGTACAGATCCGTGTATCATTGATTAACACCACAAATATAAATAAGTTCTCGCATGAACTACTGCAAAGGTATGAATCTTGTACAAAGAGTGTATAATTTCAGGGTACGGGGAGAAAAATGCTATTGCATGCTATGGCTATGTTTAATAGGAAAATATCAACAGTACCACAGCAATACCAGGTACATAATGGGGGGAGAGACAGGAGTTAGGGAGATGTTTGGATTTTTTATTTGGTGAGGGTATATTTATTGGCTATCTTTCTCTTAGGAACAATGAAATTATCTAAAATTAACGGACTGCTGACATTATGCATGAGGCCCAGCAGATGGTGGTGGATGAAAGCTGCAGTAACTGAGAAGCAGATTGGCAAACGATGGTGTATATCTATGATTGAACATTGTGCCGCTAGAAAAAGGGATGAAATTCTGAGGTATGCAACGATGTGAATGAACATGTGGGACATTTGGCAACGCAAAATAAGCCAGAAACAAAAGGGCAAATATTGTATGATCTCGTTTAGATTTACTTACAAAAAAACGGGGGCCTAAACTGCAAGTTCCCATAGCAGTCATATTTAGTCTGGGGAGATAATTGCTATTTCTGAATTCTGAGGGGCTGTTTTATATATGTATAACATGGCATTTAGAGATAAGAACAAAGCTGATCAGGTCAGGATTAAGGTAATCCAGAATACAGGGGTAAGAAGGACACTGCCTATATTTTAGAGCTTCACCTATTCTTTGAGACCAAAGGAAGAAAGATTTAATTTTGTCCAGAACCTAAATTCTCTGTAGCACATAATCTAACTCAACCAGTCTGGATACATCATTTAAAGACTACAAACACAGGGAGCCCAGAATAACAATGAGAGCCTTTAATCCTGTATAGCTTAATATAATGCCTGGATACATCCCAGAGTATATTAAGCAGAAAATTGAAAAGTTTTGGCAAAGTCCCTTGAGGGATGGGAGAAAAGATATGGAACTGTTAAACTTTACCATTGGGGAAACCCTGGAGACTGTGCCAAACATTAGGGCCAGCAAAACAATAGGCCAAGTCCTTGATCTTGAGGCTTGCTCTTGTGAAGCCTATGTATGTAGAAGAGAAGCTGAGCCTACCTATAAGTGTGTCTCAGAATCACCTCCAAAAGACCTCTTTTATTGCTCAGATGTGGACTCCCTCTCTCTAAGCCCAACTCTGCAATTGATATAGCCCTCTCCCCTATGTGGGACATGACATCCAGGGAAGAAAGTGTCCCTGACGGCATGGGAGATAACCCCCTGTGATGAGTCTAGCCCTGGCACCACGTGCTCAACAATGACATCCTGACCAAAAGGAGAAAATAAGTGTAACAAATAGGGTATCAGTGGCTGAGAGAGTTCTAATAGAGTCGAGAGACTATTCTGGAGGTCACTATTACACAAGCTTCAATTAGACACTACTACTATCATAACTTGCCAATCCCCAACCAAAACCAATCCTGCCAATCCTAAAGAATATCTAGGGCATGATACAAGATTTTACAAAGGTCCCATGCACCAGGGTGACTTTCCAGAAACCTGCAACCTCCAGATGGATCCCTGGACCAGATAAGTCCTGAAATGCAGAGACACCAACCTTTCCTGAACATCAGCTAGCTTCATCTCCCTATCTCATATTATCAACAGCCCCTTTCAACATTGAAAAAGTTATAATGGCCATAGCCCAAATAGCCCAACAGAGTCAGCGAATGATCAAAGGTGACAATGGAGTTATACAGAGAATGTCAGGTTTAACAAATGAGTGTGATTGCTGAATCATTAAAATATTTCTCTTAGCCTCTAGTACCTTAGAACAGCTAGAAATAAAAACCTAAAACTGTGGAATTATAACCCATCCCAAATTTTAAATTCTTTTCTATAACTAAGTGCTGCATTGTACTTTGAAAATTACTGGGTTTTTTTGTACATATGCTATTTTTACAAAAAAAAAAAGAGAGAGAAGGGAGAGTATAGTAGAGAAGATGCTATGAATATGAATATGAATAATATGACTATGACTGCTGAATCAATGTACTGATATTTCTTTTGGTCTCCAGTGTCATGGAGCAGCTAGAAGAAAAAATGAAAAATTAAAACTTTAAAATATGTTGTACAACTACTCGTTAAAATGTACTTGGAAATTTATTTCTTTTTTGTGTATATATTGTTTTCACAATTAAAAAAAATGATGCAAAGGTGCTTTTTAAAAATTAGAGGAAGCATTCCAAGTGATTCTCCATTACCCATAACTACCCTATTCTAACTTCTTATCAAAATGATTAATTATACCTAGTTCTCATGCCCTCCATATGCCTGGACATGGTTGGTGTGCTGGTTTGAGACTATTATGTACCCCAAAATAGCTATGCTTTAATCCTAATCCAATCTTGTGGGGCAAGACTTATTGCTAGGGTGGAAAAATTGGATTGGACTGTTTCCAAAGAGTTATGACACACTCAGTTGTGAATGTGACTTTTTGGTTAGATTAATTCCATGGAGATGTGACAGACCCAATTATGGGTATGGTCCTTTGTAGATGGAGGTGATGGAGATGTGACTCCACCCACTCAAGTTGGGTCTTAATCAGTTTACTAGAGTCCTTTAAAAGAGGAATCATGTTATAGAAACCTCAGATGCAGACACTTGGAGAACAGGTGCCTCACTGCTGACAAAGACCCAGATGTTTGGAGATGCTTAGAGTGCTAACAGGGAAAGCAGACGCCTTGACACAAACAGAGCCCAGCAGACCCAGCCATATGCCTTCCCATGAGATGCTAAGTGAGCCAGAAGCCCAAGTTGTGTCCTGGAGGTGCTAACTGGATGTCCACAGATGCTTTCAGTGGACACCATTGACATCAGAAGCTGGAAGCAACAGAACCAGGAACAAGGACCAGCAGATGCAAGTCACATGCCTTCCCATGTGACAGACAATAGCCTTTCTTGAGTTAAGGTACCTTTACCTGAATACTTTAGTTTGGACATTTTTCTCATCTTAGAACTGTAAACTTGCAATATAATAAATTCCCTTTATAAAAGCCATTCCATTTCTGGTATACTGCATTCCAGCAGCTTAAGCAAATTAATGCAGTTGATATTCAAAACTTATCTTTTGAATAAATACATATATACAAGAACCGCAGTCAACAAATATAGGTGCTTCTCAGAAAAATGAAAAATCAGCATAAAAATTTTAAATAATCATTGATATATTGATGGCAATACTCAATTCAGATACATGAATTTAAAAAAATAAAACTTTTAGCACAAACTGATAAACATTTTTCAATTCACATTTTATTATCATTGACTGTTTCCAAGTCAGGAAGAAATCAGATTAAACACTTATAATAGAATAATCCATGGAAAGCAACAAAGTTAGTTAAAAGCCCATATCTGACTGACAAATTTGGAATGAATTAATCCAGTATTTCAAAAAAGAGAAAGAATGAAATGTCAAAGACCAAGCAACCATCATAGTTCACATATTAGAAAGCAGCTGTTTCCCATTTTACAAATTATTTGGCCAAAAGCCTGTCTATAATTAGCCTGCCCAGTATACTTAGCTAATATCTTCTGTTTGAAAAAGGTTTTACAATATAGGCTTCACCACCACTTTGTTTGAAGCCACAAAATTAAATCCCTTTCACAACAATTAATCAACTATGTTGGATAAGGCAGGCATAAACACCTCCAGATAATACAAAATGAAAACTTCAGTGCAAGAAAACAAAATAAAGATAGTGGGATAACATCCCGTGACAGAGAAGTTAGGATTTAAGGGATGATTATAATTACTAAGTTATTATATAGATGTTCTTTTTTACTTTCTGGTACATTAGAGTAGACAAAGGGAAATACTTGAAATCTGAATTGTGCAATCCAGCTGTGTTGATCTCTGATAATGATTGTACAGCCTTTATCTTGTGCCCTTGTGATGGTAAAAACCTTGTAACTAACCTTCACTTGTACCCATTTATCCGGTTTTGTCACTTTAGAGTCTTGTGATCACTAAAGACAGCCCCTAATGTTTATTAATGAAGGACCTTGGATCAGCCCAGAACCCACCCACTCCAGGTCCAAAGTTACCTTGATAAAAAACTAGATCTAACTAAAATGGGCCCAAGTGACATGCATAGTATGTCATAAAGCGTATGTCAAGTCACCTAAAACTCATTAACTTACAAGTCACCTAAAACTCATTATAATACTAAAAATCACACCTATCATGATATTAAGGCCACCATTTTCTTACATATGTCCTGTGACTAAGCATGTAATCAATCTGCACATGCACAATAATTAAACCACCTCTAATCACATCATCCAGGGCCACTGTGTTCATTATCCTAAAACCTGCCCATTTTTTAATGCTCTAAAACTATCAGAATTACTGCAGTTGGGGAGAAAGATTTTGGGTAGGCTATCTGATCTCCTACTTTGTGTCTACTATTAAACTCTTTCTCTCTCCGAAACCCCAATGTCTCAGGAATTAGTCATTTGAACACACCTTTGGCTGGTAACAATCCAACCAATGCACTGAAAGGTTCTAACAAAGAAATAGCATAAAATACTACCAAGAGCTGAAGAATTCAACCCACAAAAGTGGCCTAATTGTAAATGTCAGTGAACTGAGTAGTACAAATAAGATTATATATTCCACACTTATATACTCTTGTCACCATAAAAACATAAATAACAACAACAAGAAACTCTATCGCTCAGCTGCTGCCACAGTTGACAAGTGTGACAAGCATGGATAGTTTCCTAAAGAAGTCATAATCCTTGGAAAGAAACTATGGTTCACCAATATGACACAGTATCATGAAACAGGAAGTCTTTTCAGTGAATAAATGTCCAATCTCCACCACCCTACTGCTTCTCATTTCTTAGTCTCTGTATGTAATCAGTAATAAACACATTGCAGAACTCTATAAGTCTCCCCCAGTCCCACAGCAAAATTCAAATATTTTAGCCAAATATAACATGGGAAAAAAAAAATAAAAGCATGTAAGAATCAATTGAAAGATATAAAGTAATATAAATGGAAATAAAAAACTTTTGCCACAGTAAATTGTCTCCAATACTGAAATAGATGCCTTTAATAAGCCTGTGCCACTAGTTTAAGATATCCAAACTCTCAAAGGATTAATGCTCATCTATGGTTCTATATCATTAATCACTGCCTTAACACACCTCATACATTTCACTAGCAAGCAAATCCAAAACCATCAGCTTTGCCAAATTCTCTCAATCCAAAGAAAGATAATTGAGCAAATTTCTGCTGGAAGTTTCCTAACAGATACAGTGATAAAGGTATGCCAAGAACCCAATAATCTGCTCATACCAGTACGGAAGTAATTAGCCTTTTCCATATGTTAACTTACAAAACCCAGACATGACAATACCACATCCATGTCTAAGTCAAAACTTTAAACTTTAAGGCATTAGTAGTTAGCAATGAGGAATTTGAATAAGTAGATCTCATTGAATTCATCAGAAAATAAAAAGAAGCTACTCACTGTGAAACTATGTAAAGGAAAATGGTTGTGAAACTATGTAAAGGAAAATGGTATGTTTACAACAATGCTATAATTGTTGTCATTATCACTTTTCCATTACCACATTTCCTCTTACAACTAATCTTTAGAGAATAAAGGCCAAATCCTGCACAGCCTGAGAATGTGATGTTGTTTCTTGCAAAACTTTGGTTGAGTTCCTGGGTAATTTATTAATTGAACTGGCCCTGATCCCACTGTTGCTTCAAAGGTCACCTTATTTTTTGCTCCAATAGGAAAGGCAAAAATTCCATCATGCCCCACATTTAAAAGTACTATTTACCTGCAGCTTTGTTACAGTCTTCGAACGCGAGAGACAGATACTCAAGACATTCCTCACCCATCTCCTTCCATTCTCTCCCCCATATTCGCTTTAGCCATCTCATTAATTCTTTTTCCTCACTGCCATATAATAAGATCTTCCTGGCAACTAATGAATACAAAACCTGAGCTCTAGAACCACAGAAAGAGCTGCTATATGCATATATTCAAAAGGATGCTCCAAAGACCCCACAAAGTTAACTTGTCCGAAGTTGAATTCCTTACTTTCCCTGGGAATCCTGTTACTCCCATGTTCTCTTGATAAATGGTACTAATACCTATCAAGACACTCAATTCAAAAAATGAGAAGTTATCCTATATGTCACTCTTTCCCTTTTCTCCAATATTTTTAATCAATCACAAAACATTTACAAATTTTAGCATTCTAAATCTCTCTCATCATTTTCCTCTCAATTCTACACAACCATTCCACTCATTAAGCTTTCATTTACTCCCTCTTTGAATATGGCAGAATCCCCTTTACCAATCCATGTATAAATCTAATTTGTAACTATAATGACCTTGCAACATGGATATCTTACCATGTCATTCTTTCCCCTACTTAAAATGTTTCAGTGGCTCCAAAGCAAATGAAATTATAAATGTGTTGAAATGGCATTATGAAAACACATGATCTTGACAGGTCTCAGAAAAAGAAGTTCACATATAAAAGGAAATTTTTGACCCAGGGGCCCCTCAGCTTCTTTTGGCAGAACCAGATGTGGCAGTAAGATGAATGATCACCAGACATGCCAGCGCCATACCCAACAGAAGGGGAATGAAGCAAGACCAGATATGCCTATAAAGATAAACAACCATAGGCATGCAGTCAAGGCCTATTCCTGCTTGATAACCCTTGATGGTACATGCAGCTGCATGTCAAAGGAGAGCAGTGTGTCAGAACCCCAGCAACCAATCACAGCATAAGTCAGCAAGCTCCCATCCAATCAAGGGACAACACACCACCTAGCGGGCACCCTCCCCTCCAAGTGTAGTTTTCCTTTAAAAGATGCAGCTCTCAGAAAGAGAGCCAGAGGCATTTTCTTTCCTCTCGATGGCTCCCGGGAGCCATTATCTCTCCTTTCACTGGCTCCCACCTGCTTTTCTCTCTTTTCCCACCTGCTTTCTCCCTTCAATAAATCTGTTATGCTTTGACTCACTGTCTTGTGTGGATTCTTTAATGACTCTGACCCAACATCTAGTGCCGAAACCCAGAAATGGAGGTTAGCCTGTGGCTTGAGTTTCCTGGCCCCTCAGGGTGAAAGGACAGCCTTCCAGCCAACTCCATTCTCTGAACCTCATGGTCATTCAGGTTTCCATGCACTCAACGGCTTGAGACCACTGGCTCACACCATCTTGATGTGATGTCAGCTTACATTCACAGCTCTCAAACATCTACAAGTAATTCAGCCCTAGGTAAGTGATGCCTTTCTTTCCACATCTTCCTCGATTCAAGAGTTTTGCTTGATGTCCCAGTGACAGCTTGGCCCACTACAGTTCAGTGTGCTGGCCTGCTTTAATGTGGCATCCCAGCCTCCTGGCCTAAAATCTGAGAGCTTTCAGTCAAAACTCTCTAATGTTTTGGGAGTGATTTTCCCCTATGCAAGAGTCAAAGTAGCTTGGGAGACACCTTTAACAAAATATTGGACGCAGTTTCCTGGTCCCCGAGGATAAACCAGGGATGTCTATTTTGTTACCATGAAGGATCATCGATCTGGGTTATTAGTCTCACTTGAGCTACATCTTGGGTAGCACAATAAGCCTCCAAGGGAGCTGGTGCTCAGTGTCCCGTGGACACCTCAGCCCTACCCACTGCAGCACCCCAGTCCACTTTAGCACAGCACCCTGGCCTGCTGGCTGTGAGTCTCCCATGAGTAAGGCCCCAACACATTAGTCTCACATCCCCAAAGAGACTGTAAGCCTCCAAGGGAGCTGGTAATCTTAAACCTCCAGGGGAGCAATAACTTGTAAGCCTCCCATGAGCAAAATTTTGCAAGCCTCCCACAAGCAGACCTCCATAGGCCTTACTTTCTAAAGTAAGTAATACTTTCTAAAACTAGTATTCCCCCTAAATCTACTCCTCTTGGGTGCTTACTCTGTAATCTCAATAAACTCCAATTAAAAAGGGGAAATAAAACCAAAGAAACTTATTTTCTTTCTGCTATACAACTTTGCCATAATACCTTTTAGAACAACAAAAACATTGACAGGAAAATGGCACTTTCAATTGGCAAATTCTCACTGAACTTAATAATTTTATTCAGTGTAACAACAAATGATCTGAAGCTCCCTACTCCCAAGCTTTCTGAACCCCCAGGTCACAACCTTCTCTGTGTAACTCTGTCACTTCGTATCAAATCCTCCTTCTTCGTGAAAAACCTTCTAAGCTTTCTACCCCTTAGCAGACCCCTTAATGCTGAGGAGTCCTTCATGAAAAATCTTCTAAGCCTTCTACCCCTCAGTAGACCCCCTTAATGCTGGGAAGTCCTCCAATCACTTCTCCTCCTTCAACTCCATGACTGTCCCCCTCCTAAATATACCCCCCTCCGCAATCCTCCCCAAACCCCTCTGCTCCTCTTACCTCTTTCTCAACCCCTCCCCCTCCCACATCTTCCCCAACCTCCAATAAGCCCTCTCTTACTTTAGCACCCATTTTTTCTCCCCCTCTCCCTGATTCTACCCAACTCCCCAATCTTTCTCACCTCCTTTCATTCAGTCTCACAGTCTGGCACCTATATTCAATCCCCCATCAAAGGGTCTGTTTCCCCTATGAGAGGAAGCAGGACAGGAAGGCATAGTAAGATTTATGCTCCCTTTTCTGTCTCAGACCTAAGCCAAATCGAAAAATGGCTCAGATCCTTATCAGAAGATCCAACTAAATTTACATAAGAGTTTAAATATTTAACCCACTCTTATGACAATTTACCAGGTGTTATGTTATTATAACTTCCGCTATGACACCAGAAGAGAAAGATCACATTTGGGCTGTGGCTACAGCCATTCTAAAAAACTTTTTGCAGAAAACCCCACTTCTTTCCATGGTATGCAAGGAACAAATGCAGCACCCACAGCAGATCCAAATTGGAACTACCAGGACCAATCCCCAGATTAAAAAAAAATGGAACATTTTCTTATTTGCACTATTGAAGGAATCAGGAATGCAGATTTCAAAGCTGTTAATTATGATAAAATTTCAGAAATCACTCAGGAAAAAGACAAAATCTAGCCTCCTTCCTAAACTGTTTAACCGTGGCTATTTTAAAATATACAAATATTAACCCATCCTCCAAAGAATGAATGCTTTTTCTTCATACCCATTTTATCACCCAGTTGGCCTCAGACATTCGAAAGAAACTTAAAAAAATAGAACAAGATCCTCAGGCAGCCCAGAAAGAACTCATGAAAGCAGCTTTTAAAGTGCTTAATAATAGACAGGAAGAAAGAGCACAGACAAAAAGAACAAGAAAAAGAGATTTAAAAAAAAGGAAGAAAAGGAGATAGCCAGAGAAAGGGTCTCAGACAGGAGAGAGATGATGCCCGTTATTTGCTCCTTGCCAATGCTTTGAGCAACCCGGGGTAATTCATGGTAATAGAAAACAAAATTTGGGGGGGGGGGGGCAAGAAAATGCTGTCCCGCCCATGCTTTTGTTGTGGTAAAACATGCCACTGGGCCAAACAATGCACCCAGCAACTAATCCAGTGACAGTGGGGCCCACTGCCAGGCCCCTGCCCATGGTACCACCAAATAAGCCACTGGAGAGCTGACTATCCTCCAGCCTTGTGCTGGTTTGAAAGGATGTATGTCCCCTAGAAAAGCTATGTTTTAATCTAAATTCCATTTCATAAAGGCAGAATAATCCCTATTCAATACTGTATGTTTGAAACTATAATCAGATCATCCCTGGAGATGTGATTTAATCAAGAGTGGATGTTAAGCTGGATTAGGGGATGACATGTCTCCATCCATTTGGGTCTTGATAAGTTGCTGAAGTCCTTCAAAAGAGGAAACACCTTGGAGAATAAGAGAGATTCAGAGAGAGCCAGAGAAGAACGACATAGCCATGAGAAGTAGAGAGCCCACTAGCCAGCAACCTTTGGAGATGAAGAATGAAAATGCCTCCTGGGGAGCTTCATGAAACAGGAAGCCAGGAGAGAAAGCTAGCAGATGATGCCTTGCTTGCCATGTGCCCTTTCAGCCAAGAGAGAAACTGTGACTGTGTTTGTCATGTGCCTTCTCACTTGAGGGAGAAACCCTGAACTTCATCAGCCTTCTTGAATCAAGGTATCTTTCCCTGGATGCCTTAGACTGGACATTTCTATAGACTTCTTTTAACTGGGACATTTTCTTGGCCTTAGAACTGTAAACTAGCAACTTATTAAATTTCCCTTTTTAAAAGCCATTCTGCTTCTGGTATATTGCATTCCAGCAGCTACCTAACTAGAACAGGCCTCTAGCCACAGGTTTGGGTGGGCTTCCCCTCCTGAATAGGTGTTAATAGCCCCAAAACTGGGTGACCTCATTGGACTACCCACAGACAACTGACGAGGCCCAGGCACCAGCATAGCCTCAACTGTGACCATCACTGCCATGGAACGCAGGGTAACCTTAAAGGTGGCAGATAAGCCTATTTCTTTCATTTTAGACATGGGCACCATATACTCTGTCCTGCCTGAGCATTCAGGGCAGCTAATTCCCTTCTCAATTTTAGTCACAGGAATCACAGGTCAACGCTCAGTTCCCCTTAAAATATTACCTTTAACCTGCAGTATAGAAAATTATAACTTTTCTCACAGCATTTTAATAATTCCCAGCTGTCTCACACCTTTATTGGGGTGAGATATTTTAACAAAGCTTACAGCAACTCTTCAATTAACAGAAATAAAATATGCCAATAAATTGCCTCAAACCATTTTGCTCCTGTCCGTGGTAGAAATACTTTCTTCTCCTAAGGAAACAGTTCTTCCCCCAGGATTAAAAGGGGCAAATTTCCAGGTATGGAACACCTCCACCCCTTCCATTGCTAAATATCATGCTCCTGTTCAACTTTCTCTCAAAGATCACCTTTTTAACTCTCCAAGCTATTTCTAGTGCCTCCCCCTCTCATATTCAAATCTCTACATGTGCAGCTTCTTTGTAACTCCCAGGTTAAAATATCCTATTCACTATAATTCCTAACCCAGCAAAATTCCTTAATCCTCCAAAGTATATGAAACCTATGCTTAACTGTATAGAAGCTACAGATCATTTCCTTCATTCATTTCCCCGCATAAAGGATTTCCCTCTCCCTCCTCCAGATAATACTTGGTTTATAAATGGAAGTGCTTTTTAAAGACCCCTCCAATCACACAGGATATGCTATAGTGTCTGCCCAGGAGGTAACTGAGTCTGGATCCCTGCCTCCTGGCACCACTTCCCAACAGGCAGAGCTCAAAGCCCTCACCCAAGGTCTCAATTTAGCAGCGAATACCCCTACTAACATTTATATTAACTCTAAATATGCTTTCCATATTATTCATTCACATCTAGCTATATGGAAAGAGAGAGGGTTTCTTACTTCTAAAAATTATCTAATAAACTCTCATCCTTAAACGCCTCGAGGCAACACAAACCCCTGACCGGGTAGCGTTGTTCACTGTAAGGGTCATCAGAGTGGAAAGGACCCCATCTCAATAGGTAATAACAGAGTGGATGAAGAAGCAAAAAGACTGGCTCAAAGCCCTACTCAGCATCTACTAATGTCCACCCCAGCACCTGTTTACTCCCCCTTAGAGGAAACAGACCTGGACCAGCTTAGTGTCACCCTCAACAAGGGATGGTTTTACCTAAATGATAAAGTAATCTTGCATCAACAGCATGCACAGAAAACTTTAACTGACCTGTCTGACCAGTTTCATATCAGTGTCAGGCTGCTAAATTTTCTCTCAAATTTTCTTTCATTCTCCTCTACCCCTTTACAAGCTATTCTGCTTCCCCTCATTGGGCCCTTCATCATCCACATTTTAATTTTTCTCCTAGCCCCCTGCCTCTTACAACGTCCGGCTAAGTCTGTTCATAGGTCAATAGCAGACATGACCAACCAGCAAAATTCTGAAAGCATACTTCCGCTAGAATAAAAATTTGAAAATCTACTCCTGTTGTCACAAAAACATAGCTATCAACCATTCCAACAGAAGATGACCAAAAACCCAATTAGTAATATCCCTGCTCAGCTTGAAACAATCACCCCCAGCAACTACACCCTTACACAGCAGGAAGTAGCCAAAGAAAGAACACAACATCCCTGGCTCCTTTTAAAAACTACTTCCAGCTAAGCTAAGGCATTGACCCAAACCCAAACCTGGCTTCATTCAATTTTATTAAAATAAAAAGGCAGGAATGACAGGTCTCAGAAAAAGAAGTTCACATATAAAAAGGACTTTTTGACCCAAGGGCCCCTTAGCTTCTTTTGGCAGAACCAGATGTGGCAGTAAGATGAATGAACACCAGACATGCCAGCGCTGCAACCACCAGAAGGTGAATGAAGCAAGATCAGATATGGCTATAATATAAAGAACCATAGGCATGCAGTCAAGGCCCATTCCTGCTTGATAACCCTTGATGGTACATGCAGCTGCATGTCAAAGGAGAGCAGTGCATTGGAACCCCAGCAACCAACTAGGTCATAAGTCAGCAAGGTCATCAAGAGACAGCACACCACCTAATGGGCACCCTCCACTCCTAGTGCGGTTTTCCTTTAAAAGATGCAGCTCTCAGAAAGAGAGCTGGAGGCATTTTCTTTCCTCTCGATGGCTTCTGGGAGCCATTTTTTCTCCTTTTTCTGCCTCTCATCTTCTTTCTCCCTATTCCAACCTGCTTTCTCCCTTCAATAAATCTGTTATGCTTTGACTCACTGTCTTGCATGGATTCCTTAATGACTTCAACCCAACAATCTGATATCTGCTAACCCATACAGCTGTTATTTCCAGCTGGGATTTTAAATTTGAAGAAAGTGAACTGTCTGTAATGGTTTGTTCTTGTGGGCTCCCATGCCTTTATGAACAATGTTTGTTGTGGCGTGGGGCTTGCCTTGCCTGACCGCACTGGGGTCTCATCCTCGGATGTGGTTCGGCTGGAGAGCGGCGTCAGCCGAAACCACAGGGCTCGAAGGTCTGGAGGGCGCGCGAGCACAATAAACCGAGAGCAAAGAAATACTTGCAGCAGTTTATTGCAGGGGTAGCTCGCGGAGCCTAGCTGGCTGGCAAGGCTTACAGGCTGGGCTACCGAGAGGCGGAAGCACAGGGTATATATAGGGTTGGTGAAGAGGCAGTAACATAGGCGGGGAAATTTTGACGGACAGCTAGTATGGAGTATGTGGATTGGTTAAGAGGGTGTGTACATGGTCCAATGAAATAGCTTGAAGATGTTGCTAGGCAGAGAGCGAGAGGACGAGGGTTGGGCCAATCGGAGAGTGAGAAGACAGTGGTGCGATGTGAGGTCAGCAGTTGCTAGGTGGAGGTTTAGATTAGCAAGGCTTGCAAGATCGAGAGATGTTTGGACACGTCAGGGCATGTCAAGGCAAATAAGAGGAGGCAGTTTTTGAATATATGCAGCAAATGTTCCCTCCCCAACTAGTTTACTCTATAATTTCTTAGCCTTCAATTTCAAAATGCAAAGCTACAAACAGAAAAAAAAAATGCAACATAATAAAGGGCTCTGTCAAAAAACTACAACTATCAAAATACTTAAAAGTAAAAAACTGGATGTTTTACCCCTATTTTTAGGAAAAAGGAAAAGATGTCCACTCTGATGTTTTCTATCCGACACTGTTCAGAGGATCTAGACAGTGAAACATATTAAGGGGGATAAAAAGCTTCCAAACTAGAAGGGAAGCAGAATAAATGTGTTTAAATATTGTTTACAAACTGTTCAGAAAATTCCATGACCTCTGAAAACAAGTTACTAAAACAAATAAGTTAGTGTAGCAATGTTACAAGATACAAGATCAATATACAAACATAAATTCTGAGGACAAAGGTACAATAATAGAGATTTAAAGTACTCTGCATACAACAGCAGATACAAATATAAAAATAATCAGTAAAATAGAAGTCATGTCAATCTAAATCATATAGTCAGAAGAACACATAGAAAAAACAGACAAAATTGAGCAGTGTATCACAGATTTGAGTGGCAGCTAAGAACACACAAACATACACATCATGAGTGTCTAAGAAGAAGAGGAAGGAAAAGGGGCAGAAAGAATATGTAAGGAAATAATGACTGAAAATTTCCCAATGCCTATGAAAGACATAAATACACAAGTCCAAAAAGCACAACAGAGTCCAAACAGAATAAACCCTAATAGACCTACTCTGAGACAGAAACTGATCAGAATATCAAATGCCAAAGATAAAGAGAGAATTACAAAAGCAGCAAGAGAAAAGTGATCAGTTGCATACAAGGGGTTCTCAATAAGACCAAGTGCCAATTCTTCATCATAAAACATAGAGGTGATAAAGCGGTGGTATGATATATTTAAGGTTCTGAAAGAAAAAATTCTGGCCAAAAATTCTTTGTCTGATAAATTGTCCTTCAAAAATGAGGGAGAAAGTGAGTGCATGGGTAACAGGTTCAATTCCCAGCCCATGCACTCCAAAAAAAAAAAAAAAAAATGGTGGTACTGGGATAATGGGATATTCACATGGAAGAGAATGAAATGTGACTCCCACCATTCAGCATATAAAAAAAAAAAGAGGGAGAGTTTAAAATAGTCACAGATAAACAGGAACTGAGTGAGTTCATCAACAAAAGACCTGTCCTACAAGAATTACTAAAGGACGTTTTGCAGATTGAAATGAAAAGACAAGAAAAAGTAGCTTGGAATACTGTGAAAGTAAATGTGATGTTTTAGTTTGTAAAAGCTGTCAGAATGCAATATACCAGAAACGGAATGGCATTTAAAATGGGGAATTTATTAAGTTGCAAGTTTACAGTCTAAAGCTGTGAAAATGTCCAAATTAAGGCAAGTGTGCTGGTTGGAAAGGATGTATGTACCCTAGAAATGCCATGTTTTAATCTAAATCCAAAATTTAGATCTAAATTTAGATCTAAATCTAAAATTTTGCAAAGGCAGAATAATCCCTATTCAACACTGTATGTTTGAAACTGTAATCAGATCATGTCCCTGGAGATGTGATTTAATCAAGGACAGTTGATGAACTGTATTAGGTGACAACGTGTCTCCACCCATTTGGGTGCATCTTGATAAGTTTCTGGAGTCTTATAAAAGAGGATATATTTTGGAGAATGAAAGAGATTCGGAGAGAACAGAGAATGCTTCAGCAGCACGAAGCACATTCCACGAGCAAGTGACCTTTGGAGATGAAGGAAAATGCCTCCCAGGGAGTTCATGAAACAGGAAGTCAGGAGAAGAAGCTAGCAGATAATGTCGTGTTCGCCATGTGCCCTTCCAGATGAGAGAGGAACCCTGACTGTATTCACCATGTGCCTTTCCAGATGAGAAAGAAACTTTGACTATATTTGCCACATGCCATTTCACTTGAGAGAGAAACCCTGAACTTCAATAGACCTTCTTGAAGCAAGGTATCTTTCCCTGGATGCCTTAATTGGACATTTCTACAGACTTGCTTTCACTGGGACATTGTCTCAGCCTTAGAACTGTAAACTAGCAACCTATTAAATTCCCCTTTTTAAAAGCCATTCTGTTTCTGGTGTATTGCATTGAGGCAGCTAGCAAACTAGAACAGCAAGTCTACAAAAATATTCACATTAAGGCATCCAGAGAAAGATACCATGACTCAAGAAAGCCAATGATGTTCAGAGTTTCTCTCTCAACTAGAAAGGCACATGGTGTGAAAGTAAGACTGCTAGCTTTCTCTCCTGGCTCTCATTTCATAAGGATTCCCCAGAAGTATTTTCCTTCACCACTTCCAGAGGTCTCTGGCTGTGTGAGCTCTGTTGGTTTTGCAGCTTTTCCCAAAATGGTTCCCTCTTAAAGAGCTCCAATAAGCAAACCCACCTTGAATGGGTGAAAACATTCACCCATTTAATCAAAAGTTATCATCCACAATTGGGTGTGTCACAACTCTATGGAAACAATCCAAAAGATCCTACCCAACAAAACTGAAGGGGGATTAAAGAACATGGCATTTCTGGGGTACATAATAGCTTCAAACTGGTACAGGTAACTAAAAGGGTAAATGCAAAACCCAATAGTAACGTATCCTCGATATACAACTCTATTCTTTAATGCAATTGTATTCTTACAATTGAACAAGAAAAATGCATATTTCCTGATAATGATCATGCAAAATATAAAGAGGTAAAGTGAGACAAAAACAACATAAAGAGGGGAAAAGGGATATGGGAGTAGAGAATTTACATGCTGTTGAAAGTAAGTTGGCATCTTTTCAAATTGAGAGGTTAGCTGTAGGTTCTATAATATAAATCCAAGGATAACCAGAAAGAAACTATTTTAAAAATATACACAAACAAATTAGAAAGGGATCAGATATATCACAAAAGATAAACTATATAGAAAAGGAAGTTGTAAGAAAGAAAAAGAGAGGGAAAAAAACTATATGACATATAAAAACCAAAAGAAAAAATGGCTGAACTTAGTACTACCTTTATAATTACAACACTTAAAGTTAATGGATTAAATTCCCCAGTCAAAAGATAGAGGTTGTCAGAATGGATAAAAAAGTGTGATCTAACTATATGCTATTTACAAGAGATTCACCTTAGACCCAAGGACACACATAGGTTCCAAATGAAAGGACAGAAAAAGATATTCCATGCAGATAATAACCAAAAAATAGCTGGAGTAACCTATACTTATAGTGGATAAAGTACACTAGGTCAAAAGCTGTTAAAAGAGACAAAGAAGGATGCTATATATTAATAAAAAGGACAATGAAACCGGAGGGCTCACACTTCATGATGTTGAAGCTACAGTGGTCAAACATAAGGATCAATATATCAATCAAGGGAACTGAATTGAAAGTTCAGTAATAGACCCTCATCTCTATGGCCAATTGATTTTTCACAAGGATTCCGAGTCCACTCAATTGAGAAAGGATTGTATCTTCAACAAATGGTGGTGGGAGAACTAGATATCCACATACAAAAAAAAAAAAAAAATGAAAGAGTACCCTTATCTCACATCATATAGAAAAATGAACCTGAAATGTATCAAAGACCTAAATATAAGAGCCAAAACTATAAAATCTAGAAGAAAATGTAGGTAAACATTTTCAGGATCTTGTATTAGGGAACAGTTTCTTAGACTTCATACCCAAAGCACAAGCCACAAAAGGAAAAATAGATAAATGGGACCTCATCAAAATTAAAAACTTCTTGTACTAACTCACAAAACTAAAAAGACAATCTACTCAATGGGAGAAAATATTTGGAAATCACATATCTGATAAGGGTTTAATGTTCAGAATATATAAAGAAATTCTACAACTCAAAAATAAAAAGATAGACAACCCAATTTAAAAATGGGCAAAAGATATGAACAGACTTTTCTTCAAAAACGGACACACAGATGGTGACAAATCACATGAAAAGATGTTCAACATCACAAGCTACTAGGGAAATGCAAATCAAACCACAACAAGATTTAATTTCACACCTACTAGAATGGCTATTAGTAAAGCCACAGAAAATTACTAGTCTTGGAGAGGATGTGGAGAAACAGGAACACTCATTCATTGCTGGTGGAAATTGAAAATGGTGCAGCAGCTGTGGAAGTCAGTTTGGCAGTTCTGCAGGAAGCAAAGTATAAAACTACCATATGGCCTGGCAATCCTACTCCTAGGTATATACCCAGAAGAACTGAAAGCAAAGACTCAAACAAGTATTTGCATACTGATGTTCACAGCAGTGTTATTTACAATTGCCAAAAGACAGAAGTAACCCAAGGCCTATCAACTGATGAATAGATAAACAAAATGTAATACATACATACAACAGAATATTAAGCAGTAAGAAGGAATGAAGTGCTGATGCTAGCGACAAGATGGATGAACCTTGAGGGATTATGTTGGGTAAAATAAGTCAGACCAAAAGGACAAATACTGAATGATCTTACTGATAAGAACTAATCATAAGAAGCAAACTCAAAGAGTTAGAATCTAGAATATAGGTTATTAGGGAATAGACTAGGGACAGAGAATGGGAGCTGAGGCTTGATTTGTATAGTATTTCTATTTAAGTTGACTATAAAGGTTTGGAAATGGATAGCGGTGATTATCATGAATATAATTTACAGTGCTGAATTATGTATGTGAATGTGATTGAAAGGGGAAATTCTAGATCATGTAGTTACTAGAATGAAAGTTAGAAATGGCACACGGAACTGTGTAACACAGTAAAACCTATTTTATTGATGAACTTGGTTTAATAGTACAAGTAGGAGAATGTTCTTTCATGAACTATAACAAATATATGACACTAACACAAGATGTTAATAATGGGGTGATATATGGGGAAAATATACCTAATGTAAGCTATAGACTATACTTAGCACTACTATTTTATTAATTTTTCATCAATTATAACAAAGGTACAGCACTAAATATAAAGTGTTAACAATAGGCGGTACATGGAAATACTATCTTTTTATATGACTTCTATAAACCTACAACTTCTCTAATTTAAAAAATAATTAAGAAAAATAGGAAAAAGACATTACACAAAAATCGACTCTATTTCTGTATATTAGCAATGAGCAATTGGTAATTGAAAAATAATGCCATTTAAATTAATATCAAGAATATGAAGTATTTAGGAATACTCCATTGACAAAATATGTGCAAACCTGAACACTGTAAACTATAAAACATTGCTGAGAGAAATTAAAGAAGACCTAGATAAATGGAGAGACAGTCCTTATTCAGTGTTGGGGAATATTCAAGATTATTAAGTTGATTATCTCCAAAATTATCTATAGATTCAGCCCAGTTCCCAAAAAAATTACAGCAGACATTTTTTTTAGAAATTGACAAGCTGAGTTGTCGTAAATAGAAATGCAAAGGATCTAAAATAGCAAAAAAAATTTTGAAAAGGAAGAAAAGTCAGAGGACTACACTAACCTACCTAATTTTTCTGATTCCAGGGTGACTTATAAAGCTACAATAATCAGGACAATGTGGTCTAGTGTCAAGGTAGACAAATAATGATATATAGGTACCCTCAATAATGTCTCCAGAAATACAAAAAGATAAAGAGCTAGAAGTGAAAAGAAAAAACTGAGATACTGATAGAGCCTTCTTTTCCCAAATATTAAAATAAGAATTCTAAAAGAAAAATTTGAGAAGGTGGAGAAGCTTGAGAACTTCCTGATATGGAAAAGCTCAGCTTAAAAGGGACCACCAAAGGGAGTCGCTTTCTGAACATTAAAGGAAAAATAAATAAGTAAAGGAAAAATGATATATCTGACAATATAAATTCTTTTAAATTATGCACTTCTGTAGTCATAACTTCAACTATTCATACCTCTCAGGATCCATCAATCCCTTTAGCAGGGCCTTTCCATGCTGACTCTGCACTTGGCCTCAATTTAACACTCCTGAATCTAAACTATTCCCTGATATTACAATAATATGAACAGAGAAGAAAATATCTAGGCTTCAAACTGTACCTCAAAGAAGAAAAGCCTTATCTAAGGAAAGGTGGAGAAAGAATGAAGATCCTACCCACAAAATATCATAGGAAATAACATTTATATCATAGGAAATAACATTTCTGGACAAAGCCACACAGACATGAGCAACATAAAAAGAAACAATAATGCCAACTATGGCCACACATAAATACCCCTCCTTCTACATAAATACAAAAAAAGCAGGAGGGAAAAAAGGCTGTGGAAGAATGTTCATAAGAATTTGCCCTATTATCCCAGAATTGCAGCTAAAATTCAAAACTAAATACATGTGACATGAGATTTACTAAAAGACTGCAGAATTGACTCTTATCACTTTAAAATACCTATGCAATCATTATCACAACCACCAGACTATGTAAGGAAAGGAAAATGAAAGGAAGGAAGAGTAGGAGTCTTCAGTGTTATAGAGAGAACCCTATTCCTACAGATAGTTTTTCTTCCCCTATCCTGGGAGTGTGAATTTCTCCTTTCTGAATCCAAGTTGGGAGAAAGAGTGACCTGCAAGATAATCACTAACTGGGAGCAATAACTGAAAGAAAGGCAAATTGGCACCTTGGTCTTTTCCCATGCCACCTAAGCTGTATACTCAAGCTGCCACTGGTATAGAGAAGAGCATGGTGAGTGAGTTGGGAGAACTGACATGCATTCTCTGCAGTCTACAGACATATATGAACTAAACAACTGGTGTCCATATTTGATCTGGAGATATTTGAAGGCATGAGGCACTCTAAGAGAACCCATGTCAACAGAACTTGAAAGGGTGATGGTGTAACAGGTTTGGAAAGAAAATGAAGTCAACCTCTCGCATCATCTTAGGTGTTTCTCTTGGATCTTATTTCTCACTACCTATTTAGGCAGGTATGGAACAAAGTGAGTAGTTAAACCATCTAGATAAGAGTTTGGGGTTACAAATCACTGGCAGAGCAAACTATTGCTTAAGTAAATCTGAACACTGTCCATGCATACACTTAGCATAAGGACTAAGAAATTCGAAAGGATCACCACCAGCCCACAAAGTCAGAGCTAACCAAAGGGAGAATGGACATGGCTTATGTCACCAAAATTAAATAAACCAGTGCTTACGCATTTCTCTACTTCTTCCCAGGCCTAACTCACTGGAGAAAGTACAGTCCAGAAATATCATAGGGGAGGAATAAGGCATCAACTGAATTGGGCTATGTTTATACTAGTCAGTCCCTTGTATTCTCAATCTTTATTAAACTTTTACAAATAATAGAACAAATTTTGTAGAACAAAACTCAGGACAAACTGACTAAGGAGGATTTTAAAATATTACAGGACATATTTTCCCCTTAATTCTTTAGGAAGCTCTTTTCTGAATCCCACCTAGTTTTTCAATATCTTGATTACAATGTAAACTAAAAACTAAGCATTATAATTATCCTTAAACTGGCAAAAAAAGATGTCAAATACATTTTTAACTCAAGTTAATGCATTATCATGTTACAATGTGGGTATTTTACTTATTATTTTTGTCATGACTGAAGTAATATGTTACAAATCTCATTTGGTTATTTCTCTGTCAATATTTCACTTACAATATCTGCAAGTAATTTAACTTACTACATATTTTGTATTTGTACCTTTGTAATAAATATAAATATCTTCTGAGTACTTTCTGAACGAAAGGTGTAAATAAATTTATATTTTAATTTGTACAGATCTTAAAACATTTAGTCACACTGAGTGTTTTTTATTACAAAAAAGTAAAAAACAAAACAAAACAATTATCTTAAGGAAGTACTGGGAATCTAAAATACAGCCCTCCTTTAAAAAAAAACATTCTAAACTAAAATTTATCACATATTGAAAAAAAAAAAAAAAAGGGCGGGCCACAGTGGCTCAGCAGGCAAGAAAACTTGCCTGCCATGCCAGAGGACCTGGGTTCGATTTCCGGTGCCTGCCCATGTTAAAAAAATAATAATAAAAAATAAATAAAATAAAATAAAATAAAATTTATCACATATTGGCTTGTCTTATAATATGACCGTATCTCCAATGCTAGATTTAGGAGTAGGGGTCATCTCTTACACCTTTTTACATCCTTCATAATTCATTCCTTAAAGCAAAACAGAAGCTTCTTTGTTAAGAATTCTTCTCTTTTCAAGTTCTAAGAAATCTCTTCCCAAAAGGCAAATTTCGAGGCCCAGAGTTTATAATAATGATTTGAAGTCACTCTAATAAGGAAAGATATTTAACTTCTGATTTAGTAGAATGCACATTTGGTTCTACTCTTACTTCTCACCTTATGCTCACTAAAGAAGCATAGTACACAGGGAACAACTGTCTCTTAGCTTAAAGTAAAGAATTGTGACATGCAAAATAATCTTTTCAAAATTAGACTACTAATTTGTTATGACTGTCATTCCTAAAATGCTCTGGAAGCTTCAAAACAAGGGTGGAAATTACATTTCAAGTTTTGTGGCATTTCCAGAATGCTTTTTAAAAATGATTTTCCAAAAGGACTTAACAGCAAAAATTATACCTCATCAACATTTTCATAGAATACCATACTTTTGTTTCTCTTTTGTCTTGCAATTTTAAACCAGCCTGACATTTGTTCCTTTCCTGAACCTCTGAAGAGGACAGCTGTGTTGGGTTTAAATTACCAGTCCAAAGTATTCATCCTGGAGATTACTGACAACTCAAAAACCACAAGCATGGGGTTAAGATGGTATTTAAGCATGCTTTTGGGGTTAGAAAGTAGTATTTAGCCTGTAGTTCTTCAGTTTTTATATGACCAAGATAAACTAAATGTAAGGGCAAAATCTACAAATGACTGCCTTTGCCTCAGAATATTTCCTTTTTTTTTTTCTTCTACTTAATAAATTTAGAAGTACCAGATCACAGATTTGACAGATGCCAAACACTTGAGTATTTAACCAAAAAGACAAAAATAAATTCTACTCTGGAAGCATGAACTTTTATGCTGAAATAAAACAAAATAAAAAAGAACAGGCTAAACTCAATTAGATGAGCCCTACTGGTGATGACTAACATTCCCTTCTCCAAAGACTTTCTCTCAAAACAAAATTGTTAAGGGGGAAAAAAAGGGTAAAACACTGAAGAATGAGAAGTGGTACCAGCTAAATATCTATAACCCTTTAATTAGATTTTATTTGCATCCTCTCTCTTCTTTTTGTCAATCTTGATAAGGGCCCATCAATCTTATTGATTTTCTCATAGAACCAACTTCTGGTCTTATTGATTTTCTCTATTGTTTTCATGTTTTCAATTTCATTTATTTCTGCTCTAATCTTTGTTATTTCTTTCCTTTTGCTTGCTTTGGGATTAGTTTGCTGTTCTGTCTCCAGTTCTTCCAAGTGGACAGTTAATTCCTGCATTTTTGCCTTTTCTTCTTTTCTGATAAAGGCATTTAGGGCAATAAATTTCCCTCTTAGCACTGCCTTTGCTGCGTCCCATAAGTTTTGATATGTTGTGTTTTCATTTTCATTCGCCTCTAGGTATTTACTAATTTCTCTTGCAATTTCTTCTTTGACCCACTCGTTGTTTAAGAGTGTGTTGTTGAGCCTCCATGTATTTATGAATTTTCTGGCACTCCGCCTATTATTGATTTCCCACTTCATTCCTTTATGATCCGAGAAAGTGTTGTGTATGATTTCAATATTTTTAAATTTGTTAAGACTTGCTTTGTGACCCAGCATATGGTCTATCTTTGAGAATGATCCATGAGCACTTGAGAAAAAGGTGTATCCTGCTGTTGTGGGATGTAATGTCCTATAAATGTCTGTTAAGTCTAGCTCATTTATAGTAATATTCAGAATCTCTATTTCTTTATTGATCCTCTGTCTAGATGTTCTGTCCATTGATGAGAGTGGTGAATTGAAGTCACCAACTATTATGGTATATGTGTCTATTTCCCTTTTCAGTGTTTGCAGTGTATTCCTCACATATTTTCGGGCATTCTGGTTCGGTGCGTAAATATTTATGATTGTTATGTCTTCTTCTTTAATTGTTCCTTTTATTAGTATATAGTGTCCTTCTTTGTCTCTTTTAACTGTTTTACATTTGAAGTTTAATTTGGGGGATATTAGTATAGCCACTCCTGCTATTTTCTGGTTGTTATTTGCATGAAATATCTTTTCCCAACCTTTCACTTTCAACCTATGTTTATCTTTGTGTCTAAGATGTGTTTCCTGTAGACAGCATACAGAAGGATCCTGTTTTTTAATCCATTCTGCCAATCTATGTCTTTTGATTGGGGAATTCAGTAAATTAACATTTAGAGTTATTACTGTTTGGATAATATTTTCCTCTACCATTTTGCCTTTTGTATTATATATATCATATCTGACTTTCCTTCTTTCTACACTCTTCTCCATACCTCTCTCTTCTGTCTTTTTGTATCTGACTCTAGTGCTCCCTTTAGTATTTCCTGCAGAGCTGGTCTCTTGGTCACAAATTCTCTCAGTGACTTTTTGTCTGAGAATGTTTTAATTTCTCCCTCATTTTTGAAGGACAATTTTGCTGGATATAGGAATCTTGGTTGGCAGTTTTTCTCCTTTAGTAACTTAAATATATCATCCCACTGTCTTCTAGCTTCCATGGTTTCTGCTGAGAAATCTACACATAGTCTTATTGGGTTTCCCTTGTATGTGATGGATTGCTTCTCTCTCGCTGCTTTCAAGATCCTCTCTTTCTCTTTGACCTCTGACATTCTAACTAGTAAGTGTCTTGGAGAACGCCTGCTTGGGTCTAATCTCTTTGGGGTGCGCTGCACTTCTTGGAGCTGTAATTTTAGGTCTTTCATAAGAGTTGTGAAATTTTCAGTGATAATTTCTTCCATTAGTTTTTCTCCTCATTTTCCCTTCTCTTCTCCTTCTGGGACACCCACAACACGTATATTTGTGCGCTTCATATTGTCCTTGAGTTCCCTGATACCCTGTTCAAATTTTTCCATTCTTTTCCAGATAATTTCTGTTTCTTTTTGGAATTCAGATGTTCCATCCTCCAAATCACTAATTCTATCTTCTGTCTCTTTAAATCTATCATTGTAGGTATCCATTGTTTTTTTCTATCTTTTCTATTTTATCCTTCACTTCCATAAGCTCTGTGATTTGTTTTTTCAGTTTTTCTATTTCTTCTTTTTGTTCAGCCCATGTCTTCTTCATGTCCTCCCTCAATTTATTGATTTCGTTTTTGAAGAGGTTTTCCATTTCTGTTCGTATATTTAGCATTAGTTGTCTCAGCTCCTGTATCTCATTTGAACTATTGGTTTGTTCCTTTGACTGGGCCATATTTTCAATTTTCTGAGCATGATCCATTATCTTCTGCTGGTGTCTGGGCATTTAGTCAGATTTCCCTGGGTGTTGGACCCCACAGGTTGAAAGATTTTTCTGTGAAATCTCTGGATTCTGTTTTTCTTATCCTGCCCAGTAGGTGGCGCTCGTGGCACATGTTTGTCTATGGGTTCCACCAGTAAAAGTTGCTGTGGGTCCTCTAACTTTGGAAAACTCTCGCCATGGGGGAGGTTCGGCAGCGGAAGCAGCTTGGAAAAGTGCCAGCCGGCCCGGGGGTCCGAACACGGGAAGGGTCGCCGGCCGCCGCAGCCCGAGAAGACCGCCTGCCCAATTCTGCCAGCTGGCCTGGGAAGGAGGAAGGGAGGGACTCTGGCCACTTGCCGTCCCACCCGGGAGAGCCCACGCCCCTCGGCGATCTCACCGGAGCTGGTTCTCCCAGACAGTCAGCCATTCCAGGATGGGGTACACCATTCCTTTGATCTCCATCGTGGCTCCGGGAGCTGCTCTGTATCGTCTCTACTCCCCCAGTAGCTGTTCTGGAGGAGGAAAGGTGAGGGTGGCAAGGCTGTCGAGGCCGGTGGCAGAGGAGCCGGTGAAGGCGGAAGAGGGCACGGTGGTGGTTGGAGAGCCGCCGGAGCAGGAGGAGAAAGGGAAGGATAAGATGGCGGATGGAGTGCCGCCAGAGCAGTAGGGGGAAGAGGGAGAGGAGGGCGGGTTGGCTGGCGGGGCGTGAGCGCCGTGCCGGGCCAGTGGACAAAGAGGGAGAGGGGGGTGGGCTGGCTGGCGGGGCGTGAGTGCCGCGCTGGGCCGGCGGACAAAGAGGGAGAGGGGGGGCGGGCTGGCTGGCGGGGCGTGAGCGCCGCGCCGGACCGGTGGACCCCATTAATTAGATTTTAATAAAATCTAAAATCAATGACTGTGGCTGCCTTACTCACCAGCCTAACTACAACACCAAGCAGTATACCTAATAAGACACTTTATTAAAATGTTTTAGCAACTATCTCAATGTTAGACAAAACGCTCTTAGTTATCTCTGAAAATTTTCCCTGCATAGATTATCTGTAATTGTCACTTGGTCACTAATTATAGATTTAGCTAGTATTCAATTAAAAAGCGTGCCAAGCCTACATGGACCCAATAATACAAAACTTAAAATTAATACATTGAGGTGTCTGTAAAAGATCTTAATAGCATATGGAAAACCACTTCAGCTTACCGAATACACCTTTAGATTTTAAGTCCAGTATATCCACATTTGACAAGCACACACAAAAGGAAAAATTTAGAAATGAAGTAAATGCCACAATAATATAAACAGGCACTCTAAAACAAATAAAATGAAGGAAAGTCAACCAAAGGTCACAGACTTTAAAATCCAACCCAAACACCTTGCTTTAGTAATACTTTCATAAAAATTATTGGCCCCTGAAGTAAAATACTGAACTGAATCATATTTGCAAAACAGGCAACTGATTCACATTTTAACTTGCTTTTCTCAGTATTATTTCAGGAAGATTCCTTTATTTTCCATTCAATACCATATGTGGAGTCTAGACAGTGGAAAGTAAATAGATTACTATTTTTTCCCAAACATGATCAATTCTCTTTGTTTCTTCACTTCTGAAATTTATCATTTGCCTCTACTTTAAGCACCAAATAAAAAAAAAATTTCAATATACTACCAAATGACTAAGTGGGCTAAAAGTATATATTTTAAACCATATATGGAATTTCATCACCTCATGTTTAAAGAAAAAGGGAGGTTAAAAAAAAAAAAAAAACAAACTTGAAAAAGGTTTCTCTTGCTATAGCTTAACAAATATACTGTTTTTAAGTATAAGCACTTGACTCAAATTCTAAGACCTCAATACTGCAAATTCCAAACAACTTCCACCAACTTTCACAAAGGACGTGGTAAGTGTTATTCCCTAAGTGTTATGTTACTCTTTCTGTTTAGTAAAATTGCAATGTGAGAATAAAACCTGCAGCTCAATTTTAATAAGCATTTGGACAAAACCATATAAATTCTGATTCTACCCTTGGTCTTAATAATTCATTCTATCTGTATATTCCCTGATCCTGATTTATGCTTTAACGTAGTTTTTTACTTTGATGTCTAACATCATACACACACCCAAAACTTTTGTGTAAAGAAATGAGTTACAAACAACTAAACGTAAAAACTTTTTGCTCAGAGAAAACAAAATAACATTCAAAGCTACAAATAGCTGAAATGGAAATGTGAATCGAAATATAATTCAAATATCTGTATCTATATAACATATGATAGATGACTATAAGATTCATTTCATCCTGTGTTCTTTGAAAGTTTGATAGAAATTCCATCAACACACCACAACTAAATTTGCAATGACTTTGAAAGACACAGGCATTTAAAAGCAAAATCAGTGTTATAATTAGCAGATGCCTCTATATTCTGAAGGCTGTATGATACAAGGGTATCCTTTGAATCTCCATACAATAGAATGTTTCATTTATCAGCTCTCATTTCTTTAAAATAATTAGACGTGAAATTTTAAATGGCTCAAAATCATTAAAACATTAAATCTGCTTAAAGTCTATAAATATATATTTAATCAAGTTTTATCTTGCACAAAAACTAATTCCAGTTTGAGTCACAGCAACATCTCAGAATTTTAGAGCAATAAAGATGGGTTTATATTTTATTTCTAAGCAGAATTTATATGCATTACATTCATTAGGGCACTAAAAAGAAAAATGAGGGATTAACTGGAGGAAAAAAGAGATATTGCAAAAAAAAATAGTTTAGACAAAAAGAAATGAAACAAAAAGTTATGCTCAGCCAGGACTGCATCAATCCTAAAGGAATAAAGAGTGTTACTTTTGCTGACAAGGTTTCATTTGCCAAAAGAATATACCTGTTATCAAATGACAATAGACAGTCTTGTAAAAAGTAAAGGCCATAATTTCTACAGTACTCCTTTATTGGCTTACTCTTAAACACATTTTCATCAAATTTATACAATTTTAAATGCAAAGTTCAAAACTTTAATATAAAATAAAACAATTTTTCCTAAATTAAATTCAAAGTAATTAAAAGCCTCCCTACCCGTGCACCACTTCTATTGTTACATGACCTCATCTCATACATCTCCTCCTCACTCATTCAGCTCCAGCCACACAGGTTTTCTTGTATGTTCCTGTTTTAGAGCATTTGCATTACTTGTTCCCTATGCCTAAAATCTTCTCTCCTTCACTGCCTCCAAGTCTTTGCCCAAATGTCACCTTTTAAATAAACCCTGACTGAGACGTGGATTGTTGACTTTGGACATTATACATGATGCTCAATGGATGGAGGTGGGTGAAGGATGCAATGACTGAGAAGTAGAATAGCAAACTGTGGTGTACACATATGAGAGAATATTGTACAGTTACAGAAAGGAATGAAGTCATAAGGCATGCAACAAGGTGAATGAAACTTGAGGTCGTTATGTGGTGCAAAATAAGCCAGAAACAAAAGAACAAATATTGTATGGTCTCTTTTTAAAAAAACCTACAAGAAAATTGGATCCTAGATTGTAAACTCTTATAACAGTCACATTTAGTCCAGAGCTGTTAATGTTATTTCTAGATTTTGAGATTTTGTGCTACATAAATATATAAAATAGTATCTCCCCTGGATCTTTGGCTACCTGTGTGACACTTAAGACTCAGAGTCAGAATTCTGCAACTCTGAAAGTCAACATTGCTACATACAACAACTGTTTAAAAAAAAAGAGAGAGAGCAGGCTTCAATTAGAGATAAGAACAAAGCCGATCACGTAGGGACTCAATCTGAAAAAAAGGGTGAAGATGACATTGTCTGTAGAACTTCACCTACTGTATGAAACCAACTGAAGAAAGGTTTATTTGTCCAATTCTTAAATCTTCTGTGGCAAACCTGTCTGCACAGTTCATTTAAACAACCCAAACACATGGAGCCCAGAATGGGAATAAGGAATTATAATTTCTATAACACAGAATTATAACTCTGTATAGCTCAGAGTATGTTAGGCAGTTATTGGCAAAGGCCCTTGAGGAATGGGAAAAAAAATATGGGAATATGAAGCTTTACTACCAGAGAAATCCAGAATACTGTCTCAAATATTAGAGACTCTCAAGTCAGTAGGCCAAGCTCTTGATCTTGAGGCTTCCTTTTGTGAAGCTTATTTTGTGAAGCTTAGCAGAAAATCTAACCTACCTATAGCCATACCTAAAAATTACTTCCAGAAAACCTCTTTTGTTGCTCAGATACCATGTGGACTCTCTCTCTCTAAGCCCAACTCTGCAAGGAAAATCATTACCCTCTTCCCTACATGGACATGATATCCAGGGGTGAAAGTCTCCCTGGCAATGTGGATTAAGCCTCCTAGGGATAAACCTGGCCCTGGCACCAAGGGATCTACAATCTCTTCCTGACAAAAAGGGGAAAAAAAAAACATAACAAAATAAGTGGCTAAGAGAGTTAAAATAAAGCCAAGAGGCTATTCTGGAGGTGATTCTTATACAAGCTATAGCTACATATCTACAGCTAGATACTAATTACCAAAGTTTGCCAAACCCCAACCCAAGCCATTCCTGCTAACGCTAAAGAACACCTAGAGATCTATCTGAGGTTCTACAAAAGTTTCACGAACTAAGATTACTTTCCAGAAACCTACAACCTTCAGATAGGTTCCTAGGCCAGATTAACTACTGAAATCCAGGGGGGCTAGTCTCTCTAAGAACATCAGACTAGTTCCATACCCCTTTCCCATGTGATCATCATCACTTTTCAACATGAAAAAGTTAGAATGGGCAGAGACCAAATACCCCTAAAGATTGGGAGAAGGATCAAAGGAGCAAGAGGAGTTATAACAGAGATGACAGGATTTAACAAATGAGTATGATTACTGAATCATTATATTGATATTTCTTTTAATTTCCTTCTAGCAGCTACCTTAAACTATGGAATAGTAACCCACACCAAACTCTGAAAACTGTTCTATAACTACCTGTTACAGTGTACTTTGAAATTTACTGTTTTTGTATATATGTCATATTTCATTAAAAAAATGTTTAATGAGGGTGCATGGATGGTTCAGCAGTAGAATGCTCACCTTCCACGCGTGAGACCTGGGGTTCAATCCCCGGACCATGAACCAAAAAAGGAAAAAGAAAAAAAAAAACTTTAATGAAAAAACATATAGTATATCCTTGAATGTATTTACTGGCATATAGTACATATAAAGGAGATTACAACTAAAAACTTAAAAAATAAACACTTACCACTGCATTTAAAATTGCAACCTGTCTGTTCCTCACCCCAGCACTCCTAATCCATTTTACCTCACTCTCTACCACATAATTAACTTATACATGTTAAAAAGTATTTATCTCACCCACTAAAATGTAAGCTCCAATAAACAGCAATTTTCTGGGGGGTCTCCTCACTAATACATCCCAAGCATTCAAAACAATACTTGGCACATAAAAGGTACCTAATAAATATCTGTTGGATGAATGAGTACATGAACAAACTCATTTCTTCACCATTTAAGGAGAAAAAGTACATTCCAACATCTTACTAGATCATTTTTTTCTTAGATAAGAAAATCACATATTAACACAGCTATTACTTTGTTAATATGACAATATTACTATTATTGTTCTTTTTTATTTGCATATACTTGATTAATTTTAGGATGCTACTTATTTGTCTAATACCTTTTTTTCAAACATAAAAAACAGTTCAGAGCTGCTATCTTAAAAAATAAGGAACTAAACACAACTGGTCCTTTTCTTAGAAACAAAGAATATTATGAACATTCATTCTTCTATGACAACATAACAAATAACACAATTCAGCCTTAGCTTCAGAGTTATTCTGAATGATTCCACATTACTATGCTTCCAGATGTCATGCACCCATTCACTAATTTAGATAGCAACTATGTATTAAGCACACAATACCACATTCTGTACTAAACACTAGGAAATAATTATCAAAAAAATAAAGAGGCTATACCAATCCTCATGGTTCTTGTAGTGCAGATGGGAATCAGATGCAAAACAAGGATTTTAAGCAAGGGGATGAAATGATTAGATCTGAAGAACTATTCTGGCTTCAGCATGGATATTGGATTGCAAAAAGATTGCAATTGTGAGAGACGATTACCACCTAGACTAAGGTAAAGGCACTGCAGAGGGAAAAAAAGTTAAGGATTGGAGGATTTAGAAAGAGAAGAAAGAGGACTTTAATGATTAAGTATATGTAGAGATTATATGTCTACCTTTAACAGTCCCCTACCCTACCAAGTTTATACCTCATTGCTTTTATTAATTAGGGTTAATGAATGATATTTTTATGAACCATACATTTAAATATAAGTTTAACAATGAAAGTTTATGAATTAAAACATACGGAATTTCACAAACCTGAAAGGCATTTTTTCCCTTTCTCTTCTTCATTTCCAACAGTTCCTAAATTCTCTACATTTTCTGCCCAAATGTTCTTCAAATATTTCTTTTCTCTCCCACGTTCACTTATATTTTCTTATTTAAAGATTTCATCATATTTCTCTTGGATTAATACAGGAGACTTTAATGAGTTATCCTAATTCTCTCTTATCTCTCCTGAATTCATCCATATCAACTGTAGGAAATACCTTTCCAAAATGTATGTTTATTGTTACTCAACTGCTAAAAACTTTCAGTAACCTCTACCAACATTTTCAGATTCAGTTTCTAAAATGCCTCCCCTTCATATCCTATACTGACTGCCAAGCCAGATACCTTCACTATTAAAACTCTACTGCTAGCAATTTTTCAATCAGCCCAAGCTGTTACATACCTGCAGGACTGTGCGCATGTCACTTTCTCTACTTGAAGCTTCCTTTCCAGCTTGACTACCTGAAAAAGACTTGGTCATGTGAGTCTAAACTCTAATGACTGTTCCTGAACCTCCTTTGTGATCTTCCTTACCATGTAATATTATCTCTAGTAAAAACCTAATTAGATTGCATGGCTTATTTATTTCTTCCTTCCTTCATTCACTCCTCCAAATAACACAGATCTTTGCACGACATAGTTTCTAGCAGAGTATATGTGTTTTAGTTTATTGCACTAAAGTTGGGCACTAAATTGAATTTAAAGTGCTCAAACTTCAGTCTGGAGAGTTAAGATTTCACGAAATTTGATTTTTAAATAAAGGGCATATTAATATATGTAAGCAAAGAGAAACACCTAAATTTTTAGGAATTTAAAAAAAACAATAACTGCCCAGGAGATATATGAAGAAAAATATAAAACTCAACTAAGGGATATTTAAGTAAATAAATGGAGAAAAATACCATATTATTGAAAAGAAAGATTAAACATGGGGCATAACGTCAATATATCATAAATACTCCTAACACCTGAGCAGAACTTCCATCAACCCACCATGATTATTTGTTGAGCTTTTTGTTGCAATTTTATTAAATGACTGCAAAATTTGACTGAAAAATTAAAAAACAAAAATAGCCAGGAAAAGGAAAGGAACCCATATGAAATGGCAAAATGTACAATAAAACAACTTTCAAAGTAAGCCAATCAAGATATTTGCATGTCATGAAGACAAGAGAGGATCACTTAGCATATCATGATACAGAAAAATGTAGTCCAACACAATAACCAAATTAAAGCACTGGAGAAGATAGAGACTTTGGAACAACTAATCAAAGATATTCATATAACTACTAAATAAAATAAATGGGATGGCTAATGCCATAAAGATCAAGAAGACACTAGAAGAGCATAAAGAGGAATTTGAAAGAATAAAAATAGAAAAATAGTAGATATCACAGAGATTAAAGATGCTATAGACCAAATGAAAACTATACTAGAAACACAGAACAGCAGATTTCAAGAGAGAGAAGAAAGAATAATACAGGACAGAACAAACGATTTCAAACACTCAAAACAGCAAATGGCAAAAAGATGAAAATATTTGAAATGGATCTCAGGAAAATGATGAACAAAATAAATTGCACAAATATAAGAATCATTGGTATCCTTGAAGGAGAAGACTAAAGAGCTAGGAAGATTAGTTGAGGATATAATGGGGAAAACTTCTCAACCCTTATAAAGGACATAAATATACAAGTTGAAGAACCACAAGGAACTCCAAACTGAATAAATCCAAATAGGCCATCCCCAAGACCTATACTAATCAGTCTGTCAAATACTAAAGAGAAGCAGAAAATCCTGAAAGCAACAAGAGAAAAACAATCTACTGCATACAAGGGAAACCACATAAGACTGAGTTCAGATTACTCAGCTGGCACTGAGGAGGCAAGAAGGCAGTGGTATAATACATTTAAGATCCTGAAAGAGAAAGACTTCCAGCCAAGAATTCTGTACCCAGTCAAATTGTCCTTCAAAACTGAGGGGGAGACAGGGGGCAAGATGGCGGCTTAGTGAGGTGTGTGATTTAGTTCGTCGTCCAGAGGAGTTAGTAAATAGTCAGGAACAGTACAGAACAACTGCTGGGGCCAGGTCCATGACTGGTTACACAGCATACCCCAGTCTGGACAAGCTGCACTAGCTGGGAGCCCACCCAGAACCATGAGTCCCCCAGCCATGGAGCTGGCACCCCTCCCCCACAGGCTGCTTCCCAGAGGGGATAGGAAAGAAACTTTACCAGCAGCAGGGGCTAGGCACAGCCAAGTTCCAACTGTGGAATTAATTAACAAATTCTGATTACTAAAAATAGGCCCCCAGCTCAGCTGAACCTCCAGTAAAAGCTGAGGTTGCTGTTTTTTGCCCTGCACAGAGGGGGCAGGGCTGATTGAAAAAGACAAAAAGATAAAAAAAAAAAAAAAAAAAAAAAAAGGTTTTTTTTTTGGATCGGATAGCACAAAATACTTTAAAGGGTCTGGGCCCTGAAGGAAAGGAGGGGCACATAGGACCTGGAGATACACAGAGCAACGTACGAACTTAAACTCTTGATTGGCAAACCCAAGGAATGGGGGTCCTGCGAGAAAAGGACTCTTACAAAAGACTTAAAATTACAAATCCAAGAAGTACAGCATACCCCAAATAGAACAGATCCAAATAGACGTACTCCAAGACATTTACTAATCAGAATGTCAGATGTCAAAGAGAAAAAGAGAATCTTGAAAGTAGAAATCCATCACATACAAGGGAAGCCCAATAAGACTACATAGATTTCTCAGCAGAAACCACGGAGGCATGAAGACAGTGGGATGAAATATTTAAGGTATAAAAGAGAAAAATTCGCAACCAAGAATTCTATATCCAGCAAAATTGTCCTTCAAAAATGAGGGGGGAATTAAAACATTTTCAGACAAAAAATCACTGAGAGAATTTGTGACCAAGAGACCAGCTCTACAAGAAATACTAAAAGGAGCACTAGAGCCAGATAGGAAAACACAGGAAAGAGAGGTGTGAAGAGTGTAGAAATGAAGACTATCAGTAAAAGTAAAAAGAAGAAAAATTAGATATGATATATAAAAACCAAAAGTCACCATGGTAGAAGAAAGTACTGACTGTACACTAACAACACTAAATGTTAATGGATTAAACTCCCCAATCAGAAGACACAGACTGGCAGAATGGATTAAAAAACAGGACCCATCTAAATGCTGTTTACAGGAAACACATTTTAGACCCAAGGATAAACATAAATTGAAAGGGAAAGGTTGGGAAAAGATATTTCACACAAATAACAATCAGAAAAGAGCAGGAGTGACTACACTAATATCCAACAAATTAGATTTCAAATGTAAAACAATTAAAAGAGACAAAGTACTAATAAAAGGAACAATTCAGCAAGAACACATAACAATTATAAATACTTATGGACCAAGCCAGAATGCTCCAAAATGCATGAGGTAAACACTAAAAGAGAAATAGACACATCTTCTACCATAACAGCTGGAGACTTCAATCCACCCACTCTCATCAATGGACAGAACATCTAGACAGAGGATCAATAAAGAAACAGAATTTCAATACTACGATAAATGAGCTAGATTAAACAGACCTTTAAAGAACATTACACCCCACAACAGCAGGATACACCTTTTTCTCAAGTGTTCATGGATCATTCTCAAAGATAGACCATATGCTAGGTCACAAAGCAAGTCTCAATAAATTTAAAAAGACTGAAATCATACAAAACACTTTCTCATATCATAAAGGCATGAAGTTGGAGATCAATAACAGGCACAGTGCCAGAAACTTCACAAACCTATGAAGGCTCAACAACACACTCTTAAATAACCAGTGGGTCAAGGAAGAAATTACAAGAGAAATCAGTAAATTTCTTAAGGGAAATGAAAATGAAAACACAACATATAAAAATTTCTGGGATGCAGCAAAGGCAGTGCTAAGAGGAAATTTTATTACTCTAAATGCCTATATCAAAAAAGAAGAGCAAAAATCAAGGAATTAACTGTCCACTTGCAAGAACTAGAGGAAGAACAGCAAACAAACCCCAAGCAAGCAAAAGGAAAGAAATAAAGACGATTACAGCAGAAATCAGTGAAATTGAGAACATGAAAACAATTCAGAAAATCAACAAAACCAGAAGTTGGTTCTATGAGAAAATCAATACGATTGATGGACCCTTAGCAAGGCTGACAAAAAGAAGAAAAGAAAGGCTGCAAATAAATAAAATTAGAAATGGAAGAGGAGACATAACCACTGACCTCACACAATACAGGAAGTGTCCTTGTCAGGTTCATGTTTCAACTTGGCCAAGTGGTGGTGCCTGTTTGTCTGGATGAGCAAGTGCTGGCCTGTCTGTTGCAATGAGGACATTTCATAGAAATAAATCATGATCATGTCAGCTGCATCCACAGCTGAATCCATTTGTAATCAGCCAAGGGGAGTGTCTTCTGCAATGAGTACTGCTTAATCTAATCACTGGAAGCCATTTAAGGATTCAGAAGAGACAGGCTCTCTTCCTGCTTGGGCTGGCAAGTCTCTCCTGTGGAGTTCGTCCAGACCCTCCATCAGAATCGTCGGCTCACAGCCTGCCCTGTGGATATGGGACTCTGTGTTCCCACAGGCACATAAGACACTTTTATAAATTTTATATTTGCGAGTATTCCCTGCTGATGCTGTTTCTCTAAATAACCCTAACTAAAACATCTTGGTACCAGGAGTGGTTCTTAAGAAACAAAATCTTAAAAATAGGTTTCTATGAAGGTTTTTCTACTCTAACTGGATTCAGAGGCACTAAGGACTCTGATTCCCACAATCAGAATGACACTCTCAGTCCATGCAGTGAGTTGGCAAAAGAGATAGTAAAAATATTACCATTAGATTCTCCTAACACTTCACTTGTACAAAGCCAGGCTCTGGGGGATAAAGTTTTTGACGCTTTTAGGAAGTTTTGTGGAAATAGGAGGTATACAGATATTGGCTGGTTGTTGTTAGATACACTGGCTACATTAAGGAGTAAAACGGATGGGCTTAAGGTTTCAAATGAGGACCTTAAGCACCATCTGACAGATGCAGAAGTATCTATGAGTATCCTGGAGGAAAATCTTATTTCCTGTAGCCATAGACTTGAGATCTCTGAAAATCAGACTAAGAATCTTATTGTTAGAGTAGCAATTTTACAACATAAACTGAAATCTCAATGTTGCATGATATCTGCCATCAAAGTAAGGGCACTGATTGGAAAGGAGTGGGACCCTGAAGAATGGAACGGTGACAGGTGGATGGATAATGATGTCAGTGGAGAGATTGAAACCCTAGGTCATGCTGAGTCTTCTCTAGATGACCCTGTAATAGTCTGCCCTGAGGACATAACCACCCCACCTCCAGCCTGCCTTGAGGAGCTAACCACCCAACCTTCTCCTGAGGGGATTATCCCTAGAGTGATAAATCCTATTTCACCAGATGAAACTGCAAACGAAAGCCCTGAAGCAAATGGCTTGGAAGATATTTCTAATCCTTTTCATAACCCACCCCCACCACGCCTCATTTCTTCCAGACCTATAATGAGACTAAAGTCCCAATGGGCCCCTAAAGGTGAGGTACAAAGTAACACACATGAGAAGGTACATTATACTCCCAAAGAACTGTGTGAGTTTTCCAATTTATATAGACAGAAATCAGGGGAATATGTGTGCTAATGGATTTTAAGGGCATGGAATAATGGTGGGAGGAATATAAGGCTGCATTCAGGCTGAACTTACTGATATGGGCCCACTTAGCAGACATTCAGCATTCAACGTTATACCTTGAGGGGTGAGAAAAAGTATTAACAGTTACTTTGGATGGCTGGTTGAAACATGAATCAAAAGGTGGCCAACATTACCTGAGGTTGAAATGCCAGAACTGCCCTGGTATAATGCAGATGAGGGGATCCAGAGGCTTAGAGAGACTGGAATGTTAGAGTGGATTTATCATGCAAAGCCTGCTCTTACACCCCAGGAAGGTCCGGAGGATGCACCTTTTACCAGAACATTGAGAAATTTGTGAGACTAGCGCCATCATCCCTGAAGAGCTCTGTAGTTGCACTCCTCTGTAGGTCAGATATTACTGTAGGAACTGCTGTCACTGAGCTTGAATCCTTAAACACAATGGGGATGACCGGATCCCAAGTTGGCAGAAGCCAGGTGGCAGCACTTAATTCCCAAAGACAGGGTAGACGTGGCCATTATAATAGACGGCAAACTCAAAGCAGGGGTCAAAATTATATGACTCCCAGAGATCTGTGACATTGGCACGTAAATCATGGGGTACCTAGAAATACAATAGAAGGGCAGTCCACTAAATTCTTCTTCAAGTTGTGTAAAGAAAAGAGCTCTAAGTCAAGTGAACAGAAGTGTAACCTGAATTACAAAAACACAGAGTCACAGCCCTTTAATCAATTTCCAGACTTGAGACAGTTTACAGAACAAAGTCCCTTGAATGAAGGGGTGGCCAGGTCCCTTTGGGAGAGAACCCTGCTACACTGCCACAAATTTACACTGTTAATCTTCCTCCAAGCCTTGCCCAAGGAGACAAATGGCCTTTCACCAGGGTAACTGTGTATTGGGGAAAAGGAAATGATCAGATATTTCGGGGATTATTAGACAGTGGTTCAGAAGTGACATTATTTCCAGGGGACCCAAAACATCACTCTGGTCCACCAGTCAGAGTAGGGGTTTATGGAGGACAGCTGATCAAGGGTGGCTTTAGCTCAGTTCCATCTCAAAGTGGGTCTAGTGGACTCCAGGGCCCATTTTGTAGTTTTGTCCCCAGTTTCAGAACGTACTAAGCAACTGGCAGAATCCCCACAGTGGCTCTCTAACTCATGCACTGAAGGATAGCATGGTGGGAAAAGCCAAGTGGAAGCCCTACCTAGCAGCATAGTAAATCAGAAGCAATACTGGATTTCTGAAGGGATTACAGAGATCACTGCCAGTCTTAAAGACTTGAAGGATGCACGGGTGGTGATTCCCAACACATCCCCACTCAACTCTCCTATTTGGCCTGTGCAGAAAACAGATGAGTCTTGGAGGATGACAGCGGATTATCGTAATCTCAACCAAGTGATAACTCCAATTGCAGATGCTGTTCCAGATGTGGTATCATTATTTGAGCAAAGCAATACGTCCCCTGGCACCTGGTATGCAGCTATTGATTTATCAACTGCTTTCGTCTCAATAGCTATTAGTAAGGACCACCAGAAATAGTTTCCTTTCAGCTGGCAAGGTCAGCAATATACTTTCACTGTCCAACCTCAAGGGTATATCAATTCTCCAACCCTGTGTCATAATCTTGTCCGGTGGAACCTTGATCGTTCCTCCCTCCCACAAGACATCACACTGGTCCATTATATTGATGAGATCATGTGATAGGACCAAGTTAGCAAGAAGTAGTAACTACCCTAGCCTTATTGGTAAGGCATTTGTGTGTCAGAGGATGGGAGATAAATCCAACAAATATATAGTGGCCTTCCACCTCAGTGAAATTTCTAGGTGTCCAGTGGTGTGAGGCATGTCGAGATACCCCCTGTAAAGTAAAGGACAAGTTGCAGCATCTGGCCCCCCTACAACCAAAAAAGAGGAATAACACCTAGTTGGTCTCTGGATTTTGGCGACAACATATTCCTCATTTGGGTGTGCTACTCTGCCCCATTTATTGAGTGACCAGAAAAGTTGCTAATTTTGAGTGGGGACCGGAACAAGAGGAGGTTCTGTGACAGGTCCAGGATGCTGTACAAGCTGCTCTGCCACTTGGGCCATATGATCCAGCAGATCCAATGGTGCTAGAAGTGTCAGGGGCAAATAGAGATGCTGTCTGGAGCCTTGGGCAGGCCCCTAAATAGAATCACAACACAGACCCTTAGGATTTTGGAGCAAAGTCTTACCATCTGCTGCGGATAACTACTCTCCATTTGGGAAACAGCTTTTGGCCTGCTACTGGGTCTTGGTAGAGACTGAAGGCTTAAACATGGGCCACCAAGTTACCATGAGACCTGTGTTGTCTATCATGAGCTGGGATTGTCTGACCCACCAAGCCATAAAGTTGGGCTTGCACAGCAGCACTCTATTATAAAATGGAAATGGTTATACGAGATAGGGCCAGAGCAGGTCCTGAAGGCACAAGTAAGTTAAATGAAGAAGTGGCCCAAATGCCATGGTCTCCACTCCTGCCACATTACCTTCTTTTTCCCAGATCACAGCTATGGCCTCTTCCTTACAATAAACTGCCTGAGGAAGAGAAAACTCGGGCCCGGTTTACAGATGGTTCAGCATGATATGCAGGTACTACCTGAAAGTGGACAGCTGCAGCATTACAACCCTTTTCTGGGGTGTTCTTGAAGGACAGTGGTAAGGGGAAATCCTCCCAGTGGGTAGAACTTCAGGCACTGCACCTGGATGATCACTTTCCTTGGAAGGAAAACTGGCCAGAGGTGCATCTGTATACTTACTCAAGGGCTGTTGCTAATGATTTGGCTGGATGGTCAGGGACTTGGAAAGACCATAATTGGAAAATTGGTGACAAAGAAGTCTAGAGAAGAAGTACGTAGATAGACCTTTCTGGGTGGGCTAAAAACACAAACATATTTGTGTCCCATATGAATGCGTACCAGAGGGTGACTTCAGCAGAGGAAAGTTTTAATAATCAAGTGGATAAGATGACCTGTTCTGTGGATACCAGTCAGCCTCTTTCCCCAGCAACTCCTGCCATTGCCCAATGGGCTCATGAACAAAGCAGTCATGGTGGTAGGGATGGAGGTTATACATGGGCTCAGAAACATGGACTTCCACTCACCAAGGCTGACCTGGATACAGCCACTGCTGAGTGTTCAATCTGCCAGCAGAAGACACCCACACTCAGCCCCCGATATGGCACCATTCCCCAAGGTGACCAGCCAGCTACATGGTTGCAGGCTGATTACATTGGAACACTCACTCCTTTCATGGAAGGAGCAGTGATTTGTTCTAACTGGAATAGACACATACTCTGGATATGGGTTTGCTTTCCTTGCACACAATGCTTCTGCCAAAACTACCATTCATGGGCTGACAGAATGCCTTATCCATTGTTATGGTATCTCCACATAGCATTGCATCTGATCAAGGAACACAATTCACAGCAAACAATGTGCAGGAATAGGCACATGCTCATGGAATTTTCTGGTCTTAACAGGTTCCCCATCATCCAGAAGCAGCTGGATTGATAGAACGGTGGAATGGCCTTTTGAAAACTCAATTATGGTGCCAACTACATGGCAACACCTTGAAAGACTGCGGTAATGTTCCCCAGGAAGCTATATATGCTCTGAATCAATGTCCACTGTATGGTGCTGTTTCTTCCATAGCCAGAACCCATGGGTCCAGGAACCAAGGGGTGGAAATGGAGTGGCACCATAACTATTACCCCTAGTGATCCACTAGGAAAATTTTTGCTTCCTGTCCCTGCAACCCAGACCTCTACTGGTCTACAGGTTTTAGTTCCAAAAGGGGGAGTGCTTCCACCAGGAGAAACAATAATGATTCCATTGAACTGGAATCTATGCCTGCCACCTGGTGACTTTGGGCTACTCATGCCCCTGGATCAACAAGCCAAGAAGGGGATTGCATTATTGTCTGGGGTGATTGACCGGGACTATCAGGAGGAAATAGGACTGCAACAACTAACTAATGGTGGTAAAGAAGAGTTTTCTCGGAATATAGGAGATCACCTGGGGAATCTTAGTACTGCCATGCCCTGTGATTAAAATCAATGGAAAACTGCAACAGCCCAATCCCGGCAGGACTACCAATGGGTGTGAAACTTCAGGAATGAAATTTGGGTCACCCCACCTGGCAAAGAACTATGGCCATCTGAATTGATTGCTGATGGTAAAGGGAACATGGAATGGGTAGTGGAAGAAGGTAGTAATAAATACGAACTATGACCACATGATCAGTTACAGAAACAAGGACTCTGATGCTATTTTGTTCCTGGTTTACTATTTAAGTTGGAAGATGTCAAGGACTTGCACCCTATTCTGGAGAGAGTTATTGTGTTTCCAGTCATATGCAGGGCAGTTAAGTATTGTTAGATGAAAGAAAAAAATGTGTGTTTTAATGCTTTTTATTCAGAAGTTAGGTATGGTTTAAGGTGATATATATATAGCTCCCAAGTTGACAAAGGGTGGACTGTCATGGTCAGGTTCATGTGTCAACTTGACCAAGTGGTGGTACCTGTTTGTCTGGTTGGGCCAGTGCTGGCCTGTCTGTTGCAATGAGGACATTTCATAGAATTAAATCATGATCATGTCAGCTGCAACCACAGCTGATTCCATTTGTAATCAGCCAAGGGGAGTGTCTTCTACAATGAGTGGTACTCAATCTAATCACTGGAAGCCATTTAAGGAGGATTAAGAAGAGAAGGCTCTCTTCCTGCTTTGGTTGACGAGCCTCTCCTGTGGAGTTTATCCAGACCCTCCATTGAAATCATCAGCTCACAGCCTGTACTGCAGATTTTGTACTCTGTGTTCCCGTCGTCACATGAGACACTTTTATAAATTTTATATTTGTGAGTGTTTCCTGTTAATTCTGTTTCTCTAAAGAACCCTAACTAATATAGGAGGTAATAAAAGGATACTATGAAGAACTTTATGGTAATAAACTGGACAATGTACATGAAATTGACAACTTCCTAGAAAGGCATGAACAACCAACGTTGACTCAAGAAGAAATAGATTACCTCAGCAAACCAATCACAAGTAAAGAAACTGAATCAGTCATTAAGCAGCTCCCAAAAAAGAAAACTCCAGGACCAGATGGCTTCACATGTGAATTCTACCAAATATTCAAGAAAGAATTAGTACCAACCCTGCCCAAACTCTTCAAAAAAATTGAAGAAGAGGGAAGACTACCTAATTCATTCAATGAAGCCTACATCTCCCTCATACCAAGCCAGACAAAGATATTACAAGAAAAGAAAACTACAGACCAATCTCACTAATGAATGCAGATGTAAAAATCCTCAACAAAATTCTTGCAGATCACATCCAGCAGCACATTAAAAGAATTATACACCATGACCAAGTAGGATTCATCCCAGGTATGCAAGAATGGTTCAACATAAGAAAATCAATTAATGTAATATACCATGTCAACAAATCAAAGCAGAAAAACCACATGATCATGTCAATTGATGCAGCAAAGGCATTTGACAAAATTCAACATCCCAAAGGATAGGAATAGAAGGGAGCTTCCTCAACATGGCAAAGGGAATATATGAAAAACCCAGAGCTAACATCATCCTCAATGGGGAAAAACTGGAAACTTTTCCCTTAAGATCAGGAACAAGACAAGGATGTCCACTATCACCACTATTATTCAATATTGCACTGGAAGTTCTAGCCAGAGCAATTAGACAAGAAAAAGAAATACAAGACATAAAAATTGGAAAGGAAGAAGTAAAACTCCCATTGTTTGTAGATGATATGATAGTAGATGTTGAAAACCCTGAAAAATCTACGGGAAAATCTACTAGAGCTAATAAATGAGTATAGCAAAGTGGCAGGTTACAAGATCAACACTCAAAACTCTGCAGTGTTTCTATACACTGATAATGAAAAATCTGAGGGGAAATCAAGAAAAAAATTTCATTTACAATTGCAACCAAAAGAATAAAATGTTTAGGAATAAATTTAACTAAAGATATAAAAGACCTATACAAAGAAAACTACAAGAAATCACTAAAAGAAATCACAGAAGACAAATAAATGGAAGTGCATTCCATATTCATGGATTGGAAGACTAAATGTAGTTAAGATGTCAATTCTACCTAAATTGACATAGATTCAATGCAATCCCAATTAAAATCCCAAAAACTTACTTTTTAGAAATAGAAAAACCAATAACCAAATTCATCTGGAAGGGTAGGGCATCCCTAAATAGCTAAAAATTTCCTGAGAAAGAAAAATGAAATCAGAGGTCTCATGCTACCTGACTTTAAGGTGTATTATGAAGCTACAGTGGTCAAAATAGTATGGTACTGGCATAAAGATAGATATACTTACTGACCAATGGAATTGAATAGAGTGTTCAGATACAGACCCTTTCATGTATGGACAATTGATCTTTAATCAGGCACTCAAGCTAACTCACATGGGACAGAATAACCTCTTCAATAAATGGTGCCTACAGAACTGGATATCCACATGCAAAAGAATGAAAGAGGATCCATATCTCACACCCTTTACAAAAATTAACTCAAATTGGATCAAAGGCCTAAACATTAGATCTAAGACCATAAAACTTTTAGAAGAAAATGTAGGGAAATATCTTATAAATCTTGTAATAGGAGGCAGTTTCCTAGACTTAAACCCAAAGCACAAGCATTGAAGTGATAAATAAATAAATGGGAACTCCTCAAAATTAAATACTTCTCTGCATCAAACAATTTCATCAAGAAATAAAAAGACAGCCTATGTAATGGGAGACAAGATTTGGAAATGACATATCAGATAAAGGTCTAGTATCCAAAATGTATAAAGAGATTGCTCAACTCAACAACAAAAAGACAGACAACCCAATTACAAAATGGGCAAAAGACATGAAAAGACACTTCTCAGAAGAGGAAGTACAAATGACCAAAAGGCAGATGAAAAGATGCTCAACTTCCCTGGCTATTAGGGAAATGCAAATCAAAACCACATGAGATTTCATCTCACACCCACCAGAATGACCATTATCAATAAAACAGAAAACGACAAGGGCTAGAGAGATGTGCAGAAAGAGGTACACTTTTCTGCTGTTGGTGGGAATGTAAAATGGTACAACCGCTGTGGAAGACAGTTTGGCGGTTCCTCTGGAAGCTAAGTATAGAATTGCCATATGACCCAGCAATACCATTGCTAGGTATCTGCTCAGAGGACACAAACAGACATTTGCAGACCAATGTTTATTGAAGCATTATTTACAAATGCCAAGAGATGGAAACAGCCCAAATATCCATCAACAGATGAGTGGTTAAACAAGCTGTGGTATATACATATGATGGAATATTATGCAGCTGTAACACAGAATAAAGTTATGTAGTATGTAACAGCATGGATGGACCTTAAGGAAATTATGCTGAGTGAAATTAGCCAGAAACAAAAGGACAAATTGTATGTCTCACTATGTCTCATAGTCTCCCTGTTATGAACTGAGATTAGTGAATGAACTTGGAGAATTTCAACTGGGAACAGAGACCATCAGGAGAAAGAAATAGGGTAGATACTGGGTAACTGGAGCCAAACAGATACAGATTGTGCAACAGTAATGACTGTAAAAATTCAGAAATGGAGAGCACAATATTGCCTAACTGTAATACAATTATGTTAGAATACTGAATGAAGCTGAATGTGAGAATGATATAGGGAGGATGCCTGGGGGCACAAATGAAATCAGAAGGAAAGATAGACGATAAAGGCTGAGATGGTATAATCTAGGAATGCCTGGAGAGTATAATGATAGTAACTACATGTACAAATTTAAAAATATTTTTGCATGAAGAAGAACAAGGGAATGTTAATACTGTAGGGTGCTGAAAATAGATGGTAATTCATGGTTTGAAACTTTTAACTACATGTAAGACTATAGCAAAAAAATGTTTATTTGGTACAAAATTTGTATTTTTGACTGCTGCATTTCCTGATATAATGTATGTGGACAGCTTGACTGGACACTATAAGTACATGGTACCTTGAGTAGGGCATGGGATTTTGTAGATTTATCCAGAGAGATGCCCCGATAAATCCCAGAGTGATTTGAACAGTGAATAGAACGGTGTTTGTAGAGTCCCCCTTAGGGGAATGGTGAGAAGGGGGGAAATTCAACTTCCCCAAGAGGAGAATTCCGGATATTCTCACAAGCAATGGGGACGGCCAGAGCAGCGGGCTGGGCCCTCAACCTTGGGTTTGTTAATATGGGACTTGACCCCAAAAGGGATAGGCTAAGCCTACTTGGATTTGGGTCTAACAGTCACCCCCTCAGAACTTCTTTTGTTGCTCAAATGTGGCCTCTCTCTCAGCCAACACGACAAGCAAACTCACTGCCCTCCCCCCTCTCTACATGGGACATGACTCCCAAGGGTGTGGACCTTCCTGGAAACACGGGACAGAAATCCTAGAATGAGCAGGGACTCAGCATCAAGGGATTGAGAAAATCTTCTCAACCAAAAAGGGGAAGAGCGAAATGCGACAAAATAAAGTGTCAATGTCTGAGAGATGCCAGAGTCAAGAGGTTATCCTGGAAGTTGTTCTTACATATTATATATATATATATATATCACCTTTTTCATTAAGGTGTAATGGAGAGGCTGGAGAGGAACTGCCTGAAAATGTAGAGCTGTGTTCCAGTAGTCATGTTTCTTTAAGATGATTGTATAATGATATAGCTTTTGCAATGTGAATATGTGATTGTGAAAACCTTGTGTCTGATGCTCCTTTTATCTACCTTATCAACAGACAAGTAAAACACATGGATTAAAAATAAATAAATAATAGGGGGAACAAATGCTAAAATAAATTTAGTAGATTGGAATGCTGGTGCTCAGTTACGGGGAGGGGTGGGGGAATGTATGCACGAATTTTTTTCTTTTTTCTTTTTATTTCTTTTTCTGGATTTATGCAAGTGTTCTGAGAGGTGATCATGGTGATGAATATACAACTATGTGATGATATTGTGAGTTATTGTTTATAAACCAAGAATGGAATGATCACATGGTAAGAATATTCATGTTTATATGTTGTTATGTTTTAAAAAAATTTTTTTTTAAAACTGAGAGAGAGATTAAAATTTTCACAGACAAACAAATCCTGAAAGAACTTGTCAACTAGAGGCTGGCCCTGCAAGAAATACTAAAAGGAGTTCTGCCAGTTGAAAAAAAATAGACAGGTGAGGGAGATCTGGAGGAGGGTACAGAAGTGAAGAGTACCAGGGTGACTTAAAGGATGAAAAGAGAAAGAATATAGATCTGACAAATAAAATTCAAAGGATTTGATGCTAGATTCAAGAAATGCCTTTTCAGTAATAACTTAAATGTTAAAGGACTAAACTTACCGATTAAAAGATAAAGACTGGCAGAACAGATTAATAAATATAATCCAATTATACACTGCTTACAAAAGACTCATCTTAGACACAAGGATAAGAATAGATTGAAAGTGAAAGGACGGAAAATGATGTTCCACGCAAGTTGTAACCAAAAGAAAGCAGGAGTAACTATGCTAATATCAGGTAAAATAGACTTTAAATGTAAAGACAGCATAAGAGACAAAGAAGGACACTACATATTAATAAAAGGGAAAATCAAACAAGAAGAAATAACAATCATAAATGTTTATGCTCCCTATCACAGAACTTCATAGTACATGAGACAGTGGCAAAACTGAAGGGAGCAATAGATATTTCAACAGTTATAGTAGGAGACTTCATATTCTCCTACTATACATCCTACTATACCACTCTCCTATAAATAGAACAATCAGGCAGAGGATCAACAAGGAAATAGAGAAATTAAACAATTTGATAAACAAATTAGGCCTAACAGGCATATATACAGATCATTATACCACAAAACACCAGGATATACATTCTTCTCTAAGTGTTCGTAGAACATTATCCAGGATATTATTATATACTGGGGGACAAAATAGGTACTTACAAATTTAAAAATATTTAAATTAACCAAAGCACTTTCTCTGATCACAATGGAATGAAGCTGGATATAAATAACCACCAAAGAACAAGGACTTTTGCAAATATATGAAGACTAAATAACACACTCTTAAACCACCACTGGATCAAAGAAGAAACTGCTAGAGAAATTGGTAGCTATCTAGAGAAGAATGAAAACAAAAACACAATATATCTGAATATATGGGATGCAGCAAAGGCTGTGCTGAAAGGGAAATTTATTGCCCTAAATGCCTAGATTAAAAAACAAGAAAAAGCAAAATAACTGCTTACCTGGAGGAACCTGAGAAAGAACATCCAATTAACCTCAAAGCAAATAAAAGAAAAGAAATAACAAAGATTAAAGTAGAGTTAAATGAATGGGAGAACAAAAGAAAGAATCAATAAAAGCAAAAGCTGGTTCTTTGAGAAAATCAGTAAAACTAATGAGCCACTAGCAAGATTAACAAAGAAAAAGAGAGGCTGCAAATAAACAAAATCAGAAATGAGAAGGGGGTCGTTATCATAGGCCCTTAAGTAATAAAAGAAATCATAAGAGGATACAATGAACAACTATATGACAATAAACTAGACAACTTAGATGAAATGGACAAATTTCTGGAAACACATAAGCAAACTACCCTGACTCAAGAAGAAATAGAAGATCTCCACAAACCAATCACAAGTAAAGAGATTCCATCAGTCATCAAAAATCTCCCTACAAAGAAAAGCCCAGGGCAAGATGGCTTCACAGGGGAATTTTATCAAACATTCCAAAAACAACTAACACTAATCCTACCCAAATTTCCAAAAAAAAATTGAGGAAAAAAGAATACTACCTAACTCATTTTATGAAGCTAATATCATTTTAATACCAAAACTGGGTAAAGATGCTATAAGAAAGGAAAACTACAGACAAATCTCCTTAGTGCACGTAGATGCAAAAATTCCCAAATGAAATCCAACAACACATTAAAAGAACCATACACCGAGCCGACCCGCCCGCCCTCCTTCTCCCCTCTCTTTCTCCGCCGGCCCGCCGCGCGGCGCCCACGCCCCGCAGCAGCCGACCCGCCCGCCCTCCTTCTCCCCTCTCTTTCTCCGCTGGCCCGCCGCGCGGCGCCCACGCCCCGCAGCAGCCAACCCGCCCGCCCTCCTTCTCCCCCCTCCTCCCCCTCCTGCTCCGGCCGCTCTCCAACCACCACGGTGCCCTCTTCCCCCGCCTTCACCGGCTCCTCCACCACCAGCCTCTACAGCCTTGCCGCCCTCACCTTTCCTCCTCCAGAACAGCTACTGGGGGAGTGGAGATAATACAGAGCAGCTCCCGGAGCCACGAGGGAGAGCAAAGGGACGGCGTACCCCATCCTGGAATGGCGGACTATCTGGGAGAACCAGCTCCGGTGAGATCACCAAGGGGCACGGGCTTTCCTGGGTGGGATGGCAAGCGACTGGAGTCCCTCCCTTCCACCTTCCCAGGCCAGCTGGTAGAATTGGACAGGCGGTCCCCTTAGGCCACAGCGGCTGGTGCCCCCACCACACGAGACCCCCCGGAACAACTGAGATAGTTGGGTCGGAAACCCCCAGACTACGGATAACAGTGACCGGGGGATCCCTTCCAAACACGTGACTCCCCCGTCGGCTGGGAATAGTGCACTCTCCTGGGCTGCGACAGTTGGCGTCCTCCCGCCACGCTTGGTGCCCCGGGCCGACTAGCTAATTCGGCCAGACGCTCTCCCATGCTGCGGCGGCCGGCGACCCTCCCCGCATTCGGAACCCCAGGCCGGCTGGCATTCTTCCAAGACGCTTCGGCTGCCGAACCTCCCCTACGGCGAGAATTCTCCAGAGTTAAAGGACCCACAGCAACTTTCACTGGTGGAACCCGTAGACAAACGTGTGCCACGAGCACCACCTACTGGGCAGGATAAGAAAAACAGAACCCAGAGATTGCACAGAAAAATCTTTCAACCTGTGGGGTCGAACACCCAGGGAAATCTGACTAAATGCCAGACGCCAGCAGAAGATAACGGATCACGCTCAGAAAATTGAACATATGGCCCAGTCAAACGAAGAAACCAATAGTTCAAATGAGATACAGGAGCTGAAACAACTAATGCTGAATATACGAACAGAAATGGAAAACCTCTTCAAAAACGAAATCAATAAATTGAGGGAGGACATGAAGAAGACATGGGCTGAACATAAAGAAGAAATAGAAAAACTGAAAAAACAAATCACAGAACTTATGGAAGTGAAAGATAAAGTAGAAAAGATGGAAAAAACAATGGATACCTACAATGACAGATTTAAAGAAACAGAAGATAGAATTAGTGATTTGGAGGATGAAACATCTGAATTCCAAAAAGAAACAGAAACTATCTGGAAAAGAATGGAAAAATTTGAACAAGGTATCAGGGAACTCAAGGACAATGTGAACCGCACAAATATACGTGTAGTGGGTATCCCAGAAGGAGAAGAGAAGGGAAAAGGAGGAGAAAAACTAATGGAAGAAATTATCTCTGAAAATTTCCCAACTCTTATGAAAGACCTAAAATTACAGATCCAAGAAGTGCAGCGCACCCCAAAGAGATTAGACCCAAGCAGGCGTTCTCCAAGACACTTACTAGTTAGAATGTCAGAGGTCAAAGAGAAAGAGAGGATCTTGAAAGCAGCGAGAGAGAAGCAATCCATCACATACAAGGGAAACCCAATAAGACTATGTGTAGATTTCTCAGCAGAAACCATGGAAGCTAGAAGACAGTGGGATGATATATTTAAGTTACTAAAAGAGAAAAACTGCCAGCCAAGACTCCTATATCCAGCAAAATCGTCCTTCAAAAATGAAGGAGAAATTAAAACATTCTCAGACAAAAAGTCACTAAGAGAATTTGTGACCAAGAGACCAGCTCTGCAAGAAATACTAAAGGAAGCACTAGAGTCAGAACCGAAAAGACAGAAGAGAGAGACATGGAGAAAAGTGTAGAAAGAAGGAAAGTCAGATATGATATATATAATACAAAAGGCAAAATGGTAGAGGAAAATATTATTCAAACAATAATAACTCTAAATGTTAATGGATTGAATTCCCCAATTAAAAGACATAGACTGGTAGAATGGATTAAAAAACAGGATCCTTCTATATGCTGTCTACAGGAAACACATCTTAGACACAAAGATAAATATAGGTTGGAAGTGAAAGGTTGGGAAAAGATATTTCATGCAAATAACAACCAGAAAAGAGCAGGAGTGACTATACTAATATCCAACAAGTTAGACTTCAAATGTAAAACAGTTAAAAGAGATAAAGAAGGACACTATATACTATTAAAAGGAACAATTAAGCAAGAAGACATAACAATCATAAATATTTACGCACCGAACCAGAATGCCCCAAAATATGTGAGGAATACACTGCAAACACTGAAAAGGGAAATAGACACATATACCATAATAGTTGGAGACTTCAATTCACCACTCTCATCAATGGACAGAACATCTACACAGAGGATCAATAAAGAAATAGAGAACCTGAATATTACTATAAATGAGCTTGACTTAACAGACATTTATAGGACATTACATCCCACAACAGCAGGATACACCTTTTTTTCAAGTGCTCATGGATCATTCTCAAAGATAGACCATATGCTGGGTCACAAAGCAAGTCTTAACAAATTTAAAAATATTGAAATCATACACAACACTTTCTCAGATCATAAAGGAATGAAGTGGGAAATCAATAATAGGCGGAGTGCCAGAAAATTCATAAATACATGGAGGCTCAACAACACACTCTTAAACAACAAGTGGGTCAAAGAAGAAATTGCAAGAGAAATTAGTAAATACCTAGAGGCAAATGAAAATGAAGACACAACATATCAAAACTTACGGGACGCAGCAAAGGCAGTGCTAAGAGGGAAATTTATTGCCCTAAATGCTTTTATCAGAAAAGAAGAAAAGGCAAAAATGCAGGAATTAACTGTCCACTTGGAAGAACTGGAGAAAGAACAGCAAACTAATCCCAAAGCAAGCAAAAGGAAAGAAATAACAAAGATTAGAGCAGAAATAAATGAAATTGAAAACATGAAAACAATAGAGAAAATCAATAAGACCAGAAGTTGGTTCTATGAGAAAATCAACAAGATTGATGGGCCCTTAGCAAGATTGACAAAAAGAAGAAGAGAGAGGATGCAAATAAATAAGATTAGAAATGAAAGAGGAGACATAACTACTGACCTCACAGAAATAAAGGAGGTAATAACAGGATACTATGAACAACTTTATGCTAATAAATACAACAATTAAGAAGAAATGGACAGGTTCCTGGAAAGACATGAACAACCAACTTTGACTCAAGAAGAAATAGACGACCTCAACAAACCAATCACAAGTAAAGAGATTGAATTAGTTATTCAAAAGCTCCCTAAAAAGAAAAGTCCAGGACCAGACGGCTTCACATGTGAATTCTATCAAACATTCCAGAAAGAATTAGTACCTACTCTCCTCAAACTGTTCAACATAATCGAAGTGGAGGGAAAACTACCTAATTCATTCTATGAAGCCAACATCACCCTCATACCAAAACCAGGCAAAGATATTACAAAAAAAGAAAACTACAGACCAATCTCTCTAATGAATACAGATGCAAAAATTCTCAATAAAATTCTAGCAAATCGTATCCAACAACACATTAAAAGAATTATGCATCATGACCAAGTAGGATTCATCCCAGGTATGCAAGGATGGTTCAACATAAGAAAATCAATTAATGTAATACACCATATCAACAAATCAAAGCAGAAAAATCACATGATCATCTCAATTGATGCAGAGAAGGCATTTGACAAGATTCAACATCCTTTCCTGCTGAAAACACTTCAAAAGATAGGAATACAAGGGAACTTCCTTAAAATGATAGAGGGAATATATGAAAAACCCACAGCTAATATCATCCTCAATGGGGAAAAATTGAAAACTTTCCCCCTAAGATCAGGAACAAGACAAGGATGTCCACTATCACCACTATTATTCAACATTGTGTTGGAAGTTCTAGCCAGAGCAATTAGGCAAGAAAAAGAAATACAAGGCATCAAAATTGGAAAGGAAGAAGTAAAACTATCACTGTTTGCAGACGATATGATACTATATGTAGAAAACCCAGAAAAATCCACAACAAAATTACTAGAGCTAATAAATGAGTACAGCAAAGTAGCAGGCTACAAGATCAACATTCAAAAATCTGTAGCTTTTCTATACACTAGTAATGAACAAGCTGAGGCGGAAATCAAGAAACGAATCCCATTTACAATCGCAACTAAAAGAATAAAATACCTAGGAATAAATTTAACCAAAGAGACAAAAAACCTATATAAAGAAAACTACAAAAAACTGTTAAAAGAAATCACAGAAGACCTAAATAGATGGAAGGGCATACCGTGTTCATGGATTGGAAGACTAAATATAGTCAAGATGTCAATCCTACCTAAATTGATTTACAGATTCAATGCAATACCAATCAAAATCCCAACAACTTATTTTTCAGAAATAGAAAAACCAATAAGCAAATTTATCTGGAAGGGCAGGGTGCCCCGAATTTCTAAAAACATCTTGAGGAAAAAAAACGAAGCTGGAGGTCTCGCGCTGCCTGACTTTAAGGCATATTATGAAGCCACAGTGGTCAAAACAGCATGGTATTGGCATAAAGATAGATATATCGACCAATGGAATCAAATAGAGTGCTCAGATATAGACCCCCTCATCTATGGACATTTGATCTTTGATAAGGCAGTCAAGCCAACTCACCTGGGACAGAACAGTCTCTTCAATAAATGGTGCCTAGAGAACTGGATATCCATATGCAAAAGAATGAAAGAAGACCCATCTCTCACACCCTATACAAAAGTTAACTCAAAATGGATCAAAGATCTAAACATTAGGTCTAAGACCATAAAACAGTTAGAGGAAAATGTTGGGAGATATCTTATGGATCTTACAACTGGAGGCGGTTTTATGGACCTTAAACCTAAAGCAAGAACACTGAAGAAGGAAATAAATAAATGGGAGCTCCTCAAAATTAAACACTTTTGTGCATCAAAGAACTTCATCAAGAAAGTAGAAAGACAGCCTACACAATGGGAGACAATATTTGGAAACGACATATCAGATAAAGATCTAGTATCCAGAATTTATAAAGAGATTGTTCAACTCAACAACAAAAAGACAGCCAACCCAATTACAAAATGGGAAAAAGACTTAAACAGACACCTACCAGAAGAGGAAATACGGATGGCCAAGAGGCACATGAAGAGATGCTCAATGTCCCTGGCCATTAGAGAAATGCAAATCAAAACCACAATGAGATATCATCTCACACCCACCAGAATGGCCATTATCAACAAAACAGAAAATGACAAGTGCTGGAGAGGATGCGGAGAAAGAGGCACACTTATCCACTGTTGGTGGGAATGTCAAAGGGTGCAACCACTGTGGAAGGCAGTTTGGCGGTTCCTCAAAAAGCTGAATATAGAATTGCCATACGACCCAGCAATACCATTGCTAGGTATCTACTCAAAGGACTTAAGGGCAAAGACACAAACGGACATTTGCACACCAATGTTTATAGCAGCGTTATTTACAATTGCAAAGAGATGGAAACAGCCAAAATCTCCATCAAGAGAAGAGTGGCTACACAAACTGTGGTATATACATACGATGGAATATTATGCAGCTTTAAGACAAGATAAACTTATGAACCATGTAATAACATGGATGGACCTAGAGAATATTATGCTGAGTGAATCCAGCCAAAAACTAAAGGACAAATACTGTATGGTCCCACTGATGTGAACGGACATTCGAGAATAAACTTGAAATATGTCATTGGTAACAGAGTTCAGCAGGAGTTAGAAACAGGGTAAGACAATGGGTAATTGAAGCTGAAGGGATACAGACTGTGCAACAGGACTAGATACAAAAACTCAAAAATGGACAGCACAATAATACCTAATTGTAAAGTAATCATGTTAAAATACTGAATGAAGCTGCATCTGAGCTATAAGGTTTTTTTTGTTTTTGTTTGCTTGTTGGTTTGTTTGTTGTTGTTGTTTTTTACTATTATTACTACTTTTATTTCTTTTCTTTATATTAACATTTTATATCTTTTTCTGTTGTGTTGCTAGTTCCTCTAAACTGATGCAAATGTACTAAGAAACAATGATCATGCATCTATGTGATGATGTTAAGAATTACTGAGTGCATATGTAGAATGGTATGATTTCTAAATGTTGTGTTAATTTCTTTTTTTTTTTCTTTCCGTTAATAAAAAAATTAAAAAATATTAAAAAAAATAAAAAAAAAAAGAACCATACACCAAGACCAACTGGGGTTTATACCAGGAATGTGAGGATGGTTCAACAAAAGAAAACTCAATTAATGTAATATAGCACATTAACAAACAAAGGGGAAAATCACATGATCATCTTGACTGATGCTGAAAAATTCAAAATCCTTTTCTGATAAAAACATTTCAAAATAAAGGAATCAAAGGTAACATCCTCAATATGATAAAGGGAATATATGAAAAACCAAAGCCAGCATCATACTCAATGGAGAGAGACTGAAATGTATCCTTCTAAGATCGGGAATGAGACAAGGATGCCTTCTGTTATTATTCAACATTGTACTAGAAGTTTTATTATGAACTATTATTCAACACTGTACTAGAAGTTCTAGCTAGAACAATCAGAGGAAAAAGAAATAAAAGGAATCCAAATTGGAAAGGAGAAAGTAAAACTTTCATCATCTGCAGATGAAATGATACTATACTTGGAAATCCTAAGGAATCTACAACAAAGTTACTTGAGATAAATTCAGCAAGGTGGCAGGGTATAAAATCAATGTGCAAAGATCAGTAGCATTTCTGTACACAAGCAATGACCTGAGGAGTCACTTAAGGAAAAAATTCCATTCAAAATAACAACTAAACGAAATCAAGTACCTAGGAATGAACATAACTGCGGACATAAAGAAGTTGTACACAGAAAACTATATGATATTGCTAGAACAAATTAACAAAGATCTAAATAGGTGGAAAGATATTCCCTGCTCATGGATAGGAATTTTAAATGTAGTTAAGATGTCAATTCCACCAAATTGATCTATACATTCAACAGAGTACCAATCGAAATTCCAACAACCTAGTTTGAAGACTTGAAAAGCTAGTTACCAAACTGATCTGGAAGGGAGAGATCCCAAATAGCAAAAATCATCCTCAAAAAAGAAGACTGAAATGGGGGGATTAACAGTTCCTGACTTTATAACTTATTATAAAGCCACAGTGGTCAAAACAGCATGGTTCGGGCACAAAGATAACCAATGGAATTGAACCAAGAGTACAGAAATAGACAAATCTATGGTCAAATGATTTTTGACAAGGCCTCAAATTCACTGAACTGAGACAAAATAGTCTTTTCAATAAATGGGCATGGGAGATTGGACATCAATAGTCAAAACAATGAAAGAAGACCCTTGCCTTATAGCCTATACAAAAATTAACACAAAGTAGACCAAACACGTAAATATAAGAACTAGTACTAGGCCATGCCCTTGATCTTGAGGCTTACTCTTGTGAACCTTATGTAGGTAGGGGAGAAGCATAGCCTACCTATAGGGATGTCTAAGAGTTACTTCTGGAGGTACTCATTTGTTGCTCAGATGTGGCCTCACTCTCTCTAAGCCCAACTCTGTAAGTGAAATCACTGGCCTCCCCACTTGGTGGGACATGATGACATCCAGGACTAAAAGTCTCCCTGGTGGTGTGGGAGATGACTCCCAGGGATGAGTCTGGCCCTAGCACCATGGAAGCAACAATTCCATCCTGACCAAAAGAGGGAAAAGAAATGTAACTAATAAAGTATCAGTGGCAGAGAGAGTTCAAATAGAGTTGAGAGGCTACTGTGGAGGTTGCTCTTATGCAAGCTTCAGTTAGACACTGCTAACTATCATAACCTGCCAAATCCCAACCAGGACCATTTCAGCCATTCCTAAAGAACACCTAGGGCAATAAATAAGATTCCACAAGGGTTCCATGCACTAAAGTAACTTCCCAGAAACCTACAATCTCCAGATGGGTTCCTGGACCAGATAAGTCCTGAAATGCAGAGGGGACCAGCCTCTCCAGAATATTAACCAGCTCCGTCCCCTATGCTATTTATTGATAGCCCCTTCCAACATGAAAGTGTTAGAATGGGCATAGCCCAAATACCCCTAAAAAGGGAGACAAAGATCAACATTGAGGGTAGAGTTATACAAAGAAGATAGAGTTTAACAAATGAGCATGATTGCTGAATCATTGTATTGATATTTCTTTTAGTCTCTAGTACCTTAGAGCAGATAGACATAGAAACATAAAACTGTGGAATTGTAACCCATATCAAACTCTGAAATCCATTCTACAACTAATTGTTGTTATGTGCTTTGAAATTTATGCTTTTTTGTATATATGTTATTTTCCACAAAAAAAGAAAAAAGAAAGTCAATCGTGATGATAAATGCACTGGTATATGATGATATTGTGAACCACTAATTGTGCACTTCGTATGATTACATGGTTTGTGAATATATAATATATATCAATCAAAAATAATTAAAAAAAAGAATAGCAATGCCCACTGAAGGCAAGAATGTGGTAAAATAGGCATTTTCATTTATTTCTTATTGAAAGTGTAAATTGGTACAATATTTCGGGGGATATTTTGAAAGTATCTGTCTTTAAGTTATCTGCAATTTTCTAAATTACATTTTCTACAACATTTTAATTATTTTAATTGATTGTGTTCCTAGAAAAATTATATGTGCTTTAAAGGGAAATACAAAAGAAAATTCATACAGCAGAACAAATAATGAGGAAAGCAAAAACAGTACATTTACACACCTAAATTTACATATACTGAATAAGAAATTGAGAAGTACATTAAATTAAGAAAAAAAGAAAAAAATAACAAAATGGGTGGGACTTCAGAAACCAAATGGAGAGCAAATCTGAAATAATAAAGGGAAAAAACTGAAAGCAAAAGAGGTATCAGAAATTCTTTTAATGTGTGAGGTCCTTGGTAAAGTCTTAAAGCACGAGCAGGAATGGAGCTGTTGCCACATCCATAAATTCCTATGCAGCAAAGAGCATGTTAGTGTTTACCATGAAGGCTCCCTTATTCAGATTCTGGAGGAGTCATGCTACTCTGTGATTTCAGAACACTGCTGTAATTTGTGAAATTCCCTGGCATCTATCTGTAATTTTTAGATTTAGATGTTGTAATAACACATTTACATCTTTTTTCATTGTTAAAATGCCTCTACTCTGTATCTACAGCTAAAACCGAATTTAATATTTTCAGAGAAGATGGTATTTAACAGAATAAAAATTGTATCAGCTTGAAAGAAAATAAACATTTTCTGAAACTTTCACCACAAAAACCTCTTCTAAAACCTGCCAATTCCTTTAATATGTGAATTAAAATATAGTATTTACCTTTCTTTTTAAAAATTGAATCCAACTAAACTTTAACATACATGGCTTAATAGGGCCTGTTAAATGGATGATAAAATATATTATAGTTTTAAAATATAAAATAGCAATACTCCAAAAACCACCCATTTAAATCAACGAACAAACATATTTTTGATGTGTTAGACATTTCTAGGAGCTGATAACATAACGCTAGTAAATAAGACAGAAGACATCTCCTTTGGGGAACTTATATTTTGAGAGGTAGGGGAAATAATCAAATAAATATATAAACTAGTAAGATTCTGATAAGTGCTTTGAGGAAAATGAACCAAAGGAGTTGCAGGGGAAGAGGAGGAACTACTTTAGCCAGAGAAGTCAGAAAAAGATTCTCAGGACGTGGCCTTTTGTTGAGAGCTAAATAATTCAAATAAATCAGCAATGAACAAGAAAATCTAGTCACAAAACAATGAGAAAACTCTGATTTTACATAATCATCTTTCCCGAGTTGGAATTCAGCTACCTTCTCTATATTGTTAAAGGGTTTTAGATTCTTTGCCTCTTCCCTTCAAAACCTTGAGATTTTGTCCCCCTCAGATAGAAAAGATACACATATCCTTCTCAATAAGTAGCCATTCAAAGAGGGAGAATGAAGCTTTTCAAATAATTCTTTGTCTATCAATACATAGCAAATATTCAATAAGTCATCTCTTCACATATTATATGTTTCTACCTAAGAAAGGCCAAAATTCAAAACCCATCTAACAAATACAGAGAAAACAAAAGCTCTGGGAGCCACCTAAAGCTGCCCAAAACATTCTCATATTTCTAAGCTTTTTCAGGTATGTCTTCTTCAATATTCATTTCTAGCTACTGTTAATATAAATGCATCCTTTCTCTTTCACTTTATGGTTAACTTTCTGTGTAAAAAGGGTCTATGATTTACCTACCAAATAAAGTATTTATGAATTCTATGAGCATCTGCTTCAAACCAGTCTTTTCACTTACTACTGAGGTCTTCAGCTTTGTTCTAGTATGTGTGAAGACAGAAGTCTGACCTCAGATAAGTAGGGAAATACAGTAAACATAGCCCTTATGACTGTAAACTGAAGTATTCAAAAATAACAGGTTTGCTTCGCCACTGGATGAGAATAATGCTTAGCCATATTTCAAGTCCATGTTTTATTTTGTGTCAATGTAACTATGCAAAATAAAAAATCTATCTTTCAGCACTTACTCAAAAACATTTACTGAGTACAAGTAATGGTAATGTGTGCACTCTGAGAATGCTCTTTGGGTGATTTATAGCACACTTAAGATGATGAAATGTGACCCCTAAAGTGACAAATGTACTTATAAACATACAAACGGAACATGAAACGACTGTAAATTGAAATCATATTTTACCAAATTATATGTTCGTGGAAAAAAATTTAAAAATTATTTAAACTTATATGACAAGTTAAAGATCAAACTGTCAGAGAATACATATCATAATTACAATTCTACAGTATTTCTGAAATGTGTTCAGATAAAAGTATATATTCGCATAGATCATGAAAGATCACGTACTAGTTAAGTTTTAAAGAAAATATGCCAATGAAAAAAATTAGCATCCAGGCCTGAATCATGCACAAACAAGTAAAAATTTCTGGACCAAGTTAATCTATGGAAGTAATACATGCTTACTACAGATATTTTATGCAATATCGTATTATGAAAACTTAAGTACATGAATACAAGAGAATTCTTAAACCATCTGTTAGTAAAGTCAGGGACACACTTTTGTGGCCATCTCCCAGCCCATGCCTACCTGGCTCTTTTTTGAATGCAGATGTTGCAGTATGCTTTCATTCTTCAATCCAGGAGAAATGTTAATTTTAATTTAAAAAGCTGACCTGTACTTTAAACCTGGAAGCCAGGAACAAGCAGCTCAGCTGCTTATCAGGGCCACCACTCACCAGGGTTTTAAAAGTACTTAACACTCAAAACAGTACAGGGTCTCTCCTCATGCAGAGCTGTCTGACATCCACTGACCCTGACCCCAGTAGTTGGCCTCCCCAGGAGACTGGCCACAGTGTTATCTCCTTCCCCATTTTTTTAGACTGTTTGTACTATGTAAGAAATAAAATGGTATAGTAACAGTTAGGTTCAAGTGTCCACTTGGCCAGGTGAAGGTGCCTAGTTCTGCTGCTGTGGGCATGAGCCAATGGCTTGTGAAGCTCAACTGTTGCTGATGACATCTGTGGTCAGCAAGGGGACGTGTCTACTGCAATGAATGATGTTTGATTTAATTAATTTGGGCTTAATTAATTGAGCTTACATGAGAGAGCTCAAATGCAGAACAGCCCAAGAAGCTCAGCACACCTCATCTCAGCATTCGCAGCTTAGCCCAGGCCCTGGAGATGCAGGAAGGAATTACCCCGGGGAAAGCTGTTGGAACCCAGAAGCCTGGAGAGAGCAGAGATTGCCCTGTGCCTTTCTGGGTAGGAGAGAACCTCAGATGCAAGTTAGCTGCCTTTCCTTTAAAGAACTATATGTTTTTAACTAATTAAATCCCCTTTTATTAAATGCCAATCCATCTCTGGTGTGTTGCATTCTGGCAGCTTTGGCAGACTAGAACAAGTGGTCATTGCTTAATGTTTCCACTATGCCTGAACCCATGATGCAAATTGTTCCCATGATGCACTGTGAAGCAACTTGCTCCACAGCACTTTCTGTCATTAATATATTCTTCATGCATGAAGCCTCATTTTAGTGACTAAGTCCTTTAAATTTAGGAACTATTTTTAAACTTTAAAATGCAAAAAAAAATATTTTCTATTTTCTGCAATATCTGAAGTTTATTTAATAAACTAGTCAAAATAGAATACTTGATTTTTTGTTTTAAAACATTTTACATTTTTAATTCAACTACTTATAAATTCTAAATTCATTTAAAATATTTGAACAGATAAGTTCATTTTACTTATTGAAACAAATTTAAGATGCATATTTCATCACATTTTGAGATTTCTGAAATGATGATGCTTAGAATATAGATTTGTCTTTTCAGTGTCTTCAAAACCTAGAATGAAACTGATAGGGTATCATAAAAATCAATGCCATCTTTGATTTGAGCAAATATCTTAAATTTCTACTTTTGTGGACAATGACTAATGTATTATGAGGGAGGAAAAAAATTCTCACAATGGCCAATTCACCTTTAGAATTAAAGATGGTAATCTCTTAATGACTTCAAAATGGTTTTAGTGTGATAAATAAAATGACAAACTGATTTTTTCTGAGTTCCAGAATGAGGATGAGTAAATCACATAATCCTTTAGAGATATGAGCCCGCAAGAAATTTCAAAGTAAATAGCATTTATATTGACAGTTCTCACAAATGCTCACAATCTTGGCATTTTTTGAGACTAAAAGACTTTTTTTTCTCACGATTTCAGTTATTTTGTAACAAATAAGGATATATATTATTCCTACAGTAAGAAAAGAAATACAGAAATTGTTCTGGTTTCTTTTAAAAACTGGGCATCCGGGTGATTAAAATTAATATAGCTATACATTATTAAAACATTTATAATTCCATCCATTGTTTAACTTGTATGCAGTAGCAAGCCTTTTCATAAACAAAAACAAAAGAACTAACCCATTTTCATTTTGAAAAAAAAAAATTTTATATTCTCAAAATAGTCCTTATTTAAAAAAAAAAAAGATTGCTAACTGCTAAATTAGAGAATAAAGTCAGTGAATGAGAAGAGAATGACTTAAGGTCCTTCAAAGGAATATCAATCATGGTGTTACTAACATGTACCTGAATAAATAGATAAAAAGGCATAGATGCAAGTTATAATGCAGGACATGAAGTTAAAAAAGTTCTGACCCTGTAGGTTCCCTTGTAAATACATACACAAACTCCGTGTTAGTTTTTTCATATTCTCTTAAAAAATGGAATGGAAATGAATTTCTGTAAAACTGAAGATGAAAATAAAGAATAAAATGCTTTTCTCCCAGATTTTTTATTCTACAGACATTTTCTTCTTCATTTCAACAATTCTCACAAACACTTACAAATGCCAAAGTATGATGCAATAGTATACAAAAATGAATAAATTATGGTCTTTGCCATCAAATTATATTATGGCAAGAAAGAACTACAGACCTATCTATATTGACGCCATAATAAGGTAAGTATCCTTAGAGAAAGCCCACATTTAATCCTTATGACCACAGATAATTCCCTTCAAGAATAATTAACAATGAGAGGATTCTGGAAATATGACAATAATGGTGTTACAATTGTTAGATCTCTCAAAATCCACTTACAAAAGCACACAAACTGGGCAGGGCAAGATTGTGGCACAGGAAGTTGTGGAATGTAGTTCATCCTCTAGATCAGCTAGTAAATACCCAGGAACTGTCTGGAACATCTGTTTGAGGGACATCTGTCCCCAGACACATATCCTACACCAGTCTGGCACTAGTGGAAGGGCCACGATCACACCACAGAACTGTGAGTAAAGCCCCCCAAAAGGTGGAGGCTGGTGCCTCTCCCCACTGGCACAGCAAGCTTAGTCTGAAGCACTTCCCTGTGGGAAAAAGAGCAGCCATCCTCTGGGAGCAAAGGAGGGTAGTCAGGCAAGCTCCAATTGCAGTTCTAATGAACAAATTCGGTCTGCTGAATGCAAGCTCCAAGCACAAATAAACCTAGAGCAAGCAGGGAAGGAATTCTGAGGTTTCTCCCTGCAGACAGGAGGTGGGGGCTGATGGGAAAAAAGTAAAAATAAAAACAAAACAAAAACATCTGGACTTCTGGAGTTAGCCCAGCTCAGAACACTGGGAAAAGGCTGTAACACAAGGCACACAGAGCTAGGTACAAACTCTGGCTCTTGACAAGAGAAACTTGGGGGCTGGGGACTGGTTCTGAAAAGGGATTTTTTTAAAAAAACTATTCTAAGTAGCTCATTAGAGAAAGCCTCAGGATTTTCAACTGTCAGGCCTGATCCAGGCAAGGGTGGAAGTAAGATGGGTCCCAGAGTCAAAGTAACAAGTCAAGGGAAGGAGTTAATTCCCAAAAGGACTTATCTTTGCCAGAAAAAGGGAGGCAAGGCCAAGCTCAAGTGGTGGCCCTCACACAGAGAATTCACAACCTAGGGGATAAATCCTAAGCCCACCTTCTACATTAGCCTGTATCTCAATCATGCTCCTGGCAGCTAAAGGGTTATCTGAGAATTAAAGGCATCATATCACTTTAACCTACTAGGGAGCTTCAGGCAGTCAAATACCACCAGCTCTGCTGGTCTAGATTTTAGTTCCAAAAGGGGGAGTGCTTCCACCAGGAGAAACAACAATGATTCCACTGAAGTGGAGTCTAAGACTGCCACCTGGTCACTTTGGGCTTCTCATGCCCCTGGATCAACCAAGAAGGGGATCAGTCAAGAAGGGGATTACATTATTGTCTGCGGTTACTGACCCTGACTATCAGGGGGCAATAGGACTGCAACTACACAATGGAGGTAAAGAAGAGTTTTCTTGGAATATAGTAGATCCCTAAAGGCATCTTTTAGTACTAACATGCCCTGTGATTAAAATCAATGGAAAACTGCAACAACCCAATCCAGGGAGGACTACCAATGGCTCTGAAACTTCAGGTATGAAATTTGGGTCACCCCAACAGATAAAGAACCATGGCCAACTGACATAATTGCTGAAGGTAAAGGGAACATGGAATGGGTAGTGGAAGAAGGTAGTGATAAATATGAACTACGACCACACAATCAGTTGTACAAACAAGGACTGTAATGCTGTTTTGTTCATGTTATACTATTTAAGTTGTAAGACATCAAGTTTAAGAATGAATATTATTCAAGGACTTGCACCCTATTCTGGGGAGATTTGATGTATATCCAGTTATATACAGGACAGTTGGGTATTGTTAGGTAAAGAAAAAAAAATGGGTTTTATTGTTTTTTATTTAGAAATTAGGTATGGTTTAAGGTGATATGCATAGCTCCCAAGCTGACAAGGGGTGGACTGTCATGGTCAGGTTTATGTGTCAACTTGGCCAAGTGGTGGTACCTGTTTGTCTGGTTGGCCAAGTTCTGGCCTGTCTGTTGCAATGAGGACATTTCATAGAATTAAATCATAATCACATCAGCTGCATCCACAGCTGATTCCATTTATAATCAGCCAAGGGGAGCGTCTTCTGTAATGAATGATGCTTAATCTAATCACTGGAGCCTTTTAAGGAGGATTCAGAAGAAACAGGCTCTCTTCCTGCTTCGGCTGGCGAGCTTCTCCTGTGGAGTTCGTCCAGACCCTTGATTGGAATCATTGGCTTCACAGCCTGCCCTGTGGATTCTGGACTCTGCATTCCCACAGTTACGTGACACTTTTATAAATTTTATATTTGCGAGTATTTCCTGTTGATTCTGTTTCTCTAGAGAACCCTAACTAATACACCCGGTAAAAGGAAGTCTTTTAACTGAATAGTAGTTGATGCCTGGAATCATCACTTAGATTACCACCATTTGGCTATTCTATTGCTCTTTACAGTGAAAAGCTCAAAGTTGTATAAATCAGGTCTTTCATGTTCTCTCAACTATGGTACTATTCCCTTTAAAAGGTGGAAAACTGAATTTGCAAAGGTAAATGTCTCACTAAAGGACCCAGAATAAGTTACTCAGTGGAGACAGAAAAAAAACACACATTTCTCTCAGTACTCAGTACTGAGGCTTTTAATAAAAGCAGCATAATTCCAAGTATGGAGTTAGTAAGTATGGTCATACAGTTGTAACTAATACCTGGGAAGAAACGATGTATAAAATTTGCACATTCATTCATTCATTCATTCATTCAATGATGTTCATTGAGCACTCAGTACATGGCAGGGTAGCTCCACATGCTAAGAATTAAGGTCCCTAATCTCACAGAGTTTACATTCTTGTTTGGGTGGAGAGGGAAGGGGAAGCAGGGAGTAGCTAATACACACATTAAAGCTAAAATAGTATGTGGGGATAAATATTAAAGGAAAAAATTAAGTAATATGCCCAGAGTCTTTTTTATATAATATGGTCGGGAAAACTCACCAAGAAAATTACATTTAAGCAGGTATCAGAGGAAGCTAAGGTTCAGTGAAGCTGCTAGAATATAATATTCAATAAATTAAAAAGTGATTTTCATGTAAATATGAACTACAACGCTGCAAAATTTATTGTAAACATTTATTAGTAAATAAATCACTTATGTGAAGACTAAACAAACTGAATGAATCAGATGTTAAGACTGGTTCAAAGAGCATTTGAGGAGCAGGTATGTATAGGAAACTTAGTAACAGAATGTTAGACCAAGGAAGAATGCTAGGTTGGAAAGAACCTGGTTAATGCCCTACAGGGCAATAAATTCTATGCATTTATCTTTTCTAACATATAAAAATTACATCTCCACTGGCAAAATATCTATAAATTAAAATGCACCTTCACTAAGTCTGGGATTTATAATCAATAGTAAACCGTAAAGGAAATAAAAGACATCACCCTTAGGTGGGCCTATTAAACAACATCTCCATAGAACGTTGAAAGAACACAGGGCTCACCTTTTCCCTTACTTCAAAGATTTGCATTTTTTTTTTAACATCACTATAAAGAATATGGATGAAAAACATTCCAAGAAGAGAAAATATAATTGAATCATAGCACTTTTCTTCCACTCACCTCCCCAATGGTCAAAGAAAGCCCTCCCCCACAAAGACTCACACATTCACATGAGGCTTATTATGTAGTTTTCTGTAAGTAAATACCTGGGAATGAATGGGAAAAGCTAGAAGATTCACACTGAAAAAAAGAATGAGAACTGATGTAAGGATCTGATCCAATTTAAATTTTTAAAAGAACCACTCTATCTGCTATAATAAAACTCACTATGGAGAAGACAAAGGGTAGAAGCAAGACGACCACTTCAGAGATTACTGTAGGAAGCAGGCAAGATGGCAGCCTAGTGCAGTGTGGAATATACTTCATCCTCCAGAGCAGTTAGTAAACAGGCCAGAAATGTACAGAACAATTGTTGGGGCACAACAGTGAATGGACACATATCGTATACTGGTCTGGATTGGTGGAATGGCTGAGATCCCACACAGCACTGCGTAATTCCCCCAAACCCCGGAAGCCAGTGCTCCTTACTCACAAGCACAGCATGTTGGTTCCCTGAGGTGAAGGGAAACAGACTTTACTAGCAGCAAAGAACTTAGCTCAACGAAGCTCAAACTCCAGAATGAATTAGCAAATTTGGACTGCTAAAAACAGGCCCAGAGCACAGATAAAATATGAGTAAGCACTAAAGGAACTTTTCAGTTGGACAGCACAAAATACTAGAAAAAGGCTGCAACCTAAGAAAGGAGGGCACAAAGAGCCTGGGGACACACAGACTCAGGTACCAACTGAAGCTCTTTGATTGGCAAACCCAGGGAGCATGGGTCTGCTTTGTCAAGGCCTGTTTTATTTTTGAAACTTCTTAAAAGCTCATTAGATACAACTACAAGCACTCTCAGGCTCCAGCAATGCCTCAGGTAACAGCAGAATTTAGGCATGTCACAGAGACAAAGTAAACAGTGAGTTAGAAGGGGAATTTCCCTAAAGGACTCATCTTCCCCAAGAAATGGGGGCAGGGCCCAAGAAATGGGGGCAGGTTGGGGCCCTCCTTTGGGAATTCAGGCCCCAGGGGCTGAAAAACAAAAGCAACCAAAGCCCACCTACTACCTCAGGCTTGATCTCAACCATGCCCATAGCAAGGAGAGAGTGATGAAACTAAAGGCACCACATCCCTTTACACTTGTGGGAACCTGCAGGTAAAGAAGCACCACATGCCAGGCAAGGCAAGAAAAACAGAGTCTAGAGGTTTCAGAGGAAAGTGTGACAATCTGCTGGGTCTCACCCTCAAGGAAAATTGACACTAGCTACTCTTTCCTACTCAGACATGGGCCAGTCTAGTCTGGGAAAATCTGAATGGGGTTGGTAATATCTGAGGAGACCCTCCTCAAAAAAAAAAGGCTCCATAAAGATAGGGCAAGAAACAGCAAAACAAGAACTGAAAAATTTGGATCCATTAAACAGATTCTGTGGCAGCGGTCTATAACAAGTTGAATGGAAAGCCAAAGAACAGACAGAGAACAAAGCCAACCAGTTAAAAAACCCCTAGGTAAAAGAGAGAAAATAACCTCCAAATAAACTAATTAAGGAAATCAAATGCCTAGATGCCAGCAAAGAAATAATGAGTCAAACTAGGAAAATCAAAGACATGGCCAAGTCAAAAGGACAAACCAACACTTCATATGAGATACAGGAGTTGAAACAACAAATTCAGATGGTCGAACAGACATGCAACAGCTCATCAAAAAGCAAATCAAGAAGTTATGGGACAATATAAAGACAACACTCAGCAAACATAAAGAACATTAAAGTCTTAAAGAAAACAAATCGCAGAACTTACGGGAATGAGAGACAAAACAGAAGAGATAAAAAAAAAAAAACAGTGAAAACCAACAAACCAACAATAGATTTGAAAATGCAGAAGAAAGGATCAGGAAACTAGAGGATTGGACATCTGAAATCTGACAAAAAATAAAATTTGGGGAAAAGAATGGAAAAATAAGAGAATGAATGTGTTAACAGTGTCCCAGAGGGAGAAAAGTAGGGAAAAAGAGCAGAAAGATTAATGGGACATAATCACTGAAAATTTCCCATCTCTTATAAAAGACATAAAAGTATAGATCCAACAAGTGCAGGGTACCCCAAACAGAACAGATCCAAATAGATCTACTGAAAGACATTTACTAGACAGATTATCAAATGTCAAAGCAAGAGAGAATTGTGAAAGCAGCAAGAAAAAGCAATTATCACATACAAAGGAAGCTGGATAAGACAATGTGTGGATTTCTCAGCAGAAACCATGGGGGGAGAAGGCACTGGTACAATATATTTAAGATTCTGTAAGAGAAAACCTGCCAATAAACATTCTATGCCCAGCACAACTATCCATCAAAACCAAGGGGGAGATTAAAATATTTTCAGACAAACACTCACTGAAAGAATCTATGAGTAAAAGACCAGCTCTACAAAAAAACACTAAAGAGAACACTACAGGAAAATAGGAAAAGACAGGAGAAAGAGGTCTGGAGAAAAGTGTACAAATGAAGACTATCAATAAAGGTAAAAAGAGAAAAAAAATTGACATGACTTATGAAATGCAAAAGACAAAATGGTAGAAGGAAGTCTGCCTTTGCAGTAGCAACATTAAAAGTTCATGACTTGGAGGTGCAAGAGTAGTTCAGTGGTAGACTCCTCACCTGCCATGCAGGAGATGTGGGTTCAATTCCCAGCCCATTCACTTCCCCCCAAAACAAACAAATACAAAAAAACAAACAAACAAAAATTCAACAAATGGTGCTGCAATAACTAGATACTCACATGGAAAAGGAATGAAATATGACCCCGCCATACAGCGTACAAAAAAAAGTTCATGGCTTAAACTCCCAATCCAAAGACACAGACTAGCAGAATGGATTAAAAAAAAACAGGACCAATCTATAGCTGTCTATGGGAGATACACTTTAGACCCAAGGACAAGAATGAGTTGAAAGTGAAAAGCTGGTGTGCCAGTTTGAAAGGATCATTACCCTAGAAAAGCCATGTTTTAATCCTGATCCATTTTGCACAGGCAAGAGGGATTTATAGTACTGAATCCCTAGTCAGTACTGTAAATTGGAAACTTGATTAGATTATCTCAACAGAGACATGATGCATCCAATTGTGGGTATAAACCTCTGATTAGAGGGAGATGTGACTCCATCCATTCCAGGTGGGTCTTGGTCAGTTAACTGGAATCCTTCAAAAGAGGAACATTTTTGGAAAGAGTTTGAGAGCCAGGAGAACCATGAGACCCAACAGAGTCAGAGACCTTTGGAGATAAAGAAAGAAAGAGAAGCTTCATGAAACAAGAAGGCTGGAGAGAAAGCTAGTAGACATTGCCATGTTTGCCATGTGCTTTTCCAATTGGGAGAGAAATCCTCAACTTCATTGGCCTTTCTTGAGTAAAGGTAATCTCTTGTTGGTGTTTTAATTTGGATATTTTTATAGACTTGCTTTTATTTAGATATTCTCACTGCATTAGAACTGTAAACTTGCAACTTAATAAGTTCCTCCTTTTAAAAGCAGTTCTGTTTCTGCATTCCAGCAACCAGCAAACTAGAACAGTTGAGAAAAGACACTTTATGAAAACAACCAGAAAAGAGTAGGAGTAGCTACACTAATATCTAACATATTAGACTTCAAATGTAAAACAATTAAAAGAGACCAAGAAGGATACTAGGTATTAATAAAAGGAACATTTCATCAAGAAGATAATAATAATCACAAACATTTATACACAGTGCAAGAGTGCCCCAAAATACATGAGGCAAACACAGACAATACTAAAGGGAGAAGTAGACACCTCTAACATAATAGTCGGAAACTTCAAATCTCCGCTCTCATCAACAGATACAACATCTAGACAGAGAACCAATAAGGAAACAGAGTTTTGAATAAAACAGTTTTGAATAAAATGATAGACTTAACAGATATTTACACTCCACAACAGCAGGAGTGTAATCATGGTTCATGAATCATTCTCAAAGATACATCATATTACTCAGGGTTCTCTAGAGAAACAGAACCAACAGAATATATCTATAAATATGAGATTTATAAAGGTGTCTCAAACCACAGAATGGAAGAGTACAAAATCTGCAAGGAGGGCGGGCCGCGGTGGCTCAGTGGGCAAGAGTGCTTGCCTGCTATGCCGGAGGACCTCGGTTCGATTCCCGGCCCCAGCCCATGTAAAAAACAAACAAACAAACAAAATATAATAAAATAAGAAAATGTTTAAAGATGTTTCCCTTTCTTCCTCCCTTCCTTCCTTCCATTCTTCCTTCCTTCTCTGTCTTTCTTCCCTTCCTCCCTCTCTCTTAAAAAAAAAAAAAAAAAAAAAAATCTGCAAGGCAGGCTGTGAAGCTGGGAGCATCAATGAAGGATCTGAGAAACTTCACAAGAGAGGCTCACTGACTGAATAATCAGCAAAAATCTATCTTCTTCCTTAAAAAGTCTTCAACACTGGATTATCTCATTGGTGGGAGATACACCGTAGTTCACTGCAGATGTAATCAGCTACAGATGCAATAAACTAGTTGCCTGATGATTTAATACACCTGCCTTCCAGTTTTTCAGCCAGCCATGAAATATCTGTGCAGCAACAGTCAGGCTAGTGTTTGCCTGACCAGAAAACTGGACATCATCACTTGGCCAAGTTGACACCAGAACCTATACATCACATGCTGTGCCACAAAGCAAGTCTCTATAAATTTAAAACAATTGAATTTATACAAAAGATTTCCTTGGGTAACAATGGACTGAGGTTGGAAATCAGTGACAGGCAGAGAACCAGAAAATTCACAAATATACAGAGCTGATGAACAGACACACTTAAAGAACCAGTGGGTCAAGGAAGAAATTACAAGCAAAATTAGTAAACATCTTGAGGCAAATGAAAATTAATCATAACATATCAAAATTTATGAAATGCAGCAAAGGCAGTGCTTGGAGGGAAAAGTATTGCCTTACGGGCCTATATTAAAAAATAAGAAAGAACGATTTCTAAATGTTGTGTTAATTTCTTTTTTTTCTTTAATTAATAAAAAAAAGACAAAAAATAAGAAAGAGCAAAATTTAAGGAATTAAATGTTCACTTGGAAGAACTAGAGAAAGAAACTTAGAAAAAGGAAACAAATAATGAATAATAGAGCTGAAACAAACGAAATTGAGAATCTGGAAACAAAAGAGAAAATCAACAAAACCAAAGTTGGTTTTTCAAGAAAATTAATAGAACTGATGACCGCTTAGCTAGGCTGACAAAAAAATAGAGAGAGGATGCAAATAAATAAAACCAAAAATGAGAGGGCACATAACTAATGACCCTGCAGAAATAAAGGAGATAATAATAGTTTACTATATGCTAGTAAACTAGACAATATAGACGAAATATACAAGTTTCCAGAAAAGCAAGAACAACCAACACTGACTGGAGAAGAAACACAGAACCTCAAAAAGCCAATCACAAGTAAAGAGACTGAATCAGTCATAAAGAAGTTCCCCAAAAGAGAAAAGTCCTTAACCAGAAGGCTTCACATGTGAATTCTACCAAGCATTCAAGAAAGAATACCAATCCTGCCCAAACTCTTCAAAAAAAAAAACTGAAGAGGAGGGAAAGCTACCTAACTCTTTCTATGAAGCCAACATCACATTAATACCAAAGACAGACAAAGATACTACAAGAAAAGAAAGTTACAGACCAATCTCTTTAATGAATATAGATGCAAAAACCCTCAACATAACATTCCCAAATCGAATCCAGCAAAACATTAAAAGAATTAGATATTATAACCAAGTGGGATTTATTCCAGGTATGCGAGGCTGGTTCAACACAAGAATATCAATTAATATAACACACCATATCAGTAAGTTAAAGCAGAAAACCCACATGATCATCTTGACTGAAGCAGAAAAGCCATTTGACAAAATTCAATATCCTTTCTTGATAAAAACACTTCAAAGGATAGGAATAGGAGGGAACTTCTTCAACATGGTAAAGGGAATATATGAAATACCCACAGCTAACATCATTCTCAAAGGAGAAAGACTGAGAGCTTTCCCTCCAAGATCAGTGTTTTAGTTTGCTAGCTGTTGGAATGCAACATACCAGAGATGGATTGGCTTTTAATAAAAAGGGATTTATTTCATTAGTTCTTCAGAGGAAAGGCAGTACCCTTGTCAATTTGGCAACTACACGCATCACCTTAAACAATATAAAGGTGCAAAAAATTCTCTTCTGGCTGTGGAGCTATGAATCTCAAAACAAGTTGTGTGGTGCCAATATGCAAAGGAGGGATAGTCACAGGATGAAGGTTTTCATTTCCATAGGGAGAAATTGGAAGAAAGACAGATGTAAAACCTGTAGGGCAAGCACCATGGGATTTCAAAGTCTGAACATCATTTATTCTTCAGCTTTAGAAAGTGGCAGTCCCCAACGCAGTGGCCCGCCTCTTTCCAAATCAACCTCGGGGAACATTAAGGAGACCACCTTTTTCTCGGCTCCACTCTCTCCAGGCATCAGGCTACCCTTGGGCTCTCTGCTATTTCTGGGTCACAAACAGCCAGGCTCTCCCCAGTTCCCCAAGGAGCATGCTGTACCTTCTCCAAGGCCTGAGGCTGCACAACTCTTCTACTGCAACAAGGTGGGAGATTCATTCTCACCCTTCAGGGTAAACTCACCCTCTCCATGTATATGGGTGGGTCCACTCTCCTGGCTGAAGTTTCTTGGCTTCAGACCCGAGCTTCCATGGTTCTCACTCTGCAAACTCCAATTTGTCCCTTTGTGTCCCCCTTTGTCCAGATTGGCAGTGGTTCCGTTTACACCAACAGTCTCTTCAAGCACTCCAGGATTTCTCCATCATTCTCTTCACAGTTCCTCCAAAATCTTCCCCTTAGCCATCCAAAAAACCGTTCCAACATATCTGGTATTTGCAAACCACAGCAGCACCCTACTTCTGGTATCAAATCTGTTTTAGTTTGCTAGCTGTCGGAATGTAACACATAAGAGATGGATTGGCTTTTATAAAAGGGGATTTATTGTGTTAGTTCTTCAGAGGAAAGGCAGCTAACTTTCATCTGAGGTTCTTTCTTACGTGGGAAGGCTCAGGGTAATCTCTGCTGGCATTCTCTCCAGGCCTCTGGGTGCCAACAGCTTTCCCTGGGGTGACTTCTTTCTGCATCTCCAAAGGCCTGGGCTGAGCTGTGAGTGCTGAGATGAGGAATGCTGAGCTGCTTGGGCTGTGCTATGTTGCTTTCTCTCATTTAAGCACCAGCCAATTAAGTCAGACGTCATTCATTGCAGCAGGCATGTGTCCTAGCTGACTGCAGATGTAAATCAGCAACAGATGAGGTTCACGTACCATTGGCTCATATCCACAGAAACATAACTAGGCACCTTCACCTGGCCAAGTTGACAACTGAATCTAACTACCACAGTCAGGAATAAGACAAAGATGCCCACTATTATCACTGTTATTCAACATTGTACTGGAAGTTCTGGCCAGAGCAATTAGACAAGAAAAAGAGAAAAAAAAAGCCATCCAAATTGGAAAGGAAGAAATAAAACTCTGTTTGCAGATGACATGAAACTATATGTTGAAAATCCTGAAAAATCTATAGCAAAGCTACTACAGCTAATAAATGAGTATAGCAAAGTGGCAGGGTACACGAGCAACACCCAAAACCAGTAGTGTTTCTATACACTAGTGATGAGCAATCTGAGGAGGAAATCAAGAAAAAATTCCATTTACAATAGCAATCAAAAGAATAAAATATTTAGGAATAAATTTAAGGATACAAAGACCTATATACAGAAAACTACAAGAAACTGCTAAAAGAAATCATGGAAGACCTAATAAATGGAAGGGCATATCATGTTCATAGACTGGAAGACTAAATATAGTTAAGATGTCAATTCTACCCAAATTGATTAATAGATTCAATGCAATACCAATTAAAATCCCAACAACTTACTTTGAGAAACAGAAAAACCAATAACCAATTTTATTTGGAGGGGCAGGGTGCCCCGAATAGCTAAAAATATCTTAAGAAAACTGAAATGGGAAATCTGAAACCTGACTTTAAATCATATTACGAAGCTACAGTGGTCAAAACAGCACAGTACTGGCAAAAAGATAGATATGCTGACCAATGGAATCAAAGTGAGTGTTCAGAAGTAGACCTTCTCATCTATGGACAATTGATCTTTGATAAGGTGGCCAAGTCAACCTACCTGGTACAGAGCGCCTCTTCAATAAATGGTGTTTGGAGAACTGGATATCCACATGTCAAAGAATGAAAAAGGGTCCAATATCTCGCACCCTATGCAAAATTAACTCAAAATGGATCAAAGACCTAACCATCTGAGTTAAGACCATAAAAATTTTATAAGAAAATGTAGGGAAAAATCTTACACATCTTGTACCAGGAGATTGTTTCCTAGACCTTACGCCCTTACACAGCATGAGCATTGAAAAAAGAAAGAGATGAATGGGATCTCCTCAAAATTAAACAGTTTTATGCATCAAAGAACTCTGACAGGAAAGTAAAAGGACAGTTTATGCAATGGGCAACATTATTTAGAAACCACACACCTGATAAGGGTTTAGTATCCAGAATGTATAGATTCTTCAACTCAACAACAAAAAGACAAACAACCCAATCAAACAATGGGCAAAAGACATGAACAGACACTTTTCTGAAGAGGAAATACAAATGGCTAAAAGGCACATGAAAATGTGTTAAACATCACTGGGAAATACATATCAAAATCACAATGAGATACCATCTCACACCTACTAGAATGGCCAATATTAAACAGAAATGCAAAAGCTACAGAGATTATGGAGAAAGAGGCACACTTATCCACTTTTGGTGGAAATGTAAAATGGTAAAATCACTTTGGAAGACAGTTTGGAGGTTCCTCAGGAAGCTAAGTATACAATTGCCATATGATCTAACAATGGACATTTTCACCCTGATATTTACAGCAGCATCATTTATGATTGCCAAGAGATGGAAACAAACCAAATGTTCATCAATAGGTGCACAGATGAACAAGCAATGGAATATACATATGATGGAATACTACACAGCTGTAAGAGAGAACAAAGTTATGAAGCATGTAACAATGTGGATGAACCCTGAGGATATTATGCAGAGTGAAATTAGGAAAAAAAGGACAAATACTATATGGTCTCACTAATATAAACTAATGTTAATGAATGAAACTTTAAGAGCTAAAGTTAAGAATATAGGTTTTCAGGAGATAGAAAGAAGGTAGAGATTGGGTATTTGGTGCTGAAGGAGTACAGATTGTGCAACAGGATTGATTGTAAAAATTCAGATATGGATAGCATATACTACCTGATACTAGCACAATAATATAAGTATACTGAATGAAGCTAAATGTGAGTATGGTTGAGGGAGAAGGGCTGTGGGCAAGTATGAAACCAGAAGGAAAGATAGAGGATAAAGACTAGAGAATAAAGACTGAGACAGTGTAACTTAGGAATGCCTAGAGTGGACAAAGATAGTGATTAAATGTACAAAAATAAAAAAAAATTTTTGCATGAGGGAGAATAAACATTGCAAGGTTTTGAATATGAGATGGTATACAGGAAAAATACAATCAATGCAAGCCAAGGTCTATAGTCAACAGTAACATTGTAATATGCTTCCACTGAATGTAACAAAGCCATTGTGCCAATCCTAAATGGCAACAAGCATGGAATACCAGGGAGGGGTAGGAGATTCTTTGCCAAAGAAAAGGAAATGTCTTCATATAGATTGTAGTGGTGAAGGCATGGCTATGTGATTATACCAGGAACTATTGATTTTTTAATTAGGTTGGATTGTATGATACATGACTAAAACTGAATAGAGAAAGAAAGAGAGAGAGACAAGACCTGGAGAAAATGTGGAGATGGAAATGTACCTGTTTACTGTTGTCAGGGAAGCTGAGAGGTGCAGTCCCTCAAGAGAGTCGTGTGGTAGTTCCACAGGAGGCTAGGGGTGGGGTGGCCATATGATTCTGCAATTTCATTGCTAGGTATACAGCCGGACGTACTAAGAGTGGCGACACTAATGGACATTTGCACACTGGTGTTTATGGCAGCAAGGAGTTCGTGATTCACAATGAATGGAGGTGTCGTAAGGGTAAAATAACTCAGGAATCGAAGGGGAAACTGTGGAGTATACGTATAACAGACTTCTGTGCAGCTGGAAGAAGGAATGAACTTGTTAGGCATACAAAAAGTGTATAAATATTGAGGACAGTATTTTGAATGAAATGACAAACAAAAAGGCAAATATTATCACATCTCATTCATAAAGATTAACTATAACATACAAACTCAGAAAAACTGAAGTCAAGAGCATGGGTTATCAAGTAAGGGGTCCTAGATTTGTAAGTTCTTACAGCAGTCACATTTATACTGGAGCTCTAACATATTTCTAAATTCTGGTATACTGAGCTGTCTATGTATAACCTCGTTGTTCCCTGAAACTTCAGGTATTTATATGACACATGAGACTCAGATTTAGAGCTCTGAAGCTACAAAAGACAGCATTAACACAAACAGCAACTGTTTAAAAAGTTGAAAAAGTGGTCAGACTTCAACTAGAGATACGAATGACAGTAATCTGGGCAGGACTAAGGTAAAGCAGAATACACTGTAAACAATGCCATGGTCCATAATTTAAAACTTCAACTTCTGTGTGAGACCAAAGAAGAGACCTTTATTTGGTGCAAAATTTATATTTCATTTAGCACATTATCTAATTTAACTTGTATGGTCAGTCGATTGGAATGCCATAATTACACATAAATGTCTGAAAAGGGGGGGGAGGGGCAGGAGATTTTGTTGGTTTGTATAGACTATGCAGGTTGGTTTGGGCAGACAATAAAAGGGTGTTTCCAGAGTCCCTTCGAGGGACTGGAGAGAAAGGAAGAAATGTTAAACTCCTCCATTTGGTAAAGTCCTGATATTCTCACAAGCAATGGGGATAACCAATTCAATAGTCTTTGATCTAAGGTTTCACCTCCATCAAATGTATTACTGCATAGGAGAAGCTAGGCCTGCTTATGATTGTGCCTAAAAGTCACCCCCCGAGAACTTCTGTTACTCACATCTAGCCTCTCTCTCTAAGCCAGCTTGGCAGGTGAACTCCCTACCCTCCCTTCTATGGGAGACATGACTACCGGGGTATACATCTTCCTGGCAACATGGAACCAGACTCCTGGGAATGCACTGGCACCCAGCAGCATGGGATTGAGAAAGCCTTCTTGATGAAAACAGGGAAGAGAGAAATGAGAAAAAATTAAGTTTTAGTGGTTGAGAGATTTCAAACAAAGTCGAGAGGTCATCCTGGCTGTTATTTTTATGTATTATACAGATATCCCTTTTTAGTTTGTGGTGTATTGGAGTGGCTAGAGGGACATACCTGAAACAGGTGAATTGTATTCTGGTAGCCTATATTCTTAAAGATGATTGTACAACTGTATACCTTTTACAATGTGATTATGTGATTGTGAAAACTTGTGTCTGATGCTCCCTTTATCCAGGGTATGAACAGATGAGTAAAAAAATAAGGACAAAAATAAATATCCCACACTATTTAGTTTTCCAGTAAAAATATAATGATGGCCTACAATAGCAGTGACCATGATAATAAATGATCAACACCTGGATATTTGGAAGATTCAGAGAACAGTTTTGCTGAAGTATCAGACATGTTAAGTACAAAAAAGGAACTAAGAATGGGTTTCGCCTTGTGTCTGATGCTCCATTTATCCAGGATATGGACAAATGAGTAAAAAAAAAAAGGATAAAAAACTAAATAAATAATGGGGAGGGGGCAGATAAAGGGTAAAAAACTGGGTAGATTGAAATACTAGTGGTCAATGAGAGAGAGGCGTAAGGGGTATGGGATATATGAGTTTTTCCTTTTTTCTTCTTATTTCTTTTTTTTTGGAGTGATGCAAATGTTCTTAAAATGATCATGGTGAAGAATACACAACTACGTGATGATACTGTGAGCCACTGACTGCAAACCATGCAATAGACTGTATGTGTGTGAAGATTTCTATATAAAAGTATTTTAAAGAAAAGAGTGGCTTTCAGCATTGGCAATTACAAAGACAGAATTGACATTGAGAGGCCTGGGTAAGACTGCAGAGGAAACTAGTTTATTAGTATAACTTGGGAAGCAGGAGAAAAGACACTAACTACAAGCAATTTATGAAAAAAGATTACATAGCTGTTTGGGGTTTACAGGATTGGTTCTTGAGCTCCTTTGAAATGTAATCACAACATTTAAGAAAAAATACAAAGCCCAATTGCAAAATTTTATCTAAAAGAACAGAAACAGGATACTTTTAATCAAATTGCCTGATTTGAGACTTAAACTACTATTAACCCTCAGGGCTTCTCAAAGATTCATACCTGTCGAAATGGTATTTTTCATTATTCACCACCCATTTGGTCAAATTTTATACATTTGAGCAAGTATCTGATCCTTCATAAGGTATTTATTAAGAACTGTTTCAAATTACACTATACATTTCCTCAAAAGGCCTACATTTTACATTTTAAATTTTCTGGGCTTACCTGAAGTTCTTTGTATCTATCCTGGAAAGAAATGGCCTCTTGCTCTTTTTCTTTTAGGAAGCCTTTTTCTAAAACACTATGCTTCTCTATCAATGATTCCACATCCTAAAAAAGAAAATATTTAAGTATAAACTTTAAAACATTTAATGGCATATATTTAGTTTTTTCATTAACTATAACCAGAAAATATTTGGCAAAGAGAGAATCCACAGGAAGTATGTTTAAAATCTAACATTAGGGGTTCAGTGGTAGAATGCTCGCCTTCCATGTGGGAGACCCAGAAGATTATAGAACACTGCAGAATACTAAAATTACTCACACCAATAAAGAGATGAGACCATCTCAACTGACTTCAGTCAACAAAATTAATCTCTATCTAAACTTTTTATACATTTTCTAAGGTCTTTTTATAGATATATTGGTAGGGAAGAGAGATGAGAAGATAAATAATTTACTAAAAGAGCTGTACATCTAAGCACTCTTGTATCAAATCCCCCAAGATGCCTGACTTTCCAGTGCTTTAAGGTCCACAAAGGAAAACCAATGTTACAAAACTTCTAATCTTCATAGGAAACACAATTCTAATGCTTTCAAAGCTCTAGACAATAAATAAAAATAAACCAGAAAGGAAAGCATTAGTGAAACAAAATATAATTAAAGACTGTTCATATCTTTTAAGACTAGAAATCACTTACCAAAAGCATGTCCAAATGATAAACTCATGTGATTCATTTAAACCTATGACCAAGGGAAGACAATACCTACTTCCTCTGATGAGACTTAAATCAGAGTCTGGTATTACATTGAATTTGCAGCACAAGCAATTCAAATATTTTTTATACAAATATAAACATACCTTTTTAATTCTTTGTTTTTCTTCTTCAGAAATTCTAAGTTTAATCTCCAGACTTGAAATTTTTTGCTGAAGCTGCATGTTTGATACATTGGCTCCAGGATCCTCAGAATCATCCACAAGAGCAATTGTCCCATTACTTTTCTCATCAGTTAAACCCAATGGAAAAAGTGAGATGTCCAGATGAGTGTGTGTTGATTGCTGAACCTAAATCACATTAAAAAGAAAGAGAGAGAGAGACAATGAGAAAATTTGCACAGTATCAATAATGAAAACATCCAAAGGGCATCAGAAACCACATTTGGAAATTAAGTTGTAGCAAGGGGTCTGAAATTATCTCACCCTTTAAGTATATCAAGAGCTCAGACTTACAACAACCTGATCTTTACAGGAAGAAATAAAATTTCCTCCCAACTTTAGAGTTTAAAACATTTAATATTTTGCTAGCAAATCACTAAAAAACTTAAAACTTCTTTTTTCTTATGCTTGAAAATGTATAATTAGGTACAGATATATCTGCATCACCAGTTCTTGAATTTACACAAACCGCCAGAATTTCTTTATATTGTAAATCAGAATTTAAAATGTATCAATGATCTTGAATTTAGTATCACTTTCTAGCATAACAGGTAACTCAAGAATGCATACAACACTTTAGAAATCTGCACTAACTCCAGTACCCAGCACGATGCCTCCTTCAATAAATATCTGAATGAATAAAGCCTCTGAAGTGCTGTTTGGTTTTCACTCTAAAATTGAAATGAATGTTCCAAAACCTGAAACATTTTGTTGTTCCTTGAAAAGAGAAATAACCATTCTTTTTTCAAAATTACTTTGCCGTATGAAGTTAAAAATTAGAGATGCAAAGCTAAGTAAATTTTATTGAACGCAATATCAAACCATATTCTGATAGCTACAGATACTTAAATACCTTGCAACTGTACCAAAAAAAGAAAAAAAAAAAACTAGGTATTAGCACAAAACTAGAACAGCTATTGCAAAAATATTTCTTTTAAAAAAATAAAAATATTTAGCAATTGTCATGCCATAGGTTAAAAAAGTCAGAAAATCTTTGATTGAATCAGCGTGCTATTATTTTTTTTAAGTATGTCAACTTGCTTTAAAAATATACTTGTGTTTACCTGTGCCTTTGAAACAGTTTGATTGATAATGCTGTTGTTCACATGTGCATTTTCTGGCGATGAAATGATGGGATCAGAAGACAGGCAGCCAACTGGAGGGGAAGAATGGTCATGGTCCAGTACAATCTCAGGAGAAGCTGATGAAAGATGGACTCCAGATACTAATGAAGAACAACAACAAAAAGGATAGGATTATTAAAAAGAAAACAGAGAGAGGATAGACTGAAGGGAAAAAGAAAGGGAAGTAAAAAGTAAAACTAATGAGACTGAAAATGAGTTTTTTTATGACCATGACTGTACCTCAGGGAATAACATAAGCCTGGTGTTTCTAAATGTTTTATGATATTTCTATATGAGACTCAGGCAAACAAAAGAGTTTAATATCTTAGTCTTTACATACTAACAAACTGCATAACAAATCTATTTCCAACTCAGAGAAAATATTAAAATACATATCCATTCATTTAGTTAAGAAAAATGCATGGAGGGCTGCTAGTGCTAAGCACAGATCCTAGGCCCTGAGGAGCCAGCAGTGAACGAGACAGATGTATTCATACACTTAATGAACTTAAACCCAGTAGGCAAGTGGAACCAAGTAAACATTTATTACAACAAAGTGAGTTACGGAAAAAAACAATTCAACTATCTGTGTTAAGTTTTTCTTTTATAATAGAGAAAAGATTTTTCAAATGAAATTAATTCTAGTTCACTGAATTAATTTCTCCTACAGAAAAATAATGTTGAAATACAATTTGTAATTAGTTTCACAAGACATCATTAGATTGTGATCTGAATTCAAACAATCAAAAGAGGAATAACCAATTACCTAACATGACCTAGGACAAAATACAGATGAGAGAAAAACAAACCAGCTATATTTATATCACAGTATTTTCAATATGTTTTTCCTAAAACAAATTTTTATTTTGCTTTAAAGTTTAAGATGTTAAAGTGCTTCATTTTTAGCAGTAATGCATTTATGTGTTTTAACTTTCTAAATTATAAGGACCTTTATTCCACATTGGCATCAGTAGCAACGTCAGTGAAGTTCTATCATAAATTCTGGAAGACCGCTCACAGTAGAAACTGCATTTTTCCCTGAAGAAAGACATTTATAATGCTATTAAGTATTAAATTAAAAATGCATCAATTTCTGATTGGTTCTTTAATGTAATATTTAATTATCTTATTTTCATTTTATTATGTAACAATATTATTCTTCAGATGCTTTCTGTCATACTGGATAAAATATTCTCTCTTCATCCACCAGTCATCTTTTTAAATAAAATATAGAAAACTAGAATTTTAAGTCTTTATTTCTACATGGTATAACATTTTTTTCTAATCTTTGCCTTTCTATGTGGTGAGATTCCTCTAAAATATCATAATATTCTAATTCATAATTCTGAATTATAATTTATAACAATACTATTACTGATAAATTTTTAAAGGTTTGAAAATAAGTAGTACAGTATAGCAAGAGGCAATATAGCCTTATGTTTAAGAGCAAAGATTCCGCAGTCATACTACCACATTGGGTATGGAACTTTGGACAAGTTACTTAACTTCCTTGTGCCTTAGTTTCATCATCTGTAAAATGAGAATGGGGTCTCAGACTAGGTTTAAATTAGCTGAAATACGTAAGTTATCCATCACAGTGTTGATACTATTTTCATTATTTTAAAGGTCATTATTAAAATTTTTTAGAGAAGCACGTTTATTTCTGGGTATGAAGAGTATGTGTGACTATTACCCTGGCTTCAAAAACCCTTAACAGTATCATTCTGATCTAACATATGAGCATTTTAATATATTACTTTATGTCTCTCATATTTATAGCCCCATATATTAAAAGATGATTTCATGCAAGCCCAAGTTAAACTCTCATCTTGTATCATTAAATGTTCAAGTGTATCACATCGGAGAAAGAAGGAAAGAGGATGGGTAGAAAGGAGGAAGGGAAAGGGGGGGAAAGGAGAAAAAGAAGAAAGGAAAAGGGGAAGGGTACAAGGGGAAATGAGGTAGAGAAGTGGGAGGATACTCTCAAACTCATCTTTCAATTAAACAAATTTCATAACCAAATTTCTTAGAAAAGTCATTTATAATCCAGTCTCCATTTTCTTCTTCTGCAACCCAACCTTCACTGTTCCACTGGAACTGTCATTTAAGATATTGTCTTTCCAGTTATTGGTCAATCAAATTAATATTCTCAGAGCACGTGATTTTAATTACCCTTCCTTTTTCTTGAAAGACCTGCCTCAGCACCACAACTACCTATATTTCCTCCTAATATTATGACTCTTTTCTTCTTCCTTTCTGGCTCTTTCACCCCTCAAATTTAAGACTCATTGTTTCCTACACTCTCTCATCTTCTCACTCTACTAATTTTTCTGAGTGACCACTTTCCGTACCCATTATTTAAATTATCACTTAAAAACAAATGACCCCCAATTCTTAATCTCTAATACCAAACATTCTGCAGACCTCCAGATCCATAAACTCACCTTCTTACAAGACAATCCCTTTTAGGTTCCCAACAGGTACAAACTCATCCATCGTCTTATATAAACCTTTTTTGTTTCATGCTCATATTAATCATAAATGAACTACTTGCCCAACCCAGAACCTCTACTACCAAGTGTCAAGTTCACTGCAGTCACACTGAACTACTAAGAGTCCCCTGATTATGCCATACTGTTCAATACCTCTGTGACCTCACAATAAGTATTGCCAAAGTAAAAGCCATAAGCTTTGGAGTAAAAAAATTGACTCAAATTTGAACAACTTACTGACTGCCTGAGCAGCTTCTGGCAAATCACTCAAACCCCTCCAAGCCACATTCCCTCTTGTGAAAAATAAGAAAATAATCTCTCTCAAAAGGATGTTACATAGCTTAAATGAGATAACATATATAAACCATTTAGATCAGTACATGGCAAGTATTCAGTGAATAGAAGCTGTGATTATCATTATCTTTAGCAAACATTCAAAACAAGCTTTTCTTGGAATCTTTTTGCCTACCCTATGATCCATCCAATTATAACGTAATTTAAATCTTCCCCATCTGTTAACATATTAAAAAATTTCTAAGAATAACAATGAAAACATTATATATCAGAATCTATGGAACACACTTAAAGCAGAGATTAGAAAAACAGCTACAGCTTTGAGGTATCAATAAAAATCAATGAATTAAATTCCAACTTTACAAACTAGAAAAGAAACAGCAATGAAAATTAAAAAACACAACAAAGGAAATAATAAAGATAATAAAGTTAACAGTAGCTATTGATGAGATAGATTAAGAAAAGGTAAACCTAATCAAAATCCTGGATTTGTAAAACAAATAAAAATTAAAATTAAAAAATAGCTAACTTAGTAAAGAATAAAAGAGAAAAAGTATAAATATACATAACCAAATAGCAAGGGTAAAATAATTGTTGAAATAGAAGAAATTAAAAAGAAAACCATAAGACTCCTCTAAACAAAATGCGTAATTCTCCACAGAAATACCCTTTACAAAATTAGTCTGAATATGAGTAGAGGTAAAACAAAACAAAACAAAAATTTTAATTAAAAAAAAATGTTTTAAACAGACCTATCTCCAAGGAGGAAAATATACAATAAGTTATTAAGCAACTACTCCTATACATAAAGCACAAGGCCCAAATGATTTCAAGGGGCTCTCTACTAAAGCTCTAAAATTGTTACAGAACACTGAAAATGAAGGACAAACACACTCATTATTTTTATGAAGTAAATATAACATTGATAACTAAGACTGATAAAGACAATAAAATACAGGAAAATCAGAGATCAGTATAATACATAAATAAGGAGGGAAAAAGTAATGAGGTAAAAGTTCTAAATAAAGTATTAGCAAACTGAAGCCAATACCTTATTATGAAAACATTATGCAATGAGTGATCAAGTGGGATTTATTCAAGGATTGCAAAGTTGGTTCACTATTAAGTAATTCATGAATACAACATTCCATACATATCAACCACAGATTTGAAGGGAAAAAAAATTATAGGATTAGCCATTATCTTTGAAAACATTACATATCAATCATGCATTATCTCCAAGATTCTGGAGATTTGATAAAATATCAAGAGTTCATAAAATTGAGCATCCATTTCTGTAAAAAACACTCAGGAAAACAGGAATTGATGGATACTTTCTTAACATGATAAAATATATAGACCTTAGTCCTAAAGTCAGCATCCCACTTCATGGGGAAAAGTTAAAAGTGTATCCTCTAAAATCAAGAACAAGATATATTATGTCTACACTATGTTCATATCGTTTAACATTGTATTGTAAGCATCAGCTGAAGAAACTAGACAAAATAAAATAAAAGCATAAAAATAGGAAAAGAAAATTATTTCATGATGGTACAGAATGCACTGTGAAACTGAAACCATAAAACAATTCAGTAAAGTAGCAGGAAAAAAAACAGGAATCATCAGCATACATATATAAAAACAATAACCATTTAAAAGATCTAAGGGTAGAGAAAACCTTGTTTTCCACAACGACAAAGAATACTTAGGAATAAATTTAACAAGAAATGTAAGGAAAACTTTAAAACACTCCTGAAAATCCCAAAGGTAGACTGGAACAAAAGTAAAGATATCCCTTATAATTGCATAGGACAACTAAACATCAGAAAGATGCCAGTCCTACATTAGTTAATTTATAGATTTAATGTAATCCCAACAAAAAAATTAAGAAGCTTTTATTTATAATGAAGCTAGACAAGTGGACATTAAATGTCATTTGGAAAAAGTGAACATGCAAAAATAGACAGCTAAACAATAAAAAAGAAAATCTATAAAGGGAAGACAAGCACTAATTAAAACATACTGTATTATGCTGTATCAAAACATACTACTGGCCTTATTCAAGTAAACTCCAAATTAATCAGGGATCTAAACAACAAAAAAAAAGGTGACCACATAAGTACTCAAAGACAAGATGGACACATTCTTTCTCATCTTGGTTTCCTAACTATGACTCGATTTCAGATAAAATAAAATAATGACAAATTTGACTATAGAAAATACAAAAACTTTGTCTGTTAGAAATTATCTTGAGCACAAAGACAATTGAAAAATAAACAAATTAATATTTGCAAAATATATTATAGATAAGGGCTAATAATCCAAATATATAAAGAACTTTTCAAATTTGAGAAGAAAAAAGCCAAAACAATAATTAAAAAGTTAAAAATAATAAAATGAGGTTTAAAGAAGGAAGGAGAGAAAATTTTGAGTTCCATTTTGCTAATATTGATATTGATCAAAAGCAGTGGGTTCTCTGCCCAATGTACTGAAATGACCAATTCCTGAGGCACCACAGTGTCAAAGAGAGAAATATTCTAGGCACAAAGTAGGAGATCAGATGGCCTACAGTACAAAAAATCTGTCTTTCTGAACTGCGGTAACTTTGATAAATTAATAGTATCAAAAGATGAACAGGTTTTAGGATAATGATCACAATTGCTCAAGATGAAGTTAGATATGATTTAATTATTAAGCATGCATAAACTGCATGCTTGGTTACAGAATATATGTAAGAAAATGGTAGGCTTAATATCATGACGGACATGATTTTCAGTATTATAACGAGGTATAGGTCACTTACAGTTTAATATTTAAGCTATCGAGCATGTCAGGCAGGCCTATTTTTGGTTTCTCTTTACCCATCTTCCTTTATCATGCCAGACTTAGAATTGGGGTGGGTTAGTTCTGGGCTGACTCAAGGCCCTTCATTAAACAACATTAGGGGCTCGCTTTAGTGATCAAAAGATTAAAAAACTGAAAAACGGGATAAGGGAGTTTAAGGTGAGGGTGAGTCACAAGGTTCTAAAATCACAAGACAAAAATTACAAAGCGGGGCAGAGCACGGTGGTTCAGCAGGCAGACTTCTCGCCTGCTATGCCGGAGACCTGAGTTTGTTTCCCGGTGCCTGCCCAAGCAAAAAAAAAAAAAAAAAGGTTATAGGGCAGTGCAACAGTAGCGCAGTGGCAGAATTCTCACCTGCTGTGAGACCCAAGTTCGATTCCCAGAGGCTGCCCAGGCCAAAAAAAAAAAAAAAAGTTATATAGTTACATAATCATTATCAGAGACCAGGCAGCTGGATTAGTTGAATCAATTAGTTCAGAGATTTCAGGTATTTCCCTCTGTGATTTTTAATATACAACTAAGTAAAAAGGACTATCTATTTAATGATTCAGTAATCAAAATCATCCCTTAAATCCTATCAGGTGCAATATTCACGTACTGTAACTAGATTTCCTTTGCCATTTGACTAACTGTGAAACTAAAGGGGGCTTTAAAGTAGTTTTATTTGTTTTTCATTAAATTTTGTTTTTCACTGGCAGTAGATATGAGTTAAGAGTTTTAGGACTGCTGGTTTTATATTTTAATTGGCATTGTTAAATACCGTATTTATTTAGCATGTATTTTAAAACATGCTACCTAGCCATGTCTTTCTCCGTGGGCTTTTAATAACTGAGGGCAGTATCTTCAGTTGTTGGTATCAATTTAAATATATACTTATATACTTAATTGAGGACATTAGTTTTATTAAATGATTCTTACATTTTCACCTCTCTTTTTCCTATTTGGAAATTTAATATGTTTACATGTTCATTTTTCTTTCACCAGACCCACTCATTTGTTTTCACACTTTATTTTTAAAATAAGATGTGGGTTATGATATACTCAGTAAGCATATTTATATTAAAAAATTCAAAAATTTTCTGAAAATTCCACTGATGTCTCATAAGTTGAAAGCACATATAAATCTAAGCCTTTTAGGATCAACCTTAGTTATGTCTGGAATAAGTATTGATTACAGAGTCGGATTGCCAGAAAGGCTTGTGTCTCTAAATCATGTATTACTGGTCTGTTGCTAATTGTTGACTTTTTTTTTTCACAAAAGTATTGTTTCTTTGAGTGAACTAACTGGCCCATAGTAGTCTTTAGTTTGAATTTGGGCCTTTGTCCTATTCCATTAACCCAAACAAGTTCTGATAGGTGGGATAAAGTAGCTCCTAGGGGTTGAGTACTACATCCAAGAAGGGCAATGGAACAAAAAGTTTTCAAAATTATATTTTTAAGTATATATAATTATCTTTGTTTTAAAACATTCTTGAGTCTGTCATTTAACTTAAAAAGTTGAACATCCTCAATTCAAGCACTTATCTTCAATCATATCCCTGTGCCTTTTCCTCAATTTTGTGTTATCATTTCTTGCTTTTAAAGGAATTAGGTCAAGGAAAATTTTAACTGTGTCTGTGTTAACAGTTCTACTTGTTTTGTGCTTTATAAAAAATGGGTATTATTGTACAAAGTCTTTTTGGATTTTTCTAACCAAATTTATGTTGATGCATAAACTGTAGTTGAAACTACACCACCATATAATATTCAACTTCACCACCATATAATATTCCAATATATGCATATGTCATATGCTAAGGTACATTTGTATAGATACTTTCAGTGGTATCAACTCTTTATCTAAATAGTGCCTAGGGGAGGCTTTTTTTAAGGTCAGATATTTTTTCCTCTTATGAGTAATTCTTTCAATCTTTTGTTTGATTTCTACCATATAATTTCCTTTTTTACTCTATCCTTTTTATTCCATTTAACTTTTTATTTTGACTTACAGAATAGTAGTAAGATCTGGACAAAGAATTTTCATATACTCTTCATCCATGTTCAATCATTAACATTCTACTATATGTGATTTGTCATCATTCTAAATTTTCTTCCTCCTCTTCTCTTCTTTTTCTTCCTCTCATTGTTCTTTTCCTTCTTCTCCTCATCAATATTTATAAGGCTATTTTTGTTTGTTTGTTTTTACTCTGAGGGCACAGAGTCAAAATACTATGCCCCAAAGTAATTGGGTTAGTTCTTCCTCTCTATATTAGATTATTCATTTGAAGCATGGTTTAGTTCATTTGTTGCTCCTTATATTCCATTTAGGATTTTCTCCCCTGCCATCTGCTTTTTGTAATTTCTCTTTTGTCTTATTGAGTATATAAAACATTAACATGGCTCCAAAAATTAGAACCATATAAAATATATATACATATATGTATATATATATACACACAAACACCAGAGAAGAGATATTTCCTGCCATTCATTTATTCTCCTCTTTTCCATCTCATTCCTACCTGTTCCTCAATTATCATATTCATTAGTTTTAGATTCATCCTTTGTTTTATCCTTATAATAAATAAATAGATAAATATAGGTTTCTTTCCATATATTTAAGAGCCACAAAGCTTGCCACAGTGGCCATTCTCTTTACCCTAGGGAGATTATATTCAGTTCTTTCTTCCATACGCAGTCTGCTTTCTTCAATTGCAGATGTCTTCTTCTCTTACTCTCTGAATGAGCTTTCATTACTATTAATTTTTTTTCTAAATGCCCACGCCATTCTTGCTCTGAATCTTTTTGTAATGTATTTTCGTATTTTTTGACTTAATCATTATGTCTTGAAGTTAAAATGTTTTTTTTTCTTTTATTTTCCTGTTATCAGAATCATAAAGCAGGAATATAAATAAACAAATCTTTATAGGAACATACTGACAAGATTCAGAAGTTTACAAGCATAGCTACCATTTGCTAGAAGCTGACTCAGCCTCCTAAAATGAAATAAATGGTCCCATAATAATTTTCAGAGTATACACAAAATGAGTGTTGTTGTATACAAATGGAATTCTTCACTTTAGGATTTTTGGGTATTTTACCCAAGCTTAATCTGAAATTTAAGAATCACCTGTACTATCCAAAACAGTGCTATATTTAAGCATCCTCATCAAAGTTAATAATTTTCCACATGTAAATTAACATATCAACACTATGGTTTTACACTTTAGTTGCATAAGCTTAATTTGTCTCTGACAGATGAATCTACTCTCACCATATTGACAAAATTAAATTACTGAGTCTGAAAAGGTCAATGCCAACTTTGATCAGGGGCATATTTCCCCCCAAAATAAACATCCATCTTTATTAAGGATTCAGGAGAAAACCTGCCATTCAGACATCGCAACATACCATGTCTATAAATAAGAAAGGCACAAAAAAGAAACCTTAAATAAATAGTTCAACCCTCCCTCATTTTATAGATGAAATTAATGAAGTCTAAAATATTGAAGAGACTTGCCTAACCTACCCAGCTAATGTATTAAAACTATAATGGACTTTCCTGATTCTTAATAGCACTGGCCTTTCTACCCTTCGTCCTCATACAATTATTCCATGTGGGGATATTCTGTGAAACTTTTCAAGTTTAGAAAATCAGAGTTAATTGAAACCCCACTTCATAAGAGGCAATTTATGGAAGGTTAGAGTTAATATATTCTGCTTCACAGTGGATAGTACTAAGTACAGGCAGAAAAAGAAAAAAGGAAAGCACACACTATCTCAGAGGAAATAATCTATTTTTATTTCATCTTTACTGTTGACCATGAATAAAATTGTGCTATTTCCAACACAAAATACACAGCTCATAAAAACTAAGTAAAGTCTGGCCATATTTTAGGAGATAGAGAAGGAAAGCTGACAATCATTATTTCTGTAGATATAGGCATTATATATATATAAAAAAAAAAGAAGTATAATCACAAAAGATTAAAGGATGGAGAGCTAGGGAGTACAGAAAGTCTAACTTGTATCAGGTATCCTTAAAAGCTAACTGTACTCCATTACTGGGAATATAATTGGATGAACTGAAAACAGGGACACAAACAGACATTTGCACACTAATTTTTATGGCAACATTATCCATGACACCCAAAGAATAGACATGGCCAAAGCGTACATTAACTGAGAAGCAGAAGGACGAACTGTGGTGTATACATACAATGAAATATTGTGCAGTTAAAAAAAGGAACAAGGTTGTGACACATGCAACAAGGTCAGTGAAACTTCAGAACATTATGTTGGAATAAATAAGCCAGAAACAAAAGGACAAAGACTACATGGTCTCTTTTAGAAAATACTTATGATAAAATTCAGGACTAGATTGTAAGCTCTTACAGCAGTCACATTATTCCTGAGCTTCAAGTCCTATTTCTAAATTCTGAGATGTTGTGCTTTATGTGTATAACCTGGTATTTTTGTGGAACTTTGGGTACCTATGTCCACCTAAGACTCAGAGTTGGAGTTCTGCAGCTCCAATGAGGTCAGCATTGCTTCATGTAGCAACTGTTAAAGAAGCCCAAAAAGAGATGAGACTTGAATTAGAAATTAAAATGAAGGTGATATGATTGGGACTAAAGTAAATCAAAATATCAGGTAAAGGATGATACTGTTTGTATTTTACAACTTCACTTACCATATGAGACCAAAGGAACAGATGTTTATTTGCCTAAAACTTAAATATTCTATAACACACAATCTAACTTAACCAGCCTACCCAGTTTATTTAAACAAACTAAACAAAGGAAGCCTAGAATTGGAAATGAGATATTTATAGCAATGTAAAGACCTGATACATTCCAGAGTAAGTTGGGAAGATAATTAAAAAATACTGGCAAAGTCCTTTGAGGGACAGTAGAAAAAATATGGAACTATTAAACTTCACCTAGGAAATCCCTGATACTGTCTCTAACACTAGGGACTCCCAAGTTAATAGGCCAAGTCATTGATCTTATTTTTTTTTTTTTAGTCAATACAAATTTTTATTTTTACTTAAAATTTTTTTTTCAAAGATACATGCTAGGGATTCTGAAAATTAAACTACTTTTTTTCTTCTTTCTAGGGACATGACATACACATCTTCTGGCCAGTAATGTTATAGCAAACATTTTATTACACCAAAGCCAGACAGATGACAATGAAAGCTGTTTGCTACCTCCTACTCATGCTGAGCTAGAGCAGTGAACAACATCTTAGTAAGAGAGATGTGCCATAAAGAAGAAATTGCAGAGTTACAGTCATGTTTTTTACTTAACTCATACATACCCCAATAGAAAAATCTAATGAATTGATTTATACAGAAAGGATTTTAAGGAACTCTGCACAAACACACTCAACATACTGTAATTATAGTAAAGGATACCTCTTGATCTAAGTTCAGCACAAGATCAGGTTCACTGTTCCAAGGAAGTTAGGAACACCAATGTATAAAAGCATTTCACCTTCCTAGCATTAACACCTAAAAAGCACACAGTACATAATACTTTGATTTTTAAGTAGTTGATCATGGAATTCCATGATTAGATATTAGGATAACCTGAGTATTCATCTACAAAAATATAGTTTTCAAAAAATAATGCTTAGGGTAGTACAACAGTGGCTCAGTGAAAAAATTCTCGCCTGCAATACTGGAGACCCAGGTTCAGTTCCTGGTGCCTGCCCATATAATTAATTAATTAATTAATTAATTATGCTTCAAATTGGCTGAGAGATTTTAGGTGTATTATGAAGTAATCATTTGTGTGTTCTGAGGATAAAGTATACAGATGCCTGCCTGTGTTCCAAACCCAAGCATAAATTTCTTCCTTCTTCTATTCTTCTGCAGCATCTCTGTCCCTTTCCCCCTTCGTGAATACTGCTACTGGAAGGAAGTATGCAGGTTCAAAAGCTTTGTGTATCATATATTTCAAAAACAGAAACCGTTTGTGTCAAGCTGAGTATTCACACAAAACTAAAGTTTAGTTTTCTCCCTGATAAAAATAACATGGATATCAGAATAATATCCTTGTTAATGTTTATGTTGGTATTATCTTTTATTTAAGAAGACAAATCTTCTCATTATTAAGGGAAAAATTGCTATAAATAATTTGTTCTTTCACTTTGTATAAGTAAGGTACTAAAATAGTTTAACCTATTGCAAAGGATATGTGGGAAGTATTACGGTGGTTAAAAGGGATTTTCTATACCGTTGCTGGTTAAATTTGTATAGATAAAATATTATTCATATATTTAGAGACTGTATAAATTTCTAAAAAGTTGACAGTGTTCGCACTGTCACTGTTATATTCTGATACTAATCTGTATGATGTTAAACAATGGTATGGTATCAGTCATTCTACAAAGGCTACAGAACACAGAAACAGCCAAATTGTCAGTTGTACTGCTTTGCTCTAATACTTCTCTAAAAGTATATGTGCTCAACAATAGGTCAGTGCTCCATCTGTAACAAGGAAAAACTTTAAAAGAAAGGCTGGGCAAATACATATGTTATATTTTATCTGTTAAACAACATAACACTGGTAAATGTGTAAAAGTAAAACAGAACAAAATCTCTACTATGGTTTCTTAATATAAAACAAGTGTCTAATGCTTTTATTTCTAAAAGAAGCTTTATTTAAGCTCAGTTTGTAAGGGTTAACTGTTTTCATTAAATCTTGAGGTGCTTCACTCTTTGCATAGCCCAGTAGTTCCCTGGAACTTTAAGTGTCTGTGTGACACCTAAAATGCAGATTTGGTTTTCCAGCTCTGAAAGTTAGCATAGGTCCACACAGCAACGGTTAAAAAACAGAAAGAGATCAAACTCCAATTCAAGATGTGATGAAACTGATCTGATTAAAACCAAATCAATATATGAGGTAAAGAATAATATTGTCTGAATTTTAAAGCTTTAACTTTTGTGTGAGATAAAAGAAAAATGTTTATTTTGTCCAAAATTTGCACCGTTTAATTTAATTTGTCTAGTTAAACAACCTAAATCAGCTTTATTTGATATGGAACCTGGACAAGCTAATGTTACGCAATGATGCATTTCAGAGTATTGTGGGCCGAAAATGAAAAAGTGTTTTACAAAGTCCCCTGAAAGACTGGGAAAGATAGAACTATTAAGCTTTTCTGCCTGACGAATTCCTGACATTTTCTTAAACACGAGAGGCTCCCAATCTAATAAGACAAGGCCTCAATTTTGAGGCTTGCCCTTATGAAACTTATTTCTATAACAGTAAGCTGAACCTACTTAGGATTAGTGCCTAAGAGCCATCTCCAGAAAATCTCAGCCGTTGCTCAAATGGTGTCTCTCTCTAAGTCAAACTCTGAATTTCCCCCCAATGTGGGAAAAATTTCCAGGGGTGTAAGCCTGGCACTGGCATGGCAGGACATAATTGGCGCTGGCACTATAGGACAAAACTGGCCCTGGCACAGTGAGAAGTAAGTTCCAAGAATGAGCCTGACCCTGACATCATGGATGAACTGACCAAAAAGGGGAAAAGAAATAGAGTTCCAATGGTTAAGAGATTTCAAATCGAGTCAAGAGGTCATTCTGGAGGTTACCCTTATGCAAGTTTCAGCCAGATGTTGCAAACTGCCACAATATGGCAAACCCCAATCAACAGTGTTCCTGGAAACCCTGAAAAACATCCCATGCTCTATAAAATTTTACTCATTAAGTTTGTTTCTCAGAGACTTAGAACCTCCAGGTTGTTCCAATGCCAGAGAAGCTCTGAAACCCAGAGATACCAGACTCTCCCAGAAAAACAACAGGTGTCATCAGTTCATCCCATCGCCCTTTAATAACGACGCCCATTTTCAGCCCTGAAACAGTCAGAAGAGTCCTCGTCCATATATTCCTCAAGATTGAGAGATAATTATCAAATGAAAGGGAGGAATTGTAACCAAGAAATCAGAATTTAAGGGATGATTTTGACTACTGAATCATTATATACATGTTCTTTTTTGCTTTCTGGGCTACTGGAGTAGACAGAGGGGAATATCTGAAAGTCCTAAATTATAATTAAGATGCCCAGATATCTGAAATGATGTTAAAAGCCCTTATCACAAGCTTTGTGACTGTAAGAGCTATTAAACCCTTTATTCTGGTCATTTTCTCATACGATAAAGGCCCTAATTTTAATGAAGTCAGCCATTAACAAGCCTCAATCCCTTATATTTATAAATCATATCCCCTAGGCTCTGCTATTGAAAGATAACTTGTGTCCCTTCCTTTTGGCTCACACCTTTAGTACTGAAGTGATACCTCTGCACCCCCTCCTTTCAACTTACATTCTCCTACTGAAATGATAAACATAACACTTGTCTCCTTTTCTGCTTTGAATTTACTATCTGAAATGACGTCATCTCCCCTTGCTAAAATCCTTAAAAACCCAAACCCCCTAAACTCGCGGAGTCAAATTTTGGGCTGTTAGGCTGTCTGTTCTCCTACTATGTGTTTAGTAATAAACTCTTTCTCTCTCTGAAAAAATAAAAATAAAAATAACGCTTAAAAGAGACTTCTAGAAACACAGTGGGACCACATCAGGACCAGAAGACAGTAATAAAAAGATTGGAAACACAAGCTGAGTTTCACATACAGCTTTAGGTAAAGGGTACCTCCTTCAGTTAAATGCCATGCCCAAAACTAGCTATAAAAACAAAAGCTCCAATTCAGAGTACAGGGGTAAGGAAGACATTGTCTGTAGTTTAGAACCTCATCTACTCTTTGAGGCCAAAGAAAAAAGGTTTATTTTGTCCAGAACCTAAATTTTCCATAGCACATAATCTAACTCAATCTATCTGGATAGATCATTTAAGCAATCCAAAAACAGGGAGCCCAGAAAAAGAATGAGGGACTTTAATCCTGTATAGCTTAATACAATGCCTGGATACATTCTAGAATACAGTAAGCAGATAATCAAAAAGTACTGGCAAAGTCCTTTGACGGATGGGAGAAAAAATATGCAATTATTAAACTTTACCTTGATACTGTGTCAAACACAGGGACACCCAAATCAATAATAAACCAAGCCCTTGATCTTGAGACTTGCTCTTGTGAAGCTTATGTACATAACAGAGAAGCTTAGACCACCTATAGGTATGCCTCAGAATGACCTCCAGAGCACCTCTTTTGTTGTTCATATGGGGCCTCTCCCTCTAATCCCAACTCTCCAAGTGATATCACTGACCTACCCCCTACATGGGATATGACGGCCAGGGGAAAAGTCTCCCTGGCTGCCTGGAAGACGAGTCCCAGGGATGAACCTGGCCCCGGTACCATGGATCAACAATTCCAACCTGACCAAAAGGGGGAAAGAAGTGTAACAAATAAGGCATCAGTGGCTGAGAGAGTTCAAATAAAGTCACAAGGCTATTCTGGAGGTCTCTCTAACACAAGCTTCAGTTAGACACTGCTACCTAATATAATTTGTCAAACACCAGCTAAAACCATTCCAGCCAATCCTAAAGAATACCTAGGATGTTATATAAGATTCTACAAAGGTTCCATGCACTAGGATAACTTTCCAGAAACCTTCAACTTCCAGATGAGTCCCTGGACCAGGTAAGTCCTGAAACCCCTCCAGAATATCACCTAGTTCCATCCCCCTATCCCATATTATTGACAGTTCCTTCCGACATGAAAAAGTTAGAATTGGTATAGCCCAAATACCCTAAAGAGTGAAAGAAAGATCAATGGTGATAGTGAAGTTATACAGAGAAGGCAGAGTTTAACAAATGAGTATGATTGCTAAATCATTATATTGATATTTCTCTTAGTCTCCAGTATCTTAGAGCAGCTAGAAGTAAAAACTTAAAATTGTGGAACTGTAACTCATACCAAACTCTGAAATCTTTTCTACAACTTATTGTTGCGATGTACTTTGAAATGTATTGCTTTTTTGTATATATGTTACTTTTCACGAAAAAAAAACTTAAAAAAACAGAGACTCCAGAAATCTCAAGACAAACATTGACAACCTGGATAAAACACTCCGAATAAAAAATTCACATGGCTGGACCACTAGAGCTGAAGAAGTGAAACTATTATCCAAGTGAAAGAACTGAGCAGGCACAGAAAATTCATGCAACACCTGCTCTGGTACTGGGGGCAGAGGGGGTTGGTGATGGTGAGTTACTCCACACTGCTGACAAGCCATTTATGCTGGGGGAAGGGTCCCCCAGAAGTACCTGAGTGGTATCTACTCTAGGAGGAGTACTACGGTTACTGACTACAAGAAGGTGGTTCAGGAGAAGCATGTCCTGGGAGGGTCAGGGAATTTTCTTTTTAACCCATCAATACTTAACATTAATGAAGAGCCACAGCACAGTCAGTCTATACAAGATACATTATCCTATTGGCATTAGCTGAAGCCTCACCTAGCCCACCATGCCAGTGATGTTCAGACCCATCCCACCATCCGGAGGTGGGAGCTAGTGGTGCAGATGATTTGCACAATGAAGGTACCACTAAAATGCTGCTTAAATCCAATCCTCAGCCTTCCTTTTCTGCTCTATAGACCAGAAACACGTCTTTAAAAGCCAGGAAATCTATAAATGTGAGCAGCATGTCAAATATGCCACCAGCCCCTTCATCTTTATGGTGCTGTAATGTTGTTGTGAAAGCCACCATGTTAAATCCAAGAATCCTCTCCAGTAGCTATTCCTCAATATACTTTTCTACTAAAGAAATATATACATTAAAAATTGGCATGTAGATGAGTTTATTCTCTTCCATGTCCTCAAACTCCTAGTAATACTTGTCCATGAAATTTCTCTGTAATAACTGAAATTCATCATCCATGATAATGTCCTCTAAATATCCAACCACAGCATCAAATTGTGCATCAGAGGGAGATGTACAGTGAGAGGCTCTCTTCCTCTAAAGCATTCACTGCGACTACATCCACCCGGGCAGATGACCAGGTTTGTTGATCTCCTACTCAGCCCACTGCCCGGGCCCAGCCTTGCCTCCATTCCTACTGAGTCCCAAACCTCATCAAGAGCCTGTTACTTGGCCAAGAGGAGGTCTTGGGGCAGGGACCACTACCTGTCCATGGCTCAATCGAGTCTGTACCTCAGTGCGAGGTACGTCTGTGCCTGAGTGCAAGGTACGTGCCTCAGGCTCCTTGCACAGTAACTACACACTGGCCAGGCCTCCATGTCTTGCCAGGCTGCTCAGTACCCACCTTGGCAGCCTCCATGAAAACCCCAAGCCCTTGGTTATGAGGCTTGCTCTTATAAAACTTATATCCATAATGGGGAAGCTAAGCCTACCTAAGTCATTTCCAGAGAGCCTCTTTTGTTGCACAGATGTGGCTTCTCTCTATGTAAGCCCAACTCTGCAAGTAAAACATTATCCTCCTCCCATGGGATATGACTACCAGGGTTATAAATCTCCTTTGCAGTGTGGGGCATGACCCAAGAACTAGCCTGGCCCTGGCAGTGTGGGATCGACAATGTCTATTTGACCAAAACAGGGAAAAGAAATGCAACAAAATAAGGTATCAGTGGCTAAGAGATTTCAAAGAGTGTTGAAAGGTTATTCTAGAGGTTACTCTTAAAGCTTCAGGTAGATAATGTTAATTGCCATGGTATGCCAACCCTCAACCAACAGTATTCCTGAAAACCCTCAAGAATACCCAGGGCTCTAACTGAGTTTCACTCACTCATCTCATTTTTCAGAAACTCAAAATTTCCAAATTGTTCCTATACCACATAAGCCCTGAAACCCAGAGCACACCAGTCTCTCCAACAGCATGAACTAATCGTATCCCCCCACCCCTATAATGTTGAAACTTTTCTTCAACATGAAGTTAGAATGTCACTGCCTAAATATCCCAGAAGATTCCCTATCACTGAAGATTAGGAGGAGGATCAAATGAGAGGGAGGAGTTATAACATAGAAGACAGGATTTAACAAATGATTGTGACTACTAAATCACTATACTGATATTTCTTGTTAGTCTCTAGTGTGTAAGAACAGCTAGAAGGAAATACCTGAAATTGTGGAACTGTAACCCATACCATACTTTGAAATTTGCTCTATAACTGCCAGTAAACTGTACTTTGAAATTTATCAATTTTCTGCTATATGCTATATAGCATAATAAAAATGCTAAAAACACAAATAAAAATAATTATTAGCTTTAAAAAAACACTACATTTTTAATATACATTTTCATTATTTTTGTTTTAAATAATCAATTATATTTTAAAGAGAATCCAAACTATTTTAAGTCTTTATATTTATCTGCATAGATACCATTTCCAATATTCTTCATTGCTTTGTGTAGATCCAGATTTCCATCTGTTGTCATTTTCCTTCTACCTGAAAGACTTCCTTTAACATTTCTTGAAGTGTGGATATGCTGGTGATGAATTCTTTCAGTTTCTGTTTATCTGGGAAAGTGTATTTTATTTTTGCTTTTGAAAGTTTATTTCTCTACGTAAAAGTTTCTGCATTGACAGTTCTTTAAACAATCATTCCATTATCTTCTAACTTCCATTTTTTCCATTGAGAAATCTGCTGTCATCCTTTCCTTTGTGCCTCTGTTCATAACATGCCTTTTTGATTGAAGCAATTTTATTATTTTCTTTGATGTTTTTTCCTATGGTATGCTTCTTGTTTGGGGGATTCACTGAACTTCCTGGATAATTTTTTTCTAATTTTTATCACATTTGGAAAATTTTTGGCCATTAGTTATTCAAATGTCTTTTTCTGGCCCCCCTATTCTGTTTCAGGGACTCCAAGTGCACATATTTTAGTCCAGGTGAATTCATGCCACAGCTCACTGATGCTCTGCTCATTTTTCAGTCCTTTTCTCTCTGGGTTTCATTTTAGTTAGCTAAATTTGAAGACTTACCAATAGAAACTATCTTTTCTTCTGCAATATCTAATCTGGTATTAGTTCCATTTTGTTTCACATATATTGTATTCTTCCTCTCTACAAGTCCAATCTGGATCTTTTCCATCGCTCTCATATATCTTTCCTCTAACTTCCTGAACATATGAAATATGGTTATAACATCCATTTTAATGTTCTTGGCTATTAATTCTATTATCAGTGTTATTTCTGGTCAACTTTAATTTTTCTCCTTATTATGGGTTATATTTTCTGCTTGTTTGCATGTCTGATAATTTTTTATTGGATTTTAGGCATTGTGAAAATCTTTTGGATACTAAATTTTTCCTTATTTTTATAAATATTCTAAAACTTTGTTCTAGAACACGGTTAAGCTACTTGGAAGAAAGTTCATATTTGGCTTCTTTCTTTTAAGCTTTGTTAAATAATATGCACTAAATTTTTCTGAAGAAAATAAAGTTTATTGATATTTCACACATGATAAAAGAACATGCCTTACAAAACTCCTAACAGTCCAGTGGAAAAGACTTACTTAGTAAAAAAAAATACTGGGAAGCCTGTAGGCTTAAAATTAGAAAGAGTACAGCTCTGAATATGTAACATTTCTACAAATTTCTGTTAAATATACACAGAAGAAATCAGATATAAGAAGTAAAGACCCAGATATGTGAATACTGATTTCTGAAAAAGAATATCATGTCTGTAGAGGGAACCTGACAGTCCCACACTAAATACCTAATATAGATAGGAGAAGACAGACCAAGGGGAAGATAGCCACTACAGACTGAAAGTCAAAATAACAGGATTTTATCATGACTACAGTTGGCTGAACATCAGTCTAGAAAAGCAATAGAGAAAATGCGAAAAGAAAAAAAAATAAATAAATGATCCTATAAAAACATACTAGAAAATAAAACAAGGAAGATACTCTAAAAATGTGGGAGAAATGCCTGTCTTGGAAACCAATTTACTGCTACACACAGAGAAAAAAAAAAGGAAAAATCCATGAGCCAATTAAGGATTGTGAGCAGAGATAACATATGCATTAAGTTTCCTTATGGTGACTGTATTGAGAACAAATTACCATGGTAAAAGGATAGAAGATATGAGATTTAGGAAACATTTTAGCAATCCAGTCAAAAGATTATGATAACTCATACCAGGATGGTAACAGTGGATGTTGTGAGAAGTAGCAAAATATTATGTAAATTTTGAAAGGACAGTGTATTAGTTTGTTAAGCTGATGGATGCAATATGCCATAAATGGAACAATTTTTAAAAAGGGAATTTAATAAGTTAAAAGTTTACAGTTCCGAGCACCGAGATAATGTCCAAGCTAAGGCATCCTGGGAAAAAAAAGAGACCTTAATTCAAAAAAGGTCAATGGGTCTGGACCACTTCTGTCAGCTGGGAAGGCACATGGCTGGCATCTATCTGCTTGTCCTTGTTCCTGGTTACATTGCTTCCAGCTTCTGATGCCAGTGGTTTCCTCTCTAAGCATCTATGGGCATTCACTTAGCTGCTCTGGGTCAAAACTCTGGGTTACATCTCTTAAATTAGCATTTGCCAGGGCTGGAGATTTCTTCTCTTCAGGTTCTGTTCTAGTTTGCTAGCTGCCGGAATGCAACACACCAAAGACGGATTGGCTTTTAATAAAAGGGGATTTATTTTGTTGGTTCTTCAGAGGAAAGGCAGCTAACTTTCCACTGAGGTTCTTTCTTACGTGGAAGGCACAAGATGGTCTCTGCTGGTCTTCTCTCCAAGCCCCTGGGTTCCAACAACTTTCCCCGGGGTGACTTCTTTCTGTATCTCCAAAGGCCTAGGCTGAGCTGCAAGTGCTGAGATGAGGAACGCCGAGCTGCTTAGCAGTGCTACGTTGCAATCTCTCATTTAAGCACCAGCCAATTAAGTCAAACATCACTCATTGCAGCAGACACGCCTCCTAGCTGACTGCAGATGTAACTGGCAACAGATGAGGTTCATGTACCGCTGGCTTATCTCCGCAGCAACAAGACTAGGTATGCTCACCTGGCCAAGTTGACAACTGAATCTAACTAACACAGGTTCTATTTCTGTGAGTCCTTGCTTAGCACCTAGGCTATGACTACTTTGATCTCCAAATGTCTACATCAGCTCTATTGGCTCTTCAGCTCTATTGGCTCTTCAGCTCTGTTCTCCAAATATCTGCATCTGCTCAGCTCTGAGCTCTCTCCAAAATGTTTCCTCAGTAAACTGATCAAGACCCACCTGGAATGGGTGGAGTCACATCTCCATCTAATGAAAAGGTCGTACCCACAATTGGGGTTGTCACATCTCTGTGGAGAAAATTATTATTTTTTTTAATGTTTTTTAAATATTTTTTTCTTAGTCTCTATAGAGACTGTCAAAAATTGCCAATGCCAAGTACATTTCAAGTCACAGTGGGGTACTGGGAAAAGTTTTTAATGAGTAATAATCAGGCCTCAGACAGACCTCATTGGCTATGATACTGCTGCTGTGCAAACCTCTGTGGAGAAAATTTAATCAAAAGATTCATTGTTACAGGATTGAATCAGGATTAAAAAAACAGCTGCCCCTACAAGATTGCATCAGGACGAAAACATGGCTTTTCTGGGGTACATAATATTTTTAAACCAGCACAAATAACAAGACTCCCTGAGGATTGAATATACCCATGTAAGAGAAAAAGGAGAATCAAAGGATGACTCTAATGTTTTTGAATAACTGAACGGATAGATGGAATTGCCAACAACTAAGATTTCAGACTATTCTAGCCTGCCCACACAATTGTGTAAGCTAATTCCCCAAATCCTTGCAATAAATCTCTTTATATAAATCTACTACTGGTTCTCCTTCTCTGGTACAACCCATATCAACACAATATATGATACTCAATCTTCCTAAAAATTACTTAAGGGTTAGAAACCTACAGGTTTATTTAGGCCAAACAGACTAAGACCAACAAACACATCAATGGTTTAAATATCTTCTAGAACAAAGTGAATAATGAAAAAATGAAAGAAATAAACAGATGGAAAAATGGACAGTACAAATTTCCCAACTTAAATAGAAAGCCATATTGTGTAAGATATCTTAAATGTTGTTATTCTTCAACCATTGATTGGCAATTATCTTTAACAGAAAGATAGTTATAAAAAGGAAAAATATTATAAAACATTTACATACTTATATATACTTCAGGAATTCAAATTCCTATTCTTCACCATATAGATGATAAAAAAAATAATTCTGTAATATCTATTATTCAATAACATAAAGGGCTGGTAAAATGCAGCCACTTATGATCTCACAGAAGGGTTTTATACCAAGCTCAAGTACATAAATGCAATATTTTACCTATGTTAATCCACTACACATTACAGACAGATGGTGTTTTGGTTTGCTAAAGCTGCCAGAATGCAATATACCAGAAATAGGTTGGCTTTTTCAAAGGGGATTTATTAAGTTAAAAATTTAATTCTAAGACTAGGAAAATTTCTAAATTAAGGAACCAACAGAATGACACCTAGACTTTGAAGAAAGGCCACTGGCATCTGGTACACCTCTGTCAGCTGGGAAGACACGTCTGCCAGTCCTTGCTCCCTGTTGCACACCTTTCAGCTTCTGTTTCCAGTAGCTTTCTCTCTGTTCTCTGGGTCTTCTTTAGCATCTCTGGGGGAAAAAACAAGGCTTCCTCTGGCTCTCTACAGGTTTTACCTCTTTCAGTTTCTGTGTCCTTGCTTTCTTCTCCCACAGTTTTCTCTCCAAACTCTCTGGGTATTTCTCTCTCAACCCTCTCAAAATTTCTCTGGGTATTTCTCTCTGAGCTTTCTCTGTCTTTTATCCTCATAAAGGACTCCAGTAAAGGATTCAGACCCACCTTGAATTGGGTAGGTCACATCTGAACTGAAACAACCACCTAATCAAAAGCTCCCATCTATAGTAAGTCTACCCACCCCACAGAACGGATGAAAAGAACTTGGTCTTTTCTGGAGTACACAACAGCTTGAAACCAGCACAAATGGTAATTTGAGAATGAGAGATGTTTGTTTACAAAGGAAAAGTTAAGGACCTACAGAAAATGGGGAAGAGCAACATCATCAACATAATGATGTTAAAACATCACCTGGAAAAGTCTTCTGTAAGAATCAACTAATAAAAGAAAAATTCCCAATTGCTTGGAACTCTGGAGGACAACAGAGACTGGGAAAAAGACTCCACAGATACAGAATTGAAGAAAAAGAGGAATAATTTTCAAGAGCAGGTAGGATATTTTCTTCCTGGAGTGGCCAGTCCATTCCCCTCACCCTTACCCATCCCAAATACCTTGAGAGTCACACAGAGAAAGCACAGCCTGGATCCCTCCTGCCAGGTATGCAGCCTATAGAGCCACTCACAGCAGTAGAACCCCACACAAATCTAAGCACAAAGAGCTAAGCCCACACTGACCCAAAGTAGAGCATAAATGGCTAAAGAGTATCACAGACAACCCAAGGCAGAGCACAAGCTGCTAAGGTGTATTAAAAACAGAAGTGTCCCCAAGAAACAAAAAGAAAGAGAGAGATAACATGGCAGAAATGCTGGCAAAAGGAGCAATCACTCAATCAAGCCTCTGCTCACTGGACCACCTAAACAGGAAAGGAATTTTTTGGTTTTACCTCACTTGAGATCCTGGAGTGGAATTTCTAAATGAAGAAGAAACCAGAGGCAGAAAAGACCCCCAGACTCCTGCTGAAAGACAGGATGGGTCCAAAAAACGAAAAGTGTAAGGAAAAGGGGTCACTGCATGAGGAAGAGAATTTAAACAAAGCACAGGTGCTGGGGACAAAATTCTGCACATACACATACACACACATACACACAAAGAAGAGATCCAGCCTTCCAGAGAAGGAACAGAGGAAAGAAGTTTTGTCCTGGAGGTGAAACAACTTCACAAAAAGTCCAATATTAAAAACTGTATCACATATTCAAGGCAAGAAACAGATGAAGAAGAGCTGAGAAAATTGGAAGAGTTAAACACACACTACTTTAAAGGTCTAGAATAAGGTGGACCAGGTATCAAATAAAAGCCTTAACACAAGGCCAACCAATAATAAACTCCTAGACAAGAGGGAGAAATTGACCTTCAGAGTTAACACATCAAAATAATCAGATGCCCAGATACAGCAAAAGTTTATAAACCATCCTAAGAAAAAGAAGTATATAAATCAGTGAAGGGAACAAGTTAAAATATCAGTGAAGATGAAGAACATGGAAGCACAAATCAAAGAAGATCAAACAAACCTCCTAAATCAATTCAAGGAATTAAGGAAACTAGAGATACAGAGCCAAAGGATTCTAAGACAATGTTCAAGAATAAAGAATTAAAAAGCTCAAAAATGAACACAACAGAAATATGAAAGGCACATCAGATTTAAAATATGCTAGATTTAAAATATACTGGAGCAAAATGGCAGGGTACAAGACAAACATGCAAAAATCGGTAGTGTTTCTATACACCAGCAATGAATAATCTAAGGAAGAAATTTTAAAAACTTTCAAATTTTACAATAGCAGCTAAAAGAATCAAATATCTAAGAGCCAATTTATCAAGGACATAAAAGAACTATGCACAGAAAACTACAAAACTCTGCTAATAGAAACCCAAGAAGACCTAAATAAAAGGAAGGACATAGCGTGTTCATGGACTGGAAGACTAAATATAGTTAAGATGTCAATTTTGCCCAAACGGACTAATAAATTCAATGCAATACAAATTAAAATCCCAACAACTTATTTTGAAGAAACAGAAAAAAAAATCAAATTTATTTGCAAAAGTAGGGTGCCCTGAATAGCTAAAAATATCTTACAAAATAAAGATGAAGTGGGAGGTCTCACGCTACATGACTTTAAACACATTACAAAGCTACATTGGTCAAAACAGCATGGTACTACCATAAAGATAGGTGTAGTGAGCAATGGAATCAAATTGAATGTTCAGAGGTGGACCCTGAAATCTACAGCCAAATTATCTTTAACAAAGTGGGCAAATCAACTCAATTGGAACAGAGAGACCTATTCAACAAATGGTGCTTAGAGAACTGAATACCCACAATCAAAAAATGAAAAAGGAGCACTACCTCACATATTTTACAAAAATTAACTCAAAATGGATCAAAGATCTAAACATTAGAGCCAAGACCATAAAACATTTATAAGAAAATATTGGGAAATATATCCTGGGGATCTTGTGATAGGCAGTGGTTTCCTAGATCTTATACCCAAAGCATAAGCAATGAAAAAAGAAATAGATAAATGGGTTCTCTTCAAAACTGAATACTTCTGTGCATCAAAGAACTTTGTCAGGAAAGTAAAAATGACAGCCTATCCAATGGGAGACATTTGGAAACCAAGCATCAGATAAGGGTTTAATATCCAGAATATGTAAAGAAATCCTACAACTCAACAATAAAAAGACAGTCCAATTTAAAAATGGGCAAAAGACATGGACAGACAGACACTTTACCAAGCAGTAAAAGGATATACAAATGGCTCTGAAACATATGAAAAGACACTCAACCTCACTGGCTATTAGGGAAATATAAATCAAAACCACAATGAGATACCATCTCACACGTACTAGAATGGCTATTATCAAAAAACAAACAAACAAAAAAAAAACACAGAAAATGACAAGAGCTGGAGAGGATGTGGAAAAAGAGGCACACTTATTTACTATCAGTGGGAATGTAGAGTGGCGCAACTCCTCTGGAAGGCAGTTTGGCAAGTCCTCAGAAGCTAAATATAGAACTGCCATATGATCCACCAATGCCATTACCAAGTACATATTCAGAGGAAATGAAGGCAAGGACACAAACAGACATTTGTACACCGATGTTTATAGAGGCATTATTCATGATTGCCAAGAGATAGAAACAGCCCAAACCTGTTCATCAATGGACAAATGGCTAAACAAACCATGGTATATGGATATGATGGACACAGCTATAAAACAAAATAAAGGCATGAAGCACATAATAACGTGGATGAAACTTGAGGACATGATGCTTAATCAAATTAGCCAGAAACAAAAAGAGTGAATTTGAGAGCTAAAATTGAAACCACAGGTTATTAGGAGATAAAAAGAGGGCAGAAAGAAGCTATTTGAGGCTGAAGGAGTAAAGAATGGTCAACAGGACTGATTATAAAGACCCAGAAGCAGATAGCACAATGCTATCTGACGGTAGCACAATATCTTAAGTACTAAAAAGAAACTGAGGGAGAATATGGTTGAGGGAGGAAGGCTGAGAGGATGTATAACACACCAAAAGGAAAGATAGAGGATAAAGACTGATGGTATAAATTAGTGATGCCTAGAGTGAACAATTATGATTATCAATTGTTCAAATATAAGAATGTTTTTGCATAAAAGAGGACAAATGTCAACATTGCAGAGTGCTGAAAATGGGAATATATACAGGAAAAATACAATCAATACTTACAAGGGCCTACATTAACAATGACATTGTGATATGCTTCCACCAAATGCAACAAAGGCAATAGTGAAAGCTAAATATCAATAAGTAGGAATTATGGGGGAAGGGTATCGGATTCTTTCCATTGGAAAGAAATGGAAATGTCTTCATGTAGATTGTGGTGGTGACAGCATAGCTATGTGATTATAAATGGGACCACTGATTTTTTACTTAGGTTGGATTGTATGATGTATGAATAAAATTATTTAAAAATGAACAAAGAGATACAAGTACTAGAGAAAGTGTGGAGAGAAATCTATTCACTGCTGGTAGGCAAACAGAATGGTGTAGCCCTCCTGGAGGGCAGTGAGGTGGCCCCACAAGAGGCTAGGTGTGGGGCCTGCAACCCCATAGCTAGGTTTATACTTAGAAGAATTGAAATCAGGGACACAAATGGACGTATTTGCACACTGCTGTTTATGGTAGCAGTGATCGCAAACTTCAGTGGATGGAGGTGACTCAAAAGTACATCAAATGAAGAACAGAAGGGTAAATACGGTGTATATATATGTTCTAGTTTGCAAGCTGCTGGAATGTGATATACCAGGAACTGAACGGCTTTTAAAAAGGGGAATTTATTAAGTTGCACATTTACAGTTCTAAGGCCATGAAAATATCCAAATTAAAGCAAGGCTATAGAAATGTCCCATCTAAAGAATCCAGGGAAAGATTCCTTGGTTCAAGAAAGCTGATGACATTCAAGGTTTCTGTCTCAACTGGAAAAGCATATGGTGAACATGGTGATGTCTGCTAGCTTTCTCTCCAGGCTTCTTGTTTCATGAAGCTCCCCCAGGGGCATTTTCCTTCTTCCTCTCCAAAGGCCTCTGCGTGGGCTCTTGTAGGTCTAAAGCTTTTTCCAAATGGTTCCCTCTTAAAGGGCTCCAGTAAGCAATCCCACCTTGAATGGATGGAGACACAACTCCAAGGAAACCATCTAATCAAATGTTACCACTCACAATTGGGTGGGTCACATCTCCTTAGGAACATCAAAAAGCTTTCACCCAACAATGCTGAATGAGGATTAAAGGACATGGCTTTTCTGGGGCACAAGAGATTCGAACTGACACAACATTCAACATAACATTGAGCAGCTCCAAGAAAGAAGTCATGAGGCATGCAACTAGGTGAATGAACTTTGAGGACAATGACTTGAGTGAAAGAAACCAGAAATGAGAAGACAAATATTATAATGCCACACTAATATGGACTAACTAGAATGTGCACACTCTGAGAACTGAACTCAAGAGCACAGGTTATCAGGTTCCTATCAGGTGCCTATTGGAAAGGTTCCTAAATTGCACACTCTTACAGAAGTGACATCCATTTCCAGCTGTTATTTCTAAATTCTGAGATACTGAACTCTTTGTGTATAATCTGATCATTCCCTGGAACTTTGGGTATTTTTGTGAGAACTGAGACAGACAGCTAGAGGACTATAGCTATGAAAGGCAGTATTACTCTATGTAGAAACTGTTAAAAACACTGAAAAAGTGAAGGCCATGGTGAATCAGCAGAGTTCTTGCCTGCCATACTGAGATGCAGGTTTGATACCTGGGGCCTGGCCATTAAAAAAAAAAAAAAAAAAGAACTTAAAAAAGTGATCAGATTTTAATTAGAGATATGAATGAAGCTGATCTGGGTAGGATTAAGGTAAAGCAGACTAAAGAGTAAAGGATGATACTGACTGTATTTTAAAGCTTCAACTTCTATGTGAGCCCAAAAGAAAAGATGCTTATTTGGTACAAAATTTATATCTTCGGTAGCACACTATGTAATTTAGTTTGAATGGTTTAGCTTATTCGAACACCATCATTCCACTGAACCATGAATACAGAGTGAGTCCTTGTTGGTTTGTACAGGTAGGTGTGATACCCCACCATATCCCAGAGTAATTTGGACAGAAGATTAAAAAGTATTTGCAAAGTTCCCTTGAGAGGCTGGGGGAAAGGTGGAAATATTAAACTTCCCCAGCTGGGGAAGACCTGATAGCTCACAACCATTGGAGACTGCCTATTTGATGGAACAGGCCATTGATCTTGAGGACTGTCCTTATGAAATTTATTCCTGCAAAGGAGAAGCTAAGCCTACTTATGATTATGCCTAAGAGTCATCCTCAGAAAACCTCTTTTGTTGTTCAGATATGGCCTCTCTTTCTAAGCCAACTCACTGCCCTCTCCTGTATGTGGGGCAGGACTCCCAATGGTATAAATCTCCCTGGCAACACAGAACATGGCATGGTAGAAAGTGAAAGCATTCTTGACAAAAAGGGGAAGAGAAATTAACCAAAATAAAGTTTCAGTGACTGAGAAATTTCAAATAGTTCTTTCTGGAGGTTATTTTTATGTAGTATATAGATATTTCTTTTCGGTTTTTGGTGTTTTGGAGCAGCTAGATGGAAATACTTGAAACTGTTGAACTGTAATCCAATATCCTTAATTCTTCAAGATGACTGAACATATAGAGAGCTTTTAAGATATGAACGTGTGAGCAGGAAAACTTTATGATAGACAAACTTCCTTTATCCAGTGTATGGACAGACAAGTAAGAAAAAAAAGACAAAAAATAAATAAACATAGGGAGGTATGGGGGTTATGGGATATTGTGGGTGTTCTTTTTTACCTTTTTTTATTCTTGTTTTTATTGCTTTTTCAGTGATGAAAATGTTCAAAATCGATTATAATGATGAATGCACAGTTTTATGATGATACTGTGAACCAATGATTGTGCACTTTAGATTATTAAATCTCAATTAAAAAATTACTGAAAAAAATATGCTAAAAGCATACTTAGAAGAAAGAATCAGCAAACAGAAGACACAACAATCAAAATCATATAATCAAAAAAACAGAAAAAAGATTAGAAAAATTTAAGCAAAATCTCAAGGTTTAAGTGACAGAATGAAGTGTACACACACAGTTATCATGGGTATCCCAGAAGGAGAAGGGAAAATGGAATAAATGAATATTTGAGGATATAATGGCCAAAAATTTTCCAACTCTTGACATATATACACACACACACACACACACACACACACACACACACACACATACACAAGAAATACAACACTCTCCAAACAGATTAGATCCTAACAGACCTACTCTGAGACAGATATTAATCAGAATGTCAAAGATCAAAGATAAGGAGAGAATCCTGAAAGCAGGAAAAGTGATTTGTCACATACAAAGGATTCTTAACAATATTAGGTGTCCAGTTCTCATCAGAAATTGAGAAGGGAGAGGTAGAATATATTTAGGTAGTAACAGAAAAACTATCAGCCAAGAACTCTTTATCTGGCAAAACTGTCCATCAATACTGAGGGAAGATTTAAAATATTCAGGGACAAACAGAACAGAGGTTGTCAACAAAGGACCTGCCCTATAACAATTATTAAAGGAAGTTCTGCAGGGTGAAAGGAAAAGAATTGAAAGCAGGGACTTGAACAGATATTTGCACACCAATATTCATAGCAGCATTATTCATACCTACCATAAGACAGAAGCAATCCAAGTGTCCCTCAACCGATAAATGGACAAATTATGGTATATACATATAATGGAACATAATTCAGCCATAAAAAGGAATAAAGTTCTGGTTCATGTGAAAAATGGATAAACCCCGATCTCACTGATAAGTATTAATTAGAAAAAGCAAATTTATCAAGTTAGAATCTAGAATATAGGTTACTAGAGACTAGGTTGGGGGCAGGGAATGCAGAGCTAATGCTTAATTTGTAAAGAATTATGATTTGGGTCACTGTAAAGTTTGGAAATGAACAGTGGTAATGGTAGCACAACAAAGTGAGTGTAAATAGTGGCACTGAATTGTATATGTCAATGTGGTTAAAGGGTATATTTTAGGTCTTATATATGTTAGTAGAATAAAAATTAAAAGATAAAACATAGGACTGTTCAACACAGTGAGTACTATTATAAACAATGGACTATAGTTAATACTATAAATTATAAAAACGCTCTTTTATGAATTATAACAAATGTACCACACTAATGCAAGGTGTTGATAACAGGGTAATATACTAGAAAAAAAACACACCCTAATGTAAACTATGGACTATAGCTAATACTACAATATTCTGTCATCAGTTGGAACAAAGGTACCCAATAAAGCAAAGTGTTCAGTAATAGGAACACTATTTTTTACATGATTTTTCTGTAGACCTACAATTTCTCTAATTAAAAACAAACTTTATAAATAAGAATTAAGACCTACAATAAAGTGTTGAAGAAGCAGAAGAAACGGTACTCTACAAGAAAAATTTTAAATTTTTTCTATATACATATAAGACACAAGAAAAAGAATGTTTTATGATCTCTCTAAAATTCTGCTCTCTTATACTTCCTTCAATTTTACAGGATTATCAAAGTGTTTACTAAAATCTGCCAGTATTCTCATAATAAGATCATGATTTTTTTCTAGAAGTGATCAAATCCTAGGAAAAGAGTTGTATACTTTCTGTTCTGCTCTATATGCTGATTTTTTAAGGAGACAGTCTGCTCATATTAGAGTACTTTTTGAAGCAAATTTTGTTTTTAAATTGTAGTATGTTTGAAGATTTACCTTTATCAAAACATTTATTTGCATTACCTCTTTTTATATTTCCTAACAATCCTAATAAGGGATATAGATAAAAATAGGCCCTAAAAGAGAGATATAACTTTACCATCTTTTATTTCACGCCTAACTCCACAGGCTAATTTGTATGACTGCATAGTATAACTCGTGTGTGTGCATGTGTGTGTACACAGAGAGCGATAGAGAAATTACAAAGTAAGAATGAAAGTCTATCTCCATTTTGTCATCTCTCCAGCATTATGAGAATGATGTATAAAAAGAAAAATGAAATTGCTAATATTTCCTCATATAATATTCTATTAATTCACCAATTATTTATATTGCACTTGTAGCAAGAAGAGTTTAATACAGAAAAGAAGCCATTCCAGGAATTTCAAGCAGAAAGAGATCTACTATTGAGAAGCTACTACTTACAAAATCATTTAAAGAGCTGAAGCAAGAAGCAAGAAGCAAAAGTGGAGGCAAATGGGGTACAAGGATAGTTCAGCAGTAGAATTCTGGCCTGCCATGTGGGAGATCTGGGTTCAATTGCCAGCCCATTCACTGTCAAAAAAAAAAAAATTCAACAAATGGTACTGCAATAACAGGATAGTCACACGGAAAAAGAATGATATGTGATCCATACCGTACAACAAAAGAAAAAAAAGGGGGGGAAGCAAGAAAGTGAGGCATAGAATCACCAGTTTTTATTTTACTCTCCCACAAATGTGATCAAAACAAAGAAGTTGCTGCTATCATTCAGAAATTAGGAAATACATGGTTTAATTGCTCATTTAGGGTGTATCATGCACTTAGCCAGTGAATCTTCAAGTACTTTGAGGAACAGAATTCTTTGAGAGTCTAATATAGTTATGAATTTCTCTTCCCAGAAAAGCCCATATACTCATATGCACATAACTTGAGTGGTTACACAGATGCCATGTTTAGAAGCTTTTTGAAAGAGGATGGATGAAAAGATAAACAAGATCAGAGTCTAGTGAAGAAACATGTAAATAAATTATTATAACATATATAACAGAAGATATAGAAAATTAAGTATAAGTACAGAGGAGGAAAAGAATACATCTATCTCTTTAAAAAGACTTTAAAAAGGAATCAATCTATAGTAGGCTTAAAATATGTCATCTACATTGCCAGATAAAGGATAAGCAAGAAAAGGGGAAATTAATATATTTAAATAGAACCACTTGAGGCATTATGCACATTTACTCTTTAATAGTACATATTATAATGTTTAATCATATGTATATGTATATACTAAATATATAAGTGAACATATCTATATAATATATATAACACATACTATACTATAAACATGTATGTGTATGCATGTGTGTATGCACACATGTTCATTCACACTTGATCTTCACTATACCTCTTCTGAGCAGGTATTATCCACATTTCACAGATAAGGAAACAGGTACCTGAAAGACTAACTTGGCCAAGGTCACAGCGCTATTAGTGGCCAAGTTGAGATTCATACTTAAATACATTTGATTTTTAATGGGACTTTCTAGCACAGGGAACAAAGGTACAGAGTTATGAAATCAAGGTCTGTCTAGGGAACAGTGTGAGCTTAAATATAATTGAAATGCAAAGAGTGTAGAAGATGTTGATTAGAGAAGCCCCAATCAACAAGTTGTAGAAAAAAAGACTTGAGAAGAACATATAGTTATTTGACTCCTGCAACTGGGTGAACGGTGATTTTATTAAGGGAAAACAAGAAATACAAGACGGGAAGTTTTCACCCATAGTTATATCCTCAACTAATCTTCCGAGACCTTTACTCTTCTCTTCTCCTTCTGGGACATCAATAATTCTTATATTTATGTACTTTGTTTTGCCTATGATTTCCCAGAGATCCAATTCAAATTTTTCCATCTTTTTGCCACTTGCTGTTGTGAGTGTTCAAAATTAGTTGTCCTGTGCTCTATTTTAGTTATTCTTTCTCCTGCCTCTTCAAATCTGCTGTTCTGTCTCTAGTGTTTTTTATTTGGTCAACAGCATCTTTAATCTCTATGATACTTGCTATTTTTCTTTTTATTCTTTCAAATTCCTCTTCATGCTCTTCTAGTGTCTTCTTGATCTCTTTTATGTCATTAGCCATCCCATTTATTTTATTTAGTAGCATTATATGAACATTGTGGTAGTCAGATTCAGTTGTCAAATTGGTCAGGTGAAGGCACCTAGTTCTGTTGCTGATTACACCTGCAGTCGGCTAGGAGGCGTGCCTGCTTCAATGAATGATGTTTGAGTTAACTGGCTCGTGCGTAAATGAGAGAGCTGAACGTAGCACAGCCCAAGCAGCTCAGCATACCTCATCTTGGCACTTGCAGCTCAGCCCAGGCCTTTGGAGATGCAGAGAGAAATCACCCCGGGGAAAGTCATTGGAACCCAGAGGCCTGGAGAGAAGGCCAGCAGAGACCATCCTGTGCCTTCCCACGTAAGAAAGAACCTCAGTGGAAAGTTAGCTGCCTTTCCTCTGAAGAACTAACAAAATAAATCCCATTTTATTAAAAGCCAGTGCGTCTCTGGTGTGCTGCATTCCAGCAGCTAGCAAACTAGAACAAATATCTTTGATTAGTTGTTCCTATGTCTGGATCTCCTCTGATGTTTTAATTTGGTTGTTAGGCTGGGCTAGATCTGTCTGCATGATATGTTAGTGATCTTCTGTTGTCTTCATGGCATGTATACTTGATTGACTTACTTTGGAAGTGGGAGAATTAACACTTCCTGAGCATAAAACTTATTATAAGCCAGCTTGGAACTGGCATGAAGACGGAAGGCTGACCAATGGAATTGAATCAAGAGTACAGATATAGACCACCAAATCTATGGTCTACTGATCTTTGACAAGGCCCCCAACTATACTGAATTGGGACAAAACAGTCTTTTCAATAAATGGGCATGGGAGAACTGGGTATCTATTGCCAAGAGAATGAAAGAGGAACCCTATCTTACACTCCACACAAAAAATAACTGAGGGGCAGCGCCCAAGAGCCACGGTGGGTCGAGCGGCAGTCGGGGCGCCGTGGTCCTGCTGGTCATCGCCAACACGGACTCGCCTTGGAACACGAATAAATTTCATAGGGGCAAGCCCCAAGATCAAAGGCTTGGCTTGTTACATTGACAGTACCCATTGCTTGCAGGAGGCTCCCAGGTGATTTTCACAAATCCTTTAAAAATTGTCAAGATCCGCTTGCAAGTAGCTGGAGAAATCACCACTGGTCCTCGAGTTAGTGCTCTGTCTGTTGTGCGGGACCTGGGGTTCTCTGGGATCTACAAGTCCCTCATCTAAAATGGACCACATAGACTTCCGGAGAAGATGGCGGCTTAGTAAGACGCGCGGGTCTTAGTTCCTCCTCCAGAAAAGCAACTAAAGAAACAGAAACAATACGAAACAGCTCCCGGAGTCACGACAGAGACCAAAAAGACAGCGTACCCCATTCTGGAACAGCTGAACGAGCAGGGAGAATCTGCTGCGGTGAGATACCCGAGGGGTACGCGTTTTCCCGGCCGGGGCGGCTGGCGACTGGGGTCCCCTCCACGCACGTGGCTCCCCGGTCTGACTGGGAACGTTGGATAGCGGGGCCCTCCCCTCACGCTTGGCGTTTCAGGCCAGCTGGGCAATTAGGACCGGCACTCTCCCAAGCTGCAGCGGCCAGCGACCCCCGCCTCCACGCGCGGTTTCCCGGGCCAACTGCCGTGCAGACAAACGAGCGCCACGAGCGCCACCTACTGGGCAGGAAAAGAAAAACAGAGCCCAGAGATTTCACAGAAAAAGCTTTCAACCAGCTGGGTCCCACACCCAGGGAAATCTGATCAAATGCCCAGACACCAGCAGAAAATAATGGATGACGCTCGGAAAATTGAAGATATGGCCCAGTCAAAGGAACAAACCAATAGTTCAAATGAGATACAGGAGCTGAGACAACTAATGCTGAATATACGAACAGAAATGGAAAAACTCTTCAAAAACCAAATCAATAAATTGAGGGAGGACATGAAGAAGACATGGGCTGAACAAAAAGAAGAAATAGAAAATCTGAAAAAACAAATCACAGAACTTATGGGAGTGAAGGACAAAGAAGAAAAAATGGAAAAAACAATGGATACCTACAATGGTAGATCTAAAGAGACAGAAGCTACAATTAGTGAACTGGAGGATGGAACATCTGAATTCCAAAAAGAAACAGAAACTATAGGGAAAAGAATGGAAAAACTTGAGCTGGGGATCAGGGAACTGAATGACAATATGAAGCGCACAAATATACGTGTTGTGGGTGTCCCAGAAGGAGAAGAGAAGGGAAAAGGAGGAGAAAAACTAATGGAAGAAATTATCACTGAAAATTTCCCAACCCTTATGAAAGACCTAAATTTGCAGATCCAAGAAGTGCAGCGCACCCCAAAGAGAATAGACCCAAATAGGCGTTCTCCAAGACACTTACTAGTTAGAATGTCAGAGGTCAAAGAGAAAGAGAGGATCTTGAAAGCAGCAAGAGAAAAACAATCTGTCACATACAAGGGAAACCCAATAAGACTATGTGTAGATTTCTCAGCAGAAACCATGGAAGCTAGAAGACAGTGGGATGATATATTTAAATTACTAAAAGAGAAAAACTGCCAACCAAGACTCCTATATCCAGCAAAATTGTCCTTCAAAAATGAAGGAGAAATTAAAACATTTATAGACAAAAAGTCACTGAGAGAATTTGTGACCAAGAGACCAGCTCTGCAAGAAATACTAAAGGGAGCACTAGAGTCAGATATGAAAAGACAGAAGAGAGAGGTATGGAGTAAAGTGTAGAAAGAAGGAAAATCAGATATGATATATATAATACAAAAGCCAAAATGGTAGAGGAAAATATTATCCAAACAGTAATAATACTAAAAAAGACATAGAATGGCAGAATGGATTATGACCCAGCAACACCACTGCTAGGTATCTACTCAAGGGACTTAAGGGCAAAGACACAGACGGACATTTGCACACCAGTGTTTATAGCAGCATTATCTACAATTGCAAAGAGATGGAAACAGCCAAAATGTTCATCAACAGACGAGTGGCTAAACAAACTGTGGCGTATACCTACGATGGAATATTATGCAGCTTTAAGACAGACTAAACTTATGAAGCATGTAATAACATGGATGGACCTAGAGAACATTATGCTGAGTGAGTCTAGCCCAAAACTAAAGGACAAATACTGTAAGGTCCCACTGATGTGAACTGACATTCGAGAATCAGCTTGGAATATATCATTGGTAACAGAGACCAGCAGGAGTTAGATACAGGGTAAGATAATGGGTAATTGGAGCTGAAGGGATACAGACTGTGCAACAGGACTAGATACAAAAACTGAAAAATGGACAGCACAATAATACCTAAGTGTAATATAACTAGGTTGGAACACTGAATGAAGCTGCACCTGAAATATGGTTTTTTGTTTGTTTGTTTGTGTGTTTGTATCTTTTGTTTTTGTTTTTTTCTTTTTCCTTTTTATATATATATATTATTAGTATTATTATTTTAATTCTCTTCTCTATATTAACATTCTATATCTTTTTCTGCTGTTTTGCTAGTTCTTTTCCTAAATCGATGCAAATGTACTAAGAAATGATGATCATACATCTATGTGATGATACTAAGAATTACTGAGTGCATTTGTAGAATGGAATGATTTCTAAATGTTGTGTTAATTTCTTTTCTTTTTTTTGATTAATAAAAAAATTTAAAAAAAAATAAATAAAAAATAACTGAAAGTGGATCAAACACCTAAACATAAGAACTAGAGCTATAAAGCTTCTAGAAATAAAACACAGAGAAACATCTTCAAGACCTAGTAATAGAGGTAGCTTCCTAAACTTTACACCCAAAGCACAACAAAAGAAAAAATAGATAAATGGGAACTCCTCAAAAGCAAATGCTGCTGCACTTCAAAAGACTCTGTCAAAAAGGTGAAGTGGCAGCTAACTCAATGGGAGAAAATATTTGGAAACCACACATCAGACAAAAGTTTGATAACTTTTATATATAAAGAAATCATACAACTCAACAACAAAAGAACAAACAACCCAATTATAAAATGGGCTAAAGATATGGATAGGCATTTTTCTGAAGAGCAAATACAGATGGCTCAAAAGCACATGAAGGGATGGTCATTTTCATTAGCTGTAAGGGAAATGCAGATAAAGACTACAATGAGATACACCTGACACCTATAAGAATGGTTACTATTAAACAAACAGGAAACTACAAATGCTGGAGAGGACATGGAGAAATTGGGACATTTACGCACTGCTGATAGGAGTGCATAATGTTACAGCCGCTATGGAAGACAGTTTGGCAGTTTCTTAGGAAACTAAATATTGAGTTGCCCTATGACCCCGCAATAGGACTACTTGGTATATACCGAAAGGAGCTGAAAGCAGTGAAACAGACATTTACACACCGATGTCCATATCAGCTGCTTCAAAACTGCCAAAGATGGAAACAAACCAAATGCCCATCAACAGATAAGTGGATTAACAAAATGTGGTATATACTACAATGGAATATTATGCAACAGTAAGAGGAAATGATGTCCTGAAGCACATGACAAGATGGATGAGACGTGAGGACATAATGCTGAGTGAAATAAGACAGACACAAAAGGGTAGATACTGTATGACTCCACTTTTATGATCATGGTAAAGGTAAAATCAGAGGCTTATAATACAGAATATAGGAGACTTAAGAGATAACAGAAGCTAGAGATGGGTGAATGGTTAGCTAGTGAGGTTGAACTCAAATGTAAGGGAACAGATAGAGGTGAAGCCAGGGGGCCAAGATGGCAGCTTAGTAAGGTGCGTGCGTTTTAGTTCGTCCTCCAGAGCAACTAGTAAATAATCAGAAACAGTACAGAACAGCTCCCAGAGCCACGACACAGACTGGACACACAGCGTACCCCATTCTGGACCAGCTGGACCGGCTGCGAGACTCCGCAACAGTGAGTTTCCCGAGCCGCGTGCACTTTCCCAAGCCGCGGCAGCCGGTGCCCCTACCTCACAGGTGGCTTCCTGGACCAGTTGCGAGTCTCCAGACAGACTGCGAGTTTCAGGACAGCGAGGTTCCCCAAGCCGCGGCGGGTGGCGGCCAGCGGCCGGTGGCTGGTGACCCTCCCCCACGGACGGCTTCCCAGAGGGAAAGGAGGGAGTCTCCAACAGTAGCAGGGACTGAGTCCGACCAAACACCAATAGTGGCATTAATGAACAAATTCTAACTACTGAAAATAGGCTCCCAGCTCAGGCGAAACTGATCGGGGTGGAAGTTGCCTACTGAACTGGCTGGAAGGGAGGAAAGGGGACGAAACAGAGCCTTCTGCGGCTGTTTCTACGGAGGCTTGGTTGCCTCTGGTCTCAGCGCCGGGATTACACAGGCTGCAACTGTCCCAAATGCAGAAACAGGCTGCTTTCAGGGCTGTCTCCCATCTGAACCTTCCCTACGGAGGGGTGAAATGCAATTCAAGTGGAATCCCTCTCTCAAGGAATTCAGATCCCAGGGCTTTGCAATTTGAAGCCATTAAAACCAGCCTTCAACCTTTCCTCTGTCTCCACCATGCCCCCAGCAGGGAGAACCTTCCAAAGTTAAAGAAGCCACAACATATTTTGCTGGTGGGACCCACAGACAGACAAGCACCACATACTGGGCAGGATAAGAAAGCAATGTCCAGAATAAACTAATTAAGGTAATTAAATGTCCAGACGCCAGCAAAAAAATAACAAATCACACCAGGAAAATTGAAGATATGGCCCAGTCAAAGGAACAAACCAATATTTCAAATGAGATACAGGAGCTGAGACAACTATTTCTGAATTTACGAACAGAAATGGAAGGCCTCTTCAAAAACCAAATCAATAAATTGAGGGAGGACATGAAGAAGGCAAGGAATGAACAAAAAAGAAGAAATGGAAAGTCTGAAAAAACAAATGACAGAACTTATGGGAATGAAAGATACAGTAGAAGAGAAGAAAAAAACAATGGAAACCTACAATGGTAGATTTCAAGAGACAGAGGTTAGAATTAGTGAACTGGAGGATGGAACATCTGAAATCCAAAAAGAAACAGAAACTATAGGGAGAAGAATGGAAAAATTTGAGCAGGGGTTCAGGGAACTGAATAATAATATGAAGCACACAAATATACATGTTGTGGGCGTCCCAGAAGGAGAAGAGAAGGGAAAAGGAGGAGAAAAACTAATGGAAGAAATTATCACTGAAAATTTCCCAACTCTTATGAAAGACCTAAAATAACAGATCCAAGAAGCACAGCACACCCCAAAGAGAACAGATCCGCACTCTCCAAGACATTTACTAGTGAGAATGTCAGAGGTCAAAGAGAAAGAGAGGATCTTGAAAGCAGCAAGAGAAAAACAATCCATCACAAACAAGGGAAACCCAATAAGACTATGTGTAGATTTCTCAGCAGAAACCATGGAAGCAAGAAGACAGTGGGATGATATATTTAAATTACTAAAAGAGAAAAACTACCAACCAAGAATTCTATATTCAGCAAAACTGTCCTGCAAAAATGAGGGAGAAATTAAAACATTTTCAGACAAAAAGTCACTGAGAGAATTTGTGACCGAGAGACCAGCTCTGAGAGAAATACTAAAGGAAGCACTAGAGTCAGATATGAAAAGACAGAAGAGAGAGGTGTGGAGAAGAGTGTAGAAGAAGGAAAATTAGATATGATATATATAATACAAAAGGCAAAATGGTAGAGGAAAGTATTACCCAAACAGTAATAACACCTAATGTTAATGGACTGAATTCCCCAATCAAAAGACATAGACTGGCAGAATGGATTAAAAAACAGGATCCTTCTATATGCTGTCTACAGGAAACACATCTTAGACCCAAAGATAAACATAGGTTGAAAGTGAAAGGTTGGGAAAAAATATTTCATGCAAATAACAACCAGAAAAGAGCAGGAGTAGCTATACTAATATCCAACAAATTAGACTTCAAATGTAAAACAGTTAAAAGAGACAAAGAAGGATACTATCTACTAATAAAAGGAACAATTCAACAAGAAGACATAACAATCATAAATATTTATGCACCGAACCAGAATGCCCCAAAATACGTGAGGAATATACTGCAAATACTGAAAAGAGAAATAGACACATCTACCATAAGAGTTGGAGACTTCAATTCCCCACTCTCATCAATGGACAGAATAGCTAGACAGAGGATCAATAAAGAAACAGAGAATTTGAATATTACAATAAATGAGCTAGACTTAACAACATTTATAGGACATTATACCCCACAACAGCAGGATACACCTTTTTCTCAAGTGCTCATGGATCATTCTCAAATATAGACCATATGCTGGGTCACAAAGCAAGTCTCAACAAATTTAAACGGATTGAAATCATACACAACACTTTCTCGGATCATAAAGGAATGAAGTTGGAAATCAATAATAGGCAGAGTGTCAGAAAATTCACAAATACGTGGAGGCTCAACAACACACTCTTAAACAACCAGTGGGTCAAGGAACAAATTACAAGAGAAATTAGTAAATATCTCGAGGCGAATGAAAATGAAAACACAACATATCAAAACTTATGGGACGCAGCAAAGGCAGTGCTAAGAGGGAAATTTATTGCCCTAAATGCCTATATCAAAAAAGAAGAAAAGGAAAAAATTCAAGAATTACCTGTCCACTTGGAAGAACTGGAGAAAGAACAGCAAACTAACCCCAAAGCAAGTAAAAGAAAAGAAATAACAAAGATTAGAGCAGAAATAAATGAAATTGAGAACATGAAAACAATAGAGAAAGTCAATAAGACCAGAAGTTGGTTCTATGAGAAAATCAATAAGATTGATGGGCCCTTAGCAAGACTGACAAAAAGAAGAAGAGAGAGGACGCAAATAAATAAGATCAGAAATGGAAGAGAAGACATAATCACTGACCCCACAGAAATAAAGGAGGTAATAACAGGATACTATGAACAACTTTATGCAAATAAATAAAACAATGTAGATGAAATGGACAAGTTCCTAGAAAGGCATGAACAACCAACTTTGACTCAAGAAGAAATAGATGACCTCAACAAACCAATCGCAAGTAAAGAAATTGAATCAGTCACTCAAAAGCTTCCTAAAAAGAAAAGTCCAGGACCAGACGGCTTCACGTGTGAATTCTACCAAACATTCCAGAAAGAATTAGTACCAACCCTGCTCAAACTCTTCAAAAAAATTGAAGTGGAGGGAAAACTACCTAATTCATTCTACGAAGCCAACATCACCCTCATAACAAAATCAGGCAAAGATATTACAAAAAAAGAAAACTACAGACCAATCTCTCTAATGAATATAGATGCAAAAATCCTCAACAAAATTCTAGCAAATCGAATCCAGCATCACATTAAAAGAATTATACATCATGACCAAGTAGGATTCATCCCAGGTATGCAAAGATGGTTCAACATAAGAAAATCAATTAATGTAATACACCACATTAACAAATCAAAGCAGAAAAATCATCATCTCAATTGATGCAGAGAAGGCATTTGACAAGATTCAACATCCTTTCCTGTTGAAAACACTTCAAAGGATAAGAATACAAGGGAACTTCCTTAAAATGATAAAGGGAATATATGAAAAACCCACAGCTAATATCATGCTCAATGGGGAAAAATTGAAAACTTTCCCCCTAAGATCAGGAACAAGACAAGGATGTCACCACTGTTATTCAACATCGTGTTGGAAGTTCTAGCCACAGCAAGTAGACAAGAAAAAGAAATACAAGGCATAAAAATTGGAAAGGAAGAAGTAAAACTATCACTGTTTGCAGATGATATGATACTATATGTCGAAAACCCTGAAAAATCCACAGCAAAACTACTAGAGCTAATAAACAAGTACAGCAAAGTAGCAGGTTACAAGATCAACATTCAAAAATCTATAGTGCTCCTATACACTAGCAATGAACAAGCTGAGGGGGAAATCAAGAAACAAACTCTATTTACAATTGCAACTAAAAGAATAAAATACTTAGGAATAAGTTTAACTAAAGAGACAAAAGACCTATACAAAGAAAACTACAAAAAACTGTTAAAAGAAATCACAGAAGACCTAAATAGATGGAAGGGCTTACCATGTTCATAGATTGGAAGACTAAATATAGTTAAGATGTCAATTCTACCTAAATTGATTTACAGATTCAATGCAATACCAATCAAAATCCCAACAACTTATTTTTCAGAAATAGAAAAACCAATAAGCACATTTATCTGGAAGGGCAGGGTACCCCGAATTGCTAAAAGTATCTTGAAGAAAAAAAACGAAGCTGGAGGTCTCATGCTGCCTGACTTTACGGCATATTATGAAGCCACAGTGGTCAAAACAGCATGGTACTGGCATAAAGATAGATATATCGACCAATGGAGTCGAGTGCTCAGATATAGACCCTCTCATCTATGAACATCTGATCTTTGCTAAGGCAGTCAAGCCAACTCACCTGGCACAGAACAGTCTCTTCAATAAATGGTGCCTAGAGAACTGGATATCCATATGCAAAAGAATGAAAGAGGACCCGTATCTCACACCCTATACAAAAGTTAACTCAAAATGGATCAAAGATCTAAACATTAGGTCTAAGACCATAAAACAGTTAGAGGAAAATGTAGGGAGATATCTTATGAATCTTATAATTGGAGGTGGTTTTATGGACCTTACACCTAAAGCAAGAACACTGAAGAAAGAAATAAATAAATGGGAGCTCCTCAAAATTAAACACTTTTACGCATCAAAGAACTTCATCAAGAAAGTAGAAAGACAGCCTACACAATGGGAGACAATATTTGGAAATGACATATCATATAAAGGTCTAGCATCCAGAATTTATAATGAGATTGTTCAACTCAACAACAAAAAGACAGCCAATCCAATTATAAAATGGGAAAAAGACTTGAACAGACACCTCTCAGAAGAGGAAATACAAATGGGCAAAAGGCACACGAAGAGATGCTCAATGTCCCTGGCCATTAGAGAAATGCAAATCAAAACCACAATGAGATATCATCTCACACCCACCAGAATGGCCATTATCAACAAAACAGAAAATGACAAGTGCTGGAGAGGATGTGGAGAAAGAGGCACACTTATCCACTGTTGGTGGAAATGTCAAATGATGCAACCATTGTGGAAGGCAGTTTGGCGGTTCCTCAAAAAGCTGAATATAGAATTGCCATATGACCCAGCAATACCATTGCTAGGTATCTACTCAGAGGACCGAAGGGCAAAGACACAAACGGACATTTGCACACCAATGTTTATAGCAGCATTATTTACAATTGCAAAGAGATGGAAACAGCCAAAATGTCCATCAACAGACGAGTGGCTAAACAAACTGTGGTATATACATATGATGGAATATTATGCAGCTCTAAGACAGAATAAACTTATGAAGCATGTAATAACATGGATGGACTTAGAGAACATTATGCTGAGTGAGAATAGCCAAAAACTAAAGGACAAATACTGTATGCTTTCACTGATATGAACCGACATTAGTAAATAAACTTTGAATATGTCATGGTAACAGAAACCATCAGGAGATAGAAATAGGGTAAGATAATAGGTAATTGGAGCTGAAGGGATACAGACTGTGCAACAGGACTGGATACAAAACTCAGAAATGGACAGCACAATACTACCTAACTGTAATGTAACTATGTTAAAACATTGAATGAAGCTGCATGTGAGGTATAGGTTTTTTTGTTTTTTGTTTTTTTTCTATTATTGTTTTATTTCTTTTTCTGTTGTCTTTTTATTTCTTTTTCTAAATTGATGCAATTGTACTAAGAAATGATGAATATGCAGCTGTGTGATGATATTAAGAATTACTGATTGTATATGTAGAATGGAATGATTTCTAAATGTTTTGTTAATTTTTTTAATTAATAAAAATAAAGAAAAAAGAAAAAAAATAAAAGGAGGAAAAAAAAAAAAGAAGTGAAGCCAGTTCTCTAGTGGGTCTATAAGTAATATTACCATGTTGAAGGTAAATAAGACTGAAAGGGGTTGTATAGACCTATGTGTCCCACTGATTAACACTAGAACTATAAATTAGTTCTTTCAAGAAATACTTCAAAGTGATTTTGAAATGATTCGTCTACAAAGAGTGCTTAAGTCCAGGGTACAGGGGGAAACTCCTATTGCATGCTATGGGCTGTGTTTAACAGGAAAACATCAGCAGTACCACAGCAACAGCAGAGGTAAATGAGAGGAGGGATAAGAGTTAAGGAGATGTTTTATTTGGTGAGGGTGTATTTATTGGTTATCTTTCTCTTGGAAACAATGAAATTATCTAAAATTGAGAGTGTTGATGGACTGTGGACTTTGGGCATTATACATGATGCCTAATGAGTGCAGGTGACTACTCTCAGAAGTAGATTGGTGAATGATGGTGTATACATACGATCAAATATTGTCTAGCTACAAAAAGGGACGAAGTCGTAAGGCATGCAACGATGAGAATGAACTTGTGGGACATTCGGTAAGGCAAAATAAGCCAGAAACAAAAGGATAATTATTGTACTGTATTTCCTTTAGAAAATGCTTATAAGAAAATAGGGGCCTAGATTGTGAGCTCTTACAGCAGACACATTTAGTACAGTGGTAATTATTTTTCCTGGATTTTGAGAGGCTGTTTTATGTATATATAAGCTGGTATTTAGAGATAAAAATAAAGCCGATCAGGTTGGGGTTAAAGTAATTCAGAACACAGGGGTAAGAAAGACACCACCTATATTTCAGAACTACACCTACTCTTTGAAACCAAAGGAAGAAAGGTTTGTTTTTTCCAGAACCTAAATTTTCGGTAGCACATAATCTAACTCAACCTGTCTGTATAGCACACTTGAACAACTGAAACACAGGGAGCGCAAAGTAAGAATGAGGGTCTTAAATTGTGTATAGCTTAATATCTTAGAATATAGTAAGCAGATAATCAAACAGTATTGGCAAAGTCCCTTGAAGAATAGGAGAAAAAATATAAAACTATTAAACTTTATCATCAGGGAATCCCCTGATACTGTGTCAAACATTAGGGACACCCAAATCAAAAGGCCAAGCCCTTGATCTTGAGGCTTACTCTTGTGAAGCTTATGTAGGTAGTGGAGAAGCTTAACCTACCTCTAGGGTTGCCTAAGAGTTACTTCTGGAGGACCTCTTTTGTTCCTCAGATATGACCTCACTCTCTCTAAACCCAACTCTGCAAGTGAAATCATTGCCCTGCCCCCTACATGGGACATGACTTCCAGGGGAGAAAGTCTCCCTGGCAGTGTGAGAGATGACTCCCAGGGATGAGTCCGGCCCTAGAAGCATGGGATCAACAATTCCATCGTAACCAAAAGGGGGTAACTAATAAAGTTTAAGTGGCTGTGAGACTTCAAATAGAGTGAAGAGACTATTCTGGAGATCATTATTATACAAGCTTCAATTAGACATTGCTACCTATCATAACTTGCCAAACCCTAACCAAAACCATTCCAGCCAATCATATAGAACACCTAGGGCAATATATAAGATTCCACAGGGTTCCAAGCACTAGAGTAACTTTCCAGAAACCTACAACCTCCAGATGGGTCCCTGGACCAGATAAGTCCTGAAACATAGAGGGCCCAGCCTTTCAGAACATCACCTAGTTCCATCTTCCTACCCCCATATTATTAACAGCCCCTTCCAACATGAAAAAGTTATAATGGGCATAGCCCATTCTATGAGGAATAGAAAGCTCAAAGGTAATGGTGGAGTTATACAGAGAAGGTAGGGTTAACAAATGAATATGATTGCTGACTCATTAAATTGATATTTCTTTTAGTCCTGAGTATCTTAGAGCAGCTAGAAATAAAAACCTAAAATTGTGGAATTGTAAGCCCATACCAAACTCTGAAATCTGTTCTATAAATAATTCTTGTGCTGTATTTGAAATTTATTGCTTGCTATTTTTCACAAAAAAAAATGTTGATTGTAATGATAGAAAGAGATGTACTCCTTCTAGCCTTCTATATTCTGGAACAGCTAAAAGGAAAAATCTAAGAGGATGGTATGGTAGCCCATGACAAACTCAGATCTGTCTTATTAACCGCTTGCTGAAGAGTGCTTTGAAAACTATTGCTTATTTTTTTCTTTGTTTTATATATATGTTAAATTATACAATAAAAAAAACAAGTTAAAAAAAAGAAATTAAAGAAGGGCCCAATTTGAAGCAGTGAAAGGAAAAATATGTTATATTTTAGACATGTTGACTTTAAGGTACATATAGAACCTCCAGTGGGCAATTGAAAACATTAAGTCTGAAGTTCTAAGGAAAGGCACAAATTTCTATATCTACAACTAAAATCATGAAATTAGAATGCATTCAGAATGAAAGAATAAAACGATCAAGGACAGAACCCTAGAGAATAATTTTTAAAGAGGAGAAGCAAGTAATCAAGTGAAGAAACCAATTGGAAGGATCAAAGAAGCAGGAAAGAACCACTATGTTATAGCTTCTTAACTAAATGACTTTCAAGAGAATAGCTAAAACTATAAAATGACTCAAATAAAACAAAAGAGGAATTAATAGAAAGGAAAGATCATTTCCAGATTTGGGTAGAGGTGAGGGTTTGGAGGAATGACTGAGGAAAGGTTAGTGGAGAAAGGGACATTTAAACAAGATCTTGAGGGAAACATGTAATTCAGACATACAGAGATGAAGAATAATATTTCAGCTGGAGAGCAAAACTAAAACAATGAACCAGAGATAGGAATACACTTGGAAAATGTGCTAGGATGAGAAAATAATTTGAGTTTTACTGGACCACCAGGTATGTCAAGAATAACAATGAACGAAAAGTCTATATAATTAGGCCATTACCAGATCATAGTGGGCCTTGAAAGCCAAAAGAACTTAGACCTCACTCAATAGACATGAGGTTTTGAACCTTACAATATAAAGATTATTCTGGAAATCATGTAGGATGAATTAGAAGGCAAAGAGTTCAGTAAAGATATCATTATAATAGTACATAGCAGATGTATAGGAATCTGGACTAGTTGGATAGAAGTAACAGCAAGGATGGGAAAAGGAGGGAAAAAAATCTGGCCAAGAGTTCTGACCAATGCAAGTGTATTGCTAAAATTAAATAACAGGATCCAAAAAAATGACAATGTAATTTCAAGCAAAAAATAAAGAACTTTTGACATACCAAAGGACGAATACCCCAACTAAAAAGCAAAACAAAACAAAAAACGAACTTAATTGAGGGGGTATCTATATAGAAGCCATGATGAAAATAGAAAATCTGAAATGATGGAACAGTATAGCCCATGGCAAACTCTGGGACCTGTTCTGTAGCTCCCTGTTGAAGTGTGCTTTAAAAATTATTGCTTTTTCTTTCTTTGCTTTGTATAAATATTATATTTTACAATTTTAAAAAAGTTTAAAAAAAAAACACTACAGGCAGCTATAGTAATATTAGATAAGATAGATTCCTAAAATCAAAAATTTGAAAATGTTTAATAACATAGGTCTTTACTATAGCAAAGTTAATAGTTGTAATAACTTTCTACTTGATATTCTGAGAACATACAGTTTTGATAGCTAATTAAGTGGCGTTTAAGATATTGTTAATATTTAGAATTTAAGAAACTCTGATATCTGTATCTGCAGATTTCTTTCCTTGCTTGCTTTAATTTTAATTGGTGTATGAAATATTTTATAGAAATAGGCTTTACAATGACTATTTTATTCAACTATGCTTATGGATAACTAAGATATCCATTTATGTTGGTTAAGATTTTCATTGTTAACTGCAAAAACATCTGTATCTTTATATTTTCCTGAACTCAGGAAAATGTTCAGTAACACGTCATTACTATAGCAATGCTGCTATTTGTAATAACTTTCTATTTAATATTTTGAGAACATTCACAGTTTTGACAGCTGATCAAACAGTATCTAATTTAGCGTCTAATATTTAGAACTTAAGAAACTCTGATGGTTCTAAGTGTATTGTTCGTTTTCATAAATAAAAAAACATTTTTAAAAATTCACATCATGACAATAATTCAATTATAAATCTCTAAAGTGTTCAATCACTATGAAGAGGTGAGTCTGTAGATTATGCTTAAAAATATATATATTTGAACACAAGGCTTTTTCAGTTCCAAAACATTTATTAATTTTAATGTCCAACTTTCACTGTCCTACATAGAAATGTTTATATTACTTACCAAACACATAAATACATCACTATAAATTACTGGCTTATGGAATATGGCTTTAGTTAGCCTGGAGGAAAACTGATAGCAGATCTCTGAAATTTAAGGTCCCATAAATTGTAGCAGCCTAAGTAAAATATAATTATAAAATTAAAAATCTAAAATTTCTCTAAATTGCACATGAAATAACTATACATAAAACCTTTAAGAATATATAAATAATTGTCAACAAACAAATGCAGAAAAGTTTTTGGTATGGATCCTATTACATAAGTGTAAATCTACAAAAAATAAAAGGAACTAATAATTACCACAGGTAATTTTACCACAGGTAAAAATGTGATGTGGTTTGAAGCTGTATATACCCCAGAAATACACGTTCTTAAATCAAATCCATCCCTTTGGATATAATCCCTTTGTAAGGAGGACCTTTTGATGAGGCTACTTCATACTCATTCAGGTTAAGTCTTAATCCTATTACTGGTGTCTTTTAAAAAAGGAATGAATACAGAGAGAGAAAAAGAAAAGCCACAGAAGAAAATGAAAGCAATGAAATCCAGAAAAGAAGTAAGAGACCAGCAGATGCTACAACAGGCTCTGCCATGTGGTAAAGGAGCCAAGGATCACTGGCAAGGAAACTGAGTAATGGCAGAGGCTGGAAGAATTGTGATGTGCTTGATGGAAAAGGCTTAGATTGCCTGGAAGAGTCTACTGGATAAGGCCTTAGAAGAAATTGATGACTGTGTTATCAGAAACTGGAGGAAATGTAAATCTTGTTTTAAAGTGGCAAAAAACGTGAAGAAATTCAGTTCTGATGTCAGATGGAGGGCAGAATTTGAGTGCAATGAGCTTATATATTTGGCTGAGGAGATTTCCATACTAAATGTGGAAGCTGTACCCTGGTTTCTCCTTGCAGCTTACATTTTACAGAGGAAAGGGACAAGCTCAAAACTGAACAGAAACTAGAAAGGGATGGTTTGGAAATTTTTTAGCTTCTCTCTAGTCCCAGAGAATAATGCTCCATATGAGGGTGTAATTGAACATAAATCTATGCTGCATGTGCCTTGCCATGTGGAAAAGGAGCCAAGGACTGCCAGCAGCTGGTCTTCAGGAAGAAAGCATCACCTTAATTATGCCTTGATTTGACATTTTCTTGGCATCAAACTGTACATTAAATAATTCCCATTGTTTAAAGCTAATCCAATTCATGGTGTCTGCTTAAAATAAGGGTTTCTGGACTTAGAAAGTCACTATGCTTTTAAGAAAACTTTAAATTACCACAATAACCTGATTCAGAACTAAGAATCTGACAAACTAATTCAGCACTCCAAACAAGATAAAAGTTACAATCTACCCCTCAGCCTAGATGTTTACTATTTCATGGGTATACAATATATACAAAATACACACATTAAAAACGTGGATAACTTTTCAAAAGGAAACAATTCATATCATTCATATCAACAGAAAGAAGACAACCAATTATTTTCATTATACATTTGTGAAGTATAAGCCCACTTATTTTACTTTACCTTAAAACAGAATCTAGAAACAACTAAATATTTCTCTTTGGCTTATACCCAACGAATCCAAAGTGACATAAGGCTTAAACTCTATAACCAGTACTCTTATGACCAACAACAAGGCCTGTTATTATTGTAGACACTAAATGTTCTTAAGGATAATAAGGAAATGTAAATATAAAATTTATATGTAGTTCATATATCTGAGAAAAATTAATTTTAATACAAGCATACTTTTCATTATTATATTCAATTAGGCCATAATAAATATATTACAATTATGATGCAACATTCTTAAGTATATTAAACTACACAAATGCCCTCATGGAAGAGATCAACAAATTATAAAAATCTAGTGAAACAAGAACCCATATGCTTAATTCTTCATATCAAATGTTATAACTTTCAACAAAATTAACTACAATGAGGCATCAAGAAGCAGAATACATGGCTAAAGAATTACTATTTGGGGCGGAAAATTGGGATGTATGTTTCCAAAAGTATGGAAAATAAGTACCTGGCCAACACGCCAGACAAAGCAACTAAAAATACAGAGTAATATATATATATATTTTAAAGCATCTATTTAACTGAGGATCTGATCAAATACTAAAAAACTCAGGTAAAAATTAAGTAAAGGAAGTAAAAAAGAAAGACAATCAAATATTAGCCTTGAAGATACTTTTGCCAAACCTCAGCTTATGTTTTCATTACCACAAAGACTCAGGAAACAGAAGAAAAGTTCAGAAACTACTCAAAGGTCCTTCCCGTTAAATCTAGGTCCATAAAGGACTACATTTTCAGGGTGAGAATGAACTAAAAATAATATACCCATCCTAGAAGACAAGAAAGAAAAATATCTCTATCTAATAGTGTACTGGGTCAGGAACGGAGGAAGAGAATATATGCATATATATGTATGTGTTCCACAAAATAATTAAAATTATAAAGTAAATAAACTAAAGGTCAGATTTTATATCAACTTACAAACTGATGAAGAAAGAATCAATGATCTGACTGAAGAAATTTCTCTAAATGCAACACAGCAGTGTGCTGATTTGTAGCTGTTATGTACCCCCAGATAAGCCATGTCCTTTTTCCTGTTCCAATCTCATGGGGACAGCTATGTTTCTTTTAATACTGAATCAATAGTGCGGGGTGCAAACTTTGGATTGTTTCCATGTAGATATGGCATACCCAGTTGTGGGTGGGACTTTTTCATTGGATTATTTCCATGGAGATGTGACATCCAACTGTGGGTGTGGGCTTTGATTAGATGGAGATGTGACTATGGCCATTCAAGGTGGGTCTTGATTAGTCTACTGGAGTCCTTTAAAAGAGGAAACGTTTCAAAAAGAGTCCAGAGCCAACATAGATGCAGACACTTGGAGATGTTTAGAGTGCCAACAGAGAGAAAAGATGCCTAAACAGGGACATTTGGAGATGCAGAGCCCAACAGACGCTTGCCAGGTGCCTTCCATGAGATGCTGACCAAACCAGAGCCCAGAGTTGTGTACCAGAGGAGCTAAGTGAAGGCTCACAGATGCTTAGAGAGGAAACAGCTGGCATCAGGAACTAGAAGCTATGTAACCAGGAACAAGGACCAGCAGATGTCAGCCACGTCCCATCTCATGTGACAGACATCACCCTTTCTTGAGTCAAGGTATATTGGATGCCTTTGCTTGGACATTTTTTGGCCTTAGATCGGGATGCCTTAGTTTGGACATTTTTTGGTCTTAGAACTATAGACCTGTAACTTAATAAAATCCCTATTTAAAAGCCATTTCATTTCCAGTATTTTGCATTCTAGTAGCATTTAAAAAACTAAAACAAGCAGAATGTGAAAAAAAAGAGATTAGCATTATAAACAGAATTTTAAAACTTGGAATTTATTTAATTAGAGTTTCAGAAGAAATGAAGAGAAAGAATGGAGGAAAATGAATACCAGAAAAAATGATGGCCAGGAATTTTCTAGAAGTGACAGACTTTCCAGAAGTCCAGGAAATTCTAATCAAGGAAAATAAAAAGATATTCATACCTAGTATATCACAGTGAAACTACAGTTACTAAGAGTACACCTTAAAGGGAGCCAGAAAGCAAAGGCCAATTACGTTGAAAGAAGTAAATTCTAATAAAATAAGTTCTCAACAATTATGGAAATCAGAAGACTGTAGAGTGATAGCCTCACTGTGCAAAGAAAAAAATGGCTGTCAATCCGGAAATTAGATGAAACAATCAAGAAAAAGGACAAGCCTCTCCAAGGCTTTCTCTAAGTAAAGTTCCCAAAGACGTACTTCAAAGAAAAGGAAAATGATTCCAAATGGAAAATTTGACTTGCAAGAAGAAATAAAGAAAAAAATGGAAAACATGCAGGTAAACTCAAGTACATTTTCTCAAAACAAAGTATTAATACAGCAATAACTTAAGTCCTGTGGAGTTCAAAAAAAAAGATTTATAATACTAGATAGCATATAATAATCAGAGAAGAGATTAGTAGTATAAAGACATAGAAAAATAATGAAATGGGACCTGCCACACAGTATACAAAAAAAAGAAAAAAGAAAAGTAGTATAAAGAATCTAATTAACCCCCCGGACGGCGAGAGTTTTCCAAAGTTTAAGATCCCACAGCACCTTTTACTGGTGGGACCCGCAGACAAACGTGTGCCACGAGCGCCACCTACTGGGCAGGATAAGAAAAACAGAACCCAGAGATTTCACAGAAAAATATTACAACCTTGCTGTGTCCAACACCAAGAGAAATCTGAATAAATGCCCAGACGCCAGCAGCAGAAGATAACTGTCCACGCTCAAAAGATTGAGAATATGGCCCAGTCAAAGGAACAAACCAATAGCTCAAATGAGACACAAGAGCTGAGACAACTAATCCTGAATATACGAACAGAAATGGAAAACCTCTTCAAAAATGAAATTGATAAATTGAGGGAGGACATGAAGAGGACATGGGCTGAACATAAAGAAGAAATAGAAAAACTGAAAAAACAAATCGCAGAACTTATGGAAGTGAAGGATAAAGTAGCAAACATAGAAAAAATAATGGATAGCTACAATGATAGATTTAAAGAGACAGAAGATAGAATTAGTGATTTGGAGGATGGAACATCTGAATCCCAAAAAGAAACAGAAACTATCGGGAAAAGAATGGAAAAATTTGAACAGGGTATCAGGGAACTCAAGGACAATATGAACCGCACAAATATACGTGTTGTGGGTGTCCCAGAAGGAGAAGAGAAGGGAAAAGGAGGAGAAAAACTAATGGAAGAAATTTTCACTGAAAATTTCCCAACTCTTATGAAAGACCTAAAATTACAGATCCAAGAAGTGCAGCGCACCCCAAAGAGATTAGACCCAAATAGGCGTTCTCCAAGACACTTACTAGTTAGAATGTCAGAGGTCAAAGAGAAAGAGAAGATCTTGAAAGCAGCAAGAGAAAAACAATCCATTACATACAAGGGAAACCCAATAAGACTTTGTGTAGATTTCTCAGCAGAAACCATGGAAGCTAGAAGACAGTGGGATGATATATTTAAAATACTAAAAGAGAAAAACTGCCAACCAAGACTCCTATATCCAGCAAAATTATCCTTCAAAAATGAGGGAGAAATTAAAACATTCTCAGACAAAAAGTCACTGAAAGAATTTGTGACCAAGAGACCAGCTCTGCAAGAAATACTAAAGGGAGCACTAGAGTCAGATACAAAAAGACAGAAGAGAGAGATATGGAAAAGAGTGTAGAAAGAAGGAAAATCAGATATGATATATATAATACAAAAGGCAAAATGGTAGAGGAAAATATTATCCAAACAGTAATAACACTAAATGTCAATGGACTGAATTCCCCAATCAAAAGACATAGATTGGCAGAATGGATTAAAAAACAGGATCCTTCTATATGCTGTCTACAGGAAACACATCTTAGACCCAAAGATAAACATAGGTTGAAAGTGAAAGGCTGGGAAAAGATATTTCATGCAAATAACAACCAGAAAAGAGCAGGAGTGGCTATACTAATATCCAACAAATTAGACTTCAAATGTAAAACAGTTAAAAGAGACAAAGAAGGACACTATATACTAATAAAAGGAACAATTAAACAAGAAGACATAACAATCATAAATATTTACGCACCGAATCAGAATGCCCCAAAATACGTGAGGAATATACTGCAAACACTGAAAAGGGAAATAGACTCATATACCATAATAGTTGGAGACTTCAACTCACCACTCTCATCAAGGGACAGAACATCTAGACAGAGGATCAACAAAGAAATAGAGAATCTGAATATTACTATAAATGAACTAGACTTAATAGACATTTATAGGACATTACATCCCACAACAGCAGGATACACCTTTTTCTCAAGTGCTCATGGATCATTCTCAAAGATAGACCATATGCTGGGTCACAAAGCAAGTCTTAACAAATTTAAAAGGATTGAAATCTTACACAACACTTTCTCGGACCATAAAGGAATGATGTTGGAAATCAATAATAGGCAGAGTGCCAGAAAATTCACAAATACGTGGAGGCTCAACAACACACTCCTAAACAACGACTGGGTCAAAGAAGAAATTGCAAGAGAAATTAGCAAATACCTCGAGGCGAATGAAAATGAAAACACAACATATCAAAACTTATGGGACGCAGCAAAGGCAGTGCTAAGAGGGAAATTTATTGCTCTAAATGCCTATATCAGAAAAGAAGAAAAGGCAAAAATTCAGGAATTAACTATCCATTTGGAAGAACTGGAGAAAGAACAGCAAGCTAACCCCAAAGCAAGCAAAAGGAAAGAAATAACAAAGATTAGAGCACAAATAAATGAAATTGAAAACATGAAAACAATAGAGAAAATCAATAAGGCCAGAAGTTGGTTCTATGAGAAAATCAATAAGATTGATGGGCCCTTAGCAAGATTGACAAAAAGAAGAAGAGAGAGGATGCAAATAAATAAGATCAGAAATGGAAGAGGAGACATAACTACTGACCTCACAGAAATAAAGGAGGTAATAACAGGATACTATGAACAACTTTACGCTAATAAATACAACAATTTAGAGGAAATGGACGGGTTCCTGGAAAGACATGAACAACCAACTTTGACTCAAGAAGACATAGATGACCTCAACAAACCAATCACAAGTAAAGAAATTGAATTAGTCATTCAAAAGCTTCCTAAAAAGAAAAGTCCAGGACCAGATGGCTTCACATGTGAATTCTACCAAACGTTCCAGAAAGAATTAGTACCAATTCTCTTCAAACTCTTCAAAAAAATCGAAGTGGAGGGAAAACTACCTAATTCATTCTATGAAGCCAACATCACCCTCATACCAAAACCAGGCAAAGATATTACAAAAAAAGAAAACTACAGACCAATCTCTCTAATGAATACAGATGCAAAAATCCTCAATAAAATTCTAGCAAATCGTATCCAACAACACATTAAAAGAATTATACATCATGACCAAGTAGGATTCATCCCAGGTATGCAAGGATGGTTCAACATAAGAAAATCAATTAATGTAATACACCATATCAACAAATCAAAGCAGAAAAATCACATGATCATCTCAATTGATGCAGAGAAGGCATTCGACAAGATTCAACATCCTTTCCTGTTGAAAACACTTCAAAAGATAGGAATACAAGGGAACTTCCTTAAAATGATAGAGGGAATATATGAAAAACCCACAGCTAATATCATCCTCAATGGGGAAAAATTGAAAACTTTCCCCCTAAGATCAGGAACAAGACAAGGATGTCCACTATCACCACTATTATTCAACATTGTGTTGGAGGTTCTAGCCAGAGCAATTAGACAAGAAAAAGAAATACAAGGCATCAAAATTGGAAAGGAAGAAGTAAAACTATCACTGTTTGCAGACGATATGATACTATACGTCGAAAACCCGGAAAAATCCACAACAAAACTACTAGAGCTAATAAATGAGTACAGCAAAGTAGCAGGTTACAAGATCAACATTCAAAAATCTGTAGCATTTCTATACACTAGTAAGGAACAAGCTGAGGGGGAAATCAAGAAACGAATCCCATTCACAATTGCAACTAAAAGAATAAAATACCTAGGAATAAATTTAACTAAAGAGACAAAAAACCTATATAAAGAAAACTACAAAAAACTGCTAAAAGAAATCACAGAAGACCTAAATAGATGGAAGGGCATACCGTGTTCATGGATTGGAAGACTAAATATAGTTAAGATGTCAATCCTACCTAAATTGATTTACAGATTCAATGCAATACCAATCAAAATACCAACAACTTATTTTTCAGAAATAGAAAAACCAATAAGCAAATTTATCTGGAAGGGCAGGGTGCCCCGAATTGCTAAAAACATCTTGAGGAAAAAAAACGAAGCTGGAGGTCTCGCGCTGCCTGACTTTAAGGCATATTATGAAGCCACAGTGGTCAAAACAGCATGGTATTGGCATAAAGATAGATATATCGACCAATGGAATCGAATAGAGTGCTCAGATATAGACCCTCTCATCTATGGACATTTGATCTTTGATAAGGCAGTCAAGCCAACTCACCTGGGACAGAACAGTCTCTTCAATAAATGGTGCCTAGAGAACTGGATATCCATATGCAAAAGAATGAAAGAAGACCCATATCTCACACCCTATACAAAAGTTAACTCAAAATGGATCAAAGATCTAAACATTAGGTCTAAGACCATAAAACAGTTAGAGGAAAATGTAGGGAGATATCTTATGGATCTTACAACTGGAGGCGGTTTTATGGACCTTAAACCTAAAGCAAGAGCACTGAAGAAGGAAATAAATAAATGGGAACTCCTCAAAATTAAACACTTTTGTGCATCAAAGAACTTCATCAAGAAAGTAGAAAGACAGCCTTCACAATGGGAGACAATATTTGGAAATGATATATCAGATAAAGGTCTAGTATCCAGAATTTATAAAGAGATTGTTCATCTCAACAACAAAAAGACAGCCAACCCAATTACAAAATGGGAAAAAGACTTAAACAGACACCTATCAGAAGAGGAAATACGGATGGCCAAGAGGCACATGAAGAGATGCTCAATGTCCCTGGCCATTAGAGAAATGCAAATCAAAACCACAATGAGATATCATCTCACACCCACCAGAATGGCCATTATCAACAAAACAGAAAATGACAAGTGCTGGAGAGGATGCGGAGAAAGAGGCACACTTATCCACTGTTGGTGGGAATGTCAAAGGGTGCAACCACTGTGGAAGGCAGTTTGGCGGTTCCTCAAAAAGCTGAATATAGAATTGCCATACGACCCAGCAATACCATTGCTAGGTATCTACTCAAAGGACTTAAGGGCAAAGACACAAACGGACATTTGCACACCAATGTTTATAGCAGCATTATTTACAATTGCAAAGAGATGGAAACAGCCAAAATCTCCATCAACAGAAGAGTGGCTAAACAAACTGTGGTATATACATACGATGGAATATTATGCAGCTTTAAGACAAGATAAACTTATGAACCATGTAATAACATGGATGGACCTAGAGAATATTATGCTGAGTGAATCCAGCCAAAAACTAAAGGACAAATACTGTATGGTCCCACTGATGTGAACGGACATTCGAGAATAAACTTGAAATATGTCATTGGTAACAGAGTTCAGCAGGAGTTAGAAACAGGGTAAGACAATGGGTAATTGAAGCTGAAGGGATACAGACTGTGCAACAGGACTAGATACAAAAACTCAAAAATGGACAGCACAATAATACCTAATTGTAAAGTAATCATGTTAAAACACTGAATGAAGCTGCATCTGAGCTATAGGTTTTTGTTTTGTTTTGTGTTGTTTTGTTTTGATTTTACTATTATTACTTTTATTTTTTTCTCTATATTAACATTCTATATCTTTTTCGGTTATGTTGCTAGTTCTTCTAAACCAATGCAAATGTACTAACAAATGATGATCATGCAGCTATGTGATGATGTTAAGAATTAATGATTGCATGTGTAGAATGGTATGATCTCTAAATGTTGGGTTAATTTCTTTTTTTCTGTTAATTAAAAAAAAAAAAAAGAGAAGGGATAATTGGAGATGAAGGGATACAGACTGTACAACGGGACTGGATATAAAAACTCAGAAATGGACAGCACAATACTACCCAATTGTAATGCAATTATGTTAAAACACTGAATGAAGCTGCATGTGAGGTATAGGTTTTTTGTTTTTGTTTTTTTTGTTTTTTTTTTCTTTCTATTATTGTTTTAATTCTTATTCTGTTGTCTTTTTATTTCTTTTTCTAAATCGATGCAAATGTACTAAGAAATGATGAATATGCAACTATGTGATGTTATTAAGAATTACTGATTGTACATGTAGATTGGAATGATTTCTAATTGTTTTGTTAATTCTTTTTTTAATTAATAAAAAAAAAGTAAAAAAAAAAAAAAAAAAAAAAAAAAAAGAATCTAATTGACTTTAGATTTAAGTAAGTTAAGAATGTTAGTTAAAATTTCTAGGGAAGCCAACATAGGAAGAGAACCACATTACATATCTTCTAAACTAGCAGAGCAGAAGAAAAAAATGAGAAAGTAAATTCAAAAGAAATATAAAAATAGAGAAAGAATAACCACAAAATGGCAGTATAAATAGAAAGCCAAAACAAAGATGGTAGAAAAAAATACGTGCGTGTGTATCTGTAGTTACAATAAAATATAAATGAACTAAACATTTTAATTCAAAAACAAAGAATGGGTGGTGCAACAGTGGCTCAGTGGCAAAATTCTTGCCTACCATGCGGGAGACCCGGGTTCAATTCCCGGAGCCTGCCCATGAAAAAGAAAAAAAAAACCCAAGAATGTCATACTGAAAAAGCAAACAAAATCAGGCTTTATGGTCTTTCCAAATGTATGCCAAAAATCATAAGAATACGAAGACGGTGAAAAGCATAAAAACAGAAAAACAAATAGTTTAATTCTAACAAAAATAAAGTTGCTATATTTATTATCAGACAAAATGGATTTTTGAGATAAAAATGCTAAAAGTTAGGGCAGGCCATGGTGGCTCAGCAAGCAGACTTCTTGCCTGCCATGCCAGAGACCCGGGCTCGATTCCTGATGCCTGCCCATGAGAAGAAAAAAAATGCTAAAAGTTCAATACACTGAAAAGATACAACTCCAAATATGAATGTACCTAATAACAATCTCAAATTAGACAAAAAACAAAGTTACAGAATTCAACACGAAATTTATAAATCCACCATCACAGCAAGTATCTATAATATTTATGCAGTTTAATGTTTATTTGAGATATATGTATATTCTGTAGATGAAAAATATAGTAGTCTAAATATGTCCAGTAAAGCAGTGCTTCTCAAATTTTAATGAGCATAAGCATCACCTATGGATCCTGTTAAAATACAGATTACAGAATGGTAGGTCTGGAGTGAAGCCTGAGATTCTGAATTTCTAACAAGCTCCCAGGTAACGTCAATCTGCTAATCCACAGACAGCACTATGCTATAGACAAATTTCATCAAATAACAAAGAATTGGTATTAAAATACTTTCTTGCCAAAAAAACCCAATTAAGTTAGGAAAAAATAACTTTCTTGTAATAGCTAGAAACCCCCCATGCTTGGAAATTCAGAAATACCTTAAAAATAACTCTAGGATCCATTCATATTGAACATTAGAGAACATTTATAATTGCGGGATTTTTTTAAAAATCAAAACTGCCATGATGCAGCTAATGCAGTAATCAATAACCTTAAATGCTACATTTGAAAAGAAAGGTTAGAATTAATAAACATTAGTTTTTTAAAATTAGTCAAAATATAATAAACCCAACAAAGAGCAAAGGGAACCATAAAAGAGAAAATCTGTAAATCACAGAACAAATATAAAACAAACATAAAATTGAAAGTATGGACAAAGCCAAAAAATTAATACTTGTAAAGGCAAGATATTCTGTTTCTGTCTCTGCTGCAAGGCTTTCAGGTAAGCCCTATCTCCCTAAATACCATAGGCTTTTGCCCAGTTGATCCCTACTTGGACTCAGGGCTGCCTCTGATATCCTTCTCTATAATGAAATTCCTACAGTACTATCCCTGCCTCCCTATTATAGACTATTTTATACTTACTGTTAAAAGGATATTCCAGTTATAATTAAGTATAGTTATCCCTTTTCTGTCTTATTTGTTCTCCACTGTTCCCACTTTCCATGGCATGCAATACATTTTTGTTCAATAGAAAAAAATAAATAAATAAAACACCAAGAGAAGGGAGAAACTAAATAGTCTCACCACCTAAGATCAAAGAGGATCATAACCAATGAGAACCTAATCTATCTTTTAAAAAGTTAGGATAAATAGGGTGGGCAACGGTGGCTCAGTGGCAGAGTTCCCACCTGCCATGCCAGAGACCTGGGTTCAATTCCTGGTGCCTGCCCATGTAAACAAAAAAGAAAAAGTTAAGAGTTACAAAGTTCACAAATTTCACCAAAAATATTTCATCAAAGTAAAACGCATGTATTTAGATCATGAGAACAAGTGATTAAAATACTCTAAAACTGTTCCTTTAGGTACCTAATAAGTTGATAAGCTAAATAAATATTTGTTCACCAGATGAAAGAAAAATTCTTTCAGCATAATTGTCCTTATGTTTCTCCTGCTGTATGTTCATACACTGTTAAAGAAGTGACTGAGGAAGAAAAATAACAATTGATTTAGTTGACTACAGGGTTTTTTAATAACCAAAATGTGTGCTATTTGATTACAGTGTGTTGTTAATTCTGTGTTGCAGCCCAATTGAATCAAAATCTTCATCCAAATCAACTGAATCACCTTACCCACTTTCCTTTATTCTGACTATGCCAGTTGGAGAATATTATGTTCTCAAGAAAAGCCATGTTTTAATCTGATCCAATCTTATGGGAGCAACTGTTTCTTTCAATCCCAATTCAATACGTAGGTTGGAATCTTTTGAATAGATTATCTCCTTGGAGATGTGATCCGCCCAATTGTGGGTGTTAACTTTTGATTAGATGGAGATGTGACTCCACTCATACCAGGTGAGCTTTGATTAGTTTACTGGAATCCTTAAAAGAGGAAACATTTGGAGAGAGTCAGAAACAACAAAGCCTAGGGAAACAAGAGAAGCCTCAGAGCTGAAAGAAACTTCACAGCAGAGCTGACACAGATGTGGACACATGGAAAACAGAGACATGGATCTCTGGAGATGCTTGGAGTCCAACAGACACTGCCATGAAATATTAAGCAAGTCAGAACCTGGAGAGAGCCGAGGAAGCCAAGAGATGAAAGTCAGCCCTAGAGAAGTAAAGTGAGGAACCCCCACAGGAACAGAGGCTGAAAGTAATGGAGCCCAGGAGCAAGGGACAAGGAACAGATGCCAGCCACATGACTACCCAGATGGCAGAGCTGTTCCTGACCCATCGGTCTTCCTTGAATTAAGGTATCTTTCCCTGGATGACTTAGTTTGGACATTTCTTCAGGCTTAGAACTATAAACTTATAACTCATTAAATTCCCCTTTATAAAAGCCATCCAGTTCTGGTATATTGACTTCAAGGAAACAAAACCTCAAAAGATTTTCTCAATATTAATTTAAATGAAGGAAATTTTCATAATATAGTTCTTTAAATAATTATTTCTTCACCTCATCAACACTTTTATAAGAAAGAAAATCGTTGGGCGGGCCACGGTGGCTCAGCAGGCAAGGACGCTTGCCTGCCATGCCAGAGGACCCAGGTTCGATTCCCGGTGCCTGCCCATGTAAAAAAAAAAAAAAAAGAAAGAAAATTGTTAATACATACTGATTGGTAGTCATTAGAATCATATAAGTTTTAATATAGAAATCAGAAGTGGCATGAAAAAATATTTTGATTATATACAACAGCAATACCAAAACCATGTAGGGTTTTATAACTACAATTAGTTTACATGATTGATTTAAGAAAATATCCTAATAATAGGTACAAACATTTAGTACCCAATGTAGAGATTACAATAAAACATTCCAGAGAATATCATAATATTCAAATAATATCATAATAATATAATAATGGTCAAAATTATAACCACCAAAAAATTATTATCAAATAAAGTTTTATATTTTGATATTCAGAAATCTACAAAAATGAGAACATCTCAAACACTTCTAAACTTTAAGATCAAATATCATATAGGCAACATTTAGTTAATATTTACTGTGCCCCAGTTGTCTAACACTTAAGAGAAAGAAGAAAAGGAAGGCAGGTGAAGGCGGATACAAGGAAGAGGCTGCTAATTCATTAGGGAAAGAGATGATGGTGGCTTTGAATGGATTAGTGACCAGGAAAATAAAGAGAAGTGGTTAGATTCCCATGTTTTGACTGACAATAGAACCTACAGAACTTGCTGATGGATAAGATGTGAAAAAGATAACCACAAGGAGAGGATAAGAACAGAAAAGGATCTACAGATTCAAGAATCTCAAGAAATCATGGTACCAACATAAAGAAAGGATTAGAAGTACAGCGTCTATAAAAGAGAAGAACAGTAAGAGTTGGAGACACTGTTTGAGAAGATTAAATATACAACCTTAGAGAAGAGGGAGTAATTGCCTAAAAACTCAAACTGGATGAACACAAAGTGCAAGGTGATTTAAAATCCACATTTAGCAACAACAGTGATCACTGGGGTACCTAGTTCAGAGACTTCGAACCAAGTGTGAAAAGAACACATCAGTCAGAGTCTGATGGGTTCTATCTATCGTACTGAGTCTCGCATTCCTGTGAGCCCCCTCAACCCTCTGTCTGGTCACTTAAGAATTCCCACAGAATTAGCAGAAGAATTTACTGTTTCCAACTATGACTAGACCTGGAAGTCCAAATCAAAAATCTCAAGGTCAAAGACGGGGGTGAACTGGAAAGTTCTGTCAGCTTCAGTTCTGGTCGTGGCCTACGACTTCTATGCCAAAAACTTCAGGTCAGACTCTAAAATTGTCCTTAGACTCATATCACACACAAACCTACAGTACCTATATCTAAAATCTACTCTTCCCTCCAATGCCACCCCAACTAAATGGACAGAATGATGACTTCTGCCCCTGGAAAATTCAGACATGGGTATAACTCTGGACCAGTCCCTGGCTTGGCTCTCCAGCCTCATGCTAGTTAAAAATGAGAATTCAAGAACTCCAAGGGAGTCTGACACTCTATACTTCATAGATTCCAGCACCAGGATCTGAAATTATAGAACAGACTGTCAATTGAGACCTCTTACTGATCTGTAAAGGTAACGTGAGAACAGATTTTATGGTTCAGGAGATTCTTCCATGTTGTGAACAGCTATAGTTTGTTAATTTTCAAATTGTAAAATGTAGTATTATAGACATATACCCCAAAATAGTAAACTTTCTACTTTTGATGAACATTTGGATTATTTCCAGTTTGAGGCTCTCATAAGCACTATTGTAAAGAACTTTCTTGACACATTAAAAAATACAATACCAAAGCTAAAAAACACTTCAAACTACCACACTAATGTGCCCAGAGTCTGCTTTAAGTTTCATTTTCTATGTACTAATATTATATTCATTTGAATATCACATGACCAATGTTTTCTTATGTGCAATCTAAGAAATATGAAATTTCACCTATTCAGAATTAGAGATAATGCTTTACTGTATGCTTACTAATTAAAATTAATGAGTGAACTACATGTTAATTTTCAATAATCTTTCCACTAAAATCAAAGAAACAATACAAATTAAATTAAATTAACTTTGCTGAAAATATATACAAGAACATTCACTACAGGTCTGTTTGAATTGCAAGAGGCAGAGGTAAAATTAACTGGTTATATGAATAGTGAGTGGTACATCCACGCAAAAGAGTACTATGCCAGCACTAAAATGAATTTGGCAAATCTATAAATACTCCTGTAGAAAGATCTTTAAGTTATCATGAAAAAAGGAAAAGGTGTTTGTAGGCAGCATTCTATCATCTGTGGTGTGTGAAAAGAAGGGGAGGATATATGCACACTTGTAACTGCCTGGAATATCTACGGATAATTACAAAGAAACTGGTAAGACTAGTTACATGAGGGAAGGGAACGGGACATGTGGACTAGGATAAAAGGAAAATAAAATCTTCACTACATACTCTTTTGTGTTATTTGCATTTTCTTTTATGCCCTTGTACTACATATGAACATGTGTATGTCTGTCTTTCAAGAATATGAAAAAATATATTTTTGAGGTCAAAAGAACATAATTAAGAAGGATAGCTAAATAGAAATACATATTTGTATAAAAATACCAGGCAATAATTCTTACTGTTAATGAACCAGATATAGCCTAAGATTTGGGTATGTATATGGTTAATTTAGGATTAATAATGATAAAGAGTCAGAGCACTAGCTTCTTCTTATACGGAAAAGATTCACTGCCAAGCCTTCATTTGTAATAATATGAAAAAATTCCAACAAAACTCTATTTTAAAGCTCTTCTATTTTTCTATTGTAAAACTCTTTTATTTATATTTAATGAATTCCAAAATATCCTAAAAAGCAAACCATAGTCCTTATAAAAAGCAAATTCAGAATCAGTATAAATATTATACCATAAAATATAGCAAGAAATATCAGTTTAAATAGTAATTAATAATTAAAATATATAGAAACAGATCAAATTTGTCTTAAGTATTTATAGTTCTTCACATTAATATTTCTGTTATATGTTTATAGCAATGTTATTAAAACAAAAATAATTTATAGATTAGTAATGAGTCAATTGGCCCACACAGTTAAAACAAGGCACCATGATTCACCTAGTGAAAGACAGACACTGTAACCAGAAAAATATAAAAGACTGAAATTCAGAACTCAAAATCTGGAAGAACAGTTAGATCTCATCCTGCCCTTCAATGTATAGATCAGCTAATTGAGTTTCAAAGAAGTTACACAGTTAGCTGCAAAGCTAAATCACTACACATGATTTTAATTCTAAACCACATTATAAACTTAATCTTCAAAGCTCATAACAAATATCATTGATATACTCCCTATTACATGCATTAATGAAGACAAGAAATAACACAAATTACTGGAAATCTACATTAAAATAATATTTATAGGTATATTAATAACTCACAGCTTTATTTAAGCTGCCATCTTAGGTGTCATTTACAAAAACTGGCCCCAGAAAAACAGTAGGTAAGTTAATAACCTGAGAAATAAAGGAAAAATATTGGAGGTAGCAAAAAGAAGCTATCTGGCATTTTTCCTTTCAAATAATCTATATAACAACAGTATAGAATTATTACACTATAATGGAAATCCAATTTATGCCCTGTCAAAAATGTCTGTCTAATGTGTATACCAAGTAAAAAGGTATGGAAAGTTTTTAACATTACTCATACTGCCTGTTTTAGTTTGCTAATGCTGACAGAATGCAACATAACGAGAAACAGGCTGGTTTTTATAAAGGGAATTTATTACATTACAAGTTTACAGTTCTAAGACCATAAAAATGTTCAAGTTAAGTCATTAAGAGAAAGATACCTTGACTCAAGAAAGGCCAATGGCATCTGAAACACATCTGTCAGCTAGAAAGGCAAGTGGCTGGCATTTGCTGGTCCTCTGGCTTCTAGTTTCAAACAGCTTCCCTGGGGGCATTTTCTTTCTGCATCTGAAAATGTCTCTTTGTCAGTTCTGAAGCTTTTTACAAAATGGATCCCTCTTAAAGGACTCCAATAAATGGGTTAAGACCTACCTTAAATTGGCTGGACACATTTCCATGGAAACAACCTAATCAAAAGGTGACATCTCCATGGAAACAATTTAAACAATGCATCTGCCTCCACAAGATTGGATTAGGAAAAAGGACATGGCTTTTCTGGGGTACACAACAGTTTCAAACCAGCACACTGCTTATTATATTGCAGGCATGGGAATATGTAATAAATCACATTAGTTTTAGTTCAAATATAGACCAGACCAATGAATTTTATCAATGTATATTATTACTGTGTATAAACCACAGATTAATTTGAAGAAGAAAAATATCGCAACAACTCTTTCTCAAACAAAAATTTCTAGACTCAGGGTCTGAGGTCTCTCTGATGTGTAACATGGATTTGATTGGAAAAACAAGGTTGGCAAAGAGAGTAATCATATATTAATAAAATAACCAATTTGTTGTCCTACGTTTTTCTGGCCAGGAAAATGGAGAATGAAAAAACTGAACCATGAAATCAAAAAGGCAACTGTCTTCTAGGTTCGTCTCTGAGAAAAACATTTGAGAAAAATGTCTGAATTTTCCTGTTGGCTTTGTATGCAAATAGCTCCAGATGCAAAGTGAACCACATCTAAGTTATTTGGTTCAACATCTGCTGGTCCAATTCCCATTATTCTTTCTAAAGGGTCAGCTTATGACAGTTTAGTATGCCCTCTATATAAGCTGTTTTGAAGGAGCTAATTTGGATTAAAGTCTCTATCTGGACCATTTTTTCCCCTTTGATGGTCAATGCATTCTAATGTGGTCTGTGTAGCATTTCAAGGAACTTAAAAACATATTGGAAACGACAGTATTCAAGGTTTTGCCTCCCACTTTGCATTTAGACGATTTACATTTGTACGATCAAAAGTAAAACGTGAACAGTCATTTGCCTCTAAAACAGTACCACCCAGATTGTACACAATGGCAATGTGACAATAATCTCTGACCTAATATTCTTCTCATGCAATAGCTATCAAAGATTTGAAGTGAAAGTTACTGATGAAACTGTTTGCCAACATTAGCACTACATTTCATGAAACATTCTTTACTTTCAGAAGACAGCTTTCATATGGCATCAGTGAAAATGTAAAAAGGTTCACAGCACATGGTACTCAGCATTTGATACACAATAGGCTTTCAAACATATGACAAATGAATGAACAAATAAACAAACTAAAAATTTAATTAAATGAATGCCATGAATACTGAAACTAAGGACCAATGAAATCAGAAACATAATCAAAACATACTGTCAAACTAACGTTAAAAGTCTATTAATCTTAAAAGGTCAAGAAAGTCCTTCTTTCAAAGGGTGTAGGTAGGGAAGAGAAAAGCTTGAATTGGGAGATGTTATAAGTTGAATTGTGTCCCCCAAAAAGACATGTTCAATTTCTAACTGTGGTCCCATGAAATGTGACCTTATTTGGAAAAAGGGTCTTTGAAGATGTAATAAGTTAAGAGGAGGACAAACTGAATTAGGGTGGGCCCTAATCAAATATAACTATTGTCCTTATAAGAAAAGGGGAATCTGGACACAGACTAAGATAGACATCAGGAAGAAGGTCATGTGAAAATAAAGGAGGCAGAGACTGGGGTGTGTATTTACAAGTCAAGGAACACCAAAGATTTCTGGTAAACACCACAAGCAAGAAGAAATAAGAAAAGACTCCCCCCTTAATGTTTCAAATGGAGCACGGCCCTGCTGACACCTTGATTTCACTTCTAGGACCCAGAACAGTACAAAAATAAATTTTATTGTTTTAAACCACCCAATCTGCGGTATGCACTTTGTTATGGCAGCCCTAGGAAAATAAGACACAAGATTAAAGTGGGCAAAACAGAAGAAATCAGAATGCACATATTCTGATACACATATACATGACTATTTTCTGATATTGATACATGTACATAAACATATATATATATATATATATGCACATATGTGTATCAGCCATTCCTTTTGGAAAAAAGTCTCTATCTCAGTTTCCTAAAAAGTAGAGTATTAGCAGACTTATAAAAATTGTAAAAGATAGTTAATTGTTTAAGAAAGAGTTCAAAAAAAAACTCAAGAGATAACAAAGCTCAAATATTTTTCTTAAAAAAACAGTGCTACGAGTAGCCAGCTGAAAAACTCTGTTATACAAAATGTGGGATGATTTTCCTTTGAAACATATTTAGAAAAATAAAAGAAAAGAAGCTAAAAGAGCTGCATTTTACAATTATTGCTTCTAATACTCACAATATATTAAACTAAAGTTGACTACCACCAGCTGACACACAGTAGGACCAGGAGAAAGATGAGAAAAGACTAGCAAAAGGGCTGTTCTCTTTCTAAGAATCTGTGAGTACTCTTGTTAATCAGTATTTCCAGGTCCATCAGTCTGAACTGGGAATAACTAGGAAAGTTAACAGCCCTAGAGGTAACTGCTTTTTAGCCATCATTTAGTAATTCTCTAAAATTTTCCCTAACTTGTGATTGAAAGAATATTCAATTTCCCCTAAAGAATTAAAAAGAATAAAAATTAGTTAACTGAAAGTCAATCTGGTCTACTAATTATCAAGAAATAATTACAGGTCATTTTTTTATTAAACAGGCACAATGCTACAGTTTTAAAATTCACAATTACTTAAAATACATTTTCTACCCTTTAACCTGAAGCTTAGACTAAAACAGATATGTAAAAAAGGGAATCATACTGATAAAATGTATACAAAGAAACAAATTAGCATAAGCCAAGCAAGTGTACAGGGGAAAAAAAAAAGACACAGCTGCTCAGAAGGAACAGTTAATGAGATATGAAACAGTTTTAGTGAAATCTCTTTTCTTTTTCTTGATAAAGAAAAACAAAGCTCAAACAGATGGGAGATGAGAGAAGACATTACTATAATCAGGAGCAATGGCAAAAAGAGAAAAAAAGCAATCGCCTAGAAACACTACGTATATCAGTTTCATTGGTGCTCAGACTTCAAGGAGAATAGTAAAGACAAACTCAAGATTATTGCTATGAAATAGGAGGAAAATGCTTGAATAAAGGCAGTTCTCCTTGGGAAGGCTTCACCAAAATGAATTAATTCCACACATTTACCAGAGGCAAAGCAATAGGAAAGAGGAATAGATAATGTCATACACTGTCATCTCTTACTTACATTCTCCAATCCCTATGATAATGAAAGCACAGAGGCACATTTTATAGATTAGATGCCATACCTGTCAACTGTTTCATGAGACCTGAGCCTGATAGTTGTAAAGGACCAACACATCAATTTCATTTATTCTGACTGGCAATTCATTAATTTCACCATCACACTGTATATAAGCTGGCATTTTAAAACAGCCCACTATGTAAATGCTGTATTACAGTGCTAATATTACGCTGAAATGCATGTCTTGAAGAACTTCAATTCATCAACAGAGCTGCATTATTTTAAACAAACATGTTGAGAGTTACATTAATTATTGTAGTTTCTACTGTGAGATCACTACCTGCCAGCCCTGAAGCAGTATAATCACTGGGCACACCTAGCTTACTATAGTCTTTGCTTAACAAAATCCTTTATCATAACCCCAACACTTCTATTCTTCCCCCAAATATTTTACAAATTTAAACCAAGTATTTGAGTAATGTTCCTGGATTTTAAACTGTGATAAAGCTTGATTAATAGTCACCTCTCTCAAAAATATCTGCCACAGAGATTATAGACATCTGGGGTGTAGGTAGAGTGATAGACCAAACAAAATGTAACATCTTTTCTGTTCTTAAAGCAAAAAAAATCTGACTTAGACCTCTTAAAGTTCCTACTTCCTCTGGTCTTTAGTGTGGGAATGATTAAATGGTTATGCTAATTATTTAATCATTTCCACACTAAAGTTCAAATCAATCTTGTCTAAATGTCCTCCAGATATCTGAATCAGAGGTAGACTTCTCCAGCAGCCTGAGGAAAACAAACCATCTTCATCAAAGAAAAAGATAGCTTTGGCTGAGGAAACAGCTACCTTGCCTTTAACTTCGGCCCTTGGCCAGGTTTGTTTTCCTCCATTTCTGCAGGTCACTGAAGAAATTCAGAAAGAAGATCTGAATTTTTTAAGGGAAAGAAGGAGAGAGAATATATATGTGTACACTTTTGAAGAGGGAAGGTTCTTTAATTCCAACTTCATTAGGTTTTGAGGACTTGACCTACAGAAATTTAGACAAAAGCACAGATGTAAGATAATATTCACTACCATAGAGCAGGAATTACGTAATTCCACAATATAAATTTTTTAGTACATAGCAACAAATATTATAAGAAAATTGACTCTCTTCTTGCTTTTCTAAGTACAGGAGTGCAATTGGGCTTCAACTTCTAATCTACTGAAAACATTTCCTCAAAAGCCACTTACAACCTTATATGGGTTTTCTTTCAGCCTCAAATTTCATTGACCTCCCTACAGCCTTTGATACCAAGAAGTACACATTTCTTGAAATTATCTACTCCTGCTTATTGTGTTGTAGCACTATACCAACTCTCCTCCCACCTCCTAGGCTTCTCTTTTCCTCCGCCTATTCCCTAATTATGGATGTCCAAATTTCTATACTCAAGCCTATTCTTTCTACATATTGTTTCTCCAGAGATCTCCTGCAACTTTAACTGTCATATCAATGGAAAACTCCCAAACCAATAACTCCAGCCCTGACCTTTCTTCTGAGCTCTAGAAAGCTTAAACATACATGTCTAAAAATAAAGCAAGGCCTTGTGCTGTACCAAACCGACTCTTAAAGAAAATATTCCCTATTTCTGTACATGGTAATACCTTTCAGAATCAAGGCTTGAAATCTCAAATCAATTTTGACTCCTCCTCCACCTTCACATCCAATCAGTCTAGGTTATACTTCATTCAAAAACAGAGTTACTGAAAAACAACTGAGATGGTACCTGAAGATTAAATTTCATCCGTAATATATTTTATCTGTATCAAACTTTTTTAAACCACCAAATGGTCATCTATACAATCGTGATAGTATGCTTGCAGTGCCTACCTTCAATGAACAAAAATGTGATAGTAAGATGAAAATCTTAAGTCACTGTATAAACATTATTACCCTAACTCTTCTTGCAGATATCTTAGTCTATTCACTCAGTTATTGACTCATTCATTTTATTTTTTTAATTATTCATTCTGTGAATATTTTTTGAAAGCCAACCATAAACTAGGTGCTATGCTTAGCATTTGAAACATAACAAAAGGACAGACAATACCATACCTAAAACCACACAACTTACAGTCTAACATGAAAGTCAGATGATAGGTGCACGTTGACATAGGAGAAACCCCTGGGAAGGCTTCCCTGTCAGAGAAATATTAAAGCAAGAAATAACAAATGAACTTGAGTTAGTACAGAAATGGAGTGGAGGCTGTAGCAGCAGGAAACAAAGGGAGAAAATTCCTGGCAAAGGAAGCAGCAGACATAAAACCCTGGGAACAAGTAAGAGCATCCTAACTATGGCATGTCTTTTCCCTCATTTGCACTTTTGTTCCATTTGTTTTTCTCCCTTCAAAATCTTTACCCACCATCCCATCTCAAACTACTGAAATCACATGCATCCTTCAAAACCAGATCAACAATATACGCTCAGTTTCAAAGATAAGATTTGACTCAGTGTAGGCCTGAAATAAGTATTTGCTGAATGAATACATCGCAGAATGACAAAATACTAATGAAACCTTCCCAAATCACAAATCCCCTCCATATTAAAAATATGCATGTGCCTGTCCAACCTTCCCTTGACCAGATTCTATTCTATACATCTCTATACCCATAATGCCTAATGTACAATAAGCACTTAATAAGATGAATAACTGTAACCTAGGACTAGGCAGAGCTGTTAAAGGAAGATATTTTCATCTAACTTTACAATGACCTACTTGAACGAAAAGTCTAAAAATCTTAAAACATTCGTTAGGCATGAATTATACTCATATTTAACTTTAGGAGGTGCAAGGGTAGATCAGTGGTAGAATTCTCACCCGCCAAACAAACCCAGGTTTGTTTCCCAATCCCCTCCCCCAACAAAAATATGTGTTTTACTTTATTTTTCTTCCAAGAAATACCCCTTAATAATGGAACTAATATTTCTATTTAATCTTTTAGATGACCTTATTTTAATTTTCAATATTTTTAAATTACTTTATCTCTAAAAAATTCTAGATCTAAATACTGCTGGAGGAATAAATTATTTTTAGAATATAAGAAACAGGGACTCAGGCGGGCCACGGTGGCTCAGCAGGCCAAGTAGCAGGCAAGAACACTTGCCTGCAGTGCCTGAGAACCTGGGTTCGATTCCCCGTGCCTGCCCATGTGAAAAAAAAAAAAAAGAAAAGAAACAGGGACTCTTTAACTAATAAGCAGGAAAACCTCAAAAAAATTCTTTGGTATCTCATCTGCCTAAAACTAAAACTAAGACAAAATACAAAACATAAATTATACTCTAATTACATTTAGCATTCATGATATCATTTTTAGAATCAGGCCTCATGTCATCATTGGATAATCTGTTAAACCATTCATAATCTGTTATGAAAAAACCTAGAGTAAAGAGTAAATCTAGGCCAGTCCATTTTTCAGATGAGAAAAGTCAAGAGGTAAGGTACATACTTTCAAAAAAAAGGCAAAAATGTTAAATAAAAAACAAAAGCAATCTTATAGACACTGAATACCAGTACCTGCAGGAAAGGCAGCCCAAGGGATAGCAGGAGACATTGGTTGGGTTTCACCATTTCCACCTTCAAAAGTTTCTGCAGCCTAAACAATAAAGTAAGTTTCTTTTAGCAGATCTGGAAAGCAGATTGCTACTTAATTGGTCACTCTCAATTCAAAAAGCACATCTTCGATAATATACAACACATTTTTAAATTTCTTTTAAACACCCAAGTGCTTTTCCATCCTTATTGCTCCTACCCCTTTCCACTCCCATTACCCATACCCTATTATCTTTACATAAAAATTCCCTACTTACTCACATATATGTACCAATGAAATTTTTATTTTATATGTCCTTAATCATGTTTTCACTTGTATATATCTAAGTTCTCTCACCGCAACATTTACCCATCTACATATGAGTAACATATATCCTTTTTTCTTTAGAAATCTAGAGACCAAATCTTTTAAATTAGGTATCACAAGACTTAATCAATCTGAAGAAATAAGGTTCATTTATCTTCTTGAATAATTTACTAGCTCGACATAGTAGCATTTAACATTTAGAAAATTCCTAAAGCTGACATTTGCAACTAACAATGTGTCTTATTCAATCATTTAAAAACTATGGGACAGTCAGTTACTGAATGTTGAGTATATGGATAAGAATACAAAGTCTTCTGTCTCTTAGGTGTCGATGTTACGGTAAAATTATTATTAAAAATAAGAGCTGTAATTTCAATTCAGATTCTGCATTAACTTCTCAGACAAGGCGAAGTCAAATGGGGCAATCTGCCACAGAAGCTAAATGACAGAGAAGAATAAAATAGCCACTCTCTATAAGCTATAAAAAAGGAACATATTTTATACAATCAGAGATAGCAACTGTCCATTTTTCTATAATAAGATGGGAAAGAAAAAAAATAATAATAACCACAATTAAATGGTAATGGTTGGTTAATATTGTACCATATGTAATATTAAAAGGAATAGATTTATTGAGTATAACATTGAAGTGAAAGAGTTACTCTAAGGAATGCTACCCACTGACTTCTTTTCTCTGAGCATGGTTTAAATAACAAAGACTATACTAGACTGTAACCTTCAAAGAAATGACAATGACCAAACAATAAACTAAAGTCAGATGATATCTGAAACATGTATTTTCCTCAAAATACTAAGAATTTTAACAAAACTTAAATGTTACATTTGAATTACTTAAGACTCAATCACACAACAAAACCCAAAGTATTGACAAAAAAGCAGAAAGTATACAAATCTATTAAACAAAAAAGTTTTAGATGAAACACAGAAAACAGGTATGTCAATGCTCTAAATACCTCCAAATTGACAGATATCAAATCATCAGAAAAGAAAATGATTCTAATCTTAAAAACTCACACCATTGTTTCATGATATTCAGAGTACTAAACCTTTACTTATCATCTTATTATTTATCCTATTAATGTCACAATTACACTCCCTATTTTTTCACAATCTCTTTTTTTACCAAATACCAAACTAGGTAAAAGTTTTACTCAAAAAAATTACAGAGCTCATTTGATAGTAATTCCAAGACTTAAACTCAGACATCCTGATTCTTAATCCAGTGATTTTCCTGTAAAACTAATATGGCTCCATAAAAATAACTGGGTTATAAAATATTTCAATAAAATGAACACACAGTAAAAAGGATTAAGGAAAAAACAGTGCTTTTTCAGTTAACAATTTCCACTTAGAAAGCATCCAACCCAAACCTAAAAGAATAATCTAATAATGTAAGCATACTAATTAGCTCCATAAAATTCCAAAAGATTAATGTACTTAATATATTAAATCCACTCATTACAAGTATAAATACATATAATATGTGGCAGGATCTTCAATACTTATCCTCATCTCATAAGTATTTTCTAATAGACATGTATCCCAGCAAAATCATCTCCTGTCAATTTTTTTAAAGTCTCATCTTTAATGCTTCTACCAGTAGCACTTAATTATCTCAGTATAAATCATTCCTATGAAGCTAGACCAAATATTCAATAATAATTAATCAGCTCTCAACTTTCTGAGGGGATACGTAATTTTCCATTATTTCATTTTTTTATTCCAGAGTTCTATTCAAAATGATAGTGAAAAGGTCATCAATGTCAATGATAAATGCTGTTTTCAAAGTAGTTTACTTCACTACAATCCCACAAAGTTAAGTTAAAACAATTATTTAAACAAAATAAGGTAAATAATAGTGCATACCTCAAAACCACCAAAATCATCATCATCCATTCTTCAAGTAGAATCTAGAATATCAAAAGACACTGAAATAAGCCCACACACAGACAATATTTATGTTCAATACCTCACCTACTTAAATGTATATACATTTTGATTTGTAAATTAAAATTATTTCATTCCAGTTAACACAAACTTTTTTTTAACTGCTATCTTATTTATATATTTTTAATACAAACAGAATGGGCAACTGGCTTTTACTTTCTGGCAAAATTAGCAATTTCTGTAACTTTTCAGCAACCATGTATTTAGCTATTTTATGTTGAGACGCCAGGAGTGGAAAAATATTCTTTTACATTTTAATTTGCTTTCCCCAAATTGGCACTGGGGTTCAATTCAATAATGCTTCCTGCTTTTTGCATCTATCCCTCAGTTGTCTGGCAACATCAGCACAAACTCTAGTTAAGAACAGGACTGTGGTGAATTTTTGGAAATCTGTGCCCCACCACAAAGGTTCGTCCCTCGGTTTCATGGCCGAGGCTGATTTAGATTTCAAAATTGATCAGCATTTTTGAGCTGTGGCCACAACTTTTGGAGCATTTTGATATGTGTATTTTTAGCTGAAACTGCTTTGCACTTTTGGAAAAATGTGGAGCAACTTACTAGGCTGATCAAGATAAATCAAGTCATGTATTTCTGGGACACTAGGGATGAAAAAAAAATGAACACTCAGAATTCCTCTTCTCTTTCCTTAAAATATAGAAGAGAGACCAACAATAGGACAATAAATGCTTTCAGTTGTTCTAAATGTATGTCATAAAAATGGATAGAGAAAGTACCAGGGCCTTAAGAACAAAACAGAAGCAGCAGCTTTCATCTAACAAATCATGAAAGAACTAAAAAACCTGTGAAGTTGAAACAAGTAATAAGTGGTGCACATTAAATTCAAAAGTAGACGGCTTCTCAATCTATGGTTTGGAATCTATAAATTTAGAATCAGTAACTACAAGTGATAATCTGGCCACTTATAACTGGTTTCCTTTTCTATCTTTCAAACGCGAACATCCCCAAATGTCAACTATAGTTTAACTCAGTAATACAAGATGAACTTGATTACAGGAAAAAAGTCCTCTTAATTTCTAAGTAAATAGGTAAACAAATCTTATGTTAAGCAATAATTCTAAAGGAATTTTCTAAGGTCTCTTGCTTAAAGTGATAAAGCAGTATTCATCTATCACCATGCTTTCCTTCACACATACAGGAAAATTAATCTTTTAAAAACTAAAACTCAAAAACCTGCCAAAGAAAAATAGACAGTACAAAACATTTACCTCAAGGATTGCTTTAATAGGAAAAGAAATTTCTTTTCACAGAAACTCAAAGGTAATGACACTAAAATTAATATATGTAGACAGAAATATATTACAAAAAGGAAGGACATTAAATTAACCACAATATGATACCAGTATTGTCACCATTGCCCACAATTTAACGATTTGATAAGTTTTTAAATTTATTTCTGCAAAAATTAAAGCTATGCAAGTTATTCACATAAAGCACTTAAAAAATATAAACCAGACTTGAAGAAACTGTTATGTGATGGTTAGTGTGAAATGGAATTCACATTAATTTTCTGTTGAAAGCAAATAGAAATATTCATGTGATAACATTTTTCACCAAAAACAATTATAAAGAAGAGTGACATGGATACTGAAAATTAACAAAGTCAAACTATAAACACCAAGTCTGTCTTTTCCACATGCATCCCCTGACTCTCAGGAGACAATTAAAAACAATTTTTAACTTCTATAAATACTGTATCCAAATAATATGATTTGAACAGAAAGGAATTTTTAGGGTAATGATTTTATGTGCTTTTGTAAATCACATCCCAATAAATTATATTTAAGGTGCCTGAAAAATTGGAAAAAAAAAAAAAGCAAATACCCATGCCTAACAATCATTTTAGTTTGTTGGTCTGTGGTAATGAACCAAATACCATCCGTTCCAAAGTACTGACTTAGCTCTACAAAAGATCACAGTAGTGACCACTGATGTTTTCCATACCCCAGCAACTTTAACATATTAAAATACAAATGATAGTCTTCCTCTACTTTCTTTTCAAAGAAATATTAACACATTGAAAAAATAATGTTTTGAGTTTCTTAAAACACAGCATTCAGAACTTCCAGGAAGATGGCCGAATACAGTTGCTTGAGATTAGCCCTGCTCCATGGAAAAGTCAGAAAAGGGACAGAAGGGTGAGTGACGGGGTGATTCGGTAGTACAGCTGACCTGAGAGAGCCTTCTGCACCACACGGGGCACCCCTGGTTGCAGAGGCTGAGGAAATGAGAGGCAGAAAGCTGGAGCCTGGCACGGAGGCAAGGAACCATGGAGCCATGGAGCTCACGGGAGTATATAGCCCAGAGCCCAGGACCAGGAAGTAATCTAGGTTACGTTCCTTGGGCACAATACCCTCACCAGTGCAGCTGCATGACCATCAACTCACCCCACACACCATGCATCTTAATCCCATCATCCACTCCCATTCCCCACACTCCAGGTGCCCGCACCCCACCAGCCCCCAGTGCATGTACCTGCCCCACACCTCACCCCAAGTGCAGCCCAACCCACCTCTCCTGCATCCCTCCCGAGCACTACCTTCCCCTCCCTGTTCCCTGCAGGCTGTTGCAAGTGCATAAAGGCTGTGGTACTAACCTCCATACCTAGGCTAAGCCTGTCCCCCGCCATAGTGTTACACAGCCTCACTCTGCCCCGCCTGAGATTGGTGCATTTATTTACAACACTCCCAGACCCACCCATGCACACAGGCCCCCAATCATGTCATTCAGCTCTCAGAACCACACTTTACAGCAATCCTAGAAATGCGCATGTACACAATCTCAGTCACACTTCCCAGGTCTGAGAAAGTGCCAACCAGTGCAGCCAGGTGACATCTGTCCCCAATCAGACCTAACTGTTGCCACAGCTCTATGCATGCGCACAAAGGGCCCCGTGCCTTAGACCAGCACACACCAATGTTATGCCCCCCAGAAAGGTGTACCCGCACAGCAATATCCTCCCTGGCCGCTGGGTACCCACACTCACAAGCATTAGTATAACATCCCCAACCTGTGCCTATACCTGCCCTGAAACAAATCACCACACTGAGTGCCCCAGCCCGTACCATGCTCCCAGTCATACAACCATCCCACAAACACAAGGCCTTAGACTAAAGAAAGAAATCAACTGCCAAAGTAAATCAATCAAGATATTTATATGTCACGAAGACAGAAAATCACTAAGCATATCACAAGGCAGGCAGATATACCCTTGCCTAATGACCAAACTAAAATACAAGAGGAAACACAGATGTTGGAACAACTAGTCACAGATGTTCATACAATTCTACTTAATAAACTAAGTGGGGCAACAAATGACATAAAGGAGATCAAGAAGACAGCAGAAGAGCATAAGAGGAATTTGAAAGGAAAAATAGCAGATATCACAGAGATTAAAGACTCTGGTGACCAAATAAAAAACATACTATCGGTACACGACACCAGATCTGAAGAGACAGAAGAAAGAATAAGTGATACAGAGGACAGGATAATTGACTTTGAAGACTCAAAACAGCAAATGGCAAAAAAGATGAAAAAAAAACTGAATTCGAACTCAGGGAAATGACAGACAAAACAAAGCACACAGATATAAGAATTACTGGTGTCCCAGAGGGAGAAAAGAGGAGTAAAGGGCTAAGAAGAGCAGCTGAGGATATAATGGGGGAAAATTTCCCAACCCTCATAAAGGACATAAATATACAAGTTGAGGAAGCCCAACAAACTCCAAACAGAATAAATCCAAACAGGCCTTCCCCAAGGTACATACTAATCAGTCTGTCAAATGTTGAAGAGAAACAGAAAATCCTGAAAGCAGCAAGAGAAAAACAATGTTCTACAGAGAAGGGAAATCAAATAAGACTGAGTACAGAATACTCAACTAGCACTCTGGAGGTGAGAAGGCAATGGTATGATATATTCAAGATCCTGAAAGAGAAAGACTTCCAGCCAAGAATTCTGCACCCAGCCAAATTGTCCTTCAAAACTGAGAGAGAGGGAGGGCCATGGTGGCTCATTGGCAGTTCTTGCCTGCCATGCCGGAAACCCAGGTTCGATTCCCAGTGCCTGTCTATGCAAAAAAAAAGTGAGGGAGAGATTAAAGTTTTCTTAGACAAAAAAGTCCTGAAAGAACGTGTCAACAAGACACCGGACCTACAAGAAATACTAAAAGGAGTTCTGCCAGCTGAAAAAAAAAACAGGAGAGGGAGGTCTGGAGAAGGGCACAGAATTGAAGAGTGCCAATAAGGGTAATTTGAGGAATACAAAGAGAAAGAAGGAAAAGAATATACAGATCTGAAAAATATAATAAGAAAGATAAGATGGTGGAATCAAGAAACGCATTTTCAGTAATAACTTTGAATGTTAATGGACTAAACTTACCAATTAAAAGATACAAATCAGCAAAATAGATTAAGAAGCATAATCCAGCTATATGCTGCATACAAGAGATTCATCCTAGACACAAGGATACAAATAGATTGAAAGTGAAACAATGGAAAAAGATGTTCCACAAAAGTTGTAACCAAAAAGAGCCGGAGTACCTATATTAATATCGGACAAAATAGACTTTAAATGTAAAGACATCATAAGAGACAAAGAAGGACACCATATACTAATTAAAGGGTCAATTCACCAAGAAGATATAACAATCATAAATGTTTATGCTTCCAATCAAGGAGCTCCAAAGTACATGAGACAGACAATGGCAAAACTGAAGAGAGCAATAGATGTTTCAACAATAATAGTAGAAGACTTCAACACACCACTCTCCTCTACAGATAGAACAACCAGACAGATGAACAAGAAAACAGAGAAGTTAAATAACTTGATAAATGAATTAGACCTAACAGACACATATAGGTCATTGCACCAAAAAACACAAGGATATACATTCATCTCTGGTGCTCTTAGAACATTCTCCAGGATAGATCATATACTGGGGCACAAAACAGGACTTTATAAATTTAAAAACATGGAAATTCTTCAAAGCACTTTCTCTGACCACAATGGGAGGAAGCTGGATCTCAATAACCAATAAAGAAAGAAAACATTCACACATATATGGAGCTTAAACAACACACTCTTAAACAATCAGTGGGTCAAAGAAGAAATTGCTAGAAAAATCAGTAGCTATCTGGAAATGAATGAAAATGAGAAGACCTATATTAAAAAACAAACAAGAGCAAAAATCGAGGACTTCTGAGCACATCTGGAGGAACGTGTGAAAGTACAGCAAGCTAACCACAAAGCAAACAGAAGAGAAATAACAATGATAAAAGCAGAGATAAATGAATGGGAGAACAAAAGAACAGTATAAAGAATCAATAAAACCAAAAGTTGGTTCTTTGAGAAAGTCAATAAAATTGATGGGCCACTAGCAAGACTGACAAAGAAAAAAAGAGGAAGGATGCAAATAAACAAAATCAGAAGTGAGAAGGGATGCATTACCAAAGACCCTGAAGAAATAAAAGAAATCACAAGAGGATACTATGAACAATAATATGCCAACAAACTAGACAACTTAGATGAAATGGACAAATTCCTGGAGACACACAAACAAGCTACACTGACTCAGGAAGAAATAGAAGACCTCAACAAACCAATCACAAGTAAAGAGATTCAATCAGTCATCAAAAATCATCCTACAGAAGCTAAATATACAACTGCCATATGACCCAGCAATACCATTGCTAGGTATCTACTCAGAGGACATGACAGCAAGGACACAAGCGGACATTTGCACACCAATGTTTATAGCAGCATTACTTACAATTGTAAAGAGATGGAAAAGCCAAAATGTCCATCAACAGAAGAGTGGCTAAACAAACTGTGGTATATACATATGATGAAATATTATGCAGCCATAAGACAGAATAAAGTTATGAAGTATGTAACAACATGAATGGACCTTAAGGACATTATGCTGACTGAAATTAGCCAGAAATAAAAGGACAAATACTGTATGGTCTCACTGATATGAACTGACATTAGTGAATAAACCTGGAGAATTTCGTTGGTAACAGAGACCATCAGGAGATAGAAATAGGGTAAGATTTTGGGTAATTGGAGCTGAAGGGACACAGATTGTGCAACAGGACTGATTGTAAAAACTCAGAAATGGATAACACAATACTATCTAACTGTAATACAACTATGTTAAAACACTGAATGAAGCTAAATGTGAGAATGACAGAGGGAGGAAGGCTGGGGACACAAATGAAATCAGAAAGAAAGACAATAAAGACTGACATGGTATAATCTAGGAGAGCCTAGAATGTATAATGATAGTGACTAAATATACAAATTTAAAAAATTGTTTTTGCATGAGGAAGAACATAGGAATGTCATTACTTCAGGGTGTTGAAAATTGATAGTAATTAATATTTTAAAATTTTAACTTATGTGTGGACTAGAGCAAAATCTGTTTATTTGGTACAAAATTTATATTTTGACTAGTGCATTTCCTAATACAACTTATGTAGACAGCTTAACTGAACACCATAAATACATGGAATCTTGAGTAGGGCATGAGATTTTGTTGGTTTGTCCAGAGTGATGCCCCAAAAAAACCTAGAATGATTTGAACAGTGAATAAAAAGTATTTGCAAAGTCCCCTTCGGGAATGGTGAGAAAGGGGGAAAATTCAACTTCCCCAAGTTGAATTCTTGATATTATCACAAGCAGTGCAGGCAACCAAAGCAATAGGCTGAGCCCCTAATCTTGGGGTTTGTTCATATGAAACTTAACTCCACAAAGGACAGGTCAAGCCTACTTAAAATTAGGCCTAAAAGTCACCCCCAAGAGAACCTCTTTTGTTGCTCAGAGGTGGCCTCCCTCTCTCCAGCCAACACAACAAACAAACTCACTGCCCTTCCAACACCAGGAAGGTGTGGACCTTCCTGGCAATGTATGACAGAAATCCTAGAATGAGCTGAGACTCAGCATCAAGGGACTGAGAAAACCCCTAGAATGAGCTAAGACTCAGCATCAAGAGATTGAGAAAACCTTCTCAACCAAAAGGGGAAACAGTAAAATAGTACAAAATAAAGTGTCAATGGCTGAGAGATTCCAAACAGAGTTGAGAGGTTATCCTAGTGGTTATTCTTACGCATTAAATAGATATCACTTTGTTAGTCAAGATGTAATGGAGAGGACTTCCTGGAAGATGGCGGCTTAGTAAGACGCGCGGATCTTAGTTTCTTCTCCAGGACACCTACTAGGGGAGTAGAAACGATACAGAAAGCGCCCAAAGCCACAACAGAGATAAAAAAGACAGCGTACCCCATCCTGGAACGGCTGGCTGGCTGAGAGAAGCAGCTCGGGTGAGATCGCCGAGGCGCGCGGGCCTTACCGGGCGGGGTGGCAAGCGGCCGGAGTTACTCCCTTCCCCCTTCCCGGGCCGGCTGGGAGAATTGGAGAGGTGGTCCCCTGAAACCAAGGCGACTGGCGCCCACACCACGCGCAGCCCCCGGACCAACTGAGAGAAATGGATCGGAAACCCCCAGGCCGCGGAGAACGGTGACGGGTGGGGGAGGCCCCTTCCAAACCCGTGACTCCCGGGGAACGTGCACTCTCTCGGGTGGGCCGCTGCCGCTGGCGCCCTCCCGCCACGCTTGTTGCCCAGGGCCGACTAGGAAATTCGGACGGGCTCTTTCCCTGGCTGCGGCGACCAGCAACCCTCCCTGCGTTCGGACACCCTCCCTGCGTTCGGACCCCGGGCCGGCTCAAGCCGCTTCGGCTAGCGAACCCCCAGGACGGCGAGAGTTTTCCAAAGTTTAAGGTCCCACAGTACCTTTTACTGGTGGGACCCGCAGACAAACGTGTGCCACGAGTGCCACCTACTGGGCAGGATAAGAAAAACAGAACCCAGAGATTTTACAGAAAAATATTACAACCTTGCTGGGTCCAACACCAAGAGAAATCTGAATAAATGCCCAGACGCCAGCAGCAGAAGATAACTGTCCACGCTCAAAAGATTGAGAATATGGCTCAGTCAAAGGAACAAACCAATAGCTCAAATGAGACACAAGAGCTGAGACAACTAATCCTGAATATACGAACAGAAATGGAAAACCTCTTCAAAAATGAAATCGATAAATTGAGGGAGGACATGAAGAGGACATGGGCTGAACATAAAGAAGAAATAGAAAAACTGAAAAAACAAATCGCAGAACTTATGGAAGTGAAGGATAAAGTAGCAAACATAGAAAAAATAATGGATAGTTACAATGATAGATTTAAAGAGACAGAAGATAGAATTAGTGATTTGGAGGATGGAACATCTGAATTCCAAAAAGAAACAGAAACTATAGGGAAAAGAATGGAGAAATTTGAACAGGGTATCAGGGAACTCAAGGACAATATGAACCGCACAAATATACGTGTTGTGGGTGTCCCAGAAGGAGAAGAGAAGGGAAAAGGAGGAGAAAAACTAATGGAAGAAATTTTCACTGAAAATTTCCCAACTCTTATGAAAGACCTAAAATTACAGATCCAAGAAGTGCAGCGCACCCCAAAGAGATTAGACCCAAATAGGCGTTCTCCAAGACACTTACTAGTTAGAATGTCAGAGGTCAAAGAGAAAGAGAAGATCTTGAAAGCAGCAAGAGAAAAACAATCCATTACATACAAGGGAAACCCAATAAGACTTTGTGTAGATTTCTCAGCAGAAACCATGGAAGCTAGAAGACAGTGGGATGATATATTTAAAATACTAAAAGAGAAAAACTGCCAACCAAGACTCCTATATCCAGCAAAATTATCCTTCAAAAATGAGGGAGAAATTAAAACATTCTCAGACAAAAAGTCACTGAAAGAATTTGTGACCAAGAGACCAGCTCTGCAAGAAATACTAAAGGGAGCACTAGAGTCAGATACAAAAAGACAGAAGAGAGAGATATGGAAAAGAGTGTAGAAAGAAGGAAAATCAGATATGATATATATAATACAAAAGGCAAAATGTTAGAGGAAAATATTATCCAAACAGTAATAACACTAAATGTCAATGGACTGAATTCCCCAATCAAAAGACATAGATTGGCAGAATGGATTAAAAAACAGGATCCTTCGATATGCTGTCTACAGGAAACACATCTTAGACCCAAAGATAAACATAGGTTGAAAGTGGAAGGTTGGGAAAAGATATTTCATGCAAATAACAACCAGAAAAGAGCAGGAGTGGCTATACTAATATCCAACAAATTAGACTTCAAATGTAAAACAGTTAAAAGAGACAAAGAAGGACACTATATACTAATAAAAGGAACAATTAAACAAGAAGACATAACAATCATAAATATTTACGCACCGAATCAGAATGCCCGAAAATACGTGAGGAATATACTGCAAACACTGAAAAGGGAAATAGACTCATATACCATAATAGTTGGAGACTTCAACTCACCACTCTCATCAAGGGACAGAACATCTAGACAGAGGATCAACAAAGAAATAGAGAATCTGAATATTACTATAAATGAACTAGACTTAATAGACATTTATAGGACATTACATCCCACAACAGCAGGATACACCTTTTTCTCAAGTGCTCATGGATCATTCTCAAAGATAGACCATATGCTGGGTCACAAAGCAAGTCTCAACAAATTTAAAAAGATTGAAATCTTACACAACACTCTCTCGGACCATAAAGGAATGATGTTGGAAATCAATAATAGGCAGAGTGCCAGATAATTCACAAATACGTGGAGGCTCAACAACACACTCCTAAACAACGACTGGGTCAAAGAAGAAATTGCAAGAGAAATTAGCAAATACCTCGAGGCGAATGAAAATGAAAACACAACATATCAAAACTTATGGGACGCAGCAAAGGCAGTGCTAAGAGGGAAATTTATTGCTCTAAATGCCTATATCAGAAAAGAAGAAAAGGCAAAAATTCAGGAATTAACTATCCATTTGGAAGAACTGGAGAAAGAACAGCAAGCTAACCCCAAAGCAAGCAAAAGGAAAGAAATAACAAAGATTAGAGCACAGATAAATGAAATTGAAAACATGAAAACAATAGAGAAAATCAATAAGGCCAGAAGTTGGTTCTATGAGAAAATCAATAAGATTGATGGGCCCTTAGCAAGATTGACAAAAAGAAGAAGAGAGAGGATGCAAATAAATAAGATCAGAAATGGAAGAGGAGACATAACTACTGACCTCACAGAAATAAAGGAGGTAATAACAGGATACTATGAACAACTTTACGCTAATAAATACAACAATTTAGAGGAAATGGACGGGTTCCTGGAAAGACATGAACAACCAACTTTGACTCAAGAAGACATAGATGACCTCAACAAACCAATCACAAGTAAAGAAATTGAATTAGTCATTCAAAAGCTTCCTAAAAAGAAAAGTCCAGGACCAGATGGCTTCACATGTGAATTCTACCAAACGTTCCAGAAAGAATTAGTACCAATTCTCTTCAAACTCTTCAAAAAAATCGAAGTGGAGGGAAAACTACCTAATTCATTCTATGAAGCCAACATCACCCTCATACCAAAACCAGGCAAAGATATTACAAAAAAAGAAAACTACAGACCAATCTCTCTAATGAATACAGATGCAAAAATCCTCAATAAAATTCTAGCAAATCGTATCCAACAACACATTAAAAGAATTATACATCATGACCAAGTAGGATTCATCCCAGGTATGCAAGGATGGTTCAACATAAGAAAATCAATTAATGTAATACACCATATCAACAAATCAGAGCAGAAAAATCACATGATCATCTCAATTGATGCAGAGAAGGCATTCGACAAGATTCAACATCCTTTCCTGTTGAAAACACTTCAAAAGATAGGAATACAAGGGAACTTCCTGAAAATGATAGAGGGAATATATGAAAAACCCACAGCTAATATCATCCTCAATGGGGAAAAATTGAAAACTTTCCCCCTAAGATCAGGAACAAGACAAGGATGTCCACTATCACCACTATTATTCAACATTGTGTTGGAGGTTCTAGCCAGAGCAATTAGACAAGAAAAAGAAATACAAGGCATCAAAATTGGAAAGGAAGAAGTAAAACTATCACTGTTTGCAGACGATATGATACTATACGTCGAAAACCCGGAAAAATCCACAACAAAACTACTAGAGCTAATAAATGAGTACAGCAAAGTAGCAGGTTACAAGATCAACATTCAAAAATCTGTAGCATTTCTATACACTAGTAATGAACAAGCTGAGGGGGAAATCAAGAAACGAATCCCATTTACAATTGCAACTAAAAGAATAAAATACCTAGGAATAAATTTAACTAAAGAGACAAAAAACCTATATAAAGAAAACTACAAAAAACTGCTAAAAGAAATCACAGAAGACCTAAATAGATGGAAGGGCATACCGTGTTCATGGATTGGAAGACTAAATATAGTTAAGATGTCAATCCTACCTAAATTGATTTACAGATTCAATGCAATACCAATCAAAATCCCAACAACTTATTTTTCAGAAATAGAAAAACCAATAAGCAAATTTATCTGGAAGGGCAGGGTGCCCCGAATTGCTAAAAACATCTTGAGGAAAAAAAACGAAGCTGGAGGTCTCGCGCTGCCTGACTTTAAGGCATATTATGAAGCCACAGTGGTCAAAACAGCATGGTATTGGCATAAAGATAGATATATCGACCAATGGAATCGAATAGAGTGCTCAGACATAGACCCTCTCATCTATGGACATTTGATCTTTGATAAGGCAGTCAAGCCAACTCACCTGGGACAGAGCAGTCTCTTCAATAAATGGTGCCTAGAGAACTGGATATCCATATGCAAAAGAATGAAAGAAGACCCATCTCTCACACCCTATACAAAAGTTAACTCAAAATGGATCAAAGATCTAAACATTAGGTCTAAGACCATAAAACAGTTAGAGGAAAATGTTGGGAGATATCTTATGGATCTTACAACTGGAGGCGGTTTTATGGACCTTAAACCTAAAGCAAGAGCACTGAAGAAGGAAATAAATAAATGGGAACTCCTCAAAATTAAACACTTTTGTGCATCAAAGAACTTCATCAAGAAAGTAGAAAGACAGCCCTCACAATGGGAGACAATATTTGGAAATGATATATCAGATAAAGGTCTAGTATCCAGAATTTATAAAGAGATTGTTCATCTCAACAACAAAAAGACAGCCAACCCAATTACAAAATGGGAAAAAGACTTGAACAGACACCTCTCAGAAGAGGAAATACGGATGGCCAAGAGGCACATGAAGAGATGCTCAATGTCCCTGGCCATTAGAGAAATGCAAATCAAAACCACAATGAGATATCATCTCACACCCACCAGAATGGCCATTATCAACAAAACAGAAAGTGACAAGTGCTGGAGAGGATGCGGAGAAAGAGGCACACTTATCCACTGTTGGTGGGAATGTCAAAGGGTGCAACCACTGTGGAAGGCAGTTTGGCGGTTCCTCAAAAAGCTGAATATAGAATTGCCATACGACCCAGCAATACCATTGCTAGGTATCTACTCAAAGGACTTAAGGGCAAAGACACAAACGGACATTTGCACACCAATGTTTATAGCAGCATTATTTACAATTGCAAAGAGATGGAAACAGCCAAAATCTCCATCAACAGAAGAGTGGCTAAACAAACTGTGGTATATACATACGATGGAATACTATGCAGCTTTAAGACAAGATAAACTTATGAACCATGTAATAACATGGATGGACCTAGAGAATATTATGCTGAGTGAATCCAGCCAAAAACTAAAGGACAAATACTGTATGGTCCCACTGATGTGAACGGACATTCGAGAATAAACTTGAAATATGTCATTGGTAACAGAGTTCAGCAGGAGTTAGAAACAGGGTAAGACAATGGGTAATTGAAGCTGAAGGGATACAGACTGTGCAACAGGACTAGATACAAAAACTCAAAAATGGACAGCACAATAATACCTAATTGTAAAGTAATCATGTTAAAACACTGAATGAAGCTGCATCTGAGCTATAGGTTTTTGTTTTGTTTTGTTTTGTTTTGTTTTGATTTTACTATTATTACTTTTATTTTTTTCTCTATATTAACATTCTATATCTTTTTCGGTTATGTTGCTAGTTCTTCTAAACCAATGCAAATGTACTAAGAAATGATGATCATGCATCTATGTGATGATGTTAAGAATTAATGATTGCATGTGTAGAATGGTATGATCTCTAAATGTTGGGTTAATTTCTTTTTTTCCATTAATTAAAAAAAAAAAAGAGAAGGGATAATTGGAGATGAAGGGATACAGACTGTACAATGGGACTGGATATAAAAACTCAGAAATGGACAGCACAATACTACCCAATTGTAATGCAATTATGTTAAAACACTGAATGAACCTGCATGTGAGGTATAGGTTTTTTGTTTTTGTTTTTTTTGTTTTTTTTTCTTTCTATTATTGTTTTAATTCTTATTCTGTTGTCTTTTTATTTCTTTTTCTAAATCGATGCAAATGTACTAAGAAATGATGAATATGCAACTATGTGATGTTATTAAGAATTACTGATTGTACATGTAGATTGGAATGATTTCTAATTGTTTTGTTAATTCTTTTTTTAATTAATAAAAAAAAAAAAAAAAAATCACAAAAAAAAAAAAAAAAAAAAAAGATGTAATGGAGAGGCCAGAGGGAATTGCCTGAAAATGTAGAGCTGTGTTCCAGTAGCCATGCTTCTTGAAGATGATTGTATAATGATATAGCTTTCACAATGTGACTGTGTGATTGTGAAAACCTGTGATGATGCTCCTTTTATCTACCTTATCAACAGATGAGTAAAACATATGGAAAAATATTAATAATAGGGGAAAAAATGTTAAAATAAACTTAGATTGAAATGCTAGTGATCAATGAAAGGGAGGGGTAAGGGGTATGGTATGTATGAATTTTCTTCTGTTCTCTTTTTATTTCTTTTTCTGAATTGATGCAAATGTTCTAAGAAATGCTCATGATGACGGCTATACAACTATGTGATGATATTGGGAATTATTGATTATATATGCAAAACAGAATGATCACATGTTAAGAATATTCGTGTTTCTTTCTTGTCATATATTTTTTAAAAATTTAAAAATTAAAAAAAAATCATCCTACAAAGAAAAGCCCATTGTCAGGTGGCTTCACAGGGGAATTTTATCAAATATTACAGAAAGAATTAACAACAATCCTGTACAAACTTTTCCAAAAAACTGAGGAAAAAGGAACTCTACCTCATTCATTTTATGGAGCTAATATTGTTTTAATACCAAACCCAAGTAAAGATGCTTTAAGGAAGGAAAACTACAGTCCAATCTCCCTAATGAACACAGATGCAAAAATTCTCAATCAAATATTAGCAAATCTAATCCAAAAGCACATTAAAAGAATTAAACACCAAACCAAGTAGAGTTTATACAGGAATGCAAGGACAGTTCAACACAAGAAAATCAATTAATGTGATACAGCAAAGGAATAAATCAAAAGGGAAAAAAACACAAGATCATCTCACTGATGCTGAAAAAGCATTCAACAAAATTCAGCATCCTTTTCTGATAAAAACACTCCAAAAGATAGGAATTGTGGGTAAACTGCCTCAATATGATAAAGGGAATATATGAAAAAATGATGGCCAGCATCATACGCTGTGGGGGGAGGCTGAGGGCTTCCCCCTAAGATCGGGTGTGAGACAGGAATGTCCACTGTCACCACTATTATTCAACACTGTGCTAGAGTTCTAGATAAAGCAATCAAGCAGGACAAAGAAATAAAGGGCATCCAAATTGGAAAGGAAGAAGTAAAACTCTCATAATTTGCAAATGATATGATACTATACTTGGAAGATCCTGGGAAATCTACAGCAAAGTTACTTGAGCTAATAAATTCAGCAAGGTGGCTGGATATAAAATGTGCAAAAATCAGTAACATTTCTATACACTAGCAATAACCTAGCTGAGGAGTCAGTTAAGGAAAAAAATTCCATTCAAAATAGCAAATAAAAGAATCAAATACTTAGGAATGCACTTAACTAGGAATATAAAGGACTTATATACAGAAAACTACATAACATTGCTAAAAGAAATCAAAGGAGATCTAAATAGGAGGAAAGGTATTCCCTGCTCTTGGATAGGAAGGATAAATATAGTTAAATGTCAATTCCCCCAAGTTGATCTACAGATTCAACACACTACCGATCAAAATTCCAACAACCTACTTTGAAGATTTGGAAAAGCTAACGACCAAATTCATCTGGAAGGGAAAGAGAACCCAAATAGTTAAAGGCATCCTAAAAAAGAAGAACAAAGTGGGAGGATCAACACTCTCTGACTTTAAAACCTATTATAAAGTCACAGTGGTCAAAACAGCATGGTACTGGCACAAAAACAGAAGCATTGACCAATGGAATTGAATCATGAGTGCAGAAATAAACCACCAAATCTATGAGCAACCGATGTTTGACAAGGCCCCCAAATGCTCTGAACTGGGACAAAATGGTCTTTTCAATAATTGGGCATGGAAGAACTGGATATCAATTGCCAAGAGAATGAAAGAGGACCCCTATCTTACACTCTACAAAAAAATTAACTCAAAGTGGATCAAACGCCTGAGTATAAGAACTAGCACCATAAATCTTCTAGAAGAAAATGTAGGGAAATACCTTCAAGAACTAGTAATAGGAGGGAGCCTCTTAAACTTTACACCCTAAGCTCAAACAACAAAAGAAAAAATAGATAAATGGAGACTTCAAAATCAAATGCTTCTGCACCTTAAAAGATTTTGTCAAAAAGGTGAAGGGGCAGCCAACTCAATGGGAGAATATATTTGGAAATCACATATCACACAAGGTTTGATTTCCTGTATAAACAAAGAAATCATACAACTCAACAACAAAAGAACAAACAATCCAATTTATAAAATGGGCTAAAGATATGGATAGGCATTTTTCTGAAGAGCAAATACAGATGGCTCAAAAGCACATGAAGAGATGCCCATTTTCATTGGCTAGAAGGGAAATGCAGATAAAGACTATAACGAGATACCACCTCACACTATAAAGGTGGCTGCTATTATACAAACAGGAAACTATAAATCTTGGAGCGGATGTAGAGAAACTGGAACACTTATGTACTGCTGGTGGGAATGTATAATGGTGCACCCACTATGGAAGACTGTTTGGCGGTTCCTTAGGAAACTAAATATCGAGTTGCTCTTTGACCCAGCAATAGCACTACTTGGTATATACCCAGAAGAGCTGAAAGCAATGATACAAACAGATGTTTGCGCATCAATGCTCATAGCAGCATTATTCACAATTGCCAAAAGATGGAAACAAACCAAATGCCCATCAACAGACGAGTGGATGAACAAAATGTGGTGTATATATATATACATACATACATACATACATACACACACACACACACAATGGAATATTATGGAGCAGTAAGACAAAATGAAGTAGCGAAGCACATAACAAGATGGATGAGCCTTGAGGACATAATGCTGAGTGAAATTAGCCGGACACAAAAGAAGAGATACTATATGATTCCACTTTTATGACCAGCATAAAGGTATAATCAGAGGCTTATAATACAGAATATAGGGGAGTAAGAGATACGTAGAAGCTAGATATGGGTGAACTGTAAGCTAATGAGGTTGAACTCCAATGTAAAGGATTAGATAGGAGTGAAGGTGGTTCTCTAGGGGGTCTATAAGTAATATTGAAGATGAACAAGATTTAAAGGGGTTGTATACACCTATGTGTTCCACTGATTAACACTAGAAATATGAATTAATTCTCACAAGAATTACTTCAAAAATATAATTCTTGTATAAAGAGTGTTTAAGTCTAGGGTACAGGGGAGAAACTGCTACTGCATGCTATAAGCTATGTTCAAAAGGAAACCATCAGCACTACCACAGCAACAGCAGAGGTAAATAATGGAGGGAGGGACAAGAGTTAAGAGGAGGTTTAGATTTCCTATTTGGTGAGGGCATGTTTATTGATTTTCTTTCTCTTGGGAACAATGAAATTATCTAAAATTGGGAATGTTGATGGCCTGTGGACTTTGGGCCCTCTACATGATGCCCGATGAATGCAGGTGGCTGAAGGACGCACTGATGGAGAAGTAGATTGGCGAACGATGGTCTATATTTATGAATAAATGTTGTACTGCTACAAAAAGGAACAAAGTCGTGAGGCATGTAACAATGTGAATGAACATGTGGGACATTTGGTAACACAAAATAAGCCAGAAACAAAAGAACAATAATGGTACGATCACCTTTAGAAAATGCTCGTAAAAAAACAGGGGCCTAGAGTGTAAGCTTTTAAAGCAGACACAGTAAGTCCAGAGTGGTGATTATTATTTCTGGGCTTTGAGAAGCTGTTTTATATATATAGTCTGATATTTAGGGATAAGAATGAAGCTGAACAGGTTGGAGTTAAGGTAATTCGGAACACAGGGGTAAGGAAGATAGTGTCTACATTTTAGAATCACACAAACGCTTTGACATAAATGGAAGAAAGGTCTACTTGGCCACCTGGAACTGAAATTTTCTGTAGTGCATAATCTAATTCAACCTATCTGTATAGCTCATTTGAACAACTGAAACACAGGAAGCACGGAATAAGAAAGAGGTCCTTTAATCCTGTGTAGATTATTGTAATACCTGGAAATATAGTAGAGTATATTAAGCAGATAATCAAAAAGTATTGGCAAAGTCCCCTGACAGACGGGAAAAAGAATATGGAACTATTAAATCTTACCATCAGGGAATCCCCTGACACTGCGTCAAACTTTAGGGACACCCAAATCAATAGACCATGCCCTTGATCATGAGGCTTACTCTTCTGAAGCTTATGTAGGTAGAAGAGAAGCTTAGCCTACCTATAGGCATGCCTAAGAGTTACTTCTGGAGGACTTCTTTCGTTCCTCAGCTGCGGCCTCAGTCTCTCTCAGCCCAACTCTGCAAGTGAAATCATTGCCCTTCCCCGCACATGGGATAAGACATCCAGGAGTGAAAGCGTCCCTGGCAACGTGGGAGATGACTCCCAGGGATGAATCTAGACTCGGCCCCACGGGATCAACAATTCCATCCTGACCAAAAGGGGTTAAAGTGTAATTAATAGAGTATCAGTGGCAGAGAGGTTCAAATACAGTCAAGAGGCTACTCTGGGGGTTGCTCTTACATAAGCTTCAGATAGATCTTGTTACCTATCATAACCTGCCAACCCCCAATCAGGACCATTCCAGCCAATCCTAAAGAACACCTAGGGCAATTTATAAGATTCCACAAGGGGTCCATGCACTAGTGTAACTTTCCAGAAACCTACAACCTCCAGATGGGTCCCTGGTCCAGATAAGTCCTGAAACCTAGCCTAGCCTCTCCAGAATATCAGATAGTTCCATCTCCCTACCCCATATTAGTGACAGACGCTTTCAATATGAAACAGTTAAAATTGCCATTGCCCAAACACCCCTAAACTGAGGTATGGAAAGATCAAAGGTGATGGTAGAATTATACATAGAAAATAGGATTTAACAAATGAATATGAATGCTGAATTATTAAACTGATAACTATTTTAGTCTCCAGTATTTTAGAGCAGCTACAAGTAAAAACCTAAAATTGTGAAATTGTAACCCAGGTCAAAGTCTGAAATATGTTCTACAACTAATTGTGCTGCTGTGCTTTGAAATTCATAGCTTTTTTGTATATATGTTGTCTTTCACAAAAAAAAGAAGGAAAAAAGTTGACTGTGGTGATAAAAAAATATTTAAGCCCTCTAGCCTCCTATATTCTGGAAGCAGCTAGAAGAAAAAGTATGAGAAGATCGTATGGTAGCCCATGACAAACTCAGGATCTGTCCTGTAACCACTTGTTAAAGAGTGCTTTGAAAACTATTGCTTTTTTATTTCTTTGGTTTGTATGTGTTATACTATACAATACAAAAAGGTTTAAAAAAACCAGTTGGCCATATATACATAAGTCTATTTCTGGATTCTTTTCTGTTCCATTGGTTGATATACCTAGTCCTGAGCACAATAACCATTTACTGTAGCTTTTCAGTATTTTTGAAACCAGGGAGTATAAGTCTTTAAATTTTGTTGCTTTTTTTTTTTTAGAAATTTCTTTGACTTCTCTAGGTTATTTGTATTTTAATAAAATAGTAGAACAAGCTTGTGGATGTTTTACAAAGCCTAGGGGAGATTTTTATTTGTATCCAAATGAGTCTATGATCAATTTGAGGAGAACTGGTATAGTAACAAAAGTGCATTTTCCAATCCATGAGCCTGGCACATATCTCTGCTCATTTAGGTCTTCCTAAACTTCTCTCAGCAATATCCATAGTTATCCATGTAGAGGTCCTGCAAGTTTTCTGTTAAATTTGATTCAATTTTACTTTTTCATGCTGTTGTAAATGGTATTTTCTATTCCATTTCCCAGATGTTTGCTGTTAATATGTAAAAATTCAATTAATTTTTGTATATCATTCTTGTATCCTGAAACCATGCTATTTAGACTTATTAATTCCAGTAGTTGTTCTGTAATTTCCTTACTATTTTCTATGTAAACAATCATGTAATCAGCATTTTTTCCCTTCTAATATTTATGCCTTTTTCCTTGTTTTATTGAAATGGCTAGGATGACTAGGACATCTAAAACCATACTGAATGGAAATGGTGAGAGTGGACACCCTTGTCTTGTTATGAATCTTGGGGGACGGTGTTTAGTGTTTCACCACCGGGTATGATGTTGGCAATCAATAATTCACCATCAGGTATGGTATTTCCTGTAGACTTTTCAGACATGTGCTTTATTAGATTAGGGAAGTTCCCTTCTATTCCTAGTTTATTTAAAGTTTTGATCATGTATGAATGTTTAATTTGGTCAAATGTTTGTCCATATTTATTAAAATAATAATTTCCTGTTTATTCTGGCAAAAAAAGAGCATTAATGAAATGAACATTTTCTAAGGCTCTATTCTTTCTCCATGTAATCTAGATTTCAAATCTTACAATAGTATCTGCTCCTTTCTGAACATTTAAAAAAGCAGAGGCAAAGAAAATTAAAAGCACTGATTAATAAAAATCATTTTACAAAGAATAAAAATTAACATGTTATAAGTGTAAGCTTCTTTATGTATTCAGCTATCTAGATACATATAAAACATTTTATCTAAAATGTATTAAAATGTAACTTTTGGGCGGGCCGCGGTGGCTCAGCGGGCAAGAGTGCTTGCCTGCCGTGCCGGAGGACCCCGGTTCGATTCCCGGCCCCAGCCCATGTAAAAAACAAACAAACAAACAAAATATAATAAAACAAGAAAATGTTTAAAAATGTTTCCCTTTCTTCCTTCCATCCTTCCTTCCTTCTCTGTCTTTCCTTCCCTTCCTCCCTCTCTCTTTAAAAAAAAAAAAAAAAAAAATGTAACTTTTTAGAATACTTGTAGCATTTAACATGAGAGTCCATTAAGCTAAAGATATTATAAGAATGCAGCAACACCAAATATACCTGTCATCCATGCTACAGAATCATGAGCCTAAACAAAACATTGACAGATCATATATTTCATTCATTTATGTTATGGCAAGAGGAGAGATATATACTATGTTATGATTAGATATCTATCCTGAAAGATTTCATAACAGTTAGGTTTAATAACTCTTAGACTCATTTATATCTAAATTTAATCTCTTGTTACTCTATTGTATTAATTCCCTCCTTTGCTATCTTCATTGCTTAATATATTGCTGGTATTCTAAAAATATTTTATAAGAAAAACATAAAAAAGAGCAAGCATATATACAACACTTCAATGTAGCCACTTTTTATTCAACAATTCTATAAAAGACATCACGCAAGGCCCTCAAGAAGTTTATTACCTGGTGGGGGGTGGAGGAGAGGCAGAGGAGGGCAGAGTATAAGAAAAACAAGCAAAAAAAAATTCTAAGAAATATAAAAGAGACTTTAAAAAGAAGAACATTTTTCTAAGAAGGGAGAAAAGATTTTTAAGTGGCATATTTGGTTGGAAAAATCATGAAATTCTTCAGGTAGGAGAGACATTTAAGATAAATTTTCAACAGACATAACACATCATTTTAAATGACACATTAAGAATATGCATTTTATTCAAGTTTTTTCCCAAACATAACTAAAAGCAAAGATTTGTTTTGTTTGTTGTTGTATAAATACAAGGTCAAGGAGAATGTGAAATGAGAAAACTTCAATAAATTTGAAACCACAAGGATGAGTGATAAATGACTGAGCAGATACAAGGAAAATGAACCTGCAAGTGAGGGATATGAGATTCAAACACACTTATATCACTGAATGCATAAAAGACACAGTAATGGGAGGAACTGAAAATTGGATGAAGGTGAGACTCAAAACAGGAGAGGTAGATATATCCGTAGATACCCTCCAAGAATCTGCCCAGCTGAGTAACTTACAGTTCCTCACCACAGTAGAAAACTAGAGATTTATTCCCCAGATAAGGTGAAACTGAGGGTCTCTGGATTTGAATATACCAACAGAGACTGACTGACTCAAAAGTTATATTATATGCTAAGACCCATACCACTCAGCAACCAAAATGCTAGTAGCCAGACCTATCACCTTTGGTTAAAAGATTAGTGGTTAGAATGCCTGCCTTCCAAGTGGGAGACATGGGTTTGATTCCTGGACCATGCATCACCACACCCCACACCCCAAAAAAAGATTAGAAAATTCTTCTCTGGTGAATCTAATCAACCCATGAAAAAGGCCCTCATCAGAGGTTCCACAAAGAAATAGCTCATTCATGTAATACACTTTGACAAACCCTACTCACACACGCAGGACTTCCCCAATTAACTCAGGAGTCTATTATGAGGCAGAGCTCTATAAAAATTAAAAGAAAAGACTGTGGAGTCAGATTTCCTGGGCTCAAATTCCAACTCTGCCACTTACCATCTGTATAACAGCAGACAAGCTCCTTGAATTCATGTCTTTGTCTACTCATCTGTCAAACAGGAATAATAAGAGTAACTAACTCCTAAGAGTGTCATGAGGAATAAATACAATAGATAAAGCACTTAGAACAATATGCGGCTTGAAAATATTATGTATACCAAAAAAACCATGTTTTAATCCTGATCCAATCTAGTGGAGGCAGCTGTTTCTTTTAATCCTAATTCAACTTTGTAGGGCAGAAACTCTAGATTAGATTATTTTCACAGAGATGCAGCATACCCAGTTGTGGGCGTGAACTTCTGATTAAATAGAGATAGGACCACCAAATTCAGCTGAGTCTTGATTAGTTTACTGAAGTCCTTTAAAAGAAGAAACATTTTGGAAAGAGCAGAGATGACACAAATGCTGACACTTGGAGAACAGAGACACAGACGTTTGGAGATGCTTGGAGCCAAGCAGACATCACCATGAGATTTCCAGAACCTGGAAAGAGTCAAGGGAAGCCAAGAGATGAAAGCCAGATCCAGTGAAGAAAAGTGAGAAACCCACATGAACAGAGGCTGCAAGCAATGGAGCCCAGGAGCAAGGGACCAGAAGATAACTACCAGATAACCATCCAGCTGACAGAGGTGCTCCTGACCCACTGACCTTCCTTGAATTAAGGTATCTTTCCCTGGATGCCTTAGTTTGGATATTTTTATAAGCTTAGAACTGTAAATGTGTAACTTACTAAATTCCCTTTATGAAAGCCATTCCACTTCTAGCATATTGCATTCCACAGCTTGCAAACTAACAGTGTCTGACACATTCTAAGCATAATATAAATGTTTGCTATGTTTATTATTACAGCCTCACACTTTCATATGAGCAGACTGCCAAGGACAACCGAACACATGAAGAAAGCATCTAATATAAAAAACAGGCCAAATAATTTTTTTTAATAACAGAAAAGAAACTTCACAAGAAAATTTTGAAAATAAAAAATACTGTCAGTAAATCTTTCAGAGAACTGAGAGTAGATAGCATATTGAAAAATAAGAATATGAAGCTTTAATTTTTCTTTGACAAATATTTGAAATAAAATTGTGATAGCAGTAATAAAAAAAAGCTTCAAAGTTAAGGAAATCTCCAGTAAAAAGTAGAGTATAAAAGAAAAAGAGAAGGAAAATTACACTAAAAAGATAAGAAAATTAGAAGACCTCACCCAGGATATATAACATCTAACTACGAGGAATTCTAGAAAAGCAGAACAGAGGAACAACAGAGAAACAACCATCAACAAAATGACTCAAGAAAATTTTCTAAAACTAAAGGATATGATTTCCAGGTTAAATGGGTCCATCAAGTACCTAAGAAAACAGAAGAAAAAACCTACACCAATGTACACCGGAGACAAAGATTCTACAAGATTCCAGAGAGATAAAATAGGTTTTTACAGAAGACCAAAAATATAACAGCATTAGACTTCACAACAGCAGCACTGGAAAGTGAAAGACAAGGAAATAATGTTTTTAAAATTGAGAGAAAATTCTTTAAAACACAGAGTTTTACAATCTGTCAAATCAACAATTAATTGTGGGAAGAATAAAATCATATTTAGACCTATAAGATATCAAACTAACTTTATTTCCCCTGCTGCAGTGTGAGAGCCATGAGGCCTCTGAGGCAGGAGGGACTGGCAATTCTGGGCCCCACTGTCCTAGAAACTGCAAAAGGAGCCACCTGAGGCACATGGGGTTTTCAGGACTGCTGAGGGACAGGGCAAGGGAGTAGCCCACAGCTCCCACACTACCTGCCTCACAGCTTATCCAGTCATCAGCAAATGAACTATCCAAGGCCACACGCACCAACATCTTATGCACCGTGTGCAGCTGCAGCAGGATTCTGCCCAACAGCCCTGCACTCAACATGCATCTGGTCAACAGCCACTGCAGAACATCACAGCAAATCTAACTATAAGGAAAGATTTGAAAACTTCTACTGCTGACGAACTGAATGATGCCCTAGAGACCCTGACAGACCATTTTCTCAATTTTCTCTTGTAAAATAGCACTTTATGAAAATGCATGCTGAAAAGAAACATAAATGTAGTATGTGCAGCAATTCTTATGGTACTGAATGGGACTTGAAAAGACATGCAGAGGATTGTGGCAAGACCTTCCAGTGCACATGTGGCTGTCTTTAAGCTAGCAGAACTGCCTTGCAGTCATACATCTACCAAACTGGCCATGAGATCCCTACTGAGTACAGGGATCCACCTGGTAAGAAAAAAGAAAATGGAGAACTCCATAAACCAGAGGTTGTCAAAAAAGACCACTGAATCCTTGATCAATAAACCGACCTCTAGACAGGGCACAGAAGACTAGAAACTTCAGTAATAAGCTGAACACAGGAATCCACCTAGTAAGTAAAGAAAAATGTAGAACTTCATGAACAACCAGAAGTAGTCAAAAAAAAAAAAAAAGAGCATCCTGATCAATAAACCAACCTCTAGACCAGATGCTCAAGAACTAGATATTTCAGAAATAAGACTAGCAGCTTAGTTTGAAGATCTTGCAACTCTTATGCCAGAAAACGAACTCCTACAATACCTCCAAGACATCCTCAAAAGTTGCTTTTACCAAAACCCAAAGTGGCTTTGGTTGAACTGCCTGTTATGCGATTTTCTCCTGTGCCTGTCTTTGCGATGGCCAACTCCTTGGTCCAGCCTGTGCTAGGAGGTATGGAGCCTCAGGACTCTGCCACAGGTGCCATTCATTTACTTCCCTTATCCACAAAAACCCTAATCCTTGGCCTAGTTCAGAGGCTTGCTCTCTTAAAAGCTGTGAATCCCACTGATATTAAGCCAATTAGTACAGGTGTTCAAGTGAACTTGGGAAAAAGCCCACCTACTACTTTACAAAAACTGGTGTACACATGTCAGAAGAACAGCATTTCTTCCATCAGTGTGAAGATAGACCTGTCTTATGCCTCAATAAACTTCATGCTTTCTGCACAGTAGGCTTCCCCAGACTCCTTTGAATGTCTTATTCTCAAGCTGAGTTGAGTTTGGTTCTCAAGTTTCATTTCCCATTAGTGTTCATACTCAAACACTGTTACCCAGTTCTAAAGTAACTTCATCCATAGCTAGTCAGACCGATGCTTGTTTTCAGTCAGGTGGGATTTCCAGAGAAAGTCAAACCAGTGGAGTGCAAAGTTCCATAGATGACCAGGTCCACATGGACCAAGCAGTAATGTGTAGAGATGTTGTTGAGAATGTCCATTCATCATACAGGGTTTCTACAGACAACATTATAAGCCACTGTTTGGTAGCAGAAAGTTTAACTCATGGTTTGTTACTTCAGAATGATCCTAAGACTTTACATCAAGATGTTGAGAAATCTGCACCTATTATAAACTTCAGTGAGCAGAATAGTATGCTTTCTTCACAAAACATGACAGATAATCAGACCCAACCATAAATTAAGTGATTTAAGAGATATCTTGTTAAGTAACTGGCCAGGTCAGACATTGGATAATCACAGTCTTTTGTCTGACACAAACACTGAGCCTGATATATAGCTCACACTTGACCCAACCCACTATCCCAGAATAGATTTTGATATTGAAGAGTCCTTTCCAGCCTCAAATATCCAAACTTAAATGGAAGAGTGGATTCAGTAATATGACACACTGAACCAATCTTGGAATCCCTGGATTTATAGACCCAAACTGACTGTCACTTACAGACACCTCTGCTTAGGGGAAATGCTAACTTCTTGGGCCTTGAAATGTTTGACAAGCAAACACAGACAGACTTAAACTTCTTTTTAGACAGTAGCCTTTATCTACCTCTGGCAGTATTCTGAAACACTCCAGCTTTTCTGTGAGTACTGATTCATATGACACAGAAGTCCAAACAGAAGAAATTCCCACTAAAAATTTACCTCTCTGGAAAGCAAAGTTTAGTTGAACAGTATAGAAACACAGACCATGAATTCTGGCTTTGAAACCCTAGAGAGTTTGTTTTTCACCAGCAGTGAAACTCAAACAGCCATGGATGATTTTCTTTTGGCCGATTTGGCCTAGAACATGACGTAGTCTCAATTCGGTTCTTTGGAAACCCAGATATGTGCAGAACTACACACAATCTCCAACTTCTACAAGTGAAGTCCACATTCAGGATGGCATTTACAGTGTTCTTGTGGATTTAGAAAGTGGGGAACAGGGACAACAGTATTAACTACTGAATGTAGATGTTTATACAGTTGCTTAGATTCTTGGCAATTTTTTGCCTTTTGTATTTGTAAACATGAAATTTGTTCATAAATGTGAGTGTATTATAAAGTGTTGTGATGTTGATCTAAAAACGAAAATAGGTAATTTTACAAAACACTCTTAATTTAGACATTATGGAGTAAATAAAGGGAATAAGAAAGAAAAAGACACAGGATTTGAAAACAGGAGATAAAACTAAAGTGAAAAGCAAGGGGAATTCTCACAGAATAATGGTGAAGTGAGCAACCAAAATATCAATGTACAAAGAATAGAGAGCAACCAGTCTAGACAGGAGTAGATGAGAACGCTCCTAGGAAAAATAGTCAAGCAACTGAAATTAAGACGCTTATATTTTATCTTCATAAGTATAATTTTAAACAAGTTGGTAAAATTTTATGTTTGAATTATTAATTAGAAAATTGACCAAATGAAAACAATATGTTGAGCAGGAAAAGTAAACATAATATATTACAATTTCAAGCAGTGAACAGTAGAAGAAACAATAAGTATGTCATTTAGAGATATTACACAGGTAAACAATAAAAGATTCAGCTATATACACTAAACATGGCTGCCTCAAGAAAGCAAGAAGGCTCATCAGGAGGCTAGAAAAGGGAGAGCATATGGAACTGCTATATTTCATAGCAAGTGTTTGACAACTTTAAACCATGAGCACATTTAATTTTGATTTTTTAAAAATGATAGTGTAAAAAACAGTATGGCATGAAGAGCTGAAGACACTGTCCTTAGTTGACTGTACACGTAATCAGACATAGATGTAATCAACTTACTGCTGATTTAAGTCTACTAAATACTCTTGCAGTAATGGTTAGCCAGCGCTTACTTGATCAGACAACTGGGGACCATTATCCGACCAAGGTGACATGTAAACCTGTCACAGTATGTCTCAACACCAAAGCTGCTCAAAACAAACAAAAATCCAACAAGACACTTAGGCAAATGACTTCGAAGAACAGACCCTCCAGGGGTCATCCTGATTATTCAATCATCCCAAAGCACCCTACTAGTTAATGCTGTCTACTTAACATCAATCTCTATCCCATCTGGGAAGTTACTGGCTAATCAACACATAATCACAGTACGTTTCCAATGACCTTGCGTGGTGTTAGATTTCCTAGAAACAAAAGAGACAGTGATTTTTTTCCTGATTCTGCTAGGCAAAGGTAAGTTGGAAAAAGGAAAAAGAACAAAGGAAACACACATAAATACATACCTCAAGTAAAGATCTAAAACGAATAGCCATTAAGACTGAATGATTTAGAACAGTCTAATCATTTAAACTCAGATTTTCAGGTTCGTCAGTTTAAAGAAATCATTTGTTTATCCAAATCTCCTTTACTAGTCTATAAGCTCTTGGCAGGTAATATGACCACTTCTTGATCTTTTTTTGATTTCTTTGCACTTTGAACTGAGTAGTTCCAGGCACATAGTAGGGCCAAAAGGAATATTTTTTTAATTAATGCTTTTGGAATAAATGATTGAATAAAAGAAAATGTGTCGCTAATGGCTCCCACATGAATTCCTTTTCCCTCTTATTTCTGCAAGAACAACAGGTTAGAGCTTGGGCAGTAGAAAATCAAGTTGCTAACACTAAACAGATCTATTCATATTAAGGCATGAGCCTGCAGGCCTAAAACCTAAAAGAAATTACATTGCTACATTCTACTCTCTTAAGAATCCAACTATTATTGGGGTTAATGATGTTTTTGAAACTTCTTATGACGCTGTATTAAAGAATTATTCTATACTTCAAATATTACTACCAATAAACTTTTGCCAATGGCAGAATATTATCACAAGTCAAAAATATTACTGTGGTAAATATTCATTACCTGAAAAATGAAAACATCCCAACCACTAATAATTTTAATAAATTAAAATTTTCTACTATATAATGCTCATCTGCACTTTCAATTAAGTTTTTCTTTACTAAAGTCTTCATTCAGAAAATCAACATATCCTAGGAGATGTCACACACAAAAAATTGCAAATAGACCCTCCAAACACTTATCTCCTTTCCAGCCTCTTTGCTTAATTCTTCCACCTCCTTCAATTCCTTAATAGTACTCTTTCCCCAGGCTCAGGGCCCTCTGATCCCATCTCATTACCCTTGCCTTCAAAGAGTGCATTCACTCTCATAATCTTAATGGTCTGCCCAAGATTTCCAGAACTAACCACTTCCCTGGGGGCACTCATATATTCCCAACCAAATAATGAACATTTTTATGTGGCTGTTCCATTGTCAACACAAAATTCTCAGTATATGAGTCATACTCTGATTTGGCAAAATCTCAAACCTCAATGAATGTTAGGGAGAAGATATATATTACCTCCTCTCATCACATTTTAAAAGAGGACATAGACCTACTCTCAATCAAAGGAAACAATACTGAAGAAATACTATATCCTTTTCTCTGCCTTCTTTACTCCTCCCCAAGAGAAAACTAAGAATGGTGAAGGCAGACTATCCATAGCTGCTTTCATTTGGATGAGCTATATAAGTGTATGTATAGAACGCATGCATAGTACATGGTCTTTGGGCTCCTCACTGCAAACTCATACCCACAAATGATAAATTCTTCTAATACAGCTCCCATGGGAGAAGATCACAAGGGAAAAACTTCATTCCTTTAGCACTGAGACTTGTGTTTTTTTAGCTACTCTGTGACCAAATGGGTAAATTCAATTCAAAAGAAAACTTTGGGGAGATCTCATTTTAGTTTGAGGTACAAAGTCACATTTACATCAAAGCTTTGAAAGTATTGCCACTGCTCTGGTTCCTATAAGACCCTTGGTTCTATTTCTTAATTGATTCAGAAGCCAAGAGTGGCAGTATGTTAAAGGCTATCCCCAAGAACCACCAGAAATATTCAATTTCATGTCTTCTCCTAAGAACTACCAGAGAAAAATACTGTAAAATTCATGTTTCCCAACTGCAACTGGATTCACAGTGCTGCCTACCATAACCACTTTTATCTAGTTAATGCTCTCATTTCCAGAGCAGCTATTGCAAAGATTCCAACTTACCTCAAACTTCCGACCTTCTATTCCTTTCTGCAATCAAAGTAGATGACCAAGCCTCCTATTAAACAGAGAAAACAGAAGACATTTTAAGAAAGATCTCTGACCTTCGTGCCACCAAAACTAGAGCTACCAGCGTCTGTATCCATCTATGACACTTTATTCCCCTGAGAAAGAAAGAGGAATTCCTCCACTTACTTGAAGCTAATTCTTCCATTTATGTCATTGGAGAAGTAGCCTGATCAACTATTCTCTATCTCTCTTAAATAATCAATCTCCCCCTCTTATTCAGCTCCTTTCCATTAATACCGAGACCTGCTTCAGGTCCTTCATCTTTAAAAATAATGCAAAACGAAATAAAAGCAAATCTTTCCTCAATTACACATTCCCCTCCAACCATAGCCTTTTCCTTTTTCAAACTAACTTTACGGATTCTCTATTGTTACATCCCAAGTCTGCATGAAATCAATTACCTTCTTTTACCTCAATGCAAAAAGATACTTTCAATTCCTTATCTTATTTGACTACTAAAAGCATTTAACTAGTCTTCCCTTCTCAAAACTCTTGCCCTTTGGTTTGCAAGACAAGCATACTATTTCCTTTTTTCTATCTGAATTCCTCTGACTGCTTCTTCCCAATCTCCCCTGGAGACTTTTCTTCAACCTACTCTAAATTTTGGTATTCTTTAGGGCTCCAACTAAGCCCTTCTCTTCTTCTCACTTCAGATATACTCCCTGGACTACCTCACTCACTCCTCTGGATTCATTTACAAACATAAGTTAAGGAATCTCTATTTCAGACCTATCTCCTGAACATCAGATCTATCTATCCAACAGACAATTGAATAACTTCTCTCTCAGTCTAATAGGCATCTCAAACTCAAACAACCAAACCTGAATTTAAAATCTCCCCCACCAAACTCAAATGTACTTTTCTTCAAGGATTTCTTATCCTGGTGATTGGTATCATCATCTACAAAAAAGTTACCCAACACAAAAACTTGGTGTCATCCTTGTCTCCTCCTATCTATCTGCTAATACCTTCAGAACCTTTCTCCTTCTCTCAATCTCAACTACCTCTACCCTATTTAAGGCCATCAGTTAATTTTCACCTGGTTTACAACATGAGCCTCCAAAATGTTTCTCTGCTTCTAGTTTGTCTCCTTTCTAATCCATTCTCCAGCTACCAAAATGATCCTTCTAAATACTTCCCTATTTAAAAGCTTTTACAGCTCACTATTACTTTCAGCATAAAGTCAAAATTCTTAAGATAAATTAATGGAACTTTGTAACCTAGTTGCTGCTGCCATTCTTGTCTCTTAATGTTTCCTTATCCTGAAGTCATATAGGAATTTGCATTTTAACCATGTGACTCTACTCAAATCACTACACCATTCTAAACCACAATGTTCCCCTATGTAAAATGAACAGTCTGAATGGATGACTTCTAAGATACTGCATTATAGGAGCCTCTAAAAATATTATCCTACTACTAAAATTGAATTCCTACCTTCTTCACAAGCTACTTTCTATCTTAAATTTATTTTCAGTCAATAGTAGTAGTCTTCCTTCATCCATCCAGGATGGAGAGACTCCCTGTTGTCTTTTTCTCTTTACTTTACTCCATCCTATAGTATTTCCTTACTCACCCCTTCCTTTCTCTTCCAGTGCCCAGCCTTGTGATTCAGAACTCTATCACTATTTCTTGAAAATTACAGGAACTTACTCCCAGTCATTTTGCTCTCAAATTTATTCATCAATTGGAATAAATCTTTTTAAAACAATCATATTTTAGAATGTCATTCTCAACTACAACTCATTCAAAATAGGAATGACAAACTCATGGTTCTATGGTGTATAAACTCTAGAGTATCAAATGTAAGCAAAGCAAGCACGAAAATGAAATTATGAATGGTACTTAGACTAATGAGTAAAAGTAAAATTACGTCCTGTGAAAAGGCTACAGTTATATCACAACATTGAGGCACAAGAAGACACTATACAACAAACAACAGAGAAAAATATTATGTAACAATCACAGTAAAATCAACTTTGATAGTGGGCAACATTATCAGTATAGAAGACCATAAATCTGATGTTCTCGCCAATAATAAAGATAAGAGTTTCATATCTTTCACCACTTCATGTACTTCCATATTGATTTTCTCTATTTATAAGGCAGTCTCGTTTATCTGGACAGATATATCTAGTAATCTCATCTCCTGGTACAGTAAGCTCAAAACTCTTTTGGGTGGCCAAGAGAGAAATCATGAACTCAATGCTTCAATATTCAATTGCTATTCATAAGACAGTTTTAAGATCCTCACTGAAAATCTGTTTACAATTTTACTAGATATAATTCCAGGCCTCTGTTATTTCTCTGACCGCATTTATAACCCCCCCTGTTCTAGCGACAATGGCCTCTCCACCAATCATACCTCTGCTTCAAAATATTTGGTTGTGTTTATGTTCATTTTTAATGTAATCAGCAAATGGAAATCCACCACCCAACATAGAAACTGAACACTTTGACAATAAATTTTATATGTATCTCTTCCCTGTGCCTTCCTGAACACACACAAAAAAATCCTTAATTTATTTTTCATCATTTCCTTGTTTTCGAACTAAAGTTTTATGTCATTTATGTCTACTACCAAAAAGCATATATTTTTATTCCAGTTTTTTTTTAAGCAGTATCCTGTGGCATCCAAATCCTGGGAATTTAACTGTTTCACATAATATTATGCTGTTAATATTAATGTAGCTACAATTCCTTTGTTTTAACTGCTTTAATAACCCAGTTTTTTTCAGCCACTTTCCCTTCAACAGACATTTGGGAAGTTTACAGTACTTTGTATTAAGAACAGAACTGCTATGAACATTCTTAAGTATATTTCTTTCTGTATATATGCAGTTTCTCTTCAATATGTGCCTAAGAGTAAAATCACTGAGTTGCCAGGTTTGTATATATATATATAACTTCACAGGTTAGCGAACAATTATTTTCCAAAATGATTGCACAAATTTTACTCCTGGAAGCAATCTATAAAGGTCTTATTGATCCTCACCCTTTCTAACACTGTTTTGTCAGACTATTTCTTAAGTTTTGTCACTCATATATATATATATATATATATATACATACACATATAAATTGTACATACAACTGCAAATTCCTTTTCATTTATATCACAAATATATCTTTGTTATTAATTGCCTTCATAATTGTACTCCTCACAATTATCTTTATAATGTCTGTACAATCCCATCAGTATAACAATTTTCCTACTTTTAAACATTTAACTTTATCCAACATGTTCCTTATCATATAGTTAACGCCACAAACACTACTAAGACATCATGTATTGTTTTCTTTTTTAAGGCTATTGCCTTAGTATATATTCCAAGATCAGACTGATTAGTTCAAAGAATATGAACACTGCTTGATACACTTTGCTGAATCACTGCCCAAAAGGGTTTTATAATTAACATCACTATGTGTAATTTCTTTCTTATAACATACATATGAACATTTAGGTCTAAAGTATAAATATGATCAGACCATCATAAAATTGTTTTTACTTTGTATACTTGGTTCCCCACCTATCATATCCTCCCTCATTCCTTCCTACCACATGGTAGCAGCTCCTCCTGCCCACCCCAGATATTCTAAGCTAACCTAATATGTATCTACCCTGTATCTCTTTACTCATATAATCACATAAAAATATATGAACAATTCTCACCCTCCATGAGTGAGAACCAGGTTCATTTCTTGGACCACACACCTCCTCCAAAAAAGCAAAACATATAAACATATGCATGTGTGTGTATATAACAACATTCCCATTGCTTAGTTCATATATTTTTAATTATAAAATGTTGCACATTTTTCAGTATCTTATTTTTCCATATGCCTAACATTTCGTGGAAATCCCTCCTAGTCCACCAGTATGTAACTGATCCATTTTTTTAATGTTTACTAAGAATCAACCTCATATTACAGATATATATATTTATAGATATATAGTTATAATGTAGATATCTTATAAATATATATTTATTCTACCATTCCTCTACTAATAAACATGTACTGTGTTTCCAGTTTTTTGTCACTACAAACATTCGTATATAGTGGTATGTTTCTATGCTAGATTCTAAAGAATGAATTGCTAGGGCAACTGGTATACTTTTTTTTATTATTATTATTATTTTAATAGATGTTGCCTGATAACTTTCCAAAAGGCTCCACTAGTCCATATTTCTAGCAGCAAAATAAGAAAACCTTTTGGTCCTGGGTATCAGCAAGAAATCATTATTGGTCCTTATATCTTCTCCTTTTACACGAACAGAGGGTGAACGTCACTCACCATTTGGGATTATCACATTATTATATCACACTGTAACTTTAATTTGCATTCCTCTACTAATGGTTTGAACATCTTTTTATATGTTATTGCCCATCTGGATTTGCTTCTTCATTTCCTATGCTCATTTTGCTATAGTGTTATGTGGTTCCCTTTTTGTCAATTTCTAAGCAGATATTGCATACAACAGGTTATCAACTCTGTCTTTCAAATGCATTACAAATATTTTTATCAAACGCATGTTTGTATGGTATATTTTTTTCATTCAAAAGTTAAGTTTCATGCAATTAAATTCATCTTTATAACTTCTAGATTTATGATGGTGGTTAAGAAAATTTCCCTCACTTCAAGAGTACACATGCAATCTCCTGGTGTACAGTTTTTATTTTTAAATCTATAATACAAGTGGAATTCATTTCTGTAAACTGCTTAAAATAGGAATACAATTCTATTTCCCCAAAATGGCCAGCCAGATGTGCCAGAAGCATTTATGAAATAATCTACCTCCATTCCACTGAACTAAATTTCTACATTTAACATTCTTATATGTATGTATAGGGATCTATTGTAAGATACTCTACTCTTTTCCCCTGACTTACTGCAAGTTTTCAATTCTATTTATCAAATATCCTCTCTTGCCCATCACCATATTTCCAGAATCTAGCACAATTCACAACAGCTGACACATTATAACCGATTATTTTTGTTTAATTAATACATTTTAGTAAACAAATAAAGTACATTTTATTATCTGTAGCCATTTGATACAAGTACCTTTTTCTTCCTAAATCTTGTACCTACTTCAATTCTCCACATACTGCAGGGTATAAGCATTTTGGAATTAAAGAAATAATAGTAATAAAGTTAATTCTGGTTGGACTCTCTAGTTACCATCGTGTTACTCTATACATAGTGTCCACAAATTATATTTATAATACCAAGGTTATTTGTTGGATTGGCAATGGATTCTTAGATATGACATCAAAAGCATGAGCAACAAATGAAACAACTGATAGATTTGATTCCATCAAAATTTAAAACTTTTAAGTGGCAAGGAAAATTATCAATAAAATGAAAAGACAACCTACAGAATGAGAGAAAATATTTGGAAGCCACATATCAAGAAAAAGGTTTAATATCCAAAATACACAAATTTTTACAGTACAACCACAAAAAGACAAGCAACCCAATTAAAAAATGGTCAAAGGACTCAAATATACATTCTTCAAAGAAGATACACAATAAGCACATGAAAAAATGCTCAACACCATTAGCCATTAGGAAATGCAAATTAAAACCACAATAAGATATCTCTTCACAGCCACAAGGATGGCTATTACTTAAAAAAAAAAAAATGGAAAAAAGTGTTGGAGACAATACAGAGAAATTGGAACTCTAATGCACTGTTGGTGGGAATGCAAAATAGTATAACCAGTATGGAAAGCAATATTGCAGTTGCTCAAAAAGTTAAATAATTACCATTGACCCAGCAATTCCACTCCTAGGAATATACCTAAAGAGAGCATAAGCAGAGTCACGAATGGTATCCATATTAAAAGCAGTCTTATATACTATATCCAAAACTTGGAAACAATCCAGTGTCCAACAACTAATAAATGAATGAATGAAATGGGGTACACATTCACAACAGGATATTACTGGTTCATAAGAAAAAACTGTGCTTTGTATGAGACATGCTGTAGCATGGAAGAACTCTGAAAACCTAAGAGTCAATGAAATAAATAAGACACATAAGGACAACACTCTTAGTACTGCTACTACTGGCCTCATATTGAACACTAAACTTCTTTTACAATTTGCCTAAAGATCAAAATATAATAAGTCAGACCATATTATTTGATAAAATGAGTGAATGAAGTTGATGAATCAGGAACTATCCAGCCTGACATGTTCCATTTTTGTTGAGAGCTGATAATCTGGGGAGATGCAACCTATTCTTGAGGAATTCTTTTTGATTGCAATGAGCTACTGGCATTAGTAAATTAAAGCATTTCTGTATTGGTGTAAGTGGAATATTTCAGTCTAAAGTTTTCAAAGTTAACTGAATTTTAATTGGACTTTATTTCTGTTATTTATACTTCCATTTTGCACATCAAATTCTCTTTATACTTAAATCTATATCTTGGAAACATTGGGAACTGACTTGTTATATTTGCACTTTGAGCTGTTGAGATAAATGTGATTTTGTCAGAGTATCTGGTTTCCATATTTGAACATGAGCTGTTACCTTTTATTCCTACAAAGAAAAGTAAAGAAATCACTTAGCAATTTTATTTTATAATTAAAGGAATATTCCTAAAAAAAAATCACTTATATGAGATGACTAGAAATAGAAATTCAGAGATAGAAATCAGTGTAAGTGTTTCTGGGGTGGGGGAAGATAGAGGAGTGGGGGAAGGCAAAATATTGTAAAAATATTTTTTTAAATAACTGAGTAGGTGAAATATAAATGGGTGTGAACGAAGGGAACAAAAGTATCCCAGCCAGTCAATAAGAATCTTCTGCAAGCACAGATTCACGAAGGGTAAAGTGGAAATTTCCAGGAAGATTCCCAGGGAAAATGTGAAATACACAACGTAAATGAAATGGACAACTTCCTAGAAAGGCATGAACAACATTGACCTGAGAAGAAATAGATGACTTCAACAAACCAATCAAAAGTAAAGAGACTGTATCAGTCATTAAGAAGCTCCCAAAAAGAAAAGTCCAAGACCAGAAAGCATGACATGTGAATTCTACCAAGCATTCAAGAAAGAATTAATACCAATCCTGCTCAAACCCGTCAAAAAAATTGAAGAGGAGGGAACGCTATCTAATTCATTCTATGACGCCAAATCACCCTAATACCAAAGCCAGATAAAGGCACTACAAGTAAAGAAAATTACAGACCAATCTCTTTAATGAATACAGATGCAAAAATCCTCAACAAAATATTTGCAAATCATATCTAGCAGCACACTAAAAGAATTATATACCATGACCAAGTGGGATTTATTCCAGGTATGGAAGGCTAGCTTCACACAGGAAAATCAATTAATGTAATATACCATATCAATAAATTAAAGCAGAAAAACCACATGATCATTTTAGCAAGTGATGCAGAAAAGGTATTTCACAAAATTCAACATCCTTTCTTGATAAAAATACTTCAAAGGGCAGGAATATAAGGAACCTCCTCAACATGATAAAGGGAATATATGAAACACCACAGCTAACATCATCCTCTATGGAGAAACACTGAAAGCTTTCTCTCAAAGATCAGGAACAAGACAAGGATGCCCACTGTCACCACTGTTGCTCAACATTATGCTAGAAGTTCTAGCAAGAGCAATTAGAGAAGAAAAAGAAATAAAAGGCATTCAAATTGGAAGGAAGAAGTAAACTCTCACTGTTTGCAGATGACATGATGCTATACGTCAAAAGTCCCAAAAAATCTACAGCAAATGTACTAGAGCTAATAAATGAGTACAGCAAAATGGCAGGGTATAAAGTCAACACTCAAAAATTAGTAGTATACCTCCAGGAATATGGCCAAATAGAGTAGCTCATGTTCAGCCCTGCTCCATGGAAAAATTACAGAAGGGATGGGGGCGCAACTGAGACAGTGATTCCAGAGTGCCTTCTGCACCACATAGGGCAGCCCTGGTTGCAGAGGCCGAGAAACCGAGAAGCAGAAAGCTGGGGCCTGGCATGGAGGCACGGAGCCCATGGGAATGCATGAACAGGAGCCAGGGACTAGGATGTAAGCCAGGCCATGTCCCTTGAACGCACTACCCTCACCAGCGCAGCCCTGTGACCCACAACTTACCCCACCACCATGCACCTGAACCCTGTCACCCACTCCAATTCCCCACGCTCTAAGTGTCCCCACCCCACCAGTCCCCAGCGTGTATACCTGCCCCACACCCCAAACCCCAGTGCAGCCCAACCCATCTCTCCTGCACCCCACTCAAGCACTACTTCCCCCTCCCTATTCCCTGCAGGCTGTTGCCAGTGCGTAAAGAATATGGGTGCTAATCACTATACCCAGGCTACCCCTGCCCCCCATCCATAGTGTCACAAAGAATCACCCTGGCCCCGTGAATTCTGCCCATTAGTTTATGGCACTCTTAGCCTCACGCATGTGCACAGCCCCCAATCACATACTTCAACTGTGGGGACTTCAGCCCAAATGTGGGTGTGACCTTCTGATTAGCTGGAGATGTGACTCCACCCATTCCAGGTGGGTCTTGATTAGTTTACTGGAGTACTTTAAAAGAGGAAACATTTTGGAGAGAGTAAAGCTGATGCAGATGCAAACAGCTGGAGAACAGAGACATAGATATTTGGAAATGCACAGAGTCCAGAAAACTTTAGCATGGGGCTTCCCATGAGATGTTAAGCAAGCCAGAATCTGGAGTGAGCCAAGGGGAGCCAAGAGATGAAAACCACACCTGGAGAAGCAAAGTGAGGAAACTTGCAGGAACAGAAGCTGAAAGAAATGGAGCCAGGGGACCAGCCACATGTCTTCCCAGATGACAGAGGTGTTCAGAAAAGCCATCAGCCTTTCTCGAGTGAAAGTGATCTCTTGTTGGTACCTTAATTTGGACACTTTCACTTCCTTATAACTGTAGACTTGTAACTTATTAAATTCCTTTTTTAAAAGCCATTCCATTTCTGATATATTGCATTCGGCAGCTTAACAAACTAAAACGGTGGGTAAAAGGCTCCACCCTAATTTCTAGTAAATGATAGATGCTTGATTCAAACCTTTGACCATTAATGTTCCTGATAGTGTAAAGAAATCACAGATTTGAGACATTCCTGGTATGAATTTTCCTGCTTTAAAAATTGAAGCTCTAAAATTGGAATTATGAAGTAACAGAAAGCATCACTATCTGAATTCTACTTACACAAAAGCAAATGGTTTTCAATGCCAATGTATGGGAAGATCACCACTGAAGATAGCTGAGCCTGGATCAGATTTACTTAATATAAAGCCAGATGTAAAGGAGGACTTCCAGGAAGGTGGCAGAAGAACATAGGCTGAGTTCAACCATGTTCAAAGAAACAACTAGAGAAGTAAAAGAAAAACAACTGGGCAGAAGTTCCAGATTACAAGTGACCAGAGAGGGTCTTCTACACTATATAGGGGGGTCCTGGATGAAAAAACAGAGAAATAGGGATGGAAAGAATGGGATGAGTGTGCTTACTCTTGACTCAACCTGGGACAAGAAGCAGCGTGGAGGAAAGAACAAGTTCAGAAGGAGCAGGGCACTCCTGCACTCCTGCCAGCTTCTGCAGCTAGCTTGGGAGATCTCCCTTTTCAGCACTGCAGCTGGAAGGTCGTGTGGGGAACCCAGAAGCCAGCAGACTTTGTTCACCTGCACACAGAGTCCATCCAGGAAGTACACACTGCCTGCCCCCAAACTTGTTGTGGGCACATGGCTTTTGGCAGAGAACAGGGGACCCTCCTTTTGACAGGAGGGGGAGAAACAGAGTGGAGGTAGTCTGACAAAATTGGCCGGCAAAAGAGACTCACTGAGTCCTGCTACAGCATCCCTTTCCCCATGGACATCTGGAGCCCTCAGGCATGCATAAGCAGAGAGGCACAGGGGAGAAAGTGAGCCAAGCTGTACCACACCACCAGGCTTTTCCAGGTTGGCTGAGGACAGGGGCAGTTGAAATACTCAGTCCCATAGACCAAAGTCATCCCAAGCAGGAGCTGAGCAACCACCAGACCCATTGGGCCTACAAGCAGATTCTCCACCAAATACACACTGCCCACCTACAAGCTCGGGGGATGGCAGCTTTCAGTGTGCACTGAGACCAGCCTCCTTGGCCAGAACTGCAGAGTCTCCTCCAGCTCAGACAGCAACCGCAGTTCACGAGAGGCACGCCTGAGGGGAATAGGTGGTCCATGAGTGCCAACTGTTGAAAGATATTAAGAGTGCAGTCTGGCAAACTGCCTATCTGCCTAACTTTCAATAGATCTTCAAATAGAATTGCATCTCCTGCTTGAGATCAAGGCCTTGATTTGGTGGGGAATTACTAGCATACAAATAGAAAAAGGAGACCTTTGATGCAAACCCAAACAAATATAATACCTTAGGAGAATGAGCGAAATCAACTTTCAAAATAACCTTATGAAGACAACCAAATGTCCTGAAGGCACCAAAAAACAACAAAGCACATAAAGATGCAGGTAGATATGGTCCAGTCAAAAGACAAAAAAAAAAAAAACCAGTGGAAGACCTAAAGAATTTGGAATGACTAATCAAAGATGTTCACACAACTCTCCTAAATAAATTCAATGGGTTGGCTAATGACACAAAGGATATCAAGAAGACACTAGAAGAACAGAAAGAAGAATTTGAAAGAATAAATAGAAAAATGGCAGCTCTCACAGACATAAAGGATACTGCAGACCAAATTAAAAATAAACTAGAGACACAGAACAGCAGAACTGAAGAGGCAGAAGAAAGAATAAGCAAAACTGGAAACAGTAAAATTGAATTCAAACACACAAAAGAACAAATGGCAAAAAAAAATGGAAAAACTGGAATTGAATCTCAGGAAAATAATAGATAACATGAAGTGCACAAATATAAGAATCACTGGTGTCCCAGAAGAAGAAGAGTAAAGGGCTAGGAAGATTAGTTGAGGAGATAATGGGGAAAACTTCCCAACCCTTATAAAATAGATAAATATGTAAATCAAAGAAGCCTAACAACCCCTACTAGAATAAATCCTAATAAACCCACTTCAGGAAACTTAATAATCAGACTCTCAAATGCTGAAGAGGAGCAGAAAGCACTGGAAGTGGAAAAAGAAAAGTGAGTCAACAAATACAACAGGGAAGCCACATAAGACTAAGGTGAGACTACTCAACAGGCACCAAGAAAGCAGTGGTATGTAAATAAGATTCAAAAAGAGCAAGACTTCCAGGCAAGAATTCTTTATCCAGCAAAGTTTTCTTCAAAAGTGAGGGACAGATTATAATTTTCACAGAAAACAAATGCTGAGAGAATTTGTTAATAAGAGATCTGCTCTACAAGAAATACTAAAGGAAGTTCTGTCAGGTGAAAAAAAAGACAGCAAAGAAACGTGTGGAGGAGGCACAAAACTGAAGAGTATTAATAAGGGTAACTTATAGGAAAAAAGAGAGAGAGAGAAAAGAATACACAGAGCTGACTAATAAAAACAAAAGGATAAAATGGTAGATTTAAGAACTGCCTTTACAGTAATATAGTTGTTCTAGTTTGCTAGCAGCCGGAATGCAATATACCAGAAAAAGAATGCCTTTTAAAAGTGGGAATTTAATAAATTGCTAGTTTACAGTTCTAAGACCAAGAAAATGTTCCAGTTAAAACAAGGCTATAGAAACGTCCAATCTAAGGCATCCAGGGAAAGGTACCTTGGTTCAAGAAGGCCGATGAAGTTCAGGTTTTCTCTCTCAAATGGAAGAGCACTTGGTGAACACAGTCAGAGTTTCTCTCTCATCTGGAAAGCACATGGTGAACACAGTCAGGGTTCTTCTCTCATCTGGAAGGGTACATGGTGAACACGGCATCATGTGCTAGTTTCTTCTCCTGGCTTCCTGTTTCATGAAGCTTCCCAGGAGGCATTTTCCTTCTTCATCTCTAAAGGTTGCTAGCTGGTGAACGCTGCTTCTTTTGGCTATGTTGGTCTGCTCTGCTCTCTCTGAATCTCTTTCTTTCTCCAAAATGTTTCCTCTTTTATAGGACTCCAGAAACTAATCAAGACCCACCCAAATGGGTAGAGACACACCTCAACCTAATCCAGTTTAACTACTACTCTTGATTAAATCACATCTCCGGGGAGATGATCTAATAACAGTTTCAAACATACAATACGGAATAGGGATTAGAAGAAACGGCTGCCTTTACAAAATGGGATTAGGAGTAAAGCATGGCTTTTCTAGGGTACATACATCATTTCAAACCAGCACAGGCTTTATACTAAAGGACTAAACTCACCAATTAAAAGATAGAGATTAGCAGAATGGATTTAAGAATATGATCCATCTATATGCTGATTACAAGAGACTCATCTGGACCCAAGGATATAAAGAGAACGAAACTGAAAGAATGGAAAAAGTTGTTCCATGCAAGCTGCAACCAAAAGAAAGCTAGACTAACTATACTGATATCAGACAAAATAGACTTTAAGTGTAAAGATGTCATAAAAGAAAAGAAGTATACAACATATTAACAAAACAGATAATTCACCAAGAAGAAATAATAATCATAATGTTTATGATACCAACCAAGGAGTTCCAAAGTACATGAGACAAAAATTGGCAAAACTGATGGAAGCAATAGATGTTTCAACAATAAAAGTGGGAGACGTCAATAAACCACTCTCCTCTACAGATAGAACAACCAGACAAAGGATCAATAAGGAAATAGAGAACCTAAACAATGTGATAAATGAATTAGACCTAACAGACATATATAGATCATTAAGTCCAAAACACCAGGTTACACATTCTTCTCTAGTGCTCATGGAACCTTCTCCAGGATAGATCATATGCTGGGGCACAAAACAGAATGTAACAAATTTCAAAAGAGTAAAATTATTCAAAGCACCTTCTCTGACCACAACAGAATGAAGTTGGAAATCAAAAACCACAAAAAAACCAGAACTTTCACAAATATATGGATATAAAATAACACCTCTTAAATAATGGGTCAAAGAAGAAATTGCTAGAGAATTCAGTAAATATCTGAAGACAAATGAAAATGAGAATACAACATATCAGAATTTATGGGATGCATCAAAGGCAGTGTTAGGAGGGAAATATATTGCCCTAAATGCCTATATTAAAAAAGAATTAAAAAAAAAAAAAGAATAAAGAGCAAAACTGTTCTTAACTGCTTAACTACAGTTAAGGATTTCACTTTTCACCTGGATGAACTAGAGAAAGGACAGCAAACTATCCCCAAGACAAACAAAAGAAGAGAAAGACTAAAGTCAAATTAAATGAATTGTGAACAAAAAAGAAAAAAAATAGAAAGAATCAATAAACCCATAAGTTGGTTCTTTGAGAAAATCTATCAATTGATGGACCCCTGGCAAGGGTAAAAAAGAAAAAAAGAGAGAGGACACAAATAAACAAGATCAGAAATGAGAGTTGGATTATTACAATGGACACTGAAGAAATTCTTACAAATCATAAGAGGATACTATAAACAACTATATGTCAACAAACTAGACAACTTAGATGAAATGGACAAATTCCTAGAAACACACAAAAAAGCTATACTAACTGAAGAAGAAATAGAAGATTCCATCAAACCAATCACAAATAAAGTTATTCAATCAGTGATCAAATAAATTCCCACAAAGAAAAGCCAAGGGCAAAATGGCTTTAGAGGGGAATTTTACTAAACATTCCAAAAAGACCTAAGGACAATCCTGCTCAAACTCTTCAAAAAAAAAAATGAAGAAAAAGGAACACTACTAACTCATTTTATGAAGCTAAATAACAGCACTCTAATAGCAAAAGCAGATAATAACTTGTCATGGTTAGGGACAGGTGTCAACTTGGCCAAGTTGTGGTACCTGTTCATCTGATTGGGCAAGCGCTGGCCTGTCTGTTGCAATGAGGACATTTCCTAGGATTAGGTCATGATCACGTCAGCTACATCCACAGCTGATTCCATTTGTAATCAGCCAAAGGGGAGTGTCTTCTGCAATTAGTGATGCTAAATCCAATCATGGGAAGCCTTTTAAGGAGGACTCAGAGGAGACAGGTCCCATTCCTGCTTTGGCTGGTGAGCCTCTCCTGTGGAGTTCGTCCAGGCCATACACTGGAGTCATCGGCTTCGCAGCCTGCCCTGTGGATTTTGGACTCTGCGTTCCTACGGTCACATGAGACACTTCCATAAATTTTATATTTGCAAGTGTTCCCTGTTGGTTCTGTTTCTCTAGAGAACCCTAACTAATATATCTTGGTACCAGGAGTGGTTCTTAAGGAACAGAATCTTAAAAATGGGTTTTTATGAATGGTTTTCTACTCTGACTGGGCTCAGAGACACTAAGGACTCTGATTTCCGTAATCAGAATGACACTCCCAATCCATGGACTGAGTTGGCAAAGGAGATAGTCAAAATATCATCATTCGATTCTCCTAATGCTTCGCTTGTACGAAGCCAGACTCTGGGGGATAATGTTTTTGACACCTTTACAGAGTTTTGTAGGAACAAGAGTTATAGAGATGTTGGTTGGTTGTTGTTAGATACACTGTCTACATTAAAGGGTGAAAGGGATGGGCTTAAGGCTTCAAACAAGAAGCTTAAGTGCCGTCTGAAAGATGTAGAGGTTTCTATGAGTATCCTGAAGGAAAATTTTATTTCCTGTAGCCGTAGACTTGAGATCTCTGAAAATCAGACTCAGAATCTTATTGTTAGAGTAGCAACTTTACAACGTAAACTGAAATCTCAGTCTTGCATGGTGTCTGCCGTTAAAGTGAGGGCATTGATTGGAAAGGAGTGGGACCCTGAAAAATGGGATGGTGACATATGGATTGATAATGATGTTGGGGGTGAGGTTGAAACCCTAGACCATGCTGAGCCTTCTTTAGATAACCCTGTAATAATCTGCCCTGAGGACATAGCCGCCCCACCTCTAGCCTGCCTTGAGGAATTGGCCACCCAACCTCCTCCTGAAGGGATTAGCCCTAGAGTTATTAATCCTGTTTCACCAGATGAAACTGCAAATGAAAGCCCTGAAGCAAATGGCTTGGAAGATATTTCTAATTCTTTTCATGACCCACCCCCACCACCCCTCATTTCTTCTAGACCTATAACTAGACTAAAGTCCCAACAGGCCCCTAAAGGTGAGGTACAAAGTATCACACATGAGGAGGTACGTTATACTCCAAAAGAACTGTGTGAGTTTTCCAATTTATATAGACAGAAATCAGGGGAATATGTGTGGCAATGGATTTTAAGAGTGTGGGATAATGGTGGGAGGAATATAAGGCTGGATCAGGCTGAATTTATTGATATGGGCCCACTAAGCAGAGATTCTGCATCCAATGTTATAGCTAGAGCAGTTAGAAAAGGTGTTAACAGCTTGTTTGGGTGGTTGGTTGAAACATGGATCAAAAGGTGGCCAACATTACCTGAGGTTGAAATGCCAGAACTGCCCTGGTATAATGTAGATGAGGGGATCCAGAGGCTTAGAGAGATTGGGATGTTAGAGTGGATTTATCATGCAAAGCCTGCTCTTACACCCCAGGAATGTCCAGAGGATGCACCTTTTACCAGAACAGTGAGAAATAAATTTGTGAGACTAGCACCATCATCCCTCAAGAGCTCTGTGGTTGCACTTCTCTGTAGGTCAGATATTACTGTAGGAACTGCTGTCACTGAGCTGGAATCCTTAAACACAATGGGGATGACAGGATCCCGAGTTGGCAGAAGCCAGGTGGCAGCACTTAATCACCAAAGACAGGGTAGACGTGGGTATTATAATAGACAACAAACTCAAAGGAGGCATCAAAATTATATGACACACAGAGATTTGTGGCATTGGCTAGTAAATCATGAGGTGCCTAGAAATACAATAGAAGGGCAGCCTACTAAATTCTTGTTGGAGCTGTATAAACAAAAGAGTTCTAGGTCAAGGGAACAGAAGTCTAACCTGAATTACAAAAACACAGAGTCACGGCCCCTTAACCAATTTCCAGACTTGAAACAGTTTACAGACCCTGAGCCCCTTGAATGAAGGGGAGGCCAGGTCCCTATGGGGAAGAAACCTGTTACACTGCCACAAATTTATACTGTTAACCTTCCTCTAAGTCTTCCCCAAGGAGACCGACAGCCTTTTACCAGGGTAACTGTGCATTGGGGAAAAGGAAATGATCAGATATTTCGGGGATTATTAGACACTGGTTCAGAAGTGACATTAATTCCAGGGGACCCAAAACGTCACTCTGGACCACCAGTCAGAGTGGGGGCTTATGGAGGCCAGGTGATCAATGGAGTTTTAGCTCAGGTCCGTCTCACAGTGGGTCCAGTGGGCCCCCGGACCCATCCTGTAGTTATTTCCCCAGTTCCAGAATGTATAATTGGCATAGACATACTGAGCAACTGGCAGAATCCCCACGTTGGTTCTCTAACTCGTGTAGTGAGGGCTATTATGGTGGGAAAGGCCAAGTGGAAGCCACTAGAACTGCCCCTACCAAGCAAAATAGTAAATCAAAAGCAATACCGTATTCCTGGAGGGATTGCAGAGATTACTGCCACTCTTAAGGACTTGAAAGATGCAGGGGTGGTGATTCCCACCACATCCCCATTCAACTCTCCTATTTGGCCTGTGCAGAAAACAGATGGGTCTTGGAGAATGACAGTGGATTATCGTAAACTCAACCAGGTGGTAACTCCAATTGCAGCTACTGTTCCAGATGTAGTATCATTGCTTGAGCAAATCAATACATCCCCTGGTACCTGGTATGCAGCTATTGATCTGGCAAATGCTTTTTTCTCAATAGCTATTAGTAAAGAGCACCAGAAACAGTTTGCTTTCAGCTGGCAAGGTCAGCAATATACTTTCACTGTCCTACCTCAGGGGTATATCAACTCTCCAGCCCTATGTCATAATCTTGTTCGCAGAGACCTTGATCGTTTCTGCCTCCCACAAGACATCACACTGGTCCATTATATTGATGATATCATGTTGATTGGACCTAGTGAGCAAGAAGTAGCAACTACTCTAGATTTACTGGTAAGGCATTTGCGTGTCAGAGGATGGGAGATAAATCCAACAAAAATACAGGGGCCTTCCACCTCAGTAAAATTTCTAGGTGTCCAGTGGTGTGGGGCATGTCGAGATATCCCTTCTAAGGTGAAGGATAAATTCCTGCATCTGGCCCCTCCCACAACCAAAAAAGAGGCACAACGCCTAGTGGGTCTTTTTGGATTTTGGTGACAACATATTCCTCATTTGGGTGTGCTACTCCGGCCCATTTATTGAGTGACCAGAAAAGCTGCTAATTTTGAGTGGGGACCTGAACAAGAGGAGGCTCTGCGACAGGTCCAGGCTGCTGTGCAAGCTGCTCTGCCACTTGGGCCATATGATCCAGCAGATCCAATGGTGCTGGAAGTGTCAGTGGCAAATAGAGATGCTGTCTGGAGCCTTTGGCAGGCCCCTATAGGAGAATCACAAGGCAGACCCTTAGGATTTTGGAGCAAAGCCTTACCATCTGCTGCAGATAACTACTCTCCTTTTGAGAAACAGCTTTTGGCCTGCTACTGGGCCTTAGTAGAGACTGAACGCTTAACCATGGGCCACCAAGTTACCATGAGACCTGAGTTGCCTATCATGAGTTGGGTGTTGTCTGACCCACCAAGCCATAAAGTTGGGCGTGCACAGCAGCACTCTATTGTAAAGTGGAAATGGTATATACGAGATAGAGCCAGAGCAGGTCCTGAAGGCACAAGTAAGTTACATGAAGAAGTGGCACAAATGCCCATGGTTTCCACTCCTGCTGCCACATTACCTTCTCTTTCCCAGACCAGAGCTATGGCCTCTTGGGGAGTTCCTTACAGTGAATTGACTGAGGAAGAGAAAACTCGGGCCTGGTTTACAGATGGCTCAGCACGATATGCAGGTACCACCCGAAAGTGGACAGCTGCAGCATTACAACCCCTTTCTGGGGTGTCCTTAAAGGACAGTGGTGAGGGGAAATCCTCCCAGTGGGCAGAACTTCGAGCAGTGCACCTGGTTGTTCATTTTGCTTGGAAGGAAAACTGGCCAGAGGTGCATTTGTATACTGACTCATGGGCTGTTGCTAATGGTTTGGCTGGATGGTCAGGGACTTGGAAAGACCATAATTGGAAAATTGGTGACAAAGAGGTCTGGGGAAGAAGTATGTGTATAGACCTTTCTGAGTGGGCTAAAAACATGAAGATATTTGTGTCCCATGTGAATGCACACCAGAGGGTGACTTCAGCAGAGGAAGATTTTAATAATCAAGTGGATAAGATGACCCGTTCTATGGATACCAGTCAGCCTCTTTCCCCAGCAACTCCTGTTATTGCCCAATGGGCTCATGAACAAAGTGGTCATGGTGGTAGGGATGGAGGTTATGCATGGGCTCAGCAACATGGACTTCCACTCACCAAGGCTGACCTGGCTACAGCCACTGCTGAGTGCCCAATCTGCCAGCAGCAGAGACCCACACTCAGCCCCCGATATGGCACCATTCCCCGAGGTGACCAGCCAGCTACATGGTGGCAGGTTGATTACATTGGACCACTCCCTTCATGGAAGGGGCAGCGATTTGTTCTAACTGGAATAGACACATACTCTGGATATGGGTTTGCTTTCCCTGCACGCAATGCTTCTGCCAAAACTACTATCCGTGGGCTTACAGAATGCCTTATCCATCGTCATGGTATTCCACATAGCATTGCTTCGGATCAAGGAACACACTTCACAGCAAATGAAGTGCGGGAATGGACACATGCTCATGGAATTCTCTGGTCTTACCATGTTCCCCATCATCCAGAAGCTGCTGGATAGAACGGTGGAATGGCCTTTTGAAAACTCAATTACGGTGCCAACTAGGTGGCAAAAACTTGAAAGGCTGGGGTAATGTTCTCCAGGAAGCTGTGTATGCTCTGAATCAGCGTCCACTGTATGGTGCTGTTTCTCCCATAGCCAGGATCCATGGGTCCAGGAACCAAGGGGTGGAAATGGGTGTGGTGCCACTCACTATTACTCCTAGTGATCCACTAGGAAAATTTTTGCTTCCTGTCCCTGCTACCCTGAGTTCTGCTGGTCTACAGGTTTTAGTTCCAAAACGGGGTGTGCTTTCTCCAGGAGAAACAACAGTGATACCACTGAACTGGAAGTTAAGATTGCCACCTGGCCACTTTGGGCTACTTATGCCTCTGGATCAACACACCAAGAAGGGGATTACATTATTGTCTGGGGTAATTGACCCTGACTATCAGAAGGAAGTAGGACTGCAACTACATAATGAAGAGTTTTCTTGGAATATAGGAGATCCCCTGGGGCGTCTATTAGTACTACCATGCCCTGTGATTAAAATCAATGGAAAACTGCAACAACACAATCCAGGCAGGACCACTAATGGCTCTGAGACTTCAGGAATGAAGGTTTGGGTCACCCCACCAGGCAAAGAACCACGGCCAGCTGAAGTGCTTGCTGAGGGGAAAGGGAACATGGAATGGGTAGTGGAAGAAGGTAGTGATAAATATGAACTTCGACCACGTGATCAGTTACAGAAACGAGGACTGTAATGCTGTTTTGTTTTTGTTATACTATTTAAGTTGTAAGTTATCAAGTTTAAGAATGAATGTTGCCCAAGGATTTGCATGCTATTCTGGAGAGATTTAATGTGTTTCCAGTTATATGCAGGACAGTTGAGTATTGTCAGGTAAAAGAAAAAATGTGTGCTTATTTGTTTTCATTTGGAAATTAAGTATGGTCTAAGGTGATATATATATATATATGTGCCAAGTTGACAAGGGGTGGACTGTCATGGTTAGGGACAGGTGTCAACTTGGCCAAGTTGTGGTACCTGTTCATCTGATTGGGCAAGTGCTGGCCTGTCTGTTGCAATGAGGACATTTCATAGGATTAGGTCATGATCACGTCAGCTACATCCACAGCTGATTCCATTTGTAATCAGCCAAAGGGGAGTGTCTTCTGCAATTAGTGATTGCTAAACCCAATCACGGGAAGCCTTTTAAGGAGGACTCAGAGGAGACAGGTTGCATTCCTGCTTTGGCTGGTGAGCCTCTCCTGTGGAGTTCATCCAGGCCATCCATTGGAGTCATCGGCTTCGCAGCCTGCCCTGTGGATTTTGGACTCTGCATTCCTACGGTCACGTGAGACACTTTCATAAATTTTATATTTGCAAGTGTTCCCTGTTGGTTCTGTTTCTCTAGAGAACCCTAACTAATACATAACTTTAAAAGAAAGGAAAACTATAGGCCAATCTCCCTAATGAATGTAGACGCAAAAATTAACAAAATATTTACAAATCAAATCCAATGATACATGAAAAGAACTGTACACCATGACCAAGTGGGGTTTATACCAGGCATGCGAGGGGGGCTCAACACAAGGCACACAAGGGGGGCTCAATCAATATAATACAAAACAACAAAACAACGGGAAAATCACATGATTATTCTGATTGACACTGAACAAGCATTTGACAAAATTCAGCATCCTTTTCTGATAAAAATACTTCAAATGGTAGGAATCAAAGTTAACTTCCTCAATATGATAAAGGGCATTATATGATAAACTGACAGGCAGCATCATACTTAATGGTGAGAAACTGAAAGCATTTCCCCTAAGATTAGAAATGAGACATAGATGCCCACTGTAACTACTAGTGCCAGTTTGAATCTGTGGTGGACCCCGAAAAGCTATGTCCTTGAATCCTCATTCAATATTGCTGGCTGGGAGCATTGTGTTTGTTCCCATGGAGATGTAACCCACTCAACTGTGGGTGGTAATTTTGATCAGATAGCTTCCATGGAGTTGTGACTTCACCCATTAATCCTTTAAAAGAGGAAGCATCTAGGAGAGAGTACCTTTTTTAGAGCCACAAAAAGCCACAGAAGAACACCACAAGACCACAAACCAAAGAGCCCACCAGTCAGCAACTTTTGGAGACGAAGAAGGAAAATGCCTCCTGTGGAGGTTAACACAAGGCTTGGAGAGAAAGCCAGCAGATGCCACCATATTCACCATGTGCCCTTCCAGCTGAGAGAAATGCTGAATGTCATCGGCCTTCTTGAACCAAGGTATCCCTGGATGCATCAGACTGTACATTTTTTTTTTTTTAACATGGGCAGGCACCGGAAATTGAACCCGGGTCCTCTAGCATGGCAGGCAAGCATTCTTGCCTGCTGAGCCACCATGGCCCACCCTAGACTGTACATTTCTAAAGACTTGCTTTAACTGGGTCATTTTCATGGCCTCAGAACTGTCAAGAAGCAACTTGTTAAATTCCCTTTTTTAAAAAGCCATTCCATTTCTGGTATATTGCATTCCAGCAGCTAGCAAACTAGAACAGATTTCGGTACCAGGAGTGAGGTACTGCTGTGGGTTTGTAAATACCAGTTATGTTGGAATGGCTTTTTAAATGGATAAAGGGAAGATTTTGGAGGAGTTGCGAGGAGCTTGATAAGAGAAGGCCTAGAATGCTTTGAAGAGACTTTTGGTAGAAACATGGACTCTAAAGACACTTTTGATAAAGGCTTAGAGAGAAATGAGGCACATGTTATTGTAAACTGGAAGGAAGTCAATCCTTGTTTTAAAATCACAGATACTCTGGTAAAATTGACTAATGGCTTTGGCTGGAAGGCAGATTTTAAAAGCCATGAACTTGAATATTTTGCAGAAGAGATTTCCAAATTAAATGTGGAAAGCACAGCCTGATTTCTCCTCACTATAAGTGAAATGCGACAGAAAAGAGATAAGCTGAGAACTGAACTCTTGGGTGCAAAGAATGCAGAAACTGATGTTCTGGAAAATTCTGGGCTTCCAGGAAGGGAAACTCCAGAGAATAGTGCCCCATATGAGGATTTAACCAAATGTGGAAGCTGACAGAAATTTCAGAAAAAGCCAGGATTGGACATGGAGTTAACTAGGAAAGACTTGTAGGAAATCCTCAGGACTGATGGGCATGATCTGAGGCTACTGCATAGAAAGCCAATGAGAGTGTCAGGGGATCTGTATAAAGACAACCACTGCCAGCTGAGACTGAGAGGGACAGAGAAGGGACACATTGGAGGAAAAATAAATTCAGAGGCAGAACCATAAAGGCTGAGGTCTGAAGTCAAGTAGCCTTGAACCATGAGAGGAGACCCACCCAAACACATGAAGAGGATGAGTTTGCCCCAGAGGAACAGGATGGGCCTTCCACCTCACTGCAGTGAAAGAGTTAGGCCACCTCAGGCCTTGGAGAGGGTAAAGCACATTCTCTGGGGTTTGAGGAGAGCCTGACTGCCACCACATGGAGGGGTTGAGTGTGCACCCCAGAGATGGCAGAGAGACAAGGTACAGCCCCAATCTTTGGAGAGGGTGGAGTCAAGAAAAACGTGATCTCCCCAATGTTCTCCAAGGTTGCATTCGGAGAGAGGAAGGCCACCATGTAGGCCCTTGGAAAGGATTTTCTAAAACCCCAAAGATAAATGACTCTCAGACTTTGAAATCTAATGGACTTTGCCCTGCAGGTTTTCAAAATTGCTTGGGTCCTGTGACCCCTGTGTGGCTTCCAGTTCCTCCCTATGGAAATGGGTATATGTATCCTATGACTGTTCCTCCTATGCATGTTGGCAGCAAATAACGTGTTCAGAGTTTTACAGGTCCAAAGGCAGGCGAGAATTTCGCCTTAGGGCAGACCATGCCTGTGATCGACTCTGATGAGATTTTATACTGTTTCTGACTTTAAATTGTATTTGTATTGTTACTGAAATGGTTTAAGTCTTTCTGATATTGTTATGGAATGAATGTATTTTGCATTTGGAAAGAACATAACTTTTTGGGGTCCAAAGGGTGGAATGTGCTGGTTTGAATCTGTGGTGGACCCCAGAAAAGCAATGTCCTTTAATCCTCATTCAATATTGTTGGCTGGGAGAATTCTGATTGTTCCCATGGAGATGTGACCCATCCAATTGTGGGGGGTAACTTTTGATCAGATAGCTTTCATGGAGTTGTGACTCCACCCATTAATCCATTAAAAGAGGAAACATTTGGGAGAGTCCTTTTTTAGAGCCACGAGAAAGCCACAGCAGAATGCTGAAGAACCATGAAGGAGAGAGTCCACCAGTCAGCAACTTTTGAAGATGAAAAAGGAAAATGCCTCCCGGGGAGCTTCCTGAAACAAGAAGCCAGGAGTGAAAGCCAGTGGACTTCATCATGTGCCCTTCCAGCTAAGAGAGATATCTCGGCCTTCTTGAATGAAGGTATCTTTCCCTGGATGCATTGGATTGGACTCTTCTATAGACTTGCTTTAATTGGGTTATTTTCATGGCCTTAGAACTGTAAAGTAACAACTTATTAAATTCCCCTTTTTAAAAGCTGTTCCATTTCTGTTATATTGCATTCTGGCAGCTTACAAACTAGAACACTACTATTATTCAACATTGTATTAGAAGTTCTAGCTAGGGCAATAAAACAAGAAAAAGAAATGAAAGGCATCCAAATCAGAAAGGAAGAAATAAAATTCTCATTATTTGCAGATGGCATGATTCTATATTTGTAAAATCCTGAGAAATCTATAACAAAGCTACCTAACAAATTCCGCAAAGTGGCAGGATACAAGATTAAGGTGTGAAAATAAGTAATGTTTCCATACTCAAGTAATGACCTAAATGAGGAGACAATTAAGGAAAAAATCCATTCAAGATATCAAGCAAAAGAATCAATTATATAAGAATAAACTTAACCAGGGATGTAAAGGACCTATACACAGAAAACTACAAAACATTGCTAAAAGAAATCAAAGAAGATCTAAGTAGGTGAAAAGACATTCCATGCACATGGATAGGAAGATTAACTGTCATTAAGATATCAGTTCTACCCAAATTGATTTATAGATTCAATCTAATACTGATAAAAATTACAGCAACCTACTTTGAAGGCTAGAAATCTAGTTAACAAATTTATTTGGGAGGGAAAGAGACCTCAAATAGCCAAAATATGCTAAAAAAAAAAAAACAACAACAACAACAACAACCACCACCAAAGTGCAAGGACTAACACTTTCTAATATCAAAGCTTATTATAAAGCTACAGTGGTCAAAACAGCATGATACTGGTACAAAGCAGACATACTGATCAATGGAATCAAATTGAGTGCAGAAACAGACCACAAAATCAATCGTCAACTGACCTTCAAAAGGCCCCCAAATCAAATAAACTAGAACAGAATAGTCTTTTCAATAAATAGGCCTGGGAGAACTGGCATCAACAGCCAAAAGAATTAAAGAGGACCCCTACCTTACACCCTATACAAAAATTAACTCAAAGCAGATCAAAGACTTAAATTTAAGAGCCAGTATCATAAAATTTCTAGAAGAAAACAGAGGGAAACATCTTCAAGACCTAGGAATAAGAAGTAGCTTCTTAAAGCACAAGCAACAAAAAGAAAAAATAGATAAATGGGAACTCCTCAAAATTAAATGCTTGTGCACCTCAAAGAACTTTGTCAAAAAAATGAAGAAGCAGTCAAATCAATGGGAGAAAATTTTGGAAACCACATATTGGATAAGGATCTGATATCCAGTACATATAAAGAAACCATACAACTCAACAACAAAAGAACAAACAACTCAAACATAAAATGGGCTAAAGACAGGAATAGACACATTTCCAAAGAGCAAATACAAATGGTTAAAAAACATTGAGATGTTCATCTTCATTAGCTCTAAGGGAAAATGCAAATCAAAACTATAATGAGATATCAACTTACACCTATGAGAACAGCTGCTATTAAACAAAGAGTAAATTACAGCTGTTGGAGTAGATGCAGAGAAATTGGGACATTTATTCATCACCGGTATGAACATATAATGGTACAGCCACTGTGGAAAACAGTTTTCAGTTCCTCAGAAAACTAAATATCAAAGCTTGTCCTATGACAGGCAATACCACTACCAATAGGTAAATACCCAGAAGAGTTGAAAGCAGTGACACAAACAGACATTTGCACACTTCTAGTCATAGTGGCATTATTTACAATTGCCAAAAGATGGAAACAATCCAACTGCAATTCAACAGACAAGCAGATAAACAAAATGTGGTATATACATACAATGGAATATTATGCAGCAGTAAGATGAAATGAGTTCCTGAAGCATATGACAACATGGATAAACGAGGACATAATGATGAGTGAAACAAGTCAGATGCTAAAGAATAGATACTGTAAGATTTCACTAATATGACCCTGGTAAAGGTAAATTCAAGTCTTATAATGTAGAATAGGGGGGACGGGGAGATACACAGAAGCTAGAGATAGGTGAATTGTTACCTAATGAGGTTGAACTTAAGTGTATGGGAATGGATAGAAGTGATGGTTTAGGTTTATTCATAATATTGCCATACTGAAGATGAGTGTGATTAAAAGGGGCTGTATAGAGACATGTGTCTCACCAATATAAATATGTTCTTGCATGAACAACTTCAACGTTATGAATCTTGTTCAAAGAGACAATAACAGTTAGGTGGAAAACTACTATTGCATACTATGGCCTATATTTAACAGGAAGACATCACCATTACCACAGTAATACCAAGGACAAATAACTGAGGAGGAGGGACAAGTGTTAAGGAGAATTTTGGAACTTCTCATTGGTGAGGGTGAGTTTATCTCTGTGGAGAAATGAAAATTGTCTAAAGAGTCTTAAGAGTCATGATGATTATACAACTAAGTGAGGATACTGTGAGACATGGATTGTTTATTTCTGACATTATCCATGATGCCTAATGCATGGAGGTGGCCGAAGGGTACGATGACTGAGAAGCAGAAAAACTATTATGTATACATTTGATGGAATATGATGTGGCTACAGAAAGGAACAAAGTCAGGAGGCATGAAACAAAGTGAATGAACCTTGAGGACATTATGTTGTGCAAAATAAGCTAGAAACAAAATAACACTGTATAATTTCTTTCAGAAAAAATGCTTATAAGAAAATTTGGGTCTAGATCGTAAGCTCTTATAGCAGTCACATTTATTTCTGAGCTTTAAGATCAATTCCTAGATTCTGAGATGCTGTGCTATATGAGTATAACCTAGAACTTTAGGTATCTGCATGACACTTAAGACTCAAAGTCAGCATTGCTCCATACAGCAACTGTTAAAGAAACTGAAAAAGAGATCAGTCTTCAATTAGAGATAAGAACAAAGCCGATTAGGTGGGGACTAAGGTAAATCAGAATACAATGGAAAGGAGGACACTGTATTTTAGAATTTCATCAACTTACATGAGACTAAAGGAAGAGAGCTTTATTTTGTCTGAAACCTAAATTTTCTGTAGCACATACTCTAATTCAACCTGTTTGAATAGCTCATTTAAACAGGCCAAAGACAAGGGCTTGTAATTCTGTATAGCATAATGTAATGCCCAGATACATCCCAGAGTATGCTGGGCAAATAATTTAAAAGTATTGGCAAAGTCCCTTGAGGGATTAGAAAAAAATATGGAACTATTAAACTTTACTACCTGGGAAACCTGATATTCTCTCAAACACTAGGGACTCCCAAATTAAAGGCCAAGACCTTGATCTTAAGCTTGCTCTTATGAAATTTATTTCTGTAGCATAGAAGCTAAGCCTTCTTGTAATCACGTGTAAGAGTTACTTCCAGAAAATTTCTTTTGTAGCTCAGATGTGGTCTCTCTCTAAGCCCAACTCTGCAAGTAAGACCATTGCCCTCCCCTCCAACATGGCATATGATGTCCAGGAGAATGACTGTTCCTGGCAACATGGGAGAGGACTACCAGGGATGACTCCCAGGAATGAGCCTGGCTCTGGCACTGTGGGATTGACAATACCTTCCTGACAAAAAGGGGTATAAGAAATATAATAAAATAAGGTATGAGTGTCTAAGAGAGTTCAAATAGAGTCAAGGAGCTCTTCTGAAAGCTACTCTAATGCAAGCTTCAGCTAGCTATTGCTAATTGCCATGGTTTGCAAAACCCCAACTAACATCATTCCTGTTAACTCTAAAGAATAACCCAGAGCTCTAAATGAGGTTTTACAAAAGTTGCATGCGCTCTTTAGAAACCTAAAACCTTCAGATGGTTCCTAGATCAGATAAATCCTGAAACCTAGAGAAGCCAGACTCTCTATGAACACCAACCAGTTCCATCCCCAAATCCCATACTGTCTATATCCTTCTTCAACATGAAAAAGTTAAAATGGGCATAACCAAATATCCCTAAAGACTGGGAGAAGGATAAAAGGAGAAGGAGGAGTTATAACAATGATAAGTTTAGTATTTAACAAATAAGTATCATTACTGAATCATTATATTGATATTTCTTTTTAGTCTCCAGTATCTTGGCACAGCAAAAAGAAAAAACCTGAAATTGTGGAACCCATACCAAACTTTGAAATTTGTTCTATAACTACTTGTTAAAATGTACTTTGAAATTTATTCCTTTTTTGTATATACATTATATTTCACAGTTAAAAACATTTTTTTAAAATAACAGAGGTAGACCTCAAATTACATGTGACATCTCCAGCCATTCATATAAATAAGAATAATGCAAGCTGAAAGACAATAAATTCACCTAGAGCTTTCTAAATTTGGCCACCATAATAGTACCACAATGGTGCTTTTCCAAAATTCTCAAATAAATTAGAAAACAAGGAAGAAAATATACCTCTCTTCATTTAAGTACTATTAAAATCTAAAATTACTAGTTTCAATCCTTCTAGGTAAATTCAATTTAAAAATGAAGATATTCTGAATCTTGGTATACATCTGTCAATATCAAAACAAAAACAAAAGAAACATTAAAAAACCACTAGTCTTTCACGGTACCAAGTTCTGGTGTGCAATCTTAGAACTCTTCCCCAAAATATTTGTGACAAGTGAATAGGAACAATCTGTACTAAGGATGTATAAAGATACTTCTTTGGTTATTTTCTCAATCACCTACTGTTTTCCCCCAATAAGGTAACAAAACCAAATGCAGATCAACAGGAGTCTGTGTGCAACCATAAAATCACTTTACACTATTTGGCTTTAAAAGTTTGCACCCTATGGAAAGTCCATCTAAAATTTTACCAGCCAAATAAAAAAAAAAATTTTACCAGCCAAGTACATGCTAAAATATTGTTTGCCTTTTAAAGCCACACCAGATTCCAACCCACAGAGACAAGATTTCCAGTTTATTTCTCACAACCCACATGTACAAACCCAAAATTACAACATAGAAAAGAGATGTTAAAATTCCATAAGTAAAGCAAAATATTTCACCATAGAGCTCTACTTATTAAAACAATGTTTAAAGCCTCTATTACAGAGATTTCCAGGAAGATGGTGGAACAGGATAGGCCGAGTTTACTCCTGTTTCACCTAGAGAAGTGACAGGAAGGTGACTGGGACAGTGATTCCAAGGTGTTAAATCACCTGGGAGGATCTCCTACACCACACAGGGAGGCCTTGGTGGCAATAGCTGAAAAACTGAGATACAAAGAACAGGAGACAGTCCAGCTAGTACAAACAACCTAATGTGTCCCTTTCCAAAAGGAAGACTAGAGCTCTAAGGAGTGCAGGGACAGGGAGATGGAGACTAGGAAGTAAGAAAAGCCATGTTCCTTGAACGCACTATCCTTACACACACCGCCCCCGCACCACAACTCCCCCCACACCCCTGAACCACATCACCCGCCCAGCCCACCTTACTCCAAGCACCCAGCCCCTCAAGCTGCACCTCCCGCTCCCTGTGCACTGCAGGTGGTCACCTCCACATCCGGGATGCGCAGTGCTCACCTTCATGCCCAGCCACACTCACCTCTAGCCCACACACTTGCATGACCCCATACCACACATACTACCACTACTACCACCACCACCTCCCACCATCCTGAGCTTTGCACACATGTACATCAGCATCTGGTCCCTGAGAACCTTGCATGCAGGCACCCCCACCACACCCCCCAGCTCTGGGCAAGCACTGACCTGCACATCTGAGCCACACTCACCCCCAGCCCATGCAGGTGCAGCCCAGGGTGCACACCAGGGCCATATAACCCAGACCTGCATACCAGCACAGCAACATCCTACCCACCAGGCACCCATGTGCTGACCTCTTGATCCCTGAACCCCAATCTGCAGCCCTGTGCACATGCACACCCTTGCTTTATGTCCCAGCACAAGCATCCTGCTCCCACCCTGGCAGATGCCCACATGTGTACTTATGCTATGTAGACCCCCTGCACATGTGAACATCCCTGCCCCAACCACCCACACACATGCACACCCACGACAGGGCCACACCCACCCGATACCACCTGTCCATGACCCACCTCCCCGACTCACCATGACCTGTGCCCCACTCCTACAAATTGCACATCCACATCCTAATTTCCCTGGACACCTCCCCCTGCAAAAGGATACACCTGCGCCCTGCCCTCCCTGTTTCCCAACTTCTGTACCTCTACCCCTCACCCTAATACCTACAACACCCATGCTTCACATGCCCACCCACATCCTGCCTGTGTACCAGCCCCCATTCATTCACACAATCCCTCCCATCTACCTCTGCCAAACCCTACCTCTGTGTCCCCAATGTCACATCCTGCTCCTGTGCTCCAAGGCCTGCCTGAGCTACATCCCACCCCCACAGCCCCACACCACACCTCCACAACCCCACGCCCCGCACCCCACATTCATAAGCATCAGCACAGCATCCCCGATGTGTGCCTATACCTGCGCCACAAGCTATCACCATACTGTTGTGCCCTACCCAACTCACCGCATTGAGCTCCACATCCATCTTGCAAATACAAAACTTCAGACTACTGAAGGAAATCAACTTCCAAAGTAACCCTATGAAGAATATTTACAAGTCTCGAAGGTAGCAGTAGATCACTCAGCATATCAAGATGCAGACAAATATAGCCCAGCCTAATGACTGATAAAACACCACAGGAGACATAAAATCTGTAACTAATCAAAGATGTCCACATAGAACTCTATTAAATAAAATCAATGGATGACTAATGACATAAAGGAGATTAAGAAGGAAAAGAGCATAAACAGGAATCTGAAAGAATAAATTAAAAAATAGCAAGTACCACAAAAATTAAAGATGCTGTAGACAAAATCAAAAATATACTAGAGACACACAACAGCAGACTTGAAGAGGCAAAAGAAAGAATATGTGAAGTACAGGGCACACAACAGCACACTTAAAGAGACAGAAGAAAGAATACACAAAGTACAGGACAGACCAAATCAAAAATATACTAGAGACATAAAACAGCAGATTTGAAGAGGCAGAAGAAAGAATGTGTGAAGTACAGGACAGGACAACAAAGAATATGTAAAGTGCAAGGCAGGATTCTGAATGTACAAAAGAGCAAATGGCAAAAAAAGATGGAAAATTTTGAAATGAATCTCAGGGAAATGATGGAAAAAGCAAAGTACACAAATATAAGAATCATTGGTGTCCCAGAAGGAGAAGAGAAGGGTCAAGGGCTATGATAATTAGTTGAGGATATAGTGGGGGAAAACTTCCCAACCCTTATAAAGGACAAAAATATGCAAATCAAAGATGCCCAACAAATTCCAAATAGAATAAATCCAAATAGGCCTTCCCCAAGACATATATTAATCACTGCCAAATGTTAAAGAGAAACAGAGAATCTTGAAAGTGGCAAGAGAAAATCGGCTACATACAAGGGTAACCATAAAAGACTGAATTTAGACTCCATTGGCACTATGGAGGCAAGAAAGTAGTGGTATGGTATATTTTAAGACTGAAAGAGAAAGACTTCAAGCCAAGAATTCTGTACCCAGTCAAACTGTCCTTCAAAAGTGAGGGAGAGACTAAAATCTTCACAAACAAACAAATGCTGAAAGAATCTGTCAGCAAATGACCAGCCCTATAGGAAATACTAAAGGGAGCTCTTGCCAGCTGAAAGAGAAAAAAAAAAAGACAGGAGAGGCAGTATGGAGGAGGGCACAGAATTGAAGAGTACCAGTAAGGGTAACTTAAAGGATATAGAAAGTAAAAGAGAAAAGAATATACAGATCTCATAAATAAAATTCAAAAGATAAAAAATGGTGAATTCAAGAAATGCTTTTACAGTAATAACTTTGAATGTTAACAGACTAAACTTACCAATTAAAAGATACAGACCGACAGAATGGATTAAGAAATATAATCCAGCTATATGCTGCTTAAAAGAAACTCATCTTAGACATAAGGATACAAATAGATTGAAAGTGAAAGGATGGAAAAAGATGTTCTAAGCAAGTTGTAATGAAAAGAAAGCAGGAGTAGGGTGGGCAACTGTGGCTCAGTGGCAGAGTTCTTGCCTGTTGTGCAGGAGACCTAGGTTCGATTCCCAGTGCCTGCCCATGGGAAAAAAAAAAATACAGGAATAGCTACACTAGCATCAGACAAAATAAACTTCAAATATAAAGACATCATAAGAGACAAAGAAGGACACTATATACTAGTAAAAGGAACAACTAACCAAGAAGAAATTACAAGCATGTATGTTTATCTTCCCAATCAAGGAACTCCAAAGCCCATGACACAACCATTGGCAAAACTGAAGGGAGAAACAGACATGTCAATAGTAATAGTATGAGACTTCAACAGGCCACTCTCCTTTATAGATAGAACAACCAGACAGAAGATCAACAAGGAAATAGAGAACTTAAACAATTTGATATAAGAATTAGACCTAACATGCATATAAAGGGCATTACACCCCAAACCACTAAGATATACGTTCTTCTCCAGTGCTCATGGAACATTCTCCAGAACAGATCACATGCTGGGGCAAAACACAGGTCTTTATAAATTAAACAATACTGAACTTATTCAATGCAATTTCTCTGATCACAATGGAATGAAGATGGAAATCAATAACCACCAAAGAATGAGAACTTTCACAAACATATGGAGATTAAATAACATACTCTTAAACCACCACTGGGTCAAAGAAGAAATTGCTAGAGAAACTGGTAGCTATCTAGAGATGAATGAAAACCAGAATGCAACATATCAGAACTTATGGGATGAGGCAATGGCTGTGCTGAGAGGGAAATGTATTGTCCTAAATGCCTATATTAAAAAACAAGAAAGAATAAAAATCAAGGACTTAACTGCTCACATAAGAAACCTGAGAAAGAACAGAAAGCTAACTCCAAAATAAACAGAAGAGAAATAACAAAGATTACAGCAGAGTTAAATGAATGGGAGAACAAAAGAACAATAGAATCAATAAAACCAAAAGTTGGTTCTTGGAGAAAATTAATAAAATCTATGGTCCACTAGCAAGCTTGACAAAGAAAAAAAGAGAGAGGATGCAAATAAACAAAATCAGAAATGAGAAGGGGTGTGTTACTATAGAACCTGCAGAAATTGAAAAAAAAAATCTGAAGAGGATACTATGAATTATATGCCAACAAACTAAACAACTTAGATGAAATGGACAAATCCTTGGAAACACATGAACAGGCTACACTGATGCAAGAAGAAATAGAAGATCTCAACAAACCAATCACAAGTAAAGAGATTCAATCAGTCATCAAAAATCTTCCTACAATGAAAATCCCATGGTCACATGGCTTCACAAGGTAATTTTACCAACCGTTCCAAAAAAAATTTACGCCAATCCTACTCAAAAGCTTCCAAAAAACTGAGAAAAAAGGAACACTACCTAACTCATTTTATGACGCTACCATCACTTTAATGCTAAAACTGGGTAAAGAAACCAGAAGAAAGGAAAACGACAGGCCAATTTTCCTAATGAACACAGATGCAAAAATTCTCAACAAAATATTAGCAAATTGAATCCAACACTTTAAAAGAATTATACACAATGAGTAAGTGGGGTTTATACCAGGAATGCAAGGATGGGGTTTATATGAGGAATGAAAGAAAATCAATTAATATAATACAACACATTAACAAATTGAAAGGAAAAAAATCACATGATCATCCCAATTGATGATGAAAAAGCATTCAACAAAACAACATCCTTTTCTGATAAAAACACTTCATATGGTAGGAATCAAAAGTAGCTTCCTCAACATGATAAAATACATTTACAAAAAACCCATAGCCAGCATCAAACTCAAGGTGAGAGACTGAAAGTTATCCCCCTAATAATAGGAACGGGACAATGAAGCCAAAAGACGAAAGAGGACTGCTACGCTACACCCTATAAAAAATTAACTAAGAGTGGATCAAACACCTAAGTAGAAGAACCAGTACCAAACAAAATTTGTATTTTGGCTAGTGCATTTCCTAATATAACTTATATGGACAGGTTAATTGAACATCATAGTACATGGAACCTTGAATAGTACATGAAATTTTGTAGGTTTGACCAGTGTGAAGCCCCAATAAATCCCATAGTGATATGAACAGTAAATAAAGAATATCTGGAAAGTCTCCTCGAGGGAATAGCAAGAAAGGGGGAAAATTCAACTTCACCATTTGGAGAATTCCTGATATTCTTGGAAGCAGTGGGGACAACCAAATCAATAGGTCGAGGCCTCAATTCTGGGGTTTGTTCATATGAAACTTATCTCCACAAAGGACAGGCTAAGCCTACTTAAAATTAAGCCAAAGGGCAGGCCAAGGTGGCTCAGTGGCAGAGTTCCTGCCTGCCATGCCAGAGACCTGGGTTCACTTCCTGGTGCCTGGCCATGTAAAGAAAAAAAAAAAAGAAGAAGAAAAAAAATCAGGCCTAAGAGTCAACCCCAGAGAACCTCTTTTGTTGCTCAGATGTGGCCTATCTCTCTCTCAGACAAGACAGCAAACAAACTCAGTGCGCTTCCCCTCTCTACATGAGACATGACTCCTAGGAGTGTAAACCTCCCCAGCAAGAATCCTGTAGGATAGAAATCCTACAAACAGTTGGGACTCAGTATCAAGAGATTGAGAAAACCTTCTCAACCGAAAGGGGGAAGAGAGAAATGAGACAAAATAAAATGTCAGTGGCTGAGAGACTTCAAAGAGTCGACAGGTTATTCTGGAAACCATTCTTATGTATTACATAGATATCCCCTTTTTACTTTAAGGTATATTAGAGAGGCTAAAGGGAAGTGCCTGAAACTGCAGAGCTGTGTTTTGGTAGCCATGTTTCTTGAAGATGATTGCATAATGATAAAGCTTTTGCAATGTGACTGTGTGATTGTGAAAACCTTGTTCCTGATACTCCTTTTACCTACAGTATGGGACAGATGAGTAAAATATAAGGATTAAAAATAAATAAATAATAGGGTGAACAAATGTTAAAATAAATTGAGTAGATTGAATTACCAGTGATCAATGAAAGGGAGTGGTAAGGGGTATAGAAAAAAAATAGCAGGAACAAAGTTTAAAATATATTGGGTAGATGGCAATACTAGCAGTCAATGAGAGGGAGGGGTAAAGGGTATGGTATGTACAAGTTTTCTCTTTTTTTTAAATTTCTTTTTCTGGAGTGATACAAATGTTTTAAGAAATGATCATGGTAACAAATATACAACTATGTGATGATATTGTGAGTCATTGATTCCAAGAATGGAATGTTCATGTGTTAAGAATGTTTGTGTTTGTATGTTGTTATGTTTGGTCAATAAAAATATACAAAAAAAAAAAAACAACAAGAAACGGTACCATAAAGCTCCTAGAAGAAACTGTAGGGAAACATCTTCAAGACCTCCTAATAGGAGGTAGGTTCCTAAACTTTACACTCAAAGTACAAGCAACAAAAGAAAAAATAGATAAATGGGAACAACTCAAAATCAAATGCTTTTGTACCTCAAAAGATTTGGTCAAAAAAGTGAAAAGGCAGCCAATTCAACAGGAGAAAATATTTGGAAATCACACAACAGATAAAGGTTTGATATCCTGTATACATAAAGAAATCATACAATTCAACAAAATTATAAGAACTCAATTATAAAATGGGCTAAAGATATGAATAGATATTTTTCTGAAGAGCAAATATAGATGGTACATAAAGAGATGCTCATTTTCATTAGCTATAGGAGAAATGTAGATCAAGACTACAATGAGATACCACCTCACACCTATGAATGGCTGCTATTAAACAGGAAACTACAAACGTTGGAGAGGATGTGGAGAAATTGAGTTACTTAGGCATTGCTGCTAAGAATGTACAGCTGCTGTGGAAGACAGTTTGGTGGTTCCTTAGGAAACTAAATATTGAGTTGCCCTACAACCCAGCAATACCACTACTTGGTATATACCTAGAAGAGCTGAAAGCAGTGACACAAACAGACATTTGCACACTGATTGTCATAGTGGCATTATTCACAATCAACAAAAGATGGAAACAATCCAAGTGCCCATCAACAGACAAGTGGATTAACAAAATGCAATATATACATATGATAGAATATTATGCAGCAGTAAGATGAAATGACGTTCTGAAGCACATGACAAGATAGATGAGCCTTGAGTACATAAAGCTGAGTCAACTAAGTCAGACACAAAAGGATAGATATTTATGATTCTACTTTATGACCATGGTAAAGGTGAAATCAGAGACTTATAATACAATATATAGGGGACTTAGAGATACATGGAAGCTAGAAATGGGTGAATGGTTAACTAATGAGGTTGAACTTAAATAAAAGGGAATTGATAGAAGTGAAGGCAATTCATTTGTGGGTCTATAAGTAATATTACAACATTGAAGGTGAACATGATTGCAAAGGGTTGTATAGACCCATGTGTCCCACTGATTAACACTATAAATATAAGTAAGTTCTTGTATGAACTACTGCAAAGGTATGAATCTTGCAGAAAGAGTGTGTAAGTTTGGAGTAGAGGGGGGAAACTACTATTACATGGTATCAAATATGTTTAACAGGAAGTCATCAACAGTACCACAGCAACACCAGGGGAAAATAATGGGGGGAAGAACAAGAGTTAAGGGAAGATTTGGATTTTCTATTTCATGAGGGTGTGTTTATTGGTTATCTTTCTCTTGGGAACAATGAAATTATCTAAAATTGAGAGTACTGATGCACTGTTGACTTCGTTGTACATTATACATGATGCCCAATGAATGGAGGTGGTTAAAGGATGCACTGACAGAGAAGTAGATTGGCAAACGATGGTGTTATACATATATGATTGAATATTGTACTGCTACAAAAAAGGGACAAAGTTATGAATCATGCAACACTGTGAATGAACCTGTGGGACACTGGTGAAGCAAAATAAGCCAGAAACAAAAGAGCAAGTGTTGTATGGTCTCATTTAGAAAATATTTGTAAGAAAACAGGTGGCCTATAGTGTAGGCTCTTACAGTAGTCACATTTAGTTCAGAGTGGTAATAGTTATTTCTGGATTTTGAGAAGCTGTGTTATGTATGTATAACCTGGTATTTAGAGATAAGAATGAAGCTGATCAGGTTGAAATTAAGCTAATTCAGAATACAGGGTAAGGAAGACATTGTCCATATTTTAGAACCTCATCTACTCTTCAAGACCAAAGGAAGAAGGGTTTATTTTGTTCAGAATCTAACTTTTCTGTCACGCATAATCTAACTCAACTTGTCTGGATGAATCATTTAAACAATCCAAATACAGGAAGCCCAAATAAGCATAAGGGTCTTTAATCCTATTTACCTTAATGTAATGCCTGGATAAATCCCAGAGTATATATTAAACAGATAATCCAAAAGTGTTGGCAAAGTCCCTTGTGGGATGAGGAGAAAAAATATGGAACTACTAAACCTTACCACTAGGGAAACCTCTAATGCTGTGTCAAACATTAGGGACACCTAAATCAATAGGCCAAGTCCTTGATCTTGAGGCTTACTCTTGTGAAGCTTATGTATATAGCAGAACAGCTTAGCCTACCTATAGGTATGCCTGAGAGTTACTTCTGGGTGACCTCTTTTGTTCCTCAGATGTGGCCTCTCTCTCTCTAAGCCCAACTTCACAAGTGAAATTATTGCCCTCCTCCTTATGTGAGACATGACCTCCAGAGGTGAAAGTCTCCCTAGTGGCACAAAAAATGACTCCCAGGGATGAACCTGGCCCTGGTACCATGGGATCAATAATGCCAGCCTGACCAAAAGGGGCAAAAGACTTGTAACAAATAAGGTATCAGTGGCTGAGAGAGTTTCAGTAGAGTCGGGAGGCTACTCTGGAAGCCATTTTTATGCAAGCTTTAGTTGGAAATTGCTATTTATCATAACTTGCCAAACTCCAACCAAAACCATTCCTGTCAATCCTAAAGAACACCTACAGCATTATATAAGATTCTTCAAAGGTTCCATGCCCTAGGGTAACTTTCCAGAAACCTACAACCTCCAGATGGGTCCCTGGATCAGCTAAGTCCTAAAAGGGAGAAGGGGCCAGGATCTCTAAAACATCAACTAGTTTCATCGCCCTGTACTATATTATCAAAAGCCCCTTTCAACATGAAAATGTTAGTATGGGCATAGCCCAAATACCCCTAAAATGTGGGAGAAAGGTCAAAGGTGATGGTCAAGTTATACAGAGAAGGTAGGGTTTAGCAAATGAGTATGATTGCTAAATCATTATATTGATATTTCTTTAGTCTCCAGTAACTTAGAGCAGCAAGAAGTAAAACCTATAATTGTGGAAGCACAAGCCATACCAAACTCTGAAATCTGTTCTACAACTAATTATTGCAATGTGCTTTGAAATTTATTGCTTTTTTGTATATATGTTATTGTGCCAATTTGAAAGGATTATGAATCCTAGAAAAAAAACATGTTTTAATCCTGATCCAGTCTTGTGGAAGCAGCCATTTCTTCTAATCCCTAATCAGCACTTTAGTTTGGAGATTTTATTAGATTATATCCATGGAGATGTGACAAGCCCAGCTGTGGGTATTAACTGTTGGAATAGATGGAGATGTGACTCTAACCATTCCAAGTGGGTCTTAATTCATTTACTAGAATCCTTTTAAAAAGGAAGCATTTTGGAGACAGCATGAGAACCATGAGAGCCCACGTAGCCAGAGACTTCTGAAGATGAAGAAGGAATATGTCCCCACAGGAGCATCATGAAACAAAAAGCCTAGAGAGAAAGTTAGCAGATGTCACCATGTTCGCCATGTGTCTTTCCAGTTGAGAGAGAAACCCTGAACTTCATTGGCCTTTCTTGAATGAAGGTAACCTCTTGTTGGTATCTTAATTTGGACATTTTTATAGACTTCTTTTAATTGGTACATTGTCATGGCCTTGAAACTGTGAGCATATAACTTATTAAATTCCCCTTCTTAAAAGCCATTCCATTTCTGGTATATTGCATCCCAGCAGCTAGCAAACTAGAACAGTTATTTTTCACACAAAAAAGTAAAAAAATGTTGAATGTGATGTTAAAAAAAAATCCTCTACTCTAGTGTAGTAATGAAAGTATACAATACTCCATTACGTAAGTTAAGTACTCAAACTCACAAGATCACGCTGGCTCTCTAAATGTTAACAGCTGTATATTTATTTGTCTGCAATTAAATCAAACCTAACCTAGCTATAATAGTGCAAATGGAATAATTAATGGCATGAATTCTTCAAAAGAGCATTACATCAAATACTATAATTATTGCACAGTTTGGTAATAACATATCTCATATTCTTTATAGAAATTAGCTTCATGCTTCTTTATAGGCACTAATTTAAGGCGACATCAAGAAATAAGATTGTCACACAGCCTCATGTACTGTGTGAGTACGCTGCAAATGCACTTTCAGAAATATCAAAATCTAGTACACAGTTTAATCCCTAATAGTGAATACCACTGTGCATCAATTTTATGTCCACTCACTGCTATACAGAATTCAAACCATGCAGCCTTTTCTACTATATTGGACTGCCATGGTCAGGGACATGTGTCAACTTGGCCAAGTTGTAGTACCTGTTTATCTGATTGGGCAAGTGCTGGCCTGTCTGTTGCAATGAGGGCATTTCATAGGATTAGGTCATGATCACGTCAGCTGCATCCACAGCTGATTCCATTTGTAATCAGCCAAAGAGGAGTGTCTTCTACAAGACACTAAATCTAATCATGGGAAGCCTTTTAAGGAGGACTCAGAGGAGACAGGCCCCATTCCTGCTTCGGCTGGTGAGCCTCTCCTGTGGAGTTCATCCAGACCCTCCATCAGAGTCGCTGGCTTCACAGCCTGCCCTGTGGATTTTGGACTCTGTGTTCCTGCGGTCACGTGAGACACTTTTATAAATTTTATATTTGCAAGTGTTTCCTGTTGATTCTGTTTCTCTAGAGAACCCTAACTAATACATCTTGGTACCAGGAGTGGGGTCTTAAGACGTGAACCTCATCTGTTGCTAATTACCTCTGCAGTCAGCTAGGAGGCGTGTCTGCTGCAATGAGTGACGTTTGACTAAATTGGCTGGTGCTTGAATGAGAGAATGCAATGTAGCACAGCCTAAGCAGCTCGGCATTCCTCATCTCAGCATTTGCAGCTCAGCCCAGGCCTTTGGAGATGCAGAAAGAAGTCACCCCAGGGAAAGTTGTTGGAACCCAGGGGCCTGGAGAGAAGACCAGCAGAGACCATCCTGTGCCTTCCACGTAAGAAAGAACCTCAGTGGAAAGTTAGCTGCCTTTCCTCTGAAGAATTAACAAAATAAATCCTCTTTTATTAAAAGCCAATCTGCCTCTGGTGTGTTGCATTCCAGCAGCTAGCAAACTAGAACATGGACCAAAGTCTTAATACCACCAAAAGTGAAAAAGCAAAAATACACACCCAAAATTTGCTTACCCAGAAAAAGTGGAAAATGAAACATCTTGGGTTAAGAATGTTTTCTCATTAATACAGGGATATTTGCAAACCTCTTTGTTTTCAATGTAGTTTTAAAATTCTTAAAGTGCACTAGTCAATTTCCCTGCTTTATAAATAAAGTGCACAGAGTCCCCAAGTTACATATATCCTTTACACCTGAATGGCTATTTAAGGAATAGGTGTGTTCAGAGGATTAACTGAGATTTTCCTTTTCTCTTTCTACCTCACCCACCACTCCCATGTAATTTTAAAGTGATACATGCCATTAGAATTTAAGACTCATTTTAGAGAGCAACAGAGAGATAGTGAAAAAAACCTAGATTAGTTTAGCCTTGATAAAAGTTAACAAAGAGAAAAAAACAGGTATCTGCAAATGTCTTAAGACAGAACTCCTAGTTAGCATGCAGAACTCCTAGTTAGCACACTGAAAAACTCTTAACTCACAAGGCCTACGGTAAATTATTTTTCTTATTTTTGCCAGTTCAATACCTTCTCTCCATGTTTCTTCTAGCCACAAGAATAGGCAATTGACCCAATCTAAGCTGAACAAAATATCACATATTCCAGGTCATAATAAGTTAGCCCTAGGGACAGAAAACTAATTCAAGCTCAGTAAGTTAAGGTCTTTCTCTGAGATATTTCCAACTGGAGGCAGAAAGAAAAAAGTCCCTTCTCTCTCTGATCACAAAACTCTCCTCATGTACTCACAAAACCAGCAGCAAGGGAGTGCATAGGTAGTTCAATGGTAGAATACTCCCCTGCCATGCGGGACACCTGGGTTCGATTCTTGACCTGCAAACTTTCCAAAAAAAAAAATCAACAAATGGTGCTGCAATAATGGGACATGGAAAAAGAATGAAATGTGACCCCCATCATACAGTATACAAAAAAAATAAAATAAAGCAGCAGCCATGAGCCTAGGTCCAAACAAGAAGCCAGATTGAGAGAATGAAGTCATTAAGAAAGCATGACAAAATGCAATGTGGTATCCTAGATAGGATTCTGAAACAAAAAAAAAAGGATATTAATAAAAACTAGGGAAACATCAATAAAGTATGTACTCTAATAACAACTATGTATCAATATTGGCTCATTAATGTTAACAGGTGCTATGCCAATGTAAGATGTTAATAAAAGGGGAAACTGGATGTAAGTTTGTGAAATGGAATAGTTGATAATGGTTGACTAATCAACTTGATATGCTTGAAATTCTTTTTATCCAGGTAACTATAAAGAAGAAATAGAACAACTGAGTCAGGCTGACATACCAATAATCCTTCACAGCACTAATAAGACTTCTGCCCCTTGGAAAAGAAGCAAGCCATACTGACACCAACAGGTTTGCTTATCTTCACTAGATACACCACTCTTGCAGAGACAGTCTGCCTGCCCAAGTTGTGAAATTAATGAAACATGGCCCAATGACATCCTGTCTCAAACAACACATTTAGCTCACTCTCCCCTGCTCCCCTTCTCCATTCTCATACCCTCCTTTTATTCCTAGCAGCCATATATACTGCCTGCCTAAAACTTGCCTTTTGAACAATAACCTTTTGTTGCTTTTCTGCATTAATGCTACTTTAGTTCAATAAACTTCTATACTTTGGTTTTCAAAGTGTGCTTCTGGCGAAACAAAGTATATGGAAACTCTTTGTACTATCATCACAATTTTTTTCTGTAAATCTAAAACTCTTCTTATAAAAAAAAGTTAAAAATAATTTTCTTTTAAATCCAGCCAAGAACAAAACCATAGGAAAAGGACATCAATATTAAAGAGATCATTGAAAACAGGGGCAGAAACAGATATTTGCACATCAATGTTCACAGTGACATTCACAATGGCCAAAAGATGAAAGCAACCCAAGTGTCCATCAAAACTGATAAACAGATAAAGAAAATATGGTTATGTATAGACACAACAGAATATTGTTCAGCTGTAAAAATGAAATGAATTTATGACACACGAGACAATGTAGAATAACCGTGAAAACCTCATGTTGAAGGAAATAAGGCAGATACAAAAGGTCATATATTAAATGATGTCGCTAAAATGAAATAATTAGAATAAGCAAATTCACAGCATCAGAAACCAGAATACAGGTTCCATGGTCTGGGACAAAGGTAAGGAATGGGGGAGTTAATGCTTAAATTTAACAGACTTTCTATTTGGGATGATGGGAAAGTTTTGTTAATTGATGGTGCTGATGGTACCACAACACTGTGAACATAATTAACAGCACTGATTTACAATGTGAATGTGGTTAAAAGACAAAAGTTTAGGTTGCATATGTTACTACGACAAAAATTAGGAAAAATATTATTGCCCAACACAGAGAACAATAATGTAAACCATGGTTCTATAGTAAATAGTACAACATAATAGTATTCTCTCATCAATTTGAACAAATATACCACTGTAATATAAGGTACTAATAATGGGGTGAAGTATATGGGAATACTGTATTTTCTGTATGATTTTTACTGTAAACCTACAACTTCTCTAATTATATTCACACACACATACACATACACACATATATATGAATATGTAAGCAAAAGAAATTTAAAAGGAATGATCAGCAATACAGAAAGATAAAAATATTGTCCTAAAAGTCATAAGGAAAAAGTAAGTGTACAAGGATAGAAACAGGTTTAATATGATAAAGGCCAAGGTAATTAAGGAATGAATACAATTAACTGGATTTAAGAGGTCACTATAAAAAGTATTTGGAGATACCTTATCTCCTAATCTGGAAGTAAAAGAAAATTCCAAAATCAAATTCCTTAAACAATAAGGAAATATTTAACCAATATCTCATATAACAGAGTCCAGTTGAAGAGTAGGCTCTAAGCACTGCAAGTCAGAGCACCAGCTCTTCTCTGTAAATTACCCTGGACCTGGCCTCCTACAAGTGGCTTCATCCACAAGCTGGAAACAACATAAGTAAAATATTTTGAGATTATAAGCTCCTTATCCCATGACCTATCATTAACAAAGAAAGGGAATTACCATGTATCACCTAGACTTATCAGAAACAATCGAACCAGGAATGAGGTTCCCTTTCCATGGGTCATGGGAAGGGAGGTTAGATACCTGAAGTTCTACTAAAAAGGCAGAAAGGAAAGGGTTAATGCTTAATAAGGAATTGACAATGACCAACATAGGAAGTTCTTATTTACATGTTTTCCTAGTTTGGGAACTTTTAAAATTTGATATGATGAGAAATAGGCTCAAACAACATCAAGGCTATACAACTTCTATCCTCAAATAACCAATGATAACCTCACAGACAATCAGCACTGTTATACTAGTCAAGGGGGGAAATGTGTTAGGAATTTGTAAACTTTCTCTCATCACTCAAATTTACCCTGTGAAAATAAAGTGTATTTGAATATTTTTGACCCAGAACCCTATTATTTTTTTATACTTTAAATTCTTATTTTATTGAGGGTAGGTTGGTAAGAGATTCCAAGGTACTGGAAAAAACACTGGACTTGGAGTCAGGACACCAGCTCTAGTCCTAACTCTTCCACTAAATTACAGTGTTATCTCAGATAGTTACCTAATCTATCTAGGTCTCAGTTTCCTTTTCTATCTAAAAAGTTCAGAGAGGTGATCTCTCAAGTCTTTTTAAAGGTAAATTATTAATATTGAATAATATTTGCTGGTTAACTAAAAATTTCTCCAGTCTATTTAAAGTTCTAATTACGGGCTGGCTAAATACTAAAGATCCCTTCCAAGACTATTGGCTGATGACACGAAGCTTTTTCCTACAAAACTTCACTTTCACGAAAATCTTCACTATAGCCAGAAATGTAAATAGCATGATGTTACAACTTCTGAAATAACTCAAGAATTTAATTCAATTTCTCTTTAAACCCAAATTCATTACTAAAAGGTTGCAGTGTACTTACAGAAACAAACCCTCACTGCTGGACAGGAGAATGGAAAATGACAGAAACTTAACCACTTTGAAATTCAATTAAAGACAAGATTTCTAACCACTAAGCCTAAATGAGGAAGAAGATAGAAATCAAAGCACAATGAAAAAGTTGGAATTCCAGCCATAATCAGAAATGGAAATTTCCATATAGAGTGAGAAAGAAGGGAAAATACCCTCCCCCCACCCTGCAAAAAGAATAAGTATCTAAACCTGAAGAAAGTGAATCAAAATGTCTCATAAGACTCTTTTAAAAGCTGTTGATTTATACAAAATGAATAAAAATAATTTCTAAAAACTGGTTGGTGACAGCGAAAACAGGAGAGTAAACCATTACCAGGCCCTTTAGGAACTTCAGATTGACAGATTTTGGCAAAACAGACACAAAACCACATGGGATGACTCTGGATAAAACCCATGTCTTTAGCCAACTGCATTATGACCTGGAGTTGGTTCTTCTCAAAATTATTAATAATGAAAAATACTTACATAGGAGACACATGGTTGCCAGGAAAAAAAAAAAAAGCACTCCTTTGAAACAGTTTTAAAAAAACAAATTACCCACAGAAACCACATGGGCACAAAATGAAACGATCCTGGTCATGGAGCATTTAAGCACTCCCCAAGTTAAAGACTCAACTGTAGGCTCTCTTTCGGGGACAAGCAGGCTATCCATGAAAATACCTGATTTGGAGCTACCAAGAAAGCAGTGCAAGCATACCTCTTCTGGCTTGAGCTTCAAGAGAAATAATATTCTCTAAGAAGAGGCCTACAGTTTTAAGAGAGTACTTCCATCTCCTAAGGAGACATTTCTTTTCCTCAGTGTAAGAATCTAGATAAAGCTTAAAAATTGGCTCTCGGGCGGGCCACGGTGGCTCAGCAGGTAAGAGTGCTTGCCTGCCATGCCCGAGGACCCGGGTTCACTTCCCAGTGCCTGCCCATGTAAAAAAAAAAAAAAAAAAAAGAAAAATTGGTTCTCAAAATGGTTAAAATCTCAAAGTGCTTTACATTATAATATGAATGACTTATAAGTTAACATGCCCTGGAATTGTCAATACAAATACCAAACCCCCTGCTTTCAGTAGCAACATCATTAATACATTAAGATCATTTACTTTATCAAGTCATATAATATACCCTAGTAAAATGGCATACCTCAAAAGAGGAACACAAATATACAAGAAAGAATATTGTTCAGGAGACAGACAAAAGGAAGCAGGTAGTTACAATGGAACACCAGAAGCTTGGTCTGTATTCCTACTCAGTAGAAATCAGAAGCCAAAAGAAATCAGAGCCAAACAGTCTAGCATATAACATTACCTAGTGTAAAATGCAATGACTATATAAAGACTCATTCATTTATGGGAACATCATGTAGGTGCTAGAAATACTAACAAAAAAATAGAAAGTTATTGTGACCACTAGAGTAACAAAAAGTCCACCAACTCTTCTAAATGAAGAAGAAAAAATGGTTTTGTTTGCCATCACTGATATTATATTGTCCCTCCCAAAGATAAAAAACACAACAAAAATACAGTTGCTGCATACAAGAGCTACAAGTTCACATATAACTGCACACACACTCTTCACCATACTTTCAATTTCCTGTCAGGATACCATAAAAAATTTTTCCTCTATTTTGGCTCTATATAAGGTGGTGACTTTTCCCTTGGATAGACTGGCAAAACTCAGCTTGTCAGAGCTTGCATAACCTTGAAGAACACATATAATTTCCAGAAGAAATAGAGGAAGAATGGAAAAACAAATGAGCTTCCAAAAGAAACTATTTAAAACTGTACATATCTATAGTCCTCATCCTTTAAAGATGATGTTACTGGTGGTATTTATCACCACATGCATGAATCTAAAAGGACCAAAGCTTTAGGAGCCATCCAAGTGCAAATGCAGCCATCCTATAAACTATGGTTCCAACACAATGAAAAAAATAATAATGCCAAAGATGGAAAGCCCTGAGATTATCACCTAGTACAATGAACACAGATCTGAAGATAGATCCAGACTAGAATACAGTTCTGAAAATGAAGAGAGAAACCATATGACTATAATAAGGATCTCTAAACAGCACAGAATTTGTTCACCAAATCCTCATACTGTTGTAAAATAGCTGGGTGTTTTCTAAACAGCAACTCAGTGAGTACAGTGTTTTTTACGGATACAGAAGTGGAAATGCCTAGCTTCTCAAGGTTTACAAAGGGTAGGAAGTGATGTGTCTCAGACAGAGAAAACTATCAGAAAAATTCCATCATACTCCTAATACATAACAATTTGATGGCAGGTTGAGGGGAGAGACTTTACTTTTATATTAAAACAAATATTGATAAACTATAAAGTAGAATAAAAATAGAGTAAATAAAAAATTAAAAACACATTTCCTACATATTACCAGTGGCTTACTTGCAGACAACTATACCACCACCCACCTCCACAGCACCCTTTATGTACTGCACTATGATTACTTCAAAGTAAGTGTAAAAAAGGTTGCGTAAACACTGTGTAAACTACAGTGTACAGATAGCATCCCACTTCCAACCAGGACACTTCCAACTCCCCACCTAAAATAACCAGAGAACCAGGTAAAATACATGAAATAATGGTTTGCAGACACTGGGCAACAATAAGAACAGAACTGTGCTTCTGGAGGAAAAGGAAACAAACAAGGTAAGCATTATAAGTGCCCCCAGATTATAGCCTGGAGCCAGTTCCAAGGCTAGTCACAGGGTAGAAAAACCTGAGCAAAACTAAGGTCTCAATGAGTTGAGCATTTAAAAGGCAGCTAGACTTTGCAAGACCAAGTATCTAAGAAGAAGAAACTACACAATTTCTCTCCTTCTCCCTCTGGAGATCCCATAATGTGTATATTGGGGAGCTGGGGAAGACATGCCTGGCACCCTACCCAACTCCATCCTGCAGGCATTTTGGTGCTGTTTGTACCCCCCTTCTTGAGCCTGTGGCCCTGTTTCAGTGGCGAAAGACTGACTCGAGAAAGGCCTCTCCAGTGTGCCCCTCCACCCAGAATTTGCCCTCCACTCAAAAGCAGCTTGAGACAATGAAAGGAGTATAAGAAACTACAGAGGACAATCTGGGGCAAAGCCTTGCCAGCTTCAAACACACTAGAGAGGGAGGTCAGTCTCCTGGAAAACAAAAGGATAACCAAACTCCTATACATGAGGAACTCACAAAACAGTGAATAAGCAAAAGCCCAGGACAAGACACTGACCCAGAAAGACAGAGAAAACCCTGCATGCTGTATTCACATTGGGCAGATTTTCCTGAGAAAGGGCTAAAGCACAAGAAATTCAGTCTTAATACCAGATGGATACAAAAATCAAGAAACAGACATCTCAGGGAACAAATTCCAGAGTTAACATCTTAAAATGTAAATATATATATATATATATGTATGTATATATTAAAATGTAGAGTGCACAGCAAAAATACAAGACAAAGAAACTAGAAATAATGGCCCATTCAAAGGAAGAGGATAAAAATCCAGAAAACACCAATGAAGACCAGAAAATGGACATACCAAACAAAGCCTTCTGAAAAAAAAAATGATCTTAAAAATGCACAAGATGAAGGAAATTACAGATAAAGAACTAAAGGATATCAAGAAAACAACAAAAGAGTAATATGAGAATCTTAGTAAAGAGAAAGAAACTTTAAAAAGGAACCAAACAGAACTACAGAGGTGAGGACCACAATAACTAAAATGAAAAATTTCCAGGAAGGTTTCAAAAGCAGACTGAAGCTGGCAGAAGAATGAACCCAAGAGCTCAAAGGCAAGACACCTGAAATGAGTCAGGCTGAGCAGAAAGAAAAAAGAATCATAAAAAAGTGAAAATAGCCTAAGACACCTATGGGACACCAACAAGCACACCAATATACATATATTCTGGGAGTTTCAGAAGGAGGAGAAAGAGAAAAAGGGACAAAAGGAATATTCAGAGAAATAATGACACAGAACTTCCAAACTCAGCAAAAAACCTGAATATGTACATCTGAGAAGCCCAAACAACAACAAACAGAATAAACATGAAGAAAAATACAGTCAGTCATATATTGATCATGCTATCCCATGCAACAGACAAGGAGCGAACTCTGAAAACTGCATGAGAAAAGCAACATGCTATATACAAAGGAGTTCCAATTAGACTATAAGTACTGATATCTCATCAGAAACCATGGAGGCAAGAAAACAGTGAGTTGAAATACTTAAAGTGCTGAAAAAAAAAAAAACCCCAAAAACTGGCAACCAAGAACTTTATATCCGGTAAAACTTTTTTCAAAAATGAGGGAAAGAGTTAAGACTTTGCCAGATAAACAATAGCTGAGACAGTTCAGCACCACTAGACCTACCATACAAGCAATACCAAAGAGAGTTCTTCGGACTGAAATGAATGGACACTAAAACAGTTGTTCAAAGTGGCTTAAAGAAATAAAGCTCTGTGGTAAAGGTAAAATTTGGATAATTATATATGCTAGTATTACTGTGTTATATTGTTTGGCATGTAAATTCACTTCTTACTTCCTGCAAGTGACAAAATGTAAATACATAAAAAGTAATGATAAATCTATAGTTTTAAATAAACAAGGTACAAAGATATAAGTGGTAACATATGACAATAAAAAGGTAGAGGGACAAATAGTATAGGGAAAGTATATATTTAGACTATTGAAGTTAAGTTGGTATCAAACCAAACATGATAATTATATATTTAGGATGCTAAATTTTAACCACATGGCAACCACAAGGAAAACGAATGAAAAATATATCTACATAGAAAAAAAAGGTACTCAATATAATATGGTACAAACAAAAATTTAACTAGGTATAAAAGCAGGCATTAACAGACAAATTGAGTACAAAAAAGGTATAAGACATACATACAAAGGCTAAACAGCAAAACGGCAGAATAATCAGTAGTGATTTTAAATGTAAATGGATTAAACTCTCTAGTCAAAAGGTAAAGATGGCAAAATATATAAAAAAGCATGAGACAGCTATATACTGTCTTCAAGACTCACCATAAATTCAAATATACAAGTAGGTTGAAAGTGAAAGGAAAAATATATACAACATGAAAGTGGTAACCAAAAGAGAGCAGGAGGAGCTGTACTAGTATCAGATAAAATAGACTTTAAGTCAAAAAAAGTCAGAGGGACAAAGATGGCCACCAAATACTGAAAAAGTGAACATTTAACAAGAAGATGTAACAATTATAAATATACATGCACCTAACAGCAGATCCCCAAAGTTGTTTCTTTGGAAATGTCAATAAAATGATGGGCCTTTAGCTAGAATGACAAAGAACAAAAGAGAGAAGATACAAATAATAAAAATCAGAAATGAAAAGGGAGATATTACTAATAACCTCACCAAAATAAAAAAGGACTATAAGAGGATACTCTGAACAGCCAAATGCCAATATATTAGATAAACCAGATGAAATGGACAAATGTGTAGAAACACACAAACTGCCTAAATAGACTGTGCTGGTTTGAAAGGAAGTATGCCCCCTAAGAAAAGCCATGTTTTAATCAAAATACAATTTTGTAAAGGTGAATAATCTCTATTCAATACTGTATGTTTGAAACTGTAATCAGATCATCTCCCTGGATGATGTGATTTAGTCAAGAGTGGTTGTTAAACTGGATTAAGGGACGACGTGTCTCCACCCATTTGGGTGGATCTTGATTGGTTTATTTGAGTCCTATAAAAGAGGAAATATTTTGGAGAATGAGAGATTCAGAGAGAGCAAAACCACGAAGCAGAGAGTCCACCAGCCAGCAACCTTTGGAGATGAAGAAGGAAAATGCCTCCCGGGGAGCTTCATGAAACCAGATCTAGGAGAGAAAGCTAGCAGATGACGCCATATTCGCCATGTGCCCTTCTAGCTGAGAGAGAAGCCCTGACTGTGTTCGCCATGTGCCTTCTCACTTGAGAGAGAAACCCCGAACTTCATCGGCCTTCTCAAACAAAGGTATTTTTCCCCAGATGCCTTAGATTGAACATTTCTATAGACTTGTTTTAATTGGGACATTTTCTTGGCCTTAGAACTGTAAATTAGCAACTCATTAAATTCCCCCTTTCAAAAGCCATTCCATTTCTGGTATATTGCATTCTGGCAGCTAGCAAACTAGAACATAGACTAAAAAAGAAACAGAAGATATAAGCAAACCAATTACTAGTAAAGAGATTGAATTAGTCATCAGAAAACTCCCAAAAGAGAAAAGCCCAGGACCAGACAACTTTACAGGAGGATCCTACCAAACATTCCAAGACCTAACTCCAATTCTCAAACTCTTGCCAAAAAAATAGGAGAGGGGGGCATAAGAATACTCCCTAATTCATTCAACAGGGCCAACATCACCCATATACCAAAAACAGATAAAAATACCACTAAAAAAAAAAACTACAGACCAATATCTCATGAATATAGATGCAAAATCCTCAACAAAATACTAGCAGACTGAATCCAATAATGTATAAAAGAATTATACACCACGATCAAGTGGGATTATCCCTGGTATGCAAGGTTAGTCAAAGAAAACAAATCAATGTAATATATCACATCATCACAATAAATTTTTTTTTAATCACAGGATCATCTTAATTGATTCATAACAGGCATCTGACAAAATCCAATACCCCTCTTAATAAAAACACTTAGAGGGTGGTTCAGTGGTTAGAATGCCTGCCTTTGATACAGGAGACCCAGATTCAATTTCCAGACCATGCATCCAAACAAAAAAACCACACACACACTTAGAACACTAGAAATAGAAGGAAATTCCCTTAACATGATAAAGGGCATATATGAAAAGCCCACAGCTACCAACCTACTTAATGGTGAAAGACTGAAAGCTTTCCTTCTAGAATCAGGAACAAGACAAAAATGCACACTGACACCACTGTTATTCAATATCGTACTGGAAGTTTCTGCAAGACCTGCAAGGCAAGCAAAAGATATAAAAGACATCTAAACTGGAAAGGAAAAAGTAAAACTTTGCCTATTTGTAGATGACATGATCCTGTATACAGAAATGCCTGAAAAAATCCACAACAAAACTCCTAGAGTTCAGCAAACAAATTCAGCAAAGTGGGGAGGTAAAAGATCAACACACAAAAATCAGTAGTATTTCTATACATAAGTAATGAACAATCAGTAGAAGAAAATTAAGAGAGAATTCTATTCAGGATAGCAACTAAAAGAATCAAATATCTAGGAATAAATCTAACCATGGATGTAAAAAATATGCACCCAGAAAATTAAAAAACATTTCTAAAAGAAATTAAGGATGACCTAAATAAATGGAAGAACATTCCATGCGCATGCACTGGAAGACTAAATACCACTAAGGTGCCAATCATACCCAAAGTAATTTATAGATTCATTGCAATCCCAATCAAAGTTCCCACAACCTTCTTTGCATATATGGAAAAGCCAAACATCAAATTAATATGGAACAGTAAGTGCCCCAAATAGCTAAAGCCAAATTGAAAAGGAAGGACAAAGTTGGAATACTCATACTTTCAGATTTTAATACTTATTACAAAGCTACAGTAATCAAAACAGTGTGGTATGGGTGCAAGGACAGACATACAGACCAATAGAATCAAATTGAGAGTTCCAAAATAAACATTCAAATGTATGACCAACTGATTTTTGACAATAGTGCCAAGTCCACTCAATGAGGAAAGAACACTCTCTTCAACAAACAGTGCTAGGGAAACTGGATGTGCATATCCAGTATGCACATATGATATGAAAAAGGCAGACCCCTATTTTCATATCACATGCAAAATTTAACTCAAACTTGATCAAAGTCCTAACTATAAAAACCAAAACTGCAAAATCCCTGGAAGAAAACAGAGAAAAAATCAGATTGAAGTTGGTGGACTCACACTTTCCCAATCTTAAACCTTATTCCAAAGTCACAGCAACCAAAACAGCATGTACTGGCACAGAAGGACAGATTTATAGACCAATTAATCAAACTGAGGGATCATAAATCAACTCTCATGTTTATGGCCAACTGATTTTTTTTTAATCATCACAATCGACTTTTTTTTCAATTTGCGAAAAATAATATACAAAAAAGCAATAAATTTCAAAGCACATCGCAACAATTAGTTGTAGAACAGATTTCAGAGTTTGGTATGGGTTACAATTCCACATTTTTAGGGTTTTACTACTAGCTGCTCCCAGTTACTGGGGATTAAAAGTATCAATATAATGATTCAACAATCATACTCATCTGTTAAACCCTACCTTCTCTGTATAACTCCACCATCATCTTTCTCCCACTCTTAGGAGTATTTGGACTATGCCCATTCTAACTTTCCCATGTAGAAAGGGGCCATTGATAATATGGGATAGGGGGCTGGAACTAGTTGATGTTCTGGAGAGACTGGCCCCTCTACATTTCAGGACATATCTGGCCTAGGGACCCATCTGGAAGTTGTAGGTTTCTGGAAAGTTACCCTAGTGCATGGAAGATTTGTAGAATCTTATATAAAGTTATATAAATCTTATATAAATCTAGATGTTCTTTAGGGTTGGCAGGAATGGTTTTAGTTGGAGTTTGGCAAGCTATGATAGGTAGCAATGTCTAACTAAAGCTTGCATAAGAGTGACCTCCAGAGTAGCTTCTTGATTCTATTTGAATTCTCTCAGCCATTGATACCTTATTCATTATACTTCTTTTCCTTTTTTTTGGTCAGGAAGGCATTCCTTCCTTCCTGAAGGGCCAGGCTCATCCCCGGGCGTCATCTCCCACACTGGCAGGGAAACTTTCACCCCTGGATGTTATGTCCCATGTTGCAGGGAGGGCAATGATTTCACTTGGAGAATTGGACTTAGAGAGAGAGAGAGAGGCCATATCTGAGCAACAAAAGAGGTCCTCCAGACATGACTCTTAGGCATACCTAATGGTAGGCTAAGCTTCTCTACTACATACATAAGCTTCACAAGAGCAAGCCTCAAGATCAAGGGTTTTGGCCAACTGATTTTTGATAAGGGGGCAAAGACCACTCAATCGGGAAAGAAGAGTCTCTTCAACAAATGGTGCTGGGAAAATTGATTCTCTATTTGCAAAAATGAAGAAGGACCTCTATCGCATATCTTATACAAAAATCAACTCAAAATGGATCAAAGACATAAACACAAAAGTCAGAACTATCAAACTCCTAGAAGAAAACATAGGAAGCATCTTCAGGACCTTGTGTTAGGCAATGGTTTCTTATACTTTACACCCAAAGCACAAGCAAAAAAAGAAAAATAGATAAATAGAACCTTATCAAAATTAAAAACTTTTGCACAAAGGACTTTATCGTGAAAGTAAAACAACACCCTGCACAATGGGAGAAAATATTTGGAAACCACATATTCAATAGAAAAAGACAATATCAGAATACATAAGGAAATCCTTCAATTTAACAACAAAAAGGACAACCCAATTTTATAATAGGCAAGGACGTGAATAGACATCCCTCCAATAAAGATACACAAATGACCAGAAAGCACATGAAAAGATGTTCAACAACATTAGCCATCAGGGAATGCAAATCAAAAACGCAATGAGATACCATTTCACACCCATTAGGATGGCTGCTATTTTAAAAATGGAAACTAACAAGTGCTGGAAAGGATGCAGAGAAATAGGATACTCATTCATTCCTGGTGGCAATGTAAAATAGTGCAGCCTCTGTGGAGGACAATTTGGCAGTTTCTCAAAATGCTATGCATAGAACTATCATATGACCCAATAATCCCATTACTAGGCAAATGAAAGAAAGGACTGAAACAGATATGTACACCAATGTTCACAGCAGCATTATTCACAATTTCCAAAAGATGGAAAAACCCAACAGTACATCACCAATGAAGGGAAATTAAAATGTAGTATGCATATATAAAATGGAATATTATTCATCTGTAAAAAGGGATGAGGCCCTTTAATGTGCAACAACTTGGATAAACCTTGAGGACATCATGTTGAGTGAAATAAGCCAGACATAAAAGAGCAAATATTGTATGAGCTCACAGTTTTGAAATAATTAGAATAAGCAAACACATAGAGTCAGAATCTAGAACACAGGTTACTAGGGAACAGAACCCACCAGTTCATTACACATAAGTTCCCAAAAAGATCGTACAACTTCTTCATGAGAATAACTGAGTTCTATGATATCTTAGGTTATGGGGCTAGGGAATGGGAAGTTAAGGTTTAAAATGTGTAGGGTTCCTATTTGAAATGATGGAAATGTTTTTGTAATGGACAGCAGTGATGGTAGCACAAAAATGTGAATGCAAATAAAAGCACTAAAATATATACATATATTTTTCTGAATATGCTTAAAAGGGGAAATGTTAGATTCTATATATTATAACAAAATAAAAATTTATTTTAAAACAACCATGGATCTACACTACACAGTAAACTCTAAGTTAAACCACGGACTATAATTAATAGTTCAATTGTAAAAATGTACTATCATCAATTGTAACAAATGTTGCAAACCAATGCAAGGTGTTAACTGGGTGGTAAATGGGAACCCTGCATTTTATAAATGATTATTCTGTAAACCCACAATTCCATAAAAAAGAAAAAAATGCACAACCAAATATGGGTTCATAGGCAAACTAGCACTCCCTTAGAATATTCAAAGGCTACAGTGAATAGAAGAATGTCAGTATTCTCAAGCAATTTAATGTGAAGCGTATACACATATATAAGTGTGTGCATATATATATATATATATATATATATATATATATATTGAATTATGTTTTCTATTCTGTGCTAACATCTCTGCTGTAACTACCATAATCCTACCATCTCGCTCATTTAGTGCATATACCCTGATAACATGTTAAGAATTCAGTCTAGGCCATAACTTTCTTAACATGAGAGAAAGGTGTGTTTAATATAGGTAACAGACAAGCAATAACAGTGATATGAGTAAAAGTGCAATTCTCGTAAGTGTTACTTCCTTCACCATCATTACAACTGATTCCCTACAGGTTCAAAATGTTCTGAAAGGCTATATTAAGGAAGTTCTTAAAATGAAAGTAACATTCTATTAACTGCCTTCAAAATGACCAACTGACTTTTTCTCTCTTTAACACACACATAGAGGACATCAACAAATTTCAGTTTCAGGTTCATGGATGAAGAACAATTATAACAGCACCACACTGACCAATCACCCACTACCTTAATTTAAGAATGGATGAGTAGAGCAGAAATTTACATTGCAAAGACTGCTACAAGTGCTACATACAAAGCCACAAACTCCAGCTCTTCCACATAAAAACCAACTAGGAGTGGGCTTTTCAGTCATTATTGTTGCTTTCCTCCTAAAAAGCTGACAAGTTCATTGCACATAAGTTCCTAAAAAGATAATATATCTTCTTCATTAGAATAACTAAGTTCTGTGATATTTTTTTTTTTTGTTCCTGAAACTATCTTAAAGTAGCTGAATTGCAGGAGGGATGAAGAATTGTTCTGTTTGGAAAATGACTCTAATTTTCTAAGTCTGTGAACCAACAAACTATTTATGATATAATTCAACATCAGAGATGGAGAGAAAGAATTCTAGTGGGAGTTGAAAAAAAGGGCTACATTATTCCAGACCTCAGCATTGCTACACAAACACAATGGAAAGAATCTGTGGTTATTAACCAGCTTTAAATGCTGAAAGTATCCAAGCAATCATTCTTTTCCCTAAAAATTTTCTAAAAGGTGAAATCCTATAGCTTTCATGATTATTCCTCCATATTACCGTACTTTTAAAAATAAAAACAAAATCAAACCTAAGTACTGCTGCTATTCATGAGTTTCTCCTTTCTTTTTTTACTTAAGCAGTACCTTATTTAACACAGTATTCCATTATAGTTTATTTATGAAATATTTTCCCAGTGTATGTAATTAACATATTAATCCTCAACAGGGAAAATAGAAGCATAATGACTATTTCCCAAAACCTAAACTCAGATTGTGGTGAAATGAAAGCTCAAAAATCAATAGCTATAATGGTAGCTGATTTCTGTATTTAAGTGAAAAGCAGATATTTGTCAGTAATCGTTATAGATTTATTAAAAGTAAATATACTTAATAATATCGGTATAATACTTGAATATGACTACAGCTAATCTAATTCTGAGGTTTTAGCCTGATTGCTAAGAGTTTACCATAAATAGCTCTTATACTAAGGCTCACCAGCTTAAGTATTTTATCATTTCTTTTCTCACCCCCCTTTTATGTAGTATAAATATTCATCTCTTTTATCAAGTTGCTTTGGGATACTAAAAGAAATAAAGGTAAATTATAGAGTAAACTACAAGACTACCCCCCTTTCCTAACAAATGCAATGGCCAGATGACCATAAATCACTTAAATGTTTTATTAGCTCCATATTTAAAATCCACCTTGCCAAGCACAACCTGCTGACTTATTGGGAGAGGAAAAAATCAATTTTCCTTTTTTTTTTTTGGTGAGAAATCTTCTGGTCAAGGCTTCTGTTTAATTAGAGAAAAAAATTGTTTTAACTTTCCCTTAGAATGAGCCTGGCCTTGCTCCCTTGCTTCACCATGGGAGCAAGAAAGCCTTCTTGATCTAAGGGGTAAGAAAAATGAAACAAAAGTTTCAGGGGCTGAAAGATTTCAAATAGAGTCAGGAGGTAATTCTGAAGGTCATTCTTAGGCAGTATATAGATATCTCTATTCAGTTTTTGGTATACTGGAGTAGTTAGACGGAAATACCTGAAACAATTAAACTATAATCCAAGAGCCTTGATTCTTATCATATAACTGTATAATTATATAGCTTTTAAGGTGAACAATGTGATTGTGAAAACCTTATAAATGTCACTCCCTTTATCTAGTGTATGGTCAGATGAATAAGAAAAAAAAGACAGAAAATAAACAAATAATGGGGGGGTGGAAGGATGAGATATTTTGGGTGTTCTTTTCACTTCTTTTTATTCTTATCTTTTTTTTTGGAGAAATGAAATGTTCAAAAATCAATTGTGATGATGAATGCACAGCTATATGATGATATTGTGAACCAATGATTATATACTTCACATTATATTATGGTATGTGAATACATATCAATAAAATTGCTTTTAAATTCCCCTTTATGACAAAATTAATCACAATGTCAAAGGTAAAAGAAGGTCAGGAGACATAAATGTAGATGTCACTTCAGACAAAAATCCCCAAATTGCCCCATCTCTTCTCCTCTTCTCATTTAACAACTTCTTCCTCAGCACTCTTTACTCTCTTGGTCTTGAGTACCACCAGAATGTCAAAAATTCCAGAGCCAGGGAGGACTCTATTAAGCTTTCTTATATTTGTTATCTGTCTTTCTCCAACTAGAATACAAGTTCTATGAAGGCAGGAAGCTTTGTCTATTCTTTAATTACATAACCCAAGCACCTGAAAAGCACCTAACACAAGAGAAATGCTCTGTAAGATTTGTTAAAGAAACAAATCAGTGAACTCTCAAACTTGAGAGTCATTCTGGCTTCCAACCTCTCCCCACAGCCAATCATTCCTTCCTTAAATTACTCCTGAATCTATATATTTCCTCAATGACACACACCCACGCTGGACATTATCAGGCCCACATTGGCTCCAATGTGGACCTCCTCCCACTAGCTTTCCTGTCTCTTAACTATCTACTCATGTGAATGAATTCACTCTAATACAGTGCTGCCAATATGGGTTTTTCCAAATTGCCAATACGGAACTGCTAAGGCAGACTTTTCACTTTCCTTTCTCTGTTTAGTCTATCATTGGTTTTCCCAAGGTCTGTAGTATCAACCAAATTCCTAAGTATGGCCTATGACGCTTTATGACCCAATCCTCACCATCTCTCCAGATTCATCTCTCTACTATACACACACTTCTACAGTTAGCACCAAACCATTTATTGTTCTTTTAAACTATCACTACTATATGCCAACAACTACACAGTTATAACTCCAGGCCAGATATCTCTGCTGCACTCTAGATTCCAATCAACTGCCTACTTCAGATCTCTTAGATGTTGTCATGATCAGGTTCATGTGTCAACTTGGCACAGTGGTGGTACCTGTTTGTCTGGTTGGGCAAGTGCTGGCTTGTCTGTTGCCATGAGGATATTTCATAGAATTAAATCATGATCATGTCAGCTGCATCCACACTGATTCCATTTGTAATCAGCCAAAGGGGAGTGTCTCCTGCAATGAGTGATGCTTAATCTAATCACTGAAAGCCTTTTAAGGAGGATTCAGAAGAGAAAGGCTCTCTTCCTACTTCGGTTGGTGAGCCTCTCCTGTGGAGTTCGTCCAGACCCTCCATCAGAACCGTCAGCTTCACAGCCTGCCCTGCAGATTTTGGACTCTATGTTCCCATGGTGACGTGAGACACTTTAATAAATTTTACATTTGCGAGTGTTCCCTGTTGATTCTGTTTCTCTAGAGAACCCTGACTAATATATCTTGGAACCAGGAGTGGTTCTTAAAAAACAGCATCTTAAAAATGGGTTTTTATGAATGGTTTTCTTCTCTGACTAGACTCAAAGGCACTAAGGACTCTGATTCCCATAATCAGAATGACACTCCCAATCCATGGAGTGAGTTGGCAAAAGAGATAGTCAAAATATCATTCGATTCTCCTAATGCTTCGCTTGTACGAAGCCAGGCTCTGGGGTATAATGTTTTTGACACCTATACAGACTTTTATGGAAATAAGACATATAGAGATGTTTGCTGGTTGTTAAATACACTGGCTACATTAAGGAGTGAAAGGAAAGGGCTTAAGGCTTCAAACGATAAGCTTAAGCACTGTCTGACAGATGTGGACGTTTCTATGAGTATCCTGAAGGAAAATTTTATTTCCTGTAGCCGTAGACTTGAGATCTCTGAAAATCAGACTCAGAATCTTATTGTTAGAGTACAAACTTTACACATAAACGGAAATCTCAATGTTGCATGATGTCTGCCATTAAAGTGAAGGCACTGATTGGAAAGGAGTGGGACCCTGAAAAATGAGATGGTGACATATGGACTGATAATGATGTTGGGGGCGAGGTTGAAACCCTAGGCCATGCTGAGTCTTCTGTAGATAACCCTGTAATAGTTTGCCCTAAGGACACAACTGCCCCACCTCCAACCTGCCATGAGGAGTTGTCCACCCAACCCCTTCCTGAAGGGATTAGCCCTAGAGTGATTAATCCTGTCTCACCAGATAAAACTGCAATTGAAGGCCCTGAAGCAAATGGCTTGGAAGATATTTCTAATTCCATTCAAGACCCACACCCAGCACCCCTCATTTCTTCCAGACCTATAACAAGACTAAAGTCCCAACAGGCCCTGAAAGGTGAGATACAAAGTATCACACATGAGGAGGTACGTTATACTCCAAAAGAACTGTGTGAGTTTTCCAATTTATATGACAGAAATCAGGGGAATATGTGTGGCAATGGATTTTAGGGGTGTGGGATAATGGTGGGAGGAATATAAGACTGCATCAGGCTGAATTTATTGGTATGTGTCCAGTAAGCAGAGATTCTGCATTCAGTGTTATAGCTCAAGGGGTTAGAAAGGGTATTAACAGTTTGTTTGGATGGTTGGTTGAAACATGGATCAAAAGGTGGCCGACATTACCTGAGGTTGAAATGCCAGAACTGCCCTGGCATAATGTAGATGAGGGGATTCAGAGGCTTAGAGAGATTGGAATATTAGAGTGGATTTATCATGCAAAGCCTGCCCTTATACCCCAGGAATGTCCAGAGGATGCACCTTTTACCAGAACAGTGAGAAATATATTTGTGAGACTAGCACCATCATCTGTGGTTGCACTTCTCTGAAGGTCAGATACTACTGTAGGACCTGCTGTCACTGAGATGGGATCCTTAAACACAACAGGAATGATGGGATCCCAAGTTGGCAAAAGCAAGGTGGCAGCACTTAATTGCCAAAGGCAAGGTAGACATGGCTATTATAATAGACAGCAAACTCAAAGCAGGTGTCAGAATTATATGACTTGCAGAGACTTGTGGCATTGGCTAGTAAATCATGGGGTATCTAGAAATACAATAGAAGGGCAACCTACTAAATACTTCTTCAAGCTGCATAAACAAAAGAGTTCTAGGTCAAGTGAACAGAAGTCTAATCTGAATTACAAAAACACAGAGTCACAGCCCACTAATCAATTTTCAGACTTGAGACAGTTTACAAACCCAGAGCCCCTTGAACGAAGGGGAGGCCAGGTCCCGTCAGGGGAAAACCCTGCTACACTGCCACAAATTTATACTGTTAATTTTCCTCCAAGCCTTCCCCAAGGAGACCGATGGCCTTTTACCAGGGTAACTGTGCATTGGGGAAAAGGAAATGATCAGATATTTCAGGGATTACTAGACACTGGTTCAGAAGTGACATTAAGTCCAGGGGACTCAAAACATCACTCTGGTCCACCAGTCAGAGTGGGGGCTTATGGAGGACAGCTGATCAATGGAGTTTCAGCTAAGGTTCATCTCACAGTGGGTCCAGTGGGCCCCAGGATCCATTCTGTACTTATTTCCCCAGTTCCAGAATGTATAATTGGTATATGCATACTGAGCAACTGGCAGAATCCCCATATTGGCTCTTTAACTCGTACAGTGAGGGCTCTTATTGTGGGAAAGGCCTAGTGGAAGGCACTACAACTGCCCTTCCCTAGAAAAATAGTAAATCAGAAGCAATAGATTCCTAGAGGGATTGCAGAGATTACTGCCACTCTTAAGGACTTGAACGATGCACGGGTGGTGATTTCCACCACATCCCCATTAAACTCTCCTATTTGGCCTGTGCAGAAAACATGGCTCTTGGAGGATGACAGTGGATTATCGTAAGCTCAACCAGGTGGTAACTCCAATTGCAGCTGCTGTTCCAGATGTGGTATCATTGCTCAAGCAAATCAATACATCTCCTGGTACCTGGTATGGAGCTATTGATCTGGTAAATGCTTTTTTCTCCATAACTATTAGTAAGAACCAGCAGAAACAGTTCGCTTTCAGCCGACAAGGTCAGCAGTATACTTTCACTGTCCTACCTCAGGATATATCAACTCTCCGGCCCTATGTCGTAATCTTGTCCGGAGGGACCTTGATTGTTTCTCCCTCCCACAAGATATCACACTGGTCCATTATATTGATGATATCATGTTGATTGGACCTAGTGAGCAAGAAGCAGCAACTAATCTAGACTTATTGGTAAGGCATTTGCATGTCAGAAGATGGGCGATAAATTCAACAAAAATACAGGGGCCTTCCACCTCAGTGAAATGTGTCGTGGTGTGGGGCATATTGAGATATACCTTCTCAGGTGAAGGATAAGTTGCTGCATCTGGCCCCTCCTACAACCAAAAAAAAGAAGAACGACACCTAGTTGGTCTCTTTGGATTTTTGCAACAACATATTCTTCATTTGGGTGTGCTACTCCAGCCCATTTATCAAGTGACCAGAAAAGCTGCTAATTTTGAGTGGGGATCGGAACAAGAGGAGGTTCTGTGACAGGTCCAGGATGCTGTACAAGCTGCTCTGCCACTTGGGCCATATGATCCAGCAGATCCAATGGTGCTGGAAGTGTCAGCAGCAAATAGAGATGCTGTCTGGAGCCTTGGACAGGCCCCTATAGAAGAATCACAACGCAGACCCTTAGGATTTTGGAGCAAAGCCTTACCATCTGCTGCAGATAACTACTCTCCTTTTGAGAAACAGTTTTGGCCTGCTACTGGGCCTTAACAGAGACTGAACGCTTAACCGTGGGCCACGAAGATACCATGAAACCTGAGTTGCCTATCATGAACTGGGTGTTGTCTGACCCACCAAGCCATAAAGTTGGGCATGTGCAGCAGCACTCTATTGTAAAATGGAAATGGTATATACGAGATAGAGCCAGAGCAGGTCCTGAAGGCACAAGTAAGTTACATGAAGAAGTGGCACAAATGTCCATGGTCTCCACTCCTGCCACATTACCTTCTCTTTCCCAGACCACAGATATGGCCTCCTGGGGAGTTCCTTACAGTGAACTGACTGAGAAAGAGAACACTTGGGCCTGGTTTATAGATGGTTCAGCACAATACACAGGTACCACCCTAAAATGGACAGCTGCAGCACTACAACCCTTTCTGGGGTGTCTTTGAAGGACAGTGATGAGGGGAAATCCTCCCAGTGGGCAGAACTTCAAGCAGTGCACCTGGTTGTTCATTTTGCTTGAAAGGAAAACTGGCCAGAGCTGCCATTTGTATACTGACTCATAGGCTGTTGCTAATGGTTTGGCTGGATGGTCAGGGACTTGGAAAGACCATAACTGAAAAATTGGTAACACAGAGGTCTGGGGAAGAAGTATGTGCATAGACCTTTCTGAGTGAGCTAAAAACGAACATATTTGTGTTCCATGTGAATGCACACCAAAGGGAGACTTCAGCAGAGGAAGGTTTTAATAATCAAGTGGATAAGATGACCCATTCTGTGGATACCAGTCAGCCTCTTTCCCCAGCAACTCCTGTCATTGCCCAATGGGCTCATGAACAAAGTGGTCATGGTGGTAGGGATAGAGGTTATGCATGGGCTCAGCAACATGGACTTCTACCCACCAAGGATGACTTGGCTACAGCCATTGCTGAGTGTCCAATCTGCCAGCAGCAGAAACCCACACTCAGCCCCCGTAATGGCACCATTCCCCGAGGTGACCAGCCAGCTACATGGTGGAAGGTTGATTACATTGGCCCACTCCCTTCATGGGAGGGGCAACAATTTGTTCTAACTGGAATAGACACCTACTCTGGATATCAGTTTGCTTTTCCTGCATGCAATGCTTCTGCCAAAACTACCATCCGTGGGCTTACAGAATGCCTTATCCATCGTCATGGTATTCCACATAGCATTGCTTCGGATCAAGGGACACACTTCACAGCAAATGAAGTGCAGGAATGGGCACATGCTCATGGGATTCTCTGGTCTTACCATGTTCCCCATCATCCGGAAGCACTGGTAGAATGGTGGAATGGCCTTTTGAAAACTCAATTACGGTGCAACTAGATGGCAATACCTTGAAAGCCTGGGGTAATGTTCTCCAGGAAGCTGTATATGCTCTGAATCAACATCCGCTGTATGGTGCTGTTTCTCCCATAGCCAGGATCCATGGGTCCAGCACCAAGGGGTGGAGATGGGAGTGGTACCACTCACTATTACCCCTAGTGATCCACTAGGAAAATTTTTGCTTCATGTGCCTGTGAACCTGAGCTCTGCTGGTCTACAGGTTTTACTTCCAAAACTGGAAGTGCTTCCACCAGGAGAAACAACAATGATTCCACTGAACTGGAATCTAAGACTGCCACCTGGTCACTTTGGGTTACTTACACCCCTGGATCAACAAGCCAAGAAGGGGATTATATTATTGTCTGGGGTGATTGTAACTATCAGGGGGAAGTAGGACTGCAACTACATAATGGAGGTAAAGAAGAGTTTTCTTGGAATATAGGCGATCCCCTAGGGCATCTTTTGGTACTACCATCCCCTGTGATTAAAATCAATGGAAAACTGCAACAACCCAATCCAGGCAGAACTAACAATGACTCTGAAACTTCAGGAATGAAGGTTTAGGTCACCCCACCAGGCAAAGAACCACGGCCAGCTGAAGTGTTTGCTGAGGGTAAAGGGAACATGGAATAGGTAGTAGAAGAAGGTAGTGGAAAATATGAATTTTGACCACATGATCAGTTACAGAAACAAGGACTGTAATGCTGTTTTGTTCATGTTATACTATTAAATTGTAAGATATCAAGTTTAAGAAAGAATATTACCCAAGAACTTGCATACTATCCTGGAGAGAGTTCATGTGTTTCCAGTTATATCCAGGACAGTTAAGTATTGTTAGGTGAAAGAAAAAAATGTGTTTTATTGTTTTTTATTTAGAAATTAGGTATGGTTAAAGGTGGTATGTATAGCTGCCAAGTTGACAAGGGATGGACTGTTATCGTCAGGTTCATGTGTCAACTTGGCCCAGTGGTGGTACCTGTTCATCTGGTTGGGCAAGTGCTGGCTTGTCTGTTGCCATGAGGACATTTCATAGAATTTAATCATGATCATTTCAGCTGCATCCACAGTTGATTCCATTTGTAATCAGCCAAAGGGGAGTGTCTCCTGCAATGAGTGATGCTTAATCTAATCACAGAAAGCCTTTTAAGGAGGATTCAGAAGAGAAAGGCTCTCTTCCTGCTTCAGTTGGCAAGCCTCTCCTGTGGAGTTCGTCCAGACCCTCCATCAGAATCGTCAGCTTCACAGCCTGCCCTACAGATTTTGGACTCTATGTTCCCATGGTCACGTGAGACACTTTAATAAATTTTATATTTGTGAGTATTCCCTGTTGATTCTGTTTCTCTAGAGAACCCTGACTAATACAGATGTCTTATCAGCACCTAAAACTTAAAAAGTCTGAAATTAAACTCCTGATGTTCTAATTCAATTTGTCTTTTATCCAGTCATCCAACCTCTCACCTTTACCCATGCATTTTACCAAGCCTGAAGTGCTATAGCTGCTTCTATCTCATCCAACATATCCAATCCATCACCAAACCCTTTGATTATTCCTCCAAAGCACATCTACAATGCATCCAGTCTTTCCATTTCTACAGCCACACTCCATTGCCATTATTTCTCATTTAGACCATTTCAATAGCCTAAACTTTTTCCAAGCTTCCTCTCTTGGTTTTCACAGAGTAGGCTTTTCAAATTGTAAACTGCCTCATAAATGTCCAGCTCAAAATCCTTTCACGGTTTCCCACTGCACTTGGCATAAAACTCAAACTGTAAGTATTCCTATCCTACTTTAAGTACTTTGCTCTGAACTACTTTCAGGGACTTTTATTTTTTGGTCATATTAGTGTTCTTTCAGTTTATCCAACCAATCTCTTTTCTACTTAAGTATCTTTGTGCATGCTGTTCTCCCTCTATGATACACATCTAGCAGATTTCTACTCATCCTTTTAGTTTCAGCTTCTATCATTTCCTCAGATTCTTTTCTGACCACTAATCTCCCCATTCTCACCATTATATTTCCCCTGACAGCACTCATTACTTTTTTCAGAGTAGCTATCACATTTTTAATCATGCATTATTTGTGTTGATTTATTTGTCTGCCTCCTCTTGAGGCTGTAACTTCAGGATGGCTGGGAATATGCTAATATTATTCACCACTGTTATCACCAGTGTCTGGCATAAACTTTATATAATAAAAACTTTGATTGAGGCCACTCCTAGCATATACTTTCTACTCATGTTTCAGGAGTCAACTGGTATCAACTGCTCCAGGAAGTCTTTCCTGATCTTCCTCCCACTTCCACATAGTTAATAAATGTATCTGCTCAGTTCCATCTCTGTACTGTGTACACACTTCTATCATTATATTAATTTTTATCATTATATATTCTATCATTATATTAACACACTGTCTTATAATGTATTCATTTATTTTACCCTCACCTAATTGATTATGAAGTCCTTGAAGGTCCAGAGTAGCATTTATTTCTGCATCCCTCAGCATCTAGTACAAGTACCTGAAACACAGAGATCAAAGATTTCTCCTTAACTGAATTTTACTTCTCAACATATCTTAGTTCCCCATTATCTAACTTCCATAGACTCAGTTTTAATAGTTATTAAATCCTTGTTTATGTATCTTTCAAAGGCCTTAGTTTGTTAACAGTATCCTTTGATGCAAAAAAGACTTATTCAACAAGGGAAATATATAAAGACTTGCCTCTTCAAATTTTTCCAAGATAGTATAAAACTTTTTATAACAATTAATTTTCACTTCTCTTTGAATTAAAAGTACCAGTATCCCTGGTCACCTTTTTTTATATATTATTCTGGCTTTAGTATGAATTAACTGTAATTTTTTTCATCTCCATATCTAATAAGTAAGTGAATCTTAGGATAGGCTAATGTGAAAATGAAGCAGTATCTTTAGTAATCATTATATTTGCAAACCACTTAGGTTATACCTCAAGTTGAAAGGTGAATCAAGGAAGGAGCTAAGATGGTGGCTTAGTGAGGTGTAGGATTTAGTTCGTACTCCAGAGGAGCTAGTAAATAGTCTGGAACAGTACAGAACAACTGCTGGGGCCACTCAGTGACCAGACACACAGCATACACTAGTCAGGACAAGCTGCACCAGCTGCAATCCCACCCAGAACTGTGAGTCCCCCAAGCCACAGTCACAGGCATCTCTCCCCAATAGGCTGGCTCCCAGAGGGGAAAAGGGAAGAGACTTTACTAGCAGCAAGAGGCTGAGCAACCAAGCTCAAATCTGTGGAATCAATGAACAAATTCAGACTACTAAAAATAGGCCCCCAGATCAGATGAACCTGGAGTAAAAGCTGAGGTTGCTAGTTTTTGCCCTGGTGCAGAGGGGCAGGGCTGACAGAAAGAGAAAAAAAAAAACAGTTTTTTTGGATTGGACAGCACAAAATATTTGAAAGGGTCTAGGCCCTGAAGGAAAGGAGGGGATAGACAGAACGTGGAGATAAAAAGAGCAACGTACCAAATCAAGCTCTTAACTGGCAAACCCAGTGAAAAGGAGGAAGCTTTCTCTTTTTCTTTTTGTGGCTGTGTTTCTACAACTTGACTGCTCTTTGCATAGGACTGCAAGGCTTCTCAGGCTCCAAGTGCCCCAGGCAATGGTGGAATTAAGTTTGTCTGAAAGCTTGTCTGGAGGTTATGCCTTTCCCTCAAGAAATTCAGACCCCAGGGTCAAGAAAACTGAGGAGCAGCTCCCGGAGCCACGAGGGAGATCGGGGGGACGCGTACCCCTCCTGGAACGGCTGACTGTCTGGGAGAACCAGCTCCGGTGGATCACCAGGGGCACGGGCTTTCCTGGGTGGGACGGCAAGCGACCGGAGTCCCTCCCTTCCACCTTCCTGGCCAGCTGGTAGAATTGGACAGGCGGTCCCCTTAGGCCGCGGCGGCTGGTGCCCCCACCACACGAGGCCCCCCGGAACAACTGAGATAGTTGGGTCGGAAATCCCCAGACTGCGGAGAACAGTGACCGGGGGATCCCTTCCAAACACGTGACTCCCCCGTCGGCTGGGAACAGTGTACTCTCCCGGGCTGCGACAGCTGGCGCCCTCCCGCCACGCTTGGTGCCCCGGGCCGACTGGCTAATTTGGCCGGACGCTCTCCTGTGCTGCGACGGCCGGCGACCCTCCCCGCGTTTGGAACCCCGGGCCGGCTGGCATTCTTCCAAGACGCTTCGGTTGCCGAACCTCCCCTACGGCGAGAGTTTTCCAGAGTTGAGGGACCCACAGCAACTTTCGCTGGTGGAACCCACAGACAGGCGTGTGCCACGAGCGCCACCTACTGGGCAGGATAGGAAGAACAGAACCCAGAGATTGCGCAGAAAAATCTTTCAACTGTGGGGTCGAACACCCGGGGAAATCTGACTAAATGCCCAGACGCCAGCAGAAGATAACGGATCACGCTCAGAAAATTGAACATATGGCCCAGTCAAACGAAGAAACCAATAGTTCAAATGAGATACAGGAGCTGAAACAACTAATGCTGAATATACGAACAGAAATGGAAAACCTCTTCAAAAACGAAATCGATAAATTGAGGGAGGACATGAAGAAGACATGGGCTGAACATAAAGAAGAAATAGAAAAACTGAAAAAACAAATCACAGAACTTATGGAAGTGAAAGATAAAGTAGAAAAGATGGAAAAAACAATGGATACCTACAATGACAGATTTAAAGAAACAGAAGATAGAATTAGTGATTTGGAGGATGAAACATCTGAATTCCAAAAAGAAACAGAAACTATCCGGAAAAGAATGGAAAAATTTGAACAAGGTATCAGGGAACTCAAGGACAATGTGAACCGTACAAATATACGTGTAGTGGGTATCCCAGAAGGGAAGAGAAGGGAAAAGGAGGAGAAAAACTAATGGAAGAAATTATCACTGAAAATTTCCCAACTCTTATGAAAGACCTAAAATTACAGATCCAAGAAGTGCAGCGCACCCCAAAGAGATTAGACACAAATAGGCGTTCCCCAAGACACTTACTAGTTAGAATGTCAGAGGTCAAAGAGAAAGAGAGGATCTTGAAGGCAGCGAGAGAAAAACAATCCGTCACATACAAGGGAAACCCAATAAGACTATGTGTAGATTTCTCAGCAGAAACCATGGAAGCTAGAAGACAGTGGGATGATATATTTAAGTTACTAAAAGAGAAAAACTGCCAGCCAAGACTCCTATATCCAGCAAAATTGTCCTTCAAAAATGAGGGAGAAATTAAAACATTCTCAGACAAAAAGTCACTAAGAGAATTTGTGACCAAGAGACCAGCTCTGCAAGAAATACTAAAGGAAGCACTAGAGTCAGATACAAAAAGACAGAAGAGAGAGACATGGAGAAAAGTGTAGAAAGAAGGAAAGTCAGATATGATATATATAATACAAAAGGCAAAATGGTAGAGGAAAATATTATCCAAACAGTAATAACTCTAATGTCAATGGACTGAATTCCCCAATTAAAAGACATAGACTGGCAGAATGGATTAAAAAACAGGATCCTTCTATATGCTGTCTACAGGAAACACATCTTAGACCCAAAGATAAATATAGGTTGAAAGTGAAAGGTTGGGAAAAGATATTTCATGCAAACAACAACCAGAAAAGAGCAGGAGTGGCTATACTAATATCCAACAAATTAGACTTCAAATGTAAAACAGTTAAAAGAGACAAAGAAGGACACTATATACTATTAAAAGGAACAATTAAGCAAGAAGACATAACAATCATAAATATTTACGCACCGAACCAGAATGCCCCAAAATACGTGAGGAATACACTGCAAACACTGAAGAGGGAAATAGACACATATACCATAATAGTTGGAGACTTCAATTCACCACTCTCATCAATGGACAGAACATCTACACAGAGGATCAATAAAGAAATAGAGAACCTGAATATTACTATAAATGAACTTGACTTAACAGACATTTATAGGACATTACATCCCACAACAGCAGGATACACCTTTTTTTCAATGCTCATGGATCATTCTCAAAGATAGACCATATGCTGGGTCACAAAGCAAGTCTTAACAAATTTAAAAATATTGAAATCATACACAACACTTTCTCGGATCATAAAGGAATGAAGTTGGAAATCAATAATAGGCGGAGTGCCAGAAAATTCATAAATACATGGAGGCTCAACAACACACTCTTAAACAACAAGTGGGTCAAAGAAGAAATTGCAAGAGAAATTAGTAAATACCTAGAGGCAAATGAAAATGAAGACACAACATATCAAAACTTATGGGACGCAGCAAAGGCAGTGCTAAGAGGGAAATTTATTGCCCTAAATGCCTTTATCAGAAAAGAAGAAAAGGCAAAAATGCAGGAATTAACTGTCCACTTGGAAGAACTGGAGAAAGAACAGCAAACTAATCCCAAAGCAAGCAAAAGGAAAGAAATAACAAAGATTAGAGCAGAAATAAATGAAATTGAAAACATGAAAACAATAGAGAAAATCAATAAGACCAGAAGTTGGTTCTATGAGAAAATCAACAAGATTGATGGGCCCTTAGCAAGATTGACAAAAAGAAGAAGAGAGAGGATGCAAATAAATAAGATTAGAAATGAAAGAGGAGACATAACTACTGACCTCACAGAAATAAAGGAGGTAATAACAGGATACTATGAACAACTTTACGCTAATAAATACAACAATTTAGAAGAAATGGACAGGTTCCTGGAAAGACATGAACAACCAACTTTGACTCAAGAAGAAATAGACGACCTCAACAAACCAATCACAAGTAAAGAGATTGAATTAGTTATTCAAAAGCTCCCTAAAAAGAAAAGTCCAGGACCAGACGGCTTCACATGTGAATTCTATCAAACATTCCAGAAAGAATTAGTACCTACTCTCCTCAAACTCTTCAACATAATCGAAGTGGAGGGAAAACTACCTAATTCATTCTATGAAGCCAACATCACCCTCATACCAAAACCAGGCAAAGATATTACAAAAAAAGAAAACTACAGACAATCTCTCTAATGAATACAGATGCAAAAATCCTCAATAAAATTCTAGCAAATCGTATCCAACAACACATTAAAAGAATTATACATCATGACCAAGTAGGATTCATCCCAGGTATGCAAGGATGGTTCAACATAAGAAAATCAATTAATGTAATACACCATATCAACAAATCAAAGCAGAAAAATCACATGATCATCTCAATTGATGCAGAGAAGGCATTTGACAAGATTCAACATCCTTTCCTGCTGAAAACACTTCAAAAGATAGGAATACAAGGGAACTTCCTTAAAATGATAGAGGGAATATATGAAAAACCCACAGCTAATATCATCCTCAATGGGGAAAAATTGAAAACTTTCCCCCTAAGATCAGGAACAAGACAAGGATGTCCACTATCACCACTATTATTCAACATTGTGTTGGAAGTTCTAGCCAGAGCAATTAGGCAAGAAAAAGAAATACAAGGCATCAAAATTGGAAAGGAAGAAGTAAAACTATCACTGTTTGCAGACGATATGATACTATATGTAGAAAACCCAGAAAAATCCACAACAAAATTACTAGAGCTAATAAATGAGTACAGCAAAGTAGCAGGCTACAAGATCAACATTCAAAAATCTGTAGCTTTTCTATACACTAGTAATGAACAAGCTGAGGCGGAAATCAAGAAACGAATCCCATTTACAATCGCAACTAAAAGAATAAAAGACCTAGGAATAAATTTAACCAAAGAGACAAAAAACCTATATAAAGAAAACTACAAAAAACTGTTAAAAGAAATCACAGAAGACCTAAATAGATGGAAGGGCATACCGTGTTCATGGATTGGAAGACTAAATATAGTTAAGATGTCAATCCTACCTAAATTGATTTACAGATTCAATGCAATACCAATCAAAATCCCAACAACTTATTTTTCAGAAATAGAAAAACCAATAAGCAAATTTATCTGGAAGGGCAGGGTGCCCCGAATTGCTAAAAACATCTTGAGGAAAAAAAACGAAGCTGGAGGTCTCGCGCTGCCTGACTTTAAGGCATATTATGAAGCCACAGTGGTCAAAACAGCATGGTACTGGCATAAAGATAGATATATCGACCAATGGAATCGAATAGAGTGCTCAGATATAGACCCTCTCATCTATGGACATTTGATCTTTGATAAGGCAGTCAAGCCAACTCACCTGGGACAGAACAGTCTCTTCAATAAATGGTGCCTAGAGAACTGGATATCCATATGCAAAAGAATGAAAGAAGACCCATCTCTCACACCCTACACAAAAGTTAACTCAAAATGGATCAAAGATCTAAACATTAGGTCTAAGACCATAAACAGTTAGAGGAAAATGTCGGGAGATATCTTATGGATCTTACAATTGGAGGTGGTTTTATGGACCTTAACCTAAAGCAAGAGCACTGAAGAAGGAAATAAATAAATGGGAACTCCTCAAAATTAAACACTTTTGTGCATCAAAGAACTTCATCAAGAAAGTAGAAAGACAGCCTACACAATGGGAATCAATATTTGGAAACACACATCAGATAAAGGTCTAGTATCCAGAATTTATAATGAGATTGTTCAACTCAACAACAAAAAGATAGCCAACCCAATTACAAAATGGGAAAAAGACTTAAACAGACACCTACCAGAAGAAGAAATAAGGATGGCCAAGAGGCACATGAAGAGATGCTCAATGTCCCTGGCCATTAGAGAAATGCAAATCAAAACCACAATGAGATATCATCTCACACCCAGCAGAATGGCCATTATCAACAAAACAGAAAATGACAAGTGCTGGAGAGGATGCGGAGAAAGAGGCACACTTATCCACTGTTGGTGGGAATGTCAAATGGTGCAACCACTGTGGAAGGCAGTTTGGCGGTTCCTCAAAAAGCTGAATATAGAATTGCCATACGACCCAGCAATACCATTGCTAGGTATCTACTCAAAGGACTTAAGGGCAAAGACACAAACGGACATTTGCACACCAATGTTTATAGCAGCATTATTTACAATTGCAAAGAGATGGAAACAGCCAAAATCTCCATCAACAGAAGAGTGGCTAAACAAACTGTGGTATATACATACGATGGAATATTATGCAGCTTTAAGACAAGATAAACTTATGAACCATGTAATAACATGGATGGACCTAGAGAATATTATGCTGAGTGAATCCAGCCAAAAACTAAAGGACAAATACTGTATGGTCCCACTGATGTGAACGGACATTCGAGAATAAACTTGAAATATGTCATTGGTAACAGAGTTCAGCAGGAGTTAGAAACAGGGTAAGACAATGGGTAATTGAAGCTGAAGGGATACAGACTGTGCAACAGGACTAGATACAAAAACTCAAAAATGGACAGCACAATAATACCTAATTGTAAAGTAATCATGTTAAAATACTGAATGAAGCTGCATCTGAGCTATAGGGTTTTTTTTGTTTTTGTTTGCTTGTTGGTTTGTTTGTTGTTGTTGTTTTTTACTATTACTACTATTTTTATTTCTTTTCTTTATATTAACATTTTATATCTTTTTCTGTTGTGTTGCTAGTTCCGATTAAAGCCAGCCTACAACCTCTCCTCTGTCTCAACCACACCCCCAGCAGGGAGAGTTTGCTGAAGTTAGAGGTACCACATTCCCTTATGCTGGTGGGACCCGCAGGCAGACATGCGCCACATACTGAGCAGGATAGGAAAAACACAGAGTCTAGAGCCTTCATAGGAAAGTCTTTCAATCTGCTGGGTCTTGGCCTCAGAGAGAACTGACACAAGCAACTCTTTCCTCCTGAGAGGAGGCCAGTTTGGTCTGGGAAAATCTGACTGGGCTCTATAATACCTAAGTAGACCCTCCTAAGGGGGAAAACAAGGTACAATACAGGCAGGGCAAGAAACAAAAACAAGAACTGAAAAATTCTGATCTGTTAAACAAAACCTAAGTTACAGGTCTAGAATAAGCTGAACTGAATGGCAAAGAACAGAAAGACATCAAAGTCAACCAGCAAGAAAATCCTAGGTAAAAAAAAAAAAAAGAAAACCATCTCCTGAAAAAACAAATTAAGGAAATTAAATGCCTAGATGCCAGCAAAAAATAATGAATCATATTAGGAAAATTGAAGATATGGCCCAGTCAAAGAAACAAACCAACAATTCAAATGAGATACAGGAATTGAAACAATTAATTCAGAATGTTCAAACAGAAATGGAAAACCTTACCAAAAATCAAATCAATGAATTGAGGGAGGATATAAAGAAGACAAGGGACAAACAAAAAGAAGAAATCTAAAGTCTGAAAAAACAAACCACAGAGCTTATGGGAATGAAAAGGCATGGCAGAAGAGATGAAAGAAACAATGGAACCTACAATGCTATATTTCAAGAGGCAGAAGATAGGATTAGGGAACTGGAGGATGGGACATCTGAAATCCAATAAGCAAAAGAAAATATACGGAAAAGAAAAGAAAAATTTGAGCAACGACTCAGAATTGAATGACAATGTGAAGCATGCAAATATACATGCTGTAGCTGTTTCAGAAGGAGAAGAGAAGGTAAAAGGAGGAGAAAAACTAATCGAAGAAATTATCACTGAAAATTTCCCAACTCTTAATGAAAGACTTAAAATTACAGATCCAAGAAGTGCAGTGTACCCAAAACAGAACAGATCCAAACAGATGTACTCCAAGACACTTACTAATCAGAATGTCAGATGTCAAAGAGAAAGAGAGCATTTTGGAAGAAGCAAGAGAAAAGCAATTCAGCACATACAAGGGAAGCCCAATAATACTATGCACAGATTTTTCAGCAGAAACCATGGAGGCAAGAAGACAGTGCTATGATATATTTAAGATACTCAAAGAGAAAAACTGCCAACCAAGAATTCTAAATCCAACAAAATTGTCCTTCAAAAAGGAGAGGAAATTAAAACTTTTTCAGACAAAAAAAATCACTGAGAGAATTTGTGACCAAGAGACCAGCTCTGCAAGGAATACTAAAGGGAGCACAAGAGACAGATACAAAAAGACAGGAGAGGAGGGTGTGGAGAAGAGTGTAGAAATGAAGACTATCAAAAAAGGTAAAGTGAAGAAAAATTAGATATTACATATAGAATCCAAAAGGCAAAATGGAGGAAGAAAGTACTGCCCTTACAGTAATAACACTAAATGTTAATGGAGTAAACTTTCCAATCAAAAGATACAGACTACCAGAATGGATTAAAAAACAGGACCTATCTACATGCTGTCTACAGGAGGAACATTTTAGACTCAACGATAAACATAGGTTGAAGGTGAAAGGTTGGGAAAAGATATTTCATGCAAACAACAATCAGAAAAGAGCAGAAGTAGCTATACCAATATCCAGCAAATTAGACTTCAAATGTAAAATAATTAAAAGAGACAAAGAGGGACACTATGTATTAATAAAAGGAACAATTCAACAAGAAGACATAACAATCATAAATATTTATGCATCAAGCCAGAGTGCTCCAAAATACATGAGGCAAATACTGGAAACACTGAAAAGAGAAATAGACACATCTTCCATAATAGCTGGAGATTTCAATTTCCCGCTCTCATCAATGGACAGAACATCTAGATAGAAGATTAATAAAGAAACAGAGAATTCAAATAATACAATAAATGAACTAGACTTAACAGACATTTATAGAACATTACACCCTACAACAGCAGGATACATCTTTTTCTCAAGTGTTCATGGATCATTCTCAAGGATAGACCATATGCTGGGTCACAGACCAAGTCTCAATAAATTTTAAAAGATTGAAATCATACAAAACACTTTCTCAGATCATAAAAGAATGAAGCTGGAAATCAATAATTGGCATAGGGCCAGAAAATACACAAATATACAGAGGCTCAACAACATACTCTTAAACAACCACTGGGTCAAGGAAGAAGTTAGAAGACAAATCTGTAAATATCTCAAGGCAAATGAAAATACAACATATCAAAATTTATGGGATGCAAAAAAGGCAATTGTTCTAGTTTGCTAGCTGCCGGAATGTATCACCAGAGAGGGATTGGCTTTTAATAAAAGGGGATTTATTTTGTTGGTTCTTCAGAGGAAAGGCAGCTAACTTTCCACTGAGGTTCTTTCCTACGTGGAAGGTACAGGATGGTCTCTGCTGGTCTTCTTTCCAGGCCCCTGGGTTCCAACAACTTACCCTGCGGGGACTTCTTTCTGCATCTCCAAAGGCCTGGGCTGAGCTGCAAGTGCTGAGATGAGGAATGCCGAGCTGCTTAACTGTGCTACATTGCAATCTCTCATTTAAGCACCAGCCAATTAAGTCAAATGTCACTCACTGTAGCAGACACACCTCCTAGCTGACTGCAGATGTAACTGGCAACAGATGAGGTTCACGTACCGTTGGCTTATGTCCGCAGCAACAAGATTAGGTATGCTCACCTGGCCAAGTTGACAACTGAATCTAACTAACACAGCAGTGCTAAGATGGAAATTTATTGCCCTAAATGACTATATCAAAAAAGAAGAAAGAGCAAAAATCAAGGAATTAACTGCTAACTTGGAAGAACTAGAGAACAAACATGAAACTAATTCCAAAGCAAGCAAAAGGAAAGAAATAATGAAGATTAGAGCAGAAATAAATGAAATTGAGAACATGAAAATCAACAAAACCAGAAGCTGATTCTATGAGAAAATCAGTAAGATTGATGGACCCTTAGCAATGTTGATAAAAAGAAGAAGAGAGAGGATGCAAATAAATAAAATCAAGAGGAGACATAACCATTGACCCCAGAGATAAAGGAGGTAATGAGAGGATACTATGAACAACTTTATGCTAATGAACTAAACAATGCAGATGAAATGGACAATTTCCTAGAAAGGCATGAACAACCAACAGTGACTCCAGAAGACATAGATGACCTCAATAAATCTACCATAAGTAAAGAAACTGAATTAGTCATTGAAAAGCTCCCAAAAGAGAAAATTCCAGGACCAAGTGGCTTCACATGTGAATTCTACCAAACGTTCAAGAAAGAATTAGTACCAATTCTGTCATACTCTTCAAAAAAATTGAAGGCTACCTAACTCATTCTATGAAACCAACATCACCCTCATACGGAAGGCAGACAAAGATACTACAAAAAATGAAAACTAAAGACCAATCTCCCTAATGAATATAGATGCAAAAATCCTCAACAAAATTCTTGCAAATCAACAGAACATTAAAGAATTATACACCATGACCAAGTAGGATTCATCCCAGGTATGCAACACATAAGAAAATCAATTAATGTAATACACAATATTACAATTAATATAATATTGATGTTATATCAATAAATCAAAGCAGAAAAACCACATCATCATCTCAATCGATGCATAAAGGGCATTTGACAAAATTCAACATCCTTTCTTGTTGAAAAGACTTCAAAGGATAGGAATAGAAGGGAACTTCCTCAACATGATAAAGGGAATATATGAAAAACCCACAGCTAACATCAGCCTTAATGGGGAAAAACTGAAAACTTTCCTCCTAAGATCAGGAACAAGACAAGGATGTCCACTATACCACTGTTATTCAACATTGTGTTGGAAGTTCTCGCCAGAGTTATCAGACAAGAAAAAGAAATACAAGGTATCAAAATTGGAAAGGAAGTAGTAAAACTCTGTTTGCAGATGATATCATATGTCAAAAAAAAAATCCACAGCAAAACTATTACAGCTAATAAATGAGTATAGCAAAGTGGTAGGTAACAAGATCAACACTCAAAAATCTATAGTGTTTCAATACACTAGTAATGAACAATCTGAGGGGAAAATTAAGAAAAAAATTCTAGTGACAATTACAACCAAAAGAATAAAATATTTAAGAATATATTTAAGGATACAAAAGACCTATACAAAGAAAATTACAAGAAATTGCTAAAAGAAATAACAGAAGACCTAAATAAATGGAAGGGCATACCGTGTTCATGGATTGGAATACTAAACATAGTTAAGATGTCAATTCTACCTAAACTGATTTATAGATTCAATGCAATACCAACTAAAATCCCAAACACTTATTTTTCAGAAACAGAAAAATCAATATCCAAATTTATCTGGAAGGGCAGGGTGCCCCAAATAGCTAAAAGTATCCTGAGAAAGAAAAATGAAGTAGGAGGTCTCACACTACTTGATTTTAAGGTGTATTATGAAGCTACAGTGGTCAAAACAGCATGGTACTGGCATAAAGACAGATATACTGACGAATGGAATCAAACAGAGTGCTCAGATATAGACCCTCTCAGCTATGGACATTTGATCTTTGATAAGGCAGTCAAGCCAACTCACCTGGGACAGAACAGTCTCTTTAATAAATGGTGCCTAGAGAACTGGATATCCACATGCAAAAGAATGAAAGAGGATCCATATCTCACACCCTATAAAAAAATTAACTCAAAATGGATCAAAGGCCTAAACATTAGATCTAAGACCATAAACCTTTTAGAAGATTATGTAGGGATATATCTTATAAATCTTATAATAGGAGGCAGCTTCCTACATCTTACACCCAAAGTACGAGCAAAGAAATAGGTAAGTAGGAACTCCACAAAATTAAACACTTTTGTGCATCAAAGAACTTTGTCAAGAAAGTGAAAAGACAGTCTAAACAATGGGAGACAATATTTGGAAATAATATATTAGATAAGGGTCTAGTATCCAGAATATATAAGGAGATTGTTCAATTCAACAACAAAAAGACAACCCAATTACAAAATGGGCAAAAGACATGAAAAGACACTTCTCAAAACAGGAAATACAAATGGCCAAAAGGCAGATGAAAAGATGCTCAAATTCCCTGGCTATTAGGGAAATGCAAATCAAAAACACAATGAGATATCATCTCACACCCACCAGAATGGCCATTATCAATGAAACAGAAAATGACAAGTGCTGGAGAGGACATGGAGAAAAAGGCACTCATCCACTGTTGGTGGGAATGTAAAATGGTACAACCACTGTGGAAAGCAGTTTGGCGATTCTTCAGGAAACTAAGTATAGAATTGCCATACGATCTGGCAATACAATTGCTAGGTATCTGCTTAGAGGACATGAGGAGAAGGATTCAAACAGACATTTGCACACTAATGTTTATAGCAGCATTATTTAAAATTGTCAAGAGATGGAAAAAGCTCAAATGTCGATCAATAGAGGAGAGGCTAAACAAGCTGTGGTATATACACACAATGGAATATTATGCAGCTGTAAGACAGAATAAAGTTATGAAGTATGTAACAACATGGATGGACCATGAGAACATTATGCTGAATGAGATTAGCTAGAAACAGAAGAACAAATACTATATGTTTTCACTGATATGAACTAACATTAATGAAACAACCTGGAGAATTTCAGTTAAGAACAAAGGTATCAGGAGATAGAAATAGTGTAGATATAGGGTAATTGGAGCTGAAGTGATACAGATTGTGCAACAGGACTGATTGTAAAAATTCAGAAATGGATAGCACAATACTACCTACCTGTAGGACAATACTGTTACTACACTAAATGAAGCTGAATGTGAGAATGATAGAGGTGAGGGGCTGGGAGCACAAATGAAATCAGAAGGAAAGATAGATGATAAAGACTGAGATGATATAATCTAGGAATTATATTACGATAGAGACTTAATGTAGAAATGATAGAGACTTAATGTAGAAATTTAAAAATGTTTTTGCATGATGAAGAACAAAGGAATGTCAATATTGTAAGGTGTTGAAAACAGATGGTAATACATATTTTAAAACTTAAAAAAACAGTTGACTCAAATTAAGTTTAAGTACAAAATGTCATACACATTCACATTCCAAGATCCAAAACTATAATGCAACTATATTTAACACCACTTCTTATCAACTGAAAGCAATAAACAGCCCAATCAATCTCCTCTAGAGCACTAGAAAGCAATGATCTCAATTATGACCCAAGTATCACAAGATGCTAAGCCATTCAGTCACATGCTAAAATAAAAGACTTATCTTTGACTACTAAGGCATGAAAACCCAGAAATAAATTTCTAGAGATTTTCAGGAAAATCAAGAAAAACGATGAGACTTCTGTTCATCTCTCTTTTAAGAGAAAATCTCATTAAATCAAAAATCCAATTTCTCCAAGTTTTATCATTCAGGTATAACATACAGTATGTGTTCAATAAATGTTTATCATTTTAGAACTACACTTAACTTGTTAACTACTATTCACAAGCCTTAATTAAAAATTCCCTCTAAGTTCATCCAATTACATAAAGGACATAATATAATGGCTGATAATGTTCTGTATCTGTGATATACCATTAAATAATAATAGTTTTTATTCTACCTTATCAGATCTCTTGCATTGATTTAATCAACAATCTAACTTTTGATGCATTTGTAAATTCCTAACTACACTGTAGCCACTGCTTTAAGAATATGAATAGTGATTTTTAACCTGTGGAATTCTTACAACACTTAGAAAATTCCCACTATAATTTTATAAATGATTTTGATAACACATGGGAACTTTTTACATATTTGAATTATGATAATCCTCAAATGAAACTCCTACGTGAGGCTGAAGCATATCCTAACTGATGAAGATGAAGCAAAGAGGTAGAATATCAGTATAACCGGGGTAAAGTGGCATTAAGAGGAATGTGCACCATTTAAATACCGCACAATGCCATCAGCAGAAAGAGTGGAATACAAACTTGAAACATCCAATCCTGAATAAGAGTAATGAGAACAGCAGCAAAAACTGTCAGAATCAACTTTTTCAGAAGTCTGGAAATTAACCAAAGTCTTACAAAAATTCAGGGAGCATGTATACAAGAAAAATGGTTGAATCTCAGTAATAACATAGACCTTCCTGGCATTTTAACTTGCCCTATTCCCATCTATCTCTTCCTAGCACCATGATAGTCTTGAAAACCAGTAACTTTACAATCATGATGAAATCCAGCAGCTAGCAGCTAGCGGCTAGCAGACACCAGAGGGGGAAAACACAGTTAAGAGTTTTCTCCAAAGCTCCATGCAGATAAGTGTCATGACTTGACCTGTTTGGCAGTTCCCTGGAGAACTCCAGTTGCTGTGCTTGTCTTTATTTGACCTGCCTCAGAGCTCTCCCAGTGCCAACAGTCTTTTCCTCAGATGTATTCTAACATCTATGTTAGATGTAAATCTAACAAGTTGACCAAAAATCTTCAAATGAAAAGCTAGGGAATGAGATGCTATGGTGGGTTTGAAGCTGTATATATCCCAGAAAAAAACAAGTTCTTAAATCTAATCCATTCCTGTGAGTGTGGATCTACTTAAGCTACTTGAGTTAAGGTGTGACACACTTCACTCAGGATGGGACTTAATCCTATTATCAGAGTCCTAATAAATGGAACAAATAAAGAGAGAAAGGGAAAACAACACAGAAACAAAAGCTGAAAGCAAGAACACACAAAAGAGAAGGGACAGACCAACAGAGGCCACCATGTGTTTTGCCATAAGACACAGGAGCTCAACATTGGTGGCAGTTAGTCTTGATTTGGACATTTTTCTGACTCTAACCATAAGTGAGTAAATTCCCATTGTTTAAATCAACACATTGCATGATAATTTGCTTTAAACACCCCAGTAAACTAAAACAGATGCCCATGGGAATTTTGAAGATTTGACATATTCCTAAATTTCTAGAGGGCCAGGAACACACCTAGGGCTGTGCACATGTCCAGGGCCCAAGCTGTCACCTTTGGCTAACCATGATGTGCTGAAAGTGAAGGCTATTGCAGAGTTCTTAAATGTCTGCAGAAGCCCTGAAGGTGTGCCCCAACATGAACACAAAGACTCTTATCAAAGGCTGGGAGATTCACTGTTTCCAGCATTTAAAGAAATCACTAACTGATACAAAACTAATCAAACAGATTTCAGTAGTCATAAAATAAAGAATACAGACTTTACAGATAAAGTTCAGGAAAGTCACTAAATAAACAAACAGCAACAACAAATGTTGGGAGGGATGGGGGCAGAAACTTATTTCCAGAGTTGCCACATTCTATTACATAAAAAGCCCAGTTTTAAACAAAAAATGGTAAGACATGCAAAAAAACAAAAAAGGTATTGTCTATACACAGGACAAAAAAGGCAATCAATAAATATTGTCCCTGAGGAACTTCAGACATTGGACTTAGTAGACAATGATATTAAAATCATGTTCAAAGAAATAAAGAGGTACAGAAGTAAAGTACGAGGACAATGTCTCACAGAATAGAGAATATCAATAAAAAGAAATCATAAAAGATTCAAATAGAGATTTAGGACTTTAACTATAGATTAACTGAAAAAAAAAATCATGAGAGGGGCTCAATAGCATGTATGCGCTGGTAGAAGAAAGGATCAGTAATTCTTAAAATAAGTCAATTAAGATTACCCTGTGTAAAGAACAAAAATATAAAATAAAGGAAAAACTGTGGGTAACCACCAAGCATACCAACATATGCATGAAGGGGGTCCCTGAAAGAGAGGAAAGAGGCAAACAATATCTAAAGAAACAATGGTCAGAATTCCTAACATTGATTTAAGAAAATAATTTGTACATCCAAGAGGCTCAACAAATTCCAAGTAAGATAAACTAAAAAGGAGTCAGACTTAGATGACTCATTAGAAGCATCATAATAAGAGTCAAAAAAAAAAGACAGAGTGAATCTTAAAAGCACCATGAGAGATGCGACTCATCACATACAAAGAACATATAACATGCAATAAAAATTTTAATCGAATTTCTCATCAGAAACATTGCCCCCAGAGGGGAGTATAATGATATATTCAAAGTGCTAAAAGAAAAAGAATGTCAACCAAGAATTCTTTATCAAACAAACCTAGCCATCAAAAATGAAGAAATTAAGTCTTTCCCAAATGAATGAGAACTGAAAGAATGCATCACTGGGAGATCTTATCTACAAGAAATACTAAAGTAAATAATTTAATTGAAATCAAAGGACAATAGTTTGAATCCACATAAAGACATATAGAACCCCGGTAAAGGTAACTGCGCAGGTAAATATAAAAGATGGTATAAATGTATTCATGTCTGTAACTCTTTTTCATCCTATCAGATTTTAAAAGACAAATGCATAAAGCAAGATTTATAAACCTGTGTTGATGAGCATACAATGTAGGATAACAGATGAGCACACAATGTAGGATGATGAAATTTGTTTGACAACAAAAGTAGAGGTAATGGGGCTATATGAGAGAAATGTTTTTATAAACTATTGCAATTAAGTTGGTATTAATCAAATCTAGACTGTTATAAATTGTTAATTGTAATCCCCAGGGCACCCACTAAGAAAACTCCAAATTTATACAGTTAAAGGAATGAAAATGAAATCAAAATGGTACACTAGAAAATATCTATTTAACACAAAAGAAGGCAGTAACAGAGGAACTAAGAAATCACAAGAAAAAAAAGTCTAAGACTTACAGAAAATAAACAGCAAAATAGAAGATGTAAATCCTACCTTATCAATAATTACATTAAATATAAATAGGTTAAATACTCCGATCAGAGGAAGAAATTGGAATAGATATAAAGCATGATCTATCTACTGTCCACAACAGACAAACTTGAGATTCAAAGACAAATAATATATGGGGATACCTAAATACTTCACAATCAACATGCAGAATCATATACTATCAACAATCCAAGGATTAGAGCATCAATTTAAAAAATCTGTAAGTCAGTCAAAGATCTGATTTCATTCAACTAACAATTATTTAATGAAAACCAACTATGTGCCAGTGAAAAGGGCAATGAAAAATAAACCCATTATGTTAAAGTAAGAAAATACATTTTTGCATATACTGTATATATAATATGAATTATACTAAAAGTTAAAAAGTGTCAAAATCCCAAGCCAATCCCTGCTTGTTTTTCTCCTCATATGCCTTAGCTCATTTGACATCCTCCTTATATCAGTTCCCCTTACTCATCTTTCATTTTCCTTTTCATTCACTCACTCAACAAATATTAGCACCTATTAACACAAATAAATGTAGAACTACATGCAACCACAATGAATACTGCAATGAATACTGCAATGGTGAAGAGAAGTAAAATAAAAAAAAAAAAAGGAATCAATTTCTCAGGGAGGTTAGGCAAAATTTTCTTTAGGAAGAAGCTTTAAGACTTAAAGATTGAGTAGGAGACACATCCAATTGAACATGTAAGATTTAACATCCTTGTCTATCACCATTTTCTTCCAAAACCCTACTAAAATGACAAGTATATGAACTGGCAATACACTGAACTCTACTAGTGACTAATAAATATACAGAAAAACGTTCACTTTCACTATTAATCAGAGATATGTTAGCAGTGAAATTTACACCCATCAGATAAGCAAAAGCTGTAAAAGTAATAATACCAAATGTTGACAAAGATGAGGAGACATACTCTGCCCAGTAAAATCTGTGCAATCAATTTGGGAATAATTTGATAATATCTAATCTGAGATATTCTTACCCTAAGAAACAACAAATTCTATAGTATTATAGACTCTAGACATATTCTCTCCTGTGCACAAGAGAAATTTTACTAGAAAGTTCATTGCTACAACAGCTAAAATAACAAAAAAGTAGAAACAACTATAAGAAAATGGATTAATAATTAATACAATAGTCATACAACACGATAAAGCAATGAATATGATAAACTAGTTATATGTACCAACATGAATAAACTTCATAAGCATTGTTGAATAAACAGAAATAGCAGAAAGATACACAAAATATACCATTTATGGGGATGCAAAGGTAGTTCAGTGGTAGAATTCTCACCTGCCAGGCAGGAGGCCCAGGTTCGATTCCTCGGCCATGGACTTCCCCCACCAAAAAAAAACAAGAAAAAGAATTCAACAAATGGTCCTGCGATAACAGGATATTCACATGGGAAAGAATGAAATGTGACATGTACCAAACACATACAAAAAATTAAAAACTATGAAGCAAAGAGAAAAATGCTAAAATTAGAAAAAAATGAGTGGTACATATACTGGATATTGATTAAATGTGCTAATATTTGTAAAACCTTTGAACACTGCCAAGGACACATTAAACCTATAAAGTGTCTGTTGGAAAATGTAGAGAGAATTATCTATATGCTTAAAATATTTAATCAAAAAGTCTAATGAAAACCTCTACCTTACACTTGCAAAAATTAACTCAAATAAGAACCAATATACTAACATAAGAACTAAAATTATAAAGCTTTTAAAAAGAAAACCTAGGGATGAATCTTGCAACTTTGGATTTGGCAGTGCATTCTTAGATATGACATCAAAAGCAATAAAAGAGAAATGATTAAACTGGACAACATCAACATTAAAAACTTTTTTGCATCAGGGAACATTACTGAGAAAATGAAAAGACAACCCATAAAATGGGAGAAAAATCATATGCCTGATAAGGATCTAGAATCCAGAATACATAAAGAACTCTTACAACTCACAACAAAATAGAAACAACCCAATAAAAAATGAGCAGAGCACTTGAATAGACATTTGTCCAAAAACAAGATATATAAATGGCCAACAAGCACATAAATAGATACTCAACATTAATTAGTCACTAGGGAAATACGAATCTAAACCACAATGAGGTGCCACTTCACACCCACTGGGACAGTTCTAATTTTAAAAAATGGAAAATAGCAAGTGTTGACAAGGACAAGGAGAAACTGGAACTCTTGTGCATTTCTGGTTGGAAAATAAAATGAACTAGTATGTACCAGTGTGGTGTTTCCACAAAAAAGTTGAACAAAGAATTACCATATGGCCCAGCAACTCCACTCCTAGGCACATATACTCAAAAGAACTGTAAACAGATACTCAAACAAATATTTGTACACTAATGTTCATAGCAAAACAAAAAAAAAAAAACTGATGTTCACAACAGCAAAAAGTTAGGGAAAAAAATGTTCATTTATGGATGAATGCAAATATTACTGAGCAATAAAAAAGAATGAAGTTCTGACACACGATATAGTAAAGAACCTTGAAAACATTATGGTAAGTGAAAGACGCAGACACAAAAGATAACATGTTATGATTACATTTATTTGAAATATTCAGAATAGGTAAATCCATAGAGACAGAAATCACATTGGTAATTACTTAATGGTATGGGGTTTTGTTTTAGAATGATGAAAAGATCTTAGGGCCAGAAAGAGGTGATGGATGCAGAACACTGTGAATGTATTAAATGTCTAATGCAGCGCCTAACATTATGAAAGTACTAAATGAGTACCTTAAAGCGTATACCTTAACATGGTTAATTCTGTGTTACATATTTTACATCAATAAAAAAATTTATAAAAAATAAATGTTTGAAAAGTGTTCAGTGTGGTAACTGGTACTTAAAAAGTACCAGTTTAATAAGTACTTAAAAATAGTGTCTGCTATAACCAAAAGGTGGAAGAGTGAAATGAGACTAAGTGTCAATGGCTGAGAGATTCCAAGCAGAGTCGAGAGGTTATCCTGGAGGTTATTCTTACGCATTAAGTAGATATCACCTTGTTATTCAAGATGTAGTGGAGAGGCTGGAAGGAACTGCCTGAAAATGTAGAGCTGTGTTCCAGTAGCCATGTTTCTTGATGATGATTGAACAATGATACGGCTTTCACAATGTGACTCTGTGCTTGTGAAAAACCTTGTGTCTGATGCTCCTTTTGTCTACCATATCAACAGAAGAGTAGAACATATGGAATAAAAATAAATAATAGGGGGAACAAATGTTAAAATAAATTTAGTTTGAAATGCTAGTGACAAATGAAAGCGAGGGGTAAGGGGTATGGTATGTATAATCTTTTTTTTTCTGTTATCATTTTATTTTTTTCTGTTATCTTTTTATTTTTCTAAATCGATGCAAATGTTCTAAGAAATGATGAATATGCAACTATGTGATGATATTAAGAATTACTAATTATATATGTAGAATGGAATGATATGTTGATGTTTTTGTTTGTTGTTAATTTTTTAAATAAAAATATGGAATAAGGAAGATGGTTAAAATAAAACATATATTAAGTTCTAAAAAAAAATAATGTCTGCTATAACTGCAACAATTGGATCATCAACATAGTAAGACATTCTGGTAATAATCTGTGATAGTGTTAGAACCTCATCTTCAATACATGGATCTTGACCTCTGAAATTTCACTTATGAGCTACAACTTTGTATTTTCCTATTTAAAACACTCTATCATTCCCAGTGAAACTACACTTCACCCTTACTGAAATTCATACTATTCCTAACCAATCTTTATTCTCAGCTATCAACAATCCTCCTTTCTAACTTCAAACTTTGTTATTATAGTTACTTATACCTCTTGTCTTATGGCTTTTTGTTACTTCCCTGAGTGCTGAGTGTTCTTTTCTTCTAAAGCTTCTGTTTCTTTATATGTCTAAGAGTAAACTATGCACTCAATAAATACTTAGTTCACTCAACAAATAAATGAATGAATATAAAATCCATTGGCTAGGCTTCCTCAATTGAGATTAGTTATTCTGAAGAGAAAAAAATGGATGAAGAAAAATGAACAGAGCCTTGGAGACCTATGAGATACCTCAAGCATACCTATATATGCATAACGGGAGTCCCAGAGGAGAGGAGATGAAAAGGGGCAGAAAGAATATTTTAAGAAATAATGGTCAACAACTTCCCAAAGCTGATTGAAAAAAAAAAAAAACATTAAGTTACATATCCAAGGACATTGGTTTATTAAATAAATAAACTTTACATATCCAAGGGTATTGGTCGATTAAATAAATGAACTAGCAAACAAAAGAAAACAACATATAGGAACTGAATTTTTTTTCCTTTTATGAGAAGTTTTCTTCTGCCTTAATTTTTTTAAATTCTAAAACATTTTCTTTTAAATTTTTAGATTTAGATGGTTAGTCTGTATGTGTGGTATGATTTACTTATACACACACATACTCAACTACATTATTAACAGATGAACTCTGAAATGCTTTTAACCTACCAAAAAGTATAGGCTGATTAAGGAAATTGCATCCAGCCTGATAATTCCCAATTTACCAGTGAAAATTATATGCTGCATTTTTCTATTATATAAAAGGAACTATGATAATACCCACCAATTCTTCTCTGTGAGAAAAAATAATCTAAAAAACATCACATACTTGTTCAAAATGTTTTGAACTCATAAATGTTTTGCAGGAATCATACAATAAAACAACATTCTGAGATGTGACTAGACTCTGAGGTGTCAGAGTACTTCTGATCAATCAGGTGGAAATCAATTTATATGTTCATCACGGAGCATAATAGCCTTCTGTCATTATTTTCTTCTCCTATTGATAACAAAAGAAGCAGGATTAGTAATACACAACTTCTGAAACATTTAAGAAAATCAATTAAGTAGGCTAATGAAAGCAAAGTTTCCTATGGAGAAAAGATTCTTGTGAAAAAAACAGGTATTCTTAACTAACATGACAACTAGAAAAACCACCCATATTAAATAAGCAAATGTTATCTACTTAAGATGTTGTTTACTTTATTCACTTTAAGTAGAGCCAGACTAAAGAGAAATTAGTTAAGAGTCCTTTCTGTATAACAGACTTAAGAAATTTAAAATATCTAAATGCCTCCTGAAAACCATCACCAGTTATTAAGAAAATTCCTTCCCAATCAAAAGAACCGAAAATAATACATTCAACTTGTCTTCTCAGAGTGGCCCATTTTTTGTCACCCAGCTTTTAGCAGATTTATTTCCACTGTTTTTTATGATCAATTTAGGAAAATGTGAATAAATGGTATTATTTCATTTTAAGGTATCTTTGTTAAATTTATAATTAAAATGATACTCAATCTCACCTTCAATTACTAGCTTTTATTGATACGTAAGGATGTAGGGTTTTTTTACTAATACTCATGTAAACCGTCTACCACTGAAGCATTTTCAGAGTAATGGATCCTGTATAACACTGTCACTGTCTTTTCTACAGCTGTACAAGTTCTGAATTCTCATAATAAGAAAACATAGCAATCTGAAATGCTAACACAGACCCTTTTAGCACAGGGCTGGACATACATAAAAGGGATCTACTTTTAGGGAGATGCACATGGTCTACGGGTGGCAAGGCTGGCAGATGGAGAGGAAACTCAACCTTCTCCGAACACCATGGAAAAGTGATATCACACTTACAAAACAGTCGTTATTTCAACTGCATAGTTATTCTGCATTGGAAAAGACCATGTAAATAGCAAAATGTACATACTCTTCAAAGAAAAATAAACTTGTATCATAATTATAACATGTTGAATTTTAAAGCAGCTAAGATTAACTCTGATCTTCATGTATTAAGCTTGTAGTAAAAACAAAAATCTTCTCATTTGAAAAAAAAAGTGTTGTGTCTTCTGCTAACATACATTAAACATACCCCTAATTGTTTAAGTAGGATTCTGTAGCATACAGCTAACAATAATCTTTGCATCACTTGTTGGGGATTTCCCAGGAGAGTAGAGAGGATGTAGGTCAAGAAATGTCTAAATTAATTTAAAATTAGAAAGTGAAGCTTCACTTAAAAGGGCATAAATGCAGATAATAATCTTATAAATACTGATATTTTCTTATGTCATTAATGAATTTGCTTAATAAGTTCATTCTAAGTATTAAAATTAATAGATTCAGGAGGTCACAGCAGCTGGGCCTGCAGGCTACTGGCTACAAGACCCTGGGGCTCTCCACTAGTCCTACTCACTCCCAGCACCAAGACCCTACCACTGATCTTCTTGAACATGGGCAGGGGATGCTTGTGTTAGTTAGATTCAGTTGTCAACTTGGCCAGGTGAGCATACCTAGTCTTCTTGCTGCAGACATAAGCCAACGGTACGTGAACCTCATCTGTTACTAATTACACCTGCAGTCAACTAGGAGGCGGGTCTGCTGCAATGAGTGACTTTTGACTTAATTGGCTGGTGCTTAAATGAGAGAATGCAATGTAGCACAGCCAAAGCAGCTCAGCATTCCTCATCTTAGCACTAGCAGCTCAGCCCAGGCCTTTGGAGATGCAGAAAGAAGTCACCCCAGGGAAAGTTGTTGGAACCCAGAGGCCTGGAGAGAAGATCGGCAGAGACTATCTTGTGCCTTCCACGTAAGAAAGAATCTCAGTGGAAAGTTAGCTGCCTTTCCTCTGAAGAACCAATAAAATAAATCCCCTTTTGTTAAAAGCCAATCTGTCTCTGGTGTGTTGCATTCCGGCAGTTAGCAAACTAGAACAGAGTTGGTACCGGGAGTGGGGTGCTGCTGCGGTTTGCAAATGCCAGATCTGTTGGAACTGTGTTTTGGATGGCTAAGGGGAAGACTTTGGAGGAACCGTGAAGAGAATGATGGAGAAGTCTTGGAGGGCTTGAAGAGACTGTGGGTGTAAATGGAACCACTGCCAATTTTGGCAAAGGAGGACACAAAAGAGAAAAATTGGAGTTTGCAGAGTAAGAACCATGGAAGTTCGGGTCTGAAGCCAAGAAACCTCGGCCAGGAGAATGGACCCACCTGTATGTGTGGAGAGGGTGAGTTTACCCTGAAGGGCGAGGATGAGTCTCCCCTCTCATTGCAGTGAAGAGTTGTACAGCCTCAGGCCTTGGAAAAGGTGTAGCACGCTCCTTGGGGGACTGGGAGAGCCTGGCTGCCACCATGTGGAGGGGTTGAGCATGTACCCCAGAAATGGCAGAGAGCCCAGGGGTGGCCCTGATGCCTGGAGAGAGTGGAGACCAGAGGTGGTCTCCTTGATGTTCCCCGAGGTTGATTTGGAAAGAGGCGGGCCACTGCATAGGCCCTTGGAAGGGGTGGGACTGCCACTTTCTACAGCTGAAGGATGAATGACTTTCAGACTTTGAAATTCCACAGCACTTGCGCTGCATGTTTTACATCTGTGTTCCAGTTTCTCCCTATGGAAATGACAATCTATATCCTATGAATATCCTCCTTTGCATCTTGGCACCAGACAACTTGTTTTGAGATTCACAGGTCCACAGCAAGAGAATTTTTTACATCTGTGTAAGGTGATGCTTGAAGTTGACAAGTTGACAAGGGGTGGACATGTGTTAGTTAGATTCAGTTGTCAACTTGGCCAGGTGAGCATACCTAGTCTTCTTGCTGTAGACATAAGCCAACGGTACGTGAACCTCATCTGTTACTAATTACACCTGCAGTCAACTAGGAGGCGTGTCTGCTGCAATGAGTGACATTTGACTTAATTGGCTGGTGCTTAAATGAGAGAACGCAATGTAGCACAGCCAAAGCAGCTCAGCATTCCTCATCTCAGCACTAGCAGCTCAGCCCAGGCCTTTGGAGATGCAGAAAGAAGTCACCCCGGGGAAAGTTGTTGGAATCCAGGGGCCTGGAGAGAAGACCGGCAGAGATCATCTTGTGCCTTCCACGTAAGAAAGAATCTCAGTGGAAAGTTAGCTGCCTTTCCTCTGAAGAACCAACAAAATAAATCCCCTTTTATTAAAAGCCAATCCATCTCTGGTGTGTTGCATTCCGGCAGCTAGCAAACTAGAACAATGCTTTATATCCTGGACCAGTGGCTGCAGGCCTAGAACATCCCAGGAGACAAGACTCACAAAGTTCTGAACAACATCATCTCAACCATGTTCAGGAGAAAGTTTATGGAGGAACTGTTCATACCCCAAGAGCTCTACTCTGAGTAGGCCTTGCAGACCATCTATGACCACCAGGTTCTTGCCTTCATTATGTGCTGAACCAGGCCAACATGGATAAGTTCTATGAGTTGATGACGACAGCTTTCAAATATCAAGTACTGCTGTGTCCCCATCTTGAGGGGGCACTTTCAACCATCTAGATGTCATCAAGGAATTCATCTGAGACTCCCCAACCATCCTGCAACAAGTGGATGAGACTTTTCGGCTGCTGACTAACACATATTAGGGTCTCTCTGCTGGGAAATTCCAGCTGATCCAGCAAATCTTCTTCATATTCTTCCAGGGCATGCACATCCAAGTGTCCATATTTCTAAAGGACAGAGTTAGAACTGTAATAGTCACTTTGTGTTGCCAGTGTTCAGGCAAGTTCCCTGGAGAACTGAAATTCCTGGACTCATCAGAATGTTCAACAAAGGTGAAGAATGAAGAAGGTAAAATTCAAGCACAGTGAAAACTATGTCACTGCACCAAAAGAAGGTTCTTCTGAATTTTATGGAGATCGATTCCTGAAGCTGGGAACCAATATGTACATTGTAAACCGACCTGTGAAAACATGTACATTAGAAGCATCAAAGAACTTAGCTTCTTAGAGGAAAGCAAGGATCCAAACCCTTTTGCAAAAGAAGAGCAAAATTTCCAAGCCAGGCTGATGGGTGCATGGAGATTAAGAAACCGTTAGGTCCTGAGCCAAGATTCCATTGAATCTCTACCACAGATGAAGAAGAGGAACAAGCAGCATTAACCAGATCAGAAGAGTTATCCTATGAAGTTATCAATATACAAACTAACCAGGACCAGGAAAGAAAGGAGGAACAGGTTTGGAAATCACAGACCAGCCAAAACAGAGCTCCAGCAAGGGGGATGATCTGCTTGCTATGATGGATGAGTTATAGCTCTTTTGACCAGGTATCCTTATCACAACACAAGAGAGGCCCCAGGATCTCCAATGATGCTGCCAATTTTCTACTGAGTGAAGCCACTACCTCTCATTCCTGTTTATGTTGGAACTAACTGTGCAAAGTTCCCTCAGGAAGTTCACTCCCTTGAAGGCACACACATATATTTTTAGTAAAACATATTCTGACTGTAAAAATAATAATAATAAATTAAGAAAAAGCACAATATATACAAAATGTTTAAAAGAACTCAATATTGACAGTGAAGCCTATGGATAAAAAAGCACAGATCCAGGAAGACTTGTGATCAAACTCCTGCTCTACCAATTATTAACAATACAACCTTGAATAAATGTACTCACCTGTGTGAGACTTGGTTTCCTTGTCTATGAAAAGGGAAAAATACTACCTTCTTCAAAGTGTGCTGGCATTCAAAGAACAACATACATAAAGTAATCTGCATGGTGGCTGGCACAAAGATTCCAAATACTTAACAAAAGAAAAGCTGGGTAGTTCCTTACATTACACAGAATGCATCAGGAATTCTATCTCAATCAGTGGCAATAAAATAATGATGTGGCTGGAAATGTCATTAAATTGTTCCACAGCCAGACTAAACCTGTAAAATGGTTTGAACCAGATAATCTATAAGGAATAGTGAAATTCTAGGATTTACCTTAAAATGACACCCAAAAAGCAAATGATAAAACTACCATATTTCATGCCAAGATTTGTGAAAAACCCAGTGCACAAATTCGAAGAACACCAAATAATACAGAAGTAATGAGCAATCAACATCTAAACACAATTCAAAAAAAAAAGGAACTCTAAGCAACCAAGAGTTAAAGAAAATTTTCTCAATCTTATCAAAATGGCATCTGTGAAAACCCACAGTTAACATATTTAATGGTGAAAGAATGCACCATTAAAAGGATACCTTTTAGGCAGGCTATGGTGGCTCAGCAGGCAGAGTTCTCACCTCCCCTGCCGGAGACCCAAGTTCAATTCCCAGTGCCTGTCCATGTGGAAAAAAAAAAAAACGGTGCCTTTTACTAGTCCTATTCAACATCATAATAGAGGTCCTAGATGAGGACAATGAGGCAAGGAAAGGTACTAACAGAGAAGCAGATGAGAAAACATGAAATATAACTTTCTTCAGTGAGAGTGATGTCATCAACATGATGATATAAGATATCCCCTGAAAAAGCCACTAGAGATTTAGCAAGGAAAAAGACAAATTCTACTTGCTTGGAATGCTGGAGGACAGCAGAGACTAAAGAAGGACTCCACAAATACAAAATCAAAGAAACAGAAAATATCAGGTAGGAGAATTCTGCCCCAGACACTAGTCAGTCCCCATTTCCCTGCTCCTCACTTGGTCCCACCAGCTTTGGAGATACATAGAGGCAGCACGGCCTAGCTCCCTTCCACGACAGAATGAAATGGTACTCACAGCAGCAAGTTAGAACTCCATGCATGTCCAGGCACAGGAATCAAAGTCTGCAGAGACACAAGGCAGAATACAAGCCATAAGGAGTGCTGTAAACAAAAGAACTCCCAAGGGGGAGGATGGCAGAAGGGTGAATAAGAACTGTTTTGTCCTTATTCAATCCAGTTTCAGTCACGTATACATCTAAAGGCAAAACAGGTTTTTCTGAAGTGACACACCTATCTGGACTGACTCCATTTGGCTTCCCAGGGTGGGATACCCTAACACGGAAAAAAACAGAGGCAAAAAAATAGCCTCATAGAAATAAATTTAAAAACAGGGTTACACTGAATTGCTGTAAGATAGGACAGGTCCCAGAACTGAAAAGCGTAAGGAAAACAAGTCATGAGTAAGAGAAAGAATTTATATACATCATAGGAGCTAGGCAGAAAAGTTTGCACAAAACAAACGGAACTTACAATCCAGCAATACTATTACTAGGTATATATTCAGAGGAATGAAAGGCAAGGACACAAACAGACATTTGCACATCTCAATGTTTATAGCATCATTATTTACAACTGCTAAGACATGGAAACAGCCCAAATGTCCACCAACGGAAGAATGGCTCCACAAGCTGTGGTTTATACATAGGATGTAATATTACGCATCTGTAAAACAGAATAAAGTCATGAAGCATGTAACAATGTGGACAAACCTTGAGGACATTATGCTGAGTGAAATTAAGCAGAAAACAAAAGGACAAATACTATATGGTCTCAAAATTACGACTAACATTAATGAGTGAACTTTGAGAGTTAAAGTTAAGAACATAGGTTATCAGGAGATAGAAAGAGGGTTAAGATTGTACATTTGGTGCTGAAGGAGTACAGAACTGCAACAGGACTGATTGTAAAGATTCAGAAATGGATAGCAAAATACTATCTGATGGTAGCACAGTAATATAAATACTTTGAATGAAGCTAAAGGACAGACAGATGATAAAGACTGAGATGGTATAACTTAGGAATGCCTCCAGTGGACAATGATGTTGATAAAATGTACAAACATGGGAATGTTTTTGCATGAGAGAGCACAAACTAATGTCAACATTGCAAGATCCTGAAAATGAGATGGTAGGCAGGAAAAAAATAGAATCAAGGCAAGTTAGGGGCTATAATTAACAGAACACCATAATGTACTTCCACCGAATGTAACAAAGACAATAGGCCAAAACTAAAGGTCAACAAGCACGGGATATGGAGAAGAGATATGGGATTCTTTGCAGAAAAAAAGGAAATGACCTCATACTGATTGTGGTGGTGAAGGCACACGTGACTGGACCAGGAAGCAATGGTTTTTTACTTAGGTTGGATTGTATGATATGCAAATAAAACTGTTTAAAAATGAAGAGAGAGATACAAGTGCTAGAGAAAATGTGGAGAAAGAGATTTACCTATTCTTTGTTGGTAGGATGCAGCCCATCCGGAGGGTAGTGTGGTGGGTTTGCCGTATGATCATGCAATCCTGTTGCTAGGCATACACTTAGAGGAACTGAAAGTGGGGAAATGAATGGACACTTGCACAGTGGTGTTAATGGTGGCAGTGTTCTCAGATTTACAATGGATGGAAGTGGTCTAAGAGCACATCAACTGAGGAGTGGAAGGGGGAACTGTGGTGTATACATACAATGGACTACTGAGTGGCTGCAAGAAGGAATAAAATTGTGAGGCATGCAACTAGGTCAATGAACTCTGAGGACTCAGTATGTTGAATAAAATGTCAGAAACAAACAAAAAAAACAGATATCAGCAGGCCTCACTTACATGGACTAACTATAATATAAAAACTCTGGGGAATTGAAGTTGAGAGCATGGTTATCAGGTTGGGGTCTATTGTAAAGGGTTCTAGATTGTAAGTTCTTAAAGCAGTCACATAGTATTCAGGAGTTGTGACAGATATTTCTAATTCTGAGATGCTGAGTTCTTTGTTGTATAACCTGGTGATTCCCTGGAACCTCAGGCATTTGTGTGACACCTGAGACTCAGAGCTGGAGCTCTGAAGCTAGTGCGAGTCAGCATTAGCCTATTTAGCAACTACTAAAAAGGCTGAAAAACTGATCAGACTTCAACTAGAGATACGAATGAAGCTGATCTGGTTAGGACTAAGGTAAATTAGAATACAGGGTCAAGAATGATATGGTCTGTATTTTAAAACTTCAACTTCTGGGTGAGACCAAAGGAAGGGATGCTTATTTGGTGTAAAATTTATATTTTGGTTAGCACATTATCTAATTTAACTTGTAAGATCAGTTTATTTGAACACCATAATTACATGGAATCTTGAATAGGGCATGAGATTCTTTTGGTATGTACAGATTACTGCAAATGCTGCAATATATATATCCCAAACAAAAGTATAAATTATACTGGGAAGAAAGGAGGAAACATCCAACTTTCCCATCTGGGGAGTTCCTGATATTCCTGCAAGCAGTGAAGAAGAACAATTCAATAGGCTGAACCCTTGATCTTTGGTTTCACCCCTATGAAGTTTATTCCTACAAAGGAGAAGCTAAGCCTACTTATAACTATACCTAAGAGTCTTCCCCAGAGAACCTCTTTTGTCACTCAGATGTGACCTCTCTAACCCAACTCAGCTGGTGAACTCACTGTCCTGCCCCTAAGAGGGACATGACTCCCAGGCATATAACTCTCCCAGGCAATATGGAACAGGATTCCTGGAATTAGTCAGAACCCCACATCATGGGACCGAGAGCACCTTCTTGACCAAAAGGGGGAAGAGAGAAATGAGAAAAAATAAAGTCTCAGTGGTAGAGACTTCAATTAATATAAGAAACAGAATAGAACTGAACAAGAAGAACATTTATTTCCCGATCACAGATGTACAAAATAAAAAGTGGTAACGTGGGACAAAAACAACATAAAAAGGGGAAATAGATGGATATAGGAGATGAAATGCAAGCTACTGAGACTAAGTTGGTATCATTTTCAATTGTAGGTTATAGACGTAGCTTATGTAATATAGATTCCAGGATAACTACAGGGAAAGTATTTTAGAAATATAAAGAAACAGGTTGGTGCAACGGTGGCTCAGTGGCAGAATTTTTACCTGCCATGCCAGGCACCTGGGTTCAATTCCCAGAGCCTGCCCAAGCAAAATAATAATAATAATTAAAAAAAAAATATATATATATATACATATATATACATGTATAAAGAAACAAATAAAAAAAGAACCAATAAGATACATCACAAAAAGTCAACTATACAAAAAAGGAGGTTGCAATAAAGGAAAAGGCAGACAAAAAGAAGACATGAAATACAAAAACCAAAGGACAAAATGGCTGAACTAAAGTACTGCCTTCACAGTAACAACACTGAATGTTAATGGATTAAACTCCCCAATCAAAAGACAAAGGTTGACAAAATAGACAAAAAAGCATGATCCAACTGTATGTTGTTTAAAAAAAGACTCACCTTAGACACAAAGACACAAATGGATTGAAAGTGAAAGGATGGAACAAGATATTCCACACAAACAGTAAGCAAAAAAAGCTGGGGGTAGCTACACTAATATCAGACAACACAGACCTTAAGTCAAAAATTGTTATAAGAGACAGAGAAGGACACTATATATTAATAAAAGAAGCAATCCACCAATAAGAAATAACAACCATAAGTAACAGTGGCCCAAATGTTACACAGTGTTACACAGTGCCCAAAATATAAGAAGCAAATACTAGAAAAACAGAAGGGAGAAAAAAACACCTCTACAATAACAACTGAAGACTTCAAAACATCCCTCTCATCAATATATAGAACATCTAGAATGAAGATCAATAAGAAAGCAAAGAATTTGAATAATATGATAAATAAACTAGACCGAGCACGCATATAACCTAAACTGGACCCCAAAACAGCAGGATACACATTCTCCTCAAGTGCCCATGGATAATTCTCCAGGATAGACCACATCCCACAAAATAACTCTCAAGAAATTTAGAAAGACTGAAATCATTCAAAGCAGCTTCTCTAACCATAATAGAATGAAACTAGAAATGAGTAACAGGCAGAGAACTGGAAAATCCACTTCCAATATGGAAGTTAAATAACACTCTCTTAAACAATCAATGGGTTAAAGAAAAAACTGCAAGAGCAAATATCTTGAGATGAATAAAAACAGGGACACAACATATCAAAACGTAGTGAAGGCAGTGCTGAGAGGGAAATTCAGAGACCTAAATGCTTACATTAAAAAAGAAGAGGGTGCACCCAAGGTTCAGTGGTAGAATGCTCACCTTCCCTGCAGGAGATGAGGAATCAATTCTCAGACCATACACCCAAATTTAAAAAAAGAAGAAAAACCAGCTAAAATCAGACCTAACTGCACACCTGGAGGGAATAAAAATAATAATAAAACAACTAACTCCAAAGCAAGCAGAAGGGAAAAAAATAACAAAGATTAGAGCAGAAATAAGTGAAATTGAGAATGAAAAATAACAATAGAATTAAAAAACCAAAAGATGGTTCGTTGAAAAGATCAACAAAATTGAAAAATCCTGAGCTATACTAACAAACAAATAAAGAGAGAAGATGCAAATAAAGAAAATCTGAAATTAAGGGGAGACATTACTATTAACCACATACAAATAAAAAGGATCATAAGGGGATACTCTGAACAACTGCATGCCAACAAAACAGACAACCTAGACGAAATGGACAAATTTTTGGAAACACAAGAAAACTTATGCTGACTCTACAAGAAACAGAAGGCCTCAAAAGACCAGTTGCAAGCAAAGAGATCAAATCAGTCATCAAAAACCTCACAACAAAGATAAGCCCAGGACAAATGGTTTCACAGGTGAATTCTATTAAACATTCCAAAAAGAATTAATAGCAATTCTGCTCAAACTTTTCAAAAAAACAGCAGGGGAGCGAACTAACTCATTCTATGAAGCCAACATCACTCTAATACTAAGGCCAGTTAAAGATATTACAAGAAAATAAAATTACACACCAATTTGTCTTATGAATATAGATGCAAATTAAATCCAACAACACTTCAAAAATATTAGACAAGAGGCGGGGCAAAGATGGCGGCTTAGTAAGGTACGCGCGGCTTAGCAAGGTACGCGCGTCTTAGTTCCTCCTCCAGAGCAACTACTAGGTGAACAGAAACAGTGCAGAACAGCTCCCGGGGCCACGGCAGGGAATGGACACACAGCGTACCCCAGTCTGGACTGGCTACACTGACTGCGAGACTCTGCTGCAGTGAGATCCCCAAGCGGCGCGCACTTCCCCGAGCCGTGGCAGCTGGCGGCCGGAGCTCCTCCCTTCCTCCTTCCCGGGTCAGCTGAGAGTCTCGGAGAGGCAAGTTTCCCAAGCCACCGGGCCGGCGCCCCTCTTTTACAGGCAGCTTCCTGGACCGGCTACGAGTCTCGGATCAGAGGGCTACCCAAGCCGCGGTGGTCGGCAACCGGCACCCCTCCCCCACGGGCGGCTTCCTGGTCCGGTGGCAAGTTCCCCAGGCCAGGGCAGCCGGCGACCGGTGCCCCTTCCCCACAGGCGGCTTGCTGGTCCGGTGGCGAGTTCCCCGGGCCCCGGTAACTGGCACCCCTCCAGGGAGAGGAGGGAATTTCCGACAGTGGCAGGGACTGGGTACAACCAAACACCAATAGGGGCATTAATAAAGGAGCCACAGGGTCCCCTCAAGCCGCGGTGGCTGGCGCCCCCACCACGCGCGGCGCCCCCACCACGCGCAGCCCCCCGGACCAACTGAGAGAATTGGATCGGAAATCTCCAGGCCGCGGAGAACGGTGACCGGGGGAATCCCTTCCAAACACGTGAGACAAACATGTGCCACGAACGCCACCTACTGGGCAGGATAAGAAAAACAGAACCCAGAGATTTCACAGAAAAATCTTCCAACCTGTTGTGTCCAACACCCAGGGAAATCTGACTAAATGCCCAGACGCCAGCAGAAGATAACAGACCACGCTCAGAAGATTGAAAATATGGCCCAGTCAAAGGAACAAACCAATAGTTCAAATGAAATACAGGAGCTGAGACAACTAATGCTGAATATACGAACAGAAACAGAAAACCTCTTCAAAAACGAAATCGATAAATTGAGGGAGGACATGAAGAAGACATGGGCTGAACAAAAAGAAGAAGTAGAAAAACTGAAAAAACAAATCACAGAACTTATGGAAGTGAAGGATAAAGCAGAAAAGATGGAAAAAACAATGGATACTTACAATGATAGATTTAAAGAGACAGAAGATAGAATTAGTGATTTGGAGGATGGAACATCTGAATTCCAAAAAGAAACAGAAACTATAGGGAAAAGAATGGAAAAATTTGAACAGGGTATCAGGGAACTCAAGGACAATATGAACCGCACAAATATACGTGTTGTGGGTGTCCCAGAAGGAGAAGAGAAGGGAAAAGGAGGAGAAAAACTAATGGAAGAAATTATCACTGAAAATTTCCCAACTCTTATGAAAGACCTAAAATTACAGATCCAAGAAGTGCAGCGCACCCCAAAGAGATTAGACCCAAATAGGCGTTCTCCAAGACACTTACTAGTTAGAATGTCAGAGGTCAAAGAGAAAGAGAGGATCTTGAAAGCAGCAAGAGAAAAACAATTCATCACATACAAGGGAAACCCAATAAGACTATGTGTAGAGCTCTCAGCAGCAACCATGGAAACTAGAAGACAGTGGGATGATATATTTAAATTACTAAAAGAGAAAAACTGCCAACCAAGACTCCTATATCCAGCAAAATTGTCCTTCAAAAATGAGGGAGAAATTAAAACATTCTCAGACAAAAAGTCACTGAGAGAATTTGTGACCAAGAGACCAGCTCTGCAAGAAATACTAAAGGGAGCACTAGAGTCAGATACGAAAAGTCAGAAGAGAGAGGTATGGAGAAGAGTGTAGAAAGAAGGAAAGTCAGATATGATATATATAATACAAAAGGCAAAACGTTAGAGGAAAATATTACCCAAACAGTAATAACACTAAATGTTAATGGACTGAATTCCCCAATCAAAAGACATAGATTGGCAGAATGGATTAAAAAACAGGATTCTTCTATATGCTGTCGACAGGAAACACATCTTAGACCCAAAGATAAACATAGGTTGAAAGTGAAAGGTTGGGAAAAGATATTTCATGCAAATAACAACCAGAAAAGAGCAGGAGTATCTATACTAATATCCAACAAATTAGACTTCAAATGTAAAACAGTTAAAAGAGACAAAGAAGGACACTATATACTAATAAAAGGAACAATTAAACAAGAAGACATAACAATCATAAATATTTATGCACCGAACCAGAATGTCCCAAAATACGTGAGGAATACACTGCAAACACTGAAAAGGGAAATAGACACAAATACCATAACAGTTGGAGACTTCAATTCCCCACTCTCATCAATGGACAGAACATCTAGACAGAGGATCAATAAAGAAATAGAGAATCTGAATATTACTATAAAGGAGCTAGACTTAACAGACATTTATAGGACATTAAATCCCACAACAGCAAGATACACCTTTTTCTCAAGTGCTCATGGATCATTCTCAATGATCCATATGCTGGGTCACAAAGCAAGTCTTAACAAATTTAAAAAGATTGAAATCATACACAACACTTTCTCGGATCATAAAGGAATGAAGTTGGAAATCAATAATAGGCCGAGTGCCAGAAAATTCACAAACACATGGAGGCTCAACAACACACTCTTAAACAACGAGTGGGTCAAAGAAGAAATTGCAAGAGCAATTAGCAAATACCTCGAGGCGAATGAAAATGAAAACACAACATATCAAAACTTATGGGATGCAGCAAAGGCAGTGCTAAGAGGGAAATTTATTGCCCTAAATGCCTATATCAGAAAAGAAGAAAGGCAAAAATGCAGGAATTAACTGTCTACTTGGAAGAACTGGAGAAAGAACAGCAAACTAATCCCAAAGCAAGCAAAAGGAAAGAAATAACAAAGATTAGAGCAGAAATAAATGAAATTGAAAACATGAAAACAATAGAGAAAATCAATAAGACCAGAAGTTGGTTCTATGAGAAAATCAATAAGATTGATGGGCCCTTAGCAAGATTGATAAAAAGAAGAAGAGAGAGGATGCAAATAAATAAGATCAGAAATGGAAGAGGAGACATAACTACTGACCTCACAGAAATAAATGAGGTAATAACAGGATACTATGAACAACTTTACGTTAATAAATACAACAATTTAGATGAAATGGACGGGTTCCTGGAAAAACATGAACAACCAACTTTGACTCAAGAAGAAATAGATGACCTCAACAAACCAATCACAAGTAAAGAAATTGAATCAGTCATTCAAAAGCTCCCTAAAAAGAAAAGTCCAGGACCAGACGGCTTCACATGTGAATTCTATCAAACATTCCAGAAAGAATTAGTACCAACTCTCCTCAAACTCTTCAAAAACATCGAAGTGGAGGGAAAACTACCTAATTCATTCTATGAAGCCAATATCACCCTCATACCAAAACCAGGCAAAGATATTACAAAATAGAAAACTACAGACCAATCTCTCTAATGAATATAGATGCAAAAATCCTCAATAAAATTCTAGCAAATCGTATCCAACAACACATTAAAAGAATTATACATCATGACCAAGTAGGATTCATCCCAGGTATGCAAGGATGGTTCAACATAAGAAAATCAATTAATGTAATACACCACATCAACAAATCAAAGCAGAAAAATCACATGATCATCTCAATTGATGCAGAGAAGGCATTTGACAAGATTCAACATCCTTTCCTGTTGAAAACACTTCAAAAGATAGGAATACAAGGGAACTTCCTTAAAATGATAGAGGGAATATATGAAAAACCCACAGCTAATATCATCCTCAATGGGAAAAAATTGAAAACTTTCCCCCTAAGATCAGGAACAAGACAAGGATGTCCACTATCACCACTATTATTCAACATTGTGTTGGAGGTTCTAGTCAGAGCAATTAGACAAGAAAAAGAAATAGAAGGCATCAAAATTGGAAAGGAAGAAGTAAAACTATCACTGTTTGCAGACGATATGATACTATACGTCGAAAACCCGGAAAAATCCACAACAAAACTACTAGAGCTAATAAATGAGTACAGCAAAGTAGCAGGTCACAAGATCAACATTCAAAAATCTGTAGCGGCGGGCCGCGGTGGCTCAGCGGGCAAAGTGCTTGCCTGCTACGCCGGAGGACCTCGGTTCGATTCCCGGCCCCAGCCATGTAACGAAAAAACGGAGAAACAAAATACAATAAAACAAGAAAATTTTTAAAATATGTTTCCCTTTCTTCCTCACTTCCTTCCTTCTATCCTTCCTTCCTTCTCTGTCTTTCCTTTAAAAAAAAAAAAAAAAAAAAAAAAAAAAAAAAAAATCTGTAGCATTTCTATACACTAGTAATGAACAAGCTGAGGAGGAAATCAAGAAACGAATCCCATTTACAATTGCAACTAAAAGAATAAAATACCTAGGAATAAATTTAACTAAAGAGACAAAAAACCTATATAAAGAAAACTACAAAAAACTGTTAAAAGAAATCACAGAAGACCTAAATAGATGGAAGGGCATACCGTGTTCATGGATTGGAAGACTAAATGTAGTTAAGATGTGAATCCTACCTAAATTCATTTACAGATTCAATGCAATACCAATCAAAATCCCAACAACTTATTTTTCAGAAATAGAAAAACCAATAAGCAAATTTATCTGGAAGGGCAGGGTGCCCCGAATTGCTAAAAACATCTTGAGGAAAAAAAACGAAGCTGGAGGTCTCGCGCTGCCTGACTTTAAGGCATATTATGAAGCCACAGTGGTCAAAACAGCATGGTATTGGCATAAAGATAGATATATCGACCAATGGAATCGAATAGAGTGCTCAGATATAGACCCTCTCATCTATGGACATTTGATCTTTGATAAGGTAGTCAAGCCAACTCACCTGGGACAGAACAGTCTCTTCAATAAATGGTGCCTAGAGAACTGGATATCCATATGCAAAAGAATGAAAGAAGACCCATATCTCACACCCTATACAAAAGTTAACTCAAAATGGATCAAAGATCTAAACATTAGGTCTAAGATCATAAAACAGTTAGAGGAAAATGTTGGGAAATATCTTATGAATCTTACAATTGGAGGTGGTTTTATGGACCTTAAACCTAAAGCAAGAGCACTGACGAAGGAAATAAATAAATGGGAGCTCCTCAAAATTAAACACTTTTGTGCATCAAAGAACTTCATCAAGAAAGTATAAAGACAGCCTACACAATGGGAGACAATATTTGGAAATGACATAACAGATAAAGGTCTAGTATCCAGAATTTATAAAGAGATTATTCAACTCAACAACAAAAAGACAGCCAACCCAATTACAAAATGGGAAAAAGACTTGAACAGACATCTATCAGAAGAGGAAATACAAATGGCCAAAAGGCACATGAAGAGATGCTCAATGTCCCTGGCCATTAGAGAAATGCAAATCAAAACCACAATGAGATATCATCTCACACCCACCAGAATGGCCATTATCAACAAAACAGAAAATGACAAGTGCTGGAGAGGATGCGGAGAAAGAGGCACACTTATCCACTGTTGGTGGGAATGTCAAAGGGTGCAACCACTGTGGAAGGCAGTTTGGCGGTTCCTCAAAAAGCTGAATATAGAATTGCCATACGACCCAGCAATACCATTGCTGGGTATCTACTCAAAGGACTTAAGGGCAAAGACACAAACGGACATTTGCACACCAATGTTTATAGCAGCGTTATTTGCAATTGCAAAGAGATGGAAACAGCCAAAATGTCCATCAACAGAAGAATGGCTAAACAAACTGTGGTATATACATACAATGGAATATTATGTAGCTTTAAGACAGGATAAACTTATGAAGCATGTAATAACATGGATGGACCTAGAGAACATTATGCTGAGTGAGTCTAGCCAAAAACTAAAAGACAAAACTGTATGGTCCCACTGATGTGAACCGACATTCGAGAATAAACTTGGAATATGTCATTGGTAACAGAGTCCAGCAGGAGTTAGAAACAGGGTAAGATAATGGGTAATTGGAGCTGAAGGGATACAGATTGTGCAATAGGACTAGATACAAAAACTCAAAAATGGACAGCACAATAATACCTAATTGTAAAGTAATCATGTTAAAACACTGAATGAAGCTGCATCTGAGCTGTAAAAAAAAAAAAAAAAAAAAATTATACAGTGTGATTAAGTGGATTTTATCCCAAGTATGCAAAGGTGGTTCAACATAAGAAAATCAATTAATGTAATATATTACATCAACAAAACAAAGGGCAAAAACCACATTATCAGATCAATTGACACAGAAAAGGCATTTGACAAAATCCAGCATCCTTTCTTGAAAAAAACACTTAGAAAAAGAGGAATAGAAGGAAACTACCTCCACATGATAAAGGGCATATATGCAAAACCTACAGGTAACACCATATTCAATGGTGAAAGACTGAAAACTTTCCTGCTAGCATATAGAACAAAACAAGGATACCCATCACCACCATGGTTAATCAACCCTATACTGGAAGTTTTAGCCAGAGCAACAAGGCAAGAAAAAGAAATAAACAGTATCCAAATTGGAAAGGAAGAAGTATTTACAGATGACGTGATCCTATACACAGAAAGTCCTGAAAAATCTACAACAAAGCTACTAGAGCTAATAAACAAACTCATCAAAGTGATGTATATAAGATCAACATGCAAAAATCAGTAGTGTTTCCATACCCTAGTAATGAGGAAGCTGAGGAGGAAATAAGAAAAAATCCCATTTACAATAGCAACTAAAATAACCAAATATGTATGAATAAATTTAACCAAAGATATAAAGGCCTTGTCCACAGAAAACAACAAAACATTTCTAAAAGAAATCAAAGAAGACCTAAATAAATGGAAAGAAAGTCTGTGTTCACAGATAGGAAAACTAACTATCATCAAGATGTCAATCTTACACAAAATGATTTAGATTCAACATCATCCCAATCAAAATTCCAACAGCCTACTTTGCAGAAATGGAACAGTCAATTATTAAATTTATTTGGAAGGTAAGGGTCCTGTTCTAGTTTGTTAGCTGCGGGAATGCAATATACCAGAAACAAAATGGCTTTTAAAAAAGGGGAATTTAATGAGTTGCTAGTTTACAGTTCTAAGGTCGAGAAAATGTCCCAATTAAAATAAGTCCATAGATATGTCCAATCAAAGGTATCCAAGGAAAGAGAACTTGGATAAAGAAGGCCGATGAAGTTCAGGGTCTCTCTCTCATGAGAAGGCACATGGTAAACCCAGTCACGGTTTCTCTCTCAGCTGGAAGGGCACATGGCAAGCACAGCGTCATTTCCTAGCTTTCTCTCCTGGCTTCCTGTTTCATGAAGCTCCCCAGGAGGGATTTTCCTTCTTCGTTTCCAAAGCACTGGCTGATGGACTCTCCGCTTCTCATGGCTGTGTCATTCTTCTCTGCTCTCTCTGAATTTCCAAGTTTGTCCAAAATATTTCCTCTTTTATAGGATTCCAGTAACTAATCAAGTTGCACCCAAATGGGTGGAGATATGCCTCAACCTAATCCATTTTAACAACCACTCTTGATTAAATCACATCCCCAGGGAGATGATCTAATCACAGTTTCAAACATACAATACTGAATAGGGATTAGAAGAAACGGTTGCCTTTACAAAATGGGATTAAGATTAAAACATGGTTTTTCTAGGGTACATACATCATTTCAAACCAGCACAGAGCCCCAATTAGCCAAAGACATCTTGAAAAAGAAGAAGAAGGTTGGAGGACTCATATTTCCTAACTTAAAAGTACATTACCAAGCTACAGTGGCCAAAACAGCAAGAAACTGGTACAATGACAGATATATTAACCAATGGAATCAAACTGAGAATTCAGAAATAGACCCTCACACCGACAGCCAATTGATTTTGACAAGGCTGCCAAGCCCACTCAATTGGAAAGAATAGTCTCTTTGGAAAATGGTATTGGGAGAACTAGATATCCAGACGCAAAAGAAGGAAAAAGAACCCCTATCACACACACAAAAAATTAAATTAAAATGGATCAAAGACCTAAATAAAAGAGCCAGGACCACAAAACTCCTAGAAGAAAATATAGAGAAGCACTTCCAGCATCTTGTGTTAGAGGCAATAGTTTTCTTAGAGTTTACATCCGAAGCACAAGAAACTGAAGAAAAAAAAAAAAGATTAATGGGACCTCATCAAAATTACAAACTTTTGAGCATTGTGCCAGTTTGAAAGGATTTAAATACCCTAGAATAACCATGTTTTAATACTAATCTCATTTCTTAAAGACAGCATTTCTTCTAATCCCTATTCAGTACTGTACATTGGAAACTTTAATTAGATTATCTCCATGGAGATGTGAGGCAATCAAGTGTGGGTATTAAACTTAATTAGGTGGAGATGTATTTCCACCCATTCCAGGTGGGTCTTGATTAGTTTACCGGAATCCTATAAAAGAAGAGGCATTTTGGAGATTCGGAGAGAGCAGAGAAGGAAAACAGAATGCTGCAGAACCACAAAGCAGAGTCCACCAGCCAGCAACCTTTGGATAAAGAAGGAAAACGCCTCCCAGGGAGCTTCATAAAACAAGAAGCCAGAAGAGAAAGCTAGCAGACTTTGCCACATGCCCTTCCAACTGAGATAGAAATGCTGAACATCATCAGCCTTTTCAAACCCAGGTATCTTTTCCTAGATGCCTTAGCTTGGAATTTTTATAGCTTTGCTCTAATTGGGACATTTTTGTAGCCTTTGGACTGTAAATTAGCAACTTACTAAACTTCCCTTTTTTTTGGCATGGGCAGGCACTGGGAAACGAATAATTTCCCTTTTTAAAAGCTGTTTCGTTTATGGCATTTTGTATTCCGACAGCTAGCAAACCAGAACAAGCATCAAAAGACTTTGTTACAAAACGAAAAGACAACCTCGTCAATGGGAGACACTATTTGGGAACCACAGATCCGATAAGGGTTTAATATCCAGAATATATAAAGAAATCCTACAACTCAAGAAAAAAGATAAACAACCCAAATAAAAAATGGGTAAAAGACTTGAACAGATGTTTCACCAAGGAGGATATACAAATGGCTTTAAAATACATGAAAAGATGGTCACCATTACTAGCTATTAGGGAAATGCAAATTAAAACCACAATGAGATTATTTCACACCTACTAGAACGGACACTATTAGAAGAACAGACAATTACACGTGTTGGACAGGATGTGGTAAAACAGGAACATTCATTCATTACTGATGTGAATGTAAAATGGTATACCCATTATGGAAGACAGTTTGTTAGTTACTCATGAAGCTAAATATAAAATTACCTTATCACCCAACAATCCTGCTACTAGGTATATACCCAGAAGAATTCAAAGGAGGGACTCAAACAGATATTTGGCCACCAATGGTCAGATATTTTGGCATTATTCACAATTGCCAAAGGATATAAGCAACACAAGTGTCCACCACCCAATGAATGGATAACAAAATATGGTATACCCAAATACAATGGAATATTATTCAGCTTTAAAAAGGAATGAAGTCCTGATGCATGCAGCAACATGGATGAACTCTGAGGACATACTGCTGGGTGAAATAAGCTAGGCACATATATTGTCACATTGTATGATCTCACTGTTATGAACTAATTATAAAAAGCACACTCACAGAGTTAGAATCTAGAACATAAGTTACCAGGGGATAGACCGGCGGTAGAGAATGGGGAAATTATGCTTAATTTGTACAAAATTTAAATTTAGACTGACTGCAAAGGTTCAGAAAAGGATGGTGGTGATGGTAGCACATTACTGTGAGTGTAATTAACACTGCTGAATTATGTATGTGAACGCATTAGAAAGAGAAAGTTTTGGGTCATGTATGTTACTAGAATGAAAATCAGAAGATAAAACACAGGACTGTTCAACACTGTGAACTCCGTTTTGCACGATGGACTGGGATTAATAGTACAAGAATAAGACTGGTTTTTATGAACTATTTATTATACTATTTTAACTGTAACACAGGTATTACACTAATGCAGTGTCAACAATGGGGGTTATCTGGGAATATCGTAGCTTTTACATGACTTTTCTGTAAACCTACAACTTCTCTAATTAAAAACTAGCAATTTTTTTTATTGATTTTAGTGGCAAAAAATATGACTATGTAGAAAATCCCAACAAGACTAGAAAACCTACTAAAACTAGCAAGTGAGTTTAACGAAGTTGCAGGATACAAGGTCAATATAGAAATATCACCTGCATTTATACATACTAGTAAAAAAACCATTAGAAAACTGGAAGTTATAAGGATTGCCATTTATAATGGCACCCAAAAGAACCCCACAAAATACTTAGATATAAATTCAAAGCATGTGCAAGATTTTTATGCTGAAAACTTCAAAATCTTGCTGGTGGGAATGTAAAATTATCACAGCCACCTTGGAAAGCAGTTTAGTAGTTTCTTATAAAGTTAAAATACTTGGCACATGACCCAAGAATGCCCCTTCTAGATATTTAACTAAAAAAAAAAAAAAAATGAAAACAAGTCTACACAAAGACCTATAAATGAATGTACAAAGAACTACTCATGAAAGTTTACAGCAACTTCATTTCTAAATGTCAAAAAAGGTAAATAATCCAATTCAACTGGTAACAGATAAAATGGGATAGTCACACAATGAAATAATATTCAGCATTAAAAAGGAGCAAAGCACAGATATATGCATCCATTTGGATTAAGCTAAATGAAAGAAACCAGAAATCAAAAAGTTACATAAGTATGATGCCATTATACAACATTTCAAAAAAGACAAAACCATACGGACAGAGAATGTATCAGTGTTTGTCAGGAAGTGAGGATGAGGGGAGGGAACTGACTACAAAGAGTTACAAGAAAACTTTTGGGGAGGATGGAAATGTAGTTTGTCTGGACTGTAGTGGTGGATATGATTACATAAATTTGTCAGAGTTCACAGAATAGTATATTTAAAAATTATTTTTCTTGTTTCAAATTAAACCTCAATAACCTAACTTGTCCTTTAGGAAAATATGCATCTAAATGAATTAAACCTAGCTTAGTGGGTATGGGGGAGAGACAAATGGGGGTGGGGGGTAGACCAAAAAGTCTTATAAATATCACAAATGTAATCATTGATTTATCATTAGTAAAGTAGAAGCAGACATTGCTACAAAGAGTTAATCTAAAGAGAGCTGTCTTTTTTATTACGCTCTCATTGTTCAGACAGAAAATAAAACTTGATAAACTTTCAATAGAGGACAAAAATTATGACAGCTTGTTACAGTAGCACTATCATTGAGCTAGCATTTGGAAACAACTTACCTAAGCACTCCCTTTCCAAGTAGTGAAAGGGAAGCAGTCTCACCTACCCATTCCTTTAAACTACTCCCATCCTAACTTTTGCTGGGTTCAAAAAGTTTTCTTTAATCATAAACCTATATCCTTTACAAATCTTACACCTGCAGCTTACATTTACAATATAAAATGCTCTCATTAGGCAAAATCCTATTTGTCTCTGTAACAGCCACACAAGCTAAGAGGTAACCATCTTTCTTTCTTCTTTTATTACCAAAAAAAAAAAGCAATGTGTCTCTTTTTGCCTGGTATTAAGTATCAAGATGATTAAAAACAAACAAACAAAAAGCTCTAAAAAGTTTTGAGCTGATCATACCAATAAAAAGAAGATACGTTTTTCCATTTAATAAAAATTAAGGAGTAAATTGCACCACTTTGCTTTGTCCTTATGTTTATTCTATTTGGCTTATATTGTTGCTAGGAAACCAGTTCATAATAAGATTTCCCAGCCCACAAAGCAACCTCCTAGCCAGCCTGGAAGACCAAACTTCGTAACCAGGGCAATTGTCTACCACATGATTTACCAACAAGCTGGCACCACACAGGTGCAATCACAGGTGCATCTTCTGTTCTCTATTTACCTAACATACAATACCATCCATCCCCTCAACGCAAAAGAAACCATAGCAGAGAGCAAAACAGACGACTAGAAGTCTAGGGTCTGCTGATGGAAAGAACACAGCAAATTTACTATTAGTCCCTGTCACCCCACCCGACTAACGATTCTGGATTTTTGCCTTTATTTTTGAAGTGAAATGTTAGCCCACCCTAACGTCAAAAATGAAATGTCAGATCCCCTAATCACTCCACAAAGCAACATACAAACTATTTTCATGAGCCATCATCCAACTACCACCGGGGTAATATTTGAAAAGGAAGGAGGCATCAATATCTGCACACTTGAGAGGGGGAGGGAAGGAACACGTCTGAATTCTTATAGGGCTGCTGAGTCACCTACGGCTGTGGCCAAGACTTTTACCCTCCAGGAAACCAGGCTCTGCCCCAACTCTCATCAGAAAAGCAAGTAAAAGTGGCAGCAGCAGCGGCAGCAGCAACATCCTACCAAAAAAAAAAAAAACACTCAGCACTACTTTTAACAAGAGTTGCCACCTCCTTAAAAGTGAAAGCCAAAAATTGGTTTCAAGTTCAAAACTTTACCCCGAACTACGCAACCTGGGTAGGTGAAAGAAATATCTTTATTGTGGGAAAGAGGGTCGCAACTATAGGATTGAAGGATGCCTCGCGATTTGGCAAAGTCACTGGCTCCAGCCTTAACCATGAAATGCTACTTTTACAGCAACATGTGGCGGACGGACGCTGCAATGTATTGACCCGGGCGTACTAAGTACAAGGGGAAACCTCACCAAGGACAGTGAGTTCCGCTCGATGGGAGGCTTCAGTGACACAGTAATCACGTGTACAGGTGCGCAGACTTTCGAAAACACAGGCACTCGATTCTGGAACGTGCACGTCCAGATACACGAAACGAGGGCAAGCACCGCGCTCCCCACCCGCGGAAACAAGCTCCCTTCCTGCCGCAGACTGGTCACGCCCCCCTGACTCCTGGAGAACTCTGGGGTTTAGGGACCCGAGACAGTAGGCGGCGGAAACTCGGCTGCGCTCCCCTCCCGGATGGGGCGCTCCCAGCCCGCGCCCAGGCCGCCTTCGGGCACGCCGCCCACCACGCGCGGTCCGGGCCCCTAAACCCCAGACCCAGACCCGGAAAGTGAGTGTCCATTTACCTGCTCCTGGCTCAGGCTCGCCGCCGCGCCGCTCACCCACGCTGCCTGGTGACCACCCAGCACAGGGACCCGCACGCGCACACCCAGGGCACGACCCCAGAACCGGAGAAAAGGCCACAGCCCCAGTCACGCAAGTTGGGGTACCCCACACACCACCCGGCTTCCAACACCTCTGCCCCCGGAAGTTGATTTCCGCCAAGACCCGCCCAGCCTCACGCCTGTCACTCAACGCAAACGCGCGTCACGTGGCCCCAGGCTGGGGCCCTATCCTCCGAGCTCTACCACCCCTGACTTGAGTTGTTCACCGAGGGTTGCCCTCCGAAAAAGGATGTCTGCCTTTTAACAACCCGCTCAGGAGCTACATCCTGTTAGTTACAGCTACTCTTTCCTCTTGAATGAGAGGCCCTTTTTCTAAGCCTAATCAATACACATAAAATCATCCCCATATGACTACTCCCACATGGGACTCTGTGAGCCTAATTCCAAGCAGAGTTCAATAACAGCTGGAATTGAGAAAAGTGCATGGCATTCAGTAAGTGCTCAAGAAACAATTGTTGACTGGACAACTGCTCTGTCCTATTTTTGCATATCCGAACTTAGAAACGCCGGGATGCACCCAAGCCAAGGGTCTCTAGAGACCACGACACTGATTGCAGTCAAAGAACTCTGCTCTAGAATTAGTTTTGTTCTTGTCATAAACCTCAGAACACAGCAATTCATTCATGCCATCTCTATTGCAGAGAGTTTATTTTCTGCTGCCAAGACTCCTCTTTTTTTTCAAAGCCTTTGGTTAAATAGTTTTTCCTGAAGAAAAAGAAAAGCTAAATAAAACAGTTTGACATAATTGACAGATTTTTATTTGAAAAGAAATATGGCTGTACAGATGTTTTCGTCCATTTCAGACTCTCAGTAACTACTAAATAGAAATAGACAACTGGCAAGCCACATATTAAATAAGAGTTTTTGACGCTGGAGGGATTTGGAAGACATTCATTTAACAATTTTCTATTGAGTGTATAACGTCTACCCAGTGCTGGACCAAGGAGTGATAATCCGAGAGTGAACAAGATACACTCAAGATCCTTGCCTCCAAGGAGCTTACAGTCTAGTAAGGAAGAAAGGCAAGTAACCTCTGAATTTTAAGCATGAGACCCTGGAATATTCAAGTTCACTGTTCAGCAGGCATTTTGTGATATTTCAGACAACATTGTTTGTTTTTGATTTTTCCATTGAGCACAATTGGCTCAAAACTGTAGTGAGTTCTGCTTCTACTGGAGGTGGAAAATGCCAGTAAAATATCCTGACAGTCCTCAAATAAATGCAGGCTCAAGTGGTTAATAAGCAGATTCCATACTGAGTGACACAAATGTCACCACTTCTCCCTTTTATTCCTGCTGACCCCCTATTGTGTACTCAGCAGATTTCTATTATTAGAAAACTGAAACTTTATTAGACATTTTATTTACCTGTCTACTGGACCACCAAGTCAAAGTCCACTTCTTGTCACCTTTGAATATCCAGCAATCTAACATAGTGTCTAGTGATTAGAGGATAGATATTCAATAAATGTCTCTTATACTGACTACAATTGCTTCTATTTCATTTCATCTCTCATATCTCTGCTGGGAAGGTCAGATGACCCTCTGAGAATTTTGAATGATGTAAATACATGCATACATCTATCTCACCTAATCCATTGCCTAAAATTAATAGCTTTATAATAATAATAACTAATATTTATTGAGCACTTACTATGTGCCTGGCATTGGGCTAAATATTTGTCATCCATATCTAACTTATCACAAGTATTCTAAAGTAGGTGTATCAATGTGTTCACTTTTTAGTTGAGGATATAGACTCAGGGCTAGGGATCATTGACTAAGTCATAGTGCAGGATTCAAAGCCAGGTTTATTCATTTCAACACACAGCGACTGTTTTTCACATCACTTGTTGATTAGCAAATCCAAATCCCAACACCTCTGTGCCACTTTGAAAGTATTATATACCCCAGAATAGCCATGCTTTAACCCTAATCCAATCTCATGGGGCAGCTGCTTCTTTTAATCCTGATTCAACACCTTAGGTTGGAAACTTTTTATTAGATTATCTGCACAGAGATTTGACACACCCAATTGTGGATGTGACATTTTGATTAGATGGAGGTGTGAGTCCATCCATTCTGGGTAGGTTTTGATTAGTTTACTTCTTTAAAAGGGGAAACATTTTGAAGAAACCTTAGAAACAACAGAGCTGACAGAAACTTCAGAGCAGAGCTGACACAGATACAGATACTTGGAGAAAAGAGACAAAGATGTTTAGAGGTGCTTGGAGCCCAGCAGATGTCACTATGAGATGTTAAGCAAGCCAGAACCTGGAAAGAGCCAAGGGAAGCTGTGCCAGTTTGAAAGGATTTATGTACCCTAGAAAAGCCATGTTTTAATCCTAATCAATCTTGTGGGAGCAACCATTTCTTTTAATCCCTATTCAATAACGTAGTTGGAAGCTTGATTAGGTTATCCCCACAGAGATCTGACTCATCCACTTGTGAGTATTAGCCTTTCATTAGAGAGAGATGTAACTCCACCCATTCCAGGTGGGTCTTGATTAGTTTACTGAAAGCCTTTAAAAGAAGAAGCATTTTGGAGAAAGCTTGAGGATAACAGGAAAGCAACAGAGCAGAATGATCAGAATGACAAGAGAACCACAGCCAGCCAGCAACCTTTGGAGATGAAGAAGAAGAATGCCCTTGGGGAGCTCCATGAAGCATGAGACCTGGAGAGGACACTAGTAGATGTCGCCATGTTCACCAAGTTCCTTTCCAATTGAGAGAGAAACACTGAACTTCTGCATTTTTTGAGTTATGGTAACCTCTTGTTGGTGCCTTAATTTGGACGTTTTTATAGAGTTGCTTTAATTGGGACATTTTCTTGGCCTTAGAACTGTAAACTTGTAACTTATTAAAGTCCCCATTTTAAAAGCCATTCTATTTCTGGTATATAGCATTCTGGCAACTAGCAAACTAGAACAGAAGCTGAGAGATGACAGCCAGCCCCAGAGTATCAAAGTGAGGAACCCTCACAGGAACAGAGGCTGACAGCAATGGAGCCCAGGAGCAAGGGACCAATGTGACTTCCCAGTTGGCAGAAGTTTTCCAGACACATTGGCCTTCCTTGAATTAAGGTATCTTTCCCTGGATGCCTTAGTTTGGACATTTCCATAGGCTTAGAACTGTAGACTTGTAACTTATTAAATTTCCTTTATTAAAGCCGTTCAATTTCTGGTATACTGCAATCCAGCAGCTTACAAACTAAAACATATTTTGGTACCAGGAGTGGGGTGCTGGGGTAATTTGCAAATACCAGAATGTTGGAACAGCTTTTTAATGGATAAGGGAAAGATTTTGGAAGAGTTGTGAAGATTTTTATAGAGAAGGCCTGAATTGCTTTGAAGAGACTGTTGGTAGAAACATGACTCTAATGATATTTCTGATAAGGCTTTAGACACAAATGATGAATATGTCATTGAAAGGTGGAAGGAAGGCATTCTTTGTAGATGAAAGTCAGAATTTCAGAATAATGAGCTTGGATATTTAGCAGAAGAAATTTCCAAACTCAATGTGGAAAATGCAGCCTGGCTGCTCCTTGAAGCTTGCAGTACAATGTTAAAAGAAAGGAATAAGTTGAGAACTGAACTCTTGTATATAAAGAAAATAGAAATTGGTGTTCTGGAAAATTGTGGGCTTCTAGAAAGTGAGACCCCAGTGAGTAGGGCCCCACATGAGGATTTATACAAACAGGGAAGTAGTCAGCCATATGAGATGGAGTTATCCAGAAAGGATTTGTGGAAAGTCCTATGTCTGATGGGTATGATTTATACTGCATAGAAAACCAGCAATAGTGTTGCAGGATCTGTATAAAAAGAACTACTGTCAGTCTGGACTAAAATGGATTGAAAAAGGACAAATTAAAGGAAAAATAGTGTATTAATGTGTTCACTTTTTAGTTGAGGTTATAGACTTAGGGTTATGGATAATTTGACTAAGTCACAGAACAGGATTCAAAGCCAGGTATGCCTGACAGTAGGACTTATTAATTATTCATTTCAATACTTAGCCACTATTTTTCACATCACTTGTTGATTAGAAATCCTACCACCTCCATGAAGTCTTTCTCTTCTCCCACAGTAATCCATGCTTTTTCTTTTCTTTGAGTGTACAATTAAATTGTTTTTAGTATATTCATAAGAATTGCACAACTATCACCACAATACATTTTAGAACATTCTCATCACCCCCTGAAAAGATACTACATACCTTTTATCAGTAACTTCCCCCCACCCCCATATTCCTTCCATCTCCTACAACCCTAGACAACTTTAATCTACTCTCTGTCTCTTCATATTTGCCTTTTCTGGACATTTCATATAAATTGAATCATATAATATCTGGCCATTTGTAACTGACATTTTTTGCTTAGCATAATGTTTTCAAGGTTCACTTAGTCAATCATCAAATAATGGACCTGTGGGTTGTTTCAACATTTTAGCTATTATGAATAATGCTTCTATGAATATTCAAGTACAAGTTTTTGGGTAACATAACTTTTTCATTTTTCTTGGGTGCATACTTAGGGGTGGATTTGCAAACTCATAGGGTATCCCATGTTGAACCTTTTAGGAACTGCCAGAATAATTTCCAGAGTGGTTGTACCATTTTACATTACCACCAGCAATCTATACGGCTTCCAATTTCTCCACTGGGCCTTTTCTGTCTTCTGTAGAACATATAACTCTATTACTTTTCAAGGTACTTTGCATCAGCCATGATCTATTGTTATCTTTTTTGTGTAAGTGACTTCAGGGCCATTACCCTCAGAAGGTTGTGACATTCTGAGATGAGCAACACAGACCTGCCCTAAGGGAGAGGTAATCCAAGCCTGGCCTTTGGCAAGTACCTCTAAACTGAGATTCAAGGATAGGCCATTGAACTAAGCTCAAGATGAGCAGAACATAAAGGTCTACTGGGAAACAGAAATTCCAAGGTATAAAACTAAGGCCACATGTGCTCTCTGGCCATGGTTTCTTGCCTATGGAAATAAAAAGAAGCAAATAACTCAAAAATCTAATATTTAAGGGAAAACATATTATTAAACCCACCCTAACTGATAACTGTGACTGATAACTTGTGACTATTTAAACTTAGGATAGTCCTCAGACCTCTAGAGGAATGTAATAGGAAATTTTAATAGGAAATGAACTAATATTCAACCTAATAGAAAAGGAGCTGCCAAATGGTACAGCCTCCTGAAAGGTCATCTTCTCCAGTAGCAGTCTCAGAGATGGCCAGACAGGAAACAGGGGGCAAAACAGTCACTTCCTGAAGAACACTGATACTGCCAGCCAAGAGGCCTCGCTATTCCTGTCTGAGATATGATAGGGATCAATGACCATTCTGTATTGTTTCCAGATGACCCTTTTTCATTTGAGAGTTTTTATTGCACTTACTTTGTACTTTCTCAACCATGCATTTTGCATTTGTTAAGAGTGGATAACTTGACATTTGTTGCTAGACCATAAGGAACTCCAGATGAACCTAATAGACTTTGGAAAGAGAGAGAGGTATGATCATTTCAGTGGTCAGGCAGGAAAAGTGTTTGTGACCTGATAGTTAGACCTATTAGTTGTTAGTCAGACCTCTTAGTTATTATCTAAATGCACATTTTACCCTTCCCCCATTTTGTAGAAGCCATGCGGTTTGGGTGAGAATGGCACACCTTTTTTCCCATGTTGAGTCCTGATTGGTATAAGCCAGAAGTCACCCCAAACCCTTGCCACAGTTACTTGGGGGGGGGGGGGAAATCCAATCCTAAACCAATAATGGCATTACCCTAACCAAATGACTTGTTTCAGAGGTCATCCAACAAAGACAAAGCTCAGGATAACTGTTGTATGGTTATTGAACAGAACTTTCTCTCTTCCCCAGAATCTAAGTGAGGAAGCCCAGAACTCCTTTTGCTTTTAGGAACCATCTTCTGACCATAAAGGATACCATCTGAGGTCAAAGTAGATATAGATAGTAGGATGAAGCTGAGATAGTTCAGAGAGATGGAGCTGAAGCTTTCAAAACAGGTCTGAAGCTTTCTTCATCTGCTGGATTTCAAGTTCCAGGAAAAATACCCATTTATTGTTTTAGTCAGCTTGAATTAGGTTTTCTTTTCTTTGGAATATCAAGTGTTGTAACCGGTAGAAAGATCTGTATCTCCAATCTCACATTAAATGTTGAAAAATGAGTGGCCATTTTCTTAAAATGGAAAGGAAGAACCTTCTTCCCTTTGTCCATGATCATGCCAGATCATGAGCTCCTTACTCCTGAGAACAGTTCTTCCACATTCATGCAATATTCAGCTTTCACATTAAGTCAGGTGGAAAACTATATCAAACATTGATTTAGAACATTGTAAATAGGAAAAAGAATGTAAAGAGTAAACCGTGAAAGTTTCAAATAAGCACCTTTCTGGGGCCGCCGTCTTTGAATTCTGTCCTGCATGAAATCCATTTATGAAATCTCCATTATGCAGGAAATGCATGAACCCTAACTCATCACATTTTTATAAATTGTCATTGACCATTATTTGAGTTTGCATAGTTTAGTTTAATTCACAATTGGGCAAGAATCACTCCCTTAAGTTTGAAAAGAAGAATTGCCTCTATTAGTACCTATTAGGGCCTAATACACAAAGGAAGGCCTAAACCAGAAAGAGAAACAAGAGAAGCCATCTCTTCATCCATGTAGTCATTACAATAAATTAGTAATAATTAATTTACATGATCCATCTCCTTAACTATAATCTCTAAATAATAACTCAGAAATGCAACTATAAATAGAAAGTATATGTGTCCACTCGATTTTCTTTACTTTCATCTCATCCAAAAAAAATTTTTAACTTGTGGCTGTGTAACTAAAACTTTCTAGAAGCATTGAAAATCAATGCAGACATATTTCATTCTCTGGGTTAATTCTAACATCTAAATTATTCACAATTCTCTATGGTTAATTAAATACGTCTCTGGCTGTTAAAATGCTATATTATTTTATGATGCATATTTAACAATCAAAAAGTGAGTTAGGTCTTGCATCCTTATTAAACTATTATAGCGTTTCCTTTGAAGTTACTGCGCCACTTTTACAGATGGAGGAAGCTATATTGTGGGCAGGAAGGTATATTGTGGGCAGAAAGCTATGCAAAAGGTGCCTACTAAGATAAATAGAGTTCCAACTAAACTTTTTCAAAATTTTGATGTGCCACAAAATTAACACATCACAAGCAAATGCTGAAGTTTGAAAAATGGAGTCTAAGAGAACATGGTCAAAATCTAAGCAGCATTGTCTTCAAAGTTTGATCATTCATTTAAGTTGACCAGAAAAAGCTAAGTATTACATATAAGCCTTTAGTTTATATCTCTTATTTAGGTTCTGGATTTTAAATTATTCTAAAGATAAAAGAAAGAAAATCTTGCAACCTTATGTCAAAATTTAACCCAGCATTGAAGAAACATATATCATCCAAACAACTGGAAGAAAGTTATCCCTATTGGAGATTGACTCTGCCTGCATATTTAGTATATTTCTATTCTGGAGTTCTTCGTTTAAATTTTAACTGATAAATAAATATCAAGTTAAATTTTCCTTTGATAACATTTCTGTAATTTTGGAAGCACTGTTATAAAGACATAAAGTCACGGAGTGTATCAAGCCTGCAGTGTTCAAATCTACCTCTGCTAATAAACTACAAATGTTTTAGATATGTACTAATTTGCCTAATTTTCCTATCAGAAGTTAGAATTTCACAGATTTTAATAATGCCTTTAATAGAGATTAAATGACAATAAAATTAGCTTTTACCTTAATTGTCATTTTTTAAGTAAAATTAGGTTTATAACATAACCTAAATCTACTCTCTTATGGAAATGTTTGATGATCAGGCTCCTAAGTGAAATATAGATTATTATTACAAAGAATATGAATAATAATAGCATGCTCTTTGCTTTCTCCTAAAACGCTGTGAATCCTTGATCACCATGTAATTAACTCTTGCATAGGCAACATTTTCCTCTTGTATAGTTTTTTTAACAATCTGTTGTGCTATGGATATGCTTTGTAATCCCTAGATAGAAGTGTAAGCTATAACTCTGAAATATATTTATTCATTAGAATTCCTGTGCATTTGAGACTGTGACCACTGTCTCTTTCTAGAAATGTGTTCCTCCATCAACTGCAATGAAATTGTTCCTCACTGATTCTCTGAACTTTCAGTCCATTCTTCACCTATTCACAATAGTCCCCTCCTCTATCCTCTACTTCAATTTGGCTCTTCTGAGAGTTCCCATTCTTTGTTCTCTTCTCACTCAGATTTAGCTATTCTTTGTGGGCAATCTTTTTTACTCACCAGATACTTTATTTCCTGAATATGAGCAATTCTAGGATATAGTCGTCTTCTGTGGAATGTAGGTCTCACTCACCTACATTACATGCATCCTACATGTCCACCTGACACCCATTTACCATATCCACTTTGTGGTCCTATTCAAGTTGTTTTTTTTTTTAACTCTGCAACCTAGAATTTTTTCATGAACTCATAAAAGACTTTACAGCTGCCTACTAGGCATCCACCTAATGTCTGACAAGCAATTAAAAGGTACATGTTCCAAAACAAACTCATTATCCCTCCTCTGCAAAACCTATCCAATCTCCTTGCTCAACTGCATTTGTAAGTACCCACATTAGTTAAGACACTAGTTTCAGCAATTTTAACAAAAACTCAAAAATAATAATGACTAGGGTGCACAGGTAGTTCCGTGGTAAAATTCTTGCCTATCATGCCAGAGACCCGGGTTTGATTCCTAGTCCATGCCCCCAAAAAATAATTATTAAATAATGACAAACTAGATAAATCTTTATCTCTATATCACATAAAAATATAAGCATAAGCAATCCTAAGCTGATATGTGGCTCCAGATAGACAAAATCTAGGCTCCTCATTTTTTGTTGCTCTCCCATTTTCAACATGTGCCTTTCTTGGCATGGTCTAATATATGTGCTACAGTTCCTGCCAACTGCATTCCTAACTAACAGGACGAGGGGAAAGGGAAAATGAAGGGCATGCCTCTTTCTTTTGAGGGCAGAGCACAGAAGGCAAAACTTTACCTCAACTCACATCCCATTGACCAGAACTTCACATCATAACGTAATAATAAGGAAGCTGAGAAAAGTCCTCTTTGGCTGGGCAGCTTTGTGGCCTCCGAAAACTCTGGGATTCCATTACTAAGGAGGAAGGGGAGAAGATATATTGAGAAACAATCACTGGGCCCTATGACACCATCCAGTTACATTAGAAACCCCTTCACAGCCTTCCTCTCTTCTGCTTTATTACTGCTACTGTCCTGTACATACTGCATTTATTCTTTCCACATGATTGCAAAATGAACAGATTCTGAGCCTATAATCTGAGTGGGATGGCACAGAATGTATGTACCAAAGCAATGGCTGCATATCAAGTACCTGAGGCCATATGAATCCGCTGTAACAAAAAGACATCTAGCACAGTGCCTGAGTGCCTGTGATCAGGACTATTACTTGATTGGGCTTAAGGCAGGTTATACTCATCCTCCAGGATCGATCCAATCTCTTCAGGAGCCAAACTTCTATCTGATGGGGACTGTCTCCCCTGTATCCTTTAGATCAGGAGTTGGCAAACTTTTTTCTGCAAAGGGCCATTCAGTAAATATTTTAAGCTTTGCAGGTTTTATGGTCTCTGTTGCACCACCTCAACTCTGCCATCGTGGTGTGAAACAGCCATCAACAATACATAAACAAATGGATATGGCTATGTTCCAATAAAGCATTACTTACAAAAATAGATAGAGGGCCATATTTGGCATGTGAGCCATAGTTTGCCAACTCATGCCTTAGACCATCAAGAGTGGTACTAATTTCCACCATCTACCCAGGATGTGAGATTTTATTTTATTTTTTTTTTTACTATCTTGGCTGGGGAAAGGGTAGTTTTAGAAACTTCCACTCGGCCTTTCCCTATATTAGCTCTTACTCCATAGGGCAGAGAACCAATATGGCCTTTGCTGCTACGTATGTCAATTACAATTTCAATTATACATTCGTTGTAAGAGGAATAACCAAAAATCTGGGATTGTGGACCAGTGGACCCACTGTAAGCCATACTTAGGACAGACTTCCATTTTTTAGATGCCCTTTATATGTTCTCACTCTAATTGGACAGTCCTGATGATGGGTTAGATCTCCTGGTAGCAATACCAACTAAAGCCCAGTGTCCAACTGTTTTCAAAATGTCTGGGTATTCCCCTTTCTCCAGTGCACATTACCTGTGTAAATGACTTAAGGTCGCTTTGGAGAAAGACTGTGGGAAGTAATTACCCAGTATACTTGCTTTGGTATCACAGAGTCCATCCCACTGGGGATCCAGCCACTTTAGTGAATGGGTTCTAGGTCTGAAAACTGGCTCAGGTTCATAAACATAGCAAGGAATCCCGACGTCTCTTGTGGTGGCCACTCTCATCCTCCCAGTTATTTATCTTTGATTTCTTCTGCTGTTCATTCTTGGTAGTCCCCTTGTCACTGCCCATCTACTTTGCTCCTAGGGTTGCCATGTTCTATTAGCCTTCTTCATAACTCAGAATTTGGTTGTCATTCTGACTCACTGGGCATCACAATTATTGTAAGCAGGGGCTTCTGGCATTTAGGTTCAATTCCCACCTAGCCTCAATTGTTTTAGGGTCCAAAAACCTCCATTGCTATCAACGTTAGTTTCTGCAATGGCCTCTCCTACTGTCATCTCTGGCCTAAAGATGAACACCACCACTATACGATTTAGTAATACTGGTGCCCCTCTAGCCAGCACATCCTTTGTGGCTTTGGTAAAGTGTGTGTCCTCTGGGACTTCCCTTGGAACATAATCATCTCAGGGGTCTTCCAGCCATATTTGTATATTCATTCCAGCATGTCTGCTTTTCTGAGCCCTTTAATCTCTTCCCTAACCTTCTGTCATGACAATCCTAGCATTTCACCTTTGCTCAGCATGGATCTTGGTTGGCATTTAACCATCCTTGAAGTTCAGTCACCCTGACTATAAAGTCCTCAGCTTTCTCTAGCCTTGCCATGGAGGAAATGAGATCTTCTTAGGATGCAATCAGAGGCCCTCTAGGTTTCCCACTGGGCTTTTAATTGCTTGCTATTTATTCTCATTTGTTCATTATCTTTCTGTACAACATCAGTGCTGCTTAGGATAGTCATCTAGCCCCATTGTCTTTATAGCTACTATATTCTCCACACATCTCATGTACCTGACTCATTTGACCAATTCACCAACAGTGAACAATTTACCAGTTGGACCACTACATTGTGCCAGGGGCTGTCTCAGCTCCATGTACCAAGAGTGATGTTTTTATTGTCAGCAGTAACTGAGAAACTTTCTAGATTCTTTTGTCTTCCTTTCCATGTTCACCAAATCCTGTTCACTTAACTGTCTAAATAATGTCAGCTCTGCCGTTTCCTTTCTATCCCTAATACTAATGGCCAATCTGAGCCCTAATCCAGTTTTTCTGGAAAAAGTCTTAAGTGATATCCCAGTCTTCAGACTTACTCCTTTAAAACTCATGCTCCACCAACTTACCCCAGTGTAAATCTGACTATGTCATTCCTCTTCTTGGATCACTCAGTAGGATCCTTCACATGGCATGTGAAGTCTGCCATAATCCAAACTGAGCTTCTCTTTCTTGTGTGTCTCCAATTGTGTGACTTGTGCATTTAGCTTCCACACTCTCAGATAGTTTAGTTCTCTCAAATCATCCTGTTTTTGTCTTACCAAGGCTTCAAAGTACTTACATTCTTGTTGGAAATACAAGTATAACATGAGTCAAGTAAAAAAATTCAAGGCCATATATAACAAAGTTCCAGAATTTCACATAAAGTGTGAATTAAGAGGGCCACATATCCACAGACTCCTTTAGCTATGTTCCTTTATAGTAGGTCCAAGTTAAAAACTGCTAAATGGATTTCATATTGGGAACAACACAAGAGCCCACACCTTTACCAAGTGCTTAAACTTGCCTCATAAAATAAACACATCTCTCGTCTCAGCTCTGCCACTGTATAATTCTTCATGCCTCTGACTAAAATGCTTCATGTGTTTCTGTTTGCTTTTCTATAAAATGGAATTAATATATTTTTCAAGAAAGATAGTAATTGCAAAAGTATGTTTAAAGCTGTAAAGTCCTCTATGAAGATAAGACGTCAGTATCATAAATAAACTAGTCAAGTCACTTAAATTCCACTTTTTGATTAATACCCATAAAAATGGATTAGATATAAAAAGGCAAAATAAGATCTTATACTATATATAATAATATTCTATTGGATTATATACAGTGGTATCAATTTCCTTTTCTGAGTTATAAACACTTAATTTTATTATAGTAAATTAATACAATATTAAATATGAGTATTTTCTATTTCATTAATTGGTGACTAGCCATAGAGTTGGTAGACATTTAATTAAAGACTGAGTAACATTATTTCTGTGGGGAAAAAAATTTGATTTATACCATTTCTCCTTATGGTACCTTTTCAGTTACACATTATAAAAGAATACAAAGATTGATTTTGAATATATATTACATATATGGCTAATATTTAAAGATGTGAAATAATTATTTGTTAATATATGATATCATTAGAGATATGCATTTTGCAATTAAAGCACCTAAAAATAGGTGCCATTTTGTTTAAAGATCTCTCTCAATACAGGAAGCTATGTAATCACATTTAAGCAACAAATCAGCACAAAATTGTGCTTACCTCCCACAGAAGCCTTTCTTGTTTGAAAGGAAAGCAAATTAACAATAAATAAGAACCAGTTACTGAGTTTATATGTAGGCAGCCTCAGAAAATCAGAAGTTTGAGAATCAAGAAATAATTTTAGCTGTAGTGTAATTTAAACTTTATCTATACATAATAAAAAATTTAAGGAATGATCACATTTCTACTTTGAAGCTTCCAGAAAATAAATCAATTGCTTGGATTTTGAAAAGAAGCAGTCAAAGTTTAATAGAAGGCTATTTTCTTAACAAGTTTAGGACTCCATTTAACAAGAATAAGTTACTTATTTTATATATATATATATATATATATATACACATATATGTATGTGTGTGTATATATATATGTGTGTGTGCGTGTGTGTGTATAAATAGATAGATCGATAGATATCTTCAGAAAGGAAGTTCTTACTTATTTGAAGATCAACCATTACTTATTGATCAATACTTACAAAATGCAGTTTCCCAAAATTAGGAATACAAGAAAAAAAAGAAGAAATATGCTTGTGTACAATAGAGTTGATTACAGAAACTAATGAAATGCATTATTAGACACTGAGTTATACGATCCTTCCTAGAAAATGAGATTTGAGCAGTTTCATGCTGTTCTCAAACTTTTCAGTATTAATTTATCCATGAATGGTATCTGTTCAGGCAGTAATGAATAAATGCATATCACCTAGCATTGTGACAGTTTCATTATAGTTGAAAGCCAGGCATACTAGTGTCCTTCCAAATCAAACAGCACTTCTAATATTGTCCGATTAAGTTATTCATTCTGTGTATTCTTTAAGAATGGGAACACTATGAATTTTCATATATGAATAGGACTTGCTTTTGTGTGGATGTAGGAGAATTTAGCATGTCAACTACCAAGTCTGGTCTACCTGCAAATTAAGAGGGAAGGTGGGCACTAGAAAAAAAAATTTTAACCATTGTTTTCATGCAAAGCTTTGAGATATTTAAAGATGCAAGGAAATGTGATGGTGGTAATAGTAGTACAATTTTTTAAAACTTGGGTTAGTAAGAGACTCATTACAACCATTCTGGATATATTTTTGGCTGAGTGATGAGGAAAATTTTACCAACTGATGGCAGTTTGATGACCTGCATGGAAAGAATTGGTAGACTCAAGAGAGTGCACAATTGAGAGAAGTGATCACATCACAAAATGTGACATCATTCTTTGGCACTAGTTGGCATCCTGGACATAGAGAGTGTGTAATACTCTCAACGTTGAATCTTTCCCTCTGGATTACCCTTGTGGCTCACCAGAGGGCAGTGTGCAGTAATCAGCCCTGCTGCTTCCTGGATTGGGTGTCTCCTATGGAAAAACCAAGGTCAAATCATCAGAACCAGGAAACAAGCAAGATAATTGACTATGAAAGTTGTTCTGTAGGTATATTGTATCAGTGTTGCCTACAAGAAATTCTTATTACTGAGAAGTTAACCAATCACCATATGACACAGAGTGTAAGAAAATTGTATGCATTTTAAAAATAAGCTTTGTTACAGTTCCAAATTTATGACAATAGTTTTTGGATTACTGAAATCAACTTCTCCCTTTTAACTTACAAATGTATCATAATATTATTATTCAAGGGTAAGTTAATTGCCCTCCTTCACATCTCTCACACCTGAATTCTCAACAACTTTCAATCTTACACACAGATTAATTAATTCAGTACTTACTGAGCAATTGGAATATGGAATATAACAAGATAAAGCAGCTTTAAATCCCACTCACTGGGAGCTTGGTATTTATCAAGTGAGGGAAATATTTAAAGCAGCTTTAAGTACTACTCACAGGGAGCTTGATATTTATTAAGTGAGATAAAGTGTAGAGGAGAATTTCAATACATGATCAAAATTATATAAAGTGGGAGATACATCAATTGCTATGGAGATTTGGAGGATGAAGAGATGAAGGCATTAAGAAAGGGTTCATAATCTAAGTTGAGTCTGGCAGGTGAGGCAGAATTCATTTAGACTTTGAGAGCTATGAAAGCACATTAAAAAAAAAAAAGAACTCTCATGGGTATGGAAAATTAAAGAACCTATATAAAGACAAGTAATTCTCTTTGATGCTTGAGGTATGTGAAAGGTAGTTATGAATAATAATGTTAGAAAGTTATATTGTAAATACGTCCTTGAGGATATTGAATACCACCTGCTCCAAAAACTGAAATGACAACAGAAAGTTGCAGGAGAAATAAGATCAGCTGAGACTAGAAAGAAGATAAGCATGAGATATTGTGAAAGTAGAATTGGAATGAATAAAAACTAAATAGATGTGGGTGGGGTAAAGAAAGAAAGAAGTCAAAACATAGTTTGACGTTTTGAGCTGAAATGGGAGGAGGATGATTCCATTAATTGAAATAAAGGACCCAGGAGAAACTGTTTGGGGAAAAAAACTGATATAATCACCGAATCTTAGAAAATCTTACTCAAAATCTCTATGAAGGTAAATACTCATACTCATTTCTTTTATTTTTCCAAATTAATTAAGATGAATTTGAAGGATGCATTTAAAATATACAGACAGACAGATATAGATTTTTTTTTCATGGGTAGGCATCAGGAATCAAACCTGGGTCTCCAGTGTGGCAGGCAAGAATTCTGCCACTGAGCCACCATCGCACCACCCTGGATGCATAAATCTTAATACCTGAAAAAATCATTTCAAAAACAAATTTTTTGTTTATTAAAATATTTTGAAATTTTAAAATGTGAAAATCAGAGGGTAGTTTTTTGGATACACAAGAGCAGTGTACTTGAACTTCATTATCAGGTTAAAATGAGAAGAGCTGCAAGATGTTCTTCTGCGTGAGGAGAGTAAGGTTTGTTAAACTTAATTGTTATTTAAAAATTAAGAACATTCTTCTTTTACCTAATAGTGAATTTCTGCTTAAAAAAAAGACTGAGTTGCAATCCTTCTCTGATACAACTATGTTCTATGAATTATTCTCTCTAGAAAAACTTTTTTCCTAGAAAAAATGTAACATATTAAAGGAATCAGCAATAGCCTTGTTGACCGAACCAAAAAAAAAAGTATATCTTCCTTTAATATTTTGAAACATCTTTTATGTATTAGCTGAAAAAGGCTACGATGGAGTCCCATTTGCTCAAACATGTTGTAATATTTTTCTCTAACTAGGTTGACAGTTACAAAACCCAGAGACCAAGCTGTGAAAGTTTTCCAGTTGAAGCATTTGCTTTTCTGGCAAATTCTTTAAGCAGTCATATAGAAGTTTTGTAGTTGCCTTGGTTCACCAGTTAGTTGTTCTACCCAAATCAAACACATCCTACCAAGTGGCACAGACTTGTTTCTTGACCACTAAAAACAAAAGAAATCGCAGCAAATTTCCCTACCTAATTGAAGCCTATAATCCTATCTTTCCCCCTTGACTCTTACAATATCTGCTAATACAGTGGCTCTTGTCCATACTTATGGACCGTACGTACATGTACACATTTCATATAAAGGAGTCTTATACATGTTTAAAAATGTACTGTCTACCTTGCCCCCATACCTCTACAATTATTTAGGACCAAAAATAAGCTTGTTATCTTGATGAGCTATTCTCATCAAGATATTTTTTAGTATATGTCTTGTCAAATTACAATTGAAAGCATTATTCTACTTACAGTCTTATTCTGTTCACCTAGATGTGCTAACGAACTATATGAAGGCCACATGAATTCAACACCAGCAGGACATCACGTGAATTTTTCAGAAAGCTGCACCTCCATATTGTATTATGATTTCTATTGTTTCTATTCTCCCTACTGGAATGTAAGCCATGTAAGGGGACGGATGGCATCTAGGTTAAGAACTGCTCTAACCTTTCCTTAGGTATTTCTCCAATATGTCCTTAAGGATGAGAATGAACACCATTTCTATAGCTTAAAAAGCCAATCTATTGGATGAAAGGCAGAGTGAACATTTTATCCTAGGTACTCAGATTGTCAAATCCTAAGCAACTGGCGGGGGACAGGGGATTAGAAGTATTTATTTATTGAAAGATTGAAACATACCATACTGAGTTTAAAAGAACAGAAAATAATGCAGCTTTATTATATATTAAATGCCTATGCATACTAGAATCTGCTCGCGTAATTTTTTTTTTTTTTTTTTTTTTTTTTGGTGCATGGTCTGGGAATCGAACCCAGGTCTCCTGCATTCTATCCACTGAACTACCCGTGCACCCAGTGCACTTATTATTCTATTTCTATTGACCTAAAAAGATCTCTATTTGGCACCATATCACATTTTTAATTATTATAACTTTATAATTTGCTTCAATAGTTTAGGTGAAAAATCTATACCTTGTTCTTTATTCAGAAATAACTTAGCTTTCCTTGCTTATTGATTCTTTCATGTGAGCCTTACAAAAATTTTTTCAAGTTCTAAAACTATTATTTTCATTTAAATCATATTAAAAGTATAAATGATTTGAGGGAGTTGATATCTTCACAATATTGAATCTTCAACATTCAAGAAGATCATGTGTATCCCCATTTATTCTAGACTTATCTCTCTAAGAAAAGTTTTATTGATTTTTTTCATGTACTTCCTACACATTTGTTGCTGTTTTTGGATATCTATCTATCTATCTATATGCATACATATATACATACATAGGATATATATGTATACGTACATAATACATATACATTTATATATATGGTGATTTTTTCCAACCATCTTCTCAAAATAGATATCGTTATTGTTGGCATGGAAGAAAATCTTTAAATCTCTACTGATATTAATTCACTTGGATTTTCTAGAATAAAAAATAGTCACATCTGAAAATAATGAGTATTTTATTCTCTTATCCTGAAATTACACCTTGTTGTTCATGGACTAAAGATTACAAAAATACGTCACTAAATATCAATGATATTAGCAGGCATCGTGTACTGTTTGACTTTGGCTGGCATGCCTCTAATGTTTCACCATTAAGCATGAAGGAACTCAGTTGAATAAGACATTTATCACGTTTAAAAAATATTTACTCAGTTTATTAAGGCATATGCTTTTTGATTAAGGATTCAATGCTGGTTTTTTTTCAATATAATTTCAGTATTGTATAAATCAGAAAATTAGCCAGGAAAACAGAAACAGCTTCACGTAATCCAGTTTTATTTACTATAGGAATTAGGGTTTACACTACTATTGTAGGAGCTGGAGAAACAAGGCTTAAGTAGTTCAAAAGTAAGATCTCAGCTTGAAGCACCGCAGTAGGTATGTCTCATGAAAGTCCCTAGGACCTTATGTTTGCTCCTTTGTCAGTTTGCAAAGCCTCTAGAGAATAATGGCTTCTCCTTTTCTTGTGCCCTGCAAATCTTACATAAGCACTTCTTACTGGTAAATTCTGACTAGAGTAAGGAGTCCCCTGGCTTCTCCTCAGGAATGTCAGGAGACCATAAAAGGGTTTAGAATTGACACCAGGTAGATAACTATCCAGCTTGATTTATTATTTATTGAGATGAGCATATGGTTTTTATTTAATATTTTTTTACAGTTTTTTTTTAATGTGGTGAATTACATTAATAAATTTCTAACATCAAGCCATGTTTGAAATGAAACTTCGTCTTGGTATTTTTTTTAATAAACTGCCAAATTTAATTTATTTAAAACTGCATTTTATTTAGTTGGGGTTTGTATATTACAATTATGAAACTTCTGCAGTTGTATTGCTCTGATATCTTTGATTTGCTACCAAAATTATATTTGCTTTATAAAATGAACTGGGAGGTTTTCTCTTTTTTCTGATTTCTATTAGAAATTGAATTTATCACATTGGAATTACTTGTTGCTTAGAAATGAGAAATAACTCACCTAAGCCCAATACCTCTTTTATCCTTTTTTTCTTTCAATTGCATAAGTAAATATTGATTTGTGCTCATTTCAATTTAGCCAACATTAATTACAATAGAAAAAATAAACTTTCCAAAGTGAAGGCCAAGTTAAAGCAAAAAGACTGATGTAGAGATATTGGAATGAACATTTTAAATTTCAAAAATAAAGGACAAAATTCGACAGCATGCCAGCCAAAAAATATTGACTGTCTCTTAAGGGGTAAAAATTAGACTGGCCTCGCATTTGATTATAACATTAAATGGGAGAAAATAATGTTTCCTTTTGAGAGAAAGTTTTATTATAGAAGAGTTCTAAATCCAACTAAATTGATGTTTACATATGAAGGCAACAGAAAAACATTTTTATATATACAGGGAACTCTACCACTCAAATATCCCCAGTGAAAAACCTCTCAAAGATGTGACCCAGCCCAAAGGGAGATACAGCAAAATAAACAATAAAAGAGATAAATAACTTTTTAAAAGATAAAAGCATAATAAAAAGAATTGGGGTGTATATTAAGGGAATTTCAACATCAGATTAAATTTTTTTTAAACATCAGATTAAATTTAAATATTTGTTGTAATTACTGATCCCTACCTATTATATGAATGTCAGAAAAATTCTTAAAAGATGCCTAAATTTGAAATAAATTTATTTGAAATATTTTCAGATTTTAAAGGGAACAATTTGTAAAATTTAAAACAGTATAGGGCAGTGAGACAGTGGCTCAGTGGCAGAATTCTCGCCTGCCATACCAGAGACCTGAATTCTATTCCCAGTGCCTGCCCATGCAAAAAAAAAAAAAAAAATGGTGAGTTAAAATAGTGTAACAGGATAAAGTTTCAAAAGATTTATAATAATCAAGAAATTGGTTGTGAGGCAGTATATTTTTTGTCATGAATGACAACAAATGCTGTATGATCAGTTTATAAGATACTTTGATAACACAGTCCCAGATTTTTCCAAGTGCATAACTTATGAATCAGTATTCCAAAATTAGAAATTTGTTCAAAGGAATAAGAGGTAGTGTGCAAAAATTTATATCCAGTGATGTTCTTGGCATTCTTGTTTGTAAAAGCAAAAAATACAGCTCTATCATTTCTCTCCCATCTCTTTATTTTGCTATCCTTTTTCTCTGAATATTAATTTAATTTTCTACAATGTTACTTTTTTCCTGTGGAGACTTAAAAAAATCCTCCTGCGTTTTTAGTTCATTAAATCTTTCCTTTTCTCATTCATCCGCTTTTAAATTTTGTCCTAGTTTTTAGATGACTTCCTTTTGTTACAATTTGTGGACTTGCTCTCTTATCCATCCTCTGTTATTTCATAGAGATCTGGTTCTCTTGAGCTGTATTTAAACCACACAAGGGATGCCATTTCCTTCAATGTGGCTCCATTTGCACTACAATCAGTAGCTTGAGCCCTTCTCTAGGCTCCGCTGCTGATGCGGAGTTTGAACAACTATTGCATTTCAACAGGAATATGTTTCTAGAGGAATTTGCAGCTCTCAGACTGATGTCCCATCAGGAAGTGCCCTTTTAATGGCAGAGTACACAGCGATGATGGCAGTGTGATGACCTGAGCAGTGGTGAAAAATGGGTATTGAGGATGTTCAAATCTTAGGCAGGGAACCCATTTGTGAAGCTATTAAAATATTCTGGAGAGAAAAGAAAATAATGGTACGAACAAAGGCAGTTTCAATAGAATTAAGAAGAGAGGATATTTTGAGAAACCTGTGTACTTCTCTGCCTTTTAAAACATTTTTCGTTAACTCAGGACCATTAGTATGAGCACTGATTACAAGATAAGACAGTGGCGTTATAGGCGTCCCATCACAGAGCCTGGAAGGGTACCTGACATGTAATAATAGGTGCTACTTAATTAGTTGAATTAAGGAATAGACTTTCATAATCAGTTATCATGCTACTAACTTTTCCACTTCCCAATCTTGATAGGATCTCAATGCCAGTGTAACTGCTTTGGACTTAGAAAAGCAAAATAAATCACTCTCTCACTTGTTCTCTAAGTTCTTTTTTACCTGTATGTGTTTAACTATATTTATGACAAAAACAATGGAGGAATATAGCAAGAAGAATTAAAACTGTTCACTTCTTCCTATTGATGTATCTTTTGGTTAACTCCTTCCTTCACTATTCGTTTCACATCCCACTTCCAGCATTACTCAGGACTCGTTGCCTCCTGACAACCTTCCTGAATTGTCTGACAATTCTGCAATTGTTAGCAAAAGTCCTGACTCATTTTTCTCTCCCAGAATCTTCTATATCTTTAATACATGTAGCTGTTGTTGTTATTAATAGCAACATCCTTAAAAACTAGGCCATATTTTATTCCTTAAATCACGAAGCTGTATCTGAAAATCATACAACTCTACATTCTGCACCAAAGTATTTATATATACTTTATTGTAAAATATATTCATTTGTAGTGAAAAACAGCTGAGTGGAAATCTCATTTAAAAACAACTGTCAGTGATTTCGTATGGTTTTGTTAATTGACTGCCATTCTTTCCACATATTCTGCATTCTATTTAATTTGATCTGATATGATTAAAATATTAACCACAAGAAAACTTACACAGTGTCAAACATTTAAGATTAAAACCATAAGTTAAAGCCACTTCTTTACCAATATTCTACATACTCACTCCTAACAAAAGCAAAGATTTATTAGAATCCTTTCTTACATTTGGATAGTGTATTTAGCTCACTTTATCTGAATAATGTAATTATGACAAAGCACAGTGATTATTTTTAAGAATGGGTACTGAAACACAATTTTATCTTACTGTTCAGAGAGAGAAATCAAATCCTTTTTTGCATCAGCTATGTGTTATTGTTATATCAAAAGCTCATTTGTGAACACAAGGGTTTCTGTGATCAAAACCAGAACAAAGCGTTGCTATAAAGTGCTAATTTGGGAACAGTGAGCTATAAGGAGAAAAAAATAAATCCAGATATGGAATATATTTCACAGCTCAGGGAGAAAAGACTTTTTGAATTGTAAATTTTTTTTGGAAGAATATCTGTTGCTAGTCCTAGGTATTATAAACTAGAGTATTTATTATTTAAACCCTATCTAGTTCAATTTATATAGAAAGCACAGATTTAACTAGCTAATGAAATGAATATAAAAGTGCAGAAGCCAAGAAATACAGAGAGGGAAAGGTAGAAAAAGCAATTTGGTTGTACCAGAAAGACAGGCCTCAGGATGCTACTGATTTAACAAAAAATTAGCTTTAGCCTTTTGGTAGCCAAGTAAAAAAATAAATTATATTAATTGCAGAGGTTCTCTTTATATCTTTAAAAAAAATACTAGTTATAGAACTTCTTCCTAGCATTGAACTCTTAAAAGTTAGTCATCTGGGTCATCATAGTGAGGATAAGGACAAAATAATAGCTATTTTTTAAAAGAGGGATTTTATAATAGCTTCAGAAAAAAGTAAGTGCATTACGGAAATTTAAACTAGGGTATATAAATATAAGCTGTGGGGCAGGCCACGGTGACTCACCAGGCAGAGTTCTTGCCTGCCATGCCAGAGACCCGGGTTCGATTCCCAGTGCCTGCACACACATACACACAAAAAAAAATAAATAAACAAACAAACAAATAAATAAAAACTGTGGTACCTTTAAGGTAAATATAAACTTTAGTTTGCCAATTGGATTTTCATGGTTTCAAGTCAATTTTTAAATATGAACATTTAATATAATATCTTTTAACATCTTTCATTTGCAAAACTTTTCTTAAGCAAAAATTCAAAGGCAGGGGGAATTAAGAAGGGAAGAAGCAAGGAGTTGACCTTAATATTTATTGAACAACATCTAAGGACTGGACGATGCTATGTTAGATATACATCAATTTGCTTGTATTGACTACAGCATCCTTGTGGTAATTTTTTTGCTACCTCTCTCTGGATTTATGAAGTAGAAAGGGGCTAGATAAAAAATTATTCTAAATAGTTGAGAATGTGTACAGCAAAAATAAGACCCTTATTTTCTAATCAGTCTCCTAGATTTTACATAGAGCAGCGCTTCAGTCTCTTCAAATACGTGGTTTATGATCATTTCAAATGTCCTTTGCAACACGATTAGCATTTGATGTTTACAACGTGTACAAAATACTGGTATTTCCTTCCAGAGATATAGATACTTATATTTAACCTATTTCAATGTGTATTTAGCTTTATACATTAATTATAACATTCTCTTCCTGAGGAAAACATTTCATCAGTGAAAGAAGGGAGAGAAGATGGCAATGTTTTTCCCTTAAATATAAAGTGTTTAAAAAAAATCTATTTGTGGTCCTGCTGCTTTATCATGTATTTTCTAAGCTTTTCACTTTCATCCCAAGCTGCTATAACAGAATCTGAGAACACAATATTCTTAAACCCAGAACGTCACAGTAGAATAAGAAACGGTACTTATAAACTACCCAGGGTGCTGCAAACTTCTAGTAATTAATTTCAATCAAGTCATTTACAAGGTGCACCACTAACTTTGTGCCCAGATGTTTCAGTTGGCAAAATGTGATGGCCACCAAAGCAGTCAATTTCAGCAACAATCACTCATTGATGGAATTTTCACACTGAATGCACAGCACCTTCGTAACATTAGTACATGATGTCATCACCCTTTGCCTCATCCTAACTATTAAAATGCCAATACGAGTTGCAACAAATTACTGCAGGCAATTGCAGAGTTCTAGAGACGTTGTAGTGAACACCTGGGTTGGCTCAAAACCTAGCAGCTTTCAAAGTTTCGTTACCAGATGTTTGTGGAACAACTTATGCATGGTGGAAAACACATTTTTTTTTTATTTGCATGAATGTTTACCAGATCTTTGAAAGTAATGGAAACATATGTTCCATGAAAAAAAAGTTAACTAATAAAAGTTTATTTGAGAAATAGTTTTATTAAAATAAGCATGGTTAAGTCTTAACAATTGTGAATTGAATCTGCATAATTATGTTTGCATGCAACTAATCAGTTAATGTAACCAAGCACATCTTCAAAAATGAGGTAAGTGGTATGGTGATTATAATTTTATTGGGTGATGAAAATAAGAATTTATGAGGGTTTTATTAATATCAAAATTTGAAAATGAGTTATTTAAGTGACTGCTTAACAATTTTGCATATTTTTAGAATAATATTCATTAATAGATTATGTCTTCCTTTTCTTAGATGGCCTACATCCTCCTAGAAAAAGATAAAGAATGTTTAAAATTGCTGTGTATGTTTGTTTTCACTATTCATTTAACATAATGTTACATTCATATTTTAGCAAAATTGCACTTCGTGATTCAAATAAAAAATATTTTTAGAAAACCTTTTCCATGCCATTTAAAAATATGCTCTCAATCCATAATAAGAATATGAATAGGAAGTAAACCACTGCTCATTTTTTTCATAGATCCATGTTTTATGGGATTTTTATTCTTCATTAAAGGAAAGTGATGATTCTTAATTTTTTAATTGACTAAAATGCCTTTCCTGTTAAAATAAACAGGCCTCCCCTTTCTTAAAGCCAAGCTATTGTTCCCATTGTAATTCACCGTATTTTATATAAGGAGTTGAACTGGACCTCACATTTCTCCCTCTGGGCAACTGCAAGAATTAAAACTACTAACAGTTGTCTCGAAACTGTTAGATTCTTGGTAACTTTGCTTTGAGAAAAAGCACTTAGGAGATGGTTACACATCACCCTTTGCACTGCTGTGAAGTTCATGGTGACCTGGGGTGCTGCCCTGATAACTTAGTCCACCTTTTCTCCTTCTATGTCCAGGAATCCCTCCTGACCTCCAGGGAGCCCCCTGGATACCCAGAGGGAGGCAGAGTCCAGAGATATACTGAATGTCCCATTCCTCGTTGGTTATAAGACTTGGGCCCAAGGGGCACTGAAAGAATATCACATGAACATTCTCCCTTGTGTTTTGTTAAGTAAATGTAAACATCTCGCTGTTGCTTTTTGTTTTTTTGTTTTTTACCAGAAATGATCCTGAAAGTTTAATTTTGACCCTAAGGCAAACGAACAGTACCTCTTAGCGCCTACATTAAAAAGGAGCTGCAATTTGTTTTCAGTCCTTGGGACATTTTTATACTTCCATTAAATAAAAGGAATAATCACAAAGGAAATTAAACCGCAAAGAAAATATGTTAAATTATGTTAAGCATCTGACCTAAATATATAAAACAAAGGAAATACATGATTGCGGTTAGAACTCTGTCTTTAAGCCATCTATTGCATTTATGGCACACAGCAACATGGTAACAATATGTTAGAGAGATTCTTAAACTGTATTTACTCAAAGCAGCATAATTGGATGAAAAGTGAAAGATCCACTGATTTGCCCTAATGTTTTCCTCATTTGAAATAAAACTCCCAGGTTTTTAGAAATGTCAGTAGTGTTGGGAAGGTGAGAATTGACAATTTGGAGATGTTTACTAATTATATCCCTTCGGTGTGCAAATATAATTTCCACTGGAAAAAGTTGAACTTCCATGGGTAGTGCAAGTCACCCATGTCAAAATGCCATAAAGGTTTTGCCTCCACAGGCACTCTGGGGAAACCTACTCGCATTCTAAAGAATGGAACAATAAAAGGAGTTCAACAGTAGCACCCATGTTCCATTTGATGTCCATAAGCCCTCTTCACTATTAGTGAAGCTTCATATTAATGAAAGCAAGCAAATAAATGCATCACTAGCAATCTTTGTTTCATACCTGAAGGGGAGTCCTGGCATTTTTCAGGCTGATTCTCTGGTTTTGCCCATGGCATGACTCTACCATCTGTAATTGAACCTTTAGGATTTTAGCCATTCTGAAAATGTAGTCCAATCCAACTTGCCAGTAGTCATATACACATTAGATTGTCTGATAAAGTAGAAACTATTCATTAGCAATGAAGCTATTCAAGTTAAGAAAAGATTAGCATACTGGTTTTATTATTACCTGGAGACACACAGCGGGTATGATATTTTTATAGTATATTGCTCTGAAATTAGTGTATCGAATTCCTTAAATTAAGGCAAGTTTTGTATAATCTAAATCAATCTATCAAATAACGATCCTTCTCATGCATGGGAGGATGGGTGAAAAGTCCACTGTATACAGTGGAAAGTCTTGTTCCTATCTAAGATAGCACATTGGGTCTACTCCAATGCGCGAATGGAAGAAGTAGAGAGTTCTGCCATCCCCTTAAGCATGAATCCTACAGAAATTTATACATGTGACTCTGGAAAGTTTGTTTCTGTTGTAACAATGCTTTGATAATGTCTTCAATTTTCCTATCTCTTTGCGAATTTTTTTTTTCACATGTAGAGGGTCTTTTAATTGTATTTCATCTTTTCTTCCTCGATTCAAATGAGTTGATTATTTAAGGGGTATTTAGTATCAAAAGCAACTAGGAAGAACAACTGAAACACAGAGAGCACAGAATGAGAACGAAGTCCTTTAATCCTGTATAGATTATTGTAATGCCTGGAAACATCCTAGGCTATATTAACCAGACAATCAAAAAGCATTGGCAAAGTCCCCTGAGGGATGGGAAAAAGAATATGGAACTATTAAACCTTACCATCAGGGAATCCCTTGATACTGTGTTAAACTTTAGGGACACCCAAATCAGTAGGCCATGCCCTTGATCGTGAGGCTTACTCTTGTGAAGCTTATGTAGGCAATGGAGAAGCTTATCCTACCTATAGGCATGCCTAAGAGCTAGTTCTGGAGGACCTCTGTTGTTGCTCAACTGTGGCCTCAGTCTCTCTAAGCCCAACTCCACAAGTGAAATCATTGCCCTTCCCCCTACATGGGACATGACATCCAGGGGTGAAAGTCTCCTTGGTAATGTGGGAGATGACTCCCAGGGATGAATCCAGACCTGGCACCATGGGATCAACAATTCCATCCTGACCAAAAGAGGGGAAAGAAGTGTAATTAATAAAGTTATCAGTGGCAAAGAGTTCAAATAGAGTTGAGAGTCTACTCTGGAGGTTGCTCTTACACAAGATTCAGGTAGACCTTGCTACCTATCATAACCTGTCAACCCCCAACCAGGACCATTCCAGCTAATCCTAAAGAACACCTAGGGAAATTTATAAGATTTCACAAGGGTTCCAGGCACTAAAGTAACTTGCCAGAAACCTACAACCTTCAGATGGGTCCCTGGTCCAGATAAGTCCTGAGACCTAGCCCAGCCTCTCCAGAACATCAGATAGTACCAACTCCTTACCCCATATCAGTGACAGACCCAATATCAAAAATTTTAAATTGCCATAGCCCAAACAACCCCAATGAGAGGTATGGAAAGATCAAAGCTGATAGTGGAATTATACATAGAACACAGGACTTAACAAATGAATATGAATGCTGAATCATTAAATTGATATCTCTTTTAGTCTCCAGTATTTTAGAGCAGCTAGAAGTAAAAACCTAAAATTGTGAAATTGTAACCTATGTCAAAGTCTGAAATATGTTCTACAACTAATTGTGGTGCTGTGCTTTGAAATTTATAGCTTTTTTGTATATATGTTATTGTTCACAAAAAAAAGAAGGGAAAAAAGTTGATTGTGATGATAAAAAAAATATTTAAGCCCTCTAACCTCCTATATGCTGGAACAGCTAGAAGGAAAAATCTGAGAGGATCGTTTGGTAGCCCATGACAAACTCTGGGATCTATTCTATAACCACTTTTGAAGAGTGTTTTGAAAACTATTGCTTTTTTATTTCTTTGCATTGTATATATGTTATGCTATACAATTTAAAAAGTTAAAAATAATACCTAAGAAAATTAAAGTGGAATGGAAGAAAGAAAAACCAAATTCTTTGTATGAGTGCTTATTTTATCATTATTAAATGTAGGTGTTATTTGAAGTTGCCTTTAAAAAATTTCATCAAAGCAAGCAGGAGTGTAACAGTTTAACACAATGTGTTTACATAGATGGAGAGTTACTCCACTTAGAAAGAAGCCATTATGCTATACTGTGATTGTGATGTGCCCCACAGTGTTAGGCTTTAGCATATGTGCCAAAATCTTCACTCAACAGCTCTCCAAGTCCAGAGAGACAACCCATAGAACAGCTCACAGACAAAATTAGACTTGGGAGTTTCCTGCCCCTTAATTAAATTTAAACTGCTTTCTGCAGTGACAGGGCTCCAATTAGAAGACAAGTTCAAAGAAAACCTAACATAGTTACCTGTGGCTATATCATAAGCTTTAATGCAGCCCAGGGTTTGGAGAGTACAATCTTAACTGAGCCTTCTGTATCTACTTTTAATAGTGACAAATTAAATTCATATAAATCATGGAGCCCCAAGGAAAAGTTTCTTTTCTTTGTTGGTTTTTTTCCTAAGTGGTCTAATTCACATATATGAATCACACATAAATACAGTTCTAGGGGAGACTATTTCCCTTGGTTCACATGAAGCGTATTCCCACAAAAGCCAGCCACAGAAGCTGGGTCTAAGATTTTCACACACTCCAAAAAATACTGACACCACATAATGCCAGCATGCTAGAAGCCTTTCCTATATATTCAATGGTCTCAAGTAATAATGAACATACTAGAAAAACATAGTAAGGCACATCATGATGATATATGGTTCCACATTCTCAATGTCTTGAATCTTCTCAAAGCAGAACATATAAATGATTTTTTTCAAGATGTCACTTAAGATTTGTTCCCCCATCCCTCTACTTAAAATTAGTATCACCCATTCACTTCAAGTCAGCATTTTAAAAAAATGATCGATTGAAACTGGAACAGGCAGAAGGAAAAAAATTTCCACTTCTACCAGACTTAAAAGAAAGTTGGACATCTTTTTGTATTTTCCTTGTTAGCATTGAAATAGAAAACAGCTGTAATAATTTAGTAAATTAAATACATTAAAACAACAAATAAATGAAACTATAATGAATAAAATGCAGAAGACCCCATACAGCTGCCTGTTCTTTTCTCGACAAGCAGCAGAGTCAAGTAGCTACAACTATGAGTAACTGTGCTGGCAGCAAATAAATCATGGACAGGATTATGGGCTGCTGTGTGCTAATATGAAAACCAGCTTTTATTTATTTCATCACCTTTGTAACAGAATGCTAGTTTCTGCCATCCTTCCCCAACTTTCTTATTCTCTTTGGATACAGCAGTCTCACAACATTGTTTTTTTCTCTATCTTTCTTGTCTAATATCATTTTCTCTTACCTGCCTGGGTCTCTTTTCTGAGTTTCTTTCCATCTTCAGAACTACTTCAGATTTTTAACCAAATTCTTATCTCTTACCTAAATTACTGAAAAGGTTTCACATGCTTATCTTTCTCGTCAACCGAGTTTAACCATTATATAACAGCCAAGTCCTTTTTTCCCAATGAAATGAAAATAACTCCTGAACCCAAGAAATTATAGTGACATAAAACTGTTTAATTGAGAAAATCAATGTTCTTTGGTCTAGGATTTATGAACCTCTATCACCCAATCCTTCTGAAACTTTCTATCTTCATCTATTACAATTCTCTCAATACCGTCTCATAGTTTCAAACAGACCAGTTTCTGTTATATCCCTATTTCATACACACACACTCATGACTCACCTCTCTGTCCCTTTGTACACACTGGTCTCTCCAAGAGTGAATGTTTGCCCACTTCGTCCATGACCCTCTACATCCAGGGGCTGCAAACTCAAATGTCTTCAGGGGTTAGTCAGGAAACATAGCCAAGTAAACGATAGAATAAAACACTGAGTTGTATAGACTGTAGCTAAACTGAGGGCAGGTCCCACATATAACATTCAAATTAAAGTTGTTTTTTAAAACACCATGCTGACCCAATAAAACATAAGTAGACCTGATTTGGCCTGCAGGCCACAAATTTGCAACCTCTGAAATTATCATCGTCATCTTCAAAATCTGTCAAAATTTGGCTTCTTCAGAAAATCTCTCTGAAGATTTCTTTCCTTCTTTCTTATTTCCCATTCTTGTACAATCTATATGCAGTTTGGCTTATATGCATATATATATGTATGTGTGTGTGTGCGTGTGTGTATTTGCTTTCACTCTCTATTTAGGTCATATGGGGACATGTTATTTTTTCAATTAGTTGGCAAACTTATTTTGGGAAAGCAGAGGACATGTGCTCATGCTCTGGAGATAATTTCCCTCCTACTTATACACTTAAAAACATGTTTGTTGGGCATAAGAAATGATTGCTGAATCAATATACTGTCAGCCTAAGGTATTCAGAAAAATTGTCTCTCTAACTTACATCTGGCATTTTTTCTAATTTCTTAGAGAGCAAAAAATAGGGGGAAATGGACTAGGACATTTGGAGTATTATAAAAAGAGACAGACTTCTGTTTTTGTACAACTTACTTAGTGTTGATTGGCCTATTGTCAAGAAAGATAAGTCATATAGTAGATTGGGAATTCTCACTTTCTAACGTTGGCCAAATCATTTACTCGTTTGGGGAAAGTTTCTTTATCTCTAGAATGGTCTGGGAGTGGGGAGGAGTACAAGGTGAGAACAACTTTTCAGGTGGACACATTTTGGAATATCAGCCCAGCCCATAATGATCTCCTTAACTATTTCTCCAACCCAAGCTACAAGTATAAACACGTGGGAGTGATGTGTGGCTAATTTGATCCTCATTACTGAACTACAGCTGATTGGACTGAGTGAGCATACAATCCAAACAGAGCCAATCAATGTCCCTTCCGCAGGAACTTGGAACTGTGGTGGAGAGAGATTCAGTATTTAATATTGTTGGGCTTGCCGCATATAAGCTTGAGCCATATTCTGCCTTACTAACCAGGATATAGAGGAAGCAAGATTGGAGAAATAGAGAAGCATGAAGCAGAGACCAGAGATAAGAGGTAGAGGCTGCCTGAATTCAAGACAGCCTCCTGGTTACCAGTTTCAATCATTCTGCTTTCTGTTCTTAGGGACAAGCGATCCTAAACCTCAAGATTCCTCCCTGGCCTAAAATTCTGTGAAGCTGTACATTTACATTTTCTCATCTGCAAAGTAGAGACTGTGAATGGAAAAGCAGTTAGAGTGGTTCCTTTTATTGGGACTCTCAGAAGCATGTAGACAGTCAAAATAGTCTGCAAAGGATGTATTTCCTGGTATAGAAGACAGAATTTGTCATAATGACACGTTTCACTTTCCATCTAAGGTGGTGATATGGAGGTCAGGAAAAAAAAAGTGACTTAAAAAGCTGAAAGGATTACTAAGGTATCGGAAAGAGGTTTTAAACTTCCCAAATACAAGAACCATATGGATTCTAAGCTCTTTGTACTTTTTTTCTTTTTACAGATGTAGTAAGGAACCTAAGGCGAGAGACTCAAGCATGTTGATACATAATTGCCATAACATCACCCATTAAACGTTCAAATTTCCTCAAAATACATGCTTAATGAGTCACTTTTAAAATTAATGTTTGATCTATCCAATGAAATTAATAAAGAGAAAGTAGTTCAAAATATTATGGTAGGCATTATAACCTTGCATATTGAGCTGCAAGAACTTAATTTAACTAAGTGATTGGAAATCGCATTATTCTTGGAATTTCTAGCTGGTGGCTTTACTCCACATACTCTTCTGTGTAAGTACTATTGAATCTTGTTGTAGGACAAAGGACTATTTACAAAGAGATCTATCTACTGCAGATCAGATTGGGTTCCTGGAAACATAACCATAGATGAGAAAAATTTAGGATAGAAGAGTTGTTCCCCAAAACAGATGTTTGGAGAAGGAAGAAGGAAGGGAGGGAGGAAGGGAGGAAAGGAGACAGACAGGGGAGAGAGAGACAAGCACCCTTTCCTACCTTTGTTCATACTCAAACTTCTTCAGAGTAGTTCACCCTGATTTGTGACTCTCTCCCCTCCTTTTCTCTCTTGAACCTATTTCAACTTGTTGTTATGGTTTCTATAGGCCTTCTAACTACAAAGACCCGTGGTCACTTTTCAGTTATTGTCTTAACTGGTTTTTCATAGAATTCAACATTTTTACTGAACCCCCTTTGAAATACGTCTTTTTTACTTTATGTGCTGATTAGTGCATCTTCTTTTACCTGTTTTCTCCATCACGTTCTTATTCTTTGGCTTCTTTTTCTACGCTAAACACTTTTTCCTTCTAGTTTTCCTCCACGATTCTCTCCTTGCACCTGTCTATTCTCCTCTACAGTCTATCCACGCCTATACTATGAAGGACCAAGTGATTGTGATTCCTGAATTGTATCTTTAGCCCAGACCTCTCTCTTGAACTTCAGACTTGTTTTCCTAGCCTCTTACTAGACATCTCTGTTATATCACAGACACTTTAAACTTAGCATACCCAAAATTAAATTCTCTATTGCACTCTTTTCTGTCCTGCCTCTCTTCATTTCATTAGACATTACTGCCCAAGTCAGAAACCTCAGAACCACTTCCTCTCCCTCCCTCCCTTTTCCAGTCAGTCATTAAGTCTGGTTGAATCAATGGATATCTCTGTAACCCACTCCATGATCACCGCTTCTGTCTTATCTCAGACATTCACCATTTCTTTCCTGTTCTATTGCAATAGCCTCCTACAAAGCTCCCTGCCTGCAGGCTCTCTCCGATCTTCTTTTCCCCTCTAATCTCTTTTCGATGTGGTTGCTGCTGGTACATAAAGCACAAAACCAACCATGGCACTTCTCTGCTTAATGCCTCTCAATGACTTTCCGTCACCCATGAGATGAAATATCAGCTCCCTTCTTTGATGTACATAAAAGGCCCTCCTTTTTTCCATCTACTTCCTCCCCTGTTAATTTTATTTCCCTGCCTTCCCTTACTCACCCCTTATGGTCCAGCCTTAATTATCTCCTTGCAGTGTTTCAAACATGCCATGCTATTTCATCTTTAGGACAGGCTAATATAGTTGCCTGTAATGTCCTTCCCTTTTGTGTACCTGCTAAACTCCTGCTCATTCTTTGAGGATTTCATAAACATCATCCCTTACGTGCAAATTCTCATGATCACTCTCACCTGCAAGCATGGAGGGACTTGTCTCCATTAGCATTATTCTCAGTGCGTGGTAGTTTATAGTACAAAGGGGCCTCTATCAATCCTGAGGCCTCTGAAAGTAAGAGATATGTCTTATTCATCTTTATTTCATCAGTATTTTAAAACTATTTTGGGCACACAATAGATACATGTTGCCTGAATGAATGACAAACAGATAAATAGAAAAGATGACTAAAGAGACAGAGTAGCTAGCTGAAGATATGTGATATACCTTCCCTGTATCATTTGAACTATATGTAATATTATACAACAAAAATTTTCTTAACTCTCTTAAAAGCTAAGTTTGAGAAAAGCAGAGAACAGTATAATAAAGCAAAAGTTTGAAAACCAAGCACCTTCATGACATAAGTGACTGCTTAACTCCAGACAAGTATCTAAACTAATTTAAAGGAGAAACTTGTGCTTGATGTTACTAACTGATGAAATAAGAGCAATTAGGTCTGATTTTCTCATTGCTCCTTCTTCGACTAGAAATGTTTGGAAAATAGTAACCAATCTTACAGCCTGTGGGGTCATTCTGCCCAGTTAACAAAATACGTACATGTGCGTCACCATCTACCTTGTGAAATCCTCTAGTAGGCTTGCATCTACATGCACCACGTTGATTTTATAAGATCCTGTACGTGACAATAAACACATCAATGGTAAGTCTAGACTACGAGGTCATATTCAGAAACTTATGACTTCAACAGGGGTGGAGGTTGTGGGGGAACAGAGTCTAGATCAGGTGAACTTTTAAATAGAAAAGGGCCTTGTGTGTTCATGCAAGTAAGGAACAAGGAAAGAAGCATGTTACAAAAGAATGAGCTGTCATAATTCTGGGAAGTCCTGATGCAAAGAATTATGAACTTAATCCAATACCTGAATAATTGTAGTGACGGATATAGCTTTTCAGGAAGAACAATTCTACTAATTCTTGGATGAAACTGGGGTGAAGAATGACAGGCTGAGGTGCAGATTAAGATCAGTTTGCAAAAGGTATTTCCATTTCAATTAAGAAAACTCTTGTTTTGGACAATATGTGATGTCAGACTGAGAAAAACAGTGATGAGCCGGGAGAATATTTCTCTGAAATGGAAGTAAATAAAGGAACTTCCATGAGCCACATGTCTGACCAGAGTTTTGCTCCCAGATAGTTTTTAAACTCCTTCCTTTCTTGGCTTACCCCATTTTTAACCCCCAGCGTTTTCCATTTTTTTCTTTAATCATTGTTCATATCTTCCCTAATAATTTTTCTCCTTTTATTTGAGGGTTAGGGAGTGTGATTTTACAAATTGTTCCAGGCATATGCATAGCTAAAGTCTATAAACCACATAAATTGAGCACCAAATGCACAGAAGACAAAAAAAGAGTAGCATTTCCTCTGCTATTTTTAAATCTCCTTGCCAAAGCTATATGAATCTATTCCGTGAATATTTCCAGTTACATCCTTAAATTACCAGTTTGGAGCACAAATAATAAATGGTTAGCTATCATTAATTCTTATTCCATCAATTTAGAATTTATAATGGAAAAAAAAAAGTCTTGTCTTTTTGGTCAGACCCAGATTCATCTGACTCAGGTCTCTTTCTCTGGTAAGAATAATAAGGGATATTTTATGGAGAAATGTGTGGTTGAATTTCCCAACGTCAGACTAAAATGTTTGGAATTATACCCCAAATTCTCCATTTTCACGTAATAATCTAAAGAATTATTCAATAATTCTTTCTTCAACCCATATATGTAGTTCTATTTTCTTCTGGGGTGATAAATTCCAAGTTTTCTGTCCATCACATAAAAATACATATTTTTCTTCTAAATTTATGTTTAAACATTTTATGGGGATGTTTCCTTTTTTGATAGGAACATCTGTACTCTTGGTGATTTCAGAAATTTAGATTTTATCGCCATTCAGTCATCATGATCCAGCTATAGATTCTTAAAATTATTTTGCTCCTCTAGATCATTTGTGCCATGCATTTGACTTCAGCTTCTTGGGTCAAAACATGCAATCATGGTTTAGTACAAAAGAGAGTCATTGTTATGAACTTTTTAAGCTTGTTTTGATTGTGGGTTGCATGCTGGAATACTGTCACCTGATTTTTCAGCAGCAGATTTCAAGGACTTAGAGTCTCTGGTTTATTTTATTTTTTAAAATGCAAATTTTTTAAGGAATAAAGAAATGAAACAACATTTAGAAATATAAAAATCACTTGCATGTCTTTCTCCAAAGATAATTAATATTTTTTTCTGTGCTTATATTCATATATATATATATATAATTTTCCAAAAAGGAAACCAGTCATGATTCTCAAACTAGGAAGAGTCAGCGGGGTAGGGAAGGGACAGTTTGTGATTCAGAATCACCAAGTTTCTTAAAGTAGTCACGGCTGCCTCCCTTACTGTAACACGACTTCCCACAAAAGCAAATCAAATTTTTGAGGGAGGGGAGAGAAGAATGAATGATATATCGCTTCTCCCTATTTCTCCTGCCTCTTCCTCTGAGAATCAAGCTATAATGCCATTCTGCAATCTGCTTTTTCTTGCCTGCTCACTTACATGTTGTAAATATTTTTCTGTACCAATGACTGTGAAGTGCTGAGCTAAAGAAAGAGGTTCACAATACATTTTAAGTAAAAAACAAAACAAAACAAAAAAACAAGCCAAGTTACAGAACAGAGTATTCAGTATACTCTTGTTTACGTTAAATATATATTTTCTATATACATAAAAAATTTTGACTATCTGTTCATAGGAGTTGTTTCTGGAGCTTTTGGATATTCAGGTGTTAGGGGGACTTTCACTTTTGTATTGTCTGAGAGTACAGAGAATTTCATGCAACAGAAATGATATTATATTTTGTAAAAAATGAATATTGATATAGAAAATCATTTAATGCCTCTGTAATAGTGTGTGGATTATGTATAATTTTTGAAGTACTCCCCCTTTGCTTAATGTTTCCTTTTTATTCTCTTTTAAAAATATGATAAATAATGCTGCTTTAAATATATCTATCTCTTAGTGTACTTTGTTTGATTATGTTCTTCAACAGGATTCTTAGTAATAGAATTGGAAAAGGAATGTATCAAAAATATTTGGACTCTGTTGCCAGATTATGGTATTATAAGAAGGCTATATCAATTTACCTCCGTGAATGAGCATGTCCATATTCTCACAATTTCATCAACACCAGGTATTTTTAATCCTTTTCATCTTTGCAAATTCAATGTATGAAACATATTTGATTCAAGTTAGCATTTCTCTGATTACTAATGAAGGAAGACCCATTTATTAATACTATGTATTTCTTCTTTGGTGAATTGCCTATATAGGGTCTTTGCTCACCTTTCTATTGGGGTATATTTATTTTTATTATTAATTTGTAAGTGATTCTCATATTTTAGGTATAGTAATGATTACCATATATTATGCAAATGTGAAACATATATGCAGGTTGTCATTAGTCTGTAGAGATTTTCTTTTGATCATAAAAATATATAAGGCTTATTCATTTAACTATTTATCATTTCCTTTGTGATTTTTAGCTTCCTTGATTCAAAATTATAAATCAGTTTACCTCTATTAATATGATGGTTTCTTATATGCATTTAAACCTTTAATCCACCTGGAATTTACTTAGGCATTCTTGCTTCCTTTTTGAAGCAAACATTGTTCTGCAAAACTTGATCTTAACTTCTGAACATTCAACAAAATCCAATTGGGGATTAAATGAATACTAAAATAAGTTATTTTGTGAATACTACTCCCGTTGATTTATTACTATTAAAAGGAAGTATGCAACTTCATTTCTTCTATGTTTTTCCTTCTCTGTGTTGTCACTTGTAAGCAAACATTTATTAAATACATACACAATATATATCTCTTCAAGAGATTAGGAGGTAATAGTTTATTTTCTTTCTGTATATACCGTATAACTGCAGGGTTTGTCTGGTTATGTCAATTTAAATTAGTGATTTAAAATATGATTAAAATATTGTTTTAAATAATGATAATATTATCAAACAATTTTTATTAAATATTTAAAATGCACATACTGGCTTTCCATGGCACTGCACCACTGCTGATTCTTGATAAGGAATTTTGTAATGAGACCCATAAACCAAACCAAATGTTTATATTAAAGCCAAAGTCCAACAAATGATGTGATGTATTTATTGAAGTTCAAGATGAGGTTGTTAACCATTCATGTACTTGCTTTTTCATGATAAAGGAAAAACATTATTTAACATCGTGGGCTCTCATATCTCCATTTGTCATAGGAGACTAGCCATTTTTACTAACCACTTCACAAGATGTTTGGAAGATTAGCAACACACAGATTCTGAAACTACTTAGAAAGAAAATAACTTTTTGTGTGAAAAATGCTGTCATATAAACAAAGAGCAGTGGCCATGGGTGGTCTGTTTCTCTTACAAACACAAATAAATACATGACAGTCCATCAGCCTACCTCCAACTGGTCAATAAAGGTTTGCAATTTTGATTTTGAAATAAAAATGAATCCTCCACACAAAAATTCATGAAGACAGGACTCACCTGGCCTGCCAGACCAGCTTGAGAAGGAGATTGATTGCAGGTGAGGTATTTCTTGTGCGCTCAGCTGTATCTATGATTATAGTGGTGAGTATTAATTTTTCATAGATGATGTACGTTGATGACACTGTCTACACTCTGGGGCTTACCCCCAAGGTCTTCCACGTTACAGCCAAGCCATATTAGGAAAAACTGCATTATGTAATAACCACCTACCTCACCTTCTTCTTACATAATATTTCACACTCTCCTGGTGTTTTGTACTCACATGGCAATTATTCTCCGCAGTTTGGAGGAAAGTGGGTTATAATAATATGTGCCATATTCATTTTTCATCAGAAAACCTACCTCACAGAAGTCTAAGGGTGGCAAAGTTAAAGAAATGTGATCCCCAATTACCACCCCAATGGCAAAATCCGTATCAGAATAGAGATTCACCCACCAAGTATTTCTTTTGAAATTGCTGTGTGTTCACAACTATGGTGGGTGCTTGTTGTTTTTTCCTCAAGTTCACAGTCTGATTTAGAGGATAAAGACTTGAGAGTCAAAAAATATTTGTAATTTAACAGTCCAGCATTGCTCAGATTTGTATATACCACTATGTATAAGTCAACACAACTAGATAACTGGATGCTGAGAGCCAAACTCAGGTACCCCAGACACACTCACATCCCCAAATGCCCAAAGAGCTTAGGATTCTTAGATTCCCCTATAGGGGAAAGTTTAGAGCTATTTATCAATGTGGTGTTATGGCCTTTTTGGGTGGTATAATTCTTTGTGGAGCAGCAGTGGCAGAGGGGAGAGGGAGCCTTCAGTGAGCATGATAACCACAGAGTTTATTATTATTCCAAATACCCCTTTTTGGGGTGGGTGGTGAATGAATACATTTCCAAATGCCCCTGTGCTGGTTGAAAGCATGTATGTACCCTAGAAAAGCCATATTTTAGTCTTAATCCCATTTTGTAAAGGTAGCTGTTTCTTCTAATCCCTATTTGGTACTACATGTTTGAAATTATAATTAGATCATCTCCTTGGAGATGCAATTCAATCAAGGGTGGTTGTCGGTCTTGATTAATTTACTGGAATCCTATAAAAGAGGAACCATTTTGGAGATTCAGAGAGAGGAGAGAATGACATAGCCACAAGAAGCAGAGAGTCCAACAGCCAATGACCTTTGGAGATGAAGAAGGAAAACGCCTCCCAGGGAGCTTCATGAAACAGGAAGCCAGGAGAGAAAGCTAGCAGATGATGCCATGTTCACCATGTGCCCTTCCAGCCAAGAGAGAAACCCTGAACTTCATTGGCCTTCTTGAACCAAGGTATCTTTCTCTGGATGCCTTTGATTGGACATTTCTATAGACTTGTTTTAATTGGGACATTTTCTCAGTCTTAGAACTGTAAATTAGCAACTTATTAAATTCCCCTTTTTAAAAGCCATTCCATTTCTGGTATGTTGCATTCCAGCAGCTAGCAAACTAGAACAGCCCCCTTATTCTAACCCCAGGTAAAAGCCATTGGGCGGTGGCATTCTCCCAGAATGTACTTGATCTCTTTAGTTCCCTTTGACTTTGAAAAGTCATAAAGCCATAAGGAGTTATAGAAAGAAAATTCCTGTTTGGTTTAGAATGTTGTGTTAAAAGAGTTAAATGATTACCTCTGGAAACAGGATTTGGGTGCAGAGGGATAATTGAGGTAGATGCTATTTTCCATCATAATTTCTGTGGTACTGTTTGACTATTTAGATTATGTTCACACAGTACTTTGATTTAAAAGGCATAGAAGAAGGATGGCTAAGAAAGACAAGGTGCAATCCAAACTTTTCCAATTAAGGACATTTTGCAGATATTCTTTCCCTATCCCTCCTTGTAATACTAGAAGTAGAGATGATTTCTAGGGATTCACTCATTTTTCTCAAAATTAATAATCTATGTTTCCTCCTGTATTGATAGAATAATAAGAATTATCATCATCATCAGACAACTAATATTAATTGTGCATTTAGAAGTATCAAGATTATTTAATTTAATCCTGCAGACAATCCAAGGAATTAGGCATTTCTATTACCCCAATTGTATAAATGAGGAAATGAAGCTTGGCATGGCTTACATAACTTGCTCAAAGTAACATGGCAAGTAAAACAAATTCTGTAAAGTAACAGTTCAAAAAAGCAACTCATTTATAGACTTACATCACACAGGTCCCTTAATCTGATCTGTAAATATGATTTATACTCTAAAAACTCCAGTAAACTTAGGGCAAATGCAATTTAGAAATTTGTAGCACCTTTAATCAAAGCATGATCAGTCATCCAAGAAGTCTCCCACAGAGAGCTGTGCCAATGTACCTCAGTCCTGACCTGCAGCACCCTTAGTTTTGGTCTCTTCTTAACTGAGAATGCCAAGAACACTAAATTATATGAAATGATGTCAGTGTTTTCATAAATACAAATATTGCACTGAGGCTTTGGTGCTACATCAATAAAGTTCAATTTTACAAGGCCTTTAAGGAAAAGTAAAATTATACAATTATCACCTCTCTGTCCTGCCAAATGAAAATATACATCTAAGAGGTTAAGAAGAGATAGGAGAATGAAAGGAGAGTGGACTGTCCATTTGCTTTGGAAAAGCCAGAAAAGCCAGAAAAGCTTTTCTGGGTCCTCTAGGATCCAATAGTTCCTCCTAACTCCTGTAATGACAGTGATATATATTCATTCAAAGAATTGACTCATTTGCCAATTTGAATTGAGGAGAGAGGGGATAGTATAGAAATAGCTTAACGGAAGCATTTTATCATCACAAAATAAAGACTAGTTTCTAATTTAGCTGACTAAATAGATCTGGTACTTTTAAACTATAATGGGAAATACTGAGAAAGGGTCAGACTTTCTGAAGGAATATAATGAGTTCAATTTTGATGAGACAGAGTTTGAGGTACCTGCAGAACATCCAAATGGAGATGTCCAATAGTTCTTTGTCCTGTCCAGGGCAAATCAGTACGCAGAATCCAGGAGATGCCATTCAATCTAAGCTAGGGGGACAGTACTTAGAGCAGTTTCAGTCTTATTCCGGGTGTGGTTCCATAGTCTGGACAGAAAAGACTGTCTTTCCAGATATCAAGGGATTGACAGAAATAGCTCAATCCTGTGTTTTAATTTCACTGCCTCCTTCTACCCTTTGGAGCTGTCCCTTCTAATTATCCTCATCTGTTTCTGCTCTAACTGCATTTCTGGCTCACTGTTTACCCCAGGCTGGGACTTGCAGATACCACGCTGCCACTCTCCATGCCTATCCCCACAAAGACATTGCTGAGTGGATGAGACCCTGTTTCCCAGGAGTACAGGTGAGCAATAATGCTTCTCTACCCTGTGTTCCCAGAAGCAACCACTGAGCAAGCTGGCACAAGAGATGAAACCCATCTCTCCGTTGTTCCTATCCACGCCTATGCTTTCCAATCTGGGTCCGATTATTTGGGTTTCTCTGAGATCTTTTTTTTTTCCCTCTAATTTTCTAAATATCCCTAAGCAATTTTTCACATTTCTGGTCCTCCTTAGATACCAGTCATTATCTGGGGCTCCCAGCTTCAAACAAAGACTACAGTTTAACAAATTGGAATTATAGAAATGTAACAGAAAAATAAGGGCTGAGAAGTCAGATAGACTTGGGTTCAAATCTTTGTTTCCTTACCTACAAACCATGTGCCCTGGGAATGCAAACTGACTTCCCTTAGCTCTTATTTCTCAGCTGTAAAAATTACCTTGTAGGTTTGTTAGGAGTCTAGCTAATATACATAAAACATAGTACTAGGTCAATAAATATTAATTTTTATTTTTGGAACCATTCTCTGCTCTGCATTTACTCTAGAAGATTTCAAGTTCCCTGATAACCAGCCCTGTTTTTTCTTTGTATACCCTCAAAATACTCTAAACATATTTTTAGATATATGGATAAATTACTTGATTAATGTTTTTTTTTTCTGGGGGGAGGGTCCATTATTTTTATTTTAAAACAAACTTGGATACATCATCACATAGAATGCAAGCGATTATCTTCAAAATAATCAGAACTGGCATTTATTGAGTGCTCCCTACATGCCAAGTCCTATTGTGAGTACTTCACTTGAATGTACAGCAGCCCTATAAAGAGGATACTATTATTATCTCCACTAAACACAAGTTATGGATTGACTTGAGTTCCCCCTCCCCAAACACATGTTCAAGTCCTAACCCAAAGTCCTAGGAATGTGACTTTATTTGTAAACAAGATCTTTGGAGATACTACTATTTGAGATTTGGCCAAACTGGATTAATGTGGTCCCTAATCTAATATAACTGGTATCCATACAAGGAGAGAAAATGTGGACAAAGAGGCAGAGAAAGAGAGATGGCCATGTGGTGGAGGTAGAGATTGGGTTAAGCCTTTTCAAGCCAAGGAATGCCATGGATTGCCAGTCACCCACCAGAAGCCAAGGGAGAGGCACAGAGTAGATTCTCCTCATTAAGAGAAAGCATGACTCTGCCCACAGCTTGATTTCAGACTTGAACCTCCAGGACCGTAAGACAATACATTTCTGTTCTTTAAGTCAATTAGTCTGTGGTTCTTTGTTACAGCAAGCTATGGCAAACTAAGACACCACATAAAGTAAACGAGGCAGAGAAAGGGTATGCTACTTGTCCAATATCACCCAGCTAGTAAATGGTGGAAAAGGCGTTAAAGATTAGACCATTTGGCTTCAAGGGCCTACGTTTTTAACTTCTAGGTTATACATATGTGAAGCCTGAAAAAATTCTGCTCAGACTGACCCCTTCAGGTTTTTTCCTAATCTTGTGGTATTTGCTCTTGTCTGTAGTAAGAGCTACTTCGGTAAAAAGGTTGAAGAAGCTGTGCCTAAAGAAATCTTAGCACAAACATCTCAAGCTCAAGCCACTTCCTCTTTTCAGGCATGCAGTTTCTAAAACCTTCAAAATAGATTCAGAAAATTCCCTCAAAATAAAACTCAATACCTTACTTCAATAAGAAAGCCACACTAAGTTTGTAGAAAGAATATCATGTTTCTTGCTCCCAAGCTAAAACTGAAAAGTTGTTTATAAGCATAAATTGACTACTTGCCCATACCACTTTCCATTTGTAGATTTGACTTATCCATCTTCATATGCAAATACATCCACCTTCATGAGTGTTTCTTGCATGCTGATGAGTGCACCTGGATTGGGACATAGGAGATTAAGTAGGTAAGCCCCACAGTTTGTGGTGAAGTTGGGATGTGCAGAGAGAGAAGCAGGAAATGAGTTTTAACCTACTTCCCCATACAAGCTCGTCTCTCTTCCTGCAAGGATTTCCTCAGGGTAAACTATGCAAAGGAACCCTGTCTCTAGTTCATTAGCACCCAAAATGTTCTCAGTGTGTTCAGACTTAGCAGGTTGGGAATGAGGTCTTAAATAGTCTGCTTAAGCACCTTGTGAATTCTTTGAGTAGTAGCTACAGTTATTATTTCTTCTAGACAATTTTTTTCAATATCATCTCTTCTTTGCTATAGTTTCTTTAGTATCTCCTGATTAAGCAGGGAAATGGCCGTAGATAGTAACTGAGCACAACTTTCATGCTCCAGCTAGTATAGAACTTAAGACTTTCACTGTGAGACATCGGTCTTTCTACAGCATCAACAGTGGAGATCAACTGGCTGAGTAATAGATTGCCAAATCCAAGCTCTTGTCCAGCATGGGATTAATGAAGCAAATCTAGTTTGAAGGACCCAGTGAAAAGTAAGTTGGTGTTACACTGAAAGGTGCAGTAGTAAACTGATAATCAAATGTCCTGGACCCTAGTTCTTATCATTAAATGAAAATATGTCCTTAGGCAATTTACTTCCTCTCTTGATCTTGATTCCCTCATTTGTAAAATAAAAATTTTAAAATAATGATTGCTTCCATTTAATGAGAACTTACTAGATATCAGGCACTGTTCTACCCCAAATTGTATTAAATCATTTACTATTTATAATATGACTGTGAGGTTAGTTCTAATAATGTTCCCATTTTGCAATGAGAAAGCTAAGGAACAAAAGGTTAAGCAATTAGCTCAAGGTCTCAAAGCTAGTAAGAGATAGAGGCAAGGTTTTCACTCAGGCAGCCTGCGTCCAGAGTCCACGCTATAGCTGCACATCTAGACCATTTTCAGTTCTAAAATTCTATTTTATTCTAAAGTGTCCTCCCCACCATTATTGCCAAAAATCAATCTCTAACTCATATATCTGTTAAGAGTTTTGAAGGCATGCTTTCAATAGAGTTTTAAAAGACATTGGAACAAAGAATATAACAGTTTACTAAAGTTATTTCATTTGAAAATGCTTTAATAATTTGTATTTTTGCATATATAATCTATCTCCCTAGGGTGGAGCTTATGAATTTCACATAGTTGTAATAGACCAATTTATACTATAACCCAGAATAAGAAAACTCAAAAGTATTTTGGCCTTAACTAGAAAATCTTTAAATATTCATATGCTTCCATTATGAGAAGGAATAAGACTATCTAACATTTACTAGAAAACCTAAAATTGTTCCGCTGTTCAGAGCACTTTATACTATCCCACCTAATCCTCACTCATTCATAAGATGACACTCTTATGAAAGATTATCCTTGTTTTACAGAGTGGTTAAATAACTTTCCCATTGTTGAAATAACTTAGTGAAAAACTTGAGACTTGAATCCAGTCATGATCTAGCTCCAAAGCCCTGTGTGGAAGGAAAGTGAAATAATGAAAAATGGATTTTTGGAGGAAGGTAAACACCAGAGTCTGGGGAATGTCAGATTAAGTGTTTGAAAACCTGCTCAAAGGTTTAGAATGGCAAAATTAAGACATGAACAAAAACCAGTTCATAGTAACGACTGATCTCTGCCAATTTAAGCATTTCATTAGCATTAAAATTAATTTTCCATTATCTATGTCATCTAGGACTTGGAAGAAGACAAGGGACTCTAATTCTCAGAAGAATCTCAGACATCATTTTAGTCAGTAGCTTCAGCCTTTTTCCAGACCAGACATTTTACAGAACAGCCGAATGATTACAGTTTGTAAAATGGAATGCTGTTGAACTATGTGAGCTCTTTCTTCCTCTCTGATTTATGCTGCAGTATAATGTTAACTTGAAGTGGATAAAAGTATGTATGGAGAAAGAAAGGTTGGAGAGAAACACGTCCTGTGGCTGGATAATATGTCAGATGAACAATCAATTCCTTGTTAATTTAATTTTTTGCCAAAAGTCTGTGATGTACAAGATGCCATAAAATGTGGAGAGTTGGGCAAGTCCAAAGGCCAGTTACAAAGCATGTAGAGTGCCCTGGCTAATAGACAAGCCAAGTACATAACAGCAAGTACATGAAACACAAGATAAGGCAGTATCTTGCATCTAAGAAACCACAAGGTTTTACTTTGTTCTGAAATATTTGATATTACCCTTCATGAAAGCACTGTTTCATCATCATTATGGCAAATAAGGGCAGTAAAATTTCTGCTGAGATGTCCATATGCATTCCTGGAGACAGCTGGGTATCTTCTTTATAAGCACGGAACAATGGGAATGGATTTGTTTCTTTCAATCCGGTGTTTCCATCAAATTCTTGGTATAAATATTTATGGGCTGTAGCATATTAACATTTAAACACTGGGTTTATATGCTTTTATTTTATTTTTTTGGTTTGTTATATAGTCACGAAGAAAAGCCACCTTTTCTTAGTTTTTAGCGTCATGAATCACAGACCTGTTACTTCATCCTTCCCATCTCCTTTTTACATTTTCAGACAAATAGCACCATCTCCAGAAAAGCAGTGATTTCCTTTCTAAAATTCTATTAAGAATTTCCTTTCTGGTTATGTTCTTCATTACATTTCTCTTTGTCTTCTCAGAATCATGTAACTGACAGCAACACTGAGAGATCAATCTAGACCAACTGCCCCAAGAAGGGATCTTACAGCAGGCACTTCATGGCTAGATAAGAGCTTCTCTATTTGATATATGGTTCTCTTCCACTAAAATAGCTATGTACTTAAATTGATCATCCCACAAGTATGTACTTCTACTTCATATCCAGAACTGTCTCAGACTTTATGAGCACTATTTTTCTAATGATAGAAGAAAATAATTAGATCACGGTTTTCTTATCCATAAAATAGATGCTGATGCTACCTAACTTGCAGGTTGATGAGAATTGCACAGAAGTCCATGGAAGTAAATGCTATTAACACATTCTGTAAGAAAAGGAAACTTGTGAGGTTCAGACACCTTAAGTGACATCATTGAATTACTGTGGGCCAAGCTCATAAAGCTAGCAGATGGTGAAGTTCAGACCTCAGAATGGTAAAGTTTTGACCTCAGGTTCTTCTGGTTTCAGAATCTGTTTCTGGATTTTTTTTTCTCCTATATCTAAATACCTTATTTTTTTGTAGCAGTATACATTATATAGGGTTCTTCCACATTTATTCCTATTTTAACACAGACAAGGAAACGGAGACTTGGACTTAATGATTTGTCTGTGGTCATTTAGCTGGGTTGGTAGACCCTTAGAAGTCTAAGACTCCAAAGAGACTCAGATTCATCTCTTCTGACCCTGAAGTCAGAGTATTTCACATTGCACCACAGCAGTTGCCAAAGTTTACAATCTTGCGTAGAAACTTATAAAGCACATATGAAACAAAGAACAATTAAGTCTTAAAACTCTACAGTACTACTAGCAATTACAATGAGAGATTAGAGCTCATAAGCTGAGTTGATTTTTCCAAGTTTTCGTATTTCCTCCATTCTTACCAGCTCTCTTGTCATAAATTTTGTGAGCCCTACATAGTTACGGTTTCCAGAACTATACTATTTTAGTCAATCTTCTTGCTTTCCCTTGAACTTCATTTGACTTGCTTACTAAATATTTCCAAGGCCAAGTATTACATTCCTTCCATCCTTAAACATGATTGTCTTCATAAATGTTCAAATTTGCTTACAACTATTTTTCTTTTTGTTAACTTAAATGACGGATTGCTCATGATTTCACTGGTTTTACGTGTTCCTACAGATTGTTAAATACCTTCCATGTTATTCCCCGGCTCATGTGGCTGTGCAGGAAGTTCACAATGACTCAACTTTAGCTGTGTGCCAAGTCCTGTAGCTGTGAGCAACCCTCGTCCTTAATGGCATGCCCTACGTTCTGCCTTTCCCTCCCTCGGAAAAGCACATCTGTGGAGGTCAGTCATATCTTGGATTATTTCCCCAACATTTTGGCCTAGCAGAAGGCCTTTTTCATTCTGTAAGGCTGTCATGAATGATTCCTAATGGCAAAGTTTAGGCACGTGTGGAAGTATACAAGCTCTGCAGCCAGGCTGCCAAGGCTCAGCACTCAGTTCTGCCGTCACTGTGTGACCCTTTGTTACTTTCTCCATGCCTCAGTTTCCTCCGTGGTAAAATGAGGACAGTAACTGCAGCTACCTCCTAGGGTTATTGGTGAAGATTACAGAAATGAACTAATAAGCCCAAGTGTTTGAGCATATAAACACTCAATAGATGTCAGCTACTAGTATCACATTTTTATTGATGAGCAGAATATAGATAGCAGAAGGTAAGGAAGGTGATATATCATGTTTTAGTTAGCTCATTGGCCCCTCACATGAATCCGAATGGTCATGCCATTATCCCCGTTTTATAGATGAAGAAATTGAGGCAGAGAGGGTAATTAATTTGCCCAAGTTCATTATAGCTAGAAAATGGCAGAAGCAGAAGGCAAATTAAGATTAGTCTGATTCCTGTCCTCCAAATGGTAGTAAAAATAGGCGACATTTAGTGAATGTTCATGAGACACCAAGCACTGTGTTCTTTTCTTCTCATAATAACTGCTTAAAGTAAGCACTATTATGATAAAGTCTTCACAGTTTGGGAAACCGAGGCTTAGTGTAAATCACATTAACTCAAGCCAAATTGACACAGATTCAAAATATAGTTTTTTTTTCTGAGAAGAGTACCTCAAAGTTAGATGGTTAAAATTGAGCAAACCCATTTTTAGGCAAATAACTTCTTTTTAATGGAACAAAACATAATGGCAAAAACTCTAATGGAGGACTAAATGTGAGTATTTGAGGATCTATTTAATAGGTTACCTACAATTTCATACATTTCAAGTGGAGTCTGAAAGAATCAATGCCTCCTCTAGGTTTACACCAAAAGCGTATCTCATAAACTCTAAGACACATTTTTCCTTATTTTACTATCGCTTAAATCAAGATGCATTATATATGGTTGAGAGATTTCACACAGAGTCGAGAAGTTATCCTGGAGGCTATTCCTATGCATTATATAGATATTCCCTTTTAGTTTATGGTGTATTGGAGTGGCTGGAGGAAAGTACCTGAAACTGTTGAGCTGTGTTCCAGTAGCTTGATTCTTGAAGACAATTGTTAAAGATATCACTTTTACAATGTAAATATGGGATTGTGAATACCTTATGTCTGATGCTCCTTTTATCCAGGGTATGGACAGATGAGTAAAAAATATGGATAAAGAATAATTAAATAATAGGGGGGACAAAGGGTTAAATAAATTGGGTAGATGGAAATGCTAGTGGTCAATGAGAGGGAGGGTTAAGAGGTATGGTATATATTAGCTTTTTCTTTTCATTTTTTTTTTTGGAGTGATGCAAATGTTCTAAAAAATGATCATGATGAATATACAATTATGTGTTAATATAGTGAGCTATTGATGATACACCATTTAAAAAAGAATAAAAGGCTATAAATTTTTTTAAAAAGATGCATTATAAGCGGAGAGTTTTCTCTCTTTAGTAATACATAAAATTAATGCTTCTTATAGTCAATGGCATCTTAAAATTCCATAAAGCTTGGTATTTCATGTTCGTCTTTCTAGTGCGTTATCTCGTTATTATATCCTGCATTATTTTTTTAATGGGCTTTCATTTTTAGATTAGTCTTAGGTTTACAGAAAATTACACAGACAATACAGAGAGCTCCCATATACCTTCTCTTCTCATCTTCCAACACACAGAATTTCCTCGATTATTAACATCTTGCATTAGTTACTATTAATAAATCAATATCAATACACTCTTATTAACTAAAGTTCACAATTTACATTTTGTGTTGTACCGTTCTATTGGTTTTGACAAATGCATAATATCATGTATCCACTATTACAATATCATACACAATAGTTTCAATGTCCTAAAAATGCCCTGTGCTCTACTATTTCCTCTCTCCTTCATCTTCCTGAGACCCTGGAAACCGCTGAAAAGTTTTGCCTTTTCCAGAATGTCACAGACTTGTAGCCACATAGTATGTAGTCCTTTCAGACTGGCTTAATTCACTTATTATATCCTTCAAGATTAAAAAATAATAATAATAATAAACATGCTCCTTACTTGGACTCTTTAAAGAATGTGCACTCTCTAAAACGCTTTTCATTTTCATTCATGAAGCTCCATTTTTCTTTGATAGTTACAATAAATCACAAGCTGATACTTCATGGGGCAAGATATGTGAAGGGTTTTCCCTGGGCAGATTTAGACCGATTCTGTACAAGAAAAATAGTAATCAAAGGAGAAAGTCAGTCATTCTGGTTGGACATTTCTTTCTCTTTTCAAAGATTTCTTTTTGCTTCATGAAGTCATGCTTTAAGCATTTTCAATTTTAATTTGAAAGATATTAATTACTCTCAAAATTCCCCTACGGTAGTCTTCATTTTAGATTTCTTTTTCTCTGATCCTGATATCTTTCAATTCCTACTCCCAGTTTAGTTTCAGATTTTTATTCATTTCAGCCCTTGCAGGCAAGAGTTCTAAGAGCTTCTCTCGAAGAATATTTTTTACTGTACATTTTTATCATCATTTGTCCTTTCCTGTATAATCAGGATGATATGTATTCTTATTTCTGCCATTTCCCCTCTTCTCTAATGTTAAATTATATACAATATAGGTGATATAAAGCTTCCTCTACTTTAAGAACCGACTGTAGTTTCTTTCGCCATTGTTTCTTCATTTATCATGCATTTATTTTCAACTGCTTTTTTTCTATTTTCACTCATTTAAAACTTGATTTTTCCAAGACGGTAATATGACCCACAGCTTTAGGGTCTTTAAATGCAATCTTCATAGTTTTAAAACTTTCAAAAATCATGCTCATACTGGTCACCCTGAAGCAGTACTTTTTTGTTTTTTTAATTTTTTTATTTTTTCAGTAAACAACCACAAGGGGTTGAAAGAAAGAAGGAAACAATGCTGCTGTTCCTTATGCAGTATGATCCTTTTCCTCACTGGGTCAGTACCATGAAAGCTTAGGTAGCACCTCACATTTTCAGATTGCTTTACAGTAACTTCATAGCTGAGTCTCACACTGCTTCTGTGAGGTAGGTGGTCAGCAGATACATAGGTTAGTGTTTCATTTGAGCAACCTGATGCCCAGAATAGCTAATGAAATGCCCAAGGTGACAGTGAATCAAATTGAGAAGGAAGGTCATGGGACCATCTCTTCCTACAAGCCTTATTCTGTCATGTTGGCCTTTCTCAAATCAGCATGTTGTTGTGTATGTAATTATTAAAGATCTTTTTTCATGGGGTGGCTATTTAGGAAATAAGGATGACCGAGTCAGTCTGAATTGACAAAACTTTGCAACCTTGTCCCTTTTGTAAGCCTAGGCTGCACATGCCAATCACCTGAGCTAATACTGGTAAAGAGGAGGTAACCAGAAACTTCCTGGGAAATGGTTTTCCTGTAAGTGAAGAGTAAAATGGAAATAGGTGGAAAAACCCTTGATGCTTGTTTTAATATGAAGGTTTGCTCATCGACAAAACAAGAATTGGCAGTTTTTGTTCCAAATGTTTGGCTCATTAATCACTTAGTGTTTTATAGGTGTGAAATGGTACTGCAGAATGAAAGTGATGGGGTATTCTGTGGTTTTAAGCATTCGAAATTCTTAGTTTCTGAAAATGATCAAATATTGAGCGGAAAGCTATATAGATATGTAAATTTTGCCTTTATCACGTTTAAGGGATACTTTTTAAATTTTATCCAGAGCCAAGTGAAAAACGTACAATGAAAGGCTGACAGAGGAAGTTCTTGTGGTTGAATAAGGCCGGAGAGAGAGAGCTATTCAATCCTTTTTTCTTTTTGAGAATTGAACAGGAAGGGCTGCAAGAGATCACTTTACATGAAGTGATATTAGCTTCTCATTCTTTCAAAGGACAATTATTTACTGAGCACTGACCATATATAAGACTACCCCCAAGTGTTAGAGTACATACAAAGATAAATTCCTCATAAAACTTACCAAGGTGTTTTCAAGCTAGTAAGAGAAAAATTTATATAAATTACAAAGTATATATCCATTATAGTATTACAATTCATTATGGACTTGTTCTATGATTACTAATGATAATTCATCTATAGGATGTTTAGAAGATAAAAACTTTTCAATTTTCTTCTTTCTTAATTGAATAACTTATTATCACAATATGACAGCTACTCAAACCTTAAAAAGGCAGAGAGTTATAGCTTAAGAGGTGAAAAGTTCCTGTTTAGCTGATGAAAAAATAGGGATAATAGATATTGGTGATGTAGCACAATATTGTGAATGTAATTAATACTTCCGAATTGTACACCTGAATGTGGTAAAAACAGAAAATTTTCAAGTATCAAAAGTTAAAAAAAAAAGCCAATGTAATCATCAACTAAAATCTGAAGAATCCAAGATAGTCCTATGTTATTTAGTGATTAGTTTTTAATAATGAAATCAATTTAATGAGGGATCCTTTTATATACTTATATATCTTTTATTTCTTCTAAACAATAAAATGTGCATTATTCCAACTTTTTGTTTAAGAATTATTTCTGCTAAAAGTAACAAATCTCTAAATCTTTAAGGCAGCTAACTTGAAATTGGATGTTGCAAATTTACAGGAAGGGAAGAAAAAAATTTATAAATCCTTCAAAATTAAGACTGCAACATATTTGGGGAATTTGGGAAAAAATGCCTGTGCTACTATCTCTGGGCCACATATTAATTAATATTAACAGCATATTAGGTTTTCTTCTGAAAGCTGTATGTGTTAAATTAATAAACTCTATCATCATCAGTTTCTAGTCTAGAAGGACATTTTAAATAATCAAAGAAAACAGCACTGCAATTATTTGAAAGAACTTTCCAGTCACAATGTTTTAAATAAGAACGTATAAAATATACAGAACAGCGAAATTAAAAAGAGCAATGATCAAAAAAGGGTAATTCCGGTTTTTTTCTAAGAGAAATCTATACGCCTTTAATTTACTCCATTGTTAAAGTCCTTTTTAAAAGAATCTCCTTTAAAGGTCCAGTATGTCTAAAGCTACAGAAAACCAGATGCTTGAAAGCAGTTTGGTTTTGTTTATTTTGGACTATGTGTAGTGTGTGGATAACTTTTTCCCCCAATCTGAAACACAAAAAAGTACTAGTATCAGTATGCATCAGAATATGAAGAAAGAAGGTTAAACATAAAATATTTCTTGGAAGGAGAATAAACAAGTTATGCCAGTTATAACAAGCCAAGCTATTTAGAACTATACTATTTGCGATGTTATTAGTAAATTGGGAAAAGCATGGGGGGAACCCATAATCGAGATGTTTATAATACACTGTAAAAGAGAGAGAATGATATTTAAAGAAATGTCAATTACCACTGCATGTGGATGTTTTCAACAAAGCTAGGAGCTTTGTGGCCAAGCCAGTTAGCATTCTACACTATCTGTGTGGAATTTTGTGACACATCTTGAGCTATGAAAAATTTGATGATGTGTTACATTTGTTCCTTATAGCAAGAGATCCTCTTGTCTGCTATAAATCAGCCATTTTCATTCAATTTTCTAAAGAAGAGAAACTGTATCACAATAAAGGTCCACTTTGTTCAATAAAGAATTAGACCATTAATAATCTCACTATTATTAACTCAAAAAAAAAAAAAAATCAACCTGACCTTTCCCTGTTACTGTTCATACCCTGGGGGCTTGAATTTGATTCTTCTTCATTGCTTTGAGAATGTCAAAATACGAACTTCAAAGGCATAAAATGATTGATACATACTATTTACAATAGATTGTTTTAAGTAATACATGTATGTAGCAATTCATCTTTTAACATTCCTTTCCTAATTAAAACCTCATTCTTAAACCAAACACTTAGAAATAGAGAATCACAAAGAACTACTGTTATGATATCTGCCTTTTCTGATGTAACTCTTTTAAAAGTTACAAAATTTCTAAATGTATTCATTCTTCTAAGTTTATTTCAGGTTTTGTTTCCCTTCTCACTTTAATTTTTTTGTATTTAAATATCTTATTCATTTTTTCATATTTCAGAAAAAAAGAAAAGATCCTAAATTTAAAATTGCTTGAAAATAACTCTGATTAGACCAATAAGGAATGGAAAAAGTCAGTAAGAATTAAAGATCATTGTGATTTCCATTCATTCTTTAATTGGAACAACATCAACCCTATATTAGAGGGACAAAGGAAAGGAAAAAGAATATAGAATGTATTCAAAGGTGTCATAAAAACACCCTTACTTTTTATTTGGTAGTAACACAGTTAGTTGGCAATTCTCTTAAAAAGATAAAACCAAAATTTATAAACTAGACAATAAGGCACGGAGTACCATGTATGGGTTTCAAAAATTACATTGAAAAAGTTACCAAAAGAATTTTTCCTTCTTTCATTAAAAAAGGGCCCTGCGTAGCAAAGAGGGATTGGACAGGAAGCCGCTGAAGTGTAGCTTGCTGTTTTGCCTCGGATTCCCATGAATTTATCACTGCAGCCCTCTGACTCCAAACCCAAGTTGGTAACTTTATATCTTCATTAGCCTTTATATAGTATATGCATTTAAAAATCTTACAGTGGACACTTAAGTGCTCTCTTTTAAAATCAACACAGAACATAAAATTTGAGGCTAATGCAATTTGGGATTGCTGAATACATGTTTTGTTGTAAAATGTTTATTTTTTTCTGGTAGTGTTAATTTAAAAGATCAGAAAGACAAATGTAACAATGAGGCTATTTCATTACAATTAGTAGCTAGCTGGGTGGGAGAAAGGCAGGCCCCTGCTTGCCTTCCTCACCTTCTCCTACTCTTTTTTCCTACTTCTACAATACATGGTTTTCTGCTGCAATACCCGGTGCAATGGGGAAGATAATTAGACGGAGTATAGTGGTGATGCTGTGACGTTCCAGCTAACATTCTATCTTTCGTGAATGATACACTGTCACTAAATCAGATTATTTCCAGAAGGTAACTAGCCCGATGGACCTGACATAACACAAAATTATTCCCAATTTCCATGGCAGGAGAGAGCAACTGGTGATCTGCTTTTGCTCTTAAAGGATCAGGGTCAGTCTATTGACATCACCTGCCAGCAGTGCCACCAACTCATCCTTTGCTGTCACAGCCACACAATCAGTCCTTAATATCTCCTTCTTTTCTGATTTTCACAGCAGAATTCCTCCTCTTAAGTTTTATATCCTTTAGCGATGTATAGATACTTGTATTTCTTCTGATCAATTTATAATGCATATGCTACTTTTGGTCAGAGTCAAATCCAGTTGTTTTTCTTTCTTTTGTCTCAACTTTGCGGTCATCTACAGATCTTATGAGAAAAGAGCAGCTATTTGGAGATCTGTCACGAGCCCTTTCATTGATTTAATGAAAATGCTTTTCCAGAAATACATGAACTCCTTTGGAGTTAACTACTTTCATTTCTGTCATTAATGGTGTAATTGGAAGCTAGTCTGTTTAAAATCCATGAGGATGGTTTCTAAGTGATAAAACTAGGAACCAATTCATCAAATGCTTACTTGGTGGCCCACTCTACCTGCATTTCCTCTAATTCACATTAGCCCTGCAGGGAAGGGTGCATCATACCCATTTTTCTAGTAAAGAAACCGGAGTTCCTGGAGATTAAACACTTTGCTTCCAATAGATTAAATAATAGCACCTGTCATACAACAAAAAAATGGACCATATATAAATTTTTGTTAATCTGAACATTAAGTAAAGTATACAATTACTAGGAAGTAAAAATGACAATTCAAACCTAAATTGGTGAGATTCGAAAGTCCCTGTTCTTTCTGCAACAAATATAAATCTTTTAAGTCTTATTTCAGAAAGAACTAAAGAAAATAGTTAAGACCCAAGCCTAAGAAAATGCAAAGAAAGTTTGATATATTTGATGCTGCTTAACAAAAACAAATTAGGTCAGCCCTACCGATCTATAATAAAGGCTTTTTAGCTTGCATCACTTCCTTTAAAAACAAAACACTAAAACAAATGTGAATTATGATGTGTTATAGCTATGTAAAACACAAACAAGCAAACAAAAAACTGTACATGTGCGAAAGACTAAATGGAAATAAAGGAAATGCATCAAGTTTTAAACAGGAGTTGTTTTAAGGGGACTCTGGGTCTTTTATTTATTTTCCACTTTGTGTTTTCTGTATTTTTCAAATTTTCTGCAATAAAGATGAACTGCTTTTTCAGTGAAATAAATTTCCACTAAAATTAATTGGTAAAGTTAATTTCATGAAAAATATTTCTTTTTGTTTGTTTGCTGCTATCAGCTTATGTTTTTATTGTGGGACAAAAAAGAAAGGCAAGTATTTAATATCAAATCATTATGTATTGTGTTGTTAAAAAATATTTTAATCGGGGCTTAGAGAGTTTAGGATCCCTTTGCCATGACAACCAGGTTACCTGTCCAAGTAAAGAAATTGCCTTGACCGAGTTAAGCTTTGGAGTTTAATTACTGTTTGAATGAAGAATTAAGTCCTTAAAGCCCAGTCAAGCATTAACTCATCAAGGCCTCTGACACAAATGTCTTAATAAAGCTTCTGACGTTGATGCCACACAGCAAATAGTAGCAATAAAGAACCAACTCTGAATTCCAATATGGAATTTGTACATCCTGAAAGCTGTACTTCTTTAAGGGAGGGGATACCAATTCAGCTTATTTATTTACAGACACTGAAATTACCCCATGGACCTTCATTTAAGTATAAGCTTTACCTCCCAAGTTAATTCCCAACTGAGAAGGGATCATAACGGATTGGAAATTGTGTTGTGTCTTTGGTGCTTCTAGTTTAAGCCATTTTAATAGAAATACACTTAATTTTAAGACTCCAGTATCTGAAGCTCTAACACATTATCTTCCATGAAGATAGTTTGGATTCCTCAGACGCACTCTTACATTAATCCCGGAAATATGGCAGGTGATAGCAAGTATAATTCTAAATACAAAGAATAGTTTAAGAGGTATTACTTTATTCATTTATTCATCAAACATTGATTCAGATGTTGGCAATTAAAAAGAGAAACTATGAAAGGATCTGACCTTCAAGAAGTAAGGTGGTTGGACAGAAACTAGGAATTATTTGTGGCATTTGTAGTGAGAAGTGAGACGATTGACTTGTATCTTTTAGAAACCATTGAATTCAGTCCTCAATTTCTCAACCCCACCCCCTCTCCCATGGTAGGATGGACATATATAGATACACTTTTTTTTTAAGAACTCAAACTTTGGAATTAACAACCTGATTTCAAATCACAGTAAGGCCACTGACACAGTAACTGTGCAAACTTGGACAAATTGGTATGGCTCCAGATCTCAGTTTCTTTACCTATAAAATGGGGATTATGTTTCCATTCCCTGACATTAAATTTTTGTAACAGTAAAATGATACATATATACACTGACTTACAACTCAAACACTTCCTCCAGTTAATAAATTGACAGCTTATAATAAGCTCTGATGGAGAAAGAGAGGTGAATTTTGTGTGTGTGTGTGGAGGGGTAACTTTCAGGCAAAGGGTTTATGCAAGAGTACAAAATGAAAGTGCAGACTAAAAATGGTTTTTACCCTTGATTTTAAAATATTAATTTAATTTTAATTAATAATATAGTCAGTGAGTACAAAGAGTATACAGTAAATAGTAAGTTGCTCTCATTTCCTTGTCCCCCAAATGCAGGAAGCACAACTATTAGCAGTTTCTTGTTTTTCTTCTAGATATATGTTACGCTTATAAAAGCATAAATATATAAAGCCTTGCTTTTTTAGCTCATTAAGTTTTTAAAAGCATTTTGAAAATATGGTTGAGAACATGCTGCTTTATATGACCACTAAGACTGTGTATCTCACAGCTGCATGGGATACCTTTCACTTTTTAAAAATGCTAAATTATGACTAAATCATAATTTATTATTCTATTCTTCTATGAATTTATGTTTAATTTTTTTTCATTAGAGAAAATACTGCGCTAAACATCTTTGCACCCATAACTTTATGCACTTGTGAAATTTTCTCCAAGTTATATACACAGCAGTGGAATTGCTAAATTGGAGAATATGATCATCTCCAACTTTACTAGAAAATTCTAAATTGCTTTCCAAAGCACTGGTACCAATTCACATTGTTTACCAGCAGCATATGAGAGTTACTGTTTTTCTACAATTTTGACAGCTTTTATTACTAAAATTATTTAAGTTTTGCCAATCTGAAATAATCTTACTGTTTTGCTTTCTTTCCTCATTTCCCTAGTTATTGGTAGCTTGAGCATCTTTTCATTTATTTATTGGCCATTTAGCTTCATTTTTCTTTGAATTACCTGTTCATGGCCTTTGTTCATTCTTCTATTGAATTATTAATCAAAATCCTTTTTCATTCATATGAGGTACTAATACTTTCTCTCAGGCTGTAGTTTTTGACTTCGTGGTTTATTTTTCACTTCATTTTTTGTGTCTTTGTTGAACACACAATTTTTTTTTGTCTTGGTGTTATCAAATTTACAAATCTTTTGCTCTACTTTCTGTGTCGTGTCTAAGAAGCTTTTGACATCTAAATGTTATAAAGATATTCCATATATTCTACCAAAAGCTTCTTTTAACCTTTAGATCTTTAATACATTTGAAATTCCTCTTCATATATGGTGTGAGTACGGGATCCAATTTTATTTTATATTTTCCGTATGGTTAACCAATTGTCCCAGTACTATTTATTGAATAGTCCTGTCTTTCCTTATTGATTTGCAGTGCCACTTGGCCAAATTTCAAGTTTCTACGTATGCAAGTTTCTGTTTCTGTACTCTCTATTATGTTCCTTTGGTTTATTTGACTTCTCCTGTGCCAATACCACACTGTCACATTTTCTATAGCTCTTTACATTCTTGATATATTTGGTCAGGAAAATTTTCCCCTCTCCCTCTCTAACTTATTATTCTTCAAATTTATCTTGGCTGTTCTTTATTCTTTGTCTCTTCCATATTAATTTTAGGATTTGCTTGTCAAGTTCCATAAACTCCCCCTTTATATTTTGGTTAGTGTTGTTCTAAGTTTAGAGAGTATTTGAGGGGAGGGGGTGGCTGACATCTTTATGATTCTTGAATGTAGTATTATATCTCCATATTCAAATCATATTTTTTCCAAAATATTTTATTTTCAACAAAGAGATGTTAACTATCATTTGCTAGATTAATTCCTAGGTATTTTACAGTTTTTCTTTCTTTTTTCATTTTATAGCTGGCAATTACTGTTCTGTTGAAATAACAATGATTTTAGTTTACCAATTTGAGTCCAGGAAACTTATACAACTATCTTATCAGTTCTAGTAATTAGAAATGTTCTTGGAGTTTCTGTATTTAAAATCATACGATTTAGGGGAGTGCAAGGGTAAGTTCAGTGGTAGAATCCTCACCTGCCATGTGGGACACCCGGGTTCGATTCCCAGCCCATGCACTTCCTCAAGACAAACAAACAAACAAAAGAAACCAACAAACACAAAATATTCAACAAATGGTGCTGCAATAGCGGGCTACTCTCGCACGGGAAAAGAATGAAATGTGACCCTGCCATACAGCATACAAAAAAAAAAAATCATACGGTTTAAAAATAAGAATTTTGTTGTTGCTTGTCTTGCAAGTTTTATATCACATATTTCCTTTTCTTTTTGTAGTGCACTAAGACCCTCAACACAGTGTTGCTTATCAGGAATTGTGGTGAAATCCTTGTCTTGCTGCTGGGAATTTTAGATTTCACCATTAAGCTTGGTATTTGCAGGTTTTCCACAGATATGCTTTATTGGGAACGATTCCTATTCTGCTATCATATTTTACCCATCAAAAAATCCAATCACTATCATCACTGCTGCTACCCTTGTAAAAATCTACCAGGTGATGCCATTGCCTTTTAACTGATTTTCCCCCTTTGGTTTGATACCAATTACCAATTATATCTGCCCTGCTGTAGATTATCCTCCACACGGTAGCAAGAGAGATTATTTAAGATATAAATCAGATTATGTTGTGCTTCCTCAGAACACTCTCCAAGGATTTCCCATCACACTTAGGAGAGAATCCAGCATCTCACCTTGGCATACAAAACCATAAAGGATCCAGGCCCTGGCAACCTCTCCATTCTTATCCCCCGTCTTTTGCTCAGAACACCCACCCACACGATTTTTCCTTATACAGCCAAGCAGGCACCTGACTGTTCCCCTTTGATTCTTTCATTTATCGTGTTGTTTCTTTTCCCTTCCTGGAGTGCATGGGCTGGGAATCTAACAGGGGTCTCCTGCATGGTGGGTGAGAATTCTGCCACTGAAGCATCTGCGCATGCCTCCCCGCTTGATTTTTAATCCAAGTCAACTCCTGCCTTGATTCTTAATCCAAGTCAACTCCTCACCTTCATTTTTACAGGTGAAAATTTATTTGCTTCACTTCCTCACATCATCCAGGTTCATTCAATGCTTAAAATAGCACTCTTCTTCACACATTCTGTCTCATCATCCTGCTTTGTTTTTCTTCTTAGTAGTTATTACATGTGGCACCATATGATTTAGCTATTTGTTTGGTTGTTTCCTAACTTCATGAGGCAGAGAAATTTTCTATTTATTTACATGCTGTGTCCCCATTACCTGGGGCAGTACATACTCTGTACTAGCTCCTGAATTAATATTTGTTGAATAAATGAGTGGATGAATGTGTCAATTTTGTTACATGCTTTTTCTTGCACCTATGGTTTGAGGGTGCTGTTTATAGGGCTGATAGATTCTCTAATATTTAATATCTTTGCACTGTTGGCATAAACACAACTTGAAAATGGTGTGAGTATATTTTTAATACACTGATGAATTCAATTTGTTAAAAGTTTATTTAGGAATTTTGCCTTAATGTTCTATAGAGATTGTCTTGTAGTTTTGCTTTGTTTTATTGCTTCTGTCTAGTTTGCATATCAAGAGAACACTAGCCCCACAAATTGAACCAAATACCTTTTCTTCTTTTTCCATTGGAGTAATTGATATAAAATAGTATATATCTATTCTTAGAAAGTTTATTAAAACTCACCCGAGTTTCTTTGGGCTGGAGGCTTCTAATTAATAATTTAATTTCTGTAATAGTTTTTGGTTTATTTATGTTTTCTATATTTTCTCCAGTCAATTTTGGTAATTTTAATTTTTCTAGAAAATTACCATTTCATCTAAATTTTGGAAAGTTGACATAGTACAATCCTATTATTTTAATAATCCACCGTGTCTATATTTTACATCTCCTTTTTCTACTAATTATTTGTACTCTTTATTTTCTAATTTTTTTATCAAAGGGAAGCTTTTAGGTATATTGATCCTCTTGCTTAATTCTTTATTTTCTATTTATTTAATTTGTTCTCTTATATTTCTTTTTCCTTAGATAGGCTTTCCTATACTTTATTTTTGTCTGGCTTCCTCAATTGAACATTTGACTAACTTGTTTCAAATATTTATTTGAACTATTTTAAAGGCTCTGCTTTGCTACCATGGTACTCATTTTGTTGTATCCTTCAGGCATTATGAATGGTACTACTTTCATTTTCATTCATACGTAAACATTTTTTTTTAACACATGAGAGTTATATAGAATACATTTTAAAGTTCAAAATAAATGTGGCTTCTTCTTAATATTGGTTTCTTATTTATTTGCTCTGTGGTCAGAGGATGTGGTCTACATGGTATTAATTTCTTGTAATTTATCAAGAAGCCCTTAGTGGCCTAGTACATACTTTTAATAATAAATATTCTATAGGTTATTGAAAGGAATGTACATTTTTATTTGGGGGTGGTCGCATTTCTTTATTGTAAGTTTTATATCCCTTTTATTTTTGTGTGTTTACAATCACTTGAAACTATGATGTTAAATATATAGAAGTTCACAATATATCTTCTTTGTGAATCATTACGTTTGTTATTATATAATGTACATCTTCATTACCATTAAAGTTTTTTTTTTTTTTTTTTTTTTTTTTTTTAAAGAGAGAGGGAGGAAGGGAAGGAAAGACAGAGAGAAGGAAGGAAGGATGGAAGGAAGGAAGGAAGAAAGGGAAACATCTTTAAACATTTTCTTGTTTTATTGTATTTTGTTTGTTTGTTTGTTTTTTACATGGGCTGGGGCCGGGAATCGAACCGAGGTCCTCCGGCATGGCAGGCAAGCACTTTGCCCGCTGAGCCACCGCGGCCCGCCCTAAAGATTTTTGTTTTAAATTTTATCTTGCCTGATATAAATATTAATACATCAGATTATTTTGCTTAATATTTGTATGGATATCTTTTACCATATCCTTCATTTATGGCATAAAAAAGTATTGAGTCTTGCTTCAGGTCATGCAGCAAACATGTAGAAGCACTAAGGGTTGATTCCAGGCAATTTTACACAAAAAACACTCTCTAAAATGCTAAACTATGCCATCGCCTGGAACGTGCTTCCCATCTTGGAGTCCAATTGGCCCATGCCTTCAGACCCTCTCATTTTTTTGAATTTCTTTTTTACAGCGATGTTTGCACTGTTTTTTGTTTTGTTTTGTTTTGTTTTTTTTAACGCATCATTGCTATGCACTTCTTGACCTATTCTGTACTTGCTTTGTTTTTTTTCTTGATAGTTTTCTTCGGGATTACTTCATATCCTTACATACAGAGCTGCCTCATTATGTTTAATGGCTTCCTAGTATTTGGCCACATATTACAATATTTATTTAATTAGTCCCGTAAAGATGGGCATTTAAGTAATTTCCAATCTTTTGCCATTACAAACAATATTGAAATGAATACCTTTTTATATAAGTAGCTTAGAAATACAGCACTGTATTTGTAGGACAAATTCATAACAATGCAATTGCTGGGCCCAGATTATATGCATTTCCCATGGTTAACTATTTTACAATTAGTTATAATCATACTTCAACAGCGTATAAAGTTTCATTTCCTGCACATTATCACCTTAACTGTATATTTTTAAACTTTTGGGTCTTTGTTAATCTGATTTTAAAAAGGGTTTATCACTATTTTCATTTCTTTTCTTATAAATGAAACTGAATATCTTTTCTGTTAATTGCTTCATTGCTACATTATTGGTATTTTAAGGCTTGGAAGGAAAACTGGCCAGAGGTGCATTTATATACTGACTCACGGGCTGTTGCTAATGGTTTGGCTGGATGGTCAGGGACATGGAAAGACCATAATTGGAAAATTGGTGACAAAGAGGTCTGGGGAAGAAGTATGTGTATAGACCTTTCTGAGTGGGCTAAAAACATGAAGATATTTGTGTCCCATGTGAATGCACACCAGAGGGTGACTTCAGCAGAGGAAGATTTTAATAATCAAGTGGATAAGATGACCCGTTCTATGGATACCAGTCAGCCTCTTTCCCCAGCAACTCCTGTTATTGCCCAATGGGCTCATGAACAAAGTGGTCATGGTGGTAGGGATGGAGGTTATGCATGGGCTCAGCAACATGGACTTCCACTCACCAAGGCTGACCTGGCTACAGCCACTGCTGAGTGCCCAATCTGCCAGCAGCAGAGACCCACACTCAGCCCCCGATATGGCACCATTCCCCGAGGTGACCAGCCAGCTACATGGTGGCAGGTTGATTACATTGGACCACTCCCTTCATGGAAGGGGCAGCGATTTGTTCTAACTGGAATAGACACATACTCTGGATATGGGTTTGCTTTCCCTGCACGCAATGCTTCTGCCAAAACTACTATTCGTGGGCTTACAGAATGCCTTATCCATCGTCATGGTATTCCACATAGCATTGCTTCGGATCAAGGAACACACTTCACAGCAAATGAAGTGCGGGAATGGGCACATGCTCATGGAATTCTCTGGTCTTACCATGTTCCCCATCATCCAGAAGCAGCTGGATTGATAGAACAGTGGAATGGCCTTTTGAAAACTCAATTACGGTGCCAACTAGGTGGCAAAAACTTGAAAGGCTGGGGTGATGTTCTCCAGGAAGCTGTGTATGCTCTGAATCAGCGTCCGCTGTATGGTGCTGTTTCTCCCATAGCCAGGATCCATGGGTCCAGGAACCAAGGGGTGGAAATGGGTGTGGTGCCACTCACTATTACCCCTAGTGATCCACTAGGAAAATTTTTGCTTCCTGTCCCTGCTACCCTGAGTTCTGCTGGTCTACAGGTTTTAGTTCAAAAATGGGGTGTGCTTCCTCCAGGAGAAACAACAATGATTCCACTGAACTGGAAGTTAAGATTGCCACCTGTTCACTTTGGGCTACTTATGCCCCTGGATCAACAAGCCAAGAAGGGGATTACATTATTGTCTGGGGTAATTGACCCTGACTATCAGAAGGAAGTAGGACTGCAACTACATAATGGAGGTAAAGAAGAGTTTTCTTGGAATATAGGAGATCCCCTAGGGTGTCTATTAGTACTACCATGCCCTGTTATTAAAATCAATGGAAAACTGCAACAACACAATCCAGGCAGGACTACTAATGGCTCTGAGACTTCAGGATTGAAGGTTTGGGTCACCCCACCTGGCAAAGAACCACGGCCAGCTGAAGTGCTTGCTGAGGGTAAAGGGAACATGGAATGGGTAGTGGAAGAAGGTATCGATAAATATGAACTTTGACCATGTGATCAGTTACAGAAACGAGGACTGTAATGCTGTTTTGTTCATGTTATACTGTTTAAGTTGTAAGATATCAAGTTTAAGAATGAATGTTGCCCAAGGATTTGCACTCTTTTCTGGAGAGATTTAATGTGTTTCCAGTATATGCAGGACAATTGAGTATTGTCAGGTAAAAGAAAAAAAAATGTGTGCTTATTTGTTTTCATTTGGAAATTAAGTATGGTTTAAGGTGATATATATATATATAGGTGCCAAGTTGACAAGGAGTGGACTGTCATGGTTAGGGACATGTGTCAACTTGGCCAAGTTGTGGTACCTGTTTATCTGATCGGGCAAGTGCTGGCCTGTCTGTTGCAATGAGGACATTTTATAGGATTAAGTCATGATCACGCCAGCTGCATCCACAGCTGATTCCATTTGTAATCAGTCAAAGGGGAGTGTCTTCTACAATTAGTGATGCTAAATCTAATCACAGGAAGCCTTTTAAGGAGGATTCAGAGGAGACAGGTCCCATTCCTGCTTCGGCTGGTGAGCCTCTCCTGTGGAGTTCATCTAGACCCTCCATCGGAGTCGTCGGCTTCACAGCCTGCCCTGTGGATTTTGGACTCTGCGTTCCTGCGGTCATGTGAGACACTTTTATAAATTTTATATTTGCAAGTGTTCTCTGTTGATTCTGTTTCTCTAGAGAGCCCTAACTAATATATTTACCTTTAAAATCCAGAAACTTTCCAGGATTACGTCTGCATTCATTTTCCTAGACCATACTGTATGTGCCCTTTCAATCACCATATCTAACTCCTTATATTGCTACAAACTTTTCTTCAATTATATTTTAAAATATTTTTCCTCTCACAAAATTTATGCTCTTTTCTCACTGACATCATTTTTTGTATATTAGATTCCCTATCTATCAGTTCTTTCATATCTATTTTCCACGACTATCATTTTCTCTCGAATCCTTTTAATCTCCTTTTTTAAACATTTTTTAAATTGTAAAATATAACATATATACAAAAAAGCAATGCATTTCCCAGAACACTTTAACAAGGAGTTATAGAGCAGATTTTAAAGTTTGATATGGGTTACAGTTTCACGATTTTTAGTTTTTTCTTCTGGCTGCTCCAAGACACTGGAGACCAGCAGAAATATCAGCATAATGATTCAGCAGTCACACTCATTTACTAAAACCTATTTTCTATGTTATACTCCTCCTTCTTTTTAAATAACATATAGACATAATAACAATAAATTTCAAACTACATTGTAACAATTAGTTGTAGAACAGATTTCAGAATTTGATATGGGTTACAATTCCACTATTTTAGGTTTTTATTTCTAGCTGCTCTAAGGTACTGAGGCTAAAATAAATGTCAGTATAAAGATTCAGCACTCATACTCATTTGTTAAACCCTACCTTCTCTGCATAACTCCACCATGACCTTTGATCTTTCTCTCACTCTTTAGGGCTATTTGGGTTATGCCCATTCTAACTTTTTCATGTAGGGAGGGTCTCTCAATAATATAGGATAGGGGGATGGAATTAGTTCATGTTCTGGAAGGGCTGGCCCTCAGCATTTCAGGACTTATCTGGTCCAGGGACATATCTGGAGGTTGTAGGTTTGGGAGAGTTATCCTAATGCATGGAAACTTTGTAGAATCTTATATAATGCCCTAGGTATTCTTAGGATTAGCAAGAATGGTTTTGGTTGGGGTTTGGCAAGTTATGATAGGTTGCAATGTCTAATTGAAGCTTGTGTAAAGGTGACCTCCAGTATAGCCTCTCAACTCTATTCGAACTCTCTCAGCCATGAATATCTTATTTGTTACATTTCTTTGCCCCCTTTTGAGCAGGATGCCATTGTTGAGCCCATGGTGCCAGGGCCAGACTCATCCCTGGGAGTCATCTCCCACACTGCCAGGGAGACTTTCCCCCGTAGATGTCATGTCCCACATATTGGGGAGGGCAATGATTTCACTTGCAGAGTTGGGTTTAGAGAGAGACAGGCTACATCTGAGCAACAAAAGAGATCCTCCGGAGGTGACTCTTAGGCATACCTATAGTTAGGTTAATCTTCTCTACTACATATAAAAGCTTCATAAGATCAAGTCTCAAGATCAAGGGCTTGGCCTATTAATTTGGGTGTCACTAATGTTTGGCACAGTATCCCCAGGGTTTCCCCTGGTGGTAAAGTTTAACAGTTCCATAATTTTTCTCCCATCTCTTAAGGGACTTTTCCAATACTTTTTTTTTTTTTTTTTACATGGGCAGGCACCGGGAATCGAACCTGGGTCCTCGGGAACGGCAGGCAAGCACTCTTACCTGCTGAGCCATCGTGGCCCGCCCACGTGGTCCAATACTTTTTGATTATCTGCTTAATATATTCTGGGATGTATCCAGGCATTACATTAAGCTATATAGTCTTAAAGGCTATCATTCTTATTCTGGGCTCCCTGTGTTTGTATTGTTTAAATGATCTATCCAGACAGGTTGAGTTAGATAATGTGCTACAGAAAACTTTGGTTCTGGACATAATAAAACTTTTTTTCCTTAGGTCTCAGAGAGTAGGTGAAGATCTAAAATATGGACAATGTCTTCCTTACCCCTCTATTCTGAATTACCTTAATCCTGATCCGATTTGCTTCATTCTTATCTCTAAATACCAGGTTAAATATATATAAAACAGCCCCTCAAAATTGAGAAATAACAATTACCACTCCAGACTATATGTGACTGCTATAAGAGCTTATAATCTATGCCCCAATTTTCTTAGAAGTATTTTCTAAATGAGATCATACACTATTTGCTCTTTTGTTTCTGGCTTATCTTGCCTTACCAAATATCCCACAGGTTCATTCACAACGTTGCATGCCTCCAAACTTCATTCCTTTTTGTAGCAGCACTGTGTTCGATCATATGTTTACACCATCATTCACCAATAACTTTTCAGTTAGTGCATCTTTCAGCCACCTCTATCTACTGGGCCTCATGTATAATGTCCAAAGTCAACAGTCCATCAACACTCTCAATTTTAGATAATTTCATTGTTCCCAGGAGAAAGATAGTCAAAAACACACCCTCACCAAATAGGAGACCCAAACCTCCCCCTAACTCTTGTCCCTCCTTCATTATGTACCCCTGGCATTGCTGCAGTACTGTTGATGTTTTCTTGTTAAACATAGCCCAGAGCATGCAATAGCATTTTTCCCCTCTACTGAAATTATACACTCTTTGGACAAGATTCATACCTTTTCAGTACTTCATGCCAGAGCTTATTTAGTGTTAACACTACAATTAATATAGTGTTCATTGGTGGGACATATGAGTCTATACAACCCCTTTTAATCATGTTCACCATCAATATGGTAATAATATTTATAGACCCACTAGTGAACTGCCTTCACTTCTGTCTATTCCCTTACAATTAAGTTCAATCTCATTAGCAAACTTCTCACCTATCTCAAACTTCTGTTTATCTCTAGGTCTCCTGTATTCTGTATTATAAGCTGATTTTATTTTTACCGTGGTCATAAAAGTGGAATCATACAGTATCTGTCCTTTTGTGTCTGGCTTATTTCACTCAGCATGTCCTCCAGGTTCATCCATCTTGTCATGTGGTTCAGGACATCATTTTGTCTTAATGTTGTATATAATACTACATTGTATGCATGTATTACATTTTGTTAATCCACTGATCTGTTGATGGGCGCATGGACTATTTCCATATTTTAGCAATTGTAAATAGTACTACAATGAACATTGATGTGCAAATCTCTCTGTGTGTCACTGCTTTCAGCTGTTCTGGGTATATACTGTGTAGGGGTATAGCTGGGCGATAGGGCAATTCAATATTTAGTTTTCTGAGGAACGTCCAGACTGTCTTCCCTAGTGACTGTAGTATTATACATACCAGCAGTGCATAAGTGTCCCAATTTCTCTACATCCTCTCCAACATTTATAGTTTTATGTTTGTTTAATAGTAGCCATTCTTATAGGTGTGAGGTGGTTTCTCATTGTAGTCTTGATCTGCATTTCCTTTATAGCTAGCGAGAATGAGCATCTCTTCATGTGCTTTTTAGCCATCTGTATTTGCTCTTCAGAAAAATGTCTATTCTTATCTTTAGCCCACTGTATAATTGGGTTGCTTGTTCTTTTTTTCTAGAGTTGTATGGTTTCATTATGTATACAGGATATCAAATCTTTATTTGGTGTGTGATTTCCAAATATTTTCTCTCATTGAGTTGGCTGCCTCTTCACTTTTTTGACAAAGTCTTTTGAGGCGCAAAAGCATTTGATTTCGAGGAGTTCCCATTTATCTATTTTGTTGTTGTTGTTGTTGTTGTTACTTATGCTTTGGGTGTAAAGTTTAGGAAGCTACCTCCTATTACTAAGTCTTGAAGATGTTTTCCTACATTTTCTTCTAGGAGCTTTATGGTACTGGTTCTTATGTTTAGGTGTTTGATCCAATTTGTGTTAATTTTTTGTATAGGGTACAAGGTAAGGGTCCTCTTTCATTCTTCTGGCTATTATTATCCAATTCTCCATGCCCATTTATTGAAAAGACTATTTTGTCCCAGTTCAGTAGATTTGGGGACTTTGTTGAAGATCAATTTAACATAGATTTGGTGATCGATTTCTATGCTCTTGATTCATTTCCATTGGTCTTTGTGCCAGTACCATGCTGTTTTGACCACTATAGCTTTATAATAAGTTCTAAAATCGGGGAGTGATAGTTCTCCCACTTCATTCTTCATTTTTAGGATGCTTTTAGCTATTTGGGGTCTCTTTCTGTCCCAGATGAATTTTTCAAGTCCTCAAAGTAAGTTAATAGAATTTTGATTGGTACTGTATTGAATATGTAGATCAATTTCAGTAGAATTGACATCTTAACTACATTCAAGCTTCCTATCCATGAAGCAGGGAACGTTTTTCCACCTATTTGGATCTTCTTTGATTTCTTTTAGCAATGTTATGTAGTTTTCTGTGTACAAGTCCTTTATGTTCCTAGTTAAGTTCATTCTTTTAGTTGCTATTTTCAATGGAATTTTTTCCTGAATTGACTCCTCAGCTAGGTCATTGCTGTGTATAGAAATGTTACTGATTTTTGCACATTAATTTTTGTAACCTGCCACCTTGCTGAATTTGTATATTAGCTCAAGTAACTTTGTTGTAGATTTCTCAGAATATTCCAAGTATCATGTCATCTGCAAATAATGAGTTTTACTTCTTCCTTTCCAATTTGGATGCCTTTTATTTCTTTTCCCTGCCTGATTGCCCTTGGTAGAACTTCTAGTACAATGTTGAATAATAGTGGTGACAGAGGGCATCCTTTTCTTGTTGCCAATCATAGGGAAAGCTTTCAGCCTCTCACCATTGAGTATGATGCTGGCTATGAATTTTTCATATATGCCTTTTATCACGGTGAGGAAGTTATCTTTGATTTGTACATTTTGAAGTGTTTTTATCAGAAAAAAATGTTGAATTTTGTCACATGCTTTTTCAGCATCATATGATTTTTCCCTTTTGATTTGTTAATGTACTGTAATACATTAACTGATTTTCTTATTTTCAACATCCTTGCATTCCTGATATAAACCCCACTTGGTCATTGTCATGGTCAGGTTCATGTGTCAACTTGGCCAAGTGTTGGTACCAGTTTGTCTGTTTGGGCAAGCGCTGGCCTATCTGTTGCGATGAGGACATTTCATAGAATTAAATCATGATCACGTCAGCTTCATCCACAGCTGATTCCATTTGTAATCAGCCAAGGGGTGTGTCTTTTGCAATGAGTGATGCTTAATCTAATCACTGGAAGCCTTTTAAGGAGGATTCAGATGAGATGTCTCTTCCTGCTTTGGCTGGCGAGCCTTTCCTGTGGAGTTCGTCCAGACCCTCCACTGGAATCATCAACTTCACAGCCTGCCCTGCAGATTTTGAACTCCACATTCCCACGGTTACATGAGACGTTTTTATAAACTTTATATTTGCGAGTGTTTCCTATTGATTCTATCTCTCTAGAGAACCCTAACTAATACAGTCGTGGTGTATAATTCTTTTAGTGTGCTGTTGGATTCGATTTGCTAATATTTTGTTGAGAATTTTTGCATCTATGTTCATTAGGGAGATTGGTCTGTAGTTTTCTTATCATGTAGTATCTTTATCAGGTTTTGGTATTAAACTGATGTTAGTTTCATAAAATAAGTTAGGTAGTACTCCTTTTTCCTCAAGTTTTTGCAAAGTTTTGAGCAGAATTGGTGTTACTTCTTTCTAGAATGTTTGATAAAATTCCCCTGTGATGTCATCTGGCCCTGGGCTTTTCTTTGTCAGAAGAATTTTGATAACTGAGTCTCTTTACTTGTGATTGTTTTGTTGAGATCTTCTATTTCTTCTTGAGTCAGTGTAGCTTGTTTGTGTGTTTCTAGGATTTTGTCCATTTCATCTAAGCTGTCTAGTTTCTTGGCACATGAGTTGTTCATAGTATCCTCTTATCATATCTTTTATTTCTTCAGGGTCTGTGGTAATGATCTCCCTCTCATTTCTGATTTAATTTATTTGCATCTTTTCTCTGTTTTTCTTTTTTGGTCTTGCTAGTGGCCCATCACTTTTATGGATTTTCTCGAAGAACCAACCTTTGGTTTTATTGACTCTTTTGGTTGTTCTTTATTCTCCCATTCATTTTTTAATGTTTGTCATTCCTCTTCTTCTATTTGCTTTGGGGTTAGTTTGCTGTTCTTTCTCAAGTTCCTCTAGGTGAGCAGTTAAGCCCTCAATTATGGCTCTTTCCTCTTTTTTAAATATTTGTGTTTAGGGCAATAAATTTCCCCCTCAGCACAGCCTTTGCCACATCCCATAAGTTCTGATATGTTGTATTTTCGTTTTCATTTGTCTCCAGATAGATACCAATTTCTCCAGCAGTTTCTACTTTGACCCACTCATTGTTTAAGAGTATGTTATTTACTCTCCATGTATTTGTGAAAATTCTTTTTCTTTGGTTGTTATTGATTTCCAGCTTCACTGATTGTGATGAGAGAAAGTGCTTTGAATAATTTCAATGTTTTTAATTTATAAAGGCCTGTTTTGTGCCCCAGCATATGATCTATCCTGGAAAATGTTCCATGAGCACTAGAGAAGAATGTATATCCTGGGTTTGGGGGTATACCAACCTATATATTAGATCTATTAGGTCTAATTCCTTTATCAAATTGTTTAAGTTCTCTATTTCCTTGTTGATTCTCTGTCTGGTTGTTCTGTCTATAGAGGAGAGTGGTGTATTGATGTCTCCTATTATTAATGTTAAAACACCTATCACTCCCATTCAGTTTTGCCAATGTCTGTCTCGTGTACTTTGGAGCTCTTGATTGGGAGCATAGACATTTATTATTTTTATTTCTTCTTGGTTAATTTTCCCTTTTACTAATATATAGTGCCCTTCCTTGTCTCTTATGATGCCTTTACATTTAAAGTCTATTTTGTCTGATATTAGTATAGCTACCCCTCTTTTCTTTTGGTTACAGCTTGCATGGAACATCTTTTTCCATCCTTTCACTTTCAGTCTATTTTATCCTTGTGTCTAAGATGAGTCTCTTGTAAGAAGCAGGTAGATGGATTGTATTCTTAATCCATTCTGCCAATCTGTATTTTTAATTGTTAGGTTTAGTCTGTTAACATTCAAATTTATTACAGTAAAGACATTTCCTGAATCCACATTTCAAATTTTTCAAGAGTTGCTGTATGGGGTGATGCTGACTTTCATAGCTTCGGTGCTCTAACTCTGAGTCTCAGGGGTCACATAAATACCCAAGCAATACCTCCTTAACATTTCAAAATTTATGGAAAATATTTGTTTACAGTTGTCTTACAACTCTGTTTAAATATTTTTCTGGGTGAGAATTTATTTTGCTTGCTTTCTTATAATATATCTGGATAGATTTATGACAGTTCCTTTTTTTGAAATACTCCTATTTGAGATAACTACTTCCTGAACTAGGTGTTTTCAGGATGCTATGTTTGAGGGGGAATAGGGCTATCTTCTAGAATAACAGAAATTCTCTATATGATCCTGGTTTATGTTAATGCATTCTTGTAGCTTTTAAGTCTCCCCAGTTGATAGAGATTCATCTTTCAGGGCTTCTCTTGATGCCTTCTTTCTCCTTTACTCTGCCTCACCAACAGACTGCTTCCTGACAAGATGGCTGACCTTTGTGTTTGTGATTCCTCATTCAGCCCCACCTTCCCCTTCTTCTTTATACCAATCTCAATCTAGGGAAGCTCTTGCTACTAGACTGTGCATTGAATTATGTTGTTCCAGACCAGGAAGAGTTAGGCTTTGCCAGCTTTGGATTAGATCTACAGCTGCTAGAGCCCTCTCAACATCTCCTGCATCCTATTTTTCTTCCAAGAATTTGGCAACCTTCTTCCTTTGGAGGGATTCAAAGTTAGAGGTGCCTCTCAGTGTTGTAGATCATGAGTTTTAGGTTTTTTTCTTGGGTGATTTCTAAGAGAAGAGGAGGAAAATGTTTTCTCTCTACCACCTGTTTTAAAGCTGCAAATCCCATATTTAAATTCTTTAAAAAGCTTCTATAACTTCTAATACTCTCCTTGAATTTCTTCTCTGCTCTCATTTCAAACTTTTTTAATCACATGCATTCCTTTCTTTTTTGGTTATCTACAAATTGTTTACAATCCCATTTGATTTAATTTTAGAAATAAAGGCATAGTCTTTATAAAGCTTAAGGAGCGGTTTACTGAAGACCTCTGGCATGTATTTCAGTACATGTGCAGATGAAATGTCACAGTTCATTCCAAAATACACATATTACCATAAAGATCATGATATAAAAGTTATTCTTTATTTGGAATTGATAAACTGATATTGGAAGGCATTATTTTGAAATAGCATGGTAATGATGAAAAAAGTATGTCCACATACATTCTCATATCAAAAACTGTAGCTGTTGGGAATTTCTTATCCTGTAGTCACTTGAAGAATCAAATATATTTAGGATCATAAGCAACTTTTAAAAATAAAATGTCAGTTTATCAGTTTGGTGATGGAGGAAGCCCAGATCCAAGGCGCATTTCAGACTACATTTTATAGAAGTATAGGGTTTTATTAAACTTCCTGTCTCTGCTGGCTGCCTGCTTGGATAGCTGTGGAGGACCATGTGATTGTACAAATACTGGATGTAAATTTATATCTTTGGCCAAAAATGAAAAGATAAAATTATCAGAAATCTGAAAATGTGTTTGCTTCTCTTACAATATGATCTTAGAAGTTACAGTATATGACCTCAGAGAGGGAGGGAGAGAGAGAGAAAGAATGAATGTCAATAGTCTGAATATTGGCTTGGACTCCTGGCAGCTTTTGTATGGGAAGTAATGCAGGTGAGATTAATGCTAACAGAGAACATGGATCTATTCTCCATCACAGGCCCACGTGCAATCCGTGTGCCAGAAAGGGTTCAGTGCTAGATGCCTAGACTGTGAAAGCAACACGGTCCAAAGTGGCATTCAATCTGGATACTAGAACTTAACAGTTCCATTAAATTAGTAAATTTGAGGATTTAAATTTACATCCAGATTTTTAAAGAAAGAAAATAACTAATATAAAAATACACAAAAGGACGGTTTTCTACTAAGTGAGAAATCCCCTGCTCTGATATGCATAGCAACAACTTCTCTATTTCAAGCTCAAACTTCCTAGGCACTTTTTAATTAAATACCCCTGTTCTCTAACAATAAGGTTGTTGCCACAGCTGCACTGATTATATCTCCCCCTTCTCTGATTTTTTTGGGGGACTGGAAACCAGTGTGGTTTGTTTACATACACGGTGACTTGGCCCAGATCACAGGAATACCACGAAAGAATCTGATAATGTTTTTGAACTTGGTGTGCACAGGCACCGATAAATAAGTGTCCGAAAAGACAACTTTTTCATTCTCATCCATAGAGATGAAATACTGCTACTTTTAGAGTCATCAAGTGTTTCAGAAGATGAAAAATCACTTTAAGGCAATGCCATGGAGATATGCCAGGCATTCATAAACCCATTTTAAAAGGGTTGTTCTCCTCTGAAATTATTCACTTTATAATTATGACTTACCCTATTCTATTTAGACCAGTCTTAATCGGTCTCAATCCAACCAATGTACCTATAAATCATGTCAAATGTGATGGCTAGTTTATTTTTGATGTATATGACTAAAATGATCTGAATGGTTTGATTGAATAGCTGTTCATTTAAGCGGCATTATGCCAGCCCAAGAGTTGATTTAAGATACGAACCCTGCCCTTGAGGAGATAAGAATTAAATGGAGGCAAAGCTTAGAATGGAGAAAGATATAATTATTTAAGGGTATGCCAAAGCATTTCCTAATCGAATGGTTTTAAAATTTGTTGTAGTTTTAAAACCTTCTTCAACTGAAATCTTGTATGTAAGTCCAAGTTATTAGACAGATATAAGCAGAGCTCTTCTGATTGAAATGAGAATAGGAGTTCAGGAATCTCTCCTGCTAGTTCCCTAATCTTAATCCCTTGCAACCCTAAAATTTCTTCTATGGAAGCTCTTGGGTTTTTTGAAGCACAGTACAGCAGGGGGCAAGAGGGGTATGTTACTAACACTTAGCGACATTTAATAAATAGGGAGCACCATTAAAAGATAACTAGATTTAAGATGGGCAACGGTGGCATAGTGGCAGAGTTCTCGCCTGCCATGCTGGAGACCTGGGTTCGATTCCTGGTGCCTGCCCAGGCAAAAAAAAAAGATAACTAGATTTAAATATTTATTGTCTGCATCTATATGTATATATTTTCCAAGACTTTTTGTTTGTACAATTAGTTACTTTATCGTTTACTGTGCACCATATTTCTACTCAAATGAGTGGTTAGGGGAAAACAAAGAGGTCAAATACCTCATTATTATTTCCTAAGTTTGTGTTAGGAACATGCTGAATTGTTCAAATGATTTTCAGTCTACTGAATATTAAGACTCATCCTCATTGATATCTTTGTAGTATATTAATTGTAGTATATTTTTCCCAATCTTGAAGTAATTTATCCAAGCAGTCCCTTCTAAATATATGAGTATTATGTTAGAGTTTAAATGCAAATTTTAATTAATATTGTGAAGAACTGATAATTTATACTTTTGTTTAGTAGGTATTAGGGATAATATATGACCAGAGCAAATTACTTCATCTTCCTGAAAAGTAAAGAATTGACCATGTTAGAAGGCATTTATTCTCATATTTGGAAGCCAGGTCTATCCTTCTGAAGTTCAAGTCAATAATTATTTAGTAAGCATGGTAAATATAGACAAATAATATGAGAAATTCAGTTCCCCAGATGGGTGGTAGGATGGTAGAATAGAAAGAAAGTAATTGTAGTAGGCACTTTAAATTGTAGCTATTAACCAATTTATCCTTACCTAAATAAGTCAAAATGATTGTCTCCACTAGAAACATTCATTTAAAAAAGTATCCCTTCAGTTATAAACTCAATAATGGAAGATTCCAAAGTGTTGCACTCATTTTTGTGAATAAGTACTCTTCTGTTAACTAAGAACATGCAATGATTTATGCTGGGTCAGTAAAAAGCCTATAGGAGAAAATGATTAGATTTGTTAACAATTATCTGTCTCCTGGGAGGTGAGAAGACTGGTAAAAATTGCAGCAGAATGATAAATGTATTAAACTCATTTATAATGGGCCTTATTGCCAATTCCTTACAGCCTCATTTTCTCAGTTACTGGATATGAGTATAGTAGTGTTTTGGTGTATCATTCTCTTCAGGCCTCGTGCCACAAAACAGTGTTATAGGTGGAACCATGTTATCGAAATTTCCTTCTGGCACTTGGCAGTCGCTGAACTTCTTGGATGGGGTGTCAGAACTTCACCCCATGGTGGGTTGTATTATAATGAGGCTCTGGTGTCCATGCAATGTTTTTCTTTGACAAAGGTTTATGAGAGGATCTTGACCTCTTGGTGAGTAAATTTCTCTTCAAATCACTTGCCCTTTGAAAATTTCAGAATTTATTTCTTGCCTCAGAGAATAACTTCTGGCCCAAGCCGGATTTTTTTTCCACATGATTATTTGAAAGGTTAAATGAGCCTTCTTCCTCCCTGCTCTACCCAATGCCAATTGGAGAAAATGATTCTCAGAGAATTTTAAGGTCTTTGATCAGTGGTTCATTATACCTCCTGGCACATATAGTGGTGGTCAGTCCTATTGTTTCTATTTCATAAGAAGGGACAGGGAAGAGAGAGCTAAGAAAGATAAACAGGTGGCCAAAGTTTCATCACTCCAAGTTATATCTTGCATCAGTTAACCACGATAGTGTCTTTCCTACAAGCCATTTCTCGATGTTTGATGTTGCTGGGTGACTTCGTTAAATATCATTTATACATAAAACAAGCCACAAGGATCATTATTTTCACTTTGTGTTTTTATTTAATAAAATAAGTATCCATATATCTCTAATGTCTTCTCAGTACATTGTAATCTTCCAAAATTGTTCACATTGGTTCAGAATTCTAGTTGATTTTTGTTGTTGTTCTAAAATAATGATGTGAACAAGTCAAGTGACTTAGCGGTTCATCTGGCGTTAAGTAACTAAAAAATCTGAATGCTTATCTGAACTTTATCTGAACTATCCTGGGTTTTCTTGGGTTTGTAAAATTGGAACTGAAATTGCATGGAAACTGGCTTTCTTAAAAAATTTTTTGGTGAGCCAGAAATACTGTGAGAGCAGCCTTTCCCGTGGTGTCTTGGCAATTTTTACTTTGGCGTCAGACAAAACCAGGAAGTTCAGAGGTGAAGGAGAATGAAAAATAATGAAATGGTAACTGATCTTTTTTTTTTTTTTTTTTGAACTTCAGGAAAGTTCAGTTCAAAATCTTTTAAGAGCATATTGAATCGTCTTAACAACTACAGGCCTCAAAATATGCATTTCGAGAGATCTGGCTCACTAATAATAATTCAGCCCATCTATGGTAAAGAAAGAAAGTAAAGATTACTAAATTTTCTCTCTTCTTTCATACTCTTTTACTAAAGAGCCATTTTATGGCACTGCAGATTGTATAGCTTTATGATCAGGTTCATTAAGGGATTTTCTTTGCTAGCAATGACATGGCAGATAATTCTAATGAATTCATATTAATTTTCTTTACCATCCCTCAATTCAAATATTCATCATCAGCTAGAGCACATTTCTGTATATTCTCATATTTGGCGGTTTTGAATTCAGAGTTTACCAGAGTTTTTAGTACATAGATGATCACAGATTGTCCTGGAATCTAAGTTTCTATTTGCAAGCCAGATACCTCTAGAAGGTACACTAATTATATTCACAGAAGCACAAGGACAAGGGATTCTGGTTTATTAGGGCAGTAGTTCTCAAACAAGTATTGATCCACCTGTAATACTTATAAATAGAGATGACTTGGCCCAACCTCAGGTTACTGAGTATACATCACCGATGGAAAAGAAGCCCGTAGTGCTGTATTTTTTTAAAACTCCCAGTGGTAATTTCGATGTACACAGAAGTTTGCATACCATTGATTTAAGTGGTCATCTGTGTGTCATGCGCTTTTCAGCAGATTGTCAATAGCAATTGAAAATGACAAATTATATTCATATAATATATAAATGGCTAAAACTCATGTATTATTCTCTTGAACCCTCACCTAAAAAAATCCACATGAGAGAATCATTACTACCATCCCCATCTAATGGTTAAAGGGACTGAGACTTAGAGAGATTCAAGGGATGAAGGTGAAACTCCAATCCTGCTCTTTTGCTTTGAAACCTAGAACTTCTCCCATTATAGCACACCAATGTTCTGCAATTAGAGGAAGGGGGGAAAATTAAAAGGAATTTATTATTTAAGAAAAGCAGACCATAATAAAGGACAATGACACCAAATATTTGAAAGATATTTTATCTTAGTGAGTTGATTACCCCAAGAGACAGAAAGGTAATTAAGGTGGGGTCCCTCAGATACCCATTCTTATTTGTGGGTACTCAAATCTTAGTGGCAGACTATTAACTTGAATTTTGTGTTCTCTTTGCAAATTTTTTGCAAATCATAGCAGAGTGCTAATTGCCAATACTGAAGGGTGAGTTTTTGGAAGTGGCCATCTGTCGTCTTAGCCACTCAATTCCATGTTCATTTTTGCATGGGAACTGGGAAAACAAAGTGGCCAGAAGCCTTGGTTAGTTATTTCATTTTAATTTAATAATATAAAATCCCTGTAGTATTCAAAAGCACTAAAGTTTATGAATGCTCACAAAGTTTCAAAAATTTAGCTGAAATTAATTCCCTGAAAAGTCTCTTATTTATTGTCTGTATTGATCACAATGTGAAAGATTGATGGTAATAGTGACAAGAAGATCAAATATTTGACAGACACTTATTCCTAAAGGACTTAATTATCTAAAGAGACAGAAAGATAGTTGAGCTCATGTTTTCACCTTCAGTGAACTAAGGGATTGGACTTTGGATGACTGTTGCTTTTTGGACCATTTGAGGCTGTCCTGTGATCTCTATAAGACTGAACTCTGTCAGCCTGGCCTTCATCTCCGCCATTCATTTGGAGCAGTCAGATGGGCCAGGGTGGGAGCAGGGAAATGTGAGGGGACAGACAGAAAAACAGTCAGAGGGAAAAGTCAATCCTGAGAGGAAAAAAGAAAGTGGAGCTTCTGTGTGACCAAAATAAAAAGAGCATCAAGGTTTCTGAAACACACCAAAGTGTATACAAGTTACAGCAGACTGCCTTCAGGCAGGTTTAGTGAGTGCAACTGGCAATCATACAAAAGATAACCTAACCTGACATTAACCCTGCTAGTAGTTCAGCGATAATATTTTCATTAGGATGAACTGCTCTTGAACTGTTTCTGTAATTTATTTGGTGCAAACAGGCTTTCCTTCAACACCAGACATGCATGTCTTATGGCCACCCATTTGTTTATTGTAAAAACATATTTATTATAGCCAATGCAAGCAAAACCCTCCTTTCCACTGGTGTTTGAATTCTCCTGGAGCCTTCTCATACTGTATACCACAGCCCTGATGATGAAGTATAGGAAAGCTTGTTCCAAAACCATGTCCCATGTTTTCTTTGGATTTATCTTTAAAAATCTATTGCTAAAGAGCAACTCCTAGTGTTTTATGACCTTTTGCCATGATGGTGCTTATCCTTTGGACTTGAAATGGTTTTCCTTTTCTTGATGAAAATGTCAAGTGTGCCTGAGGACTCAGCCAGAATAGAGACATCAGGCTAAAATGAAGAAAAAGGAGAACAGCTGGCTGACTGGACATAATAGAACAGGCATGTTTTAGAAAAAGATCAGTTCATAGAATCGATGTCAAGTACTACAAGGTATTATTCGTTTTAACATCATAATTGTCATTAATATTCGTCTTACATGAAGTCATCAATAGTTAGGTCTCTGGAATGACCCTGAAATTAAAAGAGGCCCTGAATAGTTCTGGAGAATACAGCTTTAATGGGTTCATTTATTCCAGATATTTTCTTGAGCGCCTACTATGTGCCAAGTAAAAAACAAGTCAGAAAAAAAGTCATCTCCTTTGCAAATCTAGTTATTCTTTTTCAGTTTGGAACTACCCAATCCCCATCATTACTGCTAAAGCAAATTGTTTTAGACTCATTAACAACATTTTCTTTAGGATGCCAAAAGTAGTCTGAAACCTGCTGTGACAACAAGATCTAATTAGCATTTTAGACATTATTTATGGATACAATAAGAAAAGGAAGTTAGGAATTCCTCTATTCATCTGGCCAACAAACATCTTGGGTAGAGTTGAAAAGATTCTACAGAAGAATTAATACTCCTTTAATAATATATAGGAGGACTATTGCTAGTCCACATTGCTTGGTGAAACTGAGAAAAAGTACCCCTTCCTCAATTTGAGGGGATATTGTCATAATAGACATGTGGATCCACAATATCTATGATAGAAACATGACCCCCTTAGATGTGGTCCATTATGCAATGCACAGTTTTCCCAACCATATGTTGTGGCTCCATATAGTGACTATTTCAGACAGGTTAGAAGGACTGCAAAACAAATTTGAGCCACAGATAAATAGTAATTTGTATTCTCCAAATAAGACACTGATGATATTCTTTCACCAAACATTTTCAATAATTCTCTCTTATATAGTTGTCTCTCAAGAACATATCTAATCGGGAATACTAGTTTATCTCTGGTATTTAAACAAATGATAATTTTACTACACTCTTACTCATCACCCTTTCCTCTGTAGATTTCCCTAAAATTTCTTCCAGTTGAGAACTCTGCCCCTCAGTTTAATCTAAGCTAATTTTACTTTACTAATCATGGATAATAACCCATTTGCATTTCTGGCTAACTTCTTTTCAAGATCTCTTCCTCAAAGTCAAATGGATGAGAAAGTCCATGAAATAACTGGATCTCACTAGTGTTTGTGAAATGGAAATTCTGGATTCCCATAATACCAAACTAAAAGATGCAAAAGTATTCTCCCCACCCCCATTTTCCAGAGCATATTTTCTAACGCATTTATCATATACTAACAAAGCAGAAAGAGGAAAGCAAATGCAAAAGAAATTAGTGAAAGCCTCACTTTATTTTCTACTTCAACATCTAGTTTCCAGAAATTCCTTATATATAAAATTTTAGGTTGCTCTTGTACTAAAGCATCCACCTGAGTGATTTTGCTAAGACAAACAGAGCTGGTCTCTCAGAATTTGATTAATTTCAAAGGATCAACTTCTAAGAAATCTGGTTTCTAAAATAAGACCATATTTATCTCAATCCAAGACCTATCTGGAATGTGCTAATATATCCAATGCCTCCTACCATACATGTGAATCCCTAAAATGGCTGGAGATAATTGGATAGTCTCATATTACCCATCAGTTGGCATGGTAATTTGGGGCAACTTCAGGACCAAATTGACAATAGTTCTCATAAAATTTTATTCACAGAAGTTTGGATTTGAAAGGTCTGGATTTGTTTAACAATTCACCATCAATTGGTTAGTTCTTTAATGTGATGAGAAAGAACCAACTGCCACCCTTTCCTCCTTCTTTTCTACCTCTTTATTTCCCCCATTTATTTCTATTTGAAAATCATACTCTAGTCCATGGCTAGCCATTTCAACCCATAGAGTGGGAAATTGCTACCTATAAAAGACTAGCATGTATTAAAAACATCTGCCTCCAATTATTTGGACAAAAATAAAGTATGGATGTACACAGAATGGTTTAGGAGATTTTCCCATCCCCGTCCCCACCCCATCCTCATTCCTCAAACACTATTCCAGGCACTGTATGCATGTTGCTTCAATGAATTACCTTTAAATTTTTCAAGAACAATTTCATGCAGATATTATTACCCCTATTTACAGATGAGAAAACTAAGGCTGAGAAGAGTGAAGTCAATTTGTCTGTTGCTAGATATATTTCATACATCTAAGTTGGTCGGGAGAAGCTGTACTCACATATCTAGTAAAAGTTAAAGTTGATTTTTAAGTTTTGGTTTTTTTTCACTCAAAAGTCAGTTCACTGTGAAATTCATCCTAATTGCATAACATGCTTGTCACTCTATGATGGGAAATATTAAAATGGTAGAAACTAACAGTAGAAGTTATCTAAGCTAGAAATTTTCATACAATTTCGCATTGGCCTACTGTTCTATTTATTTTATATTTTGCATTACTGAATTCATTGCCCATCTTGTTTCGATGGTCTCCTGTAAACAAATACTTCCACATCTACATTCTCAAACCTAGTTTCTTCCTCTGTTATCAGATTAGATTTTCAGTTGCTTTCAAGGCACCCCCAATTTGACATAAAATATGCTGGATATTGAAGTGAGTTCACCCATTGTGAAAGCAACTCCTCCTACTCTATGTATATTGCCATCACTGTATGTGTTAGATTCTTTTACCTCTCTACTTTTAATTTTCCCTCTACTGAAAGGCAAATAACGCAATAATTCGAGACCTTGGGGAATCAATGGAGCCGATAGCCTGAGCTATGAAGTCTCAACATGATGAAAAAGCAGCTGGACTTAGGAACTAAAGACAGGATCAAGTGGAAGATTCACAGGGATGCAGACTTTTGACATGTGCAAAGCCAATGGCCTTCAGTTAATCCTGAAGGGGAGGCAATGTGAAATAGGATCCTGGAAGATGGAGGCATCCTTGAAGACTCTGAGGGTGGTGGAGACACTAGACCCACAGACCAGATTGACTTCACTCAAGAATAGAGCTAACCTGGATCCTAAGCTTGTGAACAGGCCCCAATTCAAACCCAAGTGTTGCCGAGAGACTGACAGGAGGGAGGGATGGCACGGGGAAAAGAGAGTAAAGCCCCTCAGGTGGCGATAAGAGTGGACAGAAGCCCAGAAAAGAAACCTTTGGGGAAAGATCCAGAAATTCCTTCCTCTTCCAGCAAGTCAGAAATTCTCCCAGAGCCCTGAGTGAAGAGAAGGCAAAAGTGCAGGGAAGCCTGGGCCCAGCCGCAGCCGCAACAGCCGGGGAGCTCAACTGTGGAGCTGCTATTGGCAGGAGGGAGACTCCCACTAAAGCTAAATGCAGTGGGGATCGTCAGAAGCTCCCTTACCACAGTGGTTTCTGTGAATTTGTCTAACGTCCAAACTGCTGGTAAATTTGAATTGAGGAAAGAAGCTAGAGCCGGAGTGTCCCATTGGCTGTTTCAGTCAAACCAAAGGTGAACAAAAAGTAAGAAATCTGTACCCATAAACTCCTGTTTTGAATTTTCTGTGTAATCTTCTGTTGGGTTAGGGCAGAAGGTTCCTATCCAAGCTTTTTCTTAAAGCCTGGCATTGTCTCTGATGAGCTGAAAAGAAAAGGAACGTGTCCATGTCACCAGGAAAGTTGAAAAGAGTTGAAAGTCCTAGTGGTTGAATAAAGTAGTGGGGTGGCAGTGGCTATCTTTAACTGGCACTATTCCTGTGGATCTCCAAGGCTAATATTGGAAGAAAAATCTCAGGTGAGGAGAGACAGCTGAGAAATCTAATGTCACAAAGATGTCTCTATCCCTTTATTAGCTGTGTGACATTAGAAGGCTGCTTTTCTTTTTTTCTTGACTTTCACTCTTCCTCTGGGAAAGCATGGTAAATGCTCACTGAAAGAAAGGGCCAAGTTACTAAAGTGTAGTATTCACAAAACACATGTACAGATATAGTCCAGTTGATTTTGAACCTGAACCCTCTGAATATAACCACTGTCTTCTCATTTTTCCCTTCTGTCTATCTTATAGGGTGGTACATATTTAACAGAGTCTTTCCAGTAAGAATTGTACCTTGAATAACAATATTCATCTTTAAAAAAATCATTTTTAATTTGAAGAAAAGCAATTATTTTGCATATGCTTTTAAATATCATTTTGGGCAACTATTTTCAGAGAAGACAATTTTTTTTAACTTGGTTATTAAAGGAAGAAATGATATTGTATTTTTGTCAAAAGTATTAGTAAACAATTAGTAAAGCCTCTAAAATTTGCTTTACTTAATGACCACGAATTAAATCGTCTAGTTTGTAAAATTTGAATATAAGCCTGTGTACTAGAAAGCTAATTCCATTGCATTAAAATTAATCTTTGGGGGAGTTCTGTTTTACTATCTGACAAAATAATTGCCATTTTGTCCAAATGCATAATATTTCCTGTCTAAAATGGACTTTGTGATTTACAGTACGAACGTGCATTTTCCAGAAACTGCATTGGAGATACTACAATCTTTTGAGATTATTTACCAGGAAGAATAATGCCCAGTACTCTTTGGAAAGACAGTAGAGTGTCGTGCTTAGGAGCAGAGATCCTGGGAACAAATTCCAGGGTTTTAGGCCCAGATACTATCCCTTTTTAGCCATGTGACATTAGAAAAGTCATTGAACCTCTCAGAGCTTCAGTTTCCTCATATACATCCAATGTGTTGGTAATAGCATCTGCTTCAAAGGTTTGTTATGAGGATTAAATGCTAAATACTCTACCTGTAAACCACTCAGAATGGTGCTAGTACTCAAAAAGTGTTTGATAAATGCTAATTATGTTATTTGTAGCTTCTAAGTTTCTAGCTTCTAGTTTCTAAGCAGAGAATCCTATGTATCTCAAGTGTTTAATGAACATTTCTCAATTGGTTAATTAAATGACCAGTTACCAGGATGGAACAAAGGAATAAAGACTTGGTGTACATAAGGCAAATCATCGTACACTTATTCAACAAATGTTTACTGAATGCCATCTATGTACCAAGACTACAGTGGTGAATGAGACATGCAGGGTCGCTGATCTCATGAAGTTTATAATTTAGGTCCATATTGTTTAGCCAGAAATGTATAGGGAAATTGTCTTAATGTTTAGGGATTGAAAGAAGGGTCTGAACTGTAAACCTCCTGAGACCATCTATTAAAGATAGCGCAAATTACAGGATAAAGAGTTGGCAATATGTAACAGAAGCCCATAGTAGCTGCTGCATAAAGAGGATAGAAAATACTTTTTCATGTAAATACCCAGACGTGGGCAGTCCAAGGCTGCACAAGGGTGTCCAGGCCCTAGGGCTCCTTCTGTCTTGCAGCTCCACCATTGCTAGGGGCTTTCTTTGTCTGAATGGCCAAAAATGGCTCCTCACCACATCTCCATTCCAAGCACTGTGGTGGAGGAAGGAGGAAGAACATGCCTTCCCCATTAAGGGAGAAATGAATAACAATTTATGTACTTCACTTTTGTTCATAATTGACTAGGTAGAACTTCACATAAATCACCTTGTCTACAAATAAGGCTGGGAATTATTTTTAATCTGAATGTCTTCCTAAAATCTGGAAAAAGCAGAGGACAGATCTTGAGGGATAGCAGAGTCTCAGCCATCTTCCATCCTTTGGGCCACTTAAACATATAGGTGCATTATTCATCCTCCATACAGAAAACCTTAATGCCCTACCCAAGGAATACAATCCCAAGGCCTCGTCCAAATCAAGCTCTAGGAATCCTCAGGTAAGATCAGCCTTCTTCATCAGATCCTTGTGTGGTTCCTTGTAATATGGTGAGCTATAAACTAACAGACAAGTAATCTTCCTCTGACTCCCCAGTAGAAAAGAAAGGAATAGGGAGAGGATAACCAATAAAAAGTGAAGGAGCAGGAACAACATAACCAAAATAAAATCTCCCATTGGAAAAGGGAAAATGGGAAACATGCAGCTGTCATCTGTGCATAAAAAGATTATCAAGTTCTACTGAAAAGGAATTGTGGAAACTCCCTACCCCGTCAGTGGCATAAGCCCTTGTTCAGCTTATCTGGCAGCTGTGGCTTTTGCTCTCTGCGATGATTTCTTTGATCCATTGTCTTTCATAGCCTCATCCAAAGTGGACATCCAAGAGTATACTTTCTTGGGGCCAATGCAACTTCCACAGTCTGCTTCTTGCTGGTGTCGATTTATGGATCCAGGAGTTGGGCTGATTTGTCTCAGGTTTGGCAGGCTAGTTTTCTGGTTTCTTTGGCAATACAGTTCCCTTACAACTATAAGAATGCCTTCCAGGCCATTTGTTTCTGTTCAATTCCATGTGTGCGTAATCACAGCCAAGGCTCTGGTCTTGATATAGATTTTAAGACTAAGGTTTCTGATCTTTGTAAGGACCTCAGAGTCACTTAGGTTCCCAGGGGAAGAATTCTTAATTAGTGGAGGCTCTTCCACTTTTCTGCCTCCCCCCACCCCCCTCTAAGTTAACAAGTATGCTAAATCATAGCCCACTCCTTTGTCAAAGGAATGCTGGGGGTAATCCGCTCATTCCTGGCTGCAGCCACACAGGTTTCAGTTGTAGGCTGACAGTCTTCTAAGAAGTCCTTTGGCCCATAAGAAGCATGTCATCCCTCAGCCTGCACAAGCAATAATCATCATTCACTCAGCATAACTCTTGCACAAAGTCTGTTTCCTTTTCCTAAACCTCTGAATAAATGATATCCTCTCCAGAGACCATCCCATGTAACCACCTTTTGGGTGTCAGGCCACATCTAGAGTTTTAGAAAGGGATTCTTTTGTGGTTTCTTGTGCAGGGGCCAGGGAAGTAACTGTGCCAGGCAAAGAATTACGACACCAGGAAAAAAGAAAGGACTTTGCCATGTAATCCCAAGAGACTTTAAAGAAATAGCTTTGCCTCTCTTGCTAGTTTCCTCATCTTTAAAATTAAGAGTAGCTAGATGACTTCCAAGCCCTTCCAGTTCTTTTGCTCTATAACTTTTATAAGCGTATAGCCGTATAGAACAGACGTATGGTTATACATAACATATGCACACTGCATCCCTATAACTCTTTCCTGGTGTTAGATATTCCTACCTGAGATGCCGTATCTCAAATAGGCCTGCTAAAATACTCTCATAATTTTCCTATTTAGTTCTGTGAGGCCTTCTGAATATGTTATGCAAGTTGATCAAACCCTTTACAAGAGTTGTAGCACATTTGGGCAGAATTCTTCTGGTAATTTTCACCATAAAATTCAAGGGAAATTCCATCACATTGACAATCAGACCTGGTTTCACATTCAAATGCTACCACTAAGCTGTGTCGTTTTTTGGCAAGTTACTATAAATATTTAATCACTCACCCTGAGAATCCAAACACATTCTGTCAAATATCCCTTCCCTGTTCCTTGATGAATTTTTCAGGCATAGCCCATAGCATCTGGATTACTTGTAGCTGAAAGGACAGTCTAATTCTGTTGTTTAGGACCCATTCTTAGATATGAAAAGATTTATTCAGTCTATATTAAAATTTCAATATCAAAGTGCTGAAGCTATGGCTTAGGGACCTGCTTTGGATTAGTTATCACGGTCTTTTCTTTCACTCTTTATCCTTTCTCTTTTTTTTTTTATCGTTCTCTTTTTTTGTCTTTTATCCTTCTCTCTTTACTCTTTAGCAATTCCATGGTGAGGGAAGAGGAAGGGAAATGTAGAGAAATACAGACAAAAATATATACTTTTATACCAAACTGGTCCCATTATTGTAATTCCTTTGTGGCTAACATTGGGGCTGACTGGTTGGCTACCTCAGGCATTCAATGCTGGTTCTCTCGTGGGGCACAGAGGTAGGCTCTTCGGGAAACTCCACAGGTCATGCGGCTAGTGGGTTTTCCACCTCCTGACACCCCACTCCCAGTTCCTTGACCCTGACAATACACCTCCAGTCTCCCACTGTTGTCGGGGTACCTTAATCTAATCCAAGCCTGTTTGGCTTTCAGGGCATCTTCCTGGCCCACAGGAAATGCATGAGTTCTCATCACACTGAATAGGGGGAACATCAGCTGTGCCCTACTGGATCTTTTTCCTCACTCTTCCATGATAGGTTGCTTCTTAAAAATTCACTAGAGAAAAAGCAAGCATCAGGGTCTCTGTTCACCAGCCTCTAGATGTGCAGGCTTACGTGTCACACTTCCCAGAATCCTCTCTCCACACTGTGCTCCAGGGGTAACACCAGAGAACCTGAAAGATGCCTCGGCAGAGGAAACCTCCAGCCAAGAATAAGGTCCTCAGCCTCTCCTTTTAGGCACCCAGCAATGCTAAAGACTCACTTGTCTTTAGGAAATGCGACAGCACTACCCACTTGATTGAAAACTTCCTAGTCCTATGAATTCTCCACTTCAAAGGTTTCTTAAATTTCTAGTCTTTTCTCTACCTAAATTTCTACTGTGTGACGACACTAGGATCACTCGGCTACATTTCAGTAAGTTTTGTTGAAATTTATCGAGCAGATCTGCTTTTAAAATGTGGTATACTTGTTATCTTGTGTTCCCAACTTTGGGGCTTTAGCTGAAACCTGAGATAATGAAAAAACCTCATTCAACATTCTGTTGCTAATAATAATAATAATAGTAATAATAATCATGGTAATAATATCCATGTTTGCTACCACTTAGAACTATGCACCAGGCATTGTTCTAAGCACTTTACATTTTAGAAATATTTAATCCTCTAAGAACCATACACTGTGTCCCCATTTTACAAATGTGGAAACTGAGACAAAGAAAACTTAAATAGCTTGCCTTAACTTGTGTAACTACAGCATGGAAGGTCTGGTATTCAAAGCCAGGCAGCCCCCCTTAGACATTCACTTTTAAACTCTACACTTCCTACCTTTCCTTGTTAAGAGGTTTGGACTTTATCCTGAAAGTGATAGAATTTGATTTTGCCCCCCTTCATCTATAAAATAAGAATAATGAAACCTATCTTATCTAGTGATTTGGGGGATAAAAGACAATACTGTAGATGAAGACTCTGGAACCAGAATGAATGCATAGTAGGAACTTGATAATAAATATTAATTGTCACTACTTTTCTCTTTGTGTATGAGGTAGTTGCTAGGAAGCCAGCAGCAAGAAAACCCAGCAGTCATTCCCGTAAAAATATGAGAGTCTTCTCCACCCTGACCCTGAATTCCAAATCAACTGGCACAGATATTCAGCCCCACACGTGATTCTCCTATATAACAACCAAAAGCTGGGATTTGTTTCCCAAAGTCAAAATACAGCCAGCCATGACCATATGCAATAGTTTATTTCCTGTTAGGATTATTCCTTTGAAGACTGAGCCAAAGAATCAGAGGCAAGATTGAGAAACTGAGACTGATCTCAGCTCTCTGATTCCCCTTGATCGAGTTCCCAACACAGAGTCTGGATTAAGCAGCAACTGGAAAGAGACCCTAAGTTTTATTCTTCTCTGGTAGGCAAAGTGGCTAAATCAGTCCCAGGCAAAGAGCTACGCAAAAACGCTTAGCGTGACGTAAATCTTCTCCATGGGTTGAGTTGACCCGAGCATTAGAAAATTCGCGTTTTGAGACTAGCGATACCTGCAGAAACCGGATGGATTTAGTTTCCATAAAACTCAGGGTATTAGGGAAAGACTTGCTTCCCTGTGGTTTAGTCCAAATTAAAAGTCAAAGCAATTGCACAAAAGCTCTCATTTAACTTTTAAGTGGAGTTAGGCCCACACTAACTTTATGGCACTAGGTTGCGAAAAACAAAAGGCAGCTTCTCACATGCTCTAGGAAAAAATTAGGGTTTATGTAATTTTTCCAAATTATGGGGCATTGTGCCCAAGACAAGCAGATAGAGAGGACCTAGAACCGAATGTATCCAATGTTGCAGCTCAAACCAAGGGACAGGAGAACAGCAGTTTCATTTTTGTTTTTCCACTCACACAGAAAGGCAGTGTGATGGAAGGGGAGGATCAGGTTTTAGCCCTGTCTCTGCTACTAGAGTTGTGTGGGCTTGGGAAAAAAAAAATCATTGAACTAATTTTTATCTCAATGTACTCATGCATAAATGAGACACTGAACTCTAAAAATCTGAGTTTATATTATTGGTAATTTAATTATTATCATTCAAGTATGGGAGGTATAAATAAAAAGAGGAAGAATATAAAGGACGGAGTTAAAGAGAAGGAAAGACAATTGAAAAAGTAAGCATCCTCAGTCTGTAGATGAATGCTTCCTTCCTTTTTGTAATTTGATAGCCCTCATGAAACTGGCTCCTAAAGGGAGAGGAATGAGGGGGTGTGTAGGAGAAGTTGCACAGGCAACTTAAATGTTTTCCCAGAGATAATCTGCAGCCCTATTTGTGGGACATGGTAGATCTCCCTCGCAAATATGTATACCTTTTTTCAGTGCATACACAAATATTGAATTCTCCACTTCTCTAGCATTCAGACAAATTCAAGAATCTAAGAGTTGACTCAAAATCAAGCCCAGCTTAAACTAATATTTTGTAATCAGGTATGTCTACCTGGGCTGACACTGATTCTGGTGGGGACTTCAGTAACTTTCTGGTTGCCAGAGATCTCTTACCAGGAGTATATTAAAAAATAAAATAATGCACTGGCTTTGCAGTACTAAAGCAAAGTCCATAAACCACAATATCTCTCTGTGAGGAAATAGACTTCCTGTCTGCTATTTTTTTATGTGCCCAATTAAGTGCAGATTTTTGGCTGCGTGAGCAACAAAACTGCAGCATTTTTTCCAGAAAAACCAAGAAATGAACTAAAAAACTAAACAAGAAAAAGTCTTACAAGGAGATGGACCGATAAGTGCTGTGAGATCATATTTTTTTCTCTCTTTTTATACCTGATATCTCCTAACCTGGATATGACCAACCTTGAGCAGAGTGAACTTGGTTCACATTTCTAATGTGCTGGCAACTCCCCGTCCCAGAGGGCTTTCCACCAAGTAAGGTGAGTGCATTTCAAGGCCTTATATGGAATAAAATAGCAGGGCATGCAGGCAAGTTGGGTGGTTCAGCGAGTACGGTGTCTGAGAATTAAAAATCAAAGTTAACCGAGATTCTTTGATGAAAAAATAGGGGCTGGATGACCCAGTTCAAAAGTAATAAGAACCTGCCTGAAACCGAGCTGCCAAAATAAAATTGAACCTGAAAAATGTGAGGTCTCATCAAGTCCATAGATTTTCATTTTAGTACTGAGATACACACACCTGGGTACTTCTTGGCTTAAGCCAGAAGCTAGGAGGAAGACTGATTTGGAGGATGGCATTAATAGACTCCTAACCAAGCTTCACTGATATTCTCTCTGCTACCCCAGACCCAAAAAGTTCTAGGTAAGCTTACATGCACTCCTCAAATCGGATAAAGTCTCAACTGGGTTCAAGGAGGTCAAGTTTTTTCTGGTAAGTAGTCATGAAAAAAGTGGACTAGAATCAGCACCAGTTTAAGAGACATAAGCAGTATGGGAAGATCTACTAAAGGTGTTTTTGTCTACCCTGTGAAAGTAAAGGGCAAATTCTTAGGGAGAGGCCCAAATCAGCTGAAAATACCTTTGTTCTTTTAGGAGGGCTCCTGAAAGAACACCTCCTCCAGGTAAACAGATTTGAGAGTTTCTGAGCTTTTGGCTCCTCTACTCTAGGCTACCAAATTTTGGAATTGACATTGTCAGGATACAGTTATGTTAAAGGTTTAATTACTCAGCTTCTCTACTCTGAGTAAGAACTGGGTAGGATTTCTTTTATGGCTCTCTAGATCTACTTAGTTCAGTTTCAACTCAGTCAAATACCACTTTGTGCTGGCTTGTGCAAGCTACTCAACCTTCTACTTTCATTCCCCCCATCTGTTAATTGTGTTAGTAATGCATGCTGTCTCTACTTTATACTGATGGGGGTGATGGCAAATCAGATCATATAGCTAAAAATGATTTAATAAGATACTCCAAAATAAAAAAAGAGCCTTTGCATGTGTAAAATTCAGCCCCACAGCAAATCCAAACCACAACTGTTGTTTTTAAAATAAAGATTATAAATAGGGAAGCAAAATAAAAGCATACACCTCAGTGTAGTTTCAAGGGCAAATGTTGAGTTGTGAGAAGGAAAAGGTATCTCGTGTCTGAGTTATAGTATCAATGGATAGGTGTATGCTTGTAATATATGGGTTGTGGCAATTTTGATAACCTGACTGCACATTTATACATAAATGTGTTTTACTCCACTTCTTGTCATTTAAAGGTGGAATATAAGCCCTGATCTAAGTCCTAGTTTAAAATATCAGATGTCAAATAAGCTCATTAAACTTCTCATCACACCCTTCTCAGGAGTCTGCGTGCTTTGTGAACCGCTGCAGGGCTGTTCAAAAAGTGCCCTCCTAATGAGGCCAATTCTGACTAATGCATATTCCAAGAATAATACTTGACCAAAATTGAATGCAATTCTCTTGTAGTTATTATAATTTTCTGTGACAGAGAGCAGAGGCTAAATTCGGTGAAAGTATTGTTTTTCTTCTAAGCTTGAATCTGCCAAAATTCATCTTGATTTCACCCCCACCCGCACCCCTCGTGAGTGATCCCTTTTGGAATGATGTGGTGATCATAACCAGTTGGGAAACTTGCTGAAGTGCCCGTTTTCACTGCTTTCCCTCATCCCTTCGATAGGGTTTTGGTAGGGAACTGAAACATTCCCAAATGGAAGAATCATTAATGGCAGCAAGGTGAAGAGCAGCCTAGCAGTGAGTCTTCTGAGAGCCCACGTGGGTAGTACATTTATCACACAGACAGTGCAAAAGCCATTTGAGGGCTCTAACTTCCTTCGCTACACAGAAGGAAATGTGGCTGTGAGTCAGGTTGATGCAGGAATTCCAAATATGTGTGGTCACACCAAATTAGAGAAGATTATAAATACAGTATTAGAAACCAAAAGAAAAAAAAAAAAAAAGAAAGAAGCCACAGGTAGTATTCTCATATTATATTTGTTTGAGCTGTCAGGACAAAATACTGGAGAGAAATGTTTTTCAATGTCATGGAAACTAAGATCTGCTTTCCAAAATTATTTTCCACTAACTTAAAGCTGTGTATTATCACATAAACCTAAAGATTCCTATTCTTGTAGAAACAAAGCAATTTCTTATAACTGGCAAAAAAAAAAAAAAAGGGTACCTATCTCCAAGGTCAAGTGAACACAAAGGTGAGGTGGTCTGGCCTGTGGAGTGATGCCTGGGAAGCAAGACCTGCTTTTAGCCTCCAGGGTCATATTATTTTGCCACATTCTCATAACTGATGAGGTAGATGCCCAAATCCCTCCTTTCCTCAGGCTTAGGGAGCAAAGGGATTAGATGACAAGGCGGCCTTCTCTCACTAGCTTAAGTAAGAGTGTTTCATCTGCCGTATTTTTACTTTGAGAGGCTAGTAAGTTCATCAAATCTGTTTTTCAAATTAAAGGAGGTATGAAGAACCAGAGGAGTTGAGTGCTTTTTCAGTTAGATGGACCACATGTCTTCACAAATCTTGAGTAGGTTTAACTTGAGGGCAAGGTCTGCAAGTTTAGACCTCAACTACACAGCACACCTCACTGTTTTTTGTGCTTGGTTTGTTCCTTTTAGGAAATGAGAATTAATAATAGAGTTCAGTGGAAACTATTATATGGGGGTGGGTGGGTAGGCTTGACTTTTTTTTTCACAAAGCTCACGGCATGCTTTCCCTTGCCTTCCTCATGACCCTTAATCATGTCTCCTAAAGGTCTCCTGAACTAAATCTTTAAATTTAAAAAGCATTCCTATGAAATTATATAGACATCGCCACATGCTTAACCTATTATTGCTGTTGGACTTTGTTTCCCAGAAATGGAGAAGAAAGCAGGTGGCCAGTCCTTCCTCTCTTGCCATATCTTCCCCTTTATAGAGCTTATTAATGCAAGTTCCAGAGCATGAATGACTATTAACGCTGGCCCCGCCCCTGGCTGTGCCCCCGGGAGAAGTACTAAAGAGCGAGTGAGAACACATCCTGTACCGGTCCTGGCTGCTGACCCACACACCTTGTCCTGGTGCCTTGGCAAACTTTTGTTGTCCACTCAGGATTCAGGCACAAGTAGTACCATGCCACTCAGGGCTGTGGCACCCCGGATACCAGGGCAGAATAGTTGGATTCCCCTCAAACGCAGAGACTGTTGCAGGCAGTAGTTGAATGAGGGTGGTGCCAGTAGTAGATTAAAATGTATCAATAAAAGGAGACTGTTCAGTTCATCTTTATTCAGGGCCTTTTAGCTTGCAAGTTTCTTTCATATTAATTATGTAATCTTCACAATTAGTCTGGGAGGTATTTTCATTTTTCAGATGAGAAAACTGGGGTAGTGAGTTGTTCGTTCACCCAATGAATACTGGCTTGCTGTATGTCTGGCACTGTTCTAGGCCCTGGGGATAAAGCAGTAAACAAAACAGACAAAATTGCTGCTCTCAAGGAGCTTGCATTCTAATTGGGAGGAGAAGGGAGAAAAACAACAGATGAAAACACAAATAAAATAGATAGCATGTCAGATGGTGATAAATGCTATGGAGAAAAATAGCGTGGACAATGAGGAGAGAGTACCAGTAGGGATGGAAGAAGGGGTTCTCTTTTAAATAGGGTGGTCAGGAAGAGCCTTATTGAGAAGGTGACATTTGAGCAGATAGCTGCAGGAGGGAAAAGAGCTAGCTAGATGGGATATTACTGGCAAAGGAAAGAGAAAGTGCAAAGGCCCTGAGGCAGGAGCATAGCTAGCTTTTAAGGAAATGCCGAGAAGCATGCATGATTTATGTGGAATAAATGAGTCTGAGAGTAGTAGGATATGCGATCAAAGAAGTAGGAAAAATTCCATCAAGGTAGGAGCTCGGCTTTTATCTTGAATGTGATGAGAAGCACGGGCATTATTCAAAATGATGAACAACAGCACAGATGCCAACCAGTCACCATGGATGCCTGACAACAGCACTGAAGGAACATCCCAGAGGTGTCCAGAAGTGCACAGCATCATGCCTTGAGTTGGTGCCTTGGAGGGAGATCTAGTGGGTTTCAGGGGAATTACAGGGCATAGTGACTGTTTAACAGGGGAGGGGCTGTTTACCAATGGGGACAGAAGATTTTAATATTTTAACAACTGGTACTGAGAACTAGCTGAATTGGCTGGGTCTGAGTAGAGGAGTGACATGATCTGTCTCACTTTTTGAAGGATTGCTCTGGCTAAAATGTTGAGAGTCGACCCTAGAGGGGCAAGGATAGAAATAGGAAGTCCCCTGAGGTTAATGTGAGATCAGGTGTGAGGCAGACAATGGCAGCCGTGGCAGAGTGGTGAGCAGCATCAAATTGAGAATATGTTTTGAATATAGAGCCAAAGGACTTTGCTGATAGATTGGATATGGGGTGTGAGAGAAAAGGGGTGTCGAGCAGGGCGTGAGGAACTAGAAGGCTAGGGTTGCCACCAGCTGGGGTAGCGAAGACTGGAAGTGGAATGGGATGGGGCAAGAAGATCAGAAATTTCATTTTGATTCAGTTGAAATGAGTTGAGTTTCTTGAGCACCTACGATGCACCAGAGTAACTACCCTATGAGCTAAGGACTGTACTTCTTTCGTTTTTCAGTTGAGACACTGTGGCTAAGAGAGGGAAAGTGATTCATACATAGCCACACACCAATCAAATAGCACATTAAGGACCCCAGCAAGATTTTTCAATTCTGAGTTGAATACCATTCCTCGGGCACCACAACTGAGAATCAAATAGTGCTACCAAAGTGGACAATTGGTGAGAATTTACTTTTCTGTGGCCCACTTGAAGGCAAGATTTAAATGAAAATGTTCAAACTCGAGAATTTAGAGAATCTGCTGTAAAAGAGGAGAACAGTTTAATCTTAAATTCAAAAACCAAGAGGTCTTTTTTTGTTCCTTAAAAAATAAAACAAAACCGAGGTGAGCCTAAGGCCAGCATGCTGATTGCATCAGAGAGACAGAGATGAAAAGAGGAGAGAGGAAAACGGGCATGAGCCCTAAATCAGCACACTAAAGGGGCTGGTCTCCCAGGCTTGTATTATCAGACATTAGTCAAAGAGGGACGTTCTTTTGCTGGCTTAGAAGAAAATTGAAATAACACATTAATTTTAGGTTCTTTGATTTTTTTTTTCCTGGAGATATTTTGCTTTGATACATCTGACAACAGCCAAAGAGAAAGCCTCAGAATACAGACATAATAAAAACAGTTGATGGTCCATAGTCACTAAGCATAAGTTCCACTTTTTTGATGTTGCCCAGCCCGAACAGGCAGCGGTCTAAGGAGCTTTAGGACATCCAACAGGATTTAAAGAGCTAGCCTTAGAGTCAGAAAGTTCTAGCATTAGAACTTCCTCCTTCACCTAGTGGCTTTAAGACCTATTAAAACTCAGATACTTCTGAGAAAAATAATGTTTTACAATTGATCAGGAGACCACTAAGTATAGAAGAAGGGAATTTAACAACAACAAAACATACATGGCACAAAATGGGAAGGTCTTTCACCATTTGGCAGAGGCTGGCTTGCATTGCTGCCTTTGACACCACATTTAGAAAGGAAGCAACCAATGTTTGGGCAAAGAAATGAAAGAAGAAACTGGAATGGGCACTCATTCATTTAACCAGCATTTGTGGTCCAAAAATAGAAACATAATAACAATTGGGACTTGAGACAGGGAGGTAGGACATGGTATAAGTGAAATAAATTCCTTATCTTTTACAATGGAGAGTCAAAGATACTGTATCAAGCTGAAAAAAAAAGAGGAAGACAAGTTCCAGAAGAATTAAAATCAGGAATTTTTTTAAGGTGGCTTTCTTGGGTTATAAGAGAGAGCTAAGGAAGTGAGGATATTTTTACCATACTCTTCTGAACCACTTGCTGTTTACTTTAAACGAGGTACATGTAGTTCATTAAAATTTTTAAATTGAACAAATATATCAAAATTTTATTTATATGAACTAGGGATAAGTGGTGAACAAGACACACATTTTCCCTGCTGTCATAAAAGCTTATGAACTCACCACTTTGCAACAGAAGAGCGAGAGGGGAAAATCTGAAGTACAATAAAAAAGAAACAAATAGAAAAGAGGAAAACCTAGTTCTTTTCCCTGGTAGTCCCTTATTTCTCTGTATTTGATTAAATTTAAAATGAAGCAAGGGCACAAGATATTCCCACTAGGTAGACTTTTTATAGCTATAATGCATAAGGTATATAACTGAGTTATGGTTGGCTCTATCATGTTTCCAACCATATCCCTACCTCCTTCTTTCTCTTTCCTGAAAAGAGCAACTTTGGAGTTCCTCTCCTCAGCAGGAGTTGAACCACCCACATTAAAAAAGAAAGTGGGTAGGATGAGTGGGAAGTAAGCACAAGAAAGGAAATATTGTCTTAAATTTCCCTTTGATTCTGGGACTCTGACCTGACTGTATATTAGCTTACCAACCTCCCAACTAGATCACAAGGAAGATAGTTCCAAAAATAAATAGCCAGAAGCAAAGGGGTTAATACATTTAAATATGTTAAAGGTGAATCATTCACGGAACTTCAGACTTCAAACATGGAATCATTAAAACTATTAGTGTTGACTCCCAGTTCTGTTCTCCAAAAGCTGGGGGTGTCAGGGTACCTCTGTTTTAATAACTCTGGTAAGTCTTTCTTCTCATAATTTGTTTCAGACTTACTTTCCCAGGATACAGTCCTGATTGGAGTAATACCCTAGAAAATCTTTGCCAACAGTGGCCCACAGTTATTACCAACCCAGAAAAATCATCATGGTTTTGCAGTTAGAACTTTCGCCTTTTGTTGCATTCAACAATATTTAATTAGTGTCTACTATGTGCCAGAACTATAATAGGTATAAAGATACCAGGATGAAATAACAAGTTCTTGCTCTTAAGGAGTACATACTCTGGTTAAAACTAAAATAAAGCATAACAAATGCTTCAGTAAAGTTGTAATGGGGATAATATTTTTATATCTTTCCTATTAAGTAAACTCATTTATGTTGACCCCCATCAAACTTTATAGATTAGGGAGATGAGAAGCATAGATGCCATCTAGAGAAGAAATGATATAAGAAAAGTCTCTTTCATAAAAAAGGAAGTAGAAAGCCTGCATCTTCCAGCTTGGAGGATTACGAAGAGAAGAAATGATGATACAATGTGAAGAAGTCAGGTCCCCATAATCACATTTCACTGCTATCTCCCACCTCAAAAAAGAAACTTGATTTGGGTGGGTTACTTAGAAACATCAATCTTGGCATGAAGACTTCAGAGATGAAGGTAGCCTGTACATGTTGCAGGTCTCTAGGAGAAGCCACCCCTATATACTGCCAAAAATGTATACCACAAACTTCTTCCTAGTCTTCCCCAGAGGGACCATAGCCACTTACCATGGGCCCTGTGCACTGAGGAAGTAGACATACCCAGGGTTTGCGTGTGTGTGTGTGTGTGTGTGTGTATGGTGGTGGTGGGGCTGTTACATACTAGCTCTAAACTGATTCTGATTCCAGAGACCCAAAACCACTGCGATCCACCAGTTAGAGAAGGCGCTAACAGTGACCAGTTGGTCAGTGTGGTTTTGGTTCAGGTCTGTCTCATAGTGGGCCAGTGGGTCTCCAAACCACCTTGTGATCATTCTTAAAATTCTGGAAAGCAGAGTTGGAATATACATCCTCAACCACTGTCAGAACCCCCATATGGGTTCTCTGACCTATGAAGTGAGGGGTATTATGATAAGAAAAGCTAAGTGGAAACCCCTAGAACCTATACCTACCAAAATGTTTAACTAAAAGCAATACCACATTCTTGAAAAGACTGAAGAGATTTGTACCACCATCAAGTACTTCAATGATGCAAGGATGGTGATTTTTAACAGATCCCCATTCAAATCACTTATTAAGCATGTAAGAAGACAGGTGGATTCTGGAAAGTAATGGCATATGATCATATACTTAATCAGGTGATGACCCAAATTGCAGTTGCTGTTTCAGATGTGGTTTATTTGCTGGAACTAATCAACCATCCCCTGGTACCTGCTAGACAGTTATTGGTCTGGTGAATGCTTTTCTTTTCTCTTTACGAACATGTTAGTAAAGTCTACCAGAATCTTAATTTTAGCTAGAAGGGTCACTAATACACAGTTGCTGTTCTATCTTAGGGCTGTATTAACTCCATCTTCTTAACCACTAGTGCACAGGGACCTTAATTACCTCTCCTTCCCACAGAACAAATTACTCAAAATGTTGATGTTATCACGCTGGTTGAAAGCAGTAAGCAAGAAGTAGTAATTACTCTGGAAACCTTGATGAGACACATTGGTGCTAGAGGATGGGCAATAAGTCGCCAAAACATACTACGCTAATTGAAAGGCTGTGATTTTCAAGCTAAAATAAAGCAAGATCAACAAGATGTTGCCTATAAGAAACCTACTTGAAAGATAAAGACAATGGTAGAATTTAAGGGAAAAGAAAGGTAAGAGACACCCCACTCATCATAAGAAAGCTGTAGTGGTTATATCAAATAAAGTGAACAAAAATATTACCAAGAATAAAGGAGATTTCATGATACTAAAATAAGTCAATTCATAAAAAAAGACATCAATCCTAATATGTGTGTATAACTAATTTCAGAGTTTCAAAGTAAGTGAAACAAGAACTGACAGAACTGAAAAGAGAAAGAGACAAATCAACAATTATAGCTGAGGGTTCAACTCTCCTCTGTCAGTAACTAACAGAACAGGCACACACTATCAGCAACTTGACCTAATTAATATTTGCATAACACTATATCCAGCCGTGCTAGAAAGCACATTCTTAACAAGCGCATGGAGAAAATAATATAGGTCATTAATCATCACGATATATTTTTTTCAATGTATTTGAAAGTATTGAAATCATACATGTTCTTTGAACACAAATAAAATTAAATAAAAATCTACAACAAGATGTCTGGGAAACTTGGAAAATAAATAACATACTTCTACATAACCATAGGTCGAAGAAGAAATCAGAAAAGAGACAAGAAAATATTTTAGTCTGAATGAAAATGAAAACATATCAAACTTTTTGAGATGGAGCTAAAGTAATGATTATATGGAAATTTATAGGTTTAAATGCTCAGATCAAAAAAGAAGAAAGGTCTATAATCAATTCAATAAGTTTCCAACTTAAGAAGTTAGGAAAAGAATAATAATTTAAGCCCAAATTAATTAGAAGTAATGACAAAAAAATAGAGCAGAGATCATTGACATAGAAAATACAAAGAAAAAATTAAACCAAAAGTTTTTCTTTTGAGAAGATAAATAAAATTGATAAACCTCTGCATAGACTGACCATAAAAAAGGGACAACAATAACACAAATATCAATACTGAGAGTGAAAGAGGGGATATTACCACAGATGCTACAGACATCCATGTTATTATGAATACCTTTATGAAATGGATAAATTATTTGAATGAAAAAATTATCTAAACTTGACAAAGTAGAAAATCTAAATAGTCCCATATCTATTAAAGAAATTGAATTTGAAATTAAAAACCTTCCCACAAAGAAATCCCAGGCCAGTTTGTTTCAATGGTGAAGTCATTCAAATATTTAGTAAGAAATCATAACAATCATAACTCTTTCAGAAAATAGAGAAAGGCACATATTTTATGAGGCCATCATTCCCTGATATCAAACCAAAGTCAGTAAAAAAACAAAACAGAAGTCCAATATCCCTTATGAGCATAGATACAAAATTTCTAATTATTAATGCATAGAATCTAGCACTATAAGAAAAAGACAGTACATTGCAACTAGTTGAAGGGTATCTCAGGAACACAAGGTTGATTTAACTTTTGAAAATCAATCAATGTAATTCATCAAATTAACAGAATAAAGGACATTCAAAGGGAGCATTTGAGAAAAATCAACACCCATTCATAGTACTAACTTTCAGCACGTTGGAGTAGAAGCACATTTCATCTGATAAAGGGTATCTGCAAAAAACCTACTGCCAAGACCATGTTTTAGTTTATAAAAGCTGCCAGATTACAGGGAATTTTTATCTGTAATTTATTACAGATAAAAAGGGAATTTAAGGGCAGCGTGACAGTGGCTCAATGGCAGAATTCTCGTCTGCCATGTGGAGATCTGGGTTCAACTCCCAGTGCCTGCCTGTGCAAAAAAAATGGGGGGGGGGGTAATTTAATAAATTACAATTTTTCAGTTCTAAGCCTATAAAAATGTCCAAACTAAGGTGTCCAGGTAAGATACCTTAGATCAGGGAAGGCCAATGGGTCTGCAATACCTCTATCAGCTGGGAAGTCTCATGGCTGGCATCTCCTGGTCCCTTGCTCCTGGATTCCATTGCTTTCAGTCTCTGTTCCTGTGGGTGTTCCTCACTTTGCTTCTCTGGGGCTGGCTTTCATCTCTTGTCTTCCCTTGGCCCTCTCTTGGTTCTGGCTTGCTTAACATCTCATGGTGACTTCTACTGGCCTCCAAGCATCTCCAAATATCCATGTCTGTCTTCTCTGCTTGTCACCTCTGCTCTGAAGTTTCTGTTGGCTCTACCATTTCTGGCTCTTTCCACTATGTTTCCTCTTTTAAAGGATTCCAATAAACTCATCAAGACCTACCTGAAGTGGGTGGAGTTCCATTTCCATCTAAATCAAAAGGTCACATCCACAATTGAGCGTATCACATCTCCTGGAGATAATCTAATCAAGAGAGTCCAACCTACAGTATTGAATCAGGATTAAAAGAAATGGATGACACCATAAGATTGGATCAGGATTAAAACATGGTTTTTCTGGGGTGCATAATATTTTCAAACCGGCACAGACCATAACAATGATTCTTTTTTTTTAAACAATGATTTTTTGAAAAATGATTTCCTCAAGTCAGGAACAAGACAAGACTGTACATTCTCACCACCTCTGTTGATCTCAGTAAAATTTTTAGAGGTCCAAGGTGGAGGATAAATTGCTCTCTCTGGCCTTTCTTATCACTAGGAAAGAGTTCATCATGCCAGTGCTTCAGGAGGCCCAGTTGGTGGCTTAATTCTCTAATTCTTCAATTTCCATTTCTGGAAGTTAACTTTCCCATCTCCTTCCACAATTATGTGAAGTTTGATTTCTATAAGTCCCTTAGTTCATAATACTCATAGTTGCTCTCCCTCTGCAACAGAACCCTGGCAAAACCATCCCCAAGTTACATGTTGGAAAAAATACGAAAGTGTCAATGAGCAACTCATTCATGCTTTCAGAGACCAGAGATCAAATCTCACAACCATGGTCTTCTATTAGGCCTTCCGTTACCTACTATATTACTTTTCTATTGTTGCATGCCAAATTACCACAAATGTGGTGACCTGAATCAACACAGATTTATTATCTAACAGCTTTGTGTGGTTCAGGCCTCACACTATAGCCATGTCCTCGGCTCAGGGTCTCACAAGGCTAAAGTTGAGGTGTCAGCCAGAGCTGTAACCTTATCTAAAGCTCAGGGTCCTCTTCCAAGATCACTGGTTGTTGGCAGAATTCACTTCCTTGCAATTGTAGGAATGAGGTCCCTACTTCCTTGCTGGCTGTTAACTGGAGCCACACTCAGATTCTAGGCCCTCCACTCCATCCCCCGGTTTCCTACCACATGGCCTTTTCTACAACATGGCAGTTTGCTTCTTCAGTGCCAGCAGGATAGCATTTCTCCTGCTTCAAATCTCTCACTCCAGTCTGCTAAGGAGTCTTACTAACTTAACATTACTACAGGAATGACTATTCCATCACCTTACATGTAATACATAGCCTAATCAGGGAAGTAACTATCCCACCATATTCACTTGTTCCACCCACACTCAAGGGGAAGAGGTTATACAAGGCATTTACAGCAGGGAACAGGAAGTTTGGGGGCCACCTTAGAAATCTGCCTACCACATCCACTGACAACATTTTGTAAAGAAGGAACAGAAGCACTAAGAACACTAAAATTGATATTGACTACAATGAAGCTCCAAGCACATTTGATGACTAATAGGTTTGCATCTTTTTAAAAATAAAATATTGTGAAATGCTATACTCTTTCATAATGGGATTTTGTTAAATGAAATACTAAGAATAGAAGAGTATGTCCTTGCAGAGGTTGGCAGACTTTCTTCCTAAAGGTCCAGATGGTAAATATTTTAGTCTCTGCAAGATATACAGTCTCTGTTATAACTACTCACATCTTCCAACTTGTAGCTCAAAAGCAGTCAGCTGTTGTTTCTGTAAATAAAGTTTTATTTATAAATAAGCCATGCCCATTCATTTAGTTATTTTTTATGGCTAACTTCCTATCTTCTAGCCATTGAGTCACTAAATTATCCCTAAATATTTATGGGAATGAAATAGATTTTTTTTTTTTTTTGCCAGATCAACCAATTCAGCATCTTTTCCATCACAGTTAATGTTCAGATGGTGAGGCTATAGTAATTGCCGTCTGTGATATGGTTTGACCTTTCACATAGAAATCCATTATTTTAAATGCGCTAAAGCTTTTTGAATCAGCTTTTATCTTTTCCTTTCAGTTTTTAGGTAACTGATTTTGAGATATCTGGAGAGTAATTTGTTCTGTCTTAGTGTATAAAAGACATTCATTGATACCCGTTCCAGCGCCCCTAACTGGAAGGATCTGTCAGTCACTTTATTGCCTTAGCATTAAACTTATTGGGGAATAAAATGAAAAGATTTGGGTCTTGGAAGATGGATAGAATTCAGATAGGAGAAGAAGAAACGGAAAAGAATTTGAAGCCAGGGAGCAATGTAAGGTATTAGATGTATGCCATAGGGCAAAAGAAGAAGGAAGTAGCTATATTGAAGCTATGAACCATGAAGTAGGATATTCACGCTGGAGGTCATGGGAAGCAGAATTATAATTGACAGAATGGAGTCATATCCTGAGATCTTTTACCACTATACCAATAAATTGTGGGCTTCAACAAAAAGGCAGAAAAGAAACAGTATATGGATTTTTAATAGGGAAAATGACACATGAAATTTATATTTTAGGAACATTAGACAAGTGAATAGAAATAATTAGTATAGGTAGCAACCATCTGTTTCAGGTATGAGGTGATCAAGCCTTAGGCTAACTGTGGGAATAGAATGGAAAGAAGAAACCTGGAAGACCTCTAAAGGAGAATCTATGACACTTTTGTCCCTTCTATAAATAGTGTTTCCCCAATACACATTGCCCTCAATTTTATAACTTTGCTAACATACACTTTTAGCCTTATATTCTAAGAACCAGTATCTGCTTATACAATTGAGCTGGATAATTAATAATAGAGATGCCTACCACTTACTGAGTGTTATTTAATTTTCACAACAACCCTATGAGATAGGTACTATTTTTCTTTCCATGAATGATGAGCAAACAGAACCAGAGAGGCTTAACAACTCACAGAGCTGGTCAATACCAAAGTTCCAAATCTAATTCAGGCCTTCCTACTTCCTGAACTCTATGACATATAACCTCCATAAGCCATTAAGTTAATAAAACTACGTACACAAAGTAGTGATAAGACTTGTTTTACTTATGATCACTACAATTTAATATTCTTTTGTCTCAAGGAGTCTAATCCATGCAGTGCCATTCAGAAGCAGATTAAAAGCTTAAGCTATATCTACTTACCAAATTGAGCTTGAGATTGGACATAATGACCCTAATGATTTAAGCCTACAATATCTTACTTGATTATATCACTATACAGATTCTGTATTTCAGCATAAAACAGAAGTTTATGAGACAATGTTCAAAAAATACCAAGCAGAACACCTAGCTCATGGCAAATACTCAATACCAGTTCCTCTTCCCCTTTTTCCTTCTTTTTATTCTCTTCTATCAGTTATTCCTCTCTTACATTAATAAATTAAAATATAGAGAAGCAGTTAGTTTAATACCATTGAAGGAAGACTACGTGTAATTTGAAGAGAAAGGGGAAGCAGTAGGTCCATCAATTGTGCATGTCCCCAGGAAACTGAAAGAAAGGAACCACAAGGAGAGTTTGCACTTTTTATGAAAGGGGAAGAACTGACAAGAAAAAGTTTGGGGGAATGGAAAGCTTATTGCAAGAAAGGGAAATACATGGCTCACTGTCAATAACCTGTCATAATGACCTTAGAGCATGAAACACTCTGTTGTTTGATTTACCCAGATAATTACATTTGTTCTGCATTTGGTATACCAGAGGACTAAAAGTTGTGGTTCTGCTGTGGATGGAACTGCCCTTTGGAAGTTGACTTTTCTCCCTGGATGAACTCGCAACAAGCAGTTCCACCGAATGAGCAGTTCTGCCCCAACTAGAGCTGAGGAGACCCCTCTGCTCTCTTGCTAGCTGACAAGTACAGACTTAGCCTCTGGGTCACATAATTCCAGGCATGAATCAGTTCATCTCCAAACACCCAGCATGTCTGCTCCATCAATTAAAATGAATTAGGCAAATGAGCCACTAGAAAGTTCAAGCATGATTAGTAGTTCCCATGCATGTTCATTTCCACTTTTAACATCTTCATTATTTCAACTAAGACCTCTAGTTATGAGTTTCATTAAAAGAGAAAAAAGAAGAAGAAAAAAGACACAAACTTGCTTTCTAGACAGGTTAATACAAGCTCTTCCCCAGCTTTCTATTCTTGACTTAAGGAACATTCTCAGAGTGAGAGCAAAGGAGTTTTGGGTTGTATGGAAAATCTGACTCAAACCAAAAGCTCAGCCAATACCACAAAATGGATTGGAGTCAAATCAGATAAATATTAAAAGAAAAGAACACAAAATATTTTTGAATGACAATATCAAAAAGGTTAAAAAGCCTAACAGAATCTGGTTCAAAATGCTCAGATCACAGGCTAGCTTCAACCTAACAAGGTACTTTAAAGTATGGATTAAATGATGTTTCCTTTCCTGTGCCCATAGAAAATGTAATTAAATGTTCACAAATATATACATTCCTATTGGGTTTGGTTTCTGTAACTACCAAAAATAATGTTCGAAAATTCACTCAAACCTCCCAGTGTATTATTCATGTAACCTAGATATCTCACGAAAACAAAATGTACAAGACCAGTGGCAGTGAGCATATGAAAATATCCGGCACCAGCCTGTTTTTACTTCTTTGATAAACTGCATTGTCTTTTTGGCATAATGGAAAAGGATTAGTAAGGCTTACCAAATAAACAGCAGCTTCCTTAGAGACATTGCCCCTTGTATTTTATAAAACCAAGAAATCAATCCTGAAGAAAATATGGGAGTCTTTGACAGACTAATGGTGAAAAAACCTTCAAGGTTTATAACCATAAAAAGATTTGGATCAGGTGAGAATTTGGGCTAGTGATACATTTTAATACATTCTATTTTAAGCATCCCCAAATTCAGATACTTATACACAGCTTATCTAATTTTTTTCTGAAAATCTTAAGTCTGCAAAATTGTGTTCTCCCAGGACTTCTTGCCTATGTTTGGCCTGGAAATGATAATATTTATAATAATATATCTTGAAATGCAGAGGTGCGCCCAAAGGAAAAATAATAATAATAAAAGTAAACCAGACACTTTCAAACTTCAAAAAATGTTCGACCTAGTGAGTGCTTTGGGTAAGGGCTTATATGGTGAGGGTAAGATGCATTTTTAAAATAAAGTCCAAATAAGTTTTCCCTATCCTTTGCTGAAACAAGTTTGGCATTTTTTCAACAACTCTTTTACAATATATATTGAATAAGTTAAGGGAAGGGAAAGCTATAAAGGCAAACAGTTTAGAATTTAACTTTTGTGGGGAAACTTACAGCACTTAAGAAGTAGAATCTAGACATTTTCAAATACATGTCAATTCTTGTACTGTCTGAGGTTATATCCCCTATTTGAATTAACACCAAGACCTGAGTTCTCAAAAAGCACTGCCCTGTTCAGCAAAGTCCAATGTTTGAATTAGCTTTTCTCTAGCACTCTATGAGTGATCTGCTTTCTTGACCAGTAAAGTCTGCTATGAGCTTCTGAAGTCATTATCTTGATACATTCATTAATCTGGAAAGCTGCAGATGAATGGTATCAACAAAGTTATTATTAGATGATAAGCCTTTTACTTTATTTCCTTCCATCACTGATAATGAGGAAGTACTTGCTTCCCAGATAATTAAAGGTCGGCAGCTTTATAAGCAGGTTTGCTTTGCCACTTTTTGCTTTGTATGGTTTCTTTTAAGTTTCTCTTCTTTTAATAATTGACTTAACACTTGCATGTAATAAAAAGGTCAGATAGGCTCCACACAAAGCACCCACAATAGCTGACAGCTTATCGCACGGCTCTTAACCACCCTTTAGCTAAACAGAAGTGTCGGAACATGTAGGAACAAAGAGACTAAGGAGTACTTCAAGGAGCATGTCAACAAGAGCACAGAAAAGAGAGGGACTGAAAGACCCCGCATAAGGGGGAGTCACACTGCCTAATAAACAATGGCACAATTCCTTCTGAGGTAGCTAGCAGGCTTTCATGAACCACCAGGAGATTATCTGAAGAAATTAGTGCTTTGGTGAAGGTGAAAACGTGCCATTATCTGATGAGGGTCAGATCTAGACACATGTAAAGAACACACGAGGCTGCAGCTTATCTATTCACTGGTATTTTTCAGGATCAATATCAACCACTGCAGCCAAGTAACACCTATAGCAGTCCAACTAATTTTCAAGGAGGCCAACATGAATCTAAAAACCGTAGTCGTTCTAGTTTCCTACAGATTTTTTTTTTTGCATGACATTAGGTTGAATTACTAGGTTAAATATTAGGTTGCTGATATTTGACCTTTTTTGACCTACAAAAAAAATAGGTAATTTCATATGGTTCCATCTATATTTATAAATAGAATGGTGTAAAGATTTTCTTTGGACTTAAAAATCAATCTAATCCTGTGGGTTTTTCAGGTTCAGTGCATTTAAATGCCAAACACTAAGTTATTTGTATTTCTCCTTTTCTTCGAGTATTTCTAACTCTTTCCATTTTCATGGATATCAAGTGTTTCATAGATATCTGCCCCCACGTGCCAAGTTGTGGGAAGATTTAACTCTCAACTTCATATGAAATCAAGGATACACTTTCTGCTTAAGCCAGTAAACTTTGCACAAGAAATACTTTTTGTTCTACAGTCACATACTGAAAATCTTGTACTAGCCCATTTGCCAACAAATATCAATCCTTCGTCCTAAGAAAGACTGGGGGAAGGGGTGGGGTGGTGCCAGGGAATTGCTCAGCTCTGATAAAGCAATTACTAGTATCCTCTAGATGTCAGAGCAATTCGATTCATTCAGTAACATCTTTTTTCCAGGCAACAGAGAGAAAAAAATAAGCATGCAGGAGCTTCTGAGTCAGAAAACCTCACCCAATCTTCTCAGGGTCTCGAGACCCCTGTGAGGGGTGGACCACAGGATCGCAGAGTTCCCCTCATGGTCTAAATTCTGTGTTCTTTGACTCCCGTATTCATGATTGTAAATGCTTAAGGAATTGTTAGGGTGGCCTAATGAATCAACCTGAGACTTCCTATAATCTGCCTGAATTTGTCCCAAATCTTTAAAAGCACACAAATATGAACCAATGAACCTAAATTATAGTATACTCTACATTTACTGTAGGAAACTTCCTGTTATCACTACCTTTATATAAATGATTGTTCACCATATAAGTAAGAGACAAACCACTTAATAATTTCCAGGCCAGTGAACTTTTGCTCAACTTCAAAATAAAGTTGTTATTCTCCTTTCAACAAAGGTTCAGGCTATACTAAGCCTAATGAGAATGTCTTGCCAGGAAAAAAAAACGTATGTCATCAATAGCAGTGCTGACAATATAAACACTGTAAGGTCAAATGGCTCCAACTCTATTTTTTACTTTATGTTCTCATATAGTCACTCTGTGAACACCGGGTTTGGGTGACCAAAGGCTACCATAAAGTTGCTTCTATTTTTCTATTCATAAAGATTGCATGAAGTTTGTTTGTTCATTTTTTAAAGATAAAATATTTTATAGTATCTTAAAATAAGATTCTCAAGGAAAAAAATCCAAATTTCTCTATTGCAAAATGCCAAGAATTGGGATCGTCTTGATCTTTCCACTGATATGCTCTGGACCTGGAAACAAGTCAATTCTCCTTTCCTCAAGCTCTTGAAATTAATGTTTTATCTGGATCACCTATGTCATGGTAGTCAAGGTTTCCCAAGAATAAAATGGAATTATATGGCATGTTAGATTCCTTCCAAAGGTGGTATCACCGTTTCTTTCTTCTTAATTAGTTGATGATATTGCCAGCTTTTCCCCAAGGCACCATATTTATTCCAGCAAATTCTTATTTAGAAAGCTCACATTACAATGATCCTGTACGCTTTATCTGGTTTGGCAAATTTAAGCTCCCACCCACCAATTTATGTTTTATTAAAACCAATTCAGTTGAAGGAGTATATCTAAAAGTTCTGCAACTAAATTCCTTGAAGGCAAACTGTGAATTAAAGGCTATATCAAATCCAATTTCTAACAGCAAATGTGTGTGTGAATAAGGGAGTCTATAATGCATGCAAAAAGCTCTAAGCTTTATAGGTATCTTGAGGTGATGATATATGATAAATAGTAACACTAATGAATTAATGAATTTATAAATATCATTTTGCCAATAGAATAGAAGCATCTTTGACATGAAATTGTTAGACCACCTCTGAGCAATATGCACCAGGATTTGTTCATTAGGTTGGCTTCAGAGAGATAGAAGAAAGTGCAGGGAGAGGGATATATGCAGATATATTCATATTTTCTCTTTTTTTTTGTATGCTAAGTGGTGGGGGGGCACATTTCATTGTTTTTCCATGTGAATATCCCGTTATCACAGCATCATTTGTTGAATTTTTTTTGTGGGGGTGGTGGTTAGTGCATGGGTCTGTAATCAAACCCAGGTTTCCCGCATGGTGGGCAAGAATTCTACCACTGAATTACCTGTGCACTTCTCATATTTCCATTTTGATATAACCATTGTATGTGTACATCTCTTGGCTGTATCATAGGAAAACTGTTAAATAACTCAATGGAAACATACCCTGCTATCATTTTGATGTAGAACTGACAATGCATTCTCTTAGATACATTATACTTTTTGTACTTTTGTTTATGTCTAATTTTAAATTGAGCATTAAGGAATGCAGTATTTGTAACTGCCAGTACCTATAGAGGCCTGCTGCCATTTTTGTCTTTTATGAACTTTTGTTCTCAAGAGAGGCAGGAATACATTTTTCCCCCCAATTGAGTTGGTGTCACGTATTCTTGTTTGTCACAATACACATGGCTCTCGGACCTCGAATTGGAAAATATGCATGAAAAAGCATGATACTTTCAGTGTGATCTCAACCGTATAAAAATGTAGGCACATAAAAGACCTAGAAGAATATGTCAAATTATAAACTGCTTGTAATTCTGGATGACTTTTTTGTTCTCTGCTTCCTGTGCTTTTCAGTTTCCTATATTGCACAATTAACTTAAAAGCTTAAAAAAATTAAATATTTTTAAAACCCTCAAAAAAAAAAAAAAGCCATGAAGGTAACCATGGTGTGATTCAGGTATGCCTTCAAGGCCAGGGCGCTGACTGGAATAATTTGATTCTAGAAAGAGTACACCTAATTATGGGCCTAAAGTGGCTGGTGGCTAAGCTAAAGTTCATTCCAACATCAGACTAATTGTTCCATTTCCTGTCTCAGTGAATGTTGCAATGAAGAAGACAAAAGTATCTATATCCTCTGCAGATCTGGAAGACGCATGATACAAGAATGAGATAGGAAGAGCCAGGACCGAAAGATAAAAGAACTTGGAAATTATGCAAAAAGTTGGGCAAACATTCTAAAAAAGGAAAAATGGATACTTTTGGAAAAGAATTCAGGGAGCAAAAAGAGGAAAAAGGAATGATTAAAAGAAAAGGCATGTAAGAAAAAAAGGAAAAGCAAAATAAATTATTAAGGAAAGAAGATGATAAATATGGAGAAAGAGTTGTGAAGAAAAATATTCTACCTATTGGGCCTGAAAATTTACACTCACTAACTTTGGGCACAATACATAGAAATTCTGAAAAACCTCAATAATTCAAATAGGCTTTTTCACTTAGTTTTTCCCCACAATTACAAAAGAATAATGGAGGATTTTATTGAAGCAGGAGTGTCTGGCCTAGTAGATATTTTCCCTCTGGTAAGATATGGACATTATCCTAGATGAGCATAAAGCATCTTCGAGAAATCTCTACACCTGGAGGCTCAGGGATGAGGCTATCAGTCATTCTCCACTGTGTACACTGTCATTCTCCATTGTTTTGGTCTTGAATTCTCACTTTTCCAGAGCTGTCAAGATGGGTGGGACTTGATATTCTATTTCAGAGATCGCATTCCTGGGAATGTTTACTCGTGAGTGGTAGGCCCATTCAGACTCCCCACTAGGATGATTTAAGGACAAAAGAAAGCTCCAGCTTCTGAAAGTATTCCTCATTGGTTCTGCCATGATACTTTTTTTTTTTTTAACATGGGCAGGCACCAGGAATCAAACCCGGGTCTCTGGCATGGCAGGCAAAAACTCTGCCTGCTGAGCCACCATGGGCTGCCCTGCTATGATACTCTTTTAAGACACTGACACCAAGAAGCTTTTGTTGAAATAAGGCAAGGGAAGGGAAAACACATAAAGCAATATTATTCATTTTCTCATTAGAATGGATTAGTTTAATGGTTTAGGTGGCTGCTACCTGGACAAAGATCTTACAGAGATAAAACCAGATCTGGATACATTTTATTGAGGAGAGAGAGGTGTGAAGGTCAAGGACAGAGTTCCTACTAGAGAGGGCTGGTTTGGGATGAGGAGGGGAGGGAGGTTGGGAGGAGAGACAATGTGGGTGGGGCTGAATGAAGGAAATCTTTGTTACGTGGAGTGTGTTGCATGTGACATGTGTGCTGTATGCCCTCCCACTATGCGCGAGTGTGACAAAGAATGTGTATTTAAGGCATGGGAATTGTGGAGCACAACATATGCCAAGCCAGGCAAGGGTCCACTCTGTTTGAAGAGTGCTCATAAGTCTCATATTTTTTTATCAGTTGCCACAAGTGCCAGTTTCATCACAATGCCAGTCTGGATTCTGAATAATGCTGCTTAAATCCAAATTGTTTGACAGAAAAAATCTACAGGCACTGTCCACCTTAATCTCTGCAGCAAATCGATGTAAGCAACACTTTGTGTAAAACAGGGTCAGCATTTCACAATAAACCTCATCAATGATTACCGCCTTGATTGAATGATTGAATATTTAATGGATACCATGCATAGGTCTTCACAACCACTTTTCTGGCAGTTTCATAGCTTGTCTTTGTGATAAAATTGTTCGCATTTTACAGAGGAAGAAGTTAGGGGAAATAAAGTAACTTGGCCCAGATTACCCAGGAAGTTTGGTTCTTGGGTAGACATTGGGTCTCCCTTTTGTAGGACATGAAGTCATGCAGACCATACTGAAGGTGAAAAGTCTTTAATTCAGCTCTGAACAACTTGACAACTTGAATTTCACAAAAAGAAGGGGAAGTATTAAGAGTTTATCTTCACGTATAATTCTGCTGTTTACTGACTTGGGAGTAAGGGAGTCAAATCTGACTACTCGCTTATTGCAAGAGCAATTGCCAGAATTACCACTGTACTCAGGAAAATGTCATGGGGTAGAGATAGAAAGTCAAACACTGATCATTTGGACTGTAGTGAAATAAAACTGCCCCATCCTCTCCAGTGTTTCTGAGAAGAGAGATTACTAAGGGAGAAATCTCATGGGAACTAAATCAGGAGCCTTTCTCAATTCGCTGTAAAGAAGTGAGAAGACTGAGAAAGGCTAGTTGGGTGCTCTACCAAATGGTTGAGATTTATCCCATTTGAATTCAGAGTCTAAATATTTTTGGAATGTGCGACCCTGAAATGTCCAATTGCTGAAATCTTTATAAAGCTCTTCAGTAGTTAGAGAGGAGTCCAGGCTGCCATACAAATTGTGCTAGGTGTTCTTGATGGATACGTCTTTGTACTTTTAAGAGATGTTTTTAAGCCATTTGATCAGTTCAAGGAAGACAGTAAGAATATTAAGTACATGAAAGCACATGGACTCTTTTGCTGTCAGGTATTATGTATCAGTACGATAGAATCAAAGTCCTCTCTTTCTATAAGGAGTGCAGAAAATCTGATTACTGGATAGAAAGAAGGAAGCAATGGGAAATAGAGATAAAGGAGTCAAAGAGGCAATGGTTGAAACACATAGCAAGAACTTAGCCATGAGAAAAATCGGAGAAATTAAGAGGACAAAAGCAGTACAAAGATTCTTCAAATATATCAAGGTCAAGAAAGACTGAAGGACTATTCCAGATTAAAGGAGACTAAAGAAATATGGCAACTAAATTTTATATGCAATCCTGGCTATGACTCTGTACTAGAGGGGGGAAAATGCTGAAAAGAATACTATTGGGACAATTAAAATTTGGAATACAAACAGTAGATCAGATAAAAGTTTTATATTAATGTTAATTTTCCTGAACTTGATAACTGTACTATGATCATATAAGAGATGTTCTTGTTCTTACACACTGAAGTATTTAGGAGTAAAGAGGAACAATGTCTCCATTTATTTTCAAATGGTTCAGGAAAAAAAATGGGTTTGTGTGTGTGTGTGTGTGTTTATATATATATATATATATAGAGAGAGAGAGATTGAAAATATGATAAAAGCAAATAGGGAAAAATATAAATAATCAGTGAATCTGGATAAAGGGCATACTGGAATTCCTTGCGCTATTTGCTTTTTCTTCTTTTCCATAATTTTGAAATTATAACAAAATAAAAAGTTATAAAAAGTTAACACAGAGTAGAGGAACTAACCAATTTCTTAAATAAACAGCCTATTATATGCTTAAACACTCCTAAATACATTGACATCAAAGTTTTCATCCACCCATTGTCAGGATATAGAGATAGAGTGAGAGAAACAGGAAATCAAAGCCCCCAGTGTATGCTCTGAAAGTTTCCTGTTGACTTTCAACAGCAATTGCCTACCCTGTCATCACTTGAAGTTGCCATTTCTATATCTTAAAAATCTTAAGATTCAAACAAAAATCCTTTGTTCCCAGTCTTTACCAGTTGACTCATGAAATTGACGGATGCTGAGGACCACAAAACAAATGTAAGGAGGAAGTAAGCCTAGTGCTCTCCAGACAGCAATATGTACCCCAGTTGTTGAAGAGGTCATGGGAGTCCAATTTTTTAGCTGGTTGTAGAAATTCTCACTTCTCAGTGGCACTGCAAAGCCCTGATACAGTGTGATTTCTCTCAGCAGTGTTGGTAGATTTTTCCCAAGCTCCTGGGGATGTCATTTTAATTACCTTTCAGAAAGTTAGTAATGTGTGACTCTGTGTGGCCATAGAGAGATGACACATACAAACACAGATGCACACCCTCTCCCAGTAGTGAGTTTCTGAGGCCGAATGACTCACTCTCTTGAATTCAGATAGGCAGCATATTGTTGTTGGCTGGGGCACAAAACAGGTAGCTTAACTGGTAGCCTGAGCATGTGGCCTTTGTCCATAGCCCAAAGGAGATCACCTGTTGGGCCCTCAATGGAATTTCCACTCCCTGTCCAAGTCAAAAGCATAATTGAAAAAAGATGTTGTTGGTTTCCAGGTGCTTCCTTGAGTGGGCCAACTCCTCTCTCAATTGTGTTTCCCAGGAATGGGAGGTTTGTAAATAGGCAGTAGTTGCTGGCATGGATAGGAAATGGCACTCAACCAAACAGGCTACTGATCCCTTTCAGAAGGTGCTTAGTAGCTCTTATCCTCTTTTTAAAGAATTGCTCCTTTTGAAGACTGTTCATGTCTTCATGAGCTGGCTGTATATAACTGATGTGCTTACTACCCACATTGCCTTCCCGTTCTCTCCAGGCTTATCCATATCCCCAGGTGCCTTCAAAACCCTGTTAAAACTTACTTCTGGGAAGTCACTTCAGGTCAACTTCACTTGGAGCTATCCACTACTCTTCCTTATATCACTTCAAAATTTAAACAAGACATGTTCTTAAAAAACTGAGAGTAAGTACATTAAAAAAAAAAAACTCAAATAATATACATTAGCCAGGTCTCAGTTGCAAGCATTAGAAATACACTCTAGCTTACTTATACAAAAAGGGAGGTTATTAGAAGTATGCATAATTTAGATTACACAATCAAGAGGAGGGCTGGAGAGTGAAAGTTGGGAATAAGGGGCCAGAATTGAGGAAGACTGAGGGTAATAGCCATGGATGAATCTACACGAAAGAATCTGTGTGAGACATTACCACTACATCTCCACTACAGCCAGGGTTGGACAACATCACCTGTAGATGAAAGCAACTGCTGTCCATGGGAATAATTTCTAAGTTGCCTCTGCATCTTTGGAAAGATTTCCTCAAAATTCAGAGTCCCAGGTGGGAGCCTCCAGGTGGCTAAACCTAGGCCCTATGCTTCAACTCAATCTGTGTGGACCATGAGCATTTATGTCTGCATGTGCTATTCAAGCTCTCAGAAAGGAAAACTAGGTCATGCCTTCTAAGCAAAACATCCATGGAAGGGTGGACTTTTTTTTTCAGATCAGAAAAATATGCCCATGAGGAGCAAATTAAAGCATCCATAATTGATTGGATAGTTTTGATTTGGCTAATATATCTTAAAATGAGAAAAATCACAAGACTTATAGTCTACACAAATGTTTTCAATATATAGCCAAACTCAAATTCTTCTAGACTGGCTCTTCATGTCCACCAAGGCAAGAGAGACTGAACATGAGAGCTCATGAGAGCCTGGTACCAGGAACATAATATTCACTTAATTACTACTTGATTAATTAATATAACTTAATTCGACCCCTAGAAAAGAGGCAAAATAGCAAATTCATTTTGAGAGACTTGAGTAAATCAAGCACTGGTGACAATTAGTTGTCCTTTCTGCAACTAAAGGGAAAGCCAGTGGAAGCCTGCCCAGCCTAGCAACTGTCGCCGGGACTCCCTTCTGATTCTCATCTCATAATCACAGGAGGAGATGTGTAACATGGATGGATGGGCTCTTCCATCATTTAACAAATATTTATTGAGTGTCTACTGTATGCTGAGTCCTGGCAAATCTCCTAGGGGCTGGGGACTCAGCAGTAAGCAAGACAAACAAAACCATGCTCTTCAAGAAAAACAAAATAAGAAATATTTACGGAGAACCAGTATCCTTGTTTCTGAAATTTTCAAGTGAACTTGAAGTCCTTTTGTTCTCTCTAGATTTCTGCCATAATTAGAGGCATGAATACAAACAAGTCCCATAATTATTAGCTGAAAGGCAGCATCCAATGAGATATGTCAAGCTGAGGAAACTCACATTGTAGAGGACATGTTGAAATTGGAGTGACATTTAGGTAGAAAGAGGCTCCTCCTTGGAAGGTAAACCCCTTGATGCCAAGATATTAAGGATTCACTGGTTTGTTTTTTCCCTCGCATTTAATTATGGATCTGGATCTAGAAGATGATACATCCACTGAAGAGGGACATCTCCCAGAGCCTTTTCTGATGCCTTCTATATGTGTGGGTGTCACTAGGCATGTTTTGAGCTGATTTCTGGGTGTAGCAAGTTTCTCTCATCCTTGTCAGATACAACACACCCAAATGGCCTTATAGAATTTCTGGCTTCAACAAGCTGGATGCTTTTTTTAAAGAAAGATGCCTTTGGCCTTTCAATAACTTGGAAGTTAAGGAGTTCTTAATGCCTTTTTACCCCATAACTGTTCAAGATAGGCAAGTTAGAAAACTTTAATTTGGGAAAACCAACCTTATCAAGTCATAATTCTTAAATTGTCTGTCTCCCCACCATTAAGTTTCCATCTGCTTTTTTGTTTCAGAGATTCTATACAACTCTTCTGGGCGGGCCTCTTGTCTCTTATTTGTGAGCAGAGGCTGAAGGGTGGGCCCTACTGCTCAGGTTTGGAGACACTGGGTGATTAAATGTTGAAAGGCCTGTGACTTTTTGGCAGTTATCTAATTTCACCAGCAGATGTTTTGGGCTGCTAATGAAGGACATGGAGAATCTTCTCTTTTATCTGTATCCTAGTTCCCCTCCCACACTCGTGGAATGACTGAAGCGTCATTGTTGGAAAACGAAGGATTTGTATCGAAGGAGGAGTCTGCAGTACATAATCTACTAGTTTGGGCAACAAAGAAAAAGATGCAACAAAATAATTTATGAATAATCTCAGCATTGTCACAGTAGATCAGTGCTTTGCAAAGCCTTTGCATAGAAAGACCATTTTTAAATTTAAAGAACAATCATGAACATACTTTTTCATACACACACACGTGCTTGAGGGTTTACTTTTGGTGGTTGTTCTTTGGGAAAATATATACCAATCAGGTGCTACTAAGTATTCAGAAACATTTAAATGAATTTACAGTTTCATTAATCATAAGAACACCTACACACATGTGAAAAATAACAATGTGTATACGTAGGAGATATTTTTGAGCCACAGGCATGCTTGGTGTACCAGTGAATTCATACATTCCTAATAATAGCACAAGGGTTTTCATAGATTCGGTTCAGCCCACAAGCTGAAAAGTTCAGAAGTCGGGAAGAAGTATTAGGCCTCACTTGAGTTGGACCAGGATCAGGGTAGGCACTTGGAGACCTCAGGTGTGACTGTGGCTCTGCCATTTAGCTATGGTAACTTGGGCATGTTACTGAATCTCTTTAGACTGTATTTTCTTTATCTGTAAAGTGGTGATGATAAGCTCTAATGGGCTGATGTGATTCTCAAATCAGATAATACATGGGAAGATAAGGAGGATAAATTACTAAGACCAAGTTAGTCTTTCCCTTTTTACACCTCTCAAACCTGATACTACAACACAGCATAGCTGATACACACTTGCCTCACAAGGCCAGAAATTAGATATTTCCAAAGGACTCTAGTCATCAGGTAGTGGCATTTATCCACCACAGACCATACTGAATTTAAATGATGACCTATTCATGAGAGATTTGCTGTCCCTTTTCCAGCCTACCAAGTCATTTCCCAAACAGAAGCTATGTTAATCCCTAAGTCTCCTGATATGATTTGCAATGTTGCTCTCTTCAGAACTGGCCTGTCTGTTTATTATAATTTATACTAAGGTTTTCAGAGAGTGTGAATTCACAACAGAGATGAACTAAGGAAGCACAACATCTGTAGAAGAGATGGTACCACTGAAATTTTAGCATTTTGAGTCCATAAATAGCATCCCTTATGTAATTCATTATTCTCAGCAAGGATCCCTGGGCTCAAGTCTGTTTATTTTAACTCATTTCCCTCATGTCATCTGGTAAAATTTAGCCATAACTATAGCAGCTGCCATCCAAATTACCATGCTGCTCAGAACAGGCTGATAGCGCACTGCAGTAGGACGGCTGTCTTTTTTTCTCATAGTGAGCTTAAGAGTGTGGACCCCATGCTAAGCACATGATCACATCCCAGGAAGAGTGAGCAGGGCAGTGTGGGGACAGGTAGCATCCCAGCAAACATTGCACAGTGAGCTGCAGCTGCTCGGCCCTTACCCCAAGGGCAGCCGAAACAGCCAGATCAAAGGGAGCTCAGAAACAACGAAGGCACAACCCTAATTCAATACAGGAAAATTGCCATGCCTGTAATGCTTAGTTCATTCTTCTAAGAAAACAACAACAGAAGGAGAAAAAAAAAATCCCTAAGATCGGGCTCTGGCATCAGGAATTGGTCTGCCAAAGCGGAAGGCATACCCACTAGGGAAGGAGGCTCGCTCTCCTAGATTAATCAGAGTGCTTTGAGCCCACTTTTATTTCCAAATGTTCTGCTGCCAAGGTACAACATAAGCCCCTTAATGCCTCCCACAAACTAGAATTATTAGCTGTCATACAAGCTAAACAATTTTAATAAAACTTCAGGAAAAGGGAAACCGTCTAATGCGGAAGAATTAAAGCAAGAGATAGATAATCAGAAGCTGAAATTTTTTTTCACCCCAATGAAGAGCCATCCCAGGTCCTTAATGAAAAGGAGCTAAATCCCGGTGGGTTCTCCCAGGCACCTGTGCAATAAGCTGGTCGGTAAATTCTTTACATGGCAGATTTACCATGTAATCATCACCATGAGAGGTGGAAGTGATGATGGCCACAGTCCCTCTATGCAGAAAATAGATATGGAAGATCTATGGAAAATTTTACACTATTCACTAGAGACGCCTCCCTGATTGGTTTTTGGGCAATAATAGGCTTAAAACTAGGCAAAAAAGGCTGGAACATTTGACTTGGAGAATTTTTGGTCCAAAATATCTTCCCACAGTGGATGCTTTTGAGCGCTTCTTCCCCATCTCCATTAGTCACTCTGCAGAGTTAAGATAAGTTTCCAGGAGGCACATGCTAAGGCAGTATGTTCCCCGGGAGAGCGAAACATGAACAGCAGTCATCACATCAGTTTACCAGGTTGCCTGGTGACGGATCAAGGCTCTATGTCGAAAGAGAAGTAAAGCCAGCCAGCTCTATTTGAACAAGGATCTCCCTGGAATGGGAACTCCGGGGGCCGCACTCAGCGGGGAGCCCTCTCCTACTCAGGGGAAGTGGGGGTGCATGTGCGGGACAGCATGAGGGCAGGAAACCACAAAAGGGGCAAAGAGGACACAAGCCTCTGGAATGGACTATATTGACTCTACCTTTTTAGTCAGCTGAAACTGCAGTTTTATTTGGAACTAGACTCGTGTAAGTTTCCAAATTGCCAACTTTCTTGATTTTCATGATGACATTAGTCAGTTTGATTTGGAAGCACCACCAATGCAGACCCAGAGGTTCATTTAAAAGTAATACCATTAACCAAAAAAGAAAATAGTGCATGGATTGAGCTTTCTTTAATATATAATATGAGACCTAGAGAAATGCATTCATAATCATAGAGTAAAGGTGCTTCTCTGAATTTACTCAATCCAGTGATTCCCTCTGTATACTGATATAATTGAAGAATTTAACTGGGAAAAAATTTATTTGGTTTTTCTTTTCAATTGAAAAGCTGCACAACATGTTTTTAGTTTAAACAATGTAGGGTAAAAATAAATTAGCAAAAGATTCATATTTACTATGACTTTTGGAGATTATTTTCCAATCTTTATTTCCTCTGTTTTCACTGTTGTTTACTTTTCTGACTATTGCCATAAATGTTGCAAATGTTTATGTTTCCCTTTACACAATTTCTAAATAGAGAAAATTGGGAATTGACATTAATTTCCACAATTTCAAGTTCATCAATATTGGACTTGAGTATTTCTTTTCTAGCAACGGTGCTATGTGCTGAAGCTGCATCCTCCTTTGCTCAAAATGGACAGTGGTTCATATGTACTTAGCTTCTAATGAGATGTTGTACATCTTAGTGAAAAGAAAATATCTGCACAACATATTTTTAGTTTAAACAATGTAGGGTAAAAATAAATTAGCAAAAGATTCATATTTACTATGACTTTTGGAGATTATTTTCCAATCTTTATTTACTCTGTTTTCACTGTTATTTACTTTTCTGACTATTGCCATAAATGTCGCAAATGTTTATGTTTCCTTTTACACAATTTCTAAATAGAGAAAACTGGGAATTGACATTAATTTCCACAATGACATCTGATTGCCGACTGCTATTCTTACTAGGGCAGAGAAAAGATTTGTGGAGAAGAAGGCAGGACTATGGCTTTTCTCTTTCGGTATCATATTGTTAAGTGGAAGAAATGAAAGTTGGGATGAGAGAAAGGGAGAAAGAAGAGGAAATTGAAGGTCTCACCACTGCTGACACCTCATCCGCAGAATTTCTGAGCAAGGTTTTACTCAGGTGAAGAACAATAAGGAAGAACAATAAGGGTACAATGAAGTTCATTGCTCAAGTCTTCCGACTGGCCAGCCCTCGCCCAAGGCTCCTGCTACAAAAGTATCATCCTTACAGCCAAAATCACTCCACTTCCTGGTATCTTGAAAAATTACCCAATTTCAACACCAAGTACATCATCCAATTGTTTTAGACATCATTCCTACTAATTAGCATTAAACAGCACAATAGACGCTTTTACTATCCATACATTTGCCTGAATTCATTCAATATGTTATTGTCAACTCTGCGCTTTAAAAAGATTAGTGTCTTTTGATTAGATCTGAAAATAGGAAGGTGCATGAGATCACAGAATAATGAGATTGTTTTCAATGGATCCAAGAAATGAGTGAGTTCTTCAGAGGCTGTCTGGGGTCCTCAGTGTGGGATGTCAAACTCCATCTCATCCAAACTCCCACTAAAAGAAATGTGAGAATCTTCTAAACCACATCCCCAACAGATGGTTACTCTTCACTTTAATATTTTCTGCGTGTAACACATACGACTGTTGTGTTTGAGGAATGACCAATTTCTGGTTTTCAACAGTTGCAATTTTTAAATTTGTGTTGATACTATATAGTTGTCTCCCTCTTTATATTTTCATTCACCTGATCATCTCATTCCCCTACTAAAAAACCTGCCCAGTGGCTTCAGACTAAATCCACATGACTCAGCATGACATTCCAAAAACTTTATGATCTATATCTCATTTTTTTTCACCCCAATCTATTTTCACTCTCCTTGCTTCAACCATTAATTCAACAAAAATATATAACCCCCCCATCATACATTGGACACTGTGGTAAGTGCTAACACTTCAAAGATGAAAAAACACAATCCTTTGAACTTCAAGGTCCTCACAGGGGTGGATTCCAAGAAGCATAAGCACTGTTTCTCCAAGATGCCACATGTTCTCACATGGCTGTGGGAATGCTCTTCCTTCCTAAAATGCCCTTCCTCCTTATCGCTGCTGTTAGAAATTCCACTTATCAAAATGCCATTTTCCTTGGGAACTTTCCTCCAATACCACATCAGAATTGAGAACCCCCTTCTCTGTACCCCCATAGCACTCAAGTTCTAGAAAGTAAGAGCCAGGACAGCATCTTTCTTGTTTACTAACATATCTCCATTCCCAGCACTGTGTCTGGTGCCAAGTTAGCACTAAACATTTATTTACTGAATGACTGGGATGAAAGGATGGTACTCAGATCTCCACAGTCTAATTTGTTTTACTGTTGTGTATCCGTGTCTTCTTCACCCCGACTGTGAGCAACTTGCCAACGGGGGTCACACTGTGCTCCTCTGTTCCCTACATTCCAAGCACAGAAGTAAAGTTAGGATTAGAATTAATTCCTTCAATTAATATTATTGACACCATTGGCCCATGTGTGTCTTCTATGACATTGTAGACTCCCTTGAAGAGAGTCATAATCAAATAGAAGAGATAAGATGCTCAAAGATACAATCAATATGTTAAAATGACTTTCATTATCTTCTGGTAGAAATCATTGGAAGAGTTTCTCAATTGCTTCGCTTTTATAGAGTTCCCAATTTAAACAACGCTTTTGTAAATGATGAAAGTCAATATGTTATTGATGACCTCCTACTTACAATGTAGTAGGCCCTGTTCACCATACGTTACACATCTTCTCATTTGAGCCTCCCAATCTCCTATGTGGTACATGCTATTATTATCCCAGAGGCTGAAAGAAATTAAGCAACTTGCCCAAGGTCACACACCTAGTAAGCTGCCGAGCCAGGATTTGAATTTAGCCCATGCTCTTAAACGGCCACATATATCACCTTTTGGCAGAAGAAAGACACTTCAACTTAGCCAAGAGTTACTCTCCTGACAATTAAAACAGAAGTCAGAGCTTTGGAAATTTGTGTGAAGTGACTTATTGCTGATTTTCCCAACTATATTAGAATGGTGACAATATAGTTCATGCTCTTATGTCCATATTTCCCATTCAGTCTGCTATGAGAATTCTAAAAAAAATAGGATACCTAAATGTACCAATTGGGGAAATCTGGCTAGCATAAGCAAAGATAAAAATTTATTGGAAGGATATGGGAAACTTCCAGAATAAAAAGTGAAGTTGAAAAACCAGATTTCTAAATCAACAGGAACCAGGGTAGCTATTAAGCTCCAAAGAGCAGGCACCAATGTGCCTTTTGTCTGTTTTTGTTTTCACAACCAATAATAAGATGGATGAATTTCAATTGTTCTCAATTTTAGCATCATTCTACTCAGACTGAGTATGATTGATGGACCAAGCTTGGGTCATGAATGTATCCACCGGTTGGCTAGGGAGGGTCAGAGCATTCTGATGGACAGTTGGAGCCAGACTGAATCCAATGATGGTGGGGTGTTCTCTGAACCACAGCACCTACACAGTTACAAGAGAAAAGAGGGGATGCTACAAGGCAGGGCTGCATAACATGCCCACTCCAGTAAATATTATAGCTACAGGAATTATCAGACTTTTCAGAATAAACTTGCTGAGAAATTCCTAGAGTCCCAATTTATATAAATAAATTCATCAACAAGATCCACAATAGGATATTAACAAACTAGAGATTAGGAAGCATGGTCTAACTTTAACCTGAAAAGTATTTATTGCACATATATTGTAACACTACAAAACAATTTCATAAGACAAAATCACTCAACTTATCCTGTGTTCCTTTCTAACACTTGTTCATATATATAAAATCCTAGAATAGATATAATTATGTTCTCTGAATTCCCCCTTTTTCACTTTTATGCACATTTTCCCAATTTGCTGCATAGTCTTTATAATTTTTATTTCAATTATTCAATAATATTTTATATGTTGCTAATACATAATTTGCTCATTGAATCTTCTACATCGGATGTTTGGAATATTTCTGATTTTTGCTCCTATAAATAATTCTATACTTAATATCTTCATATATACAAATTTTTCCTTTCTTTGGATTATTTCCTTTGGATTAATGCCAAAATTATGTGGGTTTTAGTTTAACAGGCTGCTATGATAAATGCTACACAATGGGTTGTCTAGAACAGCAAGAATGTTTTGGCTGATGGTTTCGAGGCCAGAAGTCCACAATCAAGCTGTTGGCATGGATTGTTTTCTCCTGGCACCTGTAGCATTCTGGCACTGGCTGCCAGCAAACTTTGAGGTTCCTTGGCTTGTATATCTGCTTCCTTCACATGGCAATGCCTTCTCGTATCAGCTGCGCTTACAGCTTCCCCCTGACTTCTAGCTTCTAGCTCCTTGCACGTTGCTCTGCTTTTGGCTTCTCATTTCTTCTCTTTGTAAGACCTGCGGCAATGTGGATTAAGACCTACCCTCATCCAGTTGGGCCTAAACCTAACTAAAAGCAACATGTTCAAGAAGTCCTTTATACAGTAGGTTCAAACCCACAGGAATGCAGATTAAGAACACATCTGTATTGGGGTATATAATTCATATATACAAACTATGAAGATTTTATGATTCTTGAAATGCATTGCCAAAGTATTTTAGAAAGAGTGTGTAATGAGGTTGTTTAATTATTCTACATTCTCCCAACTATAAGGACTTGCCATCATTTTGCTAATCACTAAGATTTAAAATGGTGCTTTGAATTTGGCTGATGTATGGGAGGAATCTCCACAATATATTCCATTATGCCAATAGAAGAGGCACGTTGGTCTGCAGCCACCATTTACTGAAATTGTATTTCTTGTGTTTCTTTTCACCTAAATATCCCCTCCTTTCCAGACGAACCGATTTGCTTGCCTTTCAAAGCACATGATTGTGTGAATGTGACTTTTTCGGAACCCTCAAGATTTTGGGGGGAGAGAAAAGATTACTTGTAAGTTCACTTTATTTTTTAAAAAAGTAACTTTCAACAGATTGAAATTCAAACTCAAAAAACATAAACTTGGCGGGCCGCGGTGGCTCAGCGGGCAAGAGTGCTTGCCTGCCATGCCGGAGGACCCCGGTTCGATTCCCGGCCCCAGCCCATGTAAAAAACAAACAAACAAACAAAATATAATAAAATAAGAAAATGTTTAAAGATGTTTCCCTTTCTTCCTCCCTTCCTTCCTTCCATCCTTCCTTCCTTCTCTGTCTTTCTTTCTAAAACCCCATGTCTATGAAAAAAAAAATAATAATAAAAAAATAAAAAAAACATAAACTTTAAATTCACCTTAAAAATCTTATTTATAAGCCTAACACATTAACCATCTCATTTAAAAGCCTTTAGGATAATAATTTATTCAATTTATGAACTTCTTTAAACACTCTCAAATAATTTTAAATGCATTAATATATTGAATATATTTTATTTCCTTTTTAAGTACTGCTGTGTAACAATTTTTCTGAGTACTTAAGGACTTAGAATCTTATAAATCTAATTTCTTAAATCTTCCAATACTCTGAATAAATTTCATGAGAATTTAACTTAATAGCAAAGGTCTAAATCAATTATACAATTACATATTTAAAGTTGGCATTATACATCTGACCTGTTATTGTAATAGGCTAAAATATTCTCAAACATCATGAGATGATAAAACAACAGTTGTGTCAGATTCTTTATTATAAAACTATTGGTATGTGTTTGATTTTTTAAAACATCTATAATTAATGCTAAAACTGCTCACTACGAAGACGTTCATGGGTAACTGAAGTAGCTCCTACACCAGTGATATGGCCTGGGATGCTGCCTGGCAACCCTGGGGGCACACACTGAACCCCATTTACAGTGTGTAGCAGAGATGCTATAACCTAAGGAACGTCCTTCCTATCTCCATGTTCCATTTGGGACTCGTCTCTTTTCATCTCCAGAATTCTGACACTTCTACCCAAACTGACCACTTGACTGGTCTGACCACTTATTTGGCTTCTAACTCCAAAGACCTCTGAACCTAAGTTCTGTATTTTTTTTTTCATATCCATCCTATTAAACGATACAATTCTTCCAGATACTAAACCGATATCCATTTGAATTATTGATGCCTTCCATGGTTTTGTCTGACAACTTTGTGACAATTTCCAAGTTCATTTTACTGACCATAACATGCTACTTTTGAGCTCATAACACTTACTTTTGAGCTTTGGTTTATGTCAATCTTATTCCCTTTGGAATTCATTCCCTCTTCTTTCCTACCTGTACCCCTTCAAGATCAAATCTTTCAGGATTCTGACCTGGTTCATTAATGGGATACTACATGACTTTATACTGCATTCTGATATAGCTGGACTCATTTACTAATTTGACTTTATTAATGAGAATGGTTTGTAGCCAAAGCATCTAGATGAATATGCCACATAAAAAGTTGCAGAGATTTCAAAGGACTAAAAGAAAACTTTTGTCATTATTCTAGCACTTATAATACCCAAGATTTCAAGGTGTTTGATGAAAGTGGAATGATTTTAATGACCACATAAAAACAACAACAACAATAATTACCATCTATTGAGCAATTACTTTCTACCTTCTTACATTCAATGAGTGTTCAGCATGTGTCGAGGACTTTGCAAAATACTTTATATGCTTTATCTCATTTAATCTGATCCATAGAGAACTCACGGAGTAATAAAATTCACAACCTTTGGCATTCTTGTTGTCAAGGGGAGAAAAGCAGAAGTTATAAAGACAGAAACATTCAGGTGTTAACTACCAGCCTGGCATCCAGAACTGAGAATACTTGAAAGTTAATTAATAAAGTGTCTCATGAACTGGTTATGGGTATTTTTCCTTTCATGTGTTCATCAGTGATAAGTGCTATAAGCACCTCAGAACACTTGCCATTGTAGTAATTTGATTTTTTTTTTGTATGCTGTATAGTGGGGGTCACATTTCATTCATTTTCCATGTGACTATCCCGCTAGTGCAGCACCATTTGTTGAATTTTTGTTCTATTCGCGTAGAGAGATTCGGCTGGGAACCAAACCCGGGTCTCCCATATGGCAACTATAGTCATTTGAATCTTCAAAATCCAAGTTTCAGGCCTTAGAAGAGATGCAGAAGGATCTAATCTATGTTTCTGGTTACAAACAATCCCCCCCCATGTTACTTCCCACAGTATTATACTCCCAACATGACTGTCCAGCTGAAGGATTGTCTATAGACCATCCAGGTTCTTCCCTAAGGTGGCAGGACTGGCTACCAAAGAGAAAGGGAACAAAGGGCACAAGGAAGCTTCTGTAAACCCACACTCAGACACTTTGTTCTTGTCATCCTCCCACCACTCTGACTTGTTAAACCATTATCTCCAACGTCTTCCATTTTATAGCCCCCTCCACCCTCGTCCTGCTGTATCTTCATCCCACACCATGATCATGTATCCATCCAGAAATAAGAAAAGCCACCATGTATAGAACAGATGATTGCCTTTATTCCTTTGTGTATACAAAGTCCTATGGGTTGGCTTTCTTTACAAACCTTTTCAAACCAACCAGGTTGGGGATGGTAGGGACGATAGAGGAGAAAGGCTGGCTCTGAGACCCTGAGGTGTCGCGGGAGCAGGGTCTTCACTGGCAGTTCTGGAGTTGGAGCAGGGCAGCGGACGTGAGGACAAAACTCTCTCAAACTCCCCAGTTCACAAATGTGACTTACAGATGAGTTTTAATAACAAGGCTGAGCCATCTGGTAGCTTCCTAGTTTAACTCATTATTCTTGGTAAGTAAGTGCTAAGCTCTTAAAATCATTGTTTAAATTTTCTTGTTTTTTTGCCACCCTCTCTCTATATTTTGGTTTCCCAAGGTAATTCCTAGCCCTACTTATTTTCCCAGGGAAAGCCCGGCTTGCTACTATTCTTAGCAGAAAAAGCACCCAAGTAAACCTCAAAAATGCTTTATTGAGCACTTAGATTCTCTAAATTTTCCGTAGAAATATACTGCCCTAAACACCAGAATTTAGTGCATATCCCAGGGATCTAGGGATACAGCCCAAAGCAGTTTTTAATAGCAGTCTTGTACTGTGCCTAAAAATTCCACACCAAGTTTGAATTTTTTCCTTACTATATAGATGCCTTATTTTTACATTAAAAAAAAATGGTTCAACAGTGGAAAGAAAAGCAGATAAATGACTCTTTGAAGAAATACTGGAATTATCTAGGAAGCAGCCTCTGCCTGAGAAGCATCACTGGGAAATGTTGCCCACTAAATGGGGCACCTCTAGGTCTTTCTCATGCCCACACTTCACTCTATAGACCATGCCCCAGGCCCTGGGAGCCACCACCAAGGACCACCCTGTTTCCCCAACCCAGAGAAAAGGAGATAAAGGGAATACCATATTTACACCAGATCTCCAAACTGTAATCCTGAATTCTCTAAAAGAACATCGATTTCAGAGCATGACTGGCTTTGATCAAAATCCCAGCTCTTCCTTTCAGAAGCTGTGTAACTTTGGGCTTGTTGCTTCAATTCCTACATGGTTAAAGGAATAACATTTACCTTGTAGGACTCTTCAAAAGATTAATTGTGGCTAAGCACAAAACAGGAGCACATAGTAGGTGCTTTTAAAATGATGAAGAATTTGTAAATTTATGAAACGTACAATGACACACAAAATATCAAGCTTCTTTATTTCTCCCTCTCCCTCTCAAATCTTCTCTTCCTTAACTTCTCTCTCTCAACCTCTTGCACTCTCTCATCCTCTCTCTTTTCCTCTTAGCCTCTCTCAATCCCCCCTTCTAACAAGCCTTCTACCCTGTGAGGGGTGAGAGGAGAAGAACATAAATGAGAAGGACACATTTGTCAAGTCACAGTAACTTGGTCTCTTCTAGGGGTCTTGGATCTGGGTTTGGCCCCTTGGTTTTCACAGCTCTCCCTTGTGGAGTATCTGGCACGGTGAGGCTGGAGCCTGCTGAAGGATGGCTAGCGAGTATGAGGTTGGTTCTCTCCACTCCTTTAGGCCGGAATAAGGACCAGTGGCTGTTTCCTCATATCTCGGAGGCAACCCTGCTTGATTGTCTCCTTGCCAGAGTTCCAACTGGGGAGTGGAATGAAACAGCTCCTCTTCTTTTTACTTTTCCTTTAATCCGTCCAAATCCCTCCTTGGGTCTTAACATCCAAGTCTGACCACTTACCTCCCATCCGTGTATCTCCTGCTCTCCTCACTCCACCAAGGCTAAAAGGGGGAAGAGGAGATCTTGTCCTCTTCCTGTGGCAGGAGCGTGTCTTATGTGGTACTCGGAGGTCTGCCTAGTCCTGGCTGACAGCGCCTCCGCGGTCTAACTCTCTGCAGCTATATAATTATGGGTGCGTATGAAGTTTTAAAAACCTTCCTCTTGGGATAAAACCTAGATTTCAAGGCTATTGTCTTGCTGTGGTCTCAAAAATTCTATTCCAGTTGTCAAAAGCTGAATACAGAATCTTTGCATTCCTGTGGTAACAGTTCTACCCCCTGCCCCCATACAAATGGATGCTTCTGGCAAAACAGAAATTCAAACAAGAAAAGCATACTGATAGATTTAAATATAAACATTATATATATATAAAATCCCGACACTATTTCTTTTTCTATAAAGGCAGTGTTTTAGTTGTTAAGAAGGTTCCATTGCACTATACCCTCAATGCCACACTTTGTGCGATGGGAGTTAAGAAGGGTTTATGGGCTGGGCTAGGAGTCTAATTATCATAAATAACATTATTTCTATGGGAAAGTTTCCTGAGAGTGCCTAATAACCGACTTTGAAATGAATTTTTGGAACACAGCTAGTTTGTAAGTTGAGAATGGACAGTATTCCATTTTAATACCAAAAAAACTTTTCTGAGTTATACAAAGTGAAACCTAAGGAGGATGATTATCTTGGACTAGAAAAATTAATATTTCTAGTTTCTCTGTTTTTATAACTTACTTCCTTAGCTTTTTAGCACAAATATAATAGATCAGTGAGGCCAAATTTGAACTATAAACTAAAGGCTGTGGTGAATTAAATGTATTTGCTTTGTTCTGCAGATGTTAAACACAATTCCCACAAAATTTGAAAGGTGGAGTTAATTCTGACTTAGACGAATCTAATGAGCATCTGTTTTGGTTTTTCTAACCATTGATCTGATTTTCTTTTAACTTGATACTGGTTGGTTTACACAAGTTCATGTGATAATTGCAAATAGCCAAAGGTGAAGTCATTCCAGAACTCTCAAAACAGTTTTATTTTCCTCAAAATGTCAAATGTTTCTTTAAAGACATTTAGAAATTACGTATGATACAGAGTAAGTGATTCACAAATACATCTATTTACATTTTATTTCTGTAAGTGTATCTATGCATAAATATAAAGCTGAATAAAAATTGAGAAGTTTGGTATTAATTTCTTTGAAGAAAAGAAGTTGTTTTAACAAGAATAGAGAAAATCATGAAACTCCATAACCGAAAATTGTGTCTAGAGGTATAAAATATAATTTAGATAATTTGAAGGGATGGATATTTTATATTGTATTGATAGATAATGGGTTTTGAAATCAGGCCACATGTGTGGTATCTGGGGGTTCTGCAAATGACTTGTTTGAATTTTACTTATATTTTAAATATTTAAAAACTATAATAAAATATTCAAATGTATTAAGTACCAAAGTTTGACCCATTGCAGACCTTCATTCTATGAACTTGTACTATCAGGCTAGTTCAATCATTATTGTGTAGTTCTTGGGACAGAGCTTCTCCTGACATGGCTGTACATGTATTTTTAAAAAAATATTTTTATTGAAAAATAGCCACACACATACAGTCCAACCATATTAATTAATGGCTCACAATATCATCACATAATTGTGTATTCTTCGCCATGATCATTTTTTAGAACATTTGCATCACTCCAGAAAAATAAATAAAAAGAAAAAAGGAACTCATACATCCCATACCCTTTACCTCTCCCTCTCATTGACCCACAGTATTTTAATTTACCCATTTTTTACCCTCTATCCCCCCCTATTATTTATTCATTTTTACCTTTCTTTTTTCACTCATCTGTCCATACCCTGGAGAAAGGAAGCATCAGACACAGGGTTTTCATAGTCACACAGTCACACTGTGAAAGCTATATCATTATATAATCATTTTCAAGAAACATGGCTACTGGAACACAGATCTATCATTCAGGTACTTCCCTCCAGCCACTCCAATACACCATAAACTAAAATGGGGATGTCTATATAATGCATAAGAATAACCTCCATGATAACTTCTCAACTCTGTTTGAAATCTCTCAGCCACTCACATTTTATTTCGTCTCATTTCCCTTTTTGGTCAAGAAGGTTTTCCCATTCTCATGATAGTGGGTCCCAGCTCATCCCACATTGCCAGGGAGGTTTACACTCGGGAGTCATGTTCCACATAGTGGGGAGGGCAATGAGTTCACTCGCTGAATTGGCTTAGAAAGAAAGGCTACATCTGAACAACCAAAGAGGTTCTCTGGGAGTGACTCAGCCATAATTATCATTAGGCTTAGTTTCTCCTTTGCAGGAATAAGCTTCATAGAGGTGAGCTCCAAGATCGAGGACTCAGCCTATTGAATTGGTTGTCCCATTGCTTGTGAGAATATTAGGATTTCCGCAGATGGGGAAGTGAATATTTTCTCCTTTCTCTCCCATCCCCCAAGGGACTTTGCAAGTACTTTTTTATTCTCTACCCAAATTACTCTGGCATATATTGGGGCATCACACTAACCTATACATACCAATGAGATCTCACGTCCTAGTCAAGATTCCGTGTAATTATGGTGTTCAAGTAAATTGATCACACAAGTTAGATAATGTGCTACCCAAAATATAAATTTTTCACTAAATATAATCTCTCCTTTTGGTCTTGTGCATGTATTTTAATTCTTCATAAATATTTATCAAGAATACTGCAGTTTTTCACTAGTCTCTTTTTTTTTTAATGCAGTCCTGTATATATCTACTTGCATAAAATTATGGGCATGCTATTTTTGTACAAAGCGCTATGGGTATGCCACACTCAAGTAAATGTCCTGGGAGGTTCAGGCACTTCTCTTCAGTGCCTGCTCTTGTCATGATATTAAAACAAAGAAAAAGCTACCATGACATGTTGAGTCATGGAGACATCATGGTAGAGATAGTTTGGGCATATATTGTAAGCTTTCTGTCTGACTTGTATATGTATTATAGGAAAGGCAAGTAATTGATTGATACTATCAGCAATTAAATTTTGAAGCAAATGTGTCTTATTACTTCTCTTTCAAGCTTTTGCATCAGATGAATTAAAGAGAATCCTAAGATTGCAAAGAGAACCGTTGGGGAAAAAAAATGATACTATTTGCTATTCAGGATTTCCTCAGCATGGAAGAAAACTGGATGCTGATACAGGTGTGCACAATCATCCATAACCCTCCATTTTTGGTTTTAATGTATGATCTCATGGGTAATCTTAATTGACTTTTTAAAAGGAAATATTATCATGTAAGCTTACAAAATAATTTATACACTAATTAAAAACTGATTTTACCTCCTATTTCAACATAGGATTTCATTTGAAAACACATATGTGAATACCACTGACTTGAGGGCATAAGGAGCCAGGATTTTTAGTCTGGAGAAGAGAAAGTTAAAGGCAGGCATTCAAGTTGTCTTCATATATCTGAAAGAGAAGTAATCATTCTGGTTGCTTCAGAAGGCAGAAGGAAGGCAAATCGGTAAAGCTAGCAAGGGACCCATTTCAGCACAGTACTATTCCACAGTTAGTTCTTTCTAAGGTAAAGGGGTTGCCTCATGAGCTCACAAGTTGCCCAGCATAGGAGATATGCAGACAAGGGTTGGATCTTTAAGGGGTTCTGTACAGAATAGTTCTGCTAAGCTCAAAATCCAAGGAGGAACAATGCTTCAAGAAGAAAGTTGGGCTTCTTCTTTTAAGGATTTGGGAGGCTTTCCGCATATTTAATATGAGATTGGCAGCACATATAGCCAGAACATCCAGAATGTTCCACCTGCAACAGCAGAGCTCTATAGCACTGAGCAACTTTAGCAAAGCTCCCTCCTTATGGGGATAAAGCAGTGCTTGGAAACACTAAGCTTCAGGAATTGGGATTTTTAAGATAAGGAAACAAAGAGAAGGGATTCAAGAAATTGCAACCTGAAAGGGGAAAATAATAATTTTGATTTGACTTACATAAGAACTGTTTATATGTTCATATTATGCAACTAAAAGAGAAATGGGAAGCCTTGTCAATGAGGAGGCTTCCACTCCTGCCCTAATAGTAAAGGCTTATTCAAACTCTTGAATACTAACATTTAGGAAGAGTTGAGATGTGCCCGTTGCAAACCGTGACCTACCTTCACACACATACATTCAATCCAAACTATACAATCAACGGCTCACAACATCATCGCATAGTTGTGTATTCATCACCATGCTCATTTTTAGAACATCTGCATCACTCCAGAAAAAGAAATAAAGAGAAAAAACTCACACATCCCATATCCCTTACCCCCCCACCATCAACCACTAGTATTTCAATCTACCCAATTAATTTTACTCCTTATCCATCCCCCATTATGTATTTTTGTCCTTATTTTTTTTATGCATCTGTCCATAGCCTAGATAAAGGGAGCATCAGCCTCAGGGTTTTCACAATCACACAGTGTGACCATCTGTTGAATTTACCCAGGAGAGGTAGCACAGCATCTGGGTTGGGAATGCATCCTCAAAAGTCCAACTTCCTGGGTTCTGTTCTTGGTCCTGCCTAGCGAAAGCAACTTGTCCCAATCTGCCAGGGACTTTACCAAGTTTGTACTACATGTCCTAAGTTTTGGGAGACCCTTGGTCTAGGGAAACTGGGGCAGTTGTCACCCAAGTTCTACACCTTACCGGTTAGGAGACTTCACACAAGGTACCTAAACTCTACAGGGCTATAACAGCTCCTACTTCATAGAGTTGCTCTAATAATAAAATGAATAATATATATGAAGTGCTTTAAAAAACAGTGTTGACACAATGGCCACTGAATAAGCACAAGCAATTTTTATTATCTGTGATCAAGCCCTATTCAACCAGCAATGTGACATTAAGTAACATGTCCATTCTAGATACGCATTTATTTGCAACTATTTAAAAGAAGCCCTGTCATTGACATCATGACACCAACAGCCAAATTACTAGTGATGAAAAAATGGAAGTTCTCAATCATGTGAATCCATAGATAATACAGTTGAATATTTTAACTGGACTGTCATTCATCTGTGGAGTTTAACACTGTTTTAAATATTACTTAAGATCCTATCACTGATTTACATTCTATTGTTTTAATACCCACATATAAACTTCACACGCATTACTCAAATCCATTGCTCAGAAGATCACACCCTTTAGGAATTTCATAAAAGTGCTTTCTCAGTAGAGGAAATGAGTCTTAGAATCACCTAAAGCAGTCCAGCATAAAGTGTTGGGAGGATGGAGAAAAAAAGATCTGAGACAGAACATATTATTCACTGGGTGAATCAGAGTGCTGAAGTGGGGCCATGCAAAGACAGACAGCAACGGATAGTAAGGAAAAGGCTTGGGAATAGTGTAGTGCTCATTTGGCAATCCTTATATTACATGGCGAAAAAGATTAAAAAGTAGATTAAGTAGCTGGGAAGGAGCTTCCTTTTACAACCTGAAAAGTGTCCTAATCATATTTGAGTGAAAGACTGAAAGTGGGAGAGACAACAGCTCGCCAGAATCATCTGGAATATCTCACATACCTTGATCAGGCAGCGCCAGACCCACTGCCATTATGCCATTATTTCTTCCTTGATAAAGGTGGGCTGGATGAGCAGCCTTCTCGGAAAAGAAAAGAAGGGAGGGGTGGGGGGAAGGAAGGAAGGAAGGATGTTGGTCCAGAGTTAAGAAAATCAGTATAATCTCCAAAATGAAACAGTTCAGTAAAGGCCGGTGAAGAGTCAATGTGTGAAGAGACCCATCTTCAGCACATTTGCTGGAGGACAGGCTCCTGTCCTCTACTTGGAGTGGCTGGTGTGGAGAATGAGGGGCAGAGGTATCACACTCATTAAACATCTCTCTCACCACCAGTCCTTCCAGAGACAGGGAGTTTGCAAGTTGTTTGGTTTCGAAGTATTTTTTCCTTGAGATTATTCAGAGGTAACATACCACATGAATTTGTTCTTTCATGAAATAGTCCCATTTATTCACCCTAGAGATTGGTTTAGACAAAATAAAGCCTGAGTCAACTGAAGTCTAATTTACTACAACCCTCAATTAACATTTTTCCTTTCCATTTACCTTTGCTGAGAAATGAATGAATCATAAAAGAAAGTAATGTGATATTAGGGATTTACCTTTTTAACCAATAACCCCAAGGTGTAACCAGGTATTAATAAATATTCTTTCAGGCTCATCTTTTACATCTTCTATACTTAGGGTCAAAATAAAGGGTATAAATTTACACTAGAAGCAGTGATCCTTAAGCTGCAAGATGCTAAATCAAAGAGAGCTATTTTTTCTTTCATTTTACTCCACTTACCAAAAACACAAAGTGGTATAAGATATCCAGAATAATTTCTACTAATAGGCTTTTCATTAACTCACAGTCAAAGATGCTGGCCTTTGAGAATAGAAAGGGACTTTGGAGATAGGGGATGATACATCTCCATTTGCTTCTCATCCAGGTAGTGTTCCTTTCACTCTCAAGGATGTCCAAACATGGATAATAACTAATGTGGCTCACCCTAGTAGCACATCTAGCATGGTGATTTTAAAACAATTTTGGCAGCAGAACACTTTTTTCAACTACAACTTACACAGAGCTCTCATGTAAATAGGGTGATCAGCCATCCAGTTTGACCAGAACTGGTAGGTTTCTGAGAATACAGAACTTAGAGTGCTAATACTGGGACAGTCCCACACAAACCAGAATGAGTGGTCACCCTATTTTAAAATAACAATGCTCTGCTTTGCCGGTGTCAACGTATCTTATAAATACAGATTCATAAATACTCAGTGAAGTCAGTCAGCGAAAACAACAAGACCACTTCAATGACCCCCCACACAAAAAAAGAATAAAAGAAAACTCAGGGTGATAATAGTTGCATCCTTACGTGAGCCTCAGAATCCAATTTTTTTTCTGGAATTTTTTCTGGGGGTAGGTTTCAAGTACTAGGAAAAATTATGATTTGCATGAATAAATAGGTGTGAATGATAGTTTCTTGCTGTTATTTTAATGACCCCCCTTATGAGAGCAGAATTCTTCCTCATTAAACTGATCCACAGGGTTGTAAGCAAGCACATCTGTTTTGATGGCAAACGACTAACAATATCTAACACATTCTTTGTGACAAATGCAAAAGTCAAACCAAAAGCACCCAAAATTTATGATGAGCATGAGAACCTTCTATCAGCCGATGGTTCACTTTCTATTGCTCCAACTCACTGGTGTCGCCCACATTGAAGGGCTTGGGCCCCGCCTTCGGGATATTTAATTGAGGCTCTGGCATGTGTGCAATTGTAGTGTAACATCGTGAACAATTTTGCACAGGAGGCCCACACGCAGGCCTGGATTTTAACAAACTTAATCAATATTAATACATTCACAAGATCTATGAGGAGAAACTCTGTCCCAGTGTCCACATGGAAAACAATTAAACAGGTAGCACGAATTAAAAGCACACAGTCAGCGTGTTACATGTTGATATGTAACATATGTTTGGTTGCATGTTTATATTTAATAATCACAAATATACTGTGAAGCGTGACTTAAATTATATATTTATAGAACCACATTCCAGAAAACACAAAAGGAGCCATGATAGGGAACACTGCTTTATATAGAGTTTATCACATGCCAGGCTCTGAATACTAGCTCATTCAATCCTCACAACGACCGACCGTGTGAGACAGGCTTTCTCCCCACTTTCCTGCAATGAAGGCACTGGGCTCTGTGATTGACTGAAGGTCACAAGGCTACTGACACAGCCAGAATGAAGCTGGATGCAGAGTGTGTGTTCCTAGCCACCAAACTTCACGTGACCATTTACATCCGTTATAAAAATCCTGCTCTGACATATTTTCTAGGTCCTTCTGTTATAGATCAGGGACTAGGTTAAAGCCCCGGAGTTTGTAAATGGTAGGCCTGGATCCTGCCTCCCTGACATCCGATTCAGAGTTCTCTCCACCCAACCTTGGCCTCCCTCAGAGCATGCTGCTTACCCGAATTGTGCAAACATTAATACCAGATTACCGCAGCACCTATCTCACCACCCCCCCAGGGAGGGAAGACTCTTCTAATGAGCGATGTGCCACTTTATGACTGTTTGCCCAGCAGGACACATGGCTACACTCTACTCCGACTCAATGGGCAGTTACAGAGTGAGTGAACAAGGTCCCCATTCCACTATAAAGAATAAACAGGGCCCCTTTCCTTGTGCTAATTATCTCTGCTATAAAGGCTCTAAGGATCTGTTTGCAATTACACAAACATTGCCTGTTTGGGTCCTGACAGGCCTCTTTAAAATACCATAAACAAGCCTCAAAAGAACAGAGGGTGGCCCAGTCATTCCTGAGCATTTAACAACTCTCTTTGCTTCTGGAGTACTAATTAGAGTTTTGCTCTTTTCTTAGTAACTACAGTCAACTTGGCATCTATCACTGGATTACCTGTCATATATACCAGAATAGTCAGGAAACTAATTGGAAGTCACAACCGCTTAATGTATGCATGTTGTATCTGTATGCAAGGCTGCTATAACAAATACCACACGGCAGGGTGCTTAAATAGGAATTTATTGTCTTGTGGTTTCAGAGGCTAGAAAGTCTTGCTTCCTTCTAGGATTAGTAAAATTCTGGCCATCTGCCATCCTTGCATTCCTTGGCTTTCCCATCACATCAGTATGTCTTCTCTTTTCTCTTCCTGGTTCCTGCTGACTTCCAGCTCCTGGCTTTTCCCATGGTTTTCTCTCCTCTGTCTTCCAGGTTCTTCTCTTTATAAGGCCTAATTCAGTTGGCCACACCTTAACTAAAAAAAACATCTTCAACAGGTCCTATTTACAATGGGTTCACAACCACAAGAATGGAATTAAGATTAAGAAAGTTTTTCTAGGGGACATAATTCAACCTCCCAGACATGTCATTGCCTACATAATCATATGTGCAACTAAAATTTGATTATCAAGTGCTTACTTTAATTTCTAATATTTTCCAAAGAAACATTGCAGTGGTTAGTTCCCAGACTATCTTCTTTCTCAAACACATTTAATCCATCATGTAGCTGAAATACTACAACTTCAGTTATAGATTTATATTTGCAATCAAGAAGAGAAAATGATATTGGAGAATGTATTGCCTTTAAAACAATAGATGCATATTTAAACCTGTACCTTAGAAAATACTTTAAAAACAAATGCATACAGCAATTTCTGGGGTGTTTTGGGGCAACTTTAACTAAAGAATGTTGAAAACATAGTTAAATAACTGGAGTTCATTATATTTAATTCTGATACCTGTAATTAGGTAGATGTAATTAGAGAAGATGAGAAGATGAGAGCATTGGCTCTCTGTGCCTAATTTTCCCAACAGTGGACTTTCCTTTTCCTTCCTTTCAGAGGCCAGTCAGGAAGATCAGTCCTTTATTGTCTCACCCAGTTTCCTTCCAGCATACTTCCTTCTTCAATATGTCTGGAATTCCCGCAATCTCTCAGCGAGGTCATATGTGAGCTGTGGGTTAGGAACGGTCAGGATGGCCTCACACAGACTCACCTCACAGAGCTTCTGGAAACTGGCAGACTCAGATGGCCCTCCCCCTTAGAGTCCTGTTCCAGGGCGTGAGGTTACAGCACTGGCTGGGGGCTGGAGCATGGCCACAGAGCTGCCTGCAGGACCAACTGGCTCTGGCACAGCAGCCTCCACCCACTGCCTCACCCCTGAGGTAGTGTCCACAGCCAGTGAACAAGAATATTCCATTTTTATCACTGCAGGGTAATAAGAGAGCTGGTAAAAACTCCAGGCTCAATGAAAAGGAACTATTCTTGCTGCACAGAGCAAGAATAAGAAAATGTTTGCACTGAATGTAGGTTTCATAGAGACAGTAGACAAAGGAACAAATCATAACGACAGCACATCTTCTGACTTAGATGCTCAGTTTGACAATCTTTCTGTTAAATATCTCTTCTGCTAGGAAGTCTTCCTGCCCGTCTTTGATGGGTAAAGGACCCCTCTTTTATCACTTACAGCACAGTGAAAGGCAAATCTGAGTCAAGTTTGCAGACTACAGCATTTTTTTCAGAACACCAAAGTTTTGCTGCAGCACAGGAAGCCAGAACAAAGAAGTTTCTGGGTTCCAGGGTTGGCAACAATTTTTATAGTCATAAAAAAGAAGTAGGCTTGACTCTTATTTGATTGGACCAGGATTTGTCAGGCCTTTAGGGACAGGTTTAGGACAAGCGGGCTTTATTTTATACTGGGTCAAAGACATGTACTAGAGGCTTGATTGGCTATCTGGGTCAGCTGCCTGGGCGGGGACTTCAAATTTGAAAATATAAAAAGGAGGGCAGACAACAGTGGTGCAGTGGCAGAATTCTCACCTGCCATACTGGAGACCCAGGTTCGATTCCCAGAGCCTGCCCATGCCAATATGTATATATATATAAAATATTATAAAGAGGAAATTCAAAGGGAAAGTAGCACATGGGTTTTTGGCTCCAAGGGGGTCTCCAGGGCTTACTCCATTTTATATTTTAATAGCACGTACTCATCGTTCCCATCACTCTATCTGTAATCCCCGGCCTATTTGGTCTACATTCCTCACCAAACACTAGAGACTCGTGGTTAAGAACACATGCTTTAATATAGAATGATCCGGATTCTGGTCTACCGCTTCCTCACTGTGACCTTGGGCTAGTTCCTTAACTTCTCTAAATCTACTGGCATATAATTGTGATTTACGTTCCTTGATGCAAGTTTCCCCACCTTTTCACTGTTGTCTAACCAGCCCTTTCATGGTGTCTATCGCAAAGCAGGTGTTCAATACATATTAAGTGAATTAGAGACCAATGCTCAGCTAAGGGGAAGACAGTGACAAATAAGGAATGAGGGACTTCCAACAAAGCAGCTGACTCTAAGAGGCAAGTTGCCCTGAAGGTTTTCTTATAGCTTAATGCTTCTCCTTGATTTTAAGGATTTATATGTGGTTTCAGCTCTTTCAAGTGTTGAGGGCATCCTTACTCTGTGAAGTGCTGTTTCACAAACAGAGCACCATCTGCCTCAAAGACAAAATGTTTGGCGCTGAATTTGCTGTGGTTGTCAGAATCGACATGCCCAATATTTAGAACACTTACTTTTTTATGGAGCTGATATTGGAGCACAGAAAGCTTCTGGGAGTACTGCCCTACATAGCTGCCCTTTACAACCAGAACAGCTGTGCCACAGTTTCACTGTTTGGAGGCTGAGAATAGGGAATTAAAGAATCCTAAGATCAAGCTCCATTTCAGATCCTTCACAGGATGCTATTCCAGGGCACTGCACATTCTAGCCGGCACTTAGTTTCCCAGCTTTTGCTGCATTTTAGTTCTTAACATTGCATATCAGTTTAAAGTTTTTCAAATATGATTATGGATATGCACCTCAGTCTACACCTCTGATGTGCAAAGAAAATGGTTTATCTAGTTTTTCCTAAAAAAAACTTATTTCTATTTTGAGTTCTGATTTCTTAGGGTATGCAGAAATTTAATCTCAGTCCATCTGGAGTCCCCTATTCTCTAGGGTTGCTTTGAAGATTTGAGGGCTCACACAATACCAAGCTATTGTGGGGTTGGGGGCTGCACCTGGTTCTCAATGTGTTCAGCCTTTGTTGATTCATCTGCGGATCCATCTGCCATTCAGACGTTGAGCCTTCAGTTTGACTTTGAGGCAGCCTCACTCCTGTCTCCGGGTCGCTACAGGAGAAGGGCAGTCATCCTGTGGCTTCCTTGCTAAGGTAGACTGTGGTTTTATTCTCCATGATGTTCTCTATGGCCATCCCTGTCTAGGGCTGTATGGCCTCCTGGGGCTCTATCCACTGTCTTCTTCTCCTGTACTTATGGTAGCTCATCTTCCAAGGAGGAGTGTGGGGAGCCCTGCTACCTAGGACCAGTGCCTCACTACTCCGGCTGCAGCCCTCCTGGGGAGAATCTTGGTGTGGGGCAAGAGAATCTTGACATTCAGCAAAATCTCAGAGATTTGAATACTTCTATAGTCCTTTCCATTCCTAAGGCTATGAAATTTTGAAACACACAGGTCAGGAAGAGACTTTTCTCTTTTTTTCTGCCACATTCTTACCCCGAAGCAAGAGGCAGACACGTTACTGTTATGAAACATGGTAGGGAAGGAGAAAAGGAAATTATGGATTGTTAGGTGCCGGGGTAGACATCAGTTAATATTTCAAAAATATTCTTGCCACAATGCACTCATTGTCTTAGTTAATTATCCTCAGTAGCATGCTCAGTGTCCATCTCCCAGTTTGGCCCTGTTTTGCTCCTCATGCAGAAGACTCTAGACCCAAACCCAGTCTCCACACCAGGACCTAGTGTTCTGCCCACCACACCCTACATTCCAGGCACTCTGGGCTCCTCCCCATCTTCAATCCAAGGCTTGTTCCCACTCATCTCCACACCTTTCTTCACGCTTTCCTCCTACCCTCTGGAATGTCCACCACCATCTCAACCCGTCAAAATCCTTCCCATCACATGCTCTTCAGGAAGCCTTTTCTGACCACTTCAGGTAGCAGTGACCTTCCTCCTGTAAACCCTTAGGGCACTCGACTCCCCCCTGTGCAGCCTACCCCAAGCTGTTTTGCATCATGGCTATTCATGCACAGGCCTTATCTCACCTCCTAGACTGTAAACCTTTGAGTGCAGGAATCCTTTCTTTTTATTTCTAAAAGAACAAACCAATGGATGGAGTGAAGTAGGTGCACAATGACTTAGAGGAGGGAAGACTCTTAGCAGCCTCACATCAGAAGTTACTCCAAGAAGGAGCAGAGAGGAATTGTAGGGTAAGGTGTAAGGAGATCCAAGCTCTGTGGTCTGATGGTTGGCTTGTAGAACAGTGATGAGAATACACAGAGAGGAAGAGAAGAAAACAGAAACAGGGACAGTGAAAACAGGCCCGTACCCCAAACAGGGTAGCCCTTCATGTGGGGATATTCATGTCTACTGCTTATTATTCTGAGAGTCTGTGTCCACAGACATGCATAAGAAATAAGGCATGATTACTAACTGCTTATGAAACAATCCAGGGGAGGATCATCTTAAGAAAAGCATCGTGATATTACTACAGGAGCTTCCATTGATTGGGGGCCCATTAGTTACATTCTGATGCCTAAGGTTGTGAAAGAAAAAAATTCTTCAGTTCTTTCTATCCATGGCAGAAGATTTTAAAAATAGCTGTCAGGGACTGCATTGATGACTTCCAGTCATGAACATGGAGGATGTTCAGAAGAGCATGGGGAAAAATTAAAATTTGTGAGCCAGGAGGGGAGCATACAGCTATTTTCTAAGTGGCCTGCGAAGGGACTTTGTGACTACCCTGTAGGAAGACTGAAGTAAGGAAAATAAGTGACTGGCTTCTAAGCACCATCTTTCCATCAGCACCTCTCCACACTCTATTATATCTTACAAAATACAATTCATTCTTGGAGCCATAAACCCAAGATATCTCTGAGGGAAGCTCACTGCAGGAGTTTGGCATGTTAGGAATTTATTTAGCCAGCTTGTAGGAGGTTGATAGCCACAAACCACTATTACCATCAGATGTATACTGCTTGTGATATATCATAAAAGAGATTTGGTTTATCTAGTTAATTATAATTTGATTTCTCTTTCCCTTAAATGCAACAGTATTTAATAGTTTTTGTTTATTGGCATAGGTCCCACAATTTAAAGAGGAGAGAGATTATGAAAAGGAGAAAGTTTTGACAAATAAGTGGCATGTGTGCATTTCCCCATTTTTCCTTTTTTTAATTTTTTTGTTTCATCTTTCCTCTTACATACTCTATGTATTTCACCCCATGTGAAGATGTGTGATGGGCAGCTGCCAAAAGCCTTCTGTCCTTCATGGGTGTCAGGACTTGGTTAATAGCTGTTCCTCTAAGATAGAGCAACAAACAGCAAGGCTATGTGGGCAGTTGATAAGTTAGAATCTCTCATACTTTCCAGAAATAAGAAAATCTTCTTAGTCATAGGGTTAAGGATTTATTAAGCCAGACACCATGCCAAGCATTGAAACATAAAAACACAAAAATTATAAGCAAGCCACAACCCTGCTTGTGCTAAGCATCCTATCCTCTCAGATGGTCCCCAGTGATCTCCATCTCTCAGTATATTCATGCCTTTATGTAATCCTCTTCCCTTGAGTGTGGGCTGGACCTACTGACTCACTTCTAACAAATAGAATACAGCGAAAGTTATGGGCTGTCACTTTTGAGATTAGATTACCAAAAGACTGTGGCTTCTGTCTTGGTGTCCTCTCTTGCTCTCTCACTGGCTCACCCCCAGCAAAGCCAGCTGCCATGTTGTAAGTTGCCCCATGGAGTGGCCCACATGACAAAGGACTGATGTGTCTGGCCAATAGCAGCAAGGACCTGATGACTGTCAAAGTGTATACTTCCCAAGTTGAACTTTAGATAACTGTAGCCCCAGCCAATATCTGAAAAGCAGCCTTGCAGGAACCCTTAAGCCAGAGGCATCCAGCTAAACTACCCCCAGATTCCTGACCCATCGAAATTGAGATAATAGATGTTTGTTGTTTTAAATCAAGTTTTGGGGTCATTTGAAATTCAGTATCAGATAACTAAGTGGGGGTGGTGGTGATAGTTCTATAAACAACAAGTAATTAGTATACTCATTGTATCTATTATGTGTCAGACCCATAAATAAATGTTTAACATGCATCATCTCATTTAGTGCATAAATAATTACTCTGTCAGAAACCATTATTATTCCCATTTTACAGATGAGAAAAACGAGACTTAAAGAGGTTACTTGATTTGTCCAAGGCCACAATGCTAGTAAATGAAGAAGCTAATACTCAAGAGTCTGATTCAAGAGTCCTTGCTCCAAAGCCAATGCCTACCCCCTCTCAGGCACATGCAATGGGTTTCATACAACAGTGAAATGAAATATATACAAGTTCCAGAGGTGATCAATGGAGTCAGAGATGATACTGGAAGGTTTTAGAGAACTTTTCTTATTTATGTTGGGTCTAGTATAAGAAACTGATCAGACCTCTGAAAATGGAAACTCCATTATAGATGGAAAAACTCATGTGTACAAAAGCATAGCAGGTAGAAAAAGCTCCTCAAATTTGAGATCTTTTGGCAAAAAATTCAACACTGTGAGAGATAAACAGGTAAGGCCAGATTGCAAAAGAGTTTATTCCCATTCAATGAAACATCGATTTTGAATTGGGTTACCCTTCTGTTATTTTTAGCTCTTAAATATAAATAATAGGATACCATTTCAAATCACGTCAAAAAAAAAAGCACAATTTAAATTTACAGTCTATGTAAGCTAGGGCTTGCAGCTGTCCAGGATTGTTTAAGGTTTTAGACTCAGGCTATAATAGAGACAGTTCTAAGATATGTTTACTTTTTCTATAATGTACTATAACAAGTAAATACACAGTGAACAGAACTCACTAAATGTTTGTAACCATGAATAATTCTGTAAATATTATCTCAGCCTTTATGATTTCACTGATCTCACAGCAGATGCATGGTTTCATCTCAACAAGCAACAGATCTATTGTGTCCTACTGGGGGAATCTATGGCCTTCGTACCAAAAAAAACCACCAGCAATGTTGAACTATCATGTCTTGAGACAGTAGTTTTGATAGTGGAGAAAAAGGTATAACATTTCAACTGATAGTTGCCATTTCAAAAATTAAATTTCTGTATACCCAAGTGGATCCAGATGTTTTAAAGAATTACATATACTCTTACAATAGAAAAGCGATCAGAAACTCTAATATTTAACAGAATTGTGGCAGAACAATAACTTTACCCAACTTTAAAACACAAATAAATAAAAACAAAAGTAGAGAGCTCTTAAAATATAAAATTCTTATACTTTAATTTGAAAATAAAAGAACCACATGTTGAGGGAATTATTTTCATCAAATAGGGTACAGGGTAACTGTGTATACAGAACTCACGAAATCTTTAAGGAAAACATCAATATTCCAATAAGCCATAATAGTACCTCAAAAATATGGGCAATATTTCAGATGTTTTATTCATTCTTTCACATAAACTTTTCAAAGATCAGGCAAGGTTAAGTGGTATTATTCCAATTTTACTGTTGGGTAAACTGTGGCTTAGCAAGATTAAGTAATTTACCCAAGTTTACATAGCTAGTAAGTAGCAGAGTCATCTTTTAAATTGGATGTCAAAATCTATTTTTTTTCTGCCATGTTCTACCAAATAAGTGAAAGTATAAAGACCAGGAACAAAGTATATATATATATGTATATACTATGTTATCTTCACATATAACCTAAATACATTCTTTTATCAACTTTGAAGCAAAATTTATGCATTCTGAATTTTCTTTAATTTAATGATAACACAAATACTAGAAAATAGCTTTGAAAATTTAGGAAAGGAAGAAATCTTGTATATATCAGCTTTATGATTTAATAAAACCTATCTGCAAAGATTTTGGCAAGCACTTTTTAAGAATTATAAAACTATCAGTTTCCTCTGACAAAAAGTTACATACTAGGGAATTTTTAATTAAATGTAATTTAATTCTTTGGGACTGTCTAAATGTTGCATTCATCATGAAGCCTTTCCTGGTGTCTCTTCATCCAGGCAGAGTTATGTATCCTTCCTCTGTACCTTGAAAATATTTATCTCTGTGTCCTCAGTGCCTAGCAAGGACTGGCACAATGCAAAAACAAAAAAAAAGCTGTCAGTAACTATTTGTCGACTGAATGAAGAAATTCATCAGAAGAGTAAAAAGTTATAAACACTAAGGAATTCATTACAGGATTCTTTACAAAGTAAAATATTTGAAACAAGGTCAACAATACTGAAATAGTTAAGTAAAGTATATTATAACAATGTGATTGTGTATGTTGTAGTTAGTAAAAACAATAGTATACAGACATTATTGAAGCCTGAAGAATATTTAACCATTTTGGAAGAAAGGCAGAATACCAAATGCAGTGGAATCGCCCTAACGTTGAAAAATGTTTATAATCAAACACTGGAAGTTAAGGAAAAGTTAGTATTTCTGTTGGGGTACAGAAGGGATGAAATTTTCTTCAATTATTCCTCAAAATTTTCGTAATGTGGTTGTTTTACTGTCTATATGCACCCCAAAATACAACCTAAATTGTTCTTCAGAATATCTGGAGGCTGAGAAAAACTTTTTCAGGTTATCAAAACTTCTTGTCCAGTCCATTAAGGAATTCAGGACTGTAGTCACGTTCCTTAGCCTTCTTTTTCTAATATGATTATTTACCCCCATCCCTGCTTCCATTAGCACTTAGTTCCTACCTTTTATTCTTCTTTTAAGGGTTTGAGAGGTTTATTATATCTGTGCCTTATATTATAAGCTATTGCAAATCCTTTATGGAAGTAGCCTTATAAATAAATAATAATAAATTTCATTATATAATAAGTAAGCCATATATAATACTAAGAAGTATTCAAATGAATTAAATAGATGCCATTGACTGTCTAGAAAAACTACCTGAAAGCTAATTAAAGCTAACTCCTTTACACTTCCAACCCTCACCTCCTCTTCCTGCCCCCAAAAGAACACTCATTACAAAACTCTGCTGCATTACTTGCCCATGATGTCTTTTTACTTTAAACTTATAATAGTAGTAACTACCTCAACACAGGATGTACCGTTAGTCTTAGTAACCAGCTGAACTCCATCTGCTTCCAGCTGTACATGGCTGCCCATCCCCCACCCCCATATGCCAGCACTATCCTCCTCCTCCACAAACTCTTGCTCTCAGGATGTGACCTGAGCTTTAATCCTTCTTCTTTCATTTTAATGCTTTGTATTTTTAGCTGCTTTGTCATTCACTAAAAACAAGGCCCATCACTCAGTTGTTCCTTCTATAAGAGACTCCATGCAAAGAATCAAGTTGCTCATTTTAACACAATTTTAGCTTTAAATTTAAACAATTGACAGGAATTTTACCTGAACCCTGTGACCCTGGAAAGCAGTATGGGGTAAGATATCCCCCACCCATTGGGTTACTGGCCAAGATGGCCCTAGTTCCTCCTTAACTGGACTAAACTTTAGGCAGGCTTCTCCTTATCTCTTGGCCCCTGACCCCCCTCAATTTGGCCCCTACGGTATCCAGATGTTCATGTTCCACTAGGCTTTAGTAAAATCTCTCTCTCACACGCACACACAGTAGCCTTCTGGCTCTTCTCTATATCGCGTCTAGCTTTGAATACAGCCCTTCTTGCTGTTCATCATTGTCTGGTGCAATTTTTGTTCTTCAACACAGTATAAGAAAATGTGTGAATTAGTTGCATCGGATTCTCTTTGGAGGTTTTATACCACACCTTTTCACGTGGTAAAAAATGAAAACTTTCAGGTAAGTTCCTTTAAAACTAATGGCATCTAAATAAAACCAGCCTTTTAACTCATAAGAGGAGAGTAGTTCGAGGAGGATATCAGAAGGTTCATCGCCTGAATTGACTAAGGCAGATACAAGACTGCCTCAGGACTGTTACCTCCACTGCCCTCCACCCTCCCCATCCATCCTACCATAGTTACAAACTAATATTTAAAAAAAAAAATCAATAACATTTTCTGCTGTTTCTTATTAAAGAAGTTGGGGAGAAACTGGAAAAGTAAAACCCAAATGATATTTATGTAATTGAAATCTGTCCTACTATGTAATTCAAACTTTCAGGGGTTTGAAAGATTAAACATTATTTTCAGTGTGAAAAGGAAATAACTTACTTGATACCTGACAATTAAGCCTTTGCAAATTCACAGGTTGACATGTTTCATTTTATTTATACCAAACAGAGTCAAAGTTGAAAAAAGTTGAGAGACTACATTTTGCAAAGTAAGCACAATTCCAAGCAAACCTGACCTTTTAAAAGTACCCACCACTATCTCCAAACTGCCTTCATTAAAGGGGTTGAATAAAGAGGAAGCCCATGTGCTCCACTTTGCATTCCAGGACAGGGATTACATTTTTAAGCGCTAAATGGAAAGTCTTAACAGTCATTTAAAAGGAGCCACTAATACAAAAAAAATAAAAGCCAAGAGAATTCCTATTACGGGCATGTTCTTGCTTCCAGCTGGCTGACTAACAATAGAAATACCACTTGGGACCTTCCCATGAAATGAGCACCAACATGATTTTTTTCTCAGCAATGTGCACCCATGGATGAATCAAGTCATGTTAAGAAGGCAAGTAGCAAGCAGTTCTTGTTATCTGTACTTAATAACATGCTTAATAATTATAGAGTCATAAAACTTTGACTAGGAAGGTCTTTGACTACATCTAGACCACTACTTTTATTTTATAAGGGAAGACTCATGGGGAAAAGAGATAAGGTGACTTCCCAGGGACAAATTATTAGTGATGAGCAGAGGACTAGGATTTCTAATCCACTGTTCTAGCTACCATGCCATACTGTCCATCCATCCATCCTCCCAATTTATTCTACAAACATTTACAAAGTTTAACTATGTGGCAGAAACAACTTGTGGAAAATCATTGCAGTGGTAGACCCCCACGAAACATGCTCCCTACGTGCACACTCTTTGCAGTGTGACCTTGCTATTCCTCCTATCAGGAGGTAGAGTTTCTTCTCCCACCTTTTGAAACAGGACTGGCCTTGTCGCTTGCTTTGAGTTTTTAAAAAAAAAGTTGGTTGGATGTGACATGATGCAACTTCCGAGTCTAGACCTCCAGAGGCCTTGTAGCATCTGCTTTCCCCCTCCTGCTGCTCTGAGACTGCCATGTTAAGAAGCCTGGACTAGAAACCTTAAAGATGAGAAACCATGTGGCAGAGAACCAAGGTACCCCAGCCAGTAGCCAGAGCCAACTTCTAAACATATACACGAAGCCAAACAGGACCAGTCAATCCCCAGCTGATGTGCCCAATGACTACAAATGCTTCAGTGAGCCCAGCCAATACCATACAGTACAGAGATCAGCCATCAAATCTGAGCCTTCCATGAATTGCTGATTCACAGAATCATAAGCAAGCAAAGAGCTATATTTTGTAGCCTCCAATTTTTGGGGTGGTTGGTTAAATAGCAATAGATAATTGATTCATCATGTTAAATGCTAGACTATAGAGAAAGATAGTTACTGAGAAAGGGTTGAATAAGACTGTCTTTGCTATCAAAGAACTCATAGATAAATGAGGAAGACAAACAGAAAAGCCATTCTTTAAGAAATGAAGTGCTAAGTATCATATAGTTACATAAGTGAGAAATCATAAGGGACTAAATTAAGGCATTGAAGATATAGATTTAATAAGGTTTTGTGAGTGAATGGGATGATTGAAAGGGAGTCCAGGATGACGTCTAGCTTAGAATCTTTGATAGATGCTAGTAACATTAAGTTGGAGAAAACCTGACGAGAAGTAGATTAGGAAAGAAGTGGAGGGAGATAAGTAGCTCAGAGTTGACATGTTGACTGATAAAGGCCTGGAGGTTTCACAATGAAGTTCGGGCTTGTGCAACAAGCAGGTAGAATTGATTATACAAGCTTTTTGAAGCTTAATAAGGCAGGTAGGATTAGAGAAAAACCTTGAAAATCATCTACATCTATTAATAGTAATTTAAGCCATAGGCAAGGATTAAGTTGGCCAGAGAGAATGTACCAAGTAAATCAGAGGTGAAAAGTTGGGGAGAGTCAGTGGACCAGTCTTTCAAGAAATTTTTCTGAGGTCAAACATAGAGACATATTTTACTTTTTGCTTCATGACAGACTTGAAGATTCTAAGCTTTTCCACATTCTGCCTCCAAGAAAAACTTCTGCACAGAACATCAGCTAAACATATAGAATTTCCTTCAGAATTTGAAAAGATTCATCTTGGTTAGTTTTATCATTCAGCATAGAGCATTTCTTTCTAAAGATTCTCCTTAGATAATTCTTTCCAAATCATTCCTCAGGTTACCAAATGCTGAGTTTCATTCTCCCTTCCAAGATATTTACCTCCCATGGCCTTACCTCCACCATATCTACTTTCTTATCCAGGGCAATTTAGCCAGTTCCAGCTAAGCTCTCTCAACACAGGGTATCAGTCAATGAATATGCCCTAAGGCCCCCAATCTATGACTTGGATCATCAAGGCATTCACCTAACAAATGAAAGCACCTTGTAGGTGGAGTAGGGAGCTGAAACTATGTACCCCAGAAAAGCATGTTCTTAAAGTTAATTAATTCTGGGGGATGTGAACCCATTGTAGGTAGGTGTCTTTGATTAGATGCCTTCAGTTAAGGTATGACCCACCTCATTCAGGATGGGTCTTAACTCTCTCACTGAGTCCTTTATAGATGGGATGAATACAACAGAGGGAAATTGAAAGCCAGAGAAGCAAGCACTGAAACCAATTAAATCTGGAGGAGAAGGGAGAGACCAGCAGAAGTTACACTGTGCCTTCCCATGTGGCAGAGGACCCAAAGATCACTGGCAGCCAATCTTGGGTAGAAAGCATTGTCTTGATGATGCCTTGATTTGGACATTTTCTCAGCCTCAAAACTGTAAGCTAATAAATTTCTATTGTTAAAGCCAAGCCATTTTACGGTTTCTCCTTGAGCAGCCTAGGAAATTAAATTGGGGTTATATATAAAGGGAAAAAGATTTCTTCCTGTTGGTACATACCAAAATGGGTTTCTAGAAGGAACAATAGAAAGGGGTCATAGAAAAATGCTTCAGGTAGAGGAAGCAGAGTGCAGTATCAGGCTAGATATTTAGTAGATAGATGATCAAAAGTTCTGCAGTTGGGTCCTGGCCAAGGATAAACAGGGATGAGAGGAACAGTGGAATAAATTGGCCTCAAGGCTTTGAATTGGACATTCTTGATTTTTATTTAATTAAGTTGACCTATGCTTTTTTCTTTCTAATTGAAAAATGTTCCAGTTCCAGGAAGAGCTACAAATCAAAATGAGGAATTTCTTATAATTTGAAATTGAACCTATAAATCATGAAAAATAACTAAAAGTTAGAGTTATCCTTCAATTTTTAATTAAAATTGAAACTGACAAGGATGTGTTCAACCATTCTAACTTTTTACTTAGCATTTCCTCTTATCATGAAAAGTAAGAACCGTACAAATTGTTGATAAAGTAATTACCTCTTTTATTTAGGCTCTGTACCACAATGGAATTTACAAAAGTCTCTAGCTCTATTTCTTATGCATTTTGTAAAGCAGAAATAACTCTAGGATGAACTATGAACTAGAAACTTTCCCTTGTAGAATGGGAAAAATAATTTCTGCTCTGCAATTATCCTTGTCCAAAATATTCTACTGAGGTAAGAATTAATAAAATAGCCAAATTCCCCATCTTTTACTCAGAGGAATAAAAATTATTCCAATATGTATTCAGTATATCTCCAGGGAAGTTTTGTGGTGTTTTCATATTTTACCAAAGCACTTAAGAGTTTTGTGACCTAAGTAAGGTAGTAATTTTACCTGGCAATAAAAGCAATATTTCAGCAATGGAAAAATATGCTAATAATTATTTATACTAATTAAGACTAAGAATCTATGACACTTCCACAAATATTTTAGAGTCTGGCATAAAAATCATTATAAAAGGTCACGTTTTCCCCAAGAAGGATTAATACAAGTAATTAAACAATGAGGTGTACATTGCTGTTAAATGGGAATCATGTAACTGCTCCTTTGCAGAGGCCTAGATGGATAAGGACACAAACATTCATGAATTTCCTGACTCCAAGCAGGCTGTTTATTTTTGTAGGATCAGAAGAGCTTTTCAAAAAAATTTAAGAAGAAATTCAGATATCTTCAGAAGACCTCCCCCTCCACATTTTTAACACAATCTTTAGGTATCATATTTGCCACTGCCATTGTAATAAAATGTTTTGGACCATAACAGGCTTAACAGACATCCCTATAGTTTTGAGAACCTTCTTGGGTTTTTGCATCCTGCAATACAACTACACATGTGGCTGGAAGTGTAAAGGAGGTGCTCTTTCCTAAAAATATCTTGCATCTCCACATCACAGTATCTGGAATCTCACTATAAGAGATTTGGTTGACTTTGTTTTCAATGGACAAATATTTGCTGACCACTTACTAAGTTATAAGCTCAGGTTTGTGACATATGCCCTGTGAGCTATAGCAGAATATAGGATAGGGTTGCTAACATCAAGAGGAACACTCAGACGGGGAAAACACAGAGGCCTCCGAGTACAAGGCAAATGTCCTTGTGTTGGTCAATATGATCTTTATGCGAGTATGATAGGAGTAAATACACCACAGGATACAGAGAACTTAGGAGAAAACGGGGTGTGTAAAGCAAGGTAAGGGACACTCAAATTTCTCTCATATTGAGATTCTGCCCACAGCCTGAACTGCCATTGACCACGGCAGCCCTAAATAGTCAGTATGATACACCTGGGAGGATAAAATCTCAACATACAGGTTTCTCTTAGTGAAAGATGCACTGCCCATATCTGACTGGTCTCTACCCTTTATTTCTTCCTGTCACCACCTTCCACCTACCAAGGTATATATACTTTTAGAAATAGGAGGGGGAATTATAAATGATTGAACACAAGGCCTGGGTGAAAGGATGATTGCTGGGACAGAAGCAATCGGTAGGAGAGTCTTGCGTGGACCCAGAGAGTAGATTCCTTATAGGGTTTCTAGAATCACCCCAGGATGAGAGGAGATGCCCTAGATCTGCTATACTACTCTCTTATATCCCTAGGAGTATTGGCCAAATGAATTTCATGGTGAGAAACGGGACAGAGAGGAGAGGGGGTTGTGTGGAGCAGGTGGGAATGCCATAAGGAGGTTGACTCACTGGCATTTACGTGGGTGCTCTCCCTGTCAGCTCGAGTCAATGGCCACCCCAGTGCTCCTGGGCCTGGGAAAGGAAAGGCAGCTCTCTAAGATCATTCGTGAGCCTCTATGACTAGGACTCAGTCCTGGGCTCATAATCTAGTGTGAAAAGAAATAAAACAACACCTTAGTCTGTAGTAATTTAATAATGTGTTATATTTAAAGATAATATTAAAATAAAAACACAGTCTTCATTGTGGGTTCACCCCTTCTCTTTTTAATGACGCTGTAAAACTTAAATAGAAAAAGTACTCTGCCTTAGCTGCAAAATATGAAGTGGGAGGTGTCAGAGAATCCTGTAAATACATTGTAAACCTTGTTTTTAAAACAGGTTCATGGTTTATGGGTTTATTTTACCAACTTTCAGTTAACTGATTTACAGGTTAGCTTTGAGTACAGCTCCAGAATTGGCCTCAAACTTGGCTCTGCTTTCTGAAGGAAAGGCGCTACCAACTACAGGTGCTCACAAGGTGGGGGGTGAATGAGGATGTGAGTCAACACTCATTTGGGGAATGGGCATGTGGTATGGATTGAAAATAAAGGTTGACTCCCAAATTAGGAACTATTGGAAACTCAAAATTATGGCTTCATAGAAGACTGGTAAGTATATTCATTCATTTTCTTTGCTTTTGCAGACATAGGAGACTTGATGGCTACTATGTCATAAATACTATTAAGCCTGAACTCTCTGTTTCACAAAATCAGTCACCATCCATACTATAATAACTTCCTTTCTAGGTAGCACTTACATTCATCATTTTTTTCTTGCTATACTGTCTATGTAGGCATAAGAGTGAGTATTATGCAGACCCATGAGAAAGTAACTATCTTCATCCTAAGTTAAGAATCAGGAAACTATAGAAAGTTCCAGTGATTCATATGCTCTCCCCCTTCCCCAACCACAAGTGAAATATAGATCTCCTATCTTCTAAAGAATACTTGCAAGAATCTTTCTTCCTAGTCTTTGCTATTTTCCCAGCTGAAATATCCTTCCTTTTCTCTGCTCAAATCCATTTTCCTTCCTCTGTCCAAAGCTTCACCCAATCATTCAACCCAAGGTAAGTGATTCCTCCTTGAAAGATTCACATTGCTGATTACCTCTTCCCCTACTTCACATCCATCATAAATTACTAAATATTGAGAGATTGCTCATTTTTAATGGATTTGTGGGTTTCTAAAAGTTCCATTTACAAAGATTTACCCAACAAGCTTGGTTCAGATAGAGATTTCTGCAGATTTAATAGGTTAGCATCTAGAAATGTATGTTTTTAACCAACTCCCCTGGTGATGCTGATACTATTGGCTCAAGAATCACACTTTGAGAGATACTGTCCTAGGTAAGCCCACACATACATACACACACACACATGCAATACAAACACACAACAGAAAAATGAGGCTTGGAATCTTCTCACAACATTAGCAAAAAACCAACCGAACAAAAATTATGGAACACTTTCATAACAAGCACTTAAAAAGTAGGGAAAAGGAAAACCACCATGGGATCCAGTATTTTAAAACATCTCTTTGTTTACTAATTTCCTAATTACTGGTATAATAAACATATCTAACAAAAGAAGCCTTTAGTGTCTTCATCCCTTTCCTCATATGAATCAATGTCTACTCATTAAACTTTGTTACTCTCTAATCTAACCCACAACATTAAAATGGAACCTTCTGTCTTTAGAAGGATAAATGAAAAGACTCCCCCCATGTAGAAAGAAGAAAACTTTTCCTTACTCTCTGGGGACTGAAAAAACTGGAGAATGACTTCTGATTATAGACTTCTGGTGGTTTGGAACTGCATTTACTTCAGAAAATCACATTCTTAAAGCTATTCTATTCCTGTGGGTGCAGACCCAGGGTGGATCTTAATCATTTTATTGGAGTCCTTTATTAGAGAATGAAATTCAAACAAAAAGAGAAAAAGCCAGGGAAACAAGATGTTGAAAGCAAAGAAACCTGGAAGAGAAGGCAGAGACCAGCAGCTGCTGCTATATGCCTTGGCATGTGACAGAGGAGTCCAGGATCACTGGCAACTTGTCTTTGGGAAGAAAGCATCGCCTTGGTGATACCTTGATTTGGACATTCACTTGGCCTCAAAACTGTAATCTTGTAAGCTAATACATTTCCACTGTTAAAAGCTAACCCATTTTATGGTATCTGCTTTCAGCCACTTATCAAACTAAAACAAGACTCTCTTCAAAAGTCATTAAAGAATTAAATGAAACATCATTGAATTTAGTAAAAGACCATTTCCACCTGCTTGGTAGACTAGCAAAATGCCAGAATATAAAGACTTGTTACTCAGCTTAAATTGTGGGTCAATCCGTCTAAAACAAAAAATTATAATACCTGCTTGGGGAGATGTTCATTTTACCCTTCTCATGATTCCACATAGAAAAACTGCAACTGTACAACACTCCTGACAGCTCTCCCTACCTCTCACTCATTTCTGCTTCTTTGGAGAAGACACTGCCTGCCTTCTCTCTTGGATCTGCACCTACAGAGGGTCTCTTCTGCTCTGTACTGTGCAATGGACTGAGTGGGACAGATTCCTCCTACATGGGTATTCCTTCAGGGGTCCCAATTGTCCCACTGTGCCTGGGACCAGGCAACTGCATCATTCAGAAATGATGTGGGAACAAGCCCATTTCATCACACATCTGAAGCAAGGTTCTCCCATAAGTTTATCAGGAAGAAAATGGGCATTTTATCTCCATCCCTCAGTCTCCTGTGTCATATTTCTCAACCAGGAAAGGAAAGAAAGGGTTGGGAAAGAAAGCACCAAACAAGAGAGATCATTCTATCATTGCATTCATAAAAAACAATTACTAAGCCTTGCCTGAAACTCTGGGCTAAGATTTAGTCAGGACCAGCCTTGTGGGTATATAATCTGTGAAGTAGTTCCATATTCTGCTTTTGCTGTCTTAAAATTCTTAATAATTGTTGAACTATGGTTCCACATTTTTATTTTGCAATGGGCCCTATAAATTACATAGCCAGTCATTGTTGTAATAGTCACTCAATAATTGTATGTTACGATAATAGACAACATAAGTTTGAGGACTGACTCCTGGATCTGCCACTTGGTAGCTAGTGACCTTGGGAAAGTTTTTCAACTTCCCTGAACAATTTCTTCATCTCTAAAATGAGAATAATAATAATAATAAGCTGTTATGAATATTAAAGGAAATACCCAAGGTTAAGTACCTGTTACAGTGTCTGACACATAAGTCTCAATATACATTCATTACTCTACTTATGTAGTACTACCATTGCTACTACTACTACTACTACTACTACCGCTACTACTACTACCACCACCATGACTGTGATGGTTTGGAGCTACATGTACCTCTAGAAAAACATGTTCTTAAACTTAGTCCACTCCTTTGGGTATGAACCCATTGTAAGTAGGAGCATTTGATAAGGTTACTTCAGTTAAGATTTGGCCCAACTTAATCAAGGTGAGTCTTAACACTATTACTGGAGTTCTTTATTAGCAGAATGAAATTCAAAAAGGGAGATAAAGCCACAGAGGAAGCAGCCAGGAGCTGAACATCGATGGCTCCTGTAAAAGAAGGGAGACATCAGAAGACATTGCCATATGCCTTGCCATGTGACAAACTAAGGACCAAGGATCACCAGCAGCCAGCCCCAGAATGCCACAGTCCTCAGAGAGAAAGCATCACTTTGATGATGCCTGAATTTGGACATTTTTCATAACCTCAGAACTGTGAGCCATTAAATTTCCATTGTTTAAGCCAGCCTAGTGCATGATATTTGTTTAAATAGCCAAGGAAAGTAAAACGACTAAATTCTCCTGCAACAACTAACACAAAAAAACAATTGGATCCCAATGAGAACATATTGACATGGGCAAAGAATGAACATCTTCAAGGATGTTCTGTGCTTGCATGGGTACTACTCCCAAACTTTCCTCTTCTAGCTTTTAAGAAACCCTTGAGAGAATTGAAGTTATGATTTCACTGTTAAGCAACAAAAGACTAAAATGAGCATTCATAGTTCCCACCACAAGCTGTAATCATTAAAACTAGGCCTCTTAAAAGATTTCTGACATGAAAATAAAGAGAAAGTCTATCTACTATTCTGTATTCTTCTGCCCCATCCCCGCAAGTGAATATTTATATTTTCTCTTTATTTCATCTAAAGAAACAGGAAGAAAAGAGGCTTTAACAAGCCCCTGTGATGATGGGGGCTAGGGTTCCTTAAAGAGATACTGGAAATAGGAAAGCAAGCCCTGTGATGCAATGTATCCCATCATTTAGGAATATCTCTTTTCTTGGTAATTTAGTCTCTCACTGTCTTTTAAAAATTTCATGATATTTAACTGCAAGAGAAATCATATTGTATGAAGTAGATTTTCTTACAATGTTTACAATTCATCATTTCACTGTGGATTCTCTTGTACTTTTTTGAGCTTGATGAAAAGTTTATGAATCTCTATTTCCTATTGACCAATTTGATCAGGGGAGCTTCTGGAACTAAGAGAACCAAGGTTTTTTACAGAGGTAGTAAGTTAAAGATCTTTATTCTGCAACCAATGAGCTTTGAATTATTTCTCTTAGTTTTGAAAGAAAAGAGGATGCCAAACTTACATAAGTCTTTTTGAGGCTAACAGTTAAGTAACTTTTACATTTACCTCTCATCTTCTTAAATCTTAGTTCCTAAAAATATTCCATCCTGAATATAAACTTAGTTTACCTGCATTTTCCCCATCTCCCCCTCACCCCACCCCCAACCTTCAACTACACATGATGGTTAGAGAAATCAGAGAATTATTATATTTTTTGGACAGGGAAAGGGTCGCCCCCCTGCTCTCTGAATTTAAGAACTGTGATCTATAGTTCCTTCCTTACAAGAAGTCTACAAGAATCCCTATGATGGTTAGGTTCATGTGTCAACTTGGCCCAGTGATGGTGCCTCATTGTCTAGTCAAGCAAGCACTGGCCTATCTGTTGCAATGGGGACATTCCATGTACTTAAATCCTCAGTGCATTGATTGCATTTATGGCTGATTACATCTGCAGTTGGCTAAGGTAAGTGTCTTCCACAATGAGAGGTGTTAATCTAATCAATTGAAGGCTATTCAGGGAAAGGTGATAGCTTCAGTAGTCAGAAGAGAGAACTTTCATCTCTACTTCGGCCAGCCAGCTGCTTGTGGGGTTTTCATGAAAGATCTTCACTGGAGTGCCAGCTTGCTGCCTGCCCTACAGAATTTGGACTCATGCATCCATCCCCACAGTTGAATGAGACACTTTTATAAGTTTCATGTTTCCAGATATCTCCTACTGGTTCTACTTCCCTAGAGAAGCTTGACTAATACAGTCCTCATTTTTATACAGGCTAGTAATTCCCATAGGGAGATAGTAATTCTTCTCTCTCTAATAATTCAAATAGGGAGATAGCAAGAGCAATAGGTACACTGATATCCTATAGAAAGATGCTATCTGTTTACGAGTAGCATTTTTCTAGGGCAACAGAGACAGACAATTATTAAATTAACTGAGCCTGTATTTCTCAATAATCAATACTATCTACTTTCAATTTCCATCTCTTCTTTGACAACATGAGGATGTTTTTGTCTTCCAATTTTTAGACATTCTACATCTAGTAGACACTCAGTTAATGATGGCTGATTATGATATATAAGGAAAATATTTTCATGACTTTAAGCCTTCCTAAATAAAAATATTTAAGAATGAGAGTAAGACTATATTCTAAATATGTTAAAAATAAAAAGCTTGGTTACTAGGAGCCCAGAATCCCCTTTAGATAGTGGTCATAAATTTCGGTCCACAAAATCAGCTGTGTAGGAGCTTTCTTTATTTTTCTATAACTGAATTTAATTTTAATAATAAGTCTTTATGCTTCAGGTAAGAGACACTTAAGCCTAGTCAATTTAGAGCCTGTCTTTCTCTCCCTAGGGTTGTATCTAATTTCTAGAAGACTTATGTGGTACCAAAGCCAGAGTCATATCATATCCATGATGATATCTGTTCAGATGTTCTGCTCCCATCTAGTGTTTGGCCCCATGTCCCTGCTCAATTGTCGCTCCTTCCAAACCACAGGGCTCCCCTGTGTCTGAATATTTAGTGTGGTTAGCTGACTTTCTGTCTTTCTCTATCTGCTAATATCTGTGATTCTCTCTTTCTGGTACATGAGCTCCTTCTCTCTCACAAAATCATGAGCTGCAGGATACCTAATGAGGCCATGCTAGACCATCACCATGTGTGTGCTACTGCTGAGCGCATGGGAGGAATTATAAAATTCCAAGGCATATGGAACTTCTGTGGAGTCCTCTCAAGTCCACCTGCCTGGACACACAACACAGCAGCCTTTGTACAAGCCATCTGCCAAAGCCATAACTGAGAAAGGGGACCCAGGCCTCCATTGCCCTCAGATTGCCAAAAACAGCTTGGATTTCAGCTATTCCCCTACTCTGAACCTGGGGAAAGAGAGAGAAGCACAAATGCTTCTTTCTCAAGAATGCTCACTGACTATCCATTTCTTGCTTCTCCTTGAATTCTCAACCACTCCCTGGTAGAAGGAATCTTTGCTCATGTGTGCACTTGTGCATACATTAGAGGAGACACTTGAAGGTGCTCATTTGGGGCAGGGTGGAGCAGGATGATGCTGCGAGAAGCCTTTTTTGTGGATCATAAGGCTTTTCCCCAATCTATTTCTCTGCATGAATCTTTCCTTCCCCTTGGAAGGGTCTAGACTTTCAAAACTCAAAATCCAGGAAAAAAGTTCTTGTGCCTCTCTGTCTGGTTGGTCATTACTCCCTTGAAATTATTATAGAACACCCAATAACTTCATGAATGGAGGTAAAAACCTCTGGAGTGGTGCTGTCCAAAATGGTAGCTACTAGCTACATGAGGCTATTAATTACTTGAAATGTGGCTAGTACAAATTGAGATTTGAAAAATACATACTGGATTTCAAAGGCCTAGTTAAAAAAGAATGCAAAATATTTCAATGATTTTTATTTTAATACCGTGTTGAAATTTTAACATTTTGGACATATTGCACTAAATAAAATTATTATTAAAATTAACTTACTTGTTTTCTTTTACTTTTTAAATATGGCTTCTAGAAAATGTTTAAGGATATATGTGGCTTGCATTTGTAGCTCTTACATTATATTTATGTTAGACAGCATTTCTCTAAAGGGATAAACACTGGGAACCAAAAATAAATTTAAAAACCAAAAATTAAATAAATAGTATTTTAAAACTATTATCATGCAACATTTGCATTAAATCTTGTCCAAATTTTCCATTCAGCAAGCACTCTAAAATACAGCAATGATTAAATTAGCCTTGTGTGCCACAACTGCATAAGAAACTGGGAAACTAAAGATAAATCACATATCATTTCCATCAAGGAATTTACATCTTGGTAATATAGACTGGTGAGTATATAAGTAACTACCAAGCAGTGATATGTGACAAGTACAGAACAGGTGTTTTATCTTTTCTGGACAGAAATCAGGAAGAGATAAAAAGAGGCACAAAGGCTTGTCAGAGGAGTTGCTATCTGAGCTTGGTAGAAGTTGGTGGAAGAGTATGTTCTAGGTATAGAAAACTGCCCTGAAGACCCAATATGTTTAGGAAATGGTGAAAAGTTCAGTGTTGCTGAGAGCAAGTTGGGTCAGAAGCAAAGAGGCTGGAAAAGTAGATTGAGACCAAAATCTGAAAGAACTTGAGTACCTAGCTAAGGGTTTTGAACTTTATCTTCTAAGGGCATGGGAAGCCATCGAAAATTTTTAAGCAGAGAAATAATATGCTTAGACTGGAATTTTATAAAGGCAAGTCTAGTAGGAAAAAAAATGGAGGATAAGCTAAAATGGGGTGAGATTAGAGGCTGGAGTGGGGATAGGAGGCAGATTAGGGTTTTATCTCTAGATCTTTTGTGACTTTGGGAGAGGCTGATTCCATTGTAGATCCAGTTTCCCTAGCCATTGCTCATACTTGAAAATAAAATAAAAGACACCTTCTCCAAGATCATAGTTAAAACAGAACCTCTCTCTTCTCCTATTCAAGGCTAGACAACATTCTATCTCTGGTTGCTCAATAGTCAAATGTTCATGGAAAAAAAGCTTTGTCCATTACTAGAGAACACTCAATCTGCTATGGTTTCAATGAGTTATATCCTGATAATTCTTGCATTCTTTCTGTTGGTTCCATTTTCAGGGTTGATATGAAAGCTATGGGTAAAGATGAGTCACTTTGTGTTGTAGTAAGTTGTGAAACTTACTTCCAAACGTGCTCTATAGAGGTGAGCAGGTTGTGTTGACTAGCTTATCTGGTCTAAAAGTGACCCAAATCAGCTCAAATTATGCTTCTGCCCAGCACAAGAAACAATGCAGGAGCAATTCTATTGAGCAGCTAAAGAAGGAACGAGGGGCAGGAAAATGTTAATCATCTTGATTTGCATCTTTGGCTTTTTGTTGATGGATCAGTTTCAGGCAAACCTGGTAGAACACACTAGGACTTTTAAAAAATAGAATTCTTTCTGATTATGTTGATTTATTGGTTTGGGAGATATGTATTCATTCTCTGGAGTTAACTGGCAGTACGATTGACAACATCAGAATCAATATGTCTGAGGCACTGTTCAGAAATCAGAAATTTTTTTTTTAACTTTTCCAGTGTGAGATGCCTCTTAGTTCTCCTGATGTAGCATAGCATACATGATGATCAATCAGCCCTATATTGTATCATCCTACCACTATGAACAGCATGACTTCTTCTGAGTACTTAATTTAAATAATGAAAGAGAAGGTATGATAATGGCTCATAGTTTGGAGTCTTTCTTTCCCAGCAAATACTTCTTAAAATCTTATTCAGCGAGTTGGTCCATTCTTGAGGATCACTTCTGGATGCAGATAAGTATGAGAGGTGCACCTGATATGTTCAAACCTGTATTTAAAAGGGGCATTGCAACCTATAATTGCTTGCATTGAGTTGGTCAGAGGAGTGGAAGATTTTGAACTCCTGGATCTTTGGCTTAAAAAAAAGAAAAGAAATAACTTCAAATAAAGATGACAAGATGAAATTGGTAAACAATCAGTGATTACAGAGTTCATTTTATTTAAAATCAGTGTACAAAAACCAAAAAGTAGATCCTATAGTCACAGGTAAATGGGCAATGACCAGGCAAACCTATGTATGCCTCACCTCTTCTCTGGAAGGAAGATGTAAAATATACTGAAAATAAATACCTTGACATATTTTTGGAGGTAATGCATAAATCAAGAACAAACTTGCTCAAGTTGACCTAGACTTAAGAACTTTTGCAATTACATGGTGTGACTAAACCTGCCAAGTGCTTAATTTTTACACTGTACCATAAAGAATCTAACTTTGAGCAGTGCAAATGCAGTAATTCAGCAAAATGGTCATGTTTGTTAGCTATAATATAATCTTTTATGTGAATCAGAAAGGAACAATTAGGGATAGGCAAATCTAATGGTTTTTAAGTCAAGCTTCCTGGCTGATTTTAACTTTAAGCAAGCAATTTTATTCTCCTCTTTTGTTTTAAATGGAAAATTTATTAATTCAAGGAAATTTACTTAATAGCTTTGATTTATTCAAAATATGGTTCTTTGATATGTTTTAGGAAGCAAAAAAGTTTTAGAAGATTTCCTTAGTAAATATTGATACTTTTTTCATTTAAAAAACTGATAGTTTAATTCTGAAAAAAGTTCTGGGGGTCCAACTATGGACTATTAACAATAACACAGATCCTGACTACTTGCAAATTAAGAACCTTCATTTCTTTTCTAATTACGTTACACTTGAGACCATTTTACAGATTCTCTTACTAGAGTCAAGGAATATAAAATTAATATCTATAAAACAGATTCCTTAATATCAAATAAAATTCTAGTTCTTATTGGTATGCATTTGGAAATCATTCCATACTCTCATTGGGGAATCTCCCATCCCTTCTGGAGGCATAGGGTTTGTGTATATTTGGAATGAAACCACTTCAAGCTTTATAATCTCTATAGATCATTGTTTTGTTAGATGTACCATGCTGGTTTCATAAACTTGATCAAATCTTTGCCTTTAGGCAAACATCTGCTGTTAGTGGCCTCCAGGTGCTTGTTCCTGTACTTCAAGACACTCCTCTTAAGGAAAAAAATAATGAACCTCCAGGAAGTCTGCAGGTGCAAGTGTGTTTAGGAGAAATTAATGATGGATTGCCCTTTTCTGTCATATATTCAAATAAATGATTGTACGTTTGCCCTGATGTAGTTCTGACCTTAAGTTCACAGAACATGAACTCAGAGACATTTCTTGGTATCTGTGTAAGAGCTCCTCTCTCTCATGGCCAAAAAAGATCTCATCTATCTTTAAGAGTACTTATGGAGTTGTTGAAGAATTGAGTTTTCTGGGGGCGGCAAAAGCATCTAAAGAATCTCAGTAAGGGACCACTGATACTACAGAGAATAAATTTATGAATACCATTATCACCATCACCTTGGACATTAACTTATGGCTGAGCCAAGATGTTCGGGGCTGCTCATGTGAAGTTGACTGCTAATGCTCAAGATCCAGAGCCCTGATTGCCATGTGCTCCTTTGTACATTTTTGTTCTTTATCCCCTTGGTTGTTCTTGGTTCTCTGCTAGTTGAAGGTCTGAATTATTAGTAGATACCCTTGTCCTTTAATCACGGTATCCCCAACAGTGACTAGATAGAGGATTTATTCTCTAGACATTGGTGAAGTTGAGCCATTTATCAAATCAAAGGAAGAAAGCATTTAGAAATATAAGGAAGATTTAAGAATTTAGGTAGCTTAAGGGATTTATGGATCATGTTTCACTTAAATAATAATCCGTGTATGTGTTTCTGTGTTGCAGTTGCTGAGTGTGTGAACCAGAGCAAGTAGTACTCCAGAAGATTCTATAAATAATTATCCAACAACAGGAATCAGGTCTGTCACCTGAGATAGAAAACAGTCAAGCCATAATCACAGCTAAGTGAACAGTGGTGAAGATCCAGATTCATCATTTCCAAAAGATAATGGCCTATCCTACACTTATGTTGAGAAGTGACCAGAAGGGGAGAATAAAAAAAAGGAAAAGAACCCTGCTGGCGGCAAGTCTGTGAAGAGGGGTCCTAAGAATTGAAACAAAAATCTCAATTTGCAAAACTGCACAATGACTTAGGAAACAGATAACTATATCAAAATGTAACATGATGGTAAGTTATCCAAGACTCTTTTAACGCCAGCTCATTCAGACCCATCTGTTCTGGACAAGATCACAGACTACTGTTCTAAAGTTACTACACATAGAACCCTATGTTTTAAAGGTAGAACCACTGACTATTCTAGTAACTCATCTAGTTTACAAATTCTGAGATATTCCTGCTAAGACCCTGACTAACTCTACTCCCCCAAATCCTTTAAGTATTGCTTGTCCATTCACTCCCTACACCTTCTTAGTTTGCCAGGCAGCTATGAAAAATACCCCATTATGGGAATTTTTTGGCTTAAGGTTTTGATGTTAGAAGAAATACAAAATCAAGGTATCAGTAAGGCTTGCTTTCTTCCAGAGTCTACAGTGTTCTGGTGACGGTTACCTTGAGGTTCCTTGGTTTTAAATCTGCCTCCCATCAAAGGGAGAACTCTCTCTCCTTGTATCTTCTCTTCTGGTTTTTACTGACTTCAAGTTTCTCCCTGTGGCCTCCTCCAACTTCTGGCTTCTGATTTCTTCTGGTATATAGATTAGGACCCATCCTCATTCAATTGGGTTACATCTTAACTAAAATAACATCTTCAAGAGATCCTATTGACAGTGGTTTCATCACAAGAATGTGGATTAAGATTAAGAACATGTCCTTTTGAGAGGGTATTTAATACAATCTACCACAACCCCTTTTGAGAGGCCCCACTCTTCCCCTAATGTGCATTTTCCTTCCTGCAGCAACCTAATGAAACCTAACTTTGTTTGACTATAGTTGTCCTACTTTAGTCAGTGGGCTTTAACCTAGGTGCACATAGAGGAGAGTACACTACAGTATTCTGGTTTAGAGCAGGGACTCTAGAACCAAACAACTTGGGTTTGAACCCCCCTCTTGCTATTCACTAGCTGAGTGACTTTGGGCAAGCTGCTTAACTTCTCTGTGCCTCAGTTTCTTCACTTGCTAAATGTGAAAAATAACAGGATCTACTTCATAAGTCTGTTGTCAAATATAAATATGAGTTTTATATATTGCTTATAAATAATGGCTAGCGTGAAGTAAGTCGTTATTATTACTATTATTATTAGTGGTATTATTATTATTATTACCACCAGAGATAAATCAAGAGTTTGGAAATGAGAGTCAGTTGCTTGGGGAAAATTTTCTTGGCAAAGATGAGAATAATCCTAGGAAAGCAAAGATTGAATTGAGCAACTGAGACTGGATATCTCCCTCTTAAATATACCTTGGGCTGGACAACGTTCCCACAATAGGCTTATGTGGCTACCCAAAAGCCATTCCCCACCCCCTTCTCACTGGCTGCCTCCCATGATGTTGTCTGGAAAGCCAAATGCTCACTTCCCCAGACTTCCTCGCAGTTATAATAAAAGGCTTAATTCTGGCCAAAGAGAAACAAGAAGTCTCTGAGTGCTACTGTCTAGATTTTTCTTTCTAGACAAAAAGACAGAGCCCTACACTTTCCATCTTGCCTTCAATGTAAAGGTGATGCCTAAAGCTTCAGCTTCACAAGTTGTAATAACAGGAAGAAAATCAAGCATATTGGGATGGTGGAAGATAAAGATGGTAAAATCTCGGATTCTTGATGGCATGGCATAACTATTGAACTAATACCAACAAACATCTAACTTCAAATTTCTTATTGTAAAAGGAAAAAAGGAAGCATCTACTGTTAATCAGGGTTTTTTGTTATTATTGTTTCTGTCATAAGAGCATCTCTATCAGATGCAGCATATTATTTATAGGCATATATATGGAAAATTAATATCAGTACTTGCTTTGTGTCCCATCAGTTCTAATGAGTTCTTCTTTCTCCAGTGCTGCACAAAAATTGGACAATTATCAGAATAACATGGATTACTGGAACCACTACCCAGAAATACTGTTTCAGTAGATCAAAGGTACAATCTGTTGCAGTATTCATGATTTAGGAACTACATCAAGTTTCACCCTAGCTGATAAGCCAAGTGAAATACATAATACATAATATATATTTATAATTTTACATAATATATGATATTTGTGAAACAGTCTCTTTTTAAAGAAGTCCTCAATTCTTAACTACTATCCAGGAAAACCAGTCAATCAAGGGACATACACACGTTAGGGCTTTGTTTCTTAATCTGTGGTCTTTGAATACCTGTATTATAATTGCTGGATAGATCACTTTAAAAATGCAGGTTTCTAGGCACAGAGTTTTCAGCTGTTAATAAGACAGACATGGCTTTACTCTGTATGGCCTAAAAAGATAGGGGTGGGGTAGGGAAAGGCAGACAATTTAAAACTGAAGAAATAAATTAACAGGAACTTCAGATAGTAAATTCCATAAAGTAAATAAAACGTAATACTGTAATAAAGAACACGTGTTTGAAAAAGATGAAAAAAGGTCATCAGGCCCCATTAAAGAGATGGCATTTAAGCTCAGTTCTGAAAGCATGAAGAGAACCAACCTTGTGAAGAAGTGGAGAAAGAGACTTCCAGGGAGCCACAAGATGAAGACATTGGGCAGGAATGAGCTGGTATACAACAGAAACAGAAAGAGGCCCGTTTGGAGAGAGAACTAAGAGAGGAGGACGGAGTAGAGATGGAAGTTCTTGTTGGCCAGAGTAAGAAATTCTATTCTTGTGGGGAAACTTGTGCAAAGTTTTATGCAGAGTTGAGTGGGGGCGAGGGATTATGTGTGATGTGATTTTTTCAATATCTACCCATCCACAACCTTAGATATATTGGGTAGCATGGCCCCATTCCTGCTTGGCTCATTTTATGTGAAAGCTCCACATGTCCTTTGCTGGCTGATATGCTTTGTCAGTAGCCCTGGCTGCTCTCACCCCTCTAGGCATCCTGCATTTCTTTACAGCTGCTCTGTCCACTTGCTCCAGCCTGTCTTCCTGCTTGGCTTCCTGCTTCTATTGCCTCACTGATGGTTTTGGAAGACTTTTCACTTAAACCTTATTATTTTTTAGAACATTCCTCTCTTTAGAATAGGTCATTGAAACTCTGATGCTTTACTATTTGGAACAGAGCTTTCACTACTTCATACATGATTTAATATGGAATTAGACTTGAGCGTATATGATAAGTCATGTGGAAGATGATGCTAATGAAGAAGAAGCAATGTGAACAATTAAATATATTTTCCTCTAGGCCTTTGTGATTCAATTTTGGTCCATGAATCAGTGGCATTGGCAACATTTGGGAACTTGTTAGAAATACAGAATTTAAGGCCTTAAATTTAAGGACTTCCTCAATAATAGTCTACATTATAATAAGATCTTCAAGTGATTCATTGTACATTAAAGCTTGAAAAGTACTGCTCTAAGTCAATGGTTGTCAGCTTTGGCTGCATATTGCAATTGCCTCAGAATGTAAAAAATACTTTTGCCTGGATCCTACTCCCAGAGATCTGATTTGATTGGTCTGGGAGTTAGGATTTTACCTTGGCATAGGAATGATTGAGCTCACCAAACATTAAAGCTTGATTCTTAAATGTTGAGGTGCAAAAGATCATTTGGGAAGCTTGTTACAAATGTGGATTCCTGAGCCCTTCCCCAGAGATTCCAATTCATGAGGCCTGGGTTGGAATTCAGGAAACTACATTGTTAACCAACACACTCAGGAGATTCTGGTGTAAGTGGCCCTCAGTCCACACTTGAAGAAACACTACATTAAGGAACTGTTGAAGGAAAGAAAGAAACTAGGAGATGAGATGCCAATTAATTTGGCTGCTGATTGACATGTATCTCCAGTTGAATCTATTTAGTAACTGGACATCTCAGGAAAGCTTAACAAAACAATGTAAATTTCCAATGATTATCATCTAGTCAGAAAAATCAGAAATTATGTTGGTTGAGAAGATTCTACAAAATATCATGCAATCTAAAGAGGCCAAGGTCATGTACAAGCCTAAACCAAGGAAAGCTTACAAATAGGGAGAGATGTCTCTCCAGGCTAGAGGAGAGAGTATGTGCTTAAAAACCACATACTTTCTAATGATTGATTATGAAATTGAGAAGGCCCTTATAGTAGTGAAAAGCCAAAAACAAAATCAGGACCAATAACCATGGAGTGAGACAGCAATAGCAATTGCCTTTCTCCTCTTTTTAGCCAGCTCTCCCTAACTTTCTAAGGTCTTACCTTTTCTATTTCTATAAAGATTTTTGGAATTATCTCACCTCTAGGAGTGTCACCTTCCCTAAACTTCAACTGGGCTCTGAGACTGTTTATTACTTGATTCATTACTATTTTATTCTTTACTGTTTATCTCATATATGACAGTTTATTTTCCCTAACAAAATTATTAAATGGTTTAAAGGTAAAGACGCTCTCTATGTAACAGTTTTATTTCCCACAGTACCTAGAATATTGTCAGACACACCATAGCTCAGGAAATAGTTGTTTGATTGAATAATGCCAAATAGTTTCACCAATCACTGATGAGTAATCCTTAAAATGGCAAAGGCTTGGTCATTACCTGGAGATACTGAAATATACAATGTTCATCAGTATTAAAACAACAATAGCAATAGCAACCAAGTACGGTTTTATTGCACTTTAAAGATTTCATGGGAATTATATGATTGGATCCCCACAACTACCTTATGATGAAAGTTGGAAAGAGATTTTTTTTCCCTCAATCTGCAGTTGAGGAAATTTGGGCTCAGAGTGCAATTGGCCTCTCTGATGCCTGAATCGTTAGGGTTCTCCATTGAGACAGAACCAATTGGATATAAGTATATGGTTTATTTCCATGAAATGGCTCACACAGTTGTGGGGACTAGCAATTCTGAAATCTATAGGTCAGACTGACAGGCTGGAAACCTGGTGGGAACTGACATTGCAGTCTTGGGACAGAATTTCTTCTCTTGGAAACCTCAGCTTTTTTTTATCTTAAGGTTGAACTGATTGACTAAGGTCCACCTGCATTTACTTAAAGGCAACTGTTAGAAGATATAAACCACATCTACAAGATACCTTCACTCCAAAACTTATGTTAGTGTTCAATTAAAAAGATGGGTAGTACAGCCTACCCAAGTTGACATACTAAAAATAACCACCAGAGTGCCCATGTGCAAATTAGAAAAAGATGTTCCTTCCTCTGGAGGAAAGAAGCTGAGATGCCAATCTGGTGGGTAGAGTGCCAACTCCCCCTCAACCAGGTGCTTTGTTCAGAGCATTACTTCTAAAGTTGTAGCAGAGGCCAAATTTGCAAGAATCCCCACATTGTCTCCTGATTTGAGACATATCAGGATAAAGCCAATGGCTTTGCACTTTTTCCACTACCCACACTGGCTGGGTCACGGTATACCTGTTTGAACATTTAAGCCAGGACAAGAGAAAAATTTCCAATCTTTAATCACAGAGAATCAGTCACAAGTAAGGTGAGTAGAGGGACATAGCATAGATTTTGAAAATGGAAGAAACATGGGGGAGACACAACTGTGCTAGTTTGAAACAGTTATGTACTCTAGGAAAGCCATTTTCTTTCAATCCTGATCCCATCTTGTGGGGCCAGACCTATTGTTTATGATGGAACCTTTGATTAGATTGTTTCCATGGCCTTTTGATTAGATGGACATGTGACTCTACCTATTTAAGGTGGGTCTTGATTAGCTTGCTAGAGTCCTTTAAAAGGAGGGACATTTTGGAAAAGCACAGTTGTTTCAGAGCTGACATACATGGAGACAATTGGAGATGCTTGGCATGCTGATAGAGAGAGCAGATGCTTAGACATGGGTGTTTGGAGAGCAGAACCCAGCAGACATCGCCATGTGCCCTTCCTTGAGATGCTAAACAAGCCAGAACCCAGAGTTTTTCCCTGGTGGAGCTAAGTGAACGCCCACAGATACTTAGAGAGGAAACCACCGGCATCAGAAGCTGGAAGCAACAGAACTGGGAACAAAGATCAGCAGAAATCAGCCATGTACCTTCCCATGGGACAGACATCAGCCTTTCTTGAGTCAAGATATCTTTCTCTGGATGCCGTAGTTTGAACATTTTTATGGCCTTAGACTGGTGAAGTTATAACTTAATAAATTCCCTTTTTAAAAGCCATCCCTTCTTGCCTGCCATGCCAGAGACCCAGGTTTGATTCCTGGAGCCTGCCCATGACAAATAAATAAACAAATAAAAGCCATCCCATTTCTAGTATATTGCATTCCAGCAGCATCTGGCAAACTAAAACACACACTATCCATTATGCTGCCATAAAAGAAAGTGACTGTGATCATTGCAAAAATGGCCACAATATCTACCTGCTCCTCCATCAAGAGGTAGAGTCTGTTTTCTCGCCCCTTCAATTTAGGCTGGTCTTGTCATTTTTCTTGATCAGTAGAACATGGAAGAATTTACAGTGTGAGAGTTCTGCACACGAGTTTCTACAGGCCTGACATATGGGGCACAGTAAACCCTATCTTCCCAGGCACCAATGAAGCAGCCACCAGGCATATGAGGAAGGCTAGCCTGCCTCACTGCAGGCCTCAGCCAAGCTACCAGCTGACCACAGCCACCTGAGTGAGCCTCCCTACTCATGTGTTCGGCTCAGATCAGCAGAAGCACCCAGTTGCCTTATAGCTTATGAGCAATTAATAAATAGTTGCTATTTTAACCCACTATATTTTGGGGTGGTTTGTTTACAGAGAAATCAAAATGATACAGTGGAAGCAAAAGAATCTGGCAGATTCACAAAGCTAAGATGCCATTTGCAAATAGCAACAGCTGTTGCAAAAAACAGCAAAACTAGAGCAAATAAAGATACTCCTTGCATGGCATAGAGATTGCTAATTACATTAAGTGTTTATGTCCTAATCTCAGCAGTTGTATATTTTAAGTAGTATATTTAAAAAAAAGGAAATGCATATAGTAAATGTTATATGTAGTGGCTGGTTTCTGAAAGTACTAGAAGCTTTAACCATTTATTTATTATAAAAATCTTATGATCCCTATGCATTTTATGTGGAGAGCTAAGCTGGAAATGAGAATAAAGGAAGCAGCTCTTCTCAAAATGAATGGGTTCAGCTCTCCCATATTTAGACATGACTCTTTACCTATATTCATTTCCCTTCACTTTGGAACTTCACTTATATTTTTTATAGCATGAAATAAGAATTATGGTTTGAAGGCCAAGAGGAGAAAAGAACAAAGAGAAAAGTAAAAAATTGTTATGTCAACACTCATTCAGTTATTGAAGACTGGCATGCTTAAGCATGTGTCTTCCAACCTCTCTTCCAAACCTCAAACCACCTCAGATTCTCTTGCTGGAGGGGGAAGAAAGGATAGAGAATGTAAAAAAGGATAGTACCACACGTTAACACCACATCCATGTCAAACCCCGCTATGACTGCTTTAGAAAATAATCATACATCGTATTTCATAAGGAAAGTTGCCTAGGAACTGAAGTATTTAATTCTATTTTTATATTTAAGAATGCAAGTATGTTTAAATATATAAGTATATATTTTTTAGTATCTTAGAAGACCTATTTGCAAAGAAAAAATAAGTTGGAATGTAAGTCACCTCTAAATTCCCAGAAGTATCCTTGAGTCAAGCCTGTCTTTCTGGGGGCATGCTGGAGTCTATGGCTTATTTAAGACTGAAACGACCACAACATCTTGATTGCCCCATGCCTAAATCCACCGCATGCCTGATTTCATATGGTCCCTGAAATATATATATAAAGGCCGTAGCCTGAAATCTAAGACCTCCCACTATCTAGCTCCAGAGTACATTTGCTATCATTTTCATATGTGACACACTTATCCCCTAACATGGGCAATATTTTCCTGCCTCCATGCTAAATTTTTTGCTTAAATATCTTCCGCACTCATCTCTACCTGTGAAAAATGGCAGCTAAATTTTAAGTCCATGTCAAATGTCACTTATTTTTTGAAGTATGACTACCTTTCTACATTTTGGGAAATATTCAAGTATGGGTCTTATCTTTCCAACAGAGGGAATAGAATAATATCCCCAGACTTGTTTATAGCTAGGAAGCAGCCATGTGACTAAGTCCATTCAATTAGGAGCACCTACTTGACACATGTGCTCTGTATAAGGAATCTTTTAGCAAATGAGGTAGAAGAAGCATCAGGTTTTTCAGTGACAGTAGGGTCCAAGCTTCTAGTGACCATCTTTCATTGAACTTAAAATGTCATCTGCTAAAGCTGCACCAATTTTCATGTACTATTAAAATAATATGTTGCCAATAAAGCTATGGCATAATAAGTTTTTATAACTTAGAATTTTTATTTTATAGTTATCAAAAAACCTATTAAACATATAAAGATTTTATTTAAAAAATATATTGGTTAAATTATTCACACTCAGAGTCAGACATTTCTGAATGACTTTCAGACTCAGAATCAACCATGTCCATGTTTTTCCTCATACCATAACATCCTTTGTGTCATTAGGAGTGTTAGTGATGCAGCATTTCTTCAAAGGACCCTCCACTATTGTCTCTGGGAATTTTTCCAAGCCATCGACATTAATTCTACAACGTATTGATGTGCATGAATAGGTAATGACAGCTACATCCTGACTGCCACTCAGTAATCAGCAATTGTGAGATGCAATCTGGTTTTAGAGAGGAAAATATGTTTTTTAAAAAGGCTATCTTTTAAAACAATAAAAAATACTCTATCTTCCCTAGTGATTCCAAAATTAATGGTCTCTCTCCATTGCTAGGATATATTGCAGTCTCTCCAGTGAAAATTTGGTTACAGGTGCCTAAAAGAACATGAAATAGACCAGATGCTATTACTCCTGGCCACCCTATCCCACAATTTCCACCAGCCTAACATATGCATATTCAAAGTACTTATTGAAGGGTTTTAATAGGCAGTCTGAGAAGCGAATTGCAATGTAAGAGAAGAAAAAGTTGAAGTTTTAGCTGATTTGGACTGCCTAGTGTATTGCCCTAGGGAAGGCACTTTAAAATTTAGATTCCCACACATAGCACCTCCCTCCAAGTCCTTTTTCAGAAAAACTTCATTATTTCCTTAGGATAAGGCGTGACTTGGGTTTCTTTCTGGCTTCTCTATCTCAAGGCATATACTGGGCTTTAATTAAAAGAACACTCACATTCACCTTGGCTCAATCTCATGGCCTCTAGGTGAAAGACAGGCTTCAGGTATGAACAAGGATGAAAGTGAGTTCTCCAAGACTACAGAAATCTCACCAGTGAGACATGTGGTCCTTTGGTTCTCTCACTCAGTAACTGTATCCTTTAGAATATTTCTTAGATGAAAGTAGCAGAAAGCTTAACTCAAAATGGCTTAATAAATACAATTAATAGTTCTCATAGCAAAGTCTTCTTAACCATGTGTGATGGTTAGGTTTCAGGCATCAGCTTGGCCAAGTAATGGTGTCCAGTGTCTGGTCTAGCAAGCACTGGCCTAACCATTACTGCAAGGACATTTCGTGGACTTAAATCATCAGTAAATTGATTGCATCTGTGACTGTGTACAACTACAATCAACTAAGGAGAGTGTCTTCAACAATGAGAGACCTCTCATCCAATCAGTTGAAGGCCGTAAAAGAAGTGGTGACTTCAGCAGTCAGAAGAAAGAATGTTCGCCTCTACTTTAGCCAGCCAGCCTCTCCAAGGAAATTCATCAAAAACCTTACCCCTGAGGAAACCCTGATACTGTCTCAAACATCAGGGACTCCCAAGTCAATAGGCCAAGCCCTTAATCTTGAGGCTTGCTCTTGTGAAGCTTATTTATGAAGTGGAGAAACTAAGCCTACCTATAATTATATCTAAGAGCTCCTTCCAGAAAACCTTTTTGTTGTTCAGACATGGCTTCTCTCTCTCTCTCTAAGCCCAACTCAGCAAGTAAAATCATTACCCTCCTCTGTACATGGGACATGACATCCAGGGGTGAAAGTCTCCCTGGCAATGTGGCATATGAGTCCCAGTGATGAGTCTGGCTCTGGCACTGTGGGATTGACAATGCCTTCCTGTCCAAAAAGGGGAAAAGAATTGTAACAAATAGAGCATCAATAGCTGAGAGATTTAAAATAGAGCTGAGAGATTACTTGGAGGCTATTCTTATGCAAGCTTCAGCTAGGCATTGCTATTTATCATGGTTTGTTAAACCCCAATTAAAACCTTTCCAACCAATCCTAATGAACACCTAGGGCAATATATAAGATTCTACAAAGGTTTCATGCACTAGGGTAACTTTCCAGAGACCTACAACCTCCAGATGGGTTCCTAGGCCAGATAAGCCCTGAAACCCAGAGGGCCCAGTCTCTCTAGAACATCAACTAGTTCCATCCCCCATCCCATATTATCAACAACCCTTTCCAACATGTGAAAGTTAAAAAGAGCATAGCCCAAAAACCCCTAAAGATTGGGAAAAAGATCAAAGGAAAAGATAGAGTTATAATAGAGAAAATAGGATGTAAAAAATGAGTATGACTGCTGAATCATAATACTGATATTTGTTTTAGTTCCTAATGTCTTAGAGAAGCTAGAAGGAAAACCCTAAGATTGTGGAACTGTAACCCATACCAAACTTTGAAATCTGTTATATAACTAATTACTGTGATATGCTCTGAAATTTATTGCTTTTTTGTATGTATGTTTTTTTCACAGTAATAAAGACTTATTGACTAGAATCGGGTCACATGGCTCTATCTAACCAATCACTAGCAAAGACAAAGGAGCACTATGACCAGTTGGGACCCACCTCCAGGGCTGTGGGTCGAGGCTGGGGCATGACCTCCCCAAGAACACAGCCACACAGAAGGGTGAATGCCTAAATAGGATGTATAGTTGTTAAGTAACCAACAGTACGTACTCCAGAATTTCAATTTTTCTTAGGGCTGGTGCACCCTAATCGTAATTGCTAAAAGACCATTCGTATTGACAGACCTGTTTTTAGCAACAAGTCCTACTGTGCCGTAGAACATTGGACTTCTTTCTGCTCCATCAGCGCCATCACAAAGAGGCTTTTACCCGTTCTTTCTTTATTATTGGAGAAATGACACTGCCTATGTTCAATTATTCTTATTCAAGTTCTCTCTTTGATGGAGGAGAAATAAGATAAAAAGCTTAATTACTTTATATAGGCCCAATTCCCACACCCACAAGTCTTTAATCCCTAAAGGTAAGAAACTACATCTTTTTCACATTTTATCTTCTATGGAGCTTCCTATTTACATGTCCTATAGGGTTAGCCTCATACAGTAGATACTCAGTTCAATAAACAAATAGCAAATTGAATTATTAATTTCATGTATTCTTTCTAGGCATACATAAACATTTATGCCATCTTGAGTTAAGTTCCTGAGATAGGTACAGTTCACATCCAACCTATTTGCATTAACCAAGGCCCTTACGCTTTAGGACACTTTCTTCTCCCCAACTCCAACAACAAATATCACTCAGAAAGCCGGAAGTGTCAAACTGGAATGCTAGTGATTTTTATGATTCTGGTGTGGGCTTTTATAGAAAAAACTACAGTCTCCAAATCAGAGAAGCACTATCTGGAGAAATGCAGACTTTGCAAAGGCCAATCTCTTTTCTTCTTTCCAAAGAATGAGTGGGCTGAAACATTTCCCAGGAGGAAAAGTCAAAACTTCAAGATGTTTGGATAGATGTACACAAAGGTAGTAAATTTAAATGATGTTCCTTAAACAATTTGAGATCCATGCCCCCCCTTCTCTTTTACTATCCTGTCTCCTTAACTTTCCCATTTGAAAAGTGGCCCTCCATCCCTCCTCCCACACCTTTCTCTGTGGCCCAATGTATTTGTGGAATGGACTGACTCATACCCTTTGGTTCTTGTTCGTTGACTTTCAAGTCTTATCTCTCTATCCTGACCCCAACTTCGAAGCTTGTTGTTATGTCTAACTCTTTAGATACCATGGTTACCCAAGGGGTCAGACTGACTCTCCCCCCAAACTGAACATTACTGACTCACGGAATGCCACAGGGATTGTAATAACCACAGCTGAAATGGCTGTCCAAACAAAGATGCTAAGATAATAGCAGCTATTGAAAAAGACAAAGCCCTGTTACAAATCAATTAGCTATCCCCCATTTAAAAGATATTCAGCATGGTACTCACGCTGAGACTCAGGGAGGACAGTATTTCCTGAACAGACTTACACAATTCTACTATTTTTCAGATAGAGGAAGGAAAATATTGGGAGAGAAAAATGCCAGAAAAAAAAACAACACCTTAAATCTAAGTTTGTTTTCATTATCTAACGTCTCAATGTGTTATCAAATGCCAATCTAAAAGAATTAGTATGGAGTAATTCAGGTTAAAATGCATATGTTTCTAAAGAATAATGGTGAAATGTAAAAATATGCATTTAATTAAATATTTCAGTAGAGCTTTACACCTTATAAAGCAGCTTTACCTGTATTATTTCATTTGATCATTACAACAGCCCTGTTAAATATAGGCTATTGCTAGCCCCTTTGCATAGATTAATAAACTAAGACTTTGAGAAGTTCTATGCCCTTTCTAAGGCTATGAAACTAGCTGGTAAAAGGAAGAGTCAGGACTAAAATCTGTCTTCAACTCTTTCTTTCCATTGCCTACCTTGCCAATATACATTCATGACAAAAGATAAATATAGCCCTTTTTGTCTAAACAAATGTAGTGAAAATTGGAGGCCAAGAAGTTGCAATTTAGGTACTCCTTCCTCATTTGGAGCCTGTGGTTTTGCCTTACTGTCTGTTTTCCTTCAGCTCAATCTAAGATAACAATGATGGTACTCCTTTGGGGGGCACTTGGTGAAACCTAATGAATGAGCCATAACCACAAGGAGACTAGGAAAGCGCAATGTGCTGGAGGTTGGCTGGGTGATAAGAGGGAATATTCTCCCACCAAGGTTGTTAAAGCACTCAACTTTTCCCTGACTTTAACTATTTGTATGTTCACTAAAGCCTTAATTATTTGGGCTTTGTCCTCCAAATCAAAGATGTGGCACCTTGCTAAATATAGGGCTGCCTGATGTCCTTTTTTTAAAGCAATATTGAAGGTCATGCTGCTCTATCATTGCCAGATTTCAAGATGAAAGTAGTCTCCACTACCCTTGGCCCGCTGCCTAAAATGTTGCCAAATGTTATTGTTCCAACAGCTTCTATTAAAACCAAAGATAGGCCCCATTCAAATGCTCTTCCTGTTGAGAGCTCTAAGCCAAGATCTATGATGACTAAACAAGACAGCAACTATGATTTTCAAGTCCTATCCAATAACATGTTTGAAATAGGCCACGCAATGTTGCCTACATTTTAGATTTTAACCTGTTGGGCTATGCAATGGCCTTTCTTGACAGGATTGAAAAAGAACTTAATAATAAGGTTTCACAAATTCACAGATGTCTGAGGCTCCAGTGGGACAGTAATACATAGCATCATGAGAGATACGATTTGTAGACCACGTTTACTTTAGGTTTTTAATAGAATTCTGCATTCTTCTGAATCAACGTAGCAAATGTCTCAAGCTTGTAAGTCCATGTTGAGGTGGAGAGGTATGTCTCAGGGCTATGTAAGGAAAATGTAGCACTTAAATTACAGTTACCACAGGTTACTTGAGGGGAAAAATGTGGTTTTTAGAAATCACTGAAAATGATTCATAGGCACTCTTATACAATTGAATGTGGTGGTCAGAGAAAGGAGTGGGGAACTGACTCAGGTATGATTCTATTCTATCCACCTTATTTGCCATGACAATAAAATGCATTTGCTCACTGTAAGAAAAAAAAAAGACAAGTTCAACATATGTAAGGCTATGGTTGATTAATGATTCAGCTCTGCCGGTACCACCTAAAGGACAAAAGCCAGTCTTTTCCATTAGCAAGTCTCCTTACTAGGGTGTGGTAAAAAATCATCACCTGATAACAGAGACTATTCTGTTAGGTTTGCCATCAAATACAAGTCCTATTTTCATTTCTCTGCACATCCTTTTAATTCCCAAGCTTTAGCTTGGGAAATGAACAGAATTTGTGGTCTCTCTGAATGGCCCTGACATCCTATCTCAACCTCACATCTTGGTTTTCTTTCTGTACCTGCCAACTTCCAAAAAGGATTTAAAGTATCTTAAATTAAAATGATAATGAAAATGACCCAAGCAGTAAAGGTAGAAATAAAGTCATGGTGTCTGGTTTTTATTTTTTCATAGGGCTCAGACATAATAGGTGATCAATAACTTAAACAAAAGTATATTATTGCAGTTTTTCAAAAGATTCACACATAATTTATACTTTCATGACTTTTTAAGAATATATCTTATAACAAAAGCCAAGATAGGCAGGCCCAAATGAGATTCTGAACAAAAAGTCTTGATAAGACTCCTCTCTAGGCACAGAAACAATAATCCAATGCATGTGGCTTTCTTTAAAGTTTTAAGAGTAAAATTTAGCATAAAATAGACTCTCAATAAATACTGATATAATGCCATCAGATAAAGCTGATTCTCAGACTATTCCTGGTAGCATGGTAATAAGACAATGCAATCAGCAGAGAAGAGTATACTTTTTTTTATTTTAAATTCACACTTTTAAATTCCTGTTTACTAAATTTTTGCTCTGCAGAGTTAGAGCATCCCATGGTTTGGTTTCCAGGGACAAGTCAACCCTAGCCAATCAATGGATAAGAGATGTAATGGCTAGAACCTGCCTAAGACAGGAAGGTAGTGTAGTGTCAGATAAAACTGAGTTTAAATCCCAGTTCTAGGATTATTTATCCTAGTTGGGATAAATAACTCAGCACATTATTGTGAATGAAATATACTGTTTTGCAGTTATCACATTGCTAGGTACAGGCATTCAAAAATATCTATAATTCTTATTATGCAATGTGAATAGCACCATCTGTGATTATTATTATAGAATGTGGATAGACTCTTGATTTCTGGGACATCAGCAGGAAGGGAATTTAGGAAGATCGTGTGGTAGGATAAAAGGTAGAGTCTGTGAGACTTTGGGGTGTCAGCTAGGAAGGACTTCAGAGAGAAGTACAATTTCAAAATAGAGACACGGTGTAGCTTGCGCAGAGGAGAACAACTGGGAAGTGTTAGGTGGTGAAAAGGATATTAGATAGAATGGGTTATAATCTAGAGTATGGATCATCTGCGTAAATCCAGACCAGTAGAGACTAAGGCTCCTATGACCCCCTACCTCTCCCTCCCTAAGCATGTGAAGGAATTCAAGAGATAGTTTTTAACCTGCAGCCAATACAGCTCATCTGAGTCTTTGAAAGAGGTCTAGACATTAATATGGTAAGAAAGGAAAATGCCTTCCTATATCCTACTGGCAATGGGAAGGTGTGATGGTATGGGGGTTCTTATTGACAGAGAAGTCCCTCCCTGATTTCTTATTTCTTCCATTCCTCCCTTCCCTTCTTTTTTCTTCAATCTTTCCTCCCTTCTATTTTCTTTTTTTTTTTTTCTTTCCTACTTCATTCTACAAGGGCCTAAGACAGAGTGACTTCACTGTTATTTGCCCCTGGATTCTGAATAAGTCAAGCGCTGAAAGACGTTGTTCAGGTTGACTTGCTTGGATTAGACATGATGTATTTTTCATTCTCCCTTTCCACATCTCTTAATGTAAAAAAAAGTGCAGCATTCAGATGAAAAATATATGGGTCATCAAGACAACTTCTCCCATTGGAGAACAGGAAACCGGACCTCTGAATACTGTGAATGAACTCTCTGAGAACCAAATGAAATGCTCAGAAATAGAAACCAGATGTAAGCAATCATGAATCCAGGGCACTACTCTGCCTCCTGGTTTATTTTTAGCAGAAAGCTTATTGAAGTCTTTTCAGTTTTGTAATTAATGTTCAAGGATTGCCATTAACCTCACAGTATAAGATGGGACCAGAAAAAAATTGTGTATACGGTTTGAGTGGGAATATTGATCTTTAAGTAGTTTGCTGTGTGTTTAATGGAGGTGGTAGGGGGGTATTCTATTATTTTCGTTTCTCCCGATTTGACCTAGGAGCAATGAATCTCTCACCAGAATATAATTCACCTTTAGGTAATAGTGGCTGCTTATATATTTAGGATGTGTCAGTCTCCTCAAGGCTGGGAAGTATCATAGCCTAATATAATATTTGGCTTTCAAGTTTTGGGTGTGCAACAAGAAGACCAACAGACTTTTTAGCTAAAATCCACTCAAGTTATTAGAGTTTGGACATGAACTTGGCCTGCCTATGCCACAGGGAATACAAGTACCTTCTTTCAGGCTCTGGATGAAATCATTAGTGATGTCAACAACTCCAGTGATAGACCTGGAGACACTTTGCACTACTTAGCAAACAAGCAAGTTTCCCAAATGTTTAGAAGCCCAGGGAGGATGTTAAAGATCTGTATTCATTGAGCTTATTCTTCTTTCCCTGCAAATACCCAAATTCCCCTTGATCCAGTGTCTTTTTTGTTTTACCACACCAGGGTTGGAGCAAGATGAGGGAAATATGTGGTTATGTTGTCCAGACTGTGTATTACAGACTCAAAAGTACACTCTGTTGTACCTCGACAATGAAACTCTTTTAAAAATGTGGGTTTTGGGAACCATATCAACCACCTTTGAGTTCCCGCTCCATTTGAGGCTATCACAGGTCTTTTGAAGAACAATTTAACTACTATAGACATGCACACTTTTGCCTATTAAGAACAGCAAAGAATGTGTTTTTAGGACAAAAAAAAATTTATCCTTTCCACAAAAAGAAACTTCTTTTTTTTTTTTTAACTATTAAATGTACCTTGAAAGTTCCATACAAGTAACAGCTTAGCAAGATGAGAACTAAAAGAGTAAAGTGCGACAGAATTCTGTAAAGGTCATTTTAAATTTCTTAGCATAACACTCCCACATAATAGCTGATCTCATATATTCTGATGCATCAGAAGTCCACAATTTTCCCCTCATTTACCAGTTTCTGGGAAGTGAAGCACAAACAAAATGAAGGAAAAAAAATCTTCAAGGGAGCATATAATATAATACCATGCACTAGACATTAGGGAAAGAAAGATTTCTAAAACTTAATAAGATACAGGATGCCCACCAAATCCGCCACAGTTTTTAAAAATTATGCTTTACAAAAGATTCCCAGCAGCAGATCAAAGAACTTTATACAAGAATGTTGGAAAACACATCTAAAATAATAAAATATGCTTTTATTCCTCAAAAATGAGGAGGCAGGTAGAAAGAACTGCAATTCAATTTGAATCCTCAAATATCTTCAAAAGACCTACTCTGGACTCATGGCAATTTTGGGGATATTGTGAAGGTGAGCAGAACACAAGCAAGGGACTGATGAAGTTTTTTTAAAAGCTCATAGACAATTATACCAATTGAATGCTTGCCTTTTGAAAGCCCAAAAACAATTTTACAACTCTAACAGAGAGCTGGTACAAAGTTCTAATACTTTCCCCCAAAAAATTTATTGATTTAAATGGATAAAAAGATGAGACCTTAAAAAAACTAATAAAAAAGACACCGGGGAAACAATTTTTTTTAATAAACTGAATAGAATTAGACTGAACTTTAGAGGGAAAATTCTCAATTGGTTTCACTATGAAGAGAGGCAAATATTACATTACAGAGAGGGAGAAAGAGAGAGAGAGAGAAACTTTCCCTAAACTATATGAGCAGATAACATATAAAAGAATGAAATCTGTTTATATGCCTCACTACCATTTTATCTTTATTCTTTCATAGAAACGAGGCTAAAGAGATTAAGAGGGGAAGGCTGATGCCAAAGAATTTATAGAACAAAACTAAACTTCTAAGTTGCAAATTAATAATAAAATCTTTTTCAGGGTTTGTTTTATACTTTTCAAGGAAATGGGTACACATGCAAACCTTGTTCAATTATTTTTTAAAATATCCAGAGTCAGGGAAAGTAAAATGTTTTATATCAATTTTATTGACTTGGGAAAATATTTTTAGATGAATTTACAGAGATATTCCATTTTCTTCCACTTAAAAAATATTATAGAGCCAGAAATTGAGGGGGACAGAGAGAAAAGCTACTAAAATTATTAAATCATAATAGTTCTATTTTACATCAGGCATTCTGGAAGTTGTTTATAAACACAAATTCACACACACACAAAGTATAAAAACAGCAAACAATGATGTTCTCCAATCTTATGTCTTATATGAAAACAAATAAAAAGTTCCTTTATGCACAGGATGGTAATTAAATACCCTCATAAATAAAGGCACAGAACACAAATTAGATTTATAAATATTTAGAATATTTCAGGGTTTTGTTTTGTTTTTTTTTGTATATAGGGGAATTCGTTATTCAGTTGGAGACTTGGAATCTCTAGTAGAGATAAGTAATGATTACCAGGGGAAATTAAAAGATAAAAAAGTAAAATATAGTGAGAATTAAAAGGGCAAAACATCCTTTGCCTTGAACACATATAAGAGCTTAAGTTCATAAGCATTTCTTCATAAGAATATGTCACGACAACCGGGCAGAATTGTGTCTCAGAACAAACCTACAAGTACGACCCTCCCACCCCCCACCCTCTCCCACCCCACTCCGGCAATTTCTTTGCTTCTTGCTTTGCTAAAAGAAAAGTGGCAATCAGACAGACACTATTCCCAGGGCTCTCGTGTATAATGAAGATGTTGTTCCTCCAAACAATAATAAACTGCAAAGGACCCTGCCTAGGAAAAGAACTGACCAAAAACCCTGAGACACCTGGCAACTCCCAACAGCAGCTTGCCCACGCCATAGAAGCGGATGTTGTGCACATTACCATAGCATAGCGCAAGGTGCAAATGCAATGGTCAGTTCGTGGATGCTTTTAAGAAACTTGAGAAGCATATCGAGTTTATCAACTTGCTTGTAGCTTTTTAAAGAACAGAACATTTTAAAAGGGAGAAGAGGGAGGTTGTGGAGGTGGGCAAACATATCTTAAATTAAGCACGTGAAATAGACTCTCAGGAAGGGCAACTAAAAGGAAACCCCCTGTTTAGACTCAAGAGTTCTTTTCCACATTATCTCTGGAATTCTGCCTCTGTGCAATTGCGCATCCCGGAGTTGTGCAAAAGAACACATCTAGTCTCATGCCCGGCGCACAGGGGCTCAGTCATTGGGAGACTCGGGTGCGAGGGTGTCACAGTGCCTGAGGGTGAGGTGGGGTGGGGGTGGGGGTCTTCGCCTCACCAGGACAGCCTGAGCACGCCGGTCAAGGAGTCTTAACCACCATGGACAGCTCACAGGCTTCCTCCAGCCAGCTCCGCGCCGTTTACAAACTCCATAGGAGCCACCAGCGAGGTTGATTTGTATGCCCTGGAGAAATGCCCTGTGTTCCACAGTCTGCACCCCCTGCGATCGCCAACTGCAACCACTGAGTTGCTATATATAGACAAAGCAAGTTTCGGGAGTTAATACTCCTCTTCTTGCCCTCAAATAAGTCCTTTAAGGTGCCTCCGGATTCTAAGAATCAGACGGAGAGAGTTGACAAAGACAGCTTCGTGCCACGTCCCTTCATTTCCTCTCCTCGTCTCTCACTGCGCCCGCCCAAACCTTGGCTTTACGGATCGTGTTAAACGAAATAAAACAGACTGATCCCAGGGCTCCAGAAGCCAAGCTTCCCTGGCGCGGGGGAGGTGAGGAGGGAGAGAGTGAGTCTCGGGCCTCTGGAAGGAGGGGAGTCGTCCCTCCACACCCCTACTTGCACCCAGCCCTGGACCTGGAAGTTGGGGGTGGTGGTGGAATGTCTGCCCCCCCTCCCCCCACCCCCTTCCACTCCCACCGGGAATATATCATCACCATATGCTTTGGGGCTTATCTCAGGTTTGAGTCATAAATTGACCTGGAGGGAGAAGGGAGGGAGGGCCCAACTTGGAGGAAATTCTCTCGCTCCTTTGGACCCTGGCCTCGGGACGGGACGGGGACTTGATGTTCCCAGAGCTTCCGCTCTCCTGCAGCGTTTGCGGGGCCCCTGCTGAAGAAACGGGGGGACTGGGCAGGCACTCTAACGGTCCCAGGGTCTGAATGCTTGTACCTAAAGGGGCGGGATGGGGAGGAGCGAGAAGGCTGCAATTCCAACGCTTCAGGCAAAACGGATTCTGTGCCGCAACCAGGAGGCCGGATTTTTAGGGGGACCGCCAAGGTGAACCCAGGGAGCTCAGCTAAGTCTTGCCAAGGGGCTACTCGCCTCTGAAGTTCCAAAAAAGCCTAAGATCCCGGTCAGCCAAGCCCGGGTCCTCCCTAGGGATCATCTCTGCAATCAGAGACCCACGTCTGTCGCGGGAGGTGGGGAGCTAATAAAGATCATCCCGTCGCCCCTCCACTCCCGCTCCCCGCCTCTTCCAAGACCCGGGATCCTGCTTTAAGGGACACGGGCCTCCCCTTGCAGCTACCCGCGCGCAAAAGCTAGGCCAGGAGACCCCAAAAAGCGCGGGCGAAACTTTCACGCTTGATGCCTCCTGGGACCTTTTTTTCGGACTTCCCCAGGAAGGGGGAAGTCAGGGCCGGAAGACACCGTAATCATGAGCTCAAAGCCAAGCAGACTGAGCGCCTTCAGTGTGGGTGTCTGGATGCCTTTCTGCCTGAGAGGATGGACACTCTAGTCCAGGTGCAGCCTTAACGAGATTGGCCAGATTTGCAGCGGCGGAGAAAGGTGTTAGAGAGGTACACGGCTTCCCAGGTCCCAGCGACTCTCCCCAGCAGCGCCTACCAGGCGGCTCCGGCCGGAAATGAAGGGACGATTCCCACCCATCATAGGGCAGCCGGGCGGCGGCCAAGAAGCCTCTGTGGGGCTACCCGACATAAATTACAGGTTGGAGGATTGTAGGATGAGCCAGGTGGGACTTGGAACTCCCTGTGCTCTCCTACCAGCTCAGAGCTTCCTACTTAGAAAGAGCCAAGGATTTGGTCTAGCCAAGGGCGTGGGGTAGGCACCGGTCCAAGAGATCAGGATTCGGACACTACACATTTTTTTCTCGCTTTCTTTCTTTCCACGATCCCTACGCCCATCCCTGGGGAGAAGACTCTTCTGCAGAAGTGTTTTTATGGTTATTGGTTTGGAAAGTGCACAAGCACTCATTTTAGAGAATTGGTCCCAAGAGATCCCATTCCTTAATGATTGTTTCATTGCATGTTGGCTTGAACTCCTCCCGGGAAATTAGCCTCACGTCTGGTGCCTGGGAAAGCTGTTTGGCCAGGAAGGAGGGACAGGTGAGGATGGGTTAAGGCCACTTTTTCAAGGGAGCTATCCAGTCAGCCTGATGCATAGCTAGGCTCTGTACCCTGAGGCAGTTCCTTCAGATGTCGCCAGCCATCTCTTCCCAGAGGAGAAGCCTCTGTTTGAGTTTTAATTCTTATCTAACTACAAAGAGATTTAATAATGAAACCTGCCCTTTTCTAATTCTACTTGGAATTTAAAGGTATTACATTTCCTTTTCTCTTTTGCTACCTTGAGGTCAGCTGGCAATAGCCATTTCTCAAGTCTCAGTATGGGCAAGTGAGTAGAACCCTCTTGGAATGGAACCAAATGATTATTTGAACTGGTTATGCAAACTTGTCTATGCAAACAGAAAAAGGTCAGAGAAGAGAAGGGATGGATTTAGTTGTTTGATTTTATAGAACTTTTTAATGACCTTCTTTAAATTGTAATTGAATTATCCATGAGTATAAAATAATTCATACATAATGTTTGTTGTGACAAACAGCATGCTTTCATGGGATTTCAAAGAAAAGCTTGGAGCAACAGATTGGCAAATGTTAAATCTGGATGCCTACTGGGAATAAGACAAGGAAATTTCTGAGCCCAGGTGCACTAGGCACTTTTTTTGGTTTGTACTATTATTTATTGGCTTGTTGTTTGGACTGAGGAAGCAAGAAAGAAGAAAGACAAAGAAGCTAAACATAAACACTACTTTATTTTTTTGTAAATTCCAAGAGGAGATAGCCCTGGAGATATGTCAGCTGGTTAGTCAAACATGAATTTAAAACTACATTCAGAAATATAGAAAACCTCTTTTAAAAATTGGGATAAAACACTGCCAATGGGGGTTGGAAGATGGAAGTCTGGGACTTGCCTGTGGGCTACGTATTTGTGTAGGTGTAGATCTCACAATGCCAAATTCTGCACTTGAAAACACTTCAGATTAAAGGCAGGCCTTCAAAACATCCTATTTGCTAGGTGCATTCATGAGGATAACAAGGCCTAGCAAAACATTCAGATTCTTTATTGGCACTGGTTCTTTTCCTAAGCCTCAGCCTCACAAAAAAAAAAGGCAACCTCCTAACATGCCTCATTTGCAGTCATGTGTCCTCAACATTACTGTAGAGGTTACTCAGCTATATTGGGAGCTAGATGATGTCAGAAAATATTCTTTTCCAAAGAGACAGGGCCTAGGTATATAATGAGACAAATTTCAGACTTTCTACTGTGGGTAATAAGCAGGGCAGCTTAGATGAGGTGCCTGCTTTCTAATAATTACCTTTGGTGAAAGCATAAAGGGCTCCTTACAGGAAGTTTTAAATTCATTTAAGATTTAATGTTACTTTTCTAAAGAACAAAAAATAATTATTTCAGGAAGAGACTGCTGAAAAGATCTCCCTCTTTTGGCCAGAAGGGCAGAGAGAAGACTAAATCAAGAAAAAGGTGAGGTAATAAATTAAGAGGAAATTTCCATATTTCAAGTATATAAAGACTATTTATTTTTCCTGTGTCTATATATTTTTTCTTTTCGTGGAGGAGAGGAAATTCTAAAAATACTTGATAGATGTTTTACCATTAACACCAGAAAAGAGTGGGGGGGGGGGGGGGAAGAAAGGCGGGAAGGAGAAAGGGGTCAATTTTGTTTAAGTAGAAAAAGCAACATAAATCAAAGCAGTTTATTGAAGCCAGTCTTTCGTTTATAATGTTCTGGGAGTATAATGAATTTATTTACAGCATAAGTGATTTAATATTTTCAATGTGAATTTTGTTTTTAACCTTTTATTGGGAGAGGGTTGACTTTTTAAAGCCTGAGTAGTTTAAAACTTGGCTAAGTAGCCTTGGATTTTTTTATTATGGAAGCAAATATTATCATTTTAATGTGAAACATCTTGCAAGTATTAAATAGCTTGTTTGTGATTTACTTTTTACAGATTTCCCCCAGATCTAAAGATTACATTAAGTCTCCTGCATCTTTTTTGGAAAGAATTTATTATAAATCAGAAAGTGTTAGAGGTTCAAAGGTTGATATTTCTTACTGCTATTTCTTTCATGCCATGAAAACAGGTCTAACATTTAGAAATTCTTAAACATTCAAGGGAAGTTGTGGAAATTCCCAAACATTTTGGGGGGGGGGGGTAGTGTGGAAAGCAAGTCCTGTTTTGTTTTTAAGTATAGAGTTTAAAGCCATCAAGTGAGGGAGCTTCTGAAAAGGGGTGCCTCGAACAAAACCAAGCATCAAACATTAACTGTTGTTAACGCGAGAGGAGCGGAGAGGAGCGCGGGTCGGTGAGAGGGCGCTATTTCACCCATCCTTGGTAAAATGGTGTGGTTCCTAAATCGGAAAGCCAGGCTTGATAAAGGTCAGACCCCTGAATCACCTCACGCTAGCCTTCCAGAGGGTTGTAAAACCTACCAACAGCATAGCCTGTCTAGAAGATAAATATCCCTTGAATGCTTCCCAACCATCCGCGTTCATTTCAGAAAGATAGAGGAGGCCCATTGGGCGAATGCCCACATCCGCTGCAATCCTTTTATAAATGATACTGCCCAGTAATTCAGAGCAGTTTTTCTTCCAGCCCAACGGCTTTGGGAAGAGCCCTCTGCTTTCGTAGTCTCTCCTGGGCAGAGCAACGTACAGAGATTGTTCCGCTGCATCTGTGGGCAGAAGCAGCCGTTCAGCTCACTCATCCTAAAATTTGTACCAGGGGGTTGGAGGGAAGTGGCGAGAGAGTAGGGGATCTGGAGTTAGGGTAGGTGAGACTGCTGCCGGTGTGCGAAAAGAACCGTGTGCTTGACCCAGGAGCGTCATCCTTCAGCAGTTCAAAAGGTCTTCATCTTCTGCTCGGGTTTTCTTGGATGGGCTCCAGATGTCCCCAGCTGGTCTCTGAGACAGCAAGAAATCCTATCCCGATCTGAAGTCTGAATCCGTTTTTGTTCTTCTAAGCGAAAGATCTCCCCGTCCCTGGCAGATGCTCCCCACTTAACTCGTCCCAGTAAAGAACCAGAGAAAGGGTTTCCATCACGCGCCCCGAGCTCCCCAGCGAGCTTAGGGTTCCTTAAAGCCACAGGCCAATGGCCCGCGACCTCCCTGCCGAGGCTCGGAAGAGCCCGCGCTCCCCTTCTTGGCTCCTCTCGCCAGCCCGCCCACCCGGAGCGGCTGCTGTGACTCGAGGGGGACCGTCACGCGAGCCCTCCGGGACCCCGACTCCCGGATCCGCGGCGGGCGGCGCAGGGCGAAAGCGAGCGGATCCGCCTACGCCCCCGACCCGGGGGACTGAGCTGCGGGGCCCGCGCTCCGGGGTGGGGCCCGGCGGGCCGGGGGCAGCGCCGGGGAAGACGGGGGCGGGGGGCGGGGGGCGGTGCGGCTCGCGCGCATTTCGGGTTCCCCGCGCCCCTCCGCGAGCTCCGGCCGCGCGTCGCCGCCCCCGTCCCCCGCTCGCCCCCAGCGCGTTCCTAGGGCGCCACCTCTTTGCGACTCGCTCACTTTTCCGGCAGGTTTGCCTCCGAGCGTGTGAATATTCCTCTGCTCAGCTTTCACCTCGCCTCCAACCTGCGCCGCCGGGCAGGCATGCCTCCCCGCCCGTGAAGCGGGGCTGCCGCCGCCCCTCTGCGCCGCTGTTAACCCGCCCTCACTGCCACCTGGCCCTCCCGATCGAAGACACACGCACTTGAAACTTGTTCTCAGGGTGTGTGGAATCAACTTTCCGGAAACAACCAGCCCACCAGAGGAGGTAGATAGACAGCTATGGATATATATATGGGTCTCGCTACAAGTGGCTCTGGAACCAAACGGCCTGATTCGCAAAGAAGCTGACTTCGGAGGGACAGGGAGGAAGGCTTTCTCTTCTTTTAGAAGGGAGGTAGCCCTGCTTCCCGAACCCACGAGAGCCGCTGGCCTAATTAGACACTGCTACTGGAGACGTATAAAAACACTACTCAACCTCGATGCATATATAAAACCATTTCATTTTCGCTATTATTTCGGAGGAAGCGCCTCTGATTTTTCTTTTTTTGGGGGGGGGGGGGTCCCTTTTGCCTGTGTGTTTTGGAAAAAGCACAACTGGAGTATCTGGTTCCTAAATAAGTAAGTGCTGAGATAGTCTTCAGAGAAAGTGTGTGTGTGTTTTGTTTTACTATTTGCAATGTGAGAGATCCCCCTTGGTGTTGAAGAGGCTATTTGAGAGCAGACTAAAAGGGGTCGGAGGGGACTGCAGGGAGATGGACAGTCCAGACTGACATTTCGGGCTCTTTTCCACTCTGTTGCAGGTCCAGAGAGCGAGAATCGGATACGATGCTGCGGAGGCTGGTTCAACAGTGGGGCGTCGCGGTGTTCCTGCTGAGCTACTCGGTGCCCTCCTGCGGGCGCTCGGTGGAGGGGCTCGGCCGCCGACTGTGAGTGCTCTGTCCTCCCGGGGGCGCCGGGTGACGGCTGAGGCCAGTGAGAGCGGCTGCCAGGCGGGGCGCTGCCCGGGGCCCGCAACGGTCACAGATGCTCCCCGCCCGGGTTAGATAGCTAGTGATCAGGCTACCTGCGGAAGGCCGAGTCCTCCGACTGCCGGGGAAAACTGGTTGAACCTCAGGGACAGACAGGCGGGAGATAAGTTATAAATGGGTTTCGGTAAGAGGGAGCGTTTTACAGAATCTCCTCTAAGCAAAGATCCTCTGCCCCTAGTGAAAGAAAACGGTTACTTTCAGAACCTGGGAAGATTTTGAAACTCTGCGGGTTACAAGAGAGTTAGATAACTAGGAAGAAGCTGAGGAGTCTTAGGGGACATATGTGTGTGTGCACTTGTGGGCATACTGAAATGTGGCAGTTTGTGTGTGAAAAGCAAAAGGCTGACATCTAATTTTATTATGAATGACATAATTTTAAGCACATAAATGGCACCATATTACATAATGAAGGCACATTATTATATAATAAAGTAGTGACAACTTTGCAGTGGCACTATTTCAGTGTTAGTATTGATGCAGTTCAGCAACACTAGAGTGCTCAATTTTAGATGTGGAAATTTTTCTTGAAATTATTTCTAATGGTTCTTTAATATATGTCTAATATTTGCATTGTAGACTGAAAACTTTTAATTTGGTATTTTCAATTGCTGGTTCTTTTAAGCTTAATTTTGACTTCAGCATAAACATACATCCACACACACGGAGAAGCATCGGGGTGCCCTTTAATTGAAAAGCTGGAAGAGTGGTTTAGAGCAATATGTAACATTATCTTAACATCAGTATTGTGATACAGTTTTTGGATGGTCTTAAACTGCAAACTCAGTTCAGTGTTCTAGAACACTCTAAAGTTGAAGAACTAAGAAGAGTTTGACTCTGGAATAGGAATTGAGACATTTTTGTAATTGTTATACTAACAACAAAAATAGCAATATCTAATATTTACAATCAGATTCATAGAGTATCATTGTAAATTCTCCAGGCTGTGCAAAAAGGTAACTGTTTTGCATGTGCCCTTGGTCTATTATTATTAGAGCAGAAAATCCTTAAGTAAAATTACTTTAGACATGTCTGAACCTTGGCACCAAAATGAAAATCTATTATGAATCTCCCAAAGCAAATTGTGTAGAGCACTGTACTGAAGATAAAGCTGAATCGTATTCCTCCAATCAACATTTTACTGATGTACTTCTGAAAATTATCTCTGGACTTTTGCTCATTTTGAGACTTGTATTAAGTTCAATTTTTTTTTTAGTCATAGATAAATACAGGCGAAGACTGAATTTTTAAAAGCACATTAAATGCTATATTTATTTGGCTAAGAAATACTGTCTTGGAACATAGCCAACTTTTTCTTTAATGCTGTTTAAGAAGTAGTTGCTTTCTCTTTCTGATAAATAATAAATGAACCATGATTAAATCCACAGTTATGAAATAAAATACTGCTAAGTTGTCCTAACAGCTATTTTTAACTCTTTCTTTGTTGCACCTTGCAAAAAAACACATGAAGAAGCATTTAGCAGCCAGAAACTCTGTTACAGTTTTGTTTGTGGGTGAAATATAATAGTGCAGTCAAACGCTCACACTCAGCAGACAAACTACCATGAAACATTCTTGTAGTTAATGGCTAATAGATCATCACATTACAGTCATGATTTTTCATAGAGGCAAAAATCATCAGTAGATGAAGATGTTCCATCAAGTTATTACAGCCAAATGGAGTTTTTAAAAAACAAGTCATTATTTTTGCATTGCTGCCAAGTAACAGTAAATTCTGTGTGCTAGACAAAACAGTCTACTATTAAGCTAAATCAAGCTAGTTTCTTGAACTAGCTTGAAAGAAATTTTAACGTATAGTCAAGCCATACTTCTCCCCAGTTACTCTTCACAACAAGTATTAGGGGAACTGCTTTGAAAACAGATTTTTTAAAGGAGAGGAAACTGCTACAAGAACAATAATAACAGTTGCTATATCAAGCAAAGGAGGAAATAAGAAGTTGCGAGTCTTTTTGACTTGCTAATTCAAAAGACTTTACTTAATGGAGCTTCAGCAGGAGTAATTTGGAGGTTGGAAAGTGAAGCCTATGGACTTTCTTGTTCAAGTGGATAGGGTTTTCCGCAGGTGGCGACCTCTATATTAAGCTAGAGAGGGAACCCCAGTACAGTCGGAAACCTAAAACATCACTGGATGATTTGCTTGGGAACCAGACTGGGTCGATTCCATTTAATGAAAAGCATAACTTTCGACTGAGTCATTTGGGTTGGAAGGGACTTCTGGTGAGTCATCTTAACTCTAACACCCTAACCCTGTCTCTTCCGTGTACCACAGAACTTTTCTTCTCAAACACAAAGTCCTTCCTTAGCAGCCTAGCATCAGCACAGGCATGCTGTTTCTTCCTGTGCTGGAAAAAAAGTCTCCATCACCCTGTTTGTTCCCTGTTCCTTGACAGGTGCTTAAGAAACTTAATCTTCTTCCTTGAAAATTCCTTTGAGAGTCACTTTGCTTTAAAGTGGAAGAGCTATGTTCTGACTAAATTTAGAATTATCTGCATTAAACATTTCCTCACATTTTTGCATTACTCTTGACAATAATGAAAGGAAATCAGGAAGCACAGCATAGTCATTTTTCCACGTTGATGCTTTAGGTATGTAATAAATGTATTGGTGCTTTAGGTATGTAATAAATATGAGCTGTGGTACTGTGTAATATAGAGTAGCATACTGTTATTGAAGCCATATTTCCAACTTAAATATTAGAGTTATCTATATAGAAAACCTCCTCTGTCAAGTTTATTACTGACCACTTATGTATATCTAGTTTTTATCTGCCATCCATTTATCCTTGTCAGTCCTGTCTTATATTTTGGAAATATATTGAAGGATTGATAGACCTTATTCCTTGTTGATGATAACAGATCCCATTATACAACTATTCCTCCAATTCCTTAATCAGAAGTTCATTTTCTACAATATCTTAAATTTAGAAGTCTTGGAAATACTCAGTAAATTGACAGCATTTTAAATTTAGTTTTTTAAAAAAAAATGTGTGCTTTCTAATATACCAACAATTACCCCTAAAAGGCATAAGGAAAGCTTTGCACCTCACAAGAAATGTGCTGTTATATAAACTGGACAAACACATGCCATATTGTTGACTTTTTACAAAATGGAAGGATAGAATGATCCCTCCATTTCTGATGAGAACCATCCTGGGAAAATACAGGGCTTAAGTTAGGAAGGCACTGTGACTCACAGTTGACAGGCTGGCCATGATGACAGAGGCATGTTTGCCAGGCAGGGTGGGCAGAAGCCATGGTGGCTTGATTAAAACAGACCAACTATTACAAGTTTTGGCTTAGAGTTAAGCTAGAATGGGCTGTATTATAAATTTGGAGAGCAATATAAATGGGAAGGGACATCTGCCAGGAATCGAGAAAGAAATAAAAGCCCCAATCCTATCAATGATTACTGTTAAGAACTTTTTAATGTGATATTTTGCTAAAAGATACTTATTAAACTGTAATGCTTATGAAATATGACATTATATCAGTCCTATTCTTTAAAATGTCATGAGAGAATAGAAGTATATTGTGCTTAGTACCAAAGTCTCAAATTTGGAGATTATTAAAAATTTCCAGAATACGAAATATTGCCACAGAGTAAGTGAATTTTAATCTGGTCACATGTGGCACCTTCAAAAAGGAAAAGAGAATTCACGGCTCATTTAAACCAGGCTCCTGTTAAATTCCTTTCCATTAAGTAATGTCTTTTTAGAACAAGCTACATGGCTTAAAGTCAGTCCACATACTAAAATGCTAGAAGGAAGCTGGGTTTCTGGTAATGATGGCAATAGCCTTACCTCTTTCTCCCTCTCCTTTTGACTCACAGTATAACTAGACAATATCTCATTCCCTTTGTCATAGCTAAACTCTGGTAACCTTAGTTCCATGTTTTGGTGATGAAAATGGACTGCTTGGAGCATAAGTTTGGTTTTCAAGGAAAGTGGTGAACTGCTGTCCACTTGCCCAATGTGTGGTTGCCGGCACTGGCTCAGTACCTTATACACGGCCCTTCCTGTTCCCTCCAAGTAAGATGCTTCAGCTTCAGTTGAAGAAAAGGCTGAAGAAGTTGACAAAACTGTATATATATATATACAGGCGTGGGCAGGTTCCAGGAATCCAACCCAGGTCTCCCGCATAGCAAGAGAGAATTCTACCACTGAGTACCCTTGCACCACCCTAAAACAATATTGTTTTTAGAATCTGAAGACCTAGTGTTTTCAGAGCCCTGGCTCTGCCACTTTCTTGTTGTGTGACCAATAGTGAATCATTTAATCTCTCTGAACCTCACTCTTCTAATCTATAAAGTAGAGATAATAATGTTATTTATTATTGTCACATTTCTCTGAGGGGTTAATGAAGTTGTACAAAGCATTAAGGAACCCAGACACCACTGAGACAGGGAGGTAAGAATACATGGGAGAAAGTTAGAATGGGCATACCCTAAATACCCCTAAAGATTGGGAGAAAGATCAAAGAAGAAGGAGGAGTTATAACAAAGAAGATAGGATTTAACAAATGAGTATGACTGCTGAATCATTATATTGATATTTCTTTTAGTCTCCAGTGTCTTGGAGCAGCTAGAAGAAAAACCTAAAATTGTGGAACTGTAGCCCATTCCAAACTCTGAAATCTCTTTTACAACTAATTGTTGCAGTATGTTTAGAAATTTATTGCATTTTTGCATATGTTATTTTTTTTCATAATTAGGGAACAAAAAGGAGAATACGTGGGAGATAGCCCTGTAAAATACCCTCAGCTAGTTCTGAACATGAGCCAGTTTGGAGGGCTATTCCAGTAGTAGAAAAGGAAATTAGGAGAAGTAGGGTTAAGGCAAGCTAATTAATCTGCATAATCCTTAAAAATGCTTAATAATGTATATAACGAATAATAAGGGAAAACATGGATGGGCATTTAAGCAAGAGTCAGCATGTCATCTAAAAGGATTGACAGAGAAGTAAGTGTGTACTTATTCAATGTACTTTCATCAGAGTGAGGCTTAAATAGAAAAATCACTTCATATTTGTTCCTAGAGCTATTTTGAAGGCAAAGAGAACAAGTAGATAAGTGAATTTCTCGATTAAGTACTAAGGATAATACCCTCTGAAATTCAAAACTAAAAAACAAAAACACCACCTTGAAACAAGAAGAAATAGGATGATCTGAATTTAAACACATAAAGCCATTTTAAGGAAACTACCCCCTACTTTACAGAAAAATGTATTCTTTCTCTTTCTGTCTCTCTCTGTCTGACATTGGCCTTCAAATGTAGGTTTTTGGTAGTCTGTTGTCAATCATCATGTTAAAATTCAGTCTGTTAGGTAGTTTTCTAGACAGCTTCACTGCTTACTTCATTCTTCAGCCTTTATTTGCTTTTCCTCTTACTGTATGCTGCTTTTTGAGATTCACTATTACTATTTTCTTAATGGGAGAAGTGTGTGTGTATGTGTGTGTGTTTGGGAGGGTTGGAGATTATATAAGTAAAGTCAACATCCTTTTTATTTCCTGAACTAGGATTTCCAGATTTACTTCCAACAGAACTCTGAAAAAATGTGAAGAGAAGCTCAATGGTTTCTGTCCCTTTCCAATAGCATAACTGAGATATAACACATAAGATTTGGAGGGAACATAGAAATCACTGAATATGACCCATTCCTTTTTTTTTCGGTTTTTGGTTTCGTTTTGTTTTGTTTGCAAATGAAGCACCTGATGCCCAGGAATACTCATGTTCCCAACAAGGGACACAAACCTAGTAAGAGAAAGAATTCGGACTCGGAGCTAGAGCCTCCTAACTGCCAGCTCTGCCTTTCCGTTCTCCACCCCTTCCTCGCTCTGTGCCGTGTTGGACCAGCTAGAAACCAGAGGAATTTGCTCATGTCTGCGTTGTCGCTACCATCAACTAAAATGTAATTGTTTTCTTCCCCTCTTGATATTTTTTCTTATAGCAAAAGAGCAGTGTCTGAGCATCAGCTCCTTCATGACAAGGGGAAATCCATTCAAGATCTACGGCGACGATTCTTTCTTCACCATCTGATTGCAGAAATCCACACAGCGGAAATCAGAGCTACCTCGGAGGTTTCCCCAAACTCGAAGCCTGCTCCCAACACAAAGAACCATCCCGTACGATTTGGGTCTGATGATGAGGGCAGATACCTAACTCAGGAGACTAATAAGGTGGACACATACAAAGAGCAGCCACTGAAGACACCCGGGAAGAAAAAGAAAGGCAAGCCTGGGAAGCGCAAGGAACAGGAAAAGAAAAAGCGGCGAACTCGATCTGTCTGGTGGAAGTCTGGAGCACCTGAGAGTGAGCTAGGGCACTTGTCTGACATCTCCACAACATCGCTGGAGCTCAATTTACGGTAACTGGCTCCTCTGCCCCACAGCCTCTCCTTGCTTGGTGCTCTCAGCTGAGCCTTGTCGCCTCCCTTCTGCCTTGGCTTAGATAAACCTAATTTTGTTTTCTCCTTTCACTCTCTGTTATCAAATGTTCTAAAATGTAAACGCTTAACAAAACCAAGATGACCCAGCATTCTGTCTGCCTTAAAGCATTGCCCACTTCTGCCACCCACAATTTTTCAATCTATTTCTCTTTTTTCCATACCACCCCCCATGCCCCAACACCAATTCTTGACTACTCTATGAAATAATTTCTTGTATAATCTTCAGAAGCTAGTGACCATCTTCATCATTTGCTGGAGAAGTGCATTTATTCCCTAATGCTCAAATCTTGGCAAGCTTTAAAGAGAGCATGTAGAAGAGAGAATGTAGAAACCTTCTTCTTTGATATAAAAGACAAACACTGCAGAAGCATGTCTTATCGTAAATATTTCTGAGCCATTCATACTTTTACGTTTATCTCTGGTTTCTACCAGTTGATGAAAAACCATTGTGGTTTCTTGATATCTTTAAATATTGGCTTAGGAAGGATATAAGTTTTTCTCATGCATCTGTTTGTCCAGTGGAAATATTTTCTTTAGGGTAATGCAGAAGAGAGAGTAATGCAGAAAGGATAATAAAACCTCCAGCTTAGGGCAGGCCACTGTGGCTCAGCAGGCAAGAACGCTTGCCTGCCGTGCCCGAAGTCCCGGGTTCAGTTCCCCGTGCTTGCCCATGTGAAAAAAAAAAAAAAACCTCCAGCTTACATGGCTTGCTTATCCTCAGTTTAGGTCCAAATTTTGGGTTTGAATGTATTAAAATTCTTAAACTTGGGCAAGTTTAAGACTTTCTAAGATTCACTTTTCTGTTCTGGAAAATGAAGATAATTACCAACTTCATGGAGGTCAGTGAAGATTAGCTGAGATTACATGGGTTAAATAACTATCATACAGTAAAACTCAATACCTCCAACTTAATGTTATTTTAGGGCATTTTGCATCTAGTTCTGATTGCACCAGCTACATAGATAGATGATGTTAGGTAGATCTGGGATTTAATTCCCTGTTTCCTGATTCTTAGGCCCGTGCTATACTGGCACTGCTTTTTTATACATGCATTTCCACTGAGGACCTTTTTCTGTTTTTTCACTTCTTGGTACAGCACTTCTATGGGGTTTGAAAGAAAGAGGAAAACAACACAAGAACACATCACATGCAACTAACAACCTCATTATTTAAGAGTCCCCTGATACTTCTCCCTTCCCACTGACTCTGGTAGAGATAGAATTACATAGTGATGTTGTAAAGAAGAGTCTGAATCTATTTACCATCAGTTCTCTCTTTGAATTGAACTGACAAAGTCATCATTAAATAGCATATAAAATAGCAGTTATTTTGGAAAAGAGGTACAGCTTCAGTAATCAATGGGCAGTGAAACCAGAGAAAACTTTAGCACAGTGAATGATCTAACAGAACTATATGGGTAGCAAACCTATTAACTCTTGGCTTATTGCATATTTTCAGTGTATTTTAAGATAATGATCCTAACTGTACATCTGTGCATATTTATAACAAATGCTAAAATCTATTTTTATCCATTGTCTTTTATAGATATGCATATATATATACATGTGTATTAGAGTTATAAAAGCAGAAGTATAAATACTTCTGTATGGATTTTATTCATTTACAATTTGCAATGCTCCTAAGTGTCTGGATAAATCATGAAAAAAAGCACTTATCAATTCTTGTGCCCAAAGCTACCCGTAAGTTAAAGTAGGTCTAGTGAAAATTAGCCAATGACCTAATCAAATCCAGGCCTAGGACTGAAAAGAAATAGAATGTTTCTACTTCTCCTTTCTCCTCCCTGGTTGTGAGGGACGTTCATGGAAAGCACTGTGTGTTTGGCAGCCAAATGTTGGCGCTCTCCCGTTGTATCCCAACAGAGAGGTGCAGGGAAAAGAGGGGAAATTTAGGAGTGGATTAATGAGAACATATGCGGACATGCAAATTTTGTAATCCAAATAAAATATTTTCAGTATAACTATTTTTAAGTTTTATAAGAGACCAATCTTTTATTAATGTCTTCTTTTTAGCTTTGGACATTGTTACGTTACTATCTGAGAGGTCTGATAAGATGACAAGCATGAACTTTATTATGATATAAGTAGTATCTTTTAAAACAAATTACTGAGCTAAAATTATCTCCTTTCACATGAACCATTCGATGGGAAATATATAGCATTAAATTTTGGAATTTTTGATGTTACAAAGCTGTCCATATCCAGTAGGTCTCATTTAATTGATATTATATTTTGCCTTGGTAAATCTTGATTCAGAAATAAATAACAAAATGCTTTTTAGTAGTCAGGAGATGTAGGACTGTAAAGTGTTGTTAAACATATACACATAATAAACATGCAATATACTTTTAGCACATACTGTATGCTTTACTTTCTATCCATTATGTGCCTTGGTTAAAGGAGAGGGGATAACAAGTAAACTAGCTGGGCAGGGTGAAATATACTAAAAAGATCTTTTCCTTGGCCCTTTAACTTTGTTCTTTTCTCTTTCTTTTCTTCAGAGGAAATAATTTTTCAAAATACTATTCATTACCCCCTTGTTCGTGCTACTCAAACTCATGTACTAAATACCGTTTAGTACAAAAATATTTTCAAATCACTACAGTAAAAACAAAACAAAACTTGATTTTTTGTGGTCATCTCTTTGGTTTTATTCATAAAATCCATCTACATCCACTCACCAGTTAAAATGTTAATATTAAACTCCTCTTTTCTCTACTATTAAGAGCTATTTCATCATTCCCACCAAAACCACCAGAGGAGAGGTCAGTTCCTTAAGTCTTTAAATATCCTTAATGCCCAACTTGCTTTTCTTTCATCAAGCTGCACATAAAATTCCTAAATTGTCAAGAATCTGCTCCTCTGTGGGTCTCACACCCATGTGTGTCTGCCATGTAAAATTCTGCCCACAACTCTGGCAATTCGTGCAATGGCACAGTCAACCAAATTCCATTCCATAGTTGTTTCCCTAGAAACTCACACATATTCACTAAACTAGACTACACACAGAGAAGAGCAAGGCGGAGAGAAAAGTACAGAAACTCTGCTGACCCATCTGAAAATACTTGTCGATACAGTGTTTAAGAAGATTGGAAGGGCATCACTCCCAAGGGGTACCTTATTCTGTTTAATAAAACAAGCACAGTGAGATAGAGTATCACTTTATATTTTTAATCAATCTGTTCATTTCAATCTGAATTTCAATCTGTTCTTACTTATTTTCCAATTTGAAATAGGCATTCTCAATTCCTAAATTAATATCCATTCAAAAAACCAGCAGAGTGAGAGACAAATAATTCTAACTTCGTTTTGGCTTCCGAAACTAAAATACAGTAATAGTTTCATTTGTTGGTATTTAGGAGCAGTTAAAGATAAGACGTTTATCACCATATCATCAGCCAAACATGCTGTTTGACTATTTGTCTTTTCAAGATTTTGCAAAAGTCACTCACTTTCACTAACCTCACCCACCCTCTATTATCCGAGCCAGAGACTGGCCAAATAAGAACAACCTGAAGAATAAGTAACCTTTGCATTTCCCCCCTCCCACTGTCATCTGTCACTGGTCAAAGCGAGATGTTATTTGATGATGAATTGCCCACCCAAGCCCTATATTTCCAAACTCTCAAATTTGTCCCTTCTCTTCCCAAATGTGTCAGCTGGCAGCTCTTTGAAAATCCTTACAAGATCTCCTTTTTCTGACAGAGCATAATGAGAAATGCAAGCATCTTTGCTTTTGCACCACACTGAATCGGCCCTGTGACTGTGTCTGCTGAAGAGGTTCTGGAAAGTCATGCGGACCCCATAGGCACTTCTCTAGGAGAGAGTTTCAAGAAATCCCCTGAATTTCTTTCACACTGCAATTTCATGTTCCTTAAATTATAACCTTAGTTTTATGCCTCTTCATTTATAACAAGGATTAATGTATTCTCTCCTCTTTTTTTCCTATCTTTCATTTTGCAGGAGGCACTGAAATTTTCAGCAGAGGCCTTCAGAGCACATATTGGAGGATTCTGTAGTAGTGAACATATGGAAAGTATTAGAAATATTTATTGTCTGTAAATACTGTAAATGCATTGGAATAAAACAGTTGGTCTCGCTCATTGCTCTATGAAACTGCACATTGGTCATTGTGAATATTTTTTTTTTTGCCAAGGTTAATCCAATTATTATTATCACATTTACCATAATTTATTTTGTCGACTGATGTATTTATTTTGTAAATGTATCTTGGTGCTGCTGAATTTCTATATTTTTTTGTAACATAATGCACTTTAGATATACATATCAAGTATGTTGATAAATGACACAATAAAGTGTCTCTATTTTGTGGATGATTTTAACGAATGCCTAAATATAATAATCCAAGCTGATTTTCCCCTGTGCATGTAAAAATAGCAGTATTTTAAATTTGTAAAGAATGTCTAATAAAATATAATCTAATTATATTGTGACTCCAAGGGTGAATTATGTCCTTTAAGATTTCTAGTAGAAGGAACAAGATGTAATTTTCTTTTAACTACATTTGAAAATGGTCTTAAGCTTAATATGTTTATATTGGTGTATATGCCAACATTTCATATTAACTTTTAGTTAAGAATTGCTTAGAATGTAATTTGTTCCAGTATTTCACTTCTAGTGAAAGAGAATGGCCAAAGTGCCTAGACATCCTTTTATAAAATGCATTCAATTTGAAGTGGAATCAGGGAGGGCAAGAAAGAAACAGAGATGTCAGGAAGAAACCTAGTCCATAGGAGTCAGCCTGAACTACAAAAATTAAAGGGTGGCGGGGGTCAGGAGCTTTAAGGCAAGAGATAATGATAACCAACATAAAGTTGAATTTGAGAGGTCTTGTTGTTACTGATAACAATATTAATAAGCATAAAAGAACTACTTGAGAATTCTGTCAAGGGTTCATACCAAAGAGAGGGAAGAGTTTCAGGTTTGGTCTCCGTGACAATTCAAAAAGCCTTCAGAGGTGAGGACTGCCGTCCCGTGTTGTCACAGTTCTGAAGACTGTGCTTGTACACAGCGTGGGTATAATATGATATGAAATAGCTCTAGAATGTTATCTTAATTGTTTTTCCTCTTAAGTCCTGATGAAAACACTAACATCTTTTCCACCACAAAGCTGATTTTCTTTAATTGGCTGCATTGTTGAAAATCAAAACGAAACAAAAGCCATCCTATGGGCCAAGCAAGAGCATATTTAAGAAGCATTCAGTTTACGCCCAGTGTCCTATTAGCTTTTAGGGAATGCAATAGAAGCGATTACTGCCTAAAGGCTCTTCCACTCCGGTAGACAGATATCATGTGTAAATACTTGAAACAACTAAATGCTATATTTAAGAAACTGAATTAATCCAAAATTCTATGGACATTTAGAACAGAAAAACACATATGGGGAGAGATTAGTCTGGACTAGGTATAAATAGGACAGTGATTTTGAGAAGAATAGTCTAAGATTGAATTTATTCATATTTACATGAGTCCCATAGCTTTCAAAACAGAACCCATCTTAATATATTTGTAAATTTTTTTAATCCAATTAGTAAGCGAATAAAAGAATTTATGCTTAGCTTCACTTATGAATTTGTTGGAGATTTTTTACACAGAAGGAATATTCACAAGTTTAGGCCAGTAAATTAAAAGTTATATAAAGCAAAGAGCTTGGAATGCCTTAAAAACAGATATACCCATATTATCAAAACTTCATTTGCATCCCTAAATCTTGAGTAAGCTTGTGCTACATCCTCAGAAGTTATTCACAGTAAAAATGTTGTTTAAGCACTAGCTTGGTAAATACTTGGACATTAAGGCAAGGAAACATCAGGTTCACCTTTAAATGCAAGTCATCTAAGTTTTTCTCCACAAGTAGCAAATTCCTGAAAAGCAAGGAAGGAGAGGGAATTTGAATTCAGCAGTTATCAATTCTCAGCAAAGCATTTTTATACAATTATTGTCATTAGTTATATCCTAGATCCTCTAGCAGTAATAAGGAATGAACTTGTGAGACAACAGATGGAGTAGGAAGATGAAGTAAATAGTTTTGGGGGAAAACAAAACAAAAGTATGGATCGCCATTGTTATTTTCTGTGAAAGAAGAAGTGAAATACCTAAGTTAAGACATTAAGTGTTTAAAGGTAAATAAACTCTGAGCAAATTACAGTTTCAATGAAAATAGCTTATATTTCACTAAGTGATGATTATGAAGCAGGAATGATTTAAATAAAAGAAATTTGTACTAAGGGTTCCAGAATTAAGAAAATAAAACCTAATCTGCCAACATGCAACTACCTTCCTCATACTCTATTCAGACAGAAATTTGGTATTTAATTAGGTACCTAATATGTATGTATGGATATTGTAAAGTCTATCTCAAAAATACAAGCAGCTATACTAAAGTATGAAGTCCCCAATCCTTCTGTATTTTCCTAGCCATCATTCTAAAACAAGTGCATTTTAAATCATGTGCTCATAACGCACCAACACCTTCAGGGCTACATTAAGTTGTTGAAATTATTAGTCCTGATCATCTTAAAAGTATACATTGGCATCTCCCTTGCTTGTTACAAAATGAGTTTGGAAATGCAAGAAGCAGCTATCGGGGAAACGTGGAAAAAATTAAGCTTGTGTTGGAGGAAAGCATAATGAGAATGGTTAGGAATTCGGTTTTGAGAATTGTGGGAAGATACCAGGGAAGGAAGCTCCAGGAATCAGTCCCTCCACCAGAACAACTATTAAACAGTGTGTGTGTCGGGGTGCTGGGGGGGTGCTCTCTGAATCAACTATTTAGAAACCCCAGAGCCCAGTAAAATACTGTACAGCATCCAGGGAAGAGTGGGAGGAAGAGGCTGGACAATTACAGGAAATTGCTCTCTCCCCTTGGCAGTCACCAATGCCCATACCCTACTCTCACAGCTGGCAACAGTGGGGTCCAGCTCCTGGCATAATCTGCTGGTGTCAGAAAGGGACATAAAAACCCAGTTCCCCAAGATTCAGGATGAGGCACAGACCAATTGCTGATCACAGCTTTTGATCAGCTGCTTCGGATCACTGAGTGTGGCCACTGTTCCAACCCACCCCAGACAAAGGGAGCAGAGGAGTCTTAAAGACTGTATGAGGCGGAGGACAGTTGAAGGGCTGCACTCACTGGCCACGGGCCCAGTTAAGAAAGTGCAGCTTTGGGAAGCCATGGAAGAAGCTCCTTCATGGTCCCTCCCTCATTCCTTCTTTAGAGCAGTTAGGATCCCGCTGGAACTCCCTTTGTGGGTCCCTGGCTTTGTTCCACATGGGAAAGACTGACATGGAAAACTCCTCCCTGGTTTGCCCCACTCCAGAATTTGCTCAGGCAAAAGCAGCATGAGACAACAAAAGCACTGTAAGAAAATATTCAAGCAGATGGCCTGGGGTGAAGGCTTACCTGCTTTAAGACCTGCAGTGGAACTCCCTGGAGAGTGAGGTCTGTTTCCTAAGAAGTAGAGGGCTCATTCCAATTCCGGTAAACAGAGGAACTCCTAAGGCCACTAGCAAGTCCATGTCCAGGACAAGACACAGGCCCAGAGAAGAGGACTCTGCACTTCACTTCACCTTGGACTTGGACTGACCTCCCTGGTAGGAGAGTTGAACTCTTACAGACAGCACCAGCCAACACAAAGCCAATTTGCAAAGATGGTGAAGGGTGTTTATTGCTTGGGTTTGCTTGGTTTGGTAGCGCCTGACACTTAGAAAATCTTGAGAAAATATCTGTCATTTCACCAGCTTGTTACAAATTCAAGAAATAGACATCTAGGGGAATAAATTGCAGTGTTAACATTTTGAAATGTTACAATACACGGAATACAACAAAAGACTACAAGACCAACAAAAATAGGAAAAGATGGGCCATCCAAAAGAAGAGGATAAAAATCCAGAAAATATCAACAAAAAGGATCAGACTGTGGACATACTGGAAAGTCTTTTACAAAATGGTCCTTACATGCTCAAAGAGATGAGTGAAAATACAGAGAAAGAACTACAGGATATCAGACAACAGTGAAGGAACAATATGAGAATCTCAATAAAGAGAGAGAAATTTAAAAAAGTAACTAAACAGAATGTTCTAGTTTGCTAGCTGCCAGAATGCAACACACCAGAGACAGATTGGCTTTTAACAAAAGGGGATTTGTTTAGTTAATATATAGCTCTTCAGAGAAAAGGCAGCTAACTTTCAACTGAGGTTCTTTCTTATGTGGGAAGGCACAGGATGATCTCTGCTGGCCTTCTCTCCAGGCCTCTGGGTTCCAACAACTTTACCCGGGGTGATTCCTTTCTGCATCTCCAAAGGCCTGGGCTGAGCTGTGAGTGCTGAGATGAAGTATGCTGAGATGCTTTGGCTGTGCTACGTTGAGCTTTCTCATTTAAGCACTAGCCAATTAAATCAAACATCATTCATTGCAGCAGGCACGCCTCCTAGCCGACTACAGATGTAATGAGCAACAGATGAGGTTCACATACCATTGGCTCATGTCCACAGCAACAGAACTAGGTACCTTCACCTGGCCAAGTTGACAATTGAATCTAACTACCACACAGAGATACTGGAGTTGAAGATCACAATAGCTGAAATGAAAAACTCCCAGGAGTGTTTCAACTGCAGATTGGAGCTGGCAGAAGAAATCATCAGGAAACTCAAAGACAAGTGAAATGAATCAGACTGAGGAACAGAAAGGAAAAGGATTATTAAAAGGTTAAATAGTCTAAGACATCTCTGGGACATCATCAAGCATTCTAATAGCATACATTATGGACATCCCAGAAGGATAAGAAAGGGGCAGAAGGAATACTCAAAGAAATAATGACAGAGAACTTCCCAAACTTAGCAAAAGATGTGAATATGCAGCACATCCAAGAAGCCCAGAGAACTTCAAACAGGATAAACCTGAAGAAAAATATACCCTGTCATATACTGATCACACTTTCAAATGCAGAGGACAAGGAGACAGTTCTGAAAACTGCAAGAGAAAGGCAATATACAGCATACAAAAAGTCCCAATTAGATTGAGTGCCGGCATCTTATCAGAAACCATGGAGGCAAAAAGGGAGTGGGTTTAAATACTTAAAGTGCTAAAAGAAAACAATTGCCAAAGAAGAATTTTAACCCCACAAGACTTTTGAAAATTGTGGGAAAGATCAAGGCATTCCTAGATAAACAAAAGCTGAGAGAGTTCATCACCACCAGTCCTGCTCCATAAGCAGTGCTTACGGGAGTTCTTCAGACTAGAAAGAAAGGGCACCAGACACACATTGCAAGAATTTTACATCATGACCAAGCGGGATTTATCCAGGTATGCAAAGATGTTTCAACACAAGAAAAAAAATTAACATAAAACCACACTAACAGAATGAAGGGGAAAAAAAAACAACATGGTCATCTCAATTGACACATGGTCATCTCAAAAGCGGCAACTGACAAATCCAGCCCCCCTTCTTGATAAAAATACTTAGAAAACTAGGAATAGAAGGAAAATTCAATGTAGGCATCTATGAAAAGCCCACAGCTAACATCACACTCAATGGTGAAAGAAGCTTTCCTTCTAAGATCAGGAACAAGATGAGGATGTCCACTGTCACTCTGTTATTCAACATTGTACTGAAAGTTCTTGCCAGAGCAATTAGGCAAGGAAAAGAAATAAAAGGCACCCAACTCAGAAAGGAAGGAGTAAAACTCTATTTGCAGATGACATGATCCTAAAATCAGAAAATCCTGAAAAATCCACAAAAGGCTTGTAGAGCTAAAAAATGAATTCAGCAAAATGGCAGGGAACAAGATCAATGCCACCAAATCAGTAGTGGTTCTGTATATAAGTAATAAACAATTGGAAGAAGAGTTCTAGAAAAAAATTCCTCTCACAATAACAACTAAATGAGTCAAATGTCTAAGAATAAATCTAACTAAGGAGGTTAGATTTGTACACAAACAAATATAAAATGTTGCTAAAAGAAAGTAAGGAAGACCTAAGTAAATGGAAGGATGTTCTGTGTCCATGGATTGGAAAGACTACTGTTAAAATGTCAGTTCTACCCAAAGCGATTTACAGAGTCAATGCAATCCCAATAGCCTTTAACAGCTATTTTTGCCCCTTTTGCCACAAAGTCTATGGAAAAACAGACTCAGCTGTGGACAGATACAATGCGTTGATGCTGAAAGTGTTCAACTTCTGTAAACACAGTGCACTTTTATAGCAAATTCTAGGTAAGAAGATTTTCTGAGCACAATATTTTTTCCAAGCTGTCAGTGTTACTTCCTTAATTACGTTGTGAACTTCCTAAGGGCAAATATCATGTCTTATTCAGTATGTACCCTCCAACATGAGATAACGCCATTAGTGCATAGCAGGTGCTCAATATCTGTTGAACACAATAAACGCCTTCCTTTTCTGGATGAATCAACCAAAAAGCTGGTTTTAAATGAAAAGCTTTTAAATGAAAAGTCTGCCAGAGGTAGGAGATGAATTGGTATTTTGATTATTTCAGCCTCCTATATCATGCTGCTCTTTTATTCCAATATAGAGGAACTTAGAGAACAACTGCTCTATGTTATCAACTGTTCACTAGAGTTCCCTTTGTTTTTCAGCCCCTGGTTTAATAGGAACTCTTCCAGCCCTGTAAATACAAGAAGCAAGGGTTTGTGCTGAGAATACAGCAAAGTCTCAGAGGAAGGGAGGAGAATTTTAAATATCAAGTTTTCTTCCTATGAATATACTGCACAGAAGTTACCCACAGGGCCCAGTTGTGCAAAAGAAGCACACTGCTATTTTGACAGAAGATTAATGTACACAGTTCCCTACGAAAGCTATCCAACATCAAGATGAGAACATTCACATCTCTGTCTAAGCTCCTGATATGCTCATATTTACAAGTCCATAGCAGAAGTGGCATTTTTCAAATTGCATTTTAAACTTCTAAACAAACTTCCTGAGAATTTCCTTATATTTTCCTCCAAACTGGAAGACCTCTACAAATTGTGTCACTGCTGAAAAAATGGATTATTTTAATGCGGACCTCTACTTCTTGCCAAATCTATATTACTTTGGGGTCTGAAAAGCAAAATAGTCCATTTGTCTTCCACCGGAGTTAAAGTAATTGATAGTTAGTACTCCCTGGTTTGTCATTGAAAAACTGCTGAGATGTGCCTCTATTAAGTTCCATGTTCTACAAAATAAATGCAAAACAATAACAAACCGTGCTATGCTGGATTTAATAAATCTACTTTCACGTTACATTTTCATTAATCATAAGTTTTAGTAGAACCCTTGAGTGAACATAGGATGCAAAACAACATATCTGAGCACTGTATCATTGCTATTTGCAGGTGAAACTGGAAAGCATGCACGTTTTTTAAAGGAGGAATTATTTTTCCTTTAAATATTGCAGTAAGATATTAACTGCCATCTTCCTCAATAATTTGAAATTTTATAACAAAAACATAGCATGTCAGAAAGAATAAATTAGCATAACACTAAGCCAACATACATCAGCTAATATTTATTGTTTTCTATGAGCTTTTTACATACATGTTGCACTAACCTAACCTACACTCTATCTCATTGCATCCTTCCACGCATTCCATGAGGCATATATTACTTGTTCCCATTTTACAGATGAGGCAATTTTGCCTTAGACTAGTTAGACAACTTGCCGAAGATCATAGCAGCTGGCATATAGCAGAGACAGGATTCAAAGCAAACTTCATCTGACTCCCAAGTGTGTTCTCTGATGCCATAGCTTACAAATACGACAGGAAAGCTTGGTTCAGAATAAACATACTTTCTAAAATTCTTCCTGTCTTCTTTTCACTGACTTCAGTGAAATCCTAGGTGTGAGACAATCCTATTCCTCTGTATTCCTATGTAAGGGTTTCTTTTTACCAGCTTCTGTCCTTCATGGTATCTTCGAAAGCTGACTGCAGCCTGGTATTCCACAAAGCTTATAAACTAATGCATTCCCTCTCTCTGTTTCCCTCCCGCCTCCCCCCACCCGTCTCTCTCTTACACATACACACAGCCAAGAAGCCCAGGTGTTTGCACAGCCCCATGAATGAGCAGCTGTTGCTTTAAAAGGAGAGTGGCAGAGGAAGGCAAGGGAGCGCTGGCAGGCGGGTATGTAAACGTATACAGAGAACCACTTTCTGTAAGAAGGCTAAAACATATTTAAAATGGGACCACCTCAGAGATGAAATCTTTCCCCTCCTGTTACCTCTCAACCTGCTCCAAAACTCCAATATTCAGTTTTTCCAAGTCTCACTCTCCCTCCCCCTTTCCCTGGGGTATGCTGATTTTCTACGTGGACATTCGGCACATTGCAGAGAAGTTATACTCCTTCATTTAGCAGTCAGAAATAATTTCAGCAGTTAATTATTTCCCCAGCTAACAGATGTGTGCTTACTCTGCATGTTCCTTTAAACATTGCCCACACAGGGCCAAGCGACCAGTGTGCCGCCATCATTTCTTTTCAACAGATTTTCATCTCTGGACTGGCTTTTGGTTACTTATTTTTAATGACGAGGAAAGAGCAGGTTCCCACTGAGACTAACTTGATTTAGGGAAGAATAATGCCTTAGGAGGGCACCGTGGAGACAATGAGCAGAAGTAATTGATAGTTTCAGCTTCTTTCCATTTGGAAACCAGCCTGGGGTAGAGGGCCGGGTGGGGGGGGGGTGTAGCTGAGGATAAAACACCAACTTCTGGAGGTGCTGGCTTGACTTGGTTTTGAAAGCACTGTTTGCTAATGCAATTTGAATTCTTCCCAGATTTCCTTTGGAGCCTCTGAAACTACCCATCTTTATTAATCGGTCATATAGTCTTGCCTTTTTTATAGCTCTCAATTGAATTGTGAAAAATTCTGCCCTGCTTAAAGCTAATTTGCCAATTTATACTAGGTGAGTCTTTTAAAGAGATATACAACAAAATATATATTTTATTGATCAAAGGAAAACACGAATCTCAGGGTGAAGGCTGTACATACTTTATTGGCTCACTGAAGGGGGGTGAGGGGTAGGGTGATTTTTATCTTTTACTGTGTTAGAGTACTAGATGATGTTCCTAAAATTGGTTATAGTTGTCATTTTAGTTCTCTTTGTCCCACATTTTCCAAGAATCACATAGATTCGTAAGCTCAAGCAATGAAGACATGTCCTATGAACCCAAAGCCATACTAAATTCTATTGTTTCCCTTGGAAAATTACCCTGATGGTTGTTTAGCTCTTTCTTTTTTTTTCTATTTAGCTCAGTCTTAATGCCACCTCTTCTTGTGGTGTCACAGTTAAGAGGCAATTCGAGTGGAAAGTAGATGTCAGAAGGACAGCCTTGCTCTCCTGTTTGGTTGCCTGCCCTGCAGCTCACATACCACTTTGTCTTTCTGGATGCTATACTGGAGCCGCAGTTGTTCCTTATTTTATTATTTCTTGTTTTTAGCCATTATTTCCCATTGAATTCGTGTTTTTCTTTAGGGCTGGCCTAGAAGCAACCTTCTGGCTAGTAAATACATACCACAAGGTGGAGAGTGGCAGGATACTCCAAACATCTATCTCATTGACTGGAACTGGAAGTTGTATGTCCTTCAATATAGTCTGTAGCTTAATGCAAACACAAGAGAATTTCTATCATCTTTTAGTATGGTTATGATGACAATAATAATAATCCCTTGTTATTGTTTAGTGTTATTGTGGCCAACCACCTCGTGAATAATATCTATGTAGAACCATAGGTTACTTTGGGTCATCTACAGCAAAAATTCAAGACTCTAATGTTTTATGTACATGTATTATATTTCATAGTAACAAACTTACAGGACTTTTCTGCTAGCTGAGAACTAAGAGTCCGAGAAATGGTTCTAAGTTAGAAACGTGCAACATAAATGTAGGTTTGCTTTTCTATTGTTAGACAGGAAGTCTACACAGCAGGCACCCCATTCAACTTCTTTCCACACATTTAACAAACATCTCCCATGTGCTAGGCCAAGAGATACAGAGACAACTGAGGCATAGGACCTATTTCAAGGAACAAACAGAGTACCCATTGGAGCCAAACTTGGGTATGCTCTCTGCTGGTGCCACCTGGAGTTAGAAGGCAAAATATTTGTCCTTCAAATATGTCAAATAAATAAGCATTCTTTATTTAGTAGAGACATTTGACTGTGCTGGTTCGAAACTGTTATGTACTCCAGAGAAGCCATATTATTTTAATCCAATCTTGTGGGGGCAGATCTGTTGTTGGGTGGGATCTTTGGATCAGGTTGTTTCCATGCAGATGTGGCCCCCACCCATTCAAGGTGGGTCATAATCTGCTTACTGGAGTTCTTTAAGAGGGAGACATTTTAGAGAAAGCAGAGATGCTTGGAAAGCCAATACAGAGTTCAGATGCTTGGAGACAGACAGAAGCTCAGAGAGGCCACAGGAACCAGTAGCTGAAAGCAACAAATCCTGGGAGCAGAAGGTCAGCAGACATCATCATGTGCCTTCCCATGTGACAAAGAAACCCTGGATGTGATCAGCTTTCTTGAAACATGGTATCCTCTTGTTGATGCCTTAATTTGGACATTTTCATGGCCTCAGAACTATAAATTTTTAACCTAATAAATCCCCTTTATAAAAGCCAATGCATTTCTGGTATACTGCATTCCAGCAGCCTTAGCAACTTGAAACACTAAGGTCGGGAAAAAAATTGCTCTTCAGTTGAAAACTATGTATTGTCTAGATTCTGGAAGAAAACCCTCTGGAATATCAGATTCTGATTCTAAGCTATTTCACAACTCTAAATTGGAGGTGGCAATGTAAAATACACTGCTACCTCTGTAAACCGGCAGCAGTGCAAAATAATTCTTGCCTTTAATTCTGTACTGTCTGGCAGAGGTTCAACTGACTTCTTTCCACAAACTGTGGAAAACAGTTTTGCCTTCATTTGTACATACATTTCAATATTCTTGATCTATAAAAGTCTCTGTTCCTCAGACTCTTTGTTGAATCAGTTATAACATCTGCCTGGTTTCTCTCATTTCAGTAAGCAGAATAAAATCACTAATATGTGTTCATTTAGGTATAAGAGTCATGATTTTGCCTTTTTATAGAAATTATCTTTAAACGCCAGAATCTTCCTTAAAGAATATACCCTTTCTCCATCCCAAGTGTTTTAGGGGTGAGGGAGGGCAAACACAACACCTCCCTGTCTCCCTCTTAAAGAACTCCAGTAAGCAGTCGAGTGGGTAAATGACCCAAGCTTAGCCCAACGTTAGCCCATTTTCCCTGACCAGAGTAAGTAGATTAGGGTTTGGCACGTGATTTTAAAAATGGTCAAAGTTCCCTGTACTTTTCTGCTGAATGTAATGGGAATAATATTCTCATTTCCTTTGCAATCTTACATTGTAAGACAAATGTTGTCTGACACTGCTACTTATCCTCTTACCCAGCTGCTTGGAGGAAGCTGTCCAGTGTGAAAGAGAAGCCTACTTATAAAGAAAAGCAGAGACAAAAAAATATATATATGGAAAAAGAGAGCCCTGACACTATGGTTTGCATCCTGGATCTATCCATTCCTAAAGTGTTAGGTTAGAGGAAAGAGGAAAAGCAAACTCCTTTTTTTTTTTTAAAAGCTAGTTTGGGTTAGGGTTGTTACTTGGAAGTAATGGGGTCCTGAAATAATTAGCCTGACCTCACTTTATCTGGTTTTCCCTTCTCCAATAGCACCTATTTACTTCAGAGAATGCCTGGAAACAGCTAAGCTGCAATCACAGATCATTTTAAGACCTCAGAGATGAGTGAGAGTAGAGAAGGAATAACACACTACTCCCTTATATGAAGCAGGTTTAAAGCTTCAGGCAGTCTTTTCCGGGAGCTCTTGTTAACACACACCCTATGAGTGTTAACACACACCCTATGAGAACTTCCTCTGGCACTTGACTCCTAAGGTCATAGTTTCTCTTCTGTTTATTTTAATCCTTCCTGACTTTTACATCTTCAAACACTTCCCACCTCTCCCTGTACAACAATATGGGCTGGGTGCCCACTTACATACTCCCACAGCACACTGCATGAATGGAATCAAGATCAAGGCCCACAATGGACCTCTCTTTGCATCAGTAATCTTTAAATATTTATATAGAGGAAAGGGCTCTATGCTACATCGGGGAAGAGGGAAGAAGGAAAAGCTCTTGCAGTAGCTAGCAGTTAGTTTCTCTACGATTGTCTGTGAGCTCCCTTCTAGCTTCAGATTTGCATTCCTCAGCTCAGCAAAAGCAAAGCCCTGAAGATATCCAGCCTGAGCCTCCTTAGAAGGCAGTTTAGTGATCCATTATTGTTATTCATGTATCCCCTTGGTGGTCTCACCCCTGCACTCCAAGATGCTTAATGAAATAGTCCTTTCTATCATAGCCCTACTCTCCATTTTTGGGTGATGTTTTGAAACCCTGCAAAACTGTCCAAAACCTTTATTCTAGCCCTGGATGCCTGTATTTCCCCCCCTCATTTTACCCTGTATGTTAATTGCCTGCTTTCTTCTCTATATCCTGATAGACTGTACGTTCCATAAGAATTGTGTCTTTTGGTCCACACTAGCGCATGGCATGGCGTGGCCATAGTAGGTGCTCAGTAAAAATTTATTGAATGGGTATGAATATGTTTCCTCTGGAGTTTAAGCTCCCAAATGGCCAAGATGGTATCTACCTCTTTTACTATAATTCTATCAGAGTAGTGCCTGACACATAAAAATATTATATATATAATTATTATTCCTTTGCACTTTCCCAAAGCTTCAGCTAAACCACCCTCCTGATTGTGAGCACTTACCACCTTATTTGGGTCCTGTACACTGAATTGCCCAGTTTCATCAGCCTAGCCATTTGTTCCCTAACCAACTATACTTCCATCTATTCACCATTTACAGTTTCTTTTCAAACAGATTATATAAAAAGTACTTCCAGATATATAAATTATGCCCATAGGACTGAAGTCTCTAAAGGTGTCCTTTTCTTTTTGTTTCCTTTGTTCATTGTTTTGACCATATCCTCTAATGACTTGCAGCCTTAGGTTGAGTCAGACACAAATTTCCGGATATTCCTTTCAATGTCTTCACTCAGCTTGACCTGCTCTCTCTGACTGTTTCATCTCCTACTCTAACCTAGCTTTCACCTTCTAGTGCAACTAAATTTATTGTCATGTGGTTCCTTCCCTAGCTGGTTCTTCCCCTCCTGGCTGTGAGCCTTTGTTCAATTTTTTCCATATCTATGGGGCAACAATTAAACCACAACTTTCTCCATTTTAAATCACATTTCAAGGACCAACTGCTCCAAGAAGTTTTTTCCCACCCATCTCCCAATCCATCAGCTCATCAGTGACCCAGACTTCTCCCACAACATAACCTTGAAATGACTTAATTTATAAGTATGGTGCAGCTGTAGGCCAATTTCCATCTTGCATCAATACCAATGGCCTAATCTCAGTATTAATCAACGTTATATTTGGAAAGAATCAAAAGAAACTTTTAATATTGTCATTACATCAGGATTGCTAAAATTTAGCATTTTTGAGGTGAGACAATTAGTATAGTTCTTTTGAGTTTAATGAATTTATTCCTTCTTCCACAAGGGATTTGAGAGAAATGACAATAACCCATGCCTTCCAATGACAATTGGAAAAAATAAATATCAAGATCAGAGAAAATGTGGTAAAATACCACCATTATGGAGAAAATTGGAACATAAATAATCAAGCCATAAAATTCTCCATAGTTATTAAGTTGAACTGCCTATTAGCTCTGTTCTTCCTGGCACTAAGGTTATTAACTATCAAACCCAATTTTATTACTTGATATTTCAAATTAACCCACCCCTCTGGAATGATGTGAAAATTATCAGGTAATGGAATTTTTTTGGAGTTAATGTTATAGATTAACATAGATAAATGTTTTCCACAGTGTTTTCTTTGAAATATTAATCTCCAAAATAGAAGGTCCTGTTTTCAGTTTTGGAGGCTTTGAGTAATCTTGCAGAAGAGAAACCTAATTTGCTTTGTTGAAACCGGTATTCCCCAAACCAGTCTGAACCCAACTCTATGACCTTCTCCCCTCTTAATATCTGTTAACACCCCACAGAAGTAGTTTCCAAATGACTCACTTGGAAAAAGCTGGTGTAGAACAATAATAAAGAAATCGGAATCAAATACCTTAAGATGTTTCAATTATATTTGTAATTCTTAAGCTGGATGGTGGGTGTTCAGCTATTTATTATATAACTCTCTATATTTTTGATGGTCTTGGTATATTTCCGATTACAAACCAAAAAATAAATCTACCACCACCAGTCCCCATGGAACCCTAGACCCCCAGGAGATTTTCCAAGTCAATGAGCTGACTGAAGAGGATGTTGACCTTAACTCTATAATGGCCTCTACTGCATGCCTCCATTAGCATTTAGAATAATAATAATAGCACAATATTTACTATTTAGTATGTGCCCGACAATCTTCTCAGTGCTTTACATCCAATTAATTCATTTAAACCTCATAATGATCCTCAGTGTCAGCATTCTCTATCATCATCTCCACTTTAACCACAGGGGTGAAGAAGGTATGTTCTTACCCTCAAGCTGAGAGACATTAAGTACCTTTCTCCTACTAAGGGGAGGATGTGGGATTTGAATCACAACAGTCTGACTCCTGAATCCACATGTGTAATCACTGCCCTGTACCGCTTAAACCCAATTTTATACATGGTGGGCGACCTCATTGATAAGAAGACACTTGAGCAAGGCCTGGAGGGATAAGGAAGATAGGCAGATGGCTCTCCGAAGGAACAGCACTCCAGGCAGGGGAGCCTCAAGCTGATGTCAACGAGGCAGGTGTGCGCTTGGCAAGTTTAAAGAGTTTTATGACGTAAGAGGGCCGGCATAATCAAAGCCTACCTCTCTCTCCAGTCTCCATTTAGTGTTTAAGCATTCATTATTTTTAGTTCCTTGAATATGCCTTTTATTCTCTAACCTTTAGGGCTCTGCATTTGGTATTTCAGTCCTTCTCACCTACTCTCCATGTCCCCATCTTTACAGGCTAACTTCTCACGCACGCCATGGTTTCCATTACATCTTCTTTGGCTTCCCCATGCATGGACTGGTTCCCCTATAACCCACAGTTCTGTGTTCTAACACCTATGTGCCAGGACTATTTTAAGAACTTGGCTGACATCCTGTCATGTAAATCCCATGACAATACAAATGAAATAGGTTTTGTCTATGCCTCCATTTTACAGATGAGGAGGCTGAGGCTTAGAAAGGTCAAGTAACTCATCCAAAGTCATGCAGCCAGAACCTCCATCTCGATAATGCCGAACTCCTAGCTCTAAGCTTCTGGTCTTAGTGCCTGTTTGGCACGCCACACACTGGACCGCAATTGCACGTTCACACAGCTGTCACCCAGTAAGAGGGGAAGGACAATGTCATGTTCCCTAATGTATCCCTAGTGTCTAGAATGGTTTCTGCTACATGAACTAAGTAAGTACATGCTGGGTAAACAAGTCAACTTAGCACACTGCCTGTAAACAGTGCCTCGGTAGTATCAGGAGCACTTCATTTGGAGTGAGAATTCTTGGGTGTGGGACGTAGCTGCTGCACCTGCGGCATCTGGACCCTCTTTCTTCCACCAAACCACACCATGTACATTTCAGATTCTGCATTTCTGCTCACTCTACTTCCCCTAGTTGGGTACCTTGATATTCCTTTCCTTATTTCTCAGGGCCCAGGAAAGATTCCACCTCTCCCATCCATTGAGCCTCCTCTGAACAGCCTGACCCTTGGTCAGAATCTGACTAAGTGCTGTACTGGTTGTACTGTGACAGTCCCTTCTTCCTATTTTTCTCCAGTAATCTAGAATTTCGCCAACATAATGCCTTCAGGAACATCCCACAGATGAGTGACACTGATCTGTTCTTGTCTGTACATCCCTCTGATTTTTGTACTATTTTGTACTATATGCATTTTTACTTCTGGCACATCACATCGTGAAAGATGCTGCAGTTGCTTCCCCAGTTAAATGGCAATATGGTAGATAATCAATGCTTTTAAACAAATAAACTTTAAATGGCATTTGGAAGCTTGTTTATTAAACTTCAACAAAAAATTTTAGCAAAAAAATGCTTAATTCAAGAGTTATTGAAACTTTATTTAATAGGCATTGCTGTGCAAGAAGTAATTTTAAATATCAAGGAGTAGGAAAAATAAACACCTATTATGGGGTAGGAATAAACTTTTAATATATATTTGAATTTTTCTTATATCCTTTTAATTAAAACTTTGTAACAGATCTTGCTCTGGCTCAAGTTCATCTTCCTGTCTCTCTTCTAAACTCTCTCTATTCAGGATCAGTATCTAAGGAAGAACTTTTTATGCAAGATCAATATCAAAGAACATATGATAATTCTCTAAAGCAACCCCAAAGTAAAACTTTCTAGAGGCAGGTGGTAATCATTCAACACACCCACCCACATGCCTGCTTTAAAAAAAAAATCACACTACTGATCTAGCGGGAGAAATTTAAATACCAATATGCTTTGATAATTATAGTCTTGTTTCATTAACATAGATTCCTCCTCTTCATTTGCAATATTAGCTAAGATTTCTTGAGCATTTCTTATATTCCAGGCACTCTGCTAAATGCCTTGTATGCATTATTTTATTTAATCCTTATGTGATTCTTAGGATTTTTATCTCATTTTGCAGATGAGAACCATGAGAGTTATTCATCTAAGGATCATGTGCCTAAAATGCTATAATCAGAATTGGAATATGGGGATTTTGAGTCCAGAACCTTTGTCTTTCTTGAAATATGGGCTAATTCCTCGTAAGTTCTCATTTTGGAATTCAAAAAGTAGAAAATTTTCCTACCAAGTCTTTGTCAGTTGATAATAAACAAGAAAAAGAAAGAAAGAACCATGAAACAGGCAAGATTTTTAAAATTCTTCTTCAATGTTATAAACATGGTTTGTTTTTTATGAAAAAATAATATTTACTAATAATTGTAAAATTTTCAAATTATGGAATAAGATCCTGGTTTCATACAATACTTACATAGTTATTAGCAAGCACCACAGATTTTCTTATATTAATGTATTTACCTCTGAATATCAGCAAATACTATTATTGTGCCTGTGGATTATCTTTGAACAGTTTCTTAGCGTAAGATAAATTGGCAAAGAAAATACTGAATTTGCCGATTTCAAAATTTTAGCCATCTCTATAAATGTCTAAAAATTATCCCTCTCTCTGTAAAAGCTCTATTGTCTTCCCATCATTATTAAATATTAAATATGTTAAAGAGGAGGATTGCTGAAATCCAAACCAACATAAATTTGGGGTGAATTATTGCCATGCTAATATATAATTTCCAGAGTTTAAGTTTTGTTAAGTTTGTTTTCTCCCCCCACCCTTCCCAATTAAACCACATGAAAGAGGGAAGAAATTTAGAGTTCTCGAGGTTCATCTTCTTGCAACCTCTTGCACTCAAGACAAGTATTAAAGAGATATATTTTGAGATTATTTACTAGAGTAATTTCAACCTACATTGTGCTGTGATTATCTGACATGAAATAAAATTTTACTGGCTTGTTACGAAATTCAGCAGACAGCCTAGGGATTACCACTAGGTGTCAGCACAGGAGACACTCAGCCATTGAACTGAACTTCAATTGGCAGGACTGGGCAGGTAAACCAGGCAAGAGAAAGCTATATAGAAGGTGATTTCAGCAATCCTCCTCTTTCTGTCATAAATTTAAAATTGTGTGGCTTTTCTGGCCACCCTCTTATGGGCCTGAAGAAACAGAACAAGATATTTTATCTTAAAGGAGAGGAAAACAGTCATCCTTAAGCTCATTCCTTTAGTTTTTTTCTTCGTATGCATATTTTTGCAGAGTTGCAGTGCACCTAGTTTTCATGTTTACCTATCCCACACCCAGCACAGTGAGAACAATTCATGTTTATTGAATTTTTTTTTAAGGAATCTATACAGTCTTTGCAATTATCATTCTTTGTGGCAGCCACCCAGTAAGTGATGGCATCATAATTTATTTAACCATTCCTTTATTATGGGACATTATTTCCTATTTGGGATAATGCCATAAAAAGAGTTTTGTATTTACACATTCCCGCCCCCCCTTCTCCTTGATGATTATTTCCTCACAGTATATTCTCAGAAGCAATATTACTGGATCAAATACTATTAACATTTTATGGGGTTAGTTTTTTTTGACACGTTTCACTTCTTTCTTAATGATTTATACAACCAACTGTAATATTATAAGATTTTTGGTTTATTGAGCACCTAATATGTGCCAAGCACTCAGCTAGATTCTTTGCACATAATCTCGTTAATTCTCACATCAATACTATAAGGTAGGAATCATCACCATTTTATGGGTAACAATATATATTCAGCAATATTGCACTTGTTATCCATGATCACACCACTTGTGAGGGGGCGAAATTATCATTATTTTATGTTAAGTCTGCCTGATTCCAGAACCAGAAGTAATCTTATCAGAACACTGCAGTGCTTATCTATTGATACCATGTTTGCCTTTCCTTCACGCTGGTTACAGGAATTATAATGTTTGCTAATTTAATAGAAAGGAAAAGGATAATTTTAATGTGTATATCTGATTACATACATGGTTGACCATCATCACACTTTTTTTTTTTTTACCCTACCCCTTACTCTCTCCCTCCTCCACCCTGAGAGAATATCTCCTCTCTGCACAGGATCATGGCATGCAGCCTTTCACAGTGAAACTGGCAACTCAACTTTTAACCTCCCTTGAACTGTGACTTTCTCCTTTATAAGTTTTGTTTATATTCTCCACCTTATTTTATTTTTATCAATTTGTATAATTCTTCCTAGAATAAAGATATTATACCATTGTAGTCATGTGTGTTGCAAATTTCTTTGCCAATCTACTTTCCTTTTTGTTATTTTTTATTTATATCATGAATAAAGTCCTTAATTTTTGTGTAGTCACTTTTAATGTCTTCATTTTTTGTATCTAAACGAAGTTATGTTGATCACTTAATTTATGATGTCATCTATTATTCTTTTTTTCTTCTATTATTCTTAAGCATAGAAAAACAAATTTCTAGATAGAACAAACTATCTCCACATGTTTATATCTGATAAATACTTATTTCTACCTTGTTTTTTCCTGATTCAATTTTAATATTAAAATCTTTAATCCCTCTGAAAATTATTTTGAAACATATGATAGATATAAGTGCATTCTGGCTTCAAAATTGTAAAATAGATAGCCCCAATACCATTTATTGTATTTTCTTTCTTTCCTCAACTGTTTTGTAAAACCTCAATTACACATTAAAGTCATTCATATGAACTAATTTCTTTGTTTGATAGCAGATATTATTGTGACAATTCAGTCTTCCAAGGTGTATAATTTGGTGGGTTTTAGTATATTCACAAAGTTGGTGCAAGCATTACCACTATCAAATTTCAGAATATTTTCAGCACCCTCAAAAGAAACCCTGCAGCATTTGCAGTCACTTGTCATCTCCCCTCCTCTAAACCCTAGGCAACCAACCACTGATCTATATCCAGTCTCTGAATTTGCCTATACTGAATATCTTATATAAATAGAATCATACAATATGTGACCATTTATGATTTGACTTCATTCTCTTGGCATAATATTTTCAAGGTTCATCCATGTTGTCCATATGGCAGTACTTCTTTCCTTTTTACAGTACAATAATATTCTATTCTATGAGTATACCACATTATGTATGTGTATACCACATTGTTTATCCATTTATCAGTTGTTAGACATTTGTTTTATTTGTACCTTTTAGCTACTGTAAGTAATGCTGCAGTGAACATCAAATGTGCAGTTGCTTGTGTGGACATATATCTTCAGTTCCATTGGGTATAAATCTAGAAGCAGAATTTCTCGGTAACATAAACTGTCACACTGTTTTCCAAAGCTGCTGCAATATTCTTTTATTTTTTTTTTATCTTTTTCATTTAAATATTTTTATTTAAGAAAACAAATCAATACACTTGGAGCCACCAAAAATGGATACCTTAGTTAGTTTATCCATAGGTATATTTAAATAAGGTATCCAAATAATCATTATAAAACCTGTGTTTGTACAGTTTCATAAACCAATTTAAAATTAAGGCAAACAAGTAAAAAAAATCTACAAATACAGATATCAGAGTTTCTTAAATTCTAAATATTAAACACTACTAAATACCATTTGATTAGCTGTCAAAACTGAATGTTCTCAAAATATCAAGTAGAAAGTTATCACAAATATCAAAATTGCTATAGTAATGACCTATGTTGCTGAATATTTTCAAGTTTTTTATTTCAGGAAAATATAAAGATACAAATGTTTTAGAATTAACATATGAAAATTTTAACCACCAAAAATGGATACCTGAGTTAGTTTGGCATATTTAAGTAAAATATCTAAATAATCATTGGAAAGCCTGTGTTTGTACAGAATGTTTCATAAACCAATTTAAAATTAAAGCTAGCAAGGAAAAAACCTATGGATACAGATAAAGTTTTTTAAATTCTAAATATTAAACACTATCTTAAATACCATTTGATTAGCTATCAAAACTGTGTACATCCTCAAAATATCAAGTAGAAAGTTATTATAATTATCAATTTTGCTATAGTAATAACCTGTTATTAAACATTTTCCAGTTTTTTATTTCAGGTATCTATTTTATCTAATATTAATATAGCTGCCCATAGTTTTTATTTATCAAAACTATATATTATTTTCTCTCTCACTTTTTATCCTCTAAGTTACCCTTGCTAATACTCTTCAATTCTGTACCCTCCTCCAAATCTTCCTCTCTGTCTTTTTTCAGTCACCAGACCTCCCTCTAACATTTCTTATCAGACAGGTCTCTTGGCAAATTCTCACAACTGTTGTTGATCTGTGGAGTGTTTAATCTCTCCCTGAACTTTGTCAGACAACTTAGCAGAATAAAGAATACTTGGCTGAAAGTCTTCACATTTAGAATCATAAATATATCATACCACTGCCTTCTTGCCTCCATGGTGCCTGTTGAGTATAGTCACAAAGTTGTGAAAAACAGTCTTACATGTCTTCCCTTGTATATAATCAATCTCTTTTCTCTTGCTGCTTTCATGACTTTTTGCTTCTCTTCAAGATTTTATATTCTGATAAGTATATGTCTTAGAGTAAGCCTATTTGGATGTATTCTATTTGGGATTTGTTGGGCTGTTTGGCTTGGATGTTTATGTTTTTAATAAGGGTTGGGAAGTTTTCCCCCATTGTATCATCAACTAGCCTTCCTAGCCCTTTTCTCTTCTCTTCTCTTCCTGGGACACCAATAATTTTTATATTTGTATGCTTCATGGTACCTATCATTTCTCTGAGATCAAGTTGCATTTTTTCAATTTTTCTTGCCATTTGTTCTTTTGAACATCCAAGTTCAATTGTCCTGTCTTCTAATTTGCATATTCTTTCTTCTGCTTCTTGAAGTCTACTGTCATAAGTCTCTAATATACTTTTTTTTTTCTTTTTTTTTTTTACATGGGCAGGTACTGGGAATCAAACCCAGGTCTCTGGCATGGTAGGCAAGAACTCTGCCTGCTGAGCCACCATGACGCACCCTCTAATATGCTTTTAATTTGGTCTACAGTACCTTTTATCTCTGTGATATTTGTTATTTTTCTATTTTTTCTTTCAAATTCTTCTTTGTGCTCCTCCAGTGTCTTCTTGATATCCTTTATGTCATAATGAACAACCTTAATTAGTTGTTCCAAATTCTCTGTCCCTTCAGGTAATTTAATTTGGTCATTTAGCTGTGCCATATCTGCCTGGATTTTCACACACTTTATGATCTTCTGTTGCAGATAGGGCATTTTAATGTCTTAGGGTTATTTTGCAGATTTATTTCCCTCCCTCATCTAAGATTTTGAATCTACTTATATTAGCTTTGAAGATCCCCTTTAGGATGTGGTTTGTCAGTTATTTTCCTTGAAACCAAGTCCCTAATCTCAAGGGGAGATTGCGATCCTACTTAGGGTTTTATTTGAGAGCTAGGCAGATAGGTAATTCTACTTGGGATTCAGACTGCACTTTCCACTTCTCCCCAGCTAATGGCACTCTTGAGTCTTCTCATCCCCTTAGGCCCACCTGTCCCCAACCACAGGTGCAATATCTAGTGGCAGTCAGGATGCTCAGCTTGGCCAGCTTCCTCACCCTCACCTCTCCATCCACACACACCTGTGATCTCTGGGCCTCTTGGGGAAGGGGAGGGGTATCAGGACCCAAACAAGTCTCTTCTACTGGTTGGACATTGGACTGGCACCACTCTACGTCCCTGCCTTCTCCCCAGGGAAGGGCTCCCCAGTCTTTTCCAAAAAAACCAGGTGCCCACAGCACCTGGTGTGCCACATGGGGTGGGGAGTAGGCACTATACCTTGACTAAGTGGAGGCTGTGCATAGGAAAAGCACATTTCTTATCTTCCAAATTCACCAAAGGAACTCCCAGCTATGAAGCCAAAGGTAAAACCTTCCCAAGCCAGCTACAGGGGTAGGCAGAGTTGTGACTGAGTACATTCACCCCATTTCTCCATGCAACTTCTCTGTTTTTTCTCCAAGGGCCTCCTTATGTAAGGTCAGAGACCCTCAATAATCACTTAAACCTGGACCCACTGTCCTGGTCATTTTTCTATTGCATCTCTCATTGTATGGAGCTGGGGTGAACTCAGCCTCTCCCATTCCACCATCTTGCCAGACTTTCCGACTTAATGTCCACTGCTGCAATATTCCACATTCCATCCAGCAAGGAGGGTTTCAATTTCTCCACATCCTCACCAATACTGTTATTCTCTCTTTATAATTACAGCCATCCTAGTGGGTGTGAAACAGTATCCCACAGTTTTTATTTGTATTTCCCTGATCAGCTGATGATGCTGAACAACTTTTCACATGCTTATTGGCCATTGTGAGTTATTTACATATTCTGGATACTAGACTCTTATTAGATACATGCTTTGCAAATACCTTCTCCCCTTTTATGCATTGTGCTTTCACTTTCTTGGTGGTGTCCTTTGAAAAGACAAAAAGTTTTTATTTTGATACAGACCAATACCTCTATTTTTTATTTTGTGGTTTATAGTTTGGTGTTCAATCTAAGATCATAAGGTTTTACATTTATATTTTCTCCTAGGAGTTTTATAGTTTTAGCTCATATAGCTAAATCAATGATCCACTTTGAGTTAATTTTTACAGATGGTGTAAGGTACAGGCCTAACTTCACTGTTTTGTATGTTGATATTCAGTTGTCCGAGCACCATTTGTTGAAAAAACTATTCTTTGACTATTGAATTGTCTTCCAGTAAATTCTGGGCCATTTATTTACTCCATGTTCTTTAAGAGCCATGATATCTTAATTGTGTTTGCTTTAAAATACGTTTTAGCACCTGGAAGGGCTAGTCTCCCCCCATTATCTCCCCCACTCCCATCACACACACTCAGAATATTCCTTCTGATCATCACCCACTTATTAGTCCAGACCACTTTTCAAACTTGTTTTTCCAGAGAACAAATTCAAAGCTTGTGTCAATCATAAACATAAGCTGTACTGATTAAAGTGGGGAAGGTTCTTATTTACTGAAGAAATTCTGGTTTAAGGTTGTTTGGGTACAAGTACACCGTGACTCGCTGTTGGGGTTCCAAACAAAAGCTTGTTTGGAAAGTCGTTGTGGTGCCTCTTAAGAATTCCTACCCCAGATGAGCAAGAAAAAGATTCTGTATGTATATTTGCAGAATGAAGACAGGAGAGGGGTGATGGGAACACCTCCTCACCTCATAATAAAAACAGAACTCAGGTGATGACAGACTAAATAATTGTCATTGTTATAATGGTTGGATTCTCGTCATTTTATGTTTTCTATTGTGCTACTGCTGTGTCTTATTTGTTAATCATGAAAAAAATGTAGTCATTATTACATAGACTTCCTTCACAAAAGAATCTGTGACGCTAATAAAGGTACACAAGTCTTCACAATGAAATGTGAACATCTTAAGTGTTAAAATCACCACTGTAAATGTTTTTGCATCTATACAGGCCCAGCTAAGTGCCACTTATTCTGCTAGGTACTGAAAATATAAGAACACTCCTTCTGTTGGAGAAGGATAGAAATCTGGTATGAATATGTTTGTATTTAATTCCATTTTCATTTCATAAAAACAGTTCCAAAATAATTATTTTTTCCTCCAGGTAAAATTTATAAAGGACCGTTAACCGTAGAATAGCATTGCCTCTTTCCAAAAGGAAAATAAAGTACTTCTTGAAATAAGAATGTCCTATCTAGGCAAGCTATTATGGTTTGAGTTACTTAGTGACTCTTTTGTTTAGCACTTTTAAAATAGTGATGATTTGCCGTCTAAGAAAAGAGCAGCCAACTATTTAAACATAGCAATAAACAGAATTTAAAAATTGATCAACATTATAACAGTTCTAACTTAGCCCTTGAAATAGGTAGTCTTGGACTTAAGGGCATAAATCCATAACAGAGCAGAGGCTAATCAACACAGTGAGTAAACAAAGGGCTGGTTTCATTTTTTTAAAAATAATTTTATTCATTTAGCTGTTTATGAAATAAGGAAGAATTTTGTCTTTTCTAAGTCTAAATTTAATAACGTATTACAAATTTTAAGAAGTCATTATTTCATTCCTGACATCCAAAGACAATAGCAATGAAAAATAATTAGCATCATTCTGGATAATAGGCAGTGAAAGTGTACACTGATGTCCCATTCCAGTGTTTTTCACTATCAGTTAGAATTCATAAATGGGTCATGAAGTCAATGTATTTGATTGTAACAAGAGTGATGTATGTATGTTTGTGGTTTAATGGAATACAATAGAAAAGTAGTGTGAGTTTCCCTGTTCAGCTCTTTGACTGAGATAACATTGCCAGTTCACTTAACACCCATGTTTCACAAGCTCATTTTGAAAATGAATGAATAGGGCTCAATCCATCATGTCTAGAGTGCTCCAAGAAAATGTAGGTATTCTCTAGAGGTGTTTCAGAGACCATAATGGGAGGGGATGGGAAGGATGAAATGATCAGAGGCAGAATGGGGAAGGTTCAAGTCTCCCCACCCTTTTTTAAAAGAAGTCCATTATTAGTCTGTTACAATTTTCAGCAATAACTTAAGTTCTCAAGCTACAAAAAAAGTTTGAACATCAGACCAAATTATAAACATATGTTAAACTTTAAAATTCTAAGAGGTTATGTAAATTCAATGAAAAATGATAGGTTAGTCAAAAGTTCACTTTTGAATTTAGAGCTAAAAACAGTATTATCAGTAATTCACAATATCATCAATTCAGAAAAAGACAACAGAAAAAGAAATAAAATGAAAACAAAAAATTATACATATGTAGAATGGAATGATCATATGTTAAGAACGTTTGTGTTTCTTTCTTGTAATATTTTTTTAATTTAAAAATGAATTAACATTTTTGAAAAAAGTATTAATGCCACAATATCATATTCATATCATCAACTCTAAGAAACTAATCGATTATTTTAGATTCTTCAGTCAAACATAGAATCTGCAGTAAAGTCTTTGTATAGCATTGAGAAAACCGTACTCTTAGAGTATATGCAAACCTAATTTTTCTTTAGGTAACAAGGTTTATTCCCACATAGTTTACACAATTTAAACTGGGACTGAATTATGGGGTAAAAAAGGAGTCATCTACTGCATGTGTAACAGATTATTTAAAATATTGACTTCATGCTAAAATATAAATGTTTTCCCTTAATGAAGCAGAGGGAAATGATATTTGAAAAACTGAAAATTTGAAGCAAGATTCCCTCTGATCCATTTTTCAATTTAGTGCCTCCTAATGATAGCCTGGAACTAGCATCTGTATTCCTTATTTGCTTCTTTTTAAAAAGCTCCATCATTCATATATTAAATCACTGATATGTGATCCATATCTATTACATTGTAAATTTATTTTTCATAACCACACAATTCCCATTTGTGAGGGATAGTGTGCATTTTTGTGTCTATTTCCTATATTTTGCTGCTTTCAATAAAGCTTTTGATTTCTGCTATTTTGATTTTCATTTCTTTAATTCTTCCACTTATTCCTTCTTCTCTTGTTAAATTAAAGCCCCTGAAAAATGAATGATGATCTATCAATTTTCTTGAATGGAAGCAATATTTATAGAGGCAACCAAATATAATGGTTGAAACTCTGGAGCAATGTTGGCTCTCCTCTCTTACCATACATAAAAACTAATTTAAAATGGATCATAGATATAATATTGCTAGAAAAAATAAGAAAATTGTAACCACTTTGGAGTAGGTAATGATTTCTTGGACATGATACAAATAGAAGAATACCATAAAAAATAACACAATGCCATAAAAATGGTAAAACTGGACTTCATAAAAATCAAAACCTCCAGCTCTACAAAAGATAAAGTTAAGAAAATAAAAAGACCAAATGCACAATTTGAGAAAATATTTGTAATACTGTATCTGAGAAAGGACTTTTATACAGAATATATGGATAATTCTTATAACGCAATAAAAATATTACACACAAGCCAATAAAATTTGGGAAAAGATTTGGACAGACTCCTCAGAAAAGCAAAAATGAATGGCTTGTAAGCACAAGAAAGAATGCTCAATATTATTGATCAGAAAATGCAAATTAAGACAATAATTAGCTACAACTACACATCCATTAGAATAGCTAAAGTTAGAAACACTAACAATGTCTAGTGTTGACAAGGATATGGAACAATTAAAATTTATACCTTCCTTGTAGGAATGTACAATGATAAAAGCACATAGGAAAAGTGTTTGACAGTGTTTTCAAAAGGTGAACCTAGATGTCAGAGAAAATGGTACAGTAAGGACCTTTGAAAATTCTCTCCCCATAAAAGCAGAGAAAATAGGCCCAAATTGTCAGAATGAAAATTTTCATAATTCTAGAAATAAGCCAAAGACATGCAGCAATCCAGAGAGGATTTATTCAACAACAACAACAAGAAAAATGGCTGGATTTCAGTAAGAACAGTGAAGTTTGTAGAATTTTAGCTTGTCCTAGTCCCATCTTCCCCCTTCCCAGCTCTATATTAGCCTTGGAAACCAACAGTCTACAATTATGGTGATAATTAACATCCTAGCAGCCAATGAAGAGGAAAAACAAGATTGGAGTTCCATTAACAGAGAATTGTCATTATTTGAACTGTCCATTGGCTCCCTGGAAAACTACATTCCAAGGATATCTTCAAGAGCTCACTCAGTGCAAAACCTTTTCCCTGGGGGCATTTGTCAGAAACAAATTAGGGGCAATTGTTTAAGAGTTGCCTGAAGCAACCAATAGGTCGGCCAAAAATGCTTAAAAAGAAAGTCTGGGAGTCTCCACTATCTTAAAGCAGCTAGAAGTAAAAACCTAAAATGTGGAATTGTAACCCATACCAAACTCTGAAATCTATTCTACAACTAATTGTTGCAATGTGCTTTGAAATTTATTGCTTTTTTGTATATATTTTATTTTTCACAAAAAAAAAGAAAAAAAAACCAATGATAAAAATATATATATATTTTCTAGCCTTCAATGTTCTGGAGCAGCTAGAAGGAAAAATCTGAGAGTATTGTATAGTAGCCCATGACAAACTCTGACAAACTCTATCCTGTAACTACTTGTTGAAGAGTACTTTGAAAACTACTGCTCTTTTCTTTCTTTACTTTGTATATATCACATCATTTAAAAAGTTAAAAAAAAAAAAAAAGAGAGAGAAAGAAAGAAAGCCTGGGGAATGAGACATCCAAAGAGGCACTGATAAGTCGTACATATTCTTAGAAATCTAGAAAGTGATGTGCATGTATAGGGCTCTGTATGTGTAAAGGACTGTGACATGTTCAGGAATTACATAAGGCCCCAATCTCTCAGAGTTTGTCCAACTTGGGATTCTGTACAAGCAAGAAATGAAGGCTAAGATGGAGGGAGTGTATAAACTACATGAGTTTCAAAGACCTGTCCAATTCTCACATGCAGCCTCTTAGCAATGACCAGAATTATTGGTCTAAGGCATGTGAGGAAATCTCTGCCCAATCTATTAGCTGATCATGAAGCTAATCAAACAGAGATTTCAGTGGCCACACCTGACAAGGAATATGTTCCTTAATGAATAAAAGTTCAGAAAAATCATGAAACAAGCAACAAACAGAAGCAACAACTAAACTCTGGAGAAGGAAAAAAATCTGACTTCCAGCATTGCCACATTAAGTGTCCAGTTTTAAAAAAATTACAACTTATGAAAAAAACTAGAAAATAAGCCATCAGTAGAAACTGTCCCTGAGAAAGTCTAGATTTTAGACTTACTAGATAAAGCCTTTCTATTTTAAATATGTTCAAAGAGCTAAAGGAAACCATGTCTAATGACCTAGAGGAAAGTATGAGAACAGTGTCTCACCAAACAGAATATCAGTAAAGAGATAGAAATTATAGAAAGGAATCAATTAGAAATTCTGGATTTCAAAATACAATAACTCAAGTTAAAAATTCCACTAGTGAAGCTTACCAAACGATTTGAGCTACAAAAAGAAAAAAATTAGCAAACTCAAAGACAGGTCAGTTTAGATTATCCAGTCTCAGGAACAGAAAAAGAAAAACTGAAGAAAAATGATCAGCACTTTGGAGACCTTGGGGACACCAATCAAGCTTAACAGCATATGCATAGTGGAATTTCCAGAAGGCATGAAGAAAGAAAAAAAAGGATATTTGAAGAAATAATGACAGAATACATTCCAAGTTCAATGAAAAACAAATCTACACTTCAATAAGATCCATGAATTCCAATTAGGTTAAACTCAAACAGATTCACACCTAGACACATGTTAAACTTTTAAAAGACCAAGTAAATTTATAAAAGGAACAAGAGGCAACTTATCATGTACAAAGGATCATCAATGAGATTAACAGCTGATTTCTCTTAAGAATCTATGAAGACAACAAGAGAGTAGGATGACAGACTTGCAACCAAGATTTCTATATCTAGAAAAACTATCCTTCAAAAATTAAGAAGCAATTGAGACATTCCCAAATTAACAAAAATTGAGATAATTCACTGCTATCATGCTTGCCCTATCAGAAATACTAAAGGTAGACATTCAGAGTGAAACGAAAGGACAGCAGAAACTAATTCAAATTCACATTAAGAAATAAATAGAACAGTAGAGGTAACCATACAGTTAAATATAAAAGACTATATACATACATGCACATAGTATATGTAGATGTAGATGTATGCATATCCATACTTACACAAACTTGCACCTACATACACACACACACACACACAGTTCACAACTATTTTTTCTAATTTAAAAGACAACTCCATAAAGCAATAATTATCCATCTGTGTTGATGAGCATACAATATATAAAGATGGAATTTATATGATAAGAATAGAACAAAAGCAAGGGGTGGGGAGGAATGAAACAATACAGGAACAAAGTTTTGTAAATTACTGAAATCCAATTGGTATTAATACATATTGCATTTTATGAGTTTATATGTTGACTGTAATCTCCAGGAAAACCACTTAAAAACAACTCAAAAATATAGTAAATAAACAGTGAGAAAACTATTATGGTACAACATAAAATATCCATTTTATATAAAAGAAGGCAGTAGTGGAGGAAACAAGGGAAAAAAAGACATAAGACATATTGAAAACAAAGTGGCAGATGAAAACCCTACCTTATCTGTAATTACATTAAATGAAAATGGATTAAACACTCCAATCAGAAGTCAAAGATTGGTAAAAAGGATTAAAAACAAAAACATGGACAGAACAGCCCCTGGGGCCACGTCAGTGACCAGACACACAGCGTACCCCAATCTGGACCAGCTAGACTGGCTGTGAGCCCACCCAAAACCTAGGGAGAGTCTTCCAAAGTTAAAGGTACCACATCATCTTATACTGGTGGGACCTGCAGGCAGACAAGTGCCACATTCTGGGCAAGATAAGAAAAACAGAGTCCAGAGACTTCACAGGAAAGTCTTTCAACCTGCTGGGTTTCACCCTCAGGAAAAACTGAGGCAGTGACTCTTTCCTCCTGACAGGAGGCCAGTGTGGTCTGTAAAAATGTGGCTGGGGTCTATAATACCTAAGTAGACCCTCTTAAGGGGGAAAAAAAGGCACCATATAGGCAGGATAAGAAACAAGAACTGAAAAATTCTCCTCTGTTAAACAAACCTAAGCTAATGGTCCAGAAAAAGCTGAACTGAATGTCAAAGAACAGACAGACAACAAATTCATCCAGCAAGAAAATCCTAGGTAAAAGAAGTGAAAACAATCTCCAGAATAACCTAAATAATGTAATTAAATGCCTAGATGCCAGCAAAAAAATAACAAATCACACTAGGAAAACTGAAGATATGGCCCAGTCAAAGTAATAAACCAACAATTCAAATGAGATACAGGAGTTGAAACAATTAATTCAGAATGTATGAACAAACATGGAAAACCTCATCAAAACTCACATCAATGAATTGAGGGAGGCTATAAAGAAGGCAAGGAATGGACAAAAAGAAGAAATGGAAAGTCTGAAAAAACAAATCACAGAACTTATGGGAATGAAAGGCACAGTAGAAGAGATGAAAAAAGCAATGGAAACCTACAGTAGTAGATTTCAAGAAGAAAGGATTAGTGAACTGGAGGATGGGACATCTGAAATTCAACAAGCAAAAGAAAATATAGGGAAAAAATGGAAAAATATGAGCAGGGACTGAGGGAACTGAATGACAATATGAAGCACATGAATATATGTGTTGTGGGTGTCCCAGAAGGAGAAGAGATGGGAAAAGAGGAGAAAAACTAATGGAGGAAATTATCACTGAAAATTTCCCAACTCTTATGAAAGACTTAAAACTACAGATCCAAGAAGTGCAGCATACCCCAAAGAGAATAGATCCAAATAGATGTACTCCAAGACACTAATCAATATGTCAGAGGTCAAAGAGAAAGAGAGAATCTTGAAAGCAGCAAGAGAAAAGCAATCCATCACACACAAGGGAAGCCCAATAAGACTATGTACAGATTTCTCAGTAGAAACCACAGAGGTGAGAAGACAGTGGGATGATATATTTAAATTACTAAAAGAGAAAAACTGCCAACCAAGAATTCTATAACCAGAAAAATTGTCCTTAAAAATGAGGGAGAAATTATAACATTTTCAGACAAAAAATCACTGAGAGAATTTGTGACCAAGAGACTGGCTCTGCAAAAAATACTAAAGGGAGCACTAGAAGCAGATACAAAGAGAGAGGAGAGAAAGGTGTGGAGAAGAGGGTAGAAAGGAAGACCATCAGTAAATGTAAAAAGAAGAAAAATCAGATATGACATGTAAAATCCAAAAGGCAAAATGGTAGAAGAGAGTACTACCCAAACAGTAATAATACTAAATGTTAATGAATTAAACTCCCCAATCAACAGACACAGACAGGCAAAATGGATTAAAAAACAGGACCCATCTATATGCTTTCTACAGGAAACACATCTTAGACCCAAGGATAAACATAGGTTGAAAGTGAAAGGTCGGGATAAGATATCTCATGCAAATAACAATCAGAAAAGAGCAGGATACTAATATCCAGCAAATTAGACTTCAAATGTAAATAATTAAAAGAGACAAAGAGGGACACTATGTATTAATAAAAGGAACAATTAAATAAGAAGACATAACAATAATAAATATGATTGCACAAAGCCAGAGTGCTCCAAAATACATGAGGCAAACACTGAAAAGAGAAATAGACACATCTTCCATAATAGCTGGAGACTTCAATTCCCCACTCTCATCAATGGACAGAACATCTAGACAGAGGATCAATAAAGAAACAGAGAATTTGAATAATACAATAAATGAGCTAGACTTAACATTTATAGAACATTACACCCCACAACAGCAAGACACACCCTTTCTCAAGTGTTCATGGATCATTCTCAAGGATAGACTGTATGCTGAGTCACAAACAAGTCTCAATTAGTTAAAAAAGATTGAAATCATTTAAAACACTTTCTCAGATCATAAAGAAATGAAGTTGGAAAACAATAATAGGTAGAGTGCCAGAAAATTCACAAATACGTAGAGGCTCAACAACACACTCAAACAACCAGTGTGCCAAGGAAGAAATTACAAGAGAAATCAGTACATATCTCGAGGTAAATGAAAATGAAAACACAACATATCAAAACTTATGGGATGCAGCAAAGGCAGTGCTAAGAGGGAAATTTATTGCCCTAAAATGCCTATATCAAAAGCAAAGAAAGGGCAAAAATCAAGGAATTAACTGTCTACTTGGAAGAAGTAGAGAAAGAACAGCAAGCTAACCCCAAAGCAAGCAAAAGGAAAGAAATAATGAAAAATTAGAGTAGAAATAAATGAAATTGAGAACATGAAAACAATTGAGAAAATCAACAAAACCAGAAGTCGGTTCTATGAGAAAATCAATAAGATTGATGGACCTTTAGCAAGATTGACAAAAAAGAAGAGAGAGGATGCAAATAAATGAGATCAGAAATGGAAGAGGAGACATAACCACTGACCCCACAGAAACAGAGGAAGAAATGACAGGATACTATGAACAACTTTATGCTAAAAAATACAACAATGTAGAGAAAATGGACAACTTTCTAGAAAGGCATGAACAACCAATTTTGACTCAAGAAGAAATAAACAACCTCAACAAACCAATCACAAGTAAAGAAAGTGAATCAGTCATTAAGAAGCTTCCCAAATAGAAAAGTCCAGGACCAGATGGCTTCACATGTAAATTCTACCAAACATTCCAGAAAGAATTAGTACAAATCCTGCTCAAACTCTTCAAAATATTTGAGGAGGAGGGAAAGCTACCTAACTCATTCTACAAAGCCAATATCACCCTCATACCAAAGCCAGACAAAGATATTACAAAAAAAGAAAACTACAGACCAATCTCTCTAATGAATATAGATGTAAATATATGAAATATATTTTCATACGAATATATGAAAAACCCACAGCGAACATCATCCTCTGATGTTCGAAAAACTGAAAACTTTCCCCCTAAGATCAGGAACAAGACAAGGATATCCACTATCACCACTGTAATTCAACATTGTGTTGGAAGTTCTAGCCAGAGCAATTAGACAAGAAAAAGAAATACAAGGCATCAAAATTGGAAAGGAAGAAGTAAAACTCTCACTGTTTGCAGCTAATATGATACTATATGTCAAAAACCCTGAAAAATTCACAGCAAAACTACTAGAGCTAATAAATGAGTACAGCCAAGTGGCAGGTTACAAGATCAACACTCAAAAATCTGTAGTGTTTCTGTACACTACTAATGAACCATCTGAGGGGGAAATCAAGAAAAGAATTCCATTTACAATTGCAACCAAAAGAATAAAATATTTAGGAATAAATTCAACTAAAGAGACAAAAGACCTATACAAAGAAAACTACAAGAAATTGTTAAAAGAAATCACAGAAGACCTAACTAGGTGGAAGGGCATACCATTTTCATGGATTGGAAGACCAAATATAGTTAAGATGTCAATTCTACCTAAATTGATTTACAGATTCAGTGCAACACTAATTAAAATCCCAAAAACTTACTTTCCAGAAATAGAAAAACCAATAACCAAATTAATCTGGAAGGGCAAGGTGCCCCGAATAGCTAAAAGTATCCCAAGGAAAAAAAAATTAAGTCGGAGGCCTCATGTTACCTGACTTTAAGGCATCTTATGAAGCTACAGTGGTCAAAACAGCATGGTACTGGCATAAAGACAGATATACTGACCAATGGAATAGAATAGAGTGTTCAGATATAGACCCTCTCATCTATGGACAACTGATCTTTGATAAGGCCGTCAAGCTAACTCACCTGGGACAGAATAGTCTCTTCAATAAATGGTGCCTAGAGAACTGGATATCCACATGCAAAAGAATAAAAGAGGACCCATATCTCACACCCTATACAAAAATTAACTCAAAATGGATCAAAGACCTAAACATTAGATCTAAGACCATAAAACTTTTAGAAGAAAATGTAGGGAAATATCTTATAAATCTTATACTAGGAGGCGGTTTCCTAGACCTTACACCAAAGCAAGAGCTTTGAAGAAAGAAATAGGAATTCCTCAAAATTAAACACTTTTGTGCATCAAAGAACTACGTCAAGAAAGTAAAAAGCCCACACATGCAAAACAATATTTGGAAATGATATATCAGATAAAGATCTAGTATCCAGAATATATAAAGAGATTGTTCAACTCAACAACAATAACACAGACAACCCAATTACAAAATGGGCAAAAGACATGAACAGATACTTCTCAAAAGAGGAAATACAAATAGCCAAAAGGCACATGAAAAGATGCTCAACATCCCTGGCTATTAGGGAAATGCAAACAAAAATCAAAATGAGATATCATCTCACACCTACCAGGATGGCCATTATCAATAAAACAGTGCTGGAGAGGATGTGGAGAAGGAGGCACACTTATCCACTGTTGGCGGGAATGTCAAATGGTACAACTGTTGTGGAAGGCAGTTTGGTGGTTCCTAAAAGCTAAATATAGAATTGCCATATGACCTGGCAATACCATTGCTAGGTATCTACTCAGAGGACATGAGTGCAAAGACACAAACAGACATTTGCACACCAATATTTATAGCAGCATTATTTACAATTACGAAAAGACAGAAACAGCCAAAATGTCCATCAACAGACGAGTGGCTAAACAAACTGTGGTATATACATATGATGGAATATTATGCAGCTGTAAGACAGAATAAAGTTATGAAGTATGTAACAACATGAATGGACCTTAAGGACATTATGCTGAGTGCGATTAGCCAGAAACAAAAGGACAAATACTGTATGGTCTCACTGATATGAACTGACATTAGTGAATGAACTTGGAGAATTTTGTTGATAACAGAGACCATCAGGAGATAGAAATAGGGTAAGATACTGGGTAATTCGAGCTGAAGGGATACAGATTGTGCAACAGGACTGAATGTAAAAACTCAGAAATGTACAGCACAATACTACCTAACTGTAAACAATCATGTTAAAACACTGAATGTAGCTGCATGTGAGAATGATTGAGGGAGGAGGGCTGGGGGCACACATAAAATCAGAAAGAAAGATAGATGATAAAGACTGAGGTGGTATAATCTAGGAATGCCTAGAGTGTATAAAGATAGTGACTAAATGTCCAAATTTAAAAATGTTTATGCATGAGGAAGAACAAAGGAATGTCATTACTGCAGGGTGCTGAAAATAGTTTGTAAATAATACTTAAAAATTTTAACTTATGTGTGAGACTAAAGCAAAAAATGTTTATTTGGTACAAAATTTATATTTTGACTAGTGGATTTCCCAATATAACTTATGTAGACAGCTTAACTGAACACCATAAGTACATGGAACCTTGAGAAGGACATAAGATTTTGTTGGTTTGTCCACAGTGATGCCCCGATAAATCCCACGGTGATTTGAACAGTGAATAAAAAAGTATTTGCAAAGTCTACTTGGGGGGAATGGTGAGAAGGGGAAAATTCAAGTTCCCCAAGTTGAATTCTTGATATTCTCACAAGCAGTGCGGACAACCAAAGCTATAGGCTGAGCTCACAATCTTGGGGTTTGTTCATGTGAAACTTAACCCCACAAAGGGTAGGTCAAGTCTACTTAAAATTAGGCCTAGGAGTCACCCGCAAGAGAACCTCTTCTGTTGCTCAGATGTGGCCTCTCTCTCCAGCCAACACAACAAGCAAACTCATCACCCTCCCCCTGTCTATATGGGACATGACTCCCAGGGGTGTGGACTTTCCTGGTATTGTGGGACAGAAATCCTGGAATGAGCTGAGACTTAGCATCAAGAGATTGAGAAAAACCCTAGAATGAGCTGAGACGCAGCATCAGGGGATTGAGAAAACCTTCTCGACCAAAAAGGGCTAGAGTGAAATGAGACAAAATAAAGTGTCAATGGCTGAGAGATTCCAAACAGAGTTGAGAGGTTATCCTGGACGTTATTCTTACTCATTAAATAGATATCACCTTGTTAGTCAAGATGTAGTGGAGAGGCTGGAGGGAATTGCCTGAAAATGTAGAGCTGTGTTCCAGAAGCCATGTTTCTTGAAGATGATTGTATAATGATATAGCTTTCACAATGTGACTGTGTGGTTGTGAAAACCTTGTGTCTGATACTCCTTGTATCTACCTTATCAACAGATGAGTAAAACATATGGAATAAAGATGAATAATAGGGGAAACAAATGTTAACATAAATTTAGATTGAAATGCTGGTGATAGGTGAGTGGGAGGGATGGGGGTATGGTATGTATGAATTTTTTTCTGTTTTCTTTTTATTTCTTTTTCTGAATAGATGCAAATGTTCCAAGAAATGATCATGATGATGAATATGCAACTATGTGATGATATTGTGAATTACTGATTATATATGTAGAATGAAATGATCAAAAGTTAAGAATGTTTGCGTTTGGTGTTTTTTGGTATTGTTCTAAAAATTTAAAAATATAAAAAATTAAAATAAAAAAACATGATTTAACTAGATGCTGTCTACAAGACACACTTTAGATTAAAAGACACAATGAGGTGGAAAGTAGAAGGACAAGAAAAAAGATGCTACATGCAAACAGTAACCAAAATTGAACTGGAGTAGCTATGCTATATCAAACAAAATAGACTTTAAAGCAAAAACCATTATTACAGACAAAAGGAGATATCTTTAAATGTTGTGTCAATATTTCCAGGAGATATAATAATTATAAATATATATACATAACAACAGAGCCCAAAATTGCAAGAAGTAAAAACTGACAAGACTGAATAAAGAAACAGATAATTCAGCAAGTCTATTTCAATACTTAATTTTCAATTATGGGCAAAGTAACTAGACTTGAACAATACTTCAAACCAAGCAGACCTAAAAGATATATATATGCAGAACAAACACCCAATTACAGCAGAATACACATTCTTCTCAAGTGTACATGGAACCTTTTCCTGAACAAACCATATGTTAAGGCACAAAACAAGTCTTAATAAATTTAGAAATATTGAAATCATACAACCACATTGAAATGAAGTTAGAAATCAACAACACAGAAAACTGGAAAATTCAGAAATATGTGGAAATTTTAAAAACACACTCTTCACTGACCAGTGAGTCAAAGAAGAAATCACACAGGAAATTAGATAATACTAAGTAAGAGATTAATCAAATAAAAACTACAACATATCAAAACTTAGAGAATACAAGAAAACAGTGCACAGAGGAAATCTGATAGCTGTAAAAGTCTGTATCATCAAGAAAAGACTGAAAGTGTTATGGGAACATAGCAGAGTAGGGAGCGCCAGGACTCAGTCTTCCCACCAAAACAACTATTAATCAGGCAGGAACTGTCTGAAACAACTATTTTGGAACTCCAAAGGAGAGAAGAAAACTGTATGGCATCCATGGGAGAGCTGGAGAAAGAGGCTGTTAAAGAAGCATAAATTGATTTCTCCACCTGTGATTTCAAGTGCCTATCCCTCAGTATTGCAGCAGACCACCAGGCCCTGGCTGGCTTACTGGTGACAGAAAGAAATACTCTTCCCTAAAACCAGGGTTGAGCATAGCTAATCACTGGTCATGGTTTTGGATTAGTGAGTTCAGATTGCTGGAGGCCAGGCTCTGAGGGTGGCCATTGTTCCATCTGCCCAGAAGAGGAATGGCATTATTAGAGACTTAAGGACACACTACTTCCTCAGAGTTGTGGGGGACAGTTAACCCTAATGCCCTGTTTCAGCTGGGAAAGACTTGCTTGGGAAAACCTTCTCCAGGGTAATCCTCCTCCCAGAATTTGCCCTCCAGGCTAAAGTAGCTTGAGACAAAGAAAGAAGTGTAAGAAAATACAGAAGTGGACAGCTCAGGGCAAAGGCCTACGGGCCCACATTCAAAAGAGGGATGTCTGTCTTCTGGGAAACAGAAGGGATAGCTGAGCTCCAGGCAATAGGGAAACTCCAAAACAACTAACAAGCAAAAGCCCAGGACAAGACACAGGCAAAGAAAGACAGAGAAAACCCTGACCACTGGAAATGCCCTGGGCAGATTTTCCTGACAGGAGGGCTGAAGTGCAAGACAATCTGTCTTATAACCAGCTAGTTACAAATTCAAGAAACAGATACCTCAGGGAATAAATCCCAGAGCTAACATTTTAAAACATTAAAATGCACAGTGTTCAAAGAGTACAAAAGAAATATGAAATGATGGCCCATTCAAAGGATAAACATAAAAATACAGAAAATACCAAAGATGACCAGAATGTGGGCACATTTAAAAATGTGATCTTAAAAATGCTCAAGGAGATGAAGGAAAATATGGAGGAAGAACTAAAGGATATCAGGAAAACAATGAATGACCAATATGAGAATCTTAGTAAAGATACAGAAATTTTTAGAAAAGAACTACTGGAATTGACGACCACAATAATTTAAACAAATATTTGTCAAGAGAGTTTCAAGAACAGAATGCAGCTGGCAGAAGAAAGAATCAGTGAACTCAAAGACAAAACACTTGAAATGAATCAGGCTGAGAAGCAAAAGGAAAAAGAATTATTAAAAGCTAAAATAGCCTAAGACATCTCTGGGACATCATCAAGCATTCCAGTATACACATTATGGAAGTCCCAGAATGACAAAAAAGAGAGAAATGGGCAGAAGGAATACTCAAAGAAATAATGACAGAGAACAACTTAAATTAGCAAAAGAAGTCCAGAGGACACCAAATGACATAAACCTAAAGAAAAATACACCCATCATTTATTGATCACACTATCAAATGCAAAGGACAAGGAGTGAGTTCTGAAAGCTTTTAAGAAAAAAGCAATGTGCTACATACAAAGGAGTCCCAATTAGATTGAGTACTGATTTCTCATCAGAAACCATGGGGGCAAGAAGGCAGTGGGTTGAAATACTTAAAGGGCTGAAATAAAACAATTACCAGTGAAGAATTTTATATACAGTGAGAATACAAAATTGAGGGAGAGAGTAAGACATTTTCAGATAAGTAAAAATTAAGGGGGTTCACCTAAACTAGATCTTCCCTACAGGCAATGCTAAAGGAGTTCTTTAGACTGAAAGGAAAGGACACTAGACAGTGGTTTAAAGTGGCCTAAAGAAATAAAGACCTTTGGTAAAGATAATCATATGGGTAATTATGAAGGCTGATATTATTGTAGTGTATGTTTGGTATATAAATCCACTTCTTACTTCCTACAGGTGCTAACATGCAAACACATAAAAAGTAATGATAAGTATAGGGTTTTGGCCATGTAGTATATAAAGATATAAGTGGTAACAAGTAAAAAAGAAAAGACAGAGAGAGAGAGAGGGGTAGAGGAAAAGGGTATATGCATGATATACGTTAAGATGGTATCAAACCAAATATGAATGTTAAATACTTAGGACGTTAAATGTTAACCCCACAGTAACCATAAGGAAAATAGATGAAAATATATTCAAATAGGAATGAAAAGCCACTCGATATGGTTTAACACACACAAAAAAACAAATAAATATAAAAGTAGGCTTTAATAGACATGAGAGGCAAACAGATGTAAGATTACAAAATCTAAATAGGAAACTGGTAGGAAGAAAGTACCATATTATCAATAGTGACTTTAAATGTAAGTAAATTAAGCTCTCCAGTCAAAAGACAGAGATTGACAGAATGAGTCAAGAAAAAAAAAATATGACCCAACTATATGCTGTCTGCAAGATTCACCTTAAAGTCAAAGGCATGGTCGGTTGATAGTGAAAGGATAGAAAATGTATACCACGTAAGTAGTAAACAAAGAGAGCTGGGAAGCTATCCTAAAATCAGATAAAATAGACTTCAAGTCAAGAACAGTTATGAAGGACAAAGAGGGTCATTATTTACTGATAAAGCAGGTAATACAACAAGAAGATGTAACAATTCTAAATATATATGCTCTTAACATATATTTCAGAGCCCTGAAATATATGAAGCAAATACTGACAGATTTGAAGACAGAAATCGATGGTTCTACATTAATACAAGATGACACCACTTTTATTAATGGATAGAGTATCTATTCAGAATATCAATCAGGAAATGCAAGAATTGAACAATACTCTAAACCAACTAGATCTAGCCAACATATAGAACACTTCACTCAAAAAAAACCCGATACTCATTTTTCTTGAGTACACATGGATCATAATCCAGGGCAGACTATATGTTAGGTCACAAAAAAATCTCAAACTCAAAAATACTGAAATCATACAATGGCCACAAGGGAATAACCTACAAATCAATAACAGAGGGAGAAATGGAAAATTCACAAATAGTGGAAACTGAAAAACATACTCTTAAACAATCAATGAGTTAAAGGGGAAATTACAAGCAAAATAAAGAAATATCTTGGGGCAAATGAAAATGAAAATGCAACATTCCAAAACTTAAGGGATGTAGCAAAGTTAGCAATGTGAGAGAAATCTGTAGCTTTAAATGCTTATACAAGAAAGGAAGAAAGACTTCATATCAGAGACCTAACCTCAAAACCAGAAGAACTAGAAAAACAAGAGCAAACTAAACACAAAATTAGAAGAAGGAAGGAAATAAAGATTAGAGCAGAGGTCAATGAAATAGAAAAACAATAAGGAGAGTTAACAAAATATTTGAAAATATCAATAAAATTGACAAATCTTTATCTAGAATGACAAAAAAGAGAGAAAGAGGACAGAAATAACTAAAAAAAAAATCAGATATGTAAAGGGGGACATTACTAACAACACTGTTGAAATAAAACAGACTATAAGCATATACTATGAACTGTACACCAATAAACTAGATAACCTACATGAAATGGATGAGTTCTTAGAAACACGCAAGAATCTACTTGTGTGATAACCTACGTGAAATGGATGAGTTCTTAGAAACACACAAGAATCTACACTACCTTGAATCAAGAAGAAATAGACGATTTCAACAAACCAATTACTAGTAAGGAGATTGAATACTGATTTTAAAAACTCCCAACAAAGACAAGTCCAGAATTGGATGGAGAATTCTACCAAATATTCCAATAAGATTTAATTCCAATTCTTCTCAAACTCATCCAAAACATTGAAGAGGAGGTAACACTCCCTAATTCACTCTATGAAGCCAATATCACCCTCATACCAAAGCCACATGAAGATACCACAGGAAGAAAATACTACATACCAATATCTCTTATGAATATAGATGCAAAAATCCTCAACAAAATACTAGCAAATCAAATCCAACAGCATATTAAAATAGTTATATACCACAATCAAGTAGGGTTTATCCCTGGTATGCAAGGCTGATTCAACATAAGAAAATCAATTAAAGTAACACACTACATTTACAGAATGAGTTAAATAAAACACACATAATCATCTCAACTGATACAGAAAAGGCATTTGACAAAAACAAACAAACAGCACCCTTTCTTGATAAAAACACTGAGAACACTAGGAATAAAAGGAACCTTCCTCAGCATGATAAAGGCCACAGCTATCTCCTAAATGGTGAAAAAACTTAAAGCTTGACCTCTAAAGATCAGGAACAAGAGAAGATGCCCATTTTGACCACTATTATTCATCATAGTGCCGAAACTTCTTGCCAGAGCAATTAGGCAAGGAAAAAAATACAAAAGGCATCCAAATCGGAAAAGAAGAAATAAAACTTTTCCTATTTGCAAATGATATGATCCTATATGCTGAAAATCTACAACAAAGCTTCTAGAGTTAATAAATGAATTCAACAAAGTGGTGGGATACAACATCATTACCCAAAAATCAGTAGTGTTTTTATACATAAGCAATGAACAATCAGAAGAAGAAATCAAGGAAAAAAGATTTCATTTACAATAGCATCTAAAAGAGTCAAATATCTACAAATAAAATCAACATAGGATGTAAAGGACTTGTATACATAAAACTACAAAGCATTGCTAAAGCAAATCAAAGAAGACCTAAATAAATGGAAGCACATTTCATATTCATGGATTTGAAGACTAAATACCATTAAGGTATCAACATTGCCCAAAGCAATGTAATCCCAATCGAACTTCTAACAACCTTCTTTTCGGAAATGGAAAAGCCAGTCATCAAATTTATGTAGAAGGGTAAGTGGCCCAAAATAGCTAAAGTTATCTTGAAGAAAAAGAATGAAGTTCGAGGACTCACACTTCCCAATTTTAAAATTTATTACAAAACCACAGTCATCAAAATAGCACAATACTGGCACAAGGACAGATATATAGACCAATGGAATAGAATCAAGAGCTCAGAAATTAACTCTCACATTTACATACAGCTAACTGATTTTTTAAAATACACTTTTATTCATAGAACATAACAACATACAAACATGAACATTCTTAACATATGAGCATTCCATTCTTGGTATGTAGTCAGTGACTCACAGTATCACCACATAGTTGTAAATTCATCACCATGATCATTTCTTAGAACATTTGCATAACTCCAGAAAAAGAATATAGAAAAAATTCATGCATATGGACCATAACCCTTACTCCTCCCTCTCATTGAACACTAGTATTTCCATCTACCAAATAAATTTTAACCTCTATTCCATTTTTTTTCTATACCCTTTACCACTCCTTTTTGTTGATCACCAGTATTTCAATCTACTCATTTTAACATTTGTTTCCCCTATTATTTATTTATTTTTAATCTACGTGTTTTACTCATCTGTCCATACCATAGATAAAAGGAGCATCAGACACAAGGTTTTCTCAATCACAGTCACACTGTGAAAGCTGTATCATTATGTAATCATCTTCAAGAAACATAGCTTCTGGAACACAGCTCTACAGTTTCAGGCACTTCCTTCTAGCCTCTCTAATGCACCTTACACTAAAAAGGGGATATCTATATAATGCATAAGAATAACCTCCAGCATAACCTCTCAACTCTGTTTGAAATCTCTCAGCCACTGACACTTTATTTTGTATCATTTCTCTCTTCTCCCCTTTCGGTCGAGAAGGTTTTGTTCAATCCCTTGATGCTGAGTCCCAGCTCATTCTAGGATTTCTGTCCCATGTTGCCAGGGAGTTTTACACTCTTGGGAGTCATGTCCCATGTAGAGAGGGGAGGGCAGTGAGTTTGCATGCCATGTTCAGCCAACTGATTTTTGACAACGGGCAAAGATCACTCATTTGGGAAAGAACAGTCTCTTTGACAAATGGTACTGAGAAAACTGTAACTACATTTGCCAAAAAAAAAAACAGGACCCCTACCTCATGCCTCATATAAAATCAACTCAAAATGGATGAAAGAACGATGTATGAGAGCTAGACCTAACCAATTCCTAGAAGAAAATGTAAGGAAGCATCTCAGTACCTTATTTCAGACAATGGTTTCATAGACCTCACTCAAAGTACAAGCAACCACAGAAAAAATATATATAAATGTGACATAAAAATTTTAAACATTTTTACTTCAAATGGCTTTATCATGAAAATAAAATAATGTCTTATACAATAGGAAAGAATATTTGGAAACCATATATCTGATAAAGGCTTGATGACATAGTAGTAATTTCTTTTTTCTTTCCTTTAATGCTATTGATATAATAAATAAGTCAGGAAAAGGAAAACTTTCTGCATAGCTTAAAAAACATAAACCACCTTCCTTAGACTACCATTTAAGACTCTCTGTATTTTAGGGTCAACCATATTTTTCCATTTAATTTCATACATGTACACTCTAGCCTCTATTTAGCTTTCACTGAACACAACAGCCTTCAAAATTTTGTTCATGCTCTGCCAGCCTTTCCTTTATTGTCCTTCAGAAAACCTACTCATCTACTAAGAATGCCACCTCTTCTATAACATCTCCTCCTACTTCCCGCAACTTCCTTTAAGCATTTCCTCCTCTGGTTCATTGCTTGCATTTGCACTTGGCAATCATTTCCTTTCTCCTTGAATTATAGTTAATAGTTTATATATTTTTCTCAATCCTTGTTCTCCTTAAATAGAATAAGTAGCCTCCACTTAAAGAAATACAAATGAAAAAAAAGCAGCACAAAGAAGGTAAATTCTTTGACTTGGCCAAGTTCATCCAACTAAATAGTAGTAAATATATTTGAATATTTTAATTTATATCAAGTTTATTGCTGATAATATTTCCATTTAACCCTTAATATTTTAAATCCAGAAATCTGAATTTTTAAGGAAAATTGGGATGTGTCAAAATTGAACTATAGTGGTTTATTGTTGTATATCATCATCTATAGATAAACAACTTGAAACTCTTTGTCCATCAGAGCAGTTGTGGTTAGAAAAATCTACCAGCTGTTGACTCTGTTCAACTGTTGTTTTGGTTTTAAATTATTAAAATAAATATTCTCAAGGAATAGACATTATCAAAACATAGAGTAGTGGTGGAAGGCAGATATGCCATGTAGGGAAAGCAATATTATTTTTGCTCTCCTAATACACAGTGCAGTTTCTAAAAACTCAATAAAATCTTGGAGGTGAAGAGACCTACCATAGATGGAACAAAGAGAGAATTAGAAAAAAATTATGGTGGACACGTATTTACTCCCTCCCAAAATATAAAAGTGAGAAAACTGTTTTAGAGAATAATATTGCATCTCTATCCAGCTATGGGTTTATACAAAGCCAAATAGAGTATTATATAAATTTATATCATTTGTGAATGATGGGACAATGTAAAAATGCCTTTCAAATATACAGTTCACCTTCCTAATATTAAAAAAACTACCTACACACTGTCTAGATTATCATTTTCCAAAAGAAGTAAAGTATGAGCCACATATAGAAAATTTTAGATTTGCTAGTAGTCATGTTTTTAAAAAGTAAAACGAAACAGGCAAAATTAATTTTAATAATATGCATCACAATATAGACAGATTATCATTCAACACATAATCATAAAAACTGCAATAATTTACATTTTCTCATACTAAATCCTCGAAATTTGGTGTGCATTTTATACTTAGAACATATCTAAATTCAGGCTAATCACATTTCTACTGCTCAATATCCACCTGTGGCTCGTGGCTGCCATATTAGACTGTGTAGGTCTAGAAAGCAGAGCTCAGGAACCTCTCCAGGTGAGAGAGCCATGAGTGGGAAGGGAGGTATGGGTGGGAGAGAGGATAAGATGAAAATTGAAGGAAGAGAAATGGAGAAGGGAAGGAGAAATGAATGAGAGAAGAAAATGGACACTGAAGGTAGATAAAAGGGGGTGAACACTTTCTGAATATGGTCTGTATTCCAGCTGCTGTGTATAATGGGAAATGCTCAAATGTTATCTGGCACCAATTTTCAGCATCTTCTGTGTCCTAAAGAAAGCCACATTTCAAGTGAACTATTATTACTGGTGACCCCTTAGTAAGTTAGAAAACTTTAATGGCCATGGGAAGATGTTGTTCCAGTTCACACACTCATAATGTGGAAACTAATCTGCCTTTGGCATGGAAAGCAAAACACCGAGAAGGCCACATTTGAGAGAGCAAAAGTCTTCCTTGAAGTAAACATGAATAATGACTTCATTTGTTAACCCAAAAACATTTACTGCCAACTTAGTGTTTTAGTTTGTAAAACCTGACGAAATGCAATATACCAGAAATGGTTGACTTTTACAAGGGGGATTTATTAACTTTTTCACAATTCTGAGGCTGTGGAAAATGTACAAATTAAGGCATCAACAGGACGATACCTTCTCCCCAGAGACTGCCTACCAGCGATCCTCTACTCCTATGTCACATGGCCACCTCTGCTGGTCTCTCCCTTCCCTTCGGGGTTTCCTTGCTTCAGCTTCTGGCTTTAGTGACTTCCTCTCGAACCTGTGTGTGTGTTTTTGTCTCTCGGCTTCTCTGGGGGCATATTTCCTTCTTTCTTCATCCTCTTATGAAGGACTCCAGTAAAAGGATTAACATCCCCACACACACACTAAAAATGAAATAACCTAATCAAAAGGTCCCACCCATAGTAGTTCTATAACCACAGGAACAGATTAAAAGATTCTTTTCTGGGGTACATATAGCTTTGAACCATCACCCTTAGCATGTAGTGACACCATGCTAAGTAGTAGGATGCATTGGTGAGATAAGACCCTGACAGAGCTTACAGTCTCAATGGGAAGATATTAATAACTATGTGGATAATTACAGTAACATGCTGTGGAAAGCGTTAGGAAAGGAATGTTCAGAGAGCAGTCAGAGCTTATGAAAAGGGAATCTAATATAATCTAGGGCATCAAGAAGGCTTCACTGAAGAACTAGGGTTTGAACCAAGACTGGAGAATAAAGGAGAAATTAATAGAGGAAAGATTGTAGGGAGAGGGAAGAATGTGTTGTGACTACCCTGGGGTAGAGAGGCAACCAGGTTGTGTGAAGAACTGAAAGAAGCATGGTGTGAGAAGAACCTCAGGAAGTAGGTAGAGGCCAGAGCCCAGGGAGCAAGTCCAGGGTAGAGGGCCTTCCTCTCTCTGTGAAGCAGTTATTCTTCTGTCTGGTGCCACAGTCATAGGCTTCTCCAGGCTCTCCTCCACTCAAGAGGCTCAGCCTCTGCACCTTAACTCTGGTAAGGAGCAGGGGATTCAGTGTTCAATAGAGGGGCTCAGTGAGCGTCACTTCCCTTCCCCACCTTTTCCAGATCCATCAGTACTCAGAAGAGAACGAAATCTCCTATCTCCTCCTATTACCATTTTGCCTCTGAAGCCAGGCAGGGCTTGTCAGGTACAGAGCAAAGGGTAACTGAATCTATTTTCTCTTAGTCAAGGTGGTCCAGAAAGCAAGAGGAAATCCAGATGATCAACACCAAAGTGGAGAGAGAATCAAGAATCCGAAACACAGACTGGCAGAAGCAAAGAGGCAAGGAAGAAGGAGCAGGCCATATGGAGGAGCTGGAGGCCTCCCTCTGCCTGTAAGGGGAAAGAGCTGCTCAAGGCTCTATTGCCATGCCTCATCTTTAGTTTAGTGGATAGTATACAAATTACAGGCCAAAATTCCTAAACTTTAGTATTTCAGAAATAGATTTTAGAGCCCCAATACTTCTTCCAGATCACTTACTTTAAATGCCCCCACATAGATGAGCTGGAGTTAACTAAGCAGATGCAAATTTTCCATCCTAATGTAATTCAGGTCTGGCCCCTGCGGAGGGTCTCTCTATAGTGCATTGTAAGTACATGTTGTTTCTGCTTGTTCCCTCAGCTAGAGCCATGCTTCTTTTTCTTCATATGGAAACTGTTAATGAACTTTTAAGCTAAAAATTTCAATCTTTTAAAAATTATAAGGCCAAAATAATTATAGCATTAAGAAATTTTAAATAAAAGTTTCAAGGATAAACTACTTTTTTCAGTCATTTTGAACAAAGTTCAGCAGCAAGAGGTTACTTCTTTAAAGACTTGCAGTTGATTTAGATTCAGTTTCTGCTAGTGCTATGCAGAACATCCACGATGGTTTTGTTGTATTCTGCAATCTGCTTGGTCACATTCTTCATAATCACATTCTCTTGGTTGCCATGTATTCTTTCATCACAAAGTTATTTTGTTCTGGTGTTGCCACTTTCTCTCCAAATTTGTAAGCTGAGAATGTGTCTCATTTGCTTGCAATTGTGTTTTTAGTGTCTCATATTCTGTTTAGCTTCTCCATGATTTTCTTAAAGGCATTTCTACGGGTTGATAATACTGTTCTCTCCTGATGTAGTTTCTTTTTCTTCTCTTCACCTGATGATTTCAAAGCAGGTAAATCATTACATGTCTCCAGATTAGTTGTCATTTGTTTAATTTTACTTTTTAGAGAATGCCGTTCCTCAGTCATCTTACTTTCAGAAGCTCCACTTTCTGTAAACCCAACTGTAGATGTCGACTATCTGAAGTCAAATTCCTAGCTGTACTTTGTGATTTCTGCATTTCAGTAGATTTAATTGAGGCCAACCTGCATCATGTTTAGCTCTTAACTGGTGACAGAGGATATCTGTTTCATAGGATTCATATTTCCATTACAGTGCTCCAAAAGGCAACACTGTTGATGTCTATCCGGCCTCCCTTACCAGTTCTTGATTCTTAGTTTCCTCAAAAGTCAATGAAAGTGTCCACATTTTCCTCCCTTTTTTTTTTTAATTCCTTATACTTCTGATTCATTTCACTTGGTGTTCCTATAAACCCATGTCCAGTTGTCTAATTTCTTCATTAAAGTGATTTGGTTTTTTTCTTTTATTTCTGTTAACTGTCTCTCCAAGCTGGCTATTTCCTGATTACCTTCTTCAAGCTGCTTAAGTTACCTCTCTCTCTCTCTCTCTCTCTTCCATTGGAGATCCCATGTTTTTGTCTTCTGCAATCATTTGATTTCAATGGGACTCCAACTCAACGTTTTCATGCAGCAATACAGCCTCCTGTTTTACCTGAAAGTGTGCTATTTTAGCTTCCAGGCTCTCTTTTTCCATGTTTACTGAATCTAGTTGCTGCTGAAGTAGTATCTAATTCCTAAAACAATTTCTCATTTGCAGTTTTCATCTCTACGTACTTGACTTATTTTTCAGGAGACATATTTTTGATAATGCCATCTGCTGCTTGTTTTTCCTGTTCATTTTCTTCTTCTACGCTTATAATTTTTCTTTTGTCTTTCAGTAAAAATGATATCCATATTTCAAGTTTCTCAATCTTTCTGAGCTTTGAGCATATTGTCATAATTCATTATATTTTCTATTTCAGTATTGGTATTAAATTTATCTACCAACATGTTGTGGTCTCCTAATTGTCCTTGAAACTCTTTGATTTCAACAGCTAAAGGCTCAGCTTTTTTTTTTTTTTTTTTTTTTTTTGGCACGGGCAGGCTCCGGGAATTCAACCTGGGTCTCCAGCACAGCAGGTGAGAATTCTCCCACTGAGCCACTGTTAAGCTGCCCTCAGCCCTTTCTTTCATATGACAAATAGACTGAATTCTCTTGATTGTACACTTCTATTTCTTTCTGAAGTTTATTAATTTCAGTTGTAAGTTCACTTATTTTACTTATAAAAAAGCCCGAGATAATAAGATTTGTCTAAAATTTGCCTCTGGGGACCTTTCATCCCAGTTTTCATTCCACTCAAACTTCGCTGTGTTATAGGACCATTTGCAACTTTGATCTGAGAAGAAAGAACTCCTCCTGTCCCTATGGGACCACCACAAGAGCCAGGCCTTGTTGTTCCAAGTAGCATTCCACTTGCTAGAATATTTCCTGAAGGGGATTGTATTCCAGAAGGAGGCCTTCCCATTAATCTAATTCCACCTCGTGAAGTGGGGCGAGCAGCTGAACGATTACTTGCCATTGTTTGTTCACTTTGACCATTGCATCCTACCTCCAATCTCAAGACAACATCCCTTCTCTTGTTCAAGATCAGTCTCTAGTCTGATTTACCAATTTGATCCTTTCTCCTCTGGGATATTATCCTTTCTCCTCTACCATGCAGAAGGAAGGAGGTCACAGGACCAGGGATTCACAAACCTCCATCTGAGGCCACCCCTACTGTTGGGCCCACCAGCCACTGTGCACACCAGCTCTGGAGCCATGCTCTTAATGCCCCTATTCAACTTTGAAACATTGGAGGTCCTTGCTTCTCTTACACCACCCCAATCTCAACGGAACAAGCTGAAGCACTCCAGCCCAATGGAACCACTCTTGAAAGTACGCTCAAGACACTACTCATAATCAGAATGGATAGCGGTCTTTGTTTCAGAGTTACTTATATTTGCTCTTTCCACTTTTACAATGTTTTCTGGAAGCATCACTCACCTCTCTGTTTTCCATTTCATTTAATCACGTTTTAAAGTTCTTATTTATGTAAGTCTTCAGTTATTTGCAGTCTTCTCCTTGGGACTTGGAGGAGCCTGTCACTTTGTCACAGACTACCACTGGCCCCAAATCATCTTACATGCTGTTCTTGGAAAGGTCCAAGCCTTTAGAAACCAGCTCTCAAATAAGATGCAAACTCTCTGTCATGCCTAGAATTTGCTTTGACAATACCCGAGGATGTCATCAGTATACAAATCTATACTAGGCTTGGTGCAGACTGCCTGAAGGAAAAGAATAGCTCTGTTCTCAAACTTAGGAGAGTGAGGAGAAAAAAAACTAATGTTCTGCATATTTTTAGATTTTACTTTAATTAATGATTTCAATGAAATGTTATCATTTGGTTTCTTTAATTATTTGGTTGGGGTAAATGACTAGCAGGTGGGAGGTGAAGCAGAAGGAAAGAAAGAGTTATACGGTGCCAGGGCAAGAGACCAAAGAGGGGATAAAGGCAAGGTAGGATGGCATAAGAATTAAGAACATGCTGTTAAGCCAGGTTTAAATCCTGGCTTTGAGACACACATCTGGGTGGACGTTGATAAGGTACTCAAATCTAAACCTGTATCTTCAACTGTAAAATAGGAACAATACTCAAATCTACCCCATGGGGTTTGGGGAGGACTAGTTAAGATAATGCATGTAAAGCAATTAACAAAATGTCTGGCAAATAGTGAGTGATCAATAATTGGTACAGATTATCATCACAAGCAGTAGTAATAATGCAGATGCAGTTAAGCAGAAGGAAATAAAATCCACTTAATGCTATGCTTCATTCCATTACAACAATTTCACATGATGACTTTTGCTCTTTGGTATCCAGGTTGAGAAGTAGCAGTGGGAATTGGATGCTTAGAAAAGTGCTTTCAGGGAGCAAATTTACAAAGTCATGCAAGTAATCAAGACCACACCACAACTACCAGGGACAGAACATGGCAAGAGAGAGAGGATAATTATAAGAATCTCTTTCGGTGACCACTTTTCTAAGGTCCTCAGTTAGCACTTTTATTTTCCTTTCTGTAAAATAGAAGTAAAAATAATTTGACCCCTCTCTGCATGGGACATGACTCCCAGGGGTGTGGACCTTCCTGGCAACGTGGGACAGAGATCCTGGAATGAGCTGAGACTCAGCATCAAGGGACTGAGAAAAACCCTAGAATGAGCTGAGAATTAACATGAAGGGATTGAGAGAACCTTCTCGACCAAAGGGGGAAGAGTGAAATGAGACTAAGTGTCAATGGCTGAGAGATTCCAAACAGAGTTGAGAAGTTATCCTGGAGGTTATTCTTATGCATTAAGTAGATATCACCTTGTTGTTCAAGATGTAGCAGAGAGGCTGGAGGGAACTGCCTGAAAATGTAGAGCTGTGTTCCAGTAGCCATGTTTCTTGATGCTGATTGAACAATGATATAGCTTTCACAATGAGACTCTGTGAATGTGAAAACCTTGTGTCTGATGCTCCTTTTAGCTACTATATCAACAGAAGAGTAGAACATATGGAATAAAAATAAATAATAGGGGGAACAAATGTTAAAATAAATTTAGTTTGAAATGCTAGTGGTAAATGAAAGCAAGGGGTAAGGGGTATGGTATGTATAATCTTTTTTTTCTGTTATCGTTTTATTTCTTTTTCTAAATTGATGCAAATGTTCTAAGAAATGATGAATATGCAACGATGTGATGATATTAAGAATTACTGATTGTATATGTAGAATGGAATGATATCTTAATGTTTTGTTAATTTTTTTTAATTAATAAAAAAAGTTAAAAAAAAAAAAAAGAAATTATTCTGGGTTCACACACATGAAGCTTTAAGGGCATTCACCATTCTGTTGATATCAGTGAAAATTCAGAAACGATACACATGCCTGATGGCTGAGAACCATAATACATTGTAAGTTCACTTAGAAAAATGGCACTAGATAAACAGGTAATATTGTGTAAGGATATTAATAAAATATTAAGTGAAAAGTTTAAAAAAATAATAATAATTTGACATATCTCTAGCCTTGACAACATTATCTCTCTCTCATTCTCCATCTCATCCCCCTCAACAGCTGGGGCCCGTGCAATCCACAGTGACTGTTCTGGAGGCAGGAAGGCTCCTAGAGCAGCTGTTTGGCACAATTCACCCAACCTCCAGGAGATGGAATTGAAGTGCATGCACTCCAACCAGTTGGGCTTCCAATGTCCCTGACCTACCCCCATCTTGAGGTAAATTATCAGAACAAAACTGAAATAGGAGAGGATGGGGGTGGGCAGGGGAAGAATATGGAAAGACGATCTTGATCCTTTTTCCAGAAACCATGCCATTTTCAAGCAAGGGCAAATTCTGACTGCATTTTATTCAGACGTTAACAGTTGTGGCAGTGGTTTTCTCCCCTCCAAGGAAGGTATCATATTGTGCCAGCTCAAGAAAAGCAGTCAAAACTTCCACTCAGTGCGCCTTAGACTCATGACTCTACCTGGGTGAGAATGTTCTGTTCGAACTCACTGAGGCAGTAAATATCTTCTATTTGGGTTACCTAAAAACATTCCTGCTTTTCTTTTTAAAGTGTTCTTTTTTTCTTGCAGTTCCAAGTACCTGTTGGAAAATCTAAATAAATAGGATTCAACCAACTCTCAAGGAGGTGGCATGCCAAGTGATTGCAAATGCTGCACAATCAAGCTTTTAGTTCACATTCATATACAAAATTTATAAGATGCCACCCACAAGATGTTCTACCACATGAGAGGAATACAATAATCTTTACAGAATTAAAAAGGTAAAATGTCTCTATTGTGATATATACTTTACCAAATATATAATCCATATATTATAATACCTAGTGAAATATATTCTAGACTATACCTAGAATACAAGCTCCATTAGGCAGGAGTTTCCCCACCTTTTCCTAGTAGATACTCAAATACTTGTTCAACACAAAAATGATATATAATAAATTATTTCATTTGATCCTGAAGACAATCCAGTGAGTTAGAAATAAAAAGTAATAATACTGTCAGCACATTGTAGATGGGGGTGGAGTGGTTTAGCTAAGGTAAATGAGCTACAGAGTGGGGTCGTCAGATTGAAGACTGTATGACTTCTCAACCTTTGCTTTACAGAACACAGAACTAACTCATAGTACATGAGAGAAAAAGTTGCTTTCTTTCTTCTCCACCAAGTAAGGCTGTCGACCTAATCTCAAGGTTTAAGTAAATCTCTCATTTCTCCATCCTTACCTTATTCTGGGGGGTCAAGTTTAACTAGAGACTGGGGTAGGGGGAATTATTGTCCAGTTATTGACGCAGTTTCATTCTCTTCTGAGCCAATCTGGAGCCCTTCAGGACCACTTACCACTAATCCTTTCATCCTCCACTCTTCTTCCCTCTTCTTTAGTTTAGCCATCTCTCCCTCTTCTGTCTTAAGCAATTATGCAATAAAAGAAATTAAATATACTCTCTCTGATAAGAAAGAGCCATTTGGAGTCCTTTCTTCTACTTCAAGTCCTTGATATATCTACCTACTAAGCAGTAGTGAAAAGATTTGAAAAATAAAACCTCATTTACAGGAAAAGAGGGAAAGCTTAGCTAGCACACCATTCACACATGGACATGCAAACACGTATATACACCCTCGCTAATCCTCAATAAACCTTGATCTTGGGGAGAGATGTTTGGATTTTGAGTGAATCATTAGCCTATTTCTTTCTTCTTTCCATCAAGCCTGAGGAACACTGGATAATGTGTCCACTCGGTGGCTTTTTTATTAATCACTGGATATAAAAAAAAAAAAAAAAGGCCTATGGGGATACATCCACATATCCACTCAGAAGATAAAGAGACTAAGGACAAGAATTGAGTATTTTCTTGAAATACATTTTTTAGAGAAGTAAAATCGGTGTCTCTGAAAATCACAGTGCCCACAAGTATGAATGCCCACTTGGTATTTAACTTGTTCAGTTTCTTGCTTTCAGCTCCTCCTGGCCAAATTTATTGCCCATGGCTGAAGAAAGGATTTTTTTTTCACCATGAAACTTGTTTTGGCTGGAAGCAAAGTTCAAATAATATTTACCAAGATTATTAAAAAACTCTAAAACTTTTTTCTTGTTCGGCATTCAGGGATGGAATGTCAGAAAGTGTTGACATTAATTTTTAAATTAATATTTTTGGAAGAATTTTCTTTAATAAAAGATCAAATGATTACCACAATGCTGGAAATGGGCTGCTGATTGGTAACAATGCCTGTCAACAAGGAAGTTCATAACTTAATGAACACTCTCTGGTGGGTTTAAGCATAATGGAAACACAAGCTTTTGAAGTTTTATTTGAGCTCATCTTTTGTCCTAAGGCTGAAATGCTGACCTCAAAAACGTATTTACTCCTAAGAGGGGAAAGAGCATTTCTTAACTAAACTGTATAGTCCACACAAATTCTCCACTGCCATCTGCTAAGGACTTCTGCAATTGCCTACCAGTAATTAGAAAAGGCTACAATATAAGAGACAGCTTGCAATTTCCACTCTTGCTTTGTTTCAACATACAGGTAAGGCAGAGGGCAGTAAGGAAAAGGGTGAGTTCAGTCAAAGAACCTGTTTACAGTTGAGACTCTACCACTCAACCATGTGGCTCAACAAATAACCCCTCAGCTTGAGCTTCCTCAGCCTGAAATATTAATATAAGAAGACATTCCTCTCAGGAGGATCGTGTCAGCATTTCTTATTCCTATTTTATTTTGCTTTGTTTTCTTCCATGAAAGGTATCATCTTCTAAAACGCCCCTTTATTTATTTATTTAGTTTGGTTCACTGAACACTCTCCTCCTTCCCACTAGAGTATAGAAGCCAAGACAGCAGAAGTTTTGGTGACTCACTGCTGTATCCCCTCTGGCACATGGTAGGTTCTCAACAGCTATTTATTGAATGTTGAAGGCATAAAAATAAAGTCAAGTATACCAATGAGCCCACCCTCTCATTGTGAGATACATAAAATGAAATTAGATGGAGACTTTCCAACAATTCTTGTTTTTCTTCCATTCTCCTCACTAGTCTTCTCTTCTGTCACTGCACACCTGGTGGAGAACATTCTGCTTTCTCATCCTACTTTCCTTGACAGCCATATCTCTCGCATCTATAGACACCTTATAGAAGATTCTGAATCAGGACCGAACCACCTTGGAAGAGAATAAGCTAAGAAGAAGTTTGCCAGACCTAGTGACCTCAGATGATCTGAGTTTCTCTCTCACAACTTAGTATTTAGTATTTTTTTAAAAAAAGCAATATTCTGGGTTTCTTAAGATAAAATAGAGGTATTTTTTGTCATTCTTAAAGTTTTGTCCTGTGTCTAGGTAGCCATCTGCCCTGTTTTGAGACTTCAGCCTAGATCACAGAACAAGCCAGGGACACAGACTCTCTAAGTAACCAGTCACCAAACCAGGAAGGTCCATTAAGTTTAATTCCTCAGGTAAACGACCATAGAGATTCTATTCTAACTGGAGCACAACTGGAGTTAACTGGAAACGGCAGCAAAACAAACCATCAGGGCGGGCCGCGGTGGCTCAGCGGGCAAAGTGCTTGCCTGCTATGCCGGAGGACCTCGGTTCGATTCCCGGCCCCAGCCCATGTAACAAAAACGGAGAAACAAAATACAATAAAACAAGAAAATGTTTAAAAGATGTTTCCCTTTCTTCCTCCTTTCCTTCCTTCTATCCTTCCTTCCTTCTCTCTGTCTTTCCTTTAAAAAAAAAAAAAAAAAAAAACCATCAGAGGAGTTACCAATGTTCAAAATGTTCGTAAGTTCCAAAACTGAGTTCAAAATCTGCTCACTATTTTTGAAATCAGCATTTTAAAAAGAATTCCCAAATCCCAAACTCTTTCTCATGGTGGACAACACTAGAGCCCTTTCTTCCTCTCCTTCCTTTGAGATGAAATGATCAGAACCTTTAGAAGTAGCCAGATTCAGGCTCAACTCTTGCCTCTCTACTTACATACATTAGTTTGAGAAATTAGTTTCCTCATGTGACACGGAGTTAGTAAAACCCATCTCCTAGGATTAGAAGGTAATGATCAAATGAGTTTAATGCTTATAATTCATCAAGAGTAGTGCCTGTTGAACATGAAGCATTCAATAAATATTAATTTGTCCCCCCTTTTCTTCCTACCTGGTTCAGCTCTCTCTCATTAATTATGTGAACCTGAGCAATTTATTTAAGTTCTCTAAGTCTCAGGCTTCTCAGTCATAAAATGTGGATAATTCCTACCTCCTGGCTGATGGTAGTGAGAAAGAATTATCATATCCACTACAGAGTCTAGCATATCATAAGCACTTAATAAATGATGGCTGTCTTATTCTTACCTACCATTTATTAAACACCTGTTTTGTTTCACAACCACAGGACGTGCCCTTGAGACACTTTAAATACATGACCTTGTTAATTTAATCTTCAAAAAAGCCTCCACTGTGTGGTATTGTTATTTTTATATGTGAAAGTGAAGAAACTAGGACCCAAGAAGTTAAGTATCTTGACCAGGGCTATACAGATAGTGAGTGTCACAGTAGTATGTGAAATCATGTCATCTGGATTTCAAATTATGTGTTCTCCCCTATGGCTGTGCTTCTAGTGACCCTCGAATAATTATAATTATTAGTAGTAATATTATTACAATCAGCATCATTATTTATTCTCTCTTTCCACCCATCTATCCTTTAGTAGATCAGATCATCTCCATCCAACTTATCCACCCTAAGCATCTGCCCACATTTCCTGTTTCCCAGTGATTCACAAAGCCCAGAACATCAAGTCCCAGTGAGTTTGGGGCTGGAGAGCACAATACAGGCTCTACTGTGAACATTTGTCTCTTGGACTTCATCTTCCTTTGAATGCACTATCTGTGTAGCTTTAGAATATACAGTACCACAAAAACATTCAGAAGCCAAAAGGTCATCTTCTAAATGCCTGCGTGATAGTTGGAAATTTAGATACCAGCAAAAATCAACAGCCCATGGAGTAAATTACAGCAAATTCCATTCCAGAGTGAAGTGTCAGCTAACAGAAGGGAGTTCAACGACATAATAAGTAGAGGGGTTTGCCAAGAGCATCAGATTAACACTGTCAGGGAACAGTGAAGGCCTGACAGGTACTTAGTAAATAATAGTTGGATAAATGGAGAAAGGAAACAATGTTCGTTATATTAGTTGATGAACATGAATTTTTAAAATCACAAATATAAATGGAGGCCCTCTGTATGATGGGTCAGATCCTCTAGCCATTACCCCACTGGGGGAAGAACCCTGGGGAAACATACTCTCACTTTTGGCTTTCTAGTCCGTCCTTCCTAGAGTTTCTCAATCAAAAGTGGAGTTTCAAGTGACTAAGATAACCCTTGAGAGATGGCAGGGGGGTACCAAAACAGGGCCATCTCCACTAAGGAGCAGAATGTTTGAAATTAGCAACTGTCCTACAAATTCCCGAGAGGTCACCACAGCAAATACAACTCTTACTCTTCAGCACTGCGCAAGATCTAGAAAGAGTTAGGTTAAATGAGTTCATGGAGAAGGAGGTGATCGCCTTCTCAGAGAAAGGCTGAATGCCAGAACCTTCCCTTGGCTCTAGCTCCTCCTGGCCATTGGAGCTATGTCAGCCTCTTCACCCTGCTCCCACCTGCAGGCCCTAGCACACTGCATCCAAGACTGCATTCCATCTTGGCAAGAGGCATGCAGGAGGCTTCTTGGCTGAGGCAGTTGTCTTGGTTTCAAGACATCCCTGCTGCTGGTTCCTGCTGTCTTATTCCTGACCCTCTCTGCCCACCCCGTTTAGCCTTCACCTCATGAACCTGGAGTTTCCTGGCTTCTGCCTAACTCCTGGCCCCAAGTTTGATTGTGCTTGCCAGATTCCAGGCACTCCCAAATCCAGCCAGCTGCCTTGTCTGGCCCTGAACTTTCCTCCTAGGCTTCCCCTGGCTCTTCTAGTCTTGATTCTCAATCTCTGGCTCATTGCCTCTCAGTGTTTTATAGCTCTGGTTTATTACCCACTCACCAAACAGCTGAGACCTTGCCTATGCTCCTCAGTGATATTTTTTAAAGAAACTTAGTACAGATAGATCTAGCACCATGACCTTCCCCATTATAGACAGGTGAGGATTAATCAAAAGGTGATAAAGTTTTCTTTATGATAAGAGAGGGGCCCAGGAGGAATATGTCGGAAAATAGAGCCCCAGACTCTAAGATCTCTGGAGGGAAGGCCTCCTGTCAACCTCTACTCCTTCCCCCTTAAAGGAACTCAAAAGAACTGCTACTGTAATAGTAACCACAGATGAAAATTTAGGACCAAATATATTACCAGTATCTTTCAGAACCCTCTAGATATTCTCTCACCACTCTCCACAACTGTCAATAATCTCAACATTTTAAAAAGTTCTCCCTACTCTTTTGTTACATCGTCATTAATTCTTTGATTTATTTAACATACATTCCTTGTATATTAAACTATATCACTTATTGTATACATTCGTTTAAAAAGAACATTTTGTTTATCAATAACAGAAATTGTTATTGAACCGATGCTTGACCGAGCTTAGTAAATACTGATGTGATTTACGGGCACTCCCAGGAGGGCATTCCACCTGGCAGACTTAGATGTGATTAGACCCCACTCAGCCATAGCGGTGTTTCTAAATTTGTTAACGTCCTGGCACACCTAGAAAGGGCACTATTGTAAAGTATTGGGGGAACAGGGGAAGGCTATCTGCAACGGGACATTGTTGTCCAGGTCTGGCTGCCCCGGGCCCTGCCCAGCTGCCCAAGGGCTAAAACTGTCACTATCTCAGCATATGTGTAACCCAGTGGTAGGACATCTGAGGGTTGCAACACACTGGGTTGGTAACTTTGGACTTATAAATGTGGTTCCTCACTCATTCCAATATTTATCAAGGCCTTGTGATATTTCAATGTTCTAGGAACTTGGGATACCCAAGTGAACTAAAGAAATGCAAATACTTGCTCCCAAGGGCTTTTATTTCACTGGAAGGAGACATAATAAACATTTATTAAATAAGTAGATGCTATAGCTGTGAGAAGAGATAAGTGCTATGAAATAAAGAAGCATAGCAGGGTTTGAGGATTGGGAGTCGGGGGAGGGCAAGTTGCTGAGTTATTAGGGTTCTCAGGGTAGGCTTCATTGAGAAAGTGATCAGAGACATAAAAAGGTGAGGATATTAGCCAAGTGGACATCTGGGGCAAAAGCATCCCAGGCAGTAGAATGACTAAAGCACAGACCCAGCCTTGAGGTTAGAAAGAGCCTGTGGGGTTTCAGAAACAGTAGTGAGGCCAGCATGGTTGGAGACAGTTAGGGGAGAGAATTGGAATTCGGGTGAGAAGGCAACAGAGGTCTTGCTTTTAGATGAAAGATCTTATACAACAGATCTCTAGAAGGCAGCATTTTGGCTGTCCTTGCCCTGTGATCTTTCCTGTTAAGACATTCAAACTATGGAATGAGTGATTAGTTTTTATAAGAAAAGGGCAAGAGGGAAAACAACAAAGCATGAAGGGCTTAGAAACTGGGACCATCCTACCTCACCAAATTCATGTACTAAAAGATACTTTATCACAGGAGGTTGGTGACTCAACACATCCAAGGAGGAGGTGAGGTGATGCCTTCTCCCAACTCTGTAGTGGAAGTTGATCTATTGGCTAGTGACCCATCCTACCCTGTGACAGACTCCTCTGGTCACTGAGGGACCAAGTCCACTGGGTAAGGAAGGCTTGTGACATGACACCAGCAGGTAGACAGTTAATTTACACAAGAACGTAAACAGGAAATGGGACTGCGGTATCCAGATGCAACTAGGAAGATATGCCATTCAGCCAACTATTATTCCCAAGTTTCAGCACTCCTGCTCTAAGCTTCACATTCTTAAATAGAATGACTTATACCTCAAGGATGATGAGTAGAGTAAGTCAACAGTTTAATTTCTCAAAAGGCAAAAACGAATTTTCACCTCACAGCCTCTTCTACTGTTCATACCAGTGTCCATCCTGACACCAAGGTACAGACCCCCAGCTGAGTGTCAGCCCCCCAAGCAGAGCTCATGGTTCTCTCCTCCCACAGGAAAGTGGGGGAGTTGGAAAAAAAAAAAAAAAAGCACAGGAGACTTTTCTCCCTGGTGTGAAACCAAGTGTTGGGGTCATGAAATCTGGTCCGGTTTCTGTCACCCGATTCAGAAAAGCAGAAACGCCGGAGCAGAGGAGTGATTAGAAGAATGCAACGTTCATTTCTGCTCTACGCCTCATGTCTGCCCGCCTGCAGTGTCTGGGAAGGAAGCTCAATGCTTACAGCATTTATATTTTCCATGCTGTGGTGAATTTGGAACCTTCACCCAGCTCAAGACAGAATAAATTTACTCCAGCACAAATCTCTTGATCATTTCTCCTTCAAATGTGGGAAAACAGCACTGAGAATGTGGAAAGTGTAGAGCACATCATAAATCCAGGGACACAGGAACTCAGAAAGCTGCATGAGGCACATAAAGGAAGCACTGTGCTTTAATATGATTTTCTGTTTAAAATCGACATGTGTGGTTTCGGACAAAGGCCTTTTAGTGTGGAGGAGAGAAGGTTCAGTGTTTCTGTTTTTGAAAAGCAGAGGAGTATCTTGGAGAGACAGTGAAGAGATGTGCTCTGGGGTACAATTTGAAGGAAACTAAAAATAAAACAACAGTACTTTCGAATAACTGCCCTTAGGAAATAAAACCACAGTAGCTAGCTTCCCGGGGTATGAGGATATGTTTTTGCATGCCAGTGATATGTGTCGTGGGCGTGTTACATTTGAATGAGAACAGGTGTCTATTGATAAAAGTCCCAAGCTGGGCCCACATGAGAGGGATTATTAGCTATCATTTAAAATGTTCCCTTCCTACTCTCTAACATAGGACAAATGATCATATCCCCATATTTTCTTTAAGGTATTTGTCCTGAGATCTTCTGTTCTGCAAAGATTCAGAGGTACAGAACTCTGGTGGTTAACAGCGCTTCTCTCTGACCTATACTGCCTGGGGTTGAATACCTACTCTGCTGCATATGTTACCAGCTGTGTGATCTTTGGTAAGTTACTTAATGTCTCTGTTCCCCGGTTTCTTCCTCTGAAAAACTGGACTGATAACAATGCCTCCTTCTTTAGGTTGTCATAGGGGTTGGATGAGTTAATATATAGAAAGCATTTAGTATTCACCAACTCATAATTAGGGTTATCGTGCTTTCAGTGCTTATTGAAATTATCATCCAGAATGGGCCTGACCTTGAACACAGACCTAAGGTCTTGGCTTTCTGTGTTTAAAAAAGGGGTAGGGGAGGAGGGCACAATACCCTCAACTGACCTCAGCAAAGTGCTAAAATGGGTGTCATTTGAATTTACTCATCTTCATTTGAATCTACCTACTCCTCCTCTATAGGAGCCATTGCAGTTTTTACCCTCTCAGCCCACATCTTTTTTGCACAGCACCGTGATTCTGACTGGGGAAACTCCCACAGCTTTGGGATTCCTGTGGCTTAGGTTTCTACTCAAGGGGCCCAGACAACAACACCTGCTTGCCACCTCCTACCAGTGGAAGGATGGGCCCGTGAGCCAAACTTGGCTCATCATATTCTCTCTCTGGAATTTGTATCTTAAGTAGAGTAAATCATGGACTGGAGGAGATGGCTGGTGCTGGTTTTAATCAGGCTACAGGGTTCCCCCAAAAAAAGCCTGTGCATTAGTTTCTTCCTGCATAAACACCCAGTGCTGCCCTTGCTTTTATGCTGTTATCCTTTTCACAACTCATTTGTTCAGCTTGTCCTCTGAGCTACTCCAGATCCTTTCAATAAATTCCTTTCCCCATGTTAGCCAGAACGTGTCTCTTTTGCTTACAACAACAAAAAACCTTAACCAATGCATCTCTTGTTTTTTCTTTGGATCGAGGTGGTCTTTACCCGAACTCATAAATTTCTACTGCAAACACATCCGTTTGTTGTTGTTGATTTCGGAAATCAACAACTATCTGGAAAACAGGTTACAAAGAAATGAATACTCTTGTTCCTTTCGTCATGCACAGAATTTTTAAAAGTTCACAGATACCAGCACACAGTGAAGGACAAAGAAGGTATTTTTGAGAGGTTATGGCTTACTCCTATGTTTTCACTGTTCTGATCTATCACAAATACCACAAACTGGCTTTGATTTAAACAACAGGAACTTATAGACTCACGATTTTGAAACCTGCTCTCTCCTGAAGTCTGTACGCTCTGGCCCTGGCTCCTGGAAATCCTGGAGGTTCCTTAGCTTATATTTCTAATTCCCCTCATGTGACAACGTCCCCTCTCTTCTAGCTTCTGTGACTTCTCTTTATAAAGCCTCCAGTAATCCAGGTTAAGGCCCTCCCTTCTTCAATTGGCCACACCTTATATAAAAATAACATCTTCAAAAGTCCTATTTGCAATGAGTTCCCACCCACAGGGATGCAGATTAAGATTAAGAACATGTGTTTGTTGAGATGCAGAATTTAATCTACCACACCTGGCCTCTAGCCGCGGCGGTAGCCCAAGCAAAGAAGAGCTAGGAGAACTTATTAAGACAGGTGCACAGTAGGAAAAGTTAGAGGAAAAGAGTTAATACATGCACACACGAAATGGAAAGAGAAAGAAAGAAGAAAAGGTAGGAAGGACGGGCCCTGAAGGGGAGGGTGAAATGTGAGAATGAAAGCAATGGGGACAACTGTTAAAATATAAATATCACTGGGAAGGGAACACAAGATTGTTCTTTATATGTCAAGGTTTCCAAGAATTCACCAACCCCTTATGACCAAGGGAGCTTTGATAGGGGAGAAGGCGAGGAAAGCACTGTTTACGGTGAAGAGGGGTGTGGAATAAAGGAAAGAGGAGACCTAAAACAATTTCTCTGATTTCACACTTTAGCTGTGGGCCAGCCTTGCTGGTGAGTGAAGCATGGAGGGAGAAAGAATGATGTAGGAAGTGAGGGAAGAAAAGTGAAAATGAGGAAAATGCAAGAAAAAAAAGGGAGGAACTGATGGGACAAGAAGTGTCAGAATGGTCAAAGCACTAGCAAGGAAAGAGACAATGCCTTTTCATGAAGAACTGCCTGGCCCAATCTGGGTGAGGCAGCTTCTTTAGAAAACATGGAGCCTTATGTACACATGCCCATGCCACAAAGAGAACAAACCTCCCCATTAATGCCTGACCAAGGTAGTCATAATAATGGCAGTGAAATATTAGCAATACTTGCTTGAGTGGAGGTTTCTAAGCATTAGCATTAATATTCTGCTCTTACTCTACTTAGCACTGTCTAAAACTTGAATGTTTCAGAAAACCCATGAGAGCTTTGGATTTTCTCCTGGCCTACCAATAGGTTCTCTCAACTTATCTTGGCATATCATCTGAGGCAAGGACCCAAAGTGAAGGTTAGAAGAAAAGTGGCCATGCAAAAAACAAGACATACAGCAAGATTAATTGGAGGATGCAGGGCCCACATCCCATTTTGGTAAGAATCTGGTCCAAAAAGCAAGGGCCAAATTAGGCCCCAGAGAGGCCTAAGCTGTCAGGGAACAGATGTTCTTTTATTCTTTTAGTATAAGACAAGTCCTCTGCACTAAATGACATGAAGCATGGGCAATGTCGTATATTTTACAATTATTAATGATGCACCTGGTATTCACAAATCTACCTTATCGTGCCACTGAAACTGTTATGAAAATTACAAGCCTCATTTAAACTTTTAAAAATGCTTTTCGACTTTATAATAAAATTAATTTTCTTGCTGAATCATAATAACATAGAATAGAGCTCAAGGTAACAGTCTGCATCGAATATGATCCTCTGTCCCTTCTAAAAATGCAAGATGCTTTAGTACAGGTACCAAGACAAAAAATGAAAGAAACAGTAATTCTGGAAATATGCTATGTGTAAGAATTTTCTTAAAAATAACATTTGGACATGAAGCTCTTGCATTCTTATTATTTTTAATTTTAAACTTTTTTATATTTTGAAATATGTTTACATTTATAGGACAGTTACAAAAATAATATAAACTCCATACACAGAATTCCAACATACTCCTACCTACCCCCAGGTACACCAATTTTTACATTGTGTCACTTTTGCCATATCATTCCATCAATCCATCTATCTAACCATCTGTCTGTATGTTTATTTATCGAACACTTAGTATATATGATGTTCTTTGAACACTTAATTCTGCCATGCACATTTCCAAAGAACAAGGATATTTGCTTATGAATCCATCTTAAGAAGAGTGAAGTTCAAGAAATTTTGCACTGATAATAAAGCTTATAATCTGGATTCCAATTTTTTATATGTGTCAGTAATGTTGCTTTTGAGCCTTCTCTCCCCCCTTGTTAGATCCTATCCAGGATCCTGTATTGCCTATATTGCCACTGTCTCTTTAATTGCAGGAACATATATGCAACATAAACTTTCCCATCTCAACCACACCCAAAAATACCATTCAGTAGGATCAATCACATTCACAATATTGCAGTACCTTCACCTCCTTCCATTACTAAAATCTTCCCATCTCAAACAGAAACCCCACACTTATTTTTAGTTCCCCGTTCCCTGAACCCCCTCGCCTGGACAATCTATACTCAAATTACTGTCTCTTTAAACTTGCATATTCTCCAATAATTTCTTTGTAACTACCATGGAGCTTAATTTAACATCACAAAATCAACAACAACCTCATTAGCTTTAAAACCAACTTAACTTCAAAAGTATACACAAACTATGTTCTTACACTCCTGCATGCCCCACCTTTATGTAATTCTTGTCACAAATGACATGTTTACACATTATGAGTCCAGAACCACTGATTTATCATTACATTTTATGCATTTGCCTCTTAGATACTATGAAGCAGAAAGTGGGGTTACAAACCAAAAATACAATCGTACTGGCATTTCTGTTTACCCCTGTTATCACCCTCACTGAAGGGTGTCTTTTGTTGTTTCTTTTCAACCTGCAAAACTCTCTTTTAGTCTGTCCTAGTGGTTTCAAACTCCCTCAGCTTTTGCTTATCTGGGAATGTCTTAATCTCTCCCTCATTTTTTAATTTTAACTTTCTTAATGTGAAATATAATATATATACAAAAAAGCAATAAACTTCTAAGTACCTATAGAATAGATTTTAAAGTTTGGTATGGGTTACAGTTCCACGATTTTTCATTTTATCTTCTAGCTGCTCCAGGACACTGGAGACCAACAGAAATATCAATATAATGATTCAACAGTCATACTCATTTGTTAAATCCTATCTTCTCTGTTAATACTCCTCCTTCTCTCTAAATAACATATATTCAAAAATGTAATAAAATTCAAAGTACATTGCAAAAATTAGTTGTAGAACAGATTTCAGAGGTTGATATGGGTTACAATTCCACAATTTTAGGTTTTTATTTCTAGCTTCTCTAAGGTGCTGGAAGTTAAAAGAAATATCAGTACAATGATTCAGCAATCATACTCATTTATTAAACCTGATCTTCTCCATATAACTCCACCATCACCTTTGATCTTTCTTTTTCCCACTCTTTAGGGGTATTTGGGCTATGCCCTTTCTAACTTTTTCATGTTGGAAGGGACTGTTGATAATATGGGATAGGGGATGGAACTAGTTGATGTTCTGGAGAGGCTGGCCCCTCTGCATTTCAGGACTTATCTGGTCCAAGGACCCATCTGGAGGTTGTAGGTTTTGGAAAGTTACCCTAGTACATGAACCTTTATAGAATCTTACATAATGCCCTAAGTATTTTTCAAGATTGGCAGGAATGGCTTTGGTTGGGATTTGGCAAGTTATGATAGGTAGCAATGTCTAGCTGAAGCATGTATAAGAGTGACTTTCAGTGTAGCCTCTTGATTCTATTTGAACTCTCTCAGCCACTGATACCTCATGTGTTACACTTCTTTTCCCCCTTTTGATCAGGATGGCATTGATGATCCCACAGTGCCAGAGCCAGGCTTATCCCTGGGGGTCATCTCCCATGCCGCCAGGGAGACTCGCATCCCTGGATATCATATCCCACATAGCAGGGAGGACAATGGTTTCACTTGCAGATTTGGGCTTAGAGAAAGGCCACATCTGAGCAACAAGAGGTCTCTGAAGGTGACTGTTAGGCATACCTATAGAAGGCTAAGCTTCTCCACTACATACATAAGCTTCACAAGAGCAAGCCTCAAGATCAAGGGCTTGGCCTATTCATTTGGGTCCCCTAATGTTTGGTACAATATCCGGGGTTTGCCCAGTGGTAAAGTTTAGTAGTTCCATAATTTTTCTCCCATCCTTCAAGGGACATTGCCAACGCTTTTTGATTATCTGCTTAATTTACTCTGGTATGTATCCAGGCATTACATTAAGCTATACAGGATTAAAGGCTTTTTTATTCTGGGCTCCCTGTGTTTGGATTGTTTAAATGATCTATCCAGACAAGTTGAGTTAGATTATATGCTATAGAAAACCTAGGTTCTGGACATAAACTTTCTTCCTTTGGTCTCAAAGAGTAGGGGAAGTTCTAAAATACAAGCAATGTCTTCCCTACCCCTGTATCTTGAATTACCTTAATCCTGACCCCATCAGCTTCATTCTTATCTCTAAATACGAGGTTATACAGATACAAAACAGCCCCTCAAAATCCAGAAATAACAATTACCACTCTGGACTAAATGTGACTGCTATAAGAGCTTACAATCTAGGCCCCAGTTTTCTTATAAGTATTTTCTAAATGAGATCATACAATATTTGCTCTTTTGTTTCTGACTTACTTTGCCTCACCAAATGTCCCACAGGTTCATTCACATCATTGCATGCCCCACAACTTCGTTCATTTTTGTAGCAGCACCGTGTTTGGTCACATGTTTACACCATTATTCACCAATCTACTTCTCAGTCAGTGCATCTTTCCACCACCTCTATCTACTGGGCCTTGTGTATAGTGACCAAAGTCAACAGTCTATCAACACTCTCAATTTCAGATCAGTTCATCGTTCCCAATCTCCCTCATTTTTGAAAGACCATTTCACCAGATATAGAATTCTTAGTTGGGAATTTTTTCTGCTTTCAGCACTTTAAGAATGTCATCCTACTGCCTACCTGCTTCCATGATTTTGATGAGAAACTGGCACGTAATCTTATTGAGGCTCTTTTGCATGTGATGTGTTACTTCTCTCTTGCAGCTTTCAGAATTCTCTCTTTATCTTTAGCATTCAACAGTTTGATTACAATATGCCACAGCATGGGTCTGTTTAGGTTTATCCTGTTTGGTGTTCAATGAGCATCTTGGATGTATATATTCATACCTTTTGTTAAATTTCAGAAGTGTTCAATCATTATTTGAATATTATCTATGCCATTTTCTCCCATTCTACTCTCTTTCTTCTGGGACTGCCACAACATTCATGCCGAATGATTTTTATTTCTTATCTCGAAGTTCTCTGATTCTTTCCTCTGACAGCTTCCATCTGCTCTTGAACCCCTCTAGGAAAGTTTTAATTCCTATTATTGTGGGCTGCAGCTCTGTTTCCTTTTCATAATTTCCATCTTTCTGTCAATATTGTCTTCATGTTCTTCCGTTCTTTTGTTGTTGTTGTTGTTGATTTCCTTTAGCTCTTCATCCATGTTCTCCTTTAGGTCTTTGAGCATATTTAGAACCATTTATTAAAGCCCTTTTCGGGTATTTACCAGGTCTGGTCCTCTTCATTGATGCTTTCTAATGCTTTAATTTTCTCCTTTGCCTGGATCATTGTTTCCTGTTCCTCTGAATGTTTTGTTGAGGTCTGGATATTTTGACATTTTATCATGTTGTCGCTGGAATTTAGATTCCAGCTTCTGCTTTTCCAGCTAGTGTTATTTCATTTCCAGGAGCTAATCAAAAAAAGGAGGAGGAGGAGGAAACAAAGCAGATTTGTACCTGCACCAACCATTGCAGACTGATCTATGCAAGTGCTCTACTTCACGGCCTATCCACACAACATGTTTAGAGGAAAACTCCAGGCCAAAGGGTACAGACTTCCTTGATTATCATGTTTGGGTGGCCCTAAGAATTCCTCCATTTACATAGTTCTGAATTTTCCCTCTTCCTTTGGGAACAGTTTTCTCATAGTCCCAGGCACTGTACTCTATGTCCTATAGCCAACAGTCCCTTGCCCCACTCAGCACAACTAGACTGCTCTTCCACAGTGTTCTGTGGGAAAGACCCACAAGCTGCCTTCTCTCTGCAGAGTGAGTCCCTTGGCCACCATGACACAAATTGGATTAGACACACAAGCTCCCAGTATATGCATGACGGTTACTCTGTGCCCTTTAGAACTGGAACCAGGGGCCACATAAGGAGTGTGAGCTAGCCCCATGCCAAGTACAGAGGGGTCTGCCAGGGCACCACAAGATCCTATCATTTTTAAGAAGTCTTTTTCTTGATTTCGCACTTGCCCTGCTACTGCAGTCTTTTAACTGTTTTCTGGAGCTTTGAGAAAGATGTTTCTGCCAGTTCTTGCTGTTGTTCAAAGATTCTATGGGAAACAGGAACCCTGGTGTTATCTCACTATGCCTTCTTGATGAAGGCAGGCCTCTTTTTAAAATGTTTTTCCCCTTTTATTTTTAACTTACCCTTATTTATCATGGGTTCTTAAACTAAGTATACAAACATTTTGTTACCAAGACCAAAAATTATCTTTGCTAATAATGACAAAAAAGGTCATTATTCCTGTCAAAAGACAGAAATAACGATGCTGGGAAAAAAAAACTGCAGTCCACAATATGAAACACACAGGGCTTCAGGTTCAGTGATTGCCTTCAATCAGATTTCATGTGAATCTTCTCAGAAAGATTTTTGTCTGTTCCATCCTTAAAGCATCTATAATACTTTCTCCTGGTAATCTGAATTGATGTTTAATATCCTCTTACTCCTAGGTCTTTTGTCCTTCATTCTAACCTGAATTCATCACACTCTAATTTATATTTTTTCTATGTTCTCTATGAAACTAAAATGTAATAAAGATCATTTAAAAATATTAAATATACCTAGAAAGGTGCAAACAACCAACACCGACTCGAGAAGAAATAGACAACTTCAACAAACCAATCACAAGTAAAGAAATTGAATCAGCCATTATGAAGCTCCCCAAAAAGAAAAGTCCAGGACCAGATGGCTTCACATATGAATTCTACCAAACATTCAGGAAAGAATTGGCACCAACCCTGCTTAAACTCTTCAAAAAAAAACTCAAGAGGAGGGAAAACTACCTAACTCATTCTATAAAGCCAACATCACCCTCATACCGAAACCAGACAAAGATATTACAAGAAAAGAAAACTACAGACCAATCTCTCTGGTGAATATAGATGCAAAATCCTCAACAAAATTCTTGCAGACCGAATCCCATGGCACATTAAAAGAATTATACATTATAACCAAGTAGGATTCATCCCAAGTATGCAAGGATGGTTCAACATAAGAATATCAATTAATGTAATACACCATATCAACAAATCAAAGCAGAAAAACCACATGATTATCTCGATTGATGCAGAAAAGGCATTTGACAAAACTCAACATCCTTTCTTTTTGAAAACACTTCAAAGGATAGGAATAGAAGGAAACTTCCTCAACATGATAAAGGGAATATATGAAAAACCCATAACTAACATCATCCTCAATGGGGAAAAACTGAAAACTTTCCCCCTAAGATCAGGAACAAGACAAGGATGTCCATTATCACCACTATTATTCAACATCGTGTTGGAGGTTCTAGCCAGAGCAATTAGACAAGAAAAAGAAATACAAGGCATCAAAATTGGAAAGGAAGAAGTAAAACTATCACTGTTTGCAGATGATATGATACTATACGTCAAAAACCCGGAAAAATCCACAACAAAACTACTAGAGCTAATAAATGAGTACAGCAGAGTGGCAGGTTACTAAAAAATCTGTGGTGTTTCTATACACTAGTAATGAACAATCTGAGGGGGAAATCAAGAAAAAAATCCATTTACAATTGCAACCAAAAGGATAAAATATTTAGAAATAAATTTAAGGATACAAAAGACCTATGCAAAAAAAAAAAACTATAAGAAATTGTCATAAGATCACAGAAGACCTAAATAAATGAAAAGGCATACCATGTTCATGGATTGGAAGATTAAATATAGTTAAGATGTCAATTCTACCTAAATTGACTTACAGACTTAGTGCAATACCAATTAAAATCCCAAAAACTTACTTTTCAGAAATAGAAAAACCAACAACCAAATTTATCTGAAAGGGCAGGGTGCCCCAAATAGCTAAAAGTGTCCTGAGAAAGAAAAATGAAGTTGAAGGTCTCACACTACCTGCTTTAAGATGTATTATGATGCTACAGTGGTCAAAACAGCATGGTACTGGCATAAAGATAGATATATTGACCAATGGAATTGAAAAGAAAGTTCAGATATAGAACCTCTCATCTATGGACAATTGATCTTTGATAAGACAGTCAAGCCAACTCACCTGGGACAGAACAGTCTCTTCAATAAATGGTGCCTAGAGAACTGGATATCCACATGCAAAAGAATGAAAGAGGATCCATATCTCACACTCTATACAAAAATTAACTCAAAATGGATCAAAGACCTAAACATTAGATCTAAGACCATAAAACTTTTAGAGGAAAATGTAGGGAAAAATCTCTTATAAATCTTATACTAGGAGGCGGTTTCCTAGACCTTACACCAAAGCAAGAGCATTGAAGAAAGAAAGATAGAAATGGGAACTCCTCAAAATTAAACACTTTTGTGCATCAAAGAACTACGTCAAGAAAGTAAAAAGACAGCCCACACAATACAAAACAATATTTGGAAATGATATATCAGATAAAGGTCTAGTATCCAGAATATATAAAGAGATTGTTCAACTCAACAACAAAACCACAGACAATCCAATTACAAAATGGGCAAAAGACATGAACAGACACTTCTCAAAAGAGGAAATACAAATGGCCAAAAGGCACATGAAAAGATGCTCAACTTCCCTGTCTATTAGGGAAATGCAAATCAAAACCACAATGGGATATCATCTCACACTCACCAGAATGGCCATTATCAATAAAACAGAAAAGAACAGGTGCTAGAAAGGATGTGGTGAAAGAGGCACACTTATCCACTGTTGGTGGGAATGTCAAATGGTATAACTGCTGTGGAAGGCAGTTTGGCGGTTCCTCAGAAAGCTAAGTATAGAACTGCCATATGATCCAGTAATACCATTGCTAGGTATCTACTCAGATGACATGAGGGCAAGGACACAGACATTTGCACACTAATGTTTATAACAGCATTATTTACAATTGCCAAGCGATGGAAACAGCCAAAATGTCCATCAACAGATGAGTGACTAAACAAGCTGTGGTATATACATGCAATGGAATATTATACAGCTGTAAGACAGAATAAAGTTATGAAGCATGTAACAACATGGATGAACCTTAAGGACATTACGCTGAGTGAGATTAGCCAGAATCAAAGGACAAATACTGTATGATCTCACTGATATGAACTGACTCTAGTGAATGAACTTGCAGAATTTCAGTTGGTAACAGATACCATCAGGAGATAGAAATAGGGTAGATATTGGGCAATTGGAGCTGAAGGTATACAGATTGTGCAACAGGACTGATTGCAAAAATTCAGAAATGAATAGAACAATACTACCTAACTGTAATACAATAATGTTAGAATGCTGAATGTGAGAATGATATAGGGAGGATGCCTGGGGGCACAAATGAAATCAGAAGGAAAGATAGATAATAAAGACTGAGATGGTATAATCTAGGAATGGCTAGAGTGTATAATGATAGTGACTAAATGTACACATTTAAAAACGTTTTTGCAGGAGGAAGAACAAAGGAATGTCAATACTGCAGAGTGCTGAAAATGGTAAGTAATATTTTAAAACTTTAACTTATGTGTGAGACTACAGCAAAAGATGTTTATTTGGTACAAAATTTATATTTTGACTAGTGCATTTCCTAATATAACTTATGTGGACAGCTTTACTGAACACCATAATACTTGGAACCTTGAGTAGTAGGGCATTAGATTTTGTAGGTTTGTCCAGAGTGATGCCCTGATAAATCCCAGAATGATTTGAACAGTGAATAAAAAAAGTATTTGCAAAGTCCCCTTGGGGGAATGGTGAGAAAGGGGAAAAATTCAACTTCCCCAAATGGACAATTCTTGATATTCTCGCATGCAGTGGGGACAACCAAAGCAATGCTGAGCCCCCAATCTTGAGGTTTGTTCCAAGAAACTTAACCCCGCAAAGGATAGGCTAATCCTGCTTAAAATTAGGCCTAAGAGTCACCCCCAAGAGAACCTCTTCTGTTGCTCAGATGTGGCCTCTCTCTCTCTCAGCCAACATGATAAGCAAACTGGGACATGACTCCCAGGGGTGTGGACCTTCCTGGCAACGTGAGACAGAAATCCTAGAATGAGCTGGGACTCAGCATCAAGGGATGGAGAAAACCTTCTTGACCAAGAGGGGGAAGAGTGAAATGAGACAAAATAAAGTGTCAATGGCTCAGAGATTCCAAGCAGAGTCGAGAGGTTATCCTGGAGGTTATTCTTTTACATTAAATAGATATCACCTGTTTAGATAAGGTATAATGGAGAGGCTGGAGGGAACTGCCTGAAAATGTAGAGCTGTGTTCCAGTAGCCATGTTTCTTGAAGATGACTGCATAATGATATAGCTTTTTGCAATGTGACTGTGTGGTTGTGAAAACCTTGTGTCTGATGCTCCTTTTATCTACCTTATCAACAGATGAATAAAACATATGGATTAAAAATAAATAAATAATGGGGGAACAAATGTTAAAATAAATTTAGTAGATTGAAATGCTAGTGATCAATGAAAGGGAGGGGTAAGGGGTATGGTATGTATGAATCTTTTTTCTGTTTCCTTTTTATTTCATTTTCTGAATTGATGCAAATATTCCAAGAAATGATAATGATGATGAATATACAACTATGTGATGATATTGTGAGTTATTTATTATATAACAGGAAAGGAATGATCATATGCTAAGAATGTTTGTGTTTGTATGTGGTCATGTTTCATAAATAATTTTTTTTTAAATACATTATATATAAAGGAAGGATTAAATTAAGACAACTTTTAACCTTATGTAAATTTACAATTTATTAACTGACATTTGTTTATAAACAGTTTATTTTTTAGAAAATTATATATTTTTTCCTAAATTTTTTTACTATGTAACAAGTAAAAATAGGCAAAAAAGTAGAATGAATAGTATAACAAAGCCCTATGTATTCACCACCCAACTTGAACCATCATCTTGTGTTTCATCTATTCCTACACTCCCCTCTCCAACATTATTTTGAAGCAAATCCCATCCATATCATTTCATTAGTAAATATTTAAGTCTGCATTTCTAAAATATAAAAGGACGCTTTAAAAACACACACACACACACAACCACAGGAACATTATCATACCTGAAGCAAAATTAAAATAATTTCTTAGTATCATTAAACATCCAGTGTTTAGAGGATGCTGTTAAGAATTGCCCAGTTCCCCATTTAGGCTTGAAGGACATATCTGCCCAGCTGCTGTGCATGCTACCAGTTGACAGTCCTCAGCTCTAGCTCTTACCCTTCTCAAGGTCACACCTCTCCTTGGGCAGCCTGCATCCAATGACCTGCCAATTCAGATTTAAAGGTCACAAGCGCCTCAGCCTGACTTGGGACAACTGTGAAAGGCTTCCTACCTGTGGGGTCAGCAGAAGCCTTGTGACTGCATCTCAGCCCAACTTTTCCCTCTGCCCAGTCCTGTTGCCCTCCCTTACCTCACAGGTATTGATCTCAAGTGCACTCTCCAGTAAATTATCTGCATATTAATCTTTGTTCCAGATTCTACAATCCAGGGAACTGAACCTGGAAATAGCATTCAAATTTCTTTTTCTTGTAATGTTATAAATTTGTTATAATTTTTTTCTTTTTAATGCAATTTAATTAAGCTATATTATATACTTGCATACCATATAATCATCCATATTGTACAACCAGTGGTTCACAATATCATCATATAGCTGTGCATTCATCACAATCGATTTTTTAATATTTTCATTGCTCAAAAAATAAAAATAAAATTAAAAAACATTCCATCCCCCCTATTATTTTGTTTTTTGTCTTTTCTTTTTTCTTACCCATCTGTCCATACACTGCATAAAGGGAGTGTCAGTCACAAAGTTTTCACAGCCACATGGTCACTACTTAAAAGCTCTACAGTTCTTTTTATTTTTTGCAGTTGGTTTGAATTGGGACCCAAATGAGGTCCCCATTGCAATTGGTTGATAACTCTTTTAGCTCTCTTTTAATGTATAGTTTCTCCCTTTGCTTTCTCTCTTTTTTTCCCTTTGTAATTAACTTGATGAGGAAATAGCCATTAATTCTATAGAGTTTACCACAGTGTGAATTTTGTGGATTGCATTCTTATGGTATAACTTTAAAAATTCCTGTCATCTATATTTCCCACACAGTTGAATCTAAAGACCTGATTACGTTCAAGTTCAAGTTTACTGGCAAGACTCTAAGTGATGTTGAGTTCTTCCAGTAATAAGTACATAATTTTTGAGCAGCTCTTTTTTTTATTGATATTAGCAGCTGTTGATGCGGAATGCCTAAATCCACTAACTCATTAGGAGTTGCGCAGTAGTGACATCTGATTCTATCACTTCCTCATTTATTAATTAGAATGCTGCTGTTTGGTTACCTAGTAGTAACTAGTGGAAAGTCAGGATAAATGCTGGATTCTTTTTTGCTGTTGTTAACAATTTTCAAAATAGAAAGTGGCTAAAATGGTTCATTTTCTCTTGTATCCTTGTTACCAGAATAGAACAGTACATCACAAAGAGCAAACCCTAATGGAAACTATGGACCGTAGTTAATAGTTGTGCTGGTTTGAAACTGTTATGCAACCCCATGGAAAAAAATATGCCATGTGGGTGGAACATTTTGATTAGGTTGTTTTCATGGAGATGTGACCCCCAACCATTCAAGGTGAGTCTTAATCAGCTTAGTGGAATCCTTTAAGAAGGAAATATTTTGGAGAAAGTTCAGACATTTGGAGATGCAGAAAGAAATGCCCCAGAAGACACCAAAAGCTGAGAGAGCCATTTGAAAGCAGAAGCCAGGAAACACAGCAGACATCACCATGTAACTGTCCATGTGACAGGAAACTGGATGCCAGATGCATTTCCTCTGAGAACGTACCCTCTCTTTGGTGCCTTAGTTTGGATATTTTCATGGCGTTAGAGTTGTAACTTGTAACCCAATAAATCACCTTTTTAAAAGCTAATCCATTTCTGGTATATTGCAGTGTGGCAGCATTAGCAAACCAAAACAATAGTATAATTATAATAATATTGTTTCATCAATTGTAACAAAGGTATCACACTAATGCAAAACAGTAACAATAGAGAAAACTGCATATGTGATGGTGGCATATGAGAGCTCTGTACCTTTTGCATAATTTTTCTGTAAACCTACAAATGCTCTAATTAAAAAAAAGAGTAGGATCCAAATTGTGAAGAAACTTTTGTACCCAGGCTAAGTTTTTACTTTACCCTATAAGTGACTGAGAGCTTGTGATGATCAGACATCAATTTGTAGTTTGAAATTCTTACTGTATGGTTTTTATGAGTTTATAGTTACATATAGCCTGTGATCCCCTCTTTCACTTATTGGTTAAGAGTATGTTGCTTGATTTCTACATATTTTTCAATTTTCCATTTTTCCCTCAGTCACTGATTGCTAGCTTTATTCTTATATGGTTGGAGAATATACCTTGTATGATTTCAATATTTTTTAATTTATTGAAACTTGTTTTGTGACCTAACATATGGTCTATCCTGGAGAATGATCCATGTGCACTCAAGAAGAATGTGTATTCTGTTGTTGATGGGTGCAGTGTTCAATATATATGTTAGGTCTAATTGGTTTAGAACATCATTCAATTAATCTTCTGACTAGATGTTCTACCCATTATTGAAAGTGGTATATTAGAGTCTCCTGTTAATGTCAACTTCTCTCTTCAAATCTGAGACCCTGCTCTTATGCTTATGAGAGCTTATGAGGTGTATATATAGAGAGAGATCATTATTACATCTCTTGTTGAATTGATCCCTTTGCCTCTCATATTTTTGTTTTGTTTTGTTTTACTTTAAATCTATTTTATCTGATATTGTATAGCTATCCAAGCTCTCTTTTGGTTGCTACTTGCATGGCATATTTTTTTCCATCCTTTCACTGTCAAGATACTTATGTCTTTGAATTTAAAGTGAATCTCTTATAGACAGCATATAGTTGGGTCATGCTTTATTATCCATTCTCCCAATCTCTGCCTTTGACTAGAAAGTTTAATCCATTTAAATTTAAAGTCACTATGGATAATACAGGACATTCTTCTGCGATTTTGCTGTTTAGTCTAAGTTTTCTACCTCTTTTGTCCCTCAATTCTTAAGTTAATGCCTACTTTTATATTTATTTTACTTTTGATATTACATTATATTGTATACCTTTTCATTTCTATCTGCATATATTTTTCATATATTTTTCTTGTTGTTAACACCTGAAATGTATAACAATCACATTTTATTTGATACCAACTTGACTTCCATAACCCAACTCAGAGCCTTGCCCCCAGCAATCTGAAGTAGATACTCAAAAGCATGACCAATGATCAGACGCCTACCCCTACCCCAAATGTTATGGAACTATATTTTTATGTCCCTCTCTGGCACCATCAAGCAGCTCCATCAGGGGCTGGACCCAACTTACCTGCCTGCAAAGAGAGTGGGGCATGAGCAACTGTAACTACCAAATGGAGAAAGTAGTTCACTGGTATGCCTGGTTTGAAAGGATTATGAACCCTAGTAAAGCCATGTTTTAATCCTGATCCATCTTGTGGAGGCAGCCATTTCTTTTCATCTCTATTCAGCACTGTAGGTTAGAAATTTGATTAGTTATCTCTCTCCACAGAGATGTCACACTCCCAATTGAGGGTATTAACTATTGATTAGAGGGAAATGTGACTCCACCCATTCCAGGTGGGTCTTGATTAGTTTACTAGAATCCTTCAAAAGAGGAAACATTTTGAGAAAAATCCACAAGAACCACAAGAGCCCAGGCAGAGACCTTTGGAGATGAAGAAGGAATATGCCCCCAGGGAAGCTTCATGAAACAAGAAGCCTGGAGAGAAAACTAGCAGACATCGCCATGTTTGTCACGCGCCTTTCCAGTTGAGAGAAAAACTCTGAGCATCATCGGCCTTCTTGAGACATGCTGCAACTTGGTATAACCTTGAAAACATTATGTTCAGTGAAATTAGCAAGACACATGGGGACAAATGTTTGCTATCAAGGTATCTTTCCCTGGATGCTTAGATTGGACGTTTCTATAGCCTTGCTTTAATTTGGACATTTTCACAGCCTTAGAACATGTAAACTTGCAACTTAATAAATTCCTCTTTTTAAAAGCTGTTCTGTTTCTTGTATATCATATTTTGGCAGCTTGCAAACTAGAACAACTGGTATTTTCCATTATTTGCCAACCTCTTCCCTGAATGCTACACAGTGTTCTACTGGACTTGGAGTTTCAAAATAGTTGATTCAGACAATTCTTTCCTGTTTAATAGCTGTTCTGCTGAAGGGACTGATTTCGTATTCTACTATATTCCCTCAATTCCCTCTTCCCAACTGATTTTTAACAAGAATGCTAAGTACATGCAATGGGGAAATAATAATAGTCTCTTCAACAAACAATGCTGAAAAAAACGTAAATCTACATGAAAATAAATGAAATTAGACCTTTACCTCATATCAGCTACAAACAGCATACAAAATGGATCAAGGAACTAAATATGCGAACTAAAACTATAAAACTCTTAAAAGATGATATTGCAGCAAATCTTCATGGCCTGGTAGTTGGTAATAAATTCTTAGTTATGAAACCAAAAGTACAAGAAATGAAGTAAACAAGTATTTTGACTTCATCAAAATTAAAAACTTCTGAGCAAAAACAAAAGGACAAATACTTTATGGTCTCATTAATATGATAACGATAATGAGAAAACTCTAAGAGTTAAATTTGAGAGCATGGGTTATCAGGAGATAGAAACGGGTAGAGATTGGGCAATTGATGCTTTAAGGAGTACAGAATGTTTAATAAGGTTGACTGTAAAGGTTCAGAAATAGATTGCATAATATTGTGTGATGGTAGCACAATGTTGTAAGTATAATTAACAAAGCTGAGTGTGAATACGGTTGAAAAAGGAAGGCTAGTGTCATGAATGTCACCAGTAGGAAAGCTAGAGAATAAAAAATGGGACTGTACAACTTAGTGAAACCCAGAGTAGATGATGACAGTGGTTAATTGTACAGTAATGTTTTTTACATGAGCTAGAGCAAATGTATGTCACTATTACAAGATGTTAAAATGGGGTGGTATAATTAATGCAAACTAAGTTAACAGTGACATTGTTACTGTTAATTGTAATAAGGGCACTATACCATAGCTAAATGTCAATAATAAAGGGATATAAGGAAGGGGTGTGGGATTTTTTTTCTTTCTTTTTAGAAGAAATGGGAATGTTTTCATATAGATTGTGGACATTAATGCATAACTATGTGATTATAGGAAGAGCCATTGACTGTACACTTAGGATGGTTTGTATGATGTGTAAATAAAACTATTAAAAATAAACTACTAAGCAATAATCAAGAAAGTCAAAATACAACCTCCAAAATGGGAGAAACTTTTTGGAAACTATGAATCGGATAAGGGTTTACTGTCCAGATTATATAAAGAACTTTTACAATGCAACAACAACAAAAAAAAGTTTAGTGGGCCAAGGACTTAAATAGACATTTCTCTAAAGAAGATATACAAATGGCCAATAAGCATATGAAAGATGCTCAACATCATTAATCATAAGAAAACTGCAACTCAAAACCACAATGAGATATTACTTCCACCCACAAGAACGGGTACCATTAAAAAAATGGAAAAGTGTTGGATAAAATTCAGAGAAACTGGGACTCAAGTGCATTGTTAGTTGGAACGTGAAAAGGTGTACATCCACTGTGGAAAGCAATATGGTCATTCCTTAAAAAGTTAAACATAGAATTACAATATGATCCAACAATTACACTTCTAAATAAATACACAAAGAAAGCAAAATCAGGGTCTCATACAGATACTTTCAGCCCAATGTTTACAGCAGCATTATTCCTCATGGCTCAAATGTGGAAGCAACCCAGGTGTCCAACACCAAATGAATGGATAAACAAAATGTGATCCATGCACACAATGGAATATTTTTCAGTCATAAAACAGAAGGAAGCTTTGAGACATGCTGCAACTTGGAATAACCTTGAAAACATTATGCTCAGTGAAATTAGCAAGGACAAATGTTGTTTGATATCATTTATAAGAGGTGACAAGAAATAATAAATTTACAGAGACAGAAAGCAGGTTAAACTTTACGAGGGGAATGAAAGGAAAGGGGAAAGGAAAGTGTTTGGAAAAACAATAAATAAATAAGTTCCATACTATCTTAAAATAGTAAAATATCTGGGAGATTCATTCCTGAATGCTAGAGAAGTAAAATGGTACCACCCACATGTAAACATGAGGGGAACTAGGAATCAAGTAACTCAAGCAAACTGCCTTCAGAATAAGACCAGTTCTTAGGGACTAGTATGTGGCTAATTCAGACTGGATGGAAATTGAGTCACAGCCTAGGAATCTTGTGAGTAAAGCAACTAGGAGAGGATCAGAACTTTCCCTTTGAATAATGTCTTAGTGTTCTAAGGCTGTCGTAACAAAGTATCACAAATGAGGTGGCTTTAAAAAACAGAAATTTATTGTCTTATGGCTGTGGAGGTTAGAAGTCTGAAATGAACTGTGGGCAGCAACATCCTCCCTCTGAAACCTATAGGGGAGAATCCTTCCTTGCCTGTTCTGGCTTTAGTTGGCTTGGATGGCAATCTTTGGCGTTCCTTTACTGTCGGCTACAGAACTTCAACGTGCTCCTCCTTCACATCCTTGTCCCCTCCGTCTGTCTGTTTGTATCCAAATTTCCCTCTTTTTGTAAGGACTCCAGTCCTATTGAATCATGGCCCTTTCCTAATGTACTTTGACCTCATCTTAACAAATAATATCTTTGAAGACTCTTTTTACAAGTAAAGTCACATTCATGGGACTAAGGGTAAGTATTTAAACATATCAAGTCAACCTCTAACAGATAATTTCATCCTTCCTGTATCATCCTCTTTTATTTCCCCTATGTTCTCCCCCACTGATTCATTCAATAAACTGTATTGAGCACCCAGTATATAGCACACTGATGTTTAATTTCATGTATCAACTTGGCCAGGTTACGGTGTTCAATTATTTGGTCCAGAAGCACTGGCCTGAGCAGGCCACAGTAGCTAGGCAGACAGAATTCTCACCTGCCATGCTGGAGACCCAGGTTTGATTCCCAGTGCCTGCCCATGTGAAAAATTAAACAAACAAACAAAAAGAAGCTTTTAATGTAGGGATATTTCATGGATTTAAATCATTGTGGTACTTAGATTCAGTTGTCAACTTGGCTAGGTGAAGATGCTTAGTTCTATTGCTGTGGATATGAGCCAATAGTATGTGAATCTCATCTGTTGTTGATTTCATCTGCAGTTGGTTAGGAGGCATGCCTGCTGCAATGAATGAATTGACTGATGCTTACTCAACTTAGCACAGTTCAAGCAGCTCAGCACACCTCATCTCAGCACTCTCAGCTCAGCCCAGGCCTTTGGAGATGCAAAAAGAAATCACCCCAGAGAAAGTTGCTGGAACTCAGAGGCCTGGAGAGAAGGCCAGCAGAGATCACCTTATGCCTTCCCATGTAAGAAAGAACCTCAGTTGAAAGTTAGCTGCCTTTCCTCTGAAGAACTAACAAAATAAATCCCCTTTTACTAAAAGCCAATCCGTCTCTGGTGTGTTGCATTCCAGCAGCTAGCAAACTAGAACAATCATGAATTACATCTATAGCTGACTACATCCACAATTAACAAAGGAGATTGCCTTCAGAATGAGAGAAGAATCATCCAATTAGATGAAGGCCTTAAAGAGAGAACTGATTACTTCGGCAGTTAGAAAGAAGAATTTCTATCTCTATTTCAGCCAGCCAATTTCTCCTGGAGAATTCAACGTTACCATCAGTTCCCAAATTGCAGCCTGTCCTACAGAATTCAGACTTGCCAATCCCCACAGGCATGTGAACCAATTCCTATAATAAATCTCTTTACTTACATATGTATCCTATTGGCTCTATTTCTCTAAAAAACCGACTAATACACAGACAGTGGGCTAAAGGCTAAGTGATAATTAACAAAATAGATATGGTCCCTGGATTAAAGGAGCCCTGAGTGTAGAGGCATAGACAAGCAAGTTGCTGGGTAATTTCAATAGTGGGGTAAGTGCTGAAGTAGGGGGAAGTACCTGTTTATAGGAGGGACATTCCACCAAGACTGAAAGCATGAGTGAGAATTAATCAGACAAAGGAGGAACATTCAAGTGACTGGGAAAAGTGTATAAGAAAGTCAGGGGCAGGGGGAAGAGAAGAAAACAAAAGTATTTGAGACACAAGGCATGTATAGCTAGAGAAGAGAAGGTGAGTGTGTCATGGAGGGCCTTGCAAACAATGTTAAAGAATTTTTACTTTGCTCCAGTAGCATTCTGGAAGGTACTTCTGAAACAGAAAGAAATGTTGTCTTGTGTGATCCAGAGTTTTGGGGAAGCCTCCATCTCCTGGGTAGGGTGGGAAAAACAGTCGCAGCAGGAGATGTCAGAAAATTCCAGAAGACATGGTGAAACCAACTTGGGGATAGGGCTGGGTTCTCTTTCCTTCTTGTGCCCTAGAGAAATTTTTCTCAAAGGGAGTTGAGGATGGAGTTGGCCCCCTGCCCTTAGGAGGTATGCTAAAATCACACTGTGACTTTTCATATACCACTGGAGTTCTACCACACTCTTCCTACCCTCCCTTACCAATGAGCATAGCACATCCCTCAGGAGTGTCAGGGTAGAAAAACAGATTGAGAAATGCTGCCATAGAGATTGTATGCTTTATTAGAGTAAAAGAAGCAGCAGAAAAACTTTAATGTATGTGTGTACATGCACACACGAGCACATGTGTGTGTTCAAGCAGGATTGGATGCACGGTTAAATTTGGATTTTAGAAAACATCTCAGCTCCTTGGAAAAGAAAAAGATAGGTTAGACTTCAAATGTAATAATCCAGGTGAGAGATGAAGAGGAATGGAAAAGGAGGCCACATTATACAGACATTTCAGAGGCAACACTAAATCTGGGGTTAAGAGAAGGGGAGAAACTAAGATGATCTTGAGGCTTCTCACTTGGTGTGGGGGAACCAAGTTCCATGATTCCATGATCTCCTTGGGGTTCTCTTGGTGAGTTCTGCTGCCCACCTCTCTGAGCCCAAGGGTCCCTGACTTTTCCCACAATCCCCTGGCCTCAACTGATCACCAACTCTGAAATGCCCTTTCATTCCAATATTTAAAAGGGAAAATGTTTTTAAACTCTTCCAAACTAACATTTATCAAACGTTTTGATGCTCACCCACATAAATTTATCTGAGCAATATTCACTTCTGAATCACATCATCTTATCAGCAACTGTAGATTTCTTAAGCCACATCTGAAGAGATTTAAATCACCACCTTCCAACATGAAAGAGAGATCTACTGTACAATTTGGTGCCTAGGATAAGTTAGTCAAATTATTACTGGCTCTAATTATCACCCCCATAGCTGTTAAATTCTTTGCCTGCAGCAGAGTTGAACACCAGAGGTGAGAAATTCTTTCCTGCCTTTGAAAATGCCAAGGAAAAAACCCAAAGGATTAACTTCCAATATGAACCTTAGAAATCAAAACTACACTGTACACAAAGACAGGGCAAGCAAAGGGAAAAGCACCAGCAAACGTGGAAAATAACTTATTGGAAAGTCAAAGATCTAATGTTGGTTTTATTTAGAAATTACCTCCTACTATGACTTGGATGTGTAAACTTGAGGCTGTATCACTCAAAAGCAGCAAACAGTGAAAAAAGAAAGAAGAAATGTAAAAAGAAGCTGAAGGTAGCCAATCCCTATATTAGTTTTCATTCATGCTTAATTAAGATATGAACAAGGAAAACCATTTTATCAGTCAGAAACATAATGGACAGAAGTGAGTACATCACAGAGTGAGAAGATAAGATCCCAAAGAACTGCTCTTTATTAGGAAAAGCCTTCTTTGATGATTACCATTGTCTTTTCAAAAGAAAGGTTAAGGTAAACTCTTTAAAGAAAGGGCTTTTCTCACCTTGTCAGTGAATGGCCCGCCTTACCAAATGCTTCTCCCTCTACCACTGATCTTCTTGTCTGAAATTTCCACTAGAATCTTTTAAGAGACATCAGCCTTTTAACTAAGTTAAAAAACATAAAGAGTGGACAGATTCACCAGTTAACCAGAGAGCATTCATCTTAAACAATCAACACCCATTTGTCCTACAGATGAAATCAGATTTTAGTGTCAGGATTCAGACTTTATCCTTTTACTTTCCATCCCTACCTATGCTTGCAATAAATACTCAAAAAAAAAAAATGGGTAATCAAATTGAAGAAGCAGAAACACACTTGAAAGATGATTTAAAAGCCAAAAGCTCTGAGCTCACACCCCCAGACTCCTGAAGTGTGATAAAGAAAATTTCCAGGAAGCTTCATCCTGGAAGTGAAGCACGAAGAAGAAGAAGAAAATCAAAGAAAAGGAAGAAAACATACAAAAGAACATTCACATGGGTAAAAATTAGTGATATGTATAGTTATATGAGTCCAAGTCTATATTAAAGACTGAATGACTTTTTCTTTCCCTATTCTTTTTTTTTATTAGAGAAGTTGTAGGTTTACAGAAAAATGTAGAAAATACAGAGTTCCTATATACTATTAATAATTATTAATATCTATCATTAACATCTTGCAATAGTGTAGTACATTTGTTACAGTGGATGAAAGAATATTATAATCGTACTATTAACTATAGTCCGTGGTTCACATTAAGATTGTGTAGTGCAGTCCTCTAGAGATTTTTTTTTCTTAAAGTACTCTAGTAACATACATACAATCTAAAATTTCCCCTTTTATTCACATTCAAATATATAATTCGGTATTAATTATGTTCACAATATTTTCCTATATCACTAACATCCATCACCAAAACTTTTCCATCACCCCCAAATGGAAACTATATACAATTTAAGCATTAGCTCCCCATTCTCTACCATCACCCTGGACCCTGGTTATGTGTATTCTAGTTTCTGACACTATGAATTTGCTTATTTTAATTATTTCACATTAGTGAGATCATAAAATATTAGTCCTTCTGTGCAGAATGACTTTTTTTTTTTTGGTGGGGGTGGGGTGCATGGTCCAGGAATCGAACCCAGATCCCCCGCATGGAAGGTGAGCATTCTACCACTGAGCCACCTGAATGATTTTTAATTCCATGAATTTTCTATTAATAGCCAAAGCTGCATCAATGTGGGACACAAGTAACCCTTCTTTTCCTTCCTGGTGTGTTTGTATTTCTATAAGGAATTCAAGGGTTTTTTGTCTATCTTGTGGGCATTTACAAAACCTGTATAAAAACCAGATAGAATACAACCGGTAAAAAGACAAAAGTATGAAAACTGACAACCTGAAGGATTGTCTCCTTAGGAAGATGATATCTTCATACTCTGTGGTGGCACATTTTCCTTGCCTGCTATGCTTATAGCACAACAGACACAAAGCAGCATCTGCCTGAGTGCTGATTATCAAAGTCATCTGATTTGCATGAAATACAGGTCAGAATGTACCAATTTAATATCTGGATTTATATTTAGGGTTACAATTAGGTCATTTCTTCTAACTTTGCTGATTTTAGGGAAAAAATAGCCCTTACATCAGCTGATATGTCATATAACTAAATTTACCACGATGATCTAAGGTTTCTTCTTAGGAAAAGCCTTCTTTGATGATTACCATTGTCTTTTCGAAAGAAAGGTTAAGGTAAACTCTTTAAAGAAAGGGCTTTTCTCACCTTGTCAGTGAATGGCCCGCCTTACCGAATGCTTCTCCCTCTACCACTGATAGTGCTTAAAATCCAGAAATTATGATAATTAACAAAGTAATTGTATGTTCTTACTTCCATCTTTCAAGGCTAAACAGAACACAGGAGGGTTCCTCGTGCAGAGGCACGAGATGGAGCAGGGATGGTGGACGGCCATGCTCTGGCTGTGGGATAATGACAGGAATAAGAGCTGAAACCAACAGAAAGGGATACAGAAGAGGGCTAAGATCATTACCAACATGAATTTGGAGTCACATGTGCCTGATTCTGCCTTCCACTAACTCTATGACTCTGGGAAAATTACCAAATCTTTCTAAAGTTCAGTTGCCTTATCTGTCAGAGTTAAAGTAACAGTATCTACCTTATTTGGGCTTTAATAAGAATCAAATAAGATAATATATGCAACAGTCCTACTTCCTGGCCCATGGTATGAATCCACCACTGGTTACTATATCAGTCAGGGTTCTGGCAGGAAACAGAGGGACAATGCAAAGAGAGTCTAATAAAGAGACTGAATACAAAGTCAACAGAGCTTGGGGAACCATGGTGGAGGTGAAGGGAGCCCCAGAAGGAGGAGTGTATAGAGAGAGCTATGAGTCCCCCAAAAGAAAGAAACTGGGACAACAAACACTCCAACCTCACTCTCCTCCCCCACTCCAGTCTCCTCCAGGACCAGTTTTTGGCTAAACACAGTGCAAGGCCAGAGGACAAAAACGCCCTCTCACGTACTCTATACAGTTTAGCCTCCTGGGGCTCAGACCATGGTAAAGAAGGATGGTGGGGCACGTAGAAGGTATGAGCACAAATCTTTCTGAGCCTTTGGTGTCAGAAATAAATGATTGAGCTCAAGTGTTTGCTGAGTGTCAAAGACAGTGTCTGGCATGTGGTGGTTGCTTAAGAAATATTTTTTGAATGATTGAATAAATTACCCTGTGAGTCAGATTTCTGGTTCATTTATGTGTATGCTGCCTTTTCCAGAATATCTATGACAAGTAAATAATATACAAGGGAGTTAAACCATCTGATAGCCTAAAGCTAAGGTGAAACTTCAACCCAACAATAAAGTTCATTCTAGACAGTCCCACAAGTCAAGTAATAGGATAACTGGAAATAGGAACAAGGTTGTACAGACAGGTGGAAGACAAGTCCTCCTCTTCCCACCCACACTTGGCTGACAATGTTGACAAGCTTGGGTTGTGTTCTCAGCCCCTCGAGCCACAACATGTGTGGATGAGGAGTCATGATGGTTACATCAGAGCCAGCAACTGAGAAGCCGGGCCCACTCATCCCACATTTTCCTTTGCTAGAACATAGGGAGGGAAATTGTAACTTCAGAGTCAATGTGGACAGATGACATCATGTGAAAAAAACAACACCCACGTAATGTGATAGCTCAGCTCGGGGAAGGGTGGAGAGTGATGGAGTAAAAACACCACTCAAAAAGATGACCAAAAGGGGCTAGTTGTTGTACTACTTGGACTCAAACCAGTTATAAATAAGTAAAGCCCTACAAAGAAACCTATTCTTACTTTGAGATTTATTTGTATTCTGCATATACATTGTTCCATGATTTAAAATGCTTTTTAAAAGCTGTCACATGGAAAATAGAGTTTCCATGGCTGACAGATTTCAAATAGAGTCGAAAGGTCATTCTGAAGGTTATTCTCATGCAGTTTATAGATATCCCTTTTCAGTTTTTGGTGTACTGGAGTAGATAGAGGGAAATACTTGAAACTCTTGAACTGTAATTCAGTAGTGTTGATTCGTGAAGATGATTGTATAACTACATAGCCTTCAAGGTGTGACCATGTGATTGTGAATACCTTGTGACTGACTCTCCCTTAATCCAGTGTATGGACAAATAAGTAAGAAAATAAAGACAAAAAATAAGTAAATAATGGGGGGGGGGTAGAGGGATCTGGGATGTTTTAGGTGTTCTTTTTTACTTTCATTTTTATTTTTCGGAGAAATGAAAGTGTTGAAAAACAGACTGTGATGATGAATGCACAGCTATATGATGATACTGTGAACCACTGATTGTACACTTCGGATGATTACAAAGTTGATATACAAAGTCAAACTTGGAAGGAAAAGGAGAAGAGAGGAATACGAACATTATTACAACAAATTTCATGAATGCACCATCCTCCTGGGAGCACCAACTGGTGCAGTTCATGGAAGGAGAACTGTCACATCTCTCTAACCCCTTCTCAGATCACTGGAGCCATCAGAAAATCTCAAACTATGGGAAGGCCTCTTTCCAACCTTCAGGAGGGAAAAACACCCTTAGATCTTATCAGTCTATAAATCAAATACCACAATCTATATCAGTATAATGCCTACAGCAAACAACGATTATAGAAGGGATCTTCAAATTATCCCAAATTCTGTGATTTAACGATAATAAAATACAGCCAACATCATGCTATTTAATAGCAATTGATGGACTGTTAGGTTGAGCTTTTAAGGCTCTCCCTTGATCCAATATTTTTTTAATCGTTTCCAACATGACTGCCTCACCTCTTGTGACTGCACACTCTTTGAGGGGAGAAGAAGGAAGATGGACACTCACAAATTGCCTACTTAACCTCCTTTCACTGCTGAGTCATCTTTCTTGTCTACCTGAGAACTCCTAAAGGAAACAAAAGGATTTCACACTTCTTTTAATGAACTTTTAATTTTAGAATAGTTTCAGATTTTTGCAAAGATAGGACAGAAAACCCATACCATGCAGCTTCCTCTCTTGTTAAGACCTTACATTAGTACAATACAATTGGCACAACTAATGAACCAATGGTAATACATCATTATTAGCTAAAGTCCATACTTTATTCTGATTTTATGACTTATTCTTTTAAAATAACTTTTCTGTTAGAAACAGCATATCATAAGTCTAGGAAGAAAGCCAACTACTTCACATTACTATGTATAGAGTTTGACCGCATACTATCATTGTATCTGATCAAATCACTGAGATATTTTACTATTAACTTAGAACATCTCAGAGAAATGGACCAGAGAATAGAGCACCATGTAGAAAACATAGTCCAGCCTTAACTCTGTTTTGCTTTAGAAAAACATCTGAACCTCTCTTTGAGCCTAAATTCTAACTCCTACAAAATAAAGAATTGAACCAGGTAATCCCTGAAACCAACTTTCAGCTTGAAATTCTATGATTCTTGAACATCTCAAAACATTTCAATGTTTTCATGGCAAACATTAAGAATTCAGGCCTGGAGGATTGCAATGCTGACTTTGTCAGTGACTTTTAAACTAGATTTTGGATTTCTAAATTTCCAAAATGGCCCAGAAGAAGCAAATAATTGGGATAAGCCTGTAAAGAAGCATCATGTGCAAAAATGGCTTCACTTAAAGAATGTGGCTAAAATTTTATAAAATTTAAAATATCAATAATAGCAGGGAACACCAGGGACTCTCATTCAGTATTGACCTGAACATTTTCCCATCCTCTAAGGATCCTCTCCTGAAGGTTTTTCATGTCATTTCATTTCATTTCAAAATTAACCCTCAAAAGAGACCAAATGTTGATATTTCGTCTCCTCTTCTTTTTATTCAAAAAAGAACAGTAAATAGACTGCAAATTCAAGTAAACAGGTTAGTTTAAACATTTCAGCATTAGTGAAATAGTGCTAAAACATCACACCAGAACTTAGAGTATAAAAGTCAAGTTTTTTATGCCTGACTATGGAAAAAATACCAGCATCTAACTGATTCAAAAGAGAAGCACTGTTATGAAGCAAAGCCTATTCAGTATTTACAGAAAACCCACTGGATGGACTCATTCCCAAACTAGACAACTCAAAGGCAAATAGAAAAAATAACTTTTTCACTAATGCGAAGAGAACAAACACAGATTTAGTTCTCATATTGTCACTCTTAAAAGAATTGAGTAAGCATATTGATAGACGGGGGGTCACAAAGGAAGAACATCATTTCACTCTTCAAGAAAGTAGTTTGTACCCTTGCAAGGGGCAAACCCCAGTTTCCTCAAGGCTTCTCCCATGTCTTTCAAGAGAATTAATGCATTTGTGATTTTTTAAGTGGCATTCACTGGCTGTAAATATAAAAACACTTTTCCTTGGAGTGAGCTCTTAAAGAATCCTCCCAAAAAAAGAAAAAAATAATAATAACACATATGTGTGTGTGCGTGTGTGTGTGTTTGGTATATGCAATTATATACCAAACCAGGATGTACTACTTAATTTAGCCCTGACCATGCCAAAAAAATTCAATAAACAATACATGGAGAACATTTTTAAATTGTCCAGAAATAATGATAGTATATAGTCTTATTTGTCCAATTCATATTTTAAAAATATTTTTTCAATTTTATAGCCTTAACATCTAGGAAGATCACTGAGTGAAAAGGAAAGTATGTATATTTTAGAAACAGATCAGATCCTATTAGTTACTAATTGTGTGATATTAGACCAGCTATTTAATCTCTATGACTTCATTGTCTTTTCTCCAAAAAGTAAGGACAATAAATTTATTAAGGTCAAAAAACATATAATTTACCTAGCAAAGTATCCAACACAAGGACAGCACTCGTATTACGTTCTTCCACCATTCGTATTCAATATTAATTTGTGGTACAAACCTTAGCAGAGAGTTGGGCTGAATTTCAGATTTCAAGGCATGCCTTGAAATACTTCTCCCTCCTTACTCCTATCTTCACATTTATCTATGGCAGTTTCCATAGAAAATTAGGAAAAAACTAAGAATTTACTACTACATCTCAACACAGAACCAAGACTTACTTTTTAAAAGACGTACTTCCTCTAGAAAGAAAGCATAACCTTGTAACCAAAGCCAAATATTATTTTATTTAATTATAATCATTAATGAGTATTTAGGTTGTGCAATAGAAGCTGCAGGTAAACAACTGCAAAGTAATGAGTTCTATGTTGAATTCAATTTCCTTCAATACCAAAGGTATAACTTTGAAACACTATCATATCTGAGGCCTTCTAAAAATAATGTGCAGAAGAACGAGAATTCAACCAACAATCAATTTTTTTGTAATAAAGGGACAATGAACTAGGATAAATAATTGGAATCCACACATATTTCAAAGTTTTTGCTTTTATAAAATCTCTTCAAATAAACTTTTTAAATAAAGTAACCAATCAGAATACCACATTTTTATCTTAAGTGATAAGGAGTTTTAATATAATCAAAAGAAAAAGGGAAAAATATAAACTGCCTATGTATGCAATGAGTAAGAAAAACTTTAAAATTTTTTCTCTTTAGTTAAAAAAAATGAAGCCATTTAGAAAAATGCAAAAAATACAAATCATCTGAAATGCTAACACCCAGAGTTAACCACTGTTAACCTTTTGGTGAAACTAGGTAAGTTTCTCTATATACATAAATAAGAGCACACTATTTACACCATGACTTGTTATTTCTACTGATCTGTGCGTGACATTTTTGAAGGTCAGCAAATATGGACCTTTAATAACATTTTAATACTGCATGGTATTTCACTGGGGCTATAATACATAATTTATGAAACCAGTTCATTTTTGTTGGAGGGCTTTTCATTTTTTGCCCATTTTTTTTTTTTGCTATTAAAATAATGCTGCAATTAACATCTTTATGTCGACAGTTTTTGGCATGCAATTTCTTAAGATGGATTACTACGTCAAATGCTATGCATATTTTATATTTTGTTGTATCTTTCCAAAAGGATCTGTTAGAGAACCTTATACCAATTTCCTCTAAACACTGGAGAATTTAATTAACAGCCACATACAAGTTTTCTTTTTTAACTACATGAAAATGTTGGGATCTTAGGATGGAGGATGGGGTAGTAAAGTTTGAGAGAGAAATAGGAAAGTTTTGGCCTGATCATTTATTGCTCCCTCCCCCATTAATACAACAGCAGCAATAAAACACCCTTCAGTTGTATTTCAAGACAGGTAACATAATGGGAGGTGCTGAAAATGACAAGATCCATTTGGACCGCACTTAGCAATTGCAAAGTACAACATCCATTTGGACTGCCCTTGGCAATTGCAAAGACTCAAGAAGTCTGTGAGATGGGTTAGGCAAGAATCATGAAACTTATTTTGCAGATAAGGAACAGAAGCCAAGTGTTCACTTTCCAGGACATGACACAGTCAGAAACAGTTTCAACTTTGGGTCCAGCATGGCCCAGTGCTTGGCAGGTCTCTTCTTTCCACTGGCCACATCTTTGTAACTACTGCACTATGGTCTCTATTCTAAAATGGACCTGAAATGCACAGAGGTGCCCAAGAGGGAGCTTTTGTTCCTTGGTATCAGTGTCAACTCACACCCTATGTCTAAGGCCTTTTACAGATCCGAATATTTCTCTTTTCCATAATAGGTCTCCCTGCATGGATCAGTGCTGCAAATAGTTGAAATGTTATTGCAGGTCCCTTCCTTAAAGGAATCCTCAGTCAATAGTTTTGCAATCTAGTGAGGTATAAAATTGAGTCAAGAATCACAGCTTTCTTTCTCTAAAACAGGAAATATTTTGGAGAGAGTCTCTTTTTAGAGCCACAACAGAGCCGGCACAGCCAGAGACCTTTGGAGATGCAGAAGAAAAATGCCCCCGGGAGAGCTTCATGAAACAAGAAGCTGGGAGAGAAAGCTAGCAGATGCCACCATTCACCATGTGCCTTTCCAGTTGAGAGAGAAATCCTGAACATCAACAACCTTCTTGAACCAAAGTATCTTTCCCTGGATGCCTTAGATTGTTCATTTCTATAGCCTTGCTTTAGTTGGGGCATTGTCACAGCCTTAGAACTGTGGACTTTCAACTTAATAATTCCTCCTTTTAAAAGCGTTCTGTTTCTGGTATATCGCATTCCAGCAACAAGCAAACTAGAACAGCTGCCCAATAAGGAATACCGTATTTCTGTCCCTAGGAACACCATACCATATTGGACAATATCAGAGATCCCTATGAGTTGGGCCTCCGGGCACCTGTTCCAAACTTCACACCCATTACGGTCATTACCCACACTTCCTTCTGAAAGTTAAGTGCAGCCACCAGCCTCTGCTATTTGGGAACCCTCTCATCCCGGCTGTTACCAGCAAACAGCCTTGTCTACCATCAGACCACATCTGCAGAGGACAGAGACCACTCGGCTTTTCAACAATGCTGGTGGAAATTAGCTTCAGCCAGGGGGAGCTCTGGAGCACAAGTTGTACCAAAGAGTTATTTTCCCACTCAATCTTAAAGCAAGGGTCGAAGACTGGAAGAACCTCACTTAAGTCAGTCATCCTCTGATGGTTGCTCTGGTGTGGGGGTGTGGTAAGCCTGTCACTTCCAAGCAACTCCCATTTGCCTAAGAGCAATTTTCCAGTAAGGACAGAAGGTCTGTCTTATGAGCACAACTCACAGCTGCTGGGGTTGAGCGCAATTAGCTCAAGAAAGGGGCCTGGGCGGGGCGTCAAGAGTATCCACTACAGTCACCTCGGGAGAATGCTAAGGGATCCAGACTACAATTTTTAAAACTGGTAAATATAGGCGAAACACTAAGAATTTATAAGAATTGTACCACTGTGAATCTAAAAGTTGATGAAAGTTAAGTTTGTCTTTGAAGAAATATTTCAGCTAGCAAATGGAGAAAAATTATAATACCACCCATTTTTGCAATCCCTAATAAATTAATGGATCTAAGTATTGAACATTATGAAAAGAGTGATAACCAGGCATGGTGAATCTCCAGAAGGAAATAAGGCAGTTATTGTCAGGGCCCAGGCCCCACCCCGCCTCCATTCTGTGAACAAGTCACTCCACACAGGAAACCTACCTGACCCGGGAGAAACAAAGTTCGAAGAATATGAAACTACCCTACCCCCAATCACTGTTGGTAACCAACTCTCGCGAGATTCTGCCCAACCAAATCTCACCAGAGTCTGCTAAAACCACCTTGTAACTATGTCTCGCGGGATTCTGTTAAACTTAAGAAGCTGCACGCTTGGCACGTCGCCACCCTTTTTGGTATTTGGCCGTAGTGCTGATCTTTATTTCTCAGCCGGCGTCAGTGGGAAGATTTTCCTCCTGTTAGTAAGTCTGAAATTAAAACTCATGGGCCTGGCATGTTCTTTGGTCTCAGGGTTGAGTTAGGTTGGAACAGTTAGCTAATAAAGTGTTCGTGCTAAATTATAATGGAGTCTCGCCCTAATGAAGCCTCTTCCTCTGGCTCCATTTATAGGAAATGCAGAGAACAGAGGAACATGCTAAACAATATCTCAGCTAAATCCAGAATGTGAGTGAAAATACTGAGAATAGTGAAACTTTCAATTTTTCAAAAAATAAATTTCAAGAAAAAAGATGGAGGGAAAACCTAAAGATTTAAAGATATAAGATTGTATCATCTAAAAGCAATGTGTAGAGGTTACTTCAACCCTCATGGAACAAACTGTCAAGAATAATTACAGGAAAATTGAAACGATTGTTGTTGACAGTGTCAATTCATTTTGTTCCAACCATCTGGGCTCTTTGCTGTTCCTCAAACAGGCAGGCATGTTCCTGATTGACGGCGTCTACATTTGCTATTCCGTCTGGAAGAAGATTTCTGACATGGTTTCCTTCCTAAAACATCACCTTCTTGGGAAGAATTCCTAATTCAAATCTCGGTAAGTATTTGTTGCTGGTAAATAAATGTGGACGACCCAGCTATATAATATTAAAAGAAAAGGAAATTCCAAGATACACTATTTTTATAAAGTTAAAAACCACTAAATGTATATTTCGTGTTTGAGGAGTACATATTGTGAGAAAATAGCTGCATATTGTGTGTTTGCACACACATGCTGACGCAGAGAAATGATAGAAACAAAACTCAGGTGGATGTTACTTCAGGTAGAGTGAGACAACAGGAACAGGTATATTGTAATTTTTTAGGAAGATGTAAGTTATTGTCACTAATTCTTATCTTATGTAGATAGTGGATTTATAGATGTTTATTATATATTTATTAAGTAATCAAAAACTAAAATAAAAGTAACAAAATTATACCAAATTCTAACAAAGATAGCACTCATAAAAAAGAAAACAATAGGCCAGCATTGCTTACAAGTATTTGTACCAATCCTAATTAAACTATTATTTTAAAAAATTATCTAACAGCATTTTTTTTAAATGATACACAACAATCAAGAAGGCATCCCAGTAATACAAAGGCAGATAGTGTTGGGGAAACTATTTATATAATTCAATAGAGAAAAGAAAAGAGCACTTCTATATATGCCAAAATCAGTTAATAAAATTCAACATTCATGACTGATAAGAAAGTTTTACAAAGTAAGAATAGATAGATACTTGCTCAACATACTGATTTATATTCATATATATGTCTCATGGGTTTTATTTTAAGATCACAGATTAAGCCTGTTCCCTCTGAAAAGGTTTTGGGTTTTTTTTTTTTTTTTTTAACTTTTGACATATGGCAACAAGATGGTATTTGAGTCAGTGTTCCTCTGAAAACAGCTTATTTACTAGCACATTATTGAGGATACAACCCTTAGGTGGCAAAGATGAGGGGGAAAGGAAATAAGGCAGAGAAGGAAAGAAAACAAATAAAAGATGATGCCTTGGGCATGCTATGGTGGCTCAGCAGGCAGAATCCTCGCCTGCCATGCTTGAGGCCCAGGTTCGATTTCCCGGTGCCTGCCCATGCAAATAAAAAAGATGGTGCCTTGCCAGACTGCTTACAGCTTCACAAGAAAGCACAACCAATTTTCTATCATATAGGATGTACCCAGAGAAGCCATATGGAACCACTGTCCCAAGGAACAGTCCCATCTTCCATCTCCTACCTCTCACTAGGTGTAAAATGAGCCACATGGGGCACTAACCTTACCTCTCTCCCACCCCCACATACACTTCTATGTTACTCAGCCCTTTTGGGGCAGTAGCTGAGAAAGTGAGACCCTATACCCTGCAGCACAATATATCCTCTGAGTCAGGAAGAGCAGGAGATAACAGGACATCTGTGGCTCAATGCAGCAAGGATAATGGAAGCTCTGCCAAAGCTGATCTCCATCTCAGGGTAGCTGAGGAACTCAGCAATATCAGGAGATGACATGGTTATAGCAGCCACTAAGGCTCCCATTGAGGCCCAGGAGGCACGTGGAGATTAACAAATCTGTGGAGGTGCATAATTTTATATAAATAGGGAGAGCAGAAAAGCAACAAAAAATTTTTAGAATCTGAAAGCCATAGATTAGCGGTATCTACCTCAGCAGAAAACTGCTGAAAAACAAATCATCGAGGCAAATTGTTACTGTGAGGGGCCCAGAAAGGACGTAGACAGTGCCTACAACCTTTCAAGTGGGATTTTCCTGGCCACCTCATAATTTTCTCTTACTCATCTAGGAACAAATATTCTGAGAAACAACCTTATTTACCCTACAGAATTCTCAAAAATCTCAGGAATTGCTATCACCTGTTACCACTGGAATTTGCTTGGTGGTTGAAGAGATTAGAATATTCCTCCCTGAGAAATATGACTACCCCAAGATACTGACATCTAGAATTCCTCCATAATAGCCATATTGCCTTATAATGAAACTCAAAGTCACAGCCACACCCTGTGAACAGTCAGGCATGAGTAGAAAATCAGGCAGATATCTGATTTCCAACACTGAAGATAAGAACTAAAAGGAGAGGGAAACTTCTGAGGAAGATGGTAGAGTAGGGAGCTCTGGGACACAGTCTTCCCATCAAGAAAACTAACAGACAGGAACTATTCAAAACAATGATTTTGAAACTCCAGAAGCCAGAACTATGATATACAACATCCAGGGAAGAGAAAGGAAAAGGCAGATAAATTATAGTAAAGAACTGTAAATTGAACTCTCCACACAGCAGCTACCAGTGCCCACCCCCACTCCCACAACAGGTAACTGTGGGGTCCAGTCCCTGGCTAGCTGCTGGTGATAAGAAACAGACTGAAAAATCCTCTTCCCCAAGAACAGGGGTGAATATAGATGAAGGATGATCACAGCTTTTGATTAGTGAATTCACATCGCTGAGTCCTGGCTCTGAGGGCAGCTATGGTTTCAGCTTACCCCAGACAAAGGGAGTGGCAGTCACTGTTTCAACCTGCCCTGGTCAGTGGCAGAGGTGTGAAATGTTAAAGATGCAATGCTTCCTCAGCCTGCAGGGACAGCTAGCTGAAAGTCTACATTTGTTGGGCCGGTGAGGAAAGCTCAGCTTTGGGGAACAGTCAGAAAAGTTTTTGAAGCCCTTCCTGATCCCCTCCCCTGGGTACTTTGTGCCAGTTAGTGTACCATTCATGGGTCATGGGTCCCTGGTCCATTGTAGATGGGAAAGACTGACTTGGGAAAGTCCTTTCCAGGGTGGCCCTCATCCCCAAATTTTCCCTCCAGGCAAAAACAGTGTGACACAATCAAAGCAGTGTAAAAAACCATAGAAGTAGACAGTCTGTGATACAGTGCTGTCAGTGTAAATACCCAGAAGAGGAAGCTCTGCCTCCTGAGAAGGAGAGGGGGTCAATCAAGCCCCTTTAACAAGGAAACTCCAAAATAATTAACAATCAAAATCCCAGGACAAGACAGAGGCCCAGAATGACAGAGAAAATCTAGCACACTGAATTCACCATGAACAGATCTTCCTGATGATGGCTGAAGCTCAAGAAAATCTCTGTCTTATCACCAGCTGGTTACAAAACCAAAAAACAGACATCCCAGAGAGCACACCTCAGACTTAGACCATCTTAAAATATTAAAATGTAAATGTGCAACTAAAGCGTGTAAAACAAACAACAGAAAATGATGGTCCATCCAAAGGAAGAGGATAAAAGTACAGAAAATAGCAATAAGAAGATGAAAATGTGGACATACTGAGCAAAGTCTCTTAAAATGATCACAAAAATGCTCAAGGAGATGAAGGAAAATGTGAAGAACTAAATGATATCAAGTATACAATGAATGAACCACATAAGAGTCTAAGTAAAGAGATAGAAATTTTAAAAAGGAACCAAAAGAGGACTACTAGAATTGAAGACCACAATACAGAAAGAAACAATGCCAGGAGAGTTTCAAGAGCAGATTGGAGCTGGAAGAACAAAGAATCAGTAAACTTGAAGACAAGACAACTGAAATGAATCAGCCTGAGGAGCAGAAAGAAAAAATAATTATTAAAAGTCAAAATAGCCTAAGACATCTATGGGACATCGTCAAGTGCCCCAATATATTTGTTATGGGAGTCCCAAGAGAAGAAAGAGAGAAAAAGGCAGAAGAAATACTAAAAGAAATGATGACAGAGAACACCCCAAATTTAGCAAAAGGCATGAATATTTACATCCAAGACGCTCAGAGAACACTAAACTGGATAAACATGAAGAAAAATATACTCTGTCATATATTGGTTACACTATCCAATGCAAAGGAAAAGGAGAGAGTTCTGAAAGCTGCACAAGAAAAGCAATATGATATATACAAGGCAATCCCAATTAGATTGAGTACAGATTTCACATCAGAAACTAGAATGCAGTGGGTTGAAATTCTTAAAGTGCTGAAGGAAAGCAACTGCCAATCAGGAATTTTATATCTGCAAGACTCTGTTTCAAAAATGAGGGGAAGATTAAGATATTCTCAGATAAACAAAAAGCTGAGGGAATTTATCACCACTAGGCCAGCTCTATAAACAATGCTAGAATGCATTTCCTTAGGCTGAGAGGAAAGGACACTAGACAGTGTCACAAAGCAGCATAAAGAAATAAAAGCCTGTGGGAAAGGTAACCATCTGGGTAACTATAAATGTTAGTATTATTGTATTTATTGTTTGTAAGTCCACTTTTACTTCCCATAGGTGATAAAATGCATAAAAAAGTAATAATAAGTGTAGATTTTTGGACATACAGTGAACAAAGATGATAAGTGATAGCAAGTACAAAAAAATAGTGGGGAACAGTGGGATATAGGAAAAGTATATATGTTTGCTATAGAAGTTAAACTGGTTTCAAACCAGATATGGTTGTTAAACATTTAGGATGTCAAATGTTAACCCCATGGTAACCACAAGGAAAATAGATGAAAAATATATTCAAAAAGGAATGAGAAGCCACTCACTATGATACAACATAAAAAGCAAATAAAACAAAAATAGGCATTAATGGAAGTGAGGGACAAAAAAGGTATAAGACTTTCAAAGGCTAAATAGCAAAAATGGCAGAAGAAAGTTCTGTATTATCAGTAGTGGTTTTAAATGTAAATGGGTTAAGCTCTCCAGTCAAAAGGCAGAGACAGATTAAAAAGCATATCCCAACTATATGCTGAAAGGATAGAAAAAATATACCATATAAGTACTAATCAAAAAAGAGCTGGGGTGGTTATACAAACATTGGATAACATAAACATTAAGTAAAAAAAACAGTTATGAGGGACAAAAATGATCATTATATACTGTTACAGGGGACAATTCAATAGGAAGATGTAAGAATTACAAATACGTACACACATAACAGAAGAGCCCCAAAACATATGAAGCAAATACTGACAGATTTGAATGGAGAAATTGATGGTTCTACATAATAATAAGACACTATAACACACCACTGTGAACAATGGATAGAACGTCTAATGAGAAAATCAAAAAGGAAGTGTAGGGCTTGACTGCAACACTAAACCAACTAGGCCTGAAAGACATATAAAATACGGCACTCAACAAAAACAGAATACACATTTTTTATGAGTGTACCTTAATCATTCTTCAGGATAGAAGATACGCTGGGTCACAAAAAAAATTCTCAATAAATTAAAAATATTGAACTCATACAACGTGTATTCTCCAAACAAAATGGAATAAAGCTAAAAATCAATAACAGAAGGAGAAATGAAAAATTCACAAATACGTGGAAATTAAACAACATACTCTTAACTACTAATGGCTTGAAGAGGAAATCAGAAGCAAAATTAGGAAATATCTTTGGACAAATGAAAATGAAAATACAACATAAAAAATTTTTGCTCCTCAAAGAACATTATTATGAAAATAAAATGATAGTGTACACAATGGGAGAAAATATTTGGAAACCACATATCTGAAAAAGGTTTAATACTCAGAATATATAAAGAAATTCTTTAATGTAACAACAAAAAGACAATTTTAAATGGGTAAAAGACTTGAAAAGACATCTCTCTGAATAAGATATACAAATGGCAAAAAAAGCACATGAAAATATGCTCAACATCATTAGCCATCAGGGAAAAGGAAAATAACAAGTATTGGAGAAGATGCAAAGAAATAGGAACGCTCATTTATAGCTGGTGGAAATGTAAAATGGTGTAGCCATGTGGAAAGCAGTTTGGTTTTCCCTCAGAAAACTAAGTAAATAGCTACCATGTGAACTGGCAATCCTTCTACCAGGAATATACCCAAAAGAATTGAAAGCAGGGACTCAAACAGAAATTTGCACACTAGTGTTCAGAGTGGCATTATTCACAATTGCCAAAATATGGTAACAACCCATGTGTCTAAAACCCAATGAATGGATAAACAAACTGTGGTATAAGTATATAATAGAATAGTTTTCAGCTGTAAAAAGGAATAAAGTCCTGATACATGCAGCAACATAGATGGACTATGAACACATCATGTTGAGTGAAATAAGCCAGACACAAAAGGACAAATATTGTATGATTTCACTGTTTTGAAACAATTAGAATGAACAAACTCATAGAATTTAGAATATGGATTATCAGGGGATAGAGTAGGATGGAGAGTGGGAAGTTGAGGTTTAAAATATACAGGTTTCTATTTGGAATGATGGAAATGTATGTTAATAGATGGTGGTGATTGTAACACAAACATTGCAAATGCAATTAACAGCATTGAAATCTATATCTGTATATGATTAACGGGAAATAGTAGAGTGTATTTATGGTACCATAACACAAATTTTTAAAAAAATATTTGGATCTACACTACACAAACAGTGAACCCTAAGTTAAAGCATGGACTTTAATTAATAGTACAATTATTAAAATATTCTATCATCAATTGTAACAAATGTCCCCGACCCTGTAAGGTGTTGGTGGTTGGGTGGTATATGGGAATCCTGTATTTTATGCGTGATTTTTCTGTAAACCCACAATTTCCCTAATAAAAAGAAAAATTCCTTTAATACCCTCATGTTTATCTTTTCTTACTCACAAGTAAAAATGAAAGAGTGATTTTTTGCTTCATATTTCATGGAATAAAATAAGTTTATAATTTTAAAGGAAGATAATCCTGATAAAGACTGAAACCTGCAAGAGAAAAAAGCTAAGAGAAGAATAAAAAATTGCAACTTGGGAAAAAACAGAAACTAAGATTTAAAACCATGAATCTATTTTTATTACGTTCAGAGAAATAATGCAAGATTTTGCATCCATGAAGAAAGGAGAAGAGAATCTATACAACAATGTTCAGAGGGGAAAATTATCTCTTGAAAATTAAAAATCATGAGCACAGAAATGGCAAACCTAAAAGAATGGTTCAAGATAAAACTGAGGAAATTTCCTTAAAAGAAAAGCAAAACTACAAAAGTATAGAAAAAGGAAAGAAGAATAAAGAAAGCTGGAGATCCACCCCAAGAGGTCCAACCACTGAATAACAGGATTCCAAAAAGAAAGAGCAGAGAAATAAAAAGAGAAGAAAATATCAATGAAATAATTGACAGAACTCAGGAGAAAAAGGACATGAGTCTGTAGATTAAAAGGATTCATCAAGTACTCAACAGAGGGGGTGAGACAGATCCATACAAGGTACATCATGGTAAAATTTCAGAACATTGAAAACAAAGACAATATCCTAAAAGATTACAGAGATTTTTTAAAAAGTACTACCTACAAATGATCAGGAATCGGAATGGCTTTGATTTCTCAATGGTAACACAAAAGCTATAAGACACTGAAGCAATACCTTCAAAATTCTGAAGGTAACCAATTTTAGACCATTGATTCTATACCCAGCATAACTATCAGTCAAGTTAGGAGTGGAATAAAAAACACTTTCAGATGCAAGAGCTCAAAAATATTTCCTTCCCATAAACTTTCTCAGGAATATCTTAGAAAATGGGTTCTACTAAATTGAGGAACTAACAAAAAAGAGAAAACAGAAGATCCCACAAAAGAAAGGCAATGAGAAACTCTAGGATAATGGCAAAGATGGATCCCAGAATGAGAACTTGTACCAGGGATAGAAAACAACTGGGACACATCAGAGCAAGCTGGAAATGTGTGCCCCAAAATAGGGTACACATATGTGGCTACTATTTCTGCCTGACTTTTAAAAAAAAGGCATAGTGAATGTTGTTGGGACTCAGAGTGATGACCATGTATGACTGGGACTGATTGATAAAACAAGATGTTCCTAATATATGTGTACTCAAATATATCTCTTTTAAAGATATATCTCTTTTACTGCAATCTTGGTAAATGCCTTCTAATATCCATAGATGGCAATGCAGAAGAAAACACAGATCTGCTTGAATAAGAATTCTCCTCTATTTATATACTATTTATAAATGCCTAGAATATCTGTGGAACATATGAAAGAAGCTGCCTATAACAACTGTTCTCCCTAAGAGGAGACTTAGATCTCTAAGGAAAGAGGTATAACAGAGAGTGACTTCTGCTGTTTACCCTTTAGTTTCTCTGAATTTTGAACCATGTACATGTATTAACTTTTCAAATATTATTATAATAAAATACTTTACATAGATATGTGAGTCATACTTTAAACCCAGGGCCAGAAGCGTGCTTAAATAAGCATTCATCATCAAGTAAAAAAAAAACAAACAAAAAAACTGTCAGTTATCTTAGTTACTAATCAGCATTGTTTAACAAATACTAATCAATGCATTTAAAAATAAAATGAGGAATAAATGATTGGCTTTTGCAGATGACATTTTTAATGACCAGAGGAAGAATGAAAAAGCTATTAGAAACCATAAGAGAACTTAGTAATATGGTTGATTAAAAAAATAAAATATAATAATCCATAACTTCACTGACATTAATCAGAAAATGTTTCATCACATTTATTTTACACAAGAATGTAATATTGTCACCTAAAAAATATTAAAATAAATAGAAACACACCAAATAAAAAGTTAATTTCCCTCTTCCTACCTGCCCTTCGCTCTCTATAACTTTATAAGCTAGATTCTATTCTAGCCCCCATTTTACAGATGATGTTTAAAATATAAATAATAGAATCATGACATATTACATTAAAAAGATAGCTGAATGTCTTCAACCCTTGGGTAAAAAGAAAGCATTTCTAAGTACGTCACAATTTTCAGAAGCCATAAGAAAAAGAGTGATGAATTTTACTATCTTAAAATTTAAACCTACTGTATAAAAATACTAAAAATTATTCAAAATACAAAGAACTGGGAAAAAATTGTACTGTGTATGACAAACAACAATCCTTTATAGACAAAGGATCCTTACATATCCAAAAACAAAAGGAAAACAAAAAGAAAAATGGGCAAAGAAACCATCAGAAAACTCACTAAAGAAATAAAAATACCACTAAAAGTGACCAGCCATAACCATAACTATATAAATACAAAAAAAATTTGATGAATACTATATTTCATCCAACAAGTTGGCAAAGATTAAAAACTTGATGATACCTAGTGTAAGTAACAGTTTAGAAAAAGAGATATTCTCAGAGTTTAAATTGGTAGAATTTTGGAAGGTGGATTGACAATATAAATCAAATTGTACATACATATACCCAGTAAGTCAGCCCTCCCATTTTTAGGAATTTACCCTAATGCGGCTGTCATACAAAGGCTCAAAAATTTAGCAGGGATGTTCATGGGAAATGGTATGTTAAATAAAAATTCAAAACCATATAAATGTTCGACAGCAATAGACTGAATACGTTATGTTACAATCACATGATGAAATATTTCCACCCTTTAAAATTTTGAATATATATATATATCCAGATATGCAAAGGTTTCCAAGGTATGTATCAACTGAGTGAAGCAAGTTACAGAATAGTACATGTTAATATTGTCTCAAATGAGTGAATATGTGCATGTGTGTATGGGTGTATTTTTTACCTTTAAATCTATTTACTCTCCATAGTTAAATCTATGGGGAGTAAAATGAAGGGAGGATTTTAAAATTTTGACAGGATCTACTTTCTCTGTATCCAGATCATCATTGTTGCCAGGCATGTCTCAGCTTTAAGATAAATAATACTAAAAATTCCATGTAACAGATCAACTTACTTAAGGGAACATTTTGCCACTAAATCATCCTGGCAAATCCATCGAGATGCAAAATTCCACATGAGCCATTTTAGGCTAGTTTGTGTGAGAGAGAAAGAAATGATAAATAACTCCTGCCTCACAATTTTTCTGGCCAACCTCCAGATTTTTTTGTTGGACAGTCTAGCACTCTGGGGCTTAATGAAGTACTTATTCAAATGTAGATAGACCACTTCTTGATTTAAAAACAACAATCACCACCAAAAAGAAGGAAAAAAGCCATCTTGTCCTCAAATATAAGTAATCCCTGAAAAAGCTGAATGTTCCCAAACCTGGGCAAAAATACAAACTGATTTTTCTAACTGTAACTCCTTTGCCTACATACCTGATATTTACGCATATGAAGCTCCTTTGTATTCTTCGTGAAGAATGCCTCCATTTTGGTGCTCCACAGCAAAACCAATGAATGTTTTCCTTTTTCAGGCCCAGGCATGAGCTTTTCTGAGTTTATCTATGGTCTAGACAACTGAAGGACATTTCTCTGGTCAATTTGTCTAAACTCCATCACTGAATCAAGCCCAATCGCTACAAATTTTCACAGTTGCTTCCAGAGCATGATAGACACATAGATGCTTTGACCTGATGCTCCTTCAAGGAAGGCCTTGTTGCCCCACTGCTGCTGGGAGTGCTGTGAGCAGACAACCTTCAACTGACACACTTTTGGGGATTGCCCCAGCTCCATATATCAGCCTAGCCCAATGTCAGACACTTTTATAGGCAGCCCAAAACGAATTGAGGTAGGGACATAAAGTCTCAGCTATTTTGGCCCAAAAGAGAGACTGTTCTTGATAGGCCACTTTAACTCCAGAGCTCCACAAAGGAGTCAGCTGAGGCTGTCAGGCCTGCATCACAGTTGGACTTCTCCTGCTGTCAATCATGTTTCCATCCCCTCCTATCCATAAGTGTTGATCCCAAGGGCATCCCCCAATAAACCCCCTCAACACTATAGTCTGTCTCAGAGTCTGCTTCCTGGAGAACCCAGATTGTGTCACCAGGATTCAATTTGACATTATACCAGGACAAGAAAGGTTCAGAAATGCTTGTGTCATTTTTCTGTAACCTGTAGATGAACCATGGCAGTTTCTTCAAGGCAAGACAAGAAAGACAGGGCAAGACTAGCATCTGATAGAGGATAATCTTGAGCAGGACTGGATGTGTAAAGGCAAATGGTCACCATAAGGGGCCAAGAACAGAAACATATCCAGCAAACGATAAGTCACAGTGAAGAAAAATACTGAGTTGAAAACAATGCTAGATATCAGCCCAAAGGTAATAGGGTCCACCAGCAGCTAGAATTCAGGAACAGAACTGTAAACTCAGAGTAGGAAAGAGCAAAAGCAAGAATGGGCCTGGCCTTAGGATAGATTTGGAAGTGTAGACTGGGTGCCAAAGTGGAAACTTAGAAAGAGGGAGCAAGGCAGTAGTCCAGTTACACCACTGAGAAGGGTCCCATTCAGTTAAGGTACTGAATGTAGGCACCACAGTGGATGGAAGCTGAGCTCAGAAGACCTGTGCTTGGCACTGGGGCTTCACATCTTGGTCAGAAGAACAAAAAGCATAACACTATACTTACCTAAGAGGGATATTATTAGGAGTAAAGTTCAATGCCTAGACAAGCACTGGGTGGTAAGGGGGTAGGGGGCGAGAGGGAAGCTAAATTTTGAACAGTGGTAGGTACTGTAGTGTAGTTTGAGGTTATTTAAGAATTCCCAATCCAAGATCCTTATTGCTCTGTGAATAAGGATCATTTCTTGGTACTGATCAAAGACCAAGCCTGCACTTGAGGAGCCCAAGGGACCGAGCCACTGAGGCTGGCACAGGTAGAGACAGGGCTGAAAGGCAGAGGCTCATTATTTCTTTCTTGATTAACAAGGGAGACTGTTTCCTCTAATTCCATACTGAGAGTCTTCATTGTTTTGTTATGATTCTCTCTTTGCTGAATTGCCAGGAAGCTTAAAACCAAGCTTGATTCACACAGGAGGTAGGCTCTCTCTTTTCTCATCTAACTTTCTACTCCTTGCTCTACCACCTTTTTTCATTCCTTAAATTTTATCCTCTTATCTCTCTTTTAATTTTAACTGGTTTCAGCTCCTTTTGAGAAATAAGTAGGGTACAAATAAACAATGCAAATATATAGTTACTTGTGAGGAAAAGAATCTCTTTCATGGAGAAATCTCCCATATTTGGGATATTTTTTATAAAGATTTTTGTAGCTGACATGTTTTACATAATTCTAGGCACAAACTAGTGTTTAAAATTCATTCATGGTCTCAGAAAACATTGTTGAGTAATCTAACATTCATATTTCAGGGAAGCAAAATACCCTCAGATAACTTACAATAAAATAGGAGAGAAAGTAAGAAGTTATCACAGAATAACAGATACTATAATGTAGGTATTCATAAATATTTTGGAAGCCCAGGGAAGAGAAAGGGAGTCAAGGAGGGACTGGCTGATATGCATTTCATTTTGGAAAACTATTACCTCAGTGTATTCATTTATTCATTCAACAAATACTTACTGAACAACTACTTGCAGCCAGAGATTCTTGCATGAAAATTATATTTCCTGTGAGACAATAAACCAGAGACAGATCTGTCCCATGGACCAAAATGTCACTCCTTCATCCAGACAAGGAAACAATAAAAGATATTCCAGAATTTAAGGTAAAGCCATTTCCCATGAGATCCCCTGAAGGAAGCCTATTAAAATTCTTTTGGCAAACGACCCACACAGTCGGGTCACATCTGCCCCCAATCCATGAAAGCATAATGCTGACCTGCTGCCACAGCTCTATGCATGCACACAAAGGGCCCCATGCCTTAGACAAGCATACACCAGGGTTATGCCCCCCCAGACCAGTGCACCCACACAGCTACATCCTCCCTGGCTGCTGGACCACCCACATTCACAAGCATCAATGTGATAGCCCCAACTGTGCCCATTACCTGCCCTGAAACAAATCACCATACTGAGTGCTCCATGCTTTGCCCTGCTCCCTGCTGTACAACCATCCCACAAACACAAGGCCTTAGACTACTGAAAGAAATCAACTTCCAAAGTAAATCAATCCAGATATTTATATGCCACGGAGACAGCAGAAGATCATGAAGCATATCACAATGCAGACAGATATAGCCCTGCCTAATGACCAAATTAAAACACCAGAGGAAACACAGATGTTAGAACAATTAATCAAAGATGTTCATACAACTCTACTTGATAAAATAAGTGGGATAGCAAATGACATAAAGGAGATTAAGAAGACAGTAGAACAGCACAAAGAAGAATTTGAAAGAATAAATAGAAAAATAGCAGAGAGTTAGCGGAGGCAGGAGATTGTCCCCCTGCGCTCTGCTCTGGTACCTCCGGGGATGGGGAGGAAGAGGGGCATGCAGCGCGGAGAGGCGGGCGCCGAACACTTGAGTCACTCAGCTCCCCAAGGTTAGGAGCTGGACTTTGCCTCCCCGCCTGGGGTCTGCATTTCATCTCCGGCTTCAGTGACTCACCCGTTGCAGGCTGGCCCCCTGCCTGAGGCTGGACCAGCAGGCTTTCTATCTATTTGAGGGCCAGTTCGTCCTCCAGAGCAACTACTAAATAACCAGAAACAGTACAGAACAGCTTCCGGAGCCACGACAGTGACCGAACACACAGGGTACCCCAGTCTGGACTAGCTGGACTGGCTGCGAGTCTCCGAAACAGTGAGATCCCCAAGCCATGCACAGTTCCCCAAGTCATGGGGGCCGGCAGCTGGCGCCACTCTCCCATAGGCGGCTTCCCGGAGGGAAAGGAAACCATCTCTAACAGTAGCAGGGACTGAGTCCAACCAAACACCAATAGTGGCATTAATAAACAAATTCTAACTACTAAAAATAGGCCCCCAGCTCAGGCAAAACTGGTCAAGGTGGAGGTTGCCTACTGGGCTAACCAAAAAAGAGGAAAGGGGATGAAACAGAGCCTTCTGAGGTTGTCTACAGAGGCTTGGCTGCCTCTGGATTCAGCAGCGGGATTACACACGCTGCAACTGCTCCAAATGCAGAAAAAGGCTGCTTTCAGGGCTGTCTCCCACCTGAACCTTCCCCGTGGGAGGGGTGAAACACAACTCAGGTGGAATCCCTCTCTCAAGGAATTCAGACCCCAGGGCTTCGCAATTTGAAGCCATTAAAACCAGCCTACAACCTTTCCTCTGTCTCCACCACGCCCCCAGTAGGGAGAGCCTTCCAAAGTTAAAGCAGCCACAACATCTTTTGCTGGTGGGACCCGCAAACAGACAAGCGCCACATACCGGGCAAGATAAGAAAAACAGAGCCCAGAGACTTCACAGGAAAGTCTTTCAACCTGTTGGGTCTCACACTCAGGGAAAACTGACGCAGGTGATTTGTTCCCCCAGAAAGGAGGCCAGCTTAGTCCAGGAAAAGCCAGCTGGAGTCTGTAATACCTATGTAGAACCTCCTAAGGGTGGGGAGGAAAAAGGCACATTACAAGCAGGACAAGGAACAAGAAAACAAGAACTGAAAAATTACCCTCTGTTAAACAAAATTAAGCTAGAGGCCCAGAAAAGGCTGAAGTGAAGGTCAATGAACAGATAGACAAAAAACTCATCTAGCAAGAAAAACCTAGGTAAGATAAGTGAAAGCAATCTCCAGAATAAACTAATTAAGGTAATTAAATGTCCAGACGCCAGCAAAAAATAACAAATCACACCAGGAAAACTGAAGATATGGCCCAGTCAGAGGAACAAACCAATAGTTCAAATGAGATACAGGAGCTGAGACAACTAATTCTGAATATACGAACAGAAATGGAAAGCCTTTTCAAAAACCAAATCAATCAATTGAGGAAAGACATGAAGAAGGCAAGGAATGAACAAAAAGAAGAAATGGGAAGTCTGAAAAAACAAATCTCAGAACTTATGGGAATGAAAGATACAGTAGAAGAGATGAAAAAAACAATGGAAACCTACAATGCTAGATTTCAAGAAACAGAGGTTAGAATTAATGAACTGGAGGATGGAACATCTGAATTCCAAAAAGAAACAGAAACTATAGGGAAAAGAATGGAAAAATATGAGCAGAGGCTCAGGGAATTGAATGATAATATGAAGCACACAAACATACATGTTGTGGGTGTCCGGAAGGAGAAGAGAAGGGAAAAGGAGGAGAAAAACTAATGGAAGAAATTATCACTGAAAATTTCCCAACTCTTATGAAAGACCTAAAATTACAGATCCAAGAGGTGCAGCACACCCCAAAGAGAATAGATCCAAATAGATGTCTCCAAGACACTTATTAGTCAGAATGTCAGAGGTCAAAGAGAAAGAGAGGATCTTGAAAGCAGCAAGAGAAAAGCAATCCATGACATACAAGGGAAACCCAATAAGACTATGTGTCGATTTCTCAGCAGAAACCATGGAGGCAAGAAGACAGTGGGATGATATATTTAAATTACTAAAAGAGAAAAACTGCCAACCAAGAATTCTATATCCAGCAAAATTGTCCTTCAAAAATGAGGGAGAAATTAAAAGATTTTCAGACAAAAAGTCACTGAGAGAATTTGTGACCAAGAGACCAGCTCTGCAAGAAATACTAAAGGGAGCACTAGAGACAGATACAAAAAGACAGAAGAGAGAGGTGTGGAGAAGAGTGTAAAAGGAAGGAAAATTAGATATGATATATAAAATACAAAAGGCAAAATGGTAGAGGAAAGTACTACCCAAACAGTAATAACACTAAATGTTAATGGACTGAACTCCCCAATAAAAGACATAGACAGGCAGAATAGATTTAAAAACAGGATCCTTCTATATGTTGTCTACAGGAAACACATCTTAAACCCAAAGATAAACATAGGTTGAAAGTGAAAGGTTGGGAAAAGATATTTCATGCAAATAACAACCAGAAAAGAGCAGGAGTAGCTATACTAATGTCCAACAAATTAGACTTCAAATGTAAAACAGTTAAAAGAGACAAAGAAGGATACTATCTACTAATAAAAGGAACAATTCAACAAGAAGACATAACAATCATAAATATTTATGCACCGAACCAGAATGCCCCAAAATACGTGAGGCATACACTGCAAATACTGAATATGGAAATAGACACATCTACCATAATAGTTGGAGATTTCAATTCCCCACTCTCATCAATGGACAGAACATCTAGACAGAAAATCAATAAAGAAACAGAGAATTTGAATACTACAATAAATGAACTAGACTTAACAGACATTTATAGAACATTACACCCCACAACAGCAGGATACACCTTTTTCTCAAGTGCTTATGGATCATTCTCAAAGATAGACCCTATGCTGGGTCACAAAGAAAGTCTCAACAAATTTTAAAAGATTGAAATCATACACAACACTTTCTCAGATCATAAAGGAATGAAGTTGGAAATCAGTAATAGGCAGAGTGCTAGAAAATTCACAAATACGTGGAGGCTCAACAACACACTCTTAAACAACCAGTGGGTCAAGGAACAAATTACAAGAGAAATTAGTACATATCTCGAGGAGAATGAAAATGAAAACACAACATATCAAAACCTATGGGACGCAGCAAAGGCAGTGATAAGAGGGAAATTATTGCCCTAAATGCCTATATCAAAAAAGAAGAAAGGGCAAAAATTCGAGAATTAACTGTCCACTTGGAAGAACTGGAGAAAGACCAGCAAACTAACCCCAAAGGAAGCAAAAGGAAAGAAATAACAAAGATTAGAGCAGAAATAAATGAAATTGAGAACATGAAAACAATAGAGAAAATCAATAAGACCAGAAGCTGGTTCTATGAGAAAATCAATAAGATTGATGGGCCCTTAGCAAGACTGAGAAAAAGAAGAAGAGAGAGGACACAAATAAATAAGATCAGAAATGGAAGAGGAGACATAATCACTGACCTCACAGAAATAAAGGAGGTAATAACAGGATACTATGAACAACTTTATGCTAATAAATACAACAATGTAGATGAAATGGACAACTTCCTAGAAAGGCATGAACAACCAACTTTGACTCAAGAAGAAATAGATGACCTCAACAAACCAATCACAAGTAAAGAAATGAATCAGTCATTCAAAAGCTTCCTAAAAAGAAAAGTCCAGGACCAGACCGCTTCACATGTGAATTCTACCAAACATTCCAGAAAGAATTAGTACCAACCCTGCTCAAACTCTTCAAAAAAATTGAAGTGGAGGGAAAGCTACCTAATTCATTCTATGAAGCCAACATTACCCTCATACCAAAACCAGGCAAAGATATTACAAAAAAAAAAAACTACTGACCAGTCTCTCTAATGAATATAGATGCAAAAATCCTCAACAAAATTCTAGCAAATCAAATCCAGCAACACATTAAAAGAATTATACATCATGACCAAGTAGGATTCATCCCAGGTATGCAAGGATGGTTCAACATAAGAAAATCAATTAATGTAATGCACCATATCAACAAATCAAAGCAGAAAAATCACACAATCATCTCAATTGATGCAGAGAAGGCATTTGACAAGATTCAACATCCTTTCCTGTTGAAAACACTTCAAAGGATAGGAATACAAGGGAACGTCCTTAAAATGATAAAGGGAATATATGAAAAACCCACAGCTAATATCATCCTCAATGGGGAAAAACTGAAAACTTTCCCCCTAAGATCAGGAACAAGACAAGGATGTCCATTATCACCACTGTTATTCAACATCGTGTTGGAAGTTCTAGCCAGAGCAATTAGACAAGGAAAAGAAATACAAGGCATCAAAATTGGAAAGGAAGAAGTAAAACTCTCACTGTTTGCAGATGATATGATACTATACGTCGAAAACCCTGAAAAATCCACAGCAAAACTACTAGAGCTAATAAACGAGTACAGCAAAATAGCAGGTTACAAGATCAACATTCAAAAATCTGTAGTGTTTCTATACACTAGCAATGAACAAGTTGAGGAGGAAATCCAGAAACGAATTCCATTTACACTTGCAACTAAAAGAATAAAATACTTAGGAATTAATTTAACTAAAGAGACAAAAGACCTATACAAAGAAAACTACAAAAAACTGTTAAAAGAAATCACAGGAGACCTAAACAGATGGAGGGGCACACCATGTTCATGGACTGGAAGACTAAATATAGTTAAGATGTCAATTCTACCTAAATTGAGGTACAGATTCAACGCAATACCAATCAAAATCCCAACAACTTATTTTTCAGAAATAGAAAAACCAATAAGCAAATTTATCTGGAAGGGCAGGGTGCCCTGAATTGCTAAAAGTATCTTGAGGAATAAAAACAAAGCTGGAGGTCTCACGCTACCTGACTTTAAGGCATATTATGAAGCCACAGTGGTCAAAACAGCATGGTATTGGCATAAAGATAGATATATCGACCAATGGAATCGAATAGAGTGCTCAGATATAGACCCTCTCATCTATGGACATTTGATCTTTGATAAGGTAGTCAAGCCAATTCACCTAGGACAGAACAGTCTCTTCAATAAATGGTGCCTAGAGAACTGGATATCCATATGCAAAAGAATGAAAGAGGACCCGTATCTCACACCCTATAAAAAAGTTAACTCAAAATGGATCAAAGATCTAAACATTAGGTCTAAGACCATAAAACAGTTAGAGGAAAATGTAGGGAGATATCTTATGAATCTTACAATTGGAGGCGGTTTTATGGACCTTAAACCTAAAGCAAGAGCACTGAAGAAAGAAATAAATAAATAGGAACTCCTCAAAATTAAACACTTTTGTGCATCAAAGAACTTCATCAAGAAAGTAAAAAGACAGCCTACACAATGGGAGACAATATTTGGAAATGACATATCAGATAAAGGTCTAGTATCCAGAATTTATAAAGAGATTGTTCAACTCAACAACAAAAAGACAGCCAATCCAATTACAAAATGGGAAAAAGACATGAACAGACACTTCTCAGAAGAGGAAATACAAATGGCCAAAAGGCACACGAAGAGATGCTCAACGTCCCTGGCCATTAGAGAAATGCAAATCAAAACCACAATGAGATATCATCTCACACCCACCAGAATGGCCATTATCAACAAAACAGAAAATGACAAGTGCTGGAGAGGATGTGGAGAAAGAGGCACAGTTATTCACTGTTGGTGGGAATGTCAAATGGTGCAACCAATGTGGAAGGCAGTTTGGCGGTTCCTCAAAAAGCTGAATATAGAATTGCCATATGACCCTGCAATACCATTGCTAGGTATCTACTCAGAGGACTTAAGGGCAAAGACACAAACGGACATTTGCACACCAATGTTTACAGCAGCATTATTTACAATTGCAAGGAGATGGAAACAGCCAAAAGGTCCATCAACAAACGAGTGGCTAAACAAGCTGTGGTATATACATACGATTGAATATTATGCAGCTTTAAGACAGAATAAACTTATGAAGTATGTACCAACATGGATGGACCTAGAGAACATTATGCTGAGTGAGACTAGCCAAAAACTAAAGGACAAATACTGTATGGTCCCACTGATGTGAACCGACATTCGAGAATAAACTTGGAATATGTCATTGGTAACAGAGACCATCAGGAGATAGAAATAGGGTAAGATATTGGATAATTGGAGCTGAAGGGATACAGAATGTGCAACAGGACTGGATACAAAAACTCAGAAATGGACAGCACAATACTACCTAATTGTAATGTAATTATGTTAAAACCCTGAATGAAGCTGCATGTGAGAATGATAGAGGGAGGAGGGCTGGGGACATAAATGAAATCAGAAAGAAAGATAGATGTTAAAGATCGAGATGGTATAATCTAGGAATGCCTAGAGTGTATAATAATAGTGAAATGTACAATGTACAAATTTTTAAAATGCTTTTGCATGAGGAAGAACAAAGGATTGTCATTATTGCAGGGTGCTGAAAATAGATGATAACTAATACTTCAAAATGTCACATTATGTGTGAAACTAAAGCAAAAAATGTTCATTTGTTACAAAATTGAGATTTTGACTAGAGCATTTCCTAATATAACTCATGTAGATAGTTTGATTAAATGTCATAAGTACTTGGAATCTCAGATAGCACATGAGATTTTGTTGGTTTGTCCAGAGTGAACCCCTGATGAATCCCAGAATGATTTGATCAGTGACTGGAAAAGTATTTGCATCCCCCTTCGGGGAATCTGAGAGTGGGGAGAAATTCAGCTTCCCCAAGTTGAATTCTTGATATTCTCACAAGAAGTGTGGACAACCAAAGCTATAGGCTGAGCCCCCAGTCTTGGGGTTTGTTCACATGAAACTTAACCCCACAAAGGATAGGTCAAGTCTACTTAAAATTTAGGCCTAAGAGTCACCTCCAAGAGAGCCTCTTTTGTTGCTCAGATGTGGCCTCTCTCTCCAGCCAATATGATGAGCAGTCTCACCACCCTCCCCCTCTCTGCATGGGACATGACTCCCAGGGGTGTGGACCTTCTTGGCAACGTGGGACAGAGATCCTGGAATGAGCTTAGGCTCAGCATCAAAGGACTGAGAAAAACCCTAGAATGAGCTGATAATTAACATCAAGAGACTGAGAGAACCTTCTCGACCAAAAGGGGGAAGAGTAAAATGAGGCAAAATGTCAATGACTGAGAGATTCCAAACAGAGTCGAGAGGTTATCCTGGAAGTTATTCTTAACGCTTTAAGTAGATATCACCTTGTTGTTCAATATGTAGTGGAGAGGGTGGAGGGAATTGCCTGAAAATGTAGTGCTGTGTTCCAGTAGCCATGTTTCTTGATGACTATTGAACAATGATATAGCTTTCACAATGAGACTCTGTGAATGTGAAAACCTTATGTCTGATGCTCCTTTTAGCTACTATATCAACAGAAGAGTAGAACATATGGAATAAAAATAAATAATAGGGCGAACAAATGTTAAAATAAATTCAGTTTGAAATAGTGGCAAATGAAAGCGAGGGGTAAGGGGTATGGTACGTGTAGTTTTTTTTTTCTCTATTATCATTTTATTTCTTTTTCTGTTGTCTTTTTATTTCTTTTTCTAAATCGATTCAAATGTACTAAGAAATGATGAATATGCAAGTATGTGATGACATTAAGAATTACTGATTATATATGTAGAATGGAATGATTTCCAAATGTTTTGTTTGTTAATTTTTTTTAATTAATAAAAAAAAAAAGAAAAATAGCAGAAATCACAGAGACTGTTGGCCAAATAAAAAACATACTAGAGGGACACAACACCAGATTTGAAGAGACAGAAGAAAGAATAAGTGATATAGAGGACAAGATAATTGACTTCGAAGACTCAAAACAGCAAATGGCAAAAAAGATGGAAAAAAATGAATGGGAACTTAGGGAAATGATAGACAAAACAAAGCATGCAAATATAAGAATCATAGGTATCCCAGGAGAAGAGAGGAATAAAGGGCTAGGAAGAGTTGTTGAGGATATAATGAGGGAAAACTTCCCAATTCTCATAAAGGACATAAATATGCAAGTCAAATAAGCCCAAAGAATTCCAAACAGAATAAATCCAAGTAGGCCTTCCCCAAGGCACATACTAATCAGTCTGTCAAATATTGAAGAGAAGCAGAAAATCCTGAAAGTGGCAAGAGAAAAACAATCTACTACACACAAGGGAAATCAAATAAGACTGAGTTCAAACTACTGAACTAGCACCCTGGAGGCGAGAAGGCAGTGGTATGATATATTCAAGATCCAGGAAGAGAAAGACTTCTAGCCAAGAATTCTGCATCTAGCCAAACTGTCCTTCAAAACTGAGGGAGAGATTAAAGTTTTCACAAGAAGTCCTGAAAGAATTTGTCAACAAGAGACCAGCCCTACAAGAAAGAAATGCTAAAAGGAGTTCTGCTGGCTGAAAAAAAAGACAGGAGAGGGAGGTCTGGAGGAGGGCACAGAATTGAAGAGTACCACTAAGGGTAATTTAAAGCATAAAGAAAGAAAGAGGGAAAAGAATATATAGATCTGACAAATAAAATTAAAAAGATGAGCTGGTGAAATCAAGAAACACCTTTTCAATAATAACTTTGAATGTTAACAGACTCAATTTACCAATTAAAAGATACAGATTGTCAGAATGGATTAAGAAACAGAATCCAGCTATATGCTGCGTACAACACACTCATCTTAGACACAAGGATACAAACATATTGAAAGTGAAAGGATGGAAAAAGATTTTCCACACAAGTTGTAACCAAAAGAAAGCAGGAGTAACTATACTAATATTGCTCAAAATAGACTTTAAAAGTAAAGACATCATAAGAGACAAAGAAGGACACTATATACTAATTTAAGGGTCAATTCACCAAGAAGATATAACAATCATAAATATTTATGCTCCCAATCAAGGAGCTCCAAAGTACATGAGACAGACATTGGCAAAACTGAAGGGAGGGATAGGTGTTTCAACAATAATAGTAGGAAACTTCAGTACACCACTCTCCTCTATAGATAGACCAATCAAACAGAAGATCAACAAGGAAAAAGAGAAGTTAAATAACTTGATAAATGAATTAGACCTAACAGGATACATAGGTCACTGCACCCCAAAGCACAAGGTTATACATTCTTCTCCAGTGTTCATGGAACATTCTCCAGGATTGATCATATTCTGGGGGCACAAAACAGGTCTTTAAGAATTTTAAAATATTGAAATTATTCAAAGCACTTTTTCTGATCACAATGGGATGAAGCTGGATCTCAAGAACCACCAAAGAATGAGAACATTCACAAATATATGGAGATTAAATAACACACTATTAAACAGCCAGTGGGTCAAAGAAGAAATTGCTAGAGAAATGAGTAGCTATCTGGAGATGAAAGAAAATGAGAATACAACTTATCAGAATGGATGTGACACAGGCTGTGCTGAGAGGAAAATTTATTGCCTTAAATGCCTAGATTAAAAAACAAGAAAGCAAAAATAGAGGACTGAACAGCAAACCTGGAGGAATTTGAGAAATAACAGCAAACTAATCCCAAAGCAAATAGAAGAGAAATGACAAAGATTAAAGCAGAGATAAATGAATGGGAGAACAAAAGAACAATAGGAAGAATCAATAAAACCAAAAGTTGGTTCTTTGAGAAAATCAATAAAATTGATGGGTCACTAGCAAGACTGATGAAGGAAAAAAGAGAAAGGATACAAATAAACAAAATCAGAAATGAGAAGGGGTGCATGACCACAGACCCTGAAGAAATAAAAGAAGTCATAAGAAGATACTATGAATAACTATATACCAGCAAATTAGACAACTTAGATGAAATGGACAAATTCCTGGAGACATACAAACAAGCTACACTGCCTCAGGAAGAAATCACAAACAAATCACAAGTATAGAGATTCAATCAGTCATCAAAAATCTTCCTACAATGAAAAGCCCAGGGCCAGATGGCTTCACAGGGGAATTTAACAAACATTCCAGAAAGAACTAACACTAATCCTGCTCAGACTTTTCAAAAAAACTGAGGAAAAAGGAATGCTACCTATTCATTTTATGAGGGTAATATCATTTTAATATCAAAACCAGGTAAAGAATCTATAAGAAAGGAAAACTACAGGCCAATCTCCCTAATGAACATAGATGCAAAAATTCTCAATAAAATATTAACAAATCAAATCTGACAACACATTAAAGGAATTATACACCATGACCAAGTGGGATTTATACCAGGAATGCAAGGATGGTTCAGCACAAGAAAATCAATTAATGTAGTATAGCACATTAATAAATCAAAAGGGAAAAATCACATGATCACCTCGATTGATGCTGAAAACGCATTCGACAAAATTCAGCATCCTTTTCTGTTAAAAACACCAAAAGATAAGAATCAAAGTTAACTACCTCAATATGATAAAGGGAATATATGAAAAATCGATAGCCAGCATCATATTCAATGGAGAGAGACTGAAAGCTTTCCCTCTAAGATCAGGTACATGACAAGGATGCCCACTGTCACCACTACTATTCAACGTTGGGCTAGAAGTTCTAGCTAGCGCAATCAGGCAGGACAAAGAAATAAAAGGCATCTAAATTGGAAAGGAAGAAGTAAAGCTCTCATTATTTGCAGATAATATGATACTATACTTGGAAGATCCTGAGAAATCTACAGCAAAGTTACTTGAGCTAATAAACAAATTCAGCCAGGTGGCAAGATATAAAATTTATGGGTATAAAACACAAGCAATGAACTAGCTGAGGAGTTAGTTAAGGAAAAATTCTACTCAAAATAGCAACTAAAAGGATCAAATACCTAGGAATGAACTTAACTAGGGTCAAAAGGAACTTGTACACAGAAAACTATATAACATTGCTAAAAGAAGTCAAAGGAGATCTAAATAGGCAGAAAGACATTCCCTGCTCATGGATAGGAAGGCTAAATATAGTTAAGATGTCAAGTCTCCCCAAATTGATCTACAGATTCAACACAGTACCAATCAAAATTCCAACAACCTACTTTGACGATTTGGAAAAGCTAACTACCAAATTCATCTGGAAGGGAAAGAGACCCTGAATAGCTAAAAGCATCCTAAAAAAGAAGAACGAAGTGGGAGAATTAACACTCCCTGACTTTAAAACCGTTTATAAAGCCACAGTGGTCAAGACGGCATGGTACTGGCACATAGACAAAAGCACTGACCAATGGAGTTGAATTGAGAGTGCAGAAATAGACTACCAAATCTATGGTCATCTGATTTTGACAAGGCCCCCAAATCCTCTGAACTGGGACAAAACAGTATTTTCAATAATTGAGTATGGAAGAATGGGATATTAATAGCCAAGAGAATGAAAGAGAATCCCTGTTCCAGTTTGAAAGGATGTATGTATCCTAGAAAAGCCATGTTTAATCCTAATCCCATTTTGTAACAGCAACCATTTCTTCTAATCCCTATTCAGTATTGTGTGTTTGAAACTGTAATTAGATCATCTTCCTGGAGATGTGATTTAATCAAGAGTGATTGTAAAGCTGGATTAGTTGGAGGCATGTCTCCTCCCATTCAGGTGGGTCTTGAGTAGTTTACTGAATCCTATAAAAGAGGAAACATTTTGGGGAAAGCCAGAGATTCAGAAAGAGCAGAGAAGAACAACATAGCCATGAGAAGCAGAGAGAATCAGCCAGCGACCTTTGGAGATGAAGAAGGAAAACACCTCCCGGGGAGCTTTATGAAACAAGAAACCAGGAGAGATGATGCTGTGTTTGCCACGTGCCCTTCCAGCCAAGAGAAAAACCCTGACTGTGTTTGCCACGAGCCCTCTCACTTGAGAGAGGAACTCTGAACTTCATTAGCCTTCTTGAACAAAGGTATCTTTCCCTGGATGGATGCCTTTGATTGGATATTTTGTAGACTTGTTTTAATTGGGACATTTTCTCAGCTTTAGAACTGTGAACTAGCAGCAATTTATTAAATTCCCCTTTTTAAACATCATTCTGTCTCTGGTATATTGCATTCCAGCAGCTAGCAAACTAGAACAGATTTTGGTACTAGAGAGTGGGGTGCTGCTGCAGTTTGCAAATATAATGTTGGAATGGCTTTTTAAATGGATAAGGGAAAGAATTTGGAAGAGTTGTGAGGCGCTTGATAGAGAAGGCCTAAAATGCTTTGAAGAGACTTTTGGTAGAAATGTGAACACTAAAGATACTTCTGATAAGGTTTTAGGTAGAAATGAGGCACGTGTTATTGCAAACTGGAAGGAAGGTGAACCTTGTTTTAATATAGCAGATAATATGGCAAAATTGACTGTTGGCTTTGACTGGAAGGCAGAGTTTTAAAGCCATGAACTTGGATATTTAGCAAAAGAGCTCTCCAAATTAAATGTGGAATGCACAGCCTGGTTTCTCCTCACAGCTTATAGTGAAATGTGACAGGAAAGAGATAAGCTGAAAACTGAACTCTTGGGTACAAAGAAACCAGAAATTGAAGTTGTGGAAAATTCTGGGCCTCCAGAAAGGGAGACCACAGAGAATAGTGCCCTGTGTGAGGATTTAACAAAATGTGGAACCAGTCAGCCATTTCAGAGAAAGCCAGGATTGGACATGGGGTTATCCAGGAAGGATTTGTAGAAACTCCTTATGTCTGATGGGCATGATCCAAGGCTACTCTATAGAAAGCCATTGAGAGTGTTGCAGGATCTGTATAAAGAGAAACACTGCCAGTCGAGACTGAGAGGGACACTGGAAAAAAAATAACCTCAGAGACAGAACCATGGAGGCTGAGGTCTGAAGTCAAGAAGCCTCGGTCAGGAGAGCACACCCACCCAAGCATGTGGAAAGGGTGAGTTTGCCCCAGAGGCAGAGGATGGGCCTTCCACCTCGTTGCAGGGCAAGAGTCATGCCCTCTCAGGCCTTTGAGAGGGTGAAGCACATTCCTTGGGGTTTGGGGAGAGCCTGGCTGCCACCACATGGACAGGTTGAGCATGTGCCCCGGAGATGGCAGAGAGGCCAGGTGCAGCCCTGATGCTTGGAGAGGGTGGAGCCGAGTAAAAGGTAGTCTCCCCAGTGTCCCCCAATGTTGCATTCAGAGAGATGCAGGCCTCTGTGTAGGCCCTTGGAAAGGGTGGAACTGCCGCTTTCAGAAGCCCAGAAGATAAATGACTCTCAGACTTTGAAATCTAATGGGCTTTGTCCTGCAGGTTTTCGAAATTCTGTGGGTCTGGTGACCCCTGTGTTCCTTCCTCCCTATGGAAATGCGTATATGTATCCTATAACTGTTCCTCCTTTATATGTTGGCAGCAAATAACTTGTTATGAGTATTTACAGGTCCAGAGCCAGAGAATAATTTTTCCTTAAAACAGACCATGCCCATAAATAACTTTGATAGGAGTTTGTACTTTTTCTAACTTTGTATTTCATTTGCATTGCTACTGAAATGACTTAAGGATTTCTGATATTATTATGGAATAAATATATTTTGCATATGGGGAAAACATGTCTTTTTTAGGGTCCAGAGGGTAGGATGTGCCAGTTGGAAAGGATGTATGTCCCCTAGAAAAGCCATGTTTAATCCTAATCCCATTTTGTAAAGGTAACTGTTTCTTCTAATTCCTATTCAATATTGTGTTGAAACTGTAATTAGACCATATCCCCCTGGAGATGTGATTTAATCAAGAGTGGTAAACTGGATTAGCTGTAGGCATGTCTCCACCCATTCGGGTGGTTCCTGATTAGTTTACTGGAATCCTATAGAAGAGGAAACATTTTGGGGAAAGCCAGAGATTCAGAAAGAGCAGAGAAGAATGACAGAGCCATGAGAAGTAGAGAGAACCAGCCAGCAACCTTTGGAAATGAAGAAGGAAAACGCCTCCCAGGGACTTCATGAAATAGGAAGCCAGGAGAGAAAGCTAGTAAATGATGCCATGTTTGCCATGTGCCCTTCCAGCTGAGAGAGAAGCCCTGACTGTGTTTGCCATGTGCCTTCTCGAGAAAGAAACCCTGAACTTCACCGGCCTACTTGAACCAAGGTATCTTTCCCTGAATGGATGCCTTTGATTGGACGTTTCTATAAACTTGTTTTAATTGGGACACTTTCTCAGCTTTAGAACTGTAGACTAGCAACTTATTAAATTCTCCTTTTTAAGAGCCATTCTGTTTCTGGTATATTGCATTCTATCTTACACCCTACACAAAAATTAACTCAAAGTGGATCAAACACCTAAATATAAGAACTAGCACCATAAAGCTTCTAGAAGAAAATGTAGGGAAACATCTTTAAGACCTAGTCATAGGAGGTAGCTTCCTAAACTTTACACCCAAAGCACAAACAACAAAAGAAAAAAATAGATAAATGGGAACTCCTTAAAATCAAATGCTTCTGCACCTCAAAAGACTTTTTCAAAAAGATGAAGAGGCAACCAATTCAATGGGAGAAAATATTTGGAAATCACATATCAGACAAAGGTTTGATTTCCTGTATATACAAAGAAATCATACAATGCAACAACAAAAGAACAAACAATCCAATCATAAAATGGGCTAAAGATATGAATATGCATTTTTCTGAAGAGCAAATTCAGATGGCTCAAAAGCACATGAAGAGATGCTTATTTTCAGTGGCTATAAGGGAAATGCAGATCAAGACTACAATGAGATGCCACCTCACATCTATAAGAATGGCTGCTATTAGACAAACAGGAAACCATAAATGTTGGAGAGGATGTGGAGAAACTGGGACACTTGTGCACTGCTGGTGGGAATGTATAATGCTGCAGCCACTTTGGAAGACTGTTTGGCGGTTCCATAGGAAACTAAATATCAAGTTGCCCTATGATCCAGCAATAGCACTACTTGGTATATACCCAGAAGAGCTGAAAGCAGTGACACAAACAGACATTTGCACACCAATGTTCACAGCAGCATTATTCACAAATGCCAAAAGATGAAAACAAACCAAATGCCCATCAACAGATGAGTGGATCAACAAAATGTGGTATATACATATGATGGAATATTATGCAGCAGTAAGATAAAACAACATCCTGAAGCACATGACAAGATGGATGAGCCTTGAGGACATAATGCTAAGTGAAGTTAGCCAGACACAAAAGGATGGATACTATATGATCCCATTTTTATGACCAGCTTAAAGGTATAATCAGAAGCTTATAATACAGAATTTAGGGGACTTCGAGATACATAGAAGCTAGAGATTCTAATCTCGTTAGCTAATGAATGTTGAACTCCAATGTAAGGGAAATAGATAGGAGTGAAGGTGATTCTCTAGTGGGTCTATAAGTAATATTACCATACAGAAAATGAACAAGATTGAAAGGGGTTGTATAGACCTATGTTTCCCACTGACTCAAACTAGAAATATGAATGAGTTCTTGTAAAATGACTTCAAAGATATGATTCTTGTATAAAGAGTGTTTAAGGTAGAGGGGGTACAGGGGGAAAACTGCTGTTGCATGCTATGAGCTATGTTCGAAGGGAAACCATCATCAGCACTACCACAGCAACAACAGAGGTAAATGATGGGGGGAGGGACAAGAGTTAAGAGGATGTTTAGATTTCCTATTTGGCGTGGGTCTGTTTATTAGTTTTCTGTCTCTTGGGAACAGTGAAATTATCTAAAACTGAGAATGTTGATGGGCTGTGGACTTCGGGCCTTCTGCGTGATGCCCGATGAATGCAGGTGGCTGAAGGATGCACTGACAGAGAAATAGATTGGTGAACGATGGTGTATACTTATGAATGAAGGTCATGCTGCTACAAAAAGGAACAATGCTGTGAGGCACGCAACGATGTGAATGAAAATGTGGGGCATTTGGTCAAACAAAAGTCAGAAGCAAAAAAACAACAATGGTATAGTCACCTTTAGAAAATGCTTATAAGAAAACAGGGGTCTAGATTATAAGTTTTTAGAGCAGACATATTAGGGCAATATATAAGATTCCAAAAGGGTTCTAGGCACTAGAGTAACTTGCAAGAAACCTAAACCTCCAGATGGATCCCTGGTCCAGATAAGTCCTGAAATCTAGCCCAGCCTCTCCAGAACATCAAATAGTTCCATCTCCCTACCCCATATTAGTGGCAGTCCTTCCAATATCAAAAATTTAGAACTTCATAGCCCAAACAACCCCAAAGAGAGGTATAGAAAGATCAAAGGTGATGATAGAATTATACATAGAACATAGGACTTAACAAATGAATATGAATGCTGAATCATTAAATTATATCTCTTTTAGTCTCCAGTATTTTAGGGCAGCTAGAAGTAAAAACCTAAAATTGTGAAATTGTTACCCATGTCAAATTCTGAAATATGTTCTACAACTAATTGTGGTGCTGTGCTTGGAAAATGATAGCTTTTTTGTATAAATGTATTGTTCACAAAAAAAAAAGAAAAAAGTTTAATGTGATGATAAAAAATATATAAGCCCTCTAGCCTCCTATATTCTGCAACAGCTAGAAGGAAAAATATGAGAGGATCATATGGTAGCCCATGACAAACTCTGGGAACTGACGTGTAACACCTTGTTGTGGGATCTGTCCTGTAACTACTTGTTGAAGAGTGCTTTGAAAACTATTGCTTTTTTATTCCTTTGCTTTGTAAATTTGTTATACTATACAAAAAAAAGTTTAAAAAAATTCTTTTGGCAAAACTAATTGCCTAGATTTTAAGGTCTAAGCAATAAAACTGATTGCTTTTTTTTCCTTACGTGGGCAGGCACCAGGAATCGAACCTGGGTCCTCTGGCATTGCATGCAAGAATGCTTGCCTGCTGAGCCACCGTGGCCCACCCTGATTGCTTTTTAATTTACCCACTTTTCTTTCCCTAAGAACAAAGTCCAACCTACTATTTACTTTAAAGTTCACCTCCTCGATACAACCAAGTCAAGTTTATAAGCCATTGTTTCTTAAGCATTAGGATACATTCAAAGCATCTGAGTTTCCTAAGAAACTGCAGTTGTGGTTTGAGTGGGCCTGGCGCATGCCCAAAATTCTATTTGTCTACCAAAAGTTCCCAGGTGAGGTGAATGCTTGAAGTAGCAAGGTCATTGACAATTGCTAATGCTATGTGTCCTCTCCTGTCTCTTGCAATCACTGCTTCACACCTGACAGCTGTTCAGTGCTGCTTAGAACTGGAGTGGCCCTGCCCAAACCCTTACAACTTTTGTCAAAATAAAAATGTGTCCAGGAAAAAAAAACATTTTAAGTTTAAATGAACCTCTATTTCTAATTAGAGGGCTTTCATAAAGAAAGCTTTAAGGGTAGGATTAGTTTTATCAACTGCTTTTACTCAAGGAAAATTAAAAGTTGCCTGGGTTTGACAGGTACTTAATTGCACTATAACAGAAAGAGGGCTTGATTTCCCCCGAGTCTATTATAATTAAACCCTGGTATATTCTTCAGTTTGTGAAAAGATGAATGGGGAAGCTGAAATTGAAAATGTTAAAGGTTTTTCCTGTTTAATTAAGGAAATGAATATGTACATATATATCATTTATATATATATGTGTGTGTGTGTGTATTTTTTTTTTAAACAAAAGAGCTCCCCAAGGGGAAATATCAGTGCATGGGTACAAAGGGGGAGTATTTTTGGTTCTCATAATTTGCCATCATGAAAACTCTGTATGGTTTGCCGTTTTCAGTTTCTCATGACTTATTACATGAGCAAAAATTATTAAATCTTAACAGATTGATCTACTCCCATCAAACCCACATTTTGCAGCATGCCTTCCCAGAAAGAGATGATTCTTTCTCGGAAAGTTATTTAGTAGCTCCAAGAAAATATTTTACACTCAATGTCACATCAGTACTTCTAGGAAGCAAAGATTATCTGTGAAACATACAGCATCAGTCTTTTCTCTGATTATAATGTTTTAAATCTTTGTAGAAAGCCTGAGAATTATGAGTGAGAGCGCTTTCACAATTTTGCTCCCATGAGCTACAAAAAGATCATTAACTATTGTAGTTAGTTTTTCCATTTTGAGGGATGAACCAGAAATTCACAGGCCAATTCTCTATCATTAAGTTGTACTTTTTATTCCATTATTTCATAATATTTTGGTGAAGCTGTCATCAGACATGCAGTCCAATCTGACATAGGTCTTTAGTTCAGGCCTGTAGATGCAGCTGAGATCAAGGTATCAAGATTCCACAAGTGGCATTAATCCAGCCTTGCATTTTCCCCTAAAATAAATCCAGGTCCAGAATAGCCCACAAGATATGTAGCAAATTCCAGTGTGACCACAGATCTTCTAACTAACTCTGTTAATCCTTGAAAACTCGTTGGATGGCCAGCAGACAGAGATAGCAGGATATACTTGCACAGCTGGGAAAAGGATTACTTATGATTATTATAGTCTCTTATTTCTTTCTATGACTTTAATTGAAATGGTACTTTTATTGAAGTCTGCCATTTCTTTCTGACCAGCCATGCAAATAATTATACTTGTCCAGGTTATTAAAGGAAACAGGCCAACCCAAAAGGAAATCAGGCAGAGGCTTGAAGGAATCTGGATTCTGCCCCTCTTCCCTGGCTGCCTGTCCCTCAGGTTTCGGTGAGAATCTGTACCTTTGTTTTACAGGTTTATAATATAACCTAGGTTAGAAGCAGAGGCGGCTAAAGAATTGACACCATGGAAAGAGGATGAAACAAAATGTTCTTGGTGGCCCACAGACTGTATGGACTATGGTATATGACATCAAGAGGCTCTTGAGGACAGACATAGTCCATGCAAAAGCCTCTTGGGTGTTTCTATTTTCCCCATTGGCTCCGAAGTCCCAGGAGCCAGGTCGTGGTGTCACTGAAGGGCACTCTTCCAACTTACTTCAGCTTAGGGGCATCCTCAGAGCCATTTCCTTCCTAGAGGAAGCTCTGCCGCTGACACACTCTCTTCTCATAGTCCTCAAGCAGACCCTTAGCCTCAAGGCAGAGCCTATTGGACGCTCCCACTTCATGCCTATGCAGTCACTAATCCTTTTTCATAAACAATTGTTTTTCTTAATTTACTCATAACATAAAAACTGAAAAGTAACAGCTCCTTAGTATTCCACAGGCCTCAGTTCCATATTCCCAACTTACTTAACACCTTATTTCTTCATTTACCATCCTCCTCCTCACAGCCACAGAAATTTCCAAAATAAATAGCTACCTTCTCCTCTTTTAAAAGTCCAGAAAAGGTGTTTCGCATGACAACTTCTCTATTCCACCAAATAAAAGTTATGACTCAACAAAGGACCTCTCCCTAGGCTAGCATTTAAATTTTTCTTAATCACATGAATTACCCTAATAAAACCAATTAACCATTTCCTTATTTTGAAAGAATTGCCTAATAAATAGAGACCACCCTCCCTGGCACAAAAGGAGGGATGTTTCCATTTATGGGTTATTCTCCTGAATGGTTTCACTAGGCATTAAATCCAGGCCCCCCGCAGGGCTGAGGGCCTCCCAGATCCTCTCCTTCAGCCTGCTTCCCCCGAGCTTTGTGTCAGACCCTGTGGCCTCCCGCTAGCACAGGACACTCAGCCCTCGGCTTTCTCCCAAGCCTGGAACTTTGCTCCCAGTAACTGCCAGAGAAACCCAACGGCCCCTCCACACCTTCCCCTTGGGGCCAGACTTGTTACCCCCCCACCTCCGCACACCGGTGTAGAGCTGCCAGGAAACAGAAGAGCAAGGCTGGGGCCTGAGGCTCGATTTCTTTTTTCTGTTTCTGTTGTCAAGTTGCCCTCTCAGGGGGGGGGGGGGGGGGGGGGAGAGAGAGAGAGAGAGAGAGAATGAGAGACAGGGAGTAAGGGCCAGAGTAGGGAGGAAGGAAGAGAGAGAGAGAAATTGTCCTTGAAGAACATTTGGTAAACTCATTTGTAGTTCAGTTATGGGGTTAGATCAGCTCAACTCTATACTCTGATGTCAGAAATGCCCAAGAAGCATCCTCTAGTTGCAATAGAGTTGTTCTCAAACATCTAAACATAAGTGTAAACAGTCTTTTAAGAGTATTGTGCCTTCTATATTAACGTCTTCACTGCAGGAAACAAAGACAGTCGATTATTTGAGAACTTTTCAGGAAATGGCTATTCACAGGTGGAGTGGTAAAATAGTTCTAAGTTAAAGAGAAAATTTTTACTTGAGCACAAACCTGAGCCCAGCATTTTAAGCAACTATTTTCCTATTTTTTTAAAGAAAGAGTTTTATATATTTTTTTAACCAGATCATTGCTTGACATTCAACCTAGATTCAAAAAATAGGTCTTAATAGTATTCAAACTCCATCTGAAAAACTATTGAATATCAGACTATCCAAGAGGTCACTTTTATTTTTATCAGCATGCATACTTAGCTGTGGTCCCCTAGCTATCACAATTTTATTTTGAAAAAAGATATTTATATTCTGTACTAAAAGACAAAATTGGAGATTCAAAGTTATTTTTATGAGCAAATAATCACATGAAAGTCTGGATGTCTGACCCAGCCTACCTCTTTGGGATTTGACCTGGACTAATATTTCCAGCCCCTCCTCCCCATCATCTGTCCTATGCAATGCCTTATACACTGAAAAGTCCTACCAAAAAATGCCATATTGAAGGGACTTTTCTAAAAAGCTGAAAGACCACAAACTGTATCGGGTTGGCCTGTCTGTCCCCAAATTTGCTTTGCTTCATTATGAAAAGATGCCAGCAATAGCATTCCTACAGGATTTCCAGTACAAAAACCACAAGAATGCTCTTTCTCATGGTATGGCAACTGTGCAACAATATGGCATCATCTGGAAAATTACAGCCTTGGAGACAAATATTTTTCCCCTCTCCAACTATTTAAAATAGACAGGGTGTTGCCCCAAAATTATACTTTCCTTTCTCCAAGATGGAAGACTCTTCTTGGAAAGTTCCCTCTGGGGGCATCAACCTTTTCTGTTGGAACACACACACTCACACACAAGACTCTGACAGTCCTCCAACAATTTTGGAAACTACTCAAAGCATGTCCACTAAAAGGGAAGGCATTTTAGAATATACTACTAAATAAGAATCTTTTCTGACCTGACATCATAGCAATTCATACTTACAGTGAACTCCCCATAAGAGCTTAAATTAGCATATTATGGAAAGTATCATGATATATGATGGCTATTGTTTTTTAAACATTTATTTTGGATACATTTTGCACACAAAAAAGAATAGTACCAGCAGCAACCAATCCTTCAAAACATTTGTCTTTGCTGAGCATTCTTTAAACCAAATTCTTGGTGACCAGATTGCACAATTGAGTGGTTGTCCCAGAAATAAGACTCCAGATTCTGTGACCAGCAGTTACAGTGATACAGCCAGCTCTTCCTCTAGGGTGAAAAAGCTCAGGGGTTACCCAGCAACTCCTTTATTTACCACCATCTTTGACTATGATGGGGCATATGAATATATATGTATGTACATAAAACCAAATTCAGATAGCATTCAGGTTATAAAAGTCCCAGTGGACAAATAGGTATTCTTTTTATATAATGTGAAATTATGTTAATGATATACTTTCAACATTTGGAGTAGTCAAAAACTTTAGTTAGCTGAATCAATATACTGATATTTCTCTCGGTCTCCAGTGTCATAGAGCAGCTAGGAAAAAAAATGAAAAACTGTGGAATTGTAACACATACCAAACTTTAATTTCTATTGTATAACTATTTGTTTAAATATACTTGGATATTTATTGCTTTTCTGTATATGTATGTATGTATATACATACATATATATATATAAATATATACATATATATATATAAATATTATATATGTGTGTGTATATATATATATGTTATTTTTTCCCAATTAAAAAAAATGTAAAAATCAAAAGAATAGCAGCCTTCACAGAACTAGTAATCTAATTAAGAGCCATTTAACATAGGACATCCTAAAGGATTAAGAACATGTGAATCAGAAGCCAGAAGTGTAGCTAGCAAGTTCCAGAAAAGATGTCTGCCTGGTTCATAGCTGTATTCCCTGTAACTACTCAGACTGGGCACATAATAGAGGCTAAATAAACACCTGTGGGAAGAAGGAAGGAAAGGATACCACAGGGGAGAAGAGGGGACAAAAGAATAAAGAGAACAAGGTAGCTGAGCCTAACATGCTAGCAAATAAAGCTTCTTCAACCCAGGGCTCAAAAACTATATTAACTAGAGGAAGAAAAAAAAAATCCTCATTCATTTGCTTTCACTTAAAGTCAGAATAGCATTCACCCTCACTGAGTTGTTTTTCACTTTGGTATCAAAGAGAGCTGAAGAAGGCTCTCAGGAGAACCCAACATCCATTCCAGCTCCCACTTCCAGGACATTTCCTATTTCTGTTTCTTCCTAACCAGTGCTCAGTCACCTCACAATTATTGCAGCTGTCCAATGACTACATATGCGCCTGGCTATTGTTTTTTAAATATTTATTTTGAATACATTTTGATTGTGCCAATATAATTCAGAGAGTACTTTTAATGTTTCAAAAAGTTTTAAAAACTAAATAACCAAAGTGGGTTTCTTTGTTTTTGCCTTTTATTTTATTTTGTGTATAAGACAGAGTGATTCTTACTTCTAAAAGCAAAAGAAGGGATTCACTTCTCATTTTTATTCCCTTAAGCTACCAATTGCTTCTTGTATTCCTTGGAACCCTCTAATCTCTTATTCCAATGGCTGGGAACTTACTGAGTTCCCACAAGCACAAGTCCAGAAACCAAATAGATTGGAGCAAGTGTGACACCAGCTCACTTACAAGGAGAGACAAGTGATCATGCAGGTAAGCCATTTGAGCCCAGTTCCTCTGAAATGTGGTGCATACGCGTGCACGTACACAAACCCACAAATCCACACATACATACAGTCAGTAAGCATCACTTTCAGCTTCAGAGGGCTCCCAGTATGGACAGTGCCTCCTTGTCTTCAGCACCAAGCCATCTTCTTGGCAGCTTCCCAAAATCCCATCTGAAATCTCAGAGGACAGCCAGATGGACAGCTCCGGAACGATACTGTCTCAGGCTTTTACCTTGACATCACCGGAAGAGGGGAAAGGAAGTTATTTAATAATTGAGAATCAAAAAAATCAAGTAACCTAAAACATATTTTCTGGCATAAATTGCCTTCTACAAAGCAGCCGAAGGATGATAACAGGGTTTGGAGAGATGGAATCAGCAGTTAAGTGGATACCCGTCTGTCACTTAGCCATCATTACATAGCATTAGAGACCAGTGTCTGGCCAGCTTGGCACTCGCTCTTCCCACATCTCCCCACTGGCAAGATGCTTCCCCAAGGCCGATGGCCTCTGGCCACACCACTTTGGCCTGCGGTTCCATCACATCCTACAAACTGTAAAGGGTTTGGATGAGATCAGGGGTCAATTTGGACTGGATTCAGGTGTGGTTCAACAAGATTTGCACAACTTGTTCTTCCATTTCCTTCTCCTCTTAGTTCTGTACCGTTCTGGTCTTTGTATTTTGAGCAAACTTTTCTTTTTTCCAGATCCTGATGATCATCTGTTTTCCTAACTTTTTCTCACTCTTACCATATCCCAAAGTCTTCCTTCCTCTGCCCTCTCAATGTTTCCTCTCCTGCTGCACTTATATTTCTTGAAAACCAACATGAATTGGCTACAAGTAAAATAAACAGATGCAACTAACAGAATCATAAATCACTAAGTTGGAAAGTTAGATCCTTCCCAATTCAGGAAACCATCTCCTGGCTGGTTTCAGAGAAGAGATAGAGGAACAGAGTATCAGTTTCACTTAAATATCCTCTTCTCCGCACAAGTCCTCTGGGATCAAATAGAAAGTGTGCTTGATCTGATATTCAGGCTGAGCATATTTATACAGTGAATCAAAAACCTCTGCCTGCTGGCCGCTTACTTAACAAACATGCAAAACAAATACAACTCTTATACTTACTGACATTATAAACAAATATTGAAAATAACCTCCATGTGTTTGGGTATATGACAATGGACACACACCAGAGTTCACCAAAGCCATTTTTCAGCAGAAGTGCATTGTGAAATGTAACCTTCCTCATGGAAGATGGAACTGCCATGCACACACCACTCTAACACTATAATACCAACCACAGAAGACGGCATCCCTATCCACCCTTTGTTAGCCACACCCAATCAGTCACCAAGTTCAGTTCACTGGACCTGCTAAATGTTTCTCATTTCTATATTCTCTCCCCGGCCACCACTTTTAGATAGTCAGTCCAAGCATTGACAAACTTTTTCTATAAATGGCCAGTTAGAGAATATCTGCAGGCCAAACAGTCTCTGTTACAAATACTCAACTCTGTTGTAGCACAAAAACAGCCATAGACAATGTGGAGGCAAATGAACAGGCAGAAACCAGATTTGGCTCACAAGCTATAGTTTGCTGAGGGATGGTAACATTTTTTGCAACATTTCTAACTAGTCTCCTGCATCCAGTTTGGCTCTTCCCTATCCCATTCTCTATCCTGCAGTCAAAGATCTTTCAAAACAAAAATTATGATTATGTGAATCTACTGTGTTAAAAACCCTTGGAGAGGGAGAAGATAGCGGCTTAGTAAGACACGCGGGTCTTAGTTCCTCCTCCACAACAGCTACTAAAGAAATAGAAACAGTACAGAACACCTCCTGGAGCCACGACAGAGACCAAAAAGACAGCGTACCCCATTCTGGAAAGGCTGAACTGGCAGGGAGAATCCGCTGCGGTGAGATACCTGAGGGGCGCACGCTTCCCCGGGCTGGGGTGGCTGGCAGCCGGAGTCCCTCCTGGGCCAGCTTGGAGAATTGGACAGGCGGTCCCCTCAAGCCGCGGCGGCTAGCACCCCCCCTCACGCGCGGCCACCCGGGCCAGCTGGGAGAATTGGATAGGAGGTCCCCCAAGCTGTGGAGGCCGGCGACCGGGGTCCCTTCCACACACGTGGCTTCCCGGTTCGGCTGGGAACGTTGGATCGGCACTCCCCCAAGCCGCGGCAGCCGGCGCCCCAGGCCACGCTTGGATTCCCGGGCTGACTGGGAGATTTGGACCGGCACTCCCCCAAGCCGCGGAGGCCGGCGCCCCCCCCCCCACGTGCGCGGACTCCCGGACCAGCTGGGAGATTTGAATAGGAACTCCCCCAAGCCACTTCGGCTGGCAACCCTCCCCCACAGCGAGAGTTTTCCAAAGTTAAAGGAGCCACAGCATCTTTTACTGGTGGGGCCCGCAGACAGACGAGCGCCATGAGCGCCACATATTGGGCAGGATAAGAAAAACAGAGCCCAGAGATTTCACAGGAAAATCTTTCAACCTGCTGGGTCCCACACCCAGGGAAATCTGATTAAATGCCCAGACACCAGCAGAAAATAATGGGTCATGCTAAGAAAATTGAAGATATGGCCCAGTCAAAGGAACAAACCAATAGTTCAAATGAGATACAGGAGCTAAGATAACTAATTCTGAATATACGAAGAGAAATGGAAAACCTCTTCAAAAACCAAATCAATAAATTGAGGGAGGACATGAAGAAGACATGGGCTGAACAAAAAGAAGAAATAGAAAGTCTGAAAAAACAAATCACAGAACTTATGGGATTGAAGGACAAAGTAGAAAAGATGGAAAAAACAATGGATACCTACAATGGTAGATTTAAAGAGACAGAAGATAGAATTAGTGAACTGGAGGATGGAACATCTGAATTCCAAAAAGAAACAGAAACTATCGGGAAAAGAATGGAAAAATTTGAGCAGGGGATCAGGGAACTGAATGATAATATGAAGCGCACAAATATAAGTGTTGTGGGTGTCCCAGAAGGAGAAGAGAAGGGAAAACGAGGAGAAAAACTAATGGAAGAAATTATCACTGAAAATTTCCCAACTCTTATGAAAGACCTAAAATTACAGATCCAAGAAGTGCAGCGCACCCCAAAGAGAATAGACCCAAATAGGCGTTCTCCAAGACACTTACCAGTTAGAATGTCAGAGGTCAAAGAGAAAGAGAGGATCTTGAAAGCAGCAAGAGAAAAACAATCCATCACATACAAGGGAAACCCAATAAGACTATGTGTAGACTTCTCAGCAGAAACCATGGAAGCTAGAAGACAGTGGGATGATATATTTAAATTACTAAAAGAGAAAACCTGCCAACCAAGACTTCTATATCCAGCAAAATTGTCCTTCAAAAATGAGGGAGAAATTAAAACATTTTCAGACAAAAAGTCACTGAGAGAATTTGTGACCAAGAGACCAGCTCTGCAAGAAATACTAAAGGGAGCACTAGAGTCAGATATGAAAAGAGAAGAGAGAGGTATGGAGAAGAGTGTAGAAAGAAGGAAAGTCAGATATGATATATACAATACAAAAGGCAAAATGGTAGAGGAAAATATTACCCAAATAGTAATAACACTAAATGTTAATGGACTGAATTCCCCAATCAAAAGACATAGACTGGCAGAATGGATTAAAAAACAGGATCCTTCTATATGCTGTCTACAGGAAACACATCTTAGACCCAAAGATAAACATAGGTTGAAAGTGAAAGGTTGGGAAAAGATATTTCATGCAAATAACAACCAGAAAAGAGCAGGAGTAGCTATACTAATATCCAACAAATTAGACTTCAAATGTAAAACAGTTAAAAGAGACAAAGAAGGACACTATCTACTAATAAAAGGAACAATTAAACAAGAAGACATAACAATCATAAATATTTATGCACCGAACCAGAATGCCCCAAAATACATGAGGAATACACTGCAAATGCTGAAAAGGGAAATAGACACATATACCATAATAGTTGGAGACTTCAATTCACCACTCTCATCAATGGACAGAACATGTAGACAGAGGATCAATAAAGAAATAGAGAATTTGAATATTACAATAAATGAGCTAGACTTAACAGACATTTATAGGACATTACATCCCACAACAGCAAGATACACCTTTTTCTCAAGTGCTCATGGATCATTCTCAAAGATAGACCATATGCTGGGTCACAAAGCAAGTCTTAACAAATTTAAAAAGATTGAAATCATACACAACACTTTCTCGGATCATAAAGGAATGAAGTTGGAAATCAATAATACAGTGCCATAAAATTCACAACTACGTGGAAGCTCAACAACACACTCTTAAACAACGAGTGGGTCAAGGAAGAAATTGTAAGAGAAATTAGTAAATATCTCGAGGCGAATGAAAACGAAAACACAACATATCAAAACCTATGGGACGCAGCAAAGGCAGTGCTAAGAGGGAAATTTATTGCCCTAAATGCCTATATCAGAAAAGAAGAAAAGGCAAAAATTCAGGAATTAACTGTCCACCTGGAAGAACTGGAGAAAGAACAGCAAACTAACCCCTAGCAAGCAAAAGGAAAGAAATAATAAAGATTAGAGCAGAAATAAATGAAATCGAAAACATGGAAACAATAGAGAAAATCAATAAGACCAGAAGTTGGTTCTACGAGAAAATCAATAAGATTGATGGGCCCTTAGCAAGATTGACAAAAAGAAGAAGAGAGAGGACACAAGTAAATAAGATCAGAAATGGAAGGGGAGACATAACCACTGACCTCACAGAAATAAAGGAGATAATAACAGGATACTATGAACAACTTTATGCTAATAAATACACAATTTAGATGAAATGGACGGGTTTCTGGAAAGACATGAACATCCAACTTTGACTCAAGAAGAGATAGATGACCTCAACAAACCAATCACAAGTAAAGAAATTGAATCAGTCATTCAAAAGCTTCCCAAAAAGAAAAGTCCAGGACCACACGGCTTCACATGTGAATTCTACCAAACATTCCAGAAAGAATTAGTACCAACTCTCCTCAAACTCTTCAAAAACATTGAAGTGGAGGGAAAGCTACCTAATTCATTCCATGAAGCCAGCATCACCCTCATACCAAAACCAGGCAAAGATATTACAAAAAAAGAAAACTGCAGACCAATCTCTCTAATGAATATAGATGCAAAAATCCTCAACAAAATTCTAGCAAATCGAATCCAGCAACACATTAAAAGAATCATACATCATGACCAAGTAGGATTCATCCCAGGTATGCAAGGATGGTTCAACATAAGAAAATCAATTAATGTAATACATCATATCAACAAATCAAAGCAGAAAATCACATGATCATCTCAATTGATGCAGAGAAGGCATTTGACAAGATTCAACATCCTTTCCTGTTGAAAACACTTCAAAAGATAGGAATACAAGGGAACTTCCTCAAAGTGATAGAGGGAATATATGAAAAACCCACAGCTAATATCATCCTCAATGGGGAAAAATTGAAAACTTTCCCCCTAAGATCAGGAACAAGACAAGGATGTCCATTATCACCACTATTATTCAACATCGTGTTGGAGGTTCTAGCCAGAGCAATTAGACAAGAAAAAGAAATACAAGGCATCAGAATTGGAAAGGAAGAAGTAAAACTATCACTGTTTGCAGATGATATGATACTATACATCGAAAACCGGGAAAAATCCACAACAAAACTACTAGAGCTCATAAATGAGTACAGCAAAGTGGCAGGTTACAAGATCAAGATTCAAAAATCTGTAGCATTTCTATACACCAGCAATGAACAAGCTGAGGGGGAAATCAAGAAACGCATTCCATTTACAATTGCAACTAAAAGAATAAAATACTTAGGAATAAGTTTAACTAAAGAGACAAAAGACCTATACAAAGAAAACTACAAAAAACTGTTAAAAGAAATCACAGAAGACCTAAATAGATGGAAGGGCATACCGTGTTCATGGATTGGAAGACTAAATATAGTTAAGATGTCAATCCTACCTAAATTGATTTACAGATTCAATGCAATACCAATCAAAATCCCAACAACTTATTTTTCAGAAATAGAAAAACCAATAAGCAAATTTATCTGGAAGGGCAGGGTGCCCTGAATTGCTAAAAGTATCTTGAGGAAAAAAAACGAAGCTGGAGGTCTCATGCTGCCTGACTTTAAGGCATATTATGAAGCCACAATGGTCAAAACAGCATGGTATTGGCATAAAGATAGATATATCGACCAATGGAATCAAATAGAGTGCTCAGATATAGACCCTCTCATCTATGGACATATGATCTTTGATAAGGCAGTCAAGCCAATTCACCTGGGACAGAACAGTCTCTTCAATAAATGGTGCCTAGAGAACTGGATATCCATATGCAAAAGAATGAAAGAAGACCCGTATCTCACACCCTATACAAAAGTTAACTCAAAATGGATCAAAGATCTAAACATTAGGTCTAAGACCATAAAACAGTTAGAGGAAAATGTAGGGAAATATCTTATGAAACTTACAATTGGAGGTGGTTTTATGGACCTTAAACCTAAAGCAAGACCACTGAAGAAAGAAAATAATAAATGGGAGCTCCTCAAAATTAAACACTTTTGTGCATCAAAGAACTTCATCAAGAAAGTAGAAAGACAGCCTACACAATGGGAGACAATATTTGGAAACGACATATCAGATAAAGGTCTAGTATCCAGAATTTATAAAGAGATGGTTCAACTCAACAACAAAAAGACAGCCAACCCAATTACAAAATGGGAAAAAGACTTGAACAGACACCTACCAGAAGAGGAAATACAAATGGCCAAAAGGCACATGAAGAGATGCTCAGTGTCTCTGGCCATTAGAGAAATGCAAATCAAAACCACAATGAGATATCATCTCACACCCACCAGATGGCCATTATCAACAAAACAGAAAATGACAAGTGCTGGAGAGGATGTGGAGAAAGAGGCACACTTAACCACTGTTGGTGGGAATGTCAAATGGTGCAACCACTGTGGAAGGCAGTTTGGCGGTTCCTCAAAAAACTGAATATAGAATTGCCATACGACCCAGCAATACCATTGCTAGGTATCTACTCAAAGGACTTAAGGGCAAAGACACAAACACACATTTGCACACCAATGTTTATAGCAGCATTATTTCAATTGCAAGGAGATGGAAACAGCCAAAATGTCCATCAACAGACGAGTGGCTAAACAATCTGTGTTATATACATACGATGGAATATTATGCAGCTTTATGACAGAATAAACTTATGAAGCATGTAATAACATGGATGGACCTAGAGAACATTATGCTGAGTGAGTCTAGCCAAAAACTAAAGGACAAATACTGTATGGTCCCACTGATGTGAACCGACATTCGAGAATAAACTTGGAATATGTCATTGGTAACAGAGACCAGCAGGAGTTAGAAACAGGGTAAGATATTGGGTAATTGGAGCTGAAGGGATACAGACTGTGCAACAGGACTAGATAAAAAACTCAAAAATGGACAGCACAATACTACCTAATTGTAATGTAATTTTGTTAAAACACTGAATGAAGCTGCATCTGAGCTGTAGTTTTTTTGTTTGTTTGTTTGTTTGTGTGTTTATATATATATATTTTTGTTGTTATTATTTTTATTTTTTCTCTATATTATCATTCTATATCTTTTTCTATTGTTTTGCTAGTTCTTTTCCTAAATCGATGCGAATGTACTAAGAAATGATGATCATACATCTATGTGATGATATTAAGAATTACTGATTGCATATGTAGAATGGAATGATTTCTAAATGTTGTGCTAATTTTTTTTAATTAATAAAAAAATAAATAAAAAGATATTAGAGCTCCCCTTTTGTGGGTTTTAGCACCAGTTTATGCCAGGTTCTGCGGTTATTGGGCAATTTCATTTCAATATTTATTTCTGTGCTGCTTCTGTTTTGATGTAAATTATTGAGGACAGACCCTCAGGGCACGGCCCCTCCCAGCACCACCATCTAAACTTATTGCTGGGCCTCCCGCTGCTGTGACTGCTTTTGTACTTGGCAAATAAAGAGCCTCTGGTATAAAAAAAACCCCACTACCTCTATATCTGATTCATCACTTTTATCAACCTCCTGAATATTACTAATGTCTTAAGATTATGGCTGTTCTTTGTGTTTATATCAGAAGAATTCTGAGGTCTTAGTGAAAGCAAACGAACATATTTAATCAGACCATTTCTTAAAATAAGATTTTAAAAGTCTTTTTTCTTTAATGAAGTGCCTGATTACAACAAATTTTCAAATAAAATCAAAGGGCACATCTTAAAAAGTTGGTCTTCCTCTCATCTCTGATGCTCCAGAAGTAGTTTTCTTTCCCCAAAACTATAGTTATTATCCCTGTCGTTGGTATACCACTATATACCACTAACACAGTCCACTTATATGAAAGTGCAATATAAAACATACTGGTTTTGATGAAAATTTTACCACTCTAGGGATTTAGTTCTGTCCTCAGATTTTCTTACTTTACAATAAATTTTAAAGACCATTGCCTATGTATTTGTTTTTGATTTTATCAGTGGGTGCCTAAAAGTATCATCTCTGGTTAATTCAGTCACCTTCTGAAGGACAGCAGTTGTTTCTCATGTTTTGGCTCCATGGACATAGCCTCAGTATTATTTTTCTACATGTGAGTGACTGTATATGCAGGAAATGGAACCACTAGGCTAATTTCCATTGCAGTTATAATCTTATAGATTGTGAAAATCACTCCCTAGGAAATCGAACCCACTTAAATGCCTAGGTAAATATATGAGATTGATAGTTTCCAACCCATTTAGCAGCAATACATACTAAAAACATTCATCAAAAGTTTCTTAATATAATAGATGAAAATTATACCTAATAGGGATTTCTATTTCAATGTATTTCACTATAAATAGAATTGAGTGTATTGTCACGTTTAATTATTTTGACAAAGAGAAAGGTCTTGTAAAATTGGTTCTTTTGTCTATTTTCATTTTTTGTTGTCATTTTAAAAATACCGACATGAGGCAGCCGAGCCGCCCGACCTCCCTACCCCCTCTCTTTCTCCGCCGGACCGCCGCGCGGCGCACGCGCCCCGCAGCAGCCGAGCCGCCCGACCTCCCTCCCCCCTCTCTTTCTCCGCCGGACCGCCGCGCGGCGCACGCGCCCCGCAGCAGCCGAGCCGCCCGACCTCCCTACCCCCTCTCTTTCTCCGCCGGACCGCCGCGCGGCGCACGCGTCCCGCAGCAGCCGAGCCGCCCGACCTCCCTACCCCCTCTCTTTCTCCGCCGGACCGCCGCGCGGCGCACGCGCCCCGCAGCAGCCGAGCCGCCCGACCTCCCTACCCCCTCTCTTTCTCCGCCGGACCGCCGCGCGGCGCACGCGCCCCGCAGCAGCCGAGCCGCCCGACCTCCCTACCCCCTCTCTTTCTCCGCCGGACCGCCGCGCGGCGCACGCGCCCCGCAGCAGCCGAGCCGCCCGACCTCCCTACCCCCTCTCTTTCTCCGCTGGACCGCCGCGCGGCGCACGCGCCCCGCAGCAGCCGAGCCGCCCGACCTCCCTACCCCCTCTCTTTCTCCGCCGGACCGCCGCGCGGCGCACGCGCCCCGCCGCAGCCGAGCCGCCCGACCTCCCTACCCCCTCTCTTTCTCCGCCGGACCGCCGCGCGGCGCACGCGCCCCGCAGCAGCCGAGCCGCCCGACCTCCCTACCCCCTCTCTTTCTCCGCCGGACCGCCGCGCGGCGCACGCGCCCCGCCGCAGCCGAGCCGCCCGACCTCCCTACCCCCCTCCTCCCCCTCCTGCTCCGGCTGCTCTCCAACCAACACGGTGCCCTCTTCCCCCGCCTTCACCGTGCTCCTCCGCTACCAGCCTCGACAGCCTTGCCGCCCTCACCTTTCCTCCTCCAGAACAACTACTGGGGGAGTGGAGATAATACAGAGCAGCTCCCGGAGCCACGAGGGAGATCAAAGGGACAGCGTACCCCATCCTGGAACGGCTGACTATCTGGGAGAACCAGCTCCGGTGAGATCACCAAGGGGCACGGGCTTTCCTGGGTGGGACAGCAAGCGACCGGAGTCCCTCCCTTCCACCTTCCCAGGCCAGCTGGTAGAATTGGACAGGCGGCCCCCTTAGGCCGCGGCAGCTGGTGCCCCCACCACACGAGGCCCCCCGGAACAACTGAGATAGTTGGGTCGGAAATCCCTAGACTGCGGAGAACAGTGACCGGGGGATCCCTTCCAAACACGTGACTCCCCCGTCGGCTGGGAGCAGTGCACTCTCCCGGGCTGCGACAGCTGGCGCCCTCCCGCCACGCTTGGTGCCCCGGGCCGACTAGCTAATTTGGCCGGACGCTCTCCTGTGCTGCGACAGCCGGCGACCCGCCCCGCATTTGGAACCCCGGGCCGGCTGGCATTCTTCCAAGACGCTTCGGTTGCCGAACCTCCCCTACGGCGAGAGTTTTCCAGAGTTGAGGGACCCACAGCAACTTTCGCTGGTGGAACCCACAGACAGGCGTGTGCCACGTGCGCCACCTACTGGGCAGGATAGGAAGAACAGAACCCAGAGACTGCGCAGAAAAATCTTTCAACCTGTGGGGTCGAACACCCGGGGAAATCTGACTAAATGCCCAGACGCCAGCAGAAGATAACGGATCACGCTCAGAAAATTGAACATATGGCCCAGTCAAACGAAGAAACCAATAGTTCAAATGAGATACAGGAGCTGAAACAACTAATGCTGAATATACGAACAGAAATGGAAAACCTCTTCAAAAACGAAATCGATAAATTGAGGGAGGACATGAAGAAGACATGGGCTGAACATAAAGAAGAAATAGAAAAACTGAAAAAACAAATCACAGAACTTATGGAAGTGAAAGATAAAGTAGAAAAGATGGAAAAAACAATGGATACCTACAATGACAGATTTAAAGAAACAGAAGATAGAATTAGTGATTTGGAGGATGAAACATCTGAACTCCAAAAAGAAACAGAAACTATCCGGAAAAGAATGGAAAAATTTGAACAAGGTATCAGGGAGCTCAAGGACAATGTGAACCGTACAAATATACGTGTAGTGAGTATCCCAGAAGGAGAAGAGAAGGGAAAAGGAGGAGAAAAACTAATGGAAGAAATTATCACTGAAAATTTCCCAACTCTTATGAAAGACCTAAAATTACAGATCCAAGAAGTGCAGCGCACCCCAAAGAGATTAGACACAAATAGGCGTTCCCCAAGACACTTACTAGTTAGAATGTCAGAGGTCAAAGAGAAAGAGAGGATCTTGAAGGCAGCGAGAGAAAAACAATCCGTCACATACAAGGGAAACCCAATAAGACTATGTGTAGATTTCTCAGCAGAAACCATGGAAGCTAGAAGACAGTGGGATGATATATTTAAGTTACTAAAAGAGAAAAACTGCCAGCCAAGACTCCTATATCCAGCAAAATTGTCCTTCAAAAATGAGGGAGAATTTAAAACATTCTCAGACAAAAAGTCACTAAGAGAATTTGTGACCAAGAGACCAGCTTTGCAAGAAATACTAAAGGAAGCACTAGAGTCAGATACAAAAAGACAGAAGAGAGAGACATGGAGAAAAGTGTAGAAAGAAGGAAAGACAGGTATGATATATATAATACAAAAGGCAAAATGGTAGAGGAAAATATTATCCAAACAGTAATAACTCTAAATGTCAATGGACTGAATTCCCCAATTAAAAGACATAGACTGGCAGAATGGATTAAAAAACAGGATCCTTCTATATGCTGTCTACAGGAAACACATCTTAGACCCAAAGATAAATATAGGTTGAAAGTGAAAGGTTGGGAAAAGATATTTCATGCAAACAACAACCAGAAAAGAGCAGGAGTGGCTATACTAATATCCAACAAATTAGACTTCAAATGTAAAACAGTTAAAAGAGACAAAGAAGGACACTATATACTAATAAAAGGAACAATTAAACAAGAAGACATAACAATCATAAATATTTACGCACCGAACCAGAATGCCCCAAAATACGTGAGGAATACACTGCAAACACTGAAAAGGGAAATAGACACATATACCATAATAGTTGGAGACTTCAATTCACCACTCTCATCAATGGACAGAACATCTACACAGAGGATCAATAAAGAAATAGAGAACCTGAATATTACTATAAATGAACTTGACTTAACAGACATTTATAGGACATTACATCCCACAACAGCAGGATACACCTTTTTTTCAAGTGCTCATGGATCATTCTCAAAGATAGACCATATGCTGGGTCACAAAGCAAGTCTTAACAAATTTAAAAAGATTGAAATCATACACAACACTTTCTCGGATCATAAAGGAATGAAGTTGGAAATCAATAATAGGCGGAGTGCCAGAAAATTCATAAATACATGGAGGCTCAACAACACACTCTTAAACAACAAGTGGGTCAAAGAAGAAATTGCAAGAGAAATTAGTAAATACCTAGAGGCAAATGAAAATGAAGACACAACATATCAAAACTTATGGGACGCAGCAAAGGCAGTGCTAAGAGGGAAATTTATTGCCCTAAATGCCTTTATCAGAAAAGAAGAAAAGGCAAAAATGCAGGAATTAACTGTCCACTTGGAAGAACTGGAGAAAGAACAGCAAACTAATCCCAAAGCAAGCAAAAGGAAAGAAATAACAAAGATTAGAGCAGAAATAAATGAAATTGAAAACATGAAAACAATAGAGAAAATCAATAAGACCAGAAGTTGGTTCTATGAGAAAATCAACAAGATTGATGGGCCCTTAGCAAGATTGACAAAAAGAAGAAGAGAGAGGATGCAAATAAATAAGATTAGAAATGAAAGAGGAGACATAACTACTGACCTCACAGAAATAAAGGAGGTAATAACAGGATACTATGAACAACTTTACGCTAATAAATACAACAATTTAGAAGAAATGGACAGGTTCCTGGAAAGACAGGAACAACCAACTTTGACTCAAGAAGAAATAGACGACCTCAACAAACCAATCACAAGTAAAGAGATTGAATTAGTTATTCAAAACCTGCCTAAAAAGAAAAGTCCAGGACCAGACGGCTTCACATGTGAATTCTATCAAACATTCCAGAAAGAATTAGTACCTACTCTCCTCAAACTCTTCAACATAATCGAAGTGGAGGGAAAACTACCTAATTCATTCTATGAAGCCAACATCACCCTCATACCAAAACCAGGCAAAGATATTACAAAAAAAGAAAACTACAGACCAATCTCTCTAATGAATACAGATGCAAAAATCCTCAATAAAATTCTAGCAAATCGTATCCAACAACACATTAAAAGAATTATACATCATGACCAAGTAGGATTCATCCCAGGTATGCAAGGATGGTTCAACATAAGAAAATCAATTAATGTAATACACCATATCAACAAATCAAAGCAGAAAAATCACATGATCATCTCAATTGATGCAGAGAAGGCATTTGACAAGATTCAACATCCTTTCCTGCTGAAAACACTTCAAAAGATAGGAATACAAGGGAACTTCCTTAAAATGATAGAGGGAATATATGAAAAACCCACAGCTAATATCATCCTCAATGGGGAAAAATTGAAAACTTTCCCCCTAAGATCAGGAACAAGACAAGGATGTCCACTATCACCACTATTATTCAACATTGTGTTGGAAGTTCTAGCCAGAGCAATTAGGCAAGAAAAAGAAATACAAGGCATCAAAATTGGAAAGGAAGAAGTAAAACTATCACTGTTTGCAGACGATATGATACTATATGTAGAAAACCCAGAAAAATCCACAACAAAATTACTAGAGCTAATAAATGAGTACAGCAAAGTAGCAGGCTACAAGATCAACATTCAAAAATCTGTAGCTTTTCTATACACTAGTAATGAACAAGCTGAGGTAGAAATCAAGAAACGAATCCCATTTACAATCGCAACTAAAAGAATAAAATACCTAGGAATAAATTTAACCAAAGAGACAAAAAACCTATATAAAGAAAACTACAAAAAACTGTTAAAAGAAATCACAGAAGACCTAAATAGATGGAAGGGCGTACCGTGTTCATGGATTGGAAGACTAAATATAGTTAAGATGTCAATCCTACCTAAATTGATTTACAGATTCAATGCAATACCAATCAAAATCCCAACAACATATTTTTCAGAAATAGAAAAACCAATAAGCAAATTTATCTGGAAGGGCAGGGTACCCCGAATTGCTAAAAACATCTTGAGGAAAAAAAACGAAGCTGGAGGTCTCGCGCTGCCTGACTTTAAGGCATATTATGAAGCCACAGTGGTCAAAACAGCATGGTATTGGCATAAAGATAGATATATCGACCAATGGAATCGAATAGAGTGCTCAGATATAGACCCTCTCATCTATGGACATTTGATTTTTGATAAGGCAGTCAAGCCAACTCACCTGGGACAGAACAGTCTCTTCAATAAATGGTGCCTAGAGAACTGGATATCCATATGCAAAAGAATGAAAGAAGACCCATCTCTCACACCCTATACAAAAGTTAACTCAAAATGGATCAAAGATCTAAACATTAGGTCTAAGACCATAAAACAGTTAGAGGAAAATGTTGGGAGATATCTTATGGATCTTACAACTGGAGGTGGTTTTATGGACCTTAAACCTAAAGCAAGAACACTGAAGAAGGAAATAAATAAATGGGAGCTTCTCAAAATTAAACACTTTTGTGCATCAGAGAACTTCATCAAGAAAGTAGAAAGACAGCCTACACAATGGGAGACAATATTTGGAAATGACATTTCAGATAAGGGTCTAGTATCCAGAATTTATAAAGAGATTATTCAACTCAACAACAAAAAGACAGCCAACCCAATTACAAAATGGGAAAAAGACTTAAACAGACACCTACCAGAAGAAGAAATACGGATGGCCAAGAGGCACATGAAGAGATGCTCAATGTCCCTGGCCATTAGAGAAATGCAAATGAAAACCACAATGAGATATCATCTCACACCCCCAGAATGGCCATTATCAACAAAACAGAAAATGACAAGTGCTGGAGAGGATGCGGAGAAAGAGGCACACTTATCCACTGTTGGTGGGAATGTCAAAGGGTGCAACCACTGTGGAAGGCAGTTTGGCGGTTCCTCAAAAAGCTGAATATAGAATTGCCATACGACCCAGCAATACCATTGCTAGGTATCTACTCAAAGGACTTAAGGGCAAAGACACAAACGGACATTTGCACACCAATGTTTATAGCAGCGTTATTTACAATTGCAAAGAGATGGAAACAGCCAAAATCTCCATCAACAGAAGAGTGGCTAAACAAACTGTGGTATATACATACGATGGAATATTATGCAGCTTTAAGACAAGATAAACTTGTGAACCATGTAATAACATGGATGGACCTAGAGAATATTATGCTGAGTGAATCCAGCCAAAAACTAAAGGACAAATACTGTATGGTCCCACTGTTGTGAACGGACATTCGAGAATAAACTTGAAATATGTCATTGGTAACAGAGTTCAGCAGGAGTTAGAAACAGGGTAAGACAATGGGTAATTGAAGCTGAAGGGATACAGATTGTGCAACAGGACTAGATACAAAAACTCAAAAATGGACAGCACAATAATACCTAATTGTAAAGTAATCATGTTAAAATACTGAATGAAGCTGCATCTGAGCTATAGGGTTTTTTTTTGTTTTTGTTTGCTTGTTGGTTTGTTTGTTGTTGTTGTTTTTTACTATTACTACTACTTTTATTTCTTTTCTTTATATTAACATTTTATATCTTTTTCTGTTGTGTTGCTAGTTCCTCTAAATTGATGCAAATGTACTAAGAAACAATGATCATGCATCTATGTGATGATGTTAAGAATTACTGAGTGCATATGTAGAATGGTATGATTTCTAAATGTTGTGTTAATTTCTTTTTTTTCTTTCCGTTAATAAAAAAAAAAAAAAAAAAAAATACCGACATGAAATCTATTGACATTTGAAGAAATTGTGCTTTAATGTTGAAAATATATTTTACTAGTCTGACACTTAAAAAAAAAAAAAAACCCTTGGAGAGCTTCCTATTATTGATAAAAGTGAAAATCTTTAACACAGCCCAGGTAGGCACTCCAGGATAAAGCCCCTGCCCACCTCTTCACTCTTTGTGAGCCAGATCTACTAAACTTGTTTTGGTTCCACATACATATATCAAGCTACCTCTTGTCTTTGGGTCTTTACAAAGGCAGTTTCCCCTATGACTGGAATACTCTGTCTCCTGTATCCCACCTTCCATCCTTTGTATTTTACATTTCCTCTTAAAAGCCATTTCCTCGTAGAGAATTCCTGCCCAACAAATTAGACCAGAAAGGGACTCCCTGCTAAATGTTCTCCTAGTAGCTTGTCCTTTCATCCTACTTTGCCATTTTGCCTTGTTTGATTGTCTTCTGTTAGACTATAAGCTCTGAGAGGCAGGAGATATACCCATCTTTTATACCACTGTATATCAATCATATAATCAATGCAAAAGAATGTTTGTTGAATGAATGGATAAATGAGAGTCCAAAGTAACAGAATAAAATATTCCAAACTGTTTTATAATATTATAGTAGTTGACTACATATAAGGACTGTAAAAATGCACTTATTCACCAGGCATCAAAACAAAGTAAACATACTCCAATAAAGCTGTTAGTCTTTTAGAAGAGTAAAATTCATTTATAAACTAATGATTGATAAAATGTACAATGTAATTTTTATTAGGATTATTTCTAAGCACTTTAATGTATATATTTCTAAGGTATATTAAATTTTATTCCCATACAGAATAACCTGCTGATTACCATTCCCAATCACAAATGATAAGACATGGAGACATTACAACAGCATTAGAATAGTAATGTCACTAGCTTTGTTTCCCTCCCATTCACATAGGTGAAATAATATCCCTCCAAGCCTTTTTAATAGTCCAGGCATAAGAGTTGCAAAACATTCTAGGGTACTAGAAACCACTTGTAAGTAAAATTTGAAAAGAAGGGGAAAGCGATCTCTTATTAGTTCTTGGTACCCTAAGGTTAAGTGATTCCTAACTTGGTATGTTCACCAAGAATTCCTATCAGTAAGTCTAGGGAAGCAGAATTATCTATATGTTTAAATGGTCTCCAAATGATTCCAATATGACTCTCCAGTTGGACACCAGGTCTGAACTGTGGCTTCCTGAGGGCAGCAGCTGTGTCCTGTTCATTGTTTTAATCCCAGCCCCTGGCTCAGAGCCTGGAGGTGCCCCAAGACTATTTATTGACCTAAACAATTGTATCTAGGGATGCAGGTCATCTCTGAAGACTTTTTAAATCATACACCTTTGTATTAGTTGGAGGGTATTCTTTTTAACAAGTATGTATGTTACCTTTCTAATCAAAACAAAATATAGCTACATTTAAATTAAATTAATAAATATAGAAATAAAGTAAATTATATACTTTGAAGGCGCAGGATCAAATTCACATCATAGGTACTGGTGAATAGAATTTTCTAATAAATGAAACTTCATAGTTAAATAGAGTAAAAACTTTCTGGCTCTGCCTTCAAGGCATCATCAGTCACTGTAAGTTAGAGTGAATGGTATTTAGGTCTGTATCTGATATGTTCAGCATCTTTAGAATTCCCATTTAGTAACTTAGTGAAAAATCCTCTCCAGGGCAATTAGTTAGTAGCTTACCTTCAGGCTACCAAATCACTCCAAATAAGATAAGATTATGTTTTACAGCCTGTCCACACTGATAAAAGAATGGAAACTACCTATTCTGGGAGCTCAGTTGTACATCAGCCAAATCACATCCATACTAAGATATGTTTTTATTCCAGTGAAGCGAGCCACTTTCCAGCTGTATTCTCTTTAAGCATGCTCTCTTGATCCTGTTCATTGTTCTCATTTTCCCATTATTCTTAATTTATTTTCTAATCTGTTTTTCCTAGAAACAGATTGAAGAGGCATTGACACCAAGTTGGTACATTACATGGTTCTCTCTTGACCACACCCAAAACCACTACCACCCTATAAAAAAATTGCTGCAATGATTCAGGCTCTTTCTAGACTTTGCTATTTAATCTCCATTCTGAACATTCATTCTAGCCTAATACCACTGATTTTCATCTCTGTAACTAGCAGAAAGATTTTTATCTGACTGCCTTGTTTCCACAAATGGAGAACCCACTAGAAAAGTCTACCTCGACTTTGTATTCTCCCTAAGATGTTGCATCTTGGATCAACCCCTTGACTCCACATATGGTAGTCCATGGTCAACAAATAGACTCATTCTGGACTATGAGAAGCTGAGGTCCCACTGTCTAAGTAGAATAATGCAATCATTTGGAAACTTCAGTTTTCTAAAATATTACTAAATTATTTCATCTAGCTTCAAACTTATTCTCATTTTGTTACTGAATTAGCACTGTCACTCAAAAACACTTAGGTTTTTTATTTTATTAGAGAACCAGCACAAAAATTTTTTAATGAGCATGAAACAAGAAAATTCTTTGTCCCCAAAATCTATCTCAGAGGGACCCTTCTTGTTCCAGACCACCTTGGGGATTAGATTTGAATAGAGTTAGGCCTGCATATCTGATCTTTTAAGAAAGATGGACTGCTTTGGGAAATAACATAGAGATTGAATTTTTTCTTAGGAAAAATAGGTAAATATTCTAATCATTTAGTGATCCAACATGTAAGTCACTATATACTGAGCATCGACTTTGCATATATACCTCTGATGGACACGCTATATGAAAATGATGGGTCAGGCCGAACCAAGGTTATATTTCTAAGGAGCATAATCTATGAGCTAGAGAGGGTTCCAGAGGGACACAAAGACCAAAATTCAATGTGCCAAGAGGGATAAGATGGTAGAGTAAGAAGGAAGCTCCAGGACTCAGTTTGTCCTCCAGGGCAACTAGTAAACAGTAAAAAATAGTCTGAAACAACTGTTCAGGGGGCTCTGGAGATCAGAAGAAAAACTGTACACCATCCAAGGAAGAGCATGAGGAAGAGACAGTTAAGCTGTGGTGAAGTTCTGTGAGTAGAACTCGCCACACTGCAGAGGCCGGTACCCATCCCCCACTTCATGACAGACTGCATCCAGTCCCTGACTGGAAATAAAAGTCCTCTTCTCTAAGAATAAAGTGGGGGGAGTGGGGTTTGGGGAGTAAGGCACAGTGAACACTGATCACTTCTTTTGCTTAGTGAACTCAGATTGCTGGATCCTGGCTTTTAAGGCAACAGTGGTTTCAACCCACCCAAAACAAAAAGCAGCCAGTAGGTACAGTTTCAGCTCACCACTAATAGGGTCAAAGCAGGGGTGATTTAGAGACACAGTGACTTCTTGGGGCTGTAGAGAACAGTTTGCTGAAGGGTGGCTCTTTTCCAAGGAAAAGTGGGGGTCACATTCTATCACTATTTGTGACTTTTGATTAGCAAATTGGCAGCCAGGTGGGCCACGGTGACTCAGCAGGCAGAGTTCTCATCTGCCATGCTGGAGACCTTGGTTCGATTCCTGGTGCCTGCCCAGGCAAAAAAATGAAAGCAAAAGTGACTTTTATTTTTGAAGCAGCCTCTGTTTCAACTCAGCTCACAAATGGGGTGGAATCAGTTGCAATTTAAAGGTACAGTACCACCTTAGGACTGTGGGTAACAGTTTGCTGAAGCGTGCCATTTGCTGGGCTGGCAGGAAAACACAGATTCTGAAAAGAGTGTTTTAAAAAAAACCTATAGAGGCAAATCAAAACAAATAGAATGGATTAACATTCCTGGAGAAGGAACAAGGGAAAGGAAACTCTCTCCTAAAGGTGAAACAATTGCAAAAATACTTCAATTTCAAAAACTGTACCAAACATCCACAGCAAAAACCAGGTGAATAAGAGCTGAAAAATCTGATCAGTTAAATACGAGCTATTCTAAAGGTTTAGAATAAGTTCAACCATGTTTCAAAGAAGAGCCTTAGCACATAGCCAATCAACAAGAAAATGCTAGGAAAGAGAAAAACTGATCTTCAGAGTAAATTCATCAAGATAATCAGATGCCTAGATATTAGTGTGGTAGTTTGGAGCTGTTATGTACTTAGAAGAAGTCATGTTCTTTTAATCCATTCTTATGGGTGCAGACCTATTAGGGATGGGACATTTTGGTGAGGTTGTTTCAATTGAGATGTGACCCACCCAGTTCAAGGTGTGTGTTAATCATTTATTGGAGCCCTTTATGAGAGGACAAAAGGCAGAAACACTGAGAGAAAGAGTTTAGAAAGAAATGCCCCAGAGATGCTAACAGAAGACTCACAGATGCTCAGAGAGAAAGCCACTGAAACCAGGAGATGAAAGCAATGAATCCTGGGAGCAAAGGACCAGCAGATGCTGCCCTATGTGCCTTCCCATGTGACAGAGGAACACCAGATGTCATTGGCTCTCTTCAGAGAAGGTTTTGATGCTTAAGAGGGACATTTTCATGACCTTAGAACTGTAAATTTGTGAACTAATATATCCCCATTGTAAAAGCAAATCTATTTCTGTTATATTTCATTCTGGCAGCTTTAGCAAACCAAAACAATCAGTAAGAAACAGGAAAATATGGCCCAGTCAGGGAATAAATCAAACTTCAGAGGAGCTCAGAACTTGGGACAACTAATCAAAGATGTTCAGATAAATCTCCTAAATCAGTTCAAGGGGATGAAGCAAATGTGCATAAAGACACAATGAATACTAAGAAGACACTGGGAAAGCACCAAGAAAATCTGAAAATATAAAGGGAAACATAACAGAAATTGGGAATGAAAGAAACAACAGAAGAGACTAAAATACACTAGAGGCACAGAAAAGCAGATTTGAACAGGCTAAAGAAAGAATCAATGATCTAGAAGACAGGACAGTTGATTTATTAAAGACAGAAGAACAGATTGAGAAAAGAATGGAAAATATTGAGCAGGGTCAAAGGAATTTGAATGACAGCACAAAGTGCACAAACATACATACTGTGGGTGTCCCAGAAGGAGAAGGAAAAGTAAAAGGGGAAGAAAGAATATTTGAGGAAATAGTGGCCAAAAATTTCCCAACTCACAACAAATTCCAAACAGAATAAATCTTAATAGACCTACTCTGAGACATACAGTAGTCAGAATGTCAAATGCCGAAGCTAAAGAGATAATTCATAAAGCAGCAAGAGAAAAGTGATTTGTCACGTACAAGAGATCCACAATAACACTAATTTTTCTTATCAGAAACCATGGAGGACAGAAGGCAGTGGTATGATATATTTAAGGTACTGAAAGATAAAACTGTCAACTGAAAATTCTTTATTCAGTAAAACTGTCCTTCACATACAAGGAAAAGTTTAACATATTCACAGATAAGCAGAAACTGAAAGAGTTCATCAACATGAGACCTAACATACAAGAAATACTAAAAGGAGTTCTGCAAGCTGAAAGGAAAAGATAGGAGAAAGAAGTTTAGAGGAGAGTGTAGAAATGAAGATTATCAGTAATGGTAACTATAAGGGTAAAAAAGAGAGACCAAAAAAAGATATGACATATAAAAAACAAAGGATAAAATGGTTGAAGTAAGTACTGCCCATACAATAATAACATTGAATGTTAATAGATTAAACTCCATGATCAAAAGATAAAGATTGGCAGAATGGGTTTTAAAAAGTATGAACTATCTATATACTGTCTGCATGAGTCTTACCTTAGACCCAAGGACACACATAGGTTGAAAGTAAAAGGTTGGAGAAAGATACCCCATGCAAGCAGTAACAAAAGAAACTGGGAAAGCTACATTAATATTGGACAAAATAGACTTTAAAAGCAAAACTGTTATAAGAAACAATGAAGGGGTACTACATAATTAATAAAAAGGGCAATCCACCAAGAAGAAATAACAATCAAATATCTAAGCACCTAACCATGGTGACCCAAAAATACATAAGGCAAACACTGGCAAAACTGATGGGAGAAATAGATATCTCTCCAACAATAATAGTTGGAGACTTGGAGACTTCAATACAACACTCGTATTAATAGATAGAACATGTAAACAGAGGATCCAAACAAAAACAGAGAACTTGAATAATAAGATAAATGAACTAGACCTAACAGACATATTCAGAACATAGCACTCCAAAACAGCAGGATATTCTTCCCAAGTGCACACAGATCATTCTCCAAGCTAGACCACATGTTGGGTCACAAAGTAAGTCTAAACAAATCTTAAAAGATTGAAATTATATGAAGCAATTTCTCTGACCATAATAGAATAAAGCTGGATATCAAAAACAGGGAGGGACCTGGAACATTCACAAATATATGGAGGTTAAACGACTCACTCTTAAACAATCAGTATGCAAAGAAGAAATTACAAGATAAATCAATAAATATCTCAAAACCAATGAAAACAGGAACATAACATATTAAAATATATGGGATGCAGCAAGGTCAGTGCTGAAAGGGAAATGTACAGCCCTAAACATCTACATTAAAAAGGAGAAAAAATCTAAAATCAAAGACCTAACAGCACCACTGGAGGAACAAGAAAAAGTACAGCAATCTACTCCCAAAGCAGGCAGAAGGAAAGAAATAACAAAGATTAAAACAGAAAGAAATGAAATTGTGACTTGGAAAAAACAAAGAATCAACAAAATCAAAAATTGGTTCTTTGAGGAGATAATAAAATTGACAAACCCTTGGCAAGACAATGGAAAAAAGAGAGCTAAAAGGGATCATAAGAAGATACTATGAACAATTGCATGCCAACAAATTAGACTACTTAGATGAAATGGATCAAATTCCTAGAAACACACAAATAAACTCCACTGACTGTAGAAAAAAATAGAAGACCACAACAGATCAGTTACAAATAAAAGGACTGAATCAGTCATCAAAAATCTCCCAACAAATAAAAGCCCAGGATGAGATAGCTTCGCAGATTGATTCTGTCAATCATTCCTAGAAGAATGAATACCAATTGTTCACACTTTTCCAAAAAATTGAAGAGGAGGGAACACTTCATTCTAAGAAGCCAACATCATCCTAATACCAAAGCCAGATAAAGATACTACAAGAAAAGAAAATTACAGACCAATTTCTCTAATGAATATAGATTTAAAAATCCTCAACAAAATACTTGCAAATCAAATCCAAACAGCACATTAAAAGAATTATACACCATAATCAAGCAGGTTTTATCCCAGGGATGTGAGAGTGTTTCAACACAAGAAAATCAGTTAATGTAATATACCACATTAATAAATTGAAGAAGAAAAGCCACATGATCAAATCAACTGACTCAGAAAAGGCATATGACAAAATACAACACCATTTCTTGATGACAGCACTTCAGAACATGAGAATAGAAGGAAATGTCCTCAACATGATAAAGGGTATACATGAAAAACCCACAGATAACATCATACACAAAGGTAAAAGACTGAAAGTTTTCCCTATAAGATTGAGAACAAGGCAAGTATGCCCACTGTCACCTGTTTTTCAACATTGTGCTAGAATTTCTAGCTAGAGCAGTTAGGCAAGGAAAAGAAATAAAAGGTCTCAAAATTGGAAAGGAAGGAGTAAACCTTACACTATTTACAAATGACATGACCTTATAAAGTCCTGAAAATTCTCCAGTAAAGCTACTAGAGCTAATAAGTTCAGCAAAGTGGTAGAATACAAGATCAACCATAAAAATCAGTAGCATTTCTTTACACTAGTAATGAGCAATGTGAGGAGGTAATAAAGAAAAAAATTCCATTTATAATAGCACCTGAAAGAATGAAATATCTAGGAATAAACTCATCCAAGGAGGTAAAGGACTTGTACCCAGAAACTGTCAAAGCATTGCTAAAAGAAATCAAAGACAACCAAAATAAATGGAAGGACATTTCATGTTCATAGATTGGAAGACTAAACATATCATTAAGATGTCAATTCCACCCAAATTGATTTACAGATTCAATGAAACCCCCATCAAAATTCCCACAGTGTACTTTGCAGAACTGGAAAAGCCAATTTTCAGATTTATTTGGAAGGGTAAGTGGCCCCCAAAAGCCAAACTGATGTTTAAAAAGAACAAAATTGGAGGACTCATACTTTCTGACTTTAAAACATATTACAAATTACAGTGTTCAAAACAGCATGGTACTGTCATAAAGATAGATATACTGATCAATAGAACCAAATTGAGTGTGTAGAAAATAGACCCTCACATCTACGGTCAATTGATTTTTGAAAAGGTAGCCAAGTCCATTCAACTGGGACAGAACTGTGTCTTCAATAAATGCTGCTGGGAGAACTAGGTATCCATATCAAAAAGAATGAAAGAGGACCCCTACTTTACCTTATACAAAAAATAACTCAAAATGGATCAAAGACCTTAATATAAGAATCAGGCCTGTAAAACTCCTAGGAGAAAATGCAGGAAAGCATCTTCAAGATCTTGTGGTAGGCAGTAGTTTCTTAGACTTTATATCCAAAGCACAGGCAATGAAAGAAAAAATAGATAAATGAGACCTCCTCAAAATTAAATACTTTTGTGTATCAAAAGACTTTATCAAGAAAGTGGAAAGGCAATCTACTCTATGGGAGAAAATATTTGGAAATCCATATCCAATAATGGTTTAATAGCCAGAATTTTTAAAGACATCCTACAATTCAACAATAAAAAGACAAACAACCCAATTTCAAAATAAGCCAAAGACTTGAAGACACACTTTTCCAAAGAGGAAATACAAATAGCTAAAACACACATGAAAAGATGCTCAAAATCACTAGCTATTAAGGAAATGCAAATCAAAACGACAACGAGATATAATATCACACCTACTATAATGGCCCCTATTAAAAATTAAAAAGAAAAAAACAGAAATCCACAAGTCTTGGAGAGGTGTGGAGAAATAGGAACACTCACTCATTGCTGGTGGTGACGTAAAATGATGCCGCCACTGTGGAAGATAGTTTGGTGGTTCCTCAAGAAACTAAGTATTGCCATTTGATCTGAAATCCTGCTACTAGAAATATGCCCAGAAGAACTGAAAGCAGGATGCAAAAAGACATCTGTGCAACAATGTCTGTAGCAGCATTATTTATACTTCCCAAAAGATGGAAGCAACTTAGTGCCTATCAAACAGTGAATGGTTAAACCAAATGAGGTACACAAATGCAATGGAATATTATTCATTTTTAAGGAGGAATGAAATCCTGATGCATGCAACCACATGGATGGACTTTTAGGACATCATGTTGAGTAAAATAAGCCCGACACAAAAGCACAAATATTGTATTATCAGTAATATGAACTAATTATAATAAACAAACTCATGGACTTAGAATCTAGAATATCAGGAGTTAGAATGAGGGTAGAGAATGGGAAGCCGATGCTTAATTTGTACAGAATCTCTGTAGCACATTATTGTGAGTGTAATTAATAGCACTGAATTATGTGTGTAATTGTGATTGAAAGGAGATGTTCAGGGTAGTGTATGTCACTAGAAGGAAAACTAGAGGATAAAACATGGGACTGTATAACACAGTAAACCCTACTGTGGATGATGACTGTGCTTAATAGAACAAATATAAGAATGTTCTTTCATGAATTAGAACAAATATATGTCACTATTACTAGGTGTTAATAATAGGATGTTATGTGGAGTTAATACACGTAAAGCAAGCTATGGACTATAGTTAACAGTAATATTTCAATACTCTTTCATCAGTTTTAACAAGGGTGCCACACCAATGCTGTGTCAATAATGGTGGGGTATAAGAGGTATGAGGTTTTCCTTTTTAGGGTAATGAAAATGTTCTAGAAAATTGATTGTGGTGATGAATATACAATTCTGTGATTATACTGAGAGACATTCATTGTACACTTTGGATGGATTGTGTGATACGTGAATATATCTCAAGACTGCTTTAAAAAATTCAATGTTGGACGGGCAATGGTGGCTCAGTGGTAGAGTTCTTGCCTGCTGTGCCAGAGACCCGGGTTCATTTCCCAGTGCCTTCCCATGTGAAAAAAAAAAAAAAAAAGAAAGAAAAAATTCAATGTGCCCCTGAATAATAAGAGTGTGTAAGGAAGGACCTTGAAGATAGCAGCCCAATTCCTCATGAGATTTCCGGGTCTCACTTACCTTTGCCAGTTCCTCCAACCCAACTTTTCCATCTCTCTGAGCCAGAAGTGGTCTTGGATTCTGCTCTATAAGGAGCTGTAGGGAAAATAAAATAGAGATCATTAATAGCACTTGATTGTTCAACACATAACCCCTTATTAACAAATAGAAGTTCAAACTCAAGGCCTTCCAGCTGGGCAGAGTACAGCTGTTGTACCTTGAGTCCATGCCATGCCTTTGAAGCAAAAACAAAGCAGCAGTAATAAAAATAAAATTTGTACTTAAAAAAAAATGTTGGTCCCTACCCACTCATGTTTATGTATAAACCAAACACCAGCAAAACAAACTGGTGGCTAAGCTGGCATTTTAGTTATGAGCCATTGCATTAATCAAACAAACTATGGGACACCCACAGGCATCTCTTATTTTTATGGTGCTGGATGGCAGGAGGGGTCAGGTAGGTATCCAGGTATCCTACTCAGGCAGAGGCCTGCAACCTTCTCTATTTCCACAGAAATAAATCTTAATGAAAAATAATAAGAGAGTTTAGAATCTTCAGGAGGAGAAACTCCTTCTAAGATCAGGCTTCAAAATTTTGTGAGGGAAGAAAACTCCAAAGCATGTCTTTATGGCCAATGCTATTTTTAACCACTGCTCTCTCTTCTGGTCACTTAAACCAGTTACTTCTCCTCTCTCCAAACCAGGCCTTCTTGCTTATGGGAGATATGATGGGTCCATGCCTGTGTGAAAACTTGTTCTTTCTGAGGCTGCTTTTGTTTTTACAGGCCACTGGATGAGGGGATTTCCTAATGCACTTAGGAAAAACATAGCTCAAGCTGATGAAACCATGTTCTACATATTATTAGGCCCGAAGTTCTTGTAGAGAAAGTGTGAAAATCTACAGCTGTCCACAGCTGGCCTTTGAAAAACTGCTCTTGAAATTAAATGCAGCAGCTGCTTCCCAGAGGCATTGTGGGAAGTCACCTGTGTCAAGGCGAAGCTGAGGGGGCGCCAAAGGATGAGTGCTCAGGGGAAGTGAATCTGTGGTTTGTTCTGGCATAACCAGCCCCATTTGGGTTAAGAAGTCAATGGAAAAATGATCCTTCCTCAGTTACTTTTATTTTGTTTTTGTTAAAATTTCTCTGGAAAAATTAAACATCTGGACCTCTTTATGGAAATAGTTGTTATGGCCTCTGGAAAAAAAAAATGATGTATTTATTTTTCATGGAGTTTGAATCAATTTGGTCAGGGAAGGCCAGGGGTGCAGAAAGCCCCAACACGGGGTGGATGCTTCTTTTGACTTTAACACTTTGAAAACAATCTTTCTGCTGAGTATATTCTGGAGCATTGAACTAACAAATCATCTGTCTCACAGTGAGAGACACCGTTGCCTCCATCAGGAGGCTTTGGCTTGTCCCACACAGACTCAGTTCCCCTCCTCCAGGCAGGGAAATTCCCTTTTTGGTTTGAAGTTGGTTGTTTGTGTTGCTAAGTTTCTGGCATAATATTTTTCTTTTCCTGAAGTTGATGTTTCATGTTTGGGAGGGGGAGAGGAAAACAATTTATTTGTGCTATTATTGTATCAATATCTTTCGTAGCAGAGTACATGTTTGTAAGGGAGACATATTTGGGAAGAATTTTGTATCATCACACACACCATTATTTTTGGAAAGTGGTTGTGGAAGGAAGTGGCTTTTTTACCCTCTACATGTGCTGCACTCTTTCTTCCTGAGTGACTGGGTTTAAGGAAAACGAGATGCCTTTTGAAACCATCCTGATGGAAAGTCCAGTTTTTCCTTTCACCCAGGCCGACTCCCTGGATTTCAATCAGATCTGAATTCCCCATTTCTTTCAGCAGGCCCATTTTGGAGCCAATTTTGAGAGCTGAGCTGATAATTCCTCAACCCAGATCTAAAGAGAGAGCATCACAGGAAATTTGATTCTTTTGCATTCTCTCACTGCCTCCCCAAGCGCTTTGCATGTAGTAAATAGTCAATAAAGCTTAACCTAAAACAGACAAATTTAACTCACTACAGGTAATCACATGCACAAAACTTTTTATGTGGAATCTTCTCAGCCCTTCATTTTTTGTTCCATTTTTGTTCCTTAAATGGTCCCTTAAAAGAAATGGATGGAGTTCCACGAAACCATCCCTTCCCTCTTGAAATTTCCCATTGATTGGTCTGAGATTATATATATCTTACCAAATGGCATAAAACTGTCCTTAACCAAAAGTTCTTATTTGCCTCTGATCCTGCTATCTCACTTCATTTCTTTGGATTTTCAGCTGGGAAATGTATCATATTAAAAGACACATGTTCCTGGGGAAAAATAGCACTGTATTATAGTCACCTTAACCTGAGATTGCTTGAAAGAAAGTTAAGAATAAGTCATTGTGGTAAGGTATGAGGTGGGGTGAAAGCAGGAATGGGTGAGAGAAAGAAGCCCTAGTGCAAGGGAGCAGGGAGAAGTCTACTTAAAGGAAAATGGAATGGTTTGTAAAACATAATTTTACATAATTTACATTTCACATAATTTACTACCATGCTGGGAGCCAGTCCTGCTCCTCCCCATGGGGGATGCATGAGGAACACTTTCAACTCCTCAGAAGGAAACATTTTAGTAAATACAAAATATGATTATCATTACATCTGTTTCCTAGAATAGATGAGGGACTTTTTATCCAGGTGTCTATTATCTCTTTGTGTCTTCTGTGTCAAAGGCATTAATTTATAATTCCATATCTGTTTCCAGTGATTATAGATGGATAGTGTTGAGGCAAGATGGCAGAGGATAAGAAAGAAAATATGGCAGCAGATGAGAAAGGATATAAGCAGTTTATATATTGCAAATGGTTCATCCTGAGAACTGGGGGAGGAACAGGAAGGTTGACTTAGTTTGGATTCTCCAGGAAGCAGACCCTAAGACAGAGATTTGAGTGCAAGTACTTTATTTGGGAGGTGATCTCAGGATGCACCAGTAGGATGTGGGAAAGGGGACAAGGAAGGGCAAAAAGCCAGTAGCATACAATCAATAAGTTTATGAGGGGAAGATGGTAAAGTAGGGAGATCCAGGACTCAGTCCTTTCATCAAACACCTATGAACAGGCAGGCACTATCTGAAACAACTGTTCTTGGGCTCCAGAGGTACAGCATCCAGGAAGGAGTGTAAGGAAGTGGCTATTGAACTACAGTAAAGAATACTGAGTAGCTCTGCAGGGTGACTGCCAGCACCCATCTCCCACTCTTACAGTAGACCACCTAGAGGTCCTGCCCCTGGCTAGCTGCAGCTGTCAGAAAGGAATATAAAAATCCTCTTCCCTGGGCAGGCCACTGTGTCTCATCAGGCAGAGGTCTCACCTGCCATGCCAAAGGCCTGGGGTTCGATTTCTGGTGCCTGCCCATACACAAATAAATAAAATCAAAGATCATTTAAAAAAACAAAAGACAGATTCTCAGTTGGAGCTCATATATTATTTAAAAAAAAAAAACCTCTTCCCCAAGAAGAAGGGTGTGCACAGCCAAGCATGGATCACAGTTTTAGATTAGTCAGTTTGGATCCTGAGTCTTGGTTGGCTCTTAGCTTTTGTTTCAACCCACCCCAGACAAAGGTGGCAGCAGCTATTGTTTCAACCTCTAGCAGGGGCAGAGGCAGTGGAGATTTAAAGACACGGTGCCTCTTAGGACTGCAGGGAACAGTTTGCTGAAGGGTGGGCAAGCCATGAAAGCAGAGCTTCAGGAACTGTCAAACTTTTGGTGCCCTTCCAAATCATCTCCCCAGGGTACTTTGTAGCTAGCCTGCACCCTCTTCAGTGGGTCCCTAGCCCTCTTTTACTGGGAAATACAGTCTTGGGAAGGTCTTCTTCAGGATGCCCCTCCTCCCAGAACCTGTTCTCCAAACAAAAGCAACTAGAGACAATGAAAGGAGTGTAAAAAAAAAAACTATAGAGGAAAAACAAAAACAAACAGAATAGATCAAGATCCTAGAGGAAGAGCAGAGGAAAGGAAGCTCTTTCCTGGGGTTAAACAGTTGCACAAAAACTTCAGTCTTAAAAATAGCACTGCATATCCAAGGGTATGAAGCAGATGATGAAGAGCTGAAAAAATCTGATTAGTTAACCATGGGCTATTCTAAAGATCTAGACTAAGTTGAACTAAGTGTCAAAGAAAAGCCTTAATACTAGCCAATCAACAATAAAACCCTATGCAAGAGAGAGAAAAACTGACCTTCAGAGTGAATTCATCAAGATAATCAGATGCCTAGCCATCTGCAAAAAATTACAAGCCATACTAAGAAACAGGAAGATATGGCCCAGTCAAGGGAAAAAATTAAAACATCAGAGGAGACAAAGAACTTGGAACAACTAATTAAGGATATTCAAACAAATCTCCTACATCAATTTGAGGAGGTGAAGGAAAATATGGATAAAGAGATAAAGAATATTAAGAAAACACTGTGTGAGATAAAGAATGTGAAAGTATAAAAAGAAACAAAACAAAAATGATGGGAATGAAAAGCACAATATAAAAGACTAAAAATATACTAGAGGTATACAATAGCAGATTTGAACAGGGAGAAGAAAGAATCAATGAACTGATTCCTTTTTTTTTTTGGCTTCTAAAAGGGAATTTAATGTTACAAGTTTACAGTTATAAGGCCATAAATATGCCCTAACTAAGGCATTCAGAGAAAGATACCTTGGCTCAAGGAAGAGCTATCTGGGAAGGCATGTGGCTGGCATCGGCTGGTCCTTGTTCCAGGTTCCATTGCTTCCAGGTTCTGATGCCAGTGGTTTCCACAGTATCTGTGGGCCTTCACTTAGCAACTCCAGGACACACTCTGGCTTGCTTAGTATCTCATGGAAAGGCACATAGTGATATCTGCTGGACTCCAAACATCCGTGTCTAGGCATCTGCTCTCTCTGTTGGTGCTCCAAGCATCTCTGTTGGCTCTGAAGCAACTCTTTTCCAAGCATCTCTGTTGGCTCTGAACATTCTCCAAAATGTTTCCCCCTTTAAAGGATTTCAATAAACTAATCAAAACACACCTTGCATGAGTGGAGTCACATCTTCATCTAATCAAAAGACCATCCCCACAATTGGGCATGTTGTATCTTCATGAAGATAATCTAATCAAAGGGCTTTCTACCCTACAATATTGAATTAGGATTAAAGGACATGGCTTTTCTGGGGTACACAACATTTTCAAACTAGCACAGACAAGTACAGAGTATATATTTTCCCTTACTGATTTTGCCCTTAAGGACCCAGGGCCAGGGTCCTGCCCCCTCCTCCATTTTGAGAGCAAGTCACATAGCCATCTATATGGCCAGGACAGATATTAAAGATCAAAGAATGTAAAATTACCCTTCCCTAATCAAATCTTGTGGGACTCTGAATCTTATAACTAGCCCTGATGGATTCCACCTTCTCTGGGTTTTGGACAGAGTACAGACGTCCATTTCTGAAACTTCTGCCATTCGAAGAATTATTCTCCTTCCATAAGACCCTAATTAAACCCATGTCTAATCTTCAGTCTGGCATAATGAACTGATTCTTAAAGACCACAAGAACTATGTGCAACTGAGGCTTACTCCTGCCAGATAACTTTGAGAGACAGGCAGAGCATGCCTCTAGTCATTCCATATGAGGACTAAGGAATCCAGGATATTTATCTCCCAATGCTCATCCATCATGATGGAGGCTATTCCAGAGACATTCGCTGCCTGATTCTTCCAGCCTGTCCTCTTTATGAATTGCAAGGTGGAGTCACAGGTGATTGTAGTAGACATGTACTTGGAAGATAAGTGCCCAGGAGATACAGTGAGGGGGCAGATAGGAACCCAGGGCTAACTAGGGACCACAAAAGTCATAATGTGGCCCCGTGGGCACAAACAACAGCATATACAAAGTCCTAACTAACAAGTGGCTCTTATCACGTTAGGGCCTTCAAATTCACAAAGATGAATCTCCTTGAGAGTCACCTACATTTACCTGACTTCAACTAAAACTGAGGCAGTGGCTCCCAAATCTGCTTCTATAGGTTGTGGTTCCCTGCTGAGTCCCTGTTCCATGTTTCTAGCTACTTACTGGGCATCTCCAGCTAGATTAAGTATAGCTCAAAATTTAATATGCCGTACATTCTCTTCTCCTAGAAACCAGTTATTTCCAACTCAGTTAATGATTCTATCATCCATCTATTCATTCAAATTAGAAACTGAAGTTATCCTTGATTTATTGTCTCTTGTTTCCTAGTAATCTAGTCATCAACTCCTGGAGAGTCTACTACACAAATATCTTTTAATTTGTCCTTCTTTCCTCAGCTTGTCTGACACTGTGATTGTTCCATGTCATCATCATCTATCACCTCAACTACTGCAACATCGCCCTAATTGCACCCCCACCTCCCCAGCCCCATTTTCTCCTCTATCCAAGCCCTCATCTATACAACTACAAAAAAAAAAAAGTTCATTTAAAAACCCTAATCTGATTACATTTATCTCTGATTAAATCTTTCAGTGAATTTTCTTTGCCTTCAGGACAAAACCCAAATTTCTTAATAATTAGGCAAGGCCCCAGACAATCTGATTCTTATCTACCTCTTTAGTTTCATCTTTTGCTCTGTCCCTCCTCCAAGTCAATGTTCTTAGTTACAAGTAATATAATTAACTCTAGATGATTTAAGAGGCAAAATAATTTACTGAAAGGGTACTGGGAACTCCCTGAATATCTGGGAAGATGGAGAACCAGACTCAGAAGGCATAAGGGAACAAGGGTAGGCCACAGCAAAACAATTCTAACAAACCAGTCCACAGAGAGCAACTGCTTCAGCCAGCAAATACTAGACTACAACTATCTTGCAAGACAGTTTGAGCACTAGGCACTGCTGCTGCTTCCTCTCCCACTGTCTCCCCCATGAACTGTACGTTGCTGTCATCACTACCACTTCAGAATATATTCTTTATCACTTTTCCTATTTGCATTACTAGATCCAGATTCAATACCCCCTGAGTGGGTGGTCTGATTGGCTGCCATGTGAGGTAACATTACTGGGCCCCAGCTTCCAGAGAAGCAACTAGTAGGTGGCTTTCTCAGCCTTGCAGTAGGAAGTAGACCAGCAGGTTGGTGGAAGGAAAAAAAAGACAATTGGTTTATATGCTGAGCAGCTGGGGAAAAAAATGGCAAATGTCAATCAAAGTAGGCCTTTCTTTTTACACTTAAACTTCAAAAATAAAAATATTTCTACCTAACATCATGTAGCAGTGCATGTGTATATACATATTTCACAAATACATTCAACCTCTCCATAAAGGGATACAGCCCAAAGTCACATTCCCAGATTGGTCTTCAAAAGGGAAGACCATTTTGTTGAAACCATGACCCAGTAATAGCCTCCATCACTGCTTCTGTGACTACTTAATTCATGAGCCCATTGGATAAGTATCGAGGAGAGATGGAAAGCAAAGCTGATGGCTGATTGTTGGAAATTGAATCCTGTCCATCATAAAGACATGTTCAAGTCCTAACCCCTGATCCTGTGGGTGTGAACCATGTGTAAATAGAACTTTTGAGGATGTTATTAGCTTAATTGTGGACTCATCTGTGAATAATGTCTTCAAAGTTCTCATTTAGATAAGGCAAAATTGAAGCAGAGAAGGCCTTAATCCTTATAAGCAAAGAAAAATGGATACAGAAGTAGAAGCCAGAGAGAAGAGAGAGGTTGCTATGTGCTGAAAGATTGCTGCAATGCAACAAGACCCCAAGAGAAAGCAAGCCCTGCCACTACCTTGATGTTGAACTTCTAGCCTCTAAAACCATGAGACAATTAAATTTCTGTTCTATGTCACCACTTTGTGGTATTTTTCTTAGTAGCCCTGGCAAACTAAGACATTAACTGACGTCCACAACATGGATCATTTGGTTTGCCTGATTATTTAGAGCCTTTTCCACAGTTGAAGTCTTTCGAGATGGATTGTATGGATCAAACCATCTGAGCCTATTCCAAGAAATCCATTTGTATCCTTCTTCCCAGTCAGTACATACCAGAAAGTCTACATGAGTAATAACTGAAATTCTTCCTCACTGGAAGCCACCACAGTGCCCACTCCCACACTCTGCTTTGGCTTCCCCTACCACAAGAACTCCAGATTAGAACCAAATGGGGAGCTTTTACCCTGGCTCCTGCCAGGCCACAGCCCCTCCAGCCAGCTCACAGTGATTCCTGAGACTTTCCTCCATCCCTGCATGCCCCCCTAGATAGAGCACGGCCAGATTCAGGAGCAGGTGCTGCTGCTGGTGGCACTGGTGCCACCTGGACCCCCTTAGATTGTGGCAGTTCACCACCGACGAGCTTTACTTTAGAGTTTCCCTTATGTGACTGGTCATGGGAACTGGAACCTCTGCCATATGCTATTCATGCTGTTAAATATTTTTCAGATCACCTTTGTCTATTCCCTGAACCTACTTATCATGAAATCTACAATCTTAATTGTTTCAATTCTTTAACCATTTAGTCAAATCAATAACTTCTGCCCATCCATCCTTCCTTCCTCCCTTATCATCAGTTTGTATATAGATTTTTTGTGTGTCCTTACAGGCATATTCGACAATGAGATGCATGGTTCAAAATTATGCCCATAGAATTTCACCATTTTATTTTCCCATTCTCCCCAAGGGCCATGCCTTGCTGAAGCGACAATGAACAGCAGTCTGCTTCTGCCTGATGGCGAATATTGGGGAAAACCATCTGTAAACCAGATGTCAGTTATCTCTTTCTCAGTCAACGGGTCCTAGGAGACTTCCCATAAGGCCACAAATGTGGATTGAGGGAGTGGTTGTCATGTGACAGGAGTCAACACACTATAAGTGTGAGTACTTTCAAATGCTACTTACTTGAGTTTTCAAGGCCTGCTTAGGCTGATTCCTGCATCTACAACCTCCATCTGTTGATGGAAGGCTTCTAGATATATCTAACTGATAGTAAAATTGCTTCATTAAGGAAACAACAAAGTAGCCTACTGTCCCATGGTTAGGTATTCTATCTCTGTCAGGACCCACAAGCTGCTAAAACTATTTCTCAAAAGGAAAAAGTTATTTACTGAAATCATGGCTTATTCCAAATCTCTTGGGTCCCTGCTGTCACACTCCTGCAGGGTTTATATGAGTTCCATTCCAGAATTCAAATGCTTGGCTTTCCATTGGAAGAAGGGCCAAATGGCAGAGTTACTTTCACTGCACTGTAGGCTAACTGGAAAGTCCTCCTTATTCTGGGTTTCATTCAAAGTTGCTAGCTTTTGGTGACTTGGTGTATAGCTGTGAGCCATACAACCAAATGGTGTGTATGTTTTCTCCCAAATCCAAGGGAACTTCCCCAGTGTTGCGCCTCTGATGTGGTAGTTAGAGAAGGCTTAAAGTATGTCCAAATAGGCTTCACTTTGGAGGGGCTCTTCTATCATGACCATTGATCACTGAACTCCAGATATGACACTGAGTGGCAGTCCCTGTATTTTCAAGGCAATTATCTCTTACCCTGAAATGGGAATGTATCTAACTATCCCACACCCTCCAGGACTTCCATAGGGTGTAACCAGTGTAGCAGACCAGTAGGGGTTAAAGAATGGTGAGATGAACAAGATCTCTGAAAACTAAATTATGTCACATAGCCAGAGTTATTGAAACCCTGAGGCAACCAGAAATAAACCAGCTCTTTCTGGTGTTGTCTACTTATTGGAATCAAGAAGTAAGCATTGTACTTATACACTAATATTCATAAAAACATTGCTCACGACAGCCAAAAGGTAGAAACAGCCCGTGTCCATCAGTAAATAAATGGATAAACAAAATGTGATACATCCATACAATGAAGCAATAACATCTATTAAAATAAATGAATTTCTGATACATGCTACAACATGGTTGAACCTTGAAAATACTATGTTAAGTGAAATAAGTCAGACAAATATTGTATGACTCTACTGACATGAAGAATCTAAAATAAACAAATTTATAGGTAGAGAAAGTATATTAAAAGCTACCGGGGGCGGGGGGGGGCAGGCCACAGTGGCTCAGCAGGTAAGAGTGCTTGCCTGCCATGCCCGAGGAGCCGGGTTCAGTTCCCGGTGCCTGCCCATGTTAAAAAAAAAAAAAAAAAAAAAAAAAAAAGCTACCAGGAGAGAATGGAGAGTGTAGTAGATTGAATCATTTACCCCAATAAAAGATATGTTCTTAGTTTTAATCCAGCTTCCTATGGGTATAACCATTGCAAATAGGACCTTTTGAAGATATTATTAAGATGTGACTAAATTGAATCAGGGTGAGTCTTACTCTGTATTACTGGAGGCCTTAGAAAGAGAAGAAATTTTGACACATTCAGAGAAGCCGGAAGACATAGAATCCAGACAAAGACACAGGAGATCAAGGACATTGCCATGTGATGGAGGCAGCAATGCAGATCAAGGAACCCCAAGGAATATAGCAAGCCATCACCAGAATTCTACAACCTCCAAGAAAAAGCCTGGTCTTGGCAACACCTTGATTTGGAACTTATAGCCTATAAAACTGTGAACAAATAATTGCTTATTGTTTAAGCCAACTGATTGTGTGGTATTATCATAGTGACCCTAGCAAACTGACTGTTCTAGTTTGCTAGCTGCTGGAATGCAACACACCAGAGACGGATTGGCTTTTTTATTATTATTATTATTTTTTATTTTTTTATTAACGGAAAGAAAAAAAAAGAAATTAACACAACATTTAGAAATCATACCATTCTACATATGCACTCAGTAATTCTTAACATCATCACATAGATGCATGATCATCGTTTCTTAGTACATTTGCATCGGTTTAGAGGAACTAGCAACACAACAGAAAAAGATATAAAATGTTAATATAGAGAAAAGAAATAAAAGTAGTAATAATAGTAAAAAAAAAAAAACCCTATAGCTCAGATGCAGCTTCATTCAGTGTTTTAACATGATTAATTTACAGTTAGGTATTATTGTGCTGTCCATTTTTGAGTTTTTGTATCTAGTCCTGTTGCACAGTCTGTATCCCTTCAGCTTCAATTACCCATTGTCTTACCCTGTTTCTAACTCCTGCTGGACTCTGTTACCAATGACATATTTCAAATTTATTCTCGAATGTCTGTTCACATCAGTGGGACCATACAGTATTTGTCCTTTAGTTTTTGGCTGGACTCACTCAGCATAATATTCTCTAGGTCCATCCATGTTATTACATATTTCATAAGTTTATCTTGTCTTAAAGCTGCATAATATTCCATCGTATGTATATACCACAGTTTGTTTAGCCATTCCTCTGTTGATGGACATTTTGGCTGTTTCCATCTCTTTGCAATTGTAAATAATGCTGCTATAAACATTGGTGTGCAAATGTCCGTTTGTGTCTTTGCCCTTAAGTCCTTTGAGTAGATACCTAGCAATGGTATTGCTGGGTCTAAGACCATAAAACAGTTAGAGGAAAATGTAGGGAGATATCTTATGAATCTTACAACTGGAGGCGGTTTTATGGACCTTAAACCTAAAGCAAGAGCACTGAAGAAAGAAATAAATAAATGGGAGCTCCTCAAAATTAAACACCTTTGTGCATCGAAGAACTTCATCAAGAAAGTAGAAAGACAGCCTACACAATGGGAGATAATATTTGGAAATGACATATCAGATAAAGGTCTAGTATCCAGAATTTATAAAGAGATTGTTCAACTTAACAACAAAAAGACAGCCAACCCAATTACAAAATGGGAAAAAGACTTGAACAGACACCTACAGAAGAGGAAATACGGATTGGCTTTTAATAAAAGGGCATTTATTTTGTTGGTTCTTCAGAGGAAAGGCAGCTAACTTTCCACCGAGGTTCTTTCTTACATGGAAGGCACAAGATGGTCTCTGCTGGTCTTCTCTCCAGGCCCCTGGGTTCCAACAACTTTCCCCGGGGTGACTTCTTTCTGCATCTCCAAAGGCCTGGGCTGAGCTGTTAGTGCTGAGATGAGGAATGCTGAGCTGCTTGGCTGTGCTACATTGCGTTCTCTCATTTAAGCACCAGCCAATTAAGTCAAAACGTCACTCATTGCAGCAGACACGCCTCCTAGCCGACTGCAGATGTAATTAGCAACAGATGAGATTCACCTACCATTGGTTCATGTCCACAGCAACAGAACTAGGTGCCTTCTTCACCTGGTCAAGTTGACAACTAATCTCACTACCACACTGACATAGGGAGTTACTACTTAATGGATGCAAAATTTATGTTTTGGTGAGGAAAAGTTCTCATAATGGTAGGTAGTGATAGTACCACTAACATCATAAAAACATGTAATGCCATTGAATTATACATTTAAAATGTGTTAAAATGTCAAATTTCAAGTTATATATGTATGATACCACAATTTTAAAACAAGAGGCAAGAAAGGATTCTTCCTGAGTCTTTGGAAGGAATATGGCCCTGCTGGCACTTTGATTTTGGATTTCTAGCTTCCAGAACTGTGAGAGAATAAATTTTTGTCACTTAAGCCAAAAGAAAAAGCAAACATTGTACAGCTTAATAACCTTGCAACATATAGCAGGAACTGCATTTTCTAGAAAAGAGACACCACCAATAAAAACAACCGTAACTGAAGTTAACATCCATGTAAGCATACAGTACTCTTCTTTCTTCAAAACTCATCCACATTCTGCACAGGCCAATCAAGCAAGGTGATGAGATATACATAATCTTTAAAGTTTCCCCAGGATGCAATTTAACTTTTAATTTATTACTCACTATTATTTTTTACTTCTGATTTATTATTTACCTGGCCCTTCATTTCAAAATAGCCAGTGTAGGAACTCTGCCTGATGCTAAGGGTTTCTATTTCAACAATTTATTCAAGATCTGGGAAAATATCCTGGGATGCTTCAGGGTCCAACTGGCCTTAACATTAGGAATATTCAGGTCAACTTTCATTTTCATCCGACACCCATAGATTTCTCTCTGACTGGGTAGACCACAGTGGTGTTACTACATAAATTGGTGTTAGCCCAAAGACAGCGCCCAGTAATTTCAAATGAGCTTGGTGAAATTGCTTTCCTTTATTCACCATTACCCAGTGAATTCCTTAAGGAAGTTTGGGAGGAAGATTCACAGTATGCATCTGCTTGCTTGTTTTAATAACTGTCTTCAAGAACACCAGTCTTCTCTTTATTCGAAGTACTGAGTCGGGGAATTGACACAGTCATGGGGAGTGAGAGAGCTAGTCTATATAAGGGTCGCTCAGGTCATTAGATATAGAGGTTTTTCTGTTATACAAATCATGAAGGATTTTAGTAGATTCTCATCTATCTCAATCCTAGGAATCACATGATTAATTAGCCAGTCTGATTAACACTTAGGTGATCATCTCCACTGTGACCAAGTGCCTTTACTTGACCTCTGTAACCTTGAGATCCATTGTCATTGAAATTCAAGAGCTCATTTTAAATACAGAATCTCCCAAAATGCTCCTGGCCTATAGAAAATATTTGCTAAAACCCCTTTCAAGATAAAGACAATGATGTCTTAACGAAAGAAGAAACTTCTGGACCCTCCTGTGAGGGGTAAGTCACATAGAAAAAAATCCATTCCAACTTGTCCTGTCTTTCTAAATCTTAGGAGTCTTTCCACTAAACTATACCAAGAAATATATGACATTTGCCATTTTCTCTAACATGGGACATTGTTGAAACTCAGTATCAGTCACTCAACTGAGCAATCAATTAGAATTCACCTAGTGCTCAAAATATCCTATTGAATTTTGATACTCTGAGAAGTATACCATCTTATGAAATTCACACTGATTTAAAATGAAATTTTTCTTTCCTCAGTTTAGCCTCTTAATAATCCATATCCACACATTTCTATAGACTTTTTAAAATTTATTTATTAATTAAAAAAATAAGAAACAAAATAAAACATACATAATCAGTAATTCACAATATCATCACCTAGTTGCATATTCATCATTTCTTAGAACATTTGCATTAATTCAGAAAAAAAAAACAAAAAGACAATAGAAAAAGAAATGAAACGAACACAGGAAAGAAAAAAAAAGATTATACCTATCATACCCCTTACCCTTGCCTTCATTGATCACTAGCATTTCAAACTAAATTTATTTTAACATTTCTTCCCCCTATTATTTATTTTTATTCCATATGTTCTACTCATCTGTCAGCAAGGTAGATAAAAGGAGCATCAGACACAAGGTTTTCACAATCACACAGTCACATTGTGACAGCTGTATCATTATTCAATCATCCTCAAGAAACATGGCTACTGGAACACAGCTCTACATTTTCAGGCAGTTCCCTCCAGCCTCTCCATTACATCTTGAATAACAAGGTGATATCTACTTGATGCATAAGAATAACATCCAGGATAACCTCTCGACTCTGTTTGGAATCTCTCAGCCATTGACACTTTGTCTCATTTCCCTCTTCCCTCTTTTGGTCGAGAAAGTTTTCTCAATCCCTTGATGCTAAGTCTCAGCTCATTCTAGGGTTTTTCTCAATCCCTTGATGCGGACTCTCCGCTCATTCCAAGATCTCTGTCTCACATTGCCAGGAAGGTCCACACCCCTGGGAGTCATGTCCCATGCAGAGAGGGGTAGGGTGGTGAGATTGCTCGTTGTGTTGGCTGGAGAGAGGGGCCACATCTGAGCAACAAAAGAGGCTCTCTTGGGGGTGACTCTTAGGTCTAAATTTTAAGTAGACTTGACCTATCCTTTGTGGGGTTAAGTTTCATATGAACAAACCCCAAGACTGGGGGCTCTGCCTATAGCTTTGGTTGTCCACACTGTTTGTGAGAATATCAAGAATTCAACTAGGGGAAGTTGAATTTCTCCCCATTCTCACCACTCCCCGAAGGGGGCTTTGCAGATACTTTTCCACTCACTGATCAAATCACTCTGGGATTCATCGGGGCATCCCTCTGGACAAACCAACAAAATCTCATGTCCTACCATAGATTCCAAGTACTTATGGCGTTCACTATCTACATAAGTTATAATAGGAAATGTGCTAGTCAAAATATTAATTTTCTACCAAATAAACATTTTTTGCTTTAGTCTCACACAGAAGGTGACATTTTAAAATATTAATTACCATCTATTTTCAGTACCCTGCAATAATGACATTCCTTTGTTCTTCCTCATGCAAAAACATTTTTAAAATTGTACCTTGTACATTTCACTATTATTATACACTCTAGGCATTCCTAGATTATACCATCTCAATCTTTAGCATCTATCTTTCTTTCTGATTTCAATACGTCCCAAGCCCTCCTCCCTCTATCATTCTCACATGCAGCTTCATTCAGTGTTTTAACATAATTACATTACAGTTAGGTAGTACTGTGCTGTCCATTTCTGAGTTTTTGTATCCTGTTGCACAGTCTGTATCCTTTCAGCTCCAATTACCCAATATCTTACCCTATTTCTATCTCCTGACGTTCTCTGTTATGAACAAAATATTCCAAGTTTATTCACTAATATCAGTTCATATCAATGAGACCATACAGTATTTGTCCTTTAGTTTTGGCTAGTCTCACTCAGCATAATGTTCTCAAGGTCGATCCATGCTGTTACATACTTCATAAGTTTATTCTGTCTTAAAGTTTCATAATATTCCATTGTATGTATATACCATAGTTTGTTTAGCCACTCATCTGTTGATGGACATTTTGGCTGTTTCCATCTCCTTGCAATTGTAAATAATGCTGCTATAAACATTGGTGTGCAAATGTCCGTTTGTGTCTTTGCTCTTATGTCCTCTGAGTAGATACCTAGCAATGGTATTGTTAGGTCATATGGCAATTCTATATTCAGCTTTTTGAGGAACCGCCAAACTGCCTTCCACAGTGGTTGCACCATTTGATATTCCCACCAACAGTGAATAAGTGTGCCTCTTTCTCCACATCATCTCCAGCACTTGTCATTTTCGCTTTTGTTGATATTGGCCATTCTGGTAGGTGTGACATGATATCTCATTGTGGTTTTGATTTGCATTTCTCTAATGGCCAGGGACGTTGAGCATCTCTTCATGTGCCTTTTGGCCATTTGTATTTCCTCTTCTGAGAAGTGTCTGTTCATGTCTTTTTCCCAGTTTGTAATTGGATTGGCTGTCTTTTTGTTGTTGAGTTGAACAATCTCTTTATAAATTCTGGATACTAGACCTTTATCTGATGTTGTTTCCAAATATTGTCTCCCATTGTGTAGGCTGTCTTTCTACTTTCTTGATGAAGTTCTTTGATGCACAAAAGTGTTTAATTTTGAGGAGTTCCCATTTATTTCTTTCTTTCTTCAGTGCTCTTGCTTTAGGTGTAAGGTCTATAAAACCGCCTCCAATTATAAGATTATAAGATATCTCCCTACATTTTCCTCTGACTGTTTTATGGTCTTAGACCTAATGTTTAGATCTTTGATCCATTTTGAGTTAACTTTTGTATAGGGTGTGAGATACAGGTCCTCTTTCATTCTTTTGCATATGGATAGCCAATTCTCTAGGCACCATTTATTGAAGAGACTGTTCTGTCCCAGGTGAGTTGGCTTGACTGCCTTATCAAAGATCAAATGTCCATAGATGAGAGGGTCTATATCTGAACACTCTATTCAATTCCATTGGTCAATATATCTATTTTTATGCCAGCACCATGATGTTTTGACCACTGTGGCTTCATAATATGCCTTAAAGTCAGGCAGAGTGAGACCTCCAGTTTTGTTTTTTTTCCTCAGGATACTTTTAGCAATTCGGGGCACCCTGCCCTTCCAGATAAATTTGCTTATTGGTTTTTCTATTTCTGAAAAATAAGTTGTTGGGATTTTGATTGGTATTGCATTGAATCTGTACATCAATTTAGGTAGAATTGACATTTTAACTATATTTAGTCTTCCAATCCATGAACACGGTATGCCCTTCCATCTATTTAGGTCTTCTGTGATTTCTTTTAACAGTTTCTTGTAGTTTTCTTTGGATAGGTCTTTTGTCTCTTTAGTTAAATTTATTCCTAGGTATTTTATTCTTTTAGTTGCAATTGTAAATGGAATTTGTTTCTTGATTTCCCCCTCAGATTGTTCATTACTAGTGCATAGAAACACTACAGATTTTTGAATGTTGATCTTGTAACCTGCCACTTTGCTGTACTCGTTTATTAGCTCTAGTAGTTTTGCTGTGGATTTTTCCGGGTTTTTGACATATAGTATCATATCATCTGCAAACAGTGATAGTTTTACTTCTTCCTTTCCAATTTTGATGCCTTGTATTTCTTTTTCTTGTCTAATTGCTCTGGCTAGAACTTCCAACACGATGTTGAATAACAGTGGTGATAATGGACATCCTTGTCTTGTTCCTGATCTTAGGGGGAAAGTTTTCAGTTTTTCCCCATTGAGGACGATATTAGCTGTGGGTTTTTCATATATTCCCTTTATCATTTTAAGGAAGTTCCCTTGTATTCCTATCCTTTGAAGTGTTTTCAACAGGAAAGGATGTTGAATCTTGTCAAATGCATTCTCTGCATCAATTGAGATGATCATGTGATTATTCTGCTTTGATTTGTTGATATGGTGCATTACATTAATTGATTTTCTTATGTTGAACCATCCTTGCATAACTGGGATGAATCCTACTTGGTCATAATGTATAATTCTTTTAATATGTTGCTGGATTCGATTTGCTAGAATTTTGTTGAGGATTTTTGCATCTATATTCATTAGAGAGATTGGTCTGTAGTTTTTTTTTTTTGTAATATCTTTGCCTGGTTTTGGTATGAGGGTGATGTTGGCTTCATAGAATGAATTAGGTAGCTTTCCCTCCACTTCAATTTTTTTGAAGAGTTTAAGCAGGATTGGTATTAATTCTTTCTGGAATGTTTGGTAGAGTTCACATGTGAAGCTGTCTGGTCCTGGACTTTTCTTTTTGGGAAGCTTTTTAATGACTGATTCAATTTCTTTACTTGTGATTGGTTTGTTGAGGTCATCTATTTCTTCTTGAGTCAAAGTTGGTTGCTCATGCCTTCTAGGAACTTGTCCATTTCATCTACATTGTTGTATTTATTTGCATAAAGTTGTTCATAGTATCCTGTTATTACCTCCTTTATTTCTGTGGGGTCAGTGGTTATGTCTCCTCTTCCATTTCTGATCATATTTATTTGCGTCCTCGCTCTTCTTTTTGTCAATCTTGCTAAGGGCCCATCAATCTTATTGATTTTCTCATAGAACCAGCTTCTGGTTTTATTGATTTTCTCAATTGTTTTCATGTTCTCAATTTCATTTATTTCTGCTCTAATCTTTGTTTTTTATTTCCTTTTGCTTGCTTTGGGGTTATTTTGCTGTTCTTTCTCCAGTTCTTCCAGGTGGACAGTTAATTCCTGAATTTTTGCCCTTTCTTCTTTTTTGATATAGGCATTTAGGGCAATAAATTTCCCTCTTAGCACTGCCTTTGCTGCGTCCCATAAGTTTTGATATGTTGTGTTTTCATTTTCATTTGCCTCGAGATATTTACTGATTTCTCTTGTATTTCTTCCTTGACCCACTGGTTTTGTTTAAGAGTGTGTTGTTGAGCCTCCACATATTTGTGAATTTTCTGGCACTTTGCCTATTATTGATTTCCAACTTCATTCCGTTATGATCTGAGAAAGTGTTTTGTATTATTTCAATCTTTTTAAATTTGTTGAGACTTGCTTTGTGACCCAGCATAGGGTCTATCTTTGAGAATGATCCAAGAGCACTTGAGAAAAAGGTGTATCCTGCTGTTGTGGGTGTAATGTCCTATAAATGTCTGTTAAGTCTAGCTCATTTATTGTAATATTCAAATTCTCTGTTTCTTTATTGATCCTCTGTCTAGATGTTCTGTCCATTGATGAGAGTGGGGAATTGAAATCTCCAACTATTATGGTAGATGTGTCTCTTTCCCTTTTCAGCGTTTGCAGTGTTTGCCTCATGTATTTTGGGGCATTCTGGTTCGGTGCATAAATATTTATGATTGTTATGTCTTCATGTTGAATTTTCCCTTTTATTAGTACATAGTATCCTTGTCTCTTTCAACTATTTTACATTTGAAGTCTAATTTGTTGGATATTAGTATAGCTACTCCTGCTCTTTTCTGGTTGTTATATGCATGAAATATCTTTTCCCAACCTTTCACTTTCAACCTATGTTTATCTTTTGGTCTAAGATGTGTTTCCTGTGGACAGCATATAGAAGGATCCTGTTTTTTATCCATTCTGCCAGTCTATGTCTTTTGATTGGGGAGTTCAATCCATTAACATTTAGTGTTATTACTATTTGGGTAGTACTTTCCTCTACCATTTTGCCTTTTGTATTTTGTATGTCATATCTAATTTTCCTTCTTTCTACACTCTTCTCCACATCTCTCTCTTCTGCCTTTTCATATCTGTCTCTGGTGCTCCCTTTAGTATTTCTTGCAGAGCTGGTCTCTTGGTCACAAATTCTCTCAGTGATTTTTTGTCTGAAAATGTTTTAATTTCTTCCTCATTTTTGAAGGACAATTTTGCTGGTTATAGAATTCTTGGTTGGCAGTTTTTCTCTTTTAGTAATTTAAATATATCATCCCACTGTCTTCTCACCTCCATGGTTTCTGCTGAGAAATCGACACATAGTCTTATTGGGTTTCCTTTGTATGTCATGGATTGTTTTTCTCTTGCTGCTTTCAAGATCCTCTCTTTCTCTTTGACCTCTGACATTCTGACTAGTAAGTGTCTTGGAGACATCTATTTGGATCTATTCTCTTTGGGGTGTGCTGCACTTCTTGGATCTGTAATTTTAGGTCTTTCATAAGAGTTGGGAAATTTTCGGTGATAATTTCTTCCATTAGTTTTTCTCCTCCTTTTCCCTTCTCTTCTCCTTCTGGGACCCCTACAGCACGTATATTTGTGCGCTTCATATTATCATTCAATTCCCTGAGTCCCTGCTCATATTTTTCCCTATAGTTTCTGTATCTTGTTGGATTTCAGATGTCCATCCTCCAGTTCACTAATCCTAACCTCTGTCTCTTGAAATCTACCATTGTAGGTTTCCATTGTTTTTTTCATCTCCTCTACTGTATCTTTCATCCCCATAAGTTCCATGATTTGTTTTTCAGACTTTCCATTTCTTCTTTTTGTTCATTCCTCGCCTTCTTCATATCCTCCCTCAATTCACTGATTTGGTTTTTGATGAGGTTTTCCATGTCTGTTTGTGTATTCTGAATTAGTTGTTTCAGCTCTTCTATCTCATTTGAACTATTGGTTTGTTCCTTTGACTGAGCCATATCTTCAATTTTCCTGTTGTTAGTTGTTATTTTTTGCTGGCGTCTAGACATTTAATTACCTTAATTAGTTTATTCTGGTGATTGCTTTCACTTCTCTTACCTAGGGTTTTCTTGCTAGATCAATTTGTTGTCTATCTGTTCTTTGACCTTCAGTTCAGCTTTTTCTGGATATCTAGCTTAGGTTTTGTTTAACAGAGGATAATTTTTCAGTTCTTGTTTCTTGCCCTGCTTGTATGGTACCTTTTCCCTCCCCACCCTTTGGAGGGTCTACGTAGGTATTATAGACTCGAGCTGGGTTTTCCCGGACTAAACTGGCCTCCTATCAGGGCAAGGAGTCACCTGCTTCAGTTTTCCCTGAAGGTGAGACCCAGCAGGTTAAAAGACTTTCCTGTGAAGTCTCTGGGCTCTGTTTTTCTTATCCTGCCCAGTATGTGGCACGTCTGTGTGCAAGTCGCACCAGCAAAAGATGTTGTGGCACTTTTAACTTTGGAAGACTCTCCCTGCTGGGGGCGTGGTGGAGATGGAGGAGAGGTTTGAGGCTGGTTTTAATGGCTTCAAATTGCCAAGCCCTGGGGTCTGAATTCCTTGAGGGAGGGATTCCACCTGAGTTAGGCTTCACCCCTCTCCTAGGGAAGGCACAGGTGGGAGACAGCCCTCAAAGCAGCCCGTTTCTGCCTATGCCTGGGGCAGTTGCAGTCCGAGAAGTCCTGACGCTGAATCCAGAGGCTGCCAAGTCTCTGTAGAGACACAACCACTAAAGCCTCCATTTCCTCCCCTTTCCTCTTTTTCCGTGAGCCCAATGAGTGACCTCTGCCTTGACCAGGTTTAGAGTCTCTTTCCTTTCCCTCTGGGAAGCCACCTGTGGGGGAGGGGCGCCGGGCACTGCCCACCATCCACCGCAGCTTGCGGAACTCACAGTTTTGGCGGGGGGGGGGGGGGGCTTGCAGCCGGTCCAGCTGGTCTCGACTGGGGTACGCTGTGTCCAGTCACTGACGTGGCTCCGGGAGCTGTTCTGTACTGTTTCTGGTTATTTAGTATTGTTCTGGAGGACGAACTAAAACACGCACATTGCTAAACTGCCATCTTGGCCCCTCCAAAAATCTCTATAGACTTTTGCTGACATAATTTAGAAAAACATCTCATAATTTTGTTGATGTGTTCCATTCTACTCCAGTTTTTGAGTTTATGTTTGCCTGGGTCATTCTAAGGTTTGGCTTTGGTCATAGGTCTGAAGAAGATAAGTGATTTCCCCTTGCAGTCCTTTAGGTGAGGCAATTGTGTGATATAAAATAGAACAGCTTTATAAGCAATAGAGAAGAAACGTCTTTGGGTAGTGTATTTTCTATTGCTGCTGTAACAAATTACCATAAACTTAATGGCTTAAAACACACCAATTTATTGTCTTATGTTAGGAGTCTGATGCAGGTCCCCTAGGCTTAAACTGAGCTGTTGACAGGACTGCATTCCTTTCTGGAGGCCTTATGGGAGAATCTGTTTCTTTGCCTTCTCCAGCTTCTAGAGGCCACCCACATTCCTTGGCTCATGGCCCCCTTCCTCTAATTTCAAAGCCAGCAATGCTACCTCTCTGACCATTTTTTCAATTGTCAGATTTCTGTCTGACCACAGCTAGGAAAGACTCTCCACTTTTAAAGACTCATGTGATTAGACTGAGTTTACCTGAATAATCCAGAATAATCTCCCCCATCTGAAGGTCCTTAAACTTAATCACAACTTCAAAGTCCCTTTTGCCATGTAAAGTAACATATTCTCACAGTTTCTAGGGATTACAATGTGGGCATCTTTTGGGGTAGGAGAGTGCAGGCATTATTTTGCCAATCAGCGCTGGCAAATGAAATTTAGTTGAGGCTGGGTATTCAATATACTCTGAATTCTCCTTTCTAATCTCTAGATCCCATTCATTCCCAATGTACATTATTAGAAATAAAAAATTATCAAATAAGATATTTGGTAAGGTTTAAATTCAACTGAAGTAATTTGACAACCTAGAGGAGAAACTCGTGTTTAATTTATATCTCAGCTCTGTAGCTCCAGGAGATAAGAAATTATATGAGCACAATCATGGAAATTCCATAAGGTTCAGGCTGTAGACCTAAACCAATCATTTAGGGACTTGAACTTTATATTTTCTTTCTTTAAACTGTTCATGGCCACCAGAATAGCCCTTTGTCTCCATAGCTATTGAATTTTTATGCCCTTCATACCATTCTATGGTAATGGTCTTCAATGCCCACTTCATTTCAGGATACCCTAAATCATAATTTAATTAGTTATTTCTCCATTGTATTCCATAAGCTACAGTTTACCATCCTTTAAATTATAGCTGGATTTCCCACTACTTTTAGACACAAGACCAGAACAAATAAAATCCAAATTTTCCTACACTATTCCCCCTGAACATGTTCTAAAATTAACAGTAGTGATGGAAGCACAACTTTGTGAATATTCAAAAAGTCACTGAATTGTATACTTTACAGGTATGAATTGTATACCATGTGGATTCTATCCCAATAAAGCTGTCAAAAATATCTCCAGAGGAAAGACATCTGTCTGGACAAATCTAGACCATGTTAAAGTAGCTGGCCTCTCTGAATTAAGATAGTGAGGAATTCACTGTTCTTATCCATCCTTCTAAGCAGAATTCTTGCCATATTGTACCATAACATACATGTTCATCTTGTTCATCTTCCCCTCTATATTGGTACTGAAAACTGGTACCAGATCTTAACATTGGGTCCTAGCACCTTCTACAATACCTGGCACATAGGAGGCACTCTATAATTGTTGAATAAATGAAATATGTAATAGGAAAATTAGATAAAGGGTTTCATTATAACATCTTAAGTTTTCATCAGGAAAATAAGAAATGGAGGACAGACAGCATGAATGGAAATAGAAAGAAGCAAGATTGTCTAATGGGAGGGAAGAAAGGGGAGCAAGGTGTGCATATGTGCTTCTGTGGGTGTAGATATTAGTAGGCATTAAAGACAGATAAAAGAGGCAGAGAAAACTAAAATAAAAGAAAGCAAAAAATATGAAAGCAGAAGGAAAGATAGACGATAAGACCAAGATGGTATAATTTAGGAATGTCTAGATTGTACAATGATAGTGACTAAACATACAAATAAAAAAAAAATGTTTTTGCATGAGGAAGAACAAAGGAATGTCAATATTGCAGGGTGCTGAAAATAGATGAGCATTCATATTTTGAAACTTCAACTTCTGTGTAAGACTAAAGCAAAAAATGTTTATGTGGTACAAAATTTATATTTTGACTTGTACATTTCCTAATATAACTTATATGGACAGGTTAATTGAACACCGTAAGTACATGGAACCTTGAATAGGGCATGAGATTTTGTAGGTTTGTCCAGTGTGATGCCCTGATAAATCCCAGGGTGATTTGAACAGTGAATAATGAAGTATTTGCAAAGCCCCCTTGGGGGAATGGTGAGAAAGGGGGAAAATTCAACTTCCCCATTTGGAGAATTCTTGATATTGTCACAAGCAGTAGGGAAAACCAAATCAATTAACTGAGCTCTCCCTCAGTCTTGGGGTTTGTTCATATGAAACTTATCCCTGCTGTATTAGTTAGGGTTCTCTAGAGAAACAGAATCAAGAGGGAACACTTGCAAATATAAAATTTATAAAAGTGTCTCACGTGACCACAGGAACGCAGAGTCCAAAATCCACAGGGCAGGCTGTGAAGCCGAAGACTCCGATGGAGGGTCTGGATGAACTCCACAGGAGAGGCTCACCAGCCAAAGCAGGAATGGAACCTCTCTCCTCTGAGTCCTCCTTAAAAGGCTTCCCGTGATTAGATTAAGCATCACTCATTGTAGAAGACACTCCCCTTTGGCTGATTACAAATGGAATCAGCTGTGGATGCAGCTGACATGACCATGATCTAATTCTATCAAATGTCCTCATTGCAACAGACAAGCCAGCACTTGCCCAACCAGATAAACAGGTACCACAACTTGGCCAAGTTGACACATGTCCCTAACCATGACACCTGCAAAAGATAAATTAGGCCTAAGAGTCACCCCCAGAGAACCTCTTTTTTGCTCAGATGTGGCCTATCTCTCTCTCTCTCAAGCAACAAGGCAAGCAAACTCACTGCCCTGTCCCTCTCTACATGGAACATGACTCCCAGGAGTGTAAACCTCCCTGGCAATATGAACAGAGTCCTAGAATGAGCTGGGACTCAGCATCAAGGGATTGATAAAATCTTCTCAACCGAAAGGGGGAAGAGACAAATGAGGCAAAATAAAGGGTCAGTGGCTGAGAGATTTAAAACTGAGTCAAGAGGCTATCCTGGAGGTTATTCTTACACATTATATATGAATCCCCTTTTTAATTTAAGGTGTATTAGAGAAGCCAGAATGAAGTGCCTGAAATTGTAGAGCTGTGTTCCAGTGGCCATGTTTCTTGAAGATGAATGTATAATGATATAGCTTTCACAAGGTGACTATGTGATTGTAAAAACCTTGTGTCTGATGCTCCTTATATCTACGGTATGGACAAATGAGTAAAACATATGGATTAAAAATAAATAATAGCGGGAACAAAGGGGAATAAAGGTTGAAATATATTGGATAGAGGGACATACCAGTGATCAATGACAGGGAGGGGTAAGGGGTATGGTATGTGTGAGTTTTTTTCTTTTTTCTTTTCATTTCTTTTTCTGGAGTGATGTAATTGTTTTAAGAAATGATCATGGCGATGAATATACTACTATGTGATGATACTGTGAGCCATTGATTGTACACCATGTATGGAATGTTTGTATGTTAAGAATGTTCATGTTTGTATGTTGTTTTGGCTTGTCAATTAAAAAAATTTTTTTAATAACTGCTTTTGAAAGAAAAACAAAAGAAAGCAAGAAACTAAAAAGAGCAAAAACAAACAAACAACAACAAAAAAAAAAAAAAACACTAGTCTCAGCCAGCACACTGTGTATTAACACAGCCCCCAAAGCCCAAATGACCTTAGAAAAATACAATGTTAATACTCAGTGCCTTCAGATTACTTTTCCTAAAGCAAGGCTTTTACATGTGACTTCTCACTCAGAAACTTTCAATGGCACTGCAATGCCTGAAAATAATATTCATATTTCTTAATCTGGTATTCAAGGCTCTACCTAATCAGTCTTCCAAAATGAAGATTCAACTCTGTCCTCCAGAAATGCCTTGTTTGTTCCCATCTATGTGATTTACTTAAGCTGTTTTCCTTTTCCCACTCTGAAAAGATCTTTCTCACCTCTTCAAATGTATAAATTCTAATGATTCTTTGAGACCCCAATTAAAATTTTCCTTACCTTTCCTCAAATCTACCAGCCCACTTCCTTCTTAGAACTCATATAGTAATAATTTCTAGGACCACCCATTTTGCCCTTAAGCATATAGATCCTTAGCACTGTAAAGTCATTAGGTTTTTGGCTTATATATGTTCCCACCTCAAAAAGACCAGAAAATCTAATTGCAAGGTGATGTTTTATTCCTCTGCACATTCTTGTGGTTTTTATGGTGGTTTAGGTTTTTGAAATTTGTATTGTGTTAATATATATAACACAAAATTCCCATTTTTACTATTTTTAAGTGTACAATTCAGTAGTATTAATTACATTCACAATGTTGTGCTACAGTAATCACCTCCTATTACCAAAACTTTTTCACTGGCCAAAAGAGAAACACTGCACCCATTAAGCAATAACTACCCCTCCACCCTCCCCCAGCCTCCAATTTACTTTGTCTCTATGAAGTTGCTTATTCTAGATATTTCAAATAAGTGGAATCATACAATACCTGTTCTTTTATATCTGGCTTATCTCACTCAATCGGATGTCTGCAATATTCATCTATGTTGTGTTGTAGAATGTACCAGAACTTCACTCCTTTTCATTGTATGTACAGACCATATTTTCTTTATCCATTCATTTGTTGATGGACACCTGGGTTGTTTCCACCTTTTGGCTATTTTGAATAATGATCAATGGTCATAACTTTGTTGTATAAATATCTGCTTGAGGCCCTGCATTCAGTTCTTTTAGGAATACACATCAGAGTGGAATTGCCAACCATATGGTAATTCTATGTTAATTTTCTAAGGAAGCACCAAATTGTATTCCATAGTGGTTGCACCATTTTATATTCCCACCATCAGTGCATAAGGGTTCCAGTTTCTCCAGATCCTCATCAACATTTACTAGTTTCCCCCTTTTTTTTAAATAATAGCCATCTCAGTGGGAAGGAAGTGGTATCTCATTATGGCTTTGATTTGCATTTCCCAAATGATCAAAGATGTTGAGGATCTTTTCACCTGCTTATCAGCCCTTTGTATATTCTCAATGGAAAAATGTCTATTCAAGTCCTTTGCCCATTTTTAAATTTAGTTGTCTTTTGTTGTTGAGTTTTAAGTTCTCCAACTTTGTCCTTTTTTTTGAGATAATTTTGGCTATTTAGGGCCCTCTGCAGTTCCATATGTACATGAAGAATGGCTTTTCCAGTTCTGCAAAAAAAGCTATTGGAAGGTTTTGAGAAATTATTAGAGCATTTGTCTATTTACAGAAAACCATGCAGAAAATATACCATTCCAATATAGTCCCATCACATACACGCACACGCGCATGCACACAGTTTGCGATGCTAGAATTTTTATCAGGATTTGGTTAAATCTGATCCAAAAATCACTTTGGATAGTGTTATAGATCGAATCACGTCCCCCAGAAAGACATGTTTAAATTCTAATTCCCATTCCTATGGATGTGAATTCATTTGTAAATAGGATCTTTGAAGATGTTATTAAGGCAAAGCCAAACTGAATTATGGTAGGCCTTGAGACGATATGATTCAAGTCTTTATAAGCAGAGGAAATTTGGATACAGGAGTTAGAAGTAAATAGATGACCATGTAATAAAGGTAGATATTGAGTTTTGGATTGCTGGTGGGCCACCATCAGAACACAACATATATCTTAGAAAACATGATGCTGCCAACATCTTGATTTTGGACTAGTAACCTCCAAAACCATTAGACAATAATTTCTTGTTGTTTAAGCCAACTTGTCTGTAGTACTTCGTTACAGCATCTGGGGCAAACTAAGACAGTATTATTGACATGTTGAAGAAATTCCCTTTTGTTCCTAGTTTTCATAATATCTATATGAAGAAAGGGACCTAGGTTTCTCCAAAGGCCTTTTCTGTGTCAAATGATCGTGTGTTTTTTCCCCTTCATTCTACTGATGTGATGTATTACATTAATTGATTTTCTTAGGTTGGACCACTTTGCATTTCTGTGGTAAATCCCACTTGATTATGGTACATAATCCTTTTAATGTGCTATTAGATTCAGTTTGCTATTATTTTGCTGAGGGCTTTTCTATCTGTATTCACAAGGGCATTATAACCGATCTATAATTTTCTTTTCTTGTCATGTCTTAATCTTACTTTGGTATTGGAGTAATATTGGCCTCATAGAATGAGTAGGAAGTTTTCCTACCTCTTCAGTTTTTTGGAAAATTTGAGAAGGAATAGTGTTTCTTCTGTTCTGAATGTTTGGTAAAATTCACCAATAAAGCCATCAGGTCTGGATCTTTCTTTGTTTAGAGGTTTTTGATTAATGATTCAATCCCTTTTCTTGTTATTGGTCTGTTGAGAATCTCTATTTCCTCTCTAGTCAATTTAGATGATTTTTGTGTTTTCAGGCTTGATATAATCCTCTACAAGTTTACATGATCAAATCTGATTCTCCCACAAATAATTTTACTGTTGAAGATATTGATGCAAAGCCATTAAGAGATTTGCCTAACATCCTGTGACTAATAACTTCTAGGCCCAAAGCTAGAATTCAGAAAATCTGCTCTGATATAGGGATAGAATCTGGTAAAAGGAATGGACTCTAGAGCCTGTCTGACCTGGATTCAAATCCCAGTATTGCCATTTAAACTCTGTAATCTTCAGAAGTTACTAAACCTCACCCAGCCTTTTTGTCTTTCCCTCTGGCAAAGATCCCACTGATCTTTCACACAGTGACATTATCAGGATTGAATTGAGAGAGTGTATGCAAATTGCCTGGTGCTCAGTGAGCTCTGAATAAAAGAAAGATTCCCTCCCAACCTTGCCCTCTTTCCACAATCATCTGCAGCCCATCTCAGAAGGATCGTGTAGGGTGATCACTTAGAGAGGACTTGGGAATAGGGAGAGGTGTTTGCTTGGCCTGAAGGCAAGGCTGTAGATCTCTCCACATGTCCCAACTGGCCTCTTCTCTAACAGGGATGAGATTCAAGGGAACTTTAGGTTTTGGCTTCCTGGAGAGTTTAGTAGGGGCTAGAGAAAGGACTTCACGATGATTCTCATAAAAGCTGTTTTCCTTGTGATTAAGTTGTATTTGCCTATTAACTATGTGGTAAACAAACCCTTGCCTCCTGCCTGATGGTTTAGTGTGGCCGCGTGTTAATTAGGAGTTGGAGGGTAGTGGCCTGGCAAGGCTGCCCAGGACAGGAAGCCAAGAAGCCCAATTTGGTTATCAGTTCTGTTGACAGGAGCTAAGCCGTATGTGGTCATGTGGTGTGTCCAACAGGTCTAGCAGGGGTTTGCCCAGCTATGAAAGGCCTGCTGTTTGAAATACTTGGCCTGGAGTCAAACAACAGCTTCAGATCAGGGCTTTCACTGCCTTCAGTCCCATTGGCTCTAAGAGCATATTCTCCCACTTGAGAAAGGGGGAGGCAAACCAAGCACGTCTGGTCCCATACTTGGTTTACAGCTGAGGAGAGAAGTAAGGCAAGGGACAAACAGGCTGCAGCTGGAGCTAATCTGCCCCTCTTAACACCTCACCACAACCCAAGCTTAGACAGGAAAAAAAAATCCCCTTTCCGTAGAGGAAGACTGGGGAGCACTAAAATCATCTCCCTCTGTTTCACTTATCAGGACTGAACTCAGACACACTCAATCCCTGAAATAAGGCTGCCAGGAGATCAAATGGGTGGGAGAGGCTTGCTGGGAAATCCCTCCCAGCCAGTGGATACATGACTTAGAAAGAAATTGGGGTGGTGCCCAATGTAACTTGCTACCCCTCCCCCAGGGGCAATCACTGTCAAAAATGATTTATTTTAAGCATTTTTAAATTATTTTAGCCAATGAGGTATGTACGAGTGTGTTAGAGAGAGAGAGAGAGAGAGAAGAATGTATGTGTGTGTGTGTGTGTGTGTGTGTGTTTTTAATCATTTGTGGTTAAGTATGAGTTCACAAGAGCCTTTGAGTTCAGTAGAGTCCAACCGCCAAACCCACACCCAAATATTTTGTAGATAACAGAAGAGACATTGCCCGGTTATGTTCATATACACACAGACAAGTTTTGTGGTGGTGGTGTGAGGACCCTGAAGTGGGAGTCAGGCTGTGAAGATATTGCAATGAGAGCTTTTCATTCAACTGCTTCCCAAGAAACAATGTTTTGAGACACTCTCCTGAAAAAGAATCACTCTTCTTCCTAGTAAATAAATAGAATTAAGAACTAGGGGGTAATGTTATTGAGTGAAGTGCTGTTGAACAGAAGCATTTATTAGTAGGTTTAGGGTTGTTCTTACGTTCCATGTTCAATGCTTACAAGACTGGAAGCAATTATGCCAAGGTGTTAATTGTGGTTAATTCTGGGTGGCGGGAACATGAGAGAATGTTATTTTCCCCTTCATACTTTCCTACAGTTTACAAATTTCTTTAAATAAAAAACAATATTAAATGCTTATTGTATAAGTAAATGAACAAACACAACTAGGTCTACATGAAAGTAGACCTAGCTCCTATTTTCAAAAGGCCTCTATTCCTAAAGAGATAGGACTGATAGCAACAATCCCAAGCATCTTGGTTTTTTTGTTTGGGGCTTGTATTACTTTCTTTTCTTTGGAAGAAAAGAAGATATCCGAACTCACATTAGGACAAATGGGGACTGGGGGAAAGAGACTGAAAAGAGTAGAGAAGGGAGATGAAATTCAGACATAAACAGAAAGAGAAGAGAGTAAGGGCTAATGATACCAGTGGTAACCATTTAGTTTTAAAAAGTGGCCTCCTTTGGAGAAATTGGAAGGTTGCAGATGGGCAACAGAGGCGGCTTGCTGGTCACACTCATATATAAGAAGGTGTATACCTTGTAACATAGCACACACCAGAATGTACACTCCATGAAGGCAGGACTCTCATTTGTTCCCTGTTGTGTCTACTGTGCCTGGAATAATGTCTGGTACAGAAGTTTGCTCAATAAATGATTTTTAATGAGAAGTGAATCCATTTCCTTTAAAATCTAAAAGGAGATGGGAAATGGCTTTCAAATAGCAAATTGTACACTTTAGATAAGCTAGATAGAAAGTATTCCTCACTTTGATGAATTTGAAACACTCTCAACAGTATCATTGTAATGCTGCCCCAGAGCTTCATAAGAAAGAGACTGTCTAAAATATTTGTTCATGATAGTGGCAGTAAAGTTAGTCCTATATACAAGTCAAAGAGACTTCTGTAGTCCTGTCTTCACTCTGCTTTTGGTTTAGAAGAGGTGCTGGGGCTTTCCTGGCTATCGCCTAAAGACTTGGGCAATGGCTGGTCCATTGAGGATTGGTCCTTCTCTCTATCCATGTTTTGTAAATGGCTCCGAGTTTAACTCAAATGTTAGTGAACTTGGCAGTATTTTTTCAATCCTAAACAAGCTAGTTGGGACCATGTAAGGCTTGATGATCTCTTTAGTCAATAGAATGTGGTCAGTTATAAGTAAATATAAAACCATATAAGGCTAAGCTGTCAGAAAGATGATTAAAATACTTTAAATAAAGGCTCCTGGCCACATAGTTTCCTAAACCGAGGGACGTAGAAGGGCATACTGCATAGTCCCTCTGGTGGATTTCTTCTTACTGGAAGGGTCTTGCCTGAGCAGTTCATGTGTGTGTGGCCTTATACAACAGGTGTGAGTCCTGCTGTTAGGTCTTTAATAGATCCCCAGGACCTCACTTTGAAATGATGACTCACAGAGAATATTCTGTCAGGCCAACTGGGCCATTAACATATTAAGTGTGGTTTTAGGTAGTAAAGGTTTTTATTATCCTGCTCACTGTCTGTCATGAACCACTGCATTAATTGTACTTTAAAGATATTAGTGACCTGCCTATGTTTCACAAGACATTCACTACTATAAATATTCTAAAAGCACTGAGATGAACACTAGGGTTAAGAAGAAGAATTGGAAGAGCTCAAAAACATGTTCCCTGAAGTGAATTGGGGCATGTTGACCATAAAAGCATTATAGTGTGGTGAAAATAGTCTGGGTGCATTAAAATTCTCAGGCCATAACTTTGGCAACATTCCGAATCTTATATTTCTATTCATATAGCAACTAGAAAGGCTTGAGCCATGTAAATCAGATTCTAAATCTGAAGTTTAGAAGGAAACCTACTACCTCTACGTTCCTCATTAAATTCATATTGTATTGTTAAACCACCCTGCAGAAAAGACATTTAAAAGTACTTCCAGAAGAGGGCAATGTTTCTGAGGTTAACTGCTAATAAATTTTCCAAACACCAAAAATTCACACTAACTCCAGATTGTTTATTCAAAAGTGCTCTCATGCTGAAGTCTGAGAACTGATGACTTTAGGAAAACATTGGATTTGTACAGATTCCCCTTATAAATATTACTGTAATTTTCCTTTTCTTGAGAAATCTGAAATGATTCTGTTTGACAGAATTCTTTTTGGGGAGCCTAAGATTTCTGGGAAACATCTTCGTGCTGTGCCAGAATCTTGCTTTAATTGCTGACAATTCACAAACTTTTAGGACCAGTTTGCACCTCAAGACTGAAATATTGATGTTATTCTAGATGGGTGCTTGGCTACAAGGTTTACCATTTTGATCTGCAAAGAGAAGGAACTTAAGAAGCCACTTGATTGTTCTTTCCTCTCTCAAACACAGAAGTCAAGATGACTTCTGAAGCTATAGCTCACAAATCACTCTGTGGACTGCCCTGCAAATGTGATATGTATGACCCTGAGTCCTCATGGGAACCTGGAGTAAAGAACTAACCATCCTCCCCACTGAAAACGGTGTGATTATCTCAGGGATTCTTCCTAGAAACTTTGAAATTGAGTGAAAAAACAAAACAAACAAAAAAAGCAATGATTTCTTCCTAGAAAGATTTCATAATTCTGCTCCAAAGAATTCTAGCTCAAAATATCCTATGGAAACCATTTCAAGAGAGTCCTACTTATGAAAATTTAGACAAGTTTTTGGTGGCTAGTATACTCTGCCTCTCCTGGCATGTACAGCCTGTACTAGCTGGGCACATTGTAATAAAATGTGGCATGCCAAGAACACGCACATCCCAAGGAGAATTTTTGCCTGAAAGATCACAAAAAAAGCAAAGCAAACTCCCAATAACTCTCCAACCCTATAAAATTATCACCTGGGTGGGCATCTATTTATTTATTTGTTCTGCTTTGCCTGCCAATATGCCTTTCCCTTTCTTTTGGCTAAAAATGCTTAAGGAAATGTGACCCAGATTGGGCAATCAGATTTTCTCACCCAGGAATTTGACTTTTGAGTGATGTGTCAAAAAGAACAGGAAAGACTGGAGTACAATCCTCTCAAAATGGCCCCAAGAAGAAACTACCCATTAGTTCCTGCTACTTAGGTCCACGGAGTTTCCCTTGTCTCGACACCTTCTGAGACCTGGATGCTCAGCTTATCCTTGGATTCTGTGAACTTAAGTTAACCAGAGTTGATTTCTGTTGTTTACTACCAAAACGCCTTGAGTGAAACATCTTAGAATATAAAGAAATTCTATGCAAGCTTCTCTAGTATGGTTGCATACTATGCTTGTCCCAGGAACAAAAATGAAATCTTCTCAAAAATCTATAAACGACATCCAGTTGGAAGAGCAAAACTATCTCCAATCCCTTCTCAAAAGCCATTTCAGTACAACAAGGAAAATAGTAAACAAAGACAATACTCCGGTTACCTGTAACCCAGAATCAAAATGGTAAAGGCAAATAGAACCATGAATTACTTAAGTGAGAGGAAGAAGATGGAACTCAGAACCTGAAAGGGTGGGGTAAGGCTTTGGGAAGCAAACCCTGAAAAACTTCAGAATCTGAGGCACTTGTTAGGGATGAAGTTAAGGCACTGAAAACAGAAGATCTGTTGAAAGTATATATAAGGAACAATGAAACCCTGCCTCTCACCCCACACTATCAGGTGAGTCTCCCACTCCAACCTCTACCATAAACAAGGTGGTTTTTTCTCTAGCAATTCTTTCCCTGGAGAAACCAAACCAGAGAGACTCCAGACACAAAGTACAAAGAGGGATGGCATGCTTCATCGTAAACAGATGATGCCTCCAGAACCTCACCTTCCCTAAAGGTAGCAGTGATGGTGGTGGTGGTAAGGAGTTGGCAGGTGAAGGGAATGGAAGTAAGAAAGTACCCAACAGGTTGAACTGTGTGGGAGAACGTATCGATAGGCTTTTTATGGAGCTATGGAAAGTCTGGAAAGACTTCATCATAGGATCTTAGAAAACTAAACAAATGAAGTCACTAAAATAATATTACCTCCAGGAAAAAGAAAAAGATGTACAAAAGGAAAAGTAACCATGTCATACAATGTTGCTTATTCAAGAAATAATAACATAGTTTTAATGATGAAAGGACAGGATATTATACTGGAGCAGAAATTGAGGGGCTGTGTATGATAGAAAGCTCAGTATAGTGTATAAAACTGATCAATCAAAAGATAACAGTAGATGTAACTTATTTGGAAATTTGCAAATAAGAGATTAAGGCCAAAAAGGTACACATAAAAGAGGTTAAAATTGTTGCTTCTGGGATTCAGGACATGGGTTAAAGATGGAAAACAAGCAGCTACTGTTTTCCACAACAAGTATTGAACATTATTTGATTTTTTAAAACTAGTTGTGTATAATAGTTTGATAAAAATTTAAATAAACTTTTTAATCCACCAGAATTAGTTAGAATTCTGAGCATCATGAGACATGACTGAGTAGGTTTGTGGCTTTTAAGAAACAGCAACTGAGGAATGGTAGAAGATGGCAAAATAGGATAGGCCAAGTCCCCCCTGCTTAAGGGACAGCTGGAGAAGTGACAGAAAAATGACCAGGACAGTGATTCCAGGCTGCAAGTGACCTGAGAGGGTCTTCTATACCACATAGGGATGTCCTGGATGAAAAGTTGAGGAATTGAGATGCAGAGAACAGAAGAAAATCGAGCAGGTGCAAAGTGCCTAATGCTCTCTCCAAACGAAGGCCCAGAGCCCTCGGGAGTGCATGGACAGGGAGACAGGGACTAGGAAGTAAGCCATGCGAATGCACCACACCCAGGCAACCATGCACACACACACACATACCGCCTACATCAGCGACCCCCTCCAGCACCCCCAGTACTCAAGCCCTCACCCCCATTCCAGTGCCCCAAGCATACCCACCCCACCTCCCCATACAAACACACATCTGCACCAACACACACCTGTACCCCAGCCCACCTCCAACAAGCACTCATATGCGCATTCTGCCCCACCCCCTCTGTCCCCATGCCCCTGACCCCTGGGCATGCGTGCAACCAGACCCCAGACCCTATGCCCCCTGCGCCCCAAGCCCCACTCCCCGGTCCAAATGACCCCTGTGCCATGCACACATGCACACCAGTGCCCTGCCAGTGCACCCACCCCCACGCACCTGCGCCCCACTCTCCCATCGGCCCGCACACCCGTGCCCTGTGCACCACACTGCCCCTGTGACCCACCTCCTGTCACACTCCTGTCTCTGTATCCCCCAGCTGTGCCCTGCCCCTGCACTCTGAGGCAAGCCCAAGCTGCACACCACCATGCCACCCACCGACAACCCCACACCCTGCACCCCAAATTCCCAGGCACCAGCGGAGCACCCCTGCCCTGCACCTAGCCTTGTGCTGCACCCTACCACCATGCCTCTGCCCCTTCCCTGCACCCATCCCACAAATACAAAATCATAGACTACTGGAGGGAACCAGTCTGTTAAATGTTGAAAAGAAGCATAAAATCCTGAAAGTAGCAAGAGAAAATTGGTCTGCTACATACAAGGGAAACCACGTACTGTGTTGAGACTACTCAACAGGCACCGTGAAGGTGAGAAGGCAGTGATATGATATATTTAAGACCCTGAAAGAGAAAGATGTTCAGCCAAGAATTCTGCATCCAGCCAAATTGTCCTTCAAAAGTGACTGACAAAAAGAAAAAAAAAAAAGTGACTGACAGAAGAGGCAGGACAAGATAGTGGCATAGTGAACTATGGAATTTAGTTCGTCCTCCAGAGCAGCTAGTAAATAGCCAGGAACAGTACAAAACAACTGCTGGGGGATTTCTATACTTGTGACTGGTTTGTTGAGATCTTATATTTCTTCACGAGTCAGTGTGTTTTGTTCATGAGTTTCTAGGAATTTATCCATTTCATCTGAGTTGTCTAGTTTGTTGGTGTATAGTTGATTGGTATCCTCTTATGATTTTTTTTTTTATTTCTTCAGGGTCCATGACAATGACCCCCCCCCCCCCCCATTTCTGATTTTGCCGATTTGCATCCTCTCTCTTTTTTTCTTTGTCAGCCTAGCTAAGGGTACATCAATTTTACTGATTTTTTTCGAGGAAGCAACTTTTGGTTTTATTCTTTCTGTTCTTTTTTTCCCTCCAATTCATTTAATTCTGCTTTAATAGATAGAGGAGATTAAGAAAACAATTTTCTACAAAAATAGATTTGAAGAGGCAGAAAAAAGGATTAGTAAACTAGAGGACTGGACATCTGAAATCTGACACACAAAAGAAAACATAGGGAAAAGAATTGAAAACTCAAGGACTTAACTGCTCACCTAGAAGAACTAGAGAAAGAACAGTAAACTAACCCCAAAGCAAATAGAAAAAGAGATAAAACAAAGATTAAAGCAGAATTAAATGAGCATAGAAATTCAATCAGTCATCAAACATCTTCCTACAAAGAAAAACACAGGACCAGATGGCTTTACAGAGCGATTTTATCAAACATTCCAAAATGAACTAACACCAATCCTGCTCAAAACTCTTCCAAAAAATGAGGAAAAAAGAACTCTACCTAACTCATTTTATGAAGCTAACATCTCTCTAATACCAAAACTGGATAAAGACACTATAAGAAAGGAAAACTACACACCAATCTCCCAAACAAAATACTAGCAAACTGATCCAATGACACAGTGAAGGAATTATACACCACAACCAAGTGGGGTTTATACCAGGAATGCAAGGGTGGTTCAACACAATCAATCAATGTAATACTACTATTAACAAATCAAAAGGGAAAAATCACATGATCGTATCCATTGATGCTGAAAAAGAATTAGATAAAATCCAATATCCTTTTTTGATAAAGCACTTCAAAAGGTAGGAATCAAAGGAAACTTTCTCAGTATGTCAAAGGACATAAATGAAAAACCCATAGGCAGCATCATACTTAAAGGTGAGAGACTGAAAGCCTTCCCCCAAGATCAGAAATGAGACAAGGATGCCCACTGTCACCACAATTATTCAACATTGTACTAGAAGTTCTAGCTAGAGCAGTCAGGCTGGAAAAAGAAATAAAAGGCATCCAAATTAGAAAGGAAGTAAAATCTCAGTATTTGCAGATGACATGATACCATACTTGGAAAATATTGAGAAATCTATGACAAAGCTTCTTGAGCTAATAAGTAAATTCAGCAAAATGGCAGGATAAGATTTATGTGGAAAAATCAGACATGTTTCTATACACATTAGTTAGCAATAACCTAACTAAGGAAGCAATTAAGGAAAAAATTCCATTCAAAATAGCAAATAAAAGAATCAAGTATCTAGGAATAAACTTAACCAGGGATGTAAAAGACACAGAAAACTATATAACATTGAAATTTAAGAAGATATAACAAAGAAATTTGAGAAGATCTAAATAGGTGGAAAGGCATTCCCTGCTCATGAATAGGAAGGTTAGATGTAGTTAAGATACCAATTCTATCCAAATTGATCTGCAGAGTCAATGCAATACCAATCAAAATTTCAACAACCTTCTTTGAAGACTTGGAAAAGCTAGTTATCAAATTCATTTGGAAGGGAAAGACACCTTGAATAGCTAAAAGTATCCTAAAAAGAAAGAAGTCAGTGGATTAACACTTCCTGATTTTAAAGTTCATAATGAAGTCATGGTCAAAACACATGGTAAAAAGACAGACGTGTTGACCAATGGAATCAAATTGAGAGTGTGGAAATAGACACCAAATCTATGGCCAACTGATCTTTGACAAAGCCCCCAAATCCACTGAACTGGGACAAAATAGTCTTTTCAATAAATGGCATTGGAGAACTGGATATAAATAGCCAAAAGAATTATGTTACACCCTATGCAAAAATTAAATCAAAGTGGATCAAAGACTTAACTGTAAGAGCCAGTACCATAAAACTCCTAGAAGAAAATATAGGGAAACATCTTAAGACCTAGAAACGGGAGGTAGCTTTCTAAACTTTACACCTAAAGCAATGCAATGAAAGACAAAACAGATAAATGGGAACTCCTCAAAATCAGATGCTTTGGTATCTCAAAAGACTTAATAAAAAGGATGAAGCAACCATCTCAATGGGAGAAAATATTCGGAAATCACACATCAGATAAAGGTACGATATCCTGTACACATTTAAAAAATCATACAAATCAACAACAAAATAACAAACAACCCAATTATAAAATTATAAAATAGACTAAAGATATGAATAAACATTTTTCTGAAGAGCAAATACAGATGGCTAAAAAGCACATGAAGAGATGCCCATTTTCATTAGCTAAAAGAGAAATGCACATAATGACTACAATGAGATATCACCTCACACTTATAAAAATGGCTGCTAACAAACAGGAAACTGCAAATGTTGCAGAGAATGTGGAGATACTGGAAGACTTATATACTGGTGGTGGGAATATATAATGGCACAGCCACCATGGAAGACAGTTTGGCAGTTCCTTAGAGAACTAAATATTGTGTGGCCCTATGATCCAGCAATACCACCATGCAGTATATACCCAGAATTGCTGACAGCAGTGACACAAACATTTGCACACCAGTGTTCATAGTTGCATTAATCATAACTGCCAAAAGACAGAATCATTCCAAGTGCCCATCAACAGACAAGTGGATTAACAAAATGTGGTATATACGTACAATGGAATATTATGCAGCAGTAAGATCCTGAGGCATATGACAATGTGGGTGAACCTTGGAGACATAACACTGAGTGAAATAAGCAGATGCAAAAGGATAGATACTGTATGATTTCACTTTTATGACCTTGGTAAAGGTAAACTCAGAGGTTTATAATACAGAATATAGGGGACCTAGAGATACACTGAAGCTAGAAATGGGTGAATGGTTAGCTAATGAGGTTGAACTTAAATGTAAGAGAATGGATAGAAGTGAAGGCAGTTCATTAGTGGGTCTATAAATAATATTGCCATATTAAAAGTGAACATGATTGAAAGGGGTTGTGTAGAGCTACGTATGCCAACAATTAACACAATTAACTTAAATAAATAAGTTCTTGCATGAACTGTTTATAGGTATGAATCTTGTACAAAGAGTAAATAATATCAGGGTATAGGGGAAAACTACTATTGCATGCCATGGGCTATGTTTAACAGGAAGACATCAACAGTACCACAGCAATACCAGGGCTAAATAATGCAGGGAGGGACAAGAGTTAAGGGGAGGTTTGGGTTTTCTATTTGGTGAGGGTGTGTTTATCGGCTATTTTTCTCTTGGGAGCAGTAAAAATTGTCTAAATTGGGAATGATAATGATTTTATAACTAAGTGAGGATAACGTGAGACAGGGACTCTTGACTTTGAACATTATACACGATGCCCCATGGATAGAGGTGGCTGAAGGATATACCGACTGAGAAGTAGAACGGTGAACTATGGTATATACATATGATGGAAAACTGTGCTGCTACAGAAAGGTACGAAGCTGTGAGGCATGCAACAATGCGAACAAACTTGGGGGACATTATGTGAAATGAAAGAGCAAATATTGTATGGTCACATTTAGAAAATACTTAGAAGAAAATTGGGACCTAGATTGTAAGCTCTTATAGCAGCCACATTTAGTCCGGAGCTGTAAGTGTTATTTCTAGATTTGGCTGTACTATCTAGGTATAACCTGATAATTCCCTGGAACTTTGGGTATCTATGTGACACTCAAGACTCAGAGTAGCTTCTGTAACTCTAAAGGTCAGCAATGCCACATACAACGGTTGTTAAAGAAATTGAAGAAGAGATCAGGCTTCAATTAGACATAAGAATGAAGCCAATTGGCAGACTTCATCTAGAGATATGAGTGAAGCTGATCTGAACAGAACTAAGGTAAATCAGAATACTGAGTAAAGAATGATATGGCCCATATTTTCAAACTTCAACCTCTCTGTGAGACCAAAAGGAGAAATTTCATTTGGTGCAAAATTTATATTTTGGGCAGCGCATTATCTAATTTAACTTGTATGGTCAGTTTACTTGAACATCATAATTACACAGAATCTTGAACAGGGAGTGAGATGTTGTTGGTTTGTACAGGTTAGTTTGATGCCCCCAGTATATCCCAGAGTAATTTGGGCAGAGAATAAAAAAGTATTTGCAAAGTCCTCTTGGGGAGCTGGAGATAAAGGAGGAAATATTCAACTTCCCCATCTGGGGAATTCCTGATATTCTTGCAAGCGGTGGGACAATAAATTCAATAGGCTGAATCCTCAATCTTGGGGCTCACCCGTAAGAAGCTTATTCCTGCAAAGGAGGGGCTAAGCCTACTGATAATTATGCCTAAGAATCACCCCCAGAGAACTTCTTTTGTTGCTCAGATGTGACTTCTCTCTCTAAACCAGCTAGGCAGGTGAATTCTGCCCTCCCAGCTACATGGAACATGACTTCCAGAGTGTGAATCTCCCTGGCAATGTGGGGCCAGCCAGACTCCTGGGGATGAGCCAGGACCCCACATCCTGGGAATGAGAAAGGCTTCTTGACCAAAAGGGGGAAGAGAGAAATAAGACAAAATAAATCTCAGTGGCTGAGAGATTTCAAACAGAGTCTAGAGGTTATCCTAGAGGTTATTCTTAAGCATTATATAGATATCCCATTTTAGTTTATAGTATATTGGAGTGGTTGGAGGGAAATACCTGAAACTGTTAAACTGTATTCCAGTAGTCTTGATTCTTGAAGAAGATTACGTATATAGCTTCTACAATGTGACTGTGTGATTCTGAAAACCCTGTGTCTGATGCTCCTTTTATCCAGGGTATGGACAGATGAGTAAAATAAATAAATAAGTAAATAAAATAATAGGGGGAGATAAAGGGCAAAAGTTGGGTATATTGAATACTGTGGGTCAATGAGAGGGAGGGGTAAGGGATATGGGATGTACGAGCTCTTTTTTTCCTTTTCATTTCTTTTCTTGGAGTGATACAAATGGTCTAAAAATGATCATGATGAAGAACACACAACTATGTGTTGATATCATGAGCCATTGATTGTATAGTATGGTTGGACCGTGGTGAATCTCTCTCAATAAAAATATTTTTTAAAAATGAAGCTTATCGGGTCAAGACAAAGGTAAATCAGAATTCAGGGATAAGGAGGCTGTTGTCTGTATTTTAGAACTTCACCTACTCTATAAGACCAAAGGAAGAGTGGTTTATTTTATCCAAAACCTAAATTTTCTGTAGCACATACTCTAATTCAACCTGTCTGGAGAGATTATTTTAAAAACCCAAGCACGTGGTGCCCAGATTGGGAATGAGGGCCTGTAATTCTGTACAGCTTAATGTAATGCCTGATACATACCAGAGGATGTTGAGCAGATAATCAAAAAGTTTTGGAAAAGCCCCTTGAGGAATGGGACAAGAAATATAGAACTATTTAACTTTAAACCCCTGATAATGTCTCAAACATTAGGCCCTTGATCTTGACACTTCCTCTTGTGAAGCTTATTTACGTAGCGGAGAAGCTTAGCCTACCTACAGTTATGCCTAAGAGTTACTTCTGGACGACCTCTTTTGATGCTCAGATGTGGCCTCTCTCTCTCTCTAAGCCCAACTCGGCAAGGAAAATCATTGTCTTCCCCCCTACGTGGGACAGGACATCCAGGGGTGAAAGTCTCCCTGACTGCGTGGAAGATGACTCCAGGGATGAGCCTGACCCTGGCATCGTGGGATCAACAATGCCTTCCTGACCAAAAGTGGAGGGAGAATAATGGTAACAAAATAAGATATCAGTAGCTGAGAGAGTTCAAATAGAGTTGAAAGGCTATTCTGGAGGTTACTTCTAGGCAAGTTTCAGCTGGATATTGCTATTTAACATGGCTTGCCAAACCCCAACCTAAACTATTCCTGCCAACCCTAAAAAACACCTAGGGCTCTATCTGAGATTCTACTAAGTTTCCATATATTATCACTACTTTCCAGGAACCTACAATCTCCAAATGGTTCCTAGGTCCTGCTACCCAGAGAGGCCAGTCTCTCCAGAACATCAACTAGTTCTCTTCCCGTACCCTATATTATCGACAGCCCTTTCCAACATGAAAAATTAAGAATGGGCATAGCCCAAATACCCCTAAAGATTGGAAGGAAGATCAAAGGAGAAGGTGGAGTGATAACAGAGAAGATAGGATTTAACAAATGAGTATGACTGCTGAATCACTATATTGATATTTCTTTTAGTCTCCATTGTCTTGGAGCAGCTAGAAGGAAAAACCTAAAATTGTGGAACTGTAACCCATACCAAACTCTGAAATCTGTTTTATAACTAATTGTTGTGGTATACCTTAAAATTTATTACTTTTTTGTATATAGTTTTTTTTAACAATAAAAATTTTTTGTAATTGTATTTTTATAATAAAAATTAGAAAAAGAAACAGCAACTGTAATTATTAAATTATACCAGTAATCATATAAGCATGGCCATGAGAATCTTAGACGTATAAACGGTTAGAAGGAGACCGAAGCAGATGGCCCTACCTGTCATATGGAGCACCTCCAAGAACCAACTGTAATTAGGATGCCAATTGCTCAAAGTTTCGCATCTTTGTATACACACGACATAAATTTATGGCAGAGTGGTCTTAAGGATAACAGACTCTGGAATGAGACGGTTATATTTAGATCCCAGAGCCCTCACTTTCTTTATCTGTCATATGGGGATGATAATTTAAAACGGTATGTGTGTAGTGGGTTAGACCTGAAATAATACTGGAATTCAAAGTCCTTTCAAAAATTAAAATTCGCATATTTCTGAGATAAGCAGAAACTTGCATTGATTGCAATTCAGGGAGAAAATGACAATAACATATTTTTACTTATTTAATTTCATACCAAGGTTTCTAGTAAAGATTATTTCATTAAAAAACCAGTGAAACTAAGTACTTAATATATTCAAACACAAAATGTATAAACTAAAATCATCTCTGGTAAAAATGTATTTATATAAATGTAAACATTAATAATAGCCAGGAGTATTAATAAAAATAAATTCATATTGAAAAATAAAGAAGTCACTAACATAAAAACGAAAACAAGTAATGAATAATAAAAAGAGAAAATATTATTTGATATTTTTAAAATGTCATCTAAAAAATGTGTCATCTCTAAGTCATACATGAATTTGCATGCAAAATTTTCCAGCTGCTGAAAAAAAAGCTTTTTCTGACCCTAATAATCTGGGAATAGTGAGGAGACAATTAGGAGCCGACTTCAAAAACTTGCCCTTGGTTCTTAGCTCTTCAAACAATACCCTCTCTTGTTTAACAATCTTGTGGAGATCTTTTTGAACTTTATATTTCAAAAACTGTACTGATAGCAATTTGTAATTTGGGCTTCAAATAATGCATTTTTGGTTTATTTTATCTTCTTTGTTTTATCATGTTTTAAGTTCAATACTATCATGCTCATATTCCTCTAATTTGAACAAGCTTTGGACAAGAGAGAGAATTATTCTTTCAGGAAGAATTTGCAATTTGCATTACTGCAATATAGTTGCTTATTGCACCTTGCATAGAACAAATTTGTCTAGACTTGTAAAGTGTGATCAAATTGCCTTTTCAATTGAATAACTGGGTCACTGCTTGTGAGTTCAAGACATCATTGATTCAGATTTCAGATTTAAATCATGAATTACAGTACTACAGCAAATAAAAAGTGATGATTTGAGGCAGTGCAATGGTGGCTCAGTGACAGAGTTCTCACCTCCCATGCCAGAGACCCGGGTTTGATTCCCAGTGCCCGCCCATGCAAAAAAAAAAAAGTGATGATTTTGTATTTTAAAATAGTACAGTATATTAGAATACTTGAATACCAAAAACTGATTATGCATACCAAGTAGAAAGAAAATTCAAAGAATTCTGTATACTGGCATATCTACATCCATAATATAATAATTTTCCCATGGTTACTTTATCAATATCAATTAGTATCAGATGCTAATATCTAGGATAACCAGAAACTCTCAGAATAAAGGTACAGATTGAAAAAGAAAGAAATATCTGGTTATAATTTGATCATAATTATTTAGGGAAAGCGGTAATTCACAATTGTTGCAACCAGAGTGGGCATGTGGAGAGGTAGTTTTGCCAGCGATTACTCAATATCCCTTTTTCAACCTATTACTAAGAATTCTCATGTGCAGGAGTCTAAGGAGACCTGTTTCCTGGAGATCACCAAGTATTGGTGAGATGCCAACACCACAGAAAGAGACTAGTTTAAAAATCAGTAACAGTTTTGAGTTTTCTCCTCTTAGTCCCTCTAAAGTGTCTGTGCCACAACTTCCTATATGTTAAATAGTGGTAAACTTCTCAAACTATTGTCTGCCTCTGTGTCACACTAAGAAATGAAATGTATGATGCCCTTTGAGCAGGCTGGTTTACAAATGATCTGAGTGGATCATTCCATAGTGGTTTTTAAAGATCACTGTAAGAGTCCAACCCTTCAGACTACCTATATTGATCAAATGCCACAGGAATCAAAAGTCCACTGCTAGTATCCGGCAGGCCACAGTGGCTCAGCAGGCAGAGTTCTTGCCTGCTATGCCAGAGACCCAGGTTCGATTCCATGTCACTGCCCATGCAAAAAAAAAAAAAAGTCCACTGTTAGACATTTACTTTGGGTGTTAAGCATTTTCCTCTGTACTCAATACCGTTTATACCTAAGAGTCCCCTGGGGAAGGACAGCATATCCAAGCACTGTTATCTTAGTGTGCGCTGCATTTCAGGTGGCGCCAAGGCAGGCAGCACAAGAACACCAGGCTGGGGCATGGAACGGCATTTACTGCGAGAGGAATAGTGCAGAAAGGAGGGGTAAAAACACCAAAGACAATTTCTCTAACCTTCCGGTTTCCTCCCCCTATGCCCTCCCCAGCCCAGCTTTACTTTGAGCTCTCTTAGTACAAGACTGTTCCCTGCATTCACTGTCAACTCAGCGTAAACTACATTAATCTCAACTTTATTTGGAAGAAGCGACTGCCCACCACAAGCTTGAACCAATACAACCCTGAAGTTAGTGAGCAAGTCGTGTCACAAGAAATAACAGGAAAGAGAAGCCACTTTAGACTGACAATTCTGAATAGGAAAGGAAAGAAGTACGGAATGAATACATCCATAGAGCATGGATTATTGGTTTGGCACTACACACTTGAAACTGGGAGGATAAAAAACTTCTCAAGGATGTGCCCAAACTTCCAGTCTGTTTCAGTGCTTCCTGTTTTATACATTTAGGCTTTGGCACTTCTCCTTGAAGAGGTATGGGATATGGGAAATATTTCCTTTCAACTCTCTCCAGAGTAAATACCAAGGGCAGCCTAATTCATTATACCACAATACAAAGTGCACTTCTGTGTACTGGCCTTAAAGACAAAAAGAGGAGCCTCATGAACGGGTCCTGAAGTCTTTAAGGTCAAGAAGGGAGGCAACACATTTGTAAATATAACTAACTTTTGTAAATGGTAAGTTGTACAACAAGCAAATCCATGGGGAGCAACGTCTCTGCCTGTTCTATGCAGTACTATGTATAAATCTCTCCAGGGATCATCCAGTTTGTTGTTCCTTTTATACACACTCCATATAATTTCAGCTTGAAATGCTCAAATGCAAGGCAGGGAAATAAGTCTTGTCTCCAAGTATTTCCTTCCATTTCATTGTGTGATTCCAATACTCAAAACAATCATCGGCATTTCACTAGATTCTCCCTAAGGGAATGTGTGAACAAAGGGGTGAGGGAGGCCATGGCAAGGTGCAGTTCAGGGAAGGCCTTTATCTTAGGTGCTTGGTCAGAAAGTGCCCAGAGGAGCTGCAGACACCCAGGTAATGTGGGTGATTTTATCTACAGCTGGGTCATACTCAGAGTCAAAGAATTATGCTTATTTCTGTTCTCTAGGAGGGAAACAAAAAAGGAAACCCAAATATAAACTGCTAAGCAAGTGTTCGGCTATCCAGTGGGTAAGGTAATCCATTTCTATCACCATATGCTGAGAAAATTTATCTAGACCCAGGGGGAAGGAGTGGGGGGTGAATTCTACCCACACTCCCTTTCAGAATAAAGAAATCAGAGTGACAGGGAGAAGACCTAGAGTCCCATATATCAAACGAGGGCATATATGCTAAATTATATATGAGCTTCTCATCGCCAGGCATAGCAACAAGGATAACTGAGCCTCGGTTAATATTGGCAAACCAGTTTTCACCCAGCTATAATTATGATTTTCTTGTCCTTTTATTTTTTTAAACCAGGTTTATTTCGTTAAGAATAATCAAAGTCAAATAAAAACTGGGTGGTCATAAGATATTCAGACTCCGTGTTTCTGGTTCTCAACTGGTCTTTGTGACAGCTTTGCATTTCATCAACATCACTCCTTCCAGACCTGAGCTCTGAATTTACATACCAGGCAGAAGTGTTTCTTCGCCTGGGGATTCTCAGGATACTAGGCTTGGCCAAATGGGAGCAGCTTTCCTTCTAGACCACAGTCTTGTGGCCCACCTTGGAGGCTGAAATAAAGCTACTGTACTCAGCCTCCCAACCTCACCCCATGCCCACTAATAACATCTGCTTTATAGCAGTCATCCCTGCAACCTGCTCCCTCCTTGGCTCTCTCACCCTCTCAGAGAGGATGTGCTCCACTATGCGGCAGGTCTGGTGGAAAGTTGACAGTCTCCAAGCCAAGAGCAAAACCAGCCAACACTGGATAAATGACTTGAAGTGCTTTCTCAAGGGACCCTTTCCAGGTACAGGAGCCCTTCCTAACCAGATTCGGCTGGTGCTGGCAGGCAGCCTTGTTCAGGAGCACATTAAAAATCAAAATACAGACACCGTTTGGAAAGCATAGAAAGCTGGACTCTGACATCTTATGTATTAAAACATTGTTACATAAAAATGACCGCAAAGCTCCAAGTTCATACTTTCCTACCTTGTGAGACCAGTTGCCACCAGGAATAAACCTGTGAAAGTGTGAGGCCTACTGTGGAGCCTCAAGAGGCCTGGGGATAAGGCTGGAGCCACATTCCAAGACTTGGGGGCAAGATCAATGGCCTGGCCCCTGAGGGCAGCCCAGTCCACAGCGAAGTGGGTGAGCCGGTGCCCTCATCCCACCACACAAGTCTGGGGGCAAACACCCAGCCCGAGCCAGGGTGGAACCGATAGTCTCTTCCGAGGCCCCTTTCATCTACTCATAAAGCCCCAGACAAATTGGCACAGCTCTCAGTTTTTAATGAAGCGTGGGCTCCTGGCTGGAGCCAAATGGGTATTACAGACTCAGAATGAGGTTCTTTCATACCATCTGAGATGGTGATATAGAAGGCCAGACTTCTGGAATAACTTTCTGCTGAGCCAATCAATACTTGTCATGTGACATTTCATTTTTCTCCATCAAATCTTGGTGATGTCCAGAATAGATCATTTTCATCTTGGTTTTGAGGTAGATATGAATCAGGCCCTGGAATAATTCAGGTAACCAGCCAATACTGGAGCTCAAATGCAAATCTACTGAATATTGACAATGTGGGGGTATTTATGCAAAGCTTACAACAGGCCAGGCTCTGATAAGCTTTACATGCATTGCCTCATTTAATCATGACAATATCCCTATGAGAGACTTACCATTTCCCTTTTTAATTCATGCTGTACCCCAAGAACACATAAGTTAAAATAATAGTTAGTCCCATTCTGTCCTTCCTCAGCAAATAAAATGCCTTTGACATTCATCCAAATGTTAATGAATAAGATGTGATGTACATGATTGAACACTTGGAAGATAAAGCATTTTGAAATCAGTTGGACCTTGCTTAAATCCTGACTCTAATATTTCTCAGCTGCATGCGCCTGAGAAACCCCAGTTTCTTCATTTATTAAATGAGCTATTTTAGGGTATCTGTAGACTCGGGGCCTCTGTACTGGACAGTACAAGACAATAAAATGCAATTTAAATGATTCACCTAGAAGTATGTGATTTGATGTCCCTGCCAAGGCTTCAGCAACTCAGAATTGTTAATAAGTTACATTTCATCTTTTTTCCTCCAGAGGGAACATGGTACAATGAAAAGAAAATGTGCTTTGGAGTTGGACATTCTTAAGTTTGAGTCCTAGCTCTTCCCCATACCAAACGTGTGACCCTGAGCAAGTCACAACCCTTCTGAGCCTCCATTTCCCCATCTGGAATTGAGAATAATTTGGGAACAAACACATTCATCTAGAAGAATTATTATAAAATTTTTGGTACTTGGAAGCAAGGTACCATGACAAAAACCTAAAACGTGGGAATGGCTTTAATACAGAACAGTGGGTAGAAATTGGAAAAGCTGTAAGGATTTCAAGGAGAATGTTAGTGAAAGATTAGAGAGCTTTGAACACACTGTTCATGTAATTCTGAACTTTGAGGAGGTTATAAGTAAGGGCATAAAGGAAACTGAGGAAAGTTTTATTGGAAACTGGAGGAAAGGACATCCTTGTTATGTAGTGGCCGAATGTCTAGCAACAGTGTTATCTGTAGTTAGGTCAAAAGTAGAAAATGAACCCAGTGAACTGGGTGATCTGGCTAAGATTTCTGGCCAGAGTGTTCAAGGTGCCACCTGCTTTCTTCTTGGTACTTAGAGGAGAAAAATAAACTAAACGGAATACAGTTAAACTGATAAGATGGAATTTAATGGTTCTGAAAATTCTCCCTTCCAGACAGATGGCAAATGATGCTAAAATTAAGAAATAATTTTCTAGCAAAGATCAAATCCAGCATTCTGCCAGGAAAACAGTGGGCCTCAGATTACCATTCACTCAGACCAAAGATTTTAAGTATACCATTCACGGATTCACTCAAATTTTAAGAAACTTAAGGATTATGTCCCTCAGCAAAAACTCAAGGTAATGACGGGCTTATCTCAAAGACATTTGTGGGTTTGGATTTTTTCTAATGAAATAAACCCCAGTAGTTTTCACAGAAGACTCACCACATTTTTTAAAACATCAACAGAAACACTCCCAGCTTGGACTGAAAGGCTTAAAATTACAAAATGAAAAGAAGACACTGGACCTCCAAAATTCTAAAGACAGGAAGCAAGTTCATAAAAGTACTCAGATGCAAATATATGCTATATTTCAGTAAAGAAGGATGACTCAGAGGATGGAACCAAAAGTCCAAAAGGCAGAGTCAAAAGTGATATAACTCCTACATTATGAGTATGAATGAGTCCTAATCAAGGAACTTTCAAGTCTGCCTGGCTGGGTTTCAAAACTTCTAGGAACTCTGTCTACCTTCCATTTTCCCCATTTTTTTAAACAAGAATATCTGCAGTGGTGATTCTATGCCTGACTAGCATTGTATGTTAGGTGAGGCTGAGGCAGGCAGATACGTTATCTCTGTAGTCCACAGGTCTGCAGGCAGAGAGGAACTGTGCTCAAGAAGTTGTACATAAGAAACTATGCCTGAGTAGCTTCATCTACACCTGGACCAGATTTAATTTTGAACTTTGAACTGATGCTATAAGGGGATGAGACTTTTGGGGAGCCTCGGGAGAGGGTGAGTTTGTTTTGCATGATAGAAGAGGTGTGACTCGTTGAGACCCACAGGAAGGGCTGCGGGAGTCAGCCTCCAAGATGGCCCCCGATGGCCCCAGCATCCTCATATGCACACCCTCGTATAGTCTGCTCCAACATTTACCAGGACTGGTCTATACCAGGGGAACACTGTAGACATGGCGGTATACCACTTCTGAGATTAGGTTATAAAAGGTACTGTGGCTTCTGTCTTGGTGGTCTCAATGTCTTGGATCACTTACTTTGGAGAAAGGCAACTGCCATTGGGTGAGCAGCCTTACGGAGAGGCCTGTGTGGTAAGAAGCTGAGGTCCCCAGCCAACAGCCATGTGGGTGAGCTTGGTCCTCCAGCCCAGTCAAGCTTTCACAAACTGCAGCCCCAGTCAACATCTCATGAAAGACTCTGAGCCACAATCACCCAGCTAAGTTGTTCCTGGAACCCTGATCCCCAGAAACCATGTGAATAATAAATGTTTGCTGTTTTAAGCTGCTATGTTTTGGGGTAATTTGTTACCCAGCAAGAAATAACAAATATGGATAACTAACAAAGAAAATCTTCTTTAAACTGTTGCATTAATGTGGTTAAAAAAAAGTCTGTATATATATATATATATATTCATCCTCTAAAGATGCATTTTAACAATGAGAGGGTATAATAATGAAAATGTTTGCTACATGATCACTCTGTATATGTAAAGGACAACAATACACAGAAAATACTTTCAAGAGTCAAGGGGTCATCCCTGGAAAAAGGAACACAGAACTTTAATATTCAGATAGCTAAAACAAAAAACCCTCTGTTTTCAACAATTCACCAACAATTATAAATAAACTCATATTGATAAATATTTGGAGTCTAAACAGCTTTACTATTGAAAAAAAATGCTAGTGATTATTATTTAGTATGCTCCCCTCCCCACCTTGCGGTCGAGAGAGAGTCTGTATCCACTTCTAAGAAACTAAGAAGACCTAGGAGCAAGTAAAACTAGAGGATGGACACTCTAGTACCCATAGTCCAAACCCTGGGTCCCAACCTCAGGAAAAGAATTTTCAAACTCAGTGTGACAGACGGCCAGGGTGGAGCCTGGGAAAGGAGAGACGGGGCTGGAAGAGCCTAAAAAGAGGGAATTCTGTGAACCAAAGTTTCCATTATATTGAGGAGAACTGAGAATTCTACCTAGCATCTGACTGTGACAAAACAAGCTGTAATTGACTGAAACTAAATAAAGCAACAGGAAAGGGAGGGCATTCTCTTCAGCAGTCCCATTTCAGAGGGATGTTTTGACTACAGAGCGAGTAGCACTGTTCTCTGAGAAATGACAAGAACTAATCTTTTTCTTAGTCAAAATCCACCTCCTCGGGTTCTTTAATTTCAGAAGACTCCCTTTCCTGTCTCATTCTGACCACATTAGAACCCGGGATGGTGGAACCAAATTTGTTTTTGATTCTATCCATGGAACAGTTTAGATGTCTTTCTTTTTCACTGCTCTCCTTCCTTTCTTTTTAGTGTGAGTTTAGTGCCAGTGAGAGGCGCCAGATGGAAACTAAAGCTCTCTGTTTATGCCTGAACAGGTACACCACAAACAGCAGTGTAAATGTTCCACCCCACTGCCTCCCACACACCCAGACTACCCCAAACCCCACCTGGAAGGGCCCATTGCTAGCAGGGAGATGAGGCTCCCATGTCTACGCTTGTTGAACCTGGTAATATTTGCTGAGGACAACACTGGAATAGAGGCCCCTCAGAAAACTCACATTTCCATATTTACTGGGGGATTTTTGTTTATTGCAAATGAGGTTAAGAAACTCTTCTGTCGACTTGGTGAGTAGGAAAAAAAAAGCAGGCTTCAAAAGAGCATGCCAATAATCATAATATTAGTGACGGCATTTTAGCATTTGCTGTACATCAGGACAGTACAGATGAGCACCTAGCATCCAGCAGAGAGGAAAGGATGCGAGAGGGGTATGTACTATACCCATTTTACCAATGAAAGAATGAGATGCAAAGATGTAAAGGAACTTGTCCAGTTCAAGGTGCCCACCTCTGCGGTGTGGGCTAGGGGCATCTTGTACCCTTTTAAACTGTTAGAATTTTTTTTTGACCATTCGCATTTATTATTTTTATACATTTTAAATGGCAGGGGAAAAAAATCACATTAACAAACATTTGCTTAAAGTCACAGAGCCAGTTAGTGCCCCAGCCACGCTCCAGCCAGACCTCTCAGACTCCACATCCAGGCTCACCATCGCTCTGTATGACACCAGCATTGCAAAAAGGGCTCAACAGACAGTGACCAAACCGGTGATGGTAGTTCCCTCTGGGAGGGTGGCATAGGGACAGAGGGCCCACATAAGCTCTCATCCAAACCAGGGCACATTTGAGAGTGAGAGAGGGTTGCTAAGTAGGTCTGAGACTGTCCAGGTGTACTAGCGATATCTGGCCTAATTGTGGAGGGCTGCTTCTGTTATGCTCTAGACGCCAAGTTTTCTGCCTTGGGGATGTATCCTTTTAATAACTGCAGGGAGAGCACTGTGCATTATTTTTTCAGAAGAAAAGAAACTCTTGGTTGTAATTCTTGTTATATATATGCATAGATAAGCACCATATATAGTGTTCTTTGCATTCAAATCGTAAATCAAAAGTCACATAATTCAGATTATTCATTAGCACAATCATGTACTGTTGTCAGCCATGAACGTGGCAATCACTGGTACTGAAACGCTCTTTCAGGTTTAATAAAATGCGCGTGGAGACCATCCTGTAAGTCACCTCTCACCAGCAGCAGGGGAGTAACCCTGCAATCCTGGGGCAGGTGGCAAACCCAGAAGCTATGTAACCCTTCCCCAGAGGAGGCCATCCTGCGAGTTAGTCAGCTTCTGCCCCACCTACTGCCGACTTCTGCTCTTCCTCCAAGCTGAAAGCCAGTTTCCAGCCCTCTGCAGCCAGTCATCACTTTCTCCAAAAAAAATAAAAGCTGACATTGGAAGAACATTTGTGCTACCTTGGCCGCACGCTGCACACAAACACCATTTACATCCAGGCAAGACTATCAGTAAATAAGGGAGCTCCCCTCAAAACGGAACAGGAGCATCCCTCAGTAGGGGCAGCCTTGTCTGGACCAGTTCAGATGACTAAGGCATCCCAGGAAGTGGAACCATGAATCAGAACGAGACCTCCTTTCCTCTGACTCAGTGCTGAGCTCATGAGCCGAGGTGGTGTTCCTGGAGGGCAAATATGTGGAAGCAGGGGAAAACTTTGGACTTCTGATACTGTTCCCTGAACATGGCTCTGTCATCACATTGTACTTTAATCTCATAAGAGTATGTGGCCCATATTATTCCTATCCCAATTTAAAGATAAAGAAACTGAGGCTCAGAGAGCTGAAGTCACTTGCCCAAAGACCCACAAGCAAGTTGCAGCATTCCCAGCGCTCTTTCTATTGTACTACACTGAGAATGAGAAGACATAAGCCGGAATTTAAAAGGTGTAAAAACATTCCGAGAGGTCCTATCCATGCTTTTTACTGTAGGCTATGTCACTACAAGTTAGATTAGCTCTAGCTACGAATGTAGCTTTTAAATACGTATTTCACAAACTGGGGAAGGCGTTCTAGCCACAAACTGGGGAAGGCGTTTACTGAATAACTGTGGGTACAAATATGACCATTAGCACGTTGCCTATTCTTTCCAAATCCAGACAAGTTTAACTAGTATCAGTGAATTCTTAAGAAAGGAGTATATTAACTCCAGCCTCAGAGACAGCGTGTGAACAGGTCACGCTTCTTCGTGTCTACTGAACCCTCAGGGAAGGCGGCGCTGCACCTGACCACGTGTGGGCCCTGTGGGAACAAGGGCTAGGATTTGACGGTCTAAACCCTCCAGCGCCGTTGGTTGCCTCTCAACATGGGCACAAAGCTTGCGATTTGCATTGTTACCACTAGGTGGTGGCACTTTGTAAGATAATGGTTTTGTTGACTATAAAGAGACTTTCCTAGAAACGGAAACAAATCAAGATTACGAAGTCACTAAGGCCAACTCTAATAAAGGTTATAAGTGCCGCTGAAAAGCAGGACTTTTGTAATGTAAATGGGCTAAGAGAGCAATAAAGCCATGTGGTATAAAACATTCAGTTTATAGTACAAAAAATCCCAGTTAATTATGCCATTTTGTGGAATTTAACTTTAAACATAAAAATGAACTGATTCTTGGCAAAGAGAAACCTTTTTCAAATTGCTATAATGCGGTGCTTTTCTCACTAATATTCCACTACTGAAGGCTATTGCTTAATCTAACCTTGTTTTTGTTTTTTCAGTTTTTAAGAGAGAAACTTTCACTCATCTGTATGGAATTTGTCAGAAGACAGACTGAAAATGTGACTGAGGTTAGGAGCTACTGCCATCTCTGAACAGCCTCGTGTCCTTGTCGTGTGGAGGAAGTCTTCTTAAAAGAAGAAATAGGTGGCTCTTTTCTTTATTTGCTTCCAGTGACTATCTCTCTCGACTGTCCTTTGCCAATCATGAACATTTTCTTTCTCTAAAAGTCTCTTTTCCATTGTAATTATCGACCTTTGAATCCTAGAACCAGCATCAAGCTATAGTAATAACAATTATGTATTAATAAGAAATATTATAACTAACACACATAATGTGCTTAAAATATTCCAGGCATTATAATAAGCATTTTACATATATGAACCCATTTTAATATCTTTAATATTCAAATATTAAAGATTATCTATTAAAAGTCCCAAATAACTCCAAACCTCCTTCTTAAAGTTTTTTTGCACAAATCTATTAACTTTTACAGCACATTTGAGTGATGCCACTTTAAAACAGAGATTGTTTATATATTCACATGCATGTATGCATAATCACATATACATACCTTTCTCATCTCTCCCTGGTATGTTATTTTCTGAGTTGGCTTGTGGATCTAAAAGATAATCTTCCCTTTTAGCCTCACCTGTTATTCATCCACCATCCCAGGTTGCTCAAGAGCCTGCTTCTCCACCCAGGGGCATCTGCTGGGTCACAGGATGCCCAGGTGAATCTTATGCACCATTGAGACGTGCTGCCTTCACCATACATCTGATCAGAGCAATGACCCATGATTAAGGAGTTAGGAGCCACTGCAGCTGCGAGGTCAGGAGAGGGCAATAAATGGCACAGGAATACCAATTTAACATTCTAGAAGGGGCCAATAATTAAACGTTCCTACTACACTAAAGAGGAATTCTACTTCTTCATAATGTGTAGTAAGTAGTAAAGATAGAGCCATTCATTTTGACCTTTGGGATAAAACAAACCCCCTTGTCTTGATATAAGAAAGCATAACACTAATAGCAAAAACAAGAAGCATTTTCCTCAAACATTCTAAACTATAGACAAAAAAATATCGCTGCTCATCGGCAATTTACCTCTTTTCAACTATTTCTATTCCAAGATATGCAATTATCTACCCATTACAAGATTAATTCATAACTAAATGAAACAGGCAATATTCATAAATGGTTATGCGTCATTAATGACATCTGTTCAAGTGACTCTCCCATTTGTACACCATTGCTTTAATTTGAAAATGTGAGGGTGGGAATTGACAGCAGAGTTATTTGAACATTTTGGCTCTGGTTCATCAGCAACCTCAGTAAATGGTTTTGATATTTAAGATAGTCAATTAAAATTGAGGGGCCTTAAAATGCATTGTTAGGTGCCAAGAAGCAATGAGCATTTTCAGCAGTTACTGAATTATGTGTTTCTCAAATTAAAACTTGGAGACTGGGATAATTTGCAAGTGGTTACAGCTGCCTTCTTTCCAGAACTGCTAACAGGTTTGAGCTTTCGCAGAGAGGAGGGAATTCACTGGTAAGAAGAGGGTGACAGAGAGTGAAGGAAAAGAATTGTGCAGCCATTTCTATCCCCTCCTCTAGATAATGCACAGCAACTTGAGGTTCTTAAATTCCTGTTTTAGACAAGTGTCTCCAGAATCCCTAATTGATGCTCTGTTTTAAAGTCTAAAAGCAAATGTAAGAAAGTTAATGGCAGGAATTCGTGTTAATGCATTTTCTTGATGTTCTCAAATCTTGTTAAAGGGAGGAGAAGAAATTAGGAAGATTAGACAAATCTGCAATAAATACCTTTGTCTTCTTCCTGACTGTATGCATGTCTGTATGTGTGTAAGTGTGCCTGTGTGTGTGTGTGTGTGTGTGTGTGTGGTTAGCTGGATTTTTTTTTTTTTGAGGCTTCTGTGCCTCAAAGGACTTTGTTAAAAAGGTGAAGAAGCAGCCAACTCAATGGGAGAAAACATTTGGAAACCACATATTGGATTATACAACTCAACAACAATGGAACAAACAACTCAATTATAAAATGGGCAGAGGGCATGAATAGACACTTTTCTGAAGAGTAGATACAGATGGCTAAAAAGCACATGAAGAGATACTCATTTTCATTAGCTGTGAGGGAAATGCAGATCAAGACAACAATGAGATACCACCTCCCACCTTTAAGAATGGCTGTTATTAAACAAACAGAAAACTACAAATGTTGGAGAGGATGTGGAGAAATTGAAACACTGATTCACTATTGGTGGAAATGTAAAACGGCGTAGCCGCTGTGGAAGAAAATTCAGCAATTCCTCAGAAAACTAAATACTGAGTTGCCCTATGACCCGGCAATGCCATTACTCAGTATGTACCCAGAAGAGCTGACGGCAGTGTCACGAACAGACATGTGCACCAATGTTCATTGCGGCATTATCCACAATTGCCAAAAGATGGAAACAATCCAAATGCCCATCAACGAATGAGCATTGGATTTTAAACAATAAGTTTGCTTTATTATTATTATAACTTTTAAAAAGAATGTTGTTTTTTTTAATCAAGTCCTCAAGGTCTCCATCAAAGGCTCTTAATTTTTCAAACAAACTACCATCCAAGCTATAATCCTTTATCTATTCCCCTTGGCCAGGCTGACTTTGTAGCGCCCCAGAAACAGCACCATGGTCAGAGGCATCTGATCTGTTTCTCAGGCCCTTTTACCACCACAACCACTGAGCCCTGAGCAGGACCAGGATTCTCAACAGAGACAACACTGTCCCCTAAGGGTATTGCGGAAATTGGTGGGGTGCTTTTCATTCATAATGTCCAGCACTTAGTGAACTCAGTCCAAGGTAGTTTTAGCGAACTTAGTCCTGATACAAGATATTCTACAATAAACAAGACAGTTCTATACAATGAATTGTCCAGCATCCCATCAAGCTTTCATGCAGTCAAAAGCATTCATAGGCAAAAACCCTTGTTCTTAAACTAGAATTTAAGTTCATTTTACATGTAGGCATGGTTCTAGTTTGCTAGCTGCAAGAATGCAATATATCCAAAGTAGAATGGCTTTTAAAAAGGGGAAAGTGAAAATGTCCCCATTAGAGCAAAGCTACAGAAATGTCCAATCTTAGGCATCAGGGAAAGATACCTTGGTTCAAGAAGGCCAAGGACATCAGAGTTTCTCTCTCAACTGGAAAGGCATGTGGTGAACATGGTGAGGTCTGCTAGCTTTCTCTCCAGGCATCTTGTTTCATGACGTTCTCCCAGGGGCATTTCCCTCCTTCAACTCCAAAGGTCTCTGGCTGCAGGGGCTCTCATGGATATCATGGCTCGGAAGGGACTGTTATACAATAAAAAAGTTAAAAAAAAAAAAAAAAAAAAGAATTCTGTATGTCATGTTTCCAAGTTGATATTCCTTATAAGTAATAGAATCTGCTTTGCTTAACCAAAGAATTGATTATGAGGACACAGATGTCTTTCACAGAGTATCAGTGAAAAATTGAACAGTATACCCCGAAAAGGACTGGAACTTAGACAGCTCCAAGACCTCAGCTTCAAAAGTTCATGAACTTCTGCTTGAAAACTCTGCAATTAATATGATTCAGCTCCCAACCGCCTGATCTTAGGTCTCTTGGTTTAAGTCCAGAAAAGAATCTGGTGGGCCCAGTTCTGGCCAAGAGTGTACTCCTGGTCCAATCAGCTACAGCCAGTGTCAAGAGCACATCCTCAAGCAGAGATCAGAGATCCGAGGTGGGATAGATATCCTCAAAATTGTGTACCTCTATCAGAAACAGAATCATTCAGAGCTGAAGGCAGAAAAATAGTGGCCAACTGAATCAGCTAGGAATGCCTTTGATGGCAAATAACAGAGAGCCCGCTATAGTGGCTTAAACAAAGAAATATTAATTGTTTTGACATACTTAGAAGTCCAGCTGTATGTATAATTAGTGTTAGTTCACAGCTCGTCAGTCTCAAGGCTGTCATCTCTATGATTCTTTAGCCTTTCCCTCATGGTCATATGCTATTCTAGTTCCAGTTACCACATGTGCATCTGGAGCTTGAAAAAAAAGGAGAGTAGTTCCACTTTTGTCCCTTCCCTTTTATCAGGGAAACACAAAAACTGTCACCACAACCTCAAAAGAGACTTCTACTTAGTTCCCATTGCCACACCTGGCTTACATGTTTATCACTCCTAGCAGCAAGGAAGGTTAAGAAAGCAGGAAACAGTATCACAGTTGGCTTAGATGAATCATGACCTGGAACTGGGCACATTGTGACCCAGAACAAAATCAAGGTCACCTAGTGTGAAAGACAGACTCAAAGGTAACTCCCAATGATACCCTCCTTCTGTATTCATACCCTTGTAGAAGCCACCTTCCTTGAGAGTGGGCACCTGTGACTTCCTTTTAACCAATAGACTATAACAAAATGATGGGATGTCACTTCCATGGTTATGTTAATATTATATAAGACTCTGTCTTGCTAATGGTCTTGCACTAGTGACTCTCCTTCCCTTGCTGCCTTTGAAGAAATAAGCAGCCAGTTTGGGAGACCCACATGGCAGGAAACTGAAGATGACCTCTAGCAACTCAGGATAGCATCCAGCTGACAACCACTAAGAAGGATTCTTGGCCCTATAACCAAAAGGAAATGAATTCTTCCCACAACTTGAGTGCCCCTGGATGTGGGTTCTTCCCCAGTCAAGCCTCCAGATCAGAATACAGCCCAGCCAATACTTCAAATGCAGCTTTGTGAGATCTTTATCAGACTATAATTTGCAAATATTTTCTCGAATCTGTGGATTTTCTTTTCACTCCCTCAAGAATGCCCTTTGATGCACAACTTTTTTATTGTGATAAAGTACAATAAAAGTTATTTTTTGCTTGTGCTTTTGGTATCATAAGCCATGGCAAAATCCAAGGTCATGAAGATTTATCCCCTAAGTTTTTTTCTAAGAGTGTTATAGTTTTAGCTCTGTACTGATCTAATTTTTTGTGTATGGTATGAGATAGGGGTCCAACTTCATTCTTTTGCATGTGGATATTTATTTGCTCCAACACCTTTTGTTGAAAAGATTCTTCTTTCCTCACTGAATGGTCTTGACACTCTTGTTGAAAATCATTCTCTCTTATTTTTTATCCAATAATTTCCTTTATTGTTTACAACAGTTTGATTTGGATTTTCTCTTACTTACAACCCAAAACATTATGACAAATGCAGTCAGTATTATATAATTAACATTCTCTCCGAGGCTCTATTGAACTCATTTCTGGATCAATATATAACATGAATATCTGGGACTCTCTCTTTTCACAGATACTTTCTTTTCTCTAATTGCATGTCTGTCCATGTCTGTTCCTGAACTGAATTGCAAGCTCCATTTAGACAGGGCATAAGATTTCTAAATTATTTGTATTCCAGTGGCAGCAATGATGCTATATAGTTGCTTAATAAATACTTGTTAATTAATAATTTACCATATTCAAGATATCACAAAATATGCTAGAACTTAGGACACTGACAGCTTTAAAACAATTACGTGTCTATGGAAAAAATCCAATTTCTTAACCACATGGCAAAACATGCTATCTCTTCATTAGTATATGCATATTTAATAAAAATCACATCTAAACACCAATTTTAAAAAAAAAGCTTGCTCTATCTCAGTGTGAACTACAGAACCCTAAATTTTCTGCCCCTGCTTCTCATGCCTGCTTGTTAAGGCAGAGACCCATTTTCTTTCTTTCTGTTCTCCCAGTTCACCAAAGTCCTGCTTTCCTCCGTGTCTTCAACATGTTGTTCCTTCTCCTTCTGTTGAGTAAGAGAGCCACTTTTTCTGACTGTCTCCTTCATAGATATTGAGTTTCAGCATCAGTGTCCCTTCCTAGAAAGGTTTATTTTCCCCTTATGACTCACTTCCTGGACATACTTTTCTTTTACTTTATAGCATTTATCACAGTTTGTATTCAAATGTGAATTTCTGTGTTGATCTTATGCCTCCCCCACAGTCACACAGCTCCCTGAGGGCTGATGCCTGGTACCCTTGGAATACTATTGGTGAGAAGCCAGCCTAGCATCCGGCACACACTAAATGATTCTACACCTGCAAGATTCTGCAAGGTTGGATCCAAGATCCTGAGATATCTCCAAAACTACCACAACCTTAGCAGCTTAAAATAATACCCAATTATTAACCCAAAGTTCCTAGGCCAGAAGTCCAGGACAGTGTGACCAGGTTCTCCACTCAGGGCACCAAATACCCCTACACTGTGCACTACAAGACGCCATGGATTTCCAGTGTGATGGGGACACAAATATGAAAGTAAGTCTTTTCACAACTGTTCACCTTTCCCAATCTTTCAAGAAGAACTCTTGTGCTCAGCCATTGGGGTCTTTTAATTCTGATGAGGACAATGTCTGGAAATATCGGAAGAATCCGAGAGACTAATTAATTACCATAGGTCAGAGTATGGAGCTACCTGTCAAAGAAAAAGAGGAAGGATGGGAAAGAAAAGAGAAACTGGGATTGGAGAGAGATGAGAAGAGAAAATGGTCCAGCAGGGGAAATGGGTAAAGGAGATCTGGGAGGAAGTTTTAGAATGCATCAGAAAGTATTCTCCTTCCTTTCCTCATCCACATCCAAAAATATATATAGTAAACATTTCCATTGTCATTAATATTTATCAAGGATAGCAGCATGAGGTTTTTGGTGCTTTGGGGACAATTATTACACAAGAAATCTCAGATTGCTCCAAAGATGCTCTACAAATCTATCCTATCACTATTTACTATCCATCAGCTCTTTCTACTGCCTGGGTGTTAATCCTTTATCATTACCAGAAAAAACATGTCCATTACCCCTGAGTTGTGCATCTTAGACTGTGTGTTAGTTAGATTCAGTTGTCAACTTGGCCAGGTGAGCATACCTAGTCTTGTTGCTGCGGACATAAGCCAATGGTACGTGAACCTCATCTGTTGCCAATTACATCTGCAGTATGCTAGGCGGAGTGTCTGCTGCAGTGAGTGACGTTTGACTTAATTGGCTGGTGCTTAAATGAGAGATCGCAATGTACCACAGCCTGAGCAGCTCGGCATTCCTCATCTCAGCACTTGCAGCTCAGCCCAGGCCTTTGGAGATGCAGAAAGAAGTCACCCCGGGGAAAGTTGTTGGAACCCAGGGGCCTGGAGAGAAGACCAGCAGAGACCATCCTGTGCCTTCCATGTAAGAAAGAACCTCAGTGGAAAGTTAGCTGACTTTCCTCTGAAGAACCAACAAAATAAATCCCCTTTTATTAAAAGCCAATCCGTCTCTAGTGTGTTGCATTCCAGCAGCTAGACTAGAACAGACTGAGTAGTTCTTCTGGGAATCAAATAGGAGTTGAAGGGATGGGCTTTGGAACCAGATGATGGTTCAAATCTCAACTCTGTGTGATTTGTTAATGGGTAGCACTGGCAAGCAATTTAATAATATGTACCTCTTATTGTGATAAGAGAAAACATGTAACATTTTCTGCACAATGCTTCACACATAGTAGAGCCCAGCATGTGACAGCTATTATTTTGAGGCTCCTTATAACTGATGAGGTGACTTCAGTAGTCTCAGCATCACCTGTTTATTTCTATTCATAACTATTGGAGAGCTGGGGGTCCTCAAAGCCATGGTGGACTTTAGAGGGCAAGGGAAAAGCATACAAAGTAGCAATTATAGTTAAAGGAGATTTTCACCAACACATAGAAGACTGAGGGCCCGATCGCTAAATGAATCCACAAATCCTGAGCTTTAAGAAAAAGACAGAGTCCCTTTTTTAGCCACATCCCTGTTTCCCTTTACTCCAACAGGAAAGGGACTCCTATCAAAGAAATGCCGAGGGCAGGGCTTTCAATAAGGAGAACACAGGGACCAAAGTCCCTTCCCCTTCTCAAGACACACTCCCCCTGTGCTCCTCCTGCACAAGAGGATGAGGATGGGATAGGGACTGTTCTCCTTGGGTGGTTCCCTTCATAATAAAACTACCCGGACAAGTAGAGAGTCAGCTGGAAGAACAACCTTCAGTTGACAGGGACAATGGGGTTCTCAGGGAAGAGGCAGAGACTTAGGGTAGAAGCACTGGTCAGGGACCAAATGTGAAGAGATTAGTGTTTCCATGTTCAAGTTCATAAGAACCTTAAGCATGGCCATAGGTGCCTTCATGCAGTTAGGGCTCACCAACCCCTGACTCCAAATATCACACTGTATGGAGCTTCACTACATTGATAAATCAAAGCCTGCAAGCTGTCTACTTCATTATTTATTTTCCCTGTCTTTTTAAGTAATAAAACCTGTATTAATGTTATTTCACTAGGTAACAAAATACCAAAACTTTAGCAGCTTAAAATAGTACCCATTTATTAATCCAAAGTTTCTAGGTCCAAAGTCCAGCACAGTGTGACCAGTTTCTCTGCTCAGGGCACCACAAGGCTAAAACCAAAGCGTCAGAGAGGCTGAGTTCTTGTCTGGAAGTTCGAGGGAAAAAATCCACTTCCAAGCTCAACATGCTTATTGGAAAAAGTCAATCCTTGTTGTTGTAGGACTGAGATTCCCACTGCTGTTCTGCTGTCTGCCAGAGGCTCCATCTCAGCTCCTGGAGGCTGCCCACGTTCCTTGCCACATGGTCCTCTCCATCTTCAAGCCAGCTAGGTTGAATCCTTCTTGTGCTTCTAGTCTATAAATTCTTCCCTCTGACCTGGATTTAAAAGGCTGATGTGATCAGGTTAGGCCCACCTAGATAATCTCCTTCTCTTAAGGTCCACTAATTTGGGATGTACCATAATCACAGGAGTGATATCTTATCATATTAAATGATAAAATTTAATCTCTCAAGGGGAGGATATTACATATTTGGGCTATCTTAGAATTCTGTCTACCATAGACCCTACTTTTTAGTTTGACATAAGGATACCTGGAATAAAGACTACATCCCCCAGCCTCCCTTACAGCTAGATAAAGCCATGTATCTCAGCACTGGCCAGAGGAATATAATTTGGCACCTTCTAAGAAACCTCTTTAAGATACCGTTGGTATCAGAGTGATTTGAACAGTGATTAAAAAAGCATTTGCAGAGTCCCCTTCGGGGAATGGTGAGAAAGGGGGGAAATTCAACTTCCCCAAGTTGAATTCTTGATATTCTCACAAGCAGTGCGGAAAACCAAAGCTACAGACTGAGCCCCCAGTCTTGGGGTTTGTTCATCGGAAACTTAACCCCACAAAGGATAGGTTAAGCCTACTTAAAATTAGGCCTAAGAGTAATCCCCAAGAGAACCTCTTATGTTGCTTAGATGTGGCCTCTCTCTCCAGCCAACACAACAAGCAAACTCACCACCCTCCCTCTCTCTATGTGGGACATGACTCCCAGGGGTGTGGACCTTCCGGGCAATGTGGGACAGAAATCCTGGAACGAGCTGAGACTCAGCATTAAGGGATTGAGAAAAAACCCTAGAATGAGCTGAGACTCAGCATCAAGGGATTGAGAAAACCTTCTCAACCAAAAGGGGGAAGAGTGAAATGAGACAAAGTGTCAATGGCTGAGAGATTCCAAACAGAATTGAGAGATTATCCTGGAGGTTATTCTTAATGCATTAAGTAGATATCACCTTGTTATTCAAGATGTAATGGAGAGGCTGGAGGGAATTGCCTGAAAATGTAGAGCTGTGTCCAGTAGCCATGTTTCTTGATGATGAATGTATAATGATAAAGCTTTCACAATGTGACTGTGATTGTGAAAAATTTGTGTCTGATGCTCCTTTTATCTACCTTGTCAACAGACGAGTAGAACATATGGAATAAAAATAAATAATAGGGGGAACAAATGTTAAAATAAATTTAGTTTGAAATGCTAGTGATCAGTGAAAGGGAGGGGTAAGGGGTATGGTATATATAAATTTTTTTCTGTTTTCGTTTAAAAAAAAGATACTGTTGGTATCCAATATTTATTTATTTATTTACTTATTTACTTACTTATTCTTCCTTGTCATCTGGATGTGAAATTTAATGGCTCAGAACTCTTGCAGCAATTTTGGATCATGAATTTACCATAAAAATGGGAAACCCATATAGGATAGTGTAGAGCCTGGATTCCTAACCCCTTGGAGAGTTATACCAGCATGTGCTGGTAAATGCTAGAAAAAAATAGGTTCTCTGGAGGGAAAAGGCCTTATTTGTAGCATTCACTAATTTCTCTGATAGCCAATTTCAAGTCACTAATGTGCTATCAGTGAGCACAGACTTGGGAAGAGACGCTGATAATCAGTTCTGGTAAGTTGGTACAAGCTGGCCCTAGCATATCACTAGCTATACCAGCTCTGGACTGCCTGCATTCAGAATTTTTTTCCATAAGTGAGAAACTAACTTCTATCTAAATTAAGGTATTGTTATTTTTGGGGTTTCTGTCCCATGTAGAAAAATCTATGGTAATTTCCTCCTTCAACATTGAAATTCTCTTTCCTTAGATTTTTCTATGTGTTGGATATTGGAGCAAAGCAGGATGGTGGGTGTAGAGTACCAAGTTTTACTTTACACAGTGTTCACAGCAGCTGCCATTTCATTTCAGCCTCCAGTCAGGAAGGTTTACCCAGCTCCTCAAAGGGTAGAAGCTGAGTAATTTTACAAACCTCAGAAGGAAAGAGAAGGTTGATTGTGCCAGAGAGAGAACTGTCATGCTTTACAGAGGCCCCTGGACAGGGACCATCCACAGGAAATATTCTGAAGCAATGCAACAAACCTGGGAGTATGAGACAGTAAAACCTCACTTTACAAAGCTGTCTCTGAAGATTGGTGAAGTTCGAGACCCATAACAGAGCAGAAAAGACTTCAGAGCAAATAGACATCAGCTCTGCTAGAAAACACCTATTCACCTCTCTGAAAACTGAGCTATGGGAACATACAGCACAAAGATTTTTCTTTAGATTTTAGCAGAACAGAACGTCTCTGTGTGGGATTTGCTCCAGCAAAGGGCCTGGCCATTTACCCACCACCCCAGGGTCTGGAGATACCAAGGGAAAAAGGCACCTCCTCTCCCTAATGGGAATTTGTTACCAGGAACCCTGGCTTCTCTGTCACCAGACAGCCTGATATCCTGCCCGCGTGCAGGTACCCAACAGCGGCAATCCGAGGAGACCCTGAACATTCCTATTTACTGCTCCAGCTCCACTTCATTTCAGCATCCCTTCCAAATAAAATGTCCTCCTCCACTTGTTTGGGTGTGAGTCATGTTTCAATAATTGCACTGGCTGCACATGACACCCGTGTATTCCCTCCCAAGTTGCCTTCTGCAGACACATCACGTAATGCAGGGAAAGGGAAGTCATTAAATAATCATCTCAGGGGCACTTTCCCTGAGGTTCTTTCATTCATAGCCTAGGAGTCATGACTACAGTAAACAAATGCAGCTGTCAAGTATTGAGCACCTATGGTATGCAAGGTCCTGGGGCAAGTGCTGTACAGGTATTTTTCTCCTGTAATCCTCATAAGAAACCCAGTCATACTGTCTTCACTACACGAGTGAGGAATCTGTGGTCTGTGGGGTGAAATCTAGGTTATCATGTAGTAAAAGGGAAACTGTTCTATGTGTCCACGCTGCCTGACTCCAGAGCCCAAGTGTTTAACCTCAACTTCATATGGGTTCCTCGGAAAGGGAGTCTGGGGGTGGCGAAGCACAGCAACAAGGGGGACATTTCTGCAGGAGCGACTCATCCAGGAAGCACAGGAGGCAAGTGCCTGGAGCCCACAACACTTTTAGAGGCTGACAAAAATGTTTTAATTGAAATTTCTTCTAACATGAGAAGAAAAATGAATATGATAATGAAGGTATAACAATACATCCACCTTAGATTATATTCATCTTTATACCAACACACTTATAAAATGTATATATATTTTAATATCTTGTATGGAAGGAGGGAGCCACAAAGGCAAAATTGCCAAGGGCCCACGAAAGCTGTGATGTGGCTGGGATTCAGCGTAAAGTAGATTGCTGCAGGCATCAGCCAGATGGAAAAAGTTCAGAATGTTCTGCTACAAGGGTGGAAGAAAGCGTATTCCAGGTTAATGTCTCAGAAAGATTGTGGAGCTGTCAGAGTTCATGCTACAAAATAGTCACTGAAGACTAGAATAAACAGTGCTAATGAATAGAGTCCAATATGTTTTTTCTCCCCTTAAAGGTTACTCAGATGAGAGAACTATATAAACCAACAGCCTTTTTATGATATCCAATATGCCACATTTCGAGCTCTAGCATGTATCTGTTCTTGTTATTTATTAAATTAGTAATAGGGCAAGCCTCTAGTGAATTCCCTTTTCCCACAAGAGGCTTTTGGTGACTTGAGTACTCAGAAACAGAAGAAAAGTGCGTCAGATTAGTTTCCAGGATCTCACCAGAAATGCCTCAGCTTCTCTGCTTAATTCTTAGATTTGTTCCAGAGTCGCCCTGTACTATCAGGGTTGTCCAAGGAAAGAGAACTGATGGGATATATATATATATATATAGCTCCGTTGAAGGTTTTCACTGAATTCCCCAGGAGAAGCTGGCTGGCTGAAGTAGAAATGGAAATTCCCTCTTCTGAATGCCAAGCTCATCACTTATCCATTTAAGGTCTTCAACTGGTTGGATGAGACGTCGCTATTGTTGAAGGCAGTCTTGTGGATATAACCAGCCACAAATATGTATACTACCTCTCTAAACCTACACTCAAGTGTTCAGAAAATGGACTGATAAATAGAGAAACGCAGAGATAGATGACAGAATGTTAACGTTAAAATTGGTGAATCTGGGTATCTGGCAGGGGTACGTTGGAGCTCTCTGTATGGAGTCTGTATTATTTTCATAACTATCCTAAAAGTTTGAATGTTGTAAAAAATACCACAGGAAAAAATATACTGTCTCCGTCGTAGAGGACTTCAGTAAAATAAGATCATCAGGAAAACACATACATACGTCCAAGATTTAGATTTTATGTGAAAAAAATCACCTCCAGCCACAAACCATGGGTATGACAGTTCCCCCTCCTGGGTCTCTTCTTCTTTCTTGTCCTTTTACCCAGCGCCACCTCGAAGTCTACCAGGTCTGGAAGTGAAATGAGCTGTGTTTACCTCTCCTCCCTGGACTTCCTTTCCCTCCAGGACACCCTTCACCAGCCCACAGTAGGATCAGATCACAGCCTGCAAACTGTCCCTCTACCCCAACACACTTTCTAGCAATTAGTTCCCCTTTATGTTTCTACTACTCTTTCCCTATAAGCGTTCAAAATTTTGGTAACCATACATTTGTGGCATTCAATTCAAATTTTACAAAAATAATAGTTCTATAATAAGTGACAATAACATCACTAAAGCCCTAATGATTGCATTTCTGTAAAAATAATGAAGTGATTGAGCTCAGTTCTCATTTACTTGAATGCCTCTGAGCTCCCAGGCATCCTGTATCCTACCGTTGGTGTGCAAAGCTCTTTTCTAGTCACAGTCAGAAGCTGAAATTTCTCTCACCTGCCTGACAGGTTATGTATATTGATAGAATAAAGTACAATGTCGTATTTTCCTAATAAAAGTTGTTCATCAAGAAAACACCGTATTATTTCATGTAAGGAACTTTTAGGAGTGGATTAAACAAAACCTGCATTTCCTCTTAGAAAACCCAGGAAGCCTGCAGACCTTCTGACTTAGTTTGCTGGGCTTCTAGAACAAATCCCACACAATGTGTTGGCTTACCAACAGGAATTTACGGGCTCACGGTTTTAGAGCCCAGAAGTCGAAATGTAGGCGTCGGTAAGGCCATGCTTTTTCCCCAAACTCTGGAACGTTCTGGCGCTGGCTTGCCGCAGCCCTTGGGTTTCCTTGGCTTGCGTCTCTGCCTCCCACCTGCGCCCCTCCCCTCGGGTCTCCTTCCGGTTTCGTGACTTCCCGCTTCTCCCTGTGGTCTTCTCTCGTGCCTGGCTTCTGGTTTCCATTCTTTATAAGGAATGGAAACATGGGTTAGGCTCCACCCTGATTCTGTTTGCCACACCTTAACTAAAAATAACATCTTCAAGAGATCCTATTTACAATGGGGTTACATCACAGGAATGCTGATTAAGAAGATGTCCTTTGAGGGGCACATCATTGAATCTACCACACCTTCCAAAGTCAGCAAGTATGTTTAGAACTTATTGTGAATGAGATTCTGCTGACCTGACCTAGATAAAAAGACTTCGCTACCATCAAAGAAACTGCAGCCAATAACAGAAATAAGAAAAGTATATTGGAACTGTTAAACAAGACAGATATATGTGCCTTGAGAGAGAGACAGCCGAAGCTGTATCCAGGAGCAAGTGTTACATAACACTGCATGTCATTCTCCTAGGGCACCATTAAAAAGTATCATCAACTGGGTGGATTAAAACAAATTTTTGGAAATTTGGAAATTTATTATTAGTAAAATCTTGTGAATGTATTCTCTCACAGTTTGGATGCTAGAAACTCTGAAATTAAAGAGTCGGCAAGATTGGTTCCTTCAGGAGGAACTGAGGGAAAGTTTGTTCCACACCGTTCTCCTTACTTCTAATGGTTGCCAGCAATCTTTGGTGTTCCTTGCTTTATAGATGCATCATTCCAATCTCTGCCTGTGTCATCATATGGCATTCTCCTTTGTGTGTGACCGTGTGTCTCTGTGTTCCAAATTTCCCTCTCCTTATAATCCAGTATGACCATCTATAAGTTGATTGTACTGACAAAGAGTCATTTTCCAAATAATTCACATTCACAGATATCCGGAGTTAGGACTTGAATATATCTTTTAAAGGGACACAATTCAACCCATAGTGGTGAATTAACTAATTAGCTTACTTACCAAGACTAACTTTACTCGTGAAGACTACCTTCAAGGCTTGCTCTTCACTGTACACATTATTCCAAAGCCAAAATTTCATAAATTCTGCCCAGTCTCAACCAGTTCTCCACCTTGCAAGACTTGCCTTAAAATTACTCAGCACAGGCCTTAAATCCCAGACTGTCCTTCCCTGACATCCCCCTTCCTGAGTCATTATTAATACTCTGCCAAGGTCATGTCCTCCCTTAATGTACTAATCCTAATACATTTAGCAACAGGCTTTTCAGATGGTCTTGCAGAGAGTCAACAGTTGACACCCCTTTCTTCAGGCAAGCAGAACCCTTATTATCTGAGATGAGTCCATTCCATGCAGTTGTGCTGGGGCTTCATCCACAGCCCCCTGGCCACAGCGGTTAGCCCAGGGACGGATACATGCCCCGAGCTGGTCCAGTCAGTCTTAAACAGTTTGGTACCTGAGACAGCAAGTTACAACCATGCAAAGCTAAAGAGCCAGCTATATCAAGATGAGGGATGGAATAGGAACAGTGCTCCCTCCCTATCCTCAAGTGGGAAGCAAAGCAACTGTATGTTGGCATTCAGATTATGTGCCAGCCAGCTCTTTAGGGGGAATGGCAGAATCATTGGAATTTGTCAGTTACTTCTTAATGACTTCAGTGAGGTATTTTAAAAAAAGCATAAGTTTCCAGTCAAGCTGGTCCATTCGAAAGCATAAAGGGAACAGCCAAGAGCTTTGGTAATAACAGTTCATATTCGTTTTGTGCTGACTATGTGCCAGATGCCATTTTGAGTGTTTTACATAGATTTTCTCATGCAGTTTTCTGAACGACCCCAAAGGGTGGCTACTGTTATTATTCCTACTCTACAGATAGAGAAACTGAGGCACAGGAAGATTAAATAAACCGACCAAGGTTAAACAGCGAGGACAAGGCAGAACTAGGAAGCAAAGCCAGACGGTCTGGTTCTAGAGCCCATGCTTTTAAGGCTTCTGCCTGCAGCCAACAAATTGCGGAGGGTCAGATAATATGTGCCTTGCAGAAATGCAAGAGCCAGCGTCAGCTTCAGTAGAAGTGCATGAACAGTCAGGAATATGTAGTGGGACTCAGCCCTTGGTGGAGGCAAAGACATAGGGTGGGGGTTTAGCCTCCTGGCATGCAGAGGTAATCATTTCTACTCAAGCAGCATTCACTGGGATATAGTCCGGCAAGAGCAGAGAGAGCCCTATTGTCTCAGGTTTTCTGGGAGCCAGGGAAAGATTGCAGCTATCACGCTGAAGCTATGACCAGATGCCTGTGACTAAGAGACAGAAACCACAAAGATAGGCTCTAAATTCAAAAACCTGGGCTCCACAAAATCTAGGCCTTTAGCCCAAAGTTGCCAGAAATCAGATCTACCCGCATCCAACTGGGTTTCTATAGAGGTTTTAATGCTGAGGAAATATTTATTGCCTGCACACAGGAGCTCGGATAACTCGGCCTCTACAGAAATTCTCAGGCTCCCCTCTGTACACGGTCTATCTCCAGGCCAACGCGAAGAGGGCTGCTGGCCACACCCGCTCAGGCACAGCCTTGGAGCATCCTCCCACAAGCAGAACTGAGGGCTCCTAGATCTGCTGACCCAGGAACCCACTCAGCTCCAGAGCAGGGCGTTCTCACTGGTGCCAACCTGCAGGAAAGAGTAATGCATTTTGAACCAGTGATCACTGGATGTAGCTTTCCCTTTTCCCAAAAGGCAATCTGTAACCTTCAGTGCCTCGGGTGCCTCACCTGTTCATAGGACTGTCGTGAGGATTAAATGACCTAATAAAGTGCTGAGAAGAGTGCCGGGCTTGGAGGAAGTGCTCGATTAGCATTCGTTGTTGTTTTGTTGTGCCCTTTCCCTCCACTGTCGTGTCCTGGGTGTGGAGGACATGGCTGAATGGTTCACTCACTCATAGACTATCAGAACTGAGAGTCACCTGCGGATGTGGGGTGGACAGGTGGACTTGAGACTCAGTGAGCCGTTTTATCTCCCTGGGATGCAGTAGCTGGATCGGGTTTCTGATGGTTTCCCTTGGAGAGAAGGGGGTATTTTTTTTTAATGGGGTAATTGCATTATTTTAAATGGGGTCATCCTTAAACATGTATGCATAGGAAGAAGGGTATGTGTGTGTGTCCACATGGTAGATGTCCAAAGGATGGAAGGCCATGGACATCTGCATAACAGCTTCTGGTAACTAACACTGCTCTCCACACCCCTCCCACGCCTGAAGGCCGGTCAGTTGCAACCTACGTAACAGGAGGGCAAGTTGCAGTGCATTTCAGTGAAGGGCTAGGGGAAAGCTTGAAAACCTAGGGAGAAACAGATCATGGTGGGCCATAATTGCTAACCGGTAGGATTTAGACATTACTCCTTTATTCTGAACTATGAAGCTTTATAGACTACGTGAAGGGACCAGGGAGGATCCAGGGGTGCTACGGATTCTGACAAGTGTCCCCAGCACATGGCTCCCTCTTCTCCAAACTCTGACAGCTCTCATCACATGTGCTGCGCAGGCCGATCCTTCCTTCCGTCAGGATAGCAGCCCCTGTAACTGGTTCACAAGGGTTGTCTGGCCTTCCCCATGAACCAGGAGCTCGTCCCCACAGGGAGTGGTCTCAGGCTTCACCTGTTTCCTTCCAGCTCAGGCCCAGCACGGAACACGCGGCCGGAACACAGGACCTGACAGGCACAAAACTGATTTCAAACTATTTTATTTGAAGATATTTTCTTCTATAGTTCTGTTCTAAACACAAAACAAATGCTGTTATGGTGAGTGCTTCATAGGCATCATCGCATTTAAATGAATCACATGACAATGCATATATCTTTAAGCCACACTTAAAATTGCAAACTCAAGACCTTTTTTCCCATAAAAGAAGTATATATCATAACAAAATGTAACTATTCAATCCACATATTATCAAGTTTCCTCAAATGACTACTATATATGAAAACATTATGGGGACATCTAAAAAGCCCCTACTCTTCATTCATTTTTTTTTATAAGAAAATTGATAATTTTGCAAGTTACAAATATTTGCCTTTTACTTCCTAGTGATAAACTATGTTTAAGAAAGCACCAGCCAACCCTGCAAAAGTCATTTCAGCATTTTTTGATCTTCAAAGTTGATCATCTTTTATATTTAATCTGTCTCTAGTAAGAGTGGATAAAAGTAGTTATGTCAAATACAGAAGTCAGCATGTGTCAATTGATGTGTAGTGTATATTGTGTTAAGTTAAAAAAATCACTTGAAAAACAAATGCTCTTTTGTGTATGAATATTAGCATGGACATTTGATCATCACCAAGGCAAAATCACTTGACTTATTTGGGACTAGTGTTGCAACGAACATTTATTCATTGATACTCTTTATGGATGTATTAAAGGTATAGCTATAAATGTACATGCTATCTGCTTATCTCTCCCCTAATACTCACTTCCCTGGATTTTTAACTTCTCCCTGGATCAAGCTGCTGAACCCTCAGCTGTAAAGGCTATAGTACTTAGTATCTTTAAATAAAGCAAATTACATGGATTCTTAATTTTTCACTGAAGAATAGAGAAGACTTAAAACAGTGAGAAAAAAAAGCACATAGAAAAAATATAAAATAAAAACTGGTTCACGATGGCTGTTAGTAAATTGTGAAGCAACAGATTCAGTCGAGACCGTAGAGGCCCCAGACTCTAGAGCCCCAGAGTACTTGACAAACACAAGGGGCATTTTTGAGAGGGATGCTCTGGGGAAGAGGATGACAGTTCACATTTTCACACGGCTGTAAGCTCTTCAAGGTCAGGAACTGGGGCTCATCTGTAGCCTTAGTTCTCACCATTGTCTTGCACACATTACACTCAATAAGCATTTCAGGGAGCCTGGGAACTGAGCTGAAATTGTTCATTGTTTTCAAAGACATTTTGGGTGATATCTTGCCCACCTGATTCATTTACGACTTCGTCAAAGGCAAGGATGGGAAATATTTCATCTCGGGCTGATGGATTGGCACAGATGCCTGGAAGGATTGATTTGACATGGATTCTGAAGCCAAGTCCTGGCACCAAGGAAATTCATAATGCTACTATGAAAGGATGGGGCACAGGTGTTAGGTAGTTCTCACCCCTCGTCTAGGAGGAAGGCCTGGACACGCAGCCACGTGCGCTTTACGTTGCTGTGCTGCCTCTGGAGGGATCTGCATTAAGCCCCTGCTCAGTAAATACTGGTTGACCAGCAAATCTAAGGCTCAATTTACCTGTATGGTCAAATGTGGAGGTCACAGCTCTACCTGAAAATTTGAAAACATCACACCCACATTGCTTTGTAAGCAATGTGTTTTGAAAGAGAATAGGGAACATTACTCCCTTGGTAGGAAAAGAGCTTAAGAGCTTTTGTCCATCTCAGTATTCAATTAATATCTAAGGCATCAGGAATTACTTGGGATCTTGGTTCCAAAAAAAAAAAAGGAAGGCAGAGTTAAATTCTCTTTGGTTTCATGCTTAATCTTAAACCCTTTTCTTCTCTCTTTTTTTTTTTTTTTTGGTTTCTTACCAGTGTCCATATTCTTCTTAGTACTTCATTGTTTTGACTTAAGCAACGCTGTCAAAATAATCAATTAGACATTTCTCAGAAAAAAACTTGTGAAGGACGCTAAGAACAGAGACCTCTCTGGGGTCTTTAAGGGAAAGCCCTAAAGAATGGCCAGCAGGACTAACAACCTCTTCTCTACCAACCCATTCTCAGGACTCATGGTCGGCCCCTCAGACACCTTTGTAAACTAGAGTACTCTTGATGGGGTGGCTGCCAACAGATCCTCCTAGTAAATCCCCTCAGAAGCACCTGAGGAAAGAAGGCGGAAGCATCTAGAGAAATGGGATGGTAAGATAATAGAGGGAATTATCAAAGAGTAAGGGAGGGTCCTGGGGTGTGAAGGGGGGGGATTTTCAAAGAAGCACCACCTTCATCCTAAGTACTCTTCGACATATCATTAGCATCAGTAAGAAGGCAGAACTAAATTAAAACTGTGCTTTAAAACATCAACACGGCTGATGGAGGAAGGACATCACACACCCACAGCTCTGTCCCTACTGCACATTCTACCTTTCCCAAGCACTGCTGACAGCCCAGGGTAACGCAGCCCTGTTAGAGGTCTGTGTATCTTACAGAGAGCTGTAGCATGCAAGCATACACACACATATCTAACCTGGTTTATAAAACAGCCCTGTGGATGAGAATATGCCTTTACTTGGTCTAAGAATCTAACTGTTGGCATTAGGAAAAGAGACCCAAAAACTTAATCGGGAAGAGAATTGGTTGGCAGGAATAATACTGTATTTTAGCCAACATATTTATTTACAAGCTAATATCCAATTGTTTGTCTAGAAATAATTCAATTGGCTAGGATCTTCTGACCATATAGGGTTAAGCCTTTAAAAAGTTAAGCTCTATAATAACAAAAGGCTAATACTAAAATAAATTAAAATTTTAAATATACATAATGAAAGTATGGGTCACTGGGAATTCAATTCCACAAGTATAAATTAATATAAATCTATTATTAAAGTACCATTCATGGACAGATTTCAGTTCAGAGTTTTATAAAAATAGCAAAGAAACTATAAGTAGATATTGTTTAGAACCCTTTAACAGTGTAAGATTATTTGGTGACAAAACAAATGCTCTGCTTCCATGTTCAAACTAAAGGCTTACCTCATTTTACCTAACAGAAGGCTTATAAGGCCCTTATATTAAATATATTAGGAGACTATGGTTGTAAAGAAACCTGTAGTGACTCCTTTAATAAACTGAAGCATTCTGTCGAAGTGATTAATTCTCCTGTATGTACCATGCACAGTGGATGGCATTCTGGAGGAACTCAGTAACTGCTTAAATGTTGTTTGCATGAATTTGCCATGACAGTTCCCCCTCCCCCCAAGGGTCTTTCCTAAAGTGAGGCTTGCAGAAACTGGAAGGGGTCTGTCTGCTGTTAGTTAGTGGATAGATGGGATCCAGCTGTTTGATTAACTGATCCCATTACAAAAGGTCAGAGAATTTCAGAAAGTATTTTTCATTCAAAACAAAATTCCCTTAAGTTCGGGTACACGTTTTTTCAAGGAAAGCTGAGGTATGATTGGCAGAGCTTTTATTCATTGTTAACTGACTTAATCGGAATACAAATAAACAACTACTTGAGCTGGGTTCCATTAGATTTAACAACAAAGGCAAGACTTTGGCACCTTGCCTAATTTCAGAAATATCATTCAAGGTGACTGCACTTCTAGAAAAACTTCTTCCCTACCAGACCTTATGCCACAAAAGCAAAGTATGAATTGAAAGCCTAAGCTTAAATTAGAAAGCTACCTGATTTAAATATGATAAAATTTCATTTTATTTTTTTAATCTTAAAATAAGAACAAAGACAAACACATTCAATAAAACTATCTCTTCAAGGCAAAATTTTTCTCATTTGGTATTTCCTTAACATTTAAGACCATAGCTCAAATTAAATATATATCGCCATCATTTTAAACAATATATCCTCTCTTTTAAATAATGCGGAATGACTAGCAATGCAATTTATCTGAGAGGCAGCAATTGGTCACATAAATTAAATGAGCAGTAATACCAGCTTATTTACCCAGCATCAATAATGGCCAAAAAAAAAGCTTGAAAAATAACTGAGAATGTGTCCATGCAAGAATTTGGGAGTACCAGATGCTTGCAAAGATTCACTGTAGGGTCCCATCCTTTTACGCCTCCTGAAAAGTAACGTGCAGATAAAACATCCGAACTTAGAACTCTAATTTTCAACGTGCCGGGAGGCTGTGTGGGTGTGGGTGGGTGTGGGGGGAGAAGGGAATGAAAATGTCAATGTAAATGTCCACCAAGTAAAGTGATAACGAGAACAACAAAAAAACGCTCACTTATGGTATCGATGATACTTCAAGTGACTTAAATGAAACAGATTAAAAAAAATAATAATGTTCACCATTCACGTCAATTACTGACGCTGGCCTTTACTAAGCAGACACAACGCATCTACTTCTTGACAATGAGTTTCAGTCACTGGCCCCCAAGGGTATCAGGCTTGGATGAAAACCGTGTATTTGCTCCCATACTGTCAAAAATAATAATTAAAAAAATAATAAATTTGTTCTCATTTCTCCACAAATTTTCAAGTAATTAGTTCAAGTAAGCTTATTTACAGCTGCTGTATATGTGAACTAATTGAACCCACGTTTCCCTTTAGAAATCAGTCTCCCTGGAAATGGAGACTGATTTTTTTCTGGTTTTGAACAGGTTTCTTTTAAGTACCCTGTCAGTTCAGTCATGTTTCTACTTTGTTGGGCAGATAAAGAGAAGAAACCAGCAAGTTATGTCCGAAGGCGGGGAACCGCCTAAATGCTTCCCAGCTGTCTGAAAAGATGTTGTACTTGAGGAAAACTCGATGCTCCAAGCTGGTCGACAGGGTGACGTCTCTGCTCATGATGTAGATGCCGTCGTTATGCAGCGCGCAGGTCAGGTTCAAGCCCGATTTGGACGTGTTCTCCTTGAGGTAGAGCCACTGGCGGGTGGCCGTGTTGTAGGACTGCACGGTGAGCATGTCCTCGCTCTGGCTGCTCCTGCGCGGGGGCCCCAGCTCGTGCAGACAGCCCCCCACGAGGTAGATGGTCTCCTCGACAGACACCATCTGCTGCTTGCGAATGTGGACGTCGCACGTTTCAAAGAGCGTCCAGATGTCCGAGGAGGGGCAGTACTGCAAAATGTTCATGTTCCGGTCTGAAAGCAAGAGAGAAGCCGAACATTGACACAGTCACGAGACACCACGTGCTGCCCAGGAGGATACACATGTCTACCTCCGTCGGCAAAATCTGGTAACACAGAGGGAAACTATTTCAGAAAAGCAGAGTTTGGGAAAATGGGGTTTTTTGTTGTTGTTTTTTTTTTTTGTAAAAAGCTTCAACATGGCTGGGAGGAGATATATATCTAGGCTCGTCCCCTCCCTGCCTATCATTCAGGCATGTCCCTTCCTTGGAAGACTGAGAATTTCTAAGGCCAGGGGGATGAGCAGCTGTGATCTGGACACATCCTCTTCTCTGTGGTACCATCTTACCTCTGAGAACCACCACACCAATGTAAAAAGAGTAAGAGCCTCACAGCCCTCACCAATCCCTACAGAATTACTGACTGTATGATGTAGAAGACAGGCTGAGCCCCAGAAGGATATATTCTGGACAGCTGAATCTAAGAAACCTGACAAGTGTACAAAGCAGGACCTCCAGGGGCTAGCTAGAAGGACACAACGTTACAGGTCAGGAGAACCAGGAGACAGCCTCACCTCTGGCCTTCTAACAAGCCACAGAGTCACTTGGCAATTCTATTTCCCAATTGTAACACAGGAGAGAAACTAACAAAGGCCCTTCCTTTTCCCCCTTCTCCTTCTATAAGAGATAGTTTTATTGCGTGAGCTACATCACACAGCAGATGAAAGAGTACTATGACATTATTTTAAATTAATAGTTATTTAATGACAAATGTCTATTTTTGAAAAATGTGAAATATGAAGTGTCTAGTTTTACTTTTCTTTTTCTTTTAACTGTGTCTTTTTCCCCCTTTCTCTTCCATGAAAGAATAAATGGAATATTTTAGGCTCAGCAGAAAAAGAAAAGCTGAATTATAGAAAGAATGCATTTTCTGTTTTTTGTTGTTCAAACACACATTATAACCTAACAGTGGAAGAGACAGCTCAGCTTAGGAACTGAAGTACAACCAAAGCATGGTGTTTTGACTGCTGCAGAAGCTGTGAGGAAAAGACAGTCCATTCTCTCCAACAGTTTTACACCCTCAGTCCTTATACCTGAGAAGAACCCATCTGCTACTTAGCAATGCTTAAAGAGTTTCACAGCCACCTCTGGTACCAAGGAAAGAACCTCCTAAGAAGGCAGGGAGGGAAATTAAAAGAGATCACATCCCATGTGTACGCATCCCTAAGCCTGTAATAGTTTCAGAGTTATTTTAGCTTTAGGGAGCTGTCCTTTTGATTTCCACCCACACTAATACCTCCCTGTATCTTATTTTATGGTAGCTGGGCTGATAAAGCTCTTTCTAGGAGATGGCACAAAGGAGCCTGGTCATTAATATGTCAAAAAGCGCTCCTCAGTAACCCGGTTTCCCACTGCAGGAATAAAGGACTTATTCTAGAGCAGCTTCCATGAATTTCTCAGCTGCCAGTCTGAAGGTCTTTCCAGGTCTTCTGTAAATGTTTTCTATCCTCACCCAACAAGGACTCACACCATGAGTCGGTTTGCGTTAGTGGAATGATCTTTGCATTTTTACATTTAGAGTTGATTCTGAAGTTTGACAAATCACCCTTCTTCCCTCCAGCAGTTACAGCTGCATTTGCTGAATTTCTTTTAATTTCTTCAGTGACTGCCAAAGAATTAAAATGATTAAAAAAACTATCATAAAAAATGTGAAGTATTATTTGAATTTTAAATGCCTCATCTAATTTAAGAAGCCAGCAGGCTAAAAACCAAACCTTAGAGCCTGATCTATTTTTTTCATGACAGTTAGGATGACTTGTTTTAAATACAGGGAACTGTTAGGAAGGCTGGGAAGAGCCCCAAGCCAGGGCAGGGGAAGGATGTTCTGAGTTCAAATAACTGCCCTGCCTTCTCACCTTAGAAAATGGGTTCTCAACCCCTATACAGACCTCTCTCCATGCACTTCACCTAACCATCCCCCATCATGGGGATTCTGGTTTGGGGAATCCAGGACAGAAATCACAGTGGGTGGCCCGAGTGAAGAAGGTACATTAGCATGAGCTTGTGAAACTAGAAAACACTCAAGCTGATTTGAACAGTGAATTAAAAAGTACTTGCAAAGTCCCTTCAGGGGAATAGTGCGAAATTGGGAAAATTCACCTTTCCCATTTGGAGAATTTCTGATACTCTTGCAAGCAGTGGGGACAACCAAATCAACAGGCCGAGCCCTTGATCCTGGGGTTTGTTCCTATGAAACTTATCCCCACAAAGGATAGACTAAGCCTTCTTAAAATTAGGCCTAAGATTCACCCCCAGAGAACCTCTTTTGTTGCTCAGATGTGGCCTCTCTATCTTTCAGCAAAAAAAAAAAAAAAAAAAAAACCTCACTGCCCTCCCCCTCTCTACATGGGACATGACTCCCAGGGATGAGAACCTCCCTGCAACATGGGGCAGAAATCCTAGAATGAGCTGGGACTCAGCATCAAGGGATTGAGAAACCCTTCTCTACTGAAAGGGGGAAGAGAGAAGTGAGACAAAATAAAGTGCCAGTGGCTGAGAGATTCCAAACAGAGTTGAGAGGTTATCCTGGAGGTTATTTTTACACATGCTATAGATATCCTCTTTTTAGATTAAGATATATTAGGCTAGGGGGAAGTGCCTGAAACGGTAGAGCTGTGTTCCAGTAGCCATGTTTCTTGAAGATGATTGTATAATGATATACCTTTTGCAATGTGACTGCGTGATTGTGAAAACCTTGTGTCTGATGCTCCTTTTATTTACAGTATGGACAGATGAGTGAAACATCTGGATTAAAAATAAACAAATAATAGGGGGAACAAACGTTAAAATTAAAATATATATATATTGGAGAGATGGAAATACTAGTGGTCAATGAGAGGGAGGGGTAAGGTGTATGGTATGTATAAGTTTTTTCCTTTTTTCTTTTTATTTCTTTTTCTGGAGTGATCCAAATGTTCTAAAAAAATGATCATGGTAATGAATACACAACTATGTGATATGCTGTGAGCCAATGATTGTGCACCATGTATGGAATGTTTGTATGTTAAGAATGTATATGCTCGTACATTGTTGTATCAATAAAAATTTTAAAAAAAGGAAGAAAGAAAGAAAACACTCAAGCATGAGCTCTCCAGGTGAAAACTAAAGAAAATTCAGATTCACTCAGGGTCATGGAAAAAGCATAAAATCTCCCAGCAGCATATTCCTCCGGGTGCAATTCTCCCAACTGCCTGTCAGCCTTCTACAGCTCCCGCTTAGAGAAGTCAAGGGGCCTGTGGGCACTACTCCAACCTACGGGAAGGAGGTGCTCCATTCTGTGCTAGAACTCTTAGAAATGCACGCAGGAAAATAACTCTGAGCATTTACTTTCCTAGGAGAAAAGCCTCTCTCATACACACATGCATGCCCTGCTACAAATGCACATGCAGGAATTCTCTGGAGGGCTGGTTTACTTTAAGCATCTAAAGTTGATCACTGTAACATGAACACCAATGTTAAAAAGGTAAAGGAAATAGCTGTTGGGTCTCATGTTTTTTTTTCAATTATTTGTAAAGAAAGAGCTGACAATGATCTCCAATGAAAAGAGTCACTAGGGAGTGACTCTGGGAAATGCTCCACAAATGAGGAAAACTAGGAAAGGGGGGAAAAAAAGCTTCCAATGTACTCTTCTTTGTCACTCTCCTTAAATGATCACACACTACCCACTACCCTCCCCTCCAATGTGACTCCTCAGAAGCATTCTAAGAAGTATAAATCAAAATGTTTGCCATCAGCAAGAAAAAAAAGAAAAAGTTAATCTGATGCACATAAAATACCTTACATGTAGCTTCTTCCTCTAACATAAATCCCCCAAAAGACACATTTGGATATCGCGAAAATAATTTTTGTCAGCTATTTGAATCCTATATTAGCATGTGGATTTGTGCTCTGGACATAGTTACATAAGGCCACATGCTACCCAACAGGCACCAAATCCTTCTCAGTGCTATCAGCCGGGGTTGGAGGGTGCTGGCCCAGGAACATTTAAAGGAGTGTTAGGTGGTTCACTGCATCAGCTGTCATCATTCTAACGCTAGTACTTTAATGTGACTAAAAGTCCTAGGAGTTCAATTGTATGTTTTCTGTAAGTTCTGGGCTCTAGACAGCCTGCTAGAACAATGCAGAAATCAATCTTCCTTGGCAAAGAGATAACTTGGGAACCACTGCTCTAAGTGTATGTGTGTGGGGGGGGGAGCAGACCACTTCTTGGTCGTTCACCAAGCCTTTTTAGCATAAGCCCACTGCTTTCTGTCACCATCACATGAGATACTTCCCTACCAAGAATGGTATAAAATCCTCGGAGAAACTCTTTGATAAATTGTTAACTATAAAGTGCCCACAAAAAGTAGAAAACATACGTTCAGTTTAATAAATACCACAACCACTTCTCCTGCCTCCCCTACCATCAGGAAAGAGGTCCCTTTTACCAACAAGTTCTTATTCCTGCTGTGACATGGGAACAAAGGCACAGAGCTAGTCCCCCCAGCTTATACCTGATATTTTTGTGACCAAGAAGGGAAAAAAAAAACAAAGATCTACAAAGATGCTTTAGCACTAACTCCCCCAGGGTTGGACAGGGAAGGGGTAGGGGATGCCTGGGGTCAGGAGTGGGAATTACCTAGAAAACGTTCCCCTCCAAAGACCTACCCAACCTCAGAGAGAAGCTGAGACAACTCCACACACTAGGCTCAGCCAAGGCACAAGGTAGTTGAACCCAGGCTGGGTTTCCAAAAGCTGAAAAATTAAGCATATTTTTTTACAGCCCTCCTTGACCTACAAATCAATTCTCATGCCCACATCAGACCATTAAAAGCCCCTTCTGTTCAAACCACCCCTATTGGGCAGGACTCTCTTCCTTTCAGGTATGTAAATATGTAATACTTAATACATAAAATCACACGTCTGTGCTGCAGAGCATTCCTTGGTGTTTCCTCAGCGTTCCTGTGCCCTTTCCCAGGCTGCCGAAGCTCACACAAGCACAGCCCCCATCTGGCTCCTCCACTTACCTCTGGTAGTATATCCGCCAATGACATAAATTTTCCCCTGACACTCACACGCAGAGAACTCGGCCAAAGGATTTGGTAATGGTGCCACAAAATTCCACGCATCCTGCTCGGGATTGTAACACTCAACATTAGAGACAGCCTGCCCACCAATGGCATAGAGTTTCGAATTCACAGCCACAAGTTTGAAGTTAGACCTGAAAGAGAGACACAGGGTCCACAAAGTCAGTACTTCTGATCGTGAAGAAGACAATGGCATGAACTGCTAATCCAGAAGTCTGCTGGATAGCTGAAGAAAATTCATTCTCTAAATTGGATGCTGTTCTGTCTGAGAGCAGAAGAATGCCGGGTAGCTACTCAAACTCCCTTCTTATACTCAGGTTTCTACAGGAAAGGAGCATTCTTCAAACTTCAGCAGTTAGAGATAAGCAGTTCAATATCACAAGGACTAACCTTGTTCAGTCTTAGACCAGAAACCAGATACCTGGTATACCCTCAACTCAATACCTTCTTTCAGAGGCAGGAGCAAGCAGTAAAGGAGAAAACGCACTCACCTCACCCCTGCCCCCTCTCCACTTAGAATGTTTATCACATTCTCCCCACCAAGGGGGAAGGCTCCACCTTTGATGCACAGCAGTGCTGCCTCCATGGACAAGCAGCCGAAGGCACATGCAAAGAGTGACTGCAAAAGGGTGAGCCTGGAGACCTCTTTACAGGAATGCACTGAGAAAGTCACTACGCCTCCCTCCTCCTCACAAGAGCTTGTATGCTGCTCCATGACATACAAAGTGAGGAGAGGTGAGGAGAGAACTGATTAAAACCATTTTGATCCAGTATTCTTAGGTAATCGTACACGTTAGCATACACTGAGATCAACAAGTGCTCATCTAGCATAATGCTCAATGAATGGTTTCAGAAAGAGAAATACACCGATTTTGAGCCACATATTCAATAATAAAATTAAATGCTGCTCACTGGTTTCAGACACTGGATAAAGGTCTTGTGACTATTAAATTGAAAAGTAAGTCAAAAATAACTTGTTCCAATGTAGCAAAGGGAACAAATTTGATTCTCTGAAGGCTGGAGATGTGGGAGTGCTGGGTCTCATTGCTGGGAGGTGCACACTGCCTCAGGCCTGCTGTGGTGGGAGGAGAGGCAGGGCACAAAAGACAAGGACCCGGGGCCCAGGCCAGGAGATGCTGGTTCTAGGCCCAGATCTGCTGATCACCTGTGGCCTGGCCCTGCTATGATGACTTTCCTTCCTCATCTCTCAGATGGGAACAGGACCATTACAGGATAGTTGAGATCACTAAATCAAAGGGTTTATGGAAAACAACTGCAAGAGCTAAAGATGCCAGTATTACATTTCTCAGTTTCCTAATGTTTGAAATAAAGAAGTTCGATGGGGAAATGCAGAGGCCCTAACTCCAACACAATGGATTTTTCAAAAATACAATGGACAAAACCAATATCCTAAGTAAGAATGGGGATAGTGGTAACAAATGACCAAAAAATAAATAAATAAATAAAAAGAAGTGAGAAGGCAGACTAAGAAGTAGCAGCAAACAAGTAGCCCAGGCTCATCTCCTAACAGGTGTTCAATAAACAATGATGCCCAATGACATAAAAAAATATAATAGTAATAACTACCAACTACCACAAAAAATAAGATTTTTAAGGAGCCTGTAGTGTTTATAATTAATGAGTTTTGGTTGAGTTTTGTTTTTCAAATCAGAGAGTGAACAGAGTACCCTTCATTAAGAACTTATATGGTCCATTCAACTCAGCCAGCCATTCAGTTTTTCAGGCCAACAACTTCACTTGGGTGGCAACTGCTGGGGGGTCCTTGGTTCATGCTGCTGACATTTCCTGCTGCCAATGGTCCTTAAAATCTGACCATGATGTCCTCTTTGTATATGAAAATTGGGAGAACCAAAGGAAATAAAACTTGTAAATAAGCACTAAATTTTACAAACCCACGATTTGTTTTTGCTCCCAAAAGGTACATACATAGTAAATTTTGTGAGATCAAAACAGTATTTAGTGTTCCTCCAGCATAATCATTTGTCCTAAGTGAACACATAAGGGGCTTCTTTTTGGGGACTGAATGAACAGGCAGTAAAAGTAAACAATTTCATCTCTCCAGACCCCAACATGCCCAAATTAACTTGAAGAGAAGAGAAACACTTTGTAATGCTGAATTTGTTTTAAGATAATATTGCCACCTAAAAACAGTCCACTTAATGAAGACCACATTGCTAAAAGTTGGGAGCCTGGGCTCCTACAGCAAAATCCCAGCGCCGCTACTCAACAGCTGTGTGACCTTGAGAAAGTTACTGAACAGCCTAGTCTCCCCACCTGTGAAGTGGAGATAAGAAGAACCCAATATCTGACATGGAGTAAGAGTTGAAAAGGGTAACTCTTTTTGCAGAAAGAGGTCATTCTCTGTTGGCTTTCCAGGGGCTGCTTTTCTGCATGTCATAAGGTGGAATTGCTTAACTTCAGGAGGATGGGTTTTCTCATGTGTCAACTCCAACAGCCACTGGCCGTGGTGTGCTGTGGGTCTGTGTACAAAGGTCTCTCTCATCTTCAAATGCTCACCACTGAGCGCCTCATTTCCAACTTTCTGAAAATAACTCTTCCATACGTCACTTTTGGAACAGCAAAGGTGTGAATCCAAGCATTCAATTATTTTAAAAATGATCATTTCTAGAGTGTTTTCTTAATATTAATTCCTGATATACTACATTCAAGAGACGAAAAGAATAATTTTTAAACCAAATAACAAACAACTGTAATAGGTACATATTTGACTCACTTGCAGTGTTAAACAGAAGTGCACATGAGATTTAACTTTGACTTCACTTAGAAATAATTTTTTTTTTTCCTGCATGGGCAGGCACTGGGAATTGAACCCGGGTCTCCAGCATGGTAAGCAAGAATTCTGCCTGCTACACCACTGTGGCCACCCTAAAATGCTCTTTAAATCCTCAAAACCTAAGTTAACATTAAATATGCTAAATAGCAGTGCACAGATATCAAGGATTCACAACAACCAAACGCAAATGTAGGGAGGCAGGACAGCACACTGGTCTGGTTGGCTTGGAGTGCTAGCCTATGACTGCATGCAACTTAATTTAACTCGCTGAGCCTCAGTTTTCTCACTGGGAAAATGGGGCCAATAATAATATCTATTTCATAGGGATACAGTGAGCATGGGATATGAAGGGACATATAAAATAATGTTCACAATGCCCGACCAACAGTAAGAGCTCAATGTGTTAGCCAGTGTCATGACTAGCTATAGAGAGAAATTAGTTACCATTAGAGCAAAAATTAGAGTGAAATGCTGAGCTCTGTCTCAGGTCCTTTCTCAACTATTCCGAAGATGGTCATACAGTCTGTGGACCAGCCAGGACTTTTTGTTCCTTCTTTTCCCTTCTGCTGCCTGCCTTCTGCCATTTCTCTGTGTACGAACTTCCACTAGGGACCAGGAAAGGGAGAAGGAGAAAGTTCAGAAGATCAAAGTAATCGTTGTTGCTACCTATTACCATCTCTGAAAAACTCCAGTCCACAAAGCAATTAAAACTATTAGCCAAAATTAAATGGGCTGGATGAATATACCTATAGCTTTCTTTCCTTTGCTCTATTTCTGGCCTTCACTGCAAAATTAACCATAGAGGACAAAACTTTTCACAGGTTCCAAGAATCCAGAAATGTTCAGAAAATGTTAAACTTTGGCTCAGAGATTAAGGGACAGCATAAGCAACACAAGGGCTGACTACTGCAAATCTATCTCTGCCCAGAGACTGTGGTTTGCTTAAGTCTCTTTCTAGGCCTTGCTGTCTTCATGCACAGAAGAGGAGGGCATATCCCCAATTCCATTTCCAAAGCAAAAGTACAGAGAGAAAAAAAAAGTACAGAGACTAGAGACATCTTCAGGCCTAACTGCCACAACAGTGGCCAGTTCCTGCAAGGATCCCTAACTAAAGTGAGGAGGGAAAGCAAACAAGTTGTGGTCACACAAGCTTTTCTGCATGTGTACAGCTAAAATCTGGCAACTCCTGAGATCAAATTCATGCTAAGACCACTACACAGGTAGGCAGGTTGCATTTCTGGACCTCAAAGCATCTTCTCAAAGTGATGGGTACTAATACTGTCATTTTTAATCACATGGGCACAGAACTTTTTTTTCTTACTACCAATCACACAGTACTATTTTCTCTAGGGTACAGAGGGTTTTATAAAATCTCTTTCCTAGGGTTCCTGCCTGCCCCTTGTTATTTATGATTCTGGAATAGATCACTGCGGTGTTCAGCCCCTGGGGAAAGTGGGCTGCTCTGCATCTTTTTATTTGTCAAAATAAAAGACAGTACTGGCACATCCCAAAGGCAGTCCTCAGCAAATGTGAATCCAGGTCGATGTGAAATGCTGCATAACCAGAAGCCAAACCTTTCTTAGTCAAGGTTCCAGGTTCCCTCCAGTGTAGAATATTCTGGATGCATAATACAGGAACAACCTTGTTTCATTTTAACTCATGGTATAGCCTTGACTCAATTTTTAAGCTCCCTGAGAACAGGAACCATGTTTCTACATCCCCAACTATACCTGGAAAAATGTTGGACATAAAGGAAACAAAGTACAAATTTTTATTAATCACACCCAGCACTGGAAAGACTGTGGTGAAGCTGCTACACACATGATAAAATTCACAAGAGCAGCACAGTGTAACATAACGAGACAAAAAAAAAAAAGTGCTCCACTTCTTGAAAGGACAAAATTTTCCCCTAAAAATAGAGGGGAAATCTGCATAAAGATGGTCATTATAAGTCTATATGTCAAAAGTTACAAATACCCTAAACGGTTACAGGGATACACCTACCCAAGAGATATTTACATTTTGATTCTCCAGTGATTACACATTCTTGACCACTTTACTTAACTTTCCTGTGCCTCAAATCGTGCCTCTGTAAAGTGGGAACCTACCCAAGATAGTCTTTGTGAGGAATTAGTGAGAAAATACACTCAAATCAGCAGGAATAGTACCTGATACAGAGTATGTGTTCAATTCAATGCTAGCTATTGCTAGCTGGCTATTATAATTTATGATGACTGTTTCAAGGTAAAAATGTTCAAAATAATGTTGCATTTTAAAAGCAGAATATAAAAGTATACATTCACTTTTATTTAAATAATGTAAAAATATATGCCACAATTCAAAATAAAGCATGTATTTTAAGTACCTGTTATGCACTGGACACTGTATCAGAAGTAGGAATATACAGGTGTGCTGGCTTGAAACTATTATGTACCTCTGAAAAGCCATGCTCTTTTAATCCAATCTTGTGGGTACAGTCTCATTGTGGGTGGGACATTTTGATTGGATTATTTACATGGAGGTATGACCCTACCCATTCAAGATGGGTCTTAGTTTTCTGGAGTCCTTAAAAGTATTCCCGGAGAGCCTCTCTAAGCACAGCTCTGCAAGTGAAATCAAGGTCCTCCCCAACACGTGGGACGTGACATCCAAGAACCAAAGTCTCCCTGCGGTGTGGGAGATGGCTCCCAGGGATGAGTCTGCCCCCAACACTGTGGGATCAACAATGTTGTCCTGACAAAAAGGGGGGAAAGAAGGGTAACAAATAATGTATCAGTAGCTGAGGGAGTTCAAATAGAGCTGAGAGGCTACTCTGGAGGTCACTCTCATGCAAACTTCAGTTAGACATTGCTACCTATCATGACTTGCCAAACTCCAACCAAAACCATTCGTGCCAATCCTAACGAATACCAAGGGCATTATATAAAATTCTACAAAGATCCCACATGCTAGGGTAACTATCCAAAATCTATCTCCTCCAGATGGTTCCCTGGACCAGGTAAGTCCTGAAATGCAGTGGGCCCAGCCTCTTCAGAACATCTGCTAGTTTTATCCCCCTATCCCGTATTATCGACAGCCCCTTCCAACACAGAAAAGTTAGAATGGGCATAGCCCAAATACCCCTAAAGAGTGAGAGAAAGATAAAAGTTGATATTGAAGTTATACAGAGAAGGTAGGTTTTAACAAATGACTATGATTGCTGAATCATTATATTGATATTTCTTTTAGTCTCCAGTACCTTAGGGCAGCTAGAAAGAAAAACCTAAAATTGTGGAATTGTAACCCATACCAAACTCTGAAGGCTGTTCTAAAACTAATTGTTGCGATGTACTTTGAAATTTATTGCTTTTATGTATATATGTTATTTAAAGAGAAGGAAGAGTATCACAGAGAAGAAAGGATTAACAAATGGGTGTGACTGCTGAATCATTACATTGATATTTCTGTTGGTCTCCAGTGTCATGGAGCATCTGAAACAAAAACAAAAGATCATGGAACGATAACCCATATTAAACTTTAAAATCTGTTCTATAATAACTTGTTAAAATGTACTTGGAAATTTGTTGCTTTTTTTGTATACATGTTGTATTTTACAATTAAAAAAAAAGTTTAAAGAAAAAAGTTCAAGGAGAGATAGAGAGAGCTCAGGTCAAAGCTGACACAGAGAACAGAGAGATGAACCCAAGATACAGATGTTTGGAGATGCTCTGAGACAGACAGAGGCTCGGAGAGGCCACTGGAACCAGGAACTGAAACCCAAGAAACCCAGGAACAGAGGGTCAGCAGACGTCACCATGTGCCTTCCCACGTGACAGGGAAGCCCTGGACACAATCGGCCTTTCTTGAGTGAAGGTATCCTCTTGCTGGTGCCTTAATTTGGACATTTTCATGGCCTCAGAAGTGTAACTTGTAACTTAATAAATCCCTTTGATAAAAGCCAATCCATTTCTGGCATACTGCATTCCAGCAACTTTAACAAACCAAATCAACAGGCACACCTCAGACATATTGCAGATTTGGTTTCAGATTATGACAATGAAGTGAATATCACGATAAAGTGAGTCGCATGAATTTTTTGGTTTCCCAGTAGATATAGAAGTTATATTCACACTATGCTGAAGTCTATTAAGTGTAGATACCTTTATTAGATTGTGACACGGAGACATCAAGTGAGCACATGCTGTGAAAAAAATGGTGTTACTAGATCTTCTCGACACAAGGTTACCACAAACTTTCAATCTATAAAAAACACAATATCTGTAAAGCACAATAAGGCCCAAAGCAACAAAATGACATACCCTGTAAATAAGTTCTTGTTAAGTCATAGTTCAGGACCGCAAGGGGGACAAACATGGAGAAAATTTCAATTCAAGGTGAGGAGTGGGCATGAGATGCTACAGGGGCACAAACTTGGAGCACTTAGCCCAGCAGAAAGTTCAGGAAGACCTGAGTCACAAAGATAAGAAAGTAAACCAAAAAATTCCAAAGACCTAATTACTCAAAAAAAAGATAATTTTCTAGCTACCAAATTTTATAAAAATGTGAATCCTCCCACAAATTAATCTGTAAATACAATATAATTCCAAACAAAATCCCAACAGGTCTTTTTAACAGAACTTGTTAAGCTGATTCTAAAATTTATCTGAAAGAGAAAATGTGCAAAAAATAGCAAACGGAATTAAAAGAACAAAAGAAAAAAAAAAAGAACAATTAGGTATTTCTTCTTGCTCTACCAGACAATAAATACACTACCAAGTGACAGTAATTTTTAAAAAAATTTATTGACGCAGAAATGGCTAATCTGCCAATTTGGAAACAGGAAAATTAGCATATGACACTGCTTTTGCAAATTGCCTTCAGAAGAATCAGAGCTATTAAGACAGAAAAAATGTTATAACTGTCCATTGTACCTTATATGAAAATAAACCCCTATAGTTAGGGATCTATTCAAGATCTAAATGTAAAAAAGGAAAACTATGAAGTATAGGGACATGATACAGGTGAGGACTTTCACGCCCTTGCCCTGGAAAAGCCCCCCAATGCAAGATACTATGCTCACAGGACACACATCACAATGTTGACTATGAAACATTTTTTTAATTTCTTTATCCAAGAATACACAACAAAACTTAAGTTCAAAACCAGAAAGCCTACGAGGCCAGTTCTGGGCTGTACTCTGATTCACAAAGTGTTATGTTTCTGTTTTTGTTTTGATGTCACATACAAAAGCAGATGTGGCAATACCATCAAATTCCTACTTCCATTTGGCACTCGCTGGTGGTCTCTTTGGATGGGGTAGTAGCTCTCTCTTTCACCATCACTCCCACCCACATGTCCTTTCACTGACTTTTCCTATGAGGTCACTTCAGGCATTTTAGTTTTGAACCGTACCATAAAATAAAGACAGAAGAAAAATATGTGCAATATTACATAATACAAAAGATTAATACCTGCATTCGCAAATGAATACGAAAAAGATAAGCCAATTTTTTTTAAGTTGATACAGGTAATTTACAAAAGAAATGCAGATGGCCAATAAACATATGAAAAAAAAGTGTCTATTCTAATCAGGGAAAGATGAGTGCTTTTGCTCATAAAATTGGCAAAAAATTTCTAAAAAAATGATAATATCTTGTCTTGGCAAGAGTACAGGGAACTGGCAAGCTCAAACAACGTTGGTGGGAGGGGAAATTAGAACAATTATTTAATGGGCAATCTGGCAGTAGCTTACCAAGATTTTAAATGTGCATACATTTTGTCCCACCTAACCAGGGATTCGAGGAATTTGCCATATGTAACCAGCTCACATATGTCTATTAAAATGCACACATACATACCGGGATGTTTAATATAGCATTGCTTATAATGGCAAATGGAAGCGACAAGGGAATAGCTAAACACATTAAGGTATATCCATAGGCTTGAATACTATACAGCCATTAAAAAGTATGAGATCTATCTACATTCGTCGACATAGAAAAATCTTTCAGATACACTATATAAGTGGAAATATCAAGTGCCATAATAATGAGAATTAATTTTAGAGTAAAAACTATGGAGAAGGTATATACACACCACCCAAGTATCCATGTATATACACATACATTTCCCCATTGTTAACCACAATGAGCATACTTATAATCTATTTATATAAACATATATTTACAGCTTTTGAATATATTTTAAAAATATACCAAATGTCTATAAATGCACTTATACTTTTTACTCTATAGTTTTCTATCTCATTTTCATTTTTCCAAAAAGCATATATGCATGCATTATTTGATTTTTTTTGTTCTTTTTTAAAGACAGACAGGTCATTCCTGGGGAGGGGGGATAAAAGACTACTATAGATTTGTAAAGATTAAAAAAAAAAAAAGAAATGAACTCTGTATGGTGTTGTTAGAATTGTGGAGCTGGGGATGGCATGCTGAGAACCAACTGATTCAACTGAAAAGTTAGAGAGAACAGAGAAGCTACTGAGCCTTCCACCCTAATTGGAATTTCTGTTTAAAAATAATATTTCTGATATCAAAATTTAAATATGTTATCACCTCAATGCTGTAAAAAAATGCATTTAAAAAGGATTGGGAGTACATATGCCAACTGTAGATAGCTATTACCTCTAGGAGGAGGAAGTAGGAGTGACAGTCTTTCTACTTCTTCATTCATTTCCATTTTTCCATAATAATTTCTATTATGATCAGAAAAAAGGAGGACTTTGCAAAATGAATTTTATATTATAGTAGGAATAAAGCCAGTCCTCCTCATTCCTGCTAAGACTTTCTTGGCCTGCCTATGAGGTCACTGAGCTCCATGCTTCAAACTTCAGGGTAGGGACAATGATGGACTTGAGATGGAAACACGTGGACCAAAAGAAAGGGTATTCCTATCCTTGCTTGGGTTGCATTGCTTCTTCTCCCACTTCTGAATGGCTGAGCCATCCTGGGCTCTACCAGCTCTCTTTCCTACCATCTTTTCCTTTATCTGCTCTTTGTGCTCATTGTTTCTGTTCTTTTGCTGGTCCTTCCCTGCTTTTACTCCCCTCAAGCTCCTCCTCTTCTTTTTCTCTCTTCAAGTCACCATGTTCATGGTGGAAGGACATGCAGGATGGGAAAAGAGGAGGTTGGGGTGGATAGAAACATTCCAATATTGTATGTAGGTGGCTCCTGCAAGGCTCAAGCTTTGAGTCAATGGCAATGGCTGCCTGAGAGGAAGAAGCAAAAGAGAGGATAAAAAATAATAAAAGGAAAGCCCAAATAATTAATATGTATAAAACTCTAATGATTATCTGTCTCCTGACCTTGGATTGGTGCTCCAGTGTAGGACTTCAAACCACTGACTGCGAAAAATAAAAAATCCCCCATATCAAGATTAATGGCTACTGCCTAGTGTGTCATTATAATGAGAATTAGATCCTAAAAAGTAAAACAAAAAACAAAAAAAAAAGCAGTTGCCTTAGAAAGTATACTCTAGGAAACCACATCATTTTTTTTCCCTAGAATAGAGGCAAAGAAGGCCGTTCTGCCTAAAGGCGCAACACCTACAAGGAAACTTATTGAGCTGGCTGACCCCATTGGAGCCTCTTCTTGTAAGTTCTGAATTCACTGGGAATTTTGCCAGTATCGAGGCCAGCAACACTCCTGAAGATGTCATTTCTACCTCAGCACAGCCTCCGGTGACTGTTCTGTAAACACTAGCGGAGTGCGTTATTGAACACATGAATGAGTGGCAAAGCAGCAGCACTGCACTGGGGCGCTTACCTCTTCTGATTCATGGAGGCCACCTGGAGCCACTCATTGGTGCTGGGGTTGTAGGAGTGCGCGGCAGAGATCTCCTGGCTGGTGATCCTGTACCCGCCCACTATAAAGAGGTAGTTGTCCAGAATGGCCGACCCGTAACCCCTGACATTCACCAGGTCGGGAGGCAGGTTGTTGGCCAGCGGGAACCAACGTTCAGTCATCTCCTCGTACCTGAGCATGGACGGGGGCTCCCCCTGGTAGGGGTGCGGGGCCAGGGGTCCCCCCAAGAAGTCTCCCAGGGCCACGAGGACCGCAGTCCCAGTCATCCGGGCCTCCCTCAGCCTTTGCTTCAGACTGACGTCCCCTGGGGCTTGGGGAGGAGCCCCCAGGAGGTGAAACTGGGGCTTGCACAGCACCTCGTGGAAGTGGACGACCATGAAGCGCAGACAGGCCTCCTGCAGGTCAGGCAGCCCGTACACCTGCGCCAGGCGATACATCTCCAAGCAGTTGTTGAGCCGCACCTGGGACAGAAGCAGCTGCAGCAGGGACGTGACCTGCAGGAAGGAGGCCGCTTCCACCAGCTCCGACAGCAGGCTCACCTCGTCCATCTCCTCCTCCTCCTCCACCCCGCCGCCTTTCTCCCCCCGCGGGCTCAGGAGCCAGCCTTCGCGGGCGCCGCCGGCGTTGATGAAGTCCAGCACCAGCCGCAGGCCTGGGGCGCTGAGGCCGCGCAACTGCTGCACCTCGGGGCCGCCGGCCTCCTGGCTCAGGGCCTCGCGCATGCCGGAGCGGTACAGGGCGCGGAAGTAGTCGCTCTGCTCGATGAGCTTCCTCTTGCTCACCGGGTAGCAGCGGTCCTCCAGGCGGATCTGCACCATTTCCTCCGCCGACATGACTGGGGGGCTGCGGGCTGACTGGGTTCCCGCCAGATCTGCGCGCTGTCTTCCCCGCCCCCGCGCGCTCTCCGGGTTCCGGGTTGGGCTCACCGAGGGATGGGGTCCGGGAGGAGGAGGCAGGCGAAGGGCCGCCCGCTCCCGCGTTCGCCCGGCCTATTTGGGTCTCGGCGGAGCCTCCGAAGCAGCCCCTCCTCCTGTCCCGATGGCTGCGGCTCGGCCCTTCTCGTCTCCCTCCACGCCAAAAAAGGCCCAGCTCGCGCGCGCCGACGTCGGGAGGCGGCCGCGGTGCCTGCTTGGACTCTCCCGACAGCGTCAGTCGGGGAGGGTATCCCAACCCCCAGCCTGCAGCCTCCTCCCACGCCTCCCTTCTCACTTCCGCCCGCAGGACCCCTGCATCCCGCTAGACCTGCGAACTGGATCCGGCTTTCGGCGAGAGCTGGAAGGCTGCAGGCCTCGCCCGCCCGGAATGCCGACGCGCGGGCGGCGGGAGCAGGTCGGACGCGCGTCCCCGCAGCTTCCCGGCCCGCCCGGTGCGCACCAGTTGGGTGGGAAAGGAGGGAGATGAACCCACTTTGTGTTTTCTTTCGCTCTGCTTCGGAGGGGAAAAAAGAAACGGGCGTGGAAGAGAACGGATGAAGGCAAAGGCAGTCTGGGGTCCAGAGAACGAAAAACATCAAAGCTGGGGCCGCTCATCTGGGCCAGCCCAGCGCCGTGTTCTAGAGGGCGGAGGTACACCCGCAGTCTCTGGACACGTCATGACACCCAGTTGATTCCTCGGTGTGGTCATCGTATAGGAACCATCTTGCAGAAGGCCCGGGCAGATGGCAGCAGGTTCTGCAGGGCTCAGCGCGCCCGGTGCACTGGGTTGGAAAGTTGTCTTTGCTGCTGGGACCCCCCTCTTACCTTCATGCTGTTAGAAGACAAACTGAAGTATAATTCAAGTAAATAAAGTTAGATTACACTTCCTTTTTTTCTTTTATCATATATTATTTTCCAACAAATACCTTTCTAACAACCATTGCTTTTCCTACTTCGATTTATCCGGATTAGCCATTACAAATATTATCTTTAGGCATCAAGTCTGGTGGCTTTTGCTCACACTCCCCCTCCCCCAGCAATCTGAGGAGTATTTGAAGAGAGACCATCTTGTCTTTTCTCACTGAGCATCGCAAATGTAAAGCTCATCCCATTAATAGGAAGGGCCCTTGTATTGCTCATGAAATGCGAATTAATCCCACAAAAGGTGGCGGAGGGGGGATGGGGGAAGAATGGAAATTACTAAATTACCTTTGGGTAGGAAGGGTAATGCTTGAAAGGGAGCACCAGGGGTGTGGTCACTCTTCTCTTAAAAAAAACTCTTGGAAACGTCCCCCAAACCAAGATTTGAGGGCCAACTAGTATAGTTCTTAACGTGCGAGGCATTTGGGTTTGGATTTTTTTTTTTCCTTTTTAGTTACCGTACTTCAGCTTTCTTCTTGAATAACAAACTATTAAATAATAACTTCCTCATAAATATATTTCTCCTAGTCCAAACAGAATATACATCCAATAATACAAATTAACATTTCATGTTAGGAAGGGGGTAATTCACCAGGAGGTAACATTCACTCCTCAGTGGTTTACTAATGGATTTTTTTCCTCACGTTAGAATGAGTATCAGGTTAGGTGAGTGCCTATGATTTCACTTTTTCTTTCTCGAGTTCTTAAATTATGCTTTTCACTTCCACAATTATGGAACGCGATTATCAGAAGGAATCAACAAATGGCTTCAAATCGTTAGTGTGAACAAGCAAAACTAGATCTAAGTATAACGCCATTTTTCCTTAACATAACGTCCCTTGCATCACATATTCTGATGATATTGTCTGCCGTTAATTTTTTTTAATCATCTGTATTTTGGCAGAATCATCAAGCTAGGAAGAAGCTTAAATGCCATCCAATCTAGTCCCTCGTTTTACAGCACTAATGGGACCTGCCTGAGTCACAGAGCTAGTAAGTAGGCAGTACCTATCCTTGAACCCCCATTTTACCATTAGGTCCACAGCCAGCCACATAATTAACTGTATGGTCAGGGCACAGAAAAGTCTGGCCTGACAGAACTGTATCCTACATTAATAAATTATTAATTTTATTTTGTTAGGTGTAATAATTTCACAATATTATACATTTAAAACTTTTTTTACACTCATGAGTATTATAAGTGAAATAATTTCTGCGACTTGCTTTAAAATAAGGAAAAAAGTAGGGAGAAAGAAACAATCAACAAAATGTCAATAATTATTAAGCTGGGTGATAGGTTCATGAGCCATCATTATACTATTCTCTCACACATGTTTGTGTGTATATATAAAATTTTTAAAGTTTTAAAAAATCTTAGATTAATTTTCCAAAGGGTTTCCCCACCCCATCCCAATAATATATATATTTTTGTATTTTTTAAGTTACTAGCTTCTGCTTTCTTCTTGGATGACAAGTCGTTAAATAACATTCTTTTCATAAATAAATGTCCCCTATTTCAAGCAGACCATACATCCTCCAATGATTATTTACATTTTATGTTAGGAAGAGGGAAGGGTAAAAAAAAAAAAATTGAGAGAGAAAGAAAAGAAAATTCTATCAGTAAGACATGAAATCCTTTCAACACAATTTGGTCACATTTATGCTTCTTTTTGTGTAATTTAGCTACTTCGTAGTGAAGTTTGATCACCCATTATTTTCTTTATAGCATCATGAATAAGGAACTGAAATTTAAAAACAAAACAAAACAGAAAAATTCTGGCAGATTATGGCCTCCATAGGAAAAGGAAGAAAAAAGATGGGTCTATGACTTGCACCATTGAGTTATTTTCTTGGATGCCAGCTCTTCACCTTGTTTTACCTGTATTTTAAGTCACTGCTGATAAAACACCACTCTCTCACCTACCTCTCATGCTTCTTCTCTCAATGAGCATGCAGTCGAGACATTCTAAGGTACTTTGGGAATGAGTGCCCATGCATTTAGCAAATCAAGGGCCAGGTGCAGAATTGGGCAGTAGGCTTGGGAACTTTTGCTGGGAGGCGCCCCCTCTATGGAAGAGACTTGGACCTGGGATTTATTTGTGCCTTATTTAGCGACAAAGACAGATTCAGTGGGTCAGCCAAGAACAGAGTCTCAGTCTCTCCATTGTCCCTTTAGAATCTTTCACCAATGAATGCTTTTGTTTCCCAACCAACATAGATACGCCTCAGGCTGGTGTTCTCTTGCCTTTTTAGACCAGACCAAAAAATTCACACTCAAAAAAGGATCTGTATTAAAAAGGCAGTTCAAGCATGGTAATATCGCTGGGGCAAGATCAGCTTGGGCAGGGAATCTGGTTATTAGTCTGATAATACTAATCCCACAAGTTTTTTGGTCCCCATCATGATAATAATGTAATTCAGCACCTGGAGCATCTTAAAAGATCATATCACTTTAATAATTCACGCATTAAGTTTTCCGTTAAGCTAGAAATGCAAAATCGAAGCAATATAAACTCCTTATTCACAAATGACCTAAAATATTACTTTTAGGCTTCATAGAAATAGTTTGTATATCTAACTGGAAGAATAGTTTTATAGATCTGTTATTGATAAAGATTAGTCTTTGTCGTGCTACGATTCACTTCAGTCAATCACTTTGCACTGCTAACTGTTTTACAAAAGACTAAAGTAATGATCATATATAGAGTTAGGCTATTTCTTTAAGAAATTATGGAAAATATACCTTTTGACCTAGCAGGCAGAAAATATGTAAGTAAAGGATATTTGTCACAGTATTGCTTTTAACAATGAAATATTGGGGAAAAAAAGTATAATAATAGTAACTAACACTTATTGTTTATTATGTGCTGGGCCTTTTGTAAATGTTTTACCTGAGTTATAATGCCGTCTTTACACTATGTTACAGCTGAAGAAACTGAGGTGCTAAGTAAACTGTAGTAGGTTAGTAGGTATGTGCAATGAAATGCCAGAGAGCCATTACAAATTTTAATGTAGCACTTTCTTTAGAGAAATTGAAAGATGAAATTTACACTGCATCTTTTGAAAACAGGTTCAGGAACAGCAAACATGGTATGATTCCATTTATGTAAAATTGAATACATATATCTATTTTTCATCGTGCTACCTAAAAGGATGTTTATCAAAATGTTAAGATTATAAAATATTGAATAGTTTTTAAATTTTTTGTACTTTTGTATATTGTTTGGATTTTTTGGTGAATATATATCAATTTAATAAAAGCAAAAATTTTTAAAGAAAAATTAACATTTAAAATTTCAGGCCTCATTTTTTAAACAGTTTCCCCTAATTTTATCACTAATGAATTTAAAATGTTAAGTAAATAATTCAATTTGATACTTTAAAATGGGGGAGAAATATTGTTTTTCAAATGTCTTTTGAATTTAGTAAACCTATCCTATTACTTCACTACCATTTAAAATTATTTCTATTTGTTTAGTCCCTAGAGAAGGATTTTTCCCAAAAGCGTCTATTTCTTTTTGCTGCTTAGCATCAAATAAATTTAAACATCTTCCTTTCATTAAAGCATATGGTACAATTTAAATGAGTAGCACAGGGTCTTAAAAGGGACTGTATTTAATTCAATTTGGGCATCCTTATACAGGCATTACTACCATTCATTTCAGTAACCCATATCAGTGTTTTCCAAACATCTTAAGAAATCGCTTGGGACACTTGAGAAAATAAGAATCCTGGTTCCCACACCAGATATACTGAATCAGCCAGTGGTGGAGATGAGTGGAAAATGCTATTCTTTAAGGTATGAGGCTAATTTTTGAACCCCTCAGTTTGTCATTGTGTTGCAATAGTGTAATGGCTCTGGGTATTTGATTCAATTAGCATAAAAGCTATATAGCAATTTTTGTTTCAGAGTTGCAGTTGCTTCTGGTTTCTGCAATTTCAGTTCACATGGACAGGTTTTAAGACTAGATGCTCTGCAGCATATATCTCAGACTCTGGTGGATTCTTCTCTCTGATGCTGCAGACCAATTTCTACCTTTCCTTTTCAAAATATTTGATCTCGAGATGTACTCTTTTCTATACTCAATATTTGTATAATCACCACAAAGTTTTTTTAATAAAATTTTTTAACATGCTTTTACAGTGAAACTTGTAGATTCTTTAAAATGAAACTTTGATCTATATTTGAACACCATTTGGCAGCAAAGGGTTAAGCAATTGTGGATTGGTCCATTATTCCTGCAGGGAACATGAGAACTTCAAGGAACTATATATCACACTAAAGAAACTACATTTACTGTGACCAAAGACTTGAGGTTATACAATTAGAAAGTAGACTTTCCAGTTTATGTCCCAAGGACATGTCCTAAAAGAAACAGCTATAGAATTGCACTGAAAAACAGGGAGTAATTCTTGTTACTCATCTGTCTCTTGCCTTTCAATAGAAAACCTCTCTTCCTCTCCCTCAGAGTAGAAGGAATAGTCTGGTTGTTTCACAGGTAAGTGGCTGAAACTTGCTTTCTAAAAGTTCAACAGAATAAAACATATACTAGTCTTAATGTAATTTATGCGGTTTATACAAGGTTAGGAGTTAGTACATGATATAATTTTTGCTCAGAAAATAGTGAAGTCGTTTTTTTTTTTAAGTTATTCAGTCTTTTAAATGTTTTTCCTCTATGTCTCTAAAAATCAAAAGGTATATGATAATCAGGCTGCCTATTATTGGGCAACAGGTAGGGAGATGACAATGTCAATCAATGTTAAAAATGTTTAAAACAATGTTAAAAACATTTTCGTGTCAAGTGAGTGAACGAGTCATTGTGCAAAATGGTATGGAAGAAACAGAATGCAGGTTATAAAAACTTACTTTTTTTTTTAGAAGGATACTTTATGCCAAAAACTGTCACTATTGCATAGTAGAAAACTGGACACAAAAAAATCAAGTTTTATGCTTTGAACAAATTTTTCAATTTGGACATCAGTTGAATATGAACCCAAAAACTAGAGGCCATTTTTATTGCCTTTGATATCTTTTCAAATGCTTTTCACATTGCAATTGAAATAATATTTAGAAATTTAAAACCATTTCACAATTTCAATAATGCACATTTCATAGTAAATATTTCTTCAATCAGAGATACTATTCCTTTACAAAAAGTCTCCTTTTAAATTTGAAAGCATGAATACCAGAAAACAGACTACATGAATCCCAATTAGAAATTCTTCACAATTTTCACGACAGTTACATCTTTTAATCTTGGTTGAACACCATACACTGTAGTGGGTGTTGTTCTCTTGGCCCAATCTTTAGTCTTCTTTAAAGAAGACTTTTAAGAAGGAAGCTGTGACTTGACATTTACAAAAAATACTTGAACCCAAGAAGTGACCAGGATTCAAACTCAATGTTTGTGCAATTGTTGCAAAATTCATAATTTAATTTGATTACATTTGCAGTTTTCATTTATTTTCAAGCTTCTTTTTAAACAAGAAACACTTAGACCCATGCACAAACTCGTTTTACAGTGAATCTAAATAGTATAATTTAAGTGCAAAGAAAAAAAGGCATGACTGAAAATAAATCTGCAATCAAAAGTTCCTTACAAGAAACGAATCCCATTTACAATCGCAACTAAAAGAATAAAATACCTAGGAATAAATTTAACCAAAGAGACAAAAGACCTATATAAAGAAAACTACAAAAAACTGTTAAAAGAAATCACAGAAGACCTAAATAGATGGAAGGGCATACCGTGTTCATGGATTGGAAGACTAAATATAGTTAAGATGTCAATCCTACCTAAATTCATTTACAGATTCAATGCAATTCCAATCAAAATCCCAACAACTTATTTTTCAGAAATAGAAAAACCAATAAGCAAATTTATCTGGAAGGGCAGGGTGCCCCGAATTGCTAAAAACATCTTGAGGAAAAAAAACGAAGCTGGAGGTCTCGCGCTGCCTGACTTTAAGGCATATTATGAAGCCACAGTGGTCAAAACAGCATGGTATTGGCATAAAGATAGATATATCGACCAATGGAATCGAATAGAGTGCTCAGATATAGACCCTCTCATCTATGGACATTTGATCTTTGATAAGGCAGTCAAGCCAACTCACCTGGGACAGAGCAGTCTCTTCAATAAATGGTGCCTAGAGAACTGGATATCCATATGCAAAAGAATGAAAAAAGACCCATCTCTCACACCCTATACAAAAGTTAACTCAAAATGGATCAAAGATCTAAACATTAGGTCTAAGACCATAAAACAGATAGAGGAAAATGTTGGGAGATATCTTATGGATCTTACAACTGGAGGTGGTTTTATGGACCTTAAACCTAAAGCAAGAGCACTGAAGAAGGAAATAAATAAATGGGAACTCCTCAAAATTAAACACTTTTGTGCATCAGAGAACTTCATCAAGAAAGTAGAAAGACAGCCTACACAATGGGAGACAATATTTGGAAACGACATATCAGATAAAGGTCTAGTATCCAGAATTTATAAAGAGATTGTTCATCTCAACAACAAAAAGACAGCCAACCCAATTACAAAATGGGAAAAAGACTTAAACAGACACCTACCAGAAGAAGAAATACGGATGGCCAAGAGGCACATGAAGAGATGCTCAATGTCCCTGGCCATTAGAGAAATGCAAATCAAAACCACATTGAGATATCATCTCACACCCACCAGAATGGCCATTATCAACAAAACAGAAAATGACAAGTGCTGGAGAGGATGCGGAGAAAGAGGCACACTTATCCACTGTTGGTGGGAATGTCAAAGGGTGCAACCACTGTGGAAGGCAGTTTGGCAGTTCCTCAAAAAGCTGAATATAGAATTGCCATACGACCCAGCAATACCATTGCTGGGTATCTACTCAAAGGACTTAAGGGCAAAGACACAAACGGACATTTGCACACCAATGTTTATAGCAGCGTTATTTACAATTGCAAAGAGATGGAAACAGCCAAAATCTCCATCAACAGAAGAGTGGCTAAACAAACTGTGGTATATACATACGATGGAATATTATGCAGCTTTAAGACAAGATAAACTTATGAACCATGTAATAACATGGATGGACCTAGAGAATATTATGCTGAGTGAATCTAGCCAAAAACTAAAGGACAAATACTGTATGGTCCCACTGATGTGAACGGACATTCGAGAATAAACTTGAAATATGTCATTGGTAACAGAGTTCAGCAGGAGTTAGAAACAGGGTAAGACAATGGGTAATTGAAGCTGAAGGGATACAGACTGTGCAACAGGACTAGATACAAAAACACAAAAATGGACAGCACAATAATACCTAATTGTAAAGTAATCATGTTAAAATACTGAATGAAGCTGCATCTGAGCTATAGGGTTTTTTTTTGTTTTTGTTTGCTTGTTGGTTTGTTTGTTGTTGTTGTTTTTTACTATTACTACTACTTTTATTTCTTTTCTTTATATTAACATTTTATATCTTTTTCTGTTGTGTTGCTAGTTCCTCTAAACCGATGCAAATGTACTAAGAAACAATGATCATGCATCTATGTGATGATGTCAAGAATTACTGAGTGCATATGTAGAATGGTATGATTTCTAAATGTTGTGTTAATTTCTTTTTTTTCTCTCCGTTAATAAAAAAAAAAAAAAAAAACTGAAAAAAAAAAAAAAAAGTTCCTTAAAAATCATACAGAACTCCCTCACAAACAATGTCTTGTTCCAGGTGAAACAGATCCTTCCTTTACCTGACACTAAAGTGACTAAATTATTGTTTTCCTCAGAAAGAATTTAGACCAGGATTTCCATTTGTCTTTATATTTACTTAGCAAAAGGTGTCTGTGACTATTCACTTTCAGAGAAAGAAGAAACACAGAGGAGAGGACCCACTTATTCAAGAGAATAAGGAACAGTGTGTTGAAGTAACCTGGAAAATGTTCAGAAAGGATGCCAGCAGGTCAAACGTTCACCTGAGGCTCAACTGGGAAGAAACGAAAGAAAAAGCAATATGCAATCCAAGCATGACCTCATTTTTCTAGAAGGCGGCTCTTCAGAAGAGTCCCAAGGAGGCTCTCTCTTAGTGACAGCCCCGAAGTTCCAGAGACCGTGCCAAACGGTCAGCTTCTGCTTCTGGGTGGGAATCAGACGCATCTGCGCGTCTCCCTAGTTGGGAAATGCATGTGTCCGTGCTGGCCGCAGATGTGATGCTGCTTCTGAGCATGGGGCCCACGTCAGATTCTCTCTGCTCACCCACCGTGTTTTACAGAGACTGCTGGATTCGTCGCTTCCCAGGTCTTCTACTTGACCTGGAGGAGTCTCAGAAGCTGGGAGCCCAGTTTTTGAGATATTACTCTGAAAGCAATGGCCAGAAATGCAGTAGGAGCTGCTGTCTTAGGAAGGATGGTGAGTATTAATGAAATGCCTGAGCAAAAATAAGGAGAAATTTGTAAGGATGAAGATCTAAGTTAGAAGCTATTACTTTTAAGTAAGGAGAGGCAGTGAATAGTTGAAAAGGACTAGAGAAGATGCTGTGGGATGAGGAGGGAGAGAAAAAGCGGGGGTGGGGGGTAGGGGGAGAGAGCGAGCATTTTGCAGTTTGGACCAGAGCAGACTCTGTTTACAAATATATTAATGACAAAATGCTATAGAATCTACAAGTAACAGAATTGTCTTTTCTTCACCAAAGTGCTACATGAAAATATATCCTCCAGGGTTAGCTAACAATATTTTTAAAGCCACAAATATAGAATAAATGATTTCAGAAACGTTAATAATAATTTCCATTTCAAAGTACCTTTGGGTGCCATTGGTGTCATATCAAATTTTTGCAGTGTGAATGGCTGGGTTGACCAATGTGGGATATACTGACTGGATGGGAATTTAGAGCATGATTCATATGTTTCAAAATAAATATGAAGATAGGTGTCAAAGAGCAAAAAATAATATTTTCAAAATATCTCAACAGACTTTTGTCTGAAATCTACCATCAAGAGTGCAAATATAATCCATACACTATGATCAACACCTGCAATTAGGAAAGCATTTCATTGTTGCAATATTTCAAGTTTCATTAGTATAAAGAGATCTTTCATTTATTTTTCTAATTTTTCCAAGATTTTAAAGCTACTCGGAAAGGAAAACAAACAAACAAAAAAGAGCAAAACAATACTTTAAAATAATTCTTTTGGCTGTTCTACTCTTCCTTCCCATGGTTTGATACCTACTTAATTGCCAGAGCCTCCTAGCCAATTAAGCATGTAAGATTTCTGGAATGCAAATTGGAGCTATTTGAAGAGTCTAGACATACTGTCAAGAGACCACAATGTGAGAAGCTGTTAAGGTCTCAAAAGCTAATCAGGAACAGAAGAGAACAATTCATTAATAAAGGAACATCTTTTTAAAAAGGTAGCCAGCCCAGATTTTTACCTTCCAGCTGCTTCTAATTCCCCCAAGACTTTGTTAGAGGAGAGGCAGAAGAGGGATAATGCTTTTTTAGTATTTTCCCAGGGCATGAATTTACCTGACTTGCCATACCAGGAAAGCTATGGTCTCTGAACTTCCAGAGATATTGTAAGCATGCAAGACAATTCCATGGCTTTAGAGCCTGTGTGGATTTCTTCCTTCAAAAGAAGATAGGACAGGAGGGCACATCCAGTTTTTATCTGGAAGCCCGAATTTTGAAAGACTATGATCTTTCAATAGCTTCCCTGCTCAGAGCCAGAACACTGATATGTACATAAGGAACATAAAACCTATCTCTAAAATTTGTTCTCTACGGGGTCAACTACTTTATCAGAAATTTACATGTCCAAATTTAAATATTTTTACACCATTCCCTTAAACTTCAGGGAATAGTCTCCATGGAATGTATCGGTAATCTAGAATGTATTAGCAATGTATTATTAATTGCATTTTGTCCTATTCTTTCTCCTTCTGACAAAATATAGAGTGCAGAAACTTGAGTGTCCTGGAAGTACCTGTGGAGATGTAAAACTCCCCATGGTTAACCTTTCACAGAAGTAGCACAGGCTCTGCCAACAGCCATTCCACAGCAGCTTAAGGCATGCTCTGAGGTCTGGTAATGACACACTATCCCTCTAATCTTATTAGAGAAGCTGATACCTTTTGACCAATGGATACTTCACATAACATGGTTCTGACTGCACTGCAGGAGGAGAAGACTATGCAGCACTTGAGGGTGAAATATTGAAGAAGTGCATTCAACAAATCTGACTTAGGCTTTTCCAAAAATAAAGCAATGTATTCTAAGGAACAAATCTGCTTCGAAAAGGGAAGAGAGCGTGAGCAAATGATGTGCTCCCTGACCCACTAAAATTACAAATGCTAACATCCTGTCTACCTACTCCCTTCCTCTTCAAATGACAAGGACTAGGCTTTTCTTCTGATGTGGTTTTGCAACATGGGACAAGGGCACACCTGCAGTTAGGGTCAAGGCCTGCTGCCTTTCCACCCTCTGGGCCTCTCCACTAATACAGCCATTACTGTGTTTGCCCTCCTCATTACTACCCTCTTCTGATGTTGCAAACTTTATCCCTTTATTTTCCTATTTCTTTCTCTCATGACTCTCAGCACTTTAGCATTGAGAGTGCACTGCACTTAGAAACCTGATATATAAATCAGAGAGCTTTTTGTAGTCAACTGAATTTTTCACTAACATACAATATTAGAATTGGGAAATGATTCCACGTAATCCTGTGTGGAATGGAACATATGAAAGATTCCTTAGAGAAAATATAGTATTTTCTTCAAAAAGGCATTTTTCATATTAATAGAAAGTTACAAAAGTTCATAATTCTCTTTAAAATGTCTGACTAGCCCTGCAATATACTCAGTTAGTCCATTGTTCTTGAAAGAAATGTAACTTATTCAGAGTCCATGAGGCTGGTAGAAATCAAGACAATCTGCTTATGTACTTTGCCCATTTCCCTTTCAGTCTTCTGTAACTTAGCTGTCTTCTACCATGATCCCATTCATGACAATGTCAACTGCCTCCACATTCACTGCCCAGCATTGGAGAGCTGCATTTTACAGCCCGGAACCAGTGCCATTTTATACAACATAACAGAAGGTAATAATTTATAGAATCCAAAACTTTTTGAGGATTGCTGGTTGAGGCATATAGCCTAGAAATTGGCTGGTTATAACCATGTATGTGTCATTAAATCATGATTTTCTAATGAACTCTTTCTGGAAAAGATTTGAGCATCTGGGACTGAAAACTAAAAAGAAATTCCTTTTCATATGGCGTATTCGGCAATGAGTTCATTTCGAATGATATATGTGGTTGAACAAAAGCTCGAGATTATATTTTGTGAATTCCAACTGACTTCAGCACTTGACTTCAGCAAGAGCTGAAGTAGGCATTTCTACTGTAGTAGTAGAAGATGCCACTGGGAAATAATGAAGATGCTAAGTGGCAGTTTTGAGGGCTGTGGGCATTGCATACAAGGATTTTGCAAAGATGTATGTTAGGGGATGGGAAACTTGCTACCACTTGCTGGCATACATTAGTGTATCGTTGGTCTCAAGATAACCAGTATACTTTACTTTAGAAAAGTATATATTTAAATATCCTTGGTCAATGTATATAATCTTAGGGTGTAAATTGATGACCATAAAAAAATAGACATTTGCTATCAAAATATAAAGGAGACAAATTTCTTTTTCTATTTGCACTTATTGAATACTTAATGCTCTATGCTGTGCTCAACATTATAGAAAATTGCAGCTATGTCTCTGTCTTCAAGTTCCTTACAATTTGGTTGATATGACAAGAGATTAAAGTATGAGTTATGGGGGCAGTTATTTGCTTAATGGGTACAGTTTCTGTTTGGGGTGATGGGAAAGTTTTGGTCATGGACGGTAGTGAGGGTAGCACAACACTGTGAATGTAATTAATGTCACTGAATTGTATGCTTAAAAGTGGTTAAAAAGAGAAACTTTATGTTATGTGTGTATATATATATATATATATATATGTAACCACAATAAAAATTTTTTTAAAGTGTAATACTACCTTAAGTAGGAAGGCTCAAGAAAAGGGGAGACTTAATAATAAGCTAGATTATTCAGGGAAGGCGTCCTGGAAGAGGCTCTAGGCAGAGGTAAGATAAGGAGTTCTATATCAAACCCTGGGAAAGTAAGGAAACTGATCTGTCTTCAAAAAGGGCACATTTAGCATTGAATGAAAATACAGCTAAAATAGGGTGGGGTCAGGTAACAAAAGGGCTTTGGGCAGAATGAAGTTTTGGTTTGACTTTGTCAGAAATAAGCAACCAGCAAAGGTATTTAATGAGAAAAATGCCAAAATTAAAGTTTTGAACCTGATTACCAAAGTCTAGGAATGCATGTTCAGAACACAGGTTAAAACATCTAGGCAGGTCAGGCAGTGGTGGCTCAGTGGTAGAGTTCTTACCTGCCATGCCGGAGACCCGGGTTTGATTCCCCGTGCCTGCCCATGTAAAACAACAACAAAAAAATCTAGGCAGGCAGACATTAGGCCTGGGCAAAGAAGAGGAGGGAAGACTACCAGAACACATGGGAAGGGTCATAGGATAGGAAGATAGAACTTAATTACATTTTTTTGGATGAAAGAAATGAAGGGCAGGAGTAAAAAATCACTGAGGTTTCTAGCATGGCTGATTGAAGAACAGTGATTTCACTGAATGAGAAATAAAGGTAGACAAAATGATTTTGGCTTTGAGCAGATCCAGTGCGAAATAAGTGAGATATCCAGTGGGACACTCTAGTAGACTATAGGAGAAATGAGATCAGACCTCAAGAGAGGGAAAATTTGGTGTTAGGCCAACTTCAGTGCCAATAATGTGGTGGCTGTTGATAAGCAGAGTCTCTTGGAGGGGAGATGTGAGGAGAAAACACTGTACCAGGTCAAGGACTGAAAACTGTAGAAACCCCACAATTAGGGGTTAGGAACGAGAAGAAAATCGGTAAAAGAAAGTAAAAGACAAGAGGCTGGCAGTCTAGGGTAAAGCACAAAGCCAGTCTGTTCAGGGAGGTCATGGGAATGGTGTCCAGGAGAGGATGACCAGCAGTGTGGAGGACAACAGTAAGGTGGAAGCAGTGAGTCACAAGTGATCAGGAAATAAGGAAACTACTGAGTACCTCAGAAGGAGAATGGAAACAAGGTCGCAGAGGCAAAACAACGTAGTCAGGAAGGAAATGGAGGTTGGTATGTTTGCAAGGGAGGGATATGAGGGAGGGAGACAAACCATGTGATCTCCAGCAGAGACAGATGGAAATCTGTTAAGTTTTTCTCCTTCAGACAAATCTGTATTTGTGCTCCTCTGAAGTCAGAGGGGAAGGACCTACTACTGTACAGGCAGAGAGAGGGAGTACTGAAGAAATCAGGGTCCTCAAGAACTGACAAGGGACGAGACTTAAGACTTCGTGATTTTTTCACTTTTCAGATCATTTTGTGTAGCCTTATAATTTGAGATGTATAATAAATGGTTACTGAAAGTTTCTGCAGCTCTTGCACTAATATTTGCTACTGTTGCCCAAAAGCCCTACCAGGCAAAAAGCATTCTCCTTGGTTTAGCCAAATTTGTTCAAATAGAAAGTGTTCTAGAAAACTAAGATACATTCAAGTATAGCTAGTATGATTCTAAGCCTTTTAGAAGTTAGTGATAGAACTTGAACTCATTTCAATATAAAAAAGCTTATAAAGGCAAAATCCTGTCTCCTCCAAACTCTGCTTTAAGGTTCCCTCTCTGCAATTAAAAAATAAAATGAATGATGCCTTATCTTTCAGGTATTGATCCGGATTTGCTAGTTTTTCAACTATCATCTCGCAAATATCCAGATGCCCGTTCTTCAACTATTAGGTGGGACAGACTAAGAATGCTAAAGTCCATGAATCTGTACAAACAACAAACCGCCATGGCAAACCAAAAGCTACTTTCAATAGAGGCTCCAATATCAAACACACATCAAGATATGGTTGGAAACACAAATAATACCAGTTATTCTAAGGAATTAACCACAGATTCTTGGGCAAGATTCACTTCTTTGAATGACTCCATTACCACAAAGGTAAATATGGTCTTACCAAGTACTGATTTCATCAACAATCCAGATAACAAGACTATTTCTCCTTTCTTTGTACCCATAGACACAGAACTTTCTCATATGCCAATTCCATCCCAACTCAACAGTAGCAAACAATTACTGAACAAAACAAAAGGGTACAGCAGCAGAAACCATACATCTGAGAATGAAGATGAAACATCTGACGGGGCATCTGTGATTTCACAGACATGGCTGGTTCCTGTGGTACTCTGCAGCTCTGCCATCTTTCTTTGCTGTTGTATTGTCATCCTAGTATCCAGATGCTGTCAAAAGCAGCAGGGCCAGTGTAACCCAGGACAGAGAAAGTCAGGATCCAGGCAAATTGTAAAATGCAATATTCTAAAGACAAACTCTTAATAGTAAAAATTGTAGAGAATATATAAGCTTTCAAAGTACTATTTTTAGCTTTTGTAATCTAAGGGCAGTTGGGTTAAAAAAAATTACACAGGATGCCCAATTTCCCACCAATCTCTAAAAAAGGCCAATGTTGGATAACTGTCATTTTTATTTACCTTTAGAGTACAAAGTTCTAAAGTGCTAACGCTTTGAGTTTATTTAGCACTCAGTAAACTCATGTGAGAAATACAGTTCTAAGTGCTTTACATGTATTAATTCACAACTCTGATTTAAGCTTACTGTTATTAAACATTATACTATTACCACATTTCATTAATCAGAGAAGTTGTGGGTTTATTAAAAAAAATCATGCAAAAACAGAGTTCCCATATAACCTCCTACACGCAGTTTTCCCTATTATTAAAACTTTGCATTAGTGTGGTAACTTTCTTACAATTGATGAAACAATATTACTATAATTATACTATTAACTACAGTTCATAATTTACATTGGGGTTCACTATTTGTGTTATACAGTCCAGTGGTTAATATGTTTTTAGTAACATATATGCAACCTAAAGTTACCCATTACAAATTCAAATATGTAACTGAGTTATTTTCACAATGCTGTGCTACCATCACCATCATCCATTACCAACATTCTTCCATCATCCCAAATATAAATTCTGTACAATTTAAGCATTAACTCCCCATTCCCTACCCCCATCCTGGCCCCTGATAACTGTAATCCAGTATTTCACTTAATTTGTTTATACTAATTATTTCTTCTCAGCAAGATCGTAAAATGTTTATCCTTTTGTGTCTGGCTTATTTCACTGAACATGATGTCTTCAAAGTTTATTCATGTAGCACATATCAGGAAAACTTCATTCTTTTTATGACTATTATTCCTTCGTATGTATATACATTTGCAAATCCATTCATCAGTTGATAAGACACTTGGGTTGCCTCCATCTTTTGGGCAATTATGAATAATGTAGCAACGAACATTGCTGTGAAATATCTGAGTCCCTACTTTCAAATCTTCTGTGTATATACCTAAAGTGGGATTGCTGGGTTTAAAATTTTCCTGAAAAACCACCAAACTATTAAACCTTCCCACCTGGGAAACCCATGATACCCTCTTAAATGCTAGAGACTCCCAAGTTAATAGGCCAAGCCCCTGATCTTTTTTTTTTTTTAATTGACAAATCATCACACACAAACAGTTCATACATAGTTGTGTATTTATCACCATGATCATTTTTAGGACATTTGCATCACTCCAGAAAAAAAAGAAAAAAGAAAAGACTCATATATCCCATACCCCTTATCCTTCCCTCTCACTGACCACTAATATTTCAACTACCCAATTAAGTTTTACCCTTATCCCCCCCATAATTTATTTTTATCCATATTTTTTTTTACTCATCTGTCCATATCCTGGATAAAAGGAGCATCAGACACAAGGTTTTCATAATCACACAGACACATTGTAAGGTATATCGTTATACAGTCTTCTTCAAGAATCAAGGCTATTGGAACACAGTTCAACAGTTTCAGGTACTTCCCTATAGCCATTCCAATACACCATAAACTAAAAAGGGATATCTATATAATGCAAAAGAATAACCTTCCAAAATAATCTCTCGACTCTGTTTGAAATCTCTCAGCCACTGAAACTCTATTTTGTCTCATTTTACATGAGAACTGGAACTGGTTGATGTTCTTGGATATTGTTGACACCCCTTTTCAACATGAGAAATGTTAGAATGGGCATAACTCAAATATCTCTAAAGACTAGGAGAAGGATCAAAGGAGAAGGAGGAGTTATGACAAAGAAGTTAGGATTTAACAAATGAGTATGACTAATGCATTATTATATTGATATTTCTTTTTAGCCTCCAGTGTCTTGGAGCAGCTAGAAGGAAAATCTGAAATTGCAGAACTCTAACCCATACCAAACTTTGAAATTTATTCTATAGCTACTTATTAAAATGTACTTTGAAATGTATTGCCTTTTTGAATAAATGTATTTCACAATAAAAAAGTTAATTGGGTATTGATGTGAGGGTTTATTTCTAAGCTATCAATTCAATTCCATTAGTCTTGAGGCCTGCCCTTGTGCCAGCACCATGCTGTTCTGACTGTCATAGCTTTGTAGTAATTTGTAAAAGCAGGAAGTGTGGTTCTGCATTTCAATCTTTTTCAAAATAGTTTTGGCTATTCAGGTCCACTTACACTTCCATATAAATTTGATGCTTGGCTTTCTATTTCTGCATAGAAAACTGTTAGAATTTTAATTGAAAATGCATTGATAGCTTTGGGTAGAACTGACATCATAATATTTAGTCTTCCAATCCATGAACACAGAATGTCCTCCATTTCTTGGGTCTTCTTTGACTTCTTTCAGCAATCTTTTGTAGTTTTCTGTGTACAAATCCTTTACACCCTTGGTTAGATTTATTTGTAGATATTTGATTTTTTTAGTTGCTATTGTAAATGGAATTTTCTCCCTTGATTTCCTCTTTACATTGTTCATTACTAGTACATAGAAACACTCTGATTTTTGCATGGTGATCTTTTACCCTGACACTTTGCTGAATTCGTTTATTAGCTCTAGAAGTTTTAATGTTGATTTTTTCAGGATTTCTTATATTCAGGAATCTGTCATCTGCAAATAGGGAAAGTTTTACATCTTCCTTTTCAACTTGGATGCCTTTCTTTTTTTTTTTTTTACTAAAGTCACAGAGGTTGTAAGCTGTGGAGCCAGTACTTAAACACAGGCAGTCTCATTCAAAAGCACATGCCCAATATCACTGTCATATTAAGAAAGAGACTGTTTTCCCAATAAGGACAAAGATAACAGGGAAGAAATCATCAAATTTGTCTCCCAAATCAAATTATTTTAACAAGTGAAAAAAAAATTCTGTAGCAGTGTAAGTAAAATAGTCCTATAATTTTCAACCCAGTGAACAGCTTCTTGATTTTTATCGTTTTCTATGTTCAACTGGTTAATCCTCAATCCTAAATAATCTTCTCTATTTTCTAAAGCTGAGATGTCTTCCATTAATTATGGCTTCCATTAATTATAGTAACAAACTTTTTGAGTTTTCTGCATTGATTTCTATTGAATAACGTTTCAGTTTACATCTTCACTTGTATATATTCTCTTTTCCTGTGTGTATTAGTTTTAGGTATTTCAGCTCCTTAATTCCATCCAAGTCTTACATCAGACTTATTCTCTAAATCATATACTCAGACTGTTAAGTGTAGAAAACTGTATTCTCATCTCTAATGATCTTAAACTTTAGACCTTTAATTTATCCCTTAAACTCATTTTTAATATGAGAGCAGATTTTAAGACAGCCAAAAAGCATAAAGAATAAAGAGAAAAAATATTATAAGATTAATAAAATGATAGTTACCTCGTACATTAAAACAGATTGCCCACTAACTTAAGAGGGGTGTTTTCTTCAGTGTTGATATTGGGTATTAAAGAAAATGTCTATTTCTTGTTTAAATATGAGAAGAAAGAAGTTTACAAAATATTTATCAGGGTAATATTAACCATAAATATCTAATTTAAAAATGTAGTCAATTTGCCCTATCATGCTAATCATTCATAATACTAGGTTTCATAAATTTTATCAATTTCTTTCCTAATATATTTTTTAAAAGCATGCTGTTTAGGGACAGAATGTCAAAATCTAAATTACCCTGTGATTATATTTATTCAGGAAACTTTCTTTAAAAATTATTTGTATACATACTCTTTTGAAAATGATTTACTTTTTAGGAAAGTAAATATAAAATATGTAAATGTCATGTAACAAACTAAGTTTGCTAGGGGAAAAAAGGATTTCTTGCGGTTTCTCAAAATTTTACTCATTTTACTCCTGAAGTTTATATTGTTTCACAGAAATGCACCTAATTTGGGAAAAACGTATTTATCTTTGTAAGAAAACAAACTCATACCCCGTGTCTCTGTTAGCCTGTACCTTTGTTCAACAGATAAACTAAATAAACTCATGCTGGAGAGGTAACCAGACCCAAGAATCAGCCAAGGGGCAAAAACTACTGGAGCTAGAAACCGTATCTTTTGTGGAAGCCAAAGGAACGAAAGGGAACTTCAGCATAAAATGTAAAATTTTATTAAATGATGTGAGATCCAGGGCCCAGTCAATAACTAATAACCCATTTAAGCAATACCATCATACTAAAATCTCTTTAGCTTTGGAACTAGTCAAACCTTTCCAAAAAGAGTATAAATATCCAACATTATAAAATACTTACCAATATTGGAAAGAAAATATGAAAAAAAAAAAAAAGAACCAAAGCACCCTACAATTAAGAAAACAGATTTGTTCTATGTCTTGGTTGATATATGTTTAAGCAAGTTTCTTAGCTATATAACTTAAAGCATTTGAAGTCAGAAGTGGATGCATGTCAATACAGCAGATATCCCTGGAATCCTCACTATATAAGGATGAATAGAATATTCACTATATATATATTGGATTAATAGATTTTAAAGGCAGTGGATCTAATTAATAACATAGTTTAAATATGCTAAAATTATGACAACAGTTACAATTATTTTGAGGTACTTTTGTATTATTGATACAGCCTTTAGCAATTCAGTGACTACAGCCTTGAGTGTTGAGATCAGAATTCCATTTCCTTTCCCATGCACAGTATTATTACTGCACAATGGACTACCCTAACTACCACCTCTTAACAGGTTCTCAAATGACTACCTCACCTCAGTTTCTACTGATTTTATAAAGTTTCTTTCTTCAATCCTATTTCTGCATATCAAGTTTTTCTTAACACCACAGGGGTCTCTAAACGTACTGAAATTTTATATTTCTTCAGGAATACTCTAAATCTGAGTATTCAGATTTAATCTGATCTAAATCTGATCTAAAATCTGATCTAAAAATCCACATTTACGTTGCTTTTCATCTGCTATTCCTTCCAATAGAATTCAGCATGGCCCCTCTATTTTTTTGAACTAAGGGTCATATTTTGTGCTTTGCAACCCCAGAGCCTTGGCCTTGCTAACACCAAACCATATTTTCAATTTATATAAATATCTTAGGCACTGCTTTGAAATTTCTTTTGGTATTCATTTATGTTCTTTAATTCTGTTAGGCCAAATAAGTCTATCAGGCAAATTAACTGTCACCAATGCCTTTATTTTGATTTTAAATTAATCTACTTGTCGACAACTTTGCAAGGGGTAAGAAATGACTTACAGATATACTTAAAAATACTGAATTGACAGCTAAATTAAATGGAATGTTCCTTAGGGCAGTTCTCATTTTGGCACTTATTCCACTCACCCTGCCCTAAATTAAATTCGAGTCTTTCTATTTCATTTCTCTTTCCTGGGCTATGGCAGCTGTAACTGGGGCATCCAAAAGGATGGGTACAAGTTAATTTCCACTTCTACTTTTCTGCAAGCTTGGGCTTGGAGAAATAATCCCCAGAAAACAAAGTTGGATACTAAACAACATATAGTACCCCTTAAAAAAAGAGAGATGGGAACATTTTTTTTAAGGCTAGAAAATACACCTGAGGATCTGTTTCTTACCAGAACTAGTATCTGCAAAGAAAGGGTTGGAGAGATATTAAGTTATGCGAGAGCACTGGCCTGCAAGTCAGAGAACTGGGTTCTGAGCATAGCTTCCCAAATAATAAAAATTATTATACAAAAGCAACCAGTAAATGCTAATTTGTTAAAAAAGAAATATAACAGGTGACTAATAATTATATATGTGTGTGTGTGTATATGTATATTAAAGTTGTTAGGGTGGAAAAAAAAATCCAAACACTTTAGAAATGAAAGATATTATAGAGACCCTCTGATTAGTGCAAATGCCCCAATGAATAAATCAGAAAACTTTTGCATAATCATTCCCATTGCATATTTATATGAAACCAATAATTTTAACTCCCATGTAAAACAATATTTTTAAAACTTTTTAAATTTTATATCAAATTAGATACTGGTTACATATTCATTTCCTACTTCATATTTACGCCAAATTCAACAGTCTCTTCACTGATTCTTTGTACTGAGAAATGGTATTTTCATCTTCCCCCTCATTCTTAAGACTAATAACAGAATTTTTATAATTCTCAACTTCTTTAGAACTAAGGAGTTCTTCTTTATTCATTTCCATATTTTTCTCAGCAGCTTTAATATGGAGAAGTGTTTCCAGAATATTTTTTTCTGAGGGGCTATTTTTCCATATATACTGCTCCATATCTGCTTCAGACTTATATTTCTCCCATTCTTCAGTTTTCTGAAAGAAAAAACAAGTTCTGAATTCTGAGAAGTATTATCAAAAGACAGGTTTCTTAAATTTATTTAATTTGGGGGGGAGAAGTTTGCAAAGTATAGAGAGCACTTTGTCAGCAATTTATATCTACACTTTGATTTATTTTCCTTTTCCTGCACTGTTATTCACCTGGACCAAAAGCTTCAAGCCTGCACTCGACTACATGATGCTGGGCTGTCAAGCTTTGTCAGCACTCAGTTCTATCAATATAATTAATACTTTTTTCTGCCTTTAAAATTTGACTTATAAAGCGCTATCTTTTCCAGGAGAAAGAGAAAACACAACTATGGCAGCTTTCTATTCCCTAAATTATAACATCAAAAATTCACATTTCTCAGGTTAAAAAATAGTTAAGAGTTGAGAGGTGGCGGTAATTATCTTTGTAACATGCCTTGGGGATGCCAGGAAAGACTAATTATTACAATAAAATATAAAATACAGTTACAATACATGAGTTTTAGTTATAACAACTTCATATATTCAGGCATTTTCTTTGTTACTAACTTGATTTTCTGTTTCCATAATGGAAACATTTTTTGTTGCTACTTTTTTTCCCTCACATAAATTATTATGAGCTATTCCAGGAAATACTAGTTGCTTTCCATTAATATGGCATAGATTTATGTTGTAAGTGAAGATGTACCATTCTATGAAAAATTAAGCAATGCAACTAATAAACAATATGCTCTGGTTCAGGGAAGTGCTGAATTCCAGCCACATTCCTTTCAAATTAACAATTAACAAGAGTCTGAGAGTCTGAGCTATAGGTTATTACAGAATCATCCTCTATTCTGAATAACAACTCTTAAAGGTGACAAATCCAAGAAATTTTAATGTTCTTTAAAGAATCAAAAGAGAGGTAGATCCATAAAGCTGCCAAGAGTAATGTTCTACCACTGAAAAATCCCCTGAAAGAGATCCAGTTTTCACTCAGAGCTCCTAGGCTAGTCATAGTCAGAGCTAAGTAAGCATGAAGGAGGCAGCAAACAGTCTTGATCCGGACAACCCTCCCATCTGTATCCCCACTACAGGAGACAATGAAAAAAGGTAGAACCACCTCATAAAAAGCACTGGAATTCTGTCCCTCAAAGGTTAAAGAGAAACCTGACCCCACAAATAGACATTGGGGGTGCCACTAAATCAGCAAACACCATTCAGATCTCGGAGGCCCAAAGAGGCCCACCTCACCCTAAAGAGACCCCTAACAGAAGAAACACTCCTTCAAAGTTCTTCAAACTGAGTACCTTTCCCTTCAAAGAAAACAATAGGATGTAACATGTTTTCCCAGGTCTCCAAATCCCTGAGCCCAAAGTGGAGTACTTGCACATCCTGTCCGTACATGTCTGCCTCTGCCTGCCTATACTTTAATTCCTGTATCTTATCCAGCTGAGAATCAACTAAATCGCCTTTTTCTTTTTTTATCTGGTAGGAAGGCTTTAGTCTTTGGGGGAGAGAGGGAGTGGTTAATGCGAAATAACTTCTTATTGTGCCCTTCCCCCACAATCCTGTTGCTAATAACTCGTAACAGTCAAAATCTAGATTTTATAACTTTAAAAATATAACTGGTAAAATTAACCTAACCTGAGCGGCGCAATGGTGGCACAGTGGCAGAATTCTCATCTGCCATGCCAGAGACCGGGGTCCGATTCCTAGAGCCTACACATGTCCCCCCCTCCCCGCTAACCCTTGATTTTTACTGTAATATGTGGCGATGGGATAAATATCAGCCCAATAAATACAACACTGCTCCTTATTTAAGGAGCTTGGAAATGCTTTAAATGTTTCAAGACAATGTCATAGTTTCTTTTTACAATTTTAACTTAACAAGTGAAGAATATTTAATGTAAGAGGCCAACAAAGTATATTTTAAAGCACTAAATGAAACAGTTACTCCATCTCAATCTCGACTGTTAGAAGACAAGCAATTAAGAGACTTAGTTGTTTAAATATTGTTTCTCCTAGGTTAATCAGGATTTTCTTAACCGCTTTTATATAGATGCTTAAACTGAGCAGATAACCAGAGTAAATGCACCCAAAATTTCAAACATTTCATCTCTCTTCCTCTTACATTCGGTATCTAATCTGTAAGCCAACGTATATTACAGGTGCACCATGACACTGATTCTCTTGGCCCTCAAGGTAGCTAGGTGAGTCTGGAGCTGCAAGAACAGCCACATGCAGCCTCCTCCTTCGTTTATCTCAGCAAAAACTTTTCTACATGTGCAATGACATGAAAAGAGAAGGAAAACTCTGCATGACAGGATAATATATGTATATAAAAGGAAATCACTACACTTTTAAACAATCACAGTTAAAATAAACTACAAAAGGCATGGCTTCTTACTAATCCTGTATTGATACAGTGCAGTGCTGGGCTTCGCTGCAAGCTAAACAAAACTCCAGCTTTCTATAATTCCAGCTTTAAGATTCGAACGCTGTACAGCTGAATATAAATTCCTAGATAAAGACAGTAATAATTCCAATTAATTGAATATTTACTCAAATGCTTACTGTGATAGCCTGAAGTTCCTATCCCAGAAAAACATGCTCTTATTCTTAACCCATTCCGGTGGTTTTGAAACCACTATGAACAGGACCTTCTAATGAGGTTACTTGAGTGAATGTGTGGCACAGCTGAATAAGGATGGGTCTTAATCTTACCAATGGAGGGCTTATTGAGAAGGCAGCAAAGGATAAAAGCACACATAACAGCCATAAGCTGGAAGTCAATGGAATCCAGAAGAGAATGGAGAAGATACTACCATGTGCATTGCCATGTGACAGAAAAGCCAAGGCCCAAGAATGCCACAGTCTTTAGGGATAAAGTATCACCTGCCTCAGGCCTCAATTTTGTACTTCTCAACTCAAAACCATGAGCCAATAAATTACCATTGTTTAAGTCTGCCATTGTATGGTGTCTGTATAGCAGATGGGAAACTAAAATGCTTACATGTATTTCTTACTTTATATAATTCTTAAGACTTAGTGGATTAGATTTTAACATCTCTACTGAAAAGAAAAGTAAGTCTTACAGAAATTAAATAGAGCACTACAATATCTTGGAACCAGATGGGCTTCAGAGTTCAGAAATCCTTGTATCCTAGAAAGTCAATGCATACATCACATATTTTGTAACACCTCTGAGTCGACAGCAACACCTGCTAATCAAACAATTACTATTCTTCCAGCAATGTGTATGACTATTCATACAAAGTGGGATAAACAAAGGATATAGGTAACCTCCCATCCATTCAGATCACATTCTGCCACCAAATAAGTTATGAAAAAACTATCAACTTTCAAAGCTCTTTGGATTTAAGAATGGCAGGTAGATGGGCTATGGATCTGAGATTTGCTCAAGATAATACACGAAGAGGGCATAACACATTATTTAACATGGGGTTTGGTGTTCCTCAGATCTGAGTTTAAGGTTTTGCTTCACCATGATGGTGATATTTAAATTCCTTAAGCTTGCTTGTCTTTTAAGAACTGACTCCACAGGATTCCTCTAAGGATTAAAGGATATGCTTATGCTTAAAGTACCTGGGGTTCACAGTAAACACTAAGTGAATGTCTTTTATTAATAACATAACTTCAAAGAAGAATGAGATTCAAGCCCACATTTGTCTAACTCCAAAACCCATATTCTCATGCCAAGGATTTGAGAAGGAATAGATTGGGGTGAACTTCCACAAACATTAGAAAATAACACCTTCAAATGCACAGGACATGTACCCCATCACTACCACTTTGAAGCAATAAATTGAAATTTTAAAGGTATATGTAAACATATGACCAGCTGTCCAAATGTTTCAGATTATTCTCACTCAAAATCATATGACTGACTTTTATGAAATGTGGGTAAATATACAGAAACAAGGTTTTTGTCACTGATATAAAGGTATATTTTTAATGATGTTTGCTGTTAAATGTATCACAGATTAGGTTTAATTTTCTGAGCTAATCACTGATTCTTAAAACAAGTTAACACTAGTTTCCTAGTCTCCTTTGGGTGTAGGTTTTTTATGTCTAAGTAAATTTAGACTAGAAAACACGCACATACTAGGAGATAAATAGCATGCACATCTTACAAAGATGATATGTCTCAATATTTTGCACTGAGCCACTACTAGGATTAAAAATAACATCTAATTTTCTGAAATCCCATGTTAAATCTAAGAAAAGATCTTTACAATATCTTAAACATCTTAAGAGAGTCTCAGCTTTTCAAGAAAGAATTGTAAAAACTAATTATTATAACTATATTTACTTTTTGAGGGAAATCCTTTCTAGTTATTATCATAAAAATTTTCAAAGATGAGTACTGATAATAGCACTGACACAAATGAGGCTTGTCAGTGAAGACAGAGAGCTAACTGGAAGAGCTGCTGGTCTGTAGATGATATATCAAAACTAGGTCTGTAGATGATATACCAAAACTAATTCAAAACATCTAGTCTTCATCAACAATATCAGGGCAATAATATTTTCCATGAAACAAGTCACGTTTAATTTTTCATTGCAGAGGTATAGATATAAAGCCTTTGGGTATGGGAGACTCTGAAAATTATCTTTTAATTTTATAATATGACTTCCACTTTCAAACAGGATGTAGTAGGGTTATAGCACGTCTCTGGCTCCAGCTACAACCAGAAAATGCCAGGTAAATGACAAAATAAAAACAAAGAAACTCATTTTGAAAGACAACAGAGATTTACGGAATCACTGTAATGATTACAGAACAGAGATTACGGAATCACTGGAATGACTAGATGAATGTGGATTCATGTTATGGAATGAGGCTGAACAGCTATTAGAATATTTACTACATTTCAGGTACTCGTCAAAATATTTTATATATACTAACTCATTTAACTTCTCACAAAAAATTTACGAGGTAGTACTATTATCATCTCTCTTTACAGACAAGGAAATCCAGGCTGGATCCAGGTGTCACCTCTTACCATCTTATTTACAACTCGCTTTGCCTAGGATATGAATCATGGTAATATTCCATACCTCATGATACAAGAGTGCTATATGAGAGAAAACAGTTTAACCATTAAGGGAAAAAAAGTTATTTGAAAAATTAAAAACAGGAATAGGCAAATATCTATTATAGATAAAAAGTGCAAAAAAACTATTGCCAATTCCTTTATCTAATAAAAAGTAAACTTTGACTTGAATACATCAAGGAATTAAATCAAATTCAGATCCATTTAAAAAACATTTACTGGATGAGAATATGCCAGATACTGTACTAGATACTGAACATGATAAAACCAAACAGTTCTTGCCTCAGGATCTCACAGTCTAATGGCATTAGGCAGACATGTATACAGGCAATTACAATAAAAGTTAAAAATGGAATGCTAACTGGAGGGGAAGAAGGGTTAGCCAAGGGAGAAAGAGTATAGAAGTATGGATAGGAAATATCTAAGAGAAATTACATTTGAGGGGTAGTAAAGGATTCACATGAATCTGCAAGGCTAATCAATTTGAAAAAAGGATTATGAGCAAAGAAAACAGCACAAGCAAAGTTATGAAATTATGTAGCATGCTCATTGTGGCTGAGGCATGAGGCACATAACCTGTATTTTTTTAGTAATTGTTAATGAGGTGGCAAATTGCTGTGAATGACATAGGTAGTTCAGATTTTATCCTAAGTGAGGGGAATCCACTGAAAGATTTTATTGCAGAATATCTTACAAACAGACTTGCACCTCAGAATAATTACTCTAACAGCAATATAGAAAATGGATGAGCCAGGGAAATCTATTAGGACGCTATTAGAATTATTCAGGTAAAAACAATGAAGATCTAAAATATGGCAATAGCAGTAGGGATGAAGAGAGGAGAAAGCTTTAAGGGATATTTAAATACTAAAACTGAAAAGACTTGGTAACTTATTGGATATCAGCGGAGTGAGGGAGGAGAGGAAATGAGTGCTCAGGTTCATGGCTTGAGCACTGGGTGGGGGAAAAAAGAATGAGCTTTTCTTAAAGGTCTTTAAATATATGGTAGGCTCTAGACTATCAGAGGAAGAAAACATCTTGCCTGAATGCAATGATAGGTGTGAAGTGTCACCTTCACCACGTTACTATTGGGCTTAATGATCTAGAACAACAGCCTATATCCCACCACTTCAAATCTAAACTCAGATTTATGGAGGACAAACAAATCCCTCCATAGTCTTGTCCCTCTGATACTAAAGACATGTACCAAAACTGTCTTAAAAAGAGATATGCCAACCTTCTGATCAGTTTCCATATTAAAAACATTCAAAGAATGGGAGAAATTATTCACAAGCAGAGGTCAGTATCAGAATCATGTGTGGAGTCTTAAAAATAGACACACCTGGGTCTCACAACTACAGATTCTGCTTCAGTAAGGTCCAAGCAGCTGTACTTTTAAAAAGCATCACAGAGGAGTTTGGTGCAATCCCCAGCTGAAAATAATTTATGGAGGCAGGTGAATTTTCAATTAGTCAATAGTTAAATTTGAAAAGATAACAAAATAGCAAATAAAGTTCAAGGTTTGATTTCATCTCTTTTTTTCTTCTATGATTTTTATAATGGAAGTCAAAGTTGAACAAAACTAAATACTATGATATCGTAAAAAAAAAAAAAATGAAATTCTTGAAGCTCTAAGTTCAGGTCTGAGTTCTTCCACTAATAAACTCTGACCTTGGGCAAGTACTAACTAGCCCTCTCCTCTAAGCTTTAAATTTCTCCATGTATGAAGTGAAGAAATTATAATAATGATAATTTCTTAAATTCCTGGTGTTCAAAGTTTGCACTAATTTAAAATGATGGCCACAATAAATGGGTGGCCACAATAAATACTCTTCCTAAAAAAGGTATTAATTCAAAGCACTTTTTAAAAAGGGAACAAACTCTACTCCTACCCCCTCACCCCCTGGTTTTGGCATCATTTCTGTGTTACTCCAAGGTGATCATCTGCAATAGCAGAGGTTAAAAATGAAAGGAAGAGTCAGAAACAGTGTGTGTTCTCCAAGCCACGTCACAAGTCCATATGTAAAACAAAGGCCAGATGTGTTATTTGTCTGGAATCGAGTAAAAGATAGCATTTTGTCACTCTTACTGTCACTGCTCTAACTGAATGCTTAGACCCATTAAGGGAATACAATTAATGTGTTTACTTAGAAGCTTTTCTTTAACACTATAACATTAATAGACTATGTATCAAGTGTGAAACAAAAATATATTTAAAGAGATGCTTTTTGTTATTAGTAAAGATTATTCTAGAATATAGATTGTATTAACATTGTCTAATAGAGAATTTGTATAATAAACTCACAAAAGCAAATATTTGTGGAAAACTTCCAAATACAGAATTTTTCTTTTAAATATCTGAAAAAATCATATAATGAAATAAAAAAGAAATTTGACTTGAAACATGGGTTACTTAATTGCACTAAATTTTATCATGTGCAGTTAAAATGTGAACATATTTCTTGTGTGTACTCAAGTGGAAAAGGCTCTTGAAAATTTAGCAAATTGGACTTCAGCTTGACAAGGACAGAGACTAGAATGTTGTGAGTTTAAGTATACATAAATGTATACACATAAAAGTATGTATAAATACATATAATACAGAAATACATATGCATTTGTATGTGTATATAAATAAAAATAAAATTGGTCGAGTCACAAATGTATAAATACTTCAGATGTACAGTCTATTATAGAAGTTTTTTTTTATGACTTAAGAAGGGACATACATGTAAGTTATTTTTAAGACCAAGCCAAAAAAAAAGAAATCTGATCAATACATAATACAAATAATACATCTATGAAAACGAAGTATCTCAAACTGTTGCAAAGATATTTCTTAAAAACTTGGCATAATTTTGATTGTGGATTAATAATATTATCAATAGATTATTAATAATCCTTCTCAGTAAGCTAATTATTGCTGACAGCTAACAAGTCTGCTAAATTTTGTATTACTGAAAAGGAAGTTGACTTGTTGATTTGTCATCTTGCTCTTAAATATACGTAGAGTTGAAAACATTCTACTTCAGGTCAATTTAAGGAAATCCAAAACAATGAGCAATATTTCAACAGCTATTATCAAATCTTTAGTGCTCACACTTAGCACTGAGCTATATACTATGAAGTACAAAAATTTAAAAATCAGATTCCTGCTAATAAAGATTTAAAAGTTAGAAAGATATAACATAAATTTAAAAATTAACGACTAAGATGGCTTTATAGTCTCGAGTGCCCCAGTTATGAATATAGAAAATACAGCAGGACAGTACAATTTCCTAGTTACACAAAGCAGGGATTAGGCAAAGAATAACAGGCTCAAAGTGGTTATTATTAGTTAAAGCCTTGAAGGACATATAAGTAGAAAAGAATTAAAAAATCAAACAGGAAATTATGTGACCCTCATAACATTAGTAATATTTATTACTAAACCTACTTACTTCCACTAGATTTTTCCTCAGTTAAAGATTCTATGTTTTCCCCCTTCTGCATTAGTCTCCATATCCAATAACACCACACAAATAACAGGCAATCAATAAACACTTGACATTTTTAGTTAAAGCACAACTGACATTTGATTCTAATAAATACTAAGACAGGGAAAGAGATGCCTTTTCAAATAACTAATAAAATGGTAGATCAGTTCATCATTGCTTTCTGGACACATCTATACTTTGTAAATAAGCTGTTCAGTATGCTGATTTTGAAATATTTTCTAGTCTCATCTCCTACCTCTGCCCTGTTTGTCCTCTACCATGATCACACCAAACTTCTGCCTGTTATCTAAACCCATGAGGCCTTGAAAGTCCTTCGTCCACTTTTCTACTACAAACTCCTCTTCATCTTTCACCAGTCATCACTTCTGTGAAGGTTCCAGAGAGAATTAACCTTTCTCTGCACCTCCCAAAGTATTATGTTCCTACTTCGATTATCTAGCTCAATAGACTATATTATAAACATAAGTTTCCTTCCAGAAATTAAGGTGCCAAAGGGCTTTTATTTAAGGAAAGGCAGAGGCTTGTTCTTTTTTGATAGTTCTACCAACATCTAACATCATAACTTATATGCAAGTGCTAAATAGTTGCTGAATGCAAAAAAGAATAAATACAACAAATATCGTTCAAATGTTTTCTAATATACCCTGGCAATATGTGTATGTACATGTGCACACCCAATCACAATAAAGTCAAAGATAGATTAAATAGCACATGGCTTTGCAAAAGGGTTCTTCATTTTTATCAGAAATATCTGCAACAAGGTTTCTTTAAAAATGAATTATTTTAGTGAGTGTAAAATTATTCAGATTAGAAACTATTATTATGTGCCCTTTCAGAACAACTTTATTTCAAAGGTAGATATATTTTTAATTGGCAGTAAGATTATCATGAATCTAAATAAGACAGTCAAATAACTCATATTTTAAAAAGCAAATATTAGTAATTTAGTATCAAAATAATCTATGAACCTTTGGCATTTGATTTCAGAGCTGTTTTTCAAAGCAAATACTTTTTTTCTTACTCCCAATGTCTGTGTTTTAAATGAAAGTATACCATATAACAAAAGTTAAAATTTAAGTTTTGTTATTATCAGTTGTGTCAGAATATGAATAGGATAAATGATCTAAAAATTCAAATAGGACAGGATACAGATCTGACGTTATTTACTTGTATAAACTGTCAAATGTAAGCTGAATACAGAAACTGGAAGTAAACGAATTTGAAATTCTAAGATCTTTCTTCATTTTAGTATTATTAACAGTATTAATAGTCACTATGGACTGAGAATTTACTATTTGGTAGTTCTATTTGCCAGACACGTTATGTAAATTCTCCCTGAATTTAAAAATCCATACAAAAATATTACAAGGAAACTGAGCCTCAGAGGTTAAATGATTCATCCAAGGCCACAAAGGTAGTAAGTAATGGAACTGGGATTTGGACCTTCATCCATTTGGCTCCAAAGGGTAAGAATAAATTCACTTCTATACTAACAATGTAATAATGAAATATCAAATCAAATATCTGCAAACCTTTGCATCTTCAAATCGCTGAAGGAAAACCGGTCTATATGTAAATCTGTCTCTTATTCTCCTCCTAGCAATGAAATCATCATTACTTGAAGCACTGCTAAACTGTTATGCCTGAGGTCTATGCTTAATGGTCTACTTTGATACTTTCATAGTTAAAGTTGTTTTAAATGGCATTAAAACAGGGGCCTTCCTTATATTAAAGTCTAGATGAACACTTTCTCAAAGAGGTTTCAGAACTATGTTGCAACATAAAACTACCAATAATTTTTTTCCCCAAAACTACTTAGAAGTAACCTCCATGGAAAGGTTAAAAAGCTAAGGGGAGCACATATTTGAGTATGAAATACTGTGAAACCATTCTACAAAAAATAAAGCAATGTATTAAAAAGTGGCACTCTAAATATTTGATTAAATACCAGGTGGTTACATCAATTTCAAGTATGAATTCCATGCTGGTGAAGGAAAAAAGAATTTCAATTCAATAAAAATTCTGTTCCAGCAGCTGTGCAAAATTTCAGGCTCATCTGCATTCTCTTAAAGGTTCTTCACTGATGGTACTTGTTTGCAAAGGATCAAGAGCCAAGTTTAATATAGAAATTCTTTAATTATATCTGTTAAGGATAGCTGTATATGACTACTTACTCTGGCATCAAAGTAATTAACATTAAAGATCAAAAACTTCTTACATGAATCCAAAATACAAGCTTGTTTGGATTCTATGTCATGGAACCGCAGAAAGAATTCAATAAGTCAACTTTCACTGAATTTATTTATGCCTGTTATTTCCTTTGGGGCAAATTCATTTTACAGGCTGCTGGCAAAATAAGAGACTCAAAACTAGTTGGCCTTATTGTTTGGCGTTAACTCTTTAAGAAGCAGTCAGAGTTTCAGTTAATTCAGCCAAGTCACTGGTTCAAAGGGGAATTTAATTACCTTCAGCCAAAGACATTGCTAAAATCAACTGATAGCAGAGAAATTGACTGTCATTATGATGCTGCTCCTGAAGTGAGGAACGAGAAAACCCAGATGATTTATGACAATGAGAATATCTCAAAAGAAGAGAAGCAACAGCAACTTTTAGTTCATTTCTAACCTTCCCACAAAATTTTATTTTCTTTCAACTTTGCATCCATCCTGCTTGTGTTACACACTGCTTTATTAATATCAATGAAATACTGTAAACATTTTAGAGAATGGCTGCATGTGTTCACAGAACTGTAATCCTTCAGGGACGGAAGGAGGTTTTAAAGACCATCTAAAATAACTATCCTTTCACCATATCCCCATTAATTGGCCCATGGATGGAGCATTTTCTATCAAGGTAGCCCACTCCATCTTTGGATGGTTCCTGTAGAAAGTTCTTACTCAGTGGGTTCTAACTAAGCAAAAGTTCTCACTACTGCTTCTACTTTATTGTATTTCCAATGATATAAAAAAAATTTAACCCTTCTTTCATATAAGTCCTTCACATATAAGAGATCCTTCTGACTCTCTCTGAGCCATCTGCATTCCTTCAAATTTTCCTAATATGAAATGTTACTGAGTCCTCTGTATGTGTTGGGCATGCTACCAAAAACAAATTGTATGCAATATGTAAAATTATTTTACTTTTTAAAAATAATTTTTAAAACTTTAAATTATCTAAACATATTAATTTTCAACTTTAAATTGGAGAAGCTGATGCACAAGCATAGTAAAATCACCTTTATAAATGTCTTTTTATACTAAAATTCCATAAATTCAGACAAGACTATTTTTAATACGATTTAAACAATTTAGTTGCCTTTACTTGTTCCTAATGTATAACATTCAAATATTCACACTAAAGGTGATGTGATAATGAAAAATTTTAATAAACATTCAAAATACAAAGTTCTACAAAGTCTTGGAATTTGTTCTGCAGTTTATTTGCATTAACAGGATGATTATAAATTCTCAAGTGACATAGACAATAATTACTCTTCCACAACTGATAATTTCCAGTCAAAGTAAAAAAACAACAAAGTTAAAAACTCTGAATTTTAGAGACATTTCTGTTACCTGATTTCTGTAAAGTTCTGAGATGGATTCCATTATCAATTTTAAGATGCTCACTCTCTATGTCCATAGACACTACCTCGGACAGTTCATACATGTTTAGTTTATTCAGTGGTTCATAAAACACTCAAAAACTTGCCACAGACTGTTGTAAAAGATTAACAACATCTACATTACACTGACAAAATTATTAAACATTCACACACAATTACTTACCCAAGATTCATGGTATAAAACTGTCAGTAGATATATTGCATAATCATAATTCTGTCTCTTTAAAGGACACCTTTAAAAAAAGAGAGAGTGGAAGTCAAAATTCTAAAGACTCAGCATATAGAACAATTTGCAAAACATACAACATACTAAATATAGCAAAATTCAATTCTAAGAGTAAGAAAAGTCTCTGGTTCACTATTTGAGGATACTGAAAACTGGACAATCTTAATAAAGATTAAATATTTTTATTTAATATCCTTAGATTAAATATCTTTATTTAATATCTTTCGTCATCACTTTTATTTGAACCTCATAATAATTTTATATAATTTTTAACATGATTGTGTCCTATCCAAGTGCTTTTTGTGCTATCTGGGCAGGTAAAGCATACATGCTAAGACCATTTTTTTGGAAAAAAGATAAGACAGATGATAAATGGATATTGAACATTAATCTTGATTTGCCTAAAGTGCTTCTTTTAAAAATGAGTCACACTAAACAATGCTGTACTGTGCTGCTGTATTTAAAATGGAATTAGTTACCTCATGTGCCAGTGCGAAGCTATCATGTACCCCAGAAAAGTCATGTCTTTAATCATCATACAGTGTTGACGGGTGGGATTTTTTTTTTTATATGGGCAGGCACTGGGAATCGAACCCAGGTCTGTAGCATGGCAGGCAAAAATTCTGCACTGAGCCACCACTGCACCATCCCAGGTGAGATCTTTTTATTGTTCCCATGAAGATATGATCCACCCAATTGTGGGTGGTAACTTTTGCTTAGATGGTTTTCATGGAGATGTGTCTCCATCCATTCAAGGTGGGATTGCTTACTGGAGCCCTTTAAAGAGGGAATCATTTTGGAAAAAGCTTTAGAGCCACCAGAACCAACAGAGCCCATGTAGCCAAGACCTTTGGAGATGAAGAAGGAAAACATCCCTGGGAGAGCTTCATGAAACAAGAAGATGGGAGAGAAAGCTAGCAGACATCGCCATGTACCCTTCCAGCTGAGAGAGAAAAACCGTGATTTTATCAGCCTCTCTTGAGTGAGGTTAACCTCTTGTTTATGCCTTAGTTTGGACATTTTCACAGCCTTAGAACTGTGAACTTGTAACCTAATAAATTCTCCTTTTTAAAGCCCTTCTCTTTCTGTTATATTGCTCCTGGCAGCTTGCAAACTAAAACACTCAACGTTAGGTAAAACTTCAACATAAATAAGAGATGGCATGCTAAACTTTTAGGTTAACAAAATATTATCAAAAAGGAAACAATTATATCTATTTTCTTTAAATATAGAAATAAGACCATTATATGATAAACGAGTTTAACAGTATTCTGGTACTATATTAAAGCTTTTATTTAATAAGACTATTAAATACTCTTAAAAATGGCTACCATAAAACACATACACCCATTGATACTTATAAGTTTTTATGAAGGCAAAATTATCTGATACTTACAGCATTTCAAAGGAAAACATTTTAAAGGTATTTTTTTAAGTTGCACAAACTCCTAATATTATCTTATATTTTCTAAAGATAGTGAAAGAAAATATTATTAATATATTTCAAAATCTATTTTCTCCCACATGGTAATAATCTAAAACCATGGTTCCCAACCTTTTTCTGCTTCCACATTGTTGCTATTTCTGTATGTGTCCTAGCACTTAATCATGTATAAAGCCTAACTGATACTGTTACTCCCACATGCTTTGAAACTGGTGGGGTGGGAGGAAGGGGAGACAAATATATCTGCCTGCTTGCTCCTTCTCTGAAGGCAGGTCTTTTAGATTTTGACATAATATAGAAAACCAAAGCATAATTCTAGAAATAAAATAACCATTTATTAAAACACAGCAGCCACCTTTCTTTGCCCCAAATAAAAATGACTGATTTATAAGTTCATAAAGGAAAAATTTAAGACTGCTTTCAAGAAAGTCTACCTATTTACAAAAGCATAAGTGCCTTGGTAAATCCAATTTCCACATATATAATTTAATGATTTTGATCTTTGTAGAAAACTATTTAAGCATTAATCATCAAATCACATTTTTGTCTTCTTCTAACATCTTTCCTGAGTTTTATAATATATGGATATATTAAAATTAAGATTAAAAATAATAACTTAGCTAGGCAATCCTCTCTGTATAAAGATCACATCAGCAGCAGGCTAGTGTGAAGATGGTATTAAAACATGAATTACACAACTTCTCTGACCTAGTAAGTTGATATAAGGAAAGACCACCCTTATCTTCAAGGTAAATTCTCTGAAAGGACTGATAGGGGACTGTAGGACTATAAAGTCACCCATGTGATCATTTTAAGCTTTTTATCCTTTACCTATCTGTCCTGATGGTAAGCACATCTGTGGTCTTGCAGTATCGTTCTCCTACAAGTTTAATAAGTTTCTTCTTTGCATGATCATCTAAATTCAGACTGGAAAGTTTAACCTTAAAAATAAAAGAAAAAACACATTTGAAAAATTTCATTTGATACACTTTGATGAAAAAAATGGTAGCAAGGTTATTTATATTAAGATTAAGCCCACTAAAAGGGAACCTTTTTAATCTCTTCTCTTCTACAAAGTGTATGAACTCAGCATGCATTATATAAAACCTGATCTTACTCAAACACACAAAAAAAGGAGGGTAGGAGGGTAGCATACTGTTCGGAGTTCTTTGAAATGTTCAGGGCATTATGTCTTTTACATGAAAATAAGGTGTTTATGAATAGTATTAATATAATTCAACTCAGTCAATGTTAATAAAAGATGAAATACAGTGAAAATGAATAGATATAAAGGTGTCAAGAAATTTTTACTATGCAACTATCATATTCTATATTATAATTAGTTTAAGGCAAACTATTTTTAAAGGGTATAGATACCTCACAAAAAAAGTTAGTATACAGAAACAGAGAGGACTAAAAAATTTTGAAATAATTCAGCTCAGCATTTCTCAAAATATTAATGCCAACCCCACAGGATGTTAAGAATTATTTTTTTAAAAAAAATAGGTTATTTCCGTCAAATATATTTAGGAAATGCTGACTTAACCTGGGTTCTTTACAGTGGAGAAGGTAATGTTAATGAACATTCTAAAACTTCAAAATGTAGAGTTGGTATGTAATGATTTCCAAATTTACTTGATCTCATATTCCACTTTTCAAGGGACAAGTGGAATCAATTTTCCTTAAGACATACTTTGGGAAATACTGGACTAAATGAACTAAGTTTTTACTATACATGGAATTATGGCATAGGCTAAAAGTATACCTAGCAATGAATAGGTTAGATACAGGAAAATAGGTTAGACACTGGAACACAGTTAAGGAAGGTAAACCATAAATTATTCTTCCACAGATATCATTAAGAATAAGAAAAAATTATAATTGGATGACGAGGGGAAAAGGCAAAATAGATTTTGTGATCCCATCTAGTTCTGGCTAGCTTCAAATACCCTGTACATCCCTCACAACATTATAACAATTGGCGTATTTATCTTTCCATTTCTCCCACTAGACTGCAAACCCATATAGAGCAGGAACATTGCCACTGTTCTTGGCAATGGTCTAGTACTTTAAAAAGCATGCAACACACATTTTCTGAGTTCGTAAATGAAAAAAAAGGTGAGCGATAGTGCTTTTTTTTAAAAGTCCTACATAAATTTTTCACATGAACTACAGAAAACAGAAAATAAATACAAACACACTCAAAAAAATTTTAGTAAGAATAATAACGTTTAAATATATATACAGGAGAATGCTCATGTTGCCAACAATATGAATTATCATAGACCTCTGGAAAGAATATAAGTTAACACTAGAATATCAGCTTGGCAGACAAAATAAGCTACTGAATAACTTCGAATACTAACAATATGGGGAATTATAAGTAAATTGTAAAAAGTACCTACATTAAGCTATAATTATGCAAGTATATGCATATACACATAGACAGTACACAGAAAGAAATGAATACTCTTTATATTAGTGAGAATGTAGTGATTTTTCCTTTGAAAATCCCCTTCAATGAAATCACAATATTTGATAATAAACTTAAAAACCAAGTTAAAATTTTACATTTAGAAAATTTAATCATTCTAGCTTAAATTAAGAAGTGGTAAAAAAAAATTGCAATGCTGATCATTACTGTAATAACTACTTTAAAACTCATATTCACTTTAACATTCTAATGTTAAAAAAAAAACAGATTTTGCCATTAACTTGCTATATTTCAAAAACAACTGTGTGGTGCACCCACGCCACCTGCTAGCACTCAAAGGCACTGCAAAGTTTTAATCTAGTGTGGACTAATGCCTTTACTTTTAATCTGAATATCATTCATTGTCATACTTTTTCCAAAATTCAAAAGAATCCTCAGGTTTTTATTTTTCAAACAGCTATATTCCAAAGAATTAATATTGTACTATCAGTGGCATATGGAAACTCTGAATTTGATGCCTGATTTTCCTGTAAACCTACAACTTTACTAATAAAAACAAAAAACAAAAAAAAAATTGTACTATTAAGATTCTTCCCAAAACAATATCAACATTTCAAATCACAGAAATCCGAGTTGTGTGTGTTTATTTTCAAATGCCCTCATTTTAACATGAAAAGAGCGACAAATATTGAGAAATGTCTAAATATATGAAATATTTTCTTCATACACAATATGGTACAGTTAAAGAACTCTGGAATGACATGAGACAAGAACTGGGTTTGGTTTTGAGACTTGCCTCTTAACAGCTATATGACCTTAAACAAATACTTTTACCTGAGACTGTTTTCTCATTTGTAAAATGAAGATTTTTGTTATGAATAAGATTATATAGAAAAGAGCAGTTTTGAAAGTAAAGTCTATATAAATAAGTTGTTTTTAATTCTGAAGTACTTTTATGAATATTAAGAGAAACACGACACCTTTTTTCTCTGAATTAAAATATGCGAAAATCTCCAAATAATTCTTTATATTTGATTACCTTCAAAAACTATTTCTTTAATCATGCCAGAATGCACATACTTTAGTACCAGTGTTTTACCTACTTTTACTCTTGAACTATAATGAGAATCTAGGACCCCACTACTGAACTTCAACAGTGAGAGGGCAAAGTGAAAAGGGTCAAAAAGAGCAGACATGAGTCACGTGGAAGGGATGCTAGGGAGCTATAAAAATATTACATGGTGGCACAAGACACAAAAAAGGAGACAAAAAGAAATGGTAGCACAATACAATAAGTGATAGCTGGTAGAACACAGCAAATAAAGGAATGAGGTGTTTGTTTTTTAATGTGAAATAAAATACACAAATCTTAGACCCAATAGAGACTTCAGATATCATCTACTCTAGTACTGAAAACTATGGCTCAGAAAAAATTAGGGATATTAATTAAAATCTAGGTACCCTGATTCTGAGTTCAGAGATTTTAAGCACAAAATATAGAACTCAACAACTGTTGGTGGTTGCTGCTATCATTATTATGAAAGCAAGATAAAGTTTATTATGTTCTTCAGAATGAACTTACATCCATAAGCCCTATTCATTAACCTGTGTAAAGATATCAGCAGGGTGGAATTTCTTTTTTTCTAAGTTTTTTTACAGAAAAAATCTACAACTTCTCTTCTGACTTCTGCATGTGTGAGGGGGATTCTCATTTATTGCCCCCCACACAGTTTTCCCTATTAACACCGTGCTTCTGTGTGCTAACTTTGTTATAATTGATGTTGTACTGTGCTACGATTTTAAAAAAAATTTATTCTACTAATATATACCTGACTTAAAATTTGTTCTTTAAACCATGTTTCAAATATATAACTGAGTGAGGTTAATTACATTCACAATGTTGTGTTACCATTACCACCACCCATTACCAAAACTTTCCCATCACTCCAAACAGAAACCCTGTTTGCAGTAATTTCCCACTCCCTACCACCATCCAAACCCTGGTAACACGCATACTGGCTTCTGACTATGAATCTGAAGTTTTATGTATTAGCAAAATCATACAGTATTTTTTCTTATTATGTCTGGCTTATTTCATACAACATGATATCTTCAAGGTTCATCTATGTTCTGATGTGTCCTCTTTCTTTTCTTTGTCAGTCTAATTGAAGGTTTGTCAATTTTACTGATCTTTTCAAAGAAACATATTTTGATTTTTTTGGATTCTCTCTACTCTCTACTGCTCTCTCTTTTTTTTTTGCATGGGCAGGCACCAGGAATTAAACCTGAGAACTCTGCCTGCTGAGCCACCATGGCCCACCCTCTCCATTGCTTTTTAATTCTCTATTTCATTTATCTCTACTCTAATCTTTGTTATTTCCTTCCTCCTGTTCACTTCAGGTATTGTTCACACTTCTTAAATCCTCCAGTTGTGAGGTTAAGTTTTGATTTAAGAGCTTTTTCTTTGTTTAAAAAATATAAAATAAGCAAACTGTAATTTTAAGGTGGTTTTCCTTTTACATTTGCTTATCTGAACTTTCTAACTTTTAGGCAGTAAAGATGCACTGCTTTTTGTGATATAAATATTTTCAATCTCTCTAAAATCATACCACTGTGATACTTCAATTTTTCAATGGTTTAAAACTTTCATAAAGATAGCACAACATTGATGCCAAAATCTGACCCAAAAAATGCTTCAAATCAATCTCAGCTATATCACTAGGAAAATGTCTAGAAATAAAGTGTCTATCTGTGACTATATTATATAGAAACGGTGTGCTGGTTTGAAACTGTTATGTCCCCCAGAAAAGCCATGTTCCTTTAATCCTAATCCAATCTTATGGAGGCAGACCTGTTGTTTAGGGTGGGACCTTTAACTAGATGGAGATGTGACCCTGCCTATTCAAGGTGAGTCTTAGTTTACTGGGGTCCTTAAAAGAACCAACACATAGAGCAGAGAACTAAAACCAAGACACAAATGTTTAGAGATGCTAAGCTAATAGATGAAGTTCAGAGTCTGCCCCAGAAAAGTGAAGTGAGGGCCCACAGAAGCTCAGAAAGCAGACCACTGGAACTAGGAGTTGAAAGCAATGAAATCTGGGGGCAAAAGGCCACCAGACATCACCATGTGCATTCCCACGTGACAGAGAAATGCTGGAAGTGATTGGTCATTCTAGAGTGAAGGTATACTCTTGTTGATGCCTTAATTTGGACATTTTTATGGCCTTAGAGCTATAAACATGTGACTTAAATAAATCCCTTCTATAAAAGTCAATCTATTTCTGGTAGATGGCATTCCAGCAGCATTAATAAACCAAAACAAATGGTTATATAAATTTTCAACAAACTTTTGCAGTACATTTGGAATGTTCTTAGTTAATACACAAGCTAGGGAGTTCTGGGAAGATGGCTCCCAGAACAAGTTCTGCCCTACTCTAAGGAAAAGTTACAGAAGGCACAGGAGGGTGACTGAGATGGCGATTCAAGAGCGCAACTGAACTGGGAGATCCTTCGGCACCACATAGGGCAGTTGCCAAAGCTGACGAACTGAGAAGCAGAAACTGGAGCCTAATGCAAAAGTGCAGAGCCCACAGGAGTGCATGGACAGGGAGACAGGGACTAGGAAGCCAAGTCGCGTTCCCTGAATGTGCTACCCTCACTAGAGCAGCCCTGTGACTCTTGACTCACTCCACGAGCCTGAACCCCATCACCCACCCACACTCCCCACACTCTAAGCACCCCTGCTCCACCAACCCCCAGTGCGCATACCCACCCCACACTCCCACCACAAGTACAGTCCAACCCACCTTTCCTGCACCCCTCCCTGCTTCTTGCAGGCTGCTATCAGCCCATAAAGGCTGAGGGCACATACCTTCATAACCAGGCTAAACCCACCTCCTGCCCATAGTGTTGCACAGCTTCACCCCACCTCTGGCGAGCTCTGCCCATCAGGTGATGGCACTCCAAGACCAGCGCTTGCTGCTCGGCCCCCAGTCACACCCCTCAGCTCTGTAAACACTATTTATGACACTCCTAGGTCCGTGCATGCACACAGCCCTCAGTCACGCTTCCCTGCTCTGAGAAAGTACTAACCAGCACAGACAGATCACATCTGCCCCCGGCCCATGAAGGTATAATGCAGACCCGCTGCCATAGCCCTGCACATGTGCACAAAGGGCCCTGCACCCAAGACCAGTTCACACCAGGAATATGCCCTCCAGACTTGTGCACCTGCACAGCTACTGGCCTCCCTGGTCAGAAGCACAGTGTAACATTTGCAACCTGCACCTACAACTGTGCGGCAATGCATCACTGCACTGTTGTGCCCCATCCCATACCCTGCAACCTGCTCCATATCCACTCCACAAATATAAGGCTTTAGACTACTGAAGGAAATCAACTCCCAAAGTAAATCAATCACAATATTTATATGCAGCGAAAACAAAAGAAGATCAATAAGCATAGCACAATGCAGCCAGATATAGCACCAGCCTAAGGACCAAATCAAAGCACTAGAGGAGACACAGATGTTGGAACAACCAATCAAACATGTTCATATAACTCTACTTAATAAAATAAGTGGCAAGGCTAATGATATAAAGGAGATCAAGAGGACACTAGAAGAGCATAAAAAGAATTTGAAACAATCAATACAGAAATAACAGGTATTACAGAGATTAAAGACTCTGTTGACCAAATAAAAAACATACTAGAGGCACACAACAGCAGATCTGAAGAGACAGAAGAAAGAATAAGTTATATACAGGACAGGATAACTGATTTCAAACATGTAAAACAGCGAACGGCAAAAAAAAAAAGGAAAAATTTGAATTGGATCTCAGGGAAATGATAGACAAAACAAAGCACACAAATATAAGAATCATCAGTGTCCCAGAAGGAAAAGAGAGGAGTAAAGATCTAGGAAGAATAGTTGAGGAGATAATGGGGGAAAACATCCCAACCCTTATAAAGGACATAAATATATAAGTCATAGAAGCCCAACGAACTCTAAACAGAACAAATCCAAATAGGCCCTCCCCAAGATGCATACTAATCAGTCTGTCAAATGTTGTACGGAAGCAGAAAATTCTGAAAGCAGCAAAAGAAAAACAATCTATTACATACAAGGAAACCACATAAGACTGAGTTCAGACTACTCAACTGGCACCATGGAGGTGAGAAGGCAGTGGTATGATGTATTTAAGATCCTGAAAGAAAAAGACCTCTGGCCAAGAATTCTGTACCCAGCCAAACTGTCCTTCAAAACTGAGTGAAATATTAAAATTTTCACAGACAAACAAATCCTGAAAGAATGTGTCAACAAGAGACCAGCCCTATAAGAAATATTAAAGGGAGTCCTGCCAGTTGAAAAAAAAAAAAGACAGGTGAGGGAGGTATGGAGGTGGGCACAGAATTGAAGAGTCTCAGTACAGGTAACTTAAAGGATAAAAAGAGAAAGAGGGAAAAGAACATATTTCTGACAAATAAAATAAAAAAGATAAGATGATGGATTCAAGGACCATCTGTTCAGTAATAACTTTGAATGTTAATGGACTAAACTTACCAATTAAAAGATACAGATTGGCAGAATGGATTAAGAAATATAATCCAGCTACATGCTGCTTACAACAGACTCATCTTTGACACAAGCATACAAATAGATTGAAAGCGAAAGGATGGAAAAAGATTTTCCACATAAGTTGTGACCAAAAGAAAGCAGGAGTAACTATACTATTATCAGACAAAATGGACTTTAAATGTAAAGACATCAGAAGAGACAAAGGAGAACACTATATATTAATTAAAGGGACAATTCACCAAGAATATAAAACAATCATAAATGTATATGCTCCCAATTGAGACGCTCCAAAGTACATGAGACAGACATTGTCAAAACTGAAGAGTGTGACAGATGTTTCAACAATAAGAGTAGCAGACTTCAATATACCACTCTCCTCTAGATAGGACAAACAGAAAATCAATAAGGAAACAGAGAAGTTAAATAACTCGATAAATGATAAATGAATTAGTCCTAACAGACATATATAAGTCATTGCAGCCAAAACACAAGGATATACATTCTCTAGTGCTCATGGAACATTCTCCAGAATAGATCATATGCTGGGGCACAAAACAGGTCTTTATAAATTTTAAAACACTGAAATTATTCAAAGCACTTTCTCTGATCACAATGGAATGAAGCTGGATCTCAATAACCACCAAAGAATGAGAACATTTACAAATATATGGAGATTAAATAACACAATCTTAAACAACCAGTGGGTCAAAGAAGAAATTGCTGGAGAAATCAGAAGCTGTGGTAATTAGATTCAGTTGAAGGTACCTAGTCATATTGCTGTGGACACAACGGTATATAAACCTCATCTGTTGCTGATTACATCTGCAGTCGGCTAGGAGGTATGCCTGCTGCAATGAATGATCTTTGACTTAATTGGCTGATGCTTAAATGAGAGAACTCAACATAGCACAGTCTAAGCAGCTCAGCATGCCTCATCTCAGCACTTGCAGCTCAGCTCAGGCCTTTGGAGATGCAGAAAGGAATCACCGCGGGGAAAGTTGTTGGAACCCAGAGGCCTGGAGAGAAGGCCAGCAGAGATTGTCCTGTGCCTTCCCACATAAGAAAAAAACCTCAGTTGAAAGTTAGCTGCCTTTTCTCTGAAGAACTAACGAAATAAATCCCCTTTCCAATCTGTCTCTGGTATGTTGCATTCCGGCAGCTAGCAAACTAGAACAGTAGCAATCTGGAAACGAATGAAAAGGAGAATGCAACTTATCAGAACTTATGGAATGCGGCCATGGCTGTGCTGAGAGGGAAATTTATTGCCCTAAATGCCTATATTAAAAAACAAGAAAGAGTAAAAATCTAGGACTTAACTGCTCACTGGGAGTAACTTGAGAAAGAACAGAAAATCAATCCCAAAGCAAACAGAAGAAGAGGAATAACAAAGATTAATGCAGAGTTAAATGAATGGAAGAACGAAAGAATGCATAAAACCAAAATTTGGTTCTTTGAGAAAATCAATAAAATTGATGGGTTACCAGCAAGACTGACCAAAAAAAGACAGAGAGAGACAGGATGCAAATAAACAAAATGAGAAATGACAAGGGGTGTGTGACCACAGACCCAGAAGAATTAAAAGAAATCATAAGAGGATACTATGAACAACTATATGACAACAAATTAGACAACTTAGATGAAATGGACAAATTCCTGAAAACACACAAACAAGCTACACTGGCACAGGAAGAAATAGAAGATCTCAACAAACCAATCACAAGTAAAGAGATTCCATCAGTCATTAAAAATCTTCCTACAAAGAAAAGCCAGGGCAAATGTACTAAGAAACAATGATCATGCATCTATGTGATGATGTTAAGAATTACTGAGTGCATATGTAGAACGGTATGATTTCTAAATGTTGCGTTAATTTCTTTTTTTTATTTTTATTTTTTTTCTTTTTTTCTTTCTTTCCGTTAATAAAAAAATAAAAAAAAAATTAAAAATAAAAAAAAAAAAGAAAAGCCAGGGCCAGATGGCTTCACAGGGGAATTTTATCAAACATTCCAAAAAGAACTAACACCAATCCTGCTCAAACTTTACTAAAAAACTGAGGAAAAGAAAATGCTACCTAACTCATTTTATGAAGGTAGTATCATTTTAATACCCAAACCAGGTAAAGATGTTATAAGAGAGGAAAGCTATAGGCCAATCTCTGTAATGCACACAGATGCAAAAATTCTCAAGAAAATACTAGCACATTGAACCCAACAAAACAATAAAAGAATTATACACCACGACCAAGTGGGGTTCATACCAGGAATGCAAGGAAGGTTCAAGAAAAGAAAATAATGTAATACAGCATTAATTAACAAATCAAAAGGGAAAAATCACAAGATCACCTCAACTGATGCTGAAAAAGCACTTAACAAAATTCAACATCCTTTTCTGATAAAAACACTCCAAAAGTTAGGAATCAAATGTAACTACCTCAATACACTAAAGGAAATATATGAAAAACCGATAGCCAGCCTTGTACTCAATGGAGAGAGACTGAACACTTTTCCCCTAAGGTCAGGAACAAGATAAGGGTGCCCATTGTCACCATTACTATTCAACATTGTGCTAGAAGTTCTAGCTAGAGCAATCAGGCAGAGAAAGAAATAAAAGGCATCCAAATTGGAAAGGAAGAAGTAAAACTTGCATTATTTGCAGATGACATGACTTGGAAGATCCTGACAAATCTACAGCAAAGTTACTTAGAGCTAATAAACAAATTCAGCAAGGTGGCAAGATATAAAATTAATGTGCAAAAATCAGTAACATTTCTATACACTAGCTATGACCTAACTGAGGAGTCACTTAAGGAAAAAAAATCCACTCAAAATAGCAACTAAAAAAATCAAGTACTTAGGAATGAACTTAACTAGGAATGTAAAGGACTTATACACCGAAAACTGTATAACATTGCTCAAAGAAATCAAAGATCTAAAGAGGTGGAAAGACATTCCCCGCTCATGGACACAAAGGTTAAATACAGTTAAGATATCAATTCTATCCATATTGATCTACAGAATCAACCAATCAAAATTCCAACAACCTACTTTGAAGACTTGCAAAAGCTAGTTATAATAAAAAAAATTTTTTTAAATTAAAAAAAAAAAGCTAGTTATAAAATTCATCTAGAAGGGAAAGAGACACCGAAAAGCTAAAAGCATCCTCAAAAAGAAGAAGGAAGTGTGAGGATTAACACTCCCTGACTTTAACACCTATTACAAAGCCACAGTGGTCAAAACAGCATGGTATAGGCACAAAGATAGAAACACTAACCAATGGAATCTAATTGAGAGTGCAGAAATAAACCACCAAATCTACGGTCAATTGATTTTTGACAAGGCCTCCAAATCCTCTGACCTAGGACAAAATAGTCTTTTCAATAAATGGGCATGGAAGAACTGGATATCAATAGCCAAAAGAATGAAAGAGGACCCCCATCTTATATCCAAAATAAAAATTAACACAAAGTGGATTAAACACTTAAATGTAAGAATTAGCACCATAGAGCTTCTAGAAGAAAATGTAGGGAAATATCTTCAAGACCTAGTAATAGGAGGCAGCCTTGTAAACCTTACACCCAAAGCACAAATGAATATGAATGCTGAATCATTAAATTGATACCTCTTTTAGTTCCCAGTATTTTAGAACAGCTAGAAGTAAAAACCTAAAATTGTGGAATTGTAACCCATGTCAAACTCTGAAATACGTTCTACAAATAATTGTGGTGCTGTGCTTTGAAATTTATAGCTTTTTTGTATATATGTTATTTCTCACAAAAAAAGGAGAAAAGTTGACTCTGATGATAAAAAAATTATTTAAGTCCTCTAGCCTCCTATATTCTGGAGCAGCTACAAGGAAAAAGCTGAGAGGATCATATGGTAGCCCACGACAGATTCTGGGATCTATCTTGTAACTACTTTTTGAAAAGTGCTTTGAAACTATTGCTTTTTTATTTCTTGCTTTGTATATATGTTATACCGTACAAAAAAAAAGTTAAAAAAAAAAAAAAGACTACAATGAGATACCAACTCACACCTATAAGAATGGTTGCATTAAACAAACAGGAAACTATAAATGTTGGAGAGTATATGGAAAAACTGGGACACTTATGTACTGCTGGTGGGAATGTATAATGGTGCAGCTACTATGGAAACTGGTGGTTTCATAGGAAGCTAAATATCGAGTGACCCTATGACCCACCAATAGCACTATTTGGTATATATTACCCAGAAGAGCTGAGAGCAATGACGCAAACAGACATTTGCACACTGATGTTCATAGCAGCATTATTCACAATCGCCAAAAGATGGAAACAAACCAAATGTCCATCAACAGATGAGTGGATTAACAAAACAGGGTATATACAATGGAATATTATGCAGCAGTAAGACAAAATGACATCCTGAAGTACATGACAAGATGGATGAACCTTGAGGACATAATGCCGAGTGAAATAAGTCAGACACAAAAGGATAGATACTGTATGATTCCACTTTTATCACCATGATAAAGGCAAAATCAGAGGCTTATGATACAGGGGACTTAGAGATACACAGAAGCTAGAGACGGGTGAATGGTTAGCTAATGGGGTTGAACTCCAACCTCATCAGTGGTAATTATTTCTGTGTTTTGTGAGGCTGTATAGCTCATTTGAATAAATGAAGAGCAGGGAGCCCAGAATAAGAAAGAGGTCCATAACCCTGCATACCCTAATGTAATGCCTGGATACATCCTAGAGTATATTAAGCAGATAATCAAAAAGTATGGGCAAAGTCCCTTGAGGGAGAAAAAATACGTCACTATTAAATTCTACCATTAGGAAATCCCCTGATTCTGTGTCAAACTTTAAGGACACCCAAATTAACAGCCTTGATCATGAGGCTTAGTCTTGTGAAGCTTATGTAGGTAGCAGAGAAGCTTAGCCTACCTATAGGTATCCCTAAGTGTTACTTCTGGAGGACCTCTTTTGTTGCTCAGATGTGGGCTCACTCTCTCTAAGCCCAACTCTGGAAGTGAAATCGCTGCCCCCCTCTCTATGTGGAACATGACATCCAGGGGTGAAAGTTTCCCTGGCAACATGGGAGATGACTCCCAGGGATGAACCTGGCCCTGGCACTGTGGGATCAACAATTCCATCCTGACCAAAAGGGGGAAAAGAAATGTAACGAATAAAGAATCAGTGGCAGAGAGAGTTCAAATAGAGTTGAGAGGCTACTCTGGAGGTTGCTCTTACGCAAGCTTTGGTTAGACACTGCTACCTATCATAACCTGCCAAACCCTAAGTAGGACCTTTCCAGACAGTCCTAAAGAACACCTAGGGCAATATATAAGACTCCACAAGGGTTCCATTCACTAGTGTAACTTTCCAGAAACCTACAACCTCCAGATGGGTCCTTGGACCAGATAAGTCCTGAAACCTAGAGGGTGCAGCCTCTCCAGAACATCAGCTAGTTTCATCTCCCTAACCCATATTACTGAAAGACCCTTCCAACATGAAAAAGTTAGAATGGCCATAGCCCAAACACTCCTAAAGAGAGGTACAGAAAGATCAAAGTTGATAGTAGAGTTATATAGAAAAGATAGGATTTAACAAAGAATATAATTGCTGAATCATTAAATTGTATCTCTTAGTTTCCAGTATCTTAGAGCAGCTAGAAGTAAAAACGTAAAATTGTAGAATTGTAACCCATGCCAAACTCTGAAATCTGTTCTACAACTAATTGTGGTGCTGTGCTTTGAAATTTATTGCTTGTTTGTATATATGTTATTTTTCACAAAAAAATTCGATTGTGGTGGAAAAAAATATTTAAGCCTTCTAGCCTTCTATATTCTGGAGCAGCTAGAGGGAAAAATGAGAGGATTATATGGTAGCCCATGACAAACTCTGGGGTATGTCCTGTAACCACTTGTTGAAGAGTTCTTTGTATATATATATATATACATTGTATAACATATATATATATGTTATACAATACAATTTAAAAAGTTTAAAAATATGTGTGTGTGTGTGTGTGTGTGTGTATACAGGCTAGCCAGGGTACAAATAATAATTTTTTTAAGATATTGGAACAGATTATGTAGTCATCATTCAGGACAGATGAACAAAACTATACTTGCCAGGGCTCCTTGGAAAAATGGTTGATTCTAAGAGTGGGGCAGAGAATACAGATGAGCCTGGAACATCCTGGAATGCCAGAAATTATGAAGGAGCTCACATAAACAAAACAACAGGGGCATGTCAAAAGAATGCAGGACCAAGTGAAAGTTCCAGTGGCCAAATGTGGAACAATTTGAGCAAGAAAACAAATAATGTAGAATTAGACTAGTATAATATATACATCCAGGAGTCCATACTGATATAAATAAATGACTGAATAAACAAATAAACTAAAGACAATAGACACATCTCCCATTCAGAAAATTTCCAATTGTTAATGTAGATATTTCTCCTTCAAAGGCATGGAAAATAACTCCCACCTCTTAAATACAGGCTTTGCATAAAAACTGCCTTCTAAAGAATACAGTATAGAAGGGGGCGGGGAGAATATTACCTTTTCAGTGGAGAAACCTGACAAACACACCTTAGCCAAATGATCAAGGAGAGCATCATCAGTAACAAATCATAATAGCATGTACCCTTGAAATGATGTGATAAAAATAATACTTTACTTCTGAAATTTTCCTCCCTAAAACCCGTTACTTCATCCTAACCATGAGAAAAACTTAAGATTAAATCATACTGAAGTGTGAAGAGTTCTCAATAAAAAAATATATATTTTCAAATTATACTGAAACCTAGAATAGCTAAAACTATCTTCACAAAGAAAAATAAAACATCCCTGTGCTACTTTGAAAGAATTATGTACCCTAGAAAAGCCATGTTTTTAATTCTGATCCAATCTTGTGGGACCAATTCTTTCTTTTAATCTCTCTTCAATACTGGAGGCTGGAATTTTTTTATTAGATTATTTCCATGGAGATGTGACACACTCAACTATGGGTATTAACTTTTTAAAGACATGCAAATTTTAAATATATAGTATACTAATTTTATTCATTAAATTGATAGGTAATAATATGTAGGGTTAGGGAGGATACCTGGAAAAGGTTTTCTGAGTCTATAAATGTTGGTTATTTTCTATTTCCTGCAGAAAATTTTTGCACAATATAGATTTAAAAAATTCAAAAGATCTAAATCCTTTGACCTGACAATTTCTCCTTTTACAAAGTTATACTAGTATGCTGGTTTGAAAGTATCATGCACCATAGGAAAGCTATGTTTTAATCCTGACCTAATCTTGTGGGAGCAGCCGTTCCTTTTAATCCCTATTCAGCACTGTATATTGGAAACTTCATTCAGTTATCTCCATGGAAATCTGATGCACCTAATTGTGGGTGTGACCTTTGATTAATGTGGAAGTGACTCCACCCATTACAGGTGGCTCTTGATTAGCTTGCTGGAATCCTTTAAAAAATAAACATTTTGGAGAGAGCCAGAAATGACAGAAGCCTCAAAACCGACTGGAACTTCACAGCAAAGCTGACACAGATGCGGATACATGGAGAAATGAGACACGAATGTGTGGAGATGCTTAGAGACCAGCAGACATTGCCATGAGATGTTAAGCAAGCCAGAACCTGGAAAGAGCCAAGGGAAGCCAAGAGATGAAAGCCAGCCCCAGAGAAGCAAAATGAGGAACACCCACAGGAACAGAGGCTGAAAGCATGGAGCCCAGGAGCAAGGGACCAGCAAGGAACCAGCACACCTTCCCAGCTGAAAGAGGTATTATAGATGCATAAGCCTTTTTTGGATTATGGTTCCTTTCTTGGATTAAGGTATCTTTCCCTGGATGCTTTAGTTTGGACATTTTCATAGGCTTAGAACAGTAAACTTGTAACTTATTAAATTCACCTTTATAAAAGCCATTTCAGTTCTGGTATATCACATTCTGGCAGCGAGTAAACTAACACAACTAGGAACATAATTATTCATGTATACAAATATTTCTAAGGATATTCATTACAATATTTTTCTACTAAAGAAAACTGTTATTTTGAGCAGCTGTTATATATATATATATATATATAACCTGATATTTAGAGATAAGAATGAAACTGAACAGGTTGGGGTTAAAGTAATTCAGAATACAGGAGTAAGGAAGACACTGTCTATATTTTAGAACCACACATACTCTCTGACACCAATGGGAGAAACGTTTATTTGATCTGGAACTGAAATTTTCTGTAGTACATAATCTAATTCAACCTATCTGTGTAATTCATTTGAACAATTGAAACACAGGGAGCACAGAATAAGAGGTTCTTTAATCCTGAATAGATTATTGTAATGCCTGGAAACATCTAGATTATATTAAGCAGATAATAAAAAAATATTGGCAAAATCATCTGAGGGATGGGAGAAAGAATATGGAATTAAACCTTACCATCAGGGAATGCCCTGATACTGTGTCAAACTCTAGGGACACCCAAATCAATAGACCATGCCCTCGATCATGAGGCTTAGTCTTGTGAAGCTTATGTAGGTAGCGGAGAAGCTTAGACTATCTATAGGCATGCCTAAGAGTTACTTCTGGAGGACCTCTGCTATTGCTCAGATATGGCCTCACTCTCTCTAAGCCCAACTCTGCAAGTGAAATAACTGCCCTTCCCCCTATATGGGACATGACATCCAGGGGTGAAAGTCTCCCTGGCAACATGGGAGATGACTCCCAGGGATAAATCCAGGCCTGGCACCTTGGGATCGACAATTACATCCTGACCAAAAGGAGGAAAAGAAGTTTAATTAATAAAGTATCAGTAGCAGAGAAGAGTTCAAATAGAGTCGAGAGGCTACTCTGGAGGTTGCTCTTATGCAAGCTTCAGTTTGACCTGCCAACCCCCAATCAGGACCATTTCACCCAATCCTAAAGAACACCTAGGGCAATATATAAGATTCCATAAGGGTTCCATGCACTAGCATAACTTCCCAGAAACCTACAACTTCCAGATGGGTCCCTGGTCCAAATAAATCCTGAAATCTAGTCCAGCCTCTCCACAATACCAGATAGTTCCATCTCCCTACCCCATATTAGTGACAGACCCTTCCAATAGCAAAAATTTTAAATTGCCATAGCCCAAACACCCCTAAAGAGAGGAATGGAAAGATCAAAGGTATGGTGGAGTTATACATATGAATATGAATGCTGAATTATTAAATTGCTATCCCTTTTAGTCTTCAGTATTTTAGAGCAGCTAGAAATAAAAACCTAAGATTGTGAAATTGTAACCCATGTCAAACTCTGAAATATGTTCTAAAACTAATTGTGGTGCTGTGCTTTGAAATTTATGCTTTTTTGTATATATGTTACTGTTCACAAAAAAAGAAGGAAAAAAAGTCGATTGTGATGATAAAAAAAACATTTAAGCCCTCTAGCCTCCTATATTCTGGAGCAGCTGAAGGAAAAATCTGAGAGGATCATATGGTAGCCCATGACAAACTCTGGGATCTGTCCTGTAACTACTTGTTGAAGAGCGCTTTGAAAACTATTGCTTTTTTATTTATTTGCTTTTTATATATGTTATACTATACAATAAAAAAAATGTTTTAAAGAAAACTGTTAAAAAAGCTTAAATGTCCCATAATGTAGATAACTTACACAAATTAGGTCAGAGGTTTGTTATGGAATTATTTATTTGCCTCCCACTTCAGTCTCAGAAAAAGGACTACCAATGACATGTTCAACATTGCATCAAATATTGTCTTAGCATATAACAGATCCTCATAAATAAAATGCTTTAGTCTATATAGCCATTAAAAGTAATATTAAAGAATATATAATAACACTGAGAAATATTGCTAAGTGTAAAGGAACAAATTACTAAACAAATACAGTATCATCCCATTAATACATGCAAAGGTTGGTTGTATATATACTAAAATGAGCTCGTATGTAGTTAATAATGATTATATAGTAGTGATAAAATTATAGGCAATTTTATTTTATACTTTAAAACCTTTATATATTTTCCAAATTTTCTATAATATGTATTCATTTTACAATCATACATACAAAATGCTATCTTTAAATAAGGTATTATTGTTTCTTTTTAAAAAAGAACTCTTACTCTTAAGGTTACTATTCGTGCTTTGGGGTTTCGAACAGATGGTCCTGCTGAAACATAATCGGCTGTGTCAACTTCAATTGGAAAATACTTCTCACATTTCTCATCACTGTCTAGTGCAGCTGGCCACTCAGTGCAAAAATCTGAAAATTTAAAAAAATTCTCAGTTATACTTATGAAAATAAATGTTCATTGCTATATATGTGCCAGAAAAAAGGCAAATAGTTGAGAGAGATCACCCACAGGTTACATGAAAGAACTGACTCTCTGCTGCATTTTACATACATATTATCCTTCATCCCTTTTCTTTGGAGGCATACCTTAGTTAGGAAATTTGATTAAGGGAATGATTTGAATTTCAAGTTTGTAAGGAGCGCTATGATATGTTAATAGGGAATTGTGACTTGATGGAAGCTTATTATAGCTTTGTACATGTATCTGTTATGGTACAGTTTAATTCCTCCATCCCAGCTAAAATAAAATCAAACAATTCATGGTGCCTAGAGCAACAGCCACTATTAATTCACTTCCAAATGAATTGTACTTAAAATCAACTGAGGGGAACTGAAGGATCTGGAAAAGCTCTAAGAGGGAACTTAAATATGGTCAATAATACTCCAGAAATTGAGGTGAATAGAGCACCAATTAAAAACAGGTACAAAACCCTAGGTTATCCTTAAACGGATCTTTTGAGTAATTCACATTTTTCCTATGTGACTTCTGTGCCAATGGGGCTAAATAGAAAAAGAAACAGCTTTGACCTTCTCTTCAGTCAAGACAGCTAGCCTAGAGAGGAGATGGGATTTTGTCTAATCTGGAATTGTCTGATTCCGAGCACTGTAAACATGGTTCTCTTCCCACCTCTACAGCACACAGCTGTTAACTCAGGCCCCATCTGGGAACAAAACATAAGTAAGTTAGCAGTCTCCTACAGGCATCAGTACTAAGAACCCCACAGGTAGGGGGCAGATCCTTCGTATCCTATTCCTATCAAGTTAGTGTGGCTGAGCGGCTCTCAGGTTGGAATAAAAAATTCCGACACTATCAGATTCTTCTCAGTGGAAATCGCATTCCTTGAATAGCCCCCTCCAAAGCCAGCAAAAGTAATAGGCTTCCTCAGTCAAACACCTTAAATCATATGGATTCATGCTTTCTCAAAAAGAGCCTGACTACAGGGGAGGCTGATCATAATCACAGGCAGATGTGGGAACTCTTCTAGGTGATCTAAGAGACAGTGAAAGGTACTTTGCCAATAATATTTCCCTGAACTAACAATTTTCTTATAGTACATACTATATTTAGCTCCCATTTAGGCTTTAAAATCAGAGTCAGCAAAATGTCATTTTGGGTTACAGAGACTCTCTGAGATCTGACACTAAATACATGTTAGCAAATTAAGCATAGTTAATACCATTCCCTAAACATGCTGTTTAAGAGATTAATACTCAGTCACTTTGAGGGGAAAGAAATGTCTGAAATTAAAATGAACAGTACAAGATTACTGAGATTGAATTTCATTCCCATCATGGACTAATTCCAATATCTTGCACTGTAAGACTCATCACTGCCAAGCACTTCATAACAGAGACTAGTTTGGGGAATTTTATGAGCTCTTGGGTTTACAACGAATTTTTCTTTTAACTTTGGATGTCATTTCAATCACCAGATGATAATTATAGTTTTTAAATTAAATTACATAATTATATGTCTGAAGAAACACAGCCAACTGGAAAGTACATAATAGACCACTATTAGCCTTTATTCATCTGAAAGGTAGAGTAATAGACTAAAATCTAATAGACAGACTTCAGAAGACTTCAGTTTTTATTTAACTTCTGCCACTGATTGTTAAAGTTTTGGTAAATTACCTAACTTTCCCGTGCTTCAGATTTTCCATTTGTAAGTTAGATATAAAATCTCAGCTGACCTACTTTGAAAAGAAAACTGAGAAGAAATATGTGAAAAACTTTAAAAATATTTGGATGATGCAGTCTAAATCCAAAAGCTGGCAGAAATGTAAAGGCAAAATTAAAAAAAGATTAAAACACTCACTTAAACACTGTAAAATATAATGTTACTCTTTTAAATGAGTTGTATGAAAGTCTTTCATTTGAAACTTAGGAAGTACTTTAGAAATACTTCATATAAATGACCAGTTCCTAGATTCTAAGATCACATTTTAAAATAACATTTAAAAAAGGATAAAAATGGAGTTCATCACAATGTGAAAAATTTATTAACTGGTTTACAAAGTATTGAAAATTAATATATGGGGCAGGCCACGGTGGCTCAGTGGCAGAGCTCTCACCTGCGATGCTGGAGACCTGGGTTTGATTCCCAGTGCCTGCCATTGCAAATAAACAAACAAATAAATAAATAAACATGTATATGATCTGTGCCAAATGGGGTACATAAATTCATTTGAAATGGTCGTCAAGCGTTAGTTCAATTCCAGGCACAAACATAAAAACACACCCTAAAGGGATAATGTCCCTTTAACGTCCCCAAACACAGGACCACATGAATGAAAGGAAATAGAAGAGATTTTTTACCCCTTTTTTCAAGAGTAATATACCTACTTCTTAGGACCTCTTTACCTCTTCTTTATTACTTTTAAAATAGAAGGCTTCCCAAAAGCTTGAACTAAATCATAATTTTGTTCACTATCCTACTTCTCCTTCCAACATGAACATGCCATCTGGGAAGAATTTCTAGGTTGCATTTTCTTTCCCGAACAGCTTTAACAAGTATAGTAGGCATATATACTGAATCTTTAAATCAGAATGAATATATCCAAACTTGATCCAAAGATAACTAATTCTTGAATTTGAATAAAAACTATATAATCACTAAACAACTGTGAACCTTAAACGATTTAAATCTGCTTACTCTATATAAGTCAATGCAAAAAAGAACAGAAAATAAGTCAGAATAAGTATGTAATTACGGAAACACATACAGAAAGAACCATGAACTAAAAAAATTTTGTCTACCTCCATGGCATGTGGAAAGGAGTAGTGGAAGTGAGCGAAATCTTTATATTTCTATCTAGGAAGCAACAGATGCTATTCAAAATCAATAAATCCAAGACTGGAGGTATAATCATATTTTGATGATTACTACCATTAATATATATCTATTAAGGAAGGAATAATCAAGTTCTGGAGATTGCTTCCATTATGTTTATCAACATATACACTTTTAGTAGAAATATAATGGAAGTGATCACTAGAACTAAAAAATGATTAAAAGGGAATACCTCTAGGAAGTGCTGATGGGGAAGGAGGAGTATGATACTGTTGTACTTTTTTTTCATCCTTGACTTGTTAACTACATGCATGTATTGCTTCTACTTTTTAAAAATTTTTTGAAGAATTTCTTCAACTGTACCTGACTAGTTTGTTTCTCAACATTCTTCTACACTGTTTTCAGTATGGATCATACAGATTTGTATCTGCTGGCAAAACTTTGCAAATATTTTATCTTTTTATTTATGTGCTTTCAGTAACTCATCAATAAGACCCTAACTATCTGTGAGCAAAGATTATAATTTCTGATTTTATTTATTATTCATAGCACTTTGTAGAGCAGTCTATAAAATTTGCTGATTTGCCATTTAATTCACTGAAAACAACTTAAAAACCCTTCTTTAAAAAACGGAGAAATAGGACTCAGAATATAAAGCTATACAGTATATTTTAACTGAGATTTTAAATGTTATGTCCAAAGTCAATATTAAGTTTAAATGAGAAAACAAGCCCATACCTTTAAGAGCTTCACAGTGCTTTTTAATTGCTACAGGAGTCAAATGCAGAAAATTAGGGATCTAAAATAGAGAAAGTGAAAGAATAAATTAATCAAATGTCTTAACAACATGAAAAAGACAATTTCCTCATAAAGCAAAATCATAAACCAACAAACTTTGTAGTAAATAAAATCTGATCATTTTTTACAATACTAATAATACATGTTACAGATGATGTGGATTTAAGAAAAGAAATTCTTGAAACAGATTCAGTACCATGTACCTTATGACAATGTTGGAAAAATAAACATCACTTTATATTTCCTTCCTGGCATTAGAGCTACAGGTGCACATGTGTATTTTCCTTACAAAACTAAAGGCATCTAAGGACATGAATCCTTATTTAATCATCTTAATTCCCCTGAAATACACAGCATGGTGTTACATTTCCACTTTGTACTTAGTAAACATTTCTTTACTTGAATGAATGAATAAAAGAAACGAACAAATCTTTAAAGAGTTTAAAGAAGCTGAAGATACATTTATGATGATATATTAAAAAGTTATCTATCTGATCATTTACAGGGCCAGTGAAAATCAGAGACTAGATTCTTTCAAACAAATAAACATTTACCAGCATATATTTTTTAATAATGTTAAGCATCTAAACAGAAATTTTAACATGAAACTCATTTGGATAGCAAATTTGAGCAAGAAGAAAATTACTACAAACAGTATGCTAATAATCTTGAGTGTTGATCAAAACACAAGACACTTTGACATTTATTTTAATAAGGAAAGTGGGCACAGGAAATAGGGTCTATGGCCTGAACAGTTTTATTTTCTATACTTTATTTTGGAAACATAAGTATGTTATAAATATGTACTATATTTTATAATTTAAAATTCAAGATTAAGATTTTTAAAAGGCTAAAAGAAATCTAAGAATAAATCTTTCAGAGAAATGATGAAATATAGCTTCTATGGTGTGAAATAAGAAAAAAGTAGAAAATTACTTCATCATGGCAACACAAGAAAATATACACTTCAAAATGTGTATCATCATCATAACTTTAGCTAATGCTTACATTGCACTTTATATAGGCACTGTTCTAAACTCACTGCATCAGTTAATAAGCTTACTAAATGGCAGCATCATGTCAGTGGACTAAATGTACAGATGATTTTAAAAAGGGATGGCATGCATTAAACAACTGAATTTATATGTTTATTAAAATACAGTTTACAGGTCCAAAGATGGTGGCCACCATAAAGAAGGTGGCTACAGAAGACGTCAATGTTACTTTTGAAAAGATAAACAAATTTGCAAGGAATATGAGTGAAATCACAGAGCTAAAAGAAGAAACTGACGTAAAAAAGAAATAATTTCAAAATTTAGAAGATCCTTGTGATGATAACATGTTGGTAGAGGATGACTGCTTTAGGATTTGATATCTTATCAAATCAGAGATGTTTTCATTAGCCATTCTTAAGAAGAAACAGAAGAAATGTTAGAAGAAGCAAAGAAAAAATTGTAGGAAGAAACTGACAGAGTAGAATCGATGCAGTGGGTGTTAGATTTGAAAGTTCAGTTAAATGCAAAATTTGGGAACAACATAAACCTTGAAGCTGATGCAAATTAAACAGTTTATAATACTTTTTTTAATTTAATAAATCGGAATGTTGTTTAAAATGAAAAAAATACATATAATTTTACAACCATTGTTATTATTACATAATATAAACTACCCTCTCTCACCCAGCGGCATTTTCCAAAGATCTTCTCTTTAAACTAATTTTGTTTCTCCTCTTCCATTCAAAGAAAATATTTGTTCCTTCAATGTTTCCTTTCTTATGTTCCTTGAAACATTTACATTCCCAAATTTCATTTATCCCTGTCTCCAACAAACTCTTCCTCAAGCTACCATCTCACTTTTACCATCACATTGTAGCAAATTTTTCTTTTTTGTCAGAAAAACTCATTTAGTGGAAAACAGGGTTCATTGATGATAATCCATTGTTTGAAAAGGAACTAAGATATACAGTCCCAAGTTAAGCATTTACATTTTCTTTAAAAAGCCTATGATTCATAAGTCTTTATAGATGTTATCAACTAAAGCATTTCATATGACCTATTTTGCTTCAAAATAATAAAGTTGGTGGAAATATAACAATAATATTCTATCTTCCGGACAGAAAGCTTTAAAATCTCTCTTTTAAAAGCAGAAACTTCACTTTCAATTCTCAAGTACAAGTTAGGTTGTTTCATTTTTCTTAGTTCCACTAGAAAGGCACAATACAATATAGAAAAGACACTGGGGGGGAAGAGGGAGGCCAAAAGGGAAGCAATGAGACCAATTAATTTATTAATTCTTAAATACTAGGATTCTTTCAGTCTTGTTCACCATGGATAATCAAATCACATCCATTACCCGGAAAATAAATTAAAATATCACAACCTGGTACATGCTGAAGTCTGAAGTATAATAGAGGTGGAGGTGGGGCTACAGGGGAGATGTAGACTGGAACATAATTAGGTATAAGTCTTATCCCATGGATTGTTAACTTATCTTACCTTTAACAGTTCTAGGTTTCCCTCCTTTGCCATGGGTACCCCTCTTTTCACTGGATAGCCCATTCGAACAGGAAGAGGTACTGCAGAGGGTTTAAATGGTGCTGCAACAGGATAAACACTAGGCCAGTCCTGGTCAACAGCCATTTTCTCTGTCCTAGGAGGCAGTACCTAGGGAACAAAAAATAGTTTCATATTTTAAATGATCATGTTCTTAAATTTTAAAATTTATAAAAAGCAGCAATTAAGAGAATTATAAGCAGAAATGAAATCTATGTAAAATCTGACCTCCCACAAAACTGCTGTTCAAAAAAAACAAAACAAAAAACCCACCCCTTTCTAAATACCTTTGCATTTCCTCAAAGCCCTCTCTGACAAGGATCTCCTTGAATATCACATTTCTTTCCCTTAAATGTTTTCTATCTTATTTATTTAAACTTAAGCAAATTTTTACATTTTGTTTATGAAGGAGTGAGAATTGAAATAATTTTTAAACTTGATGAAATCAGTACACAAAGAGACACTGAGAACTTAGAAATAAGGAAACAGAGAATAAGGAAAGTATAAGATAAATAAATTAAGGTTAAGCTAACTGAATAAATACATAATGTGAAATCATATGTCTCCTAGGTTCATAGAATGGCTATTTCACAGTTTAGTAATCATATTAACATATTAACATATTTACGTTAATATATATAAAAAAGATATATATATATTTATTTTAAAGTGCATTAAATAGAAGGGAATGGCCAACATAGAACAGAGATTAAAGAAACAAAATTCAGCATTGCCCATCTAAGCATACTCAAAGCCAGTGTGGCATGTGTCCTGGAACAAGTTAGATTCCTGTAAAAATGATTGTTTAAGACTATTGTAATTTAGTGCCATTTAATTCCTAACGTTAGTGCCTTTGTTCTGACTCCATGCTCATCAAGTGACTTTATAATTTGGATTCCCACAAAGAGATGCATAAGGGTGAGACAAAACTGGTTAGATTTGTTCAAACACTCAAAGTTGCATGACTGGTGTAGGCATCATCAAAAATAGTTCTTTATTTTGATTTATATACTAGTTTCCTGGATATATGTGAGTCCACTTCTCAAAGATGTTCCACTCTCTGGATACTGACAAAAATCATCAAAACCTAGACTTTGCCTTATAGTCACCAAGTAAATGTCACCTGCCTTCTCTGGCAGCACCCTTCTGCCTCATCAAGGATAGGTACCTCACTTTAGAATTTCAGAGATGATTAAGATAGAATACAGTGGGGTTCATTAATTGTTTACCTTTCTTTTCATTTGTCTTGCATTTTTGGATGTTTTAGTGTTTTCTGCTGTATCTACAAGAAAAAACAGTTATAAAGAATTTTATAACAGCGCTGCTCAACATCTATCATGATTCATAATTCTAGCACAATTTAAGGTATTATACAACAAAAATGAAACAATAGTCCACCCTCTGTAAGCTCAGAACTAAATCATTTCAATGAAAACATAAAAGTCAGAAATAGCTAATAAAGTTCCATCTGAATATAAAGTATATTGTGATTGTTGACATAATTAACTCATCATCTAAAGAAACAAATTCAATAAACTTTGAGGGTCACCATAAAATAAACCCACTCTCCCAAGTTAAAGTATCTAGTTAAGACATAAATATAATCAAGCCTCATTATACTGTATTTACAAATTTGCATACACACTAAAATTAATTTGTAACTCCAAATCAATGCTCAGGGCGCTTCTGCAATCATCTGAACCATGCAGTATCAAAAAGTTTGAGTTGCCCGATACACATATTCCAGCTGAGGTTGATCAAGGTAACGCTTTGCCTTCTTGTTTCAGCTCTCCTTCTGCGAATGGGTCCTTTTCGCACATTTTTTGTCTTTTAGTATATTTTTGTGTGCGTGGGGGGGGTGGTGACTTTACTATTTAAAATGTTCCCCAGGCATAGTACTGAAGGGTTGCCTAGTATTTTTAAATGCAAGAAGGTTGGGGATGTGCCTTGTGGAGAAAATGTGTGTGTTAGATAAGCTTTGTTCAGGCATGAGTTAAAGTGCTATTAGCTGGGTTTTTGGGTGGCCTATGTTAATGAATGAACAACATATACCAAAAAAGATGCCTCAAAACAAAATACACATAAAACCAGGTTAAGTAATGACTGGTTAACAAAAATATTGTGACCAGAGACTTGCAGGAACCTAACACCGTATTTCTCCTAAGAGCAATGATTCAGTATTCACTAATTCAGTTTCACAGCAACTTTAAAAAACATTACTACTACAAATAGCATGAACCAACTGTATTATAATTTTTAAAGATATTTGGTTTGAAAAGTTCTGACTGAATTATACTTGCTTATATTTTAATTATTTCTATTTTTTCTACCAAAAAAAAACCCTAATGCCTCAGTTTATTGTTCCCCATTGTATATCAGATCTGCAGAACAACAATAATACCAATAACAAAAATCACAGCCACACCTAATAAATCACGATTGTAGAAGAAGGCAAATTACTTAGAAATATATATTTTAAGATACTATCTTATGCAGTGTTAAGTAAATGTTTTGCTATGCTGAAATAACAGTTAAATTTACTGAGCACTTCCATATGCCAGACATTGTGCTAAATGCTTTCCATTATTATCTCATTTAACTTTATTCCTCACAATAAAATGCAAGTATTATTATTATTATTTTAGAAGTCAATAAAGTGACACTCAGGGAGGTTAAGCAACACTGCTAACAACAAATGCTAGTATCTAGTGGCACTACTGGAACCCAAGTCTTTTTGACTCTAGAACCTGTGCTTGTAAACATAACCTTACACCTTTTTCAGTGGAAAAAGGACCTTCCTGATTTCTGGCTTGGTGCAAAAATATCAGTGCTGAGGACTTCCACTTCCAGTCATGATAAAGTAACAGGGACCACATTTACTTTCTAACCTGAAAGAACTAAAAAGAGAAAGAGAGAGAACCACCTAAAAAGACCATGTAGAACTTAAGCTCATAAAGGGTCAAGAAGAACTGGGATTCTCACCAGCCAGAGTGGAAAATCTCATAATACACAAGACATTAAGCAGAACACTTAAAAGAGTGTTACTTCAGCAATACGGCAAAATTAGCCCTAAATGCTAATACTGCTCTGATATCATCTAACTAGGCTTAAAAACAAGCTTCAAAAGGATCAAACTGTTTCCAAGTAACAAAGCTGTGTACTACACCAAACCGCTACAATATTTTTTAAAATCCAATAACAGCACTCAAAAGGTAAAATTCATATGTTCCATCCAATAAAAAAACTGCCAGACATGCAAAGAAAATGAAAAATACAACTGCAATGAGGAAAAAAAAATACATAGAAACACAACCAAAAATCACAGTTACTGAATTAGTAGACAAAGATATCAAATAGTTATTTTAACTACAGAATGTTCAAAAAGGTAGGGAAAACTACAGCATGTTAAGGAGAGGAATGAAAGACATAAACATGATGCAAACTTTTCAAAAGACCTAATTTGAATTTCTAGAAATAAAAGCTATAATGTCTGAAAAAGCAAAACACACTGGAGAACATTTATAATGTACTAAACAGTGTAGAAGAAAAGATAAGTGAACATGAAGACATGGCAATAGAAACTATCTGGATGAAACAGAGAAAACAGAATCAAAATGAAATAAAAAAGAGCATCAGTGAGCTGAGGGATAACTTGAAGTAATTCAACAGACATGCAACTGGAGTCTGGAAAGGAATAGGACAGAAAAATAGGTGATGAAATAATGGCAGAAAATTTTCCAAATTTGATGACTCTTATAAACCCACAGATTTAAGAATTTCAATGAACCCCAAGCACAAGAAACACAAAAAGAGCTACACTAAGGCACATGATAACCAATATTGCTCAAACCAGTGATAAAAGAAAATCTTAAAAGCAGTCAGAGTAAAAAAAGCACATTATGGGAGAACAAAAATGGATGATCACATATTTCACATGAAAAACAAAGCATGTGAGAAGTCAATGAACCAACATCTTAAAAGTACTGAAGAAAATTAAAAACCTATGAATCTATGATTCTCTATTTAGTGAAACAATCTTTCAAAAACAAAGGTGGGGGCAATGCAATGGTGGCTCAGTGGCAAGAATTCTTGCCTGCCAAGCTGGAGATCTGGGTTTGATTCCCAGAGACTGCTCATGAAAAAACAAACAAAAAAAAAAAACAAAGGTGAATGGTCACTGATTTTTGACAAGGCTCCCAACTTCACTCAACTGGGTCAGAAAAGTCTCTTCCAATAAATGGCATTTGGAGAACTGGATATCTGTAACCAAAAGAATGAAAGAGGACCCCTATACAAAAATTAACTCAAAATGGATTGTGTTGGTTTGAAGCTATTATGTACAGCTTCAGAAAAAGGCCATGTTCTTTTAATCCATTCCTATGGATGCAGACGTACTGTGGGTGGAACCTTTTGGTTAGGTTATATCAATTGAGATATAACCCACCCCATTCAAGGTGGGTCTTAATCCTTCTATCGGAGTCCTTTATAAGAGCCTAAAGGATGGAAAAACTGAGAAAGTTTAGAGAGAAAAGCCCTAGAGATGCTAAGAGAGGACCCAGAGAAGCTCAGAGAGGAGGCCACTGGAACCAGGAGCTAAAAGCAATGAAATCTGGGAGCAAAGATCCAGCGGATGCTGGCCATGTGCCTTCCCATGTAAGAAGTGTCCCAGATGCCAGCAGTATAGCACTTTATCCCATTCATCTATACTCAAGAAAACTAACAATCAAAGAGTTAAGGTGATATTAGCAAAGCACACAAGACTTTTCTCATTTTGAACAACCTACCTCTAGCTTCACTTTCCTTCACAAGGCCCCAAAGCTACACTAAACTTTTCTTCCATGTATTAGGCCCTTTAGGCTTTCTCTGAGCTCTACTGAATCTACCTAGAATGTGCTTCTTTCCCTTCCATCTACCTACTTTTACCACCTTCCCACTTCACTTCTTCACCTGGCAAATTCCTATTCATCCTAAATATTAATTCATTTAAAAGGAGAGTGATACTTTCTACCAGAAGCTAGGAAGACAGCAATGAATAAGACAAACACAGTCTTTGTTCTCACAAAATTCAAGAGTCTCTCAGTATTTTGGAAATATATAGCAGGGAACTGAATCTCGTCAATTATTAAAGGAAAATCTCTCTGAGGAAGTAACTTTAAGCTGAAACCTGAAAGATGAACAGGAAGTGAAAAAGCATGTGAGGAAGTGTTTTAAAGGGAGAGAACATGAAAAATCAAAATAAACAAATTTAGCAGGCAGATACTTAAAGTAAAATAGGGTGCATACTGAGAAAACAACCTGGAGATATTTAATAGGCATGTCAACTATAACATATCCTTGGCAGAGCTCTTGATGTCCTTCTCCCAGTCTTCCCAGCCCTGTAAACAGTATCACTTTTATCCAATTGTTCAGGACAAAAATCTACCTTTTCCTAAAGTCCCATATCAAATCCATGAACCCTGTCAGCTCTATCTTCAAAATATATTCCAAATACAACAAATTTGGATTCTCCACACTGCTCTCAATCCAAGACACCATTATCTCATTTGCACCATTCCAACAGCCTCCAAACTGATCTCCTGGCTTTTACTCTTGCCCTGCTAAAATCAGTCTTCCACACTGCAGCCAGTGATCTTTTAAAAGTGTAAATCATATTCTATCACTTCTCTGCACAAAATCCTCCAATGTGATCCCAAACGTATTATAAAACCCATGCCAAAAATCAAAATTAAATGTCTGAAAGCCTTTACATATCAGCCTTCACATTTCACATCTCTCTGATGTCTTGTCCTACCACTCTTCCCTTTGCTCACCCAGGTCCACTCACATTAGACTTCTTTCTGTTCCTTATCACACCTCTAAGCTTCACGCTTCTCTGGCCTTTGTGCTTGCAGTTCCCCATACCAAGAATGCTTTTAGCCTGGATCTTTGCATAGCTCTGGGTTGTGCTCAAATGTTACCTCCTCAGACACCTTCCTCTATCTTATTCTACTCTATAACCGCAGTTTCCCTATTATCAATATGCTGTTTACTTTTCTGATGTTTTCATTTAATTGTTTATTTGCTTATAGTCAGACTCCCCCAAAGAATGTAAACTCCATGCGGTCACAAACCTTGCTGTAGTTCCAGAATCTAGAACAACAGTAGGATGTCAATAAGTACATGCTGAATGAATGAATGAAAAACATACAAGCGTTAAAACTATAAAGAGCCACGTATGACACCTTAAGAAATTTATTATTTGCCTTAAAGCAATGGGAAGCCACTTGTAGATTATGAACAAAGGAGTTACAGGATAAGATTTGCTTTCTGAACATTTCACTCTGGCTGGTGTGAGAATTCAATGTAGGAGGACAGGAATGGAAGTAGGAATAGTAAGGAAACTAATGTAGAATTTAGAGACGGTGGTTTAGACAGGGCTACTGGGGGTGTGAAGTGAGTAAATTAGTGATACCGTACGAGGTAGTACTGACAGGACTTCATGAATGACTGGACGTACCCCTTCCTTGGCTCCTTGGCTGAGCCCTTTCCGACTCTGGCTGGCTCTTCCTCAATGTTCTCCCGCCGCTCTATTCATACTTCTGCTACAGCCCCCTTCCCCCCCCCACACACACACTACATGACACTTTCACGTTTATAAATCTCTTTTCCACTACACTCCCTCAGGGCAAGTATGACATAAGGCATCCCTACAATTCTCTGTTGAATGAAGGCCATTTCATTAATGCCTCTTGAATGAAAGTCATCCCATTCGGTGGCATAGCTAGCCATGGAATTCACATCTGCAGGTATTTCTAGGACAACTGTATGCTTGTCTTAAAGTAGGGAAAATCCGCAATTCAACGCTACCTAACAAACATAACTGCGCACCAATAACCAGGGACAAACCCCGTGCAGTTAGCTGGAGGAGGGAGCACCAGAAAGTGCAGGTCACGGAGGGGGCAAATTCACTGCGTTCACAAAGGACCCAGAAGTACCAAGTGCAGACAAGGAACGTGACAACGCGCGGAAACCTAAACCCGCAGTTTCCCTACTACGCTGGCAGGCAAAAGGCGAGCAAAGGACTTACTGCCTTTCCTACGGCGTCAAAGGCTCAGGCGCAGCAGTGGCCATCATGGATCTGGTAATTCGCCCTCTCGCCACCCCCAAAGGCGACACGGTGGGTACTCACAAGGCCTTGATCTCAGCGTACGAGTGGCCGGTGATACAGCGGTGGAGAAAGCACGCAGGTTCCTGGTCCCCGGCTGCAAGACTGTGCACGCTAGAAGCGCGGCAGCCGCCATAGCTGCGAAGACGGCAAGCCGGAGAGGTCAAGCGTAAACCACCGTCAAGAGGAGGGGCTGAAGCCGATACCGCGCATGCTCAGACAGTCTTGTCCCGCCCCTAGGGTGCGGAAACCGGACTATCGCGTGTAATTGAGTCGAGAGCTAGAATGTACCCTGAAAATAGGAGAAAGTAATAGGAAGAAAACAAAAAGAAAAATAAATCCAAAGGAATCAATTCAAAGACAATTGCGAATAGAGACAAAAAGGAATGGGGGAAATGGTGGCTCACAGAGGACAGGTGTGGGGTGGGGCAATCAGGAATCAGTCTGTCTACCCTACCAGCTTCTTTGCAATACTGTTCCCCTTAAAGAAAGTCTTCAGCTTGTGCATGCAACATGCAAGAACGGAAGACAGGCAGTGTTTTATAGTAGCTTGGAGGACGACCTCTTGAGGCAGACTGCTTGAGTTTAAAAACTGGCTTCACCATTTACAGGTTGTGTAAATAAATATAGAGAATCGCCCTACCACGGTGTTGGCAACCTGTGAACGCGTGCGTACGCAGGCTTTAACTCATCAGTTTGGTCAGCTAGTTTGTATATCAGGTTAGAATTACAAAAAGTCAGAACCCGTCAGAACCTACCTAATAATAGTCATCATTTAAGGAGCTATCTTATTTTCTACCTTAGGATGAATTAACATATAACCCTTTACAACTATTTTTCAGATTAAACGGATGTCCTTTTTAGTAAATTGTGGCATTTGGTTCCAGGCTCTGCTCCTTAGTGATCTTGGGCACCTGCACCTAACTTCACTGAGCTTCTGTCTCACGGGAGGTGGAAACAAAAATATCTTCTTCAGGACACTTGTGATTAAGTTAAATATGCTTCAGAAACCATAATATAAGGGGTGGCCATTGAAATTAAGCTCAGGGTTAATACCACATACACACACACACAAACCGCCCTTCTTCTCTGAGTTTGTGTATCACAGTGTGTATTTTAGTATTTTAAAGTACAAGGATATAGAAATTTGGGGTCAAGCATGTAGAAATTTGGGAACAAAAAGAGTATGAATTCTTACAGAATTAAGTAATTAAATCCTCAGAGAATTCCCCATTTCTGCGCAAAATTAAAAAGATTTACCTCTGCATTCTGTATGCTTTTTTTGGTTTACTCTCTTCCAATGACTAATGTGGATAGATATTACTAGAATCAGAGGATCCAGAAAAATACTTCTTATTTACTTTGTTTCAAGTACAATAATGTGGATTCTATATTAAAATTGATTTGTAATGTTATCAACAGGCAATGATAACATCTCTTTTATGTCATATAAATCATAAAGCATGTGTATTATCAGGTACATAGGAGTTATTAGGTGTGGTATTTTGAAGCTATTTTATAGCCCAGAAAAAGCCATATATATATATATCGTTAAGTATATAGGGCTGGTAAGATGTAGAATCTTTGTCATCTAGGCAGATTACTCAGATGATTAAAAACCTTTTCATAGCTTCTCACTAAGAGCAAACAAATAACCCAGGAAAACACTGTCATTTTAACAGAGTGAAAAACCAAATTCTTGTTTTGCATGAAGATACATCTGATAAGAGAACTATTAAAAATCTTACAAAACTATAAATCTTAGCCAAACTTAACCAATAAGGTTCACTTCCAACAAGACTTCGGCAACTTTCTATATCCGTCCATTTTGGGGGGTGGTGGTAGTGGGGGTGCATGGTCCAGCAATCAAACCCATGTCTCTCGCATGGAAGGCAAGCATTCTGTCACTGAACCACCCATGCACCCTATGTCCAATTATTTTGTCCTACACATTCCTGTTTCTCATTCTGCAACAGTTATTTTACTTTAGGGGGAAAAAAGTACACTTATTTTTTCCTTAACAAATAGGGCCATGTTATTTTAACCCATATCTGTGAGTACAGTCCTATTTTAGGTGAGACTTTTGAGTAGGTTATTTAAATTGAGATGTGACCCACCTCATTCAACGTTGTTCTTAAATCCCCTTACTAGTGTCCTTTATAAGAGCACAAAAGACACACAGAAAAAGCCCAGAGAGCTTAGAGCAGCCCCACTGAGGCTGAGAGAAAAGGACATCCCCACAGAAGCTGAGAGAGGAAGCCCCCAAAGCCAGAAGCTGAATGCAATGAAACCTGGGACAGAAGAACTAGCAGATATCGGCCACATGCCTTCCCATGTGACAGAGCTGTCCTAGTGCCGAAGGCCTTTCTTCAGAAAAGGTATCGTCCTGTTAATGCCTTAATGTGGACATTTCCATGGCTTTAGAACTATAAATTTGTCAACTAATAAATCCCCATTGTAAAAGCCAACCCATTTTTGGTATATTGCATTCTGGCACCTTTAGCAAACCAAAACACGAAGAATGACATACTTTTTTCAGAGGTGCAACAACTCACTTATAATGAGCAGAGTTTCTTCAGGTTCATAATCAAGTCCCCAATGTATTGCAAAGGAAAGCTGGGTCCATGGGCATGTGACCTGCACTGTGAAGTGCCCTGTGTTTGGCTTAATGCTCTGCTGTTGCCATCTTGAAATTCTTACTACTTTTTTTTAACAAGGGGACCCACATTTTCCTATTTCACTGGGCTCCAAAGCTTATATATAGAACAGTTTAAAATATTAAGGTATTTGCAATGAGTTTTTACTTTATTTAAAACCCGGATTAATTGAAATGATTTTCTGTCAGAGAGCTACTTTTCATGAAAACCTAATTTGTTTATAAAAAGTGGGTAGAGTATGTCTATTAACAGGTATGGTGTATAGACAATATGTCAATATCCAGATACAAAGATGGACCTTGCATCCTAAAAGTCCATCAAAACAGACATGATTCCCAGGGCTATAAATGTACCTGACAATGTGGGACAGGACTCCCGGGATGAGCCGGGACCCATTGAGAAAGCCTTCTTGACAAAAAGGAAGAAGAGAAAATTGAGACAAATACAGTGTCAGTGACTGAGAGATTTCAAACGGAGTCGAGAGGTTATCCTGGACGTTATTCTTAAGCATTATATAGATATCTGGTTTTAGTTTATGGTATATTGGGGTGGCTAGAGGGAAGTACCTAAAATTGTTGAGCTGTGTTCCCATAGCCTTGAATCTTGCAGATGATTGTATAACTGAATAGCTTTTACAATGTGATGGTGTGATTATGAAAACCTTGTGTCTGACGCTCTTTTAATCCAGGATGTGGTCAGATGAGTAAAACAAAATAAGGATAATAAATAAATAAATAATAGTGGGGGATAAAGGGTAAAATTGGGTAGATTGAAATATGAGTGGTCAGTGAGAGGGAGAGGTAAGGAGTGTGTGTTAATCAGGGTTCTCTAGAGAAATAGGATCAATAGGAGAGATCTGTAAATATGAAATTTACACAGGTGTCTCAGGCAACCAGGGGAATGGAAGAGTCCAGAATCCGTAGGGCACACTGTGAAACTGGTGGCCCTGATGAAGGGTCTGGACAACTCTCCAGGAGAGGCTCACTAGCTGAAGAAGCAGTGGAAGAGTCTCCTTCCTTAAAAGGCTTTAAGTGATTGCCTTATCTCATTGTGGGAGGCATGCCTTAGTTGACTGCAGATGTCATCAGCCAGAAATTCAAACAACCAACTGAGGACTTAATAAACCAGCCACAAAATATCCTTGCAACAATCAGGCCTGTGCTTACCTGACCAAACAACTGGGCATATTCACTTGGCCAAGTTGACACCAGAATTTAACTATCATAGTCCACCCCTTGTCAGCTTGGCAGCTATACACATCACTTTGAAACATGCTCAATTTCCAAACAGAACAGAATAACAGACATGTGTTTCACTTAACAATTTTCAACTGTCCTGAGTACAATGGGAAATGCACTACATCTCCCCAGAATAGGGTGCAAATCCTTAGGTAGCATTCATTCTTAAACTTCGTATCTTATGACTTAAATACTATAACATGAACAATACAACTTATGTCATATGATAAGAGGAAAACAAGATAATTTGCTTATGTACAAATATAAACATGCTTATAATGAAACAGGGAGGAAATATTTATACACTCACAGTCCTTGTTTCTGTAACTGGTCATGTGGTTATAAATTATATTTATCATTAACTTCTACTACCCATTCCATGTTCCCTTTACCCTCAGCAAGCACTTCAGCTGGTCATGGTTCCTTGCCAGGTGAGGTGACCCAGACCTTCATTCCTGAAGTTTCTGGGCCATTAGTAGTCCTGCCTGGTATGGGTTGTTGCAGTTTTCCAATGACTTTAATTACAAGGCATGGTAGTACTAAGAAACGCCCTAGGGGATATCCTATATTTTAGAAAAACTCTCCTCTACCTCATTGTGTAGTTACAGTCCTATTTCCCCTTAATAGTCAGGATCAATCACCCTAGAGAGAATAGTAATCCCCATTCATGTCTATTGATTCAGTGGCATGAAAAGCCCAAAGTTGCCATGTGGCAGTCTTAACTTCCAGTTCAATGGAATCATTGTTGTTTCTCCTGGTGGAAGCATTCCTCCTTTTGGAACTGAGACCTGTACACCAGCAGAGCTTAAGGTTTCAGGGACAGGAAGCAAACATTTTCTTAGTGGATCACAAGGGGTGAGTGGTGCCACTCCCTTTGGTTCCTGGACCCATGAATCTTGGCTATGGGAGAAGCGGCACCATGAGTGGAAATTGATTCAGAGTGTACACAGCCTTTTGGGGAACATTGCCCCAGCCCTGCAAGATATTGCCACCTGATTGGCAACATAATTGGGTCTTCAAAAGGCCATTCCACTGTTCTATCAACCCAGCTGCCTCTGAATAATGGGGAATATGGTAAAACCAGAGAATTCCATAAGCATGTGCCCATTCCCACACTTCATTTACTGTGAAGTGGCTTCCGTGATCAGAAGCAATGCTGTGTGGCATACCATGATGGTGGATAAGGCATTCTGTAAGTCCAAGAATGGTAGTTTTTGTGGAAGCATTGCATGCAGGGAAGGCAAACCCATATCCAGAGTATGTGTCTACTCCAGTTAGAACAATTTGCTGTCCCTTCCATGAAGGGAGTGGTCCAAAGTAATCAACCTGCCACCAGGTAGCAGACTGATCACCTTGGGGAATGGTGCTATATCGGGGACTGAGTGTGGGTCTCTGCTGCTGGCAAATTGGGCACAGAGCAGTGGCCATAGCCAAGTTGGCCTTGGTGAGTAGAAGTCCATGTTGTTCAGCTGATGTATAACCTCCATGTCTACCACTATGCCCACTTTGTTCATGAGCCCCTTGGTCAACAGCAGGAGTAATTGAGGAAAGGGGATGAATTGGATCCACAGGAAGAGTCATCTTATCCATTTGATTATTAAAACCTTCCTCTGCTAAAGTCACATTCTGATGAGAATCACATAAGACACAATTACCTTCAAGTTCTTTGCCTGCTCAGAAAAGTCTATCCACATACCTCTTCCCCAGACTTCTTTGTCACCAATTTTCCAATCCTGCTCCCTCCAAGTCCCTGACCATCCAGTCAAACCATAAGCAACAGCCCATGAGTCAGTATACAAATTCACCTGTAGCCAGTTCTCCTTCCAAGCAAAATGAACAACCAGGTGCACTGCTTGAAATTCCGCCCACTGGGAGAATTTCCCCTCACCATTGTCCTTTAAGGAAATCCCAGAGTGGGGTTGTAGAGCTACAACTGTCCACTTCTGAATGGTCCCTGCATATCATTCAGAAACATCTGTACACCAGGCCCGAGTTGTCTCTTCCTCAGTCAACTGACGTAACAGAGTCCCAAGAGGCCATAGCTCTGGTCTGGGAAAGAGAAGGCAATGTGGCAGGAGTGGGGGCCATGGACATTTGGGCAATTTCCTCATGTAACTTACTTGTGCCTTCAGGACCTGCTCAAGCCCTATCTCGTATATACCATTTTCATTTTATGGTGGAGTGCTGCTGCGCACGCCCAATTTTATGGCTTGGTGGGTCAGACAACACCCAGCTCATTATAGGCAACTCAGGTTTCATGGTAACTTGGTGGCCCATGGTTAAGCATTCAGTCTCTACTAAGGCCCAGTAGCAGGCTAAAAGCTGTTTCTCAAAAGGAGAGTAGTTATCTGCTGTGGATGATAAGGCTTTGCTCCAAAGTCCTAAGGGTCTGTGTTGTGATTCTCCTATAGGGGCCTGCCAAAGGCTCCAGACAGCATCCCTATTTGCCACTGACACTTCCAACACCATTGTATCTGCTGGATCATGCAGCCCAAGTTGCACAGCAGCTTGCACAGCAGCCTGGACCTGTCGCAGAGCCTCCTCTTGCTCTGGTCCCCACTCAAAACTAGCAGCTTTTCTGGTCGCTTGGTAAATGGGCCAGAGTAGCACACCCAAATGAGGAATATGTTATCTCCCCAATCCAAAGAGGCCAAATTGCCTCTCTTTTGGTCATAGGAGGGGCCAGATGCAACAGCTTATCCTTCACCTTAGAATGACTATCTCAATGAACCCCACACTACTGAACACCTTGAAATTTCAATGAGGTGGAAGGCCCTGTATTTTTGTTGGATTTATCTCCCATCTCCTTATCCACAAATACCTTAGCAGTAAGTCTAGAGTAGTTGCTACTTCTTGCTCACTAGATCTAATCAGAATGATATCATCAGTATAATGGACCAGTGTAATGTCTTGTGGGTGAGAGAAACGATCAAGATCCCTGAGCACAAGATTGTGACAAAGGTCTGGAGAGTTGATATACCCCTAAGGCAGAACAGTGAAGGTATACTGTTGGCCTTACCAGCTGAATGTAAACTGTTTCTGGTGGTCCTTATTGACAGCTATTGAGGAAAAAGCATTTGCCAGATTAATAGCTGCATACCAGGTACCAGGTGATGTGTTGATTTTCTCAAGCAATGATACCACATCTGGAACAGCAGCTGCAATTGGAGTCACCACATGGTTAAGTTTAGGGTAATCCCCTGTTATCCTCCAAGTCCCATCTGTTTTCTGCAAAGGCCAAATAGGAGAGTTGAATGGGCATGTGATAGGAATCAGCACCACTGCACCTTTCAAGTCCTTAAGAGTGGCATAAGCTCTGCAATTCCTCCAGGAATACAGTATTGCTGCTGATTCACTATTTAGCTAGGAAAGGGCAGTTCTAGTGGCTCCCACTTGGACTTTTCTACCATAATAGCCCTTACTCCATGAGTCAGAGAACAAATGTGGGGATTCTGCCAGTTGCTGAGTATGTCTATCCCAATTATGCATTCTGGAACTAGGGAAACAACCACAGAATGGGTCTGGGGGCCCACTGGGCCCACTGTGAGATGAACCTGAGCTAAAACTCTATCGATTACCTCACCTCCATAAATCCCTACTCTGACTTGTGGACCAGAGTAACATTTTGGGTCTTCTGGAATTAGTGTCACTTCTGAGCCAGTGTCTAATAATTGGTGAAATATCTTATCACTTCCTTTTCCCCAGGGCATAGTCTTCCTGGTAGAAGGCCATAGGTCTCCTTGGGGAAAAGCTGGGAGGAAGGTTAACGTGTAAATTTGGGGCAGTGTAAAAGGGTCCTTCCTCAAGGATACCTGGCCCTCCTCTCATTTGAGGGGCTCTGGATCTGTAAACCTGTCTCAACTCTGGGAATTAATTAAGGGCTGAGACTTTCTGTTTTTGTAATTCAAGTTAGACTTCTATTCACTTAACCTAGGACTTTTTTAAATTGTTTTTTTAAATAACAACATATGCAAACATTCGTAATTTTTTATCATTTCATTCTACATATATAATCAGTAACTCACAATATCATCACACAGTTGCATATTCATCATCATGATCATTTCTTGGGACATTTGCTTCTATTCAGAAAAAGAGATAAAAAGAAAACAGAAAAAAAATCATACATACCATACTCCTTACCCCTCCCTTTCATTGATCACTAACATTTCAATCTAAATTTATTTTAACATTTGTTCCCCCTATTATTTATTTTTATTCCATATGTTTTACTCATCTGTTGATAAGGTAGATACAAGGAGCATCAGACACAAAGTTTTCACAATCACACAGTCACATTGTGAAAGCTATATCATTATACAATCATCTTCAAGAAACATGACTACTGCAACACAGCTCTACATTTTCAGGCAGTTCCCTCCAGCCTCTCCATTACATCTTGAATAACAAGGTGATATCTATTTAATGAGTAAGAATAACCTCCAGGATAACCTCTCAACTCTGTTTGGAATCTCTCAGCCATTAACACTTTATTTTGTCTCATTTCACTCTTCCCCCTTTTGGTCGAGAAGGTTTTCTCAATCCCTTGATGCTGAGTCTCAGCTCATTCCAGGGATTTTCTCAATCCCTTGATGCTGAGTCTTGGCTCATTCTAGGATTTCTGTCCCACGTTGCCAGGAAGGTCCACACCCCTGGGAGTCATGTCCCACATAGACAGGGGGAGGGTGGTGAGTTTGCTTGTCATGTTTTTTTGCTTGTCATGTTGGCTGGAGAGAGAGGCCACATCTGAGCAACAAAAGAGGTTCTCTTGGGGGTGACTCTTAGGCCTAATTTCAAGTAGGCTTGACCTATCCTTTGTGGGGTTAATTTTCACATGAACAAACCCCAAGACTGGGGGCTCAGCCTATAGCTTTGGTTGTCCACACTGCTTGTGAGAATATCAAGAATTGAACTTGTGAATTTCTAACCATTCCCTGAAGGGGACTTTGCAAATACTTTTTTATTCACCATTCAAATCACTCTGGGATTTATCTTTGACCTAGGATTCTTCTGCTTATACAGCTCAAACAAGAATTTAGTAGGCTGCCCAACTATTTTAATTCTATATACCCCATGATCTACTAGCCAATATAACAAATTTCTGTGAGTCAGAATATTTTGACTGCTTCTTTTGGCCTGCTGTCCATTATGGTGGCCACACCCACCTTGTCTATGGTGATTAACTATTACCACGTGGTTTCTGCCAACTCAAGATCTGATCATCCTTATTGTCTTTAAGGATTCCAGCTCAGTGATAGCAGTTTCCACAGTAATATCGGGCCTTCAGAGAAGGGCAACTACAGAGCTTTTCAGGGATGATGGCGCAAGTCTCACAAATCTATTTCTCAAGGTTCTGGTGAAAGACATGTCCTCTGGACATTCCTGGGGTGTGTGAGCAGGTCTTCCATGATAAATTCACTCTAACATTCCCATCTCTCTAAGCCTCTGGATCCCCTCATCCACATTATACCAGGGCAGTTCTGGCATTTCAATTTCAGGTAATGTTAGCCACCTTTTTATACATGCTTCAGTCAACCATCCAAACAAACTGTTAACGCCCTTTCTAACCCCTCAAGCTACAACGCTGAATGTAGAACCTCTGCTTAGAGGGACCATATCAATAAATTCAAATTCAGTTCTTGCTTGCCATGCCAGAGACCTGGATTCGATTTCCAGTGCCTGCCCATGCAAAAAAAAAAAAAAAAAAAAAAAAAATTAATAATTTCAGCTTGATTCAACTTCATTTTCCTTCCACCATTATCCCACACCATTAATATCCATTCCTACACATATTCCCCTGATTTCTGTCTATATAGATTGGAAAATTCATTCAGTTCTTTTGATGTGTAGGTTACCTCCTCATGGGTCACACTTTGTATCTCACCTCTCAGGGCCTGTTGGGATTTTACTCTAGTTAAAGGTCTTGAAGAAAAGATGGGTGGTGGGGGGTGGGTCATGAAAATAAACAGAAGTGTCTTCAAGCCAATTACCTCAAGGCATTCTATTGCAGTTTCCTCTGGGGAAACAGGAATAGTTGCTCCAGACTGATGATTGAGGGCTGTTTCCCCAGGGGAGGTGGTTACAGGGTTAGCAGGCAGTGAAGGGTATCTTGTTAGGTGGAGATTGGATGGCAGACTCCTCTGAGAAGACTGGAGGCTGGGAAGCTGTTTCCTCAAGGCAGGCTGGAGGTTGGCAAGCTCTTTTCTCAGGGCAATCCATTACAGTTCTATCTAGCAAAGGCTCAGCAGATTCCTGGGATCCCTTCTCCCCATGGCTATCTTTATCAAGCCATGTATCACCATCCCATGTTTCAGGATCCCGTTCTTTTTCAATCGAAACCTTTACCTTAATAGCAGATACCCTGCAAGATTGAGATTTTAGCTTACCTCATAAATCTGTTACATGCACAATAAGGCTTTGTGTTCGGATTTCAGAGATCTCAAGTCTGTTACCACAGGAAATAAGATTTTCTTTCAGGGCACACATGGAAATTCATATGGCACTGAAGTTTTAAATTTGAAGCCTTCTACTCATCCCTTTCTCTCATCACTGTATCCAGTGTATCTAACAGCCAGCCAACATCATTATACCTTATTATTCCTCTTAATTTTGATACTTCTGTAAAGATGTCAAGAACATTATCATCCAGACCCTTGCCTCATGTAAGTGTACAGTTAGCAGAATCTAATGGTGACATTTTGAGTATCTTTTTTACCAACTTACCTCAAGATGGACTGTCAGTGCCATTTTTATTATGAACAGAATAATTCAGTGTCTCTGAGCCTACTCAGAGTAGAATACCAATTGTAAAAACCCATTTTTAAGATCCTGTTTCTCACCACTCCTGGTACCAAGCTGTGTTAGTCAGGGTTCTCTAGAAAAGCAGAACCAACAGGAGAGATCTGTAAATATGAGATTTATAAAGATGTCTCGTGCAACTGGGGGAATGGAAAATTCCAAAATCCGTAGGGCAAGCTGTGAAGCTGGTGGCTCTGATGAAGGGTCAAGGTAAACTCCACAGCTCGCTGGCTGAAGAAGCATTGAGAGAGTTTCTCTTCTTCCTTAAAAGCCTTCAAATGATTGGATTATCTCACTATGGGAAACACACCTTAGTTGATCGCAGATGTAATCAGCCGCAGATTCCATCAATTGAGTGATGAGTCAATCAACCAGCCACGAAGTATCCTTGCAGCAACAGTCAGGCCAGTGTTTGCCTGACCAGACAACTGGGCATAATTATTTGGCCAAGTTGACACCAGAAACTAACCATCACAGTATGGGATGTATGAATGTTTTTTCTTTTTCTTTTTTTTTTCTGGAGTCATGAAAATGTTCTAAAAATGATCATGGTGATGAATGTACACCTATGTGATACTATTGTGAGCAATTGATTTTATACCCTGTATGGGCTGTATGTGTGTGAAGATTTCCCATTAAAAATATAAAAGAAAAAAAACAGTATGGATTCACTGACAGCTTGAAGCAGCTACAGAGGATGGACAATTGGCTCAAATTTCCTTAAGATTAAAGGGAGCTGGAACTCTCTGAAGGGGATGGTGAGGCAGACTTAGAATTAGGGCAGTGACTGGCTGGTAAACAAAGGGCGAATTCCCAGAAGCAGTCAGGCCTCAAGGAGAAGGATTTCTCTGAAAAGAACAGCAATAAAGAGCACCTGGTGAACCACTGACCCCACCTGAGTGAATCATCTATGCTCAAGCATCACAAAGGAGGGAAAAGGATGGGTAGTAAAATAGTTAATCAAAATTACAAAAGGAGCAAAAACCTATAAAAGCAAATTGCCCCACTCTGCCAGGGCCCCCGCTGTCACCTCCTACCTCTCTTTTCTTGCAAGAGTGCTCACACGTCCTCTCACATGCATGTTGTTTTTTTTTTTTTTTTTTTTTGGTTTTTATTTATCCAAGTTTATTTTCATCATGGGAATGAAAATATACATAAAGATAGTCGTTAAGAAGAACAATTTTGAGTTAACGTTCAAAGTTTATTAATGATTGATTCAAATATTTGTTTAGAACTGCATAAAAGCAAAACCAGAATTAGCCCAACATATCAGATTTTCAGCAACAATATTTGTTCCTTACAAATATGAAAATGCTGATCTGTGGAATTAATTTCACTTCATTTTACTTTTTCCAAAATTCATTGTTCAATTTAGTACCAATGACACTTCACAATTCTACACTGCTATCCTACATAATTTTAACAGTTTTACTCAAAATTCTTGTCTCTTTACTGAATTGATTATGAAAGGGCCCAAATAAAAGATTTTATTTAATACTATGAATTTTCTGAGGTGAAATCCAGTTGAACATTTATCTAAATTGACTTTAGGGTTGTTGATTCCTCAGCATAAATATATTAACACTAAGGAATGAGTGATCGATCTCTGAAGACATATTTTCATCCATGACACCAATAATTTTTATACAGTGTGAATTTATACTTGCCCTCCACATGTTGTTTTATGTAAGATTTTGTGTGATATTTCATGAAGAACATCTCCAGCTTATATTATCTGGCTCTATTTCAAGGGGCTTCATCTTCTGGTAAAGACTTCTCTCTATATCAAGTGGGACAATCAGTGTAAATAAACACTTCCACACCAATTACATGTATGTTATGATTTCTTTCGTATTGTATGACCATCTACTAAAGGTTTGTATACAAATGTGAAATTTACAATTATCTGTTCCAATATAAATTGGCTTAGATTGACCCATATTCAGGATGACTAAATGCTCTACCAGATTGGTTACTGTGATTTTTTTCAGTGTGTGAATTTTCTAGCATTTTTAAAGGTTCACTCAAGGGCTGAAATCTCTTCCAAATACAAAATATTTTCATTATGCATTATCTCATGTTATCTAAGTTCAGAATGGTGACTGAAGCCTTTCACAAATATGGCATTTAGAGGGTTTCTCTCCAATTTTGATTCTGTCATGTTGTCTAAGGTTACATAAATAAACTAAGGTTTCCTCATATAGAGGATATTCTTACGGTATCTCTGCAGAGGAAATTTTCTCATGCTTTTTAAAGGTAAAATGATAAGTGAAGACTTTAACCAAAGGCGATATTCATAGAGTCACCCTCCACCGTGAATTCTCTCATGTTGTCTCGGGGCAGAACATCAAGCACAGGCTGTCCCACAAAGATGGCATCTGTATGGTTTCTCTCCAGTGTGAGTTCTCACATGTTGTGGCAGGTTAAGTGTAGCAAGAGAAAGCTTTCCCACATTGATGGCATTCATACAGTTTCTTTCCTGTGTGAATTCTCTCGTGTACTCTAAGTTGACAAAAATGAGTGAAGGCTTTCCCACATTGATGGCATTCATATGGTTTCTCTCCAGTGCAACTCCCCTCATGTCATCTAAACATAGAACAATGGGTGAAGGCTTTTCCACATACATGAAATGCATATCTTTTCTCTCCAGTGTGAGTTCTCTCATGTTGTCTTTTAGAAGAATACAGAGTGAAGGCTTTCTTACATACATGGCATTCACATGGTTTCACTCCAGTGTCAGATTCATTGTAATGTGTAAGGCCAGAGAGTAAAAGATTTACTAATTTGATGACATTCAGATTATTTATTTCTGGCTCACATTGGTCTCCGAGGGCTTTTCCAATGAGATTCTTGTGGTATGGTTTCTTTCCACCCGGGTGTTAACACCTATTGAGTCACTCTGGATGTGCAAGTAAAATCTTCTGGCAATTCACTATATATAATGCCATTTTTTTAAAATATAGGAACTCTGTCTCAATGACATAATGATCAATGTGTCTTTCCTGCAGTTATGTTGCAACAGATAGCATTTCTTTTATTTTAAGACCACTTTTCTTGCCTGAACTCTGGTATTGGAAAAATCCAATTCCTTCTCTGCAGAGTTCCTCTCCTTGCTCCAAGTGAGAAAGTATATCTGATTTGAAGACTGGATATCCCACAGAGACCAGATGACTGATATTCTCCAGCATCATTCTCTGAACAGCTTTCTTTGGGATGTCTCTAGAAGGGACCAGTCTTCCTAGGTGATGTCTATAATTATATCTTTCAAGTTCACTAATTCTTAAAGACATCACAGACATTCATGCTCAGAGAGGACCATTTCTAAACACTGTCCAGAGTAGGATGTTTGAGAGGGCAGCATTTGAGGAAGTAGTGTCAGTGGCTTCATTGTCAATAGCTCAATTGTCTTCCTCTCGGTTTTCATTCATAACCAGATAAGCATGCAAATGGCCAAGATATCCCAGAGCTGAGCATGCCTCCCTCGTTGGTCCTGTGGGGACGAAGCTCCATCCTCAGCGTGGAAGCAGCACCAGGCTCTTGGGAACTGAACTTCAAGACATTTCTGGGACAATCTGAGTCATCATGGGGCAGAGGAAGCAAGTTTTGGGTACCTGCTGGAGGATGCACCCCTTCTTCTCCCTCGAATCCCTGAGATGGAGCTGAGATTCCTCAATGCCAGTCTGGGTGAAGTGGACTCCTCAGCACAGTCAACAGGGAAGACATCAGGAAGGAAGGCTCTGCAGAAGGAAGAGGACTGGGGGAGTGTCTGCTCCAGACCCAGACTTCCTCACATGCATTCTTAATAAACTTTCTACCTCTTTACTTAAAAACAAACAAACAAAAAACTCAGTATGGACTATCAGTTTTTTTTAAAGTGTTATTAAACATATTATGGTATATACATACATGATAGGGGTGAGCATCTCAATCCTGCGTGGACATTAAAATCATTTCAGGAGTTAAAAACCACAAAAGACACCCCAGCTGTGGTAGTTAGATTCAGTTGTCAACATGGCCAAGTGCAAGCACCTAGTTCTGTGGCTGTGGACATGAGCCAATGGTAGGTGAATCTCATCTGTTGCTAATTACATCTGCAGTCGGCTAGGAGGCGTGTCTGCTGTAATGAGTGACGTTTGACTTTATTGGCTGGTGCTTAAATGAGAGATTGCAAGGTAGCACTGCTAAGCAGCTCAGCATTCCTCATCTCAGCACTTGCAGCTCAGCCCAGGCCTTTGGAGAAGTCACCCCCGGGGAAAGTTGTTGGAACCCAGGGGCCTGGAGAGAAGACCAGCAGAGACCATCCTGTGCCTTCCACGTAAGAAAAGAGCCTCAGTGGAAAGTTAGCTGCCTTTCCTCTGAAGAACCAACAAAATAAATCCCTTTTATTAAAAGCCAATCCGTCTCTGGTGTATTGCATTCCGGCAGCTAGCAAACCAGAACACCAGCCTTGCCCAGATACTTCCCTCTGAGATTCTGACCAATTGGTCTGGGCTGTGTTTGGGGCAATTGTTGCTGTTTTTGTGTGTTTGTTTCTTTTAAGACCTCCAAGTGAATTTAATATGGAGGCAGTGTGACCACCACTGATGTCAGCCTTAAAAAAGGATAGGCAAATATAAATTTATGAGTGTGGAAATAATTCCACAATACAGGGCTAAATTTTTTTTCAGGAAGGTTATAAAGCATTTATGGATCATAGATCCCATTTGTGTAAAATATTTAAATAAATAATCATTTCTTGAAGGGCAAACTGGAAGGAGTAGATGTGGAGGTGGAGGTGAGTCTGTACTTTGGTTCTTGAAATTTTATACCAGTATGCAGGCTGTTTGCTTGTTAATTAAAGAAGAATGCTGTATTTTAAAAACCGCCAAAAGCTTTAGATTTTTATTTTCATTAATAAAACCATGATGTATTTCAAAATTTTATTGTTATATATTGCGGTAGTTAGATTCAGTTGTCAACTTGGCCAGGTGAAGGCACCTAGTTTGTTGCTGCAGATATGAGTCAATGGTACGTGAACCTCATCTGTTGCTAATTACATCTGCAGTCAGCTAGGAGGCGTGCCTGCTGCAATGAATGACGTCTGACTTGATTGGCTGGTGCTTAAATGAGAGATTCAATGTAGCACAGCCCAAACAGCCCGGCATTCCTCATCTCAGCACTCACAGCTCAGCCCAGGCCTTTGAAGATGCAGAAAGAAATCACCCCGGGGAAAGTTGTTGGAACCCAGAGGCCTGGAGAGAAGGCCAGCAGAGACCATCTTGTGCCTTCCCACGTAAGAAAGAACCTCAGTGGAAAGTTAGCTGCCTTTCCTCTGAAGAACAAAATAAATCCCCTTTTATTAAAAGCCTATCCGTCTCTGGTGTGTTGCATTCCGGCAGCTAGCAAACTAGAACGTATATATTCATGCATTTTTACCACCGTAACCATTTTTAAGTGTACCGTGCCGTCGGTGGCATTGATTATATTCACAATGCTATGTTACCATTACCACCATGGTAGCAAAATTTTTCATCAATCAAAACAGAAACTCGGGGCACCCATTCTCCTCCCCCACAGCCCCTGGCAACCTCTGATCTACTTTTTGTCTCTATGAATTTGCTTGTTCTAGGTATTTTATATAGTAATAGCATATAATATTTGTCCTTTTGCATCTGGCTTATTTCACTCATAATTTTTCCAAAGTTCATCCATGTTGTAGCATGTATCAGCACTTCATTCCTTTATGTAACTGGCTAATATTCCATTTTATGTATATTCCACATTTTGTTTATGCATTCATCAGTTCATAGACATTTGAATCATTTCCATCTTTTGCCTATTGTGAACAATGTTGCTACGAACATTGATATACAAGTATCCTTTTGAGTTCCTGCTTTTAATTCTTTGGGGTATGCACCTAGGGGTAGGATTGCCAGCTCATGTGGTAATTTACTATTTTGAAGAACTACCAAACTGCTTTGCACAGTGGCTGCACCATTTTTCATTCTCACATCAATGCCCAAGGGTCCCAGTTTCTCCACATCCTCACCAACACGTTTATTTCCCCCCCCTTTTTTTAATAGCCAGCCTAGGGGGTGTGATATAGTGATATAGTGGGATTGGTTTTGATTGGCCTTTCCTTAATTGACCAATGATGTTGAGTTTCTTTTCATAGGTTTATTGGCCATGCAAGTATCTTTCTTGAAGAAATGTCTATTCAAATCCTTTGCGATTTTTTAAACTGGGTTGTTTTTCTTTTTATTGTTGAGTTGTAAGTGTTCTTTTAAAGTTCTGGCTATTAAACCCCTTGATTTGCAAGTATTTCTTCTCATCCTGTAGGTTGTATTTTCACTTTCTTAATAATATATTTTAATGCACAATAGTTTTCAATTTCTATAAAGTCAATCTATCTATTTTTTTCTTTCATTACTTATGCTTTCGGTATTGTATCTATGAATCCATTGCCAAATCAAGATGATGCAGATTTTCCCTAAGGTTATCTTCTAAGAGCTTTTTGGTGTTAACTCTTAAGAGTTAATCTTAATCCATCTTGAGGTAATTTTTTTATTTGGTGTTAGGTAGGAGTCCAATTCCATTATTTTGCAGGTGGATACCCAATTTTCTCAGCACCATTTGTTGAAGTGACTATTCTTTCCACTTTCATGGGCATGCCGCCCTTATTGAAAATCAATTGGCCATAGATGTGTGGATTTATTTTTGGACTTTCCATTCTTTTCCATTAGTCTAGATGTTTATCCCTATACCAGTACTACACTGCTTTGATTATTATAGTTTTGTAGAAAGTTTTGAAATCAGGAAGTGTGAGTCCTCCAACCTTGTTTTTCTTTTTCAAGATAGTTTTGGCTGTCTAAGACCCCTTGCAATTACATATGAATTTGAAAATTGGCTTTTCCAGTTCTGCGAAAAAAGGTTTCTGGGATTTTGGTAGGGATTGAATTGATTTTGTGGTTCGCTTTGGGTACTATTGACATCTCAACAATATTAAGTCTTCCAATCCATGAACCTGAGATACTTTTCCACAATTCAAGGTCTTTAATATCTTGAAGCAAAATTTTGTAGTTTTCAGTGAACACGCCTTTTGCCTACTTTGTTAAATTTACTACTAGATATTATTCTTTTAGATGCTCTGACGGTTTGAACCTATTACGTACCTCAGAAAAGCCATGCCCTTTAATCCTATTTCAATATTGCTGTGTGGGATCTTTTTATTGTTTTCATGGAGATGTGACCCACTCAATTGCATGTGATAACTTTTGATTAGATGGTTTGCATGGAAATTGTCTCTACGCATTCAAGGCGGGGTGGCTTACTGGAGCCCTTTAAGAGGGAATCATTTTGGAAGAAGCTTTAGAACCAACAAAGCCCACGCAGATAGCTTCAGAGATGCATAAAAATAATGCCCCTGGAGATGCTGCTGAAGAAGCCTGGAGAAAAAGCTAGCAGGATGTCCCCATGTGCCTTTCCAGCTGAGAGAGTAACTCCAAAAGTCATCAGCCTTCATAAACCAAGGTATCTTTCTCTGGATGCCTTAATTTGGACATTTTCATGGCCTTAGAACTGTCAATTTGCAAATTAATAAATTCTCCTTTTAAAAGCTGTTCCATTTCTGGTATATCGTGTTCCATCAGCTTTTGCAAACTGATGGTATTGTAAGTGGAATTGTGTTTTTAATCTCGTTTTCAGATTGTTCATTGGTGGTGTATAGAACACACCTGTTTTATTGATCTTGCTCCCTGACATTTTGCTAAATTCATTTATTGGTTCTGCTTTCTTGTCGATTCTTTGCGATTTTCTAAATATAACATCATGTAATGTGTAAATAGAGATAGTTTTACTTCTTCCTTTCCAATTTGGATGCTTTTTACCTTTTTTTCTTGATGAGCTGCTCTGGTTAGAACTTCAAGTACAATGTTGAACAGCAGTGGTGAAAGTGGGCCTCCTTGTGCTATTCCAGACTCTTGGTGGAAAGCTTTCTGTCTTTCACCGTTTAAGTATTATATTAGCAATGGGTTTTTCATAAACGCCCCTGTGGTGAGTTTTTATTGCTTCCAGATGTTCATAACATGAATGGTAATAATTTGTACTACAGTCTCAGAAATGTTGGTAAATTATTTAGCTAGAGACCTTACAATTGGTGATGCATGCACAACCATGTGATAATACTATGAACCATTAACTGTGTGCTTTGGATGGATTTTATGGTATGTGAATATGTTTCAGTAGAATTGTACTGAAAAAAGTTTTCCGGACCACTACCCCAAGAAAAACAAAAACAAAAACAAACCTTTATTCTATTATATAAAATATTTTTACAGGCTTTATCTCCTTTGAATTAGTTGAAGTTATATACATTTACAGATAAGAAAACAAAGAGTTAAACCAGTCTAATAAGCAGAATTGTGATTCACTCTCACATATGATTCCAAGTTCAATATTCATTTAACTATACTACACTTTCTTCTTGGTAGCTTACTGTACAGGAGAACACAGGGATCACTATAGAGGAAAGAAAACATTTATTGACTATTATTTTCTTCCAGCACACTGGAATTATTCACGAACAATTGTTACTAAAAACACCAAGAGATGCCACCTATGCCTATTCACACACAACTTATTGAAAGCAGAGAGTTAAAATGCTTTTCTTGATCTTTCCTGGGATGTCAATGAAATTTTTTCCTGCTCTTGCATTTGTTATTTTATTACTTGAAAAGTTTTGGAAATTTAGTATTTGAATTGTGGTTTGTTTCATACCCACCTGCTCCCACCCCCAAGCAATCATCAGGAAATACTATTATGTTTTACCTTCAACTACATCCTAAGACCTACCTCTTTACCTCTTCCTTTATCTTCTTGGTCCAGGCCACCCTTCCCTCTCACCTGAGTTGCTAGCTGCCTCCTGGCTTCACTCCTGAGCCCTGCTTCCCACTTTCCTCCCTACAGTCTATTCTTCACCCTGCAATCAAGTGAGGTTTTTAAAGTGTAAGTCAGACCAGAGCATTCCTTTCCCCATATGACTCAAAATAAAATCGGGAGTCCTTCCTTTGGCTTATAAGGCCCCGCATGATGTGTTTGCTGGCTATTTCTCTGCCCTCATCTTCTATTACTTTTCCCTGTCTAGCTCTGCTCCATCCACTTGAGTGTCCTTGCTGTGGCTCAAACACATCAAATCCATTCCATTCAGTTCCTTTGCATTTGCAAAGGCCAGGGCATTCTTCCCCAGATGTCTGCATTGGCGTTCTCTCACTTCATTCAGGTCTCTTGTCAATTGCCCTCACCTCCCCGAGGCCTTCCTTAACACTGAGGTCCTCCACTCATTATAAATGAACACCTCTTTCACTCTCAATTCCCTTACCTATATTTTATTTTTCTTTATAGCATTCCTGATATTTAAAAAATACCTATTTATATATGCAGATACATTTGTTTGTTGTCTGTCTCCCATCATTAGACTGGAAGGTCACTGATAGTAGTAGGGATTTTGTTCTTATCACTGCTGGATCTATCTGTTGGTCTTATAACAGGGCCTAACTAATAATGGGCATTCAACAATTATGTGTGAATGATTCTCTTTGCACTTTTAAGCTTTTATTGTAACAAATTAACCCAATGACTGGAAATTGCAAAAACTGAGCTTGACAGATCTCTCTACTACATCTTCTCTATTGGGATATTAATCACTATATTTTGTGCTGACTTCCAATGTAGGATAAGCACAAAAGAGTAACTACAAGGCTGCAGATGTGCCCTTTCCTGCTCCACTCTCTTCCAAGAGGAGGCCCATGGTAGTGAACAGACATTTAGTGGAGGTAAAACAAAGCCATTCTCTGAGGCTGAACAGGTGATGAACCCTTTCCTTCTTTATTACAGTGAGTCATCACAGGAACTATAAAAGCCCCCTTCCTCTCTTTTCCCTAGGTCTTCTTTGGGTAAGAAAGCTTAGGAGGTAGTTGAGAGTTGGGGTTGCCTAACGTTTCACATTTCAAGACATATTTGAATCTGAAAACTGGACCCAGGGGAAAGAAGTAAAGGAGCTGGTTATTCAGGGTTAAATCTACACTCAAGGAAAAAGTTAATGGTACACTTCTGTTCTCTGTGAATCCTGTTTACTGGGCTGGATAGAGTAAAAGAATGGAATTAGTATATTGTACTTAGTACTTTGTCCACCATCACAGTGGCCAGGTGATAGTGCCCAGTTGTCTGGTCAAGCAAGCATTGGTCTAACCATTACTGTGAGAATTATTTCATGGACTTAAATCATTAGTCTGTTGATTGCATCTATGGCTAGTTACATGTGTTATCAACAAAGGAGAGTGAATGAGAGAATCCAATAGGTTGGTTTCAATCCACTCAGTTGATCCAACCATATCAGCTGGATTTAGTCTAGTCAGTTGCATACAATCCAATCAGTTGGAGACTTTTAAGGGTGTGTGTGTGTGTGATGATTTCAGGTGTCAGAAGAGAGAACTTTCATCTCTACTTCAGCCAGTCAGCCTCTCCTGGAAATGTATTGAAGACCTTCATTGTTGTTGCCACCTTGTGGCCTGCCCTATAAATGTTGGATTCATGCATCCCCACAGTTGTGTGAGACACTTTTATAAAATTTCATATTTACAGATAGCTCATGACAAGCTGACATCCCAGAAGACAGCCTGTTGGACAGGAGCTTATCAGGGTAAGGTATTTGATTCCCTGACTTGTTCCTTTTCTGATCTCTCAAGTGGAAGCTAGAGGGCAGTGGACCCTGGGAATACAATTAGAACTCAAGCAGAGTAGAGAAAGTAGGGAGTGGGTGGGGCAGGGGAGAAGAGAATAACCATCACAGAGGTTTGCTGAGTATAAACCATCACAGCAGGGATTTTAAGAAGATTTGACCTCAAACTCCAAAATTCTAAACCTTTCTATGGTAAGGAACTTTGCATAACTGTGGATATGACTTATTAGTGATCATGCTATCAATTTAGTGGCTTGTAATCACCAGCTTAAAAAAAAAAAGAACAGAGGATATCAGAGTGCACCATGACACGTTTCAGTCATATATATGACAACAAATGTATTTCTTATATGGATAGCCACCAAATAAATTTGAAATACACTGCATAATATCATATTGCTCTATATGTCTTAATTCACCCTCATGGGGACTTGTCTGAAATTTCAAAGTACAGCAAGGGTGAAGGGAAAGGCTGTCAGGACAAAACAAATTTACAGCATTGTCTAGTCAATGTTGAAGAGAAGATTGAGCCCAGGTTTAGCAACATTAGAACTGCATTCTCAGTCACCAGGTCATTCACCAACAGGAGAAGCAGCAGCGGATTAAGGACACTGAAAGTGGAGAAAAAAGAGCAATATCACCGAGGCGGCCAATAAGGGTGGGTTTAATAGTGCCCTGCAGAACCTGGAAACCATCTAGCCTATTTGCAGGTGAGGGGTCTCTGTGGTCTCAGCAATCATGGTAGCTTGAGAGTCAAATAATTGATCTTCTTTACATGACTATTATTTTGGTTTGTTAAAGCTGCAAAATACCAGAAATGGAATGGCTTTTAAAAATGGAATTTATTAAGTTGCAAGTTTACAGTTCTAAGGCCATAAAAATGTCCACACTAAGGCATGCAGGTAAAGATACCTTGATTCCAGAAAGGCCGATGGGTCCGGAACTTCTGTCAGCTGGGAAGGCATGCGGCTGGTATCTGCTGTGGGTCTTTGGCTTCTTGTTTCAAACAGCTTCCCTGGGGTATTTTCTTTCTGCATCTCCAAAGGTCTCTCTGGCTGTGTGGGCTCTGAAGATTTTCCTAAATGATTCCCTCTTAAAGGATTCCATACACGACCCCACCTTGATGAATGGTTTCCATATCTCCATGGAAACCACCTAATTAAAAGATACCACCCATAGTTGGGTGCATCATATCTCATGGAAACAATAAAAAAGACCCCACATAAGAATATTGAATTAGGATTAAAGAACATGGTTTTTCTGGGGTACACGACAATTTCATACCAACACAACTACAGAAAAGGATATGGGCTCTGTAACTGGACAGACCTTAGTTTTCACTTTGTAATGAACCACTTACTAGCTTTATGACCTTGGGAAAGTCATTTAACCATTGATTTGCAAAATAGAAGTAAATGCCTACCTTTTAGAAGTGTGGTGTAGATTGGTGATAATATATGTAATGCATTTAGCATGGCATGAGAGTTCAGTAAATAGTGGTGATTCCTCTTTATATTGTCATATTCCTACTCAGACATTTGACTGGGGTGAGCAAAGATTACGTGGTTATTATATGTGAATTACCCTTACTGTAAATGCTGAACAAATGTTAATTATACTTACAATGAATTGTTATATGGATGGCTGTGTTTAAAATCATAGGTAAAGCTAACACTCAAGCAAATTCCGAAGTGGAATCCCATCAAAGTCCTCTCTGTTCAAGGAAGCAGCTAGGGATGAGGTGGGGAGTACGTGTAAGGGTTAGAAGAAAAGAGCAGTGTGACGCTTTGCACAGGAGTCCTGTATGGAAGCTGTTATTAATATAACTAAATATCATCTGCAATCTTCCCCATCACTTTACCCTACCCACCTCCCACCTATAGAAGTAAAAACACATTTTATACTTTTGAAAGCTAGACTTATCACTTCACACTAAAGACACATTTTTTTTCAAATCAAACTTTAAGGAAGAATTGATTATCCTCTATCACCTTTATTATTGAATAAATGAATGAGAGATTAAACTAAATTATGTTTTTCCTTAAATATGGCAAGGGTTTTTTTTCCTCCATAACCATGGCACCAATATTCTTTAACCCAGGTAATCATTTTCAACCAAAGGGAGGGAGGGAAGGAAGGAAGGAAGGAAGGGAGGAAGGGAGGGAGGGAGGGAGGGAGGAAGGGAGTGAGGGAAGAAAGGAAAACAAAATCCTGTCCTGGAATGCTGCAAGTATATAATCTTGCTTATTAGGATAATATATATATTAAAAATATATATATTTGTTTCAATTTACAGGCTAGTCCTATCACACATATCCAGTTCAGAGGATGTTAACATAAACCCTGCCCACCTCTCTCAGTCCAGCTTTCTTACTCAGACAGTTTCCCAGCAGCTCCTTGATAGAGACACAATGTTCAGTTTCCAGGACAAACTGTGTCAAAGCCTTTCCTCCTGGCAGATGGCTGACTGCCGTTTCATTCTTGACACTGTCCAGGACGACTCCTCTGATGTCTTTTGGCTTTCCTGGCAAGCCAAAGATGATAAATAAACCCAGACAATCCTCTCCTATCAAGTTACAGAATTCTTCCAGTTTATCAAATCTACTTTCTTTTGTGGACGTTTCCTCTACTTTTGATTCCAGATGGGAGATGTCACAAGGCTTAGACTCCACCAGGGGAAGAGAAGACATCTGTAAAGTCTGTACCGCCAGCTGAAGCCTTATTTGTTTCTCGGCTCCCCAAAAGGTCCAAACCCAGTCTGCCCCAAACAGTAAGGCCTGGTGCTTAGTCATCTTGGTGGTGGTGAGCCACTCTTCAACTCCCTTTTCTTGGCAGAAGGTGATGAAGTGGATTAAGAAGATCTCATTCAGAGTGTCTGGAGCTGGGCAGAGTTTACTCAGAGGATCTTCAAATCCAAGGTATTCCGTCAGTTTCTGGGCTGCATGGACTACAGCTCCACTGAACACCTCACAGATGCTGAGCGCCTCTCTGCTGTCACTCAGAGGCAATTGTTGGGATGTTTTCTGTCCCATTTTCTCTGTACCCAATCAATAGTGCTCCCAAATATCAAACATGTAAAACTTGTTCAGATAGACTTCCTTCTCAGAATAAAAGTTTTGCAATGAATTCGCACCTATTAATATGGTCACAGCTTTCCAACCCTGAAGGTTTACTTGGAACAGCTAAGCATATATATGTATAGCTAAACAGCTAAACAAACACATTAGGCATCCCTGTTTGTCAACTGGGTGTGTTCTAGTCAAACAGATTCCTGCTGGTTTATTAAGTTAGGAATATTAACATCCACACGTAACATCTGTTCTTCCCTAGGTTACATTCACTCTACTTTTTTATCTGGTAATCTCTTACAAGGTATGTTTCCTGTTTCCAAATTTTATTTAAATTAAAAATAGCATGTGATTCTTTAAAGACCCCTTTCTGTAACAAACTTAAAAATTTACAGATGAGTCATTTCCATTTGCTCTTGGAAGAGCAAATCCACGCCCCCCCCACCCCCAGCAGAGTTGTCTATGTCTCCTTTCACACGAATGTTTTCTAACTAAAGCTCTCAAAATTTTCAATCAATACATGTTATATATTCCATTCTAGCAAATCCATGTGAGTTTGAAAACTATAAAGAGTCGGTGTTATTGTTAGAGAACAATCTCGGAAAGAAAGCCTAGCAATTACTCTAAACAAAGGAAAACGAAATAACAGACAATAAAAATGAGGCAATTTTCAATAGACTTTATTTCCTTTTGTATGGTAATACCAGCAGTGCATAACATTTTGTAAATAAAATATATAATCAAAAAATTTCTGTTCTTCTCATAAATCATCAGTATGTTACATTGACCTGAATAAAGAATATTTGGCATCTATAACAGTCTCCTGATATTTTAATCAGGTTCTAATAATAACTTGAGCTTTTCAAATGATGACATCTATTCACATTAAAATAAAATACAAATAATGGTAAATTTCTGATATAGTTATGAAATAATGAATGGTAGGGTGCAAAGAAAATTATTTTCAGCATCAAATCATGTTAGTTATGAATAAGTAGTAACCTAGTGTTATAAGTTCTTTGATGGTAACTTGGTGGCAACTTAAAAGATCATAGCACTGACATTCAAATACAGCTTAAAATAACCAAGTCCAATGGTATTTACTGAACTGTCCCTCCCACCCCAAATTGTGAAAACCTGCCTCTTCCACGGATGGCTCTCATGAGTAATGATGTAGTACTGAATAAAAAATAGAATATTTTTCTAATACCCCCCAAAATAATAAACACTGTAATAGTTTTTTGCTGCAGCTTTCTATTTTCTTTATAAAGAAAAGCCCTGTGCTACAGAAAAACATGAACATTTTATCATCACAAAATAGTCACCACTGTATCAAACTGGTTTTAAAGTCTAAGTTATTGAACTGTGATTGGAACAAAATGTTCAGACAAATATTCAGCTTTATATGCGCCATTCATTAACAGTCTCAGAAATTCATAATTAAAAACATACTTAGGCAGGCTGTTAGTATTTTGATGTAATGATGTATTTGACAAAAAGGACAGTAAGAAGCTTAATACTGTAAAGATCTTTGTTTTGTTTTGACTTCCATCAGAAATTATGTTTACAAATACTTTTGGAGCTTCTGAGTTCATTCTCATTAACTGTATTTAATTATCCCTCAACTACTTTCTCATGAGGTAAAAGTATCCAAGACAAAGGTTGATACTCTTCAAAAACTGTTCACAATTTGGTTATGTGTAATCAAAGAAGGGGTATTTAATATATACTATATAGCCTAAATGATCAACATTGTTAGAATTCAGTTGTGGAGAAAGAAGGAGCATCCTGACCTTTCCAGGAACCAGCTGGTACATGAAAAATGTGATCACTGCATTTATTTAAAATGTGATCTTTTCACCATCTTCCTTAGGTGTCAAAATAAAAGTTCTATTTTCTATGTACTGTATATATACATCTATTTAGAAAAATTTATAAAAATAAGACAACAGGTGGCATGTGGAGGTGTGGCTGGCATTTAGTGGGCACAATGAACGCTTAAAGAAATTCCTTTTGTTGATTTTTGAGAGCACATGACATCTTGCCCAGGGCGGCAGTGAACACTGATGCAAAAACATCGCTCACTAACTGTTTACTGCGCCAAAAATCCTCCATACTGCCAATGCGAATGGAAACACTATGGCAAAATACTCATCTTAAATGAAATATTTTAAATATATCACAGATTTTTACATTAAATAGAGGAAAAACAATTATACTCTCATTTACCAGTGTCTCATTTTATCATGGCAACTTTAGAATAGATCCGTTTCCCTTGCTTTCCATTTCCACTGCTAACAGAGCAGGAGTTGGAACGATAAATGATACACAATCTGTTGCACACTGTTTACACTGTGAGTATTAAGAGAGGAAACGCAGAACAAAAGACTAAAAGCTTCTAAAGCTTATGCAGCGGCTCTGGTCAAACGTTGGAGTCTTCATCTGTAATGCTGGCACTCGGGGAACGGGCAGCAAAATCTTTAAACATGTCATCTTCCTTTAACATGTGCTGGAAAACAATGACAGCAAGAGTCATGCATACTGCAAGCGAAGTGTATACAATATACAAACAGTCACTTGAGGTTATTGTAAAATATATTTTTTAGGTTAACATTTTTGTAAGTTCTTTTTACAAACTTACTGTTAGATTGTTGATGCCTTCAGAGAATGCACCTATCTGTCTCACCGTCCCTTCTGAATCTTCCATCTGCAAAGGACATACCATAACATGAGATGTTCATTTGTATAATTTCAGGAAAAGGAAACCAAAATTAACAAAAATCTAAGAAACAATGCAAGGTGTATTGAATGGAGTAGGAACAGCACACTTTTAAAGCTTTTTTTTTCACATGGGCAGGCACCGGGAATCGAACCCGGGTCCTCGGGCATGGCAGGCAAGCATTCTTACCTGCTGAGCCACTGTGGCCCGGAACAGCACACTTTTGATGATAATCTCCTCTCACTACTGCAATTGGTATTAAAAATTAGAAGAAATGCTTTATTGGTGCATCTAGCTTAATGCTCTGACTTTGACAATGGCACCAAAGGATTGTTGATTAGAAGGCAGTCGTGTGGCCCCATGACTTCAACCTGAAAAGGCTAGTCAGTATGACCTGTCCATACCTCATCTGTTTCAATATGCAGATTTCCTTAAATCAGAGGCAGTAAAGGACACAGGCTTTGGAGCCCATATGGCAGGTAGGAATGTCAGCTTTTCCACCAGCTCTGTGACCCTGAAAAAGTTACTTAACCTGGCTATGCCTCAGTTTCCTCATCTCTAAAATGAGTATATCAATATTCCTAATGTCTTAGGACTACTATTAACCCTAATATATGTTAAATGCTTAGGATAACACCTGTGGCATAATAAACAATCTGCAAGTGTTCACTATTACTTTATTATCTTTATTTTTAGGTATTTCGAAGGCTATGTCCTTAATAGTAGGGAACAGGTACAAAGTTTTCATTTCATGTTTGAATGCTGAAAGAACTTTAAAATAGCTACATAGTATCTATTGCATTTACCTGCTCTAACCGATCCAAATCATCATCATCATACAGGTGCATGTCCACACCAGGTTTAAATCCTTTCTTGGTTGTACTTCCTGATGCCTGTCCCAATTCCATTGGACAAACATATTCTTCCCCATCTTCCTGCTTCTTCTTTCTCAGATTCCCAAAATTGCTGAAGGTAAGTTTCTTTGGCTTTAAAAGAAAAGCAAACAAAAAACATTCAGGGGTTTGGTAAAATATATGGCAAAGGACTGGTAACTTATAATTATTCACCCAATCACAAAGAGAAAAGCAACTGGAGAATTAAATTTGTGTATCAAAAACAAAGGCATCAAAAAAAAAAAATCAAAGCTAACACAATTAGCCATTCTTAACTCAAATGGTGTTTTAAAAAGTAAAGCTTAGTAAAGCAAAAGAAAATTGTCAATATATAGATAGAAAGGTTTTGGAAGTTAAACTTCTATAAGTATAGATCACATTTATATTAATCTCAAATCCAGCATTTTTCTTCATTCAGCTACCCCTGAGCAGGCTTGAGTAAAGCATTTATATTTTGTTCAATTAAAATTGAAAGGAAAAAAAGAAAAAAAGAAAGGCATCATAGAGATAGTACTGTTGCATCCAAATACGAAATATGATCCTTGTTAGGAGTCTCAGAAGATTAAGCTTATTCTCCTTATTTATATCAACTAGCTTAGTAGTCACAGTGATAAGCAAAATATGCCTAGAGTACTAGTTTTGATTAGACAGGACTTCACGCAGCAGGATTTCTCATGGCTGAATCCAGTTTTGCAAGGTTTCTCAATCTCTCTAATCAGCAAAGGAAAATGGTGATTATTGTATTTTCCTTTTGGATGCAGCCACGATTAACTTCTATGCCTGTATGCTTCCATATCCTACATGGTGACTGCTAAAAGAAATCCAGCTCTTTGGGAAGAAAATGCCCTGGGATGCACAGAGGAGAAATTCCATCTGAGTCACTGGATACTTCTGAGACTATCTATTAAGAAACATGGTAATCAGGCTGATGACTCAGAAATTAAATAGAACAGAATCTCTCAGATGTTTCAAATCTGACATATGTCTTAAAGAAGAAAGAGGACTAAAGAGGAGATGCTCAGACAGGGTGTCAAATATCTGGGGTAAAGAAAGGCATTGTGTACATATTTCTGGCGGAGTCAATAAATCTTATCTTCACATAAAGTTGGTTAGGATAACTTAACACAGAAAAGTCAACATAGGAATGATTTAATAACAGAAAAAGTAATCTGATTTGGTATGAAACAAGAATCCAGGTAAATTAGGAACTGTTGGTCTACCTTGCTTCATTTCTTAAGTATCTTTTCCAAACCTGTAAGGTTGGGCAATTACAAGTCAGACAAGCTGAATCTGCACCAGGAGATATCCTTCTCTTATACTTGATTTATCCATAGAAAATACAGAACAACTACCACCAATATTTGGGCCCCAGGTCATGGGCTCTCTGCATTGACAAAGCATCAATTATAGAAGTCAATATCTTGCTCTTTATTATTGTTAACTAATAAAATAAATGATCGTGTAAAGATAACTCCAGACAGAAACCTCCACAAATAATTATTTTTAACTGTGCTTAAAGGTATATAATATCTTCAACCCACTCCCAAATCTTAATAAGTCCCAGAAAATGGAACAACCAGGTAAGAGTCAAACTGAGACTTTGCTTCAGGCAATTATTAAATGGCATGAACTTGAACCAACCTTCACTTTGGCAGTGGCTGTTAGGAGTACATAATCTGGTAACTCCATGGCATCACGCTTCTGGTGTTGGGCCTCAGCACCAATCAGAAGGTTAAAATGAGTGGCCAAATGTCTTCGCAACAAGGTCTTATTTGGTGGGATGTTCAATAACTGAGCCATTGTTTCTACATTAAAACGAGGTTCTAGAACCTGTAAGAAAAATTACAAATTTTATAAGGTACCTCATGTCATGCCATGTTTGTACTGTGCTTTATAATTTGAAAGTTGCTTTCATTTAGGTTATCTCCAATGACACTTTTTTCCCAGTGAAGTAGATAGGGAATAACTCTGATCTGTAATTTACACATCTTTTCTTTATTTTGTCCAAGCTTGTAAGTGGTAGAGCTGGTCCTAAAACCCAGGACTCAGGCATTATAAAGTTAGTGCTGCTACCTGTTCTCATGATACCTTTGTGGTAGTGTGCAGAAATACAATCTGTTTCTTTGCAGGGGCTTTAAACCATGATCATATAAGAGACAGCAGGCAGATGTCATTCAAGATAATAAAAGAGAAAGGTGCTTAACTCAAATGTAGAGTTATATGATATGAATTAAAAAATGGGAAACAACTATTTTGAATGTAAGATACACTAGAAATAGTAAAGGAGGGTTGTCCTTGGCGACTTTGGGATGTTGATAGGCAAACTGGTGTTATTAGCCTCATGAGACAAAAGATAACAAAGTGATAAGCAGTTCATTTTAAATGAAAACCAAGCTTTACCATAAGCCCACCATGGACACCACTGCCTCTGAGATTGGGGGCATATTCTGCCAAGTCCACAGAGCGCAGCCACTCCATCACTCGATGATTGGTCCACTGCTGAACCTCGGACGGGGTGATGCTATTCTATGAGAACAGACAACATTAACAGCTTAGTGGCTGACTACAGCATTCCAAATATTAAACCTGCATGTTCTTCTATAAAATTCACCCCATGGAGCACCACCCTTGACATTCTACTAATGTTTAGAGCAAGGGTTAAAAGAGTAAGAAGGGTGCTTATTAGCTTGAATTCTCTCTCAAAGGATTAATGTCACAGAGTTACAAGCTATTTTTCCACACTAATAAGCATTTCTTTATGAAAAGACCAAGCCAATTGAGGAAGTCTTTAGAGTGATATTTCACTCTGTGGCTTAAGGAGGCAAGAAAAAAATGAACCCAAGCAAAGGAGGAAACATAACTGAAAAGCAACTTTTGGCCACAGTTATGCAGATGGAACCATCATGGGCAGGGAGCGGGTAAGAAGGAATACAGGAAACAAAGCCTAAGACGGGAATGAGGCTATATTTGAGAATGTGAGAAAACCAGCAGCTTTTCCTGGAGGATCCAAGATGAAATGAGTCTTAATTTTGCACACATGCACAGGGTCATATGCATGCAACGTGCATGTTCATAAACCTCAATCTGAAATGCTACCTCATCAGATGGCCGCCTCCGCAGACAGTTTGGCTCAAAGTTATTTATCCTCAGGACCTGGATGGCCCTTTTGATACTAAGATGGTGTAGCACACTCACAACCTTCAAAGATAGTAAGTCATCCTGCAAAAAAGAACAAAAAGAGGAGCTCAGTGTGCTGGTTCATAGCAGGAGGATTTTTCTCAGGGAAATTTCGGAAAACCACAATCAAAATAGAAGAGCCCTTCCACCAATGTACCCTAAGAGTTTGTCAGTGTTTTCAATGCTTTTATTTAGTAACAGAACCCTTCTTTCTGCTCCAAACAAAACTCATCCCCAACACCCCAATAGAGAGAACTAAAATTAATGCGCTTCCCACTAAAGCAAACTTCTACTCTTTCTCTCTTTTCCAGACACCCTGATGAAGAGCGCTGGCTGGGGTACTACAAAAGGTGATCTGCTTTGATTTGACCTGATAAGCAGCTACTTAAGCACAATAAAGGGCACAAGCCAAACTACCTACCCCCACCCCCTTTCAGTAGATATCTAAGAGCAATGTTCACTGATGATTAAGACTTGATTTTCTGAACTAAGACACATCATCATTGGGGGAAAATCAGTAGAAGGCCATTATTACTTAATCCCCACCCCCCAGACTCAAAAGTCCCCAGATCTAGGCTATTATGATTTATCTACCAGACAGTATGAACAATTTTGGCAAATCTATGGCAATTGGTGCAAAGGCTTTGGTTAGAGTTAAGGAGAGAAGAAAAATGAAGGAGTTAGAAGTATCAAAATATATCATCAATCAACACCTGCAAGGAAAAACTTTCACTTGTCTGTGGCTACTGGGAACATTTTCAAACATACCAACACACCAAAACAAATTACTTTAAAAGAAGGTGATTTGGGGAGCTATGTTAAGATAAGCAGCAGGCTGCTTCCAAACACACCCAGCAAATAAATAAGGAAAACACCCATTTTAGGCACATTTTACTGATAAGACACTTCTTACGAAAAAAAAAAAAGAAGAAAACATTTACTCTACCACAGAACTATCTTAATAAGCAAAAATGTTAGCCAGTCAGTTTAAATCCTAAAAGTTATTGAGCAAAAATCATTTCCTGATTTTTTTTCTGAATTAATTACTCAAAGACAGTATTTTGTGATAAATTAGAAAAGGCATTTAACATATTTTAATATAAAGTTTAGATAAACATTCAAGACATTTCAACATAGGCTATTTTCATCTAACTAAAGTCTACCAAAGATTTTTAAAAATATCTAAAAGTACGATTTTTACATTCAAAATAAAATGTTAATTATTTTTGAAATTCTTTATACATTGAGGGATTTTAAAAGGAGGGACTATTTTCTTTTAAACCAAAGCAGACTTTAGTTTGTGATTTATTTTTGGATTTTTAAACCTTTTTATTTTTAAATAATGTTAGCTTTACTGAAGAGTTGTGAAGGTAGTAAGTACAGAGTTCTCTTCATTCAGCTTCCCCAATGTTAACATCTTATATAACCATGACACAGAACTAAAACTAAGAAATTAACATAGGTAACAACAAGACTAAAATGCAGACTTTGTTCAGATTTTACCAGTTTCTGCACTAAGATCCTTTCTCTGTTTCAGGGTCCAGCCCAGGATAGCACATTAAAACAAACCTTGTGACTTAGGACTTCTGGGGTCCAATTTTCCAAGATATTTACAGCCATGAAAGTCATATATACGTTACTTGTGATTTTTAAGTCTGAATTTGTTCACATTCCTATGGGAACACATTCATGTCTACATAGGCAAGCAAATATGTACAGAATGTGTTCTAGGCAGAATATGAGCTATTAAGAAGCAAGGATTTGGAAACAAGTCTGGGTTCAAATGCTTTACTACTGTCTACCACTTTCTAAAAGTGGATCCTTGGTTAAGCTACCCAATCTCTTGATTCCTTAGTTTCTTCACCCCAAAAATGGGGATCATAAGAGTACTAACTCAAAGGGCCACTGAGGATTGAGTTAAGTATTTAGGAGAATGCTTGGCACAAAATAAGTATGCAGGAAGTCATGTATTAGCTATTGTTATATGTAGGTTTACGTGACATGCCCACTGATAAAAAGATTTTGATACAAAGATAGAGAAAAATATCTTTTGAGCTAAACTTCAAATTACCTTGATATTATAAAATTTCTATTTAAGCTAGTTGTTTGAAACTTTTCATTTATTATAAGAAGATGCATATGGCAGCTGGATCCACAGCCTAGCTCACAAAAGGCCGATTTAAATAAAAAGTATCTAAGTAGAACACTAATAGTACTATGGAATTTAGAACAAAGTTCTCCCAGATTCCACCTCTCCCACCATGGTAAAAGAGGAAATAGTCCTTATACCCATGGCTGGGAGATAAGAAATGCACAATAACAAAGGAAGCTTTTCCTTTGCTCCAGTAAATCCTGCCCTGGCAGAACTGGGCTGAAGCGAGAAGAGTGAGGGGCTCTCAGGGAGCAGGTGACTGAAGTGGAAGGGAAGGGGAGAGGGGGAAAAGAAAGGGAAGAAAAGTTCCTATGGGTATTAGGTCAAAGGTAGGCTTTTCTGGATGGTCTTAGATATAGGAATACATAGGTTAGAAACTGCCACAGTGTCAAAACTCTGCATTCTCTATATTCTTTTTTTTAAAAAATACCTTCATAAGATAGAGTACACATGCCATAAAATTCACCCATTTTAAGTGCATAGTTCAATGTCTACATTCTCTAGTTTTTATAAAATCAACTTCTTGGATAGCTTAGTTGAAATTAGCCTTTGCTTAGCTTAAATTGGCTTTTTCAATTTTCCCATGACTGCAGCAACCACTAAATCCTACAAGTCTCTGTTCAATTTCAACAGGAAATACTGTCTCTCCTTTCATCAAGTTAAAGTGACACCTTCAAATTCTGGCGGAATCATCATAAAAATATTATACTTTGCTTACTCTGTTATTACTGTTTTTCAGAGAGAAAAATTTTACTATCCCAAACCCCAGGAGCATGAATTACTTACAACAGTCATGTAATGGAGCATGCGGCCATCTACCCGTCCTTCATCAAACTGAGTCTTATACTGGGGGAGGCCAATATCATCCAACCATCCTAAAGCAGAGATATCAGTATTGTTATCTTGCCACAGACACCTGCTTTCGCTATAAAAAAGACAAAGGAATAGCATTTGTGATTTGCTTTTAAAGAACAAAAGCCTCTTACTAGTGACCCAGTTGAAATCCAGTTTTCCATGATTAGTTTCTTCTTCGGATCCCAGAGCTTGTAGTGCCAGCTGGAGTTTCTTTCGATGAAGTGAATGCTTAATTCCAAGTTCCTGAAAGAAGAAACAGAAACATTTACTTTATAATTCTGTCAACATGGGCTGGATGCCACTGGCAAAGAATATGAGTTTCTCCAAAATGAAGCTAGTGTTAAAGATCAAATAATTACATTAAATTGGGATACTGATTCAGACTGCTAAAATGCTGAAGGAAAAAAAAAGGCCCCTGGAAAGCTGAGACCACCACAATTCATTTATCAGTGCATTAGACACTCCCTAGTAGACTGTTCTCTTTTGTAAGGTAGGAATTATAACATGCATTACAGGGATTCTACTTTCATATTGTTCAAAATGTTAAATGATAAAGAAGAAAAGACTCTGGAGTTAAAATTTAAGGCTATGTTTTCTTTTTGCACAATGAAGCTGAGGTGTGTATATTATATTGAGAAGATGGGCAATGCCACAAAATTATTTTGAGAAATGTGAACTAAAGGTTTATTGCTATCACTATACAAATATCTTTCATTAGAAATGCCTAGTGGCTTAAGTGTTCCATAAGGGCATCATCAAGACCAGGCCCTTCCTTTGAAGTCTGTGAGGTAAAAAAGAACACAGAACAGGAAACCCAACCTTTTTCACAAGTACTTACTATCTTCACCCACTCCCCTTTCTGGTTTATAAAACAGGCCATATTTCATGTTTCCTTTCCCTCTCTCAGTATTCACTTTGTAAGAAAAAATAAAACAGAGAAGCAGTCACCTTCTCTAGATCTTGCTGAGAAGCCTGCAAAAGCGTTTGGCCAGATGCAATCCAGTGCTTGCCAGAATTCAGGTAGGACCCCAAGCCCTGCTCCATAAGCCAATTGCAAACCTGCTCCTTGGTCCATTTGGCAAATGGCATATCCAAGTCACTAAGGAGAATGAAGAATTAAATGAAAAACAATTCAAAGTCAACTCTGTAGCTTATCATCAGGAATAAACAACCTTATATTCAATAGACATAGAAATTCCCTGGTGATATCCATTTGACCATGAAAAACTTAGTTTTTAATACAACTTCGGATTGGAGGAAGAAGTGGGTACTGGCATAGAAAGTTACTTTCTTCATTTCAAATGAAACCACAAAAGATTCAATGTTATTCAGCAAGAATATGTTCTATAGAAGACAGAGTTGAGCCAGCACAAGTTATTACACTAGTTTCAACCAGTGTTGTTTGAAGATTGGATTCCCAAACAGGAAACATTCAGTCGGACCGAAAGAAACTCAGGTCTAACTTGAATTAACTTTAGCTGAGGTATGGCTTTTCTCCAGATGGCAATCAATGAGAAAAGGGCACTATGCCATCAGAGTGCAGGAAATAGTAATCAAAGCAAATTTCTGTTTTCTTTTACTTGGACATACAAAGAGTGTTCCTGTTTGAAAAAAAAAAAAAAGGAAAGTAGTGATAAAGAGACTTTTTGAAAAATAGTACAAGAAGGTCCTCTACTGTGTACAAAGAGAACATATGGCAAATGAGACAGCGGTATTTGAAGAAGACCAAAGAGAGCCTCCTCCTCTATGAAAACCATACCCAGTGTTCCACCTATGTGGGAGGGACATGTTGTACATGTTTCTTGCCCATGATCACTCTAAAAGATTCAGTATCAGTGCCTTATACTATGCTTGCCAACCCTACCCTTTTATACTCGGCAGGTCAGTGTAGTTGTTCCAAAACAGTCCTGATCTTTGCTAAGAGTGTAGGAAAAGTTCCTAGAATCCTAAAAGATAAAACATTTTGCAATTGATACACTTTAGAATTCTGATAAAATTTATGTCTTTAAATACTTTCACAGATTCCATTAATAGCTCGTGTTTATTGAATGGTTACTATTTGCCAGATACTCGACACTTATCAACTCATTTCATCTTCACCTTTTGGTATAGCTATTAATTATTACAATGAAAACACTGAGTTACAGAGTATGGAAGTAATTGCTCAAGGTCACCTAGCCTGTAGAAAGTGGGAGGGCCAGAAATCAAATTCAAGCAGTCTGACTCCAGAACTTTTACTCTTAATCACTATGCTATCCCATTCTTCCCGGGCTAAACTTTAGAGTACTTATAATTATTTATCATATAAAATTTAAGTCCAAAAACCATTCTAATATAGATGTTGCTCTTCCTCTGGCTATGGCTCCTTTTCTAACTCACACAGCCCCCATCATCAATCACTGCCAAACTGCACTGTACTAAAGGTGACGGACCCTCCCACTGGCAGTATGTAATGACTTCAATTGTTTAACCCAGGGTGGTACTAACATTGTAGGGGCTCATGAGGCCTTAACTCTTGGGCAGAGATGCAAAAGCCTACTACTTAATTGTTCTTACCTGTTAGATTGTCCTAAATCTCGAGACCAACCCAACCGGGGTCCTGCAGTTGCCCGTGTCCCTCCTCTTTTGAATTCAGGCTCAGACATGTCATCTGGGTTGAATGTGGTTGATTGACTTCTCCTAAGTCTGAATAGAAGACACAACACACACTGCCCTGTGTTATACCTGAGGAGGCCTTAGACTTTAAAATTAATCAGAACATTTCCAACTGGTGCATATCTGGAGCTACTCCTGTGTTTATGTCCTTAACATAGTCATTTGGGTTTAAATTTTAACTGAGACCCAATGGGCTAATGAGTATCAAGTCACAATCTTCCTTCCATAAGGGGAACACAAAAGCATTACAATTTCATGCTCATTTCAGCCAATGTTCAATGTAACCCCAAATTTGCACAAGATATTAGACAATATCAATAATAATGACAGTATCTCATTTGTTGTTTTACTTACTTTCCAAAGAGTTTCATGATGCCTCTGGATTTCTTTTTGGAATCTGGAGATGGTGGAGATATCTGGAAGGGACTACTCCCTTGTGAATCTTTTTGCTGAGAAGATACACCAGCCAGATCTAGGTGCTCTGCTACCTCCTTTTCTGTTTCAGCTATTCCAAGAATGAAATGAAGAACTGATGAATTTTAAAATATGTATAAATATCACTAGATGTTACTCTTCTTGGTTTAGCAACTTTCAAGAATTCGGTTGCTGCAAGTCTATAAATCAGTGATTTACAAAGAGCACCTTGCAAATATTAAAAATGGAATGCAAATAAATGCTCTATTCTACTTATGCAAAGTTAATTAACTTTCAAATTAAGACCACTTTGAGATTACAATTCAAAGGTGTGATAAGATTGGCATATTCTTTCCTTGAATAATATGAATTGTAAATGAATTCTTTTCAATCTTGCTGTAGTACTTGGTACTACTACGTCCTACATCCTTCAAAATCATCATCTTCTTTTGCTTCTCTTATCTGATAGTTTCTTTTTTACTGTGGCACCCTTGTTTCTTCTTCTCTTCAAGCTTCACTCCACATTAAATTCCCCCCAAGACTCTTCAAAATTCCCTGTGCAGGATTTTATGACAGGCTCACCAATTCTAAGCTCACCACTAAATGCTGACTTTTCTCATTTGTAAGTAGGTGATATCAAAATCTTTGGACCTAATCTTTCTCCCCAGCTTCAGTACCTGAATGCTGGGTAAATTCCCAATTAATTGTGCCAAGGACATCTTGGAGTCGACAAATCCATCCAATTTTCCAAGGGAGTCTGCTTCTTTCTCAAATTTTCTTATTTAATATTTCATTAATATTACTATTTTTCCTGTTACTCCAATTCATCCCTGTTTCTCCCTTGGCATTGACATCAAATCAGTTACCAAGTTGTGGTAATTCTTAATTCAAGACATTTATTCCAACCTGTTATGTTCCAGGCACTGAAAGAATGAACTGGATGTTCATAAATTTTTTTCCTTTCAATATAAAATTAGTGCCTGACGATTTTGCCTTAAAAGAATAATGCCTAGGGCAGGCCATGGTGGCTCAGCTGGCAGAGTTCTCGCCTGCATACAGGAGACCGGGATTTGATTCTCGGTGCCTGCCCATGCAAAAATAATAATAATAAATAAATAATGCCTACATTTTCATTCCCAGATCTCCCAGCATTAGCTATTTTAGTTCTTTTGGCATTCCATTAGTAGATGATCCCACCTGGCAAACACAAGGGGTACTGCTTCCTCAGAGTGATAATTTACAGTTAAAAAAGAAAAGTAAAAATTGTATAAAAATGAAAGGAACAGAGTTTGAGCAAGATCAAAAAAAAATCACATAGGCTGCTTTTCTATGAAGCAAAGCTGTGATTATAGGTTGTAGTAAGCAGCGTTTGCCTCTTAGCATTGATGATACATTTCTTCTAAGAAAGATGCAAAAACATTTGAAAATAGTTATCAGAATTGATTAATTTAATTCATCTAGTATTCACTCCAGACATTTAAGGCTATGGAGAGAGAAAAGTCAGTTTTGCTGTCCTGTGTGATAAGGTATGCATATATCTATACCAAGTGATAAAAACTATTGGGAAAACCCAAAGAAATCTTTCCATTCAAACCCTACAGCCATGACGGGTAAGGGTACTGCTGAGAATGTTGAAATTCTCAACATTCTAGCCTACCTTCATTTTAAAAGCAGCATATCTTGGTTTTCTTTTTTATTTCGAAGATTTTTTTTTCCTATAGTATCTTACCCTTTGAAGGGGAAAACTGATCTCTCCTACAATCACTTTGGGGTTTATAAACACCTTTCCTGTCTTCAGGAAACATGTAAAGTTGCCTCTGATGTCAATAAACATTACCTCCATTTTCAAAGCAATAAAATGTCAGAAGAACATTCTCCTAAAAGAAGTCAGTCTAAAACTATAATGGCCAATGTCTTTTACAGACGTCTCTGTTTGGTTAATAACATTTCTTTTGGAGGCTGGGGAAAATGAAACCATGGAGAAGGATTGCAAAGGGCCTGGGAGTTAGTGTGTGATGAAATGTGCTGCAAGGGTGAAAGAGCTGGGATTTGCAATGCCAAGACACTCCTGTCTTTTTACCCCTCTGAGGGATACTGAACAGTTCTATCTAGGTCTTCTTGTCTCAATCATTATGTCACATTAGCATTGGTTAAAACAGTATTTAGGCTTGGAAGCAGAGGCTCAACAGAGTCCCTTGTAGCAGAAGGTGGAAGGAACACAGTGGAGTAGAGAACTGCATTCTCTGATTGCTGCCAGCTGGCTTTCTAGAGAACACAGATGCCAAGAGCAAGGGTTAGTTTGGTTCAGAGCACAGCACTGGCGAAGGCTGGCATGCAAGCGGTACGATACCTAAGGTAGGTGCACTGGCACTTCGTTTACGATCTTCAGATATCCCAACAATGCACACAATCACACGCAGCCCAATGGAGAGAACACAGGAAATGACAAAATGAAACACAGATCAAACTCCTGCTCGCAAAATACACACACAGTGGGAAGGCATGCGCCACGGTGGGAAAGCATGCACCACCACACTGGGTTTCTGATGTTACACACAGACTTTTGCTAACTCTCCCCCCTCCCCGAGCCATTCATCTCCATTTCTGAGATAGAGAAATTTATAAGTAGATGAGTAAGGGAAGGGAGGAGGTTGAGTTTTTCCTCATTCTGAAAGAATTAAGGCAAAGGCATTTTGGTCATACGTACCTAAGTTTGGTGCGCTTGCTGTCCTCTTGCTACTTTTTATTTTAAAAAAGCCCCGGCCAAAGGAAGCTCTGGCTTTTCGAGTGCCAAAGGGGTTTTCATCCACAGAGACATCATGTCCTGGAGCTTTGGTGGGGAGGCTCCCAAACGTGCTGCTTTCTGCTGGAACTTTATTCTGACAGATAAATAATAATAATAAATAAAAGCAGTAATACATATAATCATTAATACATGCCAGGCTCAATACTAAATGTTACATAGATAATTTCATTTAAAAGAATAACTAAACTAACACATTGATTACCAAAATTACATGCAATAGTACAAATTTAAAAAGTCAATTTTTTGTCATATGGGAGACCCAGCTTTGACTCCCAGTCCATGTAGCTCCCTGCCCGCCCCCTTCCCAAAAGTCAATTCTGAAAGCCACTGAAGAAACAATACAAACATGTTCATTCTTAATCTAAAATCAATATGTTTAGGGCTTTAAATATTTAGGATAGATATTTTAATTTTATTTGCCTCATTTCTTAAAAGATGGAGACATCTTTTTCTTATTCCTTATCTTTTCTTCTTTATCTTATCTATTACATGGCTAGAATAGCAGCTTTATTACTTTTCTAATAAGTATGACACATATCTGGCTATAAGATACTTCATATTCCTATATTATTGCTACATCAATAGAAGTCCAATAATATATTCAACAAAACAGGAATTACTCCTGAGCCTCTATACCAGCAATAAAAGCAGATATTACTTCAATTATTTTAAATATTCTTCTCAAAGAATTAACAATAAAATGAAGGCACAATTTATAACTATTCGAAATTGTTGGATTTTTTTTTAAGTTGGATTTTGAGATATAGTCATATCTTGTTACCAAGTTACCAAACATAGATCACCAATTTTTAGAGATTGTGATTATTCAATACACTCAACATTAAAAGCTAAACTCAGGTCAGTTGAGCTTTAATTTGTTGATTCAGAAGCTCCTTTCAGATCTCCACAGCATTTCAAGGTCTTTATCAAAAACTCACCTATGACTAAATCATGCTTTTATACAAGCTTATTTTGATCGTTTTTAGCTGACAGTTTTTGATCTTTGGTTGAGCTGACAATTACAGTAACGAGACATGCTATACTGTTCTAGTATTATACAAAGATGTTTTTGTATGCATATTCTCATTTCTCCAATATATCTTGCTCTCTGTTCTTCTTTGAGGGAGGTAAAGAGAAGGTCGAGGGGATACAGGCTTTTAAGGTGGTTATTTTACTGTACATATCAGCTACTCATAGCAATTAAAACTTTACAAATGCCACGACTTTGTAAATCTGTTATCTGTGTCTCAACACTGATGGCAAAATCATTTCAATAGTTACTGAACTGGCAAGACAGACAGAACAGAGGGTGACTTTAATTACAGCTCTGTAATTTCACTGTGTTTTTGTCAGTTATATGAGTACTACGACTCCAGGAATTAAGAAAAGCCAGAGACTACATCTGGAAGTAGCCTGTCCACAGGACTATAACAAGGCTACTGATCAAAAATCAGGAGATTGAAGTACTGGAGCACCTGTTGAAAATGATTTTAAAAATACCAGAACCTTTGGGTTAGATGGACAAGTTACATAAAATAAATCACTGGTGATCTACGAAGGGTTTTTGTGAGGTCTAAGAAAGCCCAGTTGTGGCCATTAAGTACATAAATAGCATGACTAAGGGTTTTGGTATTACTGGAGACATTTAAGCAATGTATACATATCAGAAATCTGAAACAATTTACATTGCAATATGGACATAAAAATTACCTCTGTAGGCTTCTGTATAGGCTCCTTTTCCTGTTCAAAATAACAACAATATTTAGGATTGTCACAGGAATCCTTAATATATTTAAAATTTGCCATACACAATTCACAAATTAAAAAACAATTACATCTATTTTTAAGCTAAAAAAAGCCCAGCTCCATTTATTTCCAACTATGTTTCATTAAAGTCTCCATTTTCAGTTTTACATATTGTTTTCAAATATTCACATTCATACGTCTTAATACTATCATTAACTGGTATCCAATAATTTTCTGAAGATTATTATTTTCTGAAGATTATATATATTAAGGAGAGCTTGAAACCATAAGCTCTCCTTAAAGGTTTTACATGCAAAATGGGAAAAGATAAAGATCTCAAAATATTTTCTTCTTATGATAACAAGCACAAAAAAGCAAAGAACCAACCCCATCTGCTGTCTCCTTCTTCAGATTGCTGAGGCTGCTGGACTTTTGCAGACTTGAAGTTCTAAAAATAACAATAGTAATTAAGATAAATAATAAGTGACAATGGTATCACTGTTTCTAAGTAGAACATCTCAAAAAGAAACTACAATGGGGTATGGGTTGAATACTGGTAACAAAAGAAAATCTGGATTCAAGCATCTGCTTATTTGCTCAACTAAATTATAACATTGAGTTCTCTTAAAAGCAAAGGTGATTAACTGTTCTGCCAATAGCTCTAAATGCCTTGCACATGCTAGAATAGCTGGAAAAATACTTAGGACTATGGGCATGATGTCAATATTTGAAAATAGACCAGTGTTTTCCATGGACCAGTGGTACATCCTTAGCATGTCCAATGGTGCATCCTTAGCATGTATCAATTTATACCAGGAATTTTTAAAATACTCATGTGCTATTTACATCTCATCCTTCTAATGAAAATAAAGAGCATAAGTTATATTTTTCAAGTCACAAGAGGAATCAATTTTCTGGTTCTGGCAAAGCAATTCATTTTATAATTCTAATCAAAGCATAAAACAGGAATCCCTCTTGCTGCCTGTAAAAATTCATTTGCTATCCTTATGGAAGTCAAAGTGACACTGTACATATTTAGAGATTTTTTTCTCACATAGTTCATATTCAATTATTTGGAGCTGGGGTTACTCAGAAACTAAAGGCAGGAATATGAGATGAGTTCAAAACAGAGGGAGAAAAAAGTGGTCTTTGCTCAAAGAAACAGGGTAAAATAAATATTATTTCAAGACATTTACATATAATTATGCCTATATACATTTCTAGGTGCAGATGACCACCAAATAAAGTAAAAATAATGATGAGAAAACATCTCATCAAGTATTGCTGTGAAAATTGCTTTCCCTTATTTAATCTAGATTTTAACTTGGATATACATGGATATTAGGTCAGTTTATGAAGTTGAAAGTGCAAAAATCAACTTCAGCCTTTCCAGTCATCACATCATTCTCTGTAATTTCTTTTCTACTAGATTCAAAATGTAAGTCAATACAAAGATGAAATTAAAAGCACTGGACCTCAAACAAAAACTGATGAAGGAAGGCTAAATATCTGCAGAAACTTAGAATGAGATAATGATAAAAGAGCAAGTATTGATCAAGATATGGCTTAGTGAGGTGTGGGGTTTAGTTTGTTCTCCAGAACAGCGAACAGCACAGAACAACTGCTGGGGCCATATCAGTGATTGTACACACAGTGTACACCAGTCTGGACAAGTTGGACCAGCTGCGATCCCACCCAGAACCATGAAGGTTGGCGCCCTTCCCCCACAGTCTGCTTCCCAGAGGGGAAAAGGAAAGAGACTTTACTAGCAGCACAGGCTGAGCACAACCAAGCTCCAATTGTGGAATTAATTAACAAATTCAGAGGACTAAAAATAGGCCTCCAGCTCAGCTGAACCTTGAGTAAAAGATGAGGTTGCTGGTTTTTGCCCTGGTGCAAAGAGGGCAGGGTTGACAGAAAAAGAAAAAACTGAAGAAAAAAAAATAGCACAAAATATTTGTCTGGGCCCTGAAGGAAAGGAGGGGGCACACAGGACCTGAAGATACACAGAGCAACATATCAACTTAACTCTTGATTGGCAAACCTGAGGAATGGGGGTCCTGCTCTGAAAAGGATGTTTTTTTTCTTATCTTCTTTGTGGCTCTGTTTCTATGGTTTGACTGCTCTTTGGATACAGCTGTAAGTCTTCTCAGGGTCCAACTGCCCCAGGCAAGGGCAGAAATAAGCTTGTTTGAGAGCCTGTCTGGAGGCTGTGCCTTCCCCAGGAGAGGGATGGGCCCCGGCTCAGGTGGATTCCCTCCCTCAAGGAATTCAGAGCTCAGGGTCTGGAAAAGTGAAGTGATTAAAGCCAGCCTACAACCTCTCTATCTCAACCATGCCCCCAGCAGGGAGAGTCTGCTGAAGTTAAAGGTACCGTATCACTCTATGCTGGTGGGACCAGCAGGCAGACAAGTGCAACATACTGGGCATGTAGGAAAAACACAGAGTTCAGAGGCTTCATAGGAAAGCCTTTTAACCTGCTGGGTCTCACCCTCAGGGAAAACTGGCACAGGTGACTCTTTCTTCCTGAGAGGAGGCCAGTTTGGTCTAGGAAAATCTGGCTGGGGTCTATAATACCTAAGTAGACCCTCCTAAGGGGGAAAAAAGGCACCACACCGGCAAGGCAAGAAACAGGAAAACAAGAACTGAAAAATTCTGATCTGTTAAACAAAACCTAAGCTAGAAGTCTAGAATAAGTTGAACTGAATGTCAAAGGATAGACAACAAAAGTCATCCAGTAACAAAATCCTAGGTAAAAAAAATGAAAACGACTTCCAGAATAAATTAATTAAGGAAATTAAATGCCTAGATGCAAGCAAAAAATAATGAATCATACTAGGAAAATTGAAGATATGGCCTAGTCAAAGGAACAAATCAACAATTCAAATGAGATACAGGAGTTGAAACCATTTAGGATGTTCAAACAGACATAGAAAATCTCATCAAAAATCAAATCAATGAATTGAGGGAGGACATAAAGAAGGCAAGGGATGAACAAAAAGAAGAAATCGAAAGTCTGAAAAAACAAATCAAACAACTTATGGGAATGAAAGGCACAGTAGAAGAGACGAAAAAACAATGGAAACCTACAACGTTAGATTTCAAGAGGCAGAAGATAGAATTAGTGAACTGGAGGATGGAACATCTGAAATCTGACAAACAAAAGAAAATATAGGGAGGGGGATCCAAGATGGCGTCTTAGTAAGGTACATGCGTCTTAGTTCCTCCGACTCCAAATCAACTAATATGTGAACAGAAACAGTACAGAACAGCTCCCGGGGCTACAGCAGGGAATGGACACACAGCGTAACCCAGTCTGGGCTGGTTAGTCTGACTGCGAAACTCGGCTGCGGTGAGTGAGATCCCCGAGCGGCGGGCGATTTCCCGAGCAGCCGCAGCTGCGGCGGTCCGAGCTAATCCCTCCCTCCTTCCCGGGCTGGCTGAGGGACGCGGAGAGACAAGCTTCCCAGCCAAGGCGACCGGCGCCACACTTTTGCGGGCGGCTTCGAGTCTCGGCTTCGAGTCCGCGACTACGAGTCTCGCATCAGAGGGCTATCCAAAGTCTGGGCTGGCAAGTCTGACTGCGAGACTTGGCTGCGGCGAGACCCCCGAGCGGCCGCAGCTGCGGCGGTCCGAGCTAATCCCTCCCTCCTTCCCGGGCTGGCTGAGAGACTCGGAGAGACAAGCTTCCCAGCCAAGGCGGCCGGCGCCACACTTTTGCGGGCGGCTTCGAGTCTCGGCTTCGAGTCCGCAGCTACGAGTCTCGGATCAGAGGGCTATCCAAAGTCTGGGCTGGCAAGTCTGACTGCGACTCTTGGCTGCGGCGAGACCCCCGAGCAGCGCGGGATTTGCCGAGCAGCCGCAGCTGCGGCGGTCCGAGCTAATCCCTCCCTCCTTCCCGGGCCGGCTGAGAGTATCGGAGAAGCAAGTTTCCCAAGCCGAGGCAGGCGGCGCCCTTCTTCTGCGGGCGGCTTCGAGTCTCGGCTTTGAGTCCGCGGCTACGAATCTCAGATCAGAGGGCTATCCAAAGTCTGAGCTGGCTAGACTGACTGCGAGACTCGGCTGCGGTGAGACCCCCGAGCGGCGCGTGATTTCCCGATCAGCGGCAGCTGCGGTGGTCCGAGCTACTCCCTCCCTCCTTTCTGGGCCAGCTGAGAGTATTGGAGAAGCAAGTTTCCCAAGCCAAGGCAGGCGGCACCCCTCTTTTGCGGGCGGCTTCGAGTCTCTGCTTCGAGTCCGCGGATACGAGTCTCGGATAGGAGGGCTATCCAAGCCGCGGTAAACCCCCCCCACGGGAGGCTTCCTGGGCCGGTGGGGAATCCCCCAGGCCCACTGCGGCCCGCAACCAGCCACAGGGTCCCCTCAAGCCGCGGCAGCTGACGCCCCCACCACGCGCGGCCCCTGAACCAACGGAGAGAATTGGATCCGAAATCCCCAGGCCACGGAGATCGGTGACTGGGGGAGACCCATTCCAAACACCTGAGACAAACGTGTGCCACGTGCACCACATACTGGGCAAGATAAGAAAAACAGATCCCAGAGATTTCACAGAAAAATATTACAACCTTGCTGGGTCCAACACCAAGAGAAATCTGAATAAATGCCCAGACACCAGCAGCAGAAGATAACTGTCCACGCTCAAAAGATTGAGAATATGGCTCAGTCAAAGGAACAAACCAATAGCTCAAATGAGACACAAGAGCTGAGACAACTAATGCTGAATATACGAACAGAAATGGAAAACCTCTTCAAAAATGAAATCGATAAATTGAGGGAGGACATGAAGAGGACATGGGCTGAACATAAAGAAGAAATAGAAAAACTGAAAAAACAAATCGCAGAACTTATGGAAGTGAAGGATAAAGTAGCAAACATAGAAAAAATAATGGATAGCTACAATGATAGATTTAAAGAGACAGAAGATAGAATTAGTGATTTGGAGGATGGAACATCTGAATTCCAAAAAGAAACAGAAACTATAGGGAAAAGAATGGAAAAATTTGAACAGGGTATCAGGGAACTCAAGGACAATATGAACCGCACAAATATACGTGTTGTGGGTGTCCCAGAAGGAGAAGAGAAGGGAAAAGGAGGAGAAAAACTAATGGAAGAAATTATCACTGAAAATTTCCCAACTCTTATGAAAGACCTAAAATTACAGATCCAAGAAGTGCAGCACACCCCAAAGAGATTAGACCCAAATAGGCGTTCTCCAAGACACTTACTAGTTAGAATGTCAGAGGTCAAAGAGAAAGAGAAGATCTTGAAAGCAGCAAGAGAAAAACAATCCATTACATACAAGGGAAACCCAATAAGACTTTGTGTAGATTTCTCAGCAGAAACCATGGAAGCTAGAAGACAGTGGGATGATATATTTAAAATACTAAAAGAGAAAAACTGCCAACCAAGACTCCTATATCCAGCAAAATTATCCTTCAAAAAAGAGGGAGAAATTAAAACATTCTCAGACAAAAAGTCACTGAAAGAATTTGTGACCAAGAGACCAGCTCTGCAAGAAATACTAAAGGGAGCACTAGAGTCAGATACAAAAAGACAGAAGAGAGAGATATGGAAAAGAGTGTAGAAAGAAGGAAAATCAGATATGATATATATAATACAAAAGGCAAAATGTTAGAGGAAAATATTATCCAAACAGTAATAACACTAAATGTCAATGGACTGAATTCCCCAATCAAAAGACATAGATTGGCAGAATGGATTAAAAAACAGGATCCTTCTATATGCTGTCTACAGGAAACACATCTTAGACCCAAAGATAAACACAGGTTGAAAGTGAAAGGTTGGGAAAAGATATTTCATGCAAATAACAACCAGAAAAGAGCAGGAGTGGCTATACTAATATCCAACAAATTAGACTTCAAATGTAAAACAGTTAAAAGAGACAAGGAAGGACACTATATATTAATAAAAGGAACAATTAAACAAGAAGACATAACAATCATAAATATTTACGCACCGAATCAGAATGCCCCAAAATACGTGAGGAATATACTGCAAACACTGAAAAGGGAAATAGACTCATATACCATAATAGTTGGAGACTTCAACTCACCACTCTCATCAATGGACAGAACATCTAGACAGAGGATCAACAAAGAAATAGAGAATCTGAATATTACTATAAATGAACTAGACTTAATAGACATTTATAGGACATTACATCCCACAACAGCAGGATACACCTTTTTCTCAAGTGCTCACGGATCATTCTCAAAGATAGACCATATGCTGGGTCACAAAGCAAGTCTTAACAAATTTAAAAAGATTGAAATCTTACACAACACTTTCTCGGACCATAAAGGAATGATGTTGGAAATCAATAATAGGCAGAGTGCCAGAAAATTCACAAATACGTGGAGGCTCAACAACACACTCCTAAACAACGACTGGGTCAAAGAAGAAATTGCTAGAGAAATTAGCAAATACCTCGAGGCGAATGAAAATGAAAACACAACATATCAAAACTTATGGGACGCAGCAAAGGCAGTGCTAAGAGGGAAATTTATTGCTCTAAATGCCTATATCAGAAAAGAAGAAAAGGCAAAAATTCAGGAATTAACTATCCATTTGGAAGAACTGGAGAAAGAACAGCAAGCTAACCCCAAAGCAAGCAAAAGGAAAGAAATAACAAAGATTAGAGCACAAATAAATGAAATTGAAAACATGAAAACAATAGAGAAAATCAATAAGGCCAGAAGTTGGTTCTATGAGAAAATCAATAAGATTGATGGGCCCTTAGCAAGATTGACAAAAAGAGAAGAGAGAGGATGCAAATAAATAAGATCAGAAATGGAAGAGGAGACATAACTACTGACCTCACAGAAATAAAGGAGGTAATAACAGGATACTATGAACAACTTTACGCTAATAAATACAACAATTTAGAGGAAATGGACGGGTTCCTGGAAAGACATGAACAACCAACTTTGACTCAAGAAGACATAGATGACCTCAACAAACCAATCACAAGTAAAGAAATTGAAGCAGTCATTCAAAAGCTTCCTAAAAAGAAAAGTCCAGGACCAGACGGCTTCACATGTGAATTCTATCAAACATTCCAGAAAGAATTAGTACCAACTCTCCTCAAACTCTTCAAAAAAATCGAAGTGGAGGGAAAACTACCTAATTCATTCTATAACGCCAACATTACCCTCATACCAAAACCAGGCAAAGATATTACAAGAAAAGAAAACTACAGGCCGATTTCTCTAATGAATATAGATGCAAAAATCCTCAATAAAATTCTAGCAAATCGTATCCAAGAACACATTAAAAGAATTATTCATCATGACCAAGTAGGATTCATCCCAGGTATGCAAGGATGGTTCAACATAAAAAAATCAATTAATGTAATACATCATATCAACAAATCAAAGCAGAAAAATCACATTATCATCTCAATTGATGCAGAGAAGGCATTTGACAAGATTCAACATCCTTTCCTGTTGAAAACACTTCAAAGGATAGGAATACAAGGGAACTTCCTTAAAATGATAGAGGGAATATATGAAAAACCCACAGCTAATATCATCCTTAATGGGGAAAAATTGAAAACGTTCCCCCTAAGATCAGGAACAAGACAAGGATGTCCACTATCACCACTATTATTCAACATTGTGTTGGAGGTTCTAGCCAGAGCAATTAGACAAGAAAAAGAAATACAAGGCATCAAAATTGGAAAGAAAGAAGTAAAACTATCACTGTTTGCAGATGATATGATAATATACGTCGAAAACCCGGAAAAATCCACAACAAAACTACTAGAGCTAATAAATGAGTACAGCAAAGTAGCAGGTTACAAGATCAACATTCAAAAATCTGTAACATTTCTATACACTAGCAATGAACAAGTGGAGGGGGAAATCAAGAAACGAATCCCATTTACAATTGCAACTAAAAGAATAAAATACCTAGGAATAAATTTAACTAAAGAGACAAAAAACCTATATAAAGAAAACTACAAAAAACTGCTAAAAGAAATCACAGAAGACCTAAACAGATGGAAGGGCATACCGTGTTCATGGATTGGAAGACTAAATATAGTTAAGATGTCAATCCTACCTAAATTGATTTACAGATTCAATGCAATACCAATCAAAATCCCAACAACGTATTTTTCAGAAATAGAAAAACCAATAAGCAAATTTATCTGGAAGGGCAGGGTGCCCCGAATTGCTAAAAACATCTTGAGGAAAAAAAACGAAGCTGGAGGTCTTGCACTGCCTGACTTTAAGGCATATTATGAAGCCACAGTGGTCAAAACAGCATGGTATTGGCATAAAGATAGATATATCGACCAATGGAATCAAATAGAGTGCTCAGATATAGACCCTCTCATCTATGGACATTTGATCTTTGATAAGGCAGTCAAGCCAACTCACCTGGGACAGAACAGTCTCATCAATAAATGGTGCCTAGAGAACTGGATATCCATATGCAAAAGAATGAAAGAAGACCCATATCTCACACCCTACACAAAAGTTAACTCAAAATGGATCAAAGATCTAAACATTAGGTCTAAGACCATAGAACAGTTAGAGGAAAATGTAGGGAGATATCTTATGAATCTTACAATTGGAGGCGGTTTTATGGACCTTACACCTAAAGCAAGAGCACTGAAGAAGGAAATAAATAAATGGGAACTCCTCAAAATTAAACACTTTTGTGCATCAAAGAACTTCATCAAGAAAGTAGAAAGACAGCCTACACAATGGGAATCAATATTTGGAAACGACATATCAGATAAAGGTCTAGTATCCAGAATTTATAATGAGATTGTTCAACTCAACAACAAAAAGACAGCCAACCCAATTACAAAATGGGAAAAAGACTTGAATAGACACCTCTCAGAGGAGGAAATACAAATGGCCAAAAGACACATGAAGAGATGCTCAATGTCCCTGGCCATTAGAGAAATGCAAATCAAAACCACAATGAGATATCATCTCACACCCACCAGAATGGCCATTATCAACAAAACAGAAAATGACAAGTGCTGGAGAGGATGCAGTGAAAGAGGCATACTTATCCACTGTTGGTGGGAATGCCAAATGGTGCAACCACTGTGGAAAACAGTTTGGCGGTTCCTCAAAAAGCTGAATATAGAATTGCCATACGACCCAGCAATACCATTGCTGGGAATCTACTCAAAGGAATTAAGGGCAAAAACTCAAACAGACATTTGCACACCAATGTATATAGCAGCGTTATTTACAATTGCAAAGAGATGGAAACCGCCAAAATGTCCATCAACAGACGAGTGGCTAAACAAACTGTGGTATATACATACGATGGAATATTATGCAGCTTTAAGGCAGGATAAACTTATGAAGCATGTAATAACATGGATGGACCTAGAGAACATTATGCTGAGTGAGTCTAGCCAAAAACTAAAAGACAAATACTGTATGGTCCCAATGATGTGAATCGACACTCGAGAATAAACTTGGAATATGTCATTGGTAACAGAGTTCAGCAGGAGTTAGAAACAGGGTAAGATAATGGGTAATTGGAGCTGATGGAATACAGACTGTGCAATAGGACTAGATACAAAAACTCAAAAATGGACAGCACAATAATACCTAATTGTGAAGTAATCATGTTAAAATACTGAACGAAGCTGCATCCGAGCGATAGGTTCTTGTTTTGCTTTGTTTTGTTTGTTTTGTTCTTATTATTATTACTTTTATTTTTTTCTCTATATTAACATTCTATACTTTTTTCTGTTATACTGCTAGTTCTTCTAAACCGATGCAAACGTACTAAGAAACGATGATCATGCATCTATGTGATGATGTTAAGAATTACTGATTGCATATGTAGAATGGTATGATGTCTAAAAAAAAAAAAAAAAAAAAAAAAAAGGTCAGCACAATACTGCCTAACTGTAATGTAATTATGTTGGAACGCTGAATGAAGCTGCATCTGATCCATAGTTTTTTTTTGTTTTTTTTTTCTTTCTCTTATATATTTTTGTACTTTTTATTTTTATTTGTGTTTTCTCTGTGTTATCACTTTATTTCTTTTTCTGTTGTCATGCTATTTCTTTCTCTAAATCGATGCATATGTACTGAGAAATGATGACCATACACCTATGTGATGATATTAAGAATTACTGATTGCATATGTAGAATGGATTGATTTCTAATGTTGTGTTAGTTAATTTTTTTTAATTAATAAAAAAAAAGAAAAAAAAAAAAAGAAAATATAGGGAAAAGAATGGAAAAATATAGCACACAAACATATGTGTTGTGGATCTCCCAGAAGGAGAAGTGAAGGGAAAAGGAGGAGAAAAACTAATAGAGGAAATTATCACTGAAAATTTCCCAAGTCTTATGAAAGACTTAAAATTACAGATCCAAGAAGTGCAGCATACCCCAAAGAGAACAGATCCAAATAGACATACTCCAAGACACTTACTAATCAGAATGTCAGGTGTCAAAGAGAAAGAGAGAATCTTGAAAGCAGCAAGAGAAAAGCAATCCATCACATACAAGGGAAACCCAATAAGACTATGCATAGATTTCTCAGCAGAAACCATGGAGGCGAGAAGACAGTTGTATGATATATTTAAGATACTAAAAGAGAAAAACTGCCAACCAAGAATTCTATATCCAGCAAAATTATCCTTCAAAAATTAGGGAAATTAAAACATTTTCAGACTAAAAAATTACTGAGAGAATTTATGACCAAGAGACTAACTCTGCAAGACATACTAAAGGGAGCACTAGAGACAGATAGGAAAAGACAGGAGAGAGAGAGGTGTGGAAGAGTGTTGAAATGAAAACTATCAGTAAAGGTAAAAAGAAAAAAATTAGAGATGACATATAAAATCCAAAATGCAAAAATGGTAGGAGAAAGTACTACCCTTATAGTAATAACACTAAATGTTAATGGATTAAACTCTCCAATCAAAAGACATAGACTGGCAGAATGGATTAAAAAACAGGACCTATCTATATGCTGTTTCCAGGAGACACATTTTAGAGCCAAGGATAAACACAGGTTGAAAGCGAAAGATTGGGAAAAGATATTTCATGCAAACAACAATCACAAAAGAGTTGGAGTAGCTATACTAATATACAACAAATTAGACCCCAAATGTAAAACAATTAAAAGAGACAAAGAGAATACTATGTATTAACAAAAAGAACCACTCAACAAGAAGACATGACAATCATAAATATTCATGCACTGAGCCAAAGTGCTCCAAAATATATGAGGGAAACACTGAGAACACTGAAAAGAGAAATATTCACATCTACCATAATAGTTAGAGACTTCAATTCCCTGCTCTCATCAATGGACAGAAGATCTAGACAGAGGATGAATAAAGAAACAGAGAATTTGAATAATATAATAAATGAACTAGACTTAACAGACATTTATAGGACATTACACCCCACAACAGCAGGATCACTTTTTTCTCAAGTGCTCATGGATCATTCTCAAGGATAGGCCATATGCTGGGTCACAAAGCAAGTCTCAATGAATTTAGAAAGATTGAAATCATACAAAACACATTCTCAGATCATAAAGGAATGAAGTTGGAAATCAATAATAGGCAGAGTGCCAGAAAATTCACAAATATATGCAGGCTCAACAACACACTCATAAACAACCAGTGGGTCAAGGAAGAAATTACAAGAGAAATCTGTAAATATCTCGAGGCAAATGACAATGAAAACCAACATATCAAAATTTATGGGATGCAGCAAAGACAGTGCTAATAGGAAAATTTATTGCCCCAATGCCTATATTAAAAAAGAAGAAAGAGTAAAAATTGAGGAATTAACTGTCCACTTGGAAGAACTAGAGAAAAAACAGCAAACTAACACCAAATCAAGCAAAAATAAAGAAATAACGATTACAGCAGAAATAAATGAAATTGAGAACATGACAACAATCAAGAAAATAAAAAAAATCAATAAGATTGATGGACCCTTAGCGAGGCTGACAAAAAGAAAAAGAGAGAGTATGCAAATAAATAAAATCAGAAATGGAAGAGGAGATAAAACCACTTACCCCATAGAAATAATGGAGGTAACTAGAGGACACTATGAACAACTTTATGCTAATAAACTAGACAAAGTAGATGAAATGGACAACTTCCTAGAAAGGCATGAACAACCAACATTGACTTGAGAAGAAATAGACAACTTCAACAAACCAATCACAAGTAAAGAAACTGAATCAGTCATCAAGAAACTCCCCAAAAAGAAAAGTCCAGGACCAGATGGCTTCACATGTGAATTCTACCAAACATTCAAGAATGAATTGGTACCAATCCTGCTCAAACTCTTCAAAAAAATTGAAGAGGAGAGAGGCTACCTAACTCCTTCTATGAAGCCAACATCACCATCATACCAAAGCCAGAAAAAGAGACAAAAAGAAAATTACAGACCAATTTCTCTAATGAATATAGATGCAAAAGTCCCCAACAAAATTCTTGCAAATCAAATCCACCAGCACATTAAAAGAATTATACACCATGACCAAGTAGGATTCATCCCAGGTATGCAAGGAAGTTCAACTTCAGAAATTCAATTAATGTAATACACCATATCAACAAATCAAAGCAGAAAAACCACATGATCATCTTGATTGATGCAGAAAAGGCATTCAATAAAATTCAACATCCTTTCTTGTTGAAAACACTTCAAAGGATAGGAATAGAAGGGAACTTCCTCAACATGATAAAGGGAATATATGAAAAACCTACAGCTAACATCATCCTTAATGGGGAACAAGACAAGGATGTCCACTGTCAACACTGTTATTCAACATTGTGTTGGAAGTTCTAGCCAGAGCAATTAGACAAGAAAAAGAAATACAAGGCATCGAAATTGGAAAGGAAGAAGTAAAACTCTCACTGTTTGTAGATAATATGATACTATATGTCGAAAACCCTGAAAAATCCACAGCAAAACTACTAGAGCTAATAAATGAGTACAGCAAAGTGGCAGGTTACATGATCAACATCCAAAATCTGTAGTGTTTCTATACACTGAGAATGAGCAATCTGAGGGGGAAATTAAGAAAAAATTCCATTTACAATTGCAACGAATGAATATTCGTTGCAACGAATGAATATTTAGGAATAAATTTAACTAATGATACAAAAGACCTATACAAAGAAAACTAAAAGAAATTGCTAAAAGAAATCACGGAAGACCTAAATAAATGGAGAGGCATACCATGTCCATGGATTGGAAGACTATAGTCAAGATGTCAATTCCATCTAAATTGATTTATAGATTCAATGCCATACCAATTAAAATCCCAAAAACTTAAAAAAAAATCAATAAGATTTTTCAGAAATAGAAAAACCAATAACCAAATTTATCTGGAAGGGCAGGGTGCCCCGAATAGCTAAAAATATCCTGAGAAAGAAAAATGAAGTTGGAGGTCTCACACTACCTGACTTTAAGGCATATTACGAAGCTACTAGTGGTCAAAACAGCATGGTACTGTCATAACGATAGATATACTGACTAATGGAATTGAATAGAGTGTTTAGATATAGATCCTCTCATCTATGAACAATTGATCCTTGATAAGGCAGTCAAGCCCACTCACCAGGAACAGCCCCACTCACCAGGAACAGAACAGTTTCTTCAATAAATGGTGACTGGAGAACTGGATATCCACATGCAAAAGAATGAAAGAAGATCCATATCTCACACTCTATACAAAAATTAACTCAAAATGGATCAAAGACCTAAACATTAGAGTAAGACCATAAAACTTTTAGAAGAAAATGCAGAGAAATATCTTATAAATCTTTTAATAGGAGGCAGTTTCCTAGGTTTTACCCCCAAAGCACGAGCATTGAAGAAAGAAATAGACAAATGGGAACTCCTCAAAATTAAACACTTTTGTGCATCATGAACTTTGTCAAGAAAGTAAAAAGACAGCCTACATAACGGGAGACAATATTTGGAAACGATATATCAGATAAGGGTCTAGTATTCAGAATATATAAAGAGATTGTTCAACTCAACAACAAAAAGACAAACAACCCGATTACAAAATGGGCAAAAGATATAAACAGACACTTCTCAGAAGAGGAAATACAAATGGCTAAAAGGCACATAAAAAGATGCTCAACTTCACTTGCTATTAGGGAAATACAAATCAAAACCACAATGAGATATTATCTCACACCTACCAGAATGGCCATTATCAATAAAACAGAAAACAAAAAGTGCTGGAGAGGATGTGCACAAAGAGGCACACTTATTTGCTGTTGGTGGGAATGTCAAATGGTACAACTGCTGTGGAAGGCAGTTTGGCAGTTCCTCAAGAAGGTAAGTCTAGAAGTGCCATATGATCTGGCAATACCACTGCTAGTTATCTGTTCAGAGGACATGACGGCAAGGACACAAATGGACATTGGCACACCAATGTTTATAGCAGCATTATTTACAGTTGCCAGGAGATGGAAACAGCCCAAATGTCCACTAACAGACAACTGGCTAAACAAGCTGTGCATATACCACATTATGTAGTTTGACAGAATAAAGTCATGAAGCACGTAACAACATGGATGGACCTTGAGGACATTACGCTGAGTGAGATTAGCCAGAAACAAAAGGACAAATACTGTATGGTCTCACTGATATGAACTAACATTAATGAATGAATTTGGATAATTTCAGTTAAGAACAGAGGCCATCAGGAGATAGAAATAGGGTAGATTTTGGGTAGTTGGAGCTGAAGGGATACAGATTGTGCAACAGGACTCATTGTAAAAATTCAGAAATGGATAGCACAATACTACCTAATTGCAGCACAATAATGTTAGTACACTGAATGGAGTTGAATTTGAGAACGGTAGAGGGAGGAGGGCTGGGGGCACAAATGAACCAGAATGAAAGACAGAATTGATTTGAATAGTGAAAAGAAGTATTTGTAAAGTCGGCCAAAAAGAATGGGGGAAAATTCAACTTCCCCAATGGAGAAAACCTGATATTCTTGCAAGCAGTGGAGACAACCAAATCAACAGGCCAAGCCCTTCCTCAATCTTGGGGTTTGTTCTTATGAAACTTATCCCCACAAAGGATAGACTAAGCCTACTAAAAATCAGGTCTAAGAGTCACCCCCAGAGAACCTCTTATTTTGCTCAGATGTGGCCTATCTCTCTCTCTCAGCCAACACAGCAAGCAAACCCACTGCCCTCCCCCTCTCTATGTGGGACAGGACTCCCAGGGGTGTAAACCTCCCTGGCAACATGGGACAGAAATCCTAGAATGAGCTGGGATTCAACATTAAGGGATTGAGAAAGCCTTCTCGACCGAAAGGGGGAAGAGAGCAATGAGACAAAGTGCCAGTGGCTGAGAGATTTCAAACAGAGTTGAGAGGTTATCTGGAGGTTATTCTTATACATTTTATAGATGTCCCCTTTTTAGTTTAAGGTGTATTAGAGAGACTAGAAGGAAGTGCCTGAAACTGTAGAGCTGTGTTCCAGTAGCCATATTTCTTGAAGATGATTGTATAATGATATAGCTTTCGCAGTGTGATTGTGTGACTGTGAAAACCTGTGTCTGATGCTCCTTTTATCTATGGTATGGACAAATGAGTAAAAAAATATGGATTAAAAATAAATAATGGGGGAACAAATGTTAAAATGGGTAGATGGAAATACCAGTGGGCAATGAGAGGGAGGGGTAAGGGGTATAGTAAGCATGAGTTTTTTTCTTTTTTCTTTTTATGTCTTTTTCTGGAGTGATGCAAATGTTCAAAGAAATTATCATGGTGATAAATACACAACTAGTGATGATATTGTGAGCCACTGATTGTATACCATTTATGGAATGTTTGTATGTTAAGAATGCTTGTGTTTGTATGTAGTTTAGCAATAAAAATATTTTTAAAAAATTAAAGTAAGGAAGGAAAAAAATCTATAAATACAGACATCAGAGTTAATTGAATTCTAAACATTAAACAGTATCTTAAATACCATTTGGTCAATCATCAAAGTTGCACGCGTTCTCAAAATATCAAGTAAACAGTTATTACAAATAACTTTGCTGTAGTAGTGAGCTATGTTACTAAATATTTTCAAATTTTTGATTTCAGGAATTTACTATAACTGCCTATAGTTTTTTTTTAAACTATTTTTTTAGGTGTAAAATATAACATATATATGAAGAAAAGAAAGGAAAAAAGCAATAATTTTCAAAGCACACTACAACAAGCACCTACAGAACAGTTCCCAGAGTTTGTCATGGGCTACCATGCCCTCAACTCAGATTTTTCCTTCTAGCTACACCAAAAAAAAACACAAGTATTTCTTTATAAACTAGCAACTCCTACACCGCCCAATCAAATAGTTTTGTTAATTTGTTTAGACCTCAGAGCCATTCGTGGTTAATATCAGTTGCTGTTAGTATTACGGAACTCTCCTATCTCCCAACCCCAATCACATTTGTTCACATTCAAGAAAACATAACTTACAAAAGATTATCACATAGCTGGGTTTCAACAGCTGCACCAATGATTATTTTTTCATCACTAAAATGTAAAAAAAGGAATTTATTAATTTTATAAGTAAAAGACCACATATATTTTGAGTGAACATAATTGCTAAGAACAAAAAATTGTTCAAGGCAAGCTATTTCTCTTTTTAAAAAATATTTATTTCATTATGTCGTATAATTAGGCAAATCATTTGGGAATACAGTGGCAAAAAATTACGCAATCTTCTAAGTGGCCACAAGGCCTAAGACTGTTACTCTCTCACCTACAACCCTTCAATGGCCATCTGTTGACCTAGGGGATAAAATCCAAGTTCCTTAAAATCCCTCTCTAACATGACCTTCCCACTTTTCCTCCCAAGTCTCATCTCCGATTACTTTCCATTTCACATATTTTTTTTCTGCTTCACACTTTTTATTCTAATAATGTGGAACTGATTACTGGTCACTAGTACATGCCTTCCCTTTTCTTGCTTCTCTGGGTAAAACCAATTCTGTAAGTAAATGCAATGTACACTTGTTTGGGTTGACTACTATTTTGAACATTTATATCCCAATGTTAGATTCTAAATGACATACTTCTCTTCAAATGTAGTCTCTGGTTTAGGAGGCAATATTGCTTTTTCAGAAATCTCCATGCCTTTAGATGCTGGCAATATTGCAGGGATTGAAACTTGTAATATGTTGGTGTGGAACTGTAACAGAATTACAAAAAGTCAAAGTTCAATCAAATAAACAAGAAAAACATGAGCTACAGAGTAACAAAAAATAAATAAGACAGTTTATCAATAAAAATTCAAATACCTGTGTTCAGAACTCTCTTACATTTATAAAATTATTTCACAGTATAAACATCTACACAAATGAAGTGTTAGAGAAAACATTTTTTTAACTTAGTTTTTTAACTTAGTTTTGAATAAGACACTGAATACTGTAGATATGACATAGTAAATACCATTAACTAAGTTAATAATGTATCCTAACAATTTTAAGCTCTGTTGAAATGTTGGTTCTAACACACTTGCCTAAGTGACCACAGGTAAGTCACATAACTAGGCATCAGTTCATGTAAAACAAGAATGACAATCCCAACCTTACAGGTTTGCAATGATTCAAGACAAGATTTGGGTAAAGTGCTTTGAAAACGAAACCATTATCATTGTTTTACTTTCTACCACTAATCTAATATGGGACCTTGGTCTCAGTTATCTGTTATTCTATATGTGAACTAGTTGGCCAACTTTTATTATAACAGAATTCATGAAAAAGGTAATTAAATCCAATTATAATATATTCTACCACTTAAGAAACTTAGCTTAAAACTAACAATATTACAGCTACAAATAAATTGTACATTTTCTCAAACAAATGTTTTGTGTACCTTAAGGGTATAGTCTGTGAAATAACTTTTATACTCTGGTTTTCAATAATTTCAGACAACTGCAGAACAGTTATATTGTGGGCTTCATCATGAAAAAATATATATTCCAGTGGAAAAAAAATGAATAGCCCATCAATCAGTGACAGCTCCTCACTTCTGAAAGTCAGTCATGAGGGACTCACACCAATGAACACACAATTAACTACCAACCAATCAATAAGAGCCTCACCTTCATAACCACACATTTACAGCTGAGGTCATCTCACTCCAGCTTCTGAAAGTCCAACAGTCCCTGAACCCCAAAGATCCTAAAAACCTATACATGATCAGCTCAAAGAGAATGTGCTTGACTAGCACATTGACTGCTTAAGTAAGCAGTAAATTCAACCTTGTGATTTTTGCTTCATTTACTGAGTGGTAGTCTCATCCTTTGATGCTATAAAAGGTTATAAAATGAAAAGTCATATCATTATAAAATAGGAGATTGTATCACTGTCAATGTTTCAGATTGAATTTTTTGTGATTATTCCTGAGCAATCTATTTGGCCACATTGTCCTTGCTTCCTGAAATTCACATTTCTCCTTGGATTATTAATCATGGGGAAAAAAAACTACACATTTCTCCTTAGGTTACTAATCATGGGGAAAAAAATAACATAATAAATGACCCATTTATTTATTCCTTTTAAAATTTCATGGCTTTAACTCCAACCTCAAATCTTACTTGTGGCTCTTCTATAGAAATGTGGTCAAACTCCCTCAATCCTCATCGAACCATTCTTGTCCCAAACTAAAAACTCATAAATAAATTATAATCCAAAACACAAACACTTCTTAATTTAAGGGTTTGGGACTATCTTGTGTACCCTACATGTAAAAGCAGCCCTTCTCTTATCAATGTAGGACATTCATTGGATGTCAAATGTCAGTTTTCCTTCAGTGTAAATATATATTTAATAATTAGGGAATTTTTCCCCTCTAAAATAGTTCTTATTCCTTAATTACTTGATTAATAACATATTTTAGACACCTCCCTGCGCATTTAAGAGAAATGTTAATTTCTTTCTCCTCGAATTCATTTTTTCATTATATAATTATTAGCAACAGATATGAAAAGTAAAGATGCCACTTTGTTTCTTCTGGCTACCTATAGTAAAATATGAAAGGAGAGATGACCAAAGAAAGAAACTGTTAAATATAAAAGAGCAAAGATTGTTTACCTCAAAAACATAAGTGTTTCCTTTTTCTATACTCGCCAAACAGCAAGTTATATTAAAATTAAGGAAATCACTTCTGGGCAAAGAATAAACCCAGATGCTATCAGAAAGGCATGGTCTTAAGGACGTGGCTGTAAAACCCTTTGTTATCACCTCAGGGAGATTTAAGACAGTGGTGTCTCTTTGAGCCTTTCAAACAGATCCAAAGACCCTAAAGATCTTAAGGAGATGTCCCACAGCAGCCCTACTGGGAACCTAAGGTAGAGAAAAACTTATTTTGAAGTTATTTGTGAATATGCTTCTAACTAATAGAGTGGATTTCAAATTGGATTCCTAAAATATTCCAAATGTCTTTAAAAGAATTATACTAAAACAGACTGAAAGGTATAGAGATAGAACAAAATGAAAAGATGTCTTTAAACCCTCAAACTTGTATGGCATAAAGTAGGCTGAGTAAACTACTTGGCTGCAAATATAGGCTACTTTTTATGGAAAAGCAAGGATGACTTGGAGTGAAGACCCAAGAACCTAGAGGTCTGGGCCCTAATATAAGAACTAGCAATGCCTGGCTGAATTTCAGAACTGCCACGGACTAGTGACAGCTGTGTGCCTTCCATTTTCTCTCTTTTTGAAGGCAAATATCAACAGTAGTAATCCTTTGCCTATTATCCTATTGTTTTAGGGTATTTGGGAGACAAATAACTTGTCCTTGATGTTCTCAGTTCTCTAAATCAAAAAGAATGATATTCAAGAAGTTGTACCCAAGCAACTGTCCCTGAGGAGCTCACCCACAACTGGATCTGATCTGGATGACAAGATCCTGGGATGCTGCTACCTAACTGGAATGAGAGTTAAGGGTCTTTGGAGATGGGATAAGTGTATTTTGCATGGGAAATGGATAAAAATTATTATCTCCAGAGGACAGAGTGGCAGAATATATTTGCCAACTAGCTGCACCAATATATTCCATCCCACCTGTTTTCTTATAGTGTGAAGTTCTTAGTCACCCATCAAGAGGTAGGGTCTGTGTTCCTTTTTCTTGAAACTAGGTGATTCTGTGACTGACTATAATTGGAAGAGATCCTACATTACTTCAGAAAAGCCATAAAAAGTGGGACAGATTTTCTGATCCTTTTGGGATGCTCACCCTTAGAACCCAGCCTCCATACTGTAAGGAAGCCCAGCAGTCACATTTAGTTGTACCAGCCAGGGCCCCAGCCAGCATCAACCACCAGACATAGGTGTGAACAGCTTTCAGATGATTCAAACCTCCCACCTTCACACCACTTCAGCTGATGCTAAGTGGAGCAGAGACATGTTCTTCCTGTGCCCTGTCCAAATTGCAGATTCATCAGCAAGTAAATGTTATCATTCAAGTGACAAAGTTTTGGGGTGGTATGCAACAGATAATTGAAACAGATTTTGGGGCAAGTTTGATTTTAAAAAGTAAAATAAATGAGCTTTAACATTGTTTTTCTCCACTAGTCACTTTCTACAAGTCTAAAAAAGTCAAAGGGAAATTTTATTCCATTATCTTTCAGAGTTATGGTCCCAATTGATTAATCTAATTTATTTACATAATCTCACTTTACCTCCATGCTTGAAAAAAAAAATTATAAGATCATATCTAAAATGGCATCTGTTTCCAAGGGATTCAAATATCTTTCCTGGTTTTATAAGTAATTCTGGCATTGCCAGAGGCACTTATTAAAGAGAAGAAAAAACGCACACTTCAAATAAAGACCTCTAGGACATAAAGTCAGTAACTAAACTGAGGAGAGGACTTTTTCTTTCATATTATCATTAAGTTGGAATGACAAAGTCTTTTTAAAAAGTTTGAATAACACAGTCACTAGTCTCTTCAACAGGAAAAAATATCGAAAGTCTGTAAATACCTCTTCTGTAACATTTGTGTTAAATGGGTCATGACTGGGAGATCCCATTACTGGAGTAGGCGATGGACTTTTCTCCAGATCACTAAAGCCCTGGACATCCAAAATAGTGGAGATGGAACTAGAATTGGGCAGATCTTCATATTCACCATCTTTACCTAGGAAAGGACAAAGCAAAAAGAGGATATCAGCAGCTTTTCATTTATATTTCACTTTTGGAAGAAGATAAGATTCCCAGTTTCATTGAAAGCAAAAATCTTTCTGATCTGCAAAAATCAAAGAGTCACTCTTTCTGGCATCATTTGAAAATGCACAACATGGTACCTAGGAAAGAACTTCTTAAACTATGAACACCTGAGGCCCAGGATCTCTTGCAACACACTGAGTACACAAGAGTGGTATTAATAGAGGAAGTCATATTTGATAGAATCACCAACTCATGTGATCAAAAGAAAATGAAACACTATTCAGCCCAATAACCTTCTTGTTATTTTGTTTAAAAATGTAAGACTTTATAAATTTTAATTGAAAAATAACCAAGCTGAGGAATACCCATGGTACAATAAATTAATTCTGCATAACAAAAGTCACCATTTAAACAACTCAATTTTCATCTGTGCTCTAAAGAACATAAAAGGGGAAAAAAGAAAAGGAAAGGAAAAAAAGACAGATGACTTTTTGATCCCTCAAAGGGATACTTTTATGACATTTTACAGCAGAGAGAAGGGCCTAACAGAGAAAAGTAACCAAATATCCTGCAAAAGCAGCAACACTGAGAATTTTTTTCATCTCCCTAGAAAAGAAAAGGTTTATTATGGGCAGAACACAGAACTAGACATTAATTTTTAAATAATCATTATGCTTGAAATTCTAATCTCTGCATGATACTAAATGGTAAATCATATAATTGTTTATAGATCATAACTACCACAGCTTTTTAATTTAGGTTTTATTAGAACTTTATTCTAATTTTATTAGAGGTTGGGTTTTATTAGAATTGTATGAGGATTAACAAAATATAAATTCTAATGAGAAACCACTGTTTAAATAACTTCATAGGATTAGGGCTTAATTTTCAATAGTTAAAGAAATCGCTTATGAAAACTATTAGTTTATTTATGCTGATGCAAATAGTTAAAAACTGCTTCTTTAAAAACTACATGTTTATATGTATAGAAAAAAAAGAGTGGAAAGAAATACACAAAAATGTCAATAGTGATCACAGCCTGTAGAATTATTTCTTATCTTTTCTCTAATGTTTAAATACAGTCTTATTATAGGAATTAACTTTTCTTTCCTTAGTTTTTAAACATAAGAATTGCAGTTGATGAAGTTCTATAAAGTCAATATGTTAAATGATATGCATATGTAAAAACTTATCACTTGCAAATTTGCATTTCTTCCTTAACAGAGAGACTCTTTGGAAGTCATAGAAAATGGTGAATGATGAGAACTGAACAAGTTAACTCTGATAATTAGAGGTCCATTCAACTCATTCAGATATTTGGAAAGCCTTAATATATGCGAAACTCTGTGAATGAAAAGATGAAGATACAAATTTTTCAAAAATCCTAGTCTAAGGTAGCCCTGTTTCTTTCTTTGTCAAGTCATCAAAATTAAGATTTCAAAACCTGCGTGTTTCATAGTTATCTTCCAAAAGACTTATTTATTTCCAGTGCTTACTTTTAAAGCAAATAACCCTCACCTATGCATGGATATAAACAAACAAGGGCACTTTCAAAGTTCTTAATGTTTTACTTGTTTTGATTGATCCTCAGAGGATTTTCACGTTTGAGGATAGCTGATTGGCCCATCAGTAGCAAACACAACAAAATGAATAGTTACGTTTCTTGGATGTCTTACAGGAGTTTTGAACTTAACATGTCCAAAGCTGAACTCAATTCCCCTTAACCACTCCAATCCAATGTTCTAGTCTCTTCCTCGTTTTGGTAAATGGAACCATCATCTGTCCAGGAGCTTTAGTAGAAAATGTCTATCTTTGTTGATTCTTTCCTCTTTTTCACTTTTCTCATCTATCACCAAAATATACTACTAGTTAGTACTACCATATTTTTTCACTTGAATAGTGCAAAAGTCTCCTGACTTGTTTCCCCTGCTTCCAATATTGGCCCCTCTCTTTTATGGTCCATTTGCTACACAGATCATGTTGCTGCCCTGTTAGAATCCAGTAGATCCCTCTGCGCTTAGAACAAGAACCAAACTCTTCACCCTTAGATGACCCAGCTGCTGTTCACCTCTACTATCTCAACTCATCTCATTCTCTGCTTTGCTCACTACCTTCCAGCCACAATGATCTTCTTTTACTTCCTAAACATGCCAAGTTTTTCCCTTCCCCCAACCCCAGTCCCTTTGCATGTGCTGTTGTTCTCTGTCTCAGGAATACTATATAATCAGCTTCTTCAAGAGGCTATCCCTGGCCAACCAAATTATAATACACTGTCATCATGTACACTGTCTGGCAGTTAACAGTTGCCCAATAAATATTCTTGAATTAATGAATAAACTATCTAATCTGAGACAATGGATACAATACATGAAAGAATTTGAGGTTTAATGTATAAGTTCATAGCCACTTAAAACCAAGTAGAGCTACACTCTACCTTTTTTACCTTGAGCCAGTATGACTGTGTCTTGCATTTTCTTGTATCTGCTCAGGCACTGTCGAAGATCTTCTATTTTCCGATCCTATTAATAAAATAAATTATCATTTTTTAATTCTATGATTTTAAGACGGTAAAAGTAATTGTGACACAAAGAATAAGTAGACATAAATTATTTACATTTTTCAATGAGGACATTCTAAACTTTAGTAATATGGTAATATCTAGAATATTTTTCCTACATACATCAGAGATATATAAAAAGTACCTCTAAAATTAGAGCTCCTATCCTTCAGCTGCCATCTTTAAAAAACAAAAACAAAACAAAGTAATAAGATACAAAATGAAAACAACAGCTTTAATTGCTCTCTTCTCTAACTTCACTTAGAAGAGTCTTGAAAGGATGTTCTATTATTATCTACATTCTTCACTTTATCAGCTATCACTAATCAACATCTGGCCTTTCCCATCTCAAGACACTCCACCAAAGTTGCTTTGACCATTAGTAATTAGTGACTTCTCATTCTTTTTCTAATTTGATATCTATATGACACTTGACTGATCCCACTCTTTCCTTCTTTCACTTCTCTTTCTACTCTTTCTTTTCTTCTATTCTGATGTCTTAATCCTTTGACCAGATAGATTTTCTACTTCCACTATCTTCCCAATAGGGGCCGTTAAATGTTAGTGCTTCAAGGTTTTGTCCTTCTTTTCTTCTTCTTTTCCCAAGTGTTCAAATGTGGCAGATTATAAAATATGCTCACCACCCCCCACCCCTGCTCCTCCTAAGCTGTTTCTGGGCTTGGCCAAGTGACTTGCTTTGGGCAATAAGACATCAACAAATGAGATCCAAACAAAGTTTTGAAAAGTATTTGCTTGTCCTTTCTTGCTGCTCTCAGGAACACAGACACCATGATGTGAAGTCCAGACTAGTCGACTGGAGGATGAGATACCATGCGGAGAAGAGATGAATCATTCCAGATGGGGCCAACCTACACCAGTCTGTCAATCACAGACATGTGAGTGAGCCCATCCTACTCCATCCAAGTCCATTCAGCCCCAGCACAGTTGCCAGCTGACTCGAAATCAGCCAATTCAGCCAAGGCCAGATTAACTACCCAATCAATCCACAGAAGTATGAGAAATAATAAATGTGGTTTGTCACAGAGAAAAAGCTGAGTCTTCAAATATAGCTTAATTCAATCTTCAATCCTTTATTTTCCTAAAATTGATGAGGTTTACTCCATACCAATCTAGAATTTACATTAGTCCTAGACTGAGATTCAATTCCCAAGTTCCTATGAGAAATCTTTTAAGTGTCCAATGAGACATGACAATAAATTTAAGATTAACTCATTATTTCTACCCAATATTTGAGTGTGTCTACTTGACACTCAACCCTTAATTCTGTCAAGGATACCCTTATTCACCCAGTTGCCCAAACCAGAAAATTACTCTCACTGCACCAATTTGAAGAAATCAGTAAATCTTTTCAACACCTAAATTTCTCTAAAATCTTTTTCCTCCTTGCTACCTCACTGCCATTGACTTACTTCAAATCTGTTCATTCCCATCCTACCCTCGAACTATTTTAGCAGCCTCTTAATTGTTCTGTCTTCACTCTTACACCTTTATTCTTGCCTGTCTTCTGCCCCCCAGAGTTAGCATTTTAAAATGGCAATTATGTAATTGTCCAAGGTCTACAAACTAACACTCCAACTCATTAGACCACCATACAAGACCTCCTGCCATTCAACTGCAGGTCTTTTGTCAGTCAAAGCCTCAAAGAGCACTGGGCTGTTTCAAGTCTTGGTTATGAGATAAGTTTTGACTTATAGATCATTTGCTTAGAAGCTTTGATTTTCCGAATTGGCAACTCCTGTGCTTTCTCAGAATTTGCTCAAATTTCCCCTATGAAGCCTTTTGCAACCCCAAGAAAGTCATGTCAGTTTTGGTGATTATCAAGGGAGAAATATTAAAACAAAATCATTATCAGTGATTTCTTTCTTTTTTTTTTTTTTTTACATGGGCAGGCACCGGGAATCAAACCTGGGTCTCTGGCAAGAACTCTGCCTGCTAAGCCACCATGGCCCACCCAGTAACTTCTTTTTAATAAAACTATGATGGTTGTGGTGATGAATGCACAACTATGTGATGATACTGTAAACTGTTGACTGTATACTTTGGATGGCTTCTATGGTGTGTGCATATATCCCCATAAGATTGCATTAAAGAAAAAAAAAACTGTGGTGAGCAGCTTACTAATTACTTTTTTTCAATAGCACAGAAGACTAACAAAAAGAAACCTATATATAATGGGGGTAGGAATGATGGGAGGGGATGAAAATGAGTTTATTTCCAAGGAAGAAAGAGCAAATACAGACAGTGAAAAGAAAAAATAAATTAAAAATAAAGATATAAGAAAAACAGACCTGGCAAGAATTGGAGAAAGAAATGCATGAGAGAAAAAGATCAAACCAAAGTTCTTTGGCACTTTGTTGATTTATACTTCCTTGAAATTATTCTTTTCTTGAGAAAATTCTTCCTTTTCTTTCCATTTATTAAGGGACAAAAGGGGAGAACAATTCTGACAATATTTTACTGAACCCTATTCTTGCTACCTGCTGGTCAGATAAGCCATGAGGAACCATGGTACCTTATCTGGCATGGTGTCTTGGAGTTATAAACTCAGAAAAACAGGCTCTTAATCTTAATCCATTTCTGTCAGTGTGAAACATTGTAAATAGGACATTTTGATGAGGCTTCTTCAGGTAAGGTGTGGCCCAACTGAATCAGGATGGCTCTTAATCCTATTACTGTGGTCCTTTTAAGCAAAGTCAGATGGAGAAAGAAGCCATGGGAAGTAGCCAGAAGCTGGGAGTCAATGGAACACAGAAGAGAAAGGAGACACTGCCATGTGCATTGCCATGTGACAGAAAAGCCAAGGAATCCCAAAGATTGCTGGCCAGCCAGAAGACACTGACTTTGGAAGGAAGCAATCCTTCTAACCTCAGAAACCATGTGCTAATACATTCCTATGATTAAGCCAACCCATTTTATGGCATTTGTTTTAGCAGCCAGAAAACTAAAACAGTAGAGTTAAGGCATCCTTATCCTTAAGCAAGATAAAATACCCTACATGAGTAAGGAGAACTAACAATCTGCATCTTCTTCCCCAACTAGGGGAAAACAACCCCTGGAGACTTTGGTATTAGATCAAAGTAGTTAACAAAGCCCAGGCCAATTCTTGATTTCATGGTTTTCATGCTTCTGCTTTCTGGTATCTCACTTCTTGGGAGAGCAGAGATAACAGTGTGACAGAAATAATATGTACATGCAAGAAGAAAATCAACATGACCATTAAGCTAAAGTTGTTATGGGCTATCTTCTACAGAGTTCACATATAATCCCAGAATTTCCAGTAACCACAGAAAGGATGTACTTGGAATATATCCTTTTACTCTTCTGTTTCCTGACTGTACAGAAATTATCTGATAGCTTGACCATTTTCCAAATTCACAGGGGTTGGGAGGGGTTCTCAGGTTAAGAGGTAGAGCCAGTACAATGTCCCCCATCCCTAGGTACAAAGTCACAATTACAAATATCACCACTGAGAGCAGGCACACCTGGGTAGAGAAAGGTTTCCCTTTAATATCAGTGGTGTTTGAAGTATGTTCCTTCAAACTGGGATGTCTCCAGAAAATAGAATGGAATGACCAAAATGGTGTTATAAAACATCCAAATAAATATTTAGATTTCTTTTGGATACCTTCTCTTCATTCGCTGCCATCAAAGACTCCACAGCTTTTTTCATTTTTTGTACTTCAATATCTGAAAATAATACAACATCAAATGAGAAATCAGCTTAGTTAGCAGGTATGACAATGATGAGAAGCTACTTACTCTTCAGATGGAAATGCTTTTTAAGGTGAAGATGTTAATGATTTATTTTGTTTTATTTAACACACATTCTCTTCTAAGGAAAATCTGAAAAATGAATAGCTTCTAGCTCACCTAAACAGTCATCATTCCAGAAAGAAAACAGTAAAAGTATGTGAGAGTTAACTACCCTCTCAAAGCAACAATAAAATCCTCATGGGAAAATTTGAAAGCTATAATAATAAAAACATGAAGGTTGTTTTTTTTTAGAAACCTATGAAATAGTGGACGAAAGCAGTGAATGGTGTACTTAATGACAAAGGCAGAGGAAATGATATTCAATTATAACAAGATGGAGGCACAAGTGAGAAGCCTGATGAGATACGACATATATATGAGTAGTCATGCTAAGAAGCTGGTTGTAGCTTCCATACAGAAGGATAATGGGCACTTTGCTTCATCTATAAACTTCATTTCCAATACTATTTCAGAATAGATTTTTAGACAGAAAAGCCAAAGAAAGCTAAATGTGACTTTCCTTCAAATGTGAAATTCAAATACAAAAGCAAATATTTTAAAGATGAAAAGTCACCCCAAATTAAAAAACCAAAACAGAAAAAAATTTCAGCCATGGCTTCTTGCTTCTGAGAAAAGTTACTATTTTAGATAAGTTTTTAGATTCTTTTTTTCTTTTTTTTTTTACATGGGCAGGCTCCAGGAATTGAGCAGGTCAATGCAGGTCTCCAGCATGGCAGGCAGACAAGAACTCTGCCACTGAACCACTATTGCACTACCCTACTTTAGACATGTTTTTAAAACAGTGATACATCATTCAGCAAATAAGATTTTTGATTAAAGTATATTCTATAGGACTAGACTCCTTCCCTGCCCCCCCCCCCTTTTTTAAGGCATATTGCCCTTAATTTAAGGATTCATTGTCCAGGGGGAAGATCCCTTATCAAGGATTTATCTTTAAGTTGCATTACAGTAACTATTCCAGTCTCCATTAATCGGCCTAGATACAATTGCTTGTGTAAGATCAAGAGGTAGCAAGCCTCCATCATAAACCTCAGCAGAACAGTGGGATTCAAAATATTAAAAAGCAAAAGCAAAAGCAAAGCTCAAAACTGATCTTTCAACGTTGGCAAACCTTAAGAACAGTGGGTTTTCATAGGGACATAAGCTTTATTTTCTCTGACCCTGTACCACCTGGATTACAGGGAAATTTTTTTCTCATCGCCACCACCCTGGAGCAAAAGGGTGGAATTAGACAAAATCAGCAAAACAAGCTTTTATCCTTGTTTTTACTCTTTGTTTCTCCTCAGCTTTATATACTCTGAAGAAATGGAAGGCTTATTGATGAAGCAACTTTACATCTTTGGTGACAAATGTTTTAAAACACATGCAAAGAACAGTCCAAGTAGCACTTTTGATTAATGTAAAGGCTGACAGAAACCTTACTTTTCTCTTTGAGCTTCTTTTTAAAATTTTCATCTGTGCAGGAAAATCCATCGAATTGGAAGTTAGCATACATCATAACAATACGCACTTTAAATGCAGTACTACTTAGCTCCATTTGCATATGACATATATAACAATCTAATAGTAAGCACTATTTTGTCACATTAGGACTGGTACTACAATAAATAATGCTCTGTGTGAGGTGAGAAAGAGACTCCTACAAAATTAATCAGAAGACCTGAATCCTATCACTTTAACTTTTTGAATCTTGATTTTCTCATATTCATATTAGGCCTGTGGACGACAAGAGCATCTTACGTTATACATGGTTTGAAAAAAAAAAAAACTGATTGGAGTTGCTCTCTTGATTTTTCACATTTCTATCACAGTCCAGTACATGGTCTTCCTGTACATGACTAGACAATGGCTTATGCCACATTCACCTCACCACTCAAGTTCAACAATGCTGAAATAAATGTTCCAGAGTTCACTTATGATATAGTTAGATGCTGTGGTAACATCAGATTGCCATGAAGTTTCCAAATGCTTGCCCTTGATCCCTGTATTTACCTGTGTGTGCACAGAAGCAAACAATTCACAGACTAGTACCAGTCCTCAGCCAGACTCAGGGCAACTAGCATATCCTCTAGTGCCTAAGTCCTGTGATTCCACTTTATTCTTAAAACCCTAAGAACATGACCTGTTTCTGACTGTCCTTTGAGAATACACACTTCTACACATGCCAAAATACAAGCAAAAGAATCCATGTTCCTCAATGAATTGAGGTTCAATCAAAAGGAAGTCATGGCACCTACAGATATATAATCGTATAATAGAATCAAGACTTCAGTGATAATCTAATTCAAATCCCTCATTGTGCAGACAATGTTACTCATTTTCACATAAAAAAATATCAAAGCTACACTATAAGGAATTTATTCGGTTTTGGCAAAAGTTGCTTTGGTATCTTACAGTGCTACAATTGTCATTTAGAATCACAAGGAAAGGTTAAATCCTATGTAGTGTTATCAAATGTCATATGTATTACATTTCCAAATGTCATTTATTAAACACATTTCCTTTAAGCTATTTTCTATCACGAATAGCTTACATTATTAAAATAATGCCAATACAATATTTAGAACATCTTAGAACATGAAAAATGTTTGGGATAAATTTGTATATTTTTCTAAAAACAAAATTAGCCTATTTTTGCTTTCTAGGTAGCTCCATGGTATGAAATTTTCACTGAAGTTTCAAAGACAGAGAGCCATGTACACCTTACTTTTCTCAACAGAGCAGGATAGGTTTCTTTATCTCTTACTTTGTGTGGTCTCAAGATCAGTTCAGAGGGAAACAATTATGGAACACAGTAATATTTTTCGTTCTTTTTTTGAAACCTCCTTTAGTGCAACTTGGACAGGTATATTCAATTAGTAAATTCAATTAATTTACTAATCTACAATGAACACACAAAAAATTACATAACTCCCCTTCTCCAGCTGATGATGGGAAATTTAATAGATTCCCAACCACAACAAATGGTCGCAGAGGATCCCCTGTGGACCTGGGCCTGGGGGCTTCTGCTACTCTTTCCTTTCTTGGTGTTAAAAAATTACACATTGATTACCAACAGATTCTTTGATAGATTGCTGAGGTTTATGACAAAATAAGATAAATATTAAATATATATATTTTTTACCTCTATCAAGAATCTCAATGCTTTCTCCTTTCATCTTGCAAACCAATTTATCTTGTAGCCTTTTTACTTCAGATTCCTTCTCTTCCAGTTTTTCTTTTAAAGATGTCAGTTCTTCCTACAAATTATAAATTAGTTTGAAAATAGCAAATTGTGACTAAAAGAGAATATTTTTCAAATCAATAATTAATTCTTGTGAACGAAACAATAATTTACAAGAATTTAGACACAAATGTCAGAAATCAAACAATGGCAACAATAAGTAAGAAGCAGGATAACAAAAGTCCAATTTTTAATAATTATGATTAATCCTGTCAAGTTTCTTTATGACCAAATTATAAAGTAATATTTTAAAGTGTAATTAAAGATAGTGTTCCTCTAAGGATTGAATCTTTTGTCAAATGAAAAAATCTGATCAAGTTAATCATTAAAGTTCATCAAATAAAAAGCTTAGTGTCATAATAGCAAAATACAAATTTATTAATATATGTAAATATTTGTTTGATGTTCATTCATCATTTCAAGATGGCACACATGCTCCTTGGACAAGCATAGAGTTTAATTAGTGGGTAAATTAGCAGGTCAAGAATGACTTGAGCCAAATCGGGGAACTAAATAATCTACCATCATAAATAAAAACTCAGTCTCCTATAACAACAGGAGAAAATACATTTAGAAATCAAATTTTTACGTTCTACATCATTTTTCAGAGTCATTTTAGTAAAGAAACTTTAGTAAGTTTCAGCAAATTTAAGTTTATGACAGAAAATAGAGCTATGAACGTAACTATATTTGATAACACATTTTATTTTCAATCTCTAAAGATCTGTATTACTTTTAGTAGTATTAGAAGGCATAGCTCTCCAAACACCTAGTAAGCTGGTCTTATAGTTTTCGTTTATTCTTATGGCAGAAGTACACACCAAGTGCAAGAAATTTTCAGTAAAACTGGCAAGAAGTATAGCCCTATTCTCACTGCACTGCTTCTAAGCAATAGTTTCTATTCCCTGCCATGATATAGTTAATTGCTATATACATGTACCTCCAAGAATGTTCTGAAGGAGGAAAGTCTCTCTACTGTTGTATGAAACTGAACTGTTTCACAGGTGAACTCCTACAGTTACTTTATCACGCTTGGGTCTCAGATGTCTAAGACAATTAGACGATTTTTGACTTACTTATCATATTATAAAAATTTTCACTGATTTTTTCGTATGTTTCTGGAAACAGTATTAGGGATCATACTGTCCCTTACATCAGCTTTAAACACATTTTTAATAAACAGGTGACACACACACAAAATGAATGCACACACTACTAAAAACACCATCACAGCAAAACGATACAAGCCAGAGCAACAGGCACAGGCCCCATTACCCACGGTCTACCACACCTTTAGTGACTCCCATTTTTGTTCCATCCGCTGCTTTTCATACTGCATCTGACCCACCTTGATTTTCATGCTAGAAAGCTTGGCCATTAAAGACTGGCAGATGGGGAGTGAAAGAAAAGTATAGATAGAAAAAGACAAGCTAAATAACCAAGAATATAGTATCAGTTCATAAGAGAGGTTATTAGACAATCAGAGAAATGACAAGTTATATTTTGTCAGATTAGTTAAGCCCTGGTTTTGATCCAGAAGCATAGCATATAAATTCAAGAAGCTTGGGGAAACACTTCATCCACTTTTCAAATATATTCTTTATTCTATACTAAGTAGAAACTATATTTTACTTATATTACTGATCATAGATAAGTAATGAAGCCATTTGTTTACATTTTTCTTACCAGTGAGAAAACTTACTTTGGTTGATTTTAGCTTTTTCTCATATTGAAGTCTTTCACTGTCCATTTCACTGACTTTCAACCTCAAATCACTGATCTCTTGCATTAGCCCCTGTCCAAAAGGAAAACATGGAAATACACTTGGAAAACAGTAACAATCATTTATTCTGAAATAGCAGCTTGGAAGTCTTAAGAAGTCGACAGCTTCTAGAACTAAAATTGTATTAATCAGATCACACAATTGGAAATAAATGTTATCTCCTTAAGAACCATATCATCCTTCCATTTTAAACCACTGCTTTAGTCACAGCGGAGTTGCCAAGAAAACAAACAAACACCCCCCCCCCCCAATTTAAAGCATTTAAACCCACTGCTTTAAATCTTTAATACCTGTGCCTTATTTAAAGTAATGGGATAATAAAAATAAAAGGAGGCTGTAATTTTGATTAAGAAAGGTAACTAAGTACTTGTTCTCATTTGTCATAAAAATGACTAAATGAACTGTCATAAAATAAACCACAGAAATTTTCTTTAGTAAAGCCATTTGCTTTTATTGCTTTTTCAGGCATATATGGATATTTATAAAAATACATTTTTTATAATTTCTTCCTTTGTCTACAAAAACACATTGTTCAACCTAATCTGAGTGAATTGAATAAAATTTAAATCCTTTAAACCAAGGATTCTTAACTTGAAGGTGGATGAGGGTCCTATAGTAAACAAATATATATTCAGTATCATAATACTATATTTTGAAAATTAAAATGAAAGCAATTTTGATAATAAAATAAAATTGGACCACTTTTCTACCACTATGCTTTAAAAAAATTGATTTGCTATTTAAATTTGACCAAATATTCTAATAAATAGTGGTATATTTTTGTCTAGAGCCCCAGGAATAGGAATAGGAAATTAGAATGCTAAATAATACCAATTCCTCCAAAAGAAAAATTCATCTGTGGAGATTTCTTTTACCAGAATCGATGAAGGCCCCTTAATGTGTTTATGCTCTTCTCTTTTACAAGGCAAATTTGTAGACTACAAAACAGAATTATACAAGAGTGCCATAAAAAGCAAACAGAATGATGTTATACAAAAAATACTTTGTCCATTAGAGATTATTTTAAATTTCCAAGTATGATGATTGCAACTCACAAAGCCTAGAAAAAGGAACACTACAAAGAAATACATTTCTTAGAAAACCCAAAGGCTTTTAAGTTGTGGTCCCTTGTTCAATGAGGGAAAATATTAATTCTTACCTGGCATTATTATATAATAATTGCTCAATAATCATACAATGGTTCAATAAGAGGCAATCTTTTTTCTCCCATTTATAGATGACGTAGACAACTGTTCAACATAATTTAAACGCAGAATTCGAACTGAAGGAAAAAACTTAGTTTCTCCAATTTGTTGAAAATAATCATCTTTGTATACTGAGTCTGTTAGTGATCTTTCCTTAACTCTGTCATCACATATATATTTTCCCACCTTCTCACTGTTAAGGAGTAGCCATTGTTGTGTTTTACTTCCTTTAGAAACAGTGATATTTCACAAACAAGAATAATTGAAGAATATGGAATTATACAATGGAATAACTTTTCTATTTAAAAACCAAAATGAAACAAAGCTATCCAGTTATAGTTTGTGGCAACATTTTAAATAGGGATCCAAATCTACAACCTGAAGGAAATTCTATCTTCCCATGATAGCTCAAGGGACTAAATCTGGAATTAGCTCCTTAATGTGAAACTTAAAAAAATGGGATACAAATTATTTAAGTTACTCTCTTATCAAAAGTTCAGTCATTTTAAAAAAAGAAAATCCCTGTTATCTTTCCCTTTTTCCTTTCAGAATTTTTCGGATTCCCATAGTAACCCAATTTTGGACACCTGTGCTCTTGGCCAGAAGAGGGCAGTGTTGAATGATGCTAACCACTTCCCATCAGCAATTCCTAGAACAAGGAAGTCCTGAATTCCCAAAGTTTAAAGACTTTACACCCCAATCTCGGAAATGCGTATATTTCTTTCCTACTCCAATATTTTCTTGGAAATTAATTCCAAATAATCTAAAATTCTAAGACAATTAAAAGATTTTAGGTTCATGAAATGGTCAGGAGCCCATTTTACTTTTAGTAAGGATCGAAAATTGAAAATAAGTATATTCAATTAGATTTTAATTTTGAAGACTATTTTCATACATATGATTACAAAGTTCATTAACAATTTTATAATCTCTGGGTATGTACACACTACCTTTTACCAACAGTGTTGAATATTTATTAGAAAACTGTCAGAGGCTGAGTTTACTTGAAGTTTGATTAAAGGTCACTATGCGTATGATTGAAATACAAGAGTGAAGTAAGGAAGCCCTGGCGAAAAAACTGAAGTTTAAATGAAATAGAGACTAAGTCAAAGGACGTAAATATTGCTCTGAGGTCTTACACAAATCCTAAAATATTTAGTGCAATTTAGTCCTATTCGTAAATTAACATCTTGTATCCATTTTAACAGCAGTCATAAAGGTTAAGGCTTCCTCTAAACTTTGCTACATAATGCAAAAGACTACTTCTTGATCCCCATACAGTGTAATTTCTTTCCCAGCAGCAGAGCCAGCTCCCCTACCTTGCTTTCCATTCGTTGACTGAGTTTTGCTATCATCATATGCAGTGACTGTGGGGTCAAGGAATGCCACAAGGAGGAAAAAGAACAGATTTTGAAAAAAAAGCACAGAGGCAAGAATTTTAAAGAAATTGGACAACTTTCTAACCATTCTTTTGGAAAGCTAAATAGCTTTTAAAACACCAATCCTCATCAAGTGATCCCTAAAGGGAATTGAAAAAGAACTTTAAGATTAAAGCATGAATCAAGTTAGGGATTTCCTTCTGCTACAGAGGAAGCAAGACATACACCAAGATTTCCATTATAATTGGATCTTTGACAGAAAATTTAATTTTGAAAATAGCAATGTGGTATACCTCAATATCTTCAAATCTACGAAGGACTTTTATACAGTGGACAACATAAGTAAAGTATCTGATATCATGATAGCATATAGTTGACATACAATAAATGTTTGAAAGGAAGACAGAGGTGAAAAATAATAAATGATCTCTTCTCCTCTTTGCTTCTTGGTAGCCATTTTCTGATATACTATAATACCTCTTCATAGAGCCCTAACTAAGGAAATAAAATAACAGAGAAAAGGAGGGGAGATTTTCCTTTGGAGTGAAGAAATTTCTGTAGCTCTTTATGTTTTATTTCAAATGAACAGATTTCAAGTGGATAAATTCTCTCTACTAACAACAAATGAACAAACAAGACCTGAATTAAAAATAAAATAGGGAGAATAAACAATTAAGCTTGCTTAGTCACTAAACTGAGTATGTCAAGTTGTAGAATCTATCATAAACTTCACAAAAGTATAGGGAGCCTTATTTATTTGTAATGACTTATGTATGGAATAGTCCAAAAGTAGAAGGTCAAATTACATGACCTCTAAAAAGTTCTGAGGTTATATAATTAGATAATGTAAGTATATTCTCTATACACATAAAAATCTACCTATTATACATTAAATAATCAGTTTACCTAAATAAGAACTATTAGTAAAATCATTCACTTAAACACATCATTTACAAAATTAGGAAAAAGGGTATACATGGAAGAATGAATAAAAAGACAGATGACAGACAGATGGAGACAGTAGGATTTCCAAATATCCTCAAGTCAAAAGTATTTCTTATGGCTGATGAAAGAATTAAGTCTCAGTATAAAAATCACTATTGACATCTAGTGATAAAAAGTTGATGTAATTAAGGTTTATTCTTAAAAGCATGGATGCAGGCATATAGTAATTAATTGCCCCTCTTCATAGCTCTGAAGATTTTCAGTTTTTCTCTAGGAATGTGTGTATGCCTTGTATATGAGATACAGTCACTTACCTCTGTGTCTCTGAACCTATCCTCATAATCCACTCTATCCTTCTCTACAGCAGTCAGTTTTAACTTCAAGTTAGATATTTCAGCCATCAGGTCCAATTTTTGAGTTTCTAAGGATGTCCTACTCAGAAGCTCCTATTAAGAATTTAAGAGATAGCATTTAAGAGTTGTTTTATTATAAACAGTCACATATGTCTCATTTATGATTGCAAAGTAGCAGCTATCAAGTGGAGGATTTGGTAGAGTAAAATTACTAAATATATACACTTAAAAATTATTTACTTTAGTTATCCTTTCAACAGATCTAAACACATGTCTATTTATTAGAGGAGACACATACAAACACACACATACACCCCCTATATATTTTTAAGTCTGATAATAACATTGATGATGATGATGATAATATTGTTTGTCATGTGTCAGGCACTACTCTGACATTTATTAAGGGGTTGAATCCTTGCAATCTCATAAGAGGGAGAAAATCTTATTATTTAACAGACGAGAAAGCTGAGAAACAGAGAAGTTAAGAAATAGCAAGTAAAAGGCAGAGTAGAAATTCAAAGCCGTGCAGTCTTGATCCAGTCTATAAACTATCTGATAGGGCCTCTCATATGAACACAATATGTGTGTGTGTACATTATGAGGTGTTTTTTTTCAGCAACAAAGTTCATATATGGTGTTCATCTTTTTTCTTAATCATAAAATTTATTCTCACGATTGAAAGTTAAGAAACCATATGAAAGTATAACAAAAATTAAAATTACCTACAATTCTATTACTATTTTATTCCAGATTCTAATTACATCAACACTTTATATTGCATGTTTTGTGACCCAACTATTCCAGATTTTTGCTTAAAATATGCCAGTCTAAGTGAATCACAAACTTTTACTGCTGTATCAGAGGTGACATATAAATGTGCTATGAAATAGTTTGACAAGGAAATTTCACCTTGGGGCCTGCTTCTGTACATACCTGCTGTAGCATTTCTTCTGTGGCATTCAACTTCTCTCTGTGTTCTTCAAGACAAAACTCCAAATCTCGAATCTTCTCTCCCTGAGCCTCTACCTGGTCTGTTAATACACTTACCTGTACTTAGAGGAAAATACTGCAGTGAGTTAAAAAGAATTTCGGATCCCATTGAGTACTTTATTTCTTTAACTGGAACAAAAACTGGAATAATCTTGCCACTCATTTGGTTATAAATAAAAAAATTTGAGAATTAATGAGAAGCTGGCTGTTTTTACATTCTTATTTATAATGTTTGTTTTTTTATCTAAAGAACTCCTGTCAATTTTGGACAATGTTACCACTGATTGGGATATGTACACTTTATAGGTAAAAACTATTTCAACTATTCATGGCACAGAGTGTATACATAAGTTATCGTTTTTTGAGGGAGAGAGACAGTATTGGAGGCTAAGAGAAGAAATGAAGCTAATGTTTGAAACAGAAAGTTATCAAGGACTGTTAAAATTTGATATTTCAAGAAGAATAAAGAAAGGAACCCAGGGGATTCAAATCTCATGAGTTCTTTCATGATCACATTGTTTACAAGCATCTGTTCAAATCCAAGCTGTAACTCATCACATACTAACAGTCCATGAGGAGACGCTGGGTTAGTTCTCCATTCTTGGTGTTTGTTGTAAATCATTTCAAGTTTTTCCCCCAAAGATCACCATCTCTAATAATAATTTAGTTCATTTAGCTCAAAATACCAAAGTAAAAATAATTGTTAAATATTTAAACAGACCTGCAAATTTAATTCCTATGCAGGACTCCATTCACAGTTGTGTTTTGTTTGGCCCACAGTATCATTTTTTAAAATGAAAAATTAAGTAAACATATACAAATCTGAATTTCTAATATATATGAAGAAATCGGATCAGGTGACATAATAGCTGTGTTCAGCTGGACCCAGTGAAGAGCTGAGGCAGATCAGGGGCTGCTCCCTCTAGATGGGTGTGCACCCTCCAGTTTCATCACAGCCCCCACAACAGGGATATTGTGTACAGCTGCACTTATTTCTGTTAGCAATGTGGCTTCTGTAAGCATCTGAATTTGTCAACCCAATTCACAATAAAGTCTTTGTAAGTATGTAAGAGGAAAGACCAATATTGAAAATTCACTTGCCTGAAGAACGAGGGATTCTTTATCATTTTCTAAACGTGCAAGCCTTTCTTGATATACATCTCCATTCCCAGGAAGGTGTCCATTTGTCTGAAAAAAAGATATAATATGGTAAGGCTGACCCACTTTAAAACTGATGAGTTGTGGGTAAATGATAATTGCAAATGCCTTTAATCCAAGGAACACGAATTGATTTCAGCCCAGCTGTCCCTGCCATTAACAGAAAATATGAGAATGCAATTTGCTTCATTTGCCTCAAAACATAAGACAGGCATGATAGGCAATTAAGAACATTTTCACCAAGCTCAACGATTTCTTATAGAGCAGGAAACAGATATTCTTCATTGACACAAAATGCACACCTAAAGCTTTGCAAGGGCATACTGGGGTGGAATACCCCCATTTCTCCAAATGCTCATTATCACTATTTGAGTGTGTAGACGCCATCCCCACCTCCTCAGAGTCCCACATTCAGGACTATCAATGCCCACCTTTAAAGGAAGACAGCAGGAACAACTTACACCACAGGCTTCTACCTCCTACTCAAGTCTCAAATCTTAGGGCAAGTCTTCCCCTCCTCTTTGAAGTTCTGAGCCTTTGAAGCCTTTGAAACACTCCTGTCCAGAATCACTTCCCCTGGTAGCACTCACAGCCGTGCTTATCAATGTTCTATCGCTTTCCATCTTGAATTCCTTAACTTCCTGTGGGTTTGCTTACTCACATAACATTGTGTGAAGCTCCTGGGCAGAGCCTGTATTGATATTCTCTTGTAACCTCCATAGCATCTGGCTCAGGGCTTTGCATATGTTGGTGCTAACTCCTTTCCCTCCCTTCCATCTTCCTTTTATCAGATTTGGCATATTTATGCATGGCATAAATGCCAAAGGAAGTACAGATTGGGAAAGGAAGGAGAGATTTTTTTTTTTAGCTGTCCCATATGTGCAAGTCATTAAGGAGACACATGAAAAGGCTTGGAGGGAACAGAAAACATAACATCATTTTGAAACACAGTATATATATATATATATGATGTATCTCTTACTATCTCATTTAAATAGTTCATAACCATACAATATATAATCTCAATTACATATTATAACTGAAATAAAAGTCAGCTGGAGGGTGGGCCATGGTGGCTCAGCAGGCAGAATTCTCGCCTGCCATGCCAGAGACCTGAGTTCGATTCCCAGTGCCTGCCCATGTGAAAAGAAAAAAAAATTTAAAAAAATACAGCCAGCTGGAATCCAAAGTGGTTAGATGGGGCCTTCCAGAGTTCAATTGAAAAAGCTGATAACACTTTGGATTTAGAACTGGAGAAAATACAAAATGTACATCCTTACTGCCCAGGGTATATCTCATGTGGCATCTATTATTTTTCCAGAATAAACTGGAATTATTTTTCTAGTTTTCTAATAAATGGTAAGTTTCCAGTATCAATTCTGGGGTTAACAAGTCATGTGTCTGGAAAAAAAATAGGACGGTGGGGAGGCTTTAAAGAAAAGAACATTTCAGGATGTGTCCTCTAAAATCTTAGATACACTTGATATATTTTCTAAGAAGCCACAAAAGAATCAGAAGCTGATTTAATAAGTGTGCAATGTGTATTCAGAGTGAATAAAAATTTTAACATTGGCTGCTTGAAAACATGCTTGCACTTTTACCACAGTATAATTCTGTCCATGAAGTGTGAGAATTAAGTTATAAAGCCCTATGAAAAGTCTGATGGAGTGGACTGGATGATTATCATCTCTGGGGACTACAATGAAAGGCATTTAAATAACTTCTTGAGGAAAGTTTTTTGGAAAAGAGCCAGGATGTATAATTAATGCTCCCAATCTAAAAACGTGCTGCACTTGGCCTCATACGGTTTTGAATTTCTCATTTTTATTATGAATATTAACAGGCATGTTTTAAAAACCCTACATGAGTCTTGTTTTATAAGCAGATACATTTCATTAGATAGAAAAAAGGGCAAAATTTGTCTTTCTTCCATTTGGAGGAAATTATAGCAAGATTAGCAGTGTTTCTCCTCAAGGTATTACATATGATATGGAAATGAGATGTTCCAAAAACAGTTCTTCAAAATTATTCTAAAATAAAGACAAATATTGAAAACCAACTAAAAATAAGCACACTCATGTTTTTCAACATTTCATTGATATTCGTAAGAGCTCTTAATGCTCAAGGGAAGTTCAGTATAATTACTTTTAAACACGAAAAATCACTACAGGAACATAAAGCAAAAGTTAAGAGCAATCAATGGAATAGTTACCGTGCTGGTTTGAAAGGATGTATGTACCCTAGAAAAGTCATGTTTTAACCAAAATCCCATTTCATAGAGGCAGAATAATCCCCATTCAATACTGTATGTAATTAGATCATCTCCCTGGAGATGTAACCCAATCAAGAGTGGTTGTTAAACTGAATTAGGAGAGATGTGTCTCCACCCATTTGGGTGGGTCTTGATTGGTTTACTGGAGACCTATAAAAGAGGAAACATTTTGGAGAATGAGAGAGATTCAGAGAGAGCAGAGCAGAATGACATAGCCATGAGAAGCAGAGTCCACCAGCCAGTGACCTTTGGAGATGAAGAAGGAAAATGCCTCCCAGGGAGCTTCACGAAAACAGGAAGCCAGGAGAAGAAGCTAGCAGATGATGCTGTGTTTCCCATGTGCCCTTCCAGATGAGAAAGGAACCCTGACCGTGTTCACTATGTACCTTTCCAGATGAGAGAGAAATTCTGACTGTGCTCACCAAGTGCCCTTCTACTTGACAGAGAAACCCTGAACTTCATCAGTCTTCTTGAATCAAGGTATATTTCCCTGGATGCCTTTGGACATTTCTATAGACTTGTTTTAACTGGGACATTTTCTTGGCCTTAGAACTGTAAACTAGTAACTTATTAAATTTCCCTTTTTAAAAGTCATTCTGTTTCTGGTATATTGCATTCCGGCAGCTAGCAAACTAGAATAGTTACATACTTTGAAAGCAGTGTTGACTTATCCAAGCAGGTAAAGTTCTGTTGAATTCAAACAGGCTTATTTATATTTCTGCCACTTTTGTTACTTTCTCTATTAAAAAACTATGGGAGATAGATCCCATCAGGCAAATGCCCTATCACTCCTATTCATTCTCCACATCCTGTGCTCTACCTGTAAGATCATCCAAAATTTCCCTGTACATGACATGCTTTCTCACAAATTAATTTTATTCCTTCTATATGTAATGTCTTCTCCAACACTTTCATTATCTGTTAATGTCCAGCTCCAATGTGGCTTGCAGTGTGACATCTTCCTTGAGTTAACTGTTTACTCATGTAACTGTTACAGTATCCAGATGCAATATCATTACAGCAGGTTAGTATTTGGTCACATACTCATCTCTTTCTCCCATAGACTGTGCATATTTTGTAAACAACTACCTTTGCATTTGTCACACAGTGCTAGCTAAATGAAAATTTAGTGCTAACTAAATAAAAGGTGAATGAATGTTTGATTCTAACCTGGCCTTCTTGCTCATATGAGTTTCATTCAGTTTTCTTCTGTAACCTAGTACACACTCCATGGTCAAATTTTAGATTTATTCCTTTTTCCTCAAGCCTATACTTCCTCTTCCTACCATGTTTAGAAGGTGATCATGGAGCTATCTCAAAGGACAATACTTGAGAACATCTTGCATGAACTACTGTACGTACTTTTTCAATGCAGTATCTTACATATTGCCTTTTACATCCTCCATCCCTTTCTTCGTACCAGCCTTGGGGGAACTGGGTCTAAACTTTTCTAAAAGCTCAGCATTCCATCTCTGCTTTGGAACCTATCACTTCCTCCTTCCCTGAGACCCACAATTATCCTCTCTATCCTTATCATTTTCAATTTCTTCTTCTTTATAAATGCATCTATTCTCCTTTCCAACATATACCCCAGGGCTTTGTGCCCACCACTGTACTCGCCTTTCCACTCCTCTCTGCCTATATAAATCCTGCCCATCTTTCATGGCCAGTTCCTTACTCCTTTTCCTTATACTGTGCCAATTTCCTCTCTCTTTCCACGAGCTTCCCTTCTATGGTCTGCTTTGAACTTCACACTTTAGCCCTTCATCATATTCTGGTATGGATAGTTTTCCAGTGATTTTATGTAAATTGGTCATTATTCCTTTAATAATCCCTCAGGGCAAAACTGATTCTTACATTTCTTTTGAATCTCCCATGATGTTTATAAAATCCTGAGCACAAAATAAGAAATATATTTATTATAAACTCTTGTTTGACTTCATTTGACTTCCAAAGTATTTAAGACCAACCTAAATTTACTTCACTCATAATCCCAGACATGCCTTCAAAATAACCCTTTCACCTTTAGCTCATGATGCACCACCTTACTGACCACATTCAATCTGACTGAAAGTTTAAGTCAAAATCGGAATCCACTTAGGGACTTCAACAGTACAGTATATACACCGTACATTGCATCTATCTAATATTGGGCATTGAGGGGCAGGGTAGACAAACCCAGGATGGTCAGGTGGGAGGTCCTTATAGATCAACTATAACATCGATACCTCATAATTAAGGGGCTAATGGCATCCTCAAGATTTTCCTCCCATGATCAGGAAAAAACATCTAAAATGCCTTATTTTTCATAGAATGGCAAAATCCTAAAGGGAGTCTGATGGCACACCTGAGAACATAAAGAGCCTGGCCTCACATGGCAGGTGTCACAGTTAATATTAAAGCACCATCTATTTTAGCCTTCATCATCTAAGAGGAAACTCCTCCTTTCATATCAGTTCCCTTTCTTTCTTTCTTTTTTTAATAGGCATTATTTATGTCATTTTCACAAACAAACTGAAGCTCTGACAGTTCTGTCACAGGCTTTGGTGCAGGACTGGGAAGAGCCAGAAAATTTCTTTTCCATTATCAAATATTACAACCACCTAAACCAATATAAAGAAAACCATAGTAATCACCCATGCACCTACACCTAGATGTAGTAAATATTAACATTTTGCCCTCTGTGCTTCCATTTGTTTACATTTTTTTATTACAGAATACTTAAAATACATTTAAAAGTACAGACTAGGATGATGAAACCCTGTATGTTCATCACCCAGTTTCCACAGTTATTATTTCATAGTAGATGTAGGGCTTTTGTGCATTATTTTTTAAAAAACCATCACAGTGTACTTTCCTTTGACTTTCCCAGTTCTTTTGATTTGCATTAGTCTGCAGTTGCCTTCCTTCTTTCCCTAACTTCTATTTGGTTTTTTTCTTCTTTTCTGAGGTCTGTTGTCCTGTCTAAATCCAAGATAAGCATACAAGCAGCAATTTGCCACAATTATACTTAATCATTTTGAAACTGAGAAATTCATTTTGAATAAAACATTCCCAAATGAGAATGGTGAGTAGCTAAATTAAAATGGGGAATATACACAAAATACATCTTTCCTTACATGTATTCTACTCAGGTAACATACTTGACTTATTTATTTATTTTTCCTTTTTAAAAAAAATTTATTAATTAAAAAAATTTAACAAATGAACTAAAACATCAACATATATAATCAGTATTCACAATATCATCACTTAGTTGCATATTCATCATTTCGTAGAACATTTGCATCAATTCAGAAAAAGAAATAAAAAGACAACAGAAAAAGAAATAAAACAAAAACAGAAAAAGATTATACATACCATACCCCTTACCCCTCGCTTTCATTAGCATTTCACACTAAATTTACTTTAACATTTGTTCCCCCTATTATTTATTTTTATTCCATATGTTCTACTCATCTGTCGGCAAGGTAGATAAAAGGAGCATCAGACATAAGGTTTTCACAATCACACAGTCACACTGTGACAGCTATATCATTATTCAATCATCCTCAAGAAACATGGCTACTAAAACACAGCTCTAAATTTTCAGGCAGTTCCCTCCAGCTTCTCCATTACATCTTGAATAACAAGGTGATATCTACTTAATGCATAAGAATAACCTCCAGGATAACCTCTCAACTCTGTTTGGAATCTCTCAGCCATTGACACTTTGTCTCATTTCACTCTTCTCCCTTCTGGTGGAGAAGGTTTTCTCAATTCCTTGATGCTGAGTCTCAGCTCATTCTAGGATTTCTGTCCCACGTTGCCAGGAAGGTCCACACTCCTGGGAGTCATGTCCCACATATACGGGGGAAGGTGGTGAGATTGCTTGTTGTGTTGGCTGGAGAGAGAGGCCACATCTGAGCAACAAAAGAGGCTCTCTTGGGGGTGACTCTTAGGCCTAAATTTTAAGTAGACTTGACCTATCCTTTGTGGGGTTAAGTTTCATATGAACAAACCCCAAGACTGGAGGCTCAGCCTATAGCTTTGGTTGTCCACACTGCTTGTGAGAATATCAAGAATTCAACTTGGGGAAGTTGAATTTCTCCCTGTTCTCACCATTCCCTGAAGAAACTTTGCAAATACTTTTCCACTCACTGATGGAATCACTCTGGGATTCATCGGGGCATCACTCTGGACAAACCAACAAAATCTCATGTCCTACCTGAGATTCCAGGTACTTAAGGTGTTCAAACTATCTACATAAGTTATATTAGGAAATGCACTAGTCAAAATATAAATTTTGTACCAAACAAACATTTTTTGCTTTAGTCTCACAAATAAGGTGAGATTTTAAAATATTAAATATTTTAAATATTTGTTGTTGTTTTTTACTGTCATTACTACTTTTATTTCTTTTCTCTATATTAACATTTTATATCTTTTTCTGTTGTGTTGCTAGTTCCTCTAAACCGATGCAAATGTACTAAGAAACGATGATCATGCATCTATGTGATGATGTTAAGAATTACTAAGTGCATATGTAGAGCGGTATGATTTCTAAATGTTGTGTTAATTTCTTTTTTTTATTTTTATTTATTTTTCTTTTTTTCTTTCTTTCTGTTAATAAAAAAATTAAAAAATTAAAAAAATATATTAATTACCATCTATTTTCAGCACCGTGCAGTAATGACATTCCTTTGTTCTTCCTCATGCAAAAACATTTTTAAAATTTGTACATTTAGTCACTATTATTATACACTCTAGGCACTCCTAGATTATACCATCTCAATCTTTAACATCTATCTTCCTTTCTGATTTCATTTATGCCCCCAGTCCTCCTCCCTCTATCATTCTCACATGCAGCTTGACTCAGTGTTTTAACATAATTGCATTACACTTAGGTAGTACTGTGTTGTCCATTTCTGAGTTTTTATATTCAGTCCTGTTGCACAATCTTTATCCCTTCAGCTCCAATTACCCAATTTCTTACCCTATTTCTATCTCCTGGTGGTCTCTGATACCAACGAAATATTCCAAGTTTATTCACTAATGTCAGTTCATATCAGTGAGACCATACAGTATTTGTCCTTTTGTTTTTGGCTATTCTCACTCAGCATAATGTCCTCAAGGTCCATCCATGTTATTACATGCTTCATAACTTTATTCTGTCTTAAAGCTGCATAATATTCCATCGCATGTATATATCACAGTTTGTTTAGCCACTCATCTGTTGATGGACATTTTGGCTGTTTCCATCTCCTTGCAATTGTAAATAATACTGCTATAAACATTGGTGCGCAAATGTCTGTTTGTGTCTTTGCCCTTATGTCCTTTGAGTAGATACCTAGCAATGGTATTGCTGGGTCATACGGCAATTCTATATTCAGCTTTATGAGGAACGGCCAAACAGCCTTTCACAGCAGTTGTACCCTTTGACATTCCCACCAACAGTGAATAAGTGTGCCTCTTTCTCTACATCCTCTCCAGCACTTGTCATTTTCTGTTTTGTTGATAATGGCCATTCTGGTGGGTGTGAGATGATATCTGATTGCAGTTTTGATTTGCATTTCTCTACTGGCCAGGGACATTGAGCATCTCTTCACGTGCCTTTTGGCCATTTGTATTTCCTCTTCTGAGAAGTGTCTGTTCAAGTCTTTTCACAATTTTGTAATTGGATTGGCTGTCTTTTTGTTGTTGAGTTGAACAATCTCTTTATAAATTCTGGATACTAGACCTTTATCTGATATGTCATTTCCAAATATTGTCTCCCATTGTATAGGCTGTCCTTTTACTTTCTTGATGAAGTTCTTTGATGATGGGCAAGTATTTAATTTTGAGGAGTTCCCATTTCTTTCTTTCTTTCTTCAGTGCTCTTGCTTGGGTGTAAGGTCTATAAAACCACCTCCAAGTATAAGACTTATAAGATATTTCCCTACATTTTTTTCGTTTTATGGTCTTAGACCTAATGTTTAGGTCTTTGATCCATTTTGAGTTAACTTTTGTATAGGGTGTGAGATACAGGTCCTCTTTCATTGTTTTGCATATGGATATCCAGTTCTCTAGGCACCATTTATTGAAGAGACTGTTCTGTCCCAAATGAGTTGGCTTGACTGTCTTATCAAAGATCAATTGTCCATAGATGAGAGGGTCTATATCTGAACACTCTATTCGATTCCATTGGTCGATATATCTATCTTCATGCCAGTACCATGCTGTTTTGACCACTGCAGCTTCATAATATGCCTTAAAGTCAGGCAGCATGAGACCTCTGACTTCATTTTTTTTTACCTCAGGATACTTTCAGCTATTTGTGCACCCTGCCCTTCCAGATAAATTTGCTTATTGGTTTTTCTATTTCTGAAAAGTAAGTTTTTGGGATTTTGATTGGTATTGAATTGAATTTGTAAATCAATTTAGGTAGAATTGGTATCTTAACTATATTTAGTCTTCCAATCCATGAACCCGGTATATCCTTCCATCAATTTAGGTATTCTGTGATTTCTCTGAACAATTTCTTGTAGTTATCTTTGTATAGGTCTTTTGTCTCTTTAGTTAAATTTATTCCTAAGTATTTTATTCTTTTGGTTGCAAATGTAAAAGGAATTTGTTTCTTGATTCCCCCTTAGATTATTCATTACTAGTGTATAGAAACACCACAGATTTTTCAGTGTTGATCTTGTACCCTGCCACTTTGCTGTACTCATTTATTAGCTCTAGTAGTTTTGCTGTGGATTTTTCAGGGTTTTTGACATATAGTATCATATCATCTGCAAACAGTGAGTTTTACTTCTTCCTTTCCAATTTTGATGCCTTGTATTTCTTTTTCTTGTCTAATTGCTCTGGCTAGAACTTCCAACACAATGTTGAATAATAGTGGTGATAGTGGACATCCTTGTCTTGTTCCTGATCTTAGGGGGAAAGTTTTCAGTTTTTCCCCATTGAGGATGATATTAGCTGTGGGTTTTTCATATATTCCCTTTATCATTTTAAGGAAGTTCCCTTCTATGCTTATCCTTTGAAGAGTTTTAAACAGGAAAGGATGTTGAATTTTGTCAAATGCCTTTTCTGCATCACTCAAGATGATCATGTGGTTTTTCTCTTTTGATTTGTTGATATGGTGTATTACATTCATTGATTTTCTTATTTTGAATCATCCTTGCATACCTGGGATGAATCCTACTTGGTCATGATGTATAATTCTTTTAATGTGTTGCTGGATTCGATTTGCTAGAACTTTGTTGAGGATTTTTACATCTATATTCATTAGAGAGATTGGTCTGTAGTTTTTTTTTTTTGTAATATCTTTGCCTGGCTTTGGTATGAGGGTGATGGCTTCATAGAATGAGGTAGGTAGCTTTCCCTCCACTTCAATTTTTTTGAAGAGTTTGGGCAGGATTGGTACTAATTCTTTCTGGAATGTTTGGTAGAATTCACATGTGAAGCCATCTGGTCCTGGACTTTTCTTTTTGGGGAGCTCCTAAATGACTGATTCAATTTCTTTACTTGCGATTGGTTTGTTGAGGTCGTTATTTCTTCTCAAGTCAAAGTTGGTTGTTCATGCCTTTCTAGGAAGTTGTCCATTTCATCTACATTGTTGTAATTATTAGCATAAAGTTGTTCACAGTATCCTGTCATTACTTCTTTTATTTCTGTGGGGTCAGTGGGTATGTCTCCTCTTCCATTTCTGATCTTATTTATTTGCGTCCTCTCTCTTCTTCTTTTTGTCAGTCTTGCTAAGGGTCCATCAATCTTATTGATTTTTCTCATAGAACCAGCTTCTAGTTTTATTGATTTACTCAATTGTTTTCATGTCCTCAATTTCATTTATTTCTGCTCTAATCTTTGCTATTTCTTTCCTTTTGCTTCCTTTGGGGTTAGTTTGTTGTTCTTTCTCTAGTTCTTCCAAGTAGACAGTTAATTCCTAGATTTTTGCCCTTTCTTCTTTTTTGATATAGGCATTTAGGGCAATAAATTTCCCTCTTAGCACTGCCTTTGCTGCATCCCATAAGTTTTGATATGTTGTGTTTTCATTTTCATTTGCCTCGAGTTATTTACTGGTTTCTCTTGTAATTTCTTCCTTGACCCACTGGTTGTTTAAAAGGGTGTTGTTGAGCCTCCACATATTTGTGAACTTTCTGGCACTCTATTATTGATTTCCAACTTCATTTCTTTATGATCTGAGCAAGTGTTTTGTATGATTTCAATCTTCTTAAATTTACTGAGACTTGCTTTGTGACCCAGCATATGGTCTATCCTCGAGAATGATCCATGAGCATTTGAGAAAAAGGTGCATCCTGCTGTTATGGGGTGTAATGTTCTATAAATGTCTGTTAAGTCTAGCTCATTTATTGTATTATTCAACTTCTCTGTTTCTTTATTGATCCTCTCTCTAGATGTTCTGTCCATTGATGAGAGTGGGGAATTGAAGTCTCCAACTATTATGGTAGATGTGTCTATTTCTCTTTTCAGTGTTTTCAGGATTCTGGTTCAGTGCATAAATATTTATGATTGTTATGTCTTCGTGCTGAATTGTTCCTTTTATTAATACATAGTGTCCTCCTTTGTCTCTTTTAACTGTTTTACATTTGAAGTCTAATTTATTGGTTATTAGTATAGCTTCTCCAGCTCTTTTCTGATTGTTATTTGCATGAAATATCTTTTCCCAACCTTTCACTTTCAACCTATGTTTATCTTTGGGTCTAAGATGTGCTTCCTGTAGACAGCATATAGATGGGTCCTGTTTTTTAATCCATACTGCCAGTCTATATCTTTTGATTGGGGGGTTTAATCCATTAACATTTAGTGTTATTACTGTATGGGTAGTACTTTCTTTTACCATTTTGCTTTTTGGATTTTATATGTCATATCTAATTTTCCTTCTTTTTACCTTTACTCATAGTTTTCCTTTCTACACTCTTCTCCACACCTCTCTCTTCTGTCTTTTCGAATCTGTCTCTAGTGCTCACTTTAGTATTTCTTGCTGAGCTGGTCTCTTGGTCACAAATTTTCTCAGTGATTTTTTGTCTGAGAATGTTTTAATTTCTCCCTCATTTTTGAAGTACAATTTTGCTGGATATAGAATTCTGGCTGGCAGTTTTTCTCTTTTAGTAATTTAAATATGCCATCCCACTGTCTTCTCGCTTCCATGGTTTCTGCTGAGAAATCTATGCATAGTCTTATTGGGTTTCCCTTGTATGTGATGGATTGTTTTTCTCTCGCTGCTTTCAAGATCCTCTCTTTCTCTTTGACCTCTGACATTCTGATTAGTAAGTGTCTTGGAGTATGTCTATTTGGATCTATTTTCTTTGGGGTATGCTGCACTTCTGAGATCTGTAAGTTTAAGTCTTTCATAAGAGTTCGGAAATTTTCAGTGATAATTTCCTCCATTAGTTTTTCTCCTCCATTTCCTTTCTCTTCTCCTTCTGGGACACCCACAACACGTATATTTGTGCACTCCATATTGTCATTCAATTTCCTGAGTCCCTGTTCATCTTTTTCCATTTTTTTCCCTAAGTTTCTTGTTGGATTTCAGATGTTCCATCCTTCAGTTCACTCTTCCTATCTCCTGCCTCTCGAAATCTACCATTGTAAGTTTCCATTGGTTTTTTCATCTCTTCTGCTGTGCCTTTCATGCCCATAAGTTCTGTGGTTTGTTTTTTCAGACTTTTCATTTCTTCTTTTTGTTCATTCCTTGCCTTCTTCATGTCCTCCCTCAATTCACTGATTTGGTTTTTGATGAGGTTCTCCATGCCTATTCATATATTCTGAATTAAATGTTTCAGCTCCTGTATCTCATTTGAATTGTTGGTTTGTTCCTTTGACTGGGCCATATCTTCAATTTTCCTAGTGTGATTTGTTATTTTTTGTTGGCATCTAGACATTTAATTACCTTAACTAGTTTATTCTGGAGATTGCTTTCACTTCCTTTACCTAGGGTTTTGTTGCCTGATGGATTTGTTGTCTATCTGTTCTTTGACATTCAGTTCAGCTTATTCTGGACATCTACCTTAGGTTTTGTTTAATAGAGGAGAATTTTTCAGTTCTTGTTTTCTTGTTTCTTGCCCTACTTGCATGGTGCCTTTCCTCCCCGCCCCCCCCCCCCCAACTCTTAGGAGGGTCTACTTAGGTATTATAGACCCCAGCCAGATTTACCCAGGCCAAACTGACCTCCTATCAGGAGGAAAGAGTCACCTGCATCAGTTTTCCCTGAGCGTGAGACCCAGCAGGTTGAAAGACTTTTCTGTGAAGTCTCTGGGCTCTGTTTTTCTTATCCTGCCCAGTATGTGGTGCTTGTTTGTCTGCAGGTCCCAGCAGCATAAGATGATGCAGTACCTTTAACTTTGGCAGACTCCCCCTGCCGTGGGCATGGTGGAGACCGAAGAGAGGTTGTAGGTTGGTTTTAATGGCTTCAAATTACCAAGTCCTGTTGTCTGAGTCCCTTAAGGAAGGGATTCCACTTGAGTTGGGCTTCACCCCTCCCCCAGGGAAGGCACAGGTTCCAGACAAGCCCTCAAACAAGTTTCTTTCTGCCTATGCCTGAGGCAGTTGCAGCCTGAGAAGTCCTACCACTGAATCCAAAGGCAGTCAAGCCTTTGTAGAAACACAGCCATAAAAACCTATTTCCATTTTTTTTTTTTTTTTTTACTTTTTCCATCAGCCCTGCCCCCTTGGAGTCGGGGCAAAAATGAGCAACCTCCGCTTTGACCAGGTTCACCTGAGCTGGGGGCCTATTTTTAGTAGTCAGAATTTGTTAATTAATGCCACAATTGGTGTTTGGTTGGGCTTAGCCCCTGCTGCTGGTAAAGTCTCTTTCCTTTCCCTCTCGGAAGTAGCCTGTGGGGAGGGGTGCCAGCTGCCATGGTTTGGAGAACTCACGGTTCTGTGGGGGCTTGCAGCCGGTCCAGCTGGTCCACATTAGGGTATACTGTGTATCCAGTCACTGATGTGGCCCCAGGAGGTGTTCTGTACTGTTTCTGGTTATTTAGTAGTTGTTCTGGAGGACTAACTAAAACGTGTGCATTGCTAAGCCACAATTTTGGACCAGCACTCCTGATTTACTTGACTCATTTTTAAAAGCAGTTTTAACCTCTGTCACGCAGTCCGGATTTCATGGTTCTCTTTTTTAAAACTCAGTAACAAGAGTTCCGGGTCAAGATGGCAGCTTAACAACGTGCGCATTTTAGTTCGTCCTCCAGAACAACTACTAAATAACCAGAAACAGTACAGAACAGCTCCTAGGGCCACGTCAGTGACCAGACACAGAACATATCCCAGTTTGGACCAGCTGGACCCGCTGCAAGCACCCCCCAGAACCATGAGTTCCTAAAGCTGTGGCGGCCAGTGCCCCTCCCCCATATGCCACTTCCCAGAGGGGAAAAGAAAGGACTTAACCAGCAGCAGCGACTGGGCACAATCAAACGCCAATTGTGGAACTAATTAACAAATTCTGACTACTAAAAATAGGCCCCTAGCTTAGGTGAACCTGATCAAAGCGGAGGGTGCTCATTTTTTGCCCCGGCACAAGGGGGCAGGACTGACAGAAAAAGGGGGAAAAAAAAAGAAGGAAACAGAAGTTTTTGTGGCTGTGTATCTACAAAGGCTTGACTGCCTCTGGATACAGCGGCAGGACTTTTCAGGCTGCAACTGCCCCAGGCATAGGCAGAAGTGAGCTTTTTGGGGGCTTATCTGGAGGCTGTGCCTTCCCCAGGGGAGGGGTGAAGCCCCACCCAGGTGGAATTCCTCCATCAAGGAATTCAGACACCAGGACTTGGTAATTTGAAGCCATTAAAACCAGCCTACAACCTCTCCTCTGTCTCCACCACGCCCCCAGCAGGGAGAGTCTGCCAAAGTTAAGGGTACCACATCATCTTATACTGGTGGGACCTGCAGTCAGACAAGTGTCACATACAGGGCAGGATAAAAAAAAACAGAGTCCAGAGACTTCACAGGAAAGTCTTTCAACCTGCTGGGTCTCACCCTCAGGGAAAACCGATGCAGGTGACTTTTTCCTCCTGATAGGAGGCCAGTTTGGTCTATGAAAATCTGGCTGGGGTCTATAATATCTAAGTAGACCATCCTAAGTGAGTGTGGGGGGAAAGGCACCACACAAGCAGTGCAAGAAACAAGAAAACAAGAACTGAAAAATTCTCTGTTAAACAAAACTTAAGTTAAAGGTCCAGATAAAGGTTAACGGAATGTCAAAGAATAGATAGACAACAAATTCATCCAGCAAGAAAACCCTAGATAAAAGAAGTGAAAGCAATCTCTAGAATAAACTAATTAAGGTAATTAATGCCTAGACGCCAGCAAAAAATAACAAATCACACTAGGAAAATTGAAGATATGGCCCAGTCAAAGGAACAAACCAACAATTCAAATGACATACAGGAGCTGAAACAATTAATTCAGAATATACAAACAGACATGGAAAACCTCATCAAAAACCAAATCAATGAATTGAGGGAGGATATAAAGAAAGCAAGGAAAGAACAAAAAGAAGAAACTGAAAGTCTGAAAAAACAAATCATAGAACTTATGGGAATGAAAGACACAGTAGAAGAGATGAAAAAAACAATGGAAACCTACAATGGTAGATTTCGAGAGACAGAACATAGGATTTCTGAACTGGAGGATGGAACATCTGAAATCCGACAAGAAACAGAAACTATAGCGAAAAAAATGGAAAAATATGAGCAGGAACTCAGGGAATTGAAAGACAATATGAAGCGCACAAATATACGTGTTGTGGGTGTCCCAGAAGGAGAAGAGAAGGGAAAAGGAGGAGAAAAACTAATGGAGGAAATTATCACTGAAAATTTCCCAACTCTTATGAAAGACTTAAAATTACAGATCCAAGAAGTGCAGCATACCCCAAAGAGAATACGTCCAAATAGACATACTCCAAGACATTTAATAATTAGAATGTCAGAGGTCAAAGAGAAAGAGGGGATCTTGAAGGCAGCAAGAGAAAAGCAATCCATCACATACAAGGGAAGCCCAATAAGACTATGTGCAGATCTCTCAGCAGAAACCATGCAGGCAAGAAGACAGTGGGATAATATATTTAAATCATTAAAAGAGAAAAACTGCCAACCAAGAATTCTATATCCAGCAAAATTGTCCTTCAAAAATGAGGGAGAAATTAAAACATTTTCAGACAAAAAAATCACTGAGAGAATTTGTGACCAAGAGACCAGCTCTGCAAGAAATACTAAATGGAACACTAGAGACAGATACAAAGACAGAAGAGAGAGGTGTGGAGAAGAGTGTAGAAAGGAAGACTATGAGTAAAGGTAAAAAGAAGGAAAATTAGATATGACATATAAAATCCAGAAGGCAAAACAGTAGAAGAAAGTACTACCCATGCAGTAATAATGCTGAATGTTAATGGATTAAACTCTCCAATCAAAAGACATAGTCTGGCAGAATGGATTAAAAAACAGGACCCATCTATATGCTGTCTCTACTCAAAGGACACGAGGCCAAGGACACAAATGGACATTTACACACCAATGTTTATAGCAGCATTATTAACAATTACCAATAGATGGAAACAGCCAAAATGTCCATCAACAGACAGTTGGCTAAACAAACTGTGACATTTACATAAGATGGAATATTATGCAGCTGTAAGACAGAATAAAGTTATGAAGTATGTAACAACATAAATGGACCTTAAGGACATTACGCTGAGTGTGATTAGCCAGAAACAAAAGGACAAATACTATATGGTCTCACTGATATGAACTGACATTAGTGAATAAACTTGGAATATTTTCTTGGTAACAGACCATCAGGAGATAGAAATAGGGTAAGATATTGGGTAATTGGAGCTGAAGGGATACAGATTGTGCAACAGGACTGAATATAAAAACTCAGAAATGGACAGCACAATATTACCTAACTGTAATACAATTATGTTAAAACACTGAATGAAGCTGCATGTGAGAATGATAGAGAGAGGAGGGCTGGGGCATAAATGAAATCACAAAGAAAGATAGACGATAAAGATTGAGATGGTGTAATCTAGGAATGCCTAGAGTGTATAATGATAATGACTAAATGTACAAATTTAAAAAATGTTTTTGCATGAGGAAGAACAAAAGAATGTCATTACTGCAGTGTGATGAAAATAGATGGTACTTAATATTTAAAAATTTCAACTAATGTGTGAAGACTAATGCAAAAAATGTTTATTTGGTACAAATCTACACTTTGACTAATGTATCTCCTAATACAACTTATGTAGATAGTTGATTGACCACCTTAAGTATATGGAACTTTGTATAGGACATGAGATTTTGTTGGTTTGTCCAGGTGATGCCCTGATGAATCCCAGAGTGATTTGATTAGTGAGTAGAAAAGTATTTGTAAAGTCCCCTTCAGGGAATGGTGAGAACGGGGGAAAACTCAACTTCCCCAAGTTGAATTCTTGATATTCTCACAAGCAGTGTGGACAACCAAAGCTATAGGCTGAGCCCCCAGTCTTGGGGTTTGTTCATATGAAACTTAACCCCACAAAGGATAGGTCAAGCCTACTTAAAATTAAGCCTAAGAGTCACCCCCAAGAGAACCTCTTTTGTTGTTCAGATGTGGCTTTTCTCTCCAGCCAACACAGCAAGCAGACTCACCACCCTCCCCCTGTCTACGTGGGACATGACTACCAGGGGTGTGGACCTTCCTGGCAGCGTGGGACAGAAATCCCAGAATGAGCTGAGATTTAGCATCAAGGGACTGAGAAAAACTCTAGAATGAGCTGAGACCGAGCATCAAGGGATTGAGAAAACCTTCTCGACCAAAAGGGGGAAGAGTGAAATGAGACAAAGTGTCAATGGCTGAGAGATTCCAAATAGAGTTGAGAGGTTATTCTGGAGGTTATTCTTATGCATTAAGTAGATATCACCTTGTTATCCAACATGTAATGGAGAGGCTGGAGGGAACTGCCTGAAAATGTAGAGCTGTGTTCCAGTAGCCATGTTTCTTGATGATGATTGTATAATGATATAGCTTTCACAATGTGACTGTGTGATTGTGAAAACCTTGTGTCTGATGCTCCTTTTATCTACCTTGTCAACAGATGAGAGGAACATATGGAATAAAAGTAAATATTAGGGGGAACAAATGTTAAAATGAATTTAGTTTGAAATACTAGTGATCAATGAAAGGGATCAGTAAGGGGTATGGCATGTAAAATTTTTTTTTCTGTTTGTTATATTTTTCTGTTGTGTTTTTATTTCTTTTTCTGAATTGATGCTAATGTTTTGGGAAATGATCATGATGATGAATATGCAACTATGTGATGATATTGTGAATTGCTGAGTGTATGTGTTAGGAATGTTTGTGTTTCTTGTAATTTTTTTTAATTAATAAAAAATTAAAAAAAAAAAACTCAGTAACAAGAAAGGAAAGGGGAAGATGACAGAATAGGATAGTCTGAGTTTATCCCTACACCATGAAGCAAGTAGAGAAAGGACAGTAAAACCACTGGGGCAGCAATTCTAAGATATAAGAGACCAGAGAGGGACTTCTACATTATAAGAAAGGACCTGGATGGAAAAGCAGAGAAATATGCTTGAGAAGACAGGGCTAGTTGACTCAGTCCAGACTGCATCTGGGCAGCTTGTGACGTGCAGGCCAGATGAGGGAGCCGAAGGAGTAGCACACTCCCATACACACATCTCTGCAGCCAGTTTGAGAGATCTTCCCTCTCAGCTCTGCAGCCAGGAGCTCCTGTGGGGAACTTGGAAACCAGAAGACCTGTAATACCTATGCATAGAAACCTTGCTGCCTCTGAGGCAGACTGCTGTGGGTGACTGGTTTTAGTGGAGACTGGGGGTCCTCCCCTTGGGAGGAGGGGGGAACACAGAACAGAGTGGATCAGACAATGGCTGGTGAAAGAGATTTTTCATGTCCTGCTACCTTAATCCTTTCTCTTTGGAGGCCTAGAGCACTGACAGTGTGCACAGGCTGAGAGGTGGGGACAAGGGAGCGAATTACACCACACCACCAGGCACTCCTGGGCTGGCTATGGGCAAGGGAATTAGAAACTGTCAGCCCATAAGCCTAAGACCATTCCGCATGGGAACTGGGGAACCACCAGACCCATCGTGCCCAGAAATGGATTCTCTGTTGAGATGCACAGTGCTCAGTTCTAGACCCCATCACGGGTGCTGGTGGCCTTCAGCACACATGGAGACCTGGGGCTTTTTTTTTTTTTTTAAATTTTTTTATTAATCAAAAAAAAGAAAAGAAATTAACACAACATTTAGAAATCATTCCATTCTACACATGCACTCAGTAATTCTTAGTATCATCACATAGATGTATGATCATCATTTCTTAGTACATTTGCATCGATTTAGGAAAAGAACTAGCAAAACAGCAGAAAAAGATATAGAATGTTAATATAGAGAAGAGAATTAAAATAATAATACTAATAATATATATATATATAAAAAGGAAAAAGAAAAAAACAAAAACAAAAGATACAAACACATAAACAAACAAACAAAAAACCATATTTCAGGTGCAGCTTCATTCAGTGTTCCAACCTAGTTACATTACACTTAGGTATTATTGTGCTGTCCATTTTTGAGTTTTTGTATCTAGTCCTGTTGCACAGTCTGTATCCCTTCAGCTCCAATTACCCATTATCTTACCCTGTTTCTAACTCCTGCTGGTCTCTGTTACCAATGATATAGTCCAAGCTGATTCTCGAATGTCGGTTCACATCAGTGGGACCATACAGTATTTGTCCTTTAGTTTTTGGCTAGACTCACTCAGCATAATGTTCTCTAGGTCCATCTATGTTATTACATGCTTCATAAGTTTAGTCTGTCTTAAAGCTGCATAATATTCCATCGTAGGTATACGCCACAGTTTGTTTAGCCACTCGTCTGTTGATGGGCATTTTGGCTATTTCCATCTCTTTGAAGTTGTAGATAATGCTGCTATAAACACTGGTGTGCAAATGTCCGTCTGTGTCTTTGCCCTTAAGTCGTTTGAGTAGATACCTAGCAGTGGTATTGCTGGGTCGTAATCCATTCTGCCATTCTATGTCTTTTGATTGGGAAATTCAGTCCATTAACTTTTAGTGTTATTACTGTTTGGATAATATTTTCCTCTACCATTTTGGCTTTTGTATTATATATATCATATCTGATTTTCCTTCTTTCTACGCTTTACTCCATACCTCTCTCTTCTGTCTTTTCGTATCTGACTCTAGTGCTCCCTTTAGTATTTCTTGCAGAGCTGGTCTCTTGGTCACAAATTCTCTCAGTGACTTTTTGTCTATAAATGTTTTAATTTCTCCTTCATTTTTGAAGGACAATTTTGCTGGATATAGGAGTCTTGGTTGGCAGTTTTTCTCTTTTAGTAATTTAAATACATCATCCCACTGTCTTCTAGCTTCCATGGTTTCTGCTGAGAAATCTACACATAGTCTTATTGGGTTTCCCTTGTATGTGACAGATTGTTTTTCTCTTGCTGCTTTCAAGATCCTCTCTTTCTCTTTGACCTCTGACATTCTAACTAGTAAGTGTCTTGGAGAACGCCTATTTGGGTCTATTCTCTTTGGGGTGCGCTGCACTTCTTGGATCTGTATATTTAGGTCTTTCATAAGAGTTGGGAAATTTTCAGTGATAATTTCTTCCATTAGTTTTTCTCCTCCTTTTCCCTTCTCTTCTCCTTCTGGGACACCCACAACACGTATATTTGTGCGCTTCATATTGTCATTCAGTTCCCTGATTCCCTGCTCAAGTTTTTCCATTCTTTTCCCTATAGTTTCTGTTTCTTTTTGGAATTCAGTTGTTCCATCCTCCAGTTCACTAATTGTAGCTTCTGTCTCTTTAGATCTACCATTGTAGGTATCCATTGTTTTTTCTATTTTTTCTTCTTTGTCCTTCACTCCCACAAGTTCTGTGATTTGTTTTTTCAGATTTTCTATTTCTTCTTTTTGTTCAGCCCATATCTTCTTCATGTCCTCCCTCAATTTATTGATTTGGTTTTTGAAGAGTTTTTCCATTTCTGTTCGTATATTCAGCATTAGTTGTCTCAGCTCCTGTATCTCATTTGAACTATTGGTTTGTTCCTTTGATTGGGCCATATCTTCAATTTTCCGAGCGTCATCCATTATTTTCTGCTGGTGTCTGGGCATTTGATCAGATCTCCCTGGGTGTGGGACCCAGCTGGTTGAAAGGTTTTTCTGTGGAATCTCTGGGCTCTGTTTTTCTTTTCCTGCCCAGTAGGTGGCGCTCGTGGCGGTCGTTTGTCTGCGGGGCAGTCGGCCCGGGAAACCGCGCGTGGAGGCGGGGGTCGCTGGCCGTGGCTTGGGGGAGTGCTGGTCCAAATTGCCCAGCTGGCCCGAGACGCCAAGCGTGACGGGAGGGCCCCGCTATCCAATGTTCCCAGTCAGACCGGGGAGCCACGTGCGTGGAGGGGACCCCAGACGCCAGCCACCCCAGCCGGGAAAACGTGCACCCCTCGGGTATCTCACAGCAGTGGATTCTCCCTACCCGTTCAGCCGTTCCAGAATGGGGTACGCTGTCTTTTTTGGTCTCTGTCGTGACTCCGGGAGCTGTTTCGTATTGTTTCTGTTTCTTTAGTTGCTTTTCTGGAGGAGGATCTAAGACCCGCGCGTCTTACTAAGCCGCCATCTTCTCCGGAAGTCCCCGAGACCTGGGGCTTTGACTGTACTTGCACATGGCCTCCATCCTGCCTGGCTGACACAGTGGAGGAAAGACAGGACAGAGAGGAAGAGGGGGCCCAAGAGTGCCATCTGCTGGGAAAACAAAGAAAGTACACTCTGGCAAACTGCCTTTCTCCCTAGCTTTTAATAGATCTTCAAATAGAATTGGACCTCTTGTATGTGGTCCCGGCTTTGGTTTGATGGGGAATTACTGACAAACCAAGTGCAAAAGAAGACTGTGACAGTTTGAAGGGAAATGTCCCCCAGGGAAGTCACTGAAGAAGCCTGGAGAGAAAGCTAGCAGACGTTGCTATGTGACTTCCTACCTGTTAGAGGTGTTCAGAAGCCAAAGTCCCCAGCAGACACCAGCCAGGTGACTTTCCAGGTAACTGAGGTGTTCCAGATGGCATAAGCCTTTCTTGAGTAAAGGTAACCTTTTATTGGTGCCTTAATTTGGACATTTGTGGTCTTTAGATCTGTAAACTTTCAACTTAATAAATTCCCTTTTTAAAAGACATTCTATTTCTGGTATATTGCATTTGGCAGCTTTAGCAAACTAAAACAGATTTTGGTACCAGAGAATTGGGGTGCTGCTGCAATATGCATATACCAAACATGTTTGAACAGCTTTTTAAATGGATAAGGGGAAGATTCTGGAAGAACTGTGATATACTTGGTAGAGAAAGCCTAGAATCTTTGAAGAGACTGTTGGTAGAAATGTGGACTCTAAAGATACCTCTGATAAGGCCTTAGACAGAAATGATGCACATGTTATTGCAAACTGGAAGGAAGGTGATCCTTGTTTTACACTGGCAAAAAATCTGGCAAAATTGATTACTGATTTTGGATCAAAGGCAGATTTTAAAAGCCATGAGCTGTGATACTTAGCTGAAGAGTCTCTAAATTAAATTTGGAAAGCATAGCCTAGTTTCTACTTGCAGCTTATAGTGAAATGTGAAAGAAAAGAGATAAGCTGAGAACTGAACTCTTGGGTTTCAAAGAAAACAGAAACTGATAGTCTGAAAACTTCTAAGAGACCCCCAGAGAATTGTGCCCATGTGAGAATTTAACCAAACATGGAAGCTGTCAGCCATTACAGGACAAAAAGGATTTTTTTTTTTAATTATCTAATGGTTATGATCCCTACATACTACATAGAAAACCAACAAGAGTGTTGTAAGATCTGTATAAACACAACCACTGCTAAGCTCGACTACAAGAGACAGGAAAGGGACAAATTGAAGGAAAAATACTTTCAAAGGTAGCACCATGGAAGCTAAGGTTTTTAGCAAAGAAACCTCAGGCCAGGAAAGTAGAACCACCCATGTAGTTAGAGAGGGTGAGTTTGCCCCAAAGGCAGAAGACTGGCCTTCCATTTAGATGTTTAGGAAGAATTGTGCTGCCTCAGGGCTTGGAGAAAGTGGAGTACATTTCTTGGGGATTGGGAGAGCCTTGCTGCCACCATATTGTTTAAAACGGGTTAAGCGTGTACCCTGGAGATGGCAGACAGCCTGGTGCTGCCCTGCTGCTTGAAGAGGGTGAGGCCAGGATAAAGATGATCTCTCCAATGTCCCCTAAAGTTACATTTGGAGAGAGCAGGGCCTCTGTATAGGCCCTTGGAAAGGGTGGGACTGCAGCTTTCTAAAGTTCTGAGGATGAATAACTATCAGATTTAGATATCTATAATGGAGTTTGCCCTGAAGGTTTTTGGAACAGTTTGGTTCTGATGACCCCTGTTTACCTTTTGATTTTTCCCTATGACGATGGAAACATGTATCCTATGACTATTCCTCCTTTGTATGTTGGCAGCAGATAACTTGTTCTGAGTTTTAGAGGTCTAGAGCCAGAGGAGAATTTTGCCTTAGGACAGACCATGCCTTTAGGTGACTTTGATGAGATTTGATATTCTTTATAACTTTGTATTATATTTGTATTATTACTGAAACAGCTAAAGGCTTTGTGACATGTGATGGAATTAATATATTTGCACTGGGAAAGAACATGTCTCTTTGGGGTCCAAAGGATTGAATGCGCTGGTTTGAAACTGTTGTGTACCCCAGAAAAATCATGTTCTTTAATCCTCATTTAATATTGTTGGGTGGGATCTTTTTAATTGTTTCCATGGAGATGTGATCCACCCAACTGAGGTGATAGCTTTTGATTAGGTGGTTTACATGGAGATGTGTCTCCAGTCATTCAAGGTAGAGCTGCTTACTGGAGTACTTTAAGATGGAACCATTTTGGAGAAAGCTTCAGAGCCTACACAACCAGAGACTTTTGGAGGTGAAAGAAAACACCCCTGGGAAAGCCACTGAAGAAGCCTGGAGGGAAAGCTAGCAGATATTGTCATGTGACTTCCCAGCTGACAAAAATGACCAGAAGCCAAAGACCTCAGCAGACACCAGCCAGGTGCCTTCCCAGCTGACTGAGGTATTTCTGATGGCATCAATATTTCTTAAGTGATGGTAGCTTCTTGTTGGTGCCTTAAATTGGACATTTTTGTGGCCTTAGAACTGTAAACTTTCAACTTAATAAAGTCTCCTTTTAAAAAGTCATCTATTTCTGGTATATTGCATTCCAGCACTTTAAGCAAACTAAAAAAAAAGAGAGAGAGAGACCCTCAATGCAAACCTAAGCAACTACAAAATCTTAGATGAATGAGGGAAATCAATATTCAAAATAACCTTACCATGATAATCAAATGCCAAAAACTCAACAACAACAAAAAATCACTAAACACATGAAGAATCAATATAATAGAACCAAGTGAAATGAGGAAATTAAAATGGCAGAAGACACACAGAATTTGGAACAATTAATCAAAGATGTTCACACAAATCTCCTAAATCTAAAGACACAAAGGATGTCAAGGAGACACTAGAAGAGCATAAAGAAAAATCTGAAAGAATAGAATAACAGCAGATTTTACAGAAGAAGATATTGTATATCAAATTAAAAATATACTAGAGACACATTACATCGATTTGAAGAGACAGAAGAAAGAACAAGGAAACTAGAAGACACAGCAACTGAATTCAAATGTACAAAATAACAAATGGCGAAAAAGACTGAAAAATCTGAATTGGATATCAGGGAAATAATGAACAACATGAAGCATTCAAATATAGAAACCACTGGTGTCCCAGAAGAAGAGAAGAGTAAATGGCTGGGAAGATTATTTGAGGAGATAATTGGAGAAACTCCCCAACTCTTATAAAAGACATAAATATGCAAATCAAAGGGGACCAATGAACTCCAACTAGAATAAATCCTTATAGACCCCACTTCAAAACACATACTAATCAGACTATCAAAACCTAAAGAGGGGCGGGCAATGGTGGCGCAGTGGCAGAGTTCTTGCCTGCCATGCCAAAGACATGCCAAAAAACGAACAAACAAGAAACCTAAAGAGAAGCAGTTAAGCCCTGAAAGCAGCAAGAGAAAAGTACTCTACCACATTCAAGGGAAGCCACAGAAGATTAAGTCCGAACTACTCAATGGGCACTATGGAGGCAAGAAGGCAGTGGTATGATACATTTAAGATTCTGAGAGATAAAAATTGCCAATCAAGAGTTCCTCATCCAGCGAAGTTGTCCTTCAACAGTGAGGGAAAGACTAAAATGTTCACAAACAAACAAATGCTGAGAGAATTTGCTAACAAGAGACCTGTCCTGTAAGAAACAATAAAGGGAAGCCTGTCATCTAAAAAAAAAAAGACAGGATCATGAGATCTGGAGGAGGGCAAAAAGTTAAAGTTTTTGTAAGGGTAACTTAAAAGATTAATAGAGAGAGAGGTGAAAAAAATATATAGATCTGACAAATAAAAACCAAAGGATAAGATGGTAGATTCAAGAACTGCCTTTCCAGTAATAACTGAATGTTAAAGGATTAACTTCCCAATTAAAAGATAACAGATTGACAGAATGGATTAAAAATATGATCATATATATATATATATGCTATTTAGAAGAGACTCATATTAGACCCAAGGACACAGATGGAAAGTGAAAGGATGGAAAACGATACACCACAAAAGCTGCAACCAAAAGTAAGCAGGGGCAGCTACACTAATATCAGACAAAGATGTCATGGGAGACAAGGAAGGACACTACATATTAATAAAAAGGACAACTCGCCAAGAAGAAAGACTCATAAATGTTATTATACATCCCATCAAGAAGCTCCAAAGTACATAAGGAAAACATTGACAAAACTGAAGGGAGGGATAGATGTTCCAACAATAGTTAGAATCTTCAATACAGCACTCTGTTCTATAGATAGAACAACCTGACAGAAGATCAACAAGGAAAGAGAGAACATAAACAATATGATAAATGAATTAGACTGATGGATGTATTTAGGTCATTACACCCCCAAAAAACAGAATAGATATTCTTCTCTAGTGCTCATGGAACATTCTTCAGGATAGAACGTATGCTGGGGGCACAGAAAAGGACATAAGAAATTTTAAAAGATTGAAATTATTCAAAGCACTTTCTCTGACAACAATGGCATGAAGCTGGAAATCACCTTCTGAAAGAACCAGAACTTTCACAAATAAATGGTGATTCAATAACACACTTAAATAATCAGGGGTCACTGAGGAAATCACTGATACCAACCAAACTATGAAGTCAACAGGCCAAGCCCTTGATCTTGAGGCTTGATCTTGTGAAGTATATTTACTTAGCAGAGAAGCTAGGCCTACCCACAGTTATGCCTAAGAGTTACTTTCAAGGGACCTCTTTTGTTGCTCAGATGTGGTCTCTCTCTCTCTCTCTAAGCCCAACTTTCCAAGTAAAATCAATACTCTCCTCCCTATATGGAACATGACAGCCAGAAGTGAGAGTTTCCTTGGTATGGTGGGATATGAATCTCAGTGATGTGCCTGGCCCTAACACATAGGATCAACAATGCCTTCCTGATCAAACGGGAGAAAAAGAACTGTAACAAAATAAGGTATCAAAGTTAAGAGGCTATTCTGGAGGCTATTCTTACACAAGCTTCAGGTAGCTATTGCTATTTATCATGGTTTGCCAACTCCCAACCAAAACCATTCTTGACAACCCTAAAGAACACCTAGAGCTCTATTTTACATTTTACAAAAGTTTCAGGCAATAAGATTACTTTCTAGAAACCTACAACCTCCAGATTGGTTTCTAGGCCAATAAGTCCTAAAACTGAGAAGGGCCAGCCTCTTCAGAACATCAACTAGTTCCATCCCCCATCCCATATTATTGACAGCCCTTTCCAATATGAAAAGTTGTAATGGGCATTGTCAAAATGCCCCTAAAGATTGAAAGAAAGATCAAAGGAGAAGGAGGAGTTATATCAGAGAATATAGGATTTAACAAATGAATATGACTGCTGAATCACTATATTGTTATTTCTTTTATTCTGCAGTGTCTTGGAGCATTTAGCAGGAAAACCTAAAACTGTAGAACTGTAACTGATATCAAACTCTGAAATCTTTTCTATAACTATTTGTTATAATGTACTTTGAAATTTATTGCTTTTGTGAATATATGTTAATTTCACAATTTAAAAATGTTTAAAAAAATCAGTCAGTCAAAGAAGAAATTGCAAGAGAAACAGGTAAATATCTGGAGATGAATGAAAATGAAAATACAACATACCAAAATTTATGTAATGTGGCAAAGGTATTGCTGAGAGGGAAATTTAGTGCCCTAAATGCCTATATTAAAAAAAAAAAAAGAATTCCCAATATCTGCCCATATTAATAAAAAAAAAAAAGAAGAAAGCTAAAAAATCGAGAACAACTGCTCACCACAGAGAAACTAGAGAAAGAACAGCAAACTAACCTCAAAGCAAATAGAAGAGAAATAACAAAGATTAAAGCAGAAATAAAGGAACTGGAGAACAAAACAACAATAGAGAGAATCAAATAAAATAAAATATTGGTTCTTTGAGAAAATAAAATCGATGGACCCTTAGCTTAGCTCTCAAAGAAAAAAAGAGAGACTATGCAAATAAGTAAAATCAGAAATGAGAGAGGGTCATTATGATAGACACTGAAGAAATTTAAGAAATGATAAGAAGATACTATGAACAACTATACACCAACAAATTAGACAACTTGGATGAAATGGACAATTTCCCAGAAACACACTGTAATGGTCAGGTTCATGTGTCAACTTGGCCAAGTGGTGGGACCTGTTTATCTGGTTGGGCAAGTGCTAGCTTGTCTGTTGCGATGAGGACATTTCATAGAATTAAATCATGACCATGTCAGCTACAATCACAGGTGATTCCATTTGTATTCAGTTAAGGGGCATGTCTTCTGCAATGAGTGATGCTTAATCTAATCACTGGAAGCCTTTTAAGGAGGATTCAGAAGAGAGAGGCTCTCTTCCTGCTTCGGCCGGTGAGCCTCTCCTTTGGGGTTTGTCCAGACCCTCCACTGGAATCGTCAGCTTCACAGCCTGCCCTGCGGATTTTGGATTCTGTATTCCCTACAGTTACGTGAGACACTTTTATAAATTTTATATTTGTGAGTGTTTCCTGTTGATTCTGGTTCTCTAGAGAACCCTAACTAATACACACACTGTGCCAGTTTGAAACTATTATGTAATTCAGAAAAGCCATGTTTTAATTGTGAAACAATCTTATGGGGCCAGAACTACTGTTTAGGGTGGAAACATTTGATTAGATTGTTTCCATGGAGATTTACCTGCCCAATTGTGCATATTACCTTTTTTAAAAAACAAAAAACTTATTTAATCATATAATATAGCATATATACAAAGTAAAGAAAGAAAAAAGCAACAATTTTCAAAGCAATATTCAAAAAATAGTTACAGGACAGATTCCAGAGTTTGTCATAGGCTGCCATTCCATCATCTCAGATCTTTCCTTCTAGCTTCTCCAGAACATTGGAGGCTAGAAGGAATATATATTTTTAATCATCACAATAGACTATTTTTGTGTGTGTGATAACATATATACAAAAAAAGCAATACATTTCAAAACATATTGTAACAATTAGTCATAGAAAAGATTAAAAGTTTTGGTATGGATTACAATTCCACAATTTTAGGTTTTTACTTCTAGCTGCTCCAAGATACTGGAGACTAAAAGACATATATCAATATAATGGCACAACACTCATACTCATTTGTTAAACCCTACCTTCTCTGTATAACTCCACCATCACCTGTGATCTTTCATCCACTCATTAGGGGTGTTTGGGCTAGCCCATTATAACTTTTTCATGTTGGATGGGGCTGTCAAGAATATGAGATAGGGGGATAGAAGTAGTCGATTTTCTGGAGAAGCTGGTTACTCTGCATTCCAGAACTTATCTGGTCCAGGGACCCATCTGGAGGTTGCAGGTTTCTGGAAAGTTAATGGGCATTACCTTTTGATTAGATTACTTTCCACGAAGATGTCACACTCCCAGTTGTGAGTGTTGCCTTTTGATTAGAGGAAGATGTGACTCTGCCCATTCAATGTGGTCTTGATTAGTTTACTAAAATCCTTTAAAAGGGGAAACATTTTGGAGAAACATCAGATGCAGATGAAGACAGAGATGTTTGAAAATACAGAAGACCAAGGAGAATGCTAGGATATTTGGAGAGGCACAATCCAGCAGACATCGCAATGTGCCTTCTTCCCATGAGATGCTAAGCAAGCTAGAACCCAGAGTTCTGCCCCAGAGGAGCTAAGTGAAAACCCACAGATGTTTAGAGAGGAAATCACTGGCATCAGAACCTGGAAGCAATGAAGCTGGGAACAAGGACCAGCAGATGCCAGCCATATGCCATCCCATGTAATAGACATTGGCCCTTCTTTATTTTTCATTTTAAAAGTTTTATTCATATATCATACAATCCAGCCTAATTGTATAGACATGCCTTCGGCACCACACTCTATTTGAAGACATTTCCTTTTCTTCCACAAAGAATCCATACCCCTTTCCCAATCCCCCCACCTGTTGACATTTAGTTTTGGCATAATGCCTTTGTTATGTTCAGTGGAAGCATATTACAATGTTACTGCTGACTATAGACCCTAGCTTACATTGATTGTACTTTTTCCCATATATCATCTATTTTCAACACCCTGCAATACTGACATTTATTTGTTCTCCCTCATGCAAAAACATTTTTTTTAATTGTACATTTAATCACCATCATTGTACATCTAGGCATTTCTAAATTACACCACATCTGTCTTTATCCACTATCTTTCCTACTGGTTCCATGGTGTCCTCAGCTCTTCTCCCTATATTATACTCACATTGGCCTTTCTTGAGTCAAGGTATCTGTGCTGGTTTGAAAGGATGTGTGTACGCTAGAAAAACCATGTTTTAATCCTAATCCCATTTTATAAAGGCAGCCATTTCTTCTAACCCCTGTTCAGTACTGTATGTTTGAAAACTTAATTAGATCATCTCCCTGGAGATGTGACTCAATCAAGAGTGGTTGTTAAACTGGATTAGGTGGAGATGTGCCTCCACCCGTTCTAGGTGGGTCTTGATTAGTTTACTGGAATCCTATTAGAGAGGAAACATTTTGGAGAAAGTTCGAGAATTTGAGATAGCAGAGAACACTACAGCACCACAAAGCAAAGAGTCTACCAGCCAGTGACTTTTGGAGATGAAGAAGGAAAATGCCTCCAGGGAGCTGGAGAGGAAGCTAGCAGATGATGCTGTGTTCACCATGTTCCCTTCCAGCTGAGGGAGAAACCCTGACTGTGTTCACCATGTACCTTTTCAGATGAGAGAGAAACTCTGACCGTGTTCACCATGTGCCTTTACACTTGAAAGAGAAACCCTGAACTTCATAGGCCTTCTTGAACCAAGGTATCTTTCTCTGGATGCTTTAGATTGGACATTTCAATAGATTTGTTTTAACTGAGACATTTTTTCAGCCTTAGAACGGTAAATTAGCAACTTATTAAATTCCCCTTTTTAAAAGCCATTCTGTTTCTGGTATATTGCATTCCAGCAGCTAGCAAACCAAAACAGTATCTTTCTCTGGATGCCTTAGTTTGGACATTTTTATGGACTTAGAACTGTAAACTTGTAACTTAATAAATTCCCCTTATTAAAGCCAACCTATTTCTGGTACATGCATTTCTGGCAGCCTTTACAAACTAAAACACACATGAAGAATCTATGCTGACTTGAGAAGAAACAGAAGAGCTCAACAATCCAATCACAAGAGATTCAAGCACTCATCAAAAACTTTTGTACAAAGAAAAGCACAGGGCCAGATGACTTCACAGGGGAATCTTATCAAACATTCCCTAAAGGATAACACCACTCCTGCTCAAACTCCTCCAAAAAATTAAGGAAAAATAAACACTACCTAACTCATTTAATGAAGTTAACATTACTCTAAAACCAAAAACAGTTAAAGATACTATAAAGAAGGAAACCTACAGGCCAATTTCCCTAATGAATACAGATGCAAAAATTTTCAATAAAATACTTGCAAATCAAATCCAACAACATCTTAAAAGCATTATACACCATGACCAAGTGGGATTATACCAGGAATGCAAGGGTGGCTCAACACAAGAAAATCAATCAATGTAATTCAGCACATTAACAAATCAAAAGGGAAAAATCTCATGATCATCTCAACTGCTGCTGAAAAAGTACTCAACAAAATTCAGCATCCTTTTCTTATAAAAACATTTCAAAAGGTAGGAATAAAAGGAAACTTCCTTAACATGATAAAGGGTATATATGAAAATCCACAGCCAGCATCATACTCAATGGTGAGAAACTGGAAGCCTTATTCTTAAGATCAGGAATGAGACAAGGATACCCACTGTCATCAACTATTATTCAACATTGTGCTAGAAGTTCTAGCTAGAGCAATCAGGGACGAAAAAGAAATAAAAGGCACCCAAATCAGAAAGGACGTAGTAAAACTTTCATTATTTGAAGACAACATGTTTAAATATGTGGAAAATCCTAAGAAATATATGACAAGCTACTTCAGCTACTAAACAAATTCAGCAAAGTGGAGGGCTACAAGATTAATGCAGAAACATCAGTAAGGTTCCTACATACCCGTAACGACTTGAGGAGGCAATTAAGAAAAAAATTCCATTCAAATTACAATTAAAAGAATCAAGTATCTAGGAATAAATTTAACCAGGGATGTAAAGGATCTGTATACAGAAAACTACAAAACATTGCTAAAAGAAACCAAAGAAGATCTAAATAGGTGGAGAGATATTCCATGCTCATGGATAAGAAGGTTAAATATTGTTAAGATGCCAATTCTACCCAAACTGATCTACAGATTTAACACATCACCAATCAAAATTCCAATAACATACTTTAAAGACTTGGAAAAGCTAGTTGTCAAATTTATTTGGAAGGGAAAGGGACCCAAGATACCTAAAAACATACTAAAAAAGAAGAATGAAGTGGGAAGACTTACACTTTCTGATTTTAAAACTTATTATAGGGACTTCCGGAGAAGATGGCGGCTTAGTAAGACGCGCGGGTCTTAGATCCTCCTCCAGAAAAGCAACTAAAGAAACAGAAACAATACGAAACAGCTCCCGGAGTCACGACAGAGACCAAAAAAGACAGCGTACCCCATTCTGGAACGGCTGAACGGGTAGGGAGAATCCACTGCTGTGAGATACCCGAGGGGTGCACGTTTTCCCGGCTGGGGTGGCTGGCGTCTGGGGTCCCCTCCACGCACGTGGCTCCCCGGTCTGACTGGGAACATTGGATAGCGGGGCCCTCCCGTCACGCTTGGCGTCTCGGGCCAGCTGGGCAATTTGGACCGGCACTCCCCCAAGCCACGGCCAGCGACCCCCGCCTCCACGCGCGGTTTCCCGGGCCGACTGCCCCGCAGACAAACGACCGCCACGAGCGCCACCTACTGGGCAGGAAAAGAAAAACAGAGCCCAGAGATTCCACAGAAAAACCTTTCAACCAGCTGGGTCCCACACCCAGGGAGATCTGATCAAATGCCCAGACACCAGCAGAAAATAATGGATGACGCTCGGAAAATTGAAGATATGGCCCAGTCAAAGGTACAAACCAATAGTTCAAATGAGATACAGGAGCTGAGACAACTAATGCTGAATATACGAACAGAAATGGAAAAACTCTTCAAAAACCAAATCAATAAATTGAGGGAGGACATGAAGAAGATATGGGCTGAACAAAAAGAAGAAATAGAAAATCTGAAAAAACAAATCACAGAACTTGTGGGAGTGAAGGACAAAGAAGAAAAAATAGAAAAAACAATGGATACCTACAATGGTAGATCTAAAGAGACAGAAGCTACAATTAGTGAACTGGAGGATGGAACAACTGAATTCCAAAAAGAAACAGAAACTATAGGGAAAAGAATGGAAAAACTTGAGCAGGGAATCAGGGAACTGAATGACAATATGAAGCGCACAAATATACGTGTTGTGGGTGTCCCAGAAGGAGAAGAGAAGGGAAAAGGAGGAGAAAAACTAATGGAAGAAATTATCACTGAAAATTTCCCAACTCTTATGAAAGACCTAAATATACAGATCCAAGAAGTGCAGCGCACCCCAAAGAGAATAGACCCAAATAGGCGTTCTCCAAGACACTTACTAGTTAGAATGTCAGAGGTCAAAGAGAAAGAGAGGATCTTGAAAGCAGCAAGAGAAAAACAATCTGTCACATACAAGGGAAACCCAATAAGACTATGTGTAGATTTCTCAGCAGAAACCATGGAAGCTAGAAGACAGTGGGATGATGTATTTAAATTACTAAAAGAGAAAAACTGCCAACCAAGACTCCTATATCCAGCAAAATTGTCCTTCAAAAATGAAGGAGAAATTAAAACATTTATAGACAAAAAGTCACTGAGAGAATTTGTGACCAAGAGACCAGCTCTGCAAGAAATACTAAAGGGAGCACTAGAGTCAGATACGAAAAGACAGAAGAGAGAGGTATGGAGTAAAGCGTAGAAAGAAGGAAAATCAGATATGATATATATAATACAAAAGCCAAAATGGTAGAGGAAAATATTATCCAAACAGTAATAACACTAAAAGTTAATGGACTGAATTTCCCAATCAAAAGACATAGAATGGCAGAATGGATTACGACCCAGCAATACCACTGCTAGGTATCTACTCAAACGACTTAAGGGCAAAGACACAGACGGACATTTGCACACCAGTGTTTATAGCAGCATTATCTACAACTTCAAAGAGATGGAAATAGCCAAAATGCCCATCAACAGACGAGTGGCTAAACAAACTGTGGCGTATACCTACGATGGAATATTATGCAGCTTTAAGACAGACTAAACTTATGAAGCATGTAATAACATAGATGGACCTAGAGAACATTATGCTGAGTGAGTCTAGCCAAAAACTAAAGGACAAATACTGTATGGTCCCACTGATGTGAACCGACATTCGAGAATCAGCTTGGACTATATCATTGGTAACAGAGACCAGCAGGAGTTAGAAACAGGGTAAGATAATGGGTAATTGGAGCTGAAGGGATACAGACTGTGCAACAGGACTAGATACAAAAACTCAAAAATGGACAGCACAATAATACCTAAGTGTAATGTAACTAGGTTGGAACACTGAATGAAGCTGCACCTGAAATATGGTTTTTTGTTTGTTTGTTTATGTGTTTGTATCTTTTGTTTTTGTTTTTTTCTTTTTCCTTTTTATATATATATATATTATTAGTATTATTATTTTAATTCTCTTCTCTATATTAACATTCTATATCTTTTTCTGCTGTTTTGCTAGTTCTTTTCCTAAATCGATGCAAATGTACTAAGAAATGATGATCATACATCTATGTGATGATACTAAGAATTACTGAGTGCATGTGTAGAATGGAATGATTTCTAAATGTTGTGTTAATTTCTTTTCTTTTTTTTGATTAATAAAAAAAAAAAATGAAAAAAAAAAAAAAAAAAACTTATTATAAAGCCACAGTAGTCAAAACAGCTTGGTTTTGGCACAAAGAGAGCCATATTGATCAGTGGAATAAAATTGAGAGTTCAGAAATAGACACCTAGATCTATGATCAATTGCTCATTGACAAGGGCCCCAAATCCACTGAACTGGTACAACACTGCTTTCAATAAATGGGGCTGGGATAACTGGATATCTATAGCTAAAGGAATGAAAAAGGACCCCTACACCTCATAACCTACACAAAAATCAACTCAAAGTGGATCAAAGATCTAAACATAAGAGCCAATACCATAATACTCCCAGATGAAAATACAGGGAAACATCTTCAAAACCTAGCCATAGGAGGTAGCTTCTTAAACTTTATATCCAAAGCACAAGTAATGAAAGAAAAAAATAGATAAATGGGAACTCCTCAAAATCAAATGCTTCTGTGCCTCAAAAAACTGTCAAAAAGGTAAAGAGGGGTGGGTAATGGTGGTGCAGTGGCTGAGTTCTTGCCTGCCATGCTGGAGACCCACATTCGATTCCTAGTGCCTGCCCATGCAAAAAAAAAAAAAAAAAGGTAAAGAGGCAGCCAACACAATGGGAGAAAACATTTGGAAACAATATATCACATAAGGGTTTGATATGTTGTATATATGAAGAAATCATACAACTCAACAACACAAGAACAAACTACCCAATTATAAAATTTGCTACAGATATGATAGACATTTTTCTGAAGAGAAAATACAAGTGGTGAAAAAGCACATGAAAAGATGCTCATCTTCATTAGCCACAAGGGAAATGCAAATCAAAACCACAATGAGGTTATGATCTCATACCTACAAGAATGGCTATCATTAAACAAACAGGAAACTACAAATGTCTGGAGGGGATGTGGAAAAATTGGGACACTTATTCACTGCTGATGGGAATGTACAATGGTACAGCCACTGTGGAAGACAGTTCGACGGTTCCTCAGAAAACTAAATATCGAGTTGCACTATTACCTGGCAATACCACTACTCAGTATATATCCTGAAGAGCTAAAAGCAGTGTTATGAACAGACATTTGCATACCAATAGTCGTGGTGGCATTATTCACAATTGTCAAAGATGCAAACAATCCAAGTGCCCATCAAAAGATATGTAGATAAACAAAATGTGGTATATATATATATATATATATGATGGAATATTATGAAGCAGTATATGAGGTCCTGAAGCATACGACAACACTGAACCTTGAGGACATAATGCTGAATAAAATAAGCTGGAGACATAAAAGGATAGATACTTTATGATTTCATAATATGAACACCCTAAGAAATGTAAACTCAGAGTTTTAAAATGTAGAATATAGGGGACCTAGAGATAGACAGAAGCTAGAGAAGGGGGAGTGGTTACCTAATATGTACAGACTTATTAAAGCTGAACTTAAATGTATGGGAATGGATGGAGGTGAGGGTAGTTTGTTAGTAGGATTATAAGTAATAGTGCCATATTGAAGGTGAATATGATTGAAGGGAGTTGTTCAGAGTCATGTATTTAAGCGATTAGCTCTACAAATATAAATAAGTTCTTGCATGAACTACTTCAAAGGTAATGCACTTGTACAAAGAGTTAATAATAGAGGGGTATATGGGCAAAACTACCTATTGCATGCTATGGTCTATAGTTAACACAAATACCTCACTAGTACCAGAACACAACTACAGGTAAATAATTGGGTGTGGGTGAGTAGGAGTTAAGGGGTATTTTGGATTTTCTCTTTGGTGTGGGTGTGTCTAACTGTTACCTTCTCTTTGGAGCAGTGAAAATTATCTAAAATTGAGACTGACAATGACTGTATAATTAACTGAGGATGCTATGAGACAATTTTTTATCTTGGATAGAATATATACTTTATGAATATATCTCAATCTGCAGTTTCTAAATAAATAAATAGAAAGATTTAAATGCTAGAGAAAATGTGGAGAGGGAGGTACTCCTAATTCAATGTTGGCAGGGTAGCTGAATGGTAAAGCCCCTCTGGAGAGGAATGTAGCAGATCCACAGGAGGCTAGATATAGGGTCACCATATGATTAGGCAACCCCATTACTAGGAATATACTCAGAAGAACTGAAAGCAGGGACTTGAATAGATATCTACACACTGATATGAAACTCACTTACCTGGGAAATTCTTGATACTCTCTCAAGCACTTAGCTATTTGTCACAGAAAAGCTAAGTCAAAGCCCACAGATGCTTAAAGAGGACACCACAGGAAATAGAGGTGGAAAGCAACTGAGCCCAGGATCAAGGGACCAGCAGAAGCCAACCATGTGCCTTCCCAGATGACAGAGGTATTCCAGGCAGTATCAACCTTTCTTGAATGAAGGTAAACTGTTGCGGGCCTTTATTTAGCTATTCTGGGATAGAACTATGGGTTCTGACTTACTTAGCATCTCATGGAAAGGCATGTGGTGATGTCTGCTGGACTCCACCCATGTCCAGGCATCTGTTCTTACTGTCGGCACTTCAAGCATCTCCAAATACCCATGTCTCTGTCAACTCTGAAGCAACTGTTCTCCAAGTGTCTGCATATGAGGTTTCTCCAAAATGTTTCCCCTTTTATACTACTCTAGTAAACTAATCAAAACCCTCCCTGAATGGGTAGAGTCACGTCTTCACCTAATCAAAAGGTTACACCCACAACTGCGCATGCCACATCTTCATGCAGATAATCTAATAAAAAACATTTCTGCCTTCCCATATTAAATGAAACAGCTGCCCCCACCCCACAATTGGATCAGGATTAAAACATGGTTTTCTGGGGTACCTAACAGTTTCAAATCAGCTATTTGCTATTGCCCAAACCAAGTCAAAGAATACAATATGAATGGCATTGGAAATCAAGCCACCAAGCAGAGGCAGGTGCTTCGTTACCCTATCCTTTCACCCAATGTGATGGAATGAGGGAGGTGAGGCTCCTTCCCTGCTGCTGTAGATAGTGACCTATGAGCACTAACCTGCTGACATGTACCCTCCCCTTCTGACTGGTCAGTGCTATAAGTTTTCTGGTACTTTTCACTCTGGGTCAAAAATCTTGTAAATTCTCTATTGCTGCTTGTGCCGGTTTGAAATTGTAACGCAACCCAGAAAAGATATGCTCTTTAATCCTGATTTAGTACTGTATGACAAAACCTTTGATTAAATTACATCCATGGAAATATGGTACACTCAATTGTTGGTGTGGCTTTTTTATTAGATGGAGATGTAATTCCACCCATTCAAGATGGGTTTTGAATAGATTACTGAAGTACTTTAAAAGGGGAAATAATTTAGAGAAAACACAGTTGCTTCAGAGCCAACAGAGACACAGACATTTGGAGTTGCTTGGAGTGCCAACAGAGAGAGCAGATGTCTAGACAGGGATGCTCGCAGATGTAGAGCCCAGCAGATGTCGCCATGTGCCTCCCCATGAGATGGTAAGTGTCCTAGTATGCTAGCTTCCAGAATGCAATATACCAGAAACGGAACAGCTTTCTAAAAGGGGAATTTAATAAGTTGCTAGTTTATAGTTCTAAGGCTGTGAAATTGTCCAAATTAAAACAAGTCTGTAGAAATGTCCAATTTTTATCCAGGGAAAGATACCTTGGTTCAAGAAGGCCGATGACATTTAGCATTTCTCTATCAGCTGGAAAGGCACATGGTGAACACGGTTGTCTCTACTGGCTTTCTCTTGCTTCATGAAGCTCCCCGGGAGATGTTTTCCTTCTTCATCTCCAAAGATGATGGCAGACTCTGGTGCTCTTGTCCTTCTGTCACGGTTCTGTGGCACTCTCTTCATTCTCAAAAAAGGAAGTCTCTCCAAAATGTCTCCTCTTTTATCGGATTCCAGTAAACTAATCAAGTTTACCAGAAATGGGTGGAAATATATCTCCATCTAATCAAGTTTAATACTCATAACTGATTGAGTCACATCTCCATGGAGCTAACCTAATCAAATTTCCAATCTACAGTGCTGAATAAGGATTAGAAGAAACTGTTGCTCTCACAAGATTGATTAGGATTAAAATACTTCTTTTCTATGGTACATAAATCCTTTCAAACTGGCACAATAAGCAAGTCAGAACCCAGAATTGTGTCCCAGAGGAGCTAAAAGAAGGCCCACAGATGCTTAGAGAGGAAACCACTGGCCATCAGAAGCTGGGAGCAACAGAACCAGGAACGCTTAAGGATCAGCAGACACCACCCACATGCCTTCCAATGTGACAGACATCAGCCTTTCTTGAGTCAAGGTATCTTTCTCTGAATGTCTTAATTTGGACATTTTATGGCCTTAGAACTGTAAACTTGTAACTTAGTAAATTCCCTTTTTAAAAACTGTTCCATTTCTGGTATATTGCATTCAGCAGTTTTAACAAACTAAACCATTGCTCAAAATGCAAAACAACTCCCAAGACACCAAAGACAACATTTTCAGCAAGCCCTCTCTTTATTCCAAAATCTCATCATTATCTCTGTTCTAAAAGAAAAACAAAACAGTCTTTCCTCCTTTGGAGAATGCCCATGCTCATTTTCCTTTGAGGGTGTACTTTAGCTTGCATTAAAGTTTTGAACTGTACAACTTGACTAGTCCTGGAGTTTTTTTCCTGTGGCTGAGTTTCCTGTGGCTGAGTTAAGAACCTTCACCATGTCAATTCCTGGTCAGGGTTTAGACTTCTCAGAGAATTCTTGGGGCTCTCCGACATCCAGCTGAGAATTCCCAAGGTTCTCCAACACAGAGCTTATTAAACTATTTGGCTGTACACATGGACTAGTCCTTGACTCTTTTTTTCCTGAGATTGAGTCAAGAACCCTCATGGGGCCAGCCCTTGGTTGAGGTCTCAATTTCTCCAAGAACTCCTGGGGTTGTCCGGCTTCAGCTTGGTGACGAAGAAGGGACCAAGAGCACCATCTACAGGTAAGAATATTATTCTCTGTCTTTGTCCTTCTCTCTCTTCTGGCTACAGAACATAATCTTAGCCCACTCATTTGACAATGGTTCCCTTCCCTGCCCCCTACCCCGGAGGGTGGTGGAAGACCAGTTCCTCACACTGTACAGATTCAAGGGCTAAAGGAATAACAGTTGATGCCATTCTTTAGGACTTGGCTGGAGGAGTTCTCCAAGTCATGAAGGAGTTCAGTGGCCTGTCTATGTCCTATGCCTGAGTCTCTCTTTATCACACTTACTCTCTATGATAAACTGGTACTCTCTGAACACTGCTGTTTGAAGCCTTGATTTTTTTTTTATTAATTAAAAAGAAAATTAACTAACACAACATTTAGAAATCATTCCATTCTACATATGCAATCACTAATACTTAATATCATCACATAGATGTATGATCATCATTTCTTAGTACATTTGCATCGATTTAGAAAAAGAAATAGCAAGACAACAGAAAAAGAAATAAAATGATAATATAGAGAAAAAATAAAAATAAAAAATAAAAAATATATAAAAAAACAAAACACAACAAAAAAAAACTATAGCTCAGATGCAGCTTCATTCAGTGTTTTAACATAATTACATTACAATTAGGTAATATTGTGCTGTCCATTTTAGAATTTTTATATCCAGTCCTGTTGCACAGGCTGTATCCCTTCAGCTCCAATTACCCATTATCTTACCCTATTTCTAACTCCTGATGGTCTCTGTTACCAATGACATATTCCAAGTTTACTCTCTAATGTCGGTTCACATCAGTGGGACCATACAGTATTTGTCCTTTAGTTTATGGCTAGTCTCACTCAGCATAATGTTGGTCCATCCATGTTATTATATGCTTCATAAGTTTATTCTGTCTTAAAGCTGCATAATATCCCATCATATGTATATACCACAGTTTGTTTAACCACTCGTCTGTTGATGGACATTTTGGCTGTTTCCATCTCTTTGCAATTGTAAATAATGCTGCTATAAATATTGGTGTGCAAATGTCCATTTGTGTCTTTGCCCTTAAGTCCTTTGAGTAGATACCTAGCAATGGTATTGCTGGGTTGTATGGCAATTCTATATTCAGCTTTTTGAGGAACCACCAATCTGCCTTCCACAGTGGTTGCACCATTTGACATTCCCACCAACAGTGGATAAGTGTGCCTCTTTCTCCACATCCTCTCCAGCACTTGTCATTTTTGTTTTGTTGATAATGGCCATTCTGGTGGGTGTGAGATGATATCTCATTGTGGTTTTGATTTGCATTTCTCTAATGGCCAGGGATATTGAGCATCTCTTCATGTGCCTTTTGGCCATTTGTATTTCCTCTTCTGAGAGGTGTCTGTTCAAGTCTTTTTCCTATTTTGTAATTGGGTTGGCTGTCTTTTTGTTGTTGAGTTGAACAATCTCTTTATAAATTCTGGATACTAGACCTTTATCTGATATGTCGTTTCCAAATATTGTCTCCCATTGTGTAGGCTGTCTTTCTACTTTCTTGATGAAGTTCTTTGATGCACAAAAGTGTTTAATTTTGAGGAGTTCCCATTTATTTCTTTCTTTCTTCAGTGCTCTTGCTTTAGGTTTAAGGTCCATAAAACCGCCTCCAATTGTAAGATTCATAAGATATCTCCCTACATTTTCCTCTAACTGTTTTATGGTCTTAGACCTAATGTTTAGATCTTTGACCCATTTTGAGCTAACTTTTGTATAGGGCGTGAGATACGGGTCCTCTTTCATTCTTTTCATATGGATATCCAGTTCTCTAGGCACCATTTATTGAAGAGACTGTTCTGTCCCAGGTGAGTTGGCTTGACTGCCTTATCAAAGATCAAATGTCCATAGATGAGAGGGTCTATATCTGAGCACTCTATTCGATTCCATTGGTCGATATATCTATCTTTATGCCAATACCATGCTGTTTTGAACACTGTGGCTTCATAATATGCCTTAAAGTCAGGCAGTGTGAGACCTCCAGCTTCGTTTTTTTTCCTCAAGATGTTTTTAGCAATTCGGGGCACCCTGCCCTTCCAGATAAATTTGTTTATTGGTTTTTCTATTTCTGAAAAATAAGTTGTAGGGATTTTGATTGGTATTGCATTGAATCTGTAAATTAATTCAGGTAGAATTGACATCTTAACTATATTTAGTCTTCCAATCCATGAACACGGTATGCCCTTCCATCTATTTAGGTCTTCCGTGGTTTCTTTTAACAGTTTTTTGTAGTTTTCTTTGTATAGGTCTTTTGTCTCTTTAGTTAAATTTATTCCTAAGTATTTTATTCTTTTTGTTGCAATTGTAAATGGAATTCGTTTCTTGATTTCCCCCTCAGCTTGTTCATTGCTAGTGTATAGAAACACTACAGATTTTTGAATGTTGATCTTATAACCTGCTACTTTGCTGTACTCATTTATTAGCTCTAGTAGTTTTGTTGTGGATTTTTCCGGGTTTTCGATGTATAGTATCATATCGTCTGCAAACAGTGATAGTTTTACTTCTTCCTTTCCAATTTTGATGCCTTGTATTTCTTTTTCTTGTCTAATTGCTCTGGCTAGAACCTCCAACATGATGTTGAATAATAGTGGTGATAATGGACATCCTTGTCTTGTTCCTGATCTTAAGGGGAAAGTTTTCAATTTTTCCCCATTGAGGATGATATTAGCTGTGGGTTTTTTATATATTCCCTCTATCATTTTAAGGAAGTTCCCTTGTATTCCTATCCTTTGAAGTGTTTTCAACAGGAAAGGATGTTGAATCTTGTCAAATGCCTTCTCTGCATCAATTGAGATGATAATGTGATTTTTCTGCTTTGATTTGCTGATATGGTGTATTACATTAATTGATTTTCTTATGTTGAACCATCCTTGCATACCTGGGATGAATCCTACTTGGTCATGATGTATAATTCTTTTAATGTGTTGCTGGATTCGATTTACTAGAATTTTGTTAAGGATTTTTGCATCTATATTCATTAGAGAGATTGGTCTGTAGTTTTCTTTTTTTGTAATATCTTTGCCTGGTTTTGGTATGAGGGTGATGTTGGCTTCATAGAATGAGGTAGGTAGCTTTCCCTCCACTTCAATTTTTTTGAAGAGTTTGAGGAGAGTTGGTACTAATTCTTTCTGGAATGTTTGGTAGAATTCACATGTGAAGCCGTGTGGTCCTGGACTTTTCTATTTGGGAAGCTTTTGAATGACTGATTCCATTTCTTTACTTGTGATTGGTTTGTTGAGGTCGTCTATTTTTTCTTGAGTCAAAGTTGGTTGTTCATGCCTTTCTAGGAACTTGTCCATTTCATCTACATTGTTGTATTTATTAGCATAAAGTTGTTCATAGTATCCTGTTATTACCTCCTTTATATCTGTGAGGTCAGTGGTTATGTCTCCTCTTCCATTTCCGATCTTATTTATTTGCATCCTCTCTCTTCTTCTTTTTGTCAATCTTGTGAGGGGCCCATCAATCTTGTTGATTTTCTCATAGAACCAACTTCTGGTCTTACTGATTATCTCTATTGTTTTCGTGTTCTCAATTTCATTTATTTCTGCTCTAATCTTTGTTATTTCTTTCCTTTTGCTTGCTTTGGGGTCAGTTTGCTGTTCTTTCTCCAGTTCTTCCAAGTGGACAGTTAATTCTTGAATTTTTGCCCTTTCTTCTTTTCTGATATAGGCATTTAGGGCAATAAATTTCCCTCTTAGCACTGCCTTTGCTGCGCCCCATAGGTTTTGATACGTTGTGTTTTCATTTTCATTCGCCTCGAGATATTTACTGATTTCTCTTGTGATTTCTTCCTTGACCCACTGGTTGTTTAAGAGTGTGTTGTTGAGCCGCCACGTATTTGTGAATTTTCTGGCACTCTGCCTATTATTGATTTCCAACTTCATTCCTTTATGATCTGAGAAAGTGTTGTGTATGATTTCAATCTTTTTAAATTTGTTGAGACTTGCTTTGTGACCCAGCATATTGTCTATCTTTGAGAATGATCCATGAGCACTTGAGAAAAAGGTGTATCCTGCTGTTGTGGGGTGTAATGTCCTATAAATGTTTCTTAAGTCTAGCTCATTTATTGTAATATTCAAATCCTCTGTTTCTTTATTGATCCTCTGTCTAGATGTTCTGTCCATTGATGAGAGTGGCAAATTGAAGCCTCCAACTATTATGGTAGATGTGTCTATTTCCCTTTTCAGTATTTGCAGTGTTTGCCTCATGTATTTTGGGGCATTCTGGTTCAGTGCGTAAATATTTATGATTGTTATGTCTTCTTGTTTAATTGTTCCTTTTATTAGTAGATAGTATCCTTCTTTGTCCCTTTTAACTGTTTTACATTTGAAGTCTAATTTGTTGGATATTAGTATAGCTACTGCTCTTTTCTGGTTGTTATTTGCATGAAATATCTTTTCCCAACCTTTCACTTTCAACCTATGCTTATCTTTGGATCTAAGATGTGTTTCCTGTAGACAGCATATAGAAGGATCCTGTTTTTCAATCCATTCTGCCAGTCTATGTCTTTTGATTGGGGAATTCAGTCCATTAACATTTAGTGTTATTACTGTTTGGGTAATACTTTCCTCTACCATTTTGCCTTTTGCATTATATATATATCATATCTGATTTTCCTTCTTTCTACACTCTTCTCCATACATCTCTCTTCTGTCTTTTCATATCTGACTCTAGTACTCCCTTTAGTATTTCTTGCAGAGCTGGTCTCTTGGTCACAAATTCTCTCAGTGACTTTTTGTCTGAAAATCTTTTAATTTCTCCCTCATTTTTGAAGGACAATTTTGCTGGATATAGAAGTCTTGGTTGGCAGGTTTTCTCTTTTAGTAATTTAAATATATCATCCCACTGTCTTCTTGCTTCCATGGTTTCTGCTGAGAAATCTACACATAGTCTTATTGGGTTTCCCTTGTATGTGATGGATTGTTTTTCTCTTGCTGCTTTCAAGATCCTCTCTTTCTCTTTGACCTCTGACATTCTAACTAGTAAGTGTCTTGGAGAACGCCTATTTGGGTCTATTCTCTTTGGGGTGTGCTGCACTTCGTGGATCTGTAATTTTAGGTCTTTCATAAGAGTTGGGAAAATTTCACTGATATTCTTCCATTAGTTTTTCTCCTCCTTTTCCCATCTCTTCTCCTTCTGGGACACCCACAACACGTATATTTGTGTGCTTCATATTATCATTCAATTCCCTGAGCCCCTGCTCAAATTTTTCCATTCTTTTCCCTATAGTTTCTGTTTCTTTTTGGATTTCAGATGTTCCATCCTCCAGTTCACTAATTTTAACCTCTGTCTCTTGAAATCTACCATTGTAGGTTTCCATTGTTTTTTTCATCTCTTCTACTGTATCTTTCATTCGCATTAAGTTCTGTGATTTGTTTTTTCAGACTTTCCATTTCTTCTTTTTGTTCAGCCCATGCCTTCTTCATGTCCTCCCTCAATTTATTGATTTGGTTTTTGAAGAGGTTTTCCATTTCTGTTCGTATATTCAGAATTAGTTGTCTCAGCTCCTGTATCTCATTTGAGCTATTGGTTTGTTCCTTTGACTGGGCCATATCTTCAATTTTCCTGGTGTGATTTGTTATTTTTTGCTGGTGTTGGGCATTTAATCAGATTTCCCTGAGTGTGGGACCCAGCAGGTTGAAAGACTTTCCTGTGAAGTCTCTGGGCTCTGTTTTTCTTATCCTGCCCAGTATGTGGTGTTTGTCTATCTGTGGGTCCCACCAGCAAAAGATGTTGTGGCTCCTTTAACTTTGGAAGTCTCTCGCTGCTGGGGGTGTGGTGGAGACAGAGGAAAGGTTGTAGGTTGGTTTTAATGGCTTCAAATTGTGAAGTCCTGGGATATGAATTCCTTGAGAGAGGGATTCTACATGAGTTGCGTTTCACCCCTCCCGCGGGGAAGGTTCAGGTGGTAGAGAGCCCTGAAAGCAGTCTATTTCTGCGTTCGGGGCAGTTGCAACCTATGTAATCCCAGCGCTGAGCCCAGAGGCAACCAAGCCTCCATAGAAACAGCTACAGAAGGCTCTGTGTCACTCCCTTTCCTCTTTTTCAGTTAGCCCAATAGGCAACTTCCGCCTTGATCAGTTTCGCTTGAGCTGAGGGCCTATTTATAGTAGTCAGAAGTTGTTCATTAATGCCACTATTGGTGTTAGGTTGGGCTCAGTCTCTACTACTGTTGGAGACTCATTCCTTTCCCTCCGGGAAGTCGCCTGTGGGGGAGGGGCATCGGCCACCGCGGCTTGGGGAACCGCTGATCCGAGGCTCCCAGCCTGTCCGCGACGCCGCGTGTGGGAGGGGTGCCTGTCATCGGCCGCCACAGCTTGGGGAACTGCTGATCCGAGGCTCCCAGCCGGCCCAGGAAGCCGCGTGTGTGGGAGAGGCACGAGTCGCCGGCCGCCGCGGCTTGGGGAGCCGCTGATCTGAAGCTCCCAGCCGGCCCGGGAAGGAGGGATGGAGGGGCTCTGGCCGCCAGCCACCGCGGCCTGGGGAAGCGCGCGCCACTCGGGGACCTCACCGCAGCGGAGTATCTTAGCCGGTTCAGCCGTTCCAGACTGGGGTACACTCTGTGTCTGATCTCTGTCATGGCTCCAGGAGCTGTTCTGCACTGTTTCTAGTTATTTAGTAGTTGTTCTGGAGGAGGAACTAAGATGCGCACGCCTTACTAAGCCGCCATCTTCTCTGGAAGTTAAAGCCTTGATTTTTTTAAAAAACTTTTAAAAATCGTAAAATATAACATATGTATAACATATATACAAGGCAAAGAAAAAAATAAGCAATAATGTTTCAAAGCATATTTCAACAAGTAGTTACATAACAGATCCCAGGGTTTGCCATGGGCTACCATACCCTCATCTCATATTTTACCTTCTAACTGCTCCAAAACATTGGAGGCTAGAAAGAATATTAATGGTGATTCAACAGTTATACGTGTTTGTTAGATCCTATTTTCTCTGTTATACCTCCTCCTCCTCTTTTGATCCTTCTAATCTGTAGGGATCTTTGGGCAATGCCCCTTCCAACTTTTTTACAAGGATAAAACGATGTAATTAACTGATAATCTTGGAGAGGTTGGTCTCTCTGAGTTTCAGGAGCTATCTCATCCAGGAACCCTCCAGAAATTATAGGTTCCAGGAGAGCAAACTTGGTGAATGAAACCTTTACAGAGTCTCAGTTGGAGCCCTAACTGTTCTTAAGATTCGACAGGAGTGACATTGATTGGGGCCTAGCAGACCATGGCAATTAGCACCATCTAATTGGAACTTATGTAAGAGTAGCCTCCAGAATAGCCCCTTGACTCCATTTGATGCCTTATTTTATTACATTTCTTTTTCCCCTTTTGGCCTGGAAGGTGTTACTGATCCCATGGTGCCAAGGCCAGACTGATCCCCAGGATCCATGACCCATGTTGTCAGGGAGATTTTCACCCCTGAATGTCAAGTCCTACGTAGTGAGGCAAGATAACAATTCTCCTTGCAGTGTTGGGCTTAGAGAAAGATGTCACATCTGAGCAGCAAAAGAGGCTTCCTGGAAGGAATTCTTAGACCTCATTATAGGTTGTCTTAGCATCTCCCCTACAGAAACAAGTCTCATATGGATAAGTCTCAAAATCTAGGACTTGGCCCATTTTCTTGGCAGTCCTTTTTTTTTTGGTTTGCTAAAGCTGCCAGAATGTAATATACCAGAAATAGAATGGCTTTTATAAAGGGAATTTATTAAGTTGTAATTTTACAGTTCTAAGTCTGTGAAAACATCCAAACTAAGGCACCGACAAGAAGTTACCTTCACTCAAGAAGGGCTGATGAACTAAAGAGACAAAAGACCTATACAAAGAAAACTACAAAAAACTGTTAAAAGAAACCACAGAAGACCTAAATAGATGGAAGGGCATACCGTGTTCATGGATTGGAAGACTAAATATAATTAAGATGTCAATTCTACCTAAATTAATTTACAGATTCAATGCAATACCAATCAAAATCCCAACAACTTATTTTTCAGAAATAGAAAAACCAATAAGCAAATTTATCTGGAAGGGCAGGGTGCCCCGAATTGCTAAAAGTATCTTGAGGAAAAAAAATGAAGCTGGAGGTCTCACGCTGCTGGACTTTAAGGCATATTATGAAGCCACAGTGGTCAAAACAGCATGGTATTGGCATAAAGATAGATATATCGACCAATGGAATCGAATAGAGTGCTCAGATATAGACCCTCTCATCTATGGACATTTGATCTTTGATAAGGCAGTCAAGCCAACTCACCTGGGACAGAACAGTCTCTTCAATAAATGGTGCCTAGAGAACTGGATATCCATATGCAAAAGAATGAAAGAGGACCCGTATCTCACGCCCTATACAAAAGTTAGCTCAAAATGGGTCAAAGATCTAAACATTAGGTCTAAGACCATAAAACAGTTAGAGGAAAATGTAGGGAGATATCTTATGAATCTTACAATTGGAGGCGGTTTTATGGACCTTAAACCTAAAGCAAGAGCACTGAAGAAAGAAAGAAATAAATGGGAACTCCTCAAAATTAAACACTTTTGTGCATCAAAGAACTTCATCAAGAAAGTAGAAAGACAGCCTACACAATGGGAGACAATATTTGGAAACGACATATCAGATAAAGGTCTAGTATCCAGAATTTATAAAGAGATTGTTCAACTCAACAACAAAAAGACAGCCAACCCAATTACAAAATAGGAAAAAGACTTGAACAGACACCTCTCAGAAGAGGAAATACAAATGGCCAAAAGGCACATGAAGAGATGCTCAATATCCCTGGCCATTAGAGAAATGCAAATCAAAACCACAATGAGATATCATCTCACACCCACCAGAATGGCCATTATCAACAAAACAAAAATGACAAGTGCTGGAGAGGATGTGGAGAAAGAGGCACACTCATCCACTGTTGGTGGGAATGTCAAATGGTGCAACCACTGTGGAAGGCAGTTTGGCGGTTCCTCAAAAAGCTGAATATAGAATTGCCATACAACCCAGCAATACCATTGCTAGGTATCTACTCAAAGGACTTAAGGGCAAAGACACAAACGGACATTTGCACACCAATGTTTATAGCAGCATTATTTACAATTGCAAAGAGATGGAAACAGCCAAAATGTCCATCAACAGACGAGTGGTTAAACAAACTGTGGTATATACATATGATGGGATATTATGCAGCTTTAAGACAGAATAAACTTATGAAGCATATAATAACATGGATGGACCTAGAGAACATTATGCTGAGTGAGACTAGCCATAAACTAAAGGACAAATACTGTATGGTCCCACTGATGTGAACCGACATTAGAGAATAAACTTGGAATATGTCATTGGTAACAGAGACCATCAGGAATTAGAAATAGGGTAAGATAATGGGCAACTGGAGCTGAAGGGATACAGACTGTGCAACAGGACTGGATACAAAAACTCAAAAATGGACAGCACAATACTACCTAATTGTAATGTAATTATGTTAAAACACTGAATGAAGCTGCATCTGAGCTATAGTTTTTTTATATATATTTTTTGTATTTTTTTTCTATATTATCATTTTATTTCTTTTTCTGTTGTCTTGCTATTTCTTTTTCTAAATTGATGCAAATGTACTAAGAAATGATGATCATACATCTATGTGATGATATTAAGAATTACTGATTGCATATGTAGAATGGAATGATTTCTAAATGTTGTGTTAGTTAGTTTTTATTTAATTAATAAAAAAAAAAAAAAAAGAAGGGCTGATGCTGTCACGAACACCTAGGTCAGCTGGGAAGGCACCTGGCTGTCATCTGCTGGGTCTTTGGTTTCTGGACACCTCTGTCAGTTGAGAAGGAACATGACAACATCTGCTAGCTTTCTCTATCTGCTTCTTCAAATGACTTTATTGGGGGTATTTTCTTTTTGTATCTCCAAAGTGTGGACACATCTCTGGCTGTGTGGACTCTGAATCTTTTTCCAAAATGTTTCCCTCTTAAAGGGCTCCAGTAAGCGACCCCACCTTGAATGGGTGGAGGTATATCTTATGGAAACCACCTAATCAAAAGGTCCCACCCACAAGTAGGTGGGCCACATCTCTATGGAAACAATTTAATCAAAAATATCCCACCCAACGATATTGAATCAGGATTAAAGAACATGGCTTTTCTAGGGTATACAATAGTTTCAACCCAGCACAGTCCCCCATGGTTAAGAGGATACTTGGGATTTGTCAGATGGGAAAGTTTTAAAATTCCATATATATATATCCCTCCCCAACTTCAGACTGTCAAGGGACTCTATATCAATAGTTTTTAACTATTAGCCCACCATAGTCTGAGATACATTCTGGTATTATATTAAACTATTCAGAATTATACAGTCTCATTCTCATACTGAACTCCAAGTGTTTGGGTTGTCTAAGTGAACTATTCAGACAGGTTGATTTAGATTATGTTTTATAGAAAATTTAGGTTCTAGACATAATGTATTTCTCTGCCTTTGGTCTCGTACAACAGGTGAAGGTCTAGAGTATATACTCTATCATCTTTTACCTTGTATTCCAATTTGCCTTAGATTCAGCTAGATTGGCTTCAGTTTTTTTTTTTTTTTCTTTTTTTAGGGAGGCTAATGTAAGGTATATTGTGAGGTATTTTATACCATTTAGGAGAGGAAGTTATTAATGACAAACAGTATCTAAATAATCTTAACTAAATGTAGAAACAAGGCCTTTCTCCCAAATCAGTGAGCCCCTTTCCCCTTCTGATGACCTTTCACCACTTCTTCATCTAGATTTTAGAGATGAGGTCCATTTACTCCTTAAAGTCGCAAATAAATCTATAGCAATACTTATATGAACACTAACATTAACCTCTGTAGCACCCATGGAACCACACCCAAGATTAAGAAATAAAACATTAGAAATGGATTTGAAGCTTTGTGCATTCTTCCCTCAAGTAGTAGCCAGTATCACAGATTTGGTGTTTCATTCCCATGTACATCTTTATTTTGCCCACTTTGTGAAAATGCCCCATGTTGTTAAATATTTTTATATCCTGAAATACACAGGAGTATTCTACATGTTTCTGAAACTTTGTATAAATGGCATCATTTAGTCTGAACTCCTTTGCAACTAGATTTGTACTTTACATCTTTCTCCACTGTTGCCCAATCTTTTCCCTCAGAGAAATATCTCAGACTCCTTTGGGTTCTAGTCTCCTTCCCAGCACAGTTATTGCTTCCCTGGTTAATTTATCTGCAAAACTTCCAAGCCAGTAAATTAAGTAAAGTTGGTCCTACTACATGTAAAACTTGGCTTCTTGCCCTACATTTTAAGCCAAAAATCCAGGCCTGGGCTCACTTGTATCATGTGGCTTCCAATAGACCTAGATTATCACTTTGGGGAACACCCTTTGACAATCACTGCTCTAGAGTGCCTCTCCCACCCCCAATGATATTTTAGGCTTCAAGGAGTTTGATACATGTTTACCAAAGGGTGAAAAAGATACCATTCCAAGAAGATATGGTGACATACAATTTACTTTAACAGTTTGAGTGTACTTCATAAGAATATAAGATGAATATAAAACTTTAATATCCAAGTGATTAAACACCTTACTATGACTTTTCTTTTAATTTAAGTGGTCAATACAAAAATATCAAACAGGCTAGTAGTTACTAAATATGGTCACTAAATATGGTTATTAAATATGGCTTCAGTTTTAACTCTAAATGAGGTGTGATCTCTTTTTTGGTTACTTTAAGTGTTATCACATATGACTATGCTACTTTTTAGGGTTGCAGCACTCCATTTTCGGGTCTTAGGTGTCACAGAGTTACTCAAAGTTCCAAGGAAATATGAGATGATACACATATAGCTCAGTATCTCAGAATCTAGAAATACATTTTCAGCTTCAGACCAAGTATGCCTGCTATAAGGACCCCACAATCTAGGCTCCCATTTTCTTAAAAGTATTCTTAGAGAAAGACCTTAGCATATCATTCTTTCATTTATGGCTTATTTTGTACAATACATTTCCCTCAAGGTTTATTCAGTTCATTCTATGCCTCTCAATGTCCTTCCTTTTTGTAGCCATACCATTTTCATTGCATAAATGCATCTCAGTTCACCATTCTGCTTTTTTGTCATTGTACCCTTCAGTTCCCTCCATCTATCGGGCATCATGAATAATGTCCAAAATGAATAAACCATGTTTTACAGTATCTTCACTTCGTTGTACCATCATCAGCACTCTCAATTTTAGACAATTTTCATTGGTCCATAAAAACAAAGAACTGGAAAACACAGCATCACCAACTATCAAATCAAAACTACCCCTTTCTTGTCCATCCCCTCCCCAATTAGTTGCCCCTGGTAGTGCTATGGTACTGTTGATATCTTCCTGTTGATTACTGGCCATAGCATGTATTTTAGTTTGCAAGCTGCTGGAAGGTGATAAACCAGAAACAGTGTTGCTTTTAAAAGGCAGCATTTATTAAGTTGCATGTTTCCAGTTCTAAGGCCATGAAAATGTTCAAATAAAAGCAAGGCTAATAGAAATGTCCCACCTAAGGCATCCAGGGAAAGATATCTTGGTTCAAGAAGACCGATGACATTCAGGGTTTCTCTCTCAACTGGAAAAGCACATGGTGAACATAGCGAAGTCTGGTAGCTTTCTCTCCAGGCTCGTGTTTCATTAAGCTCTCCTGGGGGCATTTTCCCCCTTTATCTCCAAAGCTCTCTGGCTGCGTGGCCTTTAAAGCTTTTTTCAAAATGGTTCCTTCTTAAAGGGCTACAGTAAGCAACACCACCTTGACTGGGTGGAAACACATCTCAATGGAAACCATCTAATTAAAAGTTACCACCCACAACGGAATGGGTCACATCTCCATGGAAACAATCAAAAGGTTCCTATCCAGTAATACTGAACGAGGATTAAAGAACTTGGCTTTTCTGAGGTACACACAGATTCAAATTGGCACAGCATGCATTTTTAGTTTTCCCTCTATATCCCTCTAGTACTGACTCTCTCCACTATAGAACTTTTGAAACAGTTCGTGTGAGTATTTATTTATAATTGTAGATTTAATCAGTGGGATACATGGTACTATAGATCTTCTTTCAATCATATTCACCTTCAATATGGCATTATTATTTATAAACTCACTAATTTGGTACTGTTATTTCTATCCATCCCCTTACATTTAGGTTCAACCTCTTAAAGCCTTGACTTTGTAATTACTGCAAGTAAGCCTAGCTATTGGAAAGAATCCGCAGTTAGAATTTCCCTGGGGAAGCAGGAGGGCTTTATTGGAAAAAGGGAAGGGATCTCTTCTAATAGTCAGGCCACAGCTTTAAGTGAAACAGATTTAGTAGCTGAAGGCAATTAAGAGAAAGGTATAGGAACTCTCACTCACCAGGCCCAATTCTTTCTGTCTCACCCATTCCTGCCCTCGAGGCCTCTTAAGACCTTGGCTGAATATGAATAAACTGGCTAAAGGGGGAAGGGTTTGGTACAGAAAGATGGACGGGGGGTTGTGGGTATGGTTTATAAATTTCACGTCTAAGTACAAGGGAATTCAGTAACTTAGCGGGGCCTCTCTGACCCACTCATAACTCTGAGAGGGGCTCTGCCGCCTGTGGCAATTGTAGAACAGAATGTTTTTACCACAGGCTGTGGGATGTTGCACTTATAAGCCTTAAACCATCTTTTCAAAAATTGGCTGTTTTCTTTAGACACCATCAGGATTCCCGGTCTGGTCAGGGAACTAATTTTCAATGAGCATTTATATGGCATTCAGACTTCTACCTCTTGAGAGGCAGTCCCTCCATAACTTTCTATACTGTCTAGCGAACTACCCAAATACCTATAAAAACTCCCTTCAGGGATGAGTCTGCCCGTTTTGAGGATTTCCTATCTTGTGCATCAACTTACAAGCCAGGGATGCCCGGGCAAAGTTGGATCTCTGGGGAGGCCCAGGGATCATATCGCTTGGCCGGTCTAACTGACTGCATCTAGACCAGGACCAAGGCTTGAGCCTTGCATAGTGGCTCAGTTGGGATCCTTCAGTGAAGGTTCCCACTCACAAAGCTTAAGTCTCTCTAGAGGATCAATCGGAAGTCTCTCGTGAAGACTCCTACTTCTTGATACCCTCTCCTTTTCTATCCTCTTTTTCTCATAGGCAGAGACACAACAAGCAGAACAGAAAAACATGGGTAATTCTCCATCTATCCCTACTGACTCCGCCCTTAGATGCCTCCTGAAACACTGGAACACTTTTCAACTAGATGGCCTACAAGAAAAACAAATTATTCTTCTGCAGTATGGCCTGGCCCTAATATAAACTAGTCTTTATGACCAATTTAGTCCAATGTAAACAGAAACTAAGTTGTTTTTCAGAAAACCCAGTCAAGTTTGCCAAAGACTTTCAGTCCATTTCACTCCTTGAACCTAACCTGGGGAGACATCCATATCATTATGTCTATCTGTTACACCCCAGAAGAAAAAAAAAACAACTCTACATGAAGAGAAGTCCAAGCCCATACAGATAACCTATAGCAGCTCAGCCAAACCAGTATCCTGTAGGAGCTACTGCAGCCCCTAATAAGGACCCCAACTGGAATTATCAACAAAGGAAGACAGATTTAATACATTGAGACCATACAATTGCCTGTCTTATAGCAGGAATGAAAAAAATGCACCATTAAACCAGTAAATTATGATTAAACTATAGCGTAACCCAGGAGAAAGATGAGAACCCATTGACAGGAATACCAGGAATAGTCTGGATAAAAACTGAAGCATCATGTTCAATTCTAACAACAATTCCCTAAGGCCCTGTCTTTCAGCATGTAGTGGAGCACGGATCACCTACAATGAAGCCAAACTCCGAAAAGCCCATATCCTAGCAACTAGCAGTGTATCATCTAGACCAATAGGCAACCTAACATATGCTGTCTCTCTAGATCCCAATCAGTGAGTATTCTCTTTGTGGGCATAAAACTTATCCTAGCTAACCCCCATGGTGGTCAAGGACATGAACTTTAGTGTATGTGGCCCCAGTACTTAAGCTAAAAAGTGGAAAGAGCCTCTTCCATTCCTAGTTTCCCAACCTGTCATCCCAAACCAGAATAAAAGAGTAGCTCAGTTCCTAATCCCATTCCTAGCTACCACTGGGATAAGGGGAGCTGTAGCTACTGGAGCTGCAGGAATAGCCCATGGAGAGTGGGCCCACTATAATCTCTCCTTTGAACTATTCACTAGCATCGAATGAACAGCCTCCACCTTAACCGTTCTCCAGTCCCAAGTAAATTCACTAGTGGGCATCGTCTTTTAAAATCAACAAGGCCTAGATGCCCTTACAGCATCCCATAGAGGGATATGTGCATTCCTGGGTGAGTATTATTGTTTTTATGTTAATAAAAGCTCAAAAATAACACAGGATATTAACTCTCTTAAAGACCAGGCCACTTGGTTATCCACTAAGTTCCAAGATCTCCCATTTGATTTGAGTTTCTGCTGGGATAGGTGTCATTCTTCACTCCATTTTTTTCTGTTTAATGGGGTATGCCAGTTTGAACCTGTTGTGTACCCCAGAAAAGCCATGTCTTTTAATCTTCATTCAATGGCTTCCCCAGGGTTCTGTCCATTCTGTTGGCTCTGTCTGTTCTGGTAGCTCTCACGGCTCTACTGGTTCTCAAGCTTTTTCCAAAGTGGTTCCCTCTTAAAGAGCTACAGTAAGCAACCCCACCCTGAATGGATGGAGACACATCTCCATGGAAACCACCTAATCAAATGTTACCATCCACAACTGAGTGGGTCACATCTCCATGGAAATAATCAGAAAGGTCTCACCCAGCAATACTGAATGAGGATTAATGAACATGGCTTTTCTGTGGTACAAAATAGCTTCAAACTGGCACACTGCCAATCCTAAAGACCACTATGACATTATAAGATTCTACAAGGTTTCATGCACTAGGTTAACTTTCCAGAAACCTACAACCTACAGATGGGCCCCTAGACCAGATAAGTCCTGAAATGCAGAGAGGCCAGCCTCTCCAGAACATCAACTAGTTCCATCCCCCTTTCCCATATTATCGACAGCCCCTTCCAACATGAAAAAGCTAGAATGGGCATAGACCAAATACCCCTAAAGTGTAGGAGAACGATCAAAGGTGATGGTGGAGTTATACTGAAAAGGTAGGGTTTAACAAATGAGTATGGTTGCTGAATCATTATATTGATATTTCTTTTAATCTCCAGTGTCTCGGAGCAGCTAGTAGTAAAAACCTAAAAGTGTCGAATTGTAACCCATACCAAACTCTGAAATCTGTTCTACAACTAATTGTTGCAATGTGCTTTGAAACTTATTATTTCAAAATATTTGTCATTTTTCACAAAACAGAAAAAAGAGTTGTTGTGAAGATAAATGTACTGCTATATGATGATATTGTGAACCACTGTTTGTATACTTTGGATGATTACATGGTATGTGAATATATATCAATAAAAAATAAATAAACAGATAGATAGATAAATAAAAAGAGAGAACAAGGCAGTCCAAGATAAATAAAAGCTGAGGGAGTTCATCACCACCAGACATGTTCTACAAGCAAAGTTAAAAGGAGTTCTTCAGACTGAAAGGAATAGATAGTGGATCAAAGCAGCATAAAGAAAGAAAGACTTTCAGTAAAGGTAACCATATGGGTAATTACAAAGGGCAGTACTAGTGTACATATTGTTTGGTATGTAACTCCACTTCTTAATTCTTACAACTGGTAAAATGCAAACATATAAGAAGTATGATAAATTGGTGGTTTTGGAAATACAATGTACAAAAACATTTGTAAAAGTACAAAAAAAGTACAAAAAGGTAGGGAATGGAGGGTATAGGAACAGTATGTATATATGTTTTCAAAGATAAAATGGTAAAAAATCAAATTTGACTACTATAGAGTGAGAATGTTAAATTTTAACTACAAAAAATAAATGAAAACCATATTCAAGAAGAGATGAGAAGGGTGTCAAAATGTTATAAAACAAAAAAATAATAAATAAATATGGAAGTAAGTATTAATGAAGAATTGGGAGTCAAAAAAGGTATAAAACTTACAAAGAAAAAGTAGCAAAATGGCAGAAGAAACTATCATATTATCATTGCTGACTTTAAATGTAAATGGATTAAACTCTCAGTCAAAAGGCAGGGACTGGCAGAACAGATAAAAAAAAGCATTACCCAGCTAGATGCTTTTCAAAGACATAAGTAGGGTGAAAGTGAAAGGATGGAAAACAATATTCTATGCAAGTAATAATCAAAACAGAGTTGGGGTACATATTTTAATATCAGATAAAACAGACTTTTAAGTATAATACTCTTACAAAGGACAAAGAGGTCATTATATACTGAAAAAGGGTCAATTAAACAAGGACACATAACAATCATATACATATATTTACAAATAAGTGGAAATTAAATAATGTACTCTTAAATAACTGATGAGTCAAAGAAAAAAAATCTGAAATTAGAAAGTATCTTGGGTCAAATGAAAATGAAAACACAACATACCAAAATGTATGGGATGTAGCAAAGGCAGTGCTGAGGGGGAAACACATAGCTCTAAATGCCTACATTTTAAAAGAAGAAAGATCTCAAATCAGAGACCTAACCTCAAAACTGGAGTGTCAAGAAAAAGAATAAACTTAATACAAAGTGACCAGAAGGAAGGAAATAAAGATTAGAGCAGAGATGAATGAAATAGAAAATAAAAAAACAACTGAGAGCATCAATGAAACCAAAAATTCTCTGAAAAGATCAATAAAATTGACAAACCTTTAGCTAGATTGACAATGATATTCTCTTTGTGTTCATCTATGTTTTCCTGATTTCCCTTAGTTCTTTGTCCACATTTTCCCTAGCTCTTTGAGCATACCTGGGACCTTTATTTTTTTGCATGTTGTATGGTGGGGGCCCACATTTCATTCTTTTTCCATGTGACTATCATATTTATTACAGCACCATTTGTTGAATTTATTTTGGGGGGTGGGTGGAGGGTGGAGTACATGGGCCAGGAATAGAACTTCGGTCTCCCACATGGCAGGTGAGAACTCGACCACTGAACTACCCTTGCACCTCCATTTGGGACCATTTCTAAAAGTCATTGTCTGATATGGCTCAGGTTTGATCCTCCTCATTGATGGTTTCTACCACTTCTCCTTTACCTGGGCTATCAATTCCTGTTCTTTATTTGTCTTGTAACTTTTGTTGAAATCTGGACATTTTGATATTTTAATGTGTTATCAGTGGAATACAGACTGAGATGTCTGTTTTTGTAGCTTGTATCCAGTGTAATAATGGAGCTTTCCTTGATTGCAAGAAGGAGGGAGAGAAAAAGAAAACACTTTTCTCAGTCTTTGCAGATTGACCAGTTTCAGAGCTCTCCTTCAGATTTTATCCATACAATGAGTTTAGAGAAAAGCTCCAGGCCTAAGTATAGGAACCTCCCTGACCTCTTCCGCCCATGAGCCTTATCTTGGGCATGAAGGTATGATCCAAGGAATTTTAAACATTCCTCTCCTCTAGGAAACAACCTACCCATGGTCTCAGACACTGAACTGTATATGCAACAGCCAGCAATCTCTTGCTCCAGGCAACATGCCTTGACTGCTCTCCCACAGCATTCTTTAGGACAGTTGTGTAAGCTGCCTTCTATAGGCAGGGCAAGTTCTGAGACCACGACTTCCTTAGGCCACCACCATACAGAATGGGCCAGACATACAAGCTCCCAGAATGTGCTCAGGTTACTCTGCATTCTCTGAGGCAGGGGCCAGGGATTGCACTGGGAGCATGAGCTGGCTCCACACTGAGAGATAAGGGGTGGGGGAAAGGCCACAAGATCCAACTGCTCACTTCTAAGTAGCCTTTTTCTGGGCTCAGTGCTATTGCAGTCCTTCAACTGTTTTCCGGAGCTTTGAGAAAGATGTTTCTGCCAGTTCTTGCTGGTTATTCAGAGCTCTGAAGCTTCTCACTCAGCTACATTGATTGGGCAATGTTTGTTTTTAGGAACCAGAAAGCATCTCCTTTTCTTAACAGCCAATTGGAGGAAAAACAGGCACTCTGGAGCGAGGAGGATCCCAGTAGTAGTAGGCCAGCATGAAGGATATGTAACTCCAAAAGTTTAAATACATGTGAAATGCTGGTGAGAGTAGTAGCTTCAAAGAGCTTTTACCTGTCAGACTCATTAGTAATATCTTGATTAGTAATTAGTAAATGCTTCCTTTGGAGCATTTCAGTATTCTGTTGCCCCAAAATTGATAAAATACAGAACCATAAAATTCTGTTTTATGGGTAATACATATACAGCATTGTTCTAGTTTGCTAGCTGCTGGAATGCAACACACCAGAGATAGACTGGCTTTTAATAAAAGGGGATTTATTTTGTTAGTTCTTCAGAGGAAAGGCAGCTAACTTTCTACTAAGGTTCTTTCTTACATGGAAGGCACAGGATGGTCTCTGCTGGTCTTCTCTCCAGGCCCCTGGGTTCGGACAACTTTCCCCGGGGTGACTTCTTTCTGCATCTCCAGCTGCTTAGGCTGTGCTACGTTGTGCTCTCTCATTTAAGTACCAGCCAATTAAGTCAAACGTCACTCATTGCAGCAGACATGCCTCCTAGCTGACTGCAGATGTAATTAGCAAAATTTAATTAGATGAGATTCACGTACCATTGGCTTATGTCCACAGCAACAAGACTTGGTATGCTCACCTGGCCAAGTTGACCAATGAATCTAACTAACACAAGTATGTCCTCATTTGCATATCCATGGCCAATCCTGGGTGAGTTAGAAAGATTTGTTTAGTGTCTATTAACAGGTTCTTTTAGCCACTTTACATGAGTAGAGAAGATTGGCCTTGGCTCCTCCTGGCCTTATTTACATGTTCACACTATCTCCCGAAGTTTCTGCAGTGAGGAGAGGAATACATGCTGAACTTCGACATTCTCCTTGTCAAAGGTATATGCCAAAGTCTCCTGATTTAAATGAGAATACAGAAAAGAAGGTCCCAGCACCTCTAGAAGTTAGGCCCCAGTTCCTATTCTAGTAGCATGTCTATTCATTCATTCAATATTGCCTGAAGGCCAACAATGATAGGCAGGTTCCTCAAGGACACAGACCTAGCAAAAGAAGCTCTCTTCTACTTTGGAACCATGTGAGATCAAGAAATAATACAGCTCCTGTGGTTCTTGCCACTTATTATTACTTAATTCTCTTTCAAAAAGGAACAGAAAATCTCTTTCAATTCAATCCTAACAAATTTGGGAGCCCAGGATCCATTAAATGCACATCTCTCATTTAGCACTTTGCACTGACTTCTCCCAAGTAAGGATTCTGCTGACTTGATCAATTTGTTTTCTTGTACATGTGGACACTTTTCATGGAAGTTTGCCAGAAGCCTAAGGGAAAACTGCTTTAATTTTAGTCAGGATGTCTCAGTGAGGCGCTGCATACCTCAGATAATTGTGGCCACATATGGGACATGATCTTAAGATGTGCCTTGCTTGCAAGGCCTGAGAAAACATTCCCTGGAGGCACACATGAAAAGAGAAGCTAGTCAAAAAGCAGTAGGGATCAGGGGATGGTGGGATTGGAATCGTCTCTGTTGCTGAAAGGCAGGGACTCAGGGAGAACAGCCAGCAGTTCCAGAGAGAACATGCCCCATGTTTGAACTTTAAATTATAAGTATTTCATATTTTTACAGACTTTTTTTTAAGTTAAATGCACATTTTGAATTTATATTATCTAATTTTTTTTGTATTGTGGGGGTCAAATTTCATTCTTTTTTCATGTGACTATCCCATTATTGCACCATCACTTGTTGATTCTTTTTTTTTTTTTTTTGAGGGGGGAAATGTATGGGATGGGAATTGAACCCGGGTCTCCCGCATGGCAGGCAAGAATTCTACCACTGAACTTGCACCCTCAATATTATTTAATTTTTAATGTAGAAATAAATATGGAAATAAGGTAGAAATTTATTATATTGATTTAACAAGTCAGAAGCCAGCTAAGAATATCTCATTTCCCCATTTTTACTTATCTCATAGGTTATGACGCCTGCTTTAGAATTATTAACATTAGTATTTTTACTCATTTTGGTGAAAGTTGTATTTTTATAATAATGTCTGCTGACTTTGGGATTGCTTCATAATTAAAACTGACAAATAATCAGAAATTTCTGGAATTTTATTACCTGATTCTCTCTTAAATGTGGATCAAGGTCATGATCCTCAGCTTTGTCTACTGGAAAAAGCATTATAAGAATGTGCTAGGGCAACTCACCAAGTTAGACCTAAACTGAACAAAAACTACTTGCTTGGCTCAGCTAGACATATCTTTCTATTTGCTCCCTTAAACTTGGAGTTTGATAAAGCACGTAATTCCCCCTCGTTTATATTTGTGTTAAACATGTTAACATTTCACAATCAAAACAAAGAACTCTGCCTTAGTAAATGAACAAACATGACACATTCAACATTTTTACTTTTTACCACAGGAGTAAAAAAACTTCTGAGTTTTAAAAGAAACTTTTTTCCTTTCTAGAAGTCTATAAGCTATAGCTACAACTATTAAAACAAATCCATTGTTAAAGACTGAACGTCCTTTCCCTGTAAGAGGTTATTAACATTACCATGTTCTCTTATCTTGCCTAGTTTCTGGTAAAATGAAACTAATAAGGGGGCAGCAGAAATTAGTTGGGAAGGATTAGCCCACATCCTTCAGGGCACCAGTGGACCTCCCTAGCCTGGCTAAAATAATAAATAGAATGTTTTGACTACCAGTTGTACTAATGAGAAGATCAGTATCACCTTAAGTATGTGGACTCTCAAGCCTGCTATCATTAAACATGAATGAAATCTTAATTATGTAACTGCTATCATTAACAAGTTTTTCTAAAATATTGCACAAGCTTCACCACAGTCCGAGACATTTCTGAACTCTTTTGTTGTAAAAAGTGAACTACATGTGAGTAATTTGTAACCTAACTCCTCTTATAACTGGACTAACCCTCTCTTTCCCTCTTTGTAAAGGGAAACTGTTCAACATTTCCCCACAAGCTATTCCTCAGTATTAAACTTTTTAACTATCTATCTGCCATCCTTTTTGGTAAGCAGCTAATATACTAAAGGGAGGGTCACAATCTTGTGTGGCAATCACCCCCATTTTACAGATGAAGAAAATGAAACAGAAAGCCTAAGAGAATTTCTCAAAATCACACCAGCTTCTAATGGCTGGAATCGACATGAAAATCCAGGTCCACTGTCACCAAAATCTACATTCTTCTTTATCATTCCACTGCTTTTCTACACCAAAATTTATAATTTTGGCAATTTCCCCCATGTACAATATAATGGGGAAATTTGCTAAGACTCTGTGTGTGCAGGTTTGAAAATATTATGTAGCCCAAAAAAGCCATGTTTTAATTCTGACTCAATTTTGTGGAGGCAGCCATTTCTTTTAATCCAAATCCAATACCATGAAATGGAAACATTTGATTAGATTATTTCCATGGAGAGGTGACACGTCTAATTGCGGTTATGACCTTTTTTTAATAAGATGAGATATGACTCCACCCATCCAAGGTGGGTCTTGATTAGTTTACTGGAATCCTTTAAAAGAGGAAACATTGTGGAGAGAGTCAGAAAGGAAGTCTGAGTCAGAGTCTCAGAAGTCTCTGAGCCTATAGAAATGACAGAATCGGCAGAGAGAGAGCTGAGACAGATGCCGACAAACCGGAGAACAGAGATACAGATGTTTGGAGATGCCTGGAGCCCAGCAGATGTCACCATGAGATGTTAAGCAAGCCAGAATCTGGAGAGAGCCAAGGGAGCCAAGAGATGAAAGCCAGCCCTGGAGAAGCAAAGTGAGGAACCCCCAGAGGAACAGAGGCTGAAAGTAACATAGCCTAGGAGCAAAAGATACCAGCCATGTGACTTCCCAGCTGACTGAGGTGTTCCTGACCCCATCAGCTTTTCTTGAGTGAAGGTAACCAGGGTTCTCTATGGAAACAGAATCAGTAGGAGATATCTGCAAATATAAAATTTATAAAAGTGTCTCATGCAACCATGGGGATATAAGAGTCCAAGATCTGTAGGGCAGGTCATGAGCTGGCAACTCCAGTGAAGGTCCTCAATGAACTCTCAAGAGAGGCTGGTTCGCTGAAGCAGGAAAAGTGCTTGCTCTTCTGAATCCTCCTTAAAAGAGTAAGTGTCATTCATTGCAGAAGATACTCCCCTTCACTGATTGCAATCAGCTGTGGATTTAGCCAACGTGGTCATGAATTAAGGCCATGAAATTTCCTCAAAGAAACAGACAGGCCAGTGCTTACCTCACCAGACAACCGGGCACCACCACCTGGCCAAGATGACACATGAACCTGACCATCACATGCCTTAATTTGGACACTTTCATCTCCTTAGAGCTGTAAATTTGTAACACATTAAATACTCCTTTTTAAAAGCCATTCCAGTTCTGGCATATCACATTCTGACAGCTTACAGGCTGACACACTGTGTTTCTTCAATTCTAAGATGCTCCCACTTTTGTCACACTATTATTTATTTTAAAGAAGAAAACTTCCAGCTTAAATGTGTACACATCTCACTTTTAAGATAACAAAAAACATATCCCAATTTCTGAAATATTAAAAGGGAAGAAATCCAGTGTTATCAGCAAATCATTAAGTTATAAAGCATAAGACCCTCTACCTATTTGATACTTATGCTGGCTCAAGTCTCCTTTTGGTTCTAAAGATAAAGTCTACCATGGCAAATGTGCTGCGACTACTCATTTCACACCTATACCTCAATTAATTGAAACAGCCATTCCTGCTCTCCTCTTCCTGCTTTCATTTTTGCCCTTTCTTCTTACATTCTTTGTGTGCTTGGAAAACACACATGCAATTTGTAAACATAGGTGCTGAGATGGGGAAATGTCTAGCTGTAAAACAAGTTCTTAAAAAAATCGGTGTCAGAAAGAATTATCTCTCTGGATTGACAAGTAGCTTTGTTGTGGTGGTGGTTGTTATTCTTAGGATGAAAACTGAATCTTCATAAGTTTTGTAAGGTATTTATTATTTTGTGGAAGCATAATTTTAAATTTGAAAATGTTCAATATTAAAATAAGGAACAACCAAAAACATAAATCAATAAGTCATCATCCATCTGAGGGATAAATTTAACACAACAAAAAATTTCACTTCATTTGAATGTGTGTTCTCTTTATCATTCATAGGATATCATTTATTTTGAATATAATTATTGACCCGATACCATATGCCAGGTGTTATTCTAAGTACCAGGGAGACAGTGGGGATTTTTTTTTCAATAAAGGCAAAACTTCCTATTTATGATGTTTACATTTCATGTGGAGAGACAGAAAACAAATGATATAAATAAGACTAATACATAGTAAGTAAGAAAGTGGTGAATGCTCAGAAAAAAATAAAGCAGGGAGATGGTAATATGAAGAACAAATGTGGAAATTTTAGATAGAGTAATCAGGGAAAGCATCATGGAGCGCATAATTTTTGAGTGCCAGAGAACTAATTCACATACCAGAGTAATGTGAGGGAGCTAGTCATAGAGATATCTGGGGAAAGAGCATTCCAGGTAGAGGGAACAGCCAGTACAAAGGCCATGAGGCCAGTTTGCCTGATATGTTTGAGAATCAGTAAGGAAGCCAGGGTGTCTGGAGTAGAGTGAAAGAAGGGAGATGTAATAAGAGATGAGGTCAAAGAGGTAATGGGGGAACAAAACTTATAAAGTATTGTTGCTCACATTAAACACGTTAACTTTTACTCTGAATGAGATGGAAAGCCATTGGTAGCCTCTGAAAAAGGAATGACATGGCTTAACTTACGTTCAGATATCATCATCATCACTTTTTATCTTTTCTAGAAATACTTAAATAGCATTGACTGAGCACATGTTAATGGGAATGTTTTAAACACACAAAAGTAAAAATGCAACCACAGTTACCTTTAAAAGCCATGGCTGCTACTGCTGACCTCTGGATGTGGGCAAGAAGTAAATTCTTATACTAATAATAAATCCATTTGCCACTACAAACTGAATGGTCAGAAAAATGTGAAAGTGGAAGGATAGGAAGTAGACAGAGGCAAAGGAAGAATGCTAGAAAACCTAACAAGAGCATAAAGCAATCCCCAAAGACATCAACAAACATGAAACAGAGCAGATACAAAGTACAATAAAAAGGTACCAGGTATTAAAAAGTAAAAATATTTTCATTTGTCAAGGCTATATGGGTGCACTACCACTAAAAGATAAATTGTACTATCTACATTCAGAATTAGAGAGGTAAACTAGTGGTAATATGAAAACATTCAGCTCAGGACTGGTTTAGAACGTCAGTACTCATGATACACATGGAAATATTTTAGCTGTAGGATGTACGATTAAGGTTCCCAAAGTAAACTGTTTCCATTTCTGCCACAGATACAAAAATAGATCCTGATTGTTTCATATAATTTTCATTAGCTTTTATATAAACACAATTGATTCATAAGTGTATTAATGCATCTTATTGAAAATCAAGTAATATTTAAATGCTTATAAAACACCACCTTTTCTATATTCTCCTTTGAACATGTTTTGTGACAGTCTTTAGATTTTATGTGTTTAACATATTAAAATCACGACATTTATCACAGTGGCCAGAGAAAGGGTAGCTCTGCTACATCAGCAATTTTCAAGGATGCCTAGAAAGAGGCCTTGAGGTTCAGTAAATCAGAACAACATTTTAAGAGCAATTCCCAACTCCACACCTTAATGAGTGTACCAGAATTGGAATGACTGCCACTAACCACTAGATGGTGCTTCTTATCAAATACTGCTATAAAATTGTTGCTTTTTGAAGGATCTATTCACTACCCTTCCCATTTAGAATTGCTATGAGGACCTTAAAGTAAATTTCCCAATGTTGCTAGGAAAGCATTTATTATGTGCAAGGATCTGATCCTTACAGTTCTATTTGTTTTAAGCCACTTTAGGTCATTCTAGCACAACCTAAAAGCTATTCCATTTTTATGGGCAGGATAAGGTGACCTGCTGACTCACAAAATGTACACTAGTAACACTAAGAAAAATTATCCTCAGAGTCAAAAGGAGATTGGAATCTTTTAAGAGATAAAAGTAAAGCAAGCCTGCTGTGATATATATATATATATATATATATATATATATATATATATATATATATTCTTTTTTTCTTATTCTAATCAGTTAGATGCTTTCAATTTTGGAATAGGTAACAAAAGATTTATAGCACAGATTTTAGCATGTGGAAATTTACCATTTGACTCTGCAGCCATTCAATCAGTGTTTCTGCTGTTGAATCTGGGATCTGACATCTCAAGCCTTCTTTCTCCTCTGTTTCCATCATCTCTAACAAACCACGCAGGTCTTCCACAAGATGCAGAGCTCGAAAACTTCCCATGAATGGGGAGGTGGGAGACTGGCAGTCAAAAATCCCATTGGAATACTCCAGGGCCTTAGAACCTGTGTTTAAAAAATCACAGAAAGAGCAATGAGATTTATATCAGATAAAATACCAAAGCTGAAGGTAGTAATCAAATCTGGTCACAGGGAGAAACAATCAAAACAAGGAATAACAACAACAACAAAAGGTTGGATAAGAATTCAATCGTGCAAATCTCTTCAAATCAGAGCAATTTGGTGAAAATCTAAAAAACATACAATTGATGGTAAATATCAATGGCCCATTATCTAACAGGAAGGCTAATTTTATGGTACAGTAAACAAATAAGAGTATGTGGACTTGGAGTGGGGTAGGCTAGCCCCATCCTGGAAATGACCGATAAGAACCAGGCTGGTCAGTTGTGTGGAGCCATGCATTCCAGAAAATACAAATTTTAGGGATCATAAAGTCTTTAAATTTCCTGAAAAGAAGTTAAATATCTAGACGGAAATTGCATAGCATAATTACAAAGTGTGAGGACCCAGGACCTGGGTCCTGTCCCCTCCTACATTATGAGAACAAGTCACTGCACAAGGCTGCCTGCATGTCCAGGACAGGCATTAAAGGTCAACAGACCCCCTTCAAGGGGAAAAGAATGTCATTAAAACTCCCCTCCCCTAAACAAATCTCACAAGACCCTGCTGAAACTCCGTTGTCACACCCTGAGGACCTAAACCTTTATAAGCCCCTCCCATGCCACTCCTCTCTTGCACAGAACACTGACTTCCATTTCCAGACCATCGGCCATCAGGAAGAATTTTCTCCTGTTTTTAAGTCTCTAATTAAATTCATGGGTAACTCCATGCCAGGAATGTTCTTTGGTCTTGGGGCTAAGTTAGGTTGGAATCTTTGGTGAGTCAACCAGGAGATCAAAGAGCCATCAGCAATAAAAAGGCAATATTGGGAAAGGAGACTCCTTGGGGGAATCCCAGGATGGCCTGCAACATCTATGTGGGGAGGGGTGGCAACCTTCCTAGATGAATGGGGATGTATGGGGATGCGCAAGACTCCCCGGCTAGACTGCTAGCATTCTTTCAGCAGGCCACAGGACATTCAGGATTTCATAAGAAAAAGGAGAGTCATCAGGCCACCACAGTCATTGCATGGCCTCTGTTAGGAGTTGTGTGTTTGGCCATGAAAGAGGCCCTGGCTAATGCTGAGGTTTGCTGCCTTAAAGAAGAACTTAAGACGGAAAGGGACTTGTGTATAGTCCAAGCAGATCTGAAGGATACATTGAATGAGAACCTATGCCATGTGGATAAAAGTTTAGAAATACTGGCATGCTATTATACTCGAACAAGAGGGCATAGGTTGCCCAAGCAGCAAATGAGGCATATCCTGACTTCCCCTGACTGGGAACCTAAAATACGGTCCAACAAAAAGTTGTCAGAACATATTCAGCACCCTCATCCCCAGTAGGGGAGAGTAATACTGAGTGTACCAACTGCTACTGTGGCTGCCACAGCTTAATTACCATGCAGGACTATACTATAGCTTAATTAGGTAAAACTAGGAATCAATACAGATAAAAATCTTAAAAAGCCCTGACAAGTCCCCTTGGGGGAATGGTGAGAAAGGGATAAAATTCAACTTCCCTAAGTGGAGAATTCTTGATATTCTTACAAGCAGTGAGGACAACCAAAGCAATAGACTGAGCCCCCAATCTTGGGGTTTGTTCATATGAAACTTAACCCCACAAAGGATAGGTAAAGCCTACTTAAAATTAGGCCTAAGAGTTACCCCCAAGAGAACCTCTTTTGTTGATCAGATGTGGCCTCTCTTTCTCAGCCAACACAACAAGCAAACTCACTGCCCTCCCCCTGTCTACGTGGGACATGACTCCCAGGGGTGTGGACCTTCCTGGCAACGTGGGACAGAAATCCTAGCATGAGCTGGGACTCAGCATCAAGGGATTGAGAAAACCTTCTTGACCAAAAGGAGTAAGAGTGAAATGAGACAAAATAAAGTGTTAATGGCTCAGAGATTCCAAGCAGAGTTGAGAGGTTATTCTTATGCATTAAATAGTTATCACCTTTTTAGTTAAGGTGTAACAGAGAGATTGGAGGGAACTGCCTGAAAATGTAGAGCTGTGTTCCAGTAGCCATGTTTCTTGAAGATGATTATATAATGATACAGCTTTCGCAATGTGACTGTGTGATTATGAAAACCTTGTGTCTGATGCTTCTTTTATCTACCTTATGGACAGATGAGTAAAACATATGGGTTAAAAATAAATAAATAATAGAGGGGAACAAATATTAAAAAGCCCTATCAAATTGGCTATTACCTCTTTGGGACACTGCAGAGGGAGTGTTACTTTCAGGAAAAGAAATAAGCAAATTAGCCTCAATTAGTATATACCTCTCCCTCTGCCAACATACATATATATATATACTCTGGCTGCCTGGCCAGAATCTAATTAATTGCTAAATTGGCTTATAACTCATAGAGAAACTTGGTCCAGTCTGGGAGATGTACCATGCATTGCTCTGCACTGCAATACATGAGATGAATTGCAAGATGTACTGAGGGCACTAGGAAAGAAACATGCCATTTATGCTGTTAATTCTGTTAGACCAGATAAAGAAATCTTCACTATAGGCAAAAAGGATGCTACCCTGTATAGTGCCCCCAATCAGTGGTATGGAACTCTCATACCCATCCTTAGCCAAATAGGAAAGCAATCCATTTCAAAAGCTGCCCAAATTGTGACTGATTTAGGAGAGTCAGAATGCCTAAGGTGCAGACTAAGAGCAACAGGTCATGTGCTAAGGAGGTATGACAGTCTAAACCATGTTGCACACAGCAGATGTGGGCTGACCTAATAGCTCCTGTTAATAAAATTGAAGATATAAATACTATCGCTAATGTCAGCTTGTGAAAATACTGGAAAACTATTTTTGTTTACTGTTACACATAAGAAAATGTATTCTATTACTTATATTCACACTGACCCACATCCCATTCACAAAGCAATCACACATCCTCTTAATCTTTTCTGGGTTTTTCTTCTAGTCTGTCAAATACTCATACAACTTTTATACTTAAATGTCAATAGCTATGATATTTATGCTATCATCTCATAAGTCCAAATCAAGAAAGTCAGAAGGCCTTACAATCACTTGAGACCTCCATAGATAGGAGTGTATACATTCTCCCTCCAGTTGGCTATCTGGCTTGATCAATTCCAACAAAGGGGAAAGGAATTGTCTTTTAGCTAGTTCATTCCATGGATTTTCCTAATACTAGAACAAATGATTGGGACCAAATTCTGCCAAATAATAACAATGGCACCTAATTATATGCTATGCACAGTGCTAAATGCTTCACATTACCTCTGAATCAATCATCTTAGCCATCTGTACAGCTGAGAAGAGAACCCAGAAAACTTAAATTGAAGAGAGTATGTAGGGGGTAATGGGGAATTAGAAAGCATTAAAAATCAGACAGATGTCCTAGTCCCCTGGTTCCCAAGCTCTAGGATCACCTGAAGAGATTACTAAAAATCCATGTGCCCATGATCCCCCACCACTCTTAGTCCCCTTCCCTAAACAAGGTGGGTATAGGGGAGAGATATGTGTTTAGAAAAAAATCCTTGAAAATTTAAAATAATTCCTCCTCCCCCTCCTACTTAATTAGTGAATTACTGATGTTAATTTGAAAGCATACAAATTCAGATCCTTACCCACACAGCTTCCCACTTACTTAGTTTGAGGTGGTACCTGGGGAATCTATTTTCTTAATAACTGGAAAGTTGGTTCTGAAACCTGACCTAATCTAGTGGAATAAATAAACTAAATCCTTCAAATAATTTCCAGAAACTAGAAACTCAACTGGAGTTTTGCCAAGAATACAAGGTTATAACCTATGGCAAGAGCCTAGAATTGGTTCAAGATATATTTTAATAAATTATGACAGTTTAAGTCCAATCTCTTTTTCACATAACAGTCCTTCAACTATTTGAAAACATATATTGTGCCCCAAGCAAGGATGTACTTTTCTAGATCAAACTTAACCAGTTCCTTCAAATGTTCCTTGACATGTGTGGTTGTTACACTCTTCACCACCATGTTCCCTGACTCTAAACAAATTTCAGCTTGCTAAAAATCCTTTGAAAATGATATCACAAAAACTGAATACATTTCAAGGTGTGGTCTAATCTACAAAGGAGGTCAGGTCTCCAGTACATATAGAGGAAGCCAAATTATGAGATGCTGTTTCCCTTTGGAGAAACTTCCAAATAGGAAAACAGTTTCAGTGTCTCGAACAACCACAATTGAGTAGAGTCAGATTTATGACTGGAAAAGACAACTAGTTGGGGTCAGGAAACTAGAATCCAGGAGTTGATTTGCTTGGCGAGACACTGATCTTGATATTAGATGAGTGACAACCCTATCTAACAGCCCGTTCAACTCTTTTCTTATTGTAATGTGTTCCTAGATACATAAAAGTATTTCTCTTAAGGCAAAATACTGTACTGTGACTTGCAACCTTAGGTAGCCATCATTCCTGAGAGAACACACAAGGGAATGTTATGAGTTCACCTACTAATTATTCCCTGGCCATGATAGGAAAACAAGGATGTGATGGTCTACTGCTTCTGCTCTGCTTTAACAACAGAGAACTGCTAGAGATTCTCAATGAGGGAGTAATATGATAAGATTTGTTTTAGAAAGAAAATTCTCAAAGCCTCGGAAAAGATGGACCAAAGAAAGAAAACAAGAGTATTAGAGTGGCAAGCAGGAGGGTGTTTTAGACAAAACAAGACAATGTCAACAGAGACAGGACAGATAAAGGATAAAGGTAGGAGAGTTTGAGAGGGGGCAGAATTAATAGGACTTGATTAATTAAATGGGGAGCATGAGGAACAAGTATCCAGAATGACCTAAACTTCTGGTTTAGGAAACTGTAGATGGAGGACTATGAAATTAGCCAAGATAAAGACCACTACAGAGGTTTCTGAGGAGAGATAATGAGCTCAATGTTCTAAATGATGACATTGAAGTACTTCTAGCACATTTTTTCAGGGAGATATCTGGTAAGCAACTAGATATAAGGTCCTGGATCTTAACAAAGAATTGGGAAAGTCAAAGATACAGATGTGAGAATCCTTGAGGGAAAAGTGATAGTTAAATTTAAGGAAGCAGATAAGAACACTCATGAATATTGGATAGAACAGAGTTCGTCAAAATGTGGTCTACAGACCACCTATACCAGAATCATCTGAGATACAGATTCTTTGTCATTCATCAGAAGCCTAGGCTAATTCTGGTAGGAAATAGAGAAGGGGAGAAAGACGAAACCATGGTGAATCCAAAGTTATGGGAGAAAGCTAATACATGAATTTTCTAAAAAAAAAAAGATGGAAAGGTAACAAGAAAGTTGTAATGAAAAAGAAAGAAAGTAGAGTAATTGTGATGGTGCCAGCTTTCAGAGAATACAGATTACCTGCTATGATACCATCCATCTGTTCCAACGCTGCAGCCAACATATCACTTGCATCACTCATCATTTTCTTATTTTCTCAATTGCAAATTCCAACTTAGATCTGAAAAAATAATGATGATATAATTACATCTTTTACATGATACATGCTTGCTAGCAGGCTTGCAAATACACCTCCAAATATAACTCCACTTAGCAGTCAGATGTGGAGGGGGAACTCAAGTTGTTGAGCTGAATTAGTATCTACTGTACTACAAGACCACATGCTATACCTGTATCAGTTAATAAAAAGCAAGTAAGATTTTGTTCCTGCACTCGTGGTGTTTAAAATCCAGTAAAATGGTTTTCATGCTGTACTTTGTAGAATTCTAAGACTCTGTGAATAGCTTAGGGATTGCCTATGGAAACTAGTTGAAGGTCACAAGGGATGCTGGGTAAACAAGACCTCCTTCTCCTTTCACCAACCCCACCCAATCTCCGCTCTCTTAACACTGCCCTCCCCCCGACACCCCTATACTAGAGTTCACTGTAAGACCTCACTGAGAAAATAGTTTCACTAACATTCATACTAAAACACAAACATAAACTCTAATGGCAAGTAATAATGGAATATTATTGAAGGCCTACAATGCTCCCTACACATTTACATAAATTATCCATAATCCTTAACAATGGCAATTCTATTAAATGGGAGTATACATTTCAGTTTGAGGATCAAAGACTTGTTAGGTTTTGCATGGACATATAGCAAGTATAGAGCAAAGCCCAATTTTTAACTTATACCTGTCAGATTTCTACTACAATACTGAATTTCTGTTTATCTGATCCCATGGGCAAGTACTTGGAAATAGCAAGTCTACATGTATACCAGTTTGAAACCATTGTGTATCCCAGAAAAGCCAAGTTCTTGAAATCTTATTCAGTATTGCTGGGTGGGATTTCTTTGATTAAGGTGTTTCCATAGAGAAGTGACTCACCCAATTGTGAGTGGGATCTGTTGATTTAGATGGTTTCCATGGAAATGTGTCTCTATTCACTCAAGTTGGGCTCACTAACTGGAATCCTTTAAGAGGGAACCATTTTAGAAAAAGCTTCAGAGCCTACACAGCCAGAGACCTTTGGAGATGCAGAAAGAAAACGCTCCCAGGGAAGACTTTTGAAAGGAAAAGCTGTTAGAGAAAGCTAGCAGACATCACCATGTGCCTTCCCAGCTGACAGAGAAATCCTCAATGTTCATCAGCCCTTTCTTGAGTCAAGGTATTTTTCCCTGGATGCCTTAGTTTGGGCATTTTTAAATGGCTTTAGAAATACAAACTTGTAACTTATTAAACTCCCCCTTAAAAACCCATTCCATAGGTGGGCAACAGTGGTTTAGTGGCAGAATTCTTGCCTGCCATGCCAGAGACCCAGGTTCAATACCCGGAGCCTGCCCATGCCAAAAAAAGTGCTGTTCCATTTCTGGTATATCGCATTCCAGCAGCTTTAGCAAACTACAACACCATGTTTCAGTAGACTCTGACTGTGTAAACGAAATATCATAGGACCAGGTTTATGCTGAAACTGTGTCAGAATCTATTCTCTTTTTGATTTTAACCTATTTAAAAATATATTGAAATTATCCTTGCAAAAAATTTGGTCATTAATAGGAAAAAGTCAAGATTATGGGACTTTTAAACATTCATTCATTCAGTCCAGGTAACAGGCTAAGCACCCATGTAAATTCTCTCAACAGGGACTAAGATGGCGGCTTAGCAATGTGCGCATTTTAGTTCGTCCTCCAGAACAACTACTAAATAAGGAGAAACAGTACCAAACACTTCCTGGAGCCACAATAGTCACTGGACACACAGCGTACCCCAGTCTGGACCAGCTGGACTGGCTACAAGTCCCCGGAACCGTGAGTTCCCCAAGCTGCAGCGCCCGGCGCCCCTCTCCCACAGGCAGCTTCCTGGAGGGAAGGGAAAGAGACTCTAACAGTAGCAGGGACTGAGTCAAACCAAACACCAATTGTGGCATTAATAAACAAATTCTGACTACTAAAAATAGGCCCCCAGCTCAGGCGAAACTGGTCAAGGCGGAGGTCGCTTATTGGGCTAACTGAAAAAGAGGAAAGGGGACGAAACAGAGGTTTTTGTAGCTGTTTCTATGGAGGCTTGGATGCCTCTGGAAGCAGCGGTGGGACGACTGGGGCTCCAACTGCCCCAGGCATAGGCAGAAACAGACCCCTGGGGGAGGGGTGAAGCCCAACTTAGGTGGAATCCCTCTCTCAAGGAATTCAGACCCCAGGGCTTGGCAATTTGAAGCCATTAAAATCAGCCTCCAACCTCTCCTCTGTTTCCACCACACCCCCAGCAGGGAGAGTCTTCCAAAGTTAAAGGAGCCCCAACATCTTTTGCTGGTGGGACCCGCAGACAGATAAGCGCCACATACTGGGCAGGATAAGAAAAACAGAGCCCAGAGACTTCACAGGAAAGTCTTTCAACCTGCTGGGTCTCACCCACAGGGAAAACTGATGCAGGTGGCTCCTTCCCCCTGATAGGAGGCCAGTTCAGTCTGGGAAAACCTGGCTGGAGTCTTGTAATACCTATGTAGACCCTCCTAAGGGTGGGGAGGGAAAACGTACCTTACAAGCAGGACAAGAAACAAGAAAACAAGAACTGAAAAATTACCCTCTGTTAAACAAAACTTAAGCTAGAAGCCCAGAAAAAAGCTGACCTGAAGGTCAAAGAACAGATAGACAACAAACTCATCTAGCAAGAAAACCCTAGGTAAGATAAGTGAAAGCAACCTCCAGAATAAACTAATTAAGGTAATTAAATGTCTAAGCACCAGCAAAAACTAACAAATCACACCAGAAAAATTGAAGATATGGCCCAGTCAAAGGAACAAACCAATAGTTCAAATGAGATACAGGAGCTGAAACAACTAATTCAGAATATACGAATAGAAATGGAAAACCTCATCAAAAACCAAATCAATGAATTGAAGCAGGAAATGAAGAAGGCAAGGAATGAACAAAAAGAAGAAATGGAAAGTCTGAAAAAAGAAATCACAGAACTTATAGGAATGAAAGATACAGTAGAAGAGATGAAAAAAACAATGGAAACCTACAATGGTAGATTTCAAGAGACAGAGGTTAGGATTAGTGAACTGGAGGATGGAACATCGGAAATCCAAAAAGAAACAGAAACTATAGGGAAAAGAATGGAAAAATATGAGCAGGGGCACAGGGAATTGAATGATAATATGAAGCACACAAATATACGTGTTGTGGGTGTGCCGGAAGGCGAAGAGAAGGAAAAAGGAGAAGAAAAACTAATGGAAGAAATTATCACTGAAAAATTTCCAACTCTTATGAAAGACCTAAAATTACAGATCCAAAAGGTGCAGTGCACCACAAAGAGAATAGATCCAAATAGACGTTCTCCAAGACACTAACTAGTCAGAATGTCAGAGGTCAAAGAGAAAGAGAGGAGCTTGAAAGCAGCAAGAGAAAAGCAATCCATCACACACAAGGGAAACCCAATAAGACTATGTGTAGATTTCTCAGCAGAAACCATGGAGGCAAGAAGACAGTGAGATGATATATTTAAATTACTAAAAGAGAAAAACTGCCAGCCAAGAATTCTATACCCAGTAAAATTGTCCTTCACAAATGAGGGAGAAATTAAAACATTTCAGACAAAAAGTCACTGAGAGAATTTGTGACCAAGAGACCAGCTCTGCAAGAAATACTAAAGGGAGCACTAGAGACAGACATGAAAAGACAGAAGAGAGAGGTGTGGAGAAGAGCGTAGAAAGAAGGAAAATTAGATATGACACATAAAATACAAAAGGCAAAATGGTAGAGGAAAGTACTACCCAAACAGTAATAACACTAAATGTTAATGCATTGAACTCCCTAATCAAAAGACATAGACTGGCAGAATGGATTGAAAAACAGGATCCTTCTATATGCTGTCTACAGGAAACACATCTTAGACCCAAATATAAACATAGGTTGAAAGTGAAAGGTTGGGAAAAGATATTTCATGCAAATAACAACCAGGAAAGAGCAGTAGCTATACTAATATCCAACAAATTAGACTTCAAATGTAAAACAGTTAAAAGGGACAAAGAAGGATACTATCTAATAATAAAAGGAACAATTAAACAAGAAGACATAACAATCATAAATATTTATGCACCAAACCACAATGCCCCAAAATACGTGAGGCAAACACTGCAAATACTGAAAAGGGAAATAGACACATCTACCATAATAGTTGGAGGCTTCAATTCGCCACTCTCATCAATGGACAGAACATCTAGACAGAGGATCAATAAAGAAACAGAGGATTTGAATATTACAATAAATGAGCTAGACTTAAGAGACATTTATACGACATTACACCCCACAACAGCAGGATACACCTTTTTCTCAAGTGCTCATGGATCATTCTCAAAGATAGACCCTATGCTGGGTCACAAAGCAAGTCTCAACAAATTTAAAAAGACTGAAATCATACACAACACTTTCTCAGATCATAAAGGAATGAAGTTGGAAATCAATAATAGGCAGAGAGCCAGAAAATTCACAAATACGTGGAGGCTCAACAACACACTCTTAAACAACCAGTGGGTCAAGGAAGAAATCACAAGAGAAATCAGTAAATATCTCGAGGCGAATGAAAATGAAAACACAACGTATCAAAACTTATGGGACGTAGAAAAGGCAGTGCTAAGAGGGAAATTTATTGCCCTAAATGCCTATATCAAAAAAGAAGAAAGGGCAAAAATTCAGTAATTAACTGTCCACTTGGAAGAACTGGAGAAAGAACAGCAAACTGACCCCAAAGCAAGCAAAAGGAAAGAAATAACAAAGATTAGAGCAGAAATAAATGAAATTGAGAACATGAAAACAATAGAGATAATCAATAAAACCAGAAGTTGGTTCTATGAGAAAAACAATAAGATTGATGGGCCCTTAGCAAGAGTGATAAAAAGAAGAAGAGAGAGGATGGAAATAAATAAGATCAGAAATGGAAGAGGAGACATAACCACTGACCTCACAGAAATAAAGGAGGTAATAACAGGATACAATGAACAACTTTATGCTAATAAATACAACAATGTAGATGAAATGGACAAGTTCCTAGAAAGGCAGGAACAACTAACTTCGACTCAAGAAGAAATAGATGACCTCAACAAACCAATCACAAGTAAAGAAACTGAATCAGTCATTAAAAAGCTTCCCAAAAAGAAAAGTCCAGGACCACACGGCTTCACATGTGAATTCTACCAAACATTCCAGAAAGAATTAGTACCAATCCTGCTCAAACTTTTCAAAAAAATTGAAGTGGAGGGAAAGCTACCTAATTCATTTTATGAAGCCAACAACACCCTCATACCAAAACCAGGCAAAGATATTTCAAAAAAAGAAAACTACAGACTAATCTCTCTAATGAATATAGATGCAAAAATCCTGAACAAAATTCTAGCACATCGAATCCAGCAACACATTAAAAAAATTATACATCATGACCAAGTAGGAGTCATCCCAGGTATGCAAGGATGGTCCAACATAAGAAAATCAATTAATGTGATACACCATATCAACAAATCAAAGCAGAAAAATCACATGATCATCTCAATTGATGCAGAGAAGGCATTTGACAAGATTCAACATCCTTCCCTGTTGAAAACAGTTCAAAGGATAGGAATACAAGGGAATTTCCTTAAAACGATAAAGGGAATATATGAAAAACCCACAGCTAATATCATCCTCGATGAGGAAAAACTGAAAACTTTCCCCCTAAGATCAGGAACAAGACAAGGATGTCCACTATCACCACTGTTATTCAACATCATGTTGGAAGTTCTAGTGAGAGCAATTAGACAAGAAAAAGAAATACAAGGCATCAAAATTGGAAAAGAAGAAGTAAAACTATCACTGTCTGCAGATGATATGATACTATACGTCGAGAACCCTGAAAAATCCACAGCAAAACTACTAGAGCTAATAAACGAGTACAGCAAAGTGGCAGGTTACAAGAGCAACATTCAAAAATCTGTAGTGTTTCTATACACTAGTAATGAACAAGCTGAGGGGGAAACCAAGAAACGAATTCCATTTACAATTGCAACTAAAAGAATAAAATACTTAGGAATAAATTTAACAAAAGATACAAAAGATGTATACAAAGAAAACTACAAGAAACTGTTAAAAGAAATCACAGAAGACCTAAACAGATGGAGGGACACACCATGTTCATGGATCGGAAGACTCAATATAGTTAAGATGTCAATTCTACCTAAATTGATTTACAGATTCAATGAATACCAATCAAAATCCCAACAACTTACTTTTCAGAAATAGAAAAACCAATAAGCAAATTTATCTGGAAGGGCAGGGTGTCCTGAATTGCTAAAAGTATCTTGAGGAAAAAAAATGAAGCTGGAGGTCTCACGCTGCCTGATTTTAAGGCATATTATGAAGCCACAGTGGTCAAAACAGCATGGTATTGGCATAAAGATAGATATATCGACCAATGGAATCGAATAGAGTGCTCAGATATAGACCCTCTCATCTATGGACATTTGATCTTTGATAAGGCAGTCAAGCCAATTCACCTGGGACAGAACAGTCTCTTCAATAAATGGTGCCTAGAGAACTGGATATCCATATGCAAAAGAATGAAAGAAGACCCATATCTCACACCCTACACAAAAGTTAACTCAAAATGGGTCAAAGATCTAAACATTAGGTCTAAGACCATAAAACAGTTAGAGGAAAATGTAGGGAGATATCTTATAAATCTTATAATTGGAGGCGGTTTTATAGACCTTACACCTAAAGCAAGAGCACTGAAGAAAGAAATAAATAAATGGGAGCTCCTCAAAATTAAACACTTTTGTGCATCAAAGAACTTCATCAAGAAAGTAAAAAGACAGCCTACACAATGGGAGACAATATTTGGAAACGACATTTCAGATAAAGGTCTAGTATCCAGAATTTATAAAGAGATTGTTCAACTTAACAACAAAAAGACAGCCAATCCAATTACAAAATGGGGAAAAGACTTGAACAGACACTTCTCAGAAGAGGAAATACAAATGGCCAAAAGGCACATGAAGAGATGCTCAATGTCCCTGGCCGTTAGAGAAATGCAAATCAAAACCACAATGTGATATCATCTCACACCCACCAGAATGGCCATTATCAGCAAAACAGAAAATGACAAGTGCTGGAGAGGATGTGGAGAAAGAAGCACACTTATTCACTGTTGGTGGGAACGTCAAATGTTGCAACCACTGTGGAAGGCAGTTTGGCGGTTCCTCAAAAAGCTGAATATAGAATTGCCATATGACCCAGCAATACCATTGCTAGGTATCTACTCAGAGGACTGAAGGGCAATGACACAAATGGACATTTGCACACCAATGTTTATAGCAGCATTATTTACAACTGCAAGGAGACGGAAACAGCCAAAATGTCCATCAACAGACGAGTGGCTAAACAAACTGTGGTATATACATATGATGGAATATTATGCAGCTTTAAGACAGAATAAACTTATGAAGTATGTAACAACATGGATCGACCTTGAGAACATTATGCTGAGTGAGACTAGCCAAAAACTAAAGGACAAATACTCTGTGGTCTCACTGGTATGAACTGACATTAGTGAATAAACTTGGAATATGTCATTGGTAACAGAGACCATCAGGAGATAGAAATAGGGTAAGATAGTGGGTAATTGGAGATGAAGGGATACAGACTGTGCAACAGGACTGGATACAAAAACTCTGAAATGGACAGCACCATACTACCTAACTGTAATGTAATTATGTTAAAACACTGAATGAAGCTGCATGTGAGAATGATAGAGGGAGGAGGGCTGGGGACATAAATGAAATCAGAAAGAAAGATAGATGTTAAAGATCGAGATGGTATAATCTAGGAATGCCTAGAGTGTATAATAATAGTGAAATGTACAATGTACAAATTTTAAAAATGTTTTTTGCATGAGGAAGAACAAAGGAATGTCATTATTGCAGGGTGTTGAAAATAGATGATAATTAATACTTTAAAATGTCACCTTATGTGTGAGACTAAAGCAAAAAATGTTTATTTGTTACTAAATTTATATTTTGACTAGAGCATTTCCTAATATTACTCATGTAGTAAATTTGATTGAATGTCATAAGTACTGAATCTCAGGTAGGACATGAGATTCTGTTGGTTTGTCCAGAGTGATGCCCCGATGAATCCCAGAGTGATTTGATCAGTGACTGGAAAAGTGTTTGTGAGCCCCCTTTGGGGAATGGTGAGAGCAGGCAGAAATTCAACTTCCCCAAGTTGAATTCTTGATATTCTCACAAGCAGTGTGGACAATCAAAGCTATAGGCTGAGCCCCTAGTCTTGGGGTTTGTTCATATGAAACTTAACCCCACAAAGGACAGGTCAAGTCTACTTAAAATTTAGGCCTAAGAGTCACCCCCAAGAGAGCCTCTTTTGTTGCTCAGATGTGGCCTCTCTCTCCAGCCAACATGACGAGCAGTCTCACCACCCTCCCCTTATCTGCGTGGGACATGACTCCCAGGGGTGTGGACCTTCCTGGCAATGTGGGACAGAGATCCTGGAATGAGCTGAGACTCAACATCAAAGGACTGAGAAAAACCCTAGAATGAGCTGAGAATTAACATGAAGGGATTGAGAGAACCTTCTTGACCAAAGGGGGAAGAGTGAAATGAGACTAAGTGTCAATGGCTGAGAGATTCCAGAGTCGAGAGGTTATCCTGGAGGTTATTCTTATGCATTAAGAATATTGCATTTTTCTGTTGTGTTGCTAGTTCCTCTAAACCGATGCAAATGTACTAAGAAACGATGATCATGCATCTATGTGATGATGTTAAGAATTACTGATTGCATATGTAGAATGGTATGATTTCTAAATGTTGTGTTAATTTCTTTTTTTTCCGTTAATAAAAAAAAAAAGAAACATGAAAAAAAAAAAAAGAATATTGCATTATTCTTATCACCTTGCTGTTCAAGATGTAGCAGAGAGGCTGGAGGGAACTGCCTGAAAATGTGGAGCTGTGTTCCAGTAGCCATGTTTCCTGATGATGATTGAACAATGATATAGCTTTCACAATGAGACCCTGTGAATATGAAAACCATGTGTCTGATGCTCCCTTTAGCTACTATATCAACAGAAGAGCAGAACATATGGAATAAAAATAAATAATAGGGGGAACAAATGTTAAAATAAATTCAGTTTGAAATGCTAGTGGTAAATGAAAGCGAGGGGTAAGGGGTATGGTATGTATAATCTTTATTTTCTCTATTATCATTTTATTTCTTTTTCTGTTGTCTTTTTATTTCTTTTTCTAAATCGATGCAAATGTACTAAGAAATGATGAATATGCAACTATGTGATGATATTAAGAATTACTGATTGTATATGTAGAATGGAATGATATGTTAATGTTTTGTTTGTTAATTTTTTTTTAATTAATAAAAAAAGTTAAAAAAAAAAATTCTCTCAACAGGCCTGAAAAAGGCTCCTGCTGCTTTGGTAAAGAAAAGGCATGCTGTTCAACAGAAACCTATGCCCTCTGTTTCTAAGCAGTCAGACATCACCTTCCATTTTATTTTCATAAACATTTTTATAGTTCTGGTAAACAGCTTCTTGGATCAGTTCTCTAGTATCATTCACTCTAGTAAAATGCCATGTAATTAAAAAAAAATATCACTTTGATCTTATAGTATTTTCACCTAAGGATTTCCCACAACTATGCTTAACTTCAGAAGATTTCAAATATTACCACCATTTTATGTGGGAAAATTACAGCATAAAATTGCCCAGGGCACTTGTTTAGTCATCCAGAAACTGGGGATAGGAGCAGTAGGAGGACTGGGTTGGTGGGGGGAGTTTTCAAAAATTCCTGCTTGTACGATTAGCCAGTGCTCAGTACAAAGGGGTGGGGCATCCATTTAATAACCACACTTAATGCTGAAGAACACAGAACATTAACATTGAAACACAAAGGATTATGCCCAAGAGGGTACAATCGCTGAGTTTCATAATTAAGTGGTTTGCATTCCCTTTCATTTTAAAAGTAGTACTTCAAAGAACTCTACACAGACAGACACACAGACACACACACACATATATATATAAACAAAGGGATGTGTGTTAAAGATCAGCTATAAATATTATGAATGCCAATAAAACAAAGTTAATACCCATATTAGAAAAACACTCTCCCCATCTCACCAAATTAGAAGCACAAATACTCATCTGTGTTAGCACGTATATTTTGGGTGGAGTATAAACATGTTTTCAAGTATGGAAGCAGTTATCTTTTTCTACTCTGTTCTGTTCAATGAGCCTTTTGAATGCCATGATATGGAGGTATGAGACAACTTAGACAATGCTTTTCAAAATGGTGAACAGTTTTCCAAAAATATATACCCAACTTGCTAGAGACTAATACTTTGTTTAACATAATAAAAATATCATGGCAATATTAAATTGCTATAAAATTTTAGGAATACCTATTCTCAAGTTTTTGTACTTATGTAGCAAAGTGACACCAGTTGAACTCAATTTGGAATACCATTAAGCAAAATTACCTATATTTAACTACTTTTAATTTATTAAGAGAGATCTTTGGCCTTTGAATACGTCCCCCTTATCCTGCTCATTTTCCCCCTTAATACTTACCACCCTTGCAATATTACTATATATTTACTTATTGTATTTGCAGTCTATCTTCTTCTTACTGGAATGTATGCTCCATGAGGGCAGCGCTTTTTTGTTTTTATTACCTATTTTGTTCACTGATGCATCATCAGTGCCCAAAAGTGGCTGGCATATAGTAAGTGCTTAACAAATGTTGGCTGGATGAATGAACTCTGGGTGTGGAATACTGGAAAGCTATCATTCAGATTAGGAATAGCACAGGATTGCTGGGGAATTCAGTAATCATCTGAATTTTGGGATATATCTGCAGCCCAATCAGAGAAAACCTTATATTCCTCTGGGATCGTAGGTTTGTGAGGCAGGAATGCATATAAATGAGTACACACTATCCTGACCAGGGAGCAATCTGTTAAATTTCATTACTTCAGACTTCACGATTCACAAATATAACATTAACTACTCTATTAGGGGCTATAGTGAGCTATGACACTTGGGGACATGGTCAAGAAAAGAATACTCACTAAAACAACAAAAGAAACAAACTGAAACAAAAGAAACAAGTACATAAAGTAATCTGTGCTAAGAATAAAGTTATATTTGCTTGTTGCTATTAGTGTGGACAAATTTGACTCAGATTACAAGCAAAATAACTAGAGCATAATGTTTATAATATAAAGTGGTCTCAGCAAAAATGGTTAAAATGAATCAAGCCTTTAGATCTATCTTGAAATATATAGAAAATATAGGCATAAAATATGAAGTTCAACAACAGGAAACAATCAGACAAATCCAAAAAGGTGACCTGAATAAACAAGAAAACATACCATTTTCATAAATAGGAAAACAATATTATAAACTTTCTGCCAAATTAACCTGTAGATAAAATGAATGCCAATCAAAATCCCAACAGTTTTCATGAAACTTGATAAGATGGTGATGAAATGCATATAGAAGAGGAAGAGTTTAAAAATAACCAAGGCATTTCTGAGAAATTAGAACAGGGAGGAGGTACTTGACCTATTTTTCTTTTTTTTCTAACTCCAAAAAACATTTCATTTTAAAAAGTATTTAAAACACAGAAAACAAGGCAACATTTATTCTTTTTTTTCTCCTCTTCTGGTATGGGATCTGTTGGTGGCTCCTCCACTGTTGCACTGTTGCTCTCTGAGCTGGTGTGCCATCACTGGTTCTTTCCTCTGCCATACTTGTAACCCCTCTTGCCCCTCTCTTTGTCCTCAGTAGATGTGCCTTCTTCATTGTTCTGTTGGCTTTCTGTTGTTTCTCCAAGCTGTATCTCCTCAGTCTCCATTGGAATGCTCTCATCTTCCTTCCTTTCTTCAATTTTATTGGCTGCCTACTTTTCTTCAGGAACAATACTGCTCTGTGTCCAGCTTGTTCTGCTGCCTCTTTCTCCCTTTCCTCTGCCTGAGCAATTTCAGCTGCAACTTTCTCCATATCCACTTCTACCTTCAAACCGTACAACCTTTTAAGTTCATTGTTAAATGAATCTGTGCTTTCCAGGAATTTTCTCTTCTTTTCCTGGTGTCACTCCTCTATTTGAAGAAGTTCAGCTTCTAGTCTTTGGCCATTAAGGACCAGACCTGCCATATGAGGACCTGCATTCTGGCTGTTGTGACAACTGACCGAATGTCTGGCACCACACTCTTGCTAAGGATTTCGATGATGAGGCGGTGGTTTCTCTAGAAATGGGCAGTGGCTGTATGCTTCATTCATTGGAAATCCATCATCATATTCATCTGGATCTTCAGCAGGCTGAATGCTCTGTAAGGTTCTCCTTTCTCCATGCAAGACTGTCTCTGTTGACTTTCTTCCTCTAAAGCATCTTCTGCATGACCTTTTGCATTTATGTAAGCAAGGTATGCGGGGGAATTATGATAGACCTTCATAGATTCATTGTACTCTATCTTTCCTGCTTCATAATCACTTAAATTCTCTTGCTTCTCTACATCAGTGGGATCTCGCCACATGCCACCAATAATATTGCCAATTTCCCACAACTTTAAGTCAGGGTTGGAAGCCTTTACTTGGTCCCAGACCTTTCTGCTGTACCTCATGTAAGGCATCAGTGGCTTACCTGGTAGCTTTGGGAGTTTGGGAATCATAATACCAGAGGATGCCATGACCCGGCTGTTGGTGCCCAGGTTGCCTCCCAGAGTCTAGTTGTTGTAAGTGAGAAGACTATATGGATTGTATCCCACAAACCCTGGTGTGCTGGGCATTTGTGTAGCAGGAGTTGGGGTGGGAGGTGGGGTATAAGATGGTCTTTTTGACATCTTGGAAGATTAACTTCTCAGTTCCTTAAGAATGAATACGAGACACTGCAGGCAGAAGGAGTGCCTCGACTTATTTTTAAACTATATTAATCAGGATTAAGTGATATTGGTGCATGTGGTAGGCTAAATAATAGGCCCCCCAAATATGTCTGCATCCTAATATCTGGAACCTGCAAATGTTACCATGTATGGCAAAGGGACATGCAGGGGTGATTAAGTGAAGAATCATGAGATGGGTAGATTATCCTGGATTATCTGGGTGGACCCGATATAATCACAACAGTTGTTATAAGAGGGATACAGAAGGAGTCAGAGTCAGAGGAGGAACACAATGTGAAGACAGAGGCAGAAACTGGAATGATGTGGCTACATGCCAAAGAACGCTAAGGAACCCTGCAGAAGCTGAAAGAGAGAGGAACGGGTTCTCCCTGATCAACACAGAAGGAATCAACACAACAAATACCTTCATTTTAGAACATAATACTAATTTTAGACTTCTAACATTTAGAACTGTAAAAAGATAAATTTGTGTTGTTTAAGCTAGTAAGTTTGTGGTAATATATTTCAGTAGCTATAGTAAATTAATATAGCACAGAAAAGGAAAAACTGATTAATTAAATAGAGAACCCAGAAACATATCCAGGCATGTTTGCAATTTTGATGTAAAGAGAAATGTCATGACAGATGGGCAGAAAAAGGACTACTGAATAAAAGCAAGTAGAATAAAATGATTATCCATATAAAAATATAATAAAATTGAGTCTCTCTTTCACATCATAAACAAAAATCAATTCTAGATGGCTTATGTTGGTATGCAGTATGGTGGGGGCCACATTTCATTCTTTTCCATGTGAGTATCCTGCTAGTTCAGCATCATTGGTTGAATTTTTCTGAAGGGGGAAAGGAGTGCACAGGCTGAGAATCAAACCCAGTTCTCTCACATAGCAGGTGAAACTTCTACCACTGAACCACCCCTGCATACCAGGGCTTAAGTATTTTAAGCTTTAAAACTGTAGAAAAAATATATAGATTAATATCTTTATTCCTGGAAGAAAGAAAGAATTTTTTAGGCAAGATTTTAAAAAGGAGAAAATATTCTCAATATATAAAATGAACAAAAGATTTGCATAAAAATCACAAAGAATTCCTATGAATCAATAAAAAGGGTTGTGGGAGGTCATGAATAGACATTTAACATAAGATGAAACACTTTTGGCCAACAAAAATATGAGATGTTTAATATCATTAATAATTAGGGAATTTAAGACAACAATGTGAGAGGAGGATCCAAGATGGCAGCTTAGTGAGGTGTGGGATTTAGTTCGTCCTCCAGAGCAGCTAGTAAATAGCCAGAAACAGTATAGAACAACTGCTGGGGCCACGTCAGTGACCAGACACACAGTGAACCCCAGTCTGGACGAGCTGGACTGGTTGCAAGCCCATACAGAACCGTGAGACCCTCAAGCAATGGTGGCCGGCGCCCCTCCCCCACAGGCTGCTTCCCAGAGGGGAAAGGAAAGGGACTTTACCAGCAGCAGGAGCTGAGCCCAACCAACCTCCAATTGTGGAATTAACAAATTCTGACTACTAAAAACAGGTCCCCAGCTCAGCTGAACCTCGAGTCAAAGCGGAGGTTGCTGGTTTTTGCCCTGGTGCAGAGAGGGCAGGGCTGACAGAAAAAGAAAAAAAGGGAGGACTTCCTGGAAGATGGCGGCTTAGTAAGACGCGCGGATCTTAGTTTCTTCTCCAGGACACCTACTCGGGGAGTAGAAACGATACAGAAAGCGCCCAAAGCCACAACAGAGATAAAAAAGACAGCGTACCCCATCCTGGAACGGCTGGCTGGCTGAGAGAAGCAGCTCGGGTGAGATCGCCGAGGCGCGCGGGCCTTACCGGGCGGGGTGGCAAGCGGCCGGAGTTACTCCCTTCCCCCTTCCCGGGCCGGCTGGGAGAATTGGAGAGGCGGTCCCCTGAAACAAAGACGGCTGGCGCCCACACCACGCGCAGCCCCCGGACCAACTGAGAGAATTGGATCGGAAACCCCCAGGCCGCGGAGAACGGTGACGGGTGGGGGAGGCCCCTTCCAAACCCGTGACTCCCGGGGAACGTGCACTCTCTCGGGCGGGCCGCTGCGGCTGGCGCCCTCCCGCCACGCTTGTTGCCCAGGGCCGACTAGGAAATTCGGACGGGCTCTTTCCCTGGCGGCGGCGACCAGCAACCCTCCCTGCGTTCGGACCCCGGGCCGGCTCAAGCCGTTTCGGCTAGCGAACCCCCAGGACGGCGAGAGTTTTCCAAAGTTTAAGGTCCCACAGCACCTTTTACTGGTGGGACCCGCAGACAAACGGGTGCCACGAGCGCCACCTACTGGGCAGGATAAGAAAAACAGAACCCAGAGATTTCACAGAAAAATATTACAACCTTGCTGGATCCGACACCAAGAGAAATCTGAATAAATGCCCAGACGCCAGCAGCAGAAGATAACTGTCCACGCTCAAAAGATTGAGAATATGGCTCAGTCAAAGGAACAAACCAATAGCTCAAATGAGACACAAGAGCTGAGACAACTAATGCTGAATATACGAACAGAAATGGAAAACCTCTTCAAAAATGAAATCGATAAATTGAGGGAGGACATGAAGAGGACATGGGCTGAACATAAAGAAGAAATAGAAAAACTGAAAAAACAAATCGCAGAACTTATGGAAGTGAAGGATAAAGTAGCAAACATAGAAAAAATAATGGATAGCTACAATGATAGATTTAAAGAGACAGAAGATAGAATTAGTGATTTGGAGGATGGAACATCTGAATTCCAAAAAGAAACAGAAACTATAGGGAAAAGAATGGAAAAATTTGAACAGGGTATCAGGGAACTCAAGGACAATATGAACCGCACAAATATACGTGTTGTGGGTGTCCCAGAAGGAGAAGAGAAGGGAAAAGGAGGAGAAAAACTAATGGAAGAAATTATCACTGAAAATTTCCCAACTCTTATGAAAGACCTAAAATTACAGATCCAAGAAGTGCAGCGCACTCCAAAGAGATTAGACCCAAATAGGCGTTCTCCAAGACACTTACTAGTTAGAATGTCAGAGGTCAAAGAGAAAGAGAAGATCTTGAAAGCAGCAAGAGAAAAACAATCCATTACATACAAGGGAAACCCAATAAGATTTTGTGTAGATTTCTCAGCAGAAACCATGGAAGCTAGAAGACAGTGGGATGATATATTTAAAATACTAAAAGAGAAAAACTGCCAACCAAGACTCCTATATCCAGCAAAATTATCCTTCAAAAATGAGGGAGAAATTAAAACATTCTCAGACAAAAAGTCACTGAGAGAATTTGTGACCAAGAGACCAGCTCTGCAAGAAATACTAAAGGGAGCACTAGAGTCAGATACAAAAAGACAGAAGAGAGAGATATGGAAAAGAGTGTAGAAAGAAGGAAAATCAGATATGATATATATAATACAAAAGGCAAAATGTTAGAGGAAAATATTATCCAAACAGTAATAACACTAAATGTCAATGGACTGAATTCCCCAATCAAAAGACATAGATTGGCAGAATGGATTAAAAAACAGGATCCTTCTATATGCTGTCTACAGGAAACACATCTTAGACCCAAAGATAAACATAGGTTGAAAGTGAAAGGTTGGGAAAAGATATTTCATGCAAATAACAACCAGAAAAGAGCAGGAGTGGCTATACTAATATCCAACAAATTAGACTTCAAATGTAAAACAGTTAAAAGAGACAAAGAAGGACACTATCTACTAATAAAAGGAACAATTAAACAAGAAGACATAACAATCATAAATATTTATGCACCGAATCAGAATGCCCCAAAATACGTGAGGAATATACTGCAAACATTGAAAAGGGAAATAGACTCATATACCATAATAGTTGGAGACTTCAACTCACCACTCTCATCAAGGGACAGAACATCTAGACAGAGGATCAACAAAGAAATAGAGAATCTGAATATTACTATAAATGAACTAGACTTAATAGACATTTATAGGACATTACATCCCACAACAGCAGGATACACCTTTTTCTCAAGTGCTCATGGATCATTCTCAAAGATAGACCATATGCTGGGTCACAAAGCAAGTCTTAACAAATTTAAAAAGATTGAAATCTTACACAACACTTTCTCGGACCATAAAGGAATGATGTTGGAAATCAATAATAGGCAGAGTGCCAGAAAATTCACAAATACGTGGAGGCTCAACAACACACTCCTAAACAACGACTGGGTCAAAGAAGAAATTGCAAGGGAAATTAGCAAATACCTCGAGGCGAATGAAAATGAAAACACAACATATCAAAACTTATGGGACGCAGCAAAGGCAGTGCTAAGAGGGAAATTTATTGCTCTAAATGCCTATATCAGAAAAGAAGAAAAGGCAAAAATTCAGGAATTAACTATCCATTTGGAAGAACTGGAGAAAGAACAGCAAGCTAACCCCAAAGCAAGCAAAAGGAAAGAAATAACAAAGATTAGAGCACAAATAAATGAAATTGAAAACATGAAAACAATAGAGAAAATCAATAAGGCCAGAAGTTGGTTCTATGAGAAAATCAATAAGATTGATGGGCCCTTATCAAGATTGACAAAAAGAAGAAGAGAGAGGATGCAAATAAATAAGATCAGAAATGGAAGAGGAGACATAACTACTGACCTCACAGAAATAAAGGAGGTAATAACAGGATACTATGAACAACTTTACGCTAATAAATACAACAATTTAGAGGAAATGGACGGGTTCCTGGAAAGACATGAACAACCAACTTTGACTCAAGAAGACATAGATGACCTCAACAAACCAATCACAAGTAAAGAAATTGAATTAGTCATTCAAAAGCTTCCTAAAAAGAAAAGTCCAGGACCAGATGGCTTCACATGTGAATTCTACCAAACGTTCCAGAAAGAATTAGTACCAATTCTCTTCAAACTCTTCAAAAAAATCGAAGTGGAGGGAAAACTACCTAATTCATTCTATGAAGCCAACATCACCCTCATACCAAAACCAGGCAAAGATATTACAAAAAAAGAACACTACAGGCCAATCTCTCTAATGAATACAGATGCAAAAATCCTCAATAAAATTCTAGCAAATCGTATCCAACAGCACATTAAAAGAATTATACATCATGACCAAGTAGGATTCATCCCAGGTATGCAAGGATGGTTCAACATAAGAAAATCAATTAATGTAATACACCATATCAACAAATCAAAGCAGAAAAATCACATGATCATCTCAATTGATGCAGAGAAGGCATTCGACAAGATTCAACATCCTTTCCTGTTGAAAACACTTCAAAGGATAGGAATACAAGGGAACTTCCTTAAAATGATAGAGGGAATATATGAAAAACCCACAGCTAATATCATCCTCAATGGGGAAAAATTGAAAACTTTCCCCCTAAGATCAGGAACAAGACAAGGATGTCCACTATCACCACTATTATTCAACATTGTGTTGGAGGTTCTAGCCAGAGCAATTAGACAAGAAAAAGAAATACAAGGCATCAAAATTGGAAAGGAAGAAGTAAAACTATCACTGTTTGCAGACGATATGATACTATACGTCGAAAACCCGGAAAAATCCACAACAAAACTACTAGAGCTAATAAATGAGTACAGCAAAGTAGCAGGTTACAAGATCAACATTCAAAAATCTGTAGCATTTCTATACACTAGCAATGAACAAGCTGAGGGGGAAATCAAGAAACGAATCCCATTTACAATTGCAACTAAAAGAATAAAATACCTAGGAATAAATTTAACTAAAGAGACAAAAAACCTATATAAAGAAAACTACAAAAAACTGCTAAAAGAAATCACAGAAGACCTAAATAGATGGAAGGGCATACCGTGTTCATGGATTGGAAGACTAAATATAGTTAAGATGTCAATCCTACCTAAATTGATTTACAGATTCAATGCAATACCAATCAAAATCCCAACAACTTATTTTTCAGAAATAGAAAAACCAATAAGCAAATTTATCTGGAAGGGCAGGGTACCCCGAATTGCTAAAAACATCTTGAGGAAAAAAAAACGAAGCTGGAGGTCTCGCGCTGCCTGACTTTAAGGCATATTATGAAGCCACAGTGGTCAAAACAGCATGGTATTGGCATAAAGATAGATATATCGACCAATGGAATCGAATAGAGTGCTCAGATATAGACCCTCTCATCTATGGACATTTGATCTTTGATAAGGCAGTCAAGCCAACTCACCTGGGACAGAGCAGTCTCTTCAATAAATGGTGCCTAGAGAACTGGATATCCATATGCAAAAGAATGAAAGAAGACCCATCTCTCACACCCTATACAAAAGTTAACTCAAAATGGATCAAAGATCTAAACATTAGGTCTAAGACCATAAAACAGTTAGAGGAAAATGTTGGGAGATATCTTATGGATCTTACAACTGGAGGCAGTTTTATGGACCTTAAACCTAAAGCAAGAGCACTGAAGAAGGAAATAAATAAATGGGAACTCCTCAAAATTAAACACTTTTGTGCATCAAAGAACTTCATCAAGAAAGTAGAAAGACAGCCTTCACAATGGGAGACAATATTTGGAAATGATATATCAGATAAAGGTCTAGTATCCAGAATTTATAAAGAGATTGTTCATCTCAACAACAAAAAGACAGCCAACCCAATTACAAAATGGGAAAAAGACTTGAACAGACACCTCTCAGAAGAGGAAATACGGATGGCCAAGAGGCACATGAAGAGATGCTCAATGTCCCTGGCCATTAGAGAAATGCAAATCAAAACCACAATGAGATATCATCTCACACCCACCAGAATGGCCATTATCAACAAAACAGAAAATGACAAGGGCTGGAGAGGATGCGGAGAAAGAGGCACACTTATCCACTGTTGGTGGGAATGTCAAAGGGTGCAACCACTGTGGAAGGCAGTTTGGCGGTTCCTCAAAAAGCTGAATATAGAACTGCCATACGACCCAGCAATACCATTGCTAGGTATCTACTCAAAGGACTTAAGGGCAAAGACACAAACGGACATTTGCACACCAATGTTTATAGCAGCATTATTTACAATTGCAAAGAGATGGAAACAGCCAAAATCTCCATCAACAGAAGAGTGGCTAAACAAACTGTGGTATATACATACGATGGAATATTATGCAGCTTTAAGACAAGATAAACTTATGAACCATGTAATAACATGGATGGACCTAGAGAATATTATGCTGAGTGAATCCAGCCAAAAACTAAAGGACAAATACTGTATGGTCCCACTGATGTGAACGGACATTCGAGAATAAACTTGAAATATGTCATTGGTAACAGAGTTCAGCAGGAGTTAGAAACAGGGTAAGACAATGGGTAATTGAAGCTGAAGGGATACAGACTGTGCAACAGGACTAGATACAAAAACTCAAAAATGGACAGCACAATAATACCTAATTGTAAAGTAATCATGTTAAAACACTGAATGAAGCTGCATCTGAGCTATAGGTTTTTGTTTTGTTTTGTGTTGTTTTGTTTTGATTTTACTATTATTACTTTTATTTTTTTCTCTATATTAACATTCTATATCTTTTTCGGTTATGTTGCTAGTTCTTCTAAACCAATGCAAATGTACTAAGAAAGGATGATCATGCATCTATGTGATGATGTTAAGAATTAATGATTGCATGTGTAGAATGGTATGATCTCTAAATGTTGGGTTAATTTCTTTTCTTCCGTTAATTAAAAAAAAAAAAAAAGAGAAGGGATAATTGGAGATGAAGGGATACAGACTGTACAACGGGACTGGATATAAAAACTCAGAAATGGACAGCACAATACTACCCAATTGTAATGCAATTATGTTAAAACACTGAATGAAGCTGCATGTGAGGTATAGGTTTTTTGTTTTTGTTTTTTTTGTTTTTTTTCTTTCTATTATTGTTTTAATTCTTATTCTGTTGTCTTTTTATTTCTTTTTCTAAATCGATGCAAATGTACTAAGAAATGATGAATATGCAACTATGTGATGTTATTAAGAATTACTGATTGTACATGTAGATTGGAATGATTTCTAATTGTTTTGTTAATTCTTTTTTAATTAATAAAAAAAAAATCAAAAAAAAAAAAAAAAAAAGAAAAAAAGGGAAAAAACCCCAAAACAAAACAGGTTTTTCAGATCGGATAGCATACACTACTTGAAAGGGTCTTGGCCTTGAAGGAAAGAAGGGGTCACACAGGACCTGGAGATACACAAAGCAACATAGCAACTTAAGCTCTTGATTGGGAAAGCCAAGGAATGGGGTCCCTGCTCTGAAAAGGATTTTTCTTTCTCTTTTCTGTGGTTGCATTTCTACGGCTTGACTACTCTTTGACATCTTAACTATATTTAGTCTTCCAATCCATGAACATGGTATGCCCTTCCATCTATTCATATCTTCTATGATTTCTTTTAACAATTTCTTGTAGTTTTATTTGTATAGGTCTTTTGTATCTTTAGTTAAATAAATTCCTAAATATCTTATTCTTTTGGTTGCAATTGTAAATGGATTTTTTTTCTTGATTTCCCCTTCAGGTTGTTCATTATTAGTGTACAGAAACATTACAGATTTTGAGTGTTGATCTTGTAACCTGCCACTTTGCTATACTCATTTATTAGCTCTAGTATGTTTCTGTGGATTTTGGGGGGGTTTCAGCATATAGTATCATATCATCTGCAAACACTGAGAGTTTTACTTCTTCCTTTTCAATTTTGATACCTTGGATTTCTTTTTCTCATCTAATTGCTAAGCCTAAAACTTCCAACACAATGTTGAAAAACAATGGTGATAGTGGACATTCTTCTCTTGTTCCTGATCTTAAAGAGAAGTTTTCAGTTTTTCCCATTGAGGGTGATGTTTGTTGTGGGTTTTGCATATATTCCCTTTATTATTGAGGAAGTTCCCTTCTATTCCTATCATTTGAAGTGTTTTCAACAGGAAAGGATGTCAAATTTTGTCAAATGCTTTTTATGCATTAATCGAGATGATCATGTGGTTTTTCTGTTTTGATTTGTTGATATGGTGCATTACATTAATTGATTTTCTGAAGTTGAACCATCCTTGCATACCTGGGATGAATCTTACTTGGTCATGGTGTGTAATTCTTTTAACATGCTGTTGGATTTGATTTGCAGGAATTTTCTTGAGGATTTTTACATCTATTTCATAAGAGAGATTGGTCTGTAGTTTTCTTTTTTCATAATATCTCTGTCTGACTTTGGTATGAGGGTGATGTTGGCTGGTAGAATGAGTTAGGTAACCTTCCCTCCTCTTCAATTTTTTTGAAGAGTTTGAGCAGGATTGGTACTAATTCTTTCTGGAATGTTTGGTAGAATTCACATGGAAAGCCATCTGGTCCTGAACTTTTCTTTTTGGGGAGCTTCTTAATGACTGATTCAATTTCTTTATTTGTGATTGGTTAGTTGAGGTCATCTATTTCTTCTCAGGTCAATGTTGGTTGTTCATGCTTTTCTAGAAAGTTGTCAATTTCATCTACATTGTCAAGTTTATTAGCATAATGTTGTTCATGGTATCCTCTCATTACCTCCTTTATTTCTGCAGGGTCAGTGATTATGTCTCCTCTTCCATTTCTGATTTTGTTTATTTGCATCTTCTCTCTTCTTCTTTTTGTCAACCTTGCTAAGGGTCCATCAATCTTATTGATTTTCCCATAGAACCAACTTCTGGTTTTGTTGATTTTCTTGATTGTTTTCAGTTACATTTGTTTCTCCTCTAATCTTCATTATTTCTTTCCTTTTGCTTGCTTCAGGGTTAGTTTTCTGTTCTTTCTCTAGTTCTTCCAAGTGGACAGTTAATTCCTCAATTTTTGCTCTTTCTTCTCTTTTGATATAGGCATTTAGGGCAATAAATTTCCCTCTTAGCACTGCCTTTGCTGCATCCCATAAATTTTTATATGTTACATTTTCATTTTCATTTGCCTCAAGATATTTACTGATTTCTCTTGTAATTTCTTCTTTGACCCACGGTTGTTTAAGAGTGTGCTGTTGAGCCTCCATATATTTGTGAATTTTCTGGCACTCTGCCTATTATTGATTTCCAACTTCATTCCTTTATGATCTGAGAAAGTGTTTTGTATGATTTCAATCTTCTCAAATTTACTGAGACTTGCTTTGTGACCCACAATATGGTCTATCCTTGAGAATGATTCATAAGCACTTGAGTAAAAGGTGTAACCTGCTGTTGTGGGGTGTAATGTTCTATAAATGTCTGTTAAGTCTAGCTCATTTATTGTGTTATTCAAATTCTCTGTTTCTTTATTGATTCTCTCTCTAGATGTTCTGTCCATTGATGAAAGTGGGGAACTGAAGTCTCCAACTATTATGGTAGATGTGTCTATTTCTCTTTTCAGTGTTTGCCACATGTATTTTGGAGCATTCTGGTTTTGTGCATAAATATTTATGATTGTTATGTCTTCGTGCTGAATTGTTCCTTTTATTAATACATACTGTCCTTCTTTGTCTCTTTTAACTGCTTCACATTTGAAGTCTAATTTGTTGGATATTAGTATGGCTACTCCAATTCTTTTCTGATTGTTATTTGCATGGAATATCTTTTCCCAAACTTTTACTTTGAACCTATGTTTATCCTTGTGTCTAAGATGCATTTCCTATAGAAAGCATATAGATGTGTCCAGTTTTTTAATCCATTCTGCCTGTCTCTGTCTTTTGACTGGGGAGTTTAATCCATTAACATTCAGTGTTATTACTATATAGGTGGTACTTTCTTCTACCATTTTGCCTTTTGGATTTTTTCCTTTTATTAATTTTTAAATATTTAAAAATATATAACAAACAAATGCAAATATTCATAACTTTTTATCATTCTGTTCTACATATATAATCAATAATTCACAATATCATCACATAGTTGCATATTCATCATCATGATCATTTCTTAGAACATTTGCATCAATTCAGAAAAAGAAATAAAAAGACAATAGAAAAAAATTCATACATACCATACCCCTTACCCCTCCCTTTCATTGATCACTAGCATTTCAATCTAAATTTATTTTAACATTTGTTGCCCCTATTATTTATTTTTATTCCATATGTTTTACTCATCTGTTGATAAGGTAGATAAAAGGAGTATCAGACACAAGGTTTTCCCAATCACATAGTCACAGTGTGGAAGCTATATCATTATACAATCATCTTCAAGAAACATGGCTACTGGAACAGAGCTCTACATTTGGATTTTATATGTCATATCTAATTTTTCTTCTTTTTACCTTTACTGATAGTTTTCATTCCTACATTCTCCTCTACACCTCTCTCTCCTGTCTTTTCTTATCTGTCTCTAGTACTCCCTTTAGTACTTCTTGCAGAGCCAGTCTCTTGGTCACAAATTCTCTCAGTGATTTTTGTCTGCAAATGTTTTAATTTCCCCCTCATTTTTGAAGCACAATTTTGCTGGATATAGAATTCCTGGTTGGCAGTTTTTCTCTTTGAGTATCTTAAATATATCATCCCACTGTCTTCTTGCCTCCATGGTTTCTGCTGAGAAATCTATGCATAATCTTATTGGGCTTCCCTTGTATGTGATGAATTGTTTTTTTCTTGCTGCTTTCAAGATTCTCTCTTTCTCTTTGACATCTGACATTCTGATTAGTAAGTGTCTTAGAGTATATCTATTTGGATCTATTCTCTTTGGGGTACAATGCACATCTTGGATTTGTAATTTTAAGTCTTTCAGAAGAGTTGGGAAATTTTCAGGGCTAATTTCCTCCATTATTTTTTTCCTCCTTTTCCCTTCTCTTCTCCTTCTGGGACACCCACAACAAGTATATTCATGTGCTCCATGTTGTCATTCAATTCCCTGGTCCCTGCTCATAGTTTTCCATTCTTTCCCCTATATTTTCTTTTGCTTGTCAGATTTCAGATGTCCCATCCTCCAGTTCACTAATCCTATCTTCTGCCTCTTGAAATCTATCATTGTAGGTTTCCATTGTTTTTTTCATCTCTTCCACTGTACCTTTCATTTCCATCAGTTCTGTGATATCTTTTTTCAGACTTTCAATTTCTTCTTTTTGTTCATTCCTTGACTTCTTTATATCCTCCCTCAATTCACTGATTTGATTTTTGATGAGGTGTTCCACATTTGTTTGAAAATTCTGAATTAATTGTTTCAACTTCTATATTTCATCTGAATTGCTGGTTTGTTCCTTTGACTGGGCCATATCTTCAATTTTCCTAATATGATTTTTTTTTGCTGGCATTTAGGCATTTAATTACCTTAATTGGTTTATTCTGGAGAGTGTTTTCACTTTTTTGTTACCTAGGATTTTCTTGCTGGATGACTTTGTTGTCTGTTCTTTGACATTCAGTTCAGCTTATTCTAGACCTCTAGCTTAGGTTTTGTTTAATAGATCAGAATTTTTCAGTACTTGATTTCTGGTTCTTCTCCTGCCTGTATGGTGCCCCTCCCTCCCCCCCCCGCCGACTGAGAAGGGTCTACTAAGCTATTATAGATCCCAGCCAGATTTTCCCAGATGAAACTGGCCTCCTCTCAGGAGGAAAGAATAGCTGTGTCAGTTTTCCCTGAGGGTGAGACCCAGCAGATTGAAAGGACTTCCTATAAAGTCTCTAGACTCTACATTTTTCCTATCCTGCCCAGCATTCATACTTTGCTGCCTGTGGGTCCCACCAGCATAAAGTGATGCAGTGTATTTAACTTCAGCAGACTCTCCCTGTGGGGGGCATGGTTGAGATATAGGAGAGGTTGAAGGCTGGTTTAATCGCTTCATTTTTCCAGACCCTGGGGTGTGAAATTCTTGAAGGAGGGATTCCACCTGAGCTGGACCACACCTCTCTCCTGGGGAAGGCATAGGCTCCAGACAAACACTCACACAAGCTCAGTCCTGACTATGCCTGGGGCAATTGGAACCTGTGAAGGGATGCAGCAAAGGCAGTTCTAAGAGGGAAATTTATTGCCCTAAATGCCTATATCAAAAAAGAAGAAAGAGCAAAAATCAAGGAATTAACTGTCCACTTGGAAAAACTAGAGAAAGAACAGAAAACTAACCCTGAAGCAAGCAAAAGGAAAGAAATAATGAAGATTAGAGGAGAAACAAATGTAACTGAAAACAATCAAGAAAATCAACAAAACCAGAAGTTGGTTCTATGGGAAAATCAATAAGATTGATGGACCCTTAGCAAGGTTGACAAAAAGAAGAAGAGAGAAGATGCAAATAAACAAAATCAGAAATGGAAGAGGAGACATAATCACTGACCCTGCAGAAATAAAGGAGGTAATGAGAGGATACCATGAACAACATTATGCTAATAAACTTGACAATGTAGATGAAATTGACAACTTTCTAGAAAAGCATGAACAACCAACATTGACCCGAGAAGAAATAGATGACCTCAACTAACCAATCACAAATAAAGAAATTGAATCAGTCATTAAGAAGCTCCCCAAAAAGAAAAGTTCAGGACCAGATAGCTTTCCATGTGAATTCTACCAAACATTCCAGAAAGAATTAGTACCAATCCTGCTCAAACTCTTCAAAAAAATTGAAGAGGAGGGAAGGTTACCTAACTCATTGTACAAAGCCAACATCACCCTCATACCAAAGCTAGACAACGATATTACAAGAAGTAAAAATTACAGAACACTTTCTATACTGAATATTGATGCAAAAATGCACAACAAAATTCTTGCAAATTGAATCCAGTGGCACAATAAAAGATTATACACCATGACCAAGTAGAATTAATCCCAGGTATGCAAGGATGGTTCAACTTAAGAAAATCAATAAATGTAATAACACCATATCAACAAATTAAAGCAGAAAAACCCCATGATCATCTCGATTGATGCAAAAAAGGCATTTGAAAAAATTCAACATCCTTTCCTGTTGAAAACACTTCAAAGGATAGGAATAGAAGGGAACTTCCTCAACACGATAAAGGAAATATATGAAAAACCCATATCTAACATCATTCTCAATGGGGAAAAACTGAAAACTTTCCCCCTAAGATCAGGAACAAGACAAGGATGTCCACTATCACCATTGTTATTCAACATTGTGTTGGAAGTTCTAGCCAGAGCAATTAGAAAAGAAAAAAGAAATACACGGCATCAAAATTGGAAAGGAAGAAGTAAAACTCTCGCTATTTGTAGATGATATGATACTATATTTCGGAACCCAGAAAAATCCACAGCAAAACTACTAGAGCTAATAAATGACTGTAGCAAAGTGGCAGGTTACAAAATCAACACCCAAAAATCAGTAGTGCTTCTAAACACTAGTAACGAACAATCTGAGGGGGAAATCAAGAAAAAAATTCCATTTACAATTGCAACCAAAAGAACAAAATATTTAGGAATAAATTTAACAAAAGATACAAAAGATGTATACAAAGAAAACTACAAGAAATTGTCAAAAGAAATCACAGAAGACCTAAATAAATGCAAGGGCATACCATGTTCATGGATTGGGAGACTAAACATAGTTAAGATGTCAATTCTACCTAAATTGATCTATAGATTCAATGCAATACCAATTAAAATCCCAAAAACTTACTTTCAGAAATAGAAGGACCAATTATCTGAAAGTGCAGGGTGTTCTGAATAGCTAAAAATACCCTGAGAAAGAAAATAAAAGTCAGAGGTCTCACGCTACCTGATTTTAAGGCATATTATGAAGCTACTAAAATGGTTAAAACAGCATGGTATTGGCATAAAGATAGATATACTGACCAATTGAATGGATAGAGTGTTCAGATATAGACCCTGTCATCTATGGACAACTAATTTTGATAAGGCATTCAAGCCAGCTCACCTGGAAAAGAACAGTCTCTTCAATAAATGGTGCCTAGAGAACTGGATATCCACATGCAAAAGAATGAAAGAGGATCCATATCTCACACCCTATACAAAAATCAACTCGAAATGGATCAAAGACCTAAACATTAGATCCAAGACCATAAAATTGTTCAAAGAAAATGTAGGGAAATATCTTATAAATCTCACAATAGGAGGTGGCTTCCTAGACCTTACACCCAAAGCATGAGCACTGAAGAAATAAATAAATGGGAACTCCTCAAAATTAAACACTTTTATGCATCAAAGAACTTTGTCAAGAAAGTAAAAAGACAGTCTACACAATGGGAGATAATATTTGGAAACAATATATCAGATAAAGGTCTAGTATCCAGAATATATAAAGAGATTGTTCAACTCAACAACAAAAAGATAGCCAATCCAATTACAAAATGGGAAAAAGACTTGAACAGACACTTCTCAGAAGAGGAAATACAAAGGGCCAAAATGCACATGAAGAGATGCTCAACTTACCTGGCTATTAGAGAAATGCAAATCAAAACCACAATGAGATATCATCTCACACCCACCAGAATGGCCATTATCAACAAAACAGAAAATGACAAGTGCTGGAGAGGATGTGGAGAAAGAGGCACACTTATTCACTGTTGGTGGGAATGTCAAAGGGTACAACCGCTGTGGAAGGCTGTTTGGCGGTTCCTCATAAAGCTGAATATAGAATTGCCGTATGACCCGGCAATACCATTGCTAGGTATCTACTCAGAGGACATGAGGGCAAAGAAACAAATGGACATCTGCACACCAATGTTTATAGCAGTAGTATTTACAATTGCCAAGAGATGGAAACAGCGCAAATATCCATCAACAGATGAGTGCTTGACAAGCTGTGGTATATACACACATGATGGAATATCATACAGTAAGACAGAATAAAGTTATGAAGTATGTAACAACATGGATGGACCTAAAGGACACTGTGCTGAGTGAGATTAGGCAGAAACAAAAGGACAAATACCGTATGGTCTCACTGATAGGAACTAACATTAATGAATGAACATGGAGAATTTCAGTTAAGAATAGAGGTCATCAGGAGATAGAAATAGGGTAGATATTGGGTAATTGGAGCTGAAAGGATGTGATTGTACAATGGGATTGATTGTAAAAACTCAGAAATGGATAGCACAATACTACTTGACTATAGCACAATAATGTTAGAACACTGAATGAAGCTGAATGTGAGAATGACAGAGGGATGAGGCCTGGGAGCACAAATGAAACTAGAAAGAAAGATAGATGATAAAGACTGAGATGGCACAATCTAGGAATGCCTAGAGTGTGTAATGATAGTGACTAAATGTACAAATTTAAATGTTTTTGCAGGAGGAAGAACAAAGGAATGTCAATACTACAGAGTGTTGAAAATAGATGGCAATTAATACGTTAAAACGTCAGCTTATGTGTGAGACTAAAGCAAAAAATGCTTATTTGGTACAAAATTTATATTTTGACTAGTGCATTTCCAAAATAAAACTTATGTGAACACCATAAGTACATGGAACCTTGAGTAGGGCATGAGATTTTGTAGGTTTGCCCAGAGTGATACCCTGATAAACCCCAGAGTGATTTGAACAGTGAATAAAAAAGGATTTGCAATGCCCCCTTGGGGGAATGGCAAGAAAGGGGAAAAACTCAACTTTCCCAAGTGAAGAATTCTTGATATTCTCACAAGCAGTGGGGACGACCAAATCAATAGGCAGAGTCCTCAATCGGGGGGCGGGGTGGGATTGTTCATATCCATTGCAACCCTGCAAAGGATAGGCTAACCCTACTTAAAATTAGGCCTAAGAGTCACCCCCAGAGAACCTCTTTTGTTGCTCAGTTGTGGCCTCTCTCTCTTAGCCAACATGACAAGCAAACTCACTGCCCTCCCCTTCTCTATGTAGGACATAATTCCCAGGGGTGTGGGTCTTCCTGGCAATGTGCGACAGAAATCCTAGACTGAGCTGGGACTCGGCATTAAGGGATTGAGAAAATCTTCTTGACCAAAAGGGGGAAGAGAGAAATAAGACAAAATTAAGTGTCGATGGCTGAGTGATTCCAAACAGAGTTGAGAGGTTATCCTGGAGATTATTCTTACAAATTATTTAAATATCACCTTTTAGTTAAGTAATGGAACAGCTGAAGGGAAGTGCCTGAAAATGCAGAGCTGTGTTCCAGTAGCCATGTTTCTTGAAGATGACTGTATAATGATACAGCTTTTGCAATGTGACTGTGTGATTGTGAAATCCTTGTGTCTTATGCTACTTTTATCTACCTTATAGACAGACGAGTAAAACATATGGATTAAAAAGAAATAAATAATGGGGGAACAAATGTTTAAATAAATTTAGTAGATTGAACTGCTAGTGATCAATGAAAGGGAGAGGTAAGGGGTATGGTATGTATGAATTTTTTTCTGTTTTCTTTTTATTTCTTTTTCTGAATTGATGCCTATGTTCTGAGAAATAATCATGTTGATGAATATACAACTATGTGATAATATTGAGTTGTTAATTCCATAAGAATGGAATGATTATATGGTAAAAAAAAAAAAAAAGACAACAATGTAATGTTATATTATATTCAGTTAACTGGCAAAAAACATTGCACTACCAAATTTGTACAAGATGTGGATTCACAGAATCCCTTACACATGGTGGTGGGATATAAAATGGCTTAATCACTTTGGATAATCTTTGGCATTATCTTTTGAAATTGACCTATCATATTCATTTTCAACCCAGTAATTTTTTTTTTTTTTTTTTTTGTTGCATAGGCAGGCACAGGGAAATGAGCCTGTTTCAACCCAGTGATTTTCACTCCAAGGTATATGAGCAAGAGCAAATTTTTTAGAGATACACCAAGAGGTCTATATACAAATGTTCACAGAAGGACTCTTTGCAAGCACAAAAATATAGAAACAATCCAAATCCCTATCAGCATGAGAGCAGATGAATAAACTGGCATATTTATACAATAGAATCATACACAGTCATCAAAACAAACAACAGCAACATATTAAATTTTGATGAATCTAAGCAATATATTAATAAATTAAATAGTGCAATAAGTTACATGCAGCAAGACATATTTTATAGCTAAAATAATTAAATAAGGGAATGATAACATGATGGTTGCCTCAAGTCAGGAAGGCAGGGGGATGAAAGGCGGGGGAGAGTTACATAGTTAATAAAGTCCACAGAAACAGACCCCAAAATGACCCAGATGTAGATTAGCAGACAAGGTTTTTAAGGCAGTGATTATGTTTTCAAGAACTTAAAAGGTAAAGATAGTCATAAAGAATGAATAGTTGGGTCATCTCAGAAGAGATAAGAAAACTATTTTTAAAAATCAAACATAAAATGTCCATAAAAATGTCTTTTAAAAACTTTTTCCCTTTATTTCTTTAAAAGACAACTGACAATTTAAACAATTGAAAAATTTCTTGTAAGACTTACAGCATATGAAGTGATAAAATAGCAATAATATGGCAACAATAATACAAAGGAGAGAAGGGGTAAATGGAAGAATAGTGTTGTAAAGTTCTTCCATTATACATTTATATATTTAATATTAATTCATGGTAGGTTATAGTATGTTAAAAATATAGAATGTAATCCACTAAAACTATAGGACAAAGAGTTATAAATAAAAAGCCAATAGAATCAACATAGTGAGTACTAAAAGAAACTTCAATTAATCCAAAAAAAGGTAGAAATGGATGAACAATGGGCAAATGAAAGAAATAGAAAACAATCGGCAAGATGGTGGACTTAAACTCAACCATATAAATAGTTACATTAAATATAAATGAAATAACACTTTAATAAAAGGCAGAGATTGTCACTGTTCTTATTTTTTTTGAAGACCTAATTATGCTGTTTACAAGAACTGCACTTTAAATATAAAGAAACAACAACAACAAAAATAATGGAAAATTAAATACTATGCATAAAGCAAGCAGGAGAAAATAGGAGTGACTATATTAGTATAAGAAAAATTAGACTTCAAAACAAAAAATATGACGAGAAACAAAGCAGGACATTTTATGATAATCAATTCATCAGAAGGCATAACAATCACAAATGTTTTTGCACCTAATAACAGAGATTCAAAATACATGAGGCAAAAAAACTTGACAGAATTAAGAGACAGACAAATGCAGTCCATTTATATTTAGGAAAACTGTTGATATGACTGTTTTTAAGTCTATAGTCCAGATTTTTTTTTTTATTATCCCTTCTATTGCTTGTTCTTCTTTTGGACTGGTACAAGAGCCAGACAGAAAAAAAATAATAAAAACCAGTAATAAGATAGAAGATATGAACAACACTATCAAACATCTTGAACTAATTGATTCTAGAGAACAAAATATCCAAATGCCAAATTTACATTTTTTTTTAATTCACGTTATATTCACAAGGATAAGTCATCTATGCAAGGCCTCAAAACAAGTCTCAATAAATTTCAAAAGGGTTTTAAAGGACTATATACAATAACAACAGTAACTTAAAGTGGAAAAATACTGATGCTATGAATAGAATTTCTATATTTATTAAATTCTGACTTGCCCATAGCTTGAGCTATTTTTTAGCCAGCCTAATTTAGCAAGCATCTGTGCTGATAAAGCTGTTATTTTTCATAGCTGAGTCAAAGTATTAAAAAAGGATGTGGGAGATCGAAAACTAAAAAGTCGTCTGAAAACCTCATCCTCTAAAAAGATTTTCCTGTATCTTAAAAAACATTTCTAAGAGGAAGATTCTTCTGGGCTTCTTCTCATACTTGTGCTATAATAAATTAATATTTAAAAAAAAATTGTGGTACACTATTACTCCATAATACCCCACTAATTCTATTACTCCACACAAAAAAGTTAGAACTAATACTAACAACATTATGCTAAGCTAAAGAATCTAGACACAAGAGACTACTACTGTATGGTTCTTTTATATGAAATTTAAGAACAAGCAAATTAACAGTGATAGAAAGTAAAACCAGTTACTTGTGGGAAGTGGTGAATGATTGGAAGAAGATACTGGGGGACTTCAGTATCTTGATTGGGGTGTTCGTTATATAACCTTATACATTTGTCAAACTTGCCAGACTATACATTTAAGATCTGTACATGTCACTGTATGTAAATTTTATCTCAAACTTAAAAATTAGGAATGAAAATGATTGTTAAAAATTAGACATGAAATTGTTTTTTAAATGAATTAAATAAATGGATGAATACAGGTAAGACATGCTTGAACCTGTAATGTCATGACCTGATAATGTTTCATGACGAGGGTAATAATTAATCCAATTATATGCACTTGAGGTCCAAAATAACAGACTCAGAATATCTAGCTCCCTTTGTTCTAAATCTTTACTCACCAAATAATGATGACTATTATTTGGTCCTTCAGGTGGGTTAAAACAATTAAATTAAAACTTCAATATCCACTAATTCCTATCAGACGGCAAATTCATTCTGTATTCCAAATGGCTAACATATACTCTTGGAATGGTATGCTGATGATAAAGCATACCAAGAAATACAACTACCACAACAAAGAAGTGGGGCTAGGGTTCAAAGTCATAATGCAAACTGGAGAAGTCCCAATTTGTTGTAAAAAGTTCAGCTCTTTTCGCAGGAGTCCTTGGTCTGGTGGTTCCCTATTCCAACAGCTTTAAAAAAATTAAATTTAGGAAAGTCTTAGTCTCTTTGGGACAACAATTATGTAGCATGGTAAGGGACAAAAAAAAAGTAAAGAAAACAAACACAAGAGAAGCTGAGTGTAAGTGATTCTTCAGGCATGTTTCAAACTTGATCAAGACCCATTTAGGGCAGGGATACAATATATGGAAGAGAAACTTCCAGCAATGGGTGTGGTAGCTAAAGGGTTGGCAGAACACTTCAATTTTTTGCAGGGATGTTGACTAACTGGTGTTTTAGGTTGGCCAACTGCCTGGTCTCTCTGTGAAGAAGAAAAGAAAGGTTGTAACAAAATTAGCAAGGTTTGCTTTATATTTTTCTAGGTATTTGCACTAGCTTTCTCAACTTTCCTTACATAAAATATTTAGGTTTGAATGTGAACTTTGAACTTGTTGCCCAGAGGCAAATATAATTCACTGAGGTTAAGACACTTAGAAGAAATTCCTTCAGAGAAAGAGAACTTTTACATACAATTCTACTAGGCTTGTGGAACACCAGAATATGCAAACCGAATATATCTTCACAGAAATTACTCACATTTCTCATCAACTTTTCCCCCTAACCTGCTGCCTAGGGATGTTAATAACATGATAATTTTCATTGTGTATGTCAATATAATCTTTGCAAAGACAAGTATCTTAAAAATGGAAAGACCAAAAGGAGTAGTTGAATGGGATCCTAGATCAGTGGTTTTCAAACATGGTCCCCAGAAAAACAGCAGCAGCAGCAGCAGCAGCAGCAGCATCACCTGGGCGCTTTTTTGCAATCCCTCCAGGTGATCCTGATGCACATTCAGCCACTGCTCAGTGTTTCATCCTTGGGACAAGTCCCACCCAGTCATGGTGGAACCTGGCTACCATGGCAAACAAGGGCAGTGTTTCTCTCCCCACACCACCACTTCTTATTTTCGATTAAAAAAAATTTTTTTGAAGAAGGAATTCAAGTTTTAGCGTGAAAAAAAAATCTTTTTTTTTAAACATGAACTCTAAATCCTGATGTCTGTAACATTTTAAAGATTCTAATATAAAACGCTTGTTTTTTGGGTCTCTGCATTGTATCTATCATTGCATATTTTCTTCTTCCCGATCTGACTTTCTCAAACCTTTTTCACCCCCAATCTGCTCTAGCATCCCTAAAAAATTAATTCAGAATCACTTGAAAAGGGTAAAGATTCATTGGCAAGAAGTGGAGGTGGGGGGTAGGGAGGCAAGAGAAATGTTGAAAAGAGAAAAGGCTGGGGTTGTTGGAGGCAGATGTGATGGTATCTGAAGCTATAACAGCATTTGAAAATTTGTCAAACTGTAAAATAATTCTAATGTTGATACAGTATTTGGAAACTTTAACACTGTATATTTGATATTTTTAAAGTATGATAATGTTATTTTGGTTATCAATTTTTTTTAAATCCTTACTTTTTAGAGACAAACAGCACAAAAATTCATGGACGAAATGATAGGACATCTAGAATTCACATCAAAATAACAAAGTAGAGAGGAATAAAGGTAAAGCTATAGATGAAACAAGATGAGCCATAAGTTTATAACTGTAGAAGGTAAGCAATAAGTGCATGGAGGTACAATATACCATTCGTACCATTCGATCTACATTTATATATATATTTGAGGTTTTCCATAATAAAATATTTAATTTTCTTCATCTATATAGACAATAACATTTTTCAAATGGCTTTGATCATGCTGTATAATCTTAAATATTTTCTTTTTCTATCATATCCTCAAGCATACTGACTTACCAAATATTTACAAACCAAATATGAAAATACTTGTTATTTTAACCATCTGTATAAACACTTGCACACATACACATACATGCTCAGAAAGTAGAGTAGTCTCTCACAGAGAGAGGACTGTAAGGCAGAGCGTAAAAGAGTACAATTAGTAGCAGTTGCTTCTCTTGTTCACTAAAATGAACAGCCATGAAAGATGCAGTAAAGCCAGTAAGACAGGTCAGAGTAAAAGGAAATGAATGGTGGAGTTTGCTTTTCAGCTCTCTGCTATTAATATTTAGGGACAATAACCAGAATACTTAGTAAAACATTAATGCACCGTAAGCCAAGATCTTCTACTTCTTGAACAAAAGGATGTTGCTGCTCTTTGAAAAACTGGTGTTTATTAAATAAAGTCAACAAATCTGAAGCCTTTATGAGATAAATATAAAGAATGTCCCATTTCTTTATATCTACTCTATTAGCTATTATTATGACTATACAGAGAAGTTATGGAATTTGTTCAAGGTCACCTGAAAGAGAACTAAAGTCAAAACCTGCATTGTTCCCAAGTATGCTTGTCACTGATTCAGCAGATATATAGTAAAACCTTTTATGCCTGACTAGAATCACCAATCTTGCCCTCTCTCATAAGCTCCTTTTCCAAATTATAAACCACCTATAGGATGCCCATCCCTGCTGCCTCTGACCTGCTCTATTAGATCTATGCCATCACATGTGCCACTCCTTTCCTGCTCGGAAAGGACCTCAAACACATACTTTTAAGGATTAGGGTCAGGGTGAATATATGTTTCTAGAATAAATTTTTTTTTAATTAGAACTATAGGAATATACAGTGCATCTCAATGTAAACCATGGACTATAATTCATACTACAATATAAAAATGCTCGCATCAATTTTAACAAATGTACCACACTAACGCAAACTGTAATACTAGGGTACTATCTGAGAACTCTATTTTTTATGCATGATTTTTCTGTAAACCTACAACTTCTCTAATAAAAAGGATTCAGCTTAGATATCCTTTCCTCCAAGACACTGCTAACCCCCATCTCTCTCACAGCCTCCTGTACATGCCTCCATGAGGGCCCTGATTTTCCAATATTTGTCTCCGTGACTAAGCTGTGAGTTCCTTGAAAACAGACTCTGTTTCTGAGATCTCATCCCCAGTAGCTAATGTGGTGGGCACTAAATGCTTGCAGCATTGGTGCTATGTCCCACTGGCCCCTCAAACATACATGCCTTTGTGTACTAACTATTCCAGCTCCTATTTTCCACTTTGAGCTACCTTCTTCCTAACTGCATAAGCCAGAAACCTATCTCCTGACCCCATCTTTTAAGATACATTTGGATAAACTGAGTCATTCCTATCACCCTTGCTATCTACTATCTTACAAAAGGAATTTGCATATTCTTCAAGATGCAGTCGAATCAAATTCATTGTGCTACTGTGAAATGACATAATTCCTACAAGTTTGCGAACAATGGAGAAATATCATGGGGCCTGGGAAAGTTTTACTTTCTAATTTTTTCTACCCTTTGTAACCCTAGTCCCACTCTTCCCCACCCCCCTGTTTTTTTTTAGCCCTAGATTACCTAGAGACTCAACTGTTCCTTATTTTCCTACCAGGCTCATCAGCCTAGCCTTGGCTGGCTTCTCCTACTACTGCCTAGAGGTATGCAGTTCAGGGTAAGTGAGACTCACGCTGGCCCTTGTTAAGGAGACCAAGGATGGGTAATCGCTACCCAAAGCTCTGAAGGGGAGAGAATGAACAAGTTTCGAAGTCTCTAGAGGAGTATTTTACAAACATAGATCATAACCCATAAGATTAGAGGGTAGTGAAATAAATGTAATAGATTGCGATCAGCATTTATATTAACAAAATAAAAAACATCACAGTGTCTCTATAAGGAATAAGAGCTAAATATTGTTCTGCGAAACTTTTGTTCAGTTATGCATATCAACATGTTCATGCAAAAATATTGATTGAGAGCCTACTATATGCTAGGTACTGGAGACAGAACAGGGGTAAAGACAGACAAAAAAATTCTGTCTTTGGGTAGCTGACATTCCAGTGGTTTTAGTATGTGTGTGCATTTGTATATGTAACACAGGCATGCATGCATGTCTTGTATCATGATATAAGAAAGTCTATTTTATGTGGGGTCAAAAATGTTTGAAATATACTATTCTAAGTACGTGTAATTTAAAATGTGGTCTGTAGACTGGTGCTAGTCTCTAAACTGTTGTTGGTATGCTATAAGTACAGATATTGAGAATAAGTATTTAGAAAATTTTATACCATTTGGCCTTGCTGTGATATCCAATTATGTGATAATTTTGCTGGCAGTTCTTTTTTTTATTGAATTTTGCAAGAGAATCAGTCCACAATGGAATGGAAATAAGAAAAAAAAAAAAGAAAACAACTGATACTTCACAGAGAAAGTTTGAGAAGCATGACTCTGGAGGACCCAGGGGAGGTGGGAGTTGGTATTCACAGTATATATTACTTTGGGTTGGGAACTTTGGGCACAGACTGTGGATGCAGAAAAGGAGTGCCACGGGATACAAGAGGACCTCAGCCATGGGGGGTAAGGTGCAAATTTGTTCTCTTTCCACATGTAAAATGATGAAAATAATGAAATAGCAAGCAGAAAACATTGGCAATGGCAGTAATGATACACGATACACTGTTAAATTCAGAAAAGATACAACATTTTTGGTCGTACAAAATTCACATCAAATGTTGTCATATAATTACATGCCTAATTGCGAAGCATCACAGTAGCAAAACGCAGATAATTTCTGATCCACTTTGTTTTGTCCCAAAGTTTGTCATTCATATAACTTGGTAAAAGGCTCACTATACTAAAAAACTGGAACAATCTGGCCAGCATACCAAATTGATTGGTTAGAGTGGTAAAAATTATGGGCTACAGAACAATTTTGTGGTATACGTTTTTATAGATAATTTAAGAAGCTAAACTGTTTGTCTTGTAAGTAGCTTCTGCTGGTTTTTATTTCAATTGGCTATTAGTTATATTCTCTGCTGTGTAGTAAGTGGAATTCCAAGATTTCTTTTTCTTTTATAGCATACACGCTCCCAGCCATAGCCATTGGTTCAGATGTATTTTCAGCTGTTGGAGAATAAATGAAAACGAGAGCTCTGAATCATGCACTTCACAGTACAAAATGTTCTTAGCATTGTTACTTATTATCAAAATATTAAAAGGGGGTGGGCCACAGTGGTTCAGTAAGTAGAATTCTCACCTGCCATGCCAGAGACCTGGGTTCAATTCCCAGTGCCTGCCCATACAAAAAAATAAATAAATAATATATATATATATAAATTTTATATATATATAAAGGCATATTATATATATATTTATATATATATATAAAGACATATAGACCTTTTATACAATTATTATGAGTACTGAACCAAGTAAAAATGAGTAATATAATGCTTTTCAAGTTATTTATGTTTCTTTTTTGTTTTGTTTTATTTTGTTTTTGTTTTTTTTGGGCCTTCCAGAATAGCATTTATTGGGAATTTATTTCAGTTCTGAGTGGACAGCACTAATTACTGCCATGGGCAACATGTTAAGGGAAGGATAATGAGAATCAGTAAAAACCAAAAATTATTCCCCAACCCAGGGACTGGTAAACCACAGCCCAAAGGCAAAGTATGGCCCCCTACCTTTTTCTTTTTGTATACTGTATGATAGGGATCACATTTCATTCTTTTTCCATGTGAGTATCCCCTTATTGCAGCACCATTTGTTGAATTTTCTTTATTTGGATTTTCATTTGTTCCCTTGTTTGTTTGTTTGGGAAGTACGTGGACTGGGAATCCCCCTACCTTCTTTGTAAAAGTTTCATTGGAACAGGGCCACACTAATAGGCTTAAGTATCATCTATGGCTGCTTTCATGCTATAACAGCAGATTTGAGTAGTTTTAACTAGCAAAGCTTAAAATATTTACTATCTGGCTCTTTACAGAAAAAGTTTGGCAACTGTCACCCTAACTTACCCTAAAACTTCCTGAAAGAACACAGACCCCTCTCCCATTCACTTATTTATTAAACAAATGTTTACTGAATACCTATTATGTGTCAGGCACTGGTCTTGGGGATTTGATGGACCATATACTCTAATGGCAAGTAAACAGAACATAAACTAATAAACAAATTAAATATATAGTATATCAGATGGTGATACATTCCATGGGGGGAAAATAAAGCAAGAAAAGGGGTATATTAGTTTGTTAAAGCTGCTGAAATGCAATATACTAAAAATAGAATGGCTTTTAAAAAGGAATTTATTAAATTGCACATTTACAGTTTTGAGGCCATGAAAATGTCCAAATTAAGGTACCAACTAAAGGTTACCTTTACTCAAGAAAGGGTCATGCCGTCCGGAACAACCCTATCAGCTAAGAAGGCACATGGCTGGTTTCTGCTGGGGTTTTTAGCTTCTGGACAACTCCATCAGTTGGGAAGGTACATGGCCAGCTTTTTCTTCGCTTCTTCAAATGGCTTCCCCAGGAGAATTTTGTTTCTACATCTCCAAATGTCTCTGGCTGTGTGGGCTCTAAAGCATTTTCCAAAACAGTTCCCTCTTAAAGGGCTCCAGTAAGTAACCCAACCTTGAATGGGGGGAGACCCATCTCCATGGAAACCATCTAATCAAAAGGTCCCACCCACAATTGGGTGGGTCACATTTCCTTGGAAACAATCAAAAGGATCCCACCCAGCAATATTGAATGAGGATTAAAGAACATGGCTTTTCTGGGTACACAACAATTTCAAACCAGCACAGGGAGAATAAAGATAACATTAGCTCATGATGGACCAGGCACTGTTTTAAGTGCTTTTCATATATTAACTCATTGAATCCTCACAATAAATCTACTGATACAATTTTTGTCCCCATTTTATAGGTGATAAAACTGAAGCACAGAGCAGGCACCCAGGGCACACAGCAAGAATGTGGCTTTACTCCAGAGTCATGCTCTTAATTACACATTGTGCTGGCTCTGTGTAGAAAGGGAGTGGTGGACAGGTGTAATTTTTAATGGGATCATCAGGGAAGGACCCAGTGATGAAGTGACATTAAACAAAGCCTTGAAAAGAGAAGTAAGGAAGCAATTCTTATGAATATCTTCAAAAAGTTCCAGGTAGAAACATCAGTCAGGGTAGAAACGGCCCTGGGGAGGAAGGGCTTGATGTATTTGATGTTTGAGGCCATTATGGCTGGAAGACAGTGCGCTTGAAGGTTAGCAGAATATGAGGTCCCAGAGGAACAGAGGATGTGCTAGGGTGATGGGGAAATGGAGTCTAATTGTGTAGGGTACCTCACAGGCACAGTCAGGACTTTAACTTTACTGGCTGGTAAGATGGGTATTGAGCAGAGGGGTGACATGATCTGACTTCCAAGAAGTATTGCTCTGGCTGCTTTGAATACACTGCAGAAACAGCAAGGAGGGAAGCAAAAACAGGCAGGAGATTACTGCAATAATCCAAGAGAGATGCCAATAGTCCGTAGGAGCAGTAGAGATGGTGAGGCACCGTGAGGACCCTAGCTAAGTACATATGTATTTTCTTCTTATTCTGGAAATTAACACAAACTAGTTCTAGAGTTCCACTTCACCCTTCTGCTGGGTGTGGACATACATTTTGCATGCATGACTATGATTGTTTTTATTTTACGTTTATCTTTACTTCCTCCATTAAGCAAAAAACACAAAAATGGTCATTTTTCACTTCTCAAGATCTTTCTTCTAAGATACAATCATAGGAATTTTTCAAATAACTTGTTTTAATTTCCTGGATTTGGTGAAAATTTAACATCACAAAATACTAAAAGAGTATTTTAGACCCATCACTAAAGAGAGGGTCTGTTCTAGTTTGCCAGCTGTCAGAATGTGAATCAAACAGAATAGCTTTTAAAAGGCGGAATTAATAAGTTGCAAATTTACAGTTCTAAGGCCATGAAAATATCCCAATTAAAGCAAGTCTACAATAATGGCCAAATTAAGGCACCAACAAGAGGCCACCTTCACTTAAGAAAGGCCAATGAAGTTCAGGGTTTCTCTCTCAACTGGAAAGGTACATGGCAACATCTGCTAGCTTTCTCTCCAGGCTTCTTATTTCATGAAGCTCCCTTGGGGGCATATTCCTTCATCTCCAAAGGTCTCTGGCTGCATGGGCTTTTGTGTTTCTCATGGCTCTGAAACATTTTCCAAAAATGCTTCCTCTTTTAAAGGATTCCAGTAAACTAATCAAGACCCACCTGGAATGGGTGGGGTCACATCTCTCTCTAATCCAACATTAATATCCACAATTGCATGGCGATAATCTAATTAAGCTTCTAACATACAGTGCTGAGTACAAATTAAAAGAAATGGCTACCTCTATGAGATGGTCCAGGATTAAAACATGGCTTTTCTAGAGCACACAATCCTTTCAAACCAGCCCAGGGTCTAAAGAGTGGAGCTAAACAGACGTGGCCTTTCTCTCTCTAAGCCCAACTCTACACGTAAAATCATTAAGCTCTCCGTTAAGTGGGACATGATGTCTAAGGGTGTGAGTCTCCCTGGTAACGTGGGACATGACTCCCATGGATGAGCCTGGTCCTGTCACCATGGGATTAACAATGTCTTCCTGAACAAAAGGAGGTAAAGAAATGTAAAAAATGAGGTATCAGTGGATTAGAGAGTTCAAATAGAGTTGAGAGGCTATTCTGGAGGTTACTTTTATGCAAGCTTCAGCTAGATATTGCTAATTACCACGGTTTGCCAAACACCAACCAACATCATTCCTATTAACCCCAAAGAACACTGAGGGTTCTATCTGAGATACTATAAAAGTTACATGCTTCAGAAACCTAAAACCTTCAAATGGTTCCTAGGCCAGATAAGTCTTGAAATCCAGAGATGCCAATATCTCCAAGAACATCAACCAGTTCCATTCCTCTATGCCATATTTCAACACCTGTTTTCTAAAAAAGTTATAACAGGCATAACCCAATTACCCCTAAAAATTGGGAAAGGATCAAAGGAGAAGGGGGAGTTATAACAGAGAAGTTAGGATTTAACAAATAAGTATGACTACCGACCTATCACATTGATTTTTCTTTTTAGTCTCCAGTGTCTTGGAGCAGCTAGAAGGAAAAACCTGAAATTGTGGAACTGTAACCCATACCAAACTTTGAAATCTGTTCTATAACTACTTGTTAAAATGTACTTTGAAATTTATTGCTTTTTTCTGTATACGTTATATTTCACAATAACAAATGTTAAAAACAACAACAACAAAGTGGAGCTGAAGTCTTAAGGGTCTGAAGAGTGGAAATGAATGTGCTGAGCTGCTCAAGCTCAAGACTTCATACCTTAAACCTTAGTAAGATCTGTCTGCAGGAACAATAGTTTTCTATGGCAGGAGCTCCTCTTAAAGATTCTTTCAATGTTTATTAAAATTTCCCCCTCAAATCAATATCAGCTTTCTCAGATACCTGACCTCGGTAAAATGATTGTAAAACAGTCATTCTATTTATTAATATATGCTAGCAAATACCATCAATTCCCCCTTCCAAGTCAGCATGGAATTTTTCTATTTATTCAAATTTAATAAATAAATAAATACCAATGTCATTTTGGAGATGTTGGAAAAAATCTTCAAAATATTTATTTAAAAATAAATATAGGGGGCCACAGTGGCTCAGCGGCAAGAATGCTTGCCTGCCATGCCAGAGGACCTGGGTTCAATTCCCGGTGCCTGCCCATGTAAAAAAAATAAATAAATAAATAAATAAATATAGGGAGAGCCACCAGAACCAACAGAGCCCATGCAGCTAGAGACCTTTGGAGCAGAAGGCAAACACCCCTAGAGAAGCCTTCTGAAATGAGGAGAGATAGCACCTTCTGAAATGAGGAGAGATAGCTAGCAGATGTGGCCATGTGCCCTCCCAGCTAAGAGATAAACCCCAAACTTCATCAGTCCTTTCTTTGAAGTTAAGGTACCTTTCCCTCAAGGCCTTAACTTGGACATTTTCACAGCTTTAGAACTGTAAACTTGCAATTTGATAAATTTCCCTTATTAAGAGCCATTCCGTTTCTGGTATATTGTATTCTGACAGCTTACAAACTAAAACAGATTTTGATACTGGTGAAGTGGGGTGGTGTTGTGGCTTGCAATTACCAAGCATATTGGAACAGCTTTTTAGATACATAAGGGGAAGACTCTGGGAGAGTTGTGAGGAGCTTGATAGAAAAAGCCTAGAATGCTTTGAAGAGACTGTTGGTAGAAATGTGGACATCTGATAAGGCTTTAGACAGAAATGATGCACATGTTACTGCAAACTGGAAGGAAGGTGATCCTTCTTTTAAAGTGGCAAAGAATCAGGCAAATTTGACTACTGGTTTTAGATGGAAGGTAGATTTTAAAAGCCATAAACTTGGATATTTAGCAGAAGAGATTTCCAAATTAAATGTGTAATATGCAGCCTGATTTCTTCTTGCAGCTTATAGTGAAATGTGACAAGTAAGAGATAAACTGAGAACTGAACTCCTAGGTACAAAGAAACCAGAAATTGATGGTTTAGAAAATTCTGGACTTCCAGAAAAGGGGAATCCAGAGAATAGTGCCCCACATGAGGATTTAACCAAACATGGAAACAGTCAGCCATTACAGGACAAGCAAGGATTTGAGATGGAGTTATCCAGGAAGGATCTGTGGAAAGTCCTTTGGTCTGATGGGCATGATCCAAGTGTACTGCATAGGAAACCAACAAGAGTTTTATGAAATCTGTATAAATGGAACTTCTGCCAGTCTGAACTAAAATGGAGAGAAGAGGGATAAATTGAAGGAAACATAACTTCAGAGGCAGAACCATGGAAGCTGAGGACTGAAGTCAAGAAACTTCAGACGGGAGAACAAACCCATCTATGTACTTGGAAAGGGTGAGTTTGCCCTGAATGTAGAAAGTGGGTCTTCCACCTTGCTGGATGGGATGAGCTGTGCTCCAGGCCTTGGAGAGGGTGCAGCACATTCCTCAGGATTGGGGAGAACCTGGCTGTGACTACAGTGTTGTGGAGGGATTAAGCATGTGCCCCAGAGATGGCAGAGAGCCCAGGTGCAGCCCCAAAGCTTGGAGAAGGTGGAGTCAAGAAAAAGGTGATCACTCCAATGTCCCCCAAGGTTGCATTTGGAGAGAGGTGGGCCACTCTGTAGGCCCCTGGAAAGTGTGGGACTGCTGCTTTCTAAAGCCCTGAGAATAAATGACTCAGACTTTGAAATCTAATGGAGTTTGCCCTGTAGGTTTTAGCACCTTACAAGTCTGGTGACCCATTTATTCCTTCCAATTTCTTCCTATGGAAATGGCAAAATGTATCTTATGACTATCCCTTCTTTGTATATTGGCAGAAGATATACAAAGTCACAGAAGATAACTTGTTCTGAGTTTTATAGAGCCAGAGCCAGAGGAGAGCTTTTACCTTACGACAGAACATGCTTGCAGCTGACTTTGATGAAATTTTGTACTGTTTCTGATTTTGTATTGTATTTGTATCATTACTGAATTGGTTTAAGGCTTTGTGATACTGTGATGGAATGAATGTATTTTGCATTTGGAAAGAACGTGTCTTTTTGGGGTCCAAAGGGTAGAATGTGCTGGTTTGAAGCTATTATGTACCCCAGAAAAGCCATGTCCTTTAATCCTCATTCAGTATTGCTAGGTTGAGTCTTTTTAATTGTTTCCATGGAGATGTAACCCATCCAATTGTGGGTGGCAACATTTGATTAGATGGTTTTCACGGAGATGTGTCTCTACCCATTCAAGATGGGGTTGCTTACTGAAGCCCTCTAAGAGGGAACCATTTTGGAAAAAGCTTTAGAGCCACCAGAACCAAAAAAGTCACAAGAACCAACAGAGCCCACACAGCCAGAGACCTTTGGAACAGATGGAAAACGCCCCCAAGGAGCATTACAAAATAAGGAGAGAAAGCTAGCAGATGTGCCATGTGACCTCCCAGGTGAGAGTGAAACCCTGAACTACATCAGCTATTTTTTTGGATTAAGGTATCTTTCCCTCGAGACCTTAATTTGGATACTTTCACAGACTTAGAACTGTTTACTTGCAACTTAATTCCCCTTTTTGAAAGCCAAAAAACAAATAAATATAGGAATCTTTCTGATCTAGTTTCATAACCACTCTTTGTTGAAGAAAAAAATTGTCATTGTTTACTACAAAAAAAAAAAAAAATCCCCCAAGGGAATGATCTGTTGCATTCCAGGCTGTGCCTTTGTTTCCTGTCCTGCCAATTTGGAATCAGCCTCTGATAAAGATTGAGTAGAAAAACCTGAAGACAGCCTTTCTCAGGCATGCACTCACCCAGCAATGACAACTGAAGCATTAGTGACCTATGACTTTGGCAGTTAAAAAGAAAAAGGCCCAACATCTCAGTTCAGGAGTTCACAGGGTTTTTCTTAAATTGCTGGAGGCCCTAAAGTCTAAGCAAAATATGAAAGTAATTTTAGGAGATCTTGCCACACAATGCTGTGAGGAAAACTGTTAACAGGTGCCAGGGAAAACCAATCTGTCGTAAAACCATCTCACCAAGGGATAGGAGGAGAGATTAAACCTACAGTAGCCACCTGGAAGCTTTTAGACCTGAGGTGTAAGATCTGAGCATCAGGGCTGTATTGCAGCGGGTGGGGAAGGTTAGGTAATTATCCACCAAGGGAAGGAACTGAGAGTTACTTTGATTTCCCTATATACCAAGAAGAGAGGAGGCCAGAGGTGGAGTCAAAAGAACAGTTTGTACAAGAATGTTCTTTCATGAATTATAACAAATGTACAACACTTTCGCAAGGTATTAATAATAGGGTGGTATATGGGAAAAAATACAATAATGTAAACCATGGACTATAGTTAGAATTTTAAAATATTTTTTCATCAATTTTAACAAAAGTACACACAATATAATAAATAATATCAATAATATTATTAGTCGACATTAATAATAACAAAGTGTCAACAATAAGAGGACATAAGGGAATGGTGTATTTTTTTATATGACTTTTCTATAAACCAACAACTTCTCTTAGTAAAAAAAAAAATAAATTTTAAAAAATCATAAGTTTCTCAACACTGAACTCTCCTACCAAGGAAGGATTTCAGGAACCATCAACAACTAGAGAGAACTTCACTACCAACAGTTCACAAACGAGGAAACTGAGGCCGAGGGGTGCTTAAACAATTTGCCTGAAGACACCCAGACCTTCAAGTGGCCAAGCCAAAGCATTTTTGCCTCAAGTTGTACAACCTGTCCAGACAGCTCTAGATTTATGTAATTCTACTCACAGAGCTTGGTTTTTAGACCACACAATCTTTTAGTTATTATCAAAGAATATCAAAAAGCTACCTTACTTGGGACATAAATAGGACATAATTGGAAAAAAAAGGTGAAATCCAAATAAAGCCTGGAATTCAGTTCATAGAAATGTATGTAATTCAGTTTCTCAATTTTGACAAGTACACATAGTAATATAAGATGTTAAAAATGGGAAAAAAACGGGTGAGGCTTATGCAGGATCTTTCTATATATTATCTTTGTAACTTTTCTGTAAAATAATTTGAAAATTAAAAAATTAATTTTAATTTTAAAAAAAGAACAGTGTGTGAGTCAATGAAAAACTAGCTCATAGGACTTATGTCAAGGGCAAAAAAAAAAGATTGCTGGGATGGAATTTCATGTCTCTAGGTAAACTTCCTAAAATATTCTCATATCTAAGCTCTGATGGAAGAGCTCCTCTGGAAAGAGTATTTCAGTCAATTTGGCAATCGGAATTCACTTGCAACCTCCTAACCATCTCAACTTCAGAAAAATCAAATGTCAGAACCACTGGGTTACCAGGTGGAAGTTGGAAAGCTCAGGCTCAGCTCCTGGCTGTTTAGCACCATGGGAGTTTTTGTCCTTTGGGATTTCCTCCAGTAGGAATCCAGGCATGGCAATCAGGAACAATCTAATTGAAGGTTTGTGGTACATCACACTAGAATTACCCAGATTCTAGGAGTGTCTCTCTAGCTACCTGGTTGCCTCTGGAGAAATAGGGGTCCTAGTCCTTCCTCTGCTCAGGTGCAATCAATAGCCAAAAGTTCCAAGTAAGAAGAAACCAATTAGAGGCAGAACTTCTGGGGAGAAGCCTATTTTAAAATCTAGCTGAGATGGCTGATACCCTTATAGGTTATTAATTTTGTTAAAAAATGTGGCTCACTGCTTTGAGGTTGGTTATCAAGTGGTAAAAAATCTGGTTTAACCAAGCAATCCGTGTCTCATGATGGTGTCAGAAAAATAATTGAGAGAAAATTACTATCATGTATTAGGTCCCTTTGTAACACCTAGATGCCAGACAAGGAAAGGATGAGATTCCACGTGAAAATTCCACAAGACCCACCTTCCATGGCAAAAGCAGAGGGAAATCCCTAAGGTAACCAAGGTATACCCATGAGAAACTTAGTTTAGAAGGCATTTAGATGCAGGGAGGGAGAGAAGAGTTGTCTATATACTGAAGGAACAGAGAGGTGACCTTTGATCTTAGGGAAATACATATAACATTTGTTGTTTAGTGGAAATTTACATAATAGTAAAGATTCCTAGGGCCTTTCACACCAAGTCAGAAAGGACCCTTGATCCCTGGTCTCCTTCCACCACTACAGACTTATAGAGGTATGGATAATGATAATGTCATACATTATCTAGTACATCTTTACAGGAATGGGTAATTTTACTAACAGATTGCTCATATTTTAAAATGTACTTGAGAAGAAACAAAACCTAATACTATTTAATACACAGAGAAGGAACGCTTCCCTTCTTCTAGGTCTCTTGAATTATGAGGAAGGAAGGGTTGTATCTTGGTGTCCAGAAGCCTGAGGAGGTAGATACTTTAACATATGTTCACATATGATGAATAAAGAGTGGGGGAACTCTTTAAAAACACAGGGGCATTCAACTATACTTTTTCCAGTGGCCACATTCAACCAACTGCCTTAAACATCCCAGTAATGACTTAGATTCATTAGACACAGCATGTTCGGCAATTTGAATATCATAACATTTACAGAACCTTAACTTGCTCCAATATCAAATTCTCTCCTTACTGAGAGAACCAGCAATGACCTCCAAAAAAGTGCCATTAGCATTTAAAATTACAATGTCATTATGGGTAGAATTGTGTTCCCCCCAAAAAATAAGCTCAAGTTCTAACCCCAAGTTCTTGTGAATGTGACCTTATTTGGAAAGAGGATTTGTGAAAATATTGTTAGTTTATATGAGACCAAACTGAATTAGGGTGGGCCCTAAACCAATATGTCTAGGGTCCTTATAAGAATGGGAGACCTGGACAGACAGACAAAAAACAACCAAAAAAACCTACAGAGACGACCATACAACCAGAAGCTACAAAGACAGAAAAGAAGTATTCTCCCCTACAGAATTTGGACTTCCAGCCTCTGAAAATGAGAGACAATCAATTTCTATTGTTTTTAGCCATCCATTTTGTGGAACTGTGTTACATACGGTAGCCCTAGGAAACTAAGAACCAATGGTATTGTGTGTGTGGTTGTTTTTCATACATTTCTATACTTTCACCTCAAGTAAATAAGGCATTTTCACAAATCTGAAAAAACAAATCAAAGCTAATATTCAACACTGAAATTAAAAACAGGAAACAAAACTGATCTTATGAGGAAGCCCCCAAATCAAAGCTAAAATCCTAAGTAGAATCAGATCAATATTTATCAGTGTTTGTTAAGGGAGAGGTTTAAGTCAGGATCCTGGAAGAGGACCTATGGAAATATAATGTCTACATCAAAGTGATCTAATGACTGAGGAGCAGTTTTATATCAACAATGAAACTGCTTAATCAAATGTTCAATTTAACTTTTTATAGGATGACTCATGCATAGCAAGAATTAGGTCTCTTCCCATTTCTTCTCCTGCCAGGCTCAAATACTTCAAGCCACCTGTACAAGAGCAAACATGTCATACGGAACAATGTCATGCCTCTCTGATGTGCTGGAGGCCCTCCTCCATGGTAAAGCCACAGTGGTTTGGGTCTTTAAGTGCTCAGTTCTGAACGGAGATACTAGCAGCTAGAGACCATCCTATATTGTGAATCACTCTTGGTCTGCAACTATGAGGCACAGGTACTGAGCAAGCAGCATTTTCAGGGATATATAATAGCTTCAAACCACCACAGGCAATTCCTGAAAATTCTGGGTAGCCCTGTGATTTAGTGAAAGCAATAAATGTGAAAAGGCTTTTACCATGAAGCCATGGAAATTGTTCTTTGCATGACTGGGATCACACTGTATACTGTGTCAGCATGTTGTTCTTTTAATCCATTCCTGTGGACCTATTGCAGGTGGGACCTATTGCGGGTGGGACATTTTGATCAGATTATTTCAGCTGAAATGTAACCCACCCCATTCAAGGTGGATCTTGAACCTCCTGCTGGAGCTCTTTATAAGAGGGTAAAACACATAGAGAAACTAATGAAATTGACCGAAGCTCACAGAGAAACAGCCTCAGAGAAACTAAGAGAGGACCCACAGAAGCTCAGAAAGGAAGCCACTGGAACCAGAAGTTGAACGCAATGAAAACTGGGAGTGAAGGACCAGCAGACGCCATCCATGTGTCTTCCGATTAACAGAGGTGTCCCAGATACCGGCAGCTTTTCAGAGAAGGCATAATCCTATTGATGCCTTAAATTGGACATTTTCATGGCCTTAGAACTGTATATTTGTAAGCTACTAAATCCCCACTGTAAAAGCCAGCCCATTTCTGGTATATTGCATTCTGGCAGTTTTAGCAAACTGTAACATTGCCCAATATTCTTCTACCTCTAAATAGGACAAACAGACCTATTTTAATTCAAAGGCAAACAGACTGACATCTCCAGTCAGGGCCACTATTCTGGCTTTGCAGGTTACATTCTGAGCAGGGTATCCCACCCTGAACCTGTGGAAACCTGGCTCCAGGCTCAAGGGCTGCATCTGTCTGGAGAGGGCAATGTTTTCTAATTTGTACAAAAGTTCTTTATGGGCTAAAAGTGGCTCTTTCTCAAACTGTCACTGGGAATATCTATTTTTTAAAAAGCAACAGAAAAGGTCATTTGTAAATATGCTTTAATCTTAATTTAAAAATGTCACTTGCGAGTGCCCCATTTATCTTCCTTCTCCATGGGATATCCTTGGGATATATATCTAGCACTACCTTCAATGAAGGACAGTGGTTTAAACATTTTTAGCTCAGAAAGTAAAACCGTCAATGGGACTGGAGTGTAAAGAACAGAAGGGGAGTGGCTCAAAATGTGGCTGGAGATGCCAGCAAGGGCCATGTCATGCAGGCCCATGTGGGTCATTTTGATAATTTAAACATCATCCTACAAAAAGAGGAATGTCATTGAAGGGTCTCAAACACAGGGGTCACCTGATATGATTTGTTTCTAAAACAGTCTCTATGGCTGCCCTGAAGAAATGATTCAGAAGGAAGCCTGAGAGGATGTGGTGAGAAGGCCCAGGTGCCAGTTGATGAGTGGGCCAAGTAGTGGCAGCAGAGAAAAGTGGATATATTCAAGATACATTGAGAAAATGGAATCAATGGGACTTCGCATATGACTGGATGCCAGTATGAAAGTGTGAGAGAGAGGGAATGATGTTCAGGATGTACCCAGCCTGTGGCACCAATAGCTGGGTGGAAGATGAAACCATTACAACACAAAGAACTCTGGAGGAGAAGCAAGTATGGGGGTAAGATCATGTGTTCAGTTTTGGAGTTGAGGCTTCCATAAAATAGTGGATTAATATGCTATCTAGCAAATGTTGGTACTGAAATATGATATACTGTACTTACATTTTTTATAAAATCTGAGAAAACCACTTTTGAGTAGAGCTTTAAAACCATTATGACTACACATCAAATACAAGATTTGAGGTTCTCAAAGTATTCTCCATGGCTTCCCTGCTGTCCCTACCTCCCAGAGTATTTTTGGTTTGATCAGTTGCTTTAAGATTAAAGAAATGTCAGGAGACAAGGTAGCCCAAAAAGGAGAAAAGATAGCCCACATGGTAGGAGTTCAAGCTTACATAACAACTTGTGCCCTCTTCCCATCTTTGCCCCCAAATTTTCATCCATGAATCTGTGATAAGACACTAAATTCATTAACAGCAGTGGTCTCTAAGAGCAGTCCCCAGACCAACAGCATCAGCATAACTTGGGAACTTGTTAGAAATGCAAATGCTCAGGCTCCACCAAGACCTGAGGAATTACTAAGAGCAAGCTATGTTTTAACAAGTCCTTCAGGTGATTCTGATGCAGACTCAAGTCTGAGAACCACTAGTAATGAGCAAACGGATTTCCTTCACATTTGTTTCCTAATATTTTTTCTTGTTAAAATTTCCCTGCAGTTTCAAAATTGCAGTCAATATCTATTATGGATTGAACTGTGTCCCCCAAAGTGATACACTGAAGTCCTCATTCCTGGTACATACATGTGACTGTGACCTTATTTGGAAATAGGGACTTTGCAGATATATTCAAGGTAAAATGAGGTCATAGTGGATTACAGTGAGTCCTAATTCAACATAACTAGTGTCCTTGTAAGAAGAGGGAAATTTGACAGAGATATAGACAGGCATAGGGAAGAAGGCCAAGTGAAGATGGAGGTGGTGATTGGAGAGAAGTATCTGCAAGCCAAGGAATGTCAAGGAATGCCAATGATTGTCGGCAAACACCAGAACAGGCAAGGAAGGATTCTCCTCTACAGGCTTTGAAGGGAGCATGGCTGTGAAACCTTTAATTCAGATTTTTAGCCTCCACCTACGAGAGGATAAATTTCTGTTGTTTTAAGCCACCCAATTTGTGGTACATTGTTATGGAAGCCCCAAGAAATAAGTAAAAGGACCTTCCTCAGGTGATGCCATGTTCCCCATTGGATCTCACACTCTTTTCCTAAAGGTGCCTGAACACCCAGTTTTCTCTCTACTGATTTGGATCCTACTATATCCTTGAGTCACCCAGGGGGCACTCCCTCCAGCACTGAGACCCATGAGTTCACCCCTTCATTTCAGTACCACTCTTGGCATGCTGCCTTGTATTAAGTTCTGTTAACACATTCATGACAGGAAACTTGTCTTTTCTTGGGACTCATCACAGTGTCTGATATATACAGAATACCCAACTCTTGCTCTGGATCAGTGTATCTCAGAATGGAGTCTACCAGCATAAGTATAACCTGGCATGTATACTGAACATGAAGGTATTAGGTCTCATTCCTGGTCTGCTGAAATAGAAATGTCTGGGGATGGAGTGTAAAGATCTGCACTTCCAATGCACACTGAAATTTGGGAACCGCTATAGTAAGTGAAAATTCATCTTGATAACAACTACAGACATAGACTAACTGCTTCTTGAGCACAGAGCTAGGTCCAGATGACACTGAGAAGTGCTTATCTTGTTCCTAACCTACGATCCATTTAAATATATTTCCTAAGCTGTAGAGGTTTAAAACAACTACCTCACATTTTGTGCTCCCTCTAAACTTTAGTCTATGAATACTGAGGGATAATTTTCATTTAGATTTGGGTCTTCCCCAGCCTAAATTTATGGACTTGATTTTTCAACCCAGGTTAATTTTATCTTTTTTATTTTCAGCCAGACTTCCTGGCCTTAAGGCATGCAGAAGATAATCTTTTGACTATTTATCCTGTATTTAATTCACATTTATACACATACCTAAACTGTTAATGTTTACTTTGGCTTCAAGGATACGTAAGCACAGAATTTCAGGTGTAAAAAGAAAACAACAAAATAGCTGTCAAATGTCAAACTACAGTATTTATAACTAGTGAAACTATTGCACAGCCCAAAATATGTCCTGGCTTTAGTTATGAAAATTAAATGTACTTCCCCACAACAGACTGTCCCAGAGCTCTTTCCGCCCCCTCCCAGGAAAATAAAAACACCCACAGATAGATACATCCACTGTCAAAATAGTTACTACAAAGCCTATTACATAGTCTAGAACAGAAGGAAGTCAGAAGAAAAGTGATTTTTATTACTGCTACAAGAGAAGCATCTATAATACAGAGAAAATGACAAACTCTTTCCTAAAATTAGGTAGCAATGAGCTTTAATTTGTGCTCATCTTCATCACGCCTCATACATACAACCCTTTTTTTTTTTTTTGCTGCAAAACTGAGCTGGCTAATTAAATTTTTCAGCAGTCTTTTCTAAACTAAGCTGTGTAATGGAAAATCCGACACACACAGGGTTCCTAAAGTCTATGAAAATTACTAGCCTTGGGTGGTTCTAATGTCTGCTCTTAACTTGTATCTTAAAAAGACACTGCAAATTGTGTTCACAGCCCCTGCTGCACTGCAGCTACTCTTCATTGCCAGCATCACCTCTAGCTCACTGAGTTCCAGAGCTCCAGCCGAAGGAGGGGTAAGTGAGGAGGTCTCTGTACCATGGGTGGTAAAAAGCAGACCGCCTGCTAATTCAGCAGAGGTAGAGCACCCAGAAAGCAACTACAACAGCCACTATCAGAGGGGTGAAGAAACCTCATTGTTATGGGCCTGGTATTGTGGCACTCACTGAAATTAGCCATCATCAGAAGTCTACTGACTTCTGATTGGCAAATTTCCCTTTCAACGTCTGGTGTGAGAAATCGCTCAGGACTTCAAAACAGATCTATGCTTCCAGAGCACAGCTACTGATGTTTTGCAGGAGGCAAATGGGGCCTATCTGGCTGGCCTTTATGAAGACACCAACCTATGTTCTATCCATGTCAAATATGTAACGTTTATGTCAAAAGACATCCAGCTAGCACACTGCATACATGGAGAGTATGTTTAAGAATCCACTCTAATGGAAACATTTCATTATCAAAAAAATAATTTTTTTTTCTCTTCTTCCTGTTATTGGTACCTCTGAAAATTAGATCTTCAGGTAGAAAAAAGATCTACCTTTTTTTCCTATGGAGTCAAAAGGTACCTAAGGGGTGCAAGGGTTGTTCAGTGGTAGAATGCTCACCTGCCATGCAGGAGAGCCAGGTTAGATTCCTGGCCCATGCACCACCACCATCCACCTCCCCTACTCCCGACAAAAGAAAAAGAAAAAGATACTTAAGTATATGAATACGAATGGAAAAATAGAGGACAGAAATCAGGTATTGGCAGTTTATCCATTTTCATTTGTGTGTGAAGTGTTAATAAAAATGCAGGGACATAAAGAATTAATGTAATTAAAAACGTTTCAATGAATAAGTTTCAACAGTTCAGCCTTTATAACAATTATAAATAAACCTGCTATTTTTTTTCTGGATAATGCCAGCATTTGGATTTTTTAAAAACAAGTAAATTTCTCGTTGATACAGTTAAATGGTGCTTGTAGTATTCTTATCATACAGTAGATTTCATCCATTCACTATACTTTTTTAGTAGGGTTGTTCTACAGACAATACATGTTTTTAATGCTGTCTGTCTTCTCTGCTATTCCTGTAAGTTTGCTATTAAAATACATTAAACTACAAAAAAAGAAAAGAAAAGACAATTCCCAATTCCATTTCTGAGATTCATCTTTAGAAAATATTATTATTAATACATGTTCTTGGAAGGGTCATATATTCTGTCATTCTAGCTAGCAGAAAAATGCTTTTGTAAAATTAAGAGGTATTACTTACAATTAGTAAAATTTGCTCTTTAAAGTATACAATTTAATGAGTTTTGATAAATGTATAGTCATCTAACCACCACCAAAATAGTGTTAAACTGTGTTGTCCATGAGTTACCACATGTGGCTACTGAGCATGTGAAACATGGCTAGTTCAAAGTCAGATGTGCTATATAAATGTAAAATACACACTGGCCTTCAATGACCAAAAAAAAAAAAAAAAATGCAAAAGATCTTGTTAGTAATTTTATATATAGTAAACTTATATTTTGCATATACTGAGCTAAATACAATGTAGAAAAATTAATTTCACCTGTTTCTTTTTCCTTTTTTCAATGTGCTTACTAGAAAATAAATTACAAATGTGGCTCATACTATATTTTTATTGGGCAGCTCTGATTTAAAATATTTCTATTCCCCCAAGAGTTTCCTCAGTTGATACCATTTCCCCACCTTCAGATCCTGGCAACTATTAGTATGATTGCTGTCTTTAAAGTTTTGCTTTGGGTGGATTTTTAAAACCACTTTTTTTTTTTTTGTCTTGTATTTTCTAATTTTCACAATCATCTTAAAGTGTATATATATAAACTTTAAAGTATTTATAAAATCCTTGCCCAATCACTTCCTATAATTTCCATTAATCAGTTCCAAAGCTGGTAGTTCAGCACAAATGCATGGTGGGTAACAAACTGTCACCCACATAATTGAATGGAGACCATTGTGCAGACACACAACAACATCTGTTCACACATGCTTCTAGAGATTCCTGCCCAAATGGAGGGATCTCTCCCATAGCTCAATTTTACTTAGCCTCAGGGAAGTTAGGGAGAGTTTTAGCTGTGCTGAGAAAAGGTTGTATAGAGATGTAAAGCACTGAATGGGTAAAAATGAAAAAATCATTTAAAGATGGAAAGGGAAGCCAATGCAGATTTGTTGTCCAGGCAGATAAGTATCTTCTGATGGGAAGTTTTAAGATGACAGATGATAATGATCAGGAAGGTGAAAGACCCCATCTCCCACCGCAGTCTGCTCTTCCTCTAACTACCATCTAATTAAACTGGAATTAATTATTTATAATATATTTCCTGTTCCTAATTTCACATTCATTTTTCAGATGCTGTATACCATTTTCTGCTTTTCCAGAATGGAAGAAACACACCGTAGATGACCTCCTATCTATATTTTCTCTCGCTGCCTTAGATTAGGAGCTGCATGCCAGTCTTTCTGCCTCTCAGCCTTTTGGAGTATTTGGCAATGCTTAGCCTTGCACATGGCTCCTTAGATTTCCAGCTCTTACTCCCACTTGCACGCCCATCCCTTTCCCTTGCCATCCCTAGGGAACTAGAACAAAGGTCTTTGTATTTTGAGCATGTTATCACTACGGGCTTTAAGAAAGGGCAGTAAGATATCAATTTTGCTCTTCTGTGTTTCCTGGGTTCTTCTGCATTGATTAAAAGACCTGGCAGCCTATGTCCTCCCTATTCTTCCTCCTAAACATTTCTTGTGGAAAACTTCCCATCAAGACAATCTGTTCACCCAATTTACAGTAGTGTCCAAGGGCGGGTAACTGTTAACCTCAAATAATTTCTACTGATGGTGTCAGATTTGCCATCGATAGTGATTGAATGATACCAATTTCATCATACCTCTGCTTAGTTCTTCTGGACACTTTCAACCCCAACTGGAGAAATGTACTAGAAATAGAAAAGTCTCAGTGTGGCTTTCATGCAAGTGATAGCATGCGAAAGAATACAGGTGCTAGTGGTTTCCTAACTATGACTGCCAGAACCTGAGAGGGGTTAGGTGGTTAGGCAATGTTATGGATTGAACTGTGTCCCCCCACTCCCCACCCCCAAAATTATTGAGATCATTCTGGATTAGGGTGGGTCCTAATCCAATGACTGATGTCCTTATAAGAAGAGGCTATTTGGACACAGAAAGACCACCAGAAGCTAAAAGAGGCATGGAACAGAGTCTTCCCTACAGACTTCAGCTGAAGCATGGCTTTGCAGTCAACTTGATTTTGGACTGGTAGCCTCAGAACTGTGAGATGATAAATTATTGTAAGCCATTCCAGTTTGTGGTACTTTGTTCCAGCAGCCCTAGGAAACTAAGACAAGCACCACACTGGCTAAAGACAGTCTACCCAGGACAACACAGATCTGCCGTGCTCAAATGGAGGCCCCACTACAGTTGGGGTAGACTGTCAGATAATATACAAATAAATGCACACATGATTGAAATACACAACAAGGTTGTAATACAGTCTATGTTTGAAATATTAAAGTAAAATAAAGGGGCAGTGCCAATGAAATATAGGGGCAGAACTTTCAATTTTCTCAAGCATGGAATGAAAATAAACCATTTACTGAATATCCTACATGTATAATTTCTAATCACTACAAAAACTCCAAAGGTAGACATCATTATCTCTATTTTACAGATGAAACAAAAAGGATTTGCTCTTGCTAGCAGTGGGAAGCTGCAAGGTCTGGAAATTTGTAGACACTCAATACACAGTTGTTAAATTAATAATTTGAGGACTACAGAAATAATCTGAGCACTGGGAGAGAGCTATAGGTTCCCCATATTTGGTGTTGCATAAAGTACTCTCAGACTTGATATATACACATAAAACAGGAAAATCTCTATGTTTGCATGTTTGACAAGTGTACAAATGATCTGCATGTAGCTCTCACTTAAGAAATGGAGAAGAAACTAACTTATTCATCATGCAAAACCTGGCCACAGCACCTTGAAGAGTTCAATCAAGCCTCAAATAGGATAATACCTTTGTGCCTTCTGGAAAGGGTACAATAAATATTGAATAGGACAATCTATACACAAGCTGTGATACTGTCAGCAACCTAAAATACTTTAACATGGGCAGTTATAATGAAAGGTAATCATTATTTTTAATCTATACCCTAGGGTTAAAAATTGAAAAACTAATCAAAAGCTCACACAAACAAAAAACCAAGGCACTATCTATTTCTCTAACAGCACCAGAGGATGGTTATTTAGCATAATGTCTTTTGTAAATGATTTTTCATTGATAAAATGGTGTCCAAGACATACTATAAGGCTTATTTGAATACCATAATCACATGGAACCTTGAATAGGGAATGACATCTTGTTGGTTTGTACAGGTTGATGTGATGCCCTGATACATCCCAGAGTAATCTGGGCAGAAGATTTTATTTTGCAAAGCTTTGAGGGACTGGGGAAAAGGTAGAAATATTAAACTACCCCACCTGGGGAAGACTTGATATTCTCGCAAGCATTGGGGACTGCCAATTTGATGGGCCAGGCCCTCGATCTTGGGGATTACCCTTATGAAACTTATTCCTGCAAAGAAGAAGCTAAGCCTACTTATGATTATGCCTAACAGTCACCCCCAAAGAACCTCTTCTGTTGCTTAGATGTGGCCTCTCTAAGGTGAGCTCACTGCCCTCCCCACTACATGGAACATGATTCCCAAGGGTGTAAATCTCCCTGGCAACTGGGACATGACTCCTGGGGATGAGCACTGTGGGTTTGAGAAAGACTTCTTGACCAAAAGGGGGAAGAGAAATGAAACAAAATAAAGTTTCAGAGTTGACAGGTCATTCTGGAGGTTATTCTTATGTATTATATAGATATCCCTTTTTAGTTTATGGTGTATTGAAAAAGCTAGAGGGAAATACCTGAAACTGTTGAACTGTAATCCAATAGCCTTGATTCTTGAAGATGACTGAACAACTATAGAGCTTTTAAGGTATAACCGTATAAATGTGAAAATCTTGTGATTGATACTCCCTTTATCCGGTGTATGGAAAGATAAGATAAATAAATAAATAAAAGGGAGGAGGGGGTATAGGATGTTTTGGGTGTACTCTTTTACTTTATTTTTACTGTTATTCTTATTTTTATTTTTTATTTTTGAGTAATGAAAATGTTCAAAAATCAACTGATGATGAATGCACAGCTATATGATACTGGGAACCACTGACTGTAAAAATCGGGTGACCATATAGTATGTGAACAAAATTAATAAAATTTTTAAAAGATGGACTGTAAGTATTATACAGACATTCCTACTCTTGTATGAAGTGAGTATAAGAATCTATCCAGTCCACTTTCTAAACCTTTTAGAACAGTGCCCTTAGCTGAAGATTCCTACCAGCCTCATTTCTAGATACTGTGGAGGAAATTTTTCTTACTTGATTCCAACAAGAATATAAGTTGAACCTCAAATGCTTGAACATTGTCACATCTGCTTCTAATGAACCTTTCTTTTGCTCACAGTGCTATCCAAATGCACAAGGGAGCAGAGTAGAGGACTTTCAAGGGCTGCTCAGTCCAATAGAACTTTCTAGCATGACAGAAATGTTTTATGTCTGCCCTGCCCTGCCCTATCTATGAACCACTAGTTGTATGTGGTTATAAAGACACGAAATGTGGCTAATGTGACTTAGGAGCCAAATTTTTAATCTAATTTTATTTTAATGTAAAATTAAACAGCCAAATATGGCTAGTGACAACCCTATTAGACAGCACAGTTCTGGAGTCTACTATTTCTTCTATTTGTATCTGCTCACCATCGATACTTATATATGTGGTAGAATTTGGTTGCTTTCACGGCAACACCAGGTGGTGAAGTTGTAGGGGAGGAGAGCTATAACTTAGACTGACCACATCAACCATGACGCATAAACAAATCAGCTGATGTCAGTTTTCAATAGCAGCAGCATAGCTCTGGAGGGTCTCGATTTGGGAGGCAGATCTGGGGTTCTTTCTCTGAACTGTACAAGTTAAGATCAAGATAAAAATACACAACTCAGATAACTGTTATAAAATTAAATGGTAAATAAATACATTAATTAAGTGGCCAAGTATGTAAAAGAGTGCCTGGTATCTGTCTGGTAGAAGCTGGATACATTTATACCCAAATATTGTTTTCACCTCTTTTAAAGTATAAGAATTTAGATAAGGTTTTGTCTGTTTGAGACTGTACTGAAAGAGCATATAAATAGCACATACAAAATTGTACCCACCCTCTCTCTATCCTCCCATTCCCAAAATAAACACTAAAAATGTCAGCTGAAGTTTGGTTTGGAGAAAGCTGTTTTTATCACAATAATTCTTATAAAACAAAACAAGCTATGGTAATAAGAGGACTTTCTTTTTTTCAAAGGGCATCACTTACAATATATGATTCTATTTACATCACTTTTTGTTCCCAAAGCAAAATAATATAATATGCAAAACAGTGTGTTAAAACATGCATGGGATAAATAAACATCAAATTAATGATCGTGGTCATGGGGTGAAAGGGGAAAGAAGAGTCTCAGGAAAGCATACGATGTGGCTTAAGTCTTATCCACATTTTATTTCCTTATAACAAATCATGAATCAGTATGGCAAAATGTTCGGATTTGACCAAACTGAGTTTAAGTAAATGAGTATGTTAAACCATTTTCTCCAATTTTATATATTCTTATTTTAATATCTTGTTTCAAACTAACAGTAGACTTACAGAGAAGCTGCAAACATAATACAGAGCATCCATACAGCCCTCATTCCCCTTGCCCTAAAGTTAGCATCTTCTGTAGTCATAGTAACATTTTCTGTAGTCATAATTCAATGATCAGACTAGGAAATTAACTTTGGTATAACACCATCAACTAAAATAAAGACCTTACTCAAATTTCCCCACTAATGTACTCTTTCTATTTTAGGATCCTATTGTTTTAATTCCAAGTTGCATTTAGTTGTTATTTTTACTTTGTTTTGTACAGACGTGACAGTTCTGCAGTCTTTCCTTGCCTTTCATGACTTTGACCCTTTTGAAGAATACTGATCATTTTGTCTACTGTCCCTCAATAAGAATTTGTGTGATATTTTCTCATGAATAAGCTAAAATTGTCCATTTTTGAAAGAATTCTACAGAAATGATGTTGTATTCTCAGTGTATTATGAAACAGGGTTCATAATATCTTTTTTTGTATATATTCTTAAAATATCTCATATTTCCATAAAAGTAAAAAAAAAATAAGTGGCCTAATATCTAAATAAAAACTTCCCATTTGACATATTTAGCTTTCTAATCCCATCAAGTCAATGAATTTTAGGACTAATTTTATCTTAAGTTTATTTTAAAAATATTTTTATTGAGAAATCTTTACACACATATGTTCATACATGGCATACAATCAATGGCTCTCACTATCACATAGTTGTATATTCATTACCACGATCATTTTTAGAACATCTGCATCACTCTTGAAAAAGAAATAAAAAGAAAAAAGAAAAAAACTCGTATATCCTACACCCCTTACCCCGCCCTCTCAGTGACCACTAGTATTCAATCTACCCAATTTTTTTACCCTTTATCGCCCCCTCATTGTTTATTTATTTTTTATCCTTATTTTTTCACTCATCTGTCCATACCCTGGATAAAAGGAGCATCAGACAGTTTTAACAATCACATGGTCACATTGTAAAAGCTAATAATCATCTTCAAGAATCAAGGCTACTAGAACACAGCTCAACAGTTTCAGGTACTTCCCTCCAGCCTCTCCAATACACCATAAAGTAAAAAGGGATATCTATATAATACATAAGAATAACCTCCAGGATAACCTCTTGACTCTCTTTGAAATCTCTCAAGCACTGAAACTTTATTTTGTCTCATTTCTCTCTTCCCCCTTTTTGGTCAAGAAAGCTTTCTCAATCCCATTATGCCAGATCTGACTCATCCCAGGGAATTTAAGGATAAATTTTAGAAGTCATCATTATGACTGGCTTCAGGCCTAAAACACTGTATTTACACAATATGTTTTTAAACTTCAAGAGGCATTATTGGCCATGGCCCAAACACTCCTAAGAGAGGGATAAAAAGATTAAAGGTGATGGTGGAGTTATACAGAGAAGATAGGATTTAACAAATGAATATGAATGCTGAATCATTAAACTGATATCTCTTTCAGTCTCCAGTATCTTAGAGCAGCTAGAAGCAAAAACCTAAAATTGTGGAACTGTAACCCATGCGAAACTCTGAAATATGTTCTACAACTAATTGTGATGCTGTGCTTTGAAATTTATTGCTTTTTTATATTATGTTATTTTTCACAAAAAGGAAAAAAAAGTTGATTGTGATAATAAAAAAATATTTATGCCTTCTAGCTTCCTATATTCTACAGTAATTAGAAGGAAAAATCTGAGCGGAACATATGGTAGCCCATTACAAACTCTGGGATCTGTCCTGTAATTACTTTTTGAAGAGTGCTTTGAAAACTACTGCTTTTTTCTTTCTTTGCTTTGTATATATGTTATATTATTCAATAAAAAAGCTTTAAAAAAGAGGCATTATTATAAGTGATCTTACTTTAAGGAAAAAGATAAGGTTGAGCCAATTTATATAATTTAGAAAAACAACATATCCAAGAGAAGCTATAATAGTAAGTCAAACCAAGTCCCTACACAAGTAATTAATACCCTGATTGTTATTAGAGGTGAAAGCTAAGATGAGTCAGCATGGCACCCTGAGGATGATGAGTGTCAATACTATTCCTATGATGCTTTAGAAAAAAATATTTGAATGAATCACTATATATCAAACTATTATCAATGATTATCCTTTTTTTTTTTTCTGGGATGGGAGAGAAGGTGAGTTTCCAGGATTTTCACTACTTTAGTTGAATATTTAAAATGAAAAAAATTAGAGAAAGACACAAATATATTACAGAGAAATGATAAAAATAAAAATAAATAAAATTTAAAGCTTTTTGTGAGTCTGTTCCCCTTCCCCTTTGAAGTTCTTTTATCTTCAGTAACACTATAAACTTAGTAGTATAGGCTAAAAGTTTTTGTTTTTTTTTTTTACCTTTCTAAATGTTTATATTTAGTTCAAAGCATTCCATTTCCAGGATAATGTACAACATACAGTTTTCCCCACCTCCACTCCAGATACATGGAAAGAACAACATTAAAGAATTTTCTTCTAAGTTCCCAGTATGCTGGAAGCAGAGTTTTTATGAAAAGCCAAAGCACACAGTGATCAAGATCTCACTATACCAAAGAAGAACTTGAATATTTATTTTAAATGTAGTAGCTAGTCTCAAATGAGATGTCATTGTTTTCAAGTCAATCCTGTGTTCAAAGCACATTTCTTGAGCATTTCCTAGAATACTGTTCCAGTTAAAGGAATTTCTTTCAAGAAATCAGAAGATGGGCTTGACCTTAGACTGGGTCTATATTCCTAGGGATCCTCCAGGGAAGGAATAGGGGGTTGGCCTCCTGAGAATGTGTAGCGAGAGGTTAAGAGCACAGGCTCCGGAGTCAGTCTGCCTAATAGGTTTGAATCCACATTCTACATCTATGAAATGGGACAAATAATAGTACCTACTTCATTGGGTTATTGTGAAGATTAAATGAATTCACACATATGTTTCAAACAGGACCCAGCATATAATAAGTACTCAATAAATGTTAGTGAATGTGTTAGTTTGCAAGTTGCCAGAACACAATATACCAGAGGTGGAATGGCTTTTACAAAAGGGGAATTTAATAAGTTGCAAGTTTACAGTTCTAAGGCCATGAAGATATCCAAATTAAGGCACCAACAAGAAGTCACCTTCATTCAAGAAAAGCCGATGAAGTTTGAGGTTTCTCTCTCAGCTAGAAAAGCACATGGTGACATCTGTTAGCTTTCTCTCCTGGCTTCTTCTTTCATAAAACTCCCCCGGGGGTGTTTTCCTTCTTCATCTCCAAAGGTCTCTGGCTGTGTGGACTCTGTTGGTTCTGGCGGTTCTAAAGCTTTTTTCAAAATGACTCCCTCTCAAAGGACTCCAGTAAGCAACCCCACCTTGAACGGGTGGAGACACATCTCCATGGAAACAATCAAAACAGATTTTACCCAACAATATCGAATGAGGATTAAAGGACATGGCTTTTATGGAGTACATAATAGCTTCAAACCAGCACAGGGAGTATGTTGCTCCTGGCTTTTACACTTCCAGGGATTAATCCCGGTCCACTCACTCAGCAGCCTGAGAGTTGTGAGCAGCCTGGAGCCACTTACCAGGTTCCCTCTCTTAGGGTGTAGAAACTGTTTCTCCCCAATCCCAATCCTGCCCATTTCATATCATCATGCCATCAAAGCTCCTAAACATAGTCACAAAAAATCTTATTTAATAGAACCTCAAAGCTGAAACCAGTACACCAGTGAAAACCCTGCAATAAATCCTGAAGAACTCTAAATGTAATGTTAAATGGAAATTTACTCTCTGTCCAGAGAATAATATTCGTTAAAAGATCTTAAGAAATTGTTTGACTCCAATAAGTTAAGGTCTTTTAGGTCAGACCAGTGCTTCTTGGTTTTTTCTTTTTTTTTCCCATTGTGTGTGTGTGTGTGTGTGTGTGTGTGTGTGTGTGTGTGTCTTAATCCCATGCTTCTTTTTTGATAAATAAAAGTCTTATGGCTTCTTTTAATGCTATTTGAAATGTTTTAAAAGTGACCCAAAGCAAATCTAAGCAATGTTAGTTTTAGAATATAATTTTCTGAAGTATGCATGCACTCTATCCCTAGGAGGCTCTGAGAGACTACACTAACTCCCTTCCTGAGAATCAGTGAGCAGGACCTAGAGATGGTATACGATAGCCCCATAGTTCAGAGCAGATAGGATGAAGGAACCAAGGCATGAGAAGGTATAGACTAAAACTACATTTGCCAAGATGATTTGCTCTTAAAGAGGAGATCTGGTCTTGTTATATTGTGCAACCAAGAGCCTTCGATCCTACATGACCATGAAAATGTGTCACATTTTCCTTAGCAGTCACATTTGTAAACAGATAATGAAAGGATTACTAACTTCACCTAGAAGTACCCACACAGGACATGGGAGCAGTGAAGTCAAGTGATCAGATATCCCCCAGAAATTCATGATGCAGTCAGGAACAAAAGGGTTAATGGCAGTGGTCAAGGGCACTATGGAAGAAACTGGGATTCAGAGAGAGGTAGAAAGAGAGGAAATAGTCCCTACATGAATGGAACTAGCAGCTTTAGGCAGGATGGACCATGACATGGGATTCTTGGTGGGTATTGGGGAGACTCAACACAGAGGATGAAAAAGACAAGGAAAAGTAAGGCTCCAGTGATAGAAGGACCAAGAGACCACAAATATTGAAGAAGCTGTCAAGACAGATATTTGGCAACAAGGGTAGAAAGACAGCAAAAAGATTCAGTCAACTGAACCAATATAAAATGCATGGGCTTAATCATAGACATAATGGAGGATTCTCACAGGGAAACTGGACAGAAGAAAACAGAGGTCCTCAGTAATACATGCCTGCAAACTTTTTTCACAACCATCTTCACTTTTTTCCTTCTAACTTCATGGATGATGCACTCCACATTTTGTTACAACCAACCCCTCTGCTAATACCAAAGATCCACTCTTAATATCTCCAAAAGAAGAATCCTTGCTCTTATATTTTGAATTCCTCCTTCAGTATTGATTCCTTAGCTCGTTTTTATTTAGGGAAATGGGTGCAGAAACAAACTCTTGACTCTCTTTCTTCCTCCCCACTTTCTCACTCAGGCATTTCTAAAGGATGGTCTATATTCATTGTTTCCACATCTTCTTCCATTCATTCCTCACCCCAGTGTAATCTGGCTCCTGGCCCACAAATGTACTGATTCTATTCTCATTAAAACTAACCAATGACATTTATACTGCCAAATTAACTGAAAGTTTGTTTAATTTGTTTTTTAAATCATGACAATTATTTCAATATACTTTTAATTGCCTGGAAGAATGCCTGATAAATAAATACTACCATCCAAGTACATAGGTATCCTCAAATTCTTCACTGGTTTTACAGGATAAAATCCAAGCTCCATAACAGGGGTAGAAGGCCTTTCATAATCTCAGTGAAACCCATTTAACCTCATCATGATTCATACGATCTTCCACATATCAGGCTGTTTTTCACCTAGGTGTCCTTGCTTACGCTGTAACCTTTGCCAGAAGGGCCCCTTCCCTTTGGCACACTCCCTGCCCTTCACCTGGCTAACTTCTACCTCTCTGCCAATACTCAGACCTGTAACTGGGTTGAACAGTGTCCCTCCAAGATCCACGTTCACCAAGAATCTCAGAATGTGACCTTAATTAGAAAGAAGGTGCTTTCATATGTAAACAGTTAATTTCAGTCCACCATAGCAGACTAGGGTAGTCTCAAAATTCAAGACTGGGATGTTTATAAGAGAAAGGAGAGGGAGAAACACAGAGGAGACACACAGGCACCCTTCGGAGAGACTGGAGTGATGCAGCCACAAGCTACAGAACACCAAGGATTGCTGACAACCACCAGGAGTAAGGTAGGAGAGACATAGAACAGACTTTCCTTCCCTCTCTGGGCCGATTCTGCTGACAACCTGATTTTGAACTAAGCCTCCTGAACGGTAAGAGAATAAATCTCTATTGTTTGAAGTCACCCCATTTGTAGTAATTTGTTATGGCAGCCTGGGAAACAAATACGAGGCCTTTCCTGATACCTCCACTCCAATCCCAACTTTGGCTGTATATGAGGCACCTTCCTTTTGTTCTCTCATGACATTATTTTGTAAGTTCTGTTGTTGCACTTACCATCCTGTCCTATAATAGATGTTGTTCTAGTTTGCTAGCTGCCATAATGCAATATACCAGAAACGGAATGGCCTTTAACAAGGGGAATTTAATGAGTTGTTAGTTTACAGTTCTAAGGCCGAGAATTAAAACAAGTCTATAGAAAAGTCCAATCAAAGGCATCCAGGGAAAGATACCTTGGTTCAAGAAGGCCGATGAAGTTCAGGGTTTCTCTCTCAAGTGAGAAGGCACATGGTGAACACAGTCAGGGTTTCTCTCTTGGCTGGAAGGGCACATGGCAAATATGGCATCATCTGCTAGCTTTCTCTCCTGGCTTCCAGTTTCATGAAGCTCCCCGGGAGGCGTTTTCCTTCTTCATCTCCAAAGGTTGCTGACTCGTGGACTCTCGGCATCTCATGGCTACATCGTTCTGCTCTCCCTGAATCTCTCATTCTCCTTTTATAGGACTTCAGAAACTAATCAAGACCCACTCAAATGGGTGGAGACATGTCATCCCCTAATCCAGTTTAACAACCACTCTTGACTAAATCACATCATCCAGGGAGATAATCTCATTACAGTTTCAAACATACAGTATTGAATAGAGATTATTCTACCTTTATGAAATGGGATTTGTATTAAAACATGGCTTTTCTTAGGGGGCATACTTCCTTTCAAACCAGCACAGATGTCTATGTCCATCTCCCCAAAAAGGGCTCCAAACTCCCTAAGGACAGGAATCATCTTGGAAGCCTACATGAGAAGAGGGAAGTAGCCACTATCACATTGTCTTCCTGCCCTCAAGAAGGATCCTTCGCGAAGGCCACGGTGGCTCAGCAGGCAAGAATGCTTGCCTGCCATGCCAGAGGACCCGGGTTCGCTTCCCGGTGCCTGCCCATGTTAAAAAAAAAAAGAAGGATCCTTCAGTCTGGGATGGTATGGATATGAAACACTTTAGAAGCAAAAAGATCAATCCTGTGGCTTCCTATCCTTTTTTAGTCCCTTAGCTCACTTTTCTGGCTATAACGTGTTTTTTGTGTGTTGCTATGGTAACCAACAGTCCCAGAACACAGGCCTCTGACAGTTGAACTTTCAGCCACTGAGACTCAGGATCTGAAGGATTTCAGATTATACCTCAGGAGTTGGCAGTTTATGCCTCAGGAGTTGGCAGCACCTCTTTGAAGTGGGTAGCCACCAGAGCAGGGCATGACAGAGATGATAACCATGTGTGCGCATGCATGTGTGTGTGTGCATGTGTGTGTGCATGCGCATGTGTCTGCTTCTTCTGCCCCCACATGCCAAAGCAACACAGAAAAAGCTGGACTTCAAAACTGGCATCAGATCGTGAGAGGATGAGCACCTAAATGGCTATAACCTTTCCGGAGAGCAATATGGTATCAACTTATCAGGAGCCTTTAATATGTTTGTGATATTTGATCCCTTAATTACTCTTAGAAGAATATAATGAGAAACACAGTTAAAGATTTAAGAACAAGGAAGTTTACTACAGTTATCTATTAGAATAACAACCTAATGGTCATTAACAAAAAGTGGTTAAAATTACAGAATAGCCATATATATGTTTATTGTATGGTTATGCCATAAAATACAATCGCAATTTTAACTATTGTGACACATCCACATGTATATGTGTATGTGTGTATATGAGTGTATGTATATGTGTGAATGCAAAAAGAAAAAGATTATAGGGAGTATTTTTATAATGATTATCATTATATCTGAATAGTAGGGTCATAGTATTTATTTTCATTTTTATATTTTTCTATTTTATGTAATCATCTTGTTTCTTATAATACAAGTTTTTTTTTAACTGTTGCAAGAACAGATGATGAAGAAACATCAGATGGACTTGCTTAGTAGAGAGGATTATTATATAATGAAACCTGTTTTTAAAGGGAGATGTCTCCTCATCTGTTTTTCAGTGAAGATTACAAAAAAGAGAATGAACTGTCCCAATGGGATAGTTCTAAACAGAAAAAGGAGCAGAAAATACTTTATTACTTAAGTATTTATGATTTCCCTCTTCTTTTCCCCCACTTCACCTATTTTTGTTGTTCTTTTCTTTTGAGGCTTCCTGAGCTTAAGGAGATCTAGGTTGTAAGATGTGAGCCCTTGAACTCCATGGCACACTCATCCTCCAACAGCAACTCTACTGACACAGAGAACTGCAGCTCTGAATCTGACCTGAGCATCTCAGTGGGCTATTTTCCCTGTGAGGATACGTTGTTCTATGAGGATACAGCCCCCGATGAGGACACAGCCCCCAATGAGGACAAACCCTCTGAGGGTCTTTCAACCTCATTCTTCCCTCCTATCCAAGGGACATGGTGGACTGAAAATATAGGGAGACCCATGGGAAAACAAGACCAAATTCAGGACAATCCAGAGCAGTTCTGCAAACTACATATCACCCTCGCCTGGGACATTGATGTGAACTCTAACAGCTCAGACTCGATAGCTAATTGGGATCTAAATGCAGACAATCAGTGGATAGACAAATACCCAGAAATGAAGACAAACTTGACTCTCAGTAAACTGGATGGTCTTGTGAAAAAGCTTGAGGGATTTCTAGAAAATCAGAACAATGATGATGATAACTCTGTTTCCCATGAATCTGCTCAGGAGGAAGATCTTCAGCTGTCCAGCAGCTCCCCTCCAGATATGGCTCAGGCCAATCATGAAGAACAGGATTTTTGTCAAGACTTGCCCAATTTCAAACCACCAGAAAATGATGATATTAACCAGTTCCCACAGATTCCTCTAAGGCTTCAGGAACATGAATTCGCTGAGGTGGGCACTAACTGATGCTTCACAGGAGAGCAGGAATGGGCCTGGTGGAGGAAAATTATTCCCTGCTATAAAGCAGGGCTGAGGCTCCTAGGCATGACATGGCCAGAAGTGGGGAGAGGATTACTGCAAGGAGAACAGTCAGGGTAGAGCTAAAGGGAAAATAATGAGCACTGAGAGAGAAAAAGGTGGAAAAGCAAAGAAACAGACAAAACTTATGGCAAAAAAATTGTTTAAATATTAATGAATATTTAAACTTTGTACTTACAATGGGGCTATTTTTGGTAAAAGGATTTGAGCTTCATAAATGGGCAGATACTGACACCACTACTGTCTAGTTATGTTTCTTATCATTCACTTTCTTGATAGATAATAAGCCAAAGGACAAGCACTACAGATATCTCCTCGGACTCATCAAGTCAGCCAGAGAAGGAAGACACTCCTAACATAAGAGCCTTTTCCTGTCTGAACTTGGGATGGGTTTTCCACTGGCTGTGGCAGCAAGTCTTTTCCTCATTACTGAGAAGACAGCATCCCGAGAAGGCCACTGAGAACCCCCATCAGCTGGCAGAGAAGAAAAGACTTTCTCACAGAAGCAAGAGAATCCAACCCCAAGAACCCCTCGATTTAGGACACCCTGTGTCACCAGATTTTTTTTAACATTTTGTAGCCCCTGTTGCATAATCCTGTGAGTTTATTTTTTCCAATAAACAAAACAACTATTCTTGTTATCCATGACTTCCTCTTCCACTCACCATCTTAACTCAGGCTGAAAATATATATACTGCCTAGAATACTGACATATATTCTCAGAGAATTTTAAGTAGTATTAGTTTTCCTAACCTGAAGATGTTCTTTCCTCTACCTCCTTCTTAATGTATTTTACCATATTTTATCTATTTTATGTATTTTAACCAATCTTTATCATTAATCAAAGCCCCCATTTTCAGGAGGCAGCCATATAAGCTGTTAGCTTCCTAATGTGGCAGTATGGTTTTTTGATTGAACTTCTAGGACCATTAAAGGGGCCAAATGGTACTGAGTCATTCAGGAAGCTAATCTCAATGGGCAGTGTTTTTGCAGTTAAGACCACAGTTCTGATGGTTCTAGGGGACCAGATTGTTCTAGCACATGTTGCCTTGGCTTTAGTAAGTAGCCCATTTTGGAATAATGTGAGAACTGGAAATGGTATTTAACTACTCTAAGCCTAACTTTTCTCATCCATGACATGGGAAAGAGAACTCATACTTCACTGGGTTACTATGAGAATGAATGATACATTCAAGCATTTAATATTATTATGGTTGTTATTGTTAGAATTGATTTTTCCTGAGGATCTCCCCAGAAGTCCTGATCCAAAGGATATCCAAATGAGACTTCAAGTATCTCACTCATTCAAATATTTTCCACACAGAAACAATATCTATCAAAAGTCAAGAGTTTTTTGCAGATCTTGATTTACCCAAGGCCTCTCCAAAGCTGTTCACTGTGTCCTAGGAAATTTCTTTGCAATTATCACTAAACTCTACTCTAAATGTTGACTTCATGGAAGCCTGCACTAGCCATCTTGCTCTGGTCTCTCCCTGTTATTATTAATTCACATTCCCAATATCACCACCATCCTCCTCATTCATCCACAGGTTTATTTAAGGGCTCTCTTTCTTCAGCTTCTGTTACAATCCTATATGACATATGTGTCATGAGGAAAAACATATGATTCTCCAGCCTCAAATTCCTTCCTTTCCTCAACTCCAAGTCCCTTACGCCCTACCTTCCTTCCCACAAATATTTAGCACTTAGGAATGTCAGATATTAAGTTTACCAAAGAAAAAGACTCGATCTTTATTTTTATTATTTAAGATAATATGTAAACACATGAATATAAAGGTTGATAGGTCGTAATATTCTAACAGGGTACACATTAGGTACTAAAGAAAGAATATTCAATTCTTTCCTGGGGACTTTGATTTTAAAAGGTTTTATATACGATGTGATTCACAGATCTGGCTAAAGGTGGACTACTTTAAGCAGATGATAAACTGGTATGTTGAGATATGAGATACTGGTTGGTTAACAACATGTCAGAGAAAGTGTGGATGATATTGCCCATGGAGTGACAGTACAATGGGAGGGAAGAAATCAAAGAGTAGGGCCCTTCTAGTAATATACGCTCATGGTCAGACCCAGAGTCTGGACAACCAGACTCCTCATTTTATGCACCTCTCAGGTGAATACATCTGCGAACACTTGAACTCACTCCTCCATCTTCGCTTGCTTATTAACTTCGAGACTTTTTGAGTTCCATCACCCAACCTGAACCCTGACTTTTGTTCTCCTCATAAATTCACTTCCTTTCTGATCCAACCCATATACCTCTTTCCCATTTTACAGAACATTCACCATATCTAGTGGCAAGTTCATTACCTTTATTCTTTTCTTCTTCTAAATCTTCTTTTAATCTATACGCACCAAATTCCCCACCAGGTCACTCTTGCTTCTCATAATGACCAACACACAAAATCATAGGGATTTCTATTCCCTGAATGCTGGGAACTCATCCTTTAAGACCCTGCTCTAGGTCTATGAGGCTGACATTGACCTCTCCAAGTAAAGTTGGCTGTGTCCTTCTTTAAGTTGTCCCCTAGTCCCTGCCCTTGCCATCCACACACCATGGCCTATACTTTACACCTTTCTTTATAAAACTATTTTATCTGTAGACTGTAAGCTTGTGAGGCAAGCACCAGGTCTTAATTCCTTTTTATTACAGACACAGTGTCTGACATAGAGTAATATCTCTCTCTGTCTCTAATTCTTTCAATGTTTTTATATATCCTGTTTTAACATACTTGTTCACTAAATTGTTTTCCTATGTAATTTTTGTAAGTAAATATATAGCTTAAAGAATTGCTATTCTAAAAGTCACAAGTGCCTGGGTAAGAAGGGAGGGGAAAAGGGAAGAAGAAGGCATGACAGTTGACGTAAGTCAGGTGAGGTGGTAACCAACAGACTGAGGACTGAGGACTGTAAGACTATAGGAGCTTAGTAACTAAGATGAAAATCTAATTTCACAAATACACAAAGAGTATTAATGCTGTAATTGACTAGATGCTATAATAAGCCTAAAAGAACGATATCTCTCACCCTCAGGGCACTTGTAACCAAGGTTTTGTTGTTATTTCAATTCACACTTTCATAATTAAGCCAAACTCAAACTCAACCAAAATGACCTACTTAAAAGGACTGCACACAGTGAATGAAGCCCTGTTATGTGGTAAGATTTTTGACATATTTGTGCCTACTTTTCAACGTTGTACAAACAGGCATGAACCTGTCCCTAAGATTCAAGCAATGTACTTTGCAAGCCTTTACAACACAGTATGCGCTAAATAATCTTTTGGGGATAAACATCTTGCTACATCTCAGGAAGTGAGACAAAGCATTTAAAAATAGAAAATATTTCAGTACTCCCTCCTTCATTACAATGGCAAATATCCAATTAAGTTATTAGCTGCATTCCAAATTATGTATAGGTCTTCTGCTCTGTGCCACATACTCATGGCTCTCAGGACAGAGGCTGGGATGGCAGAAGGACTGAGAGTGAACTGGAAAAGGATACAGAAAGACACAGCTTTGCTCTAACCACAAGCCTCTTAGAGAATTATTGTAAATGCCAGACACTATCTACATGCTAAACTAATTAACTACTAACTTTTGGGAACTAGTATCTTATGTCGGAAAGCTAAAATCATTCCTTCAAGTAAGTTGTTCAACCTTGAAACCCATCAAGCTCAGCTGCTTGAGCTAGCCAGGAATGAACTCAAATGAGCATATTCTAAAATCTATAAACAATACCATAATATAAGCCAAAATACAGTGTGAGAATTTAGGCAAATATGTAAGAGATATTTGGTTCTCTCCAAATACAAGATTGAAATATCCTAATGCAAATTTATTATAAACCACCTCATGCTGTGCAGTTTTTGACTCAACAGAATCCAAGTAAGCGAGAGAAGTTAGTGACCATACATATTATACTAGCAAAAGAGGGGCATAATAATTGTTTCCAAACTTAAAGAATATAAGCGAAGACTGATGGTTCAAAAGGATGCATGGGCCCAGGTATACCTGGCTATCAGAGAGTATCAAAATCCTCTTCCCTGCTAAGGTCCTTACCCAAATATTAAAGAACATTTTTGTTTGGGTAAGGGGATGTTATGGATTCAATCATGTCCCCCACAAAAGCATGCTAAAGTCCTAACTTCCAGTCCTTTGGAAGTGAACCTATTTGTAAATAGGATCTTTGAAGATGTTATTTGTTAAGGTGAGGCCAAATTAAATAAGAGTGATTCTTAATCTGATATAACTGGAGTCCTTATAAGCAAAGGAAGTTTGGGCACAGGGAGAGACAGACGGTCATGTGATGGAGATAGAAAATGAGTTAAAGACTGCCAGCAAGCCACTACCAGAACACTACAGACTTAGGAGAAGACATGATTTTGCTAATACCTTGATTTTGGACTAACAGCCTCCAAACCTGAGAGACAATAAATAATTGTTTAAGCCAACCAGTCTGTGGTATTTGGCATAGCAGCCCTAGCAAACTAAGACAGAGGGTCAGTTAATTGCCTCAAAAATGTAAATCTTTTCATTATGAATGGCAAGTGGTAGAATTTATAATGCATGGAAGGCAAGCTCTAATTTCAAGATGGGCTGTTAAATTTTATATCAAATTGCATAAAGTCAGTCTTCTCCTATTATCCCCTAATATCCCAACAAACAGAACAAGGCTCTGCTTTCAAAAGAAATGAAATAAGATCCTCATCAGATAACATTCACTGAGTGAGCCAGTCATGAGAATGGTGGGTACAAAGCTTTAGGATAAATTCCCCAAAGGATTATTAACGTAGATCAAGAGGCCCCCTGCTAAACAATTCCCATTTAAATTCCCCCTTTCAAAGGAATTCTGTAATTTTCTTGGCCATTCAATTTCAATAAAATATGCATCTTACATAAAGGATTACTTCCAAGGCATTTTCAAATAGGAGGACAAACATGAATATCCTTTCAGATTGCGGGTGTTGAATGAAAATCCATCTCATTATTACTCAATTCTTTTAAGGAAATTAGAAAGGCATTTATTTTGTTTCTCCTTAGCTGTACTAACAAAGTTTCTTTTAAGTGCAAATTTATAAAATAAAGAACTCTCACTCTACAGTAGAAATTTCTTGTATGACCACTCAACAAAGAAAACATCTCAGACAAAGTATTTTAACAATTAATATATGCAGGATAGTTGTTTTCGAGTTTCACTTTCATCAACCCCCCTGTCATCTGTCCTTGAAGCCTAGATCTTCCCCAAATAGGGGGGATAGAAAGGAGTACATCTTCAGTAAAATGACTTCACAAAAATTCAGATAATATCATACTGTAACCACCAACATAACAACTGATTCACACAAGGATCACAAATGGATGTTAAAACTACTTGGTAAATGACTGTTGGGAAACAAGATATTCCAATGGTCTCTAAGAACTACTGCACAGACTACTTATTAATTACCAAGGGAATTAGGGACCTTTATGCTGGAGAGGTCTGTCAAACACGAATTTAACCAAATGATTAAATTTACTATGACCAATAATGGGACAAACTATCATATACCTTCTGAAAAGAAGCAGTGTATTCTTGCTACCAGAATTTAACTCGAATCTAACTATGAAAAAACAGACAGATGAATCCACATCAGAGAACATTCTACCAGACAACTACTCCGGACTTTTCAAACATATTCATGTAATTTAAAAAAAAAAATCACAGGGAAACAAGACAGCTCATAAAGGAGACTAATGAGTCATGACAACCAAAAGCAACTGGGAGAAATCTGTATATAGACTGTGTTAGATAATATTATTGACTATCTATTGAGCATAATAATATTATGGTTATGTAAGAGAATGTCCTTGTTCTTAGGAATACAAGGCTGAAGTATTGAAGGGGTAAACTGTCACAATTTCTGCAACTTACTTTCAAATAGTCCAGGAAAAGAAAAATAAAGAGAAAACAGGAAAAGATGGGGAAAATAATTTTAAAATTCTAGTAAGTAGGGGATCCAAATTTCTGCTACTAAATATCTATTTGCTATGATTATGTGGCAATACTATTATCTTAAGAGATGTACATATTTAAAACATTAAAGTTTTTACTCTAAACAAAATGTAGGTATTCACTTGATTCCTCAACTTATATAAACTGGGCAAATTCTTCAATCTGGAATCACTGCGTCATCCTGGCACCTGCCTTTGGAGTCACCACTAGCCATGGGCATTTTTTGGTCTCACAGATTAGTAAATATTGAGCCCACAAGTCTCTCTAACTGTAAAAAGTTAAAAGGATCTACTTGAAAACAGACTAACATCTAGACTTTTTCAAAAACATTTAAGATTTCAGAAGCATATTTAGCTTTTTTTGAGATAAACAGAATTTTTACCCAATGAGGGGCCCAGCCTTCTGCTTTTCAAATCATCACAGCAAGTTTCAGGTCATGGATATCTCCTGTTAAAGTTCCAATGAATTTCTTGTATATTTTCTCTGTTTATCACAAGTCAGGGACAGCCTTACATTTATAATATTAATAATTCCTGCAAAATTGTTTTGATATTTCCTTTTACTTTCAGTGGTTTGAGATCGTTCTGCTTCTTCCCAACATGACAATAAGCATAGGCATAAGGTGACTATTCAATCTATTGCTCAGGCCAGGAGACTTTTGAGATTGAAAGAGCGTACAACAATAATTATGTCAGTCAATAGGAATAAACCTGGACTCTTCTAGAGGGCTTTTAACATTTACACACTTTCGCTTTCATTGCTACAACAGTCCTTATTGATATTTTTTGGCTTATACATCAAATAATTCAAGCTATAGGCCTCTCTTAAGCAAAATGCACACATTCATATATACTGAATGCTTTGAAAATAATTCAGAAAGTTCAGAGATTACCTGAAGCCCCCTCTTAAATCCCAGGTTAAAAGTCAAGTTCTTGAATAAGACTTCCTGGCTTCAAACCCCAGGTCTACCATGTATTTGTTGCGGATCTTGAGGAATTTACTTAGCCTCTCTGGGTTTTTCATTTCTTCATTAAAAATGTCAACGATAAGAGTTAAGATAAAATGGCATGGCTCCTAGTGACTACAGAATAATAAACAAACCAACTATCATTTAAGCTTCTCTATTACTGGATCCTCATGTATTTCCTCCAGAATTATTTCACAATACTCCCTTCACCCCTCATGTTCCTTGCAGTGCTTGTTTCCTCCTCATGTTCCCTGTACTTTCGTATCTCAATGCCTTTACTTATATTATTCTCTCTCCTTGGAACTGTTCTAACCATACTACTTCTTTGGTCAACCCTGCTACCTACCTACCTCCCTCTCTACTTTTTAAGGCAGATTAAATTCTAACTCCTCTCTATAGAGCTGAGTAGACTGGAAATAATCTTACTCTCCTCTGTGCTACCACAAGCACTTGACTTTTACCTCTAGTAAGTGTACATTTTTTTCTGCTGCATAGAAATATGTATCCATGTCTCTCTCTCCCCTTTGACAAAAGCCCCTGTGTATTCTGCTTATCTTTACATACCTCAAAACCCCTAGATCAGTAATTTCTTCTGCACAGTAGCCTCCATGATGATAAATATTTGGTGAAATGAGTGGTTAATCAGCAGGAAATAATTAAAATAGATATCTGAAATTGAATGCCATTTCCTCTCATATAAAATTTAACTAGCTTCTACTTTAATTAAGTTGAGCCCCTAGATGTTTACATTGGGGGTGTCGGGCGTGGTATAGGGTAGGTGCTTCCTGAGTGGGACAAGCTCAGTTTCGTACACTAACAAAGTTATTAGCAAAAAAACATCCATACCTTTCCACTTGTCTGAGTAAAACTGATATTCTAGTCTCACTTTTGAATTTAAAAGGATTTTTAAAAGTCTTTGCATTCATTTAGTTCATTCATTCATTTACTGAGTCTCACAATGTGCTGGTCATTGTCATACAATATGACAGAGACATGGGAACCTACAAGATTTTGTTCTTGTACTCTAGATTTCAAAATCTGGCAGGGATGCTAATTACCATTTATTCAATATTAGAAATTTCCTTGACTATCTTCATCTTAAATGAGACATTTAAAAATAAAATCTGGACATTGGACTGCTTATACTAGTATGTGACTGATTTTTACCTTAAATGATTGGTTTTCTACATGACCTACAGAGTTGGGCTGAGAAGAGTTCCTGCTGCTATAATTGAGATTATTTTATTTTATATGATACCAGGTAAAGAGTACAAAGAATCAGTAATGATTCCTGAGCTTTTCAGCTCTATCTTTGGAGGATTCATCAGGACAACAAAGTGAGGAAAACAAAATCGCCCTGTGGAACAAATACTTCAGTAGAATTAGTCACTATTTCCTGTCCCACTGGGATCACTCAGAGACATACTTGCAAAGAAGTGCTTGCTGCACTTCTGGATAAAGAAGTAGGGTCCACAAGTCAGGGGATTCTGGGGGTAAAAAGTATAAATGTTTTTTTCTCTAATGTTGCTGTTTTCTGTTGTGAAAAGTCTTAAACTTGAAAGTCATCTTTCATTCCTTGAAACCCACCTCTTTCTCACTTGATACTTAATTTTCAACTCTCCCAACAAAACAAGAAGGTCTAGTCTGGGTGAAAAGTCTCGGAAAGGGGTGTTCTGTGACAGACCTGAGCGAGACCCATTTAGAATCTGATAAACCAAAGAAGTCCACTTCTCTAGGCAAACAATGCAATTTTTAATTTCTAAAAATTTGTAAGCAAAAAGAAAAAATATTTAAGGAATAAGACTATTTAAATCCCTCCAAATAATCCAAAACTACATAGAAAGCCTCAGAATTCAAGGCCTTTTGTACAGCACTAACCTCCTCAAGCAGGATATAACTTTCGGATGTTAAGTACTGAAAGCCTGCCTCCCTACTCCAGGAGTTGCAGCCATTGGCACCAAAGTCCTGTGCATTAATGGAGAGTTCCATTCTGTGACTTCTTAACTCTGGCCCAAGGCTGAGACAATATTTATTTGTTGAAGAAAACAGTGTTCCAAATGCAGATCTGATGAAAAGCTTCCACGCAAGATGAGAGGCCAAGGCAAAGCAGAGGAATAGCTAATCAGAAATCAAGGGCAAGAAAACCTAGATCCAAAATAAAGACAGTACAAAATGCCCAGAATAGTCCAAAAAGACAGCTGATGACCTTTCCTTCTAAAATATCTTATCATCACAATATCAAATGGCTTAACCACCAAAAGCCACCAAGCACATTATCACTACTACAAAGCTAAAGGCTTAAAGTGAAAAATGATCAGACACATGAACAAGAAAAGCTAATGAATGGTACAATAACAAGTTGTATAGAAATACAAACTAAAACACAGAAAACAAAGATAAATGATTGTACTGTACTTAGAAGTCAGTCTTTGGCAAGGGAATACGCCTCATTTAAGATCACAGTCACAGGAAGCTGTCTAAGGCTATTTCAAGTTCTGAAAGCTATCATTTCTGAAGAGCTTGCATATATTATCTTCTGCCTAAATCTTAAATGCATGCTGCTACAATGTCTGTAAATTGTCACAGCCTTAATTTAAGTCTCCTCTGGGCTGAAGAGGCTATGGACTGTGATTTGACAGGGAGGACAGCATTGGGGCAGGCAGAGAACCCAGAAAACACCTGAGAACCAATCTCATTTCACTGATTATGATACCCAGAACCTTGAGCTACTGCTAAATAATGGATTTAAGAACTAATGAAATCCCTTCCCCTAATCCCCCACTCCTTCACTCCCCAAGTGATAGAGCTAACTGAACTCTGGTGCCACAACACAGGTTTCCCTCAAATACTTCAACAGTAAACCACCAAGCCAATAGGTAAGACTCAAAAATCCCTCGGAGGTCTTACTAAATTGATGCAAGTGTTCTAAAATTGGATCATGGTAATAGTTGAAAACTCAGTGAGTTTACCAAAAGTCAGTGAATTGTATGGGTAATTTTTTATGGTATGCAAACTATAGTTCAATAAAATTGTTTAACATAAAAAAAAAAAATCCCTTGGACCCTTTTCCTTCTTAAAAAACTGCTGAGACTACATACCTAAGAGCCATTGTACATGCAAAGGCCTCCTAATTAAATGTACAAATGAATGGCAACTGGAAAGAAAAATCACCCTCTACCCAGTTACAGAGCCAGCACTTGCTTACTCTCCACCTCCCCCCACCATCCCACCCCACATTGCTTATTTTTGCTTGTTGATTTGTTAAATGTGTATACCATTTCTTTCTCTGCCCAAGAGAGAGCTCTAGCATACCTATCTTATAGAGAGAGAAAAATCAAAGTTGCTGACTGCCAATTTCTTAAAAAGTAAGAAGAAAACAAAACAACCAAGAATAAAAAGACTGCTATGGTTTTGGTCAGATAAGCAAACAGTTTCAGGCATCAAACTGCCGTTCCATCCATACTCAGAGACACAAAAGATGCACCTGCTTGAAGGAATCATTCTCAAAGCCCAGCTAAATCTCCATTTGATTGTAAAGGCAAGCCTAGATTTTGGTAGGAGAGGAGATATCACATGAGAAAAAATAAGTGCAAAGGAAAACTTTTGTGGGTTTAATGAAAACAAATTCATTTACCTATTGTCTCAAATTATAATGAGCCAATTATGCATAAGACAAACCACACCTGGGATATGTGATTCCAACAGGATCGCTATCCTCAAGCAGTATTTTCAGAGTTTTTAGTATGAACAGCCTAAAATAATGAATGGTGGGCCCCAAAAGATAGCCAAGAGATAGAAAGTTTTGTTCCCCATATTATAAGTAAAATGATAAAGATAAGAAGGGAGGTATGGAAAAAAGGGCACAAAGGGGCAGAGCTATGGTAGATACTTTTCTTAGGGGATAACATTAACTATCTCAGCAGCTTACAAACCACCATGTCACAAAGGTAGGGGGATTGTATAGGCATACCCAAGGAACTTGCACAATCCCATGGCCTTCCTTGGCCTAATGAGAAGAAGGCAGAGTTCAAAGCAGACAAGGAGCCCCACTTCATTCTTGTGCCTGGGTCCATGGAGCCTCAAAAGTAGTATAACCAGACAGCTTTCACCACTTTCATTCATGAACTCAAGGACCATTTGCAAAAAGGAGAGACTAGGGTGTTGCCTGCACTCTGAGAAGAATAGCTTACCTAGTTGTCAGAATACCTAAACAACTGAGGGTACAAAATATTTCAAAGTATATAAACTTACTTTAATTCTTTCCTATGTGTTCTTCTGAATTCACTCCATTCAAATACTCCTGGGCATAAGAGGATGGAGGTCAGAATTTAAAAATAAATATTAACTGTAACAACACAAGGATGTCTACCACTGTTATTCAACATTGTAGTGGAAGTTCCAACCATGGCAATTAGGCAAGAAAAATAAATAAAAGGCATCCAAATGAGAAATAAAGAAGTAAAATTTTCACTATTTGCAAATATGATCCTATGTAATAAGTCCCAGAAAATCTACAGCAAAGCTACTAGAGCTAATAAACAAATTCAGCAAAATGGCAGGGTACAAGATCCATACCCCCAAATCAGCAGTGTTTCTACATACTAGTCATGAGCAACCCAAGGAGGAAATCAAGGAAAAAACTTCCATTTACAATGGCAACTAAAAGAATGAAATCTCTACAAACAAATTAAACCAAGGATGTAAAAGACTTGAATATATAAAATTACAAAACTTTGAAAAAAAATTCAAAGAAGGACCTAAATAAATGGAAGGAGCAATCTATGTTCATGGATTGGAAGACAAAATATTGTTAAGATGTCAATTCCACCTAAAATGGTCACTGACCACCCAAAATTATTTACAGGTTCAACACAATCCCAATCAAAATTTCAACAGCCTTCTTTGCAGAAATGTAAAAACTAATCATCAAATTTATTTGGAAGGGTAAAAGGTCCCAAATTCCCAAAAAAAAATCCTGAAGAAGAAGAACGAAGTGGAGGACTCACATTTCCTAACTTTAAAAGTAGTATAAAACATATGAGTTTTTTTCTTTTTTCTTTTTTCTTTTTATTTATTTTTCTGTAGTGATGCAAATGTTCTAAGAAATGGCCATGGTGATGAATATACAACTTTGTGATGATATTATGAGCCATTGATTGTAGACCAAGTATGGAATGTTCATATGTTAAGAATGTTCACGCTTGTATGTTGTTTTGTTTTGTCAGTATATATATATATATATATTTTATATTTATATTTATATATATATTATATATATTATATATATATAATATTATATATATATATATTATATTTATATTTATATATATATATATAATATTATATATATATATATTATATTTATATTTATATATATATATATATTTTAAAAGTAGAACAAAGCTACAATGATCAAAACAATATGGTATTGGAACAAGTATAGATAAATAGACCAATGGAATCAAACTGAGAGCTTATAAATAGACACTATCTATGGCCAACTGATTTTGACAAGGGTACCAAGTCCACTCAACTGAGAAAGAATAGTCACTACAAGAAAATGGTGCTGGGAAAACTGGATATCCATATTCAAAAGAATGAAGGGGACCCCTATCTCATACCATATATAAAAGTTAAATCAAAATGGATCAAAAATCTAAATATAAAAACCAGGACTATAAAACTCCTAGAAGAAAATGTTGGAAAGCATCTTCAAGAACCTGTGTTAGGCAGTGGTTTCTAGGACTTTATTCCCAAAGCACAAGTAGCAAAAGAACAAATGTACCAATGGAAAATCATCAAGATTAAAAACTTTTATGCAAGGACTTTATCATGAAAGTAAAAAGACACTACTCAATGGGAGTAAATATTTGGAAACCACATATCTGATAAGGGCTTAATATCCAGAATATATAAAGGAATCCTACAACTTGATAATAAAAGACACAAGAAAATTTTAAAATGGGCAAAGATCTGAATAGACATTTCTCCAAAGAGGTTATACAAATGCCCAAAAGCACATGAAAAGATACTAACATCATTAGCTCTTAGTGAAATGCAAACTAAAACTACAATAAGATACCATTTCATACCTATTCGAATAGCTGCTATTTAAAAACCAGAAAGTTACAAGTGTTAGAGAGGGTGTGGAGAAATAGAAACACTCAACCATCAGTGGGAACGTAAAATGGTGCAACTGCTGTGGAAGACAGTTTGGTGGTTCCTTGGAAAGTGAGGTAGAGAATTACCAAAGGAAGCAATCCCACTTCTAGGTATATACCCAAAAGATTTGAAAACAGGGATTCTAATAAATATTTGCCTACCAATGTTCAAGGTGGCATTATTCACAATTGTCAAAAGATGGAAGTAACTCAAGTGTCCATCAGCTGATGAATGAATAAATAAAATGTGGTACGTAAACACACACACACACAGAGAGGGGGGGGATATTATTCGGTCGTTAAAAAGAAATAAAGTTCTGATACATGTGACAACATAGGTGAACCTTGAAGACATCAGTGTTGCGTGAAATAAGTTAGACATAAGAGGACAAATACTATATGATCTCACTGAAATGAAATAATTAGAATAAGTAAGCTCAGAAAGTCAGAATTTAGAATATAGGTTACCAGGGGCCAAGGTGGAAGCAGGGAATGGAGAGTTAACGTTTAACTTGTACAGAGTTTCTGTTTGGGTTGACTGTAAAGTTTTGCTAATGGATGGTGGTGATGATAGCACAACATTGTAAATGTAATCAGCAGTACTGCATTATTTATGCAGCGAATGTGGTTAAAAGGAAAAATTTTAGGTTGTATGTGTTACTAAAATAAAAACTAAAAAAAAAACCACACAGAACTGTGCAATACTGTGAACCCTATCATAAATGATGGACTATAATTAATAGTATAATTAAACAATGTTCTTTCCAAAAAATTTAATTAAGTATAACCTTAGCAATTTATTTTTATGTTAATCAATTTTTAACACTGAATTTTAAATACTGGCTTTTAATAAATATTTTCTTCAACATCTGGCCCAATAAAACTAACCCAAATTTTATTTGGGACATCTTCCAACTGTGTGACTTACAAGGTAGGGACTGAGAATTTAAATGGAGAAACATGAGATAAGTCCAAATTCAGCTTCCATAGTTCAGTCATACCACATATTGATATGCAATGTCCTGCTATTTCTATTTTTGTAGTTTATATATAAAGACGTACATCCTTTAATATACCGAATATGTAGTAGAACTAAAGTAAATTTCAATTGGAAAATGAACTTACATATATTCACATAGCTATAAGTCAGCCTCAACAGTCTGGGTATTTGATTTTTTTGTTTGTTTGTTTCACATGGGCAGGCACCAGGAATTGAGCCTGGGTATGCAGCATGGCAGATGAGAATTTTGTCACTAAGCCACCATCATACCACCAGGTCATTTGACTTTTTTTTTTTTTTTTTTTTTAACATGGGCAGGCACCGGGAATCGAACCTGGGTCCTCTGGCATGGCAGGCAAGCATTCTTGCCTGCTGAGCCACCGTGGCCCGCCCTCATTTGACTATTTAATCTGCTATGGACATTAACTACTTTGTGAACTTGGATCATACCTCATAATTACTTATTCCCCTACTATCACAAATATGCTATCATAGAATTTTTTGACCTGGGAGGGTACTGTAAAATAATTCAGCACCTAGAAAAATCACCCAAAATTGGGTGTTACATTTAGAAGATTCACAGATTGCTTTTTCTGCTTCAAAGCCCCAATATTAACTAAATTACTGATTTCACAAATGAGGAAACTGAAACCCAAGAAGTTTAAATGACATCCTCTAAGTTCCAAAACTAGTTAGTAGAGAAGTCAGAACTAAACTTTAGACACCTGTGTGAAATGTTGTCTTTGACTCAACAACTTAAAGTTTCCTTTTTAGAACACTAGGTGTGCTGGTTTGAAACTGTTATGTAGCCCAGAAAAGCCACATTCTTTTAATACAATCTTGTCAGGGCAGACCTATATAGTTCAGTGGGACCTTTTGCTTAGGTTGTTTTCATGCAGATGTGACCCTGCCTATTCGAGGTGGATCTTGATCCACTAGTTGAAGTCCTTTAAGAGAGTTCAGAGAGTTTAGAGACACTTGAAGAAAGAAAATGCCCCAGGAGAAACCAAAAGGACCCATGGAAGCCATTTTGAAACAAACTGGGGAGAGAAGGACCAGCAGATGACATCATGTGCCTTCCCATGTGACAGGGGAACCCAGGCACAATAGGCCTTTCTTCAGTGAAGGAATCCTCTTGTTGGTGCCTTACCTTGGACATTTTCACAGCCTTAGTAATGTGTAACTTAATAAATCCCTTTTGTAAAAGCCAATACATTTTTGCTATACTGCATTCCAGCAGCTTTAGCAAACCGAAACACAGGTAATTTATCTGTTAGATCAAAACCTTACTGGGGGCAAAATCAAGCTTAATCTATACTATATGCCCTAAGAGCTAGTCAGGAACTCATTAACAGAGCTGGAAAGATGCCAGGGCTCACAGCCAGGTGCCATGTACAACTGTGGTCTGCAGGGAGTCACCCGTGGGCATCTCATCAAACCACCCTGGTAAATAAAGACACTTGTTTGCAATGTGCAAAAGCTGTAAATATAAATGTATAAAATTAAGATTTTCCTTTGTTCAAAAGGATCCAATTTTGCCAATAATCTCAGCCTCTTCTTGAACTAACAAAGTAAACCCATTTATATAATCAAATGTGTTTTCACTGACTCACCCTGGGGAGGGACATGACAAGGACACATGGACAAATGTTTTCTTTAATCCTTCATCTGACTTTCAGTTTAAGGAGAGATGGTAGGAAAATATTTTTGTTAGTGTTTGCCATGCTTAAAAAAAAAAAGTTAGTCTCATTAAAAAAAGAGCTGCAAATGCCTACACAGTGTCAGACACAAAGCCAAACACATAACATTAGTAATAATAAGGAACAAACAAAGAATAAGAAATAGAATGAGATGGCTATTGTTTTTAGTGCTAGTGCTATATGACGAGAAGCACACTACTGTGCTTTTGCAGTAAACTATCACCACAAACCTAAAAAATAGGCACATTAATATCCCCATTCTACAGGTGAGAAAAACGCAACCCAGACAGGTCACATGAGAAGTAAGTGGTAGAGTTGTGATCCAAATGCAGAACAATCTCTCACCAAAGCACACATGCTCACATTCTGTATTTGAGAAAATACATTTTTATCTTTTTCCAAAATTTTATTAAGTTCATTCTTGGCTCAAGATTCACACTTCAGGAACTGATTTCTCAAAATTTCCTTAAAACAAAGCTAGACTTAAAGACATTTGTTCAGAATATGCTTTGAGAGCTCCTTGTGAGTTCTAACCTACATGTTCAGTTCCACTGTTATTTCTCTTTTCATCTTCCTAGCTTCTTTAAATCTCATAAAGGAAATCTTCCCTTGGATTGTTACTTTCCCAGGTTCTCGATCTGGCTAGGGAGGTATCCTGACCGTTTCTAGACATATCTCTTGTGGATCTATTTCCTTTTCCCCTCTTTACTTCCTTTTTGTGCCATGCAGCTGCAACTCTTCTCCAAAGGAACAAGGCTTTTCATATCACAAAGACTGGAAAAGGCTTCCACATGACCACAAAATCTAGAACAATCTAATGAAAACATCTCCTTGATCTGTTCCTGAAAACCTGCTTATAACATCATACTGAAGCCATGAAATCACTTGGCTACCTAAAATCAACTTCTCTGCTTTCAAAGTTTAGTGCAACATCACACTATAGGGTGCAGTATCTGAATGTTGAGTGGTCACTCAAACAAAGATAATCATCATTAAAATACATGCACAAAAGTATTCAAAGGAGTGCTATTTGTAATACTCTGAAGCTGTAAATTACCTAAACTTCCAGCAACCGTAAAAGAGATCCACAACGAAATACCATTACAGCAAGGAGAATGAATAAAATAAACTACACACTATATCATGGATGCATCTCACAAAAACATTAAGCAAAATAAGCCAGATGCAAAATAATATATACTGTATGGTTCTACTTAAATAAATTTCAAAAACTTATCGATGGCATTAGAAGCCAGGATATTGGTCACCCCTAGAAGCCTGAGGGTAAATACAGGGTGCTGGTAATGCTGTTTCTTAATTTAGGCACTCATTACACAAGTGTGTTTGCTTTGTGATAATGATTCCATCAAGCTGTCCACTTATGATTTGTGCACCCCCCTCTATGTATAAGATATGTTAATAAAAGTCTGACTGAAGGAAACCCCAGAGAGCATCTGGTCTGCAATCCCCAGTTGGAAGAACATTAAGAGTTTGCTGTAGTGCTTAAATATCTAAGAATACTAGGTGTCATGGTCAGGTTCATGTGTCAACTTGGCCAAGTGGTGATCCCTGTTTGTCTGGTTGGGCAAATGCTGGCCTGTCTGTTGCAATGAGGACATTTCATAGAATTAAATCATGATCATGTCAGCTATATCCACAGCTGATTCCATTTGTAATCAGCCTAAGGGGAGTGTCTTCTGCAATGAGTAATGCTTAATCTGATCACTGGAAGCCTTTTAAGGAGGATTCAGAAGAGACAGGCTCTTCCTGTTTCAGCTGGCGAGCCTCTCCTGTGCAGCTCATCCAGATCCTTCATCGGAATCGTAGGCTTCACAGTCTGCCCTGTGGATTTGAGACTCTGAGTTCCCACAGTCACGTGAGACAGTTTTATAAATTTTATATTTGCGAGTGTTCCCTGTTGATTCTGTTTCTCTACAGAATCCTAACTAATAATACACTAGGAAATCCATGGAAAAGTTAGAGCTGGACATTAGCTCCTTAGCTTTCCATTCAGGTACCAAAGTTACCTCTCCAATGTGGGAGGATGTTTATCTAACTTCCTTCCTTATTGTGACTACAGCCAAGATTTAGAAGGATTAAAATCACATTCCTAAAATGACCACCACTAAGAAGGCTCAGGACTCCTACTGACAGTGGTGCCAGGAAGATCATTTAAACATTATGAATACAATATGGGAAACCAGAAAAAGTCAGACAGCGCTGGGGTTATTCCCTAGGTTCTGACACTTGCTAGCTGTATGACCATTCACATGTTCCTTGACCTCTCTTTGAACCTCGATATCTTCACCTAGATTGGTGGAATATGAATTCCTACTCTGCAAGGTCACCATGAGGATAATATAAGGTAATAATAAAGCATTAGTAAAAGTATTTGTTGAATGAATATTAAATTGAATTAGTCACTCAGTAGCAACTCAAGAAATGGTAGTTATTATTATCACTGGGCAAAAGGAGTGAGGGAAAAGGGAGTAAAGAAGCTTGTGTGAAAACAACTATGTCAGAAATTTTTCTAAATTTATACCTGGGCAGCCTATAGGGTAATTAATGGGTCAACCAACAATTCTCACTGGCCTATATCAGGCACTGAAATCTACTGTGAGATGAACAGCCACAGAGAGCGTGAGAAGAGGGGCTGTGCTTCTATGCTACCAGGTTTGTGTTTCCCTTCTGAATGCCAAATAAAGATCTTCTCATTGGCTGCCACAACATGCCTAAATATTACAGCCACCTATTTAATCATATTACTTTCAGAATTAAAAACCTTTTAAAGTACAGGATGGGTAATAAATTCTCATAGACATAATGAGTAGACTGATTATGGCCAAATACCTTTACCACTGAGAAAAAAATTACACATGAGAATACAGAAAAATAATTATAGGCTTTAAAGATGTCAGAAATGAAAAAACATGAGGTGTGAGTTTACTTACACTTAAAAAAACGGCTTTAATGCTGGTTTTGTTCAGCTCTTACAATCTTCTACGTACTTAGCAAATTGATCCATCCAAGTTCCTTTATGCTGAAAAGAAACAAATGTAAAAATGAAAAATTAAAGCTAATTTTAAATTATAACACCTTAGAACAAATAAAATTTATAGATGGCAATTTATTGCTAGGTAACACAGATGTAATCAAAAATGAGAAAAAAAATGTATCAAAGACCAACAGATTCAAATGACTTTCTTCCATCCATCCTTCCATCCTTCTTTTCTCCCCCTCCTTCCTTCTCCTCACCCAGCACTACCTTACCCCGACTCCTTCCCTTTCTCCTTCCTTCTTTCCTTCCTAAATTATTAGACAATCTCACATATTACCGAAGCCTGATTTTTGTTCTACCACTGTCGCTAATTTTTAAAGCATAGAATACCTGGCACATTGTATATTGTCTATAAATGTTTGGTAAATAAATGAATGAAATACAGTATTTCATGATGGGCCACAGTAGGTAGGAGATGAGACTTCTCTTCCTAATCAGCCCTGGAATAAACAGTAGAGGGAAGGACATATATGCTTCTGTAAGGACAGAGCCAATAGTGAGAGAACCGTCGAGGGTAGGGAGAGCATATGGGTATTCCAAGAGTGGGAATACAGAAGGTACCAGCAGAGAGCAGGGGCCCTGCCCCAAACCCAAGAGCATCCTTGCTAGAAATTACCAGTGTAAGGGCTAGATACTTCACAATTATCAGGGCCTCTCTGATAGTGATAAGGAAGGAGAAAATCTATGGAAGAGTTTAAAGAGAAGAAAAATACATAATTATTTTCTATAAGACCCAATTGAAAATAACACATGAAATGTAAAAAAAAAAGAACATTATGAAAAAATTAGTGTTGCCTGAATTTGCTCCAGAGGACTTCATGTGAACCACGAGGTATTGAATATACTCAGCTCTTCCCTCAGCACACAACTCCAATTATTTAGCCCAATGAGGACTGAATACATAAGACATTTATAAACATGAACCATTATATTTTTTAGGTGTTACTCATGACCCTTGTTTAAGTAAGTCAATGATTTTCTTTGTGGTACAGTTTCAATTGAATGCAAGAGACTTTAGGCATTTCCTGAGAAACAGACTTAAGCTATAAATACCAACCACTCACAAAATGGCTCACTGACAAGTTTAACTTAAAAACAAGAACACATTATTAAACTAAAAAGCAAGCCCTAAAAATCTAAACTCATGCAAACAATATTCCTAGCAGAAAAAAAAAATGCTTAGTGTTGTAACAAGCACAATTACAAATAGCTAGCTTTTTATTTGATTTACAAAACCTTTCCTATATGGAGATTAATTTGTGTCCAATTAATAAAACAAACCTTTACATCCTGCCCACAACCTCAGGTTTCAAATTCCAAGAAAATCCTCCAAACCATACAATGAGTGATTTCTAAATATACCTTTAAGACGGAAAACACATTTTTTATTCTTATTTTCTAAATCGCTTTGATATTCTAAATAAAGCATGAACATCAAAATTGAGCCTAACATGCTAGAAATAAGCATCAGGAAGCAAAGATACTATTAACTGAAATAATGCCATATTTCATGTTTTGAAACCAAATAGAATCTAAAGTCTCCACAGAAATATGTCATAAGTGTCTAAGGCAGGGGTCTGTAGGCTGGTCAAGTAAAAGCCTGCTGCCTATTTTTGTGAATAAAGTTTACTGGAACACAGTCATGCCCATACGTTTACATACTGATAGTGGCTGTTTTGCAGGACACAATGACAGAGGTGAATAGCTGCAACAGAGATTCTTTAATTTGCAATGTGTAAAATTTTTTATTATGCAACAGAGATTCTTTAATTTGCAATATGTAAAATTTTTTATTATCTGGCCCTTACAGAAAAAGCTTGCTGAACCCTTTTATAAAAGAAATAGCTACTTCAGTGAACAAAGTCTTTAAACAGAAAACTCTAATGCTGATTTAATCATCTTTCTTTATAAATAAGTCACTTAATCTTTCCCTGTTTAATATTCTCACTTACAAAACAATAATTGTTAACATTTATTGGGAACTTAGGTACCAGGCACCATATTAAGGGCTTTATATAAATTAGTTCACTTAATTCTGACAAAGACCCTATAAGGTAGATAACTTATTATCCCCTTCTTGCAGATGAGGAAACTGAGCAGAGAGGTTCAATAACTTGCCTTTGGTTACAATGCCTGCCAATGGCACAATCAGGACAGTGGCAAAATCAGATAGATAGTCTGGCTCCAGAGCTAGTTTTCTTATTTTCTATTCTATACTGATGGTAATTAATATTTTATAATAGTTACACAGATAAAAGCATCAAATCATCTCAGGTCACCATGTGTTTAAGACTCTTCCATGACTTTCCTCTTATTGTAGGATGTTTAAATTGATCCACATGGGCCCTGTATGACATGGACCCTGCAGACAGTTCCAGCCATCATTGTAAATCACCTCTTTCTGCTTTTTTCCTTCTTTTTTTTTTTATTGTGGTAAAATAAATATAACTTAAAATCTACCATTTTAGCCATTTTAAGCATACAATTCAGTGGCATTAAGTATATTTGAAATGATGTGCTACCATCACCACTATTTCCAGAACTTTTTTATCATTCCAAACAGAAACTCTGTACCAATAACTCCCCAGTCCCCCTCTCACTGGCCCTGGTAATCTCTAATCTGCTTTCTGTTGCTACGAATATGCTTATCGTAGATATTTCATATATAAGTAGATCATACAATATTTGTCCTTTTGTGTTTGGCTCATTTTGTTTAGCATAATGTTTTAAAGGTTCAACAGGTTTAGCGTTTCATTGACTTTTAAGACCCTTCTGATTCTAACATTAGTACTGTTTTAGTTTGCTAATGCTGCCAAACTGCAATATACTAGAAATGGGTTTACTTTTATAAAAGGGATTTATTAAGTTACAAGTTTACAGTTCTAAGGCCACAAAAATGAACCAAATAATGTCCAAGGCATCCAGAGAAATCTGCCTTGACTCAAGAAAGGCTGATGGGTCCAGGACACCTATGTGAGCAGGGACAGCATGTGGCTGGCATCTGCTAGTCCTTTGGCTTCTGATTTCAAACAGCTTCCCTGGGGGCATTTTCTTTCTGCATCTCCAAATGTCTCTGTCTGTGTGGGCTCTGAGCTTTTTCCAAAATGGTTCCCTCTTAAAGGATTCCAGTAAGCAGATTAAGACCTACCTTGAATGGGTAGAGATACATCTCCATGGAAACTACCCAATCAAAAGGTTCCACCCTAAACGGTAGGCCTACCTCTACAATATTGGATTAGGAAAAAGAACATGGCTTTTCTGGGATACAAAACAATTTCAAACCAGCATAAGTACTAAGCTTGTGGTATTGATATGCATTCTTCCTTACACTCTAACCACTTTGGATTTCTTCAAGTTCTTCCAATGTATTATGTTCTCACCCACTACGGGACCCTTAAATATATTGTTTCCATTCCTAGAGCACCCATCCCCATAATCCCTCCTTGCCTAGTGTGATGGCTTGGGGGTGCTGTGGGCCGCAGAAAAGATCATGTTCTTAAAGGTAATCCATTCCTATGGGTGTAGACCTATTGTGGGTGTGACCTTTTGATTAGGCTATTTCAGTTGAAGCATGCCTCAGGTGGGTCTTAAGTAAATCTTAAGTCTTAAGACCCACCTGAGCATGCTGTTATAAAGGACTCTTACTGGAGTTCTTTATAAAAGCATGAAATAGAAAGAGAGCTCAGAGAGGAAGCCACCGAAGCCAGAATCTGGAAGCAACAAAACCCAGAAGAGACTAGCAGACCCCATGTGCCTTGCCACATGACAGAAGGATTGCTGGATCACCTGTTGATACCTTGATTTGGACATTACCTCAGAAATATAAGCTTATAAGTTAATAAATCCTCATTGTAAAAGCCAAAAAGACTAAATGAACAATGGATGGAGGCATACGTGCTGATGTGGAAAAACGTGTAAAAATATTAAGTGGATAAAAGCAAGAGGTAGAACAATATGTAGACTAGAGTTCCTTTTGTATAAATAAAAATAATTTTACATAAGAAAAATATCTGACATTCTTTATATTTTACCGAGAATGGTCAAAGACAAATTAACTGACCAACATCTATCTTTGCCTTGGTAAGTAAGGCCTCTCTAGGGAAGTCAAGACCCCTCAGAGACCTTTAGGATGAAGGTATTCTAAATCTTCCAAGTTTGTTCCCATCTAGGAAAAGGTTGAACAAGTATCACTAGAATTATGGAAAGACTGTTTTTTATAGCCTGACAAGAAGAGCTCTGTCCAGAAATCAGCCATCACATGTTCAAGAAGATTTCCCTTTGTGAATCACCCCCAATACTTCCTGAAGTTCTCCAGGATGTCTGGAGGTAATCTGTCACTTATGTGTGACTCACTACTCTTTAGTACTAAAAGGTTCATATGGTTAAATATAAAATGGGGGAAAATACACTGCTAAATTACTCATCACCAACTTCATATTTAGATAAGAATGGTCTTAACCCTCTAATTTTTTTTTTGACTATACATTTTAGTAACAGGTGAGAGAAAGGAGGCATTGGGCAACAGTGCAGGGGCCACAGGAAGAAAAAGAGATCGAGAGCTAGGGTTTGGTGTAAATCTTACAAAGTGTATAAAGAATCTGTGTTTTTCTACAATTAACTCTCTATTTAAATCAGGCTAGTATTTGATTAGTTTTCATTTTGCCAAATGAGTCAAGTCCAAACTCTTGTGTTTCACATTTAAGACCCTCCACATCTTGTCCCCTAAAGAATTTTCCAACCTTATCACCTTTTATTTTTGGTCTTTCTTGCAAGTAGGATGATCTGTTCATTTTCCTCAGCAAATCATATCTATATCTACTCCTGGGCTTCTGAAGTTATATTCAGTTTGCGATCTTTGTTGATGTGCCAAATCTCTGTGCTACATATTGTGGCATATACTTTTTCTACCTGCCACAGGATGATCACAATCCAAGGGTGGAAATGGGTACACAAAAAACTAAACTACAGTTGTATATTAAAGGTCAAAATGTTAAAGTACCCAGAAGATCCAGAAAAACCTTAGAAGGAAGGAACCTTCAAGGTTTCAAGGAACCTTGAAGGAAGGGGGAAATAGACTGAATGGCTGAGCTCATAAAGTTGTATGGGTAACTCTATAAAACAGGGCTTACATCACAGATTTCTGAGTCAGATAGACCTGGGTCCAAAATCCTGGATTCCCTGGTCTGGAAAGAGGGATTATAAGAGATAAGATCAAATAAATCAGAGTGATGCCTGCTATGCTCAAAAACATATCTGTAGCCCGTTCTCACATCTTGTTAAATCATGAAGACTTTTCATAGTATATCCCCACTGTAGTTTTCCCCTTCTCTCATTGTCAGAAGATTTACTATTTCAACCACTCAATTATTGATTTGGGTACCTACTGATATCCGCTGTTTAAATACTCCAAAAGTAAGTTTTCTCTTCTCAAAGAGATTTTGTGGTCAAAGAATAGATTCTTTCAAATAGACCCTTGGCATTTTCAAATTTTAGGTTCAGGGTCTCTAGTATGTAGCACTAGTTTGACTGAAAAGTAAATTTAAGTCACAAGCTTGGGGTGGGCGGCTTGTTCCCCAGGCCCAGCCAACAAATAAACATCTGCATTCCAACACAGCTTTATCGTCTATCTATCCAGTGACTCTTTTGTGTGTGTGTGTGTATAATAATTATATTTATGAATATTTATAAATTAAACAAAATTTAAAAACAAAGTATTCAGGAAGAACTACTCAAAGTAGTAAATGAGTAATTTGAAACATATTTAAAGTATTAAAGAACAGCTGGAAAGTCTGTACAAACTGCAGCAGCAAAAGTGCAAAGATTTACATCAAGAGTTTTTTCTGAGAGCGCTGAATCCTAGCCACTAGACCACCAGGGAAAAGCGAGGGGTAAGGAGTATTGTATGTATAATCTTTGTTTTTTTCTGTTATCGTTTTATTTCTTTTTCTGTTGTCTTTTTTTATTTCTTATTCTAAATAGATGCAAATGTTCTAAGAGATGATGAATATGCAACTATGTGATGATATTAAGAATTACTGATTATATATGTAGAATGGAATGATATGTTAAAGTTTTTGTTTGTTTGTTGTTAATTTTTTTAATTAATTAAAAAAAGTTTTTTCTGAAAACCCTGAGATTCCAATAATTACAGAGAAATTCATCGTTCTGAGGATTCAGATTCATTTACAAATGACAAATCACCACTTATTTTCCCACCAATTTCCTGACCCAGATATAAGACACAAGGATGCACATTTTAATTTCCTACTTAGTATAAGGTATCAACATATATTGATTGGGCACATACCATGTGCATTGCCCTGAGTCAAGCACCAAAGAATCATGAATAAGAAAAACAGGTTCCTACTTTCAAGGAGTTTAACTTTTTAGCAGCAGACAACAATATTAAGAACAATTGTTTACAACTGTGATAAAAGCTCAAAAGGAGAAGAACGGGATGATATGAAAATGTATAATCCAATAAATGCCTGAAAACTTCAAGGAGATAACTAGGTTTTGAACAGAACAGAGGGTGGCAAGGGATGAAGCTCAAGAGCATTCCAAGCAGAAGGAATGCCAGTGACACTGTGCTGGCCTCATGACTGGAGGGAGCATGACACATTTATGGAACTCAAAAGAAGATCTGATGGGAAATGTAAGACTGTACATACGGTGGCAGAATAAAAATTTAATAAAAATCCATGGAACTACACTATACAGTGAACCCTAAGTTAAATCATTGACGTTAGTTAATAGTACAATTTTAAAAATGTGCCATCATCAATTGTAACACGTTTCACACCAATCCAAGATGTTTGCTAGGTGGGTGGTATTTCAGAATCCTGCATTTTATGCGTGATTATTCGTTAAACCTGCAACTTTTCTAATGGAGAAGGAAAGAAACAAGAAGACCGAAGTAACTACGATGATGCAGAAGCCTAAAGAAAATTCAGGCAAGAATTGATGGTAACTTAGATCATGGTCAACAGTGCAGAGAAGGTAAAGTGAATAAAAGCTATTTTGGAAGTTAAAAAAATTAGACTTGCTGGTGACTTGGATGTGGGAATTAACAGAGGGAGATGGAGGTATCAAAGATGATTCTTGGCTTACCAGTTTGCCCAACTAGATCAGTGCCATTTAGTCATATAAGGAGCACCTGAAAAGAAAGAGAACTGTGAGGGAATTTACACAGTTTTGAATATGCTGTTTGAGAAAACCTCAAAAGAGGTGTGCATCAACTGATTGTTGCAGAATTTAGAAATAGGAATGTGTAGGACAAAATGGATGGATATAGAAAGTTGTAGAAGTCTTGTTGGATGTGAATTTTATTAGTTGTGGTTAAGGTTGGCTCAGATTTTATAGTTTTATAAGATTTTTAATAGTTTTATCAGATGCATCTTCATGCAAAACAAGAATTTGGTTTTCACTCTGTTAAAATGACAATGTTTTCTTGAATTATTTGTTTAGTCTTAATGAAAAGGTATAAAAGGTTTTTAGCCATTTGAGTAATCTGCTTAGATAACAAAGATTCTATGTCTTATCAGACCAATACACTTATTGAAATATGTTGACCATCTCCTTCCTTGTTTTAAACAGTGCTGCCTCACTTACCAAAAAATTTATGTCTTTTTAAAATTATGTTCACTCCTCTATTTACTTTCAAACTTTTATGTCACCTTGATTAAACAAAGAACAACAACAAAAAAGAGGTGTGCATTGGAAACATAAATCTGGAAGTGATTGATGTAGAGATGATTATTGAAGACAAGGGCATGGATGAGATAACCTAGAAAGAGGGTATGGAGCTACAGAAGAAGAGAGCCTTTGACTCATCCCTGAAGATCTCCAATATTAAAGGCTCAGCAACATCTTAAGAAAAGATAAGAGAAGTGGAAGAAAAATCAGGAGACCAATGGCATCTATCCAGTGACTCTTATGAATAGACTTGAAACTGACTTCTTTGTGATGGGTCAGGAAAAAAAAAAGCCAACTGCTAGTGCTAATAATGGAAATGAAGATCAACTTCATAAAGTTAAGAATGATAGTTCTTAGCAAAGAATAAATAGAGATTAAAGAGCTGGAGGAATTACATGTTATGTGGTATATTCTACTTTGCCAAAGCTGCCAGAATGCAACACACCAGAGATGGACTGCCTTTTAATAAAAGGGGACTTACTTAGTTGAAAATGTACAGTTCTTCAGAGGAAAGGGAGCTAACTTTATCTTTTACATGGGAAGGCACATGGTGATCTCTACTGGCCTTCTCTCCAGGCTTCTGTGTTCCGACAGCTTTGCCTGGGGCGATTCCTTCCTGCATCTCCAAAGGTCTCGACTGGGCTGAGCTGCGAGTGCTGAGATGAGGTATCTGAGCTGCGTGGCCTGTGCTGTGTTGAGCTCTCTCATTTAAGCATCCAACCAATTAAATCAAACATCATTCATGCAGCAGGCACTCCCCCTAGCCAAGAGCAGATACAATCAACTACAGAGAGCTTCACATGCCAATGGCTCATGTCCACAGCAACAGAACTAAGCACCTTCACCTGGCCAAGTTGACACCTGACCCTAACTACCACATGGTATTTGCAAATCTGAAGAGAAATGAAGAGTTTGGGATTCTTTCCTTATGCTTTTGAATGGTATATACAATGTGCATGTGTGTGTTCCCACAGTACAAAGCACTGTGCTGTAAATACTAGCTGAATGAATGAATAATCAGAGAGACATCTGTATGCCCCAAAGTCCTCCATGTGCCTAATTTCAATGCCCAACTCAAATTGAACAGTTAACTTCAAGTTTCCAAAATTTAAGTATTTGGCATACCAGTTGACATTTTACATCAAACAAGGTCCATGTGTATTTAAATTAACAAATATATTGCTTCACAATGATATCTGTAGTATTCAGTAATGACTTGCTTTTTTTTAAAATTTTAATTCTAAAGGTTCCATGCACAGGTTTCTTTGACAATACTGAAAAGTCATTTCCCAGAAAGACATTGTAATTCAAAGATCTTGAACAATTTGGGAACTTGAAAGTTGTTATTCTTTGAAAGTTTGACTGAATTGACCAAAGTGACTAAAAACTGCTGTAAAGTTTTATATGAAAGTAAACATGTGTACAGTTGTGTGTGGTACTGGGCTGTGTGCTGGAGATGGGGGTGACAGAATGAAGATGGCTCAGCTTCCTAGAACACCAATTTTTCTTAGGACAAATACTTTGCAGCTGTATTTTATATGAAAAACATTATGGACTATAATGCAGAATTTACATAATGATGCACATTAATGTAATTTTATATGAAAATTATGGAATGTAACATAAAATTTACATAACAGTACTTTAAACAGTAGATTTCCATTAAATTCTGGTCAAGCAACTTCAGAATACATATATCCATTATTCTGCAGACTCCTTCAATGCATAGGAATAGTTTAGAAGAAATCAGAGATTTCTAACTATGGCCAATCATTATGTCCTCAGAGAGAAAAATATACTACAAATGTTCTGAAATATAGTCTATCCATATAGGAGAAACAATTGCTGCTTCCCAAAATCTGGGCCTCATATCCATGAAATTCTGGAGAAATGGATTTTTTCTTTTATTAAAATTTTTTTTAATAAAATTTTTTTCTTTTATTTTTTATTTTTTTTCTTTTATTAAAATTTTTTTCTTTTCTTTTATTAAAATTATTTTTTTCTTTTATTAAAATTATTTTTTTAATTTGACAACAAAGAAACACAAACATTCTTAATATATGATCATTCCGTTCTACATATATAATCAGAAATTCACAACATCATCACATAGTTGCATATTCATCATCATGATCATTTCTTAGAACATCTGCATCAATTCAGAAAAAGCAATAAAAAGACAGTAAAAAATTCATACATACCATACCCCTTACCCCTACCCTTTCTTTTTAAAATTAATTTATTTTTTAATTTATTATATATAACCACATACATTCTTATCATATGATCATTCCATTCTTGTTATATAATCAATAACTCACACTATCATCACATAGTTCTATATTCATCATCATGATCATTTCTTAGAACATCTGCATCAATTCAGAAAATGCAATAAAAAGACAGAAAAAAATTCATACATAGCATACCCCTTACCCCTCCCCTTCACCAATCACCAGCATTTCAATCTACTCAATTTATTTTAACATTTGTTCCCCCTATTGTTCATTTATTTTTAATCCATATGTTTTACTTGTCCATCGATAAGGTAGACAAAAGGAGCATTAGACACAAGGCTCTCACAACCACACAATCACACTGCCAGAGCCATATCATCATACAATTATCTTCAAGAAACTTGGCCACCAGAGCACAGCTCCACATTTTCAGGCAGTTCCCTCCAGCCTCTCCATTACATCTTGACTAACAAGGTCATATCTATTTAATACGTAAGAATAACCTCCAGGATAACCTCTCGACTGTTTGGAATCTCTCAGCCATTGACACCTTATTTTGTCTTATTTCGCTCTTCCTGCTTTTGGTCAGAAGATTTTCTCAATCCCTCGATGCTGAGTTCCAGCTCATTCCTGGATTTCTGTCCCACATTGCCAGGAAGGTCCACACTCGTGGGAGTCAAGTCCCAAGTAGAGAGGGGGAGGGCAATGAGTTTGCTTGCTGTGTCAGTCACACATCTGAGCAACAGAAGGCGTTCTCTTGGGGATGACTCTTGGGCCTAAGTTTTAAGTAGGCTTAGCCTATCCTTTGTGGGATTAAGTTTCATATGAACAAACCCAAGATTGGAGGCTCAGCCTATTGCCTTGGCTGTCCCCACTGCCTGTGAGAGTATCAAGAATTCTCCACTTGAATATGTCATTGGTAACAGAGACCATCAAGAGTTAGAAATAGGGTAAGATAATGGGTAATTAGAGCTGAAGGGATACAGACTGTGCAACAGGACTGGATACAAAAACTCAAAAATGGACAGCACAATACTACCTAATTGTAATGTAATTATGTTAAAACACTGAATGAAGCTGCATCTGAGCTATAGTATTTTTTTATATATATTTTCTGTATTTTTTATTTTTATTTTTTCTCTATATTATCATTTTATTTCTTTTTCTGTTGTCTTGCTATTTCTTTTTCTAAATCGATGCAAATGCACTAAGAAATGATAATCATACATCTATGTGATGATATTAAGAATTACTGATTGCATATATAGAATGGAATGATTTCTAAATGTTGTGTTAGTTAATTTTTTTTTTAATTAATAAAAAAAAAAAAGAATTCTCCACTTGGGGAAGCTGAATTTTCTCCCTTTCTCACCATTCCCCCTAGGGCACTCTAAATACTTCCCTATTCACTATTCAAATTGCTCTGGGATTTATCTGGGCATCACTCTGGACAAACCTACAAAATCTCATACCCTACACAAGGTTCCAAGTACTAGGGTGTTTGATTAAGCTGTCTACATAAATTATATTAGGAAATGCAGTACTCAAAATAAAAATTTTGTACCAAATAAGCATTTTTTGCTCGTCTCACATCTAGGTTAAAGTTTTAAAATACTAATTACCATCTATTTTCAATACCCTGCATTACTGACATTCCTTTGTTCTTCCTCATGCAGAAACATTTTTAAATTTGCACATTTACTCACTATCATTATGCATTCTAGGCATTCCTAGATTATACCATCTCAGTCTTTATTGTCTATCTTTCCCTCTAAATCAAGTCTTTTTACCCATATCACTAACTAATGCGCTATTGCAAATATCAAAGCACACTGATCCCACACTCATTTTGAAAGGGCATTCTGAACTAATGTGAAATTTGTAGTGCCTGTTCGAATAAAAACAATGACTTCAACCCACTAGTATTAACACTTTTATCTTGCCAGTAGAACTCAGTGAGCCAACACACCACAGTGAGGTAATGGTAACTCTGAAAAGTGGGTCTGTCCACATGAACTCTATCACTGCTGACCCAGTAAGAACACTAAGGACTCTTCTCCTTAAACTGCCCTTGATGAATAAACTTATTTTCATTGTCATACTACAACCATGATTTCTGCATCATGTATAAGAAAGAAATGGATTTGTGGGTTCACCTAGCTATTACCTAAAAATTGGGTGCATGGGTGGTTCAGTAGTAGAATGCTCGCCTTCCATGCAGGAGGCCCGGGTTCGATTTCCAGACCATGCACACTCCTCCCCCACCCAAAAAAATTAAGCTACTGAATTATAAGCAATTAGATTAGAACAAGACATTCAAAAGAGTAAAAGGCTATTTTATAATCGGAAGTATCCAAGAATTGTATCCAAAGCCGCAGTTTTCTGCCTAAGTTACATTAGGGTCCAACCCAGCACCTTCTGTTAAAATACTGTACAACAACAGAAGTCTCTGAAGTTTTATAGAATTATTTAAACTAGCACAGGATATATTATTCCTTTAGCAGAATACCAGTTAAAATACTAATTTTTAGTTTCCATGTACAAAAAGATACAATGACCTGCAAATTTTTCAAATCCCAAGAGAAAATCTACAATACGTTTTTAAAGAGGCATAGTATCAAACATTTAATGCCTCACCACCTACTTACCCTTTAACACTGACTAGTATACTGGGATGAATAGTGTACCCCCAAAATTCATGTCCACCCAGAACCTCAGAATGTGACCTATTTGGAAATTGGGTCTTTGCAGATGTCGTTAGTAAAGATGGACATACTGGATTAGGGTGGGCCCAAAATGCAATACGACTATGTCTTTATAAGAGGGAAATTTGGGCACAGAGACGTGGTTCAAAAGGAAGATGGCCATGTGAAGATGGAGGTAAAGACTGGAGTTATGCTGCTGCGAGCCAAAGAATGCCTTGAAGAGGCAAGGAAGGATCCTCCCCTAAAAGGCTTAGGAGGAAGTATGGCCCTACTGACCCCTAGATTTCAGACTTCTAGCCTCTGGACAGTGAGGCAACAAATTTCTGATGTTTTAAGCCATCTAGTCTGTGGTATTTTGTCATAGCACAGTAGGAAACTAAAACAAAAAGAAAAAAATGCAAAGGAAAAAGTATACTCACCTCTATCATAAAAGGTTTTTGCCCAGTAAAAGGCAATGTAATTTTTTTCTCCCCATACCATACCAACCACGGCTAACACACTAGCTTTTCTTATCCTTTTCACCTAATCAAGAAATCCTAGGGCCACGGTGGCTCAGCAGGTAAGAGTGCTTGCCTGCCATGCCCGAGGACCCAGGTTCAATTCCCGGTGCCTGTCCATGTAAAAAAAAAAAAAAAGAAAAGAAATCCTTCTCCCTTTCCCTTACCTTCCTCTGTCTTGTATATTAACATGTGCCAAATTGGCAAAAGTTTTGGGGAGGGTAAATTGGCAATGATTACAAAAGTCCTAAAAATTTTATAGCTTTTGGCCCTGCATCCCACATTTAGTAACTTAGCCTAAGTAAATTAATTAGACAAACTAGCAAAGATATATGTATATAATTTTTCTCAACAGCAATATTTGTAATGGAAAAAAAAAAAACAGAAACAAGCTAAATGTCTCACGGTAACTAAACTATACTGAGTTATATCCATTAGACAGAATTTTACACAGGCCAAGGTTACAGAGGTAGTTACCAATAATTAATGGCAAGGAAGGACATCTTTCATGCATTAATGAATCCTCTTTTTGTAAATATACACACACACACAAGGTAAACAGTCAGGAATAACCAGCTATAGTTTTCTTCTGCCTCTTCATCATTGACTCAGGCACTCCTACTTTCAGTAGGGGGTGTGGGTGAGGGAAATGTCTAGGATATATGTAGATTTTTCCAAAAACCTCTACCACTTTCAGAGTCTCTGATAGGTCTTCTCCCCACTCTGAGATACACTATTATACTCTAGTATGTTAAAAGTGGTTGACTTTGCATGGTGGAACTTCAGAGGAATGTGATTTTATTTTCTTTTTTGCTTCTCTGTATTTTACAATTTTAATATAAAAATTAGGTATTATTTCCATCAAAGGGAACAGAGAATGATGATTAAAGAATGTAGAATTTGGAGTAAATCAATCTAGGTTTTATGATCCCAAGTCCATAACTTGTTAGCTAGAAAATCTTGGTAAAGTTCCTTAGTCTAAGCCTCATCTGAGCAGAATATCATCACAAATACCTTTTTAATTATAGAAGATAACAGTAACTCCATATTAGAAAAAGGAAGTGATTAATATATAATATTTACTATATAAAATACAACTTTAAGTATACATAATTTTAAGAGGAAAATCATATAAAACCCAGTGTCAGAGGAGAAAAACACAAATAAAAACATGGGGGAAAATTCATTTGCAATAGTAACCAAAAGTAAAAATTAAGCAGTGCTGAGTTACCATCTTACATATATCAAAACAAGCAAAAGAATCCTACAACTCACTGGTGGCAAGGCTTTAGTGAGACTCATCACTGGCCATTCACTGATGGTGGTACCAGGTTTAATACGAAACTTTTAGGAGGTCATGAATGAACTATGCAGTAGGAGTTAGTAATTTCATTCAGTGCATTTATCTTCAGGAACTAATTTGCTTAAAGCAAAAATAATATGCATAAAGGTGTTTATTTCAGAATTTCATACCATAATCAGTAAGCAGAAATATATGAATATCCATTATTAGAAGAACAGTAAATGGTTTAATTAATTTTGGCATGTCAGAGCAATAAAATTAGAAAACCACCAAGGACATAATACTGAAGACCATGGAGTAAAAAAAATAGCTTGGTATAATCTTTAAGTGAAAAGCAACAGGATCCAAAATACCTATACTCTGATAGTGGCTATATAAAACATACAGGCATGTGCAATAGAAAAACTGAGGTGAGGAGGTGAATGTGGGGAGTGAGTGGACAGGTTTCTAGGCAGAGGGACTGTGTCTAGAAAAACAGAAGAGTGGATCAGTTTGGCCCCTTGGGGAGACAGACCAATTTCATGGTCAGCCATGCTAACTATTTCTGTAGTATGGAAGATAACACCAGACTTCCTATTTGTATTTTGCAAAAAGAGGAAAGAAAGAAAAATCAAATTTTACCAATATTTTATGAATAGATTGCCACTGGCACCATCTCTCAGTCCAAACCAGCCAGTCAAACAAAACCAAAGAGGCCTCGGAAGGAAGACCAGGAGTTCCAAAGTAAAGAGGCACAGGCAGCAATGGGCCAGCACGCTCTGCCCTTGTTTCCTTCATCAGACTGCAAGGTATGACAGTTTACAACTACCTGGGTAAATGGAAGTAGGAGTTATGGTATCTCTTTAATTTAATCAAACGGACTCCCACAAAATGGACAAGTGGCTTAAAGGAATCACAAACGGATGATAACTTCAATAATGTAAGCACAAGTGGACATATGAAATTGGCAACACTGACACTTCTACTTGTTCCCACTGCACAACCTCACAGCAGCGCTGGTCCCTCCAAAGTAAAAATGATACTCTAACAAAAAGTTCTCTGAAAGATACATCGGCATTCTGAAAACAGAAATGCCAAAATACCTCCATCATTGTGTCACTTATTTTGCACCAAATAATGTCACATTCATAAAACCTCTACCTGTACTCCCTATAAATGCAAGCACAAGATTTCTTAATGTTGTAAAATTTACAAAATTAAGAGTTTAAGTAGATGTTTAAAGCTATGTTAACAATATGAAACTGTGGCATGTTCCCATTCTTTTTTTAAGATCTGGTTGACATTAGAAAAGAAAATGACTGCTACCACTTATTGACAACTGTGTGTAAGGAGCTGTTCACAATGCTGGATGTGTGTTAAATCATTCAATCTTCAGAGACTGTTACTATGACCTCATTTCACCGATACAGAAACTGAGGCACAGAGTGATTAAGCAAATTCTCCAATCTTCTAAATAGTTGACACTGGATTTTAACCTAGAAGATTTAACTCTAGAAGCCCTGCTCTTAACCAATCAGAATATTATACCAGGTAGCAATTTACTGGCTAATTTCGACCAAATCTTTGTGCAGGTGACTGACAGAAAGGAACAAGTAGTAAATAGTGTGTGTCTGGCAATTGGATCTGCTCGTACATATAAATTAACTTTTTCAACTTTAAATAAATTGAACATGGAAACAAAACTTAAGATTAACATATCACCAAATGGCTACTGATTTCTAAAAATAAGGACGCATAGGGGGTGCAAGGGTAGTTCAGTGGTAGAATTCTTGCCTGCCATGCAGGAGACCCAGGTTCGATTCCCATTCCATGTACTTCCCAAAAACAAACAAACAAAGGAAAAAACAAACAAACAACAAAAATTCAACAAATGGTGCTGCGATGACGGGATACTCACATGGAAAAAGAATGAAACGTGACCCCGCCATACAGCATACAAAAAAAATAAAAATAAAAATAAGGAAGTACATGCAATCACATTGCTCAGACTAAAATTATTAACTAGAGGGAAAAAACCAAGAACAAAATACACTAAAAAAAGAGCAACAGAGCATTTATTAATTTTTGTACCATTAGTAAATATTAAATTATTTTTGAACTGTATTTATCCCATCCTTTTAATTTATACTTTTAAGTTTATAATATCTAATGTACTAGTACCATAACGCATATATATGATTTTTAAGTAAATTAATATACCTATCTAGAGGAGATGGTCACAAATTTAATGACAGCAGTAGCTTGATCAAAAGTTTAGAGACCACTGCCAAAAGGCTTTAAGCAAGAGAAAAACCTAATTGAATTTACACTTTCAAAAGATCATTCCAGAGCCAACACCGGAATATGAATTTTGGAGGTTGAGGATGCTATTATGATGTTGAAGGCCTGAACTAGCAGTGAGAACAGAGGGAAAAGAAAGGCTGAGAAAAGCATTTAGGCTTAGTCAGGGAGGAGAAGAGCAGACAGAAGTCAGTGATGACTCTATGCATTCTGACCAGGGACAGATAATAAAATTTAGGGAGCATTAAAGAATTTTAGGAAGGAAGGGTCTGAGAGACAGGAGAGGCCTGGGAGAGGGCAGAAGGAGGGACTGTGATATGCTGAAGGCTGGGAAGGGAAGTGACCGGCCACTCCAAGTCCTCCAAGGACACCACACCTCAAACCCTCCAAGGGCAGCCTCACATCATATCTGCCTCCAAAGCAAAACACAGTTTGGAAACTGGAAGGGATAAGCTTGATAAAGTCTGGTGTGCTGTTGGTAGCCTAACATTTTTTTACAGAAATTAGTAACTAAGCAAGCTGTCATAAACAATTAAGTCCATCAAGTCAGTACTAAAAAAAAGAACACTTTTCCATATCAATTTTTATTTTAAAGTCAAATTAAAAAATTATACAGAACTGCTTTCTGAATTAAGAACAAAACCTCCCTATAACCTAGAACACACAAAAAATTAACTTCTGATGCAGCTAGGGTTGCTTAACTGTCCGACCAGCACTAACTGATAATTTCTCTTTACCATCAGAGCCTAAGGATCCTCCTTCTTCACTATATAAAGATAGGCTTTGGCTTCTAGAGCCACTGTGGATCTATTTAGCACCATCTTAAGAGGAAATAAAAGCTAGACAAAAGGCAAATTTTACAATTTTCCCAACACTTTCAATTTAAATGTCTGGAGTTATTCCATAATGATAAGGACAGATAAACTTTATTTTAGGTTTGAATCAGGGTCCTAAGCACATTTACTACCTTAGGCTAAACAACCCTCTTAGACTTAAATATACTACTGTAAGTTGAATTTACCGGCTTGTTTTTCCAAAAAATTTTTATTATGGAAAATTTCAAACATACACAAACATGGATAGATTAGTACAATGAAGGGCCATGAAATATATCACCTAGAGACAACAATTATTAATCACTCTTGGCCAGTGTTGTTCCTCTGTACAGTACTCTCATCCACTCTCACCCACTCACACCCCATATTATTTTGAAACAAACCCCAGGTATCATATCATTTCCTCCACAAATATTTTAGAATATATCTTTAAAAGTTAACAAAACTGGGGCAGGCCATGGTGGTTCAGCAGGCAGAGTTTGCACTTGCCATGCCGGAGACGCAGGTTCGATTTCCAGCGTCTGCTGGGATTTAAAAAAAGAAGATAACATAAACTGGAAGACCATGGGGAAAGTAACAGTGCCAACATTTCACACTTATTACATGAGAATTATATCAGATAATTCAATAAAGTGGCATGCAGTAATCTCTCTAAAAAGTTGTCATTATCATCCCTCTTTAATCATTCCTATCCTTAATAAACAGGGAAAATATCCTTCTCGAGACTAAAACTGAACTTTGAGGTACTAGTCTCTTTTCTTCCTTCCCCACTTCAAATGACTTTCTGAATTTAGTCTTACCCTAAAGGCTTTTGCATCACTTGAGTTTTTGCCAATTTTCTCTATAATGATACTCTGACGAAAAACTGCCCTTGCTATATATCTTCCGTATTTTGCAAACAGCAGGCAAAATCAGTGCTTCCTGAATATAGTACTGAAACTAACCTTCTCGGTTGCTTAAAGTCAGGGATAAAGAATTGTTTTGTTCTGTTTTTTTACTGAGTGCCCACCATGTGCAAACCACGACATTAGCAGCAGAAACTTCATAAATTCTAATCTGATGGTTTATGGTGAAAAAATAAATAAATAAAATCCTGAAAGTTTCCATCTCAATATGTATCCAGTACCTACTGCTGGGCTATGTGCTGTAGAGGGAAAAATGAAAGAACAGTTTCCCATAACTACAGTTATAGGTAGTTATGTAGGGTTATTTAAGATGATAATGGATAAGAGGAAAACTTGAAAATCATATAAGATTTCAAAAGGCCAAAGGAAGAGTTAGAAGAAGCAAGAAAAGCGAGAATTCCAGACAGAGGAAACTAGAACACTAGAGCTAAAGTGCGGGGAGCGTTCAAGGAATGGGGATAGCTCCGTTTGGCCGGAGTGTAGGATGCATGGAGAGGCAATATGAGAGAAAACTAGAAAGGTTCAGAGGAACCAGATCCTGAAGGCCCTTGACAAAAAGTGGAAAGGAGGTTAGACTAGATTTGGTGGATAACTGAGAGCTTTAACCATTTAAAAATGGTTAAAGAAAAAAAAACAGTATGAGTACTGAGTCATTATATTGCTATTTCTTTTTAGTCTTCAGGTCTTAAGGAAATACCTGAAATGGTAGAACTGTAACCTATACCATGCTTTGAAATTTGTTTTAAAACTACTTCGTACATGTACTTTTAAAGTTATCATGTTTTTGTATATATGCTATATTTCACAATAAAAAATGCTGTTTAAAAAAAGGTTAAAGTTTTGTTAAAACATGTTACAGTTTTGTTAAAACATGAACCTTGCATAGGGCATTAAATTTTGTAGTTCTATCCAGAGTGATGCCCAGATAAATCCGAGAGAGATTTGAATAGTGAATAGGGAAGTATTTGCAGAGTCTCCTAGGGGGAATGGTGAGAAAGGGGGAAAATTCAACTTCCCCAAGGGGAGAATTCTTGATACTCTCACAGGCAGGGGAGACAAAGCAACAGGCCGAGCCTCCAATCTTGGTGTTTGTTCATATGAAACTTAATCCCACAAAGGATAGGCTAAGCCTACTTAAAATTAGGCCTGAGAGTCACCCCCAAGAGAACCTCTTCTGTTGCTCAGATGTGTGACTGACACAGCAAGCAAACTCACTGTCCTCCCCCTCTCTATGTGGGACATGACTCCCAGGGGTGTGGACCTTCATGGCAATGTGGGACAGAAATCCAGGAATGAGCTGGAACTCAGCATCGAGGGATTGAGAAAATCTTCTTGACCAAAAGCAGGAAGAGCGAAATGAGACAAAATAAAGTGTCAGTGGCTGAGAGATTCCAAACAGAGTCAAGAGGTTATCCTGGAGGCTATTCTTACACATTAAATAGATATCACCTGTTTAGTTAAGGTGTAAAGGAGAGGCTGGAGGGAACTGCTTGAAAATATGGATCTGTACTCTGGTGGCCATGTTTCTTGAAGATAATGATATGACGATATGGCTCTGGCAGTGTGACTGTGTGGCTGTGAGAGCCTTGTGTCTGATGCTCCTTTTGTCTACCTTGTCGATGGACAAGTAAAACATATGGATTAAAAATAAATGAACAATAGGGGGAACAAATGTTAAAATAAATTGAGTAGATTGAAATGCTGGTGATTGGTGAAGGGGAGGGGTAAGGGGTATGCTATGTATGAATTTTTTTCTGTCTTCTTTTTATTGCATTTTCTGAATTGATGCAGATGTTCTAAGAAATGATCATGACGATGAATACAGAACTATGTGATAATAGTGTGAGTTATTGATTATATAACAAGAATGGAATGATCATATGATAAGAATGTTTGTGTTTGTATGTGGTTATGTATCATAAACAAAAAATATATTTAAAAAAAAATGTTATGGCTCTGTCCCGTTCAAGATAGCAAGATAGCAGAATGAGATGCTTCCAGGATCCCTGTCCCACTCCCAGAACTTTTGAATGACCCACAAGAACTGGCAGAAACATTTTTCTCAAAGTTCCAGAAAACAGTTAAAGGACTGTAGTGACAAGACAACTGCTGAATCAAGAAAAAGCCACTTAAAAGCTACAGGATCTTGTGGTTCCCTGGCAGGCCCCCACCCCAGCCCCTGTCAGCCTGGCACAGAGCAAGCTCATGCTCCCAGTACGGATCCCTTATCCTGTTCCTGGAGGGAGCAGAGTAGCCCTTGCACACACACTGTGAGCATGTCTGGCCCAATCTGTCTGGTGGTAGCCTGAGGGACTCGCTGTCCCAGAACTTGCCTTGCAAGTTGAAGGCAGCTCACAGAACTCTCCTACCCAATGCTGCAGGAAAGCAGTCAAGTCAAACTGTCTGGGGCAAGGGATTCCTGGCTGTAGGATATACAGTGCAGTGCCCAGGACCATTAAAAAAAAGCTGTGTCCTAGGGAAGAAGGGTCATTTGGCACTATGTAAACAGGGTGTTCCCAGGGCCATATGAGCATGTCCAAGTCAAAATATGGGTGCAGAAAGGATCAAAAAGGTCCCTTCCCTTTGGCCTGCAGCTATTCTCTAAACTCATTGTATAGATAAGTCCTGAAAAAAAGCACTTGCTCAGATCAATCTGTAAAGACTGTTATAAAAATATTTTTTCCTTTTTGTTTTTGTTAGCTACTAGCAATAAAGCAAAGCTGTCTTTGTATGCTCTATTAAAGATGGATAAAACCTCAAGGAATAGATGATTCAGAGTCTAAAGTCCAATGTAACACATTAAAATATCAAAATGTCTAGGTTTCAACAAAAAGTCACAAAACATACAAAGAAACAGGAGATGACGACCCAGGCAAAGAAGAAGAATAAAGCATTAGAAACCATCACTGAGGAGGACCAGACCCAAGACACAAAAGACAAAGACTTTTAAAATAGTTCTAAATATGTTTAAAGGGCTGAAGGAAAACATGAACAAGAGTTAAAGGAAATCGGGAAAACAACAGAGAACACAAAAGGGAATATATACAGAGAGAGGAAAATTATGAAAAGGAACCAAATAGAGCTGAAGATCACAGTCACAAATAAAAAAAATCCCTAGACCAATTCAACAACAAATTGGAGCTGGCAGAAGAATCAGAGAATTTTAAGATTGGACAATTGAAATTATTCAGTTTGAGGAGCATAAATAATAATGAAGAAAAGTGAACAGAGTCTGAGGAATCTTTGGGTCACCATCAAGCAAACCAATATACACATTATGGGAGTCCAGAAAGAGAAAGAGAGAACAATCAAAGAAATAATGACTGAAACCTTCCCAAATCTAACAAAAGACATGAATATACACATCAAAGATATTCAACCAACTCCAAACAGGATAAACTCAAAAAGATCCATGCTGTGGCATATTATAATCAAACTGATTAATGCCAAAGAGAGAGAATTTTAAAAGCCACAGAGAGAAGAAACATGTCATATTCAACAGAGCCTCAATAAGATTAAATGCCTATTTTCTTATCAGAAACCAGGGAGGGAAAAAGGCACATTTAAAAGTGCTGAAAGCTAAAATTGCAAACTAAGAATTCTATATTGACAAAACTGTCTTCCAAAAATAAGGGAGAGGGCTCCTTCTCCCCTCTCTTTCCCCACCGGCCCGCCGCGCGGCGCCCACGCCCCGCAGCAGCCGACCCGCCCGCCCTCCTTCTCCCCTCTCTTTCCCCGCCGGCCCGCCGCGCGGCGCCCACGCCCCGCAGCAGCCGACCTGCCCGCCCTCCTTCTCCCCTCTCTTTCCCCTCCTGCTCCGGCAGATCTCCAATCACCACGGTGCCCTCTTCCCCCGCCTTCACCGGCTCCTCCGCTACCAGCCTCGACAGCCTTGCCGCCCTCACCTTTCCTCCTCCAGAACAGCTACTGGGGGAGTGGAGATAATACAGAGCAGCTCCTGGAGCCACGAGGGAGATCAAAGGGATGGTGTATCCCATCCTGGAACGGCTGACTATCTGGGAGAACCAGCTCCGGTGAGATCACCAAGGGGCACGGGCTTTCCTGGGTGGGACGGCAAGCGACCGGAGTCCCTCCCTTCCACCTTCCCAGGCCAGCTGGTAGAATTGGACAGGCGGTCCCCTTAGGCCGTGGCGGCTGGTGCCCCCACCACGCGAGGCCCCCCGGAACAACTGAGATAGTTGGGTCGGAAATCCCCAGACTGCGGAGAACAGTGACTGGGGGATCCCTTCCAAACACGTGACTCCCCCGTCCGGCTGGGAACAGTGCACTCTCCTGGGCTGCGACAGCTGGCACCCTCCCGCCACGCTTGGCGCCCCGGGCTGACTAGCTAATTCGGCCGGACGCTCTCCCGTGCTGCAGCGGCCAGCGACCCTCCCCGCATTCGGAACCCCAGGCCGGCTGGCATTCTTCCAAGACGCTTCGGCTGCCGAACCTCCCCTACAGCGAGAATTTTCCAGAGGTAAAAGACCCACAGCAACTTTCACTGGTGGAACCCGTAGACAAACGTGTGACACGAGCGCCACCTACTGGACAGGATAAGAAAAACAAAACCCAGAGATTGCACAGAAAAATCTTTCAACCTGTGGGGTCGAACACCCAGGGAAATCTGACTAAATGCCCAGACACCAGCAGAAGATAACGGATCACGCTCAGAAAATTGAACATATGGCCCAGTCAAACGAAGAAACCAATAGTTCAAATGAGATACAGGAGCTGAAACAACTAATGCTGAATATACGAACAGAAATGGAAAACCTCTTCAAAAACGAAATCGATAAATTGAGGGAGGACATGAAGAAGACATGGGCTGAACATAAAGAAGAAATAGAAAAACTGAAAAAACAAATCACAGAACTTATGGAAGTGAAAGATAAAGTAGAAAAGATGGAAAAAACAATGGATACCTACAATGACAGATTTAAAGAGACAGAAGATAGAATTAGTGATTTGGAGGATGGAACATCTGAATTCCAAAAAGAAACAGAAACTATCCGGAAAAGAATGGAAAAATTTGAACAAGTTATCAGGGAACTCAAGGACAATGTGAACCGTACAAATATACGTGTAGTGGGTGTCCCAGAAGGAGAAGAGAAGGGAAAAGGAAGAGAAAAACTAATGGAAGAAATTATCACTGAAAATTTCCCAACTCTTATGAAAGACCTAAAATTACAGATCCAAGAAGTGCAGCGCACCCCAAAGAGATTAGACACAAATAGGCGTTCTCCAAGACACTTACTAGTTAGAATGTCAGAGGTCAATGAGAAAGAGAGGATCTTGAAAGCAGCGAGAGAAAAACAATCTGTCACATACAAGGGAAACCCAATAAGACTATGTGTAGATTTCTCAGCAGAAACCATGGAAGCTAGAAGACAGTGGGATGATATATTTAAGTTACTAAAAGAGAAAAACTGCCAGCCAAGATCCTATATCCAGCAAAATTGTCCTTCAAAAATGAGGGAGAAATTAAAACATTCTCAGACAAAAAGTCACTGAGAGAATTTGTGACCAAGAGACCAGCTCTGCAAGAAATACTAAAGGAAGCAATAGAGTCAGATACAAAAAGACAGAAGAGAGAGGCATGGAGAAAAGTGTAGAAAGAAGGAAAGTCAGATATGATATATATAATACAAAAGGCAAAATGGTAGAGGAAAATATTATCCAAACAGTAATAACTCTAAATGTTAATGGACTGAATTCCCCAATCAAAAGACATAGACTGGCAGAATGGATTAAAAAACAGGATCCTTCTATATGCTGTCTACAGGAAACACATCTTAGACCCAAAGATAAATATAGGTTGAAAGTGAAAGGTTGGGAAAAGATATTTCATGCAAATAACAACCAGAAAAGAGCAGGAGTGGCTATACTAATATCCAACAAATTAGACTTCAAATGTAAAACAGTTAAAAGAGACAAAAAAGGACACTATATACTATTAAAAGGAACAATTAAGCAAGAAGACATAACAATCATAAATATTTACGCACCGAACCAGAATGCCCCAAAATACGTGAGGAATACACTGCAAACACTGAAAACGGAAATAGACACATATACCATAATAGTTGGAGACTTCAATTCACCACTCTCATCAATGGACAGAACATCTAGACAGAGGATCAATAAAGAAACAGAGAACCTGAATATTACTATAAATGAACTTGACTTAACAGACATTTATAGGACATTACATCCCACAACAGCAGGATACACCTTTTTCTCAAGTGCTCATGGATCATTCTCAAAGATAGACCATATGCTGGGTCACAAAGCAAGTCTTAACAAATTTAAAAAGATTGAAATCATACACAACACTTTCTCGGATCATAAAGGAATGAAGTTGGAAATCAATAATAGGCGGAGTGCCAGAAAATTCATAAATACATGGAGGCTCAACAACACACTCTTAAACAACGAGTGGGTCAAAGAAGAAATTGCAAGAGAAATTAGTAAATACCTAGAGGCAAATGAAAATGAAGACACAACATATCAAAACTTATGGGACGCAGCAAAGGCAGTGCTAAGAGGGAAATTTATTGCCCTAAATGCCTTTATCAGAAAAGAAGAAAAGGCAAAAATGCAGGAATTAACTGTCCACTTGCAAGAACTGGAGAAAGAACAGCAAACTAATCCCAAAGCAAGCAAAAGGAAAGAAATAACAAAGATTAGAGCAGAAATAAATGAAATTGAAAACATGAAAACAATAGAGAAAATCAATAAGACCAGAAGTTGGTTCTATGAGAAAATCAACAAGATTGATGGGCCCTTAGCAAGATTGACAAAAAGAAGAAGAGAGAGGATGCAAATAAATAAGATTAGAAATGGAAGAGGAGACATAACTACTGACCTCACAGAAATAAAGGAGGTAATAACAGGATACTATGAACAACTTTACGCTAATAAATACAACAATTTAGATGAAATGGACAGGTTCCTGGAAAGACATGAACAACCAACTTTGACTCAAGAAGAAATAGACGACCTCAACAAACCAATCACAAGTAAAGAGATTGAATTAGTTATTCAAAAGCTCCCTAAAAAGAAAAGTCCAGGACCAGACGGCTTCACATGTGAATTCTATCAAACATTCCAGAAAGAATTAGTACCTACTCTCCTCAAACTGTTCAACATAATCGAAGTGGAGGGAAAACTACCTAATTCATTCTATGAAGCCAACATCACCCTCATACCAAAACCAGGCAAAGATATTACAAAAAAAGAAAACTACAGACCAACCTCTCTAATGAATACAGATGCAAAAATCCTCAAAAAAATTCTAGCAAATCGTATCCAACAACACATTAAAAGAATTATACATCATGACCAAGTAGGATTCATCCCAGGTATGCAAGGATGGTTCAACATAAGAAAATCAATTAATGTAATACACCATATCAACAAATCAAAGCAGAAAAATCACATGATCATCTCAATTGATGCAGAGAAGGCATTTGACAAGATTCAACATCCTTTCCTGCTGAAAACACTTCAAAAGATAGGAATACAAGGGAACTTCCTTAAAATGATAGAGGGAATATATGAAAAACCCACAGCTAATATCATCCTCAATGGGGAAAAATTGAAAACTTTCCCCCTAAGATCAGGAACAAGACAAGGATGTCCACTATCACCACTATTATTCAACATTGTGTTGGAAGTTCTAGCCAGAGCAATTAGGCAAGAAAAAGAAATACAAGGCATCAAAATTGGAAAGGAAGAAGTAAAACTATCACTGTTTGTAGACGATATGATACTATACGTAGAAAACCCAGAAAAATCCACAACAAAATTACTAGAGCTAATAAATGAGTACAGCAAAGTAGCAGGTTACAAGATCAACATTCAAAAATCTGTAGCTTTTCTATATGCTAGTAATGAACAAGCTGAGGCGGAAATCAAGAAACGAATCCCATTTACAATTGCAACTAAAAGAATAAAATACCTAGGAATAAATTTAACCAAAGAGACAAAAAACCTATATAAAGAAAACTACAAAAAACTGCTAAAAGAAATCACAGAAGACCTAAATAGATGGAAGGGCATACCGTGTTCATGGATTGGAAGACTAAAGATAATTAAGATGTCAATCCTACCTAAACTCATCTACAGATTCAATGCAATACCAATCAAAATCCCAACAACTTATTTTTCAGAAATAGAAAAACCAATAAGCAAATTTATCTGGAAGGGCAGGTTGCCCCGAATTGCTAAAAACATCTTGAGGAAAAAAAACGAAGCTGGAGGTCTAGCGATGCCGGACTTTAAGGCATATTATGAAGCCACAGTGGTCAAAACAGCATGGTATTGGCATAAAGATAGATATATCGACCAATGGAATCGAATAGAGTGCTCAGATATAGACCCTCTCATCTATGGACATTTGATCTTTGATAAGGCAGTCAAGCCAACTCACCTGGGACAGAACAGTCTCTTCAATAAATGGTGCCTAGAGAACTGGATATCCATAAGTAAAAGAATGAAAGAAGACCCGTATCTCACACCTTATACAAAAATTAACTCAAAATGGATCAAAGATCTAAACATTAGGTCTAAGACCATAAAACAGTTAGAGGAAAATGTAGGGAGATATCTTATGAATCTTACAACTGGAGGCGGTTTTATGGACCTTAAACCTAAAGCAAGAGCACTGAAGAAAGAAATAAATAAATGGGAACTCCTCAAAATTAAACACTTTTGTGCATCAAAGAACTTCATCAAGAAAGTAGAAAGACAGCCTACACAATGGGAGACAATATTTGGAAACGACATATCAGATAAAGGTCTAGTATCCAGAATTTATAAAGAGATTGTTCAACTCAACAACAAAAAGACAGCCAACCCAATTACAAAATGGGAAAAAGACTTGAACAGACACCTACCAGAAGAAGAAATACGGATGGCCAAGAGGCACATGAAGAGATGCTCAATGTCCCTGGCCATTAGAGAAATGCAAATCAAAACCACAATGAGATATCATCTCACACCCACCAGAATGGCCATTATCAACAAAACAGAAAATGACAAGTGCTGGAGAGGATGCAGAGAAAGAGGCACACTTATCCACTGTTGGTGGGAATGTCAAAGGGTGCAACTACTGTGAAAGGCAGTTTGGCAGTTCCTCAAAAAGCTGAATATAGAATTGCCATACGACCCAGCAATACCATTGCTAGGTATCTACTCAAAGGACTTAAGGGCAAAGACACAAACGGACATTTGCACACCAATGTTTATAGCAGCATTATTTACAATTGCAAAGAGATGGAAACAGCCAAAATCTCCATCAACAGAAGAGTGGCTAAACAAACTGTGGTATATACATACGATGGAATATTATGCAGCTTTAAGACAAGATAAACTTATGAACCATGTAATAACATGGATGGACCTAGAGAATATTATGCTGAGTGAATCCAGCCAAAAACTAAAGGACAAATACTGTATGGTCCCACTGATGTGAACGGACATTCAAGAATAAACTTGAAATATGTCATTGGTAACAGAGTTCAACAGGAGTTAGAAACAGGGTAAGACAATGGGTAATTGAAGCTAAAGGGATACAGACTGTGCAACAGGACTAGATACAAAAACTCAAAAATGGACAGCACAATAATACCTAATTGTAAAGTAATCATGTTAAAACACTGAATGAAGCTGCATCTGAGCTATAGGGTTTTTTTTGTTTTTGTTTGCTTGTTGGTTTGTTTGTTGTTGTTGTTTTTTACTATTATTACTACTTTTATTTCTTTTCTTTATATTAACATTTTATATCTTTTTCTGTTGTGTTGCTAGTTCCTCTAAACCGATGCAAATGTACTAAGAAACAATGATCATGCATCTATGTGATGATGTTAAGAATTACTGAGTGCATATGTAGAACGGTATGATTTCTAAATGTTGTGTTAATTTCTTTTTTTTTTCTTTCCGTTAATAAAAAAAAATAAAAAATTAAAAAAATTAAAAAAAAATTAAAAAAAATAAGGGAGGGGCAGGCAACAGTGGCTCAGTGGCAGAGTTCTCGCCTGCATGCCAGAGACCTGGGTTTGATTTCCACTACCTGCCCCTGTAAAAAAGAAATTAGAAAAAAAAAGAAGGGAGATCCATTTTCAAAGCCATGAAAATTACCAGAGCCAGAGACCTTTGAAACAAGACCAAGAAACAAGAAGCCTGGAGAGAAAGCTAGCAGGTGCCATGTTTGCCATGTGCCTTTCCAGTTAAGAGAAACTCTCAACTTCATCGGTATTTCTTGAGTGAAGATATTTTGTAACCAGAGAGCTGTATAGGATATACATCATGTGCAAAACTGCCAAAGATGAAAGTCCTTGGCTAGCAGATGTATATGAGTTCCTTTAGGACAGGGTACAAAGCTATCGCCTTCATATCCCCTATGCCCAGTGGAGTCATGGCTCAGTGATAATGCTCAATAAATAGAGAATGAATGAATTCAGAAGAGAAGGAGGGAAGTCTGGAATGTCTTGCTAACCCCAAAGGATTTGTGGACTCAGCACTTCAGAAAATCAGAAACAGGATCTATAATTTCTTCCATCTTTGATCCTCCCTTGGCTCAAGCTGAGTTGTCACCCTTGGCCTCCCACCCTGGAGAGGCTCACCGAGTTGTGTACACTCACTAAGGCAGATGGGTGGTTTTCCTGTCCAGCTGTCATCTGTTTTGCAGGTCCCTTTCATGCCAAGCATTTCCCTCTCCACTCTCCATCCTCTCCTACCCCAGTCTTGATGACCATAGGAATAGCCAAGATAGAAGATAATGTGGGCATTGACTGGGGTAATCCAAGCAAGCAACACTTTTCCAGATGGAAGAAGGAGTAATTATGGCCAAAAGCCTAATATCTCCACCCTGTCGCCTGGCCTAGTAGTTACTTTTTGGCTGCCTTAAGTAAATTCTTCTTTTATCTTTGCTAAGGTACAGGGATTACCTTCAAACATCAGAAAGGCTTTGTATGGAAGGGGAATTAAATATCTTCTGTGGGGCCTCAAGGGACCAATATCGGTCTGAATGAGAAGTTATAAACTCCCTGACATTCAGAGCATTCAAGATGCACTGAATGACCAGCTGGGGGAGGTAATGTGTTGCTAAGGGGAGTTTTCTTGGACTGCATGTGAAGTTTGCACTCACTGATGCAGTCAGGCAGGGTTCTGTTCCAGGTCAGGTTAGGAAGGCAAGTCCTAGTGTTGGGCCTCTGAAGCAGGTAACCTTTTTGACAACAGAAGGCACTGTGCTTCCAACCTATAGCAAGGACAGAAGGTCCCATCATCACCCTCCATACAGCAATGCTTCATACCTCTGTCACTTATGACTTGCACATGACCCAACTCCTACCCATATGCGTGCTTCTACCTAGATCACTCTTCTCCACCTGGCTAAATCTTATTTATCCTTTAAGGCAGCTTATATCATACCTCTTCTACAAGACCTCATCCATTCCCCTGAGCCATACTGGTGCTCTTCTGAAACATACTGCACCCTGCTCTGGTGGACAGAATGCCTGATTAAGAATCAAAAAACCTTAGATCTGAGGTCTTTTTCTGCATTTAATCACTGAATGATAAGCCACACTGAAACTTTCTAAAGCTTAGTCTTCCTATGCATGAAGCGGGGATGACCATTCCTGCTATAACTGCTCTGGAACGTTGGGATGCTCCAATGGGATGATGGATTCAAAAGCATTCGGTAAAATAAGAAGAAACGTACAAAATAAAGTGATTTGTCATGTGTGTCAAAAATAAATAAATAAGGGAGAGGGAATGCAAGAGTAGTCTAGCGGTAGAATTTTCACCTGCCATGCAAGAGGCTCAGATTTGACTTTCGGCCTATGTACTTTCCCCTACCACCACCAAAAAAAATTTTCAACAAATGATGCTGTAATAACGGGATACTTACATGGAAAAAGAATGTAATGTGATGCCAGCCACACAGCACACAAAAATAAAGAAAGAAAGGAGAGATTAAGCCATTCCCAGATAAACAAAAGCTAAGAGAGTTTGTTACCAATAGACTGGCCCTACAAAAGATAGTAAAGAAAGTTCTGCAGGTTGAAAGGAAAGGACAAAAGACAATAAATTGAAGTCAAATGAAGAAATAAAAATCTCTAGTGAGGGTAATGATATGGGTAAATATAAATGCCAGTACTATTCTATTTTGGGTTTATAACTCTACTTTTTATTTCCTACAGGATCTAAAAGGTAAACACAGAAAATATAGTGATAAATCAGTGGTTTTGAAGTCATAAGGTATAAACGTAATTTGTAAAAAGAACTACATAAAGGTGGGGGATGGAAGGATATAGGAACGGAGTTTATGTATGCAATTAAAGTTAAGTTGGTATCAAACCAAACAAGACTGTTACAGATTTAGGATGTTAAATTTAAGCCCCATGGTAACTATAAAGGAAATATCAGAGAATATGCAAGCTCACAGAGACAAAATTTAAAGTACAGGTGGCCAGGGGCAAGGGGAAAGGGGAGATGGTGAGTTAATGCATAATGGGTGTAAGGTTTCTGTTGGAAATGGCAAAGTTTAATTAATGGAAAGTGGTAAGGGTATTGCAATATTGTGAACGTGATTAATCCCACAGCATGATATACTTGGGAGTGTTTGAGATGGGAGAGTTTATGTTGTATATATGTTCCTGTTAGTAAAAAAAATAAGAAGAAAGAGCTGCTAAAGAGGTACTAACAATTAAGTGCAACACATGATCCTGAATGGGATCTAGAAAGGGAGGAAAAAAGGCTGAAAGGGACATTATTGGGACATATGAAAAAATGGGACTATAAGCTTAATAAGAATTTTATCAGTTATTGATAACTGCACTTAAGGTGATTTTATAAGTGCATGTCTTTGCTCTTAGTAAATGTACATGGCAGTGTTACGTTTTCAAGAAGCATCATGTGTATAACCTACACTCAAGTGTTCAAAAAATGGATTGATAGAAAAAGTATGGCAGATGTGGCAAAAAGTTAAAATTGGTGGATCTGGGGACTTGAGGGCAAGGGGTTGGTTGGAGCTCTCAGTACGTTTTTTTATTTGTTCATTTGTTTTTTCAACTGTTCTGCAAGTTTAAAAGTATTTCAAAATAACAAGTTAAAAAAACTTATATATGTTACTACAATTAAAAAAGTAATTTTAAAAAAATTAAGAGAAATATAAGTCAGTTGGAAATGATGGGGTTGGGAGAAAGATAATACAATGAATTCCACTTCAACATGTTGAATTTGTTGTACCAGCAGATAACCAGAACCAACAGGCAAAGTGTAGAGAGAAGATGGGTGTAAAAATCTGGGTGAAATAATGTTTGGGGTATAGCAAAAGCAGCTAGTGAAAACAGGGAGAGATTAGTACAATCATAGGATCCAAAGAATGACAGAGCTGCAGAGGAGCCACGAAGACAAAAGACAGACTTCAGCAGTTAAAGAAATAAGTGAAAAAGTAGAGGCAATGAATCCATTTTATATATATGAAAGAATACAGAGAAGATGGGACACTGGGGACATGGGCAAGAGCACTGAAGAAAGAGTTTTTAGTGTTTAGTTGATTGCCCTTAGGAAAAGGGACATCTTGAGTGTTTTTATGCAGCCAAAAGGAGGTGGAGAGGAAACAGGTGAATAGTGAAGAGAGGAAGAAAAACTAGTTACAAGGAAATGATAATAAGAGAAAAAAGAAAAATGTTGAGGGGAAAATTTAAGTGAAGCTCTAGAATCATACCAGTTGCCAAACAAGTTTCAGTGGGCGAGCAGTGTTTCAAAATATGACTTAGGTTCCAACTATTTGAAAATGTAAGAGATTTCCCACAGAAAACTAGACATTTCCTCTTTCTAAAGAAAACAAAAGGACTGGACCCAAACTTCCACAAGATAACAATCAGTGTCCTCCATCTCCCAAACCTCTTAGACAAGAAGAATGCTGCAGTTTCCCTCAATCCCACCCATTGCCTTACTAGTCATTTCCATGTCTCCTCTTGGCATTTGAGTGAATCCTGACCTAGCTCTTCTCAAAAAAAGGAAATGAAGTCATCCTCAGAGTGTAAGTGGGGACTGTAGGACAGGGTTTTAAAACTGAAAAACATATTGTAATTACGTCATCAAAGGAGATGTGTTAGGAAGTCAATGAAATGAACAGAGGAATGTTGCATTTTATAGTCTGCTAAAGAGGTAATAGAAATTTGTCATTTTTGCCCAGCAAGTGGCATACAGCCTCAAAGCAAGATCAGTGGCAGAGGTCACAAGCAGTTATGGCATATGATGAAGAAGACCAAGTGTACTAGTGGGGTAGTGAAGAAACTGTCCAGCACCTGGCCTTGAGAAGGAGTCAGAAGTGGTTGGTAGCCTAGGAAAATGAGGAAGAGACACCCTGAAAGCAAGGAGCAGATTCAGGAAGATGGAATGAAGCAGACAGGATAGAGCTAGAGGGCAAGATAAAAAGGTTTTCCCTGGAACTTTTCTGGCATGAACTTGATAAAGTCATCAGTATAAAAGTATCATAGAAAGCACATCCAAGGCTAAGTGGAAGAAGAATTGGGAGACTTATGGAGGAAAGGGAAAACAATATAATTGGCACAAAACAGAAAAGTTAGTCATGCAAAAATTTACCTTTAGTGTATCTTCATCTCCCTGCTATTCAATTTCTTTTTAATTTATTTTTTTATTCTGAAATATAACATATATACAAAAAAAGCAAAAAGTTTTAAAGCATACCACAACAATTGGTTATAGAAAAGATTTCAGAGTTTGGTATGGTTACAGTTCCACAATTATAACTTTTCCTTCTAGTGGCTCTAAGACACTGGAGACCAAAAGAAATGTCAATATAATGATTCAGCAATCATATTCATTTATTAAATCTTAACTTCCCTGTGATAATTCCACCTTCGCCTTTAATCTTTCTCCTAATTGTTAGGGGTATTTGGGCTATGCCCATTCAAAATTTTTCATATTGGAAAGGGCTGTCAATAATATGGGATGGGGGATGGAATCAGTTGATGTTCTGGAGAGGCTAGCCCCTCTGGGTTTCAGGACTTATCTGGTCTAAAAACCCATCTGGAATTTGCAGGTTTCTGGAAAGTAATCATAGCGCATAGAACCTTTGTAGAATCTGAGATGGAGCCCTAGTTGTTCTTTAGGGTTGGTAGGGATGGTTTTGGTTGTGGTACAGCAAACTATGGTGAATTAGTTTGTTACGCTGCCAGAATGCAATATACCAGAAATAGAATGGCTTTTAAAAAGGAAATTTATTAAGTTGCAAGTTTACAGTTCTAAGCCTATAAAACCTATAAAAATATCCAAACTAAGGCATCCAGGAAAAGATACCTTGCTGTCAGCTGGGAAGTCACATGGCTGGCATCTGCTGGTCCTTGTTCCTAGGCTCCAATGCTTTCAGCCTCTGTTCCTGTAAGGGTTCCTCACTTTGCTTCTCTGGGGCTGGCTGTCATCTCTCAGCTTTCCTTGGCTCTCTCCAGGTTCTGGCTTGCTTAACATCTCATGGTGACATCTGCTTGCTTGCTGCTCCAAGCAACTCCAAACATCTGTGTCTCTGCTCTCTGAAACAACTGTTCTCCAAGCATCTGCATCTGCTCTCTCTGTTAGCTCTCTCCAAAATGTTTCCTCCTTTAAAGGACTCCAGTAAACTAATCAAGACCCACTTTGAATGGGTGGAGCTACATCTCATCTAATTAAAAGGGTCACACCCACAAGTGAACATGTCAACATCTCTGTGGTGATAATCTAATTAAAAGATTCCACCTTACAGTATTGAATCATGATTTTAAAAATGGCTGAATCAAGGGATTGAGAGAGCCTTCTCTACCAAAAGGGGGAAGAGAGAAATGAGACAAAATAAAGTATCATTGGCTGAGAGATTTCAGAGTTGAGAGGTTATCCTGGAGGTTATTCTTACATATTATATAGATATTCCCTTTTTACATTAAGGTATAATAGGCTATAGGGAAGTGCCTGTGTTCAGTAGCCATGTTTCTTAAAGATGATTGTATAATGATATAGCTTTCCAAATGTGACTGTGTGATTGTGAAAATCTTGTGTCTTTTATCTATGGCAAGGACAGATGTGTAAAATATATGGATTAAAAGTAAATGAATAGTGTTGGAAGTTCTAGCCAGAGCAATTAGGCAAGAAAAAGAAATACAAGGCATCAAAATAGGAAAGGAAGAAGTAAAACTATCACTGTTTGCAGACGACATGATACTATATGTAGAAAACCCAGAAAAATCCACAACAAAATTACTAGAGCTAATAAATGAGTACAGCAAAGTAGCAGGCTACAAGATCAACATTCAAAAATCTGTAGCTTTTCTATACACTAGTAATGAGCAAGCTGAGGCGGAAATCAAGAAACGAATCCCATTTACAATCGCAACTAAAAGAATAAAATACCTAGGAATAAATTTAACCAAAGAGACAAAAAACCTATATAAAGAAAACTACAAAAAACTGTTAAAAGAAATCACAGAAGACCTAAATAGATGGAAGGGCATACCGTGTTCATGGATTGGAAGACTAAATATAGTTAAGATGTCAATCCTACCTAAATTGATTTACAGATTCAATGCAATACCAATCAAAATCCCAACAACTTATTTTTCAGAAATAGAAAAACCAATAAGCAAATTTATCTGGAAGGGCAGGGTGCCCCGAATTGCTAAAAACATCTTGAGGAAAAAAAACGAAGCTGGAGGTCTCGCGCTGCCTGACTATAAGGCATACTATGAAGCCACAGTGGTCAAAACAGCATGGTATTGGCATAAAGATAGATATATCGACCAATGGAATCGAATAGAGTGCTCAGATATAGACCCTCTCATCTATGGACATTTGATCTTTGATAAGGCAGTCAAGCCAACTCACCTGGGACAGAGCAGTCTCTTCAATAAATGGTGCCTAGAGAACTGGATATCCATATGCAAAAGAATGAAAAAAGACCCATCTCTCACACCCTATACAAAAGTTAACTCAAAATGGATCAAAGATCTAAACATTAGGTCTAAGACCATAAAACAGATAGAGGAAAATGTTGGGAGATATCTTATGGATCTTACAACTGGAGGTGGTTTTATGGACCCTAAACCTAAAGCAAGAACACTGAAGAAGGAAATAAATAAATGGGAGCTCCTCAAAATTAAACACTTTTGTGCATCAGAGAACTTCATCAAGAAAGTAGAAAGACAGCCTACACAATGGGAGACAATATTTGGAAACGACATATCAGATAAAGGTCTAGTATCCAGAATTTATAAAGAGATTATTCAACTCAACAACAAAAAGACAGCCAACCCAATTACAAAATGGGAAAAAGACTTAAACAGACACCTACCAGAAGAAGAAATACGGATGGCCAAGAGGCACATGAAGAGATGCTCAATGTCCCTGGCCATTAGAGAAATGCAAATCAAAACCACAATGAGATATCATCTCACACCCACCAGAATGGCCATTATCAACAAAACAGAAAATGACAAGTGCTGGAGAGGATGCGGAGAAAGAGGCACACTTATCCACTGTTGGTGGGAATGTCAAAGGGTGCAACCACTGTGGAAGGCAGTTTGGCGGTTCCTCAAAAAGCTGAATATAGAATTGCCATACGACCCAGCAATACCACTGCTAGGTATCTACTCAAAGGACTTAAGGGCAAAGACACAAACGGACATTTGCACACCAATGTTTATAGCAGCGTTGTTTGCAATTGCAAAGAGATGGAAACAGCCAAAATCTCCATCAACAGAAGAGTGGCTAAACAAACTGTGGTATATACATACGATGGAATATTATGCAGCTTTAAGACAAGATAAACTTATGAACCATGTAATAACATGGATGGATCTAGAGAATATTATGCTGAGTGAATCCAGCCAAAAACTAAAGGACAAATACTGTATGGTCCCACTGATGTGAACAGACATTCGAGAATAAACTTGAAATATGTCATTGGTAACAGAGTTCAGCAGGAGTTAGAAACAGGGTAAGACAATGGGTAATTGAAGCTGAAGGGATACAGACTGTGCAACAGGACTAGATACAAAAACTCAAAAATGGACAGCACAATAATACCTAATTGTAAAGTAATCATGTTAAAATACTGAATGAAGCTGCATCTGAGCTATAGGGTTTTTTTTGTTTTTGTTTGCTTGTTGGTTTGTTTGTTGTTGTTGTTTTTTACTATTACTACTACTTTTATTTCTTTTCTTTATATTAACATTTTATATCTTTTTCTGTTGTGTTGCTAGTTCCTCTAAACCGATGCAAATGTACTAAGAAGCAATGATCATGCATCTATGTGATGATGTTAAGAATTACTGAGTGCATATGTAGAATGGTATGATTTCTAAATGTTGTGTTAATTTCTTTTTTTTTTTTTCCGTTAATAAAAAATAAAAATAAAAAAAAAAAAAAGTAAATGAATAATGGGGGGGAAATGTTAAAATTAAAAAATATATATATTAGATAGATGGAAATAAGAGTGGTCAAGTTGAGGGAGGAGTAAGGGGTATGGTATGTATGATTTTTTTTCTCTTTTTACTTCTTTTTCTAGAGTAATGCAAATGTTCTAAAAAAAATGATCATGGTGATAAATATACAACTATGTGATAATATTGTGAGCCATTGATTTTACACCATGTATGGAATGTTTGTATGTTAAGAAAGTATGGGCAACTCTGGGAAGATGGCCAAATAAAGTGGCTCAAGCCCTGCTCCATGGAAAAGTTGGAGAAGGGACAGGAGGTGACTGAGATGGTGATTTAGGAGTGCAGCTGACCTGGAATGCCTTCTGCACCATATCAGGCAGCCGTGGTTGCAGAGGTCGAGGAAATGAGAGACAGAAAGCTGGAGCCTGGCATGGAGGCATGGAGCCACGGAGCCCGAAGGAGTGCATGGATGGGAGCCTGGGACCAGGAAGTAAGCCAGGACTCTCACCAGTGCAGCCTCATGACCGGCAACTCACCCCACACCCCACACACCCAAACCCAGTCACAAGCTCCCATTCCCCACACTCCAGGTGCCCCCACCCCACCAGCCCCCAGTTCACCTACCTGTCCCATATCCCCACCCCAAGTGCAGCCCAACCCATCTCTCCTGCACCCCTCCTGAGCACTACCAGCCCCTCCCTGTTTCCTGCAAGCTGTTGCCAGTGCATAAAGGCTGCAGGCACTAACCTCCATACTTAGGTTACCCCTGCCCCCCCCACCCCCTGCCTATAGTGTCGCACAGCCTCACTCTGCCCTGCCTGAGCCCTGTGCATCCGTTTACAACACTCCCAGGCCCATGCATGTGCACAGGCCCCCAATTGCATTATTCAGCTCTGGGAACTGCACTTTACATCAGTCCTAGAACCGTGCAAGTGCACAGCCCTCAGCCACACTTCCCAGCTCTGAGACAGTACTGATCTGCGCAGCTGGGTCACATCTGCCCCCAATCCATGAGGCATAATGCAGACCTGCTGCCACAGCTCTGTGCATGCACACAAAGGCCCTGTGCCTTAGACCAGCACACACCAGGGTTATGCCCCCAAGATCCGTGCACTCGCACAGCTACATCCCCCGGCCACTGGGTGCCCCATTCACAAGCATCAGCATAACACCCTCAACATGTACCTATACCTGCCCTGAAACAAATCACTGCACTGACTGCCCTACCCCATGCCCTGGTCCCTGCTGTACAACCTTCTCAAAAACACAAGGCCTTAGACTACTGAAAGAAATCACTCCCAAAGTAAATCAATCAAGATATTTATATGCCACGAAGACAGCAGAAGATCACTAAGGATATCACAATGTAGACAGATATAGCCCTGCCTAATGACCAAATTAAAACACCAGAGGAGACACAGACATTGGAATAACTAATCACAGATGTTCATACAACTCTACTTAATAAAATAAGTGGGATAGCAAATGACAGAAAGGAGATCAAGAAGACAGTGAAGAACATAAAGAGGAATTTGAAAGAATACATGGAAAAATAGTGGATATCACAGAGATGAAAGACTCTGTTGACCAAATGAAAAACATACTAGAGGCACACAGCACCAGATTTGAAGAGACAAAAAAAAAGAATAAGTGATATAGAGGACAGGATAATTGACTTCGAAGACTCAAAACAGCAAATGGCAAAAAAGATGGAAAAAAATGAATGGGAACTCAGGGAAATGAGAGACAAAACAAAGTACACAAATATAAGAATAACTGTTGTCCCAGAAGGAAGAAGAGAGGAATAAAGGGCTAGGAAGAATAGTTGAGGATATAATGGGGGGAAACTTCCCAACCGTTATAAAAGATATAAAGATACAAGTCAAAGAAGCCCAACGAACTTTAAACAGAATAAATCCAAATGGGCCTTCCCCAAGGCACATATTAATCAGTCTGTCAAATGTTGAAGAGAAGCAGAAAATCCTGAAAGCAGCAAGAGAAAAACAATCTACTACATACAAGGTAAATCAAGACTGAGTTCAGACTAGCACCCTGGAGGCAAGAAGGCAGTGGTATGATATATTCAAGATACTGAAAGAGAAAAACTTCCAGCCAAGAATTCTGCACCAAGCCAAACTGTCCTTCAAAACTGAGGGGGAGATTAAAGTTTTCACAGACAAAGAAGTCCTGAAAGAATGTGTCAGCAAGAGACGGGCACTACAAGAAATACTAAAAGGAGTTCTGCCAGCTGAAAAGAAAAGACAGGAGAGGGAGGTCTGGAGAAGGGCACAGAACTGAAGAGTACCACAAAGGGTAATTTAAAGAATACAAAGAGAAAGAGGGAAAAGAATATATAGCTCTGACAAATAAAATAAAAAAGAAAAGATGATGGAATCAAGAAGTGCATTTTCAGTAATAACTTTGAATGTTAACAGACTAAACTCCCCAATTAAAAGATACAGATTGGCAGAACTGATTAAAAACATAATTCAGCTATATGCTGCTTACAAGAGACTAATCTTAGACATAAGGCTACAAATAGATTAGAAGTGAAAGCATGGAAAAAGGTCTTCAAGCAAGTTGTAACCAAAAGAAAGCAGGAGTAGCTATACTAATAGACAAAATAGGCTTTAAACTTTACACCCAAAGCACAAGCAACAAAAGAAAAAATAGGTAAATGGGAACTCCTCTAAATCAAATGCTACTGCACTTCAAAAAACTTTGTCAAAAAGGTGAAGAGGCAGCCAACACAATGGGAGAAAATATTTGGAAATCACATATCGGACAAAGGTTTGATTTCCTGTATATACAAAGAAATCATACAACTCAACAACAAAAGAACAAGAATATTTTTTAATTTAAAAAAATTATAAAATGGGCTAAAGATAAGAATAGGCATTCTTCTGAAGAGCAAAATCAGATGGCTCAAAAGCACATGAAAATAGGCTTATTTTCATTGGCTATAAGGGAAATGCAGATCAAGGCTACAATGAGATACCACCTCACTTCTATAAGAATGGCTGCTATTAAACAAACAGGAAACTATAAATGTTGGAGAGCATGTGGAGAAATTGAGGCACTTATGCACTGCTGGTGGGAATGTATAATGGTGCAGCCACTGTGGAAGACCGTTTGGCAGTTCTTTAGGAAACTAAATATCAAGTTGCCCTACGACCCAGCAATAGCACTACTTGGTATATACCCAGAAGAGCTGAAAGCAACAATACAAACAGACATCTGCACACTGATGTTCATAGCAGCATTATTCACAATCGCCAAAAGACAGAAACAAACCAAACACCCAGCAACAGACGAGTGAATCAACAACATGCGGTATATACATATGACAGAATATTATGCAGCAGTAAGACAAAATGACGTCCTGAAGCATGTGACAAAATGGAGGAGCCTTGAGGACACAATGCTGAGTGAAATTAGCCAGACACAAAAGGATAGATGCTGTATGATTCTACTTCTATGACCAGCATAAAGGTATAATCAGAGGCTTATAATACAGAATATAGGGGACTTAGAGATACATAGAAACTAGAGATGGGTGAACTGTTAACTAATGAGATTGAACTTCAATGTAAGGGAATAGACTGGAGCGAAGGTGATTCTCTAGTGGGTCTATGAGTAATATTACCATATTGAAGATGAACAAGATTGAAAGGGGTCGTATAGACCCATCTGTTCCACTGATTCACACTAGAAATATGAATTAGTTCTCACAAGAATTATTTCAAAGATATGATTCTTATACAAAGAGTATTTAAGTCCAGGGTACAGGGGGAAAACTGCTATTGCGTGCTATGAGCTACACTCAAAAGGAAACCATCAGCGCTACCACAGCAACAGCAGAGGTAAATAATGTGGGGAGGGATAAGAGCTAAGAGGAGACTTTGAGTTCCTATTTGGTGAGGGTATGTTTATTGGTTTTCTTTCTCTTGGGAACAATGAAATTATCTAAAATTGAGAATGTCGATGGACTGTGGACTTTGGGCCTTCCACATGATGCCCGATGAATGCAGGTGGCTGAAAGATGCACTGACGGAGAAGTAGATTGGCGAACGATGGTGTATACCTATGAACGAAGATTGTGCTGCTACAAAAAGGAACAAAGTTGTGAGGCATGCAATGATGTGAACGAACATGTGGGACATTTGATGAGACAAACTAAGCCAGAAACGAAAGAAGAACAATGGTATGGTCACCTTTAGAAAATGCATATAAGAAAACAGGGGCCTAGATTGCAAACTTTATGAGCAGACACACTAAGTCTAGAGTGGTGATTATTATTTCTGGATTTTGAGAAGCTGTTTTATATATATAAACTGATATTAAGAGAGAAGAACGAAGCTGAACAGGTTAGGGTTAAAGTAATTCAGAGCATAGGGGTAAGAAAAGTGCCTATATTTTAGAACCACACATACTCTTTGAGACCAATGGAAGAAAGATTTATTTGATATGGAATTGAAATTTTCTGTAGTGCATAATCTAATTCAACTTATCTGTATATAGCTCATTTGAACAATTGAAAAACAGGGAGCACAGAATAAAAAAGAGGTCCTTTAATCCTGTATAGATTATTGTAATGCCTGGAAACATCCTAGACTATATTAAGCAAATAATCAAAAAGTATTGGCAAACTCCCCTGAGGGCGGGGAGAAAGACTATGGAACTACTAAACCTTACCATCAGGGAACCCCATGATACTGCATCAAACTTTAGGGACACCCAAATCAATAGACCATGTTTATGAGATCATGAGGCTTACTCTTATGAAGCTTATGCAGACAGCAGAGAAGTTTAGACTACCTACAGGCATGCCTAAGAGTTTCTTCTGAAAGACCTCTTTTATTGCTCAGATGTGGCCTCAGTCTCTCTAAGTCCAACTCTGCAAGTGAAATCATCGCCCTCTCCCCTACATGGGACAAGACATCCAGGAGTGAAAGTCTCTCTGACGACGTGGGAGAGGACTCCCAGGGATGAATCCAGACCTGACACCATGGGATCAACAATTCTATCCTGACCAAAAGCAGGGAAAGAAATATAATTAATTAAATATCAGTGGCAGAGAGAGTTTAAATAGAGTTGAGAGGCTACCTTGGGGGTTGCTCTTATGCAAGCTTCAGTTAGATCTTGCTACCTATCCATAACAGGCCAGCCCCCAATCAGGACCATTCCAGCCAATTCTAAAGAACACCTAGGGCAATATAAAAGAGTCCATAAGGGTTCCATGCACTAGCATAACTTTCCAGAAACCTACACCCTCCAGATAGGTCCTTGGTCCAGATAAGATCTTGAAACCTATCCCAGCCTCTCAAGAACATCAGACAGTTTCATCTCTCTACCTCATATTAGTGACAGAACTTTCCAATATCAAAAATTTAGAATTCCCATAACCCAAACACCCCTAAAGAGAGGTATGGAAAGATCAAAGGTGATGATGGAGTTATACATGGAAGATAGGATTTAACAAATGAATATGATTGCTGAATCATTAAATTGATATTTCTTTTAGTCTCCAGTATATTAGACCAGCTAGAAATAAAAACCTAAAATTGTGATATTGTAACCCATGTCAAATTCTGAAATATGTTCTACAACTAATTGTGGTGCTGTGCTTTGAAATTTATAGCTTTTTTGTATATACGTTATTTTTCACAAAAAAAAAGAAAGAAAAAAGTAGATTGTGATGATAAAAAAATATTTAAGCCCTTTAGCCTCCTATATTCTGGAACAGTAGATTCAGTTGTCAACTTGGCCAGGTGAGCATACCTAGTTCTGTTGCTGCGGACACAAGCCAATGGTACCTGAACCTCATCTGTTGCTAATTACATCTGCAGTCGGCTAGGAGGCGTGTCTGCTGCAATGAGTGACGTTTTGACTTAATTGGCTGGTGCTTAAATGAGAGAACGCAATGTAGCACAGCCAAGCAGCTTGGCATTTCTTATCTCAGCACTTGCAGCTCAGCCCAGGCCCTTGGAGATGCAGAAAGAAGTCACCCCGGGGAAAGTTGTTGGAACCCAGGGGCCTGGAGAGAAGACCAGCAGAGACCATCCTGTGCCTTCCACGTAAGAAAGAACCTCAGTGGAAAGTTAGCTGCCTTTCCTCTGAAGAATGAACAAAATAAATCCCCTTTTATTAAAAGCCAATCCATCTCTGGTGTGTTGCATTCCGGCAGCTAGCAAACTAGAACAAACAGCTAGAAGGAAAAATATGAGAGGATCATATGATAGCCCATGAGAAACTCTTGGATCTGTCCTGTAACCACTTGTTGAAGAGTGCTTTGAAAGCTATTGTTTTTTTATTTCTTTGCTTTGTATATATGTTATACTATACAATTTAAAAAGTTAAAAAAAAAAAAAAGAGTGTGTGTGTTTGTACATTGCTGTATCAAAAACATTGAAAAATAAAAAATAAAAAGAAATGGCTGAACCCCTCAAGATTAAAACATGGCTTGTCTGGGGTACATAATAGATTCAAACTGGCACACACAATAAATAGCAATGTCTAGTTGAAACGTGCATAAGAGTAGCCTCCAGAATAGCCTCCTGGCTCCATTTGAACTCTCTCAGCCACTTATAGCTTATTTTGTCATATTCTTTTTCCCCTTTTGGTCAGGAAGGCATTATTTATTCCATGATGCCAGGCCCAAGCTCACTCCTGGAAGTCATATTCCACATTGCCAGGGAGACTTTCATCCCTGGATGTTATGCCCCACATTGGGGGAGTGGGTAATAATTTTACTTGTAGAGTTGGGCTTAGAGAGAGAGAGGCCACATCTGAGCAACGAAATCGGTCCTCTGGAAGTAACTCTTAAGTATAACTATAGGTAGGTTTAGCTTCTCTGCTACATAAATAAGTTTTACTAAAGGAAGCCTCAAGACCAAGAGCTTGGTCTTTTGACTTGGGAGTCCCTAATGTTTGAGACAGTATGAGAGATTTCCCCCGTGGTAAAATTTAATAGTTCTATATTTTTTTCCCCATCCCTCAAGGACTTTGCCAATACTTTTAAATTATCTGCTCAAAATACCCTGGGATGCCCCTCCAGAACTGGTTCCATCCCCCTAATCCATATTATTGGCAGCCCCTTCCAACATGAAAAAGCTAGAATGGGCATAGCCCAAATACCCATAAAGAGTGGGAAAAAGATCAAAGGGATGGTTATACAGAGAAGTTAGGGTTTAACAAATGAGTATGATTGCTGAATCATTATACTGATATTTCGTTTAGCCTCCAGTATCTTAGAGCAGTTAGAAATAAAAACCTAAAACAGTGGAATTGCAACCCATGTCAAACTCTGAAATCTTTTCTACAACTAATTGTTGTGATGTGCTGTAAAATTTATTGTTTTTTTGTATACATGCTATTTTTCACACACACAAAAAAAGATGTAACCATTAGGGAAAATTTGGTGAGAGTATCTGGGACCTCTCTGTGCTATCATTGCAACTTCCTGTGAATTTATAAATACCTCAAAATTTTAAAAAAATAATAAAAATAAATAAAAAATAAAAACACTCTGTGATATATCCAGAAATTAAGCGTACAGAATTACAAGCCCACATTCCCATTCTGGCTCCCTGTGTTTTTTGTGTTGTTTAGATTATCTATCTGGACAGGTTGAGTTAGACTATGTGCTACAGAAAGTTTAGGTTTTGGACAAACTAAACCTCTCTTCCTTTGGTCCCAGAGTAGGAGAAGTTGTAAAATACAGGCAATGGCCTCCTTACTCCAGTATTCTGATTTACCTTAGTACCGACCCGATTGGCTTCATTCTTATCTCTAATTGAAGCCTGATCTCTTTTTCCATTTATTTAAGTTGTTGTATGTGGCAATGCTGACTTTCAGATCTACAGGACTCCTATTCTGAGTCTTAGGTGTCACACAGGTACCCAAAGTTTCAGGGAAATACCAGGTTATGCATACATAGCACAGCCTCTCAAAATCTAGAAATAACAATTACAACTCTGGACTAAATGTGACTGCTATAAGAGCTTACAATTTAGGCCCCAATTTTCTCATAAGTATTTTCTAAATGAGACCCTATGTATTTGGTCTTTTGTTTCTGGGTTATTTTGCATTACGTAATATCCCCCAGGTTCATTCACTTCATTGCATGCCTCATGATTTCGTTCCTTTCTGCACAATATTCGATCATATATATACACCACAGTTTGCCATTCTCATTCTCACTCAGTGTATCCTTCTACCACCTCCATCATGTATAATGTCCAAAGTAAATAGTCCATATCTCACATTATCCTCACTTAGTTGTATAATCATCAACAATCTCAATTTTAGACAATTATCATTGCTCCCAAGAGAAAAATAACAAATAAATACACCTCACCAACTAGAAAATCCAAACCTCCCTTTAACTCTTGTCCTTCCCCTCAATTACTTACCCCTGCTATTGCTGTGATACCATTGATGTTTCCTGTTAAACACAGTCTATAGCACACAATAATAGTTTTCCTCCTATACTTCAATATTATTTACTCTTTGTACATGATTCATACCTTTGAAGCAATCCACACAAGAAATTACCTATATTTGTAGTGTTAATTGTTGGTGTACATGGCTCTAAACAACCCCATTGAATCATGTTCACCTTTAATATGGCAATATTACCTACAGACCCACTAACGAACTGCCTTCACTTCTATCCATTCTGTTATATTTATGTTAAACCTCATTAGCACTATTATTCAATTTCTAGAAGTCAACCAGGATATATTTTATTTTTAAAAAACAAGACCAGACTTGATAAAATCATAATGAAATAATCCAGAGAATTACATTTTGTACCATGAGCCATATGATTGTTAAATAAGGCTATTTTTAAACTACACACTTGACTTCCTTTTGAATATCCTTCAATACAATTCTAGAGATAAAAAGTACAGTCATTCTTTGTTGTTACATGCAGAGGAATATATATATGATCTCAAGTTCTGAAGGAAAAAGGAGATCAAAAGTTCAAAATTCAGTAAATTCCCCATGTCTCAGACAGGAATCACATGTAAAATAGGAAGGAACGCAGTATTTATGACTTGCCCAATGCATGAACCTCTGGACTCTGCATATTCCTGAAGTCTATGTATGTTTAAAAAAACATATACATGAAACAAAATGGCATATTTAATACTGAGAAAAATTATATATGGTTACTCCCCAACTGAAAGCATGGCAACTCTGGGGAGAGGACAGTAATGGATGGTAGCACACTACCTTTATCTCTTGAGTTCTTTGTTTTTACATTGTGAAAGTATTTGAATTTTTTTAATTAAGTTTTAATAAAATGTACCTAAAGCAAATTTCCTGATAATCAGAGAAATGTAAATTAAAATGAGACACATTATCTCAAGTACTAAAAAGACTGATAACATACAATATTTGGGTATAGGAAAACAATAACTCTAAGAGACAAGAATGGAGTTTCTTTTCTTTTGAGTTCCATCCCCCAATCCATATTATTGGCAGCCATGTATACTCATGGCAAAAAATTTTTAAAATATAAAAGGACCCATTCTGAAAAATAAATCTCATTCCCTCTCTTATCTATTCCCCAGACATCCAGTTCTTCTTGGAATCAATCACTATTAAGAGTTTCTTAGATGTCCTTCCAGAAAATCTATTAAATCATGGGTGAGCGTGCAAATTGATACACTTCTTGGAAGGAAAGTTTAGCAGTTTAAATATATATACCTTGTTACCTAGCAACTCTACTGGTAAGACTCTACCCTACAAGAATGATATATGTACTTAGATACTTATTGCAACATTTTAAAGTTAATGAATAATTGGAAACCACCTAAATGTAAATGAAAATAGTATATCTGCCTAATGGAACATTCTTGATATCCTGTGTTCTTAACGTTAACCCTCAAAGTTCACTTACTAATGTTAGTTCATATTAGTGAGACCATACAGTATTTGTCCTTTTGTTTCAGGCTAATTCCACTTAGCATAATGTCCTCAAGATTCATCCACATTGTTACATGGTTCATGACTTTATTGTCTTACCACTGTGAAATATCCCATCGTATGTATATATCACTGCTTGTTTAGCCACTCAGTCGTTGAGGGACATTTGGGCTGTTTCCATCTCTTGACAATCGTGAACAATGCTGCTATAAACCTCAGTGTGCAAATGTCCATTTGTGTCCTTGCCTTCAGTTCCTTCAAATATACAGACCGAGTAATGAGATTGCTGGATCATAGGGCAATTCTACACTTAGTTTCCTGAGGAAATGGCAAACCTGCCTCTAGAGCAGCTGCACCACTCTATATTCCCACCAACAGTGCATAAGTGTGCCTCTTTCTCCACATCCTCTCCAGTACTTGCAGTTTTCTGTTTTTTGTTTTGTTTTTTACAAAGGTGATTCTAGTAGATATGAGATGATATTTCACTTTTCATTTCCATTTCCCTAATAGCTAGTGAGGTTGAGCATCTTTTCATATGTTTTTGAGCCATTTGTTTTTCCTCTTTGGAAAAGTGTCTGCCCATTTTTTAATTGGGTTGCTTTGTCTTTTTGTTGTTGAGTTGTAGGATCTCTTTATACATTCTAAATATTAAGCCCTTATCTGATAGGTGGTTTCCAAACATTGTCTCCCGTTGTGTAGGATGCCTTTTTCCTCTCCTGACAAATTCTTTTGATGTACAAAAGTGTTTAATTTTGAGGAGATCCCATTTACCTAATTTTTTTCATTGTTTGTGCCTTGGGTGTAGTAAGGTCTAGGAAACCACCTCTTTTCACAAGAGTTATAAGATATATTTCCCTATATCTTCTTCTAAAAGTCTTATTGTCTTAGCTCTAATGTTTAGGTCTTTCATCCATTCTGAGTTAATTTTTCTATAATGTGTGAGATATGGGTCCTCTTTCATTCTTCTGATATGGATATTCAGTTTTCTAAACACCATTTATTGAAGAGGCTGCTCTGTCTGAATTGAGTTGGCTTAACCACCTGCCTTATCAAAGATCAATGGTCCATAGATGAAAGGGTCTATTTTTGAACATTCATTTTGATTCCACTGGTCAATATATCTCTCCTTATGCCAATACCATGCTGTTTTGACCACTGAAGTTTTGTAATATGCCTTAAAGTCAGGTAGTGTGAGACCTCCCACTTCATTTCTCTTCTTCAAGATATGTTTAGCTATTTGGGGGTGCATAAGTTATTAGTTTCCCAGTATACAGAGTGAACTAATGGTGGCTCCAGCAAGGGCTAATGGTCAGCTTTCCAGGCTCTGGAGTCAGGAGGACTGAATTGGATGCTGGCTTTGTGACCATTCAAGTTACCCAACTCCACACAGCCTCAGTTTACTCAGCCTAAAATAGGGTTAATAATATCCACATCATCTGGTTATTCTGCTCTAAATAAAGCACTGCTACGGTACTGGGCTCAAAGTAAGAGCCCCAAAAGTGGTATCTACCTGTAATATCTACAAGCACAGATGCAGCCAGGCCTATTTTAAGGAACAGCTAAAACGTGTAACTTGCAGCATTACTGGGTGCAAATCGTATGTTAACCTGGGCTCTTCCCCTTTGTCTGCCCTCTGTAAGTCTCTCTCAAAGATAATACCAGCCCAATCTAATTGAAATATCAAAATCCAAAATGACAGAATTCATTCATTCATTTTATTGCAAAGGACACCAAATCCAAACCACCAAAACGAATAGACTTATTTTGCATTTATTCATTTCTGAGGCTTTGTGAATTTATCTCTCCACTATACTTTATTCCTCAAGAGTTTTTCAATCAAGATCTGAGTCAGCCAATTATTTGAAATGAAAATGAAGCATTATTGACTGCTGCTACTTGAGAATAAAGGGAAAAGTTTGGAGTTTCAATACTGTAAGAATCACAAAATGAACTTCTAGGTGTAAATTTTGAAACATTCAAATGCATAAAGTTTTCTATGTGTAATATTTACCTGTCAACACAAATTTTCTTGACAGATGAAGAATATTTCAGAGATTTTATTTTATCATTAAGGAGCGCCTCAGCCACTGGTATTCGACATTTTAGTTTAAATAACAATTATAGTGTTTTATTTTCTGAGGGGGCGGAATAAATAATTGTACCATCTCTTTGCCTACGTGTCCTCTCTAGAAAATGTCAGCCTGGTGCAATTACATTTATTTTTTATGTAGGGAAATAGCAGGGCTTATTTCACATTGGTTCTGTACACATGCACGGAAATTTCACCATTTCATTTGTGTGTCTGGAAAGAGAGGAGCTTATAATTACGCCATGGGGTATAATTACAATTAGGTTTTCAATACCATAGGTATCCCTATGATTCAATTGTAAAAAAACAGAGAGCTATGGTACTGTGTTACTGAAGTTGGCTTTTTTCCACCTTGAACCACTGCATTCTTCAAAACTCAGCAAGTATGAAAAATCCTACAGTTAAAAAGTTTTGTTGTTGTTGTTTCATAAAGAAGCTAAAGTAATAAAGGCAGTAATTAGCATTTAGCACTAATGAGAATTTCATACATACTTGATGCTTAAAAAATCAGTTACAGATATCAATTATATCCAAAAAAAATTTTAATGGCTGAGAAAATTTAACCTTATTCCCTCTGGTGATGCTAGTAAGACTTTGCAATAACATAACTCCCTAATTGAGGTTGTGCAATACACTTTACACAAGCTCCTTCATAGTTCTCTTTCACTTACTCAAGTCTGAGCAGCATGTTCATATGTGGTGACAGGTAGAGGAGAGGGTTAATAGGAGTGAGAAAAGGGAGTGGAAATATAAATACTGAAATTCTTTTTTCCAACTAAAATAAATATTAAAACATTCTTGACTTATATAGGATATTGTATATATAATAGCCTATTAATATATAATCTTATAGAATTATATATGTAATATATAATATCTTATAGAATTGCACATATTCTCTCTCTTCTGTACTACTCCCATTCTGGGAAGAGAGGGGAAAAAAACGAAAATAAGTACTTTCAATGCTTGGTTGTTCTAACCACTAGAAGTAGCTCCATTCATTTAAAATTTTTGTAACAAGTTCTAAGCCCCAAATAATCCTGTAAAGTACCAGGAAGATCTTTAGGGAAAAATAAAGGGTTTGAGAAACAGAGTATGTGAGCATGCTAAACGAACATTTGTAAACCATAAAATGCCTAATAACTTTATTCCAAAATATTTCAGAAGCTTGACTTACACTTACACACACCCACTACACTATTGAATTTCTTGAGCCATGTACCTCTTACACATTCAAAATCCCCAAAGTCATATGGACTACCGTAAAGCTATACTGGAAGAAAAGAACTAGCTGAAGGAAACAAAGGAATAAAGTTTCAAATAAAATGGGAATCATTTTTAAATGACAGCAATTCTCAGCCTAATTAGGGATTCTCATTAGAAATCTATAACAGAAATTTCCTGAGCACTTGGAAATATAAGAAGGCAGTTCACATTCCAGTAGTTTCAGGTTTGTTTTCAAAAAAATCTGCATCATATTTTGGGTAACACATTATCTAATTTAAATTGTGTGGTGAGTTTGTTCAGGCACCACAATGGAGTCTTCAATAGGGAGTGAAATCTTGATTGATGTGATGCCCCAATGTATCCCAGATTGATATAGAGCAAAGAATAAAAAAGACAAAGAAAAAAAAAGTATTTGCAGGGTCTCCTTGGAGGACTAGGGAAAAAGGAGGAAATATTCAACTTTCCCACCTCAGGAATTCCTGGTGTTCTTGCAGGCAGTGGGGACAACAAATTCAATAGGCTGAGCCCTCAGTCTTGGTGCTCACCTCTGTGAAGCTTATTCCTGCAAAGGAGAAGCTAAGCCTACTTATAATTATGCCCAAGAGTCATCCCCAGAGAACCTCTTTTGTTGCTCAGACATGGCCTCTCTCTCTAAGCCAACTTGACAGGCAAAACTCACTGCCCTCCTCCCTACAGGGGACCTGACTCCCAGGGGTGTAAATCTCCCTGGCAACATGCAACAGAAATCCGAGGATGAGCTGGGACACTGGCATCAAAACATTGAGAAAGCGTTCCTGACCAAAAGGGGGAAGAGAGAAATGAGACAAAATAAAGTTTCAGAGGCAGAGAGATTTCAGAGTTGAAAGATTGTCCTGGAGGTTATTCTTACACATTATATAGATATCCCTTTTTAGTTTATGGTGCATTGGAGTGGCTAGAGGGAAGTACCTAAAACTGTTGAACTGTGTTTCAGTAGCCTTGATTCTTGAAGAAGACTGTATAACTAAATAGCTTTTACAGTGTGACTGTGTGATTGTGAAAACCTGTCTGATGCCCCTTTCATTCAGGGTACATACAGACGAGTAAAAAAAAACAATAAGAATAAAAATAAAAAAATAATAGGGGGAGAAAAAGGGTAAACATTGGGTAGACCGAAATATGAGAGGGAGAGGTAAGGGGTATAGGATGTATGAGTTCTTTTTTTTTTTCTTTTTATTTCTTTTTTTTGAGTGATGCAAATGTTCCAAAAATAATCATGGTGAAGAATACACAACAAAGTAATGATACTATAAGCCACTGATTGTATCATATGGTTGGACTGAATGTGTGGTTATTTTTCAATAAATATTTTTTTAAAATCTGCCTCACTCATTTCTCATATAAAACCCACAGGAGAGCACTTAGGTCTACAGCAGTGGAAACTTTTCATGATCTAACCTAAAGGCAGAATATGGAAACTGATCACCAAAAGACAGAGCTCTTTTAAGTAACAAATGTCACCATGTAAACATCTATATTAAATATCATTCTGTACACCTTTTATACTCCTGGTGAAAACCTTCTCATTTTAATTGTTCTGATTATTCCCTTTCCTTGAGTAAAACCATGTATTGTTACCATGATGTTACTCCTAAAAACTTTAGTTTTATAGAAAATAGTGTGCTGGAGGAAAGAATTTTTTTCCTTCTTTAATTATTTTAAAGTGACTCAAGCTATGAAGGGATTTCTAAAGGAGACACCCTCTTCTTTTTCCTAAATTATATAATGAAGCCAGTCATAGAGGATTATCAACTGAGGACTAAATGCAATTTCAGATTTTGAAATTAAATAAACAAAATCCAAGCTACTTATGCATTGCAGTAATCCCTATTTCAAGTTGTTTGGAGGAAAACATGGTGATCTTTTTTGAGATTTTAAGACTCCAAATCCCCCTTTCTCCCCCTTACTTCAAATACATATATCATGGGAATATAAAATAATCACTCTGCAAGGGAGTGTAGGCCTACATATATTAATTTATTAGCCCTCAACAATTCTAAGAATTTGAAGCAGAGAAGTTAGATGATTTTGCTAGTAGTCCCAAAAGTGGTTCTTCTAACTTGCTCTCTCAAGGCCAATGCTTGGATGTTAGAATTGTGTTTGCCTAAATGTGGCCTCCAAAGTAGCCACCAGTTTACAAAAGGAAAATTCTTCTAAAACAAGACAAATCCAGACTGCTATCAACAAAGCACACAGAAAGTTTTCTAGTTCCCTCAGTAAATGATAACCAATCTTAAAACGAACAAAATTCAATCCCTGGGAGAAAGAGACAGTAAGCATGATACTCTATTTTGAATAAATATGACTCTATTTTGAATTCCTCACTCTTGCAAACCTAATCTCATATCAAATTGCTCACAAAATCTGTAAAAACAATAATGTAAACTGAACCTATAACAGCTTGTTCTTTTTCAATTTTCTGGGTATTACTATGATAATTCGTATTTGGAAAAACGCCAAAACTGGTTTTTACTCTCTAACAAATGTTATCAATGGCAAAGAATGGAAACATTGTTAAAGATTTAAGTCTCATGCAATATTTATTTCATTCAATATTTATGTGTTCATTAATATGCTGAAGTGAATGTTACCACTGTTTGCTACTTCCAGGTTGTCATGGGAAATGCAATTAGCCACCTATAGTTAGGCACATAGGAAATCAGAATCTGATACTGGACCTCTGATTTCTCCAGCAGATCTTGGAACAAGCATATCAACCACAACAAGATGACTCAAAACCAGCATGATATTATTCCCAGAAAATTAACCACAGCAATAGTTGGATTCAGGAAACAGTTTTGTTCAATGGACTATTTGCTAATTTTAAAATATCCTATATTTATTACTTATAATTCAACTTAAACTTCATAATTTAAGTTCTAAACAATACATCTAAGCTTAACATTGACAAATAATCACTTTTTAAAAATGCATAGCCTCTTTACATCATAAGGCTATGTTTATACTATCCATAATTTTATGTTAAGTTATACCTAACCTGCTTAAAAGAATAATTACTTGCCAAGAGAATCAGGACACTTAACAACAAACAGGGTTTTCTTTTCCCAAAAATTATATTTCTTAAAAGGATCTGAGTCCACGAAAATACAAGATCACTAAGATAATAAAAGGCTTGAATCCCCATCATCTTAGCAGTGTTGTTTCATAGCCAAGTGGTCCTTTAATCCTTAGAGAAAAAGGGAAGAGTCGGGTCAAAATATTTTTTGCCTTCAATCCTGAATTAGAATTTCCTCCAAAGAAAAGCCCAGTTTTTGCCAAGAAGAGGAAAACAAGGCTTAGCATTCACATCAGGAAAAAACTATAGCAACCTTTTTTGCATATAATAATCACTGTTATTTAGCCCACTCAAGTGAAAGAGGGAACCAAATGAAGGAATAAGGACTCCATAGTTCTGGCAGGGTCTGCAGAAAATACAGAAAACAGAAAAGCCACATTTACAAAAATTGCCAGAGCATTTTCAGCCCTTATAAGAAACAAGCAGTTATTGTACGTTCTGTGACCTGAGCCACATGGATGAGCTTCCACCATTCTAGCTCTCTGAATATAATACTTTTTAAAGAGAACTGGAGGGAGCTGGCTACTTTACAAAATCATAGAACCTTATTGTTGAAGGGGACCTGAACCACTTGCTCAAAGACAAATATTTTCTGAAGCATCTCATTAAATCCTGCCACCAAAGACAAGATACTACATGTCCTCTAAATGGCTCAGCTCATAGTTCCTGGAAGGGATTTCCTTACCCTGAGTCACACAGCTCGCCCCAACCCCAGCCTCCAGTGGCCTGTTTGAGGACGGTCCTCAGGGATAAAAACCACAAGCCTATTCCCTCTTGTGGCAAATGTTTTATAATAGCAGACAACTTCCCTCAACTTCTTAGGACACCACAGGCCCAGCTCCTCAAACCACTCCTAAGCGGACATAGTTTCCAAACTTCTGGTAGTCAGTACCTCTACACCCGAAACCTGGGTGTTGTTCCAATTTGGCAACATTCTCTTAAAATGTAGTGTATGGAGTCAAACGTAGTACCCCAGATGCAGTCTTTCCCACACCAAGCACAAAGGGACTATTATCTCCAGGAAACTGGACATGAACTTGCATTAATTCTGCTGAAGGCATTAGGTTAATTTTGCTTTAGCAGCAGCAGTGCAATATTGTGTTCAAATGCAAATCCCCAGGAAGCTTTTGTCAAACCAAGTATCTCCCCTTATAGTCGGGTTTTTAAAATGTAAATTCACAACATGACATACCAGCCCTGCTAATGAAAATTTTATCTGTTTCAGTTACCCATGTCAGCTTGTATAGATTATTTTCAGGATTTTGATTCTGTCATCAGTCGTCTCTCCCAGCTTTCAACCACAACTGTGTGAAATGTGTCTTCCACACAGAAATCCCAGTCACTGATAGAAATGCTGAATCAGAACCCTGTGGTTCTTTTAGAGTGCTTCTAAAATCCAAACCATTTCCTTCTAATGTACATCTTTTTACCAAAGAAAATACAAATTTTCATAAAGCCATTGTCTTAAATGGTATAACAGTTTCACTGAGCTGAAAACCCTGGTGAATGGCAACATTAAAGAAGGAATAATTGGTTAATAACTGTTTTATTGCAATGCAATTGTTATCTTTACCAGCATTGAGGTCTCCTCTGTAGTTTATCTTGGTTACAAAGGGCTTGTGATTGTCTCCAGGAGTCTGTCTTAACAGGAGTCTCAAGAAGACCACCAGCTGATGTCTACAAGTTACCAGTTTTAAGCCTTGTACCATGATATATATCTGAGCACTCAATGTTAATTAGATGGGTATTGTTACATGGCTATTGCTGTCCAATTAAATTCTGTTGAAACACTGGTATTCCTACAAAATACTTTTCCTGACCAGCTCAACTGTATGATTTGGGGTTTACCCAGAGCAAGAGTTTTTTATAAATTACTTCTCTAATAAGTTGTTTAAATCACACATACAATTTAGAAAGAATTCTAGTTATTCAGTTGGGAAAACCTGACGAAGGAAGAAAAAGTCATACCCAAGGATCCCTTTGAGCAATGGCAAGCAGCCAAGTCGACCCTCTGTTCTAATGAAGGTTCACCCAGAAATTTCTCAAGCGTATGGAGAATTACTGAAAGAATCAAATCTGAGCTTTCAATGTGTATGGTGTGAATGGCGCCCTCTGGAGTTATGCATTCTGAGTCCTGAGTGATAAAGGATAACGTGAGTGATGAGCTTTCTTAGGCACCTTTTCTTGATCATCTCAGACATACTTTGTAGGCAAGAATTGCTTTCTATTCAATTCACAGACTACCAACTCATAGGAAACCAATGATTCCTAGCAGGTTAACAAGCATAACACAAAGGCTGTGAAGGAGAACTCATCAACAACCACGGATTTTTCCAACGCACATCGTACAACATATTAGTCCCATCCACTGGGAACACTTTACTAGTAATTCTTGGCTTATACAGAGCTATTTATGAAGATGGTTCATAAATGGCAGACAGACTACCTAACAGGGCCTTCAGGCTCCAGACAGTTAAAAGAACAGCAGGGGCAACCTATCAGTAAACCAGGAAGGGTTACAGAAAAACGCAACACAGCAAAGCACAAGACATTATTTACATAATTTCCAACCCAGCTGGATCAAGGGATGACAGAGGCAGCATTGTTAAAGGCCTACAAGAGACATCAGACTCATTGGTTATCTATTTCAAGAAATTTCACTTTCTTCATATCATACAGAGTCTGAGCGCATCTGTATTTTCAACAATCTGCCTGCCCTCCACCCAGGACATTGACCAGGGTCATGCCATAATGTTTGCTGTTCAGAGTTATGAACAGGCTTGAACCAGAGGAAAAAAGGATCTTATTTACTCCAAAAAACATGGACTTGAGATCACAACTAGAATTCTTCCTCTAATATGGAGGGCTAAATATGAGTCCAGTTTTCCTCTCTCATTCTCAGACCTGTCTGTACCTTAATCCCACTCTCATATTCTATGGCAGCTGGGCCTCTCTCAAAGCAATCCAAACACCTGTCCTTAGGTCCAGGCATCCTTCCAATACACAGTGACAAAGCTCCTGATCACAATTCAGGACATCATGGCTGGACGGTGGCTCTGGTGTCGACCACCAAGGATTATGGAAGCAAAAACGCATCTTGACCCCCAAACCTAACAGCTCAGTTCTCACCACTAACAGTTAAGTTTCTTTATTCAAAAGATGTGGAAGAAAAATATCCAGAAGACTTTTCTTGGGAATGCAGTCTGCAGACACCTGGAATTTAAAATAGACCACCCATTCCAATTTATTGATAACAAAATTCAGAGACCCACTAATTCAATGTTTGGCATTTAGGCAGGCATGCTGGTAAGATACCTTAGAATAAAAGCCATGTTAGAAATGATTAGAAATGTCTGAGTCAAAAGAATGTTAACGCCTGAAGGAAGTTTAGGAATATTTATCTTGAGCCCCCACGCCCCCACCCCATTTTAAAAATGAGCAAACAGGGTCAGAGGTTCCTGAGAGGCAGTCACAATCTTAGAATGCAATTTGCCACTCAAACACTGTGATTCCAGGTCCTAAAGGCTCTTTCAGTGTCTTCTAGTATCTCTTTCTACTCATAGACCACAATCTGTCAAAATCTATTTCTGCTTTATTTACAATGGCAGATTACAGCACACAATCTTCACATCCTTTAGGGACACAGCAACTTTAGCTAAAAATCATAACTCAAAAGGAATTAGAAAGACAGGAAGGTCAAGTAACTGAGGTGCCACAGAGGGTCTGGTTTGGCATATGAACATCACTAGGGCTCTTCCAGGTCATAAGAAGTCAGGGCATAGCATAAAGCTGTAGAAGGGATTCCTAACCTTTCATTTGCAAGTGGCTTAAATTACCCAATTGTATTAAATGGTAATTTTTCCCATTTTTTGGATTTCCAAGGCCTTTCATGCAGCCATTCTCCTAGTTCTCACATAACTGAGTGTGTAATTTACAATGCTCTTTTTAAACTACTTCAATTGCTCCTTGGAAGTGGAAAGGATGTAAATTATAAATAAAGCCAGCTCCTTCCAGCTAATGCCAGGTTTAGAAAGATGGTACTAACTAGGTCTGTAACCTAGGGCAACCACGATTATTTTCAGCAGCATAGTGGCTAGGTATGGGGAGACAGATATTACTGTTTTAGTTTTAGTGTCACCCCTTTGGGATTCCTTCCTGACCCCCACAAGGTTGGGTTAAATACTCTGAGGATACTGAGCACCCCTCAGTGATCACTCTTCCTGAACACAGACCAGGTTTGTCATGACTATGAATAAACTTGAACTCTTAACTACCATATTACCAAAATTTATTTTTGGTACTATGTGATCTTGCATGTCAGTTTTCTCAATTGAAAATGGGAACAAGAACAACTATCTTGGTTTCCTTATTCATAAAAAGGAGACTATACCAGTATCCACCTAAAAGTGACTATTGAGATTTAAAATGCTCTTATGAATTAGAGCACATAAAAACATTGGCACTTGGTAAATAGTCAATAAACACTGGCCATCATTATTGTTGTCACTTTCAGGTCTTATACACTTCAGCTGTCTTCTTATCTGTGCTTGTTTTATCTTCCTCAGCTGGACAGACAGCAAGCCTTTGTGTGTGAAGGGAAAAGAAAGTATAAGCATTGATTGAAACCAGAGAAGAATGGGGCTAGAATCCAGGCTCTGCTATTTATCACATTTCATTTTTAATTAAAAATATTTTTTTCACATTTTAACACCCTTAAAATTGGGATGTCTTACAATTAATGGTGTGTTAGATTCAGTGAAATAGAATATCATTTATGTTCAATCTTGGGGAAGTTATTTAATCTCTGTAAAACTGGTGATATTACCATCCTCTCTTAAGACGTGCCGTTAAGACACAAATAATATAATGATATAAACCCTTAACACACAATAGGCATTTCTGATACAGTATACATGAACTCTTTTTCTTTTTTCCTTCCTTCCTCCATTCATTCATTCATATTTAACAGGGCAACCCATTCTCCATGAAAATTAAAAATAGTGTCTAGACCCATTTATTCTTGGCTAACACTTGTGTGTGTGGTGCTTGTATAACTTTGCTAGAGCTACTTGTGAAAAAGATCAGAGGCTTAAAGTACAGGAACTTGCAGGTAGACAATGTATGGGGACCCAAAGTCCTTTGCAAAAGCCTGCAGCTGCCTTAAACTCTCCACCTAGAGCCTTAGATTACTGCCCAGCCCTGACATGAGACCATTTTTAAAGTCTAGCTCATGCTGAGGCTTAACTCAGATTCAAAGTATATACACTGTGGCCAGAGAGTATAGGGAGGTGTTTTCACAAATTTAGTTACAACTCTTGGCATGTAATAACAAGTTACCTAGTTTTGAGCACTTAATTATGCTCTGCTAAAGCCTTCTCAATAACCCTATAAGATACGACCAATCTCATCAGCATTCCCGTTTCTCTGAGGCCCAATATTTGTTACACCCTAGTAAGTGGCAGAAGTCTGCCTGCTTCCAAAGCCTGTGTCCTTAATCATCATGTCTCAGGGAGTTTATGTAATATCAGCTTGAGAAGGATGCAAAGCTCTCCCACGCTTCGAGGTCTCAACTTCAAAACACCCAACAGCATCCTCCCTGAGAGCCTCAGACCTTCCTGCTTTCGGTGAATGGAGGCCAAAGGGAGGGGGAAGAAGCTAGTAGAAGGGTGGGGCAGTTCTGGGTGGTGTGAGTGAGTGTTTCCCTGCATTTCCAGGCCCAATAGGTGCCTCTCTCCTGGAACTCCTGCCAGCCCTTACAAGCAATGTTTTTATTTGACCTTTTCCATTTCTCTTATTCTTGATTTATTTCCCGCAGCTTCAGCCAACACTCTGCAGCTCTCTTCTGGTCCTACATCTTCTTGATAGGCTTCCTTCATCTGTCCTTTTATATATTACCTTCTAGAAGTTTCTCTCCTAGTAACAGTTATTTCTCTCTACAGACTACCACATTTCCTGGCCAACAGCCTTTTTTAATAACCCTTTACAGATGTGAGGCACAATCTCACAGCTGGAGATTCTTCACTCAACTGTACAGAAAGATAATCCCTCTAAATCCAGAATGCCAATAATAAACACTCATGAAAAGGCATGTTAGGCAGATGGAGAAGTGAGAAGAAGGTATGCACAAAGGTGAAACTGTCCTTACCCTGTAAGGATGTTCGACCCTCACTCTATCAGTTTGTCAAAGACTCTAGGCAACCCCCTTCTCTCCTCTCAAGAAGAAGAAACTGTCCTCATGCTTGAGTCTCACCTTCAGTTAAGTCACTGTGCTACGGAAATGTTTTTCCCATCTGAAAAAGCCTTGAAAACTTTTTATTTTATACTGACTCCCATTTCTAGCCAATTCAATAAACCAGCTGAGAGATCAACTATTTCGCATTCAATTAATTACCAAATATTCACATCCCTCTGAGACCTACAGAGATGTCTGTTTTTATATAGAACCTGTCACCATGGCAGCTTGGGTCTGCTCAGTTTCTGAATAAGGAACACTGACCTATTTATATCTCTCTGCTATATCCATAATGGAAACAGGTTAGTAACATCTTCCGTGACTCGGCATTACAGGGCTCCTGGGTAGTACTGCTGTTGAGGCAAAAAAATAAGGCACTATAGAAACTGGGGGAGGTGAAATTCAATGGTCATTACACACAAACCCTATCATCTGTGCTCAGTGACAGGGCCAAATTATCAGGCTCCCCCCTCTTCCAGTCCCCACAACATACTCAAACTGCTTAGACAATGTGTGAGCAGAACCCACTACCTCCTCCCCAACTAGACAGAAAATGTCTGGAAGGAGAGCAGTATTAACTTGTGCAGATCAGATTTACTACGCATTGAGAGAGACATTTTGCATCTCTTTGGCCTGATTTACTCATTCCATCTACCTCAGGCCATGCCAGACAGTTTCAGACATTTGCTGCATACAAACGCCTTTGGGGAATGCCAGAAAAACTGATTCATTTTTTCAAAGCGTATTAACTTGCCCTTTGGCAATATGACTCCTAAATCATTATCACTTGATATGGTATTTAATCATGACTAAAATACCATATCAAGTGATTGCAACATCTACAGAAGCTATAATCTCCAACCTCAGGGTGCCCTGGTGGTCACCCACCAATTTTATAAATTCAACATGAGTTAAATGTCTCAGAAACCAGTACATTTACACATATAATCAATATTCTTAACATGCATTAATTAATTCTTGGGGAAAAAATTACTCAATTATGGGTCAGCCATTTCACAAATAAGGAAGCTAGCCCCTGCTACACCATAAAAATCAGATGTAGATATTATCCAAGTTTCTCATACATTTCCAAGAAGCTGGAGATCTGTTTGTTTTATGATTAACAAATCTCTTCTTTCCATTTTGCTAAGAGATCCAGACTTTCTAACTTTGCAGAGAAAGGGACTTTTCATATGCTGGGGTTTTGTGTGTGTGCTATTTATTGTTTCTTTTTTGAAGAGGTTAAATTCTTCAGGGCAGTAGAGTAGACACTGCGGTGCTCCATCCAGAGCCCCTTTTTAGACCAATATACCCAACCTCCCCTCCTACCCAGACCCTCACCCCAGCTACTGATGGCTCACAGCTGTTTCCATCACTGGGCAATCCTTCTGCCAGCCGCAGGACACTGCTTTGACCAAAGTCACATATCCAGAGGGGGTAGCCAGCAGCCAGTGTCTGGGTGATGTGGGGATACAAAGGCCCTGTGTCCATGCCTCCATTTACGACAGCTCTGAGTACCATCCAGCTCCAGAGCTCCCCTTAGGAGTGGCTAAGGCCTCAGCTGCAACCACATTTACAGGTCAGCTTCTCCTCCATCCAACGTCCACCTTCTTTGTTTCCATCCAGATGTATCTCCTGTGAGTTTGCCCCTAAAACCTTCCATATCCCCTCCTGGTCTCAGAGTCCCTGGACTCCTGTAAACCCTATCTATGACAGGCAGTAGTTTTCTAGGTGTAGAAATACATTCTGTAAATTGTTCTGAAGAAGTTACAGGCCCCAGAGAGATATGTTCTAATTCAGAGCCTATGAAAGCCAAAATCAGTTGAAAATACTTACAATATAGGCATTCCGTTTAAAAGCTACTATATATTTTTTAAACAATTAGCTCAGGTTAACTTTCTGAATACCAACCTAACCCAGTCAACAAGGAAAAGAACTAAACAACACGCAGGAATATCGCCAGTTCACAAATGAGGGAAGTGAGACATGGAAAGGTTAGTGATTTGCACCTCACAACATCATGTGGATTTATAAACTGACATCAAAGCAAGAATTAGAGATCTGCAGTTGTCAACCTTAATCACCAGAGGACATCTCTCCCCATACAAGATATATATGCTTTTTAACTCTTCATTTTTAAGTTAAATTCTACATAGAAGTATGAAAATTAGTCCTGAACACTTTACTCACCAACATTACTCACTTTAAATAACAGGGGCCAGTTCCTGGCACTGAAGATTGTTGGTGACTTTGTAGTATTTCCTGCATCCCACAGAAAGCAGATGGCAGCCTGGAGCAAGAATCAAGAACTAGTGCCACTGCATTGCTCAGGGGGCAGCACCATCATCTAGAAAAACTTGGGGAAATTATCTAGCATTCATCCAGGCTCTTGTACACTTTAGAGCACAGGTATGGTGTTAAGAGATGCAACAGGATAGAAAACTGGAGGATAACCAGCTTTGTGTGCAATGTTACTACCTTATTACCAGAAGGTTTACGTTCAGCATATTAAAAATATAATTAAAGTATTTCACATGAAAAACCCAACTTAAAATCATACTACTACTTAATGATTCACAGCTTTTAAACTGTGTCTCATTTGACCCTCACAGGACTCCCTGTAAAGGGTGGGACAATTTCGATTTTGTCACTGATCAAGTGGCTAGCCCAGGTTTACATGGTTATTCAACGTAGCCAGTCAGATTCTCAGTTCAAGATTCTTTCCTATAAAACTCAGCCAATTTGTTATTTGTCTATATATTTCTCCAGGCTTGCGTACAAATCCCCAAAAGTATGTCCTCTTCTTTCTGCTTTTCTGTCTCCCAACTTCATACTACAGATCTCTATACTCCATAGGAAAATGTACTTATCAATGGCACATTGTCCTAAATAGGCCACAAATACCATCAAAGGCCTCACCCTCTTCCCCTCAATGATTCCTAACAAGCCAGACCCTCTGTTGATACAGACTGCAACTTCTGAAGTACAGCTGATAAGACCTAAAGGGATGAAGCTATATGCATACCACTGCTCAGATTCTCTTAACTAATCCAGCCACATCAGCTGCAGACCCAAGAGAGAGGAAAGAAGAAAAAGCTTTAAATAGTCCCACAATTTCAAAGACACAATAATTGCTTTCAGGAAACTCTATGGGCAATAGATTTTTGCCTACTGTTATTTGAGTCACTTGGTGGATTTTACTCTTGCCAAACTGGCATCCCATTTTTGTAATGCAAAAAAATGGTTGCACTGTTACATAAGTGAATATCCTTGTACTTAAGAAATATATATGGAAATATGTGTTCACGGAGCATGATGTATTCAAGAGACTTTCAAATGTTAAGGAAATTGATAAATAGAAAAATAGATGGGTTGATAGATGACACAGGTAGAAAGAATGAGAAAGTATATAATGCAGTAAATGTGGCAATTGTTAACTTGGTGGACCTCTGTAAGCTGGACAGAGGGATGAATATGTTGGAATTCTACATATGGGCTTTGTATTATTTTTGCAACTGTCCTGTAAGTTTGAAACAATTTCAAAATAAAAAGTTTAAGGAGGAAAAAAAAGCACTGGGAAAGGAACAAATAAAACCACATTAAACACACACACACACACATAAATTTTTTTTTTTTAATGCTTGAAGAGATCAGATGGAGACTTGCATGTTTTCAGCAAGAGAGGTAAACTTTTCCTCCATGCTTCAGGTAGAGATGCTTTCCAGCTTGTGGGAATGTTGAGAGCTAATTACTCTATTTACTCCATAAGCCAACCAGCCAGCAACCAGAAATACCTGGCAAAACCTGCTGGGTTCTCAAACGTACTGTACAGGCTTTGTTTCAAAAGGCTGGTGCCAAATCATGGCTGAAACGATCTACAGAGGGCTGCCCAACTGGATCATTATCTCAGGATCACAAAGCATATGTCTCTATCCTTTATATCCCATAAGCCAATAGTCAGGTCCATAACCATTTTATTTTTTTATACTTCATCTCCTCTCCTCACCATTATCTCCAACACTACCCCTGCCCCCATATTTGTCCACTTTGGTTGTAAATTAAGAAATCAAACAACAGGTCTGGAATTTCAGGAAAACAATTTCCTACTTACCATTAAAACTGGGTGTGGCATTTCATAATATCTTGCACTGAAGTTTGCAAAAGTCGTAAGATTTGGCCAATAGTTCATTTACTTAAATCCCTGAACTCTAGATACAAAAAGGAACTTAGGAATCATGTAAGTTTCACTTAATCACTGATATTTAACTGTAACCATACTTTATATAAAGCACATACAAATGGCATGAATTATATAAAAAATCAACTCCAATTTATGAATTTATATGAGTTATATAAAAAAGGTTTTCCCATCCTTCTCTCTCCATTCCTACCAAAGGGGGGCAAAATGCAAAAAAAAAACAGAGGGCAACCAGTCTCAAGTTCCCAGAATAAGAGAGCAAAATGCTGGTCATTAACCCAATAAAACCCTATCCAAATTAACCTTTCACATAGTCCAAAACTTAGTTGATTTATTGTTGAAGATGGAACCTTGGCTTCAGGCACAATATACAAACAAACAAAAAGTTCCACACATATTGTAAAGACAATTCTCAGAAGGTTTTACCTTTAACTCCATAGAAACAAGACTGTACTGGATTATAATATAATTCTAAACTGAAAAAATTTATTATTACTTGGCTCAACTTATTAAAAGGGAAAAGCTTGAAGAGACATACAGTATGAATTAAATGGCAAGAAAACCCTCATGATGAAATCACTCAGGCTGAAATTATTTAATCTGCTCCAAATAATTTTGGTGGAATCCTTATGAGGTTAACAAGGTCTAGTATAAGAACCAGTCAAATCTAACCTATGCAGGAAAAATGAAGGTTTTACTTAGCAACTTTTTCTGTCTGGATTATTTAACAACTTTGTCTTTTCCAAAAATGTTTTTTTTTAAGACTGTTCTATTACCTGACTGTTTTTGAAGCATGGACAATTAACAACTCCATAAATGATTTCAAAAATCTCAACTATGTGTAAAGAAATGACTGAGTTATTGCCCTTCCAGAACGCAATCTGTACCTTTTACATAAACATAGGGAAAACACAGGTTTTACTTTTGGCTGTAAATACAGTCCTAAGCTGGGGATTTATCACAAAATTCTCTTAGCAAAAGATTTCAGAGAAGCAGGAGACTCACCCACAATAATGAAAATCTATTGAACAGGAAAACAAGTAGACTAGACAAAGAAGTGTTTCTTCTTTGGTAAATTTAAATAATATTTACTAAAATTTCTCAAGTCCAAATAGACATAGCAGTTTTTATAAAAATGTTACACAAGGACATCAGCAGTATTTTAGATTTTAATGTTAAGAAACTGTCATTACTGAGCTCTTACAAGGTGCCAAGTACCAGGTGAAGCAGGAATCCTGCATTTATTATCTCAATTTAATCTAATACCCCTACAAGGTAGACACTCTTATTCTCATTTTACAAATGAGAGAACAGGGCTCAGGCTGGACAAGTAATAAAATCACAATGCTAAATCATGACTATGTTGGGATTCTCTCCAAGCATGTCTGACTCCAAAACCTAACATAGTTGGTACTACTTTCTGCCCAATAGCACTGCCAAGAAATTAACCCAGAAATTACAGTGACGGGACTGTTTCAAAAGTAGAGAGGCTCAGCACTGGAGTTAGAACCTTTGGATTTTACTTATGCTTCTATTAAGCGGTAGGTTTCCTCCAATTTAATGGAGATAAAAATAATACTTAGGGTGGGCCACGGTGGCTCAGCAGGCAGAGTTCTCACTTGCCATGCCAGAGACCCGGGTTTGATTCCCGGTGCCTAACCATGCAGGAAAAAATAAATTAAAATAATAATACTTAACCTCATAAGGTTGGGTTCAGAAGCAAATCGAAAAACCAGGGTGAAAGGGCATTGTTTAATGGGCAAGTGCTAGGTAGGTGTTGTTATTGTTACATCATTGTTACCTCCATCTCCAAGCTTCAGCTGGTAAACTGTGTACTACCCATCTACTCAAAGTGCAGGGAGGGAGTTACCTCGATGGGGTGCAGCCACAGAAAACCTGCAGCCTAAGAGAACAAAACTCTACCAAGGCCCACAGGGGATGAGGAGTGGACAAGACAGGGTCACAGTCTAGACTCTGTCTTCCCCTACCCTGAACAACTAAAAATTTATTGCGCTCTGTATTTTATGCATGATATTTTCTGTAAACCTACAACTTCTCTAATAAAAAAATTAACTATGGACCAACACTGTGCCAGGCATAGCCATAGTTTGCTGAGCAAGCTGTTGGTCCCAATTAGTCTCTATAGAAGCCCCTACTTTCAGTAAGCTCACTTCCACCCTGCAGGAAAGAAAATCAATTGCAAAACCAAATAAACTTGCTTGGATGCCCAAAAAGAGTATTACTGTTTCTTGTCAACTTTCCTATACATACACACAGGCATATAAATAAAAACATGTGGTGGATTTTCCATCATACACAGTGGGTGCCCACATTAGACTAAGCAATTGAGGCTGCCCACTTACCTTTATTACGGAACTCTATTGTGGCCTATACTGGGATAAAATTTAAACACTAATAACTCAGTGTAGTGACTTCCAGAGCAGAAAGGGTTCATTTCCATTTAGACAGAGGAAGGCTGAAGAATCCAGCTGGGGTTGGAAGTGGGGTGAAATCAATAGTCGACTATTTTAAAATTTTAAACTTCTGTATTACTAAAATCAAAATTAAAAGAGAAGTGAAATAAAAAATTAGTAAAAAAACACGTGAGCATATTTACAATACCTATGAGAGAGAGTTAATAAGTGAAATACATGAACTAGAGTGTATAACACATGCAAAAATACTAATTTCCAATGAGCAAAAGATATGAGCAGTTTGTTAAATAATATACTTGACAGTCATATTAACATGTTTGACTGTGTTACTGTCAAATAAAAGGACAACTAAGTATCTTTTCTCTTTGAAAATTATTAAATATTATTAAAATGAGAACACTGCCCTGCTAACAGGAGCAAAATGTAGTAGAAACTTTTGGCAACTGATGGCAATATTGATCAAGATGCCCTCACATGAATTCCTGATATTCTTGCAAGCAGTGGGGACAAACAAATCAATAAGCCAAGCCCTGAATCTTGGGGTTTGCCCCTATGAAACTTATCCCCACAAAGGATAGGCTAAGCCTATTTAAAATTAGCCTAAGAGTCACCCCCCAGAGAACCTCTTTTGTTACTCAGATGTAGTCTCTCTCTCTTTCAGCCGACATGGCAAGCAAACTCACTGCCCTCCCCTTCTCTATGTAGGACATGATTCCCAGGGGTTTAAACCTCCCTGGCAATATGGGACAGAAATCCTAGAATGAGCTAGGACTTGGAATCAAGGGATTTGGAAAAACTTCTCGACCAAAAGGGGGAAGAGAGAAATGAGACAAAATAAAATGTCAGTGGCTGAGAGATTTCAAACAGAGTTGAGAGGTTATCCTGGAAGTTATTCTTATGCATTATGCAAATATCCCCTTTTTAGTTTATGAAGTATTAGAGTGGCTAGAGGGAAGTGCTTGAAACTGTAGAAGTGTATTCCAGTAGCCATGTTTCTTGAAGATGATTGTATAATGATACAGCTTTTGCAATGTGACTGATTGTGAAAACTTTGTCTCTGATGCTCCTTCTATCTAGGGTATGGACAGATGAGTAAAAATATGGATAAAAATTAAACAAATAATAGGGAGAACAAAGGTTAAAATAAATTAGATAGATTGAAATACTAATGGTCACTGAGAGGGAGGGGTAAGGGATATGGCATGTATGAGTTTTTTCTTTTTTCTTTTTTATTTCTTTTGCTGGAGAGATGCAAATGTTCAAAAAAATGATCATAGTGATGAATACACAACTACATGATGATATTGTGAGCCACTGATTGTACACCATGTACAGAATGTTTGTATGTCAAGAATCATTTGTTTGGTGTTTACAATTAAAAAAAAAAAAAGATGCCCTCACATGTCCAGAGCCTTTGGCTCTGTTCCTGGTCATCTGTTGTAAAGACGTGAGTGATAAGAAATGCAGAAAACACTCACTGCACAAAGATGTCCAACAAAATCTGAAAACAGGCTCTATTTGTGCAATGAGTTAAAATAAAATCATGGAATACAACAGAGGAAATATCATGTTTATAGATAGTTTAACAGTGTTGGGAAATACAAATTCAAAAATGCTAAATAAAAAAATACAGGGGATGCAAAATTATATACTCAGACTATGTCAACCATGGAAAAAAGTATACAAATAGGGAAAAAAATGGAAGGAAGGCAGTGGTTGTGCCTTGAAGTGGTAGTATCAGTGATTTTTTTTGTGTCACCTCCATATTTTTTCTATTCTTCTCAAACCTATAAGGTGCATATATTTCTTATATAATGACCAAAAAAAAAAATGTTTTAAGCCAAAGTGCAAATCCACAATAAACAAAAGATGGAAATCTCAAAGGTACTCAAAAGCTCTCTACTCTACTACCACAGGGACCAAAATACTATGCAGTAGGTAGGGAAGGCAGGGAACAAGAGAAAAAGCAGTCTTGTTTTAAATCTGGGGCTAGAAAAACATTAGCTTTGTTGACGTGAAAACAAAAACTTTTCACATCCCATTATCAAAACATATTTTGGAAATTCATTAACCAAAACATTTTTCATCAGAGGATTTAAACCCACATGCCAAAATTATCTCTGCAGAACAAACTACTTAAGCAAGCAGGAAGTTTACCAGGAACACCCTAAAAATTAATAATTGTTTTAACAGCTCTGAAAAATCCACACCAGCTTGTTAGTACACAGTGTAACACAATCTCCATTGAGTCTGTCACCACTTCTAACCAGGAGAACATGAAATACTTAGCATAAAGATTTTCACAGTCTAGCATCACAGATGCTGAAATGAAGCCTTTTGGGGTTCACCCTCTTGAAAGCTGACTTTGCAGTCTTTGGGATGATTTTCTTAAAGTAATAATTATGTCAAACTCTTTGCATTCATTATCTTTTTCATCTTCCCAATCCTAATAAGACGGTTTCTCAACATAGTATTAGTAATTTTTGGGACCAGATGATTCTTTTTTGGGGTGGGGGTGGGGGGCTGCCCTGTGCATTGTAGGATAGATAAGAGCAATTCCAGCCTCTAATCACTAAATGCTAGTAATAACCCACACACGCACAAACACACACACACACACACACTCTTCCTCCCACCACCCCTCCCCTGTTGTAACAATCAACACTCCCACTTCAAAACCACTGCTACAAAGTATGCACTACGAACTTCAGAGACCAAGATCCAAAACTCCGTACTATATCTGTGCACAGGTAGAAGGCCTATCTTATACTGATAATTCAAACATACACATCTTTTCAGCTTGGGTCTTTACATTTCCATAGCCTAGCATATGCTTCCACACATATTGATGGAATGAACCACTACTTTCATCACATAAATATTTACTGAACGCCTACTGGGTGGCAGGTTCTGGCAACAAAGTCACAGTTATGGCCTTCAACAAGTAGAAAACCCATCTGAAGAAACAAGACACACACAGAGATAAGTCATTTGGAATGCCAGATTAGAGGAAGCCCTCAGTTTCCTCATCTGTAAAATGGAGATAATGTACTTACTGCTGCCTTCAGAGAAAATTAACTGAGATGTGAAAGTAAAGTTCCTATCACAGAGCACAATTTCAAAACACAACTAGACTTCAGATGAACTATATGGTGAATATACATATACATAAAACTGCATTAAAAACAGTAAATGAAAACACGAGAGGGAAAGACTAGTGAGCACAGTTAGCAAAACAGAGGGTATAAATCAAATAGCTATTCCTTTTACCTGTAGTAGAGAGAATCTAAGAGCAATAGACGTGAGACCACTATATAAAGCCTTTTGGTAACAGACGGTGATGACGTAAGCATAACAATGTGAATGTAATTAGCACCACCGAATTATATACTAGAAAATAATTTCAATGGGAAATTTTAAGTTGTATGTATGTTACAGAATAAAAAGCACAGAACTGTACAATACAGAGTAAACCCTAAAATAAATTATGGACTAAAGTTAATAAGAGTTATAACACTGTTCATCAACTGTAACACACTAATGCAAACTGCACATATGGGGGGTAAAAGGTGAATTCTGTGCATTCTGAACTATTTTTCTAGAATTTCTCTAACAACAACAACAAAAATTGTACACACAAAAAACTAGATCCCAACATATGGTAACAATAAGTACAGGCACTGGAAGAATCACAACATCTCAAATTCACTGGACTGAGAGAAATCTTCAAAACTACCTAGATTCACTGCCTGCTTACTTGGGACTTGAATGTTTAAATCCAAAAATTCTGATAACCTGATTACTACTGGGCTTTGGTTCCTGGGCTAGGAGCTGACTGAAATTTTCAACAAGGTTTCCTGGAAAGCTGTTTTAAAGGGGGCCTGGAGGAAAGAGGAGAGTTTAAGAAAGAGAAGAGCAATAGAAAAAAATAGAGCTGTTTAAGGAACTTAACTGGTCTCCTGCCCAGGGGGGCACCAGAAGGCAAGCTTGAGCTTGGAGAAAGAGGTCAAGTTCAGATGAGGTCACAAGGTGACACACAGTTGTGACATAGGCTGGGTGTAACCTAGGAAACTGCTTTCCTAAAAAATGCAACCAAGATCTATTATAAAGCATACATACAATTTCCATTAAGAATAGAGAACTTCCCATATTCTAGAGCAGCTAGAAGGAAAATTCTGAGAGAACAGTATGGTGGCCGAAGACAAACTCTGGGATCTGTCCTGTAAACTACTTGTTGAAGAGTGCTTTGAAAACTACTGCTTTTTTCTTTCTTTGCTTTGTATATATGTTATATTAAACAATTTTAAAAAAAGGAAATAAAAAATAGAGAGCTTGATTTCTCAGAGGAAAATATCAACCTTGAGACTGCTTCAAAACTTTCCCAAAGAACAATAAGCAGATACTTGCTTTAAATTTATAAAACTGAAAGTGAAAATGTTGCCAGCGCAAAGAGCTAATCTTCCCTAAACATAAACACAAACACCTTCCTTCCCATATTTAGCTAGGGCAGGAAAACAAGAGTCCAGAGCAGCCATGGCTTCTCTTTTTTAAATGTGAATTTCAATAGATGAAACTTCCCAAACTGTGTAAGTGCTGGTTCAATTTCTTAAAACACAGTGTAGGTCAAACCCAACCTATCTCTAGGCAGTCTTTATCCCAGGGCCACCAGTTGCTGTAGGCCATAGTCCCTGGAAGTTCAAAGAAAGCTTTGGAGGCCTCTTACCAAAGATTTATTTGGAAAATTTGCCTGGCAGTGAGGTGCAGAGTAGAGGGAAGGGACTAATTGCAGTGATCCATGTAAGAGAAAACTGCAGAATCTAAATCAGAGATGATGCAGATGTGAACCTAGGCAGTGACAGAGGGAATGAGGAAGGAATCAAAAAAAATACTTAAAAGGCAAAAATGACAGTGCTGGTGGCCATGAGAGGTTCCCTAGAATAATACAGATAAACCTTACCTACTACAAACTTTGATAATGAAACTGAAACTTTAAGATCAAAAGGAAACCTGGGTTTAAAAGTGAGCACACACCCACTAAGATGGTTATTATTTTTAAAAATGGAAAATTTTTAAAGTTGGCAAGGATGTGGAAAAATTGAAATACCTGTGCACTGCTGGTGGGAATGTAAAATGGTACAGCCACTATGGAAAACTGTTGGTGGTTCCTCAAAAAGTTAAATACAGAATTATCATATAACCCAGCAATTGTACAGCTAGGTATATACCCAAAAGAAATGAAAATGGGGCCTAAAGAGATATTGTACATCAATATTCATAGTAGTTTTATTCACAACAGCCAAAAAATGACAATAACACAAGGATAAATAAAATGTGGCATATACATACAATGGAATATTACTTAACTTCAAAAAGGAATGATGTTCTGATGCATGCTACAACATTGATGAACCTTGAAAACATTATGCTAAGTGAAAGAAGCCAATCACGAAGGATCACAAAATGTATAACTACATTCACATGGACTGAAAGTAGATTAGTGATTGACTAAGATTGCAGGAAATAGGAGGATTGATTGGATAATGATGGCTAAGGGGAGAAGGCTTCTTTTTGGAATAATGAAAATGTTCTAACTTATGATTGTGGTGATAGATGCACAACACTGTGAATATACCAAAAATTCAAAAGCCATTTATTTGAACACTTTAAATGGATGAATCATATGGTATGTGGATTACAACTCAATAAAGCTGTTAAAAAAAAAAGCATTTAGAATAGGCCAATTAATTGAGCAGAATGTAAATCTGAGGCTACCTGGGGCTAAGGGGAGGGAAAATAGGGAATTATTGCATAATGGATAGAGTTTCTGTTTTGGGTGATGAAAGTTTCGGTAATGGATGGTGATGATGGCAGCACAATAATGTAAATATAATTAGTGTCACTGAATTGTATTCTTAAAAATGGTTAAATGGCAAAGTCGACCATGTTACTATAATAAAATTTTTCTTTTAATTTTTTTTTTAAGTCAGCTCTTTGGCGTCTGAAACAAGGGACATCTTCATGGATGAGCGACCTATACAGTCACACAGGACCCCACACTCAGAAAGGCCCCTCACTTGGTTTAGTGTTCTGTTGCCACCATCTTGAAAGTCTTAAAAATGTTATCTTCAAACCTGCGTTCTTTAAGTGAAGTCTGATAGGACAATGGAGCTTGCATGTGAGCAGAGGAGATACTCTTAAGAAGTGTGCCCACAAGGAGCCAAGATGATGGCTTAGCAAGGTGTAGTAAATAGCCAGAAATGGTACAGAAGAACTGCTGGGGCCACGTTAGTGGCCAGACCCACAGTGTACCCCAGTCTGGACAACCTGGACCAGCTGTGAGCCTACCCAGAACAATGAGTTCCCTAAGCTGTGTGAGAGATAAATATTTTTTATTTAAGGTGTAATGGAGAGTCTGGACAGAACTGCATGAAAATGTAGAGTTGTGTTCCAGTAGACATGTTTCTTGAAGATGATTGTATAATGATAAAACTTTCACAATGTGACTGTGTGATTGTGAAAACCTTGTGTCTGATTCTCCTTACTGGCAGACGAGTAAAACATATGGATTAAAAATAAATAAATAACAAGAGGAACAAATGTTAAAATACATTTAGTAGATTGAAATGCTAGTAATCAATGAAAGGGAGGGGTAAGCGGTATGGTATTTATGAATTTTTTTTTTCTTTTCATTTGTTTTTCTGAATTGATGCAAATGTTCTAAGAAATGGTCATGATGAATATACAACTGTGTGATGATATTGTGAGTTATTGATTATATAACAAGAATGGAATGATCATATGGTAATAATGTTTGTGTTTGTATGTCGTTATGTTTAATAAAGAAAGAAAGAAGTGTGCCCACCATTCCCTAATGCCCCGTCACATTCAGAGTTCACTATGCCCCATCATCACAGAGTTTGGTGAACAAGATGCACGGGAGTTCACCAAAACTAAAACAGAGTTCAAGGTAAGCAACTTAGAAATACAAATGAGTAAGGAGGGAGTGGGAGGCAGTGTGTGGGGCTCCAAGAGACCATATTTTCCCTTAGAATCAGAACTTGGTGCACAGAAAGAAGGCAATGGTGTTCTAAGAAGCACTAATGACCGAGAAACCCTATGACACTCTTTCTTATTCCTGTTGCATTTCTATATTAAATAATCACTTACGCTGAAAATAATAACACAGAAGGAGAGGGAAAGATAGGGCAATCCCTTGTCCTTTTTCCTTTCAGTCTTCCCTTACTTACTTAAGCTAAAGGTAGAGAGTGCTGATAGAATGTGTGCATATCAAGAAGTGAAATAAAACTGGTTAGTTTTGTGCATGATTCCACTATTCAGAAAGCATGTATAACTGCAAAATATGGATTGTGTGATTTCAGTAATCTGCATATGAGTTAAATGCTCTTACATTCGCATTTAAAACTACCATTGCACAATTAAAGATGAACCGTAAAAATAATGCTAATAATTTAAAATTTTAATTTTCTTCACTTAGAATGACATTCAGTAGTGAATTTAAAATGCCATGACAAGTCAAGATAGACTGTGGATAAAGGGGAAAAAAATCTACATATTGGTACCTTTAACAACATTCTTTTCCTGCATTTTGAACAAGGGGTTCTGCATTTTCATTTGCATTAGGCCCCAAAATTATAGCCAGTCTCTCTGAGAACCACTGAGCATAAAACTACTATGACTATCTAAGCATGTTTCAGAGAGTTGGATAAGGTTTTACTGACATACTTTCAAAACAACCCAAAGACCCACCTATGGACTGATTGTGGGGGGTGGTCAGTTTGGGCCACACACTTTTAATTACGGGATTGCTTCAGGACTTTTCTCCCATCACCTTTATGTCATCACAACAACAAATCTGCTGAAATACCACAACCCAATGTCTTTCCAACTAAAGATATCTCAAGAAATATTTAAACTGAACATTAAAGAAAACCCCAACAAGGGTAACATTTAATCCGGAGGCCACTCTACTGGACAACTCCTCTCTATAGAGTATTTGCTGGTGCCTTGGTGATTCCGTTTTAAACAAAACCAGGCTGTGGCCGAGAATGTGCTGTTTCTCACCACTCAGGATGCCTAGTTTTCCCCGGGAAGTTGTTCTGCAAACCATTAAGTCCAGTGGTCCAGAAATATCTCCTTCAAATAGAGTCAAGTTTTCCTTTGTCTAATTTCATTCTCCTCTTCTTTTGTGTACAATTGTTTTCCACTTCAATAAATTAATTTCCTGCCTGGAGACACATCTTGGCAAATGTGTCAGATTGTATTGTTTAGATGAGAAACTTACGTCATTCTTTCAAATTTTTCTCCTGAACCAATAATCCCTAGAATCAGCCTCTCAGGAGCTTGAGTTACTTTATGAATTTCCTTTCAGCCAGCACCCCATTCTTCCCATTTCTCCTTATTTCTCCTAGTTTGCAAGCTGCTGGGATGCGATATACTAAAAATGGAATGGTTTGTAAAAGGGGGAATTTATTAAGTTGCAAATTTACAGCTCTAAAAGCCATGAAAATTTGCCAATTTAAGCAAGCCTAAAAAAATGTCCAAATTAGGGTACCACAAGAGGTCACCTTCACTAAAGAAAGGCCGATGAAGATCAGGGCCTTTCTCAACTGGAAAGGCACACAGTGAACATGGCAAAGTCTGCTAGCTTTCTCTCCAGGCTTCTTATTTCATGAAGTTCCCCCAGGGGCCGCCTCCTTCTTCATCTCCAAAGGTCTCTGGTTGCATGGGCTCTCTTGGTTCTCATGGCTCTGAAGCACTTTCCAAAATGGTTCCTCTTAAAGGGTTCCAGTAAGCAACCCCACCTTTAACGGGTGGAGACACAACTCCATGAAAACCATCTAATCAAAAGTTGCCCCCACAATTGGGTGGGTCACATCTCCATTGATAATCAAAAAGTTCCCTTCTGGCAATAATGAATGAGGATTAAAGGACATGGCTTTTCTTGCGTATACTACAGGTTCAAACTGGCAAGTTCCACCATCTGGACCCCAAAAAGACATGTTCTTTCCAAATGTAAAATACATTCATTCCATCAAAATATCACAAAACCTTAAACCATTTCAGTAACAATACAAATACAATACAAAGTCAGAAACAATACAAAATCTCAACAAAGTCATTTACAGTCATGGTCTGTCCTAAGGCTCTGGACCTGTAAAACTCAGAATAAGTTATTTGCTACCAACATACAAAGGAGAGACAGTCATAGGATAAATATTCCCATTTCCATAAGGAGAAATTGGAAGTAACACAAGGGTCACCGGACCCACGCAGTTTTGAAAACCTACAGGGCAAACTCCCTTAGATTTCAAAGTCTGAGAGTCATTTATCTTCAGGGCTTTAGAAAGTGGCAGTCCCACCAGTTCCAAGGGCCTGTGCAGAGGCCTGCCTCTCTCTGAATGCAACCTTGAGGGACACTGGGAGACCACCTTTTCCTCGGCTCCACCCTCTCCAAGCATGGGGCACACCCAGGATAGCTGCATCTCTGGCGCTAGCGCTCAACCCCTTCATGTGGTGGTAGCCAGGCTCTCTAATTCCCAAGGAATGTGCTACACCCCCTCCAAGACCTGAGGCAGCACAACTCTTCCACTGTAATAAGGTGAAGGCCCATCCTCTGCCTTCTGAGCAAACTCACCCTCTCCAAGCACTTGGCTGGATCAGTTTTCCTGGCCTGAGGTTTCTTGACTTCTGACTTTAGCTTCCTTAGTTCTGCCTCTGAAGTTATTTTACCTTCACTTTCCCTTTTCTGAGCCCCCAAATCTAGACTGGCAGCAGCTCCATTTGTACAGATCCCACAGCATTCTTGTTGGCTTTCTAGGTAGTAAGCAAGGAACGTGTCCATCACACAGAAGGAGTTTTCACAAATCCTTCCTGGATAACTCCATCTCCAATCCTGGCTTTCTCTGAAACGGTGGACTTGTTACACATTTGGCCAAATGCTCATGTGGGGCACTATTCTCTGGGATCTCTCTTCCTGGAAGCCCCAAATTTTCCAGAATATCACCTTCTGGTTTTTTTGTACCCAAGAGTTCATTTCTCAGTTTATCTCTTTCCTGTCACATTTCACTATACGCTGCAAGGAGAAACCAAGCTGCACTTTCCATATTTAATTTGGAAATCTCTTCTGCTAAATATCCAAGTTCATGACTTTTAAAGTCTGTCTTCCAGTCAAAGCCACTAGTCAATTTTGCCAGATTATCTGCCATTTTAAAACAAGGATCACCTTCTTTCCAGTTTGCAATAACACACCTCATTTCTATCTAGAGCCTCATCAGAGGTATCTTTAGAGTCCACATTTCTACCAACAGTCTCTTCAAAGCATTTTAGGCCTTCTCTATCAAGCTTCTCACAACTCTTCCAAAATCTTCCCCTTATCCATTTAAAAAACTGTACCAATGTGTTTGGTATTTGGAAACCGCAGCACCCTACTTCTCCAGTACCAAAATCTGTTCTAGTCTGCTAGCTACCGAATGCAATGTACCAGAAACAGAATGGCTTTTAAATGGGGAAATTTCTTAAGCTGCAAGTTTACAGTTCTAAAGCTGTGAAAATGTCCCAATTTTCCTTCTTCATCTCCAAAGGTCTCTGGCTGCATGGGCTCTCATGGTTCTCGTAGTGTTGCCATGGCTCTCGTCATTCCGAAGCTTTCTTCAAAATGCTTCCTCTTTCAAAGGATTACAGTAAACTAATCCAGACCCACCTGAAATGGGTGAAGTCACATCTTCCTCTAGCCCAAGGTTAATACCCACAATTAAGTGAGTCACATTTCTGTGGAGATAATCTAATCAAGTTTCCAATCGATAATGCTGAATAGGGATTAAAAGAAATGGCTGCCTCCACAAGAGGCACCCCAGATTCCATCTCTGTTGTGCTACTTAAACACTCTCTCCAAGTTCACCAATAACCTGATGCACTATCTGTGTGACCTTTGGCAAACTACTTAATCTATTTGTAACTTAGAGTCATCAACTATAATATGAAAAGAATAACAGTTCCTTTTTCTTAGGGATGATGTAGGATTAAATCTAAGTTAAAATATGCAAAGTGCCTAGTGTGTGGTATATAAGTGTTATGAATACATTAAGCTGTTCACAGCTTAGTACATAAGTACTATTATTTTACTCATTTACACAAGTAGGGTCGTTGTTAGTCATGATGGGAACTCGAATTCCAGATGTTCAAATCTTAACTAATCATATCCTCATTAAAACTCAACCTTCACTTGTGTACCCTTCCTGATTTCAGAGTGTTCTAGTCCTCTCCTCCCCATCCCTACATATACCCCTAGTAACACCCAACATACTATTTCCAGAGTTGCCTTTATAAAATAGTTTTCACCCTCCCTCCCACCTTAAAAAAATATGTGTTTTAAAACAGGCCCCAATATATCTTACCTTTCCTAACAATTTTGTTCTATCTTATCTCTCTCTAAATCTAATCTCACTATACTCTGAGGTTTCCTCCAAACCCACAGACTAACTCACCCTCTGACCTTACACTGCAATTCCCAGGGGCACTCTGTTCCCCATGTCCTCACCTCCCTGCACTGCCTCCTCATAATCTCCCACTCATCCTATGAGGCCCCATTCAAACCCCACCCCCTCTGCTGGAACCCCACTAACCAAGCCCAATCTCCTCCTTTGCTCTAGTCACTAGTCTAATTCATATAACCATCTTTCCCCATGTATACTCTGCAGGGCCCAACAAATTGATATTTTATGAATTTGGTATTTTTTTAGTATTTCAAGAGCAATAGATGCTTGTTATAAAAGAGACAAAACATGCTGTAAAAATACTAAAGTCCCCTTCATCTTTCCTGCAATCCAAATCCCACTCCACATAAATCACCTTATTTAACAGTTTTTCAATGCAATGACAAATGTAAACCACATATGCTTGAGTGTGTGATACAAAATATAACTTATTTCTTTTCTTAAATATATAAGATGGACAACTAGTTCATTTCCTAGACCATGACCCTAAAAAAGTAAAAGTAAAAAATAGACATCTATACATCAGTTTATCTTTTTCAGTTCCTTAACAAAGCTAAAGAAGCTTCTAAATCTGTTTTTTTAATCACAGTTACATGAAAAGAATTTCATACCCTCTCTGTCCCCATCTTCTACATATGAATATTCTTTTTTTTAATTTTTTTTACTGTATAGTATAACATATATACAAAGCAAAAATTATAAATAAAAAAGTATTAGTTTTCAAAGCAGTCTTCAAAAAGTGGTTACAGGATAGATTCCAGAGTTTGTCATGGACTACCATACGATCCTCTCATATTTTTCCTTCTAGCAGCACCAGAATATAGGAGGCTAGAAGGCTTAAATACTCTTTTATCATCACAATCAACTTTTTTCCTTCTTTTTTTTGTGAACAATAACATATATACAAAAAAGCTATAAATTTCCAAGCACAGCACCACTATTAGTTGTAGAACATATTTTCAGACTTTGATAGGAGTTACAATTCCACAATTTTAGGTTTTTACTTCTAGCTGCTCTAAAATACTGGACACTAAGATATCAATTTAATGATTCAGCATTCATATTCATTAAGTCCTATTTTCTATGTATAATTTCACCTTCAACTTTGATCTTTCCATACCTTGGGGTTGTTTGGGCTATGACAATTCTAAATTTTTTATATTGGAAGGGTCTGTTGATAATGGGGTAGTGAGATGGAACTATCTGATGTTCTGGAGAGGCTGGGCTAGGTTTCAGGACTTATCTGGACCAGGGACCTATCTGGAGGTTGTAGGTTTCTGGAGAGTTACTCTAGTGCCTGGAACTCTTGTGGAATCTTATATATTTGCTCTAGGTGTTCTTTAGGATTGGCTGGAATGGTCCTGGTTGTGGGTTGGCAGGTTATGATAGGTAGCAAGGTCTACCTGAGGCTTGCATAAGAGCAACCTCCAGAGTAGCCTCTCCAATCTATTTGAACTCTCTCAGCCACTGATATTTTATTAATTATACTTCTTTTCCCCCATTTGGTCGGGACGGAATTGTTGATTCCGTGGTACCAGGTCTGGATTTATCCCTGGGAGTCCTCTCCCACGTCGCCAGGAAGACTTTCACCCCTGGATATCATGTCCCACGTGGGGGGCATATGAATATTCTTAAGGGCATAAGACCATATTTTATTTGTCCTTACATCTCCAATACAACCTAGTACAAAAAAGGGCACTGCTAAAATGCTCAACGAAATAATAGAATTATGTCATAAACCCACTGCTTATTGTGTGCCAGGAAAATAGCTGTTAAAACTTCATATGCTTGATCATTATTTAATATCAAAACCACCTACTTCAGAGATGACTTAACCAAAATTACACAACTAGTAAAGGGTAGAACGAGGATTCCAATCGACATTTGTCTGACTCCAGCACCTGCATCCTTCATCCTATAATTCAGTTAATTAAATTTTCATAAAGACATCCTATGCATTCACAACTAAAGTGAGAGAACAGAAAACTCCCAAGTATTCTGGTTTGAGGTGAGAGAGTGAAGGTGAGGATAAAATTTGAGAGTTGAAATGAGTAGAGAGTAGATGGAGACAAGCAATTTCAGCTATAGAACTAATCTACCATTCAGCTAATCCTTCTATGTTTACCGAGCACTTACTAGGGGAAAGAGTTGAATTACTTGCCTCTGCCTCTACAGGCTCCTCATGCACTCTTCTTCAGTAACAGTTGTCACCATTAAAAAAAAAATCTATATGCTGGATGTGCCCTTATTATTTCTATTAATTTCTAATTATTTCTAACCCTTACAAAAATTCTGTGAGACAAATATCAGTACCACCATTTACCAATGGGAAAATTAAGACCCAGAGAAGTTAAAGTACATACCAATATTAGTCTGTCATGAACAGCAAAGCCAGGATTCAAGTGGAGGTTTGTGTGGTTCCAAAGTCCTAACTCTCTCTCTCATATAGAATAATGCCTTTTAAGGCTTAAAGGAAAATGAACTATGATTTTTTTTTAATTTAGTCTCAGTTAAGATCATATTTGACTGCAAGTAATAGATCCAACTCCTGTGGTTTAACTGAATAGATTTTATTTTTCTCACACCGTCAGGAGATGGGCAGATGAGGTCTGACATAATAGTGTCAGAGTGCCGTTAGTCCCAGCCTTCTTCTAACTGTCCGCCCAGGCTTCCCTAGGCTTCACGCTTACTGTCTGTGGTCACAAGACGGCTTCTCCATTACCATGTTCGAGGGAGAAAAAAGAGCAAAAGGCCTAAGAGCTCTTATACAGTCTGTACCCTTATAACAAACTTACAGTTCACTGGCAGGATGCTGTCAACTGGACACCCCCTAGTTGCAAGGGATGCTGGAAAGCAAGCTTTTTTATTAACTGGCTATAGTGGATTAAACAAAACCAGAGCTCTGCTGTAGAAAAGAAGTGGGAGTGATGAATATTGGTTGGGCATCCATGTTTGCTCCACAGTTAAGTAGAGGACAAGTCATCCTAGAGAATCAAGGCACCCCAAGTGGAGAAAACATCAAAGAACTATGTTTAGAAGCTTTCTCAGTTGTGCAAAGTCATATTGATGGGGGTGAAAGACTGAAGAATGTGAAAGTTTTACAAAAGCATCCAGGCAGCTGATCCAACGGAAAAACACCGAGACCCAGGTGACTAACAAATCCTCCTGGCCAACTCACAGGTTCCATAAGAGTGTTTCCTCTAAGTTTTCACTGCTTCCCTTCCTCCATCTCACTCACTTCCCTGAGGTAATTTAGATGGGAACCTACAGGCTCATTTGACTTTTCCATCGTTCATAATTGAAGAATAAAGTGTGTTAAAATTCTGATTCAAATGAAGTAATATTCTCTACTGTATGTTTTTAAAAAGAAGTGGCATCTTTAGAAAGAAATGATGAATCAACTTCAGCCACACTATAAAGTTACTGTATGATGAAAAGAGGTCATACAGTTTTGACCTTGCTTTCACTTTATTCCAAATAAAGTGAATTCATAAACTTTCCTTATAAAAAACCTATATAACTCTCTGGAGGTAAGACATTTGTTCAAAGTACTATAGAGAAAAGGTTGGCAAAGAGACAGCAAAAGTACTTCAGTGAGCTAGATCCTAGGCACACAAATGCAAGATGAGATAGGCACATTTAGTGATAAATCACCTTTCTCAGGTCCAGGTCTCTGGTACAGCAGTATATTCATAAAAGAGTAAGTACACTTTCCCACTAAGCCAAACACACCCAGACCTACCCCATTTGGCTAAAGAATTTGGCCCCTTATTTATGAATGGTCTGAAATAGCAACTTTTCTCTTTCTTTCACCAGGGTGAAATTAAGTTTACCCAGTTCTCAAAAACAATAAGAATCATCATATCCGCTCTCCTGAGCATAGGTCTGTTTTCATGTCAAATGCTTGATTTAAATTAAAGGAGAGGTGAAAATACTCAGACCTATTCTGAAGTTCAGAAGATGGCCATAAAATCTACCACCAGTCCAAGCATATTTGATCTTCTTCCTATGTGATCCATATATGACATCTGAGACTTTGCCAGAATGTCTGATACTCAAGGCAATTCGAGTTTAGACAATTCCTTCAGCCATGAACGCTTTTAGGTGCACCACAGAACAAAAACCACTAAATGATCTTTCTATTCTGAACTTGTTATACTTGCCAACAAAAACAGGTTGTGAGTAAAGACCAGTCAAAATGTGAGTCACACAAATTCCAGGGAGACACATAACCAAAGTTCAGTCAAAGCCTATGACAACACACCCACCTGGACCACTCAGAGTCCAAACCCACATTTCAGAAATAGAAGTTGTCTGATGGGTACATAGAGGAACCTGTTTAACTCAGACCCTTCTCTCCCACCTTCCCCCAACAAAACACGTGAGCAAGAGCTGCCAAACAAGTGTGCAAACTTAAAACTCCTGAAAGGGTCCATCTGCTAATCTAAAATTTAGTTGTTCCACTTTCTTCAATATGAAAATAATATTAACGCAAATGGAACTCTCACCACTTGGCTTCTGAAACATTATCAAGTAATGCCAAGCTAGCATCAATTATTACCATATTAAAAATAAAGAGTGTAAACAAAATAGAAAAGTCTTTTTATTTTGTAGAGTGAGTTAGTTCAGTTTAGTTTTTTTAAGCCATTAGCTCCATTTAATAAAGCATCAATCTTTGTGAAGCATGTGACAAAAAGCCGTAGGCATTTTTACTAGGAAAAAGTTTCTGACCTGCATTGTGCTTAAACTGAGAAACAAATGGCGTCATACACTACAGATGCAGGGAACTGTACAAGAGAGCAGTTTTGTCAGTTTTTGGACAGTTTGGTGACTGATTTAATTGCGAAACTATCAACCTTTACTTGAATGGAAATGCTAGCCAGAGGGCAGACACTTTGTTCCCTTAATTTCCAAACAACACCCAACATCCTAATCTAATGCTTTGAACTTCATACCTAAACCCAGCTGTTCGACTATGGCTGGAAAAAAAAAAAAAAAAAATCCTGACTCCCTAAATGCATACACTATTGACTGCTGAGTGTTGATTTTTTTTCTTTTTAATTTTAGGACCAATGACTTTCTAGGGACATCTCAGTAATTTTTTTTTAATAATTATTATGCACTTCCTCTTGCTTATGTTTTCACCTTATAGCAGCATTTCCATAATGAAGAATCAGGACACAGATCCAAGCAAGAATAGGATATTCATTCATTAACTGTTTTGAAAAGGTAACTCAAACCAGGCCAGAAACTGCAATAATATTTTTGAAAAGATAGAATGCTCAACAAGGTCTTCTCTCAGTTAACAGCTGGAAAATCAAGCTGTTTAGGATGTAGATAATAATTTTTTAAACCGGAGATGAAAACCTCAGTTATTTTTAATGTAACAAATTATTAACATAATGTAAATTAACTAGAAAAATACAAATATTTTATGAATATGAAAGCTAGTCAGTAACTGAGGGGGAGAAAATGACCTTGCTCTATGCACTGCTACAGTAGTGACAAAAGATTATGTAAACAAACTAACTCCCTCAATGAACTTGTTTCCAAAGACTGTCTATGATGCCCTTGTAATTAAACACTACTGACTTGAAACTACAGTGTATCCTGAGATTTCAAGCCAACATTTGTCCCTAAGGGCCAGGTTATCCTAATTATTAAAACAGCTACTGCAATTATAATAGTTGCTGGTCAAAGAGAATTTAACCAAAGCCTGGTCACATTGTTCTCTTTCAAGTTTTGTTCTTTGAAAGTACCATGTTTTATTATACCACATCTGCCTCATAAACACAGAGTAAGAGAAATATTGGTTCAAATTAATTACATAAACTTAATGTTATTACTCAAACTGAATGAAATTTAAAGCTTTGATATATTGTTTCTTAGGGTAGAACTAGCTTCTTGGAAAGAAAGTATCAATCAGAATTTGGCCCAGCTACATAACCTTCTGAAAGCAGTCTTCAGTTGACTGGTTTTTGCAGCTCCATTCCTCAGTTAGACCGACTAGCATTTGAACACTCCATCAGCCAAGGTTCCAGTGAGCTCACATTTGCCCACAGGAATTCCACATCACCTCATTTTCTTTCCTACTGAAAAAGTACACTGGAAAATACAATATGTTTTAGTACTTCCTATAGTACATAAATAGAAAAGACTTGCTCTGTATTACTTCAGAATCATTAGCAATTTCTGTTCATTAGCCCAAAAACACAACCCAAAATTGAAATGTGCTCACTGTTCCACGAAGCACCTTCCCTTTTCAAAAAGCCTGCTCTTTATCCACTTTACGCTATTTATTGTTTTCAGGAATGAAAAGCAGTAACAATAACTAATAACAAGACCCACATGTTTTATAAACAATAGCGAAACAAGATCACTTTTTTTTAGTTCTGAAATCTAATTGTCATCTGGCTAGAAAGATGAAGAACCCCACCCATAAAGTCCCCTATCTGCACTCTTCCTGACTTAGGTTTATTAGACACAACGTTGGAGCTTCTTTCTTTCCACATCTCCTAGAACTGCCCTTTCCTTCAGGCGTCTGGGATATAGCTTTTGCCTCACAATGAAGTCCATGCCCATTCCTACTGACCTGGCGACTGGGGGATCACCACTATCTAAGCAATTGCAGGGAAAGAAAGGGAAAACCCAACTCAAGAGTCTCAGTCCATACTGGTTTTTTTCTTCTCCAAAATAAAGAACCTTAAGCACTGACTAAAGGTTCTCAATCAATTTATGTACAAACACACACACACACCACCAAAAAAGTCAATCACACCCATTCAGTGCCCTGGACACACAAATCTGCAAGTAGGAAAAAGGAAAAAAAAGGTTTGAAACAGGAAATAAGCAATCAATTAAAAATCAGAATTCTAGTCTTTCACTTCTCAAAATAATCCTTTTCCCCCAGACAGGCAACTGCTCTCCCTAAATACCAAACTTGGACTTTTAAATCAAAAGAATTTTAAATCAAGTTCTTTTTCTATTGCCATTTGCAGTTCTTGTTGAAAGGAAGGACTTGTTCTGGTCCCACAAGTTGGAAAGTTCATGTTCCTATAATTAAGAGTTTGTATGCCACGCCTTCCACCACATTTCCCTGTTAAAATTCCCTTCTCTAAAAATGCTCCCTGAAAACACAACTACAGCCCTCATTCTTTTCTCAAGCAACCACAGGAAACAGATCTGAAGATTCTCAGCAGCTTTCTTAACCCCTCCAGATCACAAAGTTGGCAACTGAAAGGGATTCTCTGTTAAAATGTAAGCACGAATTAAAAAAAAAAAATTGTAAGCGTGAATAAGATCTGAAGAATTGGTGTTTTAGAGGTGTAACCCCCCCCAAGAAACCAGTTTTTCCCACAAACTCATAATACACCCCAAATAAATTTCTCACATCCTGCCTGGAATATATAAAGGGATGGTTTAACGCTGATATTCTTTTATTTATATTGGTATATAAAAGGCCATGGGCGAACTGAAAATACACACACAAAAAAAAGTGTTTTTTTTTTCTCTCAAAGACCATAATATTTGAATCACTGATCCATAAACACTTCTCTGATTGGGGTTTTCAAATACTATTGGGAGACCAGGGTGTGGGGAACACAGAGGAGACCTTACATGTCCAATCCTGTGGTATTTTTCACATATAGGCTAGTTCGAAGCCACCACCACCCCGGCCCCCCAAAGTGCCCGTTACCATTGGGAAACAGGAGAGTTGGAAAAGGAAATTCAGCCTGGGAAGAGGAGGGGCAGCTGCAACACCCAGCTGCAACCACACAACGGTGCCACTTTCCTCCCGTCCCCAAGTGGAGCAAAACACCCTTACCTAGAGGGGTGGTGAGCCGCCGGCACTACTTCCAAAAGTTGTGGTTCACCTTCCCTCGGAGTTCAAAGTCCCAGCACTCCGTCCCCGGCGCAGGCTCGCCCTACACAACTCCTCTGCCGTCGCGCTCCAGCCTTTCCCCACCCTCTCTCCCCTGCACCATGTCAGGAATCCGGGCCAGCACCGCGCTGGGAGCTGACATCACTCCCAGTTCCAGGTACCTCCCCCTCCCACTGTCGCCTTCTCTCCTCCCTCCCTCCAAGAATTAGCCAAAGAGAGTTAGCAAGGGCGGGGTGGTGGCAGCGCCTGGGCTCCGGCTGATTGGACCCAGGGAAAGTCACTCAGGGGAGTCAACTTATTTTATACATTCCTTGCTGAGCGAGACTTCGGCTGGAAGTGGGTGTTGATGGAAAAAAAATGCTGCCTTCCCTGCTATCTCTAAAGAATGGAGATAATGATACAAGGAAGCCCTTGCAGATCGAGTTTTAAACTTTCTTGGCATATTTACTATATGCCAGATCAGAAACGAAACTAAGCCCCCTTGTTAAGGGGAAAAAAAAAATGCCTCTGTCACGGGCAAGTACGATTCCAGCGGCGCGTGGTGCAGAAAATGGCTTGCTTTACTCATGCAAATAAAGGAAAACGCCAGCTCTTCATTCTCCCCTTTTATCTTGGGACTGGTGGGTGTTCCCTTAGAATGAGAACGTGGAACTTCAAAAGCCTTTGGAAAGATTTGAAAGTGAATCCTAGAAACGGCGACTCAGCTCTGAATTGTTCACTGGTGGCGGCGTTATCAACCATGTGGCTGCTTTTCTTTCAGCAATAAAATCACACCACACAAGCTTCCAAGCAAATAAAATTGAACCTCTGGGGTAAGAAAAAAATTACTACCTACCTTTTTAGGGACTCTACTGCTGTTTTAATGCCTAACTGAGAGGGGGCAGGAGGGATGGGAATGGGGACACAATTCATTTCAACAAATCACATGAGAATAATTACACTTCAATAGAACCTATTGGAGTAGCTGAACTATCAATTAAGAATTAGCTGACATTGATCTTTGACGGATATCATGCTGTATAATCCCCTTGGCTTATAAACAAAAAGATTCCCAGGAGAGGGTTCTTTCAATTTACATAATAGCTGCTTCAAGGCAGAACTGAATGGTGAAAAGTGGCTTTATCTGTAAGGTAGCATACTATCTACCTATCATTTTGAAGTACAATGAATTACTTTTTGGTGCTATTTATTTTTTTAATTGATGACAACACACCATATATTTCACCATTCTGCCAAAAAAAAATTGTAGAGGGACAAAAGCGTTGGCAATGTGTATTATTTAACCCTTATAATCATCCTTGTTACCTCCATATTAACAAGGAATCAAAGGCTCAGACAGGTTACCTAACTAAATTGCCCCTGTTCACCCAGAACTGGAATGGAAACAATGTCTGCTTGTCTCCAAAGGCATTTTTTCTTTTTATATCTAAAGTATTGATTATCTATACCTCTCAGACACCACATACTAAAAAAAAATCTACAGACCCAGGCCACTGCTGTCACAGACCTTATTTTACATTATTACCATCATGTTTTCTGTTCAGACTTACACTATCCCAAACTCCTAACCTACATTTCTTACTCCACTTTTCCCCATCACTAATTCTTTATATGCACCGCTACCAGGTGAGTCTTCTAAAACAATGTTTGGTTTTGTCATCAACATCCTCCCCTCCAAATCTGGTCCCCCTTTCCCTGCGACTCTTTTCTAGCCATTTAAAACTCTCCCTAATTTGGTATCTATTTACCTTTCCCATTTTATTTCCCACTTTACTCTGAGAAACCCTCTGCTGCAGACTAATAAGGTCTACTCAGTTCCATGCTTGGTTCTCACCTTTTGGCCTAACTGAATACCCACTCTTCCATGTAGTTAGTCCCACCTTTCCCTCAAAGCCCAGCTCAAGTCCTTGTCCTCCACCATGCCCTGGCTGTGTACTACAGTAGACAGAAATAGGGTTTTGGGTCCATCTCCCAGCTCTGCCTCTTAGATCCTGTGTGGCCTTGGACAAGTCACTAAACCATTCTGAATCTCTATAAAAATGGGGCTGATGATACTACAAAGGTTATGGTAAGCATTATTGAGATTGTACAGATGTGTAATACATGGTAATATATGTCTCATTATACCCATTTCATGTCTTCCCATATCCTGAACAGCAAGCTCTGTGCTTAATAACCTCTTTCTATTCCTTATGCCCATTTCGTGGAAAAGGCCAAATACTAAAGTGGGCTACAGATAATGGATCCTTATATCACTTCTAACTAGCCTGGATTCCTTAAATGCTCCCTGTCCTCACTCAAATACTCTCTTAGTCATAAACTTCAACTATCTTCTCTTTCTTTTTATGCTTCCACTAGAACCCTTCCCTTCCCCCAGCCTCTCACCATTCATTCAATGTAACTTCCTCAGATAATCTTCTGGACCAACCACCCATTTAACCTGTCCCTTAGAGTCACTCATAATTCCTCTTCCCTCACTCTCTGGGACACACTAGTCTATCAGTGCCTCTCGTCTGCCTTGCTCCCCAAATCCCTTCAAATAGCTGCTGGGTTGCTACCAAGCATTCCTCCAGCCCCAGTCTTAGGATGGCTGCATCTCACTCACAGCTCACATTCTCCAGAAACTACAACCAGCAGCAAGAGATGAGGGAGGGACTGTCCCACCCCCAAAAGGATGGCAGGATAGAATAACAGGAAGTCGCCTCCCATTCCCTCTGCAGCTGGAGTGATAACAGCTGCCATCGGAGTTTAAAACACAAAAGACTTGAGGAAAGCTGAAAACAGGGAAGTCTAGAGCAGTAGTGCTCAAATCAGGGGTTACGTGGTAGGGGTGAAAAAGGAACCAATGGGTGAGATTTCAAGCTCCCTTCCCCTTCTCCCTTTAATCAGAGTTAAAGTAGCTTGGCTCCTACCTGTTTTACATCCAGCCTTTCCCTGTCATGTTTCATTTTAAAAAGTGGTTCTAACACTTAAAAAAAAGTATATTAAACCACTGGCCTCTGGGTCTCTTGAGGAAACTCCAAGGGATCAGGACACTGTAGCAGAAGCAAGACAGGATACCTGATGGGCAGCTGAAAAGTTAGCAAAAGTACACTGCAAAAGCAGGAGAAAACCTGCACAGAATAACAAAGGCAGAACTTGAAATGGGCCCTAAAGGTCATCTTGACCTTTTGGAGTGAGAACCCCTGCTATAGTATTCCTGACAGGGTGCCTTCTAATCCCTGCTTGAATTTATCTGACAGCAAGGAGCACACAAGCTAGGAAAGCAGCTCATCATTAAAGATCTTTCTCATGGCCAGCTGGAAACTGCTTTTCTGACTTTTTCCCCAAAGGCTCCAGTTCTGCCCTCTGGAAGAAGAGAGAAAAAGTTGGCTCCTTTTGTAACTTCATCCCCAACTTGTGTAAGCATGAAAACACAGTCCCTACTTAGTTTGTTTAGATGCTCACCCAACTCGTCAAGTTCATGTCATTTTACTGTCTATCTTTACAGGCTTCTGGGTGCATGCTTCTTAAGTACAGCCCAGATCACTCAACTCCTTTCAAAACACTTAACTGCCTCCCTCTTCCCAGAGAACAAAGCCTAAATTCTGGACTTGCATCCAGAATTTCCATCCCCATCCTCAACTTACATTTCTAAACTCAAAGTCCACACTTCCTCATACTCATACTACATAGCCATATTCTCTGATACTGTCTTCTCAGTTAAAGAATGACTTTTGCCTATTGCTTAGTGAGTTCAGAGTTTCTGTTTGAGGTGATGAAAAAGTTGGAATAATGATTACTGGTGATGTCAGCACAATATCATGAATGTAATTAGCACTACTGAATTTAGCACTCAGAAGTGGTTAAAATGGGAAATTTTGAGCTGTACATGTTCCTACAATAAAAAGTTTTAAAAAATGTTTGACTGTTGCCCTTTTCTTCACATCTTTATGCCCTATCTTCAAGGCCTAGTTCAAAGACACTTTTACCACAAGACTTCCCTGAACCCTTAACTGGAAGTAATAGCTCCCTCTCCTAAAACATAAATGACTTATTACAGTTCAAGGCAGATATGGGGAGTGAGAGTGTGGGCTTTAAAGAAGGTCAGGCCTGGTTTTGAAATCAGGCTGCAAGATCTCAAACCACTTTTTGAGTCTATTTCCTCATGCTGAATGTGAAGATGAATACTAAAAACCACCTCACAGGGTTGCTTGAGGATCTGATGAGGTATCAGACACAAGGTCTCAGGTTAAATTGTCTGACACATAATAGGTCATCAGTAAACAGATGTTCCTTTTTTTATGGCATAAAACAACTGTACTCTTATTTTGTGGGGGGCGGGGGGGGAATGCATGGTCCGGGAATTGAACCCGGGTCTCCCGCACGAAAGGTGAGCATTCTACCACTGAACCACTACTCTTATTTTTCACATGGTTTTTGTTCCTCACTCTGTTCTTTACAGTCCTTGATGGTAGAATACCAATTTGTTTCATTTTTACATCTTTATGGAGTCAAGCGTAATGCCTTGGCCTGTGGACACTCAATAAAAATTCACTGAATGAATGAATAGATGAACAAATGCTATCAGTTGCTTAAAACTCTTAAATCTACTATGAACTAGGTCTTCAGAAGTTCAAAAATACTAGACTGGAGTGATCACAATGGATCTGGCCACCTAAGATTGTTCTCATCCCAGTTACCACCAAACACAGACAGGGTTGGGCATATGGAATATAAATCATAAACCCAAATCCAAATGAAACAAGCTTAGTCCTGGAATTCCTTCTAAAAGAAACTGTTGCTTAGTCTGCCTGATTCTGAACATAGTGTCAGTGATAACAGGGACACCATTTTAATTGCCTTTACCTGGAAGATACACCTCTATTCAGCTATCACCACTGATATTATTCCCTTCTTGTCTGTGGAGACACGTTAGAAGTAGGCACAATATCTCACTTCAAGAAGACAGTCTTGTTTAATCATTCCTTTCTTGCAACCCAGATTTGCTGGTTATCTGATTATTCCCCACATAAATTTAAAAACCTAGTTTTTCTTATCTTATTATTCTATTTATAAATTGAAATGTTTTAATTAAAAATAGAAATTATTGCTTTTCATGATTTTTCATTGATGTTCAATTGATGGCTACATTTTAAAAATTAAATTCCTTTAAACAATTATCCTCATTTACAAACTTAGTTAATTGAACTTTCTAAAATTTTGAACCTAGTTATGTCTGGTTCTTATATTTCAAGAAAGACCAACCAGATAAAGAGCCAGCCTCTTACACCCACAGAGACAATTTCTATTTTTCACTTCATGCAGATTAAACCAGCAGATCTTTTCTCAGGTTGTCAGGACTTTCCAGAGGTGACAGGTCACTGGGCATTCCTTCCTGTACAATGTACACCGACCTCTTTAGCAGTTCAGGAACACGCTTAATTGACAACAGCATTAGTCATAAACAGTAACTCCCACCTTAGTTTTCACCTACCACAATATTAAGATTCTCTTTTTTCAAATAATATAGCATGACATTACTAATCAGAATTTACCCAATTTGCCATTGTGGTACACCCTATTCTCTGGACCCATGCCACATACAATTCCCAGGCTTCAGACTGACCCATTAATTCCTACTCCACTCACCTTTTCACCTGGGCAATCATTAATTTGCTGTTGGTTTATTCAGTCTCTCCTAATTCTTAACTGGAATTCTTCTACTTACCTAGAATTTACACATTAAAATGGCATGTTAGGGTGAACCAGTGGTTCACTGGTAGCTATTCATCTTGCATGTGGGAGAACTGGGTTTGATTTCAGGACCATGCACCGCCCTCCCCTACACTCCCCCCCCACACACACACACACACAAAAAGGCATGCAAGACTTCAATCCAGAAACTTCTGTGTACGAAGACTAAAAGGAATGAATTTCAGCTAAAAACAGATGTAACATGAAGATGAGACAACTGAATTAGTCAATGCTTTCATTAAAGGAACCCTCTTAACTGGTTGAAACATGTCCATGATTAGTAAATTTGCAGGCTAGGGCATCTTATCTCCTAACCCCTATAAAAATTAAGTTCTCTGCTGCTTTCCCTGGCTTGTCTCGATTCTATCTTCAGAAGAGCATTTCCACTGAAGGATGCTGACTGTACAGCATCTGAAAAGCCAGATAATTAGTACTGTGGTTTGTTAAACTAGCCAGGGTATTAAGGGAGCAAAGAGAAAGTGTCACAACTATCAAGGTAGTATTTTAAATGATTTAAACCTCTTTACTTATATCACTTTAGGTAATCTCCCTTTGACTCTATCTTGTTTGAATTCTGAATTAGATGGAAGGCAACTGCCTTTTACACTGGAAAATGTCATTACTAAAAAGATCATCATTGATTCCTGAACAAAAGCAAGGGTGAAAAATAGCACCTGGCTCTTTGGTGAAATTAAATAAAGAACTGCATGTACGCTAAGTTTTAAGTAAGATCACCTAACACTTTTTAAGTTTCACCTTCTTCATCTATAATGGATGGCAATAACGCTAAAAAAAAAAAAAAGACTGTACTTTTCTCTTTATGCTGTTACTCCAGCAGGCTCCTCTGACGGTCAGAAATGGTTCTCTGCGCTCCGGATTCCTCAAAATCCCGAGACCCTCGCCACCTTGGCCATTAATCGTTAGACCAATGGATTGGCACCAGCATCAAAGGCCGCCATATACACGCTCACCTCCAGCGAGGGGCAGACGCAGGAACCTGACCAATAGCAGCGCTCCATACTGAGTGGTCACTAGCAGGCCCCATCCAATCCTCTCTCAGGATACGAACGTGCGGCACATAGAATGAAAGCAGTAAACAGAAGCGGGGCTAAGAGGTCGTGCGGTGTAGAAAATGAAATCGGAGGAAAGTGGTTGGTTGGTAACTGAACTAAAACATAAAATAAAAAGAGGCAGAAGCGGAGGTCACACGTAGAAAGATTCAGAAGCCCTGAGGCAGTAGACACCACGGGGTGGTGGGTAGCAGTTGAAGTCCTTGAAAATACAACAGAAATAAAAATGGTAATGATAACGGCAGGCACGTACTATATTCTGTGTGCTGGGTTCTGCTTTTAAAGGCTGAAACTATATTAACGTCAACTCTGTAAAGTCTGTTTCCATTTCACAGATGAGGAAGATGAACCACGAAGAGCTTAAGTAACTTGCCCTAAATTGTATAGCTTGGAAGAGGCTTGATTCAACTCAAGCAGTCTGGTAGTAGAGTGTGTGCTGTGAGAGAAGCTGGATTACAAGAATTATAAACTGGCAGAGTCACTGTCAAATCCTGAATCTTGTTTCAGTTCTCCTGAAATTTAACGGTTCAATGGTTTCTTCCATTTCCTTTGTTTCCCAACTAGTCTCACAGTAAACCTTTGTCACCTGAGGTGATTTGGATAAGCCTTAATGTACCACTTGAAAGAGCTTGACTAGTACAGATGATAAATGTAAGAATGGTTTACCTTCCCTGAAAAAAAAGAAGTGGACTAAGTGAAGTGCTTTTATTCAGAAAAGAGGTGAAGATACGGTCTGATAACCAAGACTTAGTTTGTTGCTAGCTCATATTTCTTTGTGACATTCCTTTGGGTCAGCCTCAGTCTGTTTTGGTTCTATATTTTGCCACACACACTGCGGGAATTCTCAAATGTATTAGTTTTGAAGGTGTAATTATCATTGCATATTAATTAAATATAATTATATTAATTACACGACCCTGTTCTACCTCATTCCTTCCCAAAGCAGCTAGAATGAAGAAGCTGTGATTACAAGGGCAAAGAACAAAGGCCCAAAGAAAAGGCACTTGAATATTGTTTTATCTTACTACATCTCTCACATCATCCTGTGAGTCCAGGTCTATATAGTGTGAAAAAAGTGCCCACGAGGTAGGTGGAGGAGAAGCACAGCAGCTGCTACAGGACTTTTATTTCACAAGCAGAGAATGAGATTGCGAGGACAGTTCCTTGAACCCACCCTAATTGCAAAAGGGTAGGGAAACACTCCTAATCACATTCCCCTTTCCTAATGGGGAATGGAGACTGACCAGGAGGGTATTACTCATTTGTGAACAACTGCCATGGCCAGTCAGAGCACCTCCAACTGGGAAAAACAAAAGCAGAAAGAGCTTTCTCCCTATATCCCAAGGGCTTTTGTTCTCTTGATTCAAGGTGGTCGAGTGCCTTCCCACCCCCACCGTCACCTATTTGTTCATTGAAGTTATTGAAACAGAAAGACAGTGAACAGTTGACCTCATAAAACAGAACTCATTAGCCTCACTTTCCTCATCTGTAATATAAAGGTAATGATTCCTACCTCGATGGCTAGGGACAAATATGCAAGACACAGCAAACCCTCAATACATGCTACCTCTTATAATTGTCTTCCTTGCAAATATCCTGCTTGAAAGAGTCAGCCACCAGATATTTGCCCAATAAGTTGAGATAGTCTATTTTTAAATAATTCTTCTAGTATAATGAACAGATTGGATTGTCCAAGTGCTGGATATCATAGGAATTTTTTCATTCAACTTTTTAAAGGTAATCAGGCTTATTTCCTCTTGCTTGCATAAAATTTGTATTGCTACCATGAGTACATTGTATTGATTACCTCATGTCATGTTCCAGGCTCTGTTCTAGACTTGGAGATAGAGCGTAGGGTAAGAAAGGCAATATCCCTAATTTCAGGGAGTTCACCAACATTCTAGTTTGGGGTGGGGATGACATAAAGTAAGTAAAGAAAAAAATATCAGAGAGTGTGCTATGAAGAAAAGAGGGAGATGGCGTAGATGAGAACAACCGGACCCTTTAGATCGGTGGTCAGAAGTGATACTATATTTTAGTTGGCTGTGCCAAGGAGGTAGCTCCACAGAAATCTGGGGGAAGAGTGTTCCAGGCAGGAAATGGTATGCTCAAGGCTCTGAAGTAGGAATGAGACGGACACAGTTCAGAGACCTAAAAGAGTCAAGTGGCTTGGGACATGGTAAGACAGAGTAATAATACAAAGATGGAGAGTTAGGCAGCAGCCAGATCACTTAAGGTCTTAAAGGAGCTCAGATCGATTCTTATTATAATGAGAACAAAGTCAAGGCATAACTTACCACCACCTCTTTTTTCACCAAAAAAACTTGCCCCAACCAACCACTTTTTGTTTTTATTAAATATGTTCGTAAGAGTGGCCACTGGTACAAGGAAGAGTGCTGCTTTCTTAATGGACTCATTTTTTTAAGATTCTGAGCTTTCCTATCAAAAGGGCTATCAATCAGTAGATGTAATGAGTTAGTGATCCCATTATTATATTAAGAAGGAAAAGAGTCAGACCCTCACTTCAACCCTGCCTTGGGAGAGGTTGAATTGCAAAGAAATTGAAATCTGGCAAAATTCAGCCAAAGATTTAGAATTTTATGTCTTGTACTTAAAAATTGTTTCCATATGGTATTATTGCCTGAAAAAGTATTAGGGTTAGAGATTTTATTCTAATCCATTCAGTCTACTGACTTTTAATTCTGTTAGAAGGTAATGAATGTGGCAAAGAAAATGGTCTCCCCTTCCAAAATGCCACTCAAAACAACAACATTATCTCCTATGGAGAAATAATCTTATAAAGATCTGCTTTATTTATCCTGTCCTATTTTTAGACAGTCAGCCTGTGTTCAGTTGCCTTCTAAAGCTTTATTTATAGAATAAAAGAGTCATATGTGTGGAAATAATAACACTTTTGTCAGAAAGTCAGGCAGCAACACGGAAGTTCCAATGTCCAAATGCTACTTTCCGTGGAGCATACTTCCTGGGCAGTGGGCAAGGGAGAGGGAGGAAATGAAAGAAATTGCATGCCCTGCAGCAAAGACCCTAAGCCTATAAATAAGCAAAATATCAAACAGTCTGCATTGTTTGTCCCAGCAGAGTCTCTCAGCTCTGAAATGTCCTTGTCTTTATAGCTCCCCTCACACTGACTAATGGCTCAGTGACTTTAAATAGAGAAAAAGAAAGCAAACTATTTCTTCTGATCGTGGGACATTTAATGTTCTACTTTGGAAATCTCTCACTCTTTCATATTCTCTTATAAGAGCTCAGCCCTAGAATCTGATTTAATTCTCCCAATAGCCCTAAAGGTAAGTACAATTATTATAACCAGTTTCCAGATGGGGAAACAAGCCTAGAAGTAGGGCCAGCTTCATGGTTAAGGGAGGTGTACAGTTACCCAGGGCGCCAGGCTCAGATGGGTTCTGTACTCGGTTTAATCCTCTAATGTTGCAATCTTGAAATTCTTAATTTTTGAACAAAGGGCCCCAGATTTTCACTTTTTCCCTGGCCCCCACAAAGTATGTGATTTATCCTGCCTAGAATGGTTAAGTAACTTTCCCAGTCTCATAGCCAGTAAATGGTAGAGCCACCAGGATTTGTTCCATCCACTGCACTCTCTGTGACTTGATGTGTCTTCACGAAATATCTGTGAAGTGTGGAAGAGCAGCTCTTCTTATAACCAGTAGGCAAAGGCAAAGAAGAATCAAGTACTTGCCGTTGTGAAACAAAACAGCAATGTAGGAAATATATCATTGTAATGACAGCAATGGGTCTAAACATTGGGCGCGCCTGGCATTGAATCTCATGCTGGGCTGATACTGCCTTTTAAAACCTACACACATAGACGCTGCTGCTCTTCTCTACAATTTTAGGTTTTGAGGGCTGTCTGCCCTTTGGTAAATATCAAAATAGCACAGTTAACTGTTTCTAACCAGGAAAAAAAACCATCATTATTCTTCCACTCACAAATCTTACAAAGGCACCTCTGTGGAATAAATCCAACATACCATTGTCTGGCCTCTTTATCTCATTATTTTGCTGGCTCAAAGCTGCAAGCTGTGAGCAATAAGCGGTGAGTTTGCCGAGATAACCAGGGAGTAAGGTAACTCGTTTAAATGATAAAACAGAAAACCTATTTCCTGTTTGGCCATGGATAGTGTTTTAGTGTGTACAGATCTGGAGTCTGGACTGAAGACCTGGGAATACTACCCTCAATGAAAGGAGGAAGGCACCGGATCTCTTCTTTCTAAGAGAAGAGTTTTTTGGTGATATCTGGGCAGGGGATGCATTTGTTATACTGTGGTTCACAGAAGCAGGAGAGTGGGAAGTATTCTGCCACGGAATACTCTGGCCCTGATCCTTTGATCAGTTACTAACTTTTCGGCAATTTACTTTCTATCTCCAGGTCTTAGTTTCCTCTCAGCAAGGTGATGCTTAAAGTTCCTTCTGTCTCTCAAATTCATTTGGTTGAGGGGGTGTTCTAAGTGTTATTTATACAAATAGGAGAGCATGGCATACAATTTTTCATTTAAACCCATTCTAGGTTATTGTATTGCTATATTTTATAATTTATTATTAAAAATCATTTTGCTTTATGATTTTAAATAATCATAAATCGAACCCAACAAGACATATACTTTAGAAGGGTGAATTTCATGTGTGTAAATTTTATCACAATAAAAAGTGACATCTTTCTCCTATTAAAAAATATATATATCACACATCAGTGGAGAAACCAGATGACATCTTGACCAGGTGATGAAAATTAACATCACCAATGAGGGGTAGGTAGATGTTGTGGGCCTCCAGATTAGATACCCTGAGAAGGACACAGTATCTTATATTCTGGCCAAAAATGCATAATCTGTATCTAATCATAAAGAAATATCAACAAACACAAATTTAAAGACATGCTATAAAATAACTTGTCTACCCTTAAAAAAAACATCAGTAACATAAGAAACAATGAAAGCCTGAGGAAGACAACCAGATAAAAGGAAATTTTTTAAATACTGTAACTGAATTCATGATTCTGACTAGATCCTGTATGGAAAAAAAATCTATAAAGAATATTATCGGGACAATTGATGAAACTGAAATACAGATAGTAGTTTAAAGTATTGTACCAATATTAACTTACCTAAATTTTATAATTATACTGTTCTGTAAGACAATATTCTTGTTCTAAGGAAACATTCAACTATGGAGTAAAGAGAATTATGTACCCAGATTCTTAAATGATTCAGGAAAAAAAATATGTGTATATATATGGGGTGGGTGGTGGGTGACAATAAAGTAGGTTTATAAAAATGTTAAAAATTGGTGAATCTGCTTCTCAACAGCAGTCAGGACCACCAAAACAATAGGCTGAGCCCCCAATCTTGGGGTTTGTTCATATGAAACTTAACCCCACAAAGGATAGGCTAAGCCTACTTAAAATTAGGCATAAGAGTCACCCCCAAGAGAACCTCTGCTGTTGCTCAAATGTGGCCTCTCTCTCTCAGCCAACATGACAAGCAAACTCACTGCATTCCCCCTCTCTACATGGGACATGACTCCCAGGGGTGTGGACCTTCCTGGCAACATGGGACAGAAATCCTAGAATGAGCTGGGACTCAGCATCAAGGGATTGAGAAAACCTTCTCCACCAGAAGTGAGAAGAGTGAAATGAGACAAGGTGTCAATGGCTGAGAGATTGCAAACAGCGAGGTTATCCTGGAAGCTATTCTAATGCATTAAATAGATAACTTTTTATTTAAGGTATAATGGAGAGGCTGGAGGGAATTGCCTGAAAATGTAGAGCTATGCTCCAGTAGCCATGTTTCTTTCTTTTTTTTTGAATGGGCAGGCATCAGGAATCGAACCCAGGTATCCGGCATGGCAGGTGAGACCTTAGCCACTGAGCCATAGTGGTCTGTCTGTAGCTATGTTTCTTGAAGATGATTGTATAATGAAACAGCTTTTGCAGTGTGGCTGTGTGATTGTGAAAACCTTGTGTCCGATGCTCCTTTTAACTACCTTATGGACAGACAAGTAAAACATATGGATTAAAAATAAATAATAGGGAGAACTACAACCAAAAAAACCCAAGAGTGAAAAAAAAAAAAGGTGAATCTGGATAAAAGGCATATGGGAGTTCCTCAAATCTCTTCTTGCAAATTTTCTTAAGGTTTGAAATTATTTTCAAATAACAACTTTTTTAAAAAAGGGACTACATATTCATTGCGTAAAATCTTCTTCTTAAGGAAAAAGAAAAATCACTTGCAATCCCTCTACTCTGAGATAACATTTTTGTGTATATTTGGCTACTTTTTTCCAAAGAAAAGTGCTTTAGGTGACAGCTGAGCAAAGTAAATGTTAGTTGGGCTTTGACTTATGAGTACAGGGGAATGGAAAGGAGAGAAGATCAGGGTCAGAATTTTTTTTTTTTTTGAGGGGACTGTAATCTAGTCTATACAATGGTTCCCAAAGGAAGTCTGCTGAGAGCTTCTGGGAAAGCTTTCCACCTGTTCTTTCCTTCTTTTGGATGTTGTAGCATGTAAAGATGTTTGGAGCAACAGCAACCATCTTGGAACCATGAGGGGAAAGCCAAGATAAGGCAATTCAGAACACTAATGGCATTGAGTTGCTCAATTAACCAATCCTGGAATCACCATTGCTGCATATATTGTGCCACATGAGGTAATAAATGTCCTTCTTTAAGCCTTATTTTGGTATTTTGTGACAAAAGCATCCCAACTGTTAATCTCTACTTCTGTTAAACAAGATGATTAAACCACTTACTTTGCCTGTTTATCAATCACATGTAGCAAAAGCCCTTCCAAAAGAAAAAACGTCCTGGGACCAAATCTGATATTTGAGCATGTGGCAAACTGACCAGTCAGAACAAAGGGGAAGACAATTTTGCAGATTGGAACAGGCAGTGCAGACTTCGTGCCCAGAGTGGGAAAGGGAGGGCCAACTTCACTCTCTAGTGTGAGAGGCTATGATACTAAAAAAAGTAATTGGACCTCAGAGTTTCAAAGTTTTTTATTTTGGTGAAGCCCCATTTATCTATTTTTTATTTTGTTTTTCGTGCTTTTGGTGTAAGTTCTAAGAAACTATTGCCTAATACACGAATTTGAAGTTGTTGTCCTAAGTTTTTTCTAGTAGTTTTAAAGTTTTATATTTAGATCCATTTTAACTCATCCTACTGTCTCTTTCTTAGATAAAGGAAACGTTTGTCCTCTCCACAAAAATATACCTTCAATCCTCACTGGTCATAATTGGATCACATGTCATGTCTAAACCAATCACGGGCAGGGACCTCAGGGCCACCACGATTGGCTTAGACCAATTGAAATCCGACCCAGAATTATACAGGGAGAGGACAGATACCTTACCTGAGCAGTAAGAAGGAAAGATGGGGAATGGCCAGTGGATAGGCATTGCTACATTATTCTGCACCTTACCTTATTTATAAAACAAAATCTCTTGGAGTTTTGTCACTATCAGTAAGGTCAGTTTCAAACTGAGGAGAAGTTGGGGAAAAGCCATCATACCAAACATTCAAGTAGAAACAAAAACTTCCTATCACTTGGTTAGTAAATATACCATGTTGTTGAATATTAATGTCTCCTAAAAAACATTTAAAAAAATAAATTTGAAAACTGAAATTTAAAACAAAACAAAACAAAATCAACAATGATTTCATACATCATGAAATCATGCCTAAATCGAAGATAATCTCCTAGGCAACTCACAGGACCTCTAAGGACAACAGAGATATATTCCCCCCCCACTCCATCCTCAATTTTTTTTTTCACATGGGCAGGCACTAGAAATAGAGCCCAGGTCTCTGGCATGGCAGGCGAGGACTCTGCCTGCTGAGCCTCCATGGCCCGGCCACCACCCCAAATTTTAAATGAAATGCCCCACGAACAGTTTCTACCTATTCCCAGGTTCTGCTTGGCTGCAAGATTGGGGTCCTTTAATCTGAAGATACTGTCTAAGCCAGTTCTAATTCTAGGCGAGTAGTATAACATTAGTCTCTATTCCACCAGCCAATGAATTTCATTTTTTGCCTTCTTGGGACTCTTTACATCCTGAGAACATCTTGGTAGGTTTTTTCCCACCGACCTCCTTTCTCCTCTTTAACCTAGTGTGTTTATCCTGTCTAAATGAGTGGATTTGGCCATTATAACCTGGGAAATCTACTTACCAAACATGGAGCATTTTCCTTTTCTTTCTCTATTCCTTTAATCATTCTCAAGCCTCTCTAGATCTGCTCTTTTTTTCCCTCATGATTATCAACCCCCTTCTACCTTGGCTCCCTCACTTCCTCTTTCTCTCTACTTTATACACTTTTTAGCCTTTTAACATTCAGTAAAAAAGAACCACTCTGAAAATCTTTCTTATTGATCTTGATAGTATTAACTCCTTTCAAACTGATATATTTTCTGTTATTATGTGCATGTGTGTGTATGTATACATATTCCTAGTTTGATCTCTGCCCTTGTGGAGCTTCTATTTCAGTGGGAGGAGACAGATAATAAACAATAAATGTGATAAATAAGAAAATTAAATATTATGTATACAATGGTGTATCACAGGGAAGAGGAATTCAGAGGGATGGACTAGGGATGAAATTATAGCCATTTTAAACATAATGAGGTCATCTAGACTTCATTAAGAAGATGACATTTTTGAAATATTGAAATTAGTCATATAATATAAACTTCGCTCCTTTAAAGGGTACAATTCACTGGTTTTTAGTGTATTCATAAGGTTACGCAACTATCACAACTATCAAATTCCAAAATACTTTTTTCGATCCCCCAAAAAACCCTGTACCTATTAGCAGTTCCCTTTCCCCAGCCCCTGACACCATTAATCTTCTTTGTCTTTACAGGTTTGCCTATTCAGGATACTTCATATAAACGGAGTTATGTGATTATGTATCCTTTCATGTCTGGCTTTTTTCATTTAGAATCCATGTTGTAGCATGTAACAAAACTTCATTCTTTTTTGTGGCTGAATAGTATTTGATTGCGAGGAGATTCCACATTTTACTTATCCATTCACCTACTGATGGACACTTGGGTTGTTTCCACCTTTGGACTATTGTGAATAACGCTGCTATGAACATTCACATACAGGTTTTTGTGTGAACATATATTTTACATTCTCTTGGGCATATTCCTAGGAGTAGAATTGCTGAATTATATGGTATTTCTTTGTTTAACTTTTTTGAGGAACTGCCAAGCTGTTTTCTAAAGTGGCCATATCATTTTACATTCCCACTAGCAGTGCACAAGGGTTTAATTTCTCCACCTCCTTGCCAACACTTGTTATTATCTTTTTGACTACAGCCATGAAGGTGACATTTGAGGCAAGATCTGAAAGCACTGAGGGAGTGACATGGGGCCATCCAGGCAGAGGGGGGAGGTGGGGAAAGCCCTAAGGTCAGAGTGTGCCTGATGTGTCCCAGGGACAGCAAGATGACAGTGAAATCAGAATGCTGTGATGGAACTTGTAAGTAGAACAGCTACGGGAGGGTGGTGGCTAAATTAGATAGGCCCTTGCAGGTCATTGTAAGGACTTTGGCTTTTACTCTCAAAGATATAGGGAGTAATTAGGAGGTTTTGGAGCAGAGGAGTAACCTGATTTGACCTACGTCATAACAGTGTCACTGACTGCTAGACTCTACGTGGGCAAAGGAGAATCAGAGAGAGAATTGGTAGACCCTTAGAGTAATGGTGGCATGGGGAGTGGTTGGTATCAGGGAGGTAGTGAGAAGTGGTTGAATTCTCCATATATTTTAAAGTAGAATCAATAAGATTTCCTGACAGATTACAAGTGGAATTTGAGAAAGGAGGAAAAAATGACTTCAAAGTTTGTGACGCTTTCTTTGTAACTTCAAGATAGTATGCGTCAAGAAGTATATTCAGAAATTCATTTCTTTATTAGATCAGATGAAAGTTCTTAATTAAGGTAATCTTGAAGATTTAAAAATATTATTTATAACAATAATAATAATTCTACCCTACAACCTACTAAACATCAGGTCCTTTAATCCAACACTCTCATGAGGTATATTATTTTCTCATTTTAAGCATGTATAAATGGAGGTGTCTGAGATCAGGATCCCCAGGAAATGGACTCCGAGATGAAGATTTGCGAGTCAGTTTATTGGGGAATACTCTCAGGATCAACAACTGCAAGGGGATTGAACAGAGGAGGTAAATGAACTGCCATACTGCTGCACTAGATGCCTCAGCCAGGGCAGGGGAGCTCTGAGGCTGGGGTGTGCCCTGACCTGGGAAGGAGAGTAAACTTAGGGGAATCAGCTTTTTTTGACCAAAGGAGGTCCCAGGAGAAGGGCTCAGCTGTGAATTCTCAGCAGCCAACACTCTGGGCAGCTGGGGGAACAAGTGCTGGGATCCCCCTTCCCGGGATATAGATCGAGTGACTGTCAAATTCACACAGTTGGCAGCAAATCCTTAAACAAGTCTAATGGTGACGTTTTTCATCTTTCTGTCAGCATGTTCTCTAACAGAAGATCTTTTTAATATTATCACCCACTGTTGCCGGAACTTTTCCCTTTCTGAATGTCCTGGAAATTCCTTGACTTATCCTTCCCGCCACCCAACAACAACAACAAAAAGTTAGTCACCTCTTAAGTATCCTTGTATGAGATTTCAACCAATTTTTAATACCAGGTAGCTTTTGCCCATATCATAGCGTGGTAATTCTTAAACTTTAGGTCATAAGAATTGTTAGTGAGAACTATTAAAATAGAAGAGATCAGAGACTCATGCCAGATGTAAAGAATCAGAATTTCTGGAGGTGAGCTTAGACAACTGTATAGTTAACAACCTCTTCCGGTAATCCTGTTAAACATCACAAGTAGAGAATCACTGCCAAACAAATTGCACATTTCTAGCAACCGATATAGTTTATTGGCTGTAGAATCCCAGGATAGAAATGACATTTGGAGTCAATTTTTTTCTAACGTTGTGTGCATAATGGCAATCTGTAGAAACAGAAACAAGCTGAATTTTCTCAGCAGTAGTCCACTGGTATGAAAAGGCCTATTACAAAAATAACTATAGAAATACAAAGAATGGGGGCTGATCTAAGGAAACTTGCTACAAAAGAACTGGAAGGGGCCAGTGTTTGCTGGAACTTTAAAGATAGTAAAGAAGTTGAAAATTACTTCAAGGATGTAAGAAGGTGGGCGCTTTGGGAAAATGCCTATGATGGAAATTATTGAACAAATCAATATTGAGATGCACTGGATGGGGTGATAGGGAGGCCACAAAGATAAGAACACATACTTTAATTTACTTCAACATCTATTTATCAGGTGCCTACAATGTGTACAACATTGTCAAAAAGTGTATCAAGACATGAAACCCAAATCAGGATTTGTGTCAAACTCAGCTGGGGAAATTTTTTTTCAATTAAAATTTTGGACCCCACATTAACTCTACTCCTTCTAAATATCTGGGGGTAGGATTGGAAATATCAAATTTATAAAACTCCAAGTGATTCTGATGCATCTAGTCATTGGAAGAGCATTTGGGCATCACTCTTCCAGATACCACAAAAATGAATGCGAAAAAAAAAAATGAATGAGGCTTAGTGTTTCTTTGAGTAATATATAAACTAATATGGTGAGCTCTATGCTATATCATGACTCCTGACTACCTTATATTCCTGGCTACAAAGTTTTACTCATAGTGTTTCTTTTCTCTGAAATGTCTTCTCTTCATCTCTGCCATTATCGTAATTTCTAAGACAATTACCATACAAGCGGCCGGCTTAACAGAAATATTTCGGCTCAAGATTTCAGAGACTAGAAAGATTGCTTCCTCCCAAAGTTGGTAGCATTCTGGTTGGCCAGCATTCCTTGGCCTTCTCTTCACATGGTGACATCCCTTCCTTTCTTTTCCAGGTTCCAACCGACTCCTACCTCCTGGCTCCTCCACAATACTTCTTTTTCCATGTTCATTTTCCTTTATTTCTGAGGACTTCGGCCATATTGGATTAAGGCCCACCTTCTTTCAGTTTGGGCCCACCACAACTAATAGTAATGTCTTCAAACATCTTATTTACAAATGGGTTCACGCCCACAGGACCAGGGCTGTGTTCATAAGGGTTCTCTAGGGAAACAGAACCAAGAGGAGATACCTATAAATATGAGGTTTTATGAAAGTGTCTCACACAACTGTGGGGATGCATGAATCTAAATTTCAAAAGGCAAGCTGCAAGCTGATAACTGTGATGAAGATTTTCAATGAAGTTTCTCCAGAAGAAGCTGGCTGGCTGAAAAAGAGATGAAAATTCTCTTTTCTGACTACTGAAGTTATCACTTCTCCTTTTAAAGCCTTCAGCTGATTGGATTAATTTCTCTAATTGCTGAAGTCATTATCCTTGGTTGATTGTAGATGTAACCAGCTACAGATGCAGTCAATTTACAGGAAATGTCCTCATCATTACAGTTAGGCCACTGCTGCTTGACCAGATAACTGGGTCCCACTACCTGGCCAAGTTGACAAATGAGCCTAATCATCACAAGGGGTTAGGACTTGAACATGCCTTTTGTGGGGGGCACAAGTCAATCTCCAACAACCGCAGAGAAATTATCTACTCTTCCAAATTGATTCAAACGTGAAGAGAATTGAGACTGCATTCCACATCTCTATAACCACACCCCTAACTCCATACCATCCATGACCAAATACCATAAAATCCACCCTCCCAATATCTGCTTCACCTATCATCTCCTTTCAATTCTCATTTCTGTCTCTTCAGTTCTGAATGACTGAATGGCCTTAAAACTTATCTCTCGTATCCCATCTGCCCTTCTACTCCAATTTAGTCTTTATGGTTCTGTTAATCTTGTACAGTTAATTTATAACTATTTCTCATATTAAAAAGAAATTTTAATATTTTCCCATTATCTACCAAATTAGGGGAGAAGTGCTTCAATCTGGCATTCAAAACCCTCTGCTAGACTTCCGGAGAAGATGGCGGCTTAGTAAGACGCACGGGTCTTAGTTCCTCCTCCAGAAAAGCAACCAAAGAAACAGAAACAATACGAAACAGCTCCCGGAGTCACGACAGAGACCAAAAAGACAGTGTACCCCATTCTGGAACCGCTGAAAGGGCAGGGAGAATCCGCTGCGGTGAGATACCCGAGGGGCACACGTTTTCCCGGCCGGGGCGGCTGGCGACTGGGGTCCCCTCCACACACATGGCTCCCCGGTCTGACTGGGAACGTTGGATAGCGGGGCCCTCCCGTCACGCTTGGTGTCTAAGGCCAGCTGGGCAATTTGGACCAGCACTCCCCCAAGCCACGGCAGCCAGCGACCCCCACCTCCACGCACGGTTTCCTGGGCCAACAGACGACTGCCACAAGCGCCACCTACTGGGCAGGAAAAGAAAAACAGAGCCCAGAGATTCCACAGAAAAACCTTTCAACCAGCTGGGTCCCACACCCAGGGAAATCTGATCACATGCCCAGACACCAGCAGAAAATAATGGATGATGCTCGGCAAATTGGGGATGTGGCCCAGTCAAAGGAACAAACCAATGGTTCAGATGAGATACGGGAGCTGAGACAACTAATGCTGAATATACGAACAGAAATGGAAAAACTCTTCAAAAACCAAATCAATAAATTGAGGGAGGACATGAAGAAGACATGGGCTGAACAAAAAGAAGAAATAGAAAATCTGAAAAAACAAATCACAGAACTTATGGGAGTGAAGGACAAAGAAGAAAAAATGGAAAAAACAATGGATACCTACAATGGTAGATCTAAAGAGACAGAAGCTACAATTAGTGAACTGGAGGATGGAACATCTGAATTCCAAAAAGAAACAGAAACTATAGGGAAAAGAATGGAAAAACTTGAGCAGGGAATCAGGGAACTGAATGACAATATGAAGCGCACAAATATACGTGTTGTGGGTGTCCCAGAAGGAGAAGAGAAGGGAAAAAGAGGAGAAAAACTAATGGAAGAAATTATCGCTGAAAATTTCCCAACTCTTATGAAAGACCTAAATATACAGATCCAAGAAGTGCAGTGCACCCCAAAGAAAATAGACCCAAATAGGCGTTCTCCAAGACATTCACTAGTTAGAATGTCAGAGGTCAAAGAGAAAGAGAGGATCTTGAAAGCAGCAAGAGAAAAACAATCTGTCACATACAAGGGAAACCCAATAAGACTATGTGTAGATTTCTCAGCAGAAACCATGGAAGCTAGAAGACAGTGGGATGATATATTTAAATTGCTAAAAGAGGGAAACTGCCAACCAAGACTCCTATATCCAGCAAAGTTGTCCTTCAAAAATGAAGGAGAAATTAAAACATTTATAGACAAAAAGTCACTGAGAGAGTTTGTGACCAAGAGACCAGCTCTGCAAGAAATACTAAAGGGAGCACTGGAGTCAGATGTGAGGGGACAGAAGAGAGAGGTATGGAGTAAAGTGTAGAAAGAAGGAAAATGAGATATGATATATATAATACAAAAGCCAAAATGGTAGAGGAAAATATTATCCAAACAGTAATAACACTAAAAGTTAATGGACTGAATTTCCCAATCAAAAAACATAGAATGGCAGAATGGATTACGACCCAGCAATACCACTGCTAGGTATCTACTCGAAGGACTTAAGGGCAAAGACACAGACGGACATTTGCACACCAGTGTTTATAGCAGCATTATCTACAATTGCAAAGAGATGGAAACAGCCAAAATGTCCATCAACAGAAGAGTGGCTAAACAAACTGTGGCGTATACCTACGATGGAATATTATGCAGCTTTAAGACAGACTAAACTTATGAAGCATGTAATAACATGGATGGACCTAGAGAACATTATGCTGAGTGAGTCTAGCCCGGAACTGAAGGACAAATACTGTATGGTCCCACTGATGTGAACCGACATTTGAGAATCAGCTTGGAATATGTCATTGGTAACAGAGACCAGCAGGAGTTAGAAACAGGGTAAGATAATGGGTAATTGGAGCTGAAGGGATACAGACTGTGCAACAGGACTAGATACAAAACTCAAAAATGGACAGCACAATAATATCTAAGTGTAATGTAACTAGGTTGGAACACTGAATGAAGCTGCACCTGAAATATGTTTTTTTGTTTGTTTGTTTGTGTGTTTGTATCTTTTGTTTTTGTTTTTTTCTTTTTCCTTTTTATATATATATTTTTTATTAGTATTATTATTTTAATTCTCTTCTCTATATTAACATTCTATATCTTTTTCTGCTGTTTTGCTAGTTCTTTTCCTAAATCGATGCAAATGTACTAAGAAATGATGATCATACATCTGTGATGATACTAAGAATTACTGAGTGCATGTGTAGAATGGAATGATTTCTAAATGTTGTGTTAATTTCTTTTCTTTTTTTTGATTAATAAAAAAATTTAAAAAAAAACCCTCTGCTATATCAGTTATGCTTCACTTGTCACAGAACCAACTCTGACTGACGTAAGCAGAAAAAGATGATGGACTAGTTCACAAAATCAAACTTTCAATCATTTCCACTCTTTGTATGATTAGTCTAAAAATTCTCATTCTTAGAGAGTGTCTGGCTTGGCATATTTCCAACTCTTGTTCCTTGGAAGACAGGGCACAGTGACTGACAGGTCAGGCTACAAGTATGCTTCCTAGGGAAAGGAAGTTCCCACAAAGTCAAGGTGCTGTCCCCCCAAAAAGAAATAAATATTAGGAAGTGAAACCAACAAAGGTCCACTATATCCAAAATATGGTCCCAATCTGATTGATGGAGAAGAATTCTGTCCTCTTCTGAGACATCAACAGTCAAAACAAGGAGAAAAGCCAAGGTAGGTAATACTGACTAGTTACAGCATAATCAGTTGGGGAAGGATCATATGCTAGTTGCCTGAAGGAAACATTTTAAACAACGTGTGGAATGATCTAAGTAGTCTTGCAAGTCATAAGGGTGAAGATGAATTGTTTGCATTTTTTCTGTGATCAGCCAATTTCTATATACTTGCAATGTCCTTTGTAAAGCATCATACAATATTTTTTTCAAAAATAAGTTAACAACCATAACACAAAAACAGCCAGAATTTTATTGGGCAGAAAGTCAGTAGGGTAATGACAACTTCTGTATCTTTAGGAGGGTAACAAATCTTCTACTTCCAATTTCAAGAAAGGCGTGATGACCTCTCGTAGTTCCCACATTGTTTGACGCCCAAGCATTCTAGGGAGCACCATTTCAAAGATAAACGTAGGGTCAAAAAATACTATATAACATGAAAGTCCAGTGAAGGTGAGGACACAAAACAAGATGGAAATCCTCAATGCACGTTTCCTACAAGGAAGGAAAACATCTGCGTTAAAGTTCTGAAGAAAACCATTCTAACATGCCTCCTGATTCTTTCACACACTCTATAACATCAGGCAACTAACTAAACTTCTCTTGACCCCAGTTCCTATCTGTAAGAGAAGGAACTTGGAGTAGCTGAGCACTTAAGTCCATGTCAAGGCTGTCATTGGAACTCTAAGATCTCTGGCCCTGAAACAATGAAACCTTGGCTATTGCGAGGCTCTTTCCTTTGAAATGCTTTTCTCACACTATCAACAGATTGTTGCAATTTTTATGATGCCTATTTGAGGGGATATAAAGGCTCAGGCAGTTAGATTTTCATATAATGTGATAAATGGAATACATCTATCTTGCTGCTAGTCTGACCTGAAACAGATTTTCTCTTATAAAATAATATGAAGCTCTTCAAGTCCTTGAGGGCTCCTCCTACTGAGTTGTACTTTATGATATATTTAATTTGTTTGTATTTAAATACTTGTGTTATTATTTTCTATTAATATAAATGCAATATACAGTTGGTGTAGAAAATCTGGAAAATACAGAAAATCACAAAGAAGAAAATAAAAGTCAGATAATTCAATTACCTGGGACAAATACCATCTGTAATATATTTCAGAAGAGAAATTCTAAAGAACAGTTAAAGCTAGCTATGATCTATTTTGCAATTCAACTTGGTGGATTCCAAAACTCTGAGCCAAATTTCTTGGCATTTCCTCCTACTGTGTCTTGGCAGTAACACAAACAATTGATTTTACGTCACATACTTATTAAAGAGCCAATGTTTTTAATATATTCTATAAAGAAGGAGTTTTGAGGGCTGCTAAGATGAAGCAGAGAAGATGCCTGCCTTCAAGGTGCACTAAAGATTGATTTGCTCTTTCTTATGAAGAAAAAATACTCATTACCGAAACATATCTAGTAAATAAGCATAATTCTTCCTAAACTCCTAAATTCATCTTTGGAAATAGTATACAGCAACATTTTTATAGAAACACACTTTAACAGTATATTTTCTAAGGAAAAAATAATGTTTTATAAATTACAGATAATTTGGAAAACAGAGAAGAAAAAAATCTGTAATCCCATCAACCTAATATAACCAGTTATGTTTTCCTTCCTCCCTTTCTCCCTTTCCCCTCCTTCTTTCTTTTCTACCTTCTTCTTTTCTTCCTTCCTTCCTTCCTTCCTCCCCACCTTCTTTGCCTCATTCCTTCCCTCCTGCAGTTGGTTGGATAGTGGCGCTCTAAAATATATGTTCATCTGAAACCTCAGAATGTGACATTATCTGAAATAAGGGTCTCTGCAGCTGTCATTAAGGTAAAGATCTCCAAATTAGATCATCCTGGATTAGGGTGGGCCCAAAATCCAGCAACAGGTGTGGTGGATTGAATTGTGCACCCCAGTTTTTGACATGTTCTTAGTTTTAGTCCACAGTAGTTGCGAACCCATTTAAATAGGGTTTCTTGAAGATGTTACTTCAGTTACAGTGTTGCCCAGCTGATTCAGGATGGGCTTTTATTTAGATTCTTGGAGTCCTTTATAAAAATTCAGTCAGAGAGAGAGAGAGAGAGAGAGAGAGAGAGAGAGAGAGAGAGAGAGAGCGCCATAAAAATAAACTGAAAATCAACAAAACACAGAGGAGAAAGAAGACATCACCAGGTACATTACTATGTGACAGAGAAGTCAAGGGCCAAGGATCTCCAGCAGCCAGCCCCAGAATGCCACAGTCTTTGGGGAAAAATCATTGCCCTGCTGATTCCTTGATTTTGTACTTCTCCTAGCCTTAAAACTGTGAACCACCCCATTGTATTGTATTTGTTTTAGCAGCTAGGAAACCAAAATGACAGCTGTCCTTATAAGAGACAGAAAAGGAGAAGACACAGTCGCAGAGAAGAATGCCATGTGGAAACAGAGACAGAGATTGGAGTTGTGCATCTATAAGCCAAGGGATGACAAGAAGTGCCTGCTACCACCTGAACCTAGGATTCTCCCTCAGAGGCTCCAGAAAGAACTAACCTTGCCAACACCTCGGTTCTGGACTTCTGGCCTCCAGAACTGAGAGAATAAATTTACATTGTTCTAAGCCACCCAGTTTGTGCCAATTAGTTGTGGTAACTCTAGGAACCTGTGGTAGATTAAATTATGTACCCAATTTAAATATGTTCTTAATCTTAATCCTTGTTCACATTCCTAAAGGTGTGAACCCATTATTAATAGGAACTCATGAAGATGTTATTCTTCAGTTGAGTTTGGGCCAACAAAATGAGAGTGGATCTTAATCTGGAATACTAGAGGCTTTATAAAGAGAAAGCCATAGGGAGAAGCAGGAAATCAGCAGGAACCTGGAAGAAAGAAAGGAGAGGACAACACCATGTGGCTGGAAAGTCAAGGAATCCCAAGGATTGTTTGTAGCCAGCAGCAGAACACTAACGTGTTTGGGAGAAAGCAAACCTTGTGGATATCTAGATTTTAGATTTCGACTAGCCTCAAGACAGTGAGTCATTAAATTCCCTTTGTTTAAGCTAACCTGTTGTATGGTATTTGTGATAGCAGTTCTGGCAAACTAGGATAGCCACTTACTATGCCCTTCCTTTCTTTCATTTTTGTTTTCCTTTGTTTTGCTTGCTTTTGTATAGATTATGTTCTTCTAGTTTTTTCCCTTCAGTGAATAGTGTAGGTATGGTTGCATTCATATTTATTTTTTCAAACTAATGAATCATTTGATTTTCACGTGCAAGTCAATATTGTTTAACTTTTCTTTAAATTTTTAAAATGTTGTCTTATTAAGCAAATAAAAGAATGTGTATAATGCTTCTGAATAAGGGTTCAGACAATTTTTCTTTGAAAAACATCATAGCTACTAAATTAAAATGTCTTTTCATAATGACACCTGTATAGAACCAAAGATTATTATTTTATCAATAATTGTATTCATTTTGAATACATCTTCTTTTGTAAAAATAAAAACATTCTTTTGACTGTTGAATACTATTTGCTTTTAATTTTCAGACTTTATCATGCATAAAATCTTTAATTTCCAAGATTTACATATTATTTGTGGTCAATACATAAGGGAACTTTACTATCTTAAAAGGAACTCAAGCTATGAGGACAATGCCAGGAAGAGGCCACCGTCTGAAATTAAACTAGCAAAGATTGATAATGATTGAATAGGTATGTGAGATATACCTTCTCAAAATAATAGTGTATAAATATGCTTTAATGAAACCAGTATATTTCCGATTCTCTAAAAAGTAATTGGACAAAGTCTCAGGCAATCTTAACTAGGATGTAAGGATGTGAAGAAAAGATGGCCAATTCATCTGGATTATAATCTGCCCATATAAAACAATGAAGTGACCATCGAAAACCTTGCTGACTTGCTTTGTCTCTTTCTTTCTTAAATATAATCCTCATAGCACAGCAGTCACCCTATTAAAGTATGCAATTTGTTGGATTTTAGTTTCTTAAAGGCTGTGCTACCATCAACACTAATTTCAGGGCATTTTCACCATCCCTCAAAGAAATTCCATATCCATTAGAGATCACTCCCATTCTTCTTCTTTCCAGTCCCTGTAAACCACTAATCTATTCTCTGTCTGTATGGATTTGCTTATTCTGGATATTTCATATAAATGGAATACGACAATATGTAGCCTTTTGTGTCTGACTTCTTCCACTTAGCATAATGTTTTGAGGATCATCCCATGTTGTATATGTATCAATATCAATACTTCATTCCTTTTTATGGCTGAATGGAATTCCTTTGTGTGGTTACACTACATTTTGCTTCTTCATTCATCAGTGGATGGACATTTGGATCATTTCCACTTTTTGGCTATTGTGACATAACTGCTATCGATACATGTGTACAGATTTTGGTGGATATATATGTTCAGTTCTCATAGGTATATATCTAGGAGTGGATTTTCTGGATCATATGGTAACTCTACAATTAACATTTTCAGAAACTGCCAAATTTTTTTCCGAAAAAAAGCAGCTGTATCATTTACAATCTTGCCTGCAATATATGAGGGTTCTAATGTCTCCACATAATGGCAAACACTTGTTATTGTCTGACTTTTTATTTTAGCCCTCCTAGTGGGTATGAAGTGATATCTCATTGTAGTTTTTTTTTTAAGTTTTTTTTCATTAATTAAAAAAAAATTAACTAACACATTTAGAAATCATTACATTCTACATATGCAATCAGTAATTCTTAATATCATCACATAGATGTATGATCATCATTTCTTAGTACATTTGCATCGATTTAGAAAAAGAAATAGCAAGACAACAGAAAAAGAAATAAAATGATAATACAGAGAAAAAATAAAAATAAAAAATACAAAAAATATATATAAAAAACAAACAAACAAACAAAAAACTATAGCTCAGATGCAGCTTCATTCAGTGTTTTAACATAATTACATTACAATTAGGTAGTATTGTGCTGTCCATTTTTGAGTTTTTGTATCTAGTCCTGTTGCACAGTCTGTATCCCTTCAGCTCCAATTACCCATTATCTTACCCTGTTTCTAACTCCTGATGGTCTCTGTTACCAATGACATATTCCAAGTTTATTCTCTAATGTCAGTTCACATCAGTGGGACCATACAGTATTTGTCCTTTAGTTTTTGGCTAGTCTCACTCAGCATAATGTTCTCTAGGTCTCTCATTGTAGTTTTGTTTGTTTGTTTGGTTTGTTTTGTTTTGCACAGGCGGGTACCGGGAATCGAATCTGGGTCTCCAGCATGGCAGGCAAGAATTCTGCCACTGAGCCACCATCGCACCGCTCTCATTGTAGTTTTGATTTACATCTCCTTAGTGTCTAATGACATTGAACATCTCTTCATGTACATATTGAGTTGTATTATTTATATTTCCTGGATAATAGATCCTTATCAGAGAGAGGATTTACAAATATTTTCCCCCATTTTATGAGTTGTCTTTCTACTTTTTTGTTGGTCACGTCCTTTGAAGCACAAAAGTTTTTAATTTTGATGAAGTTCAATTTCTCTCTGTTTTCCTTTGGTTTCTTGAGCTGTAGGTGCCATACTGAAGAAGTAATTGCCTAATCCAAGGTCAAGAAGATTTACATATGTTTTCTTCTAAGAATTTTATATCTTTAGCTCTTACATTTAAATCTTTGATCCATTTTAAGTTGAGTTTTGTATATGGTGTGAGGTAGGAGTTCAAATTCACCCTTTTGCATATGGGTATCCAGTGTCCCTACACCATTTGTTGAAAAGATTATTCCTTTTCCCATGGGATTGTTTGGCACTTTCCTCAAAAGTCAGTTGGACCCGGATGTATGGGTTTATTTCTGGACTCTCAATTTTACTGTAATTTAAATCAGTAAATTTAACTTTATGCCAGTACCACACCTTCATTACTGCAGCTTTTTGTAAGTTTTGACATTGGGGATTGTGAATCCTTCAACTTCATTGTTCTTTTTCAAGAATATTTTGGCTATTCTGAATCCCTTATATTTCCACATGAATTCTAGAATCAGCTTGTCAACTTCTGCAGAAAAATGGGACAGCTTAGATTTTGATAGAGATTGCACTGAATCTGTAGATCAGTTTTGGAAGTATTGCTATCTTAATATTAAGTTCTCCAAATCCATGAACATATAATGCCTTTCCATTTATTTAGGTATTTAACTTATTATAATGTTGTTTTATAGTTTTTAATGTTCTAGTTTTACATTTGTTTTGTTAAATGTATACCTGTGGAGTTTGTTCTTTTTGATACTATTCTAAAAAGAATTTTTTTCTTAATTTCATTTTTGAATTGTTCATTGCTAGTGTACAGAAAGACACTGATTTTTGTATATTGATTTTGTATCCTGCAACTTTGCCAAATTCATTTATTAGTTCTAACTTTTTTTAGCAGATTTTCTTGGGTTTTGTATGTACAAAATAGTGGCATGCAGAAATAGAAATAGTTTTACTTCTTCCTTTCAAAAATGAATGCATTTTATTTCTTTACCTTCCTTAATTGCCATTGCTAAACCTCCAGTTCAATGTTGACTAGAAGTGGCAAGAGCAGACATCCTTGTCTTTTTTTTTTATCTTGGAGGGAAAGCTTTCAGCCTTTCCACATTAAGTATTACGTTAGCTGAGAGTTTTAAAAATAAATGCCATTGGCGTCCTGGGAAGATGGCGGAATAGGATAGAATGAGTTCAATCCTGCTCCAAAGAAACATTAGAGAAGGGATGGGAGGGCGACTGAGACAGTGATTCCAGAGTGTAACTGACCTGGGAGAATTTTCTGCACGTAGGGCGGCCCTGGTTGCAAAAACTGATGAACTGAGAAGCAGAGAACCAGAGATGTCTGGCAGGTGCAAACAGCCTAATGCAGAAGTCTGGAGCCCTCAGGAGCGCACAGATGAGAAGACAAGGACTAAGAAGTAAGCCAAGCCGTGTTCCTTGAGCCAGTGCAGGCCAAGGACCCAAGACTCACCCCACGCTCCAGGCACTTGAACCCCGTCACCCGTCCCCATTCTCCACGCTCCAAGCACTCCCACCCCACCAATCCTTCGCATGTGTACCCGCCTCACACCCCTACACCAAGTGCAGCCAAACCCACCTCTCCTGCATCCTTCCCAAGCACTACCTCCCTGTCCATGCTCTCTGCAGGCTGAGCCAGCATAAAAACTGCAGGCACTCACCTCCATACCCAGACTACATCCACCCCCAGCCCACATGTCGCATAGCCCCACCCCCTCCACACCCCCTGAACTCTGCACAAGTGTATACTAGTTTACCACACTCTTAGAGCCATGCATATGCACGGCCCCCAGTCAAGCCCCCAAGTGCTGGGAAAGCGCTGACCTATGACCCACTGCCATAGCTCTGCTCATGAGCACAAAGGGCCCCTTGCCCTAGACCAGTGCACACCAGGGCCATGCTCCCCAGACGTGCACCTGCATAACATCCTCCCCAGCCACTGGGTGCCCATGTTCACAGGAACCAACGTAGCATCACCAACCTGCGCCTATTCCTGTGCTGCAATGCATCACCACATTGTTGTGTCCTGCCCTGTGCCCTGGATCCTACTACACATCCATCCTGCAAACACAAGGCTTTAGACTACAGAAAGAAATAAACTTCTAAAGTAAATCAATCAAGTATTTACATACTGCAAAAACAAAAGAAGATGACTAAGCACAGTACAACACTAACAGATATAGCCCAGTCTAATGACCAAATTAAAACTCCAGAGTAATTCATAACACAGAGGTAAGGAAGACATTGTCTTTATTTTAGAACCACACATATTCTTTGAGATCAAAGAAAGAAAGGCTTATCTGGTCTGCAACCTAAATTTTCTGTAGTACATAATCTAACTCAACCTATCTTTATAGTTCATTTGAACAACTGAAACACAGGAAGCGCAGAATAAGAAAGAGATCCTTTAATCCTGTATAGATGATTGTAATGCCTGGATACATCCTAGAGCATATTGAACAGATAATCAAATAGTATTGGTAAAGTCCTTTGAGGGATGGGAGAAAAAAATATGGAACTATTAAACTTTACCATCAGGGAATCCTTTAGGGACATTCAGATCAATAGTCCTTGATCTTGAGACTTACTCTTGTGAAGCTTATGTAGCTAGCGGAGAAGCTTATGTAGCTAGCAGAGAAGCTTAGTCATAGGTATGACTAAGAGTTACTTCTAGAGGATCTCTTTTGTTGCTCAGATGTGGCCTCACTCTCTCTAAGCCCAACTCTGCAAGTGAAATCATTGCCTTCCCCCCTTTGTTGGACATGACATCCAGGAGCAAAAGTCTTCCTGGAGATATGGGAGATGACTCCCAGGTATGAATCCAGCCCTGACACCATGGGATCAACAATTCTATCCTGACCAAAAGGGGGAAAAGAACTGTAACTAATAAAGTATCAGTAGAATCAAGAGGCTACTTTGGAGGTTACTCTTAAGCAAGCTTCACTTAGACATTGCCATCTATCATAACTTGCCCAACCCCAACCAGGACCATTCCAGCCAATCCTGAAGAACACCTAGGGCAATATATAAGATTCTGCAAAGGTTCCATGCACTAGGTTAACTTTCCAGAAACCTACAACCTCCAGATGAGTCCTTGGACTAGATAATTCCTGAAACCTAGAGGGCCCAGCCTCTCCAGAACATCAGACACTTCTATCTCCCTACCCCATATTATTGACAGACCCTTACAACATGAAAAGTTAGAGTGCTATAGCCTAATACCCTTAAAGAGAGGGATGGAAAGATCAAAGGTGATGGTGGAGTTATACAGAGAAGATAGGATTTAACAAATGAATATGATTGCTGAATCATTAAATTGATGTCTCTTGTAGTCTCCAGTATCTTAGAGAAGCTAGAAGTAAAAACCTAAAATGGTGGAATTGTAAGCCATGCCAAAGTCTGAAATCTGTTCTACAACTAATTGTTGTGCTGTGCTTTGAAATTTATTGCTCTTTTGCATATGTTATTTTTCACAAAAAAGAAAAAAAAAGTCAATTGTGATGATAAAAAAATATTTATTACTTTTAGACTCCTGTATTCTGGAGCAGCTAGAAGGAAAAATCTGAGAGGATCATATGGTAGCCCATGACAAACTCTGGGCTACCACTGTCCTGTAACTACTTATTGAAGAGTGCCTTGAAAACTATTGCTTTTTTCTTTCTTTGCTTTGTATATATGCTGTATTATGCAATAAAAATGTTAAAAATAAGTAAATAAATGCCATTTATCAGGTTAAGGAAATTCATTTCTATTCCTATTTTCTTGGGTGTTTTTATCATAAAAAGGGGTTGGATATTGTCAAGAGACTTTGAGATGACTGTAGTTTTTGTTCTTTTTCCTATTAATATGGTATATTACATTGGCATATGATGTATGTAACTATTATAGTTTGCAGTCACCATCCTTTAGGATTTGTGTATGTGTATGAAAGCAATCTGTATTTATACAAATTTATATCTGAAATAAGAAAAATACTATGATTCCAATAAACAAATAGATTTTTCAAGAATTTGAGTAGATAATTTACAAAAGAGGTTAAAACAAGTTTCTAGTCAATAGAGGAGGATGTTCAATCTTCCTCTAGTCTGCACATTTTGGGATGTTTGTCCAGTCCATATTGGCCTCTTTCTCTAACTTACCACACTGTAACACTAGGAGGAGAGTTTTCCACTAAAGGGGGTGGTGGAGCCTGAGCAAGCAGCGGCTGTATTTCTTCAATACTCATTTCTCCAGGACTAGAAGAATCTGTTTTCCTTTCTTGCATTTGGTACTTCCCCAGAGTCATGTCCTTGCAAAAGTTCTTAAGAAAAAAGAGCAATCAACTATTTTAAAATCACAACGATTCTAGATGCCTGCCAGTCTTCTCATAGACAATGCAGAGTGATTTTCATCCACAGCACTTCAGGGGCCTGCACTACAAATCCTTACTGTGTAAGTCCCATGAGGGACTTAGCATGACCATGAGGTCATTAGCAGATGCATGCTTGCCTAACAGAAGGAGACTTACACATTCGCAAAGTAAGGGAGCCCCATGGTAAGAAAGTAAATGAAACCCACAGGCTAATCTTTAACTACTGGATTCTACATTTAGGAAGATGATTATCTTCATGCTGAACTCATATATTCAATTTTTTCATTTTGCAAAAAAAAATGTATTGAGTTTTCTACTGCCTACTAGCAGTGTTCTAGGATACAGGGGTTAATAGAATAAACAAGGAGCATGCATCCTAGTGTGTGTGCAGTTGTAGAGGATGAGGAAAAGGCAATAAACAATTAAACATATATATATATATTAGATATTAAAAGCTGAGATACATACCAAAATGGAAACAAATAGTATGAAGCAATTAGCTGAGATTTGGTGGTGAGGACATTTACCCTAACTAGATGGAATGATTAGGCATCTCTGAGCAAGTGACAGTTAGGTAGATGCATGATTTCATTCATTGTTTCATTTATTCATTCACCTTTATCTCAATGTTAGGAACTCAGGGAGTTCAGAGATGGAGTCATTTTTTAGTTGGGGAAGATTAGTGGAGGTCTGGAGGAATAGATGACCTTTGAGCTAAGCCTTGAAGAACCGGTAATATGTAGACATAAAGAATAAGCTCCAGATGGAGGGAGGTGACGGTGAAGGAGGTCAGGGAGAGAGGAGTCTGAGAGTTTGGGAGTATACCAGAATTATGAGCTGTTCCCTTGACCTAAAACAGAATGCCAGGAGAAAGAGATTTAGGGTGATAAGGCTAGAAAGAAACCAGTTTGTGAAGAACCTCAACCTCTAGGGAAAGAAATACCCCTGGTTTTAAATGTAATTCCTTTCACTTTATCATCATTCGAACTTGTGTAACTGTGAAATATTACCTCCACTCTCTCGATGAGTTTCTCCTTTAATTCATGAACTTCATTACAAGCATCTGCCTGAAAAGACACCCACAATTGTGGGGAAAATGAAAATTACATTTTACTAGTTTATACAATAAAATCTCACTCATTTTGACACCACTTATTTAGATAGTAGCTTTGCTGAACTTTAATTTTACTCAGTAAAATCTCTTGTAGAGAAATTCATAGTGTAATCATGATCAATTACAGAATGAATCATCAAAAGATTAATAGAAGAATTATTCATACTTTATTAGTACACATTTACAGAATAGTAGCTAATTATAAATCATCTTACTCTCAATTCATTTCTCCATTTTTGCTCCTGAAAAAACTTCCACAAAGGCACTATTTGGAGCAATAGATTCCACAGCATGTTTCTGAGAAAACAAGATGCTGGTACTTCTTCTAAATCTTCTAAAATTTATAATTTATAAATGTAAGTTCTCACTATGTTATTATGAACATTTGTCACCCCCACCGCCACCTCCTCTAATTTAGCAAAAGATCTGCCCACAAGAGGGGTCTGGCTCCTCATGTACTTCCCATGTCTCCTATAGATTGTCTGTTAGAAATAACAGATGGTCTCAGATGGTTCTATCAGTAAGAACAAGACAAAGGATGAAAGCAAAGCATCCCCTTCTAAGACATGAACTCCAATTGCACATATGTCAGGAGTAAATAATGCTTTAAAGGTTCTTAAATGATTTGTCCCATAGCAGACTTGCAGGATATCTTAAAAAGCAGAGCAATCCAACACAGCAAGCAAAGTCACTGCCCTCCCCCTCTACTGGGACATGACTCCCAGGGGTGTAAACTCCCTGGCAATGTGGGACAGAAATCCTAGGATGAGCTGAGACTCGGCATCAAGGGATTAAGAAAACCTTCTCGACCCAAAGAGGGAAAAGAGAAATGATACGAAATAAAGTGTTCAGTGGCTGAGAGATTTCAAACAGATTCACGAGGTTATCCTGGAGGTTATTCTTATGCATTATATAGATATCCCCATTTTAGTTTACGGTGTATTTGAGTGGCTAGAGGGAAGTGCCTGAAACTGTAGAGTTGTGTTCCAGTAGCCATGTTTCTTGAAGATGATTGAATAATGATACAGCTTTCGCAATGTGACTGTGTGATTGTGAAAACCTTGTGTTGAAGCTCCTTTTATCTACAGTATGGACAGATGAGTTAAAAATATGGATAAAAAATAAATAATAGTGAAACAAATGTTAAAATAAATTGAATAGGTTGAAATACTAGTGATAATGAAAGGGGATGGTAAGGGATATAGAAATAAAATAGAGGGAACAAAGGTTAAAATAAACTGAGTAGATGGAAATACTAATGGTCAATGACAGGGCGGGGTAAGGGATATGGTATGTATGAGTTTTTTCATCTTATTTCTTTTTCTGGGGTGATGCAAATGTTCTAAGAAATGATCATGGTGATGTACATACAACTATGTGATGATATTGTGAGCCATTGATTGTACACCAAGTATGGAATGTTTGTATGTTAAGAATGTATTTGTATGTTGTTTTGTCAATAAAAATATTTTTTAAAAGCAGAGCTATAGCCAGAAGAACGGCATACTGGGATTCAAGAAAGATGGGTTCTAGCAAATGCCATTTCTAGAAGTTGATTCTTAGAGAAATACTTTAAAAACAAACAAAGAAATGGATGTTTGAGGTAAATATCTATTATAAAGCCCCAAATGTTAAAAAAATTTAATAAATCCAAAAATCATTAATCATCACTGCATTATATGGCAGTGAAAATAAAAAGGTAAAATAACATCTACTGGCTGAGAAAACTGTTGAAGAAAAAAATGCTAAGTGAAAAAAGGAAGTTGCCAAACCACATATCATGATTCCCGCAAAAACAATAACAGCAATATGTAAATATATGTATAGAAAAATCTGAAAGAATATAATAAAGTGTTCATGGTGTTTCTCTTTGAGGGAGTGGGATTATTTTTCATTTTTTATATGAATGAGTCCTAGGATATTTTAATTATTACAATAAGCATGCATTAACTTTTTAGAAGAAAAAAATATGTATACATGTATATCAGTAAGTTCCTTCCCAGGTCTAAATTTTTGAGTCTACCTTTATCTCAATGTGTAGAATGTTGTGGGAGTTGAAGATGGAGGCACTTTGTGGGTGGGGGTGATCAGGAGAGGTTTGGAAGAGCAGATGACATCTGAGCTAAGCCCTGAAATAATAGATAATATGCAGACATGAAGAACAAGCTCCAGATGGAGGGAGGAGGCCATTCACTGAAATTCTCTGAGATTTCTTTAAAGAACTGTCTTTCTTTCTTACTTGTAAAGCATTTTATCATCACCTGGACAAATTTGTTGTCCATATCTCCTAATTGCCTTTTAATTTTCGTGATCTTCTCCTATACAACAAAAGAATAAGGTTAAGTTGTAACGAATGAGGAGTGAAATTGAAACATAAAAAAATAAGATGATTCTTAGGAGAAACTTCATTCATGATCAAAAAAGTCTTCAGATTTAAGAGAAGCAATTTTCCCCATACTGTACTGGGTGCTGATCTCCAAAAAATCAACATTATATCAAATCAACAAGACATTATTGGTCATATCCTATGCAGGTGGCCATCGAACATGGCATTGTACTGGTTGGATACAAGTAATATGAGTCTTTACTCCAAAGGATTTTATAGCTGAATTGGGGAATGTATAGTCTACAACATTTTTTACCAAGTTCATACATCACCAGACAAATTGTGTGGTTCAATTATTTAGAACAGAGCTATGATAGGATAATCACATTTTATTTGATATACCAGTTTATTTCAATAGTAAACATCTTTGCATATTATATATCAAAGATAACTGTATCAAAAATAACTGTGATACGATTAAGTCTCAAAAGGTAAGTCTGGAGATTTACATGGAGATTTCAGAAAACTTTATGGACATGGGAACTTACAGCCTAGAGGCTACCTCAAGATTCCTTTCCTCAACTAAAAGGTCTTTTCAATTCATTTGTTCCTAGGTTTTAAAATACACAATTTTAACAATTTTTCCTCCTCCCTCTTTCATGCTTTTCTGAATTACTCCATTTCTTCATTAGGAATAAAAATATGCAATATTATTTTAACGTCATTAGCACTTATTTCTCCCTTAAATTTCCCACACTTATTTGCTGTTTCTATTATTTCCCTCTGTTTTCCTTTTTTGCTTTACCAAAGCAAACCTGAAACCCTTCCACTAACTTTGCCTCTTGCTTCTTTAACAGTTTATATTTAAAGTTCTTATTAATTTATATTACTGCATATGTGTCTGTGCAGTCTTTCCCATCAGCCTATAGGCATATTAGGACAGAGCTTGTGCCTTTTCTACTTTTTCAAAAAGTCAGGTTTATTGAAGTATAATTTACATATGGGAAAACTCACCCTTTTAAAGTGCCCAATTCTATGAAGTTTTAAAAATGCATCCTGCTCATATAACTACCACCACAACCAAGCTACAGAATATTTCAATCACCCCAAAAAGTTCCTCGTGCCCCTTGATCAAACCTCTCCTCCCTTTTCCTACCAGCCTCCCCAAACTGTGAATCTATTTTTGTTCCTTTAGCTTTGCCTTTTCCAGAATGTTACACAAATGGATTCATACAGCATGTAGTCTTTTGAGGCTGGCGTCTTTCACTGAGCATAAGGCATTTGCAATTCACTCATGATGTTCTGGACAGTTTTTCGTTTTTAAGCTCAGGTCTGTTTCTTTAATGTAAATACAAAGCAGAATGTCTTGAGTTTAGAGAATCTCCATACATATGCATTGCTTCCCCTTTCATATTACCCCAATCCCTTTCTTTCTTTTTTTTTTATTTCACTTTCATTTGTCTTTCCATCTCCTCTTTCTCCTCATTCTTTTGATATTAGTCCTTCCCTACTCTCATCACTTGCTGAAACCCACTTTCCTGTAATAACTCACAAGCTGACTTTTGGAGGACATTTCTAAAGACAGAATATTTCTTGGCCTCTGTCCTCTTCTCATTTTTCACAGTTTGCAATTTCTAAAGTCAAGGGCTAGTGAAACACACCCTTGACTTTTTTTTTTATTTTTTACTTTTTTTTATTGTAAAATTTAAATACATGCAAAGCAAATAGAGAAAAAAAAAAAAAAGAAAGAAATTTCAAAGTACACTTCAACAAGTAGTTACAGAACAGATCCCCGAGTCTATTATGGGCTACCATTCCACCATCTCAGATTTTTCCTTCTAGTAGCTCCAAAGCACTGGAGGAATATTAATACAGTGACTCAGCAGCCATGCTCGTTTGCTAAATCCCATTTTCTCTGTTAGACCTTCTTCTTTAATCCTTCTCCCAATCTATAGGGATCTTTGGACAATGCCTGTTCTGACTGTTTCATGTTGAGAAGGGGTGTTCACACTAAAAGATAGGGGGATGAAATTAATTGATAATCTTGGATTTTCAGGATTTACCTGACCTAGGAACCTCCAGGAATTATATGTTCCAGGAAGGCAAACCTAGTGCCTGAACCTTTAAACAGTCTCAGTTCAAGCCCTAGGTGTGTATCGGCAGGAGTGATGTTTGTTGGGGTTTAGCAAACCGTGGTAATTAGCACTATCTAATTGAAGCTTACATAAGAGTCGCCTCTTGGCTCCTTTTGATCTCTCTTGGCCACAGATGCCTTATTTTATTACACTTCTTTTCCCCACTTCAGTCAGGAAGGCATTGTCCCATGGTGCCAGAGCCAGGCTCACCCCCGGGAGTCACACCCCACATTGTCAGGGAGACTTTCACCCTGAATGGCTTGTACCACACAGTGGGGAGGGTAGCGATTTTCCTTGCCGAGCTGGGCTCAGAGAGAGGCCACACCTGAGCAACAAAGAAACAACTTTTAGCCTCATTATCAGCAGTCTTAGCTTCTCCCCTACAGAAATAAGTTTTATAAGAGCAAGCCTCAAAATCCAGGGCTTGGCATATTTTCTTGGGAGATCCCAATGTCTGAGAGTTTAATAGTTCCATATGTATATGGAAATAAATATATCCCCTCCACTCTGCCTTCAGACCCTCAAAGGACTCTACCAATACTTTTAAATTATCAGCCTACTATAGTTGAGGTGTATCTGGGTAGTACAATAAGCTATACAGAATTACAAGGCATCATTCCCGTTCTGGGCTCCAGGACTTTGGATTGTTAAATGAACTATCTCAAAAGATTGATTTAGATTATGTGTTACAGAAAATTTAGGTTCTAGGTATAATAAACCTGTCTGCCTTTGGTCTCATACAGCAGCTGAAGTTCTAGAGAACATACACTGTCGTCTTTTACTCTGTATTCTAATTTACCTTAGACCCAGCCAGATTGGCTCCATTTTTAAACTTTAATTGAGGCCTGATCTCTTTTTTGGTTATTTTAACTATTACTGTCCATAGCTATGCTAAGTCTCAGGGCAGCACTCCGTTTCTGGGGCTTACGCGTCAGAGCTACTCAAAGTTCCAGGGAAATACCAACTGATAGATCTATAGCTCAGCATCTCAGAATCTAGAAACAAATTTACAACTTCAGACTAAGTGTGGCTGCTGTAAGGACCCACAATCTAGGCTCCCATTCTCTTGTAAGTATTTTCTGAGAGACCTTAGCACATTTGCTCTTTTGTTTCTAGCTTATTTCGCACAACACATTGGCCCCAAGGCTTATGCAGTACGTCGCGTGCCTCTCCGTGTCCATCCTTGTTATAACCACACCATATTCATATCACTGCTCACCGTTGTGCTTCTCAGTCATTGCATCCTACGCGGCTTTTCTTTCTAACTAGCACAAAATGGGTTGCGATTTCAAAGTGTCAAACTAAAATTACAGTTAAAAGTATTTTTCCCTTGGTGATAAATCTGTGCTGATCCGTAGAAGGGTTTTAATGTAAGAAGGGTCAAATAAATATTACTTTCTTAAAACAAACAAACAAAAAAGGCATGTCTTACTCCCTTCCTTCTTACAATGCTGACAATTTAAAGTCTGTCTTGAGCCAAAGCAGAGGCTGGCAATTTCAGTGAAAGGAGATAGCTAGGCATGGACTTATTTCTTTTTTTAAGGGATTTTTTTCTTCGTAGGACTGAAGTTACAATAGAGGGAAAACACCCACAACAACAAACCAGCACTCAGGACTCTGGCGTCCAACTCTTGTCTAAGTTGGCCACTACCTTTCTACCCTTCAGCTCTAACAATTTATGTCTCTTCAAAAAAAAAAAGGAAAATGAAATGCTTTCCTGACAAGATCTCTAAGAAATGCAAGGAGATAAAAGAACAGGAAAATTCTGGAGACTACAAACCCACATGAGGATTCTTCATGAAGTCATCAAAGACCAGCATGAACATACATCTTATACTCTAACAGTACATTTCTCGACAAATATTTCCTGGATGTCTTCTCTGTACTGTGTGAGATGCTGGGACACAAAGATTAAAAAGATTGAGTGGCTCTCCTTTAAGGTACTCATCATTCCTTTCAGATGGCATGAAAATATAAACCTATCAAACTTGTCTGAGTTTCTGGGTAAACAGAAAAGTTTAGCCTTTGGTGTCATCAAAGTTTTTATAAAAGAGGGGATATGCAGGAGAACTGACCACCAGAGAGCACTCCTCCTTGAAATAAGAAGACAGGTCTTAATTCTCCTTATGACATGCTAAACAGCAGACGGGGCAGGCAGAGGCGGAAGAAGTTCCCACCTTCCAGATCGTCTTTTCCAAGCCTCCAGCTTACCTCGATGTTTGACCCCTGATCTGAGTCAAGGTCCTGGTGTGACTCCAGCCTTTCAATTTGGCCCTCCAGTGACATCACCTCATTTAATAAGCTGCAAACAAACCAAGAAATGAACTAAGTCCCACAGATAAAAAAAAAAATCACACCAAGGAGGAGATATTTTTGATCTTTTAAAAATGAAATGCTGTTAATGTATAAAAGGACTTTCTGATAGTGATTGTGTTTGTACAGGAAGTCATAAATGAAATTCAAGAAAGTAAAAAAGCACTCTAAGTAATCTAGATAATATGAAGAGATATAAGGCTTAACTGGGTACAGGAGCAGAATATTAATATGATTGAAATGGAAGGTTAGAGAAAATTTCTAGAAAAAAACATAGAAGACAATTTTGGGGACTTAGGACTAAGCAAAGTGTTTTTAAACTTCACACCTGTCATATGATTCATAAGAGGAACAGTTGATAGATTGGATCTCATTAAAATTAAAATGTTTGCTTAGTAAAAGATCTTGCTAAAAATATGAAAAGATAAATTGCAGTCTGGGAGGAAATAAGTTGCATATCAGATATTAGGCAAAGGCCTTATATTTTGAAATATATAAAGGACTCTCAAAACTCAATATTATAAAAAGAACAATCCAATTAGAAAATGGGTAAAAGACATGAACAGACATTTCCCCAAAGGGGAAACACTTGAAAAGATGCTCAACATCATTAGCCATTAGAGAAATGCAAATTAAAATTACAGTGAAATATCACTACACTTACCAGAAAGGCTAAAATGAAAAATAGAGACAATATCAAATGTTTGTCAGGGATATAGACAAACTGGATTACTCATGCATTGCAATGGGAATATAAAATGGTGCGACCACTCTGGAAAATAGTTTGGCAGTTCCAATCAAAACTAAAAATGCACTTACCTAAGGATCCAGCAATTTCACTCTTGGGCAATGATCCCAAATAATAATGATTTATTTCACACAGAAACTTGTACATGGACATTCACGAAGTTTTATTCATAATAGCTAAAAACTAGAGACTACCTAATTGTTCTTCAGTAAATGAATGGCTAAACAAACTATGATACATGCACACCACAGAAAATGATTCAGCCATAAAAGGGAAGAAACAATTGGTACGTGCAACAACTTGGATGAGCCTTAAGGAAATTTTGCAAGTGAAAAAAGCCAATCTCAAAAGGATACATACTGCATGATACTTTTTATGTAACATTTATGAAATAATGTAATTATAGAAATATAGAAGAGAGTAGTGGCTATCATGATTTAGGGTTGGGGGTACTGGTGTGGCCTGAGAGGGGCTATAAAAGGAATCTTATGATGGTGGTACGTTAGAGGATCTTGATTGTGGTGGCGGTTATACAAGGCTACATATGTGCAATTTTATTGATTGTACCATCTCTTGTTTGTCAATTTCTTGGTTTTGAAGGTTTACTATAGTTGCACAAGATGTAATCATTGGGGGAGGCCAAAGGAAGCATGCATAGGACTTCTCTGTATGTTTATTTTCAACTTGCTCTAAATATATAATTATTTCAAAATAAGAAGTTAAAAATAAAAATGTAGATTAAAAAAGGGGGGGTTGCAGGAGAGAAAAAATGAAAAAAATAAAATTAGTAAAAAAGATAAAACTGGCTAGATTCACATTCATCGTCCAAGGTTTTGGTCTACAGATCTCTGCCAAATGTAAAGGCCTATGGCCCAAACACTTTACAAAATTAATTCAGGAAATATTTGTTCAGCATTTACCATTTGCCAGGTATTATGCTGAGTACTGGTTAGTATAATAGAGAACAATGCAGGCAAAATCCTTGCCCTACTGGAGTTTATATTCTAATGGAGGAGGCAGACAAATGTATAAAATTAGAATGTTAGTAATGTTTGAGTACTTCTGATTCCAATCAAGATGAGGTAACAGGGACTAGATCTACTCTCCCACCTTACATAATTAAAACATTGAAAAAGCAAACAAAATAATGGCTTTTACACACTGTAATAACAGGCAGTACAGGAAAATGATACCTCAGAGATGATATTATCTGATGATCTGTATGACTACTTCAGCTTACTGGCTGGAGAAATTTCCAGGCTTCAACGCACAGAAGCAAAATTCAGGAGAAGCCTAGTGGTATTCCTGAGTTGAGAAGATAGAGTTGGTATTTGGGGAGGCCAATGGTGTACCACATTTGTATAGCAGAGTACCATAGAGGAGAGAGCTGCACAGAAAAAGAGCTCCAGAGATCTGCAGAGTATTTCATTTGAGTCTTCAGCTGAACACTGATCATCATGCATGTTTGATGAAGCTACTCAAGATGGCAAAAAGCCCACCAGATTGGAGTGGATGGAACAATCTCAAACACTCATATGAAACCAAGAACAATTAGTGTTCATTTCAGCCAGAGTGGAAAAACCATGCAATACACAGGTATTATGTGCACACTGGCCTGAGAAGGGCATTTCTTCAGTGGTGAGGCATGGTCTTATCTAACAAAGAGTCAAGTCTTGGTAGAATCAAACTGTTTCTAAGAAATATAACTATATATCAGTTATATATATATCTCAAGAATTATTCAGCACAAAACAAGGTAAAATTCACAATGTCTGGCATTCAATAAAAAATTTCTAGGCATGCAAAGAAGCAGGAAAATACAGCTTTTTAGGAGGTGAAAAACCAATCAATAGAGAAAGTTTCAGAAATGCCTACAAATGATAGAACTCGTAGATGAGGATATTTAAAAAGGTAACTGCATTTTATTTTCCAAGAAAGTAGAGAAAACATGAGCATATTAAGGAGAGATACAAAAAGACCTAAATCAAACTTCTAGACAGTCAAACTAAAATATCTGAGATGAAAAATATACTGGATAGGATTAACAGCACATTAGACACTGCAGGAAAAAAAGATTAGTGAATTTGAAGACATAACAATAGAAGTTATTCAAAATAAAACACAGAGAGTAAAAAAGTCTGAGAAAAAAAACAGAGTATCAGTGAGTCATGGGTAAACCTAAAGTAGCCTAATATATGTGCAATTGAAAACCTTGAAAGGAAAATATGGAAAAGAAAAAATTATTTGAAGACATAACAGTTAAAGTTTTTCCAAATTTGATTCTAAAAACCTATAAACTTACAGTTATGAAGCTCAATAGAATCTACACAAAAGAAAAATGAAGAGAACTACACCAAACCTCACCATAATCAAATTGATTAAAGGCAGTGATGAGGAAGTCTTGAAAACAAGCAAGAGCAGGGGGCAGGTAGGTGCAGAAGACACATTATTTATAGAGAAATACAGATAAGAATGATGGTTAATTTATTCTTAGAAACAATGGAAGCCAAAATTCAGCAACATCTTTCAAGTACTGGAAAAAAAACAAAACCTAACAGAACAAAATCTATCAGCCTAGAGCTCTATACCCCGCAAAATGTCTTTAAAAAATGAAGGTCCCCAATACATTCCAGAGTATTTTAGGCAAAAAACAGAAAAGTATTTGCAAAGTTCCCTTGAAGGACTGGGAGGAAATTTGGAAATTTTAAATTTCTCCCTGGGGAATTCCTGATAGTCTCACAAGTGTTAGGGACTAATAAGTCAAGCCTTCAATCTTGGGGTTTGCCCTTATAAAACTTATTCCTGCAAAGGAGTAGCTAAGCCTACTTATAATTATGCCTAAGAGTCATGCCCAGAGAACTTCTTTTGTTCCTTAGATATGGCCATTCTGTCTCTAAGCCAACTCTGTAGCTAAACTTAATACCCATCCCACTATGAGGGACATGACTCTCAGGAGTATAAATCGCCCTGGCAATCTGGAACATGACTCTCAGGGATGAGCCTGGCCCCGGCATCATGGGATTGAGAATGTCTTCTTGACCAAATGGGGAGAAAGAAATGAAATAAAAAGTTTCAGTGGCTAAGAGATTTTGAATAGAGTTGAGAGGTCATTCTGGAGGTTACTCTTATACAAGTTTCAGCGAGACTGCAAACTGCTAAAGCATGCCAAGCCCCAACCAACAGTATTCCTGAAAACCCCAAAGAATACCCTGGGCTCTGGTTAACACTCTCTATATGTTTTACCCAGTAAGTTTATTTTTTTTCAGAAACCTTAGACTGCCAGATTGTTCCTATGCCAGATAAGCTTTGAAACACAGAGGCACCAATCATTCTAAGAACATCCACCAGTTTAATTCCTCTACCCCATAAGGTTGACACCTCTTTCCAGCATGAAGAAGTTAAAATGGTCATTGCCCAGATATCCCTGAAGATTTAGAGAATGATCAAATGGGAGGGAGGAGGTGTAATGGGGAAATTCAGATTTAACAAATGATTATGATTACTGACTCACCATATAGATATTTCTTTTCAGTTTCTGGGGTATTCAAATAGCTAGAAAGAAATATTGGAAATTGTTGAGCTGTAATCCAAGTAGCCCTGATCTTTGAAAATGACTATATAGCTGCATAGTGAAAAAAAAAAAGGTCAGTTGCCCCTGTGGGAGGGGGAAGAATGAAGGTGAAATCCAGGCTTTTTCAGATGTGAAAAGCTGAAAGACTACATCACCATGAGAACTGTATTACAAAAAATATTTTTAAAGCTTTTCAGGCAGAATGAAAATGATACCAGATGAAAATCTGTATCTCCACCAAGGAATGTAAAGCACTGAAAATGGTAAATATGTGACTAAATATAACTCTTTTTTGTTTAATCTTTAAAAGTCACTTTAAAGATAGTTAACTGGGGTGCATGGGTGGTTCGGTGACAAAACGCATGCCAGCCGTATGGGAGACCCGGGTTTGATTCCTGCCCCACGAAACACCTTCCCCGCCCCTCCCCCCACAAAGACAGTTAACCGCTTAAAGCAGAAAACAATGTCTCCATATTGTGGGACCTATGACAAATGTAGAAGTAGATGTGTGAAAACAATAATGCAAAGGCAAGAGGAGAGAAATGGAAGTATACCATATACCAAGTGGTAAAATATTATTTGAAGTAGATTTTGGTAATGTAAAGAATTATTCTTTATGAAATGTCCATCAAGAGACAAATGGACAAGCAAAATGCGGTATATTTATACAGTGGAATATTATTCAGCCATATAAAGGAAATGAGTACTGATTCATCCTACAATACAGATGAACATTGAAAACATTATGCTAAGTGAAAAGATCTAGTTGGAAAAAAAAATAAACTACATACTACGTGATTCCACACACAGGAAAGATCAAAACGGGGAAAGCTAGAGAGATAGAAAGTAGGCTGGCGGCCTGGGGAATGAAAGGCTATGGGGGTGACAGCTAAAGGATGTAGGGTGTCTTCTTGAGGCAATGAATATGTTCTAAAATTGAAGTGGTGATGGTTGCATACATCTGTGAATACACTAAAAGCCAATGAATTCTACAATATTTAAGGTTGAATTGTACGGAATGTAAATTATATCATAATAAACTTGTTAAAAAAAGAATAATTCTATATAAACACCAAAGCAACCATTTAGGAAAAAAAAGATAGATAGAGCTAATAATCCAGAAAAGGACATAAAATGAAACCCAAAAATATATTAAATCAAAAAGCAGGCAGATAAAGGGGGAAAATTGAAACCAACAGCAGATGGGACAAATGGAAAAAAATAGCAAGATAGTAAATTTAAACTCAGTCATATCAATAATGGCAATAAATGTAAAGGCTTAAGCACTCCAATTATAAAACAGATAGTCAGAAAGGATGAGAAAACAACATTTAACTCTACACTACCTGTAAAAAACTATTTTAAATATAAAGCTAAAAATAGGTTAAAAGTGCAACATTAGAAGGAAATGTACCGTAATAGCACTAATTAAAAAAACAAACTGGAGTGGCTAATTAATATCAGAGAAGAATATTTCCAGGAAAAGAATATGACCAGGGATAAAAAAGATAATTTATGATGATTATAGGGTTAATTTGTCAAAAAGACATAGTAGTTGCAAATATTTATGCATCTGAAAACAGAGTTTCAAAATAGATGCAAAAACTGATAGAACTGAGAGGAGAAGTAGACACATCTACAATTATAATTTGAGATTTCAATACATATCTCTCAATAATCTATAGAAGTAGACAAAATCAGTAAGTAAATGGAAGACTTGAATACAACTATCAATCAACTTGGCCTAATTTATATTTGTAGAATGCTCTACCCAACAACGATATAATATACACAGTGCACACAGATATGAAAATAGACCCTAACCTGAGCCATAGAACAAGATTCAATAAATTCAAAAGTAGGCAAACCATACAAATTTTGTTCTCTGGCCACAATGGAATGACAAGTCAATTAACAAAAGGAAATCTGGAAAATCCCTAAATATTTGGAAACTAATTAATATATTTCAAATAATCCATGGGTCAAAGAAAAAATCAAAGGGGAAACTGGGATGAATTTTCAATCAAATGAAAATGAAAACACAAGAGTATCTAAATTTGTCGGATGTGCTAAAGCAGTTTTTAGAGGGAAATTTAGATCACTAAATGCCATTATCAGGAAAAGATGAAAGATCTTTCCATGACCCAAATGTTCACCTTATGAAATTAGGAAAAGTAGAGCAAATTAAACCCAAAGCAAGTGGAAGAGTGAAAATAATAAAAATAAGATCAGAAATGAATGAGAACTTTTTTAAAAAAACAGAAAAATTGAGAAAATCAATGGAATCAAAAGTTGGTTCCTTCAGAAAACCAGTAAAATGTATAGTTGTCTATCTAGACTGATACATGGAAAAAAAGAGAAGATACAAACTACCAATTTCAGGAATGAGAGAAAGGACCTCAATACAGTACCTAAAGACATTTAAAAATACAAGGGAATATTATATTATAAATGACTGTTTGCCAATAAATTAGGCAACTTACATGAAATGCACAAATTCCTTCAAAGACACAAACTACCCACTAAAGTTCATTAGAGTTAGATATATTGATTGAGAAAGTCTTCTTGACCAAAAGGCAGAAGAGAAATTAAAATAAAGTTTCGGTGGCTGAGAGACTTGAAATAGAGTCGAAGGGTCATATTGGAGGTTATTTTTATGCATCATATAGATATCCTCAAATACTTCTGTTGAATTGTAATCCAGTAGCCCTGATTCTTGAAGATGATGTTATAACTATGTAGCTTTTACACTGTGACTGTGTAATTGTGAAAACCTTATGACTGATAATCCCTTTATCCAGTGTATGGACAGATGAGTGAAAAAATAAGGACAAAAATAAATAAATAATAGGGTAGATAAGGGGTAAGGGACATTTTGGGTGTTCTTTTTTATACTTTCATTCTTATTCATATTTTCTTTTGGAGTAATAAAAATTTTCACAAACTGTGGTACACAGCAATATGATGATACCGTGAACCACTGGTTGTACACTTTGGATGATTATATGACACGTGAATATATCTCAATAAAATTGCATTAAAAAAAAGAGTGTTTGAGTAGCCCTAAATGTTTATTGAAGAAATTGAATTTGAAGTTAAAAATCTTACCACCAAGAAATCTCCAAGGCATCTGGCTTCCCTTGGTGATTCCGGCAAAATTCAAGGAAGAAATTATAACAATTCTACACAAACTCATTCAGAAAATTAAAGAGGTAGGAGCACCTCCCAACTTGTTCTAGAGGCAAATCTTATTCTGATATAAAAACTGTATTTTACAAGAAAAGAAAGCCATTGACTACTGTTCTAGTTTACAAGCTGCTGGAATGCAATAAACCAGAAATGGAATGGCTTTTAAAATGGGGAATTTATTAAGTTGCAAGTTTGCATATTCTAAGACCACAAAAATGTCCAAATTAAAGCAAGGCATTTTTATAAATGTCCAATCTAAGGCATCCAGGGAAAGATACCTTAGTTTAAGAAGGCCGATGACATTCAGGGTTTCTCTTTTAACTGGAAAGGCACATGGCAAACATGGCGACATCTGCTAGCTTTCTCTCCAGGCTTCTTGTTTCATGACTCTCTCCCGGGAATGTTTTCCTTCTTCGTCTCCAAAGGTCTCTGGTTGTGTGGGCTCTAAAGCTTTTTCCAAAATGGTTCCCTTTTAAAGGGCTCCAGTAAGCAATCCCACCTTGAATGGGTGAAAACACATCTCCATGGAAACCATCTGATCAAAAATTACCACCCACAATTGGGTGGGTCACATGTTCATGGAAATAACAGAAAAAGATGCCACCAGCAATACTGAATGAGAATTAAAGGACATGGCTTTTCCGGAGTACATAATATCTTCAAACCAGCACAACCACTATCTCTCATTTATATAGATGCAAAATTTTAATTTTAGCACACTAATTCCAAAAACAAATAGAAAGGATAATACAGCATTAACCAAATAGTGTTTATTCTGGGAATGCAAGCCGGCTTTAGCATTCAAAAATCATTCATTGTAATCCACTTTATCACTATTTGTCTAAAAACAAACATACAGACAAAAAAACGCATATGATCATTCCTCTATGTAGAAAAAGCTATTGAAAATTCACTGTACATCCCTGACTTAAAAAAAAAACAAAAAACCTCAGTAAACTACGAAGAGGAAACTTTCTCAATTTAATGAATGTGCATCTATTAAAAAGTGACAACTAATAGCATATTTAATATTTGAAGTACTTAATACTTTTAAACATGCTTTTCTTTTTTCTTTTTCATTTTTTTTTTACATGTGCAGGCACCGGGAATCAAACCCAGGTCCTCTGGCATGACAGGCAAGCATTCTTGCCTGCTGAGCCACCATGGCCTGCCCCAAACATGCTTTTCTTGTAAGACAGAACAAAGTAAGGTTTTCACTGTCAACTTTCCTATTCAACATCGTACTGGAGGTTCTAGCAATTATAATACAGTGACAAAAATAAGTAAAAGACATAAAGATCAGAAAGAAAGATATAAAACTATCTCTATTCAAAGATATAATTACTATGAAGGAGATCCCAAATAATCTACAAAATATACTGGAAGTAATGAGTTTAGCAAGTTCAGAGGACAAAAGGACACAGATACAGTTGCATTTCTACATATTAGCAACTAACTATTTAAATTTGAAAATTTTAAAGTACCATTTATAATAGCACCAAAAACCTAAATGACTTAAGGTATAAACCTAACAAAATATGTACAGTATGTGTAGCCCGAAAACTGCATATAACTGATGAAAGAAATCAAATACCTAAATAGATAGAGTACTACACCATATTCACAGACCTGAGGACTGAAGTGTTAAAAATGCTAATAATCTCCAAAACGATCTATGAATTCATTGCAGTACCAATCAAAATTACAGTAGGGATTTTGTGGGAAGGTGGGAGACTAAGAATCTCCAAGAATTAGTCCCTCCACCGAACAACTATTAAACAGGCAGCAACTGTCTGAATCAATGATTTAAAAATTCTGGAATCCAAAAGAACCCTCCGCAGCAACCTGGGAAGAGCAGAAGGAGGCTGGTAAATTACAGTAAATGCCAGCAAATTGCTCTCTCTGCATGGTGGTTCCTGTCACCCAGACCTCACTCTCACAGCCTGTAACAGTTGGATCCAGCTTCTGGCTTAGCTTGCTGATACCAGAGAGGATCATAAAAATCCACTTCTCCAAGATCAGGGGTGGGCATGGGCCAATCTCTGATCACTGCTTTAGATTAATTAATTTGGATCAGTGGGGTCCTGCCTCTGAGGATGGCCCTCATTCCAATTTTTGCTGGACCAAGGTGGTAGAGGAGGCTTAAAGAAGGTATACCCCTACAGAGCTGCAGACGACAGCTGAAGGGCTGAAGTTGCTGGGAAGTGACTGAGTCAAGAAAGCACAGTTTGTGGGGGCCATAGAGAAAGACCCTGGTGCCCTTTTTAGACCCTTACTCGCACCCTTCCCAGAGCAGTTTGGAGCTCTCTGTGGGTCGCTGGACTTGTTCCTGCTGTTAAAGACAGACTTGGAAAGCTCCTCTCCAGAGTGCCTCCATCCCAGAAATTGTCCTCTAGGCAAAAGCAACTTGACACAAGGAAAATACTGTAAGAAACAATGTACACAGATGGTCTCAGGTGAAGGCTTACCTCCTATAAGTCCAGCAGTGGAATGCCAAGAGAGGGAGAATTTCTCTCCTCTGGGAAGTAGAGGGGAAATTCACTAGCAAGTACAACTACAGGATAAGAAACAGGCCCAGAAAATGCAGGGAAGAAACTTCACAGTGTTTTTGCCTCGGGATGACCTTCCTGATAGGAAGACTGAACTCTGACAGAGATCACCAGAATACATAAGGCCATTTGGCAAAAATGGTGAAAGATGTTTTTTCTTAGCTTTGCTTGATTTTATTAGCTCCTGACATTCAAGAAAATCTCTGTCACATCACTAACTGGTTAAAAAATCAAGAAACAGACAACTCAGGAAATAAGTCCCAGGGTTAAGTTTTAAAATATTAAAATGTACAGTATGCAACAAAGATTACAAGACAAAGAATTAGAAATGATGGCCTACCCAAAAGAAGAGAACAAAAATCCAGAAAACATCAATGAAGAAGATCAGATTATGGACATATTGCATAAAGACTTAAAAAAAATTGATCTTCAATACGTTCAAGGAGAAGGAAGCGACAGAGAAAGAGCTAAAGGATATCAGGAAAACTATGAATGAACAATATGAGAATCTCAATAAAGAGCAAAATCTTTAAAGAGAACCAAAAGACCAAGTGGAGTTGAAGACCACAACAACTGAAATGGAAAAATTTCCAGGAGGGTTTTAGCAACAGATTGGAGCTGGTAGTAAAAAAAAAAGAGAGAGAGAATCAGCAGATTTGAAGACAAGAACATCGAAACGAGCCAACAACAGAAAGAAAAAAAGAATTATAGCAGGGAAAATAGCCTAAAAGATGTCTGGACACCATCAAGTACACCAATGAGTACTCACTTTATGTGAGTACCATAGGGAGAAAAAAAAGAGAAAGAGGAATAAGAGATAGTCAAAGAAATAATGATAGAAAATTTCCCACACTTATCAAAACTTGAGCATATGCACTGTTCTAGTTTGCTAGCTGCCAGAATGCAACACACCAGAGACAGATTGGCTTTTAATAAAAGGGGATATATTTTGTTAGTTCTTCAGAGGAAAGGCAGCTAACTTTCCACTGAGGGTCTTTCTTATGTGGGAAGGCACAGGATGGTCTCTGCTGGCCTTCTCTCCAGGCCTCTGGGTTCTAACAACTTTCCCCGGAGTGATTTCTTTCTGCACCTCCAAAGGCCTGGGCTGAGCTGTGAGTGCTGAGATAAGGTATGCTGAGCTGCTTTAGGCTGTGCTATGTTGTGCTCTCTCATTTAAGCACCAGCCAATTAAGCCACATGTCATTCATTGCAGCAGACACGCCTCCTAGCCGACTGCAGATGTAATTAGCAACAGATGAGGTTCATGCACCATTGACTCATGTCCGCAGCAACAAACTAGGTGCCTTCACCTGGCCAAACTGACAATTGAATCAAACTACCTCATGCACATCCAAGAAGGCCAGAGAATACCAACAGGATAAACTTGAAGAAAAACTAGGCCCCATCACATGCTGAACAAACTGTTGAATGCAAAGGGCAAAGAAAGTGTTCTGACAGCTGCAAGTGAAAAGCAAAGTATTATGTTCAATGGAGTCCCAATTTGATTGAGTGCTGATTTCCCATCAACCAAGGAGACAGGAAGGCAATGGATGAAATCCTGAAAGTGCTAAAAGAAATCAATTGTCATGGAGGAATTTTATATCCAGTAAAACATTCTTTAAAAATTGAGGGAGCGATTAAGACATTCCCAGATAAACAGAAACAGAGAATTCACCACCACTAGACCTAAGTAGTCTAGTAATGCTAAAGGATGTTCTTCATCCTGAAAGGAAAGGATACTAGACATGGTTTAAATGGCATAAAGAAATGAATACCACTGGTAAAGGCAACCAATTGTGTTAATATAAATGCCAGGACTATTGTATTGTAAACTTTTTGGTATGTAAGTCCACTTCCTATTTCTTATGGTTGACAAAATGCAAATGCATTAAAAATAATGATAAATTTATGGTTTTGCACATATAATGTACCAAAATACAATGTGTAACAAGTATAAATATAGGTGGGGAAATAGAGGGATACAAGAACAGTTTACATGTATGCTATTAAAGTCAAATTGTTATCAAATCAAATGTGACTTTACATATTTAGGATGTTAAATTTTAACACCATGTAACCATGAGGAAAATATATGAAAAATGTATCCAGATAGAAATGAGAAGGGACTCAATATGATATAATATAAAAAATCAAATAAATATAAATGAAGCATTAACAGAAGAATTGAGGGGGGGAAAGGTATAAGACTTATAAAGACTAAATAGAAAAATGGCAGAAGAAATTTCTGCATTATCAGTAGGGACTTTAAATGTAAATGGAATAAACACTCCATTTAAAAGACAGAGGTTGGAAGAATAGATAAAAAGCATGAAGTAACTATATACTATTTAGAAGAGGTTGAAAGTAAAAGGATGGATAATAATATACAATGCAAGTAGTAATGAAAAGAGAGCTGAGTGCCTATATTAATATCAGATAAAATAGACTTTAAGTAAAAAACAATTATGAGGAATAAAGATGGTCATTATATACTGATAAAGTGGTCAACTCAACAAGATATAACAATTTTTAATATATAAGCACCTAATAATATAGCCCTAAAATATATGAAACAAATACTGACAGATTTGAAGGGAGAAATACATCTAAATTAATAGGAGGAGGCCTCATTATACCACTTCCAATAATGGATAGAACAATTAGACAGATCAATAAGGAAATACAGGATTGAAAGATACTCTAAACCAATTAGGCATATACAGAACACTGCATCCATCAACAATAGAATACACATTCTTCTCAAGTGCATATGGTTCATTCTTCAGGAGAGATCATATCTTACATCACAAAACAAGGCTCAATAAATGAAAAAATAATGAAATCATACAATGTATCTTCTGCAACCACAACAGAATGAAGCTAGAAATCAATAAAAGAGGGATAAATCAAAAATTCATAGAAATGTAGAAATTAAACAATGTACTCTTAAACAATCAATAGATCAAAGAGTAATCACAAGGATATTAGGAAATATCTTGAGGCAAGTGAAAATGAAAACACAACATACCAAAACTTGTGGGATGCAGCAAAGACAGTACTGAGAGGGAAATTTATAACTCTAAATGCTTACACTAAAAAAAAGAAGAAGAAGAAGAAGAAGAAGAAGAAGAAGAAGAAGAAGAAGAAGAAGAAGAAGAAGAAGAAGAAGAAGAAGAAGAAGAAAAAAAAAAATTTAAAATCAGTGGTCTAATCTCAAAACTGGAAGAACTAGAAAGAGCAAACTAAACCAAAATTGAGTAAGAGGAAGGAAATAATAAAGATTAGAGTAGAGAAAAATGAAATAGAGAATTAGAAAACAATACAAAGAATCAACAAAACCAAAAGTTGGTTCTTTGAAAAGACCAATAAAATCAACAAACCTTTTAGCTAGACTGATGAAGATTAAAAGAAAAAAGAAATGAGAGAGAGGACACAAATCATTAAAGTCAGAAATGTAAAGGGGAACATTAATACTAACTACTGAAATATAAAGGACTGTAAGAGGACATTATGAACAACTGTATAGCAACAAATGAGATAACCTAAAGGAAATGGACAAATTCTTAGAAGCACACAAACAATCTATACCAGCTTAAGAAGAAATATAACATATCAACAAATCAATAACTAGTAAAGAGATTGAATCAGTAACCAAAAACTTCCCAATATAGAGAGCCCAGATGAGAGGACTTCACAGGGGAATTTTACCAACTTTCCAAGAAGAAATAACACCAATTCTGCTCAAAATCTTCCAAAACTGAGGAGGTAAGAACATTCCCTAATTCATTCTAGAAGACCAACATCACCCTCACAGCCAAACAAAGATACCACAAGAAAATTATAGATCAATTTCTTTTATGAATATAGATGCAAAAATCCTCAACGAAATACTAATAAATCCACATAAAGGGCCTAGAAGGTTATAGCAAACTGTGAGAGTGCTTGTGATTCTGGATGAATTTTGTGTTCTTTGCTTCTTGTGCTTTTCAGTTTTCTATATTGCACAATTAACTTAGAAGTTTGAAAAAATATAAACCCTATTTTAATGACCCTTAAAAAAAAATACTAGGTGAGCACCGCCATCATAGATCCTTGAACATCTGTGAAGAAATGACTATTCTACACGGAGGCTTCTTACTGGCTGAGCAGCCATTCTGCCCAAAAGTGCTGGCAAAATTGATACACTCTGACTGGGAACACATTGGGCAGCCCATTGTGGAGACCTTAAAGGAGATCTCCTCAGCCTCAGCTTGCTCCCAGCCCTTTACCTTGAGGAAGAACGTTCTGATCATCCTCTGGGCCAAAGTTCTCCAGTCCTACCCTGTCACCCCTTCTGACACCACAACTTGATGGCAGGAAGATGTGTTCTCTCGGTAGGCAACATGATCCCCACCATCAATCACACAGTCCTTTTTTAACTGCTCAAGTCCTTGTAAGCTTCCGGACTCTGTCCAGCTCCTCATGGCCTTGCCCACCACCATCTGCTGCACAGAACTAGAGCCATAACTGTTGACGCTTCTTCAAAGGATGTGGTCTTCTTCCTTGACGTCTGGTGGGAAATGATGAAGCACAAGGACAATCAGCAGGACTCCCTGCTCTCCCAGTTTCAACCAATGGCCCATAAGTACTTTTCCTCTTCAGATGAGTTCTCTCACCCACCAAAGAGATTTAAGTCAGGCCCCAATGTGTGTCCTCCCATGCCTCTGTTGGCCATGCTGCTCAACAGGCTGAAGCAAATCCAAAATAATATCTGGTGCCCTGGAATGAAGTGCTGTGCATTAGCCAACGTGGCCAACATGCTGAAGTGTTTAAACTGGTGGGAAATGCCCCACAGTCTGTGACTGTGAATCTAGACAAACTGACCTTGGTGATCTCTTTGTGGAATTCAGACACCCAGAACCTGTACCACCAATAGGTGCTGACAGAGAAGGTAAAGGAAGCAGAGTGAGATGTCAGCTTGATCTCGGTGGCCAGTTCCAAAGGAGATGCTCTTCCTTGGCTTTGAGTACAGGCACACCTGCTGTAGGAATGAGGAGATGAGCTGCAGGCTATGCCCAACAGCAGCCAGGGGACAAATTATGATAGGAGGCGGCTGTGTGACAGTCTAACTTTCTTCAGCCGGAACTTGAAACGCAACCTGCCCAGGGTAGAGAGGCAGGTGGTCTCTGAGATGGCAGAGTATGTCAAGGACTTCCTGAGGAAAACCAGCAGGGTGCTGAAGAACCAGGGCTTTGAGAAGGACATCACTGCCTCAATTGCCATGGCCATTGCTGAGCAGAAGATGGACTAGCAAATGAAAATGTGCTATATTTTTGCTTCTGAGAAGTTTGACTTCTCAGACAAGTGGCTAGGCTGTCTGGAAGGATTGGTACTAAAGCTGCTGGAAACAGTGATGGATGGAAGTCAGCACATCTGACAGAGCCACCCCCAAATCTCAGATCAAATAAGTGGTCAGCTTGATCATGGAATGCTATACAGACCTCTCACTGCCAGACAAAAATTAAGTTCTCTCAGGCATCCTACTTGCCTTGGATTGCAAAGGCCTCTCTAAGAACTTGCTGGCTTACTTACAAAGCTTTCAGTAAGACCTCAATACAATTTTTTACCAGCTCACACAGAGTGCCTCTGAACAGGGCTGGGCTAAATCTGTGGCTTCTGTGGCCCACCTGATTAATATTGTGCCCAGAAATCACAGTAAAAGAAAATGTACAGCATGGCTACAATCAATCTTGGCACTCACAGGTTCCTGGCTCAGGTTCTCAGTGCCTTCCCCACCCTCGGGTTCACAGAAAAGCAGAGTACAAATCTATCCACCACTTTCATGGTATCATGCCTCAAAGAAACTGTCTAGGGGAATTTCTCTACACTCAAGGAAGAAAAGCAGTTTTTGGATTTCCTGAACCTCCTGATGGGTCCTATGAAGCCCCAACAGATTTCAGTTGCTGCTGTTCTTGAGCCAGATGAGGTGCTAAAGGAATTTGTCCTGCCTTTCTTTTTTTTACAATCCACAATTATTATAGTTTTTACACCTCTTACACCATGAATTCATACGGAATTGGCTCCAGAAGCTCAGGCTCCTTTCCACTGGTTCTCACGAAGTGTACTTCCTGGATGGAGGAGGCTGGCACTTCAGTTGAACCTAGATACCTTTCTCTTTGGCTCCCTTTTTTCTCTGATAATTTTCCTTTACACACTTCAGAAAGATATCTAGATCTTAGAGAGCTTAATATGTAAAATATGCATAGTAATTCTTTGGCAAGAATCTTGCCCTTCAATTCTTTGTTTTCAACAATACCAACAGCATGCTGGGAAACATTACAGACCCTTCCAGTTTTGCCATGGTAAATTTATGGAGCATTCTTTTTTTTTGTATGCTGTATGGCGGGGGTCACATTTCATTCTTTTTCCATGTGAGCATCCTATTATTATAGCACCATTTTGAATTGAATTTTTGTTTGTTTGGGGTTTTGTTTGTTTGTTTGTTTGCTTATCTGTTTGTTTGTGAAGTGCATGGGCTGGGAATCAAAGTCGGGTCTCCTGCATGGTAGGCAAGAATTCTACCACTGAACTATTCTTGCACCCCCTGGGGCATTCCTTTTTGAACAGTATCTATTTCCTTGATGTCTACAATATCAACTTTCTTGTAGAGTCACATATATGTGGCCAGAGGAACAACTCCATGTTTTCTGCAAGGCCTTGAAAACATATAGCAGGTGCCTCTCCTCTTTCCCTTTGTGTTAGTCATTTTGATGAATTACTGCAAGATGACAGTTCCACCTGCCTTTCTTAATGCTAGAAGTTGATGTGGTACATCTCAGTCTGAAGATCTTCATCCAAACTCTAGAAGCAAATGCATGTTTGGAGGACTACTGGTTTCCAGTCTCCTCCCTATCCCCCCTCATTTTCAACTCCTGGATAGCTATAACAAATATTGGCAGCTCCCCAAGGAAAAGCAGTACCTCTCTTTGGATGGGAAGGCTCTAGTGATCCATATTCTAGAGCACCTCTGTGAGACTGTGTTGGCTAATGCTGACACCCTCCCACCAGATACCTGGACCAAGTTCTTGTCCTGGCTTGGCTGGAAGGTGGAGCAGCTAGACTAGACTGTAGGCCTGAGATGAAAGAATTTCTTTGAGGACCACTTCAAGTGTAAAGTCCAAGTCGCGCTTTTTGAGATTTGTAAGTTCTCTGAAGATGAGTGGACCTCCTAGGCCACCCGGGGTATGAACGAGGCACAGGGCTTCTTGTTTGAATGGGATGCTGCTGTATATCCAGCACCATCTGCGAGCAGATGCTATCCTTTTTTGTGGTAGATCTGAGCAATCCTGAGGAAGTTAGATTGTTCAATAAGAACTTTCGGGTGGCCCTGGTGCAAGTCAGGCCTGGATGCAGCTCTCAGGAGGGGCAGTACCTTCAAGAGTTGACCAGGAGACTGTTGAAAAAACAGCTCTTACATGTTCCTCACAGCCTAGAACATATTCAGTTTGTTCCCCTGCTTAGCCTGAAGCCCAGGAGCTTCAACTCTCTGTACTCATTTTTTGTTGTTGTTGTTATTTTGTTTGTTTGTTTTGTTAACTCTCTGCACTCTTACTGAGAGCTTTCCAGTTTCTCTGTAGCCAGAGCTGTCAAATTAGCCTTCTGTGGAAGGCTGGGGCCACGTTGTCAAACTCCTTTGTGGCAGTCTGACCAGTCTCCTGGATCCATTTAGATTAGTACAGTCAGTGGGCCCTTGGGCCCAAGGGCAGGAGCAAGATCTGACCCAGGAAACCCTGTTTGTTTATACCCAAGATGTTCTGTCATGTTCTGCACATCATGGCCATGCTCCACCAAGAGGTGTGTGAACCATTCTATGTTTTGGTCTTGGAAAGTCTGATTTGCTATGAAACCCAGAGCAAGACCAATCCTTCTGTTAGCTCCTGGCTCTATGAGCAGCGCTTCTTAAAGTACGTTGTCAACCCCAAGAAGCAGTGCCAGACCCTGCTGCAGAAGATCAGCAACTTCTGAATTTTGAGAATCAGAAAAAAAAGCTGGACCTCAATATGGTGAACCTGAAGGGACCAGAACAGAGAAGCACAGACCTTACACTTCTGTGAAATTGTACACAAGAAAAAAATTATATGGCAAAAACAATGTAAATAAAATAGTTTGTTAGGTATTTGAAAGATACAGATTATAAAATTATCTTTTTTGGGGTCTCAAAAAAAATATTAGCAAATCAAATCCAATAGCACATTAAAAGAATTATATACCGTGATCATGTAGGATTTATCCAAGGTTTGCAAGGATGGTTCAACTATAAGAAAATCAATTAATGTAATACATCACATTAACAAAAGGAAGGGAAAGAAAAGCACATGATCATCTCATTTGATGCAGAAAAGACATGTGACAAAATCTAGCATCCTTTTTTGACTAAAAACACTTAGAACACTAGGAACAGAAGGAAACTTCTTTAACATCGTAGTCAATGGTGAAAGACTGAAAACTTTCCCTCTAAGATCTGGAATAAGGCAAAGATGTCCACTGTTGCCACTGGTATTCAACATTATACTGGAAGTTTTGGCCAGAGCAATTAGGTAAGGAAAAAAAAGAAAAGGCATCCAAATTGGAAAGGAAGACTTAATTCTGCATGGGAGCTCTGTTCAGGCCAAGGACGTTGATTTCTCTCCATGTGGGTTTTTCTATAGGTACTTGAATTTTTCATAGAATTGTGGCTAGATTCCAAGAGTGAATATCCCAAGAGTCAAGTTGCTAGAAGTGCAAGAAACCCAACTGAGAAGCAACTGAGGGCCTCAGAGATTAACATGTCTGAGAATTAATGGTCATCCCAAAATTGAAATATTTTGAAAAAGAAGTATCCAAGCAGAAGCCACAATAGCAAACTGATATATAGAAAACTCTAACAGAAGCTTAAAAATGTGAAAACTAAATACACCGATGGTCAAATCATAAAGAAAAGGAAATAAATGATGATAGCCAAGAAAATATAGATAACAAAAATTCATTTCATAGGACGATATAATGAAGATTTTGAGAATCAGGACATTCTGATGAAACAGAAAATATAAAGCAGATGAAAGAAGAAAGCAGTATAAAGAATGACACAATTCGTACGTTCAACAGAGCATATCCAAAGGGCTACCCCATGAAGCCCCACAAAATCTGGACCTGCACTGGTCATTTGAAAGTATGAGTAGAGACCTGATTTCTTTTTCAAAATATTTTGTATTGATGGGCAATCTAGGAAATGACAGCTTGAGAAAGAACAGTTTTGTGAAACTCTAAGAAGTTCTCCTCTATTGCCCTGGGCAATGCAGCTCTTCCCCTCACCTGGGGTAATTCACTCTGCAAAACAAAAGCCAACTATTTAGAACTTTTCTAGCATATTCTTTGGGAACCTGCTTGAACTACTGAGATACTGTTCCTTCACTCATAGAATGTCCACAATCATTTTAACAATTGGAAAAATATAGAAAGTATAAGAATGAAGACAATATCAATATATAAAGAAATCCTACAACTTAACAAAAATATAAACTATCTAATTAAAAAATAGGCAAAAGACTTTGAATAGACATCTCTCCAAAGATGATATACAAGGGGCTAGAAAGGACATGAAGAGATGCTCAACATTATCAGTCATCTGGGAAATGCAAATCAAAGCCACAATGAGATAACATTTCACAACCATTAGAATGGCTGCTATTAAAAAGCAACAACAATGGAAAATAACAAGTGTTGGAGAAGAGGCAGAGAAATAGGAACACTCATTCATTGCCAGTGGCAATGTAAAATGGTGCAGCCATAGTGGAAGACAGTGGCAGTTCCTCAGAAAACTAAGGATGAAACTACGATATGACCTGGCAATCCCACTACTCCGTACATACCCCAAAGAATTGAAAGCAGGAACAGATATTTGCACACCAATGTTCATAGCAGCATTAGTAACAATTGTCAAAAGATGGAAGCAACTCAAGCATCCATCAACTGATGAATGGATAAGTAAAATGTGGTGGATATTATTCGGCTGTAAAAAAGGAGTGAAGTCCTAAGGCGTGTGACAACATGATGAACTCTGGAGACATCATGTTGAGTGAAATAAGCCAGACACAAAAGGACAAATACTATATGATCGCGCTAATTTGAAAGAATTGGAGTGAGCAAACTTATAGGTTGCCAAGGGAAGTTTGGGGATAGGGAATAGGAAGTTAAGGATTAAAATGTACAGGTTTCCTCTTTAAAATGATGGAAATGTTTTGGTAATGGATGGTGGTTATGGTAGTACAACATTGTAAATATAATTAAGAGCACAGAAATATATATCTGAATGTGATTAAAAGGGGACATGTGAGATTATATAAATGGTAGCAGAATAAAAAATTTTTAAAAATATGTGGAACTACAGTACACAAACAGTGATCCCTAAGTCAAACCATGGACTATATTTAATAGCACAATTATAAAAAGTATGCTTTCACCAGTTGTAACAAATGTCCCACACCAATGCAAGTGTTGGTGGTGGGGTAGCGGAAGGGAAACCTGTATTCCATGCACTGTTGTTCTGAAAATCCACAATTTCTCTAATAAAGAAATAAAAAGACAAAAAAATTGAACTCCAAGTTAAACCATGGACTATAGTTAATAGTGCAATTATTAAAATGTGCTTTCATCAATTGTAAAAAAAATATACCAAACCAATGCATGGTATTAATAATAGGGTATCATAAGGGAAACTTGTATTTTATGGATGATTTTCTATATAACCACAACTTCTCTAATAAAATAAACAGGTTAAAAAATATTTTTAAAAATCTCTGCAGGATTTTTAGTAGAATTTGACACTACATTTCTAAATTCTACATAGAAAAGCAAAAGGAGACTTGAATGGCTAAAGCGATTTTGAAAAAGTAGGACACAGCTGAAGAATTTTTATTACCTGGTATGCTAGTTAGTTTCAGGTGTCAACTTGGCCAGGTGATGGTGCCTAGCTCTGTTGCTATGGACTTGAATCATCAGCATGTGAACTTCACCTATGGCTGATTACATATGCTATAGGCTAAGGGGCGTGCCTTCTGCAATGAATGATGTTTAATTTAGTTAGCTAGAGGCTTAAAAGAGAGGTCAGAAGAGAGCTAGCTCAACACATTGCCACCCAAGCAGCTTAGCATACCTCATCTCAGCACTCACAGCCAAGCCCAGGACATTTGGAGATGCAGAAAGGAATTGCCTTGGGGAAAGCTAATGGAACCCGAAGCCTGGAGAGAAGGCCTGCAGCCATCACCCTGTGCCTTCCTGTGTAACAGGGAACCTCAGATGAAAGTTAGCTGCCTTTTCTCTGAAGAACTCTAAGTTTTCAGCTAAATAAATCCCCTTTTATTAAAAGCCAAACCATCTCCGGTGCATTGCATTCTGGCCGCTTTGGCAGACTAAAACACCTGATTTCAAGACTTAGTATAAAGCTATGATAATCAAGACAGTGTTGTAATGGTGAAAGGATATACATCTACATAAATGAAACAGGATAAAGAGTCCAGAAATAGGCAAACACCACATGGTCAACTGATTTTCAACAAAGATACAAGTGCAACTCTGTAGAGAAATTAAACTCTTTTCAACAAATGGTGCTGTAATAATTGAACATAAACACTGAAAAAACAAATGGAATTTCCATCCCTATCTCATACCACATACACATAGTGACTCAAAATGAATTACAGACCTAAATGTAAAATCTAACTCTAAAAAAATGTGAAAGAAAACATATGGGAGAAATATTTTAAATAAATATTTCTTACATTTAACACCAAAATAATAATTTATAAAAGATAAAAGGTGATCAATGGGGCTTTATAAAAATTAAGTACTTCTGCTCTTTGAAGTACACTGTTCAGAGTATGAAAAGACAAGTCACAAGCTGGGAGAAAATATTTGCAAATCACATATTAAATAACTGGATTTTTCCCCCCCCAGAATATATAAGGATCCCTCAAATCTCAAAAAATAAACTACTAAAGCAATTTTTAAACGGATGAAAGACATAAACAGTCATTTCACCCAAGAAGTTATACATATGCCAAATAAGCACATGAAAAGACATTCACCGTTGTTACTAGGAAAACGCAAGTTGAAATCACAATAAAAGACTTCTACCCATAATCGTTAACAGGACTTCAACGAAAAACATGGATAATGTCAAATGCAGGTGAGGGTGCAGGGCGATTGGAACTCTCATACACTTGTGGTGGGAATGCAAAATTGGTACAGCTACTTAAAAACGAGTTTTAGCAGCTCTTTATAATTATATACACAGACTTTTTACACCCAGCATTCCTACTTCTAGTTATTCACCCAAGAAAATTAAAATGTATGTTCATACAAAAGCCTATACATGCCCCCAAACCTAAATGTCCTTCAATTCATGAACAGATGAACTGTGGTACATCTATATCACAAATACTACCCAGCCATAAAAAGGAATGAACTACTGAAGCATGCAAAGACGTGGATGAATCTCAAATATATTACAATAAGTGAGAGAAGGTAGACTCAAATGACCTCCATTTATTCCATTTATGGGACACCCTGGAAAAGGCAAAACTACAAGGGCAGAAAACAGGCCAGTGGTTACCAGCAGCTGGGGGTGGGGAGAGGGATCAGCCACAAGAGTATGAGAAATTTTGGAGAGTAAGAAAAGTGGTCTATATTTCGACGATGGTCGCTACAAAACTGTGTTAGTCAAACTGCAGAACCGTTCACTGAAAAGTGTGAATTTTACTGCATGCAAATTATACCTTGACTTTTAAAATGAAAAAAAAAATAGTGATCATGGTTTGGGTTAAAGAAAAAACCATAGAATCGTTTTTTGTTTTTTTTTTTTAAAAGCATATTATTAATGCTTTGGAAGAAAAGAAGGCCCATTTTGGATAGTATGGTCAGGAGAGGTCCTCTGTGAAGAGATGTTTGTTCTAGTTTGCTAGCTGTTGGAATGCAACATACCAGAGACTGATTGGCTTTTAATAAAAGGGGATTTATTTGTTGGTTCTTCAGAGGAAAGGCAGCTAACTTTCCACTGAGGTTCTTTCTTACGTGGAAAGGCTCAGGATGGTCTCTGCTGGCCTTCTCTCCAGGCCTCTGGGTTCTGACAACTTTCCCTGGGGTGATTCCTTTCTGCACCTCCAAAGGCCTGGACTGAGCTGCAAGTACTGAGATAAGAAATGCTGAGCTGCTTAGGCTGTGCTACCTTGTGCTCTCTCATTTAAGCACCAGCCAATTAAGTCAAATGTCATTCATTGCAGCAGGCACACCTCCTAGCCGACTGCAGATGTAATTAGCAACAGATGAGGTTCAGTACCATTGGCTCATGTCCACAGCAACAGAACTAGGTGCCTTCACCTGGCCAAGTTGACAACTGAAGCTAACTACCACAATATTCAAATGAAAGGTAAAGCTGAGAGAAGAAGAATCCTGCAGTAGGAAAGAGTTTTGAACTTCATAGCAAAGTTCAGAAAGCCAAAGGACTTTATTATAGGCATTCATTAAACTTTATTATAGGCATTTATTAATTGCTTATTACATACCAGGCACTCTGTGAAGTGCTTTAAATACGGTATCTTATTTAATCCCCACCACAAACCAATGAGGTCACTGTTATTAGGCACTTTTTATAGAAGAGGAAAATCAAGGCTGGAAAATGATTGACTTGTCCAAGATGCCAATCCAAGAAATGGCATTGTCAGGATTCAATCACAGGTTCTTCTGACCCCAAAGATCATTCTCTTTATACCAGTGTCCGGATAAATAGTCATTGATGCATTTCATCTTTTTTGTTTCATTTTTAAAATTTCCGCTTAAATTCAGATATGCAAGTATACTTAATTTTTTTTCCTGTGTCATGCCAGTTGGATCCCTTTGGACAAAGTTGGAGAACCCTCGAGGAACACTGGGGACCTGGAGATCTCTCTTTGAGAACTACTAATGTAACTTCAAAGACAAAACTTTGAAGAAATTCTTCTCTTGGTAGAAGAGCACTAAAATGCAGGTAACTTTGATTTAGGTTTCAAGATTTTGTGACTTTGACTTCTAATCATAAAACTTTAGCCTTCTTATCCCAAAGACTTTGTACCCTTTAACTCAAGAGTATCTCAAGTTTTGAAGCTGTGAAATTTCCCAGTATATTCTGACCAAGCCCAAGCCCCCTACAATTACCTCTTTACTGTGTTTTCTGTTACATTAATTTTCTGTATAATACTGTTAATTTTCTCCATCCAGCCTATGTGATCAACTCCAGGTTCTTTCACTTGTAGAGCCTCCTTTATATCCCAGTGGTTTAGCTTGAAGTACATGTTTTCTTGGCTCCTGCAGAAAAATTGTGATCATTTTTTTAAAACAGAAATTGGGAAACATCTCACATAGCCTGAAATTCTTTTCCTTTGAACAGCAGGTTGGTCTGTTTACTCATTTTCTGTCCCCAAAATGGGCCAGCCCAAACTTCTTCTTCAATATCCATGTCTAATAGATCTTTAAAAGGATGGTGAAAACAAACTCTATTTTTCCATTTAATAAAAAATTACAGATGTATTTCTAATCTCCCCACATGGACTGAATAGAAGGCATTAATTTTAGAATTGTGGTTATTTGCTGGTATGATAGAAGGAGGATGCAATAGGAAAAGGGTTTACAAGGGCTTGATAACACACTTATAATGATAATTATAATAATTTTCATATCTAGAAAATTATCTGAGAGTGAGGAGGTAAGTATTAATTCCAGGCTCCAAAGGAAAAATTTCAAGCAGAGACTCATGGCTCTGTGTATATCCCTAGGTATGTCCTTACTGTGCATTCCTGCTGAAACACTGGGTAATGGCCTGTGCACACGAGTGCTTTATGTTTAAAACATGTGTGGGTTTAAAATCATCGGGGCTTTCCTTAAATTCTCTGCTAAATTTCATTTTTCCCCTGCCTGCCACACAATACTGTCAAATGTTCCCTCTCACACAAGTCAAGGCTTACATTTCAAGGATGCTTTTCTCTGAAAACTGCAAAGACGTGGTCACTTGGGGACCCTCATGCTCTTGTCCTGCTTCTTGCTCATCCTGTTCACTCTGCCAGTCTTGGTCTTGCTCAGCCTCCAGCTTCAACCTCTGCTGGTGAAGATTAGGGAAGAAGCAAAGCAGAACGAAAAGGCCGTCACAGAGGTTGGTGGGCCCGTCTAGCCTGGGGGCTCGCTGAGGGCAAGGGGTTTTTGTTTTTGCTTATGCAATCTCTGTATCCCCAACTCTATCCAGTGCCTGGCATACAGTGCATGCTTAAACATGGTTTCAGAATAAATGAACTTCAGACGTAGGGTAATATATTCTGCTTTTGACAGATGCGCACAGAAGCAGGAGATACGAAATTCTACTTGCTCACCTGGCATCCAAAATCAACACTGCAAGCCACAGTGTCAGGGATCAGGAAAAGTGAATTCAGAGCCAAATATTCATTTCTAAATATTTTGGTTTGATATGGTAGCTTTGGCAATCTGGCTCTAGTTTATTTTGTTCTTTAAAGCCATGGTTATTTTTTTAACTTCTATGAACTTCTTGCCCAGTTTCTGAACCTGCTTTTTAAATCTTATGATCTCTTATAAAAAGACACATGTAAGATTGTACAAAGTAGAGACGTGCTGGTTTGCTTTCATAGATTAAAAGAAAAATATTTCTTCCTCAAAAAATCATGTGAGTAGGGAGACTATTTGCCCTTTTCTCAGGAAGAAGCCGAATTAATCAACAATTATTTGTTAATTTTGGAACTGCATGTGATTTATTTTTATGTCATCATATAATTTTTTCATATGAATAAATTAATATGAGGAAATACAATTATAAATTTAAAAAAAACCATTTCTGTCAAATGGTTTTTGACATTTTATATTGTCTTATACCCTGAGTGTTCAGATTATCTGATAGAGTAATAAAGTAGTTTATTAGACTTACTCTGTCTTGTGTGAGACTTAGTCTGTCCTAGGTCAGTAGATGGTGGTATCACAGTTTAGAGATTAACAAGATTCAGCAGGGTGTGTTGAACCACAAATGTGGGGATGATGTGGTGGCAAAGCTCATCTAATCATAGGAGCCTTTGCCTGGAGCCCGGGAACAAGCCCTCCTCAGAGAATCAGGGACTGTTTATAGAAATTCATTTGTTCCCTCAAATCATAACTCCTCACACCTCTGTTTTTCTAGTTTTTTTCTCTATCCTCACAGCCTTTCTAAAAGCTCCACCTTTGGAATCTCTCTTTCAGTTGCTGTTACTCTTTTTTTCTATAAAAGGTTTCTCTATCTCCCCCCTCCTCTCTCTGCCCCGTCTCTCTCTCCTTCCTTCCACTTTTTAGCCATATCTTTTATCTATCTCCATACCTCTAAACCCATTCCCTCACTCCTTCTTTCTTTTTTTCTTTTTCTTGTTTATTTGCTACAGAGTCCCTGAAGGTAAACTTCAAGTTAGGAACCTTTTCCTTTTTTTTTTCAAACATTTTTAGTTATGAAATATAACATATACAAAAGGCAGTAATTTCAAAATACATCTTAACAAGTAGTTATAGAACATATTTCAAAGTTCGGAATGGATTACAATTCCACAATTTCAGGTTTTTCCTTCTAGCTGCTCCAAGACCCTGGAAAACATCAATATAATGTTTCAGTAGTCATATTTATTTGTTTAATCCTAACTTCTCTGTTATAATTCCTCCTTCTCCTTTGATCATTCTTGCAATCTTTAGGGATATCTGGACTATGCCAATTTTAACTTTTTTCATGTTGAAAAGGTGTGTCAACAATATGGGATGGGAGATGGAACTGGTTGATGTTTTTGGAGAGACTGGCACGTGTGGGTTTCAGGATTTATCTGGCCTGGGAACCATCTGAAGATTTTAGGTTTCTGAAAAGTAAATTTAGCACATGAAACTTTTGTAGGATCTCAGATGGAGCTCTGGGTGTACTTCAGGGTTAATAGGAATGATGTTGGTTGGGGTTTGGCAAACCATGGCAATTAGCAATATCTAGCTGAAGCTTGCATAAGAGTAGCCTTTAGAATAGCCTTTCAACTCTATTTAAACTCTCTTAGCCACAGATACCTTATTTTGTTATGCTTCCTTAACCACTTTTGGTCAGGGAGGCATTGTTGATCGCACAATGCCAGAGCCAGGCTCATCCCTGGGAATCATGTCCCATGTTGCCAGGGAGTCTCACACCCCTGGGCATCATGGGACCTTTTCCTTTTATGGATTTATAGAGTTAACCATTCCCAAATTCAAAACATATTCAAAAAAGAAATAAAGACAAATCCTGAGCTTCCTTTTGGAGCTAGATAAGCTTAGGAGTAGGAAGCCCACCTCTCTATCCTTCCCCTATATTTTCCTGGCTGGTAGAAACCACTTGCCTCTTTAGCCAAGAATGTGTGATACTCATGGTGGGATGTTCACGTCAGTTTTTTTAAAAGGGGAGTTGTTGTCATGCGTTTGCTTTGAACAAAATGAAGCCAAAGCATACAATCTTTCTAGGACAATCCTAGATGTTTGCCTAAGCAGCTTCCATTCTGTGTTATCCAGGTGGCTGAATTTCAACTACTGTAAGAGATCCAGACTGCATTAAGAGTAAGCAAATCTCTGATGTAATTCTATGGAAGATCATCTGCTAGACAGGGGCAGATTTGCATTCAGAAATTGGCCACAAGATGAAAAATGTTACAGTTCTTTCATAAATCTCCAGGACAAAAATAACATATAGCGCACATCGTTTCATATGGGAAGCCAAGGAAGTCCCCTTGTGTGGGGCTCGGGGCAGCCCTCAGCAGAGACGGTGCCATCTCCATCTCTCACCTGGTATCGAGCCCTGAATGTGTGGCACCCTATTAGGAGGAAACCCTTGACGTTTAAATCTCCCCCTTACCCATTTTTTAGTCTCCATCTCGTGAAGAAAGTCACTTTGCGAGTTTTCAGAGGAACTGCCATCTGCATCACCTGATGTGTCCACGATGTGGTCCATTTTGGTAATTTCCCTTAGCAAACTGCAAGCCACACAGTCCAAACAGATGCTGTCATTATACCTTAAGGCCAGAACTTAGGGGGGTCCTTCCCTGGCCCCAAGGAGCACCTGCCATCCCCGCACTGATTTCATTCTGTATGAATAATGCCTAGCATAGCATATCGTACAAAGCAGGAATAGAGGGGCTGGGTAAGTATTTGTTGACTCACGCCTGCATTGCACCTTCAGCTGCACCAACTGTTTGGAGAGAGCCATCGTCCTTCTTGTTGGCATCTTGCAGTCCATCTCCAGCTGTCATCATCTGCAGAGACATCTTGTCCTTTTGGTGTGTTGGGGTGAGAGCCCTCGCACTGCAGGGGCAACGGTGTCAACACACACAGCGTCCTGGCAGGACTGACAATAGCATTTCCTGCCCTGATACCAGGCCTGGTTCTCCACTGGGGATTTTGGCCCCAGCCCCTCCCCTTCCAAAACTGACAGTTGTTGTAAGGGGCCCCAAACAAGAGCTTAGGTTTCCCTGTTCAAATTTGTGTTGGGGGTGGGTCGCATGTGTGGCTGTCTCAGAGGGCTTCCCTGGCTAAGGTGAGGATTGTCTGAGCATGTAAATACGCATTCTGAATGGGAATATGACAAAGGGATAAATGATGGCCAGGCTGGGAGGATGGAAACCTTCACTCTATGATCTCTTTCTGATTATGTAGCAACAAGTACCTTGCAAATAAAAATGTAGAAAGAAGAAAATAACAGCCACTGGCAGTCCAGTGGTAGCCAGAGATATACAGACATGTTAATATTTGGCTGCATTTTTCCCATTTCTAAATTTTATATATATATAACTACTTCCCCATTTTGGACAACTAGGTTATTTCTAAAGTATCACTGTTATAGATAACACAGTAATGAATATCCTTGTTTATTAATTTTCAGTGTGACACTCTTTAAGATACTTCCCTAGAAGTGGAATTACAGGGTCAAAGTACATAGTCATTTTTTAGAATTTAAAAAGATATGCCCAAATTGCTTTCCTAACGGTTTATCACTGTACACTGACATTTGCTGTGTGTGTGAGATTGAGAACCTTTATTCCAGCCTGGTAAGTGAGTGTTAGCTGGAGAGCAGAGCAGGACATTGTTAGAGAGTACTTGTGAGAAAAATAAGAGCAAAGGAAACTGGAAAAAAGATAGGGAGGAATGAGACAGAGTCAAAGAAGTTTACTCAAAAGCTATAAGGAAAGGATAGATTGTAAACAGAACTCCCAGTTATTGGCAGTCATAAGAGTTTTATCCAGGGCCAAACAGGAGAAAACTTCTCTTCCCTGGAGCCCAATGAGTGACAGCAGTAGACTGGCCTAGAACGGGAGGGTGGCCTGGCTCGGCGGGACCGAGAGTCAGGGTTCCATTGAGGGGACTGTGGACTAATGGGGAGGGCCATGATATATTTTCCTAGGAGGGTGATTTAGGGCTGGGATTCGGAACAAGGAGGCCCTGGAAACCACAGGGATATTGGAGCGGTTTGGGCGTCCAAGGGGCAGGCCTATCATTCTGCAGCAAAATAGAGCTTTGTCCTTGACCTGGAGGTGACCCACAGTGGATGTGGGGAAAGGGGGTTTCCTGTGAAGAAGCAACAGGAAAAGCATCCTTTTAAACTTTGGATGTGACAAAGAAGAATAACCCTTTGAGCTCTCTCAGGAAGGACACACTGTGCCCTGCCCTATTTCATCAGAGCTCTTGTTCCAGCAGCTTTGTCTGTTTCCTGACAGCGTTAACCCTCCCAAGGCAATTTTGAGCTCTGAAAGATATATGGCCACTGGGGTCTGCCTAGTTTAGTGTGTCTTTCCTGTCTACAAATCAGAGTACTGTACAAATATTAGGATTTCCTTATTTTGAAAACTCTCTGACATACTTATGGCTTACCCAAGAGCGATTTAAAAGCAAACCTGGTTCTCTTAATTCAAGTATCTCTCTTAAGCCTGCCTCTGTACACCGTACACTTTTCACTTTCAAATAAAATGTGAGTTTATGTCTGTGTGGCACCTAACAGATTACAAAGTGTTTCTCACATATTTTCTCATTCAGTTCCCATAAACACACAGTGAGGAAAATATTATCCCCATTTTATGTGTGGATTAACTGGGGTTCTGGGAGAGTCATGTCATTGGTTAATTAGAGGAGCCAGGACTCAGGCCTTGAGTGTCCAATAATTGCTCAAAAGGGAGCCCAGCACCTCCACCCCCATCCCTCACCAAAGTGATCGAGACCAGAGCTCTCTAATAGAACATTCTGTGATGATGGAAATGTCTTCTGCATTGTTGAAAATAGGAGCCATTGGCCATGTGTGACTATTGAACACTTGAATTGTGGCTAGTGTAACTGATGAACTTAATGTTACATCAAAGTAATTTAAAGTTGGAAGTTAAATGGCTGCATGTGTGGCACGGACACCATTCTAGATAACTGAGAATTTCCTAGGGGAGGGGTCAGCAAATTGTGGCCCCCAGGCCAAATCCAGCCTGCCACCTGTTTGTATAAATAAAGTTTTATTAGAACCCAGCCACAACCATCTCCTTCTATATTGTCTGTGACTGCTTTTGCGCTGCAATGGCAAAACTGAGTGGCTGTGACAGAGATTATTTGGCCTGCAAAGCCTAAAATATTTACTAACTTGCCCTTCACAGAAGAAGTTCGCTGACCCCTGTCCTAAAACATCTTCTTCTATGATGATGCATGTTTACTACAAGGAGTCAAGTGAATGTCGTGAACAAGAGCTTGGACTTTGGAGAGTCAGGCTGAGCTTATATCCCAGCATCAACACTTCACAGCTACATAAAAATCTAACTGCCCTGGACCTTAGTTTCTTCCTCTGTGGAATGGGGCTAACGTTAGTGCTACTAATGTTATTAGAGTTGTAAGTAAACAAAATCATCCTTGTTTGTGCTTATCACAGGGTCAGGCAGAGAGCAAACACCTGGAAATGTTATCTAGCTAGCATCATCATCTATCGATCATCTATCGATCTATTAAAATAAAAGTAGTGGGAATGAGAGCAAATGACAGGGCTCTTTAATTTCAAATAACACAGTAATAATAATAATAATAACAATGCTTTACATATGCACAGCACGTTCAGTTTATAACACACTATTACTAAGTTGTTTCATTTGAGCTTCATAACAAACCATCCTCTCAGGTTAGTCAACCAAAGCAGATCTTATTGCCTTCAATTTTTTTTTCAGCTGAAAAATCTGAAACTCAGTGATGACCCATGATTTGCCCAAAATTTTATTGCAAGAAAATGTAGAGTCAGGGTCTAACCCCACAAATTCTGCTTGCAAATTTTGCAATTATCCTACCATTTTACATAAAATCGATGCCCGACATGTTTTAATGCATTGGCCTTCTTACTTTGAAAATGAGGCATCTTTTGAAGCTAACTTTTGATTGGTTATTTGGTCTAGACTCTTGCTACTCAAAGTCTGGTCTACGGCCCAGCAGCTTCTGCATCGCCTGGGAGCTTGCCGGGCATGTAGACTCTCAGGCCCTACCCCAGATTTGATGAATCAGCATCTGCGTTTTAACAAGGTCCCGGGTGATTTGCAGAGTATTAAAGTTTGGAAGACTGGTATTATAGACCTTATAAAGTAGTGTGCGGGCAGTGGTGGTGCAGTGGCAGAGTTCTCACCTGCCATGCTGGAGACCCGGGTTCGATTCCTGGTGGCTGCCCATGCAACAAAAAATAGGGTTCCTCTTCTTCCCCCTCCCTATACCTCATCTCTTCTTTCCTACATGTTCACACCATTGGCTCCTTGGCTGATTTGGTACAAATAGAAAGAATCACTCCTCTTTCCCCTGCCACCTCATAAAAATCTTTAAAACTACAAATGTGGAGAAGCATTAGTTTTAGTCAAAAGGAATAGATTGACTATTTTAAAAGACTGTTGATGAAACCTCTAACTTACATCTTGGGAGGATTTTCTCCAGGCCAGGCCACTCTGATCACACTCTTCTGTACCTGCTAGGACAGTTTGGGATCTCAGAAATTTACTAAAGTAAGTTTCCAGTGATCAGGGATTTGACATCACCTAAGCTCCTGGTAATACAATAACGAAAGACTGAAATGGTGCATACCTGGTGATAGCTTTGCTCCTCCCAATCTTGAAACAATAAATACCTCTGAATTCAGTGGAGTAGATTAGTAACCAGCAAGTTTCCCTTGTATGTTCTAGTAATGCCAGAGCCTCTTTTTCCCCAGTACTAAAGCCAGAAAGGAGGCCATTTATGAGTGGCACACACCTAGGCAGGTAAGTTGCAGTTGGACTTTCCCTCTCTGACATTCCACTTGGAACCCAGCACACACGACTCTTCAACTCCCTCTCACAAGATTCTAGGGATGCAGTGCTCTCCTGCCTTCCTTCTAACTTATACCTCCAGCCTGCCTCCCAGCTTCTTTGCTTCTCTTGATGACTCTTTGGAAACTGACTACTTCCCCCACCCAGCCCTCTGTCTTTTCATGCACTGGCTTCTGATGTGGTGCTCTGAGATGCTCTTCCAAAGCTGTGCTTTCCCCTTACATCTCCAGGCCTTAACCAGGGCATCTGGCTTTTTCTAGGTAGTCTCACAGAGGGCAGAGGCCCCAAGACCTTCTTCAGGGGAGGCCATGACTTCCCCTGCTCCTTCCACTTAATGAGAATGCGGAGTCAATTGATCTTGCAAACTGGGGCTGCTCCTACTTCATGGTTTTGTCACCTGTTCCCTTTAAAGTCCATACTTCCTCATACTTCCCACACCAATATTTTCACCTCTCCAGGATTGCAGTGCCAGGTTTGCGTTTCCCTCAGCATCTCATCTTCTTCCATCATTCTCGCGCAACTCAGAGCCCATGGGAAGGACCTGACATTCTGACCTCACAGTCCTAAGCTCCTCAGCTGTAGGACTTTCTTATCCACACTACCCAAATCATTCAGGAGCATGGAAGCAAAATACAGAATGGTTTACAGAAGTATGAACTTTCAAATAGGATAAGTGTTTGAAACCCGATTTTGCCATTTACTAGCTGTTTGATTTGGGGCAAAATCTAATTTCTCCATCTGAAAAATGGATAGGATAATACTTACCTAATTGTTTTGTTGAGAAAAGTAAGGCAATCATGCAAGGAAGGAGTTTAGGGCAGAGATGGACACCTTTAGATTCATCCAGAATCTAAAATCCTCGAGGGCAGGGATGTTTTTTTGCATTTTGTTGACTGCTGTTTTCCTACCCTCCCACCCCTGCAGGAAGAATGTCTGGCATCCAGTAGGTGCACAGAAAATATTTTGAACGAATGAAATGAATGCAAATAGGGTAGTCAACATTTTAGATCTACTTCTGCTAAAGAGCTCAAGCACAGCTATCCTGCTTTTTCTTCTTGGGCTTTATTCCACTCTCTATTTAGTTCGGCACCCAGACTCAGCCATTTGCTGACCTCCCACAATGCCAACTGGCCAATCTTCAGTCCTGGGTCCTCTCCTCATTTCTGATTATGACCCTACCTTTGGTTGTCCCAGGTGACCTCTTGCATCTTTAAGAAAAATCACAAAATTCTTATATTGGTCCTTTCACAAATTCATAACAATTATAGCTAATATTTACTGAATTCTCACAACATGCCAGGCACTCTTCCAAGTGTGCTACACACATCCCCTACTTTAATTCTTACCACCTGTCTTAGTTTTCCAGGCTGCTAAGACAAATATTTTACGAGTTCACTTAACAGCAGGAATTTATTGGCTCTGGTTTCAGAGGCTAGAAGGCTTCTTCCCAGAGTTGGTAGCATTCCCGCTAGGCAGCAATCTTTGGGTTCCTTGGCTTCAATCCCTGGGTCCCTTGATTTTTCCGTCAGATGGTGACGTCCTCTCCTGTCTATTCCAGGTTGACTTCGAAGTTCCTGCTCCTCTCTGAGGCTTTCTCTGAGATCTCCAGGACCAGGACTAAGACCCTTCCTGGTGGAGTTGGCCACACATTCACTAAAATTAACACCACCAAAAGCTCTTATTTACAAGGGATTCATACCTACAGAAATGGGATTGAGATTAAGAACATGTTTTTTCTGGGGTACTTAAATTGATCTGCCACACCACCCAAAAGCCTGTAAGGGAGGGATCTGGCTTTCAAACCTGGTTAGTTCAGCTCCAGAGAAAATGCCCTTAAGCACCACTGTATACAGCCACTCTTCACCTTGTGTTCTCACTGTTACCCAGAAAACCTTTTTTTTCTATGAAATACTTATAATTATATGTTGCAAAGGATTACGCATCTGATGATTCACTAATGATGCAAAGAGTTTACATTCTCCCACACTGACAGATAAACACACATACATTTTCTAACCCAAGGCTTTTATTCTCAAAGGCAAAATGTCAATCAATGATCACAATGGAAATTTAGTTATTTAAGGCAACCACTAATCTAATGTTGCCAATAAAATCTAAGCAGTTATATCAGAAAACCAGGGCTATATATTTAGTGGACATGCATTAATAATCTATATAACAACATTATACAAAAAAAAAGGAATTGAATACAAAATCTCTCTTAATATTTGGTAGTTTTCAAATACCATGGCACAGAATACCCAGAAAAAAACTTTTAGGCATCTGTTGTTGGCTCCAAACATATTGGCCACGAGGGCTGTTTTCTATCTCCCTCAAGCTCCTTTGCCCCCCTGCCCCCCTACCCCCACCCAAAACTGCCGGCCTTGAATGCAGGTAGTGACCTTGCCTCCCACATCACTGCTTGATGGAGGCCATCTGATGGGAGCCTTCTGGCTGCCCAGGAACTCCTTTGTGTAGCCTGCTGTCCACCAAAATATCCTTGTGTTTCTATTCATCCTCTCCCACTCTCCGTCCGTCTCACAGAAAGAATGTTTCCACACTCTTTCCTGAGGCTCTCTTCAACGAAGACTGTCCTCTATCCATGGGGGTCATATTTCATTAATTACCAGTTCTCTTTGCAATTTCAGAACTTCTTTTTGAGTGCCTCTTCTGGTATTTCATGAGCTGCTCACAGTTTCTTTTAGGAAACAGACATATAAATATCTTTCTTACGTCTTCCATCTCTGCACTCTCTCTGCTTCTGTTTGCAAACCTGTGTTCTTTTTTTTAATTTTTTTTATTTTTTTTATTAATTAACAGAAAAAAAAGAAATTAACCCAACATTTAGAAATCATACCATTCTACATATGCAATCAGTAATTCTTAACATCATCACATAGATGCATGATCATCATTTCTTAGTACATTTGCATCGGTTTAGAGGAACTAGCAACACAACAGAAAAAGATACAGAATGTTAATATAGAGAAAAGAAATAAAAGTAATAATAATAGTAAAAAACAAAACAAAACAAAACAAAAAAAACCTATAGCTCAGATGCAGCTTCATTCAGTGTTTTAACATGATTACTTTACACTTAGGTATTATTGTGCTGTCCATTTTTGAGTTTTTGTATCTAGTCCTGTTGCACAGTCTGTACCCCTTCAGCTCCAATTACCCATTATCTTACCCTATTTCTAACTCCTGCTGGACTCTGTTACCAATGACATATTCCAAGTTTATTCTCGAATGTCCGTTCACATCAGTGGGACCATACAGTATTTGTCCTTTAGTTTTTGGCTGGACTCACTCAGCATAATGTTCTCTAGCAAACATGTGTTCTTGAGCTGCCATTTTATCTCTTTCCTTTTAAAGAAAATTCTTTAAAATTTTCAGAGACTTGAGTTGCCATCTCTAGTGCTCATTAAGGATTCATATCTTAGCTACCTGTAATATGGCTTCTTGATGGCAAAAATTTTTTTTACATATTTTTGTATTATTAGAGCTTTCAATAATCTAACTTCTTGGAGGCTGTGGTTGGGAGGAATACACTGTGTTTCTCATGCTTGTTTGATCCTGGAACTTTTCTGGTGCTCAATACCCTTGTGTTTCATGGACCACCCTTTTCAAAGGATTATAGGTCTTGTAAGTAAAGTTCTAAGAGCCCACGAAGCACTCATGAGACAGCAGCACCACAATTAGAGGGTTTCCCATTGCTGCATTGTGCACTTTGTGACCTTACTGCCTTCCTGAACCGCCTCTTCTCATCAGGTGTCTCATCTCTCAGAGCTGCAGAAAAACTTCCTCCCAGGCCTGCAGCTGACTCTGGTGCCCCAGCCTCTTTTCCACCCTATAGGGTCATGACTTGTTGTGGTCCCAGTTGATGTTGTCTGTTCTGCCCTAACCTGCAGGTCACCAGGCAGCCCTCCGCTCAGCGAGTCCTGAGATGTGGCACTTGGCATCAAGAAGGGTGTTGGATCCCCGTGAAGAACCTAAGGCCTGAATACATTAGCAAAAGCTCTCACTGTGGGCCCAGGGGTTTCAGGGATTCGGCCTAGAAGGGAGTACAGATGTGTCTGTATATACTCGCGATGGAATCTGAACCTTTCCTTGGATAGGGTTTGCAGTATTTCAGTTTTCTCCCGAACACTGTGGTGAGCCAGTGGTTAAGTAGCTGAATATGTCTGAATATGTCTCTTTTTTAACTGTGCCCAGGACAGAGAGCTTTCTGCAAGTTACTTAATGTACCAGAGCTTCCCTTTTCTTGTCAAAACAATAGGGAAATAACTTTACCTTGCAGGCTTATTGTGAGCATGAAGTGAAATAGCTGTGTTTAAAGGAGCTGGTACAATCCTGAGAACAGAGTAGGCCTTTAAAAAAAAGAGAACTAGTGGCCTGGAGGAATAAAATACCCCAAATCTCAAGTGATGGAAGAGCCTAACCACCAGGATAAAGAGAACATCAAACATTGTACATTTGGGAAGTCCCTGGCTGCTCGCCCTCTAGCAAAGTGATAAAGTCACTACTTTTTAAGACAACTGAGTTCAAAGAAAGAAAAGGGTGAAGGGAAGTAAAAGAGGGAGGGAGGAAAACTGTGTTGTGTCCTATAACTTTAAGGAGAAATCCTGGAAGCTGGTCCTTTTCCTTAGCCTCTAAGCAAGAGTGATGATGGCAGGATTGGAACTACAGAAAATCTTAGATAGCACATAAAATGAGAAAGAGTAGGGAAAGTAGTTCACATATATTTAAGAATAAAACAAAAATGCCAAATCCATTCACAGCAGTTTCAGCAACAATTCCATTTTCAATTGTTTATTGAATTTGGGGTACTATGCCAGATAGGGCAGGAGAGTAAAAGGTGTCCAAAAGAGAGTCTGAACTTCAGTTCATAAAAAGATAAATAACAACAGTTAGTATATGTTGTATATATATATATATATATAGCATATGTTAGATGGCAAATGATTGGCATATATAAAAAGTGCCACATGGTTGCAGAGAGATTATTGGAGGATGCCCACGTGGGTAGGGCAGCCCTTCTAATACTTTTTGAGTTCTACAGAGTAAGTGGGATCTTGAATCAAATATGGTTCAGATAAACGAAGACTAGGGAAAAATGTTTTCCAGGGAAGGGGAGCTGCCTTACATGCCAAGGTAAGGAGTTTGAACTTACATAGAGTTTGAGAGGAGACAGAATGAAATGTGTCAGAAAAACTATTTTATGCATTTAATGTTTTGACAAGTTAAAAGAGAAGGTAGTGGTGGGAGACACATTTATGCACACACATATTTATATCCATATTTATTTTTTCTTTATATAGAGAGATAATTTGCAGGATGGTCACCCAAAGGTTAAAATCCTCTATTTTGGGGTGACAGAATTCTCTGTGATTTTCAGTAAAGTGCGGGTTTCAGAAAGGACGAAAGTGAGGAAGAGCGGCAGGAAGAGAAGTGAGCCTTGGAGACGGTGAGGATTTCTGAACAGCACCATGAAACAACTCAAGTCATGCTTTAGAAACACATCAATTTCAGGCAAAGTTCTAGAAAGGGAGATGTGGTTTCTGAGCTATTAGAAAAGGAAGCGGTGGTTCCTGGGCACTGGCATGGGTTTTCCTAGAGAAGCCCAAGAAAAGGACTCATTTCCTCTTGCATGACAGTTATTCTGTAGTGTATTAGGGACACGTCGTTGACAGAGCATGTCTACATTTCAACAAGGCATTTGAAAAGGTCTCTCACGACCTCGCAACCAATATAGCCTGGGATATAATAAAAATTGGGTGTATGCGTAGCTTTTTGAATGACTACATATTAAAAACTTAATTCTATATCAATATCTATATTCCTGAACATACCAGGCTGTTTCTCACCCTCTTCCACTTCCCTGTGCTTGGAAATCCCGTTTCTGAAATAAAGGCCCTTCCTTGTGCACCAATTCTAAACCTTTATCAGAAATGGCCCTGGTACCACAGCCTCTCTATGATAGGATCCTGCACAATCTTTTTCTTTTCTTTTTTTTTTTTTTAATGTTTTTATTGAAATATCTTCACACACATAAGTCATCCAAAGTATACATCAGTGGCTCACAATATCACCACATAGTTGTATATGTATCACCATGATCATTTTTAGAACATTTCATCATTCCAGAAAAAGAAATCACAAAAAAGAAAATTCTCATATAATACCCCTTACCCTTTCCTCTCATTGACCACTAGCATTTCAATCTACCCAAATTTTTACCCTTTATCCCTTTTATTATTTATTTATTTTTATCCTTACTTTTTTACTCATCTATCCATACCCTGTACAAAAGGAGCATCAGACACAAGTTTTCACAATCACACGGTCACACCGTAAAATCTATACTGTTATACAATCGCTTTCTCAATTCCATGATGCCAGGTTCTGGCTCATCCCTGGGAGTCCTGTCCCAGGTTGCAGGGAAATGTCCTGCTTGTTTCTTTCCCTTGCTCCTGGATCTCATCTCTGAGGCTGAGGTCCCTCCACCTTTTGATTAATTATTCTAATGCCACTTTTTTTATTAATGGAAGAATATGTGAATTGTGGCTTGTACATAATAAAGTACAAATTATAGATAGATGGTGGATAATATTATGAGATTATTGCAATATGGCTCATATTGGGAAGCAGATGCTGAGACAAAGTTAGGAGTGCAAAGACTTATTGGGGAGTGAGTCAAGCATGTGAAAGCAAAAGGGGGCTGGGCAGCAGGAGCCATCAGACCGCGATGCACACCTGACAAAGTCTCTGCGGGCCAGCAGGGAGCTTCAGAGCAAAGCCTGCCAGTTGGAGCAGTCCATGGTGAGCGGGAATGGCCAGGCCCAGTACCACTGGTTGGGATGGGCCACTCCAAGTATAAAGTGACCTCAGCACAAAAGCTGAGGATGAGCCTGGTGTACCTAAGGGCAGGAGGCTGTCAAGCCAACCTCACCGGCACAGCTGGGCAGTGAGCCTTCTCCTGAAGGGGGTATGAGCAATGAAGCGCCCATGTCTGCCATACCAATCCAAACAGGGAAGGGAGAATTCAACTGATAGTAATCCCCAAACTGTTTCGTCATTGATTAGTTGTTACCTGGGGGTCGGGCTGCAGTTGGGGGGGGAGGGGAGGCGTCGGTATGGCATCTAAACAAAATCGGTGATAAAAAGTTGAAAGAGGTTATAATAAAAATCAAGTAGTAGTGAGACTTGATGGTTACTGTGCTCGTCTTAATTGGGTAAATGAGATTTCAACCTAGGAACTGAGAGAAATAATGAAAAGTACATGAAATAAGTCAAACTGAGACTATAATGAAAAACTTTTAATTTTAGGTTTAGAATCACTGTGAGATTCCTTGTGGGTTTGTTCTTGAAAGAGTTTGAAAGGACAACAACAACATTAATAATAGCTAAGGCTTTGTTGCATTTATTATGTACCAGCCACTGGTCTAAACACCTTGCAAATATTAACTCATTTAATCCTCAAAACAGTCTTATGATGTAGGTATGATTATTATCCCCATTCTACAGATGAGGGAAAAAAGTCACAGCTAGAAAGTGGTAATACATATTAAATACAACTTATATGTAAAACATGTAATTAAGTTTAGATTTGTGAAATACACAACAAAATGTTAAAAACTGAGACCTCTGGGGAAAGAATTGTTTTTCCAAAAGCTAATGCAATTTACTAATTTTTGCTAAGCTTACTTATCTTTTAACCAGCTTTTCTGTACTGTACAGAAAAAAATTCCACCACCCCAAAATAGCCAATTTGGAATTATCTTTTAAAAGCCCTACAGATGTATCATGCTTTTTAACCCCATATAGCTGCATCCCTAGAAATGATGTAGAAACTCAGCAATAGGGAATTGGTTATAATAATTATGACAATGGAGGACAAAGCAGCCATTAAAAATAGTGTAAAAGATATGTTGTGACAAAATATTCAGAATATATTGTCAACTGGAAAATAGGGTGACATTGAAACAATATACCCAATGTAATTCCATTAAAATGTGTTTATTTGTATTTGTTCATGGAGAAAGACTAGAATCAAACAAAGAAAAATATCAACAATATTTATATCGTTTGATGATGGGATCATATTTGATTTCTCAATTTGCTTTGTTGCTTACCTCATTTCCAATATTTTTTTGCAATGAGCCTGGTAACTCCTGTAATTAGAAGAAAATTTATAGTGTGACTTTTAAAATAAACTAAAACTAAAGTTAATTAACTAGAAACAGGCAAATTTTTGTCTTGAATCATGAAACATTTGCCATTTCTGGTTTAAATGCAGCTCCCTGGGGAGTGAGCCAGAGGGCAAATCAAGAAATCTCACAGAAGCTCAGCAAAAATCTGTAGGGAGGGAGGATGGGGGTGGAGGGGAAGAGAGGCCAAGAAATCACCCAACAGTCTCCCCTCACCCTTTCCACCTCCTTTTGTTCAGATAGTGCATTTTGGCAAGGCCGCAGGCATTTTTGGAATTTTGCAGCGCGGGGGCTTGCCAGGGCTGCTTTTTTGTGTCTAAGCATATGCGATGGCTTTTCAGGGGATATATACAAGAAAATGTTCCATTCTCTAGCTAGGCTTTAATCCAAGGTGTCAATTTACAGAGCTATGTACACAGCCACCAAAAATAACTATCATATTCCCCAGGATAGAATGGGGCTGCAGCTTTTATCTAAGCAGGCCGTTTTAGGATTGTTTTCGTAATGATGAAACCTTTAAACAATAGGCAGCATACTCAAACCACCCTAAAGACTTGACTCTTGAAGGCTGTCATGGAACACATCTTCCCATGCAGCCAGCTCCTGGAGGAGGCACCCCCCACCCCAGAATCCTGCGGACATTGAGAAGGGCAGCTTGAAACGCTCACGGACACCCTAGAAAGACTGTGCCGTGGTCTCTCCTGCTCTGAGATTGCCAGCATGTAAACGACCCAAACCTTGGACTTCACAGAGCGTATCTCACAAGGGGTCTATGAAGGAAGTTGGGGACTTCATTCTCCAAGGAGGGGATCCCTTATGTCGTGTGATAGTGGAAATGTGCCCTCTTGACCAAAATTGCCTCTGCTATCCACCCCACCAGTCTGCAATCAATCCTTCTACTAAATTTCATTCCTCTCTATATTAAGGAACAGAGTCTTACAAAATTGTAACTGCTGTGCAACAGTATCATACCGGCTACATCCTCTTCAATGTGACTGTATTTATTGCCTCTACTTTCTGCAGAGAGGGGTGGGTGTTCAGTCATCATTGACACGGGAGGAAATATTCCTAGGAAGGACTGTATCTCAGGAGGGCAGGTCCTGGAGGGTTCTAGAAGGGAAGGCCAAGAAGGAGGGAAGCCGTGGCTGGAGAATCTGAAATTGTGGGAGAAGAAATCACAAATGAGAAATAATTATCTACAGTAGTAAAATAAATGATTACTATATTTGTCTTTCTCCATTATTCACATGAGAAAAGACAAATGAGAGCCTCAGCTTGGCTAGTTATAAAGCTGATCAAATTCTGGAGTTCTCGTAAAGATTCCAAAATTCCTCTTTTGCTTTCCCAAGGAATTATTGGGCGCAGCAGTTCCTTCCCCTTGAGGATAAACCTTGTTCAATCACATGCCCTTGTGGTATTCACTGTAAGAAGTCAGTGGTACTAAAAGGCTGAGAGATAGCACCTGAAAAGATTTAGCCCATTTTACCTTAATATTTCATTATTTTATTTTTTAATGACAGGCAAATTTGCCTGAAAGGAGATTTCTAACTAATTGTAGGAACAATCCTTGCAGCCAAGCCCATCTTGAATGCCCCATATTTCACCAATGAATATTATTGCAATGTTCCTTAGGTAATTAATGAATACTCAGTTCCAGATTCAGATAAATATTTGAAGCATTCTCTACGAAGACTCCCAATTACGGTCCCTCCTGTGCCAATTAACCCATCTTGAAGTGTGAATTCCCAAGAGCTCCTGTGTAGATTCATGTTAATTTACACACATAGTCAGCACACTGTTTGTATTGAAGCAACAGTCCTAGGCTTACAAGTGTTAGATTCTGAGCAACTGTCTGGCTAAGAGGGAGCCTCGGCCAACTGGTAACACCCACTGTGGTTCAGTGAAAACAGGGCATCAGCAGAGAAACAGCTCAGGTCAAACTGTGCTGGTCTGACAACCCAGTCCAGGGTGTGGGAGCTGGGGGAGAGAGTGCTAAAGAAATAAGCCACTGTCTGATACCTAAGGGAGGGATAAGAAAGCCTGAGTCAGGAGTAGATCAGTGGCCTTGAGGAGAGTGTTTAGGGGACGAGGTCAGCCCTCAGGACAGAGCTGGTAGGGCGGTCAGGGGAAATGACCTCCACAAGACTTCTCCCCTGAGAGGACCCTGGTTGGACGCTGTGTCCCTGGACATGGTCCACAGAATTAATTCTTCACTACGTCGGATAAGATTGGCTTAAGAGGCTGTTATGATTGGAGTCAGGGCCATGCGGTAAAACTGGCAGATGAACCGCAAGTCCGAGGTGAGAGAAAGGAGAACGAGACTGCAGAGGCCGGCAGCCAGCTGCTCTGGTCTTTGAATAATTCCGAAGGACGAGTTTTCGCTAGAGATTTTAGACCCGGGTAGCTGGGCATTTAAGCCAATTAAATGGATTCATTCCCTTCTGAGTTCTCCAAGAGGGAAGACTGGCTTTTTAAGAGCTTGGAATTCTATGGTAAAATGAATAGAAATATCCAGCCAGAGAAGTGGAATTACGATGAACAAACAGTTGAGTGAGTCATTTGAATTGCCGGTAGGATTACTGAATACATCTTTATATTAGATATTTTACCTTTTTGTCTCCTTCAAGGGACCAGGTGAGAAGTAATTCTGTATAAACCCTTTGCTGTTAAGATTTATCTCAATCAAAAAAAAAAAAAAGCATGATACATTTTAAACCTAATTTCTTCTATGCAGAAAAAAATGTCTAGGAAGGAAAAGCTGGGAGACAAGCCTCAGTACTCTCATGTCAGTCTCTTAATCCAAACCCTCAATAAGCAGTTTCCAGTATTATTTAAAACTGTTGAATAACATTTTTGCAGAGAAGTCCTTTAAAACTGAGAAAACTTGTCAACACATTTCAATCATTATTTTTTCAGAAGTGTGCAGAGGGTGATGGATTATTTTGGCCCTGACACGGATAAAGGAACTAAAGCATAAAATGAATGCCGTTTATCCAAAGACCAGAGCAAAGTATTTGGTTTGGATATAGAGAGCCAAATAACATCTCTAAGTCCTTCACTGTTTATCTAGGTAACTCTAGCACCGTTCTCTGCTTCCAAATATGGAAGTGGGGAGGAGTACGATCTACCGCAAACAGTCTTCACATGAGCTAGTCTAGAACAGCACTTCAGGAGAATGGGACTTCAGGTCAAGCAATGCCGTTTTCTGGCTCATACAAAGCTCACAGGTGGCCTTCGCCCTAGAAATGAGAGGATGTTCATTCATTGTTTGTGGGTGTGGAGATCAGTGGTTCTCAAAGTGTGGGCCTCGTTGGGACCAGGAGAATCAAAGTCACCTGGGAATGTGTCAAATATGCAAATTCTGGAGCTTACCCCAGGCCCACTAACTCAGGAACGCTGGGTGGGCCTAGCAGTGCCCATGTTGAACCAGCAGATCCGTGAGGCTGATGCAGCTAATGTTTGAGAAATGGATTAGAGGGAGAAGAGTAGAGAGTGAAAGAAACGAATTTACCATTTAGGAAGCAGAGAGATGAGAGTGCTGTAGAAGCAGCCACACTACCACCAGTGAAACCTTAATTAAGTTTTATTTAACCTTCTGAGCAAGGGAGAACCCATCTTGTCAGTGTCCCAGGAAAGTCTCAAAGAGAAGGTGGCTTCGCTGGAGAGGTATTAGTCATGGGGTGGTTTCAGGGTGGGTGTTACTGAGGTCTGGGTAGGGACTGGTCTGCTTTATAAACTAATTGAGCTTCTGCAACTGTCAAGTGGTCCTGTTGAAACACACAGGTCTGGGTGGAGTTACCATCAGCACACTTTCTCTCTGGTCTTACTGTGGTACACACGGTCTCAACAAGTTGCAGTTACAAAACCTGAATTTAGAAAGCTTGTGTTGCCTGTTACCAGTTTTGAAATTGTGATTTCTGTTTCATTTCTTAGTATCCTGAACTAAGGTCAGGGACGTAAGTAATTGAAATTCAAATCCTATAATAGGGTTGCCAGATAAAATACAGGACGCCCAGTCAAAGTTGAATTTTAGATAAACAACAAGCACTTTTTAGTATAAGCATGTTACCAAATATTACATGGAACATACTAACACTAAAATATTATTGTTTATTTAAATTCAAATTTAACTGGGTATCCTGCATTTTTATTTGTTAAATCTGGCAACCCTATAAACGACTGGTATAGATAGAAAAATATTTGCTGAGTGAAAGATGTGGTTAATTAGATATATAGAGTGAGGAGGAAAGACAAGTCCATTTTAAGTTCCAGGTTTCTTGCCTGGAAAACTGGAAGAATGCTGGTACCTTTCAAGGAGAAAAAGAACTCCGGAGGAAAAGTAGATTGGGAAGTGAGGGGCAAAGTGATGAACTGCATTTTGGGCATGTTGAGATTAAGGTCTCTCTGGTACATACAAGTAGATAGGACCATGCGGTGGTGGGATATATTGTTCTGGAGGTGAGGAGAAAGATCTGGGATGGACTCATAGTCTTGAAAATCATGAGCAATTAGATGATAATGAAGCTACAGGAGTGGTTGAAATCACATAAAGTATGTAGAGAAGAATGCCTAGGGCTTAGCCTTAAGGATTTCCAACATTTGAATGACCAGGGAGCTGCGAGAAAAACCCAAAGTGAGATATCAAAGAAGTTGAGGAAGGAAGATTCAAGAAAGGGAGGAAGTGGTCTACTGTGCCAATTAGAACAGAAAAATAAATGCTTGAGACCAGGCGGTGAATGGTGACCTTCATAACAAGAGTTTCCGTGGAAAAGAGGTGTGAGACAGTAAGTAAATTGGAGGAGGGTAAGTGAAAGCAGGAAGTGTGGGAGTGTGGACAAGTTTTACCAAAAGCCCAACTGTGAAGTGGAGGGTGTTAGCGGGAAGACACAGGGGCTAAGGATAACCGTGTGTCTGTGTGTGTGTGTGTGTGTGTGTGTGTGTGTGTTTGTATGCTGTATGGTGGTCACATTTCATTCTTTTTCCATGTGAATATCTGTTATTGCAGCACCATTAGTTGAATTTTTTGTTTGTTTGGTTTTTGGGGGGTAGTGCCTGGGCCAGGGATTGAACTCAGGTCTCCCACATGGCAGACTATGCATGTGTGTTTTAGTGGGAGTAAATAGAATGGGTTTAAATGCTGAAGGGAAGGAGGTAGAAAAGGAGGGAGGTGTTGAAGATACATGGGAGGCAGACAGACTGAGGTACCTGAGGTATTTGGGAGGAGAGCAGAGCCAGAACCTAGGTGAGGGGGTCTTTGGATGAGAAGAGCCTTTTTCTGCTTTGACAGGAAGGAGGGTGGAAGGGATGGCTGTGTACCCGAGTGAATCAAGTTATGGATCTCTCCCCTAATGAACTCTCTTCCCTTTGGAATTGCTCATGCCAGTTGTATTTGTTATTTATTTAATAATGTAAAGTGATACAATAAGAGGTTAAAAATAAAATTGTTGCTTTTATGAAAATTAAGCTTTGGAAATTTTTTTTTACAAGTTGAAGTTGCCACTCCTTTTGGAGGGGGTCAAATTATGGGTGGGAAATACAATAGCAAAAGTTTGGATAAAAAAGTTAAAAACCAAAAATCTAGTAGAATATTGCATTCATATTGCTTCACTTAAAGAGCTCCAAATTGGATATCTAGATGATAAATCACTGGTGTGGTTTTTTCAAAACTACAGCTAATGAATCCCTCATTCAAAGAAAAAGCCTTGGCACTACCTCAAAAGGTTAACAAACAGATACACATTTATGTTTTAAGCTAAAATGTTTAAGTCATTGTATTAGCTGGGGTTCTCTAGAGAAACAGAATCAGCAAGAGATATCTGTAGATATAAAATTTGCAAAACTGTCTCATGTAACCATAGGACTATAGAGTCCAAGGTTTGTAGTGTAAGCCACAAGCTGACCACTCCGATGGAAGTCCTCAATAAACTTTCAGGAGAGGCTGGGTAGACAACCGTAAGAATGGAAGAGTCCAAAATCTGTAGGGCAGGCTGTGAAGCTGGTGACTCTGATGAAGGGTCTGGATGAAATCCACAGGAGAGGCTCATTGGCTGAAGCAGAAAGAGCGACTGTCTCTTCTGAATCCTCCTCAAAAGCCTTCCGGTGACTAGATTAAGCATCACTTGCTGCAGAAGACACTCCCTTTAGCTGACTGAAAATGCAATCAGCTGTGGATGCAGCCAACATGATCATGATTTAATTCCATGAAATGTCCTCATAGCAACAGACAGGCCAGTGCTTGCCCAACCAGACAACCAGGCACCACCACCTGGCCAAGTTGACACTCGAACATATATACATATAATTTTTTCATGATTCCTTGTTTTAATAAACCTTTTCAAATTAAAAAATTAATTAATACATGAATAATCCTGACCAGATGAAAGAAGAAGCTCCTGCTTTACTTTCATTGCAAGATTATCTTTTGTGAATAAGGAAGAAGAGATGACATAAAGTTTGAAGAACATGAGAAGGGTTGGAAATAGTTGTCAATGGAGAAAGGGCAAGACAATGGGCTTGAGAAACATGCAGCCTTATTGTCGCCCTGCAAGGCCTGGAAGGGCAGGTGGATACAGCCCAGTGCCAGGAGCACAGTTTTGCAATCTTATTCTTAGCTAGCTCATCAGGAACACACTTGGGGTTCAGAAGATAGTGTAAAACTTTACTTGGCCCATCAGGTCACTTTTAAATTCACATGGAGTCAACGTTAGATAGGCATCCATAAGCTCACCGTTTCCCTGGCAGCTTTCCTCTTTTCTTTTCTATCATTCTCCTCTCCTGCTAGATCCATCCGGAACCTGCCCCCTATTGTCAGGGCCAGAGTGAGGAATGTTTCTGACTCTATTCTGACTGTGAAAGAGAGGATTCATTCCTCTCTTTCATTCCTCACAGTTCTCCATATGATTGATGCCCATTGCCCACACTTCTCATTCTTCAGCATGCAGTACGAATAAGACAAAAACAAAAGAAAACAATCTTTCTTTTTTTTTTTTTGGTTGATATCAATTACTTTTCCAATTCCTCTCCGTGAGGATGGAAAAGATTGAAATGGGTAAAAGGAAACAAGAACCTCATGCTGTGTCTGCGAGGGACATCAGACAAATACAGCTGCTGCACCTTTAAGCTTGTGCTCCTGGAAATAGAGAAAGCAACGTGTACAGAACTGGATTTTCTTCCCACACAACCATGACCCATTTGCTACATTCCTTTTTCTATCAAACACATGAGCGGCATCCAGCCAAAAATAAAGAAATAAAAGAACCTCACACTGTCTCACTGAAGCTCACAGAAATCAAGAATTTATGCAGACCTGTGATTTTCTCAAGCCTTCCTTGGTAGCCCCAGTGTAGGAGGAGGGTCATGAGAGACTAAATGATCCAGAGCTGGGATTTTCTGGAGTAAGTGAAGATGAAGGACAATGAGGCCAGGGAGTTGAGGACATCGACAAAGAGTAAGTGAAATGATAGCCTTAGAGGACCAGTCTGGGTGGGGAAGGAAGGGAAGAGTGCATGAGTGTGTGTGAATGTGTGTGTGCATATTTGTGTGTGTGTGTGTGTGTGTAGGAAGGTGAGAGATAAAATGAGAGGGATCAGAGGATTGGTGGTCTTCATGAAGTAAAGAATAGGGGGAGGCAACAATGCTATGGTCACCTTTAGAAAATGCTTATAAGGAAAACAAGGGCCTAGATAGTAAGCTTTTAGAGCAGACACATTAAGTCCAGAGTGGTGATTATTATTTCTGGATTATGAGAGGCTGTTTTATATATATATATACCTGATATTTAGAGATAAGAATGAAGCCAAACAGGTTGGGGTTAAAGTAATTCAGAACATAAGGGTAAGGAAGACAGTGTCTACATTTTAGAGCCACACATACTCTTTGAGACCAATGGAAAAAAAGTTTTATTTGATCTGGAACTGAAATTTTCTGGAGTGCATAATCTAATTCAACCGATTTGTACAGCACATTAGAACAATTGAAACACAGGGAGCACAGAATAAGAAAGAGGTCCTTAATCCTGTATAGATTATTGTAATGCCTGGAAACATACTAGAGTGTATATTAAGCAGATAATCAAAAAGTATTGGCAAAATCCCCTGAGGGAGGGGAGAAAGACTACAGAACTATTAAACCTTACCATCAGGGAATCCCCTGATACTGTGTCAAATTTTAGGGACACCCAAATCAATAGGCCATGCTCTCGATCATGAGGCTTACTCTTGTGAAGCTGATGTAGGTAGCAGAGAAGCTTAGACTACCTATAGGCACACCTAAGAGTTACTTCTGGAAGACCTCTGTTGCTGTTCAGATGTGGCCTCAGTCTCTAAGCCCAACTCTGCAAGTGAAATCATTGCCCTTCCTGCTACATGGGACATGACATCCAGGGGTGAAAGTCTCCCTGGCGACGTGGGAGAGGACTCCCAGGGATGAATCCAGACCTGGTACCATGGGATCAACAATTCCATCCTGACAAATGGGGGAAAAGAAGTGTAATTAATAAAGAATCAGTGGCAGAGAGAGTTCAAATAGCATCAAGAGGGTACTCTGGAGGTTGCTCTCATGCAAACTTCAGGTAGACCTTGCTACCTATCATAACCTGCCAACCCCCAACCAGGACCATTCCAGCCAATCCTAAAGAACACCTAGAGCAATATATAAGATTCCACAAGGGTTCCAGTTACCAGAGTAACTCTCCAGAAACCTACAACCTCCAGATAGGTCCCTGGTCCAGATAAGTACTGAAACCTAGCCCAGACTCTCCAGAACATCAGATAGTTCCAACCTCCTACCCCATATTAGTGACAGACCCTTCCAACAGCAAAATTTAGAATTGCCATAGCCCACACAACCAATGAGAGATATGGAAAGATCAAAGGTGCTGGTGGAATTATACATAAAAGATAGTACTTAACAAATGAATATGAATGCTGAATCATTATATTGATATATCTTTTAGTGTCCAGTATTTTAGAGCAGCTAGAAGTAAAACCTAAAATTGTGAAGTTGTAACCCATGTCAAAGTCTGAAATATGTTCTACAACTAATTGTGGTGCTGTGCTTGGAAATTTATAGTTTTTTTGCATATATGTTATTGTTCACAAAAAAAGAAGGTAAAAAGTCAATTGTGATGATAAAAAAGTAAAAATAAAAGTAAGTCCTTGATATAGTATAACAGAGAAAACAGGATTTAACAAATGGATATGACTGCTGAATCATTATATTGATATTTCTGTTGGTTTCCAGTGTCTTGGAGCAGCTAGAAGAAAAAAACGAAAACTCATGGAATGGTAACCCATACCAAACTTTAAAATCTTTTCTATAACTGCTTGTTAAAATGTACTTGGGAATGTTTTTTGTATATTTGTTATATTTCACAATAAAAAATGATTTAAAAAAAGAATAGGAGGAGGAACTTTAATTTAATTTTTAATAAAAAGAGAAGAAATCCCTCTCTAGAGCAGGTTCTCAACTTGGCGGGGAGAAAGATATTGCCACCTGACCCCCACACAGGGGACATCCGACGACAGCTGGAGATATGTTGGGTTGTCACAACTGGGGAGTTGCTCTTGGCATTAGTGGGTAGAGACCAGGGATGCTGCTTAACATCTTACACTGCACAGGATCACCACCTGCAGCAAAAGATTATCCGGCCCAAAATATCAACAATGACAACACTGAGAAACCTTGAGCGGGTCATTGTAATCTGAAAACGATGACATGCCCCCTCGAATGAAAACTTGGCTAGGGAAGCCCAGCTTTTCAGCACAGCTCACACTGGAATGAAGGTCAAAGTGAAGGTCTATGAGAGAAGGGGTAGATTTTAGGATTCTCTTGGAAGGTGGTGGCTGCGAACAGTGCCAGGTGCCTCCTTTCTTTTAGCACAGCTTCTCACAGATGTCGCTTCGGCCATTGCATCGGCCCCACGGTGTGGGGTACCCATCCCTAGAGCAAAGAAGCCCTCCCCTCCGAGGCTCGAAATGTCTTCTTTCTATGTTTGGATTGTTTTCAGTTTTATAGCTGGGGAACAGCCACATTAGTTTCTCCTTAAGCTGCCACAAATAGTCAACTCTGCAGCTATATGCTTACCCTCTGCTTCCCACCTTTTTGCTATTTTCAGATTAATCATCTAAATCTAGTGACAGAAGAGAGTGCATCTTTTTTAGTTGGTTTGCTTTCCTGAAAATGCTAGCAAATTTTATTTGTGCATTCTAAAAATACAGAGACAATTTCTGTACTTTATTTTGCTATAGAGGGAAGGTCATTGTCTGGCTGCTCATTAGATATTATATATGGAAAATTTCCTGTATTCTGCTCCCAAATGTGGGGAAATTCTATTAGGAGCAAGATCGCATAGAATGAGAAGTCTCAAGGAATCAAGGTAAGATTGACCAAGCTAACACCAGGCAGGTTCCTCTCACACTTAGCGTTTATCAGAATCACCTGGAGGGCTTGTTAAGCTGCAGCTGCAGATCACTGGGCCCCAAGCTCAGGGTCTTTGAGTAGGTCTGGTGTGGGGCCCCAGAGTTTACATTTCTAACAAGCTTGCAGGTGATGCTGACACTGCTGGTCCAAAACCACAATTTGAAGACCACTGTCGAGTTTTACATCTGCTTTCGGCGAATTATGTTTTGGTGTTATATTATGCCTAAAAAAATCAACTAAAACTTAGATTCTGAATTTTTAAAAAAAATCTATATACAGGACAAACTTTCTGTATAGCACTTAGTCAATTTTTATCCAGCAATGAAACTTTTAAAAATTCATCCTAAACAAAATCGGAGATATATAGCAAACATATTTTTGATGATGTTAACATGGTATCCCCAATAATAAAACTTTCCAATTACCCTAAATACTGTGTCACACCCTTCTAACCTTGCCACCTTTTTGAGTTAATATCCAGGCACAAGTCAACTTTGCAGAGCCCTCCTAAGGTAAAGTGTTCATGGCTTAAGACAATTATACGTTGAGGGAGTCGATGAAGAGTTGTCTTAAATTTTTACCCAATTCTGTGTTTCTGGCCTTAGTTTTAGTTTCCATGACAGTCCGATCTCTTGACTGACCTTTAGGCGATATTTTCCACAGTCACTACAGACTAGGAAGAAGTCGGTTATATTTTACCTTGTGGGTAAATACACTAAAATAATTTTCTTTTTAAAATATGTTAGGAAACCATTAGCCACCATGAATTACAACTTTTCCAAGGTCCCCCCTGCATACCTCCCCATTCCTTTTTCTGGATCCAGGCTGTTGGCTATTCTTGACATTTTGTCCCTTTCAAGGATGCCTTTAAAAGGTCATTTTAATGTACGTACAGGCATGCCTCAGAGACACAGCGCGCTCGGTTCCAGACACCACAGTAAAGCCAGGGTCTCAATAAGGCAAATCTGGTTCCCAGTGCATATAAAAGATATGTTTATACTGAGGCCTATTAAGTATGTAATAGCATTATGTCTAAAAAACAATGTACAGACCTTAATTATAATCTGACACAGAGACGCGACATGAGCACATGCTGTTGGAAAAATGACACGACAGATAGACTCTCGAAGCAGGCGTGCCACAAACCTTCAAGTTGTCAAAAAACACAAACCACCAATTAGCTGGGAAGTGCAATAAAACAATGATGCCTGTAATCAGGTCTAAAGAGGAGGGGAAAATAAATAGCACTATTCGCCTCCATCCTGAGACTCGGTGATCCCCCCTCCACTTCCCTGGGAGGAGCCCCAGAAATGAGAGGTCTGTGGATATGTTCATTGGTTTGTGGATGTCTCCGGGTGTGTGTCCCACACCAGTAGCATGAGTACCAACTGGGGACTTGTGAGAAAAGGAAATTCTCTGCCCCCACTCCAGACCACAGCAATCTGTGGTTTAACAAGTCTTTCAGATGACCCTAATGCACCTAAAGTTTGAGAACAACGGTTTTAGATGAATGGAAGAGAACTGCCAGGATATAACACATTCTGCTGATTCTTCCCAGAAAATTAAAGCTGACTTCTCCCACACTCCAAGCACTTTGCATATACCTTTCAAGTAGAAATATCAAGTATTATAGCTGTTGCTTTCTACCTGTCATCCCACCAAGCTGTGGTCTCTTAAGAGCAGGGCTATGCCTGTCTTTTTCTCCCTGTAAGTGTAGCACTGGATGAGTTAATGCTTAAATTAGAACTACTATCCTTCATTAGGAGCCATTTGGAATTTCTTTGAAATTATCTTAAAGAGTTCCCTCTTAGCTAACTGAATCACTCAACTCTTCTTGCTTTCCATACATAACTTCCTAAACACCCTAATTCAATTAGAGCCTCTTGGTACTTAAACTTTCACATTGCCTAATGGATTTTTACTACAATTTGGGTTAAACTTTTAGAAGGCTTAAATTACTTTTAGACCACACTTTGTCTTATACATTGTGTCTGAAATTTTTTACTAATTTATTGATGAAGCTTCTACATAGTACCAATCCCCTATATTTACTGCCACACTGTAGATTTTATCCATCAATTAATATATATGATCACTGTTGCAATTAAGTACCGATGTGCCAAACACTTTAAACCTAATTTAATCCTTCCTAAAGCTCTGCAAATAAGAATTCTTATGACTATTTTATGAATGAATAAATGGAGACTCAAAGAGCTTGTCTGCTGGTCAACTCAGATTTCTCTCCTAGTCTCAAAACTTACACATAAACTCAGTATTTCCAAAGTAATGCATCTTCTCCTACAAATCTTTCTCCTCTTGTAATGCTTAAATCCTTGAATGGCACCGCCATTCACAGGTGCCCCAGCCAGAAAGTGATCATCATTTACTGTCTTCACTTCAACATTTCCCATATGATTAGAACTCAAGTTCTTGCCACCAAGTTTTACCTCTGTAATACTCACTCTTCAACTTGTCTCCTCTTCATCCTTATGGTTCCACCTTGTTTGGCTCTTCCAGTTTCCCACCAGATTTTCTGTAATAGGCTCTGTGTGGATCTCTGCTTCCATCCCATTGGTAACAGTTAACCCAGGAGCCCCTTTTCTCTCAGTTCATGGGATTTCCGGTGGGACTGACTCACCCGACCTACAAGTCAGGGTTGGGCCATGTGACGACAGCCTGGCCAAACTGAATATTCCAGCCTGTTGACCACATGGAAGGCAATGGGAACCAAGTTGATCCAGAGACCCAATCAGTGGACACTGTGTGAATTACTAAGAAATAGAGATCTGTTTCCATGAGAAATACCAGGTATAAGAACATAAAAATGACATAACGCTTGGAGCCCGAGGGTCATTATGGGGAGAGGGTTGTGATAGTTAGGTTCAGGAGTTAACTTGGCCAGGTGATGATGCCCCGTTGTTATGTTGCTATGGACTTGAATCAAGAGCATGTGAAATTCATCTATGACTGATTACAGCTGCAGTCAGCTAAGGGGAGTGCCTCCTGCACTCCTGCAATGAGTGATGCTTAATTTCATTAGCTGGAGGCTTAAAAGAGAGAGGTCAGAAGAGAGTTCAGTACTGCACAGCCCAAGCAGCTCAGCATGCCTCATCTCAGCACTCATAGCTCAACCCAGACATTTGGAGCTACAGAAAGGAATTGCCCCAGGGAATCCCATTGGAATCCAGAAGCCAGGAGAGAGGGCCAGTTTAGACACCCACCGTGTGACTTCCCATGTGACAGAGAAAGCCAGAGGAAAGCCAGCTGTCTTTCCTCTGATGAACTGTAAATTTATAACTAAATTATAACTAAATAAACCCCCTTATTAAAAGCTGATCCAGCTCCGGTATGTTGCATTCTGGCAGCTTTAGCAAACTGAAAACAAGGGATTACTGAGTATACGTCCAGCTTAGAGAAAACCAGAGCTGAGAGTTGGAAAGAAGGAATAACAAGGAAGGAGGAGATGATAGAGTCAGAGAGACAAACAGTGCTGATAATATCAGGCCATGATGTAAACCAGAAAGAAATTTTCATTGGGTTAAACCACTGAGATTGCGGGGATGTTACAGCAGTTAGTATAGCCTGATGAAGACTCCCTCAAATGTATATAGTAACAGAGTTCAATGGACCTCTCTCCCCAGTGGCTTGAGGACTCTGTTTTCACACGAAAATTTTTAGGTCACATTTTTGGGGGGAGGAAGTACAATACATTAAACAGAAAAACTCCAAACTAGTAATTATTATAAAATATAGTTTAATATTACTCTTTTCATTATTTACCATAAAGCTTAAAAAATACCAATATACAGACAAGAACAAGGGAACTGGAAAAGAGCTAAAAATTGTATAAAAGACAAAACCTACATTCAAGATTGTGTGAACAGTGACACATATACAACACACACTTTCAATTGCAATGAGTTCAGAAAGCTGATTTCCAGGTTGAACAGGTTTTTTTCCCAAGGTCAGCTTTAATTGGACCATATCTGGAAAGGTATCCTAAGTCAAAGCTCTTCTATTGTATGGGAAGGATCTTTCCAGACCTCTCTTAGAAAGCATTCCCTATAAAACAACCCACAAAAGGTATATTACTCTAAGAACCTGCAGTGAATATTTTTACTCAGAACTACCAGAGGCAGACTTATTCTAGGCACAAAGATAATAAATGCCTCTCATAGGTCCATGTAGCTTGGAAAAAAAATTAATCTACTAATGAAAACAAAGCACTGTTAAAAGGGAAAGGTGGCACCTAGTGGCCACACAGCAGTTTTTCTTTATGGCTTCTAATAATTCTAGACATCAACTCAGTCCTGTTTCTAATACTGTGATGGGCAAATCAGTCTCCAATTCCAGCACCCAAGGATGATCTGAGTGGGAGATGCCTCTTCAGGGCAGGAGCTACAACTCAGCACCACTAAACACGGCCCAGTTCCTAGGTACTGGCTATCCCATACAGCTATGCCCAGACCCGACAGCAACTCCGCAGAGAACGTGACAACCAACACAGCCTTTTCTGTGGTTTGACACTATGAACAAGCACTTCCCTTTAATTCCATTTATGTACTAAAAGTCTCTATTGTGTGTTTCCTTCTTTGTTGTTCTGTTTCTCTGTGGATTTCTAAATTTAGTGATTTGTATAGTATCAACATATACCTCGAGTTTTATTTTATTTCAGGCCATCATGTAATAAAATGTCCAATAACATTTTCAACAAAATTTAAATCTGGTACATGGTAGAGGGTCACAGTTACATGAATGCACTTAATCAAGGATCAATAAATAATAATTCTTCAAACAATAGATATTTAGAGGTAAATATACTTATGCTTTGGTCTATTTCAGTAACATCCACTCTAGAGCAGTGCCGTCCAATAGAAACATGACATGAGAAACAAAAGCAATTTTAAATTATCTAGTAGCCACATTAAAAATGTAAAAAATAGAAGAGATTAATTTAAATGTTTAATTTCACCCTGTATATCAAAAAGTATTATCATTTTAACACACAATCAGTGCAAAACTGTGAATGTAGATTTCACTTTTGTTTTTCCTGCGAAGGCTGACAAAACCTGGCATCTAGTTTACAGCACATCTCAGTGTGCCCAGCCATATTTTAAATGCTCAGCAGCCACGTGTAGTTGGTGGCTTCCACCCTGGGCAGCACTGTGCTAGAGTCTGATTCTAACACTCAAGGCCTGTGGATAAGAATCATAGAATCAGAGCTGGAAGTAAACACAGAGATGAAATCTCTTTTCAAAATGAGGAAACCAAGGCACAGAGTTTAAAGCGGCTTGCTTGAGGTCACACAGCTAAATGTAGACTTGAAAGAGTCTTCTGGTTCTCAGTACTTCCTGCACTGCACTACATTAGTGTAGTGATAACTCTTGGGGTTAAAAATAAAAGAACTAAAGTATTCTTCTTATGATATGCTCATTCAACTTGTAGATATATCATTTTTCACCAAAATGCATGAATTAATTTGTAGGAGGAAAAAGTGATATAGTGTAAGCCATTAAATATCTGTTGCTGCTAAAAGCAATCAGATGTGAATGGAAAACATTCTGAAGAAAACACTAAACTTGGTAAAGCTCTGTATCATATGATGCATGAGTCCAACAAATACTGGATTCTGGGTTCAGGGCAAGAGGCTCTATAGAAAAACATTAGGATGGGTTAATAAAGGATCAAACTATGCTGAGGGCATTCTACCAGCCAGCTGCCCCTGTGGTCCACAGAAAAGGCTTCCTCCAACAAACGAACAAACTGCTACCATGCAAGGTAGCGCTGACCTGCCTCTCCATCTTTTACAACCTGGGCATTTGTATTCCCTCCTGCTTTTGAGGCCATCCAACCATGACTAGCCTGCTACCATCGGCTTAGGCAGAAGACACTTGGGAGACCAGGCCCAACCTGCTATGGTTCAGCCCCCTAAAATGCTGTCGGCAGGCAAGCAGTCTACTTCTTTACACCGTATGCTTCGGCTGCTGCAAACCCATTCCCATCTTCTAGGGTTTCTTTGGCTTATTCTAAACCTGGGTGTGTCTTGAGTCATCAAGAGTCAGACCCAGGGCAGGCTACGGTGGCTCAGCAGGCAAGAATGCTTGCCTGCCATGCCAGAGGACCCGGGTTTGATTCCCGGTGCCTGCCCATGTAAAAACCAAAAAAAAAGAGAGACCCAGGGGTGATGCTGACCCACCAATATGACGGATCGGCCCCAGGGTAGTACATGGAAGTCCATCCTTGCCTGCACAGCCACTGCAGGTTTCATGTCTGAAGGGAACATCTGCTTTTGGTTATAGCCTTTTGGTATGTTCACATTTGACACATCTAATGAAATTTCTATCACTTACGGCCTAAGAAAATATCATGCAGATACAAAACAGTACTTTGTTTTGGTGAGGGACCTTCTGAGGAAAATTTGCTGAAAGGGTGTAGCAACATATAGAGAATGAAAACTGGATTTGAACCCACCCTATACTGGGGCCTCAGAGTTGCCCCACTAGTTTTCTAACTTACTGTACTTTCATTTGTGAGGCACAAATGAGAATAGATGGGAACATATTTGGTACAATATAAAATGCTGTTAAAACATTATAAAATGCTATTATGGAAGTATGATTCTCAAAAAGGTAGATATATAGTATTCTAAATATTCTTCATTTTTATACTCAATTTGAGCCACCTGTGGATTAATCACTAGTTAAAAAATTGTTCTCTAGAATTTTAATTAGAGTTAAATAATTAGTTTTTATATTACTTCTCATTGCTTTGTGGTTTTAAAAACGTACTTACCATTTATATCATTACCTTTGATTACAGGCAATAATAACTGTAATTACCTAATAGTCGAGAATGCCATGACTAGTTTCTGGGTCAGTTAATTAATCATTTAACCAGTGAAACCAAAAGAAATGTGGTTTATGCACATACAACATCAACAATATATATGAATTTAATGTGTGTCTTTATATAAGACATTTAATCTGCCTAGGCCCATTTCTTCCTCTATGATTAAAATAGTGCCTTACCTTATCAGCATCAAAAACCTATTCTATCTATAACGGAAATTTTGAGTGATTATTTAAGAGTAAATCTCATATGCAAAGGTCAATCACCAAGATCTAGGACATACAATGGCTCTTCCTTTCCTGAAAGCAAAGTTGAAACTCTCTCAAATTTTTTCCTGAATTTTAAATAGAAATAATCTCATTTAAAATCCATCTCAAAGTGCTCAGATAAGCATAAATATACTTGCTTTGTTCTTGCCCAAGTCTACAAAGATGGAATACAGTATTCATTGTAATTATGATTATGAATTGCACTATCCCTTTAAATGTTCAAGTACTCACCATTTTCTTAAGATGTATAAGTCCTGTCCTCAATTAAAAATAAGTACGCAAGGAATGAAAATGTTCTAAATAACACACATCTACTATTAAAAATGAATCTCAGACACAAAGAAAATATCAAGACATCAAATTCCCTAAACTCAAAAACTGCATCAAGAAACAAAAACAACACGTCTGTGATATTCTTGGTTAAAATATTTTAGCATAAAATATAGCTGCTAGGGGTTTTAAGCCATTTCACTGAGTAAAGGGTTTATAATAAACAGAGGTTCTACTGAGAGCAAAACATCATACTTCCCCATCTTCTTGTGAGATTAAGGTGCAGATCTATAAAAACCGGTAGGCCCTTAATAGGAATAAAAGATAGAGCAGTATTAATACAGTACTGAAGAAGAGTATACAGTTTTTGAAAATGAAATGCTTTAAAATGTTTCTCATTTTCTGGCGTTAAAAAATCAAATGCTAGAGTGTCCACTGGATGTCACTGAAGTCCCCGGGGTCTCCCAGACCCCCTTCTGCTTCTAAATAATTCATGAAGGCAGCCATGGCTGTGTCATCATTGTCACACAGGGCATCGAAATCCAACTGGGGACCGTCACCTGTCAAATTACAATACAGGCCTGTGTGAATAAAGGTGACCATTAAAGCCAGACATATCACACATTCGGAGGTTAAAAAAATTACTATCATAAAAAATGGCAACATTAGAATACCACGGCATGTATTTTTTTTCCCCATGGCATGTATTTTTGAGGGCAAAGTATGTGTCTTAAATTGCAGAAGACTGATATTTTTCTGAGTCACTGTTGTTGGTGGTTTTTTTTTTATATAACAATCTCTTGTCAAATAAATTGCACCAAAGTGAACTAGTCTATGAGTTTTCTAATAGAAAATGACACTTCTAAATGGCCTATTTCCCGACCGTCAGAATCTAGGGGCTGGTGTTGGGGCATGTGCGTGTAGAGCCTGGAAGGAGAAATTGAACTTAATGCCATTTGAACAGACTCCGTTTCACCTGAAAACAAGGAGGCTGAGATAAGAGCAATGCCTTCTCAAACTCTGAAATATTCTCAGAAAAGGAAGATAAAGCGATTTTTAAATGAAAACAGAAATAAGGAAGAACCATGGATATAGGATTTAAGTTAGACATAAGGAAGAGGTTCTAGAAACTAAGGGTTAAACTACAGATACAGATTAACCAAAGTTTTCTAGATATTCCTCAAAGTACATATGAATTTGAGATGATTAATGCATGGCTCTGTGTGAGCTGATATACAAGTTCCTTCTTGTCTGTTCATTCTCTTTAACATACATTTTCAGTAGAGCAGTGCCAGTTGTGGGGGGCGGGTAGGAAACTATGCCATTTCAATTTGATTATTGTCTGAACATCAGTGAAAGTAAATGGTTATATGTTTATTTTTAATTTGCCATCAAACTACCACTGTAGTTTATTGCCGATTAGCAAGAACTTACATCTACAAAACCCTTTAATGCCAAGTTCCTCAGGATGTTTGAATCTTATAAAAATAATATCTCAATTCATGAGTCCACATTACTTCTAATAAAGTATAAATTGAGGTGGCTTAAATACCATCATCTAACTGCAGAAGATTCTTTCCTTTACAATTACAGGTCATTTGCTTCACAACCTAACCTTGACGTGCCCGTGAGAAAGGCAAAAAGTCTCTGTGAAGTGACAGAATATCACATCCTACTCACATCACTGGCGAGGAATCAAGAGTGGAGAACATTAATAGTTCGGACGTGAGCCACTGTGAAAAAACCATTCTGCAGTAATGCCACTCCAACATACAAAGGGGAGTGAGTACGGAATTAGCTGAGAAGCTTCTGGCCATAATTCTGACAGATTACAGTCTGGAGAACTCTGTTGGAGAAGGTTTCATTCTTTTTTTCTTCCATCCTCTATACCAAACAGAGAGCAAAACTCAAGTCTCTATAAAAATGATGGAGGGTCTTTCTGATTTTTCATTTCTCCTCCAACCACCTTGTTCCTGACACCAGTAGCACCCTCTATACCATCACTGTCCCCTGCATCCTCTCGTATGTGCTTCTTCTTTTCTCTATGGTCCCTTAACTCCATTTGGGCAAATCTGTGGGCCACAGTCATGTATTGTCAGCATCATAACCTCCTCATCCTGTGCTGGAAAAACAAGTTGTTTCTTCCCAATCAAGTGCTCCACGCACCAAGAGATTTCCACATCACACTGTGTGACAAAGGTACTAGCCCTTCCAGAGCGCCCAGCTCCAGCTGTTTGACCTACTGGGTGGATGTACTACTTGTGATGGGCAGGAGGGCAAAACTGATAACTCCATCCACATGAGGAATGGCTGAGCCTCATCGGCAACAGCGGTTAGAAGACAGGAACGAGCCTTCGCTGTGAACTCATTAAGGGATCCTGGGTGCTTGTTCTGCCTCATCTATCCACGGACGTGGGTGGTAGTGAAGCCAAGAGTTCTGAGTAGGAAAGCTGTTCTCTGAGTACAGGGCCTGTAGAATACCATAATGGAGTTTTCAACCAATTCATTTAGCATATAAACTAGGTAGCTATCCTTGAGTTTAGAGGGAGTAAAAAGACAATGTTTCTGTCATTTCTCAAATTCTTTGGTATTTTGAGGAAACAGCATATTTCACAGGATTCTTCAGAGCTGTTTGCTGACGCTTATGCACCTTCGTGGTCATAGCAGGGAAGAGAAAGGTTATCTGCTCTCAGGGAATCACTTTCAGGATCTTGTCAACCTCAGTCTCAAGATCTATATTTAATATTCATTATTTGGTCTATTTCATCTATGATCAAGTATTTGAGAGCTCTTCAGCTGAAACCTTGTGTATTCTCCAAGTGGTCAATCAAGCTACTAGAAGTTGCTATTACTACATATGTTTTTTCTTAACAAGGCCAGAAATTAGGACACTGAATCAATTCCACCTACAATTATAGCACTTTGCACCCCACTGAAGGAACCCAGAAGTTCAAATTGCTCAGAGATCTGAAAAGCCAACTGCCAAGTAGGGGTGAGAACTAGGGCAAACAAACATGGGGGCATCTCCAGCAGGGCATTCGGAATGGACAAAGCAAAGGCCCCATTTTCCTGGAGCCTAGTTCTGCCAGCCCAGTGATAGCACTACCTTGTATGGCCAAAGGAAAAGCTCCAATCTGGATCCTCGTGGGTTGTGTCTATCCTAACTGGTCCCAGGTCTCACACAACACAGCTCTCCCACCCAGGCCTTTACAAGCTTTAGTGTTCTCTGCCACCGCAGCTGGGGAGCTCTAGTTGGAGACTCATGCTCCTCAGATGCTGCCACCTTGTCTGGGAGCTCCAGAAGTCATTGATTTCATCTTTAACTTTTTAAGGTCTGTCTCCTTTAAAAATTCTTCAGAATTGGAGTAAATATCTCAGTTGCATTTAAATTGTGCATATTTAACAATATTCATAACTGATTCAGTTGATAACTGAATTATTTTTTTATTTCCATTTTTTATTTGCATGGGTAGGCACTGGGAATCGAACCCAGGTCTCCGGCATGGCAGGTGAGAACTCTGCCACTGAGCTATCATCGCGCCACCTGATAACTGAATTCTTAATGGCAGGTCCATTAAGAAACATACATTATTAAATCAAGAGTGAGATTAGTCTATTTAGGATCTAAGCGTAAAAATCTTATTTTAAAAACTGCTTCTTGAGAAATCCCTGTATCTGACAATACAATGAATAAGAAGGAGTTTTGCCGAAGGAAACTCACTGAGGAGTGGCCCATTACTGGGGAGACCAGTGGTGTTCTGGTTTCGCCTTGTAGCCTCCAGCTCCCCTATTTCAGAAGGACTTAGCAGGGTCATCTCCTCACTGGACATCTGAAAAGACAGTCAGAATAATATGGTTAGGATCTCTTAGTTACCAGTCGTGGGCCTGTCGCCGGGGCCACCACCGCCACCGTGAACGCGGCAGCTGGCGGGTACTGAGTTCTGGGTGCCAAGTACTCCATGTGCACAGTCTCAGTTCATTTTTTTACATGGTCAGGCACTGGGAATCGAACCCGGGTCCTCTGGCATGGCAGGCAAGCATTCTTGCCTGCTGAGCCACCGTGGCCCCACAGTTCATTTTTGAAATGCTGTGCGGTAGCGCTATGACAGGTCAGGAGTCAGAGGCCTAAAAGGGATGGTATTTTGCCCATGGGGTCAAAGCCATGACACTAACCCAAGTCTACCTGACTCCAGAACCCACATTCTGAAAAACCATAACTGAAGGTACACACTATTGGGAAAAGGTTTGGCCTGAGAAGGAAAAGTCCATGACCAAAATGCTTTGGATTGAAGTTATTTCAGTTTTTTAAAATGATGGCAAAACTAGACACATATGATGCTGGTGTGAGAAATACTGCTTTGGAATGGGGAACAGTTAAACCAGATGCTTTTACCGAGAATGCTAATGCTGTTACATGGTTACAGGCCAAACAATGTAATATTTGATGTAGCTCATCAGAATGCTAAGAAATAATTTACTTATATTGTCTTATTAAGTTGATGCACTTTAACTAAAGAATATACACTGCTTGGAGATTTTTGTCTATTACAGACTTAAATCCCTTTTACAAGTACATTTATTGCCTGTCACAAAATGTACACCCATAAATATTAGCTAAAGGTAAGAATAAATGAATAAATAATAGACAAAAAGTTTTTTGGTATTTGCATAAAAATATATTTGCATTTTCAAGTCCCCTTTGTTGCTAGTCAATTTAATTTCTCTTTTTCTCCTATATTCTTATACCACTTCGTTTATAAACCTACTTTAGAGTTTTTGTTATCTGTACTACATTAGAATCATATTGCATGTAAGCTTTCCAGATAGATATTTAGCATTATACCTTTTGTATATGAAAATATACTTGATTTCAAACAGCTCGTATTTATTCAACCGAATTAAATAGTAGATAGTACTTACCTTATGGCTTATATCATTTAAAGTTTTTTTCTCAGAATTTAAGTGATTAAAGGAGTGCATTGGAACTATTAAAATAACAAGACTATTAATAGCTACCATTTATTGAACATTTGCTGTTTGTTAGGCACTGTTTAAGTGTTACTGTTTGTTTTTGTATCAAATCACTTAATTCTCACACTACTCTAAGAGACTGGTGCGATTATTATCCCTGTTTTAAAGATGAGGTAATTGAGGCAAAGAGAGTTTAAGTAACAAGCCCAAGGTTATGCAGCAGTAAGTGTGTGAGCTGCAACTTGGACCCAGAAAGCACGGTTCCAGAAACTTCACACTTAAGCCCTCACTATTCTATTCTGTACTGCCTCTTAGAAATCATTCACTGGTTGGAATATTTTATTTTTCACAGGATGACTTCTTTGACCAGGAGAAATAATTGATCCACTAGGAGCAAATTCTATTTTCATTCATTTCATGAATGTTAAGGCTTATGAGCGTACTTACATTCCCGCAGTTTACAGTGGAGGTGTCTTTCATTAAATCTGTGGGACTTGAACCACCAAGAGATGAAGACTGTAACCTTTAAAAAGTGATACAGAAAGACATTGGCTCTATTTTTATTTTTAGAAGGAAATTTTCTCCTCTGAGTACATAACAATCCACTGATAAAATTCAGGGCAGAACTTGAGGAATATCGTAACAGTTTTCACAATTAGACTGGCTTGTCAGGGGCCAGTCGACTGTGGAGTGCTAGCAAACACTTCATAGCAAATAGGAAGGTAAAATTCCAAAGTAAAAGCTCCTAAGTCAATCTTGTTACTTTTATTAATGAAGCACATGGCAAAGGAATAGAATTACACAACAAACTTAGTTTAAAACAGGCACTCATACCCATTCGATAAACAGCATAATTAAAATAAAGAAAGATTTACTAACAGTCTGCAGCTTTCTGAAGGGGAAAATAGTCCGATTTTACTATAATAGGTCAGCCCCAAGTATGAAATTAATGAAACTTATGCAGAGAACAGAATGACATAAATATAACGTTATGCTTCTATGTATTCTCAAGAAGGCAGCTGAGAGGAAATTAGAGAGGAAAAAAATGGAAATGGAGGAATGGAATGAATTAGGTAGGGAAACTTAGAAATGAAAAAATCGGTGACCTCTCGGATATTCAAAGTGAATAGCCTGGCTGGGTTTTTGTTCCGTGGTTCCTGTTTGAAAATCACAATCTGTTTATTTAGCCTTGGTTTAAAGGTGAAAACTAGTCCCTATCTGCCCTGCCCTTCACTGACAGATACATCTTCTGAAACGCGGCTTTCATCGTATTAGCCCCTGGTCATAAGCCTACCCTTTCACTATCTGACTTCATCTTAGTGAAAATGCCTGACCACTCACCAACCGAACTCCTCTCTCGATGGGGCTTCCCTGCTGTTCTCTGAAACCACCAGACCTCCGCCGAGGTCCTCCGTGTATAAATAACCCCTTCACTGCATCCTGGTCATTCTACAGGGAGCCAGCTGTCAACATTTAGTTCAATTTCTGCTTCTCTTAAATCACCCTCCCAGATCCACTGAAGACATTTTTTATAACCTAAGTCACCGAGTTGTGAAACCTTAAAACTGGGAGAAAACCCAGATCTGATAGTAAAAGTCAGTGTAGGATTAAATACCAAAAATGCATGAACTACACACTTGAGCATTTAATAATATACTTCAGTTTTACATATTTAGTCTTGTGACGAGGATTATGATTAAATCATATGAAGGATCACAAATCTATGTTTCTGTACATTATTATAATACACATACTCAAAAATGCACTGCACATATTAAGTATTCAACAAACAGTTGTTCAATAATATAGATTAGTTAGATAGAAGGCATGAAACAAATGTCTAGTGAATTTCTCAATTTAAACTTTTTTTTTTTTAATTTAAAAGCTAAAAATCAAGTGAATAAAAAACTAAAATTTCACCCCTCTTCTACATCTTCCATTTCCCAAACACTCCATCCTATATATGAGCGGTAACTGTTGGGAAGAAATTTTTTGTATTGTTACATATCATACTATGGAGTTACATGTCCCTTTTCATAATCTCAAAATCCAAAACACTCTGAAAAATAATTCATTTGTCAGCAAAATCTGACTTGGTCAGAACTCAGAAAAACCTGACTTGAACTGACGTGAAGCTACTTTTTCTTTAATCCCACTTAGCAAGAAAAAAATTTACATACTTCACTCTAGAAATATATTTTTAAACTTTTTATTATGGAAAACTTCAAGCAGATATTAAAGTAAGTAGTATAATGAAATCCCCTACATCCATAAAACAGTTTCAATAATTATCAACTCATTCTCAATCTTGTTTAATGTATATACCCCTCACTCTTACTCCCTCTTCCATATCACTAGATTATTTAATCCATAAATACCATTTAATTTATAAATACTTATCACTGCAGATACACTAATGTATTTGATTATGGGCTGTTGCCCGTGATGTAACTATTTTCTGTAGGTATTACTATATTATATTCCCTTTTCTAAATTTGAAAAAAAATAATTCTGAAACACTGACTTTCTAAAATAAAAAAAAAAAAAATCTGAATTCAAAACATATTGGTTTCAAGGATTTTAGATGAGAGACTGTGGCCTGTATATATACAACTTTGTTTTTCCTAAATAGGTGGGATATTACACACACTTTTCTTTTTCCCTGTATCTATGCTTTTTTCTATTTACCATTTACTCTAAAGATCTTTCCTTATTAGCATCAATAGTTCTAGCTCATTTTTAATAGCAGCAGAGCATTTCATTGTATGTATATACTACAATCATTTTCCTACTGATAAATATTTGTGACTTCTATAAGCAATGCGCAATGAACAGTCCTGCTTACACACTGTGATGGTTAAGTTCGTATGTCAGCTTGGCTAGGTTGTAGGGTCCACTTGTTTGGTCTAATTGTTACTGTGAGGATGTTTCGTGGATTTAAATTTTTAGTCAGCCGATTTTATCTATGGCTGACTACATCCACAATCAACAAAGAAGATTGCCTTCAGCAACTAGAGAAGTCTCATTCAATCAGTTGAAGACTTTAAAGGTAGAACTGAAAGGGATAGCTTCAGCAGTTAGAAAGAAGAATTTCTACCTCTACTTCAGCCAGCTTCTCCTAAGGAATCATCCGAACTTTCATTGGCATTCCCAATTTACAGCCTGCCCTGAGGAATTCAGATTTGCCAATCTCCACAGTCATTTGAGCCAATTCCTAATATAAGCCTCTTAATATTTACATATATATCTCCCATTGATTCTGTTTCTCTGGAGAACCCTAATACACACATCTTTGCATGATTTTGTGAGAATATTTCTGAGGTAAAATTGCTGAGTTTAAGATTATATACAATTACATTTTTGATGGATATTATCTAATTGCCCTCCAAATTTATATTCCCACAGACAGTTTAAGAAAGCCTCTTTCCTCACACTCTTATCAATGTTATTATTAAACTTTCAAATCTGACAATCTCCTAGGTGAAAAAAAGTATCTAATTATTGTTTTATTTTGTATATGATATTGTTTAACTATGAATTGAGTTCAGCAATTTTTCAAGTTTCTTGGCCATTTATATATTTTTTCTGCTCATGCCCAACCGCCCAATTTTTTTTTAATTATTGTTGTTATTTTCAAAAATTGCATAATAAGACCTCTTCATATGGTAAGATAATTAGTCCTTTCATTAATCACATAAAATGCTCACATTTTTCTCAGTTTATAATTTACCTTTTAACTATTATAATGGTTATGGTTATGCTTACATTTTGAATTTTTTATAAATTTATAATCTTTTTTTTAATGAATTCTGAATTTTGTGTGATGTTTAGAAAGGACTTCCCAAACCAAGATTATAAAAATCCACACTTGTGTTTCATAGTCTTGTTTTTAACTTTGAAATGTTTGATTCATCTGGAATTTTACTGTAAGGAATAAAGTTGGAATCTAGCTTTTAATACTTTTTCCAAATGTTTTTACAATTATTATAATGCCATTTCTTGCTTATTGCATTTCTCCCTAACCGAACTAAATTAAAATCCACATTTGCCATGAAATTAATTTCCATATGTATTTGTGTCTATTTCTGAATGCTTCCCATGATCTATTTTTCTGTTTTTAGGTTGTACCAAAAGGTTTTTGTGATTGTAGCTTTATAATATATTTTAATATCTGATTGAGTTAGTCTTATCTCGTTATTTTTATTTTTCAGAGTTTTCCTGGATATTCTCATATGATTAATATAATTTTGTCAGATTACGAAAAAACAAAAACAAATGCTGTGACACTGATATCCTTACAAAACTGAGACTTCCCAATGAAAAATAAGTTCTATCTGAGAGTTATTCAAGTCATCTTTTGTGTACAGTCATAGCATTTTAGAGTGTTTTTTTTCATATATGCCTGGACACTTCTTGTAAATTTTATATCTAATTTTCTGTTGTTTTTTGTTACTTCTGTAAATGGGACCTTCCCTTCCATTATATACACATTTTTAATGTTTTTTAAAACATTACCTTTGTAAATCCAGAATTTCATTTGCAATATCTGTTCCAATACTACCAGCACCAAGTAGTGTTCCAGTAGACATTCCCAGCGTGCTAAGGTGAGACTGTCTAGAGGAACCTAAATAATAACAAAAGAAAAAATTCAAATAAAAAAGTAAATAACTGCATTTAATATCTTTTTTCAATTCAAATATTTTTCCTATTTTCCTCCTTGAAGAACAAAAGCTGCATCCTGAAATGTTAGAAAAACTCATCTCAGAGTTACAAATGTTGTTTCTAAATACTTATGAAGAGGTGATCTGAGTCAAATGACCGGGAAGTCACTTGCGGTTATGAATGTGACCTGTAACCCTTGGGTATAGATAGTCTCTTTCTACTTTAATCTCCACTCTAAAATCAGAGCAGCACTTTCAGTTTTTTTTTTTTAACTTTTATATTGTATAATATAACATATATACAAAGCAAAGAAAGAAAAAGCAATAGTTTTCAAAGTGCTCTTCAACAAATAGTTTCAGGACAGATTCCAGAGTCTGTCATGGGCGACCATACCATAATCTCAGAGTTTTCCTTCTAGCTGCTATAGAACACTGGAGGCTAGAAGGAATAAATATTTTTTATCATCACAAATGACTTTTTTCTTTTTTGTGAAAAATAACATATACAAAAAAGTAATAAAACTTCAAGGCACAGCACAGCAATTAGTTGTAGAACAGATTTCAGAGTTTGGTATGGGTTACAATTGACAATTTTAAGTTTTCACCTCTAGCTGCTCTAAGATACTGGAGACTAAAAGAAATATCAATTTAATGATTCAGCAATCATATTCGTTTATTAAACCCTACCTTCTCTGTATAACTCACCATTACCTTTGATCTTTCTAGCCCACTCTTTAGGGATATTTGGGTTATGGCCATTCTAACATTTTCATGTTGGAAGGGGCTGTCAATAATATGGGGTATGGGGATGGAACTAGTTGATGTTCTGGAAGGTCTGGCCCCTCTGCATTTCAGGACTTATCTGGTCCAGAGACGTGGAGGTTGTAGGTTTCTGGAAAGTTACCCTAGTGCATGGAAACTTTGTAGAACCGACACTTTTTTTTTTCCCCACATGGACAGGCACCGGGAATCGAACCCGGGTCTCCGGCATGGCAGGCGAGAACTCTGCCTGCTGAGCCACCGTGGCCCATCCTTAACACTTTCTTTTTATAATTTCCTAACTTTAAAATTTTTAAATATATAGGTAACACACTAATATACCCATGTAGTAACACTTATTACATATAAGAAAAACTCCCCTTAATGCCTTTCATTAATCTGCCCAACAGGTATGTAACGAGTACCACAATGTACAAGGAACTACATGAGCTGTTAGGAAGCAATAATGGACAAAGCGCCATTCTTGTTCTTCAAGATCTCACAGGCTAGGGGAGAGACAGTCAAGTGACAGCTAATTGTCACACAGTACAGATTATAACAGAATGTGAGCACAGTCCTGTGGAGGCACCAAAGAGGCAACTGTGGGGTCCCTGGTAGGTTGAAATGGGATATTTTTTCCCTTTTCAACTCAGTCTCTCACTTTTAAACCAAAGTTGGGATTCTTATAGCTCAACCCATGGAATTTTTCTAGTTCCAACCCCAAATTTCTTTCCTCTTTAAGAAAGCAAAAGACAGTAACGTAATAATAATAATTCTTCTATAATAATATATATTAGTAAAAAATCTTTCATCATCTAAAACTAAGCTTACCTTCTGAGGACCGAGAGCTGCAGGGAAGTAATGATGCTTTTCCAGTGTCACTCTCTCCCCTAAAATTAAGAAACACCATAGGTGATTTTTTTTTAAGGTGAAGGAAATTGTTAAAGCAACTCTATTCAACACAGTATATTTGATTTTTCAACTCTTGCCTCACTTATGTTTTACATATTCATATGATCAATATTAACACCTGAGACCAAGACCCTGATGTACTGAGAACCAGGATATTTGCTTAATGCCATAGTATCCCATAAAGTACATGTTCTCACAGTTACAAGCTCTCAGTTCTAATATGATTGATAAAAAGGCAAGGACTATTATGATGGCATAACAGAGAACACTGGAAGTTAAGCTTTTTTGAGCTCTTTCCTTATTAAATATTGTAGATAAGGAAATAGATTTAGTTTGATGATACCTCATAGCTATTTTAAAGGGAAATCAAAGAAAAATAATGGAACAGGGCCGTGATAGCATATCATATAAATCAGAAGTCACCCCTTCCTTCAGGCTGAAACTATTACAGACTAGGGCTTGGCAGGTGGCACTTGGGCTGGATTTCTGCTCACTTCTCAGTCAAGACCTGAGCTGGGCACACAACATCCAACCAAACACAGCAGCCCAGGCTTAGAAGATGAATGCATGGAAATGATGTGGAGGAAAAAACAAACTGTTTACAAATGACACATAGTTTAAAGCCACATCCATCCACATCATTTAATATAGGAACATCGCACACGGGGTAGGAAAGAAATGCTTGAATAAAATGCCTTAGCTGTCACATATTGTACAAAACAAAAAGGCATGTCACAAAAGGGAAAGCTTTAAGCTTAGTTCTGAGAACTGATGCCAAAGAACACTAAACGAATTCCTCGAAATATATAACTCAAGTCCAGAGGAGCATACAATTTTAATGGTTTAGCCAGATAAGAAACGAGAAGCAATGATAGTCACTTGAAATTAATATAAAGGTCTTAACAGCATAAAAAATCACTTACAAAACTAAAGTGTTGACGGACACAATAAATTCCAGTTCTTTGGTCCAAGGATTTGTGAAACTAAACCACTGGCTTTTTAAAGTTACAAAAGAGCCATCTTTTGCTCTGAACTTGTAGGAATCTGTAAATATTTTCTCCTTACTCTGTAGAACTTAACAAGAAAAGAGAATGATTAGCCTGATAGTCTACTTCGCCACCATAAAAATCAATCCCTTGAGGATTAATTCAAGTTTTGCTTTTCACAGGAATGAGAATGAAGAGTTGATGCTGTAAGTTACCCCAAATAGGACCCCCCTCAGTGTGTACCTGCTTTATGCTTGTCAGTCAAACTTCTATGGTCATCTTGGTGAAAATATTCATAACACGAAGTTCCCAAAAGTTCCTGAGGCAGATATCCTAAAATTGCAGTTGCCCTGGTTTTCAAATAGAAAAGAAACTTTAGAATCAGTAAGTTCACTCCCTCCTAGAATACTGTAAGTCCATGTATGGTCAGGACGGAAAGGACGTGGACGAGAGGCTGAGTGATGTGTGTGCCCCACTGGGATGCTTTGGCTGCCCTGAACTCAGACGAGAGCTGCAGCCCAACTCAGATGTGCTCTCACTCTTACTACCACTCACCAGTACAACTGGAACTGCACACCAAGGGCAGCTTCTGCAGTTAGGAAGTACCTGAGTTTACGTTCTGGCTTGAATGAATTTACTAACATACACACATCGTTCTTTTATTTACATTTTTATTTTCTGTTCTGAAGCCTTAAAAAAAACCCATCTTTTAATAGCTTTAAATGTCACACTGAGCTCTGATAATTACGGTTTGTAAGTATTTACCTTTGATCAACATAGACAAATTTTCCATTTATGGCAAACCGGGTTACAAACTGAGTAGGTCTGACTGTAATCCCTCCACTGTTCCGTGGGGTGATACGCGGATGTAATCTTCCAACGGCAACAAGGCAGGGAAAGTCACCGCTGTCCTTCTTGTTGTCCCGTTCTTCCACTCCAACGACACTCAGAGGCCAGCTTCGCAAGTACCCAGTGCAGTGGAGAGTACAAAATTTTCTATGATCTAATTCAGAAGTTAAAGAAAAAGCCATTTGAATCATTATGAATAAACACTTAAATTTCTTATACTGACAATTATAAAGGTAATAATTGTGCTATTAAATCTCTTCAAATATGCTAAATATAAAAGGAAATGGTATTGAAGATAAATCAGTGGTCTCATTTATTTAATGATTTTAATTTTAACGGGTAAGTTTTATCACGAACTAAATTATATTCACTTTACCTAAAAGCTAACAGATTGCTTTAATTTAGGTTTAAATAGATCCATAGATTAACATATTTCTGAGTCAATTTTTAAATTACAGTAATCTATACCTGTTAGGGAAAAAAGGCATGCCCCTCGCTCGTAGCCACAAAGACACTGTTTTCCGCTTATTAAACTTTTAGCATATTATAATTTATATTCAAAAGTAAAAAAGGGGTATTTGAGTCATTATACATATTCTTAAATTTCTTATGTTAGCACTTATAATAGCTAATATATATATGATTATAAAAGATTACAGAAATATTTTAGAGAACATTTTTGGAAAATTTATAACAAAAGATATCAAATTTGACTCATAAACTTCACTTTTCAGAAAAATCCCAAGCAATTAGCCCCATAGGAAAAAGACTATCAAGCAGGTCCAGCCAGAATAATAAAAAATTAGAAATAATCCATCTGCCAAATATTAGGAAATTCTTAACAAAATGAAATAAAACTCAGGCATTAAAGATGAGACATATAGGGACTATGAAAATTCACAAAAAAGTGAAAGGAAGGTTAAAAAATAGGGGAAAAACCAGACTAATATTGTTTAAAATAGTTGTTCATGGAGAAAATTTAGAAAAGACCAGAACAGTCATTTTTTTTCAATTGGCACTTGTTGCTAAGACTGTTACTACAACAAATCTTTAAAAAAATTTTAACAAAAGATGAAATGAGCTTTCTTTTAAGATGGTAGCTAATAGTAGTAGCAAAGATTTATAGAACATTTTATGTGCCATTCTGTTTTGTAGCTGATTTAAATGTATAACTCATTCATCTTAATTGTCCTATGAGATGTTTGTCTTAGGGCACTAAGAGTTAAGGCCAAGGTCATGGCAGGTAAAGGGTAAAGCTGGGGACTACACATTCTCAGGCTGACTGGGAGCTTACTTTTCAAAACACAAATGCTGTGTTATTTGATGGCAGTGAGCGCTTGGTCCTCGAAGGTGTTCAAGCAGGAGGTGAGTGAGTAACAGGGTGAGGGTGGAAGACAAAACTGTGTTCCCATCAGAGGGAACAGCCAGTGCAAGAGAGCAGTCAGATGTGGCCAAAGCATAGACTTCAAAGGGCAATAGCCAAAGAATAAAGCAAGGAACAGAAAACTTAGGACTTCTAGGCCTTTTATCCAACAGGTATAACCCCCACCACTGGGTTCCCAGATGCCTTAAACTACAAAGGTCCTGAAATGAACTCATTATCTCTTCCCACTCCTACTCCAGTATTAATCACTTATGCACTATTCCGTTAATGGCCCCACAATCTACCCAAGCAGGTACATGAGAAAACTGGGAGCTATTCTGGGTCTCTAACATCCAAGATACCTCAAAGGTTTTAAAAGTGGGATAAGCATGAGTGCAAGGTTTTCATTCATATTAACAAAACATGACGTCAGTTAAATAAAAGGCTCACACACTGAGTTTGGTATTTGTGATGAAGCTTTTTAAATTTACAAATGATACCAACAAAAATATTCCACTCAACTGCAAATGTATAACAATAAAAAAGTTTTGTATTTATACAAGGAATCTCTTTATAGAACCTGGTCTTTTACCTTGATTCTTCTCTTACAACAGGGTTACCATCTAAATTTCCAAATAAATCTGTCCCTCAATTTTCATCTTGAACATTTACTCAGCTGGCAAATTTCTAGTTGGGATTATTTAATTCCATTCACTGCAATTCATTTGATCAACTGCCTAAGGTAAAAAAATAAATAAAAGATCCCATAAAAACTCTTATCCCCAGAATTCTTAAGTTCTTGTCATGAGTCATGAGCCCCAATCTTTGCCAAACTATCTATTTACATCAGCTCCACAGTCTAGAGTCCATCTATTCCCCAATTTAAAAAGCAAAACAAAACCCAGTATTACTGTAAACACTGCCTTAGTTTATATGCCACCCTTTCAAAAATTCTTTATGCATTTTTTCCTCAGTGACTTGCAGGCTGGATCTCTCAACTTGGTATCTTGCTGTTTGAGTTTGAATTTTTGCATAAACAGATCCAGAGGCAAGGATTCAAGAACAAGATATTATTTTGAGAAGCGATCCCAGGGAAAACTTCTAGGAAGTGGGGAAATCAGACAGGGAGGAGAACGAAGCTAATAAACAGCAAGTTTTCAAGCAAGTTGCTACTTTGGGAAACTGAAGCTAAATCAACTGGGACCTTGTGGGGGAAAAAAGCAGAATCTGAGCCTCTGAATGAGCCTCTGCCTCAGGACCACAGGAACTAGGGTACTTATCCACCAGCTCCCCTCAGTCAGAGGGTGACGGGTGTTGGGGGGGGCGTTAATTCCCACACTTCAGACCTGCCCCTTGGTGAGGTATGCAGATTGGCCCTGGAGGCCACGTGTCATGCCCTGAAATGTTAAATGTTGGGGGAGGGGGTGCGGGGGGTGGGGGGTGGGGGTTGCGTCCTGGGCCCTGACAGCATCTGTTACACCTGCATAAGAAGCAAAGGTTTTCTGGATACAATTATCATAGTAAGACTCTCTCACTGCAATATATTTAAGAAAAACTTAAGTCACTGGGAAGGATTCATCCATCCTTCATCATCCTTTGATTTCACAGGGTAAGGTCCCTGGATAATTGTATCCCTACCTCAGAAGCTTTTTCAAAGTGTGTAGCTGCTACATTAAGGTTGGGATCAGGATAGAAATAATTTTTTAATGTAAATTTTTATTTTTAGAAAACCATTGTGTTATGAAAAATCTCAAACATACATAAAATTAGAGAATAAATATATTGAACCCTCACTTCAGCAATTTTCAACTGGTGGCCCATCTTGAAAACTCACCTTTAGATCAATCAATTCAGTCCTTCCAATTAGCACAAAAGGGCTGTTCTCTTGTCTCTCTTCTTTTAAATTTAATGTAACTGACTTACGGTAAAAGGGAAGAAAAACACCTTTACTAACCACAAGCTTTCATCATTAGTGGATCCCATTGGCTAATTACTACCAGAAAAAAATAATTAACACAACTACAGGCAAAATGAAGTCATTTTACTCTCTTAGTTAAAAGAGAAATCAAAATAATCTCACAAAGGAGGTCATCCCACGGGGCCAACTGGCCTTACATTTTGCAGCTCCCTAATCCTGACGCAGGGTCTGCGTGCACTTCTCAACCAGGGCACGGCGTGCAAGGACGGCACTGGCATAACACAGGCCCTACAATCCCCTAGGCCAGATCAGCCCCAGGCCTTTGGCATAGAGCTCTGGGGTGTGAAACGAATACTTGATCCAACTGCTTGAGCAGATTAAAACTCCTCTTTGGGAAGACATTTGAGCCTGACTGCAGACATCTGTGTGGCTCAGCTTGATGTGGGAGTGGAATGTCCTAGTGTGGGCAGAACACATTCCTACAAGAGGAGTCAACTCCCTGGCTGGCATGTCTGTTACAGAAATCATCTAGAACGGAGCATTTCCTGAATAACCTTCTGCCTCTGGGGAGCGCCTCTAGTAGGTGGCATGGCACAGTAAAAAGAACATTATGATTTTAAAGTCATATTCCTGATTCTGCCCCTTACTGTGTAACTTCGGATAAATCATTTAACCTCTTTAACCTTCAGTTTCCTCATTTGCAAAATGGGGATGTCTTGTACAGGTCTGACACATGGATTAGGATTAATGATTATGCAAAATGTCTGGTATATAACCGATTCATTCTCTCCTTGCTCCTTTTCATCTTTCCTTCTCTTCTTACCGAGCTGCAAATAATAGCTATCACTTACTGAGTGCTATTAGGACCCAAGCACCACATTAATCCCAACCACACTCTTATGAGGTACTGTGATTATACCCATTTTTAATATACAGACATTGAAGTGAACTTGTCTAAGTTTGCCCAGTTGTTAAGCGGTGAACCTGCCATTCAAACCCTGTTGAACTCAGAGTCCAGGCTCCTTTTACTCTGTACTAACGCCTGTTCACTAGCAGAGCTACTGGGAGGCACAGCCTACAAACTGGAACACAGAAGGAATAGTCCTGCTCACAGAATTTACCTATGAGTAACTCTAATTGATCACTTGTCAAACAGCCTTGAAATATCTGTATTTTTCCAGTAAAAGTATCGCTTTTTATTTCAAAGAAAGAAATCTTTCCCGTCTCTCCCATAAATCTCTAAAAACTATAATTAAAAAAAAAACCTTTTAGAAACTACATGAAAGCAGTAAAATTTTATTATTCTCAAGAATGCTGCTTGGATTTTTTTTTCCCTTAACCTATGACTACACACATGTTTTTGCTTTAGATTCAATAGTTAGAAGACTGCTTCAAAATACCACAACAGAACTGTGAAGTTCCAGAAGAAAATTCCACTTGCCTTTTTGTATCTTTGCAGACACATAAATTACTGCACTGCCAAGGTTATTATCAGTGACTGACTTGGGCTCTCATATCTTGGAAAAATTCTCTAAAAATAAATACATTCAGTGGTGTGTTTCTTAAAAAGTGAGATGAAAAGTCTGAGGTGACAGAAAGAGGGAAGAGCCTAGATTCCCACACTGCTTTATGACATATGGTTCCATATTTTGAGCCAAATATTAAAATGCAAATTTAATAAACAAATTTATTTTCAGCAAGGCCCAGTTTCCTTTCATTCCTATGGCATGACCTTTTCAGATGTATTTCTCATGAGAATTATGAATAGAAAATGATCCAAGTTGTTTGTTAGAAACTTCTTGGCATAAAACCTAAAAAGTATGTTGAAATTTTCTTGGTTGGAACAAAACCCTACATGTAAATTCTTTCACTGGATTCTTAACTGTTTGTGTGGATCTGAGAAGTGGTTATGTGGGCAGTCACCTGTAGACAAAGGACAGGTGGATGGTCATTTATGCATTCAGCAATTTTTTTTTTACTGAATGTTTACTATGGGACACACACCATGGAAAAAGACACGGAGCTCTTGTTCTAGCGAGGGAGGCCAAGGATAAAAAATAATTTCAGTGCAGTGTGGAAAGGACAGCGAAAAGACACATGGTCAGGCTTATTGATGCATCACCAAAGGCAGGTACCTGGGACTCAAGCCAAATGAGTATAGGGGGTATCAGGGCAGGTTTCCTGGAAGGAGGTGATGCCTGTGCCTTAATAGTCCAGGGTCTGCTGAAGGCTTTCAGTCCCCATTCTTCCCAGCTGGATGGCCTGATGCAGCTGGGGGAGAGCTGAAAATGGTAAGCCTCCATGGCACTCTTGTAGGTGATTTTGAGCCATGGCTTGATAGGCTCAGCCCTTCCACATTGGGTACTTCTGGACTCATGTTTAATATTTCATTATAGTAGAGAAATATGTAACCAACCTGCCCCCTGAAATCTTTCATGTCTCTACTGATCATCCTTTAGAGCCTGCCCTACTGGGGGGCTGTCCCTTTAAAAGGTTTCTAGAGGTTCTCTCAGCTAGTCTCGCTGTTTTGGCCCTCCTGCACCATTAGTATGAAGTCCTAAGGGGTGAAGACGCAGGGTGATGATTCAGAATCTCATAATCTCCTGCAGGGCTGGTAAAGATCACTCAGCTCCCACAGGACCTAGTACAACACGAAAACACTCTTCCTCACTCTCCGGACATGTGTGTACTAGAAGTTCATATCCACTGCCAGGGGCATCCCTAAGAGTCATCTGCTATTTCTCTCATCGCTAAAGCAGTGGTCTTCAAGCATTATTTATTTTGCATCTTATCAAAGAAAACTTAAGAACCCTTCATGTCTATATAAAATTTTAAGTTATATAACTTACTACTACAAAATATTGTGTATCAGTGAACACAAAACAAATTCAAAATACAAGAGAAAAAGAAGGGACTAATGTTTTAAGAACAGATTTTGTTTCTTAATGGAAAAAGTTTTGGTCCTCTAAAAAGTAGTATACATATTCTTTAGTGAGAGCGGTATTATTAATTATACTTTATTATTTTTAAAAACCTTGATTTAACCCTTTATGAATTAGTGACTTCAAGGTCTGGTTCTAATCAAACCTCTTATTCCATTCTCTTTTTGTCATGGCACTTATCATCACCAGCAAGGATTTTTTTTTTCACTGCTCAGACCCCAGCATATAGAACATTTGGCACATGAGTGTGTACTTAATATTTCTTTAAAACTGCATTCTTTTTTGAGCACAATACCATATAATGGCACACTACTGGGCATTCCTTCCCACTCCACATTTAGTTCCTCATATTGGTGGCTTGAAATTGGTCACGGTGGGACAGTCTACATCACAGAAATTGGCAAAGCTACAAATCAAGGTTTGCTTTATTGTTTTTTTGATTATCTACACCTAAAAATGTGGAGAAAATGTTACTATGCAGATTAAACTTAGAAGTATGTTTTTGTCTGTAGTTGTTACAAAGGGAATATAAAATCAGAATCTCCAGGTTGAGGCCCAGCAATCTGTGTTTTAAAAATGCCTCTAGGTCCCAGGGAAGACTGGACTTGCTTTAGTAAGCCGAGAGTTATTCTGCCCCCTGTAATACCTACTGCCTGTTCTGATTTTGACAGATCTTGCAGACTTACTGCAGAACATGGATTCAGACACCCTTGCAAGGCATCCTGAAAGGACTCACCGCTACATGTGCATGAAATATTCCATAGACCCTGTCCCCATGCACCAGCTTTTGCCGTCCTTGTTTCTACCTCTGCTGGGCAGACACCTGAGCTCCAATCTGCTGTCTTGAGTGCAGGGAAACAACAAAGAAGCCAGACTTCAAAACCAACGTTGTCCTGAAGAAGCTGGCTATCCTTGCCAGAAAGGCAAGACCTTGCCCTGAGCAGCGCTCTAAGGTGCAGATCTGTGGGACACACGAGGAGGCAAAGGAGCTTTTCTGGGAGGCTGGCAAGAACCTGCTCTGTGGGCTCGGCTCTGTGTCCCCAGACCACGTGGGTCACTGCCCCGGACCACGGCGATGGGCTGCTGAGGAAAACAGGGCCTTTTGTTGGAGAAACTTCTAAAAAGAATGGGCTTCTTATGGAAAATGGCTCAGGCAGCACAAAAGACTAAAGGAAAAAACTAGCATAATCCAGGAATTTGAGGGTTATTTAGCTTTAAATTTTTCCTTCTAGCTGCTCCAGAATATAGGAGGCTAGAAAGAATATTTTTTTATCACCACAATCGACTTTTTTTCTCTTTTGTAAAAAATAACATATACACAAAAAAAGCAATAAATTTCAAAGCACAGCACCATAATTACCTGTAGAACATATTTCAGACATTGACATGGGTTACAATTCCACAATTTCAGGTTTTTACCTCTAGCTGCTCTTAGATACTGGAGACTAAAAGAGATATCAATTTAATGATTCAGCAATCGTATTTGTTTGTTAAACCCTACCTTCTCTGTATAACTCCACTATCACCTTTGATTTTTCTTCCACTGTTTAGGGGTATTTGGGCTATGACCATTCTAACTTTTCCATGTTGGAAGGGGCTGTCAATGATATGGAAAAGGGAGATGGAACTAGCTGATGTTCTGGAGAGGCTGGGCCCTCTAGGTTTAGCAGAGGCACTTTTACAATTCAAGGACAGTGAAGCCACAACAGCCAAAGACAGAGAAAGCCTGAGAGAAATGCACATAGAAATGTCTGAGAAGTGCCACAAGCTTGATGCAGAGCAGCTCCAGGAAACCTGTTGGAAAGGGCTGAGCTGATGCAGATGCTGGAGCCGTGGCGGGTGCACCCCAAACCCCCTTTGTGGAGAGTCCTCGGGGTGCTGGACAGGCTAAAAGGCCGCAGAAGGGACAGGCAGTCCTTCGGAGGTCAGGCCTCAATCCCTGTCAGCAGCATCTCCTGGAGATAAGCCTTCTATTGTTTCTATGCTGTTTTTCTGACCTGAAGAGAGCTCCTGATTTTCCAATGCCTTTGTGTCCTCCCTGCCTGTTTAGTCATATTGCAGAGCAAGACCGAACTCTGAGACTTAAGAGGTTGTGGAATATACAAAACAAGACACATATTTTTAGTTACATCCAAAGCACGGAGAGAAGCAAAAGAGCCACCAGGTCATGTGGTCATGGAGACATACAATGTTAAGTTTGGGAAATAGCAAACTATAAAGTAGATTTTTTTCTGGAAAACCAAACAAACAAAATACCTCTAGGTGACTGTGATGCACGCTAAAGTTTGAGAACTGGTCTAAAAGGATATATTAAAAATATATTTCTCTAGTGCACCCAAGTTCTACTGAAGATTTAGGAGGTGTTTAAATGGCGATGGGTGAGTTTCAGTGAAGGATGAAAGCATGGGAAAATGAGTTTGTTGCGAAGGGGGTTATGAGTAGAAGCTCAGCCTGCACAAACATTTCCAAGTCAAGAAAATAAATTAGTCTGAATGTAGATATGGGTTTGAGATGGAGAGGATTGGGTAAATTTATTCATTTTGGAAAGGAGATTAGACTGGGGTAGTGGGGCAAGAATAGACAACTAAAAATCAAATCTGCGAGGTTGCAAAGCTTAGCAGCAAAGAGTAAGTTGGCCAAGGGGTGGAAGGTGCAATCAGATTTTACAGCAGGAAAGACTTATACTGGGCACTTCCTATGTACCAAGAAATACAGAAGAACACAATACTACTACTAAATAGGCCCAGGGGGAAAGACAAACCAATCTGGTAACCTTTAAAACACTTACAAAACCTGATAACTTTAGTCTCTAGCCAATTTATAATTTGCATCAACCACCACAGAGATTTCAATCATAGTAAGGTAGCTGGATCGGCTGCTATGTTTTCCTCTCATATGAATGCTGTGCAGAATACCTGGTTTGTTTAGGTTTGGATTGGCTTGACTTGGTGTTAGTTCACTTCTAGTCAAATCCTAGGTGAAATGTATGACTTCTTGGGCCATCCGCAGAAAATGACTATTCCTGCCCTTGGGAACTATTCCCACATTATACAGCCATGACCCATTTGGCCACTATGATAAAATTAATATGGTGACTTGGGAAGGAAGTTGGAAAGAGCAGGCACTCTGAGGCAGTCATAGCACTTACATCTGCTACTCACTGCCATAAAAGTGTTTGTACGTTATTTCCTCTAAGAGTATTCATATAGCTCCTAACATTTATTAAGTACTCTCTGCCAGGAACCTTCTAAGCACTTTATAGGTATTAAAACATTTAATCCTCATAGCAAACCTATGAGGTAGGTTCTACTATTATTTCCATTTTACAGTTCAGAAGAATGAGACTGGAAGGATTTAGTAATTTACCGTAAATCATATAGTTAATAACTAAAGTTAGGATTCAAAGTTAGACAGTTTGGCTCCAGAGTCTACACAGTGATCCACTTCACTAAACCATACAATCCAGTGAATATCCCTGTTTTATAGACATGGGAACTGAAGTTCAGAAATTAAGAAATTTGCTCCCAATCACACAGCTAGTAAATGGTAGAGCCAAAATTTGATCAGAGTTAGCCAGATTCCACAGCCTCTTCACCTAGGTGAGCTGTGAATTCACCCTACCCCAGCAGGTCACACACGTGGCTGCACCCCACCCCTCAGAGCCAAGGGCCAGTGGGAAGCAACTGATGGTTCACAAACAGATCTACCCTTAGGACTGCTGATTGGACCTGCCTTGGTTTCTTTATAGTGAAACATAAGAATAGACAGGTTAAGGCCAGACAGGCCTGGGTTTGAGTTCTGGCTATTTGACTTTCTGTGTGTTACTGAACTCTCCAAATCTCTTCTCTCCAACTCTGAAAGAGATAATCATGGTGTTTTCATGAGGATTAAAATACTTCTCATAGTATCTGCCACAGGATAAGTGCTTAATAAGTATTAATGTTTAGCAGCTAAGGTGGTTACCAAAAAATTTCTGGGTAAAACTTATAAATGGATTGAATCTTGCAGTTCTATATAACTATCCTTTTAAAGGATGTGAAAAACAAATCTCACCCTGAAATTTGCATAGCAAACCTTTATCAATAACCTAATACAGTCTTATTCAAAAAAGGCAAGAGACATTTTTGCAGTCCCTGAAATTTCCCAATTAAGTTTAATAGATAAGTATTAAATCAATTCAAAATATAAATGTATAAAAGATTCTCAAGAAAACAGAACCAGGATTTACCAAAGAACCAAGACGTTGTGGAAATTAAAACCACACCTGGAACATCTTAAGAAACTTTCAACAAAAGTGATCAAATCAAAATTAAGCAAATGAACTACCATAGTTTTTTTAAAGACCTAACTTTTATATTTTAAAAAGTAAAAAAAAAATGATGAAGGAGTTTTGTAGTGTAAAGTGTTATTGCCATTTCTTGCAAGTTTTTCCCATTTGCTAGCCCTCAAACTGCAATTTCAACAGCTCCATTAAAATCCTGGGAAATAAAGAAAACACAATTACCTGACAAGTTTTAATGCTATAATGAGCCAATCTAAATATTTCTGGTTAAAAAACTATTTTATTAGGTGTCAGTGGTTACCAGAGTTCAAATAGAATTGAGAGGCTATTCTGGAGGCTACTCTTATGCAGGCTTCAGCTAGATATTGCTAATTTTCACGGTTTGCCAACCCCAATCAACATGATTCCTGTTAACAGTGAAGAACACCCAGTGCTCTCTATTTGCGATCCTACAAAAGTTTCAGCACTAAGTTCACTCTCCAAAAACCTAAAACCTTCAGATGGTTGCTAGGCCAGATAAGTCCCAAAATTCCAAGTTGCCAGTCTCTCCAAGAACATCAATCAGTTCCGTCCCCCATCCCATACTGCTGACACCCCTTTTCAACATGAAAAAGTTAGAATGGGCATAGCCCAAATATCCCAAAAGATTGGAAGAAGGATCAAAGAAGAAGGAGTTAAACAGAGAAGCTAGGCTTTAACAAATGAGTGTGACTACTGAATCATTATACTGATATTTCTTTTTGGTCTCCAGTGTCTTGGAGCAACTAGAAGGAAAAACCTGAAACTGTAGAAGTATAACCCAAACCAAACTCTGAAATCTGTTCTATAACTACTTGTTACAATGTACTTTGAAATTTAATGCTTTTTTGTATATATTTATATTTCATAATAAAAAATGTTAAAACTATTTTATTTTCCTAAATGCTTTTGCCCTCAATTATTTACCTTTTCTATACATTTTGTTTTTTCTATATAGAAAATATTTAGGATATTAATTTTATATCCATGCTTTAAAGCACTTAACATTTAAAAGATAATACTTTTCAGGTGGGTCATGGTGGCTCAGTGGCAGAGTTCTCGCCTGTCATGCCAGAGACCCAGGTTCAATTCCCAGTGCCTGCCCATGCAAAAGAAGAAAAAAAAAAAGATGATACCTTTCTTCTTTGAGTTGGGTAGGCCTTCCTGCTCTTCTTTCACAGAGACTTTACAACTCTTTATCCGACAGAAAAAGGATCTTCTTGAGCCTGAACACATACGAGTTCTTCCAGTGTAGAAATTACTGTCAACCTGCAAACCAGCTTTCACAGCAGAAGAGGCAAGAGAATAGGTAGAAAAGAATGCTTTCAAATAATTGTGAAATTCATCTCCTAATGTTTTCTAATCCTTGATTACATTTTTGCATAAGTTGAAAAAAAGAAATGTTTGTTTACAGCAATGACATGATTGTACAGTAAACCCCAAATTGAAATAGACCAGAAAATATATTTTCCAAGCAATCAATTTTGGTAACTTATAAATACTTGGCAGTTTATCTTTATTTCTCCCAGAGAGTTGATAATACAGATAATTTAGATGCAATGAAATAAAATTAAAGTGAAAATGAAAAAGTTCACTAATTCTCCTCTCAATAAAAGCAAAATTAGCTGTTTTAAAAAACATTGTATTGCTGTACTTTTAAGTAACAATTTATTTACAAAAATTGGTACATGCACTGAAATAAGCACTTACTTTTGGCATTTATTAGTTTCTCTCTTGGTGAAATATCAGAAGAAGAAAGTTGTTCCTTTACTTTGGCAACATCTTTTGGATGTAAAAAGTCAAACAAGCTTTGTCCAGTCAAGCTAGCCTATTCATAAGGTAGATGTTCATTGAAAATTAGTATATAATTCTACGTTTCCTCATACAGACATATGGTAGATACTCCTCCTTTTTTGAAAAGCTACTTTTTCTTACATTCAAAGATACAGCCACTGTACTGTATAATATAACTGAGTGTTAGAAGCAGGGCGACATTTGTAGACAGGAAAAAAAAATACATGTGCAAAGTACCACGCCTGGACACACGCAGACCACTTATAAACACCTTATCATCGGGGCTGTTAACGAATGCTTGTGTAATAAAAAACATTCTCCAAATTACATATCTTACTTCTGAATCACATTATGATTTACTTTCAACCTTTTCATCTTCAGTAAAAGGAAAGAGATAATACTGTGAGAAATGGATGTCAAAGAACATCTGTGATTTTATGGTGTGACTCAGAGATTTACCATACTGTTAAAACACAAAATCCAGTCCAGAACATCTCCTTCTTACCATTTCATCCTCCCAACATGCAAAGCATTACTGGGTCGGAGCCTTTGCTTACATGGTCTTGTCACCTGGAATTCATTACCCCTTCTCTACAAACTCAATTCCCTGACCACTTTGGCCAACTGCTTTTAACTCCCTAGGCATCTCTCTTGGCTCAAAATATCTTCCTTTGCTTTTCTTCTCCCCTTAAAGATTCCCTTCTGAAAAGCTTGGCAGACATTCTACCTTGTATGTGAAGCCTTCCCTCACCCACACTGATCACCTGTCTTCTGCCCTCCTTTATTACCCAAGTGGACACTCCTATAGAAGACAGAACAAGTGAACCAGCTGAATCAAGGAGTATGGATTGGCTGGCAGTTAGACACCTCTTACTAAAAAAAAACACCTATCTGATTTATGCAACAGTCTATTGTGTGTCTGGTTCATGGAAGTCTATGTTCAGAGTATAACTAACTCTCATCCTCATCAGAAACCAGGTTTCTAAATCTGCAAAGCTGAGGGGCAGACTCTGCATCATGGGAATTCCAAAATCCTTCTGCACAGACAGTGAGTCTCCTGGACAGTCTCTGAAATCAAAGTCAGCACACAGAGGCACTGACCTCCATGTCATGGTTTTGGAATTTAAGTGACACCTTGAATTGTCAGTTATCTTACTGGGTGTGGGTGTGTGATTGATATTCTGAATCTCCAGTTATAAGACAGACTATTCAAGTCATGCACCACTTTTGTGTCCCCAGACATAATCAGCGGTATAATTCATTTGGTTCTTGATTCTTCTGCATATAGCCTCATAATATCTCCTTTTCTATTATTTAACTCATTATCTATGAATGTCTAATATCCCCCCAAATTTTTACGTTTGTAGGGAAAAGAGGCTGAAGTGAATGGGAGTTATTCAGAGTTAAAGTTGTGGTCTACCCAATTTCTATTTTTAATAAGATCGTAGGTACTAGTTCATTCACTCTGTCATATTAGTTTCAGTACTGCAATTTTTTAAGAAACTAGTTTAAACCAAATGGTGTTCAGTAATAGGAGGGTAATTTAAATTACCAAGCAATTTAAATAAAGACTATTTTTTAGTTTGTTGCCAGTGATTAGAGCAAAAGCTATAACACTATGCACAGAACTTAATAAATAATAATATTGTCTCAGAGGGACTGGAGAAAGGTAGCTAATACTTTCCAGATACTCTCAGATGTGATACCTCATATCGTCTTTACATTCTGAGAAACAAATATAATCATCACTCCCATTTTTTTCCATAGGAGGAAGCCAAGGCTCTGTAAAATTAAGCAACTTGCTAAAGGCCAGAAAATGAATATTAATACCAGTAATAAAAATCCACACTCTTTCCATCTCCTTTGAAGCTCTAATTTAGTAGAACTTAATCCCACATCCAAATGGGAAAAAAAGGATTCAGGAGAAGTACATTTAAAATGTGTTTGTTAAAAAAAAATTAAACATTAAATCAGTTAAATTTAATTCTTACAGTAAACACTCAGAAATACCTGATCATAATTAAGTTTTGGATACCTGATCATAATTAAGTGTTCTGGAGATTGATTTAGAAACGAAGATAATTTTTCCTCTTTCACATCCAACAACAAATAGGAAGCCTTCTGCAGTCTAGGGATTAAAAAAGTAAAAGTGAATATGTCAGAATATCTTCTGTCTCACACACACATGCAAATTCTGAGGAAATTATTGTGGCAATACAACTCACAGAGGGGTCACAGAGCCCAGTAAAATTAGTGTCAAGAAATTTTCTTAAGATGTAAAAAGATTTATAAAGAACATTAAATTGAATCCCAGTCTAAACTAATGTTTTGGAGGTACAAAGTTCAGCCACTGAATATTCAGTTGAGGTATTTCCTAATAGAAGAAATCTCTTTACTGCATCACGTCCAATGCACTACATAAAGAAAATCTATATAAAAAAAACTCCAACCAGAGCAGCTGTCCGTGGATGCTTTGGGGTGAAGGGCCAGGTGGATGGGGACAAGGAAGGGGTGAGGACATTTTACTGTGTATCTTTTTATACTTTTTTGGGTTTTGAATAATTATAATGTATTATCCACTTGAAAGCTAAAATTTAAAATTCAAATATATCATCTGTTCCCATAAGATCTACCCAGGAAAGCTCCTATGAGACACCCCAAATGCACGCAGGTCTGTATGGACACAGAGAGGATAAGTCGGGCACTCTCAACTGACACTTCCTTGGACTAATCTTTACCAATCATAAATATATGAGGTGAATTAGGTGGATGTGTTCAAGCCAAATAGGGGGCTGGTCCAGGGTTACATTGAGTTATCACTGAAAAACACTTAAAAATTGGTGAGAAAGCTTCCAAAGTGCAACTGTACATTTCACTCTTCAACAATGTGGGGTTTTTTGTTATTTGCAAAATGCCTTTGTACCATGTTTAAATTCAACTGTTCAAATAACACAGTGGCTTTCAAAACAAATTAAAAAAAGAAAAAAGGACAAAAATATCTGTAAACAATCTTTCATGGCTTTAAGCCCAGTAGTCCTAGCACATGGACATTTATCACCTCCAGGGAGCAGAAGCCAATTAATTAAAAGATCCTATTTTCTGTTCCAAATAAACCTCTAGTTGGGTGAATCTGGAAACCCGTGCCCATGAAGTGATGAGGCCAGAAATGACTAACAAGAATTCAGCGGCTCGCTACTCTGCAGGGACCAGGACCCAGAGGGAACAGGATCCAGGGTCAACCAGCTTTGCAGGAGGGAGAGGTTACAGTGGGGACACACCCTGCAGTATGTGACAGGAGTACATTAGGCAGTGCAAGCAGGTTAGTATAAAAGACGAGCTTCGCTTCAGATTTTGGATTGTTCCTATTTTCTGTCTCCACTTTCAATAGCCCAAACTAATAAGGCATGGCTACTTCTAAAACCTAAATTTTTATATTAAAGGAAAATAGAGTTTAATAGAGAGCCTGTGTATTTATAACAGGGAGCCAATTAAAGAAAATGTGCCTCTCTGCCCTTCAAATAAACATAAAGAAATAAATCTGTATACTTACCTTAAGGATTAAGTGTCTGAGCTCATTATCCTGAATAAATGAAGGTCTATAATTATCTCCCACATAAGAATTTGTCATGCCTAAAAATAAACAGGTCGTAAAAAGAGGTAAATGTAGTAAGTGCTCAATAAATATAAGCAATACTCTTCCTGCTTTGTGGTCATGGCGATGATGATGGTTATTTTCTCTTTTAGCAGCCCTAAGACCTCTTTTGTAGTGATGATCTTTCTCCAGTATTTCTAGATTAAAATTTCTTGCATTTAGATTAAATTTCTGGAACATATTCCTTGTTATTCAAATGTGCAGACAATAAGAGTTTTATATGTAAAAAAAGCATTTAAATAAAATATGCATGCAACAATACTTAGAAATCTATATAGCTATTTTTAAAACTTCTTAACTTATTGAAACTGATCATACGAATTACAATGAATGCTGAGACTCTGGAAGTCTAAACACATTTACTGGTTCATAAGATTTTCAAGTAAGAAAGCCCCTTTAAAGATCACATGAGGGCAGACAATGGTAGCTCAGTGGCAGAGTTCTCACCTGCTTTGCCAGAGACTTGGGTTCGATTTCCCGTGCCTGCCCATGTCAAAAACAAAAAACAAAAAAAATTCATTTGGGTGGGCCACGGTGGCTCAGTGGCAGAGTTCTCACCTGCCATGCCTGAGACCCGGGTTCGATTCCCGGTGCCTGCCCATGCAAAAAAAAAAAAAAAAATCACATGGCGACTACATAAAAATATAGAAAATATAAATGAAATAATGCATGTTAAGCCCTTAGCACAGTGCTTATTATACTAAAAAGAAAAAATGTCCCTAAAGCAGCTGAAAGGTAACAAAACAATATGGAATGACTAGGTACAAATTTGACTCGAGAGATAAGAGAAGCATCAAAATCACATCTGCCTTGGTGGCATTCCCCAACCTGACTCGTGGAAGCCCTTCATGGCCACAAAGGTGGACAGTGTAGAGGACAGTTCACAAAGGTGGGACGTCCCTAAATACCTCATGGAAAGGATGATTCAGAGCTAAATCAGTTTTCCAAGCTTACACTTCCAAAGCACGTAACCTCAACCCCCTGCGCCTGGGGACTGCAAGAAAAGTTGCTTCTACAAGAAAGGTGGGGTAATGCCCTGAGACATTTTAACCACATATTGGCCCTTGGATGGATCTGCAGCCTAATTCACAAATTACCTAAGTGGTAGAGAAAAACAAACAAACAAAAAACCCAAGAGCAGTTAAAAAACACCTCATGCTACTACTTGGTAGACTGGTACCGAACAGTATGTCAGTTACCTCAGCGTGGTAACACCACCTAGAGCCCAGCATAAGCAAAAGAAAATCTCCTTAGGAACCTACCTTCATTCCAGGCTCAAAGAATTCCCATAACTAATGTGGTGCTATTATTATTACTACACAATGGCCTGGCAGGACTGTAACAAGGAGCTGAGAAAGGGATGAAAGAAGACTGAGTGCCAGGCCAGCGAACAGCAATAGATCAATTTCAAATAAGGCTGGGACATTTCCAGGTATTCACCAGAACCCAGTAGAATTATGTTGGGGAACCCTGCCCATGTAAATCAGCAGGAAAGGGTGAACTCTGGCAGGTAAGGAAGTGAGGATACACTAAAGATAAAAAGAGGGTGGTAAAAGTATAATCAACGAAGCTAGAGTGAGGGTGATCAATAGAATGCATGTTGTGACATTCTGTTCACACGTCCAAGAGGAGTGTGATAGTTAGGTTCAGGTATCAGCTTGGCCAGGTGAAGGCACCTAGTTCTATTGCTCTGGACATGTGGACATGAGCCAATGGCAAGTGACTCTCATCTGCCACTGATTACATCTGCAGTCCGCTAGAAGGCGTGCCTGCTGCAATGAATGATGTTTGATTTAATTGGCTGTATGCTTAAATAAGAGAGCTCAACATTGCACAGCCCAAGCAGCTCAGCATACCTATCTCAGCACTCGCAGCTCAGCTCAGGCCTTTGGAGATGCAGAAAGGAATCACCCCAGGGAAAGTTGTTGGAACCCAGTCAGCTGCCTTTCCTCTGAAGAACTATACATTTTTAACCAAATAAATCCCCTTATATTAAAAGCCAATCCATCTCTGGTGTGTTGTATTTCGGCAGCTAGCAAACTAGAACAAGGAGTAACAAATTTGGCTCTCAAATTTATTACTGATGGCAAAACAAACAAAAAAGCCTGACTGCTTATGTTTTTCAGTTGGTAAAAAAAACGATCAAAATGACAACCTACTATTACCTCTACTACCTCCATTCACTAATGGAGCTTTATGTGCATTATTCTTTACTCTTAACAACAACCCTAGAGGCCAACGTGTGATCCATATTCTACTGTGGAAAGGTAAGGATTAGAACATTAAATAAGTTGAGCAAGTCACATAACTATTAAGTCAGGGAGCCAGGATTTGAACCCGGGTTTGCCTACAAAACCCACACTCTCTGCTCCTCTGTATTTAGATCAGATATAGGAGGCCCAAAAGCTGTCAGAAGGTGCATGCTATAGAGCTCAGACACTCCAAACGTGGTCTGCAGACCAATGCCACCAGCATTGGTGAAGAGGTAAGTATGGAAATTAAGAATAAGCATCTAGGGGGAAGATAACTATAATTATACACTATGAACAAGGGGTGGTTCAACACAAAAAAATTAATGTAATATACCCACATTCACAAATTGCAGGGAAAAACCACATAATCATCTCAATTGATGCAGAAAGGCATTTGGGAAACTTCAGCATACTTTCTTTTTTTTAAATATTTTTATTAAGAAATCTTCACATACATACAGTCCATAGTTACAATCAGTGGCTCACAATGTTATTGCATAGTATATATTCATCACCATGATCATTTCTAGAACTTTTGTATCACTCTAGAAAAAGAAATTAAAAGAATAAAAAAAACTCATACATCCCAAACCCCTTACCCCTCCCTCTCACTGACCACTAGAATTTCAATCTACCCATTTTTTTACCCCTTATCCCTCACTATTATTAATTTATTTTTTAATCCTTATTATTATTATTATTATTTTTACTGATCTTGTCCATACCCTGGATAAAAGGAGCATCAGATACAAGGTTTTACAGGCACACTGTAAAACCAATCGTCTTCAAGAATCAAGGCTTTACTAGAACACAGTTCAAAAGTTTCAGGTACTTTCCTCTAGCTACTCCAATACACTATAAACTAAAAAGGGCTATCTATATAATGTGTAAGAAAAACCTCCAGGATAACCTCTTGACTCTGTTTGGAATCTCTCAGTCACTGAAATTTTATTTTGTCTCATTTCTCTCTTCCCACTTTTGGTCAAGAAGGCTTTCTCAATCCCATCAGCACACTTTCTTGATAAAGTGTGGAGAGCCGCCTCCCGGGTCTGGCCTAGTGGACACGCTGCGGCCTGCTCTAGAGTTCCCCCCGCCCATCGAGTGAGCCAAGATGGCGCCCGCATCCTGTTTCCGCGTATGACGCACGCGCCCACCAACCCTATCTTCCAATCACCTCTGTATACGTGGCACTAACCTATTGGGTTTGGGCACAGTATATAAGAGGTTACCCGGACAGGGTGGGTGGAGACGACCCACAGGGAGCCGTACCTGACGGCCGCATAGAGGTTGTTCCCCCGCGGGGTATCTTGTCCCGCGTGGAACCTGTAACAGAGAATGCAAGCTTAACTCCAGTAAAGGTCTGTGCTCACAACCGTTGCATGCCTCGAACCCGTGTTTATCACCCGAGTCGGTTTGCCTGCGTCTGTCTCTTTCTCCCCTCCTGTTCCCTTCGCCGGCCGGGGATCAGAAGCCGAACGAGACGGCTGCGGACAAGTGGTGGCCCGTACGGGGAACCTTCTCTCTCGACACCTCTTCTGCAAGGAGAGCCGTACTGTCTCTTCTTGAACTGAGAAGGACGTGCATCCTGAGCTCGCAGCGGACTTCCCGCGCCTGATCACCGCGAGAAGGTGAGTGCTTCCTATTACGTGAGAGTTAAGGGCCGCGGGCTTTCAGGTAGCCCCGGTGGCTCGGGAGAGCTCCCCGAGTGGTTAAGGTACAGTGCCGACTGCAAGCATGGGGCAGTCAGGAAGTTCACCTTTGTTAGACCCTTTAAAGACCCTCTTGAAGCAACGGCACGCGCTTCAAGAGACTCGGTCAGCTTCGTCTGCGGGCGGCTCCTGTAAGAGTGAGCCGCCAACTTGCAAGCCGCCAGAGTCAGACGTTAGTTCGGACGACTCTGACTCGGAGTCAGATAGTAATGACACCGAGGGTGCAGACGTGCCTCCGCTGATCGATTGGGGGAGGCCCCCTGTCTCACCCACGCAGCCTTCCGCCCCGCCAGCGCCTGCTGCAGGGGCGCGGCGGTTTCCGGTGAATGGTTTTGGTGATCTCGCCAAAAACCCTCACCACGGGCTCCCTCTGGTGGCCGAATTAGGTAATTACAGTGGCCCTCCTTTGCGAGACCCGGAACCCCCTACAGGCTGGTCTAGGGAGGGGCAGTTACAGCTGTACCCCCTGCCTGCGTACGCGAGCCCTCGAGACCTTACGTCACCAAGTGATGGAGGGAGACATTTCTGGAAATGGAACCCCTTTTCAGCCTTTAGACCTTTCGGTATGATGGGTGGTTACCAACCACTTAAGCCAGAGCCAGCCTCCGAAATGTACCCAGTTATTATCAATCCCCAAGGTAATAACCAGTATGAGCCATATGATTACAAAGTTTTAAGGGAATTGAGGCAAGCTGTCCATCAGTATGGCCCCAATGCTCCTTTTACCTTGAATATGGTTGAAAACCTTTCCACCCTGAATCATACACCCGCAGATATTTTTCAGCTGGTCCGTGCTTGTTTACCACAGGGCCGATATATAGATTGGAAAGCATGGTTTGAGGAGCTAGCTGAGGAACAAGCCGCAAAAAACGCAGCGGGGAGACGTGGCGGGTGGAATGCAGATATGCTATTGGGGAAAGGTGCCCACTCCCAGAATCAAACAGGGTTCCCTCAAGAAGTCTACGCCCAGATTTTCCGTTGTTTCGTAGGAGCCTGGAAAAAGCTGACAGGTGAGGGAGAGGCTCAAGCCTCACTCAGCAACATACATCAGGGCCCCACAGAACCCTTCGTGGATTTTGTAGCCAAAATGCAAACTGCGGCTGAGAGAATTTTCTCAGATCCAGGAGTGGCAGAGACTGTAGTTAAACAAATGATATTTGAGCAGTGCAACAAGGAATGTAAAGTTATCCTAGCACAAAACAGAGGAAAAAACCTGACGGAATGGGTTCGGCTCTGCAGAGATGCTGGTAGCCCGTTAACTAATGCAGGTCTAGCTGCCATGCTAGCCAGCTCCTTACAAGTAGCTGCAAAGAAATCCAAAGACCTAGGAACAAAGCCAAGAGGATGTTATCATTGTGGCCAGTCAGGACACATCAAGAGAAACTGCCCCAATAGAGACCAACCACCCGTCACTCAACAATTTGAGAGGCCGCCCGCGGCGACTAGACTATGCGGTCGTTGCCACAAGGGACCCCATCGCGCAGAAGACTGTAGGTCAGCCTTCAGTGCGCAGGGTGAACGCCTCTCCGGCCGTCCTGAGCAGGCTCCAAAAAACGGGCAGAGGGGGTCCGCCCTCGTGGTGGGCCCCCGCCCCCTTGCTCACCATTCGACAACGCAGCACCTGTCCAAGTTCGTGCATCCTCTGGATCAGCCGGACTGGACCTCCGTGCCACCTCCAGACTCGTACTGACCCCCTCCATGGGCGTCCAATTGGTGGGGACCTCCTTTAAAGGGCTCTTACCAACGAAGACTGTTGGGCTCATATTAGGGAGAGCATCCACAGCCCTGAAAGGACTAACAGTTATACCAGGCATTGTAGATTCGGATTTCACAGGCTTTGCCCAGGTTATGGTTCAGTCTCAGCAAGGCACCCTAGTCATTGCAGAGGGTGATAAGCTGGCACAGCTCCTGCTCTTGCCCAGCTTACATGCATCCTTCCCGAGTAGAACCAGACAGAGAGGAAATAAAGGGTTTGGATCTACTGGAGAAGTTTTTGAAGGCCTCCATATGTCCCTGGAGTCTCGACCCATGCTAACTATTAAGGTACAAGGCAGACCCTTCATGGGCCTGCTAGATACCGGGGCCGATCGGTCGATCATAAGACAACAGGAATGGCCCTCCGCCTGGCCGACGTGCAAGGCGGAGGAAACCATTAGAGGAATAGGCCACGGCCTGTCCCCGAAGGCTCAACTGTCTGTAGCCTTATTTACATATAATTTTTTAAATGAAAATTCACTAGGAATGACACCTGCTCTTCAGCATACTACTCCGAGTCCTCCACATAGAGGTCTAGTCCGTTGGAAGGATGTCCTGTCAGGACAATGGCAAGGCCCTGACCCAGTGCTCAGCTGGGCCAGAGGCTCTGTTTGTGTTTTTCCCCAGGAACCAGGACGTCAACCTGTGTGGGTTCCGGAAAGACTGGTGAGAACCGTGACGTCGCCCGAGGACGCCAAGGAACTGTTGCCCAGAAAATTGATAAGCCTCCAACCAGAGCCACCAGATCTGGTCTCCAACTCTGCTGATGATGGCGACGAACGACAAGATGACAACAGGAGCGCTAGTCACCCTTCTATCGTATAGAAAGGGGACCAGCTTTAAAACCTCCCTACCTTTACTAACCTCTCCCAACAGGTGGATTCAGACCTTCGAGTGCTTGGGGATATCAAGTTGACCCCCGTTGACTTCGACCTTTCCAAACTGGGCGAGACTGTACAAAGTCTGTGGAACCGAGTCACCTCATGGTTCTCTTGGCCCAATTTGACTACTTGGATCCTCGTGGCAGTGGGACTATTAGTGGGCTTAGTCACTGTTAAATGTTTGTTAGAACGCTTGTTCCAGACACAGCAGCAATTACGTGTCACTACCATGTTGGCTATGTCACTCGCCCCTGATGCTCCTGGCAACAACCGTCCCGCTACCCAGTCCTTCCCCTCACCGTATGACCCGTCCCGGCCACTCAGGGCGGGGCGCTCGAAAACAGGATCTGCTGCAAAGCCCATGGCCGTGTCCCGGGTATAAAAGGCGGCACCAGATGTCATAATTTTGGTCTTAGGATGATCTCTAAGGCAGAGTCACGGTCCTGGCCAGACTAGACTCCGGCCATTGCACAGAGACATCTAGTGACACCCTCGACTCTGGTTGCCGCTCTCCTGAGCCCCGCTTAGCCCAGTTGCGAGGCGAAGCACTGCAGGGAGAGTCACGTTGTTTCCAGTTCACGGGCTCTCCGGTCTCTATATGAGGAGGCATTCTGGTTGGTGCCTAGCAAGCCTAGTCCAGACTCCCCAAAGCACCAAAACATGTAGTGGGCCGCTCAAGCCCACGGGAGCTCACTCATCAATGGAGACACTGGGTCAAAATAAATAAAAAAGGGGGAGATGTGGAGAGCCGCCTCCCGGGTCTGGCCTAGTGGACACGCTGCGGCCTGCTCTAGAGTTCCCCCCGCCCATCGAGTGAGCCAAGATGGCGCCCGCATCCTGTTTCCGCGTATGACGCACGCGCCCACCAACCCTATCTTCCAATCACCTCTGTATACGTGGCACTAACCTATTGGGTTTGGGCACAGTATATAAGAGGTTACCCGGACAGGGTGGGTGGAGACGACCCACAGGGAGCCGTACCTGACGGCCGCATAGAGGTTGTTCCCCCGCGGGGTATCTTGTCCCGCGTGGAACCTGTAACAGAGAATGCAAGCTTAACTCCAGTAAAGGTCTGTGCTCACAACCGTTGCGTGCCTCGAACCCGTGTTTGTCACTTAAGTTGGTTTGCCTGCGTCTGTCTCTTTCTCCCCTCCTGTTCCCTTCGCCGGCCGGGGATCAGAAGCCGAACGAGACGGCTGCGGACAATAAAGACCTTTAAAAAATAGGAATAGAAGGAAATTTCCTCAACATAATACAGGGAATATATGAAAAACCCACAAATAACAGCATACTTGATGGTGAAAGAGCGAAACCTTTCTTTCTAAGATAGGGAACAAGAAAAGGATGTCCATAGTCACTGCTGCTATTCAACACTGTGCTAAAAGTTCTAGCTACAGCAGTTACACAAGGAAAAGAAATTAAAGGCATCCAAATTGGAAAGGAAGAAGTAAAACTCCCACAATTTGGAGGCAACGTGGCTCTATATTTAGAAAGTCCTGAAAAATCTACAGCAAAGCTACTAGAGCTAATAAACAAGTTCAAGTGATGGGATACAAGATCAACACGCAAAAATCAGTACTGTTTCAATACACTAGTAATGAGCAATCTGAGGAGGAAATCAAGAAAAAAGTTCCATTAGCAATAGCAACTAAAATAATCAAATATCTAGGAATAAAATTAACCCTGGCTATAAAGAACCTGTACAAAGAAAACTATAAAACACTGCTAAAAGAAGTCAAAGAAGACCTAAATAAATGGAAGGATATTTTGTATTCATGGATTGGATAGCATTAAGATGCCAATGCTAGCCAAATTGATTTACAAATTCAATGCAATACCAATCAAAATTTCAACAGCCTACGTTGCAAAAATGGAAAAGCCAATCATCAAATTTATTTGGAAGGATAAGGGACCCTGAACAGCTGGAGAACTCATACTTCCTGACTTCAAAGCATATTACAAAGCTACATTGGTCAAACAGCATGGTACTAGCATAAAGATAAGCTATATTGACTAATGGAATAGAATTGAGAGTTAAGAAATAGACCCTCAAATCTATGGTCAATTGACTTTTTAATGCAAATTTTGTTGAGATATAGTCACACACCATATAATCCATCCAAATCAATGGCTCACAGCATCATCATACAGGTCAATGGATTTCTACCAAGTCCACACAACCAGGAAAGAAATGTCTCTTCAACAAATAGTGCTGTCAGAACTGAATATCCATGTCTAAAATAATGAAAGAGGCCCTCTATCTTACACTGTACACAAAAACTATAGACCTAAATATAAGAGCCAGGGCCATAAAATTCCTGGAAGAAAATGTAGGGCAGCATCTCCAAGATCTTGTGTTAGGTAATGGTTTCTTACCATTACATTTATACCCAAAGCACAAGCAACAAAAGAAAAAATAGGTAAATGGGACCTCCTCAAAATTAAAAATGTTTGTACTTCAAAGGACTTCTTCAAGAAAGTAAAAAGGTAACTTAATCAATCAGAGAAAACATTTGGAAGGCACATATCCAAAAGGGCTTAATATCCAGAATATATAAAGAAATTCTTCATATATCCATGGTAAAAAGACAAACAACCCAATTTTAAAATGGGCAAAAGACTTGAATAGACATTTTCCCAAAGAAGATATACAAATGGCTAAAAAGCACATGAAAAGATGTTCAACATCCCTAGCTATTAAGGAAATGCAAACCAAAACCACAATGAAATATCACCTCACACCTGCTAGAGTGGTTGCTGTTTAAAAACAAGAAACAACAGAAAACTACAAGTGTTGTTCGAGAGGATGTGGAGAAACAGGTATTACACTACTACCTTGTAATAATGACATACATTTCTTATATAGTTCATGAAAGAAAATTCTTAGATTTATACTATTTAACCACAGTCATCATCCACAACAAGGCTCCCTGCGTTAAGCAATCCCATGCTGGTAGGAATGTGAACTGGGCAGCTGCTATGGAGGCAGTTTGGTGGTTCCTCAGGAAGCTAAGTATACAATCGCCATACGATCTGGCAATAACGCTACTAGGCATGTACAGAAAACTGGTGCAAACAGATATTTCAACATTGAAGTTCAAAGTAGCATTATTCACAATTTCCAAAGATGGAAACAACCCAAGGGTTGTTTTTGGAAACTAATGAATGGGTAAACAAACTGTTGCATATACATACTATGGCTATTATTATTCAGCTATAAGAAGGAATGAAGCCGTGATGCATGGCACAGCATAGATGAACCTTGAAACATTACGTTGAGTGAAATAAGGCAAACACAAAAGGAAAAATACTGCATGATCTCATTAATATGAGCTAATTATAATAAACAAAGTCAGGGAGTTAGAATCTAGAATATACCAGCATATAGAATAGGGGTCAAAAATGGGGAGCTAATGCTTAATTTGTATAGAATTTCTAATTAGGTTGATTGTAAACGTGTGGAAATGGGTAGAGGTGATGGTAGCACATTATTCTGAGTATAATTAACAGTGCTCAAGGGTGTGTGAAAGTGGCTGAAAGGGGAAGTTTAGGGCTGTGTAGGTCACAGGAAGGAAAACTAGAGGATAAAGCATGGGATTGCTTAACACAGTGAGCCTCGTGGTGGGTGATGACTGTGGTTAAATAGTAAAACTCTAAGAATTTTCTTTTATGAACTACAAGAAATATTATTACAAGGTATTAATATAAGTGTGGTATACGGGAAAAACCTGCAAACTAGGGATTGCAGTTAACAATAATGTTGTAATATTCTTTCATCAACTGTGAAAGGGTAACATACCAACCCTAAGTGTTAACAACAAGGAGGTATAAGGGGTAAGGTTTTCTTTTTGGAGTAATGAAAATATCCTAAAATCGACTGTGGTGGTGAATACAACTCTGTGATTATACTGAGAGCCAATGATGGTACACATTGGAGGGACTGTATGGAGTGTAAATACGTCTCAATAAAACTGCTAAAAAAAAAAAAAGAATTAGCATCTAGATACTTTTATAGAAATGTAACTTTGTTGAAGGAGTCAGGCACATGATCATGTTTCCAGTAATTAACTGCATTTTACAATGGACTGGGTGGATGGGGTGGGGTGGGGGGTGTCGAGTGGACCACTTTTCCTTCACCCAGATAATCTGAGAAATACTGCTATAGAGTGTAGTGAAGCAAATCATTTGCCTTTAAAGTAATGATGCTGCGGACCAAATAACATGATCTACAGGCAGCTCTCTGATGACCCGGCCTCTACGCTTCTGCCGAGGTGTCTGGGGTTATATTCTGATGAGTGCACTGGAATGCAGGTCCATGCTCTTCAAGTCAACTTGCTTGCCAGCTGCGCTGACACAGGATCTGGCCAAGACTTGCGGGTGAGTGCCTGACCTTCTCATTTTTGTGTAGAAGTGGGCCCATGGTGAAAGCTATGCTCTGTTCCAAGGCATCCTCTCTGGAGTTACACAGCGTCTCCTTCCTGTTGGGTTTCATAGCATCTCATCTTACTCATGCTCCACTGTAACACTTAATGCACTAGGTTTTAAGGATCTCTTTATGAGTCTTTCTCCCTTATTAGACGGTGAACCAACCCCTCAGGCTCAGCAACCTTGCCTTATTCATTTTTATATCCCAGCATTGACAGGAACCTAGGAGAGGCTCAATTACTGTTGTTGAATTACTTGATGGATCTGTGGCTTTTCCCCTAGGCCCCCCCAGGACATTTCTAATGTGAAAATAGTTGAGTAATTTTAAGGTTGTAATCAAATGACCTCATTGGAGCCTGCAAATTTTTATTGCTAAAAGATTTCAGGGAAATATTACAAAAAATTTATGCAAGCCCCAGTTGTGGGTAAAAGAGAATCTTATTTCCTAATAGACCGTTACAAGAATAAGACCTTGAGTCACGCTCCCAAAAGGAAGAGTCCCAGGCAGTATTCCAGCACTTGCGCTGCTTTCCATCACATTGAAAGGATCAGTGTTACATTCTTTTCCTTCTTACACACTAGGTCCGCACCCCCAAAACTAGCCGATTAGGGTACATAAGTTGTTTTTCTGCCATCTGTGCAAATCTAAAGAAGGTGATTTAAAATATCTATTTTTACAACTTGCACAAATTACTATTAAATAAGCCTTCAGTTAGTTGTCTCTAGTTTTACTTCCCAATTCATATTTGCTCCCTCTTCTCCCAAATGAACTTATTTCACCAGATCTTCTTCTGTTCATTATGGAACATGATCCTCTTTGCCTGGGCCCTGATTTGCACAAGTAGTCCAAGTTAATACTCTTCTCCTCTAAGCCACTTCTACTTGACTTGGCAAGTTCCCTGTATTCTGCCCGCATAATTTCCTTTATCTCTGCAGTAGAGCTTCCTTTTCCTGGCATCCAGTGCAGGGTAGAGATCTAAACTAAGACCCTCCTTCGTCCTTTGCTCATTCTATATTTCGACTCTTTGAGCCAAATAGCTCTAATATCTTTAATAGCTTCACAAATCTGAACTTTCAAGAGTCTTTTCCTCTGTGGTCTTCTGCTCGCTCTTCTTCTGGTCTTCCTGTCTTCTCAGTATGTCTAAAACTCAGTTCTAGTTCCATTAGTTTGTCCCCAAGTTTGACTGGGGTTATTCCCAAACCAGTTATGATTTCTATTAAACATATGTGTATACACACACACGTTTTCATTACGCATCAACTTAAAATTCCAGCTCAAGTTGGGGAATTGCTAAAATCAGAAAGAATCACACACACATACACACACACACACTAAAAGGCTATGACTGAGGGTCTCTTCACTCAAGTCTAATATAAGAGAAAATACTTTAAGTGAAATTACTGATTTAGGAAATTTCCTTTGCTAAGAATTGGAATCTGTCAATAACTTAAATTTAAATAAGTATTCTACATTTCAGACTCTAAAATACTGAGAGGTTATTGTAGCATAGGTATTATCATCTTCACATTATAAATGTGGAAGCAAACAGAAACACAAAAACCTGTTCAAGTTCACACAGTAAGTATAAGATAAAGCTTTCTTGGAACAAAGTATTCCGACATCAATTTAGTGTTCTCTCCACATACGGAATATGGAAAAGCTTCATTCATAAAGCACAAAGATACATTTATGCAGAATCTCAAAAGCTAATAACAACAAAATAAACCAGTCAGAGACCTCAACTACAAGGAAGGCTTTACAAGGCGAAGTGTGGACGCCATCTTCAAGCTCACCTTTCAAAGATTTCAAGTGTTGAACGGCCATTCTTAAAACTGTAAGTTTGTCCAGTTTACGTGCCATGGGATTGCACTGTGGGATCATTGCACTTAGTTCTTCAATCAGATTGTTCATTTTATCTCTCCTCCGCTTTTCGGTTTGGCTGTGAGCTTCTCTAAGAAGGAAACAGAACGTCCTTTATATTTAAGACTCCTCAGATCCACAGCTACCCCGGGAGGTGCTGACGGAAGCAGGGATCGAGCCTAGCCAGGACAGACTGCTCTTCCTCCCAACGTGAGCTCTGCAGCTGCCGCTGAGAGAAAAGGTGGAAGCTGCAAGGAACAGGGATAGCAATCACGAAATCCATGTTTCCTCTACCCACACCTTCCACTCTTGCTCTGTTCTTCCCTAGCTTATTTCCTTAAACCTTCAAGAACTAAGTCATGTCTCTGACAGTCACAGTGGTTTTCTTGTATGTACCCTCTATGAGAGGAGGCTAACTCCTCTCATAACCGCTTAAATGGTTAAAGCATCTTTACCTAATTCTCTCTCATACCTCCTCATCAAGGGTCTAGAAATGCACTTAAGTTTCTTCCCACTATAAAAATCCTTTCCTTAATTCTTCATTTTTTCCCCCTGCTAATACTGTCCTTTCTCATCCAAGACTTAGTTTGTACTCAGTCTTTTACTTCCCAGCCACTGATTCATGTATTAAAATCAAGCTTCCACAATCATGACCCAACTAGAACTATTCTAGCAAAGGTTGTCTTATACAATCCTTACACTGAATTCGACATCTCATTCTTTGCCTGGCTGCTGTCACACTCTCTCACACCTCCTCCATTCTCCCTGCTCAGCTCAGTTCCCTTCGTCTCCTTGTCCAGCTCTTCCTCTATCCTCAATGCTGGGGTCCACCAAGACCCCCTACGTGGCACCATCCATTCTTCACCCTGTAGTGATCTAATTTCCTCAGAAGGCTTCATAACCACTCATAAATAAGTTAGTATTAAATCCCTATCATTCCTATGTCACCCATTTCCAGACCCTTGGAACTAGACTGCTGCATCTAAATGACTCTTAAGCACCCCAAAACTCTCAAGAAACTCAAAACCAAAAGTTCTCTCCAATTCACCCCATTTCAATTCCCCTTCCTCCACTACCCCTAATTTATTCTTCCTTCTACAGGGTTTACCTTGGTTGGTAACATCACATCTATCCAAGTCAAAAACCTCGACACGTTCTAGAAGCTTCTCTCTCCTTCACCTTGAAGAGCCAAATAATCCCAAATTTGCATAGATCCTAGCCTGAAAATACGTCTTAAATCTGTCTTCTTTCTGCCCACTCTGCCACTGCCTTATGAAAAGCTCACTGAACAACCAAAAGCCTCTTTTAGTAGGTTTCCCTTCCTCTACTATTCTTGACCTCTTCCAGTTTACCCTACCCACTACTTCTAGACTTATGTTCTAAAACAAGTCAAATCATCTGAACGCATTGCATAAAACCGCTCGATGCATTTCCACTGACTAAGAGGAATGGCCAAACTCCTCAGGCTTTACTCCCCAGTTTCATCTCTCCATGTCTTTTCCTTATGGTCCCAAGTTTTACACAGCAGCAATGCCAAGCAACTTGGTGGTCCTCAAACATGCCAAGTGTTTCACATCTCCTTCACACTTTGTTCTTCACTAGGCTTCGTATAGCCTTTCCTTTTATATTCTTGGAAAAGTCCTATTCCTTCTTCAGAACCCAGCTCAGAAATTATATTCTTCTGTGCTTTTCCTGATTACTGCATAATTAATTACCTCTCTCTCAGCTAATTCAATACCTCTTACATAGAACCATATTTCAACAAACCTATGTCACCATCATTTCTAGTACATCACAAAGAAAGAAAAATGCTGCCAACTACTAGTAAGATATCACTAATAGTAAGATTTCACAGAAAATAAAATGTGGGGGGAAATGTATAACAGAATCGAAGAATTATGCTATGCTTTTCACACTTTATTACAATTATTTGTCATTTTCTCCTACAACCTTCAGAGCATGGCAACTCCATATTTTTTAGATAGAAGAGTTTAGGGGGACAATATAACAGAAAACAGGTTAAGTAGAAGACTTGCCCTGTATCTGTCCTTAGACAGACTTCAAATTAGAGCAAAATTAAAAAGTTATTTTCCACATAAAAGACAGGAGGGGGGAACTAATGGGACTAATTCCCTCTGACCCCATTTGTATGCTTTGGGGTAAACTAAATAAAATTCAAATTGAAGCAAAGACTACATGTATGTATTCATAAAATTCAGACTATCTACTCAAATTTTATTCACAAGCAATTTTTAGCTTGAAATTTTACAGTTAAGATAATGTGACAGCTATACTCTTGCTAGAAAGATCACTTCTTTCTCTCGGACTGCCCACTAGCAGGGCAGCAGCAAAGGATGGAGACACCTGACTCCAGGAATGGGCAATAGGAGGGGTCTTCTCTAAAGGAGCTACGATTTGGAGGGAAGTGAGAGCAAAGTACAAGCAAGGCCACTGGAAAGAGCTATAAAGCTAGGTAACTCAGAGGAAGGTAGAGTAACCACCCTTTGAATACGGAACTTTATTTGAAGGAGCTGCATCTATAAAGAAGTCTGAAGGGCTTCACTGAGGAAAGTCATGTTTTTTCAGAAGCTAGTTTTCTGCTTTATAAATGATCAGTGCCTGGCTTTTCATTCTGTGTACAGCTACCGCCATTTTGAATCATTTCAGTGTTTTGCAGAATCTTATCAGAAAAAGAATAAATGAAGAGATGGCAAAATTCAGATTTGGCTGTGTTGCCAGATGTTGAAAAAATCTTTGTTTTCTTCAAAGAATATATTGAAACAAACGACTTATTGACAAAGGATTTATGACTTATTTCTAGTAATCAGATGCTTCTCATAGGTAGTTATGATTTATATTTATACCTGGCTCTCTAGGACTTAAAAAAGTAATAGTTGCTTTTAATAAACAGTCATTTTAAGAGAAATTTAAGGGTACAAAAGTGAAAATGTAAATAGAAAAGAAAGGAACAGATACCTGATAATAGTCCTTACTTCTAAGAGCACAAAAAATGAGAAAAAACTAACATTCAAAAACCGATTCAGTCTTGACATCACAGAGAATTGGCCAAAGTTTTGCATGTGCAACATTTTTCACCCGCCATGTACCATCTCAACAGTTCAACGTACCTGAAGGACTTCATTTTTACTTGTTGTTCACCATCTTCCATTCTATAAAAAAGCAGGAAAAAATATTAAACTATATGAAATGACTTTTCTGTAATTCTTGAGAGAGAAATAAATATGAGATTTAGTATAATAATCCTAATTCCTATTAAATCTTTAATTACAAGTGGTATCACTGAGCACATGGTGACCTGAAATGCTCATTGCTATCTATATGAGTTTAGATCCTATTAAGACTGATGAGCATACCATTCCCACGAGGTAACAAAAAAATAATGGAAATAATTGATGTGCTATTGAGAAGTGATTTCATGCGAACCTTGAGAACGAATAAAATACTCTTAGAAATAACATTTAATAAAATAAAAATATTATTTTTAAAACAATTGATGACTTAGCCCCCAATTTTATGATCGCTATATTAAAACCAGCCTGAAAAATGCATTAAAAAATCTCATACTTTCAATCAATGAACTTTATTTTATCTAAAAGTTTAGCTGGCTGGTAAAAAGTATTACTGAAAACCAGAAACTTGGGTCATTTGTCAATAATATTAAATTTCACATTAGTATGTTCCCCAGTATCAGCAATGCAGTTACCAGACCACTCCTGAAATGAATACACTGATGGTGAAAGAACACTTTCAACATTAAAAAAAGCATAAAGGCTGATTAGTTTTTTAAAACATGTATTTTTATCTTTTTTGTATCCCAAAAGTATCATCTGTTTATTGGAAGGACATTTGAAAAACTGAGGGAAAAGCACCCCTAATCTCAGCATCTGGAAATAACAGTTAATATTTTAAAGTGTCTCTTTCTACTGTCTTTTCTCGACATGTGGATACATACCAAAAAACTCAGCTTTGACTATTTAACTTAGTGATGATGTGTGCTTGTGTTGTGTATGTGTGTACATGCCTGTCTGTGTGCTGTACATATGATAAACAAAATTAAGTTCATAGTGGTGCAAGGGCAGTTCAGTGGTAGAAGTCTTGCCTGCCACGTGGGAGACCTGGGTTCGATTCCTGGCCCATGCATTCCAAAAATAGAGAAAAGAAAAAAAAATTCAATAAATGATGCTGCAACAACAGGAAAAAGAATGAAATGTGACCCCCACCATACAGCACACACACAAAAATTTAAGATCATAGTGTATAATTTTTTAAGTCTTGCCTTATTTACTCAACCCTAAAATATGAGTATTTTCCTATATCTTCAAATATTCTGAAAGAACATGATTTGAAATTATTAAATAGAGTAGTCACTGATTAGCTATACCAGAACTGATTTCATCAGGTTCTATTTTGGATATTTCAACTGCTCCAATTTTTCGGTATTATAAATAATAGGGCAAGAAATGTTGTGGTGCATGTATCATTGATTATTTCTCCAAGTGTAAATTTCTAGAAGTATAATTTATTGACAACTATTTTAAGGCTTTTGATTCAACATACCAAATTTTCCTCCTGAGAGGCTTATCAACAATCATTCTTCAGGTTTTGCAAGAAGTTTGACCTACCTTCAAACCATTTTATTCATTTGAATTATTTTATTTGTATTTCTAATAACATTTTTAGTAATATTTTTCTTCTAATAAAGATAATACATATTGAAAATTTAATAAACTTTATTGAGATGCATATAAATATTCCAAATAAAGAGCACCACTAAGATAAAACCTTAATCAAAAGGCGTTTTCCATCTCAGTCTAAAAAAAGAATTGCTTTCATATTTATGGTATTTCATCGGAAAAATTTTCACACACACACCACTTGATTCTCACAACACAATGATAAAGCTGATACTATGTCCATTTTATAGCTGAAGAAACTGAGGCCTGAGAAGGCGATGACTGCTCGAGGTCACAGAACTAAGAAGCAGCCAGGTGAGGGTCCCGCGCTCATCGTGTGCAGGTGGGGGGCTTCCACTGTACCTGGCCCTCTCCTTGTCAGCCTGCCCTGTGGTTGGCACGTTCCAGTTTCTCTTAAGCAAAAGAGAGGGTCAAATTAAGTCAGCTTCTTTTCTCTTTTTAAGCCGACTTCATATTTGGGAAGTAAAATGGAGAAAATACTCATACAAAAAGAAAAGATCATTTACTTCCTTAATGGTATGGAATTAGACATACATATACAACACATATTCAAAAGCTAAACTTTGGCTTGTTTAAATCGTGCTTTTGCTCTGATTATAGATGTTTTAGCAAACAGGACTCACTGACTGAACTGGGCTCCTTAATGTGAAATCCAAACATACTACACTTAGGAAATTCAAATATACTTTTATCGCATGGTTTCTGGTAGAATAGAATAAAGGTGTGAACTTGTGAGTCAAACATTTCATTCCTTTGAAGTGTGAAACTATATAAGTAGTAAATTTTCTACTTGTATTTTTTCTCTGTTCTGGTATTTGATTTGTATTCACAATATGTTTGCATACAGAGTGTAACAAGCTTTCTGATATGAATAATACATACCTTAGATGTGCTTTCTTAGTCTAGCATTTTATACTACGGTAATACGATTTTTTTCCAAAACAGCGCAAGCTTTCTTTGAAAACTACTTTCACTGCATTCTGAATAAATTATAGGCACTCTCCCTAAGCCACCCAAAGGCACATGAAATTGGAAGCAGATACATTCTCAAAACATTGTCCCAGTTTGCAGCTTTTCATGCTTCCATCTTTTTGAAAGTCTCTATCTTTTGTTTCTGTGAGATTCTCCCACTGCAGAGCCATGTCTTCTTATGTTCTGAGTAGGCTTCCCCTCCCCTCTTTACTGTCTTTAGGCCAGTGTAAACCCAGACTATGTTCTCAGCCCCTAAATCTTCCCACTCCATACACTTTCCCCCATGACTTCATCCTTGCCCATAATTTCAATTGCTTCCCGTACATTAATATGTCTAAATCTCTTTCTTGAGGCCAGGACTTAACCCTGAGCTCCAGACCTGTGCTTGCTTGAAGACCCCTATATTCTCAGTATGTCCAGAACCAAACTCAACATATTTCCCTCATTCTCAGTAAACAATAATATCATCCTTACCTGGGTGCCCAAGTCAGAAAACCTGGACACTTTCTTAAATTTCCTCTTTTCCCTAACAACAGGGGTATGAAATAGCAGATTGCTATCATGAAGACCTAAAGATTCTATCTTCTAAATATTCATGAAATGTCTTTCCTTTCCATGCCCTTCCTGTCTAGGGTCACTCTCTTAGAACAGTGCTCATAAAATCTAATCCATAATCTAGCAGAAAGCTCTCGGCGGTCCTTTCTGCCTACTGGGTTTTCCTCCTGTAGCCCACTGTCCATGTTGTTTCCAGAGTGATCCTTTGAAAATGCAAATCTGATAAGTTTCTCTTGTACTTAAAAATCCTTCAGGTCTCTCTATTGAATTCAAGATAATGTTTAAATTCTTTAGTTCAGCTGACTAGGTCCCTCATGAACTCGTCCAAGTTTAAGCCTCAAGTCTTACCCCATGGCTCACCCCCCTCAGTCCACTGTGACAACCACTTGCTTCCTGGTCAGCCATGGGCTACTTCGCATCCCTGTGCTTCTGCACAGTTGCTCCTTCCACCTAAAATACCTCCCACTACTGCTCCACTGTGGCTCATGTCTACTCTTCATTTAAAACTCAGCTTAAGGCAACTTCTCTAGCAAGTTGTCCTTCAACCCAACACCAATCGTACTTAAATGTACAACTTTTTTTTTGTCAGAGTACCCAGCATCTCTATTATGGCAGTTATCACGATGTGCCATACGTATTCATATCTTTTATACTTGTACAAATTTCTTGAGTGCAAGGATCTGTGTCTTATCTGTGTCCCCGCCTCCTAGTCTAGTGGGTGTCACATAGCAGGTATTCAACCAGTGTTTAATGCACACATACCACATCATCACTGAAGACCTTTAAAAAAAAACAGCTCTCCATTCACAACCAACAGTGCTGTAGAAAGGGTAAACATATTCATACATTCTTTCTGTTAAAAAATGTCTAACCCTGGAGCCACATTAATGAAATCGGTTTCATCCTTATTGTCAGACTCTGATGCTGTGAATCTCTGGGAGGATACTGTTCAATCGGCACTGTGTAAAGTTCATGAAGAACTTTGACATCCACCATTTCGATGGAGGGAGAAGGACAGGGGCAGAATGGTGAGGCTCTGAGTTAGAGAGAAGGCAGCTCAGTGGGGGATACATTTTCTCTTTCCACTGCCACTTGATGCTCTCTTCAAGTAGGGAGGGAATATGTCAAATGATAGTCCAGGACTTACCTGCTGCCACTGGATGCTGATATTTCTATCCTTCTTGAAAGAAGATAGGTAAAGGGATCCTGAGAAAGCTTCTCCACCACTTTTCCTGATATGATTCCTGACCTGGAAGGAAGGTGGCTTGGGTTACCCCCTATCCTGGCATGTTGGGCTGCCCTCAATTGCTAGAAGTATCTTACCCAGCCCAGTTGTAATGAGATGAAAAGCAGGGTGTAATGGAGAAAATACCACACTAAGAATCAGGCATTCTAACCAGTTGTGTAACCTTGGGCAAGTTGCTTGATGTTTCTGAGTCCTAGCTTCTTTATTTTCTAAAATCTGACCATTTATTAAATGACTATTAGTGTTATTTACAGCCAAAAAATCATTACCTTAAGTACTTTACATATTATAATATTTCTCCAACTGTGACCCTGTTCTCACATTCACCCCCCAAAACACTAAGATCTCAACCATATTCCCAAATTGGTATAAAATTATTACCTCTAATAGTCACTGGCCCATCTTCAATAACCTTAATCACATTTAGATACTAAGAAAGAATAATGGTACTTATATATTCTGAAGAATAAGGAAATGATACGTAGGACTAACGGTCAATTTTAGCACAAGATGTGTGGGAATTTTATCTTGATAACTTAGGATGAAAAGAGCAAATAGCTCTATAAAGACTATCACTTGATCAGCTACATTATTTACAATCATCCACACTGATGGAAAAGACAAAGTGAAAAGCAGACAAATGAAAAAAGTAGAGAATCTTAAAAGTATTCATATGTGGCTTGGGGAGTACACTGGTTCCTACATTTGAGTAACACAGATTCTGATGTCTTGGGAAATGAAAGTAAATTATAAAGCATATTGTGAAGAATGGAGTCAATTCATGTTTCATTATATCTTCATCCTGTTCCCTATTCAGAACTCCTTCCTTCCATTTATGCTGGAGAATCAGCATCAACTTTCACATTTATGTAAAGACCCAGTCTAACGTGAGTTGCTCTGGGTTACTATATGTATTTTACCCTGTTGTTTTCTTCGTATAAACCCTAGCTTTGAGGAGATCATTAAAGAATATTTGGGGCTGCAAGGTGCATTAGGCACCAAGAATTAAGGAAGAGAGCATAAGCATCCTGAAAATGACTTTATTACTTATTTGGCTTAATAAATATGAAAAATAAGTGTTTAATATGACTACTCTGACCACAGATACCCAAGGGTTGACTTATATAAATAATGAGTAACGTGAGAAGTGAATGGAGTAATTACTAGCTTAAGTCAAACATGCAGGAAGATGCCCTCTATACTATTAACCATTTTGATTATGTCAAGAATCTTGCCATGATCATAAAAGTTAAGCAAATTAACCTCATGTTCTTTTTTTTAGATTTTTTATTGATATATAGTATATATTCCACATATCATGTTATCATCCAAAGTATACAATTAATGGTTTACAATATCATCATATAGCTGTGCATTTATCATCACAACTGATTTTTTCTTTTTTTGTGAAAAATAACATATTACAAAAAAAGCAATAAATTTCAAGGTATATCACAACAATTAGTTGTAGAACTAATTTCAGAGTTTGGTATGGATTACGATTCCACAATTTTAGGTTTTTACTTCTATCTGCTCTAAGATACCAGAGACTAGGAAATATCAATATAATGATTCAGCACTCATACTTGTTTGTTAAACCCAACCTTCTCTGTATAACTCCACCATCACCTTTGATCTTTCTCCCACTCTTTAGTGGTACTTGGGCTATGGCCAGTCTAGCTTTTCCATGTTGGAAGGGGCTGTCAGTAATATGGGATAGGGGGATGGAACTAGTTGATGTTCTGGAAGGGCTGGACCCTCTGCATTTCAGGACTTATCTGGTCCAGAGACCCATCTAGAGGTTGTAAGTTTTTGGAAAGCTACCTTAGTGCATGGAACCTTTGTAGAATCTTACATATTGTCCTAGGTGTTCTTTAGGATTGGCTGGAATGGTTTTGGTTGGGATATGGCAAGCTATGATAGGTAGCAATGTCTAATTGAAGCTTGTGTAAGAGTGACCTTCAGAGTAGCCTCCTGACTTCGTTTGAGCTCTCTCAGCCACTGAAACCTTATTTGCTACACTTCTTTTTCCCTTTTTGATCAGGATGGCATTCTTGATCCCATAGTAACAGGGCCAAGGCTCACCTCTGGGGGTCATCCCCCATGCCACCAGGGAGGCTTTCATCCCTGGATGTCATGTCTCACGTAGGGGGGAGGGCAAAGGTTTCCCTCGCAAAGGCACTGTATGTTCTTATATTTCTTTCAAACTCCCCTTGAACTTCCTAGATCCCTAATAACCTTCAAAGTTAAATGGAAAAGTACGAGGTCAACAAGTAACAGACATGGCAGGAAGGTGGGTAAATAACTGCCCCCATCCAAATGTCATCATGCACTTAAAAAATAATTAACTATTTAAATAGTAACCTTTCTCTTTAGTGTCAGAGATTTCATGGGAAATCTAAGAGGAACAAATTCACTTACTGGGATAGATCTGAATCACTTCCTTTGCGTTTTCTTGGAAATTCTGTCACATGTGGGTTGTAGGATTCAATAGCTGTTGGTTTTGCTCCTGGGCTCATCTGACTGGAAACCAAAGAAGCAATGAACTGGTTCCCTTCTATCAACACTTTATCTATGGAGATAAAACACAGTTAAGATATTTATTTTAAACATTAATGTTTATTTTATACACATCCAAAGTCACTCTTTTTCTGGGGGGAGGTGTGTGAGGTGCATGGTCCAAGAACACGTCACTTATTTTAAATGACAGTCCTATCTTTCTATTTTAAAAAGTACCATTAAGAACAGCATCACAAAGAATAAAAGACTAAGTATGTACACTAAAATATTGTAAGTGTATTTGTTAGTCCACATTTTGGAGTTCATATTTTCCTGTCTATTTATAAAATATATGAATATTGTAGAAAATGTGGAAAACACAAGGAGTAGAAAGGTAGGGGAAAAACCATCCATTTCACTAATTTTATGGTTTTTAGATTTTCCTTTTACAATTTTATCTATGGTTGTTAAGGTAGTTGAAATCATACTGTACTTTCTGCTTTATTTATTTATCATTGCGACATAAGTTTCCTACATTTTACAAATACTTTACAAACAATTATAATGGCTATATAATTGACCACTGTGTGGATGTGCCATAGACATTTGATCACAGTCCTGTTGACAGAATCTGTTTTTTCCACCATCACAAACATGTATTTTGACACATAAGGCTTTTTACCTATTTTTGGTTATTTCTTTTGATTAGTATCCCGGAAATGGAAAAACAAGGTAAAGGAACGTGAATATTTTTAATTCTGAATACATTTTGCTAAATACAATAAATAGCAAAGACTTTTATGTCTAAAGTGATCTATGAACTGTTTTATAAAATATAAAAATCAGAATCACTGAACTAGAAATGACCTAAAATCCAAACTGTGCCTCCTTGGAAAACTGCACCTTTCAAATCACAATGGACATAAGAATTTTAATTCATTTGTGCCTAATAATATAGACTAAAAACAAAAGCAATAACTGACGTAATTGCAAGGAGAGTGCATCAAATGTGTAGAGAAAGCTAAATAATTATTTGGATGAACATTTTAACCCAATAAGTTTAGAAGAAGAGAGACTAAACTAATAAGCTAATCGTTTATCATAAGAAATTAGAAAAAGAACAGTGAAATAAATCTTAAAAATTAAAAGAAAGGAAATCATAAAAATAACAGAAATAATGAAATTATTATATATGAAATAATGAAAACAAATATATAAGGAAGGAAATTAAAAAGCCAAACATTGGTTCTTCCAAGAGACTGGTAACTCTGATAACTTTCTGGCAAGATTTTTCTAGAAATAGAGACAGGAATGAAAATGGAGTCATAACTTCAGATGCTATCAAGATTAAACCATAATAAAATCTCATGAATACCAATAAGTTAAATATTTGAAAATATAGATGGAATGGAAAAATTCCTAGAAAAATTTAACTTACAAGGTCTGAAGCAGGAAGAAATAAAAATCTGAATATTTCTATATTTTTTCTTTATAAACTATATAAGTATATTGAAATAGAACACCCCGGCCTCTAATTCTTTTTTATGAGGCTTATATAACTTTGATATTAAAACTTGTCATCAGTACAACACAGAAAAATTATAGGCTGATCTGCCAATCTTCATGAACAAAGGTACAGTAGTCTGTAAGAGAATACAAGCAAACCAAATTCAGAAATGCATAAAAAGAATAATTCCTTATGTTCCAAATAGGTTTATTCCAGGTATCAAGAGTGGTTTAATACCAGTAAATCAATTAACATAATTTACCACAGTAGCAGATTAATAGAAAAATATATGATTATTTCAGTATGTGCAGAGAATGTAAATTGCTTGGCAAAATAGAAATAATAAGGAATTTCCTTAATATGAAAGTATTTATAAAAGCCTTAAGCAAACATAATATTTAATGAGAAATATTGAAAATATCCCCTTTAAGATGAGAAACAAGACAAGTTTTATTATTACCTCTTTTGAATACTATATTAAAAGACCAGTTCAGGAAAAAAGGTAAGAAACAGGTTTAAGAATTGAAAGGGAAAAGACCAGTTCAGGAAAAAAGGTAAGAAACAGGTTTAAGAATTGAAAGGGAAGAAAAAATTTTTTGTTGTTACTGTGAAATGATAAAATTGACATATAAAGACCTACTGCACTTCTACTTACTGGTAACAAACAGTAGGAAAACAGAATACTAAAAGACATAATTTATAATAAACCTCAAAAAATATGCAGAAGCTAGAGAATAAACCAAATAAAAATATATGAGATCTTCATGGAGAAAATCACAAATTTTTATTTAAAACATTAAAAAGGATTCAAATAAATAGAGAGATATGCCATGCTTGGAGGCCTCAATATCATGACGAGGTTCTCCTCAATTCTCCTTAAATAAATACTCAGGATACTTTTTTTTTTTTTGGTGGACCCTGACAAGCTGAATATAAAATTTATACGGAAATGCAAAGAAAGAACAGCAAAGGAAAAGGTGGAAGGAATCACCCTATCAAGCATCAAGACTTATTATATAAAGCTATCGTAATTAAGACAGTGTGGTATTGGTAAAAGAACAGACAAATACACCAGTAGAAAAATATAGAGAGCTGAGATGTGTATGCACATATGGATATTTGCTAAACGACAGAAGTGGTAGCTGGGATCAATGAGGGGAAGAAAGGCCTTTTTAATAACTCAGGCCAATGTCTTTTTATTTGGATAATGAGATTGAACCGCCCTGCCTTATGCCAAATGTAAAAACCAACTGAGGTTGGACCAAAGACCTAAATGAAAAAGGTAACAATATGATAAGGAAAATTCTAGAGGAGAGTATCTTCAGGATACTAGGAATAGACACACTTCCCCAGACACAAAAACTACAAGCCATAAAGGCAAAGAGTGATAAATCTGATCATCTTAAAATTACATCAGTGTTGACAAAAATACACCATAAAGAGAACCACTGTGTTTGGACGGGTTTAGCGTAAGTGCACAGAATTCAGAAGTGCACAGGAATGGTTAATGCAGAGTCCTGATAACTCCCTCTGGAAGGAGAGAAGACGACGCGGTCAGGGAGGGACACAGGCTGTCTTAGCCATCCGTGGTCTACTTCTTAGGGTGTGAGCACGCATTATTCACTTTGTGTTTAGTCTTTAAACTGTACCTGTAACGTTCATCATCTTCTTGTGGGTATAACAGTCCTCACAATAGAAAAGTGGGGCGAGAACTTGATCCGCGATGCTGACCAGGTGGGAATACCATTTCTAATCTAAGACTTCTAGGCCTGGACTCTCTACATGCAGCCAATTCAGGATCACCAGATACCAGGGAGATGCATTATAGGTTCACTTCTTATACAGCCTTCTAACGGATTTTGAATGGCAGAAAACAGCATGTTGCCATAGAAAAATGTGGGGAATTTCTTAGATCGAATAACAAATCAAGGGGAGGATGATAGAGAAGATGGGGGGGGGGGGGCAGGAAGCTCCAGGATTAAGTCTCTCCATCAGAACAGCTACTAAAACAGGCAGGAACTGTCTAAAACAACTACTTCAAAACTCCAGAGTGCAGAAGAATATTGTACAGCATCCAGGGAAAAGCAGAGAAAAAGGCTGGTAAATATTGCAGTAAAGACTAATAGATAGCTCTCTCCACGCAGCATTTATGACTATGCCCATCCCCCACTCTCCTGGCCTCCATGGGGTACAGCTCCTGGCTAGCTCGTTAGTGACTGAAAGGTACACACAAAGTCACTTCCCCAAGATCAAAGGTGAACACTTTGCTGCTGATAATAGCTTCTGATTAGCAAATTCGAACTGCTGCAATCCCAGCTCTAAGGGAGGATACTGTTCCAAACTGCCCAGGACAAAGGTAGCTGAGGAGAATTAAAGATATTGCACTTCCTCAGAGCTACAGGGGACAGACAGTTCAAGGGCTGCATTTGCTGGGCAGGTCAAGAAAGTGCAGCTTTGGGTAGGCTGCGGAGAAGCTCTGGTCCTTACTGATCCCCTCCCCAGCACAGATTGCAGCTTGTCTGTGCCCCTTCATGGGTCCCTGACCTTGTTCCAGCTGAAAGACACTGACTTGGAAAACTCCGCTCCAGCATGCCCCCTGCTCCCAAACTTGTCCTCCAAGTGAAAGCAGCTTGAGACAACAACAAAAACAGTGTAAGAAACTATAGGGGTGGACAATCTGGGGCGAAGGATAACCTGCTGTAAATACCTGGAAGGAGAAGGTCTCCTCCAGGGAACAGACAGGGCATTCAATCTCCTGCAAACAGACTGTGAGCCACTGATTGTACACCATCTATGGAATGTACGTGTGTGAAGATTCCTCACTAAAATATAAAAAAAAATCTTCCCGTAAACAGAGGAATTCCTAAGGTTAATAGCAAGCCCAAGCCCAGGACAAGACACAAGTCAAGAAAAGACAGGAAGGACCCCATCCTTTGCTATATACCTTGGGCTCACTCTCCTGAAAGGTCAGCTGACACGAAAACCTCTGTCATATCACCAGCTGATTACAAAATTAAGAAACAGGCATCTCAGAGGATAAGTCCCAGAGTGAACATTATAAAATATCAATGTTAAATAATATTAAATGTACAGTGTGCAAAAAAGATTACAAGACAAGCAAAGAAGCAGGACTTGATGGCCCATCCAAAGAAAGAGGGTAGAAATCCAGAAAACACCAGTGAAGAAGACAGAATGTGGGTGTACCAAACAAAGACTTTAACACAGGACCTTAAAAATACTCAAGGAGAATAAAAGAAATCTTAGAGAAAGAACAAAGGGTATCAGGAAAACAATGAATGAACAATATGAGAATCTTAATAGATCTCTTTTTTGGGGGGGGGGGGGTGCATGGTCTGGGAATCAAGCCCAGGTCTCCCGCATGGGAGGCGAGCATTCTACCACTGAGCCACCCATGCACCCTTTAATAGATTTTTTAAAGGAACCAAATGGAACTACTGGAGTTGAAGACCACAGTAAGTGAATGAAAAAATGAGAGATTAGGACATTCCCAGGTAAACAAAAACTGAGGGAACTCATCACTATTAGACCTGCCCTATAAGCAATTCTAAAGGAAATTCTTCAGACTGAAAGGAAGGGACACTAGATATCGATTCAAAGTGATGTAAAGAAATAAAGACCTCCAGTAAAGGTACCCAACTGAGTAATTACAAATGCCAGTACTACTGTATCGTATTTTTTTCTTTTTTGGTATGTACCTCTACTTCTTACTTCCTATAGATGGCTAAAGTGCAAAAAAAATAAAAAGTAATGACAAATCTATGGTTTTGGACATGCAGTGTATAAAGTTATAAAAGGTAACAAGCACAAAAAAGGTGGGGAGATGGAGAGGTATAGGAAAAGTACATGTGTATGCTGTTGAAGACAAACTGGTATCAAACTAAATATCATTGTTACATATGTAAAATATTAAATTTTAACCCCATGGTAATCACAAGGAAGATATATGAAAAATATATCCAGAGAGAAATGAGAAGGCATTCAATTTGGCAAAACACAAATAATCAAATAAATATAAAGTAGTCATTAAAAGTAGAATTGAGGGTTTAAAAAAGGTATGACTTACAAAGATTAAATAGCAAATGGTGGAAAAATGTCCTGCATTACCAATAGTGACTTTAAATGAAATGGGTTAACCTCTCCAGTCAAAAAGCAGAGACTAGCATAACAGATATAAAAAATACATTACCCAGCTATATGCTACCTGAAAAAGACTCACCTTAAATTCAAAGACATAAGTAGGTTGAAAGCAAAAGGTGGAAAAATATATACATATACCATATAATTAGTAACCAAAAGAGAGCTGGGGTAATTATACTAATATCAGATAAAATAGAGTTTAAGTAAAAACACTCTTACGAGGGACAAAGACAGTCATTATATACAGATAGATGGGTCAATTCAATGAGAAGATATAACAATTATAAAATATATCTGTACCTAACAGCAGAGCCCCAAAATATATGAAGCAAGCAAATACTGACAGATCTGAAGGGAGAAACTGACAGTTCCACATTAATAGGAGAATATACCACTTTCAATAATGGATAAAAAAAATCTATTCAGAATATCACTAAGGAAATACAAGACTTGAACAATACTCTAAACGAAATACACCTAAATGGGTATATATGGAACACTGCACCCAATGACAATAGAGTACATGTTAGGTCACAAAACAAGACTCAATTAATTCAAAAATATTAGAATCATACAATACATCTTCTCTGACCACAATGGCATGAAGTTAGAAATCAAAAACAGAGGGAAAAATGGAAAATTCACAAATACGTAGAAACTGAACAGTGTACTCTCTCTTTTTTTTATGCTATATGGTGGGGTCACATTTCATTATTCTTCCACATGAGTATCCCGTTACTGCAGCACCATTTGTTGAATTTATTATGTTTGTTTGGTTTTGGTTTATTCGTTTTGCTTACTTGCTTGTTTTTTGGGAAGTACATGGACCAGGAATCGAACCTGGGTCTCCAACATGGCAGGCGAAAATTCTATCACTGAACTACCCTTGCACCCTCTAACAATGTACTCTTAAACAACCAATGGGTTAAAAAAGGAAGTGAGGAAATGTCTTGAGGTGAGTGAAAATGAAAGCATAACATACCAAAACTTATGGAATGCAGCAAAGACAGTTCTGAGAGGGAAATTTATAGCTCTAAATGCTCATGTTAAAAAAGATTTCAAATCAGAGGCCTAATCTCAAAATGGGAAGAACTAGAAAAGAAAAGCAAACTAAGCCCAAAGCAAGCAGAATGAAGGAAATAACAAAGATTAGAGTAGAGATAAATGAAATAGAGAATTAAAAAAATAGAGAATTAACAAAACCAAAAGCTGGTACTTTGAAAAAAATCAATAAAATTAACAAACCTTTAGCTAAACTGACAAGGAAAATGACAGGACACAAATAACTGAAATCAGAAATGAAAGGGGGCATTATTATAGACTTCATGGCAACAAAAATTATAAGATGATACTGTGAACAACTGTATACCAACAAACTAGACAACATAGATGAAATGAACAAATTCCGAGTAACACACAACCTACGTACACTGACTCAGGAAGAATTAGAAGATCTCAACAGATAATCAATACTAAAGAGACTGAACCAGTGATCAAAAACCTTCCTACAAAGAAAAGCCCAGGACCAGAGGGCTTCACAGGGGAAATTTACCAACAATCCAAAGAAACAATATCAGTCCTGTTCAAACTCTTCCAAAAAATTGAAGAGGAAGAAACACTCCTTAATTAGTCCTATAAGACAGACATCATCCTCATACCAAAACCAGATTAAGATACCACAAGAAGGGCAAGCCACAGTGGCTTAGCAGGCAGGAATGCTTGCCTGTGATGCCAGAGGACCCGGGTTCGATTCTCGGTGCCTGCCCATGTAAAATAAATAAATAAACAAATAAATAAAAACATGCTATCAGCAATTGTAACAAATGTTCCATGTCATTGCAAGGTGTTAACAACAGAGGCATGTGGGAAACCTATATTTAAAAAAAAAAGATATCACAAGAAAATTATAGACCAACGACTCTCATGAATACAGATGAAAAAATCCTCAAAAAAATATTAGCAAAACAAATCCAACAGCACATGGAAAGGATTAAACACCATGATCAAGTGGGATTTACCTCTGGTATGAAGGTTGGCACAATATAAAATCAATTAATGTAAACCATCTGTGCTGGTTTGAAGCTGTTCTGTAACCCCCAAAAAGATCACGTTCTTTCTTTCCTGAAAAATTTTCTAAAAATATTTTTATTAGACTTCCGGAGAAGATGGCGGCTTAGTAAGACGCGCGGGTCTTAGTTCCTCCTCCAGAAAAGCAACTAAAGAAACAGAAACAATACGAAACAGCTCCCGGAGTCACGACAGAGACCAAAAAGACAGCGTACCCCATTCTGGAACAGCTGAACGGGCAGGGAGAATCTGCTGCGGTGAGCTACCCGAGGGGCGCGCGTTTTCCCGGCCGGGGCGGCTGGCGACTGGGGTCCCCTCCACGCACGTGGCTCCCCGGTCTGACTGGGAACGTTGGATAGCGGGGCCCTCCCGTCACGCTTGGCGTTTCGGGCCAGCTGGGCAATTAGGACCGGCACTCTCCCAAGCCGCGGCGGCCAGCGACCCCCACCTCCACGCGCGGTTTCCCGGGCGACTGCCGTGCAGACAGACGAGCGCCACGAGCGCCACCTACTGGGCAGGAAAAGAAAAACAGAGCCCAGAGATTTCACAGAAAAACCTTTCAACCAGCTGGGTCCCACACCCAGGGAAATCTGATCAAATGCCCAGACACCAGCAGAAAATAATGGATGACGCTCAGAAAATTGAAGATATGGCCCAGTCAAAGGAACAAACCAATAGTTTAAATGAGATACTGGAGCTGAGACAACTAATGCTGAATATACGAACAGAAATGGAAAAATTCTTCAAAAACCAAATCAATAAATTGAGGGAGGACATGAAGAAGACATGGGCTGAACAAAAAGAAGAAATAGAAAATCTGAAAAAACAAATCACAGAACTTATGGGAGTGAAAGACAAAGAAGAAAAAATGGAAAAAACAATGGATACCTACAATGGTAGATCTAAAGAGACAGAAGCTACAATTAGTGAACTGGAGGATGGAACATCTGAATTCCAAAAAGAAACAGAAACTATAGGGAAAAGAATGGAAAAACTTGAGCAGGGGATCAGGGAACTGAATGACAATATGAAGCGCACAAATATACGTGTTGTGGGTGTCCCAGAAGGAGAAGAGAAGGGAAAAGGAGGAGAAAAACTAATGGAAGAAATTATCACTGAAAATTTCCCAACTCTTATGAAAGACCTAAATTTACAGATCCAAGAAGTGCAGCACACCCCAAAGAGAATAGACCCAAATAGGCGTTCTCCAAGACACTTACTAGTTAGAATGTCAGAGGTCAAAGAGAAAGAGAGGATCTTGAAAGCAGCAAGAGAAAAACAATCTGTCACATACAAGGGAAACCCAATAAGATTATGTGTAGATTTCTCAGCAGAAACCATGGAAGCTAGAAGACAGTGGGATGATATATTTAAATTACTAAAAGAGAAAAACTGCCAACCAAGACTCCTATATCCAGCAAAATTGTCCTTCAAAAATGAAGGAGAAATTAAAACATTTATAGACAAAAAGTCACTGAGAGAATTTGTGACCAAGAGACCAGCTCTGCAAGAAATACTAAAGGGAGCACTAGAGTCAGATACGAAAAGACAGAAGAGAGAGGTATGGAGTAAAGTGTAGAAAGAAGGAAAATCAGATATGATATATATAATACAAAAGCCAAAATGGTAGAGGAAAATATTATCCAAACAGTAATAATACTAAAAGTTAATGGACTGAATTTCCCAATCAAAAGACATAGAATGGCAGAATGGATTACAATACCACTGCTAGGTATCTACTCAAGGGACTTAAGGGCAAAGACACAGACGGACATTTGCACACCAGTGTTTATAGCAGCATTATCTACAATTGCAAAGAGATGGAAACAGCCAAAATGTCCATCAACAGACAAGTGGCTAAACAAACTGTGGTGTATACCTACGATGGAATATTATGCAGCTTTAAGACAGACTAAACTTATGAAGCATGTAATAACATGGATGGACCTAGAGAACATTATGCTGAGTGAGTCTAGCCAAAAACTAAAGGACAAATACTGTAAGGTCCCACTGATGTGAACCGACATTTGAGAATCAGCTTGGAATATATCATTGGTAACAGAGACCAGCAGGAGTTAGAAACAGGGTAAGATAATGGGTAATTGGAGCTGAAGGGATACAGACTGTGCAACAGGACTAGATACAAAAACTCAAAAATGGACAGCACAATAATACCTAAGTGTAATGTAACTATGTTGGAACACTGAATGAAGCTGCACCTGAAATATGAAAAAAAAAAAAAAAAAAAAAAAAAATTTTATTATAAACAATAAAAAAATACAAACATTATTGACATACAAACATTTTTGACATGGTTACAATTAATAGCTCACAATGTCATCACATAGTTGTGTATTTATCACCATCATCATTTGCATCTCTCCAGCAAAAGAAATAAAAAAGAAAAATCTCATACATGCCATACCCCTTGATCCTCCCTTTCAGTGACCACTAGTATTTCAATCTACCTAATTTATTTTAATCTTTGTTCCCCCTATTACTCGTTTAATTTTTATCCATTTTTTTACTCATCTGTCCATACCCTAGAGAGCAGAAGCATCAGACACAAGGTTTTCACAATCACATAGTCACATTGCGAAAGCTTTTTTATTATACTGTCATCTTCAAGAAACATGGCTACTGGAACACAGCTCTACAGTTTCAGGTACTTCCCTCTAGCCACTCTAATATACCATAAACTAAAAAGGGGATGTCTACATAATGTGTAAGAACAACCTCCAGGATAGCCTTTCAACTGTGTTTGAAATCTCTCAGCCACTGACACTTTATTATGTCTCATTTCTCTCTTTCCCCTTTTAGTTGAGAAGGTTTCCTCAATCCTTTGATACTGAGTACCAGCTCATTCTAGGATTTCTGTCCCACATTACCAGGGGAGGTTTACATCCCTGGGAGTCATGTCCCACGAAGAGGAGGGGAGGGCAGTGAGCCATGTTGAGAGAGTGAGAGGCCACATCTGAGCAACAAAAGCGGTTCTCTGGGGGTGACTCAGGCCTAATTTTAAGTAGGCTTTGCCTATCCTTTGCAGGGATAAGTTTCATATGAACAAACCCCAAGATCGAGGCCTTGAACTATTGATTTGGTTGTCTCCACTGCTTGCGAGAATATCAGGAATTTTCCAAATGGGGAAGTTGAATTTTCCCCTTTCTGAAGGCCATTCCCCCAAAGGGAAGGCCATGTTCTTTTAATCCATCCCTGTGCGGGCCAACCCATTGTGGGTGGGAATTTTTTATTAGGTTGTTTTAATTGAGATGTGAGCCAGCCCATTCAAGGTAGCTCTTAATCATCTACTGGAGTCCTTTATAAGAGGATAAATGACAGAAAAGTCAAGAGTTTCAAGAAAGAGAAACACCCAGAGAAGAAGAAGGACCCACAGGAGCTTAGAGAGAAAGCCACTGGCACCATGAGCTGAAAGCAATGAATCCTGAATCCCAGGAGTGAAGGAGTAGCAGATACTGGCCATGTGATCTCCTATGTGACAGAGGAAACTAGATGCCAGCAGCTTTTCTTCAGAGAAAGTATCTTTCTCTTGATGCCTTAATTTGGACATTTTCACTGTCTTAGAACTGTAAATTTGTAAACTAATAAATCCCCATTATAAAAGCCAACCCATTTCTGGTATATTGCATTCCAGCAGCTTTAGCTAACTGAAACAACACTATATTAACAGAATAAAGGGGGAGAAAACCACATGATCATCTCAATCAATGCAGAAAATGCATTTGACAAAATATAGCCAACTTCTCATTAAAAAATACTTAGAAAACTAGGAATAGAAGGAAACTCCCTCAAAAAGATAAAGGGAATATATGAAAAACCCACAACTAACATCTTACTTAATGAGGCAAGACTAAAAACTTTCCTTCCAAGATCAGGAACAAGACAAAGAAGCCCACTTTGCCACTGTTTGTCAATATTGCGCTAGAAGCTATTTCCAGAGCAATTAGACAAGAAAAAGAAATAAAAGGAATCCAAACTGAAAAGAAGTAAAACTCCCAATTTTCAGATGACATGATCCTATTAGACTGAAAATCTTGAAAAATCTAAAACAAAACTACTAGAGCTAATAAATGCATTCAGCAAAGTGGCAGGGTACAAAATCAACATCTAGAAATCAGTAGTGTTCCTGTACAAAAGCAATTAACAATTGGAAGAAGAAATAAAAATAAAATCCATTTATAACAATCTAAGAAATATCTAAGACGCTAAAGCAAAGATGTAAAGGACTTGAACAAAGAAAATGACAAAGCATTGCTAAAAGAAATCAAAGAAGACCCAGACAAATGGCAGGACATTCCATGTTTATGGACTGGAAAACTAAAATACTGTTAAGATATCAATTCTACTTAAAGAGATATACAGATTCAACACAATCCCAGTCAAAATTCCAGAAACCTTTTTGTAGAAATGGAAAGCCAATTATATTTATATGAAAGGGTAAGGACGCCTGACTGGTCAAAGACATCTTGAAAAAGAAGAATAAAGTTGGAGAACTCACACTTCCCAATCTTAAAACGCATTACAAAGCCACAATAATCAAAACAGTGTATTACTGGCACAAGGACAGATATATAGACCAATGGAATTGAACTGAGAGCTCAGATATCAACCCTCATATTTATGGTCAACTGAGGTTTTTTTTTTTCAAAGTACACCACAACAACAACTAGTTATAGAACAGATTTCAGAATTTTGGTATGGGTTACAGTTCCACAATGTTAGGTTTTTCCTTGTAGCTGCTCCAAGACACTGGAAACTAAAAGAAATATCAATATAGTGAATCAGCAAATTTTGACAAATTTGACATTTGTCAATTCCTATCTTCTCTACTATAACTCCACCTACTCCTTTGAGCTTTCTCTCAGTCTTTAGGGGTATTTGGACTATGCCCATTCTAATTTTTTCATGTTGGAAAGGGCTTTCAATAAGATTGGATAAAGGGATGGAACTAGTTGATGTTACAGCCTCTGGAGAGGCTGGCCCCTCTGGGTTTCAGGACTCATCTGGCCTAGAAACCCATATGGTAGGGTTTCTGGAAAGTAATCAGGCAAACTGAGTTTTGATAAGGGGACTAAGACCATACAATTGGGAAAAATTGTCTCTTTGACAAATATTGCTGGGAAAACTGGACCCCCATCTGCAAAAGAATGAGGAAGAACCCCTACCACATATCTTATGCAACTCAAAATGGATCAAATAACTAAATATAAGAGCCAGAACTATCAAACTCCTAGAAGAAAACAGCAAGGCATCTTTAGGATCTTGTTGCAGGTAATGGTTTCTTAGACTTTATACCCAAAGCACAAACAACAAAAGATAAAATAGAAAAGTGGGGCCTCAACAAAATAAAAACTTTTGTTACTCAGAAGACTTTATCATGAAAGTAAAAAAAATAACCTACACAATGGGAGAAAATATTTGGAAACCACATGTCCAATAAAGGTCTATTATCCAAAATTTAAAAAAATCCTTCAATTTAATAACAAAAAGATAACACAATTTAAAAATGGGCAAAAAACTTGAATAGACATCTATGCAAAGGAGATAAACAAATGGTAAAAAAAGCACCTGAAAAAATGCTCAGTATCATTAGGCATCAGGAAAATGCAAAACAAAACCACGAGATACCATTTCACACCCACTAGAATGGGTACCATTAAAAGCAAAAGAACGAAAATTCCAAGCATTGGAGAAGATACGGAAAAACACTTATTGATTGTGTCTTAGAAAGTTAAGTATTGAATTACTTGACTTTCTATGACTCAGCTATCCCACTTCTAAGTTAACCCCAAAGAACTGAAAGCAGGACTTGAACAAATATTTGTACACTGATGTTCAATTTTATTCATAATTACCAAAAGATGGAAGCAACCCAAGTGTCCATCAACCGATGAATGGATAAACAAAATACGGTATATACATACAAGGGAATATTATTCCACTATTAAAATGAATGAAGTCATGCTATGTGTGACAACATGGATGAACCTTGAAGACAACATGTTCAGTGAAATAAGTCAGACACAAAAGTACAACTATTGTACCATCTCACTGATATGAAAAAATTAGAATAAGCAAACTCATAGAGTCATAGTCTAGAATATGGGATACCAGCAGACAGTGTGGGAATGGAATGGGAAGTTAAGGCTTAAAATGTAGAGTTCTTGAGTGGGCCACTGTGACTCAGCAGGCAGAGTTCTCACCTGCCATGCTAGAAACCCAGGTTCGATTCCCGGTGCCTGCGCATGCAAAAAAAAAATAATAATAATGTAAACAGTTCTTATCTGGAATAATGGAAATGTTTTGGTAATGACTGGTGGTGATGGTAGCACAATATTATGAATGTAATTAACAGTAATAAAATACCTATCTGAATGTGGGTAAAAGGAGAAATATTAGGTTGTATGTAAGTCAATAGAACAAAATTTTTTTTAAAAAATCAGCAGGGGAGTCACCATCAGCAGCCCATTCCTTCAAATGAACCTCTTTTATTTTTTAAACAGAGCTTAGGCCATCCCTTCGGTCCCAATCACCACATTATACTGAACCTTTCTTTGTAAATCTTTTCAATTTGATGAACGTATAAATTTTCTGAAGGTTAAACAACCACAACAATACATCACCACCAAAAAAAAACAATAAAAAGGAAAAATTGATTAAATGGAACCATAGCACACCTTGGTATATATAATTCCAGACACCAACTAACCCCGGTCCCTGCCCCGCCCACTCAAGCCTACATACTCTTTCCATCACATAAATTCAGGCACAGAAATAAAAGTGAGATTTTTCTGCCTTCCAATCAATGAGCATCACATGTTTACATTCCACTTTCTCATTAACCATTAAAATAGCAAATGAACTATTTTTAGGCAGGCTGAATAAATTCTTCTTTTCACAAAATCAAAATTTGAAATTTTAAGGACCTTTATTTTTCTTTTGCTTACTCGATGGGGCATATCATCACATAATTAACTATATTTTTGATCTTGGCGATGTCAGTAGAATTGTATCAAAACATATGGGGCTTTCCGAAAGCAAAAGGAGAATTGGGGCTGGTGGAACTAATTAGCTCTGGATGAAGGAATCTATTCTATAGAGACAATTCACCCTTCATGCAGTGGATTCTATTTATTAGGAGATGACTCATTTTTAACCTTCCAGCTTACTTTTAGTCTCCACATGTATTTATTTAGAAGAAGAAACCATTTTGAAATTTAGCTCTGCTTTTATATAACTCATTTTGGAAGGGCATGCTTTAATATTTTGATGTTGTCTTTCTTTACCAAATTGGGCCACTTCTAAATGATGGACACAATTTGTCATGTAACACAGTAAAAAAATTCAGAATTTAGACTAAACAAAGATCATGTGATTATCTCTTACAGTTGAAGTTTTGTGTTTTTTGAATAAACACATTTTAAATAAAAATGAGATTAGCATTAAATTTCACTCTACTCCAATACATCTCCCTGGTGATATAATCAATCTAGCAATATTTTAAAGTTCTATGTCTTAGTATTAATTCCTCAAGGGTAAAAATAAATTGTGGGGAAAGTACAGCTGCTTGGCAGTCATAAGCAGGGCAGGTCAAGCACTCAGTTGGTTTAGACTCATATTTACAAAGGGCTTCAAATTTAGAACGTGACATTATGTCCCAAAGAGAATACACATATAAACACACACACACACACACACACACACACACACACACATATCCAAAGAAGCTCAATGGCAGGACAGAAAAATCACATTTTCATATAGCTTAAAATTTCTATTCTATTACCTATCTTTATTGCCTTTTAATAATGTTAAATTATTAAAATTTAAACAAAATTTTAGTTACTTCCAACTTTCTGTTTTTTGTTAAAAATGATTTGTTCAATGTAAACATTTAAATTTGTTACTCAAAAAATAAAAGTGGCCTTTGAGTCTTAACTTTTGACAGTCCGTACCCAGTAAATCTTTTTTTCCGGTTTTGGGAATCAATTAAATTGACTTATTAGAAATCTGTCTGAAAGCCTAAATTTCCAATTTCCTGAATCTTTTCACCTCTTTAATCTCAACATCTTGGACAATACCTTCCATAAAATCATTAGCATGTAAATGCCTGAGACTACAAAATAAAAGCTGACCCTTCTGTCCTGACTCCTGTCTTGCACCATACTTGTTTTGTTTTGTTTTTAATGGCGAATGTGGTATTATTTTTTCATTAAGGTATTTATCGTTATTTTATTATTTACCCTCTACAAATTACAAAACAGCTCCACTTCTTTTTTGATTCTGACAACAGTCCCGGCCAATTGATCCTGCCGACAGAAGGAAACAGAATGTCAAAAGAAGACCCAGGCTGCGGGCTCAGCAACAGGCAGACTATGCCCTCTGGGCTACAGAGACCCTGCTGCTGCATTTCCTATTCCCATAATAAGAAATATGCATTTCCACATTGTATCCACTTCACAAACAAGTAGGCTACTTCTACCATTGCTTTTTTTTTACCCTGTTTTTCCTCCACAGCAGGTAGTCTATATGCTGGAGAGAAGGGACTACATGGTATGGGCCTCCGCCAACCAAAGAAGCTTTCAGGAATGAAAAGCAAGAATTGCTTTCTAGGTTTGTGTTAAAGCATTACAATGGAAAACAAATACTGTTTCTTTACACTGACATATTACTTGAAGATGCTGTGAGGTAGAAATGAAGTATTAATTAGCACTATTCAAAATCAGTGCCATCTATAGATAGTATCATATATAAATTACAAATAGGCTTTTGCTCATCAGGGGTTTAAAATAGTCTATAATTTCACAGTATTTAAGAGTCTAATTTAGGTGCAGGAAATATCCAAACCGTTTAAGACTTTCAAACATTTATACCTGTCCTCAATAATTTTATAATCCTGTATATATTTGTACAAGTGCAGGTGCACAGACACATAAATCAAATATAGAATGAAAGATCAAGATGGAAGTACAAGCTTATGTTGCAAGAACACAGAGGGAAGGATGCTAGGAAAGAAATATGGATGGTTAGAATGGACTCAGACAATCACTGAGCAGATGGGGAGATTGAACTAGGTAGGGTGGAAAATGCAGTCTAGGACTAAGACTGTGAACAATGAACGGTTGGAGAGAGGGCCTCAGGGATTTAGCTGAGATAGCTGCATGAACTATGGTGCACCTTGGGGCTCAAAATGAGCCAGAAAGGATCTGGTTACCTGTCCCTTCTAATAGTAAGGAAGGAACAGGGACTTCCCAGGCTTGGTCAGTGCAAAGACAAGTATATTCCAGAGGGTGTTTGAGGTCAGATGTGGATTTGCTTATATTGCTCCCACTGCCCTGTGTACTAGAGATGGCCTCAGAATTAGGAGGTGCCCTGCATCTCCTCCACAGTACAGACTAAGACTCTCCATATCCAATCATGTAGGCATGGTGTTAAGGTAAAACTGACTTCTAAACCTTAGAATGAACCCAAAAATCAGTTCTCCAATTTGTAGCATCACCAGCGAGAAGGATATGGATGGTTATCCTGGTGAGTGGTTCTTCTCAGCAAAGGGGTCCTATAACGCCCTGCAGATCATTCAATCTGAAATTTTCATTGAGTACCTGTTGCGAACCAGATACTGTGCAATGGACTGCAAAGACAGAAAGAGACTGTCTTTACCCTCAGGGAGCTTACAATCTAAAAGATCCTCTGGTGTATACACTGGAAATCAAATAGGTATTAACCAAAGGCTTGGGTGCTGCAGGTGGTGTTGGGGAAATGGTAAGGCCAAAATTACTGAGAAATAGCATCACGTGTATGTATCAGTGAATAAAATTCAGTACATAATCTTGAAGTTCTGAGGTACATGGCACATCACTTGCCTACACAGCATTCAATGACAAAGATGCTAGTCAACTGTTTGATTTATTTCATATTGGACTATACATCTGTGAATTTGCATTTGAAGAGTGTCTTAAAAATGCATCCTCAAAAACCATGACACCAAGTAGAGCCACGTTCTGATAAGGGACTAAGAGAGAAAATACTTTATTATCAACGGACAACGACCATAGCTAGAGGAAAAGTCAGAATCACGAGTAAATGTGAAAGAAAAATTTGAACGCAAAGAAGCAATATTAATTGTCATAATCTGGAGAAGAGATGGAGTGGAAATAAGTAGAAGATAAATCAGTGAGATGAAGCAGAACTAAGGAGGAAGGCAAATCAGATTTTATGAACCAGGAAGATCTGAAACGTGCCAAGAGGTTTAATATGGGATGAGTTTCAGCAAATAGTTCAGAAGAAGGCCAAAAACAGTCATCAAGTTCTACAAACTACAACAGTTCCCAAATTCATTCATTTGTTCACACATTTTCTCATCTGATGGAGTGGGGAAATGGAGACTTTTTTGGATTTTTTTTATTTATTATTTGATTCAACTATAATTAAATACTGTCTTTTAGATATTTGATTTAACATGAAAAAAAACAATAGTTTTGCTATTAAAGATAAAAAATTGATATAAAATGTTTGGAGAAAATCCTAAAAAGATATGTTTTTTTTAAAATTTTGCAATAAAAGATGAATAGGAGAGAAAAGGAACCAAAGAAAGCATTTTGTCCAATTCACTCACCTTATAGGTAAAGAAAGCGCAGCTCAGAGTGTGAGATAATATGCCCAGCAGTGTGCTGTGCCACAGTTTAAATAAAAGAAAAACAAACAGAACTTAAGTACAACTGCCTTTTTTGAGAAATATTTCTCATACATGCCCCATCCTCAATCACTACAAAAACTCCAAAGGAACAAAACACACTTAACATGAAACCCATAACAAGAAAGAAAGAAGCCTTTCTGACAAGGCAGCTGTAGTACTGAATTAATACCTTAAGGAAAGCTGTAAACATCTTGGGCCTGGAATTCACTAAGGCATTTTACAAGATGGAGAGTAGGTAGATGGGTCCTGCCCAGCAACTTAAAGCCTCCTATGGCAGCCTTCAGAAAAAGCCGGAGACAGATGGATCAGAAGAGATGTGAGGCCAGAATACCAGTTAGGAAACCAACTGCTACAGTGACCCCTGATGACCAGGAGAGTGGCTGTGTCACTGGCAAAAATGGGGATTAAGTGATTGTAGGTGGGAACACAGGTGCCATGCTGCCACCCCAACACCACTACCACAAATAAAAGAATCTTTTGCTGAATCCTCACATGCCAGACAATATACCTTCATATACCTTACTGGACACAATCCTCACAACAACCCTGTGGAAGTTACTGCCTCAGGTTAGCCTGGGAGGAAACTGAGGCTCAGAGAAAGTAAGTGACTTGCTGTGTTGGCCTTTGTGTCATGTCAACTTGGTTCCAGCCCCCAGGTATTCAAACACTAATCTAGGTGACGCTGTAAGGGTATATTGTAGAGGTGATTAAAGTTCATAATCAACTGACTTTAAGCAAGGAAGATAAGCCTAGCTAATCTAGGTGGGTCTGATCCAATCAGTAGAGAGTCCTTATGGGCAAAGCCAAGGCATCCTAAAGAAGAACTCCACCTGTGGACAGCAACTGCAGACCATGAGAGTTCCAGCCTGCCCAGACAGCCTGCCCCATGGACTTACATCTTGCCTAGGCTTCTCCACAATCACACACCCAAGTCTTGAATAAGCCTCTTAATGTATCTCTCTTACCGGTTCTCCTTCTCTGGTTGAACCCTGAAACCGATACATGTGCCAAAAATTGCACAGCTTTTAGGTGAAAGAGCTCATATTCTCTCAAAGCCCAAGTATTTCAATGCTCCACACTCCCTCCCCACCAAAGATAAATACAATTTTAGATATCATGACTTCACAGAAATGGTACCACACCCAAGTGTCTAACAGGCTTTGAAGGAATGTGACCCAGGGTGAGACTGAAAGGTTAAAAGCTTTGGAGGCCCGTCTGCCTGTGTCCAAACCCTGGTTCTGGTAATTACTAAACAACCTCAAGCTTGGGCAAGGCACTCAAGCTCTGTGTGTCAGTTTCCTCATCTGAAATGGGGGAATAATAATGGTACCTATTATTCAGAGTCTTTGAAGATTCAATAAGTTACACCAGTAAGGCATTTAGAACATACTTAGCACAGAGTAAATATTCAATAAGTATTAAGAATTAACTATTTCAGTGGGACTTCTAGGGAAAATGGCAGAATAGGGAGCTACAGGGCACACCTGTCTTCTAAAATCAGCTAGTGGCAGGCAGAAATGGAAACAATTTTTCTGCAGCTTTGGAGGCCAGAGGAGCAATGTACAGCATCAGGGGAAGAGTGAGACAAAGAAACTACAATAAAAAACCGTGCGTGACTTACTCCACAGCAGCGACAAGCGCCCACCCCCGACCCCGGGGGCATGCTGCCTCAGGGCCAGTCCCTAGTTGCCTGCTGTGGATGGAAGGGGTCATCAAAGTCTTCCACCCCAAGAATGGAGGTATGGGGGAGGGGGGCACAGCAGGATACTCATCATGGCTTTTGAACTAAGAAGTTAGACTGCTGGATCCTGGCTCTGAATTGCTGTTTCAACCCATTCTGTACCACCCTGGCCATTGTTTCAACACCACCCGTGATAGGGCAGAGCCGAAGGAGGTTTAAAGACACATTGCCTACACAGGGAAGAGTTTGCTAAACAGAGCCATCTGCAGGACAGGCCATGAAAGCACAGCCTCAGTGAGCTGACAAAAAGGCCTTCAGCATCTTTCCTGGCCCTCTTCCAGGACCCTGTGGAACTGTCTGCATCCCCTTCATAGGCCCCTGGCCCTGTTTTGGCTGGGACATCCTGCCTTGGGAAAGTCCCCTCTGGATTGACCCTTCTCCCAGACTGGCCCTCCAGGCAATAAAAGGAGAGTAAAGACAGAACTACAGAGGCAAAACAAAACAAACAGAACAGATCAAGTTTCCTGGAGAAGGAATAGAGGAAAGGAAGCTTTAATCTGGGGATGAAACAACTGCAGAAACAGACCAATCTTAAAAATTGTACCACATAACCAGGGCAAAAATCAGACATAGAAGAGTTAAATAAATATGATCAGTTAAATATAGTCAACTCCAAAGGTCTAGAATAAGTTGAACCAAGTGTCAAAGAAGAACCTTAATACAAAACCAATCAACAATCTCAGACAAGAGACAGAAATGGGCTTTCAGAACAAATTCATCAACACAATCAGATGCCCAGACATCAGCTAAACATTACAAGCCATACAAAGAAATAGGAAAAGATGCCTCAGTCAAAGGGAAAAAAGTTGAAGGAGACAAAGACTTTGGAGCAACTAATCAAAGATGTTCAAACAAATCTCCTAAATCAATTCAAGGCGATGAAGGAAAATATGGCTAAAGAGATAAAGGATATTAAAAAGATACTACATGAGTATAAAGAAGAATTTCAAAATATGAAAAGAAACATAACGGAACTTATGAGAAATAAAGGCACAACAGAAGAGATTAAAAATAAACTAGAGGCATACAACAGCAGATCTGAACAGGCAGAAGAAAGAATCAGTGAACTAGAAGATGAAAAAAATTGAAATTTTACAGACAAAAAAACAGACAGAGAAAAAAAATGGAAAAAATTGAGCAGAGTCTCTGGGAATTGAATGACAACATGAAGCACACAAAGTTACCTGTCATGGGTGTTCCAGAAAGGGAAAAGAAGGGAAAGGAGGCAGAAAGAATACCTGAGGAAATAATGGCCAAATATTTCCCAACTCTTATGTAAGATATAAATACATGTGTCCAAGAATCATAACATACTCCAAACAGAGTAAGTCCTAATAGACCTACTCTGAGACACATACTCTATATCAAATGCCAAATATACAGAGAGAATTCCTGGGAGCAGCAAAAGGAGGGCAATTCATCATATACAAGGGAACATATTGCTTGTTTCCATGGTAGTGTAAACACAATTACAATTAAGTGCCAATTTCTCATCAGAAATTGTGGAGGTGAGAAGACAGTGACATGATATATTTAAGGTACTGAAAGAGAAAAACTGCCAGTCTAGAATTCTTCATCTGGCAAAACTATTGTTCAAAAATGAAGGAGAGTTTAAAATATTCACAGACAAAAAGAATGAGCTATTTAGTAGAGTCTGGGTGAGAATGATAAATATTAGTCCTTTGAAATGGGGTGAAGAGGGAGTGGGAACACCCATGATGACTATAAGGAAATCGGAGTCACGGGAAACCACTCAGCTGTGATGCAGAATATAATCAGGGTGATATAAATCCTGAAGAATGCTTCCCGAACTATGACTGTTCCAGAAAAGGCCAATATTTCACAGGCATTAGAAACTAATCCAAGGAAAGATAAGAACAAGAAACAGCAGTTCATCAGAATTTCAGTTCCACATTGAAATAGAAAAGTCTCCTAACTTGTTCCTCACCTGAATGCTCCCCATGCAAAAGAAGAATTGCAGGTTCAATATTTTTAACATCAGCAGGTCTTCTCAAAAGACACAAACATTTATTTAGATTTGGATGGTCTAGACCACATCAGCGTTACACCTAGGAAAACAGAGCACAACAAAATGCAATTCTCACTTATGAGTAAGTGGAAGAAGTGATATTGGCCATTGTCACCATTAATGCTAATTAATCAGGCATGACTGGATATGCCAAATTCTACACAGAACCTATTAAAGATACCTGATTCCTGACACCAAAGGGGAACAACAAGATCAGATACTTTCAGATTAACTTTGGGGAAAAAAATCCTTAGTATTCATAAAAATGTGTGTCTTTTCACTGAATGACAATTATTCTAGAAAGAGGAAAGAGCCTTTTAAAAAAGGAAAGGATTGACATTACAACAGGCAAGAGTTAAAATTCTATAAACTGAAACACAAAATGAATCTTAAAAGTAATAAAACCCAATGTGGCTCTCTAAGCACTAGCAGAACACAGTAATAATGATGAGCAGAATTTAAAGCTACTTTCATGCTTTTCCTAGGGAAAGGGTTAACAAAAATGCCTTTTAAACCTTTTGAAAAATAATTTGCCAAATGTGTCTTCTAAAATTTGAGCGTGAATCTGAATCTGAGATCAGACTGCTTTGCTTATGACCACTTGCCCCAGAGGTAGATAAGACTGCTGAAAGGAATTACTAAACCAAGAGCGCTAGCATTTATGAACTCAAGTTGAGAGCTAAAGAAAAGAAGAATTGTCCTAAAGAAGCCACTAAACATCATGAGGCACCGAAAACTGAGTTTGGTCTCTCTTTTCTAGGTCACTGTGGTTGCCTGGGTGACTTGTTATAAGGGATGGCCTACCAAGAATGCAATATTTGCTTATCTCCATGGTAGTGTAAACACAGCCTACCTTTGGGTACCATGTAACTCAGAGAGAAAATGCAATTTTCCTACCAGGGAGCTTTTAAGTGTTCAGAGAAATAAATGTAGGTGGATATTTTGTTCAATATCCCAATAAAAACTTTTCTCTAGATCTTTGACAGAACAATTTTAATCATCATAATCTTGCATTTGGATATCTATTGACACCTACTCTGTAAGGTGCTCAAGAAATTTCAGTTCTATTTTATACCAATCTATCTTCTAAAATCTGAGTTTCTGTAAAATACACTTTCGACTATGGCACTGTCTAGGTATAATGATTTACTCTTCCTATATCCCCCCCCCCAAGAAAAAAAGATGAAGAGGTACAATGATGAGGTTTGGCAGACTTCTGTTTATAGGTGGCTTCTAAGCCAGAGATCCTCTGAACTGCACATGAATCAAAATAAGATGAATATCTTTTTTTTTTTTTGCATGGGCAGGCACTGGGAATCGAACCCAGGTCTCTGGCATGGCAGGTGAGAACTCTGCCTGCTGAGTCACCATGGCCTGTCCAAGATGAATATCTTTGATGTTATCTCAGAGAGGTATTTCCATGGGTGTTCTTTTCATATTAGGAGATATTCAGACATACAGGGCACTGGATTCCTTTTTGATTATAAACCTTCACTAAGTGCTAGTGTTGGAAGTAAAGTCTGAGAGTATTCTTTAGCTTTGTCCTAAGGAGCTGCATGGGAAGGGTCTGTGAGCTCTGCATGTTGTTTTCTGAAAGCATGCCTGGAGCCCATCCTCAACGGAAGGGACATCAGTGGTGGGAACAGAACAGAGAACACAGGTTATTATGTTGAACAGACTTTGGAAGTCCAGCTACCTGCTTCCTAGTGGGCTTCAATGAGAATAAGTGAAATAATATTTGTGATGCTTTCCAGAAGAATGTGAAATGGATTTAAAGATATTAAACAGCTGCTTTTTTCAGGGAAGAAAGGAGGATGGAAAAGAGAAAGAAGAGGCTCAGTGTACTTTGCGTGAGACTGATAGCCAACCTGGCAGTAAGGAAGACCTCTGCTTTCTGAGGCGGGGGTGGGGGGGGGGGGGTGGGAGGGAAGGAGCTGGATTCCTAATTGAAAATATGTCATAATTTGAGTTTCATGAGATCTCAAAGCTCTGTTGTCAACCAGGAACCAAAAAGCAAATGCACGTATCTTTTCTTTGGAGAACAAGAAAATCACCTGCCTGTAAGACGGGCTTTCTTTGTTAACTGTCCATGCTGCATCACAGACCTGAAAGCGGAAGCCCTTGACAACACTTAATGCAACTTTGGTGGTCCAATTCTTCCTGTTTCAATCTTCCTATCCAAAACCAGCTTTCCTCCGGGCAAATAAATGTTTTTCCATTTCCATGCCTATTCTTTTTCCTGAAAGTCCCTCTTCTCTGCCTATCCAAGAGTTAACTGCCCATCAATACTAAAATTGGCACCTTTTCTGAAAGTCTTCTATGAGTCCCTCCTCAATCAACCAGATATAATTTTTCCAAACTTGGGAAAGGAGAATAACTCTTAATAGTTAATCTATATATCTCACCATGTTCTCACTTGTCTCACAAATATTTTGTCTGCATGTCTTCCCTAGCCTAATAAATTTCGTAAGCTCTTTAACTCTTTCTCTTGCTTTATTCATTGTGTTGGCTTAGCTCAGTAGTAAGTATATCATTTAATTGGTACTTTTTGAATGAATCAACTCTGTCTACACTTCAAACTAAGCATCAGTCATTTAAAATCAACAAACCTTTAGTAAACACTTATTAGGTGTAAGTAAGTGGCGACTGTAAAGATGAGTAAGAACCAACTCTGCCCTACTAGGAATGTGCAAACTAAGGGTGGGGCAAAGACACCTAAATAACTTGTGGCAAATAGGACAAGTGTTATTACAGACACACAAAAACTAAAATGTGAAAATAGAAGAGAAGACTCTTTTTCATTTGGAGATGTTCTGAAAAGGTTTATTTGTTGAATGATTGAACTGTAAAACTAAACAGTTTTAATCATTATTTCATTTAACTCCTCTAGTAACCTTACAAATCAGGTAGTTTGACCCACATTTTTATAGATAAGGAAACTAGGGCTCAAAAAGTTAGTTAGCCAGGGTCACACAGTAAATGAAGCTGGCAACCACACTCCAAACTGCCCGGTTCCATAGCTCATGCTATGTTCCTTCACAGACCTCCTATACAGGCAGATACAAAAGAAATGACAACTGAGCTCAGGCTTTAAGACCACGTGCTCAAACTTCTTCAGGCCAGTCTAAAGGGAGGGCAGGGGCAGCCCAGATGCAGCCAACAGCCTGAGTGAAGGCATGGAGGTGGAGAAGTATAAACCATGTTTGGGGAAAGGTAGATTCCCGCATGTAAATCAAGTACAATATAAGACAAAGACGGGGGTGAGAAAGATAGGCTACTGGATGATTCTTCACTCCCTGCAATATGGTAGGAAAATATGGTAAGGGGTATTTCTTATCTGCCTACATGAATACATGAAATATTATAATATTTATGTTATAATATAATAAATGTTATATTTAAATATAATAAAAATCATTTATTAATAAAATTTTTGAATGCCTTCAAAAATTATTGTATTATGGCAATAATCTTGACCTTCACTTCTAACTATCCTGTAATGCAAACCATATTGAATGGAAGGATAGAACGATTCTCTCTCTGTTTCTTTTCCTTCAGCCTTCTTTGCTTTTATCTCTCTGGAAAGATACTACCTAGAGATTTCAACCATCCTAATCTCTAGGATTAGAGACTAGAGAAACTAACCACCAACAATTTACGGGGATAAATGTCAAATTCTCATTACTCCAACCAACAGTTAAGTATTTTAAAATGAAAACTACTGATTTTTAATTTTCATTTTGATAAAATAGTGACTTTAATTTTATATATTTAATAGATTAATTGATTTTAGTCATTTTGTTTTTTATTTTAATATTATATACCTTGACTGATTTACATATGTTAAGTAAGTTTTAAAACTGGTGGATAAACGAGATAATATATCCTAAAGTGGTATAATGGAAATGGTTTGTATCAGGGACAAGGAATGATGACAGTCCCCAGGTAAGAGACGGAAGGACACAGGGTGGGGGGCGCGCAGGGCTAAGTGTTTCATATGTTACCAGTATACAGAGAATATATCGCGCCTGTGGTCCCAGCACCAACAGGCACTCACATTGATGGCTTAGTTCTTACAGCTTCCTGGCACTGGGAAGGAGGGGGACAGGGCAAGGTGCTGGTGGGCGGAGGGGTGGGAAGGACAGAAGCGTGACAGGGTTTTAGCACCAGGGAAACCACTCCAGTTGGCAGACTTGCAAAAACCAGGACAGGATATCCCTGTGGCACAAAACAGGCAGTCATCTCAGGGATAGCACCTGGCTCACGCTCAGTCCTGGATAAGGCTGATGACACAGCTGCGGCTGACTAATGACCCAGATCCCAAGCACCTGAGTAAGAGCTGTCAGTGGAAAGTGGGAGGTCTTGCACTAAATGGAACAACTGACATTAAATGTCATTACCTTGTTTATGATTTCCTGAGCATTTTGTAAAGGGAGAGATTTCAAAAGGATGCTATAATCAGTGTTCACCACACAGAAGGAGGTGATGAAATCACTACACTTACTATACTAATATTGTAGCTTCTACTATGTATTTTACCATTAAATTGCCCTCCGACCCCCACAGTCAAACTTTGATGTGGAGGCAGCTGGCACTTTCCCTCCCCCATTCCTTCCTCATCTCCACCCCTTCCTCCATCCCTCCTCCCCCAACCCACTTTTTCCCAGTGCTCTTTTTCTTCCTTCCTCTCGTTTTCCTTCCCCCTACAGTCCTCCATCTCCCACTCCCACATCTCTTTCCCTTTCCTTCCCTCTTTCTTTGCCCCTTTCTCTACATCTACTTCCTTCTCTCTTCCTCCTCCACTCTCTCCTTTTCCGTCTCTTCCTCTTTTGTCCACCCCTCTGTGCCTTCCTTCTTTCCTCTCCCTGCCACGCCCACTGCTCCCCAACAACTGCTCTTCCCCATCTCTCTTTTCCTTCCTCTTTCCTTTCTTTTAAATGAGTAAAAAATAATTAGCTCATTCTGGTTTATCCTGAGTAACACATTTCAGGCTGAAACGTTGCTGAAGGATCCAGTCCAGAAACGCAACTTTCTGCAAAGGTGATTGGGACACGGTTTTTTATTTCTGAGTCACAAATATAAATCCCACTCACTGTAATTGCAAAACTATATCTCAAACGAGTTGGGCTTGATAACTCCATGGAATGGAAGAAAAGGAAGGTGAGCAAATGGTACAGATCCCAACCCAAGGCCCTCTCTGGCAGTCCGTGGGAAATGCATTGCTCCCCCAAGACTCCCTCTCTCTGCATGCTGCATCTTGGTATTTACCATAAACCTACCAAAACCCCTAAGTGAACAGGCAATCATGTCCAGCACCAGCTAATTTTTGATGGCCAGCTCCAAATCCAGCTCTAAAGTTTTGTTTTCTTCTGAAACAGAATAAGCCAAATTTTGAGTTCCCTATCACCCCACCATTACTTTTAGATTTTTATTTTACCACGAGGGTCCTGTCAAGCTGCCTTCAAAAATGAAACTTGCAGGATTTTGTATAAGAAAAACATAGCTCTGAATTATGATACAGAAACCTGCTCTCTTTTCCCTGCAAGATGGGGTGGGGGTGGGTTGGGGTGGGGGGGGATCTAGTAACATTTCTTTCCACCCTTCTAAATCAGAGAAAGGGGTGCCCGGAAATGAGCAAATTTGCTCATTAGCACCACGATTTGAGATTTCTCTTTTTTCCAGAAAAGCCCAGATATTCTTTCAATTTGGTCAATTTTAACTCTCCTGGGACACTATCTTAATGGACTAGACAGGACTCATTAATTTCACAAACAAAAATTGAGCTGTAAATTAATAGCTATAATTATTAAGCTAATGTTTATGGAACACTTATTAGTCAAGCAGTGGGCTAGGCACTTCATGTGAATTTATTCCTCATTTAATCTTAACAACCCTATAGTCAGATACTATATCCCCATTTTACAGAGGAGGAAACTAAAGCTAAGGAGTTTTAAATAACTTGGCCCTCATGACAGTAAAGAGCAGAGCTCAATCACAACTCAGAATAGAAGACAGACTTTCTGAGCTTAAAAACACTATACATACTGCCTGCTCTTTTCAGAACAGGGCTTACCCAAGTCTTCATTACATCAAGAAAGACCATAATTATTCAAATGAAAGAATTTTGGTAATCTCCTCATGATCCAAATTCTCACTACTGTATTAGATTTTCAAAAGCCACCTGGGTCCCCTTGTTCTATATCACAGAAGAAGCTAAAAATGTATCATCACATTCCAAAAGGAAAGGGGAGATGCAGTCCGTTGTTTCCCCGAACTTCTCTTGGTTAGTCTTGCTTTAGCTCTGAGATTTTTCCTGCCTCCCATTTGTCTTAAATAACAGCTATTTTATAAGCATCCCGTAATTGAGTTGTAGTCTTACGGAAAAAACAAAAACAAAAACAAAAACACAAGATACTGTCAGTAGGCAACAGTGAGTGAGAAGACGTAGCAAATTTCGATTCACAGAAATAACTCAAAAAATAAACAAGCTCTGCTGGCGAATTTACTGAAGCACTAATGGTAATAGATCAGAGCCGCGTCGCTTCCAGGAGGTTGTTTTGGAGCCGCGCTCACCTGCCCTTTCTGTCCACCCGTTGGCCCGACAGCTTTTGAAGGCGGGAATGGAAGTGAATATAGCCAGTTGAGAGGGTATGAGCAAGCAGAACCCGAGCTCCTTCGGTTTATAAAAAACGGCTTATACCAAGAAAAAAAAATGGAAATCTACAAAGTCCACGCAGGGAAGCAGGGACCGGGAGACGACCGCGCACATCTCGATGGGCGCCCAGCGGCTGGCGGAGGGAGGCTGCTCGCCAGCTCACCTTCGCCAAAACGTCCAGCCCAGGGCCAAGCAGCGCTGCTGCCGGCAACCCTACAACCTGACTGGAATCCCGGGCTCGCTCCCCAAAGCCCCTTCCCTTGAGGACTCGCGCGGCGCCAAGGGCACCTGTGCCCCAAGGGACGCTCTTGGTCCCAAAGAGAAGCGGAGGTGATGCCGGGCCCCGTGCAGTGCGTTCCCGCGGTGCCCGAGGGGACGGGCGCCGGCCCTTCCTTCTCCGCAAAGTGGGCAGACCTGGGGTCGCCGCCCCGGCCCCTCGCCCCGTCGGGGGCACCGCGGGCTCGGCGCCCCCACCTCCCAGCGCGTCCAGCACTGCGCCCCCACCTGGAGCCACCTCCGTCGGCGGGCCGCCAGCAGTCTCACCTCCCGCCGCAGCCTCCTCTTCCGCCGCCATCGCAGGAGCCACCCGGCCGGCTCCGCAGCCTCAGGGCTGGCAGCATGGGGGAGTCCCGGCCCCGTCCAGGCCCTGTCCAGGTCCCGGAGCTCGTAGGGTTCTGCCCGATGCCGCGGCGGCCACCCCTGCAGCCTCTGGGCACACAGCCAGCTCCGATACGCCGCCCGGCCGGCCGCAGCTACTGAGCATGCGGACTGGGGCTCGCCTGCTCTCGGCGAGGTCTGGGCGCCGCGGGCCGCCAGCGCGGGAGAAAAGGGCGCGGGCACAGAGTGGAATCACCGCGGGCACCGCTCCGCCGACCCCTCCTGCGAGAGGCAAAGGGCGGGAAGGCGGGCGAGGCAGCACCTGAGCCTTTCCAGAAGGCGGCCCGATTAAAACAGGCATCCACGGCCACAGTAAGGTTCATTTTTTGAATGCTCCCAAGGATGGGAGTTATAGACTCTTGGAAGAAAACGTAAAAGTCTTAATGAAGATCATTGAATGGTGAGAGTAGGGGAGTTACTAAAAAAGGGTCTTCACACGCCCCTTCTCATTTCTGTATTGGGAATGGCTTAACTGGAGAAGGGAGGGTGTAGATGACAAGAGAGAGGGTCACCGAGAAAGCTGTTCTAGCTCCTGGAACAATTAAGTCCACAGGCACGCTCTTTTGGGGATCATTTGACATCCCTATATCCTGTAGTGATGTTTCTAGAATACCCTGGTTCACTCATCTCCCATTGATCCCTAGACTGGATTTGTTTGCAAAGTGGAAGTAGTGGAGGAAAGGAGTAGCAGAAAAAACACTAAAGCTTTGCATCACTGATAATTTTCCTACCAAGGTTCTGAATTGCAGGGTTTTAATTAGCTGCTTTCTGTCCTGAGAGCTGCTTAGGGCCTACCAGGGCAAGGGGGTTGGAAGTGTTTTCCCAGCCAAAAGTAGGTACAACAGCAGAAAGCTTTCAGTCTTAAGTGGGAACTGGGATTCTTTTTTTTTTTTTTAACAAGAGCATTCTTTTTTTTATTTTTATTTTTTATTTTACATGGGCAGGCACCGGGAATCGAACCCGGGTCCTCTGGCATGGCAGGCAAGCATTCTTGCCTGCTGAGCCACCGTGGCCCAAGAACTGGGATTTTTTTTTTTATACTAGATGTGGAAGGAGGTGCTAAGGAGAACTGTGCACACCTAGACACATGCCTAATCAATAACCATTCTCAAAACATCCCGATCAGTTTTGCTTGGAACTCTACTTCCACTCCACATTGCACCAACACCACCTTCTGCACACAGCTCAGAAAGAGTCCATCTACACAGGACCTGGCAGGTAGTCTTAAAATCTGCCCTAGGTCTTTCTAGCTTTCCTGTCAAGCCTACACACTGTTTCGAGGTTCTTTTTCCATCAAGTCCTGTAAGGAGAGAGCATCTCCCAGGCCTGGGCATGTGCTAAATGCTACCTCAATGGTAAATGTTACCTCTAGGACTCTGGTTAAATGTACCTTACTCTTTTATAGAGCATCTTTCCTTACAAAGCAATTTTTATCTTTATCATCTCCTGTGAGCCTTACAACAACCTCTCTGAGGTGAGCTGAACATCTCTAATTACTGTCTTATCTCTAGGGAAACAAAGGTTCAGAGACAATGACTATATTGGCCAGGATCACTCAGTTAGTAGGTGGTAGAGACAAGACCATGAAAGTCATGTCTCCTTGGGAGTTCATATTGTGGTGTCAGATAAGCTTCCCTGTGAATCATTGCAGCCCTCATTTCTTAGAAATGATGATTCACTTCCACCCAATGCCTGAAAACAAGAGAAGAGGAATCCAGAACCTAAAATATGATAGCAGGAAATGTAGTACACAGAGAAAGCAGGCCAGCAGGAATTCACAGAAAGAATTGCTCTCATTGTTTCATGTGTTCTCCTTACTGTTCAGGCTTAAATCTAACTTGCTGTATTTATGTTCTGCAGCTTCTTTGAAAAAAAGAGTAATTCCATTATCCCCCAAAGGATACCCCATAGATAAAGAGCAACACAATATCTCGACAGGATATCAAACTAGGAAAATGCTCTCACGTTTTCTCTTGTGGGCAAAATGTGAGTAAAGTCATTTGAAATGTGACTTGCAGATTGCACATTCCTTCCAGTCGACATGGTTCCCCTGCCAAAAGTCCAGAGTAAACTTACTCTCCAGGAATCATTGCCTAGCCCTGATAAACTTAGTTTGTTCACTCATTTTGCTTCACTGCTAAGTTTTCAGGCAAGAACAGTACTATTTTCAACAGTATTATTTTCAGTATGATGTATTCCTTTGCACCCACTCCACCCCCTAGAATTGGGAACCAATGTCTGACAAGCTTAAAACTCCTATCCTTTTCAACCTTTTGCTGAATTGAGCAATGTAATTTGTTTGGGGGTATCCTTAAAGCCACTTAGATATTTTAGTTGGCTCTGAACCAAAAAATTCACTTGCTTCAGAATGTAAATTGAAGATATTCTTTAAATGATACACAAAAATAAAATAAATAAACCCATTATCACATTCCTGACCGGAGAAAATAACTGAACTATAAGTATTTAAAACTACCCTTTTCCCCTCCATAGCCCCAACATTCTATGGAAGGTAAACTGGGGGAAGATGCTTGGATGCGCAGAGCAGGTTAAGGGATGGGAGTGCAGTTTGGAGAAGGAAAGGCCTAAAGTCATCTGTGTTTAGAGGGATGATTCGACCTATAGTGGGCTTTTGGTACATGAAAGATTAGCTTGAGCTTGGCCTAAGAAAGGAGAGAAGCAGAGAAGGAAACGGGAGGAGTGCACTCATGAGAGAGGGAGAGAGAGAAAGGGAGATGGAGGAAAGGAGGATGTGGCAGCTGCAATTGGGAATGGAAATTTGAGAAAGATCTTTAGAAAAGGGTATTTAGGGAGCTTTGTTATGCAATTAAAACTCTCCTGCATTATTTCCCTGGAAAATAACAACTTCAGCAAAAATTTTTTTCTTCTTCAATGCTTTTGGAGTTGTATTTGTTTTATTAGATATGGAAGTATTTTGAGATTAGCCTTAGGAGGAAAATAAGGCCACCCACAAAATGTGGTTATGTAATTCATTTGTTCACAAATACTTACTAGTATGTGCCAGGCACTGCTGTAAACATTAACTTTTCTGTCACTTTATACAGATGTTCTCATAATCCAGTGAGGTGGATTTCCTTTTGCAAAAGTCCAGCCAATTTCCTTTTCCCCTTAGTTTAGTGTTTGTCAAAGTTCAACGTGCTTAAGAATCGACTGGGTAGTTACTGAATGTGCAGAATTTCAGACCTACCCAGAGATTCCAGTTTAGTAGGTCTGGGGTGAGACATATTAAATCCCTTCTTCAAATAAGCACTCCAGTTGATTTTGAAACAATTGCTCTAAATACCCTACTTACAGAAATATTGCTTTAATTGATTAACAATGAATTTCTTAAGCCTAGGTTGTTGCAAGGGGCAGGGTGTGTGTATGTGGCATTATTTCTGCTCGCCAGAGGACAGGTGTAGCAATAAACTAAAATTCCTAGAGAACTAAGGGAGGAACAAAACTAGGACAAGAATGAGGATTACTATATAGACATCTCTTTATATATAGCGTTATTGCTTAAAGTTGTTTTTCCCTCAGGGATTGTGTGTGTGTGTGTGAGGTGTAAGTGACAAGAGCATACTATACAGCAGGCTGAATTAATTTTTACTTTTGCAAGTTTTGGACAGTGCAAGCTCAGTGCCCCAAGTCTTCAGTCTCCTGATATTGTATAGGATTGTATAGGAGGGTCCTTCAAGTTCTGGTCAAGATAATCTTACCTAAGAGAACAAGGAAAGGTAAAGACATGAGGCCAAACACTGGCAGTTTCTCATTCCTGTTATTTTTTTTTTCCCTTTAGAAGACTGTTAAAAGTCATCCTATGCTTAGGGGGTTGATGAGGTTTTAATGTGAAAGATAAAGTAACTCAGACAACTTAGTAGTTAGCACAGACCTCTCTTTAGTGGTGTTTTGATTTCGATAAAGCAAAGCCCATCCCCCTAAATTAGAAAAAGTAGCTGAGCCAATAGTAATTAGCATACCTCACCCCTGCTTGGGCCCTGGGAAGAAGTAGTTGAGGGGCCCTATTTTTGATACAACAGCTTTGGGGGAGATGGAGCAATGAACAGTTGGCCTGCTCTGATGAATAGGAACTAGGAGGGGTGGCAAAAGCCCTAAAAAATATCAAGCCCTGGTTGCTGAGCCATACATCCACCCACTGTCCTCAGACCCAACCCTACTAGCATGGCTGTCCAAAGGACAAGAAACCTGAGACTCAAGCAGCTGAGCCTAGCAGTGTTTCTCAGTACTCTCACTTTACACATAGGCTGGGAAGATGTTAATGGATCAGCCTTCAGTTCATATGCAGGAAATAACAGATTCAGCAATGGAATCATTGCTGTGAAACCTCTGTGGCATCCTTTTGATTTACCTTGTAGCTTATTAAAAGGACCCCAATTTGATTCTGATTTTAGGTTGCCATGTGCTTAGGTGAGCCCCACTCCAATACTAGGGACGCGAACCCTAATTAGTGTTAAGCCAATAATGATCATTTCATACCCCAGGCCATGTACTGGTTTAGGAATGGGTGGATGCCATAATCTTGGCCAATAAGATATAGGGACTGGCCTGCTTAGAATGCTTCTGGAAGATTCTCCTTCTTCTTAAAAAAGGGGGAGCACTAGTTTCTCTTTTTAAGGCTTTGGGTGGTGCTATTTGAGGCTTTGATCTTAGAGCCCTACAGCCCTCCTAGCCTCTCTGAGAGGAAAGACCAAGAACAGTACTAACAATCTGAGGAGGACAGTGCAAACATGGAAGGAACCTGGTGTTCTTGAGATGTTAAATTGACTATCCTGAAAGCTCCTTATCTTGGGTCTTTGTGTTACACAAGTTATTAATGTTCTTTATTGTTAAAGCCATTTTTACTTGCATCTTCTGTCACTTGCAGTCGAAAGGACCCAAAGTAACAATTCTGTCACTCTATTCTTCTGAGGTCCTAGAATCATACACGTAAATAAGCTGTGGAACATGCGCTGTGATTTGAGGGAGTAGAAGGCGCTCTGGACTTGAGTTCAAGAGCAGTTTTTTTACTTGGGTTTTGGGTAAGTCACAGTCACTTAGCTTCTAGTTCATTGTCTGAAAAAAATGACTAATTACATTTACTTCACAGAGTAGTCCAAGACTTGACATTCAGTGTTTTCACTGCTTTGTCAGTCTCACAATGGTACTCTTGAAATGACGTGTTCAGGGAGCAACTGAAGTCCAATTAGGCTGGACAGGATTCTGGATGGCTGCCTCTCGCTCAGCAGATAGTGGCATGATTGACTGTCGGTATCTTCACTGAGACAGGGTGTAGTGGTACCTGGGAGCTGGCCACTTAAATCTCTGGTTTAAATGTTATTTTATGGCATTTTCAACCTACTGCTTGTTAATAGATTTTGGCCTAGAGATGTGGTTAAAACCATTTTTAGGAAAAATTTGTCAGTGAGTCATACATAAGCTATATTAGCAGCAAGTGCCTAAAATTATAACTTTACAATTTGTGTAGCCATGTTTTTAGAGGCAGATTTGAACAGAAATTTTATAACTCAAAGTTGTTTATCTTGATTATTTAAAAGAACAATTGAAACTTCAAATGTTTATCTTATACTTGATGTTGTCTTTAAGTATAAGAATTGGATACATTTTCAAGATTCTTTGACTTTTGGATAAGACTTATCTCAAAACTTGAAAATACAACCAAAAAACCTCACCAACAGAAATTTTTGTAAACATAGCTTTTATTCTTGTCTTACCTTCAGAAAAGCCCTCATGCCACCAAAACATTTTTTTTTGAAACTCAGTACAGAACTCAATAGCTTGATTAGTTTTCTAGACAACTGCTGAATAATTTATACTGCTTCTTTAAAAAAAGAACTGAAATCTACTTTATTACTTTATTCCTTTTTAAAGCAGCATTTTCATAAAAATCTAAAATATATCTAGTAGTCCCAAGTGTTTCATATTGATTTTTGCTCTGTTTCATTAAAATTTTTCAGAAATAAGTGCACTTCTAAAGAGAAAATAAAATTTAAATAAAGACATGGGGAAATAATCATGATTGTAGCAAAACAGTCACTTAGAATGTTCTGAATCTTAACAGTGCAAAGAAAGAATGCATTTAGTAGCCAGGTACCCGGAAGTGTTTAAAATCACAATTTCTTTACTTATAGATCATTAAAAGATGGAAAGCAGTTTCTCCTACCAGTAGGGACTGACTGATTTTCTAAAGGTTTAGTATAATAAACTACCAAAAATAAATGTCCTTTAAAAATTTTTTAAATTCATAGATTTACATAGATATGTGGGTATTTAAAAAAACAGAAAAATTATGCTAGTGAAAAAGAAATTAAACCCTATCTTAAGCCTTAGCAAGCAGAGAAAATTTTTAATATTCCACATTTTTGATTTTCCATTCAACTATTTAGTTTATTAAATCAGCCATATATTCCACTCAGTAAAGGCTGATTTATAAGCAACTCCTTATTTTTAGACAGCACTGTTTCAGTAAATTTAAAGGAGATTTAAAGCTAGGTTAATAAGAAATGCATGTAAAGAAAAAAAATAGCATAACTTACTTTAATACAAAGATTTTTAATAAAAAAGTCAGAATCTATATTAAATCAGGAAATCAATAAATCTAAGGTATACAAGCTTCTATATGCTTAGAAAAAAACAAAAACACAGTTTATAATAAAATCTTTTAATTCAAAATAGAGTCTAATTTAAAGAAAAATGTTATTACGTCCAGTTGATCAGATAGGGTTTTGTCCTTTAAATTAAACAGTTCACCTGAAATATGGGAAATGTATTATAGAGAAAATTCAAGCTCAGAGTACTTTTACAAATTGTCTGGTTAATTTGCATCACAAATCAAATTCTTTGCTTCCAAAGGGCAGACACAGTCTTTAATTGCTTTTAGATAGGCACTTAAGAAATGCTGTTGATGAGGAGAAAAACCCCAAAGATTCTGAATCATCCTATTAACTCCTGGGAATGATAAAAAAAAAAAAAACACACACACAAGGCAAACTTTCCAGAATTCCCTTTCCACAACCTAGAAATCATAATTATTTCCAGGTTCTTCCTGATAAAAATAAGAATGAGGAAGGGACACTAAAACATTCTACTCCGTGCACTGAAAAGGAAATGTATAACAATCTCTCTCTTTGCTGTTCAGTGTGCTAGAACGGTTACCGTCCTAGGATTAGAGAGCTGCGGTTTCCTGATTTATTATCTAGTCACTAACCATCACCTTAGGAAAACAGTCTTTTTTTGAAAAAAGGAGAGTGGGAGTAGAAAATCTCATAAATCCCAACAAATGCTAAAGATATCATTTTTTTCAATTAGAGGCAGTTAGAAAAATCAGAATTAGTTAATTTGAATAATCCCAGTGTTCCAATAATTCTCTTCTACTCAGCTACATGATCCAGACAAGAAAAATGGATATGAAATAATAGATGATCATGTAATAATTTCTAACCAGTACTTAAAAGAAGAGGAAGAAAGAAAGAAACAGAATGGGGAAAAAACCCAGAATGGCCTTATTGAAACACTGTGGTGCTACCTAGCAGCAACATTTGTAAAAGCTTTTGTAGATTTGCATAATGTTACAATGCAATTCTTCCCTATCAGGAAACACAATCCTATAAATAAATCATAACTTCAGATTTTGAACACAGATCACTTGCAATGGTTATAACTGTTGTATCTTAAAACAGTTCTGTCAATGGATAATTAAGACAAACATTAGGCCATTCTTTGATAAAGTATTATTCCTCAACTAATACTTATGAAGCCCAAACCTCAGAGTCATTTTAGAATTAAAGCATTGAGCTAGAAAAGATTATTAATCCTTAGGGAAATACCTAAAGAATGTGATACTGACATTATCTCCCCTATCACCTAATAACAGCTCTCCTGGTCTACATTTACTTCCTTAAGCCCATCTACACAAGCCACAGTGATGAATCTAACCATAAACAACACTGCCCTTGCATAAGCTGACTTCTTTCAAGATGCATCCTGTCTGAAAACAGCATTCTCATAGGGAAGTAAAATTCTACTCAGTAGTGAATGTCTACTTTTTTCAGGATCTTTGGTACATTTGGAGTTTAAGAAAATAATGGCACAATAATACAAGTACTATAAAAAAAGTCATCAAAAGAAAGAAAAGCAAACAAGCCATGATATGAACAACTTGCTAAAAAACCAAAGTAAAATTTGCTTTCTATAAGTCCATTTACATGATCAGAAGTTTGACATTTAAAAAAATAGTTTAATAAAAATACACTAGTTTTACAAGCAGCCTTCATGGTCATTTCTTAAATTAAACTCACCATAAATCAAATGAAAATAATGCCATGTCCTCTTATTAAAAAAGAAATCCTCTTGTCACAAAAAAAGCAACTTTACACTTTATATAATACAATACACTTCCCTATGTGTACAGAAACTACATATATAAAGGTTATCAGTATTTCTGAATGCAAAGTGGAGTGCTTGAGTGAAGGTACTAAACTTCCTCTTATTATAAACTTTTTTACTCCTCACTGTGGAATTGGTGTAATAACACAATGATAAATTCTATGTCTTAAATAACCAGTGCATATTCTAATATTTCTTAAAGCCTTTTTAGGAATTGTCTTCATATATGTCCTATAGCTGTCCAAACCAAATAGGGCAAGTATTCTAACACCAACTATGGAAAATAGCTTTTACTGATTATCTAGACCCAAAAGATTTGCAGTAAATCAGCAATGCTGCAAGTTACCAACAGGTGAGCCTATGTTGCTTTAGATGATATGTTTCTCCTGAACTGATCAGAGTGTTACAGTACAAAGCCACTGGACACACAGGCAGAATGGACCTTAATACACATGTACGCAGTGCAGTTAGAAAGGGATGTACGTTCCTTTTATTCCAGTACCTAAGTATAATAAAGTTAACAAAAATAATAAAATATTAAAAAAAAAAAAAAAAAGCCAGCTGGCACTGCCAACCAATTCCTATAGTAGTCTATGAAATCCTAATCCTGTAGAATTTCCTCTTGTAGTAGATAAGCACCACCATCTTCAGGAGTATTTCAGTGTATTGTTATCTACGCCAAGCAAGCCTGGTGATGCAGCTACCTGAGTTCTCTTGGTTGTGGGCAAATGTGATTTTCATTCATAATTTTCCAGCTTTCATGTAAGTGGGGATAGAGCCGCGCTGAGTCAAGCCTTCAAACCTCTTATATGTATAATTGAGAAAAACCCAGTCTTTGGATTTGTAATCCGGTTCTGTGGTATTTGGCACTGGAAAGATAGAAAAATGAATAAAAAACAAAGTAACTTCGTTAGTGAAAATGGCATCATCTTCATAGTCTTTTATCAACGTTACTCATGTTGTAGACTGTCTTACCTGGTTGTAAAATATCAGATTCAGGAAAGTCATCAAAATTTGAAGTGTCATCAATGCTTTTGATTTCTATAGGAATTGCTGCTGGCCTTTCCCTATAAAAAAGTATTGAGCAGCCATGGTAAAATTTTTGAGACTCTTAATTTTCTAATAATAAGCCTTATGAATTCTGTATACTGTTTTATAGATATTAGAAAAACAAAGAAAATGCACTGTGGATTTGAAAATAGTCAAGATTTTAATCAAGATATTTTAATTTACTTGGAATTTTTACCTCTTTGTACCAAGACTTTCTCAGGCAGTAAACTGAAAATCAAGAGTTAATGGAAGGGACTAGTAAAACAGAAAAGATATTATTTTAAAGAATTTATAGTTATATAAAAGTTCCTTGGATACTGTGGGTACTGGGTTCTACCTATATGATTCAGGAACAGAATTCTTCTAGTAGAGGATCTAGAAATCAGAAGTCATTTGAGAAAATAAGAGGTTTACAGTGTGACTGGACTACATATTTGTGATGAAATCTGAATGCAAAAACTTCTGAATTATGTAAATTTTAAGGAAATCAGGAACATTGGGTTAAAAAAAATCATTCATGAAAATGCCTTTTACCATGCTAAAAATGTTGTAGCTATAGAAAAAGCAAAAGCAATCTTTGGCTTTAATAATAATTAGCCTTTATTGTTTCTAGGTATAAAGATGTTAGCTTTATTTGTTTAACAAATATTTATTGGATTAATTAGGTGCTGAGTTTATAAAATTATATAAAAGCATGTAATATTTTTTCCTATAATTATTCCAACTTAATTAACTTAATAAACTTACTAGTTTAGTAGAAAGAACCATAGAATCTGGAGCCAGTAGCACTGAGACCTATTTCCTGTCACTAACCAGCAGTATGACTTTAAGCAGGCAAGTCCCTGCTCTGGGACTGTTTCCTCGTTAAAATATCAAGAGATTAGACTGTTAGTCTCTAAGCATCCTTCCAAATGTACAAAGGCAGTTGTCACAGTTTTATTCACTGAGATTATATATGCAAAGTAGAGGGCAGTGTAGCAGTTAAGAGCCGGGACTCCAGAATCACACTGCCAGGGTTTCAATTCTAGCTGTGGCACCAGAAGCAAATTACTTAACTTCTCTTTGCCTCAATTTCCTCATCTGTAAAATAGGAATATTAATAGTACTTATTTTATAGGGTTTATTGTGAGTATTAAATGACAAATGCATATAATGTACTTAGAACTCTGTGGACAAATAATAAATTCCAAAAAAATATCAGCTAGTATTATAACAGGTAGTGTGCCCAGCACAGAGTAGGATCTCCAGTGAAAATCTGTATTGAGGAAGTGACAGATAAGCTGTCCTGAAGGATGAAAAGTTGCTGGCTAGTCAGAGCAGGGACAAAAGCAGGAATAAGGGCAAGGAGGAGAGGAGCATTTCAGTTAGAATGAATAGTAAACGTCAAAACCCTGAGGAGAGAAAGCATGGGAAGGCCTGATGAGGCAGTAGGAGTAGTGATGAGGCCACACCCATCAGTTCTGAAGAGCAGTCAAAGATTCTTAACTTCGTTCTGAGTGTAAAGGGAAGGGGAAAATGGCATGGTTAGACTTCTATTCTAAATTGCTGCTGTGTGGAGAACAGACCAGAACTACTGAAAGCAGTTTGGCCACACACCAAATAAGGAAAAGGCCAAAGCCCACAATTAACAAACATAAGCAAATTCTTAAAAGTTACTTGCATTATTTAACTGCCCCCCTGCCCCGCACACATGTATCTTTCTATGAATAAGATAATAATGAAAGGAGAAGCAGGATGGTATATCATAGAAAGGACAAAAATGAAGAATCATGTCTATAACTTCCTTAATCTTAGGCAAGTCATATAACCCCTCAAAGACTATTTCTTTATCTGCAAAACTGATGTTAGTTACTGGATTACAATATTGTTTTTGTTTTCTTTAATATATAATACATATGAAAACATTTCATAAACCATAAAATGCTATGTGCTAGTATCTGTTAGGCTACAATATTAGATATGGGTTAACTGATGGTAAGGACAGAGAAATGTCTATGGAAACTGGTATTCTATAGTTCACTTTCAGTAGCTCACTTTCAGTAGCTCACTTTCAGTAGTGAAAGTAGTGTAAAATATAAATTCTTTCTTGTACTAACAGCCTGCCTCATGGAACTCTGAAAAAAAAAACTGAAAGAGGTGTGCAACATGTGGTTTTGTTTTTCCTCTAAAGTGGGCATTATCTAACATGAGTCATTTAGGTATAGCCACTACAGTCCCACTCACTTATATAAGTGATTCAACAACATTATGACAATGGCTTTTCTTGTTTTTAATCTAGCATGATAAGAAGCAAATTAATCATGAAGTCTAGAATTTCATATATACTGAGACCTCTCCATAAAAAGCCTCTGAACATACCTGATATGGCCCCAGTCTACACCTTCAAAAAAGGGATGACCTTTTATTTCTTCTACTCCACTATTTCCAATTCTATTTTCAGAATCAATACAAAATCTATAATATAAAAACAGAGAAATTACCATAAGTAAGTTACATATAAAATATTTATGTTCTTTGAAACATTTAATCTTTTGAAAGAATTATATATATATATATATTTTCTATTCACTAAAGTTAACTGTGTTTATTGTGAGGAATATGGGAGAAAACAAAAATCATCTATAATGTACTACTCAGAGATAACCACTGTAAATATATGATGCATTTCCTTCTAGTCTTTGATAATTTTTAAAATATTTGTTGATACAGTAGTTATTACTGACTACTCTTTATCACTTAATATACTGTGAACATTTTCCAAAGCTATCAAATATTTTTTCTATAATTTAATTTTTAAAGTTTTCATATGGAAAAAAAAACCCAAAATACACACAAAGTTTGCATATGGATATATATTTATTTAGCTATTCCACCATTGCTGAACATTTACTTTTATGATTTCCAATATTTCACTTTTAAAAATAGTACCACGATAAACATATTGTACCTAAATCTTTACACACATCTGATTATCTCTGTAGACAAAATTCCTAGAAGTGGAATTGGTGGGTCCATGGTCATGTAGTTTAAAGATCTTTGATAGTATGCTGCTAACTGGCCATTCCCAAAGGATATCCAATTTACATCCCTTCTAGCCATTCAGGACAGTAGCAAACTGTCTTCATCATTAGTTGGGAAACAGAATGAAATCTTTTGCCTAAAATAGATGGCACAAACAGACTTTCCTGATAAGAATTTCTTTTAACTAACAACCTACTTCCTCTTTCTCTGTTGGGATGGGGTCATTGCACTATAACAGGAGTGGCCTTTAGCTTTTAGTAGATATCAGTAACTGAAACTATACAAGACCTCCTTCCTCTTCACTCCTACTTTTTTTCCCCACATACTTCCTTTAAAGGGTTTGCATTTTTGAAAACATCTTCTTTTTGCTGATCTTTTTAACTGTATAGGATCAGGAGGAACACCCCAAAAGTGAAATGAGAAATTTAGCCTTTGAGGTACTGTGAAGTCTAAAGATACCATGAAACTCCTTAGGGGTTTAATCACGAACCTGAGAATTAAGTCTTTGGCTTTCTCAGATATAGGCACCTCTGGTGGGAACACCAGAGTTTCTTTCCAGTTCATCACTTTTCTGTATGTTTCTTGAGGTGTTTCAGAGCAGAAAGGTGGATATCCTACACATCAGAGAAAATAAAAGTTTTATCAGCTTTTCTGATCAAATGTGTTATACCTACTATATATGTACCATAAGAAAAAAAACAACCAAATTAAAAAATGCCATCTTGCAGCTATTTACAATAGAATTGCCAATAAAACCAATAAAATAAAAGATAAAGCACTGTCTTCCCTTTTACCAGAAAGGCCATGAAGATATAATTTTGATACATGGGGAACTTGGATAAGATATCTATTTTCCTGAAACAGGAGTCCTCAGTTGTTTTTATCATTGTGTATTTAACATTGGAAGATGACAGAAATAGGTTTAAGAGTTCAAATATTTTATCCCATGATATCTGCGATATGTTCAATCAGTGACACTCATGGAAATTAACATATTATGTACATAATTTAATGTTAAAACATACCTATTAGCATTTCATACATAATAACTCCCAAAGACCACCAGTCACACAATTTGTTGTAACCAGTCTGCATGAAAACTTCTGGAGCAATGTAATCTGGTGTCCCAACTGTGGAATATGCCTGCAAAAGAGCAGCTTGTCAAACCAGCATTCTTAACTTTATTTATTTTTTTAAGATCTGCGTATGGCTCACTACTGGTAAGCACATATAGAGAGAGAAGTTAGTTTTTCCTTCAGTACATTTTTTTGGCACGTTTATCATGTGTAAGGCTCAATGACAGATAGTGAGTTAGATAAAATATTAATAAGACATGATTTCTGTCCGTCTCCCCCCGCCAAGAAGATCACAAACTTGCCTATATTTTTAGCCCTAAATCCATTTCAGAAAGAATGAAAAGGCTCATTCCAATAGGCCTGGCTTCCCCCTCACTACTCATGTATTCTTAGGCAAGTTAATCAACTTCTCTGAGCCTCAGCTTCTGTTTCCATAAAAGGTATAATACTGTCCTAAGAGACTTTCACCTTTGAGGACCAATCAAGAAAAGGAATGTACTCTATAAACTATAAACTACTACATAAATATCAGGTATTTTAATTATAAACTTAATTCCATGGCACTGCTTATCCAGCAGGAAGCTATGTAGCTTTTCAGTCTTAATTCAGATAAAACCTTACAAACACTATTCCTTTAGAGACTGGTTCTCAACCAGGGATAGTACTCTAAGGGCCATTTAAAACTGTGTTGTGACAGCAGATTCTGTCATCACGATGACCTGGGGGAAGGCATGATTGACATTTAGTGTGCAGGAGACACAGGTGCTAAGGAACTGTTTTGCCCAAAATAACTAGTCTCCTCTACTTCTTCCTTGGGAAATACAGATATAAGTCATGATAACTATGGGCCATGAGGATAGTAAAACAGTCATTTCATCTGTGAATATTCTGGAATACAGAATTGCTCCTATCATATTTTTAAACAGCACTCATTTTTTTCCTTTAACAGGAAGGAATACTGCAATTCTTTTCTCAATCGTAAAATCTTATCTAAAAGTGACACATAAGTAAAAAAAATTTTCTTCCTTACTGTATAACTCAATACATTTCTAAAACTTTTTTTTTTTTACTTTAAAAAACACTGAAACCATTTAAGCACAGGAAGCTTGCAATTACTTAGGCTAATGAGAGAATGAGCAGAATAATCCAAAGGTCATTTTATTTGACTTTAAAGGACATCAGCTATTACTTTTCAGGCTCTTTACATTCCTGAGGGAATGCTGAATTAGTTTCCATTTCATGAGCAGATTGAATTCAACAAATATTTATAGAGTGTATATGTGTGCCAGGCTTTGGACAAATTAGGAAGACAAAGTCAAAACCTATTTTCCTAATTTTGAGATTGTGCATGGATCTAGTAAAGAGGGCAAAGCAAAAAAAGGAAAAGGTAAACAATTCTTATATTTGTTAAGTAATAGAAGGGAAATATGGGGTAATTAAAAATAGACTGGAATTTTACTTTTAAATAAATATTAAGTTTATCTGTGGTAAAGTAAGCTTTTGTATTTTATTGTAACATTGACAATCTAAAATTTTCTGTTTACTTTATCAATAAAGAAATTCTTAGAAATATAAAACTACCTTCTTGCAGATGGACATTTTTTGTATTAGAGTTAGAGCATGGAAAAATGGGAATCATAAGTCATTTACTATAATCAACTAATCTTCGTTTTATCTAAAGTGGTAACTGCTAGTACACAGGTTATTCACTCATAGGCATGCTCAATGAAATACTCATTTAAAGTTAAATCATGAAGTAAAACTCGGCATTCCACTTTACAGGTAGAGACTATGAGAATCCATCAGAACTGTGTTCTCAGATCAAGCTCTATCTGCCACACCTGGAAACTGGTATTTTTTTTCAAAAATGCTCTGAGCTCCGAAGTCCATCAAAAATAGGACACCATCCCAATAAGTAATAATATATTGAAGATACAATGTGATCAAGTAAAAACTAAATAAGACTTTAGGACCAGGGCACAAAATTCTTCCTGAAAAATACAACAGACTTACCAGCTGTCTCCTATTCTTCTTCCATGTTTCTGCTTTCCTCTTTGAGTTCATGTTCTGAAATGCTAATTTCAACAAGGCAGAATTATAATTATGAAGGAAAAACTCTTCTTCTTAAGGAAGAAGTAGAAAGCATTCAGATGTAACAGTACCGAATAAAGTCAGCTCTATTTTAAAAGACAAACATCAAACTTACAGAAGTCACTAGGTGGGTTATGTGTGAGGTTTCTGTAGAATTCGGTCCTGTGAGCTTTCTTTAATCCCGTGCATAAGCCAAAATCAGACAATTTTACATGACCCTAAAACAATAAAAATCCAGTAAAATCAAGAGATTATATTAACTTTGAAAATGAAAAGCCTTACTATAAGCTCCTCTTTAAATGCAATTATTAACAAAAGTCTTAGCTTAGCATTCATATAGGTGAAAATGTTAAATTATAAATAGTTGATGATGATGATTTTAAAAAGTAGAAAATGAGGGAAGACAGAAAAACAGCCATATTGGCTTGGTGTTACCTCACTTCACATCCTCTCCTACTGTATCACTCAGTGAAATAATGTAGTTTAGCAATAATATAAATTGCCCCTTTCAATCAGAAAATCAGCTCTACTATTCTATAAAATAATCATCAAGTTAATAATTCACCAGTTTATTCACATGCCTTGGCATCCAATAAAAGGTTGTCTGGTTTAATATCCCGATGGATGAAACCCAACTGGTGGATCGCATCTATTGCCAAAACAGTCTCTGAAATGTAGAACTGTGTTTCTTCTTCTGTCAAGGTATCTTTCTTCATTAGCAATGTCATCATGTCACCTAAATAAAGGAAACTATCATATTATTGGAAATGCCTCAAAAGAAAAATACCTTGGAAAAGCTTTTTTTGTATATATACAATGTATGCCTGAGTTTGCATTTTATGATCCATCCAGTATATGTCTAACCATCACTAGGGGCAAATAAAAAAAAAGTGTCAATGCATCAGCAAATGTTTCATGATAATTATTAGTTTTAAGGTAGAAAGCATGTGAAATCAAATCAAAGAAGAGGTAGTAAGGAAGTAATATCCACTACTCAATATTTGTGATAAGTTGCCAAAGAAATTATGTCAAACTGTGCAAAATAATCAGAATAAGCATGCCTGGAAACTGGTATTTTCTTTTAAATCATGTTTCAAAAATGCCCTGAGCTTTTTAGTCTGTCAAAAATAGGATACCATCTCAATAAAAAAATAACTCCTAGAAATTTTCTTTTTTTTAAGAAATTTTTTCTTCAAAGGGGCTCTTATAACTCAGAACTGACAATTTTCATGTATGCTTTGAGTCTTTTAAAATATATACATACAGAAAGGAAGGTATTCTTTGTCCTCTATGCCCAACTCCATTCGCCTTCCCCTCTTCTTTGAGTAACCATTATTAATGGCTTTGGTTTGGAGATTATTTTTCCAGCTTATATTTTCATATACACACATACTAAAGCATTATTTAAATATCAAACCATATAGTCTTTTTAAAAATTATATAAATGGTATCAAACTGTATATATAATTCTATAGCTTGCTTTATTCATTCTGCTCTGTTTCTGAGATCTTACTTTTGAAATAGATATAGCTTTTAAGTTTTAACTGTCATAAAATATTTTATCATGTAATTATGACAAATGTTATTTATTTGTTCTTCTACTGATAGCTATTTATGTTGCATCCAGTTTTCCACTATTATGCTAATGCTGCAATGAGCATCATTTCATAGGTCTCGTGTGTATGTGGAAGAGATTGTCTAGGGAATACAAATGATAGTAAATTGCTGGATTATAGGATGCATGCATTTTCAACTTTACGGATATTACTAAATAGCTGTCCATAAGAGTTAAAAGATCAGTTTACATATATGAGAGTTAAATTTCTCCTACAGTCTCACCAATACTCAGTATCATCAGACTTTTAGTTTGGTTTTTTTCTCTAATCTGATGAGTGTGAAACGGTATCTGATCCTTTTAATTTGTATTTCTCTTAAGTTGAACATTTTCTATGTTTATAGACTAGCTAGAATTTCTTCTCTGTACACTGTCTATCATTTACCCATTTTTGTTCTGGGTTGTTTATCTTTTTCTTTACTGATTTGTCATTCTTAACTCTAGACTTATAGCAGTCTAATTATAAACAACAAATCCAGAATGGAAGTATTTAAAATGTGCCAACTTTGTCATATTTTCAAAATAATTTGATTTGTGGTCAAAATTAGCACTACACAGAAGGAAATATTGAAAAACCTTGACTATGTTACTCCTAAGAGCCAGTAGTATAAAAGTAAACCTACGCAATACAATTATTATTACCCATAAAGATGTGGTTATGTCAGTCTGTCATTGCTATTGCTTTTACCTCCAGGGAGAAATTCCATGATTAGATAAAGGTTCCTCTTATCCTGAAAACTGTAAAACATCTTCACCACCCAGGCACCATCTGCTTCTACCAAAATATCTCTTTCTGCTCGGATATGGGCCACCTAGATAAATATATTTTGAAAAAATAATTGTAACATATTATACATTTTTCAAGTTTGTATAATTATCCATTGTATAATTATCCATCCAGTTCCTGAATGGTCATAAAGGAAAGCTGGAGTTTTAGAAGATAAGATTTGAAACATAAATGCATGTCCATATTCTCATTAAATATGGGGAACTTCAGGAAAGAGTTTGTTTTAACGTGTATCTTTAAGCTTGAAAATGTGGGTTCTACAAGTATATTATGGGTAGCTGAAGTCTTTGAGGGAAGACAATGATTAGCTTAAAAATTTCTAACCAGCATCTCCACCCAGCCAAAATCCTGACTTTGTCATTTAAATTTAGGGTACTGGTCTGACTTTTAAAACTTAAACATAGCAAGGAATGTGCTGTAGATTTGTATGACAGAACTAAGATCCTTAGCAAACTATGTTTTACTGTTAATAGTCAAAACAAAAGGCTTGGCTTGGCCTTTAGCTGTTTAGTATATTTTTAAGAAGTAGAAACTTTTATCATATATTTGTATTATAAACTATTAATTTATTTCCATAATATAAACTCTTCACAATATCTACAAATATAAGCTACAACAAATTAGTATAGTTTGGGGGTTCTGTCACCAACTTTTGTCAGACACATAATTACTAGAGATACTATTACATGAAAGTTTTATAGACTGGAAAATTTTATAAACTGAGTAATTTAATTTGTGAGGTTAATTTGCAGATGCTTTTGCATTACTATATTTATATACTTTTCTTCAAAGATTAATTGGCAATAATATTTGATTTTATGCTTTTGCTATTTTCAATGTACACAATATAATTGGCTTCAAAGCACATGACAAAACAAATTTTGGGAATTTTTTCATGACAATAAAATATGATCTACTTAAAATATCCTACTTGACATTAATGTATTATTAGCTGGTGCTATAAATGCTCTGAAATCAAAACGTAGAATATGAGTCAGGAACTAAGAACTTGCTCTCTGGCACCAAAAACCTTTACAATCTCTCTGGATTTATCTCCTTACATAAAATATGTAGCAAAAATTCTTACCTCTCACCTTTTAAAAAGTATTTTAAGGTGGTAAAGGAAATCCTTAAACTTTTGATGTTGCAGCTGATGCTGACAGGAGAAATAACTACATCATAAACTTGGCTTGATTATTTTAAAATATTTTAAAGCAAGTTTACAGGATATATTTCTAAAATGAGATCCAAAGGATGGGAAATTTGACTCACAGTAACCTAGTACCATGACAGTAGAGCATTAAACATGATAAAACTTAAAATACTGACATATTAGAATTGACTGGGAAAAGTTTTTTCTAAAATGAAATTCAGTGGCAACAAATGCAGAGTAACTTATGTAGGGAGAAAAACATAATGCCAAATGGAAAATGGACTTGATGTTGGGCTCCAGTGAGATTGCCCCTCAGTGTTCCAGAGGCTCTTCTGCTTTTGGCAAAATAATCTAGAGTAGGCTTGTCCAGTGGATATATAATGAGAGCCACATATGTAATTTAAAATTCTCTAATAGCCACATTAAAAAGTAAAAAGAAATGGGGAAATTAATTTTAATAAATATAGTTTATGTAACCCAATATAACTAACATATCATCATTTCAACATGAAATCAATATAAAAAGAGATAGTATACATTCTTTTTTTTTCCCACTGTTTTCAAAATCTAGTGTATATTTTACACTTATAGCACATCTCAAATCAGACTAACCACATTTCAAGTGCCCAGTGGCCATACATGGCTGGTGGCTAAAGACTAAAGCTTAAACAACTGCCTACCTTTGTCCTTCCTTTAAAAGCTTATCTAGAACTAATCTCAGTTTGGCTTAGATTCCTATTACTTCCTTGTTTCTGAGGCTATCCACTTCACCAAGACCATTTGGTCCATCATTGTCTGTAATTCTCTAACTCAATATCCTTTTCCCGTGAAATCATGAACTGTCTTCAACAAAGTACCCTATAAACTATTCTCTGAGGGTTTCCATCACCTTTTCACCCTATCTGAAACCAGGCTGTCTAACAAGGATTCTGTCCTCCTGAAACCTTGTCAATAATGGTTTGCGTTTCTCTCACATTTTGTGTACTTCAAGGCCTGATGAGGGGGTAGGTACCTTCCTCATTTTCCATGGCTGCTCGTGAACCATTCTGACATCAGCCTTCTCCAAAACCCCCAGCTGTGCAATAGCTATGGAACATCGGCTACCATCCTTCCTCACAGTTAGCATTTGCAAACCTCTTGGCCAATCCATCTCATTTATTCACATCTTCCACTCATGGCTCATCATCTTCCTTTCCTCCTTTTTTTTTTTTTTTTGGCATGGGCAGGCTCCAGGATTCGAATCCAGGTCTCCAGCTCAGCAGGCAAGAATTCTTGCCACCACCCTCCTACATTAACGACCATATCAGATAAACCATCTAATAACCTATCTACACAATATTTTGACCTTTTCCTCTACTCCAATGATATTTTTCTCTACTACACCTCAGCCACCCATGGTATTCTTTTTGTCTTTCTCATCACCAATAGTTGTACCCCTTCTAAAGTCTCAAGTTCAAAGAATCCTCCTCTCTCTAGCTCATATTCTTTCAACTCTCATCCTCTATGCCATGGACCCTACTACAATTTTTTTTTCTATTACCTTACAACCTCTTTTTTACTTCACTCAGCCTATAATCTGTCATTATGATCACTGTTTTCATTTGTTTGTTTGTGTTACAAAAGTCTTAAACTCCCTTCCTGCATTATATTTACCTGGCACAATACCAACCCTGTTTATTCTGGACCTGCCCCTGCACAACTAAGCAGATTTTCTACTAGAGAAAAATCACCCAACTAAATCAAATGGTTGCACTTCAAATACATAATCTCAATACGCATTCAACAGTTATTTCCCTAGCAAATCTGTGTTTCCACACTTTAAAATGATTATTTCATAACTTCTCTCTCCTAACATCTCTAACAAGTTATCCCTCCTTCACTCTGACCTTACTTAATTGCCCTCAGGCAGAAACTCAAAACTTTCCATGCCAGATCTGTCAGCCATCCTGCATTTGTTCCCATTTTCTCTGCTTTTTCTTCTACTTTAATAGAAAGGACCCTGCTTTTATCAAAGACCAACTCCTCGAAATGTCTTCCACTATACTGGAAATTATCTTCCCCTTCTCTCCTGCATCTTCAATTTTTTTCTTTCTAATAGATTTTTCCCATCAGTCTTCAAACGTGCCACAGAATTTCCTATCTTTACAAAAATATTTTTGACCCTAAACCTCACATTGTCAGTCTATCTTTTATTTTACTTCACAGAAAAGATTTATCTATACTTACTCTCTCCACTTCTTGCTTCCCATTCCCTTTTCCACCCTCCAATCCATTGGAATGGTCTTTGACAAGTTATCCAGTCTCCATATTGTGAAATCCAATGGTTTGTCCTTCTTTTGTTCCCTTTCTTTACAGCATTCAACATATATGAACACTCACCTTCTCCTTCAAATGCTTTCTTCTCTTGAGTTCCGTGATACCACATTCTCCTGCTTTTCCACTGACTAGATGGTCCTTCTTGGTCTCCCTCATGGGTTCCTTCTCTAGGGCTTAGATCTAGGCCCTCTTTTCTATTCTGTCTATACTCTTTCCCTAGGCAATCTCATCCTGTTCCCTTAAATATTATCAATGTATTGACAACATGCAAATGCTTTTATCTGGTTCAAACTTTTCTTCATACTCTAGCCAACTGTGAAATTATTATCTCTACTTGGATAGCTATTAGGCAGCTCAAATTTAATGAAACACTAAGAAAATTCATGATTCCCACTGTCTCCTAACTTGTTCCTCTCCAACACTTTCTAAATCTATAAATGACACCATCATGCCTCCCATTCCTTGAGTCAAAATTCTTGGCATTATCCTTAATTCTTCCCTTTCCTTTACTACCCTCATTCCTCCTCTCAGCCTCCAATAAACAATCCATCAGCAAATTCTGTTGTTCTTCTTTCAAAATATATACTCAATTTATTTAACTTTTCTTCAACTTTACCATTATAGTGCTAGTATAAACTACATTCACAAATTTCTTGGAAGTCCCTTAACTGGTCTTCCTGCCTAATTCTTACTTTTCCTACAAGCAAGGATTGGGATTGATTTATTTTTTTTTAACTTAAATTAGATCATGCCACTCACCTGCATAAACGAAACAAAACCCCTGTATTTCCAGAATCTAAAATAGTACTTGGCACTACAGTAGGCACCCACTATATATTTTTTCAGTAGAAGGTGAAAAAAAGTGAAAGTGAAAACATGCAGTGAAAAAGGGATCAAAGTGGGTCAAAGTTCAAAAGAAGTCAATATTATATTGCTATAATAACAAAATGAGCTTCAGGTAGGAAATAAAAGACTGAAATAAAACAAAGTATGGAAAGGCACCACCTCCCTCTATAAGCCCCATGGTTGAGTCCTTCACTAGAATCTGTATTCAATTTAGGGTTCTACAGACTGTTCACCTGACTGGAAAACACAAGCTAACACATAATGCTATCCAAATTTCAGATTATGTAGCCACCCCAAAGAAATGTATTAAGCGAAAGGAAACATGGAGAAAGCCCAGGAATATAAAAAAAGAAGCAGTTACATTTTTGGAAATATATCAAATCAGCAAACTTTGAGGAAGCTAGTTTTGCTCATTTGATATGGGATAGGAAGGAATGGAAAGTTCTGAGAATTGTCCTTTATTTTCATTCTTCAGAAAAGTAATTATTGCAGAAGGTATTTACATTACAAACTTAGAAGAAATTTTAACAATAAGATAAACATTGAAACATGCTATCAAAATAACCTGGCGTGTAGCTTTTTTAGTCTAATATTTACACTTACTTATTACTCTAACACCTAATCAGTGGACATTCCTATGCAATACATGTATTGAAGAACACATACCTGCTCTTTTTCAAGCATATCAGCCTTTCTCAGTATCTTCATCGCATAGATATGACCTGTATCTTTCTTTTGGACTAGCCGTACCTAGAATATAAAAATGTCATATTATAAAGGCGAAACAGTCACTACTATTTACTCAGTAGTGAAAGTTCAGTTCTTTTAAAGAAAGCAGGAACTTGCCACAGTATTTCAGGAATTATTTTTTAATAGACATTTCAAACTACCTTTAAGATATATATATATATATATATATATATATATTTTTTTTTTTTTTTTTGAGATCAAATGGGTAGAATTTCCAACAGAGGTGACTTCAAGAAAGAAGCACACCTCTCCAAAAGCTCCTCTTCCTATAACTTTCAGGGACTCAAAGTCATCCAAGCCAAGTCTGGTCCTCTTGAGTCGTAAGAATTCTGTTTCTTTGCGGGCATGTTGTGATCTGCGTAACTTTTTCTATGAAAAAAAAAAGAGAGAGAGACAATTTAAAAGAATGATTTATAATCAGGTTGTTTCAAAGGAATTCTGCAACATTATAGATACTACACATAAAAATGGTAGTAAAGATATCTTAAATATTATGTATTAATGCTACAATTCACCAAAGTCAAGAATTTATTAAGCACGGTGTGCTGGTTTGAAAGGATGTATGTTCCCTAGAGAAGCCATGTTTTAATTAAAATCCCATTTTGTAAAAGCAGAATAATCCGTATTCAATACTGTATGTTTGAATCTGTAATTAGATCATCTCCCCGGAGATGTAACCCAATCATGAGTTGTTGTTAAGCTGGATTAGGTGACGGTGTGTCTCCACCCATTTGGGTGGGTCTTGATTAGTTTCTGAAGTCCTATAAAAGAGGAAACATTATGGAGAATGAGAGAGATTCAGAAAGGGCAGAGAATACTGCAGCACCATGAAGCAGAGTCCACCAGCCAGCGACCTTTGGAGATAAAGAAGGAAAATGCCTCCCGGGGAGCTTCATGAAACAGGAAGCCAGGAGAAGAAGTTAGCAGATGACGCTGTGTTTGCCTTGTGCCCTTCCAGATGAGAGAGGAACCCTGATCGTGTTCACCATATGCCTTTCCAGATGAGAGAGAAACTCTGAATGTGTCCGCCACGTGCCTTTCTCACTTGAGAGAGAAACCCTGAACTTCATCGGCCTTCTTGAACCAAGGTATCTTTCCCTGGATGCCTTTAATTGGACATATCTATAGACTTGTTTTAATTGGGACATTTTCTCAGCCTTAGAACTGTAAATTAGAAACTTATTAAATTCCCCTATTTAAAAGCCATTCTGGTATATTGCATTCTGGCAGCTAGCAAACTAGAACACACGGAAAGAATAAAACAAACTAAAGAAAACCACTCTTTTTTTCAAACCAGTTTTATTCACATACCGTACAATCAATGGCTCTCCGTATAATCAGAGTTGTGTGTTTGCATCACCACAATCAACATTTTCATTGCTCCAAAAAGAAAAACTCCATGTCTTTTATAACCCTTATTACTGACACTCAGCATTGGTCTGGCATTTTGTGATAACTGATGGAAGATTATTATAAAACTACTGTTAACTGCATCCACAGTTTGTATTAGGTGTATTTTCCCCTTATACCACCCTATTATTAACACCTTACAATAATGTTCACAAATAACATTCTTATATTTGTATTATTAACTACAATCATTGTCCACAACAGGGTTCACTGTGTTATACAGTCCTATATTTTATCCTCTAGTTTTCCTTCTAAAGACATACACAGGAAGTGAGTCCTCCAATTTCGTTTTTCCTTTTTGATGTTGATTTTGGTTATTTGGGGCCCTTGCCAAATAAACTTGATAACTGGCTTTTCCATTTCTTCAAAGTTGGCCATTAGAATTTTGATTATGAATATACTGACTCTGAACATCAATTTGGGTAGAAATGACATCTTAATGATTTTTAGTCTTCCAATCCATGAGCATGGAACATTGTTCTATTTACTTAGGTCTTCTTTGATTTCTTTAAGCATGTTTTGTATTTTGTAAATATAGGTCCTTTACATCTCTGGCTAAATTTATTCCTAGGTATATGTTTCTTTTAGTTGCTGTGCAGGTTTGAAAGGATGTATGTACCCTAGAAAAGCCATGTTTTAATCCTAATCCCATTTTGTAAAGGCAGCCATTTCTTCTAATCCCTATTCAGCACTGCACGTTGGAAACTTTAATTATCATCTCCCTGGAGATGTGACTCAATCAAGAGTGGTTGTTAAATTGGATTAGGTGGAGATGAGTCTCTGCCTGTTCCAGGTAGGTCTTGTTTAGTTTATTGGAATCCTATAAAAGAGTAAATACTTCAGAGAAAGGGGGAGATGCAGAGAGAGCAGAGAAAAACAACATAGCCATGAGAAGCAGAAAGTCCACCAGCCAGTGACTTTTGGAGATGAAGAAGGAAAATACATCCTGGGGAGCTTCATGAAACAGGAAGTCAGGAAAGAAAGCTAGCAGATGATGCCGTGTTCACCATGTGTCTTTCCAGATGACAGAGAAACCCTGACAGTGTTCACCATGTGCCTTCTCATTCGAGAGAGAAACCCTGAACTTCATCAGCCTTCTTAAACCAAGGTATCTTTACCTGGTTGCCTTACATTGGACATTTCTATAGATTTGTTTTAAGTGGGACATTTTCTCAGTCTTAGAACTGTAAAACTAGCAACTTACTAAATTCTCCTTTTTAAAAGCCATTCCGCTTCTGGTATATTGCATTCCAGCAGCTAGCAAACTAGAACAGTTGCTATTGTACAAATGGAATTTTTTTCTTTATTTCTTCTTCAGATTGCTCATTACTAGTATATAGAAACACTACCGATTTGTGTGCATTGATCATATGTTCCACCATTTTGTTGAACTCATATATTAGCTCAATAGTTTGTTGTAGATTTTTCAAGGCTCTCTAAATATAGGATCATAACCTCTGCAAACAGTGAAAGTTTTACTTCTTCCTTTCAATTTGAATGCCTCATATTTCTTCTTCTTCTCTACATGGTTTGGCTAGGACTTCCAGTACAATATTGAATAACAGATGACGCACGGCATCCTTATCTTAGAGGGAAAAGCCATTCTATTATCAACAAGTGATAATCCTTTATCTTGAGGTAAATATTTCATCTTAACCAGTTAAGCATTTTTCAATATCTATACATTACACATTTATACTTTCAACTACATGTTAACTGAATTCAAAATAAAAGTTAAACTTTAGGAATGCTAATAGTATTATGATATTGATTTCTATTCTGCTAAGAAATCTACTTTGCTTGAATCCCCTCATTTCAAAGGTTGCTTTGTTACAACTACTATTCTTGTAGTAGTTTTTCCATAGGGAATAACTTATGGTAGAATTTATTCTTGGAAAATTTTTAATAAATTGTTTGAGCTTTGGCAAATAACTTACCAAAAAATAGGACAGTGCAAAAAATTACTAGTAGAATGCATTAAAATATTCAAGTTAGGAATTTCATAATCGATTCTCCAAAGATTAAAAAAATAACTACCATTAATAAGCAATACTAAGAAGTAACTGAAGGTTACAAAAAAAAGGGAGTTTATTTCATTGTTCTAATTCTCATTCCATCCTTAGCCACACACCACCCCCACTCTATTTTTGAAAAAGTTAGCTCCTAACGGAGGTGACATAGAGTGGGAAATAAACAGAATCAGTGAAAATAATTAAACTTCTGTTCACCTTTAACTGAACCTCATCAAGTTTCAGAGATTTAATTCTGAAGGGGTGACACATCAGTCTGACCATAACAGCTCAGAAACATTACTCCTAAATGCAGCTCAAGGCATACCCACTGAAAAAGTCCCTTCCTACTCTTGTGTATAGCTGTATTTAAGAGGGTAAGGAGAACTATTAATTAGAAACATATAAATGTGTATCATCAATGCAATGGAATCGATACTTATAAAAGTTTAAAAGGATGAGATCAAGAAATTATTTAAGTGTCTTCAATTTAGTCAAACAATTAAATGAAGTTATACTCTCAGGCACACCAATGGTGGAAATTATGACAGAATGAAGATCAAAGTCAAGTACTCAAGTTAGAAGCTTTGCTGTCTTTTCCCATTTCTAATATAGCAGGCAACAATGAAAGAGAAATTTTGGGGGGTAAGAAGTCAGGCAGCAAAGGAAATTAAATAACTATAATAAAGGTACAATAATTATTACTCTATTTACGTAAAACATATCCATATCTGGTGGCTATATATTAATTTAAAAAAATAGACATAAAAAAAGAAAATATATATATATATCCCTAATCATGGGATTAGGTGGATTTCTCTTTTAAATATGAGTTTAGTGCAGAACACTTATCCTATAACAAAAACAAAGATGGATCCTAGAGAAACAGTGAAAAATATTTTTTTGTTTCTTTTTACATATACACATAGTATTCAAGATTATCTTGTGAATAATTAAAAAATAACTGAATTACTAATAAAATTAAAGAAAAACCAAAGGTAGCTTGTTGAAACACTTTAAGACTACAATAAAAATGCCACATGGTGGCACTGTAGTATCACTATAGTATCTTTCAAGGTAGTTTAAAATAAAGTTACATAAATGATTAAACATAAGAATTTTGAAGAGACATTTTGTATTTCTATCTTCATAGATTATAAAATAGAATACCAGTTGGGTACAGCTGTAGAAACTTTAAGCTGAATGAAAAAGATGACATTAATAGTTTCATGAATTATGCTCAAAACCGACAGAAAAGAGAAAGGTTACAAAAGAAAATAATGTTCACTTATTAACTGAATAAATGTTCAGTTAATATCTGACTGGTTGTATAATGCAGCAAATAAAGGATGTGTGCAGACTTTTAGAGATAGATATTTAATGGCAGAAATATGTATGGCACATAATATTCTACATAAATAGGAGTCACCTATAACATTGTTACATTACTTCAAAAAATCAGTTCCATGACTTTAGTCTTAAAAATCAGTGTTGCAATATGCAACTATGTGATGTTATTAAGAATTACTGATTGTACATGTAGAATGGAATGATTTCTAATTGTTTTGTTAATTCTTTTTTTAATTAATAAAAAAAAAACTATAAAAAAAAATCTGTAGCATTTCTATACACTAGCAATGAACAAGCGGAGGGGGAAATCAAGAAACGAATCCCATTTACAATTGCAACTAAAAGAATAAAATACCTAGGAATAAATTTTTTTTTTTAATTTTTTTATTAATCAAAAAAAAGAAAAGAAATTAACACAACATTTAGAAATCATTCCATTCTACAAATGCACTCAGTAATTCTTAGTATCATCACATAGATGTATGATCATCATTTCTTGGTACATTTGCATCGATTTAGGAAAAGAACTAGCAAAACAGCAGAAAAAAATATAGAATGTTAATATAGAGAAGAGAATTAAAATAATAATACTAATAATATATATATATATATATAAAGGAAAAAGAAAAAAAACAAAAACAAAAGATACAAACACACAAACAAACAAACAAAAAACCATATTTCAGGTGCAGTTTCATTCAGTGTTCCAACCTAGTTACATTACACTTAGGTATTATTGTGCTGTCCATTTTTGAGTTTTTGTATCTAGTCCTGTTGCACAGTCTGTATCCCTTCAGCTCCAATTACCAATTATCTTACCCTGTTTCTAACCCCTGCTGGTCTCTGTTACCAATGATATATTCCAAGCTGATTCTCAAATGTCGGTTCACATCAGTGGGACCTTACAGTATTTGTCCTTTAGTTTTGGGCTAGACTCACTCAGCATAATGTTCTCTAGGTCCATCCATGTTATTACATGCTTCATAAGTTTAGTCTGTCTTAAAGCTGCATAATATTCCATCGTAGGTATACGCCACAGTTTGTTTAGCCACTCGTCTGTTGATGAACATTTTGGCTGTTTCCATCTCTTTGCAATTGTAGATAATGCTGCTATAAACACTGGTGTGCAAATGTCCGTCTGTGTCTTTGCCCTTAAGTCCCTTGAGTAGATACCTAGCAGTGGTATTGCTGGGTCGTAATCCATTCTGCCATTCTATGTCTTTTGATTGGGAAATTCAGTTCATTAACTTTTAGTATTATTACTGTTTGGATAATATTTTCCTCTACCATTTTGGCTTTTGTATTATATATATCATATCTGATTTTCCTTCTTTCTACACTTTACTCCATACCTCTCTCTTCTGTCTTTTCGTATCTGACTCTAGTGCTCCCTTTAGTATTTCTTGCAGAGCTGGTCTCTTGGTCACAAATTCTCTCAGTGACTTTTTGTCTATAAATGTTTTAATTTCTCCTTCATTTTTGAAGGACAATTTTGCTGGATATAGGAGTCTTGGTTGGCAGTTTTTCTCTTTTAGTAATTTAAATATATCATCCCACTGTCTTCTAGCTTCCATGGTTTCTGCTGAGAAATCTACACATAGTCTTATTGGGTTTCCCTTGTATGTGACAGATTGTTTTTCTCTTGCTGCTTTCAAGATCCTCTCTTTCTCTTTGACCTCTGACATTCTAACTAGTAAGTGTCTTGGAGAATGCCTGTTTGGGTCTATTCTCTTTGGGGTGCGCTGCACTTCTTGGATCTGCAAATTTAGGTCTTTCATAAGAGTTGGGAAATTTTCAGTGATAATTTCTTCCATTAGTTTTTCTCCTCCTTTTCCCTTCTCTTCTCCTTCTGGGACACCCACAACACGTATATTTGTGCGCTTCATATTGTCATTCAGTTCCCTGATCCCCTGCTCAAGTTTTTCCATTCTTTTCCCTATAGTTTCTGTTTCTTTTTGGAATTCAGATGTTCCATCCTCCAGTTCACTAATTGTAGCTTCTGCCTCTTTAGATCTACCATTGTAGGTATCCATTGTTTTTTCCATTTTTTCTTCTTTGTCCTTCACTCCCATAAGTTCTGTGATTTGTTTTTTCAGATTTTCTATTTCTTCTTTTTGTTCAGCCCATGTCTTCTTCATGTCCTCCCTCAATTTATTGATTTGGTTTTTGAAGAATTTTTCCATTTCTGTTCGTATATTCAGCATTAGTTGTCTCAGCTCCTGTATCTCATTTGAACTATTGGTTTGTTCCTTTGACTGGGCCATATCTTCAATTTTCCGAGCGTCATCCATTATGTTCTGCTGGTGTCTGGGCATTTGATCAGATTTCCCTGGGTGTGTTACGCAGCTGGTTGAAAGCTTTTTCTGTGAAATCTCTGGGCTCTGTTTTTCTTTTCCTGCCCAGTAGGTGGCGCTCGTGGCGCTCGTCTGTCTGCAAGGCAGTCGGCCCGGGAAACCGCGCGTGGAGGTGGGGGTCGCTGGCCGCCGCGGCTTGGGAGAGTGCCGGTCCTAATTGCCCAGCTGGCCCGAAACGCCAAGCGTGACGGGAGGGCCCCGCTATCCAACGTTCCCAGTCAGGCCGGTGAGCCACGTGCGTGGAGGGGACCCCAGTCGCCAGCCGCCCCGGCCGGGAAAACGCGCGCCCCTCAGGTAGCTCACCGCAGCAGATTCTCCCTGCCCGTTCAGCTGTTCCAGAATGGGGTACGCTGTCTTTTTGGTCTCTGTCGTGACTCCGGGAGCTGTTTTGTATTGTTTCTATTTCTTTAGTTGCTTTTCTGGAGGAGGAACTAAGACCCGCGCGTCTTACTAAGCCGCCATCTTCTCCGGAAGTTCCCTAGGAATAAATTTAACTAAAGAGACAAAAAACCTATATAAAGAAAACTACAAAAAACTGCTAAAAGAAATCACAGAAGACCTAAACAGATGGAAAGGCATACCGTGTTCATGGATTGGAAGACTAAATATAGTTAAGATGTAAAAAAAAAAAAAAAAAAAAAAATCAGTGTTGCAGTCCAGAGGTAGTTGAATCAAGTTCACATTAAAAAAAAAAAAAAAAAATCGGGAAAAGGCATGTTTACAAATCTATTAGTGAGTTGTGTAAATTAAGTAGTTTTGAAAGACAAATTGAAACATTTTTGAGGTAATCTCTTCCTTTTCTCTCCAAAGAAGCCACAAAAATCTGTGGACAAAACTTAATAGTTCATGGCTCTTTTTTTGTAGCTCGAACTTGCCTATTTTAATTTTCAATTAGCGTAAATAATATCGCATGTTTGAAGAAACTAGAAATACATCATTTTCTTCCTTTCTCCATTCCTTTAAAAATGGGTATTCCTCAAACTCTCAACCAGCAGTGTGTCCAGTTTTTGTGTAAGATACAGAGTACATAAAAGTTTTGAGACATGAAAGGGTTCAGAGTAGCAACTTCATTTCAGTATGTCTTACATGGCCTCATACAGTATAAAATTTACACAAATTCTCACAATAATTTCCCACTAAGAGGTGAGTTAAGGATGAATACTAGTTTTCTTTAAAAAATAACCAGATACTATTTTTATAAAGCTATTTAAAAAAAAAACCCACCTCAAACAAACTGTGTTTAGACCAAAGGAATACAACCTAAGATAGCATTATGAAATCAACCTACCAGCTTCTCTCATTTATGTTGCCTGCTAGACTCTTGGCCATCTGTTATGTAACTTCTCTCATAGACTCCAAGTTAAGATTTTATGTTTAAGATTTTCATATCAATATGATGATGAATAATGGCTATTAATACAGTTATGATTATAGGTAGTTTATTAATTATAAGAAAGTTATTAATATTAATAATAAAAATGAAGAAAGATGTGCTGTCTTATTTTTTCTCCATACTCTAATACAGATTTAAATCATTACTTTTATAAGATTTAAGGAACAAATATAAAATGAGTTTTTAAAATATTTCATTGAAATTTTACGTACATAATAAATAATTTAAAATGTAAAATTATGTAAATTTTCAAGATTGAGACAACTGATCAAAAAAGTAACCATCTTTGGGATAAATCATAAAATATTTTGTTATTTGATTTAAATACTGCATGTTAGTTTGAAGTTGTTATGTAATCCATTCCTGTGGGTACAGACCAATTGTAGGTGGGAACTTTGGGTTAGTTCTTTCAATTGAGATGTGACCCACCCCTTTCAAGGTGAGTCGTGTGTGTGTATGTGTGTGTGTGTGCATGCACGCGTGTGTGTGATCTGAAGACACTTTATTTTTATTTTTTAATTTTTATTAATAAAGCCAATCAACATACAATATGAACATTTTTTCATCACATAGTTGTATATGCATCATCATGATCATTTCTTAGAACATTGCATCAATTCAGAAAAAGAAATAAAAAGAAAACAGAAAAAAAACATACATAACATATTACTCCTTCCTTTCATTGATCATTCACACTTCCATCTACTGAATTTAACATTTGTTCCCCCTATTATTTTTTTATTTTTAACCCATGTTTTACTTATCTGTCTATATGGTAGATAAAAGAAGCATCAGACACAAGGTTTTCACAATCACAGTCACACTGTGAAAGCTATATCATTATACAATCACGTTCAAGAAACATGGCTACTGGAACACAACTCTACATTTTCAGGCAGTTCCCTCCAGCCTCTCTGTTGCACCTTAAATAAAAAGGTGATATCTATTTAATGAATAAGAATAACCTCCAGGATAACCTCTCGACTCTGTTTGGAATTTCTCAGCCATTAACACTTTATTTTGTCTCATTTCTCTCTTCCCCCTTTCGGTCAAAAAGGTTTTCTTAATCCCTTGGTGCTGAGTCCCAGCTCATTCTAGGACTTCTGTCCCATGTTGTCAGGAAAGTCCACACCCCTGGGAGTCATGTCCCACACAGAGAGGGGGAGAACAGTGAGCTTGCTTGTAGTGTTGGCTGAGAGAGAGAGAGAGAGGCCACATCTGAGCAACAAAAGAGGTTTTCTTGGGGGTGACTCAAAAGCCTAATTTTAAGTAGCCTTGACCTATCCTTTGTGGGGTTAAGTTTCATATGAACAAACCCCAAGATTGGGGGCTCAGCCTATTGCTTTGGTTGTCCCCCTGCTTGTGAGAATATCAAGAATTCTCTACCTGGGGAAGTTGAATTTTTCCCCTTTCTCACCATCCCCCCAAGGGGACTTTGCATATACTTTTTTTATTCACTGTTCAAATCTCAATGTGAGTCTTATCCTTTTACTGGAATCCTTTAAGAGAGATGAAATTAAGAAAAGTTCACACGAAAAGCCCTGGAGAAGCTAACTGAGAACCCACAGATGCTCAGAGGGGAAGCTGCTGAGGCCAAAAGCTGAAAGCAATGAAGCCTGGGAGAGGAGGACCAGCAGATGCCAGCCCTGTACCTTCCCATGTGACAGAGGTGAGCCAGGTGCCAGTGGCCTTTCTTCAGAGAAGGTATTGTCCTGTCGATGCCTTAATTTGAACATTTTCACGGCCTTTGAACTGTAAATTTGTAAGCAAATAAATCCCCACTGTAAAAGCCAACCTGTCTCTGGTTGCAACTATAAAGATACAGCTACAGTCCTTGGAAAAACGTCAGGGAAGATTAGATAGCAATATTTTAGATCAACAGCTGGAGGTCTACTCTTTAATATGGAACTCTTTTCTGATCACCAAAAACTGTTAAACTAATTAAAATGGGTTGTAACTCCTTATTGCCTAGAAAAGTATACATTTCTTAGTAAGCTATTCCAAGCTACTTTACCATTATTTGCTATCAACTTACCGTACTATTTCCTTTATTGCTCAAATAATATTACTCATTACTCTGCCTATCTAGTCATCTTTTGTATCTCTCTCTTATTTTTAATGGAAATTCTACCCATTCTTTAAACTTCAAATTAAAGGTTACCTCATTCATTAAGCCTTTACTGATTCCTTGAATTAGAAAAAAAAATCTTTGTATTTTCAATGTTTGCCACATTCTACCATTTACACATAATTTTACACATACAATAGCGTTATCTCTCTTTCTAATCTGTACATTCCTTGAGGGCACCATCCATTGCTCATTTGTTAATTATTCATCAAATATTTATTCTAGCCTCTGGAGATGTAATGCTGAATAAGACATGGTCTAGGAAGTCGTGGAGTTTCTAGTCTATGGAGAACAATATCTTATGTGCAATATGGGCACTGGAACAAAGTGTTACAGTAGAATGTAGGAGTACGTTAGGAGATTGGGACGATTTCCCAGTAAAAGTAAAGCCTAAGTGGGACCTAAAGCTCCTAGAATAGTTGGGCAGCAGGAGTTAGGAAGAAGTCCAAGTGGCATATAGAAAGTGAAGAAGTCCATAGGGAGAGAGGGGAAACTAAAGTAGTTCAATATTGTTGGTCAGTTCCGGGGTGTGGTGACAAGAGAGACTAGAGACACAAGCAGAGGCTAAATCCTAATTCTCTATGCCAGTCTTAAAAAGTCTGCCCTTATCCTGAGAGCAATGAAGTCAATGATGGTTATTCAGTAAAGGAGTGAAGTAATCAACTGTTTCTCAGGAAAATCACTCTGCCTGGTTGTAACACGCAGAAAAGTTGGGGTAGGAGTGGGGCCAAGTTTGAAATAAGGGAGCAGTTATTCTTCAGATGAAATATACAGGAATTTAATTAGAGTATGTGATGGTTAGGTTCTGGTGTCAACTTGGCTGATGATTTGCCCGGTTGTCTGGTCAGGAAAGTACTGGCTGGACCATTGCTGTAAGGATATTTTGACACTAGTTGATAAACTGGAAGCTGGTATATTAAATCAATAGTCGGTTGATTGCATCTGTGCCTAATGACATCTGAGATCAACTAAGGAGTGCCTCCTGCAATGAGGTAATCCAATCAGTTGAAGGCTTTTAAGGAAGAAAAGAGATTCTTTCACCGCTTCTTCAGCCAGTGAGCCTTTCCAGTGAAGTTAGTCTAGACCCTCAACAGAGCTGCCAGCTTCACAGCCTGCCCTATGGATTCTGGACTCTTCCATTCCCATGGCCGCATGAGACACCTTTATAAAATTCATATTTACAGATCCCTCCTGTTGGTTCTGTTTCTCTAGAGAACCCTGACTAACACAGGGTATAACATTAGAACTAAGGCAGTGGATACTTTTAAGAAACATTTAGAGGGCAGGCCACAGTGCCTCAGTGGCAGAATTCTCATCTGCCATGCTAGAGACCCAGGTTCACTTCCCAGTGTCTGCCCATCCAAAAGAAAAAAGAAATATTTAGAAAAAAATTTGATAAGCTCTTGCAATTGAGTAATTGTCTTGGTGCCTCACTTTCCTGTTCCACATACCTAGGATACTGCAGATACTATTTACCAAGTATATTTTCTTAGATTTTAAAAAGCTACCTTTTTAATCATGATAGGATCTGTGCTGGTTTGAATCTGTTATGTACCCCAGAAAAAGACCATGTTTTTTCATTTCATTCTTGTAAGGGCAGATCTATCGTGTTTGGGACCTTTTGCGTAGGCTATTTCAATTGAGATGTGATCCAGCCCATTCAAGATGAGTCTTCACTGGAGTCCTTTATGAGAGGATGAAAGGCAGGTATAGCAGGAGAACATAGAGAAAAACACCCAGAGACATTTGAAGACAGCCATGGAAACCAGAACTGAGAGAGCAGCACCAGCAGACATTGCCATGTGCATTCCCATGTGACAGAGGGACCCTGCATGCCAGATGCCTTTCCTCAGAGAAGGTATCTTCCTCCTGATGCCCTAATTTGGACACTTCCATGGCCTTAGAACTGTAAATTTGTAACCTGGCAAAACCCCATTGAAAAAGCCAAGCCATTTCTGGTGTATTGCATTTCAGCAGCTTTAGCAAATTGAAACAGCAACAAAGTAAGAAACCTATTCTCAAATACTGAAATCCATATTACTGAAGTTAAAATCATTTTTTTATCATAAATGAAAAAGTCAGGGGGGTTGCAGTAATTATAGCTTACATTACCTCTTCATCTGCTAATCCTTCTTCTTCCATGGCCACTTCTAATTTCTTCTGCCTTTTCAAAAGAAAAAATAATTTAAGTTTTAACTAAATTCCTAACTACTCCTGTTAAAGAAATATACATTTATTTATTCAAGTTTACTGCTTCAGTGATCTATGCTAAAAAACAAACCCTTTCAAGTCATTAAGAAGAGCTTTCTTTCTCACACCAATGAATAATTTACATCTAAAAAGTATTTCACTTTCTGGCCTAAACTAATTGTTAGGAAAGGTATGTTTTAATATTGAAAGCTCTGCCATCTAATGTTCAAGCCGTTAAAATCATTACTATTTATCAACATTTAGACTAGGGGTATATAAAGGTAAAGATAACAGCTACAAATCTAAATTTTTAAAGTGGATGATCCTGTGTTTGAATCCTGGTTCTAATACTCATTAGCTAAATTATCTTGTCTAAGTCCCTCATTTAACATCTATTCTTACTATTGCTAACTAGTCAAGGAAATATGCTCAATCCAGTTGAGTGTATTTTAGTCTATTTTAATTTTTTAAAACTTGGGAAGTCATACATGGATGTAAAATAACCCATTAACTACTAAATGTTTGTGTTTCTAAAAAACAGGCAGGTTTAATTATTCCTTTTTTAAAGATAGGTATCCTTGAACTTAGTTAAGCTAAGCATTTCACCCCCTTTTGGTCAGGGTAGGCAGAAAAAATGGTAAATGGAGAAATGGTTGTGGAAGACATTTTCAACTCACTTCCAAGTGATTATTAATAGTTTAATTTCTGTTATACTGTTTTTTCCTAAAGATAAACTGGGAGAACTCCTAATGATTTCTGGACTGTGCCAGAATAAGGCTCTTTCTAGGCTTTACCCAAGTGGGTACACTGGTTTTGGACTGAAACCATCATACAAATGTTAGGGTACTTTTTACTCAGGACAATATCTTCAAAGGTAAGTTCCTTCCTAAACAATTAAGATCACCAATTTCTTTCTTTCTTGTGGAAAATTCTATTAACAAAACTATCTAAAGCCTGTTGATAAATGAGCATCTCAATGGAGAAGATGAGATCCACAATATCCACTAACATGTTCTTGACCCACTGATTTTTATATTTCGTTTCTGTGTTATCCACCGCCCAAACCCAAATCCTTAGAATGGAATAAGTCTCTAACATCAGATTCCGGGCTGGCTATCATGCACCCCTAGGCAATGCAAAGCTGTTTCCTGAATGACTTCTACAGAGTTTTTTCCTCTTCAGAAAGAATTAAAGATTTAAAGGACCATTAACCTGGGAGGACTATAAGCAATATATAAGCAACTTTTAATCATCTCTCAAATCTCTATTAATCTCTGTCTTCAACCAATTCCAAACCTAACACTTCATGAAATCATTCCTAATTCTAGGAGAGATGCAGTAACTTTCATCTGTTACCAACATTTCTTAACAGGAAGACCCATACTCTCTCCTGTACTTTTTTTTTTTTGCATGGGCAGGTACCGGAACTGAACCCAGGTCTCCAGCATGACAGGTAAGAACTCTGACTGCTGAGCCACCATGGCCTGCCCTCTCCTCTATCTTTTTTAAAAATAGTTTTTCCCCGGCCACAGTGGCTCAGCAGGTAAGAGTGCTTGCCTGCCATGCCCGAGGACCCGGGTTCGATTCCCGGTGCCTGCCCATGTTAAAAAAAAAAGTTTTTCCCCTAAAATAAATATTATTATTTATCTAACAGGCCAAGCCATAAAAATTCATCATGTTTTCTTAAAGTTTAAGCTTTTGCAAAATAGGAGCTGAATGTTTCATTTGACTTCCACAGCTCTGAATGGAAACCATTTTTTTTTTTAATGTATCAGTAGATACTTTATTCTTACCCCCATTATTTGGGAATAGAAGGCAAATTTTAATTAACTTTAAGGGTTCAGTGTGAAAAGCCAATGAACCTTTAAAATTCTAATAAATAGAGAACTTCCAGGGAAGATGGTAGAGTCAGGAGCTCCAGGACTCACTCCTCCTCCACACCCAGCTAGTGGACAGGCAGAAACTGTCTGATACAACTGTTCTGGGGCTGTGGAGGCCAGGCAAGAACTGTACAGCATCCAGGGAAGAGCAGGACAAAAAAAGGCTGAGAAATTAAAGTAAAAAACTCTGCACAGCTCACTAATATAGCAAAGTGGATATTCATAATAACTTTTTACTTGATATTTTGAGAACATACACAATTTTGATAGTTAATCAAATGATATTTAAGATAGTGTTTAATAGTTAGACTTTAAGAAATCCTGATGTCTGTAGCTATAGATTTTCTTCGTTCCTTCTTTTAATTTTAAATTGGTTTATGAAACATATTGTACAAACAGACTTTATGATAATTCCTTAGATTTTTTTACTATGCCTATGAATAAGCTAACTAAGATATCCATTTTAGGTGGTTAAGATTTTCATATGTTAACTGTAAAAATATTTGTATCTTCATATATTCCTGAAATCAGGAAAATATTTAGTAAGATAGGTCATTACGCTAGCAATACAGATATTAGTAAGAACTTTCTACTTGATATTTTGAGAACCTACACAGTTTTGACAGCTAATCATATGGTAGCTAAGATAGTGTTTAATGTTTAGAATTAGAACTTGGCTATCTATCTGAATTACTGTAGATTTTTTTCTTGTTACTTTAATTTTAAATTGGTTTATGAAACTTACTGCGCAAACACAGGTTTTACAATGATTAAAAAGAAAAAAAGAACTATAAGAAACTCACTCTGCAGTGGATTCCAGCGCCCATACCCCACTATCCAAGCAAGCCACCTCAGGCCCACGGTTGGATGCTGTGGACCCAGAGGGACACGGAAGCCCTCTTCCCCAAGAACAGGAGGTTGGGGCAGGGAGCACACAACCAGGTATAGATAAGGGCTTTTGAACAGTGAATTTAGAGCACTAGACACAGGTCTGAACAGCTATGTTAGCCTGTCCCAGACATGGAACACCCCGGCCATTGTTTCAACCCTGCTCCCGAAAGGTGGAGGTTTAAAGATGGAGGGCCTCCTTAGGTCTGCAGAGAACAGTTTATGGAGAGCAAAATCTGCTGGACAGACCAGAAAAGCATGGCTTTGGGGAGTCAGCAAAAAGGCTGTTTGGTGTCTTTCCTGACCCTCTCACCAGGGCTCTTTGAAACTTGTCTGTGCCTGCTTCTGGGTTCCTGGTCCTATTTTGTTTAGGAAATACAGAGTTAGGAAAGTCCTCTCCAGGCTGACCCTCCTCCCAGAACTAGCCCTGCAGTCAAAAGCAGCTAGAAGCAATGAAAGGAGAGTTAAAAAAAAAAACTATAACAGCAAAACAAAAACAAACAGAAAAGATCACAGCATTCAAGAGAAGAAACAGAAGAAGGGAAATTTTCTCCTGGGAGTGAAACAAATGCACAAATAGTGTAATCTTAAACTGTACCACATACCCAGGGAAAGAATCAGATGAAGGGGTGCAGGGGTAGTTCGGTAGAATTCTCGCTGCCATGTGGGAGACCTGGGTTCGATTCCCAGCCCATGCACTCAAAACAACTTTTTTTTCTACAAATGGTGCTGCAATAATGGGATAGTCACATAAAAAAAAAATGTGATTGCACTGTAAAACACACCTAAATAAATAAATAAATAAATAAATAAAGATCATATGAAGAAGACTGGAAAAAACTGATCAGTTAAATATGGGGAATTCCAAAGGTTCTAGAATAAATTGAACCAAGTGTAAAAGAAGAGCCTTAACACAAAGCCAATCAACAATAAAACCCTAGGCAAGAGATAGAAAAAGACCTTCAGAACAAACTGACCAAGATAAATCAGATGCCTAGACATGAGCAAAAACTTACAAGTCATATTAAGGAACAGGAAGATGTGGCCCAGTCAAAGAAACAAATGAAAAAGGTGGAGGACACACAGAACTTGGAACAACTAATCAGAGGTCTTCAAACAAATCTCCTAAGCCACTTCAAGCAGATGAAGCAAAATAAGGTTAAAAAGATAAAGGATATTAAGAACACATTGGGAGAGCACAGAGAATTTGAAAGTATAAAAAGAAACGTAGCAGAAGTTATGGGAATGAAAGGCACAATAGAAGAGATTAAAAATACACTATGGCATACCAGAGCAGATTTGAATGGGAAGAAGAACTGGCAAACTAGAAGACAGAACAATCAAAATCTTACAGACAGAAGAACAGATAGAGAAAAGAATGGAAAAAACTGAGCAGAGAGAGCAAAGTGCACAAACATGCATCATGAGTGTCCTATAAGGAGAGAAGGGAAAAAGGGACAGAAAGAGTTATTTGAGGAAAAATGGCTAGAATTTTTCCAACACTTAAGAAAGAAAGAAATCATATTATATTCAAGAAGCACAATATATTACAAACAGAATAAATACTTAAGATCTACTTCAAGAAACATACTAATCAGAATGTCAAATGCCAAAGATAGGGAATCGTGAAAGCAGTAATAGAAAAGTAATTCATCACATACAAGGGAACCACACTAAGTGCCAAATTCTCATCAGAAACCATGGAGGTAAGAAGGCAGTGATATGATATATTTAAGATACTGAAAGAAGAAAACTGGCAGCCAAGAATTATTTATCTGGCAAAAGTGTCCTTCAAAAATGAGCAAGAGTTGAAAATATTCATAGATAAACAGAAAGTGAGAATTCAACAACAGACCTGCCCTATATGAACCACTAAAGGAAGTTCTGCAAGCAAAAAGGAAAAGGCAGGAGAGACAGAGAGTAGAAATGAAAACTATAAGTAAGGTTAACTAAAGGTAAAAAGAGAGATAAAAATAATATGTGAAATATAAAAACCAAAGAATAAAGTGGTTGAAGTACTGCCTATACAGTAATAACATTGAATATTAATGGATAAAACTCCCCAATCAAGAAACACAGATTGTCAAATGATTTAAAAAGTATGACCAATCTATATGCTGTCTAGATTCACCATATATACAAGGACACAAAGACACTGAAAGTGAAAGGTTAGAAAAAGATATTCCATGCAAACAGAAACCAAAAAAGACTTGGGGAAGCAATACCAATACTGGACAAAAGAGACTTTAAATGCAAAGCTATTATGAGACAAAGAAGGAAATTACATATTAATAAAAAAGCCAATCCACCAAGAAGAAATAACAATCATAAATATTTATGCACTTAACCAGGGTGCCCCAAAATATATGAGGCAAACACTGGCAAAATTAAAAGGAGAAATACACATCTCTACAGTAATAGTTGGAGACTTCAGTACAGCACTCTCAATCAGCAGACAGAACATCAAGACAAAGGATGGATAAAGAAACAGAAATTGAATAATATAACTAAGCTAGACCTAACAGACCATTGCACCCCCAAACAGCAAGATATACATGCAAGTGTCCCTGCGTTATTCTCCAAGATAGACCACATGCTGGGTAATAAAACAAGTTCAATTTATTTTAAAAGACTGAAATTATAAAAGATACTTTTCTCTGACCATACTGAAATGAAGCTGGATATCAATAACAGGTGGACAACTGGAAAATTTACAGATATATGGAGGTTAATCAAAACATTTTTTTTTCAAAGCTTAACAGGCTTATTGGGGTGAGGGAGCAAGGAAAAGGTAGGTGGGAGAGCTAAAGAGAGAAAGCAGGTGGGAGCCTGAAGATGGCTCCCACCTGGGAAGCCAGCAAAAGGAAAGAGAAAATGGCTCTGGCTTTCTGTTCTGGGAGTTGTGTTTTAAAGATACAGTGACATCGAGAGGGGAGGGTGTCCAATAGGTGGTGTGTCATCCCTTGATTGGATGGGGGCTTGTTAATTTATGATTTGATTGGTTGCTGGGTTTCTGACACATTGCTCTGTTACTGAACTCTGCTCTGTCTCTCAAACATCAGGCTCTGCACAAGAAGCTGAGAGAAAGAAACTTAGAGGCCTCCAGGTTACAGAGTCCATCTTATACGTAAAGTTCCTTCTCTGAGACCTGACATTCCTGCCTTTTTATTTTAATAAAATTGACTGGAGCTGGGGTTAGGTTTGGGGGGATGCTCTAGCCCAGTTCAAAGCAATTTTTGAAGGGAGCAAGGACAGCACACTCTTTCTTTAGCTACTTCCTGCAGACAAAAGACCACAGTTTTTTTTCTTCTTTGGAGGTGGTAGTGGTGGATAAACTGCTTGAAGCTGAGCAGGGGCATCATTAATTGGGTTTCTGGGCGTCTTCAGTTGGAACAGGCTGGTAGCAATGTTCTTGCTGTGACAGACGTAGGTTTTTAAATTTCTCTTGTGGCAAGAGTATGTTTTCAGAATTTAGTTGGTTCAACCAACACATTTTTAAACAATCAGTGGATCAAACAAGAAATTGCAAGAGAAATCAGTAAATATTTTGAGACAAATGAAAATGACAACACAACATATCAAAACTTGGGGAATGCAGTGAAGGCAGTGTTGACGGAAATGGATGGATCTAAATAGAAAAGTAAGAGCTAAAATCAAAGACCTAGCTGGACACCAGGAAGAATTAGAAAGAGACTAGCAATCTAATCCCAAAGCAAGCAGAAGGAAAGAAATAGCAGAGATTAGGAGAAATAAATGAAAATGAGAATTAAAAAACAACGGAGAAAATCAAGAAAAACAAAATTTGGTTCTTTGAGAGGATCAGTAAAATTGAGAAACTTTTAGCTAGACTGCGTGAGTAGAAACAAATAAAATCAGAAATTAGTGGGAGGGGAGGATATTACTGACCCCACAGAAATAAAAAGGATCATAAGGGCATACTATACCAAAAAAGTAGTGCACTTAGATGAAATGGACAAATCCTGGAAACACAGTCTACACTGACTTTAGAAGAAATAGAAGACCTCAACAGATCAATTACAAGTAAGGAGATTGACTCAGTCTTCAAAAACCTCCCAACAAAGAAACACCCAGAACCAGATGGATTCACAGGTACATTTTTTAAAAAATATTTTTACTGACACATCTTTGCACACATACAGTCCATATGTGGTGTACAATCAATGGCTCATTATATTATCATATAGTTGTGTATTCATCACCATGGTCACTTTTTAGAACATTTGCATCACTCCAGAAAAAGAAATTAAAAACAACAACAACAACAACAAAATATCCCATGTCCCTTACCCCTCCCTCTCCTTGACTACTAGTATTTCCAGCCACTCAATTTATTTTACCCCTTATTCTCCCTATTACTTATTTTTATCCATACTTTTTTACTCAAGTGTCCATACGCTAGATAAAAGGACCATCAGACACAAGAGTTTCACAATCACACAGTCACACTGCAAAAGCTATTATCTTTTCTTTTTTTAATTTTTCTTACCACTTGTATTCTTTAGTTTTTTTTTTAATTGAGAAATCTTCACACACATATATTCTATACATGGTGTACAATCAATGGCTCACAATATCAATATCATCACAAAATTGTGTATTCATCACCATGATCACTTTTTAGAATATTTGCATCACTCCAGAAAAAGAAATAAAAAGAAAAAACTCATACATATCATATATCTTACCCTTCCCTCTCACTGACCACTAGTGTTTCCATCTACCTAATTTATTTTACCCTTTGTACCCCCTATTATTTCTTCATTTATTTTTTAACCCATATCTTTTACTCATCTGCCCATACCCTGTATATAAGCATCAGACACAAGGTTTTCAGAATCATATAGTCATATTGTAAACATTGTATCTATACAATCACCTTCAAGAATCTAGGTTACTAGAACATAAACTAAAAGAGGATATCTATATAATGCATAAGAATGACTTCCAGGATAACCTCTCGACTTTGTTTGAAATCTCTCAGCCACTGACACTTTATTTTGTCTCATTTCTTTATTCCCTTTTTGGTCGAGAAGATTTCCTCAATCACTTTATGCTGAGTCCCAGCTCATCCTAGGATTTCTGTCCCACATTGCCAAGGAGGTTTACACCCCTGGGAGTCATGTCACACATAGAGGGGGGGAAGGCAGTGAGTTTGCTTGCCATTTTGGCTGAAAGAGATAGGCCACATCTGAGCAACAAAAGAGGTTCTCCTGGGGGTGACTCTTAGGCCTAATAAAGCTTAGCCTGTCAACTGCATGTCGAGCTGTGTTACAGTAGCCATGTTTCTTGAAGATGATTGTATAATGATATAGCTTTTGAAGTGTGACTGTATGATTGTGAAAACCTTGTGTCTGACGCTCCTTTTATCTACTATATGGACAGATGAGTAAAAAAAAAATGGATAATAAAAACAAATGATGGGGGAACAAAGGTTAAAATAAATGGGGTAGACTGAAATACTACTGGTCAATGAGAGGGAGGGGTATGGGGTATGGCATGTATGAGTTTTTTCTTTATTTCTTTTGCTGGAGAGATGCAAATGTTAAAAAATGAGCATGGTGATCAGTGCACAACTACGCGATGATATTGTGAGCCACCGATTATAAACATGTCAAGAATGTTTGTTTTTTACAATAAAAATAATTCAAAAAAGTTTCCATGTATTTATGTTGTTCAACTAAACTGAGCATACAAATTAAATTAGGTAATATGCTACCTAAAGTATAAACTTTATATCAACTAAACATCTCTCCCTTTTAACCAATTTAGTGTGACTCTTGATTACTTTTGGGAGGGCTTTACACTCTCATTTTCAGAAGCATACATACATATGTCTCATTTATTTTTCCCCCTTTTAGTCAAGAAGGTTCTCTCAATCCCTTGATGCCAGGTCCTGGCTCATCCCAGGGTTTCTGTCCCACGTTGCCAGAGAATTTTACATCCTTGGGAGACATATCCAGCATGAGGGGGAAGGGCAGTCACCTCACCTGCCACTTCGGCTTAGAGTGAGAGGCTGCATCTGAGCACAAAAGAGTTTTTCTGGGGTACAGTTTTAAGTAGGCGTGGCCTATCTTTTGCAGGACTAAGTCCCACAGGGGCAAATCCCAAAATCAAGGGCTTGGCCTATTGATTTGGTTGTCTCCACTGTTTGCGAGAATGTAAGAAATTCTCCAAATGGAGAAGTTGTACACTTTCCTCCTTTCTCCCCAGTGCCACGAGGAGACCATACAAATACTTCTTTACTCACTGCCAAAATTACTCTGGGATATATCGGGGCATCATACTAACCTGGACAACCAACAAAGTTTCATGCCTTATTCAAGATTCCATGTACTTACAGTGTTCAACTAAACTGACCATACAAGTTAAATAAGGAAATGCACTACCCAAAATATAAATTTTGTACCAAATAAACATCTCTCCCTTTGATCTCACACAGAAGTTCAAGTTTTAAAATATGGACGATATCATCTTTTACTCTGCCTTCTGATTTACCTTAGTCCTATCCAGATCAGCTTCATTCATATTTCAACTTAAAATCAGATCCCTTTTTCAACTTTTTAAACAGTTCCTGTAGGGTTACTGTTGATTTTCATAGCTTCAGAGCTATAACTAAGTCTCAGGTGTCATATAAATACCCAAAGTTTCTGGGAACGACCAGGTTATAAACAAACAGCTCAGAATTTAAAAATAACAGTTACAACTTGTGAATATATGTGACTGCTTTCTAAGAGCTTATAATCTAGGACCCTTTACAATAGGCCCCAACCTGATAACCCATGCTCTTAACTTCAGTTCACGAAGTTTTTATATCATAGTCAGTCCACATGAATGAGGTGATATTTGTCTTTCTGCTTCTGACATTTCATTGAACATACAGTCCCCTAGGTTCATTCACATAGTTGTACACCTCATAACTTCATTCTTTCTTGCAGTCAGTCAGTAGTAGCCCCTTGTATGTATACACCATATTTCCCACTTCCATTACCCAGTTGTACTCTTAGGCTGCCTTCATCCATTGTGGATTATGAACACTGCCACCACTGCCACCAGTGTGCAAGTGTCCATTTGTGTCCCCACACTCAGGTCTCCAGGTATATACTGAGCAATGGGATTTCAGGATCATATAGTAACCCCATCCCCAGCATCCAGTGCAACCACTACATTGCTGTCCAAGGGGCTGCACTTCTCAACAGTGAATATGTACATCTCTCTCTCCATATTTTCTCTAGCATTTATTTCTCTCTGTTCTTTATTTTTTTTTTGCAGGGGTAGGCACCAGGAATCGAACCCAGGTCTCCAGTATGGCGAGTGAGAACTCTGCCTGCTGAGTCACCATGGCCTGCCCTCTCTCTGTTAATTTTTCAACAGTTTTATTCATACATCATACAATCCAACCTAAGTATATAACAATGCCTTCGCCACCATAATCTATCTGAAGACATTCCTTTTCTTCCACAAAGAAGCCGTATCCCTTCTCCATGCCCCCCTCAACTGCTGACATTTAGTTTTGACATAATGTCTTTATTACATTCAGTGGAAGTATATTAAAATCTTACTGTTGAATATAGACTCTAGCTTGCATTGACTGTACTTCTTTATGTATACCATCCATTTTCAACACCTTGCAATGCTGACATTCATTTGTTCTCCCTCATGCAAAAATGTTTTTAATTTGTACAGTTAATCACCATCATTGTCCACTCCAGGCATTCCTAAGTATATCATTTCAGTCTTTATCTTCTGTATTTTCTTCTGGATTCATACATGCCCCCCAGTCCTTCTCCCTCAATCATACTCATTCCACTTTCACTCAGTGTACATATATTATTGTGCTACAATCAGGTAATATTGTGCTACCCATTTCTGAACTGTTACAGTCCTCTTGCAGGATCTGTATTCTTTCAGTACTATATGCCCAATCTCTACTCTATTTCTATCTCCTGATAACCTGTGTTCTTAACTTCAACTCTCAAAGTTCACCCAATGTTTCACAGAGGCATTCTATCAGTTATTCTAAGAAGAACTAATACCAATCCTGCTCAAAGACTTCCACAAAATTGAAGAGAGGTGAACACTCCCTAACTCATTCTATGAAGCCAAAATCACCTTAATATGAAAGTCAGATAAAGATACAAGAACAGAAAATTAAGGCCCAACTTCTCTAATGAATATAGATGAAAAAATCCTCCACAAAATACTTGCAAATTGAATTCAGCAGTACCTTAAAAGAATTATATAACATGATCAAATGGGTTTTAGTCCCCAAAGCACAAGCAATAAAAGAAAAAATAGATAAATGAGACCATCTCAAGACTGAACACTTCTGTGCTCCAAAGGACTTTGTCAAATATTTGGAACTCAATGGGAAAAAATATTTGGAAACCCCCTATATGATAAGGATTTGATAGCAGTAATATATAAAAGAATCCTACAACTTAATAAAAAGACAAAATGCAATCTAAAAGACGTGAATAGACATCAAGGAACAGAAATGGCTAAAAAGCACAAGAAAAAATGGTCATCTTGACATCTGGGAAGATGGCCGAATAGAGTAGCTCAAGATTAGCCCTGCTCCACAGAAAGGTCGAAGGGATAGGAGGGCAACTGAGGCAGCAATTCGGGAGTGCGGCTGACCTGGGAGAGGCTTCTGCACCACATGGGGCAGCCCTGGTTGCAGAGGCTGAGGAAATGAGAGGCAGAGGAAATGAGGGGCAGAAAGCTGGGGCCTGCCACAGAAGTGTGGAGCCTGCAGGAGTGCACAAATGGGAGGTGGGGACTAGGAAGTAAGCCAGGCCACGTTCCTTGGGTGTGCTACCCTCACCAGCAAAGGCCCATGACCGGCGACTCACTGCATACCCCATGCACCCAAACCCTGTCACCCACTCCTATTCACTGCTCTCTAGGCACCCCTACCCCACCAGCCCCCAGTGCACATAACTGCCCCACCCCCACCCCAAATGCAGCCCAACCCACTTCTCCTGCACCCCTCCTGAGCACTAGCTCCCTCTCTCTGTTCCCTGCAGGTTGTTGCCAGCCCATAAAGGCTGTGGGCACTAACCTCCATATCCAGGCTACCCTTGCCCCCCTTCTCATTGTGTCGCACAGCCACACCCCACACCCCCTGAGCTCTGCGCATCAGTTTTAAGGCACTCCTAGGTCCTTGCATGCGCGCGGGCCCCCAATCACATCAGTCAGCTCTGGGAATCACACTTTACAAGTCTTAGAATCGCACATGCGCAGGGTCCTCAGCCACACTTCCCAGCTCTGAGAAAGTGCTGACCTGGGCAGCTGGCTCACAACTTTCCCCAATCCATGAAGTTATAACGACAACCTGCTGCCACAGCTCTACGCATGAGCACATAGGGCTCCATGCCGTAGACAGGTGCACACCAGGTTTACACCCCCCAGACTGGTGCATCCCCACAGCTACATCTTTCCTGGCCACTGGGCACCAACATTCACAAGCATCAGCGTTAACATCCCCAAGCTGCACCTATACCTGCCCTGAAACAAATCACTGCACTGAATGCCCCACCCCATACTCTGCTCCCTGCTCTACAACCATTCTGCAAACACAAGGCCTTAGACTACTGAAAGAAATCAACTCCCAAAATAAATCAATCAAGATATTTACATGCCAGGAAGACAGCAGAAGATTACTAAGGATATCACAATGCAGACAGATATAGCCCTGCCTAATGAACAAATTAAAACACCAGAGGAGACACAGACATTGGAACAACTAATCCAAGATGTTCATACAACTCTACTTAATAAAATAAGTGGGATACCAAATGACATAAAGGAGATCAAGAAGATAGTAGAAGAGCATAAAGAAGAATCTGAAAGAAATTCCTCTTTCAGAAAAACAGCAGATATCACAGAGATTCAAGATTCTGTTGATCAAATAAACAGAGGTACACAACACCAGATATGAAGAGACAGAAGAAAGAATAAGTAATATATAGGAAAGGATAACTGGCTTCAAAGACTCAAAACAGCAAATGGCAAAAAAGATGGGAAAAATTGAATTGTATCTCAGGGAAATGATAGACAAAACAAAGCACACAAATATTAGAATCACTGGTGTCCCAGAAGGAGATGAGAAGAGTAAAGGGCTAGGAAGAATAGTTGAGGATATAATGGGGGGAAACTTCCCAACCCTCATAAAGGATATAAATATACAAGTTAAAAAAAAACAGAATAAATGTGAATAGGCCTTCCCCAAGGCACATACTAATCAGTCTGTGATTACTAATCAGTAATGTGGAAGAAAAGCAGAAAATCCTGAAAGCAGCAAGAGAAAAACAATCTACTACGCACAAGGGAAACGAAATAAGTTCAGACTACTCAACTAGCACCCTGGAGGTGAGAAGGCAGTGGTATGATACATTCAAGATCCTGAAAGAGAAAGATTTCCAGCCAAAAATTCTGTACCCAGACAAACTGTCCTTCCAAACTGAGGGAGAGATTAAAGTTTTCACAGACAAAGAAGTCTTGAAAGAACATGTCAACAAGAAACCGACCGTACAAGAAATACTAAAAGGAGTTCTGCCAGCTGAAAAAGAAGACAGGAGAGTGAGGTTTGGAGGAGGGCACAGAATTGAAGAATATCACTAAGGGTAATTTAAAGAATACAAAGAGAAAGAGGGAAAAGAATATATAGATCTGACAAATAAAATAAAAAAGATAAGATGGTGAATTCAAGAAACGCCTTTTCAGTAGTAACTTTGAATGTTAACAGATTAAATTTACCAATTAAAAGATATAGATTGGTTCAAAACCACAATGAGATATCATCTCACACCCACCAGAATGGCCATTATCAACAAAACAGAAAATGACAAGTGCTGGAGAGGATGCGGAGAAAGAGGCACACTTATCCACTGCTGGTGGGAATGTCAAATGGTGCAACCACTGTGGAAGGCAGTTTGGCGGTTCCTCAAAAAGCTAAATATAGAATTGCCATACGACCCAGCAATACCATTGCTGGGTATCTACTCAAAGGACTTAAGGGCAAAGACACAAACGGACATTTGCACACCAATGTTTATAGCAGCATTATTTACAATTGCAAAGAGATGGAAACAGCCAAAATGTCCATCAACAGAAGAGTGGCTAAACAAACTGTGGTATATACATACGATGGAATATTATGCAGCTTTAAGACAGGATAAACTTATGAAGCATGTAATAACATGGATGGACCTAGAGAACATTATGCTGAGTGAGTCTAGCCAAAAACTAAAGGACAAATACTGTACGGTCCCACTGATATGAACCGACATTCGAGAATAAACTTGGAATATGTCATTGGTAACAGAGTCCAGCAGGAGTTAGAAACAGGGTAAGATAATGGGTAATTGGAGCTGAAGGGATACAGACTGTGCAACAGGACTAGATACAAAAACTCAAAAATGGACAGCACAATAATACCTAATTGTAAAGTAATTATGTTAAAACACTGAATGAAGCTGCATCTGAGCTATAGGTGTTTTTTTTTTATTATTATTATTACTTTTATTTTTTTTCTCTATATTAACATTCTATATCTTTTTCTGTTGTGTTGCTAGTTCTTCTAAACCGATGCAAATGTACTAAGAAACGATGATCATGCATCTATGTGATGATGTTAAGAATTACTGATTGCATATGTAGAATGGTATGATTTCTAAATGTTGGGTTAATTTCTTTTTTTCCGTTAATTAATTAAAAAAAAAAGATATAGATTGGCAGAATGGATTAAGAAACATAATCCAGCTATATGCTGCTTACAAAAGACTCATCTTAGACACAAGGATACAAACAGATTGAAAGTGAGAGGATGGAAGATTTTCCACACAAGTTGTAACAAAAGAAAGCATGAGTAGCTATACTAATAACAGACAAAATAGACTTTAAATGTAAGGACATTATAAGAGACAAAGAAGGACACTATATATATACTAATTAAAGGGTCAATTCACCATAAAGATATAACAACCATAAATGTTTATGCTCACAATCAAGGAGCTCCAAAGTACATGAGACAGACACTGGCAAAACTGAAGGGAGTGACAGATGTTTCAACAATAATAGTAGGAGACTTCAATACATCACTCTCCTCTATAGACAGAACAACCAGACAGAAGATCAACAAGGAAATAGAGAAGTTAAATAACTTGATAAGTGAATTAGACCTAACAGACATATATAGGTCATTGCACCCAAAAGCACAAGGTTATAAATTCTTCTCTAGTGTTCACGGAACATTCTCCAGGATAGATCAAATGCTGGGGTACAAAACAGGTCTTTATAAATTTAAAAACACAAAAATTATTCAAGTCACTTTCTCTGATCACAACAGAATGAAGCTGTATCTCAATAACCACCAAAGAACAAGAACATTCACAAATACATGGAGATTAAATAACACACTCTTAAACAACCAGTGGGTCAAAGAAGAAATTACTAGAGAAATCAGTAGCAATCTGGAAATGAATGAAAATGAGAATACAACTTATCAGAACTTATGGGATGCAGCAATGGCTGCACTGAGACAGAAATTTATTGCTCTAAATGCCTATATTAAAACATAAGAATGACCAAAAATCAAGGTTTAACAGCACACCTGGAGGAACTTGAGAAAGAACACCAAACTAATCCTAAAGCAAATAGAAGAAGAGAAATAACAAAGATTAAAGCAGAGATAAATAAATGGGAGAACAAAAGAACAACAGAATCATAAAATCAAAAGTTGGTTCTTTGCGAAAATCAATAAAATTGATGGGTCACTAGCAAGACTGACAAAGAAAAAAGAGAGGATACAAATAAACAAAATCAGAAAGGAGAAGGGATGCCGTTACCACAGATCATGAAGAAATAAAAGAAATCATAAGAGGATACTATGAACAACTAACTATATGCCAACAAACTAGACAACTTAGATGAAATGGACAAATTACATTTCATACACACAAACAAACTATATTGAGTCAGGAAGAAATAGAAGAGCTCAATAAACCAATCACAAGTAAAAAAAATTCAATCAGTTATCAAAAATCTTCCTACAAACAAAAGCCCAGATGGCTTCACAGGGGAATTTTATCAAACATTCCAAAAAAGAATTAACATCAATCCTGCTCAAACTTTTACAAAATGACGTCCTGGAGCACATGATAAGATGGACATAATGCTGAGCGAAATTAGCCAGACACAAAAGGAAAGATACTGTATGATTCCACTTTTATGACCAGCATAAAGGTATAATCAGAGGCTTATAACACAGAATAGAGGGGACTTAGAGATACATAGAAGCTAGAGATGGGTGAACCGTTAGCTAATGAGATTGAAGTCCAATGTAAGGGAATAGATAGAAGCGAAGGTGATTCTCTAGGGGGTCTATGAGTAATATTAACATATTGAAGATGAACAAGATTGAAAGGAGTTGTATAGACCTACGTGTTCCACTGATTCACACTAGAAATATGAATTAGTTCTCACAAGAATTACTTCAAAGATATGATTCTTGTACAAAGAGTGTTTAAGTCCAGGGTACAGGGGGAAAACTGCTATTGCATGCTATGAACTATGTTCAAAAGGAAACCATCAGCACTACCACAGCTACAGCAGAGGGAAATAATGGAGGGAGGAAGAAGAGTTAAGAGAAGGTTTAAATTTCCTATTTGGCAAGGGTGTGTTTATTGGTTTTCTTCCTCTTAGAACAATGAAATTATCTAAAATTGAAAATGTTGATGGATTGTGGACTTTGGGCCCTCTACATGATGCCGGATGAATGCAGGTGGCTGAAGGATGCACTGAAGGAGAAGTAGATTGGCAAACGATGGTGTATACTTATTAATGAAGGTTGTGCTGCTACAAAAAGGAACAAAGTCGTGAGGCATGCAACGATGTGAATGCACATAGAGGACATTTGGTGAGACAAAATAAGCCAGAAACAAAAGAACAACAATGGTATGGTCACATTTAGAAATGCTTATAAGAAAACAGGGGCCTAGACTGTAAGCTTTTAGAGCAGACACATTAAGTCCGTAGTGGTGATTATTATTTCTGGATTTTGAGAGGCTGTTTTATATACATAACCTGATATTTAGATATAAGAACAAAGCCAAAAAGGTTGGGGTTAAAGTAATTCAGAACACAGGGGTAAGGAAGACAGTGTCTATATTTCAGAACCACACATACTCTTTGAGACCAATGGAAGAAAGGTTTATTTGGTCTGGAACTGAAAATTCCTATCTGTATAGCTCATTCAATTGTAAACAATTGAAACACAGAGAGCACAGAATAAGAAAGAGATCCTTTAATCCTGTATAGATTATTGTAATGCCTGGATACATCTAGAGTATACTAAGCAGATAATCAAAAAGCACTGGCAAAGTCCCCTGAGGGATGGGAGAAAGAATATGGAACTATTAAACCTTACCATCAGAGAATTCCCTGATACTGTGTCAAACTTCAGGGACAACCAAATTCAATAGGCCATGCCCTCAATCATGAGGCTTACTCTTGTGAAGCTTATGTAGGTAGCGGAGAAGCTTAGCTTACCTATAGGCATGCCTAAGAGTTACTTCTGGAGGACCTCTTTTGTTGCTCAGATGTGGCCTCAGTCTCTCTAAGCCCAACTCTGTAAGTGAAATCACTGCCCTCATCTTTACATGGGACATGACATCCAGGGGTGAAACTCTCCCTGGCAAAGTGGGAGATGACTCCAGGGATAAATCCAGATCTGGCACTGTGGGATCAACAATTCCATCTTGACCAAAAGGGGGGAAAAGAAGTGCAATTAACAAAGTATCAGTGGCAGAGACAGTTCAAATAGAGTCAAGAGGATACTCTAAAGGTTGCTCTTATGCAAGCTTCAGTTAGACCTTGCTACCTATCATAACCTGCCAACCCCCAACCAGGACCATTCCAGCCAATCTGTAAGAACACCTAGGGCAATATATAAGATTCCACAAGGGTTCCATGCACTAGGGTAACTTTCCAAAAACATACAACCTCCAGATGGGTCCCTGGTCCAGAAAAAGTCCTGAAACCTAGAGGGTCAGCCTCTCCAGAACATCAGATAGTTCTATCTCCCTACCCCATATTAATGATAGACCTTTTCAATATGAAAAATTCAGAATGGCCATAGCCCAAACATCCCTAAAGAGAGGGATGGAAAGATCAAAGATGATGGTGTAGTTGTACAGAGAAGATAGGATTTAACAAATGAATATGAATGTTGAATCATTAAATTGATATCTCTTTTAGTCTCCAGTATTTAAGAGCAGCTAGAAGTAAAAACCTAAAATTGTAAAACTGTAACCCATGTCAAACTGAAATATGTTCTACAACTAATTGTGGTGCTGTGCTTTGAAATTTACAGCTTTTTTGTATATATGTTATTGTTCACAAAAAAAAAAAAGAAGGAAAAAAGTCGATTGTGATGATAAAAAATATTTAAGCCCTCTAGCCTCCTATATTCTCGAGCAGCTAGAAGGAAAAAAATGTGAGAGGATCATACGGGAGACCATGACAAACTCTGGGATCTGTTCTGTAACTACTTGTTGAAGAGTGCTTTGAAAACTATTGCTTTTTTATTTCTTTGCTTTGTATGTATGTTATAACATAAAAAAAATTAAAAATGAAAAGAAAAATTAAACCTCAAAAAAAATAAAAGACGCTCATCTTTACTAGTGAGTATGGAAATGCAAATCAAAATCACAACGAGTTATCATTTCACACCTATTAGAATTGCCACTATTAAACAAACAGGAAACTACAAGTGTTGGAGAGGACTGCAAAAATAGAAATACTTATTCACTGCTGGTGGGAATATAAAATGGTATAGCCACTGTGAAAGACGGTTTGGCGGTTTGTCAGTTCCTCTAAAACCTAGGTATAGAATTGTCCTACAGTCCAGCAATCCCATAACTAGGTTTATACCAAGAAGAACTGAAAGCAAGGATGCGAACAAACATTTGCACACCAATGTTCTTAATGGCATTATTCACAATTGCCAAAAGATGGAAGCAATCCAAGTGTCCACCAACCAATGAATGGATAAACCAAATGAGGTATACACATACAATGGAATATTATTCAGCTTGAAGAAGCAACAAAGTCCTAAGCAAGAGGAAGCAGTTGTTCCTTTTGTCCGCAAGGCTTGCATCTTCATCCTAGGCCACAGGTCTTGCTATGATGACATTATTTATCTGAAGCTAAATGATAGAGATGGAGAGTGATTTACCTGCACTTGGCATGCTCTGGGACCAAAACATAAGAGTGAAACTTAAGCTTGGATTCTCATGGACTCTCCACAAGGTCACACAACACAAAGATGGGTGAAAGAGCTATTTACCTGTATTTGGTACTCATTCGCCTAAGTCAAGTGTGTGTGGACATGTGTTCATGTGCTTGATAGCCATTTCCTCTTCTATTGACTGTCTGCTATATATTGGTCCTAATTTCTTCCTAATTAAAATGTTGTCTTGTGCATTTCATGTGTTAGACCCTTACCCATTTTAAACTTTGTAAATAACTTCTCACAGTACCTCATGTGTCCCTCAATTTTGCCTGTTACATTTCTAGACTAGTTCATTTTACATGTATATATGATGGAATATTATTCAGCCGTAGGAAGGAATGAAGCGCCTGAGGACATTATGTTGAATGAAATAAACAAGACACAAAAAGGACAATATAGTATGATCTCACTGATATGAACTAATTATAATAAGCAAACTCATAGAGTCAGAATCTAGAATATAGGTTACCAGGAGATAGAACGGGAGTAGAGAATAGGAAACTGATGCATAATTTGTACAGAATTTCTATTTAGGTTGACTGTATATAACTGGAAATGGATAGAGAGGATGGCAGTACCTTATTTTCAGTGTAATTAACAGCACTAAATTATGTGCATGAATGTGGCTGAAAGGGGAAGTTTTGGATTGTGTATATTACTAGAAGGAAAGTCAAGAGGATAAAACATGGGACTGTATTACACAGTGAACCCTGTTGTAGACAATAACTGTGGTTAATAGCACAAATATAAGAATGTTCTTTCACATATTATAACAAATGTACATTAGTGCTACATGGTGTTAACAACAGGGTAGTATAAGGGAAAAAATATATCTATGTAAACTATGGACTATAGTTAACAGTAATATTTTAATATTCTTTTAACAATTGTATCAAAAGTACCACATCAATGCAAAATATCAACAATAAGGGGGTAAATGGGAATGTTGTATTTTTTATGACTTTTATGTAAACCTACAATTTCTCTAATTAAAAAAACAAACATGATGCTAAGTGAAGAAACCAGACACAAAGTACTATATATGATATGATTTCATTTGTATAAAAATATAACTACGTTTATAGAGACTGAATTAGACTAGTGTTTACATAGGGCTTGGGAAAGATAGGGAGATTGAAAGGTGACAATGTGAGAAACTCAAAAATAGCATGCAGGGATACACAGCAGTCATAGTTCATGGAAATTATGTTTCTTCTCCACTCACAGCATAACAACTTATTTAACTTAGTAGAAAATTTTGACTAGCCTTTATTATACCTGGTTTCTCTTTCTTCATGCTGTAAAATTAGATTGCTGTAAAAATTCTCCAACGTGAGCTTAGCGACAGTCACTCTCTCCCGGGTATGGTTGCTCATAGGAAAGGTTGTTGTAGTTCCTGCCGTCATTGCCATAGTAACAGAAACTGAAACAACATTTTAAAACAAATCATTCAGTAGGAAAAAACCTTTCTAACTCTTATAACAAACTCTGGAAATGGTTTATTTTCTACTAAGAAAAATTCTATCCCAAACAGTTAATACATCCGTTTTTCATATGATATATAATACAAAGCTCATAAACAAAATAAGGTGCACCATTCCCAACACAATAATAATTCATTTTTGAGCTGGCAAAACACAGGGATCAATCAGAGTGAAGAAGCACCAATAACAGTCCATACACAAGACAGACACATTTATGTACAAATGGTCATATTCAAGAAAAGCACCCAAACAAGAAAGTTTAATCTATTTTGTTGTTACTTTATTGATTACTAAATAAAATCAATAATGTTTTATTAATATTTAAGCCCCTGATAAATGTAAGTCTTTGATGAGTTAAAGTAGTTTTCTTAAATAGTAAGATGTAGCTTTTGCCATATAAACTCTGTGACACCTGAAGTGCTGAATCAAATATGCACACAAAAGTCAGTCTAATGCAGTTCTTGCAGGAATGTTTTAGGGGAAAGCTACTTTTAGAAACAAGCCTTTTTGGATGGGGTCCATTTAATTCTGAATTCTATGTTATTCCTGACAGCATTATAAAACAAGTTCTAGTATATACTTCCTCAGACTATGAGAGCCATTCATTTTTAAATGAAGCTCAAATGCCTGTAAGACCAGGTAGGAAACATAAATGTACGAATGAGGCCAGAAGACAGTAAGGAAGTTTTGTGGCCTTAACTGAACTGTGTGTATCTGGATTAAAGGAATTCTAACATCAACTTTTGAAAACCGCTGGGACAATCAAATGAAGCTCTTGTTTGATGACGATAACCTGGACAATCAGACAAGGTAAGGAGTGTAGCTAAATGGCTGCTTTATAAGGGGCACTCAACTTCAGTGGCTGCTATACATAGATATTAACCCTAAGAGACTTGTCTATGATAGGCCACAGAAAGACTAGAACAGAAAATTAAAGAAGCTTTTAGCTTATCTGGACTGGGATCAAAACATCATTCTGAAAAGACTCAGACTGCCTATTCCCTGAAACATACTACATACTCACCAATGCCCAACTCTTAATTATATGAAGATACAGACCTCTGGATATGGGCCTGAACTGGACTAGACTCCAGGGATTATGGAATGAACCAAAAAACCTTTTTTTTCTTCAATGTCAAGCAAGCCATGTATACACTGAAAGTAAACAATATAACTATGGTGAACTCTCAGTTTAATTGCCACCTTATTGGGTTGATACCTCAATATATTACTTGAGCCTCAAAGTCACTGCCTAAAACTGACTTAATCATTTTGACATTATCAACGATTTAGACTGCTCTAAATTTCTGTAATGGAAAAGCAGCCTATCCCTGAACCAGTTATGTTCTGTACCTTCTCTGTTTGCAGGAATCCTGCTGATCTTATAGGGCCATTTAGCTGTAGTCTTCTCTGTGGTGCCTTCTCTAACATTCTCTAAAATTTGGCATTCCTTTATGTGTATTCTCTAGCATTTATTCTATTGTATCTCTGGTACTGATGCCTGCCATTCCACTTGCCTATCCGACTAAACCAGGAACATCTCTGGACAAAAAATTTTCCTTTTTCATTTTGAACGTTCACCATGATAACATCATGTCTGACACACAATAGGCATAAATGAATGAATGGGCCAATCTTTCAAATGAGGGGACAGGGGATCTGAAAGAATTCGCAAAAAGTAAAGTATTCCATAAAAGTTGGCTAATAAGCATCTGTAGAAAGAGAAATTACTGAACCTTAGAAGTCAGAAATTCAGTGATCTAACCCAGGTTCTGCTGCTAATTGATCAGATGGATTTATTCAAATCACCAGAACACTCTGAACTAAAGTAACTTTTCCCCCAGATAAGGATGATAATATTTGCTCTGTCTAATTCACAGGCCTAGACTTAGGCCATCTGAGATAATATAGGAAAGCCACAATGGCTTACAGAAATGGAAGACATTATTTTAGACACCTAGTTTACTATTTTTTTAATGTGCTAAACATTTAATAAAACCCAGGATTTTAAAATAAATATCAATAATAAAAATGAATTAAACTCATGAATTATCATAGCCAAGTTATTTTTAAGAACTAAGATGCTCTTCTTGGAATACTATCTAAGGCAATATAGCCAAAGCATTTTTGGAAATCACAGAATAACTGAGCTCACATCCTAAGTTTCAGGGCCAGATAAAGAAAAGTCATGGAAGGATGTAAAGTAGAACAATGATGGTATATAGCAAACATCTCCTATATCATGACAAGAGGGATTAGAGGGGTGAGTGGACTGGAAGTTGAGGAATTCAAGTAAATTTAAGAAATCCAGATTATATAAAGTTAAGCAGGTTTATTATTTCAGGACTTAACATGCTAACATGCATTCTAAATCTTCAAAAAGGGGACAGCTATAAAATCTGCAGGATTAGTATTCTAATTCCTTAGTATTACTATTTAATATTAGAATTAGTATTCTAATTCCTCCTTTAGGCACATAGAATTTAAATTCACAGATAATTCTCTTTAAACACTTTTTAGTAAAAAAAAAAAAAGTCTTCCTTTTTTCAACAAATATTTAGGAGGAAAAAAAAACTTAAGACTCTCTAACAGAGACCAATAGGTAAGATTTTAGAGTGCTTTCTGATTTGCCCTGTCTTTCTTCTAGCAGGAAGGTAATAATGAACAGGGAAATATCCAAATCTGCAGCTGATATAAAACTTTCAAACTGGTTTGCCAGTTCCTAAGAAGAAAAAAGGTCAAGACTCAACTATAGTTGTCCAACATCTATATATTTCTTTTAAAAAAGTAAATGATGAACAGATATTTTTATAATGCCTTTTGAAAAATGCCCAAAGGACTAATACATCAAAGATAGAGTTATGCAACCCATAAGAAATGCTTACATAAGTCAGAAAGAAAAATATACGACAAACTCAGGATGAGGCCTTGGAAGGCAGCTGACCAGCCATCAAGGGGCCTCACAGAACAGGCTGCCCTGCTTCATCTGCCAAGGTACAAGGTCTGGCCTTCAGCTGTCACTGTCCCCAGGGTCATCAAATTCTGGAAGCTACTTCATCCTAACAAGTTCACAAGAGACTGATATACCAAACAGAATAGCAATTTATTGATTCATATAATAAGAAATCCAGTAACGAGAGGAACAGATATTTGTATCTTTTAGCAAATACATCCTGTCCTTGGAGGCAAGCTAGATAGGAAGTCTTAATTAGGATCAGAAGATTGCTGGGTGAGCATGGTATCAAAACAAAAAGAAATGTTATTCCCATTTAAATGTTTAAATGGCATCGGGAGAAGGTGGCATTTAAAAAAAAAAAGACATACCTATATTGCCCAGGGTACCTCTGCCCACTTTTGAAAGTGGCTAAAGGATATGGTCAATATTAAGTTCTGCTGCTAACACCACTTTTGAAGAATGAAGCAGAAGTTGAGGGCTAGGGGGCAGCTGTGGGGGGGTAGGACAGTGTGTGTGTGTGTACAGAAACATTACTGAGCAACACTTTTGGCGAAATTACTGTGAAATCTAAAAAGATGTTGGGGAATTCAGAACCATTCCAAACAACAGAAATTGTTTGCATTAAGAGTATAAAATATATATGAGGTCATTTTAGATAGAAAATGTATGAACCTGAAGTCTTTATAAAAGAGAGGGGTAAATGGAAGACCCAGTTTCTCCCATCATAAAATTTAGCTTTTTATTACTTTAGGATAAATTTATTAATTTATTTCAATTATAATTAATATTATTATTAAATTAATAAATTTAGGATAAATTTAGCTCCAAAATCCAGAAGTGGATGTCAAGTAATGAAAAACATGGCTTTCAAACGCTATATAATTTAATCAGGATTACTGCGTTCTTTCCACAGTTAAACATACATGCAAGTTGAAGGAAGCCTTGTTCGGGACTGATTGTAAAGACCCAGAAATGGACAGCACAATACTATCTGATGGTTGCGCAACATTATAAGTTCACTGAACAAAGTTAAGTGTGAGTATGCTTGAGGGAAGAGGACTGGGGGCATATATGACACTAGAAGAAAACATAGAGGATAAAGACTGGTGGTATAATTTAGGTATGCCTAGAGTGAACAGTGATGGTGATTAAATATACAAATATAAGAATGTTTTTGCATAAGAGTGAACAAATGAATTTTAACATTACAAGGTGTTGAAAATGGGATGGTATGGGGTGGGGAATACAACCAATGCTTACTAGGTTCTATAATTAACATTATAGTATGCTTCCACTGAATGCAATAAAGGCAGTAAGCCAAAGCTAAATGTCAATAAGCAGGAGATATGGGGAAGGGGTATGGGATTCTCTGGAAGAAATGGAAATATCCTTATGTTGTGGTGGTGAAAGCACAGCTATGTGATTATATCAGGAACCACTGATTTTTCACTTAGGTTGGACTGTATGATATGTATATAAAGCTGTTGAAAAATGAACAGAGAGATACAAGAGCTGGAGAGAGAGCTGTACCTATTCATTGTTGGTAGGGAAGGAGAGTGGTGCAGCCCTGCTGAAGGGTAATATGGTGGCTCGATAGGAGGCTAGGGGTGGTACTGCCATATGATCCTGCAACTCCATAGTTACATGCATACTCTGAGGAACTCAGAGCAGGGACACAAATGGACATTTATACATTGGCGTTTATAATGGCAGTGTTCCTGAACTATAATAAATGGAAATGGCCTAAGGGTACACTGAATGAAGACTGGAAGGGGGAACTGTGGTATATACATACAATGGACAGTGGAGCTGCTGCAAGAAGGAATGAACTCCTGTGCATACAACTTGGTGAATGAACCTCGAGGACAGTAAATTGAGTAAAATAAACCAGAAACAGGAAAGACAAATATTATAATGCTTCACTAATATGGACTAACTAAAATGCACACACTCTGAAAATTGAATTCAAGAGATTAGGTTATCAGGTGAAGACCTATTATAAGGTTCCTAGACTGTAAACTGTTACATCTGTCACATCTATTCCAGAGTTGTAATTGTTATTTCTAAATGCTAAGATGCTGAGCTCTCAGTGGTCATTCCATGAAACTTCGGGTATTTGTCTGACATCTGAGACACAGAGCTAGAATTCCGTAACTATGAAAGTCAGCATAACCTCATACAGCAATTGTTCAACAAAAGTTGAGGGTGGTGCAACAGTGGCTCTGTGGCAGAATTCTTGCCTGCCATGCCGGAGACCTGGGTTTGATTCCCAGTGCCTGCCCATGTTAAAAAAAAAAAAAAAAAAAGTTGAAAAAGTGATCAAACTTCAATTACAGATATAAATGAAGCTGATTTGGGTAGGACTAAGGTAAATCACACTAAAGGGCAAAGGATGATACTGTCTTTTAAAACTTCAACTTCTGTGTCAGACCAAAAGAAGAGATGCTTGTTTGGCATAAGATTCATATCTTTCGCAGCACACTATCTAATCTAACTTGTATGGTTAGCTTATTTGAACACCATATGGAATCGTGAATAGGGATTGAGATATTGTTGGTTTGTACAGAATGGTGTGAGGCCTGGATACATCCCAGAGTAAGCTGGGCAGAAGATTACAAAGTATTTGCAAAGTCCCCTTGAGGGACTGGGGGAACAGGTGGAAATGTTAAACTTCCCAGCTGCAGAAGACCTGATATTCTCACAATCAGTGGGAACTGCCAATTCAATGGTCCAGACCCTCCCTCTTACAGCTTGCCTTTATGAAACTCATTCCTGCAAAGGAGAAGCTAAGCATACTTACGATTATGCCTAAGAGTCACCACCAGAGAACATCTTTTGTTGTGCAGATATGGCCTCTTTCTCTAAGCCAACTCCACAGGAAAACTTACTGCAGGTCCCCACCCACTCCCTGAAATGAAGGGCATGACTCCTAGGGGTGTAAATCTCCCTGGCAACATGGGACATGACTCCTTGAGACAAACCTGGCCCGTGCATAGTGGGAGTAAGAAAGCCTTCCTGACCGACCAAAAGGGGGAAGACAACTGAAAGAAAATAAACTTTCAGTGCTGAGAGATTTTAAATAGAGTCACGAGGTCATTCTGGAGGTAATTCTTACATAATACATAGATATTCTTTTCAGTTTTTGGTATATTGAAGCAGCTAGAGGGAAATACCTGAAACTATTGAACTGTAATCCAAAAGCATTGATTCCTGAAAATGACTAACTATAGAGCTTTTTTAAAAATTGTTTTTATTAATTTTTAAATTAAAAAAATGACAAGAAACACATTCTTAACATATGATCATTCCATTCTATATATATAATCAGTAATTTACATTATCATCACATAGTTGCATATTCATCATCATGATCATTTCTTAGAATATCTGCATTAATTCAGAAAAAGAAATAAAAAGACAAAAGAAAAAGAAATAAAACGAAAACAGAAAAAAAAAATTATACATACCATCTCTTACCCCTCTGTTTAATTGATTACTAACATTTCAAACTAAATTTAAACATTTGTCCCCCCTATTACTTATCTTTATTCCATATGTTATACGCATCTGTTGACAAGGTAGATAAAAGGAGCATCAGACACAAGGTTTTTAAAATCACACAGTCACATTGTGAAAGCTATATCATTATACAATCATCATCAAGAAACATGGCTACTGGAACACAGCTCCACATTTTCAGGCGGTTCCCTCCAGCCTCTCCATTACATCTTGGATAGCAAGGTGATATCTATTTAATGTATAAGAATAACCTCCAGGATAACCTCTCGACTCTGTTTGGAGTCTCTCAGCCATTGACACTTTGTCTCATTTCACTCTTCCCCCTTTTGGTCAAGAAGGTTTTCTCAATCCCTTGATGCTGAGTCTCAGCTCATTCTAGGGTTTTTCTCAATCCCTTAATGTTGAGTCTCAGCTCATTCTAGGATTTCTGTCCCACGTTACCAGGAAGGTCCGCACCCCTGGGAGTCATGCCCCACATAGAGAGGGGGAGGGTGGTGAGTTTGCTTGTCATATTGGCTGGAGAAAGAGGCCACATTTGAGCAACAAAAGAGGTTCTCTTGGGGTGAGTCTAAGCCTAATTTTAAGTAGCTTGACCTATCCTTTGTGGGGTTAAGTTTCATATGAACAAACCCCAAGAGTGGGGGCTCAGCCTATAGCTTTGGTTGTCCAGACTGCTTGTGAGAATATCAAGAATTCAACTTGGGGAGGTTGAATTTTTCCCTATTCTCACCATTCCCTGAAGGGGACTTTGCAAATACTTTTCCACTCACTAATCAAATCACTCTGGGATTCATTTGGGCATCACTCTGGACAAACCAACAAAATCTCATGTTCTACTCAAGGTTCCATGTACATATGATGTTCAATTAAGCTATCTACATAAGTTATATTAGGAAATGCACTAGTCAAAATATAAATTTTGTTCCAAATAAACATTTTTTGCTTTAGTCTCACACATAAGTTGAAATTTTAAAATATTAATTACCATCTATTTTCAGCACCCTGCAGTAATAACACTGCTTTGTTCTTCTTCATGCAAAAACATTTTTTAAATTTGTACATTTAGTCACTATCATTATACACTCTAGGCATTCCTAGATTATACCATCTAAATTTTTATTGTCTATCTTTCTTTCTGATTTCATTTCTGCCCCCAGCCCTCCTCCCTCTATCATTCTCACATTCAGATTTATTCAGTGTTTTAACATAATTGTATTGCAGTTAGGTAGTACTGTGCTGTCCATTTCTGAGTTTTTATATTCAGTCCTGTTGCAAAATCTGTATCCCTTCAGCTCCAATTACCCACTATCTTACCCTATTTCTATCTCCTGATGGTCTCTGTTACCAATGAAATATTCCAAGTTTATTCACTAATGTCAGTTCATATCAGTGAGATCATACAGTATTCGGCCTTCTGTTTCTGGCTAATCTCACTCAGCATAATGTCCTTAAGGTCCATCCATGTTGTTACATACTTCATAACTTTATTCTGTCTTACAGCTGCATAATATTCCATTGTATGTTTTACCACAGTTTGTTTACCCACTCGTCTCATGGACATTTAGGCTGTTTCGATCTCTTCGCAACTGTAAATAACGTTGCTATAAACATTGGTGTGCAAATGTCCGTTTGTGTCCTTGCCCTCATGTCCTTTGAGAAGATACCTAGCAATGGTATTGCCAGGTCACATGGCAATTTTATATTCCACTTTTTGAGGAACCGCCAAACTGCCTTCCACAGCAGTTGTACCATTTGACATTCCCACCAACAGTGAATAAGTGTGCCTCTTCCTCCACATCCTCTGCAGCACTTGTCATTTTCTGTTTTATTGATAATGGCCATTCTGGTGGGTGTGAGATGATATCTCATTGTGGTTTTGATTTGCATTTCTCTAATGGCCAGGGAAGCTGAGCATCTCTTCATGTGCCTTTTGGCCATTTGTATTTCCTCTTCTGAGAAGTGTCTGTTCAAGTCTTTTGCCTATTTTGTAATTGGATTGGCTGTCTTTTTGTTGTTGAATTGAACAATCTCTTTATAAATTCTGGATACTAGACCTTTATCTGATATATCTTTTCTGAATATTGTCTCTAATTGTGTAGGCTGTCTTTTTACTTTCTTGATGAAATTCTTTGATGCACAAAAGTGTTTAATTTTGAGGAGTTCCCATTTATTTATTTATTTCTTCAGTGCTCTTGCTTTGGGTATAAGGTCTAGAAAACCACCTCCAAGTATAAGATTTATAAGACATTTCCCTACATTTTCTTCTAACAGTTTTATGGTTTTTAGTTCTAATGTTTAGGTCTTTGATCCATTTTGAGTTAACTTGTGTATAGGGTGTGAGATATGGGTCCTCTTTCAATGTTTTGCAAACAGATATCCAGTTCTCTAGGCACCATTTATTGAAGAGATTGTTCTGTCCCAGGTGAGTTGGCTTGACTGCCTTATCAAAGATCAAATGTCCATAGATGAGAGGTTCTATGTCTGAACACTCTATTTGATTCCATTGGTCAATATATCTATCTTTATATATAACAGCCAGTACCATGCTGTTTTGACCACCCTAGCTTCATAATATGCCTTAAAGTCAGGTACCATGAGATCTCCGACTTCATTTTTTTTCTCAGGATATGTTTAGCTACCCTACCTTTCCAGATAAATTTGGTTATTGGTTTTTCTATTTCTGAAAGGTAAGGTGTTGGGATTTTAATTGGTATTGCATTGAAATCTGTAAATCAATTTAGGCAGAATTGACATCTTAACTATGTTTAGTCTTCCAATCCATGAACATGGTATGCCCTTCCATCTATTTAGGTCTTCTGTGATTTCTTTTAACAATTTCTTGTAGTTTTCTTTGTATAGGTCTTTTGTCTCTTTAGTTAAATTTATTCCTAAATATTTTATTCTTTTGGTTGAAATTGTAAATAGAATTCGTTTCTTGATTTCCCCCTCAGATTGTTCATTACTAGTGTATAGAAACATTACAGATTTTTGAGTGTTGATCTTGTAACCTGCCTCTTTGCTGTACTCATTTGTTAGCTCGAGCAGTTTTGCTGTGGATTTTTCAGGGTTTTCGACATATAGTATCACAGCATCTACAAACAGTGAGAGTTTTATTTCTTCCTTTCCAATTTTGATGCCTTGCATTTCTTTTTCTTGTCTAATTGCTCTGGCTAGAACTTCCAACACAATGTTCAATAACAGTGGTGATAGTGGACATCCTTGTCTTGTTCCTGATCTTAAGGGGAAAGTTTCCAGTTTTTCCCCACTGAGGATGATATTAGCTGTGGGTTTTTCATATATTCCCTTTATCATTTTAAGGAAGTTCCCTTGTATTCCTATCCTTTGAAGTGTTTTCAAGATGAAAGGATGTTGAATCTTGTCAAATGCCTTTTCTGCATCAATTGAGATGATCATGTGATTTTTCTGCTTTGATTTGTTGATATGGTGTATTAATTAATTGATTTTCTTATGTTGAACCATCCTTGCATAGCTGGGATGAATCCTACTTGGTAATGATGTATAATTCTTTTAATGTGTTGCTGGATTCAATTTGCTAGAATTTTGTTGAGGGTTTTTGCATCTATATTCATTAGAGAGATTGATCTGTAGTTTTCTTTTTTGTCTGGCTTTGGTATGAGGGTGATGATTCCTAACTTTGGAATGAGTTAGGTAGCTTTCCCTCCTCTTCAATTTTTTTTGAAGAGTTTGAGCATTGGTACTAATTCCTTCTGGAATGTTTGGTAGAATTCACATGTGAAGCCATCTGGTCCTGGATTTTTCTTTTTGGGGTGCTTCTTAATGACTGACTCAATTTCTTTACCTGTGATTGGTTTGTTGAGGTTGTCTATTTCTTCTCGAGTCAAAGTTGGTTGTTCATGCCTTTCTAGGAACTTGTCCATTTCATCTACATTGTTGCATTTATTAGCATGAAGTTGTTCATAGTATTGTGTCATTACTTCCTTTATTTCTGTGGGGTCAGTGGTTATGTCTCCTCTTCCATTTCTGATCTTATTTATTTCCATCCTCTCTCTTCTTCTTTTTGTCAATCTGGCTAATCTTATTGATTTCCTCATAAAACCAGCTTCTGGTTTTGTTGATTTTCTCAATTGTTTTCATGTTCTCAATTTCATTTATTTCTGCTCTAATCTTTGTTATTTCTTTCCTTTTGCTTGCTTTGGGATTTTTTTGCTGTTCTTTCTCTAATTCTTCAAACTGGACAGTTTAATTCCTCGATTTTTGCCATTTCTTCTTTTTTGATATAGGCCATTTAGGGCAATAAATTTCCTTCTTAGCACTGCCTTTGCTGCATCCTGTAAGTTTTGATATGTTGTGTTTTCATTTTCATTTGCCTTGAGATATTTACTGATTTCTCTTGCAAGTTCTCCCTTGACCCACTGGTTGTTTAAGAGTGTGTTATTGAGCTTCCACATATTTGTGAATTTTCTGGCACTCTGCCTATTATTGATTTCCAATTTCATTCCTTTATGATCTTAGAAAGTGTTTTGCATGATTTCAATCTTTTTAAATTTATTGAGACTTGCTTTGTGACCCAGCATATGGTCTATCCTTGAGAATTATCTATGAGCACTTGAGAAAAAGGTGTATCCTGCTGTTGTGGGGGTGTAATGTTCTATAAATGCCTGTTAAGTCTAGCTCATTTACTGTATTATTCAAATTCTCTGTTTCTTTATTGATCCTCTGTCTAGATGTTCTGTCCATTGATGAGAGTGGGGAACTGAAGTCTCCAACTATTATGGTGGATGTGTCTATTTCTCTTTTCAGTGTTTTCAGTGTTTGTCACATGTATTTTGGAGCATTCTGGTTCAGTGCATAAATATTTATGATTGTTATGTCTTCGTGCTGAATTGTTCCTTTTATTAATACATAGTATCCTTCTTTGTCTCTTTCAACTGTTTTACATTTGAAGTCTAATTTGTTAGATATTCGTATAGCTACTCCTGCTCTTTTCTGATTGTTATTTGCATGAAGTATCTTTTCCCAACCTTTCACTTTCAACCTATGTTTATCCTTGGGTCTAAGATGTTTTTCCTGTAGACAGCATATAGATGGGTCCTGTTTTTTAATCCATTCTGCCAGTCTATGTCTTTTGATTAGGGAGTTTAATCCATTAACATTTAGTGTTATTATTGTACAGGTAGTACTTTCTTCTACCATTTTACCTTTTGGATTTTATATGTCATATCTAATTTTCCTTCTTTTTACCTTTACTCATAATCTTCCTTTCTACACTCTTCTCCACACCTCTCTCTTCTGTCTTTTCATATCTGCCTCTTGTGCTCCCTTTAGTATTTCTTGCAGAGCTGGTCTCTTGGTCACAAATTCTCTCAGTGATTTTTTGTCTGAAAATGTTTTAATTTCTCCCTCATTTCTGAAGGACAGTTTTACTGGATATAGAATTCTTGGTTGGCAGTTTTTCGCTTTTAGTAATTTAAATATGCCATCCCACTGTCTTCTCGCCTCCATGGTTTCTACTGAGAAATCTACGCATAGTCTTATTGGGCTTCCCTTGTATGTGATGGACTGCTTTTCTCTTGCTGCTTTCAAGTTTCTCTCTTTCTCTTTGACCTCTGACATTCTGATTAGTAAGTGTCTTGGAGAACGTCTACTTGGATCTCTTCTCTTTGGGGTACGCTGCACTTCTTGGATCTGTAATTTTAAGTCTTTCATAAGAGTTGGGAAATTTTCAGCGATAATTTCCTCCATTAGTTTTGCTCCTCCGTTTCCCTTCTCTTCTCCTTCTGGGACACACACAAGATGTATATTCATGCACTTCATACTGTCATTCAATTCCCTGAGTCCCTACTCATATTTTTCCATTTTTTCCCCTATATTTTCTTTTTCTTGTTGAATTTCAGATGTTCTGTCCTCCAGTTCACTGATCCTACCTTCTGCCTCTCAAAATCTACCAGGGTAGGTTTCTATTGTTTTTTTCATTCTTTCTACCATGCCTTTCATTCCCATAAGTTCCATGATTTGTTTTTTCAGACTTTCAATTTCTCCTTTTTGTTCATTTCTTGCCTTCTTTATATCCTCCCTCAATTCACTGATTTGATTTTTGATGAGGTTTTCCATGTCTGTTCGTATATTCTAAATTAATGGTTTCAACACCTGTATCTCATTTGAATTGTTGGTTTGTTCCTTTGACTGGGCCATATTTTCAATTTTCCTAGTGTGGTTTGTTATCTTTCGCTGGTGTCTAGACATTTAATTACCTTAATTAGTTTATTCTGGAGATTGCTTTCACTTCTGTTACCTAGGGTTTTCTTGCTGGATGAATTTGTTGTCTATCTGTTCTTTGACCTTCAGTTCAATTTTTTTCTGGACCTCTAGCTTAGATTTTGTTTAACAGAGGAGAATTTTTCAGTTCTTGTTTTCTTGTTTCTTGCCCTGCCTGTATGGTGCCTTTTTCCCACCACCCTTAGGAGGGTCTACTTAGGTATTATAGACCCTAGCCGGATTTTCCCAGACCAAACTGGCCTCCTATCAGGAGGAAAGTCACCTGCAACAGTTTTCCCTGAGGGTGAGACCCAGCAGGTTGGAAGACTTTCCTGTGAAGTCTCTGGACTGTTTTTCTTATCCTGCCCAGTATGTGATGCTTGTCTGCCCGCAGGTCCCACCAGCATAAGATGATGCAGTGCCTTTAACTTTGGCAGACTCTCCCTCTTTGGGGTGTGGTGGAGACAGAGGCGAGATTGTAGGCTTGCTTTAATGGCTTCAGATTACCAAGTCCTGGTGTCTGAATTCCTTAAGGGAGGGATTCCACCTGAGTTGGGCTTCACCCCTCCCCTGGGGAAGGCACAGGCTCCAGACAAGCCCTCAAACGAGCTTGTTTCTGCCTATGCCTGGGGCAGTTACAGCCAGAGAAGTCCTGCCACTGTAGCCAAAGTCAGTCAAGCCTTTGTAGAAACACAGCCACAAAAACCCTGTTTCTTTTTCTGTTAGCCCTGCCCCCTGGCCCTGGGGCAAAAATGAGCGACCTCTGCTTTGACCACATTCACCTGAGCTGGGGGCCTATTTTTAGTTGTCAGAATTTGTTAATTAATTCCACAATTGGCGTTCAGTCGGGCTCAGCCCCTGCTGCTGGCAAAGTCTCTTCTTTCCCCTCTGGGAAGCAGCCTGCGTGGGAGGGGCGTCAGCCACCGCGGCTTGGGGAACTCATGGCTCTGGGGGGGCTCGCAGCTGGTCCAGCTGGTCCAGACTGGGGTATGCTGTGTGTCCGGTCACTGATGTGGCCCCAGGAGCTTTTCTATACTGTTTTTGGTTATTTAGTAGTTGTTCTGGAGGACAAACTAAATCACGCACATTGCTAAGTCGCCATCTTGGCCCACTTCCACTATAGAGCTTTTAAGGTGTGACCGTGATTGTGAAAACCTTGTGACTGATACTTCCTTTGCTGGCTTGAAAGGATGTACCCTAGAAAAGCCATGTTTTAATCCTAATCCCATTTTGTAAAGGCAGCCATTTCTTCTAATACTTATTCCATATTGTATATTTGAAACTGTAATTAGATCATCTCCCCGGAGATGTGACTCAATAAAGAGTGGTTGTTAAACTGGATTAGGTAGAAATGTGTCTCCACCTATTCAAGTGGGTCTTGATTAGTTTACTGGAATCCTATTAAAGAGGAAATATTTTGGAGAATGCAAAGATTCTGAGAGAGCAGAACGATGTAGCCACAAGAAACAGAGTCCACCAAACAGTGTCCTTTGAAGATGAAGAAGGAAAATGCCTCCCAGAGAACTTCATGAAACAAGAAGTCAGGAAAGAAAGCTAGCAGACGACACCATGTTCGCCATGTGCCCTTCCAGCTGAGAGAGAAACCCTGATTGTTTCTCTCTCAGAAACCATATGCTTTTCCACTTGAGAGAAACCCTGAACTTCATCAGCCTTCTTGAATCAAGGTATCTTTCCCTGGATGTCTTAGATTAGACATTTCTATAGACTTGCTTTAATTGGGACATTTCCATGGTCTAAAAACTGTTAACTTACAACTTATTAAACTTCCCTTCTTAAAAGCTGTTCTGTTTCTGGTATATTGCATTCCAGCAGCTAGCAAACTAGAACATTCCCTTTATCCAATGTATGGACAGATGAGTAAGAAAAAAAAAGATGAAAAAATAAATAAACAATGAGGAGATAAGGGGCAAGGAATGTTCTGGGTGTTCTTTTTACTTTTATTCTAATTTTTATTCTTTTTATTGTTTTTGGAGTACTAAAATTGTTCAAAAATTTATCATAATGATGAATGCACAGTTTTATGATGATACTGTGAACCACTGATTATAAACTTTAGATGATTATACCTCAATTAAAAAAAATCATTGAAGGATAAAAAAAAGAAGTCTTATTTAACAACCAAATTAGAGCAGAACCAACACATCTTATTCATCTTTGAAATGAAAGTATTACAGCACGTAGACAAGTGCTAAGCACACAGTAAGCATTCAATAAATGATGAATAATGAAATCATATTTAATGGATTTTAAACTACATACATGTTTCATGTACAACAGTTTCATTTGGGTTAAAAACTACAGAATCAAATGAAGTTCTAATGCATGCTACAACATGAATGAAACTTGAAGATACCACGTTGAGTGAAATAAACCAGACACAAAAGGACAAATATTATATGATTTCACTGATATGAAATAAGCAGAATATGCAAGTTTATAAAGTCAGAAACAATAACGCAGGTTACCAGAAGAGGCCAGCTGGTGGTGGGGAACAGGTAGTTAATGTTTAATTGGTAGGGAGTTTCTGTTTGGAGTGATGGAAAAGTTTTAAAACTGGATGATAGTGATGAAGGTACAACTTTGTGAATATAATCATCACTGAATTATATATTTGAATGTGGGTAAAGTGGAAAATTTTAGATTGTAAATAAGTTACTAGGAAAAAAAGCAGAGAACTGTACAAAATAAAGATGGAACCCTAATGTAGACTATGGGCTATAGTTAATAGTATAATTACAAGAATAATGTTTTATCACTTGTAACAAAGGTCACACACTAATGAAAAATGTTAATTGGGAAAACTGTACATACATATAAGATAGGGGTATATGAAAACACTGTGCAATCTGAATGATTTTCCTATAAACTTGCAACTGCTCTAAAATTTTAATAAACGACCACAGAATCATTTAGTGTTGTTTTAACCTTAGAATCAAATCTTCCTTAAGAGACACAAACACAGAAAAGGCTAAAAATCCCACCCTTACTCTTGATTAAATAGTATCCTTTAGAAATGAGCTTTAAAAACAAGCAAAAATTATTTCCTTCTAACCAGACACAAACAGGCTTTAAAAAATATAAGTCATACAAAACTAAGAACAGAAGTGATCGAATCATTATGAAGTCACAATAGGCTGAAAAAACCTGGCAATATGTCTACATGATTGGCCTTATTATACAGCAAATCTATTCCTCTAATGGATTTAACACTAACACTGCTCTTTGTCTTTCATTAATGCCCTTTCTTTAGCCAGAAAAGAACAGGATACAATTTTAAAGTCTAGAATTTCCGGGCTGATAAAAACATTAGGTATCCTTGAATTTCCTGCTCACATGTTTTCTCCTGACTCCCCTATTCACTACTGGAGACACTACCAATAGTTTAAGTTCAACATTCTTTATATTATCAAGCCTGGGGAAAGGAGATAAAAATCTGGCACTCAGACCATCTCTAAATAGATGTGGTGTCTCCAGGCATTTACCATCAAACTTTTAAAGGAGAAAAACAGAACCTATCTACCTGACCTTTGTTGAAATATAATATTTAACTGGTGGTTTCACCTTAGTTTTCAAATACTACATTTCCAAAGAAAGAGAATTCTTAATGCTACTATACTGCCTTTCCTAAACCCATTATTAATTGCAACTGTAGTACCTAGACATCAACAGGTTGTCTAGTTGGACACTGTGCATGTATACTAAGTCTATGCTAATAATAGAGCAACCACAGCCTCTTCCCTCTGTGCATACAGTTCAAAGAGCAAGAGATCCACAGCTGGAGAGGGTTCAATTCTCAGCATTAATTTTTACTAGTTGTATTATTTCAAACCAACAATTATTGCTGATAAACACAATGTGCCACCACTGAGCTAAGTTCTTAGAATATAAGGCACTGTTTAGTCCTTGTCCTTAAGGAGTTCACAGTTTTATGGGAACACAACAGAAGGAGAAATCAACTCTCCTAAGGGAAGGACAATCAAAGAAGGTTTAAGAAGGAGGAGGAGATGCTTGAATTAAATCTTCAGAGGAGAAAAAAATTAAAGAGTTCACCAATTGAATGCATGAGGCAGAGAAGGAAGAGGTATAGGGCATGAAATGGGCTGTATTTGGTGAAACAGGAGACTGTAAGAGTAGAAAGAAGTTTAAAGGTCACTATAAAATATCTTTTTTTAGCCATGTTAAGAGATTATTCTAAGCAAAAGTGGGAGTCTTTTAATTAATGGCCAATAGAGAACATTTATTAAATGCTTATCCAAGTACCAGAAACTCTTCTACTCCTCTAAGAATTTGAGATTGCAATCCTTGGTCTAGTCTAGAATAAGGGCCGAAATAAACAGAGTAACAGAAGAGATGAAAAGGCTCAAATACGGAGCTGTAAAGATTGAAATACAGAATGATTTCTGAGTTTTAGATTTGGATAACTGATTAAATGGCGATACTATTAATAAAGTCAGAAAGTATAAGAAGAGCTAACTTGAAGGAGAAAGAAAATAAATTCAAGACTGATCTTGCAATTTAAGCTCCCTGATTCAGACTCTATATCTCTAAAATGGAGATAAAAAATGCCAACCTCATAGCCTTGATGAGATGCTTCGTTGACAGCAGAGCACACTGATGAACAGCTAGACTTTCTGGGTCTGAATTTTGAACCAGTCACTCACTAGTTATGTGACTTTAAGCAAACTACTTAAATTCTCTGTGCTTCAGTTTCCTGTTGAGTAAAATAAAGATATAATGATTAACTTGTGTGCTAATGCACGATTTATGAGAATGGTGACAGTATTTGTAAAGGATTTAGAACAATGCATGGCACAGAGAAATACCATTAGTGTTTGCTAATAAATAACTGAGAAATTGCATTTAAAACATATCTTGGCTCACATTAAACACTCAAAAGTATTAATTTTCTTCCCTTCCCTGCCTAATCTGCCCACTCATCTCTCTTGCTTTGGGCTAGTGTCCTAGTAAGTGCTTGTAAATCTGGTCTTTAATAGATATTCCTTATCTCTTCTAGTCTTAAAACCTATTTGATTTGACAAATCAGATGGCTTTTAATGGAGAGAGGAGAGAAATATATCAAGAAGTATATATCAATTTCCCAAACAAGAAAATTTGAAGTAAAAAAAAGAAAACAGCAGAAGTCTTATTAGTAGTAGTAGTGATTTGGGATATAACTGGGGTAGAACAAAGTGTTCCAGGGAAGAATTCACAAGATGGAGTAATTCCCATCCAATTTATTTTTATCTAGTTACTGAGTTTTGTGTTGGTTTTTTTTTGTTTTTTTTTTTTGTTTGCTTTTTTTTTATGTAGTTCATTTGTCTGACTTTCCATTTGGTGTATGCCCTGTTCAGTAGCTCAGAGAAACAAATTCCACAGAGAAACACTTATCATTGCTTCTTTTATGAGCCATGAGTGTGGTGGTGATGACACAGGTGCTGTAATTGACATTAACATTTTTACTTTCAAAATTGTTTTGGAAATAGACATTTTTCATATCGACACAGACACAGTTCAATGGTTGAGTTCCCAAAAGCTTATTCGGCTATAGCAACGCTGTTAACAGCAGACTATTTGAGTATATTGATCCAAATAATTACTAAAAAGTTTTTCTTTATTTACAATTAAGGTAAACAATAAATTTGACAAAGCAATCATTTTATAAAAAACTTGCCTGTTTAAAACATTTTATTGTTTTGGTTAGGTATGATCTGTTTTGTTTTTTTCCAGAAACACTCAGAAAGAAGACATTTATCTTTATAACATAACATTTACATAACTGAATTGTTCTATTGCTAAACCCTATCTAGTATTGCATTAGACTTTGTTGCAAAAGACACTCAACTGAAACTACAACACACAATTGACTTAGAAAAACAAACTACCTAAAAATGAAATGCCAAAAATTCAGATATTGTCTAATTTAGCCCATGATGGGAAAAAAAAATCATTACCAACTTTTAGATAATAAAGCCATCCCTAAAAGATTTTAAATCAATTTCTTTTCTAATGGTGCACACACAGACACACATGGGAACACATTCGCCTTAATTAGGCAAAAAGATTGAGGGGGCGGGGGGATCACAATTTGTGGCTGGTTGAAGGGTAAAGAGGAAACAAAATGTGGATTTCAAAGTAATTTGTAAGGAGGGATGGATGGATGGATGGAAACAAAAAGCACAGACTTATATACTTGTTAGTTCCTTAAGGAAACTTTTGGAGAGCAATGAATCATGAGAGAAAGAGGATTCAGTGATCAGGAGAATTCTGGGCCACCAGATTTAACCACAACTCTAAGTTGGGGATTTGGATGCTAGAGAAAAATAAAGAATGTATCTAAGTTACCCAGGAGAAATCACCTTTTGCCTTGCCAACCCAACCATGCTTCCATCAAACTCTCAATATCCCAACATTATGAGTTTTCTGTATTTTTCACTTCTATTATAAAAAAATACAGATCAGTGAAAAATAAGATAAATTATTTTTAAAATAAGCAGGGAAACTAAAAGTTAAAAATTAATGCTTTATTTCACTGCATTTAAAATTTTACCTTAAAAAAACTGAAAATTAGTACTATGAATGATACACATATGTAAGTGATTAGGGTAAATGCACCGAGGTCTGTAACATCTGATGGATGAACAGACAGGGTATGTGTGTGTGTGTGTGTGTGTGTGTGTGTGATAAGACATATATCAATATATTAATGGTACATGTAGATTCTAGGTTGTAGGTACATGGATGTTCATTGTACTATTCATTCATTTTTTCTCTATGTCTGACATTTTCAAATAAAATTTTTGGAAAGGCAACTGTCAAAAAAATTAATGCTTTAAATTATTAAATTTAAAAATATACATTAAAAATGTAAAAATAACCCTATTCCACAAAAGTAGCAAAAAGGAGGATATGGAGAATAATATTCATAAAATTCCTAAGACTAACCTTGATCAAAAAACGTGCCAGCATCTTATGAGGAAATCTAATTAGATGTTGTTGGAAGAAGGGAAGAATTATTCAATTAATTGTATTGGAACTACTGGTTATCTGTCTGGAAAAAAATCAAGTCATACATTCACTTCACTCCAAAGGGCACAATAAATTCCACATCATTCAAAAGGGTTAACATAAAAAATAAGAGAAGAAAGGATGGGAAAAAGGAAGGATGATAGAAAATAAGAGTAAAAAGAAAAAGTAGGGAGGTGTGAATGTGGCTCATTGGCAGAACTCTCGCCTGCCATGCCAGAGACCCAGGTTCAATTCCTGGTGCCCGCCCATGCTAAGAAACAAAAAAAAAGAAAAAGAAAAAGTAAACTTCAAAAAAAATTAGGACAAAATACAGGTGAATATCTATTTGATCGCTAGAAGGGAAAGGACTTTCATAAAAGCAAATCATCACAAAAAAATACAGTGCTAAATATCACTATACAAAAATTTGGAATATACATTGTGGTAGTTGAAGCTGTAGGTACTTGGAAAAACACATTCTTAAATCTAATCCATTCCTGTGGATGTAAATCCACTGTTAAGTAGGATCTTTCAGAGATTACTTCAATTAAGGTGTGACCACCTCAATTAGGTTAGGCCTTAATCCTATTACTTGGAGTATTTTATAAGAGAATGAAATTCAGATAAGAGAAACCACAGAAATAAGAAGCTGAAATCAGTGAAACCCAGAAGAGAAGGGAAAGACTAGGAGTCACCGCTATTCGCCTTGCCATACAACAAAGGAGCCAAGGATTGCTGGCAGCCAGTTTTCAGAAAGAAAGCATCGTCTTGATGATGCCTTGATTTGGATATTTTCCCGGCCTCAAAACTGTGAGTGAATAAAATTCCCATTGTTTAATCCAAATCATTTCATAGTATATGCTTAAGCAGCAGTCTAAGAAACTAAAACATATATACTTATATTAACCAAGATAAAAACACATTAACTTGGGGAAAATAACATAAAGCAAGAGTATTAAAAGTCTGTGTTGTGCTTGCTTCGGCAGCACATATACTAAAATTGGAACAATACAGAGAAGATTAGCATGGCCCCTGCATAAGGATGACACGCAAATTTGTGAAGCATTTCATATTTTTTCAAAGAAAAATAAAATTAAAAGTCTGTGTTGAAGCGGGACCACTTCTACACCTTTTTCCATCCCAGGGTGGACCCAGGCAGCCATCTCACTGGGAATGTGGTTTATGCGGGCACAAAGCAGGGCTGAGTGGCAGCCCAGGTTCCTACTCTTGAAAGCAGATGGTCACTCCCCCACAGGAAGGGCAAGCTGACCAGCTTTTCCTGGGCTGGGGTCCTGGCAGGCTTGTGCAGGGACTCACTTGTTGGACTCACACCCATCCTGGTTGCATTCGTTGGCGTCACTGTAGCGGACTTTGCTTTGGGTCATGACAAGATATAGTTGGTGATTCTACCTTTACCCTATAAATTAATTCTTGTCAACTCCTTAGAATTTGAAGAGACAATGCCTGGCCTGGTATCACACCTAATGAAAATAATGGACTTTCAAAAGATAGTCCATCAAAGAGATAAAGACTTTCCTTGAAGTTTTTCAGAAAAAGGAAACTAAAAGAGCTTTGGATTTTACAGATTCTAAAGAAAATGAAGAAAAAGCTTCTGAATATAGGGTATCTAAAATCAATCAAGTTGTTCCTGCAGCACAGTCCTCCTCCATCAACTGTAGGAAGAGAGAGAACTTGCTACCATTTGTAGGATTGAATAATCTTGGCAATACTTGTTATTGTATTAGTACACTTCAGGCATTATATTTTTGTCCTGGTTTTAACCCTGGAGTAAAGTATTTATTTAATATTATTTCAAGGAAGAAAGACGCCCTGAAGGATGAAGCCAACCAAAAAATAGATAAGGGAGATTGCAAGGAAGATTCTTTGGCAAAACATGAATATTCAACTTACAGTCCTTAATTATTTCCATTGAACAGCTTCATGCTAGTTTTCTCTTAAATCCAGAAAAATGTACTGATGAACTCATTGTTCAGCCAAGGAGACTGCTTACTTAGGAACTCAATCCTAAGTATGAAGGATATCTCCAGCTTGATGACAGGAAGTATTACAATGTATTTGGGAAAACAGACAAGAAACATGCCAACTCCTAAAAGAGAAGAGGTGAAAAATGTGGCAGAGCTATCTACTAAGGTAGAGGAAAACCCTCACTAGAAAGAAGAAGGGAGGTGTATTAGCATAGAGATTGACAACTGAGGCATTTTGAAGATTAGAAAGAAAAACAAAAGAAAATGGGAAAAGAAAAAGTGGCACTGAGTTTGGTAACAGGAAGAACAAAAGCTAAAGTATACAAGGAACACCAGAAACTGGAAGAGAGCCAGAGACAAACTAGATCAAAAAGAAAAGCTACAGAGAATACATTAGAGATCCCTCCTAAAATAATCCCCAAGAATGCTTCTGAAAATGAAAGTGTGAAGTCCACCCAAAAGTACTCAAAAGTTAAAATAATTGGTTAAAAGGTGGAGATGTTTAGTTGTAAAATTTATATTTTGGGTAGCTCATTACCTAATTTAATTTGTATGGTCAATTAAGTTGAACAATATAAGTACATGTAATCTTGAATAGGTGTGAGATCTTTTTGGTCTGTCCATGTTAGTGTGATGCCCCAATATAGTAAAGAGTAATTTGGGCAATGAACAAAAAAATAAAATAAAATTTAAAAATTTTTCAAAGTTTCCTCGGGGGACTAGGGAAAAAGGAGGAAATATTCAACTTATCCATATTCTCGCAAGCAGTGGGGGCAACCAAATCAATAAGCTGAGCCCTCACTCTTGGGGTCTGCCCCTATGAAACTTATTCCTGCAAAGGATAGGCTAAGCCTACTTAAAATGAGGCTTAAGAGCCACCCTCAGAGAACCCCTTTTGTTACTCAGATGTGGCCTCTCTCTCTAAGCCAACTCAGCAGGTAGACTCACTGCCCTCTCCCACTACATGGGGCATGACTTCTGGGGGTGTAAATCTCTCTGGCAATGTGGACAGGAATCCCAGGATAAGCCGGGACCAGACATGAAGAGATTGAGTAAGACTTCTTGACCAAAATGAGGAAGAGAGAAAGGAGACAAAACAAAGTTTCAGTGGCTGACGATTTCAAATAGTCAAGAGGTTATCCTGGAGGTTATTCTTACGCTTTATACCAGTATCCCTTTCTAGCTTATAGTGTATTGGAGTGGCTGGAGGGAAGTACCTGAAACTGCTGAGCTGTGTTCCAGTAGCCTTGATTCCTGAAGATGACTGTATTAACAATATAACTTTTACAATGTGACTGTGTGATTGTGAAAACCTGTGTCTGATGCTCCTTTTTTCCAGGGTATGCACAGATGAGTAAACAAATATTGTTAATAAATAATGGGGGGGAAGAGGTAAAATAAATTGGGTAGATTGAAATACTAATGGTTAATGAGAAGGAGAGATAAGGGGTATGGTATGCATGAGATTTTTCTTTATTTTTATTTTTCTGGAGTGATGCAAATGTTCTAGAAATGATCATGATGATGAATACACAACTATGTGATGATATTGTGAGCAACTGATTATATGCTTTTGATGAGCTATATTTACATGAATATATCTCAGTAAAAGTATTTAAAAGAATTATAAAATAAAAAAGAACTCATTTCTTGGAAGTGAAAGTTTAACAGAAAGAAGAGAAGATTTTCAGGACATCAGTATACCAGTACAAGAAGATGAGCTTTCCAAATTAGAGGAGCATTCTGAAATTTTTCCAGAGCCAAAAACAGAAATGAAGACACTGAGATGGGCAATTTCACAATTTGCTTTAGTAGAGAGGGTTGTAGGAGAGGATAAATATTTGTGTGAAAATTGCCACCAATATACTGAAGCTCAGTGAAGTCTACTGTTTGACAAAATGCTTGAAGTTATAACCATTCATTTGAAGTGCTCTGTGCTAGTGACTTGGAGTTTGACTGTTTTGGTGGTGGGCTTACCAATAGCAACACTTCTTTTACTGACACCCCTTAAATTATCACTAGAAGAACGGAGCACAAAGCCAACCAAGAACAGCTATGAATTATTTTCAGTTGTGATGCATACTGGTATTATAATTATTAGTGGGCACTACACTGCTTCTATTAAAGTCACTGATCTTAACAGTTTAGAGCTAGATAAGGGAAATTTTGTGGTTGTCAAAATGTGTGCAATAGGTAAGCCTGAACCATTGAATTAGGGGGAAGCATGGGGAGTGGTTGAACATTACAATGTAAAGAAGTGTCTATTAGAGTCTGTGGAAATACATAGCCACAGTAAAGTTTTTTTTAAATATTTTTATCGATAAAACAACATACAAACACAAACATTCTTTACATATGAACATTCCATACTTGGTGTACAATCAATGGCTCACAATACCATCACATAGTTGTACATTCATCACCATGATCATTCTTTAGAACATTTGCATCATTCCAGAAAAAGAAATAAAAAGAAAAAACTCATACATCCATACCCCTTACTCCTCCCTCTCATTGACCACTAGTATTTCCATCTACCCCATATATTTTAACCTTTGTTCCCCCCTTTCATTGATCACTAGTATTCCAATCTACTCAACTTATTTTAACATTTGTTCCCCCTACTATTCATTTCTCATCCACATTTTTTATTCATCTATCCATACCATAGACAATAGGAGCATCAGACCCAACCAAGTAAATTTTGAACAAAAAAAATGCAGATGGTATTGGGCTTCTTGGAGGACAAAGGAGCAAAGCAGATCATGAGCTATACAACAAAACCTCTAACCCTGATAAAGTTGCCAGTGTAGCATTTTCTGAAAATAGAAATCTGAGACTAACAATACTAATGGGACCCATGAATCTCAGAGAAACAAGGAATCTGTTAACCAAACAGGCATTAACATTAGTGGTTTTTTAAAATTTTCATATGTAAAGCTGAAAGGAGTATGAAGGGAGATGGTTGCTTTTTTGATGATTCTGAAATGAAAGTTACTAAGGAAAAGGACTTTTTGAATTATCTTTCCCCTTCTACATCTCCTACATGTACTCCTGACTTGTTATTTTATAAGAAATTATAGAATGAGTATATTTTTCCTGTTTACATATTAAACAAACCTGGACAAACAACAGTAAGTGTAATTATAGCAAAGAGTCTTTAGCTTATCTTTGGAAGCTACTGAAAACCATGTTAATTTTTTGAATTCACTTTCCTTACTAGAGACTATGATACATTAGCTTCTGGGAACAAACATGTATAAATTCTTAAACTAATGATCCAAAATGGAAGCATTTAAACACTTTTGAATTTACAGCTATCTTTTGTGTTTGTGTTTAAAATAAAGTGCTTGTATTTGTATTCTTCATATTTTGGAGTAATTATCCACATAATGTGTATAAATCCTGTGGTATTTCAGCTAAGAAGCAGAAATCTCATTCAGTACATTTAGTCTTATAACACAGATGTAAATCTGAATCTTTGATGGGTTGTATGAGAAGCACAGAGTCTAGATGTATGTATTCGCAATGGTGTTCATTTTGTGCCTTGAAATACTTTGAAAATGTCTCAGAAAACTTGGACAGTCCCCTTCCATCATTAGAAAAATTTTAAATGTAGTTATGAAGATGATTCTGTACTCTAGTAAACTAATCTTTTGGTGCATGGACTAATTTGTTATCTTTTATTCTGCACAATCCGTATTTATATCAAACTTAAAAGTGGTGACCTTAAATTTAACTTTTTCTAAAAACTGGGAGGTCAATAAAATTTGAACAGCTTAACTAAAAAAAGGAGTCTATGTTAAAAAATAATAAAATAAAATAAATAATAATAATAAAAAATATATTTCTTAATATATATGGATTAGGGATTGAATCATGCCTCTCACAAAAAGCATGTTTAGGTCCTAACTTTTGTCCTGCGAATATGAACCAATTTATGAGTATGAACTTGGAAGATATACTAGTTAAGGTATTCCCAAACTTAATGAGGGTGGGCCATAATCCAATATGGTTAAAGTTCTTATAAGCAAAGGAAATAGGACACAGAAAGAAAAACCACGAGGAGCAGCCAGGAGCTGGAAGTCAATGGAATGCAGAAGTAAAAGAAGATGTCACCATCTGCACTGCCATATGACAACAAAACCAAAGAACCCCAAAGATTGCTGGCCAGCCAAAAGATACAGACCCTCCCTGGAAGAAAGCAAGCCTTCTAGTCTTTGAAACCATGAGCCAGTAAATTCCTGTTGTTAAGCCGATCTAGTGTGTGATATGCATTTTAGTAGGTGGGAAAGTAAAACAACATATAACGCTCATATGCAGCTTTTTTAAATATTGAAATTATAAAGAGACTATAATAAATGGATAAATTACAACTGACAATAACTATACAAAAATAGCTAACAAACATGAAAAATGTTCAATTTTACTATAAATCAAAGACAAAGTTTAAAATAATGCACTATGTTTCCTATATCAAAGTAGCACAATTAAGGAAGGAAAAAAACCCTCCTGGTTGGGTCCAGTCTACCATTCAACACCTTCCTCATACACCAACTGTGCTTACGTTATCTGGTAGGGATGTAAACCCTTCTGACGGTGATTATGGCAGTTTGTATGAGGAAACTTAAAAATATTTTTTATCTTTTGATGTAATAATTTCACCTTTAGGAATATATACCTAAGGAAATAATCAAAATCGCAACAAAGATTTCTACAGTTTTATTGTTATTTTTTATTCAAGGCATTATTTAAGATAGCAAACAACTTAAACCAAATGTTTAAAATTAGGTGAAATGACTGCTGAAATGATGACAGTATGAAATATCACAGAAAAACTGAAGATTTTTTTTTTAAACTTTAACAACATGAGAAATAACGTTAAGTAAAAAGCAAGATACAAAGTTCTATCTTCAGGTACAATGTGAACTCAATTATGTATTTTTTAAGTGGTAAATTACATTTGATACTCTGGATAACTTTGTCCAGTATGATATTCTAGATAACTTTGTCCTTTATTTGAATTTTCCACAACGAAAAAACAAGAGTGATTTGCGAGGGTGGTGGAGAAAAAGTGGTAAAGGAAAGAACAGCAAGAAGAATCTTATGCTGTGGAACAAAAGTAAAGACAAACAAGAAAACCCTAACGAGGGGAATTTTAAAGAATATTTTTCAGTAGTATCTTACACTTCCTTTCAGGGAAACATTTTTAGCAGCTTTTATCTATGCATATATACAAGAGCTCAAACTGTCACTTTCTTCTCAAATAGCTTTTCTGCTGGTGACTCCTCTAGAAGCTTATAAAGAAGAGAGACAAAATGTAGAGCACTAGCTTTAAGGACTCTTCCTTTATCTGTTGTAAGGGAAATAATGCCTAATTCAAAAGACTAATAGACCTAAAATATGTATTTTGTGTTAAAGGTGAGGGTTTGGTGTGAGCAGAGAACAGCCAATGAATGGACAAAGCAAGTGAGAAGTGAGAGGTGGTGTGACATGCCGGTAAAGGAAAGGGAGGGGCAAGCTTGGAAACCAGCCTGAATACATAAATCACTCAGAAGCTCTACTATAAAAAGTTTAGTCATCTTTGAACACCTGCTTTTCATTTTCTTAAAAGTAAACTTCTAATGGGAATGAGAGACAGACAGGCAGGAAGGCATTTGCAGACAAAATGAAACAAATTTAAGTAAGATTTTAAAATATAAATTTCCAAAATAAACGCAAGACTTCAATTTCAAATGTAATTTTTTTTTTTTTTTTTTTGCATGGGAACCGGGAATCAAACCCAGGTCTCCAGCATGGCAGGAGAGAATTCTGCCACTGAGCCACAACTGCACTACCCCAATTTTAAATATAAATTCATTTTAACTTAACAACTTAAGAGCCAGAAGCATCACTCTTTTCAGGGGAAGAGGGGAGGGGAGGAGGGGGTGGGGGGCCAAAAATTAGATAAGACTAAAATTAAAACATGTTATCACCAAGTTTACAATTTTAAGACAGAAGTAGCTATGCCCTGCTTTTAGTTCTTTTAAGTTATTTCAAGTCTCCCAAGAAACTTTTTAACCATCATGAGTTACCAAAGAAAAAACTACTCCCAACTAAAAGCAGACACTACCACATGACTTATCAAACTCAGATACTGTGTCAAATACACAGACCACTTGATTTCTGCAACCGTGAGAAAACCCAGATGGTATCCACCTCGTTAATATACCATAATACAAAAACCCCGGAGGCAGAAAAAATATATACTGTTAAGTGCTGATGACCTTTAGGAATAATGCCTGAACAGCTTATTATGTGACTAAGTATCAGACCAGAACCATATCATGTCATTAGCTTGCAATTTTTAGAACACAATTCTGGTTTATTTATGGAAAATATAGGAGAGAAAAAAGGATCTAAAATGGAATAAAAAGTAAATTGTATAGTTTGTTGTCAAGGATATCCTGCAATTCAAGTAAGTATATGGCAAACCTCCCATAAATGGGCTTTGAGTTCAATTCTATTCAGCATTTTTCTAGATTCCACAAGCGGTCCAAGAATTGGAAATTGACTTCACAAAGAGGCAAGACTGTTGGAATAGCAGAATTTGAAAATAGAGACTATGTTATCTAGTTCATCTCCCTCATTTTACAGAAATGTGGCCAGCAGTCATTTGGCTATATGGTGGACAAGCTCAGACTAGAATCAAAGCCACCAACCATGAGTGGCCCCCTGTTCTGGCTGGAGAGTCCACAGTGCAGTAGTAGATCTAGAACACTGACCTGTCCCTTCACAAAAACAGAACATGAGATCAATGGCAGCTAGAGCCAGACTGGACTGCATGAAATAAATTTTGCTCTGATGCTGATTTCCATGTCTAATCTTCACTTCCCATCTTATGATTACAAATATGTGACTCATATAACTTGTTTTTCAATCTGCTTTGTTACGATGCCCAAAGAATGACTTTTTTACACAAGACTTTATGGAAATCAAAATATTATAATTAAAGGCTTCTTGTAGGCTATTAGGATTAGCATTATAGAAGTTGGTCACTATTATATGATGTAGATTTAGCCTGGGAACCTATCCACATTTATTTCCTCATAAAATTTTGTCCCCAAGGCTCTCAAAATCTTATACACTGTATGGGATCATGGGTATTACTTACCCAGGACTCCTGATAATGAGGACAAATCTTAAGCATACATATATTCAGATCTCTGGAATCTGCCAGAAGTATTCTATAACAGATGAAATAAGATTTCTAAAGTAAAAAAATGTTTTTCCCCCTTTGGGGAATGGTGAGAATGGGGAGAAATTCAACTTCCCCAAGTTGAATTCTTGATATTCTCACAAGCAGTCTGGACAACCAAAGCTATAGGCTGAGCCCCCAGTCTTGGGGTTTGTTCATATGAAACTCAACCCCACAAAGGATAGGTCAAGTCTACTTAAAATTCAGGCCTAAGAGTCACCCCCAAGAGAACCTCTTTTGTTGCTCAGATATGGCCTTGCTCTCTAGCCAACACAACAAGCAATCTTACCACCCTCCCCCTGTCTACGTGGGACATGACTCCCAGGGGTGTGGACCTTCCTGGCAACGTGGGACAGAAATCCTAGAATGAGCTGAGACCCAGCATCAAGGGATTGAGAAAACCTTCTCGAACAAAAGAGGGAAGAGGGAAATGAGACAAAGTGTCAATGGGTGAGAGATTCCAGAGTCGAGAGGCTATCCTGGAGGTTATTCTTAAGCACTGAGCAGATATCACCTTGTTATTCAAAATGTAATGGAGAGGCTAGAGGGAACTGCCTGAAAATGTAGAGCTGTGTTCCAGTAGCCATGTTTCTTAAGGATGATTGAATAATGATATAGCTTTCACACTGTGACTGTGTGATTGTGAAAACCTTGTGTCTGATGCTCCTTTTATCTACCTTGTCAACAAATGAGTAGAACATATGGAATAAAAATAAATAATAGGGGGAACAAATGTTAAAATAAATTAAGTTTGAAATGCAAGTGATCAGTGAAAGCAAGGCGTAAGGGGTATGGTAGGTATAATCTTTTTTTTTCTGTTTTAATTTTATTTCTTTTTCTATTGTCTTTTTATTTCTTTTTCTGAATGGATGCAAATGTTCTAAGAAATGATGAATATGCAACTAAGTTATGATATTGTGAATTACTGATTATCTATGTTAAAGTTATATTTCATTTGTTAAATTTTTTTAGTTAATAAATTTTTTTAAAAAATGCTTTTCTTCCCAAAATGGAAATATCTTTTTCTATTTATTAAAGTAAATAATGTTTCATATAAAAATGTGAAAATAGCCACAAGCACATTGTTTCAATTTGCTGATGCTGTCAGAATATAATATACCAGAAATGGATTGGTTTTTACAAAGGGGATTTATTAGGTTACAAATTTATAATTTTAAGGCCATGAAAATGTCCAAATTAAGGCATCAATAAGAGGATCCCATCACTTAAGAAACACTGAAACCCATTAGAGGTTTCTCTGTCACATGGGAAGACACATGGCAATGTCTGCTGGCCCTTTTCTGCTGGATTGGCTTCCAAAATGGCTCTCTCAGCTCCTTGGGTCCTTCTGATCTGCAAATGTCTGCATCTGTGTGTTCTCCAAAATGTTTTCCTCTCTTAAAGGACTACAGTAAGTGGATTAAGACCCACCTTGAATAGGTGGAGTCAAATCTTCATCTAATTAAAAGGTTCCATCTACAAATGGGTGGGTCACATCTCCATGGAAACAACTTCATCAGAAGGTCCCATCCAACAGTAGGTCTGCTGCCCTCACAAGATTGGATTAGAAGAACATGGCTTTTCTGGGGTAAATAACAGTTTCAAAACAGCACACACATAAATTGTAAAGTGAAAGTGACCTCACTCCTACCTCCCATAATATCCAGTTTTAACTGTTGGGTGACAGACTGGTGTTAGACTGCCTGGATTTAAATTCTGGCTCTGCCACTTAGGAACTGTGAGACCTCTCAGGGTATCAGTGTCCTTATCTAAAAAAACAGAGATAATGACAGCAAGTGAGAATTAATAGCTAGTGTTTATTGAGTACTTTACAAAGTTTAGGCATTGCTCCAAGTACTTAAAACATATTAATCAATTTTAATAAAATGACGGGTATGTGTGTAAAACACTTAGAACAGTGCCTGAATCTTAGTCCAGTCCTCATTAGATGTTAGCTGTTATGATATGTCCTTCCAAACACTTTAAGGCATATGTAAAAACACACACACAGCTTTAATATAAATGGACTGATACAAAGTGTCAATAATTTGCTTTTTTCCTTACTATATTGCAGATACCCTTCATTATTAATATAAACAGATCCATTTCATCCTTTTAAAGGAGCATACAGTAATAATATTTTCTAAAATATACTGAGTTTTGTGTGAGATACTGGGTTTTATCTGTATCATCTCACTTAATCTTCATACCAACTCTAAAAAAGCATGTGTCATTATTAATCCCATTTTAGAGAAGAGGAAAGAGACTTAGATTAAGCAACTTGACCAAGATCATATAGCTAGACATGGTGGAGCCAGAATTTGAACTTAGGTTCCTGTAAAATTAAGTCACCATGGCACACAGCCTTCTGTAGTGCCACAGTTTAAAAAAATGTTCACTAATAGATATTTAGGTATTTTCATTTTAGGGGAGGAGAGGCATTTTTAGCAATACAGAAACGAATATATTGGATCACAGATGGTGTACTCTTTCCCTTATCATCTTATCATACACTTCCAGACATGCACTTTCTGAGCCAAAGAGTGTACACAAATTTTGATATATACTGGTAGGTTGCTTTCCAGAAAAGACAGTGCCAATGGGCCATCAAGAGTTATAAGAGAGATTTCCGGAGAAGATGGCGGTTTAGTAAGGCACGCAGGTCTTAGTTCCTCCTCCAGAACAACTACTAAAGAACTAGAAACAGTACAGAACAGCTCCCGGAGCCACGACAGAGACCAAACAAACAGCGTACCCCATTCTGGAACGGCTGGACCAGCTAAGAGTCTCCACTGCGGTGAGGTCCCCGAGAGGCACGCGCTTTCCCGGGCCACGGCGGCTGGCGGCTGGAGCTCCCTCCCTCCTTCCCGGACCAGCTGGGAGCTCGGGATCAGGTTTCCCAAGCCGTGGTGGCCGGCGCCCCTTCCCGGGCCAGCTGGGAGCCTCGGAGCAGCGATCCCCCAACCCGCGGTGGCCAGCGACCGGAGCCCCTTCTACACACGCGGCTTCCCGGGCCGGCTAGGAGATTTGGATCGGTGGTTCCCCAAGCTGCGGTGGCCGGCACCCCTCCCCCACGTGCGGCTTCCCGGGCCGGCTGGGAGCCTCGGAAAAGCGGTCCCCCAAGCCGCGGTGGCCAGCGACCGCAGCCACTTTCGCACACGCGGCTTCCCGGGCCGGCTGGGAGCCTCGGAAAAGTGGTCCCCCAAGCCGCGGTGGCCAGCGACCGCAGCCACTTCCACACACGCGGCTTCCCGGGCCGGCTGGGAGCATCCGAACTGGTGCCCCTCCCTGACAGGCGACTTCCTGGAGGGAAAGGAAAGAGTCTCCAACAGTAGCAGAGACTGAGCCCAACCTAACACCAATAGTGGCATTAATGAACAACTTCTGACTACTAAAAATAGGCCCTCAGCTCAGGCAAAACTAATCAAGGCAGAAACTGCCGATTGGGCTAACTGAAAAAGAGGAAAGGGGGCGAAACAGAGCCTTCTGCGGCTGTTTCTACAGAGGCTTCGTTGCCTCTGGGCTCAGCGCTGGGATTACATTGGTTACAACTGCCCGGAACGCAGAAACAGACTGCCTTCAGGGCTCTCTACCACCTGAATCTTCCCCGCGGGAGGGGTGAAACACAACCTAGGTGGATTCCCTCTGTCAAGGAACTCAGATCCCAGGATTTCACAATTTGAAGCCATTAAAACCAACCTACCTTTCCTCTGTATCCACCACACACCCAGCAGCAAGAGTCTTCCAAAGTTAAAGGACCCACAACAACTTTTGCTGGTGGGACCCGCAGACAGACAAGCACCACATACTGGGCAGAATAAGAAAAACAGAGCCCAGAGACTTCACAGGAAAGTCTTTCACCCTGCTGGGTCCCACACTCAGGGAAATCTGATTAAATGCCCAGACACCAGCAAAAAATAACGAATCACACCAGGAAAATTGAAGATATGGCCCAGTCAAAGGAACAAACCAATAGCTCAAATGAGATACAGGAGCTGAGACAACTAATGCTGAATATACGAACAGAAATGGAAAACCTCTTCAAAAACCATATCAATAAATTGAGGGAGGACATGAAGAAGGTATGGGATCAACAAAAAGAAGAAATGGAAAGTCTGAAAAAACAAATCACAGAACTTATGGGATTGAAAGACACAGTAGAAGAGATGAAAAAAACAATGGAAACCCACAATGGTAGATTTAAAGAGACAGAGGATAGAATTAGTAAACTGGAGGATGGAACATCTGAAATCCAAAAAGAAACAGAAACTATAGGGAAAAGAATGGAAAAATTTGAGCAGGGGCTCAGGGAATTGAATGATAATATGAAGTGCACAAATATACGTGTTGTGGGTGTTTCAGAAGGAGAAGAGAAGGGAAAAGGAGGAGAAAAACTAATGGAAGAAATTATCACTGAAAATTTCCCAACTCTTATGAAAGACTTAAAATTACAGATCCAAGAAGTGCAGCGCACCCCAAAGAGAACAGACCCAAATAGGCATTCTCCAAGACACTTACTAGTTAGAATGTCAGAGGTCAAAGAGAAAGAGAGGATTTTGAAAGCAGCAAGAGAAAAACAATCCATCACATACAAGGGAAACCCAATAAGACTATGCGTAGATTTCTCAGCAGAAACCATGGAAGCTAGAAGACAGTGGGATGATATATTTAAGTTACTAAAAGAGAAAAACTGCCAACCAAGACTTCTATATCCAGCAAAATTGTCCTTCAAAAATGAGGGAGAAATTAAACATTTTCAGACAAAAAGTCACTGAGAGAATCTGTGACCAAGAGACCAGCTCTGCAAGAAATACTAAAGGGAGCACTAGAGTCAGATACAAAAAGACAGAAGAGAGAGGTATGGAAAAAAGTGTAGAAAGAAGGAAAATCAGATATGATATATATAATACAAAAGGCAAAATGGTAGAGGAAAGTATTACCCAAACAGTAATAACACTAAATGTTAATGGACTGAATTCCCCAATCAAAAGACATAGACTGGCAGAACGGATTACAAAACAGGATCATTCTATACATTTTATACATTTTATAAAATGTATAAAAGTGTTTCACACAACTATGGGGATGTAAGAGTCCAAGAGCTGTAGGGCAGGCTGCAAGCTGGCAGCTCCAATGAAGGTCCTCAAAAACTCTCAGGAGAGGCTGACTAGCTGAAGCAGAAAGAATGACTGTCTATTCTGAATACTCCTTAAAAGCCTTCTGGTGATTAGATTAAGCATCACTCGTTACAGAAGACTCCCCTTAGCTGAATGCAAATGCAGTCAGCAATGGATGCAGCCAGCTTGGTCACGATTTTAGTCCATGAAACATCCTCACAGCAACAGACAGGCCAGCGCTTGCCTAACCAGACAACTGGGCACCACCACCTGGCCAAGCTGACACATGAACCTGACCATCACATTATACAACTTAAGAAAAATCAGAATATGCTCCAGCTCTTACAGGAACTGCAATGATTACATCAGGAGCACAGCACTTTTCCTGTAAATCAACAGGATCAAATCAAACACTGTTGCCACATAACTCAAAGGTAGAGACTGAACTCAAAGGTAAAAAATGTAAGATTTGTTATTCAGTTACGACATTAAGACCTTGTTGCCTATTTGGACCATCATGTATCATTTTTTCCCCTAAAATTTACTGTTCAACAGAAAACTTTCCAGCTTAGGTAATGAACTTCTGAAAAGCAACTGGTCATTGTCCCTTTTATCATTATCACCATTGCTGCTGTCATCATTTTGGCGACCATTTATTAGGTACCTTCTCTGTGCCAGACACTATTGTATATATCATTTCACTTAGTGTTCAACACCCATCTGAGTTAGGTACCATTTCCTCCATTGTACAACTGAGGAAGGAGGCTCAAAGAAGTTAAATTACTTGTCAGAGTCCTCTCAACTAGAAAATGGCAGAGCTGAGATTTGAACCCTACCAGACCCAAGACCTATTGTATATATCATTTCACTTAATGTTAACACTCATTTGAGTTAGGTACCATTTCCTCCATTGCACAACTGAGGAAGGAGGCTCAAAGAAGTTAAATTACTTGTCAGAGTCCTCTCAACTAGAAAATGGCAGAGCTAAGATTTGAACCCTACCAGACCCATGACCTATTGTTCTAAACATGACACCTACCCTTAGGACCACACTACTCAACAAAGCTAGGCCAGATATAAATGTGTAACTTCCTAAAAGAAACTCAAGAGAATTACTGGTCTTTTTTCCCATGAGCACCTTATTTTATTCTTGGTAACTATATAATTTCTGGTTTTAAAGAAACTTTAAAGGATTTGTCCATCCTTTTACCAGAAACAAGGCTGAGTTAACCTATCCCCAGCCCATCTGCACTCTTGCCCATAGGGCTCCAGAAGCTCTTGAAAGGCATTTTATAAACTCTTGTTGGGAACTTTTGCAAATATTTCACAGATTATTTAAAATACACATAAATTATCCTATGTTATTCTCATTTATTTGTCTAAACAGGAACACTGAAAAGTCATAATCCCAGCAAGCATGGTATCAGCAGGGAGTTAAGTTAAAGCCCAGGTTTCAGCGGCATCTAGATGGATTCACAGGAGTTTGGAATACCCTCAGGAACCCAGAACGAGGAAGATCCTCTGACCTCGTTTCTTAGTAGCAACAAAAGAGTCCCTCTTATCTGCCATCAGTCTTTCAATCAAAAAGTTCTTATATCTAACCTACATCACTCTCACTGAAATTCAAACCCATTTCTTGTCTCATATTCTCCACAAAAATGTACAATGTCATTAAAGCAAGTAAGTTTTTCAAATTATCACAGCAAGTAAGTAAAAAAGAGCTGTTATCACTATTGGCTTTCTTTGTTCATTTTTCACTGCATAATCAAAAGTTTTTTCATGTTCATTCGGTGTGTTTTTACTTATTCACCTCAAGAAAATTGTGACTGATTTGAAAATAAAGCTACCATTCTGAAATCTTCATAAGTAGTACATATCTAAGAATTTAAAAACAAATTCTCTGTGATTTTAAAGAACTTTATTAATAAAAACAATACCGCGGGTAAATTTTATCAAACATGACTGTGTCAGGTACAGAGCTAAACATTTAACATGGATAATGACATTTTGATCACCACAACTCTATAAAGCAGGTGTTTCCCACATTTATAAATGAGGAAACTGAGGCTTAGTTGAGTCACCAGCCTAAAGATCTACAGCTAGTAAATGAAATCCGGTCGGACTCATAGCAAAGCCTAAGTTCATAACCCATTCAGCTATATTGTTTCTCATGTGACCTTTTTTCACAACGGGTAAGGCTCCCTTTTCAGAGTACTCAGTTCCTGAAAGCATCAAGTTCTTTCAAATAAATTTTATTTCTCTCATCTTTTTCCATTATAAAATTTGTGAAGAAAATGACAATCCAAAGGTTTCACAAAACTAAAGAGAATTATACTTGAGAATGCAGCAAACATTACAAAAAAAACCCAAACAAACAAAGGAAAACTATTTACAGTAAACTTAGAGCAGAGGTATGAGTAACTACAGAATTTTTGCACAGCACCATTTGTTGACTATTGTTTGCCAATTGTGTGGTCTTGGCACATTTTTCAAAAATCAGTTGGTCATTAACATAAAGGTTGTTTTCTGATCTCTCAATTTGATGCCTTTGGTCTAAATATCTGTCATTGTGCCGATGCCATGCTGTTTTGATTACTGTGGCTCTATAATAAGTTTTAAGATCAAGAAGTGCGAGTCCTCCAACTTCATTCTTCTTTTTCAAGATGGCTTTGGCTATTTGGGCTCCCTTATCCTTCCATATAAATTTGATGACTGGATTTTCCATTTCTGAAAAGAAGGCTGTTGGGATTTTCATTGGGATTTCCTTGGATATGCAAATCGTGTTGGGTAGAACTGACTTCTTAACAATATTAACAATATTTACTTTTCCAATTCATGAGCATGGATGTCCTTTCATTTATTTAAGTCTTCTTTGATTTCCTTTAGCAATATTTTGTAGTTTTCTAGGTACAAGTCCTTTAGACATCCTTGCTAGATTTATTCCTAGGTATTTGATTTATTAGCTACTACTGCAAATGGAATTTTTTTCTTGACTTTTTCCAACTGTACATTACTAGTGTGCAGAAATACTACTGATTTTTGAGTGTTCATCTTATATCCTGTCACTTTGCTAGCTTAGTTTATTAGTTCTAGGAGCTTTTGTTGTGGATTTTTTAGAATTTTCTGTATATATGATGTGTCATCTATAAATGTGAAAAGTTTCACTTCTTCCTTTCCCATTTAGATGCCTTTATTTCCTTCTCTTGCCTAATTGCTCTGGCTAGAACTTTCAGTACAATGGTGAATAACACTGGGGACAATGCACATCCTTGTTTTGTTCCTGACCTTAGAGAGAAAACTTTCACTTTCAACACTGAGTATGATGTTAGCAGTGGGTTCTTCATATATACCTTTTATTGTGTTTCCTTCTATTCCTAACGTTCTAAGCATTTTTATCAAGAAGGGGTGCTGGATTTCGTCAAGTGACTTTTCTGCATTGAGATGATCAAGTGGTTTTTTTCCTTTTGTTCCAGTAATATGATATATAATAATCAGTTTTCTTACACTGATAAATCCCCCTTGATCATGCTGTAATTCTCTGAATGTGCTGTGGGATTCAGTTTGCTAGTATTTTCTTGAGGATTTTTGGGTCCATTTTCATAAGGGACAGTGGGCTGTAATTTTCTTTTCTTGAGTTTCCTTTATCTAACTCTTGGTGTGAGGATGATATTAGCCTCACAGAATGAGTTTGAGAGTGTTTGTTCCTCTTTAATTTTGTGTAAGAGCTTGAGCAGGACTGTGTTAATTCTTCTTGAATGTTTGGTAAAACATATATGTGAAATCATCAGATGCTGAGCTTCGTTTTGTCGGGAAATTTTTGATAACTGATTCAAGCTTTTTACAAGTTACTGATTTGTTGAGATCTTCTATTTCTTTACTGAGTCAGAGCCTGTGTTCATTTCATCTAGATTATCTAATTTGTCGGCCTGTAGTTGTTCATAGTATCCTCTTATAGCCCCTTTTTTTTTTCTGAAGTCTAGTAAAGCCTTGTCAGTTTTCAAAAATCCAACTTTTAGTTTTGTTGATTTTCTCTTTTTTTTTTTTTTTTTTTTTACATGGGCAGGCATCAGGAATCAAACCCCGGTCCTCTGGCACAGCAGGCAAGCATTCTTGCTGCTGAGCCACCGTGGCCCACCCTCTCTATTGTTTTTTAATTCCCTGTTTCATTTGGCTCTGTTCTAATTTCCATTTCCTTCCTTCTATTCACTTTGGGCTCAGTTTGCTCTTCTTTTTCTAGATCTTCCAGTTGCAAGGTGAGATCTCTCATTTGAGATCTTCCTTCCTTTTAAAGGAAGTATTTAGAGCTATAAATTTCCCTCTCAGCACTGCCTTTGCTGCGTTCCATTAGTTTTGGTATGTTGCAATTACATCTCAATTCAACTCAAGATATTTCTTAGGAAAGATGGCAGAGTAGGGAGTTCCAGGGCTCATTCCATCCTCCAAGGCAGCTAGTAAACAGTCAGGAACTGTGTGAAACAACTATTCTGGGGTTCTGGAGGCCAGAAGAACACTGTATAGAATCCAGGGAAGAGGTGGAAGAAGAGACCAATAAACTAAGGTGAAGAACCGTGAGTAGCACTCTCCGTGCCGCCACCATCTGTTGTCCAACACCCACTCTCATGGCAGGCAGCCTCAGAGTCAACTCTGTGCTATCTGGGGGTGGGGGTGGAGGATCAACAATAGTACCAGGGGCTTCTTCTATGGCTTCTGAAGCTGTATTTTCTGGATTCTGCATTTGCCCAGTTGATGCAGTCCTTTAACTATTTCCTGTAGTTTTGAGGAAGGTACTATCTTTAAGATTCCTCAGCCATCTCTGACAGAGAAGGGCTGGAACAACGGTCGTGCTCAGAGATGACCCCCAGCAAACTGAAGTAGCTGATCAAAAGCAGTGATCAGCAATCAGACCACACACACCTGGAGTTTGAAGGACTAGATCTTTATGTCCCAGCAAGCTGCACCAGGAACCTAAGCTCCAGTCCCCACATCTGTCTACGATGAGGCTGGGGAATGGAGGATATGGGATTGTAGCTGCTGCTGGGTGGGTGAAGGTCACCAGTATTTATTGTAATTTACCAACCTCTTCCTCCCACTCTTCCCTGCATGTTGCACAGTGTTCCACTAGATGCCAGAGATTCAAATTAGTAACAAATATAGCACACTAACACAAGGTGTTAATAATGGGGGAAGGGTATACAGGAACTCTATTTTCTACATGATTCTCCTGTAAACCTTAACTTCCTTAATAACAAAATTATATATTTAAAAAACCTACATCCAAACTCACAGTGTTTGCTGATTGTAGAAAACAAAATAATATATTAAATAAACCTATGTGGTAGTGTTTGCAAGACATTTAGGCTTTCAGGATAGAAAAGAGAGTAAATCAGCTAAACTAACAGTTGCATTGTGTGGTAGTTTGAAACTATATACACTCCAGAAAAGTATGTCCTTAAAGCTAATCCATTCCTGTCTGTGTGGCCCCAGTGTAAGTAGGATCTTTTGGGGAGTAGGAACTTAAATTGAGATATGACCCACCTCATTCAGGGTGGACCTTAATCCTTTTACTGGAGTCCTTTATAAGAGGACAAGACAGAGAGAAGACATAGAAAATAGCCCCAGAGAAGCTAAGAGATAGAATTTAGAGAAGGTAAGAAAAAGAGAAACATACAAAGTTCAGAAAGAAAGCCACAGACAGAGTAGCCAGAAGTTGAAAGCAACGCAACCCAGGAGAGAAGGACCAGCAGACACTAGTCATGTGCCTTGCCATGTGACAGAGGAGTCCCAAATCATCAACAGCAGGTCTTCAGGGAGAAAGCATCATCTGTTGATGCCTTGATCTGGACATTTTCCAAATCAAGAACTGTAAATTCGAGCCGAGCCGCCCGACCTCCTTCCCCCCTCTCTTTCTCCGCCGGCCCGCCGCGCGGCGCCCACGCCCCGCGGCAGCCGAGCCGCGCGACCTCCTTCCCCCCCCTCTTTCTCCGCCGGCCCGCCGCGCGGCGCCCACGCCCCGCGGCAGCCGAGCCGCCTGACCTCCTTCCCCCCCCTTTCTCCGCCGGCCCGCCGCGCGGCGCCCACGCCCCGTGGCAGCCGAGCCGCCCGACCTCCTTCCCCCCCCTCTTTCTCCGCCGGCCCGCCGCGCGGCGCCCACGCCCCGCGGCAGCCGAGCCGCCCGACCTCCTTCGCCCCCCTCCTCCCCCTCCTGCTCCGGCTGCTCTCCAACCACCACGGTGCCCTCTTCCCCCGCCTTCACCGTGCTCCTCCGCCACCAGCCTCGACAGCCTTGCCGCCCTCACCTTTCCTCCTCCAGAACAGCTACTGGGGGAGTGGAGATAATACAGAGCAGCTCCCGGAGCCACGAGGGAGATCAAAGGGACAGCGTACCCCATCCTGGAACGGCTGACTATCTGGGAGAACCAGCTCCGGTGAGATCGCCAAGGGGCACGGGCTTTCCTGGGTAGGACGGCAAGCAACCGGAGTCCCTCCCTTCCACCTTCCCAGGCCAGCTGGTAGAATTGGACAGGCGGTCCCCTTAGGCCGCGGCGGCTGGTGCCCCCACCACACGAGGCCCCCCGGAACAACTGAGATAGTTGGGTCGGAAATCCCCAGACTGCGGAGAACAGTGACCGGGGGATCCCTTCCAAACACGTGACTCCCCCGTCGGCTGGGAACAGTGCACTCTCCCGGGCTGCGACAGCTGGCGCCCTCCCGCCACGCTTGGTGCCCCGGGCCGACTAGCTAATTTGGCCGGACGCTCTCCTGTGCTGCGACGGCCGGCGACCCTCCCCGCATTCGGAACCCCAGCCCGGCTGGCATTCTTCCAAGACGCTTCGGCTGCCGAACCTCCCCTAAGGCGAGAATTTTCCAGAGTTAAAGGACCTACAGCAACTTTCACTGGTGGAACCCACAGACAAACGTGTGCCACGAGCGCCACCTACTGGGCAGGATAAGAAAAACAGAACCAAGAGATTGCACAGAAAAATCTTTCAACCTGTGGGGTCGAACACCCGGGGAAATCTGACTAAATGCCCAGACGCCAGCAGAAGATAACGGATCACGCTCAGAAAATTGAACATATGGCCCAGTCAAACGAAGAAACCAATAGTTCAAATGAGATACAGGAGCTGAAACAACTAATGCTGAATATACGAACAGAAATGGAAAACCTCTTCAAAAACGAAATCGATAAATTGAGGGAGGACATGAAGAAGACATGGGCTGAACATAAAGAAGAAATAGAAAAACTGAAAAAACAAATCACAGAACTTATGGAAGTGAAAGATAAAGTAGAAAAGATGGAAAAAACAATGGATACCTACAATGACAGATTTAAAGAAACAGAAGATAGAATTAGTGATTTGGAGGATGAAACATCTGAATTCCAAAAAGAAACAGAAACTATCCGGAAAAGAATGGAAAAATTTGAACAAGGTATCAGGGAACTCAAGGACAATGTGAACCGTACAAATATACGTGTAGTGGGTATCCCAGAAGGAGAAGAGAAGGGAAAAGGAGGAGAAAAACTAATGGAAGAAATTATCACTGAAAATTTCCCAACTCTTATGAAAGACCTAAAATTACAGATCCAAGAAGTGCAGCGCACCCCAAAGAGATTAGACCCAAATAGGCGTTCTCCAAGACACTTACTAGTTAGAATGTCAGAGGTCAAAGAGAAAGAGAGGATCTTGAAGGCAGCGAGAGAAAAACAATCCGTCACATACAAGGGAAACCCAATAAGACTATGTGTAGATTTCTCAGCAGAAACCATGGAAGCTAGAAGACAGTGGGATGATATATTTAAGTTACTAAAAGAGAAAAACTGCCAGTCAAGACTCCTATATCCAGCAAAATTGTCCTTCAAAAATGAGGGAGAAATTAAAACATTCTCAGACAAAAAGTCACTAAGAGAATTTGTGACCAAGAGACCAGCTCTGCAAGAAATACTAAAGGAAGCACTAGAGTCAGATACAAAAAGACAGAAGACAGAGACATGGAGAAAAGTGTAGAAAGAAGGAAAGTCAGATATGATATATATAATACAAAAGGCAAAATGGTAGAGGAAAATATTATCCAAACAGTAATAACTCTAAATGTCAATGGACTGAATTCCCCAATTAAAAGACATAGACTGGCAGAATGGATTAAAAAACAGGATCCTTCTATATGCTGTCTACAGGAAACACATCTTAGACCCAAAGATAAACATAGGTTGAAAGTGAAAGGTTGGGAAAAGATATTTCATGCAAACAACAACCAGAAAAGAGCAGGAGTGGCTATACTAATATCCAACAAATTAGACTTCAAATGTAAAACAGTTAAAAGAGACAAAGAAGGACACTATATACTAATAAAAGGAACAATTAAACAAGAAGACATAACAATCATAAATATTTACGCACCGAACCAGAATGCCCCAAAATACGTGAGGAATACACTGCAAACACTGAAAAGGGAAATAGACACATATACCATAATAGTTGGAGACTTCAATTCACCACTCTCATCAATGGACAGAACATCTACACAGAGGATCAATAAAGAAATAGAGAACCTGAATATTACTATAAATGAACTTGACTTAACAGACATTTATAGGACATTACATCCCACAACAGCAGGATACACCTTTTTTTCAAGTGCTCATGGATCATTCTCAAAGATAGACCATGTGCTGGGTCACAAAGCAAGTCTTAACAAATTTAAAAATATTGAAATCATACACAACACTTTCTCGGATCATAAAGGAATGAACTTGGAAATCAATAATAGGCAGAGTGCCAGAAAATTCATAAATACATGGAGGCTCAACAACACACTCTTAAACAACAAGTGGGTCAAAGAAGAAATTGCAAGAGAAATTAGTAAATACCTAGAGGCAAATGAAAATGAAGACACAACATATCAAAACTTATGGGACGCAGCAAAGGCAGTGCTAAGAGGGAAATTTATTGCCCTAAATGCCTTTATCAGAAAAGAAGAAAAGGCAAAAATGCAGTAATTAACTGTCCACTTGGAAGAACTGGAGAAAGAACAGCAAACTAATCCCAAAGCAAGCAAAAGGAAAGAAATAACAAAGATTAGAGCAGAAATAAATGAAATTGAAAACATGAAAACAATAGAGAAAATCAATAAGACCAGAAGTTGGTTCTATGAGAAAATCAACAAGATTGATGGGCCCTTAGCAAGATTGACAAAAAGAAGAAGAGAGAGGATGCAAATAAATAAGATTAGAAATGAAAGAGGAGACATAACTACTGACCTCACAGAAATAAAGGAGGTAATAACAGGATACTATGAACAACTTTACGCTAATAAATACAACAATTTAGAAGAAATGGACAGGTTCCTGGAAAGACATGAACAACCAACTTTGACTCAAGAAGAAATAGACGACCTCAACAAACCAATCACAAGTAAAGAGATTGAATTAGTTATTCAAAAGCTCCCTAAAAAGAAAAGTCCAGGACCAGACGGCTTCACATGTGAATTCTATCAAACATTCCAGAAAGAATTAGTACCTACTCTCCTCAAACTCTTCAACATAATCGAAGTGGAGGGAAAACTACCTAATTCATTCTATGAAGCCAACATCACCCTCATACCAAAACCAGGCAAAGATATTACAAAAAAAGAAAACTACAGACCAATCTCTCTAATGAATACAGATGCAAAAATCCTCAATAAAATTCTAGCAAATCGTATCCAACAACACATTAAAAGAATTATACATCATGACCAAGTAGGATTCATCCCAGGTATGCAAGGATGGTTCAACATAAGAAAATCAATTAATGTAATACACCATATCAACAAATCAAAGCAGAAAAATCACATGATCATCTCAATTGATGCAGAGAAGGCATTTGACAAGATTCAACATCCTTTCCTGCTGAAAACACTTCAAAAGATAGGAATACAAGGGAACTTCCTTAAAATGATAGAGGGAATATATGAAAAACCCACACCTAATATCATCCTCAATGGGGAAAAATTGAAAACTTTCCCCCTAAGATCAGGAACAAGACAAGGATGTCCACTATCACCACTATTATTCAACATTGTGTTGGAAGTTCTAGCCAGAGCAATTAGGCAAGAAAAAGAAATACAAGGCATCAAAATTGGAAAGGAAGAAGTAAAACTATCACTGTTTGCAGACGATATGATACTATATGTAGAAAACCCAGAAAAATCCACAACAAAATTACTAGAGCTAATAAATGAGTACAGCAAAGTAGCAGGCTACAAGATCAACATTCAAAAATCTGTAGCTTTTCTATACACTAGTAATGAACAAGCTGAGGCGGAAATCAAGAAACGAATCCCATTTACAATCGCAACTAAAAGAATAAAATACCTAGGAATAAATTTAACCAAAGAGACAAAAAACCTATATAAAGAAAACTACAAAAAACTGTTAAAAGAAATCACAGAAGACCTAAATAGATGGAAGGGCATACCGTGTTCATGGATTGGAAGACTAAATATAGTTAAGATGTCAATCCTACCTAAATTGATTTACAGATTCAATGCAATACCAATCAAAATCCCAACAACTTATTTTTCAGAAATAGAAAAAACAATAAGCAAATTTATCTGGAAGGGCAGGGTGCCCCGAATTGCTAAAAACATCTTGAGGAAAAAAAACGAAGCTGGAGGTCTCGCGCCGCCTGACTTTAAGGCATATTATGAAGCCACAGTGGTCAAAACAGCATGGTATTGGCATAAAGATAGATATATCGACAAATGGAATCGAATAGAGTGCTCAGATATAGACCCTCTCATCTATGGACATTTGATCTTTGATAAGGCAGTCAAGCCAACTCACCTGGGACAGAACAGTCTCTTCAATAAATGGTGCCTAGAGAACTGGATATCCACATGCAAAAGAATGAAAGAAGACCCATCTCTCACACCCTATACAAAAGTTAACTCAAAATGGATCAAAGATCTAAACATTAGGTCTAAGACCATAAAACAGTTAGAGGAAAATGTTGGGAGATATCTTATGGATCTTACAACTGGAGGTGGTTTTATGGACCTTAAACCTAAAGCAAGAACACTGAAGAAGGAAATAAATAAATGGGAGCTCCTCAAAATTAAACACTTTTGTGCATCAGAGAACTTCATCAAGAAAGTAGAAAGACAGCCTACACAATGGGAGACAATATTTGGAAATGACATATCAGATAAAGGTCTAGTATCCAGAATTTATAAAGAGATTATTCAACTCAACAACAAAAAGACAGCCAACCCAATTACAAAATGGGAAAAAGACTTAAACAGACACCTACCAGAAGAAGAAATACGGATGGCCAAGAGGCACATGAAGAGATGCTCAATGTCCCTGGCCATTAGAGAAATGCAAATCAAAACCACAATGAGATATCATCTCACACCCACCAGAATGGCCATTATCAACAAAACAGAAAATGACAAGTGCTGGAGAGGATGCGGAGAAAGAGGCACACTTATCCACTGTTGGTGGGAATGTCAAAGGGTGCAACCACTGTGGAAGGCAGTTTGGCGGTTCCTCAAAAAGCTGAATATAGAATTGCCATACGACCCAGCAATACCATTGCTAGGTATCTACTCAAAGGACTTAAGGGCAAAGACACAAACGGACATTTGCACACCAATGTTTATAGCAGCGTTATTTACAATTGCAAAGAGATGGAAACAGCCAAAATCTCCATCAACAGAAGAGTGGCTAAACAAACTGTGGTATATACATACGATGGAATATTATGCAGCTTTAAGACAAGATAAACTTATGAACCATGTAATAACATGGATGGACCTAGAGAATATTATGCTGAGTGAATCCAGCCAAAAACTAAAGGACAAATACTGTATGGTCCCACTGATGTGAACGGACATTCGAGAATAAACTTGAAATATGTCATTGGTAACAGAGTTCAGCAGGAGTTAGAAACAGGGTAAGACAATGGGTAATTGAAGCTGAAGGGATACAGACTGTGCAACAGGACTAGATACAAAAACTCAAAAATGGACAGCACAATAATACCTAATTGTAAAGTAATCATGTTAAAATACTGAATGAAGCTGCATCTGAGCTATAGGGTTTTTTTTGTTTTTGTTTGCTTGTTGGTTTGTTTGTTGTTGTTGTTTTTTACTATTACTACTACTTTTATTTCTTTTCTTTATATTAACATTTTATATCTTTTTCTGTTGTGTTGCTAGTTCCTCTAAACCGATGCAAATGTACTAAGAAACAATGATCATGCATCTATGTGATGATGTTAAGAATTACTGAGTGCATATGTAGAATGGTATGATTTCTAAATGTTGTGTTAATTTCTTTTTTTTTTTCTTTCCGTTAATAAAAAAATAAAAAAATAAAAAAATAAAAAAAAAGAACTGTAAATTCATCAAGTAATAAATCCCCATTGTAAAAGCCAACCACTTCTGGGATATTGCATTTCATCAGCTTTAGGAAAGTAAAACACACTGGTTTTAGGTAAGGCTAATCAAATAACTGCACCATGAGCAACTATCATGCACCATACACTGTGCTGGGATGAAGAGACCCAAATAGTATAAAACAAGCAGTCTAAGATCCTACAGTATTGCTGGAAAAAGCAAGATTTACCCATATAGGAAATCAATGCATGTGACAGATAAGCCTGGTTGATTATGCTGATATACGCATAGGGAAAGATCAGTGGGGACTGCAATAGCAATGTTTTCTGAAAAAAGTGGGACTTGAACCTGGTCTTCACAGAAATTAGGACTGAAACATTCATGGGCATAAGGAGGTGTTAGTTTATATTAGAGATGTGTTTATTCGTGTATTCTATCTTTATTCAGTGCCTATTATATGCCAGGCAGCTATCTCTTGTGCACCTATTAAGTGCTAGATGCCAGGGATGAAGAAACAAAAAACATGTATCGTTCATTCAAGGACATTACAGTCTACTGGGAAAGACAGAAAAGTGACCCAACAATTATAACTCAGTGTGGTAAGCACCGCAAGAGTGGCATTCACGAAGTAAGGCACAAACACAGAAAACAGCTAATGTTCAGAGTAAAGGGATTAAGAAATGCTTTCTAGAGAAATAAGATGACAATTCAGAAACATTTCCTCCTGTGGATATTACATCAGTAACTCTCCCTATACTTGTAAAACTTTCATCAAAGAATAGTCAATAGAAAATCTACATGTATTCCAATTTTAAGTTCTGAGAAATGATTTGCTCAAGAACTTATACAAGCATCAACTTTACCCTGAAAGATTAGTTTAGGTGAGAATTTATCCTACCCTGCCCTCCCCTTCCTTTTTTTTTTTTTTTTCCAATAGACAGGATTTGTGAATAATAACAAAGCTAATAGCCAACATGGCCAAGATATACTAATGCAGGCCTTGTGACTCGATACCCTAACCTGTATGGCTAGACACCTATCAATTCAGTGGATTTACAAAGTCTGAAAAACTGATTATTTGTCTTACCACATTTTCTCCTACTTTCCATGAGATATCACCAAAATCTCCACACACTTTTCAAAGAAAATATGATAGTCTTCAACATTCTAAATTAAATATTGCTCAAATTTTAAGAAATCCCTATTTATAAAATATAAGATTTAATTGATATGCTAAAATATTTTCAGAAAGAAAAAGATCTTGTCCCAAAAAAGAAAAAAAAAATCCTATCCTATTAAATGAATTCTGAATCCCAATTTCATGAACATTTAAAATGTGAAAAATATTCATCTTGATATTAAGGAAATATGAACTATATGCTTAGGACTTAATTTTTTGGTAAACAAAATCTGGTCTCTATTGAAGTCATTTACAATAATTGTACTCAACCAGCATTTATAAGTTATCTATAACTAAAACTTTAGTGGTAAATTAAGCAGAGGGTTTTGATGGAATGACACTTTTGTAAAACAGACTATTTATTTAAGAAGACAGTAAAATGTATATTTTTAAAGAACTTTAACCACTTAAATTTTTCTTATCTGAAAGGTATACTTCAATGCATGCCCACCCTACTAAACTAGCCTCAGTCCCCAAAAGAAATAGAAGCTGAGGTTTTGTACTTCACCTTTTTCATACTGACCTACTAGAGGCACAATAGGAATTATGCAGCCTATTAAAATTTAGTTTGATCAGATGAGAAGTACGGGTAAAGAAAAAGTGATAATGGAAAGGATTATGTTTTTACTTTGATTTGGATAGTGCAGCACTAGAGATAATAGGTATTGATGAAAGGGTTGTGAAAATGGATTTTAGACATTCTCTTCCTGATAGCATAGAGAAGCATGTCCTTAACATACCTGAAGAAAAATAAAAACTGAGGTCCCATTAATTTGGATATTCTATTTGGCAAAAAGTTAAATATATGAATATTCAATAAAGTTAAGTAATTTCACCAATAATATCCATCATTTTCTACATATGAAGCCTAAACATATGGTTCAAGTATGAGGAGAACAATGACTCTTCTAAATGGATACCATCCATTTATACACTGAGCAAATACTTACTACAAAATATTACATGTTCTGAAGGATACAAAGGTGAATAAGAATATGTTTCTGTCTTGAAGCAGCTCACTGAGATTGAGTTAAAACATAATAAATTGGGTAGCCTAGTTCTAGTTTAAATAGAGGCCTGGCAGTAATCTAAATTTAATGGCAACTAGTTAGAAGCCCACGCAAAGAGAAACAGTGATACTTAACTTGGTTTATGAATCAAGACAGAGCTACATGTAATAGCACCTAATTCAAGGGGAGAGATGTTGTGAGGCAGCAGATACTCCAGATAATGTGCATAAACTGTGACCAGTACTAGATTTACCCAAAGGGAAACCCCCAAATGCTTCGTGGCTCATATAGGCTACCCAATATCAGAAACCGATCCCACTCTCCCATACTTGACCTGAAAAGTCCCTATTTCATAGGACTCACATTCACAAAACCTCCACCCCAGTTCCCTAACATTATGGAAATTTAACAGTCCATTCAGAAGACGTAGTATGTGGTCTCACCTATTTGTGGAAAGTGGTTAGTTCTTTCCAAAATTACTGAGTCAGTCATTTTTACCAGCACTACATTGTTTATAAATGAAAAAAAAAAAACTACTTTTTTAAAGTTGATAAGCTTAAATGAGAAAATTGATTTGGAGAAATTGGGAAGGACATTTTTAAAATTTTAAATTATATGCAGATTCTAGAGTTATTTATTTTTTAAAGCATTGTTAGCAAATGCAAAGCAAGACATCTCAGTGACTTCTTTACCAATCTGTCATTCCAGAAAGCATTATTCAAAGAGAGTTAATAGCTCTTTCTTCTTCAAGTATTTTCTTTTCAAATGGACAGAAAACTTACATATGTGAGTTGGCTTTAAGGCAGTTTCACTAAAATCAGGGAGTTGAGTCTATATAACCCTCAAGATTCCTTCCAGTTCTATTATATTGTTTATAATTTTTTAAGGCAATTATTAGTACTTGTGGTGGGTTTGGAGCTATGTATTCCAGAAAAATATGCTCTTAAACTTAATCCATTCCAGGGAATGTGGACCCACTGTAAATAAGATCTCTCCAAGATGTTACTTCAATTAAGGTGTGGCCCAAATGAATCAGGCCCTGCTTTAATCTGGACTACTGGAGTTCTTTATAAACAGAGTGAATGTCAGACAAAAGGACACAGGGAGCAGCCAAAAGCTGGAAGGCAACAGACCCAGAAGGGAAAGGAGAAACCAGAAGAGTCTGCCATGTGTACTGCCATGTAACAGAAAAAACAAGGATCAAGGATGGCCGGCAGCCAGCCTCAGAATACAAGTCTTCTGGGGAGAAAGCGTCACCTCAATGACGCCTTGAAATGAGACTGCTCCTAGCCTCAAAAATGTGAGCCAATAAATTTCCATTGTTTAAGCCAACCCACTTCATGGAATTTGCTTTAGCAGCCTGGAAACTAAAACAGTACTTCAAATTAAGCAGAACACAGCAGGGGGTAAAAGTTTTTTCTAAAGAGTAAAAAAATGCCTCAGGAATCTATTCCTAATGAAATATACTGCAAATCATAAAATAGTACTTTACTTCACATCCTTTGGTTTTGTATTTAGTGAAATTGGGATAATTTGCTGGGTTGCACATTTATAGGAGTGAAATAAATCGTTCATATAGCTCCCTACATACTTCACAGAGTTGTGAAGATAAATGAAAGAGGTAAAATTGCTTTATAAAAGACAAGACACTGCTCAATGTAAAGTTATATAAGCATGTGGAATGACAAAAATCCCAAATCTAGGAAAATAAGAGGGAGGGGAAGGAAGGACTACAAAGGCATCTCACCTCTACTTATAATCTTTTGTTACTTAAATAAAATCCAAGGTAAATACAGTAAAGTATTAAGACTTGATAAAGTTATGAGTGAACATGTTCCTTAAATTTTTCTCTTTAGCTTTGTTTATGTTTATAATAATTCATAATAGAAACTTATTTTAAACTCTAAGTTTATAATGTCATTTTGAGAAAATAAAAATACAAAGATTCTAAAGGTTTCTTACAGACAAATTTTTTTAAAGCTAGTTTATACATAAATAGAGTATTCTGCTGCTCTAGTTTGAAAGCTGCCGGAATGCAGTATACCAGAAACAGAACAGCTTTTAAAAAGGAGGATTTATTAAGTTGCAACTTTACAGTTGAAAGTGTCCCAATTAAAGCAAGGATATAGAAATGTCCAATCCAGGACTCTTGTTTCATGAAGCTCCCCCAAGGTGTTTTCTTCTTCATCTCCAAAGGTCTTTGGCTACATGGGCTCTTGTGGTTCTCATGGCTCTAAAGCTTTTTCCAAAATGTTTCCTCTTTTAAAGGGATTCCAGTAAACTAATCAAGACCCACCTTGGATGGGTGGAGTCACAACTCATCTTATTAAAAGGTCATACCCACAATTAGACATGTCACCTCTCCAGGGAAATAATCTAATCAAATTTCCACCCTATGGCGCTGTAACAGGGATTAAAATAAATGGCTGCCTTCCACAAAATGGATTAGGATTAAAACATGGCTTTTCTAGGGCACATAATCCTTTCAAACCAGCACACCTGCTTTCTATTATCAAGTATTTATTCTCCTTAGTAATTTCATCACCAGCTCTTTTCTTCCTTATACCTCCTTCTAAAAGAGTTTAAATAAAAAGGAACAAAGACTCTCCCCAGGACATGTGAACAAAGGAAGCTGAGGGAGATGGCTCAGTGTGAGTGGTGGTCTTGATAGCAGCAGGACAGGAGGAGAGGGCACAGGGACAGAAGACCACCACCCAGTGGGAGAAGCCAACAAATTTTCGGAGCAGGGTCTTCAACCATGCGTCATCATTTTTTTTGAAGTATTATGACTTCCCAGAATACAAGAGAACCATATTTAGAAGATTAAAAGCATATCCCATATATACCTAAATATTTCTGGATGAAATAATGTTATGTGAAAGATTTTACGGCAAAATAATGTAAAGAGAAGAAGGTGTGAGTATAGATGAAACAAAATCGATCATGGGTTGATGACTGTTTAAGCTGGTGATGGGTATGGGAGGAACTTACACTCTTCTCTTTACTTTTGTGTATATTTAAATTTTTCTATGAGAAAGTTTTTTTTTTTAATCCCAACACTAAAAATAAAGAAATGAATTAACTATCATCACATTAAAGTTCTTGTCCACATTTAAATTTGCTAGGCCCATCCAGAGTAAGGAGAAAGTACACAGGCCTAGGAATCAAGCAGACAGGTAAATGTTAGTCCTAAACTACTAATCTGTTGACTACTAGTCAACCCTTGTCTAGATTACTCAATTTCTTTGGAATTTATAGATCTGATAACAATGATAAGGTTGGATGAGATGATATCTAAGTTTAGCTATAACATGATTATTAAATGTATAAAACTGGTTTACAGTTCTTGTATAATACAGTTAAGAACTGCAAATATTACTAATGATACACTATGTCCACATAGGAGTATCTTCAATCTCTCACTTATTTATTTATTTGACAAACATACAGGGAAGCATATTATGTGCCAGGCAGTGTGCACTATGGATACAATACAATATTAAATGATACAGAATCTCTGTCTTAATGACCCAGTCTAATCATAGAAAACATATATACACACATAAGCTATCAATACAAGTATGATGACAGTGATGATGGTGTGGAAAATACCCAGAGGCCTTCATAGTGTGAGAGCAGAGAACTGTAAATAATTTCATGCAGGAGGAAGGAAGTAAAGTAACAGACGATGAGGTAAATATGAACCAGACTGAGAACGATCAGGAATGTTATGCCAACAAATGTGGATCATATCTTGAAAAATGATAAGGAAGCCATTTTTGAAGTTATAAGCCTGGAAGTAACACTGTTCAACTTATATTCTAGATGAAATGCTGGAGCGGAAGGTGAGAATGGAAAGAAGGTTTACTATAAGAAGGTAACTAACATGGTCCAGCAGGAAACGATGAGGACTTGAACCAAAGCAGTAATAGCGGGCCTTCCTGAGATACTATTATTGTAGACTCTGGGGTTTTAGAGGAGGGAAAAGAAAGCATACTAAATTATATGGATAAGTAATTGTTCGTGTACTATAAAGGTAGTAAATTCTTTTTCCCAAGTATCAGTGAAGCAAAGATTTTAGGAATATAGAATTTAGGTATTCTGCTATAATATTTCTCTATCCATCTGTCAAGATAACATGGATACCAGAGCAAGAAACAGGAATATCTATTCTCTGTGGGTCACCAGCTTCAGGCACAATACCTAGCACACATCACATGGCAAATACTTAATAAATGTGGGTCATGTCTGGGTTATTTAGGAATGTGATGATTTATAAACAAACAAAACAGACAGGGTAGGTTATCCTCTAGTCAGTGCCACACGGCACAGGTGGCAACTCCCGGCTCTCAGTTCATATTAGCAGTGACTTGATAAAAAGCACAAGTAAGAAAAGAGTAAAATTCTTTCTCAGGTAATTTTTTACACCCTTTAGTAACCTTTCACTTCACATTTTTAGAGTGTATTGGCAATGATCCCCACCATTATTTCTTAGAGCAATGGAGTAGACATATAAGTTCTTATTATTTAAAATTTAGACTACTCAACATATATAGATTATAGCAGAGATACTCTTTTCCTCATTGCTTACATACTACCTTTTCATTGGGCACCAAAACGGGCACTCCTAAAGAGATGTATTAGCAAGCAGTGTTCAGTCATTCCTAGATGCCACAAATCATATAGATTTTTGTTTCAGTTTTCACAAAACATCAGCAATATTTTTACCCTCAAAAACTATCAATTTGAGGGTGGGCCGCGGTGGCTCAGCGGGCAAGAGTGCTTGCCTGCCATGCCGGAGGACCTCGGTTCGATTCCCGGCCCCAGCCCATGTAAAAAACAAACAAACAAACAAAATATAATAAAACAAGAAAATGTTTCCCTTTCTTCCTCACTTCCTTCCTTCCATCCTTCCTTCCTTCTCTCTGTCTTTCCTTCCCTTCCTTCCTCTCTCTTTAAAAAAAAAAAACAAAAAAAAACTATCAATTTGAATAGAAATGAAAAGTAAAGCATAGAAAGGTAGATTGCCTAGGTAATGTTATGCTTTTAATAGTCATTAGCCTGAAATTAGAAACTTCTATCCATCTATTGACGATTATTTCTTTACACTTCAACATTTTCTCAACAGTGAGCCTGTAATGCCAAACATCAAAACTTTGGAAGGCTAGTCACTAAACACTTTATACATATTACTTGATTTGCTTTTGATTCTCACATTAACTTTAATAAGTAGCACATAACGTTACTGCCATTTTATAATATGGAAACAAGGTGGGGTAACTACAAAACATTGCTAAAAGAAATCAAAGAAGACCTAAATAAATGGAGGAACATTTCATGTTCATGGATTAGAAAACAAAATATTGTTAAGATGTTAATTCTACTAAAAGTGATTTACAGAGTCAATGCAATTTCAACCAAATTTCCAACAACTTTATTTGTAGAATTGGAAAAGCCAATCATCAGATTTATATGAATGGGAAAGAGACCCTGAATAGTCAAAGCCATCTTGAAAAAAAAAGAACAAAGTTGGAAGATTCACACTTCCTTAACTTTTTACAAAGCCACAGTAATCAAAACAGCATGGTACAGGCATATAGACCAATAGAATCTAACTGAGAGCTCAGAAATCAACCCTCACATTTATGGCCAATAGGGGCAAAGACTACTCAATTAGAAAAGAACTGTCTCTTCATTAAATGTTGTTGGGAAAACTGGATCTCCATTTGAAAAAAAAGAAGGACCCCTACCTCACACATACACAAAAATCAACTCAATATGGATCACAGACCTAAATATAAGAGCTAGAACTATAAAACTCCTAGAATAAATGTAGAGAAGCATCTTTAGGACTCTGTTGTAGGCAATGGTTTCTTAGACTTTACACTCAAAGCATAAGCAACAAAAGAAAAAAATAGATAAAATTAAAAACTTTTGTGCCTCAAAGGACATTATTATGAAAGTAAAAGGCTAACCTACACAATGGGAGAAAATATTTGGAAACCACATTATCTGATAAAGGTCTAATATCCAGAATTTATAAAGAAATTCTTCAACTTAACAACAGAAAGAAGCAACCCAACTTAAAAATGGACAAAAGATTTGAATAGACATCTCTCTAAAGAAGATAAACAAATGGCCAGAAAGCACATGAAAAGCTGCTCAATATCATTCGTCAACAGAGAAATGCAAATAAAGACCACAATGAGATACAATTTCACTCATTAAAATGGCTACTATAAAAAAAACAAAAGAGAAAATAACTATTGTTGGAGAGATATGGAGAAATAGGAATACTCATTACTGCTGGTGGCAATGTAAAATGGAGTAGTTATTGAAGACGACAGTCTAGCAGTTCTTCAGAAAGTTTAGTATAGAATTATCATATGACCCAGCAATCCCACTACTAGGTATATACCCAAATGAAATGAAAGCAGGGATGCAGACAGATATTTACACACCAATGTCCATTGCAGCATTATTCACAAGTGCCAAAAGATACAAGCAATCCAGGTGTCTATCAATCAATGAAAGGAGAAACAAAATGTAGTATGTACACACAAACACATACACACAATGGCATATTATCCTGCCATAAAAAAACTGAAGTTCTGATACATGTGACAGCATGGATGAACACTGCAGACATCATATTGAGTGAAATAAGCCAGACACAAAAGGGCAAATATTGTATGATCTCACTGACATGGAATAATGAGAATAAGCAAACTCACAGAGTTAGAAGATAGAAGACAGGTTACCAGAGGATGGGATGAGGAGAGGGAATAGGAAGCTAAGACTTAAAATGTACAGAGTTCCTATTTGGAACGATGGAAATGTTTCGGTAATGGATGGTGATGATGGTAGCACAATATTGTCAGTGTAATTAACAATGCATATCTGTATACGGTTAAAAGGTAAAATGTTAGGCTATATATGTAATAGAATAAAAATTAATTTTTTTAAATGCATGAAAAATCCATGAAATGGCATAACATGGACAGTAAATTCTAAGTTAAATAATGGACTATAGTTAATGGTACAATTACAAATATGTACTTTCATCAATTTTGACAAATGTACCATATCAATGCAAGGAGTTATAATGGTAGGATATGGGAATCCTGTATTCTATGCATGACTGTTCTGTAAATGCACTACTTTTCTAATAAATTAAAAAAAAAATGGAACTCACATATGCAACTTAACCAATGCAAGTCTGTCTGATTCAAACAGTCCAGGACTCCTCAACATTACGTAAAACTGCCTCCCCCAAACAATGTCAGGTAGGTAGGCAGGTATTATCCCTTTTTTTTTGTATGCTGTATGGTGGGGTCACATTTCATTCTTTTTCCACATAAGTATTCATTATTGCAGCACCATTTGTTCAATTTTTGTTTGTTTGTTTGCTTGTTTGTTTTTGGGGGAAATGCAGGGGCCAGGAATTGAACAAGGGTCTCCCACATGACAGGTGAGAATTCTACCACTGAACTACCCTTGACCTCCTGTTATCCCTATTTTAAAGATGAAAAATCTGAGTCTCAGACAGCTGACAAGATTTCCTAAGGTCACATATTTAGAAACAGAGCTAGCATTTAGCTTCTAATCCAGGGCATCTCCCACTTGACCTCTAATACTGGGACTGTTCCATGAAACAATTCTAACCATTCCATAGGGATTAGCAAAGTAAAAAATTCCCACCCTTGCACGAAAGAGAAAACATACACATACAAATAAAGAAGGGGAAAAAATCAACACAAAATAGCATTGTCAACATAAACATAAAGATCAGGAAGTTCTTTAAAAGAAAAAAGTCAGTGAAATTTCTTTTTTGGCATAGCAAGGCTACCTTTAACTCAGATCATAAAAGGAACTAATTTAGAAATTAATGATATTCAGCTTTTTAATCTATGGGTTTATTTCTGTTTTCCCAGTATTTCTTAATGTGTTTTACATTCCACATTCAAATGCCAAAGTTTTTAGAATTTACCAGGCACTTGCAAAAGGTTAAAGATCAATTTTCAGTCTCCAACCCAAAGAGAAAACAATATCTACAATTAGTCCTCTCAGGCTCTACTACCAAGTAGCAAACAGATGCGATATTTCTCTGATTCTGTGTGGAGGTAAAAGAAAATAGGCAAAAACATCATAAACAAATCACACATGGGGATTCACTTCTTCTATGTGACTGAGATCTTTCAAGGCATTCATTTAGCTGTTGACAAGATGATCCCCACCCTTAAATACATGGAAGTTGCACCCATTCTCACAATGCAGATTCAATGACCCCAGACAAAAGTCTGGACTTCCCTCCAAGACAAATATGGAATTCAATCTGTGTGATGCTTTGAATGCAGCTAATTAGTTTGCAATCCTTTATTACGACCATACAAAGGAGGGAAAAGAGCTACTTTCCTCGTCCTTCCTTGAGGAGGATGCAATAGTGGAAAAAGCATAACATTTAACTCCCATAGCAAAGTTTTACAACTTTTCCATTAAGATACACACCCTAGATGAATTAGCATACAAGTTTATAGTGGATCACCTCAATCATAACTACTTTTCCTCAATGTGGTCATTCCAATTCAGTGCTAAATCTAGTCAAAACTGAATGGGTATAAAGCTATAACTTGTTTTATTCTTTTTGCTTAGGCATTTAATCATAATTTTCTTGAGTAAATACACTGACCCTAATTTCATGTAAGTGTTTAATCCACAGCTAAATGAACCAACAAACCACAGGTGAGTGTTAACTACACCTGAAAATAGCCTATAGTCAAAGCAGTAATAGCAACTTAAAGAAATATTTCATGAACAATGAGAATGCTTCAAATCTAAAATAAAGTCTATACGAAGGAAAATTCTCTTAACCTAAAGTTAATGACTGGGCGCTTTTCAGCTATGTTTAAGTATTTCCCAAATCATTATATAAGAGTTGCTATGCTGTTGTCTGTTAGAATGGCTTTATCTCAAATGGATAACAAATATACAAGCTCAAAAATCAGTTGACTGTGACTGTATGATTGCGAAAACCTTGTGTCTGATGCTCCTTTTATCCAGGGCTTGGACAGATGAGTAAAAAGATATGGATAAAAAACAGATAAATAATAGAAGAGACAATGGGTCAAATAAATTGAGTAGACAGAAATACTAGTGGTCAATGAGAGGGTGTGGTAAGGGGTATGGTATGCATGAGTTTTTTCTTTTTATTTCATTTCCTGGAGTGATGCATTTGTTCTAAAAAATTATCATGATGATGAATACACAATTATATGATGATATTGTAAGCCACTGATTGTACACCATGTACGGAATGCATGTGTGTGAAGACTTGTCAATAAAAATATTAAAAACAAAGAAAAAGATAATAACAGTAAAAAAAAAAAAGTTGGAGCCATCTGTGCTATTTTTAAAACCATTCTCTGTTGACTACCCTCCAAACACTTGCATATGGCATATGGAGGAATGAATTAAAGGTTATAAATTTCCCGAATCTTTCACAGGCTATCATCATCATCTGCTCATGAAGACTCATAGCTTTTCATAATGGATACATTATCCACTCTACACTTCCATCAAGCAATTCTACTCCAAGCTTTGCTCCTTCCTTAAAATTACCTGTTCCCACATTCCACACTGAAAATGCTTTCCCATTCTCTCATGGTCACATTAAAAAAAAAGCTTTAGGTGAATTCTTCTCTTAAAACTAACGCTAATATTGCCTCAGATCCAAGTTAATAAAATATTTTATGAATCTACCACTAAGACTCTGCAACTAGAATACCCGAATTTGAATCCAATTCCATTCTTAACATATAACTTAGAATAAATAATCTTAGAAAGTTACTTATCTCTCTGAACTTTGGTTTATAGAAAAATCTATCAAGAGATAAGATGACTGAACTACTAAGCTAAAGAAAATAATACACTGACAGTTTGATCAGCAAGTTACATATTCCAAAGAACTTAAGTCTATGATTAGGAGTCTTAAAGACTGAACTTAAAATGCTGGGTTAGGATTCATTTGGATCTCTCATAGACAACTGTTACAAATTTTAGGCAGTCCCTTAAGAGCATTACACTTTTGGAGTCATAAAGCCAAAAACATTTTGTCTTCAAAATATAATACTACATTTGCAGAAACAGATGCATGTATCTACAACAAAGCTACAAATATAGAAAGTAAAATTACAGCAGTTTGAACAGGGGATTAAATAGGTTAATTTTTTCTAGGGTTAAAAAAACAGAAAAACATCAGTAACAAAAAAAGATACAAAGATGGAAAAGTTAGAAAATGCATGTACCATGAATATGTCATGGTTATGATTATGTACAGTATTCAAGATTTTCTGTAAAACAATTTATACATATTAAAATACTATGTTAAAAAAAACTTTAGCATCATACATTGAAAAATAAGCCACAAACTAGCAGAAGATATGTGCAACATATAAAAACAAGGACTAAAATACAATGTGATACAATAATAATGGCTATTCTTATATAGTTTACTATGTATCACACACTATTCTAAACAGTACACATACGCTCACTCATTTAATCCACAAAACAACCTAAGAAAAGATACTAACATTACTTCCATTTTACAGATGAAGAAACTAAGGCACAGAGAGGTGAAATAACCCACCACAGCTAGTAAGTGGCAGAGAGGGACTATCCTCACAACCATTCTGCTATACTTTCTTTGTATCTAAAATATATAAAGAATCCTATAAGCAATAAGAAATATAAACAACAAAATAGAAAAATGCTTTAAAAAAAATAAAAACCACATAAAAATTGCACAGAGGGAAAAGCACAAACAGCCCCATAAACCTAATGACAGATGCTTAGCTACAATTCTAATCCGGGAAATGAACGTGAAAACCCCATTTCAGATCCCCAAACAGGCAAAAAATTAAAAGGCTGTCAATATCTAGTTTTGTTGAAGAAGTGGAACAATGGGCATTCACCCACTGCTGGGAATTGTATAAATTGATATAACTGCTTTGGAGAAGAGTTCACTACTCCATAAAGTTGAACCTGCACGTAACCAACAACCAAGCAATTCCACTCCTAGATATATAGGTAAAGATATTCCTGTACTGTGGAACAGGAGACAACGTATAACAATGTTTCAGAGCATTGTTTCTAAGGGCAAAAAAATAGGAAACAATAGAAATGGCCATCAAGAGAAGTGAAGTTAAATATATATATATATATTGTGGCATATTCATATAACTGAAAACTACACACTAGTGAAAATGAACAAAATATACATGAATCCCAGAAACATGAAGATGAAAAGAAAATAAAAAACAAGCAAACATAAGAACAATATTGACTAGGAATATATTCCTAGGTAATGAAACTATTAAAAAAGCAAGGAAATGCTTATCACAAAATCAAGGACAGAGGTTAATTAGCACTAGGAGAAGAAGGTGGGAGACGCTTTGGAAATAGGGCACATAGGGAGCTTCTGGGACAGAGGTAAAGATCTACTTCTTAATCTCCACGGTAGATACATTGGTGTCTGTTTCATTATTTTTCTTTAAACTGCACAGATACATTTTATATTTTCAAATTAACATACTTCAAAAGGACAAAAAAGAAATTTAACTTTTATTCTTTTAAGATAACAGTGGGCAAGTCTAAATAAATTCACCATTGAAACAATGTACATATTTCTGAGTAGGAAAGTTAACTTTAAGATTTAGAAAATCTTAAAACCTATAAGAGAAACAAAATCTCAAAACTTTAAAACTGAACCCAAGACAAACTAATTCACTAGAAAGAAAAAAGTAATAACAGAAAGCATCATATGTCCAAGTGTGTTCTTTAAACGATTTTTTCTTGGATATCTTTGAGAAAAAAAGAGTTTAGTTAGGATTAAAATAAATTTGGGAAATAATGGATTAGAGAAGTGACTCTCCTAGGGAAGGAGTAGAATTTTCCAAACTCCTTGACTCAGGAATCTTTTTTACACAACATACAAGGTGCTTCTTCTAGGACCTATGTTTCATCTAACACCATATAAGAAACATTTTATAACACAGAGTCTAAACAGATACTGCCTCAAGATTGAGGTAAGAGCAGTAGAGAGATACTATAGGTAAAAGGCATCCAGATACCCAAGTCTTCATTAGCTGACAGTTGGGATCAAAACCCGTAACCAAATAGAATCCTTTTGGAACCAAGCAAAATAACATTCTATATGTTGTATACTGATTACCCTGGGGGCAAAATAAGCTATAGGCATATCTAGGTAGAATATAAATATGAATTTCTTTAACTTTTAGAGTCATGGTATACTAGGCAATGTTTGGTTGGATCTGTAAGAAAATAAACACAGAAGTTCTTATTTTATTTAGGCAGAGTTCAAGGGAAGCCTCCAGCGCAGAAATCTGTCTCAAACTAGTTCTTTTAGTCAAAAGATTTTTCCGCTAGATTTTCCCTAATAAAACTAGAAATTCTCAAATTTTCTATAAAGATTTCTGTAGGTTAAGGAATTTGTGCACCAGACCTGAAAATTCTTCATACTGTGCTGTTGTTAAAAGAGGAAAATACAATGATAATGCCTTTTGAAAGAAAATATAAACACTGCAAGTTTACTTTAAAATGTTCTCTGGACCAGTATCATAAACTTCTGCACATAATTATCCCTCTTGAAAACTGACTTCTGGGTGGCAACAAAATATTCTTTTAAGGAAAAAGTTGTCAAATACAATCCCTTTGCATCTCAAATATGTTACATTTGAAACCAGAAGCTGGGAGAGAAGGACAGCAGATGTCACCATGTGCCTTCTCATGTGACAAAGGACCAGGGATGCAATCGGCCTTTCTTGAGTAAAGGTATGCGCTTGTCAATGCCATAAGATGGACATCTTCATTGCCTTAGAACTGTGAATTTGTAACTGAATAAATCCCCTATAAAGGCCAACCCATTTCTGGTATATTGCATTCAGCAGCTTTAGCAAAATAAAACAGCTGTAATTAAATTATAATAAATCCAAATGATGAAAAAGAATGCAACCCTTTAAAAGTAGCGTTTCTGAACAGTAGTTAATGGCATGGGGAAATCATCTTGCAAAATTAAATGGAAAAAAATGCAAGCTATTAAAGTATATATACTACATGATTCAAAATGTTTTAAATGTGTGTATATACACACACACATATATATCTTATGCTTTCATGTGCATAACAGAAAGATAAGAAGGAAAGTTACAAAACTAGTAGTAATGATGACCTTTTTCTCTTTACACCTTTTTGAATTTTCCAATTTCCTAAAGCAACATTACATGTCTGTTATCACCAGAAAATAAAAACATTACTTTCAAAGTGATTTCAATTCCCATGCATACTAGGAACTCTTCAGATTAATCTGTTAGAAGTTAGGCAAGAATGCCTGTCCTTGAACCTGTCTTTGAACTCTCACAGAAAGCTCATCCTTTCCCTTGGCTTTAAGTGATACCTGTACAAGGCCGAAGAACATACCTGAATTTTCTAGCCCCTCTTTTATCCAATTTTCTGTATTTCTAGTAGTCTGCTGAACATTTCAACTTAAACATCTTATAGATAATGCTATTTAACTATGTCCGAAAGTAAGCTCTTAACTTTTCCACCACAGCCAATCTGCCAGCAACCCCATTTCTGTCCATGGCACTAAGCTTTTTTCAGTCAGAAAGCTTAGAAGCAGTCTAAGTTCACCTCTCCCTTTCCTATTCCAAATTCATTACTAAATTCTGTCAAAATCTCTTTCCATACTTTCATTCTAATTTCCATCACCAAATCAGTCCAGGCCCTCATCGATTTGCCAGTAACGCCACTGTATCAGCATGATACCATTCTCTCCCATCTCTAAATCACTGTTCCTTATGCAGAACTAGATGATGTCGCTCCTTGGCTCAAAAAATTTTAAAAGATTTCCTTTTTCTACCACTAAATCTAAACTTCTAGGCCTAGTTTTTATTAAACCCCATAATTTGGTCCACTCTAACTACTTAACTTTATTTTCCACTACTCACCAGTCTCCTCCTTCACTGACAAAAAAACATGCCATAATCAACCTTACCACCAAGTCCTGGAATAACTAAACTTAAAAATGGTCCTCCCTTTTCCCTCTAGTTTGTTTAAAGGACCTAATGAATTTTTCTTTCCCTGCAAAGCTTTCCTTGATTTCTCTAAACCTCACTTATTTTTTTACTTTTCAGAATTAGTCCAGCACATGTCACAAATCACACAGGCATTTAATTTCATACCCTCTTTTTAGGTGGGTCAAGTTTACTGTCATGTATGTTATTCATCTTCTATTACAATTCATACTCCCTGAGGGTAGGAGCCATACAATATTCTGTCCCCCAAAGTATTTAATATGGTGTGCTCAATTCTTGTTGGCTTATCCAGCAAGAACAATTAACTTCGCCCCCAGCTGCTCTTTAACAGGGTGTATCAACTTGGACAGGTCAAGGGCCATCCTAAGGGATATAATAAAGAACCCTTTAAGAACATTATTATGGAAGCCCTTTAGGTATAACACCGGAGTGATGACAGAGGGTCTCCTATCCCCACACCAAGGACAACAGAGACAGAGTTCCAGGGAGTGATAACTGAATTTTTCCCAACATGGTAATAATAGAGCTCTCAAACACCTCTCCATCTTAAAGAGAACAGGTACTGGGTTTTTTTTTTGAACCCAGTTTTGACTGAATGAAAATCAAAGAGAATGGCAATATAAAGTAAAAGACTTGAGGAGAGTCCTGCTTATTCCTGTGTATTTCTAGTATGATACTACAGAAATCATCAAATATCACTGAGCCTAAGTTTAACACAAGAAGCACCATGTTGTCAACAGGTAAGAATCTGCCAACTGATAAGAAATACATTCACATGAGTAGCAGTACTGTCCCACGTTTATGATGTCTTTAGAATATTTAAAGGGCTTTCTACATATATTATCTTTTACTATCTTACCTTTCCTAAATACAGTATTTATACTGTATTTATTTAGGAAATAAAGTAAAATAAAAATATTTTATTTGTAATCCATATATTACAAATATTTTATTTTATTCTGAGTCTACTTAAAAAACATTTAAAATATCATTCTAAAATTAACAGTTACTTCAGAAACTAATTACTCAATGGCTTCATAAGATCAGTTTTGCTCTGTAGAAAATGTAACATTTTAGAAGACTTGAACTATCAATAACTAGCAAAATTTCTAAAGTGCATTTTCCCTTGCTAAAGAGGTATCTTAATTTACCCATTTTGTACTGAATCCATTAAAATGTATATGGAATTTACCTAATGCAGATTTTTAAAACTAGCTTACAACGTTTGAAACTTTAAAAAGTGGGAATTTTACTTTAAATTTAAAAACATAATTCATATCCAATTTCAGTGTTTAACAAGCTGGGTTCTCAGTAACAGCATTATTATTGTCTGGGCCCTAACCCCTGCTTTTGTTTTAAAGAAGGAACTACTATGAGATTCCTTGTGGTTTCTTCTAGCTACTGGATAGTAATAAATAATGGTATAAATGGTCTCTGGTTCACACCTTAGCAAACAGTTATCAGTAAGAGAATCTTCCATGGTGAGGAAGTATGTCTTGCAGAAACTAAAAAAAGAATAAGTTTATTCAGAGATGTACTGCTTCTGCTGCTAAAAAAAAAAAAAAACTAACATTTAATGACTGCTCCTGCAACCCAAGCACATGCTAACATGTTTGTATACCTTATGTATACTATATTTTAACATAAGAGAAGCTCTTAAAATAATGCCTGGGAAACAGTAAACCCTACACAAGAATTTATCATCATCACCTTCATATCATTTAAATTTGAGAAGAGTAGGATTACTTTACTAACACCCCCATTTTCCATCACACAAATAAGAAACAAGTTTAGAGGACTTGAGTAATTTAGTTTGTTCAAGGTCACAAAGTTAAAATGGTGGATTATGAGCCTTTTCTAATCACTATGTAATTTTTTGTTTGTTTTTTGCATGGGCAAGCACTGGGAATTAAACCCAGGTCCCTGGCATGGCAGGCAAGAGCTCTGCCACTGAGCCACCATTGCCCACCCAATCACTATGTAATTTTGATTCACTGACAAGTGGACTTGAAATTGAAAACACAAGTAGTAAGAGAAGTTCAGATATTACTTTAACTTTGAAAGAAGCTAGGCATGATCTTAAAAAATGACAATAATGGAAACACCCAGTAAATTATTTGTTGTGCAAAAACAAATTGGAAGTCGTTAGCAACAATATGGTCTTATGTTAGTGCAAACCAATGCCCATAATACAGAAAGTAAACAAAGAAAGAAAATTGGACATTTTACAAAGAAATTAATATGGTACCATTCAGCATCACTGCAATTTGATGACATAAGACTCTGTACTAGTACAGAGCAATGGAGGGAGAACAGACACATAAAGAATTGCAGATTTAAATATTCTAGATACTGCAGTTGACTAAAAAATAAGCTGAGTTGTGATGGGGATTCAACTTTGGGGATATCTGCTAGAGTTCTCCCAAAGCTAAAATCAGTATCTGATAAACGCCTTGCTAACACTTCCACCTGTCAAAGAGGGAAATAAATATTCTGACCATAACTTATCAGTGGGAAGAAATTATCTGATTAAATGGAAGTACTAGGAAACCTGAAAGCAATTAACCATGGAATTGTGAAGTTTGCTATGATAACCAAGAATAGGAATGGGGGAAATAATCAGGGAAGAAAAATGACAACACATCAGAGAAAAGTAAATCCTGCTGTAGACTCCAAAAAAAGAGTCAGGGTGGGCAATGGTGGCTCAATGGCAGAATTCTCACCTGCCATGCCAGGGACCCAGGTTCAGTTCCCAGAACTGCCCATGTAAAAAAGAGTCACATGTTCTTGGAAGTTCTCAAGAACAGAAATCTAGTTAAACTAGCTTTCGGTTAGTTAATTCAACCAATACTTACTGAATACCACTATGTACTAGGTACTGTTTTTGGCACTAGGGATAAGGTGACACAAAATACTCTTCCTCATGGGATTTACATGGTGACATTCAGTTGTCTGTGTGTGTTGGGGGGGGGACAGGGAACAGACAAATAAACAAACAAAATATATATCATGTCAGATGGTGGTAAGTGCTAAAGAAAGAAAATAAAGCAGCACAAAAGGATAGGAAGTACAGGTTCTGGGAGGGGAATTACTATTTTAAATAAGACCATCAGCAAAGATTTTGTTGAGAAAACTTGAATGAGGTGAGAATATTACTTGGAAATTTGGAGAAAGAGGATATCATATGCGGGAACAAGTGCAAAGGCCCTGAGGCAGGAGTTTGTTAAAGAAAAAGCAAGGAGATGAGTGTGACAGAAACAAAGTAAAGGGGAGAGGTGCAAAAAAGAGTTCAGAGAGGTAAGCGGAAGAATGTGTATGATCTTGTAGACTGTAAGGACTTTGGATTACTCCTGAATTATACGCATAACAGTGTACACTTATTAAGCTCTGTTACATTATATACTGGTGTAAAATCCCTAGCATTTTACTAAGTGTTGTGAGGAAACAATAAAGGAAGCAGAAAATATAATTGCTGCCATGGACAGAGAGTCCATTTTAAACTCTGTAGAATGTAAATTATAAACTGAAAATGAATTTAAAAGAATAACAAGGGATTGTTCACCTGAAACTTATCCCTGCAAAGGATAGGCTAAACCTACTTAAAATTAGGCCTAAGAGTCACCCCCAGAGAACCTCTGTTGTTGCTCAGATGTGGCCATTCTCTCTCTCAGCCAACAGAAGCAAAATCACTACCTTCCCCCTCTCTACATGGAATATGACTCCCAGGGATGTAAACCTTTCTGGCAATGTGGGACAGAAATCCCAGAATGAACTGGAACTCAGCATCAAATTATTGAGAAAATCTTCTCGACCAAAAGGGGGGAGAGAAAAATGAGACAAAATAAAGTATCAATGGCTGAGAGATTTCAGAGTTGAGAGGCTATCCTGGAGGTTAATCTTATGCATTATATAGACATTACCTTTTTAGTTTAAGGTATACTGGAGAGGCTGGAGGGAAGTGCCTGAAACTGTAGAGCTGTGTTCCAGTAGCCATGTTTCTTGAAGGTGATTGTATAATGATATTGCTTTCGCAATATGACTGTGTGATTATGAAAACCTTGTGTCTGATGCTCCTTTGTCTATGGTTTGGACAGATGGGTAAAGATATGGATTAAATATAAATAAATAATGGGGGAACAAACGTTAAAATAAATTTAGTAGATTGAAACGCTAGTGATCAATGAAAGGGAGTGGTGAGGGGTATAGAAAAAAATGGGGGAAACAAAGGCTAAAATATATTGGGTAGATGGAAATACTAGTAGTCAATGAGAGGGAGGGGTAAGAGATATGATATGTATGAGTTTTTTTTCTTTTTTCTTTTTATTTCTTATTCTGTATTGATGAAAATGTTCTAAGAAATGATCATGGTGATGAATATATAACTATGTGATGATATTGTGAGTTACTGATTATACACCAAGAATGGAATAATCATATGGTAAGAATGTTCATGTTTGTATGTTGTTATGTTTAAAAAAAAATTTTTAATTTAAAAAAAGAATAACAAGGGAAATGTCACATAACTATAAATGACTTGACAAAATATCAGGTTTAAATTTCTGGATTTTAGAGTTTTTAAAGTTTTATCACCAGAAGTATCCAGGAAAGAAGGATAAAACAGTGAGACAACAAAAAAAAGAGAATGAGTCAGAAAAGCAGGGGGTGAGGGGGAGGCATTATCCCTATTCATTCTATAGTTGCAAAGAGAAGATTAAAAATTGAAATAGTTTGATTCAAAAATGGAATTCCAGCTAAAGATTGCAAAGGATATTAACAATAGAGAAAAGGGGAAGAGTCTGAAAAGACTGGTCACACAAAGATCTCTCTGAAGAACTTTAGATTTTAAAAAGACACACATAAAAGACAGGAGACATATATAACATGAATGACTATAAAAGAAGCACAGGATGATATTGGGAAGTAAAGTGGCTGTAATGAGCTGAACTTAAAACCATTAAAGACTATAAAAGGGGCTTCTGAATTTATGTTTGGAAGAGAAAGTTTAAGAAAGGTCTGGATATATCGATTAAAATAAATGATGTGGCAATGAATCTGTTCTAGTTTGCTAGCTGCCAAAATGCAATATACCAGAAACAGAATGGCTTTTAAAAAGGGGAATTTAAAATGTCCCAATCAAACAAGTCTATAGAAATGTCCAATCAAAGGCTTCCAGAGTAAGATACCTTGGTTCAAGAAGGCCGATGAAGTTCAGGGTTTCTCTCAAGTGAGAAGGTGCATGGAAAACACAGTCAGGGCTCCTCTCTCAGCTGGAAGGGTACATGGTGAACACAGCATCATCTGCTAGCTTTCTCTCCTGGCTTCTGGTTTCATGAAGCTCCCCAGGAGGCATTTTCCTTCTTCATCCCCAAATGTCGCTGGCTTATGGACTCTCTGCTTCTCATGGCTATGTCGTTCTTCTCTGCTCTCTGAATCTTTCATTCTCCAAAATATCTCCTCTTTTATAGGACTCCAGAAACTTATCAAGACCCACCCAAATGGGTGAAGACATGTCGTCACCTAATCCAGTTTAACAACCACTCTTGATTAAATCACATCTCCAGGAAGATGATCTGATTAGTTTCAAACATACAGTATTGAATAGGGATTATTCTGTCTTTACAAAATGGGATTTTGATTAAAACATGGCTTTTGTAGGGGACACACATCCTTTCAAACCTGCACAGCATGATACAAAAATAACAAAAGGAAAACTTGTGCTTCTATTTTGCTTTTAAAAATCTTACCCACGAATATCAATTTACAGTATACCAAGACTTTTTGTGTTATTTCTACTTTACAACATCCTTTAGAGGTAGGCATCACCCTTGTAGTATAGGGGAGAACTCCCAGTACAGTGTAAATTCTACCACTGAATTCTTGCCTCTCTTCTAAGTCTAGGAGATTGATGGCCAAAATTGGAGTGTTGGGTTGAGAAAAGAGAAGCCTAAAACAGGTAAGGAGGCCATAAGAAAGCAGCTCTGAATGTGCTGTAAATCTTCCAACATGGCTGGAATTTTTTTGATTGCTAATAGTACTGTCAAATAATTACAAAGACAGAGAGCTTTGCAGCAAGACAGGAGACAAACTGCCTCATCTTTCAAAATGAGGAAAGAACATGAATATTACAAAAGAACATGGACATTACAAAATACTAACTGTTGAGCTTATCATAGACCTAGGAAAATTCTAGAACAGATTATAAAACAGTCTGTTTCTAAATAGACAAAGAGAGGTGACCACCCAAGAATCAGCATGGGTTCAAGAGGAGTTAAGTCTTGCCAAGTAACTTTATTTCCTCTATTGGCAGAGCCACAAGACTAATTTATGCAACTCCTTGTAAGGCATTTAACAAACTCTACTCTCCAATTCTTTGTGGGGAGAGAGGTTAAGAAAACAGGGTGGAATAATAGGTGTATTTATAACATGTTAAATAAGAAAACTCAGAATGCTCATAAACAAGCTCTAGAAGACTCGCTGGGCTTAGGCAATGCAGTAACCAATGATTTGGGTAAAGCTTTTGACAATATCCTTATCAAATGTAAGGAAGACTGGACCCTGGAGAGAATAACTGAAAGTGAAGCAGCAGAGTCAGAATCCAAAACAATTTTAATGGGACAGAAGATTAACTTTAACAAATGAAATTTAAAAGGAAAAGGTAAAGACTTACACTTGGGTTCAAAAAAATCAAACATTAAGACTAAATTATGATAAACTGCATAAAGAACAACTAAGAATTTTTTGTCAGTTAAAAGCCTGATGCAAACTAAGAAGGGGACATGGCTGTCCACCAAATTCATATAATCTTAAACTCAGGGTGAGTTAATAGACACATAAGGACAGGAGGCAGGAAGGTGAATGCCATACTCTATCCTATATGTGGACAAGTTTCCAATTTGGCAAAGCTCCACAGTCAGTACAAAGGGAAAAAAGTAAAATGCCCTCAGAATATGAAAATTAAGTCATGCTCTAGGAGTAATAACAGCGTGAATGAAATTCAGTGGTGGAAATTAGCCACTAATCTAAGTAAATTCCTAAGAAAATGTGTAACTGAAAATATCTGAGAACACTCAAGTCCAATCAAAGTGAGCAGGATATAGTTTCTGGGGAGGTGAACTATAATGGGAATTGAGAAAGCTGAAAATTTGCCTATTGTGCTTTCTTCTGGCTAACACAGTGAAAAGACTATGTTCACAAAAAGGGTTACATTAATCTGGCTGGGAGAGAAGGGGAGCAGGAGTTCAACAAACAAGATTTTGCTTCTGTGCTTCCAACACTGCCAGGGGAGAGAGTGAGCTGACAATACCCAGACTACAGGTGGGCAGGTACAGCCTCAAAAAAGAGGCTCTGTCAGGTTATCCTGACTTACTGACATTCCCACGGAGATTTTCCCATGGGGTGAAACTTTTGACCAAATGACACAATTTTCCATTCTACTCATAGTTACATTAAAAATTCATTAATTGGCATTTTTGTTTTCATGGCTGTCTCTAGTTCACTTGCTAAGTAATAGTAAATTCCCATAATCCTGATTACTTCTAGACCCAAAGAAAAGAATTCATATTTATGACCTGGAAAAGCTATGTCCATTCCTTAAATATGACAATCCATATCCAGGTACTACACACCTGGTGAAGCTCTGCCTCTTTTTATGGGCAATTGTATTTTATCTAAAAGCGAACTATACATTTTTAAAATTTTTTTCTCCATTGGCAAGCACCAGGAATCAAACCCAGGTCTCCAGCATGGCAGGCAAGAACCCTGCCTGCGGAGCCGGACGTGGCCTGCCTGAACTATACATTTTAAGAGGGAAAGCTAACAAAATATAATACATATATTGGGGAGCAGCCAGAAAGGTAAGAAGTCTGGAATCCAGGAGTTCTGAACAAATTAAAAGAAGATGCTGGGCCTGAAACAGAGAATTTATGAGATAGTCATCTTCAAATCTCAATATTGTGGTAATATGAAATTATGTTCAATTCTGTGATAAGAATCAACTGAAAGTTGCATAAGAACTTTCCAATTAACATTGCCCCATTCCAGGCACATAGTAAAATGCTCAATAAATATTGGCACATACAAATGCTCAACATGTGTTATTATTTTGGTTTTGGATATTAAAAAAAAAAAAGCCATGAAAAAGATAGGTGGAAGAAGCTCTGGGAAAGCAAAGGAGGGGCACTTAACCCTGATAGGAAGGATAAGGTTAGGGAGTCCTCTCTAAAAGAAGAGATGCTCAAGATGAGTATTAAGGAAGCATAGAAATTACTCAGAGTATGGGGAAAGGCATTCCAGAAAGTAGTATGTGCTAAGACTCAAGGTGAGAGAAAGCTAATGGCTCAATGTGGCTGGAGAAGTGAGTAGAGGAAATAATGATGGATAAGGCTAGTTAACTACAAAGACCATTGTAAAGGACCTCAAATGCCAGGCTAAGGAGTCTGAAAAAGGCTACAGGGCATCAGTGGAAATTTTAAGCATGTGAGTTATACAATTCAATTGACATTTTAGAAGAATCCTTTTGACAACCACATGGACGCTAGATTACTGTCCAGTGTGAAAGACTGGTAGTAGTAAGATGGCTGCTTCAGTAAATCAGAACCTGGATAAAAATACTGTTTACTGGAGAAAGAGAAAAGATAGATGGCGTTAAAGAGCTGCTAAGGAGGACTTAATAAATGACTGAATATGAGAGATAAGCCAGAAGGAGAAGTCAGGGATGATTTCCATTTTCATAGCTTGAGCAACCAAACAGGGAACAATGTCATACATTGGAAAAGATTAGAAGCTCAAGGAAGGTTCAAGGAGGAGAAGATAAAGTCAGCTCTGGGCAAGTGAATCCAAGTTACTCATGAACACACAAAAGTAGCTATATCAAGGAGACACATGAACAATGGAGTCTCAAGGAGCAAGGTCTGAGAAGGATACACAAATTTCAAAGTCATTATCACAAAGGGTCATGGAAGACATAATAAGAGCATATGAGATCACTCAGAGTGTACAGAAATGAAAAAAAGGATGGGGGAGAGAAGGCTGGAGAATGCCAAACATTTAAGGGAATGAAAGTTAGCCACCTTGTGACCCACTAAGTTCCTTGTTTTTAGGCAAGAAACTCAAATATTTAGGCAAAGACCAAACATCTATTTTTGGATTATGAAGAGGGACCTCAAAGAATAGAACTGAACTAGATGACCTTTAGAGTGTCTTTCAATTCTAAAAATGAGTCAAAGACTTCAATTTAGCCAAGCATTTACTACAATATAAGGAATATTTTTTTTATCAGCATTACTAAAATCATAGGTATTTTTATTCTTTGGCTTCCTAGCTCAATGACGAAAAAACATTTAAAAAAAAAAGTTTTTTGTTTGGTGTTATTATTTTCTGAAAGGGAAGAAATACTTGGTTTACCTGGACAGAGAAGTAAAGGCTCTAGATCTAATTTCTTACTCTATTTTTCCCTCTTGTGGGTCCAGTTACATTTTTGGTAAAGTAAGAAAATGCAGTTTTGCTATTAGTGAAAACCGAAACACATGTTCCTACTTATTATTCCCCTTCCCTTTTGGCCACCTTCTGCCTGACTGGAGCTAGCCATAAACTGTGGATTTAAATCTTTAAATTTTTTACTACATTTCAGAAATGTGTCTATAATCTTCATTAATATTAAAACAGTATTAGACTTCCAGGAAGATGGCATAGTACAGTAGACTAGATTTACCCCTGCTCCATAGAACAAGACAGGGGATAGGGTAAAAATGATCAGAACGGCAGTCCCAGGGGATGAGTGACCAAAAAGGCTCTTCAATATCTCACAGTGAGGAGGGAAGCCAGGGAGATCTGAATGGGGGGAGCAGGGTGGGTCTGATCAGCCATGATTCCCACAGAGGGCAGCAGGAGGCACATGGGGAAAAGTAAATCCCAGCAAACTGACCATCCCACCACACCAGCCTGCTCCAACTGCTGGCTGGGGAACCCTCCCCATGTGGCTCTACAACCAGCAGTGCCCCAGGGAGTCCTACGCATACCAAGCTGTCCACTGCAAAAAGCTGTGCCCCCAGGTACTGGGAGCAGTTACCCAGCCAGGCATCAAGAATAGCCACCTCGTGGGGAATGGTGAATGGCAGATCCACTGGGTGCCAGGCATTGCAATCAGCTCCTGTGTCCCGCAGAGCAGAACCAGTCATCCTGCCACCATGCACACCCTCTTCCTAGCCAGCCACTGTACTCAAGGAGGGGTGGGCCTGAGGGGAGGAGGTGCCTCAGGATCACCACCTGCTGGGAAGAAGCGGGAGGTACAGTTTGGCAAACTTCCTATTTGCCTAGTTAATATTTTTTTATTTTAATATATTTTTATATAATCTTTTATTTTTTATTTTTAATTTTTATTTATATTGCTTTTTAAAAAATTTCTTAAAAATTTTTCTCCTATCTGTGGGCACCAGCCTAAGTTCTTTTTCAATTATTTTGGGGTACCTCCTTCTGACTTTGGGGCCTACTGTTGCTGAGGTATTTTCTTTTTTCTTTTTTCTGGGAGGTGCATAGGCCAGGAATCAAGCCTGGTGGCAAGCAGGCACTCTGTAACTGAACTACCAGTGCACCCTACCTAGCTTTTAGTAGACCTTCAAGAAAAATTGTACCCCCTTCATGAGATCTGGGCCTTGGTTTAGTGAGGAATTATAAACAAACCAAGTACAACAGGGAACCTTCAATGCAAAACCAAGTAAATACAAAATTTAAGATGAATGAAGGAAACCAACTGGCAAAACAACCTTATTAAGATATTCAAATGCCCCGAATACAACAGCAAATCACAAAGCATATGTAAATCCAGGCGAAAACGAACAATCAAATCAAAACACCGGAAGGGATGCAGACTACAGAACAACTACTCAAGGATATTTTAAAAGAAATAAAGGATATCAAGAACAGCATAAAGAATTCAAAACATTAAAAAGAAAAATGACAGAACTCACAGAAATAAAAGATATAGCAGATCAAATTAGAAATATCCAGAGATACACAATAGCAGACTTGAAGATGCAGAAGGAAGAATAAGTGAGCTAGAAACACAGAACAATTGAACCAGAGTGCACAAAAGAATAAATGGCAAGAAAGATGAAAAAATGGAACTGGATCTGAGGGAAATGATGGACAACAAAAGGCACACAAATATAAGACTGATGTCCCAGAAGAAGAAAAGAAGAGTAAAGGGCTGGGAAGGATAGTTGAAGATATAATCAGGGAAAACTGTTTAACCCTTATAAAAAATATACATATGCATATCAAAGATGCCTAAGGAATCCCAAACAGAATAAATTCAAATAGACTTACTCCAAGACACATACTAATCAAACTGTCAAATGATGTTGAAGAGAAGCAGAAAGTTCTAAAAGCAGCATGAGGAAAGTGATCTACTACATACAAGGGAAAATACATAAGGCTAAATTCAGACTATTCAACAAGTACCATAAAGGCAAGAAACCAGTGATATGATATATTTAACATTCTGAATGAGAAAAGCTTCTGGCCAAGAATTCTTTATCCAACCAAGTTGTCCTTCACAATTGAGGGAGAGATTAAAATCTTCAAAGAAAAACAAAGACTGAGAGCATTATTCAACAAGAGATATGCCCTACAAAAAATACTAGAGAGAGTCCTGTCAGTTGGGGAAAAAAAGACGTAGGGGAGGTCTGGAGGAGGGCACAGAACTGACGAGTACAACCAAGGGTAAATTAAAGGATAAAAAGAGAGGGAGAGAAAAGAATATATAAAAACCAAAAACTAAGATGGTAGGTTCAAAAACTGCTTTTACAGTAATAATTTTGAATGTTAACAGATTAAATTCACCAATTAAAAGATACAGAATGAATTAAAAAATAAAATCCATCTATATGCTGTTTGCAAGAGACACATCTTAAACCTAAGGACACAAATAGACTGTAAGTGAAAGGATGGAAAAAGTGTTCTATGCAAGCTGTAACCAAAAGAAAGCAGGAGTAGCTATATTAGTATCATATAAAATAGACTTTAAATGTAAAGACGTCATAAGAGATAAAGAAGGACACTACATATTAATAAAAGGGACAATTCACCAAGAGGAAAGGGCAATCAAATGTTTCTGCTCCCTATCAAGAAGCTCCAAAGTATATGAAGCCAACATTGGCAAAACTGAAGGGAGCTATAGATGTTTCAATAATAATGGTGGGAGACTTCCATGTATACATAGTCTCCATTATAAATAGAACAATCAGACAGAGGATCAACAAGGAAATACAGAACCTAAACAATGTGATAAATGAATTAGAATTAACTGACATATATAGATCGTTATACCCCAAAACACCAGCTGTGCCGGGTTGAATCTGTGGTAGACTCCAGAAAAGCCATGTTCTTTAATTCTCATTCAATATTCCTGGGTGGGAGCATTCTGATTGTTCCCATGGAGATGTGACCCACCCTATTGTGGGTGGTTACTTTTGATTAGATGATTTTCAGGGAGAGGTGTCTCCACCCATTGAAGGTGGAGTTGCTTACTGGAATGCTTTAAAAGAGGAAACATTTTGGAGAGAGTCCTTTTTGTAGAGCCACGAGAAAGCCAGCAGACATCGCCATGTTCACCATGTGCCCTTCCAGCTAAGAGAGAAATGTTGAACATCATTGGCTTTCTTGAACCAAGGTATCTTTCCCTGGATGCCTTAAATTGGACATTTCTATAGACTTGCTGTAACTGGGACATTTTCTCAGCCTTAGAACTGTAAACTAGCAACTTATTAAATTCTCCTTTTTAAAAGCCATTCCGTTTCTGGTGTATTGCATTCTGGCAGCTAGCAAACTAGAATACCAGGATATACATTTTTCTCTAGTGCACATGGAATATTCTCCAGGATAGATCATATGCTGGGACACAAAACAAGTCTTTATAAATTTATTAAGATTGAAATTATCCAAAACACTTTCTCTGACCACAATGGAATGAAGATGGGAAGTAAAAATCACCAAAGAACCAGAGTATTCACAAATATACGGAGGTCAAACAACACACTCTTAAGTAATCAGTGGGTCAAAGAAGAAATTGCTAGAGAAATCAGTAAATATCTGGAGACAAATGATAATGAGAATACAACATACATGAACTTTTGGAATGCAGCAAAGACAGTGCTGAAAGGGAAATTTATTGTTCTAAATGCCCATATTAAAAAACAAGAACAATCAAAAATGGAGACATTAACTGCTCACCTGGAGATATTAAAGAATAGCAAAAACTATCCCTTAAGCAAATAATAGAAGGGAAATAACAAAGATTAAAGGATAAATAAACAAACTGGAGAACAAAAAAACAATAGAATCAACAAAACCAAAATTTGGTTCTTTGAGAAAAGCAGTAAAACTGATGGACCTCCTTGCTAGACTGACAAAAAAAGGGAGAGTACATAAGAAAAAAAAAAAGATAAAAAGATCAGAAATGAGAGGGGGGTTGTTACCATGGATCCTGAAGGAATTTTAAAAATCATAAGCAAATACAATGAACAACTATGTTAACACACTAGACAACTTAGATAAAATGGACAAATTCTTAGAAACACACAAACTACCTCTATTGACTCGAGAAGAAATAGAACAACTCAACAAATCAATTACAAGGAAAAAGACTCATCATCAATAATCTTCTGAAAAGAAAAGCCCAGCACAGACACTTTCACAGAGGAATTTTATCAAACATTCCAAAAAGAACTAATACTAATGTTGCTCAAACTCTTCCAAAAACTTGAGGAAAAAGGAACACTACATGATTTAGTTTACAAGCTGCCAGAATGTGATATATCAGAAATGGAATGGCTTTTAAAAAGGGGGATTTATTAAGTTGCAAGTTTACAGTTCTAAGACTGTGAAAATGTCCAAATTAAGGCACAAACAACAGGTTACCTTCATTCAAGAAAATCCAATGAAGTGCAGGGTTTCTCTCTCAACCAGAAACGTACATGGCGAACATGGCAATGTCTGCTAACTTTCTCTCCAGGCTTCTTGTTTCATGACGCTCCCCCTAGGAGCATTTTCCTTCTTCATCTCCACAGGTGTGGGCTGTGAGGCTCTCATGCCTCTAAAGCTTTTTCCAAAATGGTTCCCTTTTAAAGGGCTCCAGTAAGCAACCTCACCTTGAATGGGTGGAAACACATCTCCATGGAAACCATCTAATCAAAAGTTACCACCCACAACTGGGTGGGTCACATCTCCATGGATGATGAAAAAGCTCCTACCCCGCAATGAGAATTAAAAGACATGGCTTTTCTGGGGTACACCACAGACTCAAACCGGCACATTACCTAACTCATTTTATGAAGCTAATATCACTCTAACACGAAAACCAGATAAAGACTCTACAAGAAGGAAACTACAGAAAAGTCTCCCTAATGAACATAGATGCAAAAATTCTCAACAAAATATTAGCAAATAGAATCCAACAACACATTAAAAGAATTATATATCATGATCAAGTGGGGTTTATACCAGGGTGGTTTATATCAGGGTGGTAAGGGTGGCTCGAAAGAAGAAAATCAATCAATGTAATACAGCACATTAACAAATTGAAAGGGGAAAAAATCATTATGATTGATGCTGAAAAAGCATTTAAAAAATTCAGCATTTTTCCCTGATAAAAACACTTCAAAAGGTAGGAATTGAAGGAAACTTCCTCAACATCATAAAGGGCATATATGAAAAAACCCATAGCCAGAATCATACTTAACGGTGAGAGATTGAAAGCATTCCCCATTTCCACCCGCTAAAACTGGGAATGAGACAAAGATGCCCACTGTCACCATTATTCAACATTGTACTGAAAGTCTTAGCTGGAGCAATTAGACAGGAGAAAGAAATAAAATGTATCCAAATAGGAAAAGAAGAAGTAAAGCTTTCATTATTTGCAGATGGCATGATCCTATACTTGGAAAACCCTGAGAAATGTATGACAAAACTAATTGAGTTAATAAATTCAGCAAAGTGGTGTGACACAAGATTAATGTACAAAAACCAGTAATGTTTCTATATACAAGTAATGACTCATCTGAGGAGACAAGGAAAAATTCCATTCAAAATAGCAACCAAAAGAATTAAGTATGTAGGAATAAAGCTAACCAAGGATGTGAAGGCCTTGTACACAGAAAACTACAAAACATTCCTAAAAGAAATGAAAAATGATCTAAATAGATGGAAAGACATTCTGTGCTCATGAATAGGAAGGTTGCATGTAGTTAAGATGTCAATTCTACCTAAATTGATCTACAGATTCAATGTAATAACAATCAAAATCCCAACAACCTACTTTGAAGATTTGGAAAAGCTAGTTATCAAATTTATGTGGAAGAGAGAGACCCTAAATAAAGATATCCTTAAAAAGAAGAGCAAAATAGGAGGACTAACACTTCCTGACTTTAAAGCTTATAATTAATCCACAGTGGTCAAAACACCATGGCTTTGCACAAAGATAGAAGTATCGACCAATAGAATGAAATTGAGAGTATGGAGATAGACTACCAAATCTATGGACAAACCATAAAGGCCCCCAAATCCACTGAACTAGGACAGATAGTCTTTTCAATAATTGGGTATGGGAGAATTAGGTATCAATAGTCAAAAAAAAAATGAAAAGGATCTCTACCTTACACCCTACACAAAAATTAATTCAAAATGGATTAAAGATCTAAATGTAAGAGCCAGTACCATAAAAGCTCTAGAAGAAAATGTAGGGAAACATCTTCAAGTTTTAGTAATAGGAGATAGCGTCTTAAATTTCTACCTAAAGCACAAACAGTAAAAGAAGAAATAGATAAATGGAAACTCCTTAAGATCAAGAGCTTCTGTGCCTCAAAGGACTTTATCAAAAAAGTGAAAAGGCAGCCAACGCAATGGGAGAAAATATTTGAAAACCACATATCAGATAAAGGTTTGATATTCTATATAAAGAATATAGCTTAACAACAAAAGAACAACCAACCTAATTATAAAATGGGGGAAGGGATATGAAAAGACACTTTTCCAAAGAGTAAATACAAATGGCTAAAAAGTACATGAAGAGATGTTTATTTTCACTAGCTATAAGGGAAATGCAAATCAAGACGACAATGAGAGATCACCTCATACCTCTAACAATGGCTGTTATTAAACAAAACAGAAAACTACAAATCTTGGAGAGGATGTGGAGAAAACTGGAACACTTATTCACTGTTGGTGGGAATGCAAAATGGTGCAGCTGCTGTGGAAAACAGTTTGGCAATTCCTCAGAAAAAGTAAATATTAAGTTGCCCTATGCTCTAGCAATACCAATACTCGGTATATACCCAGAAGAGCTGAAAGCAGTGACACAAACAGACATTTGCACACCAACGTTCACAGCAGCACTATTCACGATTGCCAAAACATGGAAACAGTCCAAGTGCACAACAACAGATGAGTGGATAAACAAAATGTGGTACATACATATGATGGAATATTATGCAGCAGTTAAGATGAAATGAGGTCCTAAAGCATATGACAACATGGATAAAACTTGAGGACATAATGCTGAGTGAAATAAGTTAGACACAAAAGGACAGATTCTGTATGATTTCATTATTATGACCCTGGTAAAGGTAATCTCAGAGGTTACACTGTAGAATATAGCAGACCTGGAGGTACACAAAAGCTAAAAACAGGAGAAAGGTTACCCAATGAAGATAAACTTAAATGCAAGGAAACAGAGAGGCTTATTATGTCTAGAATCTAAATTTTTGGTGGCACACAATCTAAGTCAACCTGTCTGGATAGCTCGTTTAAACAACCCAAACTCCTGGAGTCCAGAATGGAAATGAGGTCTTGAAATTCTGTGTAGCTTAATGTATTACCTGGATACATCTCAGACTATAGTAGGTTGATAATTGAAAGTATTGGTAGAGTCCCTTGAGAGTCCATAGGGAAAAGTATATACATCAACTATTAAACTTTTCCACTGGGAAGCCCTAGGTACTCTCTCAACCATTGGAGACTCTCAGAAAAACAGGCCAAGCCCTTGATTTTGAGAACTGATCTTATGAAATTTATTTCTGTAGTGGAGAGGCTAAGAGTTGCTTTCCATTAACCTCTTTTGTTGCTCAGATGTGGCTTCTGTCTCTCTAAGACCAAAAAGGAAAATCATTGCCTTCACCCCTACATGCGACATGACACTCAGGTAAAAGTCTCCCTGACCACATGGGGCATGATTCCCAAGGATGAGTCTGGCCCTGGCACCATGGGATCCACAACGCCTTCCTGACCAAAAGGGGGAAAAGAAGTGTAATAAAATAAGGCATCAGTGGCTAAGAAAGATCAAATAGAGTGAAGAGGCTATTCTGGAAGCTACTCTGATGCAAGCTTCAGTTAGTACTAATTACCATGGTTTGCTAAACCCCAACCAACATCACTCCTATTAACTCTTAAAAAGACTTAAGGCTCGAACTGAGACTCTATAAAAGTTTCATGCACTAAGTTTGCTTTTCTAGAACCTATAATTTCCAGAGGATTTCTAGGCTAGATAAATTCCAAAACCCAGAAGGGCCAGCCTCTCCAAGATTACCAACTAATTATATGCCCTTATCCTTTATTGTCAACACCTCTTTTTACCAGGAAACAGACAAAACAGGTAGTACCTAAAGATCTCCATAGATTGGGAGAAGAATCAAAGGAGGAGGGGTTATAACAGAGAAAAGAGGATTTAAGAAATGAGTATGATTGTTGAATCACTATATTGATATTTCTTCTAGCCACCATTGTTTTAGAGAAGCTAGAAAGAAAAATTTGAAACAATGGAATAGTAACCCTTAACAAACTCTGAAATCTATTCTGTAACTATTTGTTGAAGTATACTTTGAAAATTATTGCTTTTTTTTCTTTTCCTTGTATATATGTTACATTTCACAATAAAAAACATTTTAAAAACTGTATTGGTTTCTATTTTCCTTTCTGCTCAATCCTAAAAACAAAGGGACACCGGTACACATGTAGAACTTCTTATACCTAGAACTAGCTGATTAAAACAAATAAATTTCTGTTTTGATATAACACCATACTCAGTGTATTGTTAGGACTACTGGCAGTTCAGCTTAATCCTAAAATATGGCACTGGTCCCACCAAGTGACACCTGAACAGGTGTTACAAATACTTTGACTTCTCTTAACTGGACTTGAGGGGAAGTTTTTAAAAGTTGGGCACCTTTTTTCCTATCCCCATCCTACGCCTTTCCTACCATTCTGCAAGCCTTCTTTTTCTTCTCCTGTTCCTGTCTTTCATTTTCTTCCTAATAGTGCTCATACATTTTAATTACTACCACTAATGACACTAAGGCTAACAAAGCTGACAACCCCTAGCCTAGAAGTGCAATGGATATAATTCCAATTGCAGTCTATCATTAACTTTGGTTGTCCTTAGAAAACAATTTATATTGTTACTGTGGCCTAACACACAAGGCAGAAAAAAATAACCACTGTAGAAAGTAAACCTGTGTGAAAAAGAAACCTGTATTAGCTCTAAAAGTCTAATGTCGACTACACATACAAAGCTCAGAATCATGACTTACAAATGCAGAGCTTTGAACAACAAAAAAAGGGGGACAAACTAGAGACAATGATATAATCTGAAGTTCAGAGTTATTAATTTGTGTGATTTTAAAATATAATAAGACAGCAGAAAAGATGAAATGAAAAATCAAGGCTAGAACCAGGGTAAAAGGACTTCAGTTCAGGTATTACAGTTTTGAAAAATTTTTAAGGGTTTCATAAAACCATATGGAAGTGGCAAATTATTACGTTCCTACCACAATCCCCTCAAGTCCAGTGCTCTTGAAGCTATGCTTTGATGGTATTCTCTTTATAGAATACCTGGTGGCTCCAGGCATTCATCAAAGAAAAGGTTTTTAGTGAATTTCTTTCTTTACCTTTCTAGCTAATGGTATCGTTACTTTTTCTGTTTAATTTCACAAAATGGGAGCAAGAGACTACCACTGGCAGCACACTTTCAGGCAGAGAGTGGGAATCAGAGCAGCAGTGCTCTGTATGAAGTGACTTCTGTATGAAGTGACAGACATACTTTCTTCAAAAAGCACAGGGCTAAAGCTGGATGAGGTAAACATAAAAAGAGGATGGCAAATAAGAAGTCATTTTATTAAGACAAGTTCACTTATCCTATCCAGCCTTGTATCTCAACACTAAAACAATCCAGGTTCTTTTTGTTCCCTAAACATGCTTCGGTCTCTTACATCTCTATGTCATAATGCCCTCCTACTGCTTGTTGGCCTGAAAAACTCCTACTCACCCTTCAAGTTTAAGTGCAAACTCTACCACCTCCTTGGAACACTGCTGATTCTCCCAAGTAGGGACTCTTCTCACTGGTCCTTCATTATAGCAGCTATGCCCTATTGCAATTACTATTTCTATGACTGTGAGTGTAGCTCAGCACTCACCTACCTGCTCTCTGAGAGCACTATGCCTGTTATGGTGGTGTACAGCACATACGTCATAGATGATCTGCAGAATGAAAGAACTGCCTATGTCTCAGTGTGAAAGGGCATCATCCATCCATACAAGTTGTCTCTTCTTTTCAATCCCACTATTGTGCAACAGCTCAGAAATTCATTATCTTTCTCCTAGATTATTTAAATTAGTTTCTTCATTGGCTTTCCCATTTCTGGTTTCTCCTCCCTTAAATCCATCCCAAATGCACTACTGACACTGTAATCCCACTCAAGTACACTCAAGTACAGCTTTAATAAAATTTACTATAGTGGGCAATATACTCAATGTGGAGAATGAAAAGCTGCAAAAACACTTGTTCTCTGAGCTCAATGAGCTCAAATTCAACAGGGCAGTGAGATAGGTAAATAATTAACAGAAAATTGATCAGGTGCTATAGAGATCTACCTACCTCATGCTAATCCCTGTGCCTGGCATGTCCGTCACTCTTTTTTTTTTTGCATGGGCAGGCACCGGGAATCAAACCCAGGTCTCCGGCATGGCAGGTGAGAACTTACCTGCTGAGTCACCGTGGCCCACCCACCCTTCACTCTTCACTGGTCAATTCATATTTCCCTTTGTACCAAGAAGTTTTCCTGATTTCTCCAATCAGAAATCATTGCTGCTTCTTCTGCTCCCATAGTGCCCTGCCATTCTCGTATCACTTACTATTGAATTACAACTATTTGTACCCATACAGTAAGCCTCTTACTGGATTCACCCTTCCTAAGTGGCAACGCAACACATCTCATTCATCTTTATTTTGTCATGGTAACTAACATAGTGCCCTGCAAATAGACGATAAATGTTAAATTATGATATTAACTTCACTAAAATGTTATTAGTCTGTGATTCCTTTAGGACTTGCCAGCATTAAGAATATTAACGGGCCAAATCCATCCAACTGAGACTAAAATTTTTCCACACTAGTCACAAAATAGAAAAATTATACCCTGTTTTGCTAGATTATAATCAACATATGGAGAATATCCTCAACCAGATTTGAAAGATATGCCCAAATTAAATGCTCTCTATTGTAAAAACACAACAAAGGACAATTCCCCAGTGCTATAAACCAGACAACCAGCCTCTCTTCTGACAATTATAGAAAAGTCATGAAGGGCAAACACTGTATGGTATTTCCCTAATGGGAGCAATGGGCAAATCCTAACTAAGTAAAAATTTCCACAGTTCAGTAAAAAAATAAATCTTATAAAACAAGATGCTGGTACAAGATAATATTTCAAAAGTAGATCACTGAATAAGCCCTCTAACCTCTCAATACAACTTTCCAGAAGTGAATACTTGCAGCTTATTCATTCTGTGAGGTTCACATCCAATTTCCTGGAGCAGTGCTACTCTAAGCTACCTCATTAAGCCACTGTTAGCATCCCCAATTCTTTAAATTCCCTTTTTATATCAGTTTCTTCCCATCGCCTGTCAATACTTTAGTCATGATTATTTTAGTTGGAATGCAAACAGTTGATTGCAAGATGAGGTATACAGCAACTTAACTATTTAAAACTATCATTCACCAGAATCACAAAAATTGAGAAGGGTTTTTCACAGGTCATGACTAAAAATGGAGAACTAACATTCCAGCTTTTCAATTCCAACAAAAAAACAAAGCTCAAGGGTTCAAAATTGTCAGCTCTTTTAAGAAAACACCAAACTATAATGATATTTATCGGCCCCTAATTGGCTTGACGGAAGTCAGAACATTTGATTATATCATTTGGTTCAGCATTAAAATTGCTGAGGGCAAGAACTGTGTCTCATCAAGCCATTTTGTAGAGACCTTAGTAAACACTGCCTGTAGTAGCTTTTAATCTCCCAGGCAGACCTTTGTGTTAAATAAAGTATTAATGTTGGAGTCAAAAGATCCAAGTTTAAGTTGAGGCTATGCCTCTTATTTGAGATTTCAGACAATTTAGTTAACCTGAATTTCTCTTTCTTCAATGGCAAAATGGGTATAATATTCTAATTGTAGCATTACTGCCCATACCACGTGATTCCTCTGAGAATCAAGTGAGAAAACACGTAAAATGCTTCATAAAACCATAAAGCACAATAGAAATATAAGACGTTACTATTATTGTTCCTACAATAAGATCTGTACAAGATCAAGTTCCCCTCTATAGGAAATCTGAATATAGCTGAATTATTTCTGTGCACTTTTCCCAGGAAAATCTATTTGATATGCAAAACTGTTAATAACTCTTAAAGGGGAAATTACCAAGAACAGAACTGCGGGGGGGGGGGGGGGAACAGGTGGGACTAGAATAAGATAAATTAAATAGGAAAGGAGAAGTTTTTGTTATAAAAGAAAGTAAACCTGTCTTAGGGATCAAATTCTCATTCCACCATTTATCTGTGTGACCACATTTCACCTCATTTGTAAGAAGAAATAATAACTCATAAGGGTGCTGTGAGGATTAAACGAGAAATATATAAACATACATCCTCACATACACTGTATTTAGTCCTATGTCTGATAATAGTAAATGATACGTAAAAAGTTTTATAAAATAATTAGAACTGTACACTGATAGGATGAAAAAAGGAGCCAAGGACATGTTTGAGTAGGAAATGATATACAGTTATTACAAAAAAGCTAAAACTATATATTACGTGGATTTGACAAAGTTTAAGAAATACAGATTACATAAAGCATTTTTCATATTAGACTTACAGATTACTTACTCTTTGTCTCCAGGATCACTGAGGACTCTTAAGAAATGTAGTCAAAATCTCCAAGTCATAAAAGAAGAATAGCAATGACTGTATGGCAAGAGAACCAGAACAACAAAAAAAAAAGATGCTCATTAGTATGTGTACAGAAGATTCTCTGTTTGCAAACTTTCAATTTTCTAAACTTTCATAGACAGAATAAAAGCTAGGCTTCAGAGCAAAAGCACAGCAACTCTGCCTGCCAAAAATAGATGGTATTAGCATTCATGCACAGTCATTTTAATTTCTGCCATTTTGTTCTTTATTCCAGAAATATGTGTTGCATTTATGGTTGATTTTGTTATCATATTCAGTGACTGCAAAAGCAATAAAAGTTATCTAAGAATTGGGAAGAAGAAAGGTAGAATCCCCTACTGAAACAGATAGAGAGAGAGCAAGCAACCGGAAAAGATAAGAAAACAATGGGTGCTGCCTGTTCAAAAGGGATCGGATACTTATACAATATATAAAGGTCTATACCTGTGCAATCAATTAGAACCAGCAAAAGTCAAGGAAAACAGGAAACCTCGGTGTTTGGCCAGAGAATCAACAACAATTTGGGTTGTTAACTGGTCTGGTGTTAATTCAGGGGGAGGCAAAGAGCTTGTTAAAGAACTTAGAAGCTAAGAATGGTAGAAATACTATAACAAAACACAGACAATTGCAAAGGTTTGAGGCCTGTCTGAATTTAGAAAACATAATATGAATGGCCAGGTTATAACCCTGTAACTGTTGAAGTCTTCCCTAATGATGCAGAGATCATCTAAGAAGGAGGTGACCCACCTCAGCGAATTTTCAATGTAAATAAGACTAGATTCTATTAGGGAAAAAGATGCTCCCCTCCCCAATTTCTATCAGCAAGGAGGTACAGTTATGCCTGGTTTCCCTTTGATGAACCAACTCACATTCCTTCTTACCTTTCAAAACCACACCTGTACTTAAGAAGAACCTGTAACTTTTTTTATAACAAAGCAAAACAATTTATAAGCATCTCAATGAAATTATGGTCTGAAGATCCTTAAAATTTTGTCAATCAGGGAATGATAAATGAAAATATTATTACTACTAATTGAAGCTACATGAAAACTATATATATATTTTTATTTTTATATGTTTTACCATCCTTGTTTTATTTTAATAATATAAATAGATGGGCTTTAAATCCTGGCTTGAGTCCTGATATTCCTATGAGGTTATAAACTCCTCACCCACAAATTATTTACTGTGGGTGTTTTTAGAACTTATCCCATTCAGTCAAGGAGAGGACACTTAATAAATTCATTCAGAGATTATGCTTTCTGGAGCCCTCCTTAAAACTATGAATATGGTCAATCTGGGCACTGACAAAGGAGCTGAAGAATCTAGATCTTGCTAGACAATTAAGGGTGGGCAATACCCTAACACCACCCATTTCTACTGCACTCCCCACACAGATATATTTCCCCCAATCCCAACCTTTAAATCCAACTAGACTGTGACTCAGTATTCAACCAATAACAAATGTGGCCTATCCCTGAAACTTTATAAACAAAATCAGTTGGACCATACATTCAGCAAGCATTTATTGAGTGGGCAGTGTATTTCTATAGCATCTTTTATTTCACAATTCCAAAGAGCTTTCAAAGTTGCCCTGTGGTACTTAGATTCAGGTGTCAACTTGGCCAGCTGAAGGTGCCTGGTTCTATTGCTGTGGACCCGAGCCAATGGCATGTGAACCTCATTTGCTGCTGATTACATCAGCAGTCACCTAGCACATAACACAGCCCAAGCAGCTCAGCATACCTCATCTCAGAACTCGCAGCCCAGCCCAGGCCTTTGGAGATGCAGAAAGGAGTTACCCTGGGGAAAGTTGTTAGAACCCAGAGGCTGGGAGAAAAGGCCAGCAGAGATCACCCTGTGCCTTTTTGTGTAAGAAAGAGTCTCAGCAGAAAGTCAGTTGCCTCTCCTCTGAAGAACTATACATTTTTAATTAAATAAATACTCTTTTATTAAAAGCCAAACCATCTCCCATGTGTTGCATTCTGGCAGCTAGCAAACTAGAACATTCCCCAATGAAACGCATCAATGACTGAAGTTTATACATGGACAACACTATTCAAAACCCTGTTTCTGCTATTATAAAGTTAGCTGCTTGTGGACATAAAAATTGAAAGGACTGAGACTGCCATTTGATCATTAACTAAATTTCAATTTCATAAGTCAATCCAAAATACACTCAATAGAAAGTGGTCTCAAAATCTATAAGCCAAGGAAGTTTTTGCTTGGTGGATATAGAGTGATTTTAAATAAAAATTAATTTAAAAATTACAAGCCAAAATATGCAATGATTCAAAAATTCCATTAGGTAAAGGAATTAATATAGTTCTCACTTTCAAATCCTTATAGGTATGCTAATAGGTAATAAGTCAAATTTGTCAAAAGTCCCACTCAATGATTTCCTTTAATTTGTGCCAAGAGCAACTTCTAAAAATTGATTAAATATCTAGTATGATCAAAACAACTTATTTACCTAGGTTATCATTATTTTGGAGGTCTTTCTAGAAAACTGATCCCTAAATGTAGATGCTGGAAGAATATGTTTTCCAAATTAGTTCTTTGAAACTACAGACAATGAAAGAACATCATGAATGGGAGAGAAATTAAGGATAGTGGTTAAGACCAGGGATACATGATGAAGCCAGAATGTGTGGAATGGAATTCTGGCTCTGCCATTTACAAACTGTGTGATGTTTGTACTTCAGTTACTCCATCCTCAAAATGGGAACAAAAATATCTACTCCATATGGTGGTTCTGAGGATTAAATCTGGGGGAATAAGTTGTATAGGTAAAAGGTTTAGCACCAAGCAGCATTATATGTTTGCTTATTTTCACTATCATATAACTAGATCACCCAAATCATCTATACAAGTATCATTTCTTACCAAAAGTCTTCCTTAATTGAGCAGGAATCAATCCTTCCCTCCTTGGCTTCCTCATAAAATGCATTTTGCATTATTTTTGCATTACTGTATTTATTGCATTTTGCATTATTGTATTTGGGTACATTTCCCTCCCATTTAGAGTACAGGTCCTTAAAAACAGAAACCACAACTCATTCAAGTGTTCTGGACAACAAATGTTATTCTTTGTTGTCCTTCATCTCTCTCCCTCTAAAGATTCTGAACCATAAAATCCTGTAAATTTGTCAATTAATAAGCCTTTACCTGGAGCAAGTTTATGCAACCGGTACACTTAAATACTGATCACTCTTGGGTAAAAATTCTCTTAAGACTGAAACAAAAACTGGGGGTGTAGGGGGAGAACACACTATCTTTTAACTACTAGACTACTGCCACTTTTAATAAATTAACTTTCAAAACTGCTTATGCATAAAAACTTGCTTTGATGATCTCATTAAGAAAGCCCATGGTGGGCGGGCCGCGGTGGCTCAGCGGGCAAAGTGCTTGCCTGCTATGCCGGAGGACCTCGGTTCGATTCCCGGCCCCAGCCCATGTAACAAAAACGGAGAAACAGAATACAATAAAACAAGAAAATGTTTAAAAATGTTTCCCTTTCTTCCTTCCTTCCTTCTCTCTGTCTTTCCTTTAAAAAAAAAAAAAAAAAAAGAAAGCCCATGGTGCTGTTAAATTAAAACTGTAGTAGCATAATTTCTACATATGTCAAGCCTAACCTAACCATAACCTGCCCATCTGCTGATTTTAATGTAATCCTAGGGATGGTAGATGACAATATGCTTGCTTGATTCACCCTGCATTATTTACGTAAAATAAAATCATTTGAACATTACACTGAGATACAACCTTTCTAGCTTTGATTTGTATCCTTTTTTTCCTCTTAAAAAAGTGCCAACAACAAAAAGCCTCTAGCTTATCCCACATCACCAGGAAAGCACATTCTAAAATGTGTTATCCAACTTCACTAACACAATTACATTAGTTTGAGAGAATAGAACTTTTCTGAAAATTAAATGTCTGAATTGAGTCAACAGCTTTAAAAATTGTCATCATTTCCTAGAAAGTACAATTTGTCCTATTCTTATAGGATCCCATTTTGAAATTAATTTTCAGCATAAAAACCCAGGACATCTATTTCTTTTTTCACAAATATTCCTAGTCCCTATTTCTGAGTTTTGACTTATTTTTGAACAAACCCTTAAAAACAAAAGGCTAGGGAAGAATTGTACTCACTTTATGTGGTTTTCCTAAGTCTAATTTTTCCATTCTCCAGGCAGGACATTTCAAAAGAGTATAAAAACAACACCCAACTGTGTTTCTTACTCTAAACAGATCCCAATCAAATGGGAAACATTATCAGCCACCTTCACAAGGAGAAAAACACAAAAACTAAGCCAGGTCAAAATTTTATTGTCCACTTCTGAGATCATAATTTTTCAAATGAAAATACTCTGATGAAGCTATGCACAGAACAAGCTTACCATAATCTTAAATCACATTTTGGACTAATTTCTTTTCTCAAAAATAGGCATATGAGTGGCTAATTCACATACAATACCTCTCAGCCCCTGGGGAGAGAGTACAATAAACTTAATTGTTTTATGTATCCTGAGGCATACAGAGAAAGGCCTGTCAAACACAAAGAGGTTTCCAATATCCTATATTCCTATATGGCTGAAACAAAGAACTTTCCAAAAACTGCATTGGGTAAACAAAATTGAGCTTACAACAATAGACCCAATACACTAAAGCAGGGAGAACCGATAAATATAAAGTTAACCCCACCTGCCAAAAAGACAAGGTCTCACTAATCAATGTCCATCATACTATCAGGAAGCATAATTCAAACAATTAAAATTGCTTCCTCACAATTTATTTTAGCAGTAATAAAGCTAATACCTAGGCTTTTTCCGAGTAACTGGCTTCTATCAAAACTTACCACAAGTTATGTGAAATAGGCAAGAGCATGTGTTCTGCATTTTATCAAGTGAGGAACATCATCACACTTTTGGACAAGCCACTACACTACTTCTAGCGCCCGGGCGCGCACCACAAACCACACACACACACACACACACACACACACATCACATATACACACACCATTGCTTTTTATAACAGCATTCTTCCAAACACAGAATCGGAAAAGCGATCCCCAGAAAAGAAGGCAGCATCAGTAAACGGGAGGCCACTGGTTTCGAAAATAAAAGTTTGTTCTTTTGCTGTCAACCTGGCAACTTTTTAAAGGTGAAATGACCCTTACTCCAATCGGGTACAATCGTTTCTTATTTCCATTCCAAACAACCACTATGGCTTGTCCCCGATACAAAGATGAAAGAAGGGAGTGAGAGAAAAAAAATGATGCTGAAAGGAAGGGTCTGCGGTTCCAATGGCTGGGGCAGATCCTGAGGCAGATTTGAACACTCCATGGCTTCTGGGAGCTGGGCGGCTTCACTGTGTCTGAGAAATGTTACCAATCTGACGCATCAGTTTTAGGAACGGCGTACAAACAGCCCCCACAATTTAAGAGCTATGCCTAGTATCCTTCCTCTCGGTGACATCGACCGGAGGGCACGGGACAGGAGAGCAGGGGATACCAGGAGAGGATCAGCGACGTTTGTTATTGTTTAGGAAGCCCAAGCAGCGACCGGGAGCGGGATGCTCCGGGGTCGAAGTGGAAGGGGAGAGAAGTGGGGAAGGACAAAGATTACTCCCCGGGCTCGAAACTACCTCTCCGGATAGACGGAGCCAGTACCATCCCAGAGAAATAAGAGGGCCAAGGCCGTCGCCGGAGCTTCACCGGAGACATTTCCAGCCCCGAAATTAGCCCGGCTCTCCGTGAACACCCAAACACACATAGGATCCCCTCCGACTCCTTCTCTTGCTCGCAGACCTGCGGCTAGTGCGGCAAGTCCCCCTCCTTCCCACCTCCTCCCCGGCCGCGGCCGCCGAGCGCCTGGTCCGCGCACTCACCTGCCTCCGGTTGCGCCCGCGGCCGGCTCAGCCTCCGCACGGACCGCAGCCGGCCGGGCGCCCGTCAGCTCCCTTTTCCCAGCTCCGCCCCCGCCCTGCCCCGCCCCCGAGAGGTGGGACCCTCGGCCGCGCCGGAATCTCGGGGCGGCCTCTCTGAACTCTCGCGAGCCCTGCCTCCACGGCTTCTCCGTGGCTGGGCAGGTCCGACTCGGCCCTGACGTCATACGCACCACGGCCGGAAGTAGCCTTCTGGCGTCAACACCGGCCCTCAGCCCCACGCACCTCCGCCTGGTGATGTCCTGACCAGCCGTGAGGGAGTTGGCTGGCTAGGCACCACCTATCCTCTCCCCCAGCCGGGTCTCACTGCCCTCTTCTATTCAGAACTGGTTCTGGCCTTTGGAGAGTGAGCAGTGTGTTACTATATTTAGTCACGTGTCCTGAATGTTGTCAGAGTTTTTCTCAATTCTGCGCAAAGTATGTTAGAAATGGAACAAGGTTTAGAGGCCGTCTTCACAAATCCACATATTAACAGATTAAGAAACTATGGTCGACAAAAATGGATTAGCTGGCCAAGTTGCTTGGTAGCTGAATGGGGACTAGAAGTCACCTGGGTTTCTTGACTCGTGTTCTTTTTATCATGACTCTAGATTCTAGAAACTTGAGAGAGACTCGAATTTGGAAAAGCCATAAATAAACTTCGGCAGCATGCGTGAAAGACTTGCTTAGGTTATCTTGGAAAATTAAACATGTTTGACAATATTGAGCTGCTTTAACATTAGGATTAGAGAACTGTGAGGGGGAAATAACCTCCCTCTAGGATGACTCAGAAGGGATGGATTTGGGGAAGAGAATACAATATGCGTTTGAGGACAAAATTGGCCTTTGGATACTCCAGAAAATAAGTTACTCCCTATTATTGTTGATAAATTTATCCTCTATCTGAATATTAGACAGGGTTTATAAAAGACCCTTAGCTTTTAGACTGCTAAGCATTTCACAACATACGAAGATGTTACTGTGATTGAAGAAAATAACATTCTGAGATGCCAACCATCATCTTTAGGTTAGCCAAAAATAGGTGCCACCAAACAAAAGACTTAGGGAAGAATCATGCTATCACCTCTATCTTTTCTGTGCTTATTCGTATATTGCTTGGTGGTAGAAAAAACATTAGTCATTTGGTGAATTAATGAATTCTTGAGGAAATCAGCTCTACTTATATGATCATTTTGAGGCTTAAGTGACTGTTGCCATATACAAGCGTAATGAGGCTGAATTGTTATCAAACATGCTTACTTGACAGAAGCCTATATACCTCTCTCCCACCATACTTACAAATATGAATTTAAGTGGGTAGCTTCTTAAAAGCAAGAAATAAAATACCTAAGACTACAAAGTAAATCGATCATATTGATATACAGTTATCAAAATAGTAAAATAAATGTGTGATCTAGTTTTTGGATTGCCAGCTTCTAAGATAGCTCCCAATGATCAACACCTGATGGTATGGTATTCACACCCTGTACAATCGCCTCCCCTTGAGGATGGGCTGAACCTAGTGACTTTGTTCTAATAAATAGAATACAGCAAAAGTGATGGATGTCACTTCTGTGATAAGGTTACAAAAAAGACTCTGGCTGCCATTTTGCTCATCCTCCCTTACTCTCTCACTTGATCACTCTCATGGAAGCCAGTTACCATGATGAGACCTTCCTTAATGTGGAGGCTTACATGGCAGAAAACTGAGGAGGCCTCCGGTCAACAGCCATTGAGAAGTGGAGATCCTCAGTCCACCAACCTATGAGTAACTGAATCCTGCCCAGCTTTCTGAATGAGCTTGGAAGCAGATTCTCTCAGTTGAACCTTGAAGGCAGCCCCAGCTGACACCTGTATTGCCCCAGCTGACACCTGTATTGCCCCAGCTGACACTAGCTGACACTAGCTGACACCTGTATCACTTATGAGATACCCTGAACCAGCAGACCCAGCTAAGCCATGTCCAGATTCCTTACCCACAGAAACTGTGAGTTAATGAATGTTTGCTGTTGGAAGCTACTAACTTTGGGGCAATTTTTTACACAGTCATCGATACTCAATACATGCATAGATTTGTTTCTTTATTAATGCATTTAGTAACAAAATCAAGACCTAAAGTAATAATGTAGTAATAATGCACATAACAATATTTTGAGGTATCTGCAGCATTAATGTGGTAGAAAATATATGTGATGTATATTACTGACAAAAAGCCAAGGTAATGCAAATATCTCTGTGGTTTATTGCCTACATTCATAATTAAAGGAAATGTTAATTTTTACTTAGCATTTAGTGGAAAAAATATGTTGAAATATGAAAATGCTTGTTGTATATATTTTTTCCATTGAGGTTCACAGATTCAGATTAAGAAGGCTTGGCCAAAGTAATAGATTACTTATAGGGCATACCAAAATTCTTATCACCAATACTTTAAAATATTAGACTTGTGAAGTTCAGGTAATAAACCCAAGTAATAGATATACACATGGTCTTTGCTAACCTTACTAAGCTACATTTGAATGTGAATTTTTACCCCTTTTCTATTACTTATTCCTTCTTCTCCAAGCCTATGCTAAATGGAGGTAGAAGAGGTAAAATGGTAGGCCAGAGAGAGTAAGAAAAGTCATAGTGTAAACACTTTCAACATTCAGAATTCAACTGAGTTTTGTTTTCAGCATATGAAGTTGTGCGCTGTTTAACCACTGAGTCTCTTCAGTATATTACTCTCATTCTCCTGGCCCTACTATGAAGAAAATAACCGAGAAATGCCAAAAGACAGTTATAATAATAAAAGGAATACTATTACTAAAAACCATCCAAGAGTGAGTCAAGTTGTTTTCTAAATATGCAACTTTACAACTGTGGGATATAGCCAAACCAGTATTTAGAGGATAATTTTTTGCTTTAAAAGCATTTAACAGAAAACATAAAAATGTCAAGTAAATGAACCAAGGGCGTTGTGAGGGTAGCTCAGTGGCAAAATTCTCACCTGACATGCCTGAGACCCAGGTTCGATTCTCAGTGCCTGCCCGTGCAAAATAATAATAATAATTAAAGAATAAAATAAAATAAGGCAGAGATGAAAGAACAATTTTTTTAAAGTAAATAAACCAAACCTTCAGTTCTTGACATCATTAAAAAAAAAAAAACCAAAATAAACCCAAAAGAAGTAGAAAGAGCTAAATGTTAAAGCAGAAGCCACTCCTGGACTCCATGTACTGAGTAATATAATATTTCAGATCAAATATATATCTCTATTTTTCAAATGTATGTAAGTTCTGTTCTGATTAGAAAATTCAAATTCATTTTTAAAAGCTAAAAGCAGAAATTTATGCAATAACCCATAACAAAATTGAGGTTGACCAATAATAATTCTATGCCATTAGATTAAAGGAAGAAGAGAGAGAACAGGTGCTTTAAAGTATCGGGAAGGCTGTTCTAATGACAATCTGTTAATATTTTTCCTATGGAAAGTTGATGGATAAAAGAATTGAATGGATCTTTCCAGTTTGACACTGAGTACTTGATTCCTGGGTCCTCTTCAAAGGAATTGGGCATGTGAAGAGGACCCAGGAATCACATGCCCATGTACTTTCAAAGGAACTGTATAGCTCAATGGCTAAATGCAATTAAGTTTGTTTGAAAATAAAGGCTCTATTCTACAAACTCCAGGACTTTTCACTGGACCATTTAATCATATGCATCACAATCCATTCAGAACTCTCACCAGGCTGCCTTCTTCAGTTGGAAGCAAAGTACTTTACAATCCTGGAAACAATTACTCATAAATGATCCTGCTTTGAGTCCCCTAGGGGAAATGGTGAGAAAGGGGGAAAATTCAGTTTCCCCAAGGGGAGAATTCTTGATATTCTCACAGGCAGTGGGGACAGCCAAAGCAATAGGCGGAGCCTCCAATCTTAGGGTTTGTTCATATGAAACTTAATCCTGCAAAGGAAAGGCTAAGCCTACTTAAAATTAGGCCTAAGAGTCACCCCCAAGAGAACCTCTCTCCCTCTCCCTCTCCCTCTCCCTCTCCCTCTCTCTCTCCCTCTCCTCCCCTCCCCCTCCCTCCCCTCCCCTCCCCCTCCCCCTCCCCTCCCCCTCCCCTCCCCCTCCCCCTGCCCCTCCCCCTGCCCCTCCCCCTGCCCCTCCCCTCCCCCTCCCCCTCCCCTCCCCCTCCCCCTCCCCTCCCCTCCCCCTCCCCCTGCCCCTCCCCTCCCCCTCCCCTCCCCTCCCCCTCCCCCTGCCCCTCCCCTCCCCTCCCCCTCCCCCTGCCCCTCCCCTCCCCTCCCCCTCCCCCTCCCCTCCCCCTCCCCCTCCCCCTCTCTACGTGGGACATGACTCCCAGAGGTGTGGACCTTCCTGGCAGCATTGGACAGAAATCCTAGAATGAGCTGGAACTCAGCATCAAGGGATTGAGAGAATCTTCTCAACCAAAAGGGGGGAAGTGACATGAGATAAAGTACAGTGTCAAAGGCTGAGAGATTCCAAACAGAATCGAGAGGTTATCCTGGAGGTTATTCTTACACATTAAATAGATACCACCTGTTTAGTCAAGTTGTAATGGAGAGGTTGGAGGGAACTGCCTGAAAATGTGGAGCTGTGCTCCAGTGGCCATGTTTCTTGAAGATAATTGTATGATGATATGGCTGTTGCAGTGTGACTGTGTGGTTGTGAGAGCCTTGTGTCTGATGCTCCTTTGTCTACCTTATCAACGGACAAGTAAAACATATGAATTAAAAATAAATAAGCAATAGGGGGAACAAATGTTAAAATAAATTTAGTAGATTGAAATGCTGGTAATCAGCGAAGGGGCGGGGTAAGGGTTATGGTATGTATGAATTTTTTCTGTTTTCTTTTTTATGCTTTTTCTGAATTGATGCAGATGTTCTGCATCTCATGATGATGAATATACAACTATGTGATGATAGTGTGAGTTATTGATTACATAACAAGAATGGAATGATCATATGATAAGAATGTTTGTGTTTGTATGTGGTTATGTATCATAAATAAAAAATAAATTAAAAAACAAATAAACAAAATGATCCTGCTTTAACTTTTAACCATCTTCACTAAACTGACTATCACCTAGGGTTTAAAGCATCTGGAGGGTTGGTTATTTCCCCCCAAAAGTGAAAAAGCTTCTATGTAATTAAAAAACCTGAAGGAAAGCTTTAAGAAAAGATGAAAAATTTATTATGTCTATCTATCTCTTTGCATTATGTTTATTGCTTGGCAAAGTGTAACAAAGAATCACATATGGTCTGCATTCAAGGACCTGTTTCTGATTTTAGACTCTATGGTCTTGCACAAGTCAGAAAAACTCTCTGAACTCCTATTTCCTCATCTATGTAATAAGAGAATATCAATTACATTAGTTACTGCAAAAATGAAATATGATTGTGTATGGTGAAAGCAGTTTGTGGACAATAAAACACCATCGCCATAATAGTAAGAATACTGGTTTGAACGTAGAGAGGACTTAAGTTTGAATAATAGCTACCTCTCAGGATCATTTTGTATATTAAAAGAAATTAAATGAGATGACATAAATTAAGCCTGTAGTACAAGAACCAGCACATATTCATGCTCAGTTCAAGGTAGTTATTATTATTACCACTAATAATAATAATTAGTGATATAGCAAAAACACGTTTCGTAATGAAACCCTTTTTTCTTATATCAACCACAAATTAAATCGATCCTCTACAATTGAGGAACTTTGGGGCAATGTTTACATCTATAAAGTGAGAAAACTCGCTGTCAGAATGTTTCTTGCTTTGATTTTCGTTTACTATTACTTTTTACGAATTCCTGATATTAACAGAGACACAGATAATTGATTTTCTGTGAAATTGGAAATGTAGTGTAATAAGCTAAGTGATGCTTAGTAATAATCACAGAATTTTAGTGGCTTAACACAGCAAAGATTTATTTATTATTTATGCTCCATGACATCACAGCTCAGCTGGAAAGCTTTGCTCATCCAGAAGGAAAAGGCACGAATGGAGGGTCCCTAGGTGAGACTTTTGTTCACAATTCATTGGCCAGAAGTAGTCAAATGACCCATTAAGTAAAAGGGAACCAGATAGTACAGTCTTTTTACATTTCAGTAAAGAGGGAAAGCCTGAAATATTGAACAACTAGTACTAATGACTACCATATATTGTATATGTGAGAATGCTAGACATTATATGATTCTCTTTCTCCACCTCTTAGATAAGAAAAACTGGCAGTTAAGTTCTTTACAAAAACGATATGTAAGACAAAAATATTGCTATATTAAATATGATTTAAATGTTAAAGCTCACATTTAAAAAGAAAAAAAGTCTGCTTGATACTTCAGGCTCCAAAAAATGATCCTTGCTGATTTCAGAAATCCACTAATAACATTATAGTTAAAAACTTAAAAGACTTTTCCTTTGACAACTGTGAAGGTTTTCTTGAATACACTGTCTTTCTTTCTTATCCCTAATTTCAGAATTTAAAATTTTCATTTTCTCAAGTAAGAGGAACAAAACACTCCCAGAAGATGAATTTTCCTCATAATGGTAGAATTCAACTTATTAAAAAAACCCATTCATGTTTTAAGGTGGACACCAAGAAAAAAAATAAAACAATTTTAATAAGTTCCAAGAAATTATTATAGTCACTTTGATATTGTAGAGCATCTAGTTATATCTTGTGAGTTTAGCATTTAAAACTATTATCCCTTTAAAAGCTACTACTTAATATATCTCAATAAAATTACATTTTTAAAAAAGATATTACTGTCTAATTTTAGAGGCATTTTAATGATACTTCCCCTATTTTTTTTTTTAACATGGGCAGGCACCCGGGAATCGAAACCGGGTCCTCTGGCATCGCATGCAAACTTCCCCTATTTTTACTAGACATCACTTGTGTGTATAGTTAAGTTTTGAGATCTGCCCTAGAGTTCCTATACTTTATTTGAATCTTCCTATTCAATTTATATTCTCATTTAATATATGTGAGAGAAGTTGACTTCTTTATAATTGGTTATTATTACTTCAAAGGTTACTTGAATTGTCAGATTTAGCTCTTTAGAGATAGTGTCATGTCTCAGAAAATTTTTATGCTTAGGGTTTCATTTTTTACGCCTCCGGTCTTTGGGGGTAAGGGATCTTTTTCCTTTTCTCACAGCCACTCTATTCACTGACCCTATGTTCAGGTCCTATCCCTTCAGTTATCTGTTTTACCTGTTTGTTTTCATTTTTCAGATGTTGAAATTCCCAAACAGGAGGAACAGATATGGCAGAGAATATCTGTAATTTGTATCCCACTAGTGACTTGGATGCTAATAGATGATCCTGCTGTCGTTTAAGACTATAGAGAAAGTCAGACAGATGTAGAGGCTAATAGATTTATTTCCCATGTTTTGGAATAAACTATCCATACTGAAGCAGAGGACAGGATAGACTAAGTGGGCAAGTGGGGCAGAGAATCTTTATTGAGCTACAGTGTATACTGGAAGGAAGGCCATATTTGGGGTCCACGTTTGGACTATAAGAGCTGTATCTTTAATCTTGTGGTCATGCAAATTTCTAAAATTCTTTGGACCTCTATTTCCTTATCTGTAATGAGGATAATTTAGGAGGTCCTTGTGCCAGTTTGAAACTGTCATGTACCCCAGAAAAGCCATGTTCTTTAATCTTTATTCAATATTGTTGGGTGTAATCTTTTTGATTATTTCCATGAGGATGTGACCCACCCAACTGTGGGTGGTAACTTTTGATTAGATGATTTTCATGTAGATCTATCTCTACCCATTCAAGGTATGGTTACTTAATGGAGCCCTTTTGGAAAAAGCTTCAGTGCCGACAGAGCCATACAGCCAGAGATCTTCGGAAATGCAGAAGGAGAATGCCCCCCGGGACACCTTATGAAATGAGGAGAGAAAGCTAGCAGATATCACTATATCCCAGCTGACAGGTGTTCCAGACCCAGCTGCCTTTCTTGACTCAAGGTATCTTTCCCTGGATGCCTTAGTTTGGGCATTTTTATAGCCATAAAACTATAAACTTGCAACTTAATAAATTCCTTTTTAAAAAGCCATTCCATTTCTGGTATATTGCATTCCAGCAGCTTTAACAAACTAAAGCAGTCCTCATTATCAAAGGATAATAGTTAACAGCAAAAAAAGGTTAATATTGTTAAGAGAGCCAATATTTTATGGTATATATGAGAAAGATGGTCTGGATGCTCTATCTTGAAAAATACAACTTAGAATTATGAAAATAAGCTTTTGAAATATATATAACCATATAGTACTTACAATTAGCAAAGACTGAATCACATTAAGGTTTTATTTTTAAGCATAATTTTTCTGACACAATTGTATGGCATTCTGAATTGGCATCCCTTAGTTCATATTTGACTTTACATTATGATCACATCAAGGAATGCTCTTGTAAAAATATCTCAGATTCGTGGGAGCTTTTAATGTTTACATTTGTCTATTTGAAACCATTGTTTGCAACTATTTCCACAATGTTAAAACAATCTAAGGTGAACTACCTTCTCAGTTAATCTTTTCCCACTAGAGAATGTCAACTTTAAGGCAATTTCCTAGAAGTGGGTCAAAGGGAATGCACATTTTATATTTCCAAACCTATTGCCAAACTACCATCTAAGAGTTACACTCATTTCCACTGCTACCAGCAAACAATACAAGAGAATGTCTTTTTCCGACATGCTTGCTCCCACTAGGTTTTGACCATATTTGTAATCTTGCAAAAGAGAGAGACTAAGACCTTGACCTGATAGTTAGGGGCCAACCCTGGCATTAAGTGGGAAAGGATGTTTATGTGGTGACTCATTTTATCAAAGGTAAATTTTTAAACAATTATTTTAACATTTTGAAGACTTTTGCTTCCTTGCAGGATTTTGTTATGAATGGCGACTCAATTAATGAATACCTGGATAAGGAAGACTCTTTCCATCTGATAGAGTTGTGAGATCTAAAAGAGATAGATATGTGAAATAACAGCTACTTTACAGGCATGCAGTCTGAGCTCCTCTTTCTCCTTTCAGCTCCCAGGCTAACTTTAGGGAAGTAATCACAAAATCCGCAGCTTGTTTAAACATAGAGAATTCTAATAGGTTGCAGAGCAGGCAAGATCATTACTAATGTTGGTTGTTGCTGTATTAATAATTTTCTTTGTGCTGGATGATTTTATAAATCCAGAGATGGGGAAAGAAAGGGAGGAATTATTGGATTTGCCTCTCACTCTGCTATGCTCCCCAAACCCCCTTTTCAGAGAGTTAGAGTCACCCATTCTATGCTGACTTGATTTCTTAGAGGGAAGTAACCCAAGCAGAGCCTTCAGAGAATTGCTTTTTTTCTGATTACACCATACAGAGTCTTGTGGACAAGGATAAGGGATTTGTCATCTCTTAAAATAAATAAGAAGCTATTGAGGAGTTTTAGGCAGAGGAATATTGTGGTTAAATTTACATTAAAATTTTTTTTTCTAAATAAAAAAAATTCTTTTTGTGATGCTACTATGGAAAACTGGTAGAAAGGTGTTTTAGTCTGCCAGTGATGCCAGAATGCAACACACCAGAGATGGATTGGCTTTTAATGAAAGGGGATTTATTTAGTTAAAAACACAAGGTTCTTTTTTTAATAGGTTATCAGTTTTTTTTTTAATCTTTTTTTAATACCAAAACACACAAAGAAAATGCAAACATTCCTATTTTGATCATTCTGTTCTACATATATAATCAGTAATTCACAATATCATCACCTAGTTGCATATTCATCATCATAATCATTTCTTGGAACTTTTGCATTTATTCAGAAAAAGAAATAAAACAAAAACAGAAAAAGAAATTATACATACCATACCCTTATCCATCCCTTTCATTGATCACTAGCATTTCAAACTAAATTTATTTTAACATTTGTTCCCCCTGTTATTTATTTTTATTCCATATGTTCTACTCATCTGTTGACAAAGTAGATAAAAGGAGCATCAGACACAAGATTGTCACAACCACACAGTCACATTGTGAGAACTGTATCATTATTCAATCATCATCAAGAAACATGGCTACTGGAACACAGCTCTATATTTTCAAGCAGTTCCCTCCAGCCTCTCCATTACATCTTGAATAACAAGGTGATATCTACTTAATGCATAAGAATAACCTCCAATATAACCTCTTGACTTTGAAGTCTCTCAGCCATTGACACTTTGTCTCATTTCACTCTTCCCCCTTTTGGTAGAGAAGGTTTTCTCAATCCCTTGATGCTGAGTCTTAGCTCATTCTAGGGTTTTTCTCAATTCCTTGATGCTGAGTCTCAGCTCATTCTAGGATTTCTGTCCCATGTTGCCAGGAAGGTCCACACCCCTGGGAGTCATGTCTCACGTAGACAAAGGGAGGGTGGTGAGACTGCTCGTCATGTTGGCTGGAGAGAGAGGCCACATCTGAGCAACAAAAGAGGCTCTCTTGGGGGTGACTCCTAGGCCTAATTTTAAGTAGGCTTAACCTGTCCTTTGTGGGGTTAAGTTTCATATGAACAAACCCTAAGACTGGGGGCTCAGCCTATAGCTTTGGTTGTCCACACTGCTTGTGAGAATATCAAGAATTCAACTTGGGGAAGTTGAATTTCTCCCCGTTCTCACCATTCCCTGAAGGGGGCTTTGCAAACACTTTTCCACTCACTGATCAAATCACTGTGGGATTCATCAGGGCATCACTCTAGACAAACCAACAAAATCTCATGTCCTACCCAAGGTTCCAAGTACTTATGGTGTTCAATCAAGCTATCTACATAAGTTATATTAGGAAATGCACTAGTCAAAATATAAACTTGGTACCAAATAAACATTTTTTGCTTTAGTCTCACATATAAATTGAAATTTTTAAATATTAACTGCCATCTATTTTCAGCACCCTGCAGTAATGACATTCCTTTGTTCTTCCTCATGCAAAAACATTTTTAAAATTTGTACATTTATTCACTATCATTATACACTCTAGGCATTCCTAGATTATACCATATAAATTTTTTATCGTCTATCTTTCTTTCTGATTTCATTTATCCCCCCAGCCCTCCTCCCTCTATCATTCTCACATTCAGCTTCATTCAGTGTTTTAGCATAATTGTATTGCAGTTATGTAGCACTGTGCTGTCCATTTCTGAGTTTTTATATTCAGTCCTGTTGCACAATCTGTATCCCTTCAGCTCCAATTACCCAATATTTTACCCTATTTCTATCTCCTGATGGTCTCTGTTACCAACAAAATATTCCAAGTTTATTCACTAATGTCAGTTCATATCAGTGAGACCATACAGTATTTATCCTTTTGTTTTTGGCTATTCTCACTCAGCATAATGTCCTCAAGGTCCATCCATGTTGTTACATACTTCATAACTTTATTGTCTTACAGCTGAATAATATTCCATTGTATGTATATACCACAGTTTGTTTAGCCACCCATCTGTTGATGGACATTTTGGCTGTTTCCATCACTTTGCAATTGTAAATAATGCTGCTATAAACATTGGTGTGCAAATGTCCGTTTGGGTTCTTGCCCTTATGTCCTTTGTGTAGATACCTAGCAATGGTATTGCCAGGTCAGATGGCATTTCTATATTTCAGCTTTTTGAGGAACTGCCAAACAGGTAGCTAACTTTCAACTGAGGTTTTTTCTTCCATGGGAAGGCACAGGGTGATCTCTGCTGATGATCTCTGCTGGCCTTCTAACCAGGCCTTCTCTCCAGGTATCTGGGTTCCAACAGCTTTCCCCGGGGTGTTTCCTTTCTGCATCTCCAAAGGCCTGGGCTGAGCTGTGAGTGCTGAGATGAGGTGTGCTGAGCTGCTGGGCTGTGCTACTTTGAGCTTTCTCATTTAAGCTTCCAGCCAATTAAATCAAACATCATTCATTGTAGCAGGCACACCTCCTAGTCGACTGCAGATGTAATCAATGACAAATGAGCTTCACATGCCATTGGCTCATGTCCACAGCAACAGAACTAGGCATCTTCACCTGGCCATATTGATACCTGAACCTAACTACCACAGAAGGGAACCAGAAGCTATATTAGTGGACCATTAGGAGACTGAGTTTTTATATTTATGTTATGCTCTTTTTTGGAAAATTCAATGAAGTTTATAAAAGAGAAAAATAACCCTAGATGTTAACTAAAAATCAGAACCATGTAAGAGGTATCTGCTGCTTGTGACAACACAGGTACAACAGGTGCTTGTCTATAGAAGCTGATCTGCATTTGGGCATAGTTGTAAATCCACAATAAGAGTGCATTTAGTAAGCAAAAGTACTTTGGTAAGCAAGAATGAATATCCAGTCTACCTGTAGGTGCATACTGCTGGACTTAATGGTGCAAAGGTTATTAAGTCATGATAAATTGGATAAATTGAAATCAGATACATCATCTTACTCATCAAGTAAATTTCCCTGACTTGGTTTCCTATGTAGATTTTCTTACGGGGTAAGAGCATACCAGTTAGCCAATAGGAAATGTTGATTTGCTTTGCAGTTACATTTCTCTTTATAAATTATATAAATTGCCACTTAGTCTTTTCTAGGTTAGATTACTGTTACCCTGTATAAGTTTTTCTGAGTTTCCTCTGACAAAGTCAAGGACATACAAAACTAAGGATCAAGCTCTATCCTAAGCAACCTAGACAAAGTTTTTTTGCTAACATCTTTGTATTGTTGTTCTGACTGCAACAGTTCCTGTAGTAGAATGATGATGGAGTAAAATTCATATAGCAGAATTAATATGAATAATAATTTAATTTGATAATTTAGTATGTTTATAAATAGACTTTTTTTAACTTTTTTTATTGTATAGTATAAGAAGTATATATACAAAGCAAAGAAATAAAAAAGCAATAGTTTTCAAAGCACTCTTCAACAAGTAGTTACAGGACATATCCCAGAGTTTGTCATGGGCTATCGTATGATCCTCTCATATTTTTCCTTCTAGCTGCCCCAGAATATAGGAGGCTAGAAGGCTTAAATACTTTTTTATCATCACAATCGACTTTTTTTACTTCTTTTTTTGTGAAAAATAACATATATACAAAAAAGCAATAAATTTTCAAAGCACAGTACCACAATTAGTTGTAGACATATTTCAAAGTTTGACATGGGTTACAGTTCCACAATTTTAGGTTTTTACTTCTAGCTGCTCTAAGGTACTGGAGTCTAAAAGAGATATCAATTTAATGATTCAGCATTCATATTCATTTGTTAAATCCTACCTTCTCTGTATAACTCCACCATCACCTTTGATCTTTCCATCCCTCTCTTTAGGGGTTTTAGGGCTATGGCCATTCTAACTTTTTCATATTGGAAGGGTCTATCACTAATATGGGTAGGGAGATGGAACTATCTGATATTCTGGAGAGGCTGGGCCCTCCAGGTTTTGACAGTTTGCAGCCTTCAGTAATGCCATCAGCCAAGTGAGCTGTCTCTCCCACATCCAACCACTGGGTGATGTTGGGGTTCAAAGGCCTGGCCTCCTTTGCCTTATTGCCTTGACTGGGACAACTCTAAACGGCCATCCTAGCTCCAGAACTCCCTGTGGCTTAGGCTGAGACCTCTGTTACAACTGCATTTAGTTCAACTTCCTGCTCTTCCTGATCCTGCTGCCCTCTTTCTCACCAGAGTTGTTCCAGAGAATGTCTCCAGTAAATCTTCCGTACATTAATCTAAGAGTTACAAGGATAGCCCCCAAGGAAACCTAACCTACAACTGGGCCATTTTATACATGAGTTAGTCTTCTAATAAGCATTTCTAGCATTAAAGTGGGTCTATTTATATATCCAGTGGTGAAAGTGTCCCTGGTGATATGGGAGATGACTCCCAGGGATTAATCTGGCCCTGGCACCATGGGATCAACAATTCCATCGTGACCAAAAGCGGGAAAAGAAGTGTAACAAATAAATTATTGGTGGCAGAGAGAGTTCAAATAGAGTCAATTGGCTACTCTGGAGGTTGCTCTTATTCAGGCTACATATTACAACCTGCCAAACCCCAACCAGGACCATTCCAGCCAATCCTGAAGAACACCTAGGGTAATTTATAAGATTCCACAAGGATTCCATGCACTAGAGTAACTTTCCAGAAATCTACAACCTCCAAATGGGTCCCTGAACCAGATAAGTCTGGGGGCTATCCTTGTAACTCTTAGATTAATGTACGGAAGATTTACTGGAGACATTCTCTGGAACAACTCTGGTGAGAAAGAGGGCAGCAGGATCAGGAAGAGCAGGAAGTTGAACTAAATGCAGTTGTAACAGAGGTCTCAGCCTAAGCCACAGGGAGTTCTGGAGCTAGGATGGCCGTTTAGAGTTGTCCCAGTCAAGGCAATAAGGCAAAGGAGGCCAGGCCTTTGAACCCCAACATCACCCAGTGGTTGGATGTGGGAGAGACAGCTCACTTGGCTGATGGCATTACTGGAGGCTGCAAACTGTCAAAAGCCATTGTCCCTGCCCACTGCAGTAGTGACTGCCTCAACCCTAGAGGGTGGGTCTGGGTGGTACAGCAAGTCCTCTTTCCCAGATCTGTTATATTGCATGCACCAGTATAACAGTCACAAACACTACTCCTTAAAAATGTTCCAGTTTTCCTCTTGATGTGATGTATTAGGGACATATCACTTCTATATTACCCTGATTACCCTCATGAAAAAACATCAGACAAACACAAAGTGAGGAATATTATACAAAATAACTGGTGTGTACTCTTCAAAATGTGAATATCATGAAAAGCAAAGATAGATTGAGAAACTATTCCAGATATAAAAAAGACTAGAGGGTACAAGTAAATGCCACATGTGATCCATAAATTGGATCCTTGACCAGAATTTTATTAGTATTGTTTGCTATAAAGGGCATTATTGGACAATGGGCAAAGTATGATTCAGACCTGTAAACAAGATAATGTAAATGTTAGCTTTCTGATTTCAGTAACTGTTTTGTGCTTATGTAAGAAAATGTCCTTGTTCTTAGCAGATATACTTAGGAGTATTTAGGGATAAAGAGGTGAAATGTTCTTTTTGAACAGGACCATTAATTTAATCTAAAATTTTCCCAATTTTGCTCTGGAAAAAACTACACTATCTATTAATGACATTTTTAGTGACTAGAGCTAATTACTTCTCACAGAAATGTATGTTTGCCTATAATGCATACAAGCAGAATATATCCTATTTTCTAAAGAGGCCATTTCCTGTATAGTTGTTTATAACAGCCAGGTGGCTTAGTTTATTTCAGACTTGTGCAGCAACCTCCTTCCTGCCTATGCATTTTGTTCTTGAGGTCCAAAGGCCTTGTCTCACTTACTTTCTCCCTTTGATGTTTTTAAAAAGAACAATTTGTATAAACTCGTCCCATATTATGTAAATATTTTTAGTGAAACTTGATGGGAATAATTGTATCTAAATAATGGTAAGGTAATCCTTCTACATTCAATCAGTAAGGTACTTTGAATCCTGCTGGGTCCCTCTGAATAAAATAAGAATAATATTGTTGTAAAACCTCTATAGTCATTTAGTACTTTCATCAAAGGATCCCAAAACAATTTACAATTTACAACATTAATTAAGCAATTCAACATGCTTATGAGCATGTCACATATTCTCGTTTTCAAAATGATTAAACTAAAATAAAAATTAAATGGATCTATATAATTTATATATATTTAAGTTTTTATATTGAACACAAACTTAGAAAACAATTTGAGTAGACTACCACATAGGCCTGACCCCCTTTATTTACTTGTTTTTACACCTCTGAAACACGTAGAGTAGCCAACTCATCCTTGTTTGCTCGGAGTGGACTTGGTTTTAGTAGTGAAGGTATCTGTCCTGAGAACCCCCTCAGTCTCAGGCAAACCAGAACAGCTGATCACCCTAAGTATAGTTTTTGTTTTTATACTTCAAGGTGAATGAATGAAAAGATAAAAAGTCAGAAAGTTAAACAATGAAATATAAACAGCTTGTTTGGACCTGTGAATTTAAATTCTCACTTTGTGCTATAATAAGAATGAGACTTGGGTCAACTTACATGACCTCTCACATGTTCCACCCAATATTTTAACTTGACACTTTTGTAAGTGAATATGTAAATAGTTGTGCAAACAAGAATTACATATTTTTCCTAGACTCCTGAGAGCCTAGTGTTAAAATTCATAACCCTGAGAAACAGAATTTCCTCAATTTCTAAAGGGGTTAAAGTTTCATAATAGGAAGGCTCACCAGGAAAAATGTGTGATGTCAAAAAACACATCAACTTTGAACAGTGAATAAAAAAGTATTTGCAAAGTCCCCTTGGGGGAATGGTGAGAAAGGGGGGAAATTCAGCTTTCCTAAGTGGAGAATTCTTGATATTTTCACAAGCAGTGGAAATAACCAAAGCAATAGGCTGAACCCCCAATCTTGGGGTTTGTTTATATGAAACTTAACCCTGAAAAGGATAGGCTAAGCCTACTTAAAATTGGGCCTAAGAGTCACCTTCAAGAGAATCTCTTTTGTTGCTCAGATGTGCCCTCTCTCAGCCAACATGACAAGCAAACTCACTGCCCTCCCCCTCTCTACGTGGACATGACTCCCAGGGGTGTGGACCTTCCTGGCAATGTGGGACAGAAATCCTAGAATGAGCTGGAACTCAGCATCAAGGGACTGAGAAAACCTTCTCGAAAAAAAGGGGGAAGAGAGAAATGAAACAAAATAAAGTGTTGATGGCTGAGAGATTCCAAACAGAGTTGAGAGGTTATCCTGGAGGTTATTCTTATGTATTATATAGATATCACCTTTTTAGTTAAGGACTAATGTAGAGGCTGGAGGAAACTGCCTGAAAATGTAGAGCTGTGTTCCAGTAGCCATGTTTCTTGAAGATGATTGATAATGATATAGCTTTCACAGTGTGACTGTGTGATTGTGAACACCGTCTGATGCTCCTTTTATCTACCTTATCGACAGACAAGTAAAACATATGGATTAAAAATAAATAATAGGGGGAACAAATGTTAAAATAAATTTAGTAGATTGAAATGTTAGTGATCAATGAAAGGGAGGGGTTAGGGATATGGTATGTAGGAACTTTTTTCTGTTTTCTTTTTATTTCTTTTTCTGAATTGATGCAAATGTTCTAAGGAATGGTCATGATGATGAGTATACAACTATGTGATGATGTTGTGAGTTACTGATTGTATATCAAGAATGGAATGATCATGTGGTAAGAATGTTTGTGTTTATATGTGGTTAAGTTTAATTTAAAAAACAGATCAACAAAACTCTCAGAGATATTTAAGGAATAACTAACAGACTTTGGCAAAATAGATGCAAGAAGTATGTTAATGAGTGACTTCCCAAAGTAGCATAGGAATAGTAGTAATTATACTGCTATAAATTAGAACCATATAGATTTATGAAGTATTCATACTTCACATATAAAGGAAGATGGTTATGGGTGACTAAAATGACTAAAACAAGCCACTATGTATAGCCATGACTTAATTACCTTTAATTAATGTGTATATAACTATTTCTGAAAAATGAAAACTAAATTTAAAAAGAAACGTAATTAGATCATTCTCTCCTTTACATTCTGTTTGCATCCTGTACTCTTTTATGATAGTATTTGTAACATTCTAAGCACCTAGGGTGGTTATTGATATAAAGTAAGTATTCAATAAATATTTTTGAAGGAAATATTGGGAAAAAGAAAATAGTTCAAACAAGTGTAAAATGGTCTATCAAAAATCAGCTTGTCTAGGCACACAAGTACTCACTAGATGATGTACACATTGTACTAAGTTGAGGGGAGGGTCATGAAGACAAAGATAGGTAAGATTTTCCTCTGCCCCTAAAACAATTCAAATTAAGTTAGGGAGCTGTAATTTAAAGGTGTGTTCACTACGAAAGCAAAAAGCTCCCCATGTTTATAAGAATGGCAAGGGGGCAGGCCACAGTGGCTCAGCAGGCAAGAATGCTTGCCTGCCATGCCAGAGGACCCAGGTTCGATTCCTGGTGCCTGCCCATGTAAAAAGAAAAAGAATGGCAAGGACGGGTAACCTCAGAAAATGTTGCAAAATTGCTGTGAGCTATTAAGGTTTTAGCCTGGATTCACCATCTTCAGGAAGATTTTCCTGATGCCCTAAGACTGGGCTAGATGTTCCTCATATGTCATCCTCCCATAGTAGAGAGGTATTGTAATTGTTTATTTTCTTTTGTTTCTGCCACGAGGCTAAAATGTTCTTGAAGGCAGGAACTCTAGTTCATTTACCATGGTATTTCCAATAGCTGCCACTGTGCCTGGCAATTAGGAGGTAAACAATAAATAGCTTTGGAGGGAATGAACGAATGAATGAGTGAATTTAAGAAAGTATTTTGCTGAATCTTAAAGGATTTGGAGAAATAAAAGGGGTCGTCATTCAGGAACCAGGAGAATAACGTGGGCCAAAGTGCAGAGATGGAAACAGTGCATTCACAGAACAGTGACTGAACCAGAAGTTCAGGAAGGCGAATTTAGAAGGCACAGTCAGAAAAAATAGGTTGGGTTTTAATACCATAGTAAGGATTTCAAACCTGACACTCTAGCAAAGGGAGACAATAAAAGTTTTGAACTGGGGGAATATAAAATCAAAGAAATCCTTTAGGAAGATTGATCGGGTACAGAGAACGGATGGATTAGCTGAATGGGAGAAGGAAAGACACAGAGAACTGTGAAAGGGCCAGGGATATGGTCCCCATCAAAAAGGCAAGAATTTGGGTGGTGGCCTGGCAAAGGGAAAAGCCAGGTGAGAGAGAGATTTTACTTGTTTGTTTTAAGGTGATTCCATTGTAGAATAAATATATTCAGGAGAGATATTTTGAAGAAATAGTGAAGAGATCTTAACAGATTGGCTATGGGCACTGTCAGAAAAGAATGAAGTTCTTGGGCCTGGATGAATTAGTGAATGACAGTTGTAGCTTAATAAACATAAAAAAAAATCCAGAAAGGGCATGAATTTGTTTTTGGAATGTTACTGCGGGAACTAGCCTGGAAGATGCTCCCAAACAATTCTGCCACTCACTATATGCTCAAGCTGCTCTTCCCAAAAAAGGTGGCGCGTATGGCCTCTCCTCTTGAATCCGAGCTGGGCCTGTGACTTCTTTGACCAATAGAATGCAGAGAACATGATATTCTGGGATTTCTGAAAGTAGACATTAGAATGGCCTGGCAGCTTCCTCTTCCTCTCTCTTGGAGTTCTAAGCCATCATGAAAGAAATCTACGATACCCTGAGATGTCATAAAGAGAGGTCCTGGAGGGTAAGATGATACATGGAAAAAGATTAAGGCACCAGATATCCAGCCCCAGCTGCAGCCCTATCTATCATCTGACTGCAGCTATATGAGAGATCCCAAGTGAGTCTGGTAGAAAAACTGCCCAGGGTATGCAAGGGTCGTTCAGTGGTAGATTTCTCACCTGCCATGCAGGAGACCCGGGTTCAATTCCCAGTCCATACACTTCCTCCAAAACAAAACAAATAAAAACAAGCAAACAAACAAAAATTCAACAAATGGTGCTGCAATAACGGGATACTCACATGGAAAAAGTAATGACATGTGATCCCACCAAACAGCAAAAAAAAAAAAAACTGCCCAGCTGAGCCACCCAAGTCAATCCATGAAATCATATGATACAATAAAAATAGTGGTTGTTTTAAGCCATTCAGTTTTGGCATGTGTGTTATGCAACAATAAATCATTGAAATGATTGCTTCTGAGGAGAAAATAGTATATCTGATTGAAAAAGTGCAGTTGCAAAAAAGAAAGGTAGATTGCAAGCCTGGGACACTTGCAGAGATGCTGTGGCCTATGAGACAGTAGACCAGAAAGGCAGAACTCTAAAGAGATCTGTCTCAAATTGCCATAGGCCTAAAGAATGGAATGGAAATGAGTGATTATTTGAAGGTTTGTAAATAGAGCCATCACTCTCCCTTTCCTTTCCTCCTCCACCCCTTAGGTAGAATGTCAGACAACCAGGCGTTTGTCTCCTATCCAACTTAACCTATGGGTAGGGTTGTCAGATAAAATATAGGAACCCTTCTTAAAGTTGAATTTCAGATAAACAACAAATAATCTTTTAATATAAGTTATCCCAAGTATTGTATGGGACAAACTTATACTAAAAAATTATTCATAGTTAGTCTGAAATTCAAAATTAACTGGGTATCCTGTATTTTTATATGCTAAATCTGGCAACTTGATCCCTGAAGGAGCCACAAAATGGGAGAACTAGAATAGCTAGTGTGGGTGTTGCCCTCTGCATTTGGGAGTTTGGAAGTCTGCCAGTATAATAGCTTGCTCTCATACAAGTCTGCCAGTCAGCAAATCCCACCTATATATACAGTTAAATTTTCTATTGTTTTCATTTGTAACTGTGAATAGATAACCAAGGAGTAAGCACCAGGCATTTGATGAAAACCTACAAAGTTTAAAAAAAAAAAAAATCAAGATACGTAGAAACAGATAATGTAGAAAATAGGATAGAGATAAAAATAAAACCAAACAAACATTTCAAATAAAATGCTCAGAGAAATTCAGATGACCTTGTATTCCTAAAACATGAACAGGTTGCTATAGAAAACGAAAAGTCAGAGAACAAATCTTGCCATGGGAATTTTAAAGTACAAGTGCCCCCCGCAAAAAAAAAAAAAAAACAACTAATAAGAAAGATTGAAAGATAAAGCAAGGGAATCTTGCAGAATATGGAACAAAAAGACTTTAAAGTGTAAAAATTGGAGAAAAAAATTATGAGATGTAGGATCTATCTAGAAAGTCTAAACTGGCAAGTGAACATTTCAGAAAAAAAGAGCAGCATAATAAAAGAAGAGCTAAATGGAGAAATATGTCTTCAAACTGGAAAAGCCTATTGATGGCAGAGGAGAATGAGTGGGGAAAAAAAAGGAATGACAGAAAAAGACAAAAACCTAGATACATCACTGGAAATGTATAAATTTATTAAAAGTTTCCAGAAGGAAAGGTCAAACACACACACATAAACTTACTCAGAAGTCACCATAAAAGGAATAAAAGCCAGACTATGACTTCTCATCAGTGACAATGCTATCAAAATTCTGAGAGCATATGAGTTTCAACTTAGAATTCTACATCTAGTATAACTATCTGTTAGGTTGAAGGCAGAATACAGACGTTTTCAAATATGCACAGACTTGAAAATTTTACTCCCGATGCATCCTTTCTTAGGAAGTTTCTTAGGCAGTTACTTGAGTATATTCTCCAGCACAATGGAGAAATGGAAAGATACGGGCCATGAAGGGAAAGACCAAGCTGACATCTTTGGCAGGTTTAAGAGAGCAACACCTTCATTTATAAATATCAGAAGATATTTATTGTGCACCTACCTGTACACAATCATAATGTTCACATTCTGATGAGAGGGATAGAAAATAAGTAAATAGATGTGTATACTAATTGTAGGTAGTGATAAGTGCTATGGCGGAAAATTAAGCAGGGAAAGCAGAGGTGTGCTGCTTCAGGTCGGTGGCCAAGGAAAGCCTCTCTGAGGGGGTGATGCTTGAGCTGAAGCCTGAATGAAATGGGGAACTGAGCCATGTAAAGCTCTGGGGGAAGAGTATTTCAGAAAGAAGAAACCTCACGTACATGTACTCAGAAGTAGGAATGAACTTGGTGTGTTTGAAGAATAGTAAGAAGGCAACTCTACAGGAATGGTGTGAGTGAAACAAAGAGTAGAAGGAGATGATGTCAGAGAAGTGAGCAGGAGGGTCTTTGTCATGTGAACTGCAATGAGAAGTGACTGGGGAGTTCTGAGCCAGAGAATGAAGTGAGCAGAAGGATGGAGGAATTTGGAAAACAGGGATTTATGGATTACACAGTATGCTTGAAATGAAGAAAAAAAAAAAAAGGACAAATGCAAAGGATGAAAGAAAAAGAAATAGCAGGCAATTTGAAACTATAAGAAAAAAAGATTGTGCAAGGAAAGACATGTAACTACAGCACAATTACTCGAATCTTTATTGAAACATATTCACTCAACAAAATAATATAAACAATTTTTAAGGACTGTCAGCTTTTAAAATCAAAGTGAAAGCAAGGAAGATTTAATCATGATTACATAAGCGCTAAGGAGAAGGTTGAAGTAGAGTTGGGTGATCTTGTCTCTAAAGTTAATGGAGCAAGAAATAGAGGTTTAAACATATATTATTTTAAATTTCAAAAGTAACCAGAGGAAGAACTAAAATATTTAGTTAAACATATTGGCAAGAAAGGACAAAGGAGGAAATAGTGTTGGAAGGGAACTAAATTCTCAGTGATCATACCAGGAAGTCAATACATATCTAAGGTTGATAAGTCAGTATAAAGCATATTGTTAAGAGACATGGAGGTAACCACCAGAATTAATTATAAGTTCTGGCCTCTGGAGAGGGGGCAAAGATGTAGAGGAAGAGGCAGAGGACTAATAGCTATTGCTATAAGCTCTTGGTGTCTTTAATTTTTTTTTAACCATGCACATATATTAGTTTGACTGTAAAAACATTTTAGTTTTAAAAAATTAAATAACTATATAATTGAAGTCCACCAAGTCTACTTCCATTTGCCTGTGGGAAGTAGAGATTTTCTTCTGTGGTACAATATCAAATCCAAGTGAAGTACACTGATCTGCTTCTAAAAATTAGTCCAGAAGGTATCAGAGGAAGCAATAAACAGAGCTAGCCAAATAGCACAGTAGCTAGGAGCATTTGTTGAAGCAGAGTACCTGAAATTGAGTCCAAACTCTGCCATTTATCAACTGTGTGACCTTGGTACAGTTACTTAACCTTTCTGTTCTTCAGTTCCCTTATCTGTAAAATGGGGATAATGAAAATACTTGCCTCATATGGTTGCTATAGGAGTTAATACTTTTGGAAAAATAGACCAGTTAGTGCACACAATTAGCATCAAATTGGTATTTCTTTACATTATAGAGCAGGGCATGATTACAGGGCAACAGAATAGTGTTCCAACCGAATTTCTCTCTCCCACAGGTATGATGTGTTGAAGGCTTTGCAATCTTTGAGAGTCATCTACGAGGAAGAGTTTTCTTGAAAGGAGTAACATCTTAAATTCTCATTTGCTTCAAATTTGCTTGAATTAAATCCTTTACACCTGGATCCTTGTCTGAGCGTGAAGGTGTATGGTTAGGCAGCAGAGACGCCAGGGAGAAGAAAGCATCCAAAGGAGAGATGAGAGGATAGTTCAAAAGGGAACTAACTAGGAAGACTTCAAGACACACAATCTCAAAATAGGGCCAAGAATCAGACTGCAGCAAATAGTCTTGTCTTTTGTTTCCCCAAAGCTGGTCAAATTCCTGTCCTTCTCACACTGACATTTAAACCAGGATAGTTGAGGGGATATGCTCCAGGTTTGACTCAAGCTCAAGTCATTCATAACTTAAAAACCAGGTTACTTCTAGGGCAGCCATGGAGTCAAACAAAATCCCAGCGACCACTTTCTTCACACTTATTTCCTTTCAGGGCTCCCAGGTCCCTGCAATGGACTTGAGTCCCAAAGGGTGGTCCCTGAATTAGTTCAGCCTCAAGCACTCAGAAGGCTGTTTGTTCAGACAGGAAACAGCTTGCACAAATTCCACCCGCCTGTGGGAGTGGTTGCCTTGGGAGGCCTTTCACTCCCTTCAAACTAGGGCCTCTGGCTGGCTAAACTCTTCTATTTCCACAAGAAACAGTGTCTGCATCTGAGTGGAAAAAACATGTCTACAAGCTAAGGCTTGCCCCTTTTCAAGATGAGAATTTCTGATCCTTAAACAATCTGCTTCTGAAATATGGCCATTTATAGTAAGTTTTCTCAGACTTTTTGGTTTCAGTTTGAGAGAAACATGATACAGGAGGAAACTGTGCTAACTTAAACAGTCACTTTCTGCACTTCAATGTGCATTTAAAGTATAGAAATCATAAAATTGTAAAGCCGAAAGGGACTTTACTTATCATTTAGTCTCCCTCCCCCTTTTTTTTTTATATGGGAGGCATCTAAAATCCCAAGAAGCTAAGTAATAGGAATAACCTCATGTACTAGTCTACTGAGTAGCTGGAAGTAAAACTCAGGTGTGGTGACTTCCAGATAATAATTCAATTTCTCATACACCATTTGTAATATGGGAGGGATTTGGGGAAGACTGTGTGAAGCTCAGTGAAAACATATTAAATTTTCTTTGTATAATTATTATAGATAAAGATCATAAGTGCTATAAAGCTTGTAATAGTTTTTAGATGGTTTAAAATTTTTTAGACTGTAAAAATGTAAAGCCCTCTACATCTCTCAGACACCTGTAACCTGTGGCATGCCCACTGAGAATCCCTCCAAGAACAACTCACCCTAAGTTGGTAAGGTACTCTGAAATGGAATGTAATTAATAGGGGAGGACAAAAAGAAGCAGCATTGCATGTTTCCCCTGCAGCCCGTTCCCACCCCAAAGTCCAGCCTTCCATGTCTGGGAGTTTGTGAGGGTAAAAGAAACACAGAGTCTTGGAGCTAACAATGGCCAGGCCCAGGAGTTCTGGATCTAAAGCACCTGGGAGCTGGGGACAGAAAGGAAAAATGGGAGGGGAGAGGAAGGTTTGGGAGCAAACAGGTAGGAACCAGACGTATAGGACTGTACTGAGCTGGACATGAGACCATCACCCTGTGACTTTCTCAGGGTAGGCCATCCCCATGGTCTAGGCTGTAAAGTGTATCCACCCTAAAATATGGAAATATAAGCATGAGATCAGACTTTGATAAAATGAGCACATGAAGAAAAACAAAGTGACTGCATGCTGAAAAGGGGGGAGGTAGGGACAGGGTGAGGGACTGAGGATGCCAGGGAAGAGGGCACTCTGGCCTTTGTGGGATACTACTCCTAAAAGATAGCCTCTGCTGCCCAATGCTCCCACATTGCTTGTGACTCATCACTTAGGCTCTTCTCGAGTTGTGGTAGACCTGTGTTTTGTTTCAGTTACTGCCGCTGGAACAGCAGAGTGGGGTGTTTTAGTCTGCTAAAGCTGCCAGAATGCAACACACCAGAGATGTATTGGCTTTAATAATGAATTTATTTAGTTAAAAATTTATAGTTCTTCAGAGAAAAGGCAGCTAGCTTTCCTCTGAGGTGCTCTGTCACATGGGAAGGCACACAGGTCTGCTGGCATTCTCTCCTGGCTTCTGGGTTCCATCAGCTCCCCACACCCCATGATTCCTTTCTGTGTCGCCACATGGCTGGGCTGAGCTGCTGAGCTCTCTTCTGACCTCTCTCGTTTAAGCCTCCAGCTAATTAAATTAAACCTTACTCACCGTGGAGGGCATTCCCCTTAGCTGACAGCAAATGCTAACATTATCAGCCATAGATGATGTTCTAGTGTGCTAGCTGCCAGAATGCAATATACCTGAAACAGAATGGCTTTTAAAAAGGGGAATTTAATATGTTCCTAATTTACAGTTCTAAGGCCAAGAAAATGTCCCAATTAAAACAAGTCTATAGATACGTCCAATCAAAGGCAACCAGGGATGGATGCCTTTGGTTCAAGAAGGCCGATGAAGTTCAGGGTTTCTCTCTCAAGTGAGAAGACACATGGTGAACACAGTCACGGTTTCTCTCTTGGCTGGAAGGGCATATGGTGAGCACAGTGTTGTCTGCTAGTTTTCTCTCCTGGCTTCCTGTTTCATGAAGCTCCCTGGGAGGCAGTTTTCTTCTTCATCTCCAAAGGCCACTGGCTGGTGGACTCTCTGATTCTTCTGGCTATGATGTTCTGCTCTCTCAGAATCTCTTCTTTTCTTCAAAATGTTTCCTCTTTTTATAGGATTCCAATAAACTAATCAAGACCCACCTGAATGGGTGGAGACACGTCTCCACCTAATCCATTTTAACAACCACTCTTGAGCACTCAAGATTACATCAAGATCACATCAAGATGTGACTCCCTAAGTCATATGTCCAGGGAGATGATCTAATTGCAGTTTCAAACATACAGTACTGAATAGGGATTAGAAGAAACAGTGACCTTTACACAAAATGGAATTAGAATTAAAACATGGATTTGCTAGGGTACATACATGCTTTCAAACCAGCACAGATGAATTTCACATACTGATGATTTAAGTTCACAAAAACAGGACAATGGGGTATCATCACCTGGCCAAATTGACACCTGAATCTAACTATCATAGCGGGTAAAAGGGTTATGGGCAGAGTCATTTTTTTTCCTTCTCACCCTCAAGACCGAACTGAGCAGAGCTGGAGTTCAGGTCAAGGCCCCTGAAAAGGTGGCCAGTTCAGGGAAGAGTTGGTGGTGAATTAGGTAATTACTTCACCAGTTTTCCACATCTTATGCCTGATACTTGGCGTACCCTCACCCCTGCACCCACCCCCAGTGTTTTTGTTGCCCAAAAAGTCATGAATGCCTAGTGATGCCTTCTCATTTGCAGGGCTCTAGAATGCTTCCGAAACTCTTAATACAGAGCTGACTGGTCCTTGAGTTTGCTCTTTTACACACCCTAGCTGCCCAGTTGGTCTCCGGAAAGAGATCTCTTCACTGAAGCAACCTAGGAAATTACAGATAAAAGCAAAATACCTTTGTTCCTTTACCCCTTAAGTCCACAACTCCTCACTTCCAACCTTCTCCCAACAGGCCTGGGCGAGTCAAGCAGTCAGTGCAAGCAAATGTCCTTCAAGTGTATGTTCAACATTTATTTGGTCAGGGAATGGAGAAACATATCTTTTTTTAATCAATAAAAAGTGTATTTATAAACAGACTTACTTATAATTCACTTCCACTGACTGAAGAACAGGAAATGTTTTTTAAAAATTTTAAAAACCCTGTTCCTATTTTTCTGAAGCTCTTCTTCCTGTTTCAGTTTTGCTCATTTGTAATTTTGTGAACCAGAAAACATTTTAAGAGGTATTCAAAGAAGTGAATAAAACAAAACACTCCCAGGAAAAAGCACTAGGTCTCACATTAGTCGATTTGGGAATTTGAGCTGACCACGAGTACGCATGTATATGCATCTCAAAATATCCACCCTAGACAGGCCTAGGTGTTGCTTTCAATTCCTTTTGGGACATTGTCTGCCTCCATCAGGCTGGAACCAATTTTCATTTCCACAGCTATGTAAGGGGTTGCATAGAAAAACCCAAGTTAATGACACTACTTTCTATTTCATTCCAGTGATGTGTTGGTGTTGGTTTGATTTTTCCAGGGATATTTTAGCATCCCTTTAAAATCACGTCTCCCCTATTCACCCCTTATCACACCCTTCAGCTGCCCACTGACCTGCCTCCTTAATCCGGCTCAGACCCTTTAGATGGCCCTACCTAGTCCAGGAACATGTTTCTTTGTTAAATACTCTGCCTCAGCTCACTGACTTGAAGTTAATAATATACTCCTGAATAATTTAACTCCTTTCTTGGAACTGATCCCTGTTAAGACTTCCTCAGTTAACTACTGAGGGTGGGAAGAAAGTGAGAGTGTTGGAGATCCACTATGTAATTCACTAGAAGGTATGTTGACATTTTTTCTTTTTTTCACTTTCTAAATGAGTGAAAGCATCCTCCGTGCCTGTCTTCCCTGACAGCAAGGCTTTTACTCAGCCTGATATATAAGCATAGTATAGCCCTAGCTCAGTCTATATTCATTATGGTCCCCAGCTTTATTCATGATTGAATGTGATGATTGGATTGGGAGGGGATAGGAAAGAAGAGATAAGACAGCTTATTCTACACTGACCCTTTGCAACAGCATCGATTATAATTCAATTTAAAGTATTTGGCAACATTGTTCTGGAAGTAATTTGGAAATACGCTTAAAACCCCCAAACATATTTTTTAATTTAAGTAATGGGTTTTAAAAACCCCAAAATAAATGTATTAGTGATGAGTCTTTGTGGCCAAAGACCAGGGGGCTAGCTCCACTCAGTTTAAGCAAAAAAAGGAATTTATCAGGTCGAGAACTTGGAAAGGTCTAAGAGTACATTTTGCATCTGGCATGGCTGGAACCAGGAACTCAATTGATGTCATCAGGTATCCACCCTTCTCTTTCCATCTCTCAGCCCTGCTTTCTTTTATGCTGGCCTCATTGTGGCAAAGGTGACCTTTATCAATTCCAAGCTTATCTGGCCTTTGGTGCTCAAAATTGCAGAAGGGAAAAGACGTTTATATTCAAGCATCATTATTAGACTTAGAAAAAATTGCCTCTTCTTGGCCCTGTTTGAATCATATGCCCACTCCTGGGCCAGTCACTTTGTCTAGGGAGGTAGGAGATAGGGCACTCTGGTCAGTGCCGCCCTGTGAGGAGAAACGCCACGAGGTGGAGGAGAGGCAGTTCCTGAAGGGAGAAGTGGGAGTGGGGTTGTAGATAAGTTCTAGCATCTGAAGAGAAGGAAGGAATTCTGGGCAAGCAGAAATAAGGATATCCCAATACAATGTTCAGTCTCTTCTAGATATTTACCCTAAGGAAATAATCAGGGTGTATGAGAGCGTTACAAGATTAGACATCACAGAATTCTTTATAATAATGAAAAACCAAAAAGAACTTAAATGTTCAATAATAAGAGATTAGTTTAGCAAGTTATGATATATGTATTCAAAGGAACACCATCGCAGCTGTTTACAGTGTGTTGTAGAAGAAAACTTAATGACATGGCAAAATGTTCATGGTAGGCAGTAAAGCAAAAACAGAGGGTTTCAAAGCAGTGTGTAGAGCATGGTCCCAGCTATTTATTTACATGTGCACGGCATATGTATATATACATATGTTTATAAATATATAATATTCATATATACATACATATACATACATATAAATTTTAGACACACTTTTATACACTGTGCACATTTACTCTATATAAAATATATTGTATAAGTTATAGGAAGTACAGAAAGAATATACTTTATAATGTTGATTTCTTGTGGTTGGTAAAATTAGGAATAATTTTAATCTTTCTTGTACTTTTCTGTACTTTCTATAGTAAATGTGTACTTTTTAAATTAAACATTAAAAAATCTTTACTCACTGCCAATTTAAAACAGACCACACTACTTCTCTTTGTGAAAGGAGGAATTCACATTGAGGACCCAATTCCTGGTAAATAGCAACCTTTAGTTAGACCTAAAGGAAACTAATCAGGAGGATAAGTTATTCACCGGTTTTCTGAGATTAGCTAAAACACAAATGTATTCTCAATTATGTCGTATTTCCATATTTTGAGGCTTTATTTATATGCCTACCAAAGAATTAACTCTCAGAATTAATCAGCCGGCTAGCTCCATGCTCAAAGCCTAGGCCCAGACGTCTGCACCGGGAGAGAGACTGTGGGTGTCTTTTCTGAACTTCACAGTTACTCTTGAGTCTATCTGGAGAAAACTAAATGAATTTCTCAGCTGCTAGGGAGAGGGAGTTTTTCTCAATGGCATTACTAATATTCAGTTTAAAGGAAACTACTTCTGCAAAATAGAGAGCAATGAATATCCTAAATGAACAAACCATACCTCCTAATTCACTTTCCTCACTTGTGTCAGTTTCTTCTGGAGAACTCACTTTTGAATGCGATTTTGCATCATCCGAAAAGCCTCTGCATTATTCAACCTCAGGAGAGAGGATTGAATAATTTACCCCTCGCCCACCCCCAGCTTACCAACCAAACACCAATGAACCCAATCTTTATGAAATGAAAGGGAAAATTTTAATTATGCCAGTGACTTTTACAGAAGTACAAAATTTAAGAGGGAACACAAAAAGCTATGCCCATATTTACTTTTTTCTACTGTAACACATTTCAATCATTTCACTTGTAAACTGCTCCATTTCTTTTCTTTTTTATCTGAATTTTGAATTTTTATTCCACGTATAAAGTTAAAAGATTTTTTCCCATTAGATCTCAGCAACATTTATTAAACAATTCATTATTTCCCAATGATTTCTAAAAAACATTTTATCACATACTGAAGTCTTAAAATTGATGATTTTTATTTCCCATTAAAGGACATCAATTTAAGTGTGATATTTGATTTTTTAAAAATTTTTCATTGTAGTAAATGTACGCAACTCAAATTTCCCATTTTAACGACTCTCAACTGCACAGTTCAGTGATATTAAATACATTAATATTATCCTGCTGCCATCACCAACATAGACCACCCCACCTTTCTTGTCACCTGTTTCTTTCTGAATTACCCAAGAAGAGAAGCAACTTGATGCCATGGGACTATAGACTACCAGGTGTTCTCTAAGCCTCATTTGTAAAATGAGGTTGACATTTTTGTTTCTTAAAATCCTTCCACCAATGTCTCCATGTAGATTATGTTGGTGAAGGCATGCCTATTTACATAGGTTGTATTGTATCGTGTGCAAGTGAAACTGTTTAAAAATGAACAGAGAGAAGCAAGTGCTAGAGAAAATGTGGAGAGAGATGTACCTATTCACTGTTGGTAGGGAAGCTGAGAGGTGCAGCCCCTCTGGAGGGCAGTGTGGTGGTTCCACAGGAGACTAGGTGAGGGATTGCCACATCGTCCTGCAACCCCTTTGTTAGGTGTATACTCGGAACTGGGTGGAGATGCGAATGGACATTTGCACACTGGCGTTTATGGTGGCAGTGTGCACAATTTGCAATGGATGGAAGTGGCCTAAGGGTGCAATGACTAAGGGATGGAAGGGGGAACTGTGGTGTATACATACAACAGACTACTGAGTGGTCGCAAGAAGGAATGAAGTTGTGAGGCGTGCAACTAGGTGAATGAACTTTAAAGACAGTACGTTGAATGAAATGTCAGAAACAAAAAAAAACAAATATTATCATGCCTTACTCGTATGTACTAATTATAATATACAAACGTGGAGAATTGAAGTCGAGAGCATGAGTTATTAGGTTGGAGCCTATTGTAAAGGGTCCTAGACTGTCAGTTCTTACAGCAGTCACACCTAATCCAGAGTTCTGTTATTTAAAAATTCTGAGATATTGAAGCTATTTGTGTATAACCTGGTCATTCCCTGAAACTTCAGATATTTATATGACACCTGAGACTTTGAGTTAGAGTACTGAAGCTATGACAGTCAGTATTACACCATATAGCAACTGTTAAAAAAAAAGTATAAAAAGTGATCAGACTTTAACTAGAGATATGAATGAAACTGATTTGGGTAGGACTAAGGTAAATCAGAATGCGGGGTAAAGGATGATATGGCACATATTTTAAAATTTCAACTTCTGTGTGAGACCAAAGGAAGAAATGTTTGGTGCAAAATTTATATTTTGGGTAGTGCATGATCTAATTTAACTTGTATGGCCAGCTTATTTGAGCACCACAATTACATGGAATCTTGAATAGGGCATGAGATCTCATTGATTTGTACAGGTTAGTGTGATGCCCTGATATATCCCACAGTAATTTGGGCATAGAATAAGAAAATATTTGCAAAGTCCCTTTGGAGGACTGGGGTGAAAGGAGGAAATATTCCACTTCCCCATCTAGGGAATTCCTGATATCCTCGCAAGCAGCAGGGACAACCAATTCAATAGGCTGAGCCCTCGATCTTAAGGCTTGTCCCTATGAAACTTATTCCTGCAAAGGAAAAGCTAAGCCTACTGATAATTATGCCCAAGAGTCACCCCAGAGAACCTCTTTTGTTGCTCTGTCTCTAAGCCAACTCAGCAGGTGAACTCACTGCCCTCCCCTCTATGTGGGACATAACTCCCAGGAGTATAAATCTCCCTGTGGGACAAGATTTCTGGAATGAGCTGGGACCTGGCATTATGGGAATTAGAAAGCCTTCTTGACCAAAAGGAAGAAGAAAAAAAATGAAACAAAATAAGGTTTCAGTGGCTGAGAGATTTCAAACAGAGTCAAGAGGTTATTCTTATGCAATATATAGATATCCTTTTTTAGTTTGTGGTATATTGGAGAGGCTGCAGGGAAGTACCTGAAAATGTTGAACTGTGTTCCAGTAGCCTTGATTCTTGAAGATAATTGTATAACTATTTGGCTTTTACAATGTGACCATGTGATTGTGGAAACCTTGTGTCTGATGATCCTTTTATCTAGGGTGTATTTGTTTGTAAGCTGCCAGAATGCAATGTACCAGAAACAGAACAGCTTTTAAAAAGGAAATTTAATAGGTTGCAAGTTAACAGTTCTAAGCTCATAAAAATGTCCAGACTAAGGCATCCGAGTAAAAATACCTTAATCAAGAAAGGCGGATGGGTCTGCCATAGCTCTGTCAGCTGGGAAGTCATGTGGCTGGCATGTACTGGTCTCTTGCTCCTTTCAGTCTCGTTCCTGTGGGGGTGCCTCACTTTGCTTCTCTGGGGCTGGCTCTCCTCTTTTGGCTTCCCTTGGCTCTCTCCACATTCTGGCTTGCTTAACATCTCATGGTGATGTCTGCTGGGCTCCAAGCATCTCCAGACGTCTGTGTCTGTTCTCCAAATGTCAGCTCTGCTTCTTCGGCTCTGCTTTGTCAGCTCTAAGCTCTCTCCAAAATGTTTCTTCTTTTAAAGGACTCTGGTACACTAATCAAGACCCACCTGGAATGGGTGGAGTCACATCTCCATCTAATCAAAGGTCACAGTCACAATTGGGTGTGTTACATCTCCATGGAGATAATCTAACCAAAAGTTTCCAACCTACAGTGTTTAATCAGGTTTAAAAGAAATGGCTGCTCCCACAAGATTGGGTCAGGATTACAACATGGCTTTTCTGAGGTACATAATACTTTCAAACCAACACACAGGATATGGATAGATAAGTAAAAAAAAAATAAAGATAAAAAATAAATAAATAATGGGGGGGATGGTGAAGGGTAAAAAATTGGGTAGCTTGAAATACTAGTGGTCAATGAGAGTGAGGGGTAAGGCATATGGGATGTATAAGGTTTTTTTTCTTTTTTCTTTTTATTTCTTTTTCTGAGAGCGATGCAAATGTTCTAAAAATGATCATGGTAACAAATGCACACCTATGTAATGATATTGTGAGCCACTGACTGTATACTATGTATGGATTGTACATGTATGAAGATTTCTCAATAAAAACATATTTTTAAAAACCCTTCCACCATGGGATACAACTGCTTATAGCAGTTTGTTCAACAAGCAGCCCCCCTTTATCTGGCAAAATTGTCCTTATCTTCCGAGTGGAAAACTTACAACATGCATCAAATATAAACAATGCCCTACTCAATACTCTTTCTTTTTCCTTACTAAAGAACTTTGAATTTCTTGGGGGTGACAAAGTGCCCTGCTTAAAAATTATATGTTTCAGTGTGGCAGATGTGGAGATGGGCTGCTCAGAACCCCTTGCTTAAAGAAAGGACTTGCTGTCCATTGTGAGGAGTGCAGTTAGCTAACAACCTCCAGTTATTAGCGTCTGGCAACTTTCAGGCTGAGTTCCCTGCTCTTCTGGGGGCAGCTCACAGCTAATGGCTGAGCAAGATTTTGGTACAAAGTCCTAGCCATTTCCACCCAACAGACGACTCCTCACATGGGTAATCCTTGCTCTGGAGCTCCACACTGAGCTGGCAGAGACATTGTCAAGTCTGCATCAGGAAACGATGGCTGCCCCCGCCCAATCCTGCTTCCTGCTTCTATCACAGGTCTTACTCCCCATTAAACATTTTGCACCCCCTAACTCTATCTCAGAAGCTGCTTCCTCAGTTTCCTTTGTGGCATTGTGTAGCCACAGTCTGGACAGTGAGATGTAGTGGAAGTTGTGGGTTAGGGGTGGGAGAATTCTAGAAAAGCTCTTTAATGGAAACTCTAGCTCCCCTTTTGCTCTTTGCATTTTCCCTTCTTTTTGCTTGGAATACAGATGCATTTTGAGTAATGGAACAGCCATCTTGAGACCATGAGGAAACAAGCACAGGATCTAAAATGACATGCTAAGGATGGCAGAGAAGAAACTTGGAAGGCATTGTGAAGGGCTCACAATAGACTCAGACTTCCTACCTCTGAATTTCATGTTTTGTGAGACAAATAGCCCCTTTATGTGTTTAATCCCTTATGTGTCAGGTTGTACAGTGGAATACAGACCTAATTAATAAAAAGACAGACATGCTTAAGAAAAGGAAGGGGATCCTTATACCCATCTATTCTGTCCATAGGACTAAATCAACCCCTTCCCATGAAGGTTTCAGCAGTGGCATCCATTGACCTCATGAGGAATTAAACAATCAGTATATGAATTATTGTTTGTGCAAAACAGAAAGCAAATATTTCTCAATTGTCTCATACACTTATTGATTTGTCTAGGAAACTGCAAGGCCAAATACTGTATATGGTTCAAGCCAAATGATTCTTTTCCTAGGAGAGAAGGAAAATTCTCCTTTGTCATCCTCTTAGAAGTTCTCAAAGAGAAAGGCAAGACACTTAACCTTTACATTTCTGAATAAGGGACACTAGGGAGCTGCCCATGCTGAACTGTCTGTGATTTGAACTAAAAATCAAAATGTCTAAGTTGTAGACTTTGTGCACTGAATAATTGTGATGTGGCCTGGAGATTTTCTCAACTATAAAGGCGATTATATGGCTTGTCTTACTTAGTTCACAGGGCTGTTGTGAAAATCAAATGCAATAGTGACAGTTATAGTAATATTCTATGCAAATATAAATTAAGGAGGAAGGAGGACGAGAAGGAGAAGGAAGAGAAGGAGAAAAGAAGAGAAGGATACCATTTCTGGTTCTACATACTTTACACATTTTAACTCATTTAATCAACAACCTGATGAGATTATGTGATACCATTATGGGACCTAGAAGATTAGGCCCCACCAAATATCCAGAGGTTAATTCTCCCCTGATGTATTCATTTTATTGGTGATGTATTTATGTTTGACAAATATGCTTCATTAATATCTTTACATATTAATGAATAACAGGAAGTATGTTTAATTATGATCTGGTTGAACACTGAGTTACTTCTATTTCTTTGTGCTTCTAATTTCTTTTTTTAAAAATGAAGGCACATATAGATAAGAGAAACTATTGAAGAAGGAGAGACCTTCTTTTACCTTTTCCTCATTTGTTTCCTTAGCCCAAAGAAGAGGGAATCTCTACTATACTTCTGCCCTCTCTTGCTCCGCCCATTTTTTGTTGTTGTTCCCTCTCCCAGGAGTGACTGAGATAATTGTTCAGTGCTGGAGACATTCTTTGGGCCACTTTCACCCTTGGGTAGCCTCGTGTTGAAATGTAAATGTTAGTGCTAACAACCATTTGGTCCTCTGAGCCCAGGTTTAACAGACTTGACGTCACTTGCCATCAGAGTGGTAAGCACACATGGGCAAAGCCTGAAGCCCACGTTTTGAAAGAAAGCTTATAGTCCTGGCCTTTTGTCTGCTGGTTGGGTAAGTAGACTCAGCATCTGTTCTAAAGGCTCTAACTGTATCATCACAGCAGTATGCCTGAAAACACAAATACCAGCATCTAGAATCAACACATTAGGAAATCCCACTACAGCCTCAGCCAGACCTAGGACTGAGTTTCCAGCACCGTAGTTTATCAGTCTTGCGTTTGGGCTGATGTATGGTTACTGTCTGGATTGAGAGAATGATACATGGGCTCTTTACTCCCCTAGGGACCTTTTCATGTATGTTCCTGAAAGAAAAGAGGGTTTTGGCACTCTGAACCCTTAAAAGAAATCCAAACTGAAACTTATGAAACTTCATTTCCTCTGCTAGAATGGAACCATGTATTGTATACTACTTCTAGTATAGAAGTAGGTCTTGACCCATAGTGGTTGCTTAAGAAATGTTCGTTGAATGAATTAATAAAGTTTTTTAAAGAAAGTAGAGTTTGAAAGAAAATTTGACACTTAGCTTAGACTGAGTAAAGAAGGATATAGACTTTCACCAAGCCAAGCCAAAGTACCCTGGATTGAAAAAAGGCTGGACGTTGTAGCTAGCAGAAGCGTCCAAACTGAAGGGCCAGTGTCAGAACAGAAGCGCAAAAATACTCTGAAGTACCAGAGATGAAAATTAGCTGCCAGCAAGTTGTCTGCTCCATTACCTACCTTTCACTGCTAGGCCTTGAAATAGGCATTATTTGACTCCTGGAAGTTAAAACATTATCTTCAGAATATGAGAGTTTAAATTTCTTCTTGCAACATAAGCAAAAGTTATAGGAAGGATAGTATGGACATCCCCTTTCTTTAAAAAATTATTTGATTAATTATTTTTATCAAAATAATATAGGTGCTATTAAAACAATCAAATCGTGAAAAAAAAGGCTTGTAATGAAAAACAGCAGTTGCTACTTCACCATTCACCGTTCTCCAATACACTTCATAACAGACAGCTCTTCTCATTCTTTTATCTATTTCTTTTGCTATAGTTCTAAATAAAATGCTTATAATTCTATTTCTTGAATGGCCAGTTTTAGAAATCTGTTGACTTCTTTTATGAAGGACAAAGTTCTAACTGTACTTTTTCTATTCCCATTCACTCAGCAAAGGTCACAATATGGAAGTAAATCAATAACATTATTATAACTATATAGTTATTGTTTACTATTGAGATAAGTAATGCACTATGAATATATTTTCATTGTTTTGCATCTTTTTATTTTCCCTATAGTTAACCACTACCTCATTTTTTCATTTGCATAGTTTTCAATGTTCATAATCCTTAAATTTTCCTATCAATTTGCCATACTTCTAGCAATAGTTATTTTACAAATGTCATACACATCATATATTCGATCAATCCATTTTTCCCCAAACACCTCCACTCTGGAGCCCTCCACCCACCCCCACCCCCGCTCCAATATTGGCCACTTGCTCTTTAGGCACAGGCTGACATCCAGACCTTGGTTTTGCCATTTTCTCCATGTTGGATCCTCTATTTCCTAAATGCCATTTCTCAACTGTATTAAGTTAATGAATCTATACTTTTTACAACAAATGTCAGCACTTTCATTTTTCAGTTATCTACTCTTTTGGGGGCAAGGGGATAGAAATAAGTAGTAAGGTTTATTAAAAAGAGAAGTTTATCAAAAGAGAAAAGGACCTGTTAAAGAGGTAACGAGGATGTGCCCAAGGGAGAGACACACACTGAGTGGGGTGGGCCAGCTTGTTTTATAGGAAAGTTTTGTAGGTAGCAGGTTTCCATAGTAACCTTTCAATACTAGGTGTCTTCTTTGTTCTAGGAGGAGATAGCTAGTGGAATTTGTGGTTAAACACAAACTACAGTTTAACAGAAATAACAGTGCCTCTGAACTTATGAACAGGCAGTACCACCATGAAAATCCTTCATTCCTCAGTCATATTTAGTGTATGAAAGGTGAAGTGTCAGAGTAATGTACAAAAAGTACTGTCAGGGTCATGTTAAGGTATGTTTGAACTCTAGGTAAACTATTTGGTGCCATTATCTTGAAAATACTTTCTTAAATTTTTTTTGCAATTGAAGGGATAAGTAGATTTTCTGCAAATTGAAATAGCGTACTATTTTTTTCGTGTTTCTAACTCTTATGCCAGCAGAATGCTTATCCTCTTCTTCATTCCTCCAAAACAAAACTCCATCCAATGATAAATGGTAGTGATTCAAGAAAATTTTTCTGAAAATACCATTTAAAATTTCATGTGCACTATCATTTCACTTAAAAAAAAAACAAACTAATTATATCTCTTCTTCCAATCTCTGTTCTTTACCATAAAACCACTCTTTTCCCCCAACGCCTTTGTAAAAAGCACCCCTTGCCTTTTTTGGATGTCTCTCCTTTTCCCTCCCCAAACTCACTCTTAAGTCAAACATTTGAGCTTTGTCCCTGCCTCTTGTTCCAAAGTTGCACAACCATTTTTTACTACTACTTACTGCTGTCTTCAAGTGTGCCAAAGGCTCTTAGGTTGATCCTTTAGTTAATTGGGATCCATTTTCCTTAGAATTCAGTGAAAGACTATTAATAATAAATAAATTTTCCTCTTGCATGTTCAAACTCAAAATAATGGATTTATTATGCTACTAAAATAGGATTTGAACTACTTTCAAATTCTCCACTTATGTAAGAAGATACATCTAAAAATCTAGGTTAACCAGCACCAAAAACATGCTTTTTTAAGGCATGTTTTGTGCCACTTATAGATTCATTCCTGGGTACCTGACTGACTAATCCAACAGTGAGAGCGGATTAGTTGAAAGTGGAACAAACAAAATCTAGGAACACCATGGAGTCTTCCAAAGAAAGGCAAATCTAAAAAACAAACAAGTGGAAGTGTGATTTGGGGGGGAATGGGAGCATAGTGTTGACTGCTTGGTTTTCTAACCCGAGAAGGAGAACTGTCAGACCTTCAGGCTAAAGAAGTAGACAGCACCAAATTAAAGATGGGTTTGGGGGCCAAACTGGGGAACGTTTAGTTGTCATCAATAAAGTAATGGCAACAGATTCCAGTGGAAGGCTAAGACTTATCTTAGTATGTAGAAAATGGAATGAAATGTGAAGAAGGAGGAAGAAAAAAGAAAGAGGAGAGAACAAAAGAAAAATAAAAGAATCTTAGGAGTTGGAAGGCAGCTTAGCATTCATTTATTTAGCCCCACCTTCTGATTGGTGTTGGAATCCTTTTTTTTTTTTTCTTTTTCTGTTAATTTATTTATTTATTGTTTTTATTAATCAAAAAAAAGAAAAGAAATTAACACAACACTTAGAAATCATTCCATTCTACACATGCACTCAGTAATTCTTAGTATCATCACATAGATGTATGATCATCATTTCTTAGTACATTTGCATCGATTTAGGAAAAGAACTAGCAAAACAGCAGAAAAAGATATAGAATGTTAATATAGAGAAGAGAATTAAAATAATAATACTAATTAAAAATATATATATATATAAAAAGGAAAAAGAAAAAAAACAAAAACAAAAGATACAAACAAACAAACAAAAAACTATATTTCAGGTGCAACTTCATTCAGTGTTCCAACATAGTTACATTACACTTAGGTATTATTGTGCTGTCCATTTTTGAGTTTTTGTATCTAGTCCTGTTGCACAGTCTGTATCCCTTCAGCTCCAATTACCCATTATCTTACCCTGTTTCTAACTCCTGCTGGTCTCTTACCAATGATATATTCCAAGCTGATTCTCGAATGTCGGTTCACATCAGTGGGACCATACAGTATTTGTCCTTTAGTTTTTGGCTAGACTCACTCAGCATAATGTTCTCTAGGTCCATCCATGTTATTACATGCTTCATAAGTTTATCCTGTCTTAAAGCTGCATAATATTCCATCGTAGGTATACGCCACAGTTTGTTTAGCCACTCGTCTGTTGATGGACATTTTGGCTGTTTCCATCTCTTTGCAATTGTAGATAATGCTGCTATAAACACTGGTGTGCAAATGTCCGTCTGTGTCTTTGCCCTTAAGTCCTTTGAGTAGATACCTAGCAGTGGTATTGCTGGGTCGTAATCCATTCTGCCATTCTATGTCTTTTGATTGGGAAATTCAGTCCATTAACTTTTAGTGTTATTACTGTTTGGATAATATTTTCCTCTACCATTTTGGCTTTTGTATTATGTATATCATAACTGATTGTCCTTCTTTCTACACTTTACTCCATACCTCTCTCTTCTGTCTTTTTGTATCTGACTCCAGTGCTCCCTTTAGTATTTCTTGCAGAGCTGGTCTCTTGGTCACAAATCCTCTCAGTGACTTTTTGTCTATAAATGTTTTAATTTCTCCTTCATTTTTGAAGGACAATTTTGCTGGATATAGGAGTCTTGGTTGGCAGTTTTTCTCTTTTAGTAATTTAAATATATCATCCCACTGTCTTCTAGCTTCCATGGTTTCTGCTGAGAAATCTACACATAGTCTTATTGGGTTTCCCTTGTATGTGACAGATTGTTTTTCTCTTGCTGCTTTCAAGATCCTCTCTTTCTCTTTGACCTCTGACATTCTAACTAGTAAGTGTCTTGGAGAACGCCTATTTGGGTCTATTCTCTTTGGGGTGCGCTGCACTTCTTGGATCTGTAAATTTAGGTCTTTCATAAGAGTTGGGAAATTTTCAGTGATAATTTCTTCCATTAGTTTTTCTCCTCCTTTTCCCTTCTCTTCTCCTTCTGGGACACCCACAACACGTATATTTGTGCGGTTCATATTGTCCTTGAGTTCCCTGATCCCCTGCTCAAGTTTTTCCATTCTTTTCCCTATAGTTTCTGTTTCTTTTTGGAATTCAGATGTTCCATCCTCCCATTCACTAATTGTAGCTTCTGTCTCTTTAGATCTACCATTGTAGGTATCCATTGTTTTTTCCATTTTTTCTTCTTTGTCCTTCACTCCCATAAGTTCTGTGATTTGTTTTTTCAGATTTTCTATTTCTTCTTTTTGTTCAGCCCATGTCTTCTTCATGTCCTCCCTCAATTTATTGATTTGGTTTTTGAAGAGTTTTTCCATTTCTGTTCGTATATTCAGCATTAGTTGTCTCAGCTCCTGTATCTCATTTGAACTATTGGTTTGTTCCTTTGACTGGGCCATATCTTCAATTTTCCGAGTGTCATCCATTATTTTCTGCTGGTGTCTGGGCATTTGATCAGATTTTCCTGGGTGTGGGACCCGGCTGGTTGAAATGTTTTTCTGTGAAATCTCTGGGCTCTGTTTTTCTTTTCCTGCCCAGTAGGTGGCGCTCGTGGCGCTCGTCTGTCTGCGGGGCCCACCAGTAAAAGATGCTGTGGCTCCTTTAACTTGCCAATCCGAATCTCGAAGTCGGCCAGGGAAACCGCGCGTGGAGGGGGGCGTCACCGGCCGCCGGGCTTGGGGGGTGCCGGTCCAAATTGCCCAGCTGGCCCGAGATGCCAAGCGTGGCGGGAGGGCCCCGCTATCCAACGTTCTCAGTCAGACAGGGGAGCCATGTGCGTGGAGGGGACCCCAGTCGCCAGCCGCCCCCGCCGGGAAATCGCATGCCCCTTGGGTATCTCACCGCAGCGGATTCTCCCTGCCCGTTCAGCCGTTCCAGAATGGGGTACGCTGTCTTTTTGGTCGCTGTCGTGGCTCCGGGAGCTGTTTCGTATTGTTTCTGTTTCTTTAGTTGCTTTTCTGGAGGAGGAACTAAGACCCGCGTGTCTTACTAAGCCGCCATCTTCTCGGAATCCTTTTTTAAAAATTCATAACTCAAGATTCTATATTCCAATGATACTGATATATTTTTTTAAAACTTTTTATTTTGAGATCATTAAAATCCACATGGATGGGTGCATAGATAATTAGTTCAGGGGTTGGATGCTCGCCTGCCATACAGGAGAACTGGGTTCAATTCCCAGCCCAGGCACCCCCCAAAAGAATCCACATGGAATTATAAAACACAATACAGAGACATCCAATATACCCTTCATCCAGTTTCTCCCAATAGTAACATTTTGCATAACTATAATACAAGATTACAACCAGAAAATTGATGTTGATACAATTTTTTTTATCTTTTTCAGAATTTAGCAGTTTATCTACACTCATTTGTGTATGTAAAGGTATATTTAGTTCTTTGATGTTTCGTCATGTGTAGATTTGTGTGACCGTCTCCACAGTCAAAATGAAGAACAATTCCATCAACAGGATCCTTCATACTTCCCTATTAAGCCGCACATATTACTTTCATTCTCTGCTCCCCCCACCTGGCCCTAATACCTAGCAATCACTAATCTGTTCTCCATCTGTATAATTTTGTTCTTTCAAAAAAGTTATATAAATGGGATCATATAGTATGTAACCTTCTGAGATTGGCTGTTTTTTTTTTTTTTTTTTTTTTTGCTCAGCATAATTTTCTGAAGATCCATTCAAGTTGTTACATACATCAATTTTTATGGCTGATGTATGTGTTAGTTTCCCAGCTGCATGGGAAATGATGTGTGGATGTGTTAGTTTCCCAGCTGCAAAAATAAATACCATATTATGGGTTGCTTTAACAACCGAGATTGATTGACTCATGATTTCAGAGGCTAGAAGGCTTGCTTCCTGCTGTATTCAGTATTTTCTGGCTGGCCAGCAATCTTGGGGTTCCTTGGCTTTTCTATCACATGGCAATGCTCATGGTACTGCCTTCCCCTTTCTCTTCCTGATTCCATTGACTTTCAGCTGCCAGCTGCTCCTTCTCTCCCGTAGCCTTCTCCATAAGGCTTCCAAGAGTAGGATTAAGGCCCATCTTGAATCAGTTAGGCCAACCTGAACTAATAGCATCTCCAAAGTTCCTATTTACAATGGGTTCACACCCACAGAAATGGATTGACACTAACGTGGTTTCCTGAAGTGCATTACTCCAACCACCACACATGGTATGGAGGTACCACAGTGTGTTTAACCATTCACCCGCTGAAGAAGATCTTTGTTACTTACAGTTTGGGGCTTTTGTGACTAAAGCTGCCATGAACATTCATGTATAGATTTTTGTTTGAACATATGTTTTCATTTCTCCAGGGTAAATGCTCAGGAGTACAACCAATGAGTCATATGGTAGTTGCATGTTTAGTCTTTTAAGATGCTGTTTTCCAGAGCAGCTGTACCATTTTAAATTCTCACAAGCAATGTCTGAGTTTCAATAGCTAGACTTTTGAAACAAACAAAAAATACAATTTTAAATGTAAAATAAAGAAGCTTAGTGATAGACCCAGGATTGCCTATTGTCGACATCATTGCTATCCTCTCCTATAATGTACAGGAAAAGCCAAGAATCACATTCCCCAGTTGCACTTCCAGGGTAGCAGCTGCTAGTGAGAGGCACCTGAGCCAGGTGTGGAGAGTGGAGGACAAGGAAGAGCTATCACTTGCAGGCTATACCAGGTAGATATGCGACTGACACTAGACTTCAAGTTCTCAGTAATCTCTGCATGAACCCCTGGGAATCACGTACTTCAGAACTGTCAGCTGCTGAGATCGCCACAGTGGTGCCACAGGCTGCTGGCTTGTGGGACTGGGTTGGTTTCCCAGAGGTTCTGGACTCCAAAAGCAGCTTCAGGTGAGCTCCTGAGAACTGCCCACTGTAGGCTGCAGGCTGTAATCACTGGTGATGGCTTCCTTTATGGCTGTCCTCTACCCTTCCAATGTTTTCTGTGTATCTGATTCCCGGTATTCAAATTCTCCACCCTTGGAATACATAGTTTCTTTTTTAAAGGATACATAGTGTTGCTATCTTTTTATGCCAAGTAGGAAATTTTTTAAAAATTTAATACTCCTTAATTTCTTACTGTTGTTATCATTTTAGGAGGATGGATATAATCCCCCCGAAATATGTTCATTTGTATTAATGAATGTTACTTTATTTTTAAAAACCCATTAGATTATCTGTCTTTATCTCCTCTCATCATAAATCAATGAAAATTTTGTCACGGTCCAGCGCCAGTTTGTGAGCTGGAAGTTAGCTACTGAGCAGCATCATGGCACAGTGGTTTAAAACAAAAGCCCTAGGTGCCTGCCCATGTTAAAAAAAAAAAAAAAAGAAAAGAAAAAGTAAAACAAAAGTTCTAACGGCAGATAGGCTTTACCATTTCTCTGTCTTACTTTCCCCATCTGTGAAATGGGGATAATTATAGGGCTTTCTTCATAGCACTGTTATGACAATTACATGAGCTAATACACAAGAGGCATTTAGAATGCTGCCTAGCATATAATATCTGAAAAGGAGGCTATTTCATATACTTTTCAGGGTTGCCAGACAAAATATTGTATGAGACATTTACTAAAAAATCATCTGTTGTTTATCTGAAATGCAAATTTAAGTGGGGGTCCTGCATTTTTATTTCCTAAATATAGCAACATCACTTCACTATTATTTGACTGGGAACATCGCCACACTCTATAGTATAGGAGTTCTGTTATTATCATATTATAGGGATTTTGCTTCTAAGAAGGTTAAATCTGAAGTTGAGTCAGAAGCAAGCGTCTCTACCATATGGAGTCTTCAGTTTTTTTCTGTTGCTTGATATATTCATTTCCTAATGCTGGTTTAACAAATTAGCACAAACTTGGTGGCTTAAAACAACACAAATTTATTATCTCTCAGTTCTGGAGGTCAGGAGTCTACAATGTCTTACAGGGCTGTGCCCCTTCTGGAGGCTTTAGGGGAAAATCTGTTTCTTTTCTTCTAAAAGAAGCTGCCTGCATTCCTTGGCTCATGGCCCTGCCTTGCAACACTCTATCCTCACCTCTCTTTCCCTCTGACTCTCCTGCCTCTCTCTTTCCCTTACATTCCATTACATTGTGTTACATTACATGACATCTTTCCCTTACAAGAACCCTTAACGTTATATCAGACCCACCTAGATAACTCAGGACAATCTCCCCATCTCAAATTCCCTAACTTAATCATATCTACAGAGTCCCTTTTACCAGGTAAATTAACATATTCGCAAGATCCAGGGATTCGGAAGTGGACATCATGGGGGGTAGAGGGTTTGCGTTATTTTGTCTACTTCATTTGGTCTTCATTTCTGACCTATGCCTCCCCTGGGTGTCCCTAGAGTAATTAACTAGTCTTAGTTTCTAACAAAATCCTCCATCTACTGCCATTTCAATTCACTCCTAATTTTTAAAATGCTTTTATTTTTAGCAGCACATTAAATCCTATTGTGTGCTTCCCTTGAAAGATAAATTGAGGGAGTTGTTAAAGACAGCTGAATTCTAACATGATTTCTCACATCAACTTCATAGTATAAATCTTTGGGTCCACCTCCTTATGTAAAATTTCTCCTATCTTAACTGCTTTGTAGCCCTGAACTCTGTGTTTTAACAACTAATTTTAAGGTAAGCAGTATGGGAGCAAAAATGATGAAATAATTGTTTAGAAGGAAAGCAGAGGGGAAGGGAAGTGAGTGAAGTCACCACCTGTGGTAACAGGAACTCAAACAAGCAAGGTTTCACATTGCTAAATCATATACTAAATGAATATGCTTATTATTTAGAAAGGTTTCCTTTGGGTTTTGGTAGAATGAGGCAGGAGATTACCGCCTTTCCATCTGAATGATTTGGTATTATTTTACTTTTAATCATATGACTGCATTACTTCACTGAAAATCAAAGTGTGAGAGGAGCCTACTGAGTATGCATGAAAATGTATTGTTGCGGAATGAAGAGGATAGCATCGCAAGAGAACAGTTATAATGCGTCAGTAATGAATGAATAACAGAATGAACCCTAGTAAACAATGAACTAGACAAAGGTTGTATTTGGTGTCCTCTGACTTCCACAGTCATGTTTTTTACAGAACTCTCTCCCTTCTACCCACCTGAGTGTTAATATTTTCATTCTTCAGAACCTTCTCACCACAAGGATGAGAAATCCATTCACTCCACTGTAAATTACAAAGAAGTTAAAAGTGTTACTTTTTTCATGGGCATTTTTTATTTTAAATATTTAAGGCTTAAAAGGTAGAGTTTCTATTTGGGATGGTAGAAAAGTTCTGATAGTGTATAGTGGTGATGATAATGCAACATTGTATATGTAATAAATAGCACTGAATTATATATCTGAATGTGGTTAAAAGGGGAAATTTTAGGTTGTATATTTAAAAAGGAAAAAAAAAGGTAGGAAACTTCAAGATCAAGGAGAAAAGACTTGTGTAGAACTCTGGGTCACTGCCATTAGAGAAAAAGTCTCTGGGCAGTGGGTTTCCTTAGCACTCCTGAAATCATGTTAAGGAAGTGGTTAGATAAGTTTTTCTTGCTGGTAAGACTGTCACACTGGAATCATTTATGTGCTGCAGAAGCCTGAGTAAGGTCATTATTACAAGGAATTTAGATTGTTTTTCCAAGTTTACTTAAACAGAAAAATAACCTAAAACACAATTCCTCAGAAAGTTGAACATAAAATTACCATATGACTCAGCAACCCTCCTTCTAGGTATATACCCAAAAGAATTGAAAACAGGGACTCAGACAGGTATTTGCACACCTATGTCCATAGCAGTAGTGTTCACAATGGCCAACAGGTGAAGCAAGCCAAGAGTCAATTAACCAACTGATGAATGAATAAACAAAATATAGAATATGCCCACAATGAAATATTACTCAACTATAAAACAGAATGAAGTTCTGATTCATCCACAACATAGGTGGACCTTGTTCTGTGTCTGAATTTGACTATTATAGATATTTCATGTAAATGGAATCATACAGTATTTGTTCTTTTATGTCTGACATTTCACTCAACCTTGATATCTTCAAGGTTCAAACATTGTATGATTCCATTTACATGAAATATCTATAATAGTCAAATTCATAGAGACAGAAAGTACATTAGAGGTTACTAGGGGCTGGGGGAAGGCAAATAGGTAGTTATAATGTAATGGATGCAGAGTTTCTGTTTGAGATGATAGAAAAGTTATGGTAATGGTTGGTATAGATGGTAGCACAAGATCGTGAGTATAATTAATATCACTGAATTAAAATCTATGTTATACACATATCATAATAAAAATTTTTCATAAAAGCAAAAACACTAACAAAATAGCCTAAAATTGTCCTGGACAGAATAAAAAACCCTATAATTCAGAGCCCTATTTTAAAATAGGCCATTGTTACATAATTGCAGTTTTAATGGAAACTGCTTTCAAATAGATCACTTTGTAATAATTGTATGATATCTTACTGCTTCTACTTGAATCAGAATCCCTCCAACGAAAACACTGTACCTCATGATAAACAGGATATAATGAGATATTTAAATCTCTTCATGGTAAAACAGAAGAAATATTTTATTCCTTTTCAATTTTATGGATTTTTTTAAATTGAAGTAATTTTGTGTTGTTTTTGCTCACTTAAAAAAGAATACATGTTCTCTGTAAAAATTAAAGCAATACAGAAGTTTATAAAGTACACTGTGGCAGATTTTCCAAAGAAGTTCACACTCCCATCTGACATACTCTTCTAATATGATGTTCAACATTCCTTCTCCAAGAGGTGGGACTATTTTCCCCACCAGTTGGACGTATTTTCCCCAAACAGCTGGCCCTGGGCAGACATCTGTAACTGCCTTGGCTGACAGAATGTGGCAGAAGTGACTTCCAAGGTGTCTTAATTTCCTAGGGCTGCCATAACAACACATAGCTTAAAACGAAAGAAATTTATTGTCTCACAGATCTGGAGGCTAGAGTCCAAGGTCAATATGACAGCAAGGCCATGCTGCCTCAGAAACCTGAGGGGAAAATCCTTCCTTGATCAAAATCAAAAGCTTTTGATTTTGCTGGCAATCCTTGATGTTCCTTGGTTTGCAATCGTGGCATTTCATTCTCTCCCTCCATTTTCACGTGGCGCTCTGCCCTGTATGCCTCTGTGTCTTTTCTCGCCTCCTTATAAGGACACCAGTTACATTGGGTTAAGGACCTACTCTACCCCTGTGTGACCTCCCCTTAACTTATTCATTCTGCAATACCTATTTCCAAATATTTCCAACATTCTATGGTACTGAGGATTGGGACGCCAACATATCTTTTTGTGAGACACAACTCAACCCATAACACAAGGTTAGGTCATAAAAGGCAATGCAGCTCCTTGAGGGTTCTCTCCCTTAGGACATGTAGCTTTGGAGCCCTGAGATGCCATGTAAGAAGTCCAGCTACCTTGAAACCATCATGCTGGAGAGACCATGTGGACAGGGACAGGGGGAGATCCCCAAGAATTGTGGCTTTCAAGCTTTCCTAGCCTAGGCTCCAGAAGTGTTAATGAAGAAGCCTTCAAGATGATCCCAAGCTCAGCCATGGTTTGACTGCAGTCTCATGAGAAACCTGAGTCAGAACCACCCAGCTGAGCAGCTCCCAAATTCCATAAACAGGGAAAGATAATAAAATAATGTCATTGCTTTACGTCTTTGAGCTTTAAGGTGGTTTGTTATGCAGCATCACATAAACAAAACAACCCCTCCCTTCCTCCCACAACGTATAATTACAGTTACTAGCTGGAAGTACACCCTTAAAGACTTTTTAGTGAACAAACTTTTTTAAAAAAGAATACAAATCTGCTCATAGTATGTATGTTATTGCATAACCTTCTTTTTTAATGTGACATATCATGGATATATTTGCAAATCTGCACAAAGTCCAACCTCATCCTTTCTAGACACATAATACTCTACTGTATGGATGTGCCACAATTTATTTTCCAACCCCTTAGTGGTTTATATAGCTTTCCATTCTTTTAAAAATAAATACTTATATAAAAATACATATTTTATACTAAAATTTTCATTATTACTATTTTGTGAACTTTTAAAAATATTCAATACATTATACTTCCCATGCAAATAGATATTCTCTGAAATATTAATTTTATTGTTGGAATAATATATATCATCTTTATGTAGCATAAATTATTTAAATTAATCTTTTGCTGTACATTTATGTTGCTTTCTATAAAAAAAAATACCAAAGGTAACATCATCATACATTCATTTGTATACACTTGTCAAATTATTTCTTCAGAATAGATTTTCTAAATTATACATGCTAAACCAAAAGATGTGGACATTTAAAACTGTATACAAACTGCAAAATGATTCTCCCATGAACAGCAAATGAGAATGTGTATTTCCCAATAGCCTTATAAATTCTGATCAATTTAAAACTTTAAGTGTTTATTTCACTTTTGTTTTAAGTTTCTTTGATGATTTTATTTTATAAGATGGAGCTGACCTTAGTTGGGTCCAGACTGTCCCCTAAGAAGATAACTGGAGTAAAAGCTCACAACATCACACAGAGTCCTACCTAGAGAGTACTTAGCAAAGGAATCCCCTCCTGCCCCTGGGATAGCCTCTGACCCATGGCCTCAACCAGTGATGATCAGGTCTCTCACACTGCACCCCAAAGCTATATAAGATTTCTGAGTTTGGGGGTCATTATTTGGAGCAATTGTACTTATGAATATTATAGATGACATTGGAAGAATCTCAGCTTTATGCTAAGCTCATAAAGGCATAGGTCCAATTAGAATAAAAGTGGGAACTAGGGAAGCTTAATCTTACTTAAATTGATCTTGCTAGGCTATATTTCAAGATCATCTCAACTGATTCCGATGACCTTCTGCAGAATCTCAGGAGGGAAATGTTCTTATGCTTGAGGAACTCACGATTCACACGAAGGTCCTGAGACCACACGGCGGGTGCTGCTGTTGCTTGCCAGGGCCCTGCTGCGGCATCTTCCCCCTCCCCCCAACACACACAGTTCAGGGTACTGCCCCCTGGTCTGGAATCAGGATGGCAAATAAGTGGCGTGCGTGTCCTGATGCTCCCCATCCTTTCACTCCTCTAGCCCAGGACAGACATTGCTAATCCATATCCATATCGGTGGTCTTTCCTCCGAATCATCCAAAACATAGTATTCCAGATATCCACCATCTGTCAGATATCTATGAGAGAAGACAGGTAGTGGATATTTAGAGTTGACAAGAGCCTGATAGTGCATCAGATCCCAGTGGGCAGAGCTGGGTGCATTCTTAATTTAGGAACATATACTCAAACCTCCACACCTATTCCCATCCTTCCAGGAAGTCTAGTGAACAAAGATTGCAAGGCAGCGGCTGATAACCCTGAGGTTTCTGCTCATACGGTCCTTAGATAGGAGGTGGATCTAAGGGAGGTAAACTGAATTAATTGCTAATTAATCACATCACTTTCTCTCACTGAGCCCAGATACAGCACTACGCGCTCTCTCAACACAGTTCCAGATGGCCTTTATCAATAACTGTAGACAAAAGCAATTTGTATTCCATTAATGGAGACTTTTCATCTTGTTTTCAACCTGACATCAAAGGAATCTAGACTGCGAATGAGCATCAAGGGAGTTAAAGGATGACTAGGGAGCTAGCTTTTTGTCAGCCTGGCCCACTTCAGGCTGGGGGTTGTGAAGCTTACGATACTGCCCTAGTATGAGCAGGCTGAAGCATGAGGCATGTGAAGTTCCTGCAGCAGAGGTCCAGCAGGGAAAGAGAGTAGGCCCCAACAGATGGAGATGGACTCATTTGGTCTGGAAAGAGGTCAGGAGATTTAAAAAAAAAAAGAAAAAAGGCAGTCAGGTGGTGGTCCAAAGCCTAATGTTCGAAGGGCACCTCCCACTCAAGTATGGTGACCCCATGAGCAGAGCAGGAGGAGCATGCTTGGAAGTCAGGTGGGGCATGCGTCAATTATCTGGCCGTATTTTCCCTGGTTCAACAGACATATACCCGTGAGCAGAGGGTTTGGAGAACTGGATCCAGCTTCAGGTAGGGAAGCTGGGGAAGTGCTAGGCTGAGTATCAAGGTCCTAGTCCTAGAGGGACACTTGGGTACTAGGTAGGGCAACTTAGGGGGAGAAACTAGATGAGGCTGAAGGCCTGTCGAGGAAAGAGGAAAGACCAGGCATGGGAAATGCCATAGCGAAGGAATTTCAGGGGGTGAAGCTGCGGGAGGCCAGCCATGGGGCCTGTGACACCAGATTCTGGGCCAAGGAGCCTGACTGTGTTCCAGGCCACCCTGGCCAGGCTCTGTTCTGGTCCAGTTTCTGCGGGTGAGGCTGAGCCTGCAGGGCCAGGCAAAGACAGAAAACGAAGTGCAGGCTCACAACTGCGCATCAAACTTCCTTTCTGACTGTCCCTCGTACTCTGTTGTCCCTGATCGTTTGCTTCATGGCTTCTCCAACCTGTAGTCCCTCTCTCCTATCCAGGTGAGCAGACTTGTTTACGTATTTCCTCCACTCTACTGGACTTTAGGTTGTGTCTTTTATATCTTTATATCTCTCTACAACACACAACATGGTGCTAGTTAACTTTTTATTAGTGCTTAATAACCCATCCCTTTTCTTTTAGTATCAGGGTCAGCAAATTCCAGCCTACTGGCCAGATCCAGCCTTCAGTTGGTTTTGGTAAATAAAGAAATATTGGAACACAGCCATGCTCATCATTTATGAATTGCCTGTGGCTTTTGCTCTAAAATGGCAGAGTTGAGTAGTCTCAACAGAAACTGTATGGCCTCAAAAGTCAAAAATATTTACTATCTGGCTCTTTACAGAAAAAGTTTGCCAATCCCTGTTTACTTTTAGTAAGAAAATAAATGAACACTTTGGACTTACTCCATTAATACACTCAGTGCCTTTCCTCTCTTCTTTCAAAATCTATAAACATTAATTATGAATTTTTTTGTGCATGTCTTTGTTACTTAAATTTTAAGTATGCACTGGATAAAGGGGATGGCAGTTACAAGGTTTTTTCAATCACATGGTCACAAGATAAAAGCTATTTAGTTATACAATCATTATCAAAGATCAAGGCTACTGCAATACAGTTCAAAAAATTCAGGTATTTCCTGCTGGTTATTCTAAACATTAGAAACTAAAAAGAAGTGTCTACGTAATGAGTCAGTAGTCATAATTATCTGTTAAATCCTAACTTCTCAGTTGTAACTCCTCCCTCTCATTTGATCATTCAATCTTCACGATATCTGGGCAATGACCATTCTAACTTTTTCATGCTGAAAAAGGAAGTTGACATTTTGGGGTAGATGAATTAAATTGGTTAATGTTCTTGGAGAGACTGGTATCTCTGGGCTTCAGGGCTTATCTGGCATAGGAACAATCTAGAGGCCTTAAGTTTCTGACAAATATAAACTTACTAAATAAGGCTTTCATGGAGTCATAGATAGAGCCCAGGGTATTCTTTAGGGTTTTTGGAATACTGTTGGTTGAGGCTTGGCATATTATGGCAATTTACAATATCTGACTGAAGCTTGAATAAGAATAACCTCCAGAATGACTTCTTGGCTCTATCTTTTGGCCCCTGATACTTTATTTTGATTCATTTCTTTTCCCTCTTTTGGTCAAGAAGTCTTTCTCAATCCTGTGATGCCAGGGCCAGGCTTATCCCTGGGAGTCATGTCCCACGTTGCCAGGGACTCATGCCTCTGGATGTCATGTCCCACATAGGGGGAGGGTAATGATTTTACTTGCAGAGTTTGGCTTAGAGAAAATTCCACATCTGAGCAACAAAAGAGATTCTGTGGGGGGTGACAATTATGAAGGGCTTTTTTTTTCATTCAATTTACTTTTAATATTGCAAATCAATTACTTAGCAGAATTTTAATGAAATGCCCTCTGGATTTACTTTAATTATGAAGTATTTTGAGACAGGGTTACCATAAAATAGAACCTCAGTTCTGGAAGTGATCCATGTAAGTTATCTGCAGGGAGAGACTTCACTAATCAAATAAGTGTCCAAACCCTTTGTCAGAAATGGGTATTGAAAATTAAAATAAAATGATATTTTTGATGTGTAGATCATTTTCTCTGAGTTTGGTTAGTGTGAATTTGTCATGTAGAGAACCATTTGTGTTCCACCCCAGCTGGAATTAGTCTCTTCTTCCTTAATGCTTCCAGAATACTTCACTGTCTCTGTTACAGCATCTATTCCAACTGACCTTGTACTAATTTTTGTTTACAAGTGTTTATAACCCAGGCTAGGATTATAAGCACATTATGATAAATAATTCTTTTCTCCAACTAGGTAGCCCTTATAGAATTTCCCCAAAGTAGGCACTGATAAAATGAGATTGAATGCATGTCATTAATGCAAAAATGAAAAATAGGTTTACAATAATGTTGATTTTGTGGGACCATGGACAAAACTTCAGCAGTTTCTTCATACTGTGCTTCATGCCTAGACATTTTCAATACTGTCTATTCTGCTTATAACCCTATTTAACTTACTCCTATTTGCAAATGAAAGGGAAGTCATCTCAAGAATGCCTACTATACAATAGTGCTCTGTTGTTTAAAAACAAAACAAAAAGCAAAGCAAAAAAAAAAAAATGCCTTGTCTGGGTCGAGCAATTTTCTCAAGAAATTAGCATTACGGTGAACAAGAAAACTCTTCTGGACTAGAACTATTCATCTCACTGTAAAACTTCAGCAGGTAATGCATCCTATTAACAGTCCAAGTGGCAGATAATCCAATAGATCTCTGGTTTTGACCTATGCAAGTGATACATTTATAATCTTAGATCCAGTGGAGTTGAAGTAGAAAAACAAAGCATGCTGAGGGTACCGACTTGCGTTTGTATAAGGTAGAGCTCTTGGGTTCAAGTGATAGAAGCACAGCTTGCAAGAAGAGGGGGTGGGGAGAGATGGGGGGGTTGCTCATTCACAAAATCCAAGAAGAAAATGAATAACCAAATGATGAGAAAAACCTGGCCTCACCAGCAGCAAAAATGGGACTTGAAGGGATGCCTCAAGACTCCTTCTCCATTCCACGTCTCCACTTCTCTGTACATGCCGTCTTCATTCTCTTTTGTTACAGTTCACTCTTCTCTACCAGGAAGAGAATCATATAAAACTCCCTTTTTTAAAAATTTAATCTCACAGCTTTACAGGGTCTAGACCCTTTTTACGCCTGAAGAGGGAGTCCTTCTCAATTTTAATTAGAAAAATCCCAGGGAAAAACTTTGGATCCAGTTTGGATCAATACCTACCAGGGGATGCAACAAATAAGAAAATGACAGCTCCCATATAGCCCTGGGGGTGGGGAGAAGAGACAGTTTCTAGCAGAAGAGGAAAGGAAGGGTATCAGGTTGACAATCTCTTGAATGCTCTTAGTATGGGAGGGCCTAATTGCAAACAAATCCCTAAATTTCTAGAAAGACAGCAAAGAAGGTTAATGGATACTTCACCTCGGAGAACAGACTATTATCATATTATCATCATAATACAGGTGCCCCTCAGCCAAAGGCAAGGAGAGATGAGGACTCACCTTCACTTGAAGGGCGGTTGATGCTAACAGACTTTTGGTCAGAAGGCATCCAGAAAAGAGGAACTCACATGAAGCACCTACAACGTGTAACGCCTGAGATGGACCCTCCCAGTGAATCCTGGGAAGGATCTGGTCTGTTCTTCCTAATGCAAGAGGCTCAGAACTCCTTTATGGTTCCTCCAAGTCCTGACCCAGGACTGCTGTCAGCACATAAGGTGCCTCTGTGCAAATTAGAAAGGCACCCACCCAGTTTCCTAGCACTACTTGAGGACTCCTGGTTTGCTGAGTGTTGAATTTCAGCCTCTGTCTGCCCCTCAGGTCCCAACCTGCACCAGTGGCAGCCCTGACCTGCACAGAGGGAGGTGGAGCAGGCAGGCTGCCCCTTCTCTTGACTTGAGAGCAGTGGGGAATTCCAACAACTATAAAAATGAGGCTCACAGAAGAAGGTCAGGCTTGGTGATAGAAGACAGTAGCGGGAAAGGCAACAACAGCTGATTTCAAGGGACTCCAGGGACAGACTACCTACCTCTTGGTTTTCCAGCAGTACAGACAACTCTTGGGTGGAGAGACCAGCAGCAAACCCCACTGGGTGAGCAACAAATGGCAGAAACAGCACCAGCGTCACCGCGAATGGGAGAAGAAGCAGCAGTGATGAGGGTCCTTGCCGAAGTTTCTCCCAATGAAAAACACCTTTTTCTTTTTTGCTCAAGAATTTATGCAGCAGAGTACCTTCAGAGAGATGAAACTTTGGTTTCCTTTCTTTTTATTCTTGAAACTCTAACGCTAGGTCTCTTTTGAAGGGGATGGCTGTGTAAGGATTTACAGAAGCTACTCTTCAAAAAAAGTAACATCAGTAAGCCAGACGCAAAAAGACTAATATTGTATGATCTCATTTATATGAAATACTAGAAGAAGCAAAATTCATAGAGACAGATGGTGGTTTATAGGTTATGGGGAAGGGGCAGGCAGGAAGAGAGGAATTTTAGCTTAATGGATGAGTAGTTCCTGTTCGAGGTGATGAAAAAGGAGGGGTAATGGATGTTGGTGATGGTAGCACTATATTGTGAATATAATTAATACTACTGAATTGTACACTTGAATGTGGCTAAAGTGGGAATTTTCATGCTCTATATCAGTTACTGCAATAAAAAGTTTAAAAAAAAAATTTGGCAGGCTGGCTAGGGATGGAGATGAAACAAGACTGGCCATATATACTAGTTGCTGAAGTTGCACATTACATTACATAATATTCCATACTTGTACTGGTCTTTACTTCTGTTTATGTGTTTGAAAAATTCTATAATAAAAAGGTTTAAAATGCAAACTACAATTGTAAAAGACATTTATGCTAGCAATTAAAATGCTTATGGAACGGAAAACAAAAGTAAAATTCTTATAAGATTGTATTCAAACTTGTAGGGCAAGCACTCCCAAAAGGGAAGCCACACCCCCATTGTCCTGAATGAGGGAAGAATCAGTCCATTTGGGGTGGGTGCCCAAAAGAAAGGCAATGGTGCCCCGAACCAGGAAGAGAGGGAGGGAAGCAATCAGCATCGTGTCTGATGTGTCTCCTGCCAGCTGGGGAGGTGGAGATCAGTGTTCAGCCTGGGAAGTCCCGGTGCTGTGATCAGGGGACAGGTCTGCTGAGAGCAATGGCTGGAATAGAGCCGTCACCCCAGCATGGCAGTCCCGGAAACGGATGCCCAGGCAGCCTGCCACTAGACTGCTAGATCCGTTTATTTTTGTGCTTCAGAGGAGCCGCCCATGAATGTTGCAGTCACAGAGTGTGAGTCACAGTCTTGTTCCCCAAGAGCTGCTGCCAGGCTGCAAGGAGTCCACCCTCTCACCCTGCTTCCTGGATTCTGTCTGAAACAAGGTTCGCTGGTTTTCCCCTGGCTGCTGCATGAATTAGGGGCTGGGCTGGGTGTGACCCCAACACTAAGCTAGAGGCCCTGGGCTGCAGGGAGCAGGAGGAGGGGAGGGAATTGTGCGCTAGTCATGTATATGACAAAAAAATGACATTTAAATCAGTGCGGATAGGAATGGATCACTCAAAGATGTTGGAAAGTTGACTAGTAACTGGGGGAAAACATTTAAATCCTTACCTCCTTCATCTAAATAATTTTTTGTAAAATAAAAATTTTAACATAAAAATAATAGAAAGTAGGAAATAAATTTATTTTGATTACAAACAATTGAAAACTTCTATGTGGCCAAAAAAAAATCAGATATAAAGTTAAAGCACAAATGACAAGCCGAGGATAATAACAGTATGCCAGGCAAAGGGCTAGCATTCGTAATATTAAAAGAGCTTGTAGAAATCAAGAAAATAAAAAGTCCAATAGAAAAATAATGGGCAAAAGTGGCAAACAAGTAATTAAAAGTGCAAATTGTCAATAAACAAATGAAAACAGGTTCAATTTCAGTAATAACCAAAGAGGCAAATTTAAACAATAATGAAAAACAAACAACAAAAATAAAAATCCAATGAAGAAATGGTCCAAGGACTTAACTAGACATCTTTCTAAAGAAGATAATACAAATGATCAATAAGCACGTGAAAAGGTACTCAGTACTGTCAACCATTAGGGAAATATATAATGAAATTCCACTTTACATTCATTAAAAGGGTTATTATTTTAAAAACAGAAAATAAATAAGTGTTGGTGAGGATGCATAGAAATAGGAACTCTCAAGCATTATTGGTAGGAATATAAAATGATGTGGTCATTGTGAAAACAATTTCACAGTTCTGCAGAAAGTTAAATATAGAATTATTACACGACTTGACAATCTCACTTATAGGTATGTACCCAAAAGAGTTGAGAACAGGAACTCACACAGACATTTGTACACCAGCGTTCAAAGCAGCATTATTCACAGTAGCCAAAAGGTGGAAGTAAGTTGTGTCCATTGATGGATGAATGGATGATCAAAACATGGTATATCCATCCCATGGAATATTTCTCAGTCTTAAAAAGGAATGAAGTTCTGGTACATGCTACTTACTGCATGGATGAACACTGCAGGTTATCATGTTGAGTGAAATAAGCCAGACACAGAAGGACAAATATTGTCTGATCTCACTTATATGAAGTAATCAGAATATGCAAATTCATAGAGACGGAAAGTAGAGTACAGGGCACCGGGGCCAGGGGAGGCGGGGAGAAGGTGCTGTTAGTTCTCAATGGGTGCAGAGTTTCTGTTTGGGGTGATGGAGGAGTTTTGGTCATGGATGGTGGCAGTGGTAGCACAATAGAGTGAATGTAATGAATTGTATGCTTGAGAGTGGTTAAAGTGGGAAATATTATGTTCTATATGTCACCACAATAAACATTTTTAAAACAGTAATCAGATCATTTTACCAATTGATCAGCAAAGACCTTAAAAAATTGATAAAACTCAAGCATTGATATGGTTGGGAAAAATATGCACACTTTGCCTTTTCTGTCAGTGTGTAAAATGGTATGATTTTCCAAAGGGCAATCAGACAAGTAATATCTAAAGTTAAGATGTATATATATATTCTTCGGTACAACATTTCTACTTGCAGGACTTTTCCCCAAGGAGATACCTGTGCAAATACGAAAAGATGTATTCACATTTTGAAAAATAGGAAACCATCTTAATTTCCATCAGTAGGAGCTGGTGACTTGGCTCACAGTTTTCCAAACCATAATCATCCAAGGTGACTTAAATATCTGCGTGAACAAGCCACCTCCATTCCAGTCTCAAGAATTCGTGAATTCCTCATTTACAACAAAATACAGTAAATCAGTCACCTACTCTCACAGCCCCAGTATACACAACTACCCCAATTCTAACGTGACTGAATCAAATATCTCTCCCACTGACCACATTCTCTTATTCCCTTAGCTGGTCTGTTCCATACTTAAAATATATATATTTTTCTTTTCTGCTCAGGTCCTCCACTAATCCACCACCATTGTACATTCTTCCTGTCAGTCAGCCACGCTGCTCCTTTATCTTAGACTCAGTGAGCAATCTTTTCAAGCACTATCTTGCCAATATCTTAAATTCCTCTGCCTCATCATTTTCATTGCACCTGTTGCATAATCCCCTTCAGTTTGTGATTAGGATTATTTATTTTATTTATATTCAGGCTACCAAGCACTGCTAGAGCATTGTGTCCTGGTAAGTAGGGACCACTATAAATTGATCTTCATGAATTGCAACTGTCCCTTGTCTTGGGTTCAGTTCCCACAAAGCAAAGCCTGAGACTAGGATTGGAATGCAAACTGTTTATTTGAGAGATAATCCTATACAGAGGAATGCAGGGTAGGGTGGGGAGATGGGTAGAAAGGAAGGTTGGAAAAAGCTAACATAGGGTTTGTTTTTGAGCAGAGCACATTACCACTCCGGGCAGCTCTGTCCCACTCTGGTCCTGTGGGAGATCGTATAGAACCCAGCTGTGAGCTGTCCCGCTCCATTCCTGTAGGTCACTGGTTGAGGCTCCTGGAGGCACAAACTCCCTTTCATTCCAGACTTCCTAGTACACAGGCCAAGCAAGTTCCCCGCTAGAGAACACCCTTGGGACACAGTTGTAGATGCTTGCAATAGAAAGCTGTCAGCATATTTGTACCAGAGCTGTAAGTGCTGATACAAACCTACAACTTCTCTGTGAGTGCTGAATGGGATATTGGTTGGGCAGCAACAGCATATGCTGCAGCCCTCAACATAGCCCAGCATCCTTTCCCTCTTGCCCTACTCACCTAGATCTCCCCTTCCCTACAACTATTTCAAAACTCCCCACTCACTTCAAACCCTTGATGCTTCGTTGCCCCTTCATTCTCAGCCTCCTAGTTCACAGAGAAGACTTGATGCTCTTAGAAAGGAACTCTCCAAGTTCCTGCCAATTCTAACACCTCACCTATATCCAATAGAAGGGGCATCCTCCTCCTGCTAAGGCCAACTCTCTGCTAGCCTCTCTGCCTGTTGTTTTCCATCCTATCCTCTGGGTCTGCTCTCTGCACAGAGACTCCCCTCAATGAACTGAATCCTCTTGCTCTTGAGTCTTCACCTCTTCATCTCTCTTGACTCCTCTCTTCCCATCTCAAAGCAAACAATGAGCCAACCCACCTTAGACCCAACCTCCCATTCCTTTTACTGTCCAGTCTCTTCTCTTCACACCCAACTGAAAATGTGTTAAACAAGTGACCTCCAGTCCCTGCCTCCCATGCCACTTACCCTTCCAGTAACTGCTCTTGCCAGTGTCACAACTGACCTCCTTACAGCAAAAGCCAGATGGCACTTCAGTCCTTACCTCTCTTGCCCTCTAGGCTGTGTTTGACTCTGCATATTTAGCTTTCTTCGTGGGCTTCCATGGTATCTATTCTTTTGGTTTTCCTCCTTTTTCTCTGGCCACACCCTCCAGTCTCTTTATTTATCTTGTAGATGGTGCTGTCCTCAGCTCCCCAGCATTCTCCACCAGTGGTCTCACCACGTCCACACCCCTATTTACCATTCTAAGGTGATAACTACTAGACTTACAGAAACAACCTAAATTACTCCCTTGAACTCCAACCTTAAATACGTATTTGTTTAATGCACATATATGCTCAATTCTGTCATTTTGACCAAGTCATTCAATTTCCATTAACTTATTTTCTTGGGTTTAAATGGAAATGATGTCTCTTACAGCCTTTAAAAAACAAACAAAAACAGCGGATGCAACGGTAGTTCAGTGGTAGAATTCTCACCTGCCATGCAGGAGACCTGGGTTCAATTCCTGGCACATGCATTTCCCTAAAAATAAACAAATAAAAAAACAAAAATTCAACAAATGGTGCTTCAATAACAGGATACCCACATGTAAAAATAATGAAATGTGACCCTGCCATACAGCATACAAAAAAAAAACTTTTTGTACTGAAATAATTATGGATTCCCAGAAAGTTGCCAAAAATAGTACAGAGAGGTCCCATGGATCCTTCACCCAGTTACATTTAAATTTTTTTTTTTTTGGTATGCTGTATGGTGTGTCACATTTCTTTATTTTTCCACGTGAGTATCCTGTTATTGCAGCACCATTTGTTGAGTTTTGTTTGCTTGTTTGCTTTGCTTGTTTGTTGGGAAGTGCATGGACCAGAAATTGAACCTGGGTCTCCTGCATGGTAGGAGAGAATTCTGCCTCTGAACTATTTTTGCACCCCCACCGTTTTTAAACTTTTTTATTGTAAAATATAAATATACACAAAGCAAAGAAAGAAAAAAGGAACAATTTTAAAAGCACACCTCAACAAGTAATTACAGGACAGATCCCAGAGTTTGTCATGGGTTACCATTCCACCATTTCAGATTTTTCCTTCTAGCTGCTCCAAACCACTGGAGGCTAGAAGGACAAGCCATTCAGGGGTAAAAATCTCCTTGACAATGTGAGGTGTGATTCCTGGGGATGAGTGTGGCCCTGGCATCATGGGATCGACAACGCCTTCCTGACCAAAACGGGAAAAGAAGTGTAATAAAATAAGGCATCAGCGGCCAAGAGAGATTAAACGGAGTCAAGAGGCTATTCTGAAGGCTATTCTTATGCAAGCTTCAGTTAAATAGTGCTAATTGCCATGCTTGCTAAACCCTAATCAACACCATTCTTGTTGACTCTTAAAAACATAGGGCATGTGGTGCGATGATGGCTCAGTGGCAGAGTTCTCGCCTGCCACGCCAGAGACCTCCTAGATTCGATTCCCAGTGCCTGCCCATGTAAAAATAAATAAATAAATAAAATAAAATAAAGCACTGGTAAATGTTTGTGAAAGCACAAATGGTGACCTCCTATTGTAAATTATGACTGTGGTTAATAGCACAATTTTAAAAATGTTCTTTCATGAATCGTAACAAATGTGCCACACCAATGCAAGATGCAAATAATAGGGTAGTATATGGGAACTCTGAATTCTATGCATGATATTTCTGTAAACCTACAATCTCTCTAACAAAAAATGTTTGTGAAAGCAAGGATGAATGAGGGGAAGGGGGATTCCATTCGTGGAACCAGGGACACCAGCTCATCAGCTATTACTTAGATCCACATCAGTCACACCTGACCTGAGGACAAAGCCCCCCTCCCTGGATTGCCAGCTTGTGGAATGAGATGCTGGCAGATGCAGGCCAGGAGTCAGAGTGAGGAAGCTTCCTTTGCATTAATTCCAATGATCACAGCCACTGTCTGTAGTGAAGAGGAAAGGCTTTCTCAACACACTACCTTTTTTGGAAATCTCTCACATCACACCACATGGCCAGTCACCACTCCACCCATCTGACGTCTGACCTGGTCTGGCACACATCATCCACACATTCCTGTGCCTGCTGGCAGACCCAGGCAGACCATCCTGACCTCAACTTTTCTTCCACTGTGCTGGTGAGGGGGGCAACATTTGACTCAAGGTCCGGGGGCATTTGTCTCAGTCTGAGGACATGATTTTGCTTAATGGTAATTCGTCTTGATGGGTGAAGAATATTTCTGTTTGCTCAGTAATTGTGATAGTCAATAGGAGAACTCAAACTGGGAAGAATGGAAAAGCAAAGAACAAACAGCTAAGGAAACTGCAGAGACAACTACATATACACCCAGGGTTAGAAGCCCCACACATAACATGGCTTTTGGGGGTTTGTTTGTTTTGCCACCAAATTACTGTTACTATTAGGAAGAGAAATAGGGAGTATTTACCCAGCAGTGTCCCATTATTATAATAGGTTTTAATCAGAACAAAAGTCACATTTGTTTTCCTTAAATAGCATGGGTAAAGTCTCTGAAAGGAGAAATCTTAGCTTGGAATCTTTGTGTCAGCATGAGCAATTTGTGTTGTCTAGTCTGCAAGTCTCAAAGAGCTATTATTTGATTTCCAAGCTAGCCTTGAACTCTTTATCAGTTGTAATTTATATACTTGGTGTAGCAATTCATAAGCTAACTTCATGATTACGGAAGAGTGGTTTGGAACTGGTCCATCTGTGGATTCATTTTCAATGGAAAACGTGAAGAGCCAAATTAAGGCAATACCTGGGCCTTTTCATCTTGGAGAAGTTAGGAATTTGGAAGCACAGTGCATCTTGTACGTTGAAGAGAGGAACAAATTGATCTCATGTCTAATATGTTTGATTTTAAAAGACCTATGTTCACAGAGAGCAAACACAGACTGGACACGTTTAGAAAGGTTGGGATCTTTGTTTTTTTCACTGGTAATTCCCAGTGCTCAGGTCTGGCACCTCATGGGCTCTCAGGAAGTTTTTGTAGGGTGACTAGTCAATATTTACATTGTGTTCAAGGGAGAAAGAACAAATCAATAGGTATTCAATTGTCAACAAGCCCAAGGCACTCTGGGTAACAATGTCATGCCTTCAAACTTCGTTCTAAAGCTTGTGGGGCTGCAACAATATGAAACAAAGAGGAGGAGGAAACCAGGAGTTACAAGAAGAATAACTGAAGGGATACCTTCATCAGCTCTGGAAACTATCCACATTCCAAGATCAGCTTGGGTTTGATTTGGGCACTTGATCTTATTTGGAGAATAGGATAGTGGGAGTCCAGGGCACAGGCTAGAATCAAAGCTGGATGGAGAACAGGTGAGTCCTACCAGAATCCAGTCAGTAGCTGAAGGTACAGGTGAAAAGGGTTGGTCTTATAGGAAGGAACTGGGCAAGAACCAAGCAGTGTAAAAGAACCCAAGTACAAGCAAAGAACTAGAGTACAGAACAATGAAACCGGGATCAAAGCCAGATTTACTGGGCTAACATGGCAGACAGCTGGCGAATGCTGGAATCTGGTGGGTGGCCGTGGATGCCCAGAGCACACAGCTTTCTAGCTCACTGTTAGCAGGACTAATTCTAAGAGTCACCAACTGGTAGACAGGGATTGATAACCTAGGCAGCACTGGGCCTACAGGTAAAGAGCATCGGATCAGCCCCATCACTGCATGCTTCCACCATGTCCTTAACATCTTCTTGTGTGACATTCATCACACTTGCAATTACTTCAACACCATATATTCCTTGCTAGTCTATGAGCTGCATGAGGGCAGAGACTGGTAAATCTCAGAATGATTTGAACAGTGAATAAAGAAGTACTTGCAAAGTCCCCTTAGCGGAATGGGAAAAAAAAGGGGAAAAACTCAACTTCCCCATCTGGAGAATTCCTGATATTCTGACAAGTAGTGGGGACAAACAAATCAATAGGGCAAGCCCCCAATCTTGGGGTTTGCCTCTATGAAACTTATCCCTGCAAAGGATAGGCAAAGGATAAAATTATGCCTAAGAGTCACCCCCAGAGAACCTCTTTTGTTGCTCAGATGTGGCCTCTCTCTAAGCTGACACAGCAAGCAAATTCACTGCCCTCCCCCCCCCCACCCCCAATATGGGACATGACTCCCAGGAATGTAAACCTCCCTGGCAATGTGGAACAGAAATCCTGGGATGAGCTGGCACTTGGCATCAAGAGATTGAGAAAACCTTCTTCATCAAAAGAGGGAAGAGAGAAATGATTTCAAATAGAGTCAAGAGATTATCCTGGAGGTTATTCTTATGCATTATATAGATGTCCCCTTTTTAGTTTGTGGTATATTGGAGTGGCTAAAAGGAAGTACCTGAAACTGTAGAGCTGTATTCCAGTAGCCTTGATTCTTAAAGATGATTGTATGAAGATGCAACATTTACAATCTGTGTAATTGCGAAAACCTTTTGTCTGTTGCTCCTTGTATGGGCATATGAGTAAAAAATATGGATAAAAAATAAATAATAGGGGGAACAAAAGTTAAAATAAATTGAGTAGATTGAAATACTACTGGTCAATGAGAGAGAGGGGCATGTATGAGTTTTTCTTTTTCATTTCTTTTGCTGGAAATATGCAAATGCTTAAAAAAAATGATCATGGTAATGAATATGCTACTATGTGATGATATTGTGAGCCATTGGTTGTGCACCAAGTATAGAATATTTGTATGTTAAGAATGTTCATATGTTTGTTGTTTACAATAAAAATATTTTTTTAAAAGCCTATTACCATTTGTGCCAGGACTTGATTTTGGGTCCTGATCTGCTGGACCCGAAGTCCGCCCTACAGTTACTGCCCCCCACTTTGGCCACTCCTTGACTTCCATTCTTCCACGCCCCTGCAGCTGTGGCAGACCACACCTGGGGAGAGCCTCCCCAGAGCCAGAGAGCCCTGCCCACCAGATGCAAGCGTAGCATCCCACTTTGTTCTGACCTCCTGAATTCCAAACCACATACATTAAAGTTCAGCTCTGTTTGGGTTCCTGATCTCAGTTTTCTCCTCACATGAGCATCCAAATCAGGGCTGGCACATCCTATGCTCTAGAAAGTCTCTGAAATCAAACAGCAGAAAGATGAGGATGACGGGAGAGAAAGAACATCTGCGCGTGTATGTGTGTATTTTTAAACTAATAGGAAAAACACTGCACATAAAATTCCCACAGGACAAAATCCTCCCCAACAGGAAATTGTAAATGGTTCTAAGAAAGTCCAAAGAACGTAAACTGCAGAATAACCATTGTATGACATCTTCGGATCTAAAAGGGCTTGATGTTTGCCAAAACACTGGCCTGTGAGGCGAACAGCTGCAAGACGTGATGTTGCAGACCTGGAATGCAGAGTCCGTTGCCCCTTCGTTTTATTTGTTTGCTTATTAAAGAATTTGTAGGTTCACAGGAAAACCATGCAGAAAATACAGAGCTCCCGCACATGCCCCCTCACACATTGCTTTCCCTACATCGACACCGTGCATCTGCCACAGGTGATGAAACGAAATTATTACAATTATACTTCTAACTAGAGTCCACAGCCCACAACAGGGTTCACTGTGTTGAACCTATAGGGTTTTTTGCCCCTTCATTTTAGAGCAAATAAAACAAAAGGATTTCAAACACAATCACAAGAGGACTGGGAAAAACAAACAAACAAACCAAACGACTTGGAACTAGTGCGAGTAATTTCCAGAGAGAAGTTCTGGCATACATGGAAGGGGCAAGAATATCCGTATCGTATTTAGATGTATCGGTCTCTTAAAAAAAGAGGGGATGTTGACTTTTCCTTGTGACACCTCCATTCGGTGAAGTCAGAATGCACTGGGGCCCGGGTGGGAAGCAAAGCAGTTAGAGCTTCCAACCAGGCATCTCAGAGGTGCAACCGGTCTTGGAGTCAGCCAAGGGGATCTGTTACCAGATTATCAACCCAGAGAGATGCTGTGCCAGGAAGGAGAATGTCAGTTAGAGGCTGAACACAGAGCAGAAAAGACAGGGGATCACTGGGTTGAAATATTTTTTTAAGAACTTTCATAAATGCAGTGATTAACCTCATGGCCTGTTTTATTGGTTTGGGGTCATATTGTCCTTTTAAATGACAAAGGAAATGTAACACAGAAATAGCTAACTGTTGTGGAGCCTATAAACATATAAATGTTCCACACAGTATAAAAGCAAAATAGAGTTTATTGGGGAGAACTTTATGAGCATAAAAGTAGCAGAGCTCACAAAATCCCCCTGTTGGGCCCAGGGAAATGTGCTTAGGCTGGGACTAGACATGTATCCCAAGAGGACCCACCCCATAATGCTCTGCAGACTTACAGAGAACAGCCGGCACGAACGGGAGCTTTCAGAGCAAGCTGTCAGGGAGGGGCACTTCCAGAGCTCAGCCTGGTATCTGCCTGCTCCTCCCTTGAGCTAATTTAGGCCTACCAAGACAGCTTCCTGCTAGCTACTGAAAAGAGGATAAAATGGGCCTCCTGTGACTTTTTTTTTGCCAATAGTCCTAAAAGTAGAGTCAAACAAACACTTGTACATGCATGTTCACGGAAGCACACTATTCCCAATAGCCAAAAGGTAGACACAACCCAAATGTCTATCGAATGAAGGATGAGCAAATTGCGGTATATGTCCACCATGAACGATGCACTGATATATGCAGCAATGTGGATGAACCTCGGAAACATGCTAAATGAAAGAAGCCAGACACAAAAGGTCATGTAATGTATGATTCCACTTATCTGAAATATCCAGAGTGGGAAATCCGCAGAAACAGGAAGAGATTGGTAGATGCCAGGGGGATGAGGGAAGGAGCGATGGGGAGTATCAACTTAATGGGTACAAGGTTTTTTGGGGGGGTGATGAAAATGTTTTGGAACTAGACAGAGGTGTGTTGGTTGCACAACATTGTGAGTGTACTAAATGCCACTGAATTATTTACTTTCATATGGCTAATTTACTATTACTAGAATTTCACCTTACCTTTTAAAAGTGAAGTCCCCTTATGAGATCCCCAAAAGAGCCCAGGATGCCCTGTCTTTCTTAAAATAGGTAAAGAGGCTGTAAGGTAATCCCAGTAACCGCCTCATTCACACAAGGACAAGTACCCAGTGGAGGGAGGAGGGCAGCAGCAGCTTAATACTACTTTATAAAAATCCACAGGGCTGCCTTGATCTCACTGGAGAGGCCTCTGGGCACCCAAAGATGACCAAGTGACACACCTCATAGAGGATGGCAAGGGATGGTAATTGGAGAAGCTTACAGAGAGGCTCCAGCAGCACAGACAAGTAGTAGTGGCCAGTGCGGACAAGAGAAAGTCCAGAAAACCCTGGGGCCCACAGCCTCTTGGAACCACAAAGGAGCATGTCCTTGGCACCAGCAGTGGCTTAAGAGCAGCAGTAATGGGGGGGGGGGGGGGGGGAGTTGGGCCAGGTGACAGTGATTCATTCATGCAGTCAGTAATTTCCATTCATGCAGTCAGTAATTTCTTTCTGTATTCAATGGTACAGTATTGAGTAGTATATTCAGGATAACAGAACTCAAAGAAGGCAGTGACTCTAGAAAGATCAGGACCTGATTCCCCATTATCAAAGGAAGTGCCGAGTCAAAGCAACTTCTGAAAACAGCCCAGACCAAGGATGAGGGCTGACACACTCCCTCCAGGTGAAATCGGGACCCAGGAAGTTTGGGGGTTGACGAGTGGCATCTCGGTTCAGCGCCTGGCACAGTGCATACATAATGAGGCTTCACTAAAATGTGTCCCTTGTTTTCTACTGGATAGTATGTCTCAAAAACAAGAAATACATCTACATATCCACCTACCTGCATACAAATGGTCAGAATCGAGACCTATACTTCCTCATGCTAGGTTTCTAAATAAAATAAGCCCTGAAAGAAACGCTTTTCTACTCAAACTTCAAGAGAGTCACCAAACATAGGGAGCGGCTCTGATTCTAAAGAAATCCATGCCATTTTCCACACCAGACTCATGAAACTCCACCCTACAGAAGTGAAAATGTCAGCGTTAGCAACAAGTTATCACAGTACCTGCTTTACCACCAGCTCTGGGGTGACTGCAAGCATACGTTCTAATACTTTCATTTTAATCAACCACTGAATAACTAATTAAAATATTAATATCTGCCCATCTTCAAACAGGAAAATACAAATTTCCTGAAGTTGGACTCTATTTAGCCCGCTTGCCAAAAGAGTAGGAGCATTGCTTGATTCGCTACCAAGAAAAGCATTAGTCACAGAATGGCTTACAGCATTTCAGAACTCTGAAGGTCCTTAGAGAGCTTCACATACGCTTATTTTGAGTGACATTGAGTCAGAACTTAGTAGGTTTTGGCCCATGGCAAGATTTACAAAGGAGACACCAGATACAATGGGTTTTTATTATTAATTTTTTTCTGATTATAAAAACAGTGCATGCCATTGTAGAAAGTTTAGGAATGCAGAAAAGTACAAGATAAGAGACAATCACCCATAATACAACCACCTGGACATAGAGCTATTAGCATCTTACCATATTTTTAAATGCATACTTTATTTTCCGGACTATTTTTTTAAAGTCTACATAGCAATTTTTGTGTGTGTTTTCTTTCTACCAATTCAGATCATACTGAAAAATATACAAATTGAATTTTTGTTATATTATTAGCATTTTCCCAAGTCATTAAATATTCTTGAAAATCTGATTTCTTGGGTTATATCATATTGATTTACAATAATTTACTCACGATTTCACATTACTGGATATTTAGATTACTTCCAAGATCCAATAAATAATCTTGTACTTAAATATTTGTGAAATCTTCTGATTATTTCATTAGATAAATTCTTAGAGTTACCTGGTCAGACGCCAGTCATTTTAAAGATTCTCGTACAGAAAGGTTATAACAGTTTAAATTCTCATCATGCTCTTACCCATTATAGGTATTATGTTATTTATATTAAACAATAAGACTCAAGTGCAAACCAAAAGATTCCATTACTTATAAACATGCACATATCAAATCATATGTAATCCCTCTTTCCTAAACAGACATTAGCTGAAATTTCCCCTTTTAAACATCTGGTAGAGTTTCACATTCATTGGCAGGTTTAAAAAAATTTTTATTTTATTTTATTTTATTTATTTATTTTTAACTTTTTTTATTAATTAAAAAAATTAACAAACAAAACATTAAGATATCATTCCATTCTACATATACAATCAGTAATTCTTAATATCATCACATAGTTGCATATTTATCATTTCTTAGAACATTTGCATCGATTTAGAAAAAGAAGTAAAAAGACAACAGAAAAAGAAATAAAATGATAATAGAGGAAAAAAAGATTATACATACCATACCCCTTACCCCTCACTTTCATTTACCACTAGCATTTCAAACTAAATTTATTTTAACATTTGTTCCCCCTATTATATATTTTTATTCCATGTGTTCTACTCGTCTGTTGATATAGTAGCTAAAAGGAGCATCAGACACAAGGTTTTCACATTCACAGAGTCTCACTGTGAAAGCTATATCATTGTTCAATCATCAATAAGAAACATGGCTACTGGAACACAGCTCTACATTTTCAGGCAGTTCCCTCCAGCCTCTCTGCTACATCTTGAACAACAAGGTGATATCTAATTAATGCATAAGAATAACCTCCAGGATAACCTCTTGACTCTGTTTGGAATCTCTCAGCCATTGACACTTTGTCTCATTTCACTTTTCCCCCTTTTGGTCAAGAAGGTTCTCTCAATCCCTTGATGTTAATTCTCAGCTCATTCTAGGGTTTTTCTCAGTCCCTTGATGCTGAGTCTCAGCTCATTCCAGGATCTCTGTCCCACATTGCCAGGAAGGTCCACACCCCTGGGAGTCATGTCCCACGCAGAGAGGGGGAGGGTGGTGAGACTGCTCGTCATGTTGGCTGGAGAGAGAGGCCACATCTGAGCAACAAAAGAGGCTCTCTTGGGGGTGACTCAGGCCTAAATTTTAAGTAGACTTGACCTATCCTTTGTGGGGTTAAGTTTCATATGAACAAACCCCAAGACTGGGGGCTCAGCCTATAGCTTTGGTTGTCGACACTGCTTGTGAGAATATTAAGAATTCAACTTGGGGAAGTTGAATTTCTCCCCACTCTCACCATTCCCCGAAGGGGGCTTGCAAATACTTTTCCAGTCACTGATCAAGTCACTCTGGGATTCATCGGGACATCACTCTGGACAAACCAACAAAATCTCATGTCCTACCTGAGATTCCAAGTACTTATGACGTTCAATCAAACTATCTACATGAGTTATATTAGGAAATGCTCTAGTCAAAATATAAATTTTGTAACAAATAAACATTTTTTGCTTTAGTCTCACACATAAGGTGACATTTTAAAGTATTAATTGTCATCTATTTTCAGCACCCTGCAATAATGACATTCCTTTGTTCTTCCTCATGCAAAAACATTTTTAAAATTTGTACATTGTACATTTCACTATTATTATACACTCTAGGCATTCCCAGATTATACCATCTCGATCTTTAACATCTATCTTTCTTTCTGATTTCGTTTATGTCCCCAGTCCTCCTCCCTCTATCATTCTCACATGCAGCTTCATTCAGTGTTTTAACATAATTACATTACAGTTAGGTAGTATTGTGCTGTCCATTTCTGAGTTTTTGTATCCAGTCCTATTGACAGTCTGTATCCCTTCATCTCCAATTACCCAATATCTTAACCCTATTTCTATCTCCTGATGGTCTCTGTTACCAACAACATATTCCAAGTTTATTCACTAATGTCAGTTCATATCACTGAGACCATACGGTATTTGTCCTTTAGTTTTTGGCTAGTCTCACTCAGCATAATGTTCTCAAGGTCCATCCATGTTGTTACATACTTCAAAAGTTTATTCTGCCTTAAAGCTGCATAATATTCCATTGTATGTATATACCACAGTGTGTTTAGCCACTCGTCTGTTGATGGACATTTTGGCTGTTTCCATCTCTTTGCAATTGTAAATAATGCTGCTATAAATATTGGTGTGCAAGTGTCCGTTTGTGTCTTTGCCCTTAAGTCCTCTGAGCAATGGTATTGCTGGGTCATATGGCAATTCTATATTCAGCTTTTTGAGGAACTGCCAAACTGCCTTCCACAGTGGTTACACCATTTGACATTCCCACCAACAATGGATAAGTGTGCCTCTTTCTCCACATCCTCTCCAGCATTTGTCATTTTCTGTTTTGTTGATAATGGCCATTCTGGTGGGTGTGAGATGATATCACATTGTGGTTTTGATTTGCATTTCTCTAACGTCCAGGGACGTTGAGCATCTTTTCATGTGCCTTTTGGCCATTTGTATTTCCTCTTCTGAGAGGTGTCTGTTCAAGTCTTTTTCCCATTTTGTAATTGGATTGGCTGTCTTTTTGTTGTTGAGTTGAACAATCTTTTTATAAATTCTGGATACTAGACCTTTATCTGATATGTCGTTTCCAAATATTGTCTCCCATTGTGTAGGCTGTCTTTTTACTTTCTTGATGAAGTTCTTTGATGCACAAAAGTGTTTAATTTTGAGGATCCTCCATTTATTTATTTATTTCTTCAGTGCTCTTGCTTTAGGTGTAAGGTCTATAAAACCACCTCCAATTATAAGATTTATAAGATATCTCCCTACATTTTCCTCTAACTGTTTTATGGTATTAGACCTAATGTTCAGATCTTTGATCCATTTTGAGTTAACTTTTGTATAGAGTGTGAGATATGGGTCCTCTTTCATTCTTTTGCATATGGATATCCAGTTCTCTAGGCACCATTTATTGAAGAGATTGTTCTGTCCCAGGTGAGTTGGCTTGACTGCCTTATCAAAGATCAAATGTCCATAGATGAGAGGGTCTAGATCTGAGCACTCTATTCGATTCCATTGGTCAATATATCTATCTTTATGCCAGTACCATGCTGTTTTGACCACTGTAGCTTCATAATATGCCTTAAAGTCAGGCAGCATGAGACCTCCAACTTCGTTTTTTTTACCTCAAGATACTTTTAGCAATTCGGGGCACCCTGCCCTTCCAGATAAATTCGCTTATTGGTTTTTTTATTTCTGAAAAGTAAGTTGTTAGGATTTTGATTGGTATTGCATTGAATCTGTAAATCAATTTAGGTAGAATTGACATCTTAACTATATTTAGTCTTCCAATCCATGAACATGGTATGCCCTTCCATCTGTATAGGTCTTCTGTGATTTCTTTGAACAATTTCTTGTAGTTTTATTTGTATAGGTCTTTTGTCTCTTTAGTTAAATTTATTCCTAAGTATTTATTCTTTTAGTTGCAATTGTAAATGGAATTCGTTTCTTGATTTCCCCCTCAGCTTGTTTATTACTAGTGTATAGAAACACTACAGATTTTCGAATGTTGATCTTGTAACCTGCCACTTTGCTGTACTCGTTTATTAGCTTTAGTAGTTTTGCTGTGGATTTTTCAGGGTTTTCAACGTATAGTATCATATCATCTGCAAACAGTGATAGTTTTACTTCTTCCTTTCCAATTTTGATGCCTTGTATTTCTTTTTCTTGTCTAATTGCTCTGGCTAGAACTTCCAACATGATGTTGAATAACAGTGGTGATAGTGGACATCCTTGTCTTGTTCCTGATCTTAGGGGGAAAGTTTTCAGTTTTTCCCCATTGAGGATGATATTAGCTGTGGGTTTTTCATATATTCCCTTTATCATTTTAAGGAAATTCCCTTGTATTCCTATCCTTTGAAGTGTTTTCAACAGGAAAGGATGTTGAATCTTGTCAAATGCCTTCTCTGCATCAATTGAGATGATCATGTAGTTTTTCTGCTTTGATTTGTTGATATGGTATATTACATTAATTGATTTTCTTATGTTGAACCATCCTCGCATACCTGGGATGAATCCTACTTGGTCATGATGTAGAATTCTTTTAATGTGTTGCTGGATTCAATTTGCTAGAATTTTGTTGAGGATTTTTGCATCTATATTCATTAGAGAGATTGGTCTGTAGTTTTCTTTTTTTGTAATATCTTTGCCTGGTTTTGGTATGAGGGTGATGTTGGCTTCATAGAATGAATTAGGTAGCTTTCCCTCCACTTCAATTTTTTTGAAGAGCTTGAGCAGGGTTGGTACTAATTCTTTCTGGAATATTTGGTAGAATCACATGTGAAGCCATCTGGTCCTGGACTTTTCTTTTTGGGAAGCTTTTTAATGACTGATTCAATTTCTTTACTTGTGATTGGTTTGTTGAGGTCATCTATTTCTTCTTGAGTCAAAGTTGGTTTTTCATGCCTTTCTAGGAAGTTGTCCATTTCATCTACATTGTTGTATTTATTAGCATAAAGTTGTTCATAGTATCCTGTTATTACCTCCTTTATTTCTGTGAGGTCAGCGGTTATGTCTCCTCTTCCATTTCTGATCTTATTTATTTGCATCCTCTCTCTTCTTGTTTTTGTCAATCTTGCTAAGGGCCCATCAATCTTATTGATTTTCTCATAGAACCAACTTCTGGTCTTATTGATTTTCTCACTTGTTTTCATGTTCTCAATTTCATTTATTTCTGCTCTAATCTTTGTTATTTCTTTCCTTTTGCTTGTTTTGGGGTTAGTTTGCTGTTCTTTCTCCAGTTCTTCCAAGTGGACAGTTAATTCCCGAATTTTTGCCCTTTCTTCTTTTTTGATATAGACATTTAGGGCAATAAATTTCTCTCTTAGCACTGCCTTTGCTGCATCCCATAAGTTTTGATATGTTGTGTTTTGATTTTCCTTTGCCTCGAGATATTTACTGATTTCTCTTGCAAGTTCTCCCTTGACCCAGTGGTTGTTTAAGAGTGTGTTGTTGAGCCTCCACATATTTGTGAATTTTCTGGTGCTCTGCCTATTATTGATTTCCAACTTCATTCCTTTATGATCTCAGAAAGTGTTGTGCATGATTTCAAGTTGAGACTTGCTTTGTGACCCAGCATATGGTCTATCTTTGAGAATGATCCATGAGCACTTGAGAAAAAGGTGTATCCTGCTGTTGTGGGGTGTAATGTTCTATAAATGTCTGTTAAGTCTAGCTCATTTATTGTAATATTCAAATTCTCTGTTTCTTTATTGATCCTCTGTCTAGATGTTCTGTCCATTGATGAGAGTGGGGAATTGAAGTCTCCAACTATTATGGTAGATGTGTCTATTTCCCTTTTCAGTGTTTGCAGTGTTTGCCTCACATATTTTGGGACATTCTGGTTCGGTGCATAAATATTTATGATTGTTATGTCTTCTTGTTGAATTGTTCCTTTTATTTTTACATTTGAAGTCTAATTTGTTGGATATTCGTATAGCTACTCCTGCTCTTTTCTGATTGTTATTTGCGTGAAATATCTTTTCCCAACCTTTCACTTTCAATCTATGTTTATCTTTGGGTCTAAGATGTGTTTCCTGTAGACAGCATATAGAAGGATCCTGTTTTTTAATCCATTCTGCCAGACTATGTCTTTTGATTGGGGAGTTCAATCCATTAACATTTAGTGTTATTACTGTTTGGGTAGTACTTTCCTCTACCATTTTGCCTTTTGTATTTTATATGTCATATCTAATTTTCCTTCTTTCTACACTCTTCTCCACATCTCTCTCTTCTGTCTTTTTGTATTGGTCTCTAGTGCTCCCTTTAGTATTTCATGCAGAGCTGGTCTCTTGGTCACAAATTCTCTCAGTGACTTTTTGTCTGAAAATGTTTTAATTTCTCCCTCATTTTTGAAGGACAATTTTGCTGGATATAGAAGTCTTGGTTGGCAGTTTTTCTCTTTTAGTAATTTAAATATATCATCCCACTGTTTTTTCACCTCCATGGTTTCTGCTGAGAAATCTACACATAGTCTTATTGGGTTTCCCTTGTATGTGATGGAATGCTTTTCTCTTGCTGCTTTCAAGATCCTCTCTTTCTCTTTGACCTCTGACATTCTAACTAGTAAGTGTCTTGGAGAACGTCTATTTGGATCTGTTCTCTTTGGGGTGCGCTGCACTTCTTGGATCTGTAATTTTAGGTCTTTCATAAGAGTTGGAAATTTTTCAGTGATAATTTCTTCCATTAGTTTTTCTCCTCCTTTTCCCTTCTCTTCTCCTTCTGGGACACCCACAACATGTATATTTGTGAGCTTCATATTATCATTCAATTCCCTGAGTCCCTGCTCATATTTTTCCATTCTTTTCCCTATAGTTTCTGTTTCTTTTTGGATTTCAGATGTTCCACCCTCCAGTTCACTAATCCTAACCTCTGTCTCTTGAAATCTACCATTGTAGGTTTCCATTGTTTTTTTCATCTCTTCTACTGTATCTTTCATTCCCATAAGTTCCGTGATTTGTTTTTTCAGACTTTCCATTTCTTCTTTTTGTTCATTCCTTGCCTTCTTCATGTCCTCCCTCAATTCATTGATTTGATTTTTGATGAGGTTTTCCATTTCTGTTTGTATATTCCGAATTAATTGTTTCAGCTCCTGTATCTCATTTGAACTATTGGTTTGTTCCTTTGACTGGGCCGTATCTTCAATTTTCCTTGTGTGATTTATTTTTTGCTGGTGTCTAGACATTTAATTACCTTAATTAGTTTATTCTGGAGATTGCTTTCACTTATCTTACCTAGGGTTTTCTTGCTAGATGAGTTTGTTGTCTATCTGTTCTTTGACCTTCAGTTCAGCTTTTTCTGGGCCTCTAGCTTAAGTTTTGTTTAACACAGGGTAATTTTTCAGTTCTTGTTTTCTTGTTTCTTGTCCTACTTGTGAGGTGCCTTTTCCCTCCCCACCCTTAGGAGGGTCTACATAGGTATTACAGACTCCAGCCGGGTTTTCCCAGACTAAACTGGCCTCCTATCAGGGATAAGGAGTCACCTGCTTCAGTTTTCCCTGAGGGTGAGACCCAGCAGGTTGAAAGACTTTCCTGTGACGTCTCTGGGCTCTGTTTTTCTTATCCTGCCCAGTATGTGGTGCTTTTCTGCCTGTGGGTCCCACCAGCAAAAGATGTTGTGGCTCCTTTAACTTTGGAAGGCTCTCCCTGCTGGGGGCGTGGTGGAGACAGAGGAGAGGTTGTAGGCTGGTTTTAATGGCTTCAAATTGCCAAGCCTTGGGGTCTGAATTCCTTGAGAGAGGGATTCCACCTAAGTTGGGCTTCACCCCTCTTAGGGAAGGCACAGGTGGGAGACAGCCCTGAAAGCAGTCTGTTTCTGACTATGCCTGGGGCAGTTGCAGCCCCAGTAGTCCCACTGCTGAATCCAGAGGCAGCCAAGCCTCCATAGAGACAGCCACAAAACCCTCCATTTCATCCCCTTTTCTCTTTTTCCATTAGCCCAATAAGTGACCTCCGCCTTGACCAGTTTCGCCTGAGCTGGGGGCCTATTTTCAGTAGTCAGAATTTGTTTATTAATGCCACAATTGGTGTTTGGTTGGACTCAGTCCCTGCTACTGTTAGAATGTCTTTCCTTTCCCTCCAGGAAGCCACCTGTGGGGGAGGGGTGCTGGGCGCTAGCCTCCGCGGCTTGGGGAACTCACAGTTCTGGAGACTCGCAGCCGGTCCAGCTGGTCCAGAATGGGGTACGCTGTGTGTCCGGTCACTGATGCGGCCCCAGGAGCTGTTCTGTACTGTTTCTGGTTATTTAGTAGTTGTTCTGGAGGACAAACTAAAACGTGCACATTGCTAAACTGCCATCTTGGCCCCTCCAAAAAAATATATTTTTAATTGTATAATGTAACATATATATAAAGGAAACAAAGAAAAAAAGCAATAATTTTCAAAGCACACTTCAACAAATATTTACATAACAGATCCCAGAGTTTTTTATGGGCTACTAGTTCATCATCTCAGATTTTTTCTCCTAACTGTTCCAGGGCACTGGAGGCTAGAAAGAACATATATATATATTCATATATATGCATTTTTTTTATCACAATCTACTTTTTTGTAACACACTTACAAAAAATGAACAAGAAATTTCAAAGCACATTGCTACAGTTAGTTGTATTATAGATTTCAGAGTTTGGTATGGGTTACAATTGCACAATTTTAGGCTTTTAATTCTAGTGACCCTAAGATACTAGAGATTAAAAGAAATACCAGTATAATGATTCAGCAATCATACTCATTTGTTAAACCCTACCTTCTCTGTAACTCCAACATCAACCTTGATCTTTCTCCCACTCTTTAGTGGTATTTGGGCTATGCCCATTCTAACTTCTTCATATTGGAAGGGGCTGTTAATAATATGGGATGGGGATGGAACTAGCTAATGTTCTGGAGAGGCTGGCCCCTCTGTATTTCAGGACATATCTGGACCAGAGACCCATCTGGAGGTTGTAGGTTCCTGCAAAGTTACCCTAGGGCATGAAACCTTTGTAGAATCATATATAATGTCCAAGGTGTTCTTTAGGGATGGCAGGAATGGTTTTGGTGGGGGTTTGGCAAGATAGCAATGTCTAACTGAAGCTTTCCTCCAGTGCAGCCTCTCAAATCTCCAACTCTCAGCCAGATATCTTAGTTACACCTCTTTTCCCTCTTTTGGTAAGGGTGGCATTGTTGAGCCCATGGTGCCAGGATCAGCTCATCCCTGGGAGGTACCTCCCATGCCACCAGGGAGATTTTCACCCGCGGATGTCATGTCCCACATAGGGTGGAGGGCAATCATTTCACTTGCAGAGCTGGGCCTAGAGAGACAAGCCATATCTGAGCAACAAAAGGTCCTCTGGGAATGACTCTTAGGCATACATTTAGGTAAGTTAAGCTTCTCCACTATATACATAAACTTCACAAGAGCAAGCGTCAAGACCAAGGGCTTGGCCTATTGATTAGGGTGTCCCTAGTGTTTGACATCATATCAGGGGTTTCCCCAGTGGTAAAATTTAATAGCACCATATTTTTTCTTTCATCCCTCAAGGAACTTTGCCAATACTTTTTGATTATCTGCTTAATATACTTTGGGATGTATCCAGGCATTACATTATGCTATACAGGATTAAAGGCCCACATTCTTATTCTGGGGTCCCTGTGTTTAGATTGTTTAAATGATCTATCCAGACAGGTTGAGTTAGATTATATGCTACAGAAAATTTAGGTTCTGGACAAAATAAATCTTTCTTCTTTTGGTTTCAAAGAGTAGGTGAAGTTCTGAAATGCAAACAATGTCTCTTTTACTCCTGTGCTCTGAATTACCTTAATCTCCACCTGATCATCTTCATTCTTATCTCTAAATACCAGGTTATACATATAATAGACTCTCAAAATCCAGAAATGACAATTACTGTTCTGGACCACATGTGACCGCTATAAGAGCTTACAATCTTGGCCCCAGTTTTCTTGTAAGTATTTTCTAAATGAGATCATACAATATTTGCTCGTTTGGTTCTGACTTATTTTGCTTCACCAAATGTCCCACAGGTTCATTCGCACCATCACTGACAGATTTTTAAAAAGCATTTTTCTTCACACTTCTTTTCTACATTATTTGTGTGTATATTTACAATGAGCACACATAACTTTTATAATAAAAAAAAACTCAGTTAAATAAAAACATGAGGACATCCATGTTTCAGCCAAAACTGCCATTGTGCGGTAACTTGTCAAAATGATGAACACATAAGCTAAGAGAAGAGGAACTCTTCTATATTTTCTATGCCATTTAGAAAATGTGGAGCTGTTCCCTTGGCCACTTACATGGGAATCTACAAGAAAGGTGATATTTTGACATCAAAGGACCAGGCACTGTCGAAAAAGGAATGCCCCATAAATGTTACAGTGGTGCATTAGTTTGGAGGCTACCAGAATGCGATATACCCAAATTGGAACAGCTTTTATAGAGGGGAATTTAATAAGTTACAAGTTTCCAGTTCTAAGGAAGTGAAAGTGTCCAAATTAAGGCACCACTAAGAGGTCACCTTCACTCAAGAAAGGCTGATGGATCAGGAACACCTCTGTCAGCTGCTAAGTCACATGGCTGGTATCTGCTGGTCCCTTGCTTCTGGGTTCAGTTGCTTTTAGCTTCTGTTCCCATGGGGCCCCTCACCTTGCTTCTCCGGCACTGGCTTTCATCTCTTGGCTTCCCTTGGTTCTTTCCAAGTTCTGGCTTGCTTAATATCTCATGGCAATGGCTACTGGGCTTCAAATATCTCCAGACATCCATGTCTCTGTTCTCTATGTGTACATCTGTGTCAGCACTGCTGTGAAGTTTCCGTCAGTTCTGTGGCTTCTGTAGTTTCTGTCAGCTCTGTCGTTTCTCTCCAAAATGTTTCCTCTTTTAAAGGATTTCAGTAAACTAATCAAGGCCCACTTGGAATGGGTGGAACCACATCTCCATGGGGAAAATCTAATCAAAAGTTGCACACTGCCGTGTTGAGTCAGGATTAAAAGAAATGGCTTGGATCCAATCCACAAGATTGGATCAGGATTAAAACATGGCTTTTCTGGAGGCACATATTTTCAAACGAGGACACATGGCAAAATCAGAAGAGTCCATAAATTGTGCAGTATGCTGTTGGTGTTTTTGCACATGCACAAGTTAAGGGCAAGATTTTAGTCAAGAGACTTAATATACCTGTTGAACACTCTAAGTAAGCACTCTAAGAGCTGAAATGGCATCTTGAAATGTGTGAAGGAAAATGATCAGAAAAAGAAGGAAGCCAAAGAGAACATGCTTCGTTCTACTGAAGTACCTACCTGCTCCACCCAAAGAAGCACACTTTGTGAGAACCAACAGAAATGAGCCTGAACTGCTGGCACATTTTCCCTATGAATTCATGCATAATAGGTGTAAAAATAAATAAAAGACCTCTGGATTTAAAACAAGACAATAAGCAACCATGAAGAAATGGCTTTAATTCAATGGTACCACAGATAAACAGTTGCTGAGTTGCATACTTATTTACACACATCATTCTGAATAAAATATCATAAAACACAATCAGAGTATTTGTTTTCTTATGCGTCCAATGGGATACAAAGAAAAAAAGACTTAATTTTTTTTGTTTGTTTGTTTAGTCTTTCAGAAAGATTTTAACAGGAAGGAAACAATGCACTGGCATGGTTTTAAGAGGCATTGACTTAGATAGTATAGCTTGATTTTCTTAGCTCAATGAGGGGAAAATCATCTTTTACTATGAAAATAGTGTTAAAAAAAAAAAAAACTTTCTTCGACCTGTACCTTCCCCTGTCTCTTCTCTTTCTTCCTCTACCCACCTTCCCAGTCAAAGCTGTTGGATGAAATGTCCTTTCTGCTCCAAGCTTTCCTGCATTATTGCACCTTCTATGCTGTCTACTTATACATCTGCCTCCTTCACTAGATTGTCAACTACTGGAAAGTAGAAGCCATATCATATTCAACTTTGAATGAAGTCCTATGGCTATCCTCAGATCATGCCTGGCAGCTAGTAAACAAATGAATGTAGGAGTGTGGATGGCTGCAAATTCTTTGCTAATCTCCTCATCTAGAGGTGAAGTCTGCTTCTCCACCTCTAGAATCTGGCTGGGCCTGTGATTCCTTTGACCAACAGAATAGGATAGAAATGACTCCGTGCTATTTCTGAGCAGACATGAAAGGTCCATGTGGAGGATAATCATCACCCTTGGCCAATAGCCTGAGCTAACTACGGCCAACGTTCAGTACCAACTTGCCAGCCCCGAGAATGAACCACCTTGAAAGTTGATCTTCAGGTATCCATCGATCCACCCAGATGACACTAAATGAAGAGAGATGAGCTGTGCCAACCGAGTTCTGACCTAATTTCAAAATCTACAAACATATAAATGATAGATATTGTTTTAAACCACAAAATTTTAGGGTGGTTTGTGATACAGCATTAGATAAAACAAATAGTTTGGTTCTGTTGGGTAAAATCAGAGTCTTTGTTACTTTTCCTCCTTTGTTAATCATTCTGCTTTCTTTCACTTGATTTCTTTGTACATCAGTATACCTTTATTCAGTTCTTGATAGTATGCCGGGATGGTTGGTGTGCCGGCTTGAAAGGATTATGTGTCCTAGAAAAGCCATTTAATTCTAATCTATTTTGTGGATGCAGCTGTTTCTTAATCCCTATTCAGTACTGTAGGTTAGGAACTTGATTAGATTATCTCCACAGAGCTGTGGCTTGCCCAGTTGTGGGTATTAACCATTGATTAGAGGGAGTGTTGACTCCACCTGTTCCAGGTGGGTCTTCATTAATTTACTGGAATCCTTTAAAAGGGGAAACATTTTGGAGAGAGACATGAGAACCACAAAAGCCCATGCAGCCAGAGACCTTTGGGGATGAAGAAAGAAAATTCCCCTGAGGGTGCTTCATGAAACAAGAAGCCCGGAGAGAAAGCTAGCAGACATCCCCAAGCTCGCCATGTGCCTTCCCAGTTAAGAGAGAAACCCTGAACTTCATTGGCCTTTCTTGAGTGAAGGTAACTTCTTGTTGGTACCTTAATTTGGACATTTCTATAGCCTTGCTTTAATTTGGACATTTTCACAGGCTTGGAACTGTAAACTTGCAACTTAATAAATTCCCCTTTTCAAAAGCTGTTCCATTTCTGTTATATCACATTCCAGCAGCTAGCAAACTAGAACAGTCAGTTAGGATGGTTTCTCAAAATTAAAAAAATGCCATACAAAAATAAATATATTTTATGCATGTCTTTTCCCAGTTTTCAGCAATACAATAATCATTTTTCATTAGGAAGGTATGCTTCTTTAAAGACATGTCTGAAAACGTACCAGACTTCCCTTCGGTGAAACAAACATACATTTATTGATAAGGAATATAAAGGCATACGAGAGCTCATGTACCTCTGACCAAACTATCTAATTGAGGACAGGTGAAGAATGCATTTTTTTCAGTGAATGGATTTCTTTATAAAAGATAATCTGCCTAATGCATCCAGCCATGTCAAAGCTAGGAGTGCCAACAGTCTCGCTTCTATCTTTTTGAAATACTACAACATACAGAGCTCTAAGGGCTGATACTGTCCATACTGTAAGACCCTGGTAGGATCAAAACTTCCCTCTTTTCTCAAATTCTTTTAAAATTCTGATTTACAAAGCAAAAAAAAAAAAAAAAAAAAAGATTTCCTGAACAATAGTTAGTTAATTCAATATCACTTCAGGTCTGAATACTAAGAATTCATTTAATTAGTTATACATATTTAGCATATCATTTGACAACTTTAACATGACTACTATCTTAGAGAACAATAAGGTTTTGAACTAAGCATGCTTTTATCTTAAAATCCAAGATTTAAGGACATAACTGTAGGCCTACTTCTCCCTCTCAAGAGGAAGGAGATCTTTAGAATCAGCTCTATTCATGTACATGTGCACGCCACCCTTCTGAGCCTTCCTTTTATAGCCTATAAATATAGACAAACACCCTCCATTCCCAAAACAGTTTCCCCTTCAAGGAGAAATGCAGACTTTATGGCTCGGATGAAGAGCTCCATTCTATGTTGGGAATCTACATTACTCTTTGGCAATGTTAGCTCATTCATTCTTTCAGTCAACAAATAGATTTTTGAGCTATGTTGTAGGCACTATTCTGGGCACTTTAGATTGAGCTGTGAACCACAGACAAGGTCTGTTCTCATGGAGCTTAAATTTTAATGGAGCTAATCTAGTAGATTAGAAAAAGAAAGAACAAGGTAAATTCAGGTACTGCTATGCAGAAAATCAAGCCCAATAGTGTATTAGAGAGTGCCTGGGGTACTTCTTTCAATTTTGTGCCAAAGGAAGGCTCTCTGAGCAGGAGACCTGCACAGGTAAGCCATTCCTCTCACCCCCAGCCTGGTCTAAAAGGAGGGATTGAGAAAAACAAAGTTCAGTATATCTATTTAATATGCTAAATGGCTGTCTTCAGTGGAAGCGGGAATGAGTAATAATTTTAGGGAGATTCTTCCGATGTGAATTAGTGCGGGTTTTTTCTTTTTTACCCTGTTTCTTCTGGTTGGAACCAGGAGAGAATATGTCAGAGCACAGGACTTCAGGAGGCAGGAACAGTGTATTGTAATGCTCATCAGTGGTAAGAAATGTATCCCAGCAAACTGCTGTGTCCTAAGGACTATGGAGGAAGGAGAGCGAGGGGACCCTCCTGGGGACACGGCTTGTGGCATCGAAGAAACATTCTATTTGTTATCTGATTTTAAGTTTGCTTCCAATGTTGTCAGTACTTTATGTTGTTCTCAAGGGTTGAGTTAAATTTGTTAAACCTCCAAAGCTTCATCTGAAATGTTTCAGGAAATGGAAACAGTAGCTCGGACCATGATTAAGCAAAGCTGTGGCAGTAAGATTACAGCAGCCCAGAGAAGTAATGGATATGAGAATGAAACCAGGATTATGAGGAGCCTTCAGAAATGCTTGAAGACAGAATCTGTAGTAATGCATGATGCATGAGCTCACCGAACATTCATTGAACTTTTGCCATATGCCAAGGACTATGTTAATGTGGGGACTACCATGTGAGCAAAAGGAAGCTGGCCCCTGCTTTTGAGAGTTTCATTGTCCGTCAAGCAGTATAGATTTGAAGGGTGGTGTCGTTATTTGGATATAAATGAATGTATGACCCTCAAAAGCAGGGGCCAGCTTCCTTTTGCTCACATGGTAGTAAACTATAGCTCAACAAATGTTTGTTGATTGCCTCCTACGTGCCAGGCACTGTGCTTGGTGCTGGAATTCAGAAGTAGCATTCTCCTTACTCCTACTCCTTTAGTTTTCTGTTCTCTGCTCCATGCAATCTTTAGACACAGCAGAGCTTACAAGATATCGATGTTCCCATGGCCTCCCCAAAGTAATTTCTTTGACTGATGTGCATCATTTAGGAGATAGCACCCTACATAGTATGTGCTTCATACTATTTGATGTGGTACATTTGGGAAATAGCCCAAATCAATGTCTCAATGCCTTTCTCCTTGACTTCTATTTAAAATCCAGTATCACTGCCCAAAAACATGTGGTGCAGTGCCTGGGAAGAGGTGACATTCATTCACAATATTTATTGAGCCCCTACTATGTACAAGAAACTGGGATAGGCACTAAATGCTAGTTTCCTAAACAAGTATAACATATTACTTGCTGTTTGTAGCAATGAGCTTAGTGGGGAATGGAAGATTTTTTCTAAAAAGAAAGAAAATTCAGGTCAATGGTTTCATTATAATTTAGCCAAGGAAAGAATCACTGCAGTTCTAAATTTCAGAAAAGAAAAGGTAGGCCTCCTCAAGGTTTTAAAAGAACCCATGTCCAGATCTTCTTTAATTTTGAATTTCCCTTCAGGCATCAGTCCTAGTGTATACTATTTCCATATTCTTCTCTTTCTTGCCTTCTCTTCTGATCCACCATTGAGAATGGTGAGTCATTCTCTATTAAGTTTGGTCAGTTATTGGCAATTTACTATATTTGACTTGTAAATAAAAGTTAGATGAGTAATTTACATTTATTGTATAAGATCTAGAAAAAGTGTATAGATCACCATTTGCAGACAAAGCCAATATGGCTCAGTTCACTTTTCTTTTGCAATTATGGACACCATGATATTTTGGAGAATTCCACACAGTGTGATGAAAGATCTCCAGTTTTGAAGTCAGGTCTGGCTTGGAGTCCTACTCTTGTATTCACTTCCTGAGTGAATATAGGCAAATTACTTAAACATTTTTCAGCTGGAAAGCAGAGCTACATTTTAGGGCTAAATTGAGAACTGAGACAATCTATGAACATTGTCTGGCAAACACCAGGCAATTTACTCATAGGATCTGTTACTGTATTCCTGGTCACCCCAGTAATCGACATATTCTCTTGGATCTATTTATGGATGCTTCTAACATTTCCTCTTTTGCCTTTTTAAAGTCTGCTATGAATGTACTTATAAATATGAACCTAGTGTCTTCCAAATCTGGAGGGGGAGGAAAACCCAATTAACATAACATTGCATAAAAGTGAGCATACTGGAATTCAAGCTGTGAGATATTAAACAGATTAACTACCATGGGCTGTCGGTGAGGTCATAGGCCTAAAATAATTTGGCAGAGCTAACTCGGACTAACACAAACAGCCTTCTGAACTGGCACGTGGCACAAAAGGTAGTTCTCCTTCTGGTCAAATATAGATGTTGACTCATTCAGTCTGGGTTAAACATCTGAGGGACAAAGTGATATCACCCAAGAAGGGAGGCTGACATCATTCTGCAAATGTTTCTCGTCTGTCTGGTTTTTGGTATTAAATCTTTCTGGCTCCTGTGTCTCATGATTTCCACCAGTGGTCTTAAGTACTACCCTCCTTGAGAGAGGCAACACAGCTCTGGCCTATCTTTAATTTTCCTGTATGTTATAAATATTTTCCCATGTCTGACACAGTATCTGGTTTCCATCCTGTTCATTTTATTGAAACTGGTCTCAAAAGAGCCTCTAAAAATAGTGGAATTGCCCAATCCATTAGATTCCTTTCAGTTTTCTTCCCACAGATCTTGTACAATGGTAGACACTATCAGTCACCTCCTTTTCCTTCTTTGCCTTTCTATATGTGTCTCATGGTTCTCTTAACTTGAAAGACCACCTTTTACAAGCCCTCCTCATTTCTCTTCTTCAACTCACCCTTAGATGTTCTCCAGGACTGTCGTTCTGGCCCTCTTCTCTATCCACAGACTGTCTTGGCTGGTACTTCTCCCAGCTTCCCTGCTCTCACTCACCGTCACTATAATGACCTTTCCCAAATCCAAACCTGTTTAGGTCACCATCCCAGCTAAGAACATTCAAGTATCTTCATAGCTTTCAGAATAAAGTTCACATGTTCTTAGAAGACTGTTAGATTTTTCATAACCTGATCTTGGCAAATCTTTTGAACTTCATCTCTCACCATTGAGCTTCTCTGACCCTTCTCATGCTGTTGTGGTTTTTTGTTTTGTTTAATCTATTTTATGCCTATGAAAATCTTACAAATTGTCCAAGGCTCAATTCAAATGTCACTTCTTCTGTGAACTCTTCCTTAGTGCCTTCCTCTATGCCACCATGGCAGGATTAGTTGCTTCCTCTAAGTCCCCATAACATTTTTCCATACTACTAGGGTAGCACTTCTCATATTTTATTACCATCTATTATACATTTACATGTCTATTCCTCTAGATGGAGACTTCTTGAGAAAAATGGCATTACCTTCTTTGTCTTATTATTATCTCCATCACCCAGTACAGTGCTTTGCAGACAATTATATACTCAATACATTTTTCTCAATTTGAGCTGAACCTAATTTGCAAAGATCAGTCCTCTAATAAGGTATGGTAGTTTTGCTACTTAAAACACAAAAGAGAGATAAAAGCATAATCTCTGCTATCAGTTTATTGTTTTTTAGGTCATATCTAGGCTTTTGTGGACAATTCTTTTCCATTCTTTATACTCATAATTAAACTGTGGGCAAAATAAAGGTTTTCCATGCTTTTTAATGCATAATCAAATCCAGGGTCAACTGGATTTTCAATGCAGAATCATTAGAAGGAATTAGAATGTCTAACTTACCCTATGGGAATAAAAGTGCTACTCAGTTAAGTTGAGTAAATTCTTCTAAGGCACAAGGGTATCATTTAATACCTTTCTTCTTCTTGGAGATTAAATAGGGCCTGTGTATATAACAATAGATGCATATGAACTCTAGTTTTTTTCATCAAAATAAATGGTTACTTAAAACTAAACCTGTCACACCTACTAGAATAGTCATTATAAAAATAATCAAAAAAAAAAAGAAAAGAAAACTACTAGTGCAGGAGACAATGTGGACAAATAGGTATACTTATTCACTTGATGGGAATGTAGAATGGTGCAGCCACTCTGGGAGGAAGTTTGGGAGTTCCTAGGGAAGCTAAGTATGATCCAGCAATCCCATTACTAGGCATATACTCAGAAAAACTGAAAGCAGGAACACAAATAGACATTTTCACATCAATGTTTATTGTGGCATTATTCATAATTTCAATATATGGAAACAGCTCAAATGTCCAATGATGAACAAGTAGATAAACAAACTGTGGTATATGATGGGATATTATGCAGCTGTCAGATGGAATAAAGCCATGACACACACAACAATATGAATGAATCTTGAGAACATTGTGTTGAGTGAAATAAACCAGAAACAAAAGGACAAATACGATATGGTCTCACTAATATGAACTAACTATAATGAACAAAGTCTGAGAGTTAAAATTGTGAACACAGGCTATCAGGAGATAGAAAGAGGGTAGAGATTGGGCATTGATGCTGAAGGAGTACAAAATGTTTAACAAGACTGACCATAAAGATTCAGAAATGGATGGCATGATACTGTGTGATGGTACCACATTATTGTAAGTATAATGAACAAAGCTGAGTGTGAGTATGGTTGAAAGAGGAAGACTAAGGCATGTATTTCCCTGACACCAGAAGGAAAAATAGAGGATAAAGACTGAGACTGTATAACTTAGTGAAACCTAGATGGTGATTAAACGTACAAATATAAGAAAATTTTTACATGAGGGAGAACAGATGAATGCCACCATTGCAAGGTGTTAAAAATAGGATGGTATATGGAAAAAAATCAGTTAATGTAAATTAAGATCTATAGTTAACAGTAACATTGTAATAGTCTCCCATTAATTGTAACAAAGGCAATATACCAAAGCTAAATATCAGTAAGAGGGGGATATACAGGAGGGGTATGGGATTTTTGTTGTTGTTTCTCCCTTTCTATTTCCTTTTTTTTTATTCTCCTTTTATGCTGAAGAAATGAAAATGTTCTCATATAGATTGTGGTTGTGAATGCATAATTATTTGATTATACCAGAAGCCATTGATTGTACACTTAGGATGGATTGTATGGTATGTGAATAAAACTGTTTGAAAATAAACAGAAAGATACATGGGTTGGAGAAGATGTGGAGAGAGAGTGATACCTATTCACTGTGGGTAGGTAATTAGAATGGTGCAGCCCCTCTGGAGGACAGTGTGGTGGTTCCACGGGAGGCTGGTATAAGGTCTCCATAACATCCTGCAACCCCATTATCAGGTATATACTTGGAAGAACTAAAAACAGGGACATGAGTAGAATTTGCACACTGGCATTTATGGCAGCAATATTCATGATTGCCAATGGAAGGAGGTGGCCTAAAGGCACATCAACTGTTGAATGGAAGGTGTAGTGTGGTATATACATAACAATAGAATATTGAGCAGCTGAAAAGGAATGAAGTTGTGAGGCATACAACTAGGTGAATGAACCTTGAGAACATTAAGTTGAGTGAAATAAGCCAGAAACAAAATGACAAATACTGTATGGTCTCGCTTATATAAACTAACTATAATGAGCAAATTCAGAGAATTGAACTTGAGAGCATAGGTTTTCAGAGGATAGAAAGTAGGCAGAGATTGGGCAATCTATTGAGTAGAGAGTGTTCAAGAAGGCTCATTGTAAAGGTTCCTAGACTGTAAGCTCTTACAGCAGTCATATTTATTCCTGAGTTTTAACTGTTATTGCTAAATTCTGAAATAAAATTAGACTCTTTGCATATAATCTGGTGGTTCTCTGGAACTTTAGATATCTGTGTGATACCTATGACTCACAGCTGAAAGTCAGCAGTATTTCATATACCAACTGTTAAAGAAGCTGAAAAAGAGATCAGGATTAAGGTAAATCAGAATACAGGGTAAAGGATAATATTGACTGTATTTTAAAACTTCAAAAAGTTTTAAATACTGTTAATAGTTAACAGTAACATTGTAATAGTCTCCCATTAATTGTAACAAAGGCAATATACCAAAGCTAAATGTCAGTAAGAGGGGGATATACAGTAGGGGTATGGGATTTTTGTTGTTGTTTCTCCTTTTCTATTTCCTTTTTTTTTTTTTTTATTCTCCTTTTATGCTGAAGAAATGAAAATGTTCTCATATAGATTGTGGTTGTGAATGCATAATTATTTGATTATACCAGAAGCCATTGATTGTACACTTAGGATGGATTGTATGGTATGTGAATACCATATTAATGGGACCAAAAGAAGAGATGCTTATTTGCTATAAAATTTATATTTTCTTTAGCACACTATCTAATTAAAGCTGTCTGGTCAGTAAATTCAAATAACATAATGAATCTTGAATAAGGAATGAGATCTTGCTATTTTGACAGGTTAATGTAACACCCTGATACATCCCAGAGAAATCTGGGCAGAAAACAAAAAAGTATTTGCAAAGCCCCCTTGAGAGACTGAGGAAAAAGGTGGAAATTTTTAACTTCCCTACCTGGGGAATTCCTGATATTCTCACAAGCATCAGGGACTATCAATTTAATAAGTCAAGCCCTCAAGCTTGGGGCTTGCCTTATAAAACGTATTTCTGCAAAGGAGAAGCTAAGCCTACTTATAATTATGCCTAAGAGTCACCCCCAGAGAACCTCTTTTGTTGCTTAGATATGGCCTCTCTCTCTCTAAGCGAACTCTGCAGATAAACTCAATACCTACCACACCATGTGGGACATGACTCCCAGGGGTATAAATCTCCCTGGCAACATGGGATATGATTCCCAGGGATGAGCCTGGCCCTGGCTTCATGGGATTGAGAATGCTTTCTTGACCAAAAGGGGGAAAAAGAATGAAACAAATCAAAGTTTCCGTGGCTAAGAGATTTTGAAGAGAGTCGAAAAATCATTCTGGAGGTTACTTTTATACAAGCTTCAGCCAGATATTGCAAATTGCCACAGGATGCCAAGCCACGATCAAGAGTATTCCTGAATACCCTGGCTCTATCTAAGATTCTATACAAGTTTTACTTAGTAAGTTTATTTTTTCAGAAACTGAAGGCCTCCAGAATGTTCCTATGCCAGATAAGACCTGAAACCCAGAGGTGCCAGTCTCTCCAAGAACATCAATCAATTTCATTCCTCTATCCCATCAGGTCTACACCCTTACCAGCATGAATAAGTTAAAATAGTCATTACCCAGGTATTCCTGAAGATTGAAAGAATGATCAAATGAGAGGGAAGAATTGTAACTGAGAAGTTAGGATTTAACAAATGATTATGACTAATGGCTCATACTATAAATATTTCTTTTTAGTTTCTAGTTAGAATAGCCAGAAGGAAGTACCTGAAATTGGTAAACTATAATCCAATAGCCTTGATTTTTGATAATGATTGTATAACTATATAGCTTTTATCGTGATGTGATTGCAAAAATCTTGTGATTGACACTCCCTTTATCCAGTTAATGGGTAGATGAATAATAAAATAAAGACATGTATGAAAAAAATAAAAGGTCAGGAATATTGGGGGAAATACCTATACATAAACTATGGACGATGGTTATAGTACTACTTTAATAATCTTTCACCGATTGTAACAAATGCTACTACTGTTACAAAATAGCGGAATTACAAAAAAAGAGTTATCAATTGTAACAAATTTTCCACACCAATTCATGTGTTGGTAGTCAGATGGTATATGGGAATCCTGTATTTTATGCATGATTGCTCTATAAATTCACAACTTCTCTAATAAAAAAAAAGTTTTTAATAAAAAAAAAACACTAAACCTGAATCAACTCAAATGTCTCATGTAGCCAACCCAGATAGAAATAAGCTTCATATAATGGTTGTGACAAGCAGTTTTTCTACTTCAACCACTGTGTTCAGTCAAGATCTATTTTACCAATCCATCTCTGTATAGGAGTATCTCGTGGAATTCTTGAGTTCAGGACATCAACAAAGGGAGGAGAAACATCTATTGTGAACGACTGAATCTCTACTATTTAATTAGGGTGCATTCAATTTATAATATATTTTTCTATAAAAATAATGTATAACGCATATTGAACAATAGCATGAATACGTCAAGCACGATGCTGTACCCATTATATGGATTATCTCATTTAATCCTCCCAATCCTATTGTTTGAGAGTTATTACTATATCTGTTTTACAGATGAGGAAACAAAGTCAAAAGGTTAAGCAACTCCTTAATGTTACAGAGACACTGAGCAATGAGCTATGAGTTAAGTGCTGAGGTCTGACTGACTCCAGGGAATTTACAGGATATAGAGAAATTTCTGATCCCTGCTGCCAGTACCTCTTTAAGAAGGAAATGGTGGTAACCCTTAGCAAATGGCTTAGGAATGTGGCTCAAGCCCTTGCTTATGAGTTTTCTTCTGTTCCAGACTTAAGGAATGAATCTTTAACAGTTACATTTACAGAAGACTTAATTTCTTTTTGAAACGGAGAAGGGAGCAGAAAAGAGAGGTTAGAGATGCTGTAGGAGTTAAACCACATGAGTGCACCGTTTCCTGCTCAAAATTCAGCTTCTAATTGTGTGTGGATAAGTGGAGGATGTGGTCAAAGTCCTTCATGGTATGTCTGAGTGCAGTAGAGCAGGAATAACTTGCCCTGTGCCTGGATCCCTCCTCCACCTTCCCAGGCGAGAGCTCTGCAGCGTGGAAGCCCAGGGACTGTAGTACAGGATTATCGAGCATGGCTTGCAATTCGTTCATCCATATGACATTTCTTTTATAAACTGGCATTTCTCTTTCCATTTTTCCATTGTCTATCAGAGGCAGCCACAAAATTCTCTCATATTGTTTTTGAAGAGTCAAAATATTACTTCTCCTACCTATCCCATTCGAAATTTTGAAAACAGTGCTGTATCTTTCTACTTCCAAGATAGACTAAAGGCAAATATTTCTTTTCAGTTGCCAGTTCTTTTGCTCCTGGCCTGATCAGTCTGCTCCTGAGAAAGGAGGCTTCCTACATTGTGTCTCCAAGAATAAATTTTATCTTCTCTCAAACAAACCCCTTATAGGGCATCTCGTCATTAAAATAGAACTGTAATAATTATTAAATGCAATAATTACTGCATTCTGTTAGCTAAAATTGCATTTTAGAAAAGACTTAGATGAAAAACTCATTAATATGATAGCATGGTAAAACACAAAGCATTTGACAATACACTACATGGCTGAGGAGGTAGGAAAAGAGACACATATTACTGATGGGAGTATAATTTGATACAACTTTTTATAGAGAGTAATTTGGCAATATCTATTAAAATTATAAGTGCATTTCACATTTGATTCATAGGTGATTCCTCATAGCATTGTTTTGTAATAGCGAAAGATTGGAAACAACCTAAATATCCATCAGTAAGGTACATAAAATCCAACCTAAAAATTACTGAGAAAGCTCTATAGGTGATATGGATGATCTCTAAACTACACTGTTAAGTGGAGGAAAAAGAAAGGTGTATAAAGTATACTATAATTATTTAAAAAGGAGGAAATATAAGCACGTGCGCGCGTGTGTGTTTTTGTGTGTGCGTGTGTGTATACAGTGGTGTGCTGGTAAATATTTAACAACTTCCCTGCAGTTCCTTGTGTGTTTGGTTGACAGGTAAAGATGAAAGTGAAACAATGAAGATGTATTTGAGTTGCACTCGTTGTCAATGATGTGACTTTGCTGAATCAGATAATAGTTTCAAATTCTGGAAGAATTATTTCTCAACTTTATTGTTCTTTCCACAATGTAAGGACACAGACCTGACAAACTTTCTAAGTTTAATTTGTATTGTTAACATTTTCTCCTTCATTTTCTTAAGTTTAGACAATCAACAAAACAAAAATCAAGTCTCGTTTGACAGCATTTCTGATTTCTGTGGCGGAAATATTCTCACCATGGTGAGTTTGACACTACTAATGTGAATCCCTGAATGCAGAGTTAGGAAAGGATGCATGTATCTAAATGCACATCATTACATAGTATTTCCAGCATACAAATACAGCAGATGTAAATAATCTCAAGGTATAGATAACAGTAAAATATAGCAAAATCATTAAGAAGTGATACATTTTAAGTATTTACTATCTTTGATTTTTAAGTAACATTGAATGTGCTTAATTTATTTTTTACCAATGGCTATGTTTAATAACTGACACAATATTTCTGAAAAATTAACTGTTGACTCTCATGATGGGTTCCAGGGCCCCAGCCAGAAACAGAGAACACACATGGATAGAAATATGAAGAAAATTCAATGAAAGTTATGAGCAAGGTTAAGGAACCAAGAGAGATGCTGAGACCCACAGGGACTGGCAATAGCGGGAAGCTGCTACCATCCCTAGGCCTTATGGGGAAAGGGGAGGCACAGGGTCACCAGAACCTGTGAGAGATAAAAATACAGAGGATGGGTGGCCCAGCAAGAGCTGTAGTCATTAGGGCACCTGCCCCAACTGTAACGCTAAAGCAGAGGAAGCTGGAAAAGAAATAGGCCAACCTCTCTCCTCTCCTGCCCTTCAATCTTCTATTGTTAATTTCCACTGGCCAAACTCAATATAAGCCAGAGGACAAGGGGATCTGGGTGATGCATTTACAGAGACAAACCCATAGAGTAGAGAGCAGTTCAGAAGGAGTGGATAATGCATCTACAAGGTAAACAGAGGATAACCAGCAAACACCACAAACACATATTTATTATTTACTAGTACAGTATATGCATAGAATATGCCCAGAAGAAACACAAGGAATTTATAATACTGCTTGGCTCCAGGGAAGGAGAAATAGATGGAAGGAAGAAGACTTTTCCCTCGACAATATTTTGTTCCTTTGGAACTCTGAACCAGCTGAATATATAATCTATTTCCAAAAAAAGAACATGTAAGTTATAAAACAGAATGAGGGGCGGGCCACAGTGGCTCAGCAGGCAGAGTTCTTGCCCACCATGCCAGAGACCCAGGTTTGGTTCCCAGTGCCTGCCCATGCAAAAAAGAAAAATAAAATAAAACAGAATGAGAATGAATCATAAGACAAGTAAGCTTATGGTAGTCATCAGGGCTCCTTCCGAGCACATGGAAAGATTGTAGTTCTTTAGCTCTGTGTGGCCATGGGTCTTGTTTAGCCAAGGAAATATGAGCAGAGATCATATGTGTCATGTCCAGGGGGAAGCTTTAAGAGTCACGTATTTAAGCGCATACACTTAAATGCATATATCGCCACCTTCCCTTTTCCTGCCTCATAAATCATGGAAGCATCTGTCAAGATCGACTCCATTAGCCAGAGTCCATACCTTATAAAGGGTGGAAACCCTCCCTCCACCAACAGTAAACTACACTGTATATATTACGGGTTGTTTGTTACCATGGCATAACAAATCCTCACTGATATAAAGTTGAACTAAATGACTACTGACCTTATTTCCAAATCCAAAGTATATGATTTTAAGAATATTTGTTTATCCTTTTGTATTAAAACTAATCCATATATTTACACCTGCATAAATGTTACTGATTTTAATAATATGAATGCATTTATGAATACTAATACTAAGCCTAAATTGGCAACTTATATCAAAACCTAAAAAAATGTATAACTTCTTACCAATCAATCTTACTCACAGGAATTAAACCTAGGGAAATAATCTATATAAAGGCTAACTTTTACTGAACAGTTTTTATATGCCAGGCACTATTCTAAGTGCTTCGCACAAATTAACTCAGAGTTGATAGGGATCCTATGATACATGAGCTATTATTATTATTACCTATTATTATTACAATTTTATATGAGGAGCCAGAGGCTTGGACAATTAAGCAATTTGTGAAAAATTATATACTTAACAGCTAGAGTGGCCAGCATTTGGATCCAGCGGTTTGACTCTAGAGTCTGTGTTTTCATTCACTATGATATACTAGTACTATTAAATAGCTTTAAGGATGTAAATCATAGCACTGTTTCAGAATAGAAAAATTGGGAAACAAACAATGTGCAAAAGGGAGAGATTGGCTGAATCAGTTGTGGTAGCACTGTGTAATAGAATAACATGCTGTCATTTTTTAAAAAATCAAAAAAGGGTATAACTGTTGACACAAAAAGATGTTTACAATATATGGAATGAAATATGTAAAAAAAAAAAAGTAAAAGCTCATTTTATTTTAAAGTATATGCACAGACAACAGTCCAGAAAGCACCTATCAGTTATGCCTGGGTAGTGGCATAACTTGCATGAATTTTTTTCTTCTAAGTACCTACATGTGCTTTTGATTTTCTGTAATAGCATGCTTACATTCTGTATTTAAAATTACCACACCTAGCTCACAGAGTAGATCCTGAAACAAGGGCTCGCAAGCAGTTAGTTTCTTTGGTAAGTAATCCTGAGGAAGAGGGGTGGAGATGTGGAAGAGTGAACTTGGGAAGGACAGAAACTCAAATCAAGGATGTTTTATAAAAGCTTAACACCACTTTGGGAAACAGAGACGCCTTCCTCCTAGCAGTCCTCTAAGAAGCTCTGTATAATGGACCCCACAATTGTCTGCCTGAGGAATACAGAAGGGAGGGTTTATCCATGGCTCCCATCCCCCTTGGTCAAGGGCATCAATTCTCTCATGCTTCCAGGTTTGCACATTTGCCAGAATGGCTGAGAAGTTTGCTGTAGGCCTCCAACTGGCTATAGCATGAAGCCTTGGGGCAGAAAGTAAGAGATACTCAGAGCAGATGAAGCTGACATCTGGCTGCCACTGTAATCAGTGAAAAAAAAATAAAAAAGGTGAATTACGAGGATGAACATTGGAACACAAAAGGTATACTTTACATGGTTTTATATAAAGTTCTGCTATTGAAACACCTGGTTCTTCAGGTCATGACTCCCTTACTAATCAGAATGTGGTAAGACCCCAACTCTATTTTCTTTTTGAATAAGAACTATGTAGTAAAATAGGCCAAGTGGATGCTCCTAAAACTGTCCTCCTCCCCTTTCAGCCAAGAGAGTACATTAAAAAACAAAAACATATCGTTCAGTGGTAGAATGCCCAGTTCAGTGATAGAATGCCTGCCTTCTATGTAGGAAACTCAGGTTCAATTCCCAGACCATGCATGCAAAAGCAAAACAAAACAAAACAAAAAACATATCACATCTCAGGGGTGGGGGAAATGGCAGAGATTAAAGCCACTCATAAAGATATAAAGGATGCAGGGGTGGTGATTACCATCCATTACCATTCATCTATGAAAACTATATGGTGGATAATTGTCTACTACCTGAACTTAACAAAAGCATAGCTCCAATTGCAGTTGCTACACTGAATGTGTACATAATAGATTATAACAGCCTCTAGTATGTGGTATGTAGTTATTGATCTGGTGAATAAATCCTTTCTTATAGCAATCAAAAAAGGAGTATAAGAAGCAATTTGCATATTCATGGCAAGATAATAGTATATCTTCATGGGATTGCCTCAGGACTATGCTAATTCTCCATTTTCTGGCATAAGAGCCAATACTATCTGGACATACCACAAAATAGCCCAGTGGTCCACTATTTGAGAACACATGTTAATTGGATCTGATGGGCAAGATGTGATAAATATTCTAGATATCATACTGTGGGAAATTAAATAATGGCCCCAAAGATATCCATGTCCCAATCCCCAAAATATATGAAAGCTATCTTATATGGCAGAAGCAACTACACTTACAGATGTGATTAAACTAAGGATCTTGATTGAGATGGGGAGATCGTCTGGGATTACCTGGGTAGGACCTAAGTGTAATCACAAATAACCTAATAAAAGGAAAGTGGAGGGGAATTTGACACAGAAGAGGAGAAGGCCATGGGATGAAGGCAGAGATGGTATGATGCAGCCATACACCAATGAATGCCGGCAGCCACCATTGCAGGCTGGCCTTGAAACAGAGTGTAATGGACAAAGTGCAGAAGGCAAGTTTTCCCAAGGGATAATTTTTTTTTTTTAACTCTTTCATTTGAAATACTTTCAAATTTATCAGACAATGGCAAAAGTAATATAAACCCTATATAGAAAACTCCAATATACCCCTAAACTCTGCCCAAATATCCAGATCCACCAATTTTTAACATTTTGCCACATTTACTGTATCATCCCATCTATTAATCTGCCAATCCATTTTCTGAATACTTGAGTGTAGGTTGTATACATCATGCTCCTTGAACACTTAATACTGCCGTATACATTTCCTAAGAACAAGGATATTCACTTATTGTAACTACCTTAAGTACAGTTACCAAGTTCAAGAAATTTAGCATTGAAATAAAGCTTACAGTCGATAAGCAAATCATGCAATGGGATCAATCACATTCACAATATTGCTATACCCTCACCACCTTCCATTACTAAAACTTTCCATCTCCCCAACCAGGAATATCTATTATATATTAACTCCCCATTCCCCCTGCCCCCCAATCCTGGAAGCCTACGCTACACTTTCAGTCTCTATGAATTTGCATTTTCTCTGATATTTTCTTTCTAGTTACCATGGGACTTAAATTTAACATCCTAAATCTATAACAGTTGTGTTTGCTTTGATACCAACTTAACTTCAGTACTATTCGCAACCTATATTCACCCACAGTGATTCAACCAATTCAGCCAGTCTCTCATCTCCTTCAGGCAAGGCATGTTGGGACAGTGAGTCCCTCCAGCCACCACCAGACTGATTGTGCCAGTCATATATGCTCTCAGTATGTACATGAGGGTTATTCTGCTTCCGCCAGCACCAGGGCCAGGAATCTGCACTGAAAGTGTGGGCCAGCTCCATGCTGAGCCAGTGAGCCATTGAGGGGTAGGGATGGTCCATCCAGGTACCATGAGGCTGTACTGCTTTTTTATTTATTTTATTTTTTATTGATATATATTATATATTCACATACCATGCAATCATCCAAAGAATATAATCAATGGTTCACAGTATCATCATATAGCTGTGCATTTATCATCACAATCAACTTGTTTTTTCTTTTTTTGTACAAAATAACATATATACAATAAAGCAATACATTTCAAAGTACATAGCAACAATAGCAGTAGAACAGATTTCAGAGTTCAGTATGGGTTACAATTCCACAATTTTAAGTTCTTCTTTCTAACTGCTCTAAGATATTGGAGACTAAAAGAAATATCAATATAATGATTCAGCGATCATACTCATGTGTTAAACCCTAGCCCTACTGCTTTTGAGCAGCCTTTTTCTTGATTTGGCATACACCCTGTTTCTGCAGCCCTTTGACTGTTTCCTGGAGCTTTGAAAAAGATGTTTCTGCCAGTTCTTGCTAGTTGTTCCAAGGTTCTCTGGGTAGAAGGAACCCTGAAGTGTCTCACGCCGCCATTTTCTGGTTGTTTTCCCACCTTAATCTTTAACTGTCTTTGCATTCATTCATAAGTTAACTTTTTTCCCCCTTGTATTTTATTTACTTATTTATTTAAGTAGTTTGTTATTTTATTAATAATTTTTTGTTAGAGAAGTTGTGGGTTTACAGAAATATCATGTGTAAAATATATAAAATACAGAGTTCCCATATACCCTATTATTAACCTTGCATTAGTGAGACACATTTGTTACAATTCAACAAAGAACATTTTAATAAATGTACTATTAAATATAACATGTATTATTTTTTATTTTTTATTTTTTTTCGGAATGAGCAGGCTCTGGGAATCAAACCCAGGTCTCCAGGTCGGTGAGAATTCTTGCCACTGAGCCACCATTGCACTGCCCTAAATATAACATGTATTAACTTTTAAATGTCATATCACCTTCACCCACAAGATCTATATAGGGCTTAAAGATAATATTATTTTAAGTGTTTGTTTAAACGATCAGGCATTAAATTATATCATCAGTGATCAAAATAAAATATCTAGCTGTTATTAACATTGCCAAAAGGAGAGAATAGAAGAGGAAGACTTCCTTCTTGATTCTAACCAAGATTATATGAAGAGCCTGCATAAGAAGCAAAAGGCTGTTTGAAAATTCTATTACCACCTCAACAATGGGAGATTTGGTTAGCTTTGGCAAAAGGAACAGGAAGGCAAACTGAAATAGCAGAATGACACCAGGGGTTCAGAACAGACAAATGTGGGTTTCATTCGAGACTCTGCCCTTTACTAAGTATGTGACCTTGGAAATGCTGTTTAACCTTTCTGAACCTCAACTCTCTCTTCTTGATAACTAGTTTCTTGGCAGGCCTATCAAGTACAACTGTGCAGTGTGAATTGCACAAGGGTACCCAACAGATGGTGTGAAAAGAACTGACATCCACTTCATTGGAGAATTTACCACGCAGAAGCACTAATTTTAATTTGCACAAGGTCCCTAATAGGCTAGCTCTGGCCTGGTTGTTGTAAGAATTTAAATGAGATCCCATAGGTAAAGCACTTGGTAAAAGATAATAAATGATGGCTGCTATCATATTCTGTTTCCCCAAGTCCGGAAATTACTGAAAGCCTGAACTGCAATTAGAAGACAGAATCCAGGGGCTGGGTGATACAGATGGTCACACCAGGAAGGGCAAGTCTCTGATAGAATCTTCTTCCCCCATTGGACTGCAAACACCACTAGGGCAGGGACCTGTTTATTCAGCTCTGGGTGTTCCTCATACTTAGCAGCTCTTAAATAGTTCTTAAATGACAGAATGGATGAATGAATGGAAGGATCATTTTACTTTTCAATAAAGCAATGACAATAAAACATCTTTGAATATATTTGCTTGGAGCCCTTCTTCACCATTGTTTTAGTTTGCTAAAACTGCAGAAATACAATACACAAGAAGTGGGCTGGCTTTTAACACTGGAAATGTATTAGTTTATAAGCTTACCATTCTGAGGCCATGAAAATATCCAAATCAAGGGCAATGATCTCTCCCTGAAGAAAGCTGCCTGCGATCTGTGGCTCCTCTGTGACATGACAAGGCACATAGCTGCATCTGCTGGTGCTCCCTTCTCTTCTGGGTTTTGTTGCTTCCAGCTTCTGGCTTCAGTGGTTTCCCCTCTGTTTCTGTGGCTTTCTCTCTCATCCCCTGCCTCTCTTTCTCTTTGTCTGTATTTCAATCTCTTATAAAAGACTTCAGTAAAAGGATTAAGATGTGGGTCACATCTTCAGAACCTGCTCACCAAAAGATCCTACTTATAATGGGTCCACACCCCCAGGAATAGATTAACTTTAAGAATATACTTTTCTGGAGTCCATAAAGCCTCCAAACCATCACAACCATCTTCCAATATGTATGCTTCAGTTAGCCAGATATCTGTAAGATTCAAAGTGACATACGTGGCAAATCTGGGTCAGTGTTCAGAGTATATTGCTTCAATTGTTTTAAATTTAGAGAGAATCACCAAACAGTGAAGTCAAATATTTTCCAAGCTCATCTGTCATGTTTACCATGTAATCAAACTCTGTTTTTTGGCCCAGTGGAAGTGAAATTAACTTGTCCATTTATTTTAGCTTAATTTATTTAAAGTTTTTCACCTGTTCCTTGTTGTCTTCTCTGAAACTACACAGGATGTCAGGTGCCTTAAGTTAAGCATGCTGAGCTATTGTGTTAGAGTTCTCTAGAGAAACAGAACCATCAGGATATATCTGTAAATATGAGTTTTATAAAGGTGTCTCATACAACTGTGGGAATGGAAGAATCCAAAATCTTTAGGGCAGGCTGTGAAGCTGGCAGCTCCAATGAAGGGTCTGGATGAACTTCACAGGAGAGGCTTGCTGACAGCAGAAGCAGTGAAGGAGTCTCTCTTCTTCCTTAAAAGCCTTCAACTGAGTGGATTATCTCGTTGTGTGAGACATGCCTTAGTTGATTGCAGATGTAAGCAGCCACAGATTCAGTCAACTGACTGATGAGTTAATACACCAGCCTTCGGTTTATCAACCAGCCATGAGCTATCCTTGCAGCAATGGTCAGGCCAGTGCTTACCTGACCAGACATCTGGGCACTGGACTGGCCAAGGTGGCACTGGAACCTAACCATCACAGTTATGTAGATCTGTTTAGGCAAGGAGAAATTGCCTGTACAGATAAGTGTCTCTCCTTGTCCAGACTCAGTTGTGCAATGGAGAATCAAACCACACTGCGAAACTATTAGCAGCTCAGTTAAATGCCAGAATAGTCTTCTTTGGTGATAAAGAGGAGGTGCAGCTGAGATACTTCTGAAACTGTCTCCCTCTAACCAAAACTTTCAGTGGAATCAAGTAAAATAATCTTTTCAGTTCAGCTGTCAGTTCAATCCATTTAATTTTCCTGTAGTTTCCTCTTGATTGAGTGGAAATTATTATTGTTATTACATAACAAATAATATGTTATATAAGAAGGAAGGGGAAAAAAGGAGAAAGAGACCAAAATATTCACAGTGGTGATCTTGGGTAGTGAAAGGAGAACTAAAAATTATTAATAAAAGCATAGTTTTGTGATTGTGGAAATTTATTTTCTCTCTATTAAAATCTCTAAGGAAAAATGGAGAAATGTACTGACTTCCTCTAATTAATATCATAACTTCAATGAACATCAAATTTAGTAAAGGAGAGAATTTTTAACATTGCTTTAGAGGTCTTAAGGTACTGAAAAGTATTTTAAACACTCTTGTATTTATCAGCTTGGATATTTAATCTTTCATTCTCACTTTTATCTTACATTAGTTGGGGAGATCTACTTTAATGTAAATTAACTTTTGATAATCAAACCTTAAAAAATATGTCATTAGACTAAACTTGAGAACTGAGGTAGATATTCTGTGAGTAAAATAAATTTTAATGAAATTTCTTCAATCTAGCAAATTATAGAAATGAAAAATTTTAAGGGGTTATTTATGAAGTAAGAAAGATTACTTAAATAGGACATATTTTCTAAGGGCTAGGAGCCAGAGAGAAAAGTTAAATACAACATCTTATTGCTGTTATTATTTGGGAGATTTTACTGGGTCACCTCTGACTTCTAGGCCTTCTGCAGTGTGATTTTGTTCTCTGCAGGCCTAGTTGTTGGTTTCCTGCCATCTCACATGTGACAGGTACGATTCTACCTTCAATCTCCCTTTGGAAGCATTCGACAGATTCTTAAGAAAAATCCTTGGGAAAATGCCAACTGCTACTGTTTTCCTCCTTTTTTACCACAATAAGGATGCCTTTTATCTCCCATACTAAGAATCATAAACTTAAATGCCACAATAAATCAGTATGTTCTGTAACTGATAAATTGATCATTTTGAATTTAGAAGGAAGTCAGTTGATTGCTGTTCTCCCACAGAGTTGAGAAACCAGAAATTTCTACCTCTCATTGAACTAACTGTTAACCCACTAATTTACATATATATTTTTAACCACTGGAAATACTTCCCTCAACCTTGTTTACTATCTGCAACCATCCTCTCCAACTAACTTGCTTCTTTTGTCCTTCAGAGGAAATTCCCCATGGATCATTGAAAACTTTCTGCCTTGTCTCCCTTGAATCTGTTCTCAGATTTTGAAAAAAAAAAAAAATGTTCTGTTATTTGTTTTCAAGAACAAATAAAATTTTTCCTTTACCTGTACTGGAAATCCTACTCACGGTATTTTTTCCCTCAAAGCCATAAGATGGTGGGAAAAGGGATTTATTTTTTCTTATTTAGAAGTATTGAATAAGAATTATAAAAGATGATCAAATATTTACTCAGAAAAATTTACCAACCAAGAATCACTAGAGTAAGAACAGAGAACTACAAAGAAAAAGCAAGGTTAAAAAAATAAAAGTAAGGTAAAACCTCTTTCTCTTGAAATTTAATTTCATTATTTACTGAAAGGTTCAATATGGCTTTCTAGTCCAAATCTTACATTTTAAAGATAAAGTATTTAACAGTGATACTAGGTTAGGAAAATATTCTACTCAAGAAAATTGATAGTTATTTTTTGTCATATAAAAAGAGAAAAATATGTTAGTGAAATATAAAAATTAAGAGCTCAGAACAGAAAGCATTAAACTCCTTCAATCTATATAAGGAATTTATCAAATTTTTTTCTGGAAGGTTGGGGGTTTTTCAAATTCTCTTTGATAAGTTATTAATCTTAAATTTATTGGCTCTTCATGTCCATTTCCACAAGGAATATTTCTGAGCTATTTCATAGGGTGCCTTAAAAGTTAACTCCAATTTTTTTTTTTTTTTACCACTGGTCCCAACACTCAGGAATCCATTCTAGTAATTTACATTTTAAAAATTTTTATTCATCCACTTATTAAAAAAATACTTACTGTGTGCCTACTATGTTTCAGTCACTGAGTTAAGCTGAGGTTAGCAGGGTGAGGATAGAACAAACAAGCCCCTGCTTTTATGCAGCTGAAATGGAGTATTCAGATATTGATGACAAAATCACACGGAGGGAGATTCATTTTCTCAACCAAAGCGCGACAGTCCTAGAGAGCTCATTCCACAAGAGCTGACTTATTCGAGGGTCATAGGCCCCTGTTCTAGTTGCTTGCTGCCAGACTGTGATAAACCAGAAATGGAACAGCTTTTAAAAAGGGGGAATTTATTAAGTTGCAAGTTTACAGTTCTAAGGCCAGGAAAATATTCCTGTTAAAGCAAGTCTATAGAAATGTCTATATTAAGGCACCAACAATACGTTACCTTCATTCAAGAAAGGTCGATGAAGTTTGTGGAGAGCCGCCTCCCGGGTCGGGCCTAGTGGACACGCCGCAGCCTGCCCTAGAGTTCCCCCCGCCCATCGAGTGAGCCAAGATGGCGCCCGCATCCTGCCTCCGCGTATGACGTACGCGCCCGCCAACCCTGTCTACCAATCACCCTTGTATACGTGGCGTTAGCCCATTGGGTTTGGATTTTGTATATAAAGGCGTTACCCGGACGGGGAAAGTGAGACGACCCGCAGGGAGCCGTACCTGACGGCCGCATAGAGGTTGCTCCCCCGTGGGGTATTTTAGCCCGCGCGGAACCTGTTACAAAGAATGCAAGCTTAGCTCCAGTAAAAGTCTGTGCTTACAACTGCTGCGTATTCTGGACTCGTTTTCTACCGCCAGGACCGGTTTGTCTGCGTCTGTCTCTCTCTCCTCTGTCCCCTTCGCCGGCCGGGGGCTTGACGCTGAGCGAGAAGTCCCGGACAGAAGTTCAGGTCTCTCTCTCAACTGGAAAGGCACATTGTGAACATGGCAACATCTGCTAGTTTTCTCTCCAGGCTTCCTGCTTCATGAAGCTCCCCCAGGGGTGTTTTCCTTCTTCATTTCCAAAGGTCTCTGGCTGCGAGGGTTCTTATGGCTCTCTCCTGGCTCTCCTGTGGCTCTGTCTGTCTCCAAAACGGTTCTGTCTTTTAAAGGATTCCAGTAAACTACTTAAGACCCACCTGGAATGGGTGGAGTCAGATTTCCCTCTAATCAAAGGGAGATGCGTCCCACAATTGGGTGTACCACAGCTCCATGGAGGTAATCTAATCAAGTTTCCATCCTACCGTAATGGATGCAGATTAAAAGAAATAGCTGCTGAAAAAAAGAATGGTTGCCTCCATGAGCTTGATGAGGATTAAAACATGGCTTTTCTAGGGTACATAATCCTTTCAAACCAGCACAGCTCCTTATGTTTGTTTCTCTAAGGACACAAACAACGCATTAAGAAACAAAATTAAACTGATTCTATAGTACAAGATTGAATCCCTTTGCATAGTAATATTGTAATAAGCCAAACAAACACAAAAAACAAAAAACCCATAGTTATTAATGCTAAAGATCCATTTCCATGATCATACACAAATATTAAGGCAAATTACCATGTGCCTATTACAAAAATGGCATGATTACTTTCTAAAGCTGCTACATAACTAATATTGCCACTAAGTTTAAATATAGAGGTTTTTCTTCATATTATTTTTGTTTTCTTATTCTTATTTTAAATGCTACTGGCCTTTTGCTTTATTTCTTTTACATTTCATCTTTTTGCTATCAACCCAGCATTTCAGTCTGCAGAAATCATTAGGAATCCTGATTTTTTAATCTGTCATTTTAGCTAACGCTCTTATCCTTGTGTTATCAGCAAACTGATATAAGGGAAGGCTATATATAAAACTGCAAAAAGCTGCATGTTGATGCCATGTAAGTCTGCCTGGAACATTACAATAAGAGTACATGCTTTCCATAGCAAATTAGAAGGTGGAGTACCGTGCAACAGTGGCTCAGTGGCAGAATTCTCGACCGCCGTGCAGGAGACCCGGGTTTGGTTCCCAGTGCCTGCCCATTCAAAAAAGAAAAAAAAAAGAAAGAAAAAAATTAGAAGGTGGAAGGAAGATTTCATTGCTGGTGCTTGAATCAGAGCTTTTAGTAGTTTGATGGCATCTGTTTTAGTTTTGCTAGGTTGTTGTCACAAATAACGCAAACAGATTTTGGCTTAAACATCAGAAATTTTTGGCTCACTGGTTCAGAGGCTAGAAACTTGCTTCCTTGCCAGCTCAGTAGCATTCCCGCAGGCCAGCAAAACTTGAGTTCCTTGGCTTTCTCTCAGAGGCCATGACCTCTCCTTTCATTTCCGGTTCTTTTGACTTCCAGCTTCTGGTTTCTCCCCGGCACTTTCTTTCCCTATAAGGCCACCCTCATTCAGTAGGGAAACAACTAAAAGCAACACCTTCAAAGCTCCTATTTGCAAAATATTCATACATAAGGGACTCCAGTTAAAACTTAGAGCCTGTCTAAATTGGGCTCCCACCACAACTTTGTGCACGTTAGAAAAAGAGGACATTTTTCCATGCAGACACAGGCCCACACAAGTGCTTCAAGCTGGGTTGGAGGAGCACAGGTTGGGTTTCCACCCCTGTGCTGGACAACCTGTAGGACCATAAAGGATGTTCATGGTTCACTTCCTTGTACCTCCCTGTGTGAGAGAAGATAAGCAAAGGTACTCTATGAATGAGTGAGATAATCAGGGCCCAGCAACTATTCAGTTATTGGCACTCAGCTTTGCCATGCTGGGGCTAGGAGGCTGCAAACCACATTTCTGCTTTGCCAGCGAGCTCCCTGTAAGGTTTTGACAATAGAGGGGCACTCGGGGGAGACTGAACGCTGGAGGAAGAAAGGACTGGCTCCTTCCTGTCTGCTTCCTGTGGGCTTCCTGCTCACTTGTGGTGCTTTCCAGTGATACTCCAACAACACCTTTCCAAATACCAGCAGCTGGATCCAGTTTGTACTTCCTCCTACACTTGCAGAACTAGCTGTATTGCACCCCTGAGAGACACAAGCACAAGAATCCTCAGAGGTGGGTCCCATCCCTGTAAGGTCCCCACCTTCAAACTCAGAGACACCAGCTGAGCAGCACACCTTCCTCAGAGGTCTGAGTTCCAGCTCATTGGGGCCCTGCTCTAAGTTTTCTAAGTTTTAATAACTCCAACCTCTTGTATTTGTTCCCGCAATCCTAGAGGTAATTAGCTGTTTCCTGCAGTTGCTACCTCTTTGATAACTTAAATTTCTCCTTTTACCTTTCATTTAATGAGTTGATGACCTTATACCTAGTGGGAAATCTTTCTGTTAAATCTCTTTATTCAGATAACTGTACAGTTTTGGTCTCTTGACCGGATCATGGCTTTCTTTTAACGAGAAAGAGATTAGCACAATAAAGCATCACAGTCCACGCACATTATATTTTTCGGGAGTTATTTGGGCCACTCTAGCAGCAGTAGTGCCCAGAAAGGGGAACAACTTCCCATTAGCCTCTCAAATTGAGGATTATTGCCAGAATTAAAGTTGTGGCACACCAAAGAAAAAGCTGGCTTAGGTTGTAATTTTCTTTACAGACTCGTAGTTGAAGAATGACAAAACCCAGTATGTTTTTTTTCCCCCAAAGGGGATGTATTAGATTTAGTTAGGTTATTCTGCACTAATTAACAGCCCTCCAATTAGCAATGGCTTATAACAATAAATCTTTACCTATTTTGGAGGTTTTGACAGCTGAGGATCCACGGCAGCTCTGTTTCATGGCTCTGCTCCATGTATCTTCTTCATTTGTGACCTAGGGAGAAGGCACAGCCTTATCCTGTCTCATAGCAGAGAGTATTATAAGAGCTGAACCATACAATGGCTCTTAAAGATTTTGCTTGGAGGAGGCATAAGTGACTTTCACTTGGATTCCATCAGTCAAAGCAAGTCATATGGCCACACTCACTATCAATGGGACAGTTGGGTAAAGTATTAGCAAGTTATTTTCCCTGTTGCATAAGAATTTGATCTTTAGTTAACTTTCTAGATCTGTTCCCCTGGAACCAGATTAGAGAACTATGTTAACAAGGTTCCCTAGCAAAATTGCTTAAGATATAAATAAACTCTGATTGGAAATTGCATCTGGGCTGGGAGGAACTATAAATGCATTATAAATACTTGATGGAGACCTTGTAGCTTTAGCTTCCCTGAGAGTGGTGACTGCTTTAACTGGGCCTGTCCCTTGTGGAAATCCTAGAATCTATGACTCAGAAGTTATTTCAAGGTTAATGGTTCCTGTGGGGAATAAGACTCTAAATCAGGGTGGTTCCTGCCCCACCTGGATCTTGTCTTCCTGCATTTGAACTGTTCCTGGAGAATTGTGTGGCTTGCTGCAGAAACTCCCACAGAAGAGGAACAGCTCTGCCCACTGACAAGCTGTGGTTCCTGCACTACATTCTCCTTAGTGAATCTGATGCCAAAGTGGCCTCTGAATGTTGAGTGAGTCTGAATGTTGAGTTGAACCTAAGAATACCTCATGGTGGGCATTATAGGCATAGATGGGTATTCTTATGCAGGGAGGCACTGCAAGTCACATGGCATCAAGCAAGGATGTACGCACACTTTAGTGGGAGAAGACAAATAATTAAGAGCAATAATTAGATCTATATAGAGGGATTTTCCTACAGAACCCTAGTGCATTTCAATGGAAAGAGTAGGTTTGTGCCTCAGAAAGGCTCAAGTTAGAAGCCTGGCTCTACTGTTTACTGCCTGCAATTTGGATACATTGCTTTACCTCTCTGAGCGTCAGAATCCTCATCTATAATTTTATTAATTTTCAGATCTTTTAAAAGGTTCACTGGAGAGTGATCTTAGGAGATACCACTGTAAGTAAGCGAGGAGGGGAGAATTGGGCAGAGGGAGAAGTTGTTTTAACAGAGGTCCTAACTGATCCTATAGGTTGCTCTGGAGCTAGGGGGGTTCTTCAGAATTATCCCAAATTGGGGCAAGGAGCCAAGCTTTTTCTCTTCCTGCATCAGCCATACCTGGAGGGGGTATAATCTCGGAACAGGACAGTCCTGCAGCCAAGGGCAGTGGCAAGTGAGGGATGTACCTGAGCTTCATCAGCCAATATTCCCAGCAGTTTGGGAATGAATGTGTTGATCCTGAAGATGGGAACCCAGTGGGCACCATAATATCTACATTCTGCTTACAGACATATTTATATTAAGATATCTTTCCTTCTTTTCATTCCTCTCCTATTTATTTTTCTTTGAGATAATTCACAATTTTACAGTCAGATTTTTAGAATTGTCCACTTTTTCCATTGCATATGTTTCTCTTAAATATTGCAAACCTGCTCTTCTAAACTGTCCATTCTATTAGAATGCCATTATTTTATAGTATCTTTCCCCCACATAACCAATCTTTTCTTTCTTGTTGGTTGAGAAAAAAATTTAGAATATCAGCTCCCCTTTGGCTTCTTCTACTTTCTAAGAATGTTTCAGAGTTCTTATCTGCAAACAACAGAAACCAAATCTAGTTCAATTAAGAAGAAAAATAATTTAAAAAAAGGATTTTAGGTACTTTGTACAATAGGCTAGATGGCTTGGGCAGACTTGGGCAGGAATTAAGAGAGATAAGGCACAGCCAAGATCCTGCCACAAAAGCCATCTGCTTAGCATGCTCTGCTGGCACTGACCCCACTGGAGAATCACAGCTGTGCTGCTGGCATCTACTGCCTCTGGACACTTGCTCTCATGCCTTTGAACTCAGTGTCCCTGTAGATACAGTGACTGCACTTTGGTTACAGCCCTGCACTCTAGTTACCAGGATTAAAGAGAAATACTGCATTGCCCTTCAGATTCCATCTTGTGAAAGAGAGTCATCCATTCCTTTTGTCTCCCCTTTGTGATTCTCCCAAAATGGAAGGGTGTTTATATACTAGGCTACCAAAACAATAAATGCCCATTTAAAAAAAGTCCAAGAAATGTTATGGATTTGTTCATGTTATTCCTTTAGTATAATTCATTTTCAAATTGTTGGTATGTTTGGATTCTTCCATTGCCACCCCAACTTTCCCCTCTGAACTTTTTATAATTTATATGGGGAAAGCACCATTTATAAAACCTACATTACTGTGTCCTCATTAAACACCAACAACAATAACCAGTTTTTTTTGTCCCTGTATTTATCCTTATGTGAGCTCCTATGAGAAATTAAAAATGTATTCTTTGGGGAAAATATAGGTCTTTAGTCTATAAAATTGAGGAGCACTATCAACTGTAACTCCCTTTTGAAATTTTTCAAAGCACAGCAGCATATTAAAGGTTCTAAGAAACCGTGAAATAAAAAAATGGATTTAACTCAGCTTTAACCGTTCTTATACAATCATGGTTCCATTCACTTGACTACTGGCCCTCAATGCCTTTCTCTGCTCCTTTGTGTATCTTGGGGGCCTGGAAACCTGAAAAATACGTTTCCCATACTCTCTCATCAGCTGTTCTCTGATTCGTTCCATCAGTGGGAGGTCCTTGCAAGAGGTAGAAAGCAGGGAGAGGAGAGAAGCATTCCTTCTCTTGCTGGCTCTGGCAGCAGCAGTGGAAGGCTGTTGCAGACAAGTACAGGTTGTTGCAGTAGTGGCACTGTTGTGGCAACAGCAGCCGTGGAAATTGCCAGCTCCAGCAGCAACAGCAGCAAGTCCATTAGCAAAGGTGGGACTGGGGGTTTCCAGCATCATGAACCATCACTGGGGTTCCTGACTTGATGCAAAGTAGCAGTGGCAGAGGTTCCAGAGGCAGCAGTGGTGCTCTAGAAGCCTCAGCAGCACAGCACTCACTTGATGTGGGCAGGACCCCTTTCCTGTTTGCTCTTCCAGTCTTGGGTGCCTGGCAGCTTCCTGTAGTTCTCAACATCTGTAGCATCCATTCGCCTTTTTGCCCGTCCATCCCCTCTAACATGTTTGTAAACAATTTTCTATATTAAAGGCAAATGTTAAAAATACCTAGAGTTGTTTCTATTGTTCTGTGTAGACTTTGTAAAAACATGGCCTTTTCCCCCTCAGGATATGTTTTAGAATCTTTTATGACTATAGCAGTCACGTGACACAGCCAAATCCTCTCCAATTTTATTCTGTTTTTTAGTTCTTTTTTTATAAAAAAAGTTTTAATTGCTTACAGCACTGTTATTCCTGACATTTTATGACCCATTTTGACCAAAGTATTGTTAATTTCCATATTCCAGTCACATTCTGATACTTGTAAGATCAAATATCAAATTTCCCTTATTTTGTTCATCATTATTCTGTGTACTGATATATAGATATACCTCTGAACCAACTTTTTTATTTTTGGAAGTAACATACAGTAAAGTACACGAATTTTAAGCATATAGTGTAATAAAATTTTATATAAATGTGTATACATGTAAATACACACACACACACACACACACACACACATACATAGACATCCATGGTATAATGACCAACTAGATAAAGATACAGAAACTTTCCAGCATCCCAGAATGCTTCATCATTCTCCTCTGGACTTTTCATATGAAGAGAATCATACCGTAAGTGCCCTTCTGATTTCTGGAACCCTCAGTTCTTGCCGTTAAGACTGCCAACTGTTTGGATGAGGCCCATCCCCATTATGGAGAATAATCTCCTTTACTTAAGGTTAAATGATTATAAATGCTAATACCATCCATGAAAGACCTCCACAGTAACAACGAAACCAGTTTTTGAATCAGACTGGATACTATAACCTAGTCAAGATGACACATGAAATTAATCACCATATGGTCTAAAACTTCATAAGACATCAAGCTTTTATGATTCTGATTCCTAGTCTTACAAGAAATGAATGAAATTTGTAGATTTAGTGTGGAGTATCGGGAAGTACCCTGAGTTTGGAATCAGGGAACCTGCCACCTACGGGCTCTGGTTCACTGGTCAATTAACTTCTCTGAGTCTCAGTTTGCCCAGTGGGATAGTAATGCCTACCCCAAAATAACCACTGGGATGTTGTGAGATCCAAAAAATAAAAGCAGACCAACCGTAAATAACATTTATTGGACACTTAATGTCAGACTAAATACTTTGTATTTCTTATTTCATATAAACCACATAATTCTATGAGATAGGTCATTATCGTTCTTATTTTATAGATATGGTGACTGAGACATTGAATGGTGATATGACATAACCAAGGTGACACATTTTATAACTGGTATAGCCAGGGTTCAAACCCAGAGCCAGTGTTCTAAACCTTTATGCCAGTTTTTCAAGCATAAAGAGCTGTTCGATATTGACTTATCAGTAATATTTTGCCCAAGAAGTTCTTGTCACAATAATCATCAGGCTGGATAGTAAGATTCTGCCTTTTCTAAGCTCAGCTTCTGCCTACTGAACCTAAAGCCAATACTTCTGGTATTCTCTGTAGCTACATTTAACCCCCAGAAAAATCAAGATAATACAATTTGAGACTGAACACCATTTAAGTCCCGGATTCTGCATAGTGAGCTTTAGTTAGCAACTATTCCTTTGTTATGATTTAGCTGAACTGAAAAAAAAAGCTGACATGAACTATTGAACCTGCATCTCAAACCTGAAAAATCCTTTCTGAATCCATGTGTATCAACCATTGTTAGAAAGAATAAATACAAACCAAAGGAATTAAGTTTAATCCCTGTAATAAATGGAGGGACCCTCAGCCAGGGTTAAGGAGAAATCTCTTCCAGCAGGCTCTTAGGAAGGGTAGGGATTTACTATACCCTTTTGTAATATTTGCTGAAGTATTTAGAATAAGCCACTGTCCGAAAGAGCATACTGTGTCAGGACAGAGCTAAATTAATTCTCTTTTAAAATTACAGTGCATATTCAATCTCTTACAGGAGTTTTTCTTTGGGAAGACTTTTTTAATAAATAATTTCTTCATTGTGTGTTGAGAACAGTAATTTAAAAATCATAAATATAACTGTGGTGTTCAGGGAATTTCTTAAATTTTTAGCTCTGGAAGAAGAAAATTGTAATTTAAGAATCTCCCAATCTTAGGCAACTGTGTTAGTTAGATTCAGTTGTCAACTTGGCCAGGTGAGCATACCTAGTTCTGTTGCTATGGACTTAAGCCAATGGTACCTGAACCTCATCTGTTGCTAATTACATCTGCAGTCGGCTAGGAGGCATGTCTGCTGCAATGAGTGACGTTTGACTTAATTGGCTGGTGCTTAAATGAGAGAGCACAATGTAGCACAGCCTAAGCAGCTCGGCATTCCTCATCTCAGCATTCCTCATCTCAGCACTTGCAGCTCAGCCCAGGCCTTTGGAGATGCAGAAAGAAGTCACCCCAGGGAAAGTTGTTGGAACCCAGGGGCCTGGAGAGAAGACCAGCAGAGACCATCCTGTGCCTTCCATGTAAGAAAGAACCTCAGTGGAAAGTTAGCTGCCTTTCCTCTGAAGAACTAACAAAATAAATCCCCTTTTATTAAAAGCCAATCCGTCTCTGGTGTGTTGCATTCCGGCAGCTGGCAAACTAGAACAGCAACTCTGGGTCTGAAGAGTAAATATGATCAATGTAAAATGTCTGGATAATTATGACAAGGGAATGCTTCTCTTTCATATGTGTTACGAGGGGCATGCATATTGTCAGAATTCTTGCCATGATTAAATTACTAAGATAAAATGCCCAGCCATAACAGACCTCAACCACAAGTGTGAAAAAATTAAAAATTAACCACTAATTTTAATATTTGCCTCATCACTATTTGATGTATCTTCTCCTTTTACCTATATCCTTACCAATCTTAGCAAGGTTAAAGTATAATGCTTCTTATCTTCCATTTGAGGCAGCAGTTTTCCAACTTTTTGGTCTCAAAGCCCCTTTATACTCCAACAAATTAAACCAAGAAATTGATAAAGCATTAATTTATTTAAAATAAAAATAAACCCATTATATATAATGATGAATAATGTACACCTTATGGAAATTAACTGTATTTTCTAAAACAAAAAGCAGTTAATAAGATTAGAAGCATTTTGCAAATCTCACTCATGTCTGGCTTAATAGAAGACAAAGGATTCTCATATCCGCTTCTGCATTCAATCTCTTATGCTATGTTTTAGTTGAAGTATGTGAAGAAAATCTGGGGAAACAGGGAAGTACCCTGTTAATCGCCTTTTCAGATAATTGTAGATATTCTTCTTTGCTACTACACTAACAATCACCAAGTAGCAGTTTCTTAAAGGTTAGTTGCAACGTGGAATCTGAAACCATATCAATGAACTTTCCTGTTGCATTGCACTAAAATCCTTTTCATGGTAAATGTATATTTTACCTATAAATGATTTTGTAACATCATGCATTGGCCATTTGGAAAAAAAAACTGGTTTGCCAAGTGTGCCACTTTGAATATGTGGTGGACCCCAGAAACCTCATTCAATATTGCTGGCTGGGAGCTTTTTGATGGTTCCCATGGACATGTGACCCACCCAATTGTGGGTGGTAACTTTTTATTAGTGGCTTCCATGGAGTTGTAATTCCATGCATTCCAGGTGAGTCTTGATTAGTTTACTGGAATCCTTTAAAAGAGGAAACATTTTGGAGAGAGTCCCTTTAGGATGATGAGAGCCACAAGGACAGCCCAGGCAGCCAGAGACTTTTGGAGATGAAGAAATGAAACACCCCTGGGGTTGCTTTATGAAGCAAGAGGCCTGGAGAGGAAGCTAGCAGATGTTGCTATGTTTGCCATGTGCCTTTCCAGTTGAGAAAGAAACCCTGAAATTCACTGTCCTTTCTTGACTGAAGGTAACCTCTTGTTGATGCCTTAATTTGGACATCTTTATAGACTTGCTTTAATTGGGACAATTTCACGGCCTTAGAACTGTAAATTTGCAACTTAATAAATACACACACACATACCCCCAATTTTTTTGCATGGGCAGGCAGCAGGAACCAAATAAATTCCCCTTTTAAAAAGCCATTCTGTTTCCGGTTTATTGCATTCTGGCAGCTAACAAACTAGAATTCTAAGCTATTCAGATTTTGAAACATTTCATTAAACAATATTTTAAAAAGTCACAATTGCTAAGGTTATCACTGATCTCATTAGAAAGATACCATCAGAAAAATACTTAAGTATTGGGAAGCTGTCAAGTTCAAGGGGTGGATACAAGTTTTCCAAAATTCTAATTTTTTGCTAGAAAACTCAAATTTTATCATTGGCATCAAATACTATCAGTTGTTATTTCTTGAAATGACAGGATTACTTTGTTCATTTTTGAGACAAGGTTTTCCAAATTGTGTAAATATGAATTACCATAGTTTGCCTCTCAGTCATTAAATGGTGTTCAATGAAAAAAACTGAGGTGGTTCAACATGCCACTCAAAAAAATTGTAGGCATTCTTTTTCTTCAAATCACCTTTCATACTACGTTATGCAGCAGACATGTTTTATATGTTGTGCTGGTTTGAGGCTATTGTGTACCCCAGAAAAGCCATGTTCTTTTTCCTCGTCCAATCTTGTAGGAGCAGACTTATTGTTTAGGGTGGGACCTTTTGATTAGGTGGTTTCCACAGAGTTGTATCTCTGCCCATTCAGGATGGGTCTTAATCTGCTTACTGGAATTGTTTAAGAGGGAACCATTTTGAAAAGCTTCAGAACCAACACAGACAGAGACATTTGGAGATAATATAAAGAAAATGCCCCCAGGGAAGCTGTTTGAAATCAGAAGCCAAAGGGTCAGCACATGCTAGCCATGTGCCTTCCCAGTTGACAGAGGTGTTCAAAACCCACTGGCCTTTCTTGAGTCAAGGTATTGCTCCCTGGATGCCTTAGTTTAGACATTTTTATGACCTTAGAACTGTACACTTGTAGCTTAAAAATATCCTTTATAAAAGCCAATGCATTTCTGGTATATTGCATTCTGGCAGCATTAAAAAACCAAAACATGTCATCATACAGAATAATAAAAAGATGTGTACTCAATGGTCAAGATTTAATAAAATTCATTTCTACTGCTTCATCAAGGACATTCTTTTTTAACATCCTTTATTGTGAAATATATATACAAAAAAGTAATAAACTTCAAAGTATATTTTAGCAAGTAGTTTTACAACAAATTTCAAAGTATGGTATGGGTTACAATCCCACCATTTCAGGGTTTTCCTTCTACCTGTTCTAAGACACAGGAAACTATAAAGAAATATCAATATGACTCAGTAGTCATACTCATATGTTAAATCCTATCTTCTTTGACTCCTCCCACTCTAGAGAGTTTGGGCAATGGCCATTCTAACTTCTTCACGTTGAAAAGGGGTGTCAACTTTACAGGGCAGGCGGATGCAACTGGTCGTCAAGGACATTCTTGACTAAAATAGCCTTTTTTTTTTCTCCTGAGTGTGTTACAGTAAAAATATAATGACTAGTTTGTTTCCAGTGCCTTGATTCCAGTTAAGGCTCCAGCAGGTTTACCTACAATTGCTTTTGCACCATCAGTACAAATGCCAACACAGTGAAAAAGATAAATAATATCTTGGCATCATTATGAGAATAGGTTAGACTTGCAGATCCCAGAGGTCTATGAACCACACTTTAAGAACTATTCTTACAGTACAGTATATTGGGCGAGCCACGGTGGCTCAGCAGGCAGAGTTCTCGCCTGCCACGGCAGAGGCCCAGGTTTGATTCCTGGTGCTTACCCATGCAAAAAAAAAAAAAAGTTATAATACAGTATATTAACACCTCGATTGGAGTGTACAATCCTCTAAACTTTTTTCTTGAAAGGACTGCTGCAGATAAATAGTATTTTGACTAAATGCTGGCACTGAATTGACCTACTTAACTAAATATGTGGGTTAACTTTGGCGACATATAGACCTATGACCTGCAAACTCTGTCACTGGATAATCCATCAAAACAAATGTTGAGCTGCTAGCAGTGACATATGTATATTTATTTCCTTATAAACTATATATGTAGTACTGTATTAATATATTTTATACTTTATATGTCATACCTCCCAAAAGAGAAATTTTTAAAGGATGAGATAAAAATTAATCACTTTTTAATATTATTTTAAAATTTTATTAGCAGTAAAATATTTTATCTTCACCAAAAAAGTTTTTTGTGAGAGAAGTGTAATAGGACGTTCTTTGTTTTTATAAAATTTGTTTTAGCTCCAGGGAATAAAGCAACATGAAGATCTTATTATGAGTTCAGTTTATTTCAATATTTGGTGTTCATGGTTTTCACAGCTAAAAAATAGTCCAAAGAACTGTGGAACACAATTATAAGGTTAGCTACATTTACCAAATCAGAGTATTCTCAGCCTATCCATCAAATATGAAAAGACTTTTATTGAAACTCAAGTATAAATTTTCATCATCCCAAATGCCAATAAATTGTTCTTGCAAACAACTAAAAGATTTTGTTTTGATATTTTTAACAAGTAGGTTCAAAACTAACTCTCTGGAAGATTTTTAAACAGACCTAGTAATTTTATTTTAAAAATACTTTAAGTGTACAGATAGGAGAGTTTTACAGAGGATACAACATTCTCGGCAAAAAAAAGAATCCCATAATGATGGAAATATTTCCAAACATTTATTGTCAAAATGCCTCTACATTGGAGGAATTTCTTTCCATAGGCAGATTTGTATTTTCTCACTCATTGTTAAATTGTCCTTCTCCCTTGAAGGCACAAATTAAATATGATTTTTTTTGGTGTATGCATTTGTCATATTTTGTTTCTCAAATTCTTTTTTTTTTTAGTTTTATTTTAATTCAAGGTTTTAAAAAAATTTTATGGGTATCATAAGCCTTGTAAGAGGAAGAATTTAGGCAAAACTTTTGAAAGTAATCTATAAATGTACATTTGAACTGTAGGGTATAGAGTTCTCCTGGAAGAATAAATAAGTGAAGTGAATCTGAAACATTATCTTGGCCCCCTGTTAGAGTGAAAGCATATGGGTGCCAGATAATAATTGGGGTCCTGCCATGGTAAAGGTAAAATCAGAGGCTTATAATACAGAATATAGGGGACTTAGAGATAGATAGAAGCTAGTGATGGGTGAATGGTTAGCTAATGAGGCTGAACTTAAATGTAAGGGAATAGATAGAAGTGAAGGCAGTTCACTAGTGGGTCTATAAATAATATTACCATATTGAAGGTGAACATGATTAAAAGGGGTTGTTTAGATCCATGTGTCCCACAAATTAACATTGCAGATATAAATAAGTTCTTGCATGAACTACTACAAAGATATGAATCTTGTAAGAGTGTGTAATTTCAGGGTTTAGTGGGAAAACTGCTATTGTATGCTGTTCTAGTTTGCTAGTTGCCAGAATGATAACACAGAAACAGAACGGCTTTTAAAAGGGGGAGTTTATTAAGTTACAAATTTGCAGTTCTAAGGCTGTGAAAATGTCTAAATTAAAACAAATCTATAAAAATGTCCAATTAAGGAACAAACAAAGAGGTTACCTTCAGTCTAGAAAGGCCGATGAAGTTCAAGGTTTCTCTCTCAACTGGAAAGGCACATGGTGAACACAGCAACATCTGCTAGGATTCTCTCCAGGGTTCTTGTTTCATGAAGCTGCCCATGAGGACATTTACCTTCTTCATCTCCAAAAGTCTCCGGCTGTGTGGGCTCTCGTGGTTCTTGTGGCTCTGAAGCTTTTCCCAAGATGTTTCCTCTTTTAAAGGATTTCAGTAAACTAATCAAGACCCACCTGGAATGGGTGGAGTCACATCTCCCTCTAATCAAAGGTTAATACCCACATTTGGATGTGTCACATCTCCATGGAGATAATCTCATCAAGTTTTGAACCTACAGTTGGGATAGAGATGAAAAGAAATTGCTACCTTCACAAGATGGATCAGAATTAAAACACTGCTTTTCTAGGGTACCTAATCCTTTCAAACCAGCACACATGCCACGGGCTATGTTAAAAAGAAAAATATCAACAGTACTAGACCAATAACAGGGGTACATAATGGGGGAAGGGACAAGAGTTAAGGGAAGGTTTGGATTTCCTATTTGGTGAGGATGTGTTTATCGATTATCTTTCTCTTGGAAATGAAATTATCAAAAACTGAGAGTGTTGATGGACTGTTGGCTTGGACATTATACATGATGACCAATGAATGAAGGTGGCTGAAGGATGCACTAAGAAGTAGATTTGCAAAGTAAAAGTAGACCATATGTATACATAAGCTCGAATATTGTGCTGCTACGAAAAGGAACGAATTTGTGAGGCATGCAACAATGTGAATGAACCTGTGGGACATTTGGTAAGGCAAAATAAGCCAGAAACAAAAGAGTAAATATTGTATGGTCTCCTATAGAAATTGCTTATAAGAAAATAGGGGCCTAGATTATAAGCAGTCACATTTAGTCTGGAGTGGTAATTATTATTTCTGGATTTGAGAGCTGTTTTATATATGTATAACCTGGTACTCAGAGACAAGAACAAACCAATCAGGTCAGGATTAAGGAAGTTCAGAATACAGGGATAAGGAAAACATTGTCTATATTTTAGAACTTCATCTACTCTTTGAGACCAATGAAAGAAAGGTTTATTTTGTCCAGAACCTAAATTTTCTGTAGGCTATAATCTAACTCAATCTGTCTGGATAAATCATCTAAACAATTGAAACACAGGGAGCCCAGAATAAGAATGAGGGCCTTTAATCCTGTATAGATTAACGTACATCCCAAAGCATATTAAGCAGATAATCAAAAAGTATTGGCAAAGTCCCTTGATGGATGGGAGAAAAAAATATTTAACTATTCAACTTTACTACTGGGGAAACACCTAATACTGTGTCAAACATTAGGGACACCAAAATCAATAGGCCAAGCCCTTGATCTTGACACTTCAGATTAACGTACATCCCAAAGCATATTAAGCAGATAATCAAAAAATATTGGCAAAGTCCCTTGATGGATGGGAGAAAAAAATATTTAACTATTCAATTTTACTACTGGGGAAATGCCTAATACTGTGTCAAACATTAGGGACACCCAAATCAATAGGCCAAGCCCTTGATCTTGACACTTGCTTTTGTGAAACCTATAAATGTAGCAAAGAAGCTTAGCCTACCTATAGGTCTACCTAAGAGTTACTTCTGGAGGACCTCTTTTGTTGTTCAGACGTGACCTTTCTCACTCTAAGCCTGACTCTGCAGGTGAAAATCATTGCCCTCTCCCCTACATGGGACATGATACCCTGGGATGAAAGTCTCCCTGACGGCATGGGAGATGCCTCCCAGGGATGAACTTGGCCCTGGCACCATGGATCAACAACGTCATTCTGACCAAAGGGGGAAAAAGAAGCGTAACAAAAAAAGTATCAGTGGCTGAGAGAGTTCAAGTAGAGTTGAGAGTCTACTCTGGAGGCCACTCTTACACAAGCTTCAGTTAGATATTGCTACCTATGATAGCTTGCAAACCCCAACCAAAGCCATTTCTGCCAATCCTAAAGAATACCTAGGGCATTATATAAGATTCTACAAAGGGTCCATGCATTAGGGTAACTTTCCAAAAACCTATCATCTCCAGATGGGTCCCTGGACAAGATAAATCCTGAAATACAGAGTGGCCAGCCTCTCCTGAACATCAACTATTCCCATCCCCCACCCCATATTATCAACAGCCCCTTTCAACATGAAAAAGTTAGAATGAGCATAGCCCAAATACCCTTAAAGAGTAGGAGAAAGATCAAAGGTATGGTAAGTTATACAGAGAAGGTAGGGTTTCACAAATTAATATGATTGCCGAATCATTACACTGATATTTCTTTTAGTCTCCAGGATCTTAGAGCAGCTAGACGTAAAAACATAAAATTGTGGAATTGTAACCCATACAAAACTCTGAAATCTGTTCTACAACTAATTATTGCTATGTGTTTTGAAATTTATTGCTTTATTGTATATATGTTATTTTTCACAAAAAAGAAGAAAGTTGATTGTGATGATAAATGAATAGCCATATGATGATACTGTGAACAAGTGATTGTATATTTTGGATGATTACATGGTATGTGAATATATATCAATAAAAATAATAATTAGGGTCCTGGCAACGATCCCACTCACAGAAGGTCCACTGGTTCCACAACCCATCCAGTGATCATTTTCTTGATTATTAGACATTGTAGTTAGCAGAACCCCTATACAGTTTTTATCCCATGGTGTAAGAGCTTCAGAAATAGGGAAAGCCAAATGGAAGCTATGAAACTGCTCCTCCTCACCCTACTTTGGCCAAGAGAAAAAACAGGGCAATATTGCATCCCAGGACTATGGCAGAGTAATGTCACTTTAAAGATCTGAAAGATGCAGACATTGTGATCCCCATCATATCTCCATTTAATTCCCCAGTTTGGCCCCTACAAAAACCAGACACATATTGGAAAACGATGGACTATAGCACATGTATAAACGTATTTACCCTTCTTGAAACCCAGGAGGTAATTGCTAATATCCCCATTTTGCAATTGCACTGAGACCTAAGTAACTTAGCCAGGGTCCCACACAACCAGTAAGTGGCAGTGCCTAAGTAGTGTGACATGTGAGCCTACTACTGATTTCTTTATATTGTGTTTCCTTCTAGGGCTTCCCCTTAGCTAGGTAGTTTTCTGTTATGTGTTCAGTCCAATACACACACGCACGCACACACTTTCCAGAGAAAGTGCTCACACTACTTCCCTTTATTCTTGTTGCTAGTGCTTAACAACCTCTCAATGGCGAGTGGAAGTCTTACTCTTTGACGTTGGCTCCATATTCTTTGTTTTGTTCTCAGTTGAAAATAAACATTTGGTCCCCACATTCAAGTTTTTGGCTCCAAGAGGAGCCAAAAGTCCTAACATCAGCTTCAGTAAATTCCAAGGGAATCTTAACATGTGGTTACTGCCAATTCCAAAATTGCATCACAAAATTTTGGAACTGGCATCCTCTGCATCACAAAAAATCTTTTCCAACCATTTCTTGATATAGAACCAAAGTTTAGTTTCAAACTGCCCTCTTGTGGTGAAAGATCACTACCTTTTGGTCTCAGAAGCTCCATCCTGCAGCATCAGTACTTCATTGGAACTTAACCACTATCTGGGGCCTAACTTTGGCAACTAGAAAAAAAATATGCCAATCCTAAATAGAGACAGGCAAGGATGAAAAACAGGGATACTGCTATGAACACATCACCTTTCTAAATCCTCCTTACTGTTGGACTTCTGAGAAGAAGTGCTGGGACAGTGCGGGTCAGTCAATGGAGGAAGACTGGACTACCTCTTCCAGGTGTATCTATAATGGCTACTAACAAGCCAGCTCTGGCTAAGCTCACTAACGTGTCTAATTCAAACACAGATGAAATAATGTAACTATACTGCTTTAAAACTACCTTATTCCTTATCACTGAAAATATGATCTTTAAATATAGTTTGCATTAAATACTGAGTTTTATTAAATACTCCCAGTTTAAGAAAAGAGTATTACTTAAAAAGGTCCTGTGTCCTTCCTGATGGCATTTTCCTCTCTTTCCTCAGAGGTCATCACTGCCCTAAATCCCTTAGGAGAAAAATCCTAAAATGCCCCATTTCCCATTTTATAGCATCAATTTCACCACTATTCTATATAACTGTAGTTCCATAAGGCTCCCTGAGGAAAATAGTACCAAAGATAAAAGCCATTTTAAAAGCCCTTATAAAACTACTTTTTTACACTTTCCAGAAGGTAGGAAATTTGTTTTTCCAAATTTTATGTAATTAATACATTAAAGGTGAATTACAAAGACAAGAATATTTTATAAAGGAGTACAAAACGTGTTTATATAATTCCTATAATACTCTGAAAGATGTTAAAACATATTTTATGGTAGTGCATTTTCACTGTAGACAACTTGCAAAATATTGAAATGTACAAGTAACTAATAAAAACTCATAATTGTGCTACCCAAAGATAACCAACTTTTCATTATAGATCACTCTAGTTATTTTTCTATGACTATAGACATTTTAAAAATGTGAATAAACTGAATTACTGTTTTTAAAACTGTTTTTCATTTTATTGCATACTATACACATTATATGTATCTGTTATTAAATATTTTTCTAATTGTTTCCACCCAGTGCTCTTCAGAGGTTTTTATGGGCAGATGGTAAGAGAATAAGAAGTTTACAGTTCTGGACACACACCCACACATACCCTGAGCAGTTCTGCTTTAGCTGCTTACATAGGATTAGTCTTTTAAAAATCTTGTTTGAAAGCTTTCTATGAAAATCTCTTTTTCCAAGTACTCTAATACATTCAGCCATTCTATTATTTAACATTGCATTGTTTCCAACTTTTCATGAAGTAAATGCTAAGGTGAATAGCATTTTGGATAAAATATTGTGACCATCTTTGACCATTTCCTTAAAATAACTTAATGGAAATTGAATTGCTAAGCCAAAAGTTATGCAGATTTTCAAGGTTTCTTTATATATATTGATAAATTGCCAGATAGACTGACTAAGCTATAGTCCTATCTGCAATGTTTGACAGCACCTATTTCCTGTCCCTCACAGACACTGGCTAGTCCTTAAAATATATAAATAATAAAAAATGTTAATCTGATAGATGAAAAAGACCTCTCAATGTCTCAATGTTTTTTTTTATTTGAATTATGGGGGTGGTTAAACTTTTATCCATTTGTTTATGATCGGTTTGCATTTCTTCTCAAGAAACTTCTTTAAAATCCCTAACTACTACATAATATCTAAACAGCAGGAAGGAAATACGTGGCATGTATTTATTTCTTCATCTTTTATACTCAATGAGATAAAGAGAATTCACCACTTCCATGTATATGATACATTGCTTCTCTCTTGTGGCTTCAGAATTATCTGTATTTGGAGTTGTGGGAATCTGGGTTTAGAGTCTAAATCTGCCCTAATATTTTAGTTATTTTAGTCAGTAATTCTATACATGTGGCAAAATGTTACACTGGGAGTCTTCGGATGCATCAGTATGACCAGATAACAGAATATTGGAGAGAATGGAAAGGAGATACTGAAAAGAATGGGAAGCAAAATTTTAATGTAACTAGTATGTTGAGAAAGAATGGCATAGATTGTGGTTAAAAGGCAACATTTTTGGGATCTTCCACCATTTTATACAATTCGTTTAGTGGGGTTAAACTTTCCCTGGATGAAAATTTAGCAAGACCCATGATATTCTGCTCACACGTAAGTAATGGGTCCTCCAGTCACATCAGGTCACATAGCAGTCTTAATTCAGAAAGCAGAATTCCAGAACTAATAATACGTATTCTGAACATAACTTAGCATTATGTTTTGACCCACCCCCCCCTTTTTTTTTTGGTATGCTGTATGGCAGAAGTCACATTTCATTCTTTTTCCATGTGAGTATCCCATTACTACAGCAACATTTCATGAATTTTTTTGTTTTTTTTTTCTTCATTTGCTTGCTTGTTTGTTTTTGGGAAGTGCATGGGCCAGGAATTGAACCCGGGTCTCCTGCATGGAAGGCGAGAATTCTACAACTGAAATACCCTTGCACCCCTAGTATTATGTTTTGTACTATCCATTCCAATATCAACCCTACTTTGAGCTTGGATTTATTTTTTTTTCAATTTTCAGTCATTTTTATTGTGAAATACATGTACAAAATAGAATATAAAACAAATCAGAAATGTTTGAACACCAGTTGTAAAACCTGGGCAATTAACTCTCAGGACATGTGCATGTTCTACTGAACATATTAAAAAAACCTAAAGCCAATTGATCCCTGATGCACCGTTTTCTCACCTTCTCACCCCCCAAGGTAAATGCTCTCCTGAATTTCAACATATGTGGATCTTGCAACTAGAGATGAGTCTCTTGTAAATAGTATTCTTTTTTACTTTAAAAAGTTGGGTCATGCTTTTGTAATACATCCTGTCAATCTTTATCTTTTGACTGGAGTGATCAATCCATTTACATTTAAAAAAATATTTTTATTGACAAATCTTCACACAAATACAGTCCATACGTGGTGTACGATCAATGGCTCACAATATCATCACATAATCCGTTTACATTTAAAGTAACTACTGGACTTACTTATGCCATTTTGCTCTTTGGCTTTTCTAAATCTTATATTTTTTTGTCCCTTATTTATTTCATTACTGCCTATTTCTGTATTCAGTTGAACTTTGGTAGTGAACCCTTAGAATTCTTTTTCAATTCCTTCTGTCCATATTTCTTCAGATATTTTCTTTGTGGTTATCATGGGGTTTAAATTTAATATCATACATCTGCAATGTCTCATTTGATTTGATACTAACTTAACTTCAATACCACACAACCACCATTCTGTTCCCCCACCTATATGTTGTTCTTGTAACAAATTTACATATATATACATTATAAATCCAAACCCATAGGTGTGCCTTTTAATGAATTTGCATTTTAGATCCTGTAAGTAGTAAATAGTCACAAACACAAAAAAATACATTAACATTTATATTTACAAATTTTTACCCTCAGTACAGACCTTTATTTTTTCATACAGCTTCCATCTATTGTCTACTGTTCTTTTTTGTTTCAGTCTGTAGAACTACCCTTAGCATCTGATGCAGAGCTGGTCTAGAGGTAGACAAACTCCCTCAACTTTTGTGGATCTGGGAATGTCTTACACTATTCCCTGATTTTTGAAAGATGATTTACCTGATATAGGATTATTGGTTGGCAATGTTTTTCTTTCAATACTTTGAATATGTTACCCCACTGCTTTCTTGTGTCTGCGGTTTCTGGTGAGAAACTGACAATTTTAATTTAATGAGGCTCCTGTGTATATGATACATTGCTTCTCTCTTGTGGCTTTCAGGATTATCTGTATTTGGCATTTGAGAATCTCATTATAATGTGTCTCAGTGTAGATCTATTTTGGGTTTATCCAGTTTGTTGATGTTTTTTGATGCATACATTATTGTCTTTGTCAAATTTGGGATGTTTTCATGCATTATTTGACTATTCTTTCTGCCCCTTTATCCCTTTCTTCTTGTTTTGAGACTTTCATAATGCATATGTTATGCTTGATGAAGTGAAAACCATAATTATAGTGGATGCACTTGAAAGATGTTGTGCCACTTCCATCTGGCCTCCCTGGTTAATGGTGAGAAAGGTGCTGTCATTTGAAGTGTTCCTCTATATGCCATGTTGTCATTTCTCAATAGCCATTCCTTTCGATACTTTTCCTTTCTATTTACTTTTCAGAAATTTGTTTATGGAATGTCTGGATGTGGATTTCTTTGGGATTTTTCTGTTTGGAGTTTGCTGAGCTTCTTGAATCTATAGATTCATATCTTTCACCAACTTTATTCTTCAAATTTTTCAGCACTGCACTTTCACCTCTCCTCACATGAATATTAGATATTTTCTTATTATCCCATAGGTCTCTTAGACATCATTCATCTTTTAAATTTTTTAAAATTTTCTATTGTTCAGAATGGATTATTTCTATTCAAATGCACTAACTCCTTCCTCTTCATCACCATTCTGCTATTGAGCCTAACCTGTTAGCTTATTTCAGTTCTAAAATTTCCATTTGGTTCTTCTTTATATCTTCTATTTCTTTGTTGAGACTTTTTATCTTTCTGTTCATTTAAGGGTATTAACCCCTATCTTTGCAACACTTTTCTAATAGCTGCTTTGAAGTCTTTGTCAGATAATTCCTACATCTGTGTCTTCTTGGCAATGACATCTATTGTCTTTCCTAGGGAACTGAGATTTTCCCAGTTATTTGCATGCCAAGCAATTTTGGATTATATCCTGTACATTTTAAATGTAAGAGTTTCTAAGTCTTACATAGAGTTTTCATTTTATTTTGTTTTAGCTGACAATCAAGCCACTTGGATTCAGGCCACAAGGTCCAACCAGCCTACTGTGAGTTGATTTCAGTGTCAGTTCAGTTTTCAAAACATTCACAGCGTTACTGGGATCTGTCCCATGTGCACACACTACCCAGTGACCAGTCTGGGACTTGTCCAATAGTCTCTTCTGTAGCTCATTTCTCAAAAGTCCATATATGCTGTTTAGAATCACATACACATTTGTACTTCTTGTGAGTGAGCAGGTATTCACAAATAAGTTTAATTTAAGGGGTTGATTTACCAAGCTCCTCCCTGCCCACAAACTGTTGGCACTTTCTAGGGTCCTGGGGCTCACCTTTGTGTTCCTACAGCCAAAAAGCTGGGGCTTTAGTTACCCTACTCTGCTGCCTATCACAACAGTGAGAAACAACAAGGCAAAGCAGCAGGAGGGCATAGAGTGAAAAAAGAGCAACAGAGATTTTCCTTTTGTAACCACAAATCCTCTCACTAGAGAGGAAGGCTCCCTTCCCTCATGGTTTTGGATTTCTTTTTAGTAAGACTTACTTGATTCTACTAGCTAAAAAAGGCTTTTTCTTTCATAGAACCTGACACCTATATAACACACACTTTGCAAATAGTTTTTTGATGGTATCTTCTCTCCCTCAATAAGATTAAAGGGTAGAGATTCATGCCAAATGTCTGTGAAGGCAAAGTACTTTTTATTAAACTTCAATGGTAATAAACACAAAAAAGTGAAACTTCTAAAATTTCTATAACAAGCAATTAACTGCTACAGCTTTCGGAGTTAATGCTGAACTATGAAAACAGTGTTTTTCAAGAACTGTGGAAAACTTGATTGTGATAGATATAACAGGTAGAATGCTCTATTATTCTTGAACTTACACAAGAAACTTAAAACTCTGAATAGCAACAGATTACAGCAAAACATAGCTACAGAAACTGTGAAACATGCATCTTCAGCAGAACCAGTCATAATGTAGAACACAACCCAACTCGTTTGTCAACAGAAATAATTAGTGGATTTAAGGAGATCCAAGAGTTAGATGAGTAATCATCATTGATAATGTTGATACAAATGTTAATAACAATCTGATGTAGGATGGAGAAAATGTTGTTGCAGTAATTGATGTAGTATGTTCTGGTTTAATTAGAGTACAGCAATAAAGTTTGAAAGGTTAATAAGATCAGAAGACAGTACACTGAAAGAAAGGGAATGAGAAGGAATTAATGATTCAGGAGATATACTTCACTTTGATGACAAACAAATTAAGGAAAAGGATGTGTGATGGTTTGAAATTGTTATGTACCACAGAAAAGCCATGTTTTCTTTCTAATCCAATCTTATGGTGGCAGACTTCTAGTTTAAGGTGGAAACTGACTGCATTGTTTCCAGATGAATGTGACATACCCAAGTGTGGGTACCACCTTTTGACTGGATTGTTTACATGAAGATGTGACACACCAAATTTTGAGTGCGACCTTTTTTTTGCATGGACAGGGACTGGGAATCGAACCTGGGTCTCTGGCATGGTAGGCAAGATCTCTGCCACTGAGAGTGTGACCTTTTAATTAGATGGAAATGAGACTCCACCCATTCAAGGTAGGTCTTGTTTAGTTTACTGGAGTCCTTTAAAAGGGGAAACATTTTGGAGGAAGCTTAGATGCTTGGAGAACAATCGCTTCAGAGCTAAGGCAGAGACATTTGGAGATACAGAAAGAAAACAACCCTGCAGAAGCTGTTTGAAACAAAAGCCAAAGGACCAGCAGATGCCAGCCACATGCATTCCCAGCTGAAAGTGGTGTTCCAGACCCATCAGCCTTTACTGAGTCAAGGTATTCTTCCCTGGATGCCTCAGACATGTTTATGGCCTTAGAAATGTAAATTTGCAACCGGAATAAACTCCCTTTTAAAAAGCTGTTCCATTTCTGGTATATTGCATTCTGGCAGCATTTAATAAACTAATACAGGATGAAAAAATTTAAGAAGATAAAAAAGATAACGGGAAAAAATAGTTCAGGATGAAGAAAGATTTTATCACAACAGCACGGGAATTTCACAGACAGAAAAGGATTCTTATTAGAAACAAATGTAGAGATGAACTAGGATGGATATGAGATTCTGGAAGAAGAGAAGATTTGCATAAAAGTGACCTTACTCTCTCATCCAGTCACAATAATCCTTTCAGTTTCTTAAGCATAACACTTTCAGAAGCTTTTCCCACACAAAGCTCCAAATTTACACAATATACCTCTTCTGAGACAGAAGGACACTAACCTAAATTGAAATGTCCCATATCTCTGCACTTACCACCTCTCCTCTGGCTTGAGGACATTTTGATTTGTAAAAGGACTGTAAAGTATGGCAAATGAAATAGAAATTATGTCACATTAGAATTTTATACTATATCTGTTTAATTATATGACTATGAGTTTAATAAATGCCTCAATAACTTCATTCAGATAATACAAATGATGGTATAATGGTGGTTTAAAACTGGTTCAATCACAATTTTTTATATGCATATTATCAAGAGTGAAAAATATAGAACACTATTAAAAATAGTTAAAAAGGTAACACATCATAGTGCTTAATGTTTTTGTAAAAGGCTTACATCTGAATTTGATGCAAAATTCTCAGTTACATTGAAATAGTTTTTTCCCAGTGACATCATATTCAATGGTCCTACGAGTCTGGAAGAGATCGGCTATGGGTACCACTTCTTGTTTTCAGCTGTGATTGTGCAATATCAGCTAATGCACTTTGTATCTTTTCCAGAAGCATATCCCCTCGATAAACAACATCCTCCAGACATGTAGCAGCTTCATGGTTTTCTTCTTCTAGCTTATACAAGCTAGCAGCCTTTATAAGACAAAATTTAAATTTTTGAGAAATTAAAAACTTGGAAACTAAATAGAGTTGAGAAGGAAAGAAAATGCAGTAGAGGTATTTACTTTAAATCTGGATGAGTTTTCAACTACTGTGGACAGATTTCAGTGGCAGAAATTCTAAAAATCAGGTAACTTTTAAGAGGTATCCATCTATGAATTAGTAAAAAGAATGGCTTTTCAATGAGAAGTCCTTGCATTTCTATAGGTGACTTCTTTCTACACTGCCTTTTTTTCCCACATTCAGCATGGTGCCTTCCTCTAGTTCTTTGCTAGCAAGAGAGACAAATCAGAAAATAAGAAGATTCCATAAAACTTGGGGTTGGACAATTCTATAGATTTAACACAGTGCTCAGTACACTGCCCTAGGCTCACATTAATAAAAATCCAAATTTTAAATTTAAAGTAACTCTGAATATTATAATAGAAGGTATTAAATTACATGTGCCCTTTAATTCAAAATTCTCTACTACTATCAAATTTCTCAAAGGAAAAGAGATTTTTTTTACCTGTAAAGCAGCTGTAGATTCTTCACTGGGTAAGGAATCTATCAAAACATCAATGTCTTTTGCTGTTCGCGCAATCAGTGCTGCAAAAAGCTGGGCATACTCTAGAAAAACATACCACTAAAATTAGGATATTAGAAAATCTTAAATTTTTAGAAATGAAAATTTTAAGTTAGTAAAACCAGAAAACTTCATGAAACTCTTTCTGTAAAGTTTAATTTTAACACACCAACTTAAAAACTAGCTTTAATATTAACTTAAATTGATTCACTAATTAGGACAATATGGTAGTCACTTGAATAAAGATATCTGTAAACAGGAAAACTTTCTTATTAAGACCCCTCATGTAAAGTTCAGCTGACCTTCCTACAAACTCCCCTCTAAAGGAGTGACAATTTGACATATGACATAAACAGATTTGTAAGATGTTATGTGACTTGACTGTAATAATTCATTTCTTTTGTGACAAAATTTATAGTCGTATTCTCAAAGAACAATAACATTTTTAGAAAGAAGCCATAAATCAGTTGAGTTTTTCAATAAATCTAATTTTAAATAATTTTTATTTATTATAAGAAATGTGAGAGTAAACTAAGAGAGCCAAGAAAACTTATTTACCTTCTGTAGGATTGGCTGGCTGATCTTTGTTAATTGCTGTTTGAATATTACTAAAAGAGGCAGGAGGACCACACTGCTGCAACACTCCAATAGCATTACAAAACTGATCTGCAAGCTTGAAACCAAAGAAAATGTGTCAAAATTAGGAAGGATGTATTAATTTAAAGAACCTTATTGGTAATGACAACATAATACATTTCTGTAATAATAATAATCACTGAGCAAGAGAATAAAATAGAAAGGAGTAATTTTGGATAAAATAAGCCAGTTCTTAACAATGATTAAATGTTTTAAACATGCCAAAGTACTAAATTTGGTATCACTCTTAATCATGCAAAGGAACTAAGTTCAGTATCAATCTAATTGGAGTTAAATTTTTAAAAATTAACTTTTATTTAGAAATACTATATACATCTCCCCATCAAAAACTTCTCCCTCCCCGATCCTCTGGTAACCTCCTGTTCTAGTTTGCTAGCTGCCGGAATGCAACACACCAGAGACGGATTGGCTTTTAATAAAAGGGGATTTATTTTGTTGGTTCTTCAGAGGAAAGGCAGTTAACTTTCCACTGAGGTTCTTTCTTACGTGGAAGGCACAAGATGGTCTCTGCTGGTCTTCTCTCCAGGCCCCTAGGTTCCAACAACTTTCCCCGGGGTGACTTCTCTCTGCATCTCCAAAGGCCTGGGCTGAGCTGCTAGTGCTGAGATGAGGAATGCCGAGCTGCTAGGCTGTGCTACATTGCGTTCTCTCATTTAAGCACCAGCCAATTAAGTCAAACGTCACTCACTGCAGCAGACAAGCCTCCTAGCCGACTGCAGATGTAATTAGCAACAGATGAGGTTCAGGTACCATTGGCTTGTGTCCGCAGCAACAGAACTAGGTATGCTCACCTGGCCAAGCTGACAATTGAATCTAACGAACACACCTCCAATCTACTTCCTCTCTGTGAATTTGCTATTTCTAGATATCTCATATAAGTGACATCATACAGTTATCCTTATTTCACGCAGCATAATTTTTTCAAGGTTATCCACATTGCAGCATGTCTCAGAATTTCATTCCCAGTTGAATTTAAATTTGATTCAACCTAGCAGAAATAATTTAAAAAGAAATACAAAATAAATCTTTTTTTTCTGAAGGTAATAGAAATACAAATATAAGATAATATATAACTACATCTATTGAAAGCATTAAGTAGGGATTTCTTTTGGGTGTTAGTGGAAGAAAACAAATTTGGCTGGCAAGTATTTCAATACTGCCTCAAGGTTAATAAAAAAATGTGTGACTCACGTTCAAATAATCTGAACTGAAATCAGAGTAGTTACACAGGTAAAGAAATAGTAGGGAACTGGACTGCTTGAGAATGCCCCTAAGTATTCAGAAATGTATTAATCCATGACTCAAATCCTAAATTCCTGGTACAAAAAAGTATTCCTTAATTGACAGCCTTGAAGGAGATGGAGAATAACAATTTCTCACAGTCTCCATTTCCCACCAACTATTTCCAATTAGAATAAGCATTTCCACCGAGTTTCTCTACCATTATTTCAATGACAGAACTCAGAGTCAAATCTTCACAAAATTGGTTTCTTCTGCTGAACACTTAATTTGCATTGAGATTCTAGTGGCCAACCACTCTAACTTCAGACTCCTACTTTCCTTTGACCCTCAAATCCTAATAATGCTACAAATCTTTCCCTCTTTCCCTTCTATCATTACTGCTGTTGCTTTATTTCAATTCTCTCACACCAGAATTGTTACAATATCTTCCCAATTGTTTCCTAGTTTACTATGTTATTTACTCTGCTCAAAATATTTGAACTTCCTTCTCCATGATCTTCAAGATAAATCTCCAATTCTTCAAAGCTTTCTCCATGTTTCAAAGCTTTTGATAACCCAAGTCAACTCTTAAACATTTTCTACGACTCCCACTAATTTTCCTGATTAGTCATAAATTCATTTCTGACTCTGCTGCTTTGCTTGTTTTGCTACTCGTTATGGAATAGTAAATGCTCAGAAGCTGCACAAACCTGGTTCTACCATGAGCAGTTTCTGTTTTACATTTTAAATCGGGAACATTGTGATATCATAGTATTGTTTTGAGAATGAGAGAAAACACACAAAGTGTTAAACACAGTGGCTATCTGCTTTATCCTTAAAAAGCTTTCAAGATCCATTTTATGCATTTATTCAACAATCATTTAAGGAAAGTCAATTCTGTGACAAGCACTGTATATACAGAGAGTAAACAAGACACAGCTTCTGCCCTCAGGGAGTTTTCAGGATAGAGGATAAAACATTAATTTAGTAATTATACAAATAATTCATCATAAATGGTACCAACACTAATAAGACCCCCATACTTTAGTTCATTCAACTCTATATTCTACTGTTCCTCAGTCCTTACAGCTGAAAATATTAAGTCTATTGTAACTCACTAATCATATACTGTTTCTGTATATTTACATGTCTCCTGAGTATATGACATCATTACAATCAGATTACAAACTCCTTAAGGAGTATGTCCGTGTAAACATAATAGTGTTTATATGCACAGTAAGCACTCCTACTAGTTGTTACCCTAGATGCTTCTCTCCAAAATCCAATTATCAGCATGCCTATCTGGGACTTAAGGTCATATTCAACTTGTCTGTACTATCCTTACAGTTAAGTGATATGCATGCAAAGCAAAAGTTTCCCTAAAATAATATCTCTAACGAGCAGCAACAATATAATTTGATATTATAAAACCTCCAAGGAGTCTCCCTGAGGAAGGTTGACTGGTAGCTCAGTCAACTCACTGAAAAGTAATGTTCATCTTGATGCATTCATCAAAATTCGGGAGCTGATGCTCTCAGCCTTAAAAGTTTCTATTTTATTCACAGAGTATATCAGTTTCTCACAAGTGGACTCATACTCTTCAAGCATACAAAGATTGATGTATTAACAAGAATATCAACCTATTAGTGAAAAGAAACTGGCAAGAAGATCAGGTACTTGTTTTCCAGTCAGCATTTTCTTTCTCTTTAAGTAACCTTCCTGAGACAAATTATAATCAGAATGATAAAGAAAAATACAACTACCAACTGAAAACTATTACATTTCTAATGGTAATAAGTATATGCATCCTTTGGTCTGCAGTTACTTTCCACTTAGACATAGTAAATAGGAAAAAGGATGATCAGGATAAAAAATAAGAGAGGTTACTTGCAAGACTTAACCTATAATAGGGAATAAACTTACTGGGAGACATAAAAATAAATGGAAAGATATACCCATTCAGGGATTTAAAAACTCAATAATATAAAGATATCAGGTCTCCCAAATTGATTAATAAACTGAATCCAATCAAAATCCCAACAGGTTATGATTTTATTTTTGTGGTAGAACCGGATAAATTAATTCTAAAATTTATACAGAAGTAGGAAGGGTCAAGACACCCTTAAAGAGTAAGAACAAAATGAATTACTTAAGAGAGTGAGGAAGTGTGCAGGGATAAAGACCAATGGTTCAGAAGGTAACCCCCAAAAATATCCATGCATATTTGAACGCTTGATATGACAACACTGCCAGTCCAAGTGGATATCTGGGAAAAACGTGAAACTGGATCCCAATTCTCACAAAAACCAATCCCAGACAGATTAAAGACCTAAATGTAAAAGGCAAAAGGTAAAGTATTAGATAACATAGGAAAATATCTTCATGATCTTGGGAAAAGGGAAGACTTCTTAAACAAAACAGAAAAAAGCAATAGCCAAAAGAAAAAAATACTGATAAATTCTACTACATTAAAATGGATTAACTTCTATTCATACAGGCACCACAGAATAAAAAGACCAGAAGCAGGAGATATCTGCAACCCGTAAAACCATTAAAAGACTGGTATCCAAAATATGTAAGTAATTCCTCATTAAGACAATGAGAGAAAAATGGGCAAAGGACACAGACACGGACTTCAAAAAAAAGAGTGTGATAGTTAGGTTCAGGTGTCAAGTTGGCCAGGTGAAGGTGCCTAGTTTTACTGCTGTGGACATGAGCCAATGGCATGTGAAGCTCATCTGTCACTGGTTACATCTGCAGTCCGCTAGGAGGTTTGCCTGCTGCAATGAATGATGTTTGACTTAATTAGCTGGATGCTTAAATGAGAGAGCTCAAAGTAGCACAGCCCAAGCAGCTCAGGACACCTCATCTCAGCACTCACAGCTCAGCCCAGGCCTTTGGAGATGCAGAAAGGAATCACCTGGGGAAAGCTGTTGGAACCCAGAGGCTTGGAGAGAAGGCCAGCAGAGATCGCTCTGTGCCTTCCCATGTAAGAAAGAACCTCCGTTGAAAGTTAGCTGCCTTTCCTCTAAAGAAATATACATATTTAACTAAATAAATTCCCTTTTATTAAAAGCCAACCCATCTCTGGCATGTTACATTCTGGTAGCTTTGGCAGACTAAAACAAAGAGGAACTCCCCTCAAAATGCCATGTTATCACATAAAAGGTAATCAGCTTCCTTAGCCATCAGGGAAATGAAAATTTAAAACACAAGATACGATTACACATCCATCAGGAAGGTTAAATATGAAAAAGATGGGCATCAAATGTTAATGAAGATATGAAGTAATAAACTCTCTACCACTTGCTGTGTAAAACTGTAGATTGACCAAGGAATTCTTAGTGGAGGAATAAGACCAACAGAAACCCATTCACTGTGCACCAAAAGACAACTACTTTAATGTCCACAGGAACACTATTTCTAATTTCCAAAAACTAGACACAAGCAAATGCTCATCAAGAAAGAAATTATCGTATGTTAAGAAGATGAAATACTATAAAGCTATGAAAAAACTCTACCCACAACATAGAAGAATCACTAAATGTTGACCAAAAGAAGTCAAACAATGGAATATTTATGAATATATGCAATTAAAAAAATTTAACTATATTGTTTAGCGATGCATAAATGGATAGTAAAACTACAAGAAAAGCAAGCAGATTATCACAAAAGCAATGATGGTTTTAATCAAGAGAGGGAGCAAATGTTGATAATAATATATTTCTTGACCTCATTAATGTATCATGGATGTTTGCCTTGTAACTATTTTTCTCTAAGTATGCTATTTAACCATGAAAAAGGAAATATATTTGTTAGCGACCATGGGCAATGCCCTTTCTTTCATCTGGGGAGTAATGTATGTTTCAGTGACTTTCCTTTTTTATGCCTCTCCATTTTATTTCCTTAAAAAATTAAAAGGTTTACCTTAATGACCTCTCTATCGCTATTGTAATTGTGTCGATTCTATATTTAGCAATGAGGTAAATACCTTTATGTTCATATGTACACCTCATTCTGGTCCTCTCTTTAGATCCTAAAGGTGATAACTGCAACCAACCTTCACTTAAAATACAATTCTAAACATCCACACTAACCCATTCCTCTATCTACTCATCCCCCTAAATTTCCTTCAATTATACTTTCTTCTATGCCAAGGAATGGCTGAGAAATGGAACAAGATTTTTGTCCTATACTGAAAGAACGAAATAGGAAAAAACAAACTTGTCACCTCACCATCACTCCCAATACCACATCACCCGAATCTAAAAGTATTGGTAAAGAAATTCTCTTGGCCAACATTTAATTACAAAGAGAGAGAATTACAAAGGAGAGAACTATAGAGAGATGGCAGAGAAGGAAGCTCCAAGAATCATTTCCTCCAACAGAATGACTATTAAGCAGGCAGAAACTGTTTAAATCAATGATTTTGAAACTATGGAGCTATGATTTTGGAAATACAATGTACAAAGACAGAATCTGTGCCAACGAAAGTGGGGGGATGGAGGGAGACATAACTGTCTATTCGTATGCTACTGAAGTAAAGCTGGTATCAAATAAAATGATTGCATATATTTTAACCCCATAGTAACCAAAAGGAAAAATATATTGAGGTAGAAATAAGAAGGGACTCAAAATGGTACAAAACAAAAAAACCAAATAAATATGAAAGCAAGCATTAATGGAAAAATAGAGGGACAAAAAAATGTATAAGACTTACAAAGACTAAATAGCAAAAGAAAGTCCTGCATCATCAGTAGTAATATAAAATGTAAATCTATGACACTCTCTAGTCAAAGGCAGAGATTGGCAGATGCATCTAAAAAGATGCATCTTAAATTTAAGGACATAAGTAGGCCAAAAGTATAAGTAAGGAAAAAATATACCCTGCGAGTACGAGTCAAAAGCTAGCTACTGATATCAGATACAACAGACTTTAAGTTAAAAACAGTTATGAGAAGCAGTGGGGATAGGCCAAGCCCTCAGTTGTGGGGTTTGTTCATATGAAACTTATCCCCACAAAGATAAGCTAAGCCTACTTAAAATTAGGCCTAAAAGTCACCTCCAGAGAACCTCCTTTGTTGCTTAGATGTGGCCTATCTCTCTCAGCCAACACGGCAAGCAAACTCACTGCCTTCCTCTTCTCTATATGGGACATGACTCCTAGAGGTGTAAACTTCTCTGGCAACCTGAGACAGAAATCCTACAATGAGCTGGGACTCAGCATCAAGGGATTGAGAAAACCCTCTTGACTAAAAAAAGGAAGAGAGAAATGAGACAAAAAGTGCCAGTGGCTTAGAGATTTCAGAGTCAAGATGTTATCCTGGAGGTTATTCTTAACCTCATTATATAGATAACCCCTTTTCAGTTTAAGGTGCATTAGAGAGGCTAAAGGGAAGTGCCTGAAACTGTAGAGCTGTGTTCCAGTAACCATGTTTCTTGAAGATGACTGTATAATGATATGGCTTTCACAATGTGACTGGGTGACTGTGAAAACCTTGTGTCTGATGTTCCTTTTATCTATGGTATGGACAGATGAGTAAAAAATATGGATAAAAAATAATAGGGGAACAAATGTTTAAATTGAGTGGATTAAAATACTAGTGATCAATGAAAGGGAGTGGTAAGGAGTTAGAAAAAAAAATAGGGGGGCAAAGTTTTAAAAATGTTAGGTAGACGGAAATACTAGTGGTCAATGAGAGGGAGGGGAAAGGGGTATGTTATGTATGCGTGTTCTCTTTTTATTTCTTTCTCTGGAGTGATGCAGATGCTCTAAGAAACAATCATGGTGATGAATATACAACTATGTGATGATATTGTGAGCCACTGGTTATACACCAAGTATGGAATATTCATATGTTAAGAATGTTCATGTTTGTGTGCTGTTTTGTTTCGTCAATAAAAACATTTTTTAAAATATTAAAAATTTAACAGCTTTACTTAAAATTGACCATAGGCAAATACTGAAAATTTCATACAATCCAAGAAAAAGTATTGCCATCTCAAAATTAAGTTTACCTATTTTGAATCCCCAGTAATACCCCAAGAAAACATGCCATGCATTATGATAGTTCACAATCTTGTTTTCCATCTCATATTTTTTCTGATAACTTTTTAAAAACCGTTTATTATCTTAACACTCAATGATGTACATTCTTTGGCAAAATACTGTGTATTAGGATTATTGCACTACCCACTGTGCTTGGTGCTGGGCATATTATGGTGGACAAGGCAGACTGTAAAATCATAGCTCTTATGACACGTACAATCTATGTACAGGTCCTTGTCACACATGGGCATAGAGTTGGAGCACAGGAAATCAGCAGCAACAGCAGCATAACATTTAAGCCTTTATTATGCACCACATACTGTTAACTTCTTTATGAGGATTAGCTCATTTGAGCTTCATGGTAGCCCTGTCATGGAAGGACTGTCATTATTTCCATTTCACGGTTGAGAAATATGAAGCACCAAGTCCAAAGTCACACAGCAAAGAAACGGAAGGCAGGGGATCTAACTCAGACCCTGCATTGACCACTATGCTGTGGTATAAGACATGCCCTTTCAACTTTCAAGGTTCTCTTCACCAGTCTTGTTAAAGCTGTTTTTCTGTTAAACTTAAAGAAGGTGTTCTAGTTTGCTAGCTGCCAGAATACAATATACCAGAAACAGGATGGCTTTTAAAAATAGGAACTTAATGAGTTTCTAGTTTACAATTCTAAGGCCAAGAAAATGTCCCAATTAAAACAAGTCTATAGAAATGTCCAATCAAAGGCATCCAGGGAAAGATACCTAGGTTCAAGAAGGCCGATGAAGTTCAGAGTTTCTCTCTCAAGTGAGAAGGCACATGGTGAACACAGTCAGGGCTTCTCTCTCAGCTGGAAAGGCAAAGGGCGAGCACAGTGTCATCTGCTAGCTTACTCTCCTGGCTTCCTGTTTCACGAAGCTCCCTGGGAGGTGTTTTCCTTCATCATCTCCAAAGGTTGCTGGCTTATGGGCTCTCTGCTTCTCTGTGAATCTCTCTCATTCTCCAAAATGTTTCCTCTTTTATAGGACTCCAGAAACTATTCAAGACCCACCCAAATGGGTGGGACATGCCTCTACCTAATCCAGCTCAACAACCACTCTTGATTAAATCACATCTCCAGGGAGATGATCTAATTACAGTTTCAAGCATACAGTACTGAATAGGGATTAGAAGAAATGGCTGCCTTAACAAAATAAGATTAGGATTAAAACATGGCTTTTCTAGGGTACATACATAATTTCAAACCAGCACAGAAGGCAAAAAAGCCAGTTAGCATCAACATGGTTATCATATAATTCATGCTGTAGAGCATATGCATTCTACTTGGGGGAGAACTTCAAACACACCAACACTCTGTTATTTTAAATATACTTCTAACAAGCCTGTATATCTGACGTCATAGCTCACAATACCCTGATAGGATCATGCCAGGAACTGGATAATGATTTAAGAAAAGAATTACTACAAACAGGCAGAATTGTAGCCCAAACCAAAAGAATGAAAGTTATCACTGAAGGAGAAAAAAAAAAACAACTAGAATTTAAAAACAAACAAAAACATAGCATGGCAGCCATTCCTTTTCTTGGAAGTACACAAAATTCATTTGGATAAAATTTTCTACATTTATCAAGAATAAGTTAAAAGTTAAATAAGAATAATAAATAAGTTAAATATCTAATATGTATTCTTAGAAAATACATATATATTAGGAAATTGCATGACAAAATAATATTAAAGATAAACTTTATCTGGAAAAGTCATATGTAGAAAAATATTCTGATGTTTATCTGTTAACCATTGTATATCCAGCAGCTAATATAATACCAGCTATGTAACTATTTGTTGACTAAATGATAAATGAATACTATATAAATAACACATATTGCATATGTTCTTTTGAGGAAAGCAAACAATTTTTTTAAAAATATGGTTTAACCCAAGATGCTATATTGAAGTAAAATGTATACAAGACTTAGAATGGAAAAAAATTAAAAATCAAACTTCTACTCCCAGTTCTGCAGTTGAAAAACTTTGGGCTTTACCTCACTCATCTAACAAAGAAGTTAAACTGTTGATTTCTAAGTGCTTTCCTAGTTTTGAATTCCATGACTTTTGACTAGGCATATGATTCTTTTATATGGACAGAATATTTTAAGTGTGTGTTTCATGGATGTAAAGTGTTTGAGGAATAATTCATTTAATGATTCATGAATAATTATACAATTGTATGATATTGTATGACTATTGCAGAATGTATGTAAAAGATAAGTAAAAAAAAGAAAAACAAGAAGAAATTAGGCACTTAAAGAAATAGAATATATGAACTGGAAGTTAACTCAAGAGATATTTAGTAGATTTTTGCAAATTTATTTTTTTCCTATCATCTCATTAAATTTCTTTATGGTAGAAATTTTGTAATATAAAAAAATGAAACAAAACAGTTGCAAGGAACAAAGACAGCTTTTATATACAAATAAAGGCGTCAATTCAACAAGAAGACATAACAATTATAAACATACATGCACCTAAGAGCAGAGCCCCAAAATATATGAAGGAAATACTGACAGATTTGAAGGAAGAAACTGATGGTTCAACTTAATCGCTGGAAACTTTTTTTTTTTTTGCACTGAAGTAGTTTCCTTGACCAGAAGCAATGCTGTGTGGAATTTTGTTGGAAACTTTAATACAACATTTTTAATAAAAGGATACAACATCTAGACAGAAGATCAATAAGGAGAAAGAAGACTTGAACAATACTTTAAACCAATTAGATCTACCAGACCTACGTAGAACCCTTCACCCAACAACACAATACACATTCTTCTCGAGTGCATATGGATCATTTTCCAAGACAGACCATATCTTAGGTCATAAAATGAGTCTCAATAAATTAAAAAATATTGAAGTCATACAATATATCTTCTCTGACCACATGAAGCCAAAAATGAACCACAGAGGGGAAAGTGGAGAATTCACAAATACTAGGAAATTAAACAACATACCCTTAAACAACCAGTGGGTGAAAGAGGAATACACAAAGGGAAACAGAAAATATCTTTAGGCAAATAATAACAAAAATACAACATACCAAAATTCATAGTACACAACAAAGGCAGTGCTGAGAGGGAATTTATAGTTCCAATCAGTTACATTAAAAAAGAAGAAAGATTTCAAATCACAGAGCTAATCTCTAAATTGGAAGAACTAGAAAAAGAAAAGCAAACTAGACCAAAGAAAGCAGAAAGAAGGAAACAAAGATTAGAGAGGAGAGAGATGAAATAGAGAAATTTTTTAAAAATAGAGAATTAACCAAAACAAAATATGATTCTTGAAAATATCAATAAAACTGTCAAACTTCAGCTAGACTGACAAGAAAAAGAAAGAGAGAGGACATAAATAACTGAAATCAGAAATGAAAATGGGACATTACTACCTACCCCATGGAAATAAAAAACACTATATGAGGATACTATGAACAACTGTATGTCAACAAATTAGATAACCTAGTTGAAATGGACAAATTCCTAGAAACACACAAACTACCTAGACTGACTCAAGAATAAGTAAAAAAAAAAAAAAAATTGAATGTGGTAATAATCCATATGATAATACTGTGAGCCACTGATTGTATACTTTCAGATGGATCAAATGCTGTGTGAATATATCTCAATAAAATAGCATTTTTAAAGAAGAAATTATCCAAAAGAAAGAAAGAAAGAAATAGAAAACCTCAACAAACCAATAACTAGTAAAAATAAAAAATAAAAAAAAGCGTAAGAGAAAAGCCCAGGAGCAGATGGCCTCACTGTGGAATTTTCCACACATTCCATGCATAATTATCACCAATCCTCCTCAAATTTTCCCCTCAAATCAAAGAGGAGAGAGCACTCCTTAATTCATTCTGCAAGGCCAACATCACCCTCAAAGGAAAGTGAGATAAAGACACCACAAGGAAATTTCAGACCAGTATCTCTTTTGAATATAGATGCAAACCTCCTCAACAAAAAACTAGCAAACCAAATCCAACAGCACATTAAGAGAATTATACCATGACCAAGTGGAATTTATCCCAGGTATGCAAGGATTGTTCAATATAAGAAAACCAATTAATTAACAATATTAATTAACATTAACAGAATGAAGGGAAAAAAACATGATCATCTCAATCGATGTAAAGAAGGCAACTGACAAAATCCAGCACCACTTTATGATGAAAACACTCAGAAAGCTAGGAATAGAAGGAAATTTCTTTAACATGATAAAGGACATATATGAAAAACCCACAACTAATATCATATTTAATGAGGAAAAACTGAAAGTTATCCCTCTAAGATCAGGAAAAAGACAAGGATGCTGGCTGTCACACTGATATTCACTATTGTACTGGAATTTCTGCCAGAGCAAATTAGTTAAGAAAAAGAAGGAAAAGGCATCAAAATTGGAAGGGAAGATGTAAAACTTTCTCTATTTGCAGATAACATGATCCTACATACAGAGAATCCTATAAAATCTACAACAAAGCTCCCAGAGCTAATAACTGAATTCAACAAACGTGGTCGGGTACAAGATTAACACACAAAATCTAGTAGTGTTTCTATAAACTAATAATGAATAATCAGAAGAAGGAATCAAATATCTAGGAATAAAGTTAACCAAGGATGTAAATGAATTGTGTATAGAAAACTACAAAGCAATGCTAAGAGAAATGAAGGAGGACCAAAATAAATGAGAGTATATTTCATATTCATTGACTGGAAAACTAAATATTCTTAAATGTCAACTCTACATTGACTTACAGCTCAATGCAATCCCAATAAAAATTTCAACAATCTTCTCTAGGGAAATGGAAAGGCCAATCATCAAATTATATGGAAGGTTAAAGTGACCCCCAAACAGCCAAAGCAATCTTGAAAAAGAACTAAGTTGAAGGACTCACACTTTCTGATCTTAAAATTTTTTACAAAGCCACTGTAATCAAAACATCTATGGTACTGGCACAAGGACAGACATATAGACCAATGGAATCAAATTGAGAACTCAGAAATTAATCTTCACATCTATGGCTAACTGATTTTTCACAAGGGGGCAAAGACTACTCAATCAGTTAAGAAGAATCTCTTCAACAAATGGTGCTGGGAAAACTAGATCTCTATTTACAAATGAATGAAGATGGACCGCTATCTCACACATCATACAAAAATCAACTCAAAATGGATCAAAGACTTAAATATAAGAGCCAGAACTATAAAACTCTTAGAAGAAAAAACAGGGAAGTATCTTCAAGACCTTGTATTAGGAAATGGTTTCTTCAACTTTATACCCAAAGCACAAGCCACAAAAGAAAAAACAGATAAATGGGACCTCAACCAACTTGAAAATTTTGTGCAAAAGACTTTATCATGAACATAAAACAACCTACCCAATGAGAGTAAACATCTGGAAACCACATATCCAATAAGGGATTAATATCTGTAATATATAAAGAAATCCTTCAACTCAACAAATAGACAACCAATCCAGTGTTAAAAATAGGCAAAAACTTGAATAGACATTTCTCTAATAAATAAATGGCCAAAAATCACATAAAAATATACACAACATCATGCGTCATCTGGGACATGCAAATCAAAATCATGAGACACCATTTTACACCCACTAGAAAGGCTTCTATTAAAAAAAAAAATCAAACAGAAAATTACAAGTGTCGGAGAGGAAGTGGAGACACAGGAATACTCATTCATTGCTGGTAGGAATGTAAAATGGTGCAGCCACTATGGGAAGACAGTTTGACAGTTCCTCAGAAAGTTAAGTATAGAATTACCATATGACCCAGCAATTTCACTACTCGGTATATATCCCCCAAAAATTTAAAGTAGGGATTCAAACTATTTGTACACCGAAGTTCATAGCGTCATTATTCATACTTGCCAAAAGATAGAAACAATCCAAGTGTCCACCAACTAATAAATGGTTAAACAAAAGCGGTTTATTCACACAAATGAATTTTATTCAGAATAAGGAATGAAGTTCTGATACAGGTGATAAAACTGATGAACCTTGAAGACATTATGCCGAGTGAAATGAGCCAGATATAAAAGGACACACATTGTATGATCAAACTGATATGAAATAATCAGAATAAGCAAATTCATAAAGTTAGAATCCAGAATACAGGTTACTATGGAATGCGGTGGAGGTAGAGAATAGGGAATTAAGGCTTAAACTATAGAGGGTTTCTATATAGGACAATGCAAAAGTTTTGGTAATGGATGGTGGTGAAGTTAGCACAACATTTTGAATGTATAAAAGCAATGAATTAGATATCTAGTAATGTAATTAAAACGGGAAATGCTATGTTGTATACATGTGGTTAATTTTTTTTAGTTCAAGGAACTGCACAACATAGTAAACTGTAAGTTAAGCCATCGACTACAGTTAATAAATTACAAAAATGAGCTTTCGTTAACTCTAACAAATGAATCATACCAATGCAAGTTTTTAATAAAAGTATTTAATACGGGAATCCTGTATTTTATGCATGAATCTTCTGTAAACTCACAATTTCTTCATTAAAAAAAGGTTCGAACACCAAGAACGGGTCGCCTTGGTGTATTAGTACCGATAACGGAAAAAAAAAAAAAAAAGATCTGCTTCCTACCCCCCTCTTCCGCCCCCTTAGAAGAGAATCCATAAACACCACTGACAAGAAATAAAACTTCTCAGAAAATTTGACAGGACCCTGGAGCACAAGAATCATAGTGGACTGCTGGGAAGGAGAGAGATCCTACGCTTCCCCTTCTCACTCTACCTGTTCCCTCCAGGAGCTCTGCGCAAAGCCCCCGCTGCCCGCCTCAATCTTCCCAGAGTTCCGAGGGGCCTCCTGCCATCCTACACTTTATACTGAGGCACCGCCTTCGTCCGTCCCCACGTCCAGGTTTATTTCTCGGGCCCTCTTCCTCCTTTGCTTTACCTTAGGAAAGGGGTAGACAGAGACAAATCTAAAGAATCCACTCACCGAGTTCACAGCATCTTGCAGCTGCGTGAGCCGATCCGCCATGTTGATGGCTCACGTAAAGCGACGCTGCAGCCTCTGCTCGTGCGCGATTGGGCGGCGCTAGTCGGGTCTTGGCCAATCACAGGGTGAAGTTGTCAGAAGAGGTGGAGTCGGAGTGCTCTCTGGGCAAGACTTTCTCAGATTAACTTTAAATTGATTCAGCTGGAACTCTTTTTGAGGAACTTGATGACAGTTCGGAGTCCGATTAGCTAGTAGGGCTGAAACTCTTCTCGAGGTTGTTAGGTGTTAAACACTTTGTGGCGACTATGGGACTCGGTGGGGGGCGGGGGTTTAAAGCATTTTTTTCTACCCTCCGCCACCATGTTTTAATTTTATAACAGCGTCTTAGACTACTTATTTTACGTTACTTTTATTTTCCAGGTGGACCATAAAACATATACCCAGCATGCAACTCCAAATACTTGGGAGTCACGATACCGACTTTAAACTCAGAAAATCCAAAGTAAAATTCACTAGACAACCGGGAAGTTCTGGTTGGAGTCCCTCCCTTGTTGTGTAGGGTCACGGAAGGGCTTAGCGAACTGGAGACTGGGTGCAAGCTGTTCGCGTTAATTCAGCGTGTGGGTGTACTGGGGAGTCTGACGCACGTGAAATGGAAACCGTCCAAAACAACTGAGTACTAGGCTGTATTGACTGTTAGAAAAGTACCGCGTAGTGAGATCTCCATGGGCTAAGGTGAGGCGTGAGAGAAGAGGAGGGTCGGTGGAGAGGAACATGGAGGTTTTACAATGTGTAGTCAGAAGAGGAGAGTTTCCTGGAAATAAGCGAGATTCATAGGTTGGGTAGGTTGCATTTTTAAAAGATACTCAGCGCAATTTAGACTCAGAATAGAGACCTATTTAAGTGTGAAGAGAGCTAATGTAAATTTGTTATTTAAGGAAAGTTATCCTGCAAGGGCTTGGGGGATAGCCTGAAAAGAAATGAGCCTAGAATCAGCAAATAACAGCTTTGTGGACTTTGAATAAACTCAGATACCGTCTTTCTCAAGGATTAGGCTGATTATCCCTGATTACCCTCCTAGGGTTGGAGGAGGGTGGGGGAAACAATCAATTGGGTAACTCTCTTGCTGGATTTATCCCAACCCTTGCTCGAGGGCTCGTCTCTGACTTTTCCTGGCATCTCACTCTCCATCCCTAAGCCTTCAAAGTTCCTGTTGGGGCTTTATTAGAAAGTAGGTGAGGCGACTCTTTCAAAATGGGGCTAATGAGCGGTGACTCTAGTTTGTTAAGAATAGTTTGGGGGGAATCTGTGACTTTTTTTCTCCTACCTGGTACAATACATGTACCTTATTGAATGCCTGCCGTGTGCCAGATGTGTATGTTGGGCGCTGAATTTTCAAAGATGAGTAAACCAGGGACTCATTAGGAGGAAGATTTTGCAGTTATCCAAGAGTGGGATGAGTTAAATTTAAATTAGGATTTTAATTCTGGTAAATGAAGAAAGGAGGCTAAAACATGTTTTTGAGGAAAATTTAACATGGATTGGTGATTGGTTAGATAAGACGGGATAAATGAAAGAATGCACTAAATGAGAATACTGAGTTTTTCAGCCTGACTCATGAGAACTTGGGCTCCTGGAGTAGAGGAGCCTCTTCAAGATAACTCATATTAGTACACACCTTGCTTCTAGATTTTCAGTTGCCTTGCAGAGACTACAGGTTGAAGACAACTATTTCTACCCGATTTTCAAGGTTTGCTGTAATCCAGCTCCAGCAAAGAGATCCAGCCTCACCTCCCAATCATTTTCTGAGTGAAATAAACCTCTGCTTCAGTCAAAGCCCCTGAATCCTTGTTTTCCCCAGTTTTTTTTTTTTTTTTTTTTTTTTTTTTGGCCATGGGCTCTGTTTTATTTTTCCAACTGCTAAAACAAACAGCATACAATGGGTTGGATCAAACAACAAGAATTTATTGGCTCAAGGTTTTGAGGCTAGGAGAAGTCCCAGATTGAGCATCAGCAAGGCAATGCTTTCTCACTGAAACTGTGGCATTCTGGGGCTGGCTTGTCTTTTCTCTTCTGACCTGTGGCAAATGCACATGGCAGCATCTTCTCCTTTCTCTCTGGGTTCTGATGTTTTCCGGCTCCTGTGGCTTCTTTTCCATGTCCAATTTCCTTTGCCTTTAAGTACTTCAGCCATACTGGATTAAGGCTCATTCAGTTCAGACACACCTTAACTAATAACAACTTCTGAGGTCCTATTTACGAATGGGTTCCCACCCATAAGACCAAGAGTTGGAATCTGAACATGTCTTTTGTGAGGAGGACGTGATTCAATACCTAACAGGCTCTTTTTTTTTTTTTTTTATGCTACATAACCACATACAAACACAAACATTCTTGTCATATGAACATTCCATTCTTGCTATATAATCAATAACTCACACTTTCATCACATAGTTGTATATTCATCATCATGATAATTTCTTAGAACTCCTGCATCAATTCAGAAAAAGCAATAAAAAAAACAGAAAAAAATTCATACATACCATACCCCTTACCCCTCCCCTTCACCAATCACCAGTATTTCAATCTACTAAATTTATTTTAACATTTGTTCCCCCTATTATTTATTTATTTTTAACCCGTATGTTTTACTTGTCCATCGATAAGGTAGACAAAAGGAGCATCAGACACAAGGTTCTCACAACCACACAGTCCAACTGTGACAGCAGTATCATCATATAGTTATCTTCAAGAAACATGGCCACCAGAGCACAGCTCCACATTTTCAGGCAGTTCCCTCCAGCCTCTCCATTACACCTTAACTAAATAGGTGATATCTATTTAATGTGTAAGAATAACCTCCAGGATAACCTCTCGACTCTTTTTGGAATCTCTCAGCTATTGACACTTTGTCTCATTTCGCCCTTCCCCCTTTTGGTCAAGATTTTCTCAATCCCTTGATGCTGAGTTCCAGCTTATTCTAGGATTTCTGTCCCACGTTGCCAGGAAGGTCCGCACCCCTGGGAGTCATGTCCCATGTGGAGAGGGGGAGGGCAGTGAGTTTGCTTGCTGTATCAGCGGAGAGAGAGAGGCCACATCTGAGCAACAGAAGAGGTTCTCTTGGGAGTGACTCTTAGGCCTAATTTTAAGTAGTCTTAGCTATCCTTTGCGGGGTTAAGTTTTATGTGAGCAATACCCAAATTGGAGACTCGTCCTATTGCTTTGGCTGTTCCCACTGCCTGTGAGAATATCAAGAATTCTCCCCTTGGGGAAGTTGAATTTTCCCCCTTTCTCACCATTCCCCCTAGGGAACTCTGCAAATACTTCCCTATTCACTGTTCAAATCGTTCTGGGATTTATCTGGGCATCACTCTGGCAAACCTACAAAATCTCATGAACAGCCTCCTTTTTAAAAAAATATTTTTATTGAGCTATCTTCACACACCATATAGTCCATCTAAAGTATACAATCAATGGCTCACAATATTGTCACATATTTGTGTACTCATCACCATGATCATTTTTTAGAACATTTGCATCACTCCAGGAAAAGAAATAAAAAAGAAAAACCATAATCCCCATACCCCTTACCTCTCCATATCACTTACCACTAGTATTGCAATGTACCCAATTTTTTAACCCCTTATTCCCCTTTTATTATTTATTTATTGTCATTTTTTTACTCATCTGCCCATACCCTTGGAAAAAGGAAGCATTAGCCACACGGGTTTCACAATTACATGGGCACACTGTAAAAGCTGTATAATTATATAGTGCTCTTCAAGAATCAAGGCTACTTCCAATGTTCTGGAGCAGCTAGAAGGAAAAATCTGAGATGATGGTATGGTAGCCCATGATAAACTTTGGGATGCTTTGAAAACTGCTTTTTTTCTTTGCTTTGTTTATGTGTTATACAATATTAAAAACAGTTTAAAAAAAACTATGTTGTAAACAGCTATACGTAAATAATTCTTGAGGAAGATCTATCAGCAGGCATGTCTACTGTCATAATGCTATTAAAAAGCAACAGCTTTCTTACCCTAAAAAAAATACACTGTGAACTAAAAAGGGATATCTATATAATGCATAAAAATAAACACTAGGATAACCTCTCGACTCTGTTTGAAATCATTTGGCCACTGAAACTTTGTTTTGTCTCATTTCTTTCTTCCCCTTTTTGGTCAAGAAGGTTTTTTCATTCCTATGGTGGCAGGTCCCAACTCATCTGAGGGAGTCATGTCCCATGCTGCCAGGGAGATTTACACCACTGGGAGTCATGTCTCACATAGTGGGCAGTGAGTTCACCTACTGAGTTGGTTTAGAGAGAGAGGCCACATCTGAGCAACAAAAGAGGTTCTCTGGATGACTCTAAGGCATGATTATAAATAGGGTTCACTTCACCTCTGCAGCAGTAATTTTCATAGGGGTGAGCCCCAAGATCTAGGACTCAGCCTATTGAATTGGTTGTTCCCAATACTTGTGAGAATATCAGGAATTCCCCACATGGAGATGATTAATATTTCCTCCTTTCTCCCCAGTTCCCCAAGGGGACTGTGCTGGTTTGAAAGAATGTATGTCCCCTAGGAAAGCCTTTGGAGATGAAGAAGGAAAACACCCCCAGGAGAGTTTCATGAAACAAGAAGTTAGGAGAGAAACTAGCAGACTTCACCATGTTTGCCATGTGCCTTTCCAGTTGAGAGAGAAACCCCGTACTTCATCGGCCTTCTTGAACCAAGGTATCTGTGGTAGTTAGGTTCAGGTGTCAACCTGGCCAGGTGAATGTGCCTAGTTCTGTTGCTGTGGACATGTGCCAATTGTATGCAAACCTCATCTGTTGCTCATTACATCTGCAGTCAGCTAACAGGTGTGCCTGCTGTACTGCATGATGTTTGATTTAATTGGCTGAATGCTTAAATGAGAGAGCTCAACGTAGTACAGCCCAGGCAGCTTTGCATACCTCATCTCAGCACTCACAGCTCAGTCCAGGCCTTTGAAGATGCAAAAAGGAATCACCCTGGGGAAAGTTGTTGAACCCAGAGGCCTGGAGAGAAGGCCAGCAGAGATTGCCCTGTGCCTTCCCACATAAGAAAGAACCTCAGTTGAAAGTTAGCTGCCTTTCCTCTGAAGAGCTATATGTCAACTAAATAAATCCACTGTTATTGAAAGCCCATCCATCTCTGGTGTGTTGAATTCCAGCAGCTAGCAAACTAGAACAGATTTGGCACTGGAGAGAGGGGTGCTGCTTTTGTTTGCAAATACCAGATATGTTGGAACTGTTTTTTGGATGGATAAGAGGAATTTTGGAGGAACTGTGAAGAGAATGATGGAGAAGTCCTGGAGTGCTTGAAGAGACTGTTGGTGTAAACCACTGCCAATCTGGACAAAGGGGGACACAAAAGGGACAAACTGGAGTTTGCAGGGAGAGACCATGGAAGCTCAGGTCTGAAGCCAAGAAACCTCAGCCAGGAGAGTGGATCTACCCTGGATCCATATGGAGAGGGTGAGTTTACCCTAAAGCGCGAGGATGAGTCTCCCACCTCGTTGCAGTGGAAGAGTTGTGCTGCCTCAAGCCTTTGAGAAGGTAGAAGCATGCTCCTTGGGGGACTGGGGAGAGCCTGGCTGCCACCACATGGAGGGGTTGAGCATGTGCCCTGGAAATGGCAGAGAGCCCAGGTGTAGCCCCGATGCCTGGAGAGAGTGGAGTCGAGGAAAAGGTGGTCTCCTCAATGTTCCCCAAGGTTGATTTGGAAAAAGGCGGGCCACTGCATAGGCCCTTGGAAAGGGTGGGACTGCCACTTTCTAAAGCTGAAGGATAAATGACTTTCAGACTTTGAAATCCAATGGTGTTTGCCCAAAGAGAATTTGTGCCACTTTAATATCGTTTAAGGTGATGAATATAGTTGCCAAGTTGACAGGGGGTGGACATGTGGTAATTAGGTTCAGGTGTCAGCTTGGCCAGGTGACGTGCCTAGTTGTTACTGTGGCCATGTACCAATGGTACGTGAACCTCATCTGTTGCTCATTACAGCTGCAGTCGGCTAACAGGTGTGCCTGCTGTAACGAATGATGTTTGATTTAATTGGCTGGTTCTTAAATGAGAGAGCTCAACGTAGTACAGCCCAAGCAGCTTAGCATACTTCATCTTAGCACTCGCAGCTCAGCCCAGGCCTTTGGAGATACAGAAAGGAATCACTCCAGGGAAAGTTGTTGGAACCCAGAGGCCTGGAGAGAAGGCCAGCAGAGATTGCCCTGTGCCTTCCCACATAAGAAAGAACCTCAGTTGAAAGTTAGCTGCCTTTCCTCTGAAGAGTTATATGCCAACTAAATAAATTCCCTTTTATTGAAAGCCCATCCATCTCTGGTGTGTTGCATTCCAGCAGCTGGCAAACTAGAACAGTATCTTTCCCTGGATGCCTTAGCTTTGGACATTTTCTTAGCTTTGTCTTAATTTAGACATTTTTATGGCCTTAGAACTGTAAACTTGCAACTTGATAAATTCCCCTTTTAATAAGTCACTCTGTTTCTGGTGTATCATATTCTGGCAGCTTGCAAACTAGAACACCATCCTATTTTCAACAGCTTGCAATGTAGACATTCATTTGTTCTCCCTCATGCAAAAACATTCTTATATTTGTACATTTATTCACCATCATTGTCCACTCTAGACATTCCTAAATCTTGGTCTTTATCCTCTATCTCTCCTTCTGGTGTCATACATGCCCCCAGCCCTTCTCCCTCAGCCATGCTCACATTCAGCTTCATACAGTGCACATATACTGTTGTGCTACCATCAGACAGTATTGTGCTATCCATTTTTGAATCTTTACAATCAGTCCTGTTGCAGTCTGTACTCCTTCAGTAGCAAATGCCCAATTCTACCCTTTTCCTATTTCCTGATAACCTGTGTTCTTAACCTTAACTCTCAAAGTTTGCTTGTTAATGTTAGCTCATATTAGTGAGGACATACAGGATTTGTCCTTTTGTTTCTGGCTGATTTCACTCAGCATAATGTCCTCAATGTTCATCCACATTGTTACATGCTTCATGACTTTATTCTGTTTTATAGCTGCATAATATTCCATTGTATGTATATACCACAGCTTGTTTAACCACTTCTCTGTTGATGGATATTTGGACTGTTTCTATCTCTTGGCAATCATGAATAATGTCGCTATAAACATCAGTGTGCGAATGTCTGTGTCCCTGCCCTCAGCTCCTCTGAATATATGCCTAGTAATGGGATTGCTGGATCATATGGTAATGTTATACTTCCTGAGGAACTTCCAAACTGCCTTCAAGAGTGGTTGTGCCATTCTACATTCCCACCAACAGTGAATAAAGCGTGACACTTTCCCCACATCTTCTCCAGCACTGTGTTTTTGATACTGGCCATTGTAGTAGGAGTGAGATGAGATGATATCTCATTTGTGGTTTTAATTTGCATTTCCCTAATAGCCAGTAAGGTTGAGCATCTTTTCATATGCCTTTTAGACATGTGTATTTCATTGTGTGAAAATTGTCTGGCATATTCATATCTTTTGCCCATTTTAAAATTGGATTGTTTGTCTTTATGTTGTTGAGTTGTAGAATCTCTATATATTCTGGATATTAAACCCTTATCTGATATGTGGTTTTCAAATATTGTTTATTGCATAGGCTGCCTTTTTCTTTCCTGACAAAGTTCTTTGATGCACAAAAGTGTCCCGTTTTGAGGAGATTCCATTTATTTATTTATTTTTTTCATTGCTCATGCTTTGGGTGTAAGGTCTAGAAAACCATCTTGTATCATTAGATTTATAGGTATTTCTTTACATTGTCTTCTAAAAGTTTTATGGCCTTAGCACTAATGATTAAGTCTTTGATCCATTGTGTTGTTTTTTGTATAGGATATGAGGTATGGGTCCTCTTTCATTCTTTTGCATATGGGTATTCAGTTCTCCAAACACCATTTATTGAAGAGGCTACTCTGTCCCTGTTAGGTTGGTTTGGCCGCCTTATCAAGCATCAATTGTCTGTAGATGAAACGATCTATTTCTGAACACTCAGTTTGATTCCGTTGGTCAGTATATCTATCTTTATGCCAGTACCATGCCGTTTTGACCACTGTAGCTTTGTAATATGCTTTAAAGTCAGGTAGTGTGAGACCTCCCACTTTAGTTTTCTTTCTCAAGATATTTTTAGGTATTCAGGGCACCTGCCCTTCCAAATAAATTTGGCTATTGGTTTTTCTATTTCTGCAAAGTAAATTGTTGTGATTTTAATTCGTATTGCACTTAATCTGTAAATCAATTTGGGTAGAATTGACATCTTAACTATATTAAGTCTTCCAATCCATGAACACAGTATGCCCTCCCAATTATTTACGCCTTCCATGATTTCTTTTAGCAATTTCTTGTAGTCTACGTATAGATCTTTTGTATCCCTAGTTAAATTTATTCCTAAATATTTTATTCTTTTGGTTGCTATTGTAAATGGAATTTTTTCCTTAATATCCTCCTCAGATTGCTCATTACTAGAGTATAGAAACACTACTGATTTTGGGGTGTTGATCTTATACCCTGCCACTTTGCTGTACTTATTTATTAGCTCTAGTAGCTTTGCTATAGATTTTTCAGGATTTTTGACATATAGTATCATGTCATCTGCAAACATTGAGAATTTTATTTCTTCATCTCCAATTTGGATGCTTTTTAGTTCTTTATCTTGTCTAATTGCTCTGTCTGAACTTCAAGCACAATGTTGAACAACAGTGGTGACAGTGGACATCTTGTCTTGTTCCCAATCTTGGAGGGAAAACTTTCAGTCTTTCCCCATTGAGGATGATGTTAGCTGTGGGCTTTTCATTTATTCCCTTTATCATGTTGAGGAAATTCCCTTCTATTCCTATCCTTTGAAGGGCTTTCATCAAGAAAGGATGTAGGATTTTATCAAATGCCTTTTCTGCATCAATTGGGATGATTTTGTGATTTTCTTCCACCTTGATTTATTGATATGATATATTACATTAATTTTCTTGCCATTGGGCTCTTTTAAGAATCAGATTTTTAGTTTCCTAGGGCTACCTTAATAAATTTAAGACATCTACCACAAACTAAATGTCTTAAAACAGCAGAAATGTATTTTCTCACAGTTCTCAAATCTAAAAGTCTGAAATCAAGGTATTGGAAGGGCCGTGTTCTCTACAAAGTTAGTAGGAAAGAATCTGATCCATGACTCTCTCCTGGGTTCTGGCTGTGACTGGCAGTCCTATGTGTTCCTGGGGTTGTGGCATAACTCAATCTTTGCCTCCATGGTCACATGGCTGTCTTTTCTCTCTGCCTCTGTCTTTGTGTCCTCTGCCTTTCTTCTAAGGACATCAGTCATATGGGATTAAGGGTCCACCCTACTTCAGTATGACTTCATTTAACATGCCTAATCCTATCTATAGTGAATTTATTTCTAAATAAAGTCACATTCTGAGGCACCGGGGATTAGGACTTCAGCATACCTTTTTGTGAGACACCAGTTCACCCCGTAACCCTTTTCTTGGATGAGATTCTCAAAACTCTGCATATGCTTTTAAGTGGATTCATGAATCCCCTGAAGTCTTGGACTCCAGGAAATACCCCAGCTGCCAAATATAATCTTTTGTATCTAGCACAGAGTTTCTCAGCAGTAGCACTATTGACATTTTAGACCAGGTAATTTTTCACTGTACGGAATCTTCCTGTGCATTGTAGGATGTTTAGCAGCATCCCTGGCCTTTATCCACTAGATGTCAGTAACACTTCGACCCCTTCCTCCAGTTGTGATTAAAGAATATCTTCAGACCTTGTCAAATGTCCCCTGGCAGAAGAAATTGCCCCCAGTTAAGCACTATTGGTCTACCTTTTTACTCATTCTTTAACCTTTACTGCTATTTTAAATAATTTTTCCTGCTATTTAATTTATATTTTATCTTTTCAAGTTTTACCTTTCTCATGTAAACTTTATAGATTACTAGAGTTCACATGAACCTCTCTTTTTTCTCCCTTTTATACAGTCTGCACTACTGATTTTGACATTTTTTCATATACTGCCTTGTATTGGTATTAAATTTTCATCTGCTTTTCCAGGCTCCCCAACTGGATTATATAAGAGCAGGAACCTGGTATTATAGATCTCCTATTTGTTAATATGTAATTTTTCTTTTAAACTTTATATTATTGAAGGTTTCTAACATATACGAAAGTAGAGAAAATAGTATAGTGAACACATGGACCAGTTGCCCAGCTTCAACAATTATCAATTCAGCCAATTTTTTTTATAAGTATGTTGGTATTTAATCTGCAGTGATTCCCTATCTTTTCAGAACAAATATTTAACAATCTTTAACTTGACATCCTAGCCTCTGAACTATCTGTATTACCTACCCAATAACAATTTATTAAACATTTAAAATGTTCCAAGTATGGCTTGAATACTATAAATAAACATTTGCTATGCTAGACTCCTTGAAATTTCCTAAACATTCACTGCTGTCTCACACTTCTATGCCTTTTAAAATAGGACTTTTGAAAGGCTGTATGGTATTTTTTTTTTTTGTATGAGTGCATTATAGGTTATTAAAGTAATTCTTCTTTGTAGGCATTTAGGATCTTTTAAAATGTTTTGACATTATAATACCTTGCATACTAATTTTTGTGTGTCTATCTATACACTTAAATCTAAAAGTAGAATTATTATACCAAAGGATGAAAATTTTGATGCAGATTAAAAAATTACTCTAAAGAAGTTACATCAAGTTATACTTCCAACTACCTCTGACAATGCCTACTTCTTAGCTCTTTCATCTGCACTGTCCTTATTCTTTAAAAATCTTTACATCATAGCTTCTTAAATTCTTTACTAATGGTATTGAACTATTTCATGTGTTTATCTGTTCATGTGTTTGTAAATATGAAAGAAATATTCATATCTTTTATTTTTGTGAAATTTTCTGCTCATTATCCTTTGCTAATTTTTAGTTTTCAGTCATTGATTTGCCTTTTCATATTGTTTCTTTTTTACTTTCATAAAAAAATTTTACTTTCATAGCCAAATCGACCAATCTTTTCTTTTTATGCTTTCTTCCCTGGCTTTTGTGCTTACAGCATTCCTTCCATGCTGAGATCAAGCTTTAAAGAATATATGTATTTTCTTCTAGCTCAGTTTTGGTTTTATTTATTAGTTTGGGGGTTTATTTTGCCATATATGAGACAGAGCACTCTTCTCTCCTTTGCGATACAATGCAGCTTATCAGGTATCCCAACAGAATTTTTAAAATAATTTATCTCTATTGATTCAAATGCTACCCTTGTCGTAATTGCTCCTGTCATCTTCCTGAGATCTCACCGGCTGAGTGTTACAGGAATGGGGGCATGTGGGAGAGTGACTAAGCACTGAGGAATAGACAGTGCTACCAAAGGTGTGGATTTTTGTACCAGACAGTGAAGAATACAAAAGAAGTTGGGCCTGTTAACGTTATTATGATTGCTATAAATTTTTAGCTTAGTAGGAAATTAACCGATTATGAAATTTCAAAGACAGAGTACTCGTTAAAATGTATAAATGAAAATTTAAAAAGCAGGAAGAGGAAAGCCAGGCAATCGTCCCCAAAGTATTTTGAGTCTACAAATCTAAGGTCACAATCATCTCACGAGCCATTTGTCACAGTAGTTCTTTAAACAGCACTTAGGTATGAAATTTGAGAGAGGAAGTTCAGCTTTAGTTCGCGAGCCTTCGAGGATATTTCGCTCACAGTATACGAAACTTTTACTTAACTGGCGCCTATCAAAAGCGCAGTAACGTTGACAGAAAGCATTCCTGGTATTTTCCCACTAAACATCAGCCACAGCAGCTAAAATGGTATAGGGGGAAAATGTTTCAATTCTTGAGAAAAAACGCCTCCTGTGTCAGTTGTGTGGAGATAGCGGGATTGAAGAGGACCGGAGATTCCTCTTTTTTTTGCAAAGGACCGTTAAACACGGGAACAGGAGGCTACAGACGTTAGGCCACAACAGAGTTATTTTTATTACTCTAACGGTAGTTTTCGAAAGTGAAAAAGATACCCAACTGAGAAGTACGTATTACACCACCTAACTTCCTGGGGTCTCTTCTGTACGGGAAACATCCCCGCACCCAGCGAGCCCCGGCGGCGCCGGAGAAGAGGGAGGTGCGCGCCGCCTGGAAACGCCCCTGGTCCCGCCCCTCCCGGAACCCGCAGCGAAGACGTACCGGGGGTCCGGTAGGAGGAGCCGGGGAGGGTAGCCGGGGTTAATTGCCGGAAGAGGAAGCGTTTCCTTGGGCTCCGGGATCGCCGCCTGGGCCGTGCTCCGCCGACTGCTGGGCTGGCAGGTGCGCGGCGTGTCCACCTAGCGGGCGATGGCGCTGGGCGCGAGCTCCCCGGGCTAGTGCGCGAGAGACTGCGGGGCCCCTGCGCGCTAGCTCTCGGTCCTCCCCGACCTTGTCTGCCTGGCCGCGCCTGGGCTGCGATGGGGCCCCTCTCGCTGCTGGTCTTTGCGGTGCTGGCGTCGGAATGGGCAGTGGGAGCCCAGGCCATCTGGAACTCCAGCGAAGGTAAGGTCGGGGGCTCTTCGCTTCTGCAACCCAAAATTGCTTTTGCATTTCCAAGGATCTTGCAAGGTCAAAATCCGGCCAGGGGTCTGTTTTAGGAAGGGTTTCTGTGTGACGCTGGGCGGTGAGTTCAGAACTGGTACGAATGGGCCTGAGTCCTTTCCCACAAGAAGGAAACTCTCATTGCTGAGGAGACCTTACTGTCAACCTAATTTAGGATGGGAAAATGGGAAGAGGATAAATGACTCTCTTTTCAGAAACATTGTTATCGTCGTTTGGGGCAGCATGTTTATGGCTTTAATTTAACCGACCAAAGTACCCCTTTGCTCCCAAGTGACATAGTTGAGTCTCTGGTCTGTGAGGCCTGGTGCAGAACTAAGAGGTTTATGATTGGTAGTCCTCCAACTTGCAGCGGATTCTTACACTCCAGTGTCTAGGTGCTTTTGACATCGCCTGTGCTATGCAGAGTTTGAGAGGAAAAATGAACCCATCATGGGACTTGAGACCTTAGGGCACACGCTTGATCAATGGGTCTTAGCAACATTTAGTGGTCTGTTAATGTGAAATATAAAAAGCACCAATCGTGCCAGCTTGATAATCATGTGCTTTTCTGTGAAGTTACGTATTAAACGCATTCTTAGTTCTGTTTTGAGCATAAAAGACTAATTGCAGTCCCGAAACAATATTTTCTGAATAACGTGATTGTGTTTCTAAATGCCCATCTTTGAAAATTTCTTGCCCAAACCGAATCCTAGAATCTTGCCATTGAACTGAAACCCACGCTGACAAGGGCAGTTATGTTTTTGCGGGGGGAGGGGGCATGGTGGTGGTGGAAAGCGTTGTTTGTTACGGGGACCCAACATTCCCTGAGTGCTCTGTGTGCTTTTCATGTGCAGTGCTGTTTGTTCCTAGCTTGGCAAGGATGATGCTGAGGCAGAGTCAGTGTCCGTTATACAAGTTAGCAATCACTAGAGCCCGAGCAGGAATTGAACCCAGATGGGTCTCTGCAAATTTCTTGGTCCTTCCACTTCCACAAAGCTGCTCTCCAATAAGAATATCTTGCATAGTATGGTACTTTATACTCAGTCCTTCCTGTGAGTTCTCATTCCTCAAAATAGCCTTGTGACGGAGATAGAAGAGATACTGTCTCCATTTTAACAGGGGAGGAATTTGAAAGACTGAAGTTAGTAGCTGCTGATCTGTGCTAGTCCTAGGAGTCAGAAGGGCTAGGATGCAGCTCTCTTTTATTTCTAGTTTGGTGCTTTAGTATTTATTAATATCTACACATTTTTACACAAAAGGTGAGAAATCTGCCATAATTTGAGAAATTGATATTTTCTCCGGTACTATTTCTTGCCCCTTTTCTGTGATTACAGCACTGGTGTTTCCTCAAAAGTGTATCTCTTTTTGTTTTGAGCTAGTGTTGTTGCTCTCTGCAGGAGAAGGACACTGTGTGGGAACCTAAGTATTGAGTGATAATAAAAGATGATATTCTCTGTATCTATAAAATAAAAATCAGTATGGAAAGCAAGAAAGACTTAGTTCAAGACTTGCATCATCCTCTTGGAAAATGGTTGAATGGTGGTTTGAGGGTTGTGATACTGTCAAAACAGAAGAAATTGAGGACCGGTTTTAATTTAGGAGGATTCACTTATCCATAGAAGGAGCTAACTTGCACAATTAGAGTAGTGACTTGAAAGTTTTGAACGTATTTGAGTTCCTAGAATGCCTGAAGATGCTTTCTGTGACCAGCAGGGCACAGGAAATGAACAATACATTTAATCAGTTTTCCCTTCTCTTGGAGTCCTAATTCTCTGCTACCTTTAACATTTTTTTTTTTAGCTCAACACTGCCAGGAATGTTTTATTCCTTAGGTTTTCAAATTTGTTACAAAAAGTTATTGAAAGTATTCTACTTCATTGTAATTACCTGAACACCTGTTAAGTTTATTTTTAACAGTAGATTTAAAATCTCACTTTAAGGCAAATGGTAAAACACAGGATTAGATAGGGTGCCAAGTAGAAAAGGGAGAAAAAAAGCTATGGCAGGGCTCCATGCTTTCTGCATAGTAAGTGCATGATAAATATCTATTGATGAGGATGATACCACATTACCAAGTGTTGACGTAAGTGAAAACAATAAAACATTAAATGCCTAATTACTTTCCAGTGATACCTAAAACAGTCAGTCTTATTCAGATCACTACTTCAATACACTGTTTGAGATTTGAATAAGACATGTCCCTGTAATTTAAAGAAAAAAAAATTTTTTTTTTAACATGGGCAGGCACCAGGAATTGAACCCAGGTCTCCAGTATGGCAGGTGAGAACTCTGCCTGCTGTGCCACCGTGGCCAGCCCTAATTTTTTTTTCTAACAAATTATTTTTGAAAACAGGATAATAGGCTGCAGCTGTTACTCTAGAGTAGATGTGCCCCATTTTTCAAGATGAATCTATTATACAGAACTAAATCTAGTGAAGATCTCAGATCCATTCAGACAGATAGGCCTCGGTACATAAGGCCTATTCAGGGGCTGCTGACCTTCGAACAGATTCATTTCTCACCTTTAACATTTTTCATCATTAATTTAGATTATATCTGTTACCTCACTTGGGATTACATAGTAATTCAAATTGGGTATTATGTCACTTGGGTCTGTCACGTTTCTCCTGTTGCTGTTGCTTCAAGTAAGGTATCCAGATGCTTGTAACTAGTTGCAAATGATCTCTTTCAAAAGTATGAGAAAATATCTTTTTGTCTGTTTCCTTTCATTTTTAAAAGCTAATGAAAATTCATAAGAAGATAAATTGGAAAGGCCAGTTGAATGCTCAAGCGGCTGAACCAGTTTTATTTTTAACATTCCACCTGAAGAGAATTATGAGGACTAAGCTTTGACTCTCCTAGAATTTGGTGTTGCTTTGAAGCACAAACAGTGGAGGAATATTTGAGGCAAATTTTCCTAAAATAGTAGAAAAAGAAGGGTTGGAGATTTTTAAGGTTGTAAGTTTAGGATCTGACTTGGTGAGAAAAAGGAAAGATTTGAATTGGGCAGCTCTTTTTAGAGTGGAATTATTGGAAAGAAAAAGTGGATCTGGGTAGGAGTGGAAGAGGGGTATGAAAAATAGAAACAAACCCTCTACTATTGGTCAGATGGCAGAAATTATTTTTGATAGCCAGTCAGAGCCATACTTTTTAGAGGAGAGCTGCAGTGCTTGGTTTTGATGTTAGCTGTTTTGCTCTATAATATCATTAGATCTGCTGTCTTTTTTCCTCCCACTCTCAAGTCATAAGATCCAGTTATACCTCATAAAATGTTTCTAACGAATCTTTTCCAGATGGCATGGAGGTGAGGTTTAATTCCTGTTTGTTCTTAAGAATATATTTTGGGTATGTGTCTTCCTTTGCCAAGTCAGCTTTTGTGAGTAAAAGTTAAATAAGGTTTCTACCACATGGCTTGCTAAAGTTGTTTTGACTTTCAGCATTTTTTTATTAACACTTCTGTGGAAGTCTCTTACTCATCTTGATGCTTATGATGTACTGGGCTTTACTGTGAGTGCCCTATACATATTAGGCTCCCCCACCCCCTTTTTTAAAATGAGGTTATGAGCCTCTGAAGCTCATAAAAAAAAGCTAATGAAAGTTATTACAATAATGATACTTTTTTTTTTTTTTTTTTTTTGCATGGGCAGGCACCAGGAATTGAACCCGGGTCTCCAGCATAGCAGGCGAGAACTCTGCCTACTGAGCCACTGTGGCCCACCCTACAATGATGATTGTTTGTTGTGTACCACTGGCTGTTTTGACGTTCTTTCACATTTGTTTTGGGGCCTTACAGAAGCCAAGTGAAGGACACAGCACTGTTATCTTCACTTTACTATGAGTGAACTGGGGCTTGGAGGAAATAAATCACTTGTCCGAGGTCACATACTTAGTTCAGCCATCCTCAACAAACATTCATTGTGTACCAACTAGGTGCCTGGTACTGGACTAGGCTCCAAATGACAAATAAGACAAATATCAGATAAGGCAGAGGCTGCACAGCCAGCAGTCAGACCATAGCTGGTTTGATTAAATACACATTCTTTTATAAAAATTGTAAAATGGCTATAGTGCTGCTGAAGTATTTTAGTCCAGCACATACATTAGGCTAAAGGTAATTAAGAATAGGAAAAAAATATCTATCCTTCCCCTAGTCATCAAATGTGTTAGGAATTCCCAAACCTGGCCGAACATTAGAAGCACCTTAAAAAAAAAAAAAGAAGTATTTTGGTGAAGTGACAACTAGAAATCAAAATTTAAAAGGAAAAGTAAAATTTACAGTAGTATTAAGAAACACCAAATAGGTAGGGATAATTATAATGGAATATGTAAAGAACTTTACAGAGAGAACTACAACATTCAAGAGATAATTTAATCATTATAGATTAACAAACTTCAGGTTGATTTTAGACTTAAATGTGAAAGATAAAAAGATAAACTTCTCTAGAAGTTAACTTAGGGAATAGCTCATCATGATCTTGGAATATGTTGTCAAAGATATCTTTAAAATGACACTGTTCTAGTTTGCTACCTGCTGGAATGTAATATACCAGAAACAGAATGGCTTTTAAAAAGGGGAATTGAATAAGTTCTAGTTTATAGTTCTAAGGCCGAGAAAATGTCCCAATTAAAACAGTCTATAGAAATGTCCAATCTAAGGCACCCAGGGAAAGATACCTTGGTTCAAGAAGGCCGATGAAGTTCAGAGTTTCTCTCTCAAGTGGAAAGGCACATGGCAAACACAGTCAGAATTTCTCTCTCATCTGGAAGGGCACATGGCGAACACGGCATCATCTGCTAGCTTCTTCTCCTGGCTTCCTGTTTCATGAAGCTCCCCAGGAGGCTTTTTCCTTCTTCATCTCCAAAGCTCTGGCTGATGGACCCTCTGCTTCATGGTGCTGCAGCATTCTCTGCTCTCTCTAACTCTTTTATTCTCTAAAATGTTTCCTCTTTTATAGGACTCTAGAAACTTATCAAGACCCACCCAAATGGGTGGAGACATGTTGTCACCTAATCCAGTTTAACAACCACTCTTGATTAAATCACATCTCCAGGGAGATGATGTAATTACAGATTCAAACATACAGTATTGAATAGGAATTATTCTGTCTTTATGAAATGGGATTTAAATTAAAACATGGCTTTTCTAGGGGACATACATCCTTTCAAACCAGCACAGACACAAAAAACAGTAATAGAGGAAAATCTTGAGAAATTGGATTCCATTAAAATGACATTTTCTGTTAAACTAAAAGTAACAATAAGAGGATGAAAGGCAAGCAACAGGAGTGGGAGAAGATATTTGTAATACATATATTGGACAAAGTACTCATATCTATAAGATGTTAGGAATTAAATTTCAATAAGAAAAAGAAACTCTGGTTTTTAAAAAAGGCCCTTCCACAAAGAGGACATAAAAATAGCAAATGAACAAAACAAAAAGTTCTTAATATCATTAATAATCAGGGAACTACAAATTGAAATCATAGCAGGATCCCCCTATAGACCTGGCAGAGAAACCAAATATTGGTGAGAATGTGGAGTAACTGGAATATTCAGCCCACAGTTGGTGGAAGTGTTTATCAGTAAAACCATATTGGATAATTGTCAGTATCCACTAAAGCTAAATATAAGTGTATACTTTTACTTGATAAATCTACTCATAGGTTTTACTTGACAGAAATGTTTCCATATGTATGTGAAAGACATGTACAAAAAGTGTTTGTAGTTTGAATCTCACAAATATAATGGGATATTTTAAGGCTTGGAAGATGGAGTAGTTGGGACCAAAAATAAAGTGAAACAATTTTCATGTTCTTTTCTGAGATCCGTTTAGTTTTTTTTTTTTTTTACATGGGCAGGCACCGGGAATCGAACCCGGGTCCTCAGGCGTGATAGGCAAGCACTCTTGCCTGCTGAGCCACCGTGGCCCGCCCCCATTTAGTTTTATGTATCATTTGGTTTCTTAAAAAAGACAATTTTATTGATGGGGAGGCCTGGAAAATGTGGAAAATATGTGTCTTGTTTCCTTTAATGATAATAAATAAATAAATTCCCGTATTTTCCAGACTTCCCTACCAGATTCTGTTAGCCACTCCCTAAAATTTTTGTCTGTACTCTGGCTGGAGTTTTGTTTCGTAGAAACTTTAAAATGCCTTTCTGGCTATATAAATAGGAGGAAATGTACCATCTTTGTCATTGTCACAACTGTAACCGAAGCTCTGAGGACGCCAGGGTCAGCCAAGCCTTGTTCCAGGTTTTCAGTTTCATCAGGAGAAAGAATTCAGGGGCGAGAAAAAGTGAAGGCAAATAGCAAGGTTTATTGAAGGGAGATACACGCTAAAGGTGATACCTCTGATGTGCTCAACGGTGAGACACGCCTGCCCCGGTGGTGTGGGTTAGCTTCTTTTTAGGGAGGTTTTGCAGGGATGATTTTCCATCGAAGAACAGCAGATGTCTTGTTTTAGGAGGAGATTGTTTTGTTTTTTGTTAGGGGCGAGGGTGGGGGGTGGTGGGATGGTGGTGCATGGTCCTGGAAACTGGGTCTCCTGCTCGAAGGGAGCATTCTACCACTCAGCAAAAGCTTGTTATGGGTCAGATGTTTAACAATTTTTATGACCCCCCAGGCTTTTGAACTAATAGTCTGCTTTGGGCCCATGATTTTATAAGCTTTATGGCTTTGGGGAGTTTCTGGGCGTTAGGGGAAATTTTTGTACTAGGAAGTTTGCAGTTGTGCATTAACTCCTCCAGTACTGAATAGGAATCAGGGACCATAGCCTGGATGCCCTATTCTGTCCTGCCTTATATCTGTTCACATTTTGCGTTTGGAATTTTAGATGTTAAATTGTTAACTGCAAAGAACCTCCTCCCGCCATCATTAGTTCCTTTTTTTTTTTTTTAATATTAAATTAGCTATGAAGGTAATACAGTAGCATCATAGAGTGCAGGGAAAAATTATAGAGACTAACCATTGTGTTAGTCCTAGAGTATCTGTATGTTCTATCCGGCTTTTCTTCCACAGCTTAATCGTCTTTTTTAAATTGTGAAATATAGCATATATATATAAAAATGCAATAAATTGCAAAGTTTTAACAAGTAGTTATAGAACAGATTTCAAAGTTTGGTATGGGTTACAGTTCCACAATTTCAGGCTTTTTCTTTTAGCTGCTCCAAAACACTGGAGACTAAAAAAGAAATATCAGTATAATGATTCAGTAGTAATACTCATTTGTTAAATCCTTACTTCTCTGTTTCAACAACTCTTTCTCTTTTGATCCTTCTCCCAATCTTTAGGAATATTTGGTTTATGCCCATTCTGACTTTTTTCATAGCTTAACCATTCTTGATAGTCATTTTTTTCTTTTTCCCTAATCATTCAGATGAAATATTTATGTTTAAAAAAAAACATTAAAAATTGGTTTTCATGTTATTGAGTTATTTAGTGTCTGGAGAGTTTTCTTTGACCATTCACTGACCCTTAATTTCCTCCTAAAATAATATATGATAGTTCTATTATGGGACTTGGGATAAATTATAATCTTTTTCTCATCAACTCCTTTTCATCTGTTAAATTTAAATCCTTTTTTTTCCTTCTATTTTAGGTTTTAGTTCCTGAGAGTGCTTATGTAATACTTTAAAATTCTTCTGCTTTTTTTTTTTTAGAATTCTTCTGCTTATTATGCAGTGATATGCTGACTATAGGGTAGGGGATGGAGTGGGGAATACAGCAGGCCACAGAAGTAAAAGCACCCTAATTTAGTGGATTGAAGAGTGAGGTTGGGAAAAGAAAGAACTGCTGTGTAGTTGGGGAGAAAGGCATTCTGAAAATTTGGACTACAAAAGATGAGTTCATTATATCCAGACCATGGTGGCAAGCAGACAGATGGAAGAGGCCTATATATGGTATTGGAACACTACGCATTACGGTTTACCTTTATGTCTGAAATTGAATCCTTCTTTATTTATTTATTTATTTAATTTAAGTTTCCTTTACCCTAATCCCTTTGGCTCACACACTGTATATAAAGCACCTGGGTGGGAACCCGACAAATATTTTTTTTGCAAGTGTTTAGGGCACCTCTGCAGCTAGGTAATACAATCCCCAGTTGACCGATGAGGAAATCGAGGTTGAAAGGATATATAACTTATCCAGAGTCACACAGCTGGTAAACTGTGGGGTGAAATTGAAGCCACCTCTGTCTCTCCAGACTGACTTCAGAATATCATTGGATGGTACTATTTGCTAATAACCAGCACATTCGTCTTATTAGTTCCTCAGTGTTGTTAGTCCATAAATTCAGATTCTTATCACTGCTATCAGATGGGAATTTTTCTGGTCTGGGAGCCAGGCACCTTGAAGGTCCTCACCATTTTAAGTGTTGTTCAAATCTTTTGAAATATTTTCCCCTTTTTTGAGTTTTCAGCCCCACCACGTACTGGCTAAGTGGTGGTGGGTTGCTTCATGTCATTGTCTTCATCTATAAAATAGAGGCAATAATAATATCTTACCTGTAAGGTTTTTATCTGAGGATTAAATTAACATGGATGTTTATATATGTAATTTCAATAAATTGATATTAGTGTTATGTTATAATGAAAAGTTTTTCCCCTTGTAGGTCTTCTTGAATTTTCTTTGGGGAAATTTAGATACTTCAGGCTCAACAAGTCCTTTCTAGAGGAAGCAGTTTTACAGCATATTTCAAGCAATGCGACCTTTCTTATTTTCCAGATACATTCACAGTATCAGAATACAACAGTTTCTTTGTCTAAGGTAGGTACAAAAGATTATTTGAGTAAAAAGTATTTCCATATTTTTAGGCCTTGTATTTAGTGTAAGCATTAGAATAAAAAAAAAAATCAAGATTGAGTCATGTCAAGTTAGTGATTGAGATTGGCCAAGAGGTGAACATCTGGGTCCCTCCTCCAGCATGGCAGCCTCTGACTGTAAGTGGGGGGGGGGGGGGGGTAGAATGCTGAGTTTGGGGGGGGGGGGTGCTGTGCCAAATCCCTTCTTCCTGTGGTTAAGCTTTTCATAATTTTCACCTATTTTACTTACTGTAAAATGTCTGAGAATAAATTTTAATGGATTTCTGCTGTTATTTAGCAATTTGGTGTTGAAGTTTACTAAGTTCCCTATAAGGTCAACTTAATTCTTTAGGAGTCTCTCATGAGAACAAAAGAATTATAATACTTAATTCATCCAACTTAGTGTAATGCTTCCAGCAGTGTTAAGGACTCTGTTACAGAGGTCATGACTAAACCTCTTAACTTCATCCTAGCTTTGGAAAGTTTTAAATATGCCCTGGTTCAGCTTTAGCAATTGAACAACTCCCATTTATGTTTACTTTTTTTTTTACAAATCTATTTATATTTAGCCTAATGAACTCTTGGACTCAGAAAATGTATTTCACTCTTTATGAAGTTATGCTTTTTAATTTGTCCTAGGCCTATCTCATTATAATATTCTGGAATTTGATAAACAAACCTGTCTTAATTTACATGATTTTATAGATATTAGCCTTACTATCTTTCATATTAAGCATCTTAGTTTGCCAGAGCTGCCATGGCAGACACCAGTTTGACTGGCTTAAACACCAGGAATTTGTCTTACAGTTTTGAAAGCCAGAAGTCCAAAGTCAAGGTATGGGCAAGCCATACTTTCTCTGAAGTCTGTAATGTTCTCGTGGTGGCTTGCTGGCAATCATTCTCTGCTACTGTCACGTGGTGATCTGTCTGTCTCCTTCTGTCTCCTCTGGCTTCTACTACTGGATCCAAATTTCCTCTGGCTATAAAGACTCCAGTCATATTGGATTAAAGCCTACCCTAGTTCAGTTTGGTCTCATCTGAATAGAATCTTCAAGGATCCCATTTACAAAAGAGTTCACATCCACAAGACTGGGAGTTAGGACTTGAATGTGGCTTGTGGAGGACATGATTCAGTGTCCCTGCCATGAAGGTTTTGAAGTTTGGTTAAATAGACTAGAAATAGAAGAGTTTGACCAAGGAAGAGGGGAAGGAGTAATTGTGTTAATTGTATGAGTTAGCAGTGTCTTATGACCCCCAGACATTGATTTTGCCTGAGTTTGTTGCACCCTGGGCAGAAAGCAAAGTATTGTTGAACTTCATAGCATTCTTGGAAAGGAAGAAGAAGTTTTTTTCTGGCATTAACTGCAAAAGGAAACTTCTACTCAGGCCCTTACATAGACCACATAGTAAGATGGCACATGAATGACTTCTTCCTTGATAACATGGCAGCAAGGATAATATTTGAATGAAAAGAGGAAGATGAGGAAAAAAGACACTTCACTTATATGATATTGAATACCTACAGTGTTCTAGGGCAATGGATCTTAAGCTTCTGGGGCTAGAGATTTTGAGATGCTGGTCAGTATTAAGAACTCTCTGCCTGGCAAAATGCATAGGTGTATATATATATATATAATTTCATGGGTATCCCCTGAAACTCTCTGGGATCCTTAGACCCCTGGTTAGAAACCCATGTGTTTGTTTTTCCTTATGGTTAATTCATTTCTGACAACAGCTCAACAATGTAGTTGTAATATCTGTTTTTATACTTAGGGGGATAGAGCATGAATGAAGGGACATTGATTTAAGTGGCAAAAGAGGCCTGGATGAATGGCATCTTGATTTCCATACAGAGGATCTTAGTTATCTTTAATTATAAGAGTTTCTCTCATGAGCCACCTCTAGTTTGCACTGTATTTATACTATGGAGAAGAAGATGACCAGAATCGCAAGTAGCTCTAGAAGTGAGTAGTTTGTGTAGGGAGATTATTTCTGTTTCCTCTCCCCTTCCTGATGAAGGGTGGCATTTTGCTTCTTTGGGGCCATCATGAAAGTTGGTTCTTTGATGCTATCAACCCTGTAGTTCATTAATATTTGGATTCTGCCTTAGGTTTGTCAAATTGAAACCCCTCTAGCACTTTTTTCTTCTCCCCATTTCCTTAGATTTAAGAGAACACTCAGAACCTGGTATATCTTAGCTTAACATTTTATTATTTAGTAGGTTTCCAAGCAGGTGGGGAGGCAGGCAGTGCAGTGAAAGGGTTTGAAGAAGGGTTGCAAAGAGGCACCAGGAAACTTGTGGTGATCCTAATGGTCACTGTCTTCGTTGTGGTGATGGTTTCACTGGTGTCTAAAAATGTCAAAAATTTTTAAATAATATACTTATGTGCAGTTTGTTATGTGTCAATGTTAACTCAAAAGGGAAAAATCTTTTAAAAAAACTGTGAACTCTGCAAGGCCAGAGCACATGTTTTTATCTTGGTAGTCTTCGCACTTGACATAGTAAATCTTAATTCACTTGAGTTGAAAAACCTGGGAATTTCACTGTGACTCTTCTATTCCTGATCAAAGACTGTTTGTAAAGAGTGTATGTAGGGGCATATGCACATAAAGATGAACAGAAATCTTTAATTTTTAAAGGAAAGTTTGCTTTTTTTCTTTTTTGCTTTGAGGTATAGAACATGCATGCTAGAACAACTCTGGAATTTAAATACTTTGCTCAGCCTTATTCACAATGCCTCTGGTTTTTTTGCTGATTGCAGGATCTCCTTCCTAGTAACTCAGGAACGGGCACTGACAAAGGACTAGTTTTCATTCTTAGTCCAGAGCAGAGTTCGTATACTTGGTACTTGGAGGCTTCGGATGATGAGTCTGTCCAGACCATGGCTGTCCCACTCTCCTATTCAAAAAGAGGTAACTTTTCTGTTTTTGACTCTGTTGCTCTCCAGAAGAATGAGTAATACGGGGCATGTTGATGAAAATTTCAGGGAAACTATAGTCCTATTAGAAGTGCTTATTACAAGTATAATTTATTGAGACTGAAAGGTTTTAATAGCAAGGGAGCCAGAGAAGTAGCATGATGATTGAAAGCCCACGTAGTGACTAAGGGGATACATTTATTCATTAACAGGGTCTCACCCTGATCAAAATGGCAGAGTAAGATGCTTCAGGGCTCCATTCTGTGCCCCCCCCTCCAAAGCTTTGAACAACCAGCGAGAACTGGTAGAAACATCTTTCTCAGAACTCCAGAAAATAGTCGGAGGGCTGTAGTGACATGGCAAGCTCTGAATTAAAATAAAGGCTACTTCAAAATGGTAGGACTTTGGATGGATTATATGGTATGTGACTATATATCACTAAAATTTGCATTAAAAAAAAAAGGTATTTCATGGGGCCCTGGCTGGCCCCTCCCCCATCAGTGGCTCAGTGCAGAGATAGGCCATGGACCCAGTACAGATTCTTGGTCTTGATTCCAGAGGGAGCAGAGTAACCCTCACATACATAGCTGGCCCAGTCTGTCTGGTGGTGGCCAGAACTTGCCTTGCATGTAGAAGGTAGTTCAAGAGCTCTCTTACTGAGAACACCATGGGAGAGCAGTCAAGTCGTGCTGCCGGGGGCAAGGAATTGCTGGTTATAGGACACACAGTGGAATCACCAAGACTGTGAGGAAACTGTCTGCTAGGGAAGTGGACATAATTAGAACCATGTGAATGGGGCAATTCCTAGGGCCACAAATGCCTGCCCAAGACAAGATGCATGCACAGCTTTGACCTGGAGCTCTAAACTCATGGTGGACATAAGCTCTGAAGGAGAACACTTCTGTGGGTAAATCTAAAAAGACTGGGAAAATTGTTTTCCTTTTCTTTCTTTCTTTCTTTTTTTTTTTTTTGGATAGCATCTATCATTCAAAAAAATCTTTGTTATAACATTAGCTGGATACAAGCTTGAGAAATAGATACCTCGGAGTCTGAATCCCAATGATACATTAAAATATCAAGACATCCAGGTTTAAAAAAAGGTCACAAAAAAATAAAAAGAAATAGGAATTGATGACCTAGGCAATGGAGAAGATTAAAGCATTAGAAATCATCAATGAGGAGGAACCAATCTGGGACATTCTGATGGAAATTACCAAAAAAAGGTCATAAAACTACCCAAAGAGCTAAAGGAAATTGGAAATATTAATAACGAGATGGAAATTATGAAAAGAGCCAAACAGCTGAAGATCACAGAAACAGAAATTTAGAATTCCTTAGGGGGGCTCAGTAGCAGATTGCAGCAGGCAGAAGAAAAAATCAGTGAACTTGAAAATAAGACACTGAAAATCAGTCTGCAGGAAGCAGAAAGAATGATGAGACGTGAACAGAGGAAGAAAGTGTGTCCCATGTCAAACTCTGAAATATGTTCTACAGCTAATTGTGGTGCTGTGCTTTGAAATGTATTACTTATATATATATATATATATATATATGATATATATATATTATTTTTCACACACAAAGAGAAAAAAGTTGATTGTGATGATAAAAAAAATACTTAAGCCTTGTAGCCTCCTATATTCTGGAACAGCTAGAAGGAAAATCTGAGAGAATGGTATGGTAGCCCATGGCAAACTCTGGGATCTGTCCTGTAACTACTTTTTGAAGAGTGCTTGAAAACTATTGCTTTTTTATTTCTTTGCTTTGTATATATGTTATACTATACAATGAAAAAGTTAAAAAAAAAAAAAAAGAAAGAAAGAAAGAAACAGTATATCATGTACAAAGGAGCCTCAATAGAATTCAGTGCCAGTTTCTCATCAGAAACCATGGAAGCATGAAGGCAGTGGAATGACTTATTAAAGTGCTTAAAGTAAACAATTGCCAACCAAGAATTCTAAATCAGCAAAACAGACTTTCAAAATAGAGGGAGGGATTAAGACATTCCCTGGTCAACAAAAGCTGAAGGAGCTTAATCACCACTTCACCATCCCTATAGGAGATGCTCAAGCGAGTTTGCAGGTTGAAAGGAAAAGACAATAGGCAATGGAATGAATCCACATGAAGAAATAAAAATCTCCAGTGAGGGTAACAGCATGGGCAAATATAAATACCATACTGTTGTATTTTGGTTTTTTAACTCTACTTTTTACTGTCTGTATGATCTAAAAACAAGTGCATAAAATATAATGACAAATCAGTAGTTTTGGACTCTATATAAATATGTAATTTGTGGCAAAGGTCGCATGGAGAGGTATAGAAACAAGGTATACTATTGAAATTAAGTTGGTATCAAAGCAAATGAGATTGTTGTAGATTTTGATATTAAATTTAAGCCACATGGTTACTACAAAGTAGTATGGGAGAGTATGCAGGCTCATAGAGAAAGAAATTACAATACAGGTTGTTAGGAGTGGGTGAGAGGGCAAATGGGGGATTAATGCATGTTGGGTGTAGTGTTTCTGTTTGGGAAAATGAGAGTGTTTTGATAAAGGAAGGTAGTGAGAGTGCCACTGTACTGTGAATGTTATCAATTCCATTGAATGGTATGCTTGGAAGTGGTTGAGATGAGAAAGTTTGTCATATATATGTGCCCACAATTAAAAAAAATATATATGAAAGTGCAACTGAAAAGACAATAACAATTCATTGGAACACCCAATCCTGGATGGGTTCTAGCATGAGAGGAAAAAAGGCCTAAAGGGATAATATTGGGACATATCAAAAATTTGAATATAGGCTGTAGGCTTTACATCAAAGTTAAATGCCTTGAACTTGATAGCTGTACTTAAGGAGGTTACGTAAGTGAATATCCTTGCTCTTAGGAAATGTACATGGCAGCATTAAGTATTCAAGGAGCATGACTTATACAACCTACACTCAAGTGTTCAGAAAGTGAATAGATATGCAGACATATAGATAGGTGAACGGATAAATAGAAGAATGATATGGCAGATGTGGCAAAATGCTAGAATTGGTGAATCTGTGCAAATGGGGGGGGTGGGCAGTAGAGGTATACTGGAGGTCTCTTTATGGGGTTTGCATTATTTTTATAACTGTCTAATAAGTTTGAAAGTATTTTAGCATAAAAAATTTAAGGAGCTCTTGGAGAAGCAGTAGCAAAAAGGCAAGACTCAGTCCTTAATATTTTAAGTTGAGTACTCTTGACAGAGAAAGCAGTGAGCTTATGCATGTGGTTAAGATGTGGAAGAAGGATGGTATATTTGGAGAATGGCAAATAATGGGTGTGGCTGGAGCCAGAGAGTTCAGGACCTTGTATATTTTTCAAGGTTTGTCCTCTACTCTGTAGGTCCCAAGGAAGCATACAGAGTTTTCAGGCAGAGGAGTGGTATGATCCATTTCACCTCTTAGAAAGCTAATTCTTGGACCAGGGTGTGGGTGGATTAGCAAGGGCATAGCAGAGTCAGCAGTCAGTATAACTTGAGGGGTCAAAGTGAAAAAACAAGGTCTGAATAGAGGCAGTGAGGAAGGGGTGGAGAAGAGGGGCTGGATTTGAGATGTTTGGAAGGTAGGTTTGATAAGACAGTGACCATTGGTTATGGATATTTGGCAGCTGGTAGATAGCAATGCTGTCATAGCAACAGGAAAACAGCCACAAGGTTGTGATATTTTGTGATGGTGATGGTTTGGGGAAAGTGGAATGGAATAGGTTGTGATTTCAGCTCACTCCCTATTTTTGTACATAAAGTTTTACTGGAACACAGTCCAGTGCCCATTTGTTCATATATTGTTTATGGCTGCTCATGTGCCACAAGGGAAGAGTGGAGTAGTTGCAGTTAAAACCATAGGGTCCACAAAGCCTGAAATATTTACTCTGGCTTTTTACAGAAAAAGCCGATTCTGCTTCAGAGCCCTTGACCTCAGTTTACTTTACCTTTTTAACCTCAGATCATGAGGTGATAAAAATGTAGAATCTCCGACAAATATTTAACTTTTTAATGGGACATTCTTGTAAGAGTAGAGTTCTGTTTTTATTAGTGTGATTTGCATGTATAAGAATTCTTTGTTGTGTAATTTATCTGTTTTTCATCTAGATCCTCTCCCTGGAGGCTGTAATTTGGAGTTTGATTTGGATATTGATCCCAACATTTATCTGGAGTATAATTTCTTTGAAACGATGATCAAATTTGCCCCAGCAAACCTGGGCTATGTGAGGTATATCTATATCCCATCTCCTAAAATTGCTTTTAGAAAATTCATGAATAGCTGCTGTGTAGATTCAATGAACTCAAAACTCATGGTTCTCCTTAGTAATTTTTGGTTTAATTTTTTTAAGTTAGTGTAACTTAAACATTGTTACTAATATTTAAGCTGTTATTGATTGTTAATATTTTCCTCTCCATTCTTATGGTTGGTTTTTATTTGAAGAGCCACATATTGAGTTTTTGTTATGAACTTGGAAGTGCACCTTAGTTTCTGTTAAGAATTTTAAATGTAAAGAACATTCTGTAGCCCTGAAAGACACATATTTTTGTAAGGATTTTATTATTTTAATTAAAATTTTGACTTAGTTTCTACTTTAATAATAATGATAACTAACATTTCACTAACATTTGAGTGCTCACTGTGCATCTCCACGGGGCTGAGTACTGTATGTTCTTTGTAATTTATCCTGACAACTTTATGAAGATTGAGCAATTATTCTTATTTTATAGAGGGTTTTCTAGAGGTTATTGAATTAAGAGACTTGCCCACATGCACACAGCTAACGAATGGCAAAGCTGAGTTCTAGTTCTTACTGACATCAGAATCTGATTATTTAACCACAGTGCCTCTCAGAATACTGATTGTTGCCTTTGTAAACAGACCATTAGATTGACTTGTTGCAAAAGTGTGAAATTGGAGCGTTTGGTTCCTTTTTTATAGCTGAGACTTGCACCACAAGGCATTGATGTTTCATTTTGTTGATTGACTTTAGAGACAAAGGCCCTCTGCCGTGTGATGTCGGGACAGACCAGGACTCCAGGTGGAGGCTACAGTATGATGTCTATCAGTATTTTCTTCCTGAGAATGACCTTACTGAGATGGTATTGCTGAAGCATCTGCAGAAGATGGCTGAGGTGCCTCAGGTGAAGGCCAATGCCATCAAGGTAAATCTGATTTTCATGATTGGAATGGCTAGATTGTGACATGTTGTTAGAAATTGAGAAAGGGAGGCATTTGCAGGAAGTATCTTTATTGTTTTCTTGGGATTGTCACTTTGTTCTTTTTATCATCTTGGGAGTTTTTGCTAGTGATATCACAAAGTGATGTGGCCTCTGAGAAGAAGCATTTAAATTACGTTAAATCCTAGTTGCCACCTTGAACTCTTGAAATAGGTATGAAAGAAGCTGGTAATTTTCTATGTATCATCATAATTGTTAGATACAATTTTTTGGCAAGTAAAGGGATATGTTATGAAAAAAAGTACAGAAAACTATTCAAGGAGATACACATAGGCATTACAATTTGGACCCAAACTCCAAGTCTCAAGCTTGGAGTTAAATATTCTCTGAGATTTTGAAACTTTGTCCATCCTGTTTACTCAGCATGTGCACCGCAGACCAGTAGCATGGACATTGCCTGACAGTTTGTTAAAATCCTGATACTGAGGCTCCAGTTCAGACCCACTGAATCAGAGTTTGCATTTTTATAAGACCCCCAGGCAATTCCTGTGCACATCATTGAAATTTGATTCCCAGACTGTACACTTCCAAAAAAAAAAATTCAACAAATGGTGCTACAGTCATGGGATATTCACATGGAAAAATAATTAAATGTAACCCCCACTGTCCCAGTTTGAATCTGTTGTGTACCCCCAGAAAAGCCATGGCCTTTAATCCTCATTCACTATTGCTGGGTGGTATCTTTCTTAATGTTTCCATGGAGATGTGACCCACCCAGTTGTGGGTGGTAACTTTTGATTAGATGATTTCCATGGAGATGGTGTTGCCACCCATTTGGGGCGGGGTTGCTTACTGGAGCCCTTAAAGAGGGAACTGTTTTGGGAAAAGCTTTAGAGCCATAAAAGCCACCAGAACCAACAGCCAACAGAACAGACAGAGCCCCAGGGAAGCCATTGAAGAGAAAGCTGGTAGATCTCACCATGTGCCTTTCTAGCTGAGCGAGAAACCCTGAATGTCATTGGCCTTCTTGAAGCAAGGTATCTTTTCCTGGATGTGTTAGATTGGACATTTTTATAGACTTGCTTCAATTTGGACATTTTGAAGGCCTTGGAACTGTAAACTACCAATTTAATAAATTCCCCTTTTTAGAAGCCATTTCGTTTTTGGTATTTTGCATTCTGGCACCTTTCAAACCAGAACACCCACCATATGGCATACAAAAAAAAAAAAAACCTCCCCCCCACCCAAAAAAAAGTGGAAGGAATAGTAGAATTAGAAAATCACCGTTTTTGCAGTCCTCAATGAAATAATTCAGGCAAATATTATCAGGTGAAAGATTGTTGGGGACAGTCTATTTCCAGGATGCCTAGGTATCACCCCCAGATTAATTTTAATTGCAAAGGAAAAACTGTAGTTAGAGTGGAGTAATCTGATGGTCTCCCCTTTATCCAAGTAGTCAAAGTTGACTTTACTGATAGTGGGTTAGTCTGCATTAGGTGTTGATTCTGTAATGCAGTCTGAAATAATCACCATCACCTATGGAGTATTCTACATAAAAGAAAAGTTTAACTTGAATCCGTTAGATTTCCTCCTTATAGGAATTAAGGGGTACAAAGGAGCAAGTTAGACACTTTGAGCATGTGAAATATTCTGTAAGCAGCTGACTTAATATCTTCAAGTCATTGGGTGGCTGGTCGGTGGGGGGTGAAGAGGGTGGTGGGAGGGACTGTTCTAGATTAACAGAAATTGAAAATAAACACCACACATGAAAGTTAAAATCTCGGTTAAGGGAGGGAAGAAAAGGGACTTTTGAGAAAATTTGAATATGGACCATGTTTTAGATAAGAAATTATTAATTTTCTTAGGTGAGCTTAGGTATTGTTCTATAGGAGAATGGAGAATATCCTTATTCTTAGTACCTTGCTCCTTATATTGTGGTGGATGGATGCATAGCTTTGGCTTCACTGGGTGCTCTTTGGAAAAGCAGAATCTCAGGTGCCACTCCTTGCCTACAGACTCAATCTTCATTTAACAAGATACCCCAGTAATTCATGGGCTGTAAAGTTTGAGAAGCACTGTTTTAGAACATGCATGCTGAAATATTTAGACATGTAATGTTATGATGTCTGTAACTTATTTTCAAATGGTTCTGTAGGAAAAATACCTATAGTAGGGGAGGGAGGGATAGGAAAGCAAATAAGGTAAAATGTTAACAACTGTTGAATTTAAGTGGTGGCATAGAGGTATTCACTGTATTATTCTCTCAACTTTTCTGTATGATTGAAACTTTTCAAACATATGGGAAAATAGTTGGTAATAACATTTTATTGAATTTAACTAATCCTTTGCCCAGAAAACCTATTTTTGAAGGCTAAATAATATTTTTAAGCAGTGGAAATCTTCTAGAAGGATCATAATTATTTATTTATGAAACTCTGATATTTTATTTTTCTCATTAATAGCAACATATCTATTTATTATGGTTATATAGGGTTTTTGTTTCTTCTATTATATGTATTATCTATCTAAAAAAATAGCACTTAAAAAGGAATTATTGAAGTTAAGGACTACTACATAACAAAACTGTGTAATGTATTCTTATTTCAGATCAAAATAAGTGGGTACCCTACATGAGGTGTTAACTAACTTTTTCTTCATTGTCTCTGTAACTAGTAGTGATAGTCTGACATTTATTGAACACTTACTGTGTGTCAGGTACTGAGGAAAAGAGTTAGTGAGCAAGATCTCCATGTTTCCTGCCCTTACGCTGAACTCTAGCAGTAAAAAAAAGGAAAAAAAAATTAAGTGGCATTTATTGTATCTTATTTTATTTGTCATTAACATTTAATACTACAAAAACTTTAGAAACACTTTGTATACGATCTTGTTCATATTAACATACACTCTGTGTGGGACAGTCTTATGACAAAGCTAAGTGGTTGGTGTATATTTTCAATAAGAATTGTTTAATATCATAATTTAGTATCACATGTAGGTTTGATTATAATGGAACATTTTATTTCAGCATTTTATTTTTTTTAATTAAAAAATTTCTAAACACTACTGATGCATTCTTTTGGGCTTTAGGTGGTAACTCTAACAGCCAATGATAAGACAAGCGTTTACTTCTCCTCCCTGCGGGGACAAGGTGTGATTTATAATGTCATTGTTTGGGACCCATTACTAAATACCTCTGCTGCTTATGTTCCTGTTCACACATATGCTTGCAGTTTTGAGGCAGTGGAGAACAATTGTTTTTCCCTTGGTGAGTATTATGAGTTCAACCTTGAAAAATTCTTCTTTGCTTTTGCAGATTTACATCAACTAATATGTCTATTTTTTGTTTATTCGGCCAGCCAATATCTTTTGAGCTGCTACCTTATTCTACTCTCTGTTCTAGGCATTAGGGAGATAGAAATGACAAAAGAGACCAAATATCTGTCCTCATAGAGCTTATATTCTAGTAGGGAAGATAAGACAAGATAAATATATGAAATATACAATATGTGAGAAAGTGGTAAGTGCTAAGAAGAAAAAACAAAATAGGAAAGGAAGATAAGCAGTGGTGAAAAAAAAATCTGAGCATGGCCAGGGAAGTTTTGGCATAAATACCCATCTCGCTTGTGTCATCAGTGCCTGTATCAGAAGGAATTACTTGGGTAGTAGTGTCTGCCGGTTTTCTCCACTGTGAAGGAACTATGTTTCCTTTTAGATTAAGTATCTTTTGAGGAACTCCTTTGAGTGTAGGTAAATATTGTTTCTCAATCTCTCACTTGCTTGTTTTAGCAGTAAAGAATACAATCTATTCTTCGCATTTGAGCCAGGGATTAGAATTCCCTCTCTTCTGCTAGAGCCATACCTGGCCCAGTCTTACTAATGCCATGCGTAAGATCCTTGAGACATAAAATGTTAAAGACTCAGGCAGATGTGAGTTCTTTATTTTTGACTGATAGACCGAGTTTTGTCCGATTTCCTCCAGCCCTTTCCCTGACCCTCCTCAGCCATTTGTCTCAGAGCCCCTCCTAATCAGAAAGCTCTCTCTTTCCATGCTGAATTTAGGAGGAGAGCTCTGATCCTATTTTTCTGTCCTATTCTCTTATTTTACTTGTGTGGTTTTTTCTCTCCTTCCCTCATGGTGTGCTGGTCAGGGATTCTAATTCCTCTCTGCTAGCTGATGTCATGGAGGAATTGTGTGCCAGTGTTATTGGGTGGGAAAACCTTGTTATCTTGGTGATTGTATTTGCTGGAAACCTTCACCACACTTTCATTTGAAAAAAAAAAAATCGCACCGGTGAACGCTATATTTTTTCCTTAAAGATTGAATCCTGTAATGATAATCATCCACAGCTCTGAAAGAAGCAGAATGTGGGGTTTTGTATTTGTTCTGTCTTCTTTTTTTCAGACTCTTCATTCTCAGAAAAGCTGACATAAAATTCTGCATTATGCCTTGCAAACTCTTAGCTTCTATCTTTTGTTTCTGATTTAAATTTATGTCTTCATGGTATCTCCCTCTCAGCATTCTTAAGCATTTTGATGTGTTTTGCTTTGGAATAGGCTTGCAACGTTTTTCACATTTGATTATATGGGTGTTTTGGAGTTTTTTTTACGGGGTTTGTTTTCTCGTGTTTGTGTCTGAGAAATCATGAGGATGGTGAATTTAGTGATCACATTTTCCTCTTCAATAAGCTGTGTCTTTTGAATAGTCATATCATTTATATTGTACCTATTAAAGATCTTGGGATTAGGGATTTTTTTGGCATCATGAAGCATGTTGTGCTTTACTAGTTACGATGCAGTGTTTTTTCCCAAAGCAATATCTGTAATCGGGAAGACTAGTAATAATTTGTTCATGTATGACATATAGTGTCATACATGTTCTTTTGTTTAATGTGTGTTTGGGTTTAAATATTTTTTATGGAAAACTTCAGTGAATCCCCGCATACCAATTATCCAGCCTTAACAATATTGATTTATGGCCACTGTCTTGTTTCAGCTATATTCCTACCTGCTTCTCTGCCTCTCTACCCTTTTATTATTGCATTACTTGAAAGCAAATATCTGGCACATTATTTTACTCACAAACATTTCTCTCTCTCTCTCTCTATATATATATATATCTTAAAAATAAGTTCAGCTTTTTTAAAAAAGGTAACCATTGTCATTAAAACAATAAAGATATTGAAAATAATTCCATAATAGCGTCATATGTCCAACCAGTGTTTGCCTTTCTCCAATGATCTCAATTGTTTTTCCTTTTTTTGGAATCAGATTTCAGATGAGGTCCACACATAGTATTTAAATAGCCTCTAAACCTCTTTCTAACCTGTGACTCCTACCGCCCCCTTGGTTTTAGGTGTGCTCTCCCTCCTCCCTCTCTTCTTTCTTTTCTTCCCCTCATCCTCTCTTCAAGAATATATCATAGTGTTGTACACCTTTGTCAGGAAGCATATGTTGTCCATTTTCTCTTTTTGTTTTATCAGCAGTCAATGGTATTCACTGCCTTAGGTTGATTAATTCCTTAAGGATAGGAAGGATTTTTGAAAATTAAATTTATAATATGCATGTATGGAATTTATCAGTCAGTTCTCTTTGCTATTTTCATGAAACTTTAGTGTTAAATATAAAATGGAATGAACCACCCACTGAGTTCTCATTATTTTTAGGACAAGTATCTACCAAAGTGTTCTTCATTTTTTTTGCCCTCCTTGGTCTCTTCATTTGTTTCTTCGGACACAGATTCTGGAAAACAGGTATTGTATATGATGTAGTTGCTATTTACATAAGTCATGGTCTCTTTTCTTAAATGCTGCTGAGAAATTTATGCCCTGTAAGGAGAGTAAGCAGTTACTTGTTCTATTATCTTCATTGATTTGTGCCTGGGTTCTTGTCAAAATTCTGAGTTCTGCATTTTTATTTATTTTTTTTCAAATCTTCTCTCACAGTGGAGAGCAATCTCCTCTTATCAAGAGGGAAATAAAATTTGGTTTGTGCAACAGAGTTTGCCAACAGCTAGATTTGCCTGTAGAGTAGAGATAACCTAGGTTCGAAATCAGGATGTCTGCATAAAACCATGTGTAAATTTTGGTGATGGTGATTGACTTGGTTTCAAATAAATCAGGCTGCAGCATTGTGGTGTAGAAGGAGAAAGAGATGACTGGCTCAGTCCTGGGAGATTCAGAAACCAAACTGAAATCCAGTGATGCACAGTGGGGAGTTAAATAAAAATTATGCTCATTGAATTGATCTGAATTTGGGGGTTACCTTTTGTGTAACTGAGGTTTACAAAGAACCTGATTCAGTTAATAGACATGGTGTATAACTGAGCTCAAGGGGGGCGTGAACATAATCCTGATCTAATAAAACTCTCAAGTTTTAATAAATTGTTTGAATAGCAGCTCCTCTCCCTCCATTGTTAATTACATTCCTTTCTTGACTAATTAGCAAAGAGTATTGTGAAGAATATTTAATTCCTCCAAGTGTAGAATGATATTATTACAGAGGATTTGATTGCTGAACTGTGGGTAGGGTCCCAAAGACCTTACGTAAGATACATTAGAGATATCTTAATGGATAAAGAAATGTTTATCCTTGACAGGATGAATTAAAAGAAAAGAAGAATTAAAAGTTACACTTTGCTTTGAAATACTTTGTTACATTTAAACTTTTGTGTATTATTTTTGCTTAGTTAACTATTGAAATTTAGTTTATAATTTCAGATTAGACACAAGTGACAAAAGTACTATTCTTGTTTTAAGTAGGAAAAAATAGAGTAAAATGATCTGTGAAATTAGTAATTGCAATTTTTAATTATTTAATCATTTAAATTGACTTGCATGCTAAAACGTGTACCTCCTAATAATACTTACTCCCAGTGACTTCTAAATTTCTCCTATCTTTAATTATTTTTCTTCTCTGTCTGAACATATGTTTAAATTCTGGGAGTTTAAGCATGTATTTATAGATTAAATATTTAAATTACATTGTAAAAGAATACCTTATCACAGCTTGTTTTTTCTTTTCCCTTCTTCCTATGACTTGCTACCAGAATTATTCTTCATAGGTTTTATCTTTATGGGATTCTTCTTTTATATACTGATTACAAGACTGACACCTATTAAATATGATGGTAAGTGGAAATGAAATAACATAGTTTAACTGGGTGTTCAAATAGGAAGATGCTGTGTTATACTTCACTTTTCCTTCTACAGTTTGACCAGTGTTGAGTGTGATATCCCCTTATGTGTGTAAAATAATGGGTCTCCTTTACATTTAATCCTATAAACATCTTTCTGAACTACTCATCAGAACTTCCCTTGTGGGTTTTTAATCTGAATGGTAAATTTCATGCTACATAGTAAAACAAAGGGACGTATCAATTATAAACCTGTCTTCCACTATGTAATATATTGAAGATAGGAAATTCGCAATAATCAAAATTTTCTTTACTTAAAAATACCCTCCCGTCTCACATCACACTGAGCAGAATAATTGTCACCTGTTCTTTCTCGGCCCCTATTTATAGACTGTGCTGTGCCAAGCCGAGCTTATCTCCAGTCCTGTGAGGTTTAGCTCCCTGGCTTGTTTGCATCTTAGTCCAGGCTCCTCCCCCTCCCTCTGCAAACTAGAGGGGGCTTCATGCTGATTTCCTGGCCCTAATACAGAGCCCTTGGTGCCTGACCAACAAACAGAGGGGCTGGTAAGGCTGACTCTGATATGGCTGTGCCTCTAAAGCACAGGGTCAGAAATGCTGCTACTCATCAAACCGTTCATCTCGCTTTGAACAGTTCGTCTGGTTCTAACAACCATAGCTGGAAGCATTGGTGGCATTTTTTTGGTAGCCATTTGGTGGCGATTTGGACTCCTCATAATCTGCATGCTGTTTGTGGGACTAGTGCTGGGGTTCCTTGTCTCATCGGTGACTTTCTTCACTCCGCTGGGTAGGTATCTGTAGCTCATATTCTGTTGTGTTTGATTCATTTGAAAGACTTTATTTGGGCACTGTCGAGTCCATATATACAACCTGAGTAGGAGTTCATAGCTTAACTCTGAATGGCACTTGCTGGGTATTTTTACTTTGTAGTACAAAATCATGAAATCATAGAAATTTAGAGCTAGACAGGATGATTTAGAGCTTGACAGGATGATTTAGAGCTTGGAAAGGATGAGGTTCAACCTTCTCATTTTATTGCTTAGGAAACTGAGGCCCACAGAGCTAGCAGATGGAAGCTCTCGAACCACTCCAGGCCCTTCTGAGTTATCCTAGAAACAAGTGCATCAGATTGACATGCTTGATCCTTCCCCTCTCTTGTAGGACACACCTTTAAACAGAGTTGTATTGGCAGTTAAGTGAAAAAAATCAGAATTCTTTTCTACTTGCCCACATGTTTCTCCGATTGTTACTTTAAACCTTTCATGTGTACCTGTGTTCGCAGGTTGAGAAAATTAATTTGGTGAGTCTGATTACTCTTGATTTCTCTTTGCTTTTTTAGGAAACCTGATGGTTTTTCATGATGATGTTGTGTTTTGGGTGACCTTCTCTTGTATAGCTGTTGTCATTCCAGTAGTTTTCATGGGCTGCCTAAGAATAGTAAGTGTTTCATCAAAAGTTAGATGTATTCACTGTATCACCCCAGGCCTTTAGTCATTGCATCGTTTTGCATGTTTTATTTACTAGGGAGGGCTGTATGATAATCCATACCATGTGACTGATTTTAAATAGTCTTGTAATTATGAAACTAAGTATATATGCTTTTCACAGAGTGATTTTTTTTCGTCAGGTGGTTCAAGTCACCACCATCTAAATGCCTTTAATAGTGGAAGCCGAGAACATAGAGCTTACTATAGTGTAACAATCTAATGGATCATGAGTGTCTGTTCTCTCTAGGAGAATAGTTCATCTAATTAGACTTTATTTTTGAAAAGATCTTTCACAGGGAAGATAGTTTATACAGTTTTGATATGATTAAGGATTTTTAAAGCCTCCACTATGGATGTCTAGGGTTGCATTCAGTTTATTTTTGTAGATAACCTTTATCCAACTCTAAGAATGTGTCCTGAGGGAGCTGAAGTGGATTCCCTGTGTTTGAGGCTAGTAATGAGAGTTAGAAAATATTCTTTTCTACTAGGGATGATGCATAAAGTCTTCTACTCTTCCACAGCTGAACATACTGACTTGTGGAATCATTGGCTCCTATTCAGTGGTTTTGGCCATAGACAGTTGCATGTACACAAGCCTTTCCTTCATCACTTTGAATGTACTCAAGAGGGCACTCAATGCAGATTTCCGCAGAGCTTTCACAAATGTGCCTTTTCAAACCAATGGTAAGTCTCTAAATCCAAAAACCAAAGTAATGGTGATGGGAGTATGGACCCACGAGTGTGAACAGAGCACTAGGTAACTCGGATTGAAAGCAGGCAAACTGTGATAAAAGAAGGAAGGTCACACCATGGAAATTCTATTATGATCATAGGAGCAAAGAATTTAAATTTGTATAGTAGTTGAAGTTAATACATCTAAAAATCTACTAAATGAGCTTTATTATGAATTTTCCAAGTCAGGTTTACTTAGGTTTACATGATAAATTTCCAGTTGTGAGGAAAATGCTGAGAATAAAGCTGTTTGCAATGGTGTATGCAGATGACAACCTAATTTAATTTTTTGTTATTCTCATTTCCATCCTTTAATTAAAAATTGCATGCAATTTGCTAATTGGAAGTGGAAGTGATTTTTTAGTCAATAAATGTATTGTTTCCTCAGTTCCAAGAGTCTATCAAAGATTTTTCTGTTAACTTTTTTTTTTTAAATCTTATTCCCAGACCATACAATCCATCCAGTGTATACAATCATTGTCTTTTGGGATAGTCACAAAGTTGTGCATTCACCACCACAATCAATTTGAGAATATTCTCATTGCTCCAGAAAAAGAAAACATCCTGCACCTCTTGTAACCTATTATTGACACTTAGCTTTGGTATAATATCTTTGTTACAACTGACAAAGGACTATTACAGTGTTACTGTTAATATTAGTCCATAGTTTGCATTAATTTTATTTTTCCCATATACCACCCCATTATGAACACCTTGTAAAAGTGACATACATTTGTTCTAGTTTATGAGGACTTTGTTATATTTGTATAATTGACCACAGTCATGATCCACATCAGGTTTCTCCATAAACTTTTTAAAAAAATTTATTTATTAATTAAAAAATAAAGAAACAAAACAACATACATAATCAGTAATTCACAATATCATCACTCAGTTGCATATTCATCATTTCTTAGAACATTTGCATTAATTCAGAAAAAGAAATAAAAAGACAATAGAAAAAGAAATAAAACAAACACAGGAAAGAAAAAAAAAAGATTATACCTACCATACCCCTTACCCCTTGCTTTCATTGATCACTAACATTTAAACTAAATTTATTTTAGCATTTGTTCCCCCTATTATTTATTTTTATTCCATATGTTCTACTCCTTTGTTGACAAGGTAGATAAAAGGAGCATCAGACACAAGGTTTTCACAATCACACAGTCACATTGTGACAGCTGTATCATTATTCAATCATCCTCAAGAAACATGGCTACTGGAACACAGCTCTACATTTTCAGGCAGTTCCCTCCAGCCTCTCCATTACATCTTGAATAACAAGATGATATCTGCTTGATGCATAAGAATAACCTCCAGGATAACCTCTTCACTCTGTTTGGAATCTCTCAGTCATTGACACTTGGTCTCATTTCCCTCTTCCCCCTTTTGGTCGAGAAGGTTTTCTCAATCCCTTGATGCTATGTCTCAGCTCATCTAGGGTTTTTCTCAATCCCTTGATGCTGAGTCTCCGTTCATTCCAAGATCTCTGTCCCATGTTGCCAGGAAGGTCCACACCCCTGGGAGTCATGTCCCACGTAGAGAGGGGTAGGGTGGTGAGACTGCTCATTGTGTTGGCTGGAGAGAGGGGCCACATCTGAGCAAAAGAGGCTCTCTTGGGGGTGACTCTTAGGCCTAAATTTTAACTAGGCTTGACCTATCCTTTGCGAGGTTAAGTTTCATATGAACAAATCCCAAGACTGGGGGCTCTGCCTATAGCTTTGGTTGTCCACACTGCTTGTGAGAATATCAAGAATTCAACTTGGGGAAGTTGAATTTCTCCCCGTTCTCACCACTTCCTGAAGGGGGCTTTGCAGATACTTTTCCACTCACTGATCGAATCACTCTGGACAAACCAGCAAAATCTCATGTCCTACCTGAGATTCCAAGTACTTATGGCGTTCAATCAAACTATCTACATAAGTGATATTAGGAAATGCACTAGTCAAAATATAAATTTTGTAACTAATAAACATTTTTTGCTTTAGTCTCACACAGAAGGTGACATTTTAAAATATTAATTGCCATCTATTTTCAGTACCCTGCAATAATAACATTCCTTTGTTCTTCCTCATGCTCCATAAACTTTTAAAGGAAAAGATGACTATCACATATGTTCACAAATATTGTTAAGATATGTCTTTTCTATGTAGTTTTATTGAGATATAGTTTAGATTCTCTAGGGAAACAGAACAATTACGAGATTTCTGTAAATATGAGATTTTATAAAATTGTCTCATGCAGCTATGGAGATGCGCAAGTCCAAATTCCATGGGGCAGGCTGCAGGTTCACAGCTCCAGTGAAGCTCTTCAGTGAATCCCCAGGAGAGGTTGGCTGGCTGAAGTAGAGAGATTCTTAATTTCTCCTTTAAAGTCTTCAGCTGATTAGATTAAATGTCACTGATTGCGAGGGACACTACCCTTGTCTGACTGAAGATGTAATCAGCTATGGATGAGATCAACATGCTGATGATTTAATAAACCATCTTCTGGTTTATTAACTAGCCACAAAATTCCCTTGTAGTAATAGCTAGGCCAGTGCTTACTAGACCAAAAAACTGGGCACAGTCTCCTGGCCAAGTTGACACATGAACTCAACCATAACACCATACAATCCATCTGAAGTATACAGTCAGTATCACAGCATAGTTGTGCATTCAACGCCATGATCATTTTTAGAACATTTGCATTACTCCAGAAAAAGAAATAGAAATAAAAAGGAAAACCCCAAACATCTCATATCCCATATTCCTCCCTTGTATTAGCTACTAATATTGCAGTTTACCCACTTTTCTTTCTGTTTATTTTTTTGTATGTTGCATTTCATTCTTTTACCATAGGGAAGGAGCAGTGCATGAGTCTACCCACTTTTAAGACTAAAATAGAGGTAGGTTAACTAAGATAGTGAAATTTGACAGAGATAGATAATATGTACCGGTGGAATAAAATCAGATACCCAGAAGTAGATCCAGATAAACACGGGCAACTTACTTTTTTTTTTGCAGTATAGTTATACAATCATTATCAAAGATCAGGGCTACTAGATTGCAGTTCAGCAACTTCAGGGTATTTCCTTCTGGGTATTCTAAAACCGTGGGCACTAAAAAGAAATATCTAGATAATGAGTCAGTAGTCACAGTCATTTGTTAAATCCTAATTTCTCAGCTATACCTCCTCCCTCTCATTTGATTGTTAAGAAATGTCTTGATTTCATATCTTAAAAAATAGATGGTAGAAAAGTATGTCTTAGAAGTGAAGAGAATGTGGCATCAATGTAATCATGAACTTATGAATTTATTAGAGCTGGTCTTTCCATGTACTACCCTGAACCTCCCTGCCCTGGGTAACAGGTTGATGGTGGAGACCTTGAAATCCACGTGTCTTGGGAAGTCTTAAGTACAAGGCAGTTTTTTGCCAAAACTTTTATTAGAAATTGCAATTGCAGCTATTGAATGTCTTCATGCATTTCTGTATCTGCTCAATTTGAGTAGGGTAGGGTCCTTGCCAGCAGTAGCAGGGATGTGTACTAGAGTCCCACCTAGTCAGAACCCTTTACCAATGAAAGAGGCTTGATGGTGTCTAATGTTCCATGATATATGTATGTGAATTAAAACTAAATCAGTACGGAGGCGGGGCCAAGATGGCGGCTTAGTAAGGTACATGCGTCTTAGTTCCTCCTCCAGAGCAACTATGAGGTGAACAGAAACAGTGCAAAACAGCTCCTGGGGCCACGGCAGGGAATGGACACACAGCGTACCCCAGTCTGGACTGGCTAGACTGACTGCGAGACTGCTGCGGTGAGATCCCCAAGCGGTGCGCGCTTCCCCGAGCCGCGGCAGCTGGCGGTCGGAGCTCCTCCATCCCTCCTTCCCGGGCCGGCTGAGAGTCTCGGAGAGGGAAGTTTCCCAAGCCGCGGCGGCCGGCGCCCCTCTTTTGAGGGCGGCTTCCTGGACCAGCTACGAGTCTCGGATCAGAGAGCTACCCAAGCCGCGGTGGCCGGCAACCAGCGCCCCTCCGGCTTCCTGGTCCGGTGGCGAGTTCCCCGGGCCGCGGCGGCCGAGAACCGGCACCCCACCAGGGAGAGGAGAGAATTTCCGACAGTGGCAGGAACTGGGTCCAACCAAACACCAATAGGGGCATTAATAAAGGAGCCACAGGGTCCCCTCAAACCGCGGCGGCGGGCGCCCCCACCACGCGCAGCCCCCGGGACCAACTGAGAGAATTGGATGGGAAATCCCCAGGGCGCGGAGAACGGTGACCGGGGGGGATCCCTTCCAAACATGTGAGACAAACATGTGCCACGAGCGCCACCTACTGGGCAGGATAAGAAAAACAGAACCCAGAGATTTCACAGAAAAATCTTACAACCTTGTTGGGTGCGACACCCAGGGAAATCTGACTAAATGCCCAGACGCCAGCAGAAGATAACGGACCACACTCAGAAGATTGAAAATATGGCCCAGTCAAAGGAACAAACCAATAGTTCAAATGAGATACAGGAGCTGAGACAACTAATGCTGAATATACGAACAGAAATGGAAAACCTCTTCAAAAACGAAATCGATAAATTGAGGGAGGACATGAAGAAAACATGGGCTGAACAAAAAGAAGACATAGAAAAACTGAAAAAACAAACCACAGAACTTATGGAAGTGAAGGATAAAGTAGAAAACATGGAAAAAACAATGGATACCTACAATGATAGATTTAAAGAGACAGAAGATAGAATTAGTGATTTGGAGGATGGAACATCTGAATTCCAAAAAGAAACAGAAACTATCGGGAAAAGAATGGAAAAATTTGAACAGGGTATCAGGGAACTCAAGGACAATATGAACCGCAAAAATATACGTGTTGTGGGTGTCCCAGAAGGAGAAGAGAAGGGAAAAGGAGGAGAAAAACTAATGGAAGAAATTATCACTGAAAATTTCCCAACTCTTATGAAAGACCTAATATTACAGATCCAAGAAGTGCAGCGCACCCCAAAGAGAATAGACCCAAATAGGCGTTCTCCAAGACACTTACTAGTTAGAATGTCAGAGGTCAAAGAGAAAGAGAGGATCTTGAAAGCAGCAAGAGAAAAACAATCCATCACATACAAGGGAAACCCAATAAGACTATGTGTAGATTTCTCAGCAGAAACCATGGAAGCTAGAAGACAGTGGGATGATATATTTAAATTACTAAAAGAGAAAAACTGCCAACCAAGACTCCTATATCCAGCAAAATTGTCCTTCAAAAATGAGGGAGAAATTAAAACATTCTCAGACAAAAAGTCACTGAGAGAATTTGTGACCAAAAGACAAACTCTGCAAGAAATACTAAAGGGAGCACTAGAGTCACATACGAAAAGACAGAAGAGAGAGGTATGGAGAAGAGTGTAGAAAGAAGGAAAATCAGATATGATATATATAATACAAAAAGCAAAATGTTAGAGGAAAATATTATCCAAACAGTAATAACACTAAATGTTAATGGACTGAATTCCCCAATCAAAAGACATAGATTGGCGGAATGGATTAAAAAACAGGATCCTTCTATATACTGTCTACAGGAAACACATCTTAGACCCAAAGATAAACATAGGTTGAAAGTGAAAGGTTGGGAAAAGATATTTCATGCAAATAACAACCAGAAAAGAGCAGGAGTGGCTATACTAATATCCAACAAATTAGACTTCAAATGTACAACAGTTAAAAGAGACAAAGAAGGACACTATATACTAATAAAAGGAACAATTAAACAAGAAGACATAACAATCATAAATATTTACGCACCGAACCAGAATGCCCCAAAATACGTGAGGAATACACTGCAAACACTGAAAAGGGAAATAGATTCATATACCATAATAGTTGGAGACTTCAATTCACCACTCTCATCAATGGACAGAACATCTAGACAGAGGATCAATAAAGAAATGGAGAATCTGAATATTACTATAAAGGAGCTAGACTTAACAGACATTTATAAGACATTACATCCCACAACAGCAGGATACACCTTTTTCTCAAGTGCTCATGGATCATTCTCAAAGATAGACCATATGCTGGGTCACAAAGCAAGTCTTAACAAATTTAAAAAGATTGAAATCATACACAACACTTTCTCGGATCATAAAGGAATGAAGTTGGAAATCAATAATAGGCCGAGTGCCAGAAAATTCACAAATACATGGAGGCTCAACAACACACTCTTAAACAACGAGTGGGTCAAAGAAGAAATTGCAAGAGAAATTAGTAAATACCTAGAGACGAATGAAAACATAACATATCAAAACTTATGGGACGCAGCAAAGGGTGTGCTAAGAGGGAAATTTATTGCCCTAAATGCCTATATCAGAAAAGAAGAAAAGGCAAAAATGCAGGAATTAACTGTCCACTTGGAAGAACTGGAGAAAGAACAGCAAACTAATCCCAAAGCAAGCAAAAGGAAAGAAATAACAAAGATTAGAGCAGAAATAAATGAAATTGAAAACATGAAAACAATAGAGAAAATCAATAAAACCAGAAGTTGGCTCTATGAGAAAATCAATAAGATTGATGGGCCCTTAGCAAGATTGACAAAAAGAAGAAGAGAGAGGATGCAAATAAATAAGATCAGAAATGGAAGAGGAGACATAACTACTGACCTCACAGGAATAAAGGAGGTAATAACAGGATACTATGAACAACTTTACACTAATAGTACAACAATTTAGATGAAATGGACGGGTTCCTGGAAAGATATGAACAACCAACTTTGACTCAAGAAGACATAGATGACCTCAACAAACCAATCACAAGTAAAGAAATTGAATTAGTCATTCAAAAGCTTCCTAAAAAGAAAAGTCCAGGACCAGACGGCTTTACATGTGAATTCTATCAAACATTCCAGAAAGAATTAGTACCAACTCTCCTCAAACTCTTCAAAAAAATCGAAGTGGAGGGAAAACTACCTAATTCATTCTATGAAGCCAACATCACCCTCATACCAAAACCAGGCAAAGATATTACAAAAAAAGAAAACTACAGACCAATCTCTCTAATGAATATAGATGCAAAAATCCTCAACAAAATTCTAGCAAATCGTATCCAACAACACATTAAAAGAATTATACATCATAACCAAGTAGGATTCATCCCAGGTATGCAAGGATGGTTCAACATAAGAAAATCAATTAATGTAATACACCATATCAACAAATCAAAGCAGAAAAATCACATGATCATCTCAATTGATGCAGAGAAGGCATTTGACAAGATTCAACATCCTTTCTTGTTGAAAACACTTCAAAAGATAGGAATACAAGGGAACTTCCTTAAAATGATAGAGGGAATATATGAAAAACCCACAGCTAATATCATCCTCAATGGGGAAAAATTGAAAACTTTCCCCCTAAGATCAGGAACAAGAGAAGGATGTCCATTATCACCACTATTATTCACATTGTGTTGGAGGTTCTAGCCAGAGCAATTAGACAAGAAAAAGAAATAACAAGGCATCAAAATTGGAAAGGAAGAAGTAAAACTATCACTGTTTGCAGACGATATGATACTATACGTCGAAAACCCGGAAAAATCCACAACAAAACTACTAGAGCTAATAAATTAGTACAGCAAAGTAGCAGGTTACAAGATCAACATTCAAAAATCTGTAGCATTTCTATATACTAGTAATGAACAAGCTGAGGGGGAAATCAAGAAACGAATCCCATTTACAATTGCAAGTAAAAGAATGAAATACCTAGGAATAAATTTAACTAAAGAGACAAAAAACCTATATAAAGAAAACTACAAAAAACTGCTAAAAGAAATCACAGAAGACCTAAATAGATGGAAGGGCATACCGTGTTCATGGATTGGAAGACTAAATATAGTTAAGATGTCAATCCTACCTAAATTGATTTACAGATTCAATGCAATACCAATCAAAATCCCAACAACTTATTTTTCAGAAATAGAAAAACCAATAAGCAAATTTACCTGGAAGGGTAGGGTGCCCTGAATTGCTAAAAACATCTTGAGGAAAAAAAACGAAGCTGGAGGTCTTGCACTGCCTGACTTTAAGGCATATTATGAAGCCACAGTGGTCAAAACAGCATGGTATTGGCATAAAGATAGATATATCGACCAATGGAATCGAATAGAGTGCTCAGATATAGACCCTCTCATCTATGGACATTTGATCTTTGATAAGGCAGTCAAGCCAACTCACCTGGGACAGAACAGTCTCTTCAATAAATGGTGCCTAGAGAACTGGATATCCATATGCAAAAGAATGAAAGAGGACCCGTATCTCACACCCTATACAAAAGTTAGCTCAAAATGGGTCAAAGATCTAAACATTAGGTCTAAGACCATAAAACAGTTAGAGGAAAATGTAGGGAGATATCTTATGAAACTTACAATTGGAGGCGGTTTTATGGACCTTAAACCTAAAGCAAGAGCACTGAAGAAGGAAATAAATAAATGTGAACTCCTCAAAATTAAACACTTTTGTGCATCAAAGAACTTCATCAAGAAAGTAGAAAGACAGCCTACACAATGGGAGACAATATTTGGAAATGACATATCAGATAAAGGTCTAGTATCCAGAATTTATAAAGAGATTGTTCAACTCAACAACAAAAAGACAGCCAACCCAATTACAAAATGGGAAAAAGATTTGAATAGACACCTCTCAGAGGAGGAAATACAAGTGGCCAAAAGGCACATGAAGAGATGCTCAATGTCCCTGGCCATTAGAGAAATGCAAATCAAAACCACAATGAGATATCATCTCACACCCACCAGAATGGCCATTATCAACAAAACAGAAAATGACAAGTGCTGGAGAGGATGCGGAGAAAGAGGCACACTTATCCACTGTTGGTGGGAATGTCAAATGGTGCAACCACTGTGGAAGGCAGTTTGGCGGTTCCTCAAAAAGCTGAATATAGAATTGCCATACGACCCAGCAATACCATTGCTGGGAATCTACTCAAAGGACTTAAGGGCAAAGACACAAACGGACATTTGCACACCAATGTTTATAGCAGCGTTATTTACAATTGCAAAGAGATGGAAACAGCCAAAATGTCCATCAACAGAAGAATGGCTAAACAAACTGTGGTATATACATACGATGGAATACTATGCAGCTTTAAGACAGGATAAACTTATGAAGCATGTAATAACATGGATGGACCTAGAGAACATTATGCTGAGTGAATCCAGCCAAAAACTAAAAGACAAATACTGTATGGTCCCACTGATGTGAATCGACATTCAAGAATAAACTTGGAATATGTCCTTGATAACAGAGTCCAGCAGGAGGTAGAAACAGGGTAAGATAATGGGTAATTGGAGCTGAAGGGATAGAGACTGTGCAACAGGACTAGATACAAAAACTCAAAAATGGACAGCACAATAATACCTAATTGTAAAGTAATCATGTTAAAACACTGAATGGAGCTGCATCTGAGCTTTAGGTTTTTGTTTTGTTTTTTGTTTTTTTTTTACTATTATTATTTTATTTTTTTCTCTATATTAACATTCTATATCTTTTTCTGTTGTGTTGCTAGTTCTTCTAAACCGATGCAAATGTACTAAGAAACGATGATCATGCATCTATGTGATGATGTTAAGAATTACTGATTGCATATGTAGAATGATATGATTTCTAAATGTTGTGTTAATTTCTTTTTTTCTGTTAATTAATAAAAAAAAAAAAAAAAAACTAAATCAATGCCTTCTACTTCTCCCCCATCTGAAAAAACCCAGCCAACAGCTCTGCCTGGGCACTGGTCATATAGGATTGAAATGCCAAGGATCCAAGTAACTTATTCCTTCATATCTGTCTGGACTTTCGAATGCCTGAACATAAAACTCCTTGTTTCAAATGTAAGACTGTACCTCCCCCCACTCATTCTTTCCTTTGCAAGTGAAGACGTAGTCTCAAGTTTGGACTAATTCTCTAGAAAGTCTCTATGACTCAGAAAGGAAGACACAAAGTGAGGCCACAAAGTGTTAGATCTGTACTAGGTTTTAAAATACAAGTGTTCAAACTGCTTTTCCACTGTTTTTTTTTTTTTTTTTTTAGACTTTATCATCCTGGCAGTGTGGGGGATGCTGGCTGTAAGTGGAATTACATTACAGATCCGAAGAGAAAGAGTTCGACCATCTTTCCCTCCCCATCCATACAAGTTGTGGAAGCGAGAGAGAGAGCGCAGAATAACCAACATCTTGGACCCTAGCTACCACGTCCCTCCTTTAAGAGAGAGGCTCCATGGCCAATTAACCCAGATCAAAGAGCTCTTCCAGACAAAACAGCCAGCTGGTGAGAGAACACCCCTGCTCCTGTAGATGGTGAAGGCCCTGGTCGTGTGGTCTCGGAGTACAGCCTGAGCACTGTCCCTGCTGCGGTGGTTATGTCCAGACAGTTTCAGTAATCCCTGGTGCAAGGCTAATGGAGGCAGAGGCTTATCTGTCTGTGCTTTGCACAGAGTTATGGTCTCTACTGCTACATGATAAGTGCATCCAGGGAAATCGTGTGTGTGTGTGTGTGTGTGTGTTTGTGTGTGAGGGAGAGAGAGAGAAAGATGACCAAGAAGTTAATGGTAGAGAAATTTTTCCTTATTTCAAAATACTTGGAGAAATTATCTTTTGGCTTACAAATATATGATGAACTTATTCTATTAAATAGATTTAAAAACATTAAAAATAACAATATGATTCTCTTGCAGAACCCTGGTATTTTTTTTTTAACACATCCTTGACCATTTCTTTCATTAGACTCTGTACAAAGCTGGGGAGGAGGTGGTTTTAAGTGCTGCATTTGATCTTTATTTGCCACTGTTTGGGGCTTTATGGATTTGAACCTGGGTCTTTGAGCTTCAGAATACAAAAGGAGAAAGAACTTGTTTTCTTACTAAAAGCAGTCTGATTACTGAGTTGTATGGCTATCGTAACATGATGCATTATCAAAAAAGTATCCTTCCTCTTTGCCTTTTATTGCTTCAAATGGTAATTTAAATCACTAAATTATTTCAATTACTTGAAAATAAGACAATTTATATAGTTAATAGAACTTTTTTGTATGGATAATTTATTTATATTACAAACAATGGCCTCTGTTCTTTTCTTTTAAGTCCTTTCCAAAATAATGTTGACAGCTGAATATTAGATGATAATAATAATTATCTGCATTAGTGATATATGCAGATTAGATGATATATGGATTATGTTTTGTTTTGAAGAATTAAATTGGCCCTTGCTTTAATCTGTGGTTCTATTAGCAAAGCAACTTTTAAAAAGTAGCATTTTGTAGTTCTACTAAATTAGCTGTTATTAACTATAGTGTAAAATACCATTTTTAATAATTTATCTTCTCTCCGAAGCCTTTGTATCAGCTGGTTCAAAGTGATAAGAAGGAAATAAAATGGAGGCAAATCTGTTAAATGGATCTGCCTTTAAATAGGACCTTAGATTGTGTAAGGAGAGTGCCCCCAGTTTTGAAACCCTTTTTTCCACCCCTAGAGATCACCTGGATACGCTAGGCTGTGTACTTGTTATCTGCAGCCTTTTCTCTTAGTTGTCAGAGCCTGTGTCCCAGTTCTCCCTTGCAGTTTGAGCAGGTGACTCTGGCATGCGTGAGTGACACTGAGGTTGATTGTGGAGTTGCATACTCATATGTGAGTTAATCACTATTTAACTGATGCTGCTTTTTAGGTTTTTCAAGGTAAAATAGATTGTTGAAGTTCAGGTTACCAAAAAGTCATCATTTCATATATTTTGAACATGTTTGGGAAGGTTGAAACAAAATGAGAAAAATATGTAACTGATCATTTTTGCTTTGAAAAATTATACACAAGTGTTCATTTGCTATCTATTCTGTAGTCCTTACTGTTTACACAACTTCAGTAACACTTAATATCTTTCATAACTCACTGTAGGTATTCCTGCTTCTACCATATCTTTGTCCATTCTAACAGTAATATGGGACGTTTGTGAGTTATTTTCTGTACCAACAAAATGCACTGCCAGCAATGATTGTAAAAGCAGAACACTTTTTGAAGGGAAGATGCGAATTTTTAAGAACTTTTCATGATGTTAAATTCTATGTAATAAAAAGCCAGTTTGCATAATTTTTTATAATAAATACCTATTTTGCAAAAAAAATGCTTAAAAGCCTCATTACCATATAATTCTTACACATTTTTACCAATTTTATTTGTATATTTTGTATGCTGCCATAAAAATAGAATTATTTAACCTAGAAAAACAGTTTAACTCATTTTGAAAAATTTAAACATAACTGACAAACATGAAAGGAAGAAAGTTTGCATTAGTATGCTCAAATTTATACCTTTTGTTAGAAGGAAAGCTGGTTGTTCCTAACATTGGTTAGTTTGCATTGATGTCATTAGTACTTCAGGTGTGTCAAACTGAAGAAAAGTAGCTGTGCTACAGGAAAATCTTTTAAAATATTTTTATGTGTTTTATAAAAGTTACGATTAACCTGTTATACTTTTGCAACCAGGTTGCCAAACCACAGCTGCTAAACAGCATTTACGAGCTAGTTGAGTTGTTCTGTAGAAGGTGTTATGGAAACAGAGAATACTGGAATCTAGCCTACTAGGCCCGAGAGTGACTAGAGATACTGTTATCTCACCCCCCCTTTTTCTGTTTTTAAATAGTTTTATTCACACATGGTACAGTCCAGCCTAAAGTGTATGAGCATGCCTTCACCACCACACTCTATCTAAAGACATTTCTTTTTCTTCTGCGTAGAATCCTTACCTGGTTCCCAATCCCCCCACCTGTTGACATTTAGTTTTGGCATAATGCCTTTGTTACATTCAGTGGAAGCATAATACAATGTTACTGTTGCCTGCAGACCCTAGCTTACATTGATTGTACTTTTTCCAACATACCATCTATTTTCAACACCCTGCAGTACCGACATTCCTTTGTTCTCCTTATGCAAAAACATTTTTTAATTTGTACATTTAATCACCTTCATTGTATACTCTAGGCATTCCTAAATTATACCATCTCAGTCTTTATCTTCTGTCTTTCCTTCCAGTTTCATATGTGCCCCTGGCCCTTCTCTCTCTCTGTCATACGCATCCCTTTTTTTAATACCTGAGGAAATTTTTTTCCAGTTTTCTTAATTGTATGAAGTCACGGAGATATCAAATGACAGTAGGCAGACCAAAATTTGGGGCATCTGGCCCCCATCTAAATGTGCTTTACACTCTTACCATGTTGAAGGTGTAAATGATTTCTTTTCCTTCTGTTGGTGAACTGGTAGGAAGCTCCTAATGTTAATATTTATTGCATTGATCACTTCTTTTGGGGAATTACTCATTTTACACACTGAAACAGGGTTTTCCACATTAATTCTCTTAGGTCATGGAGAATGATAGACATTTCTGAATGACTGATACATAATACTTAAAATTTCCAATATCTGTAAATATGTCTCCTCAGCAGCATTTGCACAGAACTTTTCTGTAGAGAGCTTAGTCCTTAATAATGGACTTAAATCTGTTACTAACCTTCATTAAAACTAAAAGCTGTTGGCTCTATTTCCTGAGAACTGTCCCCCACCTCCACCCCAGGCTCTCCCATTGTACCTCAGCCCTTGTTGGAAGGGAGGCTCTGTTTTCCTTTGCCTTGCCTCTTAAATAAAAGGCCTCTTGGCAGTTTGGCCAGAGGGTTTGCGAAGACTTCTCTATGAAGATAATAAGTGAGACGTGAAATATAACATGCAACAAAAATGTGTAATGGGTATGGGGCGGGGTGGGGGGGAGAATCTGGATGCTGAGAAAAAATTCCTTGAGGAAGTGACACTTAAGCTGAGACCTCGAAGATCAGTAGTAGAGGCCAAACTAAACTGCAGGTAAGTACATTCCTTGTAGAGGTGGGGGTTGAAGCCGGCAGGAGCATATAAAAGGCTCAAGAGCTTCCCCTTTCATTACTGAGAGCTCTCAGTGGAGGCCACTTGTCATTACAGCCCTTCATTTTGCTGCTTGGTGGGGTCAGCTCTCCCATTCTCAGCTTTGGGCACTTTGAGCAGCTCATCTAGATAGTATGTTGTCAGATAGTATGTTTTCTTCCTGTAAAAATTTTTTTAATTATTTTTTATTGATATATATTAGCATACCATGTCATCATCCAAGTGTATATCAATGATTCACAATATCACCATATAACTGCGTTTATCATCACAATTGACTTTTTTGTGAAAAATAAAAAAAAACAATATACATTTCGAAGTACAGTGCAACAATTAGTTGTAGAGCAGATTTCAGAGTTTGATGTGGGTTACAATTCCACAATTTTAGGTTTTTACTTCTAGTTGCTCTAAGATACTGAAGACTTAAAAAAAAATTAAAATAATGATTCAGCAGTCATACTCATTTGTTAAACCCTACCTTCTCTGTATAATTCCACCATCCTCTTTGATCTTTCTCCTACTCTTTGGGGTATTCAGGCTATACCCATTCTAACTTTTTCATATTGGAAGGGGCTGTTGATAACATGGGATAGGGGATGGAAGTAGTTGATGTGCTGGAGAGGCTGGCCCCTCTGCATTTCAGGATTTATCTGGTCCAGGGACCCATCTGGAGGTTGTAGGTTTCTGGAAAGTTACCCTAGTGATTGGAACCCTTTTAGAATCTTATATAACGCCCTAGGTGTTCTTCAGGATTGGCAGGAATGGTTTTGGTTGGGGATTGGCAAGCTATGATAAGTAGCAATGTCTAACTGAAGCTGTGTAAGAGTGCCCTCCAAGAGTGACATCAACTCTATTTGAACTCTTAGCCCCTGATATGATTCTCCCACTTTTTGTCAGGATGGCATTGTTGATCCTACGATGCCAGGGCCAGGCTCATACCTGGGAGTCATCTCCCATACCACCTGGGAGATTTTCGCCCCTGGATATCATGAGCCATGTAGTGGGGAGGTCAATGATTTCACTTGCAGAGTTGGGCTTAGAGAGGGAGAGAGAGGCCACATCTGTGCAACAAAAGAGGTCCTCCGGAAGTAACTCTTAGGCTAAGCTTCATTACTACGTATAAGCTTCACAAGAACAAGCATCAAGATCAAGGGCTTGGCCTATTGATTTGGGTGTCCCTGATGTTTGACACAGTATCAGGGATTTCCCCGGTGGTAAAGTTTAATAGTTCCATATATTTTCTCCCATCCCTCAAGGGACTTTGTCAATACTTCTTGGTCATCTGCTTAATATACTCTGGGATGTATCCAGGCATTACATTAAGCTGTATTTCCTGTTAAATTTTAACTAGGCCATAAAAGTGCACAGATCACACCTTCCTTTTTTTTTTGTCTTGGGCAGGCTCTGGGAATCGAACTCGGGTCTCTGGCATGGCGGGCAGGGACTGCCACGGAGCCACTGTTGCCCGCCTTTGTGTGTGTGTGTGTGTGTGTGCGCGCATGTGGTCTGGGTATCAAACCCAGGTCTCCCACATGTAAGGCAAACATTCTACCATGGAACACACCTTACCTTTTAATTTACCATTTTTCAGTGTATTCAGTTCCTTTCAAGACACTAGAATTTAGCATTGCTCCCTGGAAGGTAAGGCAAAACACTGAGTGACTCCCTAAGTCCAACTCTGCAAATGAAATAATTACCCTCCCCCCTATGTGGGACATGAAATCCAGGGGTGGAAAGTCTCCATAACAATATGGGATATGACTCCCAGGGATGAGCCTGGCCCTGGCACCGTGGACTCAACAATGCCTTCATGACCAAAAAGGGTAAAAGAATTGCAACTAATAAGGTATCATTGGCTGAGAGAGTTCAAACAGAGTTGAGAGGCTACTCTGGAGGCTACTCTTAGGCAAACTTCAGCTAGACATTGCTACTTATCATGATTTGGCAAACCCCAACCAAAACTATTCCTGTTAACACTAAAGAAAACCTAAGGATTTATCTGAGATTCAACAAAGGTTCCATGCACTATTATTACTTTCCAGAAACCTACAACCTCCAGTTGAGTTCCTAGGCCAGATAAGTCCTGAAATCCAGAGGGGCCAGCCTCTCCAGAACATCAACTAGTTTCAACCCCTCATTCCACATTATTGACAGCTCTTCACAACGTGAAAACATTAGAATGGACATAACCCAAATGCTCCTGAAGATTGGAAGGTAGATCAAAGGAGAAGGTGGAGTTATAAAAGATAGTATTTAACATATGAGTGTGACTGCTGAAACATTATAGTGATATTTCTTTTAGTCTGCAGTGTCTCAGAGCTGCTAGAAGTAAAAACTTAAAATTGTGGAATTGTAACCCATACAAAACTCTGAAATCTGTTCTACAACTAATTGTTGTGATGTGCTTTGAAATATATTGCTTTTTAATAAATACATTATTTTTCACAATTAAGAAAAAACAACACAGTGACCCACAGATTGTGGCCCTCAATCCTTCCTTTTATTCAAGAATTGCACATAGTATAGTATACCTGTTCCAACCCAGCTTAGTCCCAAATCAAAGAACATGCCTGGTATGGAGTTTAGCATGAGTTTAATTAGGGACTTAGGAACAGGAATTCTACCTGATGGTGGCTGGTTGGGAAACGGAAGTCAGTGTTTAAGCAAAAGAGAGGAGTGCCAGGGAGTGGCTTATATAGCTTTAGGTCGACAGAGTGTGACAACAGAGTTTCAACAGAGTCTTGGGAGATTTGATAAAGGAGGGGAGTTTTAATGACATTCTTTTCCCCTTGAGGGGGTCTGTTGACCTTTAATGCCTGTCCTGGACATGTAGGCAGCCGTGGGTCCTCCAGTCCACCTCCAGACAACAGACTACATTGACCATGGGACAGTGTAGAGAGCCGCTTTCCGGGTTTGGCCTAGTGGACACGCCGCAGCCTGCCCTAGAGTTCCCCCCGCCCATCGAGTGAGCCAAGATGGCGCCCGCATCCTGCCTCCGCGTATGACGTACGCGCCCGCCAACCCTGTCTACCAATCACCCTTGTATACGTGGCGTTAGCCCATTGGGTTTGGATTTTGTATATAAAGGCGTTACCCGGACGGGGAGAGGAGACAACCCGCAGAGAGCCGTGCCTGACGGCCGCAAGGAGGTTGTCCCCCACGGGGTTTCTCCCTGTGTGGAAACTGTATTCGGGAATGAAAGCTTAACCCCAGTAAAGATTAGCACTCGAATCGACTGTGAGTATTGTGTCCGTGCCTGTTTCCTTTTCCTTCCCTCCCTCGGCGGCGGGGATAATCGGAAGCCAGACGGAACAGCGCCGGACAAGTGGTGGCCCGTACGGGGAACCTTTTCCAGCACCGTGCACGGACTCCGGCCGGCCTTCGCGCCTGATCACCGTGAAGGGGTGAGTGCTTCTTTATTACGTGAGGGTTAGGGCCCGTGGGTTCTCAGGCCGCCCCGGGGGAAGGGCTCGATAGACGTCATCGAGCACGCTTGAAGCTAGCGCCGACTGCAAGAATAGGGCAGTCTGAAAGTTCACCCCTATTATCTCCCTTGAAGACACTGTTGAAGCAGAGAGGCATTTTAGTGCGAAAAAGCTCCCTCCTGCGATTTCTTGAGGATGTAGCCACCTTTGCTCCCTGGTTTAAGCACACCGGAGGTCTTACCTTGTCTTGTTGGATAAAGCTCGGTCACGATATCGATCGGGCGCGTAGGACGGGCTTATGCATGGACCCAATCTTAGTCCCCATATGGGAAACCGTCCGCGCGTGTCTTGAGGCAGAGGCCGCGACGGGCCTCGGTCCGACCCTTGTCTTAGAACAAGCCCGAGAAGCATTACGAGAGTCCCGGTCAGCATCCTCCATGAGCGGCTCGTGTAAGGGCAAGCCACTGGAGCCGGATGCTAGCTCAGATACTTCTGACTCAGAGTCAGAGCATTGTGAGAGCGAAGGACCAGATGAGCCCCCACTGATTGATCTAGAGAAGCCCTCACAGCCCTCTGCCCCACCAGCGCCCACAACCGCGCGAAAGCTTCCGGGGAGGAGTTTTAATGCCTCCGTCTTTGATCCCCGCAGCGGACTCCCCCTAGTGGCCGGCTCGGGTAACCTCCATGACCCTCGGTTACAAAACCCGGAAGGGAACCCGGAATTCCCCGAGTGCTGGTCGGAGGAGGGGCCGCTCTGCCTACCTCCACCGCCCGCGTACGCAGGCCCCCAAGATCATCCACCGTTGGTTAGCAGAAGGAGGCATTTCTGGAAATGGAATCCCTTTAGCGCACTGAGCGCTAGTCAGCCAGCCGCCATGTACCCAGTCATTATCAATCCCTCCGGTAATAATCAATATGAGGGTTATGATTATAAGGTTCTGAAAGAATTAAGACAGGCTGTTCACCAATACGGCCCAAATGCCCCTTTTACCCTAAACATGGTCGAGAACCTCTCTGCCCTACACCATACGCCTGCAGACATATATCAGCTTGCTCGCGCCTGCTTGCCCCCAGGTCGATATATCGACTGGAAGGCGTGGTTTGAGGAATTAGCAGAAGAGCAGGCAGCAAGAAACGCGGCAGTAAGACGTGGTGGATGGAATGCCGACATGTTACTGGGCAAGGGCGCCCACGCCCAGAATCAGACAGGGTTCCCCCATGTCCCCCCGATTCTATACACGCACCTATACGCCCGGTCTTACTCATATGGGTTTTAGTCGAAACGTGTCAATTTTCACCTTTAATGAGACCTTTCCGCTTACCGATGATACACTCATTTTCTCTTTTGCCAACCTCTCCATTGCTAACTGTTCCACTCGGTCTAACCAGACTTGTCCTACAGGTTGTGGTCGTGTGCCTTCAGGTGTGCTGCTTGAGTTCCTCAATGCGACCGATCTTTCCCTTTCTTGTCAAGGCTTACTGGAAAAAAACGAGAGGAAGCGATGCCTCAATCTTACAGGGTTCCGACCCGTCGTGTGTTCGTGTGCTGAAGACTGGGACGCTCCCGACCCCCTCTTCCCCCCATGTGAGCATGACCTTTTTCAGGTAACCACGATGCAGGAGTTTCAGTGGCACCGGTGCATGTCCTCGTCTCGCCCGCGCCGCCTAGGTGATGACTGGTGGGTTTGGTCCACCGACCCTCACGCCTACTCCATCAAGCCCTTGCTGAACTACTCAGAGGGAGCTCAGTGGGCTGACCTCGTCCAATGTCGTCACGCCTTTACTAACCCCTTCACCTCCAAGGTCCAGATTTGGGCACAACAAATGATTTGTAATCCCCTAGGGGCATGTGTCGACCTGCGGTATCTCAACCTTCTGAATGGCACCATCGCCAACACTTCCACGGACGCAGTTGGGAATGCAACTGAGTGCTCCCTCCTCGACGTAGGGAAACATGATAGTACTAACTGTTCCTTTTCTCTGCACAGGGAGACCTGCGTGCAACCTCCTTTTGCCTTTCTACTCTCCATGAACCCTACCTTTAATTGTTCTGCCACCCCTTGTACTTTATCAGGATGCTGGAGCGGGTATCCTGTCTTCGCCATTCTGGTTTACCGCCCCAGCTATGTCTGGGTCCCCGTTAATACGTCTGATTGGGTTGGCCCAGTCACTCAAGCTATCTCTACAAAAAACTTTCAATTCTCTAACCCTGTAGTGCCTTCCAGGACTAAAAGGAATGTAAAAAATTGGCTGCTGCGCGCGGGGGGGCCTTGCTGCCTCTTTGTTCATCCCTGCAGTTGGAGACGCGGTCCTCCACGCCTGGACCTCGGACCAGATCGCCCTGACGATGGAAGCTGTCAACAACTTAGCCAATGCTACTCGAGACGCACTGCAGGCCCAGAGTCAACAAATTGACTTAAACTCCCAAGCGATATTACAGCTCCAGTCTGAAATAGATGAACTGGGACTTGAAATAGACGGACTCTGGAGGGTGGTCCAGGAGATATGTGGCGCTCGCTGGATTGTCTTTGAACTCTGTGTCGCCCAGGTCAGAGCCAATGTGACCAAAACCTCTGCCAGCGTTAAAGCCTGGCTGCAGAATGCTTGTCTCCCGACATTCCGTAATCTCTCCTAGCAGATAGAAACGAGTCTTGATAAGATAGGGGACATTCAGTTAAAACCCGTTGCGTTTGACCTGTCTAGTCTCGGGGATGTAATCCAGGGTTTGTGGAATGGACTCACCTCCTGGTTCTCATGGCCTAACTTGACCACCTGGGTTCTTTTATTTTTCGGGTTGCTGGTGGGGCTAGTGGTGATCAAATGTCTGCTGGAACGATTGTTCCAGTCTCAACAGCAGCTGCGTGTCTCCACCATGTTAGCTATGTCATCCCATTCGAATACCTGTGTGCATCCCTCCCAGATGGATGGCTCATCTGAATCACCTGGGGCAAAGCTCTTGTCGGCAAGGTTTGTTGCGGACTCCCTGGCCACTACCCGTATATAGCAGACGCCAGAGGCTGTTAATTTTGCGCGCCTAGCCGCCTCGACGGTGGAGCCGCGGTCACAGTCCTGGCCAGACTGGACTTGGCTCTAGCCATTGCACCGAGGCCTCCGCAGCGCTTTCGTTGCCCTGGCTGTCGCTCTCAGGATCCCCGCTTGACCCAGTTGCAAGGCAGAGCACTGCAGGGAGGAGTCACGTGGTATCCAGTTCACGGACTCTCCGGTCTCTATATGAGGTGAGCATTCTGGTCGGTGCCAGAGGCTCCGTCGTGTGATGACGCGAGCCTAGTCCAGACTCCCCAAAGCACCAAACTATGTTGTGAGCCACTCAGGCCCACGGGAGCACCATCATCAATAGAGACACTGGGTACAAGAATACGGTCTACGGACCATGCCTCTTATAAAAACAAAAAGGGGGAGATGTAGAGAGCCGCTTTCCGGGTTTGGCCTAGTGGACACGCCGCAGCCTGCCCTAGAGTTCCCCCCGCCCATCGAGTGAGCCAAGATGGCGCCCGCATCCTGCCTCCGCGTATGACGTACGCGCCCGCCAACCCTGTCTACCAATCACCCTTGTATACGTGGCGTTAGCCCATTGGGTTTGGATTTTGTATATAAAGGCGTTACCCGGACGGGGAGAGGAGACAACCCGCAGAGAGCCGTGCCTGACGGCCGCAAGGAGGTTGTCCCCCACGGGGTTTCTCCCTGTGTGGAAACTGTATTCGGGAATGAAAGCTTAACCCCAGTAAAGATTAGCACTCGAATCGACTGTGAGTATTGTGTCCGTGCCTGTTTCCTTTTCCTTCCCTCCCTCGGCGGCGGGGATAATCGGAAGCCAGACGGAACAGCGCCGGACAGGACAGATGTTGCATCCATATTCCTCAACAATATGAGACAACAGAACCCTACGTGTCCCACACACAGATATACAACCCTACAAAGTGATGAAAACCTGTGATTTCTGTCTTAAATGACATTATTTTCCAGATTTTCTGATGTGCTGTATTCTGCCAGGCCAGTAGGGTATTCCCCACAGTCCAGTTCACAAGGATTCCAGCCTAACGCAGGGCCGTGGCACCCAACAATGGCAATCCAGTACACACTCTGCATTGGGATTTATTGTGTTTGTAGGTTACTGCAGAAGCCTATTGCTGAAGGGTGTTTGCTACAATGCTAAAGGTGAAAAGAAAGATGTTTATCCAGGGAACTATGGAGGCAAATCTTGTTGATTAATAGAATACAAGCCAAATTTCCATTAGTAGAAGTGTTCCCAGAGAATGGATGCAATGAGGGGGTTTTAGATACCACACCTTCCCCACCCCCACAATTACAGGGAGCCTTCTGGAGTCAGATCCATATTTAGCCTGGGCATAATAAGTATCCACAGAGTCATACATGCTGTGCCTTGAGTTATGAGGTCAGGGGGTTGTCCCGGGTTGGTTACATATACAAGTTTTGGCGTTTTGTGTGTAAACTGTAGTTTAATACTAAAATTTTGGGCAGCCCCAATACCCTATGGGCTGAGGATTCACAACCAGCATGGCTCCATCAACCAGGATCACAGCTAATCTGCCTTACTTTCCCTAGTTTCTGATGCTTATGGTGCAGACAGGAGCACGTTATAAGTTATTTTCATTATCTCATTATGGCTGTACTGAATTCACAGCACCTGCATGGGCCAGCTGTTACCAGTTCAACAGGAGCGGAAGCAGCTACTTGGGGCCATGCATTGAGGCTGATGAGAGCTGGATACAGCCAGCATGTCCACTCCTGCAGAGATTGCTTGTCATCTTTTAACTGCTCTTTTAAAAACCCATTCATCCTTTCCATTAACTCCACTGCTATGGGGTTCTAAGGCAAATGAAGTCCATAAAACATTATATTCAGTCATTTCTGTGTTAGTCCTTCAACTTGCAGTAAGGCAGCACACAATTGTGTTTTTGAGAGACTGTGTATTAGTTTAGATCCTTTCCATAGCTGAGACCAAAAGCTGATGTGAACATGCTTTGCCTGTTGTGTTTACCACAAGCCCCACCCAAATATCAGTACTGGCCATGTATAATCCGCAATGCATATCTGGGCCCACCCCCTATAAAGCCTGCGTCTGCAATAACCCATTTGGCTTTTTCAAAAGCAGCCTGCTGTGGAACATCCAATTCCCAGGTATTTCCTTTTCTAACTGAGGCATACAAGTGTTTTAGAATCTGGGCTATATAGGGTATGAATGGGCTCCAATAACTCAACAAACCAAGGAAAGCCATGAGCTGTTTAGGAGTATGGGGGGGGGGGGCAATTTTGCACTTCATCAACAACAGCAGAGGGAATGGTCTTAGTCTTACTCAATTCAAACAGCACCCAAGAATTTAACAGAGCATCCAGGCCCTCATAATTTGTCCTGATTTACTGCCCATCTTTGGCTCTCAAGGTGAGCCACTACAGTCTTAGCAGCAGTTTCCAATTCTGCGAGAGTTATGGTTAAAGTAACATCATCAATATAATGAAAAAGAGTGACCTCTGCTGGAGATTTCCACATTTCAAAACCTTAGGCTACCAAATCATAGCAGATAGTGGGACTATGAAGAGATCCTTGCGGTAGCACAGTAAATTTCCACTGTTGTGTGTCCCATGTGAAGGTGGCTGGAAGGATCTAAAGAAATACTAAAAAAGGCATTAGCAAGATCCAACATAAAATGAAATTGTTACAGGACATAATTGCGTACTTATGTCCTGTAACAAAGTAGCTATGTTTGGTACAGCTGCAAACAAAGAAGGAATTATTTTGTTAAACTCTCTATAATCAATAGTTATCCACCAGGCACCATCAGTCTTTTCACTGGCCCGACTGGGCGATTATATAGGCTGTGAGTGGGGATTATATTGCCTGTTCTTTCCATTTCCTAAATGGTGGCAGTAATGTGTTGAGGGCCCCCTGGGAACTTATACTGATGCATTGCCACTGTGCATTTGGGGGAAGGTAACTTTACCAGTGACAATTTAGCATGTCCTCTTTGGATGTTTTTGACCACCTGGCACTGGAGATGGAATTCACCTACAATAGCTTGCAAGGTGATGCTTTGCAAAATATCAATTCCCAGTATATATTCTGGAATAGGAGATATATACAGTGTATACTTTTCAGGTGTTGACGAGCCAATCTGCATTAGTAGTTGTGTTGCTTTAATACTTTGGCCCCCATCCCCAACAAGTATTGTGTTGCTTTAATACTTTGGCCCCCATCCCTAATATAGGCCCACTGGGTCAGGGCCATTTTCCATATATTAAGGTGCATTTCACTCCAGTGTCTGTGAGTGCCGAAATCACTCAGTAGGAGACTAAAAGATTGTTAACTCAATATGCGGGCTCTGACCCCCAGTGTCCCCATAATTAGCCCTTATTATCTTGGCCAGCCCCCTGTGTGAGAGGAAAAGAAGTGTGCCAGGCCCCTCAGTAGGAGCAGCAGAGGGCCCTGTAGACTCTACAGTCAGGTCTTTTAGTCCGAGTTTCTCTCCCATCCACTGATCTGGTCTCCAGTTTAGTATATCTTTGCTCTTTGGTTAAGTTACTCCAGAGCCTGACAAGTACTGCATTTGGCTGCCCATCAGTATCTTCAATTTGATTGCTGGTGGCTATTAGGTTGGCCAACCTCTGCCTGCGTGATACGCGGCTTGGACTGTTGCGCCCCCTTGGGGCATGGGCTGTAGCTCTTACTCCAGCCCCTCTGCGCCGAGGGCATTCTAACTCTCCTAAATTGGCCATAATTTGGGCAGCCTTTGAAATGGGTTACCCTACTATTGGGCTTAGAATGGAAACAGAAGTCCCATACCCTTGACTGGGGGCACTACGCAGATAGCATTATATCTGTGGTGAAGGTTTCATTATCTGGCCTATCAGAATTAGCAGCATAAACGGGATGCTTCATTCCTAGTCCCCTCAGTACATCTTGCAATTCATCTAGTGTATTCCAGTGGGGAGCAGCATGTGGTATGTCTCCCAAGTTGGGCGAAGTTTTTCTACAATGAGTTATAATCAATTTAGCTGCAAATTGGATTCTGGCCTGGCAGCCAGAGTATATATATATATGTTGGCTGAGGGAGGGGTGCGTACTAATTGAGGCTAATTTACTTATTCCTTTTCCTGAAAGTAACACCCCCTCTGCACCAAAAACACAGTAGCCAATTTGGCAGGACTTCTTGAAGCTTTTGTCTGATTCCCAATTTCACGTAATTCAGGAGTAGTGTGGTCCCATATGGTAACAGGTCTTTTGGTCAGGAGGGGGTGCTGAGGCAGCCACAGCAGCAGCGGCACCCTCAGCGTCACCCTCCACCACTGGGGGTGAGGGTGCTGAATATGTTCTGACTTAACTTTTTGTAAGACCAGAGGATGAAGAAGCTTCCTTTCCTCATCTTCAATATCCCAGTCAGACTGAGGCTCATTATCATCTAAGAGAAATCACCAGGACCCCATATTTTAGGGTCCCAGTCAGGATTCACCTGACCTGCCCCCTGGACAGTCTATGTCCTCTTACTCGAGCATAACAGCATGCCAGTATTTCTGAACTCTCACCTACACAGCGGAGGCTCTCATTCACTGCATCCTTCAAATCTGCTTGCACTATACACAGGACCCTTTCTAACTGAAGTTCTTTTAGGTGGCAAACTGCAGCTTTAGCAGCGAGGGCCCCTTCCATAGCCAAATGCGCAGCTCCTAATGGCTCTTGTTTTTCTTATGAAATCCTAATTGTCCTGCGGCCTGCTGCAGGAGTACTAGTAGTCCAGCTGGGGAGTCCCGGGTGTCCCCACACTCTCTTGGTGGTCTCCATTCATGTAGGAGGGAAGCCACTTCTCCAGGTAGAGGTTGCAGGGCATCCGGGGAGTCTCCCTTCTCAGTATTCATGCCTTTTATGGCCAGTGGCTCTTTGGTGTCCTGACTGGCCTGCTCCAACCCAACTTAGCCCCAAGACAAAGAACACGCCTGGCACAGAGTTACCTGTGACTTTCATTAGGGACTTAGGAACAGAAGAAGATTCTTCCCCATGGCGGCCAGTTGGGAAATGGAAGTCAGTGTTCTATGCATCAGAGCGAGGTGAGACGTGCCATGGGACTGCCCTGTAAATGTTGAGGTCCACAGGGTCTGCCTGGAATTCTGACGGGATCTCCCAAGGTTTGGTTAGGGGAGGGGAGTTGTAATGACAGTCTTCCCTTCCAGGGGGTCTGTTGACTTTTTTTTGGGGGGGGGGGGGGCATGGGCAGACTCGGGGAATCGAACCCAGGTCCCCGGGATGGGCAGCCGAGAGCTCTGCCACAGAGCCGCCGTGGCCCCCCAGGGGTCTGTTGACCTTGTATGTTATGTAGGCAGCCACGTGCTGTGACCTGATCTCATAAGGGAGGAGGGGGCGGGGCCCAGGCCCTGGGTCCTCACAATACCTGACTATTGTTCCAGGGTGAATTCCTCCCCCAGGAAGGAGTATAAGGAGTGGCCATAATTTCCTTTTTACTTTGGAGTCTTTAAGGGGTAGAACAGTTTATTATCCTCTCCCACACAAGGTTCATCATTCCTTTACACCCTGTTATTCAGACTTGCTTAAGTGTGCTCTAACCTGCCCAAACTCATCATGGGCACGTTGAGGAGAGTGTGGATATCAGGCTGCTTGAGGAAAAAGGAATAGAGGATCAGGAAATAAATGTGGCTGGAAGAAACTATTAGGGCACACTGAGAACCTTCGTTCCCTGGTCCTCCCTGGGCTGTCTTGAGCTACTGAACGAGGAATTTTTAGAGAAACCAGCTGTCTCTTCTGGGGAAACCATCCACATTTCAAAAAGCTCCTTAAAATGGCTAAAACAGATACATTGTCAGGGCTAGTGCTCAGGTTCTGAAAGAATAATTTCAGTGACAGGGAAAAGCTTCATCTCTGAAATAATATCTCTGTAATCTTGCTTATTAATGTCTGAAGTTTTTAAAATAAAGGACAGACTTCCATGCCACAGCTACTCAACTTTCCCAGCTAGCAAACCCTCTGAGTTTATTCAATGATTTATGCCAGCAAATGCTCTTTTTTGTTTTTTGGCATGGGCAGACTCTGGGAACTGAACCCGGGTCTCCAGCATGGCAGGTGAGAACTCTGCCACTGAGCCACTATTTTACCGCTCCAAATGCTCTTTTTAAATGAAGAGAAAGTTTTTTACCCTCTTGATGTCTGTAAATGCCTAGGGTCTTGCATAAACTGTGAACCAAAATCTTATAATGTCCATTGTGATAGACCTTGAAATGAAAATTTTAAGGGAAAGTTAACATGTTAAGAAATTCTTAAAATAGCTTGATCGTACATCAGCCTTTGATTGGCTAACACTGAGCACCCCACTGAGTGGTGCTGAAATTTGAGGTTGAGGGTTGACAAATGATCTGCATTTTAAAATTACCAAGGGTCAGGCGGCCCTATTCATCTTTATATGTGAACAAAAGCAATGTGCTGAGGTTTGAAAGTGTTTTGGTTTGCTAAAGCTGCCTAAATGTAGTATGCCAGAAATGCACTGACAAAGGGGGTTATTGAGTTACAAATTTACAGTTCTCTGGCTGTGAAAATCTCCAAATTAAGGCATCAACAGGGTGATACCTGGCCTCTGAAGAAAGACCTCCAGCATCTGGGACACACCCCTGTCAGCTGGGAAGGCGCAGGGCTGGTGTCTGTAGGTCCTTGCCCCTGGTTCATTGCTTTCAGCTTCTAATTCCAGCGGCTTTCTCTCTCTCTGAGCATCTGTGGGGCCTCATTTAGCTACTTGGGGAAAACTCTCGGTTTCATCTCTTAGCTTAGCCTCTCCAAACGTGTGTCTTGGTTTCATCTTTTTTTCTCTCCATATTAGCTTTGACCTTTCTCTGTTTTCTCCCTTTTTTTTCTCTTCATAGAGGACCACAGTAAAAGGATTAAAACCCTCCTTGAATGGGTGGGATCATATCTCCATGGAAACAGTCTAATAAAAATATCCCACCCAATAATAGGGCTGCCCCACCAGATTGGATTGGAAGAACAAGGCTTTTGTGGAGAGCATTACACTTTCAAAGCAGCACGGGGACGGGGATGGGGTGTGGACAACCATGACAGGCTCAGGCATGAGGCTCTTCTAGGGAACATTGATCCTAACCAGCTTTCTTTTTATAGTTACATAGAAAGCCCAAATGTAGATGTAGCCTTCCTATCAATGTCTGATCCTTAAGAAGCATATCCTTTGTTTGTGTATATTTTTTTATTTTGGGTAAAATTCTACCTATTGATGTTGAATTCAATAAACTTAAAGTCTTTTGAAGGCTTTGGTCACTCTAGGGGTTTCTGGTTTCCTTTTGCTTATATGGGAAAAAATGTCCAAGGGGATGTCATTCACTGAAAAAACAAAACATGGAGAGGAAGCAGGTGTCTAGGGAGATTATATATCATATACAGACGTACCTTAGGGATGTTGTGGGTTCGGTTCCACGCCACCAAAATACAGCGAGTGTCACAATAAAGTGTGTTACACAATTTTTTTTGGTTTCCCAGTGCATATAGAAGTTATATTTACACTATACTGTAGTCTAAGTGTTTAATAGCATCATGTCTAAAAAAGAATGTACATAATTTTAAAATCCTTTATTGCTAAAAATGCTAAACATCATCCGAGCCTTCAGTGAATCATAAACTTTTTGCTGGTGGAAGGTCTTGCCTCAATGCTGATGGCTGGTGACTGATCAAGGGCGGTGGTTGCTGAAAGTTGGGGTGGGTGGCTGTGGCAATTTCTTAAAATACGACAACATTGAAGTTTGCCACACCAATGAACTCTTTCACAAAAGAGCTCTGTGTATCAGGTGATGCTGTTTGATAGCATCTGTTTAAAAAAAATATGTCTTTATTTACAAATCTTTATACACACAGTCCATATATGGTATACAATCAGTGGCTCACAATATCATCACATAGTTGTGATCATTTTTAGAACATTTGCATCACTCCAGAATAAGGAATAAAAAAGAAAAAACTCATATATACCATACCTCCTATCCCTCCCTCTCATTGACCACTAGAATTGCAATCTACCCAATTTTTCTACCCCTCATCACCCCATTATTTATTTTTATCCATATTTTTTACACAGCTGTCCATACACTGGATAAAAGCAACATCAAACACAAGGTTTTCACAGTCACACAGTCACATTGTAAAAGCTATCTTATACAATCGCCTTCAGGAATCAAGGCTACTGGAACACAGCTCAACAGCTTTAGGTAATTCCCTCCAGCCACTTCAATACACTATCAATTAATTAAAAGGGGATATTTACAGAATGCATAAGAATAACCTCCAGGATAATCTCTCAATTCTGCTTGAAATCTCTTAGCCACTGGAACTGTATTTTGTCTCATTTCTCTCTTCCCCCTTTTGTTCAAGAAGCCTTTCTCTAGCCCATGAGGTCAGGTCCTAGCTCATCCTGGGATTTCTGTCCCATGCTTCCAGGGAAATTTACATCCCTGAGAGTCATGTCCCACATAGGGGGAGGGCAGGGAGTTCACCTTCCAAGTTAGCTTAAAGAGAGGGGCCACATCTGAGCAATAAAAGAGGTTCTCTGTGGGTGACTCTAAAGCCTAATTTTAAGAGGCTTAGCCTGTCTTGTAGGAATAAGTTTCATAGGGGTTAACCCCAAAATCAAGGGCTCAGCCCATTGATTCCGTTGACACCTCTGCTTGCCAAAATATCAGAAATTCTCCAGATGGGGGAACTGAATATTTCCTTCTGGCTCCCCAGGACCCCAAGGGGACTTTGTAAATACTTCTTTATTTACTGTCCAAATTACTCTGGGATATATCGGGACATCACACTAACCTGGATAAACCAACAAAATCTCACACCCTATTCAAGATTCCATGTCCTTATGGAATATTGACTATACAAGTTAAATTAGATAATGTGCTACCCAAAATATAAATTTTGCACCAAAATCTCTCCCATTGGTCTCATACAGAAGTTGAAGTTTTAAAATATGGATGATTTCATTCTTTACCTTAAAGCTGTCTGATCTACCCTAATCCTATCCAGATCAGCTTCCTTCATATCTCTAGTTGAAGTCTGATCCTGTTTTTTTTAAAATGTTTTTTTAATTGTTAAATATAACATATATACAAACAAAAGAAAGAAAAAAACAATGATTTTCAATTACACTTCAAGTAGATACGACAGATTTCAGAGTTTGTTATGGGCTACCATTCCACTATTTCAGATTTTTCCTTCTAGCTGCTCCATAACATGAAGGCTAGGAGAAATTTTTTTTCTTTTTTTTTTTTTTGTGAAAAATAAAATATATACAATTTTTTGGTATGGATTTTATTTATAAATTATATACAATAAATTTTAAAGCATATCGCAACAATTAATTGTAGAACAGGTTTCAGAGTTTTGTATGGGTTACACTTCCACAATTTTAGGTTTTTACTTCCAGTTGCAATAAGATACTTGAGACTAAAAGAAATATCAATATAATGATTCGGCAATCATAGTCATTTGTAAAACCCTACCTTCTTTATATAACTCCAACATCAACTTTGATCATTCTCCCATTCTTTAGGCATATTTGGGCTATGTCCATTCTAACTTTTTCATTTTGGAAGGGGCTGTAGATAATATGCAATAGAGAGGTGGAACCAGTTGATATTCTGGAGAGGATGGACCCTCTGCATTTCAGGACTTATCTGGTCGATGGACTCATCTGGAGGTTATAGGTTTCTGGAAAATTACCCTAGTGCATGGCACCTTTGTAGAATCTTATATATTGTCCTAGATGTCCTTTAGGATTGGCTGGAATAGTTTTGGTTGGGTTTTAGCAACAGATAGGCCAGTGCTTGCTTGACCAGACAAGTGGGCATTATCATGTGCCAATTGACACATGAACCTGACCATCACAATCCACCCCTTGTCAACTTGGCAGCTAAACACATAACCTTAAACAAGCCCTGGCCTATCTTGCTGTGAGGACATTTCATGGACTGGACTTAAAATCACGAGCATGCAGGTTGCATCCAGTGTAGATTACATCTGCAGTCAGCTGAGGGAAGTGTCTTCTGCAATGAATGATGTTTAATCTAATCACCAGAAGGCTTTTAAGGAGGATTCAGAAGAGACAATCCCTCTTTCTGCTTCAGCCAGCCAGCCTCTCTTGAGAGTTTGATGGGGACCTTCTTCTGAGCTGCCAGCTTGCATCCTGCCCTACAGATCTTGGACTTTTACATCCCCATGGTTGCATGAGACACTTTTATAAATCTCATATTTACAGATATCTCCTGTTGGTTCTGTTTCTCTATTCCTAACTAATACTGGATCTTTTGTGTGTTCATTTTTATTTTTATATGTATTTTTTTTTTTGAGTAATGAAAATGTTCAAAAATTGTGGTGATGAATACACAACTATACAATGATACTGTGAACCATTGATAGTATACTTTGGATGATTATATGGTATGTCAATATATCTCAATAAAATTGCATTAAAACATTAAAATGAAAGCAAAAAATTCACATGGATGACCAACTAGTAGTAGAGCCTTTTATCTCCCGGAAAAAAGTACTGAAGAATCTTGGGATAAAATACACACTTTTTCAAACAAAGCTTACTAAGGTCATGATACATGCAAGAACTATACATGTGCACGGCTAAATCATTAAGCTGACAGTGAAATGTGTAAGGGTTGAAACGAGCAAACTGCTTGTGACTATGTGCATCCCAAGAAGGCTGGTGGAGGAAAGACTAGTCCCTAACAATGGTGCAAGGGGCGCTCACGCTTCTGGCCCATTCACATAGGCTGCCACTGATTCCTTTTTATTTCCAGTGTTGAGAACTGAAAAACTGAAATGAAGTTAAGTCTGTGAAAAGCATAACATGTCTTTCTGTAATAGCAAAAGAACAAAACAAAACAAACAAGATGCTATGAAGGTGTGCCAGTTTGAAAGGATGTATGTACTCTAGAAAAGCCATGTTTTAATCCTAGTCCCATTTTGTAAAGGCAGCCATTTCTCCTAATCCCTATTCAGTACTGTATGTTGTAAACTTTAGATTATCTCCATGGAGATGTGACTCACTCCAGAGTGGGTGTTAAACTGGATTGGGTGGGTCTTGATTATTTTACTGGAATCCTATAAAAGAGGAAACATTTTGGAGAAAGCAGGAGATTCGGAAAGAGCAGAGAAGAATGACAGAACCATGAAGCAGAGTTCACCAGCCGGTGACTTCTGGAGATGAAGGAAAACGCCTCCCAGGGAGGTGGAGAGGAAGCTAGCAGATGATGCCGTGTTTGCCATGTGTCCTTCCAGCTGAGAGAGAAACCCTGACCGTGTTCACCATGTGCCTTCCCACTTGAGAGAAATCCTGAACTTCATTGGCCTTTCTGAATCAAGGTATCTTTCCCTGGATGTCTTAGATTGTACATTTCTACAGACTTGCTTTAATTAGGACATTTCCAGAGCCTAAAATCTGTTAACTTGCAATTTATTAAATTCCCTTTTAAAAAAGCTGTTTCATTTCTGGCTTATTGCATTCCAGCAGCTAGCAAACTAGAACTCAAGGTTTCTAGACTTTGTAGCTGGAAAGATGGAATTGTCCTTAAATGAGATGGGAAATAGTATGGAGAGGTACTGACAGTAAGATTGGGGTTTCAGACATGTCAAACATAAGACGTTTGACATGTCTCTGATATTCGGGCGGCGATACTGAGAACACTGTTGCATGAGTCTGGAATTAATGCGAGATCTGCATTTGGAGCTACAAATCTGGCAGTTATCAGCATAGAGGTAGTATTTAAAGTCAGGAGATTGGGTGAGACCAAAAAGAAAGTGAATATATATATATACAAACAGAATGGGAACAGGGACTAAGCCCCCCCCCAAAATAGCAAATGAGATTGAGAAGGAGCAGTCAGTGAAGTAGGAGGAAAATGACCCCTCAGATTCCAATCAGAAATTATTCATCAATATTTTACTAAAAAATGTACTACTGTTTCACTCTGATAGTCAAAAAAGGTAGTGATCACCAAAAATTAAGTTATGGTTCTGTGATCTTGATTCATCATTGAAACAATTTAGAAATATAAACCTTTGGAAGTTACCTTGATATTAAAGAATATACACATTTGAGCAGAGAGCAATTTTCAACCTGTGAGGTTGTATATAAATGGTTTTTAAATAATTGTATTCCCATATAAAATAAAAATTACAGCTGGTTAAGTGATAGAAAGATAGACGATAAAGAGAGTTGCAGGACCACCAATAAGTTGCTGATCGATTCCTAAAAAATACCCTAAGTATTAGTTTTGGGGATAAAAAAAGAGGCAAAAAGCCCTCAGAGACAAACTAAACATTTTTTCAAATTAAATTGGAGAACATACCAATTTTAATCACTCATCTTTATTGATAAAATAGGTTCCTATGCTAGTACATAATACTCCCAAACATAAATTTAAGCTTCTGCTTAAAAAAAAAAAAGGGATGGGAAATTGTTATTATATTACAAAGTAAATGTCTTTAAGCATCAAAACCTTAAAATTATATCCAAGCAAGAAGACCAAGAATATGTTAACTCAACTTGTTTATAAAAATAATTATCAAGTAATGTTTTACAGTACACCTGCCTCAATGAACTGCCTCAAACTTAATCTAAACTGTGTGGCTTATTTTTTTAAATTCTGATTTAGAATAAGGGCTATTTCAATGAATAGGCCATCAAATTAAGGAACAGTTTCTCAAAAACCAATAGAAAAGTTTAAAAGTAAATACTGTCATTGAAGGCTTTTGAATGTGAAAAGAAATACATTTAATGTTTAGGCCATTAGTCTTTTTCTATTCAATCAGCACTGTCCACCCATTTTTTCCCATTTCTATCCCTTAAGATAGAAATATTCTGAAGTGAAAAGTTGGATCGAATTTTAGTAATATATGAAATTATACATGAAAGTTACTATGTATGTGCTAGTTTTACATATTTAATATAAATGAGTATATTATATTTAAGCTTGGCATTTTCCTTTTATCCTTTTATTCCATTCATCACAAAATGAAAAAAAACAGATTTCAATTGGTGTTAAAGTGCATTTCTGTATTTGGTGGCCTTTAAAAAATTTATATATTGGATATTTGTTTTAAAAAAACAAAATAAAATACTTCTAAATTCACAGATTTTTTTCTTCTTTCATCTGGAAAGTTGTAGGAAAAATCTTAAAAGTTATGAGGACCAGACAGAACTCAAAAATAGATACAAAAAAAACCCTGGAATTATAATTTACTTTTTATCGTTATTATTACTTAAGAGTAATTATTTTAAATAAGAGTCAAGGTCAAGGGAATTCCCAATTTACTTTGAAATTACCATATCTAACTTACCATATCAAACATTTCAACTCAGTTAAACTAAATGAAATATATATTCTTAAAAAATCAACCAGAGAAGAGAAAAATTTTATTTTCATTATTGATTCGGAATCAAATATTCTTTCAAAGTAGTTTAACCTACTAATATGCCTCTTATATAATCTTCTTTCTTAGAAAGTAGTATTCCTTCTCTTTCATCCTGAAATAGTTCATATACTTAAGGAAGTCACTGCCAATTATTAGCTAAGTATCAATTATAGTAAGTTAGCAAAAATTAACCTCTTTTGGGTACAGTGCATACAGAATATTCTTACAGTCTCTTAAACTGAATGTTCTTTGACAAAAATTTAATTAAGTGGAACACACACAGGCAATCACGAAAGGTGACGTCTCATGGTGCCTAAGCCATTTGCTAACTTTTAACATCACAAGGAAGCATCAAGTTTAGTATGAAGATCTTCCATTCACAAAATGGTGGCACAATTTATATTTTTAACATGGATTAATTCTACAAATTTCCAAATGTTTATTGGAAATATTCAAGTTTATCCAAGTATCATACCGACCGCCAACAGTACTTCTGAAAGTTCTTGATATATTAAGCAGTAATTGTCAAAACCTTTCATCTGTTCACCCATTAACAAGGGCTCAGTTTTTATATTTTAATTATATTTTGGAATAAAGTCTATGACCATTAGGTACACATTTTTTTGTTGCTATTGCTTGAACATGTCACTGCCAGTGTACTGTACACAGTATATATAAAAAATAAAACCAAGCGTTAATAGAGATTGAATTTTCTATTAATTAATTAATTGAGAAGGCAAGTCCTAGTGACTATCTGGAGCTCAGTAAGAAGCTCTTCAGCTCTTCCTCAGACTCAGGTCACTGTTGGTCACTAATGCCGACAAAGATGTACTTTCTGATGCGTCGTCTTTCCTAAGGTTCAAAAATGATTCTCGAGTTATTTGAAGGATCTCTCTCAAGCCTTTGTTTTCTTGCTATAAAAAGGCAAACAAAAACAAAGACAGAGTCACCAAAAAAGTCACAAGAAGAGTGCAAACCAATCTTAAGAAAACCAAACAAGAAGGTGTGACAAATAAAAAGCAAGTTCAGTAATTGGCATCAATGTACTAAGCAATATACGCAGTCAACTTGGATCCAGAGAACACTTTTTTTAAAATTGAGAAATCTTCAAACACATACAATTTATACATGGTATACAATCAATGGCTCATAATATTATCACACAGTTGTGTATTCATCATTTTTTAGAACATTTGCATCACTCCAGGAAAAGAAATAAAAAGAAAAAAGAAAAACTCATACATACCATACACCTTACCCCACCCTATCATTGACCACTAGTATTTCCATCTAACCAATTTATTTTACCCTTTGTCTCCCCTATTATTTATTTCTCCATATTTTTTACTCATCTGTCCATACCCTAGATATAAGGGGCATCAGACACAAGGCTTTCACAGTCAACACTGTAAACATTATCTCTTTATACAATCATATTCAAGATTCTAGGCTACTGGAACACGGCTCAACAGTTTCAGGTACTTTCCTCTAGCCACTCCAATACACCATAAACTAAAAAGGGATACCTAGAGAATGCAAAAGAATAACCTCTAGCATAACCTCTTGACTGTTTGAAATCTCTCAGCCACTGATACTTTATTTTATCTCATTTCTCTCTTCCCCCTTTTGATCAGGAAGCCTTTCTCAATCCCTTGATGCCAGGTCCCAGCTCATTTGGGGATTTCTGTCCCACGTTGCTAGGGAGATTTATATGCCTGGGAGTCATATCCCATGCAGGAGATAGGGCAGTGAGTTTGTTTACCTGCTGAGTTGGCTTAGAGAGAGAGGCCACATCTGAGCAAACAAGGTTCTCTGGGGGTGACGCTTAGACCTAATTTTAAGTAGGCTTAGCCTATCCTTTGCAGGAATAAGTTTTGTAGGGGCAAACCCCAAGATCAAGGGCTTGGCCTGTTGATTCTGTTGTCCCCACTGCCTGCAAGAATATCAGAAATCAAAGAACACTTTTTAAAGTGGTAGAAATCAAGAGTTTGACATCTTCCACCACTGCAAAGCCTTCTTATTTATGCATTTTCAATTATAGATGGAACCTCAGAAATTGCTTTATTTAATAAGATGAAGAAAATAACATCCACATTTATATTCACAAAACTCATAAAGTCACTGAATGATATTTGGAATTAGAACCTCTTACTACACTTGAGTATTTTCCATGATAGCATGTAAAGCAGGATAAGCCGGTGGTTTACTTCCCTTACATGGAATCTCTGAACAGTACAGCTAGCTAGTTGACTATTATTTTTCAAGAAGCAAAGCAAGTAACCAAACTTGGCATAAATAAACAATCTGGCCCTTATTTTTCCTAGATTAATTACAGTAGGAAATTTGCAGTTGTTGAAAAAAATAACCTATCATAATTATTTTCTACCATTTTGTCTTTAGTCTCACTTTTTTTTAGTAGTACAAACAGTCTGGCAACTTGTTTTGTAAACTAAATTATTTACTCTATGGGCTTTCACTGAAAACGTTTGCTGATTCCAAGTATAAAGAATGGGGGAATATTACACACTCAGAGAGAAAAGCCATGTTTGGCGCTCTGTAACTAATTTCTCCATCATGGTGTCAAAATGAAGATTTTAAATATAAAATACAATTCTACTGATTTGAGTTATTAAATGACTGCTACTACAAAAAAAAAAGTCAGATAAGACAAAAAAGCCTTTATAGTGCCTAGAAAAATGAGTGCTGTACAAAAAAAATTATTTGTGGATGAAAAGAAATTTTTCCCTAAATCACTACAATCTCTAATGGTATGAACAAATAAAAATAAGTTACTAAACTGAGTAAATAAATTCACCTGGCAGGGTGAGCAATATCAGATCAAATAATCAATTTTTTTCCACTACTGGTATTAAGTCACTACTGATCCTCAAGTCTTGTATTAGTATATAGATGGTCTTGCACTATTTACCCATATATCCAGCATCCAGACTAAGAAAAAGAACATTACTAGTATCCCAGAAAAAAATATGTAAAAAATGGGATACATTTTCTGGCATAAATTTTTGCATAAACAGTTTTCATCAATATTTGTAATTTAAAACTTACTTCAAGTTGAAATATTCGTTCCTGTTCCTTGCAACCTTGCTGCTCATCAATTTCAATTGCTTTTCTCATTACTGCTGCCATTTCAGTTATCTGGTCAACATGTGCTTGTAATTCCTGAAAAAAATGATGAGGGTTGCAAATCAGTGAAATACTGATTTTTAATTTTGGATCCTTTCTTTTCAAAATATTTTGCAGTGCCACTAAACATGAATGTAATATTCTTACAAGATATCAAACAAGTCAGTTAAACATGAATGTGCTTTTGAACTGAGATTTCTGTTAGGACCAGAATTAAGGATAAACAGCACTATGATATAACTAAATCCAGAAAGAAGAAAAGTACCGTTGATCATACTTCACATTCCTCTCATCAAAAGTGATCTGTGACTTTTTCTTTTACACCTATATCTACTATTGGTCAAGGTAATGGGAAAGATAAAAATTGTTGGTACATTCAATATCCTTTCCTCCCTGAAGTCTTCATGATTTACAAATATTATCTGCATTATCCATGCCTATAAATTAGTCTTCAACCAATTTAGAACCTTTTCTAGATCATAATTCTCTTTGACAGCAGGAACTGCATCTTTATATTTGTTTAATAAATATTGAGTAAAATGAACTGAATCCTGCTTTTACATACTAAAATATTAAATGGACTTCTTTGCAAACAGTTTGAAATTTAATTTCACTATAATATAGATATTTTCATGTCTTTTGGCATAGCAAGCAGCAAATATTTCTTCCAATCTCATTCCTTTATTTTTTGCACACTTACAATGTATCAGGCACTGGGATAAGTAACAGGTATATGATGCCTGTTAAGATATGTCCCTGATTTCAAGGAGCTTACAGTCTAGTGAAAAAGACCAACAAAGAAGGTTTAAAATCAACAGAAACTTTAACATTATTTTCTCAATAAACAGCTTCTATAGACCATTAATCACTGGCAAAGGAAGGACATTTTATTATAATAAGGTCAAAACTACAATATAAAAATGAATAGCTCCTCAAATAAGCACTAAGTTTCTTAAATAGCTATACATACTCTATTTGTATAAAGGATTTGAGTAGAACTCCAAAAAGCACGAAACTAGTAAACTGTAGAAGAAGTATGATGGGAGAATACTGAATATCTTTAGCAAACCAAACATCTAATATTTTCTTAAATAACAAAAATGCAAGCCCTTAGGCTACTATATTGTTTTAGGGTAAAACATATACAATGCTAGTATGCAAGAAAAAGGCACATAAAGCATTTAGTTTGTACTGTTCAATAAATACAGTAGTACTATTTCAAGTTAATTGAAATATAATACATTTTAAAAACATTAAAAATTCAGTCCCTCAGATGCACTTGCCACATGTGGCTAATCAACGGCATCCATACTAGATAGAACATTTCCACCATTGCAAAAGTTCTATTGGATGGCCCTAGATTAGATTAGTGTTGCAAGAATTGTATCTAGAGAAATATTTGTCATGTTATGCAGTGGTTAAAAATATCATTACACATCCTCCCACTGTAAGGGGAACATAATCTTTAAAAAGTGAGTTATGTACAAAAACCTACACTATCAAAGTGAATAAGGATAATGAATACAATTTTGAATTCCAACAGCTTTCTCAATGTATAACTTGGTCAGTTCTATGGCACTGACCTAGGTTAAAAGACTGCACAGGAAACAAATGGAAGAAAACATATCACTGATTTTTTGGGGACAGTCTGTTCTGACAAAATCATGAGAAAATGAACAACCCAAGCTCCAAGTAGAACAGTATTTACAGGCCCAGTTAATGGTTCACTTATTACAATAAACTCTTCATAGAGAATTTATTGATCTTTTAATGGCCACAGGAGGCCAAAACCTGTGCTTTAAAAACTGACTTAAAGGCAAAGAATGTGAGCAACACAATCCTCGAACTGCCTTGAAACAAATGCCTTTCATTTTTAACTTTGTCTAAGTTTATTTCTTCTTTACCTTTTAAGGATCTTCCACAATGAGTCAAAGAAAAGAAAAGAAAAGATGGGGTCCAATGAAGAGGGCACTTTATGTAACACACCATCTAAACAAAGGTGTTTTAATTTTATTTGTGATCTCATTTGTAGTAACTAGTAATAAAAATCTGAATCAAAATATTTAGTAGTTTCACCAAAGTGTTTCTGAAGTTAGACTAAAATTACTCCCAAGAAAGTATATTTGATGTCACAGAAAGAGAATGATTTTAAAGATAACTAAAGTTTTGCAGCAATAGGCAACAAGAGCAAATAAATGAAACGGTAGCTGAACAACCTTTAAAACCTGCCATATCTAACAGGCTGCGAATGATAATGATGGTAACAGAGGAATAATGACAGATTTCAAGTTTTTATGCTGAGTATTTTTGAGTGGCTATCATGAGCACAGCATTCCTTTACTTGATTTCATTTACTGGATGATTTAATCTGGGAGGGAAATTCAATGTAAAATAACTTTTTAAAAAATGGACCCCCCTTTCCATCCACACCCCAAAAGTTGATTGTTTTATTTAGTGTACATTCTGATTTGCTTCCAAATGTCTCCTCTCCAGTCCATGTTGAGGTGCTTCAAGGAAGTGTCGAGATGCATCAAGGAAGAATCCTTCGGAGCTGTTACGATGTACCATGTCAATCTGTAGTATAGAGTCATTATAATGTTAATACGGATATTATCCGTAATTTAAAAACTGAATGAGTGTTAGTTCATGCTTGTTAGCCAATTGTTTGAAATGTTTGTTTTTTTAAGATTTCCAAAAAGGCATCTGTTAAAAAATAATGTAAAAGTGAGTATTTGGCTGACAGTGAGTTTTTTTTACGCTTTCTATGGATTTTTAAATGTGTGCTCAAAAACTCCTAAGTGGAAGCAAAATTCCCTATTAGAGCAGTCTCCAAAGGGTCTCTTACACCAAAATGCTGCATTGTGTAACTATGCTTGTTATGCCTAAATATGCATTAAAAATTTTATTTGTGTTTAGGCATATCAGGGCCTTAGTTCCTAAACATGCCTGGATGTTATACTTCTGTGCCTTTATCATACAAGTTTCTGTTCTCACCTATTTCTTTTTGTTGACTTCCTGATCATTAATTTAAAGACGATTTCAATGTCTTTTTTTTCCTGATAACTTTCCACATGATTTCAATGTCTTTTTTTTCCTTTGATAATTTTCCACATTCCCCTCATCAGAACTAATCCTGTCCTCCTAGTATTCCAGTAACAATTCATATCTCTTCACCACATCCTATCTTATATTAGATATGTTTGTATCTATAGCTCCCACTACACTGTAAGCTCCTAGAACTGAGTGACACAACTTACTCATTCATTCACTTGGATGATTTATTACCCATAATAAATGAATTGAGTGCAAATGTTAATAAATGTTTATTTAATTGAGTTGAAGTATCTCTCCTTTTTGGGAAAAATCAAAATCACAAACATTAACATGTATTAGTTAGAATTAATAACAAGTAATTGAACAGCCACTTTATGGAAGGCACTGATCAGTAGTTATATGAAGAATCCAATCCACAATAATGAAAAAGGAAGGTTTACAGCTATCTTAGAAAACAGCTCTGGTAAATGGTAAAATCTAATAATGTGTTTTAGAAAATTCTTGCATCCATCACAGCTGTTACCAGATCAAGCAGTAGTATCTTATCCTAAGAGTTGTTTCTTGCTAGGGTATTCTCTTTAGATCTTAAATTTTGATTTCTTAGGTTATTAGACATAAGGGCCTTAGGAATTTCTCAAGATCTCATTTATCTTGCCCATAACTTTAAGTCAATTCATGTTTGCATGTTTAAAAAAACCCACTCAATTATACATTTACACTTAAATGTTTTTTTCATAATCCCATTAATAACTGATATATTTTATATTCAAAAGATTGCCATTTAAATAGCCAAAGATTTCCTTTTGGTTAGGGGATGAATAATATAATAAGGTAATATTAAATCTATACTTACCAGTTTAAGTTATTTTACTAATTGACACAAGAGGTGTCTATTACAAAGTTCCTTAGTATGGAAGTCACACAAAGAAGCTTTTAATTCTAATAGAATTAATAACTAATGATTTAAAACCATCTACAAGCACAAGATGGAAGAAATATCTAAAGAAGGTGAAATAACTGAGTTATTATAACTGAGAAAGAAAAAAAAATGTCTTCTAACAATCATGATTTCTTAAATATTAAAGTTATAACTAATCAGTTAGTTTACCATTAACCAAAACAAATAATGGCCATCACAATCTCTTCTATTTTAATTTCACGTCAGCAGCTATAATTTACTTTAACATAAAATGTATTCAGATCTAATTGTCTTTATAGCAGTTGCCAGCAAACACAGGGACATACACAGAAGAAACAGATACAGTATGACTATAAGTCAGATGAATGGGGGAAGAACACTAATTTTTAACCACTTTAGCTCTGTCTATAAAAATGATGTTAACTGGTATGTGATTGATGGGGGTGGGCAAGGAAAGGGGGAGCGGGAGGCAGAGAACAGGATTTTAATATGCTGGTTCTTGTCCTCTCCCCTACCCCAGGATTTTTCCATCAAAACAAGATCATTTATAGTCTGGATGAATCTGTCATATTCAGAAAATAGTCTTAATAAAAATAAATCTTTTTTTTTACCTGCATTCAGATTTCTAAAAGTTTCCAGTATTTCAAATTCTGTTTTTGCAACAGATGCCAATGTACAAATTAGAATATTTCTTAAAAGCAGATGACTGAGAAAAATAGTTTTGAATTGAACAGACTTACCTTTATTTTCCAAATAAAGCTCATTTAAAAATATATATGAAAGCTACTAAAGAACAAAGGGAATTAAAAGAATATATTAAACAGAAAATGATATATCACAATAGGAAATGAAGAAAATAAGGAAAAGCAGAAAATGTCAATTAAAGATGAAGTATTCAATAGCATGTTAATATGGCATTACTAGGCAATAGTGATTTTTTTTTTTCCTTTTAATCTAGACACAGCAAATTAAACAATCTCCTTTCCCATTTCAAGTTATATTTACAGAATAGTTACCTTGGAGTGCTGCTCTTTTAACTTCATTATTATACCAGGATCATCTTTTTTGCTAGCCATTAATAATCGAAACATTTGTTCTCGATATTTGCTCATTATTAATTCCAAGGCAGACTGATGTTCTTCCAGGGATGTACGCAGTTCTATCAAAAATAACACTTTATTGAATTCAAAGTTGAGTTAAAGGTACATAAAGTATTTTCCTCCATGTTAAATTTAGTTTCTCAAAAAAAAACAAGTGATAGGGAGTGTAAGGGTAGTTTAGTGGAAGAACTCTTGCCTGTTAAGCAGGAGACCTGGATTTGATTCCCGGCACATGCACCCCCCCCCCCCCCCCCCCACATTAAACAAATAGTGCTGTAATAATGTGACCCCCAGCAAAAAAAAAAAAAACAAATGATAAATTAGTTATTAAAAAAAAAAGCACAACACACAAAAATCAAGCTAAATAAAACTGAAGGACATCAAGTCCCTTATTAGTTTTTTAAATGACCATTTACAATTCACTTTTTGAGGATCATTTCAACAAACATTTAATGAACAGCAATTACTAAAATTCAGACAATGCTCTGTATTTGGAACCTTAAAAGGCCATGGAAGGGTGAATGGATGGTTGAGTGGTAGAATGTTCAACTTCTATGCAGGAGACCCAGGTTGATTCCCGGACCATGCACTCCTTCCCCATCCCTCCACCCCCTCAAAAAAGGCCATAAAGCTTCAAGTCTAGTGGTGAAAAAAAAAACTATAAATAATTATAATACAATATGGTTAGTGCAGACTGTCCTCTACTGGAATATATCTCTGGGGAAAAATTGAGATAAGCATCACACAAGTATAGTACTGAAATGAAGTTGAGTTAACTGAATAAAAAAATAAAGGAAAGGGCATTCTAAGCAAGGTGGTATGAAAGTGGATAGTGTGTTCAGGAACAAGTTTGGGATGAAGAACAAAGGGCACATGGAAAAGAGCTGAGGGAAGAAGCTAGAAGGCTGAGAATTGACATTGAGAAAGTAAGGACACTAGAAGGTTCTTAGGCAAAAGAACAACATGATCATATTTATTTATTTATTTATTTAATTTTTTTTTATTAACGGAAAGAAAAAAAAGAAATTAACACAACATTTAGAAATCATACCATTCTACATATGCACTCAGTAATTCTCAACATCATCACATAGATGCATGATCATCGTTTCTCAGTACATTTGCATCGGTTTAGAGGAACTAGCAACACAACAGAAAAAGATATAAAATGTTAATATAGAGAAAAGAAATAAAGGAAGTAATAATAGTAAAAAAAAAAACAAAAAAAAACCCCTATAGCTCAGATGCAGCTTCATTCAGTGTTTTAACATGATTACTTTACAATTAGGTATTATTGTGCTGTCCATTTTTGAGTTTTTGTATCTACTCCTGTTGCACAGTCTGTATCCATTCAGCTTCAATTACTCATTATCTTACCCTGTTTCTAACTCCTGCTGGACTCTGTTACCAATGATATATTTCAAGTTTATTCTCGAATGTCCGTTCACATCAGTGGGACCATACAGTATCTGTCCTTTAGTTTTTGGCTGGACTCACTCAGCATAATATTCTCTAGGTCCATCCATGTTATTACATGCTTCATAAGTTTATCTTGTCTTAAAGCTGCATAATATTCCATCGTATGTATATACCACAGTTTGTTTAGCCATTCTTCTGTTGATGGACATTTTGGCTGTTTCCATCTCTTTGCAATTGTAAATACCGCTGCTATAAACATTGGTGTGCAAATGTCCGTTTGTGTCTTTGCCCTTAAGTCCTTTGAGTAGATTCCCAGCAATGGTATTGCTGGGTCGTATGGCAATTCTATATTCAGCTTTTTGAGGAACCGCCAAACTGCCTTCCACAGTGGTTGCACCATTTGACATTCCCACCAACAGTGGATAAGTGTGCCTCTTTCTCCGCATCCTCTCCAGCACTTGTCATTTTCTGTTTTGTTGATAATGGCCATTCTGGTAGGTGTGAGATGATATCTCATTGTGGTTTTGATTTGCATTTCTCTAATGGCCAGGGACATTGAGCATCTCTTCATGTGCCTCTTGGCCATCTGTATTTCCTCTTCTGGTAGGTGTCTGTTCAAGTCTTTTTCCCATTTTGTAATTGGGTTGGCTGTCTTTTTGTTGTTGAGTTGAACAATATCTTTATAAATTCTGGATACTAGACCTTTATCTGATATGTCATTTCCAAATATTGTTTCCCATTGTGTAGGCTGTCTTTCTACTTTCTTGATGAAGTTCTTTGATGCACAAAAGTATTTAATTCTGAGGAGCTCCCATTTATTTATTTCTTTCTTCAGTGCTCTTGCTTTAGGTTTAAGGTCCATAAAACCGCCTCCAATTGTAAGTTTCATAAGATATCTCCCTACATTTTCCTCTAACTGTTTTATGGTCTTAGACCTAATGTTTAGATCTTTGATTCATTTTGAGTTAACTTTTGTATAGGGTGTGAGAGATGGGTCTTCTTTCATTCTTTTGCATATGGATATCCAGTTCTCTAGGCACCATTTATTGAAGAGACTGTTCTGTCCCAGGTGAGTTGGCTTGACTGCCTTATCAAAGATCAAACGTCCATAGATGAGAGGGTCTATATCTGAGCACTCTATTCGATTCCATTGGTCGATATATCTATCTTTATGCCAATACCATGCTGTTTTGGCCACTGTGGCTTCATAATATGCCTTAAAGTCCGGCATCGTGAGACCTCCAGCTTCGTTTTTTTTCCTCAAGATGTTTTTAGCAATTCGGGGCAACCTGCCCTTCCGATTAAATTTGCTTATTGGTTTTTCTAATTCTGAAAAATAAGTTGTTGGGATTTTGATTGGTATTGCATTGAATCTGTAGATCAGTTTAGGTAGGATTGACATCTTAACTATATTTAGTCTTCCAATCCATGAACACGGTATGCCCTTCCATCTATTTAGGTCTTCTGTGATTTCTTTTAGCAGTTTTTTGTAGTTTTCTTTATATAGGTTTTTTGTCTCTTTGGTTAAATTTATTCCTAGGTATTTTATTCTTTTAGTTGCGATTGTAAATGGGATTCATTTCTTGATTTCCCCCTCAGCTTGTTCATTACTAGTGTATAGAAAAGCTACAGATTTTTGAATGTTGATCTTGTAGCCTGCTACTTTGCTGTACTCATTTATTAGCTCTAGTAATTTTGTTGTGGATTTTTCTGGGTTTTCGACGTATAGTATCATATCGTCTGCAAACAGTGATAGTTTTACTTCTTCCTTTCCAATTTTGATGCCTTGTATTTCTTTTTCTTGTCTAATTGCTTTGGCTAGAACCTCCAACACAATGTTGAATAGTGGTGATAGTGGACATCCTTGTCTTGTTCCTGATCTTAGGGGGAAAGTTTTCAATTTTTCCCCATTGAGGATGATATCAGCTGTGGGTTTTTCATATATTCCCTCTATCATTTTAAGGAAGTTCCCTTGTATTCCTATCTTTTGAAGTGTTTTCAACAGGAAAGGATGTTGAATCTTGTCAAATGCCTTCTCTGCATCAATTGAGATGATCATGTGATTTTTCTGCTTTGATTTGTTGATATGGTGTATTACATTAATTGATTTTCTTATGTTGAACCATCCTTGCATACCTGGGATGAATCCTACTTGGTCATGATGTATAATTCTTTTAATGTGTTGTTGGATACGATTTGCTAGAATTTTGAGGATTTTTGCATCTATATTCATTACAGAGATTGGTCTGTAGTTTTCTTTTTTTGTAATATCTTTGCCTGGTTTTGGTATGAGGGTGATGTTGGCTTCATAGAATGAATTAGGTAGTTTTCCCTCCACTTCGATTATTTTGAAGAGTTTGAGGAGAGTTGGTACTAATTCTTTCTGGATGTTTGATAGAATTCACATGTGAAGCCGTCTGGTCCTGGACTTTTCTTTTTAGGGAGCTTTTGAATGACTAATTCAATCTCTTTACTTGTGATTGGTTTGTTGAGGTCATCTATGTCTTCTTGAGTCAAAGTTGGTTGTGCATGTCTTTCCAGGGACCCGTCCATTTCATCTAAATTGTTGTATTTATTAGCGTAAAGTTGTTCATAGTATCCTGTTATTACCTCCTTTATTTCTGCGAGGTCAGTAGTTATGTCTCCTCTTCCATTTCTGATCTTATTTATTTGCATCCTCTCTCTTCTTCTTTTTGTCAATCTTGCTAAGGGCCCATCAATCCTATTGATTTTCTCATAGAACCAACTTCTGGTCTTATTGATTTTCTCTATTGTTTTCATGTTTTCAATTTCATTTATTTCTGCTCTAATCTTTGTTATTTCTCTCCTTTTGCTTGCTTTGGGATTAGTTTGCTGTTCTTTCTCCAGTTCTTCCAAGTGGACAGTTAATTCCTGCATTTTTGCCTTTTCTTCTTTTCTGATATAGGCATTTAGGACAATAAATTTCCCTCTTAGCACTGCCTTTGCTACATCCCATATGCTTTGATATGTTGTGTTTTCATTTTCATTCGCCTCGAGGTATTTACTAATTTCTGTTGCAATTTCTTCTTTGACCCACTGGTTATTTAAGAGTGTGTTGTTGAGCCTCCATGTATTTGTGAATTTTCTGGCACTCAGCCTATTATTGATTTCCAACTTCATTCCTTTATGATCTGAGAAAGTGTTGTGTATGATTTCAATCTTTTTAAATTTATTAAGACTTGCTTTGTGGCCCAGCATATGGTCTATCTTTGAGAATGATCCATGACACTTGAGAAAAAGGTGTATCCTGCTGTTGTGGGATGTAATGTCCTATAAATGTCTGCTAAGTCTAGCTCATTTATAGTAATATTCAGATTCTCTATTTCTTTATTGATCCTCTGTCTAGATGTCCTGTCCATTGATGAAGAGTGGTGAATTGAAGTCTCCAACTATTATGGTATATGTGTCTATTTCCCTTTTCGGTGTTTGCAGTGTATTCCTCACGTATTTTGGGGCATTCTGGTTCGGTGCGTAAATATTTATGATTGTTATGTCTTCTTGTTTAATTGTTCCTTTTATTAGTATATAGTGTCCTTCTTTGTCTCTTTTAACTGTTTTACATTTGAAGTCTAATTTGTTGGATATTAGTATAGCTACTCCTGCTCTTTTCTGGTTGTTATTTGCATGAAATATCTTTTTCCAACCTTTCACTTTCAACCTATATTTATCTTTGGGTCTAAGATGTGTTTCCTGTAGACAGCATATAGAAGGATCCTGCTTTTTAATCCATTCTGCCAGTCTATGTCTTTTGACTGGGGAATTCAGTCCATTAACTTTTAGTGTTATTACTGTTTGGATAATATTTTCCTCTACCATTTTGCCTTTTGTATTATATATATCATATCTGACTTTCCTTCTTTCTACACTCTTCTCCATGTCTCTCTCTTCTGTCTTTTTGTATCTGACTCTAGTGCTCCCTTTAGTATTTCTTGCAGAGCTGGTCTCTTGGTCATAAATTCTCTCAGTGACTTTTTGTCTGAGAATGTTTTAATTTCTCCCTCATTTTTGAAGGACAATTTTGCTGGATATAGGAGTCTTGGTTGGCAGTTTTTCTCTTTTAGTAACTTAAATATATCATCCCACTGTCTTCTAGCTTCCATGGTTTCTGCTGAGAAATCTACACATAGTCTTATTGGGTTTCCCTTGTATGTGATGGATTGCTTCTCTCTCGCTGCTTTCAAGATCCTCTCTTTCTCTTTGACCTCTGACATGCTAACTAGTAAGTGTCTTGGGGAACGCCTATTTGGGTCTAATCTCTTTGGGGTGCGCTGCACTTCTTGGATCTGTAATTTTAGGTCTTTCATAACAGTTGGGAAATTTTCAGTGATAATTTCTTCCATTAGTTTTTCTCCTCCTTTTCCCTTCTCTTCTCCTTCTGGGACACCCACAACACGTATATTTGTGCGGTTCATATTGTCCTTGAGTTCCCTGATACCCTGTTCAAATTTTTCCATTCTTTTCCCGATAGTTTCTGTTTCTTTTTGGAATTCAGATATCCATCCTCCAAATCACTAATTCTATCTTCTGTGTCTTTAAATCTATCATTGTAGGTATCCATTGTTTTTTCCATCTTTTCTACTTTATCCTTCACTTCCATAAGATCTGTGATTTGTTTTTTCAGTTTTTCTATTTCTTCTTTTTGATCAGCCCATGTCTTCTTCATGTCCTCCCTCAATTTATCGATTTCGTTTTTGAAGAGATTTTCCATTTCTGTTCGTATATTCAGCATTAGTTGTTTCAGCTCCTGTATCTCATTTGAAGTATTGGTTTGTTCCTTTGACTGGGCCATATTTTCAATTTTCTGAGAGTGATCCGTTATCTTCTGCTGGCGTCTGGGCATTTAGTCAGATTTCCCTGGGTGTTGGACCCCACAGGTTGAAAGATTTTTCTGTGAAATCTCTGGGTTCTGTTTTTCTTATCCTGCCCAGTAGGTGGCGCTCGTGGCACACGTTTGTCTATGGGTTCCACCAGTGAAAGTTGCTGTGGGTCCTTTAACTCTGGAAAACTCTCGCCATAGGGGAGGTTCGGCAGCTGAAGCGTCTTGGAAGAGTGCCAGCCGGCCCGGGGGTCCGAACTTGGGGAGGGTCGCAGGCCGCCGCAGCACAGGAGAGCGCCCGACCGAATTTCCTAGTTGGCCCGGGGCGCCAAGCGTGGCAGGAGGGCGCCAGCTGTCGCAGCCTGGGAGAGTGCACTGTTCCCAGCCGGACCGGGGAGTCACGTGTTTGGAAGGGACCCCCCGGTCACCGTTCTCCGCCATCTGGGGATTTCCGACCCAACTCTCTCAGTTGTTCCGGGGGGCCTCGCGTGGTGGGGGCGCCAGCCGCCGCGGCCCAAGGGGACCGCCTGCCCAATTCTGCCAGCTGGCCTGGGAAGGAGGAAGGGAGGGACTCCGGCCGCTTGCCGTCCCACCCGGGAAAGCCCGCGCCCCTCGGTGATCTCACTGGAGCTGGTTCTCCCAGACAGTCAGCCGTTCCAGGATGGGGTACGCCATCCCTTTGATCTCCGTCCTGGCTCTGGGAGCTGCTCTGTATTGTCTCCACTCCCCCAGTAGCTGTTCTGGAGGAGGAAAAGTGAGGGTGGCAAGGCTGTCGAGGCCGGTGGTGGAGGAGCCGGTGAAGGCGGAAGAGGGCACCGTGGTGGTTGGAGAGCCGCCGGAGCAAGAGGGGGAGAGGGGAGAGGAGGGCGAGCAGGCCGGCTGCTGCGGGGCATGGGCGCCGCGCGCCGGGCCAGCGGACAATATAGGGAGAGGAGGGCGGGCGGGCCGGCTGCTGTGGGGCGTGGGCGCCGTGCGCCGGGCCGGCGGACAAAGAGGGGAGAGGAGGGCGGGCCGACTGCTGCGGGGCGTTCATATTTATTTTTGAAACGTTAATGTGATGCTTGTGTTGAAGATGGATTGGAGGGGGAAAAGAAACTGGCATCAGGGAGACCAGTTAGGACCATCCAGGTAAGAGAATAAGAACACTGAAGCTGGAGGCCAAAGCAGTGGGATTGAAGAGGATGAATTTGAGTTCTTTCATAGAAATAACAATGGGGCTAATTAGATATTGAGGGTGAGAACTCAAGACTAACTCCAAACAAGGTAGACATTGATATGTAGAGGGCAGGCTAAACAGCAGAAAATATAATTTAGGAGTATAGATTAGAAATGGGACTAATGTCAAAAAGTAATTGCTTTCCTATTTTTGAAAATACTAATTTGTCCAAAACATGAACTGATCCCAAACATATAGTGAGTTCCATATTATGTTTTAAAGAGAAGCTTATTTTTATATTAATAGTACAACTACACACAAGAGTTCTCCGTTGATTTTCTATACATAGTGATAATATATCTTGCCTTTATTCTCCTGCTGCAATTCTCTGATTTGTCTGTTTTCTTGCTGGATTCCCATGACTAACGTGGACCGTGGCCGATGTCTTGCGACTTCATTAAGTTCTTGAATTTCTTCCTGATACTAATGAAAACATTAAAAAAGAAACATGGAAGGAAAAAAATATTTGCAAATAATTTATCTGATAAGAGCCTAATTTCCAGAATATATGGAGAACCATTACAATGCAACAATAAAAAGACAAACAACCCCAATTAAAAAATTGGCAAAGAATCTGAAAAGCCATTTCTTTAAAGACATACAAATGGCCTCAAGCACATGAAAATATGCTTAACATCATTAGTAATTAGGGAAATCAATACAATGAAATACTACTTTATAACCACTAGGATGACTATAATACAAAAGGTGGACAATAACAAGTGTTGGTGACAATGTAGAGAAATTGGAGCCCTCATATATTGCTGGTGGGTATGGAAAACAGTGTAGCTACTTTGGAAAACAGTGTGGCAGTTCATCACCAAGTTAAACACGGAATTACCATGTGACACAGGCATTCTACTCCTAGGAATACACCCATGAGAACTGAAAACGTGTATTATCACAAAGATTTGTACACTGAATGTTCGCAGCAGTATTATTCATAATAGCCAAACAGTGGAAACAACTCAAATGCCTATAGAGGTATATAATCTGTTTAGGGCAACACAGTTGTTAAACAAAGTAAGTAAAAGTGCTCCATTATTTCCAGTAGTTTTGATAAAAGCAGGATCCCAGGGTAGCTTCCTTTTACAAAATGGATGTTTCAATACAGTTGGCCATGAACATCATAACTGATGTCCATCATAACATCAGACATTTTAAAATTCTCTTAGGAGTTGAAAATTTTTACCAGAAGAAGGATTAAATTGATAGCTAAATTCCATGGCTCACTGGAAGTTGTGACACACAATAGTAAGGACAGCAATAAGGGAAGTCTTTTTCATTTCTTCCTTAATTGGCTACATTAAATCAAATACATTAAATAACTACAAAACAGTTTTGTGGCTAAATAGCACTACCTGAGTACTTTCATAAAGAAAAACTGAAAAAGTTTTATGTTATAAAAATACAAAAATATCAACACTAGCAGAAGGTATGATATGGACTTTGTCAAATTTAGACCAAACACATTAATTCATTTTCTAAACTCAAATGTGCATATCTGGGAGAAAAATAAGTGATCATTAAAAAATAAGTGATCAATACATATATATATATATATGTCATGTGAACATCATAAAATCATGCCTTAGGCTAAAGTAAAACTTTATACAGGTAAAGCTATTTTAAAAAACATAAAAATATAACTAGATACTAAATTAAGCAACAGCTTATGATTTAAACAATACATAAAAATCAATAATTGCTTTTACTAGATGGAATCAACAACAAAAAATCAAACCTGCTTCATGGCTTCTACTCGCTTGTTGAGAGCTGTGGTTTGCTCAATAAGAGATTCTGCTACATTATCATGATCTCTCAATCTTTCAACAAGAGCTTTGGCATCAGCAAGTGCCTTCTCAACTGTGCAACTCATTTCTAAAGGAATACCTATAATTAAAATAAAAATTATATCAAGATTCAAAATAAAGTCAACCTATCACCCTTAACTTAGTTTTATCTTAACACAGACATTTAAGAACACCTTGCAGAATTTTGGTTGTTTCGTTTGGTTAGTATGGCACAGTTTGAAATTAAATTGATAACATTTAAAAACATTAGAACTGATATATATGATTTATAGACATACCCAGAATATATTTAAAATACTATGAAATTTATGATAAAAAAAAGTACACAGCCAAATAATACAGAAATTTATACAGAAATTGTGCTGGATTTCCAGGAGGGCATTCTGTCATGTCTTGTAATTTTTAAGAAATGTCATTTTGTGGGTTAGTCTGCATTCTGGGGTCAATGACTGTCAGGCCTTTGGTTATGTGACCTCTTCCTAGCCTCTGCTTGGCTAGATAACCAAGACACCATTCACAAACCCACACTACTAAAGTGACCTCTATGTATGATGCTATGTCAAAATCTCAACCTCCTTCTAGAATGTCCTCTGTTTCCTATATAAAGTTGTCTTATAATCCCAACTCTTGTGCTTTCCTTGGTAAACGGCAAAAAAAAAAAGCTGGAAAAGTTTTGACTTAATGTTGTCCATTGTGGAAAATTAATAAACTAATATGTTTGAGAAGCATTCAACAAGATTAGGAGACAAAACATGAAAGAATTAAGTCAGCTCCATCAACTCGGAGGCTGAAGACATCAAAACAAAATTCTAATTCTAAAATAATCTCTGAAAACTTTACAACCATCTGAAACTTGCCCTCCTTGAATTTTTCTCTTTCTATTAAATTTTATGTTATCTTCTACATCAGTTATTGTTCTTCAGAGTTTTCTTAGAGAATAGAATTACACTGTAAAATTACTAGGCCAGAAGTCAGATTCCCTAGAAGTTTAATTAAAAATTTGGTATAGAGCCAAGTTAAAGGCTATAATTAAGAATTTTCATCAACTTCAGGAAGACAAGTTTCCTATACAATTTTGGACTTTCTTAGATTTATGTTCTAGGTTACAGATCTGTACCATTTAGTTCAATTAACTACTAGATGCTCAGAAACAGAAAAACAAAGAATAGAAAAGATTAAAATAGCCTAGCTGTTTAAACAAACAAAAAGACAAACAACAAGAAAACAATTCATAAAGCAGTTTCAAAAGCCTTTCATTTCTTATTCTTGCAAAGGAGAAACTAAACCTACTTAAAATTATGCCTAAGAATCTCCCCAAGAGAGCCTCTTTTGTTACTCAGATGTGACCTCTGTCTCTCCAAGCCAACTCGAAAGGTGAACTCATTGCCCTCCCCATTACATGGAACATGTAAATCTCCCAGGGGTGTAAATCTCCCTGGCAACGTGGGTCAGGACTCCTGGGATGAGCTGGGACCTGGCATCATTGGATAGAGAAAGTTTCTTAACCGAAAAGGAGAAGAGAGAAATGAGACAAAATAAAATGTCAGTGGCTGAGAGATTTCAAACAGTCTAGAGATTATCCTGGAGGTTATTCTTATGCATTATATAGATATCCCTTTTTAGCTTGTGCTGTATTGGAGTGGCAATAGAAGTTTTAGATAGAAGTATCTAAAACTATTGAACTGTGTTCCAGTAGCCTTGATTCTTGAAGACTATTGTATAGTAGAAGTGTCACTATGATTGTGAAAACCTTATGTCTGATGCTCCTTTTATCAAGGGTATGAACAGATGAGTAAAAAAATAAGGATATCAAAAAAAATAAGGATACAAAATAAATAAATAATGGGGGGGAGAAGGGGTAAAAAAAATTGGGTAGATTGCAATACCAATGTTCAATGAGAAGGAGGGGTAAGGGGTGTAGGATGCATGATTTTTTTCTTTTTCTGGAATGATACAAATGTTCTAAAAATGATCGTGGTGATGAATTTGTGAGCCACTGATTGTATACTTTGGATAGATTGCATGTGTGTGGCGAAATCTCAATAAAAATATATTTTAAAAAGCCTTTCATTTAAAGTTAGATTTAAAAAAATTCAAAACCGTAAACAAAATAAAGACAAAAAAACAGACTTAAGAAAAGTTTCAATAGTATGACCCAACAGTTGAAGCAAAGGAAATATTGTCCAGCTTTTTACAAATGGGTTCAAACCTGAGTTAGAGGTGTTTTTTTTAAATTTTTTAAATTTAAAATCTAACTTTTATTAGTGTGTACTGTTCTTTATTATGATCATTCTGTTCTACATTCACAATATCATCAGTTGCATATTTATCATCATGATCATTTCTTAGATGATTTGCATCAATTCAGAAAAAGAAATAAAAAGAAAACAGAAAAAAATTCAAACATACCATTCTCCCTACCTCTCCCTTTCATTGATCACTATCATTTCAATCTAAATTTATTTTAACATTTGTTCCCCCTATTTATTTATTTTTACTCCATTTGTTTTACTCATCTGTTGATAAGGTAGATAAAAGGAGCATCAGACACAATGTTTTCACAATCACACAGTCACATTGTGAAAGCTGTATCATTATACAATCATCTTCAAGAAACATGGCTGCTGGGACACAACTCTACATTTTCAGGCAGTTCTCTCCAGCCTCTCTATTACATCTTGACTAACAAGGTGATATCTATTTAATGAGTAAGAATAACCTCCAGGATAACCTCTCGACTCTGTTTGGAATCTCTCAGCCACTGACACTTTATTTTGTTTCATTTCACTCTTCCCCCTTTTGGTTGAGAAGGTTTTCTCAATTCCTTGATGCTGAGTCTCAGCTCATTCTAGGATTTCTGTCCCACATTGGTAGGAAAGTCCACACCCCTGGGAGTCATGTCCCACGTAGACAGAGGGAGGGCAATGAGTTTGCTTGTTGGGTTGGCTGGAGAGAGAGAGGCCACATCTGAGCAACAAAAGAGGTTCTCTTGGGGGTGACTCTTGGGCCTAATTTTAAGTAGGCTTGACCTATCCTTTGCGGGGTTAAGTTTCATACGAACATACCTCAAGATTGGGGGCTCAACCTATTGCTTTGGTTGTCCCCACTGCTTGTGAGAATATCAAGAATTCAACTTGGGGAAGTTGAATTTTCTCCCTTTCTCACCATTCCCCCAAGGGGACTTTGTAAATACTTTTTTATTCACTGTTCAAATCTGAGTTAGAGGTTTTAATCTGAATAAATTAAAATGTAAATCTGCCAGTACAGAAAATAGCTAAAATGTGACTAGACTTTGAAGAGAGCTTCAAGGTATGAACAAGCAAGAAATCAATACACTTTCTGGCTTTTTAGACTAAATAACCAAAAGCACCTGTCTTCTAAAATTTGGCAGCTATGTATAAGGGTATTTGTAAATATGATAAGCTAAAGGGTCATTAAAGAAACCAAAGTTCCATATTGGTTAAAATACAGGACAACTATCCAAAGTCTATCTAAATAAGACGCTCCAAGAGAGACCTAGGTCACCAACAATGTCCTGTCCTTGATCTAAACTTCTAAGGGGAATTATCTATAATTACAGATGGATTATAATATAATGTTCTTGTTTATATGGTGGGTATAATCATATCTTCCAATGGTCTCACTCATAAAGAACATTAGATCCTTCAGAGTAAAATTTTAACGTTGTCTATAAAACAAAAAGAAAAAAGGCAAATTGATTTTTATAAGTAAAAAAATTAAAAAAAAACAAGACAAATTTGAGAATTTAAAGTAAACTGTAAAAGATTTGAGAGAATATGAACTTTACCTTGGTTTAACAGGACAACGTAAGTAACAAGAATCACTGAACAGTCCTAGGTCCCAACTTGTAAATGAAATTTTGGGGATCATTATCAGAATAATATTTCTCATCTACAAATTTAATAGATAGGATCTGGTTCAAAAAATGCAGTGACACTCCTACGTGTAATTTGTACGATAGCTGATCCACATATGAGAATATCTACACTGTATATAATTCAAGAAATTATGGGGGGAAGGAGGAAGCTATGTTCCCATAATCTCTTAGGCAACAGGGTACATGGATGTAGACACCTTAATAGGAGCAGAGCCCTCAGTGCAGATGGATTCTTCCTAGATAATCATAAATTTTTGTTTTGTATAATAATGAAAAGGTTCACTCAATGCAACAGCATCAAAGACTCATTGTCTATTAATCCTACACCTTTAAATGAATATTTAAGGCTTACTTAGCCTCCCTGCCTCAGGGCAATTACAGACCTCCACTACATTAGTTAAAGCATTGTCAAAGGCTATACTAGAGTTTTAACTTACTCCATGTAGTATTCTTCCTACTGGTAAAGGAGCCATGCAAAAATTTTCATTTGAGTTGAACAGTAATGAAATACTGTTACTTTCTTCTTTTCCTATCAACATTGACTGGTGTAACACACTTAATACTGCAATCCTTTACCTACTGAAGGAAAATTTCATGATGTGTTGCAATAACACAAGAAGTGTCTAAATTGAAAACAAAACTTTTGGACTCTATAGTACCAAATCTTGCCTTTTATTTGTTAATGAGTTTTATATTAAAAGTAAAAAATGACAATACTAGGTTTGATAAACAATAGGTAGTCAAGTCACCCTGTAAAAATACAGTTTCTTACTATAAGGCAAAATTGTCCATATGACCTAATGTGTGGCTCTCTAAGATATCGTAACTTGCTAAAATAAAAGAGTAAATAAATGCAGTAATAGCTAGTATGATTTTAGGATCATTCACTTCTTTGAACTACAACAACAAAAAAGAGATTCTTCAGATATCCTTTAAAGAACAACAAAAGACAAAGAAAAAATTTTGAAAGCAGCCAGAGATAAATCACTTAGAGGGGACATCGCTACAGATTTCTGATCTAAGTTCATGAAGGCCAGCAGAAAGTGGAATAGTTTTAAAGCAGAAAACTGTTAAAAAGAAAAGAACTGTCATCTCAGATTTCTATATCCAGAGAGAATACCCTTCCTATATGAAGGTGAAATAAAAATCATTCTCAAACACAAAAAATGAGAATTCGTTTCCAGCAAACTTGTTCTAAAGAAAATTCTTCAGAAAGAAGCAAAATGATATAAAAGATACTTGGAGCATCAGGAATGAAGTAAGAGCAACAGAAATGGTAAATATCTAGATAAATATAATAAATATTCTCTTGAATTCTTGAAAGTGTCTGATGGTTGAAAACAAAAACTAGCTTTTCTGATGGGATTTTCAATTACGTAGGTGTAATATATAACACAGCTACAAGATAGAGGAGGAAGGGTAAAGGGACCTATATGGTGATAAAGTTTCTACACTGCACTTGAAGTGGTAAAATCTTAATTGTAAGTAGACTGTAAAAAGCTACGTATATTGTAATTACTAGAGAAATCACTAAAAAAATTATACAAAGAGATAATCAAAATTACAACTGACTAATTAAGATGAATTAGAAGTGTTTAATAACCCAAAAGGAGAAAAGGGGAAAAGGTGAACTAAATACAGAAAAAGAAGCAGAAAAAAAATGATCTAACCAAATGTTGTCTATGCAAAACTCACTTAAAATTTAACGGTATAGGGGGTGCAAGGGTAGTTCAGTAGTAGAATTCTTGCCTCCCAAGCAGGAGACCTGGGTTCAATTCCTGACCCATGCACTTCCCTAACAAACAAGCAAAAACAAAAACAAACAAACAAAAAAAACCAAACCAAACAGGAAAAATTCAACAAATAGTGCTGCAAGAAGGGGATACTCACATGGAAAAGAAGGAAATGTGACCCCTGCCATATAGCATACAAAAAAAAATTAATGACATAGGTAGTTTAAAAGTTAAAGGATGTAAACAGATATACTATGTGTAAGCACTAATCAAAAGAAAGGTGGAGTGCCAAAAAGCATGTTAAAGAAGCTCAACATCATTAGCCATCAGGGAAATGCAAATCAACACAGTGAGATACCAATTCATACTCACTAGGATGGCTATAACCAAAAAGGCAGTTAACAGGCACTGATGAAGACTGGAGAAATTGGAACCTTTATATACTGCTCGTAGAAATATAAAATGTACAGGTACTTTAGAAAACAGTCTAGCAGTTCCTAAAAAGTTAAAATATAGAGATACCATATCACCCAGAATTCCACTACTAGGTACATACCCAAGAAAATGAAAAAATGTCCAAAGGAAAACAATGTACACAAATGTTCACAGCAGCATTATAAATAATAGCCATAAAGTAGAAACAACCTAAATGTCCATCAGTGGATGAATGGATAAACACAAGGTGGTGTATCTTTATGATGAAATATTAATAGGCCATATAAAGAAATCAGGCAATGATACATATCACAACATGGATGAAACTTGAAAATATTAGGTGAGAGAAGCAAGTCACAAAAGACGACATGTTGTAAGACTACATGTATGAAATGACCAGAAGAGATAAAACCATAGAAACAGAAGTAGATTAGTGGTCGCCTAGGACTAGGGGGTAAAGTGGAATGGGGAGCGACCACTAATGGATGAGGGGTTTCTTTTGGGGGTCATGAAAATGTTCTAAAAGTAACTGTGGGATGGTTGCACCACTCTATGAATGCACTAAAAACCATTAAACACATTAAATGGGTGAGTAGTATGGTGTGTGAATTGTATTTTCAATAAAGATTATATTAAAAAAAAAAAGAGGGGGGCGGGGCCAAGATGGCGGCTTAGTAAGGTACGTGCGTCTTAGTTCCTCCTCCAAAGCAACTACTAGGTGAACTGAAACAGTGCAGAACAGCTCCCGGGGCCACGGCAGGGAATGGACACACAGCGTACCCCAGTCTGGACTGGCTAGTCTGACTGCGAGACTCGGCTGCGGTGAGATCCCCGAGCGGCGCGCAATTTCCCGAGCAGCGGCAGCTGTGGCGGCCGGAGCTCCTCCCTCCCTCCTTCCCGGGCCGGCTGAGAGTCTCGGAGAGGCAAGTTTCCCAAGCCAAGGCGGCTGGCGCCCCTCTTTTGTGGGCGGCTTCCTGGTCCGGCTATGAGTCTCGGATCAGAGGGCTACCCAAGCCGCAGTGGCCCTCCCCCGCGGGCGACTTCCTGGACCGGTGGCGAATTCCCCGGGTCCGCTGTGGCCGGCGACCAGCCACAGGGTCCCCTCAAGCTGCCGCGGCTGACGCCCCCACCACGCGCGGCCCCCCGAACCAACAGAGAGAATTGGATCGGAAATCCCCAGGCTACGGAGATCGGTGACCGGGGGGGATCCCTTCCAAACACGTGAGACAAACGTGTGCCACGAGCGCCACCTACTGGGGCAGGATAAGAAAAATAGAACCCAGAGATTTCACAGAAAAATCTTACAACCTTGTTGGGTGCGACACCCAGGGAAATCTGACTAAATGTCCAGACGCCAGCAGCAGAAGATAACGGTCCACGCTCAGAAGATTGAGAATATGGCCCAGTCAAAGGAACAAACCAATAGTTCAAACGAGATACAGGAGCTGAGACAACTAATGCTGAATATACGAACAGAAATGGAAAACCTCTTCAAAAATGAAATCGATAAATTGAGGGAGGACATGAAGAAGACATGGGCTGAACATAAAGAAGAAATAGAAAAACTGAAAAAACAAATCATAGACTTATGGAAGTGAAGGATAAAGTAGAAAAGATGGAAAAAACAATGGATACCTACAATGATAGATTTAAAGAGACAGAAGATAGAATTAGTGATTTGGAGGATGGAACATCTGAATTCCAAAAAGAAACAGAAACTATCGGGAAAAGAATGGAAAAATTTGAACAGGGTATCAGGGAACTCAAGGACAATATGAACCGCACAAATATACGTGTTGTGGGTGTCCCAGAAGGAGAAGAGAAGGGAAAAGGAGGAGAAAAACTAATGGAAGAAATTTTCACTGAAAATTTCCCAACTCTTATGAAAGACCTAAAATTACAGATCCAAGAAGTGCAGCGCACCCCAAAGAGATTAGACCCAAATAGGCGTTCTCCAAGACACTTACTAGTTAGAACGTCAGAGGTCAAAGAGAAAGAGAGGATCTTGAAAGCAGCGAGAGAAAAACAATCCATCACATACAAGGGAAACCCAATAAGACTATGTGTAGATTTCTCAGCAGAAACCATGGAAGCTAGAAGACAGTGGGATGATATATTTAAATTACTAAAAGAGAAAACTGCCAACCAAGACTCCTATATCCAGCAAAATTGTCCTTCAAAAATGAGGGAGAAATTAAAACATTCTCAGACAAAAAGTCACTGAGAGAATTTGTGACCAAGAGACCAGCTCTGCAAGAAATACTAAAGGGAGCACTAGAGTCAGATACAAAAAGACAGAAGAGAGAGACATGGAGAAGAGTGTAGAAAGAAGGAAAATCAGATATGATATATATAATACAAAAGGCAAAATGTTAGAGGAAAATATTATCCAAACAGTAATAACACTAAATGTTAATGGACTGAATTCCCCAATCAAAAGACATAGATTGGCAGAATGGATTAAAAAACAGGATCCTTCTATATGCTGTCTACAGGAAATACATCTTAGACCCAAAGATAAATATAGGTTGAAAGTGAAAGGTTGGGAAAAGATATTTCATGCAAATAAAAACCAGAAAAGAGCAGGAGTGGCTATACTAATATCCAACAAATTAGACTTCAAATGTAAAACAGTTAAAAGAGACAAAGAAGGACACTATATACTAATAAAAGGAACAATTAAACAAGAAGACATAACAATCATAAATATTTATGCACCGAATCAGAATGCCCCAAAATACGTGAGGAATACACTGCAAACACTGAAAAGGGAAAAGGACTCATATACCATAATAGTTGGAGACTTCAATTCACTACTCTCATCAATGGACAGAACATCTAGACAGAGGATCAATAAAGAAATAGAGAATCTGAATATTACTATAAATGAGCTAGACTTAACAGACATTTATAGGACATTACATCCCACAACAGCAGGATACACCTTTTTCTCAAGTGTCATGGATCATTCTCAAAGATAGACCATATGCTGGGTCACGAAGCAAGTCTTAACAAATTTAAAAAGATTGAAATCATAACAACACTTTCTCAGATCATAAAGGAATGAAGTTGGAAATCAATAATAGGCCGAGTGCCAGAAAATTCACAAATACGTGGAGGCTCAACAACACACTCCTAAAGAACGAGTGGGTCAAAGAAGAAATTGCTAGAGAAATTAGCAAATACCTCGAGGCGAATGAAAATGAAAACACAACATATCAAAACTTATGGGACGCAGCAAAGGCAGTGCTAAGAGGGAAATTTATTGCCCTAAATGCCTATATCAGAAAAGAAGAAAAAGCAAAAATGCAGGAATTAACTGTCCACTTGGAAGAACTGGAGAAAGAACAGCAAACTAATCCCAAAGCAAGCAAAAGGAAAGAAATAACAAAGATTAGAGCAGAAATAAATGAAATTGAAAACATGAAAACAATAGAGAAAATCAATAAGACCAGAAGTTGGCTCTATGAGAAAATCAATAAGATTGATGGGCCCTTATCAAGATTGACAAAAAGAAGAAGAGAGAGGATGCAAATAAATAAGATCAGAAATGGAAGAGGAGACATAACTACTGACCTCACAGAAATAAAGGAGGTAATAACAGGATACTATGAACAACTTTACGCTAATAATACAACAATTTAGATGAAATGGACGGGTTCCTGGAAAGACATGAACAACCAACTTTGACTCAAGAAGACATAGATGACCTCAACAAACCAATCACAAGTAAAGAAATTGAATTAGTCATTCAAAAGCTTCCTAAAAAGAAAAGTCCAGGACCAGACAGCTTCACATCTGAATTCAATCAAACATTCCAGAAAGAATTAGTACCAACTCTCCTCAAACTCTTCAAAAAAATCAAGCGGAGGGAAAACTACCTAATTCATTCTATGAAGCCAACATCACCCTCATACCAAAACCAGGCAAAGATATTACAAAAAAAGAAAACTACAGGCCAATCTCTCTAATGAATATAGATGCAAAAATCCTCAATAAAATTCTAGCAAATCGTATCCAACAACACATTAAAAGAATTATACATCATGACCAAGTAGGATTCATCCCAGGTATGCAAGGATGGTTCAACATAAGAAAATCAATTAATGTAATACACCATATCAACAAATCAAAGCAGAAAAATCACATGATCATCTCAATTGATGCAGAGAAGGCATTTGACAAGATTCAACATCCTTTCCTGTTGAAAACACTTCAAAGGATAGGAATACAAGGGAACTTCCTTAAAATGATAGAGGGAATATATGAAAAACCCACAGCTAATATCATCCTCAATGGGTAAAAATCGAAAACTTTTCCGCTAAGATCACGAACAAGACAAGGATGTCCACTATCACCACTATTATTCACATTGTGTTGGAGGTTCTAGCCAGAGCAATTAGACAAGAAAAAGAAATACAAGGCATCAAAATTGGAAAGGAAGAAGTAAAACTATCACTGTTTGCAGACAATATGATACTATACGTTGAAAACCCGGAAAAATCCACAACAAAACTACTACTAGAGCTAATAAATGAGTACAGCAGAGTAGCAGGTTACAAGATCAACATTTAAAAATCTGTAGCATTTCTATACACCAGCAATGAACAAGCTGAGGGGGAAATCAAGAAACGAATCCCATTTACAATTGCAATTAAAAGAATAAAATACCTAGGAATAAATTTAACTGAAGAGACAAAAAACCTATATAAGGAAAACTACAAAAAACTGCTAAAAGAAATCACAGAAGACCTAAATAGATGGAAGGGCATACCGTGTTCATGGATTGGAAGACTAAATATAGTTAAGATGTTAATCCTACCTAAATTGATTTACAGATTCAATGCAATACCACTCAAAATCCCAACAACTTATTTTTCAGAATTAGAAAAACCAATAAGCAAATTTAATTGGAAGGGTAGGGTGCCCCGAATTGCTAAAAACATCTTGAGGAAAAAAAACGAAGCTGGAGGTCTCGCGCTGCCGGACTTTAAGGCATATTATGAAGCCACAGTGGCCAAAACAGCATGGTATTGGCATAAAGATAGATATATCGACCAATGGAATCGAATAGAGTGCTCAGATATAGACCCTCTCATCTATGGACATTTGATCTTTGATAAGGCAGTCAAGCCAACTCACCTGGGACAGAACAGTCTCTTCAATAAATGGTGCCTAGAGAACTGGATATCCATATGCAAAAGAATGAAAAGTTAGCTCAAAATGGGTCAAAGATCTAAACATTAGGTCTAAGACCATAAAACAGTTAGAGGAAAATGTAGGGAGATATCTTATGAATCTTACAATTGGAGGCAGTTTTATGGACCTTAAACCTAAAGCAAGAGTACTGAAGAAGGAAATAAATAAATGGGAACTCCTCAAAATTAAATACTTTTGTGCATCAAAGAACTTCATCAAGAAAGTAGAAAGACAGCCTACACAATGGGAAACAATATTTGGAAACGACGTATCAGATAAAGGTCTAGTATCCAGAATTTATAAAGAGATTGTTCATCTCAACAACAAAAAGACAGCCAACCCAATTACAAAATGGGAAAAAGACTTGAATAGACACCTCTCAGAGGAGGAAATACAAATGGCCAAAAGGCACATGAAGAGATGCTCAATGTCCCTGGCCATTAGAGAAATGCAAATCAAAACCACAATGAGATATCATCTCACACCCTCCAGAATGGCCATTATCAACAAAACAGAAAATGACAAGTGCTGGAGAGGATGCGGAGAAGGAGGCACACTTATCCACTGTTGGTGGGAATGTCAAATGGTGCAACCACTGTGGAAGGCAGTTTGGCGGTTCCTCAAAAAGCTGAATATAGAATTGCCATACGACCCAGCAATACCATTGCTGGGAATCTACTCAAAGGAACTAAGGGCAAAAACTCAAATGGACATTTGCACACCAATGTTTATAGCAGCGGTATTTACAATTGCAAAGAGATGGAAACAGCCAAAATGTCCATCAACAGACGAGTGGCTAAACAAACTGTGGTATATACATACGATGGAATATTATGCAGCTTTAAGACAGGATAAACTTATGAAGCATGTAATAACATGGATGGACCTAGAGAACATTATGCTGAATGAGTCTAGCCAAAAACTAAAAGACAAATACTGTATGGTCCCAATGATGTGAATCGACATTCGAGAATAAACTTGGAATATGTCATTGGTAACAGAGTTCAGCAGGAGTTAGAAACAGGGTAAGATAATGGGTAATTGGAGCTGATGGGATACAGACTGTGCAACAGGACTAGATACAAAAACTCAAAAATGGACAGCACAATAATACCTAATTGTAAAGTAATCATGTTAAAACACTGAATCAAGCTGCATCCGAGCTATAGGTTTTTGTTTTGTTTTGTTTTGTTTTGTTCTTACTGTTATTACTTTTATTTTTTTTCTCTACATTAACATTCTATATCTTTTTCGGTTGTGTTGCTAGTTCTTCTAAACCGATGCAAATGTACTAAGAAACGATGATCATGCATCTATGTGATGATGTTAAGAATTACTGATTGCATATGTAGAATGGTATGATTTCTAAATGTTGGGTTAATTTCTTTTTTTCCGTTAATCAATAAAAAAAAAAAAAAGAAAGTTGGAGTAGCTATGTTAATATTAGACAAAGTAGACTTCAAAGAAAAGAAAAATGCCAGGGACAAGATGGACATTCCATGATGCTAAGAGGGGCAAATAACGAAGAAGAAGTAGAATGCTAAATGTATATGCACCTAACTAGAGTGTTTCAAAATAAATGAAGCAACAACTGAAAACAACTGAGAGGCTAAGCAAATCCACAATAATTGGTGTAGACTTTAATATTCCTTTTCCAATAACTGGTGGAATTTGTACACTGAAAATCAGGAAGGATACAGAAGAAATGAACATTACCATCCACCAAGTGGCTCAAACCAGTCATTATTAAACACTGCAACCAACAAAAGCAGAATATAGATTATTTTTAAGAGCACATGAAACACCAACATAGATCATATCCTGGATCAGAAAACTTAACAAATAAAAATAACTGATATCAGACAAATTATGTTCTCTAATCATAACAGACTTTAAAATAAATAAAAGAGAATAAAAAGAAAATCTCCAAATACTTGGAAATTAAACAACACACCTCTAAATAATCCATAAGTCAAAAAGGAAGTCTCTTTGGAACAGAAAATATTTTCATCTAATAAACAGGAAAATATAACATAACAAAAACTTTGTGGTACAGGTAAAACAGTATCTTGAGGAAATTTATAGCATTAAATGCCTATAAAGGTCTCAAATCAATGTCTAAGTCTCAACCTTAAGCAACTAAAAAAAAAAAAGAGCAAAGTAAAATAAACCTAAAATAAATAGAAAAAGGGAAATAATAAAGGTAATAGTAGAAATCAGTGATATTGAAAACAGAAAAGCAACAGGGAGGAACCAATAAAACCAAAAACTGGTTCTTTGAAAAGGTCAATAAAATGGATAAACTTTCAGTGGAAAAAGGGGGGGTGCAGGAGAGAGGAGACACAAATTATGTACATCAACAATGAAAGAAAAAACCCACTGCTAACATCATTTTCAATGGGGAAAGACTGAAAGCTTTCTCTCTAATATCAGGAACAAGACAAGGATGCCCACTATCACCACTGTTATTCGACATTGTGTTGGAAGTTCTAGCCAGGGCAATTAGATAAGAAAAAGAAATAAAAGGCATTCAAGTTGGAAAGGAAGAAGTAAAATTCTGTTTGCAGATGACATGATACTGTATGTCAAAAATCCTGAAAAATCTACAGCAAAGCTACTAGAGCTAATAAATGAGTACAGGAAAGTGGCAGGATACAAGACCTATACATGAAAACTACAAGAAAATGCTAAAAGAAATAATGGAAACCCTTAATAAATGGGAGGGCATACCATGATCATGGACTGGAAGACTAAATATACTTAAGATGTTAATTCTACCCAAATGGATTATAGATTCAATGCAATACTAATTAAAATCCCAACAACTTACTTTGCAGAAATAGAAAAACAAATATTCAAATTTATATGGAAGGGCAGGGTGCCCCGAAGTGCTAAAAATATCTTGAGAAAGAAAATAAAGTAGGAGGTCTCACACTACTTGACTTTAAGGCACACTACGAAGCTTCAGTGGTCAAAACAGCATGGTACTAGCATAAAGATAGATATTGTGACCAATGGAATCAAATTGAGTGTTCAGAAAAAGACCCACTGATCTAAGGACAACAAGGTCATTGAAAAGTCAGCTAAGCCAACTTACCTGGGACAGAGCAGCCTCTTCAATAACTGGTGTTTGGAGAACTGGAGATCCATATGCACAAGAATGAAAGAGGTCCCATATCTCACACCTTATATAAAAATTAACTCAAAATGGATCAAAGACCTAAACATTAGAGTTAAGACCATAAAACTGCTAGAAGAAAATGTGTGGAAGTATCTTAAACTTCTAGTGATAGGAGCGGTTTTCCTAGACCTTATACCCAAAGCATGAGCAATGAGAAAATAAATAGATAAATAGGATCTCCTCAAAATAAAACACTTTTGTGAATCAAAGAACTTTGCCAGGAAAGTAAAAAGACAGCCTAAACAATGGAAGACATCATTTAGAAACTACAAATCGGATAAGAGTTTAGTATCCAGAATATCTAAAGAGATTCTTCAACTCAACAACAGAAAGACAAACAACCTAGTTAAGAAATGGCAAAATTCTTTCTCTCAGCTGACACAGCAAGTGAACTCACTGCCCTCCCCTCTCTACGTGGGACATGACTCCCACAGGTATGAACCTCCCTAGCATCATGGGACAGAAATCCTGGGATGAGCTGGGACTCAGCATCAAGGGATTGAGAAAACCTTCTCAGCCAAAAGGGGGAAGAGAGAAACGAGACAACATTGTCAGGGACTGAGAGATTTTAAACAGAGTTGAGAGATTATCCTGGAGGTTATTCTTACACATTATACAGATATCCCCTTTATAGCTTATGGTGTATTAAGAGTGGCTAGTGGGAAGTACCTGAAATTGTAGACTGTGTTCCAGTAGCCATGTTTCTTGAAGATGATTATGTAATGATATAGTTTTTATAATGTGACTGTGTGATTGTGAAAACCTTGTGTCTGATGCTCCTTTTATCTATGGTATGGACAGATGAGTAAGAAATATGGATAAAAAATAAACAATAGGGGAACAAAGGTTAAAACAAATTGAGTAGATTGAAATACTAGTGGTCAATGAGAGGGAGGGGTAAGGGGTATGGTATGTATGAGCTTTTCCCTTTTTTCTTCTTTATTTCTTTTGCTGGAGAGATGTAAATGTTCAAAAAAAAAAAAACACATGATATCCCTATCTGGGGGATTCCTGATATTCTGGCAAGCAGTGGGGACAACCAATTCAGTAGGATCAGTTCTTGATCTTGGGGCTCGTCCCTCTGAAAGTTATTCCTGCAAAGGAAAGGCTAAGCCTACTAATAATTATGCCTAAGAGTCACCCCCGGAGAGCCTCTTTTGTTGCTCAGATGTGGCCTCTCTCTCTAATCCAACTTGGCAGGTGAACTCACTCCCCTCCCCACTATGTGGGACATCCAAACATTCTAAAAATGATCATGGCGATGAATATACAACTATGCTATGATATTGAGTCATTGATTGTATAATATGGTTGGACTGTAAGCATGTGGATATTCCTCAATAAAAATATTTTAAAAAAAAGAATGGAAACAAGGGATGAGTATTAGTGCAGACTCCTGTCCATTAAAAGGATAATTCAATATCATAATCAATTTTACACATATAAACTGGATAAGATAAAGACTATTCTTTAAAAATTAAAAATGACAAACTCAAACAAAATGAAATAGATAACAATTAGCAGTGCTATAATTAATATCCCTATAATTCTTTTAAAAAATTTTTTTAATTGACAAGCCAAAACAACATACAAACATTCCATTTATGGTGTACAATCAAAGGCTCACAATATTATCACATAGTAGTATTCATTATCATGATCACTTTTTAGAACATTTGCATCACTCCAGTAAAAGAGATAAAAAGAAAAAACTTATATATACCATACCCCTTACCCCTCCCTCTCACTGACCACTAGCATTTCCAACTACCCAATATATTTTAACCTTTGTTCCCCCTATTTTTTTCAATATCCCTTACCACTCCCTTTCACTGACCCCTAGTATTTCAATCTACTCAATTTGTTTTAACATTTGTTCCTCGTTATTTATTTTTAATGCATATGTTTTACTCATCTGTCCATATTGTAGATAAAAGGAGCATCAGACACAAGGTTTCACAATCACATACTCACATTGCAAAAACTGTATCATTATACATTCATCTTCAAAACACATGCCTACTGGAATACAGCTCTATAGTTTCAGGCACTTCCCTTTAGCCTCTCTAATACACCTTATATAATGTATAAGAATAACCTCCAGGATAACCTCTTGACTCTGTCTGAAATCTCTCAGCCACTGACACCACTTTTTATATCTATCCTACTAATCACAGTCATCGTCCACCACAAGATTTGTTGAGTTACACTATCCCATGTTTTAACCTCTGGCTTTTCTTCTGTTGACATGGTGACTCTAAATTTCCCTTATCATCTACACTTACATAAAATTAGGTGCTGCTAATTATACTCATATTAATGTGCTATCATCACCTCTATCCATTTCCACTCATTTAAATTCAACTTAGCTAAAAATTTTGCAAATCTTAAGCAATCACTACCCATTCTCTAGTCTCATTCTATCTCCTGATAACCTATACTCTAGATTCTATGTCCATGAGCTTACATAGTGTTCTAGTGTGCTAGCTGCTGGAATGCAATATACCAGAAAGTCTTTTCAAATAGGGGAATTTATTAAGTTCCAAGTTTATAGTTCTAAGGCCATGAAAATGTCCCAATTAAAGCAAGTTTATAAAAATGTTCAAATTAAGGTACCAACAAGAAGTTACCTTCCCTCAAGAAAGGCCAATGAAGTTCTCTCAACTGTAAAAGCACACAGTGAACATGGCAACATCTGCTAGCTTTCTCCCCAGGCTTCCTGTTTCATGAAGCTTCTATCTCCAAAGGTCTCTGGCTGTATAGGCGCTCATAGCTCCAAAGCATTTTCCAAAATAGTTTCTTCTTAAAGTATTCCAGCAAACTAATCAAGACCCACCTGAATAGGTGGACCCACATCTCCCTCTGATCAAAGGTTACTACCAATAATTGGGTATGTCACAGCTATTACAGATAATCTAATCAAGTTTCCAACCTACAGTACTGAATAAGGCACAAGATGGATCAAGCTTAAAACATGGCTTTTCTGGGGCATGTAATCCTTTCAACCAGCACACACATTATAATTAGTTCATATTAGTGAGAGCATACAGTATTTGTAGTTTTGTGTTTTATTTCACTCAACATAATATCCTCAAAGTTCATCTGTGTTGATACATGCTTCATGACTTTATTCCTTCTTACTGCTGAATAATATTCCATCATATGCATATGCCACAGTTTGTTCATCCATTCATTGGTTGTTGAACACTTGGGTTTCTCATTCTTTTGGCAATTATGAATAATGCTGCTATGAACATCAGTATGCAGATGTCTGTTTGTATCCTAGTTTTAGGTTCTTCTCGGTATATATCAAGTAGTGAGATGACCGGATGGTAGGGCAATTGTATACTAGCTTCTGAGGAACCACCAAACTACCTTCCATGGTGTGTGTACCATTCTATATTCCCACCAACAGAGAATAAGTAAACTCCTATTTCTCCATATCCTCTCTGACACTTATAGTTTCCTGTTTATTTAATACTGCCCATTCTAATAGGTGTGAAATGCTATCTCTCTGTTTTGATTTGCATTTCCTTAATGGCTACTTTTCATGTGCTTATTGGCCATCAGTATATCTTCTTTGGAGAAATGTCTATTCAAGCCTTTTGCCCATTTAAAAATTGTCTTTTTGTTGAGTTGTAGGATTAAAAATACATATATTCTGGATATTAAACCGTTATCAGACATGTGGTTTTGAAACATTTTCTTCCATTCTTTAGGTTTTCTTTTTATTTTTTTAATGAGGTCTTTTGATGCACAAATGTTTTTAATCGTGATGAAGACTCACTGGCTTATTTTTTCTTTTGTGGTTCATGCTTTCAGCATAAAGTGCAAGAAGGTTCTGAGGATTTCCCTATGTTTTCTTTTAGGAGTTTGATAGCTCTAGTATCTATATTTAGGTCTTTGATTCATTTTTAATTGATTTTTATATATAGTGTGAGGTATGTGTCCACTTTTATTCTTTTCCACATAGATATCTAGTTTTCCCAGCCCTATTTGTTGAAGAGACTATTCTTTCCCTATTAAGTTGGCATGGCATCCTTGCCAATAATCAACTGGCCATAGATGTAAGGATTTATTTCCGAACTCTCAATTCAATTCACTGGTCTCTATGTCTGTCCATATGCCAGCCTGCTTTTTTGATTACTGTAATTTTGTAATAAGCTTTGAAGTCTGGAAGTGTGTGTCTTCCTCTGTTCTTTTTTTGTCAACATGGCTTTGGCTACTTGGGGCCTCTTACTCATTCACATAAATAAAAAATAGAACTCTTGTCCTCCAATCTAGTGCACTACTCACAAGACAAGCTGGATCTCCAGGACTCTACTAGCTTTTATCTACATAAAAACCATCTTTGTCTCCCTGGATAGAAAAACACACAAATTCCCTGACCCTACGCCATCATGGAACTTCCCAGACGTTTCTTAAAAACCGCTTTTGAAGTCAGCCATAGGAAATAAATGGGAGTGTAAATACAGAGAAAATGAAAATAATCAACAAAATTTCAAATATATTTTCATTTAACTAATGAAAGTCTAGCATCCACGTTACTGAGGCATCACAGTTAATATAGACAAAAAATGTTTACTGATAGGCTTTTTGAAAACACAATTAACATGCAATTAAAAAAATTTATTTCTCTAGCTTGTGAAATAAAATAGTAATGTCAAAAGGAATCATAAGATATGCAATTATAAAGTACATATCTACTAAGGGAAAGGAATCATTCATAGGTAACTCAAAGCACAAATTTTATTAGCACTTCAAAATAACAGTGACACATAGTTTCTAAGAATCTGCATGCTCATTTCCTGTATTTGACACCATGGAGAATTTTAAAGTATTTTTTATGAAATTACTTAGCCACCTTTTTTTCAAAAAACATTCTTTTTTTGGCCTTGGGAGGAGGTAAGTAAAGTTGAAGCAAGACTGTTTCCCAAACACCCAAGTAAATTTTATTTTTAAAAAAACAGACCAGTCAAAAAAGGAGTATTCAATTTATTTACCATGTTTACAGTGCCTGTCTAAGCTAGTCACAGTGTACTTACCTACACTATTTTCTATAGACCGGCCCAAACTATAGGTACAATTTCTAAAGAGCAGGGTTCATTTCTTTTCCTGCATAAGCCACATTCTCGCCCACTGGACAACCTAAAGATATTCATAGTCATACTCTTGGCAGAGGGTTCAGAACATTCTGCTTGTGATGAAAGAGAAACACCACCCACCTAAGGCAGCAACTGTTAGCAGCTTAGTTTTCAATTTGGGGTAGGAAAAATTTAAAGAAATTTAAGTCACTTTACTTTTTCCTTTATCTACAAATCCTGTATCTGGACCTACACAGAAATATCGTGACCACTGATATATCATAGATTTGTCTTTAAATGCCTCCAATCTAGTTTAGTTTGAAACTTTTTATTGGGTTGTTCAGGCGGATACCTAATGTTAATAGCGAATATTAACCGATGCGTATGGAAATAGGAAAATAAAAAGGCATACTTCTGGCTTTTATGAGAATTTATAATCTAAAGAGAACAAGAAAGAATGCATGTAAATTACATATAAGAATAAGAACTTTATACATCAATGTATTTTAAACAATAGAAAACTTTCACTGTCTTTGGAAATGGTGGAATAAACACAATGTTTGGCATTTTAAGAGGATGATGAATTTTTAAAGTTGGAAGCAAAAAATGTGGAAGGACACTAGACGATTTTTCTTTTTAAATTAAATGTGCTACCTGAGAACTGTAGCTAAGCATAAGTTGTATTTATATATAAATTCCAAACAGAAGTAATTAACCTAATCTAAACCAGTTATTTCTGATCTACAGGCCAGTCATTAGAAGAAGTACATGAATGCACACACAACAAGCATTGTAGCCTAAAACATTTCTCTCACAAATGTCCATTTTTAGTAGTCTAATAAAATACAAAATCATTTAAAAGCTTTTTTTTTTTTTGCCATTATGCATACTCTTCATCAACAAATACTGCAAGTACATCGCTTGTATGTTAGAGGTGTAGGGTTTCTCATATTCAAAAAAAAGGTCAGGAGCCTTTAGGTTAATACACAGGTTCCTTCTGGCTCTAAAATTCTATGATTTTAAGTGCACTAAGTACTCCAACGGTGACTTCTTTAGAACTAGTACATTAAAAGACATGCACATATAAATAAGTCTGATATGCACCAAGTATTAGACTAAGTTTTGTTGAAAAGATGAAAAAGACATGATTCTAGTCTCAAGGTCAGATGGGCAGAAGAGACAGATACAAGAACAATAATACAACATAATAAATACTTAAGAACTATGTTTCAAGTGTACTGGGAGCATACTGGTGGTGTCAATATCATTTTGGGAAGTCTGAGAAGATACTCATCTAAGAATTGGGTGTTGATAGATAAAACAGAAGAGGAATAGCTAGCATTCTAGATAGATGGTACAGCACATGCAAATGCATGTGCATGGCATGTCTGGGGAAACAACCACTGGCCTAGTATGATTGGATACGAAAGGTATTCGGAGAAGAAGAAACTAAATAAGGTAAAATGGACTTACAGACTATAAAATGTTCTGAATGATAAGTTTAACCATTAGGACTTGAATCCGTCAGCAATAAATTCATTCAACAAGCTGAAGCAAAAGGAGTGATCTAAACAGACATATTTCAGATTGATAAGTACGGAAGGACGACATTAATAGGAAATGACTATCTCAGGAAGACTGGGTGGTAACTGCAATAATTCGGGCGAAAGAAGAAGAAATAATACAGGGCAGTATGAGTGAAAATGAGGCAAGGATGACTCCTAGGTTATTACTTTGGATAGCAGGGTGGATACTGGCATCACTATCTGAGATGAGATACAGAAGAAAGGCAAGAGAGAACCAAGAAAACAGAACTATCCTTTGGAGGGTAGTTTCAAGTAAGGGGGTGCCATGCCAAATGCTGCAAAGAGGTAAGCTGAAAACTGAAAAGAGTCCATCTTTTCTTTCCTCTTCCCCCCCAAATGGTGCTCTCCTAGGTAGGTAAGAAAACAGACACGGAAGGGGTGTTCACAGGATTAGGTCCAACACTTAAGGCTCCTTAGTTCTTGCAAGGGGAGCTCAGAGCCAGGAACTGGGAGAGGAAGTTCGCCGGCTCCCAGGAGCTGGGAGTGCGAACAGAGACGGCGAAGGCCGCGCAGTCGATAATTCAAGAGGTGCAGAAGCACCGGAGCAGCACAGGGGAAGGAAGCTTCCGACTCGCCTAAACTCACTCCCGTGCCTAAATTTACTCCACTTACTCCGGTCTCAATTTATCGCAGCCATCAACTGTGGCGACAGGGACTCAAAGCTTACCCCAGTGGGGCCCTAAGAACTCAAAGGAAGAGAATCCGCGAGCCGGTTCAGCTTCTTCAGCAAGCAGACGCAGAAGCGGCCAGAGACAGCAGAGGAGCGGCGAGGAAAGCCAGTCAGACTTAGCTCCAACCCCATCACTCGCCCAGCGAAACCTCCACTGACCCCCTCCAGCAAACGCTCCGTGAACGGCCCAACCTCGCGAGATCTCCTCCCTCGCGCTCCCGTGGGGGTAGCGCCGGGAGATTTATTTGCTGCTTCTTACTTACTTACGCGAGAGGGAGAGGCGGGTCCCGTCTACGTCCCTCCCTATGTATCCACTTCCAGGCTTTCGCATGGGCTCTCGCGAAGTCTCGCGAGTTTTTTTTTTTTTTTTTTCCAGAGGAAACGGGCCTGGGTAGAGAAACCGAGAAGGGGAGAGCGGGTGGGAGGGCAGTACGCTTCGGAAGCTGTGGCAGGGTTAGCTGGGTGCTGTGGTTGGTACTTCGCTGTTGGGGAAGCTGTGGGGTCACTGACTGGAAAAATTAGAGAGTAGAAAATCTTGAGGGTCGAGGAATTTTTTTTTCCTTGGCTCCGCCTTCTTCCTGCTTAGCGACCTGGGCGTCTGGCCCACCAAGGGGGAAGGGAAGCTTGGCGGGGCTGTCGAATAAGATCTCTGCGCACGCGCGAGCCCAAGTCTGTGAGTGTTTGTGTCCACGCGCACGCGTGCGCGTGCCTGCATTTAGGAAGCTTAGGAAGAACCGGCGTGCTTGGAGATGAGTGGGGAAAGCATAATCCCCTCTCTTTGGTACCAGACACTCTTGGCTGTGCGCTGACTCTCCCGCCCAGCCAGCAGCCTTTTCCAGAGAGGCTGTGGTTCATAGCCTCTTGTTCGTTTTCACTGCAGGACCAGGCACGAAAGTAAGCGAACCTCGATCCTGAGGTCTTCTCTATCCGCTCACCTTGTACTTTCCACCCCCTATCCTCTAGCAAAGTGTGTCTAAAAGGTTTTCAAAGAAGAGTTTTGCAGTAAGGGGAAATGCGTTTGAAAGCTGGAGATGAAAATAGACGGATAGTCAAAAGTCAGTTCTTTTTGATGAACACTCCTGCTCTGCTTCGAAACCGTGTGATTTTCGAATTTGGATTGTCTGTTCAGTAAAAGATTTTATTTAGCGAAGCTAGGAAGTAGCATATGCCGTGTTCTTATAAGAAGAAGTTTTTAAAGTTCTTCCTCTCCACGATAGAAACTAAGTTTTTCTGTTCTACTTGATACATCACTGTAGTGTTTCAAAAGCTGAAGGGAGGGGGTGAATTTGGGATTCTTATCCTATGCGAAGGTGCAATATGCATCTTAGGAGATGTTTATTTTCATTTGGAACTTCTTTTCCTTTTGGTGTCACTTCTCTTTCCTGTTACTTCTCTCTCCCTCAGCCTTTCTTCAGAAGTGTTGAAACGTTTTTTGGGAGGGAATTCCAAAAATGCTGCCTTAGTTTAGTTTGTGGGTTTATTTCTGATCGGTGTCAGTTAGCAAGGAACATCAGATGTGTATTTGGAAGAGTTTTTGTCGTTTACTACGTTTAGTATTTCGTAGGGGAAAGAAATATATGTAAAAATATTGTTTTCTGATCATTTTAAATTCATTCGAAAAGCAGAATAATATGTGTATACTCTAATTTTGCCTGTGTCTGGTAGAGTGACAGCCTAATCTGCTGTTAGTCATCCCTTAAGTTGATACATTTCATTCTGGTCATGATTCCATTAAATCTTGTCATTTGTGGAATAAATTTCTTTGAACACTGATTATTCAAGTTCCCTACCACATCTTCTTGAGGAAAGACACATAAATTAGAAATAATTTAGATAAATGTTATGTATTAGACATTTGGCTAATACTTTTTTCCCTTTACAGGTTAAAACAAAATGAAGATTTTTTCTGAATCCCATAAAACAGTATTTGTTGTAGATCACTGCCCTTACATGGCAGAATCATGCAGACAGCATGTTGAGTTTGACATGCTGGTGAAGAATAGGACCCAAGGAATCATCCCTTTGGCTCCCATATCTAAATCATTGTGGACTTGCTCAGTAGAATCTTCCATGGAATATTGTAGAATAATGTATGATATATTTCCTTTTAAAAAGTTGGTAAGTGTTTAAGTTTGAAATATAAACAGAATCATTACTTGGAGATGTCTTTATCTGCCTAAATGTGTTTTTTTTAATATGTGAAATTGCTATGGATTTGACTTACAACTGTTTATTACCTTAAAAATGTGATACGTAGAACTGCCCTTTAGGATTACTATATTATGGCTATTGGGACCAAAAATAGTAATAGTAGCCAACAATTTTTGAGCACGAACATGTGCCGAGCATGTCCAAAGTGCTTTATTTTTGCGCTTCAGTCCTTTGAGGGAGGTACTGTAGTTGCTGGGGCAATATTCAAAGTTTATAACAAGTAGCGTGGAACAGGCACTGACCTTTGAGAACTGTCAAGTGCCCAAACAGTTTGTCACATTATTCTGGAATGTACCAGCTGAGTATCAACCTTATTTATTATTTTCAGCAGAAACTGAGACAAAAAGAAGATAAGAAACTTTTCCTGGGTCACATAGCTAAGTAGAGTCGGAGCCAGAATTTGAACCCAGTCAGGCTGACTTCTTGAAGTTTTAGTGAATATGTACTGAATTTGGCCATATTAGAAAGAAATGCTTCTAAGAATGCAAAGTTTTTATCAGTAAGAGAAATTGCAGATCAATAGAAGTTTAAGTATTAATGTTATCTTCAGGTTTCAAGGTCTTAAAAGTTTTAGCTCCTCCTATTTAAGCTTAACACCAACTTCTTATGATTGTTGTAAGATTTACCTATTTTTAAGTAAAGAGATAATGTAAGGAAAGTGGTTAGTAAAATATGTTCCTGTCAGGTAAGCCTTAGGAAAGAAGGCCAATTATCAGACTTATTCCTTGGGGAAGGAAAATTGCCATTTCACAGATATTAAGATAAAAGATCATGAATTGGATCATATACTCCAAGGGAAAGAAATATAGCTTTCTTGCAGGAGGGCATATAATCATCATTTGATGTATTTTCTTACTTTTTTATTAATCCAAACCGTACTATTTTTATTTGCACTTTACTTTAAAACTTAGAATAAATTCCAAATCCATTTTTTTTCTTTGGCTTTCAGGCCCCCATGTGATATGGCTATTTCTCTTTGCTTATTTCCTACCCCTCTTCCCTCTCTGACCTGATACATACTTAGAGACCTTTGCATTTGCAGTTTGCTTTTTCCATGCCTGGCTTCTTTTGGTCACTTTGGATTCCTGTCAGTTGCCACTTCCATATAGAGAGTCCTTCTCTGACCACCCAGTCTGAAGTTATTATCAACTTCTTTTCATAGCCTTTTTCACTTTCTGAAAATTACCTTGTTCATTTGTTTGTATTCTCCCTATGCTGTCTTCTACTTCGCTATCCCTCTGGCTTGCCCCATATTGTGAGTGACAGTTGTGTTTTATTTATCAGTATATCCCCATGTCCTCAGTACTAAGAATAGCACTTGGCATGTACTAGGCATTGTAACTGTAAGAATGAATGGATGAATCAAATCAGTCAGGGAACCAGTGTTAGAAATTACATTTTATTTAAAAATATGGTGGTGATTCAGTAAAATTGGAGTTGAATACTAATTGTTTCTTTGAAATCTGTTAGGTGAATTTCATTGTGAGTGATTCTGGAGCACATGTTTTGAATTCTTGGACTCAAGAGGACCAAAATTTACAGGAGGTATGGTTAGGTTTTGAGTCGTGCCCATTTTGGAAAACTATCTGTATACTGTGATACTTTTTTTAAAAAAAAAATCATTACATTTAAAAAGTATGTATAAACATTGTAACCTTTATTATAAGAATTGGCTTATGTGAACATGGGGATTGGTGAGTCTCAATTCATTAGTACAGGCCACAAGCTTGGAATACTGGTAAAGGTTTTTATTTTCCTATTTTGGCTATAGATACAATCAGCCATAGAAGCAACAACAGTGTTCATTGCTCATTAACAAAATCAAAATTAAGTTTAGTAGTTAAGTTTTAACATTTGTATGATTTGCTATTGTGAGCTAATATAGTTTTATTTTTAAGCCGCAGGAATTTCTCTGTAATTAAAACTAGAAAATAAACATGAAGTTAAATTTGAAGTTCCTACATTTTTCGTAATATGGTTACTTAATGAGTGAAACTTTTATTGTACCTCAGATAGAGCCCTGCCTTTCACCAGTTTTTAATTGGGTTTGTCTTTTTATTATTGAGTCATACAATTTCTTTATATATATGTAGTTTCCAGATATTTTCTGCCATTGAGTCTGTCGCCTTTTCACCCTTTTGACAGAGTCCTTTGAGGCATTGAAATATTCCATTTTGAGGAGTTCCCATTTTTTTCTTTCATTACTCATGCTTTGGGTGTAAAGTCTAAGAAACTACTACCTGTCACTGTCTTGAAGATGTTTCCCCACATTTTCTTCTAGGAGTTTTATGGTACTGGTTCTTGTATTTAGGTCTTCAGTTCATTTTAAGTTAATTTTTGAATAGGGTGTGAGATAGGAGTCTGCTTTCGTTCTTTTGGTTATGAATATTCAGTTCTCCCAACACCATTTATTGAACAGACTGGTCTGTCCCAGTTGAGTGGGCTTGGGAGCTTTATCAAAAATAAATTGACCAGGAGAAGGGGGCCAAGATGGCGGCTTAGCAAGGTGTGGAATTTAGTTCGTCCTCCAGAGCAACTACTAAATAGCTAGAAACAGTGCAGAACAACTGCTGGGGCCATGTCAGTGACTGGACACAGAGTGTATACCAGTCTGGACCACCTGGACTGGCTGCGAGCCCACCCGGAGCCATGAGTTCCCCAAGCCGCGGCAGCCAGCGCCCTTCCTCCACAGGCTGCTTCCCAGAGGGGAAAGGAAAGAAAGTTTACCAGTGGCAGGGACTGAGCGCAACCAGATTCCAATTGTGGAATTAATTAACAAATTCTGACTACTAAAAATAGGCCCCCAGCTCAGCTGAACCTTGAGTAAAAGCAGAAATCATTGGTTTTTGCCCCAGCACAGAAGGGACAGGGGTGACGGAAAAAGAAAAAAAAAAAAGAAAGACTGACCAATGGAATCAAATAGAGTGTTCAGATATAGACCCTCTCATCTGTGGACAGTTGATCTTTGATAAGGCAATCAAGCCAACTCACCTGGGACAGAGCAGTCTCTTCAATAAATGGTGTCTGGAGAACGGGATATCCACATGCAAAAGAATGAAAGAGGATCCATATCTCCCACCCTATACAAAAATTAACTCAAAATGAATCAAAGACCTAAACATTTGATCTAAGACCATAAAGCTGGTAGAAGAAAATATAGGGAAATATCTTATAAACCTTATACTTGGAGGCGGTTTCCTAGACCTTACACCCAAAGCGTGAGCATTGAAGAAAGAAAGAAAGAAATGGGAACTCCTCAAAATTAAATACTTTTGTGCATCAAAGAACTTTGTCCTGAAAGTAAAAAGACATAATGGGAGACAATATTTGGAAATGATATATCAGATAAAGGTCTAGTATCTAGAATATATAAAGAGTTCAGCTCAATAACAAAAAGACAGACAACCCAATTACAAAATGGGCAAAAGAGTTGGACAGACACTTCACAGAAGAAGAAATACAAATGGCCAAAAGGCAAATGAAAAGATGCTCAACTTCCCTGGCTATTAGGGAAATGCAAATCAAAACCACAATGAGATATCATCTCACACCCACCGGAGTGGCCATTATCAATAAAACAGAAAATGACAAGTGCTGGAGAGGATGTGGAGGAAGAGGCACACTTATCTTCTGTTGGTGGGAATGTCAAATGGTACAACTGCTGTGGAAGGTAGTTTGGCGGTTCCTCAGGAATCTAAGTATAGAATTGCCATGTGAGGGCGGGCCACGGTAGCTCAGCAGGTAAGAGTGCTTGCCACCCATGCCCGAGGACCCGGGTTCGATTCCCGGTGCCTGCCCATAAAAATAAAAAAATAAAAAAAAAAAAAGGAATTGCCATATGACCCAGCAACACTATTGCTAGGTATCTCCTCAGAGGACATGAGGGCAAAGACACAAACGGACATCTGCACACCAATGTTTAAAGCAGCGTTATTTACAGTTGCCAAGAGCTGGAAACAGCCCAAATGTCCATCAACAGATGAGTGGTTAAATAAGCTGTGTTATATACATAAGATGAAATGTTATGCAGCTGTTAGACAGAATAAAGTGATGAAGTATGTAACAACACAGATGGACCTTAAGGACATTATGCTGAGTGAGATTAGCCAGAAACAAAAAGACAAATACTGTATGATCTCACTGATATGAACTAACATTAATGAATGAACTTGGATAATTTCAGTTAAGAACAGAGGTCATCAGGAGATAGAAATAGGGTAGATATTGGGTAATTGGAACTGAAGGGATACAGATTATGCAATGGGATTAATTGTAAAAGTTCAGAAATGGATAGCACAATACTACTTAACTGTAATAGACACTGAGTGAAGCTGAATGTGAGAATGATAGAGGGAGGAGGCCTGGGAGCACAAATGAAATCAGAAGGAGAGATATACGATAAAGACTGAGATGATATAATCTAGAGATGCCTACAGTATAAAATGATGGTGACTAACCATAGAAATTTAAAAATTTTTGCATGAGGAAGAACAAAGAAATGTCGGTAATGCAGGGTGTTGAAAATAGATGATAATTAATATTTTAAAACTTTAACTTACGTGTGAGAATAAAGCAAAAAGTACTTATGTGGTACAACATTTATAATTTGACTAGTGCATTTCCTAATATAACTTATGTGGACAGCTTAGTTGAACACCATAAGTACTTGGAACCTTGAGAAGGGCATGAGATTTTGTAGGTTTGTCCAGAGTGATGCCTCGATAAATCCCAGAAGGATTTGAACAGTGAATGAAAAAGTATTTGCGAAGTCCACTTGGGGGAATGGTGAGAAAGGGAGAAAATTCAGCTTCCCCAAGTGGAGAATTCTTTTTTTTTTTTTAAATTTATTTATTAATTAAAAAAATAAACAAAATAAAACAACATACATAATCAGTAATTCACAATATCATCACTTAGTTGCATATTCATCTTTTCTTAGAACATTTGCATTAATTCAGAAAAAGAAATAAAAAGACAATAGAAAAAGAAATAAAACGAACACAGGAAAGAAAAAAAAAAAGATTATACCTACCATACCCCTTACCCCTTGCTTTCATTGATCACTAGCATTTAAACTAAATTTATTTTAGCATTTGTTCCCCCTATTATTTATTTTTATTCCGTATGTTCTACTCCTTTGTTGACAAGGTAGATAAAAGGAGCATCAGACACAAGATTTTCACAGTCACACAGTCACATTGTAACAGCTGTATCATTATTCAATCATCCTCAAGAAACATGGCTGCTGGAACACAGCTGTACATTTTCAGGCAGTTCCCTCCAGCCTCTCCATTACATCTTGAATAACAAGGTGATATCTGCTTGATGTATAAGAATAATCTCCAGGATAACCTCTTCACTCTGTTTGGAATCTCTCAGCCATTGACACTTGGTCTCATTTCCCTCTTACCCCTTTTGGTCGAGAAGGTTTTCTCAATCCCTTGATGCTAAGTCTCAGCTCATTCTAGGGTTTTTCTCAATCCCTTGATGCTGAGTCTCCATTCATTCCAAGATCTCTGTCCCACGTTGCCAGGAAGGTCCACACCCCTGGGAGTAGAGAGGGGTAGGGTGGTGAGACTGCTCGTTGTCTCATTTCACTCTTCCCCCTTTTGGTCGAGAAGGTTCTCTTAAATCCTTGATGTTAATTCTCAGCTCATTCTAGGGTTTTTCTCAGTCCCTTGATGCTGAGTCTCAGCTCATTCCAGGATCTCTGTCCCACGTTTCCAGGAAGGTCCACACCCCTGGGAGTCATGTCCCACGCAGAGAGGCGGAGGGTGGTGAGACTGCTCGTCATGTTGGCTGGAGAGAGGGGCCACATCTGAGCAACAAAACAGGCTCTCTTGGGGGTGACTCTTAGGCCTAAATTTTAAGTAGGCTTGACCTATCCTTTGTGGGGTTAAGTTTCATGTGAACAAATCCCAAGACTGTGGCCTCTGCCTGTAGCTTTGGTTGTCCACACTGCTTGTGAGAATATCAAGAATTCAACTTGGGGAAGTTGAATTTCTCCCCGTTCTCACCACTTCCTGAAGGGGGCTTTGCAGATACTTTTTCCCTCACTGACCGAATCACTCTGGGATTCATCGGGGCATCACCAAGTGGAGAATTCTTGATATTCTCACATGCAGTGGGGACAACCAAAGCAATAGGCTGAGCCCCCAATCTTGAGGTTTCTTCATATGAAATTTAACCCTAAAAAGGATAGGCTAAAATTAGGCCTAAGAGTCACCCCCCAGGAGAACCTCTTTTGTTGCTCAGATGTGGCCTCTCACTCGGACAACACAACAAGCAAACTCACTGACCTTCCCCTCTCTACAGGGGACATGACTCCCAGGGGTGTGGACCTTCCTGGCAACGTGGGACAGAAATCCTAGAATGAGCTGGGACTCAGCACCAAGGAATTGAGAAAACCTTTTTGACCGAAAGGGGGAAGAGAAAAATGAGACAAAATAAAGTGTCAAAGGCTGAGAGGTTCCAAACAGTTGAGAGATTATCCTGGAGGTTATTCTTATGCATTAAATAGATATCACCTTTTTAGTTAAGGCATAACAGAGGATGGAGGGAACTGCCTGAAAATGTAGAGCTGTGTTCCAGTAGCCATGTCTCTTGAGGATGATTGTATAATGATATAGCTTTCACAATGGGCTGTGTGATTGTGAAAACCTTGTGTCTGATGCTTCTTTTATCTACCTAATGGACAGAATAATAAAACATGGATTACAAATAAATAAATAATAGAGAGAACAAATGTTAAAATAAATTTAGTAGCTTGAAATGCTAGTGATCAATGAAAGGGAGGGGTAAGGGGTATGATATGTGTGAATTTTTTTTTTCTGAATTGATGCAAATGTTCTAAGAAATTATGATGAATATACAACTATGTGATGAAAAACTGTTCATACTGTATGTTGATATGTTTTATTAACAAAAATTTTTTAAAAAATGAATTGACCATAGCTATGAGGGTCTATTTCTGAGCTCTCATTTTGATTCCATTGATCAAAATGTCTTATTTTTATGCTAGTACCATGCTGTCTTGACCACTATGACTTTATAATACGCTTTAAAATTAGAAAGTGTGATACTTCTCAATTCATTTTTCTTGGCTATTCAAGTATTCAAGGCCCCTTACCCTTCCAAATCAAATTGATAGCTAGCTTCACCATTTCTGCAAAGTAGTCTGTTGGAGTTTTAATTGGTATTGCATTGATCTGTAGATCAGTTTGGGTAGAATTGACATCTTAACAATATTTAGCCTTCCAAGTGATGAGCATGAAATATCTTTCCTTTTATTAAGGTCTTTGGTTTTTTTTTTAGCAATATTTTGTAGTTTTCTGTGTATAAGCCCTTTACATCCTTGGTTGGATTTATTTCTAGATATTTGATTCTTTTAGGTGCTATTGTAAATGGAATTCTTTTCTTGATTACTTCCTTGGATAGTCCATTACTAGTGTATAGAAACACCATGGTTTGTTGTGTTTTTTTTTTTCATTGAGAAATTTTCACACACACATACAGTCCATACATGGTGTACAGTCAGTGGCTCACAGTATCATCACATGGTTGTGTATTCATCACCTTGATCATTTTTAGAACATTTGCATCACTCCAGAAAAAGAAATAAGAAAAAAAACCAAAACATACATACCATACCCCTTAACCCTCCCTCTCATTGACCACTAGTCTACCCAATTTTTTACCCTTTGTCCCCCACTGTTGTTTATTTATTTTTATCCTTATTTTTTTACTCATCTGTCCATACCCTGGATAAAAGGAGCATCAGACACAAGGTTTTCACAATCACACAGTCACATTGTAAGAGCTATATAGCTTATACAGTGCTCTTTAAGAATCAAGGCTACTGGATCACAGCTCAACAGTTTCAGAAACTTCCCTTCAGCCACTCCATTACACCATAAACTAAAAAGAAATGTCTGTAAAATGCGTAAGAATAAACTCCAGGGTAACCTCTCAACTGTTTGAAATCTCTTAGCCACTGAAACTTTATTTTGTCTCGTTTCTCTCTCCCCCCATTTGGTCAAGAAGGCTTTCTCAGTCCCATCATGTTGGGTCCTGGCTCATCCTAGGAGTTCTGCCCCACATTGCCAGGGAGATCTGCACCTCTGGAAGTCATGTCCCACGTAGGGAAGGGTAGGGAATTCATCTGCTGAGTTGACTTAGAGAGTGGCCACCTCTGAGCAACAAAAGAGGTTCTCTGGAGGTGACTCTTAAGCATAATTATAAGTTGGCTTAGCCTCTCCTTTATAGGAGTAAGTTTCATAGGGATGAACAAAATTGAAGGCTTAGCCTATTGATTTGGTTGTCCCTGCTGATTGGGAGAATATCAGGAATTCTCCAAATGGGAAGTTGAATATTTCCTCCTTTCTCCCCAGTCCTCCAAGGGACTTTGCAAATACTTTTTTTATTCACTGCCCAAGTTATTCTGGGATATATCAGGGCATCCAGCTAACCTGTACAAGCTAATAAGATCTCAGGCCAACATTCTTTGTAGTTATGGTGTTCTGCTAAACTGACTGTACAAGTTATATTAGAGTTCCCTAGAGAAACAATATTAACAGGATATCAGTAAATATAAGATTTATAAAAGTGTCTCATGCAGCCGTAGGAGTGTAAGAGTCCAAAATCTGTGGGGCAGACTTCTAGCTGGCAGCTCCAGTGAAGGTCCTCAATGAACTCTCAGGAGAGGCTGGATGGGTGAAGCAGAAAGAGCAATTATCTCTTCTGAATCCTCCATAAAAACCTCCTGTTGATTAGATTAAGCATCACTCATTACAGCAGACATTCCCCTTAGCTGATTGCAGATGCAGTCAGTTGTGGATACAGCCAAAATGTTCATGATTTAAGTCCATGAAATGTCCTCACAGCAATAGACAGGCCAGTGCTTGCCTGACCAGACAACTGGGCACCACCACCTGGCCAAGTTGACACATAAACCTGACCATCACACAAGTTAAATTAAGTAATATGCTACCCAGGATATAAATTTTGCAACAAATGAACATATCTCCCTTTGGTCTCACACAGAAGTCGAAGTTTCAAAATATGGACCTATCATCCTTTACTCTGTATTGTGATTTACCTGAGCCCTATGCAGATCAGCTTCATCAATATCACTAGTCGAAGTCTGATCACTTTTTCAACAGTTACTGTATGGGCTAATACTACCATTTATTTTTACATGTTGAACTTATATTTTGCCACTTTGCTGAACTCGCTTATTAGCTCAAATAAGCTTTTCTATTGTTTTTTTTCTGGATTTTCTAAAAATAGGCTCATGTCTTCTGCAAATAGTGACAGTTTTACTTCTTCCTTTATAATTTGGATGTCTTTTATTTCTTTTTCTTACCTAGTTGCTTTAGATAGAATTTCTAGCACAATGTTGAATACCAGTGGTGACATTGGGCATCCTTGTCTTGTTCCCAGTCTTAGAGGGATAGCTTTCAGTCTCTCACTATTGAGTATGATATTAGCTGTGGGTTTTCATATGCCTTTTATCATGTTGAGGAAGTTTCCTTAAATTCCTACCTTTTCAAGAAAGAATGTGAAGTTTTGTCAGAGGCCTTTTCTGCATCAATCAAATTCATCATGTGGTTTTTCCCTTTTAATTTGTTAATGTGGTATATAATATTATTTTCTTGTGTTGAACCTCCCTTGCATATCTGGAATAAAACCTACTTCATCGTGGTTTATAATTCTTTTAATATGATGTTGGATGCAATTTGCAAATATTTTGTTGAGAATTTTTGCACCTGTATTCATTTGAGAGACTGTTTTGAAGTTTTCTTTTCTTGTAGTATCATTATATCTGGCTTTGGTACTAAGGTACTGTTGACTTCCTAGGCTGAGTTAGGTAGTGTTCCGATAAAGTCTGAGCAGGAATGGTGTTAATTCTTCTTGAAATGATGGTAAAACTCAGCTATCTGATCCTAGGCTTTTCTTTGTTGGTTTTTGATGATTAATTTAATCTCTTTACTTGTGATTGGTTTGTTGAGGTCTTGTTTCTTCTTGAGTCACTATGGGTTGTTTGTATGTAGGGAGTTGTCCATTTCAACTGTGCTTTTCTAGCTTATTGGCTTACAGTTGTTCATAGTAACCACTTATGATCTTTTTAATTTTTTCGGGGTCCATGGTCATGGCCCATCCTCTCATTTCTGATTTTATTTATTTGTACTTTCTCTCTTTTGGTCTTTGTCACTCTTGCTAAGGGTTTGTTGATTTTACTGACCTTCTCAAAGAACCAACTTTTGGTTGTATTGATTCTCTCTTTTAAAATTCACCATTTCATTAATTTCTGCTCTTATCTTTATTATTTCTTTCCTTTTGCTTGCTTTGGGATTATTTTGTTGTTCTTTATCCAATTTCTCCAGTTGTTCAGTCTTTAATTTGAGTTGTTTTCTTTTTTAGGGTAAGCATTTAGGTCTGTAAATTTCCCCATGAGTACTGCCTTTTCTGCATCACATATGTTGATATGCATCACATATATGTTGTGTTGTTTTTATTTGTAAATAAAAAGATATTTGCTAGTTTCCTTTGTGTATCTCCTTTAACCCATTGATTTTGTTGTGTAACATCCATCTAGTTATAAATTTTCAAGATCTCCACCTGTAATTAATTTCCACATTCATACTTTTGTGGTCAGAGAAGATACTTTGTATAATTTCAGTCTTTTTAAATTTATTGAGACCTTTTCTGTGACCTAATACATGGTCTATACTGGAAAATGATCCAGGTACACTGGAGTAAAATGTATATTCTGCTATTTTGGTGTGCAGTGTTCTGTATGTGTTGTTAGATCTAGTTCATTTATCATATTATTCAAGTTCTGTGTTTTTTTAAATCTTCTCTCTAGCTTTTTTATCCTTTGATGAAAGTGGTACATTGAAGTCTCCAACTTTTATTGTAGAGGTGTCTATTTCTCCCTTCATTTTTGTCTGTGTTTGCTTCATATATTTTGACATAGTGGTTAGGTGCATAAGTATTTAGGATGGTTATTTTTTAAAATTTTTTATTGACAAACCAAAACAATATACAAACACGAACATTATTAACATACAAACATTCCATACATGGTGTACAATCAGTGGCTCACAGTATCATCACATAGTTGTATATTCATCACCAATTTTTTAGGATATTTGAATCACTTCACAAAAAGAAATAAAAAGAGAAAAGAAAAAACCCATACATTACCATACCCCTTACCCCTCCCTCTCATTGACCACTAGTATTTCCATCTACCTAATATATATATATTTCTTTTTTAAAAAAATTATTGTTAGGTTTATTGAAGTAAAACTTACATGCAGTAAAATATATTGTTTTAGGTTTACAGTAATCACTTCTAGCAAATTATACAATAATTTAACTACCACTGCCACAATCAATACATAAAACTGTTCCATCACCCAGAAAATTCCCTCATGCCCCTAGTCAGTCCTACTTCATCTCACTCTCAGCAACCACTTATAGTTTTGCCTTTTCTAGAATATCATAGAAATATCATTCCAGAATATCATATCATACAGTGTATAACCTTTGAGTCTGGCCTCTTTCACTTAGCATAATGAATTTGAGATCTATTCATGTTGTTGTATGTATCAGTACTTCATTCTTTTTTTTAATTTTTAAACTTTTTTTTTGACTGTATGGTATAATATATATACAAAGCAAAGAATTAAAAAAGCAATATTTTCAAAGCATTCTTCAAAAAAGTCGTTACAGGATAGATCCCAGAGTTTGGCATGGGCTACCATACAATCCTCTCATATTTTACTCAGTATATTTTAACGTTTGTTCTCCCTATCTTTTTTCTTATACCCCTTACTGCTCACTTTCATTGGTCGCTAGTATTTCAATCTACTCAATTTATTTTAACATTTGTTCCCCCTATTATTTATTTATTTTTAATCCATATTTTTACTCATCTGTCCATACCATTAATAAAAGGAGCACCAGACACAAGGTTTTCACAATCACGTCACATTGCAAAAGCCATATCATTATACATTCATCTTCAAGAACTTGGCTACTGGAACATAGCTTTACAGTTTCCAGCACTTCCCTCTAGCTTCTCTAATACACCTTAAACTAAAAAGGGGATATCTATATAATGCGTAAGAATAACCTCCAGGATAACCTCTCTGGTTTGAAATCTTTCAGCCACTGACATTTATTTTGTCTTTTTTCTCTCTTCCCCCTTTCGGTCGAGAAGGTTTTCTCAATCCCTTGATGCTGAGTCCCAGCTCATTCTAGGATTTCTGTCCCATCTTGCTAGGGAATACCCCCGGGAGTTATGTCCCATGTAGGGAAGGGAAAGGCAGTGAGTTTGCTTGCCCTGTTGGCTGAGAGAGATAGGCCACATCTGCGTAACAAAAGATGTTCTCTGGAGGTGACTCTTAGGCCTGATTTTAAGTAGACTTAGCTTATCCTTTTAAGATTCATATGAACAAACCCCAAGATTTAGGGCTCGGCCTATTGATTTGGTTTTCCTCACTGCTTGTGAGAATATCAGGAATTCTCCACCTGGGGGAGCTCAATTTTTCCCCTTTCTCGCCATTCCCCCAAGGGAACTTTGCAAATATTTCTTTATTCACTGTTCAAATCACTCTGGAATTTATCAGGGCATCACAGTGGACAAACCTACAAAATCTCATGCCCTATTCAGGGTTCCAAGTACTTAATAGTGTTCAGTTAACTTGTCCATATAAGTTATATTAGGAAATGCACTAGTCAAAACATAAATTTTGTACCAAATAAATATTTTTTGGTTTAGTCTCACACAGAAGTTGTTTTAAAGTATGAATGGCCATCTATTTTCAACACCCTGCAATATTGACATTCCTTTATTCTTCCTCATGCGAAAACATTTTAATTTGTACATTTAGTCACTATCATTGTACACTCTGGGCATGAGGATTATACCTGGATTATACCATATGATAGTTAGTGCTTCTTGGTGGATTGGCCCTTTTATTAGTATATAATATTCTTCTTTGTCTCTTATAACAGCATTTTTTTTTTTGCATGGGCAGGCACCAGGATTGAACCTGGGTCTCTGGCATGGCAGGCGAGAACTCTGCCTGCTAAGTCACCATGGTCCGCCCTCTTATAACAGCTTTTGATTTACAGTCTATTTTGTCCAATATTAGCATAGCTGCTCAGCCCTCTTTTTATTACTATTTGCATGGATTATCTTTTCCATCCTTAATCTTTGAGTCTGTTTGTTTCTTTGGGTCTAAGGTGAAACTCTTTAGTAAACACCATATAGTTGGATTGACTTTTTAAATCCATACCACTAGTCTATGTCTTTCGGTTGGGGAATTTAATCTTTAGCGTTTAGCATTATTATTGTAAAGGCAAGACTTCTGCCATTTTGTCTTTTTAAAAAATCTCTTGTATTTCTTTGTCTTTCTGTTCCTTTGTTGCAAATACTTTTTGTCGTTACCCTGGGGTTTATATTATAAAACCTAAGTCAGTAATCCACTATTTTAAATGTTAGCTGTTTAACTTCAATAGCATCCACATCCTCTTTTCCCATATCTTTCCATTTCCCCTTTTTGTGTTGTTTTGTCTCACATTGCCTCTGTATTTTGCATGTCTATTATCAGGAAATATGATTGTTTCTCATTTAATCTTATGTTTACTCTTTTAGTAATTAAAGAGTGGAGGTATGATATGTATTGAAGGTACAGTATTATTGGGCTTTGCATTACACAGTTACCTTTACTTCTGTAAGCCACTTTCTCCTGACTTTTCCTTTCAACATGAAAAAACCCCTTTAGTCATTCTTGTAGAGCAGTTATTTTGGTGATGAACTCTTTCAGTTTTTCTGTGAATGTCTTAAACTCTCCCTCTTTTCTGAAGGGCTGTTTTGACATAAAGAATTTTTGTTTGGCAGTTTCTCTCTCAGGACCTTAAATATACCACTACCTTCTCACCTCTGTGGTTTTTTATGAGAAGTTTTCACTTTTTTAGGATCCCTTGTATGTGACGAACCATTTTTCTCCTGCTGCTTTCAGAACTCCTTTTTCTTTGGCATTTGACTTTTTTTTATTTTTTGTTTTTGTATGCTGTGTGGTGGGGGTCACATTTCATTTTTTTTCCCACGTGAGTATCCCCTTATTGCAGCAATTATTTGTTGAATTTTTGTTTGGTTTTTCATTTTGTTTTGTTTTTCTTGTTGGTTTGGGAAGTGCATGGGTCAGAAATTGAACCTGGGTCTCCTGCATGACAGACGAGAATTCTACCACTGAACTAACCCTGAACTCCTGCATTTGATGTTTTGATCATCATATTTCTTGGAGTACATCTATTAGAGTTTATTCTGTTTGGAGTACATTGTGTTTCTCGGACTTGTATGTTTATTTCTTTTGTAAGTGTTGGGACATTTTTGCCCATTATTTCCTTAAATATTCTCTCTGCCCCTATTTGCTTTCCTTCTATTTCTGGAACTCCCATGATATGTACCTTTGTATGCTTCAAGCTGTCATACAGGTCCCTTATACACTGTTCAGCTTTTTTATTTTTTTCTATCTACTTTTCTGATTATATGATTTTGATTGTTCTGTTTTCTAGTTCACTGATTTTTTCTTGTGCCTGTTCACATCTGCAATTATATGCCTCTAGTGTGTGCTCATGTGTTTTAAGATTTAATGTACATTTATTCTTAATGTGTGGAACATATAAAAATTTTATACTAAATAAATGATATTCTTTAAGCCATAAGAAAAGGAGGATTTTACATTGTTTTCTTTTTTTTTTAAGAGATATGATACTATATTATCTTGAAATACAAATGTGAATTCTCATCACTGTATAATCTTTGAATTTGTACTTCTTTCTTTAGTTGTATTTTTTCTTTTTTGTCTATACTGGTAACCATTTTCTGAATTAGTCCATATGCAACCATTTCCACATCTTGATTCATGAAGCAAATTGTGGTCAGCTGCCCTCCCAAAATAGAGCATGAGTTTATATATACAGAAACCTGTATATTATCCTCTTTTTTTGTTTTTTGTTATTTTTTGGTTTCTTTTTGTTTTTTGTATTTTTCCTTTTGTTGGCAGTATAGCCTTAATGAAAAATAAATAAATGAAAATTAAAAAATTATTCAGATCTACCATCACTTTGTATTTACCGCATCATGAAAAAGAAACTTAGAATTTTATAATAAAAAAAAAGGGTATGTTTAGTGTACAACTTCTATATATATTACAGCCCATAGGGAGTAAAAAATATTTTAAAAATGATGAAAGAAATTGTGAGGAAGTATCATGTGGAAGGTCAAACCGTAGGCTGCAGACAGGGTAGTAGTGGTGAAGGAAGCGTTATGTTGCTTATTGTCAGGTGTGTATTTTCAAGCTTGAGACATTGTTTTTGCTCCTAGCCTAAAGGAACCATTTTCCTGTGGAGAAACCAATATCATATTATACTGTTGACTGCTGACTGACATACTTCCTTGAGCTCCTGTGCCTATATCTCTAGAAGTTTCTATTGCACAGAGCTTTGAGTGATGGGATACAGAGCTTTTCCTTATCTGAAAAAATGAAACTTACAGAAAATTAATAATTTTTCACTTTTTGCCTCAGTTTGGTGAAATACTCCCATCTTGACATATTTTGCTGCAACCTTTTTATGGTCAGTTTGCTCAGTTTTCCCTCCTGCTCCTGTCAAAAATACGTGGAGTAGAGCATCAAAAAGAAAATCTATGAAAAGCAAAAAGTGATGTTTTAAGGCAGTAGACAGCAACTTTGGTTAAAAACAAAACAAAATGAAAACAACAACAACAGAAGGATGTACTTATACACACAGATAGCAATACTGATTTTATAACTGTTCAAATTTGACAAATAGTGAATGGGGCAGGCAGAGAAGCAAAGATTTTCTTCTCTTTCTTCCAACACTGGATAAATAACAGAAAACAGTTCTGTGTGAGCCTTTACTCTGCATTCACACATGCTTGCCTTCTCACTTAGTTCATAACTGCCCAATCCTAAACAGTACATCAGAGATGACAGATGCTACCAGAGAGTTCAGGACAGCCAGTATCGAGATACCCAATGATCGAGCCTCATGGAAAAGAAACTCTGAATGGTTCTAGTATGTTGTTATTATGCCTTTCACCATTATTAGGTTTCTTTTAAAACATTCTCATTCTTTTTGTTTACATATTGTCTTCTTGATATCCTTTATCTTTTAGCTCTATATCCATCATAGTTCATTTCTATCCATAGTTTCCTTGGTGCCCTTGAGTTGATTTAGGAGACTTATTTGAACTTCTTTGATTAGTTGTTCCTAAGTCTATGTCTTCTCTGACGTTTTAGTTTGTTCCCTTGACTAAGCCATATCTTCCTGTTCCTTAGTATGGCTTGTAATTTTTTGATGCTGTTTGGGCATCTGATTATTTTGATGTGCTCACTCCTAATGTTGGTTTCTCCCTTTTGCTTAGGGTTTTATTATAGATTGGTTTTGTGATAAGGTTCTTTTGACACGTGGCTCAGTTTATACTGAACTGTTAGAGCAACTGTGTTTAACTGTTCAGATTTTCTCAAGTCTTCTGCACCCGTTTCTTGTCCTGAATATGTGTGTAACTTTTAAGATTGCCCTTTTATGTGCAGTTGTTTCACCTCGGGAGGTTTCTTTCTTCTCTTCATTTTCCAGGAGTCCTGGGCTGTTCTCTTTGTTTTTGTGCAGTTCCTCCCTAACTCCTGTGATTTGCTCAGCTGCTCTTCTTCACTCAGTTATCCCTTTTCATTACTATTTTCCCATCTTCCCTTACAGAAGCTCAGTTTTTCCCTTTTTCCTATGAGGCTTTTCAGTCTATGGTCATTTCCACATTAAGATATCCTGCTCCAGGGAGCCAAATTAAGTCAGGGCTTAAAAACACCCATTTTTTTCATTTCATTTGCTCTAACAATTAGATACTAGGTGGGGTGTGTTCAACTTTATTAACAGTTCCTCTTATTTCCTGGGGCCTGTTTTTTTATGCACACTTGCCAGTAACCTAGTCCTATGTGGCTTTGGGTTCCTTGCGTAAATGTGTATGGGGTTCTAATTCACTGCTGTGAGTGGCTCTGTGATCTGTCACCATGGCCAGAAGTACCCAGGCCTGAGAGCTTCCATTGTGTGACTCGTAAGCGACCCAGGACCAAGGGAAGAGGAGGGGTCTGATTGGCAGGTCCGAGTTGCAGATTTCCTACCTTTTTTGTTTGTTTGTTTAAACAACAGAAATTTTACTGTCTTACAGTTCTGGAGACTAGAAGTCCACAATCAAAGTGTCATCAAGGCCACACTCCATCTGAAACCTGTAGGGGAGAATCTTTCCTTGGCTCTGATAGCTTCTGCTTACCTTCTTTTTTGGTGTATTTTTTTTCCCCTTTGATTCAGTGTTTGTGGAGTCCTGCCTCAATCTCCATTGTGACATCTTTGTCTGACTTGCACAAACTCTTGTCACCTTAATTGTTTTCTCCTTTACTTAGCTGATGGCAGCATTGGCTGCTGTTGGGCCTCCTAATCCTCGGGCAGATCCAGAATGCTGCAGTATTCTGCATGGCCTAGTTGCAGCAGTGGAAACCCTTTGCAAAATTACAGAATACCAACATGAGGCTCGTACTCTACTAATGGAGAATGCAGAACGTGTTGGAAATAGAGGACGGATAATTTGTATTACTAATGCAAAAAGGTGAGAGGTTGATCACAGTTATTGTTTTACTGAGGGACTTTTAATGTTCTGTTGGGGGTTTATTAAAAAAACAACAGGGCAAACATATTATCCTATAAGTATATTTCAGATGATCTTTCTGAAAAAAAATTTCTTTTAATCTTTTTAATGTTAAGGCTGAGTTTATCAAAGTTTCAAAATAAAGACTCATGTCACTGAAATTTACTTTCATTGTTGTCACTTTGCCTGTTTTTTTCTCACTGGATTTTCACTGATTGTGTTGTAAATGAGCCCCAAATTATTAAAGTCAAAATAATTTTGAGCCTATAATAAGATATTACAGCTGTGAATAGTGTTTTTAACTTTTTCTCTTACTGTTTATTCCTTTAAGTTTGCTGTGTTTTTTATGTCATAGTGATAGTCATGTGCGAATGCTTGAGGACTGTGTCCAAGAAACAATTCACGAGCATAACAAGCTTGCTGCAAATTCGGATCAGTGAGTATACTCCATCAGCAAAGTAAATTTGTTCCATTTTATAGTTATATGTATTTTCATTATAATTCTTTCTAATACTCTTAATCATAATTGGCAGGATTGCCTTATATTCTCTGCTGTCTCAAAAGAATAGTCAAAAATTTTGGTTCATTACAAAGTTTTATTCCACTTTCCCTTTTATTTTAGAATTCTTTTCTTTTTTTTTTCTTCAAATAAGGAAAGGTGATTAGAAGAATATATAATTAATATCCAAATATTTAAATTTATGATGTCTATTGACTTGAAGGCTCGCTTTTGTACTTTGTATAGCAAACGTGTGAGATGAACAAATTGTTGATGGCATTATTCTGTGTGAATAACTGAAAACATAACTAATTGCAATGTCTGAATTTTAAAAAGTAGAAAAAAAGGCATAGAAGGCCTTTTTGGGAAGATTGTAATGGACACTCTATATTAGTTTGAGCTATTATTAATTCTCTTAGATGGTTAATGGCTTTATGGTTATAAGGAGAATTATTCTGATTAGGAGACATGCTGAGGTGTTGAGGAATGAAGTGTCATATCTTCTGCAACTTACTGTTAGCTTGTTTAGTAAAAAGAAGAGTGTGCATCTAGTTATCTATATGCAGAAAAAGCAAATGTAGCCAGTAGTTAGTGTAGGTGAAAATATATGGGTTGTATATAGTTTCAACTTTTCTGTAGATTTGGAAGTTTCAAAATAAAAAATTAGGGGAAACAAATTCTGTATTCTTGGAAATAACTAATTATGGGTAATGGTTAACATTGCCTGATGTTGTCCTTAATGAATTTTAGTGGTGGGGAAGTTAATGCATGATATATCTTCATTTTCTTTATGGCAATTATCTATTGAAAATTGCGCTTTATTATTAAAATTTTCCCTTATAAGTATCCTTTAAAGTCACAGAAAATTATCATTTTTCACATTTGAATTAATCCATGTAAATTGTTAAGTGTTTATACGAGGGTAGCAATTATGTACAATGTTTCTAAATGTTTCACTCTTTTGTTAGATGATGTTTGCTTTTAGAGATACAGTTTTAGTGTAATTCAAGTTTTAGTAATTTAACTTCTTAAATTCCGTGTAATTGAAGTTTTAGTAATTTAATTGCTTAAATTCCTTAAGTAGTTTGTTCCTATATTCTAAGTTAAAAGTTCCTCTCAAGTCTCATGCAGATTCAGAAGTGTGAGTTGGTCTTGATCCATACCTACCCGGTTGGCGAAGACAGCCTTGTGTCTGATCGTCCTAAAAAAGATGTAAGTTTAGTAGTAATTGGAAACAGTATCATTGTGAGTTATTAATAATAAATGTTTAGAAGAATTAGCATCAAAATGATCACATTGCCAATATTTTCTGTCAAGAAAAAATTTGAAGTTTTCAAAGAAACCAGTATGGTAAAACATCTGGGGTGAGTCTTTCTTGTAATTATAGATTTTATAGTGTTTTTTGTTTTGCTTATTTACTGACATTTGTTTATTTTAGTTGAATGCATTGCAATACTATACATGGTTTGTATTATTCCTAAAATTTCAGTTAAATTTAATAAATCTCATTTACTTTAAGGACTACTTTTATTCTATAAAAATTTCCCCCTTTCAAATAGAAGCAATATTCTCTTTAGCAAAAATACACTCCAGTAATAAAGAAATTAATTTTACTCATCCAGAACAGGAGAAAACTTAATTTCCAACCTTGGTTTAATTTTTTAAATAAATTTGAACAATTTTAAAGGAAAAGATGATTTTGTTGATTGTTCATGAATTTGTATCACGTAAAATTCTCCATCAGTAGTCTATGTTTAGAAATATAGATGTATACATTTATATAGTTACATTTCATGTGTAATTATTTTCTGTACTTGTATCATGTAGCATTATTTATTTAACATGTCAAGTTTGCCCTAGTATTACCAAATGAGTCTATGAATTCTTTGAAGTGACATTTTAAAGTCCTTGTGTTTTTGGGTCGTAATTTTGGATGGTTTCCAGTATTAGCCCCGTTTGTTAACTTTTTTTTTGCCTCTTTTGATAACATGGCTATATGTTGTCTATACTTCTGATAAATAAAAAAATTATGTACAATAAATATTATTGCCTTGGAATGAATAAAATTTGTTTTAAGTAACTTTTGGCTGCTTTATCTCATTTGTTGATCATGAAATGAGATGTCTGTGGTGATTTCCACATTTAATAAGCACTTTAATCTGATGGGTATTATCCTCTTCAACAAAAATTATTTTTCCTATAATATTTCTTTCTGTGGGCCACCTAAAATCTGTCTGAATCAAAAGATATTCTATTCTTAAGTTTCAAGAGGACAGGGACTATTTTTGTTTGTTCACTAACAAACCTAATGACTCACACTGTCTAACATAGAGTTAGTGCTGCTTAATATAAATTTGTTGAAGAATGAATACATGAAAATTTGTTGCTAAATAAGTATCATGGTTAATTTGTGGGCTTTTATTTTTTCCAAATTTTGAAATTTGATTGTATGTGTATAGTAAAATATTTAGTGCAGTATTACAGTGTATTGATGTTGTGTGAATTATTTTTCTTCCATCTTTTTTTGTAGTTGTCCCCAGTTTTAACCAGTGAAGTCCATAGTGTTCGTGCAGGACGGCATCTTGCTACCAAATTGAATATTTTAGTACAGCAGCATTTTGATTTGGCATCAACTACTATTACAAATATTCCAATGAAGGTAGGCAGGTTTTTTTCTTGTTATTTTGAAGCTCTGCTTTGCTTTTTAAAATTATTTGTTGATGTTGATATATGTTATTTATTTTAATTGAATCTTTAATTTTTCTCTTTATATCATATTTTCTGTATTGCTAGCCTACGTTCAGTATCTTTGACCAGGTCAGTAAATATTGGAAAGCACCAAGAAAGGATCACAGAACAAAATGCTTTAATTTTCTTCCTTATAAGAATATGCTGTATGAGCTTTTTTAAAAATTATGATCACATTGTTTTCATTAAAATGTTATCTTTATCTTAAATTATTACCTTTTCTGTGATTCTTTTCCTGAGAATTGTGTTACTAGATTTTATTTACTTTGTGTATTTTAATGTGTCTTTTATTTCTTATTTTCATTTTGTCCACTCACTATAAAGGTGTTTGTAACTAATAGGTTCTGAATAGAAAAAATAGGTCATAGTTTAAATTAGTTTATTACTCTCTGGCTGAAAAAACATATATCTGAGCCTTAGGATTTACAAATGGATTTTCTTAGGAATCTATTACTACCCGTTCATTTTCATTATGTTATCATCAAGTTCTCTGAGCCAGCACAAGGCCTGGCCCATAGTAAATGTTAAATTAGTTTTATTGATATTGTATGAATTATGTCTATAAATGCAAGTAAGGGTGTCAGTGTATCTAAAAGTTTTAATTGGTTTTCTTCTATATTTCAGTTTAATTCTTTGGTCACCGTTCCATAAACACTGAATCACATCATGGAATCTTTTCAGTATTAATTTCTTCCTAATGCCATTGACTGATAAAAACATTGTAACCTTTTATCTGGTAGAACGGTTTGGGTGCAGAAACAATTGACAAATAAAGTAGCTTAATTGGTGTACTTTAATTTATATAATTTTATATTAGTTATGAGAAAAGTAGTCCACAGGTGACAGATACCTTAACTTTGACCGTATTTTTGTGCTACTGGTATGATTCTCCCTCTAATCTTTGTATTTTTTGTTAAATATATAATATTGGAGTTTCTCTCTACAATCTAGTGAAAACAAGTTGCTAAGCTTGTTTATTAGTCTGTATTTGCTACACTGTATAAATGGTGTTTGTTAATTTGCTGTAGGTATTTAAAGATGCTATTTTCTTTTACAACTATTTTACTTCGAATTTATGTAAACTATTTTGGTTATATTATGTATATATAAAGTATTGACAAAACAATGCATTTGGAATTTTAAAAATTTTCTAAAACTTTGGGATTAATCATCTGACATAACATAAGGGACATAAAGTAAGAGAATCATTAAGTACTTTATTATTTACACAGAGCAAATAATTTTCTATAGATTTCATATTGCTGTGGAAAACTATTGCATCTTTAAATAGATTAATTACTGAGCATTATTATAGCTCATTATTGTTGGATGTATTTGATCTCATTTAAAGCAAAATTAATAATAACTTCATTATTTTGAAAATAAAATGTTATTTTAAATGTTTTAAATTTTGCTTTAAGGAAGAACAGCATGCTAATACATCTGCCAATTATGATGTGGAGCTGCTTCATCACAAAGATGCACATGTAGATTTCCTGAAGAGTGGTAAGTGAAAGACGCTTGAAAGTATTCTTTTGTAAGATCTAACATATAAAAGTATTTAACAGCTCTAAGAAGTACTTTAATAAATAAACCTGATTGACTTTTAAATTCCTCCTTTTCCAAACTTAGTTGACTATTAATGGCTATGGAACTAATTGTTCAATAGAATTTACTTCGGGAAAGACTAGGCTAATGGTGCAGATATTGAGAAAGATGGCCATTACCGTAATGCTGTAGCTTGTCTTTTGCAAGCAAACGAAATGGAAAAGAAAGGGAAAAGATCTGAAAAGATGATAGATAAAATCAGTTGTTTTGAAATTTAAATCAGTTTTTTTCCCTCAAAAAATTATTTCAATTAGTAGATATCATCTTCAGAACTATACATTCTGCAGCTGTTTTAGCCTGGGTAGGGAAGAAGACTTAAAGGTAGGAATTAAGAGTTTAAGTGAAAACTCTGCCACCAGCTAGCAAGTCCCAGATGTTTACAGACTTTATGTTTTGCAGTATTATAATAAAGATGCTGGATTAGATGAATTGTAATATTCCATTCAATCTTAACATTAAAGTATAATACCATATTCATCATAACATTTGTTATATGTCTAAGATATATAATGAACTATCCTTTCATGGATTGTTGGCAGGAGAAAAGTTAAGATAAATGGATCTGGTAATGTTTAATAAAGAATATAGTGAGCTCTTTTTTTTATAGTCAGTATCTTTTTATGTGCTTATTGGCCATTTGTGTATCTTCTTTTGAGAAATTCTGTTCTGGTCTTTGCCCCTTTTTTGGTCATTTAAAATTTTTTTTCTTTTCATTAGAGAAATTGTAAGTTAAAAATATATATAATAAAATAGAGCTCCCATACCCACCCCCTTCACCACCACCATGGTTTTCCCTGTTAGCACCTTGTGTTAGCATGGTTCCTTTTCCACAATTGATGAAAGACTATTATGATTACATTATTCGTTATTAGCCAGTTTACATTAGAGTTTACTGTTTGTGTTGTATAATGCTGTGGTTTTAAAAATGTTTTTGTTCTAGTAATACATATACAACCTAAAAATTTCCCTTTTGACCACATATAATTCAGTGGTGTTAATTGCATTCACAATGTTGAACTCCATAACCATCGTCCATTACCAAAACTTTCCATCATCCCAAATAGAACTGTATCAACTAAGCATTGACTTTCCATTCCCTACCCCTAGCCCAGCCCCTGGTAGCCTGAATTCTAGTTTCTGACTCTGTGAATTTGCTTATTCTAATTATTTATCAGATCATATGATATTTGTCCTTTTGTGTCTGTTATTTCACGCAAACTGTCCTCAGGGTTCATTCATGTATTCACTTGTCATGATTTCATTTCTTCTTAAGCTGCATAATATTCCAGTTGTATGTATACACTACATTTTGTTTATCTATTCATCAGTTGATAGATACTTGGGTTGCTTCAGTATTTTGGTAATTGTGATAATACCACTAGGAACATTGTGTACAAATACTTGTTCAAGTCCCTGCTTTTAGTTGTTTTGGACAAATACCTAGAAGTGGGATTTAAGGGCCATATGGCCATTCTAGACTTCGCTTTCTCAGAAACTGCCACAAACTATTTTTCATAGGATCTGTGTCATTTTACACTCCCACCAACGGTGAACAAGTGTTTTTATTTCTCCACATCCTCTTCAACACTTGTAATTTTCTGATTTTTTTTTTTTTTTAGTAATGGCCATTCTAATGGAAGTGAAGTGGTATTTCATTGTGATTTTGATTTCCATTTCTTTGATGGCTAATGATGTTGAGTACCTTTTCATGTGCTTTTTGATCATTTGTAAATCTTGTTTGGAGAAATGTCTATTCAAGTCTTTGCTCATTTGAAATTTGTCTTTTTGTTGTTGAATTTCCAAATATTTTTTCCCATTCTCTAGGTTGTCATTTTACTTTTTTGATGAAGTAAAGAAAGGGCACAAAAAATTTTAAATTTTGATGAAGTTCTATTTATGTATTATCTTTTTTTCTCATGCTTTTGGTATAAAATCTAAGAAACCATTGCCTAATACAAGGTCCTGAAGATGTTTCCTTATGTGTTCTTTTTAGGAGTTTTGTAGTTCTGGTTTTCATATTTTATATTGATCTACTTTGAGTTAAGTTTTGTATATGGTGGAGGTAGGCGTTCACCTTCATTCTTTTGCATATGGTTATGCAGTTTTCCCAGCACCATTTATCAAAGACTCTGTTCTTTCCCAGTTGAGTAGACTTGCACTCTTGTAAAAAATCAGTTGGCGTAGATGCGAGGACTTATTTCTGAATTTCAGTTTGATTCCATTAGTCTGTGTGTCTGTCCTTGTACCAGTACCTACTGCTGTGATTAAGTTTTGAAACTGGGAAGCATGAGTGCCTGGATGCTCTTTTTTCAGCCTATTTTTGGCTATTCAGGATCCCTAGCTCTTCTATAGGAATTGGATAATTATCTTTTCCACTTATGAGAAAAAGGCTATTGGAATTTTGGCTGAGATTGCATTGAATCTGTAAATCTCTTTGAGTGGAATTGACATCTTAACAATATTTAGTTTTCCCATCTATGAACATAGGAAGCTATGTTTTCTAATTTTTTACATCTGTTTAAATATCTTCCTAGATATTTTAATCTTTTATTTATTATTGTAAATGGATTTTTCCCTTCAAATTGTTCATTATTAGTATATAAAAACACTGCTGAGTTTTGTATGTTATTCTAGCACTCTGCCACTTTGCTGAATTTGTTTATTTAATAAGTTCTACTATCTTTGTTATGGATTATTTCTATATATAGGATCATATCATCTGCAAATGGGAGATGTTTTACTTCTTTCCAGTTAAGATTCCTTTTATTTCTTTTTCCTGCCTGGCTGCTCTCTTTAAAATTTCCAGAACTATGTTGAGTAATAGTGGTAAGAGTGGGTGTCCTTGACTTTTTGATAATCTCAGAAAGCTTTCAGTTTTTCACCATTGAGTATGTTAGTGGTGGGTTTTTTCATAAATGCCCTCTATCATGTTGAGGAAGTTTCCTTCTATTCTACATTTTCTAGCTCTTTTTATCAAGAAGACATGCTGGATTTTGTCAGGTGCTTAGTCTGTATTGATTGAGATGATAATGTGTTTTTTTTTTTTCCTTCGTTCTATTAATATGGAGTACTACTTTATTTGATATTCATCAGTGAAGCCATCTGGTTCTGGACTTTTCTTTTGTGAGGTTTTTGATTACTGATGCAATATCTTTACTTCTTATTGGTCTCTTGAGATCTGCTAACTCTTGAGTCAGTGGAGATAGTTTGCATGTTTCTAGGAGCTTGTTGGCATGCAATTGTTCATACCTTCTTATAATCCTTTTTATATCTAGTGGTTCCTAGTAATGTTCCCTCTTTCATGTTTCATTTCAGATTTTAGTTATTTGTAGCCCCCTTTTCTTTTTTTTTTCTTCTTCTCCTTTTGGTCAGTCTAGCTAAATGTCATTTTTATTGATCTTTTCAGATAACCAACTTTGGTTTCATTGATTGTTTTTTTAAATTTTTCATTTCATTTAATTGCTCTTTAATCTTTGTCATTTCCTTCCTTTTGCTGTCTTTTGATTTAATTTGCAGTTAATTTTCTGGATCTTCCAGTTATGAGTTTAGGACTCTGATTTGTGATCATCTTTTTTAATGTAAGTTTTTAGAACTATGAATTTCCCTCTTAGCATGCCTTTGCTGAATCCCATTAGTTCTAGTATGCTATATTTTCAGTTTCATTCATCTTAAGGTATTTCCTAATCTTCATTGGTATTTCTTTTTTGACCTATTGGTTATTTAAGAGTGTATTGTTTAGTTTCCACACACATATATATATATATATTTAAGCTCTTTGAGACCATATTTAGGACCATTTTCTTAAAGTCTTTGGTGTGTTCCAGGTTTGGTCCTCTTTGTTGATGTTGTGTAATGTTTTATCCTGCATCTTCATATGGGTATGGGCTATCATTTCCTCTTTCTTTGTATGTTTTGTAATCTCTTGTTGCAACCTCGGTGTTTGATTTTTTTAAGGTTGATATCTGGAATTTAGACACTGAGGCATCTGTACCTTAATGTTGTTTTCAGGTAGTATTCTGAAAAAGATTTACTTGAATGTCAGGGGCTTAAAAAAGAAAAGAATAAGAGAAAACATCTTTCCCCAGACTTTACAAGATTGGTATCTGTGTGTGTTTTTCTTCAGAGTCTGTCCATACAATGAGTTTAGAGAGTAGCCCGCTGCAAGTGTAGTCTTTTCTGCATCTGTACTGAATCCTGATCATGTGCCTGTGAACCTGGAAATTCCCTTGTTTACATAGATCCATGTGTTCTGTTTTCCCTAGGAAACTGTACTTCCTTACAGTCCCAGGCACCACACTATATGTCCCACAACCAATAGTCCTTTGCCCCAAGCAGCTGTGATTTGACTCTGCATGTCAGAATGAATGTACATCATTTTGTATGAGAATAATGCGAGCTGCCTACATAGGGCAAGTTTTGGGATGGTGAGCCTGTGACAGGTGTCCTGGTTCAGTTCCTTAGGCTGTGACCGGATTGTTACAGACGTACAGGCACCCAGTATGTGCATGAGTATTATTCTGCTTCCTCCCAAACTGAGACCAGGGACCTATACTCAGAGTGTGGGCCAGCTCTGATTGGGCATGGGAAGGGGCCAGGAGGCTGTCTATGTGTAAATTGCTAGGCACCTATGAGCTAGTATCAATTTTTAAATAGTTTTTAAAATTTAGGGAAAATGTGAAAAATATTCTTTGTGACAAAATATTTCTTTAAAATAGTTGTGATTTGACCTTTAATTGTCTGCATGGTATATGGTTTCTGTATATAGTTGTTCTAGTTTGCAAGCTGCTGGAATGCAATATACCAGAAACTGAACGACTTAAAAAGGGGAATTTATTAAGTTGCAAGTTTATGATTCTAAGACTGTGAAGATGTCTCAGTTAAAGCAAGCCTATAAAAAATGTCCAATCTAAGGCATCCAGGGAAAGATAACTTGGTTCAAGAAGGCTGGGGGTTTCTTTCTCAGCTGGAAAGGCACATGGTGAGATCTGCTAGTTTTCTCTTTAGTGGTTTCCTCAGGGCTCTGTCTATTCTGTTGACTCTGTTGGTTCCAGTGGCTCTAGTGGTTCAAGGTTTTTCCCAAATGGTTCCCTCTTAAAGGGTTGCAGTAAGCAGCCCTACCTTGAATGGGTGGAAACACATCTCCATGGAAACCATCTAATCAAAAGTTACCACCCACAATTCGGTGGGTCACATCTTCATGGAAATAATAAAAACGATTCTACCCAGCAATACTGAATGAGGATTCAAGGACATGGCTTTCCTCGGGTATATAACAGCATCAAACTGGCACAGTGTTCACCATGTTTAAAATGCTCTGGGTAAGAAGGGAAACATTATGCTGTGGAACACAGGAGAGCTTGCATGTTATTATACCTTTAGAATTTCGGAACGCTTTAGTGGGAAGATTGCATTAAACATAGATCTTGAATGAGCCTTGAGCAGACCTACACATTAGCCCAGATTTTTTTTCCATGTACCATATCTATGTATTCTCCTACTTGTCATCTTTTAGATATTTTTAAGGTACCTTAAACTTAATATGTCTGAAACAACCTATGCTATGAACTTTGCCCCCTGAACTAATCTTCCAGTATTCTCTTTCTTAGTGAATGGCCCTGCTCTCTATCCTGTTATATAATGCATAAATCTCTTTGTCATATTTAAGACATCTCTCATCACATTTTCTTGATTGTATCTACTCATTATCTCTCAAATACATCCGCAAGCACATCTTCACTGCCATTACCATCTCTCTAATAGAGCCTAGGATTTTTTTCTTAGGATTCCATAGTCGCCTCCTAAATAGATTATCTGAATCCCCTCTAGTCTGGCTGGCTAAAATAACTTTTAGAATGCTACCGATGTTTCCCTTAGCTTAAAGCACTCCAATGCTTTTCTCTTGCCCGTAGGATAAAGACAAATAGTTTAAATATCTTACAAGGCCCTGCATGGTCTAGCCCTCTTCTTTTACATTTTCATCTCACAGCATCCTCCCCTTTCTCTGTGTTTCCACCTTGCATTTCTTGTGTTCTTCATGCTGTCTTCTACCACAGGATCTTGCTATCTGCAGTTTTCTTTACCTGAATATTCTTTTCTCCATTTTCTTAGTTAATTTCTATTTCTCTTTTTTAGAACTTGGACCAATTTTTATTTCTCAAGGAGGACCTGAGATCTCAAAATAGGTCATAACTTTCTGTATATCACTCATAACACTGTGTGTATCTTCTTCATAGCCTTTGTCAAGTTTTATTATTTTACATTTGTTTATTATTATTTGGTTAACATCTCTTTACTCCTCTATAAGACCCATCATGGTACAAAGTGTTCACTGTTATATCTCCTTCTAAATTACTTTCTTGATCCTTTGTTTTCTGTTTCTTCCAAATAAATTCATTAAGACTCGGTATGATCAGTGCATTTTATATGCCTTAAGCTATCTCTGATTACTCACCCTATTATTTTATCATTAATTTTGTGTGTGTGTGTGGAGGGAAAAGTTGTAGATTCTTGAAAAGTTTAAAAATTTTTGCTCTTGACTTTCAGTGTAGTGGCTGAAATTATATGGTTAATTATTGATAAATTTCAAGAAAATTACATATTTATTTTCATTAGCTCTAATATCCAAACTCCATTTGGCATTTTTCTGGTGGACTTTTAAAATATATTCTTCTATAAGTATTTTCTTTCATGGAACTTAAAATTTTTGGAACTCCTCGGTAAACAATTTGAAGTTTATGCTCTGTTTAGTAATGATAATGTTTCTTTGATTTATTTTTAAAGGTGATACCCACTTGGGCAGCAGCAGTAGAGAAGCCACATTTAAGGAAACAATAACTTTAAAGTGGTGCACGCCAAGGACAAATAACATTGGTAGGTATTTTTAAATAATTAGAAGAGAATAGAATCAAAAGGTTCATAAAGTATCAATTTTTTTTCTTTTGAACTTTTGTTTTTTATTATTTCGGGGTCTCAAGGAGTATTTTTTTTTTAGATGTCAGAATATTTCTTTATATTCTTTCAAATCAGTGTTTTCTTCTATTTCAGAATTACACTATTGCACTGGAGCTTATCGAATTTCACCTGTAGATGTAAATAGTAGACCTTCCTCCTGCCTTACTAATTTTCTTCTAAATGGTAACTTTTATCATTTAATGTTTTTTTTCTGAGATTATTGTAAGTGAAATTGTTGGTGAAAATATGTAAAAAATTGAACTCTTAAATTCTGGAAAAGAATTTTCTTCAGTATAATCTAACCACTTTGTTTAAATTAACCCCAACTGTTTTAAAGTTAAGTAATTGGAAATATCCTTTAGCAGTTTTGCTAAGCTTTAAAAATAACTTGGCTTCATATCTCATTTTCACACTATTGTGTCTAAGCAAGTTTTATTTAATGCTTTTCTACTTTAAGTATTTTTATTTAAAATTTTTGCCTTTTAGATTCCAAATTGAATATTTTGGAAGGTAAAATGATATAAACCATTTATCTTAGCACTTTGAATTTTAATTTACAAAGTATGTATTGAAGCTTTTCTTTTTGAACCCCATATCTTTATCATAAATAAATATTGTATTTTCAGTATTGCGTTGTATCTTTCTTACATATGACTTTAGATCTATGGTTTCTTTGTGTGAAAATTTTTAAAAAAATCCAAATTAGATTTAATTTAGTGAATCTAAATTCTAAAAAATCTCCTAGTCATCCTTATGAATAGCTAGGTTTTCGAACCACTGATCTAAAGATTCAGTCTACCTGTATCATAAGGTTAGTTTCATTGGTGTGTTAAGCACAATTTGATTTCAAGAAATATATAAAGTCCATATAAAATAACATTTGGACATGTGAAATAGTTAGGATAAAAGTGCTGATCATTGGGTATCAGGGTGTAAATCAAGACTCTGCATTCTCCCCAGAGATTTTGTAGCATTCATAACCTGAGGATTAGCCAACAGTTGTCTCATTTTTCCTCTTGATGCCCAGGATAAAAATTTTATATAGACTTATAATGGAGTGAACAATAGAACAGGCATTATACCAGAGACCACTATATTTGTTCAGAAAAACTGTCTGTATAGAGTAACCAAGAGAAAGCCGAGGCTAGAATTCACATTTTTAGAAATTCAAATGCAGATATACTAAACTAGCAATGCGGATTAAAATATGGGGTACATAAATAAAATGAAAAATCTAGACATAAATTTTAATAGTAAAAATAAAAGCCCATTTGAATTTCATTACTGATAGAGTGATCTTGCTTTTGACAGGTCGTTCTGTTTTATTGGAACAACCACGCAAGTCAGGTTCCAAAGTCATTAGTCATATGCTTAGTAGCCATGGAGGAGAAATATTTTTGCACGTCCTTAGCAGTTCTCGATCCATTCTAGAAGATCCTCCTTCAATTAGTGAAGGGTGTGGAGGAAGAGTTACAGACTACCGGATTACAGTAAGGCACTTATGTCTATATAAATTTTAAATCTTGAATCTATTATCATTCAGCAAGTAATTATTGAGTGCCTATATATGTTAGAATCTGTGACAAAAAGAAGTTTGAAAGAAATTTATCATTTGATATTTATTGTTTTAAGTAGGTGAATTTCCTGCAATACTTACTCAAAATACTTATCACGATGTAGTTTTCCTTATATATTCAGCAAATACTGAGAAAAATCTATTAGCCCTGAAATACTGAAAATACAGAAAGGAGAGGAAATAGATTTGAGCTAATATTATCTATGGACCTTAATTTCCAATAACTTAAATGACTCAGATATTTGAATATTTGGATTGCTGCTACTTTGAAATAACATTATAAACTTTTGTATTATTGAGAGTGGAATAGACTAATGTGCAAGGAAATCGAGTTTATTTTACATAAAATTCTAATGTTCTGATTATAATTTTTCATTCCCTCTCTCTTCTTTGATGTTTGACATTTCATGAGTTTCTACTTCTTGAGGTGGTTGTGAAAATTAAATGTGATACTATATATGAATGTACTTTGTAAACTACAAAGTGTTACTTTAAGTAATTGTTTTTCCATTAGACTTTTTTTTTCAACAGCAATTAAAAAAAATAGAAACAAGCAAAAATATCCTATAATTCCATCATTCAGTTATAACCACTATTAACATAATGATTTTATGTCAAGGTAGTAGTAAGTGGTTGGTCTTCTAATATAATTAATTCATTTTACCTATATATGACGGAAAATAGTTAAATTGTACAAATGAAGAAAAGTGAATGTTCCTTGGTTTTTAAGAAGGAGAAAGTGTCATTTATTTTTGAGGCTTTCTTCATCTCCAGTATATAAAGATTAATAAGTTTCATGTTCAAAAAGAAAAAAACATTAATAGTGGGGAGGGTGCTATTAGAGAAAATACTTTGTTGCATATCACAGGACAGAAGACATCAGGGAATCAAACTATTAGATGTAATCCATACTGAAACATTAGAAAATAATTTCTAATTTTATCTTATTTGGTTATCATTAGGATTTTGGTGAATTTATGAGGGAAAACAGATTAACTCCTTTTCTAGACCCCAGATATAAGATCGATGGAAGTCTTGAGATCCCTTTGGAACGAGCTAAAGATCAGTTAGAAAAACACACCCGTTACTGGCCTATGATTATTTCACAAACCACCATTTTCAACATGCAAGCGGTAAGTGGTGAAATAGTTTCAAGTTTTTTCTAGGTTAGTTTTCTAGAATCAGTTTAGAAAACTTGTTATCAAATTATACCATTTTTTCAAGCAATGAATGAAATATGCAAGTTTGTTACAGTTAATTGAAAATCAGAGTGATGGTTATAAGTTTTCTTGCTATGGTGATCTTTAAAATCAATTGAAGTTCTGTCTAGGTGTGTTGATATTTGGTAGCGTGTTTTTCAAGACAGATTTCCTTTTTCTCTTAAAAAAATCTTATAGGTAGTTCCATTAGCCAGTGTAATTGTGAAAGAGTCTTTGACAGAAGAAGATGTGTTAAACTGCCAAAAAACAATATACAACTTAGTTGATATGGAAAGAAAAAATGATCCTCTGCCTATTTCCACAGTTGGTACAAGAGGAAAAGGTCCTAAGAGGTAGGTTTCCCCCCTACGTCATATTTACTTGATACATAAATGTTTTTTAAGCTTTTAAATTATATGTTTGGGGGTGTGAAAATATACATATACATGTGTTTGAATGAAATAATATAGAATAGCAACATTGGATACATTCTAACTTAGAATTCTTCCCATCAGTATCAAGTAAGAGAAAAGAAGTCCATGCTTATTATCTCCTTTTACTTTACCTGTAGTGAGTGATACTTCAGTATTACTTCAAGAGTAATTCTAAAACTATGTAAATTTTAATCTCCTTTTCCTTAGAGACGAACAGTACCGTATCATGTGGAATGAATTAGAAACCCTTGTCAGAGCCCATATTAACAACTCTGAGAAACATCAAAGAGTTTTGGAATGTCTGATGGCATGTAGAAGCAAACCCCCTGAAGAAGAAGAAAGGAAGAAACGAGGAAGAAAGAGGGAGGACAAAGAGGACAAGGCAGAGAAAGCAATGAAGGAGTATGAACAAGAAAAATCTTGGCAAGATTCAGAGAGGTAACTTCTTGGCATTAATATTACACTATGTCACCTTTTAGTATATCATGTTTTGAATATAACGCATTTGAATATTCAAGCTTTATAATGGTAGATCATTTAATATATGTTTATTTCATTTTACAATAATGAGTTTATCATTTTTAAAATCTAGAAACACTTTTGGTCTTAGAGAGGTATAATTTTTTACTGTGAGGAGCAAAGTTAGTGTTAATTTTTCCTAACTCACTTTTGAAAAGCACTGTACATGCTGTTTGGTATCAGTATTTGCTTTGTGTGTTATGAACGTTAAAGACATAGGTTTATTTATTTTTTTAGTAAGTATTTATTGAATGCCTGTGATGTGCAAGTACTTAGCATAAGATCTCTGTCCTGGAAGAACATACAGTGTTGTGATGTTGTGATAAGACAGGCACAGTCAGTCTGGGATTACACGAAAGTATGGAGTAGCTATTATAAAGCAGGCACAGGAAGCCCTTGGGAATGTAGGAAGTGTTTCTGTGGCCTGATGAAATTCAAAATCAGGTAGGAGTTAAATCTCTAAGTTTTAGAATGTAAATACATTTTCATAATACATAGATCAGAGAATGAACTTCTTTATCTTATTTGTAATCTGAAATAGTATTTTGTCCAATCCTTTAAAAATTAAAATTATGAAGTTTCTTTCTAATGACGTTGTTTCTGACCTTTTTAGGTTTAGCTTAAGTTTTCCTACAGTTTTTAATATTTTACAGGTAACTCCATTACTGAATTATTGCTTTCTTATTTTGAAAGAAAAGGGAAACTTGTGCAGTTCATTAGGTTTTCTTACATGGTTTTAGACTGAGGTTCAGCTTCTAATTAGTCCCTACATTTATTTTGTGATACTACCTATTTTTTCTTAAGACTGACATGAAATATCTAGATATTTAGATATTCTAATATCTAAACTTCTTAGACTTAGACTTTTAATTATTTAAACTTTAAATTTCATTATTTAAGATTGAAAGGTATTTTAGAACGTGGAAAAGAGGAGTTAGCAGAAGCTGAGATTATAAAAGATTCACCTGATTCCCCAGAACCTCCAAATAAGAAGCCCCTTGTTGAAATGGATGAAACTCCAGCAGTGGAAAAATCAAAAGGTAAGGTAGCAGGATGTTTGTAAAGAGTTTGGCAATTTATGTCTGTTTCATACAGTGTTGTTTAATATGGTTGTGCATATGAAGAATAGTTTCTAACTCTGCCTGGAGAGTCTATTGTAACCTGGGAAGAAAATAAAGGGAGCACATACATTTGTCAACATTAAGGAAAAAATAGTGTCATACCCCCATTAATGAAACCTTTGGAGAATAAGCACTTCTGTGATAAAGTCTGTGTTTTAGTCAATTTTGATTATGTAAACTTGAATCTATTTATGTTCCTGACACTATATTAACTGCTGGGTTGTTAAAAACAAACTCTTTTCTGTAAACTCTTATTGAATTTAGGGAAGAATCTGATATCACTAGCTCATAAATTAGAATGTGGTATGGATAAATTTCAGTGAAGGTAATAGTTTGAACTGTAATTTCATTGTAAAGCCTTTTATAGATTGAGTGATTTAATTTCCTCTTAAAAGGAATTTTAGGTACCAAAGATATGATTTGGTTTTGGGAACTCCTAAAATTTTTTTAGGCCTACTTATCTTGAAGATAAACCAGATTTGGTCCTTTTAGGATAATTCAGAGAGGGGATGCCAAAGGACTGTCTGATATTTTGCCTGTATGGGAGGTTCATTGTCTCTCTCAAGGCAGTAAGACCTCAGGGTTGGCTAGACAACGGTTGATAGTGGCTCATCTGAGGAAGAAGATAGGCTTATTTACTTTTAAAATATTTTGGTAGTAGTGTTTATATATTTTATTACCTGTTTGTATTCTCCATTTGACTGATTTTGAGATCATTGAGCACCCTCAAGGTAATCTTACCATTTTTGTCTTTTTGGCAAATATATTTTGCCTTTTTTTTTTTTGGATAAATTATCCTATTTCTCACAAGCCAAAGTATGCCACTATTGATTTGGAAGAAAAATTTAGGAGTGCTATAAAGTGCTTCAACATCACTTGGAAAAATCGGTCTAAAAAGCATTATTTACGATAGGAAGTTGCAAGGAACCAAAACACATATTAGGCAAATGACTTACATGATGATGTGTCCTGGGATGGAACATACACAATCAAGAAATAATTATTGTCATGAATGCCCACTCTTCCTTCTTGATAATATCTGCATATCATTCAGGCTTTAGTTTAGGTTGCTCTTTCAAGAAAGACTTCCTTGACTCCTTTCACAATTAACATGCTTCTCCCTCGTGGATCCATTGCATTTTAGGATTACTACAATGGTAGCACTTAGAGTACTGCCTTGATACCGCTTTTAACATCTTGCCTTTATTATTAGTCTGAAACATTTTAAGGGCAGAGACTTAAAATTGTTCATTGTCCATAATGGAAGTGTGACTATTACTATTTTTTTTAAACTTTTTATTTTAAAATACATTTATATTTATAGAACAGTTACAAAAACGATACACCCATGCAGAGAACTCCAGCATACTCTCACCCCTGTTCCTAATACCTATATCCACTAATTTTAACATTTTGTCACCTTTGTTGTCTCTATCAATCCATTTTCTGAATGCTTGAATGTAGGTTGTACATATCATGTTCTCTGAATACTTAATACTACCATGTACAGTTCCTAAGAACAAGGATATTCACATATGTAACCACCTTAAGGGCAGTTACTAATGTCACACAATTTAGCATTGATAAAAAGCTTTATAGTCCATATTCCAATTTTTTTATATTTCCCAATAATGTCCGTTTAAGTCTTTTTTCCTCTTGTTAGATCTACCATCCAGGATCATGTATTGCTTTTAATTGTCATTGTCTCTTTAGTTGCTTTTTCTTTCTTCCTTTATTTTTTCTTCGAGTACATACAATGTACTTTCCTATCTCAACCACTTCCAAGCCTGCTATTCAATGGGATTAATCACATTCACAGTACTGCAGTACTCTCATCACCTTCCTTTACTTAAATTTTCTCATCTCCCCAGAATGAAACCCTATACCCACTATACATGTACTCTGCATTCCCCCTGTTCCCTGCCCCTGGCCTGTACTCTAATTTCTGTGTCTGTGAACTTAGATATTCTCTGATATATTGCTTGTAGTTACCATGGGGCTGAAATTTAACATCCTAAATCCATAACAATTTTATTTGTTTTAGTACCAGCTTAATTTCAATAGTATACACAACTCTCTGTCTGTATTCCTCTGCCCCTGTTTTAGTTTGTGAAGGTGCCAGAATACAATATACCAGAAACAGAATTGCTTTTAAAAAAGAAATTTAATAAGTTACAAGTCACAGTTGAAGCAGGGCATTTGAGGCTTGGAGCCATGATTTGGGTGACCTCAAGAGAACACGTTGGTACTGTAAACAGTGACTGCAATAAGCTGAGACTTTTTTTTTGTTTACCTCTCTTTGCCTTTTCCTCCTTGGTCTTGTTTTGATTGTTAAAGATAGAATAGGCAGGGTTTTTTGTTTGTTTGTTTTTGTTTTTATTTTACATATTTTCATTCCTCTTCCTTCACAGACTTTTAAAAAAATTTTTTATTAATAACACCAATCAGCATACAACACAAACATTCTTAATGTATGAACATTCTGTACTTGGTGTGCAATAAATGGCTCACAATATCATCACATAGTTGTATATTCATCATCATGATCATTTGTCAGAAAATTTACATCACTCCAGAAAAAGAAATAAAAAGAAAAAAGAGGGCGGGCAATGAATGGTGGCACAGTGACAGAGTTCTTGCCTGCCGTACCAGAGACTGGGTATTGCTGGTGCCTGCCCATGTGAAAAAAAAAAGAAAAAAAACTCATAGATACCATACCCTTTACCACTCCCTCTCACTGACCACAAGTATTTCCTGTTACCCAATTTATTTTAACATCTGTCCCTGCTATTAGTTATTTATTTCAATCCATATTTTTATTCATCTGTCCATATCGTAGATAAAAGGAGCATTAGAACAAGATTTTCACAATCACATATTCACTTTGTGAAAGCTGTATCATTATACAATCATCTACTGCAACACAACTCTACATTTTCAGGCACTTCCCTCTAGCCTCTCTAATACACCTTAAACTAAAAAGCGGTTATCTATGCATAAGAATAACCTTAAACTAAAAAGGGGTTATCTATGCTTAAGAATAACCTCCAGGATAACCTCTTGACTTTATTTGAAATCTGTCAGCCACTGACACTTTTCTTTGTTTCATTTCTCGCTTTCCTCTTTTGGTTGAGAAGGTTTTCTCAATCCCTTCATGCTGAGTCGCAGCTCAGTCTAGGACTTCTGTCCCATGTTGCCAGGGAGGTTTACACCCCTGGGAGTCATGTCCCATGTAAAGAGGGGGAGGGCAGTGAGTTTGCTTGCTGTGTTGGCTGAGAGATAGGCCACATCTGAACAAAAGAGGTTCCCTGGGGGTGACTCTTATGCCAAATTTTAAGTAGGTTTAGCCTATCCTTTGCACGGATAAATTTCAAACCTCAAGAGTGAGGGTTTGGCCTATTGTTTTTGTTGTCCTCACTGCTTGCAAGATTATCAGGCCTTCTCCAAATGGGGAAGATAAATTTTCCCTCTTTCTCATCATTCCCCCAAGGAGACTTTGCAAATACTGTTTTATTTACTGTTCAGATCACTCTGGGATTTTTCAGGGCATCACTCTGGACAAACCTACAAAATTTCATGCCCTGCTCAAGGTTCCATGTACTTATGGTGTTCAGTTAAACTGTATAAGTTATATTAGGAGATGCACTGGTCAAAATATAAATTTTGTACCAAATGAGTATTTTTTGCTTTAGTCTCACACATGAGTTAAAGCTTTAAAATATGTATTACCATCTGTAATGGTAATTACCATCTCCCTCTGTCATTCTCACAGAATAGGCAGTTTTTAATAAGTTATTAATGAGAGTTTTCTGAGTACAGGTCTTTTATATCCTTGGTTAAATTTATCCCTAGATATTTGATTCTTTTGGTTGCTATTGCGTATGAAATTGTCTTTCTTGATTTCCTCCTGAGATTGCTTATTATCGGTATATGGAAACACTACTGAGTTTTCTGTGTTGATCTTGTATCCCACCACTTGGCTGAACTTGATTATTATCAAAGGTCTGGTAGCTTTGTTGTAGATTTTTTTGGTACTTTCTATATATAGGATCATGTCATTTGCAAATAGTGAAAATTTTACTTCTTTTCCAATTTGAATGCCTTTTATTTCTTTTTCTTGCCTAACTGTTCTACTAGAGCATAGTAATTGGCAGAGTATTTTTGGTCAAAGGATTACAAAAATCATCAGGGCTCATTGGTTATCTGAGCATGTCGATTTTCTGACAGTTATGGCTGAAAAGTAATTCCATAAAAACCACCTAAAATCTAGATTTCAGATTGGTATTCCGTATCAAAAGCTGATAAGGCATTCTTTAGAAGATAATATCTATGCCTTCTCTTTGATCTACAATATTCACATTGTATTTAATGTGGGCCATGTATAAATTGGGCCCTCTAGGAGCTTTTGACATATCTGATAAATATGCTACTTCAAGTTACTTTATATCATCTCTTAAACAAAAAAAAGTTAAGGAGAGCTATAACCAACTGTATTTAAAAATATTTACGTTACATAATAATGCTTTTTCCCTGTAAGTAAAAACAACCAGGACTAGGTATCTCACCCACTGAAATTGGCACCAAGCAAATGTTCAAGTCATAAAAAAGCACTGGGAAACTTTGAACAAACATGTTATATAAGGAAAAAATTAATAGCAGTTTTGCATTTAAAGTCTATTTTGGCCTATAGTAGTAGTGTAGCTATCCCAACTCTTTTTTTGTTTACTGTTTGTGAAGAATATTTTTTTCAGTCTTTCACTTTGAACCTATTTGTGTCTTTGGGTCTAAGGTGAGTCTCTTGTAAATACCCTGTAGTTGAATTCTACTTTCCATTCTGCCAATCTCAGCTTTTTTATTGGGGAGTTTAATCTGTTGTTAGCATTTAGTGTTATTACTGTAAAGGCAGTACTTACTTCAGCCATTTTATCCCTTGGTTTTTATATGTTGTATCTTATTTTTGTCTTTCTTTTCATCCTGTTGATTACCCTTACCAATAATCTTCATTTCTACATTCTCTTCCAAGCCTCTCCCTTTTCTTTTCCTTTCAGTCTATACGACTCCCTTTAGTGTTTACTGTAGGGTAGGTCTCATGATGACAAACTCTCTTAGTTTCTGTTTATCTGAGATTAACTCTCCCTTGTTTGAAGGACAAACCTGTTGATATATCTTTCTAAAAGATAATAAGGGGAAGAAGATGTTTTTTCCTCAATTATTTGAATAGAAAAATAGAATTAAAGGTAAATTTAATTAAATTGTAGATTATAAAGTAGTGAACTATTAAATTTCTTTTTCCTAACCTTATGAAGAGATTTCCTTTCTAAAATAGAATAAGGATAAGATCATTTTACCATGCAAAATGCATTTTGCATGCATTTCCAGACATGCAAAGTAGTGAAGTCTGAAATTGAATTAGTGATGAGTACATAGAAATCTAAGTACTGAGAAATCAAGATTGCTGTTAATACAGGAAAAAAGACGAAGTTGTACAGGTAAGAAAAAGTAGTCATAGTTTTCTACTTGCATAAACTATGAATAATATTTACATTATAATAATAAAACTTTGAAAGTTGAGTTAATCAAAATAGTGATATAGCTAAATTGGGAGGTTGTAGATATGGGATGGCCAAATCCTTATCGTCTCTGAAGGAGACAATATGTAATAATACCTAAAACTGAAAATAGTCTGGAAGTAACATTAAAGCTATTTAGAGATATGGTGATAAATACCAAAATAGCCACCTCAAAGAGGTGAAAATGACTGCCTCTTGGAAGAACACAGAGATAGTTGTTTTCATCACAAAATTTGTAAAACTGTTTTGACCATTAACATGCATATTTACATTGGAGTAAAGAAAAACTTTTAAAAAATTCTTATTTGTTCCCTTGTCCTGTTATGCCAGCAGCTTGATGCTTTTCCTTTCCTGTTCTGTAATTCTTCACAGTGAATCTGTCCTGTCACATAAAGCACACACATAAAATTGATATTGATTGACTGACATTGTGAGTTCCCTTTCACAAATACTTTACTAAAACTTTAAAGTGAGAGGGAAGGTATGTTTACTGATTCTTTGGAGTAATGAAACTCCTATTTCCTAACCTGTTGATATATCTTTCTAAAAGATAATAAGGGGAAGAAGATGTTTTTTCCTCAATTATTTGAATAGAAAAATAGAATTAAAGGTAAATTTAATTAAATTGTAGATTATAAAATAGTAAACTATTAAATTTCTTTTTCCTAACCTTATGAAGAGATTTCCTTTCTAAAATGGAATAAGGATAAGATCATTTTACCATAACCATGTAAAATGAACAGTAGAATTAAAGGCAAATTTGTAAATTTTGAAATAATAAATTATTCTACTTTTACCCCCTCTTATTTCAAATTAACTCCAGGCCCAGTGTCCTTGTTATCTTTGTGGAGTAATAGAATCAATACTGCTAATTCCAGAAAACATCAGGAGTTTGCTGGACGTTTGAACTCTGTTAATAACAGAGCTGAGTTATATCAACATCTTAAAGAGGAAAATGGGTTTGTATTATTACAGAAATTGGTTTTGTTAATTGCCTGTATTATACTATAATACACTGCTTGTTTTTTGTGTTCAGCAATTTTTTTATTACTAATGTTATGGTAGACTATTAAAATGAAAATTATATATGAGCTCTCGTCATTATTTTAACTATGTTCTACCTCATTTTGTTGCTGAATTGATATGTTACCTGTAAAGAGATTCTTGGCATTCATAGACTCTAATTGTAGTGAATGTAACTTTTAAAGTATTTACTTCTTAGAATTTTTTTAATGATCAATAAACATCATATAGGGAAAAATCATATTAAAAAAACTTTATAAGCAATACTGAAATCTGTATTATATAATGGGGGAATATATTTTCTTATCAAGTAATATAGTCTTAGGAATATTGATTATTTTTTACTTTTAATCTTGAAATAATTTCAAATTTACAAGACAATTGTAAAAATAATACAGAATTTATGAAGAACTCCAACATACTCCCCTATCCAGATTCCAGATCTACCACTTTTAAATATTTTGCCACATTTGCTCTATCATACTATCCATCAATCTCTTCATTCATTTTTTAAATATTTGAGAGTAGATTGCATACATCACGCTCCTTGATCACTTAATGTGTATTTCCATGTACATTTCCTAAGAATAAGGTTGTTCATTTGTGCTTGTACCTTAAGTACAGTTACCAAGTTCAAGAAATTTTACATTGATATAAAGCTTACAGTCTGTATTCCAGTTTTTTCATATATCCTAATAATGTCCTTCTGGGTGTTTTCTCTGTCATTATTAGGTCCAGTCCAGATTCATGTGCTGCGTTAATTATCATTGCCTCTTTTGTTGCTCTTTTTTTAATTTAAATTGTAGAAACATATTTACAACATTAACCTTACCATCCTAACCACTCCCAAACATGCCATTCAGTGGTATTAATCATATTCACAATTTTGCGCTACTCTCAGCCCCATCCTTTAGCAGAACTTTCCCATCACCCCAAAGAGAAACTTTACATCCACTAGGCATTACACCCACTAGGTATTAATTCCCCATCTGCTGGTAACCTGTACTGTACTTTGTACGTCTACCAATATGCTTTTTTTTTTTTTTTTTTTTAGCTATTTCGTGTAAGTGGAATAATGTACTGTCTGTCCTTTTGTGTCTGGCTTATTTCATTCAACATGATATCTTCCAGGCTTATCCATAGTAGCATGTATTAGAACTTCAAAAAGTATTGACTTTTAACTGTAAAATGTCAGTTCTGATTATTTTAATCTATTTTTTAGAAGAAACCTTTTAAAAAATGTATTGGTAAAGGAAATTCTTTAGTGGGAAAGGAAATAAATCCTTGACTAAATGGTGGGAGGTTTTTCATGGTTTTGCTTGAAGAAGGAGAGTCATAGAGTGAAAAAAAAACAGTGGCCTTTGAAATGTAACCTTGGGAAAGTTACTAAATTTCCCTGGGCCTCAATTTTCACCCATCTGTAAAATGAAAACAAGGAAGTTGGACTAATTAGAACCCTAACTTTAGTTCTTTGTATTGGTGGTGGTCTTTTTTATGAATGTAGTAGATTTTAATTTTCATGTGAAAGTTGGATAATTAAGGAGGAAAATTTGGGTGTTAGTGAGTGCTTTATTTTACTAATTCTTTTTTTTTTTCTCTCTCCTGGTTTTCAGGATGGAAACCACAGAAAATGGAAAAGCCAGCCGGCAGTGAAGCGTGACTTGAGGAACTAAATTTAGTAGATTCCATAAATATTTTGTGCAGAATTTGATACAAGTACTTTTACAGCAAGATTGTATAGTTATGTTGCCTGGACTGGTTTTTACATTTTTAAAATATTTCAGCTAACTTTATCTTTTTTGTACTAATTGTAAAATTGGCACATATGTCAAAAATATACATTTAAGATTTGTCCTTCTAAATCACACAATTTTATTTTATGGTAAAGGATGTTCCTCTGGAAATGTTTTTTAAAAAAATTCATAGGCTTCTCTTTGCCAAATAAAACTCAATATATCTAAAATGTGAAACATTGGAGTATTACTTTAGGAGAAAGACATTCATTTGATTACTGTCGACAGCTTTTAAAATTTTATCAAATTTAGGTGAGATATGCAATATTTATTACAAAATTTTGCCTATTAATCGCATCACAATGATTTTCAAAAAAAAGAACTTTTTTGTTTATTTTGTGTTTTATTTTAAATTATTTGCCTGTGTGTTTTTTGCCCATCTAAAAGCAACTTTTAGATTGTTGGTATAGATTTCTGTTTACTAGTATTGGGCTGTAACATTTCTTTTCTGCTAAAAATTTACCATCCGTTGACTTTTCATATCATATAGAAAGAGAAATAAAAAGGAGATTTTTCTTTACAGGTTTAGAAGAAAGTAATACTAAGTCATTTGTTTTTATCAGTTGATAGAATCTAGGACTCCTTGTCTTTCAGAAGTGTCATGGGTATGTGGTGTATGTCTGGAGACTGTTCTTCCTGTGCTTTATCAAGAAGCTCATAACATGTTACAAAAACATGTTTTTCAATGCTGAATGATACTTCTAGCCTTGCCATTTTTCTTTTGAGAGTTTTTGAAAAGGAGGGAAAAGCTTTTCACTTAAATACAGTGATTCAATTTTGGGATTTTATATTTCTATTAAAAAAATAAATTGGTATTTAAATATGGGTTCAGCAGGCCTCCTTGTCAACCTAGTGTAATTTACTTTGCTCTCCTTTTTAACCCCCTGTCTCATTCTCAGCCCTAGCATCTCTCCTCTTCCCTAATAGTGCCATTTCTAAATTCCTTCACACTATGTTCAGGTATACATGTATCAAGATCTTACACTTGGAAAGACTTAAGGAGCTGTAACCCAGTACTGAATTATTTGATAATATTTACTTCTAGTTGGACTCTGGCCTTTTTGTCTCTTAACCTTGATAACCAATTTTCAACTTGGACCGAATTGGGGTTCATTGTTTATTCTTTGATTCAGAGTTCTTTCCTTCACAACCCATCTTCATAAACTAGCATCTTGTTTTACCTTCCTCAACTTATGATTCTTCCTTTCTCTACTAAGGTCATGCTACTTATTGATAGTCTTGTCTACTTCTAAATTTCCATTTTTAGATACTGTTTATGGACTCTTGTTTCTGTACTCTACCAATAAGAGGAATATCTGTGGCTGTATTTTTGAACCACCATACGCCAGTAGTTGCCTGTATTATTCCATATTGATTGCTGGACTCTCCAGCTGATTCATTCTGCCTACTTGACTAGACTTCTTTTGAGCACCTGAAATTAAGTGCCTCCATACCCCGCGCAGAAAGTCAGTCTATGCTTGATCTTATCTCAGGATACATATTACAACCTCTTGGTGGACTGATGATTTTAGGACACAAATAGAAGAATGGCCATTAGTTTTTGGTTCTTTTAAAACAAAGTACATATGGAAGACTAAGTATTAAAAATCAGCATGAACAACATACAGCTCGGTTTTGAAACAGAGCCATTAATTGTTTGAGTTCTTGATTACTGAACCTGTATTCCTAACTTTATGGTATTCAACCAGGCACCAGGCAAAATAGTCTCCTTATTTTGTTCAAGATTGTTTTATGAGGCATTTAGTTACTGAATTAATATCTTTGGCACATTTCAGTTAAAGTCACCAGTACAATTGGACAAATATGTATTATTACAAAAGCATCGAAGTGCTAATTTTGTTATAGAGGTGCTACTAATGTGAGCAAATACATAACTTTCCATATGGTTGTAAAGATTTGAAGTGTTAGACTTAATTTATGAAACTCTAGGGTTTGAATTTATACTTTTCTGGATTGATTTCATTGAGATCTATTATTTTCACACTTTAAATGACTATATGAACAATATGAAATTGCCATTTTTATCTGAAAAAGTAATCAAATTTTTGTAATTCCATGTGGTTCAATCTATATATTTGTCTTTATGCCTTGCCTTAATATTCGTAGAGATGGTAAATTTAGCATCATATGTATATTGAAACAAGGTCTTTCTAGTGAAAGTTGCAAACTTGGTTTAGTATCTGATAAAATTTTCCTACTTGTAACATTTTGAATGAATGTCAGTCATGACTGTTCTGAATCAATTGAAAATGAACAAGAATCACAGGTGAAAAGGTGGCATTGAATTAAAAGGCCCCTATAATCTCTTGATCAGGAATGGGTTAATAAGCAATGAACAGTTTAGATCAGTATATTAAAAAAAAAAAGAGAGAGAAAATAAGCTATTTTAAAATAAATGTTGCATTAAATTTATATACTTAAGTTCAAGAACTGTCCTTGGGGATCATGTTTAAAGGAATAGAAGAGAAAAAAACAAAGGTCAGAGAGGTAGTACTAAAGAAATGCCATAGGAGCTGCAGAAATGTAGATGTTCAGAAGGTTTAGAACCGAGACAAGGCATTTGTATATGCCAGGAAAGAAGCCGATAATTTGTTCCAAAAGGCTATTGTTATGGAATGGTGGGAATAAAAACTAAATTGTAACTGTTGAAATGTAACTTGAGTGAAGTTAAGAGTGTATGAGCTCTTTCAAAAGAATGTAGCAAAGAAAAGTGTCCTTGCCAGTTATGGTAGCTTGATAAGAGAATAGAATTGAGGGAAGGTTTGTTTGTTGTTTAAATTTTGATCATCTCATCACAGTGTGATGATCTTGTTTGTTAGCTGATGGTGAGACTTTGATGGTGAGGTAAAAAATTCCATAATTGTTTGCCCATATATAGAAAACCTTTTTAACTTATTGAAGTATTTATTATTTATTGTTAAATTATTCATGCCTTTTCTGAAGCTTGTAATGAGTAACTTGGACTGGCATTTTATGGCATTTTTCACATTTGGAGATGCTTTTGCTAATGGTGGAATTACTTGCTGTAACAGATGAGTCATTACACTATTGGTTTATGGTAGTGGTGGCCTGAATTACATTAATTCATAATTGACCATCAGGGTTTTCAAAGGGAAATAAGTGATTAGAATTAATCAGTAATAAGTTTATACAGTTAACACAGAGAATGAATCATTTATTATCTTTTAACAATTTGATTTAGTGATTATTTTACCTAATTGCTAAATCAGTTGTCCCTGTTTCTCATACAGTTGTTGAGGCATTTGGATTTCCAATAACATTACTCACTTTTCTTCTGCTAATGATATCTATTTCATAATGGAATGACGATTGATATTTTGGACACTGGAAGAATGGCTGCTCTTGTTTCTATGACAGCGATCACATTTTCTCTGTAAGGGTGATGTTGAAAAGACAGTGATACCTGTCTCTATATAGATGGGTATAGATGGAACTTCACACTCCAGAATGGGTGGCTTTTGATGCCTTAGCACAGACGTTTCTTGGTCAGTTTTATTATGGTTCTCCTTTTGAAACACCAGGACTGAGAAACAAGGAAAGTCTTAATGGTTCTTACAGAAATGGTTAAGCTGCAGTTGCTGCTGCTGCCTCAATCAGTAGACATACTTAATAACAAAGCCAGAAGGACATTTCTGATTCAGGGGGTAATGTCGATGCTAGATGAGACTAGAATACTGTTTTCAATTAGTAACTTACTGTCTAGGTCCAGTGTGAGGCAGATTCCACTGTATGTGATGTTCTCAGTTGTGCTAACTTTGTTTTCTGGTAGTATGGCATATGTAAAATTTGGATGGACATTGCATCAGGCCTCTTTAGTTTAAACATTATTTCCTGAATTTTCCTTTTAGAACACCATTTCAGGGAACTGCCAGTGACTAAACGTAATGCTCTGTTATACCAGGATATAATAGTAGATCCTTATGTCAGGGTAGTTAATCCTGATACTCAGGGTTACTACAATTTAGATGACAGTCAATGAGTTTAGCAAAAAAAATAAGCCAACCCTTTCTTCTATATAAGTGAGTAGAAACAGTTTGTTTTTTGTTTTGTTTTGTTTTGTTTGCATGCAGAGGGTAAGGTGTGGCAGGGAATACTTCTGGGCAACTTGAATTCAGTGGTTTAAAGCATCTAACCAGCCTCCCAAAATAAGTGGCACAAAGAATAAATTCCTGAGGGGAACATTGGAAATCCAGTTCTAGGGGGATATTCATTTAATATTTGATGAATCTTCATTAAATTACAGCCAGCTTCTCAGGCCTGAAGAATATTCATTTACTGATTTTATTGGAAGTGTCAAGTGAGTTGAGTGCCATGTTCCTGATCATAAAATATGTCAGAAGGGGTTGGAAAATTAAATCTGTGCCTGATAGTTGGCTATTATTAATTGAATTAGATTAACAACTGTTGGAAATGTTTTGGAATGACCTAGAAGGAGATAAGAAGAAACAAATTTCAACAAATATCACTCTATTTAAATATTTAAGATTTTCTTGATGATTAACTTTCCCCCATTTTCACTTCTTTTGATCTGATTTGTATATGCAAGTGGGAAAGCATCTTTAGATATTCAATAGATAAATGTATGCTTTAGTAAGCCCTTCTGTATTCTGTATTTGAGTATCACATAAGCAACGCCAGAGAGGAGTAAAATGTGCTGACGTCTTTCATCTCTGTTTTAATCCTTTGGTTTGAGGCACTTTGTCCATCAATTCAAGGGTCACTTCATCTCAGGTCTTGTCTGTCCACCCTTTTCTACCCTCTATTCTCTCCCTCATCTCCCTCTCTTCTTCATTGTCCCTCTTATCCTCAGGTGGTAAGTTTTGTACTACAGCCTTGATGCTGCTTCTACATTTTTATGGAGTTTGTTAGTCTCCAAGTTTTCTAATACTTTTTAGTCTTATAGTATGGTCTTGAAATTGGCTCATTAGCAGCAGAACATCTAAGTCTGGGTTTGGGAGCTTCAGGAAAAACAGCATTTTAGCAATGGGCCAAAATTCCTACACTAATTTCTCTCTGTGTGTGTGTGTGTGTGTGTGTGTGTGTGTGTGTGTGTGTGTGTGTGTGTGTGTGTGTGTGTGTGTATGGTTAGAAAGTTCAACAGAGAAAAATTTAAAAGCTTGGGACATAAAGTTTGTACTGTTGAACAGAGAAATAGTAATGGATTAATGTTCTTATTCCAGTTAACAATTTAAATCTCAAAGAAGCTAGAAAACGGGCCATGGTTTAAATCTCAAAGAAGCTAGAAAACGGGCCATGGTGGCTCGGCAGGCAAGAATGCTTGTCTGCCATGCCAGAGGACCTGGGTTCATTTCCTGGTGCCTGCCCATGAAAAAAAAAAAAAGAAGCTAGAAAACAATGCAAGCTCTGCATAGGTATTGTTTGGTGCTGTCTGAGAAGGAAGATGAGGTGGCTGATTATTACAAAAATGGTGATATAATGCATATAACAACTGCAGACGACTCCAGATATTGAGGGTAGCATTTGGGTGGAGAGAAGAGTGTCATTCTATTGGAAAAAACAAAACAAGAAGACTGAGGAGAAATTGCTCAATGAAAAGACTATTTTAAAATGAGATTGGCAGTGTATAGTCTCACTACTAGAGAGAGAAATTTCTATTGAATTTCAAACAGGTTAAAGTTTCATCACCCTTACCATTCCTTGGTGATAGAATTGCTTGCTTGGGTGTGGCAAATCCTCAGGTTTCTGAAATTCAGAATGGAGAACATAGGTTATCAGAATCTTTGTTGCTTGAAGCAGTTGATATTTAGCAAAAGGCAAACTGGTTGTAACTTGTCTAAATAATGTTTCTGGCAAATCTATAGTGAATTCAGATGAAACAGTGGGCACTTATTTAAGAATTTTAAGTTTATTAATTCAAGCATAGAAAATATCCCCCCATTATAAATTAATAAAAAAATTTCTGTGAAATTTTCCATGGAAGTTACTATACAGTATGCTTCAATATAGGATTTAAGCACATGTAAGGGAATGGATCACTTTCATGTGGGTTATCCAATTACAGAAGATGAACAGAGAAGATAACAGTTTACATTTAATGAGCATTTACCATGAGCTTGCTGCTCTATTAAGTGCATTATTTCATTTTGTCCTCATATCAAATACCTGAGGGTAATTATTATCTTCATTTTATGAAAGTTAGAAGTGAAATATGTAACTATCCAAGGTCAAACAACTAGTAAATTATAGAACTAGGTTTCCAATCCTGATCTTTCTGATAAACATACTGAGTTTTTAACCACCATACTGCCTGTGTTTGCAGTGTATGTCATGAGATAGATATGCTAAAGTAGAGAGGATGGCCTTGACTATCAGTAGAGACTGAATCTGTTCCAAGAATTTTTAACTGTGGTGGACCATGAGATTGCAACAGATGATTAGATCTTTCTGAGGTTATTTAGGAATAGTAATAATTTGACAGCGTGCGGTCTAAGTGATAACTTGGTAGTTTCTATAGTTTGTGAATCTGATAAATCTGTACATTGAATTTAATGTATATAGGCCATAAGATGTATACTGTTACTTTGTTGACTTTGCTTACATATTTCCTTAATTTTTTCCTCCTCAAAGTAATGCAAGTTCCTTATAAAAATAATGGAAAATACAGAAAAATATATAGAAGATAATCAAGTATTCATAAGTTAATACTAAGTACTTACTGTTTTAGCCTTAACATTTAGTTGGTTACAACATGTTATTATATAGATTCACTAGAAAAATATGGCAAAGAGAAAACTAAGTAAACCACTACAATCTTACCTTGCATATTGTTAAAGTCAGGTATAGTCCTGTATCTTCTTGTCAGTAATTTCATGGAGGAATGTGGATAACCATTTCAGTAGAATCCAAGTTAAACATTGGGTTGCCTGGCAAAATTTTGCTAGTTTTTCAGAGTCCACTGAAAGCTAATTGTTCTAAACTTGAATACCAGTAGCCCATACTTTCCTGTATCCCAAGTGTATTTGCAAATTTGGGCAACTCAGCAAGGGAAAATTCAGATAAATAATGTAACTTAGTAAATGACAAGTTCTCCTTCAAATAGGTTTGAGTTCTCAGAATTATATCACACAGAGAGCCTCCCTCTAAGAGGCTGTTAGTGAAAAAAAGCAATATCCAAGAGCAAAAGAGTTTAGTCGGGTTTTCTGTTCCATGCAGATTTTATATATACTCGTGCCAGGTGGGCCAGGTGGTGAAATTGTTTTTGTAAGAAGGGTGTGTGAATATATTGAGTGTTTTCAGGAGTCTCAGGTATGTGATTAATATTCCTCTGTAGGTGTTGCTTTTAGCTGGCTTGATAGGGGTAATTGGCCAAACTCAAAGGGAAAATAAGAGGCTACCAATGTCTCCCTTGCTGAAGCTGTCAAGAGATTGTCAGATGACTGTACAAATCTTTCCAGGTAGATTGGGACAGAGCCACTCCATTTACTGAGAAATATCATCGAAGATGGTATTTCTGAAGGTGTGACTATATCTTGCATTACTTCCTCAGATACCGAGGACTTAAGAACATGACAGAAGTTGGATAAGGCAAAGAGAGCATGTGAAAACCAAGCTCGACTAGTTGATTCTGTGACACAGGTAAAATAGGATGTTTATGTGTTTTCGATTCTGTGAACTAGTGTGTGCCCCTTTATTCTCCATTCTGTAGAGTCTAGTTTTTCTAGTATCAGTGACACCATAGAAATTCTACTCTGAAGGAAGTCAGAATCTGTGCATGAAGTAATTATTAATACCATACAAGGAATGGCCTCAGGAAAAGCAAGAGGATATTCAAGATTTATAGTCAGAGGAATTTCCTTTACTGGATTCAGTAATGTTACCATATGCAGTGGCTTTTTTATCTTCTGCCCAGATCACTCTTGGATGTATCAGGGCGTCCCACTGACCTGTACAAACCAACAAGATCTCACTCCCTATTTAAGATTCCTTGTAATTATAGTATTTGAATAAAATGACCATACAAGTTAAATTAGATAGTGTGCTACAGAAAATATAAATTTTGTACCTAATAAACATCTGTTCGTTTGTTCTCACACAGTAGTTGAAGTTCTAAACTATATTCAATATCATTCTTTACCCTTTAGTCTGATTTACCTTAGACCTGTCCAGATCAGTCTCATTCATATCTCTAACTGAAGTCTGATACCTTTTTCAGCTTTTTAAACAGTTGCTGTATGGAGTAATGCTGACTTTCATAGCTGCAGAACTCTAGCTCTGAGTCTCATGTGTCACACAGATACCTGAAGTTCCAGAGAATGACCGGGTTGTACACAAAGAGCTCAGTATCTCAGAATTTAGAAATCATAGTTAATCTCCAGGACAGATGTGACTGCTATAAAAGCTTACAGTCTAGGAACCTTTACAATAAGTCTTCCCTTGATAATCTGTTCTCTCAGATTCAGTTCTCGGAGATTGCTCATTAGAGTTGGTCCATATTAGTGAGGTATTAGAATTAGTCCATATTAGTGAGTCAATAATGCTTGTCTTTTCGTGTCTGGTTTATTTCACTTAGTGCACTGTCCACAAGTTCCATTCATCTAAGCTCAAGCCTCACAACTTCGTTCCTTCTTGCGGCTGCTCACTAGTCCATTGTATGTATATACCACAATTTACCCTTCTGTTCATCAGTTGACATACCCTTAGGCCACTTCCATCCATTGCAAATCATGACTACTGCCTCCATAAACACCAGTGTGCAAATGTCCATTCATGTCCCTGCTCTCAGTTCTTCCAAGTATATACCTGATAACAGGGTTGCAGGATCATCTGACAACCCTATACTTAGCCTCTTGTGGAACCACCACAGTGCCCTCCAGAGGTGAATAGGTACATCTCCACATTTTCTCCAAAACTTGTATTCTTTCTGTTTATTTGTTATTATTTATTTTTTGTATGCTTTGTGATGGGGGTCACATTTCAGTCTTTTTCCATGTGAATATCCTGTTATCGCAACATCATTTGTTGAATGCTTTGTTTTTGTTTTTGTTGTTTTTGAGGGCAAGGGCCTGGAATTGAACCCACATCTCCCTCGTGGCAGGTGAGAATTCTACCACTGAACCACCTTCTTTCTGTTTATTTAAAGCGGTTTTATTCATGTATCACCCTAAGTAAACAATCAAAGATTCCTGGTATAAACATATAGTTATGCATTCACCACTACAATCTATATGAGAACATTTCCATTTCTCCTCAAAGAAAGAAGAGGAAAAAACAAGAAAAAGGAGAAACACCACTACCACCAAAAATCCCATACTCCTCCCTTATATCCCCCTCTTATTGACATTTAGCTTGGGTATATTGTCTTTGTTACACCTACTGGAATCATATCACAATGTGTTGATTATAGACCCTAGTTTTCATTGATTGTATTTTTTCCCGCATACCATCTATTTTAGTCAGAGTTCTTTAGAGAAACAGAACTAACAGGAGTTATCTGTAAATATAAGATTTATAAAGGTGTCTCATGCAACCATGGGAAAGGAAGAGTTCAAAATCCGTAGGGTAAGCTATGAAGCTGGCAGCTACAATGAAGGGTCTGGATGAACTCCATAGAAGAACTCGCTCACTGGCTGAAGAAGCGATGAAAGAGTCTTTCTTCTTCCTATAAAGACTTCAACTGGTTGGATTATTTTATGGGGGGCACACCTTAGTTGACTGCAGATGTAATCAGCCTTGGATTCAATCAACTGACTGATGATTTAATACACCAGCCTTCCGGTTTATCAACCAGCCATGAAATATACTTATAGCAATGCCAGGTCAGTGCTTGCCTGACCAGACAAGTGAGCATAATCACTTGGTCAAGTTGACACCGAACCTAACCATCACATCATCCCATTTTCAACACCTTGCACTATTGACAGTCGTTTGTTCTCCCTCATGTAAAAACCATTCTTATATTTGTGCATTTACTCACTATCATTAACCACTCTAGGTTTTGCTAAGTTATACAGTCCCAGTCATTATTTTTTTCCTCTGGTGTTGTACATGCTCCTAGCCTTCCCCTTTCAACCATACTGACATTCAGCTTTGTTCAATGTGCTTACAATATTGTGCTGCCATCAGATAATATTGGGTTATTCTTTTGTGGATCCTTACAATCAATCCTGTGAAATACTCTATGCTCCTTCAGCATCAATGCCCAATTTCTACCTTCCTTCTATCTCCTTATAATCTTTGTTCTCAACATTAACTCTCAAAAGTTGCTCATTAGTGTTGTTACATATCATTGAGACCATACAGTATTCTTTTGTGTCTGGCCAACTTCAATCAACATAATATTCTCATGGTTTGTTGTTGTTGCGTGCATCGTGACTTTGTTCTGATATATCATATGTTATTTTTTCTCTCTTTTTCTCCCTTACTGATAGTCTTAATTTCTATACCCTTCTACAGACCCCTTTCTCCTGTCTTTTCCTTTCTGCCTGTAGTGCTCCCTTTATTATTTCTTGTAGAACTGGTCTCTTGTTCACAACCTCTCCCAGTGCCTGTTTGTCTGAAAATATTTTAAACGCTCCTTCATTATTGAAGGGAAATTTTGCCAGATATAGAATTCTTGGTTGGCAGTTTTTTCTTTCAGTATCTTGAATATATTATACCACTGTCTTCTCACCTCCGTGGTTTCTGCTGAGAAATTTGCACATGGTCTTAACAAGTTTCTCTTATATGTGATGGATTGCTTTTCTCTTGCTGCTTTCAGAGTTTTTTTTTTTTTTTTTTTTTGACTTTGACATATGACAATCTGATTAGTAAATGTCTTGGACCTATCTGTTTGGGATATGTTACACTTCTTGTATGTGTAATTTTATGTCTTTCATAAGAGATGGGAAATTTTCTGTGGTTATTTCGTCTGTTATTCTTTCTGCCCTTTTTAAGTTCTCTTCTTCTGGAACACCTATAACATGTATATTTGTGCATCCTTCATGTTGTATTTCAGTTCTCTGAAACCCTGATCATGTTTTTTCATTCTCTTCCCTATCTATTTTTTTTGTATGTGAAAGTTCCAGGGTAGGTAGAGATTGGAGATGTGAAGCAGAGACAGAGACATGACACTGGCAGTGGGGGAAGGAAGCTTTATTACAGAGGGACAGCATGGAGAGTTGATCTAAAAAATCAACTCTTACCTGCCTGGATTTGAGTGGGAGTTTTAAAGAGAGTTGGGGTAGATTTCTCATAGGTGGGTCCTTGGGAGCTTGGCAGCCTTCCAAATTGATGAAACCACAGTTCTGCAAGGTTGTAACTGCAGGAGGGGGAATGTTTGGGCAAGGGAGTTTTATCACAAGAATGCTGCAAGGTTGTAACTGCCAGGGGATGGATGTTGTGTACAAGGGTCTATCACCAGAATACAGTTGCTGGAGGTGGGGGCCAGAGAGTTTTGAGATGTTGAGTCTCTGCAGTGGTATTTTCGTCCTTGCTTGTTTCTCTGGTACAGCTCTCACAGTATGTAGGAATAGCTAGCTCACTAATCTTTTCTTCTGCCTCTTAAAATCTGCTGTTGTAATTCTCCATTGTGTTCTTCATCTCTTCTATTGTGCCTTTCATTCCTATCAGTTCTGCCATTTGTTTTTTCAAGCTTTCAAGTTCTTCTTTATGGTTGCCCAATGTCTTTTCATATCCTCCATCTCTTTTGCCATATCTTCCCTCAACTCATTAATTTGACTTTTGGATTGATTTAACATGTTTGTTTGAATATCTTTAATTAGTTGTTTCAACTCCTGTATCTTGTTTAAAGTGTTAGTTTGTTCCTTTGAGCCATATCTTCATTTTTCCTAGGATGGTTTATAATTTTTTGCTGGTTCTTAGGCATCAGATTTCCTTGATTAGTTTATCTTGGAGGTTGTTTTCACTCTTTCACCTGGGGTTTTCTTGTTGATTGGCTTTGTTCTCTATCTGTTCTTTGGCATTCAGTTCAGCTTATTTTGGACCTCTAGCATACTTCTGTTTAACTGATCAGAATTTTTCAACTCTTGTTTTTCTGGTTCTTGCCTTGCCTACATGGAACCTTTTTTTTGAGATAGTCTCCTCAGATATGATTGACCCCAATCAGATTTTCCTAGACAAGGCAAGCTCTGGTCTCAGGAGGATGGTATAATCAGTATCAAGTTTCCATGAGGGAGAGACCCAGCAGGTTTTCTGTCTTTCCTGTGGAGCCTCTATCTAGACTCTGTGTTTTTCTTATCCTGCCCAGCAAGTGGCACTTCTCAGCCTACCAGTGTAAAGTGGCGTGGAGCCTTTGATTTTCAGTCTGCCAAGGGACATGGTTGAAACGGGCTGAGGTAGAAGGCAAACTTACCTTTTCTGATTCCCAGCCCCTGGTGTCTGAATTCTCTAAAGAAGGGTTGCCACTTGAGCTGGGCCCCACCCCCTTTATTGGGGAAGAAACGCCCTTTGGGGAGTTAGCTCCTTCACTTGACTTTTTACTTTAACTTAGCCTTTGCCTGGTTAACACTCACAATTGAAAATGTCTGAGGCTTTCTGTAATGAGCTACTTAGAATACTTTAAAAAAAAAAAAAGAAAAAGATAAGAGAGAGGAGAAAAAAGTCCCTTTTCAGAGCCAGTCTCCCCAGTCCCCAAGGTTTAGCAGTCAAGAGCTGGAGTTGGTACCTGGCAATATGTGCCCCTTTTGTTGGGACACAGCCGTTTTCCAGTATTCTGAATTCAACTGACTCCAAAAGTCTTCTTTTATTATTTTTTTTCCTTCATCATCCCCATCCCTTCTCAACTGGGAGAGGTCTCAGGGTTACTTTCCCACATTCTCTGGGTTTATCTGTGCTTGTATTAAGCTGTCCAAATTTGTTCATTTAAACTACAGTTGTAGCTTAGTTGAGCTGTCTTCCTTTGCTCCTAGTAGAAACTGTTTCTTCTTCCTATTGGAAGAGTCTCCAACATAGCCTGCCATGCCAGTGGGGAAGGGGTACCAGCCTCTGCATTTTGGGTACTTTATTTACAGTTCTCAGCCCTTCCACCCTTTCCAGACTGGTATGTGATGTGTGTCTGGTTGCAGATGCCCCTCAAACAGTTGTCCCAGACAGTTCCTGGCTATTTACTACCTGTTCTAGAGGACTAACTAAATTCCACACCTCCCTACACAGCCATCTTGCCCCACCTCCAATAGATTTTTTTTTAAACCAACCTCTTATTGATGAATCCTTTGACTGTTTCCAGTCTTTAGCAATTACAAACAAATCTGAAAACAATAACTACATAAGTCATTTTTGTGCAGTTTATATGCATAATAAATTCACAGACATAGGATGACAGGGAGAAAGAAAATGCTTTTATAATGTTGGTAGATACTACAAAATTGCACTCGGTAGTCCTTGGGCCACCTTGCTCTGCTGGAGGACTAGGACAAGATTTTTTATTTTGCATAACTGATAGGCTAGCCTTCTTTAGACCATTTATGACATTTGTTTTTAAATAATTTCAATTTATTTAAAATCACTGACATTCCTAGTGCCTGTCTATGCAAAATAATAATGATAATAATTATGAAATCCTGACAAAAAATACGCAACCAGTTTCTGAAAAAGACCAAAGATGATTTGGGGTTAATAGTCTACACAGCAATTGAGACATCTTAATCTATCATCAGTTTTCTGGGCTGGATGAGCCATTGGTCTGACACAAGTCATATTCTTTTACTGAAGAGGGGCCTTCTAACAAGATCTACTTCTTGTTTTGAAATATGCTACCCTAGAACTCAAATGGATCATGGAATGGAAGTGTTTCTATTTTCATGCAGAATTGGTTAATGCAAAATTACAGACACTAATCTACTGTTAACTTGCAACTAAGCTAGTTACTTTTAACTTAGCTGGACTATGTAGCTTTTAGAGTAAACTTTTATCCTTTATGCTCCTGTCATAAAAATCATGGTTAACTTGATTTGCAACTCTAAATCTGATGCTCCTATGTGTTTTAATGTCGTGCGGTATGTGCTTTGTGTGTTGATTTGTGCACCTGTATATGTTTGTGAGTTGGTTTGTGTGTGTGCGTGTATTACTGTACTTGTCTTTTTTTAAGAATAGAGTCATTAATATCTGAAACTCCAAGCAACAGAAGCATTCGTCTATGCAGTTTACACTGAAACCATTTCCAGCCAACTTTCTTTCAGTTAAAGAATACTCTGTAAATGTTTTAAATTTTATATTTGTTTTTAATGTACAGCTTCCTCAATTGCTTATTAAGAAACTAGAATTACTACTTAAAAGAGGTTTTGCTCACTTACCAATATATTTCAACAGGGTATTCAGTCTCAGAAATATGAAATAGGCAGGTTTAATGGTGACTCTCTCCCTTTCTCTGCCTTAAGGGTCTTTCTTCTCCCTTTATTCTTAGATATTAAGTAACTTTGTGCTGCCCTCCTTACCCTATAGAAAAACAGACAATGTTTCTTCTCTGTGGTTTGAATTTTTTTAACTGCGTGCAGGTACTGTTCTCATTTAAACTCAAAATATATAAATTAATAAGAGGAAGTCTTCATGCTACTCATACTCCTGCTGTTCCACCTTCTCCAAGTAAAGACAGTGATGCTATTTAGGGAATTTCATAATGAAGTAGGTTGTTTCGTGTTTGTTTTGGAAATGTAATGTTAAATTAAAATTCTCACCTTCATCTCTTCCCTAATTCAATAGAAAATATGCAATAGCATGTCTCAACATTTTTCCCAATAGTTCATATTAACCATAATAGCCCCTCAAAAACAAAGAGCTATTTTAGGGTTGGTGAAAATGTCTCTGAGATCTTAATCCCATGGATGAGGGCCTTGAGCAGCATAGGAGAACAATTTCCCTCAAGTCTTTAAATAACTTTGTAGGATGAACATGCGAAAATATATAATAATATAAGAATTCATGTGTCCCTAAAACTCTATTGAAAAAAAAATCCCACAAGATTTATCTGGGACTCTTAAAAGAATAAATTAAAATATGTTTAAAAAAGACCCACAAAACAATGTACAAAACCCTTCCTTAGAGTCAGCTTCATTCCCACTTAAGGCATCAGTAATTCTGCTTCCCAGCATCCCTGTTCCCATTTGGTAGTAACAGCCTTCTTTAGGGAAAATTTCCCTTCCCTACCTCATGAGTTGCTGATATAGCTGCCAATCATGGTCACCCATCTTTCTGGTCAAAGGGGTGAACTAATGACTCAGGCCTGTCAATTATAATACTAGGTTTGGATAGGAGACCCAGGCTTGGCCCACCAAGTCCTTTTCTGGAATTTTTTTTTTTATGAATTATAGTGTATTTCTAATGTGTTAATTTAAATTCTTTTGAAAGCATAAGACATGATGATTTCATTTAAAAATATCAATATTTATTCCTTTTTAAACATTTTAAATTGTGAAATATAACATATATACAAAAAAGCAATACATTTCCAAATATATTTTAACAAGTAGTTATAGAACAAAAATGTTAAAGTTTGGTATGGGTTACAGTTCCACGATTTTTCTTTTTTGTTTCTAGCTGCTCCAAGACACTGGAGACCAACAGAAATATCAATACAATGATTCAGCAGTCATACTCATTTGTTAAATCCAATCTTCTCTGTTATATTCTTTCTCCTCTTTAAATGACATATATACATAAAAGCAATTAATTTTAAAGTACATTGCAACAATTAGCTGTAGAAAAGCTTTCAGTGTTTGGTACGGGGTTACAGTTTCACAATTTTAGGTTTTTATTTATAGCTGCTGTAAGGTAATGGAGGCTAAAAGAAATAGCAATATAATGGCACAGCACTCATAGTCATTTGTTAAACCGGACCTTCTCTGTATAACTCCACCATCATCTTTGATTTTTCTCCTACTCTTTAGGAGTATTTGGACTATTCCCATTGTAATTTTTTCATGTTGGAAGGGGCTGTTGATAATATGGGGTGAGGAGGTGGAACTAGTCGATTTTCTCGAAGGGCTAGCCCCTCTGCATATCAGGACTTATCTGGGCCAGGGATCCATCTGGAGGTAGGTTTTGGAGAGTTACCCTAGTGCATGGAAGCTTTGTTAAATCTTATATAATGCCCTAGATATTCTTTAGGATTGGCAGGAATGGTTTTGTTTGGGGTTTGGCAAGTTATGATAGGTAGCAATGTCCAACTGAAACATGCATAAGAATGACCTCCAGAGTAGCCTCTTGACTCAATTTGAACTCTCTCAGCCACTGAAACTTTATTTATTATACTTCTTTTCCCCCTTTTGGTCAGGATGGCATTGTTGATCCCACGGTGCCAGGGCCAGGCTCATTCCTGGGTTTTTCCAGGATTTTTAATGGAGATGGTGGGACATAAAATCTCTCACTTTCAGGTTGCTAAAATGGTGCTAAGCTAACTTGCAGCCATCTATCACTACTCTTTCCTCTACCTTCTCCAGTCTTCTCTCAGCACCTCCCATTTAACTAGAGTGTGGCTTAATCCAGTCTCTCTCACTTGTTGTGAAACAGCATAGTCATATACAGCCAGCTTTGAAAATTTTGAATAACCTTTTGTTTCAGTTTTCACTTTATTGCCTCTAAGCTCCTATTCCTGCCCTGTGATAATGAACTGGACTCCATAGCATTTCTCCTTTTTCGGTGACCACTGCTAAACTTGGCCAGTAGAGGGTGCCAGAGAGACATTGCAGAAGGAGGGATTTCATTGTGCCGTTTTGCTTTTGTTTGCTGCTGCTGTAAAGCCCATCTATGTTTTGTCTGTGTTGGGGTGAGGGAGGTTCAGTGCACTCTTTGCCCAAGTCATGTGTAGTACTTTAGCGACCTTGCAGCCCAGGCCCAGTTGACCTCCCTCCTGACATGGAAATCAGCACGTTCCAAATTGTGGTCTGGCAGTGGTACCCCAATTTTTTAGCCTTGACTCATCTGAGCCCTGGAGGGTTGTTTCCTGGTGACCATGAATCAGTTTAGGCCCAGACAACCTAGCAAACTTATTTGCCATCCAGTGAGTTGCCAAGAGATGTAAACCCCAGCCTTGGGGAGTGTTCCTCCTCTCACAGTTTTTTCTTTCTTGGTACTCTGCATCAGCCCTAGAGTTCTCTTATGTCTTTTAAATTGTTCTCATAGCCTAGTTAATTAATTCTTTATAGTCAGTTTCCTTGTTCATATTAGTGTGTGGTTTCTGTCTCATGACTGCGATTTGCCCCTTATTCTTAACGGTCTGTTCTTACTTTTTAAGACTAGATTGGTTTATCATTATATTATCGTCATTGTTGAAATCTATGCAAGATGGGTGAAAAATACCTGTTTTATCGAATGTTATGTATATGGAAGAGTTTGTAAATTATAGGGTAATATTATATATTTCTCATAATTAGTATCTAACAACCCTTTATTTTTCCCAGATTTTCTTCCATCTCACCCTCTCTCAACATTTCCACAGGTTTGGTCCTTGGTCTTTGCCTTCCCTCTATGCCATGGCTTCCCATATCTATAGCTTAAACCTGATCTCTTGCTGAAACTTGAGGCCCCTTTCTCCATCACCGACGTCAGGGATTCCCTACTGTGTACATGTTGGAAGTTAGTGTCCAGCATTAACATTGGCTGTTAATTTGGCAGTCAAGCCTTCATTGATTCAGTATATATGAGGGCCTATAATATGCAAGGCACTGTTCTGGGTGCTGAGTATATAGAAATGAACAGGAAAGCCAAAGCCCTTACTCTTACGGAGCTTATAGTCTACATTTTAATCTGAATGTACTATTCCAGACTGATCTCCTTGCATTAACTTATGCTCCAGGGAAAAGTGAGTTTCTTATTGCTGCTTTCTTGCCTCTGTGTCAATTATCCCACCTGGAATTTGACTTTCATCTTCTCTGTCTATCCAAATCCAAGCTCTCCTCAGATATCTAATTTAAATCCATCCATGAATTCTCAGTAGACAACTCCCAGAGCACTTCCTACAGCAGTGATTCACTTTTTCCCACAGTAACTTCTCTGAGCTATAACTTATGCCTTTAGTAGCGGTTGCTCAGTGTGCATTGATCCTCAATGGGTAAAGAGAGGGTTCTTACCAGATTCTAAGCATTAGGTGTGTGAAGCATCTATAGCTTGAAAGAACCTACCCAGTGATACTGGTATGTCTTCAGAAATAGAAATGGCTCCCTCACCCATTTCCCACATCCTGTGGAGAATTATTTGTCTCTACTTTATGTTTCTTAATGTAAATGTATACTGACTTTTAAAAATTCTCTCTGTAATTTAAGTTTTCACCCTTCATCTCTTTAAATTAATGGAAATGCATTAGAAAGAAGTCAGTGGGTCTACCACTTCTTGATAGCCTTCTCTGCCTATAATTCCTCACATAATTACTCACAGAAAGTCAAGAAATATTGAAATGATTATTGATTTTATTTGTGAATTGGAAAAATATACTACTTACCTTAACAACTGTTGCCCAAAGTTTTCCATCCAAAGTTTTCCGTTTTTCTGCCAAAGGATTTCTAACCCCATTCCTGGGTTGTGCCTCATACTCAATTTCAGTTTGAAAAATCTGGGTTATACTTAAATTTAAGAGTTAAGGGTATAAATTTTCCAGATGAAATCTTGAGGAAAATTCTTTAGGACCTTGGATTGAGCAAAGAATTCTTAGGTATTGTATAAAACACACACACCTACTCAAATGGCTAATACTTTTAAAAGCTGACCATTACCAGTGTTGACAATGATGCAGAGCGACAGGAACGCTTATAAATTGATAATAGGGATGCAAATGGCATGGACACTTTGGAAGATAGATCAACTGTTTCTTACAAAGTCAATCATGCATTTAAATGATTTATCCAATATTTTACATGGTTTATTTTTATTTTTGGTGACAGCATAACATTACAGAACCAAAAGCAAGATGATAACCTCAAAGGCAAACATTTTGCTTTTCAGTGAGACCATTCTTCCTTACAATCTCTCTTAATATACTTTTCTTCACTTAAATCATCCCTTAGCTCTCCATTCCTCAGACATCTCCATGTCATTAAACTACTGTGGAGAAACCACTTTCCATTCCTTTAGTCTTTTTAGTTGCTTATCTTAGACCCTTTAGAATTTTTCCAACGTTCTTTCAAATCAGGAGAGTACAACTGGACACTAAGAGATGGTTTCATCCTGTCTAAATATAAGACCATTTCACTAAGGTGATAACTGGAGAAAAAGAAATGAAACATGGGCGAAGCAGCCTCTGGGAAATTAGGACAGATTTTATCAGGTGACAGCCAGCACTGCAGGTTTTCCTCATCTGCTGAGGCCCAGTGTTTGAACTCCCTGTGAGTAGAATGGTGGTGCCAGGAGAGAAGGCATGTGTGTCTCTGGAGATGAATGTGTGTCTGGACAAACTGCCATTTGTTTCACTGTAGCATCTCAGAGTTAATGACCCAAGAAATTTAGAATCCATCATTCTGATGAGTCCTAAAAATAGAAAGCTTCTTACAGTCAACTGTTTGTGCTCTTCTTATTAGTCATCAAGTACTTTTATAACTGAAGGATAACTGGAGAGTGGTAGATTGGATGGAAAGTTCTCTGAACTGGAATCCTGGCTTCTTCTCCCTTTTGCAATTAACTAATTGGGACACCTTGGGATACTCACTTCCTTTCTCTGGGTCTCAGGTCCTGTGGTTGTTACATTAGAGAGTGGATGAGATTAAGTTCTCCCTATGGTCCCTTTAAGTTTTCACATTTTATGATTTTGTGGCTATATGTGTCAGAAATATTTGGTGAAATTGTTCTTCCCTGTGGCAATCATGAGAAAATTAACAGAAATAACTACGCTAGCTTACTTGGCTCTCAAGAGGGAAGCACTTCAGTGACTACAGAGGGTTGAAGAGACTGAGCACTTCACATTTTCTTTTATAACATACACTGCTAGAGTGATCTTAAACAGGTTTTCTAGAGAACTTGAGAATATGTGATAGAGTCAGTTAGAAAGCTACTGTCCATTTAAATATGTAGAAACTTGATGGGCTTTATCTATTCCTTGTAAAATGTAATAATAATTAGAATTTAATTAAGGCAGCCTTTGCCAGAGTTCTAGATTCTTTGCTCCTTAAAGGATGATCCCATAGTTTCAAATTCTTGATTTTAAGGCATTTTTCAAAAAGAAAAGAATATTTCATATGTAAGATCTAAAAATCATGCCCATTAAAAAATCCATGGTTAGAAAAATTCATGGGGTTTTGATCTTATAAAGATTAGAGGTTGTTTCTTTTGCTTCCCTCAAAACTCCAGTACTCCATAGAGGCATTGCTTGCAATGGTTGCTTAGTAACGACTTATTTACAGTTACTGTGGTGGCCACTTCTCTTGAGCCTAATTCTAATACTAGAAATTGTAGAGAAAACACAAACACTGAATTACTGTTTCATTGATTGTCAGTTTGATTTTCTTTGATTTTTCAATATTTCTGCATTTTCATGAAGTTTTAGGAGTATCTGGTTTTAAATAGCTGGATTTTTAACAATTCAGTCTAAAATTTTCCTTCTTTCAATGGGCAAATTTAATACATTTGTATTTATTGTGGTTGTTGAAATATTATGATTGCAGAAATAAATCTTATGTGCTTTCTTTTTGTACTACCTTTTCTGCCTCCCCTTCTTGTTGCCATCTTTCAAATTGGTTGAGTTCTCCCATATTATTATTATTTGACTTTTTCACTATAATCACTTAAAAGTAATATGCTGTGTATCCTTTATTTTGTTGGTTACTCAAACTGTTTTAAAATAAATATTTACCAAATTCTATATTATTCATTAGTTTTACCTTTGCGAAAATATGAAGAACTTCAAATGCTCCTCATTATTTATGTGCTACTGTAACAGTATCTTAGACAAATTAGACATTATTATTGCTTTATACGTACAATACTACTTTATTTTGTCTACATTTTGCAAATGTCTTTGTACACTATTTCTTCATGTAACAATGTCCTCCTTTAGATTTTCCTTTGGTGCAATCTTTTAATGGTAAACTCTCAGTTTTCATTTGTCTGAAAATCATTTCATTTTTCCCTATTTCTTATAGGGTACAGAATAACAAATTGACCGTTGTTTTCTCTCAGTCCATTAAAGATGTTGTTCTGCTACCTTCTGCCTTCCATTGTTGTATTGAAAAGTCAATGGTGAGCCTAATTGCTACTCCACACTGTAGGGTGTGTCTATTCGATGTATGTGCTTAAGATTTTCTTTTCAATATAATCTATTCAGCAATTGTATTTATTTGTTAAACCCTACCTTCTCTGTGTATCTCCACTATCACCTTTGATCTTTCTCCCACTCTTTAGGGGTATTTGGACTAAGCCCATTCTAACTTTTTCACTTTGGAAGAGAGGGGATGTCGATAATATGGAATAGGGGGATGGAAATAGCTGAGGTTCTGGAGAGGCTGGCCCCTCTGCATATCAGGACTTATTTGGTCAGGGGACCCATCTGGAGTTTGTAGGTTTCTGGGAAGTAACCCTAGTGGTGAAACCTTCATAGAATCTTATATAAAGCCCTAGGTGTTCTTTAGGTTTGGCAGGAATGGTTTTGGTTGGGGTTTGGCAAGTTAAGGTAGGTAGCGTTGTCTAACTGAAGCTTGTGTAAGAGTGATCTCCAGAGTAGCCTCTCGACTATATTTTTGGGGATTGGGAAAATGTGTTTTTCTTTTTAACTTTTTATTGTATAATATAACATATATACAAAGCCAAGAAAGAAAAAAGCAATGATTTTCAAAGTACTCTTTAACAAGTAGTTACAGCCCAGATCCCAGAGTTTGTCATGGCCTACCATTCCATCATCTTAGATTTTTCCTTCTAGCTTCTCCGGAACACTGGAGTCTAGAAGGAATTTATATATATGTATATTAATTATCACAATAGACTTTTTTCTTTTTTGTGAAAAATAACATACACAGAAAGGAATAAATTTCAAAGCACATCACAACAATTAGGTGCAGAACAAATTTCAAAGTTTGGTATGGGTTATAATTCCACAATTTTAGGTTTTTTCTTCTAGCTGCTCTAAGATACTGGAGACTAGAAGAAATATCAATATAATCGATTCAGCAATCATAGTCATTTGTTAAACCTCACCTTCTCTGAATATCTCTACCATCACCTTTCATCTTCTTCCCACTCTTTAGGGGTATTTGGGCTATGCCCATTCTAACTTTTTCATGTTGGAAGGGGCTGTTGATAATATGGGGTAAATGTTCTAAAGAGGCTGGCCTCTCTGCATTTTAGGACTTAACTGGTCCAGGGACCCATCTGGTAGTTATAGGTTTCTGGAAAGTTACCCTAATGCTGGAACCTTTGTAGAATCTTATATCATGCCCTAGGTGTTCTTTAGGATTGACTGAAATGGTTTTTGTGGGGTTTGGCAAGTTATGATAGGGAGCAATATCTAACAGAAGCTTGCATAAGAGTAACCTCCAGAGTAGCCTCTCGGCTCAATTCGAACTCTGCTCAGCCACTGATACCTTATTTATTAACACTTCTTTTCCCCCTTTTGGTCAGGATGGCATTGTTGATCCCATGGTTCCAGGGCTAGGCTCAACCCTGGGAGTCATCTCCCATACCGCCAGGAAGACTTCACCCTGGATGTCATGTCCCACATAGTGGGGAGGGCAATGATTTCATTTGTGGAGTTGGGTTTAGTGAGAGAGAGAGAGGCCACATCTGAGCAACAAAAGAGATCCTCTGGAGGTGACTGTTAGGCATACCTGTAAGAAACAGCTTATCTGCTATACACCTAAGCTTCACAAGAGCAAACCTCGAGATCATGGGCTTGGCTGATTTATTTGGGTGTCTCTAATGTTTGTCACAGTATCCGGGGTTTCCCTGGTGGTAAAGCTTAATAGTTAGATAATTTTTCTCCCATCCTTCATGGGATTTTGCCAATACTTTTTGATTATCTACTTAATATACTCTGGGATGTATCTAGGCATTACGTTAAGTTATATAGAATTGAAGGCCCTCATTCTTATTCTGGGATCCTTGTGTTTTGATTGTTTGAATGATCTATCCAGACAGGTTGAATAACTTATGTGCTACAGAAAATGTATGTTCTGCCAAAACAAACCTTTCCTCCTTTGGTCTCAAAGAGTAGATAAGGTTCTGAAATATAGACAATGACTTCCTTACCCCTTTATTTTGAATTACCTTCATCCTGACCTGATCAACTTCATTCTTATCTCTAAAGGCCAGGTTAAACATATGTAAAATAGTCTCTCAAAATCCAGAAATAACAATTGCTCCTCCAGAATAGATGTGACTACTATAAGAGCTTACAATCTAGGCCCCTGTTTTCTTATAAGTATTTTCTAAATGAGATCATATCATATTTGCTCTTTTGTTTCTGTCAGTCATTATCTTGACAAATATTACTTCTTTCTTATTATTTCATGCTGGAATGATAGTTAAATATCACTCTACACTTAATCTTTTAAGTTAAATTTCATATTGTTCATCTCTGGTATTTGATATATTCTAATCATAACCTTCTTCCAGGTTGAAAATTTCCTGTCCTTTGATAGTTTTATTGATTCATTTTTTCATTTCTAGGAGTTCTATTTGTTCCTTTTAAAAACTTACTTGGTCATTTTTAAAGTCTCTTGTTCCTCACTGGTAGTTTGAGTTTTCTCTTTTATTCTTTAAACATATTATTTTATATATATCAGAAGACTTTGTACATCTTTTTTTCCATTATTTGGGTATCTTATTCATGGTGTCTTGTTTTCTTGTGTGTTTTGTATTATTCAAATTGAGTTAATGCTTTTCCATGCAACTTTATCTATAGGAATTCTTTGAGGCCTAGATTGTATTTTCTTCTGCCAAGCATCTAGGGGCAATATCACCTCTTTGAATAAAAGTTTCTGCTTGAACTTTTTTTGGGGTGGGGGAGGGGTAGGTGGGATCACAGAAATGATATGAGACTCAGCTTGTGGTTACATATTCTCAGGAGAGAATTTTCTGTCTTCTCTCCATGGCAAACGATGATAGGCAAATTTCTTTGCTGTTACTTTTAGTGAGGCAGGATTATTTATCTTTTACCCTTACAATAGTGATGTAGCCTTTCGGGGCCCACATTTAGTTTCCCCACCTTTGTGGGGCCTTAGATTTTATTTACTGTTCCTTGTATGTCAGGCAGCCATCAAAGTAGGAGGTCACAGTCTTCAGGTTAGCCAGAGATGCTCAAGGGAAAAGACACCTTTGATGCTTTTTTTGAACTCTTAGGATGCCTGCTTTTACTTAGTTTTGGAGATATGAATATTTCTTACTTTCTTTCCATTTCAGGAGATTGTATTTTTTTCCAACATTTTATTTGTTTCCACTGGGAGAGTTATTTAGGGCATTTGTTGCCATATTGCTGGAAATGTAATGGCCTTGTGAAATTTCAAGTCAAAAGCAATTTATTTTGTCAATAGAATTTATTCTTTGACACAAAGAACCCAATGATGAAAAAGCCACAAATTTGGATCCAGTTTAACAGAAAGAACAAATAAGAATTTATAACAAGTTAAATGGAACTATAATTCTATTTCCTTTAGATCTTTGTGACGTATGTAACAATTAGAACCTGATATTTACTGGCTTTCAGGATTTACTATACCCAAGATCTACATTGTTGACTTTGAGATAGGAAATGTATTTTAAAAGAGACTTGGATGAAGTTTCTCCTAGTAAATTAATGTTTATAAACAAGTTACATTACATTGATTTAAGTGTGAGATGTGCTGTGGGAGTGGTTAGTGCTTAATACTGGATAGGAAGCTGTAAACTCCCACTGATAGATAAAGCCAGGTATTCTGTGCAGGCACCCAGAGAAAACATTACTCCTTGCCTCCCTTTTTTTTTAACCTCTTGACTTGCTCAGTTGCCTTGAGGCCAATTGAGCCAAATGTTGTCTTCTGACAACATTTCTGAAAAATAGTTCATTTTGGAAATTCATGTGAACAAACTACTCTCCATGCCAATAGCAAGATGTTAAACACTGTGCTCCTAGAAAACAGCAAATGACTGTATCTGTGTTTCTAACTCTATGGCATGCAACAAAATCTGCTGTAGTGAGTTTCCTGAACCAATTTAACAGAAGAGAGAAATTCTATACCCAGCTATAGCCTCCTGTAGCCTCACAGAGATCCAAGATCTTGTCCATCTTAAAAATACTATCATTACTTTGACTTACTGTGTACTGTTAATAGAAACTTCCATTGTTTCCTGGAAACAATTAGCTGATGAGGCTCCTCAGTACAGGGATAGCAATTTATGGCAGTGATGGGAAAACCTCTTACCCCAAAATTTCATGCAAGTAGGCAGTCTAGAATGCTGGTCAAAAAGAGAGGTTAAGCAGTTCAGAATGCCTGAGTGAACGATCTCACAAACAGCAGTTTATTCAATAATTTAAAAAATATTGAGTGCCCACTATAGTCTGACACTGTTCTAAGAGCTAGTGACACCAAGTGAACAAGAAGAATCCCATCTACTTGCAAAACTAACAATCCTCTAGGGGAAGACACAGACAAGAAAAGAGATAATCCCATTATTGAAGTAGGATGAGCCAGGATAGGAATGGTAGAAGCTGCTACCTAGAATCGTCTTTGTGTGTACTGTTCTGAAAGCACTGCTGGCTACACATTGAGCTTCTTAGTAAAAATCGTACCTACCCATCACAAGAGAGCATATAAAACATTTTGCTAGAAGTGATCTCCCTAGCATAAAGAAAATATGGTGTATCGGGTAGGGTGGAGTGGGTTTTGTAGGAAGGAATGATGATGAAAATATAATTATTTGACCCTTTTTTTTAAAAAATTTTTTTTATTAATCAAAAAAAAGAAAAGAAATTAACACAACATTTAGAAATCATTCCATTCTACACATGCACTCAGTAATTCTTAGTATCATCACATAGATGTATGATCATCATTTCTTAGTACATTTGCATCGATTTAGGAAAAGAACTAGCAAAACAGCAGAAAAAGATATAGAATGTTAATATAGAGAAGAGAATTAAAATAATAATACTAATAAAAATATATATATATATAAAAAGGAAAAAGAAAAAAAACAAAAACAAAAGATACAAACACACAAACAAACAAAAAACCATATTTCAGGTGCAGCTTCATTCAGTGTTCCAACCTAATTACATTACACTTAGGTATTATTGTGCTATCCATTTTTGAGTTTTTGTATCTAGTCCTGTTGCACAGTCTGTATCCCTTCAGCTCCAATTACCCATTATCTTACCCTGTTTCTAACTCCTGCTGGTCTCTGTTACCAATGATATATTCCAAGCTGATTCTGAATGTCGGTTCACATCAGTGGGACCATACAGTATTTGTCCTTTAGTTTTGGGCTAGACTCACTCAGCATAATGTTCTCTAGGTCCATCCATGTTATTACATGTTTCATAAGTTTAGTCTGTCTTAAAGCTGCATAATATTCCATCATAGGTATACGCCACAGTTTGTTTAGCCACTCGTCTGTTGATGGACATTTTGGCTGTTTCCATCTCTTTGCAATTGTAGATAATGCTGCTATAAACACTGGTGTGCAAATGTCCGTCTGTGTCTTTGCCCTTAAGTCCTTTGAGTAGATACCTAGCAGTGGTATTGCTGGGTCGTAATCCATTCTGCCATTCTATGTCTTTTGATTGGGAAATTCAGTCCATTAACTTTTGGTGTTATTACTGTTTGGATAATATTTTCCTCTACCATTTTGGCTTTTGTATTATATATATCATATCTGATTTTCCTTCTTTCTACACTTTACTCCATACCTCTCTCTTCTGTCTTTTTGTATCTGACTCCAGTGCTCCCTTTAGTATTTCTTGCAGAGCTGGTCTCTTGGTCACAAATTCTCTCAGTGACTTTTTGTCTATAAATGTTTTAATTTCTCCTTCATTTTTGAAGGACAATTTTGCTGGATATAGGAGTCTTGGTTGGCAGTTTTTCTCTTTTAGTAATTTAAATATATCATCCCACTGTCTTCTAGCTTCCATGGTTTCTGCTGAGAAATCTACACATAGTCTTATTGGGTTTCCCTTGTATGTGACAGATTGTTTTTCTCTTGCTGCTTTCAAGATCCTCTCTTTCTCTTTGACCTCTGACATTCTAACTGGTAAATGTCTTGGAGAACACCTATTTGGGTCTATTCTCTTTGGGGTACGCTGCACTTCTTGGATCTGTAAATTTAGGTCTTTCATAAGAGTTGGGAAATTTTCAGTGATAATTTCTTCCATTAGTTTTTCTCCTCCTTTTCCCTTCTCTTCTCCTTCTGGGACACCCACAACACGTATATTTGTGCGCTTCATATTGTCATTCAGTTCCCTGATCCCCTGCTCAAGTTTTTCCATTCTTTTCCCTATAGTTTCTGTTTCTTTTTGGAATTCAGATGTTCCATCCTCCAGTTCACTAATTGTAGCTTCTGTCTCTTTAGATCTACCATTGTAGTTATCCATTGTTTTTTCCATTTTTTCTTCTTTGCCCTTCACTCCCATAAGTTCTGTGATTTGTTTTTTCAGATTTTCTATTTCTTCTTTTTGTTCAGCCCATGTCTTCTTCATGTCCTCCCTCAATTTATTGATTTGGTTTTTGAAGAGTTTTTCCATTTATCTGTTCGTATATTCAGCATTAGTTGTCTCAGCTCCTGTATCTCATTTGAACTATTGGTTTGTTCCTTTGACTGGGCCATATCTTCAATTTTCCGAGCATCATCCATTATTTTCTGCTGGTGTCTGGGCATTTGATCAGATTTCCCTGGGTGTGGGACCCAGCTGGTTGAAAGGTTTTTCTGTGAAATCTCTGGGCTCTGTTTTTCTTTTCCTGCCCAGTAGGTGGCGCTCGTGGCGCTCGTCTGTCTGCGGGGCCCACCAGTAAAAGATGCTGTGGCTCCTTTAACTCGCCAATCCGAATCTCACAGTCAGCCCGGGAAACCAGGCGCGTGGAGGCGGGGGTCGCTGGCCACCGCAACTTGGGGGAGTGCTGGTCCAAATTGCCCAGCTGGCCCGAGACGCCAAGCGTGACGGGAGGGCCCTGCTATCCAACGTTCCCAGTCAGACCGGGGAGCCACGTGCGTGGAGGGGACCCCAGTCGCCAGCCGCCCCGGCCGAGAAAACGCGCGCGCCTCGGGTATCTCACCGCAGTGGATTCTCCCTGCCCGTTCAGCCGTTCCAGAATGGGGTACGCTGTCTTTTTGGTCTCTGTCGTGGCTCCGGGAGCTGTTTCGTATTGTTTCTGTTTCTTTAGTTGCTTTTCTGGAGGAGGAACTAAGACCCGCGCGTCTTACTAAGCCGCCATCTTCTCCGGAAGTCCCCCCCCTTTTTTTTTTTTTTTTACCTTTCAGAGAGGTTTCAAATATAGTATATAAGGGAATATGTTTAATAAATTAAATATTGGTACATTTTTCTGTCACTTGAAACTCTTAGATAAGAGTAAGAAAGGGAAGACCAGGAAAGTTTTGATTTGGAACTAAGAAATCAAATTTTAGCATCTTTTTTTACATTCACAGAAACAATCTTATTTTGAAAATTATGTTGTTACGTAAAGAATATTTTACATTTCGGTCGTCAGTTTTGAGCACGACCCCTTATTTGTAATGTAGCCACATAAGCGTGAATGAGACTTTACAGGCTAAAAAGCCCATCAACACAGAGGCTTATAGTTGAATAGGAATGACTCGAGTGCTAAAATGTGTTGGGATTTTCTCAGGAATAACAGCTAAATAAAGTACCACACTCATTGGAGTGTTTCTTTTCTTTTTACCTTTTTTTTATTGTGAAATATAGCATATATACATAAAAAGCAATAAATTTCCAAGTACATTTTGGTATGGGTTACAGTTCCACGATTTTTTTTTTTCTTCTACTTGTCCAAGGTACTAGAGACCCACAGAAATATCAATATAATGATTCAGCAGTTAGACTCACTTGTTAAATACTATCTTCTCTGTTTCATTGGAGTATTAAGGCCAGGCAGACACCTGAAAGATCATTTTGACCTATTCTTTCATGAGCTAAGCCTGAATACTGGCATCCTGAACCAACACTCACTTCTTTATGTACCTAATAATTTGGTGATGCTGCTTGTCACCACTTGTGCTTCTCTATGCTATCTTTGCTTGTGCTCTGGGCACAAAAGCAGACTTTGATATTTTGGTGACTGTCTCCATGGTGACCGTGTATGCCGGGAAATAAACCTTGACCCTGCATGTTGCACGTAATGGAAATCTGACTCCAGGCCTGAAGGGTTTCTTCGGCACCTTACCTGGAGACACCTAAGGCTGCGACATTGTGGCATATTTTTGCCTGGGCCCCGGTCCACAACCTACTCAGCACACAGTGTTTCCCTAGATGGGTAGATCTCAGCAACCACCACTCTCCCCTGAGGCAGAGCAGGTGCAGGAGGGTGTGGCAGTGGGAAAGCCTAAGATTTTAAAGGGGAAAATATTGCGGGCATAACACTTACAGGATAACCTAGTAAGAAGAGAAATCTTCACTTTGTTATTTTTTTCAGATAATTTTATTATGCTCAATATACCTTTCTTGTTACTACTCCTCTCTGAAATTTTTTCTTATCCTCTTATTGAGAAAAAAAACCCCTTCGTTTAGTTAAAAATTTGCATAAATTTAGAGAGCTAAGTTTTAAGTACGTGGCTCTTTGCCACACATTATCATATCACAGAGAGAAATTGTCTTGGAGAGTGGGACATATAAAAGAGTATGTTTTGATGAGCCCCAAGAAAATGAAATGCTACCTCCTGGGGTGTAGCATGTAGATGGGATGCTATCTAAGAGCTTTGGGTGTTAGGGATGATCAGATTGGGTGACTGTGATTTAGCATCTAGTCAAAGGAGAAATATAACATGAAAGAAGATGGCCTGTCTCATACATTTTGCTCAGAGCACGTGGCATACACGCATGTAGAGGTCATCTTTCTAACCACAGGCAGGGGGATTTAGTAGACCATAGTCAGATGAGTTCATTAATATATTTTTTAGAGAAGTTGTGGGTTTATAGAACAATCATGCATAAAATACAGAATTCCCATATACTATTCCATTTTTTTTTAGTTTTTTTTTGATTAGAGAAACCATTGGTTTCCAGAAAAATTATGTATAAAATACAGAGCTCCCATATAACACCCTATTATTAATATATGTAGCATTAATGGGGTACATTTATTACAACTCATGAAAGAACATTTTTATAATTGTGCTATTGACTATAGTCCATCATTTACGATGGGGTCCACCATTATGTTGTATAGTCATGTTTTTTTAAAACTTTTATTCTAGTAACATATATGCAACCTAAAACGTGTCCTTTTCACCACATTCAAATATATAATTCAGTGCTATTAATTATGTTCACAATGTTGTGCTACCACCACCACCATCCTTTACCAAAACTTTCCCATCACCCCAAATAGAAATTCTGTACAATTCAAGCATAATCTCCTCATTCCCTGCACCCATCCTGACCCCTGCTAATCTACATTTTAGATTCTGACTCTATGAATTTGCTTATTTTAGTTATTTCATAACAGTGAGATCATACAATATTTGTCCTTTTGGTCTAGTTTAATTCACTCAACATGATGTCTTCAGGGTACATCCATGTTGTCGCATGTATCAGGACTTTGTTCCCCTTTACAATGAATGATATTCCGTTGTGTGTATACACCACATTTTGTTTACCCATTCCTCAGCTGATGGACACATTGATTGCTTCCATCTTTCAGCAGTTATGAATCATTGAACATCAGTGTGAAAATATCTGTTTGAGTGCTTGCTTTCAGTTCTTTGGGGTATAGAGCCAGAAGTGGAATTGCCAAATCAAATGGTAATTCTTAACTTTCTGAGAAACTGCCTTCTACTCTGTCTGTACCAGCAGTGAAAAATAAGTGTACTCATTTACCTTGCCACCAGCAGTGAATGAGTGGTCCTATTTCTCCATATCCTTTCCAACACTTGTAATTTTCCTCTTTTTTTTAAGAGTAGCCACTCTAGTGGGTATGAAATGGTATCTCGTGGGTTTTGTTTTGGCTTTTGCATGGACAAGCTCCAGGAATCGAACCCGGGTCTCTGGACATGGCAAGTGAGAATTCTGCCACTGAGCCACCATTGCCTGCCCTTATTGGGGTTTTGATTATATTTCTCTAGTGGCTAATAATAAATGTCAAAGTCATTTGCATATCTTCTTTGGAGCAATGTCTCTTCAAGTCTATGGCCCATTTTTAAATCAGGCTGTTTGTCCTTTTAGTGTTGAATTGAAAGATTTCTTTATATATTCGGGATAATAAACCCTTACTGGATATGTAGTTTCGAAGTACTTTCTCCCATTGTATAGGCTGTCACTTTACGTTCATGATAAAACCTTTTGATGCAGAAAAGTTTTGGATTTTGATGAGGTCCCATTTATCTATTTTTTCTTTTGCTGTTTGTGCTTTGAATGTTAAGTTTAAGAAACCATTGCTTAACACAAGTTCTGAGGCTTTGCTATATTTTCTTTTAGGAATTTTATATATGGCTCTTATATTTTAATTTTTTGACCCATTTTGAGTTAATTTTTGCATATGGTATGATGTAGGGAGTCCACCTTAAAAAAAGAATGAGATCTAGTTTTCCTAGAACCATTTGTTGAAAAGACTGTTTAATCCCAACTGAGTGTCCTTGCCCCTTTGTTAAACATCTGTTGTCCATTATTGTGAAGGTTGATTTCTGAGCTCCAAATTTGATTCCATTGATCTATGTGTCTGTCCTTGTGCCAGTACCAAGCTGTTTTGCTTACTGTGATTTTATAGTAATTGATTAATTTGCATTTAATATCAGGAAATGTGAATCCTCAACTTCATTCTTCCTTTTCAAGATGCCTTTGGCTATTTGGGGCCCCTTACCCTTCCATATAAATTTGGTAATTGCCTTTTCCATTTCTGCAAAGAAGGTTGTTGGGAATTTCATTGGGATTACATTGACTCTGTAAATCACTTTGGGTAGAATTGGCATCTCGACAATATTCAGTCTTCCAATCTGTGAACATGGAATATCCTTCCATTTATTGAGGTCTTCTTTGGTTTCTTTTAGCAGTATTTTGTAGGTTGCTGCATACAAGTCCTTTATATCCTTAAACTTTTTCCTAGATACCTGATTTTTTTAGTTGCTATTCTAAATGGATTTTGCTTCTTGTTTTCTTATTCAAATTGTTCTTTACTAGTGATAATATGTAGGAACACTACTGGTTTATGGAAGTTGATCTTGTACCCCACCACTTACTGGAATTCGTTTATTAGCTCTAAGAGCTTTGTTGTGAACTTTTCAGGATTTTCTGTATATAGGATCATGTCATCTCCTAACAGGGAAAGTTTTACTTCTTCCTTTCCAATCTGGATGACTTTTACTTCTTCTTCTTGCCGAATTGCTCTGCCCAGAACTTCCAGTAAATGTTGTATAATAGTGATGACAGTGGGCACCCTTGCCTTGCTCCTGATCTTAGTGGGAAAGTTTTCGGTTTTTCTCCATTAAATGTGATATTAGCTGTGGGCTTTTCATATATGCCTTTTATCAAGTTAATGAAGTTTCTTTCTATTCCAAGTTTTCTGAGTGTTTTTATCAAGAAGGGTGCTGGATTTTATCAAATGTCTCCTCTGCAACAATGGAGATGATCATGTGGTTTTTTTCCCCCTTCATTGTGTTAGTGTGATGTATTACACTATTTGATTTTCTTATGGTGAGCCACCCTTGCATACCTGGAATAAATTCCGCTTGGTCATGGTGTATAATTCTTTTAATGTGCTGTTGGATTCCATTTGCTAGTGTTTTTTTTTGAGGTTTTTTGTTTGCACTTACGTGCATAGAAGATATTGGTCTGTGATTTTCTTTTTTCATGGTATCTTTAGCTGGCTTTGCTATGACGGTGAGTTTGGCCTCATAGAATTAATTAGGGAGTGTTTTCTCCTCTTCAATTTTCTTGGAGAGTTTATGCAAGATTGGTGTTAATTCTTCTTGGGATATTTGGTAAAATTCCCCCGTGAAGCCATCTGGTTTGGGGAGGTTTTGAGTCAATCTCTTTACTAGTTATTGATTTGTTGAAATATTTAATTCCTTCTTTAGTTAGTACAGGTAGTTTGTGCATTTCTAAGAATTTGTCCATTTCATCTAGGTTATCTAATTTGCTGGTGTACAGTTATCATAATATCCTCTTACAGTTTTTTTTATTTCCAAGAGGTCAGTAATAATGTCCTCCTTTTCATTACAGATTTTAGTTATTTGTGTCTTTTCTCTTTTTTTTTGTCAGTCTAGCTAAAAGTTGGTCAATTTTATTGAGCATTTTAAAGAACCAGTGCTTGGTCTTATTGATTTCCTCCCTTTTTTTTTTATTCTTGATTTTATTTATCTCCATTCTAATCTTGCTATTTCCTTCCTTCTGCTCACTTTGAAGCTGATTTGTTCTTTTTTTTTTTTCTGGCTCTTCCAGTTTCGAAGTTTGATCTATGATTTAAAATATTTCTTTTTTTTTAATGTAAGCATTTAGAACTATAAATTTCCAATCAGCTCTGCCTTTGCTGCACCCCATAAGTTTTGGTATGTTGCATTTTCATTTTCATTTTCAAGATATTTCCTAATTTCTCGTGTGATTTTCTCTTTAACCCATAGGTCATTTAAGAGTACCATGGTGAACTTCTACATATTTGTGAATTTTACACTTCTCCCTCTATTATTGATTTCTAGCCTCAATAAATTGTGGTCAGAGAAGATACATTGTGTAATTTAAATGTTTTTGAATTTTCTGAGATTTGTTGATTTCAGTAGTTTTTAATTTATTAAGACTTGTTTTGTGATCTTAAGATAGTCTATCCTAGAGAATGATCCATTCAAGAGATACTTGAGAAGAAAGTAATTCTGCTGCTAGTGGGTGAAGTCCTTATATATCTGTTAGTTTTATTTGGCTTATAATGTAGTTCAAGTCTTGTATTTCCTTATTGATCATCTCTTTTAGAAGATCTATCCATTATTGAAATGGTGTATTAAAGTCTTCTATTAATGTGGAACCATCAGTTTCTCCTTTCAAATGTATCAGTATTTGCTTCCTATATTTCGGGTCTCTGCTGTTAGGTGCATACATATATTTATAATTGTTACATCTTCTTGTGAAGTGACTCTTTTCTCAGCATCTCAGTGTATAATGACTGCCCTTTCCCTTATTACAGTTTTCTTCTTTATTTATAGAAGAAGAATTTATTTAAGTTCTTCTTTATAGAAGTTGTGGGTTTACAGAACAATGATGCCTCATAACAGTTTTTAACTTAAAATGCGTTTTCTCTGATATTAGTGTAGCTACCTCACTCTCTTTTGGTTACTACTTGCAGGGTATATATTTTTCTCCACGCTTTCAACTTTCTTATGTCTTTGAATTTAAGGTAAGTTCCTTGAAGACAATATATGGTTGGGTCATACATTTTTTATACATTCTGCCAATCTCTGCCTTTTGACTGGAGATTTAACCCATTTCATTTATAGTCACTACTGATAATGTGGGACTTTCTTCTGCCATTTAGCTATGTAGTTTTTGTAAGTCTTATACCATAAGTTTTTGTCTCTCAATTCTTCTGTAAATACCTAGTTTCATATTTATTTGGTGTTTTGTGTTGTACCATATTGAATCTCTTCTCATTTATCTCTGGATATATTTTTAATTTATTTTCCTTGTGGGACTAAAATTTAACATCCTAAATATATAACAATCATATCTGATTTTACACCAACTTGACTTCATAGCATACTCATACAGTGTTCCTATACCTCGCTATCCCACATCTTTTTTGCACTTGTTACCAATTACATCTTTGTAACTATGTCTCAAACCATAGATATATCACTACTTTATATGCATTTGCATCTAGCACTGGTGGCAAGTAGGAAGTGGAGTTACATACTAAAAATACAATGTAATAATGTAATAATTACCCAAATGGTTCCCTTTACTGGAGGTCTTTATTTCTTTAAGCCTCTTAGATCCACTGTCTTGTATCCTTTTCTTTCAGTTTGGAGAATTCCCTTTAGCATTGCTTGTAGGGACGGTCTAGTGGTGATGGACTCCATCAGCTTTTGTTTATCTGGATTATCTTAATCTCTTCCTCATTTTTGAAAGAAAGTCTTGGAAGATCTAAAATTCTTGGTTGAAATTATTTTCTTTCAGCACTTTAAGTATTTCAATTCACTATCTCTAGCCCCCATGGTTTCTGATGAGAAACTGGAACTTTCTCTAATTGGGACTCCCTTGTACATAACGCATTTTTTTTCTCTTGCAGCTTTCCAAACTGTCTCCTTGTCCTTTGCTTTCAACAGTTTGATCAGTATGTGAGGGAGCATATTTTTCTTAAAGTTTATTTTGTCCAGCGTTCTCTGGACTTCCTGAATATGCATATTCACATCTTTTACAAAGTTTGGGAAGTTTTCTGGCATTAGTTCTTCGAATATTCCTCTCTCTTCTCCTTTCTTTCTTTCTTTTCCTTCTGGAACTCCCATGATGTGTTTATTGTTATGCTTGATGGGGTCCAGAGGTTTTGCTTTTTATGAATCTTTTTTTCTTTCTGCTGTTCAGCCTGACTTATTTCAGTTGTCTTGGCTTCAATTCTTGCTTCTGTTGGCTCCAATCTGCTGTCGAATCTCTGCTGGGAATTTTTCCTTTTTTCAGTTCTTGTGGTCTTCAACACCAGTAGTTCTGTTTGGTTCCTTTTTAAAATTTCTGTCTCTTCACTGAAATTCTCATATTGTTCATTCACTGTGTTTTTGATATCCTTTACTTCTTTCTTTATTTTTCTTTATCTCCTTGAGCATACGGAAGGTCTTCTTTTGGGGGTGGGGTGGGGTGGTGACACGGTCTGGGAATCAAGCTCGGGTCTCCCGCATGGACGGCGAGCCCGCTACCACGGAGCCACTGAAGAGCATTTCTTTAAGTCTCTGTCTAGGTACAGCCACAGCCTGTACTTCTTCATTGATGGTTTCTGGATTTTTATCCTCTTCCTTTGGATGAGCCATCATTTCCTGTTTCTTTTTTGTCTCACAATCTTTTGTTGTAAACTATACATCTTTTTTTTTTGTATGCTGTATGGTGGGGGTCACATTTCAGTCTTTTTCTGTGTGAGTATCTCGTTATTGCAGCACCATCTGTTGAATTTTTGTTTGTTTGTTTGTTTGTTTTTTGGTAAGTACATGAGATGGGAATCCAGGCCTCCCGCACGGCAGGCGAGAGTTACACCACTGAACTACCCTTGCGCCTCCTACACTATACATTTTAATATTTTAAAATGTTAAATCTGAGATTTATTCTCTAAGGCATCTATTTCTGGGGCTTGTAACCAAATTGTGACATGACAGATTTTCTTCAGTGTCAGTCCCCTTATCAGGAGGCTCCAACCAAGGTAAGTACAAAGTGCAGCCTTTCTGGGTCCATGTCTTGTTCTGGGTTTGTGCTTGCTGGTGGCCTTAGTCCTTCCCCTGTTTGCAGGATATTGAATGTCCCTTCTACTTCCCAGGAGCAGACCTACTCCCTCTCCTGGGTACTTGGCTACTGGACTTAAAGCAAGTAAGCCATTGTTTCAGGCTGTCAGTCCCAATTGTTCTTCATACGGTTTTAATTGTCTCACGGTGCTTTTTTTTTTTTTTTTTTTTTTTATTAATTAAAAAAAGAATTAACAAAACAATTAGAAATCATTCCAATCTACATGTACAATCAGTAATTCTTAATAACATCACAAAGTTGCATATTCATCATTTCTTAGTACATTTGCATTGATTTAGAAAAAGAAATAAAAAGACAACAGAATAAGAATTAAAACAATAATAGAAAGAAAAAAAAAAAAAACAAAAACAAAAAACCTATACCTCACATGCAGCTTCATTCAGTGTTTTAACATAATTGCATTACAATTGGGTAGTATTGTGCTGTCCATTTCTGAGTTTTTATATCCAGTCCCGTTGTACAGTCTGTATCCCTTCAGCTCCAATTATCCCTTCTCTTTTTTTTTTTTTTAATTAATGGAAAAAAAGAAATTAACCCAACATTTAGAGATCATACCATTCTACATATGCAATCATTAATTCTTAACATCATCACATAGATGCATGATCATCATTTCTTAGTACATTTGCATTGGTTTAGAAGAACTAGCAACATAACCGAAAAAGATATAGAATGTTAATATAGAGAAAAAAATAAAAGTAATAATAGTAAAATCAAAACAAAACAAAACAAAACAAAACAAAAACCTATAGCTCAGATGCAGCTTCATTCAGTGTTTTAACATGATTACTTCACAATTAGGTATTATTGTGCTGTCCATTTTTGAGTTTTTGTATCTAGTCCTGTTGCACAGTCTGTATCCTTTCAGCTTCAATTACCCATTGTCTTACCCTGTTTCTAACTCCTGCTGAACTCTGTTACCAATGACATATTTCAAGTTTATTCTCGAATGTCCGTTCACATCAGTGGGACCATACAGTATTTGTCCTTTAGTTTTTGGCTGGATTCACTCAGCATAATATTCTCTAGGTCCATCCATGTTATTACATGGTTCATAAGTTTATCTTGTCTTAAAGCTGCATAATATTCCATCGTATGTATATACCACAGTTTGTTTAGCCACTCTTCTGTTGATGGAGATTTTGGCTGTTTCCATCTCTTTGCAATTGTAAATAATGCTGCTATAAACATTGGTGTGCAAATGTCCGTTTGTGTCTTTGCCCTTAAGTCCTTTGAGTAGATACCTAGCAATGGTATTGCTGGGTCGTATGGCAATTCTATATTCAGCTTTTTGAGGAACTGCCAAACTGCCTTCCACAGTGGTTGCACCCTTTGACATTCCCACCAACAGTGGATAAGTGTGCCTCTTTCTCCGCATCCTCTCCAGCACTTGTCATTTTCTGTTTTGTTGATAATGGCCATTCTGGTGGGTGTGAGATGATATCTCATTGTGGTTTTGATTTGCATTTCTCTAATGGCCAGGGACATTGAGCATCTCTTCATGTGCCTCTTGGCCATCCGTATTTCCTCTTCTGAGAGGTGTCTGTTCAAGTCTTTTTCCCATTTTGTAATTGGGTTGGCTGTCTTTTTGTTGTTGAGATGAACAATCTCTTTATAAATTCTGGATACTAGACCTTTATCTGATATATCATTTCCAAATATTGTCTCCCATTGTGAAGGCTGTCTTTCTACTTTCTTGATGAAGTTCTTTGATGCACAAAAGTGTTTAATTTTGAGGAGTTCCCATTTATTTATTTCCTTCTTCAGTGCTCTTGCTTTAGGTTTAAGGTCCATAAAACCGCCTCCAGTTGTAAGATCCATAAGATATCTCCCAACATTTTCCTCTAACTGTTTTATGGTCTTAGACCTAATGTTTAGATCTTTGATCCATTTTGAGTTAACTTTTGTATAGGGTGTGAGAGATGGGTCTTCTTTCATTCTTTTGCATATGGATATCCAGTTCTCTAGGCACCATTTATTGAAGAGACTGCTCTGTCCCAGGTGAGTTGGCTTGACTGCCTTATCAAAGATCAAATGTCCATAGATGAGAGGGTCTATATCTGAGCACTCTATTCGATTCCATTGGTCGATAGATCTATCTTTATGCCAATACCATGCTGTTTTGACCACTGTGGCTTCATAATATGCCTTAAAGTCAGGCAGCGCGAGACCTCCAGCTTCATTTTTTTTCCTCAAGATGTTTTTAGCAATTCGGGGCACCCTGCCCTTCCAGATAAATTTGCTTATTGGTTTTTCTATTTCTGAAAAATAAGTTGTTGGGATTTTGATTGGTATTGCATTGAATCTGTAAATCAATTTGGGTAGGATTGACATCTTAACTATATTTAGTCTTCCAATCCATGAACACGGTATGCCCTTCCATCTATTTAGGTCTTCTGTGATTTCTTTTAGCAGTTTTTTGTAGTTTTCTTTATATAGGTTTTTTGTCTCTTTGGTTAAATTTATTCCTAGGTATTTTATTCTTTTAGTTGCAATTGTAAATGGGATTCGTTTCTTGATTTCCCCCTCAGCTTGTTCATTACTAGTGTATAGAAATGCTACAGATTTTTGAATGTTGATCTTGTAACCTGCTACTTTGCTGTACTCATTTATTAGCTCTAGTAGTTTTGTTGTGGATTTTTCCGGGTTTTCGACGTATAGTATCATATCGTCTGCAAACAGTGATAGTTTTACTTCTTCCTTTCCAATTTTGATGCCTTGTATTTCTTTTTCTTGTCTAATTGCTCTGGCTAGAACCTCCAACACAATGTTGAATAATAGTGGTGATAGTGGACATCCTTGTCTTGTTCCTGATCTTAGGGGGAAAGTTTTCAATTTTTCCCCATTGAGGATGATATTAGCTGTGGGTTTTTCATATATTCCCTCTATCATTTTAAGGAAGTTCCCTTGTATTCCTATCTTTTGAAGTGTTTTCAACAGGAAAGGATGTTGAATCTTGTCGAATGCCTTCTCTGCATCAATTGAGATGATCATGTGATTTTTCTGCTTTGATTTGTTGATATAGTGTATTATTTTAATTGATTTTCTTATGTTGAACCATCCTTGCATACCTGGGATGAATCCTACTTGGTCATGATGTATAATTCTTTTAATGTGTTGTTGGATACGATTTGCTAGAATTTTATTGAGGATTTTTGCATCTGTATTCATTAGAGAGATTGGTCTGTAGTTTTCTTTTTTTGTAATATCTTTGCCTGGTTTTGGTATGAGGGTGATGTTGGCTTCATAGAATGAATTAGGTAGTTTTCCCTCCACTTCGATTATTTTGAAGAGTTTGAGGAGAGTTGGTACTAATTCTTTCTGGAATGTTTGATAGAATTCACATGTGAAGCCGTCTGGTCCTGGACTTTTCTTTTTAGGGAGCTTTTGAATGACTAATTCAATCTCTTTACTTGTGATTGGTTTGTTGAGGTCATCTATGTCTTCTTGAGTCAAAGTTGGTTGTGCATGTCTTTCCAGGAACCTGTCCATTTCCTCTAAATTGTTGTATTTATTAGCGTAAAGTTGTTCATAGTATCCTGTTATTACCTCCTTTATTTCTGTGAGGTCAGTAGTTATATCTCCTCTTCCATTTCTGCATCCTCTCTCTTCTTCTTTTTGTCAGTCTTGATAAGGGCCCATCAATCTTATTGATTTTCTCATACAACCAACTTCTGGTCTTATTGATTTTCTCTATTGTTTTCATGTTTTCAATTTCATTTATTTCTGCTCTGATCTTTGTTATTTCTTTCCTTTTGCTTGCTTTGGGATTAGTTTGCTGTTCTTTCTCCAGTTCTTCCAATTGAACAGTTAATTCCTGCATTTTTGCCTTTTCTTCTTTTCTGATATAGGCATTTAGGGCAATAAGTTTCCCTCTTAGCACTGCCTTTGCTGCATCCCATAAGTTTTGATATGTTGTGTTTTCATTTTCATTTGCCTCGAGGTATTTACTAATTTCTCTTGCAATTTCTTCTTTGACCCACTCGTTGTTTAAGAGTGTGTTGTTGAGCCTCCAGGTATTTGTGAATTTTCTGGCATTCTGCCTATTATTGATTTCCAACTTCATTCCTTTATGATCTGAGAAAGTGTTGTGTATGATTTCAATCTTTTTAAATTTGTTAAGACTTGCTTTGTGACCCAGCATATGGTCTATCTTTGAGAATGATCCATGAGCACTTGAGAAAAAGGTGTATCCTGCTGTTGTGGGATGTAATGTCCTATAAATGTCTGTTAAGTCTAGCTCATTTATGGTAATATTCAGATTCTCTATTTCTTTATTGATCCTCTGTCTAGATGTTCTGTCCATTGATGAGAGTGGGGAATTGAAGTCTCCAACTATTATGGCATTTGTGTCTATTTCCCTTTTCAGTGTTTGCAGTGTATTCCTCACGTATTTTGGGGCATTCTGGTTCGGTGCATAAATATTTATGATTGTTATGTCTTCTTGTTTAATTGTTCCTTTTATTAGTATATAGTGTCCTTCTTTGTCTCTTTTAACTGTTTTACATTTGAAGTCTAACTTGTTGGATATTAGTATAGCCACTCCTGCTCTTTTCTGGTTGTTATTTGCATGAAATATCTTTTCCCAACCTTTCACTTTCAACCTATGTTTATCTTTGGGTCTAAGATGTGTTTCCTGTAGACAGCATATAGAAGGATCCTGTTTTTTAATCCATTCTGCCAATCTATGTCTTTTGATTGGGGAATTCAGTCCATTAACATTTAGTGTTATTACTGTTTGGATAATATTTTCCTCTGCCATTTTGCCTTTTGTATTATATATATATCATATCTGACTTTCCTTCTTTCTACACTCTTCTCCATACCTCTCTCTTCTGTCTTTTTGGTTCTGACTCTAGTGCTCCCTTTAGTATTTCTTGCAGAGCTGGTCTCTTGGTCACAAATTCTCTCAGTGACTTTTTGTCTGAGAATGTTTTAATTTCTCCCTCATTTTTGAAGGACAATTTTGCTGGATATAGGAGTCTTGGTTGGCAGTTTTTCTCTTTTAGTAATTTAAATATATCATCCCACTGTCTTCTAGCCTCCATGGTTTCTGCTGAGAAATCTACACATAGTCTTATTGGGTTTCCCTTGTATGTGATGGATTGTTTTTCTCTTGCTGCTTTCAAGATCCTCTCTTTCTCTTTGACCTCTGACATTCTAACTAGTAAGTGTCTTGGAGAACGCCTATTTGGGTCTAATCTCTTTGGGGTGCGCTGCACTTCTTGGATCTGTAATTTTAGGTCTTTCATAAGAGTTGGGAAATTTTCAGTGAAAATTTCTTCCATTAGTTTTTCTCCTCCTTTTCCCTTCTCTTCTCCTTCTGGGACACCCACAACACGTATATTTGTGCGGTTCATATTGTCCTTGAGTTCCCTGATACCCTGTTCAAATTTTTCCATTCTTTTCCCGATAGTTTCTGTTTCTTTTTGGAATTCAGATGTTCCATCCTCCAAATCACTAATTCTATCTTCTGTCTCTTTGAATCTATCATTGTAGGTATCCATTGTTTTTTCTATCTTTTCTACTTTGTCCTTCACTTCCATAAGTTCTGTGATTTGCTTTTTCAGTTTTTCTATTTCTTCTTTATGTTCAGCCCATGTCTTCTTCATGTCCTCCCTCAATTTATCGATTTCGTTTTTGAAGAGGTTTTCCATTTCTGTTCGTATATTTAGCATTAGTTGTCTCAGCTCCTGTATCTCATTTGAACTATTGGTTTGTTCCTTTGACTGGGCCATATTTTCAATTATTTGAGCGTGATCGTTATCTTCTGTTGGCGTCTGCGCATTTAGACAGATTTCCCTGGGTATTGGATCCAAAAGTTTGGAAGATTTTTCTGTGAAATCTCTGGGTTCTGTTTTTCTTATCCTGCCCATTAGGTGGCGCTCGTGGCAAACGTTTATCTGCGGGTCCCACCAGTAAAAGGTGCTGTGGGACCTTAAACTTTGGAAAACTCTCGCCGTCCTGGGGGTTCGCTAGCCGAAGCGGCTTGAGCCGGCCCGGGGTCCGAACGCAGGGAGGGTTGCTGGTCGCCGCAGCCAGGGAAAGAGCCCGTCCGAATTTCCTAGTCAGCCCTGGGCAACAAGCGTGGCGGGAGGGCGCCAGCGGCAGCAGCCCGCCCGAGAGAGTGCACGTTCCCCGGGAGTCACGGGTTTGGAAGGGGCCTCCCGCACCCGTCACCGTTCTCCGCGGCCTGGGGGTTTCCGATCCAATTCTCTCAGTTGGTCCGGGGGCTGCGCATGGTGTGGGCGCCAGCCACCTTGGTTTCAGGGGACCACCTCTCCAATTCTCCCAGCCGGCCCGGGAAGGGGGAAGGGAGTAACTCCGGCCGCTTGCCACCCCGCCCGGTAAGCCCGCGCGCCTCGGCGATCTCACCCGAGCTGCTTCTCTCAGCCAGCCAGCCGTTCCAGGATGGGGTACGCTGTCTTTTTTATCTCTGTTGTGGCTTTGGGCGCTTTCTGTATCGTTTCTACTCCCCTAGTAGGTGTCCTGGAGAAGAAACTAAGATCCGCGCATCTTACTAAGCCGCCATCTTCCAGGAAGTCACGGTGCTTTTACCTGGAGAGAAAATTCTGGGAAAGTGGGCACACTAGAAAGGAGTTTCCCAAGTCATTCCTTCCCAACTAGAACAAGGCCAGGAGTCCACAAAACCCACAAAGGGAGCGCTATTTGCTTCCAAACTTCCCTGAAGAGGGAATCAGGGAGGGGCCAGGAAGGGTACCAGGAGTTTTTGCCCACAGCTCCCCAAAGCTGCACTTTCTGGATCTGCCTGGTTCATGCAGCTCTTTCCCTGTCCATCGCAGCTCTGAGGAGGCATACTGTCTCCTTCACTGCCCTTGTCCAGGGCGGTTTGGAACAATGGCCACCCTCAGAGCCAGGCTCCTTAGGATCCGAAGTAGCTAATCAAAAGCCATGATCAGTGATGGGCCTGTTCCCACCCTGGATCTCGGGGGAGTGTATGTTAATGTCCCTCTCTGACCCCAGTAAGCTGAGCCAGGGTCTGCCTGCTGCATAATGGGGGATGGGCAATGTTAACCACCACAGGGAGAGAGCAATTTTACAGGCATTTACCCAATTTACCCCCACCCCCATCCCAACTCTTCCGTGGATGCCGTACAGTGTTCTGTTGGGCTCCACAGTTTCATAATGGTTGATTGAGATGGTTCCTGTTGAACAGTTGTTCTGGGGGAAGGACTCGTTCCTGAATCTCCCTACTCCACCATCTTCCCGTAATCCTCCAGGTGATTTCACTTGGAACTCATTTTCACATATGGGGAAGGAAACCCAACTGGCTTTCAGTATTAGCTTGGGGACCCCTGCTTTGCATGTAACCTTTAAATCAGATGCAACTTTGCACTTTATGTGGATCTTTTTTGGTAGGTTTAAATAGCTTGATTAGACTAAGGTTTTTGTTGTAATTGTTTATTCCATGACAGGTTCAATTTTCACTGGGTTTAAAATAATAGTCATTCAAGTTTTTATATTTTTTGTTGTTTGTTTGTGTTTCAGATTAGTCAACTTCAGTTTTTTAAACATATCCTTAGGAACATTTTATCCATTCGTGTGAGACTCTAGGTAACCAGCACTGCTCAGGAATCACTCCTGACCCCTCTCCTTAGCTCACACCCTGCATCCAAATCCGGTTAGTTCTATTTTCAAAATATAGTATATTTCCAATTCAGCCATATCTCAAAATTACTATTGATTACTACCTTAGTCCAAAACACCATCATCTATTTCCTGGACAGCTGCCATAGCCTTATAACTTGTCTCTTTAGGTTCACCCCATCCCTCACCCTTGGTATTCTCAACTTATCAGCTAGAGAGATAGTTTGAAAATGTAAATAAGACAAAACACTCTGCTCCTCTGTAGTGGGGTGCTGGTGATGGGTGGCAGGTAGGTGGGAGAAGAACCTTCCAGTGGCCTCTCATCACACTTTCCAGGGCTAACTGACAGCAGCCCCCCTTGATTTGGCCCCTACCCCCCTCTCAAACGTCATCATCTTCCACCCTCCTTCTCTCCAGGCACAATGGCTCTTACACTTCAAGCTCTTACACTGGCTGCTCCCTCTGCCTCAAATGCTATTCCTCCAGGTTTCATATGGCTCGATCCTCAGGTTACTTTAGCCTGTGCTCTGACATTTAAAATGTCATTATCATATCTCCTTATCCCTTTGCTCTGTTTTAAATTCTTAATAGCTCTTACTACTGTAAGCAGTTACATATTTTTAAAGATCTTTGCTTGTGTATAATTTTTTTTCCTTTGCCAGAATAAAAACTCTCCCTTGCTAGTAGTTGTTCCCCAACACACAGGACAGAACCTTGCCCAGTGTAGGCACTCAATAAATACATAAAATAGACTCATCTATCAAAATTACAAGTGGCATAAATGTCACACCACAGGTTCCACACTCCGTACCTCTCTATCAACTCTCCTGCTTCTAATCCTGGGACAGTTTGAATTTCTCCAGTTTGGATCATCATCTCTTCACCCTGTTCCTTTACATGTTTTAATTTTTCCCCTCATTTTTGCTTCTATCCCAGTCATTAGTTTGCTAGGATTCGACTGTTAGCTACTAATTTTTGTGTGTCAGGCATTGTGCTAAGAACTTTACTAGCATTTTGCCATGTAATTCTCATGATACTCCTGTGATTTATATTGGTAAAGAAACAGAAGCTCAGAGAGGCTAAGCAACCAGACTAAATTCATACAGCTAATGAGGGCAGAACCATATACCTCTGAGTTGTATAATGGCAGAGCTCATACTCTCAATCTCTTTGCTGCCAGGAGATTGCTTCTGTTAGAAAAAAAATTCAGCATTTATAAACATTTCATATGCAACCAGCACTAATAAGAAAACTAGGGTATAAAACAATATGAAAGCTAATGTTATATGTTGGATTATGACCTCTAAAAGACAGGCTGATGTTCTGATCTCCAGTACTTTGCAATGTAACCCTATTTGGAAAGAGGATTGTTACAGATGGAATCAGACAAGTTAAAATGAAGTCAGACTGGAGTAGGGTGGACCCTTTAGCCCAATGACTGGTATCCTTTTAAGAAGAGGAGAGGAGGCAGAGAGAATGTCATGTGAAGGTGGGAACAAGAAAGAAAGCTGTGTAGAGATGGAGGCAGAAATTGGAGTTATGCTACCACAAGTTAAGGAACCCCTGGAGTCACAAGGAGTAGAAGAGAGGCATTAAACAGATTCTTCTCTAGAAACTTTAGAGGGAGCATGGCCCTCCCAACATGTTGGTTTTGGACTTCTGGCCACCAGAGCTGTGAAACAATACAGGTCTGTTGTTTTGTGCCATCTGTTTTGTGGTAATTTGTTACGGCAGCCCTAGCAAACTAAGGTAGATAATATGAAGTCAGTAGCCAGGAACACACAACAAATTTTTTAGCTTATAGCCTTAACCTATAAAATTGAGTAATATGATAATTTCAATAGGGGCAAGTAAATGAATACTTAATATTTTTTATTATATGGGTGCTTTAGATTGCTCCACAAAGCAAAATGTATTTGTGCCCACCCCCCTACTTTGCCAATGTATAAAAGGGACCTAGGTAGATATTGCAAAATATTTGCTCCTGAGTCCCTCAAGCTAAGTTAGAAAATCATGCATGAGTCTCATTATCCCGATGCACACATCTTTATTATCACCTTCTTTGGGTCCAAGGATGGCTGTTCCATCTTCTTCTTTCATCTGGGGCTACTTTTCCTTGAAGTTTCTACTGAATTGAATAGAGTTCTTCAGGACCTTTAGGAACTGTATTGAAATGAAAAATGTAGTCACAGGAAAATGACTAAACTAAATAAAAGAAGACAAAAACCTTAAAAGTATGTATCAGCAGCTCCCAAACTGGTGTGTTCAGTGAAACTTGTTTTTCAGGGTTTTAATAGGCAGACCTGAAAGTGTTTTGTGTTCAAATAACCTTAGGAACTCTGACTTAAGGTTTAAAAGGTTTGTTTACTGCAGGTCTTCTCAGAGCCTTTAAATTGCCAATATATTTGTAATTTCCAAGAGGGAATTTAGGCCCTAGGGTTCCTAACTCCTCTGGCCTTTTTAATGGAATACTTAAAATACTTCTCTGGTCCATAGCTGTCCTAGACTAATTGTAAATGGACAGAACCTGATCGGTCTTGCATCCATTTAGGCCATACTTATTACATCTTTTAGAAATCGGTACCACTTACTCTTCTTTCCCAATCCACCCCATTCCTGAGGGTGGTTTTACACTACCTTCAATAAGGAAGCCCTGTCCTTGATCACTTTACTTTCTGCTGGACAAATATATTTAAAGAAGGTGGAACAGAAACTGCCAGGGTGGGCCACTGAGTTTCCAATGATTCAAGTGACAGTTCCCCACCCCCCCCAAATTGGTACCTGCTCTTTTTTTTTTTTTTGTCTCATCTGGGATGGTCATCCCTGGGTCATTTCATGACAGGCGATATATGGGAAACTAGGGACTATGTAAGAGCAAAGGAGTGATTGTGGAGTGTGGAGCATACAGAGAAGAGACGTGGAGAAATATCGTGGCTAATATTGCATAGATGGATCTTTGCAAAGGAGTCAATCAAAAAATTATACTTACCCATCACTTAAAAAACTTCTGCTTCAAGGGCCCAGCCTCTCAAGATGGATCAACTAGTTCCATCCCCCTAATCCCATGTTATCAACAGCCCTTTCCAATATGAAAAAGGTAGAATGGGCACAACCCAAATACCCCTAGAGAGTGAGAGAAAGAAAGATCAAAGGTGATGGTGGAGTTATACAGACAGGGTACGGTTTAACAAATGACTGTGATTGCTGAATCATTATACTGGTATTTCTTTTAGTCTCCAGTATCTTAGAGCAGTTAGAGGTAAAAACCTAAAATTGTGGAATTGTAACCCATACCAAACTCTGAAATCTGTTCTAGAGCTAATTGTTGCGATGTGTTTTGAAATTTATTGTTCTTTTTGTATATATGTTATTTTTCACAAAAACGAAAAAAGTCTATTGTGATTATTGCACAGCTATATAATGATATTGTGAATCAATGACTGCACACTTTGGATGATTACATGGTATGTGGATATATAATATATATCAATAAGAAATAAATAATTTAAAAAAGAGAATGAATCACTTCAAAAAAAAAACAAAACTTCTGCTTCAAAATTAATAAGACAAAAGTTTTATACAAGCAGAGACTCTGAAGGGTACAAGCAGAACATCACATAACTCATGAGGAGGAAGGTCCAGGGAAAATCAAGTGAAAGTAAACATGAGACTATAAAAATAAATACGACAGCCGCAGTGAATATGATAACATTAAATGCAGAGGCCATGCTGAAAAGGACATTTTGTCCTACATGAGTTACCTTTTTCCTCTAGATTTCTCTTTGTAAGCTTCACACACTGTTCCCTTCTGGGTTCTTTCTGAAGTGTGACTATCTGCTACAGATATAACTGTAACAATATAAATACCAGTCTGCAAACTTAGCTGTGCAAAAAATTTATGGTTATTTTTCTATAACTCAACCTAATTTCCATTTTGAGCCCCCATTCCTCCAATGCAATGGAAATTAATCTCTGTCAATCTGGAGACTCGCTCCTTCCTTGGGGTTGCATCTACAGTCTGGAGGCTGTTCCAGACGTTAGAGTCAAGAGGAGGAGCCTGTGGGTCTGGGATTGAAGACTGGTGTGGGGCTATCAGTTACCTGAGCTGGCATCCACTGTGATGGCAACTCGGGGAACACAGAAATCCTCCCAGCACTCCAGTGCCCCTGGGGCACCACAGCCTCAACATCTGTCTACTGGACACAGCTCACAGTTGTGAGCTGTTCTCCCTGTTTGCCTTTGCTCTGGAACCCTACAGAACTACCTGGAACTTCATAATCCCTCCTTCCCATGTGCTTGAACAGTGGAAGGAAAGGTAGACTCTTCTCAGGGATCACATTAGCATCTCGGTTTTGACTTCTTTCTAACTTGTGTCCTATTCTCACACCTGGGAAATCTTTGTATAATCTTGGCGGGAACTCCTCTGAATCGGTGGGAGCTCCTCCTCTGAATTATCAGGTAGGCTTCTAAATCTTATTTATACCTAGCAATTTTCCCATTCCCTTGGGGCTGAGGTTTTGGATACTCAAAAGCCAAAAGAAGCTTATTTTTTCTCTGCTTTCTGTTAACCCATCTGTCCTGGGGTTAATGTAACTCCTATTTGAAAGAGGATAAAAAATGAAAGAGTAACAGGAAATATTAGAAGAAAACTTTGACTAATATTTCAAAAGTGTATCCTACTCATAACTTTCTCTTGACTAATTCTCTAACAGAGGTAGCTGGGAAGACATTTGAAACAAAGACTAGCCCTTTTGATGCATGCTAAATGATGCATATAAGCACTAATAAAATATGTAGAAGCTTTTAGGAAAAATATTATTTGCAACAAATGGAAACTATTTAGGATATAATTAGATTGTACAGAGTTTCATCTCTGCTTTGATCTGACTGTCTGACCTTAGGCTAACTGCTTCACCTTCTAAGCATAGGTTTTCTCACCTGTAAAATGGGGATAATAGCCTCTACTTCACAGGGTTTTGTGAAGATTAAATTAAATTAAATAAGGTAATGCACCATGGCCATTCAGTGAATGCTTGTTTGTTCATTCATTCATCCATCCACTTATGTGTTCATTCTTTCTTTCATCAGGTATGCATGTCTTACCAGTACCTTTAATGTAGTCATGTACAATAAGGACAAGTAGCATCTGCCCTACTTCTCTAAATATTATTGCCTCAGTTTCCTAGAGTTGCCAGAACAAAGTGCCACAAAATGGGTAGCTTTAATCAACAGAAATTTATTGACTCACAGTTCTGGAGGCTGAAAGTCCAAAATCAAGGTGTCAGTGGAGCCATGCCCCCTCTGAAACCTGTAGAGGAGACTGCATCCTTGCCTGTTTTAGCTAATGGTGGCTTACTGGCAATGGTTGGTGTTCCTTGACTTGTGGCTGCATAGCAACAGTCTCCGCCTCAGTTGCCACATGGCCCTTTCCCCTGTGTCTTTCTCTGTTGTGTCCAAATTTCCCCTTCTTCTAAGGACAGTAAGCATTTGGGATTAGAATCCACCACCAGTTTGGCCTCATCTTAATTAATCACACCTTCAAAGATCCTATTTCCAAATGAGATCACATCATGTTACTGGAGGTTAGGAAGGAGGAAACGTTCAACCCATAAGAGTTATCAGTGATGTTTTCTGGGCTCCCAGAGCAGAATTCATAACTGTTATTTTTCTTTTCTTAAATTGAGGTGCAATTTTCATACAAGAACTTGCACTGATCTTAAGTGCCCAGTTTAGCAGGTTTTCACAATTGTATACAGCCATGTAACTTCCACCTAAAACAATAATTTTTAAAACTTTTTTTGTTGTATAATATAACATATATGCAAAGCAATTCTTTCTAGAAAAAAGCAATAGTTTTCAAAGCCCTTTTCAACAAGTAGTTACAGGACAGAGCCCAGAGTTTGTCATGGGCTACCATACCATGATCTCAGATTTTTCCTTCTTGCTGCTCCTGAACATGGGTGGCTAGAAGGAATAAATATTTTTTATCATCAAAATAATTTTTTTCTTTTTTGTGAAAAATAACATATATACAAAAAACCCCACAAAACCCCAATAAATTTCAAAGCACAGCACAACAATTAGCTGTAGAACAGAAATCAGAGTTTGGTATGGTTACAATTCCACAACTTTAGGGTTTTACTTCTAGCTGCTCTAGATACTGAAGACTGAAAAAAAATATGATTCAGCAACCATATTCGTTCATTAAACCCTACCTTCTCTGTGTAACTCCACCATCACCTTCGATTGTTCTATTCCACTTTAGGGGTACTCTTAACTCTTTTTTTTGTTAAGAATGTCTGGCATGACAAGCGAGAACTCTGACACTGAGTTACCATTGCACCTCCCCATTCTAGCTCTTTCATGCTAAAATAATAATTTAACATTTTCATTACTTGAGAAATTTCCCTCCTGCCCATTTGCAGTCAGTCTTCCCACAAATATAAAAGAATTTTATTTTAATTGTAAGAACTTACAAATGTTCTCAGGGATGTGTTCTATTTTATTTGACATTAGAACACTCACAAATTCCTTCTCTTGGAAGTAAAACTAATAATGAGAGATAGCGTTTGCTGAGAGATTTTCATGCATCATTTCACTTAATATTCATAACTATCCAGTGAGGTATGGACTATTGTTTTCCCCATTTTACAGATTAGAAAACTGAAGTTCACGATGAAAGTAAGTTGCCCAATGCTCAAATAGTTCTTCAGTGGTAGAGCTGGGATTTGAACCCGGATTGTCCTGACTCCAGAACTTAACTTTTTTTTTTTTTTTTTTTAATTTATTTATTAATTAAAAATTAGCAAACCAAATAAAACATCAACATATATAATCAGTAATTCACAATATCATCACTTAGTTGCATAGTCATCATTTCTTAGAACATTTGCATCAATTTGGAAAAAGAAAAAGACAATAGAAAAAGAAATAAAACGAACACAGGGAAGGAAAAAAAAGATTGTACCTACTATACCCCTTACCCCTTGCTTTCATTGATCATTAGCATTTCAGACTAAATTTATTTTAGCATTTGTTCCCCCTATTATTTATTTTTATTCCATATATTCTACTCGTTTGTTGACAAGGTAGATAAAAGGAGCATCAGACACAAGGTTTTCACCATCACACAGTCACATTGTGAAAGTTATATCATTATTCAATCATCCTCGAGAAACATGGCTACTGGAACACAGCTCTACATTTTCAGGCAGTTCCCTCCAGCCTCTCCATTACATCTTTTTTTTTTTGGCTGCTAAAGGGTTTTTATTTATTTATTTATTTATTTTTTTATTAATCAAAAAAAAGAAAAGAAATTAACACAACATTTAGAAATCATTCCATCCTACAAATGCACTCAGTAATTCTTAGTATCATCACATAGATGTATGATCATCATTTCTTAGTACATTTGCATCGATTTAGGAAAAGAACTAGCAAAACAGCAGAAAAAGATATAGAATGTTAATATAGAGAAGAGAATTAAAATAATAATACTAATAATATATATATATATAAAGGAAAAAGAAAAAAAACAAAAACAAAAGATACAAACACACAAACAAACAAACAAAAAACCATATTTCAGGTGCAGCTTCATTCAGTATTCCAACATAGTTACATTACACTTAGGTATTATTGTGCTGTCCATTTTTGAGTTTTTGTATCTAGTCCTGTTGCACAGTCTGTATCCCTTCAGCTCCAATTACCCATTATCTTACCCTGTTTCTAACTCCTGCTGGTCTCTGTTACCAATGATATATTCCAAGCTGATTCTCGAATGTCGGTTCACATCAGTGGGACCATACAGTATTTGTCCTTTAGTTTTTGGCTAGACTCACTCAGCATAATGTTCTCTAGGTCCATCCATGTTATTACATGCTTCATAAGTTTAGTCTGTCTTAAAGCTGCATAATATTCCATCGTAGGTATACGCCACAGTTTGTTTAGTCACTCGTCTGTTGATGGACATTTTGGCTGTTTCCATCTCTTTGCAATTGTAGATAATGCTGCTATAAACACTGGTGTGCAAATGTCCGTCTGTGTCTTTGCCCTTAAGTCCTTTGAGTAGATACCTAGCAGTGGTATTGCTGGGTCGTAATCCATTCTGCCATTCTATGTCTTTTGATTGGGAAATTCAGTCCATTAACTTTTAGTATTATTACTGTTTGGATAATATTTTCCTCTGCCATTTTGCCTTTTGTATTATATATATCATATCTGATTTTCCTTCTTTCTACACTTTACTCCATACCTCTCTCTTCTGTCTTTTCATATCTGACTCTAGTGCTCCCTTTAGTATTTCTTGCAGAGCTGGTCTCTTGGTCACAAATTCTCTCAGTGACTTTTTGTCTATAAATGTTTTAATTTCTCCTTCATTTTTGAAGAACAATTTTGCTGGATATAGTAGTCTTGGTTGGCAGTTTTTCTCTTTTAGTAATTTAAATATATCATCCCACTGTCTTCTAGCTTCCATGGTTTCTGCTGAGAAATCTACACATAGTCTTATTGGGTTTCCCTTGTATGTGACAGATTGTTTTTCTCTTGCTGCTTTCAAGATCCTCTCTTTCTCTTTGACCTCTGACATTCTAATTAGTAAGTGTCTTGGAGAACGCCTATTTGGGTCTATTCTCTTTGGGGTGCGCTGCACTTCTTGGATCTGTAGATTTAGGTCTTTCGTAAGAGTTGGGAAATTTTCAGTGATAATTTCTTCCATTAGTTTTTCTCCTCCTTTTCCCTTCTCTTCTCCTTCTGGGACACCCACAACACGTATATTTGTGCGCTTCATATTGTCATTCAGTTCCCTGATCCCCTGCTCAAGTTTTTCCATTCTTTTCCCTATAGTGTCTGTTTCTTTTTGGAATTCAGATGTTCCATCCTCCAGTTCACTAGCTGTAGCTTCTGTCTCTTTAGATCTACCATTGTAGGTATCCATTGTTTTTTCCATTTTTTCTTCTTTGTCCTTCACTCCCATAAGTTCTGTGATTTGTTTTTTCAGATTTTCTATTTCTTCTTTTTGTTCAGCCCATGTCTTCTTCATGTCCTCCCTCAATTTATTGATTTGGTTTTTGAAGAGTTTTTCCATTTCTGTTCGTATATTCAGCATTAGTTGTCTCAGCTCCTGTATCTCATTTGAACTATTGGTTTGTTCCTTTGACTGGGCCATATCTTCAATTTTCCGAGCGTCATCCATTATTTTCTGCTGGTGTCTGGGCATTTGATCAGATTTCCCTGGGTGTGGGACCCAGCTGGTTGAAAGGTTTTTCTGTGAAATCTCTGGGCTCTGTTTTTCTTTTCCTGCCCAGTAGGTGGCGCTCGTGGCGCTCGTCTGTCTGCACGGCAGTCGGCCCGGGAAACCGCGCGTGGAGGCGGGGGTCGCTGGCCGCCACGGCTTGGGAGAGTGCCGGTCCTAATTGCCCAGCTGGCCCGAAACGCCAAGCGTGACGGGAGGGCCCCACTATCCAACGTTCCCAGTCAGACTGGGGAGCCACGTGCGTGGAGGGGACCCCAGTCGCCAGCCGCCCCGGCCAGGAAAACGCGCGCCCCTCGGGTATCTCACCGCAGCAGATTCTCCCTGCCCGTTCAGCTGTTCCAGAATGGGGTACGCTGTCTTTTTGGTCTCTGTCGTGACTCCGGGAGCTGTTTCGTATTGTTTCTGTTTCTTTAGTTGCTTTTCTGGAGGAGGAACTAAGACCCGCGCGTCTTACTAAGCCGCCATCTTCTCCGGAAGTCCCCAGAACTTAACTTTAAAGCACTATATATGATATTATGTGAAAGAGCAGAGGCAACCCTGGGTTTAGCAGTGATGCAGTCTTCTTGGGTCCGGATCTGGTAGATGTGTTGTTGCGAGAAAAGGAGAAAGTCAGTTGATAAAATACCCTCTTGTATTATAACCCTCATTGCTTTTAAACTGTCCTCACAGGGTTTAGTACACTTTCATTAACTTTTACCTACAAGATTTTTATGAATTGAGTGCTAATAATTATGACGGAGATCTTAGTAAAACTGACAATTGTGAGAGCAAGCATTTTTTTGGGTGCTTCCTCTGTGCCGGGTGCTGTGTGAAACATTTCATCTGCATTTTCTTTTTTACTCCTCCTAACCACTCCATGGGTAGGATCTGATATTAACAGCATTTTACAGATTTTAAACTCTGAGGTTAGAGAGTCCGAGTGACTTGCTCACTACTGCACAATTAGAAAGAGGTGGTGCTGATGTTGGTGCTTATCAGGCTGGCTTGAAAGCCTGCACTTTTTCTTTTCTTTTGAGAGCCTGCTTTTTAACCCCTGCTATACAGCCTCTTGGTCCTGTACTCATGATTTTAGTCCCGTTTATAAAGAATTGTCTTGGTTCCTGCCTGAACCAGATTTCACCAGTGTAAATAGTTATGTGTGAACTCTTCCAGCTGGCACTTTTTTAGATAAGATCCTGTTAGTTCCACACACGTACATCCACCTGGTCTTCAGAAACTTGGAAAACAGGCTGGCCCCAGGCCAAGGTACAAAGTAGTTTGTCTTGGGCATTTTATCTCCTTTGCACTCTGCCAGACCTTTGAAGTATCCCGCCATCTAGACACCTCTAATTTTAATTCCTGGCTCCCAAATCCTGCATGAATGACTGAGTGCTTCAGCCTATGCTGTTTTACTTGTTTAGAATACCCCTCTCTGTCTGCCCCCTCTCTCCAGGCCTCCTTCTTCTCCTTCCCTTCCCCAGCCTGATGTTGCTTCCACCCCCGCCGCCCCCCATCTCTATCTGAGTCAGGTTCACTCTCACTTTCCTATCCAAGCCTGTGCTGATGTCCTCCGGGAGCGAGGTCGCTGGCAGGCTTCCAGACACCTGAGGCTTTCTAGAGATTAGGTCTCCTATCTGTTTGGCAGCCTTAGCGGGTGCCCTTCCAGGACTGATAGGAGAGGATGGCAGGGCTGCCTTGGTGATAGAAACAACTAACCCTTACACAGTGCATAACCCGTGCTCTGTTTTGTTCTAAGCACTTTATATGTATCAACTAATCTTCACAACCCTATGGGGTGTGTTTGTCAAGATCCAGGCAAGAAACAGGAGGCACACACAGCTGGAATTCAGAAGAGAATTTAAAGAAAGGGCTATTAACAAACTTGGAGGTAGATTTAATGGAACCAACCAGGGATGTTGAGGCACCCAGGAAACAAGCAACTTTGGGAAGCTGTTCCCACCCTGACTGAAGGGACAAGCAGAGGAAACACTCTATTACTGGAGCCCATTGAGGAACATTCTAGGAAGAGCAGCTCTAAGACGCTGTCTGCAGTGGCTGAGGGTTGTGAGCAGTCCCCTAGCACTGGAGAGACAGTTGGGGTTTGTGAGGTGCCCCTGCTGCTCTCTCCTTCCTCCCATATTCCCTTGAGTTGAAAAGATTTTTTTTAGTTGCACGTTCTAATTTTATTTTTATAGATTGATTAATTTTCAAATGAATTTATGGCTATTTATCTTCCTGCCAGAAAGGTGTGTGAGCGCTATTTCCTTGTATTTTCCTCATAGCTTAATCATGTTGAAAAAATTGGAACCAATCTAATAGGTGGAATCAGCACGGCTGTCATTTCTATTTTTTAGTTCCTTGACTAGGAAGGAGGCAAAACACTTCTCATGGCTTTCTTAGGAACATGCTGGACTTTGAATTGTGGGGAAAATGCTATTTGATCATTTGTTCAGGGAATCATCTTACTGATTTTTGCTGTTCAAACCTAAGTCTTTTATAGAAGAGATGGAATCATTCGGAGCTGTTTTCATCTTTGTGTGCACCTCTTTCCACAAACTTATCTTGAGGAACTTGGCACTGCTCACTTTGAAGTTTACCAAGGACGAGATGGTCTTCAGTTCTCAGAGGCTGAAGCTGTTTTTTTCTCGTTTGATCCACAGAATAAATCTGAGCCACAAATAAATTTGATCCACAGAAAAAAGCCTGAGGGCAAAAAAAGTCTGGGCAATTGGGACTCTAAGTGTCGGTCTCCCAGGAGCACAGTGGAAGGCAGAAGAGAAAGAGGGAATACCCAGCGCATGAAGAAAGTGAGACACAGAGAGGTTAGGCTGTACACCTAAAGTCACATGCTAGGAAGTGACAGCACCAGGATTTCCAAATGGAGGCTTCAAATCTACTTAACCACTGCACTACATCTGCTCCTGTGTTGAGGAGCTCTCCGTACTTACATCGTGTCTTCAAATTTCCATAAGTACCTTCTCCAGAGATCTTGGCAGGCTCCCAGGGAGATATTCCAGAGTGGGTGCCCTTGTTCATAATGCTCCCATTGAACTGGGGCTAGTTCCAGGCTCAGGCACTTGATGCCACTAATGGATGGAACTGTTGGCTATAAGAGTGTCCAAATTAAGTCATCAAGAATGATGTTCAGGGTTTCTCTCTCAATTGGAAAGGCACGTGGCAATGTCGGCAAACTTTCTCTCACAGGCTTCTCCAATGGCTTTCCCAGAGGCATTTCTGTTCTGTTGGCTCTGTTGGTTCTGGTGGCTCTAAAACCTTTTCCAAAATGGTTCCCTCTTAAAGGGCTCTAGCAAGCAACCCCACCTTGAATGGGTGGAGACACATCTCCATGGAAGCCATCTAATCAATAGTTGCCATCCACAATTGGGTGGTTCACATCTCCACAGAGACAATAAAAAAGTTCCAACCCAGAAATGTTGATCAAGGATTAAAGAATTTGGCTTTTCTGAGGTACACAACAGATTCAGACTGGAACATTCTACCCTTTGGACTTCCAAAAGGCATATTCTTTCCAAACACAAAATACATTCATTCCATAACAATATCAGAAAGGCTTAAACCATTTCAGTAACAATACAAATACAATGCAAAGTCAGAAACAGTACTAAGTCTCATCAAAGTCAGCTACAGGCATGGTCTGTCCTAAAGCAAAATTCTCCTCTGGCTCTGGACCTGTAAAACTCAAACAAGTTATCTGTTGCCAACATAAAAAGGAGGGACAGTCTAGGATACAAATTCCGATTTCTACAGGGAGAAATTGGAAGAAACACAGGGTCACTGAACCCAGGCAGTTTAAAAAACATGCAGGGAAAACTCAATTAGATTTCAAAGTTGAGAGTCATTTATCTTCAGGGTTTTAGAAAACGGCAGTCCCATCCTTTCCAAGGACCTACAGAATGGCCCACCTCTGTAGGGGACAATGGGGAAACCACGTTTTTTTTCGGTTACACCATCTCCATGCATTGGGGTGCTCCCGGGCTCTCTGCCACTCTGGAGCACAAGCTCAACCCCTCCAGAACACATGTGGTGCCAGTCAGGCTTTCCCCAATCCCCAAGGAATGTGTTCCCCCCTCTACAAGACTGAGGCAGCACAACTCTTCCACTGCAACGAGGCGAAAGGCCCACCTTCTGCCTTCGATGCAAACTCACCTTCTGCAGGTGCTTGGGTTGGTCTGCTCTTCTGGCCTGTGATTTCTTGACTTCAGACCTTAACTTCCATAGTTCTGCCTCTAAAGTTATTTTTTTCCTTCAATGTGTCCCTTTTCTGCGCCTCTTAGTCCAGACTGCAGTGGTTCCATTTATATAGATCCCACAACACTCTTGTGGGTTTCCTATGCAATAGGCTGGATCATGTCCATCAGACAAAAGGACTTTCCACAGATCCTTCCTGGATAACTCCATCTTCAATCCTGGCTTTTTCTGAAATAGCTGCCTGGTTCCACATTTGATTAAATCCTCAAGTGGGACACTATTCTCTGGGGTCTCCCTTTTTGGAAGCCCAGAATTTCCAAACCATCAATTTCTTATTTCTTTATACCTAAGAGTTCAGTTCTCAGTATATCTCTTTCCTGTTGCATTTCACCATAAGCTGCAAGGAGGAACCAGGCTACACCTTCCACATTTAATTTGGAAATCTCTCCTGCTAAATATACAAGTTTGTGGCTTTTAAAATCTGCCTTTCAGAATCCCCTGATACTGTGCCAAACTTTAGGGACACTCAAATCAATAGGCTATGCCCTTGATCATGAGGCTTACTCTTCTGAAGCTTATGTAGGTAGCATAGAAGCTTAGACCACCTATAGGCATACCTAAGAGTTACTTCTGGAGGACCTCTGTTGTTGCTCAGATGTGGCTTCAGTCTTTCTAAGCCCAACTCTACAAGTGAAATTATTGCCCTCCCCCTTACGTATGACATGACATCCAGGGGTGAAAGTCTCCCTGGTGACATGGGAGATGATTCCCAGGGATGAATCCAGACCTGGCACTGTGGGATCAACAATTCTATCCTGACCAAATGGAGGAAAAGAAGGGTAATTAATAAAGTATCAGTGGCAGAGAGAGTTCAAATACATTCAAAAGGCTACTCTGGAGGTTCCTCTTATGCAAGCCTCATTTAGACCTTGCTACCTATCATAACCTGCCAACCCCCAACAGGACTATTCCAGCCAATCTAGAGGAACACCTAGGGCAACATATAAGATTCTACAAGGGTTCCAGGCACTAGAGTAACTTACCAGAAACCTGCAAACTGCAGATGGGTCCCTAATCCAGATAAGTCCTGAAACCTAGCCCAGCCTCTCCAGAATGTCAGATAGTTCCATCTCCCTACCCCATATTAGTGACAGACCCTTCCAATAGCAGAAATTTAGAATTGCCATAGCCCAAACAACCAATGAGAGGTATGGAAAGATTAAAGGTGATTGTGGAATTATACATAGAAGAAAGGACTTAACAAATGAGCATGAATGCTGAATCATTAAATTGATATCTCTTTTAGTCTCTGGTATTTTAGAGCAGCTAGAAGTAAAAACCTAAAATTGTGAAATTGTAACCCATGTCAAAGTCTGAAATATGTTCTACAACTAATTGTGGTGCTGTGTTTGGAAATGTATAGGTTTTTTTTTTTTTGTATATATGTTATTGTTTACAAAAAGAAGGAAAAAAGTTGATTGTGATGGTAAAAAAGTATTTTAGCCTTCTAACCTCCTATATTGTGGAGCAGCTAGAAGGAAAGACATGAGAGGATCGTATGGTAGCCCATGACAAACTCTGGGATCTGTCCTGTAACCACTTTTTGAGGAGTGCTTTGAAAACTATTGCTTTTCTTTATTTCTTTGCTTTGTATATATGTTATACAATACAATACAAAAAGTTAAAAAAAAAAAAAAAACTGCCTTCCATCTAAAACTAGCAGTGAATTTTGCCAGATTCTTTGCCACTTTAAAATAAGGATCGCCTTCCTTCCAATTTGCAATAAGATGTGCATCATATGCCTAAGGCTTTATCAGAAGTATCTTTACTGTTCACATCTCTACCGACAGTCTCTTCAAAGCATTCTAGGCCTTCTCTATCAAGCTCCTAACAGCTCTTCCAGAATCTTCCTCTAATACATTTAAAAAGCTGTTCCAAAATGTGTGGTATTTGCAAACCACAGCAACACGCCAGTTCTCTGGTACCAAATCTATGTTAGTTTGTAAGCTGCCGGAGTGTGAAATACCAGAAATGGAACAGCTTTTAAAAAAGGGAATTTATTAAATTGTGAGTTTATAGTTTTAAGGCAATTAAAGTGTCCAAATTAAAGCAAGGCTATAAGTGTGTCCAAATTAAGGCATCCAGGGAAAGATACCTTGGTTCAAGAAGGCCAATGATGTTCAGGATTTCTCTCTCAGCTGGAAAGGCATGTGGTGACCTCTGCTAGCTTTCTTTCCAGGCTTCTCCAATGTCTTCCCTGGGGAGATGGGGGCGTTTTTCTGTTTTGTTGGCTCTGTTGGTTCTGGAGGCTCTAAAGCTTTTTCCCAAATGGTTCTCTCTTAAAGGGCTCCAATAAGCAACACCACCTTAAATGGGTGGAGATGTGTCTCCATGGAAACCATCTAATCAAAAGTTACACCCACAATTGGATGGGTCATATCCCCATGTTAACAGTGAAAAAGCTCCCACCCAGCCATATTGAATGAGGATTAAAGAACTTGGCTTTTCTGGGGTACACAACAGATTCAGACTTGCACAACAATTTAAAAAGATGGAGGTGGGCAGGTGGGAAAGGCAGCACCATTCCTCAGTCAGCAGTGGCTGCAGCAGATGCTGCCTTTGTCCCACGGTCACTCCCCATCCCCTCTGCAATTAAAACTAAATTTGCTAGGGACAGGTAAGAAAGAGGAGGAGGTGAGACACTCCCACCAACTCAGTAAGATGTTAAAAAAATTGGTGTCATGGTCTGGTTTCAGATAGATGGAGTAAGCACAGGACTCCCCCTCCCCACTGAATGCAGCTATACAGACTGGAAAGAATCCATGGAATAGCTTCCCAAGAACTCTGAAAAGTAAATGCTAGAAGGCAGATTGGGGGAGAAGACCAGAGTTAACTTTCACTTGAAACTGGCAATGTTTCCTTTTTTATTATTATTAAATTAAAGTCTAGTATTTCCCGGCCTGCCCTCATGGCTTCCTGAGACCTGGAAGGGGGCCCCAGTGGGGACAGAGAGAACTCCAGGAGAACCCCTCTAGTTCAGGTTCGAGGAGGCAGACAAAGCGTTCTCATGTGTGACACCAAAAGCACCATGCATAAAAGAAAATTTTTGTCACCATTAGATTTCACCAAAATTAAAAACTGTTGCTCCATGAATGATGTTATTAGGAGAATGAAAAGACAAAGTACAGGCAGGGAAAATTAGTTGTGAATCATAATTTTATAAAGGACTTATATTCAGGAAATTATAAACAACATTCAAAACTGATAGGAAAACAAACAGCCCAATTTTAAAATGTGGGTGAGAACTTGAATAGACACTTAATTTAAGAGGCTATATGGAAGGCAAATGAACACATGAAAAAGGCTCAACCTTTTAGTTACTAAGGAAATGCAAATTAAAGCCATGATGAGATGTCACTATATGCCTAGTAGAATGGCTAAAATTAAAACATACTGAAAATACCAAGTCCGGTGAAAATGTAGAGCAACTAGAACTCTCAAACATTGACAATGGGGATGTGACATAGTGCTGCCAGCCTGAAAATCGGTTGGTCAGTTTCTTATAAAGTGAAACATACAAATACCATATAAAAAAAAGAGAGAGAGAGAAAAATAACAAATAAAAATAAACAAATACCATATGACACAGCAATACTGGGTATACGCCCTACAGAAATGAAAATTTATGTTCACACAAAAATTTATACATGAATGTTTATATCAGATCTATTCAGAATAGCCCAAGAATGGAAACAACACAAATGTCCTTCAGTGGGTGAATAGATAAAACTGCGGTGCATGTACGTGTTGGAACACGAAGTCATGCGACAACTTGGTTAAATCCCAAATCTCTTGGATGAAGGCTGTGCAAAGGCGCCAGTCTCAACAGGCCACATGTATGATTGCATTTATAGGACATTCTTGAAAAGACCAATTTATAGTGATGAAGAACATACCAGTGGTCACCAGGAGTTACAGAGGAAGGTGTCACTGCAAAGGGATACCATGAGGAGATTTTTTTTGGGTGATGGAACTGGGTGATTTTTTTTTTTTTGGTGATTGTGGTGGTGGTTAAACAAATCTATACATGTACTAAAATTCTTAAAATTATAGACCAAAACAGTAAGTTTTACTGTATGTTAATTTAAAAATAAAATTTTAAAAAGATGAATCAAAAGTAGCAAAATACTAATCATCGTTAAATCTAGGAGACAGTAAAGGATATTAAACTTTTTCTCTACTTTTCTGTTTATTTGAAAATTTTTCAAATAAAAAGTAAAAGAAAACAGATTTATTTGATCACAACACTTCTTTAGTTTGCATTGCAGCACTGCACGTTGATTAAACAATCAGTCTCTGATTTTCGATTCTTTGGGTTCAAGCCCTAGTTCTATAGCTAACTAGTGATGTGATCTCAAGCAAGTTACTAAACCTTCTGGGATCTCAGTTTCGTAATGTGTAAATAAGAATGGTAGTAGTATCTATTTGAGATACAATTAACGGGCGGTGCAATGGTAGGTAGCACCGTGGCAGAATTTCAGCCTGCCATTCCGGAGACCCGGGTCCAATTTTCAGAGTCTGCCCATGCCAAAAAAAAAAAAGATACAAGTACCTTGTAAGGATTGAGTGAGTCAATTGTGCCTACATATAGGAGACACCAATGCGTGTTAGTTATTGTTACCCTTGTTATTTTATTATCTCAAACTAGTGATAAAAACTGGATTTTTGAGCATTGAATTTGAAAGATTTAATAAAATGTCTGTTTCTGAGTATTTTATTCTAGAATAAATCAGAAGATAGACCATCACTTTATTTTTCTACTGCTGTAGAAGTTTTTTGCCTGGTTTCCTTTCATTAAGAAAATACCTGGACAACATATTGGTAATTATTATTTTCTCCATCATTATTAGTATCCTAATATTCTAGAAAATCTGCAAGAGAAGAGAAAGTATGGTAAAACTAGTTTTAATATAATATTTAAAGATCATGTGCAGATATTCTGGTATCTCTTGAATATTATTTGTCCCCCCCTAGTTAACATTTTGATTTGATTAACAGTGCAGAAAGATATTGATAAAAAAAATCGTACATTTCATGAAGATGGAAGGATTGCGTACACTTGGATATCAGATTCAGGTTTTAATAAATTTTTTGACTATCAGTTGAAAGAATGAGATGAAACAAGCAGAAAAAAATTAATAGGAACAACTGTTAAGGTTTTGTTCCTATATCCAGAAAATTAGTTACATGAATATAATATGGAATTTAGCTATAATATGTATGAACAAGACATGTACATTTAAGCTAAATATGAGTATACTAGTTTCAGATTGCTGCTGTAACAAATTACAGTAAACTTAGTGGCTTAAAGCAACACAGATTTGATAAGAGGTATAACATGGGTTGGCAGGGCTGCATTTCTTCTTGAGCCTCTGGGGGAGACTCTGTTTCCTTGTCTTTTCCAGCTTCTCGAGACTGCCCACATTCCTTGGCTTTGTGGCCCGGCTTCACTGCAAACTATTTTTCCTTTGTCACATCTTCTCTGACTCTGACCCTCTTGCCTTCCTGTTATAAGGACCTTTGTAATTACCTTGCGCTCACCCAGATAATTCAGGAAAAATTCCCCCATCTCAAGATATTTAACTTAATCACACCTGCAAGTCCCCTGTGCCTTGTAAGGTAACATATCCACAGGTGCTGGGGATTAGGATGTGGACATTTTGGGGGCAGGGGCATCATTCAGCTTACCACAATGGGTGACAGTGTGACATTATTGCCAGAAAGTTAGAGAAACCTTGGGTGTATTAATGATATTTTCAATGAAGCATTATTTTGAATAATATATGAGATATTAATCATATAGCAAATAATAAATAGATAAATGTAAGTCTTCAAATAAAAGTGGCTATAGTTATACCCTATTCTATTCTTTCTTATCAGAGAGTACCTAGATATATGTGCTCAGCTCTGGTCACTGCACTTAAACCATACCAATGAAGGGTTATGAGAGACGTGAGAAAGAAAAAATAGAATAAGACTTGGGAGGTGTTTACTGGAAAAAAATGCTAAGGGGTGTGTTATAGTTATCTTTCTGTCTTTTGAAGGCATATGGAATAAGCATTAGAGTTGTTGTGAAAAACATTAAGGGATCAAGCTCAGAAAAGAGCTGGAAATACCAGGGAGATGATTTCAGTTCGATGGAAGGAAGAACCACCCAACCTGGAAAGGGGTCTCTGAGGGAGCTGTAGAATTCCCTGTCACTTGAGGCTTTCATCTATAGAGACCCCCGTTACTTACGTAAAAGCAATGAAAGCGTTTTGAGAGTACTGAGCTAGATGAATTTCATTGCCCCTCCCACATCTCAAGTACTTTGATTCCCATGACTGAATGTCCGTCCCTGCTTGAGGAAAGGAAAGAGAAATAGCGAGAGTACAAGAGCCAGGGAGCAAATAAGGCCTTTGTAATGGATTGAATGGGCTGCTTTTATGACTGACAGATTTATGATGGAATAATTTCCTCTGTTTGTCCGGTAATGAGTGTTTGTACCTTGGGTTTGAGTAAGACTCCTTGCCCTGTGAACATTTCCAGCTGGATTTCAAAGAAAGGAAATGATTTTGCCTAAGTGACAATTAACAGAATTCCTGCTGATTAATTTTTTTCCTTATTGTTTTCATCACAAGCAATAGGTAATTAGTTTCAGGGCAATAAATCTGAAGTCTTACAATTTCAAGATAAACATTTATGTTTATTTGATTTATACAGTATATGGTTTTTTTAATGCTGATAAAGTTATATAAAGCTTTGGGGATCCCTTGGAGCCAAAAAAGGCCCATGCCCTTTTTCCTCTTTGAACTCCCTCTTGAGTTTCCTCTTAACTTCTTTTGTAATTTGAAATCCCACCAATCCAGATAGGCAATCAAACCCTGTTAGTTACATTCTCAATACAAAAATCAATCAATCAAACAAGAAACTCTACCCTGAACCCACTCCTAGAAGATGGACAAACCCCCATCCAACCAATAGTATTCAAGCTAATGGCCTTCTTTTTTTTTGTTTTTTTGATTTTGCTTTGTTTTGGGTACATGGTCCGGGAATCAAACCCGGGTCTCCTGAATGGAAGTGAGCATTCTGCCACTGAACCATCCAGGCACCCAAACTTCCTTTTTATGTCTATGAAAATTGCCTTCCATCCCTAGAAGCTCCAAGTTGCTTCCATTTTTGCCAGTGATCTGGCTTCCTTACTGCAGCAAAACTTTAGTGTCCCAAATAAAGTGTTGTAATCTGCAAATTTGACTCTGATTTGTCCTTCGATGATGTCTAAAGTTTACATAGATCCTTTTATTCTGAATACAGAAATATGAACTTCAGTACTCGAAAGCAATATCCTAACAGTTTTCTCATAGCAAGTGTTAACTTTCTGAGAAAATTATCAATCTATTAGTTTTCCATAGTCTTACCATTTGTTATACCCTCATTAGGAAGGCAATATAATTTTTTCAGGCTGGATGGGTCACGTTGGCAGGTAGGCAGTGGTATGGAGAGTGAAATATCTATGTGACTTAGAAGTCCTTTGCCCTGTGGGAAGAAATCTGGATATTTGAATGAGGTAATTTGAAAACAAATTTGGGGCATCAATTTCAGCATAAAATATAGGTTATCAATTGGCTGCAAGTATAAGAAAAAGGGGAGGTATTTCAGGGGAGTTCAGGGAAGGTCAGAAACTATTCTGATGTGAATGAACGATTTTAGTTTTTAAATAAAAACAGTAGGAAGACATGGCTTGAAGCTCAGTATCATTCTAATACTCTCTAACTTTAGTTTTACCCTTACTCATGTAGCTTTTCCTCTAAAATTTATAGGGAAATAAAAGATATCTGAGGCAATTCTCTCAAATCACTTGTTTTGTCTATCAGTCTTTCATTGATTCATTCAACAAATCCATATGGAGCAGCTACTGTCAGGGTGCTAGGTGCTGGGGTTATAGCAAAGAACAAGCCACTGTCCCGACCTCCTGAAATGCACAGTTCTGTGTGCGAATTGCATCCCTTCCTTCAGTATTTCTGTTAGTGTTGTGCGTGATTTCAGATTGTAGCTGTCCAGTTATCCTTAGCTGGACCCAACGGCTAAAACATTGATCATGAAACGTATTTGTTCTCACTGCATTTTAAATGGGCTCTCCCGGTGACACTGAAGCTCTCTGTCGTTTGAGGACTGTCGTTAGTCAGAGACCTGAAAGGAAATGATTTCTTCCTTGTTTCCCTCTCCTTTGTAGGTTGTAAACAATCTCCCTCAAACCATTCTTTCAGCAAAGTATCTCCAGTCTACAAGTGCTGACCCCTTTGGAAGCGACTAGCTTTTGTTTTACAAATAAGAATTTCTCTAACAGACTCCTCTCTCCCACTCTCCGTGGTTATTTCACATCTTTCCCTGTCTTTTAATCTCCCCACTTTCTCTTACTTTCCCTTCCTTCATCTAGTTTATTGGGGAAAAAAAGGCATCAGACCTATTCTCTCACCTTCTCATGAGCAATCCTATAAACATACCCACTTCTCCACCCATATCACTCTTTCCTCATTAAAGAAGTGACCCTCCTTGTTGAAAGTCCAGCCCTTTGTATTTATTCTGAATTCTCTTGCTTTCCCAGGGACTTCATTCCTTCAATTTTCCCCTCTTTTCAGGATCATCAAGGGTTCCTTCTCTACTGGAGCTTTCCCACGCAACATTCCCTGGTATCTCTTATCTGAACTTATTAACTAGCCAACTGGCAGAAAAACACATAAACAAATCCTCTCACTTAACTTTCCACCCTCATCCAATACAATTCCACTTCTCTGCACCCTTTAGAGTCAATCTTTTTTCCCCTCAACTCTTTATTTTGAAACTTTTCAAGCCTACAGTAAAGGTGAAAGATGAATGTACAAACATCCATATTCCTTTGACCTAGATTTGCCAGTTTTTAACATTTATCCATATTTGCTTTCTCTCTCTTTGTGTTTTCTTGTTTTGAGTACAGCATTTGAGAATTAGTTGTGAATGTCATAACCCTTTACCTCTAACTACTTTGATATGCATCTCCTAAGAACAAGGGCATTCTCATAAATACCCCACAATACAGTCACTTATTTCAAGAAACTTACCATTATTTCAAATGCTATTATTTAATAAATAGACTATGTACAAATTTTCGTAATTATCCTACTGTCCTTTATAGCTGGTTTCCCCTAGTCCAGCATCTTCACATTCATTGTATTTAGATTGTCATGTCCTTTAGTCTAGCTGCTTCCTTTATTTTTAGGCTTTCATGTTATTGACATTTTTGAGGAACATCAGTTTTGAAGAAAGTCAGTTGTTTTGCAGAATGTGCAATTTAGATTTGTTTGATTGGTTCCTTATGATTACATTCAGGTTAGCATTTTCGGCAGGTATATCTTATACATGATGTTGGGTCTTTCTTAGTATATCACATTAGTAAACACACATCGTCAGTTTGTTCCATTAATAGTGCTGTGAGATTTTGATTATTTAAGATGTTTTCATTGTGAAGGTTTTTTTTTGTAGGCTCTATGGCGGGGCCACATTTCATTATTTTTCCATGTGAGTATCCCGTTAGTGCAGCACCATTTGTTGTATTTTTGTTTGGTTTTATAATTTATTTAAATCATATATTTATATATAAATATTTAATATATTTAATAATATATTATTATTAATAATAAGTTTGTATTATTGCTTATTACAATAAGTAATTATAATACTTATTCTTTACTCTGGAGTTCAGAGGTGCAGAGGAAACGTAGTTTCTTCATTTTGTCTAAAACTGATCTGATCATTTCAACCCCCCACCTGCTGGATGTCCAGGAAAAAACTCACTTCAGCCACCTGCAGATTAAAATTTGATCCAGGTACAAACAAACATTCTCAAAACAGAATAGGAGTAAAAATATTGAAGTGAAAAAATATAAAATACTCTTTTCAGGAGATTTGCCATTACGGAGCTAAGCTGGGGTGCAAGTGGTATCAAGAGAGGCTTTTTTTGTTTGTTTATTTTAAGGATGGGAGAAATTATGGTGTGTGTATGTGCTAATGGGCATGATCCAGGAGAAAGTGAAAGAACTGCTGAGATCAGGTCGTTGGGTAGGTGGCAGGAGATTATATCTAATGGACAGATGGACAGGTTGGGCAGACATAGGAGCAAAAAGAACACATTCTTTTTTTTTTTCTTTTTATTAATTAACGGAAAAAAAAGAAATTAACATTTAGAAATCATACCATTCTACATATGCAATCAGTAATTCTTAACATCACCACATAGATGCATGATCATCGTTTCTTAGTACATTTGCATCGGTTTAGAGGAACTAGCAACACAACAGAAAAAGATATAGAATGTTAATACAGAGAAAAGAAATAAAAGTAATAATAATAGTAAAAAAAAAGACAAAACAAACAAAAAAAAACCTATAGCTCAGATGCAGCTTCATTCAGTGTTTTAACATGATTACTTTGCACTTAGGTATTATTGTGCTGTCCATTTTTGAGTTTTTGTATCTAATCCTGTTGCACAGTCTGTATCCCTTCAGCTCCAATTACCCATTATCTTACCCTGTTTCTAACTCCTGCTGGACTCTGTTACCAATGACATATTCCAAGTTTATTCTCGAATGTCGGTTTATATCAGTGGGACCATACAGTATTTGTCCTTTAGTTTTTGGCTAGACTCACTCAGCATAATGTTCTCTAGGTCCATCCATGTTATTACATGCTTCATAAGTTTATCTTGTCTTAAAGCTGCATAATATTCCATCGTATGTATATACCACAGTTTGTTTAGCCATTCTTCTGTTGATGGACATTTTGACTGTTTCCATCTCTTTGCAATTGTAGATAACGCTGCTATAAACATTGGTGTGCAAATGTCCGTTTGTGTCTTTGCCCTTAAGTCCTTTGAGTAGATACCTAGCAATGGTATTGCTGGGTCGTATGGCAATTCTATATTCAGCTTTTTGAGGAACCGCCAAACTGCCTTCCACAGTGGTTGCACCCTTTGACATTCCCACCAACAGTGGATAAGTGTGCCTCTTTCTCCGCATCCTCTCCAGCACTTGTCATTTTCTGTTTTGTTGATAATGGCCATTCTGGTGGGTGTGAGATGATATCTCATTGTGGTTTTGATTTGCATTTCTCTAATGGCCAGGGACATTGAGCATCTCTTCATGTGCCTCTTGGCCATCCGTATTTCCTCTTCTGGTAGGTGTCTGTTCAAGTCTTTTTCCCATTTTGTAATTGGGTTGGCTGTCTTTTTGTTGTTGAGTTGAACAATCTCTTTATAAATTCTGGATACTAGACCTTTATCTGATATGTCATTTCCAAATATTATCTCCCATTGTGTAGGCTGTCTTTCTACTTTCTTGATGAAGTTCTTTGATGCACAAAAGTGTTTAATTTTGAGGAGCTCCCATTTATTTATTTCTTTCTTCAGTGCTCTTGCTTTAAGTTTAAGGTCCATAAAACCGCCTCCAATTGTAAGATTCATAAGATATCTCCCTACATTTTCCTCTAACTGTTTTATGGTCTTAGACCTAATGTTTAGATCTTTGATCCATTTTGAGTTAACTTTTGTATAAGGTGTGAGATATGGGCCTTCTTTCATTCTTTTGCATATGGATATCCAGTTCTCTAGGCACCATTTATTGAAGAGACTGAAGAACTCATTCTTAACAGGATAGAAAGCAGAGAAAATGGCACAGATGCTGTGGCAGCTGCTTGTGGAAGTTCTTTTCAATTGCCTCTATTTTCTCAGTGAAAGGGGAAGCAAGGCCATCAGCCGTGAGAGAGTCAGGACTGGGTAGGGGTTGCTGGCAGTTTGAAGAGGAGAGAGATGATATGAAGAAGTCATTTTGAAAAGCAGGACAGTGAGTGGGTTAAGGGCATGTATCATGACGGCTACACTCACTTGAGGTTAAGTAGTTATGAATTTAGAATGTGACTGATCAGTGTGATTGTACATTTTTTCCTAGTAATATTAGTCGATGTCAGGTGCATTAGATTTAAGCAGGATTGGAGTTTTTCAGGTGAATATTTCAAAGAGGAAAAGGACGAAGAGAGTTGAAAGTAGCGCACTATGATGATTGACTCTAATTCAAGTGAGTAAGAAGGGAAATAGGTCATGGGAGGGAAGAGACATAGTGTAAGTATGGTTGGGCAGTGGGACCATGGGGTTGAAAGCGAGAAGAAGCAAGTAGAAAGAGGGGAAGTAGTCGGTAATAAAGGAATAAGCTACTTGAAACTGATGTCATGGGCTATGGTTATTGGCAATGATAGGGTCAGTGTTATACTGGTGGGAGTGAATACCTGAGGCACAGAGGAGGAAATGGGCTTAAATGAGAGGTCAGGATGTGAGGAAGATCATTTAGATAAATATTGAAATTACTATGAATGATGTCAGGGGAAGTGTTTGCAAGAACAACAGTGAGCCAGGAGGTAACTCTGCAAGGAATGGAGAAGGCTGGCTCAGGGGGCTATATATGACGGCAACAAGGAGAGTAATGCATGTATACATAGTCTGATGTCATGATATCGAAACGTGGAGCTAGGATATACTAGATCTCACAAGAGAGGTACAAAGTATTAGTAAGCATCAGAATCACACAGAGGTTTGTTAAAATACAAATTGCTGGCCCCCATACTCAGAATTTCTGACACGGTAGGTATGGGTTGTGATCCAATAATTTGCCTTTGTAGTAAGTTAGCAGGTGGTTCAAGGAACATATTGAGAACTGCCATGCTCTGAAAATTCAGACAAGGATTGCTTTTGGCTGTAGAGATCAGAAAAGGTTCATGGAGAATAATCTTTATTTCTCAGTATATGCTCGGAAACGACTTAGTTTGACATCAAATACCATATATTGACAAATTAGAGGAGAAGTCACCTTTTTGTGTTGGGTCACACACTTCTTTACTCTGCAATTCAGAGGTACAGAGGAAATGTAGTTCCTTCATTTTGTCTAAAACTGATCTGATCATCCCAAAGCCCCACCTGCTGGATGTCCAGGAAAAAGCTGACTTTAGCCAAGTGTAGATTAAAATTTGATCCAGGTACAAACAATTAAACATTCTGTCTAGCGAAATGTCACCTGTCTTAGGGAAAATGTTCAGTTGTTCAGACCTCACCTGGTGGTATGTGGTTTTCACAGCCTTGTGCCTCTGGGGCATGGGGTCCTGGTTCCCAGCTGGTACCTTGCACTGCGCTCGAGCTTCTTCCCTGTGGCAGTGTCTTTTTTTTTTTTTTTTTTTTTTAAAGGAAAGACAGAGAGAAGGAAGGAAGGATAGAAGGAAGGAAGGAAGGAAGAAAGGGAAACATCTTTAAACATTTTCTTGTTTTATTGTATTTTGTTTTTCCGTTTTTTGTTACATGGGCTGGGGCCGGGAATCGAACCGAGGTCCTCCGGCATAGCAGGCAAGCACTTTGCCCGCTGAGCCACCGCGGCCCGCCCGTGGCAGTGTCTTTTGACTGCCAGGTTGCTGCTCGCTTGGCTGACATTCTTGGCTGAGGTCTGCCACTGGGGGAAGTTATGATCTGGTTACTCTCGCAGCTTGATCCGAGCCTAGTGGTTCTCCTTGACTGACTTGACATGACCTGGCTCGCTATGGTCTCCTGTGCGTTTCCACCCTGTTCTCCCTCTGGTCACCGGCCTACATGGTGATGGGGCTACCACACCCTTCGCCAGAGGTGGGGAGGGAAGAAACCCCATTAGGCCTCAGTTCACATTCTTTTACATTCTCACCCTCGAGGCCAGCACTTTTGGGTACACATAGGGATAGAGGCAAATTTGGGGACCTTGGTCTCAAAGTTCCCTCCCTGCCCTATTACACTGGGTCAGCCCGTTGGTGTGGGGATGGCCTGGGAGGCGGTCTCCTCTCCAAAACCTGGTGGAAGCAGGCCAGACCCCTCGGCCCTCAGCATTTCTCTCAAATAGTCAGTAGGCCTTTCCCTCTCTCCCCATCTTTAAAGCACTCCACTCCAATATGCACTCCTCACCCCACTCCTCTACAGGTTAACATCTCTCAAATGGGGTCTTAGAATTCATGTCATGTCCTAGTATAATTAGCAATTTTTTTTCTTTCTTGGTGGTATAATAGTGCATGTTACAATCAAGGCTGTCATAGAGTCTATAAAACACAGCATTTTTCTTATATCACAATCTCCTTCCTACCAACTTTAACTTCAAAGCTGAGAGCATTAATGGCATTTTCTCTACCCATTGGCAGAAATTCTCTGTTAAATGGAGGGAAAGGATTTAGTAAATTCTTTCTCCACAAGCCTTGATCAACAAGCCCAGAACAGTTCATTCTAGCCCTAGTACAATAAACTTCCAATATTTGGTCTCTGAGGTTGGGGCTGCATTGAAACCTGATTTAAGGAGGGATTAAATGCATCTGTTTAATATTACAAAATGAATATTATACCTATTACACATTAAAAAATGAAAAGAATAAGTACTTTTGTAAAGGTATTTGCTGATGGTGATGACAACCGTTTCATCTACATATAGCGTCTCCATAAATTCTAATTGCCAATAATGATAACTAATTTTCTAAAATGGACTGGAACACATTAATGTAAGTCGAATCATCTTTAAATTAAACTCTTTATAGTTGAAATAAACATTTTAAAAAACAAAACACATAAAAACGTATTCATAATGGAAATATGTTAATGATCTACTATTTAGGGAGAATAGCTGGTTTCTAAATTGTTTGGATAGGATTAATTCATTTTTGTAAAAATAAATTATTTGTATAAATAAATATAGATAGTAAATGCTAAAAGGATATGTCAAGAAGAGTATAGCATTGATCTCTGGAAGGACAATGGGTGGTCTTTTTGTTTTATATTCTTATTTTCTACTATAAAAAAATATGAACTCTTTTTGTATTATAAAGAGTTTAGGCATCACTATTATTAATATTAGTAAGGTAAAGATAGATTTGTATAAAATACAGCACTCTTGGAAGAGAATGGAAGGTTATGATTTGTATCCTGATTTTTGAATTAGTCATCTAATTTGCTTGGTTCTCAGTTTTATTCATTTGTAAAATGGGAGAAAATGATATTCATCTAGGTGTAGGGATGTTGTCAGGGGAGTGTTCCACATGCAAAATCAAGAGGAAAACTTAATTAAAAACAAAACAGCCCATTAGAAAGCAAAATCAGATACCTAAACTCAATCTTAAGTGTTCAGTTTGTTCATTAATAGCATGAATCACACAAAGACTTGCTTCAGTTTTCCAGTTGATTTTGCATGGTTGGTAAACACCATCAGGAACTCCTACAAAATTAAATGTTTTAACTTCTTCACCTTAAGTCTTAAGGAATTTTCAAATATTAACCAAAATTATATATAGAAATAATTAATCACTTTGTTGTTGCTACCTTAGGGATATTAAGGGTAATTAATACTACTGTTTTAGTCATTTTCCATTATAGGATTGAATAACACAAAGCTCATGATCACTAATTTCTTTCATTTCTCTCAGGCACACCCTCTGCAGCTATAGTGCATCTTAGATGTGAATTATGTTTAACAAACTGATGAATAAGGAATTTCCTGCTCATCTGGAACATGCAGGTGTAAAAGTGAGATAAAAGAATTTTCATTTTAGGATTAATATGCCATTGTAGAATATCTGCCAGGAATATAGGTTTGGTCTTTATACAAATGTCACAAATTTATGTGGTAATTCTCTTTGGATTATATAAAATAGAATAATATAACCTTTGAAATTATGCTAAATAGAAAATACCTACATTTACTGCTGATGAAGTCCACTTTGAGAAATTCCTTTGTTAACTCAGAATAAAGATGAAAAATACAAAGGTAGAGAAGCTAAGTATGTGTCCAGAAACTTTAGATATGTTTCATTACAAATGAAAAAAATGCTACTTGTTTTTCTTTTCCCAAAAATGTCACCAAAGAAACATGTTCTTGCAATCTAATAATATCCATTCCATTTTTGTTTGGATTTACTGATATTCCCCCTATTTTCAGACATATCAACCCAGCATTTTCTCACTTTTTTCATGTACCTATTTGAGTATAGCTCACCTGAATATAAAAGTAATTCTTAAGATTCTAAAAACTGCTAAAATATGTGTGATAAGTAACAAAGCTGTTCAAAGCAGTCCTTGTATAACTGGGTAGACCAGGAGAATTTTGTTAAAGAATTCATATTAGATATTAATATTTAGACAAGTCTCTGTTTTATAAGCAGATCATGCTGTTGAGGAGTGATTATGATGTGAAAGTTTCCCCTATATGACTTTCATTGAGGTGCTGGTACTACAGGTGCACTGAAAATTGCCAATATGCAATTGGTAGATGATGATATGTGATGTTGATTTGACAATCACTGCAACTTCCTGTTTTACTTTGGCTGTACTAACATGTCTTTATTATTCACATTCACACATATTAATTTTTCCCCTTATTATTTGTTTATTTATTTTTTAATCCATATTTTTTACTCATCTGTCCATACCATAAATAAAAGAAGCATCAGGCACAAGGTTTTCACAATCACACAGTCACACTGTGAAAACGATATCATTATACAATCATCTTCAAGAAACATGCTACTGGAACACAGCTCTACAGTTTCAGGCATTCTCTCTAGCCACTCTAACACACCATAAACCAAAAAGGGGATATCTATATAATGTATAAGAATAACCCCCAAGATAACCTCTTGATCCTGTTTGAAACCTCTCAGCCACTGAAACTTTATTTTGTCTCATTTCTCTCTTTCCCCTTTTGGTTGAGAACGTTTTCTCAATTCCTTGATGCTGTTGCACGATCTGCATCCCTTCAGCTCCAATTACCCGATCTCTACCTTATTTCTATCCCTTGATGACTTCTGTTCTTAACTGAAATTCTCCACGTCACTCATTAATGTTCACCATATCAGTGGGACCATACAGTTTTTGTCCTTTTATTCCTGGCTAATCTCATTCAGCAAAACATCCTCAATGTCCATCCACGTTGTTACATGCTTCATAATTTTATTCTGTCTTATGCTGCATAATAGTCTAGCATACGTATATACCACAGCTTGTTTAGCCACCCAGCTGTTGATGGACATTGGGCCATTTCCACCTCTTAGCAATTATAAATAATGCTGCTATAAACATTGGTGTGCAGATGTCCGTTTGCATCCTTGCCTTCTTGTCCTTCAAATAGACACCCAGCAATGGTATTCCTGGATCATAGTTACATATTAATTTTAAAAAGGCTTAAGACCAATTCAATGTGTTTTCAACAGTAATTTTTTCAAATATGACATGAATCCAAAATATACTTTTAGCAAAGATTTGATAGATTTGATCCAAACTAATATCCAAGTTTTAAGTTTGTGTTACTTTCTAAAAAATACATAGTTTTGTCTCCTATCAGAGAGATAAAATGTTTCGTGAGAAATATACTATTAAAAATGCAGTAACAAATAATATTTGATTATAAGAAACTCATACACAGGAAGAAAAGCATGAATCTACTTCAACTTGAAATAAGTGATGTAAACAAATAATGAATCATTCAGCTTTTATAAGCAAAAATAGTGTTTACACAGAAGCTGAATTTCATTGTTTAGCTATTGTATTGAGCAATGCTTTAGTGTGTTTTTTTCATTCTGTCTGATTTTCATGCCTTATTTCTTTTAAATTATAACCACCAAATAATATATGAAAAGAATATATAATTAATATATAATGCTTATTGTGAAAACAGCAATATCCTTTGTCTAGCTTCCTTTCCTCCCTCACCCCTAATTTCCTTCCCCAGAATTATCCACTTCAAATTCACCGGTGGATTGTTTTGGGTACGTATCTCCATATTTATGACATGCATACATTTTGCCTTCTTTCATCCATCCCACACCCCACCATACATGGATAAACTTCTCATCTACAAACTGCCATATTGTTGTTTCTGGAACTGATCTCTAATCTTTCACAGAGACTCTCCTCAGATGTGTAGAAAATCCTTGATTTTCTTCTCATTTATTATCTTTTTTAATGGGAAAATAACATCTCTCAGTTGTAAGACAAACCACTCAAATCTGCTTTTCTTATCACTATAATTAATACCTGTCTTTAAAATATAAGTTTCTGGGACTTTTTTTTTTTTTTTTTTTTTGTATATATGCTTTAGAGGGCTTGTGCCATTATGCTTATTGGGGATGGGTGACAGGGTATGGTTTGATTCTTTTTTCTTAGAGAATGAGTATTCTAAACTCTTTTCCCTCTAAATAAATGTGATAATTCATTCCTCTTACAAGATTGTGGCAATCCAAACAATTAAGGAATTTAACTTTTACTGTGAAGTTAAAACATAGCCAAATTTAATTTAAACTTTAAAATTTTGTTCAGGAAATAAAGTGGAAAATATCAATTTTAGTAGTTGTGGTAGCTTGGAGTTACATATCCCAGAAAAACTTGTTCTTCGTCTGAATCCATTCCAGTGGATGTGAATCCCATTGTACATAGGACCTTTTGAAGATGTTACTTTTAGTTAAAGTGTGGCTAGCTGAATCAACTGGAGCTTTAATCCAGATTATTGGAATCCTTTATAAGCAGAATGAGATTCAGATATAGAGGGGAGAAGCAAGAAGCTGGAAGTCAGCGGAACCTGGGAAAGAAAGGAGAAGATGCCGCCATGTGCTTTGCCATATGACAGAAAAGCCGTGGGCCAGAATCCCCAGCAGCCAGCTCCAGAACGCCCCAGTCTTCTGGGAGCAAGCAGCGCTCAATTTTGGACTTCTCCTAGTCTCAAAATCGTGAGCCAACAAATTCCTGTTGTTTAAGCCAACCCACTGAATGGTATTTGTTTTAGCAGCCAGGGAAACTAAAACGGTATGGAGGATATTTTGCCTGCCTCTGACTTGGTTTAGCTCCTGGAGAGAGACCACAAGGGGGGAATTAATCATCTGCTTTTCTCTGGTTGTCTCACAGTACTGCACCTTTGATAATGTCAGCTTCTAACAGTTGGTGTGATTCTGATGTTTAAAGAATAATTGTGTTTTTTACTTTATTCAGTTTTCACTTCATGTTGATTTTAGAACTCAGTCTTCAAGCAAGATATGACATCACTGTACAATTCATGGAATATTCAGCATCAATTCTTGCTTTTTCCTCTCTATTTATTCAATTTTCCATGGCTTACAAAATGGTCTGGTATTACCTAAAGGATATTAATTCAAACTCGCTGTGGGCAGGAACAGTTTCTTTTTCACTCTTGCATGATTCTCAGTTAGCATAATACTTGGGACATAGCAGGTGCTCAATAAGTATTTCCTGAAAAAGTAAAATGACTGCCAGTATGTTCCTCTCTCTTTGAGTGGACTATTACATGTTAAAGCATTTAACATGTTCATAACTGCTTGCTTTATAAGAACATTTTCCAGCAAGTGACAACACAATTAGTTTTATGTTCCCACACGCTGTGCCTGTCTAGGTTTAAGATGGCCAAGTCCTGGATGAAAAGAGCACAGTTTGGGAAAAAAGGAAAGCTGAGACTTCCATAAGCTTGGTGGAAGAAATGGGGGCATTCAGAACTGGAGCAAAGTGAAACAATCAAACAAAACATAGACCTTTGAAAGGGTTCTTGGGAAAGGACAAAAGCTATATTTGAAGTCAACTTGAATGGTGCCTGGTGGCTGGTGTTGTTTCAATTGGTGAGATGGTATATAGAAGGCAGCTCATAGAATTCTCCTAAAGAATGCTGTGGGGGAGCAGTCAGGTTGTGCTGCCTGAGGCAAGGGATTGCTGGCTGTGGGACACAGTGCAGCACATGGACTGTAAGGAAACTGGTTGCTAGGGAAGAGGGGACATTTGCAATCATGTAGGAAGATCCCTAGGGCCACATGAGTAGGTCCAAGACAAGACTTGTTCACTGCAATAATCAAGAAGACCCCCATGCTTTGGCCTGGAACTATTCTTTAAACTGATTAGATGGATAAGGAGAGCACTCACACATGTCTGCAAAGTCTGGGAAAAGTGTATTCTTCCTTCCTTCTTTTCTCCTCCTCCTCTTCCATTTTTGTTAGCTCCTGGCAATCAAGGAACACGCTGTAATAAGATTAGTTGGATACAAGCTTAAGGAACAGTTACCTGAGACTAAATTTCAGTGATAACCCATTAAAATATCAAAATGTCCAGTTTTCAACAAAAGGTCACAAAACACTTAAGAAAATAGGAAGTGATGACGAAGCAGCAGATTAGAACATGAGAAACCATCAGTGAAGAGAACGAGACCTGGACTTCAAAGATAAAGACTTTTTAAAAAAGCAGAGCTGAAGGAAAACACGGACAAAGAACTAAAGGAAATTAGGAAAATGATAGATTTGAGCAGAAAGAAAAATATCAACAGAGAGATAGAAATAATGAAAATAAGTCAAACAGAGCTGAAGAACATGATAACAGAAATTAAGAATTCCTAAAGGGGTTAAACCACAGATTGGAGCTGACGGAAAAAGGAATCAAAGAACCTGAAGATAAGACAATTTAAATCGTTCAGTCTGAGGGATAGATAGAAGAATGGAGAAAAGTGACTAGAGCATGAGAAAACTGGGGGGCTGCACCAAGCATGCCGATATACACATTGTGGGAGCCCCAGAAGGAGAAGAAAGAGAGAAAGGGACAAAGAGAATATTTAAAGAAATAATGGCTGAAAACTTCCCAAATTTAATGAAAGACATGAATTTACATGCCCACGAGGCTCAACAAACTCCAGAACAGGAAACACCCAAAAAGAACCTATCCACGGCATGTTATATTCAAACTGTCTAATGCCAAAGAGAGACTTTTGAAAGCCGCAGGAGGAAGCAATATGTCACATGTAAGGGAGCCTCCGTGGTTTCCATGGAGGTAAGTAGGCAGTGGGAAGCATATTTAAAGTGCTGAAAGTGACCAGTTTGTCAGCCAAGAGTTCTCTATCTGGCAAAACTGTCTTTCAAAAATGAGGGAGGAATTAAGACATTCCGAGATAAACAAAACTGAAGGACTTTGTCACTTCTAGATTGGCCCAATAAGAAATGCTAAAGGAAATTCTGTGGGTTGAAAGGAAAGAACTCTAGACAATTGACTAAACCAACGTGAGGAAATAAAGATCTCTAGTAAAGATAATGACATGGGTAAATATAAATACTAGTACTGTTGTTCTCTGGATTTTTTTTTTTTTTTGTAAATCCACTTTTTTTAAAATTGTGAAACATAACATGTATACAAAAAAGCAATGAATTTCCAAGTACATTTTAACAAGTAGTAATAGAGCTGATTTAAAAATTTGATATGGGTTACAATTCCATGTACAAGTTCACTTTTGACTTCCTACAGGATCTAAAAGCCAAATGCATAAAATGTAATGATAAACCAATGGTTTTAGACTCATAATGTATAAACATGTGATTTGTGAAAAGAATTATATAAAGGTGGGGGAAGAAGGGTATAGGAACATTGGTTGTTTGTATCATTGAAGTTAAGTTGGTAGCAAAACAAATGAGATTGCTACAGATTTACAACGTTAAATTTGGCCCCATGGTATAGAAAGAAAATATCAGAGAATATGAAAGCTCATAGAGGCAGAAACTAGAATACAGGTTGCCAGGGGTGAGGGGCAGGGGGAATGAGGAATTAATGCACAATAGGCGAAGGCTTTCTGTGTGGGGAATGGGAAAGTTTTAGTAAAGGAAGATGGTGGGGGTAAACACAATATTGCAAATGTGATTAGTCCCATTTCATGGTTTGCCTAGGAATGGTTGAGATAGGTAAGGCTATATTGTATATATAGTTTCCCACCACTGGGGGAAGAGCAGCTAAAGAGACAATAGCAATTAGATGCAATACATGATCCTGGATTGGCTCTAGCAAAGGAGGAGAAAAAGGCTCAAAGGGATATTATTGGGACATGAAGAAGTTGAAACCTAGACTGTGACCTGTATATCAATATTAAATATCTTGAACTTGATAACTGCACTCAAAGTGGTTACATAAATGAATATCCTTGTTCTTAGGGAATGTACAAGGCAATATTGAGTGTTCAAAGAGCATGATGTATACAAACTACACTGAAGTTCAGAAAATCAATTACTAATTAGAGAGAGAGAGAGAGAGAGAGAGAGATGGACAGACAGATGGATGATGTACAGACAGACAGATAGATAGAATGAAATGGTAAATGTCACAAAATTTCAAAATTGGTTGATCTATGTGTCTGGGAGTGAGTGTAGGGGTATATTGGAGTTCTCTGCATGAGCTTGTATTATTTTTGTAACTGTCCTGTAAATTTGAATGTATTTAAAAACAAAAAGTTATATAAATATACACACATGCTAAACCTGAGAAACTGTCATGACCAAGAAGATCTTCAGGAGACCGACGATAAACTGTAGTGTGGTGTCCTAGACAGGACCTTGGGACAGAACAGGGCACTAGGAAAAATGAAGGAAATCTGAATAAAATATGAAATTTAGTTATTAGTAATATATCACTATTGGTTCATGAGTTGTGACAAATATACCACGCTGATGTAACTGTTAATAAAAGGGGAAATGTGCGTGGGGTCAGGGAGAAGTTAAGGGAACTCTGTAGTATCTTCACAATTTTTTTTTTGTAAATCTAAAGCTCTTCTAAACTAAAAAGTTTATTAGAAAAAAAGGGACTTATTGGATGTTGACTTGGGAAGAGTTTTGGGGAGCCTAATTTAGGCACATACATTTGAATTATCTGTAAGAAGCACCTATGGAAACGGGTTTAGCTTATTATCTCTCTATCATATTTCTGTGTCATTTATTGCAAAATACAATGCCTGCCCCAGTTTGATAAGCAGGCACGGTCATGGCGAGCACGGCCAACTCCTTGCTTAGCTGGAGGCCCATCACTAAGGCAATAATGATAAGTTTAATTGCAACACTTTCCTGGAACATGGTACCTGGGAATAAGCAGATGCTAAACACTGATTAGGTTGCCATGGAGAACTACATTCCAATCCTAAATCTGTCTCCGCCAAGAAGGGTATATTTAAATTCTACCGCCTTCTTGATTTTTCCACATCTGAGAAGATACCAGGAGATACCGGTCCAGCAAAATTGAATTAGTAAGTGCTATGAAGATGTATAAGGTCTGCTTGTGATTTCACTACAAAAAATCTGGTGAAAATTTCTTAGAATAATACATTAACCAATTTCAAAAGACAGTCTCCTATCGTATCTCCTACACAGCTGGATTGGATGATCCCATCTTCTACTGATTTGTCTTTGCTCTACTCTGTCATTAGGCTTTATCTGAAAAAGCCTTTCTCATACTTCTTTTTTGAGAACTTTTTTCTTTTAAAAGCAATTGTTACTTAGTGTCCTATGTTTAGGACATTTTTAATATACACTCTCTAAAACATTAGGAAAGTAGAAAAAAGTATCCACACTTTTTACCCTGCATGTTTTTTCTCCATACATTGTATTTATCATACTCAATATAGAATTTTCATCCTGATTTTTAAGTTACATCATAAGTCATTTTGTGTATTATTACATAGTATTCATAAGAATCATTGATTACATACTATGTCAGCTCCTACAGCATATACCACTAATTTGCTACTGTTCAATATTTACTGTTTCCAGTGTTTATTATTAATAATAAGGTGATAAACATAATTGCAACTAAGGCCTTTTTCATATATAGGATAATTTGCTTAGGATATATCTCATATCATATTGCCATTTAAAATGGTTGTCGGAGTTATGAGATAGCCGTTTCACTATTATTAGCATTGGTTACAATAATTAAATTTCTTGGTAATCTGGTACATTAGGAATGATAACTCACTTATATGTTACTTATGCTTCTTGCTTGTAATCATCCCTTTACCTATAATTTTTTTTTTGCAGATAGTTTCCTAATTTTGTTTTTTGCCTTTTAATTTAATGAGATTTTTTTTCTTTCTCCCCCCAACCCTTTGGTACAGTTGTAGGTTTACAGAAAAATCATGTAGATAATACAGAATTCCCAGATACCAAACCCCTCCACACACACAATTTTCCCCATTACTAACATTTTGCATTAATGTGGTTACCTATGTTATAATTGATGAAATAATAATAGCATAATTATACTATTAATTATAATTTTATTAGATATCTGACAAAAAATATCAAATTGTGCGAATTAAACTTACTCAATATTTCACTTTACACTTTTATGTGAATGAAATATGTTATTTTTAAGGTAAGAAATCCCTTGTTCTGAGGATGCTAAATATTCGATTCAATTTTCTTTGGCATAACTTTTTTTTATATTGTATTATTTATCATATACATCTGAAGTTATTTTTATTTTAAGATATCATGTGTTATCCTAAACTGCTAAATTCGTAATCTCCAGAGCAGTAATCAATCATCTCAAAATCATTTTTTGAATAATCACATGCTTTTCCATTGATTTTGCAGCCTCCTTTGTCAAAAATTATTTGAATTGACAAACAATCAGGTCTGAAGAGGCTGGTCACATGCCTACAGGTACAAGTGACTCATGTAAAACAACCCCCCCGCGAGGTGTTTACTCTGAGACTGGTTGAAGTGAAGGGCACATTTTCGGGAGCTTCACCCAGCAGGGCTTTCTGAGTTTCACTCCTCAGGGGCTGTTCAGGAGTGCCTAGCATTTAAATAAACCCCTGCAACTTGTTCTTCTCAGTCCTTTAGATAGTTATTTGGCTTTCCATAATTATGGCCTATGAACCTCCAAATGACTAGAAAAGGTAGAAATGCCCCTCAGATGCAAGCCCATTTCCAGTGCATCCGCCCCATGTGGAGCGTGAAATGAAAGCATTGTGTCTTTCGGAAACCAAAGCATTTCCTGAGCTAACGATTCCAGTACTGAGGTGGAACCTGAGGTGCGAGAGAAATGCAGGACAGGGTTCTTGTTTAGACAAACCTATTTTGTGGCTGGATAATCAGGATGTATATGCTTGAAATAAAGTACAGGGGCAGCCCCTGTACTTTCAAATTCTGTACGTTTATATACACAATGAGAGGAAACCCAGGTGAACTTGCGGGAAAAATACTTTAGTTGCCATTGGCATTTAGCCATTGGCTCTGTTTCCATTCATTGAAACAAGGTTAAAATTCCTAAAGTAAACGCTTAAGCAGTTCAGAAACTTGGGGATCTTGGAAACTGATTTTGGAAACTTTGATAAATCTCCTTTAATTTGGAATTTAGAATCTTAACCACCCACATTACCCTTCCTATGGTCAGTGTAAGTACATGCATGAGGATGGTCAAAGGTCGACATTCCATCAGCCCCATTATCACCCAGGGGACCACGAGCATGACAGCATTCCTGGGTGTTAGATGGTGTTTTTTTCTGAGGATTTTATCTGTCCCCATCAGTGAAGAGATAAAAGCAGGCAGCTTGGGGAAGAAAGAGCTCCCATGTGGTATTTGCTGGTGGTTTTGTAGCACCTGACTGGAACTTTATCCACTTCTGTTTCTTTTATCTAAAAATGTGTTCTCACCATAGTGCCTGAAATTCTGTTTTAAAGAAGGTAACTTCTTTCTCACACATTTAAAAAAACATTCAAATATCCCTGAAAGGGCTAAACATTTCAGTAGTTACTAAGCATTTTCTACGGTTTATTGAATGGGCTGATAAATAAAGAGTTGTGGGCTGGGAGTCTGGAGACAGTTCTGATGCTGGCTTAGTCACTGGTCTGCCTTTTTGCATAGATTCCAGCATCTCTGATGCTTTGTTTTCCTATGGCACTTATTATTTCTTTTTTTATAGATGATGGTAATCATAATAGTAGCTAACATTTATTAAGCACACAATTTGTGCCAGGCACCATGCCAACCCTTTAAATGCATTTTCTAATTTAAACCTTTCAAAGACCATATGAGAGAGTTAACTTTTCGGTCCTTAATGTACAGTTGAGGAAAATGAGGCCCCAGAGGTTAAGTATTTGCATAAAGACTGTCAGAGGGTAAATTAGTGAGTTAGTAACACAAACCAGATTTATGTGATGCTAAGCTTGTGTTCTTAACTATTCTGTTATATAGTTATGTGTTTCTTTTAAATGATTGGCAAGTGCTGTTCTGACATCAAGCTGAGGACTTGCAATTATATTTGGGGAAGAATCATTGCAAATTGAAGAAGGCGAGATTTGAAATGCTTATTTACTTTTCTGAAAAAATCCCCATTCTTTTTCTATACCAACACTTGGCTGTTTTCTCCCTTCTTTGTAAATTTGATGGATCTCATCTTTAATTGATCATGTCTCTTAAAATCCTACAGATTCAGGCTGTTGATAAATTATATCAGTTCTTTATAAAATAGTCTAATTGCAACACTCCCCTTTTTATTGGTGTGCTGGTTTGAAAGGATATATGTACCCTAGATAAGCCATGTATATGTTTTTTTACTTTTTTTTATTGTATAGTATAACATATACACAAAGCAAAGAAATTGAAAAGCAATAGTTTTCAAAGCACTCTTCAAAAAGTGGTTACCGGATAGATCCCGGAGTTTGTCATGGGCTACCACATGACCCTCTCTTGTTTTTCCTTCTAGCTGTTCCAGAATATAGGAGGTTAGAGGGCTTAAGTACTTTTTTATCATCACAATTGAATTTTTTCCTTCTTTTTTTTGTGAACAATAACATATATACAAAAAAGTTATAAATTTCCAAGCACAGCACCACAATTAGTTGTAGAACATATTTCAGACTTTGACATCAGTTACAATTTCACAATTTTAGGTTTGTACTTCTAGCTGTTCTAAAATACTGGAGACTAAAAGAGATATCAATTTAATGATTCAGCATTCATATTCATTTGTTAAGTCCCATCTTCTATGTATAATTCGAAGATCATCACCTTTGATCTTTCCATACTTCTCTTTGGGGTTGTTTGGACTATGGCAATTCTAAATTTTTGCTATTGGAAGGGTCTGTCACTAATATGGGGTAGGGAGATGGAATTATCTGATGTTCTGGAGAGGTTGGGCTAGGTTTCAGGATTTATCTGGACCAGGGATCCATCTGGAGGTTGTAGGTTTCTGGAAAGTTACTCTAGTACCTGGAACCCTTGTGGAATCTTATATATTGCCCTAGGTGTTCTTTAAGATTGACTGGAATGGTATATGCACCCTAGAAAAGCCCTGTTTTAATCCTAATCCCATTTTATAAAGGCAGCTGTTTCTTCTAATCCCTATTCAGTACTGTATGTTGGAAACTTTAATTAGATTATCTCCCCAGAGATGTGACTCAATCAAGAGTGGTTGTTAAACTGGATTAGGTAGAAATGTGTCTGCACCCATTCTAGGTGAGTCTTGATTAGTTTACTGGAATCCTATAAAAGAGGAAACATTTTGGAGAAAGCAGGACATTTTGAGAGAGCAGAACAACGTAGCCACGAGAAGCAGAGAGTTGACCAGCCAGCAACCTTTGGAGATGAAGAAAGAAAATGCCTCCTGGGGAGCTTCATGAAGCAGGAAGTCAGGAGAGAAAGCTAGCAGATAACGCCGTGTTTGCCACATGCCTTTCCAGCTGCAAGAGAGACCCTGAACTTCATTGGCCTTCTTAAACCAAGGTATCTTTCCCTAGATGCCTTAGATTGGACATTTCTATAGACTTGATTTAATTGAGACATTCCCACAGCCTAAAAACTGTTAACTTGCAACTTATTAAATTCCTCTTTTAAAAAGCCGTTGAGTTTCTGGTATATTGCATTCCGGCAGCTAGCAAACTAGAAAAACTGGTAAGCTCAAACTGTGATGCCAAAGTCAGATGAGACCATGAACAATTCTTAACAGCAGATTATATGCGATCTCTTATCAAATAGGTGGGAAGGATATTTTACTAAGAGTGGGAGTTTCAGCTGAGGCATCAAGAGACATCCATAAGATCAACCTGTAAGAGTCTTGTTTTCTTTTTAATATCTCCTTAAGAGTCTTGTTTATAATTTTAATTATCCTTTAACACAAGGACGATGCTCTCTGGTCTCACTCAAATTTCTTTCCAGACCAACTGCAGGAGTTGTCTCAGCAGCAAAAGGGAATCACAGGAGACTGAGGGAGTGAGGTCACCTATACAGGATGCCTTAAAAAAAAAAAAAAAAAGAGTTTTGAAACAGTTGTGGAGGAGGCCTTCTTCCAGTTAAAAAGGGCAGCACCAGCAGTTCAACAAATACTCATTGGTCAACATCAGTAGAGGCAAGGCAGTCCAGGTAGGTCAGAAGTGGGGCTGCCACAGTGCTCAGTTCTGTGGGCTGCTGCTGGGCGAAGCAGCAGCAGTGGGTAAAGCAGAGCTGAGCCCATAGCTGATATCATCTGATGGCCACCAGACCCAACATGGGTGGAGGGGAAACTTGGAGGACTGAAGAATGGGTGAGCGTGGGATCCCAGTGGGACCTCAAACCCACAGATTTTTCTTGATGCATTGTTAATGTTATCCACATCCTTTGAATGTTCTCCTTCGGCATCTGTGGGGCTCATCGATTTGTTGTGAGGATTTGCGTTCCAAGATGCAAATTTTGTAAGGAAATATTTGAAAAGCATAGATAGAACCCTTAAAAATCCTCCTCTCAGATCAAGGATATAAACCAGTTGGGGTGTTGGAGATGAGGGGATCTTGTGAGGACAAGAGCTTTAGCATTAGCTGCTACTGCTGCATTCCTCCCCCAGGGTACAGGAGATGAACGTGTGAGAGGACGAGAGTGGGATGTTTGTCCTACGCATCCAAAAAAAAGAGTTTTGAAACCGTTGTGGAGGAGGCCTTCTTCCAGTTAAAAAGAGCAGCACCAGCAGTTCAAAAAATACTCATTGGTCAACATCAGCAGAGGCAAGGCTGTCCAGGTAGGTCAGTGAGAAAAGCTCAAATACACCACTTGGAGGGCCTGGTGCTTGTCCCCTGTAGGGAGGGAAACAGAGTAGATTGATTTAGACCCTGGCTTTGAAAATAGAGGGGTGCAGGGCCGGGAAATAGGTTGGACAGGTCTTTTGGGAAGGGAATCAGATTTCTGTTTTGATATTGGCCTGCACTTCCAGAGTTTTCCCATGCTAAAAGTTCGGTTTTTTGTGGACCATGCTTTCAGAAAAGGAGCTGGTTTGGGATTATTCTTAACCTTCTGTTCTCCAGACAGCAGTGTGACAATCATCAAACTGACATCATCAATGAGGGGCAGGTGGACATTGCATGCACCTTAACATTAGGTTAAGGTGCCCTGGGAAGGATGGATCATCACTTGTGTGCTATTCTGGCAGGAAAGCTGATCTAATTATGAAGAGATGTAAGAACAACCCAAATTAAGGGATATCCTCTAACGTAAATGGACTGTATTCTTCCAAAAAAAAAAATGTCAATATCATTAAAGACAAAGGAAGGCTGAGAAATTGTTGCAGAATAAAGGAGATGGAAGAGACATGACAACTAAACGCTACATGTGACTGTGGACTAGATTTTATACTAGAAGGAAAAATGTTATAAAGGACACTATTGGGACAGTTGAATAACATTGCAATATGGACAATAAATTAGATGAAAGTTTTATATTGATGTTAAATTTTATGAACTTGATAGCTATACTGTGTTATATAAGAATATGTCTTTGTTCTTCAGAATATGCAAAGTATTAAGAGGTAAAGGACATTTGTGGTATATGCCACTTATTTTCAGCTCTGAAAAAATAGTGTATGTGCTGAGAAAGAGATTGCTAAAACAAAGCTGGCAAATGATAAAATTCCTGAATCTGGGTCAAAGTTATGAGGGGAGTTCTCTACATTCTTTTTGCAACTTTTCTCTGTTTGAATTTATTTGAAAATGAAAATTAAAAACCAGCTATATTCTCCGTAAGTCTTTCCAATTAGCCAAGTTTTGTTTCGAGACTACCTCCTTCCCTATCAACCATTCCTTTCAGACACCCTGGTAAATGCTACCCTAGACCTGCTAAATCTGAATCTCAGAGGATGGGACCCAAATCTGTGTTTTAACAAGCTCTCCAGATGGTTCCTAAGTGCGCTAAAGTCTATGAGGTGCTGATTTAGACAAGTCCGGATCCATGCTTGGAGGTGTGATGGTGTTAACCCCACTAGGGCCATTACACAATGGGGAAAAGGTGGATGAATATAGGGGAAGCAACCACAGCATTTCCCTCACAGGGAACTGAGTGTTTGAGGATGGTTATGAGACTCTCCTTCCAGCCTGGACCCAGAAGCCTCAGGGACCCAGCATTGTTTAGTCCTACATTTCAAGCAGGAACTATAAATGATCCATGTACATTTATTAGGAACCAATCTTCAGAACTTTCCACAGTGAAATACTGGTTGATTGTGATAAACTGGCAGAGTTGTCCATTCTTGACCTAGTGAGGAGTAGTAGAACTTTTCCTTCCTTTCCATGGTGGATATTTTGGAGGGAAATTTGTAAAGAGTGGTAGTGTAGTGCCCACAAGAAGAGGAGGTCGGCCTTGAGTTTTCTAATGGGAAGTGGCTTGGTATGTAAACCTGTTGGTCTGTCCTAGCAGAGAAAAAGGAAATGGAGAGAGTAGAAATATTGTTGGGATGAAGAGGACAGCTGGAGCAGCTTACATGCACATTCTGTGGTGTGGTTAAGAATGCCTGAATCCAGGAGTGGTTACAAAATTTGTGGGGCCTAGTTCAAAATGAAAGTGCAGGGCCTATCATTCAAAAATGAGCAAGTATTTTAAGACGGTGCCAGCAAAACAATAAAACAAGTCTAAGACCCATCTAAGCACAGGGTTCTGAGCTGATATGCAGGTCACAAGCTTAGGCAGCAGTCCCTGTCTTAATATCCCAGGGTCAAAAGGCCAAGCTTTCTAGAACTCCACCCATTAATGCAATCCTCCTGTGAGGACTACATCGTTAGGGGTGCAGCTAGGGGAGCTGGAAGAAGTTAGGCTAGAGCTTGGTCTCCCACTTCAAAGAACTGTTACTGCAGAGGTCTGTCAGAGCTATTGAAGTTCTCACCCATGTGCCCAACAGAGAGCCAACAGTGGGCAAGTACTCAACAAGAAGGTCTCTGCGGCCAGTCAGTGTTGGCCACACAAGCAGTGAGAGTCAAGAGAGGATTGAAATCACACACCAGGTTAAGTAACAACATGTTTGCCTGTTTCAGCCTGACATCACCTTTCTGACCCAATACCCAAGAGCTAAATTGTGGAGATATATGGGTAGAAGTTAAAGGCAGACACACCTCCTTCCCCACTGCTGGTCCAATGATATAAAGAGGACTGGAAAAGATGAGACTAAACTTATAAGCAGGACTGAACTAGGATGTGTGTGTGTATGTAAAATAGCTGAAAATAACTAAATCCAAGGGATCTCCTTGACATATTATTGAGACAGAAAGTGTAGCTTTGATAGAGCATTGATGGAAGAAATGATTAAAAAATAAAATTTTAATTTCTATCCCATGAAGCAGACTGCTCAATAAACAAGCTATGTATTAAAAATTACATTTACGATAAGGTTGGAGGAGGGTGAGGAAAGCAATTCATGAAAGACTCAGCTGACAGATAATAGATTACAAACTCTTTTACTTCTAAGTGTTAATCTGAGAGCACGTGAATATATATATATATATGAAATATATATATATGAAAACATCTCTGATGGAAGACCTGTTTATTGGAGCTTAATTTTTAATATCTTTAACACTTCGGGACTAAACATTTCAAATATTCTGCTCTGCTCCATTTATCTTTCCCTGTGGACTTTTCAGGGCGTGATGACTGAGGATTTGGTGAAATGACTCATAGTTCCTGCAGGAGACTCTTTGAATGCCATTTGGTTGAACTAATATTCACGACATCTACCATTCTCATAATCAGGGACAAAAATATTTATTCAAATGTTTGCGATTATATATTTCATTTACCTGTCAATTTATTTATTGACACATCAAACAGTTATTGCTAGGCTCTAGGAGGGGGAAAAATATGAACCAGACACTGATTTCATTTGCAAGATGCTTATAGCATCTGTAAGGCTCAAGTTGTACAGAAATGATAAGACAAGGTAGAAGGTGTTGAGAGGTACCTTAAAAGGGCTGTGACTTTAGATCCAGGAAATGGGTTCCTGCCTTGAGTTTTAGAGGACTCCACTCCTAGCCCACCAGGAGCCCAAGCTCTCCTCTGCTTCTGAACCATGTTCTGGGGACTTGAGACTCCAGAATCCCATGCCTAAATGGCTCTTTACCCACAGTTATGGATTGAATATTGTCCTCCAAAAAGATATGATGAAGTCCTAATCCTCAGTATCTCAAAATGTGACCTTACTTGGAAATAGGTCATTACAAATAGAATTAGGCAAGTTAAAATGAGGTCATATTGGAATAGGGTGGGTCCTTAATCCATTATGAATGGTGTCCTCATAAAGACAGGTGAATTGGACAGACAGGCAGAGGGGAGAAAACCATGTGACAACTGAGGTAGAGAACACCGTGGATTTCCAGAAGCTACCAACAGAATCCAGAAACAGATTGTTTATTACAGACTTCAAAGGAAGCATGGCCCTGCTGATTATGCAATTTCAGATGTCCAGCCTCCAAAACTGTGAGACGATACATCTCTCTCTCTCTCTTTTTTTAATCACCCTGCTTGTGTCCTTTGTTATGGAAACCGTAGCAAACTAAGACATCGGTCTTCCCAGGGGTGACCATGGTACTGGTGCATGCAGCAGTGGCTCAGAGTGGCCAAAGAATGGATGTTGGTAGGGGTTGTAGATAGAAGTTGGAAAGGTGAGTCAACTCTCCCTGAAGTATCTTTAATAGTTTATTAGCTTGGTTGGTACCTTTCAATATTTAGGCTATGTTGTGAGGACCTCTGCTTCCACTTGCCCTGGCCCCTGTGAATGTTAGGAGCAGGATGGCCTGGCTCTGGAATTCAGGTGGAGGGAAAACTTTGTCATGGTAGTATCCATAAGGCTTCAGTGGGGAAGTGGAGCTTGAACATGCAGTAGTGGGAGAAGGGAAGGAGAAAGAGGAATTACTGGCAGAAGAGATGTCACACTCAAGGGCATGGGAGATGAGAAATGCCAGACTTAGAGGTGGGAAGTCAAGCTTTCCATGAGGATATCAGGAGTGGAACAGTAGAAACTAAGGTTAAAAATGTGGTTGGGGACTAGATCATGAACAGCTTGGAATGCTAGGATACAGTGGGTGGGAATTTTGAAATGTCTTCTATTCTCCTTTTAGCCATGAATACCTAATAATTCCATTCTTCCCACCCCAGCCCTAGGCACCATCAATTTTTTTAATCTCTATAGATTTGCCTATCCTGGACATTTTATATGAATAGAATCATATAATATGTGGTCTTTTGTGACTGGCTTCTTTCACTGAGTTTAATGTTTGCAAGGTTCATCTATATTATAGTATATATCAGTATTCCATTCCTTTTTATGACTGAATAATATTCCATTGCATGGATATAAAACATTGTGTTTATCCATTTATCAGCTGAAGAAATTGGGTTGTCCCTATTTTGGGCTATTATGGATAATGCTGTATGAAAAGTTGCATAAAAGTTTTTGTGTGAATATATGTTTTTATTTCTTTTGGGTATATACTTAGGAGTGGAATTGCTGGGTAATATGATCACCTATTTTTAGCATTTTGAGGAACTGTAAAACTGTTTTCCAAAGCAGCTGCATTCCTACTAGCAGTGAATGAATGTTTCAATTTCTCTACATCCTCACCAGCACTTGGCACTATCTGACTTTTTGATTCTAGCTATCCTAGTAGGTATGAGGAGGCATCTCATTGTGGCTTTGATTTGCATTTCTCTGATGTTTAATGCCAACAAGCATCTTTTCATGTGCTTATTGGCCATTTATATACCTTCTTAAGAAATGTCTATTCAGATCCCTTGCCAGTTTTTTTTTTTTTTTTAACATGGGCAGGCACCGGGAATCAAACCTGGGTCCTCGGGCATGGCAGGCAAGCATTCTTACCTGCTGAGCCACCGTGGCCCGCCCCCTTGCCAGTTTTTTTTAATTGGGTTATTTGTCTTTTTATTACTGAGTTGCAAATGTTCTTTGTATATTCTAGACACGAGCACTTTACCAGATATTTGATTTGCAAATATTTTTCTCCCAATATGTCCTTTTACTTTCTTGATAGTGTTATTTGGAGCAAATAAAAATTTTCATTTTGATGAGGACCGATTTATTTTTTCTTTTGCTGCTTGTGGTTTGGCTGTCATTTAAGAAACCATTGCTAAATCCAAAGTCACAAATATTTACAACTATGTTTTCTTTTAAGAGTTTTATACCTTCAGCTCTTAAACTTAGGCTTTGCTCCATTTTAAGTTAATTTTTGTATATAGTGCGAGACCAGACTACTTTTTTTTTTTTTTTTTTGAGACCGGACTACTTTTTGATAGCCTGTTTTAAGTGCCCAGTTCTACCAATGGCAAACTTAATCTAGACTGCCCAGATAAACTCATTAATTTCAGGTTTTCTCTATCACAGTAGGTTTAATCTCAGTAGATTCAGATTCTCCCCTTTCCTTCCTTCCTTCTCTTCTCTGGGATTTAGTTAAATTTCCCGGGGGGGGGGGGTAATGAAACATGATATGTAGGGTGGGATGGATTGGAATTAGGGTTAGGGTTAAGCGAGGGTCTCTGTCCCAGGATTAGTTTCAAAAAGAGGACAATGATAGAAGCCCAAGAAAGTTTGGGGATCTGAAATTAGGGTAGATTTCTATTCTGATTTCAGCTTGGTTGCTTTTGGTGGCAGCAAGCTTCACAATGATCTTTGTGCCTCTGTAAAGACAGCTGCATTGGGTGATTTTCTTTTCATTCACTCAACATATATTCCTTACCATATGCCAAGAAGTGTCAAAGCAGTGAAAAAAAACAGATAAATTCTCTGCTATCGTGGACCCTAAATTTTAGTGAGAGGTGACAGGACAGTAAATAAGCAAATAAATGTATTGCATGTGTGATAATAAATGCCAAGAAGAAAAATGGGTTGATGATAGCGTTTTCATATAGGGTGGTCAAGGAAGGTCTCTTCTAATGAGGTGACACTGGAGCAGGGAGTAGGAGGAGAGAGAGTGAGCCTTGAAGATATATGTGGAAGAGCACACCCGGTGGAGGGAATAGAAAGGGAAATGCCTTCCACATGGAGTAGGCTTGGCATATTTGAGAGTGAGTGGAAGGCTAGGGTAGTCAGAATGGGGGAGGGTCAATGCAGAGTGGTGGAAGATGTGGTCAGAGAGGCGGTGGTGATGCTGGTGAATTACACCGTGGGTTGCTCCGACCCAGAATGGTTGTGCAGGTGTGTGTGGCTCATTGCAGGGGGCACCATTCACATGTGTGAACTATACTACTGTGCTATGGTAGTAGATGATACAGGGCTGTAGGCCGTAGTAAAGGTTTTAAATTTTATGCGGAGATGGGAAGCCATTGCAGTGTTTTGAGGAGAAACTTGATCCAACTTCCATTTTGGCAGCAACAGTCTGGCTGATTGGCTGAGAATAGATTATAAGGGGGCAAAGGTGGATGAAGAGACACCAGCAGTCAGGAGCCTGCTGCAATCCAGGAGAGAGACAATAGAGGCATGGACTAGGATTGCAGGAGTGTTGAGCAATAGTTGGATTTTGTTTATAGTTTGAAGGAAGACTGGGCAGGATTTGCTGATGTGGAGGGTGAAAGAAAGGGAGGAGTGAAAAAAAATGCTTAAATTGGACAGAGTTTCTATTTGGGATGGTGGAAAAATTTTGGTAATTGATGGTGGTGATGGTAGTACAACATCATAAATGTATTTAACACCACCAAATTATATATTTGAATATGGTTAAAAGGGGGAAATTTATGGTGGTATACTTGTTACTAGAACAAAAAATTTAAAAAATCCATGGAACTGGACAACACAATAGCGAACTTAAGGTAAAACATGGACTATAGTTATTTGTACAATTATAAAAATGTGCTTTCAGTTAAATGTATCACACCAAGGCAAGGTGTTAATAATAGGGTAGTACATGGGAACCCTGTATTTTATGCATGGTTTTTCTTTAAATTCACAACTTCTCTAATTAAAAAGAAATGATTCCAAGGTTTTTGGCCTGAGCAAATGGAAGGATGGAGTTGTCATAATAGCTAAGGCTGTGAAGACGCATCTAAGGAAGCTTCAGTGCCATGAAAGGAGGGGTCGGCTGGCCATCTTTGCCATTCCAACATAAAAGAATGACAAGATCCAACCCCCAGGCTATAATGGACACCTCAGTGGGGAGTGGGTGAGGAGGAAGTTAACCTCGGACATGAGTGAATGCCTTGGCAGTTGTACCTATTCATTAGCATAAACTATGGGCTATTTTAAATATGTTGCCCCCAGATTTATGCCAAGAGGAAACCAAGAAGAACATAACATGCCTTTGACCAATAATTGTTAAGCATCCACTGGGTGTATGGAATAGGATTGTCTAACATGGAGAACCATAGAATTAGTGAATGGAGTCCTTGAATAGAAACGTCCATTTCCAGGGCCTTCATTCTTGTTCCATTTCAAGCTTTTAAATAGCTCATGTGTCCATTGTCTAAGAGGTTTCCAATGATAATATCATGTGTGTAGATAGAGGACTTCTATCATATAATAGGTATTTCTAAGTTGCTAACTAACTGTTTCCAGGGTAAGACTATGACTGGACCCAGTTTATCTTAACATATACAGGCTTTTGCTGGCATTTCCTGGATTCTGTGTCTAATACCCTGTTCTCTTCTATCCTGCAGGCTTTCTAGTCACACACATTTGAATGGTAAGCTTACTCTTCTTTCTTATTCCATTATTTGAACATAAGTCCCAGCCAAAAATCCATAGTAGTGAGTTTTCATCTTGGAACTGTAAGGGATGTAAGGCATTTTGGGACAGTAAGTTTAAATTTTAGTCACCTGCACAATTTGGCAATACCCCTCCATACTCCCAGAATTCCTCCTCTTTTTCCGCAAACCTGCTTTGCAGAGACAACTTAGCAATTTTTTTGATTGGGTGGCCTGTGCCGTAAGCACGCACACAAAAAAAAACTTTGGCCACTTCATGTCTTCCAGAAGGGTAGGGCGAAAGGCTTGTGAAATGATGTGGGCTACAAAAGCAACAGAGAAGGTGTGCAAACGTGTTCCGCCGCCAGTTTCGTTTATAATCGCTGGAATTTTAAGAGTCAGCAGGTTTAAATGTAAACAAACAAGAGCTGTCAGTGAGCTGCAGACAGTGGGGCTCCCGGAGGTGGAAGGTTAAACCTTGGCTCGGAGTTAATCAAGTAGGCGCAAAAGGCGCAGCCTTGGAGGCTAAAGAGAAGGTTCAGCTCCACAGAGCTGTCACGGCCGAGGGGGCTGGCTGCAGTAATTGCTGTGACGTTCACCTCCATGGAAGCTCGCTTCCACCTTACCATCTGCTGATGGGTCAAGTTTCACTAACGTCATATACTTGAAAAAAAAGAAAGCTACATGTTCCAAATCGAGATTTTCTCTTTCTTTCTTCCTCACCCTCCCTCCCCTTCTCTCTCTTTCATTTAGTTTTAAATTTGTGTTCTTTCCTTTGCTTCAATACGTTTCTCTCACTTGGTCAGCAAATTCCACCCACCCCCACCCCGCCTTTCACTCCGGCTCCACCTTTTCATTTCCAGACCTCTCACTGGCTCACTCCACCTCCAGAGTCCTCCTTAGCGCTCGCCTCTCGCTAGTTCTCATCCTCCCACTCTCCTGCAAGTTCCGAGGCGGCGCCTTGTCTCCGCTGTCTCTCGCTTTCCTAAGAGACGACTGTCACGCCCCAGGTTCGGTCGCTCCAGAGCGGGGATGCAGCTCGCTTCCCCAGCCGGGCTCAGGATCCTCGCCGCTTCTCCAGCTCCGCCCCGCGTCGGGGCCCGGAACCGGCCAGTATGGTTACCGCGGAGGCTTCCCGGGGGGCGGGGTCTCCCCAGAGTGGCCCCGCCCAAGCTCCGCCCCCGGCCACCTCTCCCTGATTGGCTGCCCGTCCCCTCCTCCCGGGCTCCTCTCCTCCCCCTAGCCCAATGGGCACCCGCACCTGGTCCTAAAGTTCCCTGGAGGGGACCGAGGGGCTCTGCAACCACCAGCTCGCGCCCGGTGCTGGTGACCGCGGCGGCGGGGCGCAGAGCGCAGAGGCGACGTGGAGGGGGAAGCGCCGGGGGGAGGAGTAGGAGGAGCAAAGGTGTTGGAGAGAAAACTTCTGAAAGGAACAGGAAACCTGTCGGGCAGGCGGCAGCCGCGGCTTCTGCAGACACCAAGGCTGCTCACCTCGTGGGGTGTTCGCTGCCACGGGCTGCGCTCCTGCCGGGTTCTGCCCGAGCGGGGTCAGAGCTGAGCCCCAACCCTCGGTGTCTGGGGCCGTGCTCTTAACCGCTGCGGTCCTGCGCTCCATTCGGCTTCTGCTTCAGCGGCTCCCTGGATAAAGGGCAGCGAGCGCTCATCGAAGAGGAGGGACATCCACTTTGGAACATGAAGCAGCATGTCTGATAAAATGTCCAGCTTCCTCTACATAGGGGACATCGTGTCCCTGTACGCTGAGGGCTCGGTCAATGGCTTCATCAGCACCCTGGGGTAAGCGGGGAGCTCGGGAAGGGCGGCGCTCGCGCTTTCTCTCCTGCGAACCCATCCTTGTCCCTCCTCGCCCCACTGCGACCTCTCGCTGCTGCCTGCGGGTGGCCGGGCTGGGCAGGGCTGAGCAGGTCTGCGCCGGCGGCGGACAGCGCCTTGCGATCGGCTCGCTCGAAGGAAGCTGCCCCGAGTGGCAAGACTTTCTCAGCAACTTCGTAATCTCGAGCTCAGAGACACATCACAAAATGAGGAAGTGATTCAAAAGTCCAGACACAGGCCCGGCGAAGAAGTCTTCGCTGGCTTCTCCATGGGTTGTTTTGATTACACTGAGTGTTAATTTTCCCTTAAAAAGAAAACTAAACAACTCCTGTCTGTCCTCGTTGTTGCTCGTTACCGCGTCCAGCCCCTGTCTCTCAGTGTCTGGTTTGAAAGAGCGATCGTTTAAAGTCCGTGGCCTTGGACGTGAAACTTAGGCGTTGTGGTGGGCCAAAATGTGTCTGTGTCCCGCGGGAGGAGCTCGCTGTTTCCTCCTCGCGAAATTAATTTCCTTTTGGCAAGGCCAAAAGGGTACTCGCCTGCGGTAGAGGGCACCCTGGGGGCGTGCGCAGCGCTGTGGGCCTCAGAGGGCTCTGGGGGCCTCCTGGGTTCTAGAAGTCACTTCTTTATCTCTTTCCTCGGGCTCCTTGGCCCACTGAAATGCTGAACCCCTCCTGTAACTCCGCCAAGTGCAGGGTTCTTGAGATTCGACGTTGATTTATGAATGGGAAATGGATATAAAGAGAAAGAGAGAGAGAGAACATGACAGTGTGGTAGGAGATTAAATAGGATTTCCTTGATTACTAGTATTTTTTGCCTGCCCTAATTCTGAGTATCAGTTGTTTTTTTGTTTGAATGTGAACAGCAATATATTTTTGATACCCAGATATTTTTGTTAGCTCGTGTTCTCAGCACTTAGATACCCTAGTCTTAGAGATTTCAGGCTGTGGAACTGGTGTTTCCACCTCCTGACTGGTTACTGTTTGCAGCTGTTAGGTTTGGGGGACGCACGTGACTTCACATGCAGCGCCCCTGGATGGCGACTGAAACCATGTTATAACGGAGTGCTGCCTGCTCAGCACTGGAATGGCAAGTCACCAGTACCACCACACTTACGGTATTTATGCATTTCCCCTAATGGGTGAAAAAACTGGGGTAGATTTAATTAAATCCCTTTACATCCAATGTTAATTTACCTATGCAACTGAAGCATGGAAGAAAAAAAATGTGGGTGGCATGTGCCAATGCTGGGTTTGAGCTACTCTTACTTCTGAGAGAAGTAGTAGTACCAGCTCCAGAGTTTGGGCGACCAACGAAGTTTTGCACATGGCTTCTGCTGCACTTCACCTCCCCGCCCCCGTAAACTGGACAGTGTATGAAGTGTAGCAGTTAAGTACCCAGACTCAGGGCCAGAATTCCTGAGGTTCAAATCCCATCTTCACCACTCATAAATTCTATACCTAGGCAAGGTATACAATTGTTTTGTGCCTCAGTTTCCTCTGGTCTAAAATGGAGATAATAATGGTACCTACCTCACAGCCTTGTGAGAAGAAAGGAATTAATATATGTAAAGTGCTTAGAACAGTACCTGGCCTACAATAAGCACTTATGTAAATGCAAACTATTGTAACTATCACTACATAGGTGACTGAGCAATAGTTAGGCTTGAGGACAAATAAGAAAAGGGATTTTGAATAAAATGTAAAACAAACCAGCAACAGACCCTATTTTCATAGGATCTTATTCAGCAAAAATGGGAGTAAGGATAGCAAAAAACAGTTACCAAAAGGGCTAAAGATGGTAAATCAGGAAGCTACGGCTTCAGCAATTTTGAAGTCTGCTTGTTTTAAAGATCAGGAAACTGAGGCTAACAGAAATGGTGTGAATTATCCAAGAAACAGAGAACAGGAATACAAAAAGCTGGAAATCTAACCCTCTCTCCAAATTTCTAGCCGAGTATGCCATTTTTTGGTTACACATCATAATCTCTAAGTCTTGATAAAACTACAGTTATTGTATATGAAAAGCGTTAAGCATATCTGCGTTATTTATATCTTCATAGAAGAATAGTTTTCCTTAGGCTTGTTTTATTATGACTTTTTTGAAAGATTGAATGACTTTAATGCAGCATATGCATCTGTATAAATATCTCTTATTTGTATTCAGTAATTCTTACTGTTTTCAAAGCTGAGTTTTCTTGGAATCTGTGCTGTATATTATTTTTTCTGTTAATGACCTGAGGCTTATTGCAGTATGACAACGCCTTCACACAGCTTCATTCTGAGGTGAGGAGGGGTCTTTAGAAATGTTGCCGTTGGTGAAGCTTTGTGCTTTGATTGGATTGTTCATCGTTTGAAATAGACTGTCTAGATGTTCAGATAATTTAAAAGAGTCCTTTGGAAGTCAGAGGTTGGCCATGTGCATGCCTCCTTCCTGGTATTTGTTTCTGAACATCTTTTCAAAGGACAGTTAGAATAAAAACATTCCTAATATACCCTAATGCAATCTCTGCGCCTTCACTGAATAGTATCCAGGGTGTATTCAAGGTAGCATGATGCTAGTCTCCACTTTAAAATAGATCCTGGTTGAGAAAGTACATATAGAAGAATCCAGACAAACTATAAAATTAGGTGAAATTTCACTTGACTAAGTGATGGGATCAGTATATCTATGATGAATAAAAATATAGCACTTTTCTGCTTTGGGAACAGGGCAGCTCTGGAAACATCTTTTTTAAAAAAATTTTGGAACATCAAATAGAATTACATTGAAATTATTAATAATTTTATTAATGAATATTTCTTACTCTGCTATATATATGAGATATGCAAATAATGTTGCAGAAAGCCCCTAAGTTACATATGGAAAGCATGTGGCTTGCTCTTAAAAAGAGCCATTTAATTTTTTAAGGGACCGGTTTGTCCATTTTCTAAGCATTAAATTAAAAAGTCATGAAACAGAAGATAGGAAACTTGAGAATAATAAAGTGAATTTGTTTCACTGACCTTAAGTCTTACACCGGAACAGAACTGTCTCATGCTGAGATATGAGACATATCAGGTCTCAAGCTGATGGCTCCTTGCAGACCTCCAGCCATCAGGGTGCTTATTTCGGTGGGAGTCGTCAGATAAGATGCTGAAACTGAATTTTGACTTTAAAAACTAAAGTTATTTTGTCATTATTTAATATAAAGTATACTTTGGTTAACCTTACCACATTTATTACTGTAAACAGGCAAGTAGTTTTGAAAGTTAGGGATTTTGTATATAAAACAATTTTCTAAAGTTCAGAGATGTAAAATTTCACCTATTGAGAAAATATCCCATTTAATTTCATAATGGCATAATTGAGGCCATGGGGTATAATCAACTGATACTTTTCAACTGATATAACAGAGTGACCTCTTTGAACATGATTCTTTTGTTCATTCTGCTCTCTACCTATGACATTGCACAATTTTTTAAATGGCCATTGTATTGCTTAGGACTTTCTTTCACTTGTGGAACCACATTGTTTTCAGATTTTATGGGACTGTGTGTCCATGCCACATGAAATGTTATTAGGCAACTGTTGGGGGTAACAAGCTACTTTGTTAGCTTAAAATACAATGGGTATACTCCCTTTACATTTAAAGTCACTACTGATAGTGCAGGACTTTTTTCTGCCATTTTGATATTTAGTCATTGTAAGTCTTATACCTTTTCCCCCCCTAATTTCTCTAATACCTATTTTCATGTTTATTTTATTTTATTTTTTTGCCTTATACCATATTGAGTCCCTTCTATCTGCATATGTTTTCATGTATTCTCCTTGTACCATGAGGTTAAAATTTACCATCCTAGATATGTAACAATCATAACTGATTTGCTACCAACTTGACTTCCGTAGCATTCACATACACTGTTCCTATACCTCCACCTCTGCCTTTTTTTGTACTTATCACCAATTATATCTTTGTACATCGTATGCCAGAAAGCATAGATTTATCATTACTACCCAATTCTATCCAAAGGGATTTAGAGATTCAATGCAATCCCAATAAAAATTCTAAGAACTTTCTTTGCAGAAATGAAAAATCCAATTTTTAAATTTGTATGGGAGGGTAAGGAGCCCCCAAAATCCAAAGCTATCTTGAAAAAGAAGAATGAAGTTGGAGGACTTGCACTTCCTGATTTTATAACTTCTTACAAAGTCACAGTAAGCAAAACAGCATAGTACTGGCACAAGGACAGACATATAGAACAATGGAATAGACTCAAGAGCTCAAAATCAACCCTCACATTTATGGCCAACTGATTTTTGACAAGGGGGCAAGGACCACTCAATTGGGAAAGAATAGTCTCTTCAGCGAATGGTGCTGGGAAAACTTAATCTCCATTTGCAGAAAGAATGTAAGTGGACCCCTTCTGTACATCACATACAAAATCAACTCAAAATGAATCAAAGACTTAATTATAAAAACTAGAAGTATAAATCTCCTACAATAGAATGTAGGGAAGTATCTTTAGGACCTTATGTCAAGGCAGTGGTTTGTTAGACTCTACAGTCAAAGGACAGCAATAAAAGGAAAAATAGAAAAATGAAACCTCATCAAAATTGAAAACTTTTGGGCATCAAAGGACTTTACCATGAAAGTAAAATGGCAACCTACCCAATGGGAGAAAAATCACATATCTGACATTGGTTTACTATCCAGCATACATAAAGAAGTTCTTCGACTCAACCATAAAAGACAAACAACACAATTAAAAAATGGGCAAAAGACTTGAAGAAACATCTCCAAATAAGAGATATAAATGACCAAAAAGCTCATCTTTAGCCACTAGGGCAATGCAAATCAAAACCACACATCCTTTAGAATGGCCACAATTAAAAAAATGGAAAATTACAAATGTTGGAGAGGATTTGGAGAAATAGGAAGATTCTTTCATTGGTAATGAAAATTGTTCAGCTGCTTTGGAAGATAGCCTGGCAGTCTCTCAGAAAGTTAAGTATAGAATTACCGTATGACCAGCAACCCCACTTCTAGGTAGATACCCCAAATAATTGAAATTGAAAGCAGGGACTCAAACAGATATTTGCACATGAATGTTTACAGTGGCATTATTCACAATTGCCAAAGGATGGAAGCAACCCAAGTGTTCGTCATCCAGTTAGTAGATAAACAGATTGTGATATATACACATAATGAAATATTTTCAGTCATAAAAAGGAATGAAGTTCTAATATATCATCCAATGTGACAACATGGATGAACCTTGAAGATGACATGTTGAGTGAAATAAGTCAGACACAAATGGACAAATATTGTGTGATCTGACTGATATAAAATTATTAGAATAAGCAAACTCACAGAGTCATAATCCAGCATACAGTTTACCTGGGGACAGGATGGGGGTAGGAAATAGGGACTTTGGGCTTAAAATGTAGAGTTTCTGTTTGGGGTATGGAAAAGTTTTGCTATGGATGGGATGAACTTTGTGAACGTAATTAATGCATTGAATTATATATTTGAATGTGGTTAAGATTAGAAGTTTTAGGTTGTATATATGTTACTGAGATAGGAAAAACAACCGAAAAACAAAAGCAAAAACAAAAAAATACAATGGGTAGATATTGTGAAAATTGGTTTCAGTGCTATGATACCTAAGCTGCATGTTACTGTTTCCTTGCTTTTCTGTTAGTTGGAAGTCTGTTATCCTAGGTCTGCTGCTAATCAGCCATTGGCCTTCTTCATATCTTTATGGAGAATAAGGAGGAGTGTATATGCTATGGCCCCCTCCCTTTGCAGTCCGCCAGGGCACTGTATAAGTGAGTGAGAGATTGAAATGAAAGAGCCAGATTTGTTTTTTAGAAGATTGCTGGAAATCTGTATCATGCATTTATTTTTACGTTCTTTAAATCTTTAAGGGTCGTATGAAGTAAGGCCAATCAGAGAACTGGAGACATTGATCTTGTACCTACCTAGCAAAAATAATTTTTTATTTTTCAATGAAAGAGCTAAAAATTAGACTTAAAGCTCATGATTTCCCTTTTAGCTCTTTATTTGCTTGACACTTTTGGTAGCATGATTGCTTTTCTCAAATTCAGCTTAGCAGGGTAATTAATGAGAATTGAATTATACAAAATTTCAAGATAATAAATAGGTGTTTATTTGCATGCAAAATAATTACACTATTTAGTGTGTAAATGAATTTTGGAGGATATACATTGTTATGGTTTAATTTTTGGTGATCTTTGCAATAAAGTAATGAATATTTTAGCTGACGAAGTCATTAAATTTCACTATATTTGACTATGGCAGACTGTTCTTGAAGGCTCTTCTGACTGGGGTTGTGGCAGGGTTTTCTTAGGCTTTGTGACCCAGCTTTTCAGTTTGATTTCTCAGTCTGTTCCTTCTATCTTCAGAATCAGAGAGGCTTTCTTTGTGCCAAGATTGAATGCCCCAGTTGCAAAGATTTGCATTTCTCCCTTTCTCCCCAGTTATCCTTTAACCAGCATATACCGGATGATTCTGAATCCAGAATTATTATAAATTGAGATACAGTATTGCTCTTCTCCCAGTTCGTGTAGGTGCGAGGGGCCTATTTCCCAGCTTAATTTTTCATCTAAAGCTCTATTTAGGAGATATTTATATTGATTTCTGAAAACAGTTATAAATCCTGTTGGACAAATTGAGTATATTTGAAATTAATTTTTTTGTTGTTGGTACATTTTAGGGTTATAATTTACATTTTTCTTTTAAAAGGGAAGGAAGGAGTTTTGGGATATGTTGTGCCATTTAAATGCAGTATTAATCGTCTCCCTACCTCCTCCTTTTTTTTATACTGGGGTTTATTTTCTTGGTCATTTCCACATCTGACACCTAGTTTTTATGCATATATATATATATATTTTTTGTGTGTGTGTGTGTGTGTGGGGAGTTGAACCCGGGTCTCCAGCATGGCAGTTTATGGGTATTTTGACTTGACCAGTTGTGAGGTATCACGGATTGAGGAGGAAGCATAGCAGAATTCCTGGGATAGTAGAATCAGTGAAAGGTTATAATATTCCTTTGACTGTCCTCTGCATAATTAAGAGGTTAGTCATTGAAAAGTGTGTATAGGTGTATTTATGTGTGTGCTCATCTATATATGTACATTTAAGTGATTGCTGATTTAGGCTTGAGATTTCTTCTCAGGATCTACCAAAAATCAACACCCACTAGTGAAGGTCTCCGGAAGATCACAGTCAAATGACTGCTAATCGATACAGTGCTCTCAAAGCACCAGAAAAGTCCCTTAGCTATGACAAAAGATTGAGACTTTTTTTTTTTTAACATGGGCAGGCACTGGGAATCGAAGCCAGGTCCTCTGGCATCGCAGGCAAGCATTCTTGAGATTGAGATTCTTATTTTAACTTCTTGTTTGCTTTTGGCCATGTCAGTTAACTTTTCAATCCTTTGTTTCCATGTTCAATGATGGGTGTTAGGTGAAGTGAGGTACATCACACAATTTATAATTCTCATGTGTAAATACTTAAATTGTATTGTTCCTAATCAGAGTCTCTTGAGAGTCTCTAATGATATATTTTTTTGCTTAACATTTTTGATATTTAAATGCTTAGAGATTCCATTTGTTATTATTTTTTCTTCTTTTGCTTATTTAATTATGCTAAATTTATATTTCAAAAATTCTTTTTCTTAGTAGAGCTAGTTTATCATGTTTTAGAGTTGAGTTTGAAGGAAGGAATAGTTATAGTCAACTTTAATTTTGGCTTAATTTTTAATTTATGTTTAATATCTTCCAAATATAGTCCTTCCAAATAATATTTTTTTTTGCTGTAACTAGGCATATACACTTAGCTTTGTTTTTTCTAAAGCTTATGAAAATGTATTGACATTATCTTGAAATATCATTGGTCATTTTCATGTATATTCAGTGAGGAAGTACAGGACAATATAATCTTTTTATTTATTGCAGAAGTTGTAGGCTTAGAGAAAAATCATATAGAAAATAGAGTTCCCATATACCACCCCATTATTAATGCCTTACATTAGTGTGATGTATTTGTTTACAGTTGATGAAAGAATATTATTGTAATTGTACTGTTATCTATAGTCCATAGTTTACATAAGGGTTCACTGTGTTGTACAGTCCTAAGGTTTTTTCTTTTTAATTTTTATTCTAGTAAGATATATACAACCCCAAATTTCCCCGTTTAGCTACATTAAATATATAGTTCAGTCCTGTTAATTATGTTCACAATGTTGTGCTACCATCACCACCATCCAATTCCCAAACTTTTCCATCACTCCAAATAGAAGCTCTGTACTATTTAAGCATTGACTTCCCATTCCCTGACCCTGATAACCTGCCCCACCCTGACCCTGGTAACCTGCATTCTAATTTCTGACTCTGCTTATTCTAATTATTTTATATCAGTGAGATCATACAATATTTGTCTTTTGTAAGACAATGTAATCTTAAATGCTGAGTTTTGCAAGGTCGAATGGTAAGAATTATAATGCTATTGAACTAGAAATCAGCTCAAGTAAGAGGACAGATTCTGAAGTGGTGAACATAAAGTCTGTTTTAAGCTGAAAGTTCAACTATTTCTTTTTTTTAAACATTTTTTATTGTGAAATAAAAATTTGTGTATAACATATATACAAAAAAGTGAAAGATTTCAAAATACATTTTAGCAAGTAGTTTTAGAACAAATGTCAAACTATAGTGTGGGTTACAGTTCCACCATTTCAGGTGTTTCCTTCTAGGCGCTCTAAGATACTGGAGACTAAAAAGAAATATCACTATAATGATTCAGTAGTCATATTCATTTGTTAAATCCTATCTTCTCTGATACAACTCCTCTTTCTTCTTTAATCCTTCTCCCAATCTTCAGAGATGTTTGTGCATTGATCCTTCTAACTTCTTCATGTTGGAAAGGGTGTTTACATTATGGCATGTGTAGATGCAACTGGTTGATGCTCTTGAAGAGATTGGTACCTCTGGATTTCAGGGCTTATTTGGTGTAGCAACCATCTGGAGGTTACAGGTTTCTGAGAAATACACATAGTAAGTGAAACTTTTATTGAGTCTCAGATAGAGCCCCGGATGTTCTTTAGGGATTTACAGGAATGTTGTGGGTTGGGTCTTGGCATACCATGGTAATTCTCAATATCTAGCTGAAGCTTGCATGATAGTAACCTCCAGAGTAGCTTTTCAACTCTGTTTTGAAATCTCTTAGCCACTAATACCTTATTTGGTTACATTTCTTTCCCCACTTTGGGTCAAGTAGGCATTGTTGATCCTGTGGTGCTAGGGCCAGGCTCATCCCAGGAGTCATTTCCCACATAACCAGGGAGACTTACATCCCTGGACGTCATGTCCTATGTAGTAGGGAGGGTAATGACTTCACTTGCACGGTTGGGTTTAGAGAGAGAGAGAGAGAGGCCACCTCTAAGCAACAAAAGAGATTTTCTGGAAGTAATCATAGGTAGGCCTAAGCCTAGGTAGGCTTAGCGTCTGTTACGGATAGAAATTTCATTAATGCTAGCCTCAAGTTCAAGGGCTTGGCCTATTAACTTGGGAGTCCCTAATGTTTGAGGTAGTATCAAGCATTTCCAGGTGGGAGAGTTTAATAGTTCCATTTTTTATTTCTCCAGTCCCTCAAGGGATTTTGACAGTACTTTAAAGTTATCTGCCAAACATACTTTGGAATGTGCCTGGGTATTACGTTAAGCTATACAGAGTTGCAAGCCCTCCTTTCCAATTCTAGGCTCCAGTGCTTAGGTTGTAACTGAACTGGCCAGACAGGTTAAGTTAGATTGCGTGCTACAGAAAATTCAAGTTTTGGACAAAATAAACCTCTGTTCCTTTGGTCTCGTACAGTATATTCTAAAATACAGACATTATCATCCTTTACCGTGAATTCTGATTTACCTTTGTCCCAACCAGATTAACTTCATTCTTATCTCTAATGGAAGCCTGATCTCTTTTTCAGTTTCTCTAACTTTACTATATGCAGCAATGCTGAGTTTTAGAGTTGCAGAAATCCAACTCTGAGTCTTAGGTGTCACAGGAACACGAGTTCCCTGAAAATACCAGGTTATACGCGTGTAGCACAGGATCTCAGAATTTAGAAATAACACTTAAAGCTCAGGAATAAATGTGACTGCTTTAAGCATTTAAAATCTAGGCCGAGGACAGTTTCTGAAGTGGTTGAACATAAAGTCTATTTTAAGCTGAAAGGACAACTATTTCTTAAACCTAGAAGTGAGTCCATAAATGTCTTTGCAACTTGTAGGCAGACTCGCTGACGGTGAGCTCAGTTAGATAAACAGCCATCACTCCTCACGTCCCCTAATCACTTGGCTTTGAAAGAATAGAATCCAGAAGCAACTGCTTGGTTTCATTCTAAGCTTAACAGAAGCCTTTTCTTTTCTGTGTAGGTAGTGCTTTTCCCTTGGAACTGTTCTTGTACAGATACTGTGTGGATAACTTACAGAATGTAGACAGAATACTATAAACTTAAAATTTATAACAAATTTCTGATAAAAATAATTTGTATAAATTAAATACAAAGATATATTTATCTTTGAATGTATAAATAAAAAGAAGTATAAGTGGACTTTGGTGACAAGTGTGTAACATAATAACAGAATTAAATTTACCCTTTTGTGATATCAAAGGTAATGGAACATTGGATTATTATCAGAGAGGTGAAACTTTAACCATCTTTCCTTCAGTTTTATTTAATAGATAAAACTGCCTTTGCAAATATTTGATGCTTTTTCTTGGTGGTTATCTTTCACTTCCATGCTGATTTACGTGTGAAAGTTTTCAATATATACCTTTAGGAAACTAATAGTTTATTTTAAATATATGTAAAATAATATACATGGAAAATAATGAAAGAAGATTGAGCAGCATTTAACAGTGGTTGTCCCTGGGTGGTGATTTTTAATTTTTATCTTTGTATTTTCTGTATTTCCAAGATTTTATATAAGCTCCTTTAATTGAACATCAATTACTTTTATAGTCAGGAAAGTTAACTAAGATGAAATTGTGTTTTTAAGGATTCTTCAATTTCTTAATCAACAGTATTTATTTTAAAATAAATAAATAAGGCATTTACCTGATCTAATCAGTGAGAGAAAACCACAGACTAGAAAACTGTGTGTTGATGAAATAGATGGTCGTATGTTAACATACAGGTTTGTTCCTGGTTATTATTGATATTTTTTAAACATTTTCTTTTAGTGTGAAATATAACATATGTACAAAAAAGCAATAAATTTCCAAGTACATTTTAACAAGTAGTTATAGAACAGATTTTAAAGTTTGGTATGGGTTACTGTTCCATGATTTTTCATTTTTTCTTCTAGCTGCTCCAAGACACTGGAGAACAACAGAAATATCAATATAATGATTCAGCAGTCACACCCATTTGTTAAATCCTTCTTCTCTGTTATACTCTTTTTCTTTAAATAACATATATACATAAATGCAATAAATTTCAAAGTACATCACAACAATTAGGTGTAGAACAGATTTCAGACTTTGGTATGGGTTACAATTCCATACTTTTAGGTTTTTATTTCTAGCTGCTCTAAGGTACTGGAGGCTAAAAGAAATATCAGTATAATGACTGAGCACTGATACTCATTTGTTAAACCCGACTTTCTCTGTATAATTCCACCAAAAATATGAAAAAGTAATATTAAAGTATGATTGATATTTTAAAATGTATAATGGAAAATGTTTGTCTGGCCAGTGATGCTGAGCAATTATGGATATATTTAATTCATGCAGGTAAATATATACAGTATTTTGTATTATTTTAGAAGTCTGTTTACACATGCAAGAAGTTTGTACTTAGCGTGGCTGAAATTCATTTTAGTAATCTTTACACTAGTAATCTTTACACTTATTGTGAAACTTTTATTCCCGCTAATATTTATTTAGCCTGCTTCTATAGGCATTAGTTTGTGAGAGGAGTTGAAATCAATTAAGTGTTTTTATTGAGCATCTTTGACATGAATGGATTAGCTTTGTCAACATTCAATTCAAAAATTGGTTAACAGTAGCTATTACCTAGTTTGTACCAAAACATACATGGAGATCTCTAACCTTGAATTAGAAACAAGTTAAATTATCAGGCTATTCAGAAAAACTTTTAGATTTTGAGAATGTGTCCACATCATAAATTAAGTCCAGATGACTTTCCTGGTGATATGGTTTACACTGAAATGTGCTGTAGATTGACTCATTAATTCATTCAAAAAATATTTATTGAACTTCAACTATGGACTGGGGATACAGTGTGAAGAGGTGCTAAATATTAAACTGTTTTAAATTACTATTCCCAAAACACTCTCTTCCTTTGACAATCTAGGATCTGTGGGAGACATAAGAGCATTTAACGCTCTCTACCCTTGGAATTTTAAATGCTACAAGACCAGGAATTCAGTCTGTCTTTTTAAATATTATATGCTCAGCATCTCACACAATTTCTAGTACATAGCAAGTGTTTAATAAATATTTGTGAAATCAGTGAAATAATTATTTAATGATGGAGGTAAGACTGGCATTGAATACTTACAACATATGTCATTTCTTTTTAAATGCAGTTAAGGTGATTAAAAACAGTTATCATGGGAACTCAGATTATTTCTATCCTGGCTGGGAACACCTGTGGAGGGCTTCAAGGAGGAGGTGACATTTAAGCTTGACTTTGAAGGATCATTAGGATGAATGTTTTTCTCAAATCTATGTCTATAAATGATCATGTATTTTTTTTGGGGGGGGGTGCATGGTCTGGGAATTGAACCCAGGTTTCCTGCATGGAAGGTAGGCATTCTAACCACTGAACTACCCGTGCACCCCATGTATTCTTTTTTTAAAAAATATTTTTATAGACAAATCTTCACACACATAAAGTCCATACATGGTGTACAGTCATTGGCTCACAGTATCATCACATAGTTGTGTATTCATTACCATGATCATTTTTAGAACATTTGCATCACTCCAGAAAAAGAAATAAAAGAAAAAAGAAAAAAACTCATACATCCCATACCTCATACCCCTTCCTCTTATTGACCAACTAGTATTTCAATCTACCCAGTTTATTTTACCCCTTATCCTTCCTAATATTTATTTATTATTCACATTTTTTTACTCATCTGTCCATACCTTGGATAAAAGGAGCATCGAACACAAGCTTTTCACAATCACACAGTCACATTGTAAAAGCTATATCATTATACAATCATCTTCAAGAATCAAGGCTACTGGACACAGCTCAACAGTTTCAGGTACTTCCTCCAGCTGCTCCAATACACCAAATGCATAAGAATAAGCTCCAGGATAACTTCTTGACCCTGTTTGAAATCTCTCAGCCACTGAAACTTTTTGTCTCATTGCTTACTTCCCTGTTTTCGTCCAGAAGCCTTTCTCAATCCCTTGATGCTGGGTTCTGGCTCATCCCAGAAGTCCTGTCACACATTGCCAGGAAGATTTACACCCCTGGGAGTCATGTCCCACTTACGGGAGAGGGCAGTGAGTTCACTGCCATGTTGACTGAGAGAGAGAGAGAGGCCACATCTGAGTAACAAAAGAGGTTCTCTGGGGTGATTCTTAGGCATAATTATAAGTAAGCTTAGTCTATCCTTTGCAGGAATAAGTTTCATAGGGGTTGACCCCAAGATTGAGGGCTCAGACTATTGATTTGGTTGTCCCCACTGCTTGTAAGAATATTAGAAAGTCTCCAAATGGGGAAGCTGAATACTTCTTCCTTTCTCCCCAGCCCCCCAGGGTACTTTGCAAATACTTCTTTATCCACTGCCCAAATTACCCTGGGACATATTGAGGCACCACATTAACCTGAACAAACCAACAAGATATCATGCCCTTTTCAAGATTTCATGTACTTGTGGTGTTCTACTAACCTGACCATACAAGTGAAATTAGGTAATGCAGTAACCAAAATATAAATTTTGCAACAAATAAACATCTCCCCTTTGGTCTCACATAGAAGTTGAGATTTTAAAATATGGATGATAGCATCCTTTACCCTGTATTCTGAGCTACCTCAGCCCTACCTAGATCTGTTTCATTCATATTTCTAGTTGAAGTCTGATCCCTTTTTCAACTTTTTAAGCAGTTCCTGTGTGGGGTAGTACTGACTTTCATAGCTTCAGAGCTCTGAGTCTCAGGTGTGATATAAATACCCGAAGTTTTTGCGAACAATCAGGTTATATACAAACAGCTCAGTATCTCAGAATTTAGAAATGACAGTTACAACTCCTGAATATATATGATCATGTATTCTTGTACTTTTATTTCATTTGAAAAAAAAAGTTCTGAAATTTTTATGTACGTTTTAATAGCTCTAAAAACTGACATTATTGACATATGCAAAGACAAAGAAATAATCTCAAAACATATTTATGCTTATTTACCAAATGTGCAATTTGTAAGTTTGGTTCAGACCCTCTAAGTTTATTTAGACTGCTTTCGTGTATGCCAAGTTTACAAAGGCTTGAGATAATGCGATCAGGACTATAAAGCTTAGTCAAGAAGAAAGTTAGTAATTATTTGGGGGAAATTTATAAACTGAACCCAGCTCCTTTGAGTATTATTATTATCCTTTCCCCTCATTTTTTATCTCCACTGTAGCATAGCTTTTCTTCATGAATCATACAATTAGAGTCTTATAAACAACTATCTGATAAAAGATCCCTAGATACTTTGGTAATAAGGACATTTCTTGACCTAAAATTGTTCTTAATATTTTCGCCTCATAGTGCATATGACTGTTGAACACATGCACACGCATTTCCACTCCCATTGGTATAGTACACCCTTCTCATATTTGTGGAGTCTCCCATACCCTCATTTTCTCTTGGTATTTTAACAAATGATAAAGGCCATAAATGGATCCCCATGAGTACAGAGAAAGACTTAGAAAGCGAACAAAGCACAATCTAAGTTCATATCTAAATTCTTAGAATTCAGACACGCACTATTGAGGTCCTGTCTGCTACTGAGTTATTTGAGCCACAGTTAACAATATCATATTGAAAATCTGTGCAGATTATAAATACTGGGCTTTTCTTATATGACACTTATCTATGAGTTCCTCAAATTAGTCTTAGAGAAAACGTAGGTTGTTGTTTTTTTTTAAATTTGGTCGTAGGCTGGGACTCAAACCCAGGTCTCCTGCATAGCAAGTGAGCATTCTACCAGAGAACCGCCCAGGCACCCTGTGCCGGTTTGATTCTGTTGTGTACTCAAGAAAAACCATGTCCTTTAATTCTCACTCAGTAGTGCTGGATGTAATCTTTTTTATTGTTTCCATGGAGATGTGACCCACCCAATTGTGGGTGGTAACTTTTGATTAGATGGTTTCCATGGAAATGTGTCTCCACCCATTCAAGGTGGGGTTATTTGCTGGAGCCCTTCAAGAGGGAAAAAGCAAGGGATGCTTTTACATCACTTTGCTCACATGGATAATGCCTAAGATTTGAAAGAGTATATTATATTAGAAATAAGATTCTTTTGTTTGCAAGGAAGAGAAACCATCTCTGGTTAGCTTAAGCAAAGAAGGAAATTTATTGTAAGAATACTGGAGGAGCTCCAAGAATTTGAATGATGAACTGAACGATCAAACACTAGGAAATGCAGAAACCCAGGACCTGTCTGAATCCTGCCATTTACATGACTTTACTCCAGTAATTCTTATACTCTGGGTCTCTCTTCTTAAATTTCAAAACAGATAGAATTTGGTGATAGAATTTGGCCTCACTTAGATTGTGATTAATCACTTATGTCCACAAAGGCAAATCATGATGCCCAGGGCTGGCAACCAGGGAAATCACTTGAAAGCAGGGCTCGAAATCTGCTTCTTTGGGGGCATTGTGGTGTGGGAGAAAGAAAGCAGAGCTGCTTAGTAGGTAATTTAGTAATAACTTCTTGGTGCATTAAAAAACACTCTATAGAATGGGGATAAATATTTTACCAATATTGCTCTACAAGGTACTTTTGAGATCTAAAATAGTAGTGGAAAGGGTTTTGCAAGCTATAGAGCTTAATTAAATATGATGTTTTTGATTCAGCATCCTTGATTTTAAACAGCTTTATTGAACTATAATTCACATATCATAAAATGCATCCTTTTAAAGTACATGATTCCATGTTTTTTAGTATATTCATAGAGTTGTGCAGCCATCACCACAATCAATTTTAAAACATTTTCATCATCCTATAAAGAACTCCTGTACCCATTAGCATCACTCCCCATTTCTTCTTTCTCACTAGCACTAGGCAGCCACCCATTTACTTTCTGTCTCTATGGACTTGCCTGTTTTAGAAATTTCATATGAATGGAATTATACAATATGTAGTCTTTGTGACTGGGTTCTTTCAGTTAATATACTGTTTTTATTTGGTTCATCTGTGTTATAGCGTGTATCAGTACTTCATTACTTTTGTGTTCCCACATAGTGTTTCACTGTAAGGATACACTGCATTGTGTTTATCTATTCATTAGTTGATGTATATTCGGGTTGTCTCCATTTTGGGTTATTTGAATAATGCTGTATGAAAATTTGTGTACAAGTTTTTGGGTGAACATATGTTTCCATTTCTCTTGGGTGTATACCTAGGAGTAGGTTGCTGGGCAATATGGTAACTCTGTGTTTAATAATTTGCATCACTGTTTTCTATTTCCCTTACCTTCATCTATTCTCCCCACCACCACTTTGAAATATACAGTATAATTTCCTCTTTACTATACCCTTTGTTTATTGTCTTTCTTCCCCTAGTAGAATGTGAACTGTTTGAGGGCAGAAATCTTTTTGTTTTGCTCACTGAATATCCCAAATGTGTGGCTTCATGAATATTTATTGAATGAATATTTGAATTGGGATATACATACCTGCAAATCTCTGAGCGTCATTCCCCTCTCTGGGAAAAAAAGTCATTGTAATTGTTCTTATTTATCAAATGCCTTGAGATCTATGTTGGTAATTTTTCTAAAATATATGAAAGTTGTCTCTGAATATGTAGGCACTTGACCAATCTCTTGGATCACGTCTCTGTCCACACCCAGGCCAACATGTGATAATAGTTATGTAAGTAATGTACATGGCCCTATTGGATGATTTGCACGTTACAATCACATTAAAATAGTTGATATTTCAGAAAGTTCAGCTTTATGTGTACAAAGAGTGAATTTGTAAGCATTGTGTGAAGCCATTTCTTAATTAAGATCAGCCCATTCTCTTAGTGGATGGTATATGATAACATTCAGGAAGACATTTTTTACTTTAGTTGCTATTGGTAGAAAAAGTTTAGTTGAAAATAATTTGCTAATATGAAACCCAATGAGTAAGTGGGGAGTTTATAGAACTTTAGTAGAATAGAAGAGGACAGATGGCAGTTCAAAAATAAGCGCCTGGATGAAGACAGGTGCTTAATCAGCATAGCTTGAGGAGAGCAAATGATCAGTATTTTTGTTCTTTGTGAATTTACCTTATGTTGACCAAGTCTGTTATAATGTACTTTGCCTTAAGCCTATTCCAAAATAAACATATCTGGTTAATCTCTTTAAGAATTTGAAATTCTCAAATGTTGTGATTGACCCTTATTCTAGGACTGCTCACTGGTAACAATGTACAAATGAGAGCGTATTTGCATATAGGACAGAAATAAAGTGAAAAGTTTTAATATGTATAAATTTTAAAAATCATTAAAAAAAACATGCCATGGCCTATTCCTTTCAGTTCTAATATGCTGGGATCCTTTATAAGAGACGTTTAAAACTTTTAATATCCTTAGAAAAGAAATTTTGAGATGAAAGATACAAAATATCAGTTTTGCTTTATTACTGTCACATCCAAATTAATCCAGTTTAACTGTATCATATCGAGTAAAGACAGTGACCTAAAAAAAAATCTATTACCCAAATGATCAAACACAGTTACAATAGCAGCCCAAAGTAAGTTAATGATTTAAGGATTGGTAACTTGTGTTTGGCTGAAGTGTTCAAGGTCATTGCTAGTATCAGGGACATAACTACTTAAACATTTGCATTTCAAGTGGATTTTCTACTACAATCATGTTTTCAAAGAGGATAGCTTCAGTCATTGTTCATTACAATAGGTGGCAAAGATAAACAAGGGAATTTTGTTGTGTTTAGGATTCTATACTTATGGGTAGGAATGGTAAATATTAAGTGACATTTTCAGTCAAATCGAGATTCACTGTCAATGAGTTTGTTATTAAAAACGCTACTAAATTATGTCCAGTATTAATGACGATTGAGAAAAGAACCTTTATTTACCTTTCTTCTCTTATTTATCTGACAGGTTGTGATTTAATAGTTGAGTTCCAATTCCAATCCCATGAGAATAATGAACTTCCTTTTCGGTTAAATACAAATGAAGTCATTGTTATCTGTTAAGGGAGAGACCGAGTGCTTACCCAAAGTCTTGGCTGCTGGAGAATCTCTCAGAAGGTTTTTTGAAAGTATTATCAAACTGCAAGTGTAGGGGGGTGCGAGAGTAGTTCAGTGGGAGCATTGTCACTGCCATGCGGGAGACCCGGGTTCGATTCCCAGCCCTTGCACTTCCCATACAAACAAAGAAACCAACAAAAACAAACAAGCAAAAAATTCTACAAATGGTGCTGTAAAAATGGGATACTCACATGGAAAAAGAATGAAATATGACCCTGCCATAAAGCATACAAAAAAAAATACAAGTGTAAAAATACTTTGTTATTAATTGAAGAATCTAAATAAAACATTGTTTAGTGAATTGACATACAGAAGTTCTGAGGCAGTAAATACTTTGGCAATAGATACCATAAATTATCCTATAAACGCTTTCTAAAGACTAGATAAGCATGTGTGTGTATATATATATATATATATTTCAAAGTGGAAGTTATTAATTAATCTAAATTAATTCTAAAGAGTTAATACCAGCTGCATAATTTACTTTTAGCTCTAAGTTAAAACATGTGTTAATTTATATTTCTTTGTCAGAGATTGCTAGTTATTCTCCCAAATCCATTTTTAACTTCTTCTATACTAATAGAAATAGCCGAGTTTGTGGGAACTCAAAATAAAGGACAAACTTTCTAGCCTCCCTTGCAACCCATTACAACTACACTTTGCCCATTAGGTAGGGGTTTACTCTCCCCTTCCCCTTCCAGCTGCTTGGAAAATGGGCGCAGGAAGAATCCTTCTTGTACCATGCAGATGAGGCCAGTACACTAGAGCATCAAGAAACGAATGTGTTCTCTGGATCCCTTAAAGTCTACCAAATTCTAACAGAAGATGAAACTGAACAGGCAAACAAGGGCTATCACTACTTAGGCAGTGTGAAGCCATTGAATGATTTTAAGCAGGAGGATGAATTAATCAGATTCAGACAGTGATCAGACAGTGATGTAGGTAAAAACTTGAAGGCTTCAAATGGAGGTACAAATATAAGGGTGATACTCCTTGGTGGCTTAACCAAGCCAGCTGTAGTGGGATGAAAAGTAGCTTGTCATCAGAATCATTAAAGGGACAATATCTTTGTTTCTTGTTCAACTTTAGACCTGGAAAAGGTTTATGAGTTAAAGCATTCAACATTGCTTTTGAGGCTTTATTACCTTTAAAAACTAAACACATATATCTGAAGGAAATTTCTCTTTCTTTTGCTCACATTTAGATAAGGTGTCATTAAGCCTAGCATAACTTCAGGCTTTCCAGGTTTCTGAGATACCGTTTCCTCTCCAGTCTCATCTTGAACTGTGTTCCTTCCCTTTGGTTCTCTACTCTAGGCATATTGACTTTTATTTTTTTAAGTTTCACAAACATTCTGAGTTCTTTCTTGCTATAGGAATAAAGCTTTTCACATGTTTTTCCCTCTTATCCTCATGCCTTAACACCTACTTGATATAGATTTATTCAGATTTCAGTTCCCTGACTCCTCTTCAGGAAAATTTCCCTGATCCTCCAAACTTTGAGATCCCTTTATAAATGCTCACACAGCACTGTATAATTTTCCTTCAGAAAGTTTACCACAGTTGTACTTTTAATTTTACTTCCATTTCTGTGATTGTTTTAGTATGTTTGCCTCTCCCACTAGATTCTAAACTCTGTAAGGGGTAGAGGCCCTGTTTATTTTGTTCATAAATACATGTCCAGTGCCTTGTACAGTATCTGTCACAAAGTGGGTACTCAAGAAATATGTGTTGAATGAAAGACTCATATTTCAACATATTGGTTAAGAACATGGACTTTTGATTTGGACAAACCAGTTTTCAAATTATGGTTCCATTCTTTCTTGTGGTGTGCTCTTTAGACATTATTTTATACCGAGAACCTCAATTTTCTTATCTAAGTGAGAGTATTGCCTAGTTTATAGTTCTGCCTTAAGAAACCATGAAAAATGTAAAGCACTTAGTAGAATATCAGGCATACAGCATGAAGCACATAGTAAGTGTTAATAGGTGGAAGTCATTATTTTTTTTTACTATATCTGAAAAATCAGCATGAGTTTCTTTTGGAAGCTTGGCTGAGCTCATATTGCATTGATGTTAAACGTCCCCCCCACCAAAGTTATTTTGTGGTGCACCAATTTTTTTTTGGTGGTAATAAATATTTTTTTTTTGTCATCACAATCGGCTTTTTTCCCCCTTTCTGTGAAAAATAACATATATACAAAAAAGTAATAAATTTCAAAGCACAGCACAACAATTACTTGTAGAACAGATTTCAGAGTTTGATTTGGGTTACAATTCCACAATTTTAGGTTTTTACTTCTAGCTGCTCTAAAATACTAGAGACTAAAAGAAATGATAAATTTAATGATTCAGCAATCATATTCGTTTGTTAAACCCTACCGTCTCTATGTAACCCCACCATCACCTTTGATCTTTCTGTCCCACCCTTTAGGGGTATTTGGGTTATGGCCATTCTAACATTTTCATCTTGGAAGGGGTTGTCAGTAATATAGGGTAGGGAGATGGAACTAGCTGATATTATGGAGAGGCTGAGCCCTCTAGGTTTCAGGACTTATCTGGTCCAGGGACTCATCTGGAAGTTGTAGGTTTCTGAAAAGTTATGCTAGTACATAGAACCTTTGCCCTAGATGTTCTTTAGGATTGGCTGGAATGGTTTTTATTGGGGTTTGGCAAGTTATGACAGGTAGCAATGTCTAACTGCAGCTTGTGTAAGAGTGACCTGCAGAGAAACGTCTTGACTCTATTTGAACTGTTTCAGATACTGATACCTTATTTGTTACACTTCTTTTCCCTCTTTTGGTTAGGATGGAATTGTTGATCCCATGGTGCCAGGGCCAGACTTATCCCTGGGAGTCATCTCCCACCCTGCCAAGGAGACTTTCACCCCTGGATGTCATGCCCCATGTAGTAGGGAGGGGAATGATTTCACTTATAGAGTTGGGCTTGAACTGGTGTTTGTTTAGTAGATTATTCAAAGGCGCACTGCCTTATCTAGTGTGTATTTTTGTTTTAGCCTTTTTTTCCCCCTTACTTTGATAATGCATGCTTGTAAATTGCAGATACTTATATTTATCTTTTATTGCTGGTTTGATGCATGTTATCCTTTTGATGTAATGAGAAAACCCCAAATGTCACCTTAGAATTGCTTGGGATACTTTCACCATATCTTCCTGGACTAGAATTTTTAGGTTTTGTACATTTTAAAGCCAATGTATTATTTTAGTTGCTAATGTTTCTTCCATACTAGAACATAGTGGTAAGGGTTTTATTGGTAGAATGATAGAATAGAGTTTTTGTACCTGTTTCTACTGGACAGTTGATGCTACTGTCCCTTCCTGGAGGTTTCCTATTAGTCAAGAATTCCCATTAGACTTCTATGACTTAGTGTTAGAGAGATTTTCACAAATATTTATCTAATTGGATAATTACTCAGTAAACAAAAAACGAATCTGTTTAGGAAAATCTTATGAGAGTTCTGTGACTAATCAGATTATGTATTTACTTCACTAATGATTTTTAGACAAAGTCATAGGGATTAGAAAGACATAGAGAGTGCATTTTATTCCTGCCTCTTAGCTATACATAATAATTAATAAGTATTGAAGTTCCAGTGTGCTTTTAGTTATAAGAAAAGATTTTACTATTTAACAGAATCTTAGTTATATGCATATGCACAAAGTATGGAAAAATCTTTAGTAAATTAAAGCATTAAACAAACAACAAACATTTAAAAAACACTTCACAACCCTTATTTTAAAATTTCTCTATGTTAAGGTAATTCCTTTTAGCTAATGCAAATTCCTTATGGTGCAGTTTAAGCTGGTTTGCTAGTTCTGGTCACTCTGGAGTAGCTGGAGTTGGAGAAGAGCTTGCTAAGTGCCGCACTCCTGGATATGACAGTTAGTGTCTCAGAAGACCATTTAATTAGTCAGGATGCTTTTTGGTTGCAAAACCAGAAAACCAATTCAAATCATTTTCACAAACAAGAAGATTTTGTGTTCAAGATAACCGACAAACTTAGGTATTACAAACACTGTTACAGGATTCTTTTTATCTCTTGATTTCTCCTTTAGCGTCAGGATTAGTCCCATTCCCAGGTTTTCTGTCTATGGTGACAGGATGACTGCAGCAGCTCCAGCCTACAAACCATCATCTTAACACCCACTGCTGACAAGGGAGTACCTCATTTCCTCAAACTCTAGAAAGAAATACTGCTATTATCTGTGTTGCAATGATGAGGTTAATGGGCCTATATTTCAGCCAACACTGTGGCCAGGGCATGAGGTGAACTGATAACAGAGGTGACATCATCATGCACTGCGTGGGAGAAGGGTGGTTCTCGGTTCTCCAGTCAGGGCTCTCTTGCCAGCAGGAGGAGCAGTGCATGATGGGTAGGCAAAGACAGCACATGCCCACTGTACCGAATGGGATCACCTCTCAGCTTCACAAAGCCAAATTTCCTTAAGCCCTTGCAGTTTTATTATTATTTTTTTAAATTTTGAAGCCCTTAGTTATTTTTAGTACTTTTTCCAGAATATCCTTTTTCCAGTTCACTACTTTTGGGCTCTATACTAGAATTGTTTCAAGTGGGGCCCACTTCCATGTGAAAAAGAAAAATAGCTGAGTCCTTTTACATGCCATAGTAAAACCTCAGTAGTTCATTCAGTCTGGTTTAAACCTCTCTGTGGCATCAGTGAATGAAGAGAAGGATTCTTAGGAAATCAAGAGTGGGATGGTGGTGAGGGGTCAAAAGGGGAAGACAACAGTTCATTGTACTTAAATTATATCTCAGTAATGTTGATACAAAACAAGAGGGCAGAGTTTATGAACTTTTTCAAAATAAGTGCATTATTCATAAGTGCAGAAGTACTTTGAATCTCAGCCATGAAAGCATATGCGTTCGCAACTTGATTTCATTCTTCTTTTTGCCAGTTTTATACATGCTTGAAAGTCACTGGGCAATTTTTAAAAGATATTCTACAATATACAGAAGTTCTTTAAACAAATTCTAAGATTCTTCTCACTATAAATTTGATTGTGGATGCATTTGCTTTAAGTTTAAATAGTTTTTGTTAAGACACAAGGAGTTTATCTTGTGAATTATTATGGGAATTTGTGTGTACACAATAAATATGAATTGTTATGATGGAGAGTGGTAAGGAGGCTGAGAAATCAATGATTTATAAAATTTTTAAAAATCATTCATTTAAATCTCAAAATTAGAATATTTTGTTGCTAAAATCTTTTGGTTACAAATTACCCCAAATAAAGCATATATAATTTATTTTGTGCCAGAGTAAATATGAATTATTAATTAATATATTAGTTTTGCAATGAGAACTTTGTGTAGCCTTTTAGGAAAAAAACCCAGATTTTCCAAACTCTTAAAAAGTCAGTATCTTCAACTCTTTTTTTTTTTTCTCTTATTTAAAATATTTAAAACTAGGTTCTATCTTAAAATATTGAAGAAATTGGTGGGTTATGACATGACTTTAGAAATTGTATTTAATGTCAAGTTTGAAGTTAAACCATTTAAAAATGAGATGTTTGATAATGAGATTTTAAAGGTAATGTGGATTGTAGCAGTAGCCAAGTTTTGAATTCTTTTTTTAATTTATTAATTAAAAAAAATTAACAACAAACAAAAACATTAACATATCATTCCATTCTACAATCAGTAATTCTTAATATCATCACATAGTTGCATATTCATCATTTCTTAGAACATTTGCATCGATTTAGAAAAAGAAATAAAAAGACAACAGAAAAAGAAATAAAATGATAACAGAAAAACAAAAGATTATACATACCATACCCCTTACCCCTAGCTTTCATTTATCACTAGCATTTCAAACTAAATTTGTTTTAACATTTGTTCCCCCAATTATTTAGTTTTATTCCATATGTTCTACTCATCTGTTGATATGGTAGATAAAAGGAGCATCAGACACAAGGTTTTCACATTTACAGAGTCACATTGTGAAGGCTATATCATTGTTCAATCATCATCAAGAAACATGGCTACTGGAACATGGCTCCACATTTTCAGGCAGTTCCCTCCAGCCTCTCCATTACATCTTGAATAACAAGATGATATCTACTTAATGCGTAAGAATAACCTCCAGGATAACCTCTCAACTCTGGAATCTCTCAGCCATTGACACTTAGTCTCATTTCACTCTTCCCCCTTTTGGTCAAGAAGGTTCTCTCAATCCTTTGATGTTAATTCTCAACTCATTCTAGGGTTATCTCAATCCCTGGATGCTGAGTCTCAGCTCATTCTAGGATCTCTGTCCCACGTTGCCAGGAAGGTCCACACCCCTGGGAGTCATGTTCCACGCAGAGAGGGGGAGGGTGGTGAGACTGCTGGTCATGTTGGCTGGAGAGAGAGGCCGCATCTGAGCAACAAAAGAGGCTCTCTTGGGGGTGACTCTCTAAGCTTTTGAATTCTTAGTTCTGAATTTGAATCTTAGGAAATTCTTAGAACTTGAGCAAGTCTTTTAACCTTGAATTCAGTTCTTTACCTTTAAATTGGGAGTGATAATAACTGTCTTGTGACATCTGATTTGTGGTCCTTTTGGGATATGAAATGAAGTTACACTTGTCTGAATTTTGGAAGGCTATAATGGTACATGGTAGATATTTTTAAATTAGTAACAGTTTTGAAAAAATGATAAAAGTCATAAGGAGGTCACTTTATTTACTGGCAAAAGTTCAATTATGTTATAAATTTTAATATCAATAGTTTATTTTTCCAGATTTGCTATAATTTGAAAAGCAACTAAGTATTTCCTTGTAACAGTGATGCAAATAAAAAGAAGAAAAATTTAATTACATAACCCATTGCTGTCTTGATTCTATTTTGTTCTTATTGATGAAGAAACATACTTGGAAAACAGAAATAATGTATTTTAGTTATATGCGAAATTAAATATCTTTTTTAGGTAGTGGTTTTTAAAAGAATATTCCAAATAGCCAAGATTGAACTGTTGAATTGTTAATCAGAATACCTGCCAATAACATTGACCTGCTTTAGATGAGAAAAAAACTTCTGATTTATTTCCTAATTCATCAGAAAAATAAAGTAGTTACTGCTTTAATTTTTATAAAATAAAAAAAAGGCATATTTTCTGTGAACTATGACATTGGCTTTTTTTTGGCATGGGCAGACACCAGGAATTGAACCCAGGTCTCTGGCATGGCAGGCAAGAATTCTGCCACTGCACCACCATGGCACCACCTGACATTGACTTTTAAGGATGGATAATAAAACAAAAATGAATACCCTACAATACAAAAAATAGCAATGGGGCTGACTAAAAATTTCACTTAAATCAAATCCACCATTAATTATCATATTTATTTCATAGAGAAGGCCTCATAAAACTTGAGTCATCCAATTCTTCCCCAGATAAAATTCTCCCATTTTATTCCTCTAATTTCTGATTGTAGAAAGTTGTCCCTATTTTCAGTGCTCATTTTTACCTCAAGGACTTTGTATCTGTCCTGTTTTTATTTGGAATACTTTGTCTCCCCCTCTGTTTATGAATGTAACTCACCCTTCAAGATCTAGGTCTCATACCAGCTCTTTGCTTGTAGTTTTGCTTCCTTTGTGCCCCCAATAGTAGTTTTTAAAAAATAATGTCTACTATTTATTTATATACACATACATTTTTAAAATGACTTACTATTGCATCATTCTCTGACCTTTTGAGTACTAGGGTTGGTTTTACTTATCTTAATAAAGAATTCCCACTTAACAAAGGGTTTAGCTCAGAAAGCTCAATTCATTATTTGTTGAATGAATGAACACAGGAAGGAGGAGGCTTCCTTTCCAGGTGCCCAGCCACCATCAGGATCACTTCTAGGTCTTTGCTGCCTCATTTTAATAGTGACATATGTTCATGGGAGGTCAGACAATTATTACTCTTCAATTTATAGTCTCAGCTAATGGCAGAGCTATCATAGTCAGCACCATTTTTTGTCTGGATAATGGCCAGAGCCTCCTATTTAGCTCCTTGTTGCAACTTTTGTTCTTCAGTCTACTCTGAACATGGCACCAGAAAAAAGATTAAAATGTCATCAGATCATGTTGATAACCATTATCTGCTCAACCATCTGCCTCCCACCAAAGTCCTTACAAAGCCCTACCAGATATTTCCCTTTCCTTAATCTTTCTGACCTCATTTCCTAACTGTCCCCGTTACTGTGTTCCAGCCACAGATACCTGGATGTAATCTTGATTTGGGCTCTTTGCTTTAGGTGTTGCCTCTGCCTGGAAGACTCTACCTCAGATACCTGCAAGGCTGACCCTCAGTTCCTTCGGGTCTTTGCTCAGAGGCCGGCACTGTGCACCACTGAACCCTCCCACCTTCCTCTTCGTGCTCCCAAAGACGCGCCTTTATTTTTTCCATAACACTTCACGCTTTCCTATATACTGTATAATTTATGTATTTATATATTGTATTTATTATTTATGGTCTCTCTCTCCCCATTAGAATATAAGCTCCTTGAGGGCAGAAATTTTGGTTTCATTTGTTTACTGCATCGCAGTTCCTACAGAGTGCCTGGCACATAGCAGACACTCTTTATCGCTCTCTCTCTTAGCTTGCACTATGTAGATTTATATATAAATATGCTAATAATTTATGAATGCATGCATTCATTTGACACATACATGTAATATGTGTGTATTATATATATGTGCAATGTGTGTGTAAGCTTAATGACTGAATAGGTAAAGCCACAATTGGTGGAGGATAATTCTTACATTTATTTATGTGGTGTATCTCAGATGTGGTGTATTTATGTGGTGTATCTCAGAAATTTGGCACAAATTTGCACCAATTTCACTAAAATCTAGAATTTCTTATATGGACCTTGAAGTGAGAGAATCAGGTGAATGTTGACTATTAAGTATTCAGTATATTATTTTTGTGGTACCAATGATTAGGTAGAAAAAATGTAACCCAAAGTTCCCTAAGAATTGGCTTGCCCATTATAATTTATGAATAGGGAAAAGGGATTTAGATGACATTTTGTTGTCTGTTGTCTGATGTTAATGGTAGAAATTGGTCTCCTCAATTAAAATTTTTGTGTTTTTTTTTTTTGCAGGGAAGCTTTCCTGTCTCATAAAAAACAACCTTTGCTTATTGCTTTTTTTTTTTAACTGAAAACATGAGAGAAGATGAGACAGATTAAAGTGTGTTGATTTTTGAAAACAAAGATGATCTGGCTGAGCTTTTTCTTCAAACCTCCAGAGTTCAGGGAATACCAAAGCGTGAAATACTATGTACAGTTATGTGTCTCAGTCAAGGTATCTGTAAATTAAGGGAAAGGTAATATTAAATGAAGGAAAATAAAACATCTACCACCATATCCTTTCTTTTCTGCTTTTAAATTCCAGGTCCTTTTTTTTTTTTTTTTTTAATTTTAATTCCAAGTCCTTTCAAGAAAACTTCATTTACCAATTCTTTAGGCCACTCCTGGAATGCTTATGCTGATATTCTGGCCTTGTGACCAAACCATGTTCATGGAATTTAGCTTTTTGACAGTCGGGAAAGAGGCTTTTGCTTGGTGTGTGAAAAGAAGGGAGGACCGAATGTCCCTGTTGGGCTGTCTTGAGGACAAGGGAAGAAGATTAAAGATGGGCATGGGGAAGGTGACAGGTCTCTATTTCCTTGCTTTTTTATAGGTAGAATTCAGTGGTAAAGAATATTTCATAAAGCAGATAACTGAAGAGACATCATTTAATTAAACATTGAAATATAGGACACTATGGGAAAAAAATATAAAGGTTTTTGGTGAACATTTACTGTAGTGTAGTTAGTTTGAAAGAGAAACCTAAAGAAGCAGTGGTTCCATTTACTGAGGTCAAAGTAAACCTTTGCATCCTTTGCCTTTCCTAGACCTTCTTCAGACAGGTCAAAAGCAAGAGTGAAGTTAGATCATGAAATAGACCTTCTTCAGACAGGTCAAAAGCAAGAGTAAAGTTAGATCATGAAAGTTTTTTATTTTTAATTTTTACTATTTATTTTTGGCAAGGGCAGGCTCCAGGAATTGAACCTGGGTCTCTAGCATGGCCGGGGACAACTTGGCCACTGAGCCACAATAAAGATAATAATATCTTTATTATTTAATAAGATAATTCCTACTCATCCTGACAGGCAATGCCATCACCCTGGCTGGTGTGGATGTGGCCTTCAGCGACAAAGCCCCTAGTGTAGAATCCAGAAACATAACACAGTTGAAGAATTGTTTGTCTCCTAATGGATGTGGTTTTTCCATGTACTTTAGAATTATGAATTGGCGTTTTGAGTAGTCAGACAAAGCTAAATAAAACAGAAACCAAGAAGCTGAATACTGTACCAGTTTGTGGAAGAGGGTGAGTGTATTACTAAATTTACATTGTTCCTCCTAGCATGTACAATAGGATAGGGTGATCATGGAGGTTTGTTTCTGGATTAGAGATTTGGTTGGAAATCATCGGTTTGGCAAGACAGTTGAACCCTAAAAAACAGTTGCTCATAAAGACAGCTTAAAAATATTTTGAATAGGTTTTATTCAAAATCTGTTTAAGGCATGGCATTATAAAAGAGAATGAGAAAGCAGATATGGATAGAGAATAATGACAGCATGTGTTATAGACAGACAGTAACTGACTTTATCTGTGGGGCAAGATGGTTTCTGGTGACATTGTCTTTCACCTTTCCAGAGGGCAGGAAGGTTGTACCTGCTTGAAGCAAATTAGGAAAATCTTACCAAAATGTCAGATGAAATTGCCTGTCCCCTGGGAGGTATCTTTTAGGGAAGGATGAAGGTAATGGGTACCTGGTGAATATGATTCAATTTGTTATTTGGGCAGGATTAAAAAAATTCATTGTGTGAATTTGATACTTGATCTTCATTTTCTCATCCCTTAGTATTGCTGGAGGCTGAGGGTGTTTTGCATTTAAAAGAAATCTACTTTCAGGAGTTAGTAGGAGAAGCCGCCAGAATGAAAACCACTACATAAAATTCTTAGATAAAATATTAGGTGAGAAAATAATTATAACGAATCAACTGTTGTTTAAACATCTGTGAAAAGCTTTTTAGAATATGGAAATGCAGTGGCCCTAGTTCTTGTTTTTTCTCTTTTACCAGATAGGAATCTGATCAGTATCTTTTTAGAAGAAAACCATTTTGCAGATAAAAGGAAATACCTTTTCTTTTGGGTCCATAAAATGCAGGTGTGACACATAGGCACTCTGTGCTTCAAAAGGAGTTAAAAAGTAGGGACTGAGATATTTACCAACCATTCAAATGAAGGGCAGAATGGTGGAACCTGATTTTGTAAAATTATTTTCCTCTGACTTTAATCTCTAAAGATGAAGCCAAATGACTGCATGAAAGTCTTCTGTATTTTGACATGCTGCTTGTTACTACTGACTGCTCTTTAGTGTTATTAACTTTATCTTTGAGACTTTCAAGCTCATATTAAATTGTGAAGGCAAAAGAAAAAAATGTAAAGTTGTCCTTCGATATAGCAGTATTTGTAAACTGGGCCCTCTAAGTCTTAATGGCGGGGGGGGGGGGGCTCCTTTTGAAGAGAAATATGCAATCCCTTTTCTCCCCATTAGTTATTTAAAAATTGTTGAGCTATATGTTGGCCACAAACACCATTCTAGAAAGATGAGACTGTGTAGAATTTGGAGGAGAGAGTTTATTTTATCCTGTTCTCCATACAGCACTTAAAACACTAATATTTAAGATGCTCTCCAGTATATTCGGAGTTGAGGCAGCCAGTTGTTAGCTGTTAGTTTTGTTTCCATAGGAAAAAAGATTATTAAAAGAGTTAACCTCACAATATATTTTAAAGGAGAGTGGCAGTTCTATGAAATGCCTGTTGAATAGACTGTGCCTTTTTGAACAAAACTCTTGGCTAACATTAAGAGGTTAGAATTTCCACAAGAAGTTGGAGATATCTTGATCCCAAGGTAGGCTTATGCTCTAAGAGTTTTTCTTAATATTTTTTTAGATCATATATCCCTTTGATAAGCTGAGCAAATTTATGTTGCTCTTTTCTTTAAATTTGAAGAAATGCAATTTTACATGTATTTGAGGGTGTTCAAGGACTCCCTGAAGTCCAGTCCTTGGACTCAAGCTTGGGAGTATTTGCACCATGAGGTGTTAGTTAGTTCTTACATTAAAATATAAGCTCTGGATTTGATTTGTCTTGTAAACTGCTGTATCTCCGGTTCCTAGAACAGTGCCTCATTCATAATTGGCCCTCAGTGAATATTTGTTGAATGAATGAAATCAATGACTAAATGAACAAATTCTTATTTTATTTTTTGGTATGTGGTTAATCTGGATCTTTTGGCTCCTTATATTTGTCAGTTCTTTGTTAGCTGTGTGACCTTCATGACTACTTTTACTTCTGTTGTAAAAGACAGAAACCCAACTAGTTTTAAGCAAATAGGAGGCTTTCAGGTTTGCATAACTGGGAAGTCCAAAAAGAGGTTCTGACTTCAGCTACAGCTTGGACCAAGAGTTTAATTGGCACCAGGACTTGTTTCTCCTTCCTTGCTTCTTCTTTTATTGTACTTTATTCTCTGGCAGACCTTTTTCATCTGTGATGGGGAAAAATGGTGCCTGGCTGCTCCAGACCTACATTTTTCTTTACAATGCTTGATCTTAGAAGGAGATAGAACCTGCAATTCCCATTTTTTCTTTCATTGTTCATATCTGATTCTGTAAAGGCACTTTGACCCTCCTTGGGTTAAGTAATCTCCTTTGAACCAAGCACTGTGTCTGGGGCAGTGAGAGACAGAGGGATAGCCTAGGTCATAAGCTCTCCCTTGGGTGGTAGAGGAATTTCTTTGGTTCTAAGTGGAAAGGGCAATTTCTTAAAGGGTTTGAGGCAGACTGGAAAGTAAAAGATATCTTCTGAACACAGCTAATTCGAAAGTGGTGTTCTAGTTTGCTACCTGACAGAATACGATATACCAGAAACAGAATGGCTTTTAAAAGAGGGAATTTATTAAGTTGCAAGTTTAAAGTTCTAAGGCCGGGAAATGTCCCAATCAAAGCAAGTCTATAAAAATGTCCAAATTAAGGCACCAACAAGAGGTTACCTTCACTTAAGAAAGGCTGATGAAGTTCAGGGTTTCTCTCTTAACTGGAAAGGCACATGGCAAACATGGTGACATCTGCTAGCTTTCTCTCCAGTCTTCTTGTTTCATGAAGCTCCCCAGGGGCATATACCTTCTTCATCTCCAAAGGTCTCTGGCTCTGTGGGCTCTTGTGGTTTCATAGCTCTTTACCAAAATGGTTCACTCTTAAAGGGCTCGTGTAAGCAATCCCACCTTGAATGGGCGGAAACACATCTCCATGGAACCCATCTAGTCAAAAGTTGCCACTCACAATTGGGTGGGTCACATCTCCAAGGGAACAATCAAAAAGCTCTCACCCAGCAATATTGAATTAAGATTAAAGGACATGGCTTTTCTGGGGTCCACAAGAGGTTCAAACCAGTATATTCTATGCTTTGGAGCCTCAAAAGACATATTCTTCCCAAATGCAAAATACATTCATTCCATAAAAATATCAGAAAGCCTTAAACCATTTCAGTAACAATACAAACACAGTAAAAAGTCAGAAACAGTACAAAATCTCATCAAAGTTAGCTACAGGCATGGCCTGTAAGGCAAAATTCACTGCTGGCTCTGGACCTGTACAACTCAGAACAAGTTATCTGCTGCCAACATACAAAGGAGGAACAATCATAGGATACATATAACCATTTCTACAGGAAGGAATTAGAAGAACCCAAGTAGTTTCGAACACCTGCAGGGCAAACTCCATTAGATTTCAAGGTCTGAGAGTCATTTATCTTTGGAGCTTTAGAAAGCAGCAGTCCAACCTATTTCAAGGGTCTAGGCAGTGACCCACCTCTCTCCGAATGCAGCCTTGGGGGGCATAGGGGAGACCATCTCTTTCTCGGCTCCACCCTCTTCAGGCATCGGTCCACACCTGGGCTGTCTGCCATCTCTGGGGCACAGGCTCAACCCCTCCATGTGGTGGCAGCCAGGCTATCCCCAGTCCCCAAGGAATATGCTCCAAGGCCTCTTCAAGGCCTGAGGCAGCACCACTCTTCTACTGCATCAAGGTGGAAGGCCCACCCTTGCCTTCGGGGCAAACTCGCCCTGTGCTTGGGTGGGTTCACTTTTTTGGCCTGAGGTCTCTTGACTTCAGACTTCATATTCCACAGTTCTGCCTCTGAAGTTATTTTTCCTCCGATATGTCCCTTCTCTGTCCATCCTACTCCTGACTGGCAGTGGTTCTCTTTATACAGATCCTGCAACACCCTTGTTGGCATTATATGCATTACCTTCGGATCATGCCCATCAGACGGAAGGAGTTTCCACAAATCCTTCTGGATAACTGCATCTCCAGTCCTGGCTTTTTCTGAAGTGAGTGACTGGTTCCATATTTGGTTAAATCCAAGTGAGGCTCTATTCTCTGGGATTTCCCTTCCTGGAAGCCCAGAATTTTCCAGAACATCAATTTCTGGTGTCTTTGTACCCAAGAGTTCAGTTCTCAGCTTATCTCTTTCCTGTCACATTTTGCTATAAGCTACAAGGAGAAACCAGGCTGCACTTTCCGCATTTAATTTGGAAATCTCTTCTGCTAAATATCCAAGTTCATGGCTTTTAAAATCTGCCTTTCAGTCAAAGCCACTTTGGCAGTTTGGGCTCTGGTGGTTTTCATGGCTCTTTTCCAAAATGGTTCCCTCTTAAAGGGCCCTAGTAAGCAACCCCACCATGAAAGGGTGGGGACACATCTCTATGGAACCCATCTAATCTAAAGTTACTACATACAATTAGTCAATTTTGTCAGATTATCTGCCATTTTAAAATGTGTTTGTCTTCCTTCCAATTTGCAATAACACACATCCCATTTCTGTCTAGAACCTCATCAGAGGTATATTTAGCATCCATATTTCTACCAACAGTCTCTTCAAAGCATTCTAGGCCTTCTCTATCAAGCTTCTCACAGCTCTTTCAGAATCTTCCCCTTATCCATTTTAAAAAGCCATTCCAACATGTTTGGTATTTGCAAACTGCCACAGCATCCCATTCTCAGTACCAAAATCTGTTTTAGTTTGCTAGCTGCTGGGATGTGATATACCAGAAACAGAATGGTTTTTAAAAGGGGGGATTTAAAAGGTTGCAAGTTTACAATTCTAAGGCCATGAAAATGTCCCAATTAAAGCAAGTCTATAAAAAAATCCAAATTAAAGCACCAAAAAGAGATTACCTTCATTTAAGAAAGGCCAATGAAGTTCAGGGTTTCTCTCTCAACTAGAAAGACACATAGCGAGCATGGTGATGTCTGCTAATTTTCTTTCCAGGATTCTTGTTTCATGCAGCTCCCCTGGGGAATTTTCCTTCTTTATCTCCAAAGGTCTCCGGCAGTGTGGCCTCTTGTGGTTTCAGAGCCCTTTTCCAAATGGTTCCCTCCTAACGGGCCCCAGGAAGCAACCCCACCTTGAAAGGGTAGAGACACATCTCCATGGAACCCATCTAATCGAAAGTTACCACCCACAACTAGGTGGGTCACATCTCCAAGGGAACAATCAAAAAGCTCCCATCCAGCAATATTGAATGATGATTAAAGCTCATGGCTTTTCTGTGGTCCATAAGTGATTCAAACCAGCACAAGTCCTAATAGGTCTTAGGAAGTCAGGAGGCCTATTAAATGCCCCTTACTGAGTGAGAGGTTTTCTGGATGATACCATCAAATGCACTTAAAATCTTCAAAAGAAAGGCTCCTATGTTTATTGTAGAATTTTTAATAGTAGCATTTGTACAACAATAAAAACAAAACAAAACAAAACAAAAAACCAAAACACTAGGAGAGCATTACAGGAATCTTGCTAAACTAATTATAAATCATAGAGTACTGCTCTCCACACTTCAGAGGCAGTGATTTTGATTTACCATGTGTGACATTTGTTCTAACTTTGGGCTCTTACTCTGTGGTGCCTCCAGCAGGACATTGACATGAGCTGAACACACCATGCTTGGCAGAGCTCATAAATGGAACTAGTGCAGGTTGATTTGTGGAAGGGAAAGAAGTACTCTGAAATGCTTAGGTGATGTTGAAGTACATTCCTATGTACTTTATTCCATTAGAACACAGTCAGTATCGTTGTCTAAGGCTCTAAATGACTGCAATTTCAATGGTTCTTTTTTTGACATGTATTTCATTTAACGTTTGTTTCCAAGTAACGCTTTTTTTTCCTTTAAGGGAAGAAGAATATTTTCTCTCTATAATTATCAGCAAGTCTGCAAATGATATGCTTAGGAAGATTAAAATGCATTTAAAACTTTAAGATTTATTTTGATAAGCAAATAATGTTTGTAATTATTAATGCAATAAAAGCATAATAATCTAATTTTCTGTTAGGTTCATTGTGGACCTGTGTTGACAGGAGACTATTATCTTCTTGATGCAGGGTTGACTTTCAAATCCCTTGATTTTTAATGACTTTAGACCTTTATCATGAGCTTCTTTTCATGTTTTATAACTATTTGAAATATTTTCACACTTTTCTTTTTTTCTTGAGGTCTTAGCTAAGGGATTCAGTTAGATTGTAGTATGATGCCTGACACATAGTATGTGGCCAATAATATTTGTTTAACAAAAAGGTGAGTGAATATAAATTAATGTGTAACTAATGGTATGCTTCATAAGCAGCAGGCACTACAGTCTCTTGTTCTGCTTTTCCAATTTTTTCTATTTAATGTATTTTTTCTATTAAAAGCCATGTTTGAGTTTCCATCAAGCAGTTGAATAAATTCAGATTTATCGAATTAAATAATTGACTATTAAGTGTTTACTATGTGCCAGACGCAGTACTAGCTTTTTGACTCTGAGGCACTGAACTGGGCTATATTTATAGTAAATACTATGTTGCCCTATGAAATCTTAGTCAGTAAAAACATAACTCCTAAAGAGAGAATAATACCCTTCTGCTATTCTTCTCAGTGGACTATTGAGAGTTTGTACAAAACACATATGTAGACCTTTACTTTTCTTACTTGGGATTACTGCGTCGTCTCCAAAATGATCTCTCCGCCTCTATCTCCCCTTCCCCCTCCCAGTCTCTTCTCAATATAGCAGCAGCCAGAGGGCTCTTTTTTTTGTTCTTTAACATTTTGAAATTGTGAAATATAACATATCTATAAAAAAGCAATACATTTCAAAGTATATTTTTAACAAGTAGCTATAGAACAGATTTCAAAGCTTGGTATAGATTGCAGTTCCACAATTTCAGGTTTTTCCTTCTAGCTGCTCCAAGACACTGGAGACTAAAAAACAAATAATCGAATGATTCGGTAGTCATACTCATTTGTTGAATCCTGACTTCTCTGTTGCAACTCCTCATTCTCCTTTGATCCTTCTCCCAATCTTTAGAGATATTTGGCTTATGCCTATTCTAACTTTTTTTCATGTTGAAAGTGGTGTCGACAATATGGATGGGGGATGGCATTAGTTGATGTTCTTGTGAGACAGACACCTCTGGGTTTCAGGATTTATCTGGCCTAGCAACCACCTGAAGGCTGTAGGGTTCTGAAAAGTAAACTTAGTGTGTGTAACTTTTATAGTTTCTCAGAGAGAACACTGAGTATTCTTTAGGGCTAACAGGAATGATGTTGGTTGGGGGTTGGCAAATCATGGAAATTAGCTATGTCTAGCTGAAGCTGGCATTAGAGGAGCTTCCAGAATAGCCTCTCGACTCTATTTGAACTCCTTTAGCCACTGATACCTTATTTTGATTCTTTTCTTTCCCCCTTTTTGGTCGTGAAGGCATTGTTGATCCTATGGTGCCAGGGCCAAGCTCATCCCTGGGAGTCATGTTCCATGTTGCAAGGCAGACTTACATCCCTGGACATCATGTCCCATGCAGTCTGGAGGGCAATGATTTTACTTGCAGAGTTGGGCTTATATATAGAGAAAGACTACATCTGAGCAACAGAAGTGGTTCATAGATATCTTTTTAGAAATAATCCGATCATGTTGACCTTTTGGTGCCCAAACCCTCCATTGTCTCCCATCATGCTCAGAGTAAAAGCCAGAATCTTTACTATGATTTAGGAACCCTGCAGGATCTGGCCTCCCCCTCCATGACCTTTCTGAACTCATTTCCAGTTGTTCATCTTCTTACGCTCTTTTGGGTCACACCCACTCCTCGGCTATCTTCAGACCTGCCAGCCATTCTTAGGGTCTTTGCATTGGCTGTTCCCATTGCTGCAATGCTCTTCTCTTGATGTCTTCCTCACCAACTTCAAGTTTTACCATGTTTAATTTTTCTTTTTTCCATAGCATTTATCCTTTAGTACGTTATGTATTTTACAGATTTATTATGTAGTTTATTATGTATTTGTTATGTATTTTGTTGTCTCCGCCCCACATTCCCTGCAAGAATATTGTTTTTTGTTTGCTCTTAGACCAATGCCTAGCACATAATAGCTGCTCAGTGTTTATTTGCTGAATGAATAAATTTCTTTATCAAAACATTTAAATTTATTTTTACTCAAGTATTTACTGATGAACTTCTTTCAGCAATTAAGTTGAAATAATAAATTATAATGATAAAGATGATGGCACCTAATCATTATTGAGTATGTGCTTTGTGCTGGGCATTTATAATAAATAATGATGATGATAGCTAAGCTTTATTGATTGTCAGTTTTGTGCTGGGCATTTTGCATTATTTAAACATTTAATTTTTTTTTTTTTGCTATTTTTAACATTTTTTATTGTGAAATATACCATATATAGAAGAGTGATAAATTTCAAAGTACGGTTTAACAGGTAGTTATAGAGCAAATGTCAAAGTATGATATGGGTTACAGTTCCATAATTTCAGGTATTTTCTTCTAGCTGTTTTTTTTTATTATTAATTAAAAAAAATTAACTAACAAAACATTTAGAAATCATTCCATTCTATATATACAATCAGTAATTCTTAATATCATCACATAGTTGCATATTCATCATTTCTTAGTACTAAACATTTAATTTTAAAAACAGCCCTGTGAGGTTGGTACTATTATTATCTTGACTTTTTAGTTAGGCCAGAGAAATAATTATTCCAACATGCATTTAGTATACAAAATAGATAAAATTCTGATACTAAAAATTTTAAAAGAAAATATAATGTTAAATTTAGATTACCCTATTTTTGCCCATTCTAGTAGAATATAATATGTCTTTTTGGGAACTTTTACTTGTGGTTTTGACAATCACTGTTTGAAGGATTCGGTATTAGGGTTATGGGTGCACTTGAATCTGGAGATAAATTCAGGACCTAGAATAAATTATGAAGTCTAGTTTAAGGGTTCTACTGTTTCTACCTTCAGTGATTGGAAAATACAAATTTTATTCAGCCTGGAGCAAGGAAAATAATTTAATGCATATACATGAAGTTTTTTAAGCTATCAGACTTCTGCTTGTCTCTCTGAAGGAATTATACAAAAATGGGAAGTTGACTTGTTTTCAGCTCTTCTTTTTTCTCATAGTTTTTAGAAACATCCCTGTTACTGGTTGAGTCAGAAATTGGAGTCATCTGTCTGTAGCTTTAGCAAGGTAACTACTATATCCTCCAGTTTTCTGGAAACATGAGTCTAGTTTCTTATGCCTTAGTGATTTGTGAGAATTGGTCTATAGTTGCCAGAGGTTTTTCTGGCCAGGGAACTTCTCCTGCCAACTGTTTCCTACAAGGTGTGCTTCTCTTTTATGTATGATTAGCCAGGAAGCAGTAGTTTGTTCTCATATTCCTCCCTTTATGCTGGAGGTAGCATACTTGAAGAAACAGGGAAGAGGCAGGTAGTTCCAGCTATAGAGCTACAGCCAATTGCATTGCATTATCAAGGTTTTGTCTTAGTTTGCCAGGGCTGCTGTAAGAAATACCACACAGTGGGTTGGTTTGGACAGCAGGACTTTGTTGTCTCATGGTTTTGGAGGCTAGAGGTATTGGCCGGCTGTGATTTCTCCTGGAGTCTGTGGTGTTCTGGTGCTGGCTTGTTGCAATCCTTGGGATTCCTTGGCTTGCATTTTGGCCTCTGGCACACGGCAATCTGTCTCCTTGGTTTCCTGTGGTTTTCTCTGACTTCTGGCTTCTTCTGGTTTCTGGCTTCCATTTCTCCTACTCCATTTTCTCTGTCTTTGTTTAGATTTCCACTCCTCATAAGGACTTCAGCCACGTGAGTTAAGGCCCACTGTGATTCAATTTAGCCTCATTTAAATAGGCTCTTTGAAGATCCTGTCCACAAATGAGTTCACACCTTAATAACAACGTCTTCAAAGGCCCTATTTATAAATGGGGGTCACACCCACAGAAATGCCAATTAAGACTTGGCTGTCTTCTGTTGGGTATGTGATTCAATCCCCAACAGATATCAAAGGCAAGAAACATTTTGGCTAACCAATGCCAGGCTGCCTAGGAGCATGTAATGACTGGATTAATTTTGGGGGTCCCTTTTAGTCTTCTACTTCTGGAATACATTAATAACTATTACTTCATAGTTTGCAGAGGGGATAAACCAAAGATGAAAAATTGTATCATTAGTGCACATTTGCTTCATCTTTTCTTCCTACAGTCTTCCTGATAGATCATCATCAATCCTTCTCATTTCTTCATTTGCAATTTGTTTTCTTTAGCTTTGTGGTCCATTGAAGTAACAATTCAGTCATTCAACAACTATTTTTTTATGCACATATGTGCCAGTCACTGTAGCAGGTATTGAGAATATAAAGATTAAAAATATACAGGTGCTGTCCCCAGGAGCTTACTGTTTATTGGAGATATGCAGTTGGAAGCACAATACTTAGGAGATATTTTAGCTTGAATGGGTGCATATCGAATATGTTGGGATCACAGAAGGAGACCCTAAACCTGTGGAGAATGGGTGAATGTGAGGTATTTAGTGAATCATAAATTCACTGTGAGCCAAGACAATATATATATATATATATATTTTTGCATGGGCAGGCACTGGAAATCGAACCCAGGTCTCCGGCATGGTAGGCGAGAATTCTGCCTGCTGAACCACCGTGGCCTGCCCCACAATAATTTTTTTTTAAGTCTATAGATTTGAACTATGTTTAAGAAATATATGGGGATATAATACTATATCATCTGAAAACAGAGAAATACTTTCTTCAGTTGTTGAGTTTTACATATTTCTATTAGAAATTATGTGTTTTATGCATGTCTATTATATCAGGCTTGTTAACTGTGGGTTTAAAGCATATATCTTCACTAATTTTTGTCTGTTTGCCCTATCAGTAACTGAGAGGTGTGTTGAAATCTCCCAATACAATGATCTATTTGTTAATTTCTCCCTGTGGTTCCATTATTTTTAAAAATTTATTTTAAAGTTCTTACATATAAATTTAGACTTGTTTATCTTCCTAGAGTACTGAAATATTTCTCATGCTTTCTTTTTCTCAAATTGTTTTTCTAATATTGCTACCATAACTTTCTTTTGGTTAGTTTTCTCCTGGTATGTCTTTTTGAATCCTTATGTTCTGTTTGTGGCTCAGTCTGTCAGGTGACAGTTTAAAAATATAAATTTATTTTGTTATTATGGATTTATTTCTACCCTCATACATTGCGCCTTCTATTTGTCATGTTTCTCTGATTTTTTTTTCTTTTCTTAACTCGTTTTGGTTGCATTGAGTTTTTCCATTTTTCCCTTCTTAGTCTATACCAATCTCTCTACTGGTTTTGTATTTAAATACTCTATTTCTCTAGTGACAGTGTTAACGTTTGAAATTTTAGTATACATATTCAACAAAGTATAAATTATTTACTATTTTAACTTCCTTCTTGTGCAGTTCAGAACCATAGAGCTATTTAACTTTGATCATTCCCTCTCAATTTATATGTTGTTGTTGTGTTGTATTTTAGTGCTATTCTTTTTAACCTCACACATGAATCATTATTATTATTTTATATTGACAATGTCTGTTGAGATTAGTACACATTTTTCAGCTTTTTTTCAATATTTCTTCTTATAACTCAGATTTTTCAACTAAGAGAATTGTAATTCTTCCTGAAGTAAATACAATAGAAATTCTTTTAGTGAAAGTGTTGGTGGCAAATTCTTAGTTTTTATTTTATCTAAAAATTTCTTCATGTTATCCACGTTCTTAAAAGTTAGTTTTTTGGGGCACACAACTTTAGCTTGACAGCTAACTTTTCTTTCAGCAATTGTAGAAATGATTCTACTATCTTCTGGCTTGTATTGTTGTTTTAGAGAAGTTTGTAGTCTATTGAATTGTTTTACAAGTGATCATTTCCCTTGGCAACTGTAAAGGTATTTATTCTCTGTTTTTGCTCTGCTGTAATTTTCTTTAGTGTGACTACTGTTTTTGTTTGATTTACATTCTTTGGAATATGTTGTATTAGGGTTATTAAGGGAAACAGAACTGACAGGATACATATAAGTACACTTGTGCGTGTGTAAATATTATGACATTTATTATAGGAATTGGTTCACATGACCAATAGGGATTGGCATGTCTGAATTCCCTAGGGCAGTCCACAAGTTGGGAACTGTCAGAAAGTTTCCACGAATTCCCCAGGAGAAGCTATGGACTGAAGTAGAGAGAACTTCTTTTTCCAACAGCTGAAATCGTCAGTTTTCTCTGGAAGGGCTTCAGATGATTGGATGAGACTTCTCTCATTGTTGAAGGCAGTCGGCTTTGTTGATTGTAGATGTAATCAGCCATAGATGCAATCAACTTATTAATGATTTATATCCGTGAATTGCCCTCACAGTAACCATCTGGCCAGTACTTGACCAAACAACTGGATACCATAACCTAGCCAATTGATACATGAAATTAACCATCACAATTGTGTTTTTTATATTTATAAATTCATGTCTTTCATCAGTTCTGTATATTTTCAGCCACTATCTTTTCAAATATTGCCTCTGTTGCAATATTCTCTATTCTTTCCATCTGGGATGCGAATATAAGTATGGTGAACTTCTCATCCTACCCATTATATCTTTTAACCTTTCATTCATATTTTCTTTATCCTTGTGGTTCTCTGCTGTAATTTGAGCAATTTCTTGGGATCTATCTTTGAAGTTATTGGTTATCTATGTTTAATTTATTAGTTGACACAAACCCACTTATCTCAACAGTTATTTTTCATTTCTAGATGTTCTATTCAAATCTGCTTAGCCATTTTTGATGGCTTTTACTCTTTGCTCTTTTAAAGTATTTATCTTTCATTTATTTAAACATTTCATGATGATTATTTTAAGTCATTTGATCTGGGTAATAACACAGATCAAGAAATTTAAACATATAGATCATGCAATAATTTTAGGAGTTTCCACATAGCATTACCTCAAAATTTAGTATTTGTGTTGGAATTTATATATGGGCATAATTAATTATAACATTCATGGAAAAATAACTGGAAATATTTTTAATACCTATGAGCAAGCACAGTTTCAACTTTGGAAGGATCTGGTTTTAGAAAATTTTCAAACCTGTGCATCATTGAAAAACTTACATATGAAATTAAACATACTTTTAATATTTAAGCTTAAAATGTTAGTTATTCAAAAATAATTATTACTGAAATAAGACATCTAAAAGAGAAGAGAATGTTACATTTCATTGCTTTTAGATTAAAACACACAGAATCAGAGAGATGAAAAATCACAGAAATAGAAAGAACTTATGAGATCACAACTTCCTCATTTAAAAAATGAGGCACAGAAAGGTTAAGTGACAAGCACAAAAAAACACAGCCAGGTAAGGTAGAGGCAGACAGAGATTTAGAAACCAAGTTTTCTTCCCTTTATTCTATTGCTACTTCTAAACGAAGTTGAAGAACGGAGTTGAATGTTGTGAGATGTTTGACGGTTATGGGCAGTGGTGGTGACCTGTGGTGGAGATTGATGGAGATGATTGCAGGTAAGGGAGAAAGTCATACCATCAGCAGAGTGAAAATCCCAAGTTAGGAAAAAAAGTTATTTTTTTCTTTTCTCTAGGGAAAAAAAAACTCTGAAAATAGTTTTAAAAGCAATTCCATCATCTTAACCCCTTTCTTACTAAAGGTTTTCATCAATATCCATTGTGGATGTCCTGCTTATCCCCTCCCCAAATTCATTTTATTTAAATGTGGTTCAGAACCGTTTTGTTAGACCTGAATTATATATCACTTAATGGCAAAGAGATCAGATGTATATGGTAAGCAAACATCAGGAAAATAATCCATTTATTTTACAAAATATTTTAGATAGAAATACCATTTATGGCTTCATATGGGTAAAAGTGTGACTAATATATCTTATCTATTTATTTGGCATTTTCTATGCAATTTGGTGGAATAATAAAGGATTGGAGACCAAACAGTAATTTGCTTTCTTTTGGAAATCTATTTAAAAATCTGATAGCCATGTATTTTTATATTTTTTAATAGCTCATGTATATTTCTAAAATATATGCTGTTTGGTTTTGCCTGTTTATGTCTTCTATATAAATGGAATTATATAAGATTTGTTTTTCTAGGACTTGCTTTTTTTGCTCAATTTTATGTTTCTGAGATTTTCAGTTTTCCATGCAACTGCAAATTATTAACTTTTGTTACATAGTTGCCCATTGTATGAACTTATTTATCCATGCTGCTATTGATAAGCATTTTTTTTTCCAGTTTTGCTATCATAAGCAATGTTGTCCTAAATACTCTTAGTTTAGTAGTTGGCACATAGTAAATGCAATGCAAGTATTTGCTTAATAAGTTTAATAAATGTTAATAAATTTCTCTTTAATATAATTACTACATCAGTTTTTATAGAAGTGGGAATTGTTTGATTTCTTTTCTCCCCTACTTACTTTGTTTCCCTTCTTATTTTTATCTTTAACATCTGATTTATTAAGGGGACATAAATATATCATGTATTCATTTCATTTTCTATAGTGCTGGCACAGATTAGTATCTTCAGTAAGTTTCATATGGACTTTATGAGCAAGAGAAATGTACTAAAAAGGCTAACTTGACATCGATGGGGTGTGAGTTGAGATTTATCCTAGCACTAGTGGAAGGATAGTGAATCATATGTCTTACATGAAGTTTCTTTTGTGTTGTCATTATTAATATTTCCTCCCCTCTTAGATTTTGCTAATGAGGTTATGTGATTGTTGCAGCACTCCAGTTGAGGATAATGTCTATGCATGATTTCTTAAACAACAAAGCCTTTAAAAATAGAAAACAAAGCTACGCATTTCCTCTTTGCTGTTGTTATTTTCAAAAATAATTAAATGATGCACTTTATTTCAAATAAAGTGTGATTGGACTTGAATTTAATACACAAACATATTTTCATATAAATACTTCTATCAGAATTTTTAGCCCTTTTGTTATATCCAGTTAAAATTGTTCACATGCTTTGATTCATACTTACATCTAAATCATTGAAAATAGCTATTGGACCTTTTTGTAAATACTTCAGAAGGTCTGATAGTTGAATGATTTTTCTTGTAAATGAAAATAAACAAATAATTTATAGTTATGATCTTATGAGAAGAAGACAGATGTGAAGGATGACAGGTTAAGTGAGTTTCAGTGACAGACTGAGAATTTTAGATTATTGTTCTAGTTGCTGGTATTTGACTTACTTGTCCTTCAGACGTGAGGGAAGTAAATACAACCTATTAAAAAGGGCCTATGAAATGCTGTTGTGTAAAGAGGATGTCTTGGCTTTTTCAGGCTCTGACATTTTTGTTAATTTTCTGAGATGCATCTGCGTGGGAAAAATTTCCAATCCTTTTCTCTATTTGACATTAGGCAGCCATTTATTATTAGATTCCAGTTACTTTTAATTGTTTATGTGGTCTACCAAATATAGCATCATTGATTTATTCAGTGATTCAAAAAGTCACTTTACTCTTTCACACAATTAATACTTATTTAGTGCCTTCCATGTTCAAGGAGCGGTACTTAAAGTTGAGCATATTGTAGTGTTAGAAACATATATGTAAATAAGAAATTATGGTAAAGTGTATGAGTACTATTGATAGGAGATAGTACTGGGTACTTTGGGAGTAAGAGTGGGTACTCCTAATCCTTTTAAGGAAGGTTAGACAGCTTTTCAACATTATAGATTCCTAGTTCCCATCCCTAGAAATTTTGATTTAGTATATTTGGGCCAGGGAAACATTTTTTTTGGGTCATCATTATTATTATTTTTTTATTTTTTATTTTTTTTATTAACGGAAAGAAAAAAAAAAGAAATTAACACAACATTTAGAAATCATACCGTTTTACATATGCACTCAGTAATTCTTAACATCATCACATAGATGCATGATCATTGTTTCTTAGTACATTTGCATCGGTTTAGAGGAACTAGCAACACAACAGAAAAAGATATAAAATGTTAATATAAAGAAAAGAAATAAAAGTAGTAATAATAGTAAAAAACAACAACAACAAACAAACCAACAAGCAAACAAAAACAAAAAAAACCCTATAGCTCAGATGCAGCTTCATTCAGTGTTTTAACATGATTACTTTACAATTAGGTATTATTGTGCTGTCCATTTTTGAGTTTTTGTCTCTAGTCCTGTTGCACAGTCTGTATCCCTTCAGCTTCAATTACCCATTGTCTTACCCTGTTTCTAACTCCTGCTGAACTCTGTTACCAATGACATATTTCAAGTTTATTCTCGAATGTCCGTTCACATCAGTGGGACCATACAGTATTTGTCCTTTAGTTTTTGGCTGGATTCACTCAGCATAATATTCTCTAGGTCCATCCATGTTATTACATGGTTCATAAGTTTATCTTGTCTTAAAGCTGCATAATATTCCATCGTATGTATATACCACAGTTTGTTTAGCCACTCTTCTGTTGATGGAGATTTTGGCTGTTTCCATCTCTTTGCAATTGTAAATAACGCTGCTATAAACATTGGTGTGCAAATGTCCGTTTGTGTCTTTGCCCTTAAGTCCTTTGAGTAGATACCTAGCAATGGTATTGCTGGGTCGTATGGCAATTCTATATTCAGCTTTTTGAGGAACCGCCAAACTGCCTTTCACAGTGGTTGCACCCTTTGACATTCCCACCAACAGTGGATAAGTGTGCCTCTTTCTCCGCATCCTCTCCAGCACTTGTCATTTTCTGTTTTGTTGATAATGGCCATTCTGGTGGGTGTGAGATGATATCTCATTGTGGTTTTGATTTGCATTTCTCTAATGGCCAGGGACATTGAGCATCTCTTCATGTGCCTCTTGGCCATCCGTATTTCTTCTTCTGGTAGGTGTCTGTTCAAGTCTTTTTCCCATTTTGTAATTGGGTTGGCTGTCTTTTTGTTGTTGAGTTGAACAATCTCTTTATAAATTCTGGATACTAGACCTTTATCTGATATGTCATTTCCAGATATTGTCTCCCATTGTGTAGGCTGTCTTTCTACTTTCTTGATGAAGTTCTTTGATGCACAAAAGTGTTTAATTTTGAGGAGCTCCCATTTATTTATTTCTTTCTTCAGTGCTCTTGCTTTAGGTTTAAGGTCCATAAAACCGCCTCCAGTTGTAAGATTCGTAAGATATCTCCCTACATTTTCCTCTAACTGTTTTATGGTCTTAGACCTAATGTTTAGATCTTTGATCCATTTTGAGTTAATTTTTGTATAAGGTGTGAGATACGGGTCTTCTTTCATTCTTTTACTTATGGATATCCAGTTCTCTAGGCACCATTTATTGAAGAGACTGTTCTGTCCCAGGTGAGTTGGCTTGACTGCCTTATCAAAGATCAAATGTCCATAGATGAGAGGGTCTATATCTGAGCACTCTATTCGATTCCACTGGTCGATATATCTATCTTTATGCCAATACCATGCTGTTTTGACCACTGTGGCTTCATAATATGCCTTAAAGTCCGGCATCGCTAGACCTCCAGCTTCGTTTTTTTTCCTCAAGATGTTTTTAGCAATTCGGGGCAACCTGCCCTTCCAGATAAATTTGCTTATTGGTTTTTCTATTTCTGAAAAATAAGTTGTTGGGATTTGGATTGGTATTGCATTGAATCTGTAGATGAGTTTAGGTAGGATTGACATCTTAATTATATTTAGTCTTCCAATCCATGAACACGGTATGCCCTTCCATCTATTTAGGTCTTCTGTGATTTCTTTTAGCAGTTTTTTGTAGTTTTCTTTATATAGGTTTTTTGTCTCTTTGGTTAAATTTATTCCTAGGTATTTTATTCTTTTAGTTGCGATTGTAAATGGGATTCGTTTCTTGATTTCCGCCTCAGCTTGTTCATTACTAGTGTATAGAAAAGCTACAGATTTTTGAATGTTGATCTTGTAGCCTGCTACTTTGCTGTACTCATTTATTAGCTCTAGTAATTTTGTTGTGGATTTTTCTGGGTTTTCTACGTATAGTATCATATCGTCTGCAAACAGTGATAGTTTTACTTCTTCCTTTCCAATTTTGATGCCTTGTATTTCTTTTTCTTGCCTAATTGCTCTGGCTAGAACTTCCAACACAATGTTGAATAATAGTGGTGATAGTGGACATCCTTGTCTTGTTCCTGATCTTAGGGGGAAAGTTTTCAATTTTTCCCCATTGAGGATGATATTAGCTGTGGGTTTTTCATATATTCCCTCTATCATTTTAAGGAAGTTCCCTTGTATTCCTATCTTTTGAAGTGTTTTCAGCAGGAAAGGATGTTGAATCTTGTCAAATGCCTTCTCTGCATCAATTGAGATGATCATGTGATTTTTCTGCTTTGATTTGTTGATATGGTGTATTACATTAATTGATTTTCTTATGTTGAACCATCCTTGCATACCTGGGATGAATCCTACTTGGTCATGATGTATAATTATTTTAATGTGTTGTTGGATACGATTTGCTAGAATTTTATTGAGGATTTTTGCATCTGTATTCATTAGAGAGATTGGTCTGTAGTTTTCTTTTTTTGTAATATCTTTGCCTGGTTTTGGTATGAGGGTGATGTTGGCTTCATAGAATGAATTAGGTAGCTTTCCCTCCACTTCGATTATTTTGAAGAGTTTGAGGAGAGTAGGTACTAATTCTTTCTGGAATGTTTGATAGAATTCCCATGTGAAGCCGTCTGGTCCTGGACTTTTCTTTTTAGGGAGCTTTTGAATAACTAATTCAATCTCTTTACTTGTGATTGGTTTGGTGAGGTCGTCTATTTCTTCTTGAGTCAAAGTTGGTTGTTCATGTCTTTCCAGGAACCTGTCCATTTCATCTAAATTGTTGTATTTATTAGCGTAAAGTTGTTCATAGTATCCTGTTATTACCTCCTTTATTTCTGTGAGGTCAGTAGTTATGTCTCCTCTTCCATTTCTAATCTTATTTATTTGCATCCTCTCTCTTCTTCTTTTTGTCAGTCTTGCTAAGGGCCCATCAATCTTGTTGATTTTCTCATAGAACCAACTTCTGGTCTTATTGATTTTCTCTATTGTTTTCATGTTTTCAATTTCATTTATTTGTGCTCTAATCTTTGTTATTTCTTTCCTTTTGCTTGCTTTGGGATTAGTTTGCTGTTCTTTCTCCAGTTCTTCCAAGTGGACAGTTAATTCCTGCATTTTTGCCTTTTCTTCTTTTCTGATAAAGGCATTTAGGGCAATAAATTTCCCTCTTAGCACTGCCTTTGCTGCGTCCCATAAGTTTTGATATGTTGTGTCTTCATTTTCATTTGCCTGTAGGTATTTACTAATTTCTCTTGCAATTTCTTCTTTGACCCACTTGTTGTTTAAGAGTGTGTTGTTGAGCCTCCATGTATTTATGAATTTTCTGGCACTCCGCCTATTATTGATTTCCAACTTCATTCCTTTATGATCCGAGAAAGTGTTGTGTATGATTTCAATCTTTTTAAATTTGTTAAGACTTGCTTTGTGACCCAGCATATGGTCTATCTTTGAGAATGATCCATGAGCACTTGAAAAAAAGGTGTATCCTGCTGTTGTGGGATGTAATGTCCTATAAATGTCTGTTAAGTCAAGCTCATTTATAGTAATATTCAGGTTCTCTATTTCTTTATTGATCCTCTGTCTAGATGTTCTGTCCATTGATGAGAGTGGGGAATTGAAGTCTCCAACTATTATGGTATATGTGTCTATTTCCCTTTTCAGTGTTTGCAGTGTATTCCTCACGTATTTTGGGGCATTCTGGTTCGGTGCGTAAATATTTATGATTGTTATGTCTTCTTGCTTAATTGTTCCTTTTAATAGTAAATAGTGTCCTTCTTTGTCTCTTTTAACTGTTTTACATTTGAAGTCTAATTTGTTGGATATTAGTATAGCCACTCCTGCTCTTTTCTGGTTGTTATTTGCATGAAATATCTTTTCCCAACCTTTCACTTTCAACATATATTTATCTTTGGGTCTAAGATGTGTTTCCTGTAGACAGCATATAGAAGGATCCTGTTTTTTATTCCATTCTGCCAGTCTATGTCTTTTGATTGGGGAATTCAGTCCATTAACATTTAGAGTTATTACTGTTTGGATAATATTTTCCTCTACCATTTTGCCTTTTGTATTATATATATGATATCTGACTTTCCTTCTTTCTACACTTTTCTCTATGCCTCTCTCTTCTGTCTTTTTGTATCTGACTCTAGTGCTTCCTTTAGTATTTCTTGCAGAGCTGGTCTGTTGGTCACAAATTCTCTCAGTGACTTTTTGTCTGAGAATGTTTTAATTTCTCCCTCATTTTTGAAGGACAATTTTGCTGGATATAGGAGTCTTGGCTGGCAGTTTTTCTCTTTTAGTAACTTAAATATATCATCCCACTGTCTTCTAGCTTCCATGGTTTCTGCTGAGAAATCTACACATAGTCTTATTGGGTTTCCCTTGTATGTGACAGATTGTTTTTCTCTCGCTGCTTTCAAGATCCTCTCTTTCTCTTTGACTTCTGACATTCTAACTAGTAAGTGTCTTGGGGAACGCCTATTTGTGTCTAATCTCTTTGGGGTGCGCTGCACTTCTTGGATCTGTAATTTTAGGTCTTTCATAAGAGTTGGGAAATTTTCAGTGATAATTTCTTCCATTAGTTTTTCTCCTCCTTTTCCCTTCTCTTCTCCTTCTGGGACACCCACTACACGTATATTTGTACGGTTCACATTGTCCTTGAGTTCCCTGATACCTTGTTCAAATTTTTCCATTCTTTTCCCGATAGTTTCTGTTTCTTTTTGGAATTCAGATGTTTCATCCTCCAAATCACTAATTCTATCTTCTGTCTCTTTAAATCTGTCATTGTAGGTATCCATTGTTTTTTCCATCTTTTCTACTTTATCTTTCACTTCCATAAGTTCTGTGATTTTTTTTTTCAGTTTTTCTATTTCTTCTTTATGTTCAGCCCATGTCTTCTTCATGTCCTCCCTCAATTTATCGATTTCGTTTTTGAAGAGGTTTTCCATTTCTGTTCGTATATTCAGCATTAGTTGTTTCAGCTCCTGTATCTCATTTGTTTTTTTTTTTTTTTTTTTTGATTTTTTTTTATTAATTAAAAAAAGAATTAACAAAACAATTAGAAATCATTTCAATCTACATGTACAATCAGTAATTCTTAATAACATCACATAGTTGCATATTCATCATTTCTTAGTACATTTGCATCGATTTAGAAAAAGAAATAAAAAGACAACAGAATAAGAATTAAAACAATAATAGAAAGAAAAAAAAACAAAAAAAACAAAAACAAAAAACCTATACCTCACATGCAGCTTCATTCAGTGTTTTAACATAATTGCATTACAATTGGGTAGTATTGTGCTGTCCATTTCTGAGTTTTTATATCCAGTCCCGTTGTACAGTCTGTATCCCTTCATCTCCAATTATCCCTTCTCTTTTTTTTTTTTTTTAATTAACAGAAAAAAAGAAATTAACCCAACATTTAGAGATCATACCATTCTACACATGCAATCATTAATTCTTAACATCATCACATAGATGCATGATCATCATTTCTTAGTACATTTGCATTGGTTTAGAAGAACTAGCAACATAACCGAAAAAGATATAGAATGTTAATATAGAGAAAAAAATAAAAGTAATAATAGTAAAATCAAAACAAAACAACACAAAACAAAACAAAAACCTATAGCTCAGATGCAGCTTCATTCAGTGTTTTAACATGATTACTTTACAATTAGGTATTATTGTGCTGTCCATTTTTGAGTTTTTGTATCTAGTCCTGTTGCACAGTCTGTATCCCTTCAGCTTCAATTACCCATTGTCTTACCCTGTTTCTAACTCCTGCTGAACTCTGTTACCAATGACATATTTCAAGTTTATTCTCGAATGTCCGTTCACATCAGTGGGACCATACAGTATTTGTCCTTTAGTTTTTGGCTGGATTCACTCAGCATAATATTCTCTAGGTCCATCCATGTTATTACATGGTTCATAAGTTTATCTTGTCTTAAAGCTGCATAATATTCCATCGTATGTATATACCACAGTTTGTTTAGCCACTCTTCTGTTGATGGAGATTTTGGCTGTTTCCATCTCTTTGCAATTGTAAATAATGCTGCTATAAACATTGGTGTGCAAATGTCCGTTTGTGTCTTTGCCCTTAAGTCCTTTGAGTAGATACCTAGCAATGGTATTGCAGGGTCGTATGGCAATTCTATATTCAGCTTTTTGAGGAACCGCCAAACTGCCTTCCACAGTGGTTGCACCCTTTGACATTCCCACCAACAGTGGATAAGTGTGCCTCTTTCTCCGCATCCTCTCCAGCACTTGTCATTTTCTGTTTTGTTGATAATGGCCATTCTGGTGGGTGTGAGATGATATCTCATTGTGGTTTTGATTTGCATTTCTCTAATGGCCAGGGACATTGAGCATCTCTTCATGTGCCTCTTGGCCATCCGTATTTCCTCTTCTGAGAGGTGTCTGTTCAAGTCTTTTTCCCATTTTGTAATTGGGTTGGCTGTCTTTTTGTTGTTGAGATGAACAATCTCTTTATAAATTCTGGATACTAGACCTTTATCTGATATATCATTTCCAAATATTGTCTCCCATTGTGAAGGCTGTCTTTCTACTTTCTTGATGAAGTTCTTTGATGCACAAAAGTGTTTAATTTTGAGGAGTTCCCATTTATTTATTTCCTTCTTCAGTGCTCTTGCTTTAGGTTTAAGGTCCATAAAACCGCCTCCAGTTGTAAGATCCATAAGATATCTCCCAACATTTTCCTCTAACTGTTTTATGGTCTTAGACCTAATGTTTAGATCTTTGATCCATTTTGAGTTAACTTTTGTATAGGGTGTGAGAGATGGGTCTTCTTTCATTCTTTTGCATATGGATATCCAGTTCTCTAGGCACCATTTATTGAAGAGACTGCTCTGTCCCAGGTGAGTTGGCTTGACTGCCTTATCAAAGATCAAATGTCCATAGATGAGAGGGTCTATATCTGAGCACTCTATTCGATTCCATTGGTCGATATATCTATCTTTATGCCAATACCATGCTGTTTTGACCACTGTGGCTTCATAATATGCCTTAAAGTCAGGCAGCGCGAGACCTCCAGCTTCATTTTTTTTCCTCAAGATGTTTTTAGCAATTCGGGGCACCCTGCCCTTCCTGTATCTCATTTGAACTATTGGTTTCTTCGTTTGACTGGGCCATATGTTCAATTTTCTGAGCGTGATCTGTTATCTTCTGCTGGCGTCTGGGCATTTAGTCAGATTTCCCTGGGTGTTCGACCCCACAGGTTGAAAGATTTTTCTGTGCAATCTCTGGGTTTTGTTTTTCTTATCCTGCCCAGTAGGTGGCGCTCGTGGCACACGTTTGTCTACGGGTTCCACCAGTGAAAGTTGCTGTGGGTCCTTTAACTCTGGAAAATTCTCGCCGTAGGGGAGGTTCGGCAGCCAAAGCGTCTTGGAAGAATGCCAGCCAGCCTGGGGTTCCGAATGTGGGGAGGGTTGCCGGCCGCCTCATCACGGGAGAGCGTCCGGCCGAATTAGTTAGTCGGCCCGGGGCGCCAAGCGTGGCTGGAGGGCGCCAGCTGTCGCAGCCCGGGAGAGTGCACTGTTCCCAGCCTGACGGGTGAGTCACGTGTTTGGAAGGGATCCCCCAGTCACTGTTCTCCGCAGTCTGGGGATTTCCGACCCAACTATCTCAGTTGGTCCGGGGGGCCTCGCGTGTTGGGGGCACCAGCCGCCGCGGCCTAATGGGACCGCCTGTCCAATTCTACCCGCTGGCCTGGGAAGGTGGAAGGGAGGGACTCCGGTCGCTTGCCGTCCCACCCAGGAAAGCCCGTGCCCCTTGGTGATCTCACCGGAGCTGGTTCTCCCAGATAGTCAGCCGTTCCAGGATGGGGTACGCCGTCCCTTTGATCTCCCTCGTGGCTCCGGGAACTGCTCTGTATTATCTCCACTCCCCCAGTAGCTGTTCAGGGCTGAGGTGTCAGAGGCGCCGCCGCCGCCGCCACTGCCGCCGAAGTCCCCGCTGCAAACCCCGCGACACCTCCAACTGCTGCCGCCTCCCACCTGGCACTATCATTATTATTTTTAACTCCCCCAAATGATTCAATAAATTAGTCAAGTTTGTAAAATACTGGTATATATGCAAGATTAAAATGGACAGTAATCATGATAGTGTCTCTGTGAATTAGCTATATACTGAATAGAAAAAACATTGATTTTCAGATGTTTTCTGCTCAGAGAACAAAGGTTGATCTTTATATTTATTCTTATTCAGTTGCAAATTCTTGTTCTTAGCTCGTAAAAGTTAACTGCTGCAGTAGTGGTTGGGAGAGCCTGGCTTGTCAGTAGCACACATGAAAAGGATCTGAAATTGTTGTTTTACTGTAAACCCAAAGAGAGTCATAGGTGAGACTTGGCTGCAACCAAAGCTGAGCTGCTACAGTCTTCATAATTTAGGAGGCATTACTCTAAATTTAGTGTTAAAATGAAGGAAGTAGTATTCCCCTGTGCCCTGCAGTTGTTAGAACACATCTGGACTCATGTGGATAGTCTGTAGGATTACATTCGAGGGGTATGTTGACACTTGAACTAAATGAGACAATGTTGAGCTCCTTGGAAACTATTAAATGAGGAAGAACTGGAGAGAATAGGCTTGATCATCCTGGAAGGAGGAAATTTAGTTTGTCTAGTTCCAGAAGGAAGACCTGGGATCAAAGAGGAAAAATTAATTGGGAGGCAGGTTTCATTTATTTCTTGACTCATGTACTCATTTAACACATACTTATTATTTACTGTGAGTCATCTTAGACGATGTCAAGGATAGAGTGGTAGACAAGATATATTCAGTCCCCCAATTCATGTAGATTATATTTTATTGGGAGACCCAGATGGTTAAGCAAGCAGTTAAAAGAAAATGTGATAAAGGGAAAGGCAAAATGCTATTTCACCTCCATATAAAACACTTTTCTAATATTGGTACTGTCAGAAAGATAGCAATGGTGAACGCTCTGACCTAGAGGTAGGTATTCATGAAGAGGCTGTTGGGAATATTATAAAAGTTGTTCCTACCATTAAAATTCTATTTAATCTTTAACATCAGTGACCATGTACATATTTATAACAGATCCACCCACTATTCTTCCCACCCTCCTATTATTTCCTTCCTTACATTCTCTCCAAACCCAGTTCTGTTTCTTTTAAGCCTGCAGGATGAAATGGTTGTGCTTGTGGTTTTTTCACAGACATTTGTGTATAAGGAAAGGAACAAATTCTTAGAATTGAAGTCATTCCTCATTATTATGTTTTTGTCTAGACTATCAGGTAGTTGAGGAAAAGGAGAGGTGTCTATGTAAATATGCTATAATCTGATTTGTAGATGTAGTTTTGCCATTCTTCTTAATGGCCGGACCATGTAGGCAGGGAATTTTAGGGACATTCAGTGGGAGCTTGTATTTTTGTGGGAATAGGAAGGCACAAGGAATGAATGAGTAGAATGTCAATGTCACTTATGTAATTTTTATGTGCTCCAAATAAAATTGTGACTTTCTTTTGATCATCACTTATGTTTTCAGTTCTTAACATGTCTTGACTAATTAGAAAAGCTGACCTTTCCCTCATATCATTTTATTTACATTTTATGTTGTGACATTCTCAGGGCTATTTAAGTCTGTTGGATTCAATATTACAGGCTAAACTTGGAAGTTTGGGTTTGCTTTCTCTTGACCTAATGTGACTTCCTGTTTCTAAAAAAACGGTTTCTAAAGACTCTTAAAAAAGAAATTTTTACATGCCTTGCAGCTGTTGAAACCACATTTTATTAAACTAAATTCATTTTAGTAAAGTACCTGACACATAGAAGGTACTCAAAAATATTTAGTAAACTAAATTCATTTATTTAGTGTGAGTGAATCAGGCTTAGAGTTTTAAAAAAACAAAGAAAGAACCATAGTGATAGATCAAAAAAATATTTTGTTGAGAAAACTGGATTCCATTGAAAAATATGATGATTTAAGAAATATCTACTTCTGGTAACCAGATAAACCAGGAACCAAAAGTTTCATTTTGAGTGGTTAATAATCTCAGTTTAAGGGAATATTACAAATTGGGATTTGCTCTGTGCTAGAGGTGATACATGCTGGTGAGTCTAGTAAATAAGTGGAAAAGAGCAATAATAACAGAAAGTTGCCATTGGAGTATCTCCCTTTAAATTAACTTATATACGTGAACTAATTTTCATGCATTCTTACAGTGTTCCGCAAACAAAAACAAAAAGCAGTTATTCCCGTCACTTGGTTAATGGGAAAAATGAATGTTAGTGTGCCACTGATAGTTAGATCTTTCCTTCTTTTTCTTTTTGTATGTGGTATGGCGGGGGTCACAAAGGAATTTCATTCTTTTTCCATGTGAGCGTCCTGTTATTGCAGCACCATTTGTTGAATTTTGTTTGTTTTTTCTTTCTTTTGTTTGCTTGTTTGTTTCTTTTTGGGAAGTGCATGGGCCAGGAATCCAACCTGGGTCTCCCACATGGCAGGCGAGAATTCTACCACTGAATTACCCTTGTACTCCCCCTGGATCTTTCTTTTTTAGCAGGAGATTCACATCTCCTGGCTCTTAGGTCAGACATTTTGCTTCTCTCTCTTGTAATTGTCTTAGAAATTGGCTTCTCATAAGTGTTAATAAGGGTTAAATATGTTTTATAACTACAAAGGCATTTATTCCTTGGTTAATATTTTTTTGAGTACTTTCTATGTGTCAGGTGTTCTTCTAGAAGCAAATATGACAAGAAATAAGAAAGGTAAGGTCCTTGATTATTTATCTATTAAATACACATATAAGGCCTTACTCTATGCCAGAAAATGTAGTAGGTACTTTACGAATGTTAAGTCATTAATCCTCTTAACAACCCAATGAGATAGGTACTAATATCCTTATTTTGTAGGTCTAAGAAAAGAGCCCCACAGTTACCTAGCTAGGCAGTGGCTGGGCCAAGGTTTGAATGCAAACTGTGTGCTCATAACCACACAACTCTGTGGTCACTGTGTAGCCTGATCTCATAAGCTTGCACAATGCTTGTTAAAAAAACAAAAAACAAAAAACTAACAGAAAAACCTACACAGAGAAAGAGAGAACAAAAGCAGAAGAGGAAAAGAAAACCACTAGTAATATGACCACTGTTTATATTTTGATATCTCTGCTCCATTCCTTTATTTGTGCATGTGTGTGTGTTTGTGTGTTTAAGCCTATATGATATCTTATTGATAGGTATTCTGGTTTGCTAGCTGCCATAATGCAAAGTACCAGAAACGGAATGGCTTTTAAAAAGGGGAATTTAATAAATTGCTAGTTTACAGTTATAAGGTGTGAAACTGTCCACATTAAAACAAGTCTATAGAAATGTCCAATCTAAGGCATCCAGGGAAAGATACCTTTGTTCATGAAGGCCGATGATGGTCAGTATTTCTCTCGCAACTGGAAGGGCAGATGATGAACTTGGTGGTATCTGCTAGCATTCTCTCCAGGCCTCTTGTTTCATGAAGCTCCCCAGGAGGCATTTTCCTTCGTCATTTCCAAAAGTCGCTGGCTGGTGGACTCTCTGCTACATTGTTCTGCTGTGTTCTCTGCTCTCTCAGAACCTCCAACTTTCCCCAAAATGTTTCCTCTTTTATAGGATTCCAATAAACTAATTCAAGACCCACGTAGAATGGGTGGAGACACGTCACCACCTAATCAAGTTTAATACCCACACTTGATTGAGTCACATCTCCATGGAGATAATCTAATTAAGGTTTCCAACATATAGTACTAAATAGGGGTTAGAAGAAACTGTTGCTCCCACAAAATTGATTAGGATTAAAACATGGCTTTTCTAGGGTACATAAATCCTTTCAAACCAGCACAATAGGTTACCACTTATTTTTACAATGCACTATGAATGTCTTGCAGGCCAGTACATTTTTTTTTGATAGAATTTTAAACAGTTCTCTAGTGCGCCATGGCTCATCTATATCATGATTCATTTAACCAATCTCCTACTGCTTATTAATGGTACTTATTTTTCAATTTTATGGGCTCTATTTTAGTTAGTATTTGTATCAGCCATTATTTTTACAGATACAAGATTATTAGAGTTTTCTAGTGAAGAATGGTGCTGAAGCTTTTGCCAGGATCTGTATGATATCCGTGTGCAGTCTGTGCTTTGTGAACCTGACAGTGTCAGCAATGTAATTGTGCTTTTCCTTCTAGGTTGGTGGATGACAGATGTGTGGTGCACCCAGAGGCAGGGGATCTGGCCAACCCTCCCAAGAAGTTCAGAGGTGAGAAATGAATAAATTTTCTTGATTATGTGACTAACAGGGATAGTTTGTTTTTTTTTTATCTTCAAATAAATAATGTTAAAACTTGATTCAATATGAAACATTTCAGATATCATGTCCACTGAAAATCTTTCAAAAATTTCCCTTTCAGTTTTCTTCTTTTATTGAAAGATTGAGAGATTTGCAATAAGAGAATAATTTCAGTTTTTTTTTTTCTTTTTGGCTTGACAATATTCTATTTGTTGGGAGGAAATCATGATATGAACTATAAAAGACCACTTTCTAAGCCAGTAAAAGAGCTGAGTAATAAACACTTATATATTTCTGTGACTGTTATAGTACAATTGTTATAGCGTTTCACTATCAACTTTAATTTATTATTACAAAATCTCTAGGAGAATGACAACAATGTGTTAACAGCTTTTAAAATACCACTTTGGATAGGGTGTAATAACTAACAATGGTCTTAGACCTCTTTTCTACTTAGAATTTTAGAAGTCGTGTGATAATCTCAAGTGAGAAATTAGTCACAGTAGGAGATTGATTATAGCTCAACTGTTAGGCAAGAAGGATTAATGGACTGTGGAGAGAATCATACAAAACTAAAACCAGCAATTAAAAGCGTGCTCAAATCAATTTCATAGGTTTATGTGTACTTTAATAATAATGATGATAATAAAAATAAAAAATAGTAAAAATAATACAGATAATTTAAAAACAGCATTCATTTTGAACTTTGTGTAAGCATTCATTCCTACACTGGTGAAAAGCAGCATAATAAAGAGTAAGAAACTGGAGCTATTAGGCTTTATACCCAAAGCATGTACATTAAAAGAAAAATATAGATAAATGGGATCTCATCAAAATGAAAAACTTTTATTCTTTATAGAACTTTATCATGAAACTTACAAATATGGTAACCACATATCTAATGAGGGCTTAATATCCAGAATATATAAAGAAATCCTACAACTCGTCAACAAAGAAACAACTGAAAAAATGGACAAAATACTTACATGGAAATTTCTCCAAAGGTGACATACAAATGGACAAAAGCACATGAAAAGATACTCAACATCATTTGCCATTAGAAACAAATTGAAGCCATGAGATACCATCTCACACCCACTAAATGACTACTGTTAAAAAAAATGGGAAATAAGTATAGGAGAGGATGTAGAGAAATCAGAATACTCATTCATTGTTGGTAGGAGTGTAAAATGGTGCAGTTACTGTGGAAGACAGCTTGACAGTTTCTCAGAATCCCAGCAATCCCGCTTCTAGGTATATGCCCAAAGTAATTGAAAGCAGGGACTTGAACAGATGTCCGCATACTGATGTTCATAGTGGCATTATTCACAATTGTAAAAGATGGAAGAAACAGATAAATGGATATTAACAAAATGTGGTATATACATATAATGGAATAATATTTGGCCACAACAAGGAATGAAGTCCTAATACATTCAGCAACAGGAGTGAACCTTGGACTCCTGGTTCACTTGTTGAGTGAAATAAGCCAGACACAAAAGGATAAATATTATCTCACTGATGAAAAATAACTAGAATAAGCAGATTTATAGAAGCAGAAACTATTATACAGTTTACCAGGGATCAGGGTGGGGGTCGAGAATGGGGAGTTAATGCTTATATTGTACAGAGGTTCTGTCTGGGGTGGTGGAAGAGTTTTCATAATGGGTGGTGATGGTAGCTCAACACTGTGAACCCGATTAACGTGCTGTATTATATATGTGAATGTTACTAAAAGGGAACATTTTAGGTTGCATATATGTTACTAGAATAAAATTGAAAAGACAAAATCATAGGCCTGTGCATCACAGGGAATCCTAATGTTAGCCATGGACTGTGGTTAATAATATAATTATATATTTTTCATCAATTGTAGCAAAGGTACCACACTAATGTAATATGTTAATAATGAGGGTGCATATGGAATTGCTGTATTTTTTGAGCTCTGGTTTTTGTGTAAACTATACCTCCCCTAGTTAAAAAAAGAAAAAAGAAACTAGAGAGAGAGTTGAAGGAACTCTCCAGTCACACATCCAAGCTGAGATGTGCTACTCTTATGGAAGGAGATAACTAACATTTGGTAAATGTTTACCATGTTCCAGTCCCTGTGATAGACCCAGTACCTCATTATAGTATTGTCTTATTTGTTTCATTTTCCCTAAACTCAAAACCTTGCACAGACTTTATGACATGCACCATAAATTTCCTTTGAGTCAAATTAGTCACTTTGAATAAGAGTCCAAATCTCTGCAAGAGGAGAAATTAATTGCAAATAGATGGTGGAAATAAAAAGCACCGAGGACTTCATCAGAAACACCCACCAAACTGCTAATCAGGGACCTGTCTCTCACCTTGGGCAAATGAGGTCTTCTTGCAATAAGCAATATTCACTGAAGCTGGACCCACAGTAAAACTTCCATGGGGAAATATCAGCAGCCGCGACAAACAGATTCAGGAATAACTTGAGGTCTTGAGACTATGCAGTGTGTTGGCAAGATAGTTTACATGATAAAAGAGGGAATAAAAGCCCTAATGGAAGAGCAGAAGTATGAAAAAAGCACAGGAAGATTCTCAAAGGCATGAACTAGCGTATTATGTAAAAATCAGAAGAGAGTTAGTTCTCTGGAAAATAGATCTGAAGAAATTATGCAGGGTGTAGCACAGAGAGATATAAAGAGGGAATATGTGAATGAGTCATGAAAGGCCTGGAGGATAGACTGAGAGATTCAACAGTAGGTACTTGAATTCTAAAAGGAGAGACTTGAGAGAATGAGAGAGAGAGGCGGTGTATGAAGAGATATGGGCAAGAACGTTCCTAACTTGAAGAAAAATACTGTTCTTCAGGTTGCAGTCACACTGCGTTTGGGTAGGAGAAATAATACATATCTACAGATAGGCATGCCTTTGTGAACTGGAGAATGTTAAAAGATGTAAAAAATTTTAAAGCAAGCCGTGATGACAAATCTGTATTTGTAAGTTGAGAAAACATGGGTTTTAGTTTGAGTGTACCAGTGTGTCTGGGTCATCTTAAGTAGGCCGCCTGGCTGTCTTTTGAACCAGCAGACATCGCCATTGCCTGAGGAAGTGGGGTTGGGTGGCAAGAATAATACCCACCGCACAAGGTTATGTGAGGCTTGCAGCCTTCTGAGAGAAGATATGCAAAATTGTTTTAAGGCATTATACAGATTATAATTAACTTATAAGAGAAAGAACAATGTATTTCCATTAAACACAAAGGAAATTTCCTTATGTTATGACCTCTTCAAGTCAGGATTTTATTTATTTATTTTTTTCTTCAACATGGGCAGGCACCGGGACTCGAACCCAGGTCCTCTGGCATCGCAGGCAAGCATTCCTTCCTGCTGAGCCATCGAGGCCCGCCCAGGATTTTATTTTATTATTTTTGGGTTTTCTCAGCATAGAGCTTTGCCCATGGTAGACATCCCCCAAAAAGCCATTATACTTTCAGATGAGAGATCCAAACTTTCTGTGGGATCGCTGTGATAAAACTTTGTTCTCAGGGCAGCCCCCACAATCATTGCCATGGGTTTAGCTACCTATTCTCCTGTCATTCAGGGGGATTAATTTTTCAAACGTAAACCTTTTCAGTCTATGGCCTTCTTTTTTCTTTTCCTGTTTCCCAGTGAAGTGAATGGTTTCAAAATGCAGAAGGTTATTTTGTTGCATCCGAGGGAACCCTGGGGTAACAGCTCTGTACTCAGGAGGTAATTATATACACATACTCAGTCTCATAGTATTCACTTGGCCCTGGACAAAGTATGAATCACTTTTTCAGGTGCTCTATCCCCGCCCCTGGAAGGCTGGCTCGCCTGTAATTAATACTTTAGGTCATTATCCTTGCTACTTTGCTTTCATTTTCTACCTCCAGTCTAAGAGTAACCCATTTATCTTACTCCACTCATCTTGGAGAAGGAGGATCCTTTCATAGTTGGGTGGGCTCCTTTTTATCTTAAAACCTCGATTATTCTCCCGTGATTCTTTGAACCTCATCATTATGGAACTCCAGAGACTTCCCTGAGTTGGGTTTCCTTCTGCCGTGGTCTTCATTACTGCTCAGCAGCTGTAGGCAAGCAGACGTTTTGTCCCCAATGCCTTATCCTTTCTTATAGTTTATCCTTCCACAGCTCCTGCATTAGACCATTCTCTGCCTGAGTGTATTTTCCCTGGTACCTTTGGCTTTAAAAGCCATCACTTTTTTCACAGATTTGCTTCCCAGAATCACCAGTCCTGAATTTCCAAACTTCTCTGCCAAGTTTCCAGAGCACCCTCCCTTATTGTTACTCTTTAGATAACATGAAAAACAATAGCGTATCAACAATTCAGCTACACCTTAATTCCTCCTGCCTCACCCAGATAAATGATATTCTCAAATTAATTTTCAAAGTTTTTTTTTTCCTACTCACTCTATGATTTATTCAGGTGAATCATCAAATTTTAGGACTGCTGGGCAATTAAAAGTAAATCTAGTACATCTTTCTCCACCTAAGTTCCAAAAAGGTTAAAATGATCCTTCCAAATGTGCACAATTATACAATGAAATGCTCTTTTGACTGTGTCACATTGCTTCATTTATGAACAGAGAAAAGTAAGTTTTAACAAATAAACAACTTCTAAGGGGTCATTTAAAAACTGGAGGAAATTATTTTTTAATAGAAGCTGTATAATCAGAATGATATTAACAGAAGCACAGTGGTTTTATCTTAGGTGACTATAAAATCCCTTTAATAATAAAATTCCCCTCCTTTCCAAAGATAAACGTTAAATGTGGAATAATTTTCTATGTACAGAAGAGTTGTTGAGGCAGTACAGAGTGTTACCTTATACTCTTCACCCAGTTTCCTGTAATAGCGACATCTGACATAGCCATGGTACATTTGAAAAACTAAGAAATTAGCATTTGTACATTACTATTGACGACCTTCCAGAGTTTATTCAGATTTCACCAGTTTTCCTACTAATCTTCTTATCCTGTTCCAGGATCCTATCTAGGATCCTATATTGCATTTAATTACCAGGTCTCCTTAGTCTTGTCTGGTCTATGACAGTTTTTCTATCTTCCCTTGTTTTTCATGACCTTGAGACTTTTGACAAATACTGGTGAGGTATTTTGTGAAATGTTCCTTAATTTGGGTTTGTTTGAAAGTTCGAGAAGAATACTGCAGAGGTTAAATATCCTTCTTATTGCATCCTATTAGGCAGTACTTAATGTCATATTTATCACCGGTCCTATTTATTTTTAAGAAATCACTATTATAATAACTTCAATTTGATATACAATTTAACCTTCATCCTCACTCTTAATTATGTCGGTTGTATTAGTTTATTTTCTTTTGGTTTTTCTCTCTAGTTCCTTTACATAGTTACTTCTTCTTTATTCTATATAACACCCTTCTCTAGAATGGATTTCTCCAAAAGTCTATTCATAGAACCTATCAATATATGTGCATTTTATATTAGGAGGAGAAGCTGACAACTCAAAGTGAGAAATTTACATGCCCTCTTTTACCATGGGTAATAAAACATAAAAGTAGTAAGGACCCCAGGGTGCCACTCCCTGGGAAGACGGAAGGAAAGGATGGCAGCTCTTTATCTTGGTTGATCAGATATTCCCCAGGGTTGGGCCATTTGGTCTTCTCTGAGATTCTGTGGTTGCTTGACACTTGACTGTTCCATAATCCACTAAGACGCCCAACAGGCCACTTCTGGCAAACAAGTGCAATGCAGCAGTAAAGTAGGTAGTAAAAGGCAGAGACTTGGAGGAAGATTGATAACCAGAGCATTCCTTTAACTCAGTTCCTGCTCTGCAGCTAATTCAGGGAAGTTGATTTGGAGGCTGTTCTCATCCTTTGCTTCCACTCAGGGAAATTACATACTTGGGCACATAAAGGAAAAAGGTCTAGTTGAAATGGAAAATGTTCTAAATGTTCTTGCTAGGCAATGATTTTGACTTTTTATGTAGTTGAACCTATCACTATTGTCAAATATAGTGATTCTCCAGTATGAGCCAATTATAAATATCTCCTCGACCAGCTTAACAATACTGGGTTGAATTTCTTCAGTTTTGCTGTTAGTGTGATTTCTTTCTTTTTTTTAATGAAGACAAACTGTTTCAGATTTGAAATCAGGTACCATTTATTGAGCATTTAATACATTTTGTGCTTGAGGCATCACCTGCTTTATTACTTAGTCATTACAATAGCCCCTGAAATATCAATTGTTGCTATCTCAGTTTTGCAGCTGGTAAAGTTAAGTATAAAGAACTTATGCCATCATCTTAAGGTCGCAGAACCCAGTAGTAATGCAGTTGGGCTGCAAGCCAGGTTTGTCTGATTCCAGGACTGTTTGTTTTTAACCACTATATCACACCATCTTTTCAATAATGCCATCCTATATAAATTCTCCGTGTTGGTCCTGCAAAGCCACATGGATTAAATCTAATCCCTTTCCCATGCAATAGCTGTTTATGAATATTTGTTTAGAATGATCAAATTCCTGCAGAGCTTTTCTCCTGTGGTCTTAATTTTGTTTAGTTCTTTTACCTATTGCTGGCTCCAGATTCTTCAGTGATTTCTCTCTTCATCATTTTGCCTTGTTTTTTTTTCCTTTTTTTGGTTAAGCTCCCCTTTATCAATTTAATTCTTGGCTGGATGGAAATAACTGAACATTTGGGAGTAGTCTGATGAGAATCCTCCCTTTTTTGGATACCACACCTGCAGCCCAAGAACCCTGGCAGGACCCCCTAACCCACTGCCACTTATTAATTAACCAGGAGCTCCTGATGCTTTTTCATTTGCATCTCTGAACCCTCATCCTCATTTCCCTCCTCCTGTGTACTGTAATTGGTGCTTTGGAACCAAGTGGAGAACCTATTACATTTCATCTTTTGAGCATTTACTTATTTTTTTTAATCTTAACCCTGATCCACATTAATTATTCAAGTCTTCAGCCTCATGACATCTTGAGATTTGATAAATTGATGAAAGGGATGTGTTGTGATAGTCTCACTTCACGTGTTATTCCACTGCTATTAACAGTCCTGCGCAGATATAGTCAAGGACTGTGTTAGTTGGCACACCTACAAATCAGACCTTGTAAGACTTGGACAGAGGTCATTCATTTGGGAGATGATCCCAAGAAGCACACGTGAAGATGTGAGACAGAGAGAGCGAAGAGATGAAAAGGCAATAAAGTGTCCATTAATACAGCAGCTGGGACTGAATCTTGGTGGTGCCCTCTGAGAAATCATGCAGAAAATGCCTCTGGGATTGCCCACCATGGACAGAAAGGCTGGGGCCAGCCTCTATCCTCTGTTGGTTGTGGGTTGTCCCTGTGGGCATTATCACCTCCTTGTATTATGTCCTGCTTGTGGCTCTGCAAGCTTCTCAGGTGTCAGGGAAAGCCCTTCTTCAGAGAAGAAAAAAGCAGGAGCATAAAGTGTGAAGTTGCCAGAATGCTAGAAATGCAGTTGTCAGTGAAATTGGCCTGGGGCATCAACAGCATCCACTGCAAAGACCGAGGACACATATTCACATTACTGTGTATAGATTTGCTTACTTTTCATTATTTGTAAGACCTGGGGCTAAACTGTAAATTGCATGAGAACAAGGACTATGTCTGCCTTGGGCTCTGTTGAATTACTGAAATGAAAGATAGTGTTTTGCATGTTGTCGGTGATGTTTTAATTTTTATTGAATGAATGAAAAAAGTTCTGGGCAGGCCATGGTGGCTCAGCAGGCAGGAATGCTTGCCTGCGATGCCAGAGGACCCAGGTTAGATTCCCGGTGCCTGCCCATGTAAAAAAAAAAAAAAAAAAAAAAAAATTCTAGGAAAAAAATGATTTTTGAAGGTAATGCAATTCCAGTTCTTTTCTCAGATGCTTTTCTGGTGTCTTCATGTTACTCAACACGTAACATAGTTATTGGCTGATTAGTTCTTTTGTGATAAAGCAATGTGTAAACCTGTATGTTATTATAATCTTAAATTCTATACTTCTAGATTTAAGATTTGGTGTGAAATGTGCATTCTAATATACACCTGTATTGTGAATAGCAGAAGATGGAAATGTCTACTTGTATTAAGTGAAAAATTTTAAATTATAGCATTTTGCAGTTTACTGCTACTCAACAAAATTTAGAAAATGCAATGAATTTTCAAGCCAGCAGTTACATGATTTATATTAAAATATCTTTAAAATCTCCAGTTGAATGTTACTGTTATGTGAATCCTGTGCATTTGTGGTAAATCATCAGATTAATAACCCTCTAGTGCTAAACTCACATTGTTAAACTCTTAGGTGGCAGTGGAAATTGGATGATGAATTTACTCTGCATCGAGGTTTCAGAGAAGGGTCAAAGGATAACATGAAAACAAGAGTATTTTAATTTTATAGCTCAAAATATTCTTTTGTGAGACTTTCTGTCCTAAATATTGAAATCCCTAACTTTGAGAGTTTATAGTAACCTTTATCTGTATTATCTCAGTTAATCCTTAACAGTGACATTTTGCAAATGAGGAAATCACACTGTAGAGAAGTAAAGTAACATGCGCAAGGTCAAATAGTAGGTGGTGAGGCAGGTTTGTTTGAAGCTGGTGTTTTTTCAATGCTGCAAGACTGGATACATTTAGCAGAGATTTACTGAATATCTACAGTGTGCAGTGCAGTGTGTGAACCAGTTGCTATTGTTCAAGCAGGTTAGAAATGAATGCTGCTCTCAAGGAATTTATAATCTAATGAGAGAGATAAGATATACGCATAAATAATTATAACACAAGGTAGAAATTGATAAGGGCTAAATGAAAAGGTATGGGAAAAGTTCTGTGGGAGGAGATTTTTATTTCTGTTTTGAGAGATGAGGAAAGCTTCTTTTAAAAAAATTTTTTTTATTAATTAAAAAAATTACAAGAAAGAAACACAAACATTCTTAACATATGCTCATTCCATCCTACATATATAATCAGTAATTCACAATATCATCACATAGTTGCATATTCATCATCATGATCATTTCTTAGGACATTTGCATCAATTCAGAAAAAGAAATAAAAAGACAACAGAAAAATAAAATGAAAACAGAAAAAAAAATTTTACATACCATACCCCATACCCCTCCCTTTCATTGATCACTAGCATTTCAAGCTAAATTTATTTTAACATTTGTTACCCCGATTATTTAGTTTTATTCCATATGTTCTACTCATCTGTTGACAAGGTAGATAAAAGGAGCATCAGACACAAGGTTTTCACAATCACACAGTCACATTGTGAAAGCTATATCATTATACAATCATCATCAAGAAACATGGCTACTGGAACACAGCTCTACATTTTCAGGCAGTTCCCTCTTCATTACATCTTGAATAACAAGGTAATATCTACTTAATGCATAAGAATAACCTCTAGGATAACCTCTCGACTCTGTTTGGAATCTCTCAGCCATTGACACTTTCTCTCATTTCACTCTTCCCCCTTTTGGTTGAGAAGGTTTTCTCAATCCCTTGATGCTCGGTCTCAGCTCATTCTAGAGTTTTTCTCAATCCCTTGATGCTGAATCTCAGTTTATTCTGGGATTTCTGTCCCATGTTGCCAGGAAGGTCCACACCCCTGGGAGTCGTGTCCCATGTAGACAGGGGGAGGGTGGTGAGTTTGCTTGTTGTGTTGGCTGGAGAGAGAGGCCACATCTGAGCAACAAAAGAGGTTCTCTTGGGGGTGACTCTTAGGCCTAATTTTAAGTAGGCTTGACCTATCCTTTGTGGAGTTAAGTTTCATATGAACAAACCCCAAGACTGGGGGCTCAGCCTATAGCTTTGGTTGTCCACACTGCTTGTGAGAATATCAAGAATTCAACTTGGGGAGGTTGAATTTTCCCCTGTTTTCACCATTTCCCGAAGGGGACTTTGCAAATGCTTTTCCACTCACTGATCAAATCACTCTGGGATTCATCGGAGCATCACTCTGGACAAACCAACAAAATCTCATGTCCTACCCAAGGTTCCATGTACTTATGTTGTTCAACCAACTATCTACATAAGTTATATTAGGAGATGCACTAGTCAAAATATAAATTTTGTATCAAATAAACATTTTTTGCTTTAGTCTCACACATAAATTGAAATTTTTAAATATTAATTACCATCTATTTTCAGCACCCTGCAGTAATGACATTCCTTTGTTCTTTGAGGAAAGTTGCTTAATTAAGACAGTGTTTGATTTATAATGTGTAAGATTTGTAATTGTATGGAGAGGACATCTAGGCTTTTCAGACCCAATTTACACCTGGGATGATAATTGATATGCAAAGCTAAATTACATTTCCTTTTCAAACAGTAAGGGAATGTCTGGTATTCTTTTGAGTATGATGCTGAGATGAAAGCACCAAGCCATTCCCCAATAAATTTGGTCTGTAGGTATAAGGCAACGATAACTAAATGTGATAAGGGCTTTTCTACCACAACTGTCACTAATGACTAATATTTGTTTAGTCTTTAGCATATGACAGGTAATGTTCTAAATATGTTATGGTCTATAAACCCATTTAATCCATGTGTAGTCATTTGAAGTACATGTTAGTACCTCCATGTTTTAGGGGGAGTATAGGCTAAGGTACTGTAATAGAAATTTAAAAATACAGTAGCTTATATAATATGGAAGTTAATTTATCACTTCTACTCATATCTCAGTCCCTGGCTACACCTTTTTTTTTTTTTTTTTAAACACCCTCCAGACACATAAGTCTTACTTAACCTCTTGCTGGCCTGGCTCTTCCAACACCTTGCCCCTACTGACCTCCTTCATTGTTTCCCTCAGTATCTTCCTTTAATGAACCCTGGGGTGTCTCTTCCAAGCCCAAGTTTTCCTGCCAGTCATATTTCTGTGTGTACACCTGACCTGTGCTCCTACAATTAACCTAGCAAGTCCTTTCCACTCTATCCCACCTGATCTCAGATCCTCTCCCACCTACTGCTGATCAGGGGACTTCCCCTTTCTAGGACCCCTTATCTTTCCCTACAGTCCAGTTCCCTTTTCCCTCCCTCATCTACATGGCTACACTGAGGTATAAGGCTGAGGATGTGGTGGTTAGTGGGGTAGCTGAGTGCCTTCCTGGAACTCAAGAGTTCTGTTACTTAAAGAAAGAAGAGAATGGATGTGGGAGGGGGGAGTATTCTCTATCACATCTCATTTTGTAGATGAAGAAAAAGAAAAGATGAAACACAGAGAAGTTAAGCAATTTGCTCCAGGTTACACAACTAGAAGGGAGCAGAGCTATGATTCAAAGCCAGACTCTTAGCCCCCTAACTGTAGTGCCTTTAAGCTCAGCACAGAGAAGAGGATTGCAATTGACTTTGGTGATTGGAGGAAGAATAGAAGTGAACTGGAGCTATGGAAGAAGCTAACCAAATAGAGGAGAGGTGTTTGAGGAGAAAGAGGCATTGCTAGCTGAAGCAAAGAGGTAAAATAACATGACCTTTTTCTGGTTGTGGCTTTTAAGAATGGTTAAGAGCTTAGGAAAATTTGGAATTGTGACTGAGATGAGCTTGGAGGAGGTTCCTGATGACTAACAGTCTAGTATTCTGTGCTGAGACATTTTTTTTTTATCCTAGAAGTCATGGAGAATTATTAAAGGATTTTAAGCAGGACTGTGCTGGTTTGAAATGATGTATGTACCCTAGAAAAGCCATGTTTTAATCCTAATCCCATTTTGTAAAGGCAGCCACTTCTTCTAACCCCTATTCAGCACTGTATGTTTGAAACTGTAATTAGATCATCTCCCGGGAGATGAGATTTAATCAAGAGTGGTTGTTAAGTTGAATTAGCTGGAGGCATGTCTCCATCCATTTGGGTGGGTCTTGATTAGTTTCTGAAGTCCTATAAAAGAGGAAACATTTTGGAGAATGAGAGATTCAGAGAGAACAGAGCAGAATGACATAGCCACGAGAAGCAGAGTCAACTAACCAGTGACCTTTGGAGATGAAGAAGGTACGTGCCTCCTGGGGAGCTTCATGAAATGGGAAGCCAGGAGAAGAAGCTAGCAGATGACGCTATGCTTGCCATGTGCCCTTCCAGATGACAGAGAAACTCTGACTGTGTTCACCATGTGCCCTTCCACTTGAGAGAGAAACCCTGAACTTCACTGGCCTTCTTGAACCAAGGTATCTTTACCTGAATGCCTTAGATTGGACATTTCTTTAGACTTGCTTTAATTGGGACATTTTCTCAGCTTTAGAACTGTAAACTACCACCTTATTAAACTCTCCTTTTAAAAGCCATTCTGTTTCTAGTATATTGCATTCTGGCAGCTAGCAAACTAGAACAAGGACTATGGCATGTTAAGAACTGAAACTTCAAATGACTATTCTCTATTTATAGAGAGGTTAAAAATGGAGAATGGGATCCCAACTAAGAGACTATTAAAAGGATTCAGGAAAATTTGATAAAGGACTGGGGTAATAACTTTGGAATGGAGAGAAGGGGATGTATTTAACCAAATTTAGGATGTGAGAAAATACTTGATGACTAAGTGTATGTAGAGGTGGGAGGTGGGATGAGGGAGAGAAAATGCCCTAGAATTCTCCCAGGTTTCCAACCTGGTCAATGAGGTATGTATTAGTAATGTTTACTGGAATATATATATATGATAGGAGAACCAGGTTGAGAGCGAAGGTATTTGTATCAATTGTAGATTCCTGTGTGACAGAACACCCCAAAACTGAGTGGCTTAATCAGGAGTCATTTATATAGGCCAGTTGCAGAGCTTGAGCACTCCTCAAGCCTCTGCACGTCTCACATTTGCTAATGTTACATGGCTGTGGTAGTTTAGATTCAGTTGTCAACCTGGCCAGGTGAAGGCACCTAGTTCTGTTGCTGTGAACATGAGCCAATGGTACGTGAACCTCATCTGTTACTGATTACATCTGCAGTCGGCTAGGAGGCGTGCCTGCTGCAATGAATGATGTTTGATTTAATTGGGTGGTGCTTTAAATGAGAGCTCAATGTGGCACAGCCCAAGCAGTTCAGCATACCTCATCTCAGCACTCGCAGCTCAGCTCAGGCCTTCGGAGATGCAGAAAGGAATCACCCCAGGGAAAGTTGTCAAACCCAGAGGCCTGGAGAGAAGGCCAGCAGAGATTACCCTGAGCCTTCCCACATAAGAAAGAACCTCAGATGAAAGTTAGCTGCCTTTCCTCTGAAGAACTAATGAAATAAATCCCCTTTTATGAAAAGCCAATCCATCTCTGGTGTGTTGCATTCCAGCAGATAACAAACTAGAACAACTGCCAAGCCCAAATCCAAAGGGTGGAGAAATATCCTCTCTGCTTTAGTGGGAGGAGCTGAAAAGTTCCATTGCAAAGGGATTTGCATACAGAGATGGGAAGAATGTGTAACTGTTTTTACAGTTTACCATAATCACGAACTTGGTTTTTGTGCATCATTAGTTTAGGCACCTGTGAGCCATAAAGGTAGATTTAGAAGATTCTTGGATATGTGCATCTGGAGATCAGGAAAGAAGTCTAGATGGAAAACACAAAGTTGAGAGTTACCAGCATATGGATAGAATTAAAGCCATGAGGATGATTGAAAGCAGAGTGAGAAGAGACTCTGAATGGAATCCTTGGGAATGCCAACATTTAAGGTACCTGAAGAGATCACTAAAGAGATTGAGGGCTATAATGAAGCTACTAATACACTAATGGCTTAAAATACAAATGACTGGTAATACCAGGTGTTGATGAGGCTGCAGCTCAACTAGGACCCTCATGTTGCTGGTGGTATACAAATGCAACCTTGGAAAAGAGTTTGGCAGTTTCTGATATGGTAAAACATAAATATATCATATGACTGAGCAATCCCACTCTTATGTTTATTAAAGAAAAATAAAAACTGAAGTTCACACAAAAATCAGTGAATGTTTCTAGCAGCTTGATTCATAATCACCCAAAACTGGAAACTACGAAAATATCCTTCAACTGATGAGTGGATAAACATTGTAGATAGTGTCGTATCCACACCTTGGAATACTGCTCAATAATAAAAAGGAATGGACAGCTGATAAATCCAGTACCACAGATGAATTTCAAATGCGTTTTGCTAAGTGAAAAAAGCCGGACTCAAAAGGCTACAAAATAAGTAAATCCATATATATGTATCATCTGGGAAAGACTGAGACAGAAGAGGAGAATCTGACCAACTCAAGATAAAATAGTCCTCAGGGGAAAAAATAGCCCTGAGATAGTTAAATGTTTAGTTGGCCCAGAAATACTCTCTCAACCTCACTGAAAAAGAAGTATTTCCTCAATCCATACTTCTATGACTTTTTTTAACCTCAAAGTTGGCTGTGAGGGCAGAGAGAGAAAGACCTTATTCATTCAAGACTGCCTCTTTGGGCCCTTATGAGAAGGTCCTTGGTGAAATCTTCTGATAACTGTATGATGCAATATTACTTTTGGGGAAAAATTACCCTGGTGATAGTACAACAAAATACATTTTAATCAGTTGTATAGGATGTTTGCTATTTTAAATGATTATGGAAAGTTACAGTATTCCTACCAATATTAAATTCTTCAGGAAAATAACCCAAATTATATTATTCCAGTAGAATTTTCTGTGGGAAATGCATTCTTTTTATAATGTAGTTTCTAGGAACCCACTGTGATGAGAAGCATGGACTATTTGTGGAACTGAAATGATGGCTTACTCAAAGTACTCTTCAATGAATTAGATAGTAGCTGCTTTCAGGAAACCTTTCCCCACACCCTCTTTTATCTTGTAATATGTAGTACATTAAAAGGTATATTCAAATGTCAAGTTAGTTTGTTTTTTATATGCTTTATAGTCTCAGTAAAGTATCTCTAATGGTTGAGAGCATGTCACATTTATTTGTTATTTTCAAATAGAAGTATGTGTAAATTAAGATTGTGCTTCTCTGGTTTTTGGTAAGGGCATCTTGTTTTACTCTCTTCTGAGAAAGATTAAACAAGTTAACAAAAGTTACATTTTGTTTATGAAAATCTCTGTAGTATCTTTATGAAGCTTAAAAATCATTAACGTATTGAAGCTAACACTAAGAGTTTTAGATAAAAGACTTATTTACACATTTTTAACTCAAGTACAAGTCAACTGCCTTTCCTTCCCAGGTGTTGATTTCATGAGTGAACAGCTTAAAGTTCTATGATCAGGTGCCCTTGTTTGCAGTTTGTGGTTTTCAAGGTAAACACAGCAATTTCAGAATAAAGCAAACATTGCTGGATGGTGGCAGTGTTTGTTTTACAAAAGCTTGGAAGTGGTTTAGAAAATTTGTCTTTTAAAGACTAAGATGGGTAAAAACCTAATAAAGGACGCTCGTAAGTAGAGATCCAGCCTCAGTTGGAGATGCATCAATGACCCACACTTGTTCCCCCACAGTCTGCTTGCCCTTTTTAAGCTGGGGACCCCTGCCAAGAGAGATTTACTCCCTGAAAAGGAAAATGGTGGCTTCCCAGGAACTCACTGAATCTTGGTACTTCTCTCATGTCTTACTGTATGACTGTGTGTCACAGTTCCTGGAGGGACCCCTACTCAACAGCATTAGAACAGAGACCGGAGGACTGGGCTGGGGAGACCTGAGAAGGAAGGAGGCCCAGCTGCAGGACGTAGCAGGGAAAGAGGGGGGACCCTGCCTCATCCATCTCCCAGAGGGTCTCTGGTAGTCCCTTGCAGCTAGGGGTGGCAGTTGGGTAGGAAGGCGAGTGGCTGAGCAATACTGTCCCTTTGTCAGCCCTAGGATCTGGTGATGGTCAGGGTTCTGGATAAAGGCTATTTCCCTGCCTCTAAATGTCTGGGAGTGGGGCTTCATTGCCCAAAATACTGTGAGTGGGCCTACACACAAGGGGTAGGACCCAGCCAGTCTGCATACAGAGATTTTACATGAAAATCTCATTTAAAATAATTAAACGACAATGACTGAAAAACAAAAAGGCCCAACATGAGGCAGGTGGGGCCGGCAGGAGGCAGGCAGGGGAAGCCTCAGTCCCAGGGCATGGCTGCTGTCTTGTCTGAGCCCACATCCCCAGTGTGGGCTACCAGAGATGGCTAGCCTGGGTGGCCATGGGGTGGAGTATGATGGGGAGGGGTCAGGTCTGGCCTTAGTGTGGGAGACTGGCATGGCCATGCTGTCTGCCCACAGCTGCTGAGACAGAGAGAGACCAGTCAGACAGACAAGGCAAGGGAGTGATGAGAGCTTTTTTCAGTAGCACTCAGCAAAAAGGGCAGTGGGTGAGCTGACAGGCCAATGGTTGGGTGTTCAGGCAGATGGCAGGAAACATGTAGCCCTGGGACTGAGGCTTCCCCTGCCTGCCTCCTGCCAGCCCCACCTGCCTCATGTTGGGCCTTTTTGTTTGTTTCAGTCATTGTCGTTTAATTATTTTAAATGAGATTTTCATGTAATATCTCATAGATCAGGCGGGCCGGTAGGCAGGCAGCAAGCCAGGGTGATGCTGAGGCCACACGACCTTCTGCTCACTACAGGTGTCAGTCCCCGTAGTCTCCGGCCCTGGCTGTTGGCCGGAGGAGGAGGAGGAGGAGGGGAGGAGGAGGAGGAGGAGGAGGAGGGGGAGGGGAGGAGGAGGAGGAGGAGGAGGGGGAGGGGAGGAGGAGGAGGAGGAGGAGGAGGAGGAGGAGGAGGAGGAGGAGGAACAACTGTTTTCATAATGATACTAAGGTGTTATTTGCCTTTTCCACTCTCGTTCTTTCTTGAGAGTACAGTGAAGTTTTCCAGCATATACATGAAGTGTGATGGTGTCATCTCTCTGGTGGCTAATGAAATGCATGCCCTTGTTTTCTTGTATTGTAAGTTTCTCAGTTTTAATGTCTAATATAGTGTATGTAGATAGAAATAAGCCATATTAACAAAATTTCTTTGTTGTCCTCAATAATTTTTAAGAATGTGAATGGAGTTCAGAGACCAAAAGGTTTAAGAACTTCTGGCTAGAGGAATCACCAAGTAATAAGAGTTAGGACAAAGGAGATTACCTGAGCTATGGGAAAAGGTAGTAAAAATGCAGTGGATAGGTTCAGAAATGGTAAGAACTGTAGTCAGGGAAAGTAACAAGAAATCAAGAAGCCAACAGGTGTACCAATGAGACAGATAAAAAATAAGGGACAGGAGAAATATCTGTTTTCTGTGAGCTCTTAGAAGATTAGCTTTACATAGGAGATATTTATCACAGTATTATTTATAAATGGGGGCAACATAAATATACAAAAGAAAGAAAAAGATTTAATATGATCAGATGTATCCCAGGTGGGAATTTTATGCTGTCATTAAAAATTAACTCTTCAAATAATATTTAATGACTTCAGAGAATGTGAAGTGGAAAAAACTTTCTGTGAAACTGTATGTACAATGCATTTCCAAAGATCTAAAATATATATGCATAAATATATATTTTGGTAAATGTAACTGTCTATCTCTCTAAGGATGTACATAAAAATGATAACCATGCTTAATCTTGGGACATGACACAGGTGGCACTATTTTTTATTATACTCATTAGGTTTTCCAATGGTCATATACCAATCATATATTCTGGAAAAAAACAAAGTTTTTTTTTTTATATACATACACATTGTTCTGGTTTGCAAGCTGCTGGAATGTGATATACCAGAAATGGAATGGCTTTTAAAAAGGAGAATTTATTAAGTTGTAAGCTTACAGTGCTAAGGCCATGAAAATGTCCAAATTAAGGCAAGTCTATAAGAGTGTGCAATCTAAGGCATCCGGGGAAAGATACCTTGGTTCAAGAAGGCTGATGACATTCAGGGTTTCTCTCTCAGCTGGAAAGGCACATGGCAAGATCTACTAGCTTTCTTTTCAGTGGCTTCCCTGGGGCTCTAAACCTTCTGTTGGCTCTGTCAGTTCTGGTGGCTCTTGTGACTTGTCAGTTTTTTTCCAAAATTCTTCCCTCTTAAAGGGCTCCAGGAAGCAACCCCACCTTGAATGGGTGGAGACACATCTCCATGGAAACCATCTAATCAAAAGTTACCACCCACAGTTGGGTGGGTCACATCTCCATGGAAATAATAAAAAAGATTCCACCCAGCAATACTGAATGAGGATTAAAGGAAATGGCTTTTCTGGAGTACAGAACAGATCCAAACCAGCACACACATACAAACTTTTTAAAGCTCCCTGGAAGAAAATTAGAATCTATCTTCATATTGAGAGTGTTTTCTTTTTCCCGGGTCTAGAATATTTTATTTCTTTGCTGGCCTGAAGATCTGGAGATAGCAGAGACAGGTGGGAATTCCAGGCAGAGGGGTGGAGCACTGACAGCCACATATTGCCAACATCAGAGAAAACACAAAACTCAGAAAGTTCCTTTAATTTGTACTGCAATACCTAATGTGCTGTGTGAAGAGCTTTAAACAAACTCGGTGCCGGAATGCTGTCATGGAAAGGAGGAAAGCTTGTAGCAGTGGGGATAAGAAAGTAGGGAAGGAGCGACTAGTGGATCTGGAGTTCTGCCTGCTTCTTGCCATTTAAAGGGATAAAATTTAGGCCAATGATAGTAGGAGAAATAATTTAAAGAGAATATATATTATATATTTTATGTAATATACATGTATATATTATTGCCTTATAAATTTTTAGTGGTTTGAATTTTCTAATGCCATAGGAAATAAATTGTCCTTTATTGTTTCGATTTTACTTTTTTTTCTCCTTCCTCTAGGGTCTGTAATTTCTTACCCATTTAAAAGCTAAAGGACCATACACAAAAATTAACTCAAAGTGGATAATAGCCCTAAATGTAAGAACTAAAATAATAATTAAAAAAAACCATTGAATTGTGTACTTTAAGTGAGTGAGCTTTACAGTATGTAAATTATATGTTTATAAATCTGTTTTTAAAAAAGCAAAAGTTATGTACCCCACTTGTGAGAAAATGTAAAATTCACAAATAACCAATAAATTACCAGTTAAAACAATGTGGTATATACTTATATCTGCCCAATTAGCCAAAATAAGTGACAATTATAAGCTTTGAGAGAGGCTGTATGAAAATAATACTCTCTCACTGCAGGAGAAATTATAAATTGGCACAACTTTCTGGAAAGCTTTGAGATGGACTGAACATATTTCAAGGCATCATCTCAGGGAGAAAAACGAAAAAATAACGAGCAAGCAAAGAATTCTAATTTTAAAGGTTAAATAACGAAATTCTGTTTCTAATTATGAACATTTAAGTTAAATGATATCCTCTATAACTTGCCAAATTTATAATGAACATAGATTATTAAGTCAATATAGGATAGGCCAAAGTCAAAGGCAGAGGAAGGCATCTTTAGTTGTTTTGATGCATATTCCATAGAAAATCCTGGCTATTTTATGGGATTTTTATACAAAATTCTGCGATAGTGCTTATGTCCTACTAACACAAAAAGTATTCTAGGTTGTGCCAGTGTTCTTTGCTGTCCTTTCTGACAAACAGATCTAGACGGAAGGACTTGGTAATCTTATCAGAGGAAGCCTGTGTTCCATCTGGGCCTAAGAACAGCCCAGAAGTGGTTAAAATTTTGCAGAAAGATTTTTTAGCTGCGTTCCTCATAATAGCTGCAAAATGAAAACAAGCAAAATATTCAACTTAGGACTGGTTACATAAACCATTCTAGTAAAAAGAAATATGTGGAATTTTCCAATAGTGTTCGTGAGTACATATTTTCCCTTCTAAAGTAGAAAGCACTACGCAGGGAAAAATTATAACTTTATTCTCACTCACTGCTTTTTTTTAAGAATAAGGATGTGCATATAATTTGTGTATGAATTTCTGCAGAACTTTTGCATATTTTTAACACCAAGTGAAATGATTAAAATAAAAAGCATATATTTTTAAAATCCAACAAGTAAAGAGAGGTACATTTTTAGGTACATTTACCTCGATGAGAACATCTGACCCATTAGTAGATGATGGCAATATACATAATTTTTGAAGAGAACATTCTGAATTTTAAAGATCACTGAACTATAAATGTAAAGTTTCAAATTGAGACTATCTTAAGCAATGAACTGAAACAATATGTCCATTTTGTTTAAAGACCTAATAGGGAAGAATATTTGTAATTTATGAATTATCAATTTATACTCAAATTTCTAAAATAAGCTCATGTATAGACCAAATATGTTCTCAAATATAAAATAAGACCAGAATTTAACCTTAAAAATGTTAAATGATTATTCATGGCCTATAACCTATATCATCTGTCTCAATTTTTTTTTTTTGGGTTATCTGAATCCAGCTACTTTTTTAAAATTTATTTTTATTTATTAATTAAAAAAAATTAACAAACAAATAAAACATTAAGATATCATTCCATTCTACATATATAATCAGTAATTCTTAATAGCATCACATAATTGCATATTCATCATTTCTTAGAACATTTGCATCGATTTAGAAAAAGAAATAAAAAGACAACAGAAAAAGAAATAAAATGGTAACAGAAAAAAAAAAGATTATACATACCATACCCCTTACCCCTCACTTTCATTTATCACTAGCGTTTCAAACTAAATTTATTTTAACATTTGTTCCCCCTATTATTTATTTTTATTCCATATGTTCTACTCTTCTGTTGATATAGTAGCTAAAAGGAGCATCAGACACAAGGTTTTCACAATCACAGAGTCACATTGTGACAGCTGTATCACTGTTCAATCATCATCAAGAAACATGGCTACTGGAACACAGCTGTACATTTTCAGGCAGTTCCCTCCAGCCTCTCCACTGCATTTTGAACAACAAGGTGATATCTACTTAATGCGTAAGAATAACCTCCAGGATAACCTTTCGGCTCTGTTTGGATCTGTCTCACTTTTAATCCCCAGCAAATATCATAGTGACTGGCATATACTAGGTATTCAGTAAATGTCCAAAATAAGTGGATCTGTAGAATTTTTATTTTTTGTTATACTTTTCTGGATATTTGAAATGGTTCATTATTTAAGAAAAATAAAAAGCAATATGTCCACTCTTAGTACTATAAAATTTTGTTTATTAATAAGGATTCAAAAAGTAGGTAAATAACACTCCCTCCCTCTTTTAAAAATTTTCCTATTTCTTTCCCTCCCTCCCTCTGTTCCTTCCTTCCTCCCTTGAAATGCCAAGACTTGTTTTAAATTTTATCTTTATTACTCCAGTGAATAATGTTATTTCCTGGTAACCTCAGTACTGCTTTGGATTTCTTTAGTTTGGACTTTGCTTGGGCCTACTGACAGCTCTAGAAAACGTGGTGTGGAGCTCACATACCTTGCTCCTGGGCTTGCCCAAAGCTACTATTTCAGTGTCTGTATCATACTTATTTTTGCCTTCTGTTTTACCACCTCTAATTGCTTTTTAGTCTTTGAAGGAAGGCTTCTCGCTTTGTATTAGTAAGTTTGTGTGCGTCTATAGTATTAGTAATTCTGTTTAATTTGTCTAGATTTGCTTGGTGGTTTGCAAAAGGAGTGTAATTTCCTTAGGTAAAACATAATTTGCATTAGAATGATACCTCACTTTTTTTTTTTTTTTTTTTTTAAAGAGAGAGGGAGGAAGGGAAGGAAAGACAGAGAAGGAAGGAAGGATGGAAGGAAGGAAGGGAGGAAGAAAGGGAAACATTTCCAAACATTTTCTTGTTTCATTATATTCTGTTTGTTTTTTACATGGGCTGGGGCCGGGAATCGAACCGGGGCCCTCCGGCACGGCAGGCAAGCACTCTTGCCCGCTGAGCCACCGCGGCCCGCCCCCTCACTATTTAAATAGCAGCTGTTGAGGGAGCGTAGACAGAAGAAACACTCTTTCTCTTCCTTCGATAAAAGAGTTTGCTGTGCTGGAAATAATGTACTTTAGGACAAACCGGCTCTTGCTACCTTGGTATGCTCTATATGGACTAAGAGAAAACTACTCGTTTGAGTTTGTTTTCAAGTGCAACACAAGTTAGAATCCTTTAAGAGAATGTTGACAATAGCAACTGTCTTGTTAGTAAGAGAAGGTAATTCTTACTGTATGTTAGTTCAGGTATTGGATGTGCCCCATTCCCTTCACGCAGAGTGGGGTGTTTCTTCTGAAAAGTGAGAATTTATATTTAGAATTTATATTTATGTATCATTCATTTATTTCTAAATTTATTGGAACTTTTTATGCATTAGGCACCATGATAGACACTGGAGAAATAATTGTAAATAAGACGCATACTTCTTCTGTCTTGCTGGTGCAGATAGCGCATGCAGGTTTCAGCCTGGCCCCTTGACCTTGAGCTTGGTCAAGGAGGAGACTGCTCAGGGTAGGAAGTGACCCACAGAGGATCATAACCTCGTTTTTACACGAGTTTTTACTCGTTTTTGTAGTATTTACAAAACTACAAGTTTTGTAAATATTTTCTTTCACATTCCTATTGGCGTTTAATAAGAAAATCTGAGAGAAAATGCTGGTTGATTTCATTTAAACTGAGAACACAGAAAATCCCCCTGCCCATCCTCCTGCGCGGTCTGCGGAGGGAGCTGCCGACCTCAGCCGGGTGGGCATGTGGGTTGCAGCAGGTGAAACAACCTTAGTGGAACTTGAAACTCGGTAGGACAGGGTGGCTGCTGGGTCAGATGTCCTGCTATACCTGGGGCTTCTTCCAGTGCCTAACCTGGGAAGCCTTGGAAATCCTCTGTTCTAGTAAGGAAGGCTGAAGCGGTGTGTACCGGACTTGTGTTTTTAACGGAAACAATCCAAAGCCGGAATTTTTCAGTCTTTATGGCTAGAGAGAAAATCTTATGGGGAAAGGCTAGAGTTAGATTGAGGAATCCTTTTCCTCTCCCTTCCAAGATCATTGATCTTGACACAGTTAAGGGTCAACTGCAAGGGAAAAACAACAAAAAGGGGGCAAGTAATGGGTAAAATGTTATGTATGAGATAGCATTTAGTTATTTCTGAATTTTCATATTCAACTAATCTTTCACAACTTAGAAAAGGATATATCAAAGTATATTAAATAAATACGTAAAAATATTTTATTATGCCTGGTTAATGAAGAAAGAAGGGTAGAAGTGGAGAGGTAGAGAGTAAGAAAGGTTAAGAGATCTAGGGAAGAGACTAGCTCTGGGAGGACAGTAAGATTGACTGGGACAGAGGGAGGAAATAGAGATGGAAGGAAAAGAGCCCTGGGGAAGGAAAAGGAAGTAGAGAACTTCTCACTCTGGACTGTTCATTTTGGACAGTTTGTATCAGAATCAAATGTTAGTGAGAAGTTCTAATTAACATAAACAATTATACGTAACACTTTTTTTTTTTTGAGTTTCTGTAAATTCCCAAGTGGTCCCTCACCCAGCACCTTCCTCCTACACTCACTTTTCCATTTTCCAACACCCAGAAGAGAATATTTTCCCAGGAATTTGGCCTAAAGCATCATCATAACATAGAGCACTTTCTGAGAGTTCAATAAAGTCAAAGATATATTAGGATTGGATCGTCAGAGAAAGAATGAACAGTTGACTTAAATAATGTCTTCGTGTATTTGAAAAGTTTTATGCAAAATATGAAAACTCACTTGTCATTATATTAAACCGAGAATGCAATAGGTGAAATATTCCCATGCATTCTGAGGAATCTAGTAAGGTGGAAAAGAGCTTTATTACTAGCAAAAAGAACTATTGAATATTAGGATGAGATTTAGATGTCTAATGCAAAATTCTTTTTTAATGCATTTTATTGTTAAATATAACATATATACAAAGAAAAGAAGTAAAAAGCAATGCTTTCTCAAAGTACACTTCAATAAGTAGATACAGAACAGATTTCAGCGTTTGTTATGGGTTACCATTCTGCTACTTTAGATTTTTCCTTCTAGCTGCTCCAAAACCCTGGAGGCTAGAAGAAATATTTTTTTTCTCTTTTGTGAAAAATAACATATTTACTAAAAAGCAATACATTTCAAAGCATGTCACAATATTTTGTTGTAGAACAGACTTCAGAGTTTGGTATGAGTTTCAGTTCTACTATTTTAGGTTTTTACTTCTAGCTGCTGTAAATTACTGGAGAGTAAAGGAAATATCAAATATAATGATTCAGCAACCGTACTCGTTTGTTAAACCCTATCTTCTCTGTATAACTCCCCTATCATCTTTGATCTTTCTCCCACTCTTTAGGGGTATTTGGACTATGACCATTCTAACCTTTTCATGTTGGAAGGGCCTGTCAGTAATATGGGATAGGGTTGATGGTCTGGAGAGACTGGTCCGTCTGCATTTCAGGACTTTTCTGGTCTAGGGACTCACCTGGAGGTTGTAGGTTTCTGGAAAGTTACCCTAGTGCTTGGGACCTTTGTAGAATCTTATATAATAACCTAGGTGTTCTTTAGGAGTGGCAGGAATGGCTTTGGTTGGGGTTTGGCAAGTTATGATAGGTAGTAATGTCTAGCTGAAGCTTGCATAAGAGTGACCTCCAGAGTAGCCTCTCGACTCTATCTGAACTCTCTCAGCCACTGATACCTTATGTGTTACATTTCTTTTCCCCCTTTTGGTCAGGCTGTCATTGTTGATCCCATGGTGCCAGGGCTGGACTCATCCCTGGTAATGCAAAATCATTAAAAAGTTTTTTTTTGGATGGTGAAAGAAATTTATCCAGGAGAGTTTCATTATCAATACTACATACACATTTGACCTCTCAAGATTAGATACATAGCTCTCTAGTTATGGGATTAAACATGTGGTACAATTTTTTATGTCTGGGTTTAAAATCATATTGTTTTGTAGTGTTGACTTAGAACCTTTAAAGCTTCTAGTAAACATGATGGTTTTGATATTTCAATCTCAATTGATTCATGTTGTTGGAATTTATTGTCAGAATGCGTAGGGATGTGAGGAAGAATCCGAATCAATAGAATAAATCTCTGTCATACCATCTGGACCTCAGGGCTGCAACACTGGCCCTAGTAGTTTAAGATTCATTCTGGTGACTATAGGAACTGCCCCTTCAGAGGTAACAGACCTTGTTCTGAACTCTTGGGTATGTGGTCTTTCAACTTTTTGATCATGTGCCCCATCAGAAAAAACAATCATACTAGATTTATTTATTTATCTATTTATTTATTTCTGTAATATTGAGTTGTATACATTAGTGAAATAAATTTAAAATATGGGATAAAAATAAATTTATGTATAAAAATAAATTTTTCTTCCATACCCCAGTGGACTCTTTGGGTACTTACCTAGAAAATACATACTTTTTTTTTGAACCTATACTCTTGGTATTCTGCCGTTGTGATGACTCCGCTGCTTTGGCCCACTGCCTTTTCTTCTGTCAGGATCTTTGCTTATTTCTTTCCCAGTGTGTGTCTCTGCTGGCTTTTTCTGAAGCTTTTATGTATAGGCAGAACATCTCTTTCGGCTAATTTGTTATAATCTTATGTCCCATTTTGACTGGAATAATCCTGGTTTTCATCTTTTGTTCCATTGTAATTGTAGTGCTTCTTTTAACTTTTAAAGGTATCCAGGTTTGGAAATAAAGGATATGGTCACCCTACTAATCAATCACCATCAAATATAGAGGACGTCTGTGGGTGCAGACCTCTTGGATGCAGACCACCTCCTAGAGGTGGCTGTGTTCAGATGAAGTGTTAATCCCTAGTAACCCCAACTTCTACCAAAAGAGAGGGGGGGGTCCCATGACTTAATACCTATAAGTAAATGATGGGGGAGTGGGGTTGTGACACAATATTCTAATTATTTCTTATCAATGAGATCATAAAATCATAAAATATTCTTTTGAGTCTGGCTAATTAATCAACATGATGTGGTCAAGAATCCTTGTTGTGACAATGTATCAGAACTTCATTTCTTTTTATGGTTAAATAATATTCCATTGTGAGTATATACCACTTTTTTTTTTTTTTTTTGCATGGGCAAGGATGCAGAATTTCCCACATCCTCTCCAGTATTTATTATTTCCCATTTTTAAATAGTAATCATTCTAGTGGTATTGTGGTATTAAAAGAAAAAAAAATGAAAAAGGAAAATTCTTGAATATGCTTTTATTTGAAATTTTAAATGTATATTTTTATTTACTCAGAGTCTTAGATACAACAATGTGGGGGTATTGAAACAGTACAAAGCGGTACTTAACCAGTTTAGAGGAACATTGGAAAATTATTTGGATTGTTTGTGTAGTTAGCAAGAAAAATCATTTTTGTGAATTTGAGGGGTCGTCTGGAGGTATGTTTTTGCTCACTTTTATACCACTTTTATGTAGCTATTAAGAGAATTAGACTTAAGTTAATTAAGAAACTAAACAAAATAACTCTCCCCCAAACACACACACAAACGCACACCACTGATGAGAGAACTCTTGAGACCTACGGAGAGAAAGACAGGTACATATCATGCACTGGTTTGAAATCCCCAACTTAGCTGAATTACCTTGATAGCTCTACTTTTGTTCATGCAGATCTAAATGGTGAGTGTAAATTAATCGTGATATGGGCTGTATCTGCTTCAGTATTAAAGAGGATAATAGCATTGCCAGGTTCAGTTTGCGATGCATCTACCAGTGAACTGAACTTTACCCCAGACTCCTTTGAAAAAAAACATGATTCACAAGACTGGACCTCAAAGGAGCGTTGACATGCTCAGGACCAGGCAGCAGCTGAGGAAAGAAGCGGGCATGCTTTAGAGTGGCAAATTGTCAGGTTGTTTCTGCTCATTTCCTATTCAAACTCACGTCCAGCACTTCCTGAGTACCAACAGAAAACACTAGCCTTGTCTTCTCTAGGCTCAGTGAATGTGGGCCACGGGGTGAAACAGAATAGGCTCATTCTCCAGGTTCCCTCCATTTGCATGCTTATTTTATTGGGTCTTCAGAGAAGCAGCTCATGAAGAACCATGCAAGAACCTGTGTGTGTGTGTGTGTGTGAGTGTGAGTGTGTGTGTGTGTGTGCATGTGAGTGTGCACATGTATTTTGTTCGACTCTTTTGTGATCACTTGGTGTTGAATAGGTTGAGATATTTTGTATTTAACCCCATTTTATGTCCTTTCTAGTTATGTACGTTTTGGTTATTCAAAAGAAGTTTAACATGTACTCTGAATTTGAGGGCCTCATCATCTGGATGGAAAGACATGAACCTATGTTTAAAATAATTCAAGAACAGCAAAAACAGTGTATAGTGTTTTGCTGGATAATAAGTATTGTAGGAAGTCTGGGAAAGGTTTTTTTTTTTATCTTGTGAGTTTATATAGTCAGAGAAGTCTTGAAAGAATGAGATTTAAGTTTAGAATTGAATTTCAATTCAATTGGTACTTATTGAATATCTATTATATCAGTCTCTTGTTCAGTAATGGGATTGAAATTTAAGTTATGAGTAAGAAACCACTCTGGTGTAATTTTTTTGTATATGCTAGGTAGAGACACTTGAATGCTTTTTTTTTTTTTGTATGATGTCTGGCAGGGTCATATTTCGTTATTTTTGCGTGTGAGTATCCCATTATTATAGTACCATTTGTTGAATTTTTGTTGGTTTGTTTTTTGGGAAGTGCATGGGTCAGTAATTGAACACTGTTCTCCCACATGGCAGGCAAGAATTCTACCACGGAACTACCCTCACACCCCCACTTACATGCATTTTTGCTAATTGTGTTCCACAAAACCACATTATGACCATCACATTTCTCTTTTAAAAAAACCCAACAACAAATATTTCCTAATTTTTGCTTGGTTAAATTATGATTCTCTTATAGACTTATAAGCCCCCTGTGAGGATTTTATTAAAGAATTTATTCTTGTTTCTTGAGGCTGTGGTTCTGGGAAAGAGTTCAAGAGTCCTACTCCGAACAGTGAGAGTCAGCTGTCTCGGTAGCAGTTGCTCTAACAAGCAGATAGTTCAACTTCAAAGTTTGGGCTATAGAAAAATAATACTGTACCATTTACTGGCTTGTTAGAGTATCCACAATTTATGCCTCAAATAAACGTTATGTCTGTGGTGTGAAGGGATTGTTTTCTTCTTTTGCCTGGGTTGTCACACAGAGTGGGAAAATCATAATGTGTAATTATTTGAAGTGCGATCAGAACGGTGCATCAGTTGAAGTAGCTCATATTGAGTGAAGGCGCATCTGCTTTGTGTCTGTGTCTGTTCAAGGGTAAAAGGGAAGCGAGCACCAGGGCTCTTTTATGTTCCCATGTTTTCATCTAGCAGATGAGGAGTTTGGGAGGTCTGGTGTTCGTCATCCCTGGATAACATCAAAGCTCGTTCTGGCAAAGCCCTTGCAAATCTGTGGGCTGGACAGGCCTCTGACCCTTGAGAAGATTTATAATGCTGCTACCTGGGAAATATTTCCCCACTTTTGCAAAACATTTGATATGAAAAAAGTTACACCCTACAATCATTTACTTTTACATAATTTTTAATCAAAAACTTCTCCTGACAGGCTATAAATGAATAACATTTTGCCTGCAAATTTGTTTTCCTCCATACTCATATTTTTCGTTTAAAAGCTTGTAGTAATCACTTTCTCAGTAAGACCCTGTAGATGGTAAGACAGTCAAGAAAGCATATTTCCTTTTTCTTTTTTTTTGTTTTCTTTTTAGGCATGTCATGAATAGGATCCAGTTGAAATTGCATTCTCCTGTGACATCCCTTAACTTTGTATTTATGATAAAAATAATCCATATTTATGGTAAAAACTTCAGATTGTACCAAGGTTATGGGCTTTTATTCAACATTTTGACACTAATATAACTAATATTCATGTATTTATTTGACTCATTTATTCATTCATGTGTGTATTCATCTAGTCAAGGAATATTTACTGAGAACCTACTGAGTATCAGGCATTTGTCAGATAGTGTAAGTGCTATGAAGAAAATAAGGCAGGGGACCCAGAGTGCTAGCTAGAAAGGGATTGCTATGCTTATAGAACCTGGGAAGGCCTCCCTGATGTCAGACCTGATTGAGCAGACGTCTGAAGTAGGAGAGAGAGTCTACTTCGCAGCAATCTTGGAGAGCAGGCAGAGGCGAGGTAGGAGTGTCCTGGGTAAGTTCGAGGATGAGGTTACAGTCCATATGGGCAGGTGGAGTGAATGAGCAGTTGTGTAGTAGAAGATAAGCTCAGCAAGGTCACAGGGGCTGGCAGAGGTGGGGTGTGGAGCATCTAGGGCCTGTGGGCTACTGTAAACCTCCAGGCTTACCCTGACTGAGATGGAGCCACTGGGTTCTAGGCAGAGGGCTGACAGAGCGTGACTTCTCTTTTAACAGGTTCGCTAGATCCGCTGTGATCAACTGTAGAGGGGCAAGGAAAGAAACAAGATTTGTTAAGAGGCTGTTACTATAGCCAGGAGAGAAGTATTAGTGATTTGGATCAGGTTGGCAAAGAGTTGGAGATATCAGATTTTGGATATTAAGGTAGAATCTGTAGGGGTTTTATTATTTTGAATGTGAAGTGTGAGAGCTAGGTGCCAAAGATGACTCAAGTTGGGTTTTTTTTCTGTTTTATTTATTCATTTTTATTTACTTAAAAAATTTTTTTTTTTAGTTTGAAATACTTTCAAACTTATAGGACAGTTGCAAAATAATACAAACCCCATGCAGAGCTACAACATATTCATTTCCCCAGCTTCCCAGATCACCGATTTTTATATTTGGCCACATTTATATCCATCTGTTTTGATTTGCTAAAGCTGCCGGAATGCAATACACCAGAATGGGTTGGATTTTCCAATGGGGATTTAGTGGGTTAAAAATTCACAGTTCTAAGGTCATGAAAATATCCAAATTAAGGAATCAACAAGAGGATACCTTTTCTCTGCAGAAAGGCAGTGGCATCTGGAATTCCTCTGTCACATGAGAAGGCACATGTTGACATCTGCTGGTCTGTCTTCTCTTTGGCTTCTGGTTTCAAAATGGCTCGCTCCAAAATGTCTCTGGTATTTTCACTCCAAGCATCTCTGAGCTCTCTCAGTTTCATCTGCCTTTTATCCTCTCATAGAGGATTCCACCAAAGGTATTAAGGCCCACCTTGAATGGGCTGGGTTATATCTCCAAGGAAACAACCTAATCATAAAGTCCCACCCAACAATAGGTCTGACCCCGTAAGATTGGATTAGAAGGAATTGACTTTTCTGGGTTACATAACAGATCTATCTATCTATCTATCTATCTATCTATCTATCTATCTATCTATCTATCTATCTATCTGTCTGTCTGTCTGTCTGTCTGTCTGTCTGTCTGTCTGTCTGTCTGTCTGTCCGTCCGTCCGTCTGTCCATCCATCCGTCCATCCGTCCATCCTTCCATTCTCTGTTGTTCTGTATTTATTAATCCATTTTCTAGACACTTAAGTATAGGTTGTATACATCATACTCCTTGAACACTTAACACTGTCATGTACATTCCCCAAGAACGAGAATGTTCAGTTATATAACCACCTTAAGGACAGTTATCAAGTTCAAGAAATTTAACAATGATGTCAAGCTTATAGTCTATATTCATTTTTTTTCATATGTCCCAATAATGCCCCTTTGAGCCTTTTCTTCTCCCTTACTAGATCCCTTCCAGGATCATGCATTGCTTTTAATTGTCATTGGGATTATATAGTACATACTTTTAAAGTAATATCGAGATATAATTCACATGCTATAAATTCACCCTTTTAAAGTGTATATTTCAGTTTTTTTTAGTAGGTTGTGTATTATCACCATTAATTCCACAATGTTTTCATCATTCCCAAAAGAAATCCAATGCCTTTTAATAGCCGCTCGCTATTCCCCCTCCCCCCACTCCTAGAAACAACTAATCTACTTTCTGTCTCTATAAATTTACGTATTCTGGATTTTTCTTATAAATGGAATCACACTATATGTGGACTTTTGTATCTGGTTTTTTTCAGTTAGCATAATGCTTTCAAGGTTTATTCATGTTATATCTTGTGTCAGTACTTCATTCCTTTCATTGCCAAATAATCTATTATTAGGTGGATATCCTGCATTTTGTTTATCCATTCATTGTTAGTTGGACATTGGGTTGTTTCTAATTTTTCTTTATGATGAATCATGCTGATATGAACATTTGTGTGTAGGTTTTAGGTGGATATAAGTTTTCAGTTTTCTTGGGTATATACCAGGTAGTAGAGAGTACATACTTTTTTTGTGGCTGGCTTTCTTTGCTCAAATTATGTCTGTGTAATTCATTTATGTTTTTGCTTGTAGCAGTAGTTTACTCCTTTTCATTGTGTTTCAGGGTTCCATTCTGTGAACACACCACAAAATTTATTTATCTATTGCTTGGTTCAGGGGCATTTGAGTTGTTTCTAGTTTTGGGCTACGGTGAATGTTACATAGTTCTGAAAATTCTTGCACACAACTTTTGGTGAATAAAGTCACTCATTTCTCTTGGGTAAATACACAGAAGTGGAATTGCTGGGTCATCCGTCTTTTCCTTTATCAGTCTTTCCACATCCTTCTGTCATGCTTGTTCATGTTGGTTCTGGAAACTCCTTTGTCACTGACATGAGCAGAAGAAATGTGCTTCTTGTACACGTGCTTCAGTACTCCTTTCCTGCCTGGGCACACATGCTTTTTCTTCTTTCTAGTCTGACTAAAGCATTTCTCAGCTACCCACTCTCTCCTTATGTGTTTCCTCTACTGTTCTTTAACAAAGCAGCTAGCTTTTCCTACTTGTGACTTGCTGTGTTTATACAGCCTAGGATGGTTTACTGCACTCCCTTACAGCAGTAGTTTCTACAGGTTTTTGAGGGGTCTAGATCTATCTCAGGAAACAACAACCCCCAAAAAACTGTGGAACCTTTCATAGGAAAATGTACCTGCAAAGAGACCCACATCTTTTCTACACTTCCAGGGGAATTGATGAGCCTCCTTTCCCTGAGGGTTCATCGTTCCCAGATTAGGACTCTTTCTTCTCTATTTTCTAATGCCTTTTTTTAAAAAAGTATATATTTATCTCAGTCTTTCCCTGACTCTTTAAGATCTTCTACTCCAAGCTGTCACTTGCAGCCGACACAATCACTTGGAAGGACTGAATATGCCTTAGATGTGCTTAAAACTGGCTGATGCAGAGATCCTCGTGTGTACCTAGTTGGAAAACATGGTGTGAATCATTAGCATTTGGAAAAGTTGTTTTAGCTGGTGTGGAACCCTCATTCTTTTCAGTTCTGTCAGCATTTGAGAACTTTTCCCACCTTTACCACTACAGTTAAACTGCTTAAGCAGAGATGACAAAGAATGTTCTACAGTCGAGTTGGACCCTCCCTGGCTGGGAAGGTGCCGCCTTAGCCTCCAGGGTAGCTGGCACTGGGTGGGAGGTGTAGTCCTCCAGCTGGCTGCCCTCCCCTCCTCAGGCCTGGGCCTGCGAGTTTCCTGTCCCACATTTACTTATTTATTTTTAATGGATGAATAATTGGGTGCCACTCAGTTGCAGAGTTGCATGGAAAAGTACAAGTGTGGAGTAAATGAAGGAGGTAATTAAAGCAACCTTTTCTAAATATGGTATTTAAGATCATTTGATGACAATGGTGGCAGAGGTAGGGTCACTGTGACCCTTTCTCTGGTACTTTCTCTCTTAGAACAAGAAACAGCAAAATTAAAATCAACACCTGCTGTTTACATATTTTGAAATTTTTCATTAAGATTTTCTCTTAGAACAAATTTGGGCTTTACCCAGGGGATTTGAACTACTAAGCTTAAGGCCATTGTCATGAGGTAATTCTGCAGCTCCACAGCCCAGCATCATTACGAGGCTTTACTGTATAGTCCATAATATATTAGATTTTGGTACTCGAAAAAGAAAAATTTTGGGTTTAAGAATTTATTGGTTTAAAACTTTTACAAAAGCAATAGGAAATACAGAGTCAAGATTGTTTTTTCTCTTCTGCGATATCCATTTTCATTCCACTAACCATTCCATTAACCACTCTTAACAGTTTATCTTACCAGAGTTTTTAATCAAGCGTTAGGTAATCAATACTGGCTTTGTTTGTTTTTACAACAATGGAATCAGACCAGACATAGTGTTGTACAGATTGCTTTTCCACTTTGTGGTTATGAAAGATATCCTTCTGCTAAAATATGCATTGCTCTACCTTCCTTCTTTAGTCTTCCTTTCTTTTTTAATGCTTGGTTGTTTTTCTTTATTAACCAGTGTTGAGAATAATGCGTTGACCCTAACTGCAAAGATGACCTGTAGGTATTTTTTCTGTATAATCACGAATGCATGGGTTTTTAACATATCTGATGTGTTTTCATCCAGTGCTGGATCTTGCTGCTCTGATAGTCTTCTCTTTGTTCAGTGGGAATTTTGTCAAGTCCTTTTGACGTGACCCCAGTAGTCTTTGTTACCTTCCTCACTTTCAGGGTACAACAAGGTATTTCCAGGCTGCCTTTATCTCCAAAGTGAAATTAAATTCTGGATTCAGCCTCAGTTTTATTTCATGCTGAATTTAGGAAAACTTCTCTCACTAGGTTTAACCAGATTTACCTGCCACACCTCTGGGTGTGCCTTATCAGTTAATCACCACATTTTTTTGAGAGCTACCAAACCACAGCTCCAAACAATGAAAACAAATCCTTATTATGTCTTTAAATTTATCTTTTGTCTTAAGAATATTTATGGTAAATCACTGATGCATAGAAAAGTAATCAATTGAGGGCCATGTACAAATATTATAACTGAATTTGTTTTCATTTTCATTGTACAGTAATTTACACACAATAAAATGCACCCATTTTAAGCGTATAGGTCAGTGAGTTTTTGTAGATACAGTTGTGCCACCTGTAACACCACAGTCATACTTCCATCACCCCCGAAAGTTCCTTCCTATTCCTTTGCAGTTCGTCCATGTGATGACCCCGCTCTACACAGCAGCTGATCTGCTTTCTGACACTATAGTTTTGCCTTTTCTAGAACTTCACATAAATGGCATTATATAGTATGTAGTCTTTTCTGTCTGGCTTCTTTCACTTAGCGTGATGCTTTTAAGTTCATCCGTATTTTTGCATGTGTCAGTAATGTGTTAGTAGTTTGTCCCCCCCTTTTTTTATTTGCCGAATATGATTCCATTATGTGAGTGTGCATACAATTGCATTTGGAATTGGACATTTGGTTGTTTCCTTGTTTTTGTTTTTTAGCAGTTATTAACTTTTTGTTGTTTTGTTATTAATAGTTTTTAATTAGAGAAACTGTAGATTTAAAGAAGAATCATGTACAAAATACGGCATTCCCAAATACTACCCCCACTCATTCTTAATAATTTGCATTAGTGTAATACCTTTGTTATAATTGGTGAAATAATTTTATAATTGTAGTATTCCCAATGTTTCCACTTTTTTGGCTGTTATGAATAATGCTGATATGAGCATACCTGGCTTCATATGAATATAGGTTTTAATTCTATTAGGTAGCTTATGTGAAATTGGTTGCTGTATCATATGTATATATAAGCCTATATTTAACTTTTTAGAAACTACTACAATGTTTTCCAGAGTAGGTAAGCCATTTTGCATTTCTACCACCAATGTATAAGGGATTGTATGTGTTACTTAATATCCTTACCCACATGTATTCTTGTTTGCTAACTGCCGGAGTGTGATATACCAGAAACAGAATGGCTTTTAAAAGGGGGAATTTATTAAGTTGCAAGTTTACAGTTCTAAAGCTATGTAAGACTATAAAAAACGTCCAAATTAAGGCACCAACAAGAGGTTACCTTCGCTCAAGAAAGGCCAGTGCAGTTCAGGGTTTCTCTCTCAACTGGAAAGACATGTGGCAAATATGGTGACGTCTGTTAGCTTTCTCTCCAGGCTTCTTGTTTCATAAAGCTCCCCCAGGGGCGCTTTGAGGGACCTTGGTTATCTCCAGAGGTCTCAGGTTGCACGGGCTCTGTGGTTCTCGTGGCGCTGTTGCTCTCTCCAAAATGTTTCCTCTTTTAAAGGATTCCAGTAAACTAGTCAAGGCCTACGTGGAATGAGTGGAATCGCATCTCCATCTAATCAGAGGTTAATAACCGCAATTGGGAGAGTCAGATTTCTGTGGAGATAATCTATTCAAATTCCCGATCTAAAGTACTGGCTGGGGATGAAAAGAAACAGCTGCTTCCATGAGGTGGCTTGGGATTAAAACATGACTTTTCTAGGGCACATAATCCTTTCAAACCAGCACAACATGGTATTGTCATTCATTTTAATTTTGGGCCATCTAGTGAGTGTGTAGTAGTATGTAATTGTGGTTTTAATTTGTATTCCCCTAATAATGCTTTTGGCTTTCCATATATTTTTTTTTGTGAAGTGTTTGTTAACTCTTACATTTTTGTGTCTTCTTTCATTGAGTTGTAAGAGGACTTTATACATTCTGGATCCAAGTCCTTTGTTAGATATATGTTTTGCACTAGCAACTGAATTTTAAATTTTGATAAGAAAATGTCTAACTTACTATGTGTTTATTTGAAATACAGAAGATAAAAATGTTATCCAAATAAAATTACAATAAGTGTTTAAGCATGATTTTGTAATCATGTAAGAGAGGGAAGAGGGAGGAAGGAAAATAGAGAAAGTTAGTTCAGGAAAGAGACAAAAGAAATATTGGGGAAAGAGTGAAGTAAGAGTGTAGAAGACAGAAAAGGATTAGAAGAGAGAAGGAAACAAGACTAAAAAGAGAGATGGAATGAGAGAACCTACGAAATGGAAAGAGATCAAAAAACAAATTTGTGTTATGAAGGGAAAAATAAGAATAAGTGTGAAAAGAAAGAAAAAAAAATGCAGGGAGGAGAAAAGGTCACTACTGTTCCTCTGATTTCCCATGTGCTATGTACTGCATCCACTATCCTGTTATCTCATCCCAGTTACCTACTTCTCAAGACCAGCATGCTTCTTGGAAGTCTTTACCTCCTCCTTCTACTTCTCAGCTGGTCACCATTTTATTGCCTTGCTTTCCAAACATCCAAAATAACTGGGTTGTATCTTTTCAGTCTACTGTATAAAATGACAAATTTGAGTTAGTGACCCTGAGCAGGACCTAATCTTTAATATCCAGTTTCACTGTCTATAAACTGGGGATAACAGTAGTACAGGCCTCAATGTTTTCTGTGAAGATTAAATGAAATAATCCATGTAAAGCGATTGTAGTGCTTGGCGCATAGTACTTGGTCAATAAATGTTAGTTGCTTTTATTGTGTGTGTGTGTGTGTCTTGGGAATGGGTGTTATTTCTTAGTTATCTTTCTTTCCCTCTTTGGCTTTTTGCCCATTTTAAAATCTGGGACTATGCTACCAAACTAAAATATTTAAGTGACAAAATATCACAACATGCACCATGCTTCCAAAACTCTGAGATATAAACACAACTGTATTTGTTCATCTGGAATGAAAAGTTGGAAATAATAATAATGAATATTTACATAGGGCTTTAACTTAGAGCATTTTAACATGGTACTGACAGATATTTAGTAGTAGAGAACTTACAGTGTGCAGGACTGGAATTTCCTGGTCTCTAATAGTGAGACGCCAAACCAAACCATGGTTTGATAAATACAGCTGAGGCAGGTGAGAAGTCTGAGCTTTTTATAGTAAATGCAGCACATGAACTCTACTCCTTTCAGGCCAACTGCCTCTGTCTGCCACAATTCACAACATAAAACAGAAGGCAATATTTGGAAGGTTGTTGAGAGTTCACCCTCTTTCCTAATGTAGCCTTTCTCATCTGCTTCTGTCTGAACAGTCACAATGAAAGAAGTTTACTCGCCTGTGATTAATTTGTATTTTTTTGGAATTTTACAATTGCTGACCAATTTTTTCTTATATCGAGCTAAAATTTGCTTTGATCCTTAATCAATATAGGGAAAAAAACCACTCCCTTTTTTACAGGTAGACCTTCAGCTATGTGAGGAGGGATTATGTTTACTCTTAGTTTCCTCACAGTTGGGCAACATTTCCCAGTTCCTACTATTGTTCTAAATAACATGATTTCAGTTTTCTGCCTGCTTGCTTTATTTGTCCAACTCTGGATATACCCTCATTTGTGCCACTTAAATGGGCACCTATAATTGAGTCTAATATTCTGGATGTATAAAATTGAGCCCCTAAATCTGAATGGGTTCCTACTACCTCTGGTTAAGACCCCATCCTTTTATTAGTCAGCCTAAAATGGCTGTATGAGTTTCTTCATCTACCACATCACAGGATTCACTTAATATATTTAAGGTTGGTCATAGACTTTATTGTCCAAACCAGGACATTTTTGAGAGTGAAAGGGGAAATAGTTAATAATTAAGCTTGGGCAACAGGTTAATAATCAGAGCTGTCCTGGGCCTTATGGGGACAAGTAGATATTTATATTAAGCTGAACTCAAGCCTAAGATCTAGGTTTTTGAAAAAAGTTGCAAATATTAATTGCTAATAGCCCTGGTATTCCTCTCTATCATTTATGCGAGAGGTTAAGTTTTCTTTTCTGAACCCAAATGCAGAACTTTATATTTATGCTTGTTAAAGTTTGTATTGATGTTTGTTCTGCAGAGATTATTAAAAAATCTTTATTTTTATCTGTCAAATTAGCTATTCCTCCCTGGTCTGTTTCATCTGAAAATTTGCTAATCTACCCTCCTATTCTTCCCAACCATTGGTAATCTAAAAGTAGCCTTTCCCAGATGCACAGCTCCATTCTGCTTCCCCCTCAGTGAGCTGTCGAACTCTAAGTGATAAGCTGAGCACCAAAGTCTTAGGATATTACCTTTCCAGGTATTTGCACTTTAACAGAGGAGAAAAAAGACTGTAAAACCTTTTAGAGCAGAAAGAGGTAGATACCTAAGGATTGTTTCTCAGGTAACCTGGCCAGAGTGTCCATCTGCAAACAGGTTCTGAGCATCTTCCATGTATGAGATGATAGATGCTGAGCGTAGAGTTACATGCAAACAGGTTAACCTATAAAAGACACCGTCTGATTGGTAGGTGTTACAGTAAAGGTATAGTTCAACGAGAGTAGGGGTAAAAAGGAGGAAGATACTTTTGGAAGGGAATCTTCCTGTTCCATTGTAATTTCCTATGTAAAAATTTAACCAGTCAATTAAAAAAGAAATAGTCTTTGTGGATTTCAAAAGTCATTCATAAAGGGAGGGTGATGGTGGCTCAGTGACAGAGTCCTCACCTGCCATGCTGGAGACCCGGGTTCGTTTCCCGGTGCCTGCCCATGCAAAAAAAAAAAGTCTTTCAGAAAGCAAAGTTCCCTTGATCTTAGTTCCCTATCCTCCTGATTTATTTATTTATATATATATATATATTTATATGTATTTATTTATATATATGTATGTATTTTTCTATTTTCAGTTTCTTTAACCCTAACCTATATATATATATATATGTATAGTCCTTTAGAACAGTGGCTTTCACATTTTTTTTTAAATTAGAAAATAGTTGTTTCTTTTAAGAACATGTACATGGTGGTAAATTTAAAAAGCACAATAGGGAACATATAGAGAAAAGTAAATCTTCGTTTCCACCCTCAGACCCGTCCCCAGCGGCGGTCCCTGTGATTGGTTTCCTCTAGATTGTTCCAGAAATCCATATGCATAATACATGTATATTCATATTCCTCTTTTTTCTTTACATATGTAGGAGCATGTTATACTTATTCTCTTTCACCTTTCCCCCCCACTGAATATATCTTGGAGATCATTCTTTAACAATATGTAGAGATCAGCTTTATGTTTTCCAACAGTGGCATACATTCCATTGAATAGATGTATTGTAGTTTTTTAAATTAGTACCCCGTTAATGCATTTTTCACTTCAAAACATTTTTATTACAACTCGCCAGGAAGAAATACATTTTGCATTGAATTCCCCAGGGTGCGCATGCATACAGGCCAGAAAAAAAAAGCTTACTACTTATAATGCCTCTATTTTCCTTCACTTCCCATCTCATCCCATCCCACCCCTTCCCATCCTACTCCTTCCCGTCCTATCTGGCCCCATCCCATCCCATCCCACCCCGCCATCCCATCCCACCCCCGCCATCCCATCCCACCCCACCATCCCATCCCACCCCCGCCATCCCATCCCACCCCACCATCCCACCTCACCCCCGCCACCCCACCTGTTCTAGTTTGCTAGCTGCCAGAAAGCAACACACCAGAGACAGATTGGCTTTTAATAAAAGGGGATTTATTTTGTTAGTTCTTCAGAGGAAAGGCAGCTAACTTTCGACTGAGGTTCTTTCTTATGTGGGAAGGCACAGGATGGTCTCTGCTGGCCATCTCTCCAGGCCTCTGGGTTCCAACAACTTTCCCTGGGGTGATTCCTTTCTGCATCTCCAAAGGCCTGGGCTGAGCTGCGAGTGCTGAGATGAAGTATGCTGAGCTGCTTGGGCTGTGCTACATTGCGCTCTCTCATTTAAGCACCAGCCAATTAAGTCTAACATCATTCATTGCAGTAGGCATGCCTCCTAGCCGACTGCAGATATAATCAGCAACAGATGAGGTTCATGTACCATTGGCTCATGTCCACAGCAACAGAACTAGGTGCCTTCACCTGACCAAGCTGACAAATGAATCTAACTACCACACCATCCTATTCCATTCCATTCAAAAAGTGCTGATTGAAACCCAGTAAATGGATTTCACAGTCTGGGTTGCATGGCACACATTTTGAAAAGCAGTGTTCTAAAATTGTTGACTGACTCCTAAATAATCTGTGGAGGTAGATGCTTTGTGGTGGTAGTAATAATTATAGAATGCTAGTCTCACTTAAGCAGTAAATCTACAACAATGGTGCTGAATAGGACCTCATGACCTTTTTTGTTCTTGTGGATAAAGTTCTGCTGACAGAGGACCCAGCACAGCAAACTGATTTTTTCAGCTTTCTTGTCTGAGAATAGCAATTAATATGGTACTTGGACAGTGAACTGCAAATCATTCTTGAATCTAACTACCTTTATTACATGGTTATAACTTGGCATAAAAAATTACCATTTTAGCGTTTTTTGTATGTTTGTTATTTTAGGTCGGGAATTGTCATAGAGGCAAGCCTTTATCTATAAAGTTAATTTATCTCTATTAACAGTTTAATTGTTCAGCTATTAGAAAATTATTACTTTCTGGGTGGAGGGCTTGAGGCCATAAAATTCCCTCCCTGCTTAAGACCATAAAATTCTGTGTTTTTGGCTCCCTACTTTGCCAGTTCTTTTTTTTTTTTTAAATATATATATTGAGAAATCTTCACACACACACACAGTCCATACATGGTATGCAATTAGTGGCTTGCAGCATCATCACCTAGTTGTGTATTCATCACCATGATTATTTTTAGAACATTTGCATCACTCCAGAAAAATAAATAAAAAGAAAAAGAAAAAACTCATACATTCCATACCCTTTACCTCTCCCCCTGTTTCAATCTACCCATTTTTTTTACCCTTCATCGCCACCCCCCCATTATTTATTTATTTTTTGTCCTTATTGTTTTACTTAACTGTCCATGACCTGGATAAAAAGAGCATCAGACACAAGGTTTTCACAATCACATAGTCACACTGCAAAAGCTGTATCATTATACAGTCATCTTCAAGAAACATGGCTACTGGAATACAGCTGTACATTTCCAGGCAGTTGCCTTCAGCCTCTCCATTACATCTTGACTAACAAGGTGATATCTATTTAATGCTTAAGAATAACCTCCAGGATAGCCTCTTGACTCTGTTTGGAATCTCTCAGCCATTGACTCTTTATTTTGTCTCAATTCGCTCTTCCCTCTTTCGGTGGAGAAGATTTTCTCAGTTTCTTGGTGCTGAGTCCCAGCTCATTCTAGGATTTCTGTTCCATGTTGCCAAGAAGGTCCACAGCCCTGGGAGTCAGATCCCACGTAGAGAGAGGGAGAGTGGTGAATTTGCTTGTCGTGTTGGCTGAGAGAGGGAGTTGTGTTGGCTGAGAGAGTTAGTTTGCATGGAACTTTTGTAGAATCTCATGTAGTTGTTCTTTAGGGTTAACAGGAATGGTTTTGGTTGGGGTTTGGCAAACCAGGGTAATTAGCAATATCTAGCTGAAGCTTGCATAATAGTAGCCTCCAGAAAAGTCTTTCAACTCTCTTTGAAGTATCTTAGCCACTGATACATTATTCTGTTACATTTCTTTTCTCCCATTTGATCAGGAAGGAATTGTCTATTCTGTGGTACCAGGGCCAGGCTCATCCTTGGGAGTCATCTCCCACATTGCCAGGGTAACTTTCATCCCTGGATGTCATGTCCCATGTAGGGGGAGGGTATGATTTTCCTTGCAGAATTGGGCTTAGAGGGAGAGAGGCCACATCTGAGCAACAAAAGAGGTTTTCTGGAAGCAACTTTAAGGCATAACAATAGGTAGGCTTAGCTTCTCCCCTACAGAAATAAGCTTCATAAGAACAAGCCTCAAGATTAAGGGCTTGGCCTATTGACATGGGAATCCCTAATATTTGAGACAGTATCAGGGTTTTCCCCATTGGTAAAGTTTCATAGTTCCATATTTTTTTCTCCATTCCCTCGAGAGACTTTGCCAATACATTTAAAATATCTGCCCAACATAATCTGTGATGTGTCCAGGTATTATATTAAGCTATACATAATTATAAGACCTCATCCCATTCTAGGCTCCATGTGTTTGCGTTGTTTAAATGAGCTATCCTTATAGTTTTCTTATGGCAAATGTTATGGCTGTTTCATATAATAGTTGGCTGAATGCTCAAATTCAAACTTGGACAAGAATGTAAATTAGCATTAATGCATTTGACTTTTATTTTATCTCCCCACTGTAAATGGTGCAAAATAAAAAGTTTCATTTGATTTTGGTATTTGCCCACTAATGTATGAATCAGATAGTTAATGCCATTGAGATTGAGATTTTGTAACATTTCTATTGATGTTTTCACATTTATTTATTTATATACATGAGGCATATTTCCCATGAAAAACCATTCATTAGTTTCTTTTGAAGTGCTACAACTGTTGCATATATATATATATTTATCTTTATAATATCTCTCTGGAAGTTGTGTCATTTGTCAGGACTGTGGGAACCAAGGCACATTTCACTCTCTGGCCAGTGTATTTTCTACTGGCCAACCTTTCTAAATACCTTAATAAGTGCTTTAATAAATTCCTTAACAATTTAGCCTACAACTGACTAAAATTGCACCTCTTGTGAGGGAAAAATTGTTCACCAAGAGGTGGACATTTAGAAGCCAAACCACTTTTCAGGACACGCAGGCACATCCTTGTTTGTTTTTATAATTTATTTTCATCTGAAGATTCCCTGATGAAGGACCTAAGCAAATCACTTACTCTGAAGCTTTGCTTTATTTCAAAGAAGGGAAGGTTGTATTTTCTCTGAGGCCCATTTGAGCTCTAACATTGTAGTTGTTTACAAACCTGTAAGTAGGAAAGGCTGTTTGTTTCTCTTCCTCTTCCTTTTCAGGAGTCACATAGCTGACATTTGCCTAAAGGAACTTATACTGCTGTCTTCCTGGTTGCCAACCCATGTGTTGTAATTAATTTTAATGTTTCCTAACACATATAATAAGTATTCTTTGGCTTTTATAGCATGCGAGAGGACACCTTCCCTCTTTGATACACTCTCTATGCTTGCCTTGGTCTGCCATCCGTGGAGGTAGATGTTTGGTTTGAAATTTCCAGGCTTAAATAAAACAATTTCCAGGCTTAGACAAAACAAAAACAAAACTCCTTTTGAAATCCTCTAAACATAATGAGTTTTGTACAAACATTGTATGTCAAGATGGACTATTCTAGAAACAGAAAACCAAACAAATTAGAATTACAGTTAGATTTTCAGCAAATGAATGTGTACTTCTCCCTGGAATAATTCTGAATTTTAGTTGCCTCTGCCTAGAGGCCCCTGTCTGCATGTCCCTTATCCTAAGGAGAGTTTTTCTACCATTTCATTTTATCTTTGGGAAGGTAGCTTGCTCATCTGCAGCAGAGACCATTGTCTTCTCTGAGCTCTTCTGAATCTTCTTTGTCTTATAAAGAGACAAAGAGAAGCTTCAGAGGCTCCTTCCCTTCCCATCCTTTGCCTTGTGGACATAAAAAGGTCCTTGACAGCCATGTTCACTATAATCAATAGGAGGCAATTTCACAATTGCATGTACCATGAATGAGACATTTACTTAGTCTTGCTGATGCTTTGATGTACCTTTCCGCATTTAAATCTCACAACATCTTTTGAAGGGGGAAGAGAAATGAAATAGCACGTTTTCTTTCCACCATTACCAAAGGAAGCTGCTGGCCAGGACATAACCTGAGCTTGATGTATAACAGCCCTGAATGGATCCCTCAACACAGTTTCGGGGCTGCAGAAACGGCCTCAGATACAAATATTTGAGAAAATACTTTTACAGGGACGGAGCCGAACATTTTGAAACTATTAAGATAGGTATTATAAGTGGAGGTTTGGACTGATTTTCTGCTGTATTTACTCAAACCTTGTGGGAAGGTCTGTGTTCTAATTTATAGTTTTATGGGCCTTGGATTACATGCCACACGCCATTGGGATGGTTTTCATATTCTTCCCTCACTAGCATTTGTAAGTAGGTTAAAAATGCCACCAATTCTTTTTGTTTAAAGTGAACACTTTTGGGAGGTTTAATTTTTTTCCCACACCTATAAAAAATAAATGCTCTACTGCGAAGCCATTGCTCATAAAAATTGTCTGAGTGGACAGATCACATGTCAGATTGTTAACATTTCCTGAACTTCTGTAATTCTGCAAAACTCTTGGCCTTAGGATTTAAGATTAGGCTTTTTAAAAGTTTGACTCAAATGACTTCCTCTTATTTTTGCATTTGGTGCTTGCACTATGAAGATTTCGAAATGATGAACCTTATAAAAAACAACAATGCTGAACCCATTTCTAGTTGGAGAACCCCCTATAACCTTTCTTAGCAGTATGTACATCTCTAATTTTAGAGAATGAGCAGACTGAGGAACACTAGAGAGGTAGTTTCAGAAGCAGGGAAGGAGGGCGGGTGAGATTGGACAGACTCTGAAATAGCTAAATTCCTCATGCCAGGAAATAGGAGTGTCTAAGGTTCCACCCACACGGGTGCTAGTAATTGTGTTTGCATGTTTTAAGAGCTAGTACGAGGTAATCACATCCTCTGCTCACTGCTGCTTTGTTTTATAAGTCCGAAAATTTTATACAAAAACACTTTGTGGCATCTTAAACCAAAGGGGCAACCCCCTTGCTGGTGGTCAGTCAAGTGTATGCTCAGGTTTAATCAGAGAACTCTACTTCTAGTTCTTCTTTGCTGAGAGCTCTTTACGCATTTAGTCATTTCTTAATATTAGTGAAGCTATTGCTAAATATGAAAGAATGAAGCGATATCACCAAGAATGCTGTATGTTTTTACTAGGGCTTTAAAGTTCACGGAGTGCTTTTACTCAGGTTATCTTTTTGCACATCTCAGCAGCCCTTTGAATTAGGTGTGGCAGGTATTACCAACATTTTTATTATGCAATAAATCTAGAATCAGATGAAATACACGACTAGCCCAAGACTAGGAGGTTTTTTTAAAATGTATTCTAAAGGAGGCAGAAGTAGAATGAAACACATGCACACGCACACACACGCATTCACTAGGGCCGTCAGCACCACCAGCAGCATTTTTACAGAAGTCAGTTTGTGTCCCAAGTTCCCTTTTATTAACCAAAATAGTCCCAGAATACCAGTTCGCACACTGAAGCAGGTACCAGTTAATGTCATCTGTGGGAGGCTGCTGAGGGGGAACCAGAACTTTCAGACCCTGCACATGAAAGCAGCTTTTGGAATCTAAAACTTTGTAATTCAGACAGATAGAGTGGAATGGAAACTTGATCATTTGATCGATTTGGTCATCTCTACTTTCCCTCTCTCTTCATCTTTTCCCACCCCTACATCTAATAGATTGCTAAGCCTGATGGTTCCATGGCTTTGTTCTAAATTTATGTATACCGGACAACTACTGTACGGCCAAATTCAGATCCTCACCATCTCAACACTGGAGTGGGCTTCTGTCTAAACGTGGGCTGCTGGTGCTATTGGACACCGAGAGTCCAAAGGCAAGGGATTTGCCCCTTTGAAATTAGATGCCATAGTGTATCTTGTATAAAATTCTCTAATTGATAAAACAAAACAGCTGTGAGAAGAGGATATGATTACCTTGTAATACTTTTTAAAACACGCAGACACTGACTACTGGCAATGGGCGTTTGTTCACGTCATCTTTCACACGCTGGAAGAGATGTTATTAAATGTGGCATCCTCCTGTGATATCCTAACTCGTTATACAGCGGTAGCCTCAGGACTATGCTCTTGCTTCAATCTTTTTTAAAATTTTGTTTTGTTTTTTCACCACATCACACTGCCTCTCAGATTTCCCTACTGTGTCCTCCCAGGTGTGTGGAAAGTTGGGGAATGGAAGAGCACAGTGGTCAGCTGTGATGGTTTCTACTTCCTGTATCACTTTGGCTGTCAAAGATTCATATCACCTAAAAATGATCATGGTGATGAATACACATCTGTACCATTGTGAGCCATTCATTGTATACTTTGGATGTATTGTATGGTGTGTGAAGATGCCTCAATATGATACATAAAGATTACAAAGAGATTCATATCACAAAGAAGAAATTGTCAAAAGTCAGATAAGGCAGTGAAAGTCACTTACCTTATTTTATTCACTTTCAAAGACCAGGTACCCCATGATAATTAAGTACTTTATGATATAATGATTGTGTTAGCTTGATTTCTTTATAAATGACATTGCTTTAAAAATCTTTAAGAACGGGAGCTGTTAACTGAGTCTGGATAATTATTTGGAAAGAATGTTATGTACAGGGAATTCAATAACTGGGTGGAGGATGGACTAGTGATCTGTGAAGTTCTTTATGCTCCAGTATTCCCAGATTTGGAAATAATATCTATAAGGGAAATTAACGAACTGCTGGCAGCCTTAGTTGCACTGTTTTTGTTTCTTGGTTTGTCACAGACTGCCTTTTCAAGGTGTGCCCTATGAACCGATATTCCGCCCAGAAGCAATATTGGAAAGCTAAGCAAGCCAAACAGGGGAACCACACAGAAGCCGCCTTACTAAAGAAATTACAGGTAAAAACAGAACTCCCAGTTGTCTGGCTTATGATAGACTAAGAACAACGATAGCATAAGATGTATTCATAGCTTTCTAGCTTTGTAATTTCACCCACTACACAGAAATTTAGAATGAATGTAGTAATACATTGGCAGTGGGGGGGATTTTCAAGTTATAGCATGTGACTTTCTTGGTAGGTAGCTGCCATTTTTTAGGGTGTGCCAGACTGATTGAAAGGTTCACATCAAACTGAATGCCAATCCAGAGTCTCTGTAGGAATATCAAATTTATATTTTACTTCACATCATGCTTATATATTTTCCTGAAAGACTATGGGAAAAAAATTGGAAGTCTGTTTTTTTTTTGGTTTGGCCGAGTGTGTCATTAAAATTCTAGTTATTTTCAGAATTGAAAGTGTACTTTAAGACTTTTTGAAATTCACCTATCAACCTGTTGATTTTCCTAGCAATACTCCTTAAAGTAATTTAATAAGACCATAGAACCTAGTACTTTTCTGAAGTTTCCAACATGAAAGCAGCCCAAGATATTCTTGGGCACATTTCAGTGTTATTTTTAGATAATTATCACACTCTGTTATAATCATTTAATGATTGTTTCTCCCTTCCTCAAGCACTAAGAGTAAAGCCACTGGCCTCTTTTATCCATGGTTGTATTCTTTATTCCTAAAAACTATGTATTTATATTCCTTCTCAGTATAGATTTTTATTTATTATGTTTCTACACTGAATATTTGATAATAATTTTATAGCATGCTGCAGAACTGGAACAAAAACAAAATGAATCAGAGAATAAGAAACTGTTGGGAGAAATTGTGAAGTACAGTAATGTTATACAAGTAAGTCTCTAATGTATTTATTTTCTCTTAAAAGAGGTAAATGTAATTTACATTTGGTAGGAGTGCCAAACTGCATTAAAATTTTGGCATTCCTACCAAATAGTTATTCTTTGTCGTGAATTATAGATGTTGTGATATGTTCAGTTGATGTTCAGTACACTCTTTTGCATGTGTGGTGTGTACATATGAAGAAGAGAGCTTACCTACACATGTGTACAACTGTATATTGTTACTCTATCAAAAGAAAGAGAATAGGGAAAGATGATTTCTAATGGATTGTAACATGATAGTTATTTAGAATTATTGGGACAAATGTATAACTTATGATGCTTTATGCTTTCCATTTGTAGAGAAAGGAAAGTTTGCAAATTGTGCTTTTGGAGAGAAATCTTCCTTACATTATTATTAAAAGCTCTACTATTTCAATAAATATGCACACTGTGATTTATCTCAGCTGCATTCCTTTCTTTTGACACATTTTGATCTTTTTTAGCACTTTACTTGGTTATTTGTTAATGTATGCCCCACCTTTGTCTAAAAAGAATGTAAGGCATCTTCAAAACTACATCCCACATAACAAGGTAAGAATGGAAATAAGTACATAGAGCAACTAGGTCAAAGGAAAAATAATGATTGGATAAATAAGGTGAGGGGGTGAGGCATGTTGTTTATACAGCCTATGCTATAAAGTCCAGTAAATTTTGGCTCTCCCTCTCTTGTGCTCACTTAGCTATAAGGGAAGCATAATACATTACAGCACTCACAGATGAGGCCCATACCAAAGAACTAAGTCAGAGGTCGAAAAGCACAACAGTTCCCAGAAGTAAGACCAAAGAAAGGTTTCTTCTATGAACTCTCATAAAGAGGTCGCTATTTAATTTAGTAAACAATAGCCTTAACAACTTCCTTACAATAAACACTATGTGTTGATTCATAAGGCTGTTTTTTAAAATAATATCTCCTGATGTTTTGTTTTAGGGCAATGGCAAAATGCCAGAGCACAGGGCAGTTCAAGTGGTAACTCACAACCACATTTTGATTTAATGTTAAGCGGTGGAAAATGCAGCTTATGTTTTGCCAAATATGTGAAGTGTCTATATTATGTGGTCAGATAGGGGCCAGGCCATGTGCTCTAATCTAAGTGGACCTAAAGAAAGTGGCATCTCTCCAGGAGGGTCTTCAGTGGTTTAAGGTGAAATGAGAACCAGGGGTATAATAAAGGGCTTTTCAAAAAGCTGATTGTTTTCAAAGAAATAACTGCCCTTATTCTGATATAATTTCCTTCTTATATTTTGGGTTTAAAAATGCCCTTCCTTGTTTGAAATGTTTGCTATAATAGACGGGGGATTGCTTTGTTTTTTTTTTTTTCCTTACTTAGTAGAATAATGTTGCCAGAATTTGGCCCATGGAATTAAAAAATCTGAAAAATGGTCCTTCTGCACTCATCTGAGATGGGGTAGAGCCAGCATCCTCTTTTGGGAGTTGCAGAGCCCATGGGGATACACAGCTTTCTAACTCACACAGGAAGAATTAGGGCCCTCAGTGGGCAGGGATGGTTAATAATGCTGAGTGCTCGGTGCATTGTTTCAGTTTATGTGTGTTTCTTCAGTATATTCTGTTTTTGTGGCTGTGCAGGAATTGAGAAAGGAGTCTTAAGGTCTCCCTTAGAAAGAGTGGTTCCATTCTTTTGTTTATCAGTGGAGGAAAATCATTTAGAGATGTCCCCTGGCTTGTTTTCCTCGTGAGCCCGCTTCGGTGTGAACCAGAGTCTGGGTGGGGGCTGGGGCTGGGGAGGTGAGGAGAGAGAGAGGAGAAAGAAGTCAACACAGAGAGATGGAAGTGTGGTGCATAAAGCAGTTCCCTTTTTAAATATCCACTTCAAGCCTTGTTTTGTAGCTATATGATATATATATATGAATATGTAAATGAAATTAGCAGAGGAGATCAAAGAAAAAAATGGTAATCCATGTCTTTTCCTTACAGCTACTGCATATAAAAAGCAACAAATATCTGACTGTCAACAAGAGATTACCCGCTTTACTGGAGAAGAATGCAATGCGTGTGTCTTTGGATGCTGCAGGAAATGAAGGGTCTTGGTTTTATATTCATCCCTTCTGGAAGCTGAGAAGTGAGGGTGACAATGTATGTAAATACAAAATTAAGTGAGAAAAAGTGGGTTCTTAAAGAAAAGCATACCTGATTTAGTGAGAGATTCCAGAAAGTACAGGCAGGAAATATTGTTTTTATGTTAATATCTTTAAAAAGTTAAAAGCATTTATTTATAGTATAGCTGTTCTCAGAAATCATAAAAACACAAAGTTCAGATTTAATTAAAAATATCTTACAGCTGAAATTTGTGTGAAAGAATTTAGGTACCTTTAATATTTGCTGAGGCTTTTGAAAGAGAAACAGTTTGTAACCTTGCCTAATCAGAAGGGAGCCTGGTTGTAAGGCGAAAGCTCTGTGTTTAGGAAACTGTGCCTGCCTCTTTGAATTAATAGATGAGTGCTGTGAATTATGACAGTGTGCCATTACTGGCTCTATGGCCAGTACAGCTGTTTAATAGAAGTGTGATATATGAAGAGCTATTAATTGGCATCTGCTCACTGATGACAATTATATTTAAAATATGTTGTGGAATATGTATATATTGTGTATCATATGAATTTTAGTAGTTACTGTAATGATTTCTGCTACTTCATGTAGTAGGGAATAATAAAAATTAGATGTAATTATTTGATAGGATGATAGTTAAAAATTCTTAAAGCATGAGTGAAGTCCCTAGCATATAGTAACTGCTCAATAAATGCTGGCTGAATTCTGAATATCTTTCCTAAATTGAACACCTTACAAATACAGAGCCAAATGACAATGAAAATAGTTAAGATTTTTGTTTATTAGTATTATGAATTTGAAGCACTATAAAAGTATAATTCTGCCAGCATGTTCTCAATCAAAACATTGATTACATTTTTAGCGTACTGTTTTGGATATTTCTTGTTTTAGAGATATCTCATTTTTATAGTGAATCTATTATTTTTCCAGTGAAATTTGAAGCACAAATTCAATTCCAAGGATGCAAGCTTCATGATTTAATTTGGTTACTAAATTATCTGGTGATATCCTCCTTAGGTAAGGTTTGAGAAAAGCATGGCATGCAGGAATGTAATGCACTTTTAAGTCTTGCATTGGGTTTCCTTAAAAAAATTTAGTCCTTTATTTTGGGCAGTGAGGCATCAAGTGTTATGTGCTGTGAGCATGATTCACATTTTAAGTTCAGTAGGTACCTAATTACAATCAACTCTCAATATTTGGGGGATGATGATGCACTTTGTGAACAGCCCCTGTCCTTTGATTCTCTTTTGTAGAATGCTTGCTTCCCTCCTCTGCCTCTCACCAAATAGTGTCCCTGTCTGTACGTGGTCAATGAAAATCAGACATCCAAAACAAGCAAAACCTGAGCAAAAGTTCTCAAGGATTGTGATGCAGTGATTGGATAAATTGGGACCTTTACATTAGCTGTGGATTTTATTAATTTATTCAGTTTTCTTTATCTGTTCCCAAATGCATTTTCAGAGTTACCAGAGAGTTGACTGTAATGAACTATTTCAAATAATTAGTTTTACCAGAAAGCAGAAAGAAAACAACAAACCACCATCCAAATGCTTTGTCTTGGTTAAAATGGACAATGTTGTTGTTAAAAGCAACATAGAAGTCCTCTTTATGTAGATGTGCTTCATAAAGCATGGCTGAAACAACCTTCCACATTGCTGTTTGCTTAAATAGTTCACTGTTTTAGCTCACCACTGTGTAGCTCATGTGATTAAGGTTAAGAAGGCATAAACACTCTCAGAGCCCTATATTTTCCACATATATAATTGTTTGTAATGCTCATCTTCTTCACCAGGAATAAGTAGCATTTTTCTAAAATGGAAACCTGCTGTATTTTGTTGGAGGCAAACAGAAATATTGTCGCTTTGTAACAGGTGGTTCAATTATTATTGACTTTCTTTGGAAGCATATTAAAGTAAGAAGAAGAAATTGTAAATTCAGAATAATTTAAAATTATATTTTGCTATTTAACAATTTACTCATATTATGACTTAGCTTATAAATATCCAACAAAATGTTCTGCAACCCAGATGAAATGCAAGAATGAAGATATGATGCTCATATCTTCAAAAATCAACAGTTCCTACTACTTAGGCGTGCCCCTATGGAATAACTAATAGAGAGTTGTGGGAAACAAAACAGATTCATGGATTCCTCAACTTTCCACTTTATAGAAAGCCTTTGGTTGGTGCTGAAAAGTTAGAAAATCACTGGGCATAGCCATGCAAAGTATATATATATATCATTTTCATTTATCTTCTCATGATTGAGTAGTTTATTTTTCATTTTCAATTTTGATTTAAGAAGACATTAGTTATTTACCTTGATGGTAAATTTCAGAAGTTAGGTAAGGGGCGCATGGGTGGTTTAGTGGTTAGACTGCCCGCCTTCCATGCGGGAGACCGGGGTTCCATACCTGGACCGTGCACTCAAGAATACAAACAAACAAACAAAAGTTAGGTAAGGCCAAAAAATATTCTTCCAATTAATATGGTCTGCATGAGGAAATGTTAACTCTTAGGCAAAGAGCTTTTACAAACACCAAGTAGATTTTTACAGAAATCTAACCTTAAATTTCTAGCAGAGGTAGGACTAGAACCTTGGTGTTTTGGTTCCTACTGCGGTATTCTTTTTACCATATCAGGTACTGCTCCAAAAGAAGGTAGCTGCTAATAGTTTATTTGCTCACCATTTTGAGCAAAATCCCAGCTAGAATTCTGCATGGCTGTTACACAGAATCAACAGAAGTGCTTCTAGAATTGCCATTTCATAAAAGATGTTTTTGTAGCAGCGTGCATAGTCTGGTAGATCCTAGGATATGGTAGAAAATGACCTCATACACAAGTTCTCTATTAAATATATACAACTTCTCAGAAAGTGTTTAACGCCCTTAGTGAATCAGACCCAATCTACACTCTTCTCAGTCTTCTGAGAATATTACTGAGTTCTATAGTTGCTAAATTATCTAAACAGGTACGAATTCCCTGAGGATAAGGACTATTTCTTACAACCTCTTGTATTCTTCCTGGCACTTCTTACTGTTCTTTTTAATTTTTATTAACAAAAGCAATCAACATATGATATGAACATTCTTTTTTTTCCACATAGTTGTATATTCATCATCATAATCATTTCTTAGAACATTTGCATCAATTCAGAAAAAGATATAAAAAGAAAACAGAAAAAAATTCATACATACCATACCCCTTACCCCTCCCTTTCATTGATCCCTAGCATTTCAATCTACTAAATTTATTTTAACATTTGTTCCCCCTTTCATTTATTTATTTTAAATCCATATGTTTTGCTCATCTGTCCATAAGGTAGATAAAAGAAGCATCAGACACAAAGTTTTCATAATCACACAGTCACATTGCAAAAGTTATATCATTATACAATCATCTTCAAGAAACATGGCTACTGGAACACAGCTCTACATTTTCAGGCAGTTCCCTCCAGCCTCTCTGTTACACCTTAACTAAAAAGGTGATATCTATTTACTGCATCAGAATAACCTCCAGGATAACCTCTCGACTTTGTTTGGAATCTCTCAGCTATTGACACTTTATTTTGTCTCATTTCACTCTTCCCCCTTTCAGTGGAGAAGGTTTTCTCAATCTCTTGGTGCTGAGTCCCAGCTCATTCTAGGATTTCTGTCCCACGTTTAGACAGAAATCCCTGGGAGTCATGTCCCACGTAGAGAGGGAGAGGGTGGTGAGTTTGCTTGTTGTGTTGGCTGGAGAGAGAGGCTACATCTGAGCAACAAAAGGGATTCTCTTGGGGGTGACTGTTAGGCCTAATTTTAAGTAAGCTTAGCCTATCCTTTGTGCGGTTAAGTTCATATGAACAAACCCCAAGATTGGGGGCCCAGTCTATTGCTTTGGTTGTCCCCACTACTTGTGAGAATATCAAGAATTCTCCACTTGGGGAAGTTGAATTTTCCCCCTTTCTCACCATTCCCCCAAGGGGACTTTGCAAATACTTTTTTATTCACCTTTCAAATCCTTCTGGGATTTATCGAGGCATCACTCTGGACAAACCTACAAAATCTCACATCCTACTCAAGGTTCCAAGTACTTATGATGTTCAGTTAAGCTGTCCACATAAGTTATATTAGGAAATGCACTAGCCGAAATATAAATTTTGTACCAAATAAACATTTTTTGCTTTAGTCTCACACATAAGTTAAAGTTTTAAAATATTAATTACCATCTATTTCAACACCTGCAGGATTGACATTCCTATGTTCTTCCTCATGCAAAACATTTTTAAATTTGTACATTTAGTCACCATCATTATACACCCTAGGCATTCCTAGATTATACCATCTCAGTCTTTATCGTGTATCTTTCCTTCTGATTTCATTTGTACCCCCAGGCCTCCTCCCTCTATCATTCTCACATTCAGCTCAGTGTTCTAACATTATTGTGTTGCAGTTAGGTAGTATTGTGCTATCCATTTCTGAGTTTTTACAATTAGTCCCGTTGCACAATCTGTATCCCTTCAGTTACAATTACCCAATATTTACTCTATTTCTATCTCCTGATGACTTCTGTTCTTAACTGAAATTATCCAAGTTCATTCACTAATGCTTGTTATATCATGAGACCATATACTTACTGTTCTTTTTATTTCGTGTGATTGGCTTCTAGTCCATTTTATTTGCAAGTTTTATTCAGCTTGTTGGGAACAAGACTAAGGACCTAGAGATTACTGGACTAGTGTTAGATTCTACTTATGAATACTATTCTCATGAACCCTTGCAAAAGGTTTACTAGATATCAAAAAACATTTTTCTCCATGGCTGCTTAAAAAATATAGAAAACTTAATGCATGGTGTTTTGAAGTAAATGTAACATATGGATTCGCTCAAAGTTTACAGACAACTGTAGTGAAATGTTAAGACTTAAAACAGTGAACATATGTGGAGGCAAAGGTATTGTTTTAATCGAAAGGACATAGCTAAAATATATTATTACATTGAGTAACTTATATAGTATCATAGATAAATGATGGAGATAAGATTAGCTAGCACACCAAATCCAATTGTTCTTTAAGAAATTGGAAGATGAGATATGACAATGTGGCATCAAGTTCCTTACTAAACCAGTAATTTATAGTATATCTGAAAACTCAGACTTCTATATGGCTATGAGACTTGGAGCTGCCTGATTTTATGTGCAATAATTAATGTTTTGTGGTGGATTTTTTTGAGGGGGAGGTGGAAATATGTTCAAGCTGTATTGAATTTTATTTGTTTTTTAATGATTTGATTTTTAAAACAGGTACCAATTCAAGGTTCAAAAGATAGAAAGCTATTTAAAGATATATGGTGAAATTCTCTCTCCCACCCATTTTCTCATCTGCACAATTCCAGTCCCCCTTTCCACAATTAACTACTGGAAGGATTTCTTTATACATATATTCCTCTTTCCTTCCTCTCTCTCTCTGCACCTGTTCTGTCCTCTCCTCTTTTCACTTAACACTGCTTCTTGGTGATCTTTTATTATCAGTATATAGAGAGTTTCCAAGACAATTATTTGTGAATCATAGCATCTTACTGATGGATTTGAAGGGTAGAATAATGAATAGAGAGAGACCAGCCCTATAGACAGTAGAAACTATTTCCACAAACCAAAGAACAACCTACCTTTGCTCCACTGGGGAGCTGGAGTTTTCACTATCTTATCTGAACCTCCAGATATAGTTTGTAACAACAGTAGCACATGTAAATGTGGACACCAGTATATAACCCATAAAATGTTCATTTATTTTGCAGATGTAAAATTCCATCACTTTAAAGTCTTGGTTTAGGTTAAGATACAGGGAAATAGAATGCTGTTTATTCTTACTTCCTGAGTCTTAATTTGTTTTTAGTTCTCTATCAGACTAATTGATTCCAATATTCAGTTGGTATGAAATATGCAAAGAGAAGATTTTGGTTTTCATTTCTGAGATGTTGAGCAATTCTATACATGAGACTATAGGTACTACTGCATAAGGCTCAAATGGAACTTTGCAACACAAGTAACTTTAGTAACTATAAAGTTCATTGTTATCATTCAGAAAGCATCTTCATTTCCCCATAATTTGAGTTATGGATAAAATATTGAAGATAAAGTAAACATTCTTAACAGTTAGCATAGATAAAAATCAGTTCAGGTTTATTTCTCTAAAGCATCCTTTCCTTAACCAATTTTAGTTTTTATTTAGAAACGAGTACTAAATTTAAGGAGCAATATTTTTTTTTGATGTTTAAGATAAGAGTGAACCAGATGCCTAAACACCAAACAATAAACAGATTTCTACAAGGTAATAACATATTTCTGAATTTCCTATATCCAGATAATATTAGTATTGCTTCATTAAATTTCGGAAATTAGAAGGGCCATCAAAGTTACTGGACTTGTCTTTCATTCCAGGGAGACTACAGATGTCAACTATTTCTACTTCTACTTAAAGTGGGTCCAGTATATGGGTAGATTGGTTTTTGCGGCAGATATGTTTTATTCTGTGTCTGCTGTGCTCGTGGCATAAGGCCTCGTGTGGAGGGATAATGACCTATTTATTGGCTTTGCATAAGAAGACCCTACCTGAAATTGAAGGCTAGTAGGAAAACGATCTACCTTAGCTTTGTGAATCCAGACCAATAGGCACTGTGGAGCATGATTGTACGATCACTCATCAGGTCGTTTATTTTCTCAAAGAGCAAAAAGAACAGAAACTGGTAGGGAGGATAAAGGAGACAAGTGTCAGGTCAACAACAAGCACTTCTGTGCAGTTATTTTTAGCTTCAAATCTAGCCCTGAAGGTCCATACAATGTCTCAGTTGCAATTTATTTTTGATTCCTAGATTGTTGTAGGAGATAAAGTTGTTTTGATGCCAGTGAATGCAGGACAGCCACTACATGCAAGCAACATAGAGCTTCTCGATAACCCAGGGTGTAAAGAGGTATGTTCAAGAGAAAAAGGGATGAAATTGTGCATTTTCTCATGGGAGAAAAAAAAAGGTCATTTGGTTTCTTTCATTGTTTTCATGAGGGTACTCCCCATTATGCTAATTAGTATCCCTAAAGTAAATGTAGATAATGATTAACTGGCTATTTCAGTTGGCTGTTGGAAAATTGTCAAGTTGATATATATACTTCATTATTCAAAGTTGACCTTTTTTCTCTTTTTACTAGTTGATGTAATACTTTCTAATATGGAATGCAATCTGTAGCCTTATGACTCTTAACATTTCTTCATTAATAGGTGAATGCTGTTAATTGCAACACTAGCTGGAAAATCACTTTATTTATGAAATACAGTTCCTACCGAGAGGATGTATTAAAAGGAGTAAGTATGCGCTACATAGAACATTTATGGGAGGAATTGAAGGTAGACTTTCTGAACTTCTAGATGCAAAACCTACCTATGTATTCACTGGTTTTCATAATTTAACGTTGTAACTATAAACCTTAATACTTACTATGTTTCAATGAATCACTCCCCTCCTCAATATTTTGCAATGTATAATAATCAGTAAAAGGCAAGTAGCTATCAGAAGGGTCCAAGGTATCAAACCTAGAAAGAAGCACTGGCTTCTCTTGTCTGTTAGCTATCAGAAGGGTCCAGGGTATCAAACTTAGAAAGAGGCACCTGCTTCTCTTGTCTGTTAGTTCAGGATTTTGTTGAAAATACAGTGTTTATCGACTGTTTTTCTAGGGTGATGTTGTTCGATTGTTTCATGCGGAGCAAGAGAAGTTTCTGACTTGTGATGAATATGAGAAAAAACAGCACATTTTCCTTCGTACGACCTTGCGTCAATCAGCCACTTCCGCTACTAGTTCTAAAGCGCTCTGGGAAATAGAGGTGTGTAAATATGCCTGGTTCTTAAAAAATGAATCACAAAGACAAGATTCACTAGGCTGAATGTTTTAATGTTACATTTATGATGGACCTATGAAACAAAGACAGGATTCATTAGGCTGAATGTTTTAATGTTACAAGCTTCATTTATGATGGACCTATAAAACAGAATAAGTTTTGTGAACCAACTTGTGCCCCTTTGTTGTTGTGGCCAATTTGAAAGACTGTTACTTCTCTACCTGCCTTCTCTGGGGTGACTTTCCCTTTCCCTCTCTTTCTGTGAATGTGCGTGTATATGTGTATGTATATAGGTATGTGTATGTCTTTGTATATATACATACCTACATACATATTTTCTATGGGATGTAAGAAACCATAGTTTAATAACAGCATATATGTGGTTTTACTTTAAAACAATTCATTGTAAAATGTTGTCAAGACTGCTCAGACTGAAGGCCATGTTCCTCAAATGGCATTGGCGTTAAGGTAGGGTAGAATGACTCTTTTTGACTGGAAACAGATATCATAATGATACAGTCACCAAAGAGAGCATTTGTTTTTCCTGGAATGCATTTCTTTTGGAATCAGCACACCCATACTTAATAATTCATTCATCCTTTAGTTCAGAAATTATTTCTTAAATGTGCCAATGTCATAGAATAATTAAGAAAATGTGAGGTATGGATTTTTTTTAGAGGAGTTTAGTGTACAGTGAAGAAGATAAGATATACATGATCACCTATGTGTAAGCCAGGCTGTATCTTCCTTCTGAGCAGTGGTTCTCAGCCCTTTCAAACTCTTCAACCCCCTTTAACATCATATATTTTGTGACCCTCTCTCAGAATACTAAAATGAAATTCATTAGGTAATATTCTTAGAATTAAACATTAACATACTGCCAAACTTCTAATATAAAGAAGAAATAAAAGGAAAATAACATGTATTTCAACATGCAAATGATTACTCTAGAAGATATGATATTTGTACCTGTCTTTGATGGGTATGTTTGGATTTGAGAGCAGTAGTAGAAGAAGAGAACCAGAAGATATTTTATATACGCAGTACAGGGAAATGAAAGAGCAGAGGTAAATTTGGGCCTTGAATAAATGCTAGTGTTAGGAGACATAACAGAACAGACTTGTTTGTACTTGATAAAAAAGGAAGAAAATAACCATAATTGAAATAAGAATAACAAGGCAAATACAGATGGTTGAAACAGAAAAAAATGAGGAAGTCTGATGTTTATGCAAATGAGCTGAGCCTATTTATAAATGTGGCATCAAAATAATTCTCTAGTTATGACATGGTTCAGAATAAAAATAAAATCGTAAACAAAGCACATCTTCCATCTTGCTACTCCATTACATATCGAGGCATATATTCAGTCTCTAGTACTCAGAGCGACATTGGAGACCATATCCTTCAATCAGTGACAGGAAATTGAGCAGGCTGGGGAAAACAGCATCCACCAAAGCCAGTATACAAGAGGCCACAGAGGGGAGGGCCGCGGTGGCTCAGCGGGCAAAGTGCTTGCCTGCTATGCCGGAGGACCTCGGTTCGATTCCCGGCCCCAGCCCATGTAACAAAAAACGGAAAAACAAAATACAATAAAAACAAGAAAATGTTTAAAGTTGTTTCCCTTTCTTCCTTCCTTCCTTCCTTCTCTCTGTCTTTCCTTTAAAAAAAAAAAAAAAAAAAGAGGCCACAGAAAAGTTGTGTGGTAGATCCCTGGGGAGAGTATTGGGGTAAGACTGAAAAATAACACACAACCCGAAAATAAGTACAAGATTAAAATATGCATTTTTCACACTATGGATTTCTTATCATTTTGCCCCAAATATTTAAAAATACATGGGATAGCAATAATATTAAATATTATTTTAAAACTTTGTTAATGAAATACAGTGATTTTCCTGTATTTCATGTGTTTCTGCCTATTTAATATTTGGTTCTAAGTCTGTTAAAAGGGGTTAGAATCTTCTCTCATATATTTACTATTAGAATTATAGCTTTTACTGTAACTATGCCACAGCACTTAAAACCTTTCCAACTAAATGCATAACTGGAAGTGCTATAACACATTGAATAGTCAGAATGGAGAGAGCAAGTAAATTATTCAATAATTTTGAGATAATATCTTTAATTCATTTAATTGTCTTTCTCTCCGTAGTGAATTTCTCTTAAAACGGTAGACCTTTCACATAACTTGATGTTAAAAACTTTTAGTATGATTTTATACTAAAATATTAGCAATTTATATGTGTGGTAGGCTGATTTCTGTAGGAGAGGCACAAGATGTAAGATGAGGGACATTTCCTTGTTGCATGCTATATGAATTAAACTTCAGTTAGGAAAATGGAAATCATTCAAGTATTGCAAGTAAAGAAGTATTTAATATAGGAAATTAGGTTTCAACATTATTGGAAAGACTGGAGGAAGAAAAATAGGGTGGGAGAGGTGGTCTTATCTGAAGAATAAGATGAGACTAGAGGCCTCTTTTGTCCTCCCCTAAGCCTGCATGCTCCTCCCCCTGGCTGTGGGACCATCCCCTTCTGGGGTCCTTGCCCACCCACCTGTAGGAGCTGTCCTAGTCTGCTGCTGCCACTGTTAGTGGAGCCCAAAGACAAGCATCCCTTCTACCTTTCTCTGCTTTCCATTCTCGGGGAACGTCTTCAGAAGCCTGCTGGGGAGGCTTCCAGCACCTGTGGAAAGGGAGCACTTAGAAGGGCAGGATGGTGAGGAGCACCGGATACCACTATCTAGGACCTGCTGGATCTCCCCGTGAATTGCAGGACATGTGTGATATTTTGGCCACTGTTCATTAAATGACAATAGGAGCCCCTGCAAAATCAACATGATAAATAGAAACACCCTCTCATTTCTTCAAGATATCCTCTAGGGAGTTTTAACTTCATTGTTAGACCCACTAGGGTATAGGAGCTCTAAGTCAGACCCAGGATAGCCTTCAAGTTATTTGTTAAACCCTTGTAATTATATTCAGTTTGTGTATGTGTGTGTGTGTGTGTGTGTGTGTGTGTGTGTGCGCACGCGCGCATGTGCGACAACGAATAGATTTGATCAGATTCTTAAAGGTAACTGTGACTCCCCAAAAGAAAGAAAAGTTTAAGCATTGGTGGGATCACAGTGGCTGGTGATTAGCAAAAGATTTGTAGTTAGATATTAGTTTTGAGAGCTGGGCCTTGAAGGATAGGTGGATTTTTAGTCACAGGAAAAGTGTTTCTGTAAGACTTTATACTCTTTGAGGCACTTTCATTATTAGGATCTTATTTGACCTGTGGGAGTAAAAGACATAGAACCTGGAGTCCAGCAAAAGGTGTTAGAAAGTTTGATAGGTTTGCATACAGAATTTGAGATTAGGGCAGTATCTGAAGAGTGGTCAACACTAACAAGAATTTGAGGGATAATAGTAAAGAATTACCTTAGCATTCTAAAAGGCCTTATGATATTTAATCTTGACTACAATTCTGTGAATGAACTCCATTTTGTAGATGAAGAAGCAAGGCATGAAGACATTAAATTGCTAGCTGTGATCACAACAATATAATTGGCTGAGTTGTGACTCAAATACAGTCATCTTTGTACTGTAAAACCTGTGCTTTTCTGTTGCCCCATACCACCTGCATTATCAAGTCCATCAGAGGTTCTATTGCCAATTCTGCATTCCCAGCTCTGCCTGGTTGCTCACACCTGGGCTACACCAACATGAAGAACAGGTTATCAATGGACCTGGTGTTAATAAAAAGTTAGTAAAAAGCATACATGCAAGGGGCCAAGAATTAAGTTAAGTTCAGCCTCCAGGGTTTGGCATCTGCAGTTCTCTTTGCCTGCATTTGCAATCCCTCTATGTGCCTGGCTTATTCTCATCTTCACAGTTTCAGCTCACATGTCATCTCCTCAGAGTGATCTGTGCTGATTACCATATCTAAAGTAGCCTTCCCTAGTTAATCATGCACTTGTCAAATCTGATTTATTTGTTTGTATGTTTACTCTCTTCTCCCATAAGAATGAAGGCTCTAGCCTTATTCACTGCTATGTCCTCCTTGCCTAGAAGAGTAATGGGCACATAATAGGCTTTTAGCACAATCATCAGAGTGAATGTTTGAATAACAGATGGGGGAAATCCCACAGTTTCTAGTTTTAGCTGGAGATATGTCTTTAGGAGTAAGGCTGTATTTGCAGATGTAAAGCCTGAGCATCATCTGTCTGCAGCCAGTTAACATAACACGTCTCTTGCTCATGAATGGGGAATTTTGCCCTAGTGTACTCTCATGGAAACAGATTAGATTCTGTGGTCTGCACTAACAGGAGGGTGCTCTGTGTAAACAGTCGGCACTTGCTCACCAGTAATATGAATATTGTCATTACTCTCCTTGTAGGTGGTTCATCATGACCCATGTCGTGGGGGTGCAGGACAATGGAACAGCTTGTTCAGATTTAAACATCTTGCGACTGGGAACTATTTAGCTGCCGAGGTAAGACTGATGGATATAGTGCTGTTGAATCTCTACTCTGAAATAGTGAAATAGGCAGCAGCATTCTCCAAATGAGGTATTTGCAAAACCATCATTATTGTCTGCAAACTTCTGTGTTGGCATATAAATTATTGTAAAAATGTAAATTTGTAGCCAAGGCCTGAAAATAATCATTCTCTTAAAAAACCAACAATAACAACAACGAAACTCTGCAGTATGTTTGCTTGTAAGGGCAAATGTGATGGGGCATCTGTTGGCATATGTATGTGATATGGCATAATCTTTCTATTTAGTTATACTCATATTGCCTGAGTTGTTGGTGGTGCAGTATAACCCAGTGTTTCAGGTTTATCATTTGCCACTCGTTTCCTGGTGGAGAGCTTTTATTTTTCATGCCATTGGAGAGAAAGGGGTTTTCTTCTAGAGACACTGAACTGTCCTAAAACTGTCAATAAAAATGGTAAAAAACAGGGTGGTGTGACAGTGGCTCAATGGCAGAATTCTCGCCTGCCATGCCGGAGACCTGGGTTCGATTCCCAGTGCCTGCCTGTGCCAAAAAACAAACAAACAAAAAACCCCATAGAAAGCCCTTTTCTTTCTTATCTAAAAGCATGTTGATAACTAGATAGATACTGAAGATAGGTAGAAATAACATTATAGAAGATTTAGAAAGGATATGATTAAATTTTGGTCAACTAGTACATTCATAGAGTGGCTGAGTTGGGGTAAGAAATGGGGAGTTAATGCTTAATTGGAAGAGAATTTTTCTTTAAGGGGATGGAAAAGTTTTGATAATGGATGGTGATGTTGGTAGTACAATCTAGTGAACATAACACCACAGAATTATATAATTGAGTGTGGCTAAAAGTGGAAATTTTAGATTGTATATATATTACTAAAATAAAAATTTTATAGAAGTAGTACCTTACAATACAACCAACAAACCCTAATAAGTCGTGAACTACAGTTAATAGTATGATTATAATAATATTGTTTCATCAATTTTTCAATTAGTATAACAAAGATAACACTAATACAAAGCTTTAGTACTAGGGAGTTAGTATTGGTGTTAATACTAGGGAATTTGTGTGAGGGGTGTGTATGAGAAGTCTGTATTAGGAAATTCATGATTTTTCTATAAACCTTCAACTTCTCTAATAAAAAATTAAAAATAAAAGGAATTCATATATGTGAGTTCACATTTCCACAAAAATTGTCTACTTTAAAAATAATTTTGAAGATATTCTTTTTCGAATGTATGAAACTATCCATTCATTCTACTTTCCTCAACTCTATTTCTCCTTTCAGTTGAGTTTCTTCTGGGAGTCTACATTAGAATTTGTTCTTGGAATTTTACATATTACTTCTCTATCTTTTGGTTTTGCAGGTGAGGGAGGGTATGGAAAGAAAGGGAGGGGTGTGAGATGGAGAATTGATGAGAAAAGGATGTGGAGAATGGGCAATGGGTCCTAAAGCCTCTATAAACATATGAGTATGCTGACCTTGTCTAAACTACCATCTAACTCATTACCATCTCCATCCTCTTAATCTGTGATGTTTTTCTTCATGGTACTTCCTACCATCTAAATTATTGTATGTTTTGAATACTTGTGCATTGACTATCTCTGTTAGTAGAATTTAGTCTCCATAAGGACATAGCTTTTGTTTCATCACGGCTGTGTTCCAGTTCCTGGAGCAGTGCTTGGCATAATATGTGGCTCATGGTAAGCTAGTAAGAGAAGTGTCATGATTGATTGAATTTAATGTATGATAAGTAGGTATCATTCTTACATAAATATATATATGAGACACATGATTTCCTGATAACTAAATGAAATATAGCTTTGTAACTTGTGAACTGTTTACACCATAAATGTTTTGAGTTAACTTTTTGGAAAGTATCCCTTTGAAGTAAAATGTAAGCTGTGAAGTAGGGAATTTTATCTAAAATAAGAATTAGATGCCCTTGAAAAGTAAGAAATTAGGATTACAGCCCTCTGGGATCTTGTTTTAGTGGCTCTTTAACTTACTCTTCAGTCAATGGCATTTTAGAGCTACTCATGTTGTTTGGAAAATTGACATGATTTACACATTACTGGGTTTTCTTTATGAATTTCCATAAATAAAACTTGCCAATGATACATTCAAATGATTAGAATATTAAGAATTAAATTAAGTATTAACGAATACCCAAGACCTCAACACATAAATGAGTGAATTAAAATGGAAAAACAGAATGTAAATCATTTCTTGAAAGAAGCTGAAAGATTATCTCTTCACTCTATCCCTAGAGAACACAATTTTAAATATTAGATGCTGTTTTGTCCATTAAGGTGTATTTGGAGGACCTTTTATATTTCCTTTACAATAGTTTTAAAACTTTTCTTTTCACAGCAAGGTGAGAGAAGGAGAATTATGCGCTGAGTATTTATCTGAAAATTGAAAGCTAGGTATTTATTTACTATTGATTTTTAACAGAATTTTTTGGGTGCTTCTCTGTAAAATTCTAATCTTACTTATAAATCATATCCTCAGAATGCTGAAATTCGTAAGTTAAGGTTTGTATTTGCTATGCCAGTTATATTCAAACATGATGGCACAGTTATGTCTCAGGATGGTTGTCCCGCTGATGGGGCAAAATCATGAAATCACAGTGATTGCTGTCATCATTACTTGATAAAAATTTGACTTCCAATCAAGAAACAGGTGTTAACTAGACTCTGTCAGCAATTGAACATCAATGATTTTCCTTTTATTACTTTGCTTTTTAAAAAATGCCATTATTTATGCCACTGAGATCAGGCAGGGGATTCCCAAAATTTTCGGAGTTGCACCCTCCAAACATTATTTGTTTAATTGCATTATATCTTTCTTCTTAGGTATGGAAAGGTATATGACTTTTATTATTTTATTTTTTCACTTTTCCTGTTACTATCTAGCTGTTACCTAAAAAACATGCCTCTTTTCTGGAGATTGTAAATGTAAGAATTGGAAATCATTATGTTTTGGAATTCATAAAAATAAATCTAATCTTTAATATTTCATCCAATCTTCAATATATGTTCGCTAAGTTTCTGATAAATGCACAGTATGGTAGAGAATGCTGCAGGGATAGCACAGGATGTGGAAGATTCAGTCCTTGCACTCAAAGAATTGATCTTCTATTTTAGAAGTTAGTATACAATAAAGAACCACAGATGATAAGCATGTGGGATCACTTAGGGCTAATTATGCGTGCAGGTGGAATTAGATCAGTGATCAAGCAAAGTCAAACAAGGCTTTTGCTTGAGGTGAACTTTTCTCTGGATCTCAAAGTAAGTAATAAAAGAGGTAGCAGAAAAGTAAAAGGACAATCCTTGTAGAAGTTGCCAATGAGTCACGGACAGGGACTTTGTCCAAAGTATAGGTAGCAAATGTAAACAGGGAAGCTTAGCTCAAGGAAGGGGATTATGAAAGAAATTATTGAGTGATAGATCCCTTTGTGTCAGGATTTTGATTGAAGGGTTTGAATAGATCTATTTATAATAGGAATGGAGAAAAGAGTTTGAGAATGGTCATACTCATAGTTACCTAGAAGCTGGGGCTGAGCCGTTGCTTGCAAACACTTGCTAGACACCATTGATAAAGAGTTAAAAAAATCTAGTTTCTACTCTTGAAGAGCTCAGAGTACAGTTTGATAAATACATGATAGCTGTATGAATAGTGACATGCATTTGGGAAATTGCTGAAGTGCCAGACACCTTTGGTAGAGGATGGTAAAGAGGTACAGGGAATGGTCAAGAGTCTGCAGAAGTTGCTGCCTGAAGGATGAGTAAATCAGCTTAAGAAAAGAGATAAAAAGTGTTCAGGCAATAGGGCGGTGCAACAGTGACTCAGTGGTAGACTTCTCCTCTGCATGCTGGAGACCTGTGTTTGATTCCTGGAGCATGCTCATGCCAAAAAAAAAAGATGTGTTCAGGCAATGAGGGTAGCTTGTATACACCAAATAGTGTGTGTGATATCATGGGAACTAGTTTCATGTGGCTAATACTTAGAATGTGTGTGAGTCTGGAAGTGGTGCTAGAAGGTGTGAGAGTAGTAGTGGGATGAGAAATATAGAGAGAGCTAGCTGGTCATTTCAAACCATATGCATTGTGCTAAGGAGAATAGATTTTATGATTTAAAGAGGAGAGTTACAAGTAAAACCCATTACTGTACAGCTGCGTCTCTTGAATGGTAGTCAGTAGCTATATGTTGGCTATTTAAATTAAAATTAGTATTATTGAAATTAAATAAAATGAAAAAGCCAGTTTCTCACTAGCAGTAGTATTTCAAGGGCTCAATAGCCACATTTGTATCAGGTAGCAAGATAAAGAACATTTTTATCACTACAGAGAAAGTTCTAGAGGATAGTGCTACTGTAGAGTGACTGGAGGGCATTGGATTTAGAGGGACGGAGTCCAGTTAGAAGACTGTGTTATGATGCCCTCAAGAAATTAGGAGGATTTGAATCAAGGGAGTGGCAATAGTAATTGGGGAGGGGAAAGGAGTAGAAAGGTTGAAGACCGTTTTAGTGGAATATTAGTCTTTTGAATGTTGGAAGTTAGGAAGTTTGAAGGGTGATCGAACTGGTGATATTATTTACCCAGTTGGGGAAAAGGGTAGGAGGAGCACGGTTGATGAGGGAAATAATCTGTTCAATTGTGAATATGTTTAAATAGAGATGCTTGTAAAATTCCCAGATACTAATGTCTGATAGGCACAGGCTGAACAACTTCTAGAAGTCTGGGGACTGACTGGGGCTGAAGAAGTTGCTCAAGGTCTCCTCAGCATGGATAAGATCGTCTGGAGTGTGAATAGTCATAAGATGTTTGAAGATGGAACCATGAGGGACATCATCTTTTGAAGATGGGCTGACGGCTGGAAGCCTGAGAAAGAGATAGAGAAGGAAAAGCCATGAGGCAACTGGGAAACCAGTTGAGATGAATTGCAAATGCCAAGCAAGGGAGGATAGGGTTTCAAAATGGAGGAAGTGGGCATTTCAGATGTCATTGAAAAGGCAAGGAATAAAGTGTATCTTCTGCGTTTTGCAAGAACATGGTCATTACTGACTTTACTGAGAGGAATTTTAGTGGAAACCAGATTGTAGAGAGTGGAGAAATGACCAGGAGGTCAGGAAGAAATGAACACAAACTGCGTTTTTCAAAGCATGGCCGGGGAAGGGTAGAGTCAGAGCAGTAAGTAGTTCAAAGGGCGTTAGAGTCCTATTAGACAAGAATTTTTTCCCCTTCTTTTGCTGTGAAAAATAACATATATACAAAAAAGCTATAAATTTCAAATTATAGCACTACAGTTAGTTGTAGAACTTATTTCAGATTTAGACAAGATTTTACAACCTATTTTGGAGAAAAAAATAAGATGAATAAGGATTGAGCTGTTTTGTGTTAAAGGGAAGCACTTAGCAGAGGGATAAGATATGCCAGTATGTTATTCTCTTTTCCCTCAACTTTTCCCACCTCCAACAGTCATATTTATAATCTAAAATATTACTTTAATGTACCCTGAAAATTAGATTATGCAATCCTTGAATTGCCTTTGAGTTTATGAAATTTATATTGGCTGATGTTGCAAAGTGTCTAGTGTAGTGGGGAAAATTCTGCTGTTTACAGTATATCTGACTTTAAGCAGATAGTGACCCTCACTAACTTCAGTTCCCTTGTGTGTGAAAAAGGTGATACTATATAACACATGGGATTATTCTGGGATTAAAGTAGTTAGGGAGTGAACAGCACCTTGCACATGAAAGGTGCTCAATGAATGTTAACTCCCTTTACTTTTAAGGAGAAGAAGTAGAGAGAAAATAAGATAGTATCTGTTTATTATTATTCTTATTATTCAGAACTGGTATTTATTTGCCAGTCAGATAACTCAAGGGGGAAAAATGTTCAGGGGAAAAGTTCAGTTACTTAATCTGTCTGTCTGGAAAAGATTATCTGCTATATTTCCCTGTTTTGACATAGGAAATACTGCCTTGAAGTGGCATTGAAATATCCTTCCAATAAAATCCCATGCTTTGTTGGGCATAGCACACAAAACAAGTTCCTTCTATAATCTCTAAAATAGACATTTTTGATGAGATTACTCCTAATCAATAAGGTAAAGTCTGTTGAGTGGTTGTCTCAGAGTGAAGCTGAAAAGACTATCCATACCTTGGATTATTTAAAAAATGTAATGTACATTGCTTTCATTTCTCTAAATTCTATTGCTAAAATTTCCTACAGCACAAATGAAGATTATTTTGGATAACTTGGAATGGTTTTCTGTTGCCAACAAATCTGAGTTTAACTCAGACTATTGTACACTAATTTATTTTATGCCATTGCAATATAGTGTAGTTAGAATTCATTGAAGATTTTAGAATCTTAAATGGCTTTTGATCCTGATTAATGCCAAAGTTATTCTCTACATAACAGATGAGATATTTTAGAAGTCTCCTATGTATGGAAGTAATGCTTGTAGACCATTTCCTTGGACTTATCATGGTTTCCTGTTATATATGCATTTATTTAATCAGTCATTTACTGTGTATATCTAACCAATGTCTGTTTTATTTCTCTGAAGGAAGGGCCCATGCCTGTTTTGCTCACTGCAAGATTACCTGTATCTAGAACAGTGTTTGGCATTAATTTGCGTTCAGTAAATATTAGATGAACAGATGGTTGAATTATAGGGACTGCGAGGTCATGAAGTCTAACAATTTCCCTTCGCAGGAAAGGAAACTGAGACTCAAAGAGGTGATTGTTTTGTCCAAAGTGAAAAAAGAAGACAATAATAGTATTGGGGTTGAATACTAGGCTTGTACCCCTTCATCTACCTCAGTGTACTGGTTCTCATCTGAGGGTGATTTTGCCCATTATGGGACATTTGGCAATGTCTGAAGACATTTTTATCATCACAGTTGGGGGCAGAATGCTGCTGGCATCTCACTGGGTAGAGGCCAGGCATGCAGCTAAACATCCTACAAAGCAAGGACAGCTCCCCCCACACCCCCCCAAACAAAAATTTAACCTTCCCAAAATGCCAGTTATTTTCAATATTGGGAAACCCTGATCTAGATGATACTGAAATTACATAATCATTTATTGAATACTCACAAGGAAGAGGCACTATTTTGATTTTGTGAAGAAAATAAAAATTATTGACTTTTGGTCCTTGTCCTCTAAGAATTTGCAATCTAGAGGAGTATGAAATTAATTCAGTAACTAGGACATTGAGATCTCTTTTTAAATTGCTTCTGTCATGCATATACATCTGAAACAATTGTTTGTGTAATGTTTAAATTACTAACATTTGTAGGTGACCATGATAAATCTCCTAATAAGTTTAAAGATTGCAATCCATCAAATTAAGCACAAGTGAGAAAAAAGACGTAAAATTTTATTTACAGATATAATGCTTAAACATGATATTGTATCCTAACAACCACTGACTAGTGGGTAAGTTATTTTTTAAAAATGTAATAAGCCTAATGTCTGTGTAGAAATGAAAAGTCGGGGAGGAGCCAGCCCGGGTGCCAGGAGATGCTACCTCTTTTAAGTAGCCCTTTTCTTGATTTGGCACTCGCACTGTTATTGCAGTCATTTGTTCTCTGGAGCTTTGAGAAAGATGTTTCTGTTATTTTTTTTGCTGGTTATTCAAAGCTTCTGAGAGGGTCAGAACCCCGAGCATAGCACTCCACTGTTTTGATTAGGGCGAAGTTTAAGTCCTATTTTTGAGAAATATACAATGCTAGAATCCATGGAGACAACATCGAGCAAGGCACTTAATTATGAATCAGGCAATACAGACATTTGAGGATTGGTCAGATAATGCATTATAGAACTGTATTAAATGTTAATGTTTCTCATAACCTGTATAAAAGTAAATTGGTGCATTATTAGGCTTTCTCCCTGTAATGTCGGTTCCTTTGTGTGACATGCATGTAAGTAGGTGATGTGAGGGAAAGGTAAACACTTGTATATTTTTGCCTTAGACAGCACAGCTATCCGCACATTCATGGCCATTTCCCATGGTTCTTGTATTACTTGTATTACCTATTGGTGCAGGAAAGTTCGCAGCTATGACTACAGGGGAGAGAGTATTTTTATCATGTTTTGAATAGGTAAATAGTTCTTACGCAGGCATGGAAGATTATAAATCAAGTGTCACAATTTTTGCTTCACTGCTTCTTCCATTTTCTTTCTTTGGATTTTATTAAAGTTATAATTTGATGGTCTTTTCTAAAACATTTTAGATACAGTAATGCTAACTATTTTTCCCAATATACGCCCCCTATTGTTGACACTTTGCATTAGTGTTATACCTTTGTTATAACTGATGAAAGAATATTAAAGTAGTACTGTTAATTATAGTTTGTTTACATTAGGTAAATTATTTTTTTCCATACACCATCCTAATATTAATTCCTTCTATTAATGTTGCACATTTGGTATAATTCATGAAATAGCATTCTTACACTTGTACTATTAACCCCAGTTCATTGTCCAAAACAGATTCACTGTGTTATAAGTCCCATTTTTATCTTCTTTCATTCTATTAACATACATGACCCAAAACTTCCTCTTTCAATCATATTCACATACATAATTCAGCACTATTAATTATACTCATAATGTGGTACCATCACTACCATCAATTTCAAATGTTTAAGATCAACCTAAATAGAAATTCTGCACAAATTAAGCATCAACTCCCCATTCTATACTCTCAAATCCTCTGATAACAATCTGTATTCTAGATTCTGACACTCTGAGCTTGCTTATTTTAATTGTTCATATCAGTGAGATCATGCAATATTTGTCCTTTTGTGCCTGGTTTATTTCATTCAGCATAATATCCTCAAGGTTCATCCATGTTTTCTCATGCATCAGGACCTCATTCTTAATTATAGTTTAGTAATGTCCTGTTGTGTGTATACACCACATTTTGTTTTTCCATTCATCAGTTGATGGACACTTGGGTTGCTTCCATAATTTGTAAATAATGCTGCTATAAACATTGGTGTGCAAATGTCTGAGTCTCTGTTTTTAGTTCTGGGTATATACCTGGTAGCAAGATTGCCAGATCATATGGCAAATCTATACTTAGCTTCGTGAGCAACCGCCAAACTGTCTTCCACAGTGGCTTCACCAATTTTACATTCCCAAAAGCAGTGCCTAAGTGTTTTTATTTCTCCACACCCTTCCTACACTTGTAGTTTTGTTTTTTATTAATGGCCATTCTAGTCATTGTGGTTTTGATTTGTATTTCCCTAACAGCTAGTGATGTTGAGCATCTTTTCATGTGCTTTTTAGTTATTTGTATTTCCTCTTAAGAGATTTATCTATTCAAGTCTTTTGCCTATTTTTATAATTGGATGGTTTCTCTCTTTTTTGTTGAATTGTGGAATTTCTTTATATATTCTGGATATCAAACCCTTAACAGATATGTGGTTTCCAAATATTTTCTCCCACTGAGTAGGTTATTTTTTCCCTTTCTTGACAAAGTTCTTTGCAGAAAAGTTTATAATTTTGAGGAGGTCCTATTTATCTATTGTTTCTTTTGTTGCTTATGCTTTAGGTGTAAAGTCTAAGAAACCATTGCCTACCATAAGGTCTTGAAGATGCTTTCCTACATTTCTTCTAGGAATTTATGGTCCTGGTTCTTATATTTAGGTCTTCAAACCATTTTGAGTTAATTTTTGTGTAAGGTATGAGGTAGGTGTCCTCTTTAATTTTTTTGCATATGGATATATGTAGTTCCCTCAGGACCATTTATTGAAGAGACTATTCTTTCCTAGTTGAGTGGATTTGGCAGCCTTATCAAATATCAATCGGCCATAGATATGAGAGTCTATTTCTGAAGTCTCAGTTTGATTCCATTGGTTGATATATCTAACCTTTATGTCAATATCATGTTTTGCTCACACTGTAGTTTTGTAATATGCTTTAAGGTCAGGCAGTGTAAGTCTCCCATCTTTTTTCTTCTTTTTCAAGAAGTTACTGGCTACTTGGTGCCCCTTAACTTTCAGCATAAATCTGATTATTGGCTTTATATTTCTGCAAAGAAGCTTGGTGTAAATTTGATTGGGATTGTGTTGAATCTTTAAATCAATTTGGATAGAATTGATATCTTAGTTTTCCAAGCCATGAACATGGAATGTGCTTCCATTTATTTAGGTTTTCTTTGATTTCTTTTAGCAATATTTTGTAGTTTTCTGTAAATAAGACCTTTACATCTTTGATTAAATTTATTCCTAGATAGATGATTCTTTTAGTTGCTATTGTAAATGGAATTTTTTTCGTATTTTCTTCCTCAGATTGCTCATTACTAGTGTATAGAAACACTGCCAATTTTTATATGTTATCCCAAATCCTGACACTTGGTTAACCTCATTTATTAGCTCTAGTAGCTTTGCTGTAGTTTTTTTTTTTCTTTTTTTGACTTTCTATATATAGGATCATGCCTTCTGCAAATAGTGAAAATGTGTTGTTTAACATTCATATTTCCAGTTATCCACCTATTATTGATTCCCAACTTCATTTATTGTGGTCAGAGAAAGTGCTTTATATAATTTCAATCTTTTTTTTTTAAAAAACTTATTGTGACTTGTTTTGTGATTCAATGTGTGTTCTGTTCTGTTAAATGATCCATACGCACTTGAGAAAAACATATATCCTATGTTTGAGGGTGCAATGTTCTGTATATGTCTCTTAGGTCTAGTTCACTTGTCAAGTTCTCTGTTACCTTTTTGTACTTTTGTCTTGATGTTCTATCTATGGATGACGTGGTGCATTGAAGTCTTCAACTATTATTGAAGCTAAATCTATTTCTTCCTTTAGTGCTGTCAGTGTTTTCCTCATGTATTTTTGGCTCCTTCATCTGGTGTATAAATATTTATGATTGATATTTCTTCTTAGTGATTTGCCACTTTTATAATGTTTGCTCTTTGTCTTTTGTTGTTTTGCATTTCAGGACTGTTTTGTCTGATATTAGTATAGCTACCTCAGCTCTTTTTTGTTTACTGTTTGCATGGAGTATGTTTTTCCATCTTTTTACTGTCAACCTGTTGGTGTATATGTGTCTAAGGTAGACTACATATAGTTGGATTTTATGTTTTTTTATCCATTCTGGCAATCTGTGTCTTTTGACTGGGTAGTTTCATCCATTAACGTTCAATGTTATTACTGTAAATGCAGTACTTACTTCAGCAATTTTGTCCTTTGGTTTTTATATGTCATATCTTATTTTTGTCTCTCATTTTACCCCTTTAGTTACTCTTACCGATAATTTTCATTTCTATACTCTTCCAAACCTCTGTCTCCTGTCTCTTCCTTTCAGCTTGCAGAAGTCCCTTTAGTGTTACTTGCAGGGAATGTTTCTTGTTGATAAACTCTATTGATTTCTGTTTGTCTGTGAATATTTTAAACTCCCCCTCATTTTTGGAGGACAGTTTTGTCAGATAAAGAATTCTTGGCTGGAAATTTTTTTCTTTCATTATCTTAAATATATTATACCACTTATATTTTGATCTCCATGGTTTAGATGAGAAATTGACACTTGGCCCTATTGTGTTTCCCTTGTATATGACAAATCACTTTTTTCTTGTTGCTTTCAGGATACTCTTTCTGTCTTAGGCACTGAAATTCTTATTATTATGTGTCTCAGAACGGGTGTATCTGAATTTATTCTGTTTGGAGTAGTGGTACTTCTGCAACATATTTGTCTATGTCCCTCAGAAGAATTGGAAAATTTTCTACCATTATTTTCTCACGTATTCTTTCTGCCCTTTTCCTTTTCCTTTTCCTTCTGGGACACTCACGACTCATATGTTTGTGTACTTTGTGCTGTCATTCAAATCCATGAGATCCTGCCAAAGCTTTTTGTTTCTTTTCTCTATTTGTTTTCTGTCTGTAAGATTTTGATTGTCCTGTCTTCTAGTTCACTGATTCTTTCTTTTGCTTATTCAGATTTGCTATTGTATGACTATAGTGTGTTTTTAATCTCTTATATTGTGCCTTTCATTCCTATAATTTCTGGTTTGTTTCTTTTTATACTTTCAAATTCTTTTTTATGTTTACTCAGTCTTCTTAACATCCTTTATTGCTTTTACCATATTTTGCTTTCATCTTCTTGAATTCATTTAGAAGACTTGTTTCAACATCTTTGATCAGTTTCAAATTCTGTGTCTCCTCCAAGGTTTTAACATAACTTAAACTTATGTTGTAACTTTGACTGGGCTCTATCCTCCCATTTCTTAGTATGACTTGTAATTTTTTCCTGATGTCTTGGCATCTCATTATCTCAATGAGTTTAATCTGAAGGTCAGTTTCTGTTTCTTGCTGCGTATGTTATTGTTGACTGGCTATGTTTTAAGGCTCTTCTTTGACACTTGGTTCAACTTTGACACTTGGTAGACTTTTAGAATAGCCCTTGTTTAACTTATGAGATTTTTCAGCTCTTCATTTGATTCTTGCCTGGGATAATCAGTACAATTTTTAATAATGCATGTTTTATGTAATTGTTTCAACCCCCAGGGGAATGATTCCTTTACTCTTTTCCTTCTCTGGGATCTTGATCTATTCTGTTTGTTTTTGTATGCCTGTGTAGTTTTTCTTTTTTACACTTATCTCATTGTCCCTAGCTCCTTTTGCCTAGAGTCAAATTCTGCAAGGAAAGTTACCCTGGAGATGATTTTCCCAAGTCAGGATTTCCCAACCTAAATGGGGCCAGGCATGCATGAAGGAGTGCAGACTGGCACCACAGTGACTTGGGGAGAGGATTAGGAAAGACATCAGAAATCCTTTGTGATGGCTCCCTGGTGCTTCACTTTCTTGGCTTGCTTGGCACATAGCACCCTTCAGCAAACTGCTCCCCACACAGGATGTATTGTGCGGTTAAATGTCCATGGCCCTCTGTCCCTGTGTAGGGTGGGGTTGAAACAATGACTACCGCTGCATTTGTTGGGGCAAATTGAAACAGTAGCTCAGAGCCTGGACACAGTGATCCTAATTCCCTAGCCAAAAACCATGATTGGTGTTCAGCCATGTCCCCATGTTCCACATTCTTGGGGAAGAGGATTTTTATTTTCCTTTCTGACAGCAGCACTTAGCCATGGATTGGATCCCAAGGCAGCCTGCCCTGAGAATGGGGGATGGAGGTCAGCAGGCACCACATGGAGGGAGCTAGCTACTCATTGTCTTTTAACACCGTTTATCTACTTATTCTCCCTGCTTTCTCTGGCCACTTATCAGTGTTCTTTTGGCCTCTGAACCTCTAGAGCAGTTGTTTCAGACAGTTCCTGCCTGTTACTAGCTGTTTTGGCAGAAGGAGAGAGTCCTGGAGCCCCTTAGTATACCATCTTCCCTGGTAGTCCAAATTAATTTTTATTTGATAAAGATTTTATATTACCTTTTTGAAGACTAGTTTATTTGTTTGTAGGTGGGCAAAATTTCCACCAGATGGCAGTAAACTCTTACTTCCTAACATTTCAAAATTCATTAGTTGAAACTTAGTATGTTATTTTAGAATCTTATGTGTACTAGGGATGTAGTTTTAAATTTCCATGTATTTAACTATCTATCAAATGTATTACCATAATATATGTAAAAGGCTTGGTTTATATGTTTGTATATTATATGTATATATACATATACATAAATACATATACACATCCATATATAGCAGACCCTACACACGCACACTCACAAATATCATGTAGAAAAATATAAATCATTCCTGGCACACATAGTCACCCAGTAAAGGTTATTTTTCGCTTTTTTTTTCTTTCTGGACTTATCAATTAGATTACTAGATTGCTCCTGAAATGCCAGCTATTCGAAGGAGGTCCAGACATGTATCATTATTTTTAAATGATGATGATATAACTTTAATGTTATATAGAATAAAAATTTATCAAAACACATTTCGTTAAAAAGTTTTTTCCCCCTAAAGGAAATGGACATATATTCTTGACTTGAAAGTTCTCGGTCTGCTTATTGTTCTCCTGGTAGATGGAATGTTGTAGGTGTTTTTTATTTGATTGTTGTACCATCACAGTTTACACTGTCTAGGTGTTTATGATATTACTCTCTCCCTCTGACTGTACAATACTTGGCTTCTTTCTATTCTGCTTCCTGCCATTTTAATGAGGACTCTGTTCCAAGGTTAGTAGTCAGTACTTGCTCTTTAAATTCTTTCCAAGTCACCCGCATCTATGTTTGCAGGGAGCCATGAATTTGGTCTTGGATGTCCCACTGCCATTTAAACTCAATAAATGTATCTAGGATTTAATTGTTTCCCCACAAAAAAATAGCTTTTTCTTAGTTCAGAGTTAGAAACTTGAGTCATGATAAACCTGTTCCTCTCTCAGTTTATACATTCAGATTCTATGTATTCTATGCAGAATCTTTCACATCCATTTTTTTTTTCCTTTCCATTTCAGCATACTATCTTTATTTGGGTCCTCCCACCACTTACTTGAACCACTGCCCTTGGCTGCTTTGTCTCTTCATCATCTTTCTTCATCTCCTGGTAACCACTGCCAGTTAGGGATTTTTAATGTACTGTTCTGCAGACATTTCCAATGATAACCTAAATCTTTTTGGATAAGCTCTAGCTCCATACTATGGTTTAAAGGCTCCATGGTCTTGGGTGGCCTTCCCTGTACCTTGGACCACCCACAGCTCCTCCATAGAGGGAGGCAGGAGGGAAGAGGTTTAGCTTTGGAACCCATCAGTCCTAGATGGGTTCCTAGATGGCTACTGTCCAGTGTGTGACGTTGCCTAGTGTGCTTTACTTTGTGTTCCTCAGGTATCTTATCTGTGAAGTGGGATTAAGAATTCCCCACTCATAGGATAACTGTAAAGTCAATTGAATGGACCTTTAAGAGCATATACAAGGTATGCAATAAATGACATTTATGGGTCTTTTCTGAGCAAGTCTCATTTCTTACCTGGGTAACATTCAGTCTTTCTGGACTGCCTGTCATCTTCATCTTCACTCCTCTGCCAGTTAAAGATCTACCCATCCTTCACATCTCATCTCAGATGCTACCTTTTCCATGAATAAATCTTGAATAAAGTTTCTCACCATAGATACCTCCTTCCTCTGACCTATATTATTCATAAATTATTAATTCCTATCTTATATCTCTTGTCACATTTTATTTTTGATCACAGCTAGCTGTAGTTAGTTCTTATTTCCCCTCCTAGGTTGTTAAGTCTTGTGATCAAGTATCATATTTTTTTGTCTTTGCTAAAATAGCATATGTGGCAATTCCTTGCCCATTATATATGTTGTATTAATATTTATTGAGTAAATGATTAAAAAACATATTGGTTCTGTTTTTACAAATGCAAGATTTATACACACACACACACACTTTTTTTTTTTTGCATGGTCAGGCACTGGGAATCGACCCCAGGTCTCCAGCATGGCAGGTGAGAACACTGCCACTGAGCCACCATGACCTGCCCAATTTATTTTTAATCTAAGGAAATATTTCCTTTTAAGTCCTAAAAGATTCAGTGACCTCTTTATGACCATATTTCCACCCTTCTTTAAAAATATTTCTTTCAATTCATTTTTAGTTCAATTAATTTAATGATTATTATTGTTATTACTTTTAGTAAAGGAGAGCAACAATATAATATAAAAAATAACTTTATTTGGCCTTGAAATAGTTAATAATGTTGAATTTAAATGGCCATAAGTTTGGACAACTCCTCCTCTTTTCTTCTTCCTCTTCATAATAATAATAGTATTATTATAACATTTTACTGAATTTACTGAAGTAATAATACTCTATTAATTACTGAAAAACACATACATTGCAGCCTGAAAGACACAAGGTGAGGCAAAATCTAACTCATTGGCACCATGTTTAGTATTGTTGCCAAAGACATGAATATGTAAAATTCATCGATGTATGGTTAGTGTGATTTGGGTTTAATCATATCCTTTTTCTCATTGTACAGATGAGAACGCTGAGTTCCATAGGTGGATAAGTGACCTTTCCTAAGGCCTGTGGTGTTTCCTTACAGAGCAGAGTCTGGAACCCAGTTTACCCGGCCTTCAGTCAGGGATTGAACTGGGTGATTTTAAATGGGTGAAATATCTGAGGACTGGATTTTAGAAAATAACAGTTGTCTTTGGGGTAGGATATGATTTAGGATTCTGAGGGCAAACAGTTATTTTTGAGTTTGCTTTATGTATGTTAATTACTATTTCTGTAGATATTTTAGTTTTAGATATGTCACAGTTTCTAGCATGAACTTCCTTTCCATTGTCTTAGACACGCTAGTCTAATGCTTATGGAATGAAAACTTTGACCATAAGGTATATCCTTGGTTACACATGCTATATAGCTTTTAGATATAATTTAGTTAAAATTTTAGTATGGATTTGTGTTTTTAATTTAAAAGAGAGGTCTAAATTCTCCAAACTGAAAACAAATATATATATAAAAAATGATAATAAATACAATAAAATAAATGAATAAATACATACACAAATAAAATAAGGTGAGTAAGTCCTTCTGGGCACCACAGTGAAACTGTTACTGCCAAACAAAAGTGTGTCTTTTGGGTTTGATTAATGAGTTAACAGTAGGCTGGTTAATTCACTGTCTTTGGCCCTCTACCTTTCGCTCTTTGATTCCAAAAGCAAGATTATTTAGTTTTGGAACTAATTTTATTACCCAAAATTCAGGGTATAATTTAAGGAGCCCAAGGTAAAAAGTATCGTCATAGAAAAATAAAGCTGAGCCTCAGATCACCGCAGTTGCTGGTTTTAGCATTACCAGGCCACTTGGAATCGGACCTGCCCTCTTACTCTCCTAGTATGCCGGTTGTAAAAATGGAAAGATTGCTGTCGTGTGACTCTTGACCTGGATTGTACTTTCTACCCACTCCCCTCTCTTCTACCCCACCCCAGACCTAGAGTTGTGTCCTGCCCTGGAACTGCTGTCCCAATTCCGGGATCCTGACATGTCCCTGATGCCGTTCCCTTCCTTGTCTGGATGCTGAGCTTCCTCTGCTTTTGGAACTTTCTTGGCTCTTGCCCTGCCTTAGTGCATCTGTCTAGTCCCCTGGTCCTACCCATTTACAGTTTATCAGTTTTATTACTGTTGAGCTCTAGTTCTGATTCATGTATGGATAACTAAAAGGAATAACTGCATGGCATGCATATTCTTATTTTTTTCCTATCACAATGATTTTGCCCATTAAGAAATCAACATCTTTTTAGTCAATAAATGTGTGTTGAGTGCCTACTATGTATCTGGCACTATTTTTGTTCTGAGGATATAACAATTTACAAAATAGACAAGAATTCTTGCTTTTGCGGCACTTACATCCTAGTGATACTTATACTAATTAGCATTTTCTTCCTTATTCCAATGTATGAGTGAGTAAGAAATTGTTAATGCCATTATTATACTGATTGGCCTAGAACAGTGCTCGGTACATAGTAGGTTTGCAATTAGCTGAATGAATGGGACTCTGGAGCCTATACATGTAATTGGCCAAGTTCTGCCGTGATTCATGCCACCAGAGTCAATTTAATTTTCAGGTCATTTATTCTCACCTTGAAGATATTTAGCTCAGTTGAATAAACTGATTGGTAGTCATGCATATACATTGCAAAGTTGTTTGTCTCATAATCATTTCCAGTGGTCATAATTATTTATCCTTCTTCTCAATCTCACTCTTCAAAAAAATATGTTAATATTAGGGAGAATTTCACTGCTTCTGAGAAGTGAAAAGAACATCCCTTCTTCAAATCTTACAGCAAGATTTTTCTTACTTTGCTTTGATACTCATAAAAACAGCATGTTCCCTAAAACTGAAGAACTGTGTTTTGCCAGTCAGAAGAGTTTTCAGGTCTTTTTATTCTGTTTCTCTGGATTTTCCTCCTTTCTTTGATCAATACTTAAGATGTAGAATAAAACGAATGTATACTCTTATTACCATGGCAAACAGTTTTATCTCATAAGATAAAATCGGCATCAATTTCATTAGGCTGTCTTTTGAAAAGAATTTAGTGTTGCAAAAATCTCAACAGGATATAATTTCTAAAAACACATCTAAGTAGTTTTGAACTTAGATTTTTAAATAGAGATTTAGATTTTATTATAAATGATATTAAACATATTGTAACTCAGTACAGATCCACAGGGCTTTTTTTGAACAGCTTCCAAGTTTTACATTTGTCTGAGAAAGAATTACCATCTTTGAGATACAAAATCAGGTTGTGTGAACATTTTCCCTCCTTAATATCTGTATTCTTTTTATATCCAAAATAAGTGATTAATGGAGATTAGAGATATTAAAGAGTAAATTTGTAATCTTCTGTGTTTGTTGACTTGATGAACAAGTGTGCCCTCAATGAGATATTATATATGAAAGCATTTATTAAAACTATAAATAACTTACCTTATTGTGGTTTCCTCCTTCAATCTGGCCTTTACTGCATGGTCAGAAACAAAGGACTGGGCTCTGGAAGGGCTCACTGTTGGACTGCGTGTTATTTCTTGTGCCCTTAAGAAACCACACTAGTTTGTTAAGTGTAGGTAATATACCCTAGGGGAATAAGTTTTTTCATGAATTTGGCATGGGGTCCGATATTTTGAATGAGAGCATCGTGCTTACCTTTCTAAGTAGACAATGGAATTGGTAAGCTTACACTACATGGACAAGCTAGTGAGGTATTTGCACCCTTACCACTCTGCCTGGGGCAAAACAATGGGATTTAGTGGCAAAAAGCCAGTTTCTACGATGGTTGGTATGCTCTAAACTAAAATTGCTGTGGGAGATAATATGAAACTTACCTTGTATTGCCAAGTTGTTTGGCATACTTTTTTTTTTTTTTTTTGCTGCCACACTCACTGAAGCAAATACCAGTTGCAATTTTCTTGATCAGTTTCTGGCACATAGATTAATCTGTGAATCCTTCAAGGGCAGGGTTTAGCCTACTAGATATCTTACAGTAAAATTGTGGTCCACTTCTAACATGAAATTAGTATTTTACATGTGTATTCTGTATTATATTTTTATTGAAGGATAATTGATATCAATAAAATGTACAAATCCTACAGCTTTCATTCAATGAATTTTGACACTTGTATATACCTATGTAACCCCCCCAAAAAATAGAGCATTTCTATCACCCCAGAAACTATTCCTTACCCCATTCCAGTCAATTCTCCTCCTCCTTCCCAATACCCACTTTCTGATTTATATCTCCATAGTTTAGTTTTTGTCTGTTCTTGGATTTCATTTGTGTGGGATCATACAGTATGTTCATTTTTGGGCCTGGCTTATTCCACTTATACAAGAATATTCATCTGTTGTTGTTGTAATATGCATTTTGGTCTAAGTCAAATTTCTGCTTCCATTTTATGTCCCTACCACTGTTTTCCCTCCTTTTTTACCCCCTCATCAACTTCAAAGGAATGTATCAGTCTCTTTTAGTTCATTTTCCTGGAATAATGGTAACCTCTGCATATACAGTTCTTTCTTCGGCTGAGAAAAGTTTCATTTTCTATTATCTTTGATTATTGCTTCTGTTCCAATCATTAGTTTGGATACTTTGGTTGCCAGTATGTTGATACCTCCTTCTCTTTTCTTTCATGAGTTTTTCCTTATTCCTAATTTTGACTTTTTCTACCTTTCCTTTGTATTGAGGGATTCCTGTTCAAGTTCTTATCTTCAGTTTCACTGAATTTCTGTAGCATCAACTTGTTTCTTATTGTTGCCAACATGAATTTTCATTTCGTATTAATGTTTTCATTTTATTGCTATCCTCATATATATTATAATATTATTCTTTAATATATTAACTATTATTCCTTAAACTTAAAGCCTCTGAGAAAGAACTTTCCTTGTTCTAACATTTTTTCTTCAACCTCATGTTGTTTTTCCTTCCTTTCTTATTCTCAGACAAGTGAGCCAGTGCAGAACCAGATGGGTTGAGTGGACTGTCCATTTGTTCCAATTTCTGTTCTCCAGTATGACAGCGCAATCCTCTTTGTGTAATTCTTCAGCTGCAGGGCAGACTGGTAGGGGCATGTCATGGTCAGGTTCATGCGTCAACTTGGCCAAGTGGTGGTACCTGTTTGTTTGGTTGGGCAAGTGCTGGCCTGTCTGTTGTGATGAGGACATTTCATAGAATTAAATCATGATTGTATCAGCTGCATCCACAGCTGATTCCATTTGTAATCAGCCAAAGGGGAGTGTCTTCTGCAATAAGTAATGCTTAATCTGATCACTGGAAGCCTTTTTAAGGAGGATCCAGAAGAGACAGGCTCTTCCTGCTTTGGCTGGTGAGCCTCTCCTGTGGAGTTCATCCAGACCCTCCATCAGAATTGTCGGCTTCACAGTCTGCCCTGCAGATTTTGGACTCTTTGTTCCCGTGGTCATGTGAGACACTTTTATAAATTTTATATTTGCAAGTGTTCCCTGTTGATTCTGTTTCTCTAGAGAAGCCTGACTAATACAGGGCATTCCCAGTGTAATTCCCGGTTCTAACAGATGTCAACTCTGCGTACTGGGTTTCTGTGGCAATCGCTTCTTTCTTCTACCCCTTGGCTAATTCTAGCACACACTGCATCCGTGGTTCTTTATTTTTCTCCCATTTCTCCATAGAGTATTTCTCAGAAAGTTCTCTGCCATCATCTGGTCCCTCCACTTTCTACTTACTTGTTTTCTGGATTTTGTAGTATCTCTCTGGTTTGATCATGAGAAGATAGAGATAGGTAGCGGGACAGTGGATGGGAAGGCTGGGCAAACAACTTTCAGTTTAGCAGCGAATGAGAATCACTTTTTGGTTTGTACATACCCTGGGTCTTTGAGTCAGTACACAAATAATGACAGCCATAGGAATTATCTTCTCAACTTCATTCAGGTGGCTATTAGCTTGAAGTGAGATCTAGGTGTGTTATGCCATGAAAACTGCGTAATTTGCCCTTTTCCTTAGCTCTCTGCTTTATAAACAGTATCGATTCTTTGAAGTTTTAAGGGTTGTTTTTTTCCTTTGGTTTTCAATGATACTGAGAGATTATTTTTCATTTTGTTTCTTGTCATTTTGTTTTCTTTTTCTTTTTTTTCCAGTACCTTCATTGATATTTATAATAGATAAGTGGGAAGGGGTTATCCTCAGAGTTACTAGACATATGCTGTTTTGAGAGTAGCCCTTTGCTTTTTAAATGATAATTTCAGCTTCTGGGGATTGCGTGTTCTATATACCAGCTGATTCAAGCTAAAGTGATTAAATTCAATTGGACAACTAGGTATTTTGAGAGAAACTTCTTATAAACCTGCTGTTTTACACATTATTCAACTAGTCATGCTTGGTACAACTAAGGCATGCTTTTGAGACTGTGGTCGGTTGTCAGTCGGGGTTATGGATTTAGCCAGCAGGAATGCATGGGCGACACAATGTAATGATCTCGAGGCTCCGCATGCCCTCTAAAGCCGAGTGATGTCATTTTGTTTTTTAATTTCAATAGTCCACATGGATCAGCAATATATCTGATCTATAGCTTCTCTTTTGCTTTTTCTTGTGTGTATAACATGCAGAACATGAACTTGAACCACTGGTAAAACTTACCTTTGATCAATTTTTTTTAATTGGCATTTGAGTATCGGTAAATAGCAAATTTTTGTGGCTGGGAAAATGGTGAACTCTGTTGAATGCTTCCCCAGAGTTGTTGAGATCGTCAGCTCTTATGTTCAAAGATGTCAACATTTCTGATATAAACAAAGGTCATAGATGTGGCATTTTAGTTCTTGTCTCCTGCAATTCAGGTTTAAAGATAATGATTCAAATTGTTGTATTTACTAATAATTTCCTTCTTAGCTCCTTTTAATATTAAACTTAGTTAAGTATAGAATAGTGAACTGAGTTAAAGATAAACTGATCTTGATAATGTGTTTTTCCCCCCCATGGGCAGGCACTGGGAATTGAACCTGGGTCTCTAGCATGGCAGGCAACAACTCTGCCACTGACCCACCGTCGCACCACCCTTGATAATGTGCTTTTTTATTTATTTATTTATTTTTAAATTTTTTTTTTACATGGGCAGGCAGCGGGAATCAAACCCGGGTCCTCGGGCATGGCAGACAAGCATTCTTACCTGCTGAGCCACCGTGGCCCACCCGATAATGTGCTTTTAATAGCAATTCAAAACTACTTTCATTTTGTTTTTTAGCTTAATCCTGATTATCGAGATGACCAGAATGAAGGAAAAAATGTGGTGAGTACAACTGCCTCCCTCCCTGCAAAATCCTAAACATATTGTTTCTATTTCGTAGAAACAAATTTAGATTTTAGTAGGAAATTTGAATAGTGGGGACTCTGAGGTTCTCTGAGTAGAGGCTGTGAGTGGAAGATAAAAGATAAAAAATGATATGGTTTAGATTATAAGAAAATGCCCCAAATCTGGGTGCTTAGGGAGATTTCTAACACACTGGAGGCCATTTATTATAGATCACTGAAAGCAACTGACATCTCGGAGATATGGTAGTTCTAGGTTTCTTTTCCAGAAGTGCATGGAAATTAGGAAGAAGAAGTAGAATTTGGATATGCTGTTAAAATGGGACAACATGCTCATCCTTTTGAATTTAAAATAATTTAGGTTTTATTTGTGGGGAGAATTTGAAGTAGCAAACACCAAGGTGACTGTTTTTATTTTCTGATATTATAAAGTGTGCTACTCAAAAAACATCTCAATCTTATTTTAAAGCCAATTTTCATTAAAATATTTATTATAATTCACCCTGCTGATTTTATCATCATTTGTAAAGAAGATGATTATTACCCATTACCTCATGATGGCAACATGACTTCTTTATGCATTCAAAAATTCAGTAATTCAGGACGTTTGATGTGATGCCAGCAAACCTCTGAATGATGGGCTGGAATTTGCTTCATTTTTAACAATTTAGCCAGATAATGTGATGTAATATAGACACAGTCTGTAATTCAATTTTCTAAGGAATTTAGCAATTCTTGTTGGAATTGGTAGGTATTGTTAATGCATGATCCAAAATTCTTCTCTTTTATAGAAAGAGTTGGAATATTTCATTAAAATGACCACTTATCATTACATTGGTGCACAGCCTTCTGTTTCGTGAGAATATTAATATGGGGGAGGTGAATCAAATCAGAATTTCTAAACTCTATTGTATCCAGTTTGACTTCTTTCTCCAAATGACTATCAAATTTATAATAGAAATGAAGCTACAGCATCAGGTCCAATGAAAGCTTTAATTCATGTCAAAATGTCCACAGTCATACAGGTATGCTTGCTAGATCAATTGGAACTTCTTTTTATAATTGAATTTTATCTGCGTAAGTGGGCTCTTCTCCCCTTGATTTTCAAATCACTGCACCAAACTTGTGGGTTCTTACTTTCTTATGATTTAGGAAAATGGTATCAGAAACCGTGTTTAAAAAGCTGAATATGAATCCTGGTTCTTTTGGTTTTTACTATAAAGTTATCAGTGGCCTCCAGTCAAAGACCAGCAGGACCTCACCTGTAGTAAGGTGACTGTCTGGGGTGGGGTGGAATTAAGGAAGTGGAATTTTGCTGTGAATTGAGTACTATGAGAAGGCACAGGTAATTTTATGATGGTATCATTTTTTTTGTTTTATTTGAGAAATCTTCTCACACATACAGTCCATCCATAGTATACAATCAGTGGCTCACGGTATCATCACATAGCTGTGTATTCATCATCATGATTATTTTCAGAACATTTGCATTACTCCAGAAAAAGAAATGAAAAGAAAAAGAAAAAATGCATACATTCCATACCCCTTATCCCTCCCTCTCATTGACCACTAGTATTTCCATCTACTCAATTTTTTACCCTATATCCACCCCATTATTTATTTATTTATATCCTTTTTTTTTTTTTACTCATTTGTCCATATCCCGGATAAAAGGAGCATCAGACATAGGTTTTCATAATCATATGGTCACATTTTAAAAGCTATATGGTTATACAATGGTCTTCAAGAATCAAGGCTATTGGAATACATCTCAGCAGTTTCAGGTACTTCCTTCTAGTCACTCCAGTACACCATAAACTAAAAGGGAGTACTTATATGATGCATAAGAACAACCTCCAGGAGAACCTCTCGACTCTTTGAAATCTCTCAGCCACTGAAATTTAATTTTGTCTCGTTTCTTTTGTCCCCCTTTTGGTCAAGAAGGCTTTTTAAATCTCATTATGCTGGGTTCTGGCTCATCCTGGGAGTACTTTCCTATGATGCCAGGAAGATTTATACCCAAGCAGTCATGTCCCATGTGGTAGGGAAGAGCAGTGAGTTCACCTGCTGAGTTGGTTTAGAGAGTGAGGTCACATCTGAGCAATAAAAGAGGTTCTCTGGGGGTGACTCTTAGGCATAATTATAAGTAGGTTTAGCTTGCCTTTGCAAGAATAAGTTTCATAGGGACCAACCACAAAATTAAGAGCTCAACCTATTGAATTGGTTGTCCCCACTGCTTGCGAGATTATCAGAAATTCTCCATATAGGAATTTGAATATTTCTTCCTTTCTCCCCAGCCCCCCAAGGGGATTTTTTTTTTTTTTTTTTTTACATGGGCAGGCACCGGGAATTGAACCCGGGTCCTCTGGCATGGCAGGCAAGCGTCCTTGCCTGCTGAGCCACCGTGGCCTGCCCCCCAAGGGGATTTTGCAAATACTTTTTTATGCTCTCCCAAATTATTCTGGGATATATCAGGGCCACACACTAACTTGGACAAACCAACAAAATCTTATGCCCTATTTAAGATTCTATTTAATTATGGTGTTCAAGTAAACTGACCATAAAAGTTAAATTAGATAATGTGCTACCCAATATATAAATTTTGCACCAAATAAATATCTGTCCCTTTGGTCTCACACAGAAGTTGGAGTTTTAAGATGTGGACCATATCATCCTTTATCCTGTATTTTGATTTACTTTAGTCCTATCTAGATCAGCTTCATTCATATCTCCAGTCAAAATCAGATCCCTTTTTCAACTTTTTAAACAGTTGCTGTATGGGGTAATGCTGACTTTCGTATCTTCAGAGTGCTACCTCTGAGTCTCAGGTGTCATGTGAATACCCCAAATTTTGGGGAATGACCAGGTTATACACAAATAGCTCAGTGTCTCAGAATTTAGAAATAGCAGTTATAACTTTGGAAGAGCTTACAATCTAGGGCCCTTTATAATAGGCCCCGACCTGATAACCCATGTTCTTGATTTCAATTGTCCAAGTTTGTATATTAAAGTTAGTCCATATGAGTGAGGCATGATAATATTTGACTTTTTGTATCTGCCATTTCGTTCAATATACTGTCCTTAAGTTTCAGCCACCTAGCTGCATACCTCACAACTTCATTCCTCCTTGCAGCTTCTCAGTAGTGTGTTGCATGTATACACCACAGTTCCTCCTTCCGTCCCTCAGTTGTTGTACCCTTAGGCCACTTCCATCCATTGTGAATCATGAACACTACTGCCATAAATACCAGTGTGCAAATGTTCATTTGTGTCCCTGTTCTTAGTTCCGCCAGGTATATACCTAGCAACAGCATAGCAGGATCATATGGCAACCCCACCCCTACCCTCCTGTGGAACCATCACACTGCCCTCTCAGCTTCCCAATCAATAGTGAATAGTTAACATCTTTTTCTTCACGCATTTTCTCCAGCACTTGTTTCTCACTGTTGATTTTTAAACAGTTTTATTAGCATATCATACAATCTAGTCTAAGTGTATAGATATACCTTCACCACCATAATCTATATGAAGACATTTCCTTTTCTTCTATGAAGAATCAGTACACCTCCCCCATATCCCCCCCTTGTTGATATTTAGTTTTGGCATATTGCCTTTCAGTGGAAGTATATTTCAGTGTTACTGTTGACTATAGACCCTGGCTTGCATTGATTGTAGTTTTTCCTGTAAACCATCCCATTTTCAACAGCTTGCAATGTTGACATACATTTGTTCTCCCTCATGCAAAAATGTTTTTATATTTGTATATTTAATCACCATCATGGTCCACTCTAGGCATTCCTAAGTGGTACTATCTTTATCCTCTAACTTTCCTTCCGGTGTCATGCGTGCCTCCAGCCCTTCCTCATCATATTCACATTCAGCATCATTCACTGTACGTACACTATTGTACTATCCATTTCTGAATTTTTACAGTCAGTCCTGTTGCATATTCTGAATTCCTTCAGTACCAAATGTCTGATCTCTACCCCCTTTCTATTCCCTGATAACCTGTGTTCTTAACTTTAACTCTCAAAGTTCGCTTTTAATACGAGCTCATACTAGTGAGACCATACATTATCTGTCTTTTGTTCCTCACTGATTTCACTCAGCATGTTGTCCTCAAGGTTCATCTACCTTGTTACATGCTTCATGACTTTATTCTGTCTTATAGCTGTGTAATATTCCATCATATGTATATACCACAGCTTCTTTAGCCACTTGTTATGATGGTATCTTAATAAATCTTATCTATAGGGACAATAGACTCGAACAGGCTAAAGCTGTAATTGGTGGAAGCGTCAGTCACTCATATTAGCTGGAGAGGGGAAAGTTTAGTCATGTTTGTGAATTGGAAAATATTCATATTTTGTCTGCATTCAGACACGATTGTGGTGTGGTCTTGTTTTGTCTTGTCCATCATTATCCCTGAGTTTCCTTGTCTGATACTGGTGTTTTATGAACTTATTCAAATTCAACAGTAGAAGGCTGGTAGCTGTCTGTGAGTACCAGGTCAGCTCATAGCATCACCAAGGTCAGCTGATAGTCCCAGGTCAGGGGCTGCTTTTCTCTTTCTCAGTGTTTATTTTTATAATGCTCTATGTGACTTCTAAAGCATGGCACAGGGAAAAGAGAGCTCTACCTCTGGCACTACCAAGTCAGACAGCTTTCCTGAGAATTTCCACACTTGTATAATGGGATGAGGATATTTGTCCTATATGTGTCACTTGCATGCTGTAAGGATCAAATAAGATCAGACAAATGGAATCTCTTTCAATAAAAGATGCTAGTAGGCTAAAAAATGTAAAGCATTTCTGTTAAAAGAGCAACTTTTTATAGTTTCACATTGTACAACTGAATAAATTACCATGCTCCTTCCTTTTATGCTACATACTTTTGGTGATGCTACTGAAGGTTGTGGGCAGAACACAATGGGAGAATATAGAGTATGAAGGTTTATGGAGTACATAGAGAGTATAGATAAGTAATAAATCCATGCTGAAGTTTACTCTGTGTAGCTAATCAGGCTTTTAGTTAGATTTAATAGATTATTTTCTTTTCATTCTGAAATACAAACTTCTTTATTCAACTTGAAAGGTGAGAGAGAAGACTTTTCTGTTGAAGAATGGTCACTGACAATACTTTAATAATACACAATACAGGAGGGGCTGCTTTTGCTATAAAAGTTTACAACTGGATCCTGTCTTTCGTAACAGAGAGACAGCCAACTGGAGACATTTGACGTAATATTTTTTTCGTCCAAATCCCTAGCTTAAAAGTAAGGGAGCTATGATGCTAACAATATGGCTTCTCATTTTGTAGATCTAGGAATAATTTTGTTTTTGTCTAAAGAAAACAAAGTAGCAATTAGAGTTTATCTTTAGCCTGTGATATATGAAGTCAATTTCCCAAAACAGAATGCTATCTTACCTCAAATCTGGGTTCCAGTAACTCTGAGTTCACTGTGACTGTGCTAATTTTTTTTCCTAATTTTCCCCATGTTGTCTATTTAATACTCAGTTAATATTTTTCCTGTGATTTAGAAACCTTTATCAAAATGTTGCCTTCCATTTTTGAAGTTTCAAAGGTTAATGCATGGTGCTGCTAAATGAGGCAGCATGTGTCAGAGCTCTCATTAAGACCTAAATTGCTGTATTTATTCTACAAAAGAATCTATTATTTCCAATTTTATAAATGTACAGCATCCACAGGGACCCTGTAAACATTGGAACTATGTCAAGCCCAGCTGGAAACCTGACAGTCATTAATTTCTTCTCCTTGAAAAGCTACAGTTTTTCAAATGGCTCATGGAAAGGAATTCTTTTCTGGGGGAACACCAGCACCCATCTTAATATTACCAAATTTATGTGGAATGTGACCTGACTTTTTTGTGGCACTGTCTTTAGTCTGTGCTGGAATTCCCCAGCCTCAGAACTATTGACATCATGGGCCAGACAGTTTTCTGTGGTGGTGGCTGCCCTGTGCTTTGCAGAAAGTCTGGCAGCCTGCTTGGCTTCTACTCAACAGGTGCCATAGGAGACCCCTCTTCCCCTTTTGTGACAACTAAACCTGTCTCCAGAAATTGTCAAATGCCCCCTGGGAGTAGGCAAACTTTCCCCAAGTTGAGAAATATTGACCTGTGAGCATATAGGTACATAAACAGAAATATTCCAGGAACCACAGAACTTTGCCTGAATATACTTTAAAATTCTATTTTGTAGATTTTGCGTGCGCGCGCGTGTGTGTGTGTGTGTGTGTGTGTGTGAGGGGTATCAGATTCTGAATGAACCTTCAAAATTTCCACCCTTGGCCCCTGTACTAGCAGGAACAGAATAACCCTTGTGCACATGCTGGGAGTATATATGTATATCGTGCCCAAACTGTCTAGTGGTGATGTAGGGACTTGCTGACCCAGAATTGGCCCTCAGTGTAGAAAGTGGCTCATAGAACTCTCTGCTGTGGGGGAGCAGCCAGGTCATGCTGTCCGTGGCAAAGGATTGCTGGTTGTAGGGCATGCAATACAGTGCCTGGGACCATGACGAAACTGGTTTCTAGGAAGGAGGGGGCATTTTGTGTAAATGCCCCCATTTACACAATTCCTAGGGCCAAACATGCATGGCCAAGACAAGAGGCACATGCAGAAAGGACCAGGGGGGGCCCTATGCTTTGGCCTGGAGCTATTCTCTAAATTCATGGTATGGATAAACTCTGAAAAAGAGGGCTTATACAGGTCAATCTGCAAACACTGGAAAAAGTTGTTTTTTTTGGGGGGGGGGGGGTAGTTCCTGGCATTCAAGGAAAGCTTGGTCATAATGCTAGTTAGATATGAACTTATGAAATAGTCACCTCAGAATCTAAATTCCAGCAATAACACATTAATATATCAAAATGTCCAGATTTCAACAAAAGATTATAAAACATACAAAGAAACAGGAAGATATGGCCCAGGCGAAGGAAAAGATTGCAGCATCAGCAGCCATCACTGAGGAGGATCCGAGCTGGGACATTCCAGACAAAGCCTTAAAAAAATGCCTTAAATGTGCTCAAAGAGCTAAAGGAAAATGTTAACAAAGAACTAAAGGAAATCAGGAAAACAATGAATGCAAAGAAAATATTAGTAGAGAGATGGAAATTATGAAAAGGAAATAAACTGAGTTGAAGCCCACAGTAACAGAAATTAGAAATTCCCTAGAGGAGTTCAGTGCAGGAGAGAGCTTGCAGAGAAATCGGGGTACTTGAAGGTAAGGCTATTGAGGTAACCCATTCTCAGGAACAAAAAGAAGAAGGAATGAAGAGAAATGAACAGAGCCTGAGCATAATAATATAAAAGCTATAGGAGTTCCAGAAGGAGAAGAAAGAAAGAAAGGGGTGGAGAGAATATTCAAAGAGATAAGGGCTGAAAACTTCCCCAATTTAAGGAAAGATGTGAATACACATCCAAATAAATGAATCAGATAGACCCACCTTGTGCTATATTATAATCATCCTCGAATGCCAAATAGAAAGAGTGGATTCTGAAAGCTGCAAGAGAGAAACAATGTGTTAGGTACAGAGGAGGCGCCATAAGATTTAAGTGCTGATTTCTCATTAGAAACCATGACAGCAAGACAGCGACGGGAAGGCATATTGAAAGTGTGAAAGCAAAAACATTTTCAACCAAGATTTCTATATCTGGCCAAAGTGAAATTGGAATGAAGATATTCCCAGATAAACAAAAGCTGAGGGACTTTGTCACCACTCAGCTGGCCCTATAGGAAATGGTAAAGGGTTGAAGTGAAAGGACATTAGATAGTTGACTGTAGCCAAATGAAGAAATAAACATCTCCAGTGAAGATAATGACCTGGGTGAGTGTAAATACAGTGCTATTTTTTTTTTTTTATTTGTAATGCCACTTGTAATTTCCTGCAGGATCTAAAATGCAAGTGTTTAAAACATAATGATAAATCCATGGTTTGGGGCTCATAATGCATGAATATGTTATTTGTGACAAGAGCTATATAAAGGTGGGGGGTACAGGGTGTATAGGAACATCATTTATGTATGCTGTTGGAATTGGTATCAAAGTTACGGATTTAGGAGATTAAATTTAAGGCCCATAGTAACTGCAAATAAAAATATCAGAGAATATGCAAACTCATAGAGATAGAAATGAGATACGGGTCAACAGGGGTGGGGGCTGGGGCAATGCGGAATCAATACAATGTGAGTGTAGAGTTTCTGTTTGGGGTGAAAGGAAAGTTCTAGTAATAGGTGGTGGTGAGGATATTGCAACACTGTGAATGTGACTCATCCTTGAATGGTGTGCTTGAGAGGAGGGGGAATGGGAAGATTTAGGTTGTATATGTGTTTTCACATTTAAAATAGAAGGAGAAAGTAAAGAGATAATGATGCGTAAATGCAATACATGATACTGACTGAGATCTAAGAGTGGAGGAGAAGAGGCTCAAAAAACATTATTGGGGCATGAAAAATTGGAATATAGAATGTAAGCTTTATATCAGTATTACATTTCTTGAACTTGATAACTGCACTTAACATGGTCATGTAGGCGAGTACCTTGTAGCTAGGCAATGTACATGGAAGTATTATGTGTTTGAGAAGTATGATGTGTGCAACCTGCTTTCACATGTTCAAAAAAAGATTGATAGATGGATTGATAGCTACAGCTACGGCGGCAAAGTTTAAAAATTAGTGGCTCTGGGTATCTGGGGTGGGTGGGGATATGTTGGAGTTCTCTGCATGGGTTTGGATTATTTACAGAATAAGTATTAAAACATTAATAGAAAGAAAAAAAAAACACAAAAAACCTATACCTCACATGCAGCTTCATTCGTGTTTTAACATAATTGCATTACAATTGGGTAGTATTGTGCTGTCCATTTCTGAGTTTTTATATCCTGTCCCGTTGTACAGTCTGTATCCCTTCAGCTCCAATTACCCCTTCTCTTTTTTTTTTTTTTTTAATTAACGGTAAAAAAGAAATTAACCCAACATTTAGAAATCATACCATTCTACATATGCAATCAGTAATTCTTAACATCATCACATAGATGCATGATCATCATTTCTTAGTACATTTGCATCGGTTTAGAAAAACTAGCAACATAACCGAAAAAGATATAGAATGTTAATATAGAGACAAAAATAAAAGTAATAATAGTAAAGTCAAAACAAAACAAAACAAAACAAAACAAAAACCTATAGCTCAGATGCAGCTTCATTCAGTGTTTTAACATGATTACTTCACAATTAGGTATTATTGTGCTGTCCATTTTTGAGTTTTTGTATCTAGTCCTGTTGCACAGTCTGTATCCCTTCAACTCCAATTGCCCATTATCTTACCCTGTTTCTACCTCCTGCTGGACTCTGTTACCAATGACATATTCCAAATTTATTCTCGAATGTCTGTTCACATCAGTGGGACCATACAGTATTTGTCCTTTAGTTTTTGGCTAGACTCACTCAGCATAATGTTCTCTAGGTCCATCCATGTTATTACATGCTTCATAAGTTTATCCTGTCTTAAAGCTGCATAGTATTCCATCGTATGTATATACCACAGTTTGTTTAGCCACTCTTCTGTTGATGGAGATTTCGGCTGTTTCCATCTCTTTGCAATTGTAAATAACGCTGCTATAAACATTGGTGTGCAAATGTCCGTTTGTGTCTTTGCCCTTAAGTCCTTTGAGTAGATTCCCAGCAATGGTATTGCTGGGTCGTATGGCAATTCTATATTCATCTTTTTGAGGAACCGCCAAACTGCCTTCCACAGTGGTTGCACCCTTTGACATTCCCACCAACAGTGGATAAGTGTGCCTCTTTCTCCGCATCCTCTCCAGCACTTGTCATTTTCTGTTTTGTTGATAATGGCCATTCTGGTGGGTGTGAGATGATATCTCATTGTGGTTTTGATTTGCATTTCTCTAATGGCCAGGGACATTGAGCATCTCTTCATGTGCCTTTTGGCCATTTCTATTTCCTCTTCTGATAGGTGTCTGTTCAAGTCTTTTTCCCATTTTGTAATTGGGTTGGCTGTCTTTTTGTTGTTGAGATGAACAATCTCTTTATAAATTCTGGATACTAGACCTTTATCTGATATATCATTTCCAAATATTGTCTCCCATTGTGTAGGCTGTCTTTCTACTTTCTTGATGAAGTTCTTTGATGCACAAAAGTGTTTAATTTTGAGGAGCTCCCATTTATTTATTTCCTTCTTCAGTGTTCTTGCTTTAGGTTTAAGGTCCATAAAACCGCCTCCAGTTGTAAGATCCATAAGATATCTCCCAACATTTTCCTCTAACTGTTTTATGGTCTTAGACCTAATGTTTAGATCTTTGATCCATTTTGAGTTAACTTTTGTATAGGGTGTGAGAGATGGGTCTTCTTTCATTCTTTTGCATATGGATATCCAGTTCTCTAGGCACCATTTATTGAAGAGACTGTTCTGTCCCAGGTGAGTTGGCTTGACTGCCTTATCAAAGATCAAATGTCCATAGATGAGAGGGTCTATATCTGAGCACTCTATTCGATTCCATTGGTCGATATATCTGTCTTTATGCCAATACCATGCTGTTTTGACCACTGTGGCTTCATAATATGCCTTAAAGTCAGGCAGTACAAGACCTCCAGCTTCGTTTTTTTTCCTCAAGATGTTTTTAGCAATTCGGGGCACCCTGCCCTTCCAGATAAATTTGCTTATTGGTTTTTCTATTTCTGAAAAATAAGTTGTTGGGATTTTGATTGGTATTGCATTGAATCTGTAAATCAATTTAGGTAGGATTGACATCTTAACTATATTTAGTCTTCCAATCCATGAACACGGTATGCCCTTCCATCTATTTAGGTCTTCTGTGATTTCTTTTAACAGTTTTTTGTAGTTTTCTTTATATAGGTTTTTTGTCTCTTTAGTTAAATTTATTCCTAGGTATTTTATTCTTTTAGTTGCAATTGTAAATGAGATTCATTTCTTGATTTCCCCCTCAGCTTTTTCATTACTAGTGTATAGAAATGCTACAGATTTTTGAATGTTGATCTTGTAACCTGCTACTTTGCTGTACTCATTTATTAGCTCTAGTAGTTTTGTTGTGGATTTTTCCGGGTTTTCGACGTATAGTATCATATCGTCTGCAAACAGTGATAGTTTTACTTCTTCCTTTCCAATTTTGATGCCTTGTATTTCTTTTTCTCGTCTAATTGCTCTGGCTAGAACCTCCAACACAATGTTGAATAATAGTGGTGATAGTGGACATCCTTGTCTTGTTCCTGATCTTAGGGGGAAAGTTTTCAATTTTTCCCCATTGAGGATGATATTAGCTGTGGGTTTTTCATATATTCCCTCTATCATTTTAAGGAAGTTCCCTTGTATTCCTATCTTTTGAAGTGTTTTCAACAGGAAAGGATGTTGAATCTTGTCAAATGCCTTCCCTGCATCAATTGAGATGATCATGTGATTTTTCTGCTTTGATTTGTTGATATGGTGTATTACATTAATTGATTTTCTTATGTTGAACCATCCTTGCATACCTGGGATGAATCCTACTTGGTCATGATGTATAATTCTTTTAGTGTGTTGTTGTATACGATTTGCTAGAATTTTATTGAGGATTTTTGCCTCTATATTCATTAGAGAGATTGGCCTGTAGTTTTCTTTTTTTTGTAATATCTTTGCCTGCTTTTGGTATGAGGGTGATGTTGGCTTCATAGAATGAATTAGGTAGTTTTCCCTCCACTTCGATTATGTTGAAGAGTTTGAGGAGAGTAGGTACTAATTCTTTCTGGAATATTTGATAGAATTCACATGTGAAGCCGTTTGGTCCTGGACTTTTCTTTTTAGGGAGCTTTTGAATGACTAATTCAATTTCTTTACTTGTGATTGGTTTGTTGAGGTCATCTGTTTCTTCTTGAGTCAAAGTTGGTTGTTCATGTCTTTCCAGGAACCCATCCATTTCATCTAAATTGTTGTATTTATTATCATAAAGTTGTTCATAGTATCCTGTTATTACCTCCTTTATTTCTGTGAGGTCAGTAGTTATGTCTCCTCTTCCATTTCTGATCTTATTTATTTGCATCCTCTCTCTTCTTCTTTTTGTCAATCTTGATAAGGGCCCATCAATCTTATTGATTTTCTCATACAACCAACTTCTGGTCTTATTGATTTTCTCTATTGTTTTCATGTTTTCAATTTCATTTATTTCTGCTCTGATCTTTGTTATTTCTTTCCTTTTGCTTGCTTTGGGATTAGTTTGCTGTTCTTTCTCCAGTTCTTCCAAGTGAACAGTTAATTCCTGCATTTTTGCCTTTTCTTCTTTTCTGATATAGGCATTTAGGGCAATAAATTTCCCTCTTAGCACTGCCTTTGCTGCATCCCATAAGTTTTGATATGTTGTGTTTTCATTTTCATTTGCCTCGAGGTATTTACTAATTTCTCTTGCAATTTCTTCTTTGACCCACTCGTTGTTTAAGAGTGTGTTGTTGAGCCTCCACGTATTTGTGAATTTTCTGGCATTCCGCCTATTATTGATTTCCAACTTCATTCCTTCATGATCCGAGAAAGTGTTGTATATGATTTCAATCTTTTTAAATTTGTTAAGACTTGCTATGTGACCCAGCATATGGTCTATCTTTGAGAATGATCCATGAGCACTTGAGAAAAAGGTGTATCCTACTGTTGTGGGATTTAATGTCCTATAAATGTCTGTTAAGTCTAGCTCCTTTATAGTAATATTCAGATTCTCTATTTCTTTATTGATCCTCTGTCTAGATGTTCTGTCCATTGATGAGAGTGGGGAATTGAAGTCTCCAACTATTATGGTATTTGTGTCTATTTCCCTTTTCAGTGTTTGCAGTGTATTCCTCACGTATTTTGGGGCATTCTGGTTCGGTGCGTAAATATTTATGATTATTATGTCTTCTTGTTTAATTGTTCCTTTTATTAGTATATAGTGTCCTTCTTTGTCTCTTTTAACTGTTTTACATTTGAAGTCTAACTTGTTGGATATTAGTATAGCCACTCCTGCTATTTTCTGGTTGTTATTTGCATGAAATATCTTTTCCCAACCTTTCACTTTCAACCTATGTTTATCTTTGGGTCTAAGATGTGTTTCCTGTAGACAGCATATAGAAGGATCCTGTTTTTTAATCCATTCTGCCAATCTATGTCTTTTGATTGGGGAATTCAGTCCATTAACATTTAGTGTTATTATTGTTTGGATAATATTTTCCTCTACCATTTTGCCTTTTGTATTATATTTATCATATCTGACTTTCCTTCTTTCTACACTCTTCTCCATACCTCTCTCTTCTGTCTTTTCGGTTCTGACTCTAGTGCTCCCTTTAGTATTTCTTGCAGAGCTGGTCTCTTGGTCACAAATTCTCTCAGTGACTTTTTGTCTGAGAATGTTTTAATTTCTCCCTCATTTTGAAGGACAATTTTGCTGGATATAGGAGTCTTGGTTGGCAGTTTTTCTCTTTTAGTAATTTAAATATATCATCCCACTGTCTTCTAGCCTCCATGGTTTCTGCTGAGAAATCTACACATAGTCTTATTGGGTTTCCGTTGTATGTGATGGATTGTTTTTCTCTTGCTGCTTTCAAGATCCTCTCTTTCTCTTTGACCTCTGACATTCTAACTAGTAAGTGTCTTGGAGAACGCCTTTTTGGGTCTAATCTCTTTGGGGTGCGCTGCATTTCTTGGATCTGTAATTTTAGGTCTTTCATAAGAGTTGGGAAATTTTCAGTGAAAATTTCTTCCATTAGTTTTTCTCCTCCTTTTCCCTTCTCTTCTCCTTCTGGGACACCCATAACACGTATATTTGTGCGGTTCATATTGTCCTTGAGTTCCCTGATACCCTGTTCAAATTTTTCCATTCTCTTCCCGATAGTTTCTGTTTGTTTTTGGAATTCAGATGTTCCATCCTCCAAATCACTAATTCTATCTTCTGTCTCTTTGAATCTATCATTGTAGGTATCCATTGTTTTTTCTATCTTTTCTACTTTGTCCTTCACTTCCATAAGTTCTGTGATTTGTTTTTTCAGTTTTTCTATTTCTTCTTTATGTTCAGCCCATGTCTTCTTCATGTCCTCCCTCAATTTATCAATTTCGTTTTTGAAGAGGTTTTCCATTTCTGTTCATATATTCAGCATTAGTTGTCTCAGCTCCTGTATCTCATTTGAACTATTGGTTTGTTCCTTTGACTGGGCCATAGTTTCAATTATTTGAGTGTGATCCGTTATCTTCTGTTGGCGTCTGCGCATTTAGACAGATTTCCCTGGGTATTGGATCCAAAAGTTTGGAAGATTTTTCTGTGAAATCTCTGGGTTCTGTTTTTCTTATCCTGCCCAGTAGGTGGCGCTCGTGGCACACGTTTGTCTGTGGGTCCCACCAGTAAAAGGTGCTGTGGGACCTTTAACTTTGGAAAACTCTCGCCGTCCGGGAGGTTCGCTAGCCGAAGCGGCTTGGAAAGGTTCGAGCCGGCCCGGGGTCCAAATGCGGGGAGGGTTGCTGGCCGCCACAGCCCGGGAAAGCGCCCGTCTGAATTTCCTAGTCGCCCGGGCGACAAGCGTGGCGGGAGGGCGCCGGCGGCAGCGGCCCGCCCGGGAGAGTGCACGTTCCCGGGGAGTCACGGGTTTGGAAGGGGCCTCCCCCACCCGTCACCGTTCTCCACGGCCTGGGGATTTCCGATCCAATTCTCTCAGTTGGTCCGGGGGGCTGCGCATGGTGTGGGCGCCAGCCACCGCGGTTTCAGGGGACCGCCTCTCCAATTGTAACTGTCCTGTAAGTTTGAAATTGTTTCACAATAAAAGGTTAAAAAAAAATAGAACAATTGGTGACATCAAATTGCTTTTTATATTGCTTAATTCTCTCTGTTGATTTCACTGAATCACATTCTTGGTAAAAGTCTCACAAGGTATTAAAAACATTTTATCTTCTCTTTTAAAAAAAATGGCAGTGTTGTGTCTGGTTACATAAAAGTCAATTTGAGAGCTGGGAGGATCCGAACAAAAACACAGATGCCTGCACTGAATCAGCTCGGAAAGCGTATACATTGTGTCTTATGGAATGTCTCCGGCTCCTAAGGACAGCATTGCAATGTGATGTTACTGCTAAAAATTCGATGACTCAGAAATGAGTCAACAGAGAAGGTGTTATGGGAGCCTAACTGCTGTGTGGCTGCCTCAAGCTCCAGGGCAGGCAAGAGAAGCAAGAACCATTAGTCTCCTTGCCTATCATGAGAGATTTCTGACTTGTATAACTTGAGAAGCAGTGTGCCTTTCCCTCTAAGTGAGAAATGATAGTTTTATAACAGCCCGGGTTAGATTCCATTGCCCTGAATTGTCCTAAATTGAGCATGTGTCAGAGAACTAGTTGATGTTAAATTTAACACCTGTTTAAGCTCCATTTTACCTTAATGCATTTTCATGATTCAAGGGAGAGGACATTGTATTTCAGTAGTTTTGTTTATGGAAATAGTGCTTTTGAGTCATATTTCTTACTTAGAGGTATGGGTTTATGAACAGAATGCCAAAGCATACATTTTGAACCAAACTGTCTTCGTTTTATAAGGATATAATATTTTCTTCTGTATTGAAACTCAAGTCATACATTTAAAACAATTGTATAGTTACTACTCATTATTCAGATTTCATTAATTGAAAGTTTCTGGAATTGGCTTGAAATATACTATCAACCTATTTGCAAAGGAGAGTTTGTTAAGCGAATTAGGAGTGGATAGTTTGAAAGCAGCACTATTTCCAAAAACTTCTAACCTTGCTAAAAGTTCTTATTCACGTGAATAATTGTTATGCTATCTATAAATGGAACTTATTTATTAATTAAAGCTGTTCTTCAAGGATCTAAGCAAACTATTTAGAAGCAGAATAGTATGTTCCTTTTTTTTGCATGTAATTAAAATAAAACCATCGGTCTTAAGTAGTTTGAGTAATTCAGAGTGACCTCTTTTAATTAGCCCCAATTAGTGGGATTTTTCTAGGCATGGGAAAGATTCTTATTACTGCGATTGAGAGTGTCAAATTAGAGAGGACTCAGACTAGTTTGTTGGGCCCCATAGGAAGGCATTACCAAGACCAGAGGGGTGGGAGGGTAATCTCTAGGATTTAAATCTCATCTCTTTTTTATAAATTTAGAAAATTCATTTTACTAAAATTTCGAAAGAAGATTGGATGCGGGAGGATTGGCTATGCTAAATGGACTCAAAAGCAACTGATGTATAAACCGAAGTACCAAATTTCAGTTGCTTCGTTGACCTAAATAACTAGGTCAGTTAGTGCATTTTCCTTGAAGAAAAATCTATATCCAAAGCTAAATTAAAATCAGAAGATTGGTATGCAGGAGACTCAGAAAATTAGATGACACCTATTCCTATCAAGAAGACTGGAATACACATTTGTTGCACCAGGGCAGTGTCTACTCTAGGCAAAGGGGAGAGAAACACATAATTGGTCATTGACTTTCTGTTTATTTATGTTACATGCTGAATTCTATTAATAAAGCCTTTCTTCAAACATGCATCCATACAATTGATTCAATTTTATTTCCCTTAGTTAAAATCATGTTTTAATTGTGTCTTTCCTATATTTCATTTAAGCCATTTCCCCTTTCCTTTTCTTCCCTCTAACAACTTTATTGAGATGTAATTCCATTCCATAAACTTCTACTGTTTAAAGTATACAAAGCAGTGATTTTTGGTATATTCACAGAGTTGTGGAAGCATAGCCACTATTTAATTTTAGAACATTCCTCACACTTTTTCCATTAGCATTCACTCCCCATCTCCCCTTCTCCCAAGTGCCTGGCAATCACTGGTCTACTTTCTGTCCCTATGGATTTGCCCATTCTGGACATTTCATATAAACAGAATAAATAATATCAGCTTTTTTTGTCTGGCTTCTTTCATTTAGCATGTTTGCAAGGTTCATCTGTGTTGTAGCATGCATCTGTAGTTCATCCTTTTTATGGGAAATTAATACTCCATTGTAAGCACATATAACATTTTGTTTTTATATATACATTCTTCGTTTGATGTACACTTGAGCTGTTTCCATTTTTTGCCTATTATACGTAATGCTGTTACAAGCATTAGTGTACAAGTTTGTATGGTCATAACGTTTTTTTTTTTACAGCCCAAAACTTTAATGCATAGCAAAAGTACACACTCAAAGGAAGATGAGTGCAAACATTCTCCAAAGGAGGGGATGCCCATATGTTTTTATCTCTTGGGAATATATACATAGGAACAGAATTGCTGGCCATATGTTTAATATTTTGAAGAACTGGCAAGCAGTTTTTCTAAGTGGCTGCACCATCTTACATTCCCTCAGCAATATGTGAGGGTTCTAATATCTCTACGTCTCTGCCAACACTTGTTGTCTGTCTTTTTTATCATAGCTATCCTATTGCATTTTCCTTCTTTCTCCTCCTTTGCTGCCTTCTTCTTCATCATCTTCAGTATCAGATGGAGTATGTTTATTGTGCTTATATGCTTATTGGGCCTTTGTATATCTTTTTTTTGAGAAATGTCTATTTACATCATTTGCCCATTTTTAAAAAGGGCTATGTGTCCTTCTATTATTGAGTTCTTTACATATTCTTGATACAAATCCCTTATTGAAAATATGATTTTCAAATATTTTCTCCCAGTTTCTGGGGTTTTTTTTTCACTTTCTTAATGATGGCCTTTGAAGTACAAAAATTTTTAATTTTGATGTAGTCTGGTTTATCTAGTTTTCCTTTTGTTGCTTGTATTTTTTGTCATAGTTAAGAAACCATTGCCTAACCCTAGATCAAAGATTTGCTCCTATTGTTTTCTTCCAAGAGTTTTAATGCTTTAGCTCTTATATTTAGGCCTGTGATTTATTTTGAGTTAATTTGTTTATTTGGTGTGGGATGGGGTTTGACTTCATTCTTTTGCATGCGGATATTGAATTGTCCTGTCATCATTTGTTGAAAAGGTTATTCTTTTCCCACTGAAGGGCTCTGGCATCTTGCTATCTTTCGTAAAAGAAACAGTATATCCAGGAATAGGTGATCATAAAAGTAGAGAGGAAAAAGCAACCATATAGAGGAAGTTATGTTTATCTTCTCCAAGCTGTTAACTGATGGTTTTCGGAAGCTCTTTAATTATCATGGTCTCTGTGTAGCATGATAGTTAAGAGTAAGGACTATGGGCTTAGCTAGAGCTATGTTTGATTTTCAGTTCCACTGCATGATAGATATTTGGCCCCTAGAGACTCAGTTTGCTCATTTTTAAAATGGGGATAATAATATCTAACTCATGGCACTGGGTCCTTACTAAGCCACATATATTTGTGTTTTCCCATTGTTCTAGTTTGCTAGCTGCTGGAATGCAATATACCAGAAACGGGATGGCTTTTAAAAAGGGGAGTTTAAAAAGTTGCTAGTTTACAGTTCTAAGGCCAAGAAAATATCCCAATTAAAAGAAGTCTATAAAAATATCCAATCTGCGGCATCCAGTGAAAGATACCTTGGTTCAAGAAGTCCAATGAAGTTCAGGGTTTCTCTCTCATCTGGAAAGGCACATGGCGAACATGGTCAGGGTTCCTCTCTCAGCTGGAAGGGCACATGGGGAACATGGCATCATCTACTGGCTTTCATTCCTGGCGTCCAGTTTCATGAAGGTCCCCAGGAGGCATTTTCCTTCTTCATCTCCAAAGGTCACTGGCTTGTGGACTCTCTGCTTTGTGGTACTGCTCTCTCTGAATCTCCCTCTGAATCTCCTATTCTCCAAAATGTTTCCTTTTTTATAGGACTCCAAAAAACCAATCAAGACCCACCCAAATGGGTGGAGACATGTCATCACCTAATCCAGTTTAACAACCACTCTTGACTAAATCATATCATCCAGGGAGATGATCTGATCACAGTTTCAAACATACAGTATTGAATAGGGATTATTCTACCTTTATGAAATGGGATTTTGATTAAAACATGGATTTTCTAGGGGGCATACTTCCTTTCAAACCAGCACACCCACCAATAAGAAGATCTTCCATCAAAACTGGGCTATAGGTCATTTTTCTTGCATACTCCCTTTTTTCCCCTAGTATACCCCAATCATTTCCCTTTCTTTTTCCTTCCCTTTCTCATATCTTCTTATTCCAGCCAGTTCTCTTTTCCTTAGGATTTTGCTCCCAGCTCATTGTTGGGGGGGGGTGGGTTTGAAATGCAGAAAATAAACAAAACCATACCAAGTGCTGTCTTAATTTTAATAGGGAATGGTTAAAAACCAAAGTGTCTCCAGGACCCAAAGAAATATATTCCAAGTAATAGAATTTTACTTTAGTTGTTGGCAGAGATTTAGTTGGGAAGAAGTCTTTTCAGTTTACAGATGATACTTCCCATAGTTAAGATTCCATAATCCTAAATTATGTCACCAAGATATAGCCAGATCCCCAACTCATTTGGTTGACCAGACTACTCTGTTATTGGATTTCTTAAAGACATTAGATCTTCTCCCAGCATTGGAGGGTATTTCTGTTCCTCATAGATTTTGCCTTCAGTTCTCAGACTTCTGGGCCCTCAGTGTAAAGCATCATGTAAATGGGCCTTATGGCCTCAGATAAGTTTTTCAGAAAACTTGAGGAAGGTTCTTGGCCAAGAGTTCATACTTTCCCTTTGAGGAGTGACTCATTTGCTCCAGGCCGTTGGCATTGGTTAGCTTGGATTGAACCCTAGCTAGTCAAATTTGGGCTTGAGTGTTCACTGCCACCACCCCCTGCCCCCTTTTTCCTTTTCTCACTTTCCCCCTCCTCCCTTTTCCTTCCCACTCCTTCTCTTTTTTTCCCTACTTCCCATTCCTTCCTCCTCCTCTTCTCCTCTTCCTTCTCTTATCCTCCTCTTCCCCTTCCCTCCTCTCCTCTTTTGTCCTCTTCTTCCCTCATCTTCTTTTTACTTGTAGGTAACGGGGGACTCATAAATTTGTTTAATGAAATTATAATACTTAGCTTCCCCCTCTCAAACTTCTGTTGAGATGAATGAGAAGAACCAAGGGAATGGCTTTTGTATTGTGAGAAGCTTTGTGTCAATTTCAAAATAGAGTTTGCTTACTGTTTCCACATTTTTCTTCTTTCCTACCTCCCCACACTCCCTTGTAATGTGAAGAATGTTAATATATGAAAAAAATTCCTCTAACATTGTCTTTTTTCTCATCTATAAACATGGTTCAGATGGACTTTTTAGAAACATCCATTGCAGACCTGGGCAGCATTTGGCAGACCCCTGGCTTCAGTTAACTCTGAATTTTTGATCTCTGTAGAAAATATATAAATCAAAGACAATAAGAGCTACCAGCTGGTGGGGCTCTGGAGATTGAGCAGATAAGTCCTGCTCCTCCTTGGGAAGACTGCCAGTTAGTTCCCTCTACCTGATCACCGTCAGTGGTGCCACCCGTCTGTGTGCCATTTGCGGAAGAGGCTAGAAACTAAACTGCAAGGGTTTTCTGATCTAAGGAAAATGATACTCACAGTCTTGGAAGCCAAAGGATGGAATTCCACATGAACATTTCGAATGATTGGATGTAATATCTTGTCACAGCATCCATTCAATAAATGCTTATCGATCAATTGAGACTGATTTCATGTGCCTTTTGAGTGTCCCTATTCTCTCTCCTGCTCTCTTTCCCGAGAAAGAAAGGGAAATTATTGTGGTATACCTTCCTGTGAAGGTACAATGTTGCTCACTGTCTCTTTCTAATTTTCACAATTAACTTTTAATAAATACATGTAAGAAATTCTATATTTTTAACTTAATTACCAAGATTCTGTTGCAATTTTGTGCATTACATTTTGATTTCTTACATATAAAATTCTTCCATGGGGCATTGGGCTTGGGGCCTTTTAAGAAAATATAAGTAATTTTTAATTTTGTGTTGTCTGCCTGAAATGGTAAGATGCTCTGGCAATACTGATTGAGCTTCTCATCATCATGATGGCTTCTGTTTGTGAAGATCTCACTTTATTTCACTTTTTATGCAATTGTAGTAAGTTTTTGGATCTAATGGAATAAGCTTATGTACTGAATGTTCATGGTTCCTCTCTTCCTTTCCAGCTTAATGTCTCAGTTATGTTTTCAGAGTCAGGCATGAACTCTCATACACTGCCATGCTACTCTTTAATTTATGAAATCTAGATAATTCAAAATACCGTTTCTTCTCTGTGTTTGTGTTTAATGTGGAATGGTCCAAATTATAACTCTGCATGTAGATATGATACAAGGGAAGGGGCCATCGCTGCTGTGACTGAGAGTGCCTTCGTGATATGTCCAGATCCACCACTCTCTAGGAGCCTATGACCTGTCACGGCTGATAATAATGACCTCAGAGCCTTTCAGCTCTGAGCGACTCTTTTTTAGGTGATGTGAAATAGATACCTCTATATTCCAATGAAGAAATCATATTCAAATTTAAACATTGCCTATGGATAAATTGGGAAGTTTAGTAAGAAACCTGCTAAGAGCAAATTACCTTGTACCTCCTCAGCAGAGAGAAGGAGACCTTCCAACTTCAAAGAAAAAACGCCAAGCAGGGGAGAAGATCATGTACACTTTAGTCTCAGTCCCACATGGAAATGATATTGCGTCCCTTTTTGAACTGGATGCCACAACTCTTCAGAGAGCTGACTGCCTGGTTCCAAGGTAAAAAATATATATATAATTATGGTTAGAAGGTAATGTTTCTCTGAATAATTTTACCAGTAGATAAAGAAATAAAATCATAATGTCATTTTTGTGATATAAAAGGAGCAAGCATAAATGAAGTACAAGTATATAAAACATTATCCTTATTTTGGGAGGAGATCAAATTTTTTTTTATCATAAGTAATTAAAATAATTAAAAGGATGAAAGACATTCTGACAAATTCATAACTCATTTATTCTTATTGCTTGTTTGGAGTTTGGTTTACCAAAATGAAAAATAATTTAAAAGCATTTGGTCAGTACTTATATAATTTATTTTTATTGTATCAATTCCCCAAATTCATTCATTTATCAAATTATTCAGTTATTCAGTCAACAAGTATTTATTGAGCATCTATTAATTGCAGCATTGTTTTACGGCACTGGAAGGACAACAGTGAACAAATTGGTTATATTCTTGCTCTCATGACTTACGTTCAAGTGGGGGAGATATGTTTGTTTAAAAAACAAACCAATAAACATAAAATACAAGGCCAGATAATGAAAATGCTTTGGAAAAAATTGCAGGACTTTGAGAGTTTTACTAAGTAAGCATGTCTGGACACAGCCTCTTTGAGTTAGGACCTTTGAGAAAAGAACTGAATAAATTGAGGGATCAAGACCTCCCATTGGGGGAATAGTGCTTCAAGTAGCAGGGACATGAAATTGAAAAATCTTGAAACATGCAAAGTCTTTAAGAACAAGCTAGAAGGCCAGTGTGGCTGGACCAGAGCGAGTGAGGAGATTGGTAATGAGGTAGCCAGGACTTTATGTTCAGGAATATATTTGTTTGCCTGAAATTTGACCCTTAAGCTTTTTTACCAGAATCTGTCTATCTCTTTCTACAACAGCACAATGCATTCTCCAGAAGCACAGAGGTGCCCTGCCCATATTATTAAGTCTGGAGGCCTGATTCTCCATTGACTCCATGGAGCATTAATTTACTGGTCTTGGACAGATGGCAATGTTTGGGCTGAAGGTGCCTTTACAAAAATGCAGATGTTGTCATGTAGCACCTTTCAGGCAGGGCGAAATGTTGCTGTACTAACAGTGCCGAGGAACACTGCTGGGCTAGTGTCCCAGGGTGACTCATGACCGTTCACATTCACGAGAAAAGTTGCTGAATTCTTAACCTATCTTATTCCATCTCTCACTGTTCTTTGTTCCATCAATATAGACCTACAAAGTGATCCTCTCCAAAGATTTTGCTTGTGCCAGGTCTCTGACATTTTTTTCCTAGTAATTCTCCTTACCATGACTTTATTAATTTTGGATTTAACTCAGAAAAATTGGAGTCCTTTTTGAACTTTAACCAGGAGAGTATGCTTAGGGAAATGGTGATAGAATCTCATTATAAAATGCCTACGCCCATGCCAAGGCCCCTGAGACGAGCTCAACTTGGAGGTGTTAAGCTACTGCTTTCAGAACTGTTGATACACTTCTTAGTAGTGTATGGAATTTTATGTTAACATGGATTAATTTGTCATTAATTTATTAAAGCTGATTATTAATTATTAAAAATAACTATTACACTATAATTCTTGAGCATTTTCTATGTGCTAAGCCCAATGTCAAATTTTTATAAACATTTTCTCATGTTGACAACAACCTATTTTGCAGGTAAGGAAATAGAGCCTTAGCACATCGTTTTTCAGATTGGTTGAAAATTAGAATCATCTGGGAAGTTTTGAAAACTCTTTATGCCCTGCTTGTGCTGAGACCAGGGAAATCAATCTCAGGGATGGAATGCAGTCTTTACTTTTTTTTTTTTTTTCAATAAGAGTTACCCAGGTAATTCCAGCGACAGAGTCCATAGCTCTGTGCTTCTCAGATTCTCATGTGTATATGGGTCATCTGGGTGGATCCGTTACACTGTAGATTCACTTTCATTTGGTCTAAAGTGGGGCCTGAGATTCTGCATTTCTAACAACCACTCGGTTTAATGCTGATGCTGCTGGTCTAGACCTTGGGTATGAAGCACTTAGAGCAGTGGTTAGCACCCTTTGTTGTATATTGGAACATCTGGTCATCTTTAAAAAGTGCTGATGCCTGACTCCACTCTCAGACACTCAAATTTAATTGGTATATGGTGCAACCTGGGCATTGGGATTTGAAAAGCTTCCCAGGTGACTCTAATGTGCAGCCAAGTTTGGGAAGTATTGCCTTAGAGTGATTAAGTTAATTGGCCAATGTCAGGCTCATGAGATGGAATGTGATCCTAGAGTGTGTAGATTCAAAGTCTATACTCTTAATCACTATGCTACAATGCCTTCATATTTTATATAGTCAGATTATATGCAGGTCTTAATGACAACAGATTTCTGTGGCTATGCCTAAATATTCATTTCCAAAATTCTTCCAAATTGTAAGTTATTTCTTTAATTTGGAACCCAGCCTTCTAGATACATTCAATAAGCAAACCATTGCAGTCGTAACAATAGAGAAAGAGGCCTCCAAGCTGAAAAGCAATGGCCCCTCTTTCCAGATGCTCAAAATATAATGGGGAAGACAAATGAGCACATATGACATCTCCTCTGTAATTCAATGCAGAAAATGTGTTAAAAGTCACGGTATTTCAAAATTTCTGATTATTTGAACAAGGATTGGATGTTTTACGATTTCAGATTTTGCAATTCAGTCTCTATTTCTGTCTAATTTTATGAGCAAGTGGAACCGTGGCGTTGAATGATCTCTGTCTTTCCCTGAGGCCCTTGAATTTTATTGTTGTTATTGGCCTTAGTGTTTTCTGCATTACATTGTGTGGTTTATTTATATCTTATCTTTTCTGCTGAATATGTAAGCTCCTCAAAAACAGTGTACTTAACACAGTGCTTTTCTTTTAATAGGCACTTTACACATATTTGTTAAAGTATTGAATGATAAACAGTTATCTAAAAATGATAATATTTGATTAAATGGAGTTCTTGCTGTCCTTTCTCAGGCACTTTCTCTCAATTCTCACACACACACACACACACACACATGTATATATATATATATACTTTTTTTTTTGCATGGGCAGGGTCTGGGAATCCAACCCCGGTCTCCGGCTCGGCAGGCAAGAACTCTGCCGCTGAGTCACCGTGGCCCACCCCACATATATATTTTTACATGAAGATGATTACAGTGCAAAAACGGACTACTAACAGGCCATTGTTTTTAACTGAGTTTATTACTTGACCAGTATTCTCATTTCAAAGTGCATCAGAACCTGAAACACGTTTCCAGGTCCTACCCCAGAGTTTCAGTAGGCTGTGATGAGGCCTGAGAATTTGTGCTTCTAAGTTCACAGGTGATGCTGATGTTGCTTGTCCAGGGACCACACTGTGAGATACTGCTTACTTTGAAATGATCCTTAAGCCAGATTGATTTTTTATACTTGAGTCATTTACAAGTCTAATATATATTTATATTCATTTTATGTGTAAAACTGTTAATTATGGTAATTTTTTATAATCTGTTTTTATATTATTTTGCTTTTAGGAACTCATATGTTCGGTTAAGACATTTATGTACCAACACATGGGTAACCAGTACCAGCATCCCCATAGACACAGATGAAGAGAGGCCTGTTATGTTGAAGGTAAATGTTTCTAACGATGATTTAATTTTCAGCAAAGTCCTGTGTGAATAGAATTAGGGGGTGACTGAAATGTTCATTAAAATTCATAGGCACCAATATTAGAATTATTGAAATTAAATTCATCAAACATTCATTTCTGCCAGTTGCTTAGGTAGCTGAACTAAATGGCTTGGCTGCAGCAGGACTCTGATTCAGGAGAATGCAACACAGCTGCCAAAAAGAGTGGGTCCAGCAAGCATGAGTGGGGAGAAGCTGCCAGGAGTGCATCTTTTCCGCTCTGTTGAAACTGAAGCACAGGGCAGGAGTGAAAGGGAAACAGGGCTGGGAATGGGCATGGAAAACCTATAGCCTTTCATAAGATGATGTACATGGAAATGTGTTGGGATTATCTATTCCTGTCTTGTACTTCTTAAACAGTATTAAGAAGTGTTATTTCTCAAAGAATACTGCATAGTTATTAAAAAGGACTAATCTTAATGGAAAAAACACATTGCAGATTGGAACTTGCCAAACAAAAGAAGACAAAGAAGCTTTTGCCATTGTGTCTGTCCCACTGTCTGAGGTCCGAGACTTAGATTTTGCCAATGATGCAAACAAAGTTCTGGCAACCACGGTTAAAAAACTGGAAAATGGCACAATAACTCAGAATGAAAGAAGGTTAGTAACTTTTAAAAAGGGCTCCTAAGTCAGTAACATTCAACTGTCAGTTGTTGAAATAAACCTCAAATGAATGAATAACTCTAAGGGAATATTCAGGCATTCTATTTCTGCATGAGGTAGGAACTCAATTCCTCTTGAACATGGTGAGTGAATAAAAATGAAGAAATTAAAATCTGGTGGAATATTTACTTTTTACATTTTACCTTGACTTGGATATAGTTGTTTTAGATATTCTGTGATCTGTCATTTTGAATGCTTCATAAGAGAATTTCAGTATCTTTTGCTGCCTGGTAAGCTAAGTTTAAACAAAGAATCTTGATTTAAAGTTTAGAGTTCTAAAGGTCCTAAAAGAAGTTTTATATTTTTCTATTCTTATTTCTTCAAGACATATTTCTCAGCTCAGATATCACAAAACAAATATACGATTGCAGAAAAAATCTGCAAAGTATAGCTCTCCATCCTTTTTACTTCTTTAGAGAAACTGGATTCTTGATTCTTAAACTCTGTTTCTGGAAATAAATGAGAGAAAGAATGATGTTGCTAGCTAGCAATTTTTGCCTCTTTACATTGTATCAGATACTATGCTAGATACTGTAAATATATTTTATCCAATCCTTGAAATAACCAGAGGTAGATATTCTCATTTTACAAAAAGAAAAATTGAGAGGTTAAGCAGACTGGATAAGGTCACACAGTTAGTTAAAGGGGGATACAATCACGTTTAGTTTTAAAAGTCCTATACTTTTCAGTATACCCAAACTCAAGCATTCTCTTTATTTCCCCTACTTCATGACCTGCTGATACCTTTGAGTATTGAAACTCTCATACATAGCTGATAGGATGAAAATTGATATTAGCAATTTGAAAATAGTTTGGCAGTGTTCTAGTTTGCTAGCTGCCCGAATGCAACACACCAGAAACAGATTGGCTTTTAATAAAAGGGGATTTATTTTGTTGGTTCTTCAGAGGAAAGGCAGCTAACTTTCCACTGAGGTTCTTTCTTATGTGGAAGGCACAGGATGGTCTCTGCTGGTCTTTTCTCCAGGCCCCTGGGTTCCAACAACTTTCCCCGGGGTGACTTCTTTCTGCATCTCCAAAGGCCTGGGCTGAGCTGCGAGTGCTGAGATGAGGAATGCCAAGCTGCTTAGGCTGTGCTACATTGCGTTCTCTCATTTAAGCACCAGCCAATTAAGTCAAACATCACTCATTGCAGCAGACACGCCTCCTAGCCTACTGCAGATGTAATTGGCAACAGATGAGGTTCACGTACCGTCGGCTTATGTCCGCAGCAACAAGATTAGGTATGCTCACCTGGCCAAGTTGACAACTGAATCTAACTAACACAGACAGTAACTAGCAAAGTTAAAGAAGCAAATACTCCATGATTCACCAATGTCACTTCTGGGCGAACATTCTCTAAGGTCTTTCCACAAAAAGCTCCTACACGTGCTCACCAGGACATTTGTTCAAGGATAATCAGTGTTGTTCTAAAATAACCCCAAATTTGAAATCACTCAAATGTCCACCCCAGTTGAATTGATGAATAAAATAATTTACATCTTTGTTTAACAGCATGGTTGTATCTGTAAATTTTAGATTGAGCAAAAACTACACACAGTAAATACATTCACTGTAATTCTATTTGCGAAGTACAAAAACAAATAAAGTAAACTCTGTTTCTTTGGAGCACTTAAGCAATGGGCAGAACTATAAAGAAATGCAAGGAAGTAAGAGTCATAAAGCTGTTAAGAAATGGTGGTTACCCTACAAGAAGAGAGAGGAGTTGTGAGTGGTGAGGGGTTTGCTGTTTTCTGCCCTGGGTGTGGTTTCATGGGGGCTCATTTTATAAGTATTCTTTCACATATGTATATTATGAACTTTTGGTTACAATACCAATGAACAAATAATCCAACTTACTTCCTCTTACCCCATAATTAAAAAACATCATAAATATGTGAATAATTGGAATAGTTATTTCTCAGCTTCCTCTCTGATGTCTCCTCCATTACAAACCCGCATTTGAAAGCAACATTGCATTTCCAGTTGTTCTTTTCACCCTGTTGAGGGGAGATGAATAAAGGCCAGAAGCGAAACCCCTGGCCCCTTCTTCTGGATTGCAGACATTTGAATATCAGAGCTAAATTACGACAGAAAATAAAATCTGATCTTAAATAGCATTTTTTATTTGTCTATTATTTATCGGTTAAGTCTTCCTTTTAATGAATACATTTCTTGGTCTCTGTCACTCTCACGTATATATGGAAATTTATTGTCTTGCTTAAAAAGTTTTTCTTACTAAACATTAAGATATTTTTGAAGAAAAATCAAAGATTCATTTTATGAATGCTTCAGTAGTGCTAGCTGCGTTCCTGTACAAGACACTTTTTAGTTACTGCTAGACAGAATCTTATCCATGAGAGATGATGCTTAGGGACATGGTCTGCCAGGGCTTACCGGGGAGCATGCATTTTTATTTCCCCAGCGTGCCTCCCCACTGTTTTAGAGTGAAAAGCATTACAGCAGAGAGTACATGGTGGTTCAGTGCTAGAATGCTCACCTGCCATGCGGGAGACCCATGTTTGATTCCTGGCCCATGCAGCGAAAACAGCAATAAACATTATAGCAAAGAAATGGCTTTTCCTTTAAAATATGAAGTTGCAATTATTGATCTTAATTTACTATTTTCAAATAAGCCAACTCCCATCAAAATTTATCTGAAGCTACCTGTCAGTGTAGTAGAACTGACTGGTGGTGTTGAATGCATTTACATTCTTTTTTTCAGTTTTAGAATTCAGTAAAAAATTCTTTGTGAAAACATTTCACAACTCTTGACTTTTTCTCACTGGGGAATGGAGTTATTATTAGACATTCTTTTACTAAGAACCAGGAAAAATGATTCAAGTTGGAAGGGAAAGTATTAAAATATTGCAGATCTTTGTCTCAAGATGCCTTATTCTTTGAATCCTCTCTCTTGTACTTTCCCATTTACTCACCCCAGGAATGGACCCTGGAGGCACAGGTTCTGTGTTATGTTCCAAAGCTCTTAACCTTAGACTTTTTTTAGGAGGAGGGTACAGATTTTCTGATCTTATTGTGCATAGCTGCACTTACAGAATTGGAAGTATGGCTTGGGGTCGGGGTGGGAAGTGAAAGTCTTAACGCTAGTCAGACCTTGAGGGAGTGGCCCATGCAATTTTAAATCAGAATTTTTGCACTATGTTTTATCTCTAGGGTTACAGAAAAAGATATGGGGGCTCATCTGCAGCATCTATAGTTCAGAGATATAATGAATGCATCATCAATGTATTGAACTCCTGGTATATGTCTAGCACTGGGCCATGCAGTATGTTTATATGTAGGAGTAATGCCTATTTATTGCATGCAGTATGTTTATATGTAGGAATAATGCAGTGGTGAACATCACAGACCCTGCCATGTCTTCATGCAATTTACAGTCTTCAGGGTTGGTTCCAATTCCCCATAGTAGGAGCTCAGGATCATCCAACATGTGATCACCAAAAAGTTATCCTTCTGATTCAGAGCTAATGTCTTCCTAAAACAACATCATTTTCCACTTAAATTTTTTTTGTCTCACCATGTTACTATCCTTATATCAGCTGTCTTTTGTTTAGGATTTGCCTGATGCCTCTCTTACTATCCTTTTATTTTAAATTTCCTGATCCTTTTGTTTTAGGTATGTCTCTTGTGAGTGCCAGAGAGTTGGATTTTTAAGACCTAATAATAGTCTTTCTTTAATTGGCAAGTTGTATTAATTTGCAATTGATAAATAATATATTTGGATTTGTTCTTTTCTTATTTATTTTTTCTTTAGTGTAGTCTTAAAAGAAAATTTTCCCTCCATTCCTTTCTTGCTTTTCGTTAGATTGAAAGATCTTGTAGTTTCCCTTTTGCTCTATTGGGTTAGAAGCTATTGGGTCATATTTCTATCCTTAAGCTATTATCCCTAAGTTCTTTAACATTTTAACTGTATATTCTTTCTTACAAAACTTGAGTTATTAAATATTTCATCCACTCATGGGAGATACATATTTTATCATGCTTTAATTATGTACTGATTTTCTCTCCCTCATCTTTTTTGTAATAGTTGTCTAGAACTATTGTGTTTATTCTTTTCCTTTTAAAAATTTTATTTTATGTTATTTGACATGTGCAAATGATAAATATATAAATTATAACATCACCTTTTTCATTGAAAAGGTTTCTAATATTATTTTCCAATGATTAATTAGATCCTAGTATATTTTACCTCTTTGTTTCCTTATCTTTGTTTCTTGTATCCCACTTCTGTCTGTGTTCACTTTACTTCTTGTTGGAATTCATTCTTTATTCCATTCAGTGAGGATATATGGGCCATAAATCCTCTTAGTTTTACATATATGAAAATGTCTTTATTTTGTCCTCACCTTGAGCATGTATGGAAAGATAAATTGACGCTCTGTATCCCTTTAGTATTTTAAAATTATAATTTAGTTATTTTCTGCTTCTGCTGTTGCTGTTAAGAAGTCTGCTATCAATAGAATTGTTAGTTTTTATTGATAATTTTTCTTTACTTCCTGCTATTATTTCTTCTTCTTTTTTTTTTCCTTTGGTAACTTTTGTAGGTAGCTTTTCTTTGTATTTTATGTCCTGAAATTTCACTATCATTTAATTGGAAGAATTTTTATTTTTGTTTTCCTACTTGCCACTTAGGGCATACTTTTAATCTAAATACTCAGGTCTCTCTGATTCTGGTAAAATTTTCAGCCATTTTCTCTTTATATATTATTTCTTTATATTTTCTCTTTCTTCCCTTTTTTGGAAGTCCCATTAGATATATGTTGGCTTCACTTAATCCTCTTTATCTCTTGACTTCCTTCCTTTTTTATAATTTGCCTTTTAAATTTCTGTGTGCTTTCTGGATCAATTTTTTAATACTGTCTATTAAATCACTAATTTTTCTTAAAATGTATGTGGAATGGTTTATCTTCACTAATAAGATTTTTATTTAAATGATTATAGTTTAAAAAAAATTTTTTTTATTTCTTTTAAAATACCGAAAAAACAAACACAAACATTCGTAATTTTTGATCATTCCGTTCTACATATATAATGATTATAGTTTTTATTTCTCATATTTCTTTTGGTTCTTTTTCATGTCTTCCTCATTCAAATCTGCCTATTTTTTTTTTATAAAAATGTCTTTTTTGAATATAAGTGCTTTTAAAAATTTCTTTGATGACTGAAAATATACTCTTTTAAAAGTTGTTTTGAAATTGTCCTGTTGCTTTCATTTTGTTGGTAAAAATTAGCTTCCTTGTGATTGAGTATGATGGCTTTTCCCCTTAATGTCGGTTTTCCTTGGGTGTTTAAAATGCAGGGCCTTTCTGAGTGGAAACTTTCTTCTTTTCGTCTCTGTACATTCACTCATCCTCTCTATTGGTTTTGTAGTTATCTTCACTTGGCCCCCCTCAGCCAGCCCAGAGCCATGCTGACACTGAGGGCTGAGGTGCCTGCCCTATAGGAATTGAAGCTTTAGTCATTGAGACTGTGGTTGGCCGCGAAGTCCTATGTTGCTTTCTCTGATTACTCCCGCCATTGCAGAGACAAAGCCCTAATGGGAGCCACTTATTTTTTTTAAGGTTCTTTTTAGAGGTGGAGGAGACCTAGCTTGGTCGCTGCCTTCATATCTTTAGCCCAGTCCTCACCATGTGCTTGCAGTCCCTGTTAAGTTGCAAGAGTTGAACATCATTCCTGCTCATCTTATTTTTCCTCATTATTCCTGATCCACAAAACTCTTCATTATGTTTTATTTTTGTTTTTAAAAATATATGATATCTGTCATTACTGCATTCGAAGCAGGGAGTGGGAGGTGTTCAAGTTCAAATTCACAGAATTACCTGTTGGAAAGTCATGAAAAAATATTTTAAAGCAAATTAATAAGATTATATGAGTTACAGAACCTAACCATCTGTAAGTATAGGATTGGAGTTTGGTCTAAACTGAAAAAAATCTAGTTCAGTTTGATACAGATGGGATGCTTGAGGTGAAAGGGCAAAAAAGAAAATTTCAGCAGTTTCAGAGGTAAAAGAGAATGGTGATGCTTTTTGCTTCCATTGCCTCATCTTCAGAGGAGGTGAACTGTGCAAGTAAGGGTTACTGTCTAGTGATCCACAATCGAGACATTTAATTTTTGTCATCATCATTCCAATTAACCATCAACAATTTTCAGGCTATTTGGAAGACTCTAAAGCAAACTGATCTGTAGTTGCTCTCAAAATTGTGCCTTCTTAGATATCTAACACCTGAATACAGTGAACTTGAAACAGCAGGGGAAAAGGAATATTGCTAAGTTGGTTTTTTTTTTTAAATGTAGATATTTATATTCAAACTAGTTTTGTAGATTGAGTAGATAGCAAATGAGCTTCAATTTGATTTCAGTTTGCTGAAGTGATTTGGAAGTTAAGTCACAATTTCAAAAAATCATACCACATTTTTATGACCATAAATCACTTCAGTGAACCCAAGTATGGGAATGAATTAGACACGTTTTTTCAAAAGAAACAGATAGGGTTAAAAGTTAAAATAGTCACACCAAGAAGACAGAATCCGTGGAATTTGGAGTGGTGTTTATGATCCTGGGAAGTATGCAGAAATTTCTGTGGGTGGCTGAATTCAGGATTATGGGTGTGTCCACTTGGCTCCATGAAAATACGTTCTCTTTCAGGAAGTAAATCCTGAGCTAGGATTGAGATATTTCCTAACTGAATACATTCCTATCCTTTACTGGAATAGTTGGACCTCATAAATTCTAATTTTCTTATTGCTGGGATCATATTTGCTAACATAGAGCTAATAACAGTGCATGATTTATGCTAAAAAGAGTATATAGATAAAACTAATTGAAATGCTCATTGAACAACTTTTGTCTGGTTAAAAAATTAGGCTTATTGAATAATTAATAAGCTGTACTTTATCCAATAATAATAATAATTTTAAACAAAATCCCATAGCCCTTGTAACACAGATTTCTAATTATCTTACCATTCTTGAACTTCTGTCCACCTCCCACATTCCACCAACACAAATAGAAATGATGAAGAGCAGGTAGAGAAAGGGGGAGAGAGCTAAAGGAGGAAGGTTTTTCCCCTGGCATATTTTTTTAACTTTTTATTTTGAAATACTTTCAAGTGTCCAGGATAGTTACAAAAATAATATAAACCTCATACAGAGAACTCCAACATAGTCCAATCTCCTTCCCTGGATACCCTGATTCACCAGTTTTAACATTTTGCTGCATGCCCCTTATCATTCTAACTATCTATCCATCTATATGTAAATTCATCTATCTGTTTCTCTTCAGAATGGAAGATTGCCGTTGTCTTGTCTTCATGTTCTTTCTTCCTCAAGGAAATTTTAAATCTTTGTTACCATGCTCTTTAGTTTGTTTGGTTCCTTTCCATAATTTCCATCTCTCTGTTGATACTCTGTTTATGTTCATCTCCCATTTTCCTGATTTCTTCAGTTCTTTTTCCATTTTTCCTTTAACTCTTTAAGCATATCGAAGACAACTTTTAAAGAAGTTTTCATGCAGTATGTCCCAGGTCTCGTCCTTCTCATTGGTGGTTTCTTATGCTTTAATCTCCTTTGCCTGAGCCATGCTACCTATTCTTTGTCTTTCATAATCTTTTGTTAAAACTCAGATATTTTGATATTTTAATGTATTATCACTGGAATTTAGACGCTGAGGTGTCTGTTCCTTAGGCTTCTATCCAGCTGGTGTGATGACAGAGCTTTTCTTGTGGTGGTTCCCTTGGGTCACCACCAGATAGATTGGGCCACACATACCTGTCGGTGAGGCTTACTCTGCTTGTCTGGAACCAGAACAGGGAACACAGGCCAGCGCCGTGCTGAGCGGGTGGACTGGTGGGGAAGGGCCAGTCAGGGCTCCAGGGGATCCTACAGCTGCTAAGTAGTCTTTTTCTTGACTTGATCCTCTCCCTGTCCTGCAGCCCTCTAGAAAGATGGAGCTTTGAGAAATATATTTCTGCCTGTTCTTGATGGTCGTTCAGAGCTTCTGTGAGGAGACAGAGTCCTAAAACATCTCACTTTGCTATCTTGGCTGGGGAGGAAGGGTTTTATAGACACTTCACAAATTAAATACCATTGAGAGTTCAAGTAATAATTATAAGGAGTAAAACGTAGAGTTAAAAGTGAACATTGTTATACCTTTTTAGAGTACAATGATTTTTATAGATCAGTTAATATGTTCAAAACAATGTAGTACATCTCATTGCTTATTCAGTCTCTATTCATAGGGCATTTAAACTTTTCCTATTCTGTACTTGAAGAAACTGAAATTTGGTGAGAATCAGGAAATGCAGCTTGAGCAATATTAAAAAAAATGAAAAGATTTGAATTCAGGAATTTAGAAGTACAGCTGTTCCACCTTAAGCCAAAATATTCCCTTTTGCTCATCAATCATGAAAAAGCATCTGTTTCCTACCAGCTTACATACTATTGGGGCTCATGTGGCTTTCTTTTATAATAGCCTTTGCAAATGCCTGATTAGGACTGGGGGCAGGGGAGGGTCTGGGGGAACTATGGAAGGGATAGTCTTTTAAAAGTTTTAGATCAATATTAACTGCTTTCAACATTATCTTTTGCTGACCAAATAATGTTCATTAAAAATTCTTTCAGTTTTACAGTATTTATATTTTTAGTGCTTATTAAAAAATGTTTTTCACGATTAAGTGCACTATGGAGTAAAATTTATCTTTCATTCTATGACAGATTTGTAACCAAACTGTTGGAAGATCTTATCTTCTTTGTGGCTGATGTGCCTAATAATGGTCAAGAAGTTCTGGATGTGGTTATTACCAAGCCAAACCGGGAGCGCCAGAAATTAATGAGGGAGCAAAATATATTGGCACAGGTGAAATTTTTCACATATTATATTTGCATAGTTTATATTTTGAGTTATAGAATCATGGAAGTCCCTGTAATTAGTTTTCTACTGCTATGTAACAAATTGCTTATTATCTTATTATATTATTACTGATTATCTGTTTCTGCAGGTCAGGAGTCTAGGAATGGCTTAGGGGGTGATTCTTAAGCTAGGTCTTTCACAAGAGGCTGCTGTTAAGGTATTGGCTGGGTGGGGGGAAGTTGCAGCCAGTTCAGGGCTCCACTGGGGAGAATCTGCTTCTAAGCTCACTCTTATGGGCCTCTCTAGAAGGCTGCCTCAGCGTATGGCAGCTGGCTTTCCCTGAAAGCAAAAGATCCAAGAGAGAGCAAAAGAGAGCCCCCAAGAGGGAAGCCACATTCATTTTATAACCTAATCTTAGAAGTGACATCTCATCAGTTCTGCTGTGTTGTTAGTTACAAGTGAATTAATAAACCGAGCCCACACTTAAGAGATGATTATGCAATGGCACGAATATCAGAAGTGGAGTTACCTGGGGGCCTTCTTAGAGACTGCTTGCTACAGACTTTAAAAAAAAACTACATGGTCAGAATACCTCCAAAAACTGTGCTGGAAAAATTTCTAGGTAGAATTTTTAGGTGAACTAGGAAGCTGCTATCTCCATCTGCTCTCTACTTCTTATACTTCTTTTCCCTGGAAAAGTATTAAAAGTGCAGTTTAATCATTAGCTCACAAATGCTCTCTATACTATATTCTGTTCCCCCTACCCCCAAAAGTCTAGAGCTGTTACTATATCATGTTACCCTGAAATTGTTCATAACACTCCAATAAACTATTGCCCTTCCTTATAACATGCACATATGGACATTACTACCTTTATGTTTTCTTTTGCTCTGTTAACTGCCACTTAAAGTAACAGGCTTCTGTATTAGGTGTGGACTCAAGGAAGATACTGAAGAAATCAAAATCATGTTACTGATGCATGTATTCTTGTGGAGTTAGGAAAGGAAAGAAGTAGACATTGTCAAGTATTATTTTATGGCTGACCGAGAATATAAAATCAAGCTTTTTACCAAATCAAATAAAGTTGCCAATCTAATTGGATAAAGTCTTTTCTGACATTAGCAGTTCTTTTGTATAGAATACTTGATTTCAAGGACTTTTAGGACCTTGAATGATTTATTATTTAAACCAACATAAAACAAAAATATGTTAAGTATTATATGTAAAACTAAAGAGTTAATGAATATGGCATTATTAAAGAAAATTGAATTTGTATAATCTCCAAGGGATAATTCCCTTCCATTTCCCTTTGCTGTATTAATTCTCATGGCCTTGCCTAAGTACTCCTTAATAGACAATTTATTCATCCTTCCAGCTCCTCTCCAGGTGATCCTACCTGCTGTCTTGCTGCCTAGAAGTTCAATTTCTCAATGTTTGTAAAATATTTCCCAACTGCTAACCTTCTTACTCAAAGAATCTGACTTCCTGGGGATCACCAGCTGCACATGTAACTTCTTGCTTGTCATGTTTGAATGCTGATACTTGATTGATTTGGCCACATCTTTATGTACCAAGAGGAGTTAAATAAACTCTTTAATGAAGAATTTCAGAAGCAATGTTTAAGAGCAATTTTCTGAAGTCGGTTTCAGATTAAGCATAAATATTTTCTTTTTATCGTTTTGATTTCAAAAAATTACAGAAAATAATAAAGAAACTATAGAGCCTATAAAAATCAAACTATATTTAATTTTTCTGCGTATGTTCATATAACATGGTACAATCTAGCATCTTCGGGTTCCTTATTTTAATAAAATATCACTTCTAAATGAAATGAAATGTTTTATTTAAATATTTTTGATCATTCAACTTAGTGAAATATTTTGGCAGTGCTTCCCTGTTCCTTTATGTATTGATCCTGCATCCAAAATTCCCACACCCTCTTTTTATGTTAATTTTAATTAAATAATACAAAAGTGTTTTTGAGTCATTGTCCTTATTGTAAAAAAAATTAAACATTGCAAAATCTATACCTTCATTCATCAGAATAAGTGGTTACCTTTATTCCTCGTAGGTATTTGGGATTCTTAAAGCACCCTTCAAGGAGAAAGCAGGAGAAGGCTCAATGTTGAGACTTGAAGATCTGGGGGACCAAAGATATGCACCCTACAAGTATATGCTGCGGCTCTGCTACCGTGTACTGAGACATTCTCAGCAGGACTACCGGAAAAATCAGGTCAGAGGGCAGCCCTCATTTTTGCATCTTTTTAACATTAAAGTACGGGCAAGGTTCTTCTGGTTACTGTTCTAAGGCATTAAAGTAAGAATGGGAAATTTATCTTCAAAATAAGAGATTTTATACTGGTAAGTATTTCTTAGCTGATAGGTATATGCTTCCACATGGAATTAGAATCACTGGGGGAGTATGTCCCAAGTCATTGTGTGCATGGTACTGGCATGAAGCATGCTTGGCTGGAGGAACATGTGAGGTACAGCATCACCTTGTATGGCCCAAGGAGCCTGTTATCTAGTGGAGAAGATATGACTTGTGCTTCTGAAACATAAAGTTGAAGCAAAGAGGGGACGTGAGATAAAAAAATAGCATTATGGGGATTTGGCTCAATTGTGGCTGGGGAAGCCCAGGAACGGTACTTGGTTAAGGAAGCATTTGAGTAGGATAACAACCATTTTCATAAAATTACATGGGAAAAGGCATTTTTGGAAGAGGAATCTATGAGGAGAAAGTTATGGATGCTAGAAAGGATACTTCAAAAACTTTTGCTTCATAACGGTAACTGGAGAACAAGGAACATAAGTGTATCGAGAGATGTAGATGAAAATTGCCAACTGCAAGTGAATTTCTTTTGTCTCATTTTATCTTAAAAATACATACTGTTTTGCATTGTGTTCAATAATGCGAATGTTTACTATAAAATTGTTTAAAATTATTATTTTGTAAATTAGTGTTATATGTTTTTCTGAAACAGTTTGAAGGAGAAGTGCATTATCAGTAAGTTTTGCTGGTGAGTATTGTCCATGAGGAAGTGTAATGCGAGAGAGGGCTCCTAAGGCAGGCTGGGTGAAGCCACATAGGCTCTAGTATCTCTGGAATAGAGGGTGGAGGTGATTGGAGATTAATCAGTGGTATTGAGTACTCATTTTGTATCAGGTTCATTTCTAAGCACTTTTCATGTATTAACTCAGTTAATCCTCGTAGCAACAATATGAGATTGGCACTACTGTGCCACTAAAGATGAGGAATGGAAGCACAGAGAGGTTAAGTAACTTGCTGAAGATCACACAGCTTTAAGAATGGAGCCAGTATGCAAATTCTGGTTCTTAATCATCACATTATTGCCATTTGGTAGGGAATGGAGAACCTTTAAAAGTTTTTCAGCAAGAAAAAAGTGATTTACTTTAGGAAAAATGTGTTAAAAGATATTGGCTTTGAAATTATGCTTAAAGATAAAGAAAATGTCTAAAAAGAATATGTACAACTGATTAGTCAGAAATAAATAATACGGCAAGGAGTGGGGAAGCAGGGGGTAATACAGATAAATCCTTAAATACTTTCTAACATATACCTGGATAATAACATCCTTCTTTCCAAGAATCAAAAATGCTCTCAGTGGAATTATTTTTCTCAACCTAATTGTATTCATTTTGTGTGGTAAGATAAAGTAGATAGAGTTATTCTTATTTTAATGGAAGAGAAATTTTGTTCCTGAACATTAAATGACACACCTTCAAGCACACAGAGAATCAGCTTCCAATACGAGGGTCTGAGTCATTCAGTGGGCCTTGCGGGTGAGGGGTGTGCAGGGGTGAGAGGTTGCTTCCTGTCCTCTACTTGTCCTCATTTCTGTTCTTGAATCTGGAAAATCACTTCCCTAGACAGGTCACTATACCAACAATGCTGTGTCTTAGAGTTTAAATTGACAGAAGAAAATGAACAGATCTGCAGGGGTTGCCTGGTGCGCTGTCCCCTGGAGACCTGCAGTGTGTGCTGTCTTGACCAGGCTCAGCTCTTGGAAGGGCGCTGGGTACTCCTCACACAACACGGTCCTGTGCTCATCAAGGCCAGACCTCCTTACGCTGCTGTCCACCAGTCTTCACTGGTGTCCTTTCTCAGTGTCTCGAGGTCTGGCACACACAGTGCCTTCTCCCTCTCCATCTGAGCTGGTACACTGGGATATGCTGAGACACAAGAGGCCTCCTCTCTGAACACACCCATCCTTCGACAAGTAAAACAAACAATAAAACTCACTGTGATTTCTCTCTCCTCGTTCTTAGTTCACCCTTAGTTCACCCCTTTCTAGTCCTGCTATCCTTCCCAGGTCTATGCTGTACACTCTGGGGAATATGCTTTCTGGGTTTCTTTAGGACACATGACTGTGGGTGATCTACTCCTTTTCTCCATTTGGGGTGTTTTCCTAGAGGTTAGATCAGTGAGCAGACAGGAATAAAGAACTTCCCAGCATAAATTGGTGGTTTGATTTGATTTCCCCTCACTTTCTCATGAATGCAGTAATTGAATCTCAGTGATGGTTGAAAAAATATTTTTCTCATTTTTGTTGAAATACGAATGTTTTGTATGAAATATAAAGCTTCTTTCTGATACTTTTAGATCATGATGTAGGCAGAAAGAACTACTTTTTACATAATTACCATATTTTCATCTATCCTCACCCACATTTTATAGGGAGTTTGTGATTTAGTACTCATCCAAGCCTTATTGAGTCTATTTATTATTATTTTTAGAATTTGGTATCACCTCTAATTTCCTCTTATTTTTCAACTCTTAAACGTTTACCTTCTGTCAGTATTTAACTAAAATAGTCATGAAAGTATAAATCAATACGTCTTTAAAATGATACACTAACAGAAGACATTTACTTTACTTAACTGGCTACACTACATGAGCTATCATTTTGAAAGGCCACAAAGATGCTGCCTAGAATATAATTAGATCTGTGCAACCAGTATTTTTTTTCAAGGAATAGATATGTTCCAGTAAATCTGACTTAAGACAAACCACTTCCTAATCAATAAATTCTTCCATCATAGAATCAGAGATACATTTCCAAGGAGAATTCACCCCAAATTGAAATGTGAACTTTTGATTGTGGAAGAGCAATCTCACCAGTTCTGTGTTTGTGTGTGATGTGTTCCTTGTACATAGGATGTGAGAAATGGGCAGTAGTGATTTGGGATGTAGGAGAATTAGTGAGAAGAATAAGGAGCAGATTAAATGGTATCAATTAAATGATTGAAACTCCCCAATGGCTTTCTCTTGTTCTTAGAATAACATCTTTGTTCCTTACCAAGGCTCACAGGTCCACTTTTGATCTACCTCTCCAACTGCATGTCTTGCCTCATCCTCACTTACTACACTCTGACTACAATGGCCACCTTTCATAAACACAATAAGCTTGGTTCAGCCTCAGAGCCTTGACACTTGCTATTCCCTCGACCTCGATGGTTCTCTCTCCAGGTCTATCCATGCCCACCTCCTTCTCATTATTTCTGTGCTGGCTCAAATGTCGCTTCCTCAGCATCTACCCTACCTGAAGGTACTACTTTTCTCCTCTATTCCTTTTTTTTTTCATTTCATTTATCAATGTGTAAAATGATCATATTTGTTTGCTCATTTAAGTACCTTTTTTTCTCATTACAATATAAACTCCATGAGAGTTTATCTAGCTTGCTAACTGCCATATTCCTAGCCTTTAAACAGTGGCTGGAATTGAATAGACCTTCAAGAAATATTTATTGGTGACTTGAGTCTGATTAATGAAGTAATTAGCATATTATCTTGTTCGGTAGCTTTTTAAAGATAAAAAATGGTATGAGATTTTATCATCATATTAGAGGGTAGTTTTCATAGATGATTGTACTCTACAGATAAAAAAGAAATCAATCCAGGTCCACTGGGGGTCTTCATGTAACAGCATAGGTCTCATGCCTCATGAATGAGACGACAGTCACTTTCTTTTTTATAACTATGCCAAAGTCATCGATTATAGCTTTTAGTGGCGGTGAAAAGTAAGGCCCACTCTGTTAGTCAGGTGAAATCATAGGTTACCATGTAATAAAAAAAGTGCTATTTTTAACTAACTTAATATCCCTCCTCTACTTTACGAGAGTGTAAGGACCCATATTAAAAATTATTTCTAGGTACATAATTTTCTATTATAATTTCAATTACATATATGCAAATATGTTTTCATTTCCTTCCTCAAAAAGTGCCATTTATTGAAAATGCTGTTTTTGCTTTTCTTTTAACAAATGATTTTTAGTGACTTTTCTATATGAATAAATTAATCGATGTTGCCAACCCTATAGAACCTGTTATTTCTAAGCTGTTTGGCAGCTCATTCTGACTGTCTTTCTTCTTTGCAGGAATATATTGCTAAGAATTTCTGTGTCATGCAGTCCCAGATTGGCTATGATATTTTGGCAGAAGATACCATCACAGCTTTGTTGCACAACAACAGAAAACTACTAGAGAAACATATCACAGCAAAAGAAATAGAAACATTTGTCAGTTTACTCAGGAGGAATCGGGAGCCAAGGTTTGAAGTGCTTCATGCAGTATTTTTTCTTCTATTGGGGATTGTGACTTTTTGCTTTATTTTCACAACTTTTGAAGACTTGGAATACTTTCATATCACTAACTTTCATAGACAAACTATGTTGGGTTAATCACTATACTAATTATGTATAATAAAGTTTTTACCTCATAGGAGAACAAAACTCTTACAGATTTATATATTTTTTATTTTATTTTATTTTTGGTATGGGCAGGCTCTGGGAATCAAACCCAGGTCTCTGGCATGGCAGGCAAGAATTCTGCCACTGAGCCACCATTGCACCGCCCCTTTCAGATTTATATTTAATTGATTGTAATTTATTTTATCTCTGATAATTTATGCTTTTACAGTATGTTATTTTTTCAAAATATTTTCTCATGCATCATCTTATTTAAATCCATTTGCATTGTCATGAAGTTTACTGGAGGTATAACATTAACCAGAGTTTAGAGATGTGAGAACTGACAACCAGAATGCATCATGCCCAAGGCCACCAATAGTAAGAAATAGAATATAAGATCAAATCAAGGGATCTGACTACACATCAAGTTCTCTTTCTGTTGCACCATGCTGCTTTATCTGGTAGAGATGAATACAGAAGAATCAAACAGATCGGCAGTGCTTTTTAAACTAATTAGTACAACACATAACTGCTAGAATGTAGAATAACTTCTGACTTGACCAGCTATCACTGTTATTAAGTGTGCACTATTTTCTTGTTTCACACAGGATAATATTAGCTTTGATCTGCCTCTCTTTTGCTAGTCAATGCTGTGATGGTCTCACTTTAGGGTAGATAGCATTTTTGAAACATAGTAAGTCACAGTGCTAAGGAATAAATATCATCTATTAAATATTAGCCACCTCATATCCTTATTTATTTATTTATTTATTTATTTTTGCATGCGCAGGCACTGGGAATCAAACCCAGGTCTCTGGCATGGCAAGCGAGATCATATCCTTTTTTAAAAAAAGTTTGTATTAAATACAAAAAAACTGAAGTTTCAATTTGTTTCTAATGATGCAGTAGATAAGCAGAACCTTAGAAAATTGCTGCATGGTCATAATATTATAAAATACAGCCAAAAGTTTCATGGGTTATATTCCAAATTATATTTTTGTTATGTTGACTGTATATAGGATGCTTTATTTTATGTTCAATTTTTCTCTCACCAGGTTTTTGGATTATTTATCAGATCTCTGTGTGTCTAATACTACTGCGATACCTGTAACTCAGGAACTCATCTGTAAATTTATGTTGAGTCCAGGCAATGCAGACATTCTCATTCAAACTAAGTAAGCCAAGATAATGGCACCATTTGTAGACCTTGTAATTCTTTATCGTATTTGTGAATGAGCTTCTTCTTAATAGATTTAGCATGTGTTTATTTCAAGGCTGGTCTCGATGCAAGTAGACAACCCCATGGAGAGCTCCATTCTTTCAGATGACATTGATGATGAAGAAGTTTGGCTCTACTGGATTGACAGCAACAAGGAACCTCATGGCAAAGCTATCAGGCATCTTGCTCAGGAGGCAAAAGAAGGCACCAAAGCTGATTTAGAAGTTCTTACCTATTACAGGTAAAGTATTATAGATAATCATAATTCTCAATCTCACATATTCATTAAGATGATTCTCTGAAACCTCTAAAAGTCAGGCATCAATGAAGATGAAATACAAAAATTCATGTCAGAACTAGGGGAGCAGAGATATTTAATACTATTTATAAAATAATAAAAATAAAAATTAACATTTGTGTTTTCCACCTATACCACTTGCATTTTCCTGTTTTCCACAAGATTGGAAATTCTGTGCTCAGAGTTTCTCAGAGTTTTTTTTCTATTGTTTCTTGAAGTGGGTACAGGTGAGAGACATGTTGGGACCTAGGGAATGTGAGACAGAGGTAGAACTGGGGCTGGGAAAGCTGATCCTGCGGCAAAGATGGCCTCAGAGGTAGCTATCCAGTGCTTAGCGTACAGTGTTCATGAATGCGTGGTGACCTAGGGCTTAGGAGAAATGACGTGCAGTTTGGAGGAACAGTGATGACATATGGAAGCAGAGGCATCCATTGTACTTGAAGTTAGGCAGCTGGGCAGAGATGTATTTTCTGCTGGTCACTATATTAGGAACAGGAACTCAGCTGGTGTCTTTGAGTTTAAGGGATAGGATCACAAGGGAGAACCCTTGGGCCAAGTTGACCCCAAATGGCAGGAAAAGGCAGAGAATACTTCATGTTTCCTGGTTTCTGGTGCTAAAGCAGCAAAGCCAAAGGCTAATTCTTTCCTCAGAGGCTCTTGGATCCAAGTGTACTGATGCCATTTGACCTGTTCACAGTTGGTTCAGGAACTTTAGTGGGGCTAAACTTACAGAGTGTATAGGTGCAAGAGCCTGCAGCTGAGTGCAGCTGTGGAAAGCAGAGAGGGCTTCGTGAAACCAATGACCACATCTTATAGGCTTAATATATCAGTAATCCTAGAAAACTGGGAAATATGATTCTAAGAAAACTCTCCACATACATGTTGCTGGAATAAGAGAAATTGTAACTGAATAGATATAAAGACAATTTCACATATGTCGTTATTTGATCACTTGACCTATTACCAAAATGTTTGACTCCAGTATTGTGTACGTTAGAAATGCTGGTATCATAAAAGTAGATGCTGATTGGTACTATGATGTTTAAAAACCTTATCAAGATAAATTAAATTGACATGATATGCTTACTGCTATGAAGGTACCAGTTAAACCTCTTTGCAAGGATGTGCTTGGATCGTCAGTATCTGGCCATCAACCAGATCTCGATGCAGCTGTCGGTGGACCTGATCCTGCGCTGCGTGTCGGACGAAAGCCTGCCGTTTGACCTGCGTGCGTCCTTCTGCCGCCTCATGCTCCACATGCATGTGGACCGGGACCCCCAGGAGTCGGTGGTGCCGGTCCGCTACGCCAGGCTCTGGACAGAAATCCCCACAAAGATCACCATTCACGAGTATGTCGGGAAACGCTCGCCAGGGCGTTGGGCTTTAGCAGAGGATCTCAAAATCAAACGAGGTCTTCAATTTTGAGACGAAATACATAGGAAGGCATTTATGCGTTCCAACTCAGGTTGTTGATCTTCCAAATTCAGATGAAATAGTCTTTGTAGAGGGTAAAGAGACAACTCTTAGTAAGAATGGGAGACCTTATGGAAACCTATAACTAGAAATGATAAAACTAATAAAAGCAATAATTTATTAAAGACTTAATATTATGGCATACTCTGATTTAAGTGCTGAACATGTATTAACTCATTTCACAATAGCCACATTTCCAGATAAGGTCGTGACACCTAGAAAGGTTAATTAATTTATCCAAGATTATAAAACCAGGAAGTTAAATAATTTTTAGCGTATTATGATGAATAGACAATGCCAAGAGAAACAGTATTTTCCTTAACAAATCAATACAAAAGTATGTATATCTTTCTATTTTCAAATTATTACAATTCATTTAACTTGCTTTATCTTCTTTCTGTCTTTCCAGATATGATTCTATAACAGACTCTTCAAGAAATGATATGAAAAGGAAATTTGCACTGACAATGGAATTTGTTGAAGAATACTTGAAAGAAGTAGTAAATCAGCCCTTTCCTTTTGGGGATAAAGAAAAAAACAAACTGACATTTGAGGTATTTGTTTTAAACAATTCATGCATGAAGTTATTGAATTTTCCATATCTGAAATGAATACACTGAACAGCAAATATTTTTGCCCTCTGATGTTTAGGATGCTTTTTGTAAGTGGGTAGTTTAGCTTGTGAAAATATGATTCTCTCTACCATTGATTAAAAGACAGATTTATATTATATTATACTTAGATTATACTTGATGGTTAATACAAAATATTTCATTTATAATTTTCTATTGGTTTTCCTTAATTTTTTTTGTTTCATTCATTCTGCACAAGCTTTATTGCATTTAACGAACAGATCCTTTTTGCAAACTTTATAATGTGTTTAGATACATTTTTTTTCATCTTTATAGAGCTAATATTTGTAGTCTCGTTTAACTGAATTGAAAAAATTTATGCTATTGTTTTGGCAGTATAGTGACAAAGAGAGAGAAGAAAGATGCTAAATCACTTGATATCTGGTGTATTATTTATTTATTACTATGTAACACATTACCCAAAACTCAGCAGCTTAAAACAACAAATGTCTATTATCTCACTGCTCCTATGGGTCACAAATTTAGCTGGTTGTTTGGGCTCTGGGTCTTTCATGAGGCTGCAGTCAAGCCACAGTTGTCTGGGGCTAGAGGATTTATTCACTTACATGATTGTTTGTGACATTAGTTCCTTCTGGCTGTTGACCAGAGACTTTAGTTCCTTTCCCTGTGGGTGTTCCCGTAGTCTGGCTGAGTGTTCCTACAATATGGTACCCGCTTCCTCAAAAGTGAGTTACGCAAGAAAGAAAACCTAAGTTGGAAGTTGTGGTCTTCTATAATCTAATTTTGGAAGTGATATATCATTACTTGTGCTGTTCTCTCTGTTGGTCACACAGACCAACTTTGGTACAATGTGGGAAGAGACTGTTCATTGAGGCTGTTTAGAAGTTGGCTCTCACAGTTGGTATGGCCCACAATATCCAAAGACTGCAAAGCAGCATAAGTAACATAGATTTCTGAACAAATATCATGGATAATATCCATTTAATAAAGTAATTTGTTTATATAAACATGTAGTAAGTGGTTACATTAATGACTTAAATGAATTACTATTTAAATAATCCTAATAATTGTAATGAAATGATTCTAATAATTCTAATGTAAATGTCTTTAACCACCTTTACGCACTCCAAATCTTGTCTTTTTTGATGGGCTTGTCAAACTAGCTTTATTTGGATTTAATTCTAGACTTAAGTCAGAATTCAAGTGGTTGTTTTTGCAGGTATTTTTAAATCCTAGGTGTTAAGGAATTAGAACATTTAGGAAAACCTGAACTAACCGAGATAAAAATGTCAATATTTATTTTAGTTCCCAATGTTTTTCTTTTCTTTTACCCCCACCCCCCTTTTTTATTAAGGTGGTCCACTTGGCTCGGAATCTTATATACTTTGGATTTTACAGTTTCATTGAGTTATTAAGGCTGACAAGAACACTTCTGGCCATCCTAGATATTGTACAGGTCCCCATGTCATCGTATTTTGAAAGATTAAGCAAATATCAAGACGGAGGTAAGAATTTTTGAGAAGAGTTATAATCTTCTTGTTATTACTTAGAGACAAAATAAAGAAGGCCCTACAGAGAAGTGGCTGATTACATATACCCGCACGCTGACATATGTATATGTGTGAAAAGTAATCCTGTGAGAGGAGTGAGTGCCAAGTGGGTGGATTTGCAAACATGAGTCTCTTTTTTTTATTGCTGAAGTTTTCAAAAACACATTCATAAGGTTGAGCTCCATTTTTAGCAACTAACATTATGGCCAATCTGCTCATGAAAATATTGGGTTAAAAAAATAAGAACATCTTAATATTTGTGATCATCTTGGTATGTGTCATATGCTGGCCATTCTTCATAGAAGGGCATAGAAAAACAAGGGCAGGCTAAAGGTCATATGAAAGAAGCAGTAAATGCATGCTAGTGTGGGAAGCAGTGTGGTCAAGTAGATAAGAGAATGGATTTAGTAGTTTAAATTCCTGGATCCAAATCCTGCCTTTACACCATAATTACAATTTAGGCAAGGCGCTTATCTTCTCCAAGATTCTCTTTTCTTATCTGAGATACGAAGATAATAGTAGTGTCTTCATAGCGTTATTGTGAGAATTAAGCGAGATAATGTGTATAAAGCATTTACACCAGTGCCTGACTCATAACACAATAAATACTACTTATGATGATTGCCTTAGGTAGGATGCCTGGAAACAGACCCTAAGGAGGAGAATTGTTTGCAGAAGACTTTTAAGGAGTGTTCTCAGGATATATACCTGTAAGAAAGTGGGGACCGTAGGATTGGGCAGAAAGAGTAACTGATTCACAGTGCAGTTAGAGCTGAGAACTCAGCTGATTCTGCAGGGAGCTGGAGTGGCCCTTCACAGGTGTCACAAACCGAGGGACAAGGACAGGGTGTTGTATGTTTTGCATTGGCCGCGTTGGCTTCTTCCTGGAGGGATGTGACCTTAGGCAGGGCAGTTCCCTGTGCCTGGTGAGAAGCACATCTGTAGGAGCAGCGTCCAGGATGCCCAGCCACTGGGAGAAGGGGGTTATCAGCTCTGAAAATAAAATGTGGGGAAACACAATGGTATTCACTATAGTGATGGAAGACAGAATTAAAAATGTAGAACGAGACATCAATTTCAGATATAAAGAAATATCTGATTAAGAATTATAAATGAGGGATGTCCAGTTAATGGAAGTAATTAAAGACTGCTTCCCCAATCTCAATTTCTCCTACACCCTCCAAAAAACTGAGATCAATAGGAAGCAGATTAAATCACATAAATCTCTCATCTTCATCATAACTAAGAGACAGAGGCCAATACAACCTTTAATTATTGTAAAAAAACAAAAAAACATCAGTTTTCAATAGAACTGTCCCACCAACTCGCCCTTCAAGCTTTTATGAACAGACAGGGATTTTTGAGGAAAAGCATGTGGAGAAGAGACAAGAAGAGACAGAGTGAAAATCACTGTCAAGAAAGGGGAAATCCATCCTAAATGTGAAAATTCTGAAAAAACAAGTCGGTAGATAAAAGCACTGGCCAAGGAGAGGCACCCTTTGGAGGCTTGTCGGTGAAAGGAAAAGAAGCAGTGGTGGAAATTTAGAATACCACAAGACAAAAGAAAATGAAAAATGTAGGGGCATGTCTCGTCTCATTGCTCCCACCCAAAGCTGAATTGTAGAGAAGCTGTACTTCACTAGTCTGACAGGAGAGGGTGCCCTTGAGCTAGGATTCATGTAAACTACCTTGTACTGTCAACTCTGTTCACAAAATGCAGAGTTCAGTGTTCATCTGTGTGAAATGGCTGTTTGGTCCTGTGGTAGGACCAAAACAGAATGGGGAATTAAGACATTTCAGTTGATGAAAATTTCTCTCTGAAAGACAGCCACAAAGGAGAAGAAAATGGCAGCATAACACTCGAAACCAAATTAAATATCTTTAAACAAACGTTGGGATATGAAAAACACCTTAGGATATTGAATAGCTACTACATGCCAGGTAGTGAGTCAGAAATTCATAAGGTCTGGACAGAAATGGATTAAAAAGGAATAAATGAAATAAAAGTATTGAGTTCAGGAAATAAACAGAATAAAATAGTGAATTTTTTTCTTCATATATACAGACTAAATTACATGGTGTCAGGGAATAGATTTGAATGAAAACATAATAAGGGACACTGAATAAAGGGGAAATCAATGAAGAGAATGAAAATGATATAAAGGAACAAGTAACAAGGATCAGAGAGAAAGGGAAGTGGAAGACAGGCAAAGAAGAGACATTATATGAATAATTGGAACCCCTGAAGAAGAAAAACAAACAATAGAACAGAGTCAATATTTAGCACTACAATTCGGGAAAACATTCTGGAAATAAGAGAAGATGTGAATGTACATGCTGAAATGGCCGAGAATGGTAATCCTTAAGCCATTTCATAATAAAACTATTATCTGTAGCATATATTCAGAGAGCGCAGGATAGGGCAGAGGGAAGGACCATAAGCAATTGGAGAAAATTGTAGAGGGTATATACACGTTTTTTGCATCTTTTTTGTGATTTAAAATTTTGTAGAAATTAAAGTCTACCAACAGTGTATGAATTAGAGCAAAACCAAAGTCAAGAGGTGCAGAGGCACATCAGAGAGCAAGGACGTGCTTCTAATTCCTCCCACTAGTGAGGGGCTCCTTGTAAGGATCTTAGACAGTTTTTTGAGCTCTTTTGCCTAATTTCCAGTTTACTGTAAACCATACCATTCTAAAAACAGTCAGAAAATGATCTTAACTCTTGGTCACAGTGCTTACAGTCTGCCTGCAGGTCTTACTGTGAACATTTTCTAATATAGTATTTTTAAGTCTCTTCTGTTCTGTTTCTGCCCCCTAGGGTATATTCTCTTTTCCTCTTGAAGTTTTTATAGTTCTGATATTTCCTGATGAACTCCATTCACCTCTGGATACCTTAATTGTTCTATTAACTAAATACTTGAGCAACTACTATATGCCAGCTACTGTTTTGGTCACTGGGAATAGACATGTACAAGATAAACGAAGTTCTTACCCATTTTCTGTTGAGGAGAATAAACAATAATAAATAAATAGGTAGAATCCTTAGCCTTCCTTTAGGGGGGAGATAGGCAGATAATAAGCAATTGAATATATATTATAACATCAGACAGAGCTATAAAGAAGCTAAAGTAGGACATGACATGGGAAGTGATAGAGTGGCATAGGGTATAACTATTTTTAGCTAGGGTTTGCAGGACAGATTCTTACATTTGAGCAGAGGTCTGCAGCCTCTAGGAAGTAAGCCCCAAGTCAGGAACAAGCTTGGTATGTTTGGGGAACAGTAAGAAGACCAGTGTGGCTAAGGGAGAGTGAGAGATGGAAAAGACAGGAGAGAATTTTGAAGAATCCTGTATAGTGGGATGTTTGAATTTGAATTTTATTCTGATCTTAATGGGCAGCCTTTGGAGGGGTTTGAGAAAGAGAAGATGAAGAGAATGATGTGATCTAATCACTTTAGCTGCTGACTGGATAGCAGAGATGTAAGTGGGGATAAGTGTTTAGGAGTCCGTGGTTGGGAGGCTGCAGGAAATTCCAGGTGAGTGAGGAGGAGATTGGACTGTTGGTGTCTAGTGAAGGTGGTGAGAAGTCAGTGGAGTTGGAACTTAAAAATCTTGACTGGTTGTGAAATGGAAAAGAAAGAGGTTAGAATATTCAATGGTTTTTGAACTAGCAGCAAGGTAAATGTGGTGTGTTTATTGAGATGGGAAAAATGAATGGATAAGTGGTTTTGGAGGGAAAGTTAAGATTTCTGTCTGGACGTATGTTTTAGTTTCCTAACTGCTAAAACAATACCATGTAGTAGGTAGGCTTAACAATAGGAATTTATTGGCTCATGCTTTTGAGGGTAGAAGAAATCCAAAATCCAGGCATCAGCCAGAGGCTATTTTCTCTTTGAAGACTGTAAGGTACTGGGGCTGGCTGCTAGGGATCCTTGAATCCTTGACCTTTATGTTGCATGGCAGCATCTTCTCTTCCCGGTTCTGTTGACGTCAGCTTCTGGCTGCTCCTGTGGCTTCCCCTCTATCTCTGTCTGAATTTCATTTGGCTTATAAAGGACTCCAGTAATCCAGATTCAGTTGGGCCATACCTTAAATGAAATAACATCTTCAGGAGATCTTATTTACAATGAGTCCACACCCATCAGAATGCAGAACAAGATCAAGGCCACATCTGAACTGAGATACACAATTCAGTCCACCACAGCACATTGGACTTGAAATGTTCATTAGACATCCAAGAGTCATGTTATACAAATGGTAGGTATTTGACTACTACAGAGGGTAATGTCAAGATAGAAAATATAAATGTGAGCATCAGTGCATAGAAGCATTCATAGTAATCAGAATGAATGAGATCACTTTGGGAGTAATTGTGAATTGGAAAGAAAAGAGGTATGAATGAAGAAAGTAACTTTAAATCTTTTGTTTGTTGGCTTACATAAATATACTTCCCAGATAATCATACTAAAAAAATAGTAGCAGCTAATATTCTTTGACTACATGATGTCCTAAGTGGTTTTACATGCATTACCGCCCATGTAGTGTGTCTTGCGCTTAATCATGATACACAGAATTTTACTGCATCATTAAAAGATGACATACATTTTCTACATCATAAAAAAATTCATATTCATTTTTATCAATCAATTCTAATTCTCTTAAGAAGTTTCATCTTGAGTTGATAGGAAGTATCTATATATGTACTGCATGAACTGGGACTTAGAAGTTTCTCTTTTTGAGAGCAGTATGTCAGGTATGTGAAGTGGTATCTCTGAGAACCTATACGTTCCTACTTTGTATAAAGAAGGCATGGGGCGGGAGAAACTGAGAGAAAAAGAGAGAGAGAGCACAAGAGTGCATATGTGGCAGAGCTTGTAGATCTAATAAGTCTTGGCGAAGAGTATACGAGAGTTCTTTGTATGATTCTCACAACTTTTCCCATAAATGTAAAAGTATTTCAAGACAAAAAGTTTTAAATAACTTAAATAATTAGCTGAGTATAAAAACGATTAATTTTATGCAAGATCATACCTCAAACTTAAAGAATTATCTTTCAATTCTACCGAGTGTATTATTTTAGCTGAATTCTATTAGACTATAAATTCCTAAGGAAAGTTCCATTAGACAATAAATTCTTAACAAAAGAAGCAAGAAGGAATATGTTTCTGGAGTCTCCAGATGTGGAGGTAGAATTGTCAGGCATGGGAAAAATTCCTGTGGTGCAGGGGGAGACAAAGGTTGTTGCCAGAGAGGAAATCCCAGATTATGGAAAGTACTTGGGAGAAAAAAGAACTGTTATTTCAAAGGAGGCGTAACAGTGCTGCCACATTACAATACCCGGTGTATTATCATCTTGTCTTTTTATATCCAAATGATTTGGGTTCTAGTTTCCTATTTCAGTGAAATTTTATTTTTAATTAGAAGTCATTTACAAAGCCTGATTTTTTAAAAAAGAAAGTCATCATTGCTGCTAGATAAACTGCTCCTTCAAATAAGGGATACAGTTTTCTAGTCTTGTACTGTGTTTGGTAAATTTTAGGCAAAAAGAATCACGTTTGTTTTTTTTCTCCTTCTTATCAATTTACCTCTTAATAATTCCACTCCAGCCCAGCTGAGGCTGGACATTTAGAGAACGTTTGGCAGATCTGATGCAGGAGAGTGGAAGAGAAAGTAACTAGAGGGAAAAGTCTTACAGTTCCCCGGAGCTCTGTTTTATGCCAGCCTCAGTGGTGCCTTCCTTAAATAGGGCATGCATGTGTAGAATTCATTTGTTTTTCTGGAAAGTCCTGTAGGTTTAAATGTTAGCGATTCGTGTTTGAGGCGACAGGGATGACTGGCTTGGAAAGTGGCAGTTGCAGAGGTTTTCCTCTTCTGAGTCCTTGGTTACAGCCCACCTTAGCGTCAAGTGAGTTGTCCTCACCCTAGAGCCAAAGGGGGGTCTGAGTCTGGCTCCAGGCTACGCTGCTCACCATGACAGTGGAGTTTAGTTGGCACGCTCAGCAGAGATTGCTAGGCTCTGAAGCAAGCAGTTTTTCATTTTTGTGCCCTAGAGGTGATCCGTTCAGAAAATTATGAAGGCACACTCAGTTGGAGTCACTGTGAACCAGCACAGCCTTGCCTTCACTGTTGTGAAATAGAAGATTCTAATTTTCAGGACTATCAATCCAATCCTTTTCCTTGGCTGTGGACTCACCTAAGAAAAGAAATACTGTTTTCAAATGTATTCACTCCCAGTGGGCTATGTTGAGTTAATTTGCTTTGCCTAATACTTATTTGCTCTCAGTGATTTAAAGCTCACAGTCACCATTGAGTGTGATTGATCTTTTGGGTAGAAGGATTGTGTCAAACAGTGCTCTTCTTTGTCACACGAAGAAGTTAAAATCAAATGCACGTATCAGTTGATATTTTCAGTATTTGGATAGTTTCAGTATTTGCAAACATTTCACTTAAAAAATTATTAAGTTTTTTTGCTGTTTGCCAAAGGTTAAACAATCCAAGGATTTCTATGACTAATAATTAAGGTCACTTTTTTACAAGAGAGAGGTGTATTTTGTTCAATTGGAGAGTGATTTGAATAGTTGAGGACAAATGTGAATCTACTTATACATTCTTCTAATGAGCAACACAACGTGAATTAACTCTCAAAAGTATCATTTCTACTTGAACGTTTTTGTGGCTAGAGTAGAGAACTTGACAGTCTGGAAGTGGTTTGGGTCTGATTTGTTAGTTAACTATCCTGCTGACATCCGTTTACTTATTTACATTTGTTGTTTGTGTGGAACTGTGGTTCAAATTTAAACATCCACCATGAAGTTATAAAATCTTCACCATTTGGGTAAACTTTGGGCGCGGTGAGGGTGTTTAGGCCACCATTTTTCCTTTTGAAGTTGTCTACCTACTTGAATTCAACATGATTTGGAAGCCACTATATCATAAACAACTATCAACAGAACAAAACTTTCAGCTGAATGGTTTCTTTTTGTCTAATATCACTTTGCTTTTTCAGAACTCCGAATTCTTAGACGTTTCCATAGCCAAACCTTGAAATGTGGGCATGTCTTCAAGTCAGTAACCAGATAACCTCTCCCTGGCATCAATGTTTATGATGTTGAAAATGGGAAATAATTTTAAAAATCAATGGGGAATTCAGGTTTGATGCGCAAGTGCCCCCTTTACCCTGCAAGAGTCGGGGAAGATAGTAAGAATTAACTCTCCATCCAGTGGCAATGAACCAGGTGCTTCAACTGATCTTTTTTTTTTTTTTTTGTCTTAGTGGGGACTTCACATAATCCACCTTAAAATGCTTTTTCTGGCAGCATAGTTGCTATTAAAAACAAGCAGAGAAATTGAGATGGGAGGTAGAGCAGAAACATTTTTTAATATTGTTATATGGATGGGAAGGGATGAAAATATTGCAGACAGAAAATCTTCCAGAAAATAGTTTCTTCCTTAATAAAATTAGGAGGTTAGTCTAAATATGCTTTTTATGGTCTATTTTGGTTCAAAATTATGATTCTTCAAAGATGAGTATATAATTCACTTTTTGAATAGTGTTCTTTTTAAATGTGTGTTGTAAAACATCCTTCTTAGCAAATATCCATGAAGCATATCTTCTGGTTAATAGCTGTGACTGCTCTTGTGGAGACACCAGCTAGAATGTTTTGAACCCAGAAGCCTTTATTCCCTCAAAATATCCAGATTTTAATTTTAAATGAAGAAAGAAAGAAGAGAAGAGGGAGAGAGGAAGGACTTACCCTAGTGAGGTGAGATCCTGAGTAGGTATATATGTGGAGGTGGGAGATGAAAAAAGGGTAGAAACAAGATTTAGCACAAGGACCAAAACCAAAGGGTAAATACCTAAGGTACAAGCCAACTTCATTTCTTTTAACTTTTTAATTGTATAATATAACATATTATACAAAGCAAAGACATAAAAAAGCAATAGTTTTCAAAGCACTCTTCAAGCAGTTACAGGACAGATTGCAGAGTTTATCATGGGTTGCCATACAATCCTCTCAGATTTTTCCTTCTAGTTGCTCCAGAATATAGGAGACTAGAAGGCTTAAATATTTTTTTATCACCACTATTGACTTTTTTCCTTGTTTTTTTTTTGTGTGTGAAAAATAACATATATACAGAAAACCAATAAATTTTGAAGCACAGCACCACAATTAGTTGTAGAACATATTTCAGAGTTTATGGGTTAGAAGTCCACAATTTTAGGTTTTTACTTCTAGCTGCTTTAAGATATTGAAGACTAAAAGAGATATCAATTTAATGATTCAGCATTCATACTCATGTGTTAAATCCTATCATGTCTATATAGCTCCACCATTAACTTTGATCATTCTGTCTTCTCTTTAGGGGTGTTTGGGCAATGGCCATTCTAACTTTTTCATGTTGGAAGGGTCTGTCACTATTATGGAATAGGTAGATGGAACTATCTGATGTTCTGGAGAGGTTGGGCCCTCTAGGTTTCAGGACTTATCTGATCCAGGGACCCATCTGGAAGTTGTAGGTTTCTGAAAAGTTACTCTAGTCTTTGGAACCCTTGTGGAATCTTATATATTGCCCTAGGTGTTCTTTAGGATTGGCTGGAATGGTCCTGGTTGGGGGTTGGCAGGTTATGATAGGTAGCAATGTCTAACTGAAGCTTGCATAAGAACAACCTCCAGAGTAGCCTCTCGACTCTATTTGAACTCTCTGCCATTGATACTTTATTAGTTACACTTCTTTTCCCCGTTTTGGTCAGGATGGAATTGTTGATTCCCATGGTGCCAGGGCCAGATTCATCCCTGGGAGTCATCTCTCGTGTCGTCAGGGAGACTTTCACCCCAGAATGTCATGTCCCTCGTGGTGGGGAGGGCTGTGATTTCACTTGCAGAGCTGGGCTTAGAGAGACTGAAGCCACATCTGAGCAACAAAAGAGGTCCTCCAAAAGTAGCTCTTTGGCATGCCTATAGGTAGTCTAGCTTCTCTGGTACCTACATAAGCTTCACAAGAGTAAGCCTCAAGATCAAGGGCATGGCCTATTGATTTGGGTGTCCCTATAGTTTGATACAGTATCAGGGGATTTCCTGATGGTAAAATTAAGCCAGCTTCATTTTAAGATGTCTTCCCAGTGGTCTTCCATCTCCTTTTAAGCTTTCCCCTGCCTGAGCTCTTTTCAGGATTTAAGTTTGCAGTAGAGTTCACAGTGCTCACAAGAGTTAGCATGGCTTACTTGCAAAGGGAAGATGCTTCTATTACTGTTCATCATTGAGTATCTCTTTCTTTGATTTCTGGGCTTAATTTTCCTTTAAGTGGCTTTTTTGTTCCTGTCCTCCCTCATCTCTGCTTTCGGTGAGGTGTCTCTGCTCCAGACAGAACCCTTATGTTCACTATGTCTTATTCCTCACATATGCTGTTCCCTTCTGCCCATAACTTCTATCCACCCAGAAGAGACAAGAAAATGTGTACAATCTCACCCATGTTGATAGGTTTCTTTCTGGTCTCTAAGTTTGTGTATATATTCTTTATCAGATGAGCCTATTCTCATAATACCTTGAATTTTCTCTCTGAGTTTGAAATAACAACATCAATAGTAATCCTGCAGCAGCTCCAGAATCAATTGTTGCAGATTCTGTTCCTGGGAGGCAAACGCTGAGACAGAGATTAGCACGAAGGAGATTTACTAGGGAGAACTCTTAGAATCAACCCCAGTGGAATGGAAGGGAAAGAAGCAGGATTGGGCAAAGGAAGAACTTGAGTTTTGTTGCAGTCTTAGTGAAGGTCTCAGGGATGTCTCATCAGGGTTGTTTCCCATTGGGGTCTGGGGCCAGGACCCTTATACCCCATGGACATGGGCTGCCCTGGAAGGGATGTGTGAACTTGGCTGACACAGCTTTCTTCAGATTAGTCGTTCCCCATAGGGCATGGCAGGTGAGGGCTCTCCTCCGAGTACCATTCCCAGTAGCTGGGCAGTAGTTCTTCATCCCTGAAAGGGAATCTGGGCAGAACAATCACAGTAGCCACATCTGTTAGAGGTGGATATTGTGATTGTCCTGCCCAGAAAAGGGGCATGTTTGAAAAAACTGTGGGTCAGGATTGAGATCTTATAGAAAAATAGAAATTAGGAAGAAAAATAAAAACAACATTAAAGCATTTAAAAATATAATAAAGTTCTAGACTTGAAAAAATTCCTAGAAGCTACATGTCTCCCAGTGCCCTAGGATCACTGGTGTTAGAAATCTGTTGTGGGTGGCAAGTCTTTTCTGGAATCTTTCACATGGTAAGGAAGCTTTCTTGTGCCGTTCTGATCTATCAGCTGTATGGTATGCTGCCTGCACCTCTAAAAACTTAGTGGCTTAGTGGGTTATGTTTTTGATGCTTCTTTTTTTTTAATCCTCCAGCTTTTACAAGTTTTAGAAAAAGTGCCTGAGTAATATCAGGATTTCTCTTTGTATCAGTGGTGTATAAGAGGACGTTTTTTTCCCAGGGTTTAATCTTTTCTCCACATGTCGAAGGCTCTTATACACATGATCTACACTAGATCTTCTTTTTTAAAAAAATTTTTTTAATCAAATGCATTTATAAAAGTAAGCAGAAAATAACTAATATGTCTTCTATATACAGAGTTTCTACCATGTGCTAGGCCACATTTAGCAAGAGATTACTATATGACAATATCTGTTATTCATATTGAACTCCCAGCATACTTCTAAGTCTTTAGCATATTTTTATCTTTAATCCTTATCACAATTTGACAAGCTAGGTATTATAGTCACTATTTTGTCCAGGATATAGGCTCTTAAAGAGGTTAAATAATTTGCCTCAGATCACAAAGTTTGTAGTTTGCTTAGTAAAATTTTGAATTCAGGTTTCTTTTTCTTTTTTCTTTTTTTCAAAAAGGAAATTGTCCTTTCTGCTATCTTCATGCTGTTTTTTAAAAAATTTTAATTTTGAAATAATTTTAAGCTTATAGGACAGTCAGAAAAATAATAACAACCTCAAACAGAAAACTCCAACATACCTGCACCCTTCCAGGTTCCCAGACTCACCAATTTTAACATTTCACCACCTTTGCTCCTTTGCTGTATCATTCTGTTATTGTCCATCTGTCTATCTGTCTGTCTGTCTATCTATCTATCTATCTATCTATCTATCTATCTATCTATCTATATCTGTTTTTGGAGAATTTGAAAACAGGTTGCACACACCATAATCCTTGAACACATGGTACTATCATGTGCATTTCATATGAATAAAAGAAGACTCTTCACTTATGTATTCACCTTAAGTACAGTTATCAAACTCAAGCAATTTAGCCTGGATATGAAGTTTAAATTCTATTTTCTAATATCCCAAAAATGTCCTTTTGAGCTTTTTCTCCTCTAATTATAGCTCGTGTATTGCATTTAATTGTCATTATACCTTTAGCTTTTCTTCCTTCTTTCCTACCTCCCATCCTTCCTTCCTTGGTTGTAGAAATATATATATATATATAACATAAATCTTCCTATCCTCACCCCTCATCAGCCTATCATTCAATGAGATTAATCACGTTCACTGTGTTATGGTCCCTCCACATAGTAACTTTCCATTATTAAAACTTTCCCATCTCCCCCAGTAGAAACCCTATCCCATATTGCATTAATTCCCCATTCCTCCAGCCCCTACCCCTGGCAACCTATACTCTATGAGTTGCATATTTTCTGTGTGGTTAACATGGGCCTTAAATTTAACATCTTAAATCTATAACAGTATCATTTTCTTTGATACTAACTTAACATCATAGTGTTCTGGTTTGCTAGCTGCTGGAATGCGATATGTCAGAAACAGAACGGCTTTTAAAAGGGGAGTTTATTAAGTTATAAATTTACAGTTCTAAAACCATGAAAATGTTCAAATTAAGCCAAATCTATAAAAACGTCCAAATTAAGGCACCAAGAAGAGGTTACTTTCACTCAAGAAAGGCCGATGAAGTTCAGGGTTTCTCTCTCAACTGTAAAGGCACATGACGAACATGGTGACGTCTGCTTTCTCTCCAGGTGGGTACTTGTGGTTCTAGTAGCACTATTGCTTTTTCCAAAATGTTTCCTCTTTTAAAGGATTCCAGTCTGTATCCCTTCAGCTTCAATTACCCATTATCTTACCCTGTTTCTAACTCCTGCTGGACTCTGTTACCAATGACATATTCCAAGTTTATTCTTGAATGTCGGTTCACATCAGTGGGACCATACAGTATTTGTCTTTTAGTTTTTGGCTAGACTCACTCAGCATAATATTCTCTAGGTCCATCCAGGACTAGATACAAAAACTCAAAAATGGACAGCACAATAATACCTCATTGTAAAGTAATCATGTTAAAACACTGAATGAAGCTGCATCTGAGCTATAGGGTTTTTTTTTTACTATTATTACTACTTTTATTTCTTTTCTCTATATTAACATTTTATATCTTTTTCTGTTGTGTTGCTAGTTCCTCTAAACCGATGCAAATGTACTAAGAAACGATGATCATGCATCTATGTGATGATGTTAAGAATTACTGAGTGCATATGTAGAATGGTATGATTTCTAAATGTTGTGTTAATTTCTTTTTTTTTTCTTTCCGTTAATAAAAAAAAATAAATAAAAAAAATAAATAAAAATAAAGGATTCCAGTAAATTGATCAAGACCCACCTAGAATGAGTGGAATCACATCTTCATGGAGATAATCTAATCAGGTTTCTAATTTACAGCACTGAATCAGGATTAAAAGAAAGGACTGCCTGTGGAAGATGAATCAGGATTAAAATGTGGCGTTTCTAGGGTACATAATTCTTTCAAGTGGACGAAATAGTATAAATAAACTATGTTCCTATACCTCTCCATTTCCCCCATCATGCTGTTTTTTTTTCTTTTGGGTGCATGGTCCAGGAATCGATCCCGGGTCTCCCACGTGAAAGGCGGACCATCTACCACCGTGCTGTTTTTCATATGGGCGACTTCCTCATGTGCAGGGACTCTGTTTTCTGCTTCTTCCAAGGTTCCCAGGAAAAGTCAGTTGCTGAAGAGTCTTGATTTAATTTGAAGTGATTTTCCAGGACAGATAAAAACAATGCTTTTAAATTAAAGAATCACCTCATCATGAATGCCTCGCATCAGAAACAAAGTTTTATCACAGTTTTAAATGTTTTACTACCTAAATATCTCCTGAAGCTGGATGTTCCTTTTCACTCCCTGCAGTAGATTTCTGAGTGCTCCCTCTGACCCTGATCATGGGTCTTTCCACATTCCACCGAATGTGAAATTTCTACAGGAGCTTTCTAAATCACATGCTCTCCTCTTTCACTAGCTCTCTCCTTCTCTAGACTAATAACCCAGCTCCTGATATTGGTGACTGGGAGTTTTCTAATGTGAGTTAGACATCTCTATCTCTAACTCTTGCTGTTTACCCAGTAGTACTAAACAGTTTATCCCCCTTAGACATCTTTATATGAGCTGCTTCTACATCTCATACATACTTTTATGACTCGCTTATCATTGGAACGAATGTGACACATTTTATATAAATATACATGTATTTGAAGGACATTTATATAAATATGCATGTATTTAGAGACCCTAATATCTCAAATATATGCTTGTGTCTTTTGTAAATATTTTTGTAAGTCTGTCTTCCCTAGTAGGCCTATAAAAGACTATGACTCTTATAATTTACTATCTAGATATTTCAATAATAAAGATTCAGACTTATTGACTGAGACAGACCAAAGTAGGTGTGTGGGAACTATGAAATAGATTGTATTTCTGGTCTTAAAGCTGACTTATACCATGCCTAATATACTACTATATACATAGTTGGCTTTTAAAATATTTGTTGAGTGAAATGCATTGGACAAATGTATGCAGATGTCATGCTTTATATGAAAATATGTGTATTTGAATGACAGAAGTATTTTCTGGACAATAATGTTCCAAATATATGTCTGCTTTACTTTTATTACTTACAGACTTTAAGTTTCATTTTCCGTACTTTCAATGAATGGAGAGTTAAAATGGTATGAGTTCATGTTAAACCGTTTTCTGGTCTAGAGACTTCCTTTTTTGTTAGTATTATTTCATTTTAGCAACTTCAGTGATTCATATTATATCTTTATGATGATCCCTGATACACCATCTTAACCGAGCAAGGTGGTTCAAATATATGCTTGTTCAAATATATAGGTTAACAAGACTTAATGGGTCTGGTATATATATATCTTCCCATCTGAGAAGCATGCCATCTCTAACTCCATCCTAGTTAAAAAATAATAATTTAATAACTTCCTTATAGTTTTCTCATTCATGGGTAACTCACATAAATAATTATAATAGAAATATGCATACTCTTTATACTTTGCAATAAATTTGACTCAGAAGAGGCAGAAGTCTCTGATTTTAGATTTGTCAGTGTCCCTATGGCGTGCCAGAAACAAAGACACCAACTGTAGTTTCTTAGGTTTTGGTTTGCCAGTCACATAGAGTGTGAAGGATTTTTACAGTTTATTATGAAGTAGTCTACTCCTGTCTTTCAAGCTATAGGGTCTCTAAAAGCTCTGGAGTTATCTAGGAGTGATAAGAATTGGTTTAGGCGTGGTTCCCTGGAATGCAGGGAGAGCTATTAATTGAGTTTACAGGGCTAGCCCAGTACCTAGGGGTGACCTCATCAGTGACGGGAATGACTAGAGGACCATATTGTCCCAATCTTTTCTGTACTACAGTTATGTCCCATAAATATTAATATTGTTTGAACCTCAGAATCTGATCCCTCACTTAGTGTGTTAATACATCATTGGGATAGGTTTCCCAGTTCTCTAAATTTCTGGTCAAGAAGAGTCCACTCAGTGACCTCCAATGAGATGTATTATTGGGATCCAAACAGATCTATAGAATGTTAGCACAGAAAAGAACAATTGAAGTGATCTATCCGATATATGAACTTCAGATCTTTTACGTTCGTTATAATGGCTATCTGGATTTTCCCTGAGCACCTGTAGTGACCAAGAATTTACTGCTGAACGAGTATTTCCAGCAACTCTAATTACTAAGTACCTTTTGTTGGGTTATCCTAAACATACCTCCCGTGAATTTCTGACAGGCAGCTCTACATCTGTTCTTAGCACTACATAGAAATCTAACATCACTTCTACATGTCAGTTCTTTGTGTGTTTAAAAATGGCTAGCATATTCTGAGCATTCCCTCCTCTCTGTGTAGTCATCCGTAGTTCCTTTATTTGTTCCTCTTATGATCCAAACCCCATTTTTACCGGCTTGACCAGCACAGAGGTAAGGATAGCTATTTTTTCATTCATTCGGAGCCCTTTACTTTTGTACAATGCAGTGTAATGAATATGAGCGTTTTTGGTGTGACATACTACTGATTCCTATTGAATTTGAACTCAACTGAAATTCAATTTTGTGCTCTTTACATTGCATTTCTCTGTCCTGTTTACTCTATTGGATCTAACCCATTAGTTTTCAACCTATTGATGTAGTTTTGGAAGTTGATGGAGTCATCCACTGTATTGTTATCCTTCCTTCTTTCACATTATCTTCCCATCTGAGAATTATGCCATCTCTAACTCCATCCTAGTTACAGACAAAACTGCTGGCCTGGGCAAGACAAACAGAGCAGCAAATAACTGGAGGCTCTTCTGTACTTTAAACATTGAGTCATTAAATACCATTCCTTAGCTGTAATCGTTTAACCAAAATCATTCTTATCAAGCTGTGCTGTTATCCAAATGATCTGTCAATGGCATGAGAAATCAGGAGAGTGGTTGCTTCTTGGTGCTGGTGGTGGGGAATGTAAGAGGGATTGACTGGCAAAGGTTACTGGAGAGCTTTATGGGGTTATGGAAATGTTCTGTGGTCTTATATATGAATGGCATGTGGTTTATACAGGTGTATACTTTTGTCACACCTATTCAAACCTTTCATTTGAGATCTGTGCACTTTGTTGCATGTAAATTAATTTTCAATTATATATGACAATATAATATGTATCAATTATAAGGACAGTATATATATATATTAATTTATTTCTGGACTTACCAACTGTTAAACATTAAAGATCAGTTTTGCAAAAGAAAACCTTGAGATTGGGAATATTGAAATGACTTCATCAGTACATGACCATGATAAAATCCAAAATAAGATGCCGAACTTATCATAATTTTGTATGAATTGCTTTTTCAATTCACCTTTGAATAGCACTTTAGGATGCACGATGGGAAATACTTTTCTTCTAAGTGGAATACTTAATGTTCAAAAAAAGATGGAAAACAGCATTACTCTATTTTAGTTACATGCTTTCAGTGGGTTTTTGTTTAGCTCAATTTCTAAGCCCTTGGAAATTTGGGATTTGTAAATGGCCCATCAAAACACTGTATTCAGTGAGTGTTTATTTAGAGTGGAGAAAATTATGTATCATATCTACTTCATCTGTTGAGTATTTATAAATTACTCCTCAGAAGGACATCTCCTTGCAGAGGCGCTATTGTGTGTCAATCATGCTGTATTGTAAGAGCTGATGAGCACAATTATGTGGTGGAACCATGGATTCATTAGTAAGGTGGTGATCATCATAGTGGAACATGATGAAATGGAGAAGAGCTGTTTTTCAGATGTGTAGGGAAAGCATGCACGTCTTCCTCTTTTCATTTTAAAGTTATACCTTATAATTATAGGTACTTTTTTTTTCATGGCTCTTTTGCACATATTATATAATTTTATTTTCATAAGTCATCAGGACATATTTTATTAGGATTAAGATTGTGAACATAGGATGGTGATTTGATAAGGATCACATTTCTCTAATCTAAATCTTCATTCCATTCAAAGCCTAGTTTAAAAATGTGTTTCTTCAGTGATGTGGTTCCTCACTCTCCTCAATCTATGATAATTTGCATAATTAAAAAAATTCCTAAGCAACTTTGGGACTCTCCATGCTTAACTATTGCTATCTTTATCAGCCTTGTGCTAGTTCTTAGATTTTATTATGGACATGTTTTATGTTTCCTGAACTAGATTGTAAATACTACTTCTCTTATGTCCTCCCATCCACAGTGTCCCTAGGGTGGAACCAGAGGAGCACTGATTACTTTATAAATAGTCTTTAAATAAGGGTCATCCATAAATTGAACTTTGCAATATGAGGATAATGCCACTAGCAGTGTGTGACTGATCATATATAATAAAATCTGATTTGAGAAGATTACTTGAGAATAATGTGAGTGGATTCATTATATGATTAATATTAGACCTATGTTTCCAGTACAAAGTTGGTGGGCTTTGTGTATATCTTTGGAAATTTTTTAGCATCTTAGATTGTCTTTTTTCACTTTCATTTTGCTAGATATAGAATTCATAATTGACCGTTTTTTTCTTGCAATGCTTTAAGTAAGTCCTTCCGTTGCCTTGCAGCCCCCACACATTCTTACTGATACTCTTTTCTATGTCATGAGTCATTTTTCTCCTGTTGCTTTCAAAATTTTTTCTTGGCCTTTGATTTTCATAGTTTGACTGTGATGTGTCTAGGTGTGAATCTCTTTGTATTCATCCTTGGGGTTTTTGAGCTTCTTGGATGTGTAGATTTTTTATTATATCTGGGAAATTTTTGGTCATTATTTCTTCAAATACTTTTTCTCTCCTCTCTTTGTGGAAGCCCCGTTGCATGTACAATGGTATATTTGATGTTGTCTTATGGGTTTCTAAAGTCCCATTAATTTTTCTTCAGTACTTTTTAGTTCTGATCTTACAAATGGATTATATATATTGACCTATCAATAAGTTCATGATTCATTTTTTTGCCTACTTAAATCTGCTGTTGAGTTCCTCTACTAAATTCATCAATTACTGTTGTTTCAACACTAGAATTTCCATTTTGTTCTTTTTAAATAATTTCTGTCTCCCTCCTCAGAATTTCCATTTGGTGCCTCATTGTAGTCATACTTTCTTTTCATTCATTAAATATGATTTCCTTAGGTCTTTGAAAATATTAATAATAGCTGTTTGAAGTCTTTGTTTATCACGTTTGTGAAGATATATATGGACTGTTCCTACTCACTGCATTTTCCCCTGTGTATGCATCACTTTCCTATTTCTGAAAACTGATGATTTTAGGTAACATAATATAGTTTAGCATCTCTAGATTCAGATTTTTTACCTGTCAGTTGTTGTTTTTGTTGCTGCTGCTGTTGATATTATTATTATTATTATTTCTTCATTTGTTTATTTGTTTGGAAATTGGCTTGGGCTAAGTCTATGAATTCTCTCGCCCCTGTGCTATATAACTGTGAATGTCTGTGCATGGTATGTGTGTGTGTGTATATATGTGCATACATATATACATAAATAAATACACACATATATAATATATTTTATACAGAATGTATTATAAAATTCTAACTAGTTTCCTTTGGGTTGTGCCTGTGTCTTTATAAGTATATCATCAGTTAATAATTGGAGAGAGTTGTGTGCAAAATTGAAGGTTACGTCAGTACTTTGCTCATGGGTCTGTGTGGGTAGAAGATTGCTGAACGTTCATGGCATTTTAAAGTCTTCCCTGGCTTTTCCTTTTTGCTGAGCCCTTTTAGGTCTCCTATGTGCGTGTGTGCAGCCCCAGGATCACCTTGGAGCTTGTGGATGACTTGGGCCCTATCTGGCCTCCACTGCTCTTGCATGCAGTCTTAGCCGAGCATGTGCTTTCTCTACAACACATACCCAGGCTAGTACAATCCTTGGCCCACCCCAGCTTCTTGTATTTGAGAGTTTCCCTTACATTGATTACGTAGCTAGGAATGGATTACACACTGCACCTTATTTAATGAGCCTACTTCGACTGTGGGAGAGGTGCTTCTGGTCATCATGGCCTGCCCTGCCCTGGCAGAACCTCCACATTGACCAGGCTGGAGTGGGGAGGAGAATGGGGGCAACCCCTGACCCGATGCCAGAGACTCCCACTCTTCTTAGAAGCATGATTGCTACTAAGACTGCTGTATGATTTGATCTCTTCTAAGAGTGCTGAAATGGTTAATTTCAGAGACCAAAGCATACAAATGGTTGCTTTGGTCAATTTTGTCCAATGTAAGGATTTCCTGATCTTATTTGGCCATAACCTGATGTCCTGGATGGTAGGCTTGGCTTTGGCTTCTCTTTTCTTTTTTTTTAATTGTAAAATATAACATATATACAAAAAAGCAATAAATTTCCAAGTACATTTTAACAAGTAGTTATAGAACAGATTTTAAAGTTTGGTATGGGTTACAGTTCCATGATTTTTCATTTTTTCTTCTACCTGCTACCAGACATTGGAGACCAACAGAAACTTCAATAGATCGATTCAGCAGTCATATTGTTTGTTGAATCCTACCTTCTCTGTTGTATTCCTCCTTCTCTTTAAATAACATACACACGTAAAAGCAATAAATTTCAAGGTACATTGCAACAATTAGGGGTAGAACAGGTTTCAGAATTTGGTAAGGTTTACAGTTCCACAATTTTAGGTCTTTACTTTTAGCTGCTCTGATGTACTGGAGGTGAAAAGAAATATCAGTATAATGATTCAGCAATTATCCTCATTTGTTAAACCCTACCTTCTCTGTATAACTCTGCCATCAACTTTGATCTTTTTTTTTTTTTTTTTTTTTTTACATGGGCAGGCACCGGGAAAAGAACTTGGGTCCTCGGGCATGGCAGGCAAGCATTCTTACCTGCTGAGCCACCGTGGCCCACCCTTTCTCCCACTCTTTATGGGTATTTGGGCTATGCCCATTCTAACTTTTTCATGTTGGAAGGGGCTGTTGATAATATGGGATGGGGGATGGAACTAGTTGATATTCTAAAGGTCTGACCCCTCTTTATTTCATTTTATCTGGTCCAGGGACCCATCTGGAGGTTGTAGGTTTTGGAGAGTTACCCTAGTGCATGGAACCTTTGTAGAATCTTACATAATGCCCTAGGTATTCTATAGAATTGGCAGGAATGGTTTTGTTTGGGGTTTGACAGGTTATGATAGATAGTAATGTCTAATTGAAGCATATGTAAGAGTGACCTCCAATGTTGCCTCGTGACTCTATTTGAACTTTTTCAGCCACTGATACCGTGTTTGTTACACTTCTTTTCCCCTTTTTGGTCAGGATGCATTGTTGATCCCATGGTGCAAAGGGCAGGCTCATCCCTGGGGGTCATCTCCCACACTGCCAGGGAGGCTTTTATCCCTGGATGTCATGTCCCACGTAGGGGGGAGGGCAGTGGTTACACTTGCAGAGTTGGGCTTGGAGAGAGAAAGGCCACATCTGAGCAACAAAAGAGATTCTCTGGAGGTGACTCTTAGGCATACCTAGAGGTAGGCTAAGCTTCTCTGCTACCTACATAAGCTTCACAAGAGCAAATCTTAAGATCAAGGGCTTGGCATATTGATTTGGGCATACTTAATGTTTAACACAGTATCTGGGGTTTCCCCCATGGTAAAGTTTATAGTTCCATAGTTTTTCTCCCATCCCTCAAGGGACTTTGCCGATACTTTTTGGTTATCTACCTAAAATACTCTGGGATGTATCCAGGAATTACATTAAGCTATACAGGATTAAAGGCCCTCATACTTATTCTGGGCTCCCTGTGTTTATATTGTTTAAATGATCTACCTAGACAAGTTGAGTTCGATTATGTGCTACAGAAAACCTAGGTTCTGGACATAATAAATTTTATTCCTTCAAGTCTCAAAGAGTAGGTTAAGTTCTAAAATACAGCAATGTCTTCTTTACCCCTGTATTCTGAATTACCTTCATCCCGACCTGATTGGTTTCATTCTTATCTCTAAATACCAGGTTATACATATATAAAACAGCCCATCAAAATCCAGAAATAACAATTACCACACCATGGATGGTAGGCTCTTTAGTTATAAATGAGTAAGTCCTTTGGTGGTCTTTGGAAACTTTAAGGTAATGGGTCTGTTGGTGAACTGCATTATGTGGGGAAAGAAGTACATTGACATTGATTGACCTGGACTTGGGGTTTTGCCGATTTTTTTTTTGCCTGTGTGAATGGGATGGATCTCCCAAATTCTCACCCTGCTGTGAGGAACAGTTGAATTGAAGGGTATTCTGTGGCTTAGCAAAGTATATGGAGTGTGATATGCCCTTGATAAAAGCAGATTCTGTAATTTCCTCTGCTCTCATTGGTATCAATTTTATGAATTTTTCTTTTTCTTTTAATAAAAAAGTTTTAAGTGATATGAAATTATATATGTTTTTCAATGAAATTTAGAGAAGCATCAAGGCAAGCAAACAAAATCTCACCTTGATAAAAGATGAAATAGCTTTATGCAATGAGATCTGGTTTTTGTATACAAACCTTATTAAAAATGTCATGTCATTTTTAATAGTTCATTTTTTATTTTCTTTTTACTCATGCATTTATTTGTTTAACAAACATTTACCAAATGACTTGTCTGCATCAGGCACCTGTATATTCCAGGTCCTGGGGTTACAGCAGCCAACCAGACAGAATCCCTGTCTTCATGGAGTGTTTGATCTACTGGGGCAGGGAATACAATAAGCACAGAAACAAATGTATCATATGACGTGAGAAAGTAACCTTGCCTTGACCAAAAGGTAAAGCACATACATGGATTGAAAGTGATGGAAATCCTGTTTTAGGTGGGGTAGCCAGGTAACGGGTATTTGAGGAAGGATCCGTACAGCAGAAATCAGAGGACTGAGGGAGTAAGGCATGCGACCATCTGGGCGAGAGACTTCTGGGTGAAGGAGTAGCAGGTTCCCTCCATGTCCAGCACATGGAATGAAAACTCTGTGTAGACTGGATATCTAGCTCTCCAAAATACTGTGCGCCAACTTGAACTGGACATGCTGGCTACCTGTTGTTTCCCCAGGGAGTGAAATCTTCATTTTCTACTTTTTCCAGGTTAGTCTCGTGCTAGCTATTATTCTGCTCTTATTACAGATGCTTATATCATTAGTCAATTAAGACTTTGATATTGTCTTAATGGTTTTGCGTTGCAAACAGAGAAGTCCTTTTATAAACCAGACCTTTAACCACTGGGAGGAAGCACTGCTCCAGAAAAAGCTTTTCTAATTCTAGAGAGTCTAAGCTTTTTCCAGCAATCAGAAATTTATAAGGAGATGAACAGGGATTAGAAGTAGAAAGACCTCCTGAGTTTTGTCTTTATGGTTTAATATCATTCTGTTTCAAATGAATAACAGCAGATGCATTTATTCAAATATAACTATAAAAATATGTTTCAGGGAAAATAAGAATAGTTTTTGGATTATCTATTTTTTGGCTTCTATTATTATACAGCATTGAGCTGACTTTAGCAGTCACAGAACAATTAAATGGCTGTGAAAAATTATTCACAGAGCTCTTCTAGTCAAATATATCTGTTATGTTTCAGAAATGTCTATGAGAAACCTAATCACTGGAAAAATTCAAAATATAGTTTTTTTTGTTTTTTAATTAATTTATTAATTAAAAAATTTAACAAATGAACTAAAACATTAACATGTGATCATTCGTTCTATATATATAATCAGAAATTCACAATATCATCACTTAGTTGCATATTGATCGTTTCTTAGAACATTTGCATCAATTCAGAAAAAGAAATAAAAAGACAACAGAAAAAGAAATAAAATGAAAACAGAAAAAAAAAGATTATACATACCATACCCCTTACCCCTCGCTTTCATTGATCACTAGCATTTCAAACTAAATTTATTTTAACATTTGTTCCCCCTATTATTTATTTTTATTCCGTATGTTCTACTCGTCTGTTGACAAAGTAGATAAAAGGAGCATTAGACACAAGGCTTTCACAGTCACACTGTGAAAGCTGTGTCATTATCCAATCATCCTGAAGAAACGTGGCTACTGGAACACAGCTCTACATTTTCAGGCAGTCCCCTCCAGCCTCTCCATTACATCTTGAATAACAAAGTGATATCTACTTAATGCGTAAGAATAACTTCCAGGATAACCTCTCGACTCTGCTTGGAATCTCTCAGCCATTGACACTTTGTCTCATTTCACTCTTCTCCCTTTTGGTCGAGAAGGTTTTCTCAATCCCTGGATGCTGAGTCTCAGCTCATTCTGGGATTTCTGTCCCACGTTGCCAGGAAGGTCCACACCCCTGGGAGTCATGTCCCACGTAGACAGGGGGAGGGTGGTGAGTTTGCTTGTTGTGCTGGTTGGAGAGAGAGGCCACATCTCAGCAACAAAAGAGGTTCTCTTGGGGGTGATTCTTAGGCCTAAATTTTAAGTAGACTTGACCTGTGGGGTTGAGTTTCATATGAACAAACCCCAAGCCTGGGGGCTCAGCCTATAGCTTTGGTTGTCCACACTGCTTGTGAGAATATCAAGAATTCAACTTGGGGAAGTTGAATTTCTCCCCTTTCTCACCATTCCCTAAAGGGGACTTTGCAAATATTTTTCCACTCACTGATCAGATCACTCTGGGATTCATTGGGGCATCACTCTGGACAAACCAACAAAATCCATGTCCCACCTGAGATTCCAAGTACTTAAGGTGTTCAATCAAACTATCTACATAAGTTATATTAGGAAATGCACTAGTCAAAATATAAATTTTGTACCAGATAAACATTTTTTGCTTTAGTCTCACACCTAAGGTGAGATTTTAAAATATTAATTACCATCTATTTTCAGCACCCTGCAGTAATGACATTCCTTTGTTTTTCCTCATGCAAAAACATTTAAAAATTTGTACATTTAGTCACTATTATTATACACGCTAGGCATTCCTAGATTATACCATCTCAATCTTTAACATCTGTCCTTCTTTCTGATTTCATTTATGCCCCCAGCCCTCCTTCCTCTATCATTCTCACATGCAGCTTCATTCAGTGTTTTAACATAATTGTATTACAGATAGGTAGTTTTGTGGTGTCCTTTTCTGAGTTTTTGTATTCAGTCCTGTTGCACAATCTGTATCCCTTCAGCTCCAATTACCCAATATCTTACCCTATTTCTACCTCCTGGTAGTCTCTGTTACCAATGAAATATTCCAAGTTTATTTACTAATGTCAGTTCATATCAGTGAGACCATATGTTCTAGTTTGCTAGCTGCCGGAATGCAATATACCAGAAACGGAATGGCTTTTAAAAAGGGGAATTTAATGAGTTGCTAGTTTACAGTTCTAAGGCTGAGAAAATGTCCCAATTAAAACAAGTCTATAGAAATGTCCAATCTGAGGCATCCAGGGAAAGATACCTTGGTTCAAGAAGGCCGATGAAGGTCAGGGTCTCTCTCTCAAGTGAGAAGGCATGTGGCGAACAGAGTCAGGACTTCTCTCTCAGCTGGAAGGGCACATGGTGAACACAGCATCATCATCTGCTAGTTTTCTCCCCTGGTTTCTGGTTTCATGAAGCTCCCCAGGAGGCGTTTTCCTTCTTCATCTCCAAAGGTTGCTGGCTCGTGGACTGTCTGCATCTCATGGCTACATCGTTCTGCTCACTCTGAATCTCCCATTCTCCAAAATATTTCCTCTTTTATAGGACTCCAATAAACCAATCAAGACACACCCAAATGGGTGGAGACATGCCGTCACCTAATCCAATTTAATAACCACTCTTGACTAAATCACATCATCCAGGGAGATGATCTCATTACAGTTTCAAACATACGGTATTGAATAGAGATTATTCTACCTTTATGAAATGGGATTTATATTAAAACATGGCTTTTCTTAGGGGGCATACATCCTTTCACACCAGCACACCATACATTATTTGTCCTTTTGTTTTTGGCTAATCTCACTCAGCGTCCATCCATGTTGTTACATACTTCATAACTTTGTTCTGTGTTAAAGCTGCATAATAGTCCATTGTATGTATATATCACAGTTTGTTTAACCACTCATCTCTTGATGGACATTTTGGCTGTTTCCATCTCTTTGCAATTGTAAATAATGCTGCTATAAACATTGGTGTGCAAATGTCCATTCGTGTCTTTGCCCTTAGGTCCTTTGAGTAGATACCTAGCAATGGTATTACCGGGTCATATGGCAATTCTATATTCAGCTTTTTGAGGAACCGCCAAATTGCCTTTCACAGTGGTTGCACCATTTGACATTCCCACCAACAGTGAATAAGTGTGCCTCTTTCTTCACATCCTCTCCAGCACTTGTCATTTTCTGTTTTGTTGATAATGGCCATTCTGGTGGGTGTGAGATGATATCTCATTGTGGTTTTGATTTGCATTTCTCTTATGGCCAGGGAAGTTGATCAAAATATAGTTTTTATTCTTATGTGTTGTCGTTCAATAATTCTAAGAGAAAGAGATAATCAGTTAAGTTGACAACTTAAATAAAATACAATACCAACAGACTTTCAGATAAATTTCAGATCAAGTAAGATTCTGTTAAATCTCTTGTGCCTTCTATAAATCCATCTAAGTATAAATCATTGTTGAACCCATAGTGATCACCAAGCCGTAAAATAACTTTTGAATAGGAAAAAATTAAATTATGGTCCACACTGCTTTTTTCTTTATGGCTTTCTATTTTTCTGAAATTGGTTATGGAAACTTGTCTTGATGGAACAATCAAAGAGAAAGCATTCTATTCCCAGTTACCATTCCTAGTCACAGTCCTAGTGTGTCTTTCTTTTGGATTCTACTCTTGACGAAATTAGGATTCATTAAAATATCTATGCAATTATGTAATGTCAGAATCTGAAAAGTCCATCTGCCTTTCTTTCTAAGCAGTTCTCTCTTGCCAAAGATAACTCCCATATTTTCAAATCAACTCAGCACACTTTATACATAAATCCAAATTCTAGCTACTGAGTTAATAAAAGATATAAAATACTGAATTTCTAGAGGTTAGTTGTCTGGAGAATTTATGTTATAATACAGTAGCTTTTTCAGTGAAAACTTCTTAGTGGTATTAATTATTTATGGTTGAGAAGAGAAATAGTAAGATTTCTTCTTTTGCGATATTGAAGACTGATTACCTTTGACTTATCTTCACAGTCTAGAATTAGAAATTTTCTGTGGAAAAATAGATAAGGGAACTTTACATGTTTATGATTTATGGGATGTTTGACTAATGTTTTTCAAGTTCTGATAGTTCATAATTTAATCACTTATCATCAGCAAGCAAATCCAGAAAATATAGCATCTTTTAATTTGCTTTTAATTTGAGACCTCTGAGTTGGCCATACATGGAAATGTCAGACAAATTTTGTGGCTGACAATTGGAACGAACCCTCCCACATCAGTGACAACATGTGTTACATATTTTTATGGTTCCAGTCTCTAGATTTTAATTTCTTAATGACAGGATCTGTATTTGTGGGAAAGAATAATATGGGCTAACTGTGTAATAATCATTTGAATTAGACGACTATTTTCTTTGCAAATCTAAATAAGATGTAGACCCTTGGTGCCAAGAATTTCTGTGTGAGTCGGGGGTGAGAATAACAAAGGAGCCTGTTCTGTGTTAGTGGTGAGAAAGCATCTCTTGGAGGCTAACACACAGACATACTCAAATCAAAGCTTGGATAAATTTATGTTTGAGCACTGATGATCCAAAACCATTGCCAACAACCAGATGTGTATTCCTGCAATCCATGTAGCAAACAGTGGGGGGTTTGGAAGTACTCATCTGCTGTGATTATTTGAGAACCACAGACAATGAAACATTCTGCCTTTAGCTATTCTAATAGAAAATCAGGCTGTCTCAAATCCTTTTGCTGCAACCTTGTCCAGACTTGGAGATTACCTTTTATTTATTTTTCTTATCCCTTTTTTGACTTATGCCAGTAGCCATGTAATGAAAGCTCCCAGATTCTCAGAACACCCACGTTAAATCCAGCCTGGAATATGCCAGTCTAGAAAAATGTTACTTCTTTGGATATTCTATACTGTTAGTGTTCCACCCTCTTATACTAATTTTTGTTTATGAATAAGGTAATGAATTTTAGAAGGCATTTCCTCCTTCACAGTTTACAAGTAATAGTGGTTACCAGTGGCTTGATGGCAATTTTAGTGTGTCTGCACAGGACCATCAAGATTCCTGAGTCATCTTTTAAATATTTTCTTTTCCTTGTTTGCTTTTCTATCCTGTAGGTATTCCCACAGTTTGGATTCTTCATTTTGAACTGAGAGCTTTATCTCAGCCCTTCTTATTTCCATTTCCCTTTCTCTCAGTATATACCCTGAGACACTGCAGGAAAGGGAAATTCTTCACCAGATTTTTAGACCTTTGCCTGAGGCGAGGTGCCATGAACACCCACGAAGCAAAGACCACTGTTAGTTCTGAAAGAAAAGTAAATCATTGCTTTTTGAATCCTTATTGCTCATAGGAATTTAAAAGTGAGAAACTAGCAGACAGGCTGTAGAATGCAAACTGTAGTAGTGGCAGGAGGAAAATTTCATACATTCTGTGTCCAGTGTAAGGGATGAATGCATGGTATGAGTGTGCAGTTTTTCCAGTGGACAAATGAATGAAAAAACGTGCTCAAGAGAAGAAATAGAAAGGCAGTTATCCCTCAGTGAAAATGATCATCTTTTCCACTAATTTGTTTCTGTAATTGCCTTGAACATAATTTCTTTTTGTAGATTTTACATAACACTTTTCTATTCAAACTGGATAAAGGGGTAGGATGTATATTGGTTAATATATGCATCTTCCCCAGAAGAGGCTTTCTTTTTTTAAAATTAAAAATTATCACCCTCAAAGCTCTTTTTTATAAGGATAATGAAAGGAAAAGTAAGAGTCCTTGGTTTGAGGTAGGATTCAGAAGCTGGAATTCACCATATAAATGCAATCTTTGAGAACTACTCGCGGTTCACTAAATTTAGAAATTGATAATGACCTTTTCATTCAAAATGATGTAAAAGTAAGGGCCCAGTAGGACTTATTGCAGGTAGGACTTGTGTTACTGAAGCACCTGATTTGGATGTTATTAGAGCTGCCATTAATTTACCCTCAGGGCGTCATTTGAAAACATTTTGATTTTTAAAAAGTCTGCCATTTTGAAGTGTGTCTGCAGTATATTAACCACAAGGAAAGGTGCTAAGTAGCACTCACAGTATTCTTTCCTTCATGCTTTTCCTGTCATTGGTCTTGTGACCAACTGAATGTTACAACTACGTTCTAACTGTTATTTGTGTTGACCTGGGACTTTTCTCATGCCAGGAAACAATGTCATGAGAACCATCCACGGGGTGGGGGAGATGATGACCCAGATGGTACTCAGTAGGGGCTCCATCTTTCCCGTGAGTGTGCCGGATATCCAGCCCAGCATCCATCCCAGCAAGCAAGGGAGCCCTACTGAGCACGAGGACGTCACTGTGATGGACACCAAACTGAAAATTATTGAGATTTTACAGGTAGGCTGTAAAATAGAAACTAAGGAAAATATTGGTTTCATTCCCTATGCTTTTGTTCCAGATCACTCTTTAAATATTTTGAAATGCTAATGAACTAATTAATTGATTGATTTTAAATTAATTAGTGACTAACTCACACTGACACTGTTTAGCATGTTAATCATGTTTGTTCATTCCTATTAAATTTATTAATGATACCATGTACTTCGTGGTGTTTCGAAGTGTATAAAACCCCTTTCATATGTACCTTCTCTTTTACTAATGACTCTAGTTTAATTATTTTTTTTCTTTATTAGAGAAGTTGTGGGTTTACGGATGTATCATGCATAAAAGTCAGGATTCCCATACACCACTCTACTATTAACACCCTGCTTTGGTGTGGAACATTTGTTACAATTGATGATAGCACATTTTAATAATTGTAGTAGGAGGATCTGAGACCAGGCAAAGTTAAGGACAGAATTACAACTTTTTCCTATTTTTAATTAAATTGGACATGGGTTGCCATGTATCCCAATTTATTGTCATAGCAAGACTCTCAAAAGAGTTTTTTATTCTGCAAATTACTAATAATTGGTTTTAGTGTTTATGTAAGAGACTCTCTCTGTTTGTTATTTTCCTCCCAAGTCGCTAGAAGTAGTATTTTTAAAAATTAACGTGATCTAATACCTAGCTCTATGAATTTGTAGGAGGTAAATTATCATTACATGCCCACGGGTTTAATGAATAAAAATTCCCCATTACTGTAGCTATGGATTCTTAACTTCTTTTAAGTTTGAAAGTAGTTTTATAATGCCTTAATTATAGCATTTATTCCAGTTTTGGAGAATGGAGCCTGAGTTTTCAAGGATTTATTAAGACTCTGGATGCTATTTACTAAGCCTTTTATCATAATTTAAGGTAGTCTGAGCTGCCAGAAGTGGGTTAGTAGTCCTGGAAGGGTCTGTACATTTTCATTTAAAGTAATTAGATTTATAATCATAAAAGACTTCACAGCTCCTCCAGGAATTCCAAAGGCTGAATCCTGAGAAATATTGGCAGACCTCCCAACACTGTGTTCATGACCCTGGAAAAAAATCACATTACGTTTCCTATTCTTAAACTGAAAAAGGTAATGATCATTAGCACCTCACGAGGCCCCAGCATACTATCGTTTTACTCTTGGGACAACCTTGGAAATGTGTGGACCTCAGTTTAGTCTGCAGTTACAGAAAAGCAGCATTTTAAAACAGGTGAAAAATGAGGTGATGGTGATACCACCGCGCTTAGTGTATGGCTGTCTCATTTCCGCTGCCTCTTCGGGCCCTTTATGCATCTCTTTCTGAAACCTCTGTTCTCTCACTGATTTTGTGTCATGTTTGGGTCTCTTTCAGTGTGCCTGTGGTCCCCTGTGCTGCTCTTGAATACGTTCTATCTTAGAATGTCTCTTCAAAACTTCTCTTTGTAGCCATACTCCCTGTGCAGCTCTACCTTCTGCTAGCTCTTCCTCTCTCAAGATCTTCCTTTTTTCCATCACTTTACATATCTTTCTTTTCTAATCTCTCCCTATGTATGTATGTATGCATGTATCTGTCTGTCTATCTATCTATCTATCTATCTATCTATCTATCTATCTATCTATCTATCCATCCATCCATCTATCATCTATCATCTCTCTATTTCTGGCCATCTCTCTTTCTTTACTTTTTTCCCCCTTCATTTTCTCCCTTACCTTCTACATCCATTTATTATTCTTATTCAGACATATCAGAGAATGAAAATTTTAAATTTTGATTATATTTATGGAATAGAATACTAAATATACTAGTTGCATTTGTATGGTATTAATTTTCAACTAAAAGTTAGTGGTGCATTAATTTTCTCTTTACCTTTTTATATAGGTCAAAAAAAAAACAACCCTCTTTTTTTAAGCACCTTTGGCAATCTAGCTTCTGTTCCACCTCTTCTGCTCAAGGCTACTAAATCCTAAAACCTTTTTCACTCTTCTTTTCCCATGATCTCTCTTTTGCTTTGGATATTCCTTTATTAACTAGAACCAGTTCAGTCAACATTAACCACACTTGCCATGTGTCTAAACAATAGTCTCTTCCGCGTTTGTTTTCCCTTGAGGACTATAAGCCTTCAAAGGCAGGACTTAAATCCTTGGCACCTTCCTTAGTACCTGGTTTAATAGATGTTTGTTGAATTTAACATAGTTGACATGAGGGGTGTTTTCTGCCCTTAAGGAACTTAAAGTTCTGCCAGATGAGAGAGAGAGAAAAGGGAGTTGGTGAGGGGGACTAAGAACAAGAGAGAGAGAGAGGAAGGAAGAAAGGAGGGGGAGGAGGAAGGAGAGGGAGGGGCTGGGGAAGGTGACAGGGCAGGGGAGAGAGAGATAGAGAGAGAGAGAGGGAGAATTAGAAGGGGACAGGGGTGGGGGTGGGGGAATGAGAAAAAGACAAAGAGGCACCATGCAAGGGTGGCATAGATAGGGAGGGAGAAAGTTAAATGGTTCCATGCCATACCAATATTCCTAAAACGTGGGAGTCATATCATTTATTGTCCAGCTGAGGCTCTTTTGGTAAGTGTAGGGGGCACCACTAATAAGTATGCTAGGACAAAATCTGAAACTGGGACTGTCACAGATAAACTGGGGTGGATGGTAAATGTGTGCACAAGCGCTCCTGTCCTGTTTTCCTTCTAATTCAGCAATCTGTAGTGCATGCTGACTTCTCCTTTTCTGACTCCCATTGTATCCTACACCACAGGATTTAGTCCCTTAGTCATTTCCTAGTTATTGCAGCAATGCTGCATTTTGTTCTCCCAACTTGATTATTGGCTTCTTGAGGCCAGTGGGCTTCTTGCATTTGCATTCTCTGTGGCACTTGGCACAGCCCTGAGCCTTGTTTGGTATTTAAGTTTCTGTCAGCGGGTTAGTTAGTGAGACAACAACGAAAGCAAAACACCGCAAGGAAAAGCAAGCACCAGTGAGGAAAACGAGTGGTGTGTGGGTGCTGGACTGGACTGGTACTGGCAGAGCGGGAGTCCACACAGCTGTAGCTGAAGTATTACAGTACATAGACAAGGGTCTTGGCTCCAGCAGTCTCCTTCCAGAGCCAGTAAAAACGCCTACATTGCTCAGTGAAATTATGTTGTCATTACCTCTTCATCCAGACCCATAGACTATTACCACCTGGAATATCCGGAGGGCCATTGCAAGGAATAAAGTTTTCTGGTGTCCCCAAAACTGCTTTGGCTTTCTGCTGACACAGACTAGTGGAAATACATACACTAGTGCTTTCTTTGGTCTTAGCACTGATGAATATGAGGGAAACTGCTGCTTTAAGAGTTTACAAATACAGTTTCTAACTAGTTCATTTTAGATATTCATAGTTGTGTTCTCATCGGTTGTCATGTGATAAATTGCATTTTTAAATGCTATATACTAATAAAAGAAAATTAAGTTGCATTTAATGTCTCTTGTAGTTTATTCTGAGTGTCAGACTAGATTACAGGATCTCATACATGCTGTCAATATATAAGAAGGAATTTGGAGAGAACAATGACAATGCTGAAACATCTGCCAGTGGCTCCCCGGATACATTGCTACCATCAGGTATCTCCTTTATCATTGTAGCAATATCTACTTTGTATTTTGTTGTTCTAAGAACTTATGAGACAAAAATATGGATCTAATCACCAGTGATGTGAAAGAACTGAGACAAAACATTAAATATTTGCCCAGAACGGTAGAGAGGGTATTTGTTGTTATTTGGTACTAAGTCCTTTGGATGCATTTTCTTTTATAATCTTCATAATTCTGTGAGAAAGGGCTGGGGTGAGGCAGGGGAGTCTGGAGATTCTGCTTATTGTGCCATCTTACAGATGAGAAAACCAAGGTTAGAATGGCAGAGAAGGCAGTGGAATAGGAATCCCGGGGGAGGTTTCTCTAAATTCCGCAGTCTGAATTTTTTTTTACCAGTATGCTGTTTTGCTAAAAATCCAAGGGAAATTTTTCTGCCTGGACCAAAGAGCAGTGTGAATTGCAGTTGTGGGCAGGAGAGGTGTTTTGTAGGTCAGTCTGTCTCCCGACTCAAGAATAATGATAGGACATTCCCCAAAGACCTGAATGTCGTGGTTGGTTTCATTTGTGTTTTATACTTTGCATGGTTGTACACTTTAACTGTATTTCAATTTTCCTATTTGAGAAGTGTCAGAAAGAAGCCACTCTTATCTTTGAATGTTAAGCATACCAATAAGAGAGCATAAAAATGATTGTAAAAATTTTATGATACTAGAAAATGCTTTATAAAAACTAAGAAATATTGAACTGCCCTTTTTCAGAATACATCAGGCCAATCATGGCAGGGTGGAAATTATCTTTCATTAAAGACTTGGTCAAATCACAGAGTTCTTTTTCTGAATGTCTTAGTTTCCTGGGGTTGCTGTACCAAAGCACCACAAACTGGATTCCTAAAACAGCAGCAGTTTTTGTCTCAGTGCTGGAAGCTAGCGGTCCGAAATCAAGGGGTTGGCAGGGCCGCGTTTCCTCTGGCGACGCCAAGGTTTTGGTGACAGCTTGCCGCAGTCCATGGCGAGCTCAGTCCCTGCCTGCATCTCCCGGTCATCTTCTCTCTGTCTCCTACTGACTGTGTTCCGGTTTTCTCTCTTTGCAAGGACACCAGTCATATTAGATTAGGAGACACCCTAATCCAGTTTGGCCCTATTTTAACTAATTGTTAGGGTTAACAGTGACTGAATGAATGAATTGCTTCAAAGATCCTTTTTTGAGATGAGGTCATAGTCACAGGGCCAGGAGTTATGACTTGAACACATTTTTGAAGTGGGGGGGGGTGGGGGGTGGGGATGGGGGCCGGGGGCAGGCGACACAATTCATTCCATAACTCTGAGGAGAGGATTGTACACAGATGTGAAACCTTCTCATCACCACAACCACCGTGCCAACATCGGGAGCCCTCCTCTTTGTGTGTTAATCAGTTTGACAGAAATGATTCAGTGACGATAACTGTGTAGCTAATATGGATGCCAGGCCATATTTCCCAATGGCCCAATTTCATTGACAATAGCATAAAAGTTATTGGCTCCCAGAAGCTGATCTTCTTGCAACATGAGCTCTAAGTGTCAGTGAACTATTAGAGGGAAAGTCTAGGGACTCCCCAGAAAATCAGTGCTCTCTGATATAATCGATCCATAAGAGATCCTTCCTTTCTGGGAGAATTGTTTTTCCCTTCCTATAGTTTGCTGTTTTCTTTTTATGCCTTGGGGGTAAGAAATAAATTGTGTATTTATCATTTGAACATTATCCTTCTAAAGAAATTATCAAAATATTAGTGGTGGGAAAGAATAACGAATCATGACTTCTTCAAATAGAAAAAAAAAAATGTGTATATATATACACATACCACCCCTAAGAAAAAGGGATGGATTTTAGAAGTAGCTTAAATAAAAGACCATGTTGTTTGGAAATACCTTATAGTAACAAGGTTCATCATAGATTTATTTTATTTCTTAAAAAAAAAAATCATCCTTCCATGGCATCAACCAATAAACCAATGTTTATTCATGTGTATAAGCATTTATCTATTTATATAAGTAAGAGACCCTTTTGTAAATGATGCTTCCTGATCTTTTAGATATAGCTTTGATTACAGTAATGTACATTTAAAAAATGTAAACTTCAATTTAAAATATTGATATCTGTGTGGAACTATATTATGATTTATTTTTTGGCAGTTAATTGACTTTTGGTGGCATAAAAAATTAAGACAAACAGTATTTCTAGTTTATATTAATAAACTAATATTAATATAAATATTGCAACTCCTAGTTATGGTGAAATAAAGAATGAATTTTACTATTTAACTTTCAGCTATTGTTCCTGATATAGATGAAATTGCAGCTCAGGCAGAGACTATGTTTGCTGGAAGGTACAGTAACATTTATAAATCTTTAGCTTACTTGTGAATAAGATTTTATTTAAAATTGTATTGATGCTTTGTCATAGTTCATCTCCCTATATTTATTTATTTTTAGACCATCTGTTGTTCCTAACATAATTTCTGCTTCTAATTTATTGTAGAGGAGAAGCATATCTTTTCTTTAGGTCAGGTTAAAAAAAAAAAGGGCAAGAAAGATAAGTTCATTGTATTGAACTTTTCCCTTAATTCTTTGCTGTTCTTTCCTCAAATAATGACAGCACAAGAATGCCCTTTAACTCCCCTGGTATAAATATCACTGCATCTTGAAAAATAAGGCTTTCCTGTGTCTTAGAACTTTTAGGAAAGAAAGTAACTTCATTTAATGTTATCATTGACTTCCTATGTGGGAAATAAAGCTATTTTCTGCCCATTAGAAACATTCATGATTAAAGGAAGAAAATACCTCTGCATGACTACGATTTCTTTGGTGTCAGGAACCCTGCTGTTTATCATTTTTAAGTTTTTTTCCTTATTCAGAATTGAATCTAATAGTAGTCCAAGAGAGAAGGTAAAAGATATAAAATATCTAAGCTATGAATTATTGAGTTCTTAGCATACATTTTTAGTATAGATTTTGACATGAAAACCTAAAAAAATAATCTATACTAAGCTTTTTGTGGCAGTTTTCTTTTTGGTAGCTAAGAATTAAGACTTAAGGGAACCAAAAGGTTTTTGAAAAAATGATCTCTAGTGAGTATTTGGTTTAGCTTTGTTTTTCTATTGTAGTGCCAGTTTTTGGAGTGTGTTTTCCTATTCAATTATTTCATTAGTTCTGAGAAGAAAGAATGAGCAAGCTTATTATTTTCACCTTAAAATAGACGGAACTCTTATTCTAGTGGGATCCTACCAAACACATAGGGCTGCTTTGGTGATGGTTCAGGTGTGTCTGTGTTGGGGAGGGGGTTGTGCATAGATCTTCCCAAACCCTCCACGTCTGTCATGTGGAAGTCTCTAGATCTCTGGGGTTTGCAGTCTTGTATTGCCTTGGTCTATTGTACCTTGAATCTAGTATGGCTCCTCAATATGTGCTTTTGGATTGAGTCAAATTCCTAATTTTTATCTATGCCACAATGACTAAGTCGTCCTGGTTTGCTCGGAACTTTCTCCTTTTAAATACCGAAAGTCGTCCACCCTGAGAACTCCTCCATCCTGGGTAACCTGGAATGACTGAACACCCCTGCTTTCAGGGACAAGCACAGCATTTCTTCCTGCTTGGTTTCCTTGCCTGTTCAACAAGGGGGGGACACTTAAATTTTCTTTTCTTTTTTATTCTCTAAGGAAAAAAGTGATATACTTCTGAGAACATACACAATTTTCATTGCTTACAATGAAAATTATCATTTTTAAGTTTTTTTCCTTTTTCAGAAATGAATCTAATAGTAGTCCAAGAGAGAAGTAAAAAATGTAAAATATCTAAGCTATGAATTATTGAGTTCTTAGTATACATTTTTAGTATAGATTTTGACATGAAAACCTAAAAAAATAGAGATGTTTTGTAAGTATCAGTTACTTTAGAATTATTTTTGGCTTTATAGAAAGGAAAAAAATCCAGTTCAACTTGATGATGAAGGAGGCAGAACATTTTTACGGGTCCTCATCCATCTGATCATGCATGACTATCCCCCTTTGCTGTCAGGAGCCCTGCAGCTGCTATTTAAGCACTTCAGCCAGAGAGCAGAAGTTTTACAGGCATTTAAACAGGTAAGACTGAGGAGCCCTCTGTGATTCCATGGTGGAAAATCTTGAGAGTGAGTGAGAATGTGTGGCTTTTCCTAGAGAGACTTTGTACTTTTTAAAGACAGATATGGCCTTGTCTGGTGCTAAGATATGATCTGTTTTAGAGACGGTTCCCCACAAGTGATTATAATTAAGATTTTTAATATGAATAACAGGCACTAGGACTTAGCAAGGCCCTCGGGGATAATAACATGTTAGGGAATTTCATTATCACGGCTTTTTTTTTGACGCCAATTTTTACTGATAAATTTGGGTAGGGCAAGTAGTGGCCAAATGAAATAAGTGACTTGTGATTGAAAAATGCATGAATCCAAAAGAAAAGAACTATTAAGGATCTGACCATTTTGTGATCTATGATGGAGACATCATGCTTGAGATAGAATTAGTAAAACTTAAGTGCTTACAGGTATTTCACAAATATTTATTTCATTTAATAGAACATTGATCTTCATTAAGAAGTTTGTAGTATTATATATTAAATAATATGAGATATTTGAAGGGCAGCCATATTTATACAATTCAAAAGTATAGTATTAATTCTTGAGATTAGATTGTATCTATATCTGGATATTGTCTTCCACTAATTTTAAGTTTCTATCTCTTCCCAAATAGAGAGGGTCTCAAAAAATTAACTTTAGTGGTAAAGTTAGAGCTAGAGTATCTTTTATCTTAAATTATTCTTCAGTACTTTGAAAAGCTTGCTGATGGCCTGTTTTGTTTTTTTTTTTAATTCTTTCTAACATATCAATATATTGGTCAGGGTTCATGGATACTTCCAGGTAAGTTTTGTGGTCAATTAAATGTAAAAAAATTCATGAATTTTCTAGAAATATTAAACCTCAACTAAGATATGTTAAAGGACTTGGAATGTTTGATATAAAGGATATAGGAATAAGGAAATTCCATAAATGAATTAAGGATTGGAAGTCTTCTGTTTTCAGGTTCAATTATTGGTATCTAATCAAGATGTTGACAACTATAAGCAAATCAAGGCGGACCTAGACCAGCTTCGACTGACTGTTGAAAAATCTGAGCTATGGGTTGATAAGAGCAGCAGCTATGAGAATGGAGAAATGGGTGAAAATCAAGTAAAAGGTGGTGAAGAGCCAGTTGAGGTTGGTTTTCAAGATCTATTTTTAAATAATCCCCAAAATATCTTTTTTCTTTTTTTTTTGTATGCTGTATGGTGGGGTCACATTTCATTCTTTTTCCATATGACTATCCTGTTATTGCAGCACCATTTGTTGTTTTTTTTCTTTGTGGAAGTGCAGGGGCTGGAATCGAACCCAGGTCTCCTGCAGGGTGAGTGAGAATTCTGCTGCTAAATTACCCTTGCAGCCCCCAAACAATATCATTTAAATCATCTATACAACTGTGCCAACAGGGTTTATGAAGAAAATTTTGTTCTGAGCATCAGAGCATAAAACTTTCATTTGCCAAGTCAATTAGCATCATAAACCTGTACTTTGGTTAATTCTTGTCAATTGGTATGGCTCTTCACCTCGTCTAATTTTCATTCTCTCTCCTTTCCACTGTAAATCCTATGTTCAGGAGGGAGTGTGGAAAGAGGAAAAAGGCATGGGCCCTAAGCTGAGACTGGTGGAAAAAGGTCAATTCTTATCAGCATTCTCTGTGGCTTTTTATTGTCAACCTGCAGTCTTTCCTTGAGTTATTTTATATCCTTATACTGTATAAACAGCATCTGAGTGGAAGGACGATATGGCCAACATGAAAATACCAAAAATCTATGTTTGATCTAAACAGTGGATAAGTGGTGTTTTAGGTCTTCAGTTATATTGTTTTAGCCTTCTGTGGATTTATTAGTTGTTGCTTTCACATTTCACTCAATACATAGAACTTTTTTTTTCTTTTTAAGCAGTATTTTAGTGGGAATGCTTAGATAAACTGACCAGTCCCAAAGCCAAAATTTACAATACCCCAAATTTATTAAATTTAATTTGTTAATTTCCTGTCTAGTGTTTTGTTTATTAGTATTTGCTTTTTAATCTTCAGGAGTATATATTCTTTAGAGATGTTTACCTATCCCAGCTTTTGTGTTTGCTGGAGTACCCCAAATATTCTGATATGAAGGATGATGATAAAGCAGAAGATCGAGTACTCAAAGGGCTGAAAAGTTCCAAAAGGGAAGTTCAGCTGGTGGGCTACTATTTCCTACTTGTCTTGAGACTAATTTTCACTCAGATGGACAACACTTCTTATTTAATCTTTTGGGATTTTTTACCTGACATAGTATCAGTTGGTAGAATGAAGAAATTCTACTCTATGGAAATTTGTTGTTTTTTTTTTTTTTTTACTTGGGCTGGTAGGAATTGAACCTGGGTCTCCGGCATGGCAGACGAGAATAATACCACTGAGCCACCATCGCACTGCCCTGGAAATTGGTTTTATTCCAACTTTTTAAAGGAGAATAGAGTTCCTCCATAACATACTTAAGAAATAAAAGACACTTAGTATTTATTTAGTCCTTGCTATGCACCAGGTCTTATATTAGACATTTTCACATATGGTATCTCTGATATTACAAGAAACTTTGGAGATAATTGTAAATATCACATCTGTAAGGATGAATCAATTGATGCTCAGAGAACCCAGGAGACTTCCTCAATGTCAGTCAGCAATATATGGCTCAACTGAGATTTAAACCCAGGTCTTTTGATGATAAGTTCCAGGATATTTAATGTAAGATTGCAATTTCTGATATGATGTTTGAAGATATTAAAAATGATGAATGCTTTCACAGGTTACAGAACCCCTTCATTTTGAACATATATATTCTTTACATATTTGAGAAGCAAATAAATGTTGCTGCCCCTTTCAGAAAATGTTATTTTAAAAACACAGAACATCTCTTAGGGAAGATGTAGTAGGCACTTTGTAAATGTTTTCCCTACCCAAGAGTAGAGGTGAGCTGGTCCGTGAAGAATGTAAATCATTCATCTGCACCTTAAATTCCCAATCATGGAGGGTAAGGGGTATGAAAGACTCCCTATCATGGACACAGTCCGATGGCAGCCATCCAAGATGACAACCCAATAATCGTGGCTAGCGTAGAGTGAGTTCCTACGTCATGGCTTCATGTGAATTGTCTTATTTAATGTCCACCTTCATTCTGAAGGAGTATTTGCCATTTGAGTTCAGTGAGGAAACTGGCTTCGAGAAGTTTGGAGGCATTTTCATGCTGTGGAGCAGGCTGCAGGAGCTGGGTGGAGCCTGACTCCAAAGCCCATGCTCGCTGGGTAACAGGCAAGAAAACTGGCGGCACGCTCCCCATCACTTCATATCTTCAGGTACTCCTGTTTCTCCCAGCCGTGCCCTTATACTGATGAGTCCTTTCCATCGTAGACCTGCCACCAGAGCCTTGGTCCCAGGTGGCTCCGTGTAGGGCATAGTGGGCCCACGTGGGGCACAGCCTTGGTATGGGGTGTAAGGAATGCTGTTGCTCCTAGGAGGCACGGGTCCTTGGTGAGGACCCATGCTTTCCTCACCTGCGAAGACCCCAGGAGGCAAGCTTCCCCAGAGCCCTGTGCATGGCCACTTGTCCTACATAGCCCCTCAGTCAAGGTCACCTCAGGGGTATTTTCTTAAAACATATCTGAAATTTGATCTTTTTCCAATCTGTTAGGCCATGTTTGATAATTCCTTGTTGCTTGCTAATTTTTTTACTCTATATAACCATTTTATAGCCTGTGTACAATATTTCTAGGATATGAAGTACTTGGGAATTTCTTATGACTCTCACCGTTTTCTTTGTTTTATTGTATTTTGGGTCATCTTTGATTATGAACACATTTTGTTTTGAGCTCAGTCTTGAAGTTGAACAAGGGCTTTCCTATGTAGAGTACTTGTGATTGCTTTGACTTGTTGCCAGGGGGCGCTGCTAGCCTGAGATCTCGTTGCTCCCTTCCCACACACCAGTCTGACTTCTGCAGGGCTAGGCTTCTCTATCTTGACAGTAGCTCAGTGCTTGGTCTTTGGGTCTTTATGCTAGTATTGGCATTTGCCTTTAGGGAAGCTTATCCTGTTGCTTTGGGGCTTGGAGTTCTCTGATCTGGTGTCAGGTTCCATTTTTTTTTTCCACTTGAAGAGGGAGGGTGGGGTCTCTAGGAGTTGTCCTTTGTTTTCTGTGTACTAGCAGTAAACATAGATTTTGCATCTAGTATCTAATTGTTTTGTAATAGGAGGGCCCTTTTGCAGTTTTACGTTTGCTATTCTTATAGGGGTCCTTAAGAGATGTTTGGTTAGGTGAGTAATGATTTGTTTTTAAAAGTATAAATGTACATTTTTTGATACTTTTTATGTGTACTTTCTCTGAGGCCTATATTTAATATAGAGAGTATTTCATTTTCTTCCTTAAGGCACATTGGGTTACTACATTCAGTAACCACGTTGTAATTTTTGACTTGAGACTTTTGGAGTCCCATAAGTAATGGAAATTCTAGTCTCAAATCTTGAATGAAAGTGATTTGTCTTTGTTGATAGGAACCGTTTTTGTCTCTGATCTAAGAAGATACCCGCTGGTCTTCTGTAGGCCATAGTTTTCCGTAGATTATCTCTTTAAGGGTGTCTTCTTTAGGTATTCCTACTCTGTAGAGTCTCTGGTTAGACCTTCAGTCTTGCTTGGGATATGGTCTTTGTTTTGTTTCTGTTGTGCATTTTGTATTAAAACTCACTCTAGGTTATCAGGGATGGCCTGAGGGCCAACCGTGAACCCAGCCAGAGTATGATTACTGCTCTGAAGGTTTTGTGAATTTTGATGTTTTGTAGCCTCTGTTTGTTTCCTTTTCTTTACTAAAAAGAGACATTTTAAATATTTTTATCCATCACCTTTCTTTATTACATACTTGAAGGTATTTCTCTGCACTCCTACTCCATTTTATTCTACTTTGACAGTTCTTAACAATTGAAAACTCTTCTTTATTTTGAGTCCATATATTTGTCCCTGTGATGCCTATTCACTGACACTAGGTTTGAAGCAACCTGGAACATAGCTGAACTTGCATTGACTGTTGTCATGTTTCTCCAGAGTTAAATCTTCCTTTTGAACATTCTGCCTATAGAGTAATTTCAGTTCCTACACCAATGTACTCCTTTGTGCACACTTAAATTTTTCATTTCCTTTCTTAAAGTATGACTGGAATAAAAAAATATTCCAAACATGCTCTCTTTTGCCCTCAAAGAATGAACATACAGAATGAAACAACACAAAGCAATAAAACAAAGTATAAGAATGAGTACCATCGTGTGTTGTACAGAAAAGGGAGTGGTCAAGGTGAGCCTGAGACTTGGGGAAAGCTTCACTCAAGATGCACAAAGTGGGTACTTTGAGGGGTTTGGATAACTAATGTATTCAAGAATAATAACAAGAGAAATAGAGTTCACCATGAATAGGCAATTTGTATTTTAAATGGCTGGAAATTGGGAGCCCTTAAAGATTCTTGGGTAGGAAAGAGAGTACGCTATCATGAAAAATTTAATCTGGCAGAATCTTGGATGGATCAAAAGAGTAAGAGGTAGGAGGTGGGGAACCAAGTAGAAACCAGTTGCCCAAATTCTGGTGTGAGGTAATGAAAGCTTAAGTAGGGAGGTGGTAGTAGAAATGTATACAAATAAGTGGATTGAGAAATCAGGAGAATGAATGTTTATAATGGATTAATACAAGGGGAAAAAAGGTGAGAAATTACAAAGTCACTAACTTGCACAAGCCAGAAAATCGACATCATGCAGTGAACCAGCAGCCAAAGATAGTGTGACTTATCGTAAACAGGATGAAATATATCACAATGTCAATGGAAACAGCCAGTAGCAGGCAGCATGCTCCCTAGCAGGCCAATACAAATAATAATCCTTTGTTGTTTAGTAAATCTTTACAAAGGCTCTAAACACAGGATGATTGGCATTGTTTTAAACCAGCTCATAATGGTCTAATTTTGTGCCTGCTTATATATCAGAAGACCAGATAACATTTGTGTGATTCTTCGTTTTTGTAATAAAATATGTTTCCAGTAATATAAAATTGTTTTCCCATTGTTAAGTTCCATGTACTCTGTTGACAATAAATGTGAACTGATGGTCCATCTACTAATGCTAGCAAATCTCAGCGTGTCATCCAAAATTTTCCCAACGCTATCATTGATCTCTTATAAATAGAAAGGAGAATGGGATTGATTTTGTCATCTAGTTGGCCCATTGCATCACTAGCTCCTTCCTGTGAGATGTATTAATTATTATATATTATGGTGTTTTCCTTCTGAAATTTATCTTCCAGAGCATTACAAAGATTGTGTCATCATTCCTGAAAGTTTAAAGGCTAAAGTAAAACAAATTGCCAGTATCGGTGGCATTAGGAGCAATTATTCGTTCATTACATTCAAATACTTGTTGACTGTGCTATAGGAAGGAGAGATTAATTTAGAAAATCATGTCAGCCTGGGTAAAGTCAGGACTGCCCTTAACATTCATTCACCTCTGTATTAAAGTTTGAGATTCAGGTCACTTAGGCATAACGGTGCTTCCAAGAAATAATCCTATTCCTGTTATTTATTTTGGTTCTCTTGAATTTTTTCTTCATAATGATTTTGTTCCTATATCTGTCCAGATATCTATTATCTATCTACTCACCTCTATGTGGCTGCAGCTTCTTTTTAAAAAAAGAAAAATTGCTATTCTCCCACTGATCTAAAATCTTTTGCTTAAACCATCTATTTAATTTTTACTTCGAGGTCTATATGTTTCACTTCCAGGTTTTCTAATTGATTCTTGTTCATGTCCATCTATCCCAGATTCATATCTGCCTGGTTTTATTTCTTAATTATTTTGTTCTTTTAATGGATGCACCATGTAAAGAAGAGAATGAACTGAAAATATCCCAGGGGGCTCACTCTGGGTGGCCTAGACAGGAAGCTGGCTGGGACTGGGAATGGACACCTCCTCTAAGGGACTCTACCCTGATTTAGATTCTCAGAGGACATGTGGCTTCCTACCCCCCAGCAGAAGTCCCATCCTTAGGGGCATGGCTGGTGTTCCCAAACAATTCCTATAAACAACAGGTACCTGCATCCAAACGGCCTGGTGCCTAAGCAGTTTGTATTTGTTCACCGGTAAGGTTACTATCAAATTCTCCCCTGAGAAATTACTTTGGGGGGGTTACCCCAATATATAGACAGGAGTGGTGTCCAGGAAGGCACCCTGACACCTCCCTGTGGTTGGTGGGAGAATGGGGACTTCTGCCCTCTGTCTTCTTGCTGATGCTTGGCTTATGCTTCACCCTGTCCCCGGTACAGGCTATCCGTCACCATGTGGGTGATGTTGGGGCGTCCTCTTGAGCTTTACAGCCTGATCAGTGGTACGACAGCGGGTCTTCCTGACGTGATAGGTGTTATTCCTCACTTGATATCTATGACTGTTTTAGAAATATTTGTTTATTTAAAATGCTCTCAGTAAAATTCTTGATTGTCTACATTTCCCTTGGAAAAATATAATCTTGAGTTTTTGTTTGTTTTTTTGGTTTTCTTTTTCAGCATTAATTTCTTCATAAGAATTTGAATTTTAGTTTGCAGATTTATCTTAATGAGAGAATTAATGAATGAATGAATTCCTCTCCTGCCTCTTTCTCTACTTTTCTTTGCTTTTTCTCTATTTCTCTCTAGGCTCACCTTCCCTGATGGATTTTCTTTTTCCTCCTATCCCATTACTCTTTAAAAACAAAAACTGTATTTTAATCTTTGCTTACCACTTCTGAGTGGTGAGCGCTCTCTCTGTCTGTCCGCCCCCCACTTCTTTTTGTTTTTTTGTTTTTTTTTTACATGGGCAGGTACCGGGAATTGAACCTGGGTCCTCTAGCATGGCAGGCGAGCATTCTTGCCTGCTGAGCCACCATGGCCTGCACCACCCCCCCCCCTTCTTTTTAATGAAACCAGTAGGCAGAGGGGGCAGAGCCCTCCAGAAGGATATCTTGAAATGAAGTTGTGCTTTCCCAAGAGTTCATATTTTGATTCTACACATTGGGAAAATAGGTCAACCTAAACTTGGTGTCTCTGGCAAAACTTGTTACTGATGAACTTACTTTTGACAGTAGTGACTGGTAGGATGTAGATTTGTTGCTTGTACGTGTTTTAGACAGACTCTTTCTATCTGACCTGACCAAGAGGACTCTGTGATAATTGCATGGGGAACTTTTATCCATTAATTTTGGGGAGTGCTTTCCTGAATTTTCCTTTCATGGAGTGGGTTTTCTTGTCTCCATTTTCTATTTTTTCTCTTGTTCTTATATATTTATTTTACTCACTGATTTCAGATTATGTATTCCTTTATTCTATGCCACAGAAAGTGACTAAAGTGATATATCACTTAATAAGCCCTTTCCTATGATATACATCTAAAAACTAATTTATGGTTTTTAGCCAAATGATACTTTTATACATCCTCATTCCATTTGATTGTAATACAAATGTTAAAATGGAATTCCTATGCCTTCTGAATTTGTTTCTCTTTGAATTACTTCCACTATAATGATCTCTTCCTCTCTGGTTTCTTGCCTGTGTTTAAAATTAATGCCATTTTAGCATAACCTTAGTATTTCCTTTCATGTTATAAAGAACAGTTACTATCTTGTTCATTTATTTATTTAATTTTTGCATTGCTTTGTTCTTCATTCAACACAAGTTGTTAGTGAAGAATGTAAGTTCCCATTTGATTTCTTTTCCTCAGCAATTGACTTGCAAGTATCAGCTATCAACATTGCTGTAATGATTGCTTGGTTACAAGTCTAAGAGAAGGTTATGATTCTCCCCTGTCACTCATGCCATACATGGAAACCCTCCTCACTGCCACGTGGGGGTGTGCTGTAAACGATTGTGACTAGACAAGCTTTCTGCACATAATATGTAAGGTTCCAGAGACATCCTCTGAGAGCCATAATATATTACTGTTTTCATTTCCTGTATGGGGCTTTGTTATTATATGTCACTCTTTTGGTTAAAGGCTTGCCCCCTCCTTTCTATATTTTATATATTACTGTAGACTTTATAGCCAATCCTATAGTTGCAGCTGAAAATTTTGGGATACGTTGCCATACAAGAAGGATTCTGTTGCATTCTTATGAAAATAGTAATTATATTATATTGAACAGACCTATTATCAGTATATTCCCAGTTTTCCTTAACCTGTCTGAATGAAGGGGATGTACTCCAAAGGCACATTTTTTTTTTTGTTATTACCTTATTTATCAAAATTTAAATAGTAAAGGAGATTTGGAGTATTTTCTAGGTCATCAGATTACACATCATCAAAAGCTAACTAAACTAGTATCAGATAAAGTCAGAAAACACCAATATCATAATGGTCTTGGAACAAAAGAAAAGGAAAAGAAGTTTGGGGTGAGATTAGACAGTAGGTCCTCTAGAAGGGGAGGGATTTGCACCTTAGTCAGGGAAGTCTGGAGGAAAATGTGCCAGCCAGCAGTGATGCTTCTCCCTCTAACATCCATTGTGGCTCTTCAAGGACCCTTAGGCACCTCCCCAGGAAGCAGAAGCTCCAACCATAACACTGTGAAGGTCTAAATCAGTTTTAGATGCAAGATTTCTGATGAAGAGCTTCAACTAAATTATAATCTGATTGGTCAATCAAGTGTATGTGATTGATTATTAACCTTTGTTTCGTGTTTTGGTGGGAGGTGAGAAAGACAACAAGAAGGCATTTGATGTGAAAGTGGTTAAGAGGTTGTAATGATGCCACTGATTGGGTTGGATTGTGGTTATAGACAGGGAAGGCTAGGGATACAGGTGGCAGGCAGAATGCTCTACAGTCTTTCTGACTTGACACCTTTCCTGAGGAAGGACCTAATTTAACTTCAGTGAGGTGGGGATAAACAGGAGACTTTCACTGAGCTATTTTAATCATGCAGCTGCAAATGCAAGCAGCTCTACATTGCAGGATTTGCAAGGTTCTATTTTTAAAGCATGACTGCCCTTGCTGAAATTAAGAAGCTGGATCCCCAGTAATTGGTGCCAATATTTAGTTTGCCATACAGTTCATGCAATATTATTTTCTGATATTATTTTTGTAATTGATTATAATAGAGTTTCCTTGTCTAATACATAAAAAAGCATTTGGGAGGTTGTATTCAGAAAAAGTATTTGTTTAGACATTCACTCTTGGAGCTTCTGCCTAGAACCCTGCTGCACATCTAATTTCTAGACTTTAGGAATTAGATATCCAGATTGTTTCTGAATCTGCTATAATGTATACTATGTACTTAAAAATCAAGCTGCCTCGATACAATCACTTTACTAAGCTACTTACCATATTACATTAGAGGGATATTCAGGTTCTTCCAAATACTAGGAAATAATCACAATAAAGTACAAGTACTTTTGGGGCACCATATTTATTCTTCATCACTGCTGTCAAAACAATCACTTGGATATCTACTACAAGCATGGCACTGTTCTCAGTGTTAAATGTTTTTATTTTGTTTTTCTCAGTCTATTTGGGTCTGGGACTCTGCATAAGTCAAACTTCTACATTTTGTATTTTGCTAATTTGTGTTTTATCAATGTTTTGTCATTAGAATAAATCCAGGGATTTGTAGATTTAACCACTTAACTGGGACCAAAGATGTAGAGGATATGAGGTCAATTTCTGTCCTTTCTGGAGGAAAACTCCTGCAATGCCAATAGGTTGACATATTCTGGCATCAAATAAGAAAAAAAAAACATAAATGTAGTTACATATTTCACATATTTCTTAAATTCCCCTGATCACTGCTTGGAATCTTCCAGATGTTCTATGGGTTAATACTTTTGTTCGGTTTAATTACATTGAATTATTTTCTGGAATTAAAAGGGGTTGTTTAGTGAATTTTCTAGTATTGCCTCCTTTTGTTGACTACATGAAATTTAAATTAAAATCATTATTCTTCATAATTCCTGTACTTCTGGAGTTTATAATTGCCTGTATCTTCCCCTGGGCTGAACTGAAGAACATAACTTCTTATAATGCAATACATCTTGCCCAAGATTACTCTTCTTAAAACCAGACAGTTGCTTTTTTTCAGGTCATTGTTTGAAAACAGACTTAAATATATCTGCCAAAGCTTTGCCTGTATTTTTTTTTTTTTTCTGAGAAAAGAAAGCGTTTATTGTGAGCAGCTCAACAAGGAGACAGGAGGTAAACTTCAGATTTGTCTCCCCAAGCATATGGGGTCTGGGGGTATTATACTGTTTGGGGAAAGTGGGCTTAAGGGAGTGGCTCGGGATAGGGTGAGATGACATGGGTAGGATAAAACAGAGCATCAAAGCATATGATCCCTGGCTCATTGTATATCCATCACCACAGTCAATTTTAGAATATTTTCATTACTCCAAAAAAAAAACCCCATACACCTTATACCCCCTCATTATTGACACTTAAATTTGTAACTTTTGTTACAATTGATGAAAGAATATTAAAACATTACTGTTACTGTAGTCTGTTTTTCACATATACCATCCTTTTGTTGAAACTTTGTAATCATGATGTACATTTGTTCTACTTTGTGAAAGAACGTTCTTTTATTTGTACCATTAATTGCAGTCATCATACACAACAAGGTACACAGTGTTATACAGTTTCATGTTTTATACTCCAGCTTTCTTTCTAATGACATACATGACCCTAAACTTCCCCTTTCAACCACAATCACACACAAAATTCAGAGCTGTTAATTATACTCACAATGATATGCTATCAGCACCTCTATCCATCTCCAAACATTTATAGTCAGCCCAAAAATTCTACACGAATTAAGCATCAACTCCATATGCTCCACCTTCATTCTTTCTCCTTGTAACCTATTTTAACTTTATAAATTTGCTTATTATAATTAGGTCATATTAGTGAGATCATGCAATATTTGTCTTTTTATGTCTGGCTTATTTTGCACAACATAATGTCCCTCTGGGTTCATCCATGTTATCGCCTGCATCAGTACTTCACTCCTTCTTACAGCTGAATAATGTTCCATCGTACTATATACCACATTTGTCTATCCATTTGTTGATTGATGGGCATTTGGTTTGCTTCCGTCTATTGCCAATTATGAATAATGCCACTGTGAACATTGGTGTACAAGTGCCTGTTCACATCCCTGCTTTCAGTTCTTCTGGGAATATACCTACTAGCATGATTAATGGATCATATGGCAGTTCTATATTTAGCTTCCTGAGGAACTGCTAACATCTTCCATAGTGACTGTGCCGTTTTTCTTTTCCACCAGCAGTGAATAAGTGTTCCTATTTCTCTACACCCTCTCCAACACTTGTAGGTTTCTGTTTTGTTTTGTTTTTTTAATAGTGGCCATTCTAGTAGGTATAAATGATATCTCATGATTTTGATTGCATTTTTCCCATATAGCTAGTGATGTTGAGGATCTTTTCATGTGCTTTATATCCTTTTTGGGAAAAAAGTCTATTCAAGTCTCTTTCCCATTTTTAAAATTGGGCTTTTTTTCTTTTATTGTTGAGTTGTAGGATTTCTTTATATATTTTGGATATTAAACCCTTATATGGTTTCCAAATATTTTCTCCCACTGAGTAGGTTGCCCTTTCACCTTCTTGATGAAGTCCTTTGAAGCACAGACGTTTTCAGTTTGGAGGAGGTCCCATTACTTTTGTTGCTTGTACTTTGGATGTAATGTTAAGAAGCCATTGCCTAACATAAGAACTTGAAGATGCTTCCCTTCATTTTCTTCTAGGAGTTTTATGGTTCTGGCTCATATATTTAGGTCTTTGATCCATTCTGAGTAAATTTTTGTTTAAGGCATGAGATAGAGGCCCTCTTTCATTCTCTGGGTGTGTCTATCCAGTTCTCACAGCACCATTTGTTAAAGAGACTCTTTTGTCCCAATTGACTTGGTGGCCTTGTCAAAATCAAATGATCACAGATGTCAGTGTCTGTTTCTGAGCTCTCAATTGGATTCCATTGGTCAATATATCTAACTTTATACTGGTACCATGCTGTTTTGATAACTGTGGCTTTATAATATGCTTTAAAGTCAGAAAGTGTGAGTCCTCCAACTTTCTTCTTCCTTTTCAAGATGTTTTTGGTATTTGGGGGCCCAGAATAAATAAATTTGATGATTGGCTTTTCCATTTCTGCAAAGTAGGTTATTAGAATTTTTATTGGGATTACATTAAATCTGTAAATCAGTTGGGTAGAATTGACATCCTAATGATATTTAGTTTGCCAGTCCATGAACACAGAATGTCCTTCCATTTATTTAGGTCTTCTTTGTTTTATTTTAGCAATGTTTTGTATTTTGTGTCTATAAGTCCTTTACATCCTTTATTAAATTTATTCCTAGATATTTTATTCTTTTAGTTGCACTTGTAAGTAGAAAGTTTTTCTTTATTTCCTCCTCAGATTGCTTTTACTAATATATAGAAACATTACTGATTTTTGTGTGTTGATTTTGTATCCTACCACTTTGTTGAACTTGTTTATTAGCTCTAGTAGTTTTGTAGATTTTTCAGGACTTTCTCTATATAGGATCATATCATCTGCAAATAGTGAAAGTTTTACTTCTTTTTTTCCAATTTGCATGTCTTATGTCTTTTCCTTGCCTAACTGCTCTAGCTAAAACTTCTGCTACAATGTTGAATAAGAGTGCTGATAGTGGGCATTCTTTTTTTAACATTTTTATTGATAACTCTTCATGCACATATAGTCCATCCAAAGTATACAATCAGTGGCTCATAATACCATCACATAGTTATGTATTCATCACCATGATCATTTTTAGAACATTTGCATTCACCCCAGAAAAAGAAATGAAAAGAAAAAAAAAGCCCCATACATCCCATACCTCCTACCCTCCCTCTCATTGAACACTAGTATTCCTACCCCTTATTCCTTTCTGTTACTTATTTTTTATGTCCTTATTTTTTTACTTGTCTGTTTGTATCCTGGAAAAAGGGAGCATCAGCTACAAGGTTTTCACAATCACACGGTCACAGTTATATAGTAGCACACTCGTCTTCAAAAATCAAGGTTACTGGAACACAGCTCAGCAGTTTCAGGTACTTCCCACTAGCCACCAATAACTGCAAACTAAAAAGGGATATCTATATGATGCATAAGAATAACCTCCAGGATAACCTCTCGACTCTGTTTGAAATCTCTCAGCCACTGAAACTTTATTTTGTCTAATTTTTCTCTGTCCCCATTGGTCAAGAAGCCTTTCTCAATCCCATGATGCTGGTCCCAGCTCATCCCTAGGAGTCATGTCCCACGTTGCCAGGGAGACTTACTCCCCTGAGAGTCATGTCTCACGTAGTGGGGAGGGAAGTGGGTTCACCTACATACAGAGTTGGCTTAAAGAGAGAGCCACATCTCAGTAACAAAAGAAGTTCTTTGGTATGACAGACATAATTACATGTTGGTTTAGCTTCTTCTTCGCAGGAATAAGTTTCATAGTGGCGAGCCCCAAGATTGAAGGTTCAGCCTATTGAATTAGTCCACTGCTTGTGTGAAATCGGAACTTCCCCAGATGGGGAAGTTTAATATCTCTTCCTTTCTCCCCAGTCCTCCTAGGGGACTTTGCAAATACTTTTTTATTCTTGGCTGAAATTACTCTAGGATGTATCGGGATATCACACTGAACTATACAAACCAGCAAGATTTCATCCTGTATTCAAGATTCTATATAATTATGGTGTTTGAATAAGCTGATCATACAAGTTAAATTAGATAATGTGCTGCCCAAAATATAAATTTTGAACTAACTAAATATCTCTCCCTTTGGTCTTACACAGAAGTTGAAGTTTTAAAATATAGACCCAATCATCCTTTACTCTGTATTCTGATTTACCTTAGTCCTTTCCAAATCAGCTTCATTTGATTCAGACTCTACTGAAAGTCTGATCACTGTTTCAACTTTTTTAACAGCTGCTGTGTGGGTAATGCTGACTTTCATTGCTTCAGAGATCTAACTGAGCCTCATGTGTCACACAAATACCCCAAGTTTCTGGGAACGACCAGGATATACACAAATAGTCCAGAACATCAGAATTTAGAAATAACAGTTTCAACTTTAGAATAGGTGTGACTGTTATAAGAGCATATAATCTAGGAACCTTTACAGTAGGCCCCAGTTTGATAACCCATGCTCTCAACTTCAATTCCCCGAGGTTATATATTATAGTTAGCCTATATGAGTGAGACATAATAGTATTTGTCTTTTTGTTTCTGACTTTTCATTCAATATACTGTCCTCAAGTTTCATTCACCTAGTTGCATGCCTCACAACATCATTCTTTCTAACAGCCACCCAGTATTGTCTTGTGTATACGCTACGTTCCCTCTTCCATTCCTCTTGGGGAAGCAGTGTGCGGTGTCCGTGGAGGTGGGGAATTGGCCTCCACGACTTGGGGTACTTACAGTTCTGTGTGGAATCTCAGCCTTTCAGCTGGTCCCGACTGGTGGATGATGTGTGTCCAGTCCAGATGTTACCCAGCAGCTGTTCTATACTGTTCCTGGCTATTTACTCACTGCTCTGGAGGATGAACTAAATTCCACACCTCACTGTGCCTCCATCTTGCCCCCAAAGCCTCTCCCTTCAGCTTTGCCACTGTTTGCCTCGTGTATTTGGGGTACCTGGTTAGGTGCATAAATATTTATGATCGTTATTCTTCTTGGTGTCTGGTCCCTTCTCTTAATAGACAGTGCCTCTTTTGTCCTGTGTAACAGTTTTGCATTTAAAGTTTATTTTGTCTGATATTAATATAGCTACTCCAGTTCTTTTTTGGTTACTGCTTGCATGGAATATCTTTTTCCAGTCTTTCACTTTCAACCTATTTGTATCCTTGGGTTTAAGGTGAGTATCTTTTAAACAGTGTGCAGGTTAATCATACTTTTTTTTTTAAAATCCTTTCTGTCACTCTGAGTTTTTTGATTAGAGAGCTTCATCCATTAACACTTTAATGATATTACTATATAGGCAGTATTTGTTTTTAACCTTTTTGTTTTTAAATGTCATATCTTATTTTTGTCTCCCTCGTTACCCTTTTAGTTCCCCTTACTGATAAATCTTCATTTTTAAATGCTCCTCCAAGCCTATATTTTCTCTTTCTCCTGTAGAACTCCTTTTAGTATTTCTTGTAGGTCAGATCTCTTGTTGACAAACTCAGTTTCTATTTATCTGTGAATATTAAAACTCTCCCTCAGTTTTGAATGACAGTTTTGTCAGATAGAGAATTTGGGCTGGCAGTTTTTCTCTTTCAGTATTTTAATATATTTTAATGTATTTGTATCTTTATATTTTCCTGAAATCAAGAAAATGTTTAGTAATATAGGTCATGATTATAGCAATGTTAATATTTGTAATAACTTTCTACTTGATATTTTGAGAACATCCACAGTTTTGACAACTGATCAAATAGTATTTAAGTTTAATACTTAGAATTTAAGAACGTTTGCTCTCTGAATTTGTAGATTTTTTTCCCTTGTTGCCTTAATTTTAAATTGATTTATGAAACTTACCATGCAAACACAAGTTTGACAATGACTATTTGGATACTTGATTTAAATATGCATATGGATAAGCTAACTAAGATATCCATTTTTGGTGGTTCTAAGTGTATTGTTTGTTTTCTTAAATAAAAATATTTAAAAAAATGAATGTGACCTTTTAAAAATTCAACCTCCAACTTTGTGATCAAATAAAGGAAATTTAATTGCATGTCTAGGTTTTGCATTTGCTACTTCTCATCAATACATCTTTCTTGCTATCAAATAGAAACCCTATTTGTCTCATTCTCTGACCTTCAGTCCCTTCCACCTAAAGTTTCCATTCATCTTAGCCACTTGAGGTGTCTTCACTCTTCTGTACTGATTTCACATACATGTATACAGTTTAAATTTTTTTCTGTAACATCTTAGGATTCACTATGATGTTCAGTGTTTTGTAGATAGTATCTTGCATTCCTTTCTGTCTTTTATTTAACCTGGTTTAAGGGTTGGTGCGTTTTTAAATCCCTCCCAGTATTTTTTATGGTACCTAAGTGATAAAACCCTAGAATTTCACTTAGTAACATTTTGAATGTTTACAATGTTCATGGTATTTACTTTTGCAGTTCCTGTTCTACTCAGTGCAAGAGATATAGTGATTAGAAAGGGAGGAGGTATTCTTAGAATTGTGTCACAAAAAAAAAGGAAAGAGAACGGGGCTTAAAGAAAACGGTAGAGGACCACAGAATCAAATGATAAAATATGTTTTGGTAGTTATGAGTCGTTGATATAAAAATAAGTGTGGTATAGATTTTTTTTTTGAGGAATTTAGTAGGCGCAGTAATCTGAGGCAAGACCACTTCTCAGGCTCAGCAGGATCATTGAGCACTTGAATAGCCTCGACCTGACCACATTTTGAAAAGATTACAAAGAATCAGTACAGGGTAGAAGCTGCTTATGTACGAGAAATAGGGGTGAAGCAGGGAAGGTGGCAGGGAAGGTGGCATTTAAAAAATCCATTCATCTAAAGTCAATTTTGTAGAGGAGGAGTGAGATTTTTTTTTTTTCCTTGAGACAGGCAGGAAAGGAGACAGGTTTGGGAGAGACACTGGAAATTTTCAGTTGATGAAGAGGAACTATTAAGGTCATGTAGGGGAATTTTTGTATGCTCAGTAAAATGGGAGAAGAGGTTGCCTGCTAAAATGGGGTTCAGATTAGGGGCCTCAGGCTTGGGCATCATTTTCATGAGAGCAACACAACAGACATACAGAACTCCTGAAGGAAAGGGGAGGGTACCACACAGACCAAGTCATACTTCAGCGGGAAACTGTTCACCAGGATTATTTGAGTAGCAAGGAAAGTCTGTTTCTTTTTTCTTGGTTTGTATTAATTTTGTGATTTGTCATGGAAACTGCTTTGGACAAAATAAATGATTTAGATTGGCCTCATGCATCTTCATTACTTTTTCCTGAGCTGAGACTGGTGTCCCCTCCAACTGGTGAGAGTCCAATGCCATCAATATGGTCAGGAGTTTAAGATATTTTTTGATCCTCATTGAACTTGACATTTATCCCAAGTGTGATTTTTTAATGTATTTTAAACCAGTGAGATGATCGGGCCCCACCCTACCTCATTGTCCACTGTCTTGCAGCACAGCTTGCTCTTCCCATTTGTTATGCATAGTTGTGCCTGCTTTTGCTGCAATACCTTTGGCTATGGTGACTTCTTCACTTGACCCATTCCCTCCAGGCCACACACACCTCCCTTATATTTAACTAAATGATTTTCACCTTTAAAGACCTTTTCTTGAATTTGACTTCCAGCATAAAGCTGTCTAAAGCTGTATCTGTTCAAATCTTTACTTTTATATTTCTCTGTGTTTTCTTAGGCAGACAGTAATCTTCTTGAGGGAAATACCATATTTTCTAAATTGTTTTAGATCCGTTCACTATAGTCTTGCACCAGGCATGTAGTAAGAATTAATAAATGTCAAAGTGTTGAATTATTTGTAAGTAGTGTTCACTTTTGCGTGATATTTCCACCAGTTGATGTTATATATATATATATATATATAATATGTATATTCCCTACATTAATGGTTTATTATTTTGCTAGAGACAATGATTATTATAGTTAAATATATTCAAGTCTTCTTAATAAGTTTATTGCTTTAGTAATTTAACAGACTATTTTAAATTTAAGTTTTATTTTTTCTTTCTTCATTATCATGGTTTTATACATGTTTGGTTGTTCCCTCGTTGAGAATCTCACAGATGACTTGAAAATCTGGAAGAGAATTCTTGCATTAAGGTGTTTTTTCTTCTCTTCTTTGAAATGTGTTGAACTGTTCTGAGATGCTCCCTTTACTCTGTTTTTCCCCCCCTACATTTCTTCTCTGATGATAAAATTATACCTTTTGTTTTGGTTTCCTGGCTGCTAAAACAAATGCCATACAACGGGTTGGCATAAACACTGGAAATTTATTGGCTCATGGTTTTGAGGCTAGGGGAAGTCCAGAATTGAAGTTTTAGCAAGGTGATCCTCTCTCCCCGAAGACTGTGGCAATCTGAGACTGGCTGGCTGTGATTGCTGGTCACATGGAGATGTCTTCTACTTTCTCCTCTGGGTTTTGTTGACTTCTGGCTTATTTCCATGGCTTTCTCTCTCCATGTCTGAATTCCATTCTGTTTATAGAGGACTCCAGCACTTCAGATTAAATTCTAACCTGATTCAGTTGTGCTACCTTAACTGAAATAACATCTTCAACAGACCCTAATTACAGTGAGTCCACACCCACGGAAGGCAGACCAAGACCAAGAGTGTCCACACTGGGGAACACGTTCAAACCACCTTTCACTCCTTGCATTTTTATTCTCTTTTCCAATGTAGAAAATATAAAGTTATAATATGCCTGTTATATATGATATAAAGAAATGCAGTAATAATTTTATGTGTAATAACCTTTCCCTTTTAATTTAAATAATTTATTGTTAATAATGCCATTTATTTTGTAATTTGATTACTATTGGCTAATGGTAATTTGTATGACTCATTCAGGCCAAGCTTTTTTTACAAGATAAAGAGTACAAAAGAAACATTTGAGTTGAATAATAAATTTATTGCATCTCTGTATATTTGACATAAAATGCATATTTTTATGTATTGTAGGAATCAAATATTTTAAGTCCAGTTCAGGATGGAACCAAGAAACCTCAGATTGACAGCAATAAGAGCAATAACTACTGGATTGTAAAGGAGGTCAGCAGATGTAAAAATTTTTTACATGGGTTTTTATTTGTATGACATTTAATGCTTGCCTATATGATATATTTAATATTTTTATTTGTTCTAGCTAATAATTTTCTTTTTCTTTTTAAAAGATTTTGATTAGGCTAAGTAAACTCTGTGTACAGAATAAAAAGTGTCGGAATCAACATCAACGTTTACTGAAAAATATGGGGGCACATTCAGTGGTGTTGGATCTTCTGCAGATACCATATGAAAAGGTTAGTTCTTAGTTACTTATATTCTGTAACTTTTTATTTCGATACAATTTCAAATTACTAAAAATTTTTTCTCCTGAACTATTTGAGAGTAAGTTGCCCACCCGATGCTCCATTGCTTCTGAATACTTCAGTGTGTATTTCCTATAAACAAGGATGCTTCAACAAAACCACACAAAACCATCTCAGGAAAGAGCATGATGCTTTTCTATCACCTCATCCTCAACCCCCAATCGTATTTCTCCTATTGTCCCAATTATGTCCTATATGATGAGAGAATCTTCTTCATAATCATGCATGCTGTCACACCTGTTTAAAATTTGTCACAACTGAACTCTCATGACATTGACCCTTTGGAAGATTAGACCTGTTATTATTTCATTTAATTTTTATTTTTTTATTAAAGTAGTTGTAGGTTTACGAAAAAAATCATATAGAAAGTACAGAGTTGCCTAATACTTCCTCTCAAAAATAGTTTGCCCTAGGGGGTGCAAGGGTAGTTCAGTGGTAGAATTCTTGCCTGCCATGTATAAGACCTGAGTTTGATTCCTGGCCCATGCGCTTCCCAAACAAACAAAAGAAACCAACAAAAACAAACAAAAAATTCAACAAATAGTGCTTCAGTAACGTGATACTCACATGGTAAAACAACGAAATGTGACCCCAGCATACAGCATACAAAAAAATAATAATAAATAAAAATTGGTTTGCCCTATTATTAACATTTTGCATTACTGTATTTTTGTTACAATTGATGAAACAATGTTATTATAATTATGCTATTAACTTTAGTCCACTGTTTATATTAGGGTTCACGCTTTGTGTTGCATGGTCATGTGTGTTTGTGTGTGTGTGTGTGCATGGTAACTTACATATATCCTAAAATTTCCCTTTTAGTCTCTTTTCAAATACACAGTTCAGTGATGTTAATTACATTTCCAAATTTGTGCCTCCTTTACCATCATCCATTACCAAAACTTTTCATTACCTCAAATAGAAACTTCGTACCAATTAAATATTAATGCCCCATTTCCTTCTTCCATCTAGCCTTTGGTAACTTTTACTCTAGTTTTGACTTTGTGAATTTGCATATTCTGCTTATTTCATAAAAGTGAGAATATACAATATGTATCTTTATGTGTCTGGCTTATTTCACTCAATATGACATCTTCAAAGGTGATCAATATTGTCACATATATCAGTACTTCATTCCTTTCTATGGCTGGATAATATTCCATTGTGTGTATATATATATAAAACACTTTTTGATTATCCACTCATTGGTTTATGGACACTTGAGTTGCTTCTACCTTTTGGCAATTGTGAATAATGCTGCTATGAGCATTGATGTGCAGATATGTGTTTGAGGCCCTGCTTTTAATTCTTTTGGGCATATACCTAAAAGGGGGTTTGCAGGCCAAATGGTAATTCTAGACTTTCTGAGAAATTGCCAGACATTCCTGTGTTTTCCACAGTAGCTGTGCCACTTTACATTCCCACCAACAACGAATAAGTGTTTCTATTTCTCTCTATCCTCTTCAATGCTTTATAATTTCTGTTTCCTTAAGAGTAACCCTTCTCAAGGGTGGGAAATATCTCGTGTTTTTCGCCTTGTTACAATTTTATTTTATCTCTCAATTATTCTGTGCAGTTTTTTTAAGCTTTTTATTGTGGTAACATATATGTAACATAAAATTTCCCATTATTTAAGTGTATATTCACAGTGTCGTACTAAGTAGCCACCATCTATTATCAACACTTTTTCATCATCCTAAACAGAAACCCTATAGCGATAGGCAAAAAATCCCTATCTCCTTCCTGTGGCTCCTTGTTACGTCTCATTTATTCCTGTCTGTATGAATTGGCATAATCTAGATATTTCATATAAGTGGATCTATATAATATTTGTCCTTTGGTGTCTGGCTTATTTCACTCAACATGATGTCTTCATGGGTCATTCATATTATAGCATATATCAGCTCATTATTTTTATTGCTGAATAATAGTCCATTGTATGGATATGCTACATTATGTTTACCTGTTCATCTGTTGATCCTCCTTTCTTTTTAAAATTTTTATTTTATTAAAATATATTCAACCTAAAATTTCCCTTATTGGCGGGCCGCGGTGGCTCAGCGGGCAAAGTGCTTGCCTGCTATGCCGGAGGACCTCGGTTCGATTCCCGGCCCCAGCCCATGTAACAAAAACGGAGAAACAGAATACAATAAAAAAAAACAAGAAAATGTTTAAAAATGTTTCCCTTTCTTCCTTCCTTCCTTCCTTCTATCCTTCCTTCCTTCTCTCTGTCTTTAAAAAAAAAAAAAAAAAAAAAAAAAAAAAATTTCCCTTATTGTGGTTTTGATTTGCCTTTCTGTAATGGCTAATGATGTTGAGCATCTTTTCATGTGTTTATTGGCCATTTGTATATACCTTCTTTGGAGAAATATCTATACAAATCTTTTGCCCATTTAAAAAATTGGATTGTTTGTCTTTTTTGTAGTTTAGCTGCAGGAGTTATTTGTATTTTATGGATATGAAACCCTTATTCAATATGTGGTTTCCAGATATTTTTTTCCATTTTGTAGATTGTCTTTTACTTTCTTGATTTAGTCCCTTGATGCACAAAAGATTTAAAGGTTGATGAAGTCCAGTTTATCCATTTTTTCTTTTGTTGCTAGTGCTTTTGGTGTAAAGTTTAAGAAACCACTGCCTAATTCAAGATTCTGAAGATGTTTCCTATGTTTTATTCTAGGAGTTTATAGTTTCAGCTCTTATATTTAGATCTTTGATCCATTTTAAGTTGACTGTATATAGTGTGAATAGGGGCCCACCTTCATTCTTTTGCATGTGGCTATCCAGTTCCCCCAGCACCGTTTGTGGAGGAGACCATTCCATTTCATGGATTTGGCACTCTTATGAAAGATAAATTTACTAAGGATATGGTGGTTTATTTCTGAATTCTCAGTTTGATTCTATTCATCTAAATGTCTGTCCTATGCCAGTACGATGCTGTTTTGGTTACTGTAAATTTGTAATACATTTTAAAATCAGGAAGTAGGAATCCCCAACGTTATTCTTTCTCAGGATGGTTTTGGCTATTTGGGGCTGCTTACTCTTCCATATCAATCTGATGACTGATTTTTCCATTTCTGTGAAGAATAAACCAGATATTTTTAATGACTGCCCATCAGTTTTTTCGGTGTGATGATTTACCATGATTAAATTCAGTTATGCATCTTTGGCAGGAATACGACAGAAGGGATGCTAAGTTTTTTTCATTATTTCCTATCAGGTGGCACAAAATTTCTGTTTTTCCCTTTACTGATGGATGTTCATGATTAAGGTGATATCTATCCACTGTTTAGTTACTCATATTCCTTTTATAATTAACACATATTTTGTGGAGAGGTACTTTGAAACTAAATAAATATCCCTTTCTTCATCAAACTTTTTCATTCATTCATTCATTTTACACAGAAACACTGGGAAAGGGAGAACCCTAAGAGAAGAAAGAATACGAGAGACTGGAAGGTACAGAAGAGAAGGAAAGAGAAACAGAATCAGGAAGAACAGAGAAATAGGGAGGACAAGGGATGAATGGAGGCAGGGACTGGGAAGAGGAGGCAGCTGTGTACAGAGATGGGAAAACCCAGTGGACAATCAGAAAGATTTGGAAGAAAGAGAGATGGACCGTGAAACAAAGAAAGGGTTGAAACAGTAAAGCAGTACAGATATAGGAGAAAAGATAAAGAGTAGAGAAAAAGGTCTATAAAACAGAGAAGGGGACCATAGAACAATGGAGAAGGGTAGAAACAGAAAGGACACAGAGAAAGGGGAGTATAGAAAGAGTGAGTTGGAGAAAACAAGTACCTGTGCAAGAGATCACAGTGTTTGATAATATTTTTGCTACCGTAATGTTTATTTCTCTGTCTTATATGCTGCTTTTTGGCTTTCAGAATGATGAAAAAATGAATGAAGTAATGCATCTAGCCCATACATTCCTGCAGAATTTCTGTCGGGGAAATCCACAGAATCAAGTTCTTCTTCATAAACATCTGAATTTGTTTTTAACTCCTGGTGTAAGTATTTTAGTGAGTTCTGATATTTGCAGTAGAGTGTTCATCAAATTTGTTTTAGTAGCACTGATGGTTAGAATTTTTTGAATCTTCGTTACCTCATTTTATCCTTGGAAGGGTTTTCTCCCTAGAAGTGAACATCTTTTATTCCCATTAAGAAAACATTTAAATAAACTTGAAAGGTTATATTAATTTTAACTTCAAATGACAGCTTCATTTATATGTATACAGGTGAATGTTAGGAAAAAAGATATGGTAGAACAAAGAAAAAAAAAGATATGGTAGAACAAAAAGCTGACTCTGCAGTGTAATGAGTAAGATAAATTTGGAAAACTCAAAGGTTTTCCCATCTCTGGTCTGTAAAGTCTATTTCAGTGGCTCCTAGGGAAGAGCTAACTTCTGGATAACATAAAATGAAGTAAATCTCAGGCATACTGTTGCCAGTATGTTGAACTTTATGATAATAAGCTCCTTTCCCAGCTAAACTTCCTTTGTAAGTTCAATTTTCTTTTAATGGTTAATGATCTTTTTGAATTTTGTACCAGACTTATACCGAAAACTTACTATTGCTTTGTATAAAATGTAAAACTGATTAAAAGCAGGGAAATAGTAGTTTGAGTCCTGTAGAATAGAAAATTGATCGTCGCAGAATTACAAATGCGTGTTCCCCTGTGTTTAGCTCCTTGAAGCAGAAACCATGCGGCACATCTTCATGAACAATTACCATCTGTGCAATGAAATTAGTGAAAGGGTCGTGCAACACTTTGTGCACTGCATCGAGACACATGGCCGCCATGTGGAATACCTGAGGTTTTTGCAAACGATCGTAAAAGCAGATGGTAAATATGTGAAGAAATGCCAGGATATGGTAATGACAGAGGTATGTTCTCTGTTTGCATTTTATCAGCTTCACATAAGCAATATGTTCAAGTATGTGTTTTCTGTAAATTTAGGGTGAAGAAACCCCAACAACATAGGGTTGGAACATTCAGTGTAAGCATGATTTCTTAGGCACAGATATATTTTGCCTCAGTCTAGTAAAGCAAAAGTTAATTTCATTATTTCCTAAAAGGGTATATATTTTTTCTTTTTGATCCATAATGAATTTTCTAGATTACTTGTGAATGAAAGGGGCAAAATTTTATACTCCTACATTTTCAGTGATGAAACAAGAATGGATTAAACTCTACTTTTGCAGTGCCTTTATTATTCTGCTCTGAAGTTTAGAAGTGGTGTTCTCTGCTACTGTTTGTATTGGGCTTTGAAAGGAATCAAACTAACAAATAGAAACTGCCCGTCAGTGATTTATTACACGTAGAAGCTTAAGTATTTAGAGAAAGTTAAACATCTAAGAAAAACAATGGATGAAGTACTTCATTTATTTATCTTCTTCATTTTGACATTTGACATTGAGCAAGATTTATACAGTGAGTAAGTTACTTGCTAGGAACGAAGTAGATACTTTGGAGAACAGAAGCTCATTGAGCCCATTTGGGTCAGTCATTATTTCTGTGGCCTAGGGGTTCTCTAGTGGCCTGGATGGATTAACACAGCTTTTATCAATGGCTACCAGTTATGCAGGAGTATTTTCATAATTATGTACCTTTAATTTGGAATAGGGGAGAGTTCCATAATGATCTATCAGTCCCTTCTCCCCTCATAGAAATCTTAATATCCATTCAGTGTAAGGCCTTGAATTTTCAATTTAAATTGTTGTTATTAAGCATTTTAAGGAGCTTTAAACTTGTAAAATCTATTCTTTCTCATCTACATTTACATTTGCATTAGTTCTTTATTGCCTAGAAGTGTGGGAACTAATTTGACTTTGTATTAATGATTGCCAAAGAAAAGAGTAGAATGGGGAAGCAGCAAATATTTGTGCCCATATACTTATTAGGTGAAGTGTTTCTATACGCACAAAGTTGTTGGAATGTTGTATTATGCTGATCTATGTAATACATATTTTTGACAGGTATATGTTATCTTTCAAAAAAATTTTCAAATTAAGCCAACTAATTGGCTTTTCAATTTAAATATAATTGAGAAAAATTGTACACGTTGTATTCTCCACCAGAGTATTTGGTTTTCTAACCATTGGGTTTAGAAAATTGGTACTGATAATAGAAAGATGTTAACATTTTACTGGGTTTCAATTATAAAATTGCAACCTGATGGAATTCTCCACTAAAGTAGGAAAGAAATTTATTTCATTTCTTTGTCTCCCTTTCTGTTTTGTTCCTTTTTCCTTATTTCTTCCATCTCTGCTTTTGTCTCCATTCTTTATGGACGTCTTCCCATGACACATGGAATACCCAGACTTTCTTGAGTTATATTTGGCTTAATGTATGTACTTGCTTGCCTATTCAGTCACTATTGAAGTAGATAGGAATGTTTTATTCTGTGGTGGTAAAATTAGACTTAACCAGACTTCTCATGTTTTGGCAGTGGAGTCTTCCATTTGAAGAAGAGGAAAATAAATTAATTCTTTTGGATATTTAATTTCAGTGGGCACCTCACTTGTGATCAGTTCATTATCATCTATGTCATTTAATTGCTGTCCCTGGCCTCTCTTCCCAATCTCCTGTCTGGCTTTGATGCCGTTCATAACTGATCCCTTGGTACATGGCTATAGTGCTATGACTTTTGTATACCCTTGTTACTATCCTGCCTTGACATAGTTCTGCTTTTGTAAAATTATCTATGTTTTTACAAAGAAATATATGTGTTTCCATATAGACTCAGTCTTTGGAAAGAATTGTAAAGATGAATATGTGAACTGCTATGTAGACTCTCTTATTATCATTTCAGTTGATAAATGGGGGTGAAGATGTGCTGATATTTTACAATGATAGAGCATCATTTCCCATACTTCTCCAAATGATGTGCTCAGAGAGAGACCGAGGTGATGAGAGTGGCCCCTTAGCCTACCATATCACCCTTGTGGAATTGCTGGCTGCGTGCACAGAGGGGAAAAATGTTTATACTGAAATCAAGTGCAATTCTCTTCTGCCCCTGGATGATATTGTGAGGGTGGTGACCCATGATGACTGCATCCCTGAGGTAAGCCTTGCAAAAGCTTAGTAGCTGTAGAACTGGTATAAGTTTATAAAGTTCATGAGTGCCAGGCATCCACCGAACTGGCATTCATAATGAATTAATATAGTTAGTGAAGGAACTGTATTGAGCCATATATAATTAGGGAAATTTAAAAGAGCACAAAAATTTATTTTTTTGTTCTATAAGAAGTTAAGAAGATAAAACTTCAAAGTATAGCCCCTGCTGGTTTACTGGAAGCTACAATACAGGCTCTTAAATTCTAAGCATGCCAATGTGACCAAATGAAAAAGGATAACAAGACCACATCTTGGACTCAGCTGGTATATCTTACTTTATGGAGTAGATACATTCTTGAAAATATGGGAATATATTTTACTTTCTTCACACATCATCATTTACCCTCTGTCCTAGTTTGGCTCTGATAGAAAAAAACATCATCAGGAGCTGGTTGTCTGCCAACAGAATTCAATTAATGATATTTCCAGGAATGTGCATTTCAATGATTCCTTTTTTCTCTGCTGTTGTGGTGTACTTTCACAAAATTCATAAATATGAGATACATTGAATATGACATAAAACCAAACATTTAAAGTCATGGTACCTTAAAAAGGTGTCAGGCTAGGGTGACTTCCCCACTTCCAAATAGTCCTAATTGGTGATGGACTTGGAAGTGTATTTTTGTGAACTTTTGTAGAATTATTGACATTTCGAACTAAGAGTACTTTGCAGCCTTCTTTGGTTTGAAATAAGATGACAAAAGAGGGGAAATATAATTTAGTGGCTAAATCCATTGGCTTTATCCTAATCAGAGGCTGGCCCTGGTCATCTTCCTTTCCGTATACATTTCCCTCTGGTTGTACCACCCTTACTTCTCCTTGTGTATTTCACTCCTCTTCATGTTTCAGATCTTGATTCAAACTTAACTTCATCCAGGAAGACAACCCCATACTCCCGTAGTACAGTCTATTAGTTGAAATTTGACATTAAAAAATTTTTATTGACACATCTTCACACACATGCAGTCCATACATGGCATATAATCAATGGCTCATAATATCACATAGTTGTATATTCATCACCAGAAATTTGACATTTGGATTTTCCTTGTTAACAAATACAAATGTCTGTATCTCTTACTTACTTCCCTGAGATTATAAGCAATATGAGGTTAACAGCTCTGCTTCTGTTCATCATTATATTGCTGGAGTCTGAGCCTATACTCAATATATAGGTTTTGAATTAGTGAAAAATTGAATTAAAGAATGAATCAGAATCCTGAATCTGTTCATTCCAATTTGTGTGCCCAACAGGCTACTTAAGTTACTTAAGTTTTCTAATCTTCAATTTCTATTGTTATAAAGTGAAATTATAGTTTATACCTGATAGAATTGTTGGAGAATTAAATTAAATAAGATAATGCATACAAACTGCTGATGGCATTTGGCACATAGTAAAGACGGAATCAGTATTAGCTGTTGTCACTATGAGCATGATAATATGCTGACAGACTCAGCTGTCTCTCTCCCTGTGATCCGTCTCTGATGCAGGCACCCTGCTTTTGGACGTTTTGTTTTAAACCTGAGTCAAGTACAGATAAGCCCTATGGGTGTGAAAGCTGGCCCAATTCTAACTTGGGTTCCGAATTACGCTTCTAACTTGACTTCCATGATTCCCCTAGAATTTTGTACACAGTTTTAATGTGTACATTTTTCTGGGGATAAAGATTTATAGCATTTCACCAGATTCTCATAACTCAAAAAAGAGAGAAAAGAAAATGAAAACATAAATATTAAAACTACTGCCCTATGCACTTTAGAAATGATGTAAGTTGGCAAGACTCATCCCCTGTCCATTATGAGGAATTTTGTTAAATCTAGAAAGAAATTTTGCTACATTTTAAAATCATAAAAATGTTTTTTTCTTTAACTGTGAGCCTGTTTCTTCTCAAAAATAATAATTTAACTGTTCTGAATTGCAATAAAGTATTATTTAGTCAATATAGTTTAATATTATGTTAGGGCTTTCTTGGTTGCAAGTGACAGAAACATAACTAAATCAGTTTAAACAGAAAAGGAAATTGAATTGGCTCTGGTGCCTGGGAAGTTGAAGGATAGTTCTTCAGATGGAATCAGAAGTTCCAAAAATATCAGCATTCTTTCCAGCCTTTGTCTCTTTTTCCTGGAGTGTTTTTGCCTCATTCTCTCTTTTTGAGCATAACTTTCCTATGTACACCTGGAGAAAATGACTTCTCGAGGTTCAGATTTACCTTGCTCCACTTTAGCAAAGGCAGACAGACAGAGGTGGGAGGAGGGGAGAAGGGGGAGAGTGAATGCTTTTAACTTCTAGTTCTCAAATATCATAAGCTTGCTTTGAGTAAGGTGCCCATTCTCTGGGTGCAGAAGTTGGAATATCATAGCAGGAAAGGGGGAATGAGACTGCTATCTTGGCAAACCAAAATCATGCTAATTATAATATAGTATAAGAACGAAAACATTTTATCTAATTTTTTGTAATTAATATTTGGAAATGAACGGTAAAGAAAAGTAACTCTTTTTTGTATCTAATACTTGTACAGGTTAAAATTGCTTATGTGAACTTTGTTAATCACTGTTATGTTGACACTGAAGTAGAAATGAAAGAAATCTACACAAGTAACCACATATGGAAATTATTTGAGAACTTCTTGGTGGAAATGGCAAGGGTAAGCATTTTCATCCATTAAATTCTATTTATGCTTAGTGAGGCAGTGGAGCTGTCGAAGTACATTTTGTCTAGATGAAATATTTATTTCTGGTTGAAGATTTGCGGTTAACTCCACTACCTTTTAAATTTAATCCATTACATTCACAAGGTTGGGACTGACCCTTGATGAGTTAATATACAAATAGTAACTAGCACAGTGTATATATCAACAAAGTGTTCATTATTACCTTTACAATTTACTATATTTGTCTGTTAATAACATAACATAATCAATTAGTAGCATGTAATGGTCTTTTTATAAAAGACCATTCTCTTGGTTAGAGAAGATATATAGCAGAGGTCATTTATATTCTACCTTTTACTATGGATGTAATTACAGACTGTAGATGGAGGGCACCTCAGGAGGTCTTGGTTACCGCTTTAGGCAGAGAAGTACTTGATCAAACTACTCAGGAAACACCACTGCTTGCTGTTGCATATTCAGTCTTCTTTGGAAGCATGCACCAGTAATTTATGGTCATTTGTTTTTACTCAGTCAAAATATATTCTGCTTTTTATTTTGAGTCAATTTCCTATTGTTTTGCTTTTTTTAGGGATAGGGAGAGAATGTGGATCTGGTTGGCATTTTCTAAATGCTTTCTAGAATATGCTTATTGTTCCATTAATATTGAGTAAAGGAAGGAAGGGAGGTGGGAACCAAGGAAGGATTCTTCTTGATAGGTAACATTCACTTGTCTTTAGTATGTCTTAGCCTTTTCTTTGGCTGAGTTATCATAACATCCAAGATCTTAACATAGTTTTAAAAAATTATCTCTAGTATTCCCTTTGAAAGTTATGCAATATAATCTTCAAATAAAGGTTTTACTCATAGATTACTGTTTATAACTCTTTAGAACTGTTTCATCTCTTTGGCCTTCCTGTGAGTCCTGGGTGCTGGTAGTTTCTTTCAAGCGTGTGTAGAGGTATTTGGAGGAGAGGAATTAGTAATGCCCATATTTCCACTGTGTTTTAAGAATTGATGCCAGCTGTTATCCATGAGCTCACTGCTTCGCTGCACACCTTTCTGGAAGGGGGAGGACAAAGTAGATAAAATAAAACATTGACTATAGACCCACACATCTGAGAGCATCCTTTAAGTCATGTATTATTCCAGTCCACGGACTCTTTTTATTCAGTCACGGTTTCCCAGTGAAATTGGCTTATTTTGCCTTCAGTATGGTGTAGTGTGTGCGACTTCTGCTATGTTCAAGCATGCGTGAAGTGAAGCAATTCCTACATTACTTCATTTCTATAGAGCTAAAAGGCAGTCATTACCTTGATAAAGTTTCTCAGGTAAATCTGCAGCCATGGATAAATCATCCTGTTTTATGCAGGATTTAACATACCACTCCTATTTACTCTGTTGACCTTGTGTATCCGACTGGCTACAGGTATCTCCAGAGACCTTGAAGTAAAGGATGGCTTATATGCCGATGACTGAGCTTTCAAATTGCACATGCAGGAAGATATTAAAGAGATTATAAACTGATTTGCAGAAGTGTACAGTGCAATGGACTAAAGATAAGCTTTAAAGAGACCAAGGTCACATTCTAGGCAGCACGAACTGTAAAGCTAAAAGGATTTTTTTAAAACCAAAGAAAGCTGATGATAACGGCCACTGATTATGGTCTCTTGGACATACTCTTTCCATTGATGTGCCCCTCGGGCAAAGATGCATATATTCTTTAAAAAGTGCAAGTAAGAAGATTTTTATTTTATGTATTTTGATGAAGTAGACAATATTATTTATTATATTAAGATTTAAGGGGAATTTCAAGGTCTTTTTTGGTCCATTGACTCATTAAGTCTAACCACATTAACCTAGTTATACTAAAAATACATTTTTATTTCCTTCTTATTGTTTCCCTCTTATTTATATTTTAAAGCAGCATTTCTTTAACTGCCTCACCAAGGTTGATAGGGAAGCACCATTGCTCTTTCAGGGAAGGAAAAGGAAACATGATGAATATCATCATCATCTGTAGTATTACAAGGTTATTATGTAGGCTTTTAAGCAATTTTAAGAAGCTTACCCAACACATCCCAAATAGTACTGTTGGGAATAACCAAAACAGAGGCCATCCAGCTCAGGCAAGAGCAGAAAACCATCTCCTTGAAACTGGACATGCTCAACAGTGAGTTAGCGTGAAATACTTATGAGATAAACTAAATTCAGATGTTACAAAGAAGTAAGGAAATCCTGGAACCAGTGACTTACAGTTGAATTTAGAGTAATGCTGAAAGTAACCTGGAGGAATGGTATTTGATAAGATGGATGTAAAGAATCACAGATCTTAGGGCCGGGAGAGACTAGCAGTCATGCAATTCAACTTTTTGTCCAGTTCATAGTCTTGAGCACCTGCCTGAATATTTCCATTAGCAAAGATATCACTGTGTCTTGAGTCAGCTGGTCTCATCATCGCACAGTTTTAATTGTTAAAACCTCTTAGATTGAGCGAAATTTCTATTTATTTTATTTTACTTTTTTTTTATTTATTATTTTGATCTAGTTCTTCCTTCTGCAGCCACGTAAGACCCTTCAATTCATCAAGGATTTAGGTTCTTGTTATAAGAAGTATATTCTCTTAAGCTACTGATCAACTTTGAAATGATAAAATTATACCACTTAAAGGAGTTTAAGATCATCTGACTTGGCCTTATAATTTTGTCTCTAATCCCAGAGGGTCTCTTGAATCTAACTAGTTACAGAGCTGGGAAGTTTTGTGCTTAATCCAGTCCCTTTTCTACACCAACTTCTCTAATACTTTATGATATTGCTCATGACTTCTTTTTTCTATATGTTATTTAAATATTATATATATAATATATATATAAAATAAATATTTTTCTATTTATTATTCTATAGTGGTTTCATTTCTGATATGGTTCCTGGGTTCCTTATTGTTTCCAACACACTTTTGAATTCCCTCTAATTTATCAACATGTGGCATTCATATTTCACGGTCGGGGAGACTCTGTGATCATGAAAGTGGTTTTCCCAGAGTGAGGCTCATCCATTGCACAAGGATGTGCTGACCCCGGCAGTTTATCCAAATGCAGCAAACTTGACTGCATGATCTGTGGTGGTGGGGGACTTCGTTCATGCTTTCCCCTGAAAAGAAAAAAAAAAGTGTAGCATTTACGGTGGATTCCAGTGCTTTAGGCCGGATCTGACCAGTGCAAGGCAAATGACTTCATTATTTTGGTAGAAATTTGGTGAAAAATCTTTTTTTTTTGGCATGGGCAGTCACCAGAAATCGGACCGGGGTCTCCTGCATGGCAGGCGAGCACTCTGCCACTGAGCCATCATTGCCCATCCTGAACAATCTTTTTTAAAAAGCAAATAGAAATATTCATATGTAGTGGCACTCATATTTCTTCTTTTCATGTTTTTCTTTTGTCAGTACTAACCAGGTTCTTTCTGTTTTCTCTTGAGTAAAGTACTCTGAAGAGTCATCTTAATTAGTATTCTTCATTTTCCTGCTTACACCCCTTTGCCTTTTTTCTAGTTAAGCCCATACAAGAAACTCTTTCCTGAGAGATTGTGTTAATACACTGGTACTGGATTGCTTCCATTCTGATTTCCTGACAGAACGATATTCTTGTTTTTTAAATACACCAGATCTAGACAGGTAACACATGGTTTTTCAGAGCATTTAATGACAGCTGCTTTGATCTGTGTCTCAATGCAGCCAAAATGGGTGTTTGTAGGGCAGAAATGTTTTTCTTTGGCTTTATCAGGTGACTCGAGTCATGTTATTAGAGAGCACCTGGTAGAGGGTGGAGAATGGTCAACGATAGCCTCGCTCTCTTTTTTGTTTTGAATATGTTTCCAATTTTGCTGCCAATTTCAAGATCCTTTAATGACCAGGCATACTCTAAGTGGTGTACTGGCAGAGTAAAATTAGACCAGAGGGTAAAATGTAGGAAGCACACATAACGCTGTCCTGTCCTTGTCCAATAGTCATTGCTTAACAAAACCAACCAGTGTGTACTTGGTGTTTACTTCATTTTCAGAGAGTTTACTTGAGCTGTTCTCTCTCCTTGCTTAGCTTACAAAATAGGTAGGAGGTAAAAGTAAAGATAGAATTTGATTTTTGATATATACTTTCCCAGTTCTTTAATTTGGTAGGACTGGATAGGTTTTCTTTTTTTGGATGTTTCTGATTCTGTAATTATCTTGGCTTCCTTAAAATTGAATGACCCACTGAAAAGTTTCATTTGAAAGGTTTCTGTTTATATGATTCTTTTGGTTCGCTAAAGCTGCTGGAATGGAATATACCAGAAATGGAATGGCTTTTAAAAAGGAAACTTATTAAGCTGCAAATTTACACTTCTAAGGCCATAGAAATGTTCAAACTAAGGCATCCAAAGAAAGATACCTTAACTCCAAAAAATGGCTGGTGTCTCTCACCTGGGAAGACACATGCACGGCTGCTGTCTGCTGACCCTTGTTCCCAGTTTTGTTGCTTTCAGCTTCTGATACCAGTAGTTTCCTCTCTAAGCATTCTATGGGCTTTCACTTAGCTCCTCTGGGACACAACTCTGGGTTCTGGCTTGCTTAGCATCTCGTGAGAAGGCACATGGCGATGTCGGCTGGGGTCTGCCCATGTCTAGGCATCTGCTCTTTCTGTCAGCACTGCAAGTATCTCCAAACATCCATGTCTCTATTAGCTCTGAAGCAACTGTGCTCCAAGCATCTGCATCTGAGGTTTCTCTAAAATGTTTCCCGTTTTAAAGGACCTTAGTAAAATCCTTGAGTTAGTAAATCAAGACCCACCTTGAGCGGGTAGAGTTACATCTCCATGTAATCAAAAGGCCACACCCACAACTGGGTATGTCACATCTCCATGGAAACAATCCAACCACCAGTTTCCCGCCTTAACATGTCTGGCCCCGCTAGATGGGGTCAGGATTAAAACGTGGCTTTTCTGGGGTACATACTAGTTTCAAACTGGCACAGCAAAATTTAGCTACCATTTCAGGGAAGTAAAGACTCACAAAGTGTTCTCTAAATTTTATACTTTGTGTAGCATGTTTCTCTTGTTAACTTTCACAATGAATTATAATGATGATGCCCACCCAGAATGAACCCTTCTTTTGCTGTTCTGGATTAGTGGTTGTTCCCTGTCTGTTCTTCAAATTATTGTCGGCATTTATCATGGTTCATCAGTCCCTTCTTGAAATACCTCTCAGTCCCCAGGATTCAGTCTCACTCTGTTTGCCTCCCGTCTTACCAGTCGTTCTTCCTTAACTTCCTTTGCTATTTCTTCCTTACCTTCCTAACCTCTGAATATTGGAATGTGTTAGACTAAATCTTAAACTTCCTCCTTTCTCTATCACAGTCTCTTGCTTTATGACCTCATCCAGTTTCATGAGTTTTAACTGGAGGCTGATGATTGAAGCCTGAACTCCTCCCCTGATGTCCTTTCTCATATATCCAGCATCTCCACCTGGCTATCTAATTTGCACATCAAATTAAGCATTTCTAACTTGAACTCTTTATTCACCTCATACTCTTCTGTAAAATAATTCCTTCTCAAGTCTTTTGCATCTCAGTAAATGGCTATTCCATTATTCATTCTAGGTATTCAGGCAAATAATCTTGTGTCGTCTGTAAATCTTGTTTTCTTACACTTTAAATCCAGTTCTTCAGTGAATTTTGCAAACTCTAACCTTAAAATATTCCGAACCTCACTTCTTCTGAACACTTCCATCACTACCCCTTTGTTCCAAGTTACCATTATCGCTCATCTGTATTATTGTAACAGCTTGATGACTTGTTTTCCTGCTCTGTGTCTATGGTTTTCCCTCTGTCTATGCTTTACTTGGAACCATAACAATTTTTTTAAAGAGTTGTCATTCAGTTCATTCTATTGCTCAGATTCTTTCTGGTTACTTACCCACAGTAAAACTCCTGTAGGATTTGGACTTTTCCCCTGCTCCCACACCCTTCCCCATATCTTTTCTCCCTCTAGTGCACTCTCTGTTCCATGTACTGTAGCCTCCTCGCTGCTCCTCAAGTGTGCTGCTCACACTCCAATCTCACTACTTCCATGTTTGCCTGAAAATGGTCTTTCCCCCAGATGTCCATGTGATTTCTTCCCTTTCTGGTTTCAGGTTTCTGCTTCGAGTCAACTTTTCAGAGGTTTTCAGTGACCACTCCATGTAAAGCAGCAACCTTTTTCCTCTCTCTCCTCTTCATTTTTCTCACAGCACTCATTACCACCTGACATTTTTATATATATCTTGTATTTGTTTCAGGAGAAACAAATGAGGAGCAAAGATTTTGTGTGTTTTGTTCGCTGCTATTTACTTAACCTAGAATGGACCTGACACATAGTAGATATTCAGGAAATATCTGTGAAATAATAAATAAATGCCATCTGAAGTTAAAAATGTTTAAAAAGAGAATTTGAAAATAAATTCAATATAGTCTTTTTTCCACCTAATGTATTAAGTTTGTTATTTTTATACACGTCTTTATTTTATTACGCACCTACCCATAAAGGGGCGTATCAGTCACAGGTTTTTACAATAACATGGTCATACAATAAAAGCTATAAGGTTATACAATCATTATCAAAGTTTAAGACTGCTGGATTACAGTTCAGCAGTGTCAGGTGTTTTACTTCTGGCTATTCTAATACACTGGAAACTTTTAAAAAGTATATAATGAGTCATTAGTCATAATCATTTGTTAAATCCTAATTTCTCAGATATACCTCTTTCCTCTCATTTGGTCTTTCTCCCAATCTTCAGGTATATCTGGGCAATGACCATTTTAATTTCTTCATGGAAAGCGGTATTGACCTTATGGAATAGAGAAATGAAACAGGTTGATATTCTTGGAGTGACTGGTTCCATTGGGTTTTAGGGCTTATCTGGTATAGGAACCATAAAAAGAAAAATAAATATATTGAGTAAAACTTTTATAGAGTCTTAGAGTCTAGGGAATTCTTCAGGGTTTTCAGGAATACTGCTGGTTGGGGATTGGCATACTGTGGCAATTTGCAATAGCTGGCTGAAGCTTGCATAAGTGTAACTTCCAGAATGACCTCTCAACTCGATTGAAATCTCTTAGCCACTGAAATTCTACTTTGTTTCATTCCCCCCGCCCCTTTTTGTCCAGAGGGCATTCTCAAGTCCATGATGACACTGTGGTCTTAACATAGAATTAAATAGACTCATCAATAGAATGAAATAAATAGCCTGAAACAGACTTTTATATTTGTATAATCTTAGTATCTTAAAGTATAATAAAGAATTTATCACCAATCAATGGGGAACTGATTGGTTATTTCCAGAAATCAGCAAACTTTTTCTGAAAGGGGCCAGATAGTAAAAATCTCATTTTTGTAGGCCATTGTCACATCTACTGTAGTGAAAACAGACAGTCAGTATGTCAACGTATAGATATGGTTATGGGCTCTAGATTACCGAACCTTGAATTATTCAATGATAACACAAACCCCATTAGGGTAGTGTTTTAGTTTCCTGGCTTCTAGAACAAAGGACGTACAGTGAGTTGGTTTAAATGACAGGAACTTAGAGGCTCACAGCTCTGAGTCTGGGCGTTCAAAATCGAGGTGCGAGTAGGTGGTGCTTTCTTTCCAGAGGCTGTGGCATTCTGGAGCTGGCTGCCTGAGGCCCCCGGTTCTTGGCTTTTCTGTCACAGCAGTGCACATGGTGATGTCTTCTTTTTCTTCCTGGTTCTGGTGTTTCTGGATTCTTCCCGCGGCTTTCTTTCTATGTCTGAATGAATTCATTCTGCTTATAGAGGACTTCCATAATCTGGATTAAAGCCCAACTGGATTTGGTTAGGCCATGCTTTAAACTGAAGTCAAATCCTCAGGTTCCTGTTTACGGCGCACCCTCACCCACCAGCATGTGGACCAAGCCCCCAAACATGTCCAAACCCGGGTACACAATTGAATCCACCACAGGTAGTGATTTTTATATATGTTGTTTACTGGTATATCCTAAGTACCTAGAACATTCTTGGATTCTTGTTGCTTTGAAGTAAATCGACATGGCTGTTGAGGAAATCAAAGTGGCTATTTAGTTAAAAGTATCTCAGATCCTAACCTCACATAGTATGAAAGCATAAATTGTAATAGATGGTAGAACTAAATGTGAAAAATAAAAGATAAAAAAGATGGCAATGTAAATGAAAATATATATATGTATCCTTAGTAGGGAAAGATCTTTTTAAGCATAAAAGCACCATGGATGAACATAGCTAAGAAAGACTATAGACTTTTCATTCTAAAATTTAATACTTAAGTACATTAAAAATATCATAAATAAAAATAAAAAACATCCAAATGGAAAAAAGTTACTATACATTTACCAAAAGGCTAATAATTGATAAGAAAACACTAATAATATAATAATAAAATGGGCAAAAAAGAAGTATTCATGATGATAGAAGAGAAAATACAAATAACTAAGAAATCCTTGAAAAAATGTTCAGTTTTTAATATTTAGAGAAATCTAAAGAAAGCAAAACCTAATTTCCATCTACCCAAGGTACACGAGTAAATGTTGGTGATGGTTCAATGGAATGTGCACTTCCCTACTGTGATGATCGTAAAATGTATGCAGTCATTCTGAAAAGCATTTTGATAATGCATTAAAAAACTTTCATTCCTTTTTAATATGTCAAATAATTTCCCCTTCTAAGATTTGACCTAGGGAAATAATTGAAAATGCTATGAAGGATTGCTGGTCAAAGAAGTTCAGCATATTTTTATAATAACATACGGAAGGAAATAGCTTAAATATGCCACAAGAGAGAAATTATTAAGTAAATTATGATGTATCTATAAAATGAATGCTGTAGAGTCATTGAGATTATTTTTTGAGGATTTTTAATGATGATTGGTTATTGAGTATGAAAAGGAGGATACAAAACTGGTTATCCAGAGTGATTTCAATTTTGTAAAATTTATATGGCATAGCAAAAAGATTAGAAGGAAGATATCCAATCGTAAATATGGTTTTATCTGGACTACTAGGATTATGGATAATATTTGTTTTTCTGTATTTTCTCAGGGTTCCTAAAGTAAGAATATATTAATATTAAGAAAACAATATGACTTTTTTTAATGAATCTAAAAACCTAAGAAAGCCATTAGAGTGTATGAACACATGATTCATTAAAAAAGAAATATATAAAGCAAATGCTTAAAAAGTTTTGGTGTCACAAATAAAGGAGAGCAAATTAAAGTAACATGACACGTCATTTCAGATATTAGGAGGAACACTTTCACTGCATAGGAGGAGTACTAAGATGAGCCTTAGGTTCTTTGGCCCATGTGATCAAAGGTACTGCTGGGCTCCAGAGCTGCACCGTCCAGTAGTATAGCAACTAACCATATGTGGCTATTTAAATTTAAATTAAGTAAAATTAAATAATATGAAAAATTCAGCACCAATCACACTGCAAGTGATCAATAAGCACATGTGTGTAGTGGCTACTGAATTGGGCAGCACCATACAGAAAATTTCTATCCTGCACAAAGTTGTATTGGACAGTGCTTCTCTAGCCTTCAATAACTTACTTAATATTGTATGTAGTTTCTTCGAATGGCAGCAGTCACTTTTAAAGCAGCAGAAGGGAGGAGAAATATCATATATGTAAGGGGAGGAATTTCACACATAATTATGTCTAGAAAATTCAGTTAATATTTTTTATTCAACAAATAGTTTTTGAATGTCTACTACGTGCCAAGGAGTCATGGGCCATCTATGAGTAAGACCAATTGGTCCTCATTTCCAGGAATTTATATTCTAGTAATGGAGATAGTTTTTACTTCCTTCAGTTCTGGCCTTCTAGATTGTCCTTCCTCAAACAATTTAAATAAAATAACAACCCTTGACCATACCCAGCCCATCCTGCATCATTCTGTGTGTTGCTTGCCCTGCTTTATTTTTTGCTGTAGTTTATTATTTTCTCTATTTTACCATTGAACATTATATGTTTATTAAGTTGTTTGCTATCAGTCATCCTTAATTAGAATAAAAACTTTAAGCAGGTGGGATCTTTGTTTTGTTTGGTTCACTGTTCTAAGTTCTAGTTCAATATTTAGTTTTAATTCATAATTTATGTCCCTAAATGCTTGTGCATGAAATCTGGTGAATATATAGTAAAATTTATCGGAAGTGAAAGAGGACAAACATTTCAAAAGATGGATATTTTTTTCCTTTGTAATAACCAGTGTTGGTGAGCTTGTTTTTCAACTTGGAAAACACATTGCAAATGGAGAACCATTTCATTCTTACGGAATTAGGTTAATATTTTAAAAAATGATCCCTGGATTATACCAGAGATTTAAATAATGATTAGTAGCACACTATAAGATAAACCTCAAATAATCTAAAAATGAGACAGGAAAATATTGTTTAGTTAATGTCTGAGGACGGTTAGATATCAATATAGAAAAAAAAAAAAGAAGATTCCATAATCAGGTCATCTACAGCAGCAAATTCCAGATAGCATAAAGAGTTACATAGGAATCAAAATTTGCATAGGGATGGGATAAGAACTCTATTAAAAAAAAACTAGAATGAAAATGTATGCAACATCCTTTTCTTTTTATTCTAAAGAAATGGAAATGATCAAAATAAAAATATAGTACCTGGATGTCAAAAATTAGTTTATACAATGGAATATAATGAAATAAATATTTGAACTAAAGAGTCAAAATGGGAAATATATATGAAACTACAAATAAAAAGTGTTTTTATATGTACCTAATATCGACATATAATGTATCAATACTGATACATAATGTATAGTTGTTTTCCAGATTTCATTTCAGAAGTGGTTTAGAGGGTTTGAATTGCTTGTATGTGACAGAAATAGGCATGAGATGATTACTTGGAAAAGTGTTCAGCCTTGGTAGCAATGTAAAAAATGCCCAATAAAATAACTTTTAGTTACTACTGAATTGGCAATAATAATGTACAGGTGTATGAGACATTCCCAGCAGAAGATAGCACATTCCAAGAGATGTGGGTAGGGTCGAAGGAACCAAGAAGGGAGTGGGAGCTCCCCAGAATTGGGTTAAATGAAAGGTTGAAAGGGGTAAGAGGAGGAAGTGTTATTAGTAGAGCCTGGAGAAAGCTGGAAGACGATGAAGCATGCCTGATACAAGCTGTAACCAGAGTTCACCGACACGGCTAGAACCTCAGCAAGAAGACGGGAGATGGGGTACATACAGAGAGGAAGTAGCTGGAGACCCGCTTCCTTTCTCTTCCTTCTCTCTGATCTCATGCCAAAACCTCATATTAGCTGAACCCAACTGGAAGAGTAGACGCTAGATGATAGTAATGCGGGGACATCCTATGCACCCAAGATAGGTTGGTTGGTAGCTTTGTAAAATATTGTTTTAGAGGATAGGTCCAGCGAGTATTATAAAGCTGTTTATATCCTTTATCTCGGGATTCCTTTTCTTTGGTGTTATATATCCCATTCCACCCCCCCAAAAAAATATGTAAGTATCTGAAAGTGAAAACAATAATTTTGTACAGAAGCACTCTGTATAAAAAAAAAACAAAAAAAACAAAAAACCAATAACAAAAAAGAAAAGAGGAGAAAAAGGAGATCCCCTAAATGACTAGTTACAGAAATAAGATGTTTATATGTTTGGTTGTTCCCCTCAACTCATCCCAAAAGCAGATTGAGGCATGATGTTGCATTAGAATGAGGCAATAAATATACCTGTTTAAAATAAGTATTTAGATAATGTAGGAAATAATATTATGTGAATAATATCTGCATATATAAATGGAATAATTTCAATAAATTTTAATTTTAGTGAATTAAATAAAATATTTAATATGTATATAATAAAACTTTAAAAATATGTTACATGTAGAAGATAATTTAGTGTGATGTAATTTTTTTCTTTCTTTTTTTTAATGTGGTGTAATTTTATCTGAGCCATTTTCAATCTTTATTGGAAAGAGGCAGTAAAAACAAAATTAAAGACAGGATAAAGAAATTAGGTTTTTCATCCATTAAATGATACCTACCTGACAGGGTTGTTATTAGAACTAAAAAGTTATATTGTAAAGTTATATTATGAAATAACTTATGAAAAGTTAAGATTTGAATAAGAAAAATGGCTTCCACATCCTTGCCTATCCACTGAGATCACACTTGGGGAGTGGTCCTAGAGGTGAAAATGTTATCTTTCAAATATAGAAAAAAAAATACCTTGAAAAATTACCTGAACTTCTTGTCCAAATGAATTGGAGAAAAATTTCCATACAGTTTTTTAAATACAGACTTTTCTTTATCCAGGATTCAAAAAATTTTTTTCTTAGTTTAATGTTGTTTAATAGCAAACTTAGAGGAACAGCACAGAAAAAAAAGAACATTAAAAACATTTACTTGCATGTAGGACAACTCAAAAACGATAGTATACTTGATTTTTTTATTATGGAAAATAACCATATACAAAAAAGCAATAAATTTCAAAGCACACTGTAAGAATTATAGAACAGATTTCAGAGTTTGGTATGGGTTTACAGTTCCACAATTTTAGGTTTTTCCTTTTAGCTGCTCCATGACACTGGAGGCTAAAAGAAATACCAGTATAATGATTCAGCAGTCATACTCATTTGTTAAATCCTCTCTTCTCTATTATAACTCCATCTTCTCCTTTGATCTTTCTCCCTCTCTTTAGGAGCATTTGGGCTGTGCCCATTCTAGCTTTTCATGTTGGAAAGGGCTGTCGATAATGTGGAATGGGGGGGTGGAACTAGCTGATGTTCTGGAGAGGCTGGGCCCTCTGTGTTTCAGGACTTCTCTGGCCTAGGAACTCATCTGGAGGTTGGTTGTAGGTTCCTGGAAAGTGATCTTATTGCATGAAACTTCTGTAGAATCTCAGATAAAACCCTAGGAGTTCTTCAGAGTTGGCAGGAATGGTTTTGGTAGCATTAACACTTTTTCTAGAAATTAATTATTCTTGTTAATACATTAAAAAGCAATATTCTGATTGGTTCTTTTGCTAATGTCCAGTTGCAAGTGATGTGGTGGGATACTATAATAGCTTCGGAGTATCCCATGCAATTGTGTAAAATGTCACTGGATGAAGAATAAGGCTTTTTGGGCTGGTCATGGCAGAATCAGTCTGCTGTCTATTCCATTTTCAGATATGTTTATCCTACATGTAAGCAAATTACACTATAAAAGCCAGTTCTGGAAAGATACTAAAATATATAAATCCTAACTCATGTCCATCATGGGAAAATCAAATTTATATTAGATCTGAGCCTACATTAAAATTTAATCATAGGTTGGGTACTCCACAAATATAGCCTAACCCAAAGTTCACTTCAAACAAGATAAGACTTAGTCTCTCTTTTATTTTTAAAATCAACTAATTAATATATTCTTTTCACAAACATTTATTCAACATCTTGTATGTGCCAGATGCTATGTTCTATGCTAGAACAGCCACTAACAGATTATATGCTTTCACAAAATTTATTTCCTCTAATCACATCATTCCCTACAACAGCCCTATCAAATTAGATACACTAAAAATCTTTTAGCTCTAATAACAACCCTGTCAGGTAGGTGTCATTTAACAGGTGAAGAAAAGTGAACTGCCTGTGGTTACTGAGATGGGAAGTAACTCCAACACAAAACAAACCCCTGCTCTTGTTTCTATCTCATTTTTGTTAAATTAGTGTTCCTATTTTGTAAACCAGAAACAGTGGGACACATGGTTTTCTCTTTTGTGTTTTTTTTCTTTTTTTGTATGTGAGAGGATTTTAAGCAATGCCAAATTAAATTATATTTATGTATTCTTTTGCTTAATCACCTTATTGAAAAGAAGAAAATTACATAAAAAGTTGGATTGTCTAAGAAAATCTGGAACATATGGCCACCATATTTACCTTACCATAACTTTGTGACTGTTTAACTTCTTACTCTGTTCTAGTTTTTTAGTCTCGTCTCACGTCCTATATTCTCCCCTCCCACTTCTTTTTTTAATCTCCCTGTTTCTTATTTTTTCACCATCCAACTTTTTTTTTTCCATTTGTTTTTAATCATGTATCTTAGCTTTTGCAGTTTGTCTAACCAACACGCATGGGAATGTACAGTTCGCTTAGCAAAATGTCCAATTTCTGCCTCATTTAATCACGTATAAAAATCAGAGCAGGAGCCAAGGCTGTTTTCTTTCCTGGTATGTCCCAGCTTGACTACTGTCTCTTCTTGTTTAGCTTACTCTGAGAAGCATGCATACCAATGCATTCTTCCATGCTTCCCAGATGGTCTGTGGATGAAAAAGTCAAAATCGTTGGAAAGGGTTTGAGTTGTCTTTTTTTCTTTTTTCTTTTTCTTTCCAGATATTTTGTTTGCATCTTCCAATTTGGGCTAGCTATTATATGTGAAAATGAAAAGATATACACCACCATTAATCACATTTCCACTTTGATTAATAACTTTTTCCTCTTTGGTTTCCTCACTTTGAGAGCAAGTGTTTTTCCAGGGAAGAGAAGCTCTGGGACTGAGAGAGAAGGCCTGTGTATGAGAATAGAGAGAAGCAGAATGAAAGGAAGGGGTTGAGGGTGTGTGAAAGGATTCTGGTCTGGGGATGAAATGAGAACAAAATTTGAAGAAGCTACAAAAGAATGTAAACATGTTAGTGGATTTTAGTCGGAAATATTTCTATTCAAATTCACTTTCAAAAGCAGAGGACCTGGTTCTACTATTGGTTCCAGAATTGAATATAAACTCAACGATGAAACCTGTTGAGTTGACTTGCTTTTCCCTCCAGGTTTGCAACACAACCACAGACAGGAAACACGCAGATGTCTTTTTGGAGAAGTGTGTGACTGAGTCAATAATGAACATAGTGAGCGGCTTCTTTAATTCTCCTTTTTCAGACAACAGTACCAGCCTCCAGGTAACTTAAACAAACACACACAAAAGGATTCTGTCATAAAGAATGTGTTTATCTCATTTGAGTAGGGTTAAAAAAAACAAACACTTGAATCTGGTTAGAAAGCCACTTCCCTTGCTTTTGTAGATCATTCTTTTCTCATATCATTTGCTATTATGGCTCCTGAGTTTACCAAACTTTAGTTTTTAAAAAGAGGCCCTACCTTCAAATTGAATTTTTCTTCCTCTCCCTGTAAGCTGATAAAAATTCTCATAGGTGTGTATTGAGGTCAAGTATTGAGATGAATGATATGGTTCTTTAAATGGATGGGCATTTTGATCCAATAATTCCACTCTAGTAATTTATCCTAATGGAATCAGCAGAGATTTATATACTAACATTTTCTTCCAACCATTTATAATATTTAAAAATTGAAATCAACCTTAATCCCCACAACACGGGTAACAGGTAGATCTGTGGAATGGCTTGTTACGAGCAACTAAAAATCATGTTTTTAAAGAAAAATGGATGACGAAAGAAAATGATCAGGATGTGATATTAAGTAAAACAGGCCACAGAACTGCATTATAGTATCATCCAAATTTGTAAGTGTAAATAATATACATGTACAATATACATAGTAAAGCCCAGGAAGTAAATATCTTCAAAATGTTGATGCCATTTATCTCTATGTGATAGGATTGTTGGTAACTTTCATTGCTGTGGTTCCCGAATATCCCATATTAATTGGATATTACTCTTATAAAAATGCCATTTGTTTTACTTTCTCTGGAAAACTTTTAACTATTAGATGGACCTATATTATATTGTCTTTGTGGCTCAGAGATGATGGTCTTATCTGCTTGCCCATCATATGTAACCAAAACAAAAAATAAACAAACAAAATAATCCAAAGTCCAGAAACACCTGATTTATTTATACTTGGAAATAAACCAGTGATTATAAAAACACATTTAAATTCATGTCACTGGCTTCAAGAAATGCCATCTTTTTCTGATTAAGAATATAGTTAAAATGCAAATGATCGATTTTCTATGAACAATTGATTTCACCAGACATAGTGCCTGTCATAAAATAGGTATATAATAAGTGTTTGTTGACTGAGGTCTTTGTTAGATAGTACTGAAACTTGAAAGACTGAATTGCATCTTATTTTGATGAATCTTTTGGATAATGCACAGATATCCGATCAGGAATGTTAATGGTTTATCGGCACTATTTGTCCAATTTCTTCTGTTTTTAGACACATCAGCCAGTTTTTATTCAGCTGCTGCAGTCTGCCTTCAGAATTTATAATTGCACCTGGCCAAACCCAGCACAGAAAGCATCGGTGGAGTCCTGTATCAGGACTTTGGCTGAAGTGGGTAAGTCATGGTATTGGGTCTTATTTAGTTCACATTTTCTTAAATAAATTGGGCTTTTGGATAATGGAATACCAGCATTTTTCCAATTTAAATCTTAATAAGAGAAGCAGGTGTGGTTTCTGTAAAGCTGAAGAACAATAATCAGCAAATAATTCCGAACATTGTATAATTTTTGGGAGGGGAATGTAATTGTATGTTTTTAAACTGCAATTTAATATAATTGCATTTATCACTTTATCTACTATAGCTTATTAAGATTCTACAGGAATAATTTTTATTTTAACTGTTATATCACATTTCATAATGGAATTATTTTGTCTATTAAGTAGCCCAGCTGATTTACAGTCTTTATGTGGCAGTAGTTTTCCAAAGTTGTTTGAAATTCATCAGTGTTTATTGAGGGTTTACTATACAGAGAAGGGTTCAGAAATTACAAATGAAAGGACTACAAGGGGATTATGGTTAAAAAGGTAGGTCAATAAATTAGGGAAAGGATTTCTCTTAGATCTTTATTTTGTGAGGCAGCTAATTAGGGTGTTCCTACCTATGAGGGAGAGGTTTAAAGGAGAAATACAGACTTGGCCAGGCTTAAAAGAATAAGTAAACTTGAACCAGTCTCTCAACTAATCATGATTCTGCAGTCGTTGGAGGGCAGTTTATAATCGTTTCATTGTCATTGACACCATCATTGATAACATTTATGGAGCCCTTACCATGTGGAAGGATAAGCAATTTATATGCATTAGCCAAAGTACCTTAGGTGGGTACCTGATTATTTAAATTTTAGAGGTGAGGAAACAGAATTATGTAGGTTAGGTATTTTGGCCAGGGTTATAGTAAGTGCTCAGTAAATATTTGATAAATGAATAAATTATTTAACTATCTAATGACCATTAAAATTTTTAAGTAACATTTTCCACCTGTCTGCAGTTTAACCTAAGTGATTTTATATTAATAAAATTTATCAGATCCCAATCTTAATTTGAATAAATTAAAAGCAGTTATAATCCAGAGGATCAATTGAAAAAGTATTAGAACTCATAGGGCTGTATAACACAAACAGTGAACCGTAATGTAAACTATGGACTGTAGTTAATAGTACAATTATAATAATATTCTTTCACTAATTGTAACAAAGGTACCATGAAGTGTTATATGAAATCTTAATAATAGGGAAAACCTTGTATCTGAGGGAACGTATATGAGAACTCTATTTTCTGGTTGATTTTTCTATAAATCTACAACTTCCCTAATAAAAAAAATCAATAAAAACTATTAGAACTATTAGACTAATAGAGTTCATCTAGGTGTACTAAATATTAAACTAGATTGACTTTCTATATACCAAAAAGAAACAGAGAACATAAGGTGAAGAAGATAATGTTTTGGTTTACTCATTGGTAAAGCAAATACCATGCAATGGGTTGGCTTAAATGCTGGGACTTTATTGACTCCTGGTTTTGAGGCTAAGAGAAGTCCAAATCAAGGCATCATCAAGGCAATGCCTTCTTCCTAAAGTCTGGAGTCCTGGGACTAGCTGTGGTGATCCTTGGTCCTTGGCTCCTCTGTCACCTGGCAGTGCATATGGTGGCCTCCCTTGACCTCTCCCTTCTCTTCCTGATTCCCTTGCCTTTTAGGAATCAGGCTGCTCCTTCTGTGGCTCTTTACTCTCTCTGTGACCTTTCTCAGAAATCCTTCAATAATAGAATTGAGACCCATCCTGGGCCACACCTTATCTGAAGTAACCTCATCAAAAGGTCCTATTATATGGGTTTGCACCCATGAGAATGGATTGTTTGAGAAATGGATTTCAGGGGCACATCCAAACCAACACAGATAGCATTCACAATGGCAACAAAAATATTAAATGCCTAGGAGTAAATTTGATAAGAACTATGAAAGAATGAAATTAAAAGACTATACTAAGGGATATAAAAGATTTTAATAAATGAAGAATATACTGCATTTGGACTGGACAATTCAGTTTGTTAAGGTGTTGAGTCTTCTAAAAAAATTAATATCTTAAATGCACACGTGGAAACTCTCCTTTGCACACAGTCTCCTCACCTCACACCCGACTTGTCCTTTGACACCTGTGCCAAGCCCTGAGGTTGCTGTCTGCTTCCAGCTTGGCTGTGACACCGTCTTACAGAGCCATCCTTCCCCAATCCCCCACCTCAGCCTGCCGTTCTGTGGACACCCCCCCCCCCTTCTGCTCAGCCCTGGCTCCCCATGTTGGGCATTCGTTTGTGTGGGTACCCTCTTTATCCTCCTTGTCTTGACACTTGCACCAGGCTGTCCCTGGCATGGACGCTCTATTCACCCCACTCAAGTTATTTTGGAGACATCTTCCACTTCTTTTTAATTTCTGTATTTTATTTATTTTTTTGACATGGGCAGGCTACTGTCACACCGCCCCCTTCCACTCCTTTTTTGGTTTCTGATGCTTAGCTCTGAACCATCACAGCTCCTTTCTACCCTTGCCCAGCTCAGATCCTTACTTAGCTCCTCCCCACCTAAAGGTTTCAGGCTTGAACGATTCAGGAAGAGAAGGGAGGAGATACAGGAAGAGGAAGGGTTTACAATATGTATGTGAGTTAAAACTAAAGAAGGACACAGAAGAGAACCTAATTTTTATTTTAAAATGGTACATATATCCAGAGGATATAATTAAAATATTAACTTGGCTATCTCTGAAAGGTGGAATTGTAAGTGATTCTGGTTCTCTTGTTCAAACATTTCCGTAGTTTTTGAGTTTTATTCTTTTCAAGTCACAGCAAATAGCAGTAAAAATATTTTCACTTGGACCAAATCAGCTAGGAAATAAACTAAACATAAAATCCAAAGAAAAGTAAACAAATATGACACTGTTATTTCCTATATAGAAAAACAGTGTCTTACCTGTCAAGTGCATTTCTATATTTTACATTTTAAGCCAGTTTCCTTTCTTCCTCCTCCTTTTCTGCCTCCTTTTCTAAATGCAATAGGAAAAACCCCAGATGGCCTCACACAGAGTGAAGAGGGCATGCTGTTCCTCAATAATGCTTAGAAAGGGAGAGACAAGAACTTTGAGCCACAAGTGAGATTCCATGTTGCGCTTGTCTTCTGAACTCTGCCCTCTGTGGTGTGTGCTGTGTAGTCAAATAAGGTCTTGCATAGCAGGACAGCAGAGTTTTGGGAGTCTAAACTAGCCACTGAAACTATATTAGCTCAATAAATCTTTTATTCCTTTGTTGTAAAATTTCTTTTTCTTCCATTTCTATATGGGCCAAAATCTTATGATTTAACAGGAAATTTTAGTTCCTTTTTGAGTGCTATAAAGACATGTGGAATAGAAAGTCTAAAAAATAATTGACATCAACAATCTTAAGAAATACCTAGCACATTATATAAGATTCTACAAAGGTTCCATGCACTAGAGTAACTTTCCAGAAACCTACAACCTCCAGATGGGTCCCTGGACCAGAGAAGTCCTGAAATGCAGAGGGGCCAGACATTCCAGAATATCAATTAGTTCCATCCCCCTATCCCATATTATCGACAGCCCCTTCCCACATGATAAAGTTAGACTGGGCATAGCTCAAATACTCCTAAAGAGTGGGAGAAAGATCAAAGGTGATGGTGGAATTATACAAAGAAGTTATACAGAGAATGCTCTGGACCTGTAAAACTCAGAGCAAGTTATTTGCTGCCAATATACAGAGGAGGAACAGTCTGAGGTTCATATACCCATTTCTATAGGGAGGAATTGAAAGAAACATAGGGACCACCTAACCCAAGCAGTCTCGAAAACCTGCAAGGCAAACTCCATTAGATTTCAAAGTCTGAGAATCATTTATCTTTGGGGCTCCAGAAAGCAGCAGTCACACCCTTTCCAAGGACCTGTGCAGTGGCCTGCCTCTCTCTCTGAATGCAACCTTGGGGAACACTGGGGAGACCACTCTTTTTTTCTGCTCCAACCTCTTCAAGCATTGGAACTGTACCCAGGCTCCCTACCATCATCTTCAGGGCACATGCTCAACCCCTCCATGTGGTGGCAGCCAGGCTCTCCCCAATCCCTGAGGAGCATGCTGCACACTCTCCAAGGCTTGAGGAGGCACAACTCTTCCACTTCAACAAGGTGGAAGGCCCATCCTTTGCCTTTGGGGCAAACTCACTCTCTCTAAGTACTTGTGTGGGTCCATTCTACTGGCCCATTGTTTTTTGACTTTAGACTTTAGCTTCCATAGTTCTGCCTCTGAAGTTATTTTACCTTTACATTATCCCCTTTCTGAGGCCCCAGAGTCAAGACTGGCAGTGGTTCCTTTTATACAGGTACCACAGCACTCTTGTTGGCTTTCTATGTAGCAAGCAAGGATGGTGCCCATCAGATATAAGGTGTTTCCACAAATCCTTCCTGGATAACTCCATTTCCACTGCTGGCTTTTTCTGAAATGACTGACTGGTTCCACATTTGGTTAAATCCTCATATGGGGCACTGTTTTCTGGGGTCTCCCCTCCTGGAATCCCGGAATTGTCCAGAATATCAATTTCTGATTTCTTTATACCCAAGAGTTCAGTTCTCAGCTTATCTCTTTCCTGTCGCATTTATTTCACTATAAGCTGCGAGGAGAAAACAGGCTGCACTTTCCACATTTAATTTGGAAATCTCTTCTGCTAAATATCCAAGTTCATGGCTTGTAAAATCTGCCGTGCAGCCAAAGCCACTGTCAGTTTTTCCGAATTCTCTGCCATTTTAAAACACGGATCACCTTCCTTCCAATTTGCAGTAGCACATGCCTCATTTCTGTCTAGTGCCTCGCCAGAGGCATCCCTAAAATCCATGTTTCTACCAACAGTCTCCTCAAAGCATTTTAGGCCTTCTCTATCAAGCACCTCACAACTCTTCCAGAATCTTCCCCTTATGCATTTATAAAGTTGTTCCAACATGTTTGATATTTGCAAACAGAAGCAGCACCCCACTACTCTGGTACCAAAATTTGTTCTAGTTTGCTAGCTGCCGGAATGCAAAATACCAGAAATGGAATGGCTTTTAAAAGGGGGATTTATTAAGTTGCAAGTCCACACATCTTAGACTGTGAAAATGTCCACATTAAAGCAAGGCTATAGAAATGTCCAATCTAAGGCATCCAGGGAAAGATACCTTGGTCCAAGAAGGCCAATGATGTTCAGGGTTTCTCTCTCAACTGGAAAGGCACATGGTGAACATGGCAGTATCTGCTAGCTTTCTCTCCTGGCTTCTTGTTTCATGAAGCTCCCCTGGGAGCGTTTTCCTTCTTCATCTCCAAAGGTCTCTGGCTTTGCAGGCTCTGTGGATCTGTAACTCTGCAGCTTTTTCCAAAATGGTTCCCTTTTAACCCGCTCCAGTAAGCAACCCCACCTTGAATGGGTGGAGACACAACTCCATGGAAAGCATCTAATCAAAAGTTATCACGCATGGTTGGGTAGGTCACATCTCCATGGGAACAATCACAAAGCTCCCAGCCAGCAATATGGAATGAGGATTAAAGGACATGGCTTTTCTGGGGTATATAATAGTTTCTAACAAGCACAGATGGCACCCCTGTAAAAATTGCATACATGGTGTTTACTGAGATATGAGAAATGCAGACATTAAAGCCATGTGAACTTTTAACTGTGATTATGAGTCACTCTTCTTCAGTGTACTCATTCATATAAAATATAATAGTACATGGTAGACACATTTTTGGAAAAAGAATCCGAGAATTACTTCCACATTATTTACTTAGAAAAGCGTTTGTTCCATGTGTTTCATGATCCTCAAATGATCTGGGGGAGATTAATGTTGGGTTCTTTGTTGGCAACATATTGTTTTTCCAAATGGAAATTCTGTAAAATACCTTTTACAAATGCTATGGATAATGAACATCAATCTTCAAGCCAGTTGTTCCAAATTTTTTTGAACATATAGAAGTATTAACCCTTCGAGGAGAAATTAATTCTGTGTCAAACAAAGGTACCTTTTTTGTTCTATGTAAGTTGCTGTAGTTGATTATATAAAGAGTTGGCAATTATATTTTAAAAATATCCATTATGATTTTTAAATTGAATAAATTACAAGATGGGTCAAAATCGTCCACAATTATTCATTTCTTTGTTAATTCAACTGATATGTAATGATTATTCACTATTTGAAAGGCATCTTTCTGGTTTGGAGAAATGCAATATATTAAACCACATTGAATTTTCATTATATTGGGAGTAGATATAATATGAGCAAAAATAGGAAGGCAGAATATAAAAAAATGCTTTATGTGTCATAAAGTGCTAGAGTGTGACAAATGTATGGGCCACTGTAGGTACCCAGTGAATATTTATTGAATGGATAAAATGGAAGAATAAATGAATGAAAATCCCTCTTCTGTTATGGCTGCATACTATCCCATCAAGTGACTATACCCTAATTAATTAAACTGTATTGTTGGCTAATGATGCTGTTACTAATAATTTGACACACAAGGGAGAATATCTGTAGAATAAATACCCGGGAGTAGAATTTTGACAAATAGTACTCTTAATAGAGACTGTTTAGTTTACTCTCCACCAGCAATGTAGGAAAGTATCTTTCTCTTTGATAAAACTATGTTTTCAAACTCTTAGGCCTTTGTAAATCTTATAAGTAAAAAAAAGTGATACAGTTTTAATGTGCATTTCTCTGCACGTTATGAGTGAGGAAGAAAACCTTTCTATAAGCTCAAAGCTTTGGGGTTTCTTTTTTCTACAAACTGTCTGTTTCTGTGCTTTGCTTATTTTTTCTGAGTTATTTTTTCTTAATTTGTGTAAACCTTTATATATTGGGCAATTATCTCTTTGCCTCTAAGTCACAAATACTTTTTCTCAATTTTTCATTTGATAACTTTTTTGGCATGCAGAAAGTTTCTATTTTCTTTTATGAATTTTTAATTTTCCTCTTATCTTCAGAATCGTCTTGATCAGTTTGATTTTGCTAAGTTCCCTATTCTGAATTTTCATGATTTCATCTTGGCTGTTGTTTTGTATTATTTGTGTTGCTGTTTAAATTTTTGAGCAATCTGGAATGTGTTTAATTGTAAGGTATAAGATACGGAATCAGCTTTATTTTTTCCAAATAACTAGTCAGTTGTGCCAATCCTTCCTCTTGAATAAACTATAAGATATGTGCTTTCTTCTGTTTGTTGATGAATTGATGATCCACCCACTATAATTTGAGTTACAAACAGGAGAGATGCAATTAATATCTTTAATGTTCGTCCTATATAAAAACATAATGCTTCCATATAGATTCATTCTGTACACTTTGATGCGATACAGAAAAGGCAGCACTCTAAGCTACCCCATTACTACTTTCCTTGGGGCACGTAATTGTTGCTTATTCTTATGGGTCTGTACAGTAGGGTTTGACAGCAGAACTAGTTCTCCAATTAATGCTTAAACTCTCTGCTGCCTTTTCTGCCTACCTGTCAGTTTATCTACCTGAGCGGTTTTTTCATGGCACCTATTACTGCAATATGTGTGTTCTCAGATGTTTTGGTGTGGCAGATATCATCAGTGATTTCATTTGCTTAAAAATTTTCACATCGTATGGAAAATTTAATTGAGTAATAATTAGAAATAGGGCTCGATTCCTTCTTAAAATCACTGCAAAGAGTTGTCATATCCAGAGAATTTTCAGGATTTATAAACCTAATTAGTAAGCTAGCCTAACAATCAAAATACCTGTGATTAAAGATAACTAATTTTAGAGAACTTTCTCTTTAGGGAGAGCTCTACAAAAGATAAATACATTGATAACAACCCATCTTCTCTTCCATTCATTTTTTAAAAAGTCCAGGTACTTACTCTGACACATAGTCTTAATAAGGTAGTGTCTCAGTTGCATTCTGACTTAAAAGTGAAAGAGAAACATTTCATTTTTAAACATTTTAAACTTTAATCCGACCCTTTTTATGAAAGTTGTAGTTAATGCTATAAGCCAGAAGAGTGGCAGGCTGTAGAAAGTTCATTGGCTCTTCAGAGGAAGAGGGGACAGGGAATAATCAAATATTTTGGGGATTAATTAAAAAATGTGTCTTGGTTCACATTTCCATATAATATTTTCATTGAAATTTTTTCTAACTTAACAAAAATAAGCTAAGTGGGGATAATAGTTTTGTTACATTTGAAAAGCATCATTCCAATTATTAATGTTCTTATGAGATCATGAATTAATTCTTTTCTTAGTCACGATTTTCCTTTCTGCTTTAGTTTTTAACATTCTATGGGAAGCTAAAGTAGCATTTCAATTTTTCTTTCAAATTAATATTTATAATATTTTGACAGTACAAAGACTGTATTTTGGAAAGCCATATCTTTAAAGGTATTCATATTTTTACAACCACTTTAAACAAAACTTCATCATTATTAATACTGGCTACTTATTTTAACTCAAATTCTCCTTTCCCTAATTGTGTAGTTAATTTCCTTCTATTGCCGAGAAATTGTGATTCAGACATTGGCTAGATTTACCTTTAGGTGTGAGAAATTTATGTAGCTAATTTATATTGTACAATTTGTACTGAGACAGGAGGCTAGATAGTTCTAATTAAAGTGGTACAATTTGAAGAAAACAAAAAAACCTTTTAACAAAATTTGGAATAGTTGAGTGGGCCACGGTGGCTGAGTGGCAGAGTTCTCACCTGCCATACCTGAGATCCGGGTTCAATTCCTGGTGCCTGCCCATTCAAAAAAAAAAAAAAATTTTGAAATAGTGGAGTTTCCTCAACCTCTATTTGGCCATAGTGGTGGCCTGAGAGGAATAGGACAGGAAAAGAGCTCACAGAAGCATTTCTGGGTGGGTGAGATTTTCTCACTAATGAGGGGACCACACTGCTAAGAACAGAGGTGCTGCCATTTAAATTTCCACTGATGTCATTCAGAAATTTTCACTGAGTAGTGTTTTGTATGTCATATTCATAGCAACAATGAGATATTCAGTCCCATTTAATGAACTTATTCCTAAAGGGAATAAAAGTCCCAACCCCCCTCTCCCGTTTGTTTAAATATTAGTGGAAACTTTGTTGCAATGATTTTTGAGCAACACACACCTTTATAATGTTTCTTGCTTAAGAAATATAATATAAGTGTATTGTTTTCTGTTTGATTTGGAATGTTTAGAGCAAACCTAGCTTATATGTGAAACAGCTAGAAAAGGATTAAGGTCTGCTAGGATTTGATCCTGGTGCAGAGTGAAGTATTTGTAAGTACATGCGACTGGGCAGTGTTGAGGTCATTTTCCCTCAAATGCGGTGGGGTGTAGCTGTGCTGCTGTGTGTGATAGACATAAACACATGGTATACTTGGGAAAAAGGAACTTTATAACATATATTAGGAAAGCATTCACTAGGGAAATCTGGGCAGTGGTGCCATTGATTGTTTAGGGCTGCCTTAGAGCTGTTATTATTCTCCTAAAACTCCAGCCTGTGCTCTTGTTTAAATTGGCATCTATTTTTGTGTTGGTAGGCAAAATTTTCTATTTTCAAAGGAATTTTTAAGTGTGTTTCAGCTTTGGAGAATTTTCACCAGCAGAAATAGTACTGCTTATTGTTGTTGCTTTCCTTTTATTATGTGATAAAAAACAGTTTATCTGTTTCTCCTTTCTCTCCCCTCACTCCATCTATCTCTGTCTGTCTACCCATCCATCTATCTGGTTTTATTCCTTTTCTCCTATTTTCATTCATTAAAAATTATTCTAGTGGTTATTGTGGCAAAATCCTTATACCTCTATTTATTGATTTATAAGCTGTAATGTCTGTATGCTCCACAGTATAAAAAAATAAGGAAATTAATGTAATTTCTTCACTTCATTTTTATCACTTTTCTCCTACTCTTTCTTCCAATTATTGCTTAATAGGTTATAGCTTTTGCATTGTTATGGCTTGTTATACATGTATTCTATTCTGAAATATAATGAAATCTTTTCTTGTAGGTTGATAAAAATTGAAAGTCAAAATTTCAGAGCTTCCGATATTATGTGTAAATATTTTCACCATTAACTCTTTATAGACAAAACTCATCCCTATGATATTAAAACTTTTCCAATTGAAAGAAAATCTTCCAACCATTAATATCTAATGGATACTCTTTAATTTGCTTCTAGTTTTATTCTCCCTTTCAGGTCAATATTTAGTTGCCATGATTCCTTTAATTCGTGTCAACATTTTCTTGAATTTCTTTCTCATGTTTTTGCAGTAATTTTTTTGTAGGGAGTTCAGGGAAGATTTTCTGAGCCCTTTCATATTCTAGAATGCCTTTATTTTGGAAGCATATCTGTAGTTTATATAGGTATTAACTTGTAGTTTAAATTTTCTTGTCCCTCAGAACTTTAAAGATAGTATTCTAATGTCTTCTAGCATCCAGTGATGGGAATAAGTCTGGCATCAGTCAGATTCTCTGTAGAAATACTGTTTTCTCCCTTTTGAAGTTCTTATGGTTTTCTCTTTATTGACATTCTAAATTTTTACCGAAATATGGTTTAATATGCTTACTTAATCCTGTTTAATATACAGTGGGCCCTTCCAGACTGAATACCTACAGCTTTCTTCAGCTCAAGGAAATTTTCTTCTATTGTTCCTTTTTTTAAAAAAATTAATTTATTAGAGAAATTGTAAGTTTATGAAAAAATGCAGAAAATAAAGAGTTCCTACATACTCCTTCCACATACACAGTTTTCTCTATTATTAACATTTTGCATTAGTGTGGTACCTTTGTTACAATTGATGAAAAATATAACTATGATTATACTTTTAACTATAGTCCCGTAGTTTACATGATGGACAGCCCTATGGATTATTTAAAAATTTTTATTCTGGTAACATATATACAACCTAATATTTCCCCTTTTAACCACATTCATATATATTATTCAGTGGTGTTAATTGCATTCAAAATGTTGTGCTACCATCTATGAATTAAGCATTAACTCCTCATTCCCTCCCTCTCCCCCGGATACTGGCCACCTGTATTCTAGTTTTTTACTATAAATTTGCATATTCTGCATATTTCATATCAGAGACCATATAATATTTGACCTTTTGTGTCCTAATTATTTCACTCAACATGACATCTTCAAAATTCATCCATGTTGTCCTATGTATCTGAATTTCATTCCTTTATGGCCGAATAATAATCCATTTTACGTACATACCACATTTTGTTATTCATTCATCTGTGGATGGTAACTTGGAATGCTTCTGTCGTTTAGCAAGTGTGAACAATGCTGCTATGAACATCAATGTGCAAACATCAGTTTGAGACCCTGCTTTTAGTTTTTTTGGGTATATACCTAGAAGTGGGATTGCCAGGTCAATATGGTAATTCTATGCTTGATTTTCTGAGAAACTGCTAACAATGTTTATATCATTTACACAATGGCTATATCATTTTACATTTCCTCCAACAATGAATGTGTTCTTATTTCTCTACATCCTCTCTAAGACTTGTTACTTTCTGAGTTTTTGTTGTTGTTGTTAATTAATAGTGGGTTTGAGATTCTAATGGAATTCTAGTGGGTTTAAGATATCTCGTGGTTTTGATTTGCATTTCCCCAGTGGATAATTTTGCCGAGCACCTTTTCATGTGCTTATTGGCCTTTTTAAAATATCTTCTTTGGAGACATGTGCATTCATGTCTTTTGCCCATTTTTAAATTGGGTTGTTTGTCTCTTTATTATTGAGTTGTAGGATTTTTTTCTATATATCCTGGATATTAAACCCTTATTGGGTATGTTGTTTCCAAATATGCCATTCCAAATATCCCTTTCAGTAGGTTGTCTTTTTGCTTTCACAATGAAGTCCTTTGATATACAATCTATTATTTCTTAATAATTTCTTCCTTCTATATTCTCTGTTATTTTTGGGACTTTTATTTGTTGTTTGGTTGACTGCCTGGATTGACCCTTCTCATTTCACAATCTTTTTGTTTTATTTTTCATTTTCATCTTGTATGCTTCACATTCTAGAAGATTCCTTAACTGCTTCTCTAGATTAATAACTTGATCTTTGTTCCCACCCTTTTCTTTTTCAGCTCTGAGTTTTGGGTGAGGGGCTAAACAAATGATAGGCTACCTTTCCTTTTCCGTGTGTTTGCATGCATGTATGTGGTGTGTGTGTGTGTGTGTATATGTGTGTGTGTATGTGTGTGTGTGTTTGTGTGTGTGTATGTGTGTGTGTACTGTGTGTGTGTATGTATGTGGTGTGTGTGTATGTGTGTGTATGTGTGTGTGTATGTGGTGTGTGTGTGTGTGTGTGTATGTATGTGTGTATGTGTGTGTGTATGTGTGTGTGTGTGTATGTATGTGGTGTGTGTGTGTATGTATGTGCGTGTGTGTGTGTGTGTGTGTGTGTGTGTGTGTGTGTGTATGAGAAGCAGAAGAAGCCTGGGAATACCAACAGGTGTTGAAATAGGAAGGTCTTTGCTCAGGAGTTGGATCTTTTAGTGTATTTTCCCTCCTTGCTGGAGCTTGCTTCTCATGTCTACTCCCAAACCAGCCCTTATTTGAGGATGAACTTTGGAATTACTTGAAGCTCTTTTCAGCTTCTCTGCCCAGACTCAATACCTTCATTTGGCACACTCTCCAGGCAGGTATTCTTCTTTCTTGAGAAAACATTTCTCTAACTTTATCCTCTGGGTAAAAACGTTGCTGCCAACTGCTGTTTAAGCTAGTCAGAGGAAGGAAGGCCTCATCGTCTTAGCTACTCAGAAGCTATTTTTATTGAGTGTTCCAGATGATTTCCCTGTACTCCCCTGCCACTCTGTATTGATTGCCTGTGAACTTGGGAAGACGTGTTCTATCTCTAATATCTTGTGGAGACGTTTCTTCTGTTACTTCTTTGTTGGACTAATCCCCTCTTCATTCTGTCTTACAAAATTCCTCAAATTTTTCTTTTGCAAGTGGCAGGCACTCTCATTTTTCAGTATTATTGTGCTATTCATTTGTTAAAATAGAAATTTTAGTGGATTTTGGGAATAAGGACATGCACTGTGTGCCATCTTCTGATGAAGATTTTTAAACACTTCAATTTTTTATTTCTCCTCTCAGATTTTTTACCACATGCATGCATTCACACAAAATTAATTAATGAGTGTAGCATCAGGATTTTATGATGTGTTTTCTGTCTACTTTCTTTGGCATCTAGGTAGATACTAATTTGCATGGTTGTTATACAGTGCGTTTCTATATTGATGCTTTATGAAATGTATTTCAAGCATTAATCATCAAGAAATCAAATACATTCTTGAATACATAATGAACCCACTTTACTAATTTGTACTGAAAATTGAAATAATTTCAGGATAAAGACTTCTGCAGTTACATAAAACTATTTAATGGCAGAGTTGGAAAATTTGCCATTTTTTTTCCTTTTTTTCTGTTTTTGCTTGTTCTCTGTTTATAAGATTGCTTTGTTAATGTGAAGGAGCCTTAGTCACATTCAGAGAAGATGTTTTAAATCTTTCTTTTTCAGCAAAGAATCGTGGAATTGCTATTCCCGTGGATTTGGACAGCCAAGTCAATACTCTTTTTATGAAGAGCCATTCCAATATGGTGCAGAGAGCGGCTATGGGCTGGAGATTGTCTGCTCGCTCCGGACCCCGCTTTAAGGAAGCTCTTGGAGGGCCTGCGTGGGATTATAGAAATATAATTGAAAAGTTACAGGTACAATGAGAGAATGAGATGGTGTTAATATTTTCTAAATAGCAATAAAAACAAATGCATTCTCATCAAGAACAAAAAAAATGGTTAAACTCTATCAAATTCTGGTTAGGGACCAGGCTTCACTTACAACTCCCTACCATGACTATCCCTTTTCAAAACACAGGCTTCTAAGTAAAAGTTGTGAATTGTTTTAAAAAACGAGTTTAATTTATTTAATGAGTTTTGATTGTATGGTAATGGGTATTAGGTCTTAAGATTAAAATAATAATCACACTACAAATAATAAAATTTAGTAATGTAATTTACCATAACAATTCCTGTAATAGATTACATATTCATCACCTTGCTTCACCTTCCCTTTTAGTATTATCTTTTACTCTCCCTTTCCTTGGCCAGGATGATCCAAGAACTGTTACTTTCAAGTTGCTTGTGTAGTAAACAACCCATGCTTTTGGCTTGAGTATTCTGAACATTAGGTGCTATTCAGAGAAGGGAATCATTTTCCTGTAATTTGTACAAGATTTCGTGGAGAGAATTGAGGTATAGCGTGAGAAAATATTTTGGTTTAGCAAGTGGTCAAGACATAAACTAGGAACCTACTAAATATTATTAGAATCACATGCTGATTAATTGGCTGAGTTTCAGAGTTTAATAGGTGAGTGTTATGATACATGATTAAAAAGTAAAGGTAGATTTAGATAGCATGGGAAACTTGAAAGTCGTGAGCCATTAAATATTTGGGGGGAGGTGGAGAAATGTCATAATAAAGTGATGAAACAGTTATTAGTTTACAGTTTAGGATTATCAGGAAAAGACTAGAGAAGGCAGGTTACTTGGTAGCTACTAAAGATCTAGAATGCAGAGAGTTCTAGGGAGAGGGAACAGTAAATTCAGGAATGAGGTTATAGGTCTGAGGATATAAGAGAAGCCCACTGGGACTGGACAGTGTGCAAAGGGAATATTATATGAAGGTAGATCATGTCGGCCTCACATGGTAAAGCCCTTTGTATTTTATTCTAAGTGTAATAGCAAATTGTTAGTGATTTCACAGAGAATAGAATGACTTGGCTGACTTTTAAAATGATCTCTGTGGAATTTGAGTGATGCATGGATTATAGGGTCTAGGCATGGAAACAGTGAATCTAGGTAGGGAGCTATTGCATTAATTCAGGCAGAAAATGTTGGTGGCTTGGCTTAAGTAGGCAATAAAGAAAGGAAGAGAACTGGAGGAATTTGGGGCTATATCTGGAGGTAGGGCCAACAGGGCTTGGTATATTGGATATACAATTGTGGGTTAATGGAAAGAGGAATCAAAGATGGTTGTGGGTTTGATATGATGCTATCATTTGCTAAGATAGGAAAGAATGGGAAAAAGTTGTGATCAAGAGTTCTATTTGAAGAATTTTCAGTTTCAGATGCTTAGTTAGATATCCAAGTGAGTGTGTCAACTGAAGTTGGATGTGAGTCTGGAAATTTTTGAAATGTGCCCAGTATGGAGATAGAAGTTTGGGAGTTTCCAGCAAATATACATGATATTAAAACAGTGGAATTGGGTGGGGTCATGCAGAAGAAAATGCAAGCATAAAAGAGAAAAGGACCAGGAGCCACCAGGAATTGGTGAAGGAGTGGTCAGAACACAGGTGGAAAATAAAGAAAGTTCAGTGTTACCGAAGTCAAGAGTTGAAAGTGCTTCAAAGAGAAGTAACAAGTATATGAAATGCTTAGCAGTTGTTGAGTAGAATGAGGACAGAAAAGTAATCACTGGATTTAGCTTCAGTGTGATTATTGCAGCTAATAGTTGCTCAATGGTAATGATTACTAACATTTATTAAGGGATAAAATAAGTGGTATGTATGTGTTAGGGGATGTTCTATGCAGTTACGTTTAATCTTCATAGAAACTGATGTGATTGCTTGATATCATTATCCTGTTTTTCATGTGGGGAAACAAACAATTAGAGAGATTACACAGTTTGCCCATGATTGAAATAAGGAATGAAGGCCGAAGTCACATCATGGGAGCTGGAGCATGATTTGTTGAGTAATGACTTAAAGAAGAGAGGTAATTTGAAAAATAGGTACATTTTTAGTGAAGCCTTATTAGATATGGTCATATTATATGATCCTCTCTTCCTACTTTTATAGAATATCGAGTTTTCCTCTTTATATTATTTCCTTCCTGGCAATTTCTTTTAATTTTCCTCTGAGATTTCTCTGAAAGCTTATTTAGAACAAAGTAGTGGTGATTGCTTTTATTGAAAGTGAAAGAGTTAAACATGAGTTAACTCCGTGAGAAATCCCCATCTGTGGATTGTAGTCAAGAGAAATTTATTGGCAATTGATATTCTGCTTTAAAAATAAGCCATAGTTTATGGGTAAATAAATTGCTGGTTTATATGAGAAATTTTTTGTTCCTGACTTCTTATGCAGTTATTTTAAAAACAAAAAGAAGATGGTTTAATTATTAAAGAATGTTCAGTAAATTATCATTGCTTATATATTTTAGAAACATTGTCAGTTAGGATGCTTTCAGCTGTTATTAACACAATGCTCAACTAAAAGTGGCTTGCAAACAATTAAAAATGTATCATTTTCATATAGCAAGAAATCTGGAGTTGGAATTATTCCAAATTGGTTAATTCAGCAGCTTGACTGATCAGGGCTCTAACTCCTCAGTATTTTGGTGTTTCAATTTAAGACTACCTGCAAAGGTCACAGGAAGGCTGCCTCACATTTTGGATTCACACCTTCCAGCTGCCTTGAGAGCAGTAAGTAGTTTTGAAAGGACCTCCCTACCACCCACACATAGTCGCCCACTTGCTCAGCATACGTCACCTGATATCTTATTAGCTGTGACTGTGTCACATAATCATGCTTAGTTCATTTGCTGGCCAGGAAATGGAATGACCAAGAATGGCTTATACTAATCAGTCGTCACCCTAAACCGAGGGCTCCCTTCCCCTGAGAATGTTGCTGTCTGATTGAAAGACAACATGGGGAGTCTGTTAGCAAGGGAGAAGGTGAAGAAAGGCCTATGGGGGTAGGTGATCAATAGAGTTTATAAAAAAAAAAAGAAATAATGTGAAATACTAAATGCCCCTGACCCCCAAATGGTACTAATACTACTTTAAATAAATAATTACCCTTTGGAAGAAATTGTTCTAGGAGACCAATGACACATATGAAATATTTTTTAGAATTTCCTCTATTTTACTCCAATTTGATGAATACTTTAATCATGTATCCAGTATGATCCTAAATGGCTGCAAGGCCTGTAACAGTGTTTTTGTTTTTGTTTTTTTTATGTTTTATACGTATATTTTAGAAATCAAATGGCTACCCACCCCTCCTTATGTTATAGATGGTAAAACAGAGACCTCGGCAGTAGTCATACACAAATCCAGACTATATTTAAAGCACAAATACTTGGTGCCAAGGGAAGGTGAGGCACATCTTTGAAATTCCCACATCTCACTCCTGGTTCGTATTCTTAGGCTTGTCATATTTTCAAAAGATGAAATCTGACTCAGTTCTTCACATGGATTATCTTACGCTTTATTCTTCAGGATGTAGTGGCCTCCTTGGAGCAGCAGTTCAGCCCGATGATGCAGGCTGAATTCTCAGTGTTGGTTGACGTGCTGTATAGTCCAGAACTACTGTTCCCTGAGGGAAGCGATGCGAGAATAAGATGTGGCGCTTTCATGTCCAAGTAAGTGGAGATGGTATGAAATTGTGCTAGTGTTAGCAAACTGAGATAGCCTCTAACATTTCTGCCTTTCTCTGCTGATTGGTAATGACAGTCTACAAAGAATGTAAGGTCTAAAATTCATGTTAAAATATACTTCCCAAATTATTAATTTGAGTCATTTGAAATTTTATTTTGGTGAAGGTCAAGTTGTCATATCCTACTAAAATTTACTGAAGATTAAGTGTGTCATTTTGAGCACAAAATATCACACAAAATAACATTTTAGATCTGATTCCTTTCTTTAACTAAATGGTGTGGACTTTTAAAAGATCCCTGTTTAAAGTAACTGATTTTCATTAACAGAGAGAAAGAAAAGCTAATATCAGCTGAAGTCTTACTGATGCATTATTGCTCTATGTTTGTACCTGCTATTTCATCTAATTTTCAGAAACGTACTGTATGATTAAGAGGTGAACCTTATATTATAGGAGGAGGCTCAGGCGTGCTTCAGCTCTCAGATTAGGTGTCAGATTCGCCACTCTGCCACGCTGTCTTGATGATCCACTTCTCCAGTTCTTTCATTTATTTACTTTCTCAGCATTTTTCTCCAGGTTGCAGATCTATTATAGCTGATATGTTCACCCTAAAATATTTTCATTTTAGTTGTAAGTGAAAAGTTGTCAAGGAAGATCTACAGGTATAGGCAGTTGTAGTAAAAAAAACTATGACTGGTTCCTGGTATAAGAGACATGTCTTTATGTGGAGGGCACTTCGTGAACTGATTTGTAAGCAATCACATGTAGGCTCAGAATGGCCCACTGGAAGGTTTCTGGTCTTATGGGGAGTGTAGATGGAGAGGTAGGGAACACTGTCAACCTCCCTGACCATTAACCACTGCAGTTAATTCCTGTGTGGTTGAGGCTGTTGTTGAAAGAGTTCTTCAGACCCTCTCAATTAACTGTAACATGCAGAGGCAGAAATTTGGAAGGACAGGTTACACGAGGAGTGTTTTTGCCAGTTAAAACTAGAACCTTGGTAGAGAAAAAAAGGAATTGGTTGAGAAGAGTGGACTACTACAGTGATCATGTTGAATTGGTGTAGTTTCTGCATTTTTGCCAAAATTATGGATTCTTGGCTCTGGCCGCTATAACTAAGGTGGCCTGGAGGAGTGAACACTTGCCAGTATTCTAATAAGGATTTTTAAAGCCAAGAGGCTCAGGTTGTCTGTAAAACTGGCTGTTGTAGTAAAAGTATTACCCAGTAATTCAGTATAAAAATAGGGTTTCTAAAAATTATTTTGTACCTCCTATGAATATAAATCGATATACAGAATATGGGTTAAAAAGTGGGTATTAACCTTGAGAGTTCTAACTCCAAGAAATTAATGTGATCCTATAGATTTATCTTGCAGAATTCATAGTCTAGAACCAAGGCTGGCAAACTCTGACCTACGAGCTAACTAGGTCCCATTGCCCATTTTTATAAATACACTTTTCTTGAAACACAGCTGTGCTCCTGTGTTTGTATATTATGTAAAGTAGTGTGGACTAGTTACAACCAAGATTGTAACTCAAAACCTAAAATAACCTCAAAGCCAAAAATATTTACTTTCTAGGACCTCTACAAAAAAAGTCCTAGACTAGAACTAGGCAGTCAGTATGTTAGCCACTAGTCACAGGTTGTTACATAAATTAAAATGTTAATTAAAATTAAATAAAATAAAAATCCACTTCCTCAGTCACAGTTGCCACATGTACCTAGAGGCCACCAAATTTGACAATATAGATATAGAATATTTCTATTACTGCAGGAAGTTCTATCAAGCAGGACTAGTCCACAACTTAACCATATAGATTTATGAAAAGGTGAAATAAAGTAACTTGAATATTGAGAAAATAAGGACCAATGCTGAGGATGGAGGCATGCCTGTGGCCCCATTGGGAATTTACTCATGTCCTCACATAAAGCATGTTCAGGTCCCAATCTCTGGTCCTGTGGATGTGAACCCATTTGTAAATAAGACCTTTGAAGAGAATATTGATTAAGGTGTGCCCAAACTGAATGAGGGCGGCCTTAATCCAATATGGCAGAAGTTCTTATGAGCAAAGGAAATTGGAGAGAAGCCATGGGGAGCAGACAGGAGCTGGAAGTCAGTAGAACCCAGAAGAGAATGGACAAGCCACCACCATGTGCATGGCTGTGTGACTTTGATAAAGCCGAAGAACCCCAGAAGATCACTGGCCAGCCAGAAGATATTACCTGGAAGGAAACAAGCCTTCTAGTGTCTGAAAGTGTGAGCCATAAATGACTGTTATAGAGTCAATACATTTTATGATACTCATTTTAGCAGCTGAGAAACAAAAACAGGCACTATTAGGTGAAATAAAAGGAGAGAAGCGTAAGTGATAGGCGGATGGGAGTCCATTAATGATCCCATATCCAGATGGAGGAAAAGGATGTCACATTTTACTTTAGTGGTTAAAGAAGAAATTTTTGTGCTATTAAGATTACATTATGGCCAAGAGAGACTGAGGACTTTCAGTTTTCTGCTCTTGTGCTTACCCTTGTACCCGATGAAGGGTAGGGTGGGGGGTCCCAGCAAAACCTAGGGTTTTACTTGCAAGAAAATCTGGTAGAATTGGAATCTAATGTTGATAGCGGTACAGGAGGCCTGGAATTGCGGTGCAGAGCTCTCTGGTAAAGCACATTTGGAGAATGCATAGCATAGGTCCAAGGCTTATTGGGGCTTTCCACATCCTTAGATAAATCTTATTGTTGGAACTTGTTGGTTCAGATATGTCTGTTGGAAGATTTGGGAAATAGATCCCAGGGAAGAACTGCATCCATGTCTCCACCCAATTTCGTAGAGTGAGAGAAGGACATAGGCTGACATGGGTGTTAACCTTTAAGGTGGCTAGTTATGGTCCCTTCAAATTGGTACCTACTCCTCCCTTATGAAGGAGAATCACAGTGATTTTTAAACTGTGGGATGTGACCCATTTATGGATTTTAAAATCAGACTAGAGAATAATAGCGAGCTAATTAAAAAAAAAATGAGACGAAGATAAAATATCAGAGTGCATCTCCCATAGTAAGGGTAACTTTTGTATCAGTTTTATATATACAAATACACATGCTTTTATACATTGGGCTGTTTTGTGGAATGTATTTCTTACTTTGATCCACACAAAAAATACCTAAAAGTCACTGATCTAACTCAGCCAAATATTAGGTGAGATATGAATACCTTTTATAAACCCCAAAGAACGTCATTCAACCTTTGCTTGTTATTTTCAACATTGTTAGTGAATTAAATATTTTCTCTAAAGAAAAGTTAAAGAAAATGGAAATAGCCTGAGAGGAAAAAAAGTAAAAAGAAATTTACAATGTTCATCATAGTTATTTTTATATATTCAAAGACTTTCATGTGAAGGAAAGGCCCATACAGAAGATTCAGAGAGGCAGGTTTTACTTTTCTTACAAGGAGCAAGAACAGTTATTCTGCCTGCTGGACCTGACCACTTGGCTCTATAACACCCTGCCCAGACCCAGTGTGTCTAAAATGAAGTCACTCTTGCCTTTCATGTGTGCCATTCCTTCATCATTTAAAAGTATCACTGTCCATTTACTTATAGAGATCAGGATTTGTTCTCCTTTCTCTTTCTCCATTTCTCATATGTCATTTATTAAGTTTTGGCTATTTTAACTTTGTATTGCTTCTTGTATCCTTAACCCATCATGTGCCCTATTCAACTCTTGACTTGTTCTCCTCTACCACCATCTGAAGTATCTTTCTCACATGTAGGAAGAGTTTTTCAGGGCAGTGGTTCCCGGAGTAGAAATAAATTCTAGAGTCTTTAACATAATATTTCAGCCCTTCTTTTCAGACTGCATCTCTTTACGCTCTCCTGTTCCATGTCTGTCATTGTTAGCTGGCAGCTGGTGTACTTAATCTTTCCTGAACATGCCATCAGTTTCCTGCCTCTGCACTGTGTTCATACTGTTCCCTCCACAAGGATGCCTTCTCTCTTCTCCCTTTTTGCCAGCTGAAATCTTCACTGTTACTATTATCTCTTCACTGAAGCCCTACGCACTACCCCTCAACAGACTGAAACTCTTTCTCTTGTGTGTGACATTTGCCAAAACCTCTGTTTTGGCACCGAAATCACATAAGAGGTGGCTGTGTACCACGTACTGTGTGTCAGTACTCTCTTCACAGAAACTCTGAGATTTAAGCAATCATTGAACTACGTCATGTCACCACAGAGTGGAATTTAAGGATTTAGGCTCAGAAGTCAGGCAGACCTGGGTCTGTTTCTAGGTCTCACCACTTAACAATTGTGTAAATGGAGGCAAGTTGCTCTACCTCCTCAGGCTTTTGTTTTCTCATTAGCAAAATTAGCCTGATAAATAACCTGTCTCATTGGCTCCTCTTGAGGATTAATTGAGAGAATCCTGAAAGGTCCTTACAATCTGCCTAGCACCTGATGAAGATTTCCTAACTATTAACTAGAAAGCTCACTTTCCACCAGGGTCACTTCCCCCAGTGCTGGTGTTATGCCACTGAAATTGGACCATTTCATTTTATTCTTCATCATTTTGTTACTGTATGAAGCTCTATCTCACAGGTCATTTTGAGCACCAGATTTTCTTTCTTTCTTTTTTTTTTTTAAGCATAAAACTTACCATTTTAAAGTGTATAAGTGCACAATTCAGTGACATTAAGAGCATTCACAGTGTTGTGTAACTATCACTATCATCCATTTCCAAAACTTTTCTATCACCCCAGAAACTCTGTAATCTAATATTAAGCAGTAACTCCCCCTTTTCCTCTCCTTTCAACTCCTGGTGATCTCAAATCTTTCTATTCTATAAATTGACCTATTTTACATTCCTCATACAAGTGGAATCATACAATATTTGTCTTTTTGTGTCTGGCTTATTTCACTTAGCATACTGTTTTAAGGTTCATCCGTGTTGTCGCATGTATCAGAGCTTCATTCTTTTTTATGGTGGAATAACATTCCGTTATATGTAGGTACCATGAGTTGTTTATTCATTTGTCTGTTGATGAACAATTAGATTCTTTTCACCTCTTGAGCTTCTTTTTATGTGCTCATTGGCCATTTGTTTATCTTCTTTGGAGAAATGTTTGTTCAAGCCCTTTGCCCAATTTTTAATTTAATTGGTTGTTGTTTTCTTCTGGAGTTGTAAACATTTATATATATATATATATATACTGAATACTAATCCCTTATCACATACATGACTTGCAAATATTTCTTCCCATTCTGTGGGTTATCTTTTCACTTTCTTGATAAAGTATTTTGATGCACAAGAGTTTTTAATTTTGATGAAGTCATTTAATAATATTTTCTTTTGTGACACTTACTTTTGGTCATGTAGATTTCTTCTGTTTTTTTTCTAAGAGTTTTATAGTTTTCGGTCTTAAATTAAAATTTGCTTTTTCTGTTTGTTTGTTTGTTTTTGTTTTGGGGGGGATGCGTGGTCCGGGAATTGAACCCGGGTCTCCTGCATGGGTAGAGCATTCTACCACTGAACCACCCTTAAATTAAATTTTTTAATCCATTTTGAGTTACTTTCTGTATGAAATATAAGGGAAGCGTCCAACTTCATTCTTTTGTATGTATAGATCCAGTTTTCCTGGAACCATTTGTTGGAAACTATTCTTTCCCCACTGAATGGCCCCTTTGTTGAAAATAATTGATCATATTAAGTGAAAGTTTATTTCCGGCCCCCCTATTCTATATCATTAGTCTGTATATCTATTCTCATACCAGAACCGCAATGTTCTGATTACATAGCCTTGTAGTAAGTTTTGAAATTGTCAAGTGTGAGTCCTCCAATTTTGTTCTTCCTTTCAAGATTGCTTACATTATTCTGGGGATGAATCTTAGGATGGTTTTTCTTTTTCTGCAAAGAACACTGTTGGGCTTTTGTTGGGGATTGCATTGACTCTGTAGAGCACGTTAGGTAGTATTTTCATCCTAACCATAGAAGTCTTCCAATCCGTGAACATTAGATGCTTTGTCACTTATTTAGGTATTCCTTAATTTCTTTCAACAATATTTAGTAGTTTTCAGTGTTCAAATGTTTTCTCTTCTTTGTTAAATTTATTCCCTAGATAGTTATCCTATTTTATACCATTATAAATGGAATTGCTTTCTTAATTTCCTTTTTGGATTGTTCATTGCTAGTGTATAGAAATACACTGTGAATATTGTATTCTATACCTTACTGAATTTATTTATTAGCTATAATTGTTTTTGTGTGGGTTCTTTAGTGTTTGGGAACCAGCTTTTTAGCAACATAAGTTAAATATATTAAGATATAAATAATGATTATAAATATTTTACTTGATTTAGAATTTTGTGGATGATATCTGGCTGTGGTTTTCAAATTTTTCTCCTAATAGAACACCAGTACAAGGTTCATCACTATAAAATTGATGAGCATTTTTGCCCAAATCATAATAAAAATAGTAAATGGATATTGTCTTGATGTTACTTTTTTCCTACTTCTAATCACAGAAACTGCCTATTTTTATCAAATCCTAGCCATGAAAAATAGCACAGTATTATTAATCCTAGAGTAGCAATGTTGTATATTACTACTACTATATATTATAACATATAATGCAATACGATGCATATAAATATAAGGTAACATAAATATCAGTATTTTTTTAACTGGTACATTTCAATTCATATGATGAGATTAAGGATATCAGTATTTCATTATGTTTTTCAAAGAATATTGTGTTCCACAAAATAAATGCCAAGTGGGTAAGTTTGAGAACCACTAAAATAAGCCTATAAAACAAAAATGATATTTTAATGTACAAAATTTATGAGCAAAATATAATTTTATAACTTTTGAAAAAACATCTGGTTTACTTCAGATTCCTCTAGTTTATGATATTTGTATAGTGCTTGAAGAGAAATCACTGTCCTATTTAAGGTTTAATGTTTTGCTTTAAGGTTGATTAATCATACAAAGAAACTAATGGAGAAAGAAGAAAAGCTGTGCATTAAAATTCTCCAGACGTTACGAGAAATGCTTGAGAAGAAAGACAGCTTTGTGGAAGAGGTATTTTTTTAAAATTTTTAGTACTTGAAAATGAGATATTCAGAGTACTGTAACCATTGAATTATTATAGACTTTTGTATTTTAATTACATATTAATGATGTATATACTTAGATGACTTGACAATTTGAGTTTTTATGGTATTCATTTCTCATGTCTTGCTTTGAAATAGGAAACAACTAAGATTAGAAACCTAAGTATTTAGCTTATTTATATTTTGTCCCGTTTATAAATATTTTTCTCAAATGGCCTTAATGGACCAAATGACATTATTTAATAATGAGCAACTGAGATGCATTATCTGGAGATTTTGCATAATCTTCTGTTGCATATTGAGAATGATCTATGCATTTTGCAGATACTGGTTTGTTAGCCTATATGTATGTTAATGTGAATTTCTATAGTATTATGCTAAGTATTATAAAATAACACTAATTTTTATAAATGGAAGAGTAAGTTTCTATTCTTATCCTACTTTAAATATTGCAAATGATTTTCAGGGAAGTATCAACTTATAGATAATAATTGTCAGTCTTATTTAAAATGACAGCTCAGGTGCTCATTAAGAGATAGCTAGAAGCATGTTTAATACCCAAGATGATACATGTTAAATATAAAATATAAACCCAGGAAGTTTTTTTAGGTAGCTGTCTATACTTTTATGTTAGGTAACAAAATTTATAGCATGTTCCTTTACTTCTTTTTGGTCTGTTTCTATAAAGTAGTAGTCGTCTGGTAAGTTTAAAATTGAAAGGATTTTAATTTTATTTATTAATAAATAAATAAATAAATAAAGTATATACTGTCTATTTTATTTGTTAATTTATGTATATACCAAGAAAAGCAAAACCTAAAAGGGGGCTTATGTTATTTCTTAATTTCCATGTCTACTGAGGACAAAGTAAGAAAAAAATTGCAGCTGAAATATTGATTGGTTTTAGACAGCTTGTGTTTTAGTTTCCTTGTTGCTAAAGCAAGTATAACTCAAGGGGATGGTTTAAACAACAGGAATTTATTGGCTTGTGGTTTTGAGGCTAGTAGAAGTCCAAATCAAGCCATCATCAAGGCAGTGCTTTCTTTCCAAAGACTGGCGTCCTAGGACTGGGCTGGCTGCCAGTGACCCTCTCGGCCCTGGTGGCTCCTCTGTCACACAGCAGTGAACATGGCAGCCTCTCCTGATTCCCTCCCTTCTCTTCCGGGTTGCATTGACCATTAACTTCTTGCTTCTCATGGCCTTTTTTCTATCTGTCTGAATTCATTTTGCTTATAAAGGACTCTAGTAACAGAATTAAGACTCACCCTGATTGAGTTGGTCCACACCTTAATTGAAATAACTTCATCAAAAATTGTACTCACGATGCGTTCATACCCACAGCAGAGGATTACATTTAATAATAAGTTTTTCTGGGGCATTCTGCTCCAAACCACCACAGCTTCCTACTTCTAACTGTTTTAGAATGAGAAGCATTTCTACCAGTGGAAGTAGAAGACATTTCCTCCCCAGGAAATTTTAAGGAAAAGCATATTAGATCTAGAATGCTTAAAATAACTACACTGGAAGAGAGTCATAACTAGATGAACTCTGGAGGGAGTGAGTTGGCTCTTTCTAAACAGTTAATACACAATTATGTATACCAGTGGAGGGAGCTAGAAGATTCGCCGGTCCGACTTAAATGGTTGTGGGTAACAAGGTTCAAAAACTTGTCAAGGCTACAATTATTGTTGGGTTCTCCGACCAACTCTGAGTATCATTATTATAATAATGTTTTCATGATTGTACTGTTTCCCTACTGCTGTAGTAATAAATTACCAAACATTTAGTGGCTTAAAACAATGCAAATTTAGTATCTTAACAGTTATAGAGGTCAAAGGAGAGAAGGAAGAATCCATTTTCTTGCCTTTTCTAGCTTCTAAGGTCTCCCACACCCCTTGTCTTGTGGCCTCATCCTCCACCTTCAGTGAGGAGTGTTGCATCTTCCAGTTACTTTCCCTGTCTCTGCCACTGTTTCTCTCTCTCTCTGCCACTGTTTCTCTCTCTGTCTCTTGCTTCCCATGTCACGTCTCCTTCTCTGACTGTCTTGCCTCCCTCTTAAATCACCCTGTTTATATTGGTCCCACCCAGATAATCCACTTTAATCCCCCGATCTCATGATCTTTAACTTAAATCATATTGAAAATCACTTTTGACATGAAATGTAACATGTTCACAGGTTCCTGAGGTTAAGTTATGGACATCTGTGGGTGGGTCGGTGGCAGTGGCATTATTCAATTATCACAATGATCCTTTTATTGACAGTGAGAAATGGCATCTAGAATATAGATGCAGAGCTTTCCCATGGTTGACTAAACTTACTCTGTTGTGGAATTTGAATGTGAATGGATATAACAAAAAAATATTTGGAATTTAGAGCTTCTTTGCTATTTTCAAAGTATTATTAAATGCTTTGCTACCTTTCAACAATAATTCTGGGAAATAGATAGAGCAAATAGTGTTATCTCTACCTTGCAAATGTAGAAAGAAATCCTCAGTGAAGTGAATTGCAGTAAATCACATTGGTTGCCTAATCCCTGGTTGTCTAATACCTAATCAAGTGAATTTCTGCTCTCCTTATATTGAAACATTCCCAGGGGATCTTTCAGCATGGAATTAACAGAAAACTCACATCAGGTTTTCCACATGAGCTATCTCATTATTCCAGTTGCGATTCTACCTATTTAAATTTAAAATGTCAGCTTAGAAGAAAATCCCTATTTTCATTTTTGTCCCTGTCATTAAAAGTAGAGTGTGTGTGTGTGTTTATGAAGTTGAAAAAAAGTCTAAAGAAAGGATAATAAAGAGTGAATTGGTTTCATAGTTTAACTTGATGACTTTTCAAGAAATTTATAACCTTGAGATCCTAGTTTTCTGATTTTATTAGGCTTTTCTCTATGATATATGAAAGAAAATTACATTTTCTCGTATTTAGTTGACTATTTTATAAATGTCTTTAGTGTATAATACCTTTGGTTACAATTCTAAATTAACGTTACGTAAGTATATTCTTTAATAATTTTTACTTTGTGCCTAAACGGTTGAGATATAAGATATGGGTGGGCAACATCTTGAAGAATCTTGATGGAATAAGGAAAATTTAGTTTTCTATTGTGTGTGTCTGTGTTGAAATCATCTAATGTCATATAGTGACTTAACTTATTATAATTTATTGGAGATTAAAACACAAAAACTATATATAAAAAGTCCTTAAGGGAAAAGTTACCTAAGTTAGTTTTATAAAAATTCCATATAAGTATTGTTTGCTTAGGTGATTCTGATTCAAAAGCAAAACTTACTAAGGATATAACTCTAGCAGCCTTGAAAGCTCAGTCTTCGTTTGGGATCAGTCATATTTGAGAGGCTTTCTTTGTTTTATTTTTTTTTCATGGGCCGACACCGGGAATCAAACCTGGGTCTCTGGCATGGCAGGTGAGAACTCTGCCCCTGTACCACCATTGCCTGCCCAAGAGGTTTTCTTTTTTAGGTAGCAATAGCTGGCATATTTACTTGCACTTTAGAAGAATGTTGGAAAATTTGGAGAGAGAAAGCAAAGAGAAGGAAAGTTTTAAAAGAGCTTTAGGACAGTATGACTCCTGAGGATCGCTGTCCTTGAAGCCATTTTGGTCTGCAAATCTTACTCCCAGCACCCCTCTACCACAAAAATGAAATACCCGATAATTGCTGTTGAAAAAAGTAGCTGAGTCACAGCATCACAACTTTGTTGTATGTATTTGAAGATACTTGAGGTCCGTATTTGAGTAGAGGTTTACCTGAGGTAGTAACAAAGATAAGAGCCGTGTGGATTGGATCGAGAGGGGCTTTTGAGGATGGAGCAAGAAATAGGAAGGGCAGTATACAGAAGATTACTTTAGTTTTAAGGATTTTTTTTTTGCAGTTGTCTTCAGCTTGTACTCTTTAATATACATTTTCATTATGATTGATAATTCATTGAAAATTATTTCTCCCCCAAAGAGGGAGAAGTACCTATAAATCATAAAAGTAAAGATCTCTCTCTGTAAGCCTTGGTTCTAAATATATGAAACTCATGGCATCTGCATTTTAGAGTAGTAAAAGGTAATAAGTACTGAAAATATGCATTGATAGCCTGTGGACCTGGTTAATTTAAAGTCACTCTCCTTACTTTTCAGTCAAAGAAGTTGACCTATTTAGAATGCCAATCATACTTTTGCCTGTGAATATATTCCCATTTAGCTATGTTACACTGACTTCATATACCCCGAGGGGCAACAAAGACGCTTAGTCAAGTTTGATATTCATAAAATGTTCAGATTTAAAATACCATCTATCAAAAAAAAACCCATCTATCCTCGGAATATTATGTCGCCGAGGGATCTAGAAACTGCCTTTGCAGTAACTATGGTGAAGTTTCAAACACTGGTTTTCAAAATAATAATAATATCTTGTATTTATGGAGAATTTACTGTATACCAGGCAGTTACCAAGAGCTTTATATTTGTTCTCTTATCTAATCTTCAACACTGAGAAGTAGATAATTGCCTCAGTTTGTCATAGCAATGGCAAATACCACGTATTGGTTGGTACGTGGAATTTCTTAACTTAGGGTTTGGAAGGCTACAATTCCAAAATCAAGCCATCAGCAAGACCGTGTTTTTTCCCTCAAGTCTGTAATGGACTGATGCTGGCCCGCCGCCATACTTGGGGTTTCTTGGCTTGCGTCTCTTCCTCCCATTCCATAGTGTCTGTTCTTCTGGTCTCTGCCGACAGCCGGCTTCTTCCCTCAGGGTCTTCAATGACTATGTTCGAATTTCTTCTGCTTATGAAGGACCCCAGCAGTGAGGATTAAGGCTCATCCTGATTCTGGTGGACCACACATGAACTAAATAGAACAACTTCCACAAGGTCCTGTTTATAAATGGGTTCAATTCCCACAGGGATGCAGATTAAGAACATGTCTTTTGTTAGGGTATGTAATGCAATCTACCACAATAATATTATCATCTCCCTTTTACTACTGAGGAAACCAAGGTATGGAGAGCTTAAAATTAAATGTCTAGTAAGATCACATATATAATAGGTAGAAAGAACTGGGATTCCAACACAGACATTTTGGCTCCTGACCTCACACTCTACTATGTTAGAGCCAAACAGGATTTATGACTTATGATCACAAATCTTTTATTTATTCAGATGTCCAACAAGATAGAATTAAAAGTTCTTTAATTTTATTCCTGATAAAAACTTGATTAGGGGTGTACTGGAAAATCATAACCCATTTCTTCCGTGAGCTGCCAAAGAACAGCTTGGAGATTTTATACTAAGTTAATTGAGTTCAAATCTAAAGATCAAGGGCATGGCCTATTGACTTGGGAGTCCCTAATATTTGAGACAGTATCAGGGGTTTCCCTGGTAGTAAAGCTTAATTTTTTCTCCTATCCCTCAAGGGACATTGCTAATACCTTTAAATTAACAGCTCAACATACGCTGGGTTGTATTGGGGCATTATATTAAGCTATACAGAATTACAAGCCCTCATTCTCATTCTGGGCTCCATGTGTTGGGTTGTTTAAATGAGCTATCCAGAGAGATTGTTAGACTATGTACTATAGAAAATTTAGGTTTTGGACAAAACAAACCTCTTTTCCTTTGGCCTCATACAGAGGTGAGGTTCTAGAATACAATGTCATCCTTACCCCTGTATTCTAATTTACTTTAGTCATGACACAATCAGCTTTGCTCTTATCTCTATCTAATTGAAGCCTGATATCTTTTTTGGTTTCTTTAACAGTTGTTATATGTAGCAATGCTGACTTTCAGAGCTGAAGAACTCCAGTCCTGAGTCTTAGGTGTAACACAGAGAGATACCAAGTTATATGTATTAGCAGAGTATCTCAAAATCTAGAAATAACATTAACAGCTCTGAACTAAATGTGACTGCTATAAGAGTTTACAATCTAGGCCCCAAATTTCTTATAGGTATTTTTAAAAGAAACCTTACAGTATTTGTGTGGTTTTTTTGTTTGTTTCTGGCTTATTTTGCACCATGTAAAGTCCCCAGGGTTCATTCACCTTGTTGCATGCCAGTAACTTCATTCCATTCTGTTGCCACACAGCATTCTATCATATGTGTATATAGTTGGCCATTCTACTTCTCAGTTACTATATCCTTTAGCCACCTCCATCCATTCGGTGTCATATATAATGTCCAAAGTCAACAATTCATGTCATACATTATCTTCACTTAGTTGTACAATCATCAACACGGTCATTTTTAGACATTTTTCATTGCTCCAAAGAGAAAAATAACCAATATACACCCTCACAAAATGGAAAGTCAAAATTTCCCCTTTACTCTTATCCTCCTGCCCCCCACCCCCAATTATGTACCCCTTGTATTACTGTGGTACTGTTGATGTCTTCCTATTAAATATAGACCACGGCATGCAATAGTAGTTTTCCCCCATACCTCTCTATTGTTGACTTTTTGTACAAGATTCATACCTTGGAAGTAGTTCTTGCAAGAACTTCTATTTGTAGTGTTAATTGGTGGAATACATGGCTGTATACAACCCCTTTCAATCATGTTTACCTTCAGTATGGCAAAATATTACTTATAGACCCACTGGTGAACAGCATTCACTTCTGTCCATTCCCTTACATTTAAGTTCAATATCATTAGCTATCTGTTCACCCATCTCTAGTTTCTGTTTATCTTTAGGTCTCCTATATTCTAGACTATAAGCCTCTGAGTTTACCTTTACCAAGGTCATAATAGCGAAATCAAACAGTATCTACCTTTTTGTGTCTGGCTTATTTCTCTCCGCATTATGTCCTCAAATTTAATCCATGTTGTCATATGCTTCAGGAGCTCATTTTGTCTTACTGCTGATAATATTCCATCATACGTATATACCGCATTTTGTTTGTCCACTCATCTGTTGATGAACATTGGATTGTTTCTGTCTTTTGGCAATTGTGACTAATGCTGCTATAAACATCGGTGTGCAGCTGTCTATTTGTATCACTGCTTTCAGCTCATCGGGGTATGTACCAAGTAGTGGTATTAGTGGGTTGTAAGGCAACTCGAAATTTAGTTTTCTCAGGAACTGCCAAACTGTCTTCTGTAATGGCTGCACCATTATACATTCGCACCAGTAGTGCATAAGTGTTCCAATTTCTCTACATCTTCTCCAACATTTGTGGTTTTCCCTTTTTTTAATAGCAGCTATTCTTATAGGTGTGAGGTGATATCTCATTGTAGTCTTGACTTACTTTTTCCTTATAGCTAATAAAATGAGCATCTCTTCATGTGCTTTTTAGCCATCTGTATTTGTTCTTCAGAAAAATATCTATTCATACCTTTAATCCACATTATAATTGAGTTGTTTGTTCTTTTGTTGTTGAGTTGTATTATTTCTTTATGTATACAGGATATCAAACCTTTATCTGATATGTGATTTCCAAATATCTTCTCCCATTGAGGTGGCTGCCTTTTTACCTTTTTGACAAAGTCCTTTGAGGCACAAACACATTTGATTTTGAGGCGTTCCCATTTATCTGTTTTGTCATTCATTGTTTGTGCTTTGGATGTAAAGTTTAGACCTCCTATTACTAAGTCTTGAAGAGGTTTCCCTATAGTTTTTTCTAGGATTTTTATGGTACTGGCTCTTATATTTAGGTCTTTGATCCACTTGAATAAATGTTTACATAGGGTGTAAGGTGAGGATCCTATTTCATTCTTTTCGCTTTTGATATCCGGTTTTCCCACACCCAGTTATTGAAAAAACTATTCTGTCCCAGTTCAGTGGATTTGGGGACCTTGTTTAAGATCGATTGACCATAGATTTTGTGGTCTATCTCTGCATTCTTGATTCAAGTGTATGTTTTTCCTTCAGTTTTTGTTGTTGTTGTTTTTTTTGTGTGTGGGCAGGTACTAGGAATCGATTTCCCTTCAGTTTTGCCAATGTTTGCCTCATATACTTTGGAGCTCCTTGATTGGGAGCATAAACATTTCTGATTATTTCTTCTTAGTGAATTGTCCCTTTAATTAATATGTAGTTTCCTGCCTTGTCTCTTACGATGTCTTTACCTTTAAAGTCTGTATCGTCAGATACTTGTATTCCTGCTTTCTTTCGGTTGCAGTTTCCATGGAACATCTTTTCTATCCTTTCACTTTCTATCTATTTGTATCCTTGGGTCTAAGCTGTGTCTCTTGTAAGCAGCATATGAATGGATCATATTTCTTAATCTATTCTGACAATCTTTATCTTTTAATTGGTGAATTTGGTCTGTTAATATTCAAAGTTATTTTTGTAAAGGCATTTATTGAATCTTCTGCCACTTCAAATATGCTGTTGTGTATCTCTAGTATGTTTTTAATTTGGTCTATGATATCTTTCATCTCTGTGAAATCTGCTATTTTTCTACTTATTCTTTCAAATTCCGAGTTATGCTTTTCTAGTGTCTTCTTGATATACTTTATATCATTAGCAAACCCATTAAACTTATTTAGGAGAGTATGTGAACATCTTTGATTAGTTGTTCTAATATTTGTGTATCCTCTGGTGTTTTAAATTGGTTATTTGGCTGAGCCATATTTGCCTGCATCTTCATAGCTTTATGAGATTATATTGACTTTGAGGCATTTGATTGTCCTAGGATAGGGTTATTTTGAAAGTTGATTTCACCTAGTCACCTCAGGTTTTGTGTTTGCATGGGTTTGTTTTGAGGTCTCCTTTTGTACTTGGTTTGCAATAATTCCCTGCCAAACCAAGACCTAGACCTCATGTGTGGGATGCAGCTCTACTTGAGAATATGTTTGAAGCTAGACACATGGGCAGTTTGCCAGACTGCTCTTTCTGTTTCTTCCCAGTGGATAATATTCTTAGGCCTCCTTTTCCCATCAGGCCCATGTCTCCCTGACTACTGCAGCTGGGTGAGCTGGATGGAGACCTGGTGCAATTCCAGACAGTTCCATTGATCCTAGTGTGCACTGAATGCTGACAGTGCTGGGGCTGGAGAATGGGCAGTGTGTATCTCAGTGGAGATTCCGTTTGTGGGCCCAATGGGGCTAGTGGCCCCCAGACTCCTGCATGGAATGACTTTACTGCATATGTCAACTGCGTCTGTTCACAGCCAATCTGGAAATGCCTGCCTACTAGGCATGGTGCATTGGAGCAGGGCACGGTGCACAGGGCGCAGTATGAGTTGCTTCCTTGTCCCTGCCTCCCTGTCCTGCACTCCTGAGGGCTCCAGGTCCCCATATGGAAAGGGGGGATGTTGGGCTCTGTGAACTAGGTGAATGGTCTCCATAAACAGGGAAAGCAAATTTCCTGGCTTCCAAGTCCCCAGGGGAGCTGTGGGCTGTGGAGCTGAGGGAGTTGATATCCCAAGCTAGCTGTGGGTGCAGGCACTTTGCTGGGCATGACCTTTTTCCCAGTGGAGTCCAGAGGGACCCCATTCACCCATTTTCTATGTCCTAATTTCTCAGCATTTTCATCTAGGATCTCCTTGTATAATGTAGAAGACCCTCTCATGTCATTTGCACCCTGGAACTGCTCTCCCCGTTGTTTTTCTGTCACTTCTCTAGTTGTTGCTTGGAGCAGGGGTAAACTCAGCCTATCCTATTCTGCTATCTTCCTGGTAGCTTTGGAAATTTTTAAGATATATTTCTACGGACCATAGATCAATATGAGATAAGCCCCCAACTCAACTCCCTAGCCCATGGTTATTGTCTGAGTTATTAGTAGCGTGAATATTAGTTGTAAAAGTTCTAAACATTACTGTATAAGATGACCATGGTTGACACAGCCCCTTATGGAAATGTGGCATTCAACAAATAGTTTAGCATCTAATTGAGAGCTGTGATCTTTACAAATACCAGGTGGTGGTATTTACACACTGAACACTGATAGACAATGACTTCTTTTTTTCTTTTTAGGAGCGAGTAATTAGAACATGTATTAGATATGCATGTAAGATGTAAGAGACCATGTGGGCCTTCTCACAAAGAAAGAAAGATGGAGGGCAAGAGGTGATAGGCAGTGTAGGGACATTTGCTTTTATATATTAGCTTTACTTACTCCCCCCCCATCTTCCTTTTTTCAGGGCTCTTCCTCCTGCCTTCCCTTCTTTCCAGGGTGGTTCGGGTGGTAGATAGTGCATTTGGATGGGTTGGTTGGCTCTACTGTTCTCTGTAGATGACTCACTTGGTGGAGCTTGTTTGGTGCCAGGTGGATTGGCTGCCACCAGGTGTTTCCTGTAAGTGAGTAGACCCCAGGCAGGGTGGCTATGCCAGCTATGGGCCCTCCAGAACTTGATTAAACATCCTTGCTCAAGAGCTCCTTCACAGTTTTTTCTCTCTCCCCTCTCTTCCTGTTCTAGCCTGCCTCAACTTCCCCCTCAGAGAGTTCTCATCCCTTAATCTTAAGGGTTGTTGAGAAATGAGGGTCTGTCTCCTCTATCTGCTTCCTGCTTGTCAGGGTGTGTGAGCCCTACCTGATGGTCTATCTTATTTAAGTTGGGAGGGGAGAAGTTCGGAGGGATGGTTGGAACAGCTGAAAATCCTCGCATCAGCATTAGTTTGGTGTAGAAGAAACAAATGCGTTGAGATGTTTGAAAATGCAAGGGCCAATTAATAGCAAAAGGAAGATAGAAGTGAGCAGACTTAGAAGCAGTAGCCAAGTGAAACTAGGAAGAAGAAGGAAACAACCATCCTTCAGGTCTAAGACGAATCCTAGCTGAGCAGTTTGTTCCTGCCTAAGTGGGGAATAAGGATGCATGTGCCAAGTTAGGGGGTGCAGGTATCAAGTTTAGAAGGGGCTTGATTGATTGGCTGTGGCCTTAGTTGCTGTGTTGGCTTGGTTATTTCTCAAAAGATGTTAGTATTATTTCTTTGATGGCCAGGGCAAAGAATTACAGCTATTTCTGTCAGAAAGAGCCTGGCGTTTAAGAGATGGAATATTTCTTGTGGTTGTCACTGGGAGAAAGCCTCGCTCTTTCTACACCACTGTGTGAGCATGCCAGACTAGAAACGCATAGCCTTTTCCCTTTTCCTAGTTTTAGAGCTCAGGTGAGGGCGATTAGTTTTGCTTCCTGAGCTAAAGTCCCTGGAAGCAGGACTTTGGCTTCACTCTGGTTTTGCTATCACATGCTTTAAAATTTTCTTTGTTTTTTGTTTTTTTTGTTAATGAAACTACTTTTATAAATAAAAATACATGAAAAATTACAGTAGCTGGTTGGTCCTGTTTTACCTTTATACATTTACTAGGGCTGTGTTAATTAACCTGCCTTGTTGCTCTTTTAAAGTCCTTTTAATTGAAGATGAAGTTTTGACTTATAGCTGACCACATGCATTTTTAGAAAAGCTTTTAGAGCAAAGTAGTATAACCGACAAGTAAAATTGGTTATTATACAGATTAGTGTTAGGATATAACATGGACAGTGAGAATGCTGTTAAGTTCGTAGGAATTTGTAACAATTTTTAAATGTATGAATAACTTTTCACACATGCAAATTTAGTTAACAGAAGGATAGAAAATCTTTTTAATTATTGAAATACTTTTAAACACTTTTAAATGTAATATGTTAAACTATTTTAGCACTTCACTTTTACAAGCTGAGTGAATAAATTTTTGTAACGGTTTTAAGCCTGAGAGGACTTGTAAATAAAGGATGAGAAGGTCAACATAAACATCAACAAGGATATTATTTTGATGTGATGTAAATTTTTTATCTTTTACAGCACTCAGGTGGTTAATAAAAACTTTATAACTTTTCATTAAGAGCAGTTTAACAGAAAGCAGCATTGACTATGACAGATAGAACTCATTTATAAACTCGCTATAACTTCTTGTAGTAGTGACTACAAACAAAACTTGCTTTCATATTAGGCACATGTTAGTTCACAAAATTAATATATTGCAAGACTGTACTTTGAGGCACTGGAGGCCAATAAGGTGTGCTGTTTAAGACATTCTTAAACATATAGGGACTATTTAAAAAAAATGGAGACGGCACTATCTAAGTGAGCTGGGTGGGAATTTTATTTTTAGGTTCTTTGTATTCAAAAGCCAGTAGGTAGTAGGTATGGAGAGTTTGCTTTCAATGAGTTTTTAAGATCTAGGACTGAAAATGTGAATGCAGGGGCTACTTAGGGGGCTTACCCCAGGATGCCTTCATCTTATACAGACTGGTTTATTTGCTTAAGGGTTTTTTTTGGAGTTTAAGAGCCTTTGCTTAGTAGGGTATTGAGGCAAACGAGGGGTAAATAGTAGCCGCATTTACTAGTCTCAGTGTGGCCCTCCAGGAAGGAAGAAGATCCCTCCCTAGAAGGGGATTGGGGCATTGAAGGACCATGAGAAATTGATGGGACACTAGAACATCCTTGAGCCTACAAAGAAGAGGGATAGTGAAGGTTAAAGTTTTGACTTTACCATCAACTCCCATGACTAGACAGGTCCAAGTGGAGGTAAGCCCAGAGTGGAAGTTTAGGACAGTGTGGCTCCTATATTAATCAAGAAATTAATAATCTTACCTGTCTCATTGCCTGTCACCCAAGGCTCCTTTAAGTTGGTCAAACGTGAAGTCAGAAGAGCCATACATGGCCTCAGCCACCCTCGGTCTTCTTCATTTGCCACAAGCAGGGCTCAAGGGGGTGTCCTTCCTCCCACCCACCCCCACTTCCTGACACAGTGCCATCTGCCCCTGCGCCCAAATCTCATCTTGGTGGCACCTGGTGTGAGGTCCCAGTGGGTCCCAAGGCCGAGGTTTTCTCAAGGTTTCTTGCACCCTTTCTGCCAGTGACCTTATGACTCACAGGTGAAACAAGGCCCTTTGAAGTTTGGACCCATGATTTGGGTGACCTTGAGAGGACAGGGACTGTTTACAGCAACTGCAATAAGCTAAGTCTGTTCTCTGGTCTTTTCCTTGCCTCCCTTTGCCTTCTGCTTCTTCTTCAATTATTAAAGACAGAAGAGGCCATTTCTAATAAGTCATAAGTGGAAGTTTGTGGACCCATGGAGAGCTTTTGCAGCTTTCTCGAAATGTCAGGGGCAAACTGGCTGATGAAACGGGTACACAGCGGAATCTGACTTTCCTGGGAATCTGGGCTTACATCATTAACTTTTTAAGGCTTCCTCTAGCCTACTCTGGAAAAGAGCTGCATTTTTCTCCTTCTGAGTGATATCCCTTAGCTATTAAAATTAACTGACTAGGTGGCCGTTTTTTCATGCCTTTTAATGAAGAGGTGCTTTCCTTTAATGAAAATTGAGACATGGGTGTAAACAAACTATAAATTCCTCTCATGTCCTTGTCTTGATAGAGAGCTATAAACATGTAGGCAGAGGGAATTTCTGACTTCTTTCCCTGTCATTTACAGACTAGAGGATGGGATAGTGATGGAGAGCCCCATTGGAAGCTCCATCTTTTAGCTTATATTGACTGTTGGCATTTCTCATTTTCTCTGGGAAAGGAAATAAGAGGACCAGTACGATCGCGTGGCATCCCCGCGTGCTCCAGAGCTGGGTGTTTCCCACTCCACTGGCCCCATCATGGCTAATATGGGAAGTACAGTCACTGGGCATCCCCAGACAGCTGCATCCCCAGGACGAGACTTACTGAGGTGGGGGTGCTTGCCCTGCTAAGAGAAATCTAGGACAGTGCTCCTGGGAACTCCTTTTTCCTCTAAGTTTCCTGTTTCCTGAGGGCTAAAAAGTGGAGCATAACTAGAAGAGAAGCTCTATATTTGGCTACAGTGGGTTTTAATAGAGACTAAACAAGAATTCAGGGATGGGTTGTATTTAAAAGAGGATTATTTAAAATATATATATATTTTTTTCTGTGAAGAAGAGTTAGAAGGAAGAAGTTCTTCATAGTCTTTATGGGAATAACATAATTTGCAAGAGCCCTTTGTGGTTTTGTTCTGATATAAGCCATAAAAACTGTACATAAGAAATTTCTTGAGACTTTTCTCCCTCTTACACAAGAGATATAATTGTAAGATAAGGTTGTAGCTGCCTGCCCTTTTCGTGGGCCATCGTTGGCCATCCCCCAGGTGATACTGTGGCCAGGCAGTATTCCAGTCCCAATTTTGCAGTCAGCTGGAGTACCTGGAGCACTACCTACTGTTAAGGAAGAGAGAGAAAAGGGCAGATTTCCATACCCATGCCTGGCGCCCAGGTCTCTGGCCTGCCTTTCCGTGTCCGGACCCCTTGGGCCCATGGACTCAGGCTCCCTATCCTGGGCGTCCCAGGGGTCCTCAAAGACCCAGGACACAGATGGGCTGGTCCCATCTGGAAGCTCCAGATCTGAACCACTCGATTTCCTGGTGTCTGTTCTCTTAACTTACTGCTTGGATTACTGCCTAAGAGATGAAAAGGGATCTGCTACAATAAAGAAATTCTATCCTTCCTGCCCTCGGAGCACCTTCCGGAGGCTGACAGCAGAGCCGGTTGGGACTTAAATGTAGGAGTGGATGAAGAGATGGAAGACCCAGAGAGAAAAAATGAGGAGCTGGTCATGAGAGTGACACTGCAAGCAAGTGGAGAGCCAGAGTGACTGTGTACTTGGGGGCTTACCAGCTTTTACAGGCTCAACTCATGCTCATTAGGATAGCCAGGGCTTTTGCTTACCCTGTAAACCTGACTTCTGGCTTTCAAGGGGAGACACTTCCATTGGAAATTACTCAGTTTCCAGCTGGGCTTAAACCAGAGGTGACATCCTAGAATGTCAAAGGCAACACCTTGTTTGGTGCAAGAGTCTTTAGACCAGAATCCTGTGTTACAAAAGATGGAATGTCTGAGAAGGCTTAGAAAGCCAGATGGAAGAAGGAGGTTTTCAGAGGCAAGGGAGAGGATCTCTGTGGAGGAGGTGGAAAGAGGGACAAACTCAGCAGGAGGAAGGGTGTGGGTCCTCAGAGTGGAGGAAAAGAGAGAGTATGGGGAAGTTTTGGAGAGCCCAGGAGAGGCAGGGAGGGAGCCAGCCAAGTAGAAGAGAAAAGTAAAAGCAAGCATCCAAGCTTCCAGGTCTATAGCCATGACTTAGCAATCCCACGGTCAGAGAGAAGTTTCTCCTGCCTGGCTCACCAACACATGTTACTGGATTTCGGTTTTTAGTCTTGGCTGTACCACAAGAAAGAATTCAAGGGCACAGTACAAATAGAGCAGTAAGTAGGAAATTTATTAATCCACAGGTAAAACAACAAGCGGGAGCTCTCAACAAGTAAAGAAAAATGGAGGCCGATGGTAGTGTCTTGATTTGAAAGTTGGTATCTAGAATGATATGAAATAAAGATCATAAAAAAGGTTATGCCTTGAATTATTTCTAAGACATCCTCCATCTTTTTTTGGAAACTCTAAAATTTATGCCAGCTGAGTTATCAGGAATTTATTCTTTTCCTCAGCAGGAGAGAAAAAACTCATTGTAACTAAGCTCTTTTTATTTTCTGATTTTGAGAGGTAGCAAAAAGAGTAAGTCAGAATTGCACCAAGCAACTTAACTCTTATATCAAATGTGCAGAGCTTTCAGCCCCAGCAATAATCACATTGTTACAAATCTGTAAATTGCATCAAGCTCCTCTTATTGCAAGAGTCCTTGCAGAATCATTCGTCGTCTATGCATGTACTCCGTTCACTTTCTAGCAAGCAAATAAGCAAATTTAAGTAGATTGCTGCCTAGAGTGCACTACAGCTTAAGAATGTTTAGCTATGAGAAAATAAATTTCACTTTCAGCATCAAATGCATTTTGTGACATCTCTTAATACACTTGCGAATGTGATTGCAATTCATTGTGCAACATAAGGTTCTAATGTTTTAAACTAGAAACAGGACTGTTACAAAAGTGTTGTACCATCTTAATCATTTCCATATAATGTGTGTGTGTATTCTGTTTTAATTAAGTAACTAATGATTGAAAATATTATGGAAATTTGTTAATGTCTCCCTAAAATAAGAGGTCTTTTCGAAATATTATTAGTATAATCTTCCTTTTGGAATATTTTATTTTATATCTTCATCTAGGCAAAAAGATTTTGACAATTAAGTTGAGACTTAAGCAACAGTTGCTTTTAGAAATTTGCTTTCTCAACTGCTGGCCACTTGTTATACAGTAAAAGTGATATATTTACCATATTTATTATAATCTGTATTGTAAACATTATTGTTATAAAATGATAACGTTCTTAACTATTTTTATCTTCATTTTCCCATTTCAAAATCTGACATAGTAACACTCATTGCCTCAACAATATTAGAGATATGATTCCTTAGAGATCTCTGACAAAGGATAATGAAGAAAATATTACCTACACTTAGTAAGTGTAAGACATTTAGGAGCTAATGATTATAGGTGAAAAATGGTATTGTGATTAAAAAATCAACTTCCTTAACTTTAAAGAGAAAAAAATAGAAAAGGAAAAAGGAAAGCAAAAAGAAAAAAAATCACCAAAATTTAAAAATTATTAAACAATTATGTTAATCATTTCCACCAACATCCAACCTAAACCCTTTCCAGGAAGCATTCCACAATTAATTTCTTTTAATTCTATGTTATTCTAGTTTATAATCATTTCAGCACTTATAGAACCATATCTTTCCTACTAATATAGACTTTTCATAAAATTTTTTATTAGTGAGTTGTAGGTTTAAAAAAACATGCAGAAAATATGGAGTTCCCAAATATTCCCCCTTACACATATAATTTTCTGTATTTTTAGCACTTTGCATTAGTGTCGTACCTTTGTTACAATTGATGAAACAGTAACAATAATCATCGTAAGAAATGATATCATAATTAAACTATTAACTATAGTCTTCAGTTTACAACTCATGTTGTACAGTCCTATGGTCTTTTATTTAATTTTTATTCTATTAACATATATACAAACTAAAATTTCCCCTTTTGACCCCATTCAAATACATAATTCAGTGGTGTTAATTACATTCACAAGATCTGTGCTACCATCACCACCATCCATTACCGGAACTTTTCCATCACCCCACACAGAAACACTACCAATTAAGTATTAACTAAATGTTTTCTTCTACCACCCTGGCCCCTGGCAACCTCTATTCTAGTTTCTGACTCCGAGTTTCCTTCATTTTTGGGAGGTTTTTGATGAAGATTCTATCTCTTTACTTGTAACTGCTCTGTTGAGGTCTTCTATTTCTTCTCTGAATTTAGGGTGAGTCCTTTGCACAGCATGTAGTTGGGTCCTGCTTATTTAATCTATTCTGCCAATATCTGACTTTTGACTAGAGAGTTTAGTCCATTTACATTTAAATAATGAAAATTTACTTATCTCCTGCAGTTTTTCTATTTGGCCTTTGTAAGTCTTATACCTCTTTTGTCCCTCCATTTTTCCCTTAATGCCTGTTTTCATATTTATATGATTACTTATACCAATTTTTGTCCCTTTTTATTTCTTTCTGAGTATATTTTTCATGTATTTTCTTTTTGATTATGATGAGGCCTAAATTTAGCATCCTAAATCTATAATAATCATGTTTGATTTGATGCCAAGCTAACATCATTAGTCTTCACATACATTGTTCCTATACCCGTTTCCACACTTTTTGTTGTACTTGTTACAGTACAACAACAACAAAAAAAGATATGTATATATAAATATATATCTTTATACATTCGCATGCCTCCAACCATAGAGTTATCATTACTTTTTATACATTTGCATTTTAGGAACTGTAAGATGTAAAAAGTGATATTTTATACCGGACAATAGAATGCAATAGTGCTGAAGTTTTTCATTATCTGTGTGGTTATCTTTACTGGAGGTCTCCAGTCACATGAACTGGGGCACTGAGGTGGTCAGATTAATTAAAATAGCCAGCTGCTGTGTCTAGGTCTCCTGCCGCAGGACAGGACCGGGTGTTTGGAACTTCTGTGCATCTCACTTTTTCTATCAGGCACATTCGTCTATAGGCTACTATTTGAGTAGATCCTCACAGAGGAGATACACCACAGTAAGGGGGCACTACAACGCATTGTATTATTATTATTAGACTCTCTGATAGGATAGTATTATTTTCATCTCCATTTTATGGATGAGACTGAGGCCCAGGTAGTAAAATGAACTGGTAAGAATTAAACAATTAGTGACTGGCAGACAGGAGTGGTTACCTAGGGTTTTGATTCTACTCTGTATGATGGTTCTTCGTATGAGAGGGAATTGATACTGGTAGAAAAATATAATTTGAATTGTATTTCACTTTGTCAGACCAACTTTTCCAGACTTATTATTGTACTGTCTCTAGGAACCTGAGGGTTCGAATAAAACTTAAGAAAAAGGGAGGGTGGAATGGATTCTTGTCCTACTGTTAGGTACATGCACTTTGATATTTTACTGTGTCATAAATCCTGGTACTTGTATAACCGCTTTAAAAATATGAATTCATACAACCTTTCTAAAACACATTGAGGAAACTGCATCACAGAAAATTTAAGGAACTTGCCCATGATCACACAGCAAAGAAATGGTAGAGCTAGGATGAAAACCCAGGCCATAAGGTTCCCAAGTCCATGTTTCCAATCACTACCGGATACTGTCTTTCATTCCGTTGGTCATATCAGTTTACAAACTTGTAGGAATTTCACACATGGCAAGTAGAGAAAAAGATTTCCTAGTTTAAAATAATATATACCATCTTGAGATTTTTTTCGTTGTGTTTAATGGTTTCAAATATCTACTCTTTACGAATTTCTTCAGTGTAATTTTGGATTCTGCGTATTCCAGTTGGCATTTGAAAATCTTAAGCATTTTGTGGTAAATCTTAGTTGCTTAAAACACAACAAAACAGTACAGTTTGAATATTTGCATGTCACTTAGTGCAGTTGTTAGGTTTATTGTTTTCTAGTTGTTCCTAGCCTTTGGCTGATTTCTTAATTAAAATTCAAATTATAGACTATACTACTGCTATAGTCATGGAATAGGGACAAAATCTGCTAAGTTAATGAAAGCAACATGGCAGCTTAGAATAATGCGTCTATGGCACAAAATAATCACAATAAGACCACACAGAGAATATCTGATAAAATGCTTATAGTCAGTGTCAGATAGGTGAGATGACATTGAAGAAATTAAATCTGAGACGTGTACTTAAATAATTTCCATTGCAGGTATCAAGCCAATTCCATTTGTTCTCAAGATGCTGAATGTTGTAATTGGAGAAGTGCTTGCCAGAAGGAGGGCAGTGATCTCAGACTTTGGTGTGCCTTTGAGAAGGATGCTTCTTATAGGCTTCTCAGCACCTACAATGGTGCATGCAGTCATTCATTCATGAATTCACTCAGTAAACAGGCTGCACTTTGTACAGGGTCTGCTAAGAGTTCCTCACCCCCTTGGCAGAGCCAGGCAAGATCTCTGGCTAACAGGTCCATTGTGCACCCTTCTAAAAGTGCTGACATCCGTTGAACTATTCTTTCACCAGTCAGTGCACAGGGTACACGTGCCAAACCCTTCCTCCAGTCCTGGCCATGTTATCACCTGGAGGAGGTTCCGTGTCTCCCTGTCCCTCTCCTCCTTTTTCCTTTCTCCTCAGTCTTCCAAACTTCCCCTTTTTCCACTCAGCAAACTCCCTTTTACCCTTTTCTTCTCTATGCATTCCCTCCAATTTGCCTTAAATAAACTTCACTCTCCCCTACAATCATCTCACTTACTCGGCAGCCTTCTCAAGTAGAGGCTTTCTCTCTCACCCTCCATGTGACTATTTTGCTTTGTGACCCTTTTGCTACTTACTGTTAACTCTGGAACTGCTCTTTTTTAAAATCCTCATCTCCTTTGAGGTTAATGTCCTTTGACTATATCATCCTGGCATCTACCAACATGTTGATAACTCCCCCTCATTTATCCAAGACTTTGGGACTTGGCTCACATCTGAGTCTTGGCCCCCAGACCTGCATTTTTGGGGGTGACTTCAGTCCACATGGACTGTGCATTCAAAACCCTGGTCCCTCAAGCCCCTGACCTCTTTATCCACATTGGTCCTCTCCCCTCTATCTCCACTGTTCACTTCTTTAGTAACATCTTGGAAATTTTCATTACCAGTAACTGCTTCTTCTTCATAATTGCAAACCCAGGCATCTTACTCACGGCCATTTACTCTTTTCCACTTAGCTTGCTTGGTTAGTGTTTTAGTTTGCTAAACGCTACTGGAATGCAATATACCAGGAGTGGAATGGCTTTTATAAAGGGGATTTATTAAGTTACAAGTTTATAGTTCTAAGACCTTAAAAATGTCCAGTCTAAGCCATCGGGAGAAAGACACCTTGATTCCGAAGAAAGGCCGATGTCTGTCACATGAGAAGGCATGTGGCTGGCATCTGCTGGTCTTTGTTCCTGGTTCTGGTGTTTCCAGCTTCTGATGCCAGTGGCTTCCTCTCTAAGCATCTATGGGTCCTGACTTAGCTGCACTGGAGCAAAACCCTGGGTTTTCTCTTAGCTTAGCATCTCATGGAAAGGTGCATGGTGATATCTGCTGGGCTCTGGTTCTTGTCTGTCTTCTGTCAGCTCTCAGCTCTCAGCTCTCAGCTCCTGTGTCTCCTGGGGCTTCTGCATTTCCAAAGGTCTGTGTCTAAGCTTTCTCCTAAATGTTGCCCTGTTTTGGTTCTTTTAAGGACTCCAGTAAACTAATCAAGACACACCTTGAATGGACAGAGTCACATCTCCATCTGATCCAAAGGTCACGCCCACAATTGGGTGTGTCACATCTCCCTGAAAACAACTTAAGCAAAAAGCCCCATCCTACTATTCTGAATCAGGATTAGAAGAGCAAGGCTTTTCTGGGGGTACGTAACAGTTTCAAAACAGCACAGTTAATTATACCTGTTTCAAGTGTCCTATGACCTAATCAGTACCACGGGCCCTTTTAATTTCCCCATTCTTCAGCCTCCTCCCTTACTCTGCTTACTTACGTGTGTGGTCACAAGCCTGACTGTTAAGCAGATGTTTAAGACAGGGCACTAACGTGCAGGCCAAATAAAACAGCATGGACTAGGAAAAGGGCAGTTCCTCCTAGGAAAATTAGAGTGTTGCTGCACAAAAATGGGAGGAAGGGATGCCAAACAGGACAAAACAACCATGACCACCCCAATGTCTTCTGCAAAATCTTGACAGATTGAGTTATTTAGATTAAGCTATTTTGGGTGATTTAGTATTCGTGTTTCACCAAAATGTATATACCACCGCTTTTTAAATGAAGCCAGAAATATTGACTCAAATTCCCTTACACAAAGTGCTTCTACTTCGCTCTATGCCCAGGCACTGTGTGTTCTCCAAAATTGAAAGCAAAAACGACTGAAGATATCTTTTCTCAAGGCTGAGAAAACATATGGACAAGAGTATGTTACTTCTCATAGTCTGTAGTCTCTTAACAAGACATCTGTTACAATATTTTTGTTCTTGGAACATAGATTGCCAATTGTTTTCATAAATATTAATCTTTGGAATCTTTTGACTAACGTATAAGTTGTTCTTTTTGGATTCTTTTCTTCTTTTCTTATTTATAGATGTCATCTTTATATAACTGTGCCACAATATAACAAAGAAAAGATTTCTTTTGAAAAATTCCTATTATAAAAGTAGGGACTAAAATCTCTAAATCAGAATTGTCCTTTTTTACATATGAATTCTCTTTCCTTTTTCTTTACTAAATCTGTTATTGAAATAATGCTTCCACGTTAATTTTGCATAAAAATACCAGAAGTCATTTCAGTCCTCGAAAGTACTTCTAGAAGATACTTAAGCTCAACTTTTCCCGCGAACTTGATTGATTCAGTCCCAAGCTATATTACTATTCTTTCTTAGTCTGCACCTGCAAAGTTTAGAACGGAATCATCATTTTTGAACTGGATTGTGATAGCTGAGTTGTTCATTCACTTAATGGCATTTGATGCATTTTTATTTCTAATCCACACCCTTGCATGAGAAGACAGTTGAGAAGTCTGCAATGGAAAGTACAATTAGCACATCTTCCTTAAAAGGATGCTGTTAATACTAAGTTGATTTTTTTTCTGTTCTCTATCATGCTCTAAATAACACATTAAAAAATTGTAAGAAGTACATACAGCTTTGGAGGGCTTGTTTTTATTATTCATAATAATAATCAGGTAGCTCCTTATTTATTTTGCTTTATCTGTAGAGAGCAGTAATTCAGCACTTTAAAAACTATTTCAACTATCATTTAATTAATAAAACAGTTTTTAACCTTAAGAATGAAATGTGTTGCACATAGATACTTGATCTCATGTTCTGTTAGCAAAGAAGCACCAGTTTATCTAAAAGCAACAATGTAAAACACAGCAGGTAATGAGTTTTGAAGAAAGCCTACTGGATCACAATACCATAGGGTCTTCTTTTCCTGAGTAAACCACCTGTTCAACATTTAATGTCACTTACTTTTTTTCTTTTTTAATCTCATTACAAATCTTGAGAGGGGTGCTCCATTCTCAGATTTTCCTAAGAGGTTTCAATTTTCTTTTTTGTTTTTCTAGCCAGAATACTCTATTGCTAAAGGACAGTTAATACATTTGAAAATATAGTAACTCATTGATGTAATGGAATTTAAAATTTTTTTCTCAGTAGAAGAGATTTTTATGTCTTGCCGTCTTTAAAGCCTGTGTCAGGGATCAGGAATTTATCTCATAGCTGAGATGAAGCAGTTTCTTCTGAGTTCCATTGGCAAGTCTCATCTCATCTACATCTGCTGTTTTCTAAAAGTAATAGAAGATTCAATGTTTGCATACCATCTTGCTAATTCTTGCCAGAGATGATTCCTAAAAAGAGCATACTGAAGATTTCTGCAGTGCCTCTATTTTAGAGATAAAAGAGAATATTATAAAAACTGAGAAATATTCCAGGGTGGGACCAGAAGCTTGGAAGTAGATGAAGGACCCACTACAGGAAGTCCTGGCAGGGTGGCTAGTGAAACCACGAGGTTAGCAGGGCAGGAATGAGGGGCAGTGCTCGCTTGTGTCAGGGATTAGACACCAGAGGATTATTTGGAGAAAAGACTGGCCTCACTTTTATGGTTTTATGGAAACAATATTTACTGAGAACCTGCCAGGCATTGCATGTACCCTGTGGGAAGAGAGATGAAATGATACCACCTCCATCTTTAATTCACTCATAGATGAGATATTTCCAGATATCTACTGTGAGTCTCTTGTGCTCCTTTTGTTGAGAGCAGCCAAAATGTGCTGAGCAGATTGCAGGTATCCAAAAACAGAGGTTTAGGAAGTTATTACTAAACATTATTATTTAAATCAGCCTGGACCCACAGAGAAAACATATAGAAAATGAGTTTTTCTCTCCTCTTGTTTTATTAGCTTCATGTTGAAAGAAAACAATTGATTAGCATAAGAACTCCAGTGACACTGAGAATTTTTTTGTACTCCAATTTATGAAGCTGAAACATTGTACGTAGGTCTGTATAGTTCTGAAAAATACAATGGGAAAGTTTGAAAACCATAATGTTTGTGATGTTCTTTAGTGTTGAATTAATTCTTAAAATCATGATCTTTTTTTTTTTTATTGAGGACTTTTTGACAGCATTTCGGCATGATCAAGGAGAATTGCAGGTTTCAGAAGAGTTTTTAGGAATTTCCATATTTGGTACAAATTAACCTAAAGAATTATTCTGGAATATCTTTTTAGTAATTTATCATTGTGGTCTTCTTATAGCAATGTATACACTTAAAAACCATCATTGATAATTGTGCCTTTTTTGGAAGAGTGCTTTATACTGTTTACAAATATCTGTAAACCACACAAGCATGGGTTTTACTTTTTATTTTGGTAGTTAGCCAGTTTTTAAAACATAGATGTGTATTTCTAATACCCTTATAAAGATAAAGTGAATTTTTAAAAAACCTTACAAATGAGAACAATGCTTTTAGCCCATGGTACAATTGATAGGAAGCCTCAGTGTATTCCTGTAACCGATGACGTGGGAGATAACAATGAAGTGATAAATTCATATTATTTCAAGAAACAAAATAGCTCAGTCATACTATCTTTGTAAATATTCTTGCTTATAGAATATTCTTCTGATATTTTAAGGCAGCATTTTAAAATTTTCTTCAATCTGAAGTCTTGTTGCTTTTAATATATTTTACCCCGTTTAACTCATGCTAACAGAAGTAGCATAAACAGTACCAGTAAAAGAAACTTCTCCTTACATTATTCTTTTTACATAAATGGATAGTATTTCCTTTTGTCCTCAAACAAATGATAATTTGCATAGTCAAATTAAGATTATTGATCATTTTTGTTTCCCATGAAATTCTAAGTGATGGGCTATTTCACTAATTGCTCATGAAAGATAATTTTCTTGGATCCTTCAGATAAATGTTTATACATATATGTAAATGCAATAACCATGAGACATAGAGCATGGCATCAGAAAATCAAAAATATATGTGTGAAAATACCACCTTTTAACAGCAAGACAGATATATTCATTTGGAAGTAGAGAGGCATTCTGATCTATACAAGAATAACCATCATCAGAGCATCGTTACAGATGCGAAGAGAAGTGGAAAAGTCTAGGAGTTTTTTTTCAAACCAATGTTTTAACTTGTTTGCCACTGAATTTTTCTAAATTTTCTTGTACTCCAATTTATGACACATGGCCAGCATATGTGGCAAATGAATGCTTAAAAATAGGTTCCAAATTTTAATGTGAACATCTTTTGCCTTATTTTATTGCCCACTGCTCTTATTTTAAGCATATTTACTGGAATGCCTTATACTTTTAATGCTGGACATATATTACATTTGTTTGCACTTCATATATTTCTCAGATATTTCAGTGAGAAGAACACGATGAGGGGCATTAGGAAAGTCCAGTGAATATTATGGTAATCCAAGAGGGCCAAACCAGAAATGAACTTGCTTAGTTCCCAGGCATCTATGCTTTATCTTACTTTTAAATGTATGTAAGATGAAAACAATTTACTTGTATTGATTTTTAACAAATACACTTAGCGTTCAGCAACTATATCCAAATCTAAAAATGCTTATTGTTCAACACTAAAAGTGGGTTTAAATTGAATCATGAAATGATTTACTTTAGAAAGATTTATTTTCAGCTTTTATCTCTCATCATCTCTCCATTGATGAATGTAATTTTATTATTTAGTATTTATAAATTAACGTTCATTAAGAGAACCCAAAAGAAGAGAATGAGTTGATTCTGGAAAGAAGTGCTTCTTTTTCTTTTGAGTTTATTGCTGCAAACCCAGGTAGATGTAATACAGTGTCTGACAAAGAGCCCAAGAGCCATGTCCATATCATTTAAGAGTGCAGTAGGGTGGGCGGGCCGCGGTGGCTCAGCGGGCAAGAGTGCTTGCCTGCCATGCCGGAGGACCCCGGTTCGATTCCCGGCCCCAGCCCATGTAAACAAACAAACAAACAAAATAATAAAATAAAATAAATGCTTAAAATTTAAAAAAAAAAAAAAGAGTGCAGTAGGGGAGAAGTTCAGGGAGAGACTAACCTCAGAGAATCCTGTGCTAGGCACAGCGTTTGTGTTGAAAGTTGAAAGCAGGAGACATTGTACATGGAAATTATAGCTGTGTTGCTACTGGTTGTTTATAGACTCTGTCAGTGGGTTAAAAAACAACAGAGTCCTCTTACATTGACTCCTGATCCATCCATCAAAAAAAGAAATCTCCAGGATTAATAGGGAAAATGATCCCCAGAGAATGATATCAGCAGAAGATTGTAAATGTTAGCAGGACAAAGAGTGAAATTTCCATGATGTAAATGTGGACACAAGAGAATGACCCAAATAATTGAGTTTTCTGTGGTTTCTGTATCTTTCTTTGAGAACTTCAGATTTAAATTCCAGATTAAAGAGTTGAGAAGTTAGATAGTTTTCTGACCCGACAAGAATGAAAAACCACATATCATCTAGAGTTTCTTGACCACATATGGCTATCAAGCTTAGTCAATTTGACTCTTACACAGACCAAACATGGCATGGATAGTGACTTTCTGGGATGTTGGGTTCTTTCTATATCGTGTGTTACCTCTGGAGCCTTATGTAAGTCACAGCCCCTTGGCCCTCACCTACCTCATCTGTAGAGTAATATTAAATGCCAAAGCCAGACAGGCAGTCTGTTAAGGTCTCTTATATCATGTTTCTCTAATTCTCCTTTCATTTCTGGATTTAGAGTCTTAATATGATTACGAAGTATGTAGATTGCTGTCCAGAAATATTGAAGGGTAGACCTAAACTTCCCCACTAGATCGTAAGGCAAGAAATTCATTGACTGCCTACCCCATGACAGGAACTGTGCTAGCTACTGAAGATGTGGCAGTGAAAGAAAACCAAAAGAAATAACACAACAGAGTCCACTCTTTTAAGAGACTTTTGATCTAGTGTGGCTGCACATGATAAACACATCAATATATGTCAGGTAGGGGAAAATGCATAATAGCTAATATCTGTTGAATGTTCATCATGTACTGGGAATTATATTATTTTACATGTGTTCTGCATGTTAATCCTTACAGAAACTCTATGAGTAGGTTGGTGTAATTTCAGCCCCCATTTTACAGATGACTCAGCTAGAATTAGAACCCAGGCAATATGTGTTCTAGAATCTTCACCCTTTACTACTAATTACCCTGCTTTATCTCTCTGGGTAAAAGCAGGACTGACAGAATAGTGAAAGATGGGGTTTGTGTTTTGTACAGGGTGTTAAGAAATTTTCTCTCTGAAAAATTGATGTTGACAGAGACCTGAGCAAGGCAAGGAAAGGGAGCATGCCAAGCAGATATCTGGGCAACAACCATCCTGGGCAGGGAAGCAGCAAGTGCAAATGACCTGAGGTAGGGCTTCTTCATCTTTTTCAGAAGCAGCGCAGAAGCCAGAATGGCTAGCGAAGAGTTAGTGATGGGAAGAGTTATAGGCCATGAGATCTGAGAGGAAGGAGAGAGGCAGGTCATATAGGGCCTTTGTAGGACATGGTAAGAACTTTGGCTTTCCCTTGAATTAGACAGAAATCCATTGGAAGGCTTAGAGTAGAAGAATAGTGTGAGGTAGAGGAGAAAGAGGATTGAAAGAGCCTGAGCAGCTATAAGAACACAGGTGCCATAGCAAAGTTCAAGACTGTGGGAGGAATCTTACCCATATTTGTTTCCCTGGCAAATGAGAATAGTATAGAACTGAACTAGTAAGCATGAAATTGTTCCTGTTTCTGCCAGTTTTCCTCAAACAAATACATACACCTAAGCAATGATTTTAGCCAAGAAATCATGTCCCCTTTTTGGGATATTTTGAGCATCCAAATGGAAGCAATGTCAAAAGGGAAGATGTAATTTGACTTTGGAGGGAGATTGAATTTCATGAGTGATGAACCTGAATGTAAGAAAGAAATATAACTTAAGATTTCACTCATGTGAAGTGTATAGAGTAATTTTGACCAGGTTTTCAGTGACCTATCAAGAATTGTGATGTCAGTCAATTTCTCCCTCAGGTTTACCTAAGTGACTGAGGATGACTATGGAAGAGGATGATGGGATAGATACTATTTTTGCGGTATAGATGCAGTATTTCTAGAACTTATAAGTATATTGTCTCTTGTGTTTGGTTGTGTGGCCGAAACAATTCGATACAACAAAATTCAATACTCTATATGGCTTTAATTCAAAGTATTAGTATTAGGGCTTGAGGGGATCCCATCTTAAATAACATTTCTCTCCCAGAATTTGGAATAATTGAGTGACATGGGAGTCATTCAAATGGAGATCAAAATGTCTCATATCTGGAGTAGCCAGTTGGAAAATGTGGCTTTAGATTTGTGGCTGTGATTGCTAATATTTTGTCCTGACTTAATTATAACCTCAGACTTCCCGCAAAAGATAAGCCTCTTATAGTAAGACTGAGCAGTTCAGACATACCTCCTCTATTGGGCAGGAAAAACTCAAGAGAGCTTTGCTAAATGTCTCGTATTCCTTTTTTCCAAATCACCAATCAGGTAAGACACTTCCCTTTTATGGGGAAGAAGCAAGTAAGTGGGCAGAGGGAGGTCAAAAGTGTCACTAATGGAAGTTCCTCCACGTGGGACACACGTGGCAAAAAGAAAGGAACTTCTGCATTGACTTATCTTTATTGGGAATTTTATCTCATTGCATAATATATTTTCATTTCTTTTATTCATGCTAAATTGACTTTTTTGGAGAAATATTGTATATGTATACTCCTTACATTAGAGTATGAGGGCAGTAAGCTTCAAATTTTTTTTCCACAGAAACATATCTTAGTAATAACAAGCCGATCAGTATTCACTAATATACTCATTAGTACATTACTATTACTCATTAGTACATTATGAGTACTAATGAGCACTGAAACAATGTTTCAGTAAACACTGTTGTTTTAGTTTCCTAGGCTGTTGAAAGCAGATCCTTGAAATGTGTTGACTTAAACAGTGGGGATTTATTAACTTACAGTTTTAGACCGAGAAAATGTCCAAATCAAGGCAGTGCCTTTTTCTGGAAGACTGGATGTTGGCAATCCTTGGCTCCTCTGCCACATGGCATGAGACATAATGTGTGCTGGTCTCTCTCATCTCTTCCAGGTTTTGTTGCTTTCAGCTTCTTGCTTCCATGGTGTCTCTCTCTCTCTCTCTCTCTCTCTCTCTCTCTTAGGCTAGGATAATGGGTGGGCTTATATAGAGTATATAAATATATTCCATTTATGAAGGACTCCAGTAAGCAGATTAAGACCTGAATGAGGTGGGTCACACCTAAACTGAACTAGTCTTACTTACAATGGGTTCACACCCACAGGAATGGATTACATTTAAGAGTATGTTTTTCTGGGGTACCTGCAGCTTCAAATCACCACAATTGACTGAAGAAAATTATACTAAAATGAATATTTGGAATTTATTTTCCCAATAGGACTCCCAGTAGACTAAATTGGAAGGAACTCATTTGATTTTTAGTTCCCAAAATGCTGAGTGTTGAGCAAATCAGAACAACATTGATTGATGGTTTAATAGTTAATAGATTTTCAGAATTTGATGCCTCTGTTAGATATTGTACTCTTTATCATGAACAACAAACATTTATCAAAGGTCTGTTTCATACAAAGTACAATACTAAGTTCTGAGGTACTAAGAAGTATCAGTTATCTTCCCACAAGAATATATGACATGTAAGTACATGTGAAATGTAAATTGTTCATGCTACCTGCTAAGTGAATCATATATTTGTTAGAGGCAGAATCTTAAGTCATCATCAAAGACAGTTTTTTGACGGGTTTGTGATGGCTGGAAGCCATTTTCTATGAATTATTTGTAAAGTTTGAGGGGCTAAAAGCAAGTGTTGCAGGAATTTGTCAGGAATAGATCACTGCGGGCTGTTAGGTCCCAGGAAATTTCAAAAAGGGGGTAGAATTGGAGCTGGACCTCAGATATCCGAGGAGTGAGTCCCTGGTGCCCCTCATCTCTCCCTGTGTTCTTCTTATGGGTAAACAGCATCACCATCCTCTGTTCAAGCCAAAACCTTAGGAGTCATTCTTGATTCTCCATTATTTCTTACCCAAACACAGTAAGTGGTGCATCCACAAGTCCTGTTGCTTTTACCTTTAAATGCTTCTTGAATATACCCATCTGCCCCCTAGACTAAACCCACCCATTATCCTAGCCTAAGATACCATCATCTGCTGTTTGGACTACTTCCTAACTTCCTAACTGCTCTCCCTGCTTTCTTTTGTTCTGTAACTGCCAATACTTTCCATGGTGTGGCAGCTATAAATCACAAATCAGATCTTGCCATTATCCTTTGATGTTTTTCTGTTGCTCTTTAAAAGAAAATCTAAATTCTTTAGCAGAGTTAATAAGACCTTACATGACCTAGTTTGTGCCATCTTTTCAACCTCTGTCTCATATTTTTATCAGAGTCTAGTTTTACTGGTCTTGTGTCTGTTCCTCAATCAGTTTATTTAAAGGCTCTGTATTTTTTCTTCCTTCTATCTGTAGCATAGTTCCTCTGGCTATTTGTGTACCTGACTCCTTCACTCTTCATGTGTTCTTCAGGTCTCAGCTCAAAAGTCACATTCTTAGTTCTAATGTCTTTCTTGACAACCTTATATAAACAGTCTCACCTATTTATTCTCTATTATATCATTCCATTTATTTCATAGCACATTTCAGAAAACACAAATCACTAGTTTCATTTTTTGTTGTTTATTTATTATTCATATCCCTCAACAGACCTGTAATTTCCACAAGGATAAGGAATCTTGCTTTTTATGTTTATTGCTATATCCCCACTGCACATCACAGTGTCAGCAAACATATGTAAAAGGTATAAAACTTATATAAGCAGTGAAGAAAGAAAGGGGCATTTCAGGCTGGGCGAGAGTGTGAGCTAAGAATTGGAGGCCAAAATGTGTCTATTATCTAGGGAAGTGCCTTGATCCTACTCGATAGACTGGCATAAAACTAGCAGGCATGTTGACAGTGGTGGCTTCTGGTAGATGTAATGTCCTAGGGCTTGGGCTATAGTGGCTGGAAGTGAGATAGTCTAAGTGGTAAGGGAAAATTGTATTCAAAGAAATAAATGAGAAATTAATAGAAGAGAAGCCACATTAAGGAGTAGGCATGATAAGGTGAACCCAAGGCCATAGAGAGAAAATGTAGGAGAGCATCAGGAACAGGGCATGGAAGTAAGTGCAAACAAATCAGGTAGAGAATGGCTCTTTTGGGAAATAATCTTGTTCTTATGTAATGCAAAATTTTGACAATCGTATTGGGTCTCTCAGAAAATGAATAGGTACAAATATTAGTGTTAAGTATTAGCCAAAACTATTTCCTTAAATCACATTTTGCAAATATAATCATGTTTATTCATGTACAAAGTTAAATCACAATCTGCAAAGTATTGCATAGCAAAAAAAGACAGATGGCTTTCCTTGATGGAAAACCACAAACTTTAGTGTAAAATTATTACTGGAATATAAGTTTGGAAAAATAAATAAAAGCTATCTTATAGAACAGCTTAATGTCTAGGCTATGGGAATAGAATTCGCACTGAAGATAAGACATCCTGAAGCTCCTGAAGGAAGGTTTTTGATCAGGAAGTGACTCTCAAAGGTTAATCCTACAGAGTAAGACCCTCAGTGAGAAAGGCTCTAGGCAGAAAGATCAGGGAGGAGATGATTATATTTGTCCAGGTGAGAGCTACTGAAATGTATTTCTAAAGATGTTTCAATTGAAAAGAATTGGCTTTATATATCTGTAATAATCCTGAACTAAAAACATATCCAAAGGAAGTTATGAAGTGAAGGGCATGAAGACCTGGACTTTGGGAAAATTTAGGAATGGAAATGTCAGCAGGGACATACAGTGTCTCTCATCTGCCATTCCCTATTGTCTATGTCCACACTCTCCTCATGGCTAGTGATACCCAGGTTTTACATTGAAATCTTTTGGAAAATGCTTTTCTCTGTCTCTTCCCTGAGATGGCAAAAGGGCAAAGAGCCTATAGAGCTGGGCTGCAATATCACAAATCATCAGTAGGTATCACCATTCCACAAATGGTTTATCCTATTCTGAGAATTTCTCAAGTTCAGAGCTTTAAATTATTTGAAATAATTCAACATTTTATTTTATCTTATCTGAATTTTGATTTTTCACTTCATAATTGAATGTAACTATTCAATTCACATGAAGTCAAAACAAAATTAAATTACCTATAATAATTTCTAAATCTAATTGCTTATAATAGTATGGCCATATTTCATTCAGAATTATGTTTGTGATTCTTTTATATAATTAATAGTTGCCTAATTTTAGAAACTGTATATTAAATTGTATTATTTTGATAATATTATACTATTTGATGGAAATATAATCACTTCTTAAAATCATAAAAAATATGGTCTCTAGTTTTGTTTACCTTTGTTTTTGTTTTCTTTGGTTTCATTGTTTTGTCTCTATGTAAAGCTAAGTAATTAAACAAGGATAGTTTCTATTTGATCTAAAATATATTTTCTCAGTATATGAATACAATAAATATTAGGATTCCTTAAAATGTGTTTGAAGCAAAATGTTATACATACTCAATTCTTCCCAGTCTTAGTAAACTTCCCCTACCCGCTGTTGAATAGGGTTCTTTCTTTTCATTTAACTGTGCTTTCATTTGCCATTTCAGCATCAGAAATTAGCTCCTTGTCCTTATGTATTTTGAAATTTACATTTTTTATGTCCCTGACAATAATTTGTAATTTTACTTAATACCAGTTTGATTTTAGGGTACTGTAAGCGTAGACAAGTAAGATAGTGCATCTCGTAGTCCAGCCAACAGCCCAGAGATATTTAGCTTTGTTTTTTTGTTCTTCATCATGTATATAGTAACGTTGGTTAAATATTGAAAAACTTTATTTCTTCATGAAAGTGGCCTTGAATATATCCAATTAGTGCTAGTAGAAGAAATAAAGTGAAAACGAAGAGGAATTACCTGGAAAACACTTTTTCAGCAAACACTTTGGTCCTCTTTTTATGAAATTTTAGATTTAATGGTCTGAAAATTTCATTTACAATTTTCAGTTATGATATTCTTAGCATTAGAGAAATTACAGGCTGTAGCTCTATTTGAGAATTGGGGAATCCATGGAGTTCTTAAATAAAAAAACAGTACTTACTAATTTTCACTGTTTTTGTTCTCTGCACAATTGGAGGTTTTCTGCAATGTACAGGAATTGCAATACAATTCCATCTCAGTTCCTTTTATGTTTATTTTTCTTGTATCTTGCCTAGATTGATATGTCCCCATTATTCTAAGGTAGAATTTAGTAAATGTGCAACAAGTAGGAATTTTTATTCACTCAGAGGGTTACCACTTACAAGAAATACTTTTTAGTTATGCCGTTCTGCCTGAAGTCTTGCGTGAATTTCTTTGGACCAGTCCGATAGTGAGATTTGCGTTGATGATTTTGAAATTCAGAGACTTACCAAGCTGTCTAGTTTTCAAACTAGTTTTTAAACTTGAACAATCAAAAAGCCTTGCAACTTTAAAAATGAACATTTATTGACATACGGTAGAATGCTATTTGTGTATTTGTTGATCAAGTGGCAGCTTATTTTAACTATGATTTTTTTTCATTGATTATCTATAAAAAAGAAAAGAAAAGCAGGAAAAAATGTTTAAGAAATTTCTGAAACAAATGAAAGAATCAGTCCTAAGCAGTAGTGGCTGCTCAGGCTATGCTTACTAGGATGGAATATATCTGTAATCTGCACTGTTCAGTCACTAGCCACATGTGGCTATTCAAGTTTAATTAAAAATTCAGTTCCTCTGTCATACTAGCCATGCTGTTTCTAGTGCTCAGCAGTCTCATGTGGCCAGTAGCTACAGCATTAGACAGTACAGCTATGAACACTTTCACCTCCACAGAAAGTTCTATTTGGCAGCCCTGGTGTAAATTTAATTGGCTTCTTTTATTAAAGAAAACAAAACAAAACAAAAAAATTTTCAGCTATGGCCATGCTCCTATGTTTGATTGGTTGTATTAAAAAGAAAAAGAACTAGCAACACAACAGAAAAAGGTATAGAATGTTAATATAGAGAAAAAAAATAAAAGTAATAATAACAGTAAAAAAAAAGAAAAAGAAAAAGACAAGAAGGCAAGTTAGAACAAAATATGAGTAGGATTTTGTTTACTGTGTATAATATTTCACTATCTGTGTTAGGCATATTTTTACATTAGGACACAAAATTAGCAATAAAATGGAATGAACGAAGGGATTAGATGTTTAGGCATATTTTATGGTTCATTATTTACAAATATAGTAACATTACTTGAAAATTAGATATACTTAAAACTTTATATTCTGGTTGGTCCCTGGAAATCAAATGATGAGTATGCCAGACTGGGAATTTATAGTAGCCTCTGGTTCATGTTTAGGAATAGCTAGCTCATGTTTGACAATTAGTTACACTCTATCTACCATCTTAAGTGTACCAGTCCCACTCCTTCTCAATTTGCAAATTTCCTTTGAAATAGCAGAGATAATATTGCAAACCCTTAGTTATTTTAGAAGTGGAATATTTGACATTTGCTTTCTCTCTTGCTTGCCTGGAAGCTTCCATGCTATGTACGGGTCTTCTAGCTGCATATAATCTTGTGTACTATATGACTGGTTTTAATGAACTGTTTTACCACTAGAGAAATGGTCCCTGTTTCATTTGCTGCTCTGCAAGTCTCAAAACATGTGACTGTACATGTGAACACTCTGTGCAGATTAAAGCTGCAGGGCGTGATTGGAGGAGACATGGACTGCCAAGCCACCGAGGCGGCTGAGAGGGCGTCCTCTGCCAACAACAGCATGTGATTATGTAACGCCCGCAGTGTCTGGCACTGTGCTCCACTGGAGACACATCACGTGTTGTGCAATGCTCTTGGCCCTGGAATTCAATTAGATTGCTGTGAATGATCCGTGGGTCTGCATGAGATAAGCTTTTACTGCTCTACACTAGGAAGCAAATGGGTTGATTAGCAGCATATAAATGGATAAATTGCCATTGTAATTCTAGCAATGATATTTGCATTACAGATACATCATCATGCCACTGAAGGACAGAATTTAAGCATTATGTAACCTGGATAAATAATGGAGGGGAAAAACCCAACCCTTATAGCTAGAGAAAAATATTTTCTTGCAGACACTTAGCCATAGAACCTTATAGAGTTTGTCACTGTTTTCCAGAATCTGCCTAAAAGACTGCCTGAGTATTTTTCTGATGATGATCTGTGAATAAGAGTAGAGATACTGTTGTAGCGATAATTTCCTTAGGGAAAGGCACATTACTTAGAAAGAGTAGTTTAAAATTGTGAGTTCAGATGGTCTTTAAAAATTGAATAAATTTACTTTCTTTGTGAGATGTTAGCTGATCAGTTTAAGGAATTGGGTATCAGAAACCCTGTATTGCTCCACCGAGAGTTCTTGTTATCTTTGCAAAGAAGATTCTGGGATGGACGAGGGAGGAAAGGGTAATGTCAAATGTTGAGAAATTGAGGCCTTGAAAGAAGTTGACATTATTAACTTACCAAGGGTTTAAAGAAATGCTGGGAACATCCAAAACCAATGAGATGGGCTTGGCTTTCAGTTTCCTATACTCGCATTTTCCTCCAAATATGCTTTACGCTTTCAACTAAAATTCTTGATGAGAAGTTTATGTTCATTACATTATTTGGATACTGAGTTGAAACCAAAGGTGCTGAAATATTATATAGAGTGCTTCCTTTTTTTATGTATATATTTATCAACAGGGACTAGGTGTACCGTTCTTTAATAATTGTAGGTAAAAGTCTGGATCTCGGACAAAACCAGTGTCATTGTAGCTTTTTCTCCATTGAAAAAGGTTTTTGCTTTTTCTGCTAGTTTTTGATAATCTTCTTAAGACTCTTCTTTAGTGTAACTTTATGCTGACTTTAATGTAAATGAATATTTTTGAGTGCATTGTTTTCCCAAATATACATCTTAAAACCCAAATCTTTAACAATTTTTCATTTTATAGACTTTAAGATTATGTGTGAGATTTTATAGGCATTTGTACTTTCCCGTTCATTTAATTTTTATAACTGTCTATTGTATGTATTATTATTCCATTACCCAAAGGGAAAACTGTTGCATAGAGAGCTATAACGAGCTGCTTAAGGTCACACTGCTAGAAGGTGACTAGATACAGGTCCCAAAACAGGTCTTAAATGTTTTCATCCTACCATACTGATAGTTTCCAAATACTGTTCTATGGATTGATGCCAGGCTGGCTAATGTTTCAATGAAATTCTCATGTATTATACCTATAGTGAGCATTTGGGAGTCTATAGCTTTAAACAGCTTCCCGGGTGATTATGATGAAAGGTCAGGATTGGTAGCTACTACATGTCTAATATTCTGAGCTATAGACATAGCACTAGCACATCTCTATGCTGTTATCTATGCATTTTCTGTTTACCCTGTATATACAAACTAAATGATAAAACCATTCATTCTTTTTTTTTAAGAAGAAAAACTTTATTAGAGAATATAACTTGTTTGAATAGACATAAGACATCCTGTGGTTAATTTGGCAGTATTTTTTTAATAGTTGAAAGAATATAGTAGGAAATGGAGTTCAATAAATGCCATCTGCAATCTTGCCTCCAGGTCTTAAATTGATGCTAGCTGGTATAACTTTGTTAATGAGTTAATTCAGAGTTGGTTTAATGAGTTGGTGATGGAGGGTTTGCTCATTATCATCAGTGAATCTAACTTGTTGCTGCAACTTTACAAAATAATAAGAGGCTAGCTCATCTCCTATCATACAGTAATTGAACCTGGTATTTTTTCTCCTCTATTGTCTGCATCTTTGAAAGATGACTTAAGGACTTCTGGTGCTCCTTGCATCTTTCCTTATTTCAAACCCCCCCCCCCCCACCACACACATTTTTTTTTTTTTACAGAGATCATCTTGTTTTGTACAACAAATATATATTTTAAAGGGAAATGTTTGCAAAGGCCAAATTAAGTCTGTGAATCTACATTTTTCATAACTAAAGCATTACGACTCAGGCTTTAGGAAGACTCTAGAGGTAACTCTGAATGCATATAATCAATCTGAAAAAATTTTGACAGTTTAAGTTAATAACAGGGTTGGTGCAACTTTGCAGAACATGCACTTTCCTGAACCAGATTCTTAGTGGTTCAACTGTCATAGTGCAATTACCAATTATCTGACTGGCAACTATTAAGGTATTTCTTACTTATATTTTATTATTTGTATTACATAATAAACAGAATAATTTTCATGTATTGCACTGGAAAAAAATAAAAAATAATGTTTTATGGTTTTCTGAACCTCAGTCATGAGAACGTTTTCCTTTGAAAATGAACTAAATAGTAAAGTTAGCTCCACGTAACTGTTGAAAATGCACCACGTTATTAAAATTTCTTCAGGTAATCAAATAAATGAAATTGGCACTATGCAGGTTGGCAAGGCAGAGTTCCTTTTTGAGAATTTATTCCACAGAAAATAAGCCACTGAAGGGCACAATCTGGGTTTTTAGTGCTCTTTCTTTTACAATGACTCATATTGATACATTAATGTGATGATGTTCATTCCAGGAAAATAATCTATCCAAATACTCTAAAAAGGAACAAATTATATTACTCACATAAACCAATTCTCCTCCATTCCTGACTTGCTCTGATCTAATTTTTTGAAGTTCTATCAGCCTACAGAAGATCCACACCCCCAAGAGTATGTAATCATAAATAGTATGTGTTTAAAAATTAAGAGAAATTTACTTGTTGTATCAGTCAAGTCTGAATCAGGAGACAGGAAAATCACAAATTATTTTAACAGAATTTTATATAAGGAATTGTTAACTGAGAATTGAAGAAACGAGAGTCTGAAAGGGAACATTAAGGTGTCACATGGACTCTTCAGGGGACAACTACCACTCAAGGGCAGGAGAAAAGGGAAAGGGTAGGAGTTATTAAAACTGAAAAACAGAGAGGAGGGTCCATGGGGCTGGGCCCAGCCCTCTGATGAGGAAAAGGTGTGTAGGAAAAACTGCAAACTGGATTGTTGTAGCTGTGGGCAGGAACTGCCACTGCCAGAATGAAGTGTGGCTGGAGTGACACTCGCAGGAACAGGAAGTCAACAGGAAGCCCACAAAAAGCAGACAAGAAAGAACAAGTCCCATTTTCTTCCTCCAGTCTTGCAGTTCCCCTCACCACCCGTTTGTCCAGTCTAGCAAGGATGCAGCCAGCAAAGCAGATATGATTTCTGCAATTCCAGCCCCAGCAACACAAGAGCCAGTTTTGTGCTGAGAGACAAAAGCTTAATCACTGGCATGCCTGGGTTTCTTTGAGAACCAGAAGAAAGCTCTCTCAATTAAAAATTATTTTAAATTAAAATTTTGAATACCTAATATACCACATAGTAAAAAATTTTAAAGAAAATAGTTTTTCTCCCATAGTCACCCCCCTCCCTTGCATTCTGTTTCTAACCTTATTGGAAACCTCCACTTAGATGAATCACTTTTATTGGTTTTCTGTGTATCCTTCCAGAGCTTCTTTATGCATACACACAAAAATATGTATATTTTACTATCTCTGTTACCATATCCTTTTTTTTTCTTAAACAATGGGAACTTAATAGCTTACCCTTTGATACCAGGGAAAGCTCCAAATCAAAGCATCATCAGGGTGCTGCTTTATCCCCAGTCACGGACCATTGGTGATTCTTTTTTTTTTACATTTTTTATTAATTAAAAAAAATTAACTAACACAACATTTAGAAATCATTCCATTCTACATATGCAATCAGTAATTCTTAACATCATCACATAGATGCATGATCATCGTTTCTTAGTACATTTGCATCGGTTTAGAAGATCTAGCAATACAACCGAAAAAGATATAGAATGTTAATATAGAGAAAAAATAAAAGTAATAATAGTAAGAACAAAACAAAACAAAACAAAACAAAACAAAAACCTATAGCTCGGATGCAGCTTCATTCAGTGTTTTAACATGATTACTTTACAATTAGGTATTATTGTGCTGTCCATTTTTGAGTTTTTGTATCTAGTCCTATTGCACAGTCTGTATCCCATCAGCTCCAATTACCCATTATCTTAACCTGTTTCTAACTCCTGCTGAACTCTGTTACCAATGACATATTCCAAGTTTATTCTCGAGTGTCGATTCACATCATTGGGACCATACAGTATTTGTCTTTTAGTTTTTGGCTAGACTCACTCAGCATAATGTTCTCTAGGTCCATCCATGTTATTACATACTTCATAATTTTCTCCTGTCTTAAAGCTGCATAATATTCCATCGTATGTATATACCACAGTTTGTTTAGCCACTCTTCTGTTGATGGACATTTTGGCTGTTTCCATCTCTTTGCAATTGTAAATAACGCTGCTATAAACATTGGTGTGCAAATGTCCGTTTGAGTTTTTGCCCTTAATTCCTTTGAGTAGATTCCCAGCAATGGTATTGCTGGGTCGTATGGCAATTCTATATTCAGCTTTTTGAGGAACCGCCAAACTGCCTTCCACAGTGGTTGCACCCTTTGACATTCCCACCAACAGTGAATAAGTGTGCCTCTTTCACCGTATCCTCTCCAGCACTTGTCATTTTCTGTTTTGTTGATAATGGCCATTCTGGTGGGTGTGAGATGATATCTCATTGTGGTTTTGATTTGCATTTCTCTAATGGCCAGGGACATTGAGCATCTCTTCATGTGCCTTTTGGCCATTTGTATTTCCTCCTCTGAGAGGTGTCTATTCAAGTCTTTTTCCCATTTTGTAATTGGGTTGGCTGTCTTTTTGTTGTTGAGTTGAACAATCTCATTATAAATTCTGGATAATAGACCTTTATCTGATATGTCATTTCCAAATATTGTCTCCCATTGTGTAGGCTGTCTTTCTACTTTCTTGATGAAGTTCTTTGATGCACAAAAGTGTTTAATTTTGAGGCGTTCCCATTTATTTATTTCCTTCTTCAGTGCTCTTGCTTTAGGTTTAAGGTCCATAAAACTGCCTCCAATTGTAAGATTCATAAGATATCTCCCTACATTTTCCTCTAACTGTTTTATGGTCTTAGACCTAATGTTTAGATCTTTGATCCATTTAGAGTTAACTTTTGTGTAGGGTGTGAGATATGGGTCTTCTTTCATTCTTTTGCATATGGATATCCAGTTCTCTATGCATCATTTATTGAAGAGACTGTTCTGTCCCAGGTGAGTTGGCTTGACTGCCTTGTCAAAGATCAAATGTCCATAGATGAGAGGGTCTATATCTGAGCACTCTATTTGATTCCATTGGTCAATATATCTATCTTTATGCCAATACCATGCTGTTTTGACCACTGTGGCTTCATAATATGCCTTAAAGTCAGGCAGTGCAAGACCTCCAGCTTTGTTTTTTTCCCTCAAGATGTTTTTAGCAATTCGGGGCACCCTGCCCTTCCAGATAAATTTACTTATTGGTTTTTCTGTTTCTGAAAAATAAGTTGTTGGGATTTTGATTGGTATTGCATTGAATGTGTAAATCAATTTAGGTAGGATTGACATCTTAACTATATTTAGTCTTCCAATCCATGAACACGGTATGCCCTTCCATCTATTTAGGTCTTCTGTGATTTCTTTTAGCATTTTTTTGTAGTTTTCTTTATATAGGTTTTTTGTCTCTTTAGTTAAATTTATTCCTAGGTATTTTATTCTTTTAGTTGCAATTGTAAATGGGATTCGTTTCTTGATTTCCCCCTCCGCTTGTTCATTGCTAGTGTATAGAAATGCTACAGATTTTTGAATGTTGATCCTGTAACCTGCTACTTTGCTGTACTCATTTATTAGCTCTAGTAGTTTTATTGTGGATTTTTCCGGGTTTTCGACGTATCGTATCATATCGTCTGCAAACAGTGATAGTTTTACTTCTTCCTTTCCAATTTTGATGCCTTGTATTTCTTTTTCTTGTCTAATTGCTCTGGCTAGAACCTCCAACACAATGTTGAATAATAGTGGTGATAGTGGACATCCTTGTCTTGTTCCTGATCTTGGGGGGAAAGTTTTCAATTTTTCCCCATTGAGGATGATATTAGCTGTGGGTTTTTCATATATTCCCTCTATCATTTTAAGGAAGTTCCCTTGTATTCCTATCTTTTGAAGTGTTTTCAACAGGAAAGGATGTTGAATCTTGTCGAATGCCTTCTCTGCATCAATCGAGATGATCATGTGATTTTTCTGCTTTGATTTGTTGATATGGTGTATTACATTAATTGATTTTCTTATGTTGAACCATCCTTGCATACCTGGGATGAATCCTACTTGGTCACAATGTATAATTCTTTTAATGTGCTGTTGGATACGATTTGCTAGAATTTTATTGAGGATTTTTGCATCTATATTCATTAGAGAGATTGGCCTGTAGTTTTCTTTTTTTTTGTAATATCTTTGCCTGGTTTTGGTGTGAGGGTGATGTTGGCTTCATAGAATGAATTAGGTAGTTTTCCCTCCGCTTCGATTTTTTTGAAGAGTTTGAGGAGAGTTGTTACTAATTCTCTGGAATGTTTGATAGAATTCACATGTGAAGCCGTCTGGTCCTGGACTTTTCTTTTTAGGAAGCTTTTGAATGACTGATTCAATTTCTTTACTTGTGATTGGTTTGTTGAGGTCATCTATGTCTTCTTGAGTCAAAGTTGGTTGTTCATGTCTTTCCAGGAACCCGTCCATTTCATCTAAATTGTTGTATTTATTAGCGTAAAGTTGTTCATAGTATCCTGTTATTACCTCCTTTATTTCTGTGAGGTCAGTAGTTATGTCTCCTCTTCCATTTCTGATCTTATTTATTTGCATCCTCTCTCTTCTTTTTGTCAATCTTGCTAAGGGCCCATCAATCTTATTGATTTTCTCATAGAACCAACTTCTGGCCTTATTGATTTTCTCTATTGTTTTCATGTTTTCAATTTCATTTATTTCTGCTCTAATCTTTGTTATTTCTTTCCTTTTGCTTGCTTTGGGATTAGTTTGCTGTTCTTTCTCCAGTTCTTCCAAGTGGACAATTAATTCCTGCATTTTTGCCTTTTCTTCTTTTCTGATATAGGCATTTAGGGCAATAAATTTCCCTCTTAGCACTGCCTTTGCTGCGTCCCATAAGTTTTGATATGTTGTGTTTTCATTTTCATTTGCCTCGAGGTATTTGCTAATTTCTCTAGCAATTTCTTCTTTGACCTACTCGTTGTTTAGGAGTGTGTTGTTGAACCTCCACGTATTTGTGAATTTTCTGGCACTCCACCTATTATTGATTTCCAACTTCATTCCTTTATGATCCGAGAAAGTGTTGTGTATGATTTCAATCTTTTTAAATTTGTTAAGACTTGCTTTGTGACCCAGCATATGGTCTATCTTTGAGAATGATCCATGAGCACTTGAGAAAAAGGTATATCCTGCTGTTGTGGGATGTAATGTCCTATAAATGTCTGTTAAGTCTAGCTCATTTATAGTAATATTCAGATTCTCTATTTCTTTATTGATCCTCTGTCTAGATATTCTGTCCATTGATGAGAGTGGGGAATTGAAGTCTCCAACTATTATGGTATATGAGTCTATTTCCCTTTTCAGTGTTTGCAGTGTATTCCTCACGTATTTTGGGGCATTCTGGTTCAGTGCGTAAATATTTATGATTGTTATGTCTTCTTGTTTAATTGTTCCTTTTATTAGTATGTAGTGTCCTTCTTTGTCTCTTTTAACTGTTTTACATTTGAAGTCTAATTTGTTGGGTATTAGTATAGCCACTCCTGCTCTTTTCTGGTTGTTATTTGCATGAAATATCTTTTCCCAACCTTTCACTTTCAACCTATGTTTATCTTTGGGTCTAAGATGTGTTTCCTGTAGACAGCATATAGAAGGATCCTGTTTTTTAATCCATTCTGCCAATCTATGTCTTTTGATTAGGGAATTTAGTGTTATTACTGTTTGGATAATATTTTCCTCTACCATTTTGCCTTTTGTATTATATATATCATATCTGATTTTCCTTCTTTCTACACTCTTCTCCATACCTCTCTCTTCTGTCGTTTTGTTTCTGACTCTAGTGCTCCCTTTAGTATTTCTTGCAGAGCTGGTCTCTTGGTCACAAATTCTCTCAGAGACTTTTTGTCTGAGAATGTTTTAATTTCTCCCTCATTTTTGAAGGATAATTTTGCTGGATATAGGAGTCTTGGTTGGCAGTTTTTCTCTTTTAGTAATTTGAATATATCATCCCACTGTCTTCTAGCTTCCATGGTTTCTGCTGAGAAATCTACACATAGTCTTATTGGGTTTCCCTTGTATGTGATGGATTGTTTTTCTCTTGCTGCTTTCAAGATCCTCTCTTTCTCTTTGACCTCTGACATTCTAACTAGTAAGTGTCTTGGAGAACGCCTATTTGGGTCTAATCTCTTTGGGGTGCGCTGCACTTCTTGGATCTGTAATTTTAGGTCTTTCATAAGAGTTGGGAAATTTTCAGTGATAATTTCTTCCATTAGTTTTTCTCCTCCTTTTCCCTTCTCTTCCTCTTCTGGGACACCCACAACACCTATATTTGTGCGGTTCATATTGTCCTTGAGTTCCCTGATACCCTGTTCAAATTTTTCCATTCTTTTCCCGATAGTTTCTGTTTCTTTTTGGAATTCAGATGTTCCATCCTCCAAATCACTAATTCTATCTTCTGTCTCTTTAAATCTATCATTGTAGGTATCCATTGTTTTTTCCATCTTTTCTACTTTATGCTTCACTTCCATAAGTTCTGTGATTTGTTTTTTCAGTTTTTCTATTTCTTCTTTATGTTCAGCCCATTCCTCTTCATGTCCTCCCTCAATTTATCGATTTCATTTTTGAAGAGGTTTTCCATTTCTGTTCGTATATTCAGCATTAGTTGTCTCAGCTCTTGTATCTCATTTGAACTATTGGTTTGTTCCTTTGACTGGGCCATATTCTCAGTCTTCTGAGCGTGGGCCGTTATATTCTGCTGCTGGCGTCTGGGCATTTAGTCAGATTTCCCTGGGTGTCGGACCCAACAAGGTTGTAAGATTTTTCTGTGAAATCTCTGGATTCTGTTTTTCTTATCCTGCCCAGTAGGTGGCGCTCGTGGCACACGTTTGTCTCATGTGTTTGGAATGGATCCCCCTGTCACCGATCTCTGCGGCCTGGGGATTTCCGATCCAATTCTCTCCGTTGGTTCAGGGGCCGCGCGTGGTGGGGGCATCAGCCGCCGCAGCTTGAGGGGACCCTGTGGCTGGTCGCCGGCTGCAATGGGCCCGGGGAATTCGCCACCGGACCAGGACGTCGCCCGCTGGGGGGGGGCACTGCGGCTTGGATAGCCTTCTGATCCGAGACTGGTAGCCGCGGACTCGAAGCTGAGACTCGAAGCCGCCCGCAAAAGAGGGGCGCCGGCCGCCTCGGCTTGGGAAACTTGCTTCTCCGAGACTCTCAGCCGGCCCGGGAAGGAGGGAGGGAGGAGCTCCGGCCGCCGCAGCTACCGCTGCTCAGGAAATCGCGCGCTGCTCAGGGATCTCACCGTAGCTGAGTCTCGCAGTCAGACTAGCCAGTCCAGACTGGGGTACGCTGTGTGTCCATTCTGTGCCGTAGCCCCGGGAGCTGTTCTGCACTGTTTCAGTTCCCCTAGTAGTTGCTTTGGAGGAGGAGGAAGTAAGGTGCATGTACCTTACTAAGCCACCATCTTGGCCCCCCTCTCTTGTCCCCACTGGTGATTCTTGACTCCTCTGCCACATGGCAAGGACATGGTGGCATCTGCGGGTCTCTCCCTTCTGCTCTGGTTCCGTTTTGGTTTCTTGCTTCCTTTGGCTTTCTCTCTCTCTGTAGTCATTCAGTTTATAAAGGAATCCCATAATAGGATTAAGACTCATCCTGAGTGAGGTGGATTACACCTTAACTGAAGTAGCTTCGTCAAAAGGTCCTATTTTTTAATGGGTTTGCATCCACTGGAATGGATTAGATCTAAGAACGTGATTTTCTGAGGTACCTACAGCTTCAAACACCACACTGGGTCCTTTTGGGATTCCAGGAGTGAAGGTGCCAGATGCTGCAGGAAATTGATGGTAGGTGCTCCCAATGGGTCAGCCTCGCCATAGCAGCCTTACGGAGCCCCGAGGCAGCTCAGGAGCTTTTTGGGAAAAACAAATACACCAAGTCTGGGGTTTGTGAAAGAGCCCCTAGGGTCTGGGTCTCCCATGCCTGGTGGTTACAGATACACAGCACCTTGTGCTTTTTAATTGACAGCAGGTCTTGTTCTTGCCAAATCAATACACTGAGCTTTTTTTTTTTTTCCTAAGCTTCAACACTTTACTGAATTCTCTTATAGTTTTCAGTTAGTTTTTCCATTTTATTCTCTTGAGAATTTACAGGATAAAATTATATCATCTACAAATACTAATGTTTTCCAAATTTTTTAATCTCTAGATTATTTCTCCCAGGTAACTGTTTTGGTTTGTATGTACAGTACGATATTTAATATTAATGCAAATGGTGAGCTTCTTTTTCTCTTTTCAGTCTTATTGGGAATGCCTCTAATATTCTAATATTTCCCATTAAGCACTATGCTGCCTTTTAGGTTAAATTAAATATATATATAATTTATATATAATATATATAATTTTTTAAGGAACTATCTGTTTATTGAGTTTAATTTTTTATGTTCAATTTTGTCAAGTGACTTTTCATCATCTATCGAGAATGACCATATAACTTCTTTTTATATTTAATGTATGTATGCATTTCTTTAAACTTTCTGTTTTTGTCACTAGATTTCATAATATTGAGCCATCTTTGAATTCCTTGAAAAAATCCACTGGGTCATGGAATATTCTGGAATATACACCTACACACACACACACACACAGATATAGGTATATACATAACTATGAATATATGTATACAAACTCACGTAATGATAGATATATATAACAAGTTAGAGGCATTTGTTATTATTGATCACTATTTGTCAGGTTTTTATATCAATTTTACTTATTTCATAAGAAGCATTTCCTCTGCACTGAAACAATTAAATAGCATTTGTACGATCTTTTCTTTAAAGATTGGCAGAATGATCCCTGTGAAACTATCTGGGCTTGGTGGTTTTGACTGGCTAGCTCTTTGACATTTTCCTTTACTTCCTCTATGGAATGCTCCTTTTAGATTTTATGCCTCATTTTGGTTCAAATTTGAAAATTTTTATTTTCCTAGAAAATTATCCATTTTATACATTTAAAAAAAAATGTTTACACACAGTTGGAAAATTATGTTACTCGTAGAAAATCTTCTGATTTTCTGCTTCTTTGATTATTTCCCCTGTGCAAATTTTTATGTAGTGTTATTGCTCTTCATTTTTCTTTCTTTATTATTTTTTCTGGTGGTTTAGCTCTCTTTTTTTTTTCAAGAAACATTTTTAAAAATGTATTTACTAGAGCTGTTTTCTTTTCTAACTTAAATCATGCTTTTATATTTAATAATTTATTTGACTTAAATTTTTTGATATTTTTAAGTCTGATATTTAATTAATTTTTATTACCATAAATATTTAAAGCGAAGATTTTTCTCTTAGCCCTGATTTTACTGTATCACATAGCATCTCTTCATATATAGCATTTTAATTACCTGTATTATTATTTTCTAGAAATTTTGAAAATAGTTTGAAGTTTTTCTCTGGCCCGAAAGTTGTTTCACAGAGAGTATATTATTTTCCAGGTGCAAGGGATCTTCTGCTTTTAGATTTTGAAATTAGTTTTCTTGATTGTTATCAGTGTTCTGCTCTTCAGATCTTCTTTAAGTTCAGGAAAATTTTATTGTGCTTTTTAACTATTTGTTCTCTTCCATTTTTGGGTTTTCTTTCTCAGGTCTCTAATTTTTTGTATTTTAAATCTCCTTCACTATTTTCTTTTTCTTTTATTTTCCTCTTTAAACTTTTGAGGAGATTTCTTAATGTCTATTTTATTTTGATTTTCTTATTCTCTGTGTCCTCTTGTCCCACTGTTAACTGCAGTGTCTAGTTCATTTATATCCCTTCCAATTATTTCTTCATTTCTGAAGAGATATGTTCTTATTTTTATCTCATGCTGTTTTTTCCAGTCTCTTTCTGAATTCCTGTCTTTTTCACTCTGCAGTTTTAAAATGTTGATTTCATCATAACTTTAAAAAATGCTGGTCAAAAAAATTTGGTAACCATTTTAATTTGTATGTGTGATTCGTAAGATTGCCATTTATTGATGTTTTGCTGCGACTATATTCCACGTCCATTCCCATGCATTTGTCCTCTTAAATTCTTTCTGTTGATACAGCCAGTAATTTGCAGGAGACCTTTGAGGATCCAAGACTCTCCTCTGCCAGAGTACCTGACAAATACGGCTATTCTGATGATTCCTTTTATAGCTCTTGTTCCTCTAGGAATCTCTAAGATTGCCCCTCAACACCCTAATTCTGACTTCTGTTGGTGCAAATATGGTGCTTGTGTCCTTCGTGTGAACTCAACTTTAGGATACACCTTTGCTTCTTGATGCTGCTGCTGAGCCATCTTGCCACTCTGAATACTTCTCTTCACGTTGTGTTGCTAGACTTCTTCCTGATAGCTACAGTTTGGGGCAGCCCTTATGTGTTTTTTTGTGGTCTTCCAATTATACAGTTCTTCCTTTTCCTGAAAATGGATTTTTTAGGGCTTCCTTTTAACTTCCTTGTTACTTTTGTAGATTTCCACAGAGAAGTATAAAGATGTTAAATTAATCAGCCAAGCACACACTACTAGTCAGTATGTGCTTCTAAAGAATTACAGCAGGGTTTGCTCAAATGTGGAAGTAAAATAATCTTCAGATTTCTCAAAAAAAAAAGTTGCTGTAAAAAATCAGAAAGACACTGACTTTCCCTTTTTTGCCTTCTGTTTCCTTAAAAAAAACAGTTTTAGTATTGGAGTTGTTGCTGGTATTTGGATATTCTAGGAAAAATCTTTCTATTATTATAATATCAAGATTTCATAATTTATTTCTATTTTAGAACCTATTTTAACTTTTAGGTTCTTTTTTCTTCTTTGTCATGTGCTCTTGGTAATACTGGAACAAACTGGTTCAATATGAATAAGATTTTTATGACTCTATTTTACACTACCCTCTAAGCTTTCTTGCAACTTTTGATAGTGCAAAATATGTCAATGAGCACTGAGGGAGAAATGACTTTGTTATATTAATAAACTATTTAGAGTTTAGGAGAAGTATTTATACCATCTTATGTTTGTGCTTCTTTTAGTTGACAAGAAAACACACAGATTCTGTTCTGTTTGAAGTCTAATTTCTTAGTCTGTTTTTATAAACCCAGGCATCAGAAAATGATATTTTGCCTGAGTAATTAATCAGTAGTTTTAACCTGCTTTAATTGATAAATTAAAATAATAAATGATTTAAGGCCAATTGTTCATTAAATCTTACTCCTTTTTGTTCATTTTTGGTAGTAACAGAATTTAAATGTCTTGAATTAAGATTATGGGTGAAGCTTCAAAATTAATTTCCCTCTTAAAATGCAGGTTTTGGCAGCAGGCAGAAAATAAATCAATTGAAGTCAGTGTTCCAATACTTTAACTCCATATACAGTAGCAAGTTAGTGGAGCTGACAGCTTTTGAATGATAGTAGCTGATTATTTAAGTCACCCAAGATGGTTTGATGTACTATTATTTCCAGAAGGAGTTGGAGATAGCAAGTGCCAAGGCAACAAGCAGTCAAACGAAAACATAGCTATTTACTTTCCAATAATTATTATCCTCTAGCCAGGCTGGAACTTGATTGATCCAGTATAGAAGAATATCTTTTTGTATGGATTTCTTCCAAACCTAAAAACATCATGATTAAATAAATATTGCTGTAAATCATTTTCTGGACATCATTAGAAGAAATAGCAATGATTATTTTGTTCTTAGTATGTCAAACTAAATTTATACAAATCTTAACCAATACCATCCATCAATTCATTTATCCTTTCTTTCATTTCCTTCTCTTTTCTTAGTCGTTTCTCTGTTTTTAAAGATTGCAGTTAATTAGAAGCTTTTTACATGATAATTGATTTATTAAAGAATTTAGCTAATAATTCTTTCACAGCTGTTAAAGACAAAATCTTTTTTGTCTAGGTAAATATAACAAGTATGATGAAATACTTAGGATAAAAAAAAGTTTCTATAAATTGAAGAAATAAAGCAATCAAGATATTTAAATTCTATTGAAAGATTGTTTTTTCTGAGGACCTCAGGTCTTTCAGACATCATCTCCATGTAGACTGTGTTAAAAAAATAACAAAATCACAAATATATAACTCTAAAATATTAGGAACAAAATTTAAATTATGGGAGAGGAAATTTTATTGTTTTCTGATTTCCCCCCTAATTTTGCTCCAGTTCTTGCTATCCTAGGTTTTTTAATTAGCCCCTTTACCGGTTCTGACCTAAAGTCTATAAAGCCAGACAGATTTGTCTTTATAACCTTGGTCCCTCTCTACTACTACCGTCTTACCTCCTTCCTTCCCAGCCACCTACTGAGTGTCCACCAGAAAGACAAAATCTTGTGTAGTTTTGTTCCCAAGTATTACATTATTCCTGGAATGCATAGTTAGTTGAGGAAATTCTAAGTACTTTCAAAGACTTAGTAATCCTTAAACCATCATCGTGGAAGGCACATATTTTCAGAGTTCAAAGAATGGACAAATGACAAGGGTGATGGAAGTACAACTGAATACTTGAGAACATTTAGAAGCAATTGATGGCATGCTTATGGTCAAGTCAGTTGATTTTACTTCTAGATAACTTTAGTGAGACTGGATCTATTCAAGGGCTACTACAGGTAAAAGAAGGGGTAGGGATGTGTGTGTGTGTTTGCACATGATTATTATAGTAGTGGGAATTTGGAGACAATGGAAAAATCAGATGAGAAGGATAATGGAATGCTGGGACAAATTAAGGGAAATCTGGAAAGACTCTGGTATAGATGGAAATAAACTCCCAGATGACTATTCACGGCAACTCCATGATTATACTAGGTGGAGAGTAAGGGTCTCTTCAAACAGAGGGAGGCCCTGGACAAAATATTCCAGGCAGAGTTGCATCACAACTGGAACAACCCATAATAGAACCAGTGATTCTCCATTCAGGATGACTCAAACCAGCTTGTATTATTTAAGGTAATACTAGTTAGTGAGACATAAGCCCTCAAATCTCTGTGTCTTACTATAATACAAGTTAACTTATCTTAATATAATAAAGTTTAAAAGTCCAGTGTGAGTGTTCCTGATTGGGCAGTTCTCCTCCAAGTGGCAGTTCAGGGCCCTAGGGCCTTTTCATCTTGGGGATGGCATCTTCCATGCTCTCTTGCCTTTCTGCATCAAGCTGTAGAAGAAGAAAGAACGTCGAATTCCTGTGTGGGCCAGGCTTACATCACTCCTGCTCACCTCCAGTTTGCTGGAGTTCATTCACACAGCCCCACCTGACTGCAAAGAAGAGTGGGGAAATATAATGTGTGCCCAGAAAGAAAGGGGAGAGGATTTGTTGAACAGCTGGCCAGCCTCTTCTAGCAGAGAACTTGAAGCTTTGTTGTCACTTTCTTGTGTTGGGAACTGCACAGTTATAGGGTGAGGATATCTGTTGGTGTCTGTTAACAATTGATTTTTATTAACTGATGACTCGTAACTTTTTATGCTTTCCAGAAGGAAGAACGATGCTAACATCTTCCTTTTCAAGGGGTTAAAATGTTCGTACAGTATCAGCAAGTAATATCACAATGAATCTTTGTCTGATTGAAGCAGAAGCTTATTAAAATGTAAGGTGGAAATGGCTTTCACAAAGCTGTGCAGTCCCCTGAGTGTAAATCCAGCACACTATGCTTTGTACAGTATGCACAGGGTTGTACTGTAAAGTGTCTGCTGAAATGCTGGAGAATCAAAAATTGTTTCCCTTTTCTGTCCATTAAGAGATAAAGCAAGGGCAAAGGAATGTTTGCAGCTTAAATTTGAAATGAGATGAAGAGTAGATGCGCCAGAGGTCGTTCCAGATGACAGAAGCTGCAAAGCAAAAGGTTTTAGTATCAAGAGGGGTGAGATTATATGGAAAGGCATTGAGGAGGTCAGAGTAAAGAAAATGATGGAGCCTGAAGGGTAGAAGTGGAAGACAAGTCTCACTTAGGCTCCACCTGTTAGTTTGTAGCTGGGGTGGACATACCAGTGCTCCCTACTGGCCATCCATCCTCCCAGCAGCTTATGGTTGGTCCCACACATGTCCCAAGCATGGCCACACACATATTTATATGTTGGTCCCACATGGACTGAAATGGTTGTTTTTTATTCATCAGAGACCAAAACAGGATTAAAAAAATACTTATTCCTTAGTATGACTTTTTAGTTGATCTCTGAAAAGCAAGAATCTGAACTCTATGAAAAATAATTGGGAAATCATGAAAATGACACAATGAAGTGGTATTTGGGACTAGAAAAAATGGTACAGGATGATATCATACTTAAATAAAATTATTGAATATCATTTAGTTCCTGGAGATGCATTGGTGAATAATCTGTTATACTCTAATAGAGTTCATAGTTTAGGGAGGAAGTCATGTGTTCACCAAATAGTCGGACAGGGATTAATTCATTAATCAATCTGAGGGAGACATTGAGGGTGCTGAAGAGTGTATCGCTGGAGGATGCAAGCAAGGCTGGGGGAGGGGTGTTTAGAAAATGCCTTTCCCAAGAAAGTGATGTTTAAGCCAAGCCCTGAAGGCTGACAGGGAGTTGGTGGGTTAGGCAGTGGGGGCAGTGGAAAGGCACACCAGGAGGAAAGAACAGTAGGTGCTAAGGCCAGGGCACCTCAATGGGGTGAAGCTGCTAGAGATCTTTCCTACCTGTAAAAAATTAAACTCTCAAAGGAAAAGGGACTACAGGAAGGGACTGGTTGCAGCTGAGCTGAAAAGGCACTGAGGAAAAAGAAAGAGCTTTGGGGGATTTGAAATGATAGTGAGTAGGAAACAGGGAAGGGAAGTTGGCAAAAGTAAATTAAACTTCGATAGAGAAGATTTCTATTTCATATAGGTAGTTTCCTAGGTAGGGTTATTTCTGTGCCAACTTTTACTACCTACCACTACCACCTGTATTTTTAGTGAAGGTTTTAATATTTTTGCAAAAAAGGTGTCTTTTTGTGAGTATTAAATTAAAACAGAGGTACACTTTTCCCAGAAAATGTTTGGGATTTGGGAAGTGCTTAATGCAGTTAACCCTGTTGTTACTGAACTAGTTGGTAGTTTGCTGTGAGCATCAAATGGGATGGTATTTGTGAAATTCTCCTAAGCAATCTGTGCTTTCATTCTCATACTGGTCCTACTGTAATGACTGGATTAAGTGGTCCAAAGAGGACAACTGCATTTCCCTGCATGCTGATTACCTTTGGAGTTCTGGGAATGAATCCTGATTTGATTGCTTCATGGTGGAAGTGATTTAGGGACATGGAAAATGACTTTCTCGTTCTTGCTTCTCTAACCCGTTAAAGGTGTGAATAAACAGATGTGTGATCAGGTTTTCCTGGCAAAGTGGTATGGGAAAGTTCTCCTTTCCTTATGGAAGCATCATGTGGTGTTCTCATGTTTATCTTGTTTAATTCTGAAATGGTTGGTGCATAGCCCTGTGGCGTTTACATTACATCTGGAAGATGTGTAGCTTTACTTCATGGGAAGGAACGAAAGGATGGTGGGTGGATTAATCTGTTTGTAATTACAGTGAGCATTTACTTGAAAAGACCAGCATAAATATTTGCATTCAGTGGCCAGATTAATTAAACTCAGCTAGGTTAATTAAATATAGTTTGTTCCTATAAAACCTAAGTATCTTTAATACTCTTGATTTTTGCTGTAAAGCTTATGATAAGAGACAAATTTTGAATATGTCTTTCCCCCTAAAATGCATTATAAGGAAACTTAAAAACTGCAGTTTTCAAATCTTGCCACCTTTCCCCCCATAGCTTTATTCACTTATCAATACATTTTGGCATCTTTCTTCAGGAACAGGAGTGTTGTTTTTTTTTTTTAACTGATACAGTTTTAAAAGCATAATTTCCACGAAGTTGTTTATCCTTTCTAGTTTCTACACCTCAGGTAGTGTGAGGTATCCATGGAAACTGTCTAGCCTATATTCAGTGCACTGGACAGCCTTCCCACACAGGTCAAGACGAAAGCAGTACCAGAGACTAGCTCAATTTATCGTGCCTTAAACATTAGGCAGTTTTAACAAGAAATTGGCTCCTAATTGATGCATACAATCTCATATTTAATTAGCAGTTTGGGCTTCTCTGCATTTTACTGACAGTTGTAACATTCAAAACATCTGCCATTATAATACATCTGTTGCACAGATGCGCTTAAATGCAAGAACTTTTGGCAAATAGCAGTAATGGCTTAGCTGTTTAACAAAAATCTGGAGAGATTGATATTATATTCTTTAAGATGAATCCTTTAAAATCATCAAGGGATAATTTTTTTTTTTACCAATGTTGTGATTTTAGTTTATTTTCATATAACACCTTTGTTGAGGTTTAATTCACATACCATAGAATTCACCCTTTTAAAGTGTATAATTCCATGGTTTTCAGATTTCACAGATTTGCAATAAACACTATTTAATTTTTGAACATTTTCATCATCCCCCCAAAGAAGTCCTGTACCATTAGTAGTCACTCCTCATTGCCCCCACTCCCAACCTCTGGCAACCACTAATCTACTTTCTGTCCCTATGGATATGCTTATTCTGGGTATTTCACATAAATGGCATCCTACAATATGAGGCCTTTTGTGACTGCCTTCTTTCACTTAGAAAAATGTTTTCAGGGTTCACCCATGTGGTAGCATATGTCAGTATACTTCATTCCTCTTAATGGCCAAATAATATTCCATGGTATGAATATGTATCACATTTCAGTATCACTGAGATGATTCTTTTCCTGCTCTTCTTCAGATTACTAATTCAAAACATCTGGTTTACCTCAAATCAAATTTATTGACGATTTTAAGCTTTCTTTCAGCCTGAGAAAGGTTTGTCTTGCTTCTTTCAGAAGTGCATATCAGTAGGTGATTCACAAGCCTTTGACAAACAGTACAAACACTTAGTTCCCCTGCACCTCCACGCAGCTGTACTCCTATAACTGCACATGTGCTTTGCATGCTATTCAAAGTCAAGTTTTATGTTATTAGTGTCCTGCTTTCTCGTTACAGTTCTAGATGGAGTAAATAGCAAAATTGCTGCTGTGACCTATGCCACAAGGAATTGAATTGATTTTCAAAAGGGTGTTCAAAAAAATGATCATAAACCTATTCAATAACCTACTGAAAAAGGCTTTTTCTAAAGAAGGCATTTGACACTAGGTCCCTTGAATCTGCATGGATATCTCAAGGTTTATTTGAACTAAGACCCCTTTTACGACTTGGTAATAGTTTTGTTGGTGCTTTGGAATGTTGTTGAATATTTAAGAAATTCCTGATTTCCACCAGTTTCAGGTCATTATCTCTTGGTTTTCACCATGGGATTATTTGGAAAATAGGTTTGTATAGAACACAATTAGGAGTTCATGAGAGAGTTGTTAATTGTTTACAGTTGGCACAAAATATGATCTCATGGACAAATTGTTGAAAAAAATTATCAAAATTAGATTCATATCATGAGAATACACAGTAAGGAAATAAAATGATTTGTGTTTCATGAAGAAAACAGTAAAATATGTTTATCTCTAATAGAGATAAAATATGTATATCTTTAATTTTATCTTTTAATAATAATTATGACATACCCAAACATAACATTTAAAAAAGAATAGCAACTTTGTATCTTTTTGCAGTTACGTATTCACATAATATCAGAAATTATGCCCCTGAGTCAAATCATTGCTTGAAGCATGGCATCAAGGTGGTCTCTGAAAATTCTATTTTATCAGACATATTGTAGCAAAGGAAAGAACTTGGACAGTATTTTTGGTATATCAGTGTATTCTCTGGCTTAGGGTACATCTACAATCATTAACACTTTATCTCTAAATCTTTCAGACTGAATATAGGAGTTATTTATCTTTACTTCTCAGTGTCCCAACATTTTGCTCATTGGATTCCAGCACAGTTTCCTTCTTTCAGCCATAGAGCCATGGAGAATGAATTTACGTTCTAAAAATATTTAATATACCATTAATATTGAACATAAGTTAAATTTTTGCTGAAGTTATGAGAGGATATACAACATATAACAGCAGTAATAGAGTGGATGGCACTCAGGGCCAAATTTTATTGGTAAATATAGTGATTTATCATTCAGAATAATTAATTCTTCCATCTATTTAAGAAATACTTATTAAGCTTCTAATGTGCCAGGCTTTGCACTAGGCATTTCTTTTGGCCAATGGTTGGCCAAAAGAAAAAAAGAAAAAAGGCATAGTCTCTGTCCTCATAGCACTTAAAATCTAATAGAAGGAGATAGAAGCCATTCAGAAATTCATATAAATAAAAATAAAACCACATGATGAACTACATGATATTATGAGAAGGTTTAATGAGAACTGACTTGGTAAGATTAAAGAGAATGACTCTTAGGAAGATATGGTTGAGCTGAGATCTAAAAGTTGAGGAGGGGTTAACTAAGCAAAGCTGGCAGTGATGGAGGAACTGAAAGCAAAGCTGGCAGAAAGGATTATCATCTGCTAATGTGTTAGGGCAGAAAGGAACAGACTGAGATACTGAATGGCTTGTACAGCAGGAAGAGGATGTCGCTAGATTAGGAGAACTAGAATGACTAGAGTTCAGGATTTGCAGATTTGGGACTGTGCATCTCTACCTAAACTATGCTATGGATTTTGTCATTATTCAGAGAGAGGTAGAAAGCAACAGAACATCCTGTGCAGGAAGCTGCCATCATCAAGCTTAATTTTTTGCAATTTCTAAAAACATAATATTTAGTTCATATAAAGAATTTGGACAATGAATTTTTAATTATAAAGAATAATAATGTAATGGTAACCCATGGAACTCCCAGCTGATTGATGAATGAAAACATTACATGTATTCTCTGGCCTCTCCTTCTAGAGGCAAACAACAGCTCACATTTTTAATTCCACATTGTATGTCTTTTAGGACTTACTGTTTATTTCTTTCATCATTGTTTCTAAAATTCATCAAGGTTATTGTGTGTCAGTGTAAAGCTTTGCTTCATTCATGTTCGCTACTCTGTAACATTCTACAGTGGGCTTACGCCACCATTTATTTCTTCATTTTCCTGCCAGTGGACATTTGGGTTGATTCCAAGGGTTTTGTGTTTTGTTTTGTTTAGTTTTTTGGCTATTTGGCTGTTGCTATCAATATTAATATAATGTTCTAGGATGTAGCACTGCATATTTTCTAGTGGACCTGTTTCCCTGGGAATGGAAATGCTAGGTGGGAGCTTATATTAACATGCTTTCCAAAGTGGCTGTATAAATTTTCATTCCACCGTTGATTTACAGCCTATCCAGTCCTTGGTATTGTAAGTCTTCTTAAGTTTTTCAGTTTAGTGGGTGTAAAATGATATTTCATTGTAGTCTTAATTTATATTTCCTAATTCCCCATAAGGGTGAACATCTTTTCATGTTTATTAGCCAGAAAGTGATTCTTACATGAAATGCCAGTTCATCTCTTTTGATCACTTTTCTATGAGATTGTTATTATTTTCTTATTGAGTTGTAAGTATTCTTTGTATATTCATATATTATGAAGTTAGTCCTTCATTTCGCAACCCTCTGAAAACTCAGTTGAAAATGGGTCAGAGGGACACTAACTAAAAATGGGAGACTAGTTAGGAAGCCCAGTTTTTTCTATTCCACAGTCGTTGCATCATAATAACTTTACAAATATATTTAATGTTTTTTCTTATGTCAAAAATAAATACTAGTAGGGCAAATGGAACCTTTCTCAAAGATTGTAGAACACTGGTTTTCCTTCTCACACTACGTTCCTCTAACTGACTTCTAAAGAATTGACTTCTAAAGAATTCTTCATACATAAACTGGGGTTACTTGAAATTTATCTACATGTAGGTGTTATTTTAAATGAAACTGTAACATGCTGATCAAGTTAGTGTCAAAATAATCTACAAAATTAATGCCCTTTTTCATCTACCTTCTCTTAAAACACGGTAGATGGTTGGAAATGGATATTGTTGTCAGCTGCTATGGCCATAACTGTCTTCCTGGCCCTGGGCATGGTAATATCCCGTGTATGACATCAGTTGTGCAAGTCTTCCCCAAACTGAAGTTCATTTTCCTTAAAATAAAGTAAGATATTACAATAGCTATTTATTTAGCACTTATGGGCTAAGTACATAAAGGATTTCAAATTTAATTTCTAATCCTTAAAATATCTTTGTAGTGAGGGTGTTCTTATCCACAGATGGGGAACCTGAATCTCAGGGCGGTTAAATAGAATTCTTGAGATAACTAAGCCAATAAATGTCAGAACCCAGATCTGAAACAGCTACACTGGTCTCTGGAATATTATCATTTACACTGCCGGGAACTTTCATAAAGTGAGCTTATTACGTGCTGAAATGTGTGTAGATATATCTCATTTAATTCTAAAGCGCATCCTTTGAAGTTGTGCTATGCAGAGATCCTTCTTACTCTGGAGGCTCCATAATATTTCTCTTCTATCTGAGGAACTTCTGACTTTATACTTCAGGTAGTGAAAGTTGTCTTCATATTTTTTTCTCAAAATATTTGCATCGATTGATATGTAATACAAGTGCCAGTTTTCCTTTCCCTGTAAAGGGCAATCTTTAATATTATTAGGAAAAAGGATGTAATTTCTCTCTCTGTATATAAGAGAAAGATATTACAGTTTCAAACATACAGTACTGAACAGGGATTTTTCTACTTTTATGAAATGGGATTTTGATTAAAACATGGCTTTTCCAGGGTCCATACATCCCCTCAAACCAGCACACTAAGCAGAATGTATTATTGAGCTATGTACCTCACTGTGCCATCTCTCAGCATCACAGAGTCTTTGCAGAATCTTTGAAATTACCACTTGAAATTTCTTCCTCCCACCCAGGGGGGTTGGAGAGTGTGAGTGCACATGCTTGCATTGGCAGTGTTGATTCCATTTTTTTTTCCAATAAGAAATTGTACTCTAATAGGTTTCTATACTATATGCCAGGGGATTATGGGCTTAACTTTAGTGGTTTTGCACCATTGCGGTATAATTTTATGAGGTGGCAATTTATAATGTATGAATCTAGTAGTTTTGCTTCAATAAGGAATTGGTATTGAAAAATTATCTGCTTATCTCTTGCTTATTTTTTCTTCTTTCAGTTCTTTATCTTTATGTTCTGGAGATCAGGTGGAGATTGTTTAGTCAGAACTCTACACGAGTACAAGCAATAAAATCCATTATCAAGTACTGGTAGTGAGTGATTGTGTAAGTTCTCTAGCCCTGAATTTAAATAGACCCTCTATTTAAAATGGTTAAAGTATAAGAATCTGCTAAGTTTGATATTGGTCAGCATGCTTCCTAAAATTCATATATCAAGAGGCTTTTATTATTTCCAAAAGAAAATAAATGCAATTTCCATTTATGGGGCACAAGCTTATCCCATAACAAAGCATTCTTAGCAAGCTTACGTGTCTTGAGACTAGGATGTTTGATTAACCCTGAATGATTAGTGAAGTCACTTTTCTCCAGCAGCATCATCAAGTGTTTAAATGTCATCATTTATTATTTAAACATTTAAACTGCACAGATGGAATCAATGGCCTGGAGAGGAATATTTGTCTTCAAAAACAATTCTATATGTTTCAATTCTGTATATTTGAAAATCATTTTAGTGTATATTGCAGAATTGTTTTTCATTCCTGCTTTCCTAATTCCTGACCCATGATTGAAATGTCATAAATTTATAATGAATAAAAAATGGAAGGAAGGAAGATAGAAGTTCCCTTTGTAATATATGAATAAATGGTTTTAAAACTTTCTACTAGGGCTGGCCACAGTGGCTCAGCAGGTAGAGTTCTCTCCTGCTGTGCTGGAGACCTGGGTTTGATTCCCAGTGCCTGCCCACGCAAAAAAAGAAAAGAAAAAAAAAGACTTTCGACTGCCTTTTTTTCCATAAGGCCCTTTACTAGAATTGTATGTTTTTCAGGATTATAATTGTATCATTGTGTTGATGAAGAGTCTCTCTTAAATCTATATAACGACTTCTCTTTGTGTTTCTCATCTTAGGAAAGGAGGGATAAAAACCCTGTAGGAAGGGAATTGTTTTGCAACCTTGGGACTCAGAAACCAAGACTTTAAAACCTTTAGACAGCTGGGCTGTAGGAGATTGGCCACATTTTCCCAAAAGAGTCCCTGAAGATGTAGTGGATGACAATGTAGACCTACTATCATTCCATTAGTATACATTTGTTGCAATAATCTATTTTAAATAAAAAATGTATCTTTTTACCCCTAGGCATTCAAATGAGGAAAAATATCTATTCAGATATGTTAAACCCAAAGATTAGGAAAACACCAGTTAGGCTGATAGCAGATTTTAACGTTGAATTGAGAATACGTGGATACTGTGGGTGCACGCAGTCACCTCTTTGCAGATCTTGGCCAAGCTAATAACTAATTAATAACTAATCATTAGTCTTTCAGGGAAGATCCTAAATTTAGCTTCCTTTATTTGTAATTTATACAATTCTGAATTTCCAGTTGAGGACTCCATTTTCTAGGATTCCGGTTTGCGGTACCAAATTTTGACGATGTCTTGATCGTATTGTCTACAATGGAAAAAGATTACTTTAGTGTGTCATTTATCCAAGGGGAGGGGAATGAATGTGTAATCAGTACTTCAAATGTCACATTCTTCTATTCTTCACTGTGGCTGCTATTAATCCCTGTTCAAGACAGACTTGCGTTTTCTTGAAAAATCAAAGAAAACCTTTTATATTCATGCTAAATTAATACTTTTTATTATATTTTCCTACCATGAAAAGCAATAATGGCTGAGCATCTTAGTTTTTGATACATTGGAATTCATATAACAGGGAGTAGCCAAGAAAAAAAAAATTCTCCCCAGACATTTGCAAACTGTCAGCGTGACTTCTCTGGCCACAAAAGATGTCTTTTTATGGAGATATTTTATTGTAATTTCAGAAGGTAGTTGTTAGTTATCTTGGCTACACATCTTTAGCACATCTGGGAAGTGTTCACATGAAGACATTGGATAAAAGCTATGTCTGGTGGACTGAAATTGACTCTGATATTGAAAAGACTATAAGGACATTCCTTACTACTTGGCCTAATCCAACAAAGGCAGCTTCCATGGGGGAGCCTTGTCAAGAATTCATTTTGATTTGAATAACCAGTACAGAAATCAAGCTTCTCAACTGTGGTGGAATTCTTTCAGAATGGCTTAATGTGCTTTTAGGTCTTTCCCAGACTTTTATCCCAGCTATTATAGGTCTGAGACCGTTATTTATAACCCAGGCACTAGCATTTCCGACAATGGTCCTCCAATTCCTCTGAGTTAAAGGGATTTGTAGAAGTGACTCCTGTCTGAGCTGGGACTGTTATACCCCATCTCAGATTGGGCAAACCACTGAGAATGCCCCAAGGCCAGAGGGGACATAGCCCTGGCCTGTCATCCCTCCAGAAATGTTTCAGTTTTCTCAAAAATAATATCATGCAATGGGCTCACTTAAGCAATGGGAATTTATAAGCTCATGGTTATGAGGCTAACAGGAAGTCCAAGTCATGATGTCATCAAGGTGTTGCTTTCCTGCCTGAAGACAGGCAGTCTGGGGCTGGCTGCAGGTGATCATGGTCTGTGGCTCTTCTGTCACAAGCCAGGATACGTGCCCTTAATAGGATTAAGACCTGTCCTGATTGGGTTGGGCTAACCGAAGTATTATCTCATCCAAAGGTCCTACTTACAATGGGTTCACACCCCCAGGAATGGATTAAGTTTAGGAACATGTATTTCTGGGATACATGCAGCTTTAAACCACTACGGGTCAGAACTTGATGTTTGACAACAGAAATTTGTCCTGCTGAAATTAGAATGACACAACATCTGAAGGTTTTGTCTTTGCCAAAAACTATAATGTTTGAACCAGGGTAGAATTTCTTTTCCACCTTAGTTGAAGTTGAGATCCACTTTATATAGTGGAGGGTACACATGGTTTGGGGTGAATTCATCATATTAGCTCACAAGGTGTTTTTCCAAGGAATGCTTAATAGCAGAGAAAAATAGGGTTTACAGGCAATTTATCATTTATTATTTTTGTCATTTACTCAGTTGTGCATTAGGAAATTTTCTGTATTTGGTATAAAGCAAGATGATGTGTACAAAAACACTGTGTAACTTGTAAATTGTTCCATGAGTGTGTAATATAAGTGCTAACAAGAATAGCATCATCTAACACCTGTAGCACTTATTCCATTCCAGGCATTGTTCTAAGTACTTTGTGCATTTTTACCTATTTAATCATCACAGCAACCCTATGAAGGGTACTATGAATATTCCATTTTACAGTGAAGGAACTGAGGCATAGAGCAAAGGTTCCTCAGTTAGTGTGTGGCATAGAGGGGATTTTAACCCAGGCCATGTGGCTTAGGTTTTGGGAACAGAGATATAGGAGCCCTCCTTCTATGGCCTTCTAAGTATCACATGGTTAGAAAATATGTGGTTCTAACTAGGCTGGCACAGATTATAAGAAGACTGTTGCTTATCTAAGTTTGATGCTTGTGAATCTGATGAGGACCTGTGGCTTTTATTTTATATGCTTATAGAGAATTTGCCAATTATGACATATGCAGCTTGTTTAACTTCGTATGACACTGTTCTGATCTAAGGTCATTTGTAAACAGCTTTCTTCTGGCAATATAAAGGGCATCTTTTTTTTTCTTAACAGAATAACACAGTTTTCTATCATTTCTCCTGTTTTAAAAAATAAATAAACTATTGTTACTTTATCTCTGGGGTGAGTCCTTAGAGTATTGTGATTAAAAGGCTCTCTCACAGAAAGTAAAAAGTTAGCTGAATCACAAGAATCAAGTCTAATCTCATGACAGGTTCTCTTCTAGATAGCAGCTCTTGAAATTTTTTAGAAATTATGTAATTTCAAAAAAAAAACCAACCTGGACTTTCACATTTGTCAGCTTTATTCATTACAGATGTGCCAACTCTGTCTCATGGGGTTAGAATGAGAAGTAATACATTGGTCTTTAGCAGGGGTCATGACTAATACAACAAACTGGGCTGCCCTTAAAGGAAATTTGGTGCTTTAGCTGCTTCAATTACTGTGATCTCACATTTTTCTCCTCAACTCAAGACTTCAATCCCATAGTTTGTGGATCTGAAAGTTCTCTCATAATCTCTCCTTCTGCTATGAAGATACACATAGTAAAATAAGGAGATACACAGTAAAATCCTGTTCACATCCAAAGATATGCCTTGTTTTCTTTATTCCTTACTTTGTGGAAAGATCATTCCTTGAACAGAAGAAATTAGCTGACTCCAAAGAGTCTTCTCTTAAAAAAAATGATGATTTTCATTCTTTTATATCTTCTGTAGGTGTCTCACTTAACTTTTATAAGGAAGTAGTATTGTTTTATTGGTCGAATAAGCTCTTTACTTCACTCTTTCTTCCAATACTAGTCCTTGCCTTTACTTACCTGTGTGAATAAATACTAGAGGAAGAAAATTTGAAATGTGAAGAAATAATAAATGTCCATGTTCTAAAATATAAGTATCAAAGAAAATAATGTTGCTACAGGATAAGCAACTCCAGGCACTTTCAAGTTACTATTAAAGGTCTGGGCACTCTTATAGGATATGACATAAAATAGGACATATTTGTTGGGCACTGAGTCTGCATAAGACAGAAGACAGCTCTGCCCCGGTGATAATGTGGGTTAGTCAAAGAGATGGATGTAAGGCCTCCTCAGAGTTGATGGGTTCTTCTTATACACATCAGTGGTGAATATTATATATCTCACTTATTGAACCCCTTAGTATAAACACTCTGAGAGGAACCTTATATCTTAATCACTTAGGATAGTGCCTAAAACACATAGGAATTTAATGAGTATTTGTGGGATGAACAAGAAAGGTAGGGAACATCCATTAATAAGATGGAAGAAGACCATTTCCTGCAGAGAATGTGATGAGAGCAAAGAGAAGAACTTAGAAAGCTGTGGTTGAGAAATTGTCACATTTTTCAGTTCAGTTGAAATGTAATGCACGAGGGCACTGTTAAAGGCAATTGAAAAGGTGCCAACAAATCATTGGCAGGTTGAGGGGTTAGCAAATAATTCCCTAAGTTTGGAGACTGTTTTGGTTTGCTAAAGCTACTGGAATGCAATATAACAGAAATGGATTGGCTTTTATAAAGGGAATTTATTAAGTTACAAGTTATAATTCTAAGGCAGTGAAAATGTCCACATTGCAGGACCAACAACATGATACCTTCTCAGAGGAAAGATTGCTGGCATCCAGGGTTCCTCTGTCACGTAGGAAGAAACATGACAACATTTGCTGGTCCTACGATCCAAAAAATGCATACATGCATTTTTTCTCTCTCTTTCATGAAGGACTCCAGGGAAGGATTAAGACCTACTTGAATGGGTGGGGTCGCATCTCCACGGAAACAATCTAATCAAAAGGTCCCACCCAACAATAGACCTGCCCGTACGAGATTGGGCTAAAAGAGCATGGCTTTTCTGGGGTACAACATAACAGCTTCAAACCAGCAGAACCTAAGCTACCAGAATGAGTTGACCTCTTCTGAAAATAAATTGAAATCAAGAGGAAAACATGTTTAGAAGAGAAGGAATATTTCATTTGGACCATGTTTAGTTTTAGGTGCTATTAGCAGCTCCAAACATAGATATGGACTCTTAGAGGAAACAGAATGGGAAGTTCAGGGAATGGAGATCAGAGCTGGAGGAAACACATTTGGCAGTCAGACCTGCAGATGTGGTTTGCTAAAACCAAGGTTGGATTAAATTGCTGATTTGAGGAGGGAAGACACAGAGAGGTGCACAACAAGAGAACTGAGGTATTAGGGTGGAGGTGGAGCTGAAGCCAGGCAGGGGGAAATGCCCTGGATTTTGCAGCCAGAATTGAGTTGAGGCTTCTTTCTACCACTTGTTAGCTGCATGAACTGCAGCCAATTACTTAAGCTCTTAGGCCACAGTTTCCTTATCTGGAAAATGGAAAAAATGCTTCAGTAGTTGTGCTAATTTAAGTATTTTAAACAAGATTCTTTTAAATGGCATTTTTAAATCATTCTTTTCTAGTAAAATAATAACCAGTTAAAGATTTTTAGATTTAAAAAATGAAGATTTCGGGTTGTCATCTATGTTTTTTATCTGTGTAACACACAATGATATTGCAAATATATTATTTTTAAAAAATGTCTTGTAGTCAGTAAAAAATATAAGACGTAGGAATTTTTGTATTAAATGTGTTACAGACTAATGCACTGTGTTCACCCCACTGTCTTCCAAATAAAGCATCTTGGAATTTAAATGTGATTCATTCTGTCTTATCAAGCTTAATTATTTGAGTACTTGCCATACACCTAGCACTTTCTAGCTCTTTTTTTTTTTTTTTTTAACATGGCCAGGCACCAGGAAATGAACCCGGGTCTCCAGCATGGCAGGTGAGAACTCTGCCTGCTGAGCCACCATGGCCCACCCTCTAGCTCTTTTTAATTAAGCTACTACAACTAATGTTTGCTTTCCAGTTCTTAGGGTGTTTTTTATTCTGTATTTTCTTTAGGTACCCCTACTATTCTTAACAATTCTGGGACTCTCAGCTTTTGAAACAACCATAAATTTATAGCATTCATGATTTTTCTAGTATATTCTATTGAAAATAGTATATGTTATTTCTGGGAGATATCAATTTCTCATTATTTTATTGGAAGGGATTAGCAGAGTTTTGCTTCAGGAGGTATTATGCGGTATAACATTTATTTTTCCAGGTCCCAGCATGATCTGTAAAATGCATTTTAAACTGATGTTTTAATAAATTGACACTTTTCACTTTTATTAGAAAAAGGACACAGTAACTAACACTTAACTTATCCTTTATGTTAGGGTAACACATTAAGAAAAATACTCCTAAATCGATACTTTAAAGGCGATTATGGAGTTGGTATCAATGGACATCTATCAGGAACCTATGGTAAAACTGCACAAGCAGGAGGTAAGATGTCATTTTTTTCTCATTTTAGGAGTCTCATGACATATTTTCATGTTAGTTTTTTATGCTAGTATTTTACTTAAAATGGCATAATTTTTTAGAGATTCATTTAAAAAGCATTAAAAATCTATGTATAATTTGGAGTTCATTAAATGACTGATTTGAACATTAGAATTGTATTTGCTTTTTGACTTTAGAAAAAAAAATTTAATACAAGTTTCTATTATATTTAACTGTGTGAGTTGATATGAATAAATGTTCTTAAGGTTTTTATGCTAATGATGTCTTTAATTGAGTCTTTTTTATACCCTAATCATAGGGAGCTTTTCTGGACAAGATTCCGATAAGATGGGGATATCAATGTCGGATATTCAGTGTCTCCTGGATAAAGAAGGTGCATCAGAACTTGTCATAGATGTCATAGTGAACACCAAAAATGACAGAATTTTTTCAGAAGGCATTTTACTTGGCATTGCATTGCTCGAAGGAGGAAATACACAAACGCAGGTATCTGTTCATTATTTGCTATTTGTATATCTAATTTGTTTGTCATAGAAACTAAAGGAAAGTGCCATTTTTCTCTAGTTTCTCATTTTCTTTATACATTTTTTGAGTTGCTGTAGAAACTACAGAGCTTCACAAATTATCCAGTAAAGCCAAACATTCCTTAGAAGCATTCTTCCAGCCATTGCATCAGAAATTCTGATTTGTTTAGGGAAGTTTTTTTAGGCTGACTTCCAACAAATGAAAATAGCGCTTTGACTCATCTGAGAATTAAACCTACTAATTAAATGAGATAATGTACATAAACCCAGCACAGTGTTTGGCATTATCGCAGGTCCCATCAGTCTCTCTACCCTGCCAATGCCTATATACTTTTTTTCAGAAGTTTAGAACAGTAACTTTACTTGTTGACCCACAGTATCCTATACTTCTGAGTATAATTCTATTATATTAAAAAAAAAGAAAAAAAAAATGTGCTTTCGTTAGTGAATTTTTCACTGGTGGAGGAGAGGAAGGCATTCATTCATTTATTCACTGAGCTTAGATGGAGTGATTTGAAAGTCATCTTTCATCTGTCATGCTCCACCGCAACAAGCAGTATGCTCACTTGCAAGCAGGAGGCCAGACTGCTCTTTCTAGAAGGCACACTTTTCACATTGAAACTCCTGCCATGTTGCCTCTAAGTTCCTCCACACCTAAGGTGAGGCATGCTGCATGAACCTGAGAGCTGGGACATGTTTCCAGAGAACTCGTTTCATCCTTCAGGACCTGCTGCACAGTTTCCTGCCCTTTCTAGGCTCGCCTTGGTCAGCAACTGAAACTATGTACAATAAATTAGAAATCCCAGAATCCAGTTCCCTATTCATGGCACATCTTATAACATTAAAAAAACTACTGTATTTTCCCTCTAATTAGCCATCAGAGACATTGAGAGTAGGAATGTCACTATATGACACATCCAATAGTTGGTAGCTTTAGGAATAAAGAACTTTTGAAGAGAATGGCACAGTGACCACAGAAACAAACACACAGCCAACTCTGAAACACTGAAATTTCTTAGTTGGAAAACCAATCTTGAAAATTCTCCTGGTATTGAAGTTGTAGCATAAATTCTGAGGGAAGTTGGGGAAGGGGTGGTGAAGGGATTTAAGTGAATTTTCTTGGAAATAGTCTTGTACTCTACAACAATATTTAATTGGAACCTTCCAAAGAAATTGTCTAGGAAACTAAATAATGTTAGACATAGACTTATCCAGAGAATGAGAATAAAGGATTTTTAAAGTTAAATTTTTCATTTTGAAATAATTTCACACTTAAAACAAGACAGTTGCAAAAATAGTGCAAAACCACTAAAGAGAACTCCAGTTTACCCCCTACCCAGATACCCAGGTTTACCAAATTTTAACATTTGCTACATTTGCTATATTATTCTATCTATCTATCTGTTTGTCTGTCTATCTATCATCCATTTGTCTATTTGTAAACATTTGAGAGTAGTTTGGGTATGTCATGCTCCTTGAACACTTAGTACTTCCATGTATATTTCCTAAGAACACAGATATTCACTTATATAACCTCATTAAATACTGTTATCAAGTTCAAGAAATTTAATTTGATTTAGACTGTAAAATACAATCTATAGTCCATTTTTTTTTCAGTTGTCCAAATAATGCCCTATTTGGCATTTTCACCTTCAATATTAGAGCCAGTGTGAAGGATTTTTTTTTTCTTGATAGAAGCAATCCTTGAGATAACAGTACTTTCTATGTTCCTATATCTGGACCACTTAGGGTCAACAGATGTGCATCATCTTTCACCCCCAAGCATATTTACATATATAATTTGTTCCTTATAGCCCATCACAACTAAAACACCTTTCAGTCATTATTTATATGAAGTGTCTCTGGCATTTGTTGCTTGTGACTTCTTTCTTCTTGAAATCTTTTCTGCCTAGCTCTACCACTCTTTCCAGCTTCTCCTTCTACCTCCCCATTTCTTCTTAGCCTCCTGTAATGGTTCCTCTTTCTCTATTTAACTCTTGAATCCTTTTATCTCCCAAGTTTCTTTGGGCTTTCTTCGGTCAGTTTCCTTGGCCTGATCTCATTCATTTCCACATCTTTAACTTCTCTAGGTGGATGATTCCCAAACATAAGTCAAATCACTCACTTAAGTTCTAGATCCTACATCCAGTTGTCTTATAGAAATATTTATTGGGTTGTCCCACTAGTACCTAAACTCAGTATGTCTCAAATGTGAATCCATTATTACCCCCCCATACCCACTGTCTCTCAGGGACTGGCACTCCATCTACCCAAGTTGCTTGATCAGAAACTAAAAGTTAGCCCTGACCTTGAGTTCCCTTCACCCTTACTCTCTTGCAAACATCTTGTGATGACCAACTTCTTTTATTATACCCCCTTAACATCTGTCCTGTCCATACTCTACTTTTGATTGTGGCAGCTCCAAACTTCATTACAGATACTTCATATCTGTACCTGGACTGTGACAAATAGACTTTCAGCAGGTATTCTGTTTCCATCCAGTTTTACCTTTCTTTAAACCATTCTTTATGTGACTTCCAAAGCTATGTTTCCAAAAAAACATGTTATTTTCCTTTTTAAAATCTGTCACCTGCCCTATAAAGGCTAACTCCCGACCATATTCTATAAGTATTTTCATTATTTGATCCTTTTCGATTTCCTAATTTTCATCTTCTATTGTGCACCAGTTACACTCAACTCTTTGTTACGTTATTTCTCATGCTGCTTTCTCCTCTTTGAGAAGTCAACTCAACGGCCTTCCATTTTAAACCATTTTTGACTGTCCCAATGACAAGCATTGACCACTCATTGCTATAACTCCTGCCATAATCTAAAAATGTCTTTAATAGCATCTCTGCTGCTTTATTGTGACTTTTTATGTGTCAGGATTTACTTAGTAAATTGAATCCTTAACGGCTGAGACTCCAGGTTGTACATTTTTGTATGCTTTGTGTCTGATGCCATATTTGGCCCAAATCAGGGGTTTGATAAATATTCAGGCATCTCTCTATAAATGAATCATCCTAATGTAACTCTTCCTCATTCACAAAGCCTCCTTCTCTGGCCTGGGCCTTTGGCAGCCACTCCCTTAACTCTCATAGGTAACTCTTGTTCCTTTAATATTCACCTAGTACTTAGCGTGGCTACCTTGTTTTGCTGTTTATTTCAATTATTACATTCTGCTTCTCCAATTAAATTTCATCCTCTAGGGGCTGCCTTGGCCTTCCTGGCGCACCACGCAGGCGCAGCGCCTGTGCCAGGCCGAGCAGCCCCGCAAATAAAAAAAAAAAAAAAAAAAAAAGATTTCATCCTCTATATTTTGGGCGATCATGTCCTGTTTTTATATCTACATTGCTTTATAGCAATTCAACAAATATTTGTTGATGAAACGACATTGTTACTTTTGTATACAAAAACCTTCTTTTAAAATGGGTAATAACAGTCTAGTTTACCAGCATCCCCTATCAGTTTCCTAATTTATCTACATCCTTATTTAACCCAGATGTTGTGTACTTCTGGCTCTAAGAGTCCCAGATAAGGTAAACTTTGATTATTCCCTGCCCTGTAGCAGGGGGTTATATTTGCACAGTCTTCTCAGCTTCTAACATCTTGCTTTTCTCAGTTTATGGATTATCATGACACTCTGGTTTCTATGGTACTGAGATATGAAATTCATCCTCTTCCTTAATTTCTATCCTCCTAAGGGTCAATTTATGCGTTTAATGTATTTTATTGAAGATTAGTTGTAGGGTGAGGATAGAGGAGGTACTTATGTTACAATTTTCAATTGAACACAAATAATAACAGTAATAAAAACAATATGATTGACATCACTAATGTACTGCATCTGAATGTGGTTAAAGGGGTAAATTTTAGGATGTATATGTGTTAAAAATAATGATAATGTCAACTAAATGCCAGGTACTCTTCTCAGCATTTTAAATATATTAAGTTGGTGAATTTTTACAGTAGTCTGTGAATTAATTCATATCATCATCCCATTTTATGGATGAAGAAACTGAGCCAGACAATTTAAGTTTCTCGCCCAAGCTTGCACAATTAGAGATAGAGCCAGAATTTGAATCCCTGCATTTGGCTCCAGATTCTTCACTCTTAACCATCAGAAGATTCTCCTTTGTAAATATAACTTCCCTACTTTCTCACCAATGGGAAATTTCACAGCTGATTCACTCTGCATCATACCCTAGCTTCACCTCTCCAGTTCCTCTCTCCACTTCCCTTCTGTGCCCCACCCCTCATTTCAATGTCCCTCCTTCTTGAGGATAATTTCTGTTTCCTCATCACCCTTGGCTCCTGCTGAAACCTAAGTGTTTCCCTGTATACTCTGTGCAGCATAGGTAAATATTTTCTAAATAAACAAACAAAAAATACATATCTTTAGTAAGAGAAGTCCTTAGTCTACCTATTGTGATCACATAAAAATATATAAAACATACCTTTCATCTCCACTAAAATTATGCTGCTCAGCTTTATAGAGCCCTAGTTTTTAAAGGTGTGTTCTGTGTAAGTCATTTGTGTTTTGCACTTAAAAGGTTACTTTCTAAATTCAGTCAGTTATAGTCAGAGAACCTAGATTTGAATCTTAACTCTACCACTTACCAGTCATATGATATTGGGCAAGTCACTTAATTTCACTTAGCCTCATCTTGTTAATCTATAAAATGGAAGTAAGAACACTCTACATTCATCACATGGTTGTGCTTAATGAATCAATTCAGATACTGTATGTGAAATAACTTAATAATTTATAAAACTTAGAGCTCCGTGGTTCCTATAACTTCTTCTTTAATCTACTGGGACCCCCTTCCACCTTCTAACCTCTTTCTACTGAAAATATTAGCGTTTAAGCATTAGCTTAATTTGTGGGACCGCAGAGGTTTGTTAATGCTGCTAGTCAGTCCTTTGAATTAACAGAACCAGCTTGACCACCTCACTGTGGTTGCTATGGTTACTGTGACTTTTGGCCTGCTACCTGGCGGGATTGCAAGCCCTCTGCTTAAGAGCTTCCCCTTGTAGGTATGAGCAAGCTTCTAAGTCTTCCTAAAACACTCCTTGTATATGCATTGCAGCTCCTAAAATTTCAAGGCTAACAACCATTTGAAGACCCAATGTCGTTAGAGTCTCACCTATAAGTCCCAGGCCCAGTGGGTCTTGGCTCCAGGCATGCCTTTAGAGAGGCATTTGTGTTTTCTATATTGGGTTCTGGTCAGTTCTACTTGATCTAGAAATCATTATTTTTTGTTATTTTCCTCACATGGTCTCTCATCAATGTTATATAACTGTTTAATCATTATAATTTCCTGGATTCTTATCTTTATTGATTTTTTTTATTATATTTCTTTTGTGTTGTATCTATCCCACAATTTTTAGTACTAATAACTTATCATTTCTCCATTCCTTTCAAATTCTCTCCTCTCTAGATTGTATAACCTTTCCTAGCTCCTACTTCTTCTCCTTGATGCATCTGTAAGGCCTTAGCAGACAATGGTCAGAGAAAGTATTCTCAAGATTCAGTATTTCAGAACTTTCCCATCTCACTTAGATATTTTATCATAGTTTTGGTGTTTAATCCTTGTCTACGTCATTATTCACCATAAAGTGAATTCATTTTGGGGTGGGCTTGTCCTAGATCCCATGCAAAGGGATGTAGCTAATAAAGCACCAAAAGACCCGGTACCCATTTATCAATGGAATCCCATGAATTGAATGCCATGGTAACTCATTCAACTTTAAGTGTACTATAATTAGATGTACTATAATTAGATGAAAAATAAATCTTTCTAACCCTCTATAAACACACGATCATTGGATTAGTAGCTATTTTCCATTCTAAGATTGTAAACACATTAATGCAGGAATTATAATTGTTTATATTTTTGTTCTATTCCATATGTGTGCTAGCATAGGGCTTGGCACATAGTAACCACTCAATGAATATTCTGTTGAATCAGTGCATGACTTTAAAATTACTTAAAAATCAAAGAATTCTTTATATACAACTTCATACAGTACCCTTATAAATCTTATAAATATATAATCAGTAAGGATAAATTAAATAACATTTGAAAATATGTTGGATTTTGGTGGAAAATGCTAAGTAAATTCAAGCTATTATTAGTACACATTAAATAGTAAAAGAGACTGGCAAAAATCTGTCAATTTATGAAGTGATAATGGATAGCACAGTAAATGTATGCTTTTATCTATAATGCTTATATTTATTTCAAGCGTAAAAATACCCTCTTTCTCCTCTTGGGTATTTGATACCTTAAAATATGTTTTCTTGCAGTATTCTTTCTACCAGCAATTACATGAACAAAAAAAATCAGAAAAATTCTTCAAAGTTCTGTATGACCGAATGAAGGCTGCTCAGAAAGAAATTAGATCAACAGTGACAGTTAATACCATTGACTTGGGTAGCAAAAAAAGAGACGATGACAATGAATTGATGGTCTCTGGTCCACGAATGAGAGGTAAAGAAGTATTTGAGTATTTAGGAGAATAGAGTGAGGTAAAAGTTTAATCTCACTAATCTTGGCCTAATTAGTTAAACTGTGGCTCTGAGCATGGTGTTCCATCCTTAAATTATTATGGTCGTGAGATTGACCCTGAACCAGCTCCGCAGAGCCAAACTTAAAGTACGCATATCAGTACAAAGTGACTACTGACATTGAAAATTGTGATATGGTGGTAAGAAACAACTGCCCTGAACCTTTTAAGTATCCATGGGATTTAAACTTTAAGAACAGAAGTTACAGCACCAAACTCCAATGAAAGATTCTTGGTTTTTGGAATGACAAAGGCATCAGTGTCTTAAATACAAATGGTAAAGATATTAACATTTAGAAGTTTGTCATGTTTTTCTCACCTTGTATGTTTGAACTCTCAAACACATATGAGAGAGACACGAACCCTTATAAAATTGGCTAAGAATTAAGAACTTTTTTTAATGTCCCATTGCAAATTTAACTTTTTAGATGCTACCTCAAATCTTTATGAAAATTGTTCGACTTCTTGTCAGATGATTTTTAATTCACTTGCTAGATAATTAGGGACCCGGTTGACTTTTTTTTTCTAATTGGCAAAAAAAGTTATTCAGAAATATAAGAGTACTGCTTTATTTTCAGTAAGAGATTCGTCATTGCATTTAAAAGAGGGAATGAAAGGACAATTAACAGAAGCTTCTTCTGCAACATCCAAAGCATATTGTGTATATAGAAGAGAAATGGATCCAGAAATAGACATCATGTGCACAGGACCAGAAGTGGGAAATGCTGAGGAAAAATCTGCGGAGGAAGTAACCATGAGTCCCGCGATTGCCATTATGCAGCCGATACTGAGGTTTCTTCAGTTACTCTGTGAGAACCATAACCGGGAGCTGCAGGTATTTAGTCTGTTTTGTGATCTCAGCCAGCAAGGGTATTCAGATCAACATTTGAAAGGTGAGAATGTTGGATTAAGAGTAATTAAATTCAGATAAAACCAAAGAGTGGTTTTGGAGAGATTATCAATAAAACCACTGCAGCTCTTGTAAAATGGAAAAAACAAAACTTTTGCATCTAAGCAAAGAAAAATGAAAGGAAATTTCCTTCATACATGAGAAAATCAGGGTTATGCAATTTTATTTTATGTATCTTCAAATCAAATCTTTTAATCTCATTCAGCATGAAGTAATACTGGTATTTTGGTATTTGTTGAGTTAGGTCATATTTACCTCATGTATAACTCTCATGGTTTTATAGATGTCAGGGGCTTTCATCATTTCTACCACAATTTACATTTCTTGAGTTGGGATACTGAGTCTATTTGTGTGTCTTCATTAGGAAGAGTTCATATAGAAAAGCATTTTTCATAACAGTGAAGGTTGATGCCTTTGTAAATGAATGTAGTCCTGGTCTTACATTTTCATTCAATAGAAAGATGCGCTTAGAGGCGCCTAAGAAGTTTGATGGGGTTTTTTTTGTTTTTGCATTATTTGTATATACTGCGTATGTCACCATGGACAAGCCACATGAAAGGTGAAATAATTGATTGACCTAGATGAGTATGTTTACCTGAAGAAGTTCCAGTCAACAAAGCATCTTCAGATAAGACACACCGTCCATCATGCCGAGTCATCCATGCCACTTAAGAGCATTGTTGGCTAAATATTTATTAATGAATTATGGTCAAACTAGCTGAAATTTATGTAGGTAACCCCAGGATCTACATTACAGCCCCTAACCCCAGAATTTTAACTGTATAAAACAAGTATTCCATGTTTCTAAGAGCATATATCTAGTCAGTATTAGAAAGATGACAGAGTAAAGTTGTGTTCCTTGGTGAAGCTCTAGAATGCAGGTGGTCTGTATTGATAAAGAGAGGATTGATTCATATGTATTAGAGTAAGTATCTTCCATGGGAATTAAAGAATGTAAGATGCTTTGACTCATGTAGCTCACCCCATCATAGCTGGAGAGGGTTGGTGGAAACATTGCTTCCAGAGGGATGATATCGGATATGGTCCTATGTGCTTGTCCTAACCCATCTATATCTGTCAATGTACAATGTACAAAAATTATATATATCATGTAGTACCTGATCAAACATTTTACTGATGGTAGTGTAGGATCAAGCAATGTAATAACCGCTACTTATAAAATGGTTTTGTTTTAATAATATACAATAAATGTAAATTTTTAAAAATTATAAAATAATACATTAAATTAAACAGTAATTCATGAACTAAATATTTTTTTTAAGTTTCCCCCTCTGATTATCCTTTCCTCAGGCTGATTCCCCAAATGAAATGACTGTTAAGAGTTTGTGTTTCCCTCCAGGAATTTTTATGCACATGTAAGCGTATAGGTCTATAAACTTTTTCATAGAAAAACACATTTGGGTTTATACTATATGTAATGATCTTCAACTTTTTACATTTAATAATCTTATCAGTAATATATACTATAAAAGATCTTATTACTAAATTGCATATTACTAGATTATGTTTATGTTAGTATTTGTGGAGATAACTCTTTTTTTTTTTTATTAATTAACGGAAAAAAAGAAATTAACCCAACATTTAGAACTTATACCATTCTACATATGCAATCAGTAGTTCTTAACATCATCACATAGATGCATGATCATCGTTTCTTAGTACATTTGCATTGGTTTAGAAGAACTAGCAACACAACCGAAAAAGATATAGAATGAGATAACTCATTTTTATAGCTTCACAATATTCCAGTGTTTGTAATTACAGTTATATATTTAACCACTCATGTTATGATGTGTATGATGTAGTTTCTAGTCTTTGTTATTATAAGCAATGCTTAGGGAACCTCTGTGCATGTTTACATACATCTGGAACAACTTTCTGAAAGTGGAGTTGAATGTTAGTAGAAAATTTTAAAAGATGCTTCCAAGTTGCTCTCCAAATCAGTTGTATCATTTACGATCAATGAACAGTGAAGCTGCACTATGCCCATACTTGATAATTTGCTTCTTTCACTGATGGATTAATTTATTCTTCCTAATTTCCCTTTTTTCTTTGCCTTGTCCCATTACCTACTATTTTTGCCCTCTCTGTGCAGTTTTAAGAATATGATATTGAGGAATTTCATTATGAACTATACTGATAAATACAGATGCTTGAGGAAAAACCTAGGGAACTTTTTTTTTCTTAAACCTAGGAGAAATTTAATGAATGAAAATACTTTCTTACAAAGAACAGTTCCATTCAATACTGTCATGGGGATCTTTTTTTAGTTAGGAAAGAGTACGTGCAGATATAACTGAAAATACTGAGTGCAGTGGTGGGGTGTTTTGTTTGTTTGTGTTTACTTCTTGGGTGTTTTTTCTTTTGCCTTCAGAACTTCTTGAGGAATCAAAACAACAAAACAAATTACAACCTTGTCTGTGAGACCCTTCAGTTTTTGGACTGCATTTGTGGAAGTACAACAGGCGGCCTGGGGCTGTTAGGGCTCTACATCAATGAGAGGAATGTAGCTCTGGTCAACCAGACCCTGGAGAGCTTGACTGAATACTGCCAGGGCCCGTGCCATGAAAACCAGGTAACCATGAAGGCAGCTCTTCATGCGAAAGCATTCACGACTCACTCAGTAGTAAAGGAATCAAGTTGGTGAAAGAGCCAACCTTTGTGTACATTTAAAAGCTCTTTTTTTCTTGCTTTGCTAGATATTTTTATTTTCCTAACAAAATACGCAAAGACTGAATTATAGACTAGTGAATACTGGGCCATGCTTTTATTTAATCTCATCGTAAAAGCAAACTCCCATGAAAATGTTCAAGATAAAACTCAGATGTGTTGAAAAGAGTAAAATGTGTTCTTCATCACTGCTCAACTTCCATCTTCAATGTAGCTTTGCAGGATGTGTGGGATAAACTCCCTTTGGCTCCACTGCAGTGTGGGTGTGGGTAGGGGGTTGGAGGTGTATGTATATACGATCTCCTTCATATTCAGAGTAAACTAATGAAGTAGATGGTATTGCTCCCCTTTTGCTGATGAATAGACACAAATTAGAGATTAAATACCTTTCCCAGTGTCTCCAAGTGAAAGGATCAGTAAATGGTAGAGTCATTCTTAAAACTCAAGTCTTTTGATTCTGAATCTAAATAAGATTCAGGCTTTTTTCCTGTTTCACTTTTTCTGGGGTGATGTTTCAACTCTCTCTTCCAGAATGTTTGTCTCTTATTCTATTTCCTTGGCTGTCAAGGATACATGGTGATAGTGGAAGACTGAACATGGGACAGCAAAGAGAAGGGACAGCCACCTGAGGTTTACTAATTGACTGTTCAGCATCCGCTCAGATGTATGGAGCTACCCTCCCAAGCATGGGTCTAACCCTGGGGGAAAATGTCTTCATAGCACAAACATTTCTGGATTTAAATTTCAAAGAAGCCATTGAGAGCAAATGTCAATGCTTGGCATAGAAAATAAACATTAAAAATAAGTTTGCTTTTCTTTTGCAAGCTACATGTTATGTATGCATATATATATATGTACACACGTATATACATATGATACACTAAAAGAGTGGGAATTTTGCATCCTTATTTTCTGGGCTATATTTAGTCTCCTGGTACAATGATACAAGAAAATTTAAAGTTAAGGGAAAATATGCAAAATCAAAGATTTAGTTTTGCTGTTGGTAGAACTAGGCATATACAAAATAGATAAATGTCTCTACCATGTACTCTTTCACTATCCATAGAAACCCTATAAGCATGTTATCCCTCTTTGTTTCCCATTTTTGGTTTTATAAGAAAATGAAATCAAATTTTGAAAGTTACTTACCAAAACAAGGTATTGATCCAAGAGTTAAAACAAAAAATAAAACAACATGAACCTCACATATAGTTCTCCAAGTTCTGAAAATGTGTGGAGAGAAAAGTTGCTAGCAAAGTCCAGAGATGATCTGCAAATACATTCCAAGTTTGGCAAACATTTAATGAGCAGAAGAGCCTTAGAAAATGTAAGAGAGAGATGGAAAACACCTTTCTTCTATGTAGGGAAGTAAAATTTTCCTGGTATGAAGAGAGATACAAGGCCCATTCTGAAGAAGCAGTCATTGCATAGTTACCTTGATTTTTTTCTTTCACATTTAACTCACAAGAGTTTCTGTTTTTCAAACTACTTGACGCTAGGTGCTACGTTATAACAAGTAGCTCACAAGTTACTGATTTTCAAGATCTATAAAATAGCCTCTTTACAGTAGAGTTTAGCCTTCAAATTATGGGCATTTATCTTTCAAGATGCTTTATAAACTTTCCTCTAATCAGGATCTCTGTCCATCACCTAAGTTTAAGAAATCTGCTAAACTTTTCCCAAAACCACAGAATTGACAAAGTGCCCCTGAAAACATCAGGAAGCTCCCAGTTCCCCTGCCTTAGCTGACACACAGCATCTGTTACTCATTTAGTAATTAGTAGGAGCCAAATTAAAAAGCTACATCAGTACTAGTAAAGTTATTTGCAAACCTTGAGTATAAGATGCATATCACACTCTTGAATGGAAATATTCTCTTCGCCAAGATAGATCAGATCTTAAAATTTAAGGTACTCCTCTTTTGATGAGCATATTAAAATTCACCGATTGAAAGAATATTTAACTTAACCAGCAGTCTTTGAAGTTCTGTAAAGACAGTTCATTTTAAAAGATACCTGCTTCACGCAGTGTCCCTTTCAGCGTTCTGCACTCAAAGCTATTTAATCAATACTAATCAATTAACAGGCAGGTTCTACTGAAAAGAACAAATTTCTTAGTTATGTTTTAAAGATCAGAGAACTAAGGTGATTCTGTCATTTTATGTCAAATGATTCTAGGGCTGTGTTGTAAGTTGAATGTTATTTTATAAAATTTTCTTTTCCAGACTTGTATTGCTACTCATGAATCTAATGGGATTGACATCATCATTGCTTTGATTCTGAATGACATAAACCCTCTTGGTAAATATCGAATGGACCTGGTGCTCCAACTAAAGGTAGAGTAAATCCATTATCCAGTGATAAGAAGTTACATTCTCTATATAAAACTCCCGTTCAGAGGTGGCTCTAACTCTACCAGCCACTCTTATAAAATGTGAGATAGTTTCATATTTCACCTAATGAATTAATTGAAAGAAGCAATAGTGAAAGTACAATACTCACTAAATTGCTGATAAAATGTCAAATAAGCCTTGATATAATGTTCGATTGGGGAATGCATTATTGGAAGTTCTTTCAGAAAGCCACTTTATGTTTCACACTGTTTTTATTTTATTTTGTTCATTATATAGAGGAGTAAAAGGTTCTGAACATTTAATTTGTCTTGAGTACAGAGTTCTGCCTAGAAAGTCACAATTAATTAGATCATGGGAAAGGAGTACTATAATTTAGTTTTATGGCCTTGTTCTTAAAAATTAGAATCTTATTTTTTCCCCAAATATTACAAGCCTTTTTCACATTCCCTTTGAGAGCTCCCTTTAACTGAAGCCTTTCATGCACTTCCCAGCGGTTCCATTTATCAGGGCTCAGGAGCGCGGTGGTATTTTTTTTTTTTTTTGGTGATTTTTTTTTTTAAATCTTCAACTTATTGTTGAAACAGAAATAGGTACGTGAATATACACTAGAAACTGTTTAAATCCCAAATGCTAAGACACGATATTCAGTTGATTGGATTATTATTACAAATTTAGTGTTAAGCAGTTAAAAAAAAAGCACACATATCATTGGTTAAATACAACTTCTCTGTAAAAACTAGTCTGTATGGTATCATAGAGAATATAATTCAGTTTAACTCTGTATGGATAAATTTATGACCAAGAAGAGTAGGGATGATATTTTTATAATTCTTTCTCTGTGTATATAATGGACTGCACGTATATCCTATGTGAATGGCGTGCTAATGGATGTTAGTAAGCAAATGTTTCTTTTAGTAGAAGAGACGAGTTGTACTTTTCCACTGCTTCCGTTTACATTATACAGGTTTCCATTTGCAACATGTATACACTCATTGGTTAGAATTAAGGTGATCCTTAAATAGATTGAGCTCGTGGCCTTTGCTTCATCAGCCTCACATGTCAATTGGTGAAACTAGCCTGGGCCCACATAATAGCATAATTCAGATCCCTAACAAAATTTTTGGGTTTCATCTTTAAACATAATTATAAAGAACCAACATATAGAAGTCTTAGTCTTTAGATTTTTAAACCCTGTGTTAATTTAAAGACTATACCTTTAATTAATGTAATTTAATGAGGAAAGTACTGAATACTCACCAAATTAAAATAAAGGACAGGTATATGTATTATTTGCAAATCTCAGCCTATATAAAAAACTAAATGATGGAATACTTTATAGTACAAAGAGATCCTTAGTTATTCAAATGAAATGCTTTTTGTAAAAAAAAAAAGAATAATTTAAGTTTTATTTATTTTAATAAGCACAATTTATGCATAACTTTTCCAAGCATGATAGTTGGATAAATCAAAGTATGCTTAAAGTTCAACATGTATGGATTTCACTTGAAATATGTAAAGTACAGTTTTCTGCTTAATAAACTAAGTGTCCTTTTCTAAACAATCTATGAGGTTTGCCAGTATGTGAACAATCCTTGAAAGAAAGAATGATAAATATTAGAAAATGTGGGCAGCTTCCACAGATAGGGTCCTTTAAATTATACATTCTCTATAATGTTATAGAGATGCTATATGCAAAACAATGAGGTTTTACTTCATATCATTCACTCCTGAATTTAATTCCTTTATCACTTGTAGTTTTAAGTATCTTTAATTCTATGTGCTCATTGAGTATAAAGATTTTCTGAATTATTTCATATGTATATGCCCTGCCCTTTGTCTTTTATTTTCATTTGTATAACTGATTTGTATTTATTAAGTGGTAAATTTGTAAAAGATAGGTTTTCATTGTTGCATTAGTTTTTAAAGAATCTGACTTCCTTTGGATGAAAGCCCCCTATTAATACTGACATTTTATTTGGTTTCTTAGTAAATGTAGGTTCTTGTACTTTCAAGTTGATTAACATTTCAGCTGATCATTTATCAGATTTCTTTTCATCCAACATAACATGAAAAGAAGATTGACTAGGAAAAAATACCATATTGCCAATAGCATTTTGAAATTGGGTCTATTTTTCAGCCATTATGTATTGAGCCTGGCAAGCGTGGTTCATCAGAGAACTTTGGTAGTGTTACCAAGGTCAGGGCTGGAATTCGGTGGGGGTCAGTTCTGATGGCTGTAAGGATTTAAGCTCTCCACTAGTCCTGAAACCTTACGGTGTGTGTTGTTAGAGAATGCTAGGTTATAAAAGTGGATTTCAGGATTGATACCAATCTATAAAAAATGAAAATGGAACTGAAATGAAGAACCCTCCACAACCTCAGAAAACACATACACATACAACTAAACTAAAATCTTTTCGTAATGGGTCAGTGGCATGTTCTCATTGTCTGCATCTCATCACTGTCACTAACTAGTTATTCAAAGGTGCTCTTCGGGCTGGATGTCTGAAATTAAAAAATAATTAGAATTTGGTATTAAAGCTACTCACTAGAATTAATTTGCACAACCTTAACAGTTTGTGTGATGAATGTCTGCCTAGACCATTTAATTAATTTAATTTAATTTTTCTTCCTGTTAGATGTTAGCTTAGAGTTGCTTAAAAGTGTCTTACAGCCATTGTGACTGTACTTCTTTTGGGATCCTATCAAAGATTGGGTGTGGAGGGTGAGATTTCTGTTTAAATAAATATCACAAAAACACCATGGTTGTATCTCCCAGCTATTTTTTTGTCATCTTGTAGTATTGCCAAAATTCTATGGCAGTCTGTTGAAAACACATTGTCAAGAAACATCTTTCACAATGTTTAAGGTATTTTGCTTTGTGTGGCAAGGCTTTTTAAAAATTCTCTGGTGCCCTTTTTGGGTTATAATTTGACAGCATCAGAAACATATTGGATCTCTGTGGGTAAAAATGTTTGAGACAATATGTTTATAATCTAAATTAGAACACATCAAAAACAACATAAGCTACTTAAATTTTCTATTAAGCAAAAATAGAAAATGTTATTTCTCCCAGAACTCAAATGGTAAACGTATTTCATATATACTGCCCATATAGTGAGATTAACAAGTAATTATCAATAAATTTGTATTTTATTTCTAACTCATATATTTAAAATTTTATAGATCAATTATTATATGTTATCACTCACATTTATTTATGAGTTTTGATTTGCTAATATCTATCAGTGTCTTATGTTAGAATCAATTTCTTGGTAAATTTCTTAAATTATAGAATGGACCATTTTTGTAATATATATCATTGATCCCTGTTTGTCTTACTGTCTTGTTAAAATGCCCTCATAGAAATGCCTATTTAGGAAATAGGATATTTTGATGAATTTTATAGAGAGTAAATTTTGTGTCTAAAACACATTTCCACCAATATTTAAAATATCCCTTGTAACCCATATGATATATCCCATATGATTCATCAGTTTTATTTTACGTTGATGATAAAGTAAAATACTTTAAAATGTTATATTTTAAAATGTTAATAAGACAAAAGAAATTAGCAATTTAAAATTCTCTCTGATTAAAAAAACCAAAATTGTCCTGGTAATCTCAATTAAAACAAATGCAAGGGATCGTTAATCCATGAAATAGACTTTGTATTTGCATTAACTAAATCTGTATCTCTAGAACAATGCCTCCAAACTTTTGCTGGCCATTATGGAAAGCAGACATGACAGCGAGAATGCAGAAAGAATTCTTTTTAACATGAGACCCAGGGAACTGGTAAGCAAACTTTGAAGCTATTTTAATAATGTGTAGCCTAAAAAAGCAAATTTTATAGCATGTATTTAAGGAAAAAGTACTATTGATTTTTAGAATTACTCCTTTCCTAAGGTATAATGGCACATCATGACCCAACATTATGAAGACCTCAATGACCCTGTGATGGCAAAGGCCTATTTAATTTGGGTCCTTAAGACTCATTAGTTTTATCCACTCTAAGCACTTTTCTTAACCAAATTGTCATACCCTACTAACCTATCTGCAAATGTTTTTTGCCGAAAGACAAGTTTGTTTTACTTTAATAGTATAATGGAGTATATGGGAGACGGTGTTTAAAAGTGTTATCACCCTCAAAAACTTGTTTATACTTTCTGAATAATAAAAATAAAATATATATGTTTTTGTAGTTGTTCTTGCCAATGAAATGTTGTGCGAAGCTTGGCCTGGAGGAAATTGTTCTTGACAGAGATTCCACAGAGAACACTAGTATGTCTTTCTACTGCAGAAGTTATAATTTCATTCTTTCTCCTGTCATAGAAAGTATGAAGTTATATAGACATCTTGAACTTTCAAAAGCACAGGGAACATGCTGAAAGCATATATTCCAGTTCCCCAGTGCCCAATTCCTACTCAAATCAGGGCAAATGTTATGGGTACTGTGGGGAAATCCTTTGGAAAGTTGAAACCTCACTCTTTTGCTCTCTCTTTAGGGAATAATGGAGTTGAGAAAGCAGGTAAAAAGATATATAAGATGCAGTTTGAGTTAACATATTCTAATGGACAGTCTTCTATCTTCAAAGAAGTAGTCTGAGAGGAGCATGACATTCCCTATCCTTATGGTTAAACGAGGCAAGGCATTACATATTTAGTCAACACTGGTGTTCCAAAAACCCTGTATGATAGCTCTTTGAAAAATTCTATTTCCTCTGCCTCCGCCATCTTTGTACCATCATCCACTTCTTCTTTGAGCCTCACTTCAACTTCTTGCCCAAGTTAGGTACTCTTGCTCCATCCTTCCTTAGCACGTACCCTTAGCTCCACTGTAGTTTGGACCATACTCTTGTGTCTGCCTCTTTATTTACTGTCTTTCCCACTGGACAGTAAGTTCCTTGAGGGAAAATTCTGTGCAGCATTCACCCTTAAATCCTCAGCATCTAGTACAATGTCCAGCACAGTGTCTGCCTATTACCAAGTGGGTGCTTACAAAATAAAGGTTGTTAATCATGCTTCCAGATTCTCCTAACTGGTGTATTGGGGAACCCCAAGACTATTAACATTAAAAAATAAAAGCAAAAATTTCGAAGGAAAACAAGGAGTAATGTAGGAAAATACTGGTTGATTTAAATGAAGATGGGTCATGTACATTTTGAGTCCCTTTATTCTTTCCGAGGCTCAAGGAGCTTTCCAGTTCTTAGTTACGGTGCATAAACCATCTAAAATGTATCTTCTTTGGTCCTAATTTTTGCTTGTTTGCTTAGGTGGATGTGATGAAGAATGCCTATAACCAAGGCTTAGAATGTGATCATGGGGACGACGAGGGCGGAGATGATGGCGTTTCCCCAAAAGACGTTGGACACAATATCTATATTCTGGCCCATCAGGTGTCACATTTTATTTCTTAATATTATTTTGTTAATCTTCTCGTTCGTGTTTTGTGCCAATGACTCATCATATTTTCAGGTTATGGGGTCTTCATTTAATCAGCACTTACCTTTCTATGTCTGGACCAGAGATAGGGATGATCTCCCAGAATGCGTGTCTCTTTCCCCAATGCTAGGTGAGGGGACAGTCCGTGAGAAAACAATACTTGGCTCCAAAAGCTGTCAGGAGGGAGGAGCCTGGGGAATAGGTAAATCCTGGCAACAAATGGAAGTCCCCAAAGAGAAAGGAAGGGAGGCTACTAAGAAGACAGAGAGGGGGAAAATTTCGGTCTTCTCAGGACAAAGCCTGCAGGTGGCTTGTAGTCTCCATGAAATGTAGGTGGGCATGCTTCCTGCAGTAACTTCTGATTGGTCTGCACTGGACTTCTAACAAGTATGAAGCTACATTTAAAATTCTTTTGGAGGAACCATTTCAGTTTTATAATAACTTATGAAAATAGGTGCTTGATAAGTCTGATTTCAGTTAGTCCCATTAACATAAAGAGCAACTTTAAAATGATGTCATTTGATGCAGATTTGTTTAGAAGTTAAAAACATTCCATATATATATATATATATATACCAATTTGATTTTACTTGTAATAGCTCCCTCTTTTTTTACCAAATGAAGTCCAAACTTGGTAGACTTTTGCAATCTTTCTCATCATTTCCTCCCATTTGCATCCTCTCCCTTCTCCCGGTTCCCTATACATCTTATCAATTGATTGAATAAGCACTAGTAGATATAAGGACATATTTTGAGTGTATTTACTTTCAAACATTGCTCCTTAGACTTTTCTTACGCTTCTCTAGCCTTTGTATCACTTTCTGAGTAAATGAAGTAAGTAAATGAAGATAAGTTTTACAAAAGCTTCAGGGAATGAATCAAATTCTAAAACACATTAGTGAAAGAAGCTGCTATGTTTTGTAATACAGTTGGATCTTTGAGATTTTTAGTTCTCTCATAATTTGGCAAAACATGTAAGTAAAACAGAAAGAGGTAAAGGCAGATGAGCTGCAGCTAGGAAGACAAACAAGCATTTAGATAATGGGGAACTGAAAGCTAAGTTGAAAGACAAATATAAAGAAGGAAGTAAAGACAGAGGTTCAGGATGTGGAAAAGGTATAGTTTTAGAGCAAAAGATAAATCAGGTGACAGGAATTGAGTCAAGCTTGGAAAGGAATAATGAGATCAAATGTGAGTGGAAAGAAAACACAGATCACAGACTGAGAATCAGAATTGTGTTTGATTAACTAGAATGAGTACAGAAATGCAGTGTCCAGCCTGTATATGTACGTGGTCAAGCTGTGACTTCAGAAGCTAAAGCACTATGGAGGGAAAAAAGCAAGGAAGATTAGGGCAGAGTGAAAAATAATGTCTTAGAAGGAGGAAGTAAGAGAATACAGCTATTCTTATTTTCCTCTGAAAGTTAGTTTTGCTCTGTTTGGGGATGCACCAGTGAGCAGCCTGACCATGCAGCTACTAAGGGGAAATGTATAATCAGATCAGCTAAGTCATGTCTGGAACCAGTAGAGTGACAAATGTACAGCCATATCACCCCATCCAAGAACTTAAAAAAAACAATCTCAAATTTGCCATTATGTTAGGCTAGCAATGAAAAGATAGTGAGTCAAGAAAAGACATCGTGGATATTGAGAAAAATGGAGGAAGAAGATGAAAGCAAGAGCAAGTCATAGATAGAAAGAGGAAAATATAATTAAAGATTTTTTAAAGAAGCATCACCCACATACCCACACACCCACACGTGTAAGAGGTTAGAAATAAAGATAGCCTAAGAGGTCAGTGATTTTGATGAATTTGAGTTTATAAAAATGCTTGCTGAGGAGAATAGATATATTCAAAGATGATGATGTAATTATCCAAGAAACTCAGAAGTAGTAAAAAAAATAATGAAGGGAAAAAGAACTTATTAAGAGAATCGATATGAAATTAAGGCAGAGAACAATGGAAGTGAAAATGGCTCGAGTGAAAATATAGAAGTTTTCTATTTCTCAAAAACAAAATGTTGAAAAAGTAGTAGTTTGCAGAACAGTGAAGAAGCAATATAGAGATACATAAACAAAGCCAGACTTCAGGAATAAAAAGACTAAGTAAAGGGAAGAGGAGGTTCTGAACTACTGAATATTTTAAAACTCACAAAATGAAGTAGTGTAAATATGAATTGAGTCCATGTGACGCCATCCTACAAACTCAAAGAGGATATAAAAATGCGAGAATATGTGGACCCAGTGTTAAATTAATGGTCAAGGAACCTTATACTTCTGGATATTCTTGCTCCTATAGGCCTCAGACCTGGTGTTAGCTTTACCCCACTCCCACCACAACCACCATTACAGTTAGAAAACCCCAGGTGGGTTCTTAACTCGCTCCAAAGCCCATTCCCCAACTGAGGCATTGAACAGTGACACGGAAGTAGGACTCAGCCTTGGTGCCAGGAATCTAGGTTCCATTCACACATTCACAGACATAATTCAGGTTCTTTGCTGAGTAAACAGAAGTATGAATGTGAGTAATGGACATTTTAAATCCATGTGATGGTTTGTTCCCAAATGAGGAGATTAGGCAGATAAGGGAATCTCACATGCCTTCCACTGGATGGAGAGACACCCCAGATTACAGTAGAGTAACCTCATGCATTGTCAGAAGAGAGAGAAGTTTAAGCTCCCCTCCCAGTGGTTATGCTTGAATAGGTTCTGAGTAGCAAAGATAAATTTCTGACATCATTTCAAGAGGTAGCTAAAGGGGAAGGGAACAGACCAGAACAGTGAGATGAATGGGATTGTCTCATTCAACTTGAGTTTCTCTGAAACGTGAGTTTTAAAGGGAGATGAATAGGTTGTCAGTCAAAGGAAAACCCATTATAAAACATTGCTAACTGATGGAAGGTCAAAGTGTCCAAAGCAATGAGGAGTTGAATATTTATTGGGACAGCTCCTATTTGCTGGCTTTATTTGCTTTCTGTTTTCGCCACTCACCTTAAGGCACTTTTCTCTAAAATATGTACTAATTATTAGAGCCATTCTCAGCTGTTGGCATTTTATTCTTGAAACAGAAACATATTGTCTTCTTCTGTCTGTACTCCCCAGGCTATATGCTGGAGATTCCGAGGTGATTAAGACCTTGGCTTACATCCTCAGAGAGCAAGTAATGTTTATTGTATTGGGTTCATGTCCTTAGGCTGTCTGGGGTGCATGGATATTGTGGCTCTAAGTAATGGGTCTCCCTTGCAAATCCTCATGTTCACAAACTGACACCCATTTCCATCAGGCAGTCATGGTTGTGGTGTCAGTGACACATAGCACAATAAAAAATTTTTTCACTGATGCACTGACTTTTCCCCCCATGATAAACCTTTCCTGCAGGTCAGTTGTATGTACTGACAGCGCAGAGTTAAAGCAGCTGTCTGCTTACAGGTAGTCGTTACTTTGCCTTATAAATAATAAATTCCCTGTGGGGTGACTCTTGGTGACTTTTTGGGATGCTTTTTACCCACCTGCTGGGCCCTTTTGCTCTTTGCACACTTGTCTCCTTTAGCTTTTTCTAGGCTGGGACATTGTGTGTGGTTTTTTAGGGGAGCCGAGCATGGTTGCTAGTTCCTATTGAACCTTATCTAAACAGCTCTCACACCAGGAGGCACAAATGCAAATGAGTGTTAGTTGTAAACTTTGCTTCAAAGGTAGTCATGTAGCTGGGCCCCAAGGGTTGGCTGAGTCCAGATTTTGCTCTTTTCATTATGGACATGCAGTCATTTAGCTCCAGCATGCAACTGGCCATGCAGATTTGTTTCTGCCTTTGCACAGTTCAGCAATTCCAAAACCCAGATTCAACTTCCTTCTTGTTTTACCATAATCATCTTTTGTACAGACAGTTTATTTTGGTACTCTCAGACTTTCAATTTTTGTTGTTATTCTTTTCATGGTAGTGAGGTAGTTCTGCTTTTCTACCATGACATCCTTTTTGGCCTTCTGTGGTTGTTGTTACAAGAAACAAATAATGCTTCTTGTAAGTGTCTGGTCTGATCTACATAAAACTATAAATATTTTACCAAGGGAATTTTTAAAGTTCTAGTGTTATAGTGTCATGAAGAGAATTTCCTTAAAATTCAGCTTTGTGTCCTTGCTTGACATTCTGTCCTCTACGTGCGCTCTTCATACTTCTTTGCCCCCTTTCTCTACTATAGTTTGAACTTCTATATCCTGCTTTCTTTCTGCTTGTCTCACTCTTCTTTATACTGTTTCTCTGTGGGAATAGTCATAGCCCATAATCTAGAGCCTTGCTTAATATTTTTATATGGTTAACCCATATTAAGCCATATTGTTTCTCTGTTCCCATGTAGCAATTTTTGGCTTTTCTGTCCAAGATCTTTCAATTTAATTCCTACTAGAAATAGAAAGTTTATGGAGAAATGTTATATGCTATGCAAGATGGGAAGAAGTAGTAAATAGCAAGGCTGAATAGCTCCTGGCTCATGAGACAAGAGAGAATAGATCACTTTAACTGGTTATATGAAATTCTTTTTAAAATATAGGACTTGAAAAATTTCATGAGCATTTCCCCATATCACTAAATAGTCTTTGAAAACATAATTTTAATGTCTGCATAATTGTTCATCATTTGAAGGTACTATAATTTAATCATTCCTTATTGTTGGGCATTTAGATTTCTAATGCTTTCGATATTACAAATTTTGCTGATTAACACCCTCATGTATATTAATCTTTGTCTGTCACACTGATTATTTCCCTGGATATATTCCAAGAAGTATAATTACTGTGTTGCAGGGTAGTAACTGTTTTCTGGCTCTTGATGTATAATGTAAAATTTTTTTCTGCCATTTATGATGGTATTTGTTTTAGTGAATCCTCATGTTATTACCACTTAAAAAGTTTTTGCCAAATTCATAGTGCTTGCAACAGATGATTGTAGAATGAATGAATGAATGAATGCAGGTGAAAGGGCATCCCATTTTAATCCACATCTTTTGGATTACTAGTAAAATGAACTATCTTTTGATGTGTTCTTAGGTCATTTTTGCTTCTGTGAATTACTTGAAAATGAATTTTATCCATTTTTCTGTTGGGGCTTAGTTTTTTTTTACTGAATTTTAATTAACGATAATAACTTTTTGCCAGTCGTATTAATTCTATTTATTTCTGATTCACTTGCTTTTTAATCTTTTAATGATCACTTTCTTCTGCCACGTTGACATCCATTACACTCGCCTAGACTTTCTTCCAGGAGCTAATGAATTCACGCTTCGTATTTGATTATTTTATCTCTCCATGTTTTGGTTCCCCATGTCTCCAAGTTGCCATGCTGTTTCAGCTCGAAAAACAGATTCCAAAATTTAGTAGTAATAGTAAGTCATGGGGCAGCTGTGTGAGTGTGATGTAGAGTGTAGTTTCCTGAGAGTCCTTTAAGAGAAAAGATCAGAGCCCTTAAGCCCAGGCAGGGCATGTGAAAGAGTGAGCTGGAGACTGATGGAACTGGGACAAACCAGCCATCCCTTTCCAAAGCAGACAGTACTTCTCACCTCCGTTCGCTTCCCAGGTCCTGGGAATTGCAGGTCCTGGCTTTCCACGTTGGTCATTTTGAAAAAAGCCTGGATTTTGTATTTTTTAAAAAATGTGAAATCTAATTTTTTAAAGTTGGTAAGTCATTCAAATTGTTAAAAAAAACACTGAGCAGGCCAACACAACTCTCCAGTAAACTGAGTCTAGTCCATGAGCCATTAGTGTGCTCTTTGTGGAGCAAAGGATCAAATTCTTCATTGGTTCATCCATTCAATTACATAGATTTATTATGTGCTTTCTAGATGCTGGGCACTGTGCTTGACACTAGGAATACAGTAGTGAAGAAGACCGGCATGCTTACTTACATTCCGGCTGGGAGCAAACAGAAAGGTCGCAGACAGTGATGCAAGGCATGCAGTGAATGAGAACAGGATGTGGGAAAAGGCAGTAGTACCTGTGGCTACGTTAGATTGGGTGGTCAGGAGGGTTTTCTCTGAGAAGCTGAAATTGAAGCTAGGGTTAAGTGAAAAGAGAAAGCCAGCAGTATGAAATGGTGGGAGGGGTAAGCATTCCAGAAGGTGACTTTTAAGTGGCAGTCAGCCTGACATATTTAAACGCACAAAAGAAGACCTGTGTAGCTGGGCTCTCCACCAGCTATGAACATTTAAATATTAAAATAATCACACACTACAATGCAACTTAGGCTCATCTTACATAAGAACATGTATTGAGCACCTACTATGGCACATATTGTGCCCGCTGCTAAGGCAGAAAGATGGATAAAGATGGCATCAAGAGGCTCATAAGTATGTATGTGGGAGAGTCAGAGAAGGCATTATAATTTAATGTGCTTGTGCTAAGATGGAGGCATGCAGGAGATGCCCTTCTCTCAAGGGGTCAGGGAACGCTGCAGGAAGTAGGCAACTCTTGAACTGAATCTTGAAGGTTAGAAGGATCGGGGAGGCCTTCCAAGCAGAGAGAAAAGCTTCTGTAAAAATACACTGTAGATGGCTGTTCTCTTTTAATGTATGTGTTTATGGCTATAAATTTCTCTACGAGCAATATTTTCATTGCATCCTACAAGTATTAATATTTTGTATCTTCATTTCTTTTTGTCTCAGTGTGTTTTCTAAATTCCCTTGTGATTTATTCTGTAATCCATTGGTTATTTAAGAGTATGGTGTTTAATTTACACGTATTTGTAAATTTTCCAGTTATCTTTCTGCTACTAATTTCTACTTTCATTCCATTTTGGTCAAAGAAGGTACTTATGATTTCAATGGTTTTACAGATATTATAGGGTTACATATGGTCTAATCTTGGGGTTGTTTCATGTGTACTTGAGAAGAATTTATATTCTGCTGGTCTGGTTGGTTTATAGTGTTATTCAAGAACTCTATTTCCTTATTGCTCTTTTTTTTTAATTTGTTTTTCCTTTTTGTTTATTATTTATTTTGTTTTGTTTTCATTTACTTTTTTCCTTATTGATCTTTTTTCTAGTTTTGCTATCCATTCTTGAACGTGGGAAATTTATGTTTCCATCTACTGTTGTAGAAGTCTATATTACTTCCTTCAATTCTGTCCATTATTTCCTTCATGTATTTTGGTGCTCTGTTTTTCACACACACATGCTTATAATCAGTATAATTTCTTGACAGATTCACTTTGACATTATTAAATTATTATGTCCCCAAATGGTTATCCATTTCCCCCTTGGTAGACATTAAAAAATTGGGGATATGTTAATAAAGATATTTTGGATATTCATGTAAAGTCCTTACTATAAAGAAATGTTTTCATTTCCCCTAGGTAAATACCTGGGAATAAAATAAAATGTACCAAAAATAAATAAAAAAAACAAAATAAATAAAATAAAATGTACCATAGACATTTAAGAGGGAGGAAATCCTTTGGGGAATACTGGTAGAGTTCTTGCATGGTATCTGCTGTGTATTTCTAAGAAATGAACAACAATGATTTGAATTAAGTCTATGTCTTTGATAATTATAATGACCCCAAGTGTAGGTGCTTAATAAATGCTTGAATGAGTAAATGAATGAAGCATGGATGAATGAATGACTAGGACATGATAAACTCTAAAGCTCTGGCATTTTACATGCTTTATTTTAGCATTATAATGCAAAAGCTGAACAGATAGTTTTCCTGTTTTCTCATCATCATCATGATCAGTGTTAATGACAATTTCTCCCGCTGGAGTATAAATTTGTTATAGGCATAATATCTTTTTTTTTGTTCCCATGCCAAGTACAGTGCCTAACAAATAGTAGATAATCAATAGAAGTATGGGCAAATAACTTGTTGCAAAAATATATCCTGATAATATTTTTACATAATACATATACTACATGATATTCATAGAGTTCTACAGAACTGATATCAGCTTTTTGGAAATCAAGGATCTCCTTTAGCTGCTACCCAAATTTCTTTTTAATTTTATATATCACTTTCTTCCACTCTTGTCAATAAACTCTACATAAACAGGGTCTTATAATATCTTTCCTGATGCCAGGCATTTATTTCTTTTTTTTTTTTTATCATGCCATCTCTCCCTAGAAACTAATAGAATATCTTCCTCTGTTCTTAAAACTCATTTTAGTATCACCTCAGTTCCTTTAAGATCCAAACTGAGACCTGCTGACCCATTTCATTGATAAATTCCAAACAACAGTGGTTGTTCTGAATTCTTATATCTACCATGTTCATCCCCAGCTACCTATATCTTCTCACACTAGCTTATGCTGTGTATCATCTTAGACTTGTTCTTTAATTGTTTCGTGTTTGTAAGCCTGTTATTTATTAGTAGTAGATTCACAGAATCTGACTGCCCATAGGCCTCATTTCAGAAAAGAAACCTTCCTAAAAGAAAAAAATATAATAAGAAAAAAAATGCCTATATATAATAGAATTAAATCCTCTAAATAGGCCCTACATATCTCTCACCAAGCAACAAAGAATTATTGGGTTACTGCCATTTATATGACCTCTCAAATTCATGGTTAATGGGAACAATAAAAAGTACAATCCAGGAAATGCATTCAGATTGGACTATCTAATTGTTAGTTTGGCGTAGGGATCATGAAGCCAAGTGCAGTGGAAGCAATTATTTTTCTGCTTAACATTCCATGTTTGGTAGATATATATTTATTTCTGAGTGGTAATTACTAGAGCATCAATCTGAATTCCAGCCACGTAGAGGGCCATGCTGTGTCTCCTGCTCCTCCTTATGTCTGCTCTGACTTCAGCTATATCCATTGAATTCAAAATCCATTAGGAAAGCTAGAGATATCAAGCAAGGATTTTTCTGTTTCCTTGCTTTTTCCCATACAGGAAAATAGACAGCATTTCCTAGCACATTTTAGACCCTAGGATTGTTTTCACACCCCCAAAGTCAGTATCTTTGTCTTTCCTTTCAAGAAAAAGAGAGGATGATAGGATCAACCCTATAGTGCTTCAAGGACTGGGTTCTTTATGCCATTCTCAAGAAATTTGCTAAATGTCCGACAGTCCTCGTTAATCTGCTTTTTTCCTTTAAAAATTGTATCCCATAGCTGCAATTGCTTGAGCTATATATAATTTATGAGCTGTGCCTATAAATTGTAGTAAATAGCTAAATTTTAATTTATCCTCAAATCATATGAAATGTTTATATCACTCAGACTGTTTAAAATGTTTTTTCCTGGAGACTTATGCTGCTTCACCTCTTTGCAGCCTCTGTTTTCATTTGCCAACAGGTAGTAATCAGCATTGCTTCATTTACTTTATTTGTAGAAACAAAAGGATGGGTTTGTAATTGGAGACATAACTTCCATCCTTAGTATGTTTGAAGGATTTTAACTAACTTACAATTACTTCATCTTTATTATTGCTTGTAATGCAGAAAGTAGAAAATGCGGCTGGGTTTTTTAACTCACAGAGGCACTTGTAGCTCAGTAATATGTTAGCTAGAATATAGTAATGAGAATATTGTACAAGCAGTTTTGCTATTATTTGTCACCGCACTGGGTATTTTCTCTATGAGCTGATTAAGTCACTCAATTTCTCTGACATTAACTTTCTCATCTATAATAGTCTAATGGGAATCTATGAGCCACATTTGCAAAGTAAACTTTCATATGTGCATGTATATATATATATATATATATATATATATATATATATATATATATATATATATATATGAACATTAGAGGATATTTGGACCTTGATGGCTTTTTTGCTGGATTTGGTTATGTTTTAAATATTGTAACAGAGTAGCCAATCAGTGTTTAGGTATTTATGCATTTATTTATACTTCACCTACTGCTAAAAGGAATTTGAAATGAATTAAAAATTCACTTGCACAATTATACTGTTAGCATACAAGATTAAAAGTCCTGAGAATGAAAGGGAATCTAATTGGCTAATATTCTTCCTGTCTACCTATGTTAGCTGCTCAAAACTTCTTGCTAACCAAGAATAAAAAATAATGGGCTGTATAATTAATACCTGTACTGTTCATTAATGACCAACTTTTTTGTTGGTATTTAATTCTCAAAGGAATTTATACAGTGGCATAGGACAATACAGTAGACAGTGTTTATTAAACAGTTTTGTATAGTACACCAAAATTTAAAAATGCACATAGCTATTTTTTTAGTCCTTCGAGATGAATAATGAACAATACTTGTGAGTTATAATCAAGAGTGAGCATAACTAACCTGAAACGGATATGTAAGTTCACTTCATAAACTTTGAGACTATAAGAATTTTCAAATGTATGAGCTTATTTGGAAAAAACTTAAATATCAAGAGAATATTATATTGAATTGCAGAAAGTAAACTTATCCTAATCCTAATTGCCCTAACAAATGTAACACAAAGGCTAGTCTTGGTAAACATATAAGCAAATAAAGCAGCTTCACCTGAAAACTTAACATAGTTGCAAGTTTATTTTCTAAAAAAAAATTTAAAAACTGGAATGAGGTCTTTTTGCTATCCCTCCAAAGATATTTTTTTGTGTTATGATTACAACACAGTTTGAGGTTACAAATACATGATTATTACCGAATATTACTCTGAGCATTAATTATGCTGTGTTTCTTGGCAATTGAAGGAAAAAAGGAAGTACTTAAATAACCTGATTAATATGTAATGCAAACAAACAAGAAAACCATGCTGATTATTCATGAGGTACAAAATTTTCTTGGACCTAATTCTAAAAGGCATTTATTGAATGAATTCCTTGTAGTAATATTAGTTATTGGTAGTGTGATAGAGGTTTAGATTAGTAGGATTTCCTCATAAAACAATTTAGAAATAACAAATGCCTAAGTCAGATGCTAGATGAAAATCTTGGTTGTATCCTATTGTCATATGTTCTCTGTAGTAAGAAAAAGTAAACAGCTTTTCAATTAAAAATCATAATATAAAGGTTGATAATTTTCCACACAAACATTTCTGCACCTGCATCCTGCACTCACGCAGACTGGCTCATTAGAGGTTTTCAATAAATGTTTAGGTTCATCACAAGCATTATTTCATGATTTTCCCGAGCCAGATTCATTCATAATTCAATACGTATTTATTTATCAAGTACTATAACCAGGCTGGGTTCTCAATGCTAAGGCTAAAGCAGTTGCAGACGGACCAAATCCCTTCCCTCAATGAGCTTACTTTCCAGTAAGGATGTCTCCTCAGTAGTGCATTCTGTTCAGTTCACCAGATGACAGTGGGTGTTGGCGTTGTGCCCAGAGCGTGGAATGCAGGAGGCATAGAAATGACACATTCTCATGGAGTTTACTATTTATTGTAGGAGGAAGACACAAAAACCAGCAACCACAGTGTGGGAAGTCCTGTGAAAGATGTGTATCTGTGGTACTTGGGCATCTCAGGTTAGGAGTGCACGAAGGAGTAAGTGTGTGCCAGAGACAGAGGGCAGGAGAGAGTCAGAGGAACAAGAGATAATGATTTCCCTCTACACTCTGTCATTCCTTCAGTATCCAGGCATGCAAATGTTTCTCTAAATATTTCTATCCCACTGGCCCAATTACTTTGCAGTTGTCTCCAGTTCTTTTCTTTCCATTCTCTCTTAAATCCAACCCTGTCAGCCTCTCATACTCACCGTGCCCTAAAACAGCTGTTGGTGAAGTCTCCAAGGACCACCATCTTGTTAAATCTCATGGTCTGTTATCAGTCCTCATCTTATTTGGCCTCCCACTAACATTTGACACAGTTGGTCACATCCTTCTCCTTAAAATACTTTCTTTACTTGACTGTCTCATGCCAAAATCTTTGGCTTTTTGCTTCCTTACCTAGCCACTTCTCAGTTTCCTTCACCGGTTTCTATTTCTCTCTCCTGTTTCTGTCAGAAATGCTCTTGGTCTCATTCTGTGGATGCCTTATCTTCTCAATCTCCACTCGCTCCTTAAGTGATCTCATTGAGTCACTTGTCTTTAACCATCTATACCATGATAAATTCCAAATTCATGTCTTCACTATGGACCTTTCTTCTGAGCACTAGGCCTGTATCTAGGTCAAATGCCTGTTCAGTATCTATGCTTGAATATCTTCTGGAGCATCTCACACTGTATCCAAAATGGAACTCTTAATTCTTCCAAGGTCAATTCCAGTTTAGGTACAAGTCCAGACACTCAGACTCCAGAACCTGGGCTCCTAACCATTATTGTGACCCAAGCGTGGATTCATACCCCACCTGTGGGCGTTCCCATCACACCCCATGCTTGCTCTGGTCATAGAATTTATGTCACTGAATTACTGTGGACTCTTTATTGTGGACTGTAAACTCCACAAAGGCAGGAGTTAAGTTTTATTCATGAATGTGTCTCCATGTGTATAGTACTGTGTATGGTACAATAAATATTTTCTATTGAATGAGTGAGTAGGTAAATGAATGACTTTTAAGGTCAGCAATTGCTATAGGTGACCACAAAGGAAATAGTTAATACTGGCCAGATTTATTATTTAAGGCTTTGTGGAAGCATTGGTAAAATTTAGTTAAGCGCAGAAGAGAGAGGATGGTATTCTCATCGTAGGAAAAGTATGAGCAGAGATGAAGATGCCATCCACCCTGCTCTGTGTGTGGACAAGTGCTCTGGGACGTTACATCAAGGGACCGAGGAGGGAGTGTGGTCCAAATGTGAGAGGAAGCAGTGCGAACACTCATCTTACCAAATTCTGGAGAGCTTCAAGTAGCAAAAAAATAATTCAGTAGGAATATTTTTTGAAATGTGACATAGCATAAATTTCTGTTAAATTGTTTCTTAGAGTGCTTTGTTCTTATTTATTAATTAAATAATATTTATTAATTTGCCACAAAAGTAATGAGATGGTGATTTCGTAAAATGGTAAACACGGTAACACAAAGACAAATGGCATGAAAGTCTGCTTTGGAAAATATCCACTAAGCATTATTGCAAGCCTTAAAAGGATCTTTTAATGATTGTACTTTTATTCATACACTAATTTATACCCTGACATTACTAAGCCAGTATTTAAAGATAAATCAATTATAAATGAACCCAAGAGAAAAAAAACAACTAGTGAATACATAGCCAATGCAAAAAAATTTATGTCAAAGCACTAAGTCATATTCTGGATGTATGTGCCCGTGTGCGTGCATGCATGTATCTGCCTATACTGTTTATCAATTAACTTGTTTTTCCAGCTCGAACATCAATAAAAGTTGACCAAACAGGTGACTCTTTATCCTGAAGACACATCGCAGACATATGAAATGGGCTGGGTCGGCAGGACAGAAGGATTCACCTTTCACTCTTTTAGTCAATAGACCAGCGCTAGAATATGAAGGAGGAGGATGAAAATAGTTTTCCCTGGTTTAATACCTAAAAGAATCATGTAGGTTTCTGATTCTAACTAAATATGAGCTGAGATGTCTCACCATTTGAGTTTTGAGCCTGTTCATTTTGAATTTCAGATTTACTTCCTGAGGCATAGGGCCACTGTGACAAAATAAATGCTAATGGATGAACTGTTGAACTAAATAGTCAGACCTCAGAAAGGGAAATAATTATCTTCAGCCAGACCCAAAATTCCCCCATTTATGTGAAAACCAGTTGGTCATGTGACTTATACAGTAGGGGAAAAATTCTGGAAAGTCCCTTGTTGGTATTTAAGTTATCAATGAAATTAGTCAGTATTAGGAATATATAATTGTCTGGCTCAAAAGATACCTAGAAATTCTTATACATTCTACTCTAAATATTTATAACATCCTGTCATCTATATGAGATGACTATATCAATTCTTTGCAAGTTTGTGCTACTTTATTTCAGATGTTTCCAGACTTGCTATAAATGGTTACATAGTAAATATTTTTAGCATTTTAGGCCAAACTGTCTTTGTTACAGCTTTTCAAATTTGCCTTTATAGTGCATAAAATAGCAATAGACAACACATAAACAAGGAGTGCAGCAGTGCTCAAATAAAACTTCATAAAAAAAAAAAAACAGGTGGAAGGCTGATTTTGATCCCTGAGGTTGTAGTTTGCAACCCTGGCTTTAGATGATCTTTATAATTTTATTATTTCTGTCTTGGGTCATAGTCAGAAAGTTTCCTGTGTCCCACATTTGAACTATCCCTATGAATAAGAACTGATGAATCATTTGTTTTTAAGAATTTCTCATATTTGTATTTATGAAGTTAAATTTATGTTATGAGGGTAGCACACATACACGAGACATAAACATAGAGTTTTTAACTGGGTAAGAAGAGCTCGCTGAAGGTTCTTTCTTCTCATTGACGTAATTTGGCTATTTCACTATTCTGTGAACAGTAGAAGCCTTAACATAAATGGGAATTGATTAACCAATTGACAGGGCAAGTGTTATTAGATTAAGAACATGAATGAGGCCCCGCAGCAGCCGAGCCGCCCGACCTCCCTACCCCCTCTCTTTCTCCGCCGGCCCGCCGCGCGGCGCACGCGCCCCGCAGCAGCCGAGCCGCCCGACCTCCCTACCCCCCTCCTCCCCCTCCTGCTCCGGCTGCTCTCCAACCAACACGGTGCCCTCTTCCCCCGCCTTCACCGTGCTCCTCCGCCACCAGCCTCGACAGCCTTGCCGCCCTCACCTTTCCTCCTCCAGAACAACTACTGGGGGAGTGGAGATAATACAGAGCAGCTCCCGGAGCCACGAGGGAGATCAAAGGGACAGCGTACCCCATCCTGGAATGGCTGACTATCTGGGAGAACCAGCTCCGGTGAGATCACCAAGGGGCACGGGCTTTCCTGGGTGGGACAGCAAGCGACCGGAGTCCCTCCCTTCCACCTTCCCAGGCCAGCTGGTAGAATTGGACAGGCGGTCCCCTTAGGCCGCGGCGGCTGGTGCCCCCACCACACGAGGCCCCCCGGAACAACTGAGATAGTTGGGTCGGAAATCCCCAGACTGCGGAGAACAGTGACCGGGGGATCCCTTCCAAACACGTGACTCCCCCGTCGGCTGGGAGCAGTGCACTCTCCCGGGCTGCGACAGCTGGCGCCCTCCCGCCACGCTTGGTGCCCCGGGCCGACTAGCTAATTTGGCCGGACGCTCTCCTGTGCTGCGACAGCCGGCGACCCTCCCCGCGTTTGGAACCCCGGGCCGGCTGGCATTCTTCCAAGACGCTTCGGTTGCCGAACCTCCCCTACGGCGAGAGTTTTCCAGAGTTGAGGGACCCACAGCAACTTTCGCTGGTGGAACCCACAGACAGGCGTGTGCCACGTGCGCCACCTACTGGGCAGGATAGGAAGAACAGAACCCAGAGACTGCGCAGAAAAATCTTTCAACCTGTGGGGTCGAACACCCGGGGAAATCTGACTAAATGCCCAGACGCCAGCAGAAGATAACGGATCACGCTCAGAAAATTGAACATATGGCCCAGTCAAACGAAGAAACCAATAGTTCAAATGAGATACAGGAGCTGAAACAACTAATGCTGAATATACGAACAGAAATGGAAAACCTCTTCAAAAACGAAATCGATAAATTGAGGGAGGACATGAAGAAGACATGGGCTGAACATAAAGAAGAAATAGAAAAACTGAAAAAACAAATCACAGAACTTATGGAAGTGAAAGATAAAGTAGAAAAGATGGAAAAAACAATGGATACCTACAATGACAGATTTAAAGAAACAGAAGATAGAATTAGTGATTTGGAGGATGAAACATCTGAACTCCAAAAAGAAACAGAAACTATCCGGAAAAGAATGGAAAAATTTGAACAAGGTATCAGGGAACTCAAGGACAATGTGAACCGTACAAATATACGTGTAGTGGGTATCCCAGAAGGAGAAGAGAAGGGAAAAGGAGGAGAAAAACTAATGGAAGAAATTATCACTGAAAATTTCCCAACTCTTATGAAAGACCTAAAATTACAGATCCAAGAAGTGCAGCGCACCCCAAAGAGATTAGACACAAATAGGCGTTCCCCAAGACACTTACTAGTTAGAATGTCAGAGGTCAAAGAGAAAGAGAGGATCTTGAAGGCAGCGAGAGAAAAACAATCCGTCACATACAAGGGAAACCCAATAAGACTATGTGTAGATTTCTCAGCAGAAACCATGGAAGCTAGAAGACAGTGGGATGATATATTTAAGTTACTAAAAGAGAAAAACTGCCAGCCAAGACTCCTATATCCAGCAAAATTGTCCTTCAAAAATGAGGGAGAATTTAAAACATTCTCAGACAAAAAGTCACTAAGAGAATTTGTGACCAAGAGACCAGCTTTGCAAGAAATACTAAAGGAAGCACTAGAGTCAGATACAAAAAGACAGAAGAGAGAGACATGGAGAAAAGTGTAGAAAGAAGGAAAGACAGATATGATATATATAATACAAAAGGCAAAATGGTAGAGGAAAATATTATCCAAACAGTAATAACTCTAAATGTCAATGGACTGAATTCCCCAATTAAAAGACATAGACTGGCAGAATGGATTAAAAAACAGGATCCTTCTATATGCTGTCTACAGGAAACACATCTTAGACCCAAAGATAAATATAGGTTGAAAGTGAAAGGTTGGGAAAAGATATTTCATGCAAACAACAACCAGAAAAGAGCAGGAGTGGCTATACTAATATCCAACAAATTAGACTTCAAATGTAAAACAGTTAAAAGAGACAAAGAAGGACACTATATACTAATAAAAGGAACAATTAAACAAGAAGACATAACAATCATAAATATTTACGCACCGAACCAGAATGCCCCAAAATACGTGAGGAATACACTGCAAACACTGAAAAGGGAAATAGACACATATACCATAATAGTTGGAGACTTCAATTCACCACTCTCATCAATGGACAGAACATCTACACAGAGGATCAATAAAGAAATAGAGAACCTGAATATTACTATAAATGAACTTGACTTAACAGACATTTATAGGACATTACATCCCACAACAGCAGGATACACCTTTTTTTCAAGTGCTCATGGATCATTCTCAAAGATAGACCATATGCTGGGTCACAAAGCAAGTCTTAACAAATTTAAAAAGATTGAAATCATACACAACACTTTCTCGGATCATAAAGCAATGAAGTTGGAAATCAATAATAGGCGGAGTGCCAGAAAATTCATAAATACATGGAGGCTCAACAACACACTCTTAAACAACAAGTGGGTCAAAGAAGAAATTGCAAGAGAAATTAGTAAATACCTAGAGGCAAATGAAAATGAAGACACAACATATCAAAACTTATGGGACGCAGCAAAGGCAGTGCTAAGAGGGAAATTTATTGCCCTAAATGCCTTTATCAGAAAAGAAGAAAAGGCAAAAATGCAGGAATTAACTGTCCACTTGGAAGAGCTGGAGAAAGAACAGCAAACTAATCCCAAAGCAAGCAAAAGGAAAGAAATAACAAAGATTAGAGCAGAAATAAATGAAATTGAAAACATGAAAACAATAGAGAAAATCAATAAGACCAGAAGTTGGTTCTATGAGAAAATCAACAAGATTGATGGGCCCTTAGCAAGATTGACAAAAAGAAGAAGAGAGAGGATGCAAATAAATAAGATTAGAAATGAAAGAGGAGACATAACTACTGACCTCACAGAAATAAAGGAGGTAATAACAGGATACTATGAACAACTTTACGCTAATAAATACAACAATTTAGAAGAAATGGACAGGTTCCTGGAAAGACAGGAACAACCAACTTTGACTCAAGAAGAAATAGACGACCTCAACAAACCAATCACAAGTAAAGAGATTGAATTAGTTATTCAAAACCTCCCTAAAAAGAAAAGTCCAGGGGCGGGCCGCGGTGGCTCAGCGGGCAGGAGTGCTTGCCTGCCGTGCCGGAGGGCCCCGGTTCGATTCCCGGCCCCAGCCCATGTAAAAAACAAACAAACAAACAAAATATAATAAAACAAGAAAATGTTTAAAAATGTTTCCCTTTCTTCCATCCTTCCTTCCTTCTCTGTCTTTCCTTCCTTTCCTCCCTCTCTCTTTAAAAAAAAAAAAAAAAAAAAAAAAAAAAAGAAAAGTCCAGGACCAGACGGCTTCACATGTGAATTCTATCAAACATTCCAGAAAGAATTAGTACCTACTCTCCTCAAACTCTTCAACATAATCGAAGTGGAGGGAAAACTACCTAATTCATTCTATGAAGCCAACATCACCCTCATACCAAAACCAGGCAAAGATATTACAAAAAAAGAAAACTACAGACCAATCTCTCTAATGAATACAGATGCAAAAATCCTCAATAAAATTCTAGCAAATCGTATCCAACAACACATTAAAAGAATTATACATCATGACCAAGTAGGATTCATCCCAGGTATGCAAGGATGGTTCAACATAAGAAAATCAATTAATGTAATACACCATATCAACAAATCAAAGCAGAAAAATCACATGATCATCTCAATTGATGCAGAGAAGGCATTCGACAAGATTCAACATCCTTTCCTGCTGAAAACACTTCAAAAGATAGGAATACAAGGGAACTTCCTTAAAATGATAGAGGGAATATATGAAAAACCCACAGCTAATATCATCCTCAATGGGGAAAAATTGAAAACTTTCCCCCTAAGATCAGGAACAAGACAAGGATGTCCACTATCACCACTATTATTCAACATTGTGTTGGAAGTTCTAGCCAGAGCAATTAGGCAAGAAAAAGAAATACAAGGCATCAAAATTGGAAAGGAAGAAGTAAAACTATCACTGTTTGCAGACGATATGATACTATATGTAGAAAACCCAGAAAAATCCACAACAAAATTACTAGAGCTAATAAATGAGTACAGCAAAGTAGCAGGCTACAAGATCAACATTCAAAAATCTGTAGCTTTTCTATACACTAGTAATGAACAAGCTGAGGTAGAAATCAAGAAACGAATCCCATTTACAATCGCAACTAAAAGAATAAAATACCTAGGAATAAATTTAACCAAAGAGACAAAAAACCTATATAAAGAAAACTACAAAAAACTGTTAAAAGAAATCACAGAAGACCTAAATAGATGGAAGGGCGTACCGTGTTCATGGATTGGAAGACTGAATATAGTTAAGATGTCAATCCTACCTAAATTGATTTACAGATTCAATGCAATACCAATCAAAATCCCAACAACTTATTTTTCAGAAATAGAAAAACCAATAAGCAAATTTATCTGGAAGGGCAGGGTACCCCGAATTGCTAAAAACATCTTGAGGAAAAAAAACGAAGCTGGAGGTCTCGCGCTGCCTGACTTTAAGGCATATTATGAAGCCACAGTGGTCAAAACAGCATGGTATTGGCATAAAGATAGATATATCGACCAATGGAATCGAATAGAGTGCTCAGATATAGATCCTCTCATCTATGGACATTTGATCTTTGATAAGGCAGTCAAGCCAACTCACCTGGGACAGAACAGTCTCTTCAATAAATGGTGCCTAGAGAACTGGATATCCATATGCAAAAGAATGAAAGAAGACCCATCTCTCACACCCTATACAAAAGTTAACTCAAAATGGATCAAAGATCTAAACATTAGGTCTAAGACCATAAAACAGTTAGAGGAAAATGTTGGGAGATATCTTATGGATCTTACAACTGGAGGTGGTTTTATGGACCTTAAACCTAAAGCAAGAACACTGAAGAAGGAAATAAATAAATGGGAGCTTCTCAAAATTAAACACTTTTGTGCATCAGAGAACTTCACCAAGAAAGTAGAAAGACAGCCTACACAATGGGAGACAATATTTGGAAATGACATATCAGATAAGGGTCTAGTATCCAGAATTTATAAAGAGATTATTCAACTCAACAACAAAAAGACAGCCAACCCAATTACAAAATGGGAAAAAGACTTAAACAGACACCTACCAGAAGAAGAAATACGGATGGCCAAGAGGCACATGAAGAGATGCTCAATGTCCCTGGCCATTAGAGAAATGCAAATCAAAACCACAATGAGATATCATCTCACACCCACCAGAATGGCCATTATCAACAAAACAGAAAATGACAAGTGCTGGAGAGGATGCGGAGAAAGAGGCACACTTATTCACTGTTGGTGGGAATGTCAAAGGGTGCAACCACTGTGGAAGGCAGTTTGGCGGTTCCTCAAAAAGCTGAATATAGAATTGCCATACGACCCAGCAATACCATTGCTAGGTATCTACTCAAAGGACTTAAGGGCAAAGACACAAACGGACATTTGCACACCAATGTTTATAGCAGCGTTATTTACAATTGCAAAGAGATGGAAACAGCCAAAATCTCCATCAACAGAAGAGTGGCTAAACAAACTGTGGTATATACATACGATGGAATATTATGCAGCTTTAAGACAAGATAAACTTGTGAACCATGTAATAACATGGATGGACCTAGAGAATATTATGCTGAGTGAATCCAGCCAAAAACTAAAGGACAAATACTGTATGGTCCCACTGTTGTGAACGGACATTCGAGAATAAACTTGAAATATGTCATTGGTAACAGAGTTCAGCAGGAGTTAGAAACAGAGTAAGACAATGGGTAATTGAAGCTGAAGGGATACAGATTGTGCAACAGGACTAGATACAAAAACTCAAAAATGGACAGCACAATAATACCTAATTGTAAAGTAATCATGTTAAAATACTGAATGAAGCTGCATCTGAGCTATAGGGTTTTTTTTTGTTTTTGTTTGCTTGTTGGTTTGTTTGTTGTTGTTGTTTTTTACTATTACTACTACTTTTATTTCTTTTCTTTATATTAACATTTTATATCTTTTTCTGTTGTGTTGCTAGTTCCTCTAAACTGATGCAAATGTACTAAGAAACAATGATCATGCATCTATGTGATGATGTTAAGAATTACTGAGTGCATATGTAGAATGGTATGATTTCTAAATGTTGTGTTAATTTCTTTTTTTTTCTTTCCGTTAATAAAAAAAAAAAAAAAAAAAAGAACATGAATGAGTCAAGTATGAATCAGATGTGTGAACTGATCAAAGAGGATAGGAACAGAACAGAAGGGCATGAAAGCAGAAGTAATTGAAATGCAATCTAGGGGTCTTGGTCAGAGGGCATGCTAAAGAAGCCTATTGGGGAACAAGGTAGTTTTTGACACATACTTGATATACAACTTGAGAAACCTGCGTAAAAGTTGAGCTCTGATGCAATGGCTCAGACATTTCAGTGTGCATCAAATTCCTGGACCTCAGCTCCAGAGTTTCTAACTGGCATTATTAAGCAACTACTAAAAATGTCTAAGAGAGTGTCCCAAATCACTTTTGACCATATATCTTGGATATTTTTATTCATGTTGTATGCAGACCACAGTTTCAAAAAAGCTGCCCTAGACATTGGCCCTCCACAGTTTCCTTCTCTCACTGTCCGATAGCCTGATAACGTAGCCAGGTCTGGGCTCTTCTAAGTTCCTTTCCTTCCTTCTTTTGTGCTTTCTAGTTTCCTGGTATCAGGATAATCTGATTATCACCTAATTTTTATTTTTGTTAACTCTACTTCTCAGAAACAAAAGGGATTTAACCTCTGCTGTTTATCAATATGAAATTGTCATTTAAAAAACAGCATGTCCCAGACAAACAAAAAAGCATGACCTTTACTCCATGAGCATGTGACATTGGCCCTGTAGGGCAGCGTGAGACTCCAGAGCCTCTTGCTGCTTTCTATGTCAAGTCCTTGAGAGCTAACCGAGAAGAGAAGGGCAGCATGGCTGGAGCACAAAGGGCTGGAGATGAAGCTGAGAAGAGAAGGGCAGCATGACTGGAGCACAAAAAGCCAGAGATGAGGCTGAGGAGGTAGACGGGGTAAAATCAGGAGGCGATGTAGATGTCATTAAGGGTTTTGGCTTTTATCCTGGGAGAAACGAAAAGACATCACCACTGTCCTTTCTTAAGTCCAAGAACCCCACTTCCTTTCTAGCTGATATAATGGCTGGAAATGGCAGAGGAGAGATGTGAGAGTCTTTCCTGACTTCAAGTTATAGAGTTGGGTGGTGGGTAGATGATGGTGCATTTCACAAAATCAGAGGCAGAGATGGCATGGGGGTGGAATGGTGAGAAAAGAAGCTTCTAGACCTTTAGTATTTAAGAAACTTATGTGCTGTTGAATTGGGGCTATACAATAGACAGTTGAGCATATCTATTTTATTCTCAGGAAGGGATATTGGTTGGGAAGGTAGTTTACAAGGACGTTAGCAAATAGGTCATATTTGAAATTGTGAGTGTGGGTATAATTTTTCCAGGAAAAGCAATTGGAATGAGAAGAGAAAACGATCAAGAATAGGACCCTGAATAATACGAAAGAAGGAGGAAGGAAAAATCCACAGAAATGGGTTGAGAATGAGGGGTCCAAGGGAAAGGTACCCAAAACCCAGGGAGCAGAGAGACTCACAAAGGAGAGTGGAATCAGGGGCTCCAAAGCACTCAGTACACAAGGTGCAGCCATAAACTGACCCCTGGATTTGGCGCTTCACACGCAGTGACTACCTTAAGAGCAATCCACATTGAGTGGTGGAGGCCCCAACAGGACGCTATAAACTGAAGAGCCTGTGAATTACTACCTGAAAAGGAGACACACTCCAAAATGTGTTTTAGAGTCGGACAAGAAATGATTCAAAGCAACTCAGCAAATGTACCATATGCAGAATGAAAGTGAAATATCATTTCTAAAACCTGGAGGGAGGGGACGGGAGGGGAGAATGAGATAAACAGACTGATGGCATTATAACTCAGAAGGTCTTGCTGTTACTCTGTGGACTTTGTAGATGCTCTAAACTGCAGTTGCTTTTCAGAGCTGTGTATGCTTGTGTGTGTGTATGTGTGTTTATGTTACTTAGAATGTCCACGCTAAGGCTCCTCATGTTTATATTTGCTTTCCTCGTAACACAATGACACCACTTATAAGCACTAAGAGCAAAGGGCTAATAGGAACTATTCCCAGGGTCCGGCTTGCAAAAGCAGACCTTTATCTGCCAGACTTGAGTTTTGACTTATCGTGCACCATCTCAGCATGGTGCTTTACAGTTTTCGTCTGGTAAAGACATGCCATGGGATCACAGTGATGGTGCTAATTAAATGTCAGTGGGTTTGGATGCTGCAGCAAAGGCTTCACGCTCAGATTGCTGAGACTGAAACAGGAAGGAAAGGCACATCATCAACCTTCCTAAAGCTAATTAGGGTAGGTAGGGCTCAAATTCAGACAGCTTCACTGTTCAGATCCTAAATGGGTGTTGCAAGAGGGCTCAGAAATGAGCTCCAAAAGGAAGAAACAAACATATATCTGTGGTTTTAACAGAAAACAATTTTGAGGACAAATTTCCCCTCTATCACCCCTTATTTTATTGACTGTATCACTGATTCTAGAAGTGCCTCCTATTTCACTTGCTTTTTCAGTTTATCACTCCCATATGTTTGACATTGACACAAACTAAGTAATAAGTCTTCCAAAGTCTTGGGATTAAAATTTATTTGATTTAATAAGTTAAATCCACATATCAAGGAAATATCCATGCTTTTGCTGTCTGCAGGAAGTGACATGAAGCTAGGTCCATGCTAGCTTTTCCTGAGGGCCCTGACAATCCACTTTCCTTGTACCTTGATACCTGAGTCTACTGACACACGAGAAAACTTATTCTTGAAATCATCTGCCTTCTCTCGGGAATTACTCTATGCCATCTTTCTCAGCATGTGGCATGATTCTACCCAATTATCAAGCCGGAAATTTAGCGTTCACTTTGCCTCTTCTACCTCCCTCACCCACACAGCATATCCCATCATTTCTACCCAAATGTCTTTCAAATCTGCCCAGTCCTCTCTACTTTCACTACGAATTCCTCCTGCTGCCATCATCATTTCTTGCCTGGACAGCTACAGTAGCCTCCTGTCTCTTTGTCAAGTCCCTTTTCAGTCTGCTCTCCTTAGGGAAGTCAAAGGGATTATTCTCAAATACAAATCTGATTATTTTTGTCTTTTAATTAAATATTTCAATAGCATCTGAAAGAACAGAGCAGGCACTAATTAACATGGCTTACCAGACCTTTATGACCATGCTCCTGATTGCTTTTATTATTGTTATTATTTTAGTTAACGTTTATCAAGTACTTACTTTGTATCAGGTGCTGTGTCACAGTAATCACTGCAATAATATTTTAATTTTTTAAACCTCATTATATTTTTAGCTTTATGATAAACATAATTAGCTTAGAGAGGCTTAATAACTTGTCTCCATTTGCATGGGTAACAAGTAGTGAAGAAATGATTTGAACCCAGATCTGTGCAGAGCCCATGATATCACTCTCTCTAGCCTTTTCCATCACCTTTCTTCTCCTTGCATATGAGCCAGAATCTGTCCATATTTTTCACTACCACCTGGTCTAAATACACCACCATCTCTCCCCTGGATTACTGCAATAGACTTCTAAATATTCTCTCTGCTTCCATAAACAATTGTATTCTTTATTCTCACCTCCAACACAGTAGCTGCTGTGAACCATTAAAAATGGAATGCATATCATGTCACGTTTCTGCTCAAAAGTCAAATCTTGGCATTAGCTTCAGAAGTCTCCCAATATGATCTGCTCCTCTATCCTTTACCCATGTCTCTGACCCCATGGCTACTTTCCTTCTCACTTACTCTGCTCATGGCCTCATGGCTATACTTTGAAGCCAAGAAATAATCCTGCTTTATGACTCTGAACTCATTTCTTCTGCTTCTTAATTTTCTGCTAAAATAGTGTCTGAACATTTGATTCAAAATGGGAACCTCATCCCCTGGTGATCAGGACTCCCATTCTCTGCTTTATTTTCTCTTTCACACATTTGCATTTTGATGGACTCTATATTTTGTTTGTTTCCTTCATCACCTGAAGGTCAGCTCCTTGAGGGCAGGGACATTTGTCTGTTTTGTTCACTATTATAACCCCAATTCCCTGAGAATTACTTGGTGAACACCAGGGGTTCATTAGATGTTTTTGGATGGACATGTAAGGCACATTTATTTTGTTTTATTATATATTGTATTTAGATAGTGATTACTTAAGTTATAAGCAGGTTTATTTTTGCATTGGATTGTGAGAAGTGGGTCTTTATGTTACACTAAAATTACACTGTAAAATGACTTATGGATCTGACAATATTAATGATTGTCTCATGGTATAACTTAAGGATAATTCATGACCTTATCATATGATACCAAAAGAGCTTAAAATGCAGCTAGTGACTTTGTCCCCTGTACCTACATGTTATATTTAGTGCCTATATCTTTAATTTGTCTTTTTTTACAAGTTAGCTATATGTTTTTTGAGAAAGAAGAACAAGTTTTCCTCAAAATTTCCAATTTCCTCTCTTCCTCTGTTTTCTTTGCATGTCCCTCCAACCCCCACTTTGTCTTTTCATTTGCAACAAAGGTAGTTTAACTTCTGAATGACTAGATGCTTTTTAAAAGGTGTTGGATGCCACAGAATGAGCAAATAACAAAATACACTGGTGCAGAGTTCTTTTCAGTTTGATTCAATGATCTGAATCCTTATTTAGAGATGAAATTCACCTTGCCACCTCATTTCCTCTGTTATTAGGTTTGCCTTTGAAATGCAGAAGTACATTTTGGCAAGTCTCTCACTTTCGAGAACCACTCTAATAAAAGTAGATTTTTTTTAACAGCTGTTGATTAGACAGTTAAACCTAGAGCCAACATTGGCATGATATTTCTGAATTTGATGTAACTAAAAAATAGAAAGCTGAAGAAACCTGAAGTTGAATTGCTTTCAAGAAATTAAATTTAAAATTCCTGAAAATTATCATACAGTGCTTCTTCTCAACCACCCATATCCCAGCCCTGATTTTTGTATCTGGCTAATTTGTGCACTTCAGATTGGATTCTTGAGCACACTGACAGCATGAGAACTGTTGTGGAACTCATCATTATAATTTCAAGCCTTTAATTAGCATACTTTAAAATGGCTTTGTCAAGACTATGAGCAACAGAAAAGCAATGGACTCGTTCTTAGAAGAGGTGTATAACAGAGAAGAATAGTAATACTCATCTGCACTAAGTCCCCTTGCTTTAGGAACGAAAGGGGCATCAGCAGCACAGATCCTCCAGGAATTCTCTTTGATACATGATTGCAGGAGTTATTGTTACTTCACAGCTAGGTAAATTAAACATAAAAAGGACAAGTCACTTGAACATGTTCCCATAAAAGGTCACTGGCAAAATCAGAAATAGTCCCCCAGTATGGGTAACAAATCCACTCACTCCAGCAATTATTTCGAGAGCAATGGCTTTCCCAATCAGCTGCAAGGATCATTTTAATAGGGTCAAAGTCCTCATAAGGATGTCTTTCTTGGCCTTTTGGTGCTTGCCCTAGGGTGAGGGGGTGGGTGGGTGGGGGGAATCACTAGATGTAGTGAAAGAATAAGACTATTTTTGAAAGATAAGCAGTGCTGTAATTCTTATTTTCTTTACTGTTTTAAATAAATTACTAATTAGTTAAGTTATTAAAATATTTTCATATTTATAGTATTATAATTTAATCAGAATTTTAAAAAATCAATCTCTTTTGAAAAATGAAATACCAGTACCATTAAAAGAAAAGCTAAACAAAAAATATAAATCACTCTCCCTGCCAACTATCTATCTATCCAGCCAATAAATATTTATTAAGCAAGTGTCCCATGCCAGACGGTATTCTAGATGCATGGGATACAACAGTGAGCAAACAAAATTCTTCTCCTCTTGGGACTTCTATGTGGAGGATATAAACAAATCAAACAGATAATTTTGCATGCTCACAAGTTATCCTGGAGAAGGAAACTTATGTTCTGCTAGTGTTTACCAGACCACATTTGAAAAATCATAAGGAGGAGAAATTGTTAAAGATGTGAAATATCAAACATTTATTTCTGGATGATTAAAGATGCAAATAAAGTAACTTTATCCTCTCATCCTTAGATGTGAAGAAAATACATTATCTCCTTTGTGGTAATAGTGAGACCCAGAAATTTCAAAGACATCTTTCGTTACCTCAAAAAGAAAATAGGGTTTGAAAAGATGTATCTCTTTCATCAATTATACCAAGCAAAAGCAAAAACAAACAAACAATAAAAATCAGTGTATAACATTCTGGGATTTCCCTGAGATCAGTTGCTACCTTCTTTTCCTTATTAATGCTTATCTGTGTTTTGGGTATCTCCACTAAACATCTACAAATGATAGTAAATTAGAATTAGTTTTCTTTCTTGTTTCTCCTCCCTGAAATAGTTTAACTGTTTTGAATAGGACATTGTAATAATGAATTCTTTTAGAATATTTTAATGAAATACTCATTTCAGACAAGATGACCTACATAGTATTTAGTCATTCAGAAAATATAACAAGAATTCATATTTTAAGAAAGACTGAGATTTGTTACTTTTCCCTAGTAATCCATTCTTGTGTACATTTTGAGGGTAGTTTCATCTGTTTCCCTTTGCCCAGCTGTAATCCCCACTCCCTCACTGCCTACTTCACCCACCCACCTCCAACTCTCCAATGTACTCACCCTTTGGGGAATGCCACTGAATCCTCCTTGAGAAAAGACTCCTTGCTTATTGCCCTTCATTTGTCTTATGGACAATTTCACCTTAGATTTAAACTTAATATTAATGGAGGTGGGGGGTGCTGCTAACTCTGAGTTAGAAAGGGTGAGCTCTCACTCTAACAATGGTATTTTCAGTCTACTAAGAATGACTGTCCCTGATTTCCTCCTAGTATCTAAGTGCAGACACCTCCTACCGCAGGGAATATTTTCTTGCTGAGTCCACACGGTTCATACTCATTGTAAAAACCTTTTTCTACTGCTTAACATGCTTAGACCCTTTCTACCTATGGACATTTTATTCATTCTTTAAAACTTTTATCAGAAGTATTTCCTGCACAATCCCTTTCCTGGTCCTGGAAACTAAGTATGTTTCCTTATAATTCTGTCTTAATTTTCACTCTTTTTTTTTTCATTTTCACTCATTTTAATCACATTTCTATTATTGTTTTAATGCCTCCAGCTATAAAGTAGGTTGTTTGAAAAAAGAAATTGTTTTGCTTATCTCTGTAATCTCACAGCAGTTGAAACTGTGCTTTGTAGGTAGCAGGATCCCCAAATCAGAGAAAGTCTAGATATTTCAGAAACACAGGGATTTGTTATTTTAAGCATGCTAGCATTTATGCTGGTTTCTTTATGCTTCAGATAGGAACAGTACTTGGTATTAAAGCATTGTACAATTATTAACCTAAACATCTAAAAAGCAATTATCCTGACTTCAGTCTTAGACTCACTTTTTGATCTTAGAAAAGCAATTACGATATCACAGTTTTACCAATTAATACAGGTGGAATTTGCATGAAACAATCCACAGATGAGAAATGCTGAACAGCAATTTTTATTGAATAGCATTTGACTGCAATTTCTTAATTTTTGTACGCCATCCTTACTTGGACCAAAACTGAAATGAACATTAAGATCCCCATAATAAGACAAGGAATGTGAAATGGTTTAAAAAGGAATGCCACTAAAAATAAAAAGCCTAAGTCTGTCATCTTTATTCCCCAATCTAGGATTTTAAAAATGCATGATTTTGCCCAAAGACCCTGTTGTGAGTTTTACGTGCTTATGTATGAGATATACATACTTATGAATGTGTATGTATTTTATGTTTATATGCATACACATTTTTATTTAGTGTTTCATATGTATGTAACTAAATTATAAATATGTTCTGATTGATCAGGCATATTGTTCTAGTCTGCCAAAGCTGCCAGAATGCAACACACCAAGGATGGATTGACTTTTAATAAGAGGGGATTTATTTAGTTAAAAATGTATAGTTCTTCAGAGGAAAGGCAACTAACTTTCATCTGAGGTTCTTTCTTACATGGAAAGGCACAGGGCGATCTCTGCTGGCCTTCTCTCTAGGCCTCTGGGTTCCAACAACTTTCCCTAGGGTGATTCCTTTCTGTATCGCCAAAGGCCTGGGCTGAGCTGTGAGTGCTGAGATGAGGTATGTTGACCTACTTGGGCTGTGCTACTTTGAGCTCTCTCATTTAAGCACCAGCCAATTAAATCAATCATCATTCATTGAAGGAGACACACCTCCTAGCCGACTGCAGATGAGATTCACATGCTATTGGCTCATGTTCACAGCCATAGAACCAGGCACCTTCACCTGGCCAAATTGACACCTGAACCTAACTACCACAGACCTGATATTCCTTTTTGTTTTCAAAGCATACTAAAATATTCCCTTGACCTCTGTGATAGTCTTTCCCTATGGGGGATATGCCTTTCTTCCTTTATAAGGCTAACTATCCACCAATGCTTTTGATCACTTCCCCAAAACATACATGATGTATCTGCCCATGCATTGCATTTGTTTTTGTTTCGTTTAAGAATATCTTTAATTGTGTGATTGAATGTGAAACAGTGCTAGCATTTAGTATATGGTCTTTTCTATTTCTTTTTAACTTTTTTGATTGCATAGTATAACATGTATACAATGCGTAGAAATAAAAAGCAATAGTTTTCAAAGCAGTCCTCAACAAGTAGTTACAGAACAGATCCCAGCGTTGTCATGGGCTACTGTAGCACAAAAACCAGTAACGAGGCCACAGGCCTCCAGGAACATTCCGTGAAGTTAGACTACTAAGGATCTGTAGTCTCGGGAAGCAGGTTTTATTTGCTATGGCCATAGGGCTCAGCGAGTAACCTCTGAATGTCTGAGCCCCGAACAAAAGGCAACCTTAGCTTTTATAGACTCTTTGACATGTTAAAGACAAGGCAAACAATTGGCTGATTTAAGTTGAGAATGGCCCAAAGCTGAACCTTTAAGGGGCCCCCACCCCAGGAATGTCTTATCTTGCTTATTTGCAGCTTCACCAGTTCCTAAAGACTAGGGGAGGGGGTTTCTATCCCAGAAATGTGTCTTATCTTGCTTGTCTGCAGTTTTACCCATTCCTGAAGGTCAGGAGAGGGGGGTTGGGGATTTTCCACAGAGAGCACAGCTGAACCAGAAAGGGGGTGGGGGCCTGCCTGCTACACTACCCTACGATCCTCTCATTTTTTTCCCTTCTAACTGCTCCAGAATATAGGAGCCAGGAGGGCTTAAATATTTTTTTATCATCACAGTTGGCTTTTTTTTCTTTCTTTTTTTTGTGAGAAATAACATATATACAAAAAAGCTATAAATTTCAAAACACAGCACCACAATTAGTTGTAGAACATATTTCAGAGTTTGACATGGGTTACAGTTCCACAATTTTAGGTTTTTGCTTCTAGCTGTTCTAAAATGCTGGAGACTAAAAGAGATATCAATTTGATGATTCAGTATTCACATTAATTTTTAAATCCTAACTTCTCTGTATAACTCCACATCACCTTTGATCTTTCTGTCCCTCTTTAGGGGTTTTGGGCTATGGCAATTCTAGATTTTTGCTATTGGAAGGTTCTGTCACAAATATGGGGTAGGGAGATAGAACTATCTGATGTTATGGAGAGGTTGAGCTAGGTTTCAGGACTTACCTGGACCAGGGACCCATCTAAAGGTTGTAGGTTTCTGAAAAGTTACTCTAGTACATGGAACCCTTGTGGAATCTTATATATTGCCCGAGGTGTTCTTTAGCATTGACTGGAATGGTCCTGGTTGGGGGTTGGCAGGTTATGATGGGTAGCAAGGTTTAACTGAAGCTTGCATAAGCGCAACCTCCAGAGTAGCTTCTTGACTCTATTTGAACTGTCTCTGCCACTGATACTTTATTAGTTACACTTTTTCCCCCTTTTTGTCAGGACAGAATTGTTGATCCCACAGTACCAGGTCTAGATTCATCCCTGGGAGTCATCTCCTATGTTGCCAGGGAGACTTTCACCCCTGGATGTCATGTCCCACGTAGGGGGAGGACAATGATTTCACTTACAGAGCTGGACTTAGAGAGAGTGAGGCCACGTCTGAGCAACAAAAGAGGTCCTCCAGAAGTAACTGTTACGCATGCCTATAGTTAGGCTAAGTTTCTCCACTATCTACATAAACTTCACTAGAGTAGGCCTCATGATCAAGGGCATGACCTATTGATTTGGGTGTCCCTTAAGTTTGACACAGTATCAGGGGATTCCCTGATGGTAAGGTTTAATAGTTCCATATTCTTTCTTCCATTCTTCGGGGGGACTTTGCCAATACTTTTTGATTATCTGCTTAATGTACTCTAGGATATATCCAGGCATTACAACAATCTATACAGGATTAAAAGACCTCTTTCTTATTCTGTGCTCCCTGTGTTTCAGTTGATCAAATGAGCTATACAGATAGGTTGATTAGATTATACACTACAGAAAATTTCAGTTCCAGACCAAATAAACCTTTCTTCCATTGGTCTCAAAGAGTATGTGTGGTTCTAAAATGTAGACACTGTCTTCCTTACACCTGTGTTCTGAATTACTTTAACCCCAACCTATTCAGCTTTGTTCTCATCTCTAAATACCAGGTTATATATATAAAACAGCTTCTCAAAGTCCAGGAATATTAAGCACCACTCTGGACTTAATGTCTGTGCTTTAAAAGCTTATAGTCTAGGCCCCTGTTTTCTTATAAGCATTTTCTAAAGGTGACCATACCATTGTTGTTCTTTTGTTTCTGGCTTATTTTGTCTCACCAAATGTCCCACATGTTCATTTACATCATTGCATGCCTCATAACTTTGTTCCTTTTTGTAGCAGCACAACCTTCATTCATAAGTATACACCAATGTTTGCCAATCTACTTCTCAGTCAGTGCATCCTTCAACCACCTGCATTCATCGGGCATCATGTATGGGGCCCAAAGTCCACAGTCCATCAATATTCTCAATTCTAGATAATTTCATTGTTCCCAAGAGAAAGAAAACCAATAAACACACCCTCACCAAATAGGAAATCTAAACCTCCTCTTACCTTTTGTCCCTCCCCCCATTATTTACCTCTGCTGTTGCTGTGGTAGTGCTGATGGTTTCCTTTTGAACATAGCTTATACATGCAATAGCAGTTTTCTCCCTGTACCCTAAACTTAAACACTCTTCATATACTAATCATAACTTTGAAGTAATTCTTGCAAGAACAAATTTATATTTTTAGTGTGAGTCAGTGGGACACATAGGTCTATACGACCCGTTCAATCTTTTTCCTCTTCAATATGGTAATATTACTTAAACATCCACTAGAGAACCACCTTCACTCCTTTCTATTCCCTTTGAGTTCAACCTCATTAACTAACAGTTCACCCATCTCTAGCTTCTACATATCTCTAAGTCCCCTATCTTCTATAATATGAGCCTCTGATTATACCTTTATGCTGGTGATAAGAGTGGAATCATACAGTATCTATCCTTTTGTGTCTGGCTAATTTCATTTAGCATTATGTCTTCAGGGCTCATCTATCTTGTCATGTGCTTCAGGATGTCATTTTGTCTTACTGCTGCATAATGTTTCATTGTATGTATGTACCACATTTTGTTGATCCACTCCTATGTTGATGGGCATTTGGTTGTTTTCACCTTTTGGTGACTGTGAATAATGCTGCTATGAACATCGGTGTGCAGATGTCTGTTTGTGTCATTGCTTTCAACACTTCTGGGTATATACCAAGTAGTGCTATTGCTGGATCATAGGGCAAGTTAGTATTTAGTTTCCTAAGGAACCGCCAAACAGTCTTCCATAGCGGCTGCCTACATTCCCACCAGCAGTGCATAAATGTCCCAATTTCTCCATATTCTCTCCTACATTTATAGTTTCCTGATTGTTTAATAGCAGCCATTCTTATAGGTGTGAGGTGGTATCTCATTGTAGTCTTGATCTGCATTTCCCTTATAGCCAACGAAAATGAGCATCTCTTCATATGTTTTTTTGAGCGATCTGTATTTGCTCTTCAGAAAAATGCCTATTCATATCTCCAGCCCATTTTATAATTAGGTTGTTTGTTCTTTTGTTGTTGCGTTCTATGATTTCTTTGTGTATACAGGAAATCAAACCTTTGTCCAATAAGTAATTTCCAAATATTTTCTCCCATTGAGTTAGCTGCTTCTTCACCTTTTTGACAAGGTTTTTTTGAGGTGCAGAAACATTTGGTTTTGACGAGTTCCCATTTATTTATTTTTTCTTTTGTTACTTGTGCTTTGGTTGTAAAGTTTAGGAAGCTACCTCCTATTACTAGGTCTTGAAGATGTTTCCCAAATTTTCTTCTAGAAGATTTATGATGCTAGTTCTTATATTTAGGTGTTTGATCCACTCTGAGTTAATTTTTGTGTAGGATATAAGATGGGGTCCTCTTTCATTCTTTTGGCTATTGATACCCAGTTCTTCCATGCCCAATTATTGAAAAGACTATTGTGTCCCAGTTCAGAGGATTTGGGGGCCTTGTCAAAAATCAGTTGACCATAGATTTGATGAGTCTATTTCTGCACTCTCAATTTAATTCCATTGGTCAATACTTCTGTCTTTATGAAACATTTATGATTGTTATATATTCTTGGTGAATTAATCCTTTAATTAGTATATAGTGTCCTCCTTGTCGCTTATGATGTCTTTACATTTAAAGTCTATTTTGTCTGATATTAGTATAGCTACTCTTGCTTTCTTTTGATTACAACTTGTGTGGAAAATCTTTCTCTATTCTTTCACTTTCAATATAATTGTATCCTTGTGTCTCAGATGAGTCTCTTGTAAGCAGCATATAGCTGGAATATGTTTCTTAATCCATTCTGCCAACTATATCTTTTAATTGGTATGTTTAGTCTATTAACATTGAAAGTTATTACTGAAAAGGTGTTTCTTGAATCCACCATCTTATCTTTTTTATTTTATTTCTCCCATCTATATATTCTTTTCCCGCTTTCTCTTTGTATTCTTTAAATTACCCTTAGTGGTACTCTTCAATTCTGTGCCCTCCTCCAGACCTCCCTCTCCTGTCTTTTTTTTTTTCAGCCAGCAGATCTCCTTTTAGTATTTCTTATAGGGTCGATTTCTTGTTGACATTCTTTCAGAATTTCTTTGTCTATGAAAACTGTAATCTCTCCCTGAGTTTTGAAGAACAGTTTGGCTGGGTACAGAATTCTTGACTGTAATTCTTTCTCTTTCAGGACCTTGACTGTATCAAGGCAGGGCTATATCTGTCTGCATTGTGATATGTTTAGTGATCTTTTGCTATCTTCATGGCATGTAAATATCTTGAATGATTCACTTTGGAGTGAATTCCTTCAGTAGTCTAATGCCCTGTGTTTGCGGGATGGATGTACAGCAGAGAGCAGGGCACGCAATGCGGTGATTTGTTTCAGGGCAGGAATAGGCACAGCTTGGGGATGTTATGCTGATGCTTGTGAATGTGTTGCCCAGTAGCCTGGGAGGGTATAGCTGTGTGCATGCACCAGTCTGGGGGCGTGTAACCCTGGTATGCACTGGTCTAAGGCATGGGGCCCTTTGTGCACATGCATAGAGCTGTGGCCACAGGTCGGCATTATGCCTTCGTGGATTGGGGGCAGATGTGACCCACCTGCACAGGTCAGCAGTTTCTCAGAGCTGGGAAGTGTGGCTGAGGGTCATGCGTGGCTCTAACTGGTGTAAACTGAGGTTTCCAGAGCTGAATGACATGATTGGGGACCCCTGCACGTGCATGGGTCTAAAAGTGCTGTAAACTGATGCGCATAGCTCAGGGAGGGTGGGGTGAGGCTGTACAACACTATTGGCAGGGGGACAGGGGTAGCCTGGGTGTGGAGGTTAGTGCCCGCAGCCTTTATGTGCTGGCCACAGCCTGCAGGGAACAAGAAGGTGGAGGTAGTACTCAGGAGGGGTGCAGGAGAGGTGGGTTGGGCTGCACTTTGGGAGGGGGGAGGGGGCAGGTATATGCACTGGGGGCTGGTGGGGTGGTGGTGCCTGGAGCGCGGAAAGTGGGAGCAGGTAACGGGGTTCAGGTGCATGGGGTGTGAGGTGAATTGCCAGTTACGGTGTTGTACTGGTGAGGGTAGCACACCCAAAGAATGCAGCCTGGCTTAATTCCTAGTCCTCGGCTCCTGTCCGTGCACTCCCACGGGCTCCACGCTTCCGCACCAGGCTCCAGCTTTCTGCCTCTCAGTTCCTCGGCCTCTGCAACTAGGGCTGCCCCAAGTGGTGTCCCATATCAACACCTCAGTCACCCTCCTGACCCTTCTCTAACTTTTCTGTGGAGCAAGGCTAATCTCGAACTACTCTATTTGGCCATCTTCCCAGAAGTCCCGCATTTGTTTTTAATAGGTGATAAATTGTCTCAGGTAGTGTCTCTATTTGTAATAATGAGCTAATATGAGTTCTTCATTGGTTAAGTTCTTTTGGCATCACATACTATATTGATATGCCAGATGCGGGCACATGTCTTCACCTGTAGATAAAACAATTGCTACTATTTTGGCTAACGAAGGTTTTTGTGGATTGCAAGTATTTCTAGGACCCAGAAATTTCCCACCTAGGACATCACTCCTTTTTGATTTTCAGTGTTATTGCCCATGTTCTGGCCTCATTCTTATTGATACTGATGGTTGGTTGGTTTTCCAGACTATGTCGTGGTCAAGCTGATTTCGAGTTCCACTGTGATGAATGGTACAGCTGGATTTCATAAGATGGCTGTCTTTGAGTATCTCCATGGTCCATTTTTCAGTGTTTAATTAGAACTTTACTTAGATTTTAATGCTCCCCAGATGTGCCATGTTTGTGCAGAAACTCAACAAATGTTTCCACCTTTGGTTTCCAAAGCATATAATAGTGAAAGTTGCTATTGCTACTTTGGACTGGGGTTGCTTTTCTCTATTTGTATCATATAAGGGTGCATGGCAGGATGTGTTAGACAAAATGTGGCTAAAGAACATCCCACTGAGAAACTGAATGTCATTGATTCCCAGTGTTGTCATTCTACAGATATTTTTTAAAAAGGAGTGCAGTTTTAAGGGACTAATATTAAAAACAAAACAGAAGACTTTTGAGCATATGTTAACTGACCTTTGAGAGATTGAATTGTTCTTTCAGTTAACTGTACATTTAGATCAAGAGACTCTTGGTAATTTTCACAAATTCATAGTCATAAAGATATTCCTTAATTCTTTTGTATTTTGTCTGTATTATTGAAAAGCTGTCCTAGCTTTATCATATAGATTTCATTTCAGCATTTACTGAGTGCCCAGTACCTTCCTTCAAGTAGCTGATAATGTAACCAACAGAAGGGATATAAGTACATAAATAACTATAAACAAAAACATTTTTTTAAACTTTATTTCTGTAAACACTGGGAATAATACCATCATCTGATTTCTAATTAATTTCTTTGGCCTCCCTGTTTTACAAAGGAGGAAACAGAGGGGTAATTCACTGAAATTTAAAAGTCCTTGCCCACTTAAACACATAGTGAATAAGTCTCTTACCCATTTCTTCATTCATTCCACAAATATTTAAGTCTATTTTATGTATTATGCTATGTACTATTTTTGGCTCTGAGGATGCAGAGATGAGTAAGAACAGACTCTTTTCTTTGAGGATATCACAGCCCATTTAAGAGAAATAAGGTACAATACGAGAAATGTCACTATGAAGGTATGTACAGAGCACTTGTAAATGCAAAACAGGGAAGAACAATTAGGCTCCATAGTCAGAGAAGGCTCTCAGTTCCAAAGAACATGAAATCCTGTTTATTTCTATTATGTTTTTATTTTTATTGATTTTTTTCTTTCATATATATATATATATATATATATATAAATATGTATTTCCAATTTTCCAAGCTAAGTATATATTACTTATATAACCATGAAAGAAAATATTTTAAAACTTTGAGCATGTGAAGGAAGGCCTAGGCACTTTATTTTTTAAAGTGCTTTTTAGAAGGCCTATTATCTGCAATAAAACCAGACAAATGTGAGATCATCTGATTAAGGCTATAAGAAAGAGGGGAGGCCCTAAAATGTTTCTAGTAAGTAAGATATACTAAGTAAAAATTACTTGTATAGGTTTGTTTGTTAATAATTACATCATATAAAATAGCAATCTTTCTTAAAATAATGATAGCAATTTTTTTACTATAATGTGACTGCAAAGAAGCAAAAGATTTTTAATCACCAAATTTATAAAAAGTTATTTAAATTAACATAGTCTTACCTAGGGGAGTTACTTAAAATTTAAAGAGTTTGACATTTGAATTCAATTGATTCAACAAATATATATTGAGCACCTACTATGTGCCAGATACTGATCTCAGCCTTGGGAATAAAGCTGTGAACAAAACAAATAAAATCTATGTCCTATAAGAAGGTAAGCTTATTTACTTATTTACTAAAATACTGATCTGTTATAAATTATACTATGTCAGACCATAGTCAGTGTTATGGAGAAAAATAAAGCAGGGAGTGGGGATAGATGTGCCAGGGGTGATAAATGAGTTTGATTCTGTCAAATGTCATTGAATATTCGAAAGGAATCCTGCAGGAGGTGAGTGGGCAAACCATGCAGATAGCTAGAGGAACAGAATCCAGGCGAAGGAAACAGTAACTGCAGAAGCCCTGAGAGGAGAACATGCTCCTTGGGTGTAGGGAAAAAGAAGGAGCCAGTGTGTGGCTGGGGCAGAGTGGTCCATGGGCAGAGTGGTGCAGAGAAATTCAGAAAGGCAGCAGGGCCAGATTATGCAAGTCCTTATTGGCCGTGGCAAATACTTTGGCTTTAAGTCTTTGTGAAATGGAAGCCAGTGGAGGGTTTTGATCAGAAAAGAGGTATGATCTAACCAAAAGATCAGTCTGGCTCCTGGGTTGAAAATATACTCTAGAAGAAGAGAATTCAGCAGGGTGAGTGAAAAGGCTTTTTCAGTATTCCTGGTGAGAGAAGATGGAGTGTTGGACCAGGATAACGGTGAAGGTGTAAGAAGGCATTCCGTTATAAATGTGTAGACACACCTAAAACCTGATCACTTACTGATGACTCTGTCAGGAGTCTCCATTCCAAGCATCCCACTCTGACCAACACTTTGTATGTGGCACTTCATTCCAACACCCCCCCCCTTTTAAAAAATCATATTAGAACTTGTCATCCACTGATCCTACTATATTTTCAACATTCCCTGTGGCCCCACTTTCTCAGTTTTGGCTCCATGGACCCATAAAATTCCTTGCATGGACCCATCATTTCCATGCATCTCTTTGTGTGTGTGTTGTTTTTTTCAGCAAAATCACAAACCTTATTAATTATAACTCTCAGCCCACTCTATGCCTGTACACAGGAAGCTGAATGCCACTGGGGAAAAATACATAAGAATATTTACTGGCCACAATTTAGATTCTTGTGTGTAACAGGAAGGGACCTGTAGGGCTTCCTGGTAATCCTACTCCATTTCTCAAGTCCTACCCCTTTCCCTCACTAACTGTTTCTTACCTTGTCTTCCTCAAAACACCTCCTCTCTCCTTATCAGCTCCATACTTCGCTGAGAAGATAAAAGTAAGAAACATGAATTTGTTTCTGTTTGAGGCAAACCCTTCCATTTATGGACTTGATCTGGGCACTCAGCTCATCAAAATATTACTCTAGCTAATATTCCCTCTTTCTCAAATGCAAACAAATTATGTTATACTTCCCCTCCTGAAGGAGCCTTCCCCCTTCCCCTATCCCTTTCTCTATTCACCATCCTATTTCTTGTCTCCCCTTATAGCAGTACTCTTCAGAACGGTTGCCTACACTCTCCATTCTTAAACACTCTACAGTTAGGCTTTATTCTCCACCACTTGCCCGAAACTCTCAAGGTTACAAGTGATAAATCCAAGTTGCTAAACCTAATGATGATTCCCAAGTCTTCATTTGATTAGACTTTTCAACAGTGTTTGGCACAGATAATTACTCACTCTGTCTCAAAATTCCTTCTTCTCCTGGCTGCCAGGACACCTAACTTTTGTTCCCACTTAGACCTCTTTTCTCTAAGCTGTCCCAGGTGCTCTCGTAAAGGCTCGTGATACCCATATACTGATGAGCCCCAAGGACAGGACTCTAGCTCAGACCTCTGCCCAGGACCTCTGATTAATATGTCTAACAGGTTGCTCAACATTTCCTTCTGGGTGCCTCATGGGCATCTAAAATTTCATGTGTCCAAAGCCAAACCCTGATTCTCTTCTTCTAAATATGCTCCTCCTGCATTTTTCCTTAGTAAATGGCATTTAGAGGCTCAGAATGATTATCTTGGAGTTGACTCCTCTGTTTCTCTCATGCCCCAGATCCAGTTAGTCACAGATCATGCCGATTTGCCTTCAAGAATTGGTAATTTATTGCCACTGTATTTGGCTATATAGATTCTGGATTACTGTTTAAAATTTATCTCCATTCTTTTCCATCATCAATTTGCATTACAATCTCATAAATAAAGCGATTTATTTGTTACTCTGTAATGTTGAAAATAATACTGACACAGGAACCAGATTGCCTAAATTTGAAACTGGCTCTACCATTTTGTACTTAACCTGGAAAAGTCTATTACTTTCTCTGTGCCTCACTTTCCTCATCTGTAAAATGGAGATAATTATAGTGTTTACCACAGTATTTCTGACAAGGATCAAATGAAATCAGGTACTTCATGTGCTTTAGATGATGCCTGGCACAGAGCAAGCAGCAGAGACTGTTTGAGAAGTAGAAGAATTATATGCCAGAGCCTATGTTACGAGAGGCTCTCAGGGAACCTGAGGCATAAATGGAATATTTGAAAGGTCAAAGATATTACAAGATTTCAGGAATTGTTCAAAACAACTATAAAAAAAAACATCTCAGAGTAGTACATGTTAACTACATGAGAGAAAACTCACCAAAAAATTTCATAGTCAAGGGAGAGAGAAAAATCACTCCTACCAATAGCAGTTTAAAACATCTTATAGTTAAATCTCTGTCTTTTAAATGCTCAGTTTTGATTACAATAAACCTAAGATCTATATCTATAAAGGGACATACAAAGGTGCAGGAGAAAAACAAGGTTAGTACAAACTACTAATGCAGAACTTGTTAGATGCCCCTTCTGAGGGGCAGCTTCCTGTTTATATGTAGATATGAAGGGATCATTAAATGTCAACTATCATACTGTTAACCAAGTTGTTTTATATTGTTACATGCAGTATAAATTTATTATAGGAAATATCAATTATTTATCACTGTGACGTTTCCTGTTCCACAAGAAATGCACAGTTATGCATTTATTGAAGATATAAATTTAGTCTAACAAATGTTAATTGAGCACCCACTCTAGGTAAGGCCGTCTTCTCATGCTAAGGACATGTGTATCTCCAAATATACATGGAAGAGTGCTGTAGTAATAACAGCTGATCCTTGTTATTTCCTTATTTGTAGCTCTCCAATAGACTACTCTCTTGAAGTGATTGCCGCTATCCGCAGAGCTTTGAAGTTCTGTGGAATTTCAAATATAACCCCAGAAAAGGAGGAAAAAAGACCTCAAACCTTTATGTTCTTGCCTTTTAGTTGGCCCGCCACAATAAGCTGTTGCAACAGATGCTCAAACCGGGCTCCGATCCAGATGAAGGGGACGACGCCTTAAAGTATTATGCCAACCACACTGCCCAGATAGAGGTAATGATCTGTTATTATCTGAAAGAGAGAGACCAACTGTGGATATAAGTTTACTTTATACTTCAAACCATTTTCATAGTTTTTTTCCTTAAACAATGAAGCAGAATTGATAGATTTAAACTGTAAAAGTACATATTAGAAGATAAGATATGCATGCTCTTTAAGAAATTGGAGTGCACGTATTTCAAAGTTGCCTTTTTACCTCTTTTTATCTGAGCTGCATACTATATGTAAATTTTCTTTTGCATTTAATAGAATGTTTGTTTGATTTTTGGTGATAAAAGCAGTTGTTGCCGAGCAGTGATGTTTTAGAGACCGGATTATTGTAATAGAAGGTATCATTCAAGAAAAGTTTTCTTTTAAAAATTGTAGACAGTGTATTAAAATAGAGCTTTCTGTGTTTAAGAAAGTATTCAGAAGTGAAGGAAACACAGCAGGCACTAGTAAAGTTTTCAGATTGATAGCATAAACTGGATTGATTTAACAGTTTCCATTTTCAGTATGCAGCAATCAACCACCCACCAACCATAACTGAGACATTTAATGGCTGGTGGCAGTGTATGAGTTGTGGGTCACCGTGGACTTAGCATGTGTTGGGGGACCATCTGGCTATCATTTACTAGCTATGGTATAATTTTGACACTGATTAACAGAGCTAATCAGTAGAAGTAAGCAGAGCAGCTGATGCTTGTCAGTCTTAATTTACATTCACTCTTAATTTACCTTCATACATTCATTTGATTTGGAAGATATTTTAGTTTTCATCAGAGTACATGATAGGCATCGCTGCTGTTAACTCTTGGGATATATAATCACTGATTCATATTGTTCACTAGTGTCAAACTTTTGGAATAATGAACAGCGTTACCTTGTGTCACAAAGCAGATACTTACTCATATTGGTAAACATTAATAGTACTGCAGTTCTGGAACTGCAGTTAACTTAGTGGAACCTAAGAGCTGTATGGGCAGCAAAAACATTGCTTTCTTTATCTGTTACTCAGGAACTGGGATGATAAAAACATTAGGAAGTTGGAGAAATTGATATAAATAGATCATTGTACCATGAAGATCCTCAGGAAGGTTCCAGATAGTGAAGTACAAAACTAGGTGATCAGACAATAGCAGGTTGAGTCGGCAGACCAAAGGAAGGGGTTTGGGTAAATACCTGTGGGTTGAGAGACAGGGAGCTATTATTTGAGGTTGGACTTGTATTGGTTCCCAACAGTGAGGAAATATTTAGCTGTAAATACAGGCAATATATGTTCACCAAGCATTTACTCTGTACCAGTTCACACATATGATTCTGTATAGTAAGTGTATAAACAAAGGGCCAAGGAAATGTAGAGAAAACAGTAGCTGTTGCAGGGGAATTTCAGCAGAGTAGGTCACTATTAAGACTATACTAAAGATGAGGAGAAGTTTCCTCTACACTAAGGATTGGACAGGGTACTTCATGTGGAAGAAACCAAACAATGAGAAGGTATGAAAAAATATAGGAGGTTTAGGAAAGGGGTGGCTTTTTCAAAAGATTACTCTGGTTGCTGTTTGAAGAAAGGATTGGAAAAGAGAATGGGGCAGAGTAGATGTGGGTAGATGAGATAGGAAGAGATTATAATAGCAAAGGTGAGAGATGGTCATACTGAAGTGACTAGGTTGCTATACTGGGATATATATATACTCAATGGTGTGTTTAAGGTTATCCTATCACTTCCTAATTAAGACTCCCTTAGTTCTATGATGTATGCCATGAAAATAAAGATGGGCGGCTAATCCATAAAGAAGGAAAGATTTTGATTTTTTGTTGTTTATAACAAAATACAGTATTATTTAAAGGAAAAAATTTGTAGTACAATAATGGACTATTTTAGATATTTCAAGCTTGCACATTTTTATCATAATTGAATGCACAGCATATGCAGCATAAACTTATGCTGAAAACCAAAAATGGTCTAAGACTGAGATGTCTAAAAAGCTAAAAGAGATGCAAATTAATGTTTCAGATTGTCCGTCATGATAGGACTATGGAACAAATAGTTTTTCCTGTCCCCAATATATGTGAATATCTTACCCGAGAATCCAAGTGCCGTGTGTTCAATACAACCGAAAGGGATGAACAAGGAAGTAAAGTGAATGACTTTTTCCAACAAACAGAAGATCTCTACAGTGAAATGAAGTGGCAGAAGAAAATCAGGAGTAAGTACTGTAGCTCACAATAACTAAAATGGTTAGTTTTGAGCATAAAGGTAAACACATTGGTACTTTGGGAACACATGACAGTCTGTTTTAATTCCTTGACAGTCTGATGTTTCAGAAATCATGTGTAGACTCAAGAGTGTAAGCTCAGTCTACATCTGGAGGTGAGACACCTGTGGCTTAATGAAAACAGAGAACACGAACTGTGTAGATCATCTTTTAGTGATGATCCTTTAGTTTTGTAAATATTATGAAATGCAGGTTCAAGCTGTACGTTTCAACTCTTGAATGCAAAGTTGAACAACTGCGGGTTTGAAGTCTTCAAATAGTCCCTGAATGACATTAATGATCAGTGAATACAATATAGAGACCAACCTAGCCTTCCAGTATCCTGTGCCTCAGCAGATTGTTCAAAGTTTTTCTTTTAATTCATTTTTCTTCTAATAGATTTTCTTTTAATGTATCTTTACCTCCCCAAAACAGACAAATTAAAAATTGTGTTGCACTTGTATTCAAATAGAGCAATGTTATAATTTTACAATTTAGAATTAGCATAATATAATTCTATTATTTATATTATTTATATCTCAGGTACAAGTTTAAATCTGTTTGGAAGAACTGCATTTTTAATTTTAATTTAGTTCCTTTTCCCAGATAAGGAGTACCATGATTTTTTAACAAAAAGTGATAAGATGAAACTCTTGATTGGGCCTCTTCTGACTTTTGGTAATATTTTCCAGGCAAGCAGGCATATATGCTTTCAAAATCTCCACTCAACAGAGTGTCATCATTCCAGTTTTCTAGGAACTTTAATGGGTATATGTTTACTACTTTAAGTTTGGAACTCAAGAAACACCACCTTTGATTATAAGATTGTAGCATGCATTTTTCAGGTTTTCTTAGTAGAATACTTGAAAAATGAAGAAAGAAATTACTCTTCCTTAATATTTTACCATATGGAAGAACCCATGAAATTCAGTGAAAATTCTGGGTGTCCAAAAGATATATGAAAACACAATAATTTTCATTTGGGACATTTGAAAATCATCCATTTTTTTCGTTGACAAGTAAGTAAATTGAATAATGAATTAGTGCTTGTGGAGGCCAGTACTTTAAAAAAAAATACATATTTTGTCATTGATCAAAAAATAAATCTTAAAATAATCTCCAATTTACATTTTTCTTTAAAAGTTTGGAAGCAATTTATTATGAGATTATAAGCAGAATCTAATTCACTTGATGGCTTTACAAGTAAGTAAGGATTTATTATTACAAATGTATGCACCAACAGCTTTTAATTTTGTCTTAACATGCTGCTTTTAAAAATGAGACTCCTATCCCCAAATGATGAAGATGCAGATGTTTACAATTTATTACATACTAGATGCCAGGATAATCATAGAAAGACTAATATGAGATCATAAGAAAAATAAAAAGTTAAGTTTAATTGTACTAAAATCAAAGTTGGTTTTAATGTCATTGGTGTGCTAAGACCAATACATATCTTCAAACAGTAATCTTTCTTTAGGGTCATGTTTTAAAATTTCAGCCCATTTTTTAAAACAGACTTGAATAACCTATAGTAATATTTTACAATAGCATGTTGCCTTTAGAAATTCAGAGTGTGTTTATGTTTGTAGCATTAAGAAACAGCATCCCCTCAGCCCTCAGTCCTCATCTGTGCCCTGTGAGTGGTAGAGATGGGTTTTGGATGTTCCATTCCAAGAGAAGGAAAGCAAGATATGGGAGTACAGTTTGTAAGAAAATGGCAAGCTCCAGATTGGAATTCAGAGGACATAAATCTGAAAGGTTTATTATATCTGTTTGAAAATGGTCATTCCTTTCCCCTTCCATTAGATCTGGTATTTTAATCCCAGTGTTAACTTAATTAAGGGTTAGAGAGACTAGGTAGGGCCTGAATGAATCCTGGGGGTGTCCAGGGCTGGCCAATAAAATTGGCTCCCTCTCAAACTGGTATTCTTTGCATAATTTCAATTATTTAATTGAAGTGGAAATAACTATTATTGTTATTTTTTTCATGGGCAAGCTCCGGGAATAACTGATTTTTTCGTCATGTAAAATGTATTCAGTAGATGCATTTGCTAATTACTTCCAACAACAGACACAGAATCCCTTTTCTGGAAATTTCCAATAAAGCCTATTCCACTTATTATTGGTTATTTATTTTTTTTAAGTTTCAGTCTAGTAACATATATACAACCTAAAATTTATCCTGTTAACCACATTCAAATATTGTATCTTTCATTTTCTTCCGCTGTTTCAAACCTAGCAAGTTCTTAGGAAACATAGGGTTTAAAATTTTGATAATATTATAAATCATTAGTTCCCAGTAATGGTACTACTCCATGCTATTCAGTTTCAGAGTTTCAGGCCACTGTGTCTGTGGCACAAGAATTGTCATCAGAGATACATCTGTGCTAGTGAGAGGTTTCATATTTTTGACTTTAAGATATAGGAGTGGGAACAATCCACCAATTTTAATTAAATTGTACAGTAATGTACCCATTCTGTTGAAAGGGGATCCTAAGGCAGCCCCCAAACTGTCTCCACCTAATCTCCTCTGGAGATAGATTAGAGGAAATTATTATAAAATCATTTTTTCTTTTCATCTTATACAACTGAAAAATTACCTTTCTAGAGTGAATTAGGGGTAAATTGGCTAAAAGATAACAGAAAGACGCAACTGGAGAATACCCTTGCAATACTGTTGACTCTTTTTTTTTTGCATGGGCAGGCACTGGAAATCGAACCCGGTCTCAGGCATGGCAGGCAAGAGCTCTGCCACTGAGCCACCGTGGCCCATCCTACTGTTGACTTTTTAATAACCCTTGTAAAATGTCTCCATATGAAATATTTATTTAAATTTCCTTTTATAGTAGTTTACAAAAAATACAGTTAGTAGGGTATTTTTGTAGGGCTTCTGTATTCAAATCAAAATTTATTTTTTTGTTCTTTCCCGTTGCACTTCTCCTCTACCAGATAACCCTGCACTGTTCTGGTTCTCAAGACACATCTCTCTCTGGGGCAGCATTTCCTTCAACCTTGCTGTGTTCATCAATTTAGCAGTTGCTCTTTTCTACCCATTTGGGGATGATGGAGATGAAGGCAAGTGCTTGTTTTTCTTTAAAATTCAAAACTTTAGAGTTCTAAAAATAATACTCTTAACACTTTCCTATCTAGAGTTCAAAATAAGAATAATATAATTCTTGTTAAATAGATTTTTACATATTCATTGTAAGTAGAGTTTGATGGTGGAGAGAATATCATGGCTGATAAGGAAGACAGAAAATAGTCAATAGAGTTTTTTTTAAGTTCATATACGAAAGAGCTGTTAAAGCTATGTGTTATGTATTGTCAAATGAAGTAATGAAAATATTTTGTTATTGCTGCCTACTTATTACCACCTAAATCTTTATATTGTACTTATCATCTCAACTATAAAGATATATGGAAAAAATGAGGGTTATAAGCCAACATATTAATTGTGATTGCCTTAAATAATAGAATTTTTATTTTACTTTCTTCTCTTTGCTTTCTTTCATGTCCAAACTTTCTATAATGACCTGAAAAAAAATCCTGAGTTTTTAATGCTATATCAGGAATAATAAAGAGAAAATTAAACATTTATAATCTCAAGCTTCAAAATGTATAGCCTAAGACAGAATATAATAGTAGGGAAATAAAGGATATTGACTATCATATTAATATCTTTAAACTAATAATATGTGTTATACAGAACAAAGAGCAAGGGAAATTATCCCAAATTAAGTAGATTGGGGAAAATAGAAGTATGGCAAAAAGTGAAACTGTGGAAATTAATTTTTTTTAACTTTGGCCAAGTGCACAGAAAAATATATTACAGGCTTGGGATGCAGTCCGTTAAATAGTATTAGAATGGGTATAGAAAAATAGTTTGGTACAAAGGATGAGAGAAATCAGCAAATAATAATCACAAAGTGCTTTTATAGCTCGTCTGCTCATAATGTTATTGTGAGAATTTAGTAAGTTGCTCTAGGTAAAGAATTTAGAGTGGTGCTTAGTAAGCATTTGATAAAGCTTAGTAGTAGTTTATACTAGTAGTAATAATAATAGTTCTAGTCATAGTGGTAGTAGTTACTGTTACAAGGTAAATATTCATACTGTAAAGGAAACCTAGTGAAAGGGGTGATCTGATGAGAGCAACAGGTATTAAGCCTATTTCAGATGAGCTGGAAGTGATCAGAAAGGGAAGTCAGAGTCCAGTAATTTCACAAGTTCATTGCAGATGTCATAGATATCAAATTCCTAAACTGTAGCTGTGATCTGAGTGGTTATGAATAAAGTGTGTGTGTGTGTGTGTGTGTGTGTGGTTTTGGTTTTTGTTTTAAGATACATCAACGATGATAAGATGGAAATAATTGGCAAGGAAAGGATGTGTGCGTTAAATAACAGTAAAAAATATTTGACCACCATTGTGGGGAAGTTGAAAATACACAGAAAAATGGAACAGCTTCTTTTTACTGAGTGTCGTCTCATTTAGTGATGATGTGGAAGAATGTAACTCTTGTGAGGGGAAAAGTCCAGCGTGGAAAGGTACAGGATAGTGTTGCCTGAACCAAGAACCCCTGAGAGTAGATTGTAGAATCCCATTTAATAGAAGCATAAAGTCTTAGAGGTGGGAAGAATTATGGAAATCCTCTATTAAATGATGATTTAAAACAAGGGGTTACTATTTTAAAGCCTTATTTGGCAGGTGAAGAGATGGAGACCCACAAGGCTAAAAAAAAAAAAGTGGCAGATCTTGAAATAGAAATCCATCCATTTGTCTCCAGTCCAGGACCTTTCTATATGGATGATTGGATTGGAAGCATATAGATAATATGTGCCCCTTCATACAGGAGATAACTTTCCCTGAGCCCCATCCCATGATATCCCTCACCTGACTATCAGAATCAATGTATATAGCCTCTGCTGCCACCTGTTGTACATGGAATATAGTGATGATGGGAAATGCCACCCAACTGACATTTCTGCTCTTTACTCATTCTGGAGAAGGCAGATGATGTGATCTCTAGTAATAGTTATGATAGTAATGTTAACAATAATAGCAGCAGCTAAATTATTTACCACTTAGACTGGATTAAACTTAGTGCTAAGCACTTCACAGACATAATTTTATTGAATCATCCTGTCAATCCTATAAAGTAAGTACTCTTAATTGTGCCATTTTTACAGATGAAGAATATAAGGGTTAGGAAGATTTGGCCCATACTTCTGGACTGGAGTCCGGGAATATGTATTTTTTAAAATCTTCTCAGTTATATCTGATGCAAATTGTCCTTGCACAAGCACTTGAAAACTACTGAAAAAGGAAGGTTTGGAGTAAGAAATAAGGCTAATGAAAACAACACAGGAAACATGGTACCCCATTATCAGGTGCAGATGCAGATTTTACTCTTAAAAGAGAACTCGGTAGAGGTTAATAGTGGCGTTTTAATCTCAGAGTGTCAAACTTGGGTGTGAGATGGTGCTTAGAAGGAAACGAAAGCCTAAGCTAACATTTTAGCAAAATGGTAGCCCAAAGTTATTACTGGGTCTGCTGATTACAGGTCTGGCTGAATTACTTAGTATGACTCCATGAATAACCTTTAAATTTTGGCCGACATTGGCTCAGTCTCCAACCTTCATTTATAGACTGTACTTAGCTGGGAAAGCTGAGGAAACAAAACTCAAGACTAATAAGCATACTTGGCCTGTCTGGAGAAGGGAAGTTGTATTCCGGAGGTGCAAACTCTCTGATGTGGGATTTTCTCAAACATAGGCTAAATGATTACATGCCTGGAGCACTTTGAGGTAATTTGAAGATAGATTAGATGACCATTAATATTCCTTCCATGAAGTGCTCAAAAAATGATGGGGACACGTCAAAGAACACAGGAGCCAAAACTGAAGGGACTCCTGATGGCCAAATCTGAGACAATTTGATTAAAAAATAAATATTAATAGTAATGCATCCCAACCCATAGAATAAAATAAGAATCCATGAGTCCATATAAATTCATTATTTAATAAATAAGTAAGAAAGGAATATTCTTCCTTAAAATAGTATGCCAATTAATAAATGTGGAAGCAATAATGGAGGTAGAATATCACAATTTGACAAACAATAGAAAAATAAGGGTAATTAACAGATGCTAAAATTAATGGATGAAGGTATAATAAGAAATGGGATATTTATTTAGCCTGTAAGTGCCTCCTCACAATGTACTTATTAATTACAAATGAAACTTCAAAAATGTAGAAATCAGCCACAAGACCTGAAAAGATGGCAGACCTCACACCTTTAATTGCTCTGGTATTTGGTGCCACAAGTTTCACGATGACTTGCCCGACCTTTCTACCTTCTGTCAACCCTGCTCTCTGCCCCCTTCCTGCTCGTGAGGAAGCTTCTGCCAGTGTGCAATGGTCTCTTCACCACAACGTGAAGATGGTAACCCAGGGGACTTTGACTGGAGTGAAGTAGAGATCCTGAAATTTCTCAGTGCTGTTGTGATGATGAAGAACTGCAGGTCCGTCATCGTGGAGCCACATATCGGCAACATCTTCATGTTTAGCAAAGTGGCCAATGCTGTTCTTTTCTTCCTCCTGAATGTTCACTGGGCCTTCTTTACATCACATTCTGCGTAGTGTTCCTGATGATGGACAAGCCCTACCCCCACCCCTGAGCACATGAAATACTTCAGTGATGAAACCATTGAAGAAGACCTGGACAAGAGGGCCACCGGGATTGTGGAGTTCTTTGCCAATTGGTGTAATGATGGCCAGTCATTTGCTCCTATCTAGGCTGACCTCCCCCTCAAGTACAACTGTACAGGGCTAAATTTTGGGAAGGTGGATGTTGGACGCTACACAGATTCAGTACATGGTACAAAATGAACACAGCACCCCTCACTAAGCAGCTCCCTACCCTGGTCCTGTTCCAGGGTGACAAGGAAATAATGCAGTGGCCACAGATTGACATGAAAGGACGTGCTGTTCTTGGACCTTTTCTGAGAAGAATGTGATCTGAGAATTTAACTTGAATGAGCTATACCAGCAGGCCAAGAAGCTGCCAAGGGCTGGAGACGGTATCCCTGAGGAGCAGCCTGAGGCCTCCCCACCACTGTGCCAGATGGGGAAAGCAAGAAGGACAAATAGGATGCTCACCTACCATACTCCCTCTTCTTTCAGTCTCTTCTCAGGCACCTTTGAGGCTCTGCCCCTTCTTAGCCACCAGCCTTGCCTGACACCACAGCCTTTTGTTATTTATGTTTTTCCTGGTTGGCTTTGCCTGGTACAGCATGGAACTGCTTCTGATTTTAAAGAGGCGTGCAGAGATTGTCAGGCATCTGGGGAGGCCTTCCCCTGTGGCAGCCAGCTATTTCCCAGAGAAAGGAACAACTGAAAATGGTTTCCCTCCAAGTTCAGATTTTTTTTTTCCTGTTTACACCTGGCTTGGGTCAGTGTGTCAACTGCAGCCAGTCACACATCTTCACCACTCTGTGGTTTCATTATTCCTCTTGGTAGACGTCCACAGGCTACTTAGATCAAACCCCAATATAAGGTGCTGGGAGGACAGAGTCAGCCCTAAGATTTTCCCTTATAGGCCTCCAGGACACTTGTTTCCTTAGACCTGTCTAGGCTTGGTCTATGGCCTATATATTATATTAAAAGCATAAACTTCACTTTGCTGCGGGTCCTGAGGAGAAATTTTTAACCACAGAATTTTCCTCAACAAAAATGGTAATGAGTAATTCCCCTATTTTAAAGGAGTTGGGAGGAGGGGAAATAGAGGCTCTGTGTGGTGGGATGAGGAAGAGAAAGCTCCTGGATTGGAGTTTCATTTGCCCTCCTGCCCCCTATTCCCAGTTGGTGTTTCTACATAGTAGAGAGATTGGTATTTCCTTTTGAAAAAAAAAAAGTGTAGAAATCGTCTTAACTAAGTGATCAAAGTTCATGGTACCAGTATTGAGACACAGCAAAATCATGTGCCTCCTGATACCGTGAGCTGAGAAGGACATGACATTATTTGCCAAAAATGCATAACCTGAGGAAACATCAGACAAACTCAAAGCGAAGGACATACTACAAAATAAATGACCAGTACTCTTCAAAGGTGTAGAGTTTATGAGAGATAAAGAAATATTAAGAAACTCTTCCAAATTAAAATAGACTAAAGAAACATGACAACTAAACGCAACATGTGATACTGGAACCAGAAAAAGACAAAGTGGGGCAATTGGAGAAGTTTGAATAAGATCTATGGATTAGATAAAATCAGCCTTTTTGGTTAATTTCGTGATGTTGCTGATTGTAATGTGATTATATAAGGAGTTGACATTTGGGGAATCTAGGTGAAAGGTATATGGGAATTCTCTGCATTATTTTTGCAACTGTTATGTAAGTATGAACGGATTTAAAAATGAACAGTTAAAAACTAAAATATGAGGATTCCCTAACACCTGGGGTCAGTGATTCTATACCAGTCTCTTCTCTGCATCCTCTCTGTTCCCTCACCATGTTCAGAGACCTCAGGACCATATAGAGGTGTCCCTGGATTATGAGTGTGGTAAGGTGAGCTTTGTCATGTTGCCAAAAGTTCACTGATGTGTAGTTTCCTCTCATGCTCCTCCTTATCTCCTCTCAGAGCTCTCATTTGCTTTGAGCCCACCTTCTTAAGAATAACTAAGAGGATAGGCTCCCATCTGGGAGAATGTTAAAGCCCGAGGGGACTCCTGCCCTGGTGACATCTTGAATGAGACAAATCACTTATACCTCGCTGTCTTTAACTCCATTTTACCTTCATGAGATATAGCCATTCTATTATTTTTTTTAACATGGTGATAATAAGTACGTACATTTGTTTGTTTTATAAACAAATGTAATCTTTATATATGTATGTGTGTGTGTATATATATATATAAGATCTGATATAGAAGCTGATCATGAAATCTCCTGGTGAATCGTGGACCTGGAAGGAATATGTCCCCTCCCAGCCCCCCAGCCCTGACACACCCTACTCCAAGTCACAAAGGCCAGTGTTGCAGTGAGCACATTGCAACATTGGTCTAGCAGAGGAAAGGAGCGCTATTTCCTTTTTTCTCAGTGTATTTCTAACCTGATCACACTTGAGCTACTGGGAGTTACTTGTGCCCAAATATCTAGTTCGTGCTTGGGTTAAAATATTAATGGAGAGAGTGGTGTCCCTCCGTACCTAGGGTGGTGGTACATAATGATTAAAGGGAGGTATTTAAGGGGAAGGTGATTCTTAGAGGAACCGTTTCCCAGGCAGATTGAGAATCTCCTTTCATTGCCAGGCTTTGAAGAGTTGAGTTTGAATTTATTAAGAAATTCAGGTTTGTGTGGTTGTAGGTTTTGGTTTTAGTTTGTATTTACTGGGTTGCTTTTGTGGTTGTTTATTTAACATATGCTTCCCCGAAAAAAGAAACTCGTGCAGGGGTTGAAGAATGAGGCAAAGAATGAGGCTACATTGGTTGTGGCCGAAGCTGTCAGGGATGTCCACGCTGAAGGTGAAGATTGCCATGCCAACTGCCCTGGATTTCATCTGGCAAAGGCGTGCTAGTTAGTGGAGAAAACTGCAGCCACAGCATTTTCTTATTTCCCAATAGTATGTGATCTTTTTTAAAACAAGTCATGTTCAAAATTTAAGTATAACTTAATAATTCTTTTTTCCCTCAACTGCTTTATGTTAAAGATAATGAGCTCTGCAAGGTGATTTCAGTTTATTCAACTTAATAACAATGATCCAGGGGGGCACATGTGCTGGGCACTGAGCTAGACCTTTGGGGTGTCAAGAATAGAAGCTGTCCTCGTCCGCAAGGAACTCACAGTCTAGTCAAGGGACCAAGAAACATGTAGATACAATACTAAGGACTACCCATAGATTTATGTGTGGATGAATGCCGAGTCAACAGAACTGGGGTTGGGGGCATGGGGCGGGAAAGTATTGTGATGCTTTGTAGGAGGCAGAGGGATGGAGTGAGATGGGGAAGAAACAGCATGATCTATATAGGAAACTATAAGCAAGCCAGTGTTAAGTAGATAGCAGAGCTCTATCTGTGTGACTCGAAGTCTCCAATTTTGCTGTGTGAATTTTCTTTTATAAAGAACAAACTTAATAATTTCTAAGATTTAAAAATACATAGGGTTGGGCCAGCCATGGTGGCTCAGCAGGCGTCGATTCCAGGTGCTTGCCCATGTAAAAAAAAAAAAATGTGTAGGGTTAATTCTAAAAAATTCCACTCTAAAAATAATGCATGTTCATTATAGATAATTGATATGGATATAATATTTTAATAGAAAAGAGTCCCCCTACTCAGGATTAATGGGTAAACCTTGGCTTTGACAATGCATACTATCTTCTCTACCGTTTGTCAGAGAGAGTTTAGTTTCTTTTTTTGGCATTAAATCTTCCAATAAAAACAGTATGACCCCTTTTACAGAATATAATTACAAAGCTTGTTGTCAATTAATACCCCCTTTAAATGACTTCTAAGTTCATTTATTCATTTCACAAATACTCATTTAGCATTAAACTTTGTGCAAGGCACTATGCAAGGCACTCTAGGAGTTATTTCCACAAAGGGATCACAGGCTGAGTTTTTAGTACATGATTATCATTCCTTGCATAATCAAGGAGAAATCGGATAACCAGATGAAGGCTGGGAAAGTAGCCGAGATTTGGTTAGCTTTTGCAGAGTGGGACTATTCATCTATATCAAAGCTGAGACTTCCATAATAAGAATGTCACACCAAGTCATTGTTTATGAATTATACTGAAGACTCCAATGACTGGCCAAAAGTTGTTAAATGTCTGAAAATGGGGGGTGTTTAATATACTTAAGAGCAGGGTGCCACAATTTACTTACTTGCCCAAAACAAGCTCACAGAATGTGTTTTTGTTCATTCAGTTAATTGACAAATAGTTATTTGTTATTGTATGCCAGGCACTGCGATAGGCCCAGAGATGGAGCGTACGTTTGACAGTCCCAGTAAGCATGAGAGGAAGTTGAAGGCATTATTCTCTCTATGATCTCTTTGAAATCTATGAAGTCAAGACAGATGGCAGTCAGATTTTGGTAATCATAGAGTGCTTGCAAACCAGCATCATTAAAACATGAATTGGGTACCCATTTGTTAGCATTGCCAGAGGATTGGGATCAAAGGTAGTTTTCAGAGCGGTTTACCCTTTTACTAACCCCATTGTCAAAGAAATATGATTAGGTCAACAATTTGCCAATGGGTCAGATTGACTCGTTCTTCCCATCTGTCTTTCCTTGTTGCTTGGAAACAAGTTCCTCAACCCCTGCATGAGTTTCTTTTTGGGGGAAGAAGCATATGGTAAATAAACAACCACAAAAACAACCAAGCAAATAAAAACCAAAACCAAAACCTACAACCAGACAAACCTGGAAAGAAAGCTTGATAAGAATAAATATTGCAAAAAGAAGCATGTCTAAGCTAATGCTGTTCGCTGTCCTTTTTTACCATCTGACAGGATCTTCCTACCTACTTTTGAGAGCAGTTAGCATTCAGTAGGAGCTACAGATTTACATAGTATTAGGTTAAGGAGCACAGAAAATCCCAGGGTTTCAGTGATAACAAAACCTCTGTATACCAAAGCCCCCTTATTGGTAATTTGCATGCAGGAGTGAGTTTTATAAATAATGAAAAGGAGATGTGACCAAAAGATGACCACAGTCATGGAACATTTACCAAAAGGACTTGTGGAAAATTTCCATGCTGCTGTTTCCTCTGCTAGCTGCACCAGCCCATAGACACGTGTTCCAGGTCTCAGCTCTGATCTAATCAGCCCAAGAATGCTGCCTCTTAATTTACTTCTGCAAATGTGACACCACATGACCTTCAAGGGGGGATTACTGGACTCCGCACATCAGTGTAAAAAATTGTACTTCTTTTTAAAGGAAACTAATCTCTAATCCCCCTTTGGAGCAGTTCATCAAGAAATTTTGAGATGGTTCATTTTTCAGACATTTGGAGTTTTTGTTTTTGGAGGCTTAAATAGTTCAACTTTTTTTTAGAACTTGAGTTGGCCTTCAAACATAGATGCATATATATCCATACACATATGTACGCGTGCGTATTTTAAAAGTTAAAGCTTGTATCTATTTAGTCATGACTGAATATTCTACATTTGGAATTCTTTAGAGGAATCTGTAATATAGAGATTCATTAATAGTAAAAGACCAGGTATGAGTTCAATGAAAATTACCCGATTTCACATAATTTAGCTGTATATTTAATAGTTATTAATCTTAAATTTTGAATTAAGTTTCCCAAGTGAAATACATCTATCAAAAGTATTTAGCAGATCACTCCCTTAGGAGAAAAAGATGAACAATTTTCAGACTTAATGGAAGAGACATTAACTACTGAGTATTTAAGCAGCCTGAAATTAACCACATTTTTGGAAATATATAGTAAGTAATGGTAACATATTGGAAGAAATTTCTTCTAGGATATCCAATGAAGTTGTTTTGAAATTCAGTGTCCTATAAGCTTAATTTACTATCCGTATGAAACAGTGCAGCAGAGATTTTAACATCTTCTAGTTTTGTTCTCAGTAAAAATAAAATTCTTCTGCATTTTACAGGTACACTGTCTCCATTGTTCTCTGTTCTTCTTTGGATAGCAGTTGCCATCTGCACATCTATGCTGTTTTTCTTCTCCAAACCTGTGGGTATTCGACCATTTCTTGTGTCAGTAATGCTCAGATCAATATATACAATCGGCCTTGGGCCTACATTAATACTTCTTGGTGCAGCTAATGTAAGTACCTTACTTAGCTTTGTACTGTTATAAAGTAATTAAAGGTGCATCAAATGTAAAGATATAACTATATGCTGCAATGCATGTATATGCAGTAAATTCTAATTTACTGTGAATCCAAATTAACCAGAGTTTTTTGCCTTCTTTATTTAATTTTGACAGAAGTTTAAAAAACAAGTACAATATTGATTTATTTAACAAGGTATCCTTTGGGGCATGACCCAATTCTTTAATCAGTTTAATCCAATCCACGCATAATGCCTTCTGCATCCTATTCCTGCAGCTTTTGACAAAAATGACTCAGAGTCACTGTTAATATCTTGAAATGATTTCTAAGTCATCTCAGTCATGTTCAGTAGAATTTTAGAAGTAAGTGTTCTTTATAAAATGACCAAAGACAAAAGTGTTACTATATGAGAAAATATGAATTTGGATTCTTTCTTTGTGTGAACAAAGCCTGTAAGTTTGAAAGACACAGATGTAATTAATATTATTTTTCCACCAAATTTTAAAATATTAAAACAAGGAGCTTTTGAAGGTTGAGTTAGGTAAGTTTAGAATAAATAAGTCAGAGAACTATTTCAAATAACAAGTGATACATTTAGAGAAATAATTGTACCCAAGAGATAAAGTTTTGAAGGATTAGACAACTTTCTGCGTGGCAAAGCCATAAAGGAATATTAAGAGAAACTAAATCATCAGGTTGATGGGGAACAAATGGCCAAGTAAGCAAATAAATTATTGCTAATATGTATGCAAAATACCTAAAGCTCTTTCTGTATCTTTTACTGAATTTCTAACATAATGTCTTATATTCTAGTATCTGTATATAAGCTTTAGCTTTCCTATTGCATTAAACAGTTCTTAAGGAAAATGATCATGCAATATCTAGAACTTGATAGGTATTCAATAAATATTTTTAAAGTAATTAATGAGTGAATGAATGATTCTCTTTTTATTGTCATGCATTTATATTGTGTGGCACATAAAATACTTGCTAAGTATTTATTGAAAAATAATAAATGAAATAGTCAACCAAGTTTTGAGAATTTAACGCTGAACTAGTATGGCCAATTCTATGTTTCTGCACCCCTATTATAGTTCTTCAAAAATTGGACAAGATATATATGACAGCTGTCAGTTAACTAGAACAGTCAGGCAACCAAATTACATACAGAGTATTCTATAGTTTTCTTGAGGGCAGAGGATGTCACATTCATGGATATAATCCGACCTTCCTCACATTCCCCAACTCTGTTTTCCCCAACTTAATACCTGGCAATAACTAAATCTTCAAAAAGTATGTTTTCAGGGGTAAGCTAATTTTGCAATATTGACAGCCAAACTAATTAGAGAATTTGAATTTTCTAAACTTGTTAGTGCATTTGACTTCTTTTTTCCCTTTTTCTTTCTTCATTTAAGAATATTGAGCCATGTTATTTGAAGAAGCAAATAATATTCGTAAATTGGTAACTCATCATCAATAAGACATTAATCCAAGTTAGAATATCCCCACTTGATAGTGAAACAATAGCTAGAGAGGGGGCCAAAAATAACATTTATGGTGCCTCTATTATATAATAGGCACTGAAAATATCAAAAGTAGAGGACGTCCAGAAGCTTATGTCTCAAACTGACCCATTTGTATTTGGATTAAGAATATATAAAGAGACAAGAAATAACATTCAAATGTCTGTTGGAACAAAGAGGTTTGGAGTTTTTTCCATTTCCTCTCAAATGGAACAGGATAGAGATGTTCTGCATGGTTTGGTGAGAATAGTAACACCACAAAACATATCTGTTCATATGTTTCATATGAGAGCAAAGCTAATATTTTAATTTCTTAATGAGAAGGAACGCATATGGGAAAAACTCCTTCTTTTTGTCTATGTGGATCTGTGGGTACTTAGCATAAGCTTCCACTTACATGGCCCCTAAATGATGCATCATGTTCTATTAGTCCAGAGTATTTTGACCAAAGACAAATAATCACTTTAGATTTGGGACAGACAAATTAGATAGAATAATTGTAATTTTGATTTTTCATAAATAGGTAGAAAAGCTTTCATCTATAATTTTGATGAATTTTAGGGATGAAAAAAATTAGTGAATAATAAACTGCCTTAACATTTAACATAGCAAGTTCATGAAAAAATCTATCTATGGCTTATCATTTTCCAGAATATAGAAAAAAAAAGTAAACGAAAACGTAAATCAATCATATTTTATACCTTAGGTATTAGAGTAATGTATTTATACAATAATTATATATATACTAATTTATACTTCAAAGTTTGTACTTTCTAACAAATAAAACTGTAAGTGCTAAAACTATATATATCAGAAACAGGAAAAAAAAAGATGACATCTACCTGATGATTAAGCCTTGATGAAAATCAGAATGCTAGACCTCAGGCAAATCAGTTAGTCACTGAATTTTATTCTTCTCATCAGTGAAATGACAATATTAAAGCCTGGCCTAGCCTTGCCAATGTTGAGAAAATCCATTAAGACAATTAATGTGGAAGATTCAGAAAAAGCAGTAACAGTGATAATGATAATACTAGTAATAATGGCTACCATTTACCATGTATCTAAACAAAGCACTATTTAATCATAAAACATTGCCATCATGATCAGAAAAGTGTTTTTATTTTGGTTCACAGAGAATTGTTTCTGGACTTGGTATGTTTCATAATGTTAAGCAAATACAGAAAGTCCCTTTTTTGGAACAGGAATGAAGTTGGAGAAAAAACACTCAGTTTGTGTTCTGAGCACTTACTATTAGTTTCTGCTAATGATAATGCTTCATTTTTATCATCTTTACTCATTTTTAAAATGTCTGGATTGCAACTAGCTTCTCTGCCTTATCATGGGAAATATGTCAAAATTTGAGATGTTTCAAAAACTATAAATATTCTATAGCCCAAGACAGTTTAATCTTCCCACTCTTTATAATATATTTTTAATTATTAAATGGAAATTATTGTATTTTTTCTGGCAAATATAAGCACCCAGTATGAATTTGGAGGTCACTTAATATTTTTTCTTGCCATTAAAATTATTTGAAAGCCTTATTTTAATGAATATATAATATTTCCAGTCATATGGGTAGTATATTATTTATTCAACCATTCCATTATTTTTTGTCATTAAATTTTTTGGATATTTTATAATAATGAGTAATAATGTAGTAAATTTCTGTGAAGGATTTTTTGAAAATCTTCAGAATTCTTATCTACAGTGTTTTTCCTATTCTTAGAGTGTCTGGAAATGTGTGGTTTATCTACTGATATTTGTAAATAATGTGTCTTTCTTACAGTTATGTGTAATGTGGAAATATTTCCTCATGCTAGAACTCAGTCTCACTAGTTTGCAGAGAGGAGAAGCAAATAGTGTTCAAATTTAATAATGCCATGCCCTTAGTTAACTAACCTGTAGCTAGCTTTCTGGGAGATTTCATGTTACTGCTAAGCTATGAGATTGAGTCCCACATATGCTAACTTAACATAAGCAAAATTCAAGTGTATATTCTGAGCTAACACATTCATATTATGTTCTTTCCTCCTACTCACCCTGTCTCACACTCACACACACACTCACAAGCAGTTAGAATCTCTCACAATCTGTTTTTTCATATAATATGTCACTGAGTGTTCCTAGTAGTTCCTAACTACTTCTTTTATTCAGTTGCCGAAATGGAGAAACACTTCCAGTGTTGGAGGAAAATTAGCATGTGTTGAATTAAATGAGAGATGCTACAGTTTTATCACCTCTGTTTACTGCTCTGTTGTATAGGAAATTTAAAAGACTTTCAGGGTGATTTTTCTTACATGCAAATTTTGCCTTACACATTGACATTAGAAATTAACCCTACACAAGATCTAATTCCAGTGAAACAGATTTTTAATCAAATTATTTCACTTTAGCAAGAAGTCTGATTTACCTGGTTCATGAGAATATAACGTAGTTAAAATGTAATTCAAGATAATGCATTCAATTTTATCTTTGAAAAAATAAAGTCTTTGTTTCTATAATATATTTTTGGAAAATAGGTCATATTTTCCCACAGGAGCAACATAAGGTGGAGATAGAATTCCTGAGCAGGTTCATAGCCTCAAATAAGACCAGGAGAATAAAATAAAGGCAAAGACATAGCAGCTATAAATTTCTGGGATCACATGAAGTAGTAAAATTTAAAGACATCACTTAAAATTCTAGAGCTATATAACACTGTAAGGATTATTCACTTGTAGGCATTTTGGTTTAGAAACCAGGAAACAATGTCCTGTAGAGACCAAAGTAAATCAGGTAATTGGTGGCGGTGACGAGACTGGAACAGATGGCCAGACCCCTGATCCAGCATCTTTCCCCTGTACTGTTTGTTGAAGGTCCTGTGAAGACATATCAATGAATTATAACGTATTATGGAAATATTGCTTTGCTGCATAATTAACCCACTAATTAAAATTAATCAGCATGCTATAATATACATTAACAAATTAACATTAACTTTGCTTTCTTTTTTTAGAAGATTTATTGGTAAACAATTTCTTGGTCACATTGTTTTTTAAAAGACTGTTTAGAAAGCTTACATTGATATTGATTCCCACCCCACTTCTTCTTCCTCCCACATTACCCCATTACTCCCATCCCCAACAAAAAATATATCAAGGGCAGCTTTGAAGAATAGATGGAAAAAGAAAAAGAATATATAGGAAGTTTATGGTCATTTATATTGTGTTGCACTGACTTGAGGATCCTTTCAACACCAGCTCAGAGGAGCACGGCATTTTTACTACCATGCCCAGCTCCTACCCGTCTCCATTTATTGTTGCCCACAAGGACCCTTGCCACAAATACGATTATCACATAACGGTATTGACAAATGAAGGTCTGCTTAGAAAGCTTCAAGTAAATCACGAAATGAAAAGGTTGAAAAAAGAGTTTCTGTTTTTTTTTTGCCACTTCATTCCTGGAATAAGGAATATTCCTGGTTTTCATGGGAAAATGTTATTTTAAACAGTTTGTAAATTTCAAGGGTATGCTGCAGGAGAAACTAGATATCAATTTCTTTCCTCTCAAATCTCAAGTCTTGCCCTTATTTCTCTTTGGTATGAGCACTTCAAAACAACGAACAGCAATTTTCTTGTTTCTGATCTCTACAGAAATAGGTGAATCCAACTGCCAGCATCAACTCCACTGCTAATCCTTTGAACTTTAGTCAAGAAAACAAGAACATATCCATCAACCTCTAGATCATGATTCAAAAACGAAACTCCCCTGAAAGCAAATATGGCAAATCTTTATTTTTCATGTGAAAATGACCAAGATCCTTATAGGCAGACTGTTTCTCTACTTTGGCATTATTTGATAACTGTAATGTATTGTTCTTTTTGAGAACTTGAATTCAGTTTATTACTTCTCTTCAGTGATGTGGCTTATGGTGTTTTTTCTGTATAATTTTTATCATATGTTTTAGAGAAGTAGAAATCAGAAAACAACATATAAACAATTTATCTTAAACATTTTATTCATCTTTCTGAAAAGTCATGATTCTAACTTTTAACGATTTTTATAGAACTTCATATGTGTATTTCATATTGATGAGTCATAGTGGGTGAAAGCTAAGTAAATAATTAGGATTCTAGCAATCTAATTAAAATTCACCTTAAATGGGTGAAGTCACATCTCCTTCTAATCAAGCTTAATACCCACCATTGGGTGAGTCACATCTCTGTGGAGATAATCTAATCATGTTTGCAACCTGAAGTACTGAATAGGGTTTCAAAGAAAAGGCTGTTTCCACAAGATTGGATCAGTATTAAAACATGGCTTTTCTAGAGAACATAAATCCTTCCAAACCAGCACACCTAAACACTGTCTTTTTTTAACACATTTATGTTTGTTGTCAAGTCCTACATGTATGTCAGCACTTTTAAAATATTTCCTGTTATTTTTATAATGTCTTTCTGTTCAACGTTGTTAAAATTAACAAGATGACAGAAGAAAAAATTATCATTAAGTATGGAGCACTAAGAGCTTATTTAAGATATAGTTGGACTTTTAGTTGCAATGTTGTTGATTTGGTTTGACCGTCTTCACAACATGTAAAAATTACTCATTTCTCATTTGTATTGATTTTGGTTGAAGGGAAAGTTTTTCCCATTTCAGATTTCACTTCTACCTCAAAAATATGCTTCTTCTTATATAGTTTAATTTCAGCCCATAAGTTAATTTCTTTAATGAATATTTAAAAATGAACAATATTGCAAGAGGAACCTGTTCTCCCAAAATTAGGTTTGGATGAATATGGCGCCATTAGATAACCTAAAGTACTCAGTGACCAATTTGGAAGAATGAACTATGAAATCTTGAAATCTGTATTTCTTTTTTCCTTGAAATCTATGATTATTTACTCGATGACTAAACAGGCATAATTGACTCTTCAGTTTACAAGCATGCAATGATTCTAGATACATTGTTTTATGATAACTTAGTTCTTTGGAAGTAACGATTTTTGTCAAAGAGTATCAGTATAAATTTCTTTATCCCAAAATTAACCCACAAATGGCAATTTAAAATGTAGCTTGAACATACTCTGCATGGTCATAGGCACATTACAAATACTCTAAAATGTTCATTGAAGAATTATCACATACACAACTTGTGAAATATATATACAATATATTTATTTTAATCTGTGCACATAATTATATTTTATATATATACGAAGTAAATTAAAGCAAAGAAGCTTAAATGGCATACTTGTTCAAAAATAATAGTAGAGAAAGTCCAGGATAAAATCAAATCAAAGATATATCTTTGAAAATTTTCTGAAAGATTTTTTCTTTATTGTAATTTCATCAAAATAAAATATTTTACGTATTACTTGCAACACGTAAAAATTAAAGTAGCACTTAAAGAGTCATTGTACCAAGTGTTTCGTGTGTATTGGATCATTTAATCCTCCAGAGAGTTTTATGAGATGGGGATTTTTTTATTCCAGTTTTTGAGAAGAAACTATTGAGGCCTACAGAAATTAAGTCACTAGGTCACACAACAGTAAGTGGAAGAGACAGGATTTAAATTCGGGTCCTTCTTTCTCGTAGACCTGAGATTCTTAATCATTCTCTTTTCCTGGAGTGGCGAAGGATACAAGTTTTGCATGTATTATGTTCTACATGCAGATTTGTAAGCAATGTTGAAATATAACAAAATGAGAAGTCATAAGTGAAAATCAGGGGCTTTGTCATTAATAGACTTTATCAATATGCTCTTATTTATGTGAATTTCACTATAAATAAGACAGTGTCTAATCTTTTTCTCCCTTTAGCTTTGTAATAAAATAGTATTTCTGGTGAGCTTTGTTGGAAATCGTGGCACCTTCACCCGAGGGTACCGAGCGGTCATCCTGGATATGGCCTTCCTCTACCACGTAGCGTACGTCCTGGTTTGCACGCTGGGCCTCTTTGTCCATGAATTCTTCTACAGCTTCCTGGTGAGTGCATCTCTGTATGGAGAATGATTGCAGCAAAAATACACACCGCTTCTCCTTATGCCTCGCCCTTTGATTTTTTTTTTTTTTTAAAGCAGGGCCTGGCATTTAGGGCAAATGATGTTAATATTAGAATTTCACAGGAAAAGCATGAATTATTATTATTTTGGGTCTTTTTCTCTGAGAAACAACATAGGTGGTTGAATTCTTTCTGAGAAGCAACCAACCACCCCACCTCTTGACCCTGGCTTCATGTAACACGCTGGTTTTGGTTTCAGCCAAATCGTACCTCCTTTTACATTTAGAGATTATCCAACAGTGTGTGGGAGAAGAAAATAGGGATATCTTCCCTTGAATGCTGAAATTATTGTGTTTTTGTTATAATGCCAAATATCATGTGGAGCTTTAGAATGGTTTTAAGTAAAATGAAAGGGAAAGTTTCCAATCTAGCAAAAAAGACAATGGGTTATTTTAAGTACAGTTATCACTTCAGATTTACTATCCATTGGTTGTTAAACTTACCTACATTTATCTAATTAATTAAATAGATTTTTCATATTTCTTCTAGAGTTTTTTGCCTGTTGTCAGTTTTCTTTAATGTATAAACTGTTTTTTATAGCTGTGACCTGTAGCAGACTCAATACAAATAAATAATAATTTTTAGAAACTGAAAGCTCTTGTAGTTTAGCATCACGAGGCCGTGGGAACAACTTAGTCACATTTCCAGCCCTAGTTAACATGCAGTGGAAAACATTAGCTAGTAAAGTGATTCTTGAAAACAAGCTAGACATCCAAAAACATCTTCTTCGCCCAGTTTGCTTGGGTCATGAGAGATTAATCCAGCAGGTCCTGCTTTCCTGTTATCTAGTGCACCCACGTAGGACAACTGAAGAGTGGTCGATTTTCCATTCACCCTCAAACACTTAAAATAGTCGTAAGAAAGACTGGATTTGTCTATTGTTTTAATACAAATTATCTTTTAGGGGGTTAAGTTAGATCACTCAGCAATTAAAAGTAGATTTTTCCCACTGTTCTAAGGTGCCAAATGAATTCTTTCTCTGACCTGATTTACCAAATTCCACTTCTTTTACATGTCTTTAATATATGGAGTCCTATTCTATCCAATTTTATACCTGACTGTGATATGTAATGTTCTATAATGTTTTTGTGCCTAAACCTTCCTGTGTATAAAATGGCTAGAGAGAGTAAGAGAGATTAGTAATATCAAGATCCACTCAGGAGCTAATATGAAATTATATATACATGTATATATCTTTATGTTTCTTAAAGAAAGATCTTTGACAAAACAAAGGTATGTTAAAATTATATAATGTATTATTGGTAGCTAATGTTAATTTATGTTACTTAACCCTATTCTCCAGTTTTCTCTGGTCTTTTATCTTTTGAATCTTAATACTTGCTAATTTGTTTATATTGAGTTGGTTATGATGAATAAACAGTACATTTTAATGATTGGAAGGAAATTATATATAAAATCAAAAATGGCTTTTTAAAATATTTGAAAAACATTTTTAATATTAAGAAAATATTGGTGGCAGACTTCTCGCCTGCCATGCCAAAGACCCAGGTTCGATTCCTGGTGCCTGCCCATGCAAGAACAAACAGACAAACAAATAAAAAATATTGGCATACTAATTCCCTATTGTGTCAACAAATCTCAGCCTTTTATCCATAATAATAAAACCTCATCTAGTTTTTCCTCCCAGAAATAAACAGAATCAATCATTAATCTATCTGTTGTCAACAACTTTTGCCTTCTGAAGATTCTCATTCCATGGGTATGGAATGGAGGCCAGGAATATGCATTTTTATCAAGCATCCGTGAGGCCTCTGAATGCTATAAATACTCCAGAGTTGAACTAGAGCACATTATGGGACTATTATTTAAGACTTTATTGAGTTAAGGTAAAGGGAAATCTCCTTTATGTCAACTAAATGCTTAAATAAGTTGAATGAGTGACTGTGTCAACAGTTTGGAAGCTGAATTTACATTATTTAATTTGCCTACATTGAGGAAAATTGACTTTATTTCTAAAGGTTGCTACTCCCTCCAGGAGAGAAACAGATAGCAAAATAGTTAAACTTTTTTTTTTTGTAACTGGCCATCAAAACATATCAGTTTCCTGAGGTGAGTAAACAATTTAATAACTGTACAGCAATTATCTGTAAGACCACAATTAAATCGGGAAGTAATTGTGAAACCATCAGTACTCAGAAAAACAGAACAGAGCCTGGCATTTCTGATGGGATGCATGACTCTGATACCTGATTGTTTTAGCTAAGTTAGATTTTCTAATTATTGCCCACAAGGTAGCAAAAGACGAACCCCGATTATTCCAATTTAAAAATGCAGTTCATTGTCAAATAGATGGTATACCTTTTTAAAAGTGAATGTTAATTTATTGCTTTTATCAGCTTCTGAAAACAAGATGTACTCACTTGCATGTACCTTCAACTTTATAATATAGCAGTAAGGCAATTAAAATTGTTCTTTAGTGTTTACTACATATAGCGAACATGTCCAGATTCTTGACTAGTTCGTAGATTTTCTATTACTAAAGACGCAAAAGTGGGTAACCAATGCCCCATTAGAGAAGTAAATTGTGTGTATATATTTTGTTTATACTTCTGTTTCCCAAAGCATATTCTAAAATAACATTTTCCCCCATTATTCTCCTTTAGTAAGGAAAGGTATTTGTATTTCTTAAATATTTTTGATTTTCATTCCTTTTCTATTGCACAGGACTCATAAAATTGTTCTTGTAATTTCATCTATAATCCCTTGATTAAATAACCACACAGGACTTTAATTAGACAAGCTAATAATTAACCACAAGAAGAGATACATCTAAAACAGTACACTTAATGAATTTGCCAGTTATTCAGCGCTTCAATGGATTTAATTTGGCATTCTCACTTCAGTCATTTTACATGCTCCAGATACAACTTCAGAGTATCTGTTGAATTAAAAATAAAGAAAAAGTAGCTAAATTGGTTAATTATAATATTATAATTTTTCTAAATTCAAATTCAAAACCATACTATTTCTATAATTTCCTACAAAATTGAGATTATGTTGGTTATATAACCAACAGAAACACATTAAAAACTGCGTGATATTTGTTTTTTTATTGAAAAACAGCCTACCTATACAGTCCAGCAGGAGGAAACATACATATTTTTATTCATCTTTAAAATGTAATTTAGATTTTTTTTTTTCTCTCAGATAAACTAGGATGTTTTGCATTTGTATTTGCAATTAACTCTCTGTTTATTCACCATGTTCTGTATTGCGTTCTTTCTAGTTTTTGTTTTCTTTATTTTTGCAGCTTTTTGATTTGGTGTACAGAGAAGAGACATTGCTCAATGTTATAAAAAGTGTAACACGGAATGGCCGCTCCATTATTCTAACTGCAGTCCTCGCTCTCATCCTTGTCTACTTGTTTTCCATTATTGGGTTTCTTTTTTTGAAGGATGATTTTACTATGGAAGTGGATAGACTGAAAAACAGAACTCCTATTACAGGTATTGCCTTTACTCCTAAGTGAGCATTGTGTAATGGCTGATATGACTTGTCCACAGCTTGTTTAGCTGGATTACAGATAAACATCAATGGAGAACGTTTTTCTTTCATTCTTTTAAAAACATGGTCATATTCACTACTATGAACTTTTGAATGTGAAATACTCTTGGGCTGTACATTAGGTGCTAATATATAGAGAGAAATAACACAAATATCATCTCATCTCAGTCTCAGAAAGTTTCAATAATGATGACTATATTCTAGAAGATAGTGTCAGTGCAAGATCATAGTTGTAACATTCTTTCCTTCCTCTTTTTCCCTGTTTCCCATTTCCTGTCTCCCTACACGGAAACATCTAGCATCTTTCACAGTCCTTATTTCATACACATTTGATCACAGCATAACATCATATTGTACTTGAATAATCAAAAGTATCTATAAATGCTTTGACATGCGAACCATCAGATAGTAACAAGTTTGTTAAAGCAGAGATGCTCAAAATATTATGATTAGGGAACTCAATCCATCAGTGTGTGGTTGTGAGCATTTCTTTACAATTTTTGTTTTTGTTATGTGATTGGTTAGATGTCACTATTCAGTCCCGCTGTTATCCCTGTGGTATTTGGACTTATTCTTTCCATCTTATTTTGTATTTCCATTTATTATGCCTTCTGATGGTTTTCTTTCCCCTTTCCTACATTTTAGGAATGTAGGAAACACAAAACACTTTAGTGTTTTGCTTAAATTTGTATATTCCTCTTTTCTCCCCTCTCCTGCTTCATTAAATAGAAATCATAGTTCTGCGCCTTGTTGATAGTTTTTCTGGGTAATTCTGTTGCCCATGGGTTGTAAGGAATGAAAAACACAAAACGACTTCCTCTCCTCAAACCATTACATTTAAAACTAGGATTTAATTCTTGGTGACTTGTAAATGATATTTCTTGCCTTTAGCAAATATTTCATAATACAAAATTGATGTTATAGTGGTATCTGTATTAGGATATTGGATAATTAAATGACATTCAGGTCTATTATTAAATCTAAAAGACTAAAGCAAAATATAGAAATGTCTTGTCCATGGATAGAGAGTTATTAAACTTGAAACTTTCCTGAATTTCATACCTAGGTATTTATGCTTATTCATGGGAACATGAAATATTTTCTATCACTGTCTTTTCTTGTTCTTTATTTTCTACAGTTTTGCAGGTATAAATATTTGGAGGAAAAACTCATATATAAATACCCCAAACTTCAGTTGTACTAAACTATCTGAAAATGATAAACTGTTTTAAAAAATCTTCAAGTTTTAATTAACTTTTTCAAGATTTGAGGCATATCAAAATGAGTTATTCAATATTGAATGAGTTTAAAGGTGTAGCGTCATAATTTTTAAATTCAAAATGTGTTTAATAATTATTGTTTTATGAATTCATGAGTAAATGTTTTTAATTGTGTTACTTTAAAAAAGAAGTTAGTATCATTATATTATAAAAATAAATACTTTCTTTAAAAATAAAAAAAAGGGCGGGCTGCAGTGGCTCAGTGGCAGAGTTCTCACCTGCTATACCGGAGACCCGGGTTCGATTCCTGGTGCCTGCCCATGCAAAAAAAAAGAAAAAATACCCTTTTCCTTTTTTTATCGAATAAGCAATGCTAAATCTAAAATGTCAAGCTTTTTACTAAAAATACTTTTGCATTTTGGCAAAGAAAGCTGGTAAATAAAGCAAAGCTTTTATAAATATTATGAAAATCTAGCACACATGAATAGCTAACAAATTTAAACTCTTGATTCTTCATAGAGTGAGAGTTTTTTGTACTGCAACATAAGTAATATCTCATGCCTTGGAAGAAATGCCTTTGTTTTCATAATAATACTTTTAATTAAAGTTAGAGTACCATGTATTACCCCTTTTACATTATGTAAATTTTATTCTTTCTAGTATTTACCCCCAAATTAGCTGTGTGTATTGAATGAAATTATTGAAGACAATATAGTCAGGTAGCAACTGAAATTTGGACCACCGAAGTATGCAATTCTTCAGTGAATGTGAAGGAATGATCACAAGGCCAGTAGATGAACTAAATAAGGGAATTTGAGAGTTCTAGTGTTGAATGACAAGAGTATCAAAGAAGTATTTTGAGGATGGAGGAATGATAATGTGGAAATGGCATTGAGAATTTTGGAGAAGGCAGATACTTCCTCTGGGCCCAAGGCAATCTGGCTCGATAGACTAAATAGCTCCACCTGAGAGGATTTTGGAGCATCTGTGTCTTATAAAATCCCAAGAAGCTGGAAGGAAGGCTCTGTTGAAAAGTGAATATTGTATTATCTCCCATACTTACAACTTCTCTATGCTCTGTGCCACCATACTGTCTCTCACCTTCTTTTCCCCTCCTTCAAAATGCTACAGGAATTTCATAGGTGGCCTCCCCACCTTCAGCCTTTCTTCTACCTGCCCAAATTAATTATTATAACCATAACTCTCAGTCTCTCTCAATTGTTCAAAACCTTGGGTTAGATTTCCACTGGCTGTGGGATGCATGGTTAGAAATCATTGACCTGTCAACGATTGGTCACTTTGCTTTGTCTGTGCCTCATGCTGGCCTCTGTGCTTTTTGTCATGTACTTTGCATCTGGAATTACCCTTCTCTGCCTACTTCATCTTCATGGGTGTGAATCCTGTGAACCCTGTGAACCCTTTAGATGGATCCTTCTCCCAAAAACTTTGCTTTTCTCTTTTTTCCTTCTATAATTTACTTATCCACTTCCTAATATACTGCAATACTTTTATCTGTATTTCACTTTCTCCATTCAATTGTAATTATCCATTAACCTCTCTATGTCCCCTAATTAACCGTGGATTCTTCAAGGCCTGGACACTGGACCCTCAGTATATATTTGTTAAATTAGGGGATGGCCGACTGGGCACACTCTAAAATCCCCATTCTCTCCCTGACACCCGCCAAATCCCTCAATCAGTGCTGGGACAGCAGTGCACCCACAGACACACACTTCTCCCTGTTGTTTGCCCCAGTCAGGGGATGGGGAAACATAGAGGTAAAATCTGTTTCTTCCTTTTCTGGAGCAGAATCCAGCTCCCTCAACCCCAGGATTGGTTTTGCCACAGACCCCAGCCCTGGTCCATCCCCTCATCACTTTTCCTCCTAATTCTAGCTCTCAATTGCCACTTCTATCCTCATCTCAGCTTATGAGTGAAAAAATCAGAGTGCTCTTGGTGTGGTGTTTCTCTGAAATGCCCTTGAATATTGCTTCAGCAATTTGTACCCCAAAATGAACTGACTTCTGTTCCTTCATCTTCCAAACTTTCCTTGACGGCTGTATGTGAACAATAGGTTGGAGAAGAGCCTTTTTACTTCATATTTGTTACTAGAAAGTAACAGAATAACAAAATAACTTAAAAAGTAACAAAATAACAACAACAAAAAGGCTTATAAAACATTGCTTGGTGTAGATAGGCAGGATGCTGTTGCTATTTTGTGTTCCATTTTGAGCCAGAGAAAAATGTGAGCCAGAAATCAGATGGATCCCTGAGGACTATGGAAGAAAAGAAAGTGATCTGGCTAGATTCTTGCTTCCCCAAATTGTTTTATATCCTTATTCCCGAGTGGAGTCCCTTTATTCTTAGAACGGCCACCACCTCCAGTCTTTGTCTTCCTTTAGCTGCAGAGGCCAGTGGCTTAGAGCTCAGAAAGTGCCAACTGCATTGGGGGGTATACATTCCTGGAATCTCAAGTCAGACCCCTGAATGCATTTGATCATAGAAACATTGTTATACATATTGTGGTTAAGGTCTACAATATTATTAATACTTTATCTCAGACACTTTAAAGTTATAAAAGGCTTTTAGTGGGTTGGCCCATGAACCTATTTCTATTTTAAAAATTGCTTCAATAGGCAAAATGTATTCAAAGTTCCAAACTAACTTAGTACAAACAGTACAAGACTTCAGAAACATGGCCAGGTTCTAAGTAAGAGTAGGAATGCCTTTTATTTATGTGCTTTTAATAACCGTGTTCATTTCTGATTATTTGCATGTTTGTCTTCTTATCACATTTCACTTTGTGTGTTCTCAGGTAGTAATGAAGTTCCTACCATGACCTTAACTTCAATGATGGGAACATGTGAAAAGGAGAATTGTTCACCCACAATACCAGCTTCGAATACGGGTGTGTATGAAGGACTCCAAAAACAGTATTAATTTGATATAACTCTAAATTTATGTTTATTTGTTAGAAGTTATTACCTCTTAGAGAGTTATGCTCTAGGAATTTTACGGTAGGTTGAAATAGGATAGAGGGGGCAAAAAACAAACAAGAAAATTCTAGCTAGAGAAAGTATTACCAATTGTCATTTTGTACTTTGTTCTGTTTCTTATAGCATTCCTATTCATGAGATTTTGGCAAATTTTCCCTGTAATATGGTATTAAAAAGTCTGTTAGAGGTCCTGCAAACCTATATAGCACTTAGTGAACCCATTTTCACACAGGATTGTGGAAAAACATCGTGCTTTGCATTATAATCCTGGATCTGCCACTTTCTAGCTCTAGGTTTTGGATGCCATGCACATTTCTTGGACTTCTTTCAGAAGGCTTGCCTAGAGATACAGTAGAGATAAAAGCCAAGAGGGAGATAGAGAGCAACAGAAAGAGAGAGGAAAGGAGACAACGAATGAGAAAAATAATTTTATTATCTCCTTGCCTCCACAGAAACACATGGAACCATGCATATAAAAATGATTCTTTAAATTCTAAATTGTTCTCTTAGGACTTGGCAGGAGTTTGAAAACCATGGTGTATGTGATATTTAATGAACTGTGGAAGGAATTAGTAATCTCTTTACAGAAGCAGGAAAGATTTAGGGAATGTGTGTCTTTAAATATTTCAGGAGTTGTCATACAGGAAAAGGAATAGGTTTAATATGTGCGTCTACGGAAGGCAAAACTGGACACAGGGGAGATGAGGGAAGAGAGAGTAGAGCACAATGTAAGGATGGATTTCCCAAGTCTCCGTATGGGAGCGCATTGTTCATCTGGTCTTAATGCCACCACCTTCTTTCCTAATTTTCCTTCTTTGGGATGTTGGACTATTGCTTGAGGAAACATGAATGATCCCTTCTACTGACTCAGTGTTCCACATCTTATTACCTAAAAGGAGAATTAAACCCATGAGTACATTCCATCCCAGGATCCGAGCAGCAATGGGTATTGTCAGCAGCTGCTACTCAGACTTCTTTTCCCTCTTCTCTCCTCCTCCCCCAGCCAAGACATACAATGAACTAGCCCATTCCCTACGTGTCCTTTGCTGTTACTAAAATCCTGTCATATGAGTCCCCCAGTTTAAACACTTCCAAATTCTTCATCCTTTGTCTCATGTAATAGCTGTTATTCTTCATATAATGCTCCAGGGAAAGAAGTTGAGTAGTGTTCTTATTCTGGATAGCAGAATTTATTCTCATCATAGCCTTGACCTGTATTTAGCTGACTTTTGGCTAAAATGCTTTTTCTCACTGCTACGTTTGTCAAGCCATAAATGCCTGTACTATACTCATTTAATTGGGGGTTTGGGGTTTCAAGTTGAAAACCATAAATTTACTTATGTTAGATTTCTACCAACCCATAATCCTAGACCATCCCAGTTTGTCCAATGAATAAATTAGGAGGTTTTTGACCAGGTGATCTCTAGGTTTCAGGGCCCCTTCCAGTTCTAATATGTCATGAGGCTCATAGAATCTTGTGGATTTTGATTCTGCCAAACAATAAATGTATTCTCTCTCATGGCATCCAAAAGTTTAATACGTTTCAGAACAGGGAGACAAGTCTGGCCACTTGTTCTTGTACAGTGCTTGAGCTAAGCATGGTTTTAACAGTTAAAAAAATTTTTTTTCCTAAAAAAGCCAAAGATGCATTGGAAACTGTATGTGGCCCACAAAGGTTCAAATATTTACCATCTGGCTCTTTACCAAAAAAAGTTTGCCAACTTCTGTTCTACCACATCTTCATTAAAAGTGCTAGAAATGTTAGAAATGTTGCATAGGACAGTGCTAGGGATAGAGTCCTTTGGTGCACTGCTAGAAATGTGCTTTCAGATTGATACAGCCATGTCTTGTACAATTCTTCAGACATGTGGAAATCTGTTTTAATAAACTACCATTCAGCTCATGTGTCGCCATCTTCTCCACAAAAAGATCATGAGATTCCTTATCAAAACCTCGTTGCCAAAGCTCAAATTCATGATGTCAGCCACATCTCCCCAATTTGAGGGAGCCTGAACCCACACAGGATTCCTTGATTCTTACTTCTTTCCACACTATCCCTTTTTATGATCCATTGCAATCTGCATCGGGTTCATTTGTCCAGCTGCAGGATCTGTTGTCATCTCAAATTCCAGTCTATAGGTACTCCTCCACTCTTTTCATTATACAGTGCTAAAAAAAGAATCACAAAGAGCTACTCTGAAAACAAAACATAGTTTGTGTGGCTGGGTAAATCTTACGATCCTTTGACCTACCTTGAACACAAATTTATTTTCACCAGTATATGAAAGTTCTCTCCTTTTCAATTCAACATTCTTTCTCCATTACAAATGATGAAAAATAAGAATATGTTAAAAACTGTATTTTCTTGTTAACATTAATACTTTAACAACATGGTCCCAAGTAGAGTAACCCTATTCCCACCTTCGCCTTCTATCTCTGAATATTACTTCAAATTTATTTCCTTTTTAAAAAAGCAAATGTACTTTAACTGTGGTTTGATTTTAAGAGCAGAATATTGCCTGACCAGAAATCAACAACAAAAGGCAGGATTCCTCCTGCCCAAGCCTCCAAAGAAAGATGGCTCAGCACAGCAGGGCTCAGAGCATCTGCGTCATGATGCTCACTACAGCCTGGTACCCGGGAGCTCCGAGGGTGCAGTGGGCCTGAGCCTGCTGTCCTAGGGGAGGTCTTCCAGGTCATGCCTAGTGTTAGCACTTCCCAGGTCATGCCTAGTGTTAGCACTTCCCAGGTCATGCCTAGTGTTAGCACTTCCCAGGTCACGTCTAGTGTTAGCACTTCCCAGGCTGGTGGAATTCTCTAAATTCTAGGCTTTGCACAATTCAACCAGGCATTCTATTTTTTCATACATTATAATTAATTGTGATGGTTTATCTTCACTTTTTTTAAAAAGAAGTGAAAGTAAAAGAAGATGGTAAGGTCAATTTAGTAAAAATCCCTGATGATAATGGTAATAGCTGCTGAAGATTGAATCATGTCCCCCACAAAAGGCATTTTCAAGTTCCAATCCCTGGTCCTGTGAGTGTGACGTCGTTGTAAACAGGATCTCTTGAAGAGGTTCCTTCAGTTAAGATGTGGACTAACTGAATCAGGTTGGGCTTTAATCCCCATTGCAGGAGTCCTTGATAAGCAGAATGAAATTCAGACAGACAGAAGGATAAGTCATGGGGAGTAGCCAGAAGCTAGGAGTCAATGGAACCTGGAAGAAACATGAGGAGACACCTCCACATGCATTGCAGTATGTCAGAAAAGTCAAGGAAAAAGGGTCGCTGGCAGCCAGCCCCAGGATGCCACAGTCTTTGAGGAGAAAGCATCACCTTGCTGACACCTTGATTTTGGACTTTACCTGGCTTTAAAACCATAACCAATAATTCCCCATTGTTTAAGCCAATTCATTGTAAGATGTTAGTTTTAGCAGCTTGGACACTAAAACCAAAATTGAAGTGCTGCTATTACAAATACTAAAAATATGAAAAAAGCTTGGATAACGGGATATTGGATAATGGGTAGAAGCTGGAAGAATTGTGAGGCATGAGATTGCTTTAAGGAGACTCAGGAGAAATATGGATGTTAAAGTTACTTCCAGTGAAGCCTTAGGAGGAAATGATGAATGTGTTATTGGACACCAGAGGAAAGGTGATCCTTGTTATAAAGTGGCAGGGAACTTGGTAAAATTGAATTCTGATGTTGGATGGAATGTAGAACTTGAAAGCTATGAACTTAGACATTTATCTTAAGAGATTTCTAAGCTAAGTTAGGAAGGTGCAGCCTGGTTTCTTCTTGCAGCTGATAGTAAAGTGTGAGAAGAAAAAGATAAGCTGAGAATTAAACTCTTAAGCATAAAGGGACCATAAAATGATGATTTTGAAAACTCTCAGTCTATTCATGTAGCAGGCTCTGAGATTAGGACCAGAAATGCCTCTACCATGGAACCCCTGAGCTGTTGGGAGTGATACCCCAAAAAACATTGTTCCATGTGAGGGTTTAACTGAACAACCCTTTGCTAAAGAAAATGTGGCTGTACATGTATACAGTCAATCATGTCAGTGGAAATCAGGATTGGAAATGGCAGCTATCTAGGAAGTAACTGTAGAACATTCTGTTTTCTGATGATTAGAACCCACTTGAACTGCCTGCAAAGCTGACAAGGTTTTTGTCTTAGAGTATTGCCAGCCTGGACTGATAGGGTCAGGGAAGGATGAAATGAAGAAAGGACTTCAAGGACAGAACCATGGAGGCAAATACTAGACCAAAAAGATCTCCTTGGCCAAGAGAGCAGGCCCAGCCAATTGTGTGGAAAGAGCAGGTCTGTCCTTCTGCTTGGAGGGAGCAGGTCATCTGTCACCCATTCTTGCAGAAAGTGGGACATGTGCCCCATTTTCAGGGAGAGTGCTGCTCCTGCTAGGCTCAGAGATGGTGGAGCCTCCATCCTAGTTTTTGGAAGAGAACGTGAAAGCAGTACAAGCACTTAGAGGGGAGGACAGAACATCCATCCCTAGATGGCTCTCAGACCTTGAAATCTAATCGAGTTTGTGCTGCTATTTCAGATTGTTTGGGACCTGTGACCCCTGTTTTCCTTCCAATTTCTCCCTTTTGAAATGAAAATGTTTATCCTATTCCTATATCACAATTATGTAAATGGAAGCAGACAACTTGTTTTCTAGGTTTCACAGATCCATCAGAGGAAATTTTGCCCCAGTACAGGCCACACCCATTCATGATTTTGATGAGACTTTGGATTTAGCATTGTTGCTCAAATCACTTAAGGCTTTTGTGATATTGTTATGAAATGATTGTGTTTTACATGTGGGAAGAACATATCTTCTGGGAGTCCAGAGGACAGACTGTTGGGGATTGAATCATGTCCCCCACAAAATCCTGGTCCTGTGGGTGTGAAGCCATGGTAAATAGGATCCTTGGAAGGTCTGAAGATGTTACTTCAGCTAAGATGTGGTGTAACTGAGTCAGGTTGGGCTTTTATCCTGATTGCTGGAGTCTTTTATAAGCAAAATGGAATCCAGACAGACAGAAAGAGAAGCCATGGGGAGCAGCTAGAAACTGAAAGCCAAAGGAACCTGGAAGAGAAAGGAGACCCCTCCACATGCATTTCCACATGACAGAAAAGCCAAGGACCAAGAGTCGCTGACACCCACCCGAGGATGCTGCAGTCTTCGGAGAGAAAGCATCACCTTGCTGACACCTTGATTTTGGACTCCCCTAGCCTTGAAACCATAGCAATAATTTCCATTGCTTAAGCCAGCCCATTGTATGGCATTTGTTTAACAGCTGGGGAGCGAAAACAATAGCCTTGCATATTCATTCATTCATTTAGACAGTAATATTTATTGAGTACCTGCTATAGACCAGTCAGCATGTTATATGTGTTCAGTATATAGTATTGAATAAACAAATATAGTCCTGGCCCATATGGTACTTAGAGAATTGTGAGCAAAGCATACAAAATGTATAAAATGTGGTAAGTACTGTGTAGGAGGTGAACAGTACTATGATGGAAAATAATAAGCTTGGCATAAGTTGATTAGGCACAGAAAGCCTTTCTGAAGAGGAACTGTTTAAGCTGAGTCTTGGAGGATAAGAAGGATCCACTCAGACCAAGAGAAGGGAGGTGTGCGTCCTGGGCACAGAGAATAGCATGAGTGAAGGCCGTGAGGCACGTTCAAGGACCTGAGAAAGGCTCACTATGCGTCCAGTACCATGCTAAGCACGTGGGACATATTATATCCTTTACTCATCAAAATAACTCTGTGAGGTAGCAAGATACTAAATTATCCTCAAATTATAGGTGAAAACACTGAAGGAGACATTAAGTAAGGTGCCCAAGACCACATAGCCACTAAGTTAATTCAGATCGTTCATTCCAAAGCCTGTGCTCCAACTTCCCAGGTTTTATTGTCTCCAACTCAGAAAAATTAATCTGCATAAATTATTTCTTCTACCCAAAATTTAGAGGTCATTAAAACTCTGCCTATCATATTGCCTCTCACTGTGTATGCATGGGTAGGTTTTCTTTATACACGTCGTCTACTAAAGGCAATTTCTTACAGATAAATATGTTCGGTGGCATATTTATCATCTGGCGTTGACTTTCCTCCCAGGGGACGTTTGAAAATGCCTGGAAGACGATTTTGATTGTCACAACTTGGGGCAGGGATGCTGTTGGCACCTGGTGAGTAGAGGCCAGGCAGGCTGCCAAGCATTCTTCAATCCCCAGGACAGCCCCAACTGCAAAAATATTCCAGACCCAAAAGTTAATAGTGTTGAGGGATTCTATTTTTATTATATATATATATATATATATTTTACGAATTGTCTGGATATTGGTTTATATTTCAGAATAAAAACCCTTAAAGAAAGCATCCCCTGAAAACTCTGTAACCCGCTATTCACCAAATATGTTATGCAAAGAACAGAACTTCTCATTCTGTATGTATAAATGGGTACAAATCTCCTTCCAGACTTATGTCTGGAGCAATGTATCCCTCTGTTGAGACTCCAACTGGTGTGGGAGCTAAGGGATGACAAGCTGAAGATTCTGCCAAGAAAGCTCCCCGAGTAGGTAGGAAAGCAAGAATTCCAGCTGTGGCCCTGGAGGTTTGTCAAAGGCAGCACACCTATGGATGCCAAAGATGGTAGCAACAGCTTTTCACATTTAGGGATCGTTCCTAAATCAGCACTAAAAATACGGGAATGTCTGCATAAAGCTATGCTTTGTTCTTTACCCTTTTCACATTTGACATTGTAAACGATAAAATTCATCTGATTGAAAATCCCATGGATTTGCTCTTCTACCCCTTGCCTCCTTTAAATCTGGAGCCATAAGTATTTAAATGCAAAAACACAGTAAGAACTAGAACCTGGTATTTGTTGTACAGCCTATGTCACTTAGGTTTAAAAATAACAAGACCAGGATTAAAATTTAATTTTCAAACCCTAGTGTCCATTTGTGATGCCCTTAGTCTGGCCCACATTACAAAGCCCAGACATACACAGTAGCATAATAAAGAGCCTCGGAGTGACTTGGAAGCTGAGCTGCCAGCTGCCAGCAAACCTCCCATGGATACAGGTAAGGTCATTGTCCCAGCAGCAGAAAATATACACAGTAACTGGCAACCAACTGTGGTTAAAAAAAAAAAAAAAGAAAGAAGAATTTTTATTTCATTTGTTGCAGACCTCCCTGACTTCCTGGACAAAAATGTACACTTAAAAAAATAAAAACAGCAAACCAAAAAGCCAAAAACCTGATTTTCTAGAAAAAGCATTTTTAAGACAATTTACAAAATATAAGTGAAATAATTTTGTAAGTAAAAATCATTTGAATGTACAGAAAAAGGAGGAAGTTCATAGGTGTTTAACATTTATGAGTAATTTAAATGTAATATGTTTTGGTATTTTACTTTAATAGAAAGGGTTATGAATACCAGAAATCGGTCAGCCTTAATTTTACTCTACATTTTGTCTTCCCATCAGGTGCCCAGTGGTTTGAGTTTTACCTTGTTAAAATTTTGTAAATCAGCATTTCATAAGGAATTGATTGTGATTAAGTTGTAGACTAACAAAGAAGAGGTTTTCAATTTAACTCTGACTTTCAAATGTGTCTCAGTAATAATCTGTTGCTTTCTAAGAAACCACAAAAAAAGTCACTGATTAATCATCAAAGCATAAATTTATTAAATACTTATTCAAGCATATCTAGCATTAAAACATAATGCTAATATGTGTTTATAGAATAACACCTTAGATTAAGAGGAAATAGTTCAGAGCCAATATAATGTGTTTATTCCTTTATTTATATGAAACATTTTATTTCTATTATGAATTAAGAAAAAGATATATTATTTTATAGTATTCACCTTACATAGTGAAAATGAGGGTATTTTAACCTTACATAGTTCAAATATAGAATTTGTTAATCAGTAAAACCATAACTTTTCTTAAGATTTAACCCTCATCTAACAATAATAATAGTCATAATTGTGACAGCTGTTTACTAAGACCTTACTATGTCCAGAACACTGTTCTAAGTTCCTTACATGCTTATATTTAGTTATTTTAAATGTCTCCACATTAAAAGTCTATGTTCACTAATTCTTTCCTTTTATTCTCAAACAGTCATGCTCTCTCACTTCTTTTACTACTACTTTTGTTTTTATTATTAACCCCTTGACTCCATTAGCAGGACCATCATTCTCTCATCTGAAATCTTTTCCTTTTATCATCTATTTCCTCTCTTCCTCCTGACTCTCAGCTCCTAAATAAATCTCTCTCTGGATTCTTTTATCCACCCAAACACGTATCCTTTCGTCGTCTTCCTTTCTATACCAAATTTCCCTATAAAACAATTGCTCTACACTCTCACTTTCAATTTCTGCATTTGCAGGCTTCTCCTTAACCATTTGCAATCTTCCTACTGTTTTCTGATGGCCTAATTATTAAATCCAGGGGCCTCTTAATGTTTCTTGTTATTGCTGACCCTTATGTAATTTTTATATCTTTGACATCTTCTACATCTTTAAATAATTTTCTTCCTCAATATCGAATAACATCCGACTCTCTGGTCTGCTCTGATGTTTATAAATGCTTTTCATCTTGTTACCCCATAAATATAAAAAAACCTCAAAGACTCTTTCCTTGTCTTCATCAAAACCTTCATCAAGCACCCTAAATCTAGTTCATCCTACTAAGTTGTCTATTTTTATGGTCTAATAGGACCATCCTTTTTTCCCAGGTCTCCCCCACACTCCCCCATTCCCCACACTCCCCTTTACTGGAATCCTCAGCATTGACATTTAACCTCCCATCCCATCATCACCCATTCATTCATCCCTTGCATTTTCTCTCACCCTTTCCTTTTTCACCATTACCATACTTGAGGTTCACAGCACATCGTGCCTGAATTATTGCAACTATCTCCTTAGTGGTCTTCCCACCTCTAGTCATTCTCTCCTCTTCAGTTCATCCAGTATGTCACCACCAGATTATTTGTCAGAAATCACTCCTGTAAGGAGATCTTCCACTGTCCCCAACTTCAACTTTCAATGATGCTTCATTGCCTGGGAAATAATATCAGACTTCCTAGAGTTCACAGAGAGCACTGTTTCTCTCTCCAGATTTATCTCCCACTGCTCTCCTGTGTGTATGCATCGTCTGTTTATCACAAAGCGTTTCTTTTTCTACCTGTAGGGCTCTCGTCTTCATTCCATGTGAAATAATGCCTTTCTACTACTGTAGCATTCTACTGAATATTCAACGCTGAACTCAGAGCCTACATTTCTTGTGGACACCCCTCTAACTATTTTAGGTATTGCATGCTCTCTCTGAACCCCTAAACTCTTTGCCCCACTTCTGTTACTTTTATCACTGGTTAATTTATCTTGCTCTTTATTTGAGCACATGTTGTATCTCTTATTATTTCACCAACTAGACAGTAAAGCATCTTGCCCCTCTTTAGAATTCTCCAGTGGCTCCTCATTGCTTTCAGAATAGAGTTTAGACTCTTTTGCGTGACCTTGGTCCCTGCTTCTCTCGTATCTCCCACACTCTTCTGCATATGCTAAACCCCTGTCACTCCAATCCCTCTGCAGTTCCCCACACACCCAAATGCATTCATTCCTGTTAGCATTTTGCTCATCCCATTTTATCATCTAGAATGTCTTACTCAATTATTTCACTGTCCGAGCATGCCCTCTCTTTCAAGATTTAACTCAGGATGATATTCCCAATGGCCAGTGTGTGAGATACCCTTTCATTATGCCTCTACATCACAATTTAATACTGCCCTGCCTTCATTCATCTGATGATCTGTCTTTCCTACTGGACCTTATATTTCTTAGGATTGTGACACTTTCCTGTTTCCCACCTATGTTCCTAGCACCTAGCGCAGTGGCATTTGGTATGTCATGGAGAAGGCCAGCTGGTTATGCAGGTGAGCCTCTTATGTGGTAGCAATTACTCAGATGAATTTGCAATGGCTCAGGGCCTGGCTTTCAGCTTGAAGGCCTGGGAACATGGCTTAACATATTACACACAAAGGTAGAACTGTATTAACCAAGCTCATAGAGGCTGATGTATAAAACCAGCATGCCTGTGTGCTGATTGTAATTAAGTAGAATAATTGGACCGTTGTTGGCCTTTTACCCAATCTGGACATTCTCCCACCTGCATATCACACAGAAAGCCAATTCTCTCGGTATATATTTGCAACCAATCTATTTTATTTCACAATGGCTAGTCACATGAGTTGTGTGTAGATTTTATTAGCTCACTTCTTCAAGGACAAACAGCTGCTTTTCCAAATTCTTGGAGAGAGGTGGGAGCACTTCCCTGCAGCTTCCATGCACTGATTAATCTGGCACTTAATAAATCTTTTAAAACGTAATACATATTGTGACATGACCAGTAGTTGCTGAGTGAATAAATGAATGCAGATCATATCGTTAAATATACGATACCTCTGCTTGAAAGTCTAACCATTGCAAAGTAGCATGTAGACATATTCCAGATGGCCTCATTATTGGAAAACCATATTTCTACTCAAAAGTTCCTTTAACTCTCTTAAAACATTTCTAAGTACTTTGCTTCTCATTTGTCTAAACCGTTATGCTAGAACCTCCCATCGGACTAGCATGGGGACCTAACTTGTACACTAGGGTCTGAGTTTTCTCTGGCTTCCTTGTCTGCTACCAGCACCAGCCATACCTCTTCCCCATTTCTCCTTCCTCTAAATGGTGTTTTATTTCTCCTCCTTTCTAAACCAGAATGTGTCTGTGGGCTCACCTCTAAGGCAAGCTGTCAAGTGCAGAATCTGCATCCTACCCCTGGCAGATGACTTTCATGCTGTGTTTTGGGTTTGCTCATTTCTAAACTCAGCATCTCAAGATGCATCCCAATATATTTTAAAAAGAAACAGTTCTAAGTAAAAATATTGGGACCGTCTCTTCCATGTGATGCTAAAAAAAAAATCAATTCAGAAGAGAAAAAACAGCCACTTCCTAAAAAAGTACTAAACAGATTGCTTGTAAGGGATCATGTAGACAAAATTGGACTGATTTTTGTTATCGTTGTTGGTTTTACCCTCCCACCTTGACATACAGACTATGGCCACACAATTCCACAGTTCAGCACTACTACATCCTTTAACCTTGTAAGGAGAAAAATGTGTTTCTACTCACTTGCAGTACTAGGAAATAGAGTTTCTAATATCCAGTTTAGTATGAATTTTTCCCTATGATGACTTGGAAGGTAAGTTGCAAGTTTGGTAACTTTATCGTTGAACAGAATGAGTCGAGGGATTTTTCTCTTTCTTCATTTCTCCCTAAATGCATTTTTTCACATAAATGTGTTGTACTTGTCACCCATAGCTACAAGTAGGCCGTTGAGAAACTTGGGCACTCAGACATGTTAATCAAACGGTAACTCCTGCCCTAATTTTCAAGCACCTACTGTGTGTGTGCCAGGATCTGTGCAAATTGTTTTACATACCTTAAACATAATCCTTAAATAACTCTCCCCAATTTACAGATAAGGATTTTGAGGTTAAGTAGCTTGCCCAACTCCCAGTATTGAAGCAGAATAGAGCTTGTATCCAGATCTGTCAGTTCCCCAGTTCATCCTCTCTCACCCACGAGACTTTTGTTGAGTTGGCTGTGATTTTAGAGGCTTTAACAATCTCCCAGCACCAGTGCAACAAGACACAGTGAATATTGGCTTTCTCCTCATTTGTTCTTTTCACTCTGTCATTTTCTACCTATGGATGAAAACAGTATTTTGGAACATTATACAAGTGCCGCTATCCGTGTATGTTAGTTATGTGCTGCCATATAAAACAGATGTCATACAATTTCAAAAATATATTTTAAATATGAACTTGTTATGTTATTCAATTTGTGTGTTTTTGTAGCTGATGAGGAGTACGAAGATGGGATTGAAAGGACGTGTGACACGCTCCTTATGTGCATTGTCACCGTCTTGAACCAGGGCCTCAGGAACGGCGGCGGAGTGGGGGATGTGCTGAGAAGACCTTCAAAAGATGTAAGTGGGGGCAGGCCACAGTGGCTCAGCAGGTAAGAGTGCTTGCCTGCCATGCCCGAGGACCCGGGTTCGATTCCCGGTGCCTGCCCATGTTAAAAAAAAAAAAAAAAAAAGATGTAAGTGGGTGAAAAGTTTTATTTCAGAAGCATCATAACTGTGTTTTTTTCTTTACCTTTTCATGCAGCATTTATAATACGGTTTTTGTTTTTTGGTAATCTATCATGCCATTTGCTTTAAAAGTATAATAGTGACTGTTAAAACCAATTCATTGAATATTAGGAATTCATAGAAATGACTAGTGTACTAAAAATCTGTATATGCTACTAGGGTTATGAATTTTCTTCACTGATTTTGATCTGTGTGTTGTATTTCAGCAACAAAATCATACCTAAAAACTTTGGTTAGGAGTTGATTGCTACATGAATAACAGAAACTAGAAACAAGAGGTATCTATCGGTTTTCTCAGGCATGAAGATTTACTCTTTGCTTCTGCAAAAAAATAACCTCCATTATATATCTATCATGAATATATAATTAAACAAATTCTAACAGAATTTCATATACTAAGATGGCAAGACTGAAAAATTTCTCTCTAGCTGCACAATCTCAAGTGTCTGACTGGAAGCTCAAAAAAATCTCAGTTCTGCAACAGGCTAGTCCTGTAATGTTGTCCAGTCATCTAATGTTTCATAACCTCTGGTCCCTCATCTACAAAACAGATGGATCACAGGGTTTCTAATGTGTATTTTAATACTGTTTCCCAAATGGAAATAAGCTTCAAGGGTATGTACTAGACTCTATGAGGCCAGCAACAAAACCTGCTCAAGAAATTGACAAATCATTGTAGGTCCTCCTCAGCTCCCTAATTGCTGGACTTTGGAATTGGTATTTAACTCCTTTCTTGCAGCTCCCGGGGTGGGGCCACTGTGCCATAATGCATTCGGTGGAGCTGTATAGAGAAGTGGTTTCTAATGAAAGATAATCCCTCAACTGGAAAAAAAAAGTCCAAGTCCTAGAGAAATGGAAAGAATTTTGAAAACTGGCTGGGAAGTTTTCTCACAACTTTCAAAAACAAAAAGAGTAGTGGGTCTTACTTCATCCAGGGGTGAAAGTCTCCCTGGCAGCATGGGACATGACTCCTAGGGATGAGCCTGGCCCTGGCACATTGGGATCGACAATGCCTTCCTGAACAAGAGGGGGGAAAGAATTGTAACAAAATAAGGTGTCAGTGACTGAGAGTTCAAATAGAGTCGAGAAGCTATTCTGGAGGCTACTCTTAAGCAAGCTTCAGCTAGATATTGCAATGTACCGTAATTGGCCAACCCCCAACAAAACCATTCATGCCAACCCTGAAGAACACCCAGGGCTCTATTTGAGATTCTGTAGAGGTTCCATGCAGTATGATTACTTTCCAGGAACCTACAACCTCCAGGTGGTTTCCCAGGGTTAAATCCTGAAACCCAGAGGGGCCAGCCTCTCCAGAACACCAACTAATTCTGTCCCCCATCCCATGTTTTTGACAACCCTTTCCAAAATGAAAAAGTTAGAATTGGCATAGTCTAAATACCTCTAAAGATTGAGAGAAAGGTCAACGGAGAAGGTGGAGTTACAACAGAGAAGACAAGATTTAACAAATGAGTTTGCTGAACTGTTATATTGATATTTCTTTTAGTCTCAGTGTCTTGGAGCAGCTAGAAGAAAAAAACTAAAATTGTACAACTGTAACCTATACCAAACTCTGAAATCTGTTCTATAACTAATTGTTGTGGTATGCTTTGAAATTTATTGCTTTATATATATATATATTATATTTCACAATAAAGAAAGAAAGTGGGTCTTACTTTTCCATCTGGAATACTATTTATATTTATTTAGCAAACGTTTATTGAATATATTCTATATGCTAAAAAATGTACTAAATCAACATGCTTTGAAAGTGTATATGTGTGTGTGTATCTATGTATGTACATTTTTTTTTTAATTTCAGGAGCCCTTGTTTGCTGCCCGAGTGGTTTATGACCTTCTTTTTTATTTCATTGTTATCATTATCGTCCTTAACTTGATTTTTGGCGTTATCATTGATACATTTGCTGATCTCAGAAGTGAAAAACAGAAAAAAGAAGAAATTCTAAAGACAACCTGCTTCATCTGTGGTATGTGTTCTCAAGATGCTAATAAAATAAAACAAAAAAAATTCTCAGCAAAAAGGAGGAGCTAGAATGGTATTTGTTTGTCATGCTTTCGGAAAAATGATTTCAAAATGAAGGCTGCACAAAATTCAGATAATGTAACTGAACAGTAAGTGAACCGCATTCTCTGCTTCCAGATAGAAGAATTATATCCCATGACTATCATGTAATTATTTCTGTAATTTATATGATTCTCTGACTATAGAATGTGATGCAAAATGCCAAAAGTTTCCACAAACAGGTTTTTAATTACTAAAACTCCAGAATATGTGTTTTATTTTGCTAGACTATGAATCAAAGCTTATTTTTTCCAGCAGCTTGAACTTGTATTCAGTGACATCACACTATGTTTTGAATTCTTAACCATGCCTTTTCTCAGCTTTTGAGCTAACTCTCTCTCTCTCTCTCTCTCTCTCTCTCTGACCACATACTCCTCCCTTTCCTCCACAGCGAGTTCTCTCAGATCTACCCAACTTTGTTTTCATTGTCCTCGTACCCTTTGGTACTCTATTCCCCTAAGCCCACTCTGGCTCCAGGTGTTCCTATAGCTGGGCTCTCCTTTACCCTAGTCTGGTGACCTAAGGTAAGTAGAGTGTTTTTTTAGAGGGGTAAGGACAGATACCAGATTACACTATCCTGGAAGGAATTTGCTGGAAGAAGATTGAGACAGAAAGAAGAGTCTTCTCTTTATATGTCTAGGTTAGAAAGAGGAAAGCAAGATTGATATGTAGCCAAGGAGGATGTCAGAATTTGGGAGTTTGGGGAAGACTAAAACATGCCTAGAGGCTGAGAGAATACTTTGATCTTAGAATATAAATATACCTCCTACCTTTTGAATAAAATGAACTGTATCCTATACGCTTTATTTTTTCTAAGTTTTTACTTCTCTGTGTGAAGCTTAGCATTACTACTTTTCTTCATAATAAATTTCTCAGTGTGTGCTTTTTTCCTTTCTATTTCCTTTTTAGAGTAAACGGATCTCTTAGCCTTTCAAAGGCAGTTCTTCTCTTCACCTGAACCCTTGGTCCTCTTAAATGTCGTCTCTTCTAGGACCTCCTCCCTTCTCTCTTGTATCACCACTGTCATTATAACCATCATTAAAAAGATTATTTATTGAATGCCTACAACTTTTTAGACTCTTTCTTTTCATTTTATTCTGAAAAGCAATACTATATATTATATTTATGATCACCTTCACAAATATAGAAATAAAGAGACTCCATCAACATGCAATAAATAAGCAGTAGAGTCAGAATTTGACTCTGTATTTCAAAATTTCCTTAAGCTTAAATGACAGAGTCAAAATTAAGTTCTAACTCAAGTCCTAGGGACAAATCGGAGTTGAATGGATAGAGTTATGGGTCATTGTGTGGAAGGGTACATCCCGTGCAGGAAAAAGATGCTGCCTTTGACAGCCTTTCTGGGTGCGTCACAGTCTTGCTTTTGCACAGCTTCCTCTAAGGTCTTTCCTTCATAATCATAACACTATCTTGCCAGCACACTACCTTTGGAAAGAGGCCTCTTTGGAAGGGTGTACCAGAAGGATGAAAGCCCCACTCTAAGACATGCTCCTGACTCCCGTGTTACAACGAAGAACACAAACAACAAAATAAACCCATCACTTCACTAGGATTCCTGCTTCTCTAATCTTCCCCTTCACAGCAAAATTCTCATTGGCCTTTTACAGTTATTAAAAAGACTATAACTTATAAACTCCTTAAACATCATAGTAACCTTCATTGCCAAATTGAGATGTTTCTCTCAGATTTCACTATTAATTTCCTGGTAACTATTTCTCTTACCTCTGACAGCTCATTCTCTGGTTTCATCACAAGATCCTGTCCCTTCTTCTAATCCCTAAAATCCCTGATTTCATCCTTGGCCCCTTGTCTCTTCTTTCCTTAAACGCTACTTTATCCAGATTATTTTCAAATATGCGTCTAGTTATGGACTGATTTGTGTCCTCAACAAAGACATATTCAAGTCCTAACCTCTGGTGCTGTGGATGGGAACCCTTTTGTGATTAAGATTTTTGAAGATGTTGTCACTTAAGGTGAGGCCAGACTAAATCAGAGTGAACCTTAATCCAGTGTGACTGGTGTCCTTATAAATAGAGGAAGTTTGGACACAGTGGGTGGGAGACAGATGGCCGTGTCACAGATTGAATTATGGACTGCCTGTAGGGCACCACTAGAACAGCACAGACTTCTCCAGAGAAAGCATGATCCTATTGATGCCTTGATTTTGGACTTCTAGACTCCAAAACATTGAGACAATAAATTCCCATTGTTTAATCCAACCAATCTGGGTTATTTTGTTACAGCAGCCCTGGCAAACTAGCATGCATTCCTAGCTCCAACCTCTTCTTAGGCTTTTCTCCTATTTTTAACTGTTTTTTTTTCACATGGGCAGGCACCGGGAATTGAACCCAGGTCTCCAATATGGCAGGCGAGAACCCTGTCTGCTGAGCCACCGTGGCCTGCCCTGTTTTTAGTTGTTTAATGAAAATTTAGGCATGTGTGTCTTATGGGCTGCAAAATTTATCATGTCTACCAGTGTACCATCCTTTTCTATCTCCTTCCTGTAAAGTAACCCAGCTCCTTATCCTTACTTTCATATTACAATTAATGATATCCCACTGTGCCTTCAGTTATCTGGCTGGGAATGTTACAATCACTTTTAGCATCTCTTTTTCCCTATGCCATGTACACTTGTTACCATGTACTAATGAATCTGCTTTCACAATCTCACTCACGTCCCTCCATGTACTCTTCCTGCCTCACCTTGGTTTTTCAGGCTCATCCTAGCTCCCACCCACATATGGTCTGCTCAGTGCTGCCAAACTAATTTTTCTACTGTGAATTCATCATTTCCTTACTCAAAAAGGCATCAATATCATTGCACAGCCTCATACTCTAAAAGTCTAATTTTCCTGACCTAAGTGCTGCATAATCTGGCCCCTTCCTTTCTTGCCTACCTTTCCACCTATTGTTCTCTTATGTATAGCTCAAGCTCCAGTACAGCTGGGTTACTCATCTTTAACTTCCCACACTCTCCGTGCTCTCAGTCATGGTTTCCATTTGGATGGCCAAACTCCTAAGCCGTTGAACTCCTGCCCTCTCTAATGCCCAGCTCTAATGCTATTCTCTGATCTCACCAAATAGAGAGGAATGTGCTTGCTCCTGAATTCCTTTTTTCATACTTGGTCATGGTGCTCTACATATTTTTTGAGGGTCTTATCCCTTCTGCTGGATGCAATGCACTGTTATATTATAGAAAGTGCATGAGCTTGATAGTCAGGCAGACATGGGCCTCCACTGGTTCCACATCCTGACAGTGTGATCTTGGCCAAGATTCTTATCTCCCTGAGCTATTGTTCCATCTTCTGAAAGTATGGAATCTAAGGCCATGCTTTTTTTTTTTTTTTCTTCTACAAGGGCAGGCACTTGGAAATGAACCTGGGTCTCGGACATGGCAAGTGAATTACTCTGCCACTGGGCCACTGTGGCCCAAGGTCATGCACTTTTGAAAGTGGGGGATATAATGCCATGTATTGGGGTTGTGTTGAGTATAAGTGAGAGCGTGTAAATCAAAATCCCTAGCACAATGCTTAGTGAAGAGAAAGCCCTCAATACCTGTTGATTTAGCCTCTTGAAGAGATTTGCCTTATCCTTGTTTATGTTTCCATGGTATGTATAGAGGGTCATTCACAAATATTTGTATAATGAATGACTATCCAAAAGTCAGCCCCAAATTAACATTCTCTCTATATTTATGTGACTTATAACCTACAAAAGGAAGATAAAGCAAATAAGTACAAAATTGGCATGTGCTGCCAACAGATAAGAAACTCAGGTACAATGATACCAGGTTGTTCCACATTTTGCTGTATGTAGAATATTGAACATATCTGTGGAGTATACATGACCATAGGGATGTGGGGGTACATATTAGGAGCACAGGGAGATGTTAGATAAACATGGTCTATTTTCCAGAAGTTTCACATTTACTCAAACATTTGAGGGACCGTTAATAATGTAACCTTAGAGTAAATTAAAATAGTATTTTTAATATTAGAAAAAATAAAGTATTGCAAAGTAGCACAAATTTTGCATGGATTTTTTTTTTAAGTTGGAAATCAGTGTCAGACACTTTAAACTGCTAACCTTTTGAACTCAGGAGCACAGGGCTGTGCATTCCATGAGCTCTGCCCTTAAAGGACCTTCTGTAGAAACATTTGACAGGCCTCATGATAATGTCCATCTAGACATACATTCATGCCTGAAATTGCTCACCACAAATGAGATATAGTGCATACCATATGTATTATAAGAACCTTACCTGCAAGAGTGATTTAAACAGTTGGAATATTTTGGGCATTGTACCAAAATAGTTATGATTAATCTAGAAATGGATTAATTTTTTTATGAGAGGACTGTTAAGCTGTGATCCAAAGAAGGATATAGTATTAAATAGCAGAGGAGAAATTCTCCACAGTGGAAAGTAAGAATTTGCTCCAAAAGTGTGCCCAGAGACACCAGCAGGAACAGAAGAGGTGGATCCTGTTAGAACAGTGAGAGCAGATGAGATTTTTGTTGGGCTTGGAAGCATTCATCAAATGTTTGAGGGTCTTGACTCAGAAAAGACTTGCTAGTGACCCTGACGCAGATCATGATAGGATAATGATTAGCACATGATAGAGCTGAAACAGTGAGCATAGAAACAAATAGACTCTGGATCTATATTAATTTTGAATCATTAGAGTCTGAAAATCCAGTAAGAAGGAGATGCCAGTAGATGAGAAATGATAAAATGAAGAAATGGAGAAAGGATTTGATGATAGGTCAACAAAGGATAGTCAGGTTCCCGGATTAAAGCCTTCTAAATGATTTAATAGCTAAACAGACAAAGGCTATGTTGTCAGAGGAACAGTCTCTGCTCTTCCCAAATAGATCACTACCTTATTACCATACTGATGCCTTAAATTCATACATTCATTTATTTCTTTAGCAATTGTTGAACATCAACTGTGTGCCAGGGAACCACAGTGACCAATAATAGGCTAAGAATGCTGCCATCATGGAGCTTATTTTCCAACACAAATGGGATGTCAGATGATGACAAAGGTTATGGAGAAAAATAAAACAGAGGAAGAATGGGGTGCCTGGGTGGTGGGTGGCAGTGTGCCCTTCCTTAGTTGTATTGGGTGGGAAGCTCATCATAAGTACAGTCTTATTTTTGCTGAAAAGTTTGTTTTGAGCCCACAAAGCTCTCTTAATCCTTCCTTTCTCTCTTCCTCAGTCATCTCATCCAATATTCTGGCTTTCACTATTCATCGTATGTCATTTACCTTCAAACCTGTATGTTTATATCTTGATTTTTCTCTATACATCCTGGTTAGAATTTCCAGCTTCCTAAAACAAACGTCTCATCCTCAGCTGCTCTCTAGGCACCCCAAACTCAACATGTTTAATGACACGCAGATCCTTACTCCAATTCTTCTTCCTTGTCTTTGTTTTCTCCCTTACTATAGTCACATTACCATAAACTGAGTCAGCCAAGTCAGAAAATTCAGAGTCATCCTTTATTCCTCCTTCTCCTTCAATCTATACTGTTCACTGGACACCAGAACTTCTCATATATTCATTCCAAGATGACTCGAATATTTTTCATTGATTTATTCAATTATTCTTTCATCTTTAGTGGTATGCTTACATTTTCTATATACTATGCCAGGTGCTAGCAATCCAGAAATAACCAAGACAATGAAGCAATAGAAATAGATGCATTTTCATAGCACAATATTGTGGGCGCGGAGAGGATCAACCAACTGGTTGTGTCTGTGGAAGTTGGAGTGAAGGCAGTGGTTCAAAGCTGGCAGAATACCTGGAAGGCAGAAAAGAACATAGATGGAAGCATAAAGTTTTCAAAGGAGTTCGTGTGTATGGACAATGGAGAGAAAGTCAGAATGACTACCACAACGGTCCACGCAGTGCATTGTCTGAAAGTGACTTCAAGTTTCTCTGTCATCTGGGACTGACTTCACTTACGGAAGTGAGGAAGAAGGACTAAAGAAACAAATTTCTTGATTAGTTAAGTTTAACATGTCTGCAATCTATCCAGAAGTGTTTAACCAGTAGGCAGTTGGAAATAGAAACCAAAGTGAAGAATAAGGGTCAATATCAGGGATAAAGGTTGAGATATCATCAGTATGATGGTGATTGAAACCAGGGGATGGACAGTAGAGCTTAGAGAGCAAGAACGATGAACGTGAAAGACAAGTTCCACTTCTTTTATACCATTCCCCTTCCACTGCCCTAGTCCATTGGTCTCTCCATCCTCAGCCTCTTTTTCCATTGTCTCCCTCTAAATCCTGCCACAGGAACCTACTTAAAGTACCACTCTAAGGGGGTGCAGGGGGTGGTTCAGTGGTAGAATTCTCACCTGCTATTTGGGAGACCTGGGTTTGATTCCCAGTCCATGTACTTTCCAAAAAACAAACAAACAGAAACAAACAAAATTTCAACAAATGGTGCTGCAATAATGGGATACTTACATGCAAAAATAATGAAATGTGACCCTACCATAGAGCATACAAAAAAAAAAGAGAGAGAGAGAATAAGCATAGCTGTATGTTGGGTACCACTCAAAACATGCTAATCTCTACTGAAAAGTCTTCAGAATAGTGTGCAGACTCCTCAGTATGGCATTTAAAGCTCTTCATGGTTTGTGCCAAATGCAGCACTCCTATCCCTTTCCAAACGTTCCCTTCCAGCCACAGTAGAGAAATTGAAATTCTCCAAACAGGTCATCTTTTTTCATCTAGCTTTGTCATGCTATTTCCTCTGCCAAAAAGCATGGATTTTTATTTAAAAAGCAGCTGACAACTCCACTGACTACAGGGGTGCACTTGAGCAATTTAATTACTCTGTCTCTGTTTCCTTACAGACTAAAAAGTCATATTGGGCGATTGTAACTATGATAGCATATCTAGATGCCTTTATAGTATCAGCACACAGTACTCACAAAATAGAAGTACTTTTTACTACCGTCTCCCTCTTCTCTACTTGCCATAATTATGTTCCAAGACTAGATTTATAAAGCTTTATACTACTGTGAAAATTTTAAGAATTACCTTTTTAGAATCTCTTTGGCCTTCTTCTGTATTTTCTTGGTAATTTATACCACCTCAGAATGTAACACAAGCTGTCTGTTTATTCTACCATATTACAGATTAACTGGTAGTAAACACATTTTTTTATAGTCCTGACTACATTGCATCTGGTTGGTAATTGTTGAATTGAGTTCTGAGAAAATCTAACAATATTTTCTTTTTGTGTGTGTGCAATAGCTTAATTGAGATATAATTCACATACTATAAAATTTGCCCGTTTAAGGGGTACAATTCACTAGGTTTCAGCATATTCAGATTTGTGCATCCATTACCACAATTAATTTTAGACCATCTCCATCACCTCAGAAAAGAAACCCCATACTCTTCAGCTAACCTCCATCCCACAAGTCCTCCCATCTTCCTCAGCCCTAGGCAACCATTGATCTGTTTGCTGCCTCTATAGACGTGCCTATTCTAGACATTTCATATAAAAGGAATTGTATAATTTGTGGTTCTTTGTGACCAACATCCTTCACTTAGCATAGTGTTTTCAAGATTTATCCATTTTATAGCATGTGTTAGTATTTCTTTCCTTTTTGTGGCCAAATAATATTCCACTGTGTATATATATGTATATCACATTTTGTTTATCCTTTCATCACTTGATGCATATTTGAGGTTTTTTCCCTACTTTTTGGCTATTATGAATAATGCTGCTATGGAACACCTGTGTTTAAGTTTTTGTTTGGATGTATGTTTTCATTCTATAATTCTGTTTAACCTTTTGATGAACAGTTTTCCAAAGTAGCTGCATCATTTTACATACTTAGCAGTAGTACATGAGGGTTCCAGTTTCACCCACACTTCTTATTACATTTTCTTATTAAATCTATCCTAATGGGACAGTATTGTCTTACTAGTAAAATAGTCTTAATCCATCCAATCAATAATTTGAGTGCCAACTCAAAGCTATTCGAAGCTATTGGGACTTGGTCTCTATGTAGACTTTATGTTCTAGTGGGAGGAGTTATCACAATAAATTAAAATGTAAGTTCTCATCCAAGTACCTGGATAAAATGACCTTCCTTTCTTCTCTGCTGATTAGCAGGCTTATATTTTCTAGCACATTTTTACATCTTTATCTGACGCTTGTCGTCCAGTTTAATTTGACAACTGATACAGCTTTTTCAATATGTTGGGAGATGATAAACATCATAGGACAAGGAGGGAAAAAGGCAAAGGGTGATGGAGAGTGTTGGGAAAAGGGCAGGAGCAGGTTGAAGTATAAAAAAAGGCAGTCAGATTGAGCCACAGAGAGAAGGAAATACTGGAGTAAAAACTCTATCAGAGGTGATAGAGTTAGTTAAGGGATTTTAGGGAGAAGAATTTCGTTAGCAGAGGAAACAACCAGTGCAAAGACCCTGAAGCAGGAATTTTTGTCCACACTGAGACCACTGTGGCTGGATGAGAGTTAGCAAGGGAGGAGGCGGTTAGGAGGTCAGGTTAGAGAGGCTGTGGGACCAGTTCATGTAGGATCGTATAGGTAGCATTGCCAAATTTAGCAAATAAATAGTGCACAGGACAAACATATTCTATGAATCATTCACTGTTTATTTGAAATTCAAATTTAACTGGGCATTCTCTATATTACGTGGCAACACTATTTGTAGATCGTTGTGAGGACTTTGACCTTTTCTGAGGGAAGTGAGGCTCTATTGCAGGGTTTTGAACAGAGAAGTACCACCTCACTTAGGTTTTTAACAAATCCCTCTGGCTGCTGTGTTGAGACTAGATCTTAGAAAGAAAAGGTAGAAACAGCAAGGCCTGGGAGGTCACTGCAGTCATCCTGATGAGAGAGGATAATGGCACAGACCAGGGTAGAGGCAGATGTGATGAGAAGTGGTCAGATTCTGGATATCTTTTGAAGGTAGAGCCAAAGATTGTTAACCTGGATTGCAGGTGGGATGTGAGAGAAGGAGAGGATGTGCATGAACTGAGGCCTTTGGCTTGAGCAAGTGGAAGGATGGAGTAGCCATCCAATGAGAAGAGGTGGGCAGAGGGTGGCGCGGGTTTGCAGAAGAGGATTGCTGAGCTGACGATATGTCAAGTAAGATGAGGTGTAGGCATCAGCCAGAGAAATTTTGTGGCATTTTCCACAAAAACATCCAGTAATACAAGTTTAAAGAGCATTCCTTCATCCAAAGTGAATGTTTACTTATTTGGCTTTGTATCTTATTTAAAGTGTCTTCTTCATGCCTAAGATTTTTTTTTCTTTCTTTCTCTTTTCAAATATACTTAGAAAAAAGTAGCCAGGAGTGGAATTCAGTTTACTGACTTCTTCTCCAGTATCTAAACTGTAAAACCAGACTGAATCCCACCAACCCATTTTCCTTGGCAATCTAATTCATTTTTCCACAGGTGTTTTTCTTCATCCCCATGCATTTCCTTCAGTCATTGAGAGAAAAGAATCTTACTACTAAGATCCTCTTTTCAGTGTCCTTTCAGAAGCTAAAATGTGCCCTGAAAATTCAATAGACTGTCCCCTCTCCAGAATGCTTGGAAACCGATAGTCTTAATGCACTCAGATTACAAGTCCCTGTCTACATTCAGTTGCCCTTTACTAATTAAAAGTGTTTTCAAAAGAAGAATCTCAGCCTCCTTCCTTTTTCTTACCGAAGTTCCTAGATAAACTTCTGTCCTGATGAGCAAGCATGCTTTTTCTTACACAGTCATTTTTATCTCTTTACTTAATTTGTGATCCACTTTAATTGGACAATTTTGGTTTGGCTGTACTTAAAACTATCTGAAAATTTTACATCTGTGATAGAAATGTGCTCTTCCAAGGATACATGTGCAAAAAATGTCAGTTGGAAAGAAATCTATTAACTATGGCCTTTTCTGGAGGTCTTATGTACTGGGTTGTTTTTAATCATAACATTTAAGCAGACTCATTCTTAAAAGAAAGCATTATTCATTTTTCACAGTAATTATTATGTTTTGTTTTTATGCTAAGTGCTGATTAACTGACGAATTATATATATTGTATTTCCTGTGTTTTGCAGGGCTCGAGAGGGACAAGTTTGATAATAAAACTGTTTCATTTGAGGAGCACATTAAGTCCGAACACAACATGTGGCATTATTTGTACTTCATTGTCCTGGTGAAAGTTAAAGACCCGACTGAATACACTGGACCTGAAAGTTATGTGGCTCAAATGATTACGGTGAGTAATCGGAGGGTTTTTAACCCTTGACTATATCGCATTTATATGCTTTCACCTTCTGCAGCCTACACTCCTCCCAAAATACAAATGTTCTCCGAGTTATTTTGTTAACTTTTAAATAAGACTGTCAATCCTTGAAGAACCCCTACACTGGCTAAAGCATTGTCTTCTATTAGATTTCTTGATTGCAAAGCCAAATCTAAACTCAAGGGCACAAATGATAGCTACTGAAGAATTTTCTTTGCAGTGAATGACACCATTTCACTGATCTTTATCATCTTCTGACCTCATGTCTCCTGTCATTGCTGATAGCCCAGTTCCCCCAATCTGAACTTTCTCATTGGAAAATACGAACAGAAATTTTATGCTTTAAGAAATTCCTTGAATTTCAAACCAAGAGTGTTAAGAAATTAAATTGTGCTTGACAATAGCATAATGTTCAAGCCTAATGGAAGAGCACAGGTTTCCTATCCACGTAACTTTGGTTGATGTACTGATGCTGGTGTCGATGTGCCTTGATCTTCTATATACATTACTTATAGCTCTGCATTAAGGTTACTGGTATTGCACAGAGGCATGGTTGTCCGTGATTCCAAATTTCTTCGGCCTCACAGAGGATTCTAACCAAATGGCCTGAAGGAAAGCTAAAGTTACAACTTTAACACATCAAGAGACACTCTTAGTGAATGTCATAGCATCTCATTTAAAGTCTTATATTGTTATAATAAGAATAAGCATGGGGGGTGGAGGGTACTTCAGGGGTAGAATTCTCACCTGCCATGTGGGAGACCTGGGTTTGATTCCCGGTCCATGCTTTCCCCCCCAAAAAACAAAACAAACAAGGCAAACAAACAAACAAAAATTCAACAAAATGGTGCTGCAATAACATACTCACATGGAAAAATAATGAAATGTGGCCCCACCATCCAGCATACAAAAAAAAAGAATAAGCATAGCTGTATTTAGGTATTTTTTTCTCAGTAATCCTACAAAATTGTGTTTTCTATTTGACAATGAACCTTAGAAGACTCAAGATCTTCTTTGCTTCTTGGTCCAAAGGATAATATTTTGTGAGCACCTGCATTGTAGAACCCTCAAGAGTCATGAGTGGTAGGTAATAATGGCCCTATAACCTTCCTTGTGATCTGCTTAGGAAGATATAAACTACCACCCAGGAAGCAACCAAAGAGTGTTTTAAAATGGTAACATGTTAGTAAATACAAATTAATGTAGTAAAGGTTTACCTGACCTGACAATGTTTATGTGTGCCCAGGGAGTCCCATGTAAATTGAATTTTTTGGTTCAGCATTTTCATATTTTTTTATTGACTTGCGTAATACTGTCAGTTTGCTGTACAGTCTGTATTTTATGGTGGGTAGAACCTAACATTGTTTATACCTCTCCACTTTTGTGTTTCATCCCTCTTCCCCTTTTAAATCAGGAAAAAAGGTAACCATTTTGAGGCATTCATAGATATCATTTACACATCATTGATCTCAAGATACTCGGGGCATTTGTGAAAAATGTGCTTCTGCTAGCTGGGGCAGCAGAGGGCCTGGGTGGGGAAGTACCAAAGAATTATATTTAAAATATGACTTCACATTGCTATATTTTATCAAATTTGAGTAAAATTAATTAAATATATATTTTGGGGGTATCTATTATGTCCCTGGGATTAAAAGACTTCAGGGATGCACAAGAGTCTTATATGCTCCCCTTCTGCCAAGGAAATAAGTGCTTCAAAAGAAGGAGGGGAGAGGGCAGAGTTCTCGCCTGCCAGGCCGGAGACCCAGGTTCGATCCCCAGTGCCTGTCCATGCAAAAAAAAGAAAAAAAAGAGGGGGGTGAGAAACAAAGCAAAAGTAGACTATGTTAACTCCCCCAAGAGGGTTACCAATAACGACATGTGAAAGCTCAAAGAGGTAGAGATGACATCCAGTTGGAAGGTTGGTGGAAGGGCGTTGTGGGCCAATATCTCAGATCCAGCAGTATGAGTGGGATCTGAACGGATGAGTTTTAGGGGATGTTTGCTGACTGACTGTGCAGAGGGAACAGCATGCGCAACGGCATGTAAGTGGGACATCCAGACACTGAAGAGGATTGCTGCTTGCCCAGTCTCACTGTAAAGAGGCTCTGAGAGATAAGGCAGGAAAAGAAGATTGGACTTTTGAGTAATAAATGTAGGAATTTAGATTCTATTTTATCTAAATAGATAGGTTTTTCACTTAGTATAACGTGGTTTAGGACCATAATCGGTCAGGGGTGTGTAGGCTAGGAGAATAAAACAATGATATCAGAGGCAATTCTTGGCAACTGATGAGCTTAGAGGTGGGGGCTAGATAAGAGGAGGTGGGGTAGGAGCAGGGGAAATGGAGAAGTGGAAGGTGAGCCAAAGATGGCAACATTGGGAGGAGATTGGGTCACTGAGAGGAAGGCAATGTCCTATCAGAAGGTGACCGTGTCCGGAGGAGAGGCTGGCCAGAGGAGAAGGCTCACTGACGTGAAGGGAGGTGGGAGGCCGGCTGCCATGGGCCGGGAGGAACAGCATCAGCTGCAACTAGGAACCTTGGAGCCGGAAAGCTCTGGGTTCGTATATTTGTTGTGTGGTCTTGAGTATCTTGGGTGAGTCTTTTAACCTGCCTGAACCCGCACCTCCTCATCCAAAATGGGGAAAAATGCTCTATCTGTCTCAGGATTGCTGTGGGATCAACATGGTAAATAAAAAGTGCCTAGTACAGTTTAGGTTCTCAGTAAATGACAGCTATCACTGTCCTAATGCCATAAGAATTATAATTGAAGCCTTCTGGTTAGAGAGAGGTGGGAGAAGGGAGAAATTATAAAGAGAGAAGAGAAAGCCAGAGACAGAGCTGGGGAATCCCCACTTTGGAAAAAGAAAAAAGACCAGTAAAATCAATAGCAAAATGGAAAGGAAAAAAAGACACTAAAGAGAGAGAAGAAGAACCAGGAAGTGGAGCGTGCTTTGAGCATTTCAAGGTCAGAGTTCAACAGCATCAATTGCAGCAAAGAAACTCTAAATAACAGACGAATCAGAGCCTTTGGATTTCTCAATGAGTAAATCACTGGGTGATTTTTTTGTTTTTCGTTTTTTTGTGTTTTGTTTTTTGGCCTGGAGAGACCACTGCTATGAAAATGTTGGGCCATCTTTGGCCTCAACATTAAAACCAGCATTTTACCAGGTGTTCATTCACTTAAATTTCTAAGTATCCATGTACTTCTCCGTACAGAAAGCCCATCCTTTCTGTCAGTGCTCTCTCTCGAAGCATAACAGGAGAGTCAAAAGCTCTCAAGTTTATTCCAACATGAAATGTCTCATTCTTATCCAAGCAGTTCACTTCCAAGAGAACAGGCTCCATTCCTGAATTTTAATGGCCGGGAAAAGGAAGAGTGATAGGAGCTTAGGTCTGCTGAAGAGTGATATGAGCTTGGGTCTGCTGGAAACAACAAATCATTCCCATGAAAGATTGCTCATTTCCCAAAATAGCCTTTTTGGAAAACTTCTAAAGGTCTGTAGCTGTTGAACCCAATTCAGAAAATGTTACTCCAAGAAGAAAATTAATTCTGATCTTCTAAGAGAGAGATAAGATCGGAGAACACCTGGAAAGCTAAAGCATATCTACAGCTCAATTTACAAACTGTTTACCACCCCAAAGGTAACTAAACTTAACAGTTTAGTAGAAAAGCTTCCAGACATTTTCCTGGCCACATTTAGTTTTGCTCTTTAAAAAACTGCTTTGCAGTGTGGAGCTCCCCTGAGATTAAGCAAAGTTAATGAGTCCATGGCATTTTGAAATACTTCTTGCTGCTCTGTTATCTTGTATTTGTTTACTATTTGTTGAAGAAGTAGTGAGATATATAGGCTCACGCTACTTAAAATAAACATAAATGGTGCAATGCAAAAAAAAAAAAAACTGCTTTGTTTACCAAATTGATCTAGATACTTGTTTCTCAATAGGGTTTTAGAGGTAGTTTTAAAATCTTAATAATTCATGTGCTTTTTAGTCTCACGGATTTGTGCAAAAGGAACCAAAGTAGTTCCACTTATTTGCTCACAAAACAACTCATCTAAATTCTGCTAACTAAATCTTTACTATTTAAGTAAAACACAAGAAAGATCCATGTACCTTGGGATCCTAAGGAAATACTTCCTTCCTTTTGGTGAAATGGGAAAAGCAAGAATATAACAAATTTGGGGGAATCTTTGTCCTGCTGCTGTATTTTTTTAAATCCCCATTAGTTCAAATTTATACTTTATTACCATGACATTAAGAACTATTTATAACAATATCCATTAAAACTTATATTATAAATAAAGTAACATGTTGTTTCTAAGAGTTAGAATCTTAGGAAATATCCTTCTGCATCCATCCAGTGATTGTATCAAGAGTCTGAAGTACTAATGGGAACTTCAAATCCCTCACCCTGCCCTCAACCCCTAATATCCAGTATCTGAGTATTTGAATTAAGGCAAAGCACCTTTTAGGATATTGTTAAGGGCGATGTGGGTAGATCAAGGTGTTTAGAGAAAGTATTTTCTTCTGGCAGGCAAACCTCAGTTTTGATAAAGGAACTGATATTTTGAGATAGTGTTTATTTGAAGAAGAAGATGAGATGTGTAAAGGAGGGATCATATAGGAAAATAAAAATAATGAGAGGGAATTTGGTAGACTATAGAAAAGGGTATAAAAATATAAGTTCACCACCTCACGCTCTCAGGGCCTTTGAGCATCACTAAGACCTTTTGCTTCTCCCATTACCCAAAGGATGAAAACTGAGGAAAAACAAACAAAATAAATATCAGTTGAAAAAAAAAATGCCCAAGCCTTTTAGATGTTACTCTAGTGTTTTGGGGACATTTTCGGATTTTTCAGTGTTCATTTGCTGAGATTGGTTTGGGGCTATTTACTACTTAATTCAACAAGCATGGAGACAAAACCAGGGTGTCTGTAGAAGCTGGTCCTCTGCACACTTGGAGAACTGCTGCCTCCCTGAGAGTCAGGTGGTGCAGGCTGCTGCCGAGACCCCAGCCGACCTCCTCATTAATTCATGGCACTTTTAAGCTCTTGCACTTATTTGGCTCTCTGCTAAAAAAACCTTTCATCACATATGGTGATGTTGTCAGCTAGGACAATTTAACTCATGTTTTCATAAGCACAACATAAGACAAGAGACAATTCTAAGTCTCTTAAAGCCCACAACCAGGTATTGTGTAAGCTCTTTGTTCTGTGTAAAACTAGGACAGGTAATATATGGAATATTCATTAAAAATAATTCAATAGGAGGTACAAGGGTAGTTCAATGGTAGAATTCTCACCTGCCATGTGGGAGAGCCAGGTTTGATTCCCAGACTTTGCACTTCCCAAAAAACAAACAAACAAGCAAAACGAACAAAAACAAAACAAACAAAAAATTCAACAAATGCTACTGCAATAATGGGATACTCACATGGAAAAATAATGAAATATGACCCCGCCATACAACATACAAAAATAAGAACAAACAATTCAATAACATTGAAGGCCTCTTGTATGCTAGCAACCATGCTAAGCGTTTGATATGTAAGGATAAGTAAGAAAAAGTCTTTTCCCTCAAGAAACTCAAAATATTCATTGACTGATAAATAAAATAAAAAGTGAATTAATAAATGAATGGTTTCTTCTTAGCCCTTTGATAGTTGGATATAATTTACAGAAAGAAACATCAAAATAGTTGTAAGAAATTAGAGCATGAATGTCTTATTAATCAAATGCTATCTTTCCCCCTCTTTTAAAATTGGAAAATAAAGATCCAAAGGCATGGTTATGTCACCTGAACTAAGTGTAATGAGTACAGTGTCAAAGGTCAGGTGCTGACTGAAGAAGTCAGGGTACTGTTCTAGTTTGCTAGCTGCTGAAATGCAATATACCAGAAACAGAATGACTTTTAAAAGGGGGAATTTAATAAATTGCTAGTTTACAGTTCTAAGGCCCAGAAAATGTTCAAATTTAAACAAGTCTATAGAAATGTCCAATTAAAGGCATCCATCCAGGGAAAGATACCTTGGTTCAAGAAGGTCGATGAAGTTCAGGGTTTCTCTCTCAAGTGAGAAGGCACATGGTGAACACAGTCAGGGCTCCTCTCTCAGCTGGAAAGGCACATGGTACACACAGCATCATCTGCTAGCTTTCTCTCCTGGCTTCCTGTTTCATGAATCTCCCCCAGGAGGCATTTTCCTTCTTCATCTCCAAAGGTCACTGGCTCGTGGACTCTCTGCTTTGTGGTGCTGCAGCATTCTCTGCTCTCTCCTAATCTCCTTCATTCTCTAAAATGTTTCCTCTTTTATAGGACTCTCAGGACCCACCCAAATGGGTGAAGACATGTCATCATCTAATCCAGTTTAACAACCACTCTTGATTAAATCACATCATCCAGGGAGATGATCTGATTACTGTTTCAAACATACAGTATTGAATAGGGATTATTCTGCCTTTATGGAATGGGATTTTGATTAAAACATGGCTTTTCTAGGGGACATACATCCTTTCAAACCAGCGCGGTTACCTTAATCCCTCTGTGCTCTCTCTGACAGCACTTCTCAAGCCTCAGGAGGGTGCCTCAAGCTGCTTTAGTAGCAAAGAAATAGCATGTTCATTGGCAGGTTTTTTGGTATATAGTTCACCCTTAAGAGTATTCCTCATTGTAATAGTATGTTAAAACCTCAGATAGGGAGGTGTTGCCTTTTGAATGAGATAGACAATAAATCTAGTCACCTGTTATTTTAGTTATATAAAGAGAAAAGAAGCAACAATTTTCCTGGTGTGTTTGTGAGTCTGCAATTCCTAATCAGTCTTGTTTGCTTAAACCACATTTTTGAGCAGTAACTGTTAGAAGAGGGGAGATGCTTGGCCTCATGAAAGCCATCAGTTCTTCTAAGATCCACATACAACCCTCCCTCATTAGCACCAATTGCCAATGTAAATTCTGCCTTATGGTGTATCATAATTATGAAATTATGTATTCTGGTTCTGTTATTTATAATTTATACTAATTGTGTAATTGGATATTATTATGCCAATTATATAACTGCTCAGTCTTTAAAACCTATTTTAAAGACTTTAGAATTAATAAGGCACTTTTAAAATATTTACAATTCAATGCAAGCCAAAGGGATCTTTGCCCCTTGGCAATGCTGTAAAGAAATTATTGTATACATTCAGAGAGAAACCACCTTCCCTCTCCACATTTTAAGTTCAGGCATGTGTCTTCAATTTAAGAGGGATCTGTTTCAATTCCCAACTCTGATTTCATTGTTATTGTGGGACCCATCCTCTATATTATTCTCTTTCTCTACTTAGTATCTGTGGTAGTTAGATTCAGGTGTCAACTTGGCCAGGTGAAGGCACCTAGTTCTGTTGCTGTGGACATGAGCCAATGGTACGTGAACCTCATCTGTTGCTCATTACATCTGCAGTCGGCTAAGAGGTGTGCCTGCTGCAGTGAATGATTTTTATTTCATTGGCTGGTGCTTAAATGAGAGAGCTCAATGTAGCACAGCCCAAGCAGCTCAGCATACCTCATCTCAGCACTCTCAGCTCAGCCCAGGCCTTTGGAGATGCAGAAAGAAATCACCCTGGGGAAAACTGTTGGAACCCAGAAACCTGGAGAGAAGGCCAGCAGAGTTCACCCTGTGCTTTCTCATATAAGAAAGAACCTCAAGACGGGCCACAGTGGCTCAGCAGGTAGAGTTCTCGCCTGCTGTGCTGGAGACCTGGGTTTGATTCCAGTGCCTGCCCATGCAAAAATAAAAAGAAAGAACCTCAGTTGAACTTTAGCTGCCTTTCCTCTGAAGAACTAATGAAATAAATCCCCTTTTATTAAAAGCCAATCCATCTCTGGTGTGTTGCATTCCAGTAGCTAGCAAACTAGAAAAGTTTCCGTATGTAAGAATTATAACGTTTTTGTGCATATGTTAAATGTGGACATTAGAATCTAAAGTTTGACTTCTTAGAATTTCCCTTTCACAAGATAAGTGGTTTTATTTATCCCTTCTGCACTTTAATTTACCCATTGTGCAACTTTTAGCAGCTTCTATATTACAACTAGTCAGCCAGTCAGGGCTCAGAATAGATGTACTGAAATGCTATAGGATCCTGGAGGCCCCTGATGTGCTGGTCAATAACCCTTTAGTTGGTGGATCATGGGAATGGGGAAGCAAAGAGGAGACCCAGAGGAAGACCAAGGCAGAGAAGGGTGCAGGGGTTTATAGGGGTTGGGGGTGGGGGGTGAGAGTCAGAGGGCTTGGAGCAGTAGTTAATTTGGCAACCAGTAAGAAAATATTGCAGTATTTTAACAACTAGTACAGCCATGTAAATATGTACCAGCTAAAAACTGGCCCTGGATATAATAATTTTCCTTGCAAAGTTGCTGAGAGGATTAAATAAAGGCGTGTTAACAATACTAAGACTAAGGTAACTGGCATTGGATGGGGGCTCACTGTGGGCCAGGTACAGGTGCTGGATACATGTCCTATCATCATTCCATCCTGAACCGTGCATAAAGCTGTACACAGTGGTGCTCTCCCCCGCACCCTCTGCCACACGTGTTGCCCTGCAGAAGAGGGACTATAGAAATTCAGGCCGCAGGGCAGGAGTCGGCCTGGCGGGGAGACCAGGAGTCAGATGATGCTGCAACAATGGCAGGAAGACCTGAGAGGAATTCAAATAGGAAAAAAAAAAAGTACTTGCTCAGAGCTGGTTGGCAACTGCAAGTTTCCTACAAAGATTATCGTTACTACAATTAGAATTATTACAAGGAGGCTGCAGGATGTTTCGATTTAGTTTGACAAGTATTTCTTGGGGCGCACTATGCACAAGGAGCTGATAGAAACAAGAGTAAAATATTGTCACTGCCCACACAGACCACAATTTAATGAAAAACACAGCCATATTCACCAGACACTGGAGTGCAGATCAGAACTCTGGTGAGAGATTTCATAGACGTACAGACAGAGCAGCCAGAGACATAGTAAAACGAATTATGCCGTCTGCTGTCACGCCTCTGCTTAAAACCCTTCACAGATACTTAGAATAACCAAACTCTCTCCCCACAATCCCCCATGCAGTCTCACCCCAGTCTTCTTCACCCACTTAATCTCATCCACTCTTCTTAGCCAACTAGAATTCAGCATGATGGCCTTTTCTTTTTCTCAAAAAGTCCACATGTTTTCCCTGGGCAGAGCCTTTGCATGTACCTTCTGCCTGCAGTTGTCTTCCTCTAGCACTTTGCATGCCCACCACTGCCTTCCCTGACACCCCCATTCTACTTAACTCTATATTATGCCCTTTATTTCCTTTTTAGAACTTATATTAATCTGACCTTATATTGTTTCCATACTTATTGATGTGTTTATTTTTGCCCTCCTTAACATACATTCCCTTAGGCCATCTGTTTTGTTCACTCTTGTTTTCCCAGCCCCTAAATTAGTACTGAGCCCATCATAGGTGTTCAAATTTGTTGAACAAAATGAATAAGACATGGAACCACAGAGGGACAGACAACAGGACAGTTATTTCTGGCTTGAGGCTAATTAGGGACAGTTTCACAGAGAAGGTTATGAGGAAAGTTGGACATTGAAAAATGAGAAGACTTTTGACAGAAGAGATGAGAGGGAGCTATAGTCCAGGCAAAGTATGCATCTTAAAGGGAAAGGGCAAGCAGAGAGAAAGAAAGGAAACTGAGACCATGGTATGTCAGTTTGCCAGTGCTGCTGTAACAAACTACCACAGACTAGTGGGCTTAAACAACAGAAATTTATTGTCTCGGTTCTGGAGGCTAGAAGTCCAAAATCAAGGGCTGGCAGGGCCATGCTTCCTTCTAAAATGTAGAATCCATTCTCTGCCTTTTCCTGGCTTCTGGTGGGTGGTTGGCAATCCATGGTGGCATCATTCAATCTCTACCTCTGTCACATGGCCAACTCTGTCTCCCTCTCTCTATCCAAACTTGCTCTCCTTATAAGGACATCAGTCATTGAATTAAGGGCCCACCATAATCCAGTTTGGTCTCATCTTAACTAATAACATCTTTAAAGATCCTATTTACAAATAAGTTCACATCTACAAGAATAGGAGTTAGGGCTTCAACATGCTTTTTTCTATGGGACACAATTTAGTCCAAAGCAGTGTGTGATTTGTGTTAGCAGTTTTGCATGTTATCTTATTTAATTTTACCCATTTTATATCAATTAAAGCTCAAACAGAAATATATTACTCATCCAAAGTGTTCAGTGAGCAAGTGGTAAAACCAGGATCCAAACACAGATTTTTCTGGAGCCAGTGTCTTTGGTTTTACCTTTAGCTGTGTCTTCTCCTAGAGAAGAATCAGGTAAGACTTGACTAGTATCAGATATATATGTCAAAAATAAGAGAAATAATCAAACACATAAACAAAAGACACCCTTTGTAAGGAGGAAAGCTCTTTCTACTTCTTTAATATTTTAACAAATTAAAATTCTTCATCTCTAAGTTGATATAGTTGAGGTATGATCTAAAATGTCTTGAATATGCAGACTAAATCATTTTCCATCTGTTGGAAATATGTTCATTTAACAAACACAGATTAAGTGCTTACTGTGCACTGGGCTAAAGCCGAGGAATTCAAAGTTGAGGCACAAGCAATAACTTCTTTTAGGAAGCTTTGGTGAAATAAAGGAGATAAAGAAATAAAGAATGGTGATAGTAGAGTGCAGTGATGGAGCATACTACCAGGGAGTGGCTTGGGAACACCTGGATGCTCAAGGAGAGTCAGGTAAAGGAGGTAGATGGGGAAAGAGGTACGTTGAGTGGAAAAGTTGGAAAGCCAAGAGGGCAAGAGGCCACTGTGATAACCAGGAGCCAGATGACAAAGGGCCTTGTGCTTGGAAATGTTCACTCTATTTGAAAAGCTCAGGGAAGCCCTTCAATGATATGAAACCAAAGAGACAGGGTCAGATTTTCATTTTTGAAAGACTATTCCATGGCAATGCAAGGAATGGATTCAAGGGGCCATCCTAAACAGGTAGAGAGATTGCATTACCTGGCAACAATGATGAGGCCTGATACTAAGGAAATGCCGCTGTAAATTGAAAAGAAAGGATAGATACAAAAAGACTAAGGTAGGGACTTTAGCAAAGGCAAGGGGAAGGTGTTTTAGCTCTCCAGCATCCTGTAGTGGGAGAGTAGTGAGGGAGAGGATAGAGGTGCCAGAGAAATAAGTTGAGGATAAGAGACCATGTATCTCAGCTTGGCTCAGAGTACTGAAATGCCTAGGTACAATAGAATGCATGGGCTTTGGATTCAAAAGAGAAATCTAAAATAGACAATCCACTAGAAAAAATAACCTATCTCAATATAGAATTTTCATCTCTTGTTTACTACAGTTTCTCAGAAGCCTAGAACAGTGCCTGGTACATAATCATTGTCCAATAAATGCTCTTAAGTGGTCATGTAAAAAATAATCATAAAATGCACTGGAATATATTTGACATTTGAAATCACAGATTTCATTGAGGTCATCCAAGGGAGACTCAGTCAGCAGAGAATGGGGAAATCAGAGAAAACTTGCCCTTAGATTGCAGGGCGCAGAGTTGTTCCATTATTTTATAGTAACAACAGTAATAATAAGTCAAGAGTCTACCACCTGGATTTTACTCATTGAAAAGTAGAACCAACAAGAAAAAAACAATTTCCAAAGGAGACCTCAAAAAGAGAATTTTAACTTTATGTCAGTGAACCTAGAAGTGCTTGAGTCAGTTCAAAGATATCTTGTGACCCAACATTGATTAATAATGTTATTATGCTACAGACCCAAATATTAGAACATAATTATTTGGATTCTGTTGACGATATAGAAACCTCTTTGAAATAGTGATCCATCCTAAGTCATTTATTTTGAATTTATAAAGATATTCGTATCTCTAATTCTCATAACCTTAATAAAAAGATTTCTTCCTACTGTGCCAAAGAAAATTCTTGTTTCCCAGTTCTAGTCATTACCGTAAGATCTTGTTCAATTCTCAGTTGGCTTTCTGGAATAATAATGTCCACTTTGTTAGGACTGATACATTTTACTCAGAAAATCTGGCTTTCTTCCAGAGAGTAACAGAGGCCATCAAAATGTAAGTTGTGGGAATGAAAACTATATACTGTAAAGCCACACGACTTCTGTCAAAAGGTTTTTAATAGACTCACATAGCCCATGCCATTTTAGGAGTAATTAGTTAAGATGGCACTTAAGCTGAAATACTCCTCTTGTATTAGATAAGGTTATCAGGCAGGCTAATCTCCATAGGGTTTTAGACTAGTTTTATCTAAGGGAATTCCTGAAAAATAATTGCTGAATTTTGCAAAAATGGTTCAGCACTTGTATTTCAAAGATTAGTCATTGAATATCATGTTGGCACATTCAGTTGCTTTTATGGATATTTAGAGATCAAGGTGTTTTGAAATAATAGCATCTAGGGTAAGTTACCTTGGCTCTGAGTCTGTTTCTTCATCTGCAAAATGGGGATAATAATCATCTTTATTGGATTCTTGTATGGATTAAATTAAATTGCATCTATCCTAGAGCATCACAGAGTGCTTGACTCATGGTTACTGCTCAATGAATGTTTGACCATTCCACTTCTACCTAAAGTATTTTGTGGCTAAATTTAAATACTTACTACTTTGCAGGTTCAGTGCATTTTTAGGCTGTTTAACCAAACAGTTAACTGATTCTGCATAGTGTTCACCTTATAGGTGGGCAGCGATCAACTGAGATTTGTTCAATAAATTCCTAACGCCTCTGATATGCTAGAAGCACTGTGCTAGCCAGGCCCTGGAGAGGGGCAGAGGGGTAAACACAGACATGGCCCCTGCATCACAGATTCCTTGTATACAGTACAAGGTATACGTTAAAGAAATCCCCATAGTTTTTACGTAGTTAAGTAATGAGTTTGACTCCCAGAAAAAGGTTAAACAGGGGGCTCTTCCTATCTTGTATGCTGACCTAGACTCAAGTCCACTTAGCCCTTGTTACTTTGTTAAATCAAAAGTCAGGAGCTCACTTAAATTTTTGAATTGTTTGAACCACTGAATCCATTTCAGCTTCATAAGTAATTTAAGGACAGATCTTACCCAAAGAGGTGTGGCGTGATATTATGAGTGCCACAGGGAGATTATGCAAGGAAAGGGGTAGCAGCAGCCACTGTTTCAAAACAAAAATTATACAAGAACAAACTCTATCTAGCTTACTTACGTCTAAGTAAGCTGAGTAACTTACATCCCTCTCGGAGATGAGGGGGCCACGCTTTGCCTTTTTTCTGGCTAAATTAGGGGAGCAACAAAGGAAAATTTTTTCATTTTCCAGTGAGTACATTTTAGGAGAACTTGGAGCATTTTTTGGTCATGCAATCACCTTTTCCCGTTTTCCTAACATTTGAAAATTTTCCAGTATTAAGCACAAGTTTTGCTTTAGAAATAACACTTTGGCTCTCTAAGTTTTCTTCTGCATTGATGTTCTATTATGATTATCAACTCTTAAGAAAGTATCCAAAGTGTTCAGGTTACTCTGTAGATTATTGAAGAGCATTCCAAACATCACTTATATCAAGAACACTGGGTCACCAGAATCTGAAATGTGAAAAAGCTAAATTCAAGCATGGCTTATGTGCAAAGGCACCTATAACTGCATAAAGTGATAGTTACCCAGGACTTTCCTTTAGCCAGCTTAATGGTATGGAATGGGTTCCCAGTGGTGATATAAAGTCCTCGGGTCCTGGTTCTACTAGGTAGACCTGTGACTTTGAGTAAGAAACTTGACTTCGGGGGATAGCAGTTGCTCATTCATAATAAGAATCTGACTAAATGAGTTCCAAAATCTCTTCTGTCCTAGTTCTAAAATCCTGACAACTCCAATACTTAAAATATTTCTTTCCACAACATTTGGGGTATGTTAATGTTTGTTTTATATTACAAACGAGAAGCAATTGTGATAGGTATTTTAGAAGTGGCTCAAAATTTGACTGTTTCCATTGTGTTCACTGGGAGGTCGTATGTGGACTGGCTTTCCCTGAATGGAGTCTGGTTTTTATATCTTGACAGACTACTGTCCACGTGATTACACCTCTGTGCTGCCGGTCTTTTCAGTAGGACAAGACTGATTTGAGACCAGGCCACGAATTTTCTTCTTATACCTGGAGCTGTACCCTCTGAGAAAAAATTAAACTATGATTCTGACCATGGGTTGGGAAATTTCCACTGTCTGCAGACTGCATCTGTTCTGCAGACCTTCTGAGAATTCCCGTTTCCAGATCTGAGGGCCTAGTACCATTCCAAAGCACTAAATTCAGTATTAAAATGTTATTTTAGGAGATGAAGACATAGTGGCAACAGATACATAATAATTCACTTTATTGGGGGCAATAACATTTATTCTTACTTGAGAGCACCATATTTTCCTCACTTTGTTTTCTAATGTATAACTCACTTGTGGACAAGAAACCAAGAAGGAGATAAGAATCTGGTAATGTATTGAAAAGGAGTTAGTGGATGGGGTGCTGGATATGTGTGAGAGAGACACAGGGTGGTGTAATGGTTTAGACATCGACTCTGAAACCAGACAGCCAGCATTAGGGACTTTGGTACCATTGAGAAGATTATTTAACCACCTTATGCCTCAGTTGCTTCATTTGTAAAATGGATAAATGTCCCTACATCATAAGGTTGTTTTGAGGATTCAACACACTAATATTTATACAGCGTATAACGTATAATAAATGTTACATTAAATTAAAAATATATATGAGCATTTGAGGATCAGAACAGCATTTCAGACCCCAAGAGATTACCATTTTTTCAAAAACATTTACTTAGTGTCTACTGTATTTGTAGGAATGGCCCAGTTTCTGTGGGAGAACACAAAGGCAAATAAATTCCTTCAAGAATCTTGGGCCTGACTTGGGAACTATATAAATATTAGATACTAACACCAGACAGCAACATTAGACAAAGTATAGGTGAGGAGCTCTCCTTCAAGTTGAGAAGAGGATATGGGGTATAAAGGAAAGGAGCAGAGAGTAAGCAGACCCATCCCTCCCACATCAGTTTGAGGCTAAATTGTAGCAGGCATTAGTTGCTCAGGGTAAGGAGTGTGTGCTTTATTGTGCAAATGGAGGAAAGACTGCAGATTTTTCAAGTAGAGGAATTATGTGATGTTTTTAATGGGATGCTTAAGAAGTGTCATATGCCCATAATAGGATGTTATAAAGGAGGAAGAGGCTGGAGATCACCTTTACAAGGATGGAAAATGCATAGGAGGAACCTGGAACACAAAACAGGGCTTGGGTCTCTTAAGTATGCTCAGCCTCCTTAGCCTTCTTCATAAGGTTTTCAATTCTGCCAGCCCTGCAATTGTTTTAGGAACTTGGCTGCTGCTATTCCCTTTACCTGGAATGCTTCTCATTAGAAATTAAAATCCTCCTTCTCTGCTCAATCAATGTAAAAAAGATCCAGTTCCTCTATAATAGTACTTTGTCATCCAAAGGTCTTATCACTTTTTAAAATTATTTGCCTGTGAATTTTTAATGCTTTTTTTACTGTCTGTTTCCCTGGGAACTAGGGCCTTTACTTTCCTGGTCACTGTTTCCTAGTAACCAGGCAGTGTAAAACCAAAAGGACCTCAACAAATAGCTGTTGCATGAATGAATGAAATAACTGATCTCTTAGGTCCTTTCTGCACTAATTTTCTGATTCCCTGACTCTAGGTGAAAGATAAATTAAGAAAAATGATTGTTGTGACAGTGGATTTAAGAGAAAGGGAAAGAAGATTAAAGTTTTGAGTTTAGGTGACTGGAAGAATAAAACTTTCATTGACTGAAATATCAAAAGTTATCTCCTCCCCCACAACATGCAGGGCAGCAGACATTTTAGTTGCCGGCTCATTCCATCTAAGGTGACAACGGGCCATCCAGAGACCAGTGATTCCCTGGCCTCTGGATAAAATAAAATCAATGCTCAGGAAAGAAGACTCAGCAAAAGTAAAGACTGAGTTGTGGAAATCATGCATAAGACTCGTGTTTGTCAACAGATAATACTGAGGATTGATTTATTTAAAACAGTGAAAATGTAACACTAATGAAAAGTGTATGTAATGGGGGTAGAGGGCACAGTATATGGGAACTGTATATTTTCTTCATGATTTCTCTATAAATCTACAATTTCTCTAATAAATAAAAAAAATTGTAAATCAAACTTACTGGAGCTATTTATATATGAGTGAAAGTCCACACGGGAGAAAAACACGAAGGAGAATTATAGATTTTCACATGTCAAATCAATATGACATTTACACAGATTTGCCTACTGACTAGGCTGAAGGCAGAGATAGAAAAGGCGGGGGGGGGGGGGGGGCAGTGGCACCAGGTCACTCCCCTTCCGTGAGGGTCTGCATGTGAGCAAAGCTTTCTCCCCAGGTGCGTTCTGTCTTGCGCAGTGGTGGCCGTGACCTAGGATGCACTCTTCTTTTTCAGCACTTAATTGTAAATGAGCTTTTGACCTTAACTGGAAGATTGGACTCTTCATTCCTCTATCCTTCATCTACTCAACATAAATTCCATCAAAATGTCTCATTTATATTACCCAATAAAATAGATACTAATAACTATTTCCTAAAACTTCTATCACTCTGTCCAAATAATCTTCACTCTCACCTATACCACTGTAGCTATTGCTAACGTGGTCTTTTTGCTTCAATTCTCACCCTTCTCCCATTTAATCTTCTCGGAGAAAAATGACAACATGATGATTATTTTAATGTTCAGAATATGTCACTCTCTTGCTCAAAACTTTCTGTTGCCTTCCACTGTACCTATGATGAAATCCGAACTCCCTGCCCTAATCTATGAACTCTGGCCCTGCCATTCTCTTCCCTCCTCCTCATTCATTGCCTCCAGCCACACTTACCTTGCTGTTCTCATGATACACCCATCTCATTTCCACCTTAAGGCCTTTGCACATCCTCTTCTCAGCAGGCAGCGTTCTGTGTGTTCTCTCACATCCTGCGGGTTCCCTCACATCCTGCATGCCTCTACTCCCATGTAACAGCTTCAGAGAGGTTTACTCTGGCCCCCTTTCCAAAAAGGGTTCCTCCCCCCACCCCCTAAATATCATTCTTTATCCTCTAATCCTGCTTTTTTATTTCTCCAAAACACTTATCACTAGCTGATATTATATTGTATATTTTTATCTTATGCCTCCCTCATTAAAATATAACCTGCAATACTTTGTATTGTTTACGGCTACATCACTACATTGTAGAACCGTGTCTAGAACTAGTAGGTGCTCAGTAAATATTTGCTTAATGAATGAATGAACAAATGAATAAGAAATAATGAATGACATGTGGCTTAGCTTTCTAAAAGTTCAGGTGATAGCTAATAGGCAAAGAATATAGTAGATAAGAGCACAGGCATTACTGGACTAAAAGGGGGAAGAGAGAAATGAGACAAAATAAAGTTTCAATGGCTGAGAGATCTCAGATTCGAGAGGTTATCCTGGAGGTTATTCTAATGCATTGTTTAGATATCCCTTTTTAGTTTATGGTGTATTAAAGTGGGTAGAGGGAAGTACCTGAAACTGTTGAGCTGTGCTTCTGTAGCCTTGATTCTTGAAAACGATTGTAGAACGATATGGCTTTTACAGTGTAACTGTGTGATTGTGAAAACCTTGTGTCTGATGCTCCTTTTTATCCAGGGTATGGACAGATGAGTTAAAAAAAAATGAGGATGAAAAATAAATAAATAATGAGGAGGGATAAAGGGTAAAAAAAATTGGGTGGATTAAAATACTGGTAGTCAGTGAGAGAGAGGGGTAAGAGGTGTGGGATGTATGAGTTTTTTCTTTTTTATTTCTTTTTCTGGAGTGATACAAATGTCCTAAAAGTGATCATGATGATGAATACACAAATACGCGATGATACTGTGAGCCATTGATTGTACACCATGTGTGTACTGTACATGTGTAAAGATTTTTCAATAAAAACATTTAAAAAAAAGCACGCGCATTAGCTGTCTAGTCTCATATCCCAACTTGGCTACTTCCTACTTTTTAACCATGGGCAATTCATTTAACCTCTTTGTGCCTTTGTGTCCTAAATCTGTAAAAATAAAAGAAAAAAATGAAGAAGATATTCCTACTTTAACACTTAAAGCCCTGTTTGAAGATTTCCAGTAATAAGGAACTTATTCTTCCCCAATACCTGTAACTCTTCAATCTACACGCATTCGAATGGAGCCTTTGTGCAGGGGATCCACCGGATCTAAATGACCTCTTGGGCACAGAGGATTGAATTAGTAATTAAGAGAACTGAAAGAGCTTGAACAAGTTACTTAACCTTCCCTTTCTTCCTTTTATGAAAAACAAGGAGCTTCCATTAAACTCATCAAAAAACCCTTTGAGCTTTGATACCCTGTGGTTTTAAAATCACTTCCTCCTCGGACAGTCGTGGAAGCCAGAGGCTAAAAGGAGAGAAGAATCATATACCAACCTTCAAGAAAAGGAGTTCCCTTCCTTATTATGATGTTCTACTCTTCCAGCTGGTCACCATATAGTTCTATAAGGCCAACTTAATTTACTCAGCAGGACATAACCAGTCACTGAGAAGCATGGTTTCAGTGGCGATGATTAGGATCTTGTCTAAATGGGGAAAGAAATGGAGCTGAAGCTGAAATCAGATTTAGGTCAACAATTCATTTTCTCTCTTATGCTTTTCCTAAATAAAGTAAACTTTAGAAGTATTAGGAATTATTTTTCTTCATCACTGGTGAAAAGGAACCGTGTAAGAAGAATTAGATATAAACAGCATTGAAAGCGTGGGCTAACACTTGTGAACGCAGTTTCTCCATCTGGCAACAAACAGATTATTCGACTTGTTCAAATCATGGTAACGTAGTTAGTCTTCCCAGAGTAAATGTTGTGTTCCTATTGCTCATTCTTATTTTTTCCAAATATGTGCCTTATGTGGCTCTTTTGCCAAACTCCTTCTCTTCATAGAGCTTTAGTATTTCGTTGCTCAATTTATCTTTTCTATTTGTGTTATGAGTTTTTGTCAGATTTTTATATTTGGTTGCAAAGCTGTGCTATGAAATCTTATCCTTTCTGATCTTTGTCTTTACATCTCTCTCTTTCTCGATAATAAGGTGAATGTGAAAGTGATAGAAACCAAAATTATGTCATCTTTAATAAAGAGAAAATATGGAGTGTGTAGAAATCAGGTTAGCTATAGAGAAAGGAATCAATCAGATTGGCAAATTACATCTGTGCAACCAAGTGCAGAATGCTTGTTTTATGCCGTATTTATTGAACAAGTTTGTTGAGAGTTGGTTAAAATGCTATGAGGAAAAGTAAGAAACCATTTTGTTCAACTTAAATGACATTGATGTATTTTTTACATGATGCAATCTTTCAGTATTTCCAACAATCCTTGACATAGTATTTTGCAATATTGCCTCAAAGGGTCTTCAGAGATAAACATATATTTCTAAGACTAAATTGGGTGCATCCAATGTATATATAAGAGAAACCATTACGCCACTCCACAGAATCCAAGAGATCAGGAATTACATTATAGCTTGAGAATTTGGGGAATTTGAGGTTTTGCATAATCTTCAAAGCCCACAGCTAACTGTCAGTTTTTAATCAGGCTCATTCAAGTGGCGTATGGGTGCTGTTTTGTAGGACCAAGACGTCATCCTGTGTTCTCTTCTGTTCACTGTGCGAAAGAAGTCACAATGCCGGTTTTATAGAACTGGAAATTTTTTTCTTCCAAAATTAGCAGAAATGACTTTTCATCCCTTATGGTTATTGGAATTACCAAAAGAGGCATCCTTTCTAGAAGTGACTGCTTAACAGGTTGTTGTTGCTCTTTCTCAAAAAGGAAGCATTCAAGCTCAGTGCCCCCTTCTAGATCTCGTGGGCCCTTCCTTCCTGTGAGGAATATAAAGCCAGACTTTACAACAGAAGGAGGAGTATTCTCTTAAGGACTTGCATTTTCTTAAGGCATTTTCTAAAAGGAATCCTAAAGCGTCAGTGGAGATCAGTGGCAAAGAACATAGTGGATTGTATTAGTTTTTCCAATGAAAATATTAATGTATTTGATTTTGAACATATAACAGAGATAAGATTGTAGATGGGTGATTTGTGATAAAGAAATCCATGCCAATAAAAAATAGAAACATAACCTGAAGCTCTTTTCTGCAAAATAGGTACCCAAGAAACATCAAAACATCTGACTAAAATTAACAAAAAGAGTTGCTGCTACAGGCTTTATTAAAGTACAGTTGCACAGGGTGTGAAATTGTAGTTAAAGCTCACGTAACCTTTAACCTTTCATTACTTATTTGCAGTTTGTTTGAATTTTCTTTCCCCCCCTGCTGTTGCTGTAATTAGCCATATAAGCTAGGAGTAACTACATTTTCTCCATCACATGGGCAATGTCTTTAAAGTTTGCAAAGGGAACAAGGAAACCAGGCTAAGCTGTTTTATGAACAGACCAATCAATGTAGAAAAATAAGAATATTTGTTGCATAATCACTGAAAACCTGTCTGCAAGCAGAAAAGGATCTTAACTGGTAATTAATTTAAAATAGATTTCTCTTCTGGTGTCTTTTTAAAGAAATCCCATGTATTATTTTTGTTTTCTAGCTTAAAATAATTTATAGTTTTCATGGTGAATTTGACAGTGTGCAAGAATAATACTATATTACCCCCAAAATGCTCAAATCAAAAATGGTTTCTATGCAGGGACCAGCTGTGGGCCAGCGTTTGTATAAGGGCACCCCCCATGCATGCTAGCCATGGTGCCTGGACGCCTTTGCTGCTTTCATAAGATGAAATTGCCTTAATCAGAGACAGTTGTTTTTAAGACATATGCTATTTCAGTCATTTAAATGATAGAGCTGCCTTTTAGTTAAAGCATTTTATGCCTTTAAATAATAATCAAGTATTATCCACAGTTTATTTTCCATGCAAAATATTTTTTCTGATTCTTAACTTAGAATAATGCACAATCGAGCAAATGTTTAGGCATTTAAAACTGTAAACTCACATATATAACAGTAAATAAGCATGAATAACTTAGTATTTCTAGGATATGTGTACTTCATGAAGATTTCTTTGGGCTCCTATGAGTCTGAGAATAGAATACAGTGTTTCAGAAAAGAATGATTCGTGTAATTAAAGTTGCAGGAGCCTTTTTTTGAATCCTTGTCTGGAGAATGCACAATGCTCTACTATTAACTGATATTAAGATTATCGTTAGGTACCCAGGCTTCTGGAATTACTAAACTTCGAGTCAAATTTTCATTCTGTGTTGTGGCATCGTGTATTTTCCTTTCCTCATGTCCCTCTATGTTTATCACAAAAATTGGGGTTTCCAATTTAAACTTGCCATTAAACCTTAAAATAAAACTGTGATTTGCGCTCATACCCTGGCTGATCCTGTATGATACCAAGCTTTGCTTCACAATTTGTGTTCATTGCTGTCATTCCCAAATTGCCCAATAACTATAGTCAGAATACTATTTGCTAAAAATACTTCCTCTTAGATCAGATGGGAATGCAGTGGTACTGGGCTGCCACCGGGGGAGGTCTCTCAAGAGCAGCCCAGACAGGCCCTCTGTCAGGTGATAAAGTTCCAGATTCCAGCCCTGAATGTTGCAGGCCTAGATACCAGATGCCATCAGGGCACACAGAATGAATTTAGATGGGGAACACACTAATCAGTGTCAAAAGGCAGAAAGGTGGATAAATTAGAATGTGCATTTACTTAACAAGATAAACCATAATTTCCAAGCAGAACATACATACATGCTGGCTTGTCAGCATATTTTTTTTCCTGAGAAGCCAAGTTTATAATCAGAAGTTTGCTCAGTGAGCGGTGGTTTGGAGCAAAGGGAGTTTGTTGGCTGCATGATCCGAATGATTAGTGGTTCAGACTGAGAACAGCTGATGGAACCTCATGGCTTGCACAGCTCTAGACTGGAGGGCAGACTAAAGGTGCCCCTGGGGTCAAGCTCCCAGTGGGTGTCCCAGCTTTGCCACTTAGACTAGTTCTGTGACCTTCGGAAACCTACATTAGCACTGTTTCAGTTTCCTTATCTGTAAAACAAGGTAGCAGGAGTACCTTTCTTAGCGTTGTTGTGAAAATTCATTTATCCATTCATTATTAGTGATTATTATGCATTTACTGTGTGCTAGGAGTGTTTTAAGCAGTGGGGGAACAGCGGTCAACAAAATAGAGTAAAATCCCTACCCTCCTGAAGTACACATTCTAATAGCAGACAATAAACTAACTAAAAAATTCGTTCATAAACAAACAAGTCAAATAGTATGCTAGATTATGATGAGTGCTTAAGAGAAAAATAAAGCAGGAAATGGAAAATAACCAGAATGGTGGAGTCAGCTTTTAATAAAATGTAATAACCAATCTAAACGAAGGGCACCTGCCCATCACATTTTTATTCAAACTCTTTGTTATTGCTCCTCTTACTTTATCTTCAGTGAGGAACGAGCAGAGCCTAACCAAAGATCCCTAAGAAAGTGCTGGAGACCTGAAGCCAGGCCTACCTCCTTCTGCCCCATCGATCTCCAAGTTGGGCCGCCTCTTCCTAACGGACAGGGTTGCCTTGTGATCTGATCATTCTTTTGACTGGGTAACAGCTAGGTCTTTTTTGACCTGGAAGACATTATAACCCTAAAGGTGTCATTGTAAAGATTTCACTTAATTAATCATGTGTTGAATTTTAAACTCTAACTTCAAGTATTTTAGGGGTGTCCACAGACTGGGATCTTTTCTAATATATTACAATTCTTAATGAATTATGAAGGGGAAGCTAACCCATCATGATCTCAGGAGAGTGTCCTGGGATCTGGAAGTTAAAAATTTCTGCTTCTGTCTTTCGCATTATCTATATGACATTGATGACGTTGTGACAGCTGTGAGCTTTGGTTTCCCCTCCTGTGTCTTGGGGACAGTTGGGGCTGATCATCGCAGGGTTTAGGAGAGAATAAAGTGAGATAATGAATATGAAAGAGTGATGAAAATATTTAAAGTATTACGTGATTGAAAAGGCACCAATTTTCATGATGTTATCAATGATTTGTCCTTCAAAAAGCTCTAAGCAACTTTCCTTTCGTATCTATTCCAATCTTATGCCCACAAACCTAAATAGGAGTTGAAATGATGCATGATCTTAGAGAATCTGTGGGCTGCAAAGAATTAGTCCAACACCCTCTGCCCCGAATCCTTCTTCCAAAGAAGGCTTGGAGAGTAAAAGTGACTCACCCAGTATCAGCAGCCGGTTAGATCCTGAATTTATGTTCCCTAGATATGCATTCTTTGCATAGAAGTGATGTGTGGCAGTAAGGGTGCTGACCAGGATGGAAAAGAAGATATCTCTAAATTAGATCGGTAGCTAGATAAAGGCTGGGTTTTTTAATTTAAACCAAAGACTGAGAAGCTGGGCATATCAGAAATACCTCATTACTTTGATCTAGCCAGCACACATGTATTTATCAAAATGGGATTCTCTGCAAGAAGTTGTAAAAAATTTGTGAAAGTAAATTCTGTCCATTTTTAGCATGTAAATTCAATGCTAACAAAATTTAATAAGACTTGATAATATTCTTTAAAAAAAACTTTTGTGTAAAACCGTGTATGCATACAAAACTGGAACTTAGTTTTCTTTGTTAAAATAATGCAAATTGTTAGTCTACTCTTAATTAAAGGTTATAAAAAGATTTTTTTAACCATCTGAGTACTCTATCTAAAAGATAAAAATTTTATATCACATCAGAATAATATCCGTGTTAATGTTTATGTTGACCTTATCATCCTTTATTGTAGAAGACGTCTTCTTGCTCTTAAGAAAAAGTGTTGTAAAAATTTGTTCTCTCACTTTGTAGAAGTGAGGTGCTAAAATAATTTAACATATCACATTTTAAAAGTATTATAATAATTAAAAAAGATTTTCTATCCTTCTGTTAGCTAAATTTGCATAGGTGAAATGTTATTCATATATTTAGAAATTGTTTAAAATTCCTAAAAAACTTGACAATGTTCTATCCTAATACTGATCTGTGTAATGGTAAAAGTTACAAATCATGGGAACAACAAATTTACTTGTCAGTTACACTATTTTAAGGCTTTTCTAAGAGTACAGATGGTCAGTTATAAATCGGAACTTCCTCTTCAACAAAATAACTTTAAAAGAGAAATAAGGCAAGTATACAAACCGTGTTCTACCTGTTAATTAGCCTAACCCTAGTAAATGTGTAATGGTAAAACAGGACAAAACCTCTACTGTGGTTTTTCAAATGTTTTTATTTCTAAAAGTAGCTTCATTAACAAAAGGGAAAAAAAAAAAAAGCCAAGTACGCGCTATAGTCAGCCAAACTAGAGTAAAGCCAAAGCCCTGTCCCAAGGGCTTTAACTCAAAAAGTAGAACTAATTGCTCTCACCTGAGGTCTAAAAAGAAGAAAAAATAGGCTAAATCTCTACACTAATACCAAATATACTCTCCTAATCCTGCATATTCGCGTGACAGTGTAGAAAGAGCAAGCTTTTTCACAAAAGGCAGAACCCCAGTTAAACGCTGCCAAGAGATTATAAATCTCTTATATGCCATGTTCTTACCAACAGAAAAATAGTGGTAATTCATTGCCCTGGCCATCAAACAAATAATACTATCATCTCTCGAGGGAATTACCAGGCCAATACGGCAGCCAAAGCTGCAACCCAGTCAATCAAACTCCTTCCTAAGCCTCATTCCTGTACCCCTTAACGTGGCACATATCCCCTTTTATTCCACACTTAAGCAAAAAACAAGCTGCCCAGCTAAACTCTTGGACCTGAAAAGTGGTCATTTACTTCACTCTTCCCCGGTCTCACTTGGTTAATGCCTTTCCTAGGACCTCTCTCTTCTCTCCTCTTGTTATTGATTGGCTCTTGCATGTTTAAGCTTCTCAGCAAGTTTATTTCTTCCAGACTAGAAGCCTTTAACACCAAACTAATGCTGCTGCAAGGCTTTTCAGTCACTCTAACCGCCCTCTGGACTCCTTCCCTCTTAACTTAAATGAAATAGCCAGAAAATTCTGCACCCTGTCAGGCAGGGCCTGATACCCCCTGACAAGCAAGAAGCAGCTCCAGGAAGACAGACTTTTGTCCCTCAGCGGCACTTGAGATTAAGGGGTGAGAACTCTCTGATGGGGCAGTCAAGGCGGGCGAGAATAGGGACCCAAGAGGAGAGCAAAGCCCTCAAGCTAGGACAGTCACTCAAGGTCGGGAAGGCCGATGTCCCCACAGGCCTAGCCGCTCACAGATAACCCATCATGAGCCGGCCCACCCACACCTGTGTGAGTCACCGGTGGGGAATGGTGGAGCCAGCCCACCCACCCAGATGCACTGGCTACTACCAGACACCACCCTGGAGAAAAGGGAAGGGAAGAGACAAAGCCCCAAACAGGAATGGGGAGGGGAAGTAAGGAAAGCTAATCTATAAACGCGAATGGCTTTACCTTGCCAGGGCCTCTCGCCTTTCACCCTCTTTTCTTGTGAGAGTGGCCACATGCTCTCTCATATGTGTATTCAATAAACTTTCTGCTTGCTTTGAAAAAAAAAGGGGGGGGATTCTGCTCAATAAAGTGATGGTATCGTGAAGCAGGGAATAGCACAGGAGACTTCTGTATTAAAAGTGAGATTTAGCTGCTATAAAGTTTACACCACACATTACGTCAGCTACTCTCATTCTAAAAAATTGGAAAATTTGCATTAAAATGATAGCCAATATAAATAAGATTTTTCCTATTTGCTGTTTAACCACTTAACCTGATATAGGACATGTCAAAATAATCTCTGTCTCACGCTATACACCAGGTATGTTATTGAAATGTTGTATTTAAATAGATTTTGAGTTGAAAATTGAGTCATACTTTCCGTTTACCTGGAGAAGTTGCTATTTAAAGAAATTATGTGATTATTCCTTTAGGAAAGGATTATTTTGAAATGAGTAGCAAATAATGTTTCTTTTTGTTTGTTTGTTTTTAAAAATTTGAATTTTAGATATCGTATTAGTCTACAGGCACCTGTATCATAGGTTTAAATAATTATGTTTTCTTTTTTCCAGAAACACTTGGTAATTATGTACAACCTAAGCCAATACAAACAGCATTGTAGAATTTTACTGACAAAAATCAGTCCCTAAATTTTCCGCTAAATGAAGAACGAGTTGTGAGGCCATTGGGGTGAGGAAGAGTTGAACAAAGATTACTCTGAGGAACTTAAATGTGGATAAATTATGCTAAATCTTATATGTAAACCTGACAAGTGATGTAAATCATAACCAGATCTCTTAAATAACATTATATGGGTGTTTTTATCCTTCCAACAGATAGTGTAATTTCCAACACAGTTAAATGTGAGACTGACTATTGGCAACGTTCTTTTACATTCTGAAGAAGTACCCCCACCCCAAAACATCATTAAACTCTGGGGTGAACAACTACAAATGTCTTTCTAAAACATTTGTAACACAAAGATTTAATCATCCATTACAATCATACTAATAGGAAGAAAATAATATTCATATTTGCCTGGTGAAATTTCTGGGATATTAATAGGACATCGATTGAGGAGCTGAGGATATATTTGAGTTCAACAGGACCTTGGAAGTCTTGGCTACTAACACTGGCAAGACCATCAATTTTCCATTCCTGGTGATAAATTTAAAATCCAAATAAATCCTGTTTGTTAGGGCACTAAAAAGCCTTGTCAGCACTGAAGCTCAGTAAGCATGTATTCACTGGCAGCATATTGAACCCACAAACCTGGCCAAAGTGCAGACATCTCCTATAATCTAATTTCGAGCATAAAGTATGGCAAAGTCAAAAACGGCTGTAGGGGCAAGGCTGCATGAACACGATTCAGAGCATGGCCACTGTCTTCAGAACCCATCTTTGCTTCTCCAGATCTGTGAGCATTGAAGAGAGGCAAGACAAGCCAGAGTGGGAGAGGGAAGGGATGAATTTGATGAGTGGGAATGGGTCTCTGATCCCCTCAGGTAAGACAGATAATGAAGAAGGAATTATTAGTGTGCTTAGTAAAGTAAGGAAGGGCTGCAAATACCCTGGGGAAGAAAGCCTCATCATATTCTTTCAAAACAAGTCCAGCTACACACGTGGAGTCAGCTGCTCTGGGCGTGGGCACCGCTCCTTAGGAAGCCTGACCACAGGCTGTCCTTGTGATGAAACTGAGCCAAAAATAGAATTTTTCCATTCTGGGGTGGCCTCCTTCTTCTCTTTGTGAGTCCTGATGCTCTAATAGAAGATTTTGAAAGCCACGGCAACTTGAGGAGTTTACATTTTAAAAAGTGGGCCCATGTAGGCAAAAGTTGTGTTTGGGGATATGGGACAAATGATTAGATTCCTGATGCCCACAAAATTAGCATGCAGTGGGATGAGAGACAGTGGGGGGAAAATCCTCTGAACCCCACATATAGCAGCTGACTTGGGGAAATTTTAAAACTCACACTGGGGGAACTCCTTGTTCTTGTCCCTGAAAAATCTGTTGACTTCAGGGACATCATAATCCCATTAGCCCAGTTACAGATCACTCCTCCCACTCTCCTTTTTCTCTGTCCCAAACCATATGTTCCCTCTTGCTACACATGCACTGCCCTGCCCTAACTTCTATTCTCTTCTCTTCTCACCAAAAGCATGTTGGGAATATTAGCTTTCTTTCCTCGATGGGAAAGGCATTATGGTAGTTCCTCTAAAGATACCATTTTAATAAATCCTGACACAATCTTAAAAGATAAGCATTCTTATCTCCTATTTGCAGAAGAAACTTGAATTATAATCTCTGATCACACACCTAATGAGAGGTAAAGCCAGAATTCAGGTTGAGACCAGGCTGTCTCCGATGTCGCAGCCTGCTTTATCGGTTCCCTTCATATCTAAACCTCCTCTCATTTGGGGGCTGTCAAGAGGGGTTTTGTCACGGCTGGTATTAATATGGAGTTAGACTTGCCCAGCATGGCAAAAGGCATTTCACCTTTTACCTGAATATTCCTCACCTCTGGACCCTTGAAAAAAATGCAATAGCAGTGGCAGATCCCTTTCCTCCCTCTCCATCTTCTATTTTGGCCTCTGAATGGATTTGTGTATTAAGCAAGCATCTATTGAGCAGAGCTAGACACTGTTCTAGGCTCTAGGGACAAGGGAGACAAAGTCTTACCTTCCTAAAGCCTACATTCTACTACTGGAGACAAACAAATAACTTTATCATATAGGTAATGTTAAGTTATGGTGAGGAAAACCAAAGCAAGCTAAAGGAATAGAAAGAGATGGAGGTGCAGTATTAGGGTTGTCAGGGACAGCATTTCTGGGGAGGTAGCCTTTGGGCAGGGACCTCCGTGGAGTGAAGGAACAAAGCATGGCAAGATCTAGTTCGGCAAGAGCCCATTTCTGGCAGGAATGGGCCATGCATGTGAGAGGATCACAGCCTAGCGCTAGAGAGAAAGGCGGATGGCAGGTAAAGCTGCTGGAGAATAGGAGGCAGAGATCTGACATGCAAGGCCCTCTGGGCTAGGGAAGGAGTTCAGATGTTATGCTAGAGACATTTATTCTAAAAGCTATATCATGCTTTCATTTTTGATTCTGAGAAATGCCCAACATCATCAATTATTTGTAGTCTACAAAATTCACTCCTGACAAGAAAATGGTTAGAACATACTAAATAGTTTAATCCAGGGAGCACTCACAGGCTGTTGGATTTCATATTACCATGAACTTCTCAGGCTGAATGGGCAGAATGTAAAGAGATAACTTATTTAAGGTCACAGACCAGCAAAGTCCCTTTCCTATTCAGGGCTCAGAAAAGACCAGGGATTGCTATGTTTTAGGGGGTGGGGGTAAGGGGGTATAAACACACCCTTGATTAACTTTCCTCCATTGCAGTCATCTCCTAAGTACCCATATGGCTTCAGGTGTCTGAAGGTGCTCTATCTTCTGCAGCTCTCTTTGGAACAGTCCAGTGTAATGGCCACTATTTATAGGGCTCAGACCTGGTCCAATTAGCAAAAGTAGATGTTGGCTGGCCCAGTGACATGAACGACTTACCCTGCAGCTTCTTCACTATTGCTATCATAGGCACCCTGTCCCTTCTGCCACCTGCAGCAGCTGAGGATCACTTGGACCACAAACAGAGGTGTCAAAAAATGTTGGTGCCTCCAAGCCATGGAGGATGATGAGCCTGGGAATGGCTGTACCAGCAGTGAGGAAGGGCATAAAGGAGAAAAGGAGGTAGAAGCCAGTTGGAACAGAAAAGTAAGATTAGATATTAACCATGCTGCTGTATGCATGGATCCACCATCAAGATGTATACAATCCAATTGAGGAGGCAAAATATATACTTCAGAATTAAGAAGCAATTTAAAAGCTAGTGAACATTAAGGTGTCCTAGGGCAGCATCTGAGGACTCAGCACAGAATAACTATGCCAAACAGCCAACAACGATGAGGCATCCCATTGCTTCACCTGACTGGTTCCATCATTTGTTTGAACTCAGTTCTACATGTAGGAGTTGCTTCACTAACTTTTTCAATCTTTTAAAGTCTTCTATCAGATTGATATTCCATAAAAATAAATTGGTAAAATATTTTTAAAATGGGAAAAATCAGTAAAATGCATTAAACATGAACAGCCCTAGTGTTTTAAATTAGGTGACTTTACTTGTAAAAGGACACACAAATTAGAAATGTACCATGTACTGCATGATTGACAATTGTTTCCACATTGCTTTTGTGTAAAATTGTTCTGTGGTTCATGGCTCCAATTCCTGCCTACCAAAGCCTTGTGCCTTTTATGACTTGGCATCTTAAACTGACAATCAGCCAGGAGCCATTATTCAAAAAGAGCCACTGTCCTCTGGAGTTATAGTATACCCTGTTCTACTCTCTGCCTCATTTGTATCCTGGCAGCCCACAACTGTGCTTCATTATTGAAGTTTCTCCTCCTGACCCTGCTTGAAATTGCCTCATTTCTTCTCACCACGTGACAGCTACTTGGCAGAGTTGTGTGTCATCACCTACAGCTGCTGGGTTGTGTGTGTTCAGAACCACATTGTCCTTGGACCCATCCAGCCAGCAGTTGCTACACTGGGGCCATAGGGAAATTCCTTTCAAGCTATGTGCCATCTTGTAGTAAGTCCAAGTGCCATAGCCAGAGAGAAGGTACTCACTGCTTTATTACACAAAACCCATAATCTAACTAAGCATTTGATCCCACTTTGACATCATATACTGTTTGCTCTTCTCCAGAAGAACTCATTGGCTTGGACTCGATTCATATTTTTTTATTCAGCATACCTTAAGCCACATGATGCTTGATGTGAGGAATCCAGGGACGAGTTTTTAGCTCTTTGATGTTAATGAAATAAATTGGCCTGGGTGTAAGACGTCTTTGGTGCAACCTGACACATTATCTTGTCTGTCTTTGAATTTATTGTAAGGTGTCTGTGTTGTGCTAATCCCAAAGAGCCACTTCAGAGCTTTAAAATGAGCATGCTCTGTCTTTTTGGCAATGGACTTCTGGAACAATTCAGAGATTGGTAGAGAGGCCAGCAATGATAAAGACCGAGAGAGAGAGAAAGAAGGATTTTCTAGAAGAAGATGATTGGAATCAAAAATAAATTTTGAGAGATTACTGGCATCTATCTATTTTATAAGAGAAAAGAAGTAAATGGATAGTAAAGAAATGGAGGTGACAGGTATGGACCTCCTCCATGAGAAATGCTTGAAAAAAACATATTTCAGTACCCATTTTACATGTGACCAAAGTAATACCTCATAGAATCATCCTCTTACCATTTTATACATGTAAATGGGATTTTCTAATCCAGAGAGACTGCCAAAATATATTGTTGAATTCTTTCTCCAACTTGTTAGTCCAGATATCATAAATGATAGCCCAGCTTATAATGGATGAGAGGGACCATAGTTTTGACTAGGAGCCCTGGTGGATGCCCTTGTCTATGCACAATTACTAGCATGCCTTGTGCTCAAATGTGTTCCTATTTGGCCAATAAACTATATGATTACTGCATTAGCACATAACATGAATACAGTTAAGGATTTTCTTTAAGGTCATCTAATAAGCAATGAATTTAAGGTATCACTCGTTAATTCTAGAGTTACTGAGAGTGGTTGTTTTCAAATTTTAACTCACATCAGAATTACCTGGAAGGCTTGTTAAAACACAGATTACTGGACTTCAATCTTAGCCTTTCTACTTCTGCAGAAAGGTCTGGGGTGCAGCCTAAAAATGTGCATTTTTGATAATTTTCCACAGGATGCTAATGCTGCTGGTCCAGGGACACACTCTGAGAACCACTGACTCAGTTCCTTTAGTTGAGTAGTGCTTTGAAAATAAGGGAAGAAACTTAAGGATACACCACCTGGTTAAAAGAGCAATTAGAGAAAATGTCTTAATATTAAGAAGTAGTAAAAGAACATCAGCTGGTAGTGAGCCAACTGCAAATGTGTGCAATCAAATTATAACAGGCAAAGCTTTGTGATAACCATATGGTACATCCTTCTTCATTGAGCTACCTTATGTTATTTAAAGGTTTGGTGACCACTCATTAAATCATTTACTCTCAAGGGGAAAAAAAAAGAAGCATTCTTTTTTCCCAGAGAAATTTAAATAATATTTTAGCCTATTTACCCATTTCTTTGTGTGAGACAAACCTAAAAACATATAACACACACACACACACACACACACACACATATTTCAGAAAAAAAAGGCAGTGAAGTTCAAACAGTAGCAGATGTAGTTACTAAAACAGATTTTAATTTCATTTTTTTACATTTGGCTCTGGTATTAAAAGATTTCTGGGTTGTTTTTTTCTCTAGATTCTTTAGATACAGGCACTGTGTGTGTATATATATATATATTCAAGTATTTAAAAATATTTATATATATAAATTTCTTTGAGTTCTACATATAAATGTATTAATTCTCCTCCTAATCAGTTACATAAATGGTGATGAAAATCATTATCAGGTCTTGTAGAAAACCTATTTTGATTTACAGTTTAGGAGGAAATTTGTCAAGGTATGGATGAACTAAAACATGCAGTGAACCAAATTTTTATTGCTAATGATTTAAGTACAAAATGGTTATGTCATTTGAACCTCAGTATTTTTGAAAACCTAAAACCCTCTCTTAAATTTGCTTTTAGAAGATGAGCACCTGGAGATACTCAGATAAACTCTGGCATGAAGTCTGGACAGGCCCCTCTGTTAGAGTCCAGCCAAAAGCCTCTCAGATCTATTCCTTCTCTAGGCTACTCTGAGTCTGCTGCCACAGCAGACTATTCAGCATTTTCTAAATAGTACCTGAAAGAAGTACCTTCTTCATATTTGTTGTTGACATTTTTGGATTTCAAGGTACAAGATCTTGATGTAAAGAGGATCTTCATTGTCATAATTGAGAAGAACAATAGCCAAAATATAGAATACAAGATAACTAAAAGACTCATAAAGAAAGATTAGTAAACTTTAAATCCAGTAAAGTAGAAAATTCAGATGGTAATGCATCCCAAGACCAAGAGTTTTTAATATCAGTCGTGTCTTTGGTATCAGGAGACCTGCATTGTCATCCTTTTAGTAAGGGGCGTTTTCCAGTGGTGTGCTGGTAAATGGTTAACAACCAGCTGGGCATGGAGGTGGGGAGGCCCTGATTGTAGCATTTGCCAATTTCCCTGGTGAATACTCCCACCGCGGCTGATTTCAGGCTACCAACATGGTGCCACTGAACACAGAGTTGGGGAGAGATGTGCACAGTTGGCTCTCACAGACGGCATGATCCAATTCCCTTTTCTGGAAGAACAGTTGTGGAATTCTGGCCCAATATTCCATTTTAGAGACTGAATTTTCCAGTCTGCCTATTCACATTAATCATGGTAACCAAATATTTTGAGCTCTGTGAATGTTATGTTATCTGTCCTCCAGGAGAAGGTGTTGTCTGTCCTGCCTATATTCCCAAACACACACTCACCTATGGACTTCAGTAGTGTCTCAGCTGACATTGAGCTGCTGGGTTGTGGCACTTTCCTGTGCTCACTCCTGCCACCCTTGCTCCAGCCACCATTAGTGCCCCCCTGGACCCCTGAAGTGGTCTCCAAGTGGGAGTCTCTACCCTGTCCATTCTCTATACAGCAATCAAAGTGCTTTGTTTTTGTTTTTGTTTTGGTTTTGGTTGTTGTTGTTTTGCCATAAACAAGGCAATGCCGTTCCTTTGTTTAAAATCCTCCAGTGGGGCCATGCGATGGTGGCTCAGTGGTAGAATTCTAGCCTGCCATGCCAGAGACCCAGGTTCAATTCCCAGTGCAGTTCCTTCCCATACAAAAAAAAAATCTGGGACTTTATACTCTCTCACTTGGTATCACACTCCAGTTACACCAGCCTCCTTTCTGTCCTTCATATATGCCAGGATTGATTTCAGCACTGTGGCCTTTGCATTACTGCTCTCCTTGTCTGAAGCTCTGTCTCTAAAATCTGTGCAGAGCTATCCCCTTCTTGTCAGTCAAACTTCACCTCCTCAGAGCAACCTTCATGGGCTGTCCAATCCATAGCAGCCCCCTCTTATCCCAAGATATTCTGTCTAGCCACCATTGTCTTTAGTGTACTTATCCTTATCTGAAATTATTTCATTGTTGTTCATTTTATTATTGACTCTGTACCCTTTTCCCCCATCATTCCCACTGCCATTAAACTACAAGCTCCATGAATGCAAGGACCCAGACTAAGTTACCATTGCTTTATCCAAAACCTGGAACAGTATCTACTGTGTAGTAGATGCTCATTGAATATATGTTGGAGGAAGGGAGGTTTTTTCCTTTTGGATTAGTAAAGAGCAAAAAGAAAAGGAAATCATTACCTACTAATAATTTGTCTGTTTCAGTTTGCTAGAATGCAATATGCCAGAGTTGGGTTGGCTTTTTTTCTATGGGGATTTATTAGGTTACAAATTTACAGTTCTAAGTCCATGAAAATGTCCAAATTAAGACATCAAGAGGAAGATACCTTCTCTGAGGAAAAACTGCTGACATCAGGGGTTCCTCTCATATGGGAAGGCACAAGTTGATGTCTGCTGGTCCTTCTCTCCTGGCTTGGTTTCAGTGGTTCTCTTTTTCCTCCAGAGGTTCTTCTCTAGATTTCATCTCTTAGCCTTTCTTGGGTTGTTTCTTTCTAAGCTCTCTCCAAAATATCTCTGTCTTTTATCCTCTCATAAGACACACCGTCAGTGGACTGAGTCATATCTCCATGGAAACAACCTTATCAAAATGTCCCACCTACAGTAGGTCTGCTCCCTTAGGAATGGTTTAAGAGAATATGGAATTTTATTGGGTACATAACACATCAAAGCAGTGCACTCCACCCTCTGGACCCCCAAAAAACGTGTTCTTTCCATATGAAAAATACATTCATTCTACCACAATATCACAAAAGCTTCCAGTAACAATAAATAAGTACAAAATCTTAGCAAAATCAACTATAGGCATGGTTTGTCCTGAGACTGTAAAATTTTCTGTCTCTGGATGTGTGAAACTTAGAACAAGTTATCTGTTTCCAATATACAAAGGAGGTACAATCATAGGATAAATTTCCCATTTCCATAGGGAGAGGTTGGAAGGAAAACAGGGGTCAGAGGTCCCAAATGGTTCCAAAAACCTACAGGGCAGACCCTATTAGATTTCAAAGTCTGAGAGTCATCTACAGAAAACTGTTTTACCCTAAGGACTTGAGAGGATGACATTCCCACCTGCTCGAAGGGCTTCTGTAGTGGCTCTGCTCTCTCCAAGCACTGGGTTGAGGGTTGTCACATCTCCAAGCTTGAGGAGACGCCCGTGTTCTTGGATCCACCATCTTCTTTCCACCCAGACTCTCTGCCATCTCCAGGACATAGGCTCACCACTTCAGAACAGTGGGATGGTGGCCAGGCTCTCCCAGATTCCCAGGGAGTGTGCTCCACCCTCTCTGAGGCCTGGGCAGCAGCATTCTTCCAGATCAATGGGGGGGCCAAGCACCCCTCAACTCCCCAGGCATCTGAGAGCCTTAAGGTCATGAACAACTTCCCACCCTCCACAAACTCTGGGATAGGCTCACCCTGTCCACGTGCATCGGTGGGTCCACTCTCCTGGCCTGAGGTTTCCTTGCTCCATACTTTGGCTTCCATGGTTCTGCCCTTGAAGTTGTATTTCCTTCAATCTGTCCCTTTTCTGTCCCTTTTAGTCCAGATAGCAGTGGTTCCATTTACAAAATGGAGGATGCATAAATAAGTCAGACATAGATCCTGCCCTGAAAGGGATTTATGAACCACAATTCACATTTATCTATGCAGTTGATGGACCCATAATTAATTAATTAATAATATAATAATTATAATTATTTTATTACAACAAATTAACTATTGTATGAGTTGAGAGACCCCTTAGCCTCTCTAGTTTAGTTGAACATTTTACCATCAGTGTATAAACTCTTAATTCTGGACCAGACTGGTCAGTGTTAAATTAGCACTGGGCCTGGCAGTCCCTTGGCACTTAGACCACTTGGGGTTCTTTCTAAGATGCTTTTGTAAGAAAGAACTCTTAAGGAGATGAAAAATTTGTGGAAGGGACTCACAGAATTTAAGAGGAAAGTGAAGAATCAAGCTCAGTATGGGCAGAATCTAAGAGGAGCGAGCCGGCCAGAAGGTGCCACCTGGGGTCAGCCTGGGGAGGAAGGGAGCTGCAGCCACTCCTGCTGAACAGTGGAATCTGCCATTGGCCCTGATGGCATTGCCATAGCCAGGAACCACTGCCACCACCACCATAACTAGAGGGAATTCTGTGCTGTCCCTGTTTTGTGGCATCAGTTTTTCTGCGTCAAATGCCTAAACCACAGGCAGTAACATCTCATAGGCCACTTTTAGGTCAGGTACCTGGGTCTCACCGCCACAGGGAAGGAGAAGCATCCCTTTTCATGTTGTATGGCAGAAGGTGGGGCGGACTTCCACCAAGACCTCCATGGTGGTGCTTTCCTCAAACGCAGGAAGATGCTTCAGTTGCTGGGCAGCCAAAAGTCGGACAAGTGCATGCTTGAACATTCAGGACTCTGCTGACTGAATGTTGCCCCAGTCTCACCATGAAGAAATCTCCAGGGTTTTTTCCCATCCCAGTGAGACTTGTAAATATTCATACTTTCAGTGATTTGCAGAAGAAAATAGATATTTAGGTTCTTTAATTAAGTGACTGAAAGATAGTAACTTAAGAGACTAAAATATGAAAGTTAGTAAATAATAAAATTAAAGAAGGGTTAAAGCCCTAAGGATAAAAAATATATGTTAGGGATTGACAAGAAAATAAAAATACAAACAGGAAGAGAAATGATTGGCTCTGAGTGTTGTGGGTGAGATTTTGGAGCTGTCTGGCTTCCCTGACTGTGTCCTCTGATAGACAAACTTTATTTATTTATCTATTTATTTTTCTTTGAGACTGGCTGCTTTCCCTCCTGACAGATAGAACGGCAGTAGGGATCTAGGAGAATGCCAGAGCAGACCCTTTGGTTCTTTGTTTACTCACAGCTGGTTGCAGACTCCCCCAAATTTCAGGAACTGGTCGAGCTCCTGAGTCTGATTCTGCTGGGGCTTCTAGGAATCAGCTGGATGATGGCACGAAGCAGCTCTGGGTTATGGACTCTACCATGCCCTCTCTCTGAATATTCCCTATCTTAGTTGCTGCTCAAGGCGGATCGAGTGCTCCCTCCTCTGTAGCCTCCCAGCTACACCGCATCACAGGTGCTCCCGCAGCCCCTCTGCCTGTCACTTTCCCACTGACCTGGAAATCTCGCTAAAGTTATTGGCAAGATTACTGCAGCTCCCCAGCAGCTCTCAGCTGCTGCAGCATCTGAGCCCTCTTAGATCTCACCAGCCCTGGACCATGTCCTCTTCTCACTGTGACTCTATGCTGTCCTGGATGTTCTGTCCATTGGGAACGGACTAGGACACCACCATTAGCAGATGCAGCTGATGCCTTACAGAAGGAGAACACAGCTATGGTTCAGAATGGCTGGAAAATGAATCTTTGAGTCCTGTAATGTGTTATTTTCTTGAAGCAGCAAATTCCACTCTTTTTCCCCTCCCCTCTTTTTGCAAGTTGTCAAGGTTTCCTGTATTTGTCATTCCAGGAAGAATATTTTAATTTTCAGAGTGTACTGCTAGCTCCTTTCTCTCTCACTCCCAGTCCCTAACATTTGCCAGACAATAGTATGTTAGAATCCAGCCCATCCTTCCTTTCTGCACCTGAACCTTGTGAGAATGAGCCTTTTTGTTGCCCACATAGAACAGGATTTGTTGCAGACAGGTGAGGTGTTCAGAACTAGGCTAGGCACCCAGACACCTGTGTTGTGGGTGTCCCTTTACTTTTTTGAGATGATGCCAGCCCACCACGAAGTCCTGTTGTTGCAAGGCTGAGAAGTTCACGATGGTCCGACTTTGAGCAAAGATTGACATAGGACATGTGGTTACCCCTTAACCAAAATGATTGCTTTGACTTCAGAAAGAATCCTTGTTTTAGATTATTTCACTAGGACTTAAGTTCCAGGAAAGCAGGAACAGTGTCCTTCCCGCAGGGGTCTTCTCGGAAGTAGCTAGTAGGTGCATTGCTAGAGTTCCTGTTGAGAGCCATCTCTGCTTCAGCCCAAAAGTGCAAAAAGAGAAATGCAGTAGATCTGGGGAAAATGGAATTGTTTTCGTGCTTCTTAGCCTAGGAAGGGATTTGCAAATGAATTGTAGAATGGGGAATGTGGTATAAACATAAGACTGAGAAAGGAGATAGCAAATATGAAAACCCTAAGGAAAAGTTCTTACTTGTGAGACAAAATAGAAAAGCACATTTTAACCATAGCCATAATGTCTGGAAGCATAAGTGAAGGTATGTATTAAATGGTTTGTTGATACTACCATATTATACATCTGTTCAATGTGTTGCCCCTCAATAGCAATATTTCAGTGCACTCTGCAAAATCGCAGAGAATGTCAAGTATTAATGCATTTCTATCAGTCCCTGCATCTGCATCTGTGATACCATGCCTAGAGGATTTGTGTCTGATTTTCCCTAAATAAACCAGCACCTTTAGAAAACCCCAGAAGTCCTCAAGGGAGTTCATACAATACTGTGTGTGTGTGTGTGTATGTATGTATGTATATATACTCACAGAAAGCTATGCCTTCTTTGGCAAGTTTGGATGCTAAGAATTTTCATCCCCATTAGATATTGAGACATAGCCTAGTGCAGTGAAAGGAGGATGGAATTTCTTGTCGCACAGAGACCAAAACCTGGCACAGCCGCTTACATGACCTGTGTGACTGTGGGCAAGTTACTAATCCTCTTCCTGCCTCAGTGTTGTCATTTGTAGAATGGGGATGATGACTGTCCCTACCTTACGGAATTGTTCTGAGTATTGGTCATAGATGACTAAAGAGCCAACAAATGGAATCTATTATCATGATGTTGAACTACAATGCTTGTTTTGTCTTTAGCATGCATGCATGCCAATTTTGATGTGTACCTAGTGGAAATAAAAGGACATAAGACAATTTCTCCAGTCTGTGGCTCACTGAAATCAATCTCATTACTTCTTAATCTCATTCTGATGTGGAGAAAAATTATTACAATCTTTGTATTTTCTTTTTTTTTTTTTTATTCAGCCCTGTTGCACAGTTCTTTATATTTTCTTGAGTGTATATTTCCATTTAGGTATGGACAGTGATAGATGATATAAGAGTTATTCTGTGATATGGTATGGAAGAGTGAGTCCTGAAGTGGAATCCACAGGCAGGAACATCTGCTGCTATCATGTTTTAAGACCTCAAGGAAACCTAAACTTTCTAGGTTTCAAGTTGGGGCATTCATAATACGCTGGGTTTGGAATGGGAGGTTTTAAGGTTGCTTCTAGCCTAAATGCTATGTTTCTATTTGCTCACTTGGCAAGCTCAAGACTTCTCTTAGCAATTTCATTTTTAAAGATTTTTTTGCATTCATAGCTCACAAAATGATGAGCTGGAAGAGTCAGAGACCAAACAGCCTGATTTTACAAATGAGAAAACTGAAACACAGCAAGTAAGGCTTTTTTTCATTACATCACGTAGCTAGTTTGGGGCAGAGCTAAAACCAGAACCCAGGTCCTGGTTTGATACTAGGTCAGTGCTCTTTCCATTATCCTATGTTGTCTGTTTTCCACAACTGAGGTATCTCACTTTTGGGAACTAAGTTAGACAGCACAGCATAACTAATCTTTGACTGACACTGACAACCTAATCATTTTATTGAATAACCACAAAATTAGTCAAAATTGATCTGGCAGCTGAAAGGACTACTTAAAAGGTTTTTGCGCTTCTATTAATCTTCTCTCATCCAGGAAGATGCGTTATTATTTGAGTTAAGGAATAGCAAGAGAGTATGGTTGGCATGACTTATGCCCTAAAGGAACTCCTTAGAGTTATGACAAGTTCATCTCGGGGCTTTGCATTTAGAAACCTAGAGGAGCTCTGAATTTCCATTCTCTGAGTTACTAGGGCCGTGCATTGTAACCTCAGAGACTAAAAAATTAATCCACAACTTCCCTGAATTTGTACTACCCCATGGCCAGATATTTTCATTCCTGGTAAAATAAGGAAATGATTTCATATTGACTAACCAAAGTCAACAAGGGAATCTAATAGTCATGTGCGTGATCACAAGATGTGCATAGCGTATATGAGTAAACTGAGAAATAGCAAATCAAATAACTGCTTCGTTAAATGACGAACGTGTTACAGATGACGTGGTGAAGAAAGTGAAGTCCTGTTAATCAGGAACTACCCTGTGGGTCTGTCCTGCGGCTGTGGTTTAGGCTTAAAATCTAGGAGCTCACCTTTCTCTCTGCCCTGCTCAGGATTAACTTTCGATGAGGGCCGCTCATGGTGCCATTAGAACAAAGAACGAACTTCTTGACTGTTCAACTGGGAGCTACTGTTGGGAAAAAGATATGTATATAATTTATTCTAAAAATGTTGCTGTATTAGAGTTAGTTTTATGTATTTTCTATGCTAATTTTGAAGGTCAGTTATGAAGCTATTTGAAAGACTAATGTTTTGTTTTTGTTTTTTCTCTCATGGGCAGGCACCAGGAATCAAACCCGGGTCTTCGGCATGGCAGGCGAGAACTCAGCCTGCTGAGCCACCGTGGCCTGCCCTGCTATAGTTTTTAAAAGAGACAAAAACAATCAATTCAGGGAATACAAGGATAGTTCAGCAGTAGAATTCTCGCCTGCCATGTGGACGACCCGGGTTTAATTCCTGGCCCATGCACTTCCCGAACAAACAAATAAGTAAAAACAAACAAATGAAAAACCAAACCAAAAAGAAAAATTCAACAAATGGTGCTGCAACTCACATAGAAAAAGAATAAAATGTGACCCCTGCCATACAGCATACAAAAAAACACAATAATTAATCTAAGTTTTTTGCCCCCATTTTGATGAACGTTATAATACATTCAGCTCAGGTCCCTTAAAAATTAAGAAAGTGACCCATAAAACTTCATTCAATTAAATTTTTTCAATTTAATTTAACAACTATATTTTTATTTTAGATTATAGTCAGTTAAGCATAGGGGAAGGGGAAAATGTGAAAAAGCAGAAATGTGGAATAGAAAAGCCAGAAACAAACAAAAAAAAAAGGTAAAGAAAAACACAAGAAGCCAAAGAAAGAAAGATCAGGAGAAATGAGAGGTTTAGAAAAGAGAATGATTTTTAGGGACTGAGATAAAAGGACAATAGTACCGCGTGTCTTTTCCTACCTAACTCTTAACCTCAGTTTGTCATTATTTTTATCAACATTTGGTTAAAGTCTCACTTCCCATCCTAGACTATAAACTCCACAAGCACAAAAATCATGATGGGTTTTGCTCTCTCTTCTTTTCTAAGTGCCTAACCCCACGTAGTAAAGGCAAGTAAGAATTATCAAATGAACGGATGAACAGAGGAACTCGTGAAGAAAAGTGTAGGGAAAGAGTCCCCTGGCCCAAACATCTCGATGGATAATCCATTAGGGTTACAGTTTTTCCTTGGCCTTGACTAATCCTGGGCCCACAAATACGAATGCCTGCAATAGCATTTCTTTGGAGGCAGTTTCAGAAATTCTCACCCATGTTCTCTTAGGCAGTTACTGTTTGTGAAATATTAGAACATTTTGCCCCATTTCTTTTTGGAAGCTTTCTGAAAATTGATGTTTCCTTCATCCCTCATGTTGGGCATCACCATCTTTGCACCGTGGGCCCAGCCTCCAAAGGCTGCGAGTCCTTCTCTTCCAACAGGACCTTTGGAATCCCTGTTTGCTTACAGACCAACTTGCCCCTCTTGGGTCTCCCAAACGCAGCCCCTTCTCTTAGCCCCCTGATGGCAGCTGCCTGTTTTCCCACTCCCCCCATGCTAAGGACCCTAGAAGGGGGTCAGCAGACACATGGCTCTCTGGTGCCAAGAAATCATCACATCTTCACCCTTGTATGAAATCCACTTCTCTGCCCTTCCCATCACTGTCCTCTTCTACCACCTGATCACCTTTTTACATTCATCAAGGATTTTGACCCTTAGCTTACAGCCTTCTCCTCCACTCCAACTACTGAATTCCTTCAGGATAATTTGAGAGGCTTTTGGACAATTCATCAAAAAATATTAGCCTCCTCAAATTCAGCACCATCTACTGCCACCAGATTTAAGGCACTCTCATCCATCGCTATACCCTGGAATTTTTCATTTCCTAGAGTTGGTCCACCTTCAGAATTTTTAATTATTTTACTTTCTTTTCATTGTCTCCTGTCCTGCCAGCAGACCTCAGTGGTGACCAATCTGGGTTGGGATTCCAGTTAAACCACACGTTAGCCTCAGTTTCTTCATTGGTAAAACTCAGATAATAATAGAACCTAAGTTCAAAAGGTTAGAGGATTAAGTGATTCTGGAGCATTTAGTGCAGGTCTGTCCTCCTCCATCGTCCCTACCAGTCCTCACATAAATGGTCATGACTCCGAGCACCGCTTTGCTGGCATACCTGACTTCCCCATGCCTTTGTCTGTTGGATGCACTTTCCAGGAGATGCACCATCTTGTGTTGTCCAGCTGTCTCCCTCCTCTGCACATCTACCTGGGCTGCTGGCAAACAATGGTTTTTGCTGGTGCTATTCCAAGGCATGATCTCCCACTCCGTAGGGCTTTCCCTACTGCCCCATAAGCATTTAATGGTCCCTAGGTGGCTTCCTCTGCCCTTTCCCCATAACGCCTCCACCTCCCTACCTTGTCATTGCCCAGCAGTAATCACTTATCTTCTCTGTCTCCTTATTTCCAAGTCCCTAAACTTTAGTGCACATAATCATCTCGCACATCCCTTAAGGTTCAGGTTTGATGAGGGGTTGTGGGGGTGGAATCTGCATTTGTAACAAGCAGCCCAAGGGAGCTTTTATATATTCAGTGTACAGTCCAGTTTTTGTGCAGTGCTGTTCTAAACCACAAACTCGTTGAGAGCAGATGCTGTCTCATCTGACTTTGCACCCCTAAATACCCGGTGATAGATGTTGAGGGATTGATTAAATGAATGAATCTGACTGTCATTCTGCACTGTAGAATAAGTTAGTGCTCTCCTTTGAAGTACTAACTGCTACATTTAAACAAATGCATTTCAAAATTGTTCAATAGCTTTCACTCTTGATCCTTCATCTCGCCCCCCACTCCGCCTCCCCTTTCACTGCCATTGGAGAGTGGGGAGCTATAGGAACATTTTATTCCCCTGGCAAGCAGCAGCAACTACAACAAAAGGCAACCCAAGAGAACTGGGTAGATTTAGATTGAAGCCCAAAGATAAATGTATGGGTTGGGGTTTTCCTCTGTATCTGGGGAAGGAAAGCTCTCTGCTGACACTCATTCTAGGAATGCCCCAGATAGAGGTCATGGTAGCCACTTCAGAGAGCTTTTCTAGAGTGGACAGAATCTTAAGGCAGAAGCTCACTGCTGGGGATGCCTGGAGAAGGTATCTTAGAGAACCGCAGACTGCTGGCAGGCACAGTCAAGGTGGGAAGCTCATCTGGCTTCAATTCCCAGCTCTTCCATTAACTAAAACTTGTTACATGGGGACCTTAAACTGTTGGTGCTCCTGTTTCCTCTTCTGAAAAATGGGGACAATATGATTTGTCTTGCATGGCTTTTTTTGAAGCCTGGAAACGTAATATGCATAATGCAGTGATTCTTTCTGATGTTTAGCAGGCAGGCACAGTGTGCAAGGGAGCTGGGGAGCTAGCTAGCCGTCGTCTGTCTGTAGTGCAGTGGAGGGGAAACACACGCGCACACACACAGACACACACGCCCACTCCTCCTAGAAAAACAGAAGTGGACTCGGCTCTTGCCCTCCGGGAAAGTCTAACTCTGAAACCTCACTCACACTATAATAAAATCTTTCCAAAGGGAGCAAACTAGTAACCTCAGGCCATGCCCTCCCACTTCCCTCTCCCTGAGCAGAGCGCTCTGAAGCCCAGCTGCTAGGGAACCTGAACTGGGGAAGTGGGAGGTAAACAGGCAGAGATGGCTGGAATTGAGACATTTCTTCTACCACCCTCCTATTCTGCCACCCCTCTCTTTTCTGTGCCTGGAGGGAAAGGAGAAGCGGCACAGCTGAACCCACACACGTGGGTTTGCTCACCCCAGCCTCCAGACCCTACTCATCATTCGTCAGGACTCAGAATACCCACAGGGCTCATGGCACGTCCTAAATACTTCATCCTGGACCTCCCAGGGAGCCTCTTGGGAGTTTGTTCCAATGTTTGATATCTGCCTCACCCTATGAAAACTGATGTTTTCCCCCCACCCTCACCCCGACCTCCAGAGAAGAGTACCTTCTGCTTTGGGTGGTTAGAGAGTTCAATATTAATGTGCAACACCTATGAACATTCTTTATGAGCTTCGTGCTGCCTTCCATATTTATTCCTTTCTTCCTGAACATTTGCTTATAGGAGAAGAACTTGGACTGGTTTCCTCGGATGCGAGCTATGTCCCTTGTCAGCAGTGAAGGTGACAGTGAACAAAATGAAATTCGGAACCTGCAGGAGAAGTTGGAGTCGACCATGTGTCTGGTCAGACAGCTGTCGGGTCAGCTGGCGGAGCTCAAGGAGCAGGTCAGCGTGCTCGGGGGCTGGAGGTGGGCGGGTACAGAGGGAAGGGAGGTCCGGATCCGCCTGGGCAAGCTCGTTGTCCATAGAGCGTTGCATTCCGGCTCACGGGCAATGGATGAAACGGTAGCAGGTCCAACAGAGAAACCCCATATTATGCTGGAATCACATCTCAGCAAGCAGAAGCTTCTCCACATCCTGCCTCTCCACTGTTGTGTGACGCCCTATGGAAGGGGGAAAGGAAGGAAAGAGCAAATGCCAAACCACAAGGGCCCTTTTGGTGTTTTTAGATAGAGAATCCTATTTTCTGCCATCACAGCAACCACTAAACTCATCAGAAAGGTAAATCATCATTACTCTCTGTCACTTCAATGCTATAATCAACCATAACATAAAAGCAATTTTAGAGTAAATTAGTAAAAATAATATTAACGGTACTGATAGCTGTTAAACCGACTATGTCAATGGTGACAATTACGTGACAAGCAAACGCTGCCTGAAAAGAATCAAAGTTCCTGTTTCCTAACCACAGAGAAGGATTTGCTCTTGTTTTCCTGTTTATGGAAATATTCTAATATTGTCTTTAAAAATATTTCCCTTTTTTTTGACAGAAGTATTCTATACGATGCCACGCAGATGGTGGGTGGTTGGGAAATATTAACCCAAAACGGTTTGGCCCACCAGCCTTGGGTATGAGTGAGAAAAGCAGCTCAACACACTCTCTGTCTTTTCCCCAGATGACAGAACAAAGGAAGAATAAGCAGCGACTGGGCTTTCTCGGATCCAACACGCCCCATGTGAATCATCACATGCCACCACACTGATCCCATGGGGGGAAGCCGTGGCCAGCCTTTCATCAGCATCCTGCCTGATTACTGAATAAAGAACTGAGATGGAGGGGAGTGAACAGTGCCTATTGTTGAAAAGTTAAAAACAACCAAGCTCCAAGATGTTAAGTGGTTTAGCTCTGAGAACAATTTAGAACTGTGTTTTTATGGTTGAGAAGACCAAACCTAAAAGCAGCAGCTGAAAAGCACACACCCCACATCCTTAATGCAACGTGAAGTAACTTGCTTACATGGAGGAAGAGGGCAGGGAAAGGCAGGGTAGAAGGAGAAGCAGATAAAACTACCTTTGGCTCAAGTTAGAACAGTCGGTTTTGCCTTAAATGCTGGCTGCAACTTTTGCCATGGCTGTGTGGAATTTATTTCTTTTAATTGCGGCATATGGGTCAGTAACACAGAAGTAACACTTGGGGGCTACATTTTACGAAGGAAAATGACTGAAAAGATTAAAAATGAAAGTTGCAAAGAAGAATATTAATGCTTCCAGAGTATAGCTGCCACAGGACAATTTCCTTATTTATAACATGAAACACAGTGGATTTATAGCCCTGGGGACTCAGTGCTTGGGGGCCCATGCCCCTCATGCTGAAAGCGCAACTGGAATGGGACTGATTTCTCCCCCATTCAGAGCGCTCTGTCAACATGGACACAAAGGAGATTTTTATAAAACATGTTAAAAACACATTTTAATCATGTATAGTCTAAGATTTGGAAAGAAAAAACTGACAGTAGGTCTCAGAGAAGAACTTTTTAGAAACCATTGAAGTATGTTGAGATTAATAAATGAGAAATCTTGGGCGGGCCATGGTGGCTCAGCAGGCAAGAATGCTTGCCTGCCATGCCAGAGGACCCAGGTTCGATTCCAGGTGCCTGCCCATGTAAAAATAAATAAATAAATGAGAAATCTTAAAGATGACAAAAAATATTGAGAACTTCATGATGGTAGCATTGCCTTTCATAAATATGGAGTTCCAGGTTTTTGCTATACTTAAGGAACCAAGAATTTTCATTTCTCCTGTTCCTGCAGTTAGGGGGAAAAAATCCAATAAATATATTAAAAATTCAAAAAAATACAGCATCTCAGTTGCATATTTTAAACTCTATCAGCAAGGGCTTGTGAAAATGTAGAAAGCTAATAATCTCTTCCTCAAATTGTTTTTATGTTAAGTTATACAACCAGAATTTGTAGAGAAAGAAAAACGCCTGCCATACTCAGATTATTCTTGCAGACTAGACATTTAGAACGTTAGAGCAAAATACAATAGATGAACATGTTAAGAGAACTGCTAGGGATCAAGGGAGCAAAGCACATGACACGAAACTCTGGGGGACATTTTGCAAATTGATGATCTAGCCCCTGCTCCACAAAAACAAAATATTGCCACCAGAGTTTTTAAACTCTCAGTTATTACCACCAAGGTCTAAGGTACAGAAATGGTGTATGGTTTTTAAAGCTCTTGGATTTTTCTGAAATAGTCTAAGCTATTGGTTCCTAAAAATCTCAAATGATGGGCTGTGTAGAGTATAAAGGAAGTGAGAACCCATCCTTCCATACAACTGTGAAAATGCAGATTTGGAAGGAATCTATAGGAAACCAGAACAGTGAATTTTTGAATCCATTGGCATGCCCAATACTGCCCCACGCTGAGCTTCACACTCTGGCATGACAGTATTTTTCCTGACAGATCTCTGAAGGACTGTGACATCTATCAGCCAAAGATACTAAGGGATTGAAATATTTCTGCATTTAGTACAGAACCATGAACCTAGTAAGCATTCAATAAATGTTTGAGGAATTCACCTGTCATTCAATTACCCTTAATTCTTTATTAAAACTTTAAATATATGACGTATTTATTAGATGGCTTCACCCAAATCAAAGGAGTTTAAAACAGCCTTTTTTTTTTTTACTTCAAGACCATCATTGCTATTCACAGTATTAGATGAAAAATACACTTTAAAATATTTTAATGAGACAGAAAGTTTTACAGGTAGAGAGAAAAAGAGAAAGGTGGTAAATACTGACCATATCACAAAACATGGACTTATCTCTCTTACAGCACAAAATAAAATATTTCTGATGTTTGAACGGAAGGTCAAAAGAATAAATTAATTTGTACAGATGTAAGTAACCTCTCTTATGATATATTGTCTAGACTTTTCTGACACCATGATAGTTCTTTTTAAAGAGAATAAGCCATTGGGCATATAGCTGTTATTTGGAAATGATACACAGCTTCACAGTACATTTTTCTCCTATGGGAAATATCCAAAATAAATTACAACTAATGAAACTGTTATTTGATCAAAATTTAAATGTTTCACAATTAGGTTTCACAATTAGATTTCTCTATCTTTTCTGTCTAATTGCTTAAAGATAATAAAGCGACATAAACAAACCAAAAATATATTTTCCAAGACATTAAATTCATGATAGAGAGGTTAATAAAGGGCCATTTGACAATTTATGTAAATTTACATTTTTATGTATATGTTTGTTAATGCAACTGGAATTTTGACCTAGGTGAATATCAAATAATACCCTCATATTTATATAGTAATATTAAAATAAATGCAATCATCTTTGACTTTGGTGTAAAGGAAGATTTTTTACTATTTAGTTATTAAAATCTATATTGGTTTAAAAGTTGTTTCTGCTGATATAATTTTTAATTTCAAAAGGGTTTTTTCCCTTGAGGCCCAAGAGCTTAATGCAATTATGTTTCCTAAATTAAAATAGCATTTTTAGATGAGAAAATGTGAATCATATAAGACTATAATATTAATAAATAAATTGTATATGTGTGAAGATTTATCATATTTTCTGACCCTTAAAACAGTTTAGAAAAGGGTTTATTCTCGTGCATGTCAAAATGTTTCTGTTGAGGGCAAGCCACGGCAGCGCGGTGGCAGAGGTCTCGCCTGCCGTGCCGGAGACCTGAGTTTGATTCCCGGTGCCTGCCCGTGTTAAAAAAAAACAAAATGTTTCTGTTGATAAAGAAAATCCAGTATTTAATAGATTATTGACCATATCAGGGAAACATTTCATTCTAATCAGAACTAACTGCTTGCCTATCCCCGTATCCTCAGCTTACAATTCAATGTTTTGGCTGCTTTTTTGAGTTTACAGGAACTACAAACAATAATGCAGTTTCACCCAGTCGCAAGCCTCAGGACTGAGAATGCTTGGAAAGGTGGAAAGTGGTTGGGGGAGGGTAAATTTCTGCTTCCCAGTACATTATCAATAGGGAAGAGAAGGAATTAACATTAAACCACAGCAAGGAAAGGGCTTACCATCCAGGGACCGGTATACTTGGACAAAAGAAAGTAAATATTGCACAGATACAATGAGGAACAGACTACAAGCTCAAAAGATAACCCTAAAATATGCAGAGACTAATGCTTTGTGAAAGAGCAGCTTATTAATATATTATTAATAAGATGACATATTCCCTGTAGCTGGTGTTAAGGCTACATAGATTAACAGACTGGCATATTCTGGCCCAGAGACCCAGTTCCAATAAGCTGTAACACGTTATGCCATGCAAAATAGAGTGGAGCAGACAGCTTGACCACAAACACAGGTGCCGACAGGGGCCAGACAGGTAACTGAGGTGGAAAACTGCAAGGTACAGGGTCTATGTAGGCAGTGGGGAGACACTGCAAGTGCTCCATTTTCAAAATTGACAACTAATTTCAGTTTGTAGATCATTCCAATGGCCAGTCGAGGCCCTTTAGCCACTCACTTGCTATCTCTGAAATATTTATTGGTAAAGCTATACTATTGATAGGGGAAAAGCACATACACAATACACACACCAAGAAGAGGGGCTAAAATGAATGTGAAAAATTGAGAAATCTGAAAATAAATCCAGGTATCATCTCTGAACTAGCGTGTTTCCACAGACTTGAATAATTTATGAAATTGTTTTGGCAGTACTTCTCATATCACCAGTAGATATTTTTCCCTTTCAGTAAAGGATTAATATATTTGCCTCAAGAAACATGATCTAACTTATTAGAAACAGATTAGTATACTGTACAAATTAATATTAATAAAATTGGATTTGATTAACTTTATTCTATGTGACTCTTTTATTCATCCCATACTGTGTTTCTGAATAATGTCCCCATTTGTATGAAAAGGCATTGTTATTTCTATTTTACATAGCAAATCCATGAGGGACAAAAACTTTGGTGACTTGAATTCCACTGAAGAGCAAATCCAAATGGACTGATGTTCCCAGGGCTTACTGGGAACCCCCAATTTAACACTTTCTGGGATGTCCACATTTGTCTGATGCCCAGTGTGGGCTCAGGGGGCACAGGCCATTCGGTCATCCAGGAGTCCCTGGTTCTTAACACCCAGTGCCTCAGATGTGAGTTCACTCTGGAGACTTCAGCGTGCGACAGCTGAAGTTAATGTGGGTTGACCAAATCACATGCAAATGATGAATGCAATTCTTTGCTCATACGTTTTTTCCCCAGTCTGCCATAGTTCCTTGAAGCAGTGTGGCAAGAATTGTTTTGTTGTGCTCTGTTTGGCTTTTGCAAGTCAGAGGAAAGTTTGACAGACGGAAATTGGACGAGTTCCTCTTGAAGTGAGAGTAATTGCGTTGAAGGGCAGAAATGGTTGTGTGTTGGGGAGTGTGATGGACGAGGCACCCTGCCAGTTTGTTTGACTGGTCAAGTGCAATGCTTTCGCCAGAACCTCCTTCAACCTCGGGCCGGAAATCTGGGGACTTTAGTCTCCGCTATGTCTTTCCCTCACAGTATAGGCTCTGGCTCATCACATGGAATCAACTGCCTGGCAAAGAAAGAAACACAAAGATCAAACTTTATGCAGGTAGAAAATTTATAGGAACAGAGTTTAGTTGTTGAACTCAGTTTGACTCAATTTAACAGAAAAATTTTGTTTTCAGTGTGGATTTTCCCCTAGTTTAGGCCATTTCCTTTTAACTCTGCGCCTGGGGTACTGTCAGCTCCAGGTACAGTTGGCCTCATCACGGCTACAGGAATCTATTTCCTCTGCAGCACATCCTTCCAAAGCTCACCCTCAAATATTTGTCTAGGAAAAAGATGCTTCTGAGGCTCTTCCCTGTTCTAAACATTGTACTTGTTGTTTGTTTTTATAATCGTCTTCATTTTGCATGGCTTTATCCTCCTTTCTGCATACCTGTCCCCTCTTCTCTTTCAACATGGAGCATATGTTTATAATTTTTTCTTTGTGAGTCTTCTCTTCTTAGAAAATATCCAAATAAAAATCTGCGGACACGATGGATCCCAGAGTGATTCAATCAGTGAGTGGAAAAGTATTTGCAGAGTTCCCTTTGGGGAATGGTGAGAACGGGGAGAAATCCAACTTCTCCAAGTTGAATCCTTGATATTCTCACAAGCAGTGTGGACAACCAAAGCTATAGGCTGAGCCCCCAGTCTTGGGGTTTGTTCATATGAAACTTAATCCCACAAAGGATAGGTTAAGCCTACTTAAAATTTAGGACTAAGAGTCACCCCCAAGAGAACCTCTTTTGTTGCTCAGATGTGGCCTCTCTCTCCAGCCAACACAACAAGTAAACTCACCACCCTCCCCCTCTCTACGTGGGACATGACTCCCGGGGGTGTGGACCCTCCTGGCAACATGGGACAGAAATCCTAGAATGAGCTGAGACTCAGCATCGAGGAATTGAGAAGAAACCTAGAATGAGCTGAGACTCAGCATCAAGGGATTGAGAAAACCTTCTCGACCAAAAGGGGGAAGAGTGAAATGAGACAAAGCATCAGTGGCTTAGAGATTCCAAACAGAGTCGAGAGGTTATCCTGGTGGTTATTCTTATACATTAGGTAGATATCACCTTGTTATTCAAGATGTAATGGAGAAGCTGGAGGGAACTGCCTGAAAATGTTGAGCTATCTTCCAGTAGCCATGTTTCTTGATGGTGATTGAATAATGATATAGCTTTTACAATGTGACTGTGTGATTGTGAAAACCTTGTGTCTGATGCTCCTTTTATCTGCCTTGTCAACAAATGAGCAGAACATATGGAATAAAAATAAATAATAGGGGGATCAAATGTTAAAGTAAATTTAGTTTGAAATGCTAGTGATCAATGAAAGCAAGGGGTAAGGGGTATGGTATGTATAATCTTTTTTTTCTGTTTTAGTTTTATTTCTTTTTCTGTTGTCTTTTTGTTTCTTTTTCTGAATTGCTGCAAATGTTTTAAGAGATGATGAATATGCAACTAAGTGATGATATTGTGAATTACTGATTATCTATGTAGAAAGAAATGATCACATGTTAATGTTTTAGTTCATTTGTTGTTAATTTTTTTAATTAATAAGTAAATTAAAAAATCTGTGGACAAAATAACTTAAAATTAGGTCCTACTTTATACAAAGTATTAATATATGAGTGTCAGTTAGGGTTTGATCAGGGAAACAAAAGCACAACGACTAAATGGAATGAGATATTTATTTTAGGAGTTAGATGTTATGCAATTGCGGTGAAGAGTTGGTTGAAAACTTGATGGCAGGCTAAAGCTCCAGCATCTGGTGGTGAGCCAGAGGTCACGGCCAGTCAGCAGAACAAGCAGCCAGGGTGAAAGCAGGGAAGAGTAAGGACAAACTGGAATCTATGAGGACAGACTGAAATTTGTATCTGTTTTTCACTGCCTCCAAACTCCATAGCGCAGGTGACCCAAAAAAGAAACTGGCACCCTCTGGCATGACTTTCCATGTCCGTCTGAGCCAGGACTAAGAGAAGCTGAAGGAGAAGGGCTGCTGGCTGCTGGCGGAGCTGTGGGCTGGCGACTGCCCTACACCAACAAGGTGAGACAGGAGACCCAGGTGTGAGCTGCAGTGGCACCTGCGACCGACTGCTTCAAATCTGCCTTCTCCATCTCATGAATACATCTCCTGTGATCAAACTTAACCTGTGACATTATGAAGAAGGGAATTCTGGGAAATGTAGTTCCAGCTTGTCTAAACTGATAGAGTTCAAAACCTCTCCACTGGAGTAGACCTTTTTAATGTGCACCAACAGTGATTCTTTTGTACTGGGCACATAGAAGATACTTGCAGCACCCATGGCAATGACGTAGAAACACATGGTTAGTTCTAACCAATGGACTGTGAATGGAATTGACAAACTGAGACAATAAAGCCCCTGTGTGGTCTCCAGTTTCTTTCCTGACCTCATCAATAATGGAAGCCACTTGTTAGGATGAGGAATCTAAAAATGGAGCCAGCCAGTATCTCTGAATCATGGCTTTAAAGGGAACAACCCTGGAGAGCCTTAAGAACCACAGCAGAATTGCTATTAGTGAGAAATAAACTTTTATGTATTAAGCCGTCGTAATGTAAGGGTTTTTGAGTTTTGTTTGTGTGTGTGTGTTTGTCATTGTATTGGGTGTTGTTAAATAAAGGAAATTGGGTTGTGTGTGATCATTTGTTGCTGCAGCATAACCCAGTCTACCTGACTAATACAGATATATGTATTGGGTCACAGAAAATTGACCCAGATACACAACTTTCATGATTTAATCAAGAAAAAAACAAAACAATCTCACATTATTATTTATAAATTTTTTTAAATGCATGCCATCCAAATTCTGTTCATTTGAATATGTTTAAAAACTTATGATTCAGACACAGGATGGAATGTTATGAAACTTATGAATAGTATATCAATTGAGGCAACACTGGAAAATGGACACAAGTTTAAGAAAATGGCTAAAAATTGTGTATGCACTATTAACTATAATAACCTGCTTCCCAAAAAGACTTCAATAGGATATGCCAGATATTCATTGTAAAATATTGACAGGCTTATACCTTATTTTACATTTTATATATTTTCTACACCTTCTCTAATTTTTAAAATTGATTTTATAATTTGATTGAACAATAACATTCTAAAAAAAGCAAGTGAATGTTGTATTGACTTAAGTCAAGTGTTTCCTAAGAGCAAGTTATCCCAAAGTCATATATATTCTAAGGGATCACTGGAATTGCAGATTAAAGGAACACTATAGCCACAGTTTATATTGCTTTCAGCAAGGCATTTAAGAAAGATTTGCATGATATTTCTGTGGCCAAGATAGAGAAATCTGTTGTATGTGAGAGTTAAGGTCTACAATTTTGTATGCAAGTGAACAATTTCACTTAATGTGAGCCTGGAGTAAAATATCCCTTGGCCTGTTGTTAAGACTCTGTCCTTGGCCTTTTCCCAAACAACATTTATATCAACATCTGAAAAAAAGAAGTAGATGGCAAACTTGTGAAATGTGGAGATGACATGAAGTTAGGAAGTAGAGTCAACATGATTAATAGCAGAATAACAATACTGTCAGGAAACTGGAACAATGAACAAAGCTATTCTGATGAACTTTAACTCAGGGAAATGTAAAGTTTAGTTCCAAAAGGCTCAGTTGCATAAATATAGGATAACACAAGCAGACATTCATGAAAAATCATATAAATAAACCTGGAGGTTTTGAATATCATATATCCCCATATTTATATATTCATTTATTTCAACAAACATTTATTTAATACTTGTTTTATGCCAGGGTAATCATAGCATTCCAGGCAAGATAGGATATCCAAGGAAGATATCATAAAGGAGTGGCAGTAGGGATGGAAAGAGTGGATGGTTATAAGAGATATTCAAAAGGAAGAGTCTTGTGAGCTTGGTGGTCAGGCAGGTGAAGTATGATGAATGAGAAAAAAATGGGGTGTCCATTGAGATAAGGAATAATAAGGAGGAATAGGCTCAAAGGAGAAGTAGAAGATGAATTTAGTCTTGGACATAAGAGTTTTTTTTAGAAGACATCCAGGAAGAAATCTTTTAGGTAGCTGGATATATATGTCTGGGCTCCATGAGAGAAGTCAGTGGTAGAGATAAAATATTTAGGCATCATCAGGATATACATGGAGGGAATAAATGAATGCTCAAGGAAGGCATAGTCATTAAGAAAAGAAAAAGGTCAGAAAAGGTGAGTGAGAAAGAGAACTCAGAGATCAGTGTGAGAACAAGAAAACAAATGACATTTCAAAAGTCAAGAGAGGAGGTAAGGTAAAAAAAGGTGTGGAACCTACTGTTAAGTATGCTGGTAGATTATCAGAGCCTGATATATCTCCTCCTAATTATCTCTTTATAAGCATAAAAACTAGAGAGTAATACAATACATAATAATACAGTACAACTCATACATAAACTGAATAACATCATAACCATAACTGAAGTTGATGAAAGTCTATTAAGGATTTTTCCAACTGCTTCTTGCATCACACTCTAGACATTCCTTTCTCAGAATCAGTGCATGGACAGCCTAAGGGAGAAACTGGGGGAGAAATGGACTCAGCAACACTGCTTGTCTCTAACTCCAGGGCATGGGTCATACTCTTTTGAAGAACCTAAGTAGAAGCCAAAGCATGAGGCCGTTTGCCACATGACAGAGGCAAAGATACAAGACAAGAAACCCCAAGGACTGTGGCAAGCCAGCTCCAGATTACTGGTGAGACACTGGGAGAAAGTCTGGCCTGTTGAGAACTTGATTTTCGACTTCTAGCTTCCAAAACTGTGAGCCAATAAATTTCTGTTGAGATCAGCCAGTGCGTGATATCTGTCATAGCAGCCCTGGAAAACTAAGACAGTTGCTAAGAGGTAGAGTGGGAATCTACACCCAGGCAGTCTGATTCTGGAATCCACACTCAGCCCTCATGCAATCCTGTGTGCTGGAAGACAAAGAGAAGGCTGTAAGGTGAGTAAGGCTTAGGGAGAAATAGAGATACAGCAGCGTCATTCAGGAGGTAAAGAAAAGTAAAGGCAGGTGGAGAGCTGGGCACCTCTCAGAACACAAACCTCTAAGACAAATTTCTGAGGGAAGGAAGGTAAGGAGGTAATGAAAATAAGCTCTGCCTCTTTGTGCATTTCTTCATGAAACATTGTTCAGACTCAGATGCTGTTCCAGGCACTGAGCGAGGCACTGGTGATACAAAGAAAGATAAAGCATAACCGCTGTCTTAAGGAGCCCACACTGCAGGGGTCAGACAGGCCAGCAATAGACTTCGACACGATGTAGTAAATAACTACGGTTCAAGTACAGAAGGTGCTTTGGGGGCCCAAGAGATGAAGATGCTATGCTACATCCATAGTGTTGAGAGAAATTAGAAGTGACATTTGAACAAATATAACATGAATTTAGAAGAGGCCAAGGAAAGGGCGCAGGGGAGGGGGACGGAAAATCACAGGAAGAATAAATGCGAACACAGAGACACAGGGGAGAAAACGGACCATGGTTACGAATGACCAGACTCAAACGTGGCTGAAGCATGTCATGGAGGAGATGAGAGAGCCAGGATATGAAATTGTTCTAGGCCATCATCCTAAGGAGCAATAGAGAAGTCAGCAGAAGCTTTTATCTGAGAACATGATCGTACACAGCTTTAGGAATGTAAGTAGAGGTAGACTGAAGGGTGGATTGGAGAAGAAACTATTGAAAGGAAGGTCAGTTAGATTGTCGCACAGGCAGTCCCCACCCCACCCCTGCTCCCACCAAGAGAACATATGACCTTTCCCAGAACAGAGGTGGTCTACTAAAGAGACAGACCCAAGACAGATGGGTGAGGTACCAGTCCAGAACTTTAGACCAATACATTGGGGTGGGCATGGGGGGGGTGATGAGAATTGTTGAGGATTATTGTAAGGTTTCTATTTTGGGAATTGAGTAGAAATCCACTAGCAGGAAAAGAAAATACAGCAGAGTGGGTACGTTTGTTTCCTGTTGAATTTGAGGTATCCAGGGGCCTCCAGGTGACTATTACGCTGGACTCTGTAATTGCTGAGGCAAAATAATATCACAGTTATGATCCCCTACCACCTTGTTTGCATTGACAGTTCCATTGCAAAGACATTAGTAGCAGTTCGCCCACCTTAGGCATTGAGAAAGTTTCTTGAGCATTATAGAGAGAGTGGAGTGTACTTCAAATTCAATTAAGAACAACCAACATTTGTGTTGAGTTTTACAGTACTTTGATGTAGATTACTTTTCATTTCCCCAGCAACCCTAAAGGTAGGAAATATTTAATATCCTTCTTATTTGTCGCAGATGGGGAGAGCTGAATCCAAGTCAGTTACCTTAGTCATTGCACATTTGGTTATTAGTGAAGCCAGAACGTGACCACATCCTTGTACCTTTGCCTGCAGAGAAAGAACATCCTCAGGAGCCTACAAACCCACGGAGGCCAGAGCCGTTTCAGCCCCTGTGACCCACGTCTGGAATACAGCACAGAGCCACTGCTCGCGGAATGAGAAAATTGATGCCATGCATCTAACATTCGAGATGTCTTTACTTTGCTAAATAACATGACTATAGTCCTGAGTAAATATTTTATAGAGATAAAAAATAAAGCCACTAGCCAAGCAGGTGTGACTTCGCGTGAAATAGCTTGGGACAGCGGGTAGAGTCCATTAGCTAAAACAACAAGGATGGGAGAATGGATCTCTTTCAAAGGAATATATGAAAAAGAGAAATTCTCATGTAATCTTAGCAATTTCCCAAACTGTTGGCATGGAAGACCCTTTCCTGAACCACACCTGAACAAGCTTTTTCATTGCTTACTTTGCAAGGTGCGTCTATGCACCAACTCTCCTCACCTCCTTGGCCTGCCCCTCTCTATTTTATCACATGATGTTTTCATTGAGCTATTGAAATTGGATGGGCTGGACACATTAAAAGCAATGGCAGTTGTGGCGAGTTAGTTGATATATTTTAAAATAAACTAAAAGGGCCATGTAGATGTCAGGAGAATAGATTGCTCTGTTTAGCAATGCAAGATTTATTTAACCACTGCGGACAGGGTCCAAGGGATGCCAAGCTGCATACATTTTGGTTGGGAAAAGCTGAGCTATTTTCTCAGAAATCACTCATGTGGGACCAAAGTAAGAAGTGGAGTTTATGAGAAGATTAATTCAATTCTTGATTTGGGAATGACCCTAAGGAACAAATTTTATTTCCCCTGTGCTATAACATTGACCTGATAGCGTTTCTGAAGGTGAGACACGTTCTGGAAGCATCATGTTTTAGCAGTGACCCAGACTTCATGAGCCTCACTCAAACTGCAGTGCCAGCAATTTCTTCCTAGTTTGCCTCTCAGGGCAAAGCATGATGTTTCTGAGAGTGCGGCAAACTGAAATACAGAATTCTAAGAATTCTCTCTCTTCCTTTCATCATTGAACCTTGGTTACTGAATGCTGGATACACAGTAATCAGTAAATTGATTGGAATCTAAAGTTGAGGAAGTATAGCACAGTGGTTAAAGGCACATGGTTTTGCCATTACTTGCTGTGTGACCTTGAACGAGTTACTTCACTTTGCTGGGCCTTATTTTCCTCATCTGTAAGATGAAAGTAGTAATAGTACCTACCTCATATGAGTGATACAATCACAGAGAAGAATCATCTCCAATCATCCCCTTCTACCTGCATCATCAATTTTTTTCAGTTCTATCAGTTCATTCCCCTTAGCTTATGTATATGTTATCAAAGCTCCCTTTTAAAAAATCCTCCATCCTACATCTTCCTGCAGAATTGACCTCATTTCTTTTCTCCCATTTACATCAAAACTCCAAGAAAGGATTGCGTATTTGCTCTTGGATCCAACTCCTGTTAGATTTTTATCTCCACTATTCAACTGAAACTGTTTATCAAAATCCTCAATGACTTCTGTCTTGCCTATAATCTAAAGTTTAATTCTTCTCTCTTCTGAGATTCAGATTTTCAGCAACATTTGAGTGATTCTTGACTCCCCTATTCTTAAGACATCACTCTTATTCTTTTCTACCCCATCTGCCACTTGTTTTGGTCTTCTTTGCTGATGACTCCTCATTGGAGTACTCCAGGATCCAATCCCTAGAACTCTTTTCTTTGTCTGCACTCCCTAGAGTGCTAGATATAGACAAAGAATTAGATACATGCCAACTACTCCTAAATCAATATCTCCAGCTCAGTCACTTTCCTGGAATCACCTGGGCTCCAGTTCATATTTCGTAGCTTCACTTGGATATATACAATACTTCTCAATTTGAATGTAACCCAAACTTAACTGTTAGTTCTTCCTGTCCTTAATCTTAACCATCTCAGAAAATAATTCCATTCTTCCAGTTGTTTAGGTCATTGACCTTGTTATCGTTTGCTCTTCTTTTCTTCTCACATCCTACATTCATTTGGGCCCTGCAATCTTTTTCTTTGAAATTGCTCCACTTCTTACACCTTCATTATTTTAAGTTTGGTCAGAGCCATGATCAAGGTGATCTTCGTTGGTTACCTTGCTTCCATTCATGATTGTCCAAGCTCTAACACATAGTCAGATCATGGTACAACTCTCCTGAAACCCCTCCAGTGGCTTCCCATCTCACTTGGAACAAAGGCCAAAGTCCTTACCACGGCCTTCAGCTACACTACCATATTTGCTGATCTTCTGACAAATCACTAGCATGCTCCCACCTCAAAGCCAGGCCGTGGGTCTTTTCTCTGCTTCTAGCATTTGTCCTGCAAGTTTTCACATTGTGCGTTCCCTCACTGCCTTTGTGTGTCTGTTCAAATGTCAGCCTTTCCAAGAAAGCATCCCTGGCTACTCCATATAAAAGCATACCTCCTTCATTTTCCATCCCCTTACCTCGCCTTATTTTTCTTCATATCTTTAAAATCATCCATATCTTATCATTGTGTTCATTGTTTCCTCTCAATAGAAATTAAACTTTTTGAGGGTAAGGACTTTGTTTTGTTGGCTACTGTTTCCACAGTGCCTGAGACAATACCTGACACAAAGTAGATGCTCAATAAAATGTGTTATTTTGATTAATGCTTCATTTTTGTCTGTGTGAAATGGACATAATAGTACCCTTATTTTGCAGTATGACTTAATCTACAGCAATTTTGAAATATCCCCTCAGACTGTCTTCCCCGCCTACGTGAGCTGCCCCGGGCCATCTTTGACAAATGTTCTCAGGGAAAGTTTGTGCTCACCATTGAGCTAAGCAAGACAAATGATGTACTACATTCCAAAGCCAGTTATCAGGAATGCTGAGATTATCCACTGTCCCTTCTCCACAGTTTTGGTAAAGGAGATTAAGAACAGCTGGGCTGTTTTAGAAACTATCATCTTGAAAGCTCTACAGACATTGTGTTGGTCTGATTTGTCTCATAAATTACCTGTTTTTTTCCCATGTGTGCATGATGGAGAAGACATATTTATTCTCAAAGGAAGAGGGCCATTTTAAAACATTCGTTTCCCCTGCAGGATGAAATTCCCCTCACTTGGCAATCACCATCCAGCTGTAATGATATTGAAACTCAGGACATTCACATTGGTTTAATACTTGCGAAAATTAAGTACATGGTTCCCAGGTGTGAGACTCATGAAAAGGTTTGCTTAATTTTGAAAGAAAAGTTCCCCTGGGAACGTACTTCCTGGTGAACAAGATCAGGTGTTGCTTAATAGATTTTAAGTAGATACAGGGTAAACCTGATCTTATATTGGGAAGTTGGCTGCTTAAGCAAACTCATTCTTCAGCTTTGGTTAGAAAGCCAGAATTTGGGTGAATAATCAGGGCTGGAAGTCACCAGCACTGAGGATCTAAGAAACCACCCACAGAGTCTTCATGCTTCCAGGCTCAGTCTCCTCAAACAAAAACTCCACTCTGTTCCCAGGCCAGAGAGCCTCTAGGGCTGGAATTGCTCAAGCCTCAGTTCACAGACATGTCACTGTACTCATTTGCTCCATAGGTATGCATTCAATTTGGTCCCATATAGGACAGTCCAAGTTAGCAGAAACTCAGGGAATTTTTAAATTGATTTTTATGGCAAAAGAACACTTGTTCATTGTGAAAAATCTGGAATGTACAGGCAAGCTCGATGAATAAAAAAGGAACTCATAATCCCAAGACCCAGGCTAAACACTGTTAACAATTTAGGGTATATCCTTCCAGCCTTTTGTCCATAAGCATGTGGGAATATATATATGGTATCCAATAAGTTTGTATTATTAGTATCATTCTTTTTTTGGCATGGGCCAGCACCGGGATTCGAACCCAGGTCTCCAGCATGGCAGGCAAGAACTCTGCCTGCTGAACCACCATGGCCTGCCCTGGATTATTTTTAACAGTGTTATTTTAGAACATTTTTTTTACTTAACATTTTCCAGATCATTTATTATTCTGCTATAGTGATTTTTTTTAAATGACTGCACAGTACTCCACCATATGGGTAGACCAAATTTTTTTATCATAAATAAACATTAGATAATGACATTTAGATATTTCTAGGTTCTGTTATAAACATAACTCTGTATGGAGCATTGTTGAACATAAATATTGTGTGCATCTCTGATTATCTACTAAGGATAAATTTGTTCAAGTAAAATCATACAAAGTGGATGAATATTTTGAAGACTTCAAAAAGGTTTTTCCAGTTTATACTCCTACCCACAGAGTTTGAACGAGTCCCTTTTCCAGTGGCGGTTGTTAGGTGCCTCTTGATAACTGGGTTTGGAAGCTCTGGGAGCCCATCCCTGAGTTCCTCTGCAACTGATGTAACTAACCTATGGGCCCCAGAAGATGCCCGAGGACAGCTGTGAGCAGAGACCACCTCTGCACCTCAGAGCCTTCTGGCCACATTTACTCATTTCTACAGCTGGGCCAGCTGAAGCATGTGGAGATCAGGAGATGTGCACGGGTCATGCAACCAGTGGTGACTCAGCCAAACCCGCCTTCGCTCCCGAGCCTTGCTCAGATCACAAGGCTGGGGGCGCTCACTTCCCTGAGGCCCATTATTTCCAAATAATTTTGAAAGTCCACTTGCACTTTAAATTTGTGGATATTAAGTTTTTGGAATGACTGCTTCATCTCCATCATTTTGCTAATTAGTGACATTAAATGTTGCATAACCCTTTTCCTTTCTAGAATCAACCAGAGTGATTTGCAGAGCTTCCCTACCCTGTATAATTTGCAATGAAACTTTGTGAAGAATGTATCTAGATACCCAAATAAGACTCTCAGACTCCAAGACATAGCTGCTGAACAACTAGACCAAAACAAAAATTCTGGTACATTTGATTCACTATGGACCCATACATAAAATTCAAGTAGCATGGTAAGGTACCAGTACACCCTCACCATCTAAGAAAGATTGAGCAAGTCTTAGGGCCTCTTCTCTATTTCGTCCATAATTCATTAAATCAGATTAAATTCAGGTGACCCATAGTCAGGTCAACCTGATAAGACAGAACCTCCTTATTCATTAAGCCAGCAAGCAACAACCACTGAAGCTATGGAGTGGGGGTGGGGGTGGGGGAGGGGGGTGGGGGTGGGGGTGGACTTGTGCCTCCAATGGTTGGCTGTCTCTGGCTCACTCCCTTGAATGGTGTTTATGAGTTCAGGGTCCTCTATGGACACTGAAGTTGTTCTGCTATTTAGTCATAGACATGGGGAGTTGAAACCCCACTACCCTCTTCACACAAAGCACCTATTTGCACAAAGGAGTAAGAGAAAGTGCAAGAGCATCAACCCACCCCCACAGCTGTGAGATGACTCCTGACTCTTTTCCTAGAAGGGGGAATCGAGTGCCTTCTCTGATAGACACAGGTGAGTCTGATGTATGAAGAAGGAAACAAAATAAACACATTGATGAGGCATATGCTTGTAGAATAACTGGTGAGTTATTTATCTGCACATATAAATACACAAACACATAACCTGGCTGATTTTAAACTGGGATTTAGGTGGGTCCTTACAGAACTGGGGAACTAGTTGCTCCTTAGGTGCCTATTTGCGTGGAGTTGGGTTTCAGGAACATTATGGTTTTCAGCTGAAGCATGATGATGGAATTTGGCAAGAAGTCCCCAGGATAGAGAGTCAAGTGGGAGAAATGAGGGTAGGGGAGAGTGGCCTGGCAGTGGGCTCCTGCCAGACCCCCAGGAGTGTTTTTGAGCTTTGAGGAAGAAAGGCTCACAACCACTTCTCCTGGGGCCCGGAACTGTTCTGATGCCCTGCAGAGCAGCCTCGGAGGAGCATTCTTTAGCGTGGAGCCTGGCAGCTCTCATGATAGGTCCTGCCAACCACGGCAGGACAGAGGTTCCTTCAGATGGTGTTGTGAGTAGACGACTCTGAGGGAGGGAAGGGGGGTATCAAGAGAGACGGAATAGAACAAAACACCACGTGTAGTGACATCCAGTAGACCGACTCATGAGTTCCTGTGAAAGAATTTAGGGGAATCCCAGAAAAGCTTAGACTTTACAAGGAGCCGGAGGGCAGGTTAGGGCAAAAGCAGGAAATCCGGTTGTAAATGTTAATGTAGTTATCACACCAGAGTCCTCCATTTACTCTTTAGCAATCCTTTATTGCTTGATGTTTAGGTAGCTTCCACTCTTTCATTACTAAATTAATATTATGATGAACATCCTGGAATATAAATCTTCATTTGTATCTCTGATTATTGTTGATTTATATACATACATAAATACATTAATATTTGTGCCAATTCACTTAAAATTTTAAAAATCAAATTCATTGAGCTGTAGATGATATAAAATACTATTCCCATACATAAGTATACAATTTGATGACTTTTGAAAAATATATATGTAACATGTAACAACCTCCCCAATCATGACATAGAATATTTCCGTCTCCCCGGAAAATTCCCTCATGCCTGTGGTGGAATGTATTATGAACTCCAATTTAGACAGGTTCTTAATCTCAATCCACATTTCTGTAAATACAGATCTCTTGAAGATGTTCTTTTAGCTAAGGTGTGGTCTAATTGAATGAAGGTGGACCTTAATCCAGGTAACTGGAATTCTTTATCAGCAGAAACGATTGAATATAGGAAGCCATGGGGAGGGGCAGGAAGCCGAAAGTCAGCGGGAATAGGATGAGAAAGGAGCGGACATCCCTCGAGAAGGCCAAGGAATGCTAGAAAAAGCCAGAACACTGCCTATCCCAGGAGGAGGCAGGCCTGCCAGTCTCCAAAAACGTGAGTCAACAAATCCCCATTGTTAAGCCAAGCTGCTGTACGGTATTTGTGATGACAGCTGAGGAAAACCAAGTCACGCCCTTTATAATTTCCTCTTCCTATTCCTTCCACTGTCCCAGGTAACCTCGGATCTAATTTCTACCACTAGACTTCAATTTTGTCTATTTTAAACCTTCATCGAAATGGAATTTTACCACATATACTCTTTTATACTTAGATTATTATGCTTAGACCAGTGCATTTGAGATTTATTCATATTGTAGCTATCAGTAATTTGTTCCTTTCTATTGCTAAGATTTCCATTGTATGGATATATCACAATTTGTTTAGCCATTTATCTGTTGATAGTGATCTGGGTTGTTTTCAGTTTTGGGCTAATACAAATTAGGCTGCTATGACTATTTGCCTACCAGTCTTTCTGTAGACACGTGATTTTCTTCATCATGGGTAGATGCCTGAGTGTGGAACTGCTGGGTGATATGGTGTTAATGTTTCACATTTAAGAATCTACCAAAATATTTTTCCCAAGTTACTGTGCCATTTTATTCTCCTACCAATAAAAGTTCCAGTCATTCTACATCCTTACCAATACTTGGGATTGTTGGCTTCTTGTTTTTAATTTATTTTAACCATTTTAAAGGGCGTGAGATATAATTGTGGAATTAATTTTCATTTCCCTTATGACTCATGGCGTTGGGCATCTTTTCATGTGCTAATTAGCCATCATATGTCTTCTTTTGTGAACTTTCTGTTCACATTTTGCCCATTTTTATTTGTGTTGCTTGTCCTTTTACTATTGAGTTATGAGTTCTTTATATATTCTGGATGCAAGTTCTTTTCCTATATGTGCATTGAAAATATTTTCCCCAGTCTATGGCTTGCCTTTAATTTTCTTTCTTTGAAGAGCAGAGGGTTTTAATTTGATAAAACCCAATTTATCATTTTTTTCTTTTCCAAATAGTAAAATATTTGTGAATGGCATGAAATAGAGATATCCATTTGTTTTTAAGTTTCTAGATAGTTTAGTGTTTACAACATGGCCAATTTATAGACATTTAATGAGCAGAGGACAAAAGAAAAAAAACCCGACAACAGCAACAAAAAACATCCCCCCAAATAAAAAACAAAAAACAAAGACTACTTTTCTTTCAAAAGCTTAACTACAAAACAGTTCATCTTGAAGTTTAGCAAACATTTTCCAAAGCAGAAGACGCCATAAGAATATCCTTGCCCTGTATCCACGTTGCCATGCATTTACGTCCTTGAGAAAGACTCTCTGGAAGGTTGTTAGTTTTTCTTTTCCTGCCCGTGGCCTCCTTCACATGAGGGGAATTAAAACCCCTGCTGTTTCAGGAGTCTGCTTCTGTGACTGAGGTTTTGGACAGCAAAGTAGCTATAGGCTAAAAAAAAAATCATAGGCATCTATTAGAAAATACTGTTGCATGGTAGTTTTGAAAATAATGTAGAATCACGCAGAAAAGCGATCCTCTAAATCGTTTGTGTGGGACGAAAGCATGGGGCTCACCTAGGCCTTGCTAATGCATAGGCATATTGAAGACCTACGCATAAGGAATGCCACAAGGGTGCACTGGTAGAAACCATCCTCACCGGCCACTTATACTGCAGGCTCACCATTAGCAAATGGAAGGGACACTGCCTTTGGTGTTAGAGGGCTTGAGTTTGAATCCAGCTTTTTTTTGTTTGACTTTCAGGAAATGTCGCCTTGAGGGTCTGTTTCTTTCTTATAAAATTAGGGTACTATCTTTCATGGCTGTTGTAATAATTAAATGAGATACGTGTGGAAGCACCTAACACAGGGTTCTGCATTATCTACATAGGATAGATACTCAATAAATGTATACTGGCTGTAAATGAGTTTGATATTCAAGGTTGCTATTTAAATCAAAAAATTATATTAAGTGACCACAGGCCATTAGTGCCTCATCATCTCAAGGTAGTTTCTCAGACTTGCTTGTTACTTCTCTGGGACCCTATGGGAATATACCACAAGACAGTCACTCAGAAAATATCAAAGGCACATGATATTCTCAAAGTAGTTTCCATCTCATGGGTGGAGTGTCTTAGCTAAGGCAGCCAGAATGGATTATGTTGGCTAGGTGCCAACATAGCCCGGGAGGGGAGAGAAGGCCAGAAAGGGCATATTAATGAGGAAGAAGCTGAGTACAAAGTCACAAAGTCAGTGTTTTCTTTTTTCACATTTAGCCTTTATCTCAAATCATTTATGTTTCAACAGACCTTTCTAGGTTGCAATAGGCCTTGCAATCTGCTGGATGCTATAGACAACTCAGAAACCAATCCCCATACTCTCCAGTGAGTAGGGCATCTGATATAAGATAGTCATTCAGGGCCAATATTATTGGTAGACATCATGAGCATTTCAGGAATTCTAAAAGAAGATACATGTGTAACTGGGGTTGGGAGACTGGAGGTAATGTAGAGGAAGTGATTATGTATGACATGATTTCAGCAGTGAAGGCTTTGCCCCCTGAGACCTTGACCCACTGCTCTCAGACATAGCTTATGAGGTTGTCTTCTCTAAGACCGATTTATCTTCCAAGAGGCTCTCTCATCTCTCCGACGAACTAATTCCTGGTAGTTACTTGGTCAATCCATCCCGTAAACACATTGACACTTTCAAATTAGATATCGTTGAGAGCAGCAGCTGGACTCCTTACCTTGTAAGTACAACTAAGCAAGTAGTATCCAATACAGTCATGAACTCCTTAAAGAGCCATCTAGCAGGGTTGGGGTGGGCGTTGTAGTGGAGTCATAGTGAGGATCATAGTGGGGTTTGGGGATAAGAACATATGAAGAAGAATGAGAAAAATATAGGAAGAAGAATAGAGAAAATGGTGAAGGTGAATGTGAAGAGATGGTCAACTACAGATTAGGAGAGCACTTCCCAGACAAGGGAGAGTGAAAGCAATCCCCACTCCTCCCAGGTGGAGACCTCCAAATTGCCCACGTTAAGGTGGCATTTGGTTGACTAGCCCTGGCCTATCAAGTATTTTCTTAATTGCTTGTACAGTTCACTGCTCTGACCCTATTTCCCTTTGCTGGTGTCTGTGCTTGCTTGTAGAATTAGAACAGGATTCTACAGAATAAGGATAGAGGGAGAATAGCAGCATGGGCAATGGTATAACATTGAGATTAAACATGGCTTTGGTTGAGGGATCAGTTTTATTGACTGGAAAGATCTATAGAAAGAAATGATGGAAAATCCATTCATTAGACAAATATTTGCTGAGAACCTACACTATACACCCAGTAGGTGGTAGAGCTATTCATGGAGAAGAAATGACTGGAGACCCTGAAAAGGGAGGGGAGCATATGTCAAAAAATGATGGCTAGTTTTAAAAAAAATTGAACATATTTCCCTCTGAAATTCAGTGGTAAAGATGAGAAAATAGATATTGAGAAATCAATAATCCCAAGTAAATATTGGAGAGCAATTTGTTAAAACTTGTATTGAGAATTTACAACTTGTTAGGAAGTTTGCTATGAGTTGTACAGGGGCTGTGTGTTGTAGGAGAGACATGAACAAGCCAACACTGAATAAAACATAATCCCAGCACTCCAGGAGTACACATTCTAATGGGAGAACAGATAAAAGAAAGCAATGAAATTGCAGTATTATAAAGGCCATAATAGAAATATGAATCCACCCAGATATCCCCACCCCATGTGTTAGGATCTTAGATTTTCCCAACCAGGACCCTGAACTTGGCATAACAGACTTAGCTCTGGGTGGGAATTTAACCAACTTTGAAGTTCCCTCCCTCTAATTATCAGGTCTTGGGCCTTTTCTCTATTTGTGGCTGAAGGCGATGAAGGCTTTTACATGCAATCAAGGAACTTCCTGGCTTTCACATTTTTTTTTTTTTTGCATGGGCAAGCTCCAGGAATCGAACCCAGGTCTCCAGGATGGCAGGCAAGAATTCTGCCATGGAGCCACCACCACACTATGCTGGCTTTCACATTTAGCTTTCAATGGCCTTACTACTCAATTTTGGTTATGTTTCTGAACTTCCAGCAATAACCATCAAATATCATTATCCATATAGCTACTACTTCCCCCATGTCTCAAATGCCCCACCTCCACTAGTGCATTCTTTTTTTTTTTTTTTAAATTTTTTTATTAATCAAAAAAAAGAAAAGAAATTAACACAACATTTAGAAATCATTCCATTCTACAAATGCACTCAGTAATTCTTAGTATCATCACATAGATGTATGATCATCATTTCTTAGTACATTTGCATCGATTTAGGAAAAGAACTAGCAAAACAGCAGAAAAAGATATAGAATGTTAATATAGAGAAGAGAATTAAAATAATAATACTAATAATATATATATATATAAAAAGGAAAAAGAAAAAAAACAAAAACAAAAGATACAAACACACAAACAAACAAACAAAAAACCATATTTCAGGTGCAGCTTCATTCAGTGTTCCAACCTAGTTACATTACACTTAGGTATTATTGTGCTGTCCATTTTTGAGTTTTTGTATCTAGTCCTGTTGCACAGTCTGTATCCCTTCAGCTCCAATTACCCATTATCTTACCCTGTTTCTAACTCCTGCTGGTCTCTGCTTCCAATGATATATTCCAAGCTGATTCTCGAATGTCGGTTCACATCAGTGGGACCTTACAGTATTTGTCCTTTAGTTTTGGGCTAGACTCACTCAGCATAATGTTCTCTAGGTCCATCCATGTTATGACATGCTTCATAAGTTTAGTCTGTCTTAAAGCTGCATAATATTCCATCGTAGGTATATGCCACAGTTTGTTTAGCCACTCGTCTGTTGATGAACATTTTGGCTGTTTCCAGCTCTTTGCAATTGTAGATAATGCTGCTATAAACACTGGTGTGCAAATGTCCGTCTGTGTCTTTGCCCTTAAGTCCCTTGAGTAGATACCTAGCAGTGGTATTGCTGGGTCGTAATCCATTCTGCCATTCTATGTCTTTTGATTGGGAAATTCAGTCCATTAACTTTTAGTATTATTACTGTTTGGATAATATTTTCCTCTACCATTTTGGCTTTTGTATTATATATATCATATCTGATTTTCCTTCTTTCTACACTTTACTCCATACCTCTCTCTTCTGTCTTTTCGTATCTGACTCTAGTGCTCCCTTTAGTATTTCTTGCAGAGCTGGTCTCTTGGTCACAAATTCTCTCAGTGACTTTTTGTCTATAAATGTTTTAATTTCTCCTTCATTTTTGAAGGACAATTTTGCTGGATATAGGAGTCTTGGTTGGCAGTTTTTCTCTTTTAGTAATTTAAATATATCATCCCACTGTCTTCTAGCTTCCATGGTTTCTGCTGAGAAATCTACACATAGTCTTATTGGGTTTCCCTTGTATGTGACAGATTGTTTTTCTCTTGCTGCTTTCAAGATCCTCTCTTTCTCTTTGACCTCTGACATTCTAACTAGTAAGTGTCTTGGAGAACGCCTATTTGGGTCTATTCTCTTTGGGGTGCGCTGCACTTCTTGGATCTGCAAATTTAGGTCTTTCATAAGAGTTGGGAAATTTTCAGTGATAATTTCTTCCATTAGTTTTTCTCCTCCTTTTCCCTTCTCTTCTCCTTCTGGGACACCCACAACACGTATATTTGTGCGCTTCATATTGTCATTCAGTTCCCTGATCCCCTGCTCAAGTTTTTCCATTCTTTTCCCTATAGTTTCTGTTTCTTTTTGGGATTCAGATGTTCCATCCTCCAGTTCACTATTTGTAGCTTCTGTCTCTTTAGATCTACCATTGTAGGTATCCATTGTTTTTTCCATTTTTTCTTCTTTGTCCTTCACTCCCATAAGTTCTGTGATTTGTTTTTTCAGATTTTCTATTTCTTCTTTTTGTTCAGCCCATGTCTTCTTCATGTCCTCCCTCAATTTATTGATTTGGTTTTTGAAGAGTTTTTCTATTTCTGTTCGTATATTCAGCATTAGTTGTCTCAGCTCCTGTATCTCATTTGAACTATTGGTTTGTTCCTTTGACTGGGCCATATCTTCAATTTTCCGCGCGTCATCCATTATTTTCTGCTGGTGTCTGGGCATTTGATCAGATTTCCCTGGGTGTGGGACCCAGCTGGTTGAAAGCTTTTTCTGTGAAATCTCTGGGCTCTGTTTTTCTTTTCCTGCCCAGTAGGTGGCGCTCGTGGCGCTCGTCTGTCTGCACGGCAGTCGGCCCGGGAAACCGCGCGTGGAGGCGGGGGTCGCTGGCCGCCACGGCTTGGGAGAGTGCTGGTCCCAATTGCCCAGCTGGCCCGAAACGCCAAGCGTGATGGGAGGGCCCCGCTATCCAATGTTCCTAGTCAGACCGGGGAGCCACGTGCGTGGAGGGGACCCCAGTCGCCAGCCGCCCCGGCCGGGAAAACGCGCGCCCCTCGGGTATCTCACCGCAGCAGATTTTCCCTGCCCGTTCAGCTGTTCCAGAATGGGGTACGCTGTCTTTTTGGTCTCTGTCGTGACTCCGGGAGCTGTTTCGTATTGTTTCTGTTTCTTTAGTTGCTTTTCTGGAGGAGGAACTAAGACCCGCGCGTCTTACTAAGCCGCCATCTTCTCCGGAAGTCTAGTGCATTCTTTTTGAAAGGTCATCTTACCAATGCCCCAGTGGTAAGAGCTGTAACCATTGGACTGTCACCTTCTGCCAGAGACTATCTGTGACCCACTTTCTACCAGCAATGGTATCCTCATTACAAGCCTGGCAGTGAAACCGAACTTATTGCCTATATTCTGGAACCACTCCTAGTGTGGGTTCTCTGGAAACAGACACCCAACAAAGTTTGGAGTCACAGAATTTTTGAATTGCCCTGCTCTTACAGATCAGTTGAAGTTCATAGTGTAAATTTGCAGAAGGCCGGTCATGTAAGAGTTTGACTCTTATCCTACAGTCTCATATTGTCAAGAGTAGGTCCAGAGAACTCAGTGGTTGCAGACCAGGGTTTTGGGTTGGAATGTAGACAGGGAAAAATTCCAAATGGGAGGAGGAATCTAGGGTGATAGGGACTCGCAGAGACCAAGCTGGATGGTCCAATAAGTGTAGCGAGAAGGTCTTCCATGTACTAGTGTGGTAGAAAGAGTTGAAAAAATAATTGCAGCCATGTAAGGGTATGAAGAAAATTTTTAGTTCAAATGAGTAAGTGAAAGAGAGAATTGATGAGGAGGTTGCAATAGAAAGATGAAATGACCAATTTGCAACCTTCACGGGGAAATCCTCTTTGAAGAGACCCAGAAAATATCTGCAGGTGGGAAGTTTTATGGGCCTGAGATGAAGGCTGGCAAATCCATTTAAGGCAAGCAGATGTGAGGCAGAGGTGATGATTGTTGACATTAGAGACTTTAGCGGAGGCTGCAATAATCAGATTTGAATTTTAGATTCTGCCAAATAGCAAAATAATAGATTCCATATCTGCCCACTAGGAATTTATAATCTGAAACCCCTGAGAGAAGACGAAAAACCAATTTCCTCATTCCTGGAGGAAGGATCTCACTTCCCCACCCCCACCCCCCAAACTGAAAGGAACGAGAAGAACGTTTTGGTGGTATCAAGTCTAAAATGTTAAAGTATGTTGAAATCTACTTTGGTGGTCTGAGTGAGGGTCAGAACCCATTTTTAAAAACAGACGTCTAATGGCTTCTTCCTCTTTTACTTTCTGCCATAGGGTCGGCTAGGCAAGAGAAATGACTCATTCACACATTTAGCACCAGTGACCTTACTCATTCAGAAACTTCTTAACTACCTCACCCTAACTTACTCTACTTTAACTAACAATATTCTCCAGCTTTAGTGATCAGCATTATGCCTCTCACACATGTGATGGATTTTATGGTTTATATTAGAAGTAGGCTTGTTGTATTAATTCCCATTTTAGTGATGTGGAAGTTGAGCTAGGTGAATCACCTTCGGCTAGACATTGATTAGCTCTTTCTATTATCACCAAAAACAGCAAACATTAAAATAGACAGTCGAGTTGATAGTTTGAGATCTGGACCTAATAACCTCATAGAAATGACCACTATTGGATTTGAAGAAGTGGTAGCATGTCTATTAATGAGCAATTTCTGTCCTGGAATGATTCCTTATTCAACTTTATATTTCCTCTGACAGCAAAGAGCTTGGTAATAGGTGTTCAAGAAAGATGTTTGTTGAATGAATGAATGAATGAATGAATGGAATACCTTAACTATCAATTTTCTGTAGTCACTGTCTTTTCTGAGAGGAATATAATAAAATTCATGCTTTGTAGCTAAGGCAAACCTTTTGTTATCAGCGGTGAAGTGTTCTCAAATGCAAATATCAAGGATAAGGAGATATAATGCATTGTAGACTCTTCAGTGTCCTTGGTCTTACTTGCTCCACTGTTCAGTATTTGATGCTAATATCCATGTGATTTCTGGGACAGCAACGGGGGAGTAAATCCGGACTACAAACAGTCCTCCAACTTCCAGGGCTTGGGTTGCCCAAAGCCTTACATTTTCAAATTTATCATCTGAACCACAGAAGCTTCAATTGAGGCCCCTGTGATGCTGGTCAAGGTGGAGAATGTTAGTGAATCCCAGAAAAGTCAAATTCAACCACTAGATAATCAGTGACACATCTACAAGAAAGTCATTTGGGGGTTACAAAATATAAGCTGTAGGCTTCATCTTGAGGTGTTTGTAATCTATCTGGGCAGGAGAAGACATAAAAAGTGTGAAAGGTGCCAATAAATGGTATAGATAGCAATTCAAGCTAATACATACTTGTCACCGGGCAATATGTGATTATGCAGCATACATCTCACACACATACACACGAACGCTCCGTCTTGATTTCTACCAGAAGTCCAAATTTCTTCGAGTATCCACTCCTCCCAGGGGATTCAGGAGAAGATGAGGCTCCCTCCAGGTCCAGGCTGAGTTCCTAATAGTACAAGACAAATGACACATGGACCACTGCTACTATTATTGGTCCAGCAGTGGGCATATAACCAATCACTCTGAAGGGAAAGACCGAGAGACACTACTTGGGGAGGGGCTTCTTGTTCTCTCCTACTTGAGATGTACAATGAAAAGTGTGGTCCTAGCTGTTTTGGCGGCCATCTAATGACCACACGCACGCACACACACGCGCGCGCGCACACACACACACACACACACACACAAACAGACTTAGGAAGGCAGAGTAGAGAAAACTTGGGTCTCTAATGACACAGTTGAGTCCCTGAATCAACCTTGGACTCCGCCCTAACCCAGGCCCTGCTGATCCATGAGATGATGAATGTCCTGGCTTGGTGGGGGATTTGTTTCCAGTAGGATCTCAACGGAGACAATGACCAATTGCCAAATGTGTGGCGGATAATAATTACTGTGAGAGCTCAGCACGAGGAGAGTTCACATCAGGCTAAAAGTGGTCAGGACAGCATTCAGAGAGACAGAGACTTCAAGAATGAAGAGAATCTGTACAGACAGAGGAGGAGAGTAAGGAATTCCAGGCAAAACCCCGAAAGACGGAGTTGGAGGAGTAATAAAAGAGAGGGCACGTCTAGAAAGGGTAGGTCAGAGCTGATTTTAGAAGACCTTTAAGATGAAGTGAAAGTACCTGGAACCTTACTCTTTCCTCACTTAGGCCTCAGTGAAGAGTTTTGAACAAGCAGATTGTCTGTCCCTGCCAGCAGAGTTGAACATCTGAAGCCAGGTGCACTTTCCACAGCCTGATATACCAGCTGGTGCATAAAAACAAGTTCCCAACATTAGTGGATATTTTAAGCATACGGCCCCCACCACTGCCCCTTCACCCCAACCTGTCCACACTTTGATCTCATCTTTCTCTCCCCACTTTCATTGGCTCTGTGATCCTGACTTTGACCCCACATTTTTGACTTCTCCAGAACAGTCTCTCATTCTGCTCGCCCGATGATTTAGTCCTCGCTTCCTCTCCCTCATGAACTCTGGGTTAATATGTTTCTCTGCAGTGAAGCCCCACTGTTTTCTTCTTGAACGCCTTACTTCCTCAGAGGCCAGTTCCCCATGTCAGGAACAGAGGAGAGAAGCACAGGAGAGATTCACATGAGAAATATGCAGAAATAATACAAACGTGCTGTGCCCTACAGTTAGAACAAAGGTGGTTATAAGCAAAGTTACACAAGGAGTTATAAATACAAATAAATTAGAAGTTGACAAGAAAAATACAAACAACAAAATTGAAAAATGAGCAAGTTAACCAAAAGGAAAGGATGCTCAAAGTCACTAATATTTAGGGGAATGCAAATTAAAGAAGCAATGAAATGTTACTTTTCAAATATCGATCACTCCGCCAAACAATCAAAAAAACACCTGTTGGTGGAGGCATGGGGGAAATTGTGCCCTTAAGCATTACTCAAAGAAATATGAAGATTTACAGCCTTATTTGGAGAGGACAAAAATAGCAATCTATCTTACTTCCATAATATCTGCGCTCAGTAGGCTATAAACATACCAGGATGGACAACTTATGATCTATTGTAAGCAGTTCCTTTTTTATAGGAATTCCCTGACTTTTATAAGGTAGTCTTTGTTTTACCACTTGAGTGACAGCCAGAAAAGCCTAGACTCTCTTTCATAAGAATGCCTATCAAATATTTTAGGAAAGATAATATATTCCCTCTTGATATTACCTTCTCCAAGTATGTGGATCCTTCGATGAGATTTCAACTTGATTTTTCTTTCTTTCTTTCTTTTTTTTTTTATTTTCTACAGGGGTGGTGGCATATGGACCAGGAATCCAACCTGGGTCTCCTGTTCAACTTGATTTTGAGGTTCCATTAGATTGGATAGTCCTTTAAAAATACATGTATCTGGTCTGCCTTTATCTCTTTAAAGTTTGGTACTCAAAGTTAAATGCAATACCATAGATGTGGTCTGACACATTGTGAACCATTCAAGATTCTGTACTTCTGTTAGTGCAAATAAGATCAAGTTTTGATTATCAAATAATGCTGTTGGCTCTTACTGAACTACTGTCAACAAAGACCACTGTTTTCTTTTTACTTATCACTGAAAAGTGTGCTCTCTTTCTGTTTCTCTTACACACACACACACACACACACACACACACACACACACGCACATGCACATGCACATGCTCTTCATGAAGCATTGGCTTTTCAGATGCAAATGGCATTATGGAACTATCTTTGGAGAAAGACTGACCTGAGTTTGAATCTTGGCTCTATTGCATTCTGTGTGACTGGGACTGTTTATTAATTTGTCTAACATTGGTTTTCTTAACAGTAAAATAAGAATTCTAACTTGCAGAGTTCTTTTAACAATTAAAAATAATTTATATAAAGTCTAATCCATACAAGACACAGTAACAATAGCCCTTTCTTCCTTTGATAAATTCTTTTGTTAATATACAAATTTAATGCCACTGTAGATCCAGCTCATTGTACCAACATTCACAGGCCATTGGGAATTGAGATAATAGCTTCCTTGAGTTCATTCTTCACCCTTGCTTCCTGTCAATTTTCACCACTCATCTCCTCTTGTCCACCAGTCTGTACCCTTTGCATAAGGTCAGCAGCCATTCATTCTTCCATCTGAGTATCGTTTGCTCCAGTAGTCATTTGGTTACTTGGCAGATTCTACCTTCTTTCTTGATGTCAGAACTTTAATTTCTTGCCACCGTTATTTTATTTTTTCACAACTCCACAAAAATCAGCAACAGTGGATTTTGTGATCTTATAAGGGAGGAGAATTGGGTGCATTTTGGGCATTTAAGGGAATCAGACAATTTTCTCCCCAAATTCCCATCAATTTCACTTTTACCGAGACATTCTTCCTTGTTAAAGTAGAAGCTCCCCTGTCTCTCCCTCCATTTACTGATTGATGATTCTGTCAGTAAAGCAAGATGAGAGTTTGTCAGATGCTCTACTTTTAGCCAAATAAGATTCTCTTCAGATGTCCTCCCAGTTGAGTAGGCTTCTAGGGGGTGTTGAGATCTAGGTCAGGAAAGTATCCTTTTGACTAGCTGGCCTGGAGTATGTTTTCCCTAAAGCCACCCATGTCCCCATCTGGAGGTCTCATCCTCTCATCCTCTACACAGGAGCATGGCTTCCTGACATGTTGCTAAACTTCATCCCTTCCTACCAGGTCAGTTCTTTCTTCAGTCTGTTGACCCTGGAACTTTTCACTATCCTAATCATCTCCCTTCATGTTCCCAGTTCCCTCTTTAGTCAGCTTAAATTCCATTATTAGAATAACTCATAAACATTTTAAATCTCTTGCTCATTTTTCTCTTCATCAAAGTTAGCTGGTTAAATTCTGGTCCTGATGTTCTATGCTGTGCTAAATCTCTGACTCTGAACATTGCTAACATTGCTTGGGAAAATAATTGCAGACCCACATTGATTAGTCTCACTTTAATGACCGCAAACCTCAAATGGACACACAGCACTGCCTGCCACTTCTACTTCATTTTCTAGTGGTTGTTTTCCCACTCTCCTAGTGGACTTTTTCACATACTTCCTTACCCCTCAATACCCCTCACACTTCCCTTTCACTGACCTTCTTCGTATGAATGTCCCTACTGTCCCCTTGTGCTTGTGGTTGCCTCTGCCTTGAGCCCCCCACACTCCTCTTTAACTTCATGATTCACTTCTTCATTTTATTCATGCCTTTGTTTAGTCCTGCCCTAATCACCTTATCTACTAGGGTACTAGGGCATCCTCCATCACTAACTCTCTATTCTCTTTTCATCCATAGTATTTTTCTCTACCTTAGATTGTTTTATATACATCTATATTTTTTTAATTTTCATTTTCAGAATTACCACGTACATGCTCATAACTCTTTTTGGGTGCTCCATCACATTCCTGTCCATAAAATCTACACTAGCAGGTTTGGATATCTGCCCCTGAGCCCTCCATCCTGATGCTCCAATTGTACAGATTGCTCCCAAGTTCAGTTACAAGACTTTTGTTAGCCCTTCTTCTAGGTTGAATCCACTCTTTTCCAGATGTTTTTCTCCTTCTTAGTTTATTCGTTCCTTGGGCTAGAGCCTGCCATCTGGGAAGCAGGACCACAGAGCCTAGAGCCACAGGGAAAGGAAGCCCAAATTTCCCAGGTGGGTCACTGGCGTGATGGTGAGCAGGGACACTCCTGCTTCCCCCTCTGTTACTCTGAACCATGTGTTCTACCTAGAGAGGGCACAGCAGCATTACAGCAGCTGTTCTCAACAAGGCCTCACCAAGCTGACTAAGCCTAGTGCCCTAAGGCATCCATGTATAGAATGGATGACAAGGGGTTCTGGACCACCTGCTCATGCAGCTCAGGCTTGTCCTCTTCGGCTTTGCTTGTGCCTTACCCTGGATGCTCTATTCCCATCTTATGGTGGATTGTAGCTGGGTCCACCTGACTTTATGTCTTTGTATGTCTGTTAGGACCCAGATCATGATGGTGGTTCTGGTCAATTGTTCAGTTGGTATGTCGTCGTGAGGTGTTTTCTCTCTGCCAGGATTCGGTAGCAGACAAGTTGCTATTTTTCAAATGGTGTATAATTCTCTGCTGTATATGGTAAGCTGCTGCTCTTGATCTCTTGGGGTCTATCTTGTGCTTCACCTATTGGTCTTGCTTTAAGTACTACATGACATCTTTTCTTATCCTGGATACCTCTGATATACTAAGGACCTGCTGACTCATATGCCCAAACAGCAGATGACCTGTAGGATGTTCTAAAGCATAAGTTATATTCAGGTCTCTTAATTGGCTAAAACCTCCAATGTCTTCCCTTTGCACTTAGAAGAATATTCAAATTCTTTGGCATTACTTTCAAATAACTACATGATATAGCCCTCTCTAGCTCTCCCACCTTATTTCCCCCCTCATTTCCCTCACTTACTGTTCTAATTTGCTAGCTGCCAGAAAACAATATACAAGAAACAGAATGGCTTTTAAAAAGGGAAATTTAATAAGTTGCTAGTTTACAGTTCTAAGGCCCAGAAAATGTCCCAATTAAAACAAGTCTATAGAAATGTCCAATCAAAGGCATCCAGGGAAAGATACCTTGGTTCAAGAAGGCTGATGAAGTTCAGGGTTTCTTTCTCAAATGAGAAGGCACATGACAAACACAGTCAGGGTTTCTCTCTCAGCTGGAAGGGCACATGGCGAACATGGCATCATCTGCTAGCTTTCTCTCCTGGCTTCCAGTTTCATGAAGCTCCCCAGGAGGCGTTTTTCTTCTTCATCTCCAAAGCGCTGGCTGTGGACTCTCTGCTTCATGGTGCTGCAGCATTCTCTGAATTTCCAAAATGTTTCCTCTTCTATAGGACTCCAGAAACTTATCAAGATCCACCCAAATGTATAGAGACATGTTGTCACCTAATCCAGCTCAACAACCACTCTTGATTAAATCATATCTCCAGGGAGATGATCTGATTACAGATTCAAACATACAGTATTGAATAGGGATTATTCTGCCTTTATGAAATGGGATTTTGATTAAAACATGGCTTTTCTAGGGGACGTACATTCTTTCAAACCAGCACATGTATCATGCTCTACCTGGTTTACTTTCTGTTTGAAACCTGCCAGGCAGGGTCCCCCCTTGGGGCCATTGCTTGTGTTGTTCCCTTTACCTGGGTCACCCTGCCCACCCCCCTCCTTCACGTGTGGAGCCATCTCATAATTCAGGAATCAATTGTTATTGATTCATGTTAAATCTTCAGTTAAGCCCTTCTGGACCCTTCCCCATTTAAGACTGACTGCCCACCTCCCCTCATCTTCACTGTCAGTCTATCTTATCACTCCTGTATTGATTTCTATGACACAGATCATCATCTGAAGTGTTCTCATTTATTTAATTGCTGTCCAATTTATATGTTGTTTTTCCCTCTCCCATTTTTCAGAAAGCTCCCTCAACAAAGGGCTCCTGTCTCTCTTTCAGTGCTGTACCTCCATCACCCAAACAGAGAAGGCACCCAATTCATGTTTCTTAATGAATGAGTCAAAAAGCTACCCCTTCACCCCTTTCTTAATCTCCAGCCAATTTTATTGCTATGTGTGAAATTAAAACCAATGATGTGTTTATGGCTCAGCTGTAGGATTTTCTAAACAAGCCACCCTCTACTCATCTCCTCCCACTCCCTGAATTCCCCTCCCCCTCTCCCCATCCCTTTAGCCACCACCCCGCCCCCAACACACCTTAGTCAGTTTTCAGTAAGAGTGACCCCTGGAAGTCTGGAGAACATCACCGCCTACCTCTTCTTTTTTTGGTAGGCTGTATGGCAGTCACATTTCAGTATTTGTGAGTATCCCATCATTGCAGCACCATTTGTTAAAATTTTTTATTGTTTATTTTTTGTTTGTATTTTTGGGAAGTGCATGGACCTGGAATCGAACCCGAGTCTCCTGCATGGCAGGCGAGAATTCTACCACTGAACTTCCCTCACACCCCCACTTATCACCTCCTGCTTCTTAAACCCAGTCAATGCAAACCACTCTGGGATCAATTTTTTGGGAGGTGCCTGGTCCGGTAATCAAACCCGGGTCTCCCGTATGAAAGGTGCGTATTCTACCACTGAACCACCCATGGGATTGATTTTATAATCTATTGCCTCCTGGCCTCTTGCTTTATCCCCCACCTGAGTGGTACACTTGCTTTGACATTTCCTCAAGCCCAGGGATGGAGGATCAAATACTCACCTAAACAACTCCTGCTCCCCTGGCGAATTCCCTGTGCTTTGTATGCTGATATTAAAGGCTGTTCCCTGCTCCCACTTACAACTCACAATGCCCTTCCTTACTCTGTTTCTTCTTTCCATGTTCCTACCTGCCGCCCTCCACAGTAACTGTTTTCCCAGGTTCATCTGACTTCTTCTCCTTCCCAACTACATTGAGTTAAAAGCCTCTGATTGGGTCAGGTTAACCTCTAGCCAGATACATTCTTTTCTGTTTGTATGAAATGTGAACCGCCCATGGCCAAAAACCCAGGATTCCAGCATCTTATGCCAATCTACCCCAAATCCAAATCCAGGTTGTCAGCACTATCTGTGCAACTAGCCATTGCTCTCCCAGCTCTCTCTTTCATCTCAAACCCAGATTCTCAGTAGATTAAGTGATAAAAACCACACCTGTGCTGAAGTCCTTTGTTTTATTTTTATTCAAGTGTTTATATTCTCTAAAGACACATTCCAGAGCTCCTCTGATTTTCTCTGTTTTTAGACCAAAATGCTGCCTCTCTGTTTTCTCTTAACACCTATGTTGCCAGTGAACAAGTCTGGACTTGAAGGTCTCTTTACAATAAGTTCAGATTTAGGTAAAAAATGTATTTGTCCCCATATTTCCATTTACCACTGAGATCTTTCATTCAAATATAGCAGAACTGTTTATGCCTTAAAATACAATTCTTCTTTGGGTGTTAATCCTAGAGTCAAGAAATCTGTATGCCCTGCACAAAGGAGAATAAGCAGGTGAAAACATAAAGGAGATGATAGCTGAAAAGTGAACCCAGTTCCTAAGTGTGCTGGTTTGAAAGTGTTATGTACCCCAGAAAAGCCATGTCCTTTAATCCTGATTTAATATTGTAGAGTGGGAGCTTTTGATTGAATTGTTTCCATGGAGATGTGACTCAACCAGTTGTGGATGTGGCCTTTTGATTAGGTGGAGACGTGACCTGCCCATTTAAGGTATGCCTTGATTAGTTTATTGCAGTCCTTTAAAAGGGGAAACATTTTGAAGAGAGCTCAGAGATGAAGATTCGCAGACATTTGAAGGTGCCTGAAGTGCTGATAGAGAGAGAAAACACCTAGACATGGACATTTGGAGATGCAGAGCCCAGCAGACATCACCATGTACCTTCCCATGAGATGCTGAGCAAACCAGAACCCAGAGTTGTGTCCTAGAGATGCTACACGAAGACCCACAGAAGTTAAGAGAGGAAACCACTGGCATCAGAAGCTGGAAGCAAAGGAACCAGGAACAAGGACCACAGATGCCAACCATGCGCCTCCACATATGACAGACATCGGCCTTTCTTGTATCAAGTTATCTTTCTCTGGATGCTTTAGTTTGGATATTTTTTTTTGGCCTTAGAACTGTAAACTTGTAACTTATACAAATTAAACTTGTAACTAATACACTAGGCAAGAACTATGAGTCTCATGGCTATCAAAGAACTTCTAAAATGTTCAAGTGTACAAGGAGGAATCAATGAGGTCACTTTATGTTGTTGTTTGTTTGTTTTTTTACCTTGTATTGAGTACCATTAACTTTGTAGAATAATTTATCCCAGAATAAACATTTTGGTTGGAATAACTCCCACATATAAGTTATAGACACTATATTAAACAATGATAATACTGGGAAATGATAATATCAAACTCTTTTCTAAATAGATTAGTCTGTTTATTTACATGATTATGAATGCCCCTAAAGGTTCGAGCTGCAAAGCTATAGCATGAAGCACTTGAAGAACTAAGTAATTCAAAACAGCCACCACCAAGAGACTAGAATCCAGAGGCACTGCAGATTTCAGAATCAGACCTAGGTTTAAATATCAGTTCTATCACTTACTAGCTCCGTGACATTATTTAATCTTCCTGAACTTGACGGTACACATTCGTAAAAATGGGAATGAAGACTCCTTTCTGGGTTGTTCTGAGGATTTAATGATATAATAAGCAGGAAAACGCCAGTACAGATTATGACACTTGACTACTCGGGTCATGAAGTTGACTCTTCTTCCTACCAGAGGACCATCCCAAACAGTACAGTGATAGTCCCCACATAAATATTAGACATTCAACCTATGACCCTTAAAAAGAAGTTGGAAATAATTTTGTTCCACCTCCTTAAAAAGCTGCCAGTGAGAACAACATCCTTGTAAAGCTTACTCAAAACTTTGAGGAAAGGGAAACCTCAAATTTTTGCTGTCAGAGGATGCTTAGTGTTGTTATAGAGGAAGTGCTATGGTGTCTGTTTCGCTCCAATGGGAATTCCAGTGCAGACTTCAAACCAGAAAACTCTTACTTCTATCAAAAAGTATTTACATAGAAACAGAGCACCAGAAGTAGCTAAATTAAAACTCAATGACATCATTGTTTAAGTGATGAAGACCTGAACTTTGATATCAAATCTCACCCCATGTCCTTAATTAGCTGTAGGCAATGTTTAAATATTGAGTAAAATGTAAGACTATGGTTCTCATTTCAAACCTTATTTCCAATGGCTCAGTCATCCTCATTAAAGCATTTTGTCATTCCCATGAACTTGAACGAACTCCCCAAGTTAAGGAAGGGGAAAACCTCAGGAAAAGCAAACCCATGGCCAGTGTGCCTTAACTCTACCTCCTATCCCCACATCAGACACCACACCATGACACCCATTCCCGCTGACCTTGGCTGTGCTCTCGTTTTGGAGTCCAGGATAAGTGAAGGCAAGTAAGCAGCTCTGATTACAAGTCTTGCATATGTCTAGCTGTTTGTTGTCTGCCATGTGGAGTTCCCTTCACAAAGGTAAGGATAAACATGCTCTATCAGAGAAGTGCCAATATGTATTTGCTACTGATCAGCACCAAAGAAGTTGCTTCTCTGTTTGTTCTCATTTGGCTTGGACCTTTGACCTCACCTCCTTGGCTATCACTGGCTCTGTCCTTCCTGTTTTGGAGGTCAGGTCTGCCCCTCTTGGTCCACAGCTCTGCTTCATCCCTGGAACTGTTTTAGCTCTGGATCTCACATGGCTCTAGCCTGGCTCAGTTGGTGCTGATCGTGTTCACTGAACACGGGTCTTTAGTACTTTCCTAGCAACCGAATGTTTTTACTACACCAACTGGGCAGAGCCTGTTGTGGCCCAAGCAGGCAGCCACTCGTTGTTGTCCTCACCTGGTCCGATTAACCTAGTTCTGGGAAACAGCTCTGTGGGGTCTGGCCTTGTCTAGCCCTAAGCACTGGAGGGAGTCTTCATAGCCCACACCTTTCCTCAGGGGACAGGCTGTACCTGGGGGCAGCCCAAGCCAAAAGGGCAGCCTCCACTTCCTTTTCTGGAATTGTGGTTCACTAGTTATTCCTCAACCCTACCGCAGTTGCCTTGGCAACAACACACCCTGGGGTTTGCTGGGAAAATTCCACGCTCCAGTTTGGCACCTGTTCCTGGTAGCAGACAGGTCTGAACTGCTGGAGAAGAACTGGGGCTTGATGAATTAGATATTGAACTGATTGGGGCAACAATGGAGTCCCTTTACATGAAAGTGACCTGCAAAGCAGAGTTAAGGAAATGGCTTCTTTTCTTTCTTCTGCTAGCAATAAATCTCAACGCCCCAGGATGGCCTCAGCTTGGCAGGTTGATACTCAAATGATTTCTGATGTCCTACGTGCCAACCGCAAGTCAAGCCTGAGCCCTGCCAACTCAGCCTCCACAGAGAATCCCTTTTCTGGGGATGAGAGATGCCATTCCAAACCCCAGCAAGCTGGAACATGTCCACTCCTACCCCTTGTATGAAGCTACAGCACACAGCGGTCAGCTGAATTTAGAGAGCAGAGGGTTGGCCTGTCTGTCCGGGAAATGTTAGTCCATTCTCTGAAATCTGAAACATGAAGAGAAAATTGGCCATGGAGGATCCATGGCTCCAAAACTGATAAAAATGTTCCAAAATCTTGCTCTGTCATATGCTTGATTACCCCAGTCCTCAGGATGGCAAATGAGCTTCCATCTTCATTATGGCTTGGAAGGGATGTGCAGACAGTTCTTTGACTTCTGTCTCGTTCCATCCATTCCAAATGGCTGCTCCCAAAGGGGGGAAAGAAGAAGAAGAAGAAAGAAAAAGGCATAAATAGCCCTCCCGTGGACTGTCTCATTTACTCTGGAAAATGTCCTCATAGGTTAATGTTGCTCCTTCTGCTTTGGGCACATGTCGATCACATGCTGGGAGCCGTGGAGCTGCTCCCGGCTCCTGCTGCGGTGACGCCCAGCGGGGCACCCAGCGAACGGGGCAGGCAGTGTGGACCGAAGCTTCGGTAATCCAGCTCTGGCTTCTGGGTTATGTGTGTGTGACTGGAAATTACATGAGGAGAAAAGTCTCTGATTTCTTTACTGGGAGAAGGATGAAACAAGAGGGAAGGGAGGAGTGATTATGATGCCTCCAAGTTGTGCGGAAGGGAGAAGACCCTTCCAACAATGAGGAGATGAAATCCCCTGCCTGTCACAGAGAACAGCCTGAGAGCATCAGGATCCGCAAGGAAAAGGGGCGCCTCGAGTCCCGGAAGGCACGTGGCAGATTACCCGTGGTGCCAAGTACCCTGACCAGGGCTTTTAGTGGCAAGGAGAAAGGAGAGGAGGAGGGATGGGTCCACCCACACTGGATACTGTCTTTTGGGAAAAAGCCAAAGAGCTGAGATACTCTATATCCATAAAGTCTCAGAATTCTCCAGCTCTAAGCCAGGGAGCCCGAGCCTCACTTAGCCGCAGAGACAATACGGCGCCAGAGGACATGGCCAGAAGGCTGCAGGCTGTGGGGAAGAAAGTGGCCATGGGGTCCTGCTAAAAGATGCGGGGCTCCGTTTGGTGAGGATGTCAGTAGAGAAGGTATAGGGCTCACCCAGAAAGAAGCAGGGACGCAGGAAGGAGACGAAAGTGAGGCCAGTAAGGCAGCCGGAGAAATTTGAAGGCAAATGTGGCTATATGTGCAGCTAATAGAGCAACAGACCTATGGCCTCTGTGGGCAAACAGAGCAGGAAGATGCTCTGAGTTGGGGCTGTGGGAACTAATGCCACCCCCTTTCCCTCACCACCTCTCCACTTCACATGTTCTCAGGCACAAGGCAGAGGCTGGCGGATGGAAGTGAAATCTGCTCCCACTGGTGTTGGAGGTGGGCAGCGCGCCCGGATGCCCTATGAATCACCTGCAGCAGGCGAAGATCATCACTCTCCCATCTGCTGTCCCTGCTCCCAGCCTCCATATTGACGAGTGGGCAGCTGGGAGCACGCCCAGGGATCGCCGATGTCCTCCCCTTTCCGATCTCACCCAGCGGAAGGGAGGCTCCCTCGGATCTCTAATGTCGGTGCGCTCTGCCCAGGACTGGGGCTATTGTAGCTGTGGGGTCCTACCCCAGCCTGCGAAAGACCCTGCCCCTGCCCCCTCCAGCAAATGCTTGTGAGTGACCCTGGGATCATTCCCTTGGAATCAAGAAATAAACAGACCGACTGGGAGCTCTGGTGCCAGGGGAGTCTCACTTGTTTTATGACCTGGCTCCAAACCCTGGATATATAAATATATCCATTCAGCCATTTGTGAGGGGGACACGAAGAGGGAAATACCTGTTTTGTTTTGGCTTCTATCACTATTCAACTTCACTCCATATATTTAGGGACTCATATAGCTTTACAGATGGAGTGGACATCAAGGAGTGTTCCAGCCTGGTCTCTTGCTTTCGGTGAGTTCTGTGCCATGAAATCATATGAGACAAAAGAGGAATGATTTTAGCTACAAAGATGGGTCCTCATCCCACCTCCAGCATTGCCAGATGCCCTGAAAATTTCACAGATGAAAGAAATGACTCTATTAACAATCACATGTACTCACCCCAAATAAAATTTATAGTGGAGGCTAGGACTGATTTCTTTAGGAAAGATTATTGATGGCTTGGTATACATCAGTCATCACAAAACAGAGGCTTGGAAAGATTCTGTCCCATCCCCCCCAGACATAGATGAGGTGCGGGAGCATCAGGGTGGGAGCGTGGAATGAACGCCCAGTCCAGGGCTCTTAACCATAATGCCATAAGGAAGGCAGAAAAGGGAAAAACAAACCTAATTTTAAAAATAAACAAACCTGAATTACACAGTATCTTTTAAACAGTACAGTTTCAAGAACATATATCTCATCTCTGACTTGGCTAAAATAACTCTGCCAGTAAACATGTATAGGCACCTAAATCACTGGTGCTGTTCTTATATGAGCAAGCGCTTCTAAAGCGCGAGAAAGTAAGGTGCTCACCAGCAGGGTGGGCTTGGCCCTGAGTGCTAGATTTTCTGATACTGAGTTTCACACAGAACCCTTTCCCTTGGCCATGCCCATCTTGAGCACAAAGCCGAATGAATGGAGTCCCAAGTAAGGAGGCTTTCTAGAAAACGGGACCATGGCCTTCCCTAAAGTGACGTGGGCTTCTTGTGGGGCTACCTGATCCACTGACAAACTTCCTTCAGAAGCCAGAGACCCCCTATACGTTCCCTTGTTGCAACTTTTGTTACATGAAATCAATGATGTTTTCCGAATGTGTCCTTCTTGGTGTGCCTTCTACCTCAGGGATGACAAAGTTGGGGGAGATAGGCCTGGAGGCTGCCACCCCTCACCTCTGTCTGTAATGGCCAGCCAGGACGGCTCTGTTCTGGGTGAGCAGCCTTCTCCACACAGCACTCAAGGCAGCAGCTGTCAACAGAAGGAGATGACCTGCAAACTGACGCCCAATTGCCAGCTGTTTTACTGGCTCCTTCTGGGTGCAGAAGGATGTCGGAGGCTCCCACGGTTCTCTTCCGTTTGCTCTTTGTTTTCATTAAACTGTGATAGGATTGCAGACTTACTCATAGCACCCTAAGATGTGCAGAGAAACTATAGCTGTATAGTTACTTTGGTCTCCCTTCCTGGAAAAATGGGGGAGGGGAAAGAAAGGTTTTTTTAATTTTTTTATTTTTTTACTTTAGACCAGTGCCTCTCAAACGTAATGCACATACCAGTCACAGAGGAACCTGGTTCAAATGCAGATTCTGATTCTTTATGTCTGGTGAGTGTCCTGAGAGCTGTCATTTCTAATGAGCTCTCAGCTAAAGCTGGTGAATTGGGGACTGTACTTTGAGCAGCAAGACTTTTAGACGTTATAGTACGCTTCCCCTGGTATTATAATTGAAGATAGCTTCCTTATGCAATACTTCAGTCGCTCTTACATAAAATACTTGATCCTTCCGAGTTCTGTGTTCCCCCCCCCCCCCCAGCTCCTCTCAGAGATGATCTGTGGATGTATGCGGGAGGGATGTCTTTGGTGGCTCATGGCAGATGGGAAGATGGCATCTGTGCATCTGTGATTCCACATGGGGTTCTCTAATCATCTCTAGTCTCTGCTGTGACGTGGCAGATCTGGGCTACTTGGTGGATGGTTACCACTAAGATATAACTGGACTTCCCTCTCAGCCTGATTGTCTCCCAACTCTCAGAAATGAATCTGATAAACTGAGCTTACTAAGACATTAATGAATGGCATTGACTCCCTGGGTTAGCATAGAGAATCTGGGAACATCTAAGTAACTGTAAACATAATGGCAGACTGATTGATTTCGGGGGCAGGGGAATTTCAATGCCTCTGAAATCACAGGTGACCATCTGCTTATCCCATGTAGGGATGAATCGATGCTAAAATTCTCAACATCTCTAAGCTTTGGTTTCTTTTTCTGTAAAACATATCCATGTCATAGGGTTTTTGCCTGGCCCAGATGGCACATTTTCATGTCCTCCCAAAGCTGCAGTGAAGCATAGTGATTCCACTTTTGGTTCATCTCAATCCAAGTGAAATCTGAATCCTGTTGAAGTAAAAGAGGATTGCCCAAATCTTGAGAATTCCTGAGCTAGGATAAAATTTGCTAATAGTTGACTTTTACTACCTATGATTTACTTGTCCACTCATCCATCCATTCCATTTAGCCATGAACAGCTATTAAGCATTATAAATGTATCACACATGGAACTGTGCACTAGATTTGAATCTATCTTTTGAGGTAAATGAGAATATAATGCTCAGGGCCACACTTCAAAGACACAAATTTCCCATTGCATTCATTTGCAAAAGAAATATAGCATAATATTCCGACATAAAATCTGCTTCAAAATAGTCTCGACTCAAATCCTGTTGAAAACCCCTTTGCTTAAGTAACACTCTAAAGAGTCCTTCTCTGGGTGATGCAAACCAGAGGCTTTAGAATGCTCCACAGATTGCCTCTGAGAGTTCCCATTTAGTTGCAAATCCACTTGACTATCAAAAGTAAAATGAGGAGAAGAGCCAAAGTCTTGTAAATAGAAAGAGGTCATTATTGCCCTGGTAGAACCAAGTTGCTCAAACCTTTCCACCAAACTAATGAATTCTCCCAGCCCCTTTTCAGCTTGTTTCCCATTTGAGAAATAACAGACAGATTGAGTGACTTGCCTGAGGCCACAGAATGTGCCACCACCAAGGCTTGGAATGAGACCTGATTCCTGGCTCTCCAGGTCCTTTCCCTGACAGCCCTTCTTCCCTGGCTACAGGAAAACCAGGGCTGCTATGTAGACAAAAAGAAACGAATCAGAGAGTGCCATGCAGCTGTATTATTTTTATAGTCCTATTTATGTAACATCTGCCCATTGTGAATTTGCACAGCAGATGAGAAAAGCTAAGGATTTTATTATTCAGAAAGCAAACGAGGTCTGGTCACCGGTCCTGGAATGGAAGGGAGGGTTGGCAGCCCTTGAGTGGTTGAATAGAGAATGCTGATGGGCTTTGCCTGCAGCCCTGCCCTGGCTTGAGCCAACTGCGTCCTTCCCTTTACTATGGGGCAGGAAATTAACTCTTCACATCAGTAGTCCCAGTCTTGGAGGTATGGGAGATAAGCCATGAATGCTCAAGTGTATCTCATCCTCAGTGACCCTCCTCTCCCAAAAGCTTGACCCAGTTCTCAAAATGAAGATCGATTGCCTTGCTTAGTGCTCTCATAATTCACTAAGACAGAAAGACAGTCCTAAGTCTCAGATTTCTTGACTGGCTCTTGCTAACTGCCAGCCCCTGAAATCAAGGGGTGCTAAATCCTGTTCTTCAGTCTGTCAGCATCTGGCTGGATCCAGCCCTTGAATGGACAGACCAACAGAAGCCACACTGCTGTTCACCTCCCTGAACATCATTCATGGTCTGGAATTCCCATCTGAGCACTGCCTGAGGGACGGCCTCTCCCAGCATCAGTGTGAACCATGCCTGATGTTCAAATGCCCAGCAAATGCCACTGGACCCTATGCATGAGATTGGCCTCTGTGTCTGGTTGTTTCCTTTCATTCAAACCTTCATCTTAGTTTTTGCCTGCTCCCCATCAACTTTAAACTTTTGGCAAGTTTATCAAAGGTGCCCACTCCCATTATGACATGTTAGTGTGGCATAAGACCCAGGATGGTGGTTTCGAAACTGTAGGAGTGCCTCCAGAGGATGGCAGGATAATTTATACAGGCTTCATTCCTAGGGCCTACATATTAAGCTGCCTGGAGAAGTGACCTTGATGACCTCATTAATATAATATGGACAGAACCACCCTTAGACCTACAGCTAGGATTCCTGTGCCGTGTCCTGTGCTTTAGAGGTCTCTGCTCTGAATCATCTGCTCTGACCCTTACCCAACTGAGTGAGGAATCCACAGTTTTGAAGGGACATGTCCTCCTAGTGCACATACTGTTCCTTCCATACCACCCTCCAGGGCCCTGGGGCCCTGGAATTCCTATCTAAATAGTTCAAAGGCCATTTCCAGGATTTCTGTCTGGGTCTTTTCCCCCGGCTCATCTCTTGAGTCGTGTACAATGGACTTTCTGTAGAGGTGGGTGGTGGGGGTTGGGGATCTATACATGTGAGCTGGGATGTCCACACATATGGGCATGAGACCCTGATGATGTGGGTTAGAGCCTCTATGGGTGCTCCTGCCAGGGGCCCATGCGGGCCTAGTTATGAGAAATCCCCAGACATCCTTTTCTGAAATACTTTTCTAATCCCCATCTACTGGGTTAACTCATCAGTTCTCACTGGTTCAAAATCAGCTTCATGCTGATGACACCTTAATGTATATCTTCTCTCTGCTAGACAGAGAATATCTTCTCTGAAATTTAATATCTGCTTGACATTCCCATTTGGATATGTCACAGGTAACTCATTTAGCAAGAGTAAAAGAAAAATTGCCTAATTTTTTCCCCCTAAAATATTATGGTCCCATCTTTAGTCTTCGTCATCTTACTGAATGGCACCGCCATCTACCCAGCTGCTCAAGCAAAAGGACCTGGGAGTATCCTTGTCTGATCTCTCCATGCATTCCTCCACGTCAAATCCCTCAGCAAATTTGGTTGGTTCCACCTCAACTCCCTTCCTTCTCTCCCTCTCTACTGCCATCCTGTTAGCTTAAGCCACCATTTTATCTTACCCTGAAATAACTTCATAACTGGTCTTCTGGCTGCCACTCTTGACTTACTATCCATTTTCCCGATAGTGGCAAAAGTGCTCTTCTTTTCATGTAAGTTAGAGCACACCCTTTCCTTGTGTGAAAGCCTCCAATGGCTTTCCATGCCCTTTGTGACCTGGCCCTTTCCTGCCTCTCTATCCTTGACTCACGTGACCCTCCTTCTCTTTCACTATCTCACCAGGCTGGCCGTGTAGTTCCCGCAGCACTCGAGGTATTCCACGCCTTGCATGAGCAGCAGTATCTTGTTGAGGGCTCAGTTCCAGTGTCACCTCCTCAGAGAGCTTTCCTTGAGCCATCTAACCAAAAAATACTCCTGATCCCCCGCGTTCTGCATCTATCCTCTTCCCAGCCCCTTATTTGTTCCCTTCATAGTAGTTATTATATCCAAAATTATTATTTTAAATGAATTTGTTTTTCAGTTTGTCTATTCTATTAGAACATAAGCTCTTTAAGGGCAAGGACCATATTTGACTTGTTCACAATTCTATCCTCAGTGCCCAAGGCGGTGCAAGGCGCATAACGGGCACTGGATAAACATTTGTTGCATGTATAATGTATACTAGGGGAGGATTAGCAGGTGCAGCAGGCAGACAATTAAGAATAACATCTTCTGTGTCCCTCAGGGACTCATTTCTCCACACCCTATAGGGTCAATCACTGTTCAAATCTCTCTTTTCTCCTGATCACTCAGGTCTGTTTCTAGATATGCTGTTTATGTCTTCAGATGTCCCCACCTAAATCTGTTTCTATAGAAAGAATGTAAAAGCCTGGCTAAAACTTAAGCTAAGAAATTCTGCTGAGCTTCAGTGCTGAGAGAAACGGATTCTCACCAGAGTGGAAGCCACAGGTTGTGGCTCTGCTCCCCAGGGCAGTGCCGTCCTCAGAGGGCCCTGGTGAGGTTGCTTGGGTGCTGAGGTGACAGAGAGCCTCTCTGTTTGGGGTGGGTTTTCTTTGCTTTGTTTTCTTGTGTGCTCGGTGGCTTGTTCCTAACTGGCGGCCAATCACCGCACTGCCAGATGGTGCAGAAGATTTACTGGAATTTCATTTTCAAATAAACCACAAGCTTGGATGAGCTAATGTTGTTCCACATAAAAAAGCCACAAAACTGGACAAATTAGCGTTGTTTCAAGAAAAGAGGCCTTCGGCTGTCCAAGCCATCAGCTGTGCCCTTCTCAAAGAGCTCTGATAGCTGCATGAAGACACCGGGGTGGGGGTCAATCTCGTGTGAGGCCACCGCACCAAAGGCTGGGTGGGAAGGGGGCACCCCTGGGTAACTTCCCTCCTCTACCCTTGCCTCCGTCTGAACAGAATAACACGGCAGTGCCAAGGGGAATTTCATTCTCCTGCAGAACTCAGTTTTTCTGTCAAGTTCAATCATACCAAGAGCCCAAGAATGGCCATGGCCTCTTCCAGCCTGTCTGCAAATGTTACACTCTCTCCCCAAGACAGACCGCCCCAGGCTGCTACCCCAGCAGGCTACCAGGCGGTTGCTTAGCAGGCACATGAAGGCAGACGATTTATAAACCACAATTACAAGTTTTGCTCTAGGATCCACCCTCAGCATCATGGCAATACAGGCTGCAGGATAAAGCGTCCAAGTCAAAGAATCCTGAATTCTACTTCCAGCTGCATCACTTACCAGCTGCGTGACCATGGGCAGGTTGCATGTCAGTTTGTCATCCTTAAAATGGAGATGATAATACTAAGCAGCAGGGTTGTTGGAAAGATAAAACTGAAGTAAGGTATAAAGTCCTTAGTGCCGATCGTGGTGCATATAATAAGTGCTCGCTAAACGTGGAAGCTCTGTGTCGCGACGATGATGGTGATGAAAATGATGGTGACAATGTTGGCTACCCCTTCATCCTACTGCAATCATTTGCTTGGTGCTAACAGCAAGCCTCAAAGGAGGTATGTCTTTTGCTAACCAATACCAGGATCTAATACCAAGGAGTGCATCAAGGCAGGGAATCAATCAAAGTAACTCATACCCAAAGAGTCTCTCTCAAAGAATCTAGAGAACGGCCTCATTTTTCATCCTTCCTTTTCTTGACTGAGCACCAGAAAGGACCCCTTATGAACTTTGTGTTCAGTTATAACTACAAATTTGCCTTCCCACTGGGATTTTACATCGCGCAAATAAGAGAAACTCTCTAAAGCGGTGTCTGTGGTCTGGGGGTTGGAACTTCACTTTGCTGCATGGGATAAAGAGACATGGAACTGCCTTGAACAAGGTTTCAGGTCCATGGATTTGACAACAATAACCCAAATAGCTCCCGTTTATTGAACCCTTTCCAAGCTAAACAGCTTTGAATTCTTTATCTAATATCATACAAATTTAGGATATTTTTCTCATTTTGAAGATGAAAATGTTAAATAAAAGGTATACTAGTTGTGAATTGGCTGTATCTGCCAGACCTGCTCATGCTATCCTGACTCTTTAATATATTTTTGCATAGAATTCACTAGAGTTGAACATTAACTAACTACTACTACTAGGTAACAAAGCCAAATACTTTGTAAGTTTCATCTCAGTTCTCATAAGCTCCTTAGTTTCATCTCAGTTCCCATAATCATCTCAGTTCTCATAAGTAGAGACTCTCATGACTCTGACTTTGCAGGTAAGAGAGCCACGGCAGGGGAGCTAACTGCATGCCAGAGTCCCATAGCTAAAGGTAGGTAGCAGAGCTGGGATTCAAACCCAAGATGTTCCACCTTGACCCATAGGCCACACCACTGCTGTCGGCAGGGCTCAGCCTACTGAATCCACACACAGTGAAAAAGAATGTTCTCTGTGTTCTTTATTAAGCAAGTTGCCCTGAATTTCACCCACCACAGTGCAAGTTAGACCCACCAATGCCATAAAAGGTCCCCACATATATGCTCAGATTTGAGTTGTGATTTGTGGAATGGGGAGTGTGATGGCTGGGGAAGTGGGAAAGCCCGGGGAGATAGTCTATAAAGATTGACTGGATTTCTTAGGAATATGAAGAAGAACAAAAGATTTTGACGCATCTCCTTACAGGTCTTAATTTCGTTTCTCTAGGGTTTTGTTTATTTTATCTCAGAAGTAAGCAACAATAAGAGCATCTGTTTTTCTCCATTCTGGCTGCTCCCAAGCCTTTTGACATTTCAGCTGATACAACCATCTCTACCCCCAGACTTGTTTCATGTCTTAGCATTAAAATGAGATTCAGAGAAGCTTTAGTTTATTTTGAAGCCGAAGTCTTCACTCATCCAACACTCCTGGATTTTGCCTGGGGCTGAACAGGGGTCTGCAGCAGCCTAAGATAGGAAAACCTCTGTCAGATCAGCCACAGACCTAGATAAATTGCAAATCTCCTCACAAAGTGCTCAGCTGAGTTTCAGAGGCTCCCAAGGTCCCTTTTAGCAGCTGGACACTAGGGTCCTTTTGGGGCCTGCACTTCAGAATTTTCTGTGGTGCTTTCCCTTCCCAGGCAGGCCCCACCGACCTCTGACTCACTGCTTATCATTCTTTACTAGAAGTTCCGGATGAAGCAATGCAGGGGAGAAACTCAGTGTTTTTACTGCCTTAGTCTGACCGTGACTCATTGTTCAGCAAACACCAAATGGTTCCACAGCCTCCTCCTGAGTAGGAGGCACCGAGCCCATTACATAAGCTGCAGGCCACAGCGGCTCTCGGCTCTTGGGTAATCAAAAGTGAGTGAAGACCTTCTGACTGGAAGCCATGCTGGGAGTGACATGATGCTTTCTTTACCCCGTGATAATAATCTTCACGAGGGGAGAAACACTCTCCAGGAGAGGGCCCCAAAGCCAGGGTGTGCTGCGGGGTTTGTTTGGTTTTTTTTTCTTTTGCACAGTAGCCCTGATGTTTGGAACGGCTTGTATATTCTGGCCTTGTTAAGACACAGCCCTTCCACAGTGTCTCTGATCTTATCTCTTGACCAAGCTGGAGCTGAGCTACATGAGGCAGACTCTTTCCGGCATGCTGAACACGAGGAAACATGGCATGGGGTTTCTGGGCCCCGAGATCCACCCAAGAAGGACCACCCAGGAATGATCATTTTAGGGGGAGGATTCACAAGAGCTGTATTTGTGCAATAAGCTCAGTCAGCACTGAGATCATAGAAAGCAGAGTCAAATTATAAAGGCCGGAGTGAAGAGACAGTTGCTTATTTGGTTCAGGGAGAGAAGTGACTTCAAATTGCTCTTAGAAGGAAACAGAGGGGTTAGTCGAGATAATCTCTGGGTTCAGGAATCCCGTCATCCTTCCCTGTAATTACTTTTGAGGAGTTGTGGGGCACAAAACAAATTCTGAATACTCATTTCTGGAACCTATTTCACACAGAGAAGGACTACTTGACGACACAACAGGAAGTACAATCCATGAACAGAAAGCTTTCTTTCTAATGGCTGCCCCTAAGGGTTGGGGAATGTGTGCTGTCCCTGCTTCCTTGGACAAGTCACGACCTCCTTGAAAGGTCTCCTTGTTTGCACTCACGAGTTGAGCTAGGAGGGTCAGGCAGGGGAGCAGGAGTTGTTGGTGAGACCTGGCAATGTTGTAGTCCCTGTTTTGGTTTGTGAATTCTCCCAGAAATGGCTTTTATAAAAGGAATTCATTAAGTTACACATTTACGGTTCTAAGGACATAAAAATGTCCAAACTAAGGTATCCAAAGAAAGATACCTTGACTCAAGGAAGGGCCAGTTATGTTCCAGGTTTCTCTGTCAGCTGGGAAGTCACAGGGTGATGCCTGCTTACTTTCTCTCCAGGCTTCTTGTTTCAAATGACTTCCCCGGGGGGCATTTCCTTTTTGCACCTCCAAAGGTCTCTGGTCTGTGTCAGCTCTGAAGCTTTTTCCAAAATGGTTCCCTTTCAAAGGACTCCAATAAGTGACCCACCTTGAATGGGTGGAGACACATCTCCATGGAAACTGCCTGATCAAAAGTTTCCTCCACAATTGGGTGAGTCACATCTCCATGGCAACAACTTAATCAAAAAGATCCCAGCCAGCAATATTGAATCAGGATTAAAGAACATGATTTTTCTGGGATGCACAACAGTTTCAAAATGGCACAGTCCCCAAAGGGAATGTTTTCTGAAACATCCCAATGCCACAGAGAAAGGAAGCCCTGGAGAAGACTGGCATAAGGAGTTCAGAAAGGCCAGCACAACTGGGTATTTTGCAGAAGACGATGGAATGGTGTTGCTTATCCAAGTATGGTGCGCTGCCATGGAGAGGGACTGCCTTGCGGTACTCAGCCTTCCCCAGAGTCACAGGTATGGTGTTCCTACAAGTCCTAAATTTGGAGTCCTTGGCTTTTCCTTGTAGTTCAAAGCCTATCCTTTTAACGGGCAGCCTCCAGAAAGGCATGCTATGGGATACAGAAAAAGAAGCCTTCCTTCTCACTATTGCAATCTTTGAGTATAATGGAGAAGTGATGAGTGGGTCCCCCAGCTCCCTGAGAAAAATACAAAGGACTTTAAGCCCCGATGGGGAAAAATATGAGTCTCCCCAAAGCCCTAGTGAAGAAATATGAGCTTTTATTCCAGAAATTTTTAACCTGACCCCTGGATCAGTTAAGAAACTGCCAAAGGGGAGGTTTAACCATATGCCTGGAGTATATCAAGCATAGCTGATCTTGTGCTTTGGCTGAGAGGGATTCAGTGGGCACCTCAGGAAGGAATCCTAATACACAGCATCAGACACATGGTTGCTCTCTTTGGTAGTGCTTAGTTCTGTGTTCCTTTCCTGTGAAGCAGGAATTGCACCCTAGACGCAGCAGGATTAGGTACCTGAAGGACTAATATCTGGGTCTCCACCACCAGCTAAATTGTTTCAATTTTAGTTTGTTTGCTTCTTCCAGAAATCTGATATTTTAGCTGAATATTTTTTTCTTCCTTCTTCCTGTAACAGAAATATGTATATTTTGATTAAAAGCTCTTTGGTCCCTGGCTAAGCTGACCCAAACTGTTCTGTCCCTGGTGTAGGCAGGAGAGGGTGAATTTCGGCATTCAAGCTGCCTCAAAGCTGTGCTGAGCCCTTCTTCCTTTTTTGTAAAACCTGCGTGGAGATGAGAGCGATAGGGCGCTGTGGGCCAGCCTCTCAGGGCAGCTCCTCAGCGGCACATTCCCCCCACGCCACTGTTCACGCAGGGCCGTCAGGTGTGGCTGGCACCTGAGCAAAGCTTCTAAATTCATACATTCTCCTGAGACAAAACCTATAGCAGGGAAGTGTTGAGAAGGAAACAGAGTGCAGCCAGCGTCTTAGCACATGCTGCAATTCAGAGACGAAGTGTATTTTAGGGGAAGAAATTAAACACTAAAACCCGTATGTACCAACTGAATCCTGACATAAAAATGCCTCATAAGCTTGGAACTTCCAGCACAGCCCCGAGAATGCCACCTTCGCCCACGCTGACGGCAGGGCTGGCCCTCTGCCAGGGAGCTCAGTTGCAATGCTGGAAACTCCCCGACTTAAAACAATATCTGGGTATTCTCTGTTTCCTCTGAGCTCTGAAGAGGGATAAAGAGTTTAATAAATTGATTTGACTCCTCTCATTCAACCCTTCGATGTGTTTCATCTGCTCACATTATCACAGTTATGATAAACATGCCAGTTACAAAAGGCAATTGCTTCATAGCTATTATGTACTGCGTGACAGTGTGCTTGGGGGTTGTGTAAGTCCCCCCCCATGCCCCCCCACAAAAGGACATAGTCCCTGCTTTCTAGGAGCTTATAAACCAAGAAATCCAGGTAGAAGGCTAATCCCTTCAGGAAACTGTTTCTGAAAATTTGTTGCATCTTATTCTTCACCTTCTCCTTTCTACATTCCTTTCCCCCTTTCCTTCATGGTCTCTTCCCCCTCTTCCTCCCCCTTGCACACCTTTACTGGGCCAAAGGTAAGAGCACATGACCAATCTTTGCTCTCAGGGTCAAAGGTGAGGAGAGGTGACATGGAGTTGTCTTTAGAGTAAACTTCCTTCGCAACCCAACTTCTCTCTGCTGAAGCTGGCTTAGGAGAGTGGGGTATGAAGACAGGAAAAGAAGTGGGTGGCAGAACACCTCATCAATAAGCATTTTGCCAGGAGGGAGGAATATAGATGAATACGAGGAAGTTAAATCACAGAACACTAGAGCTGGAAGAAGATTTCACATACTCGTAAACCTATGTCCTCATTCTACAGATAAGGAAAATTAGACCCACAAAGATCGGTGATTCTCACAAGGACCAGGAGTAATCTTCAGAAGATCTAAAACTCAAGACTTTTTGGTTTCTAAATCAATGCTCCTTCCACTTAGTGGATTGCTTCCTAGAGGTGATCGTGAAAGTCACCTACAGGCCAACCCCACCCCACAAGTTCTTTCCTCACATCCTCTCACATTTAATGGAAGTGCCTAGCGGGTACTAAACCATGTACTGTCCATTGTGGTTCTGTGTAAATGACTAACGTGAGGATGGAGGAAGAGAAGGAGCACAGGGTTAGGATTCAGGAAAACAGTCCTCGCCCTGCCCGGGTGGTCTGGGCAGACTTGACAGCGAGTCTTGCAGGCCATCTAGGATAGCGCTGCCCACTACAAATATAATGTGAGCCAAGTGAGGAATTTTGAATTTTCTAGTAGTCACATTATAAAACACAAAATGAAACCGATAAAATTAATGTCAGTAATGTATTTTATTTAATCTAATCTAGCCAAACTATTGTCATGTCAACCTATGATCAATTAAAAAATTGTTACTGTGATATTTTACATTCCTTTTTTCATACTCAGTCTTTTTGGAGCTCTGGGTGTGCTTTTCACTTACACCTCCTTTCAGACTGGTCTCATTTCAAATGCTCAGTGGTCTAATATGATGGGTGATGAAACACTGGACAGGGCAGAGTTAGAGCTGTTTTCTCAACAATGAGTTGTTTTCAGATTATTCTAGCTAGAGTCCACACAGCGTGTGTGTGTGTGTGTTTGTGTGTGTGTGTGTGTGTTTATGTGTGTGTTATGGGCTTGGGCAGGAGCAAAGATGATCGCCTTGGACCATCTACTCTTGCTTTATGCAGCATAGTTCCAGAGTTAACGGTTTTAAATGTGGGGCTTTGGCATGAGATATTTGTTGGGAGAAGAAAAGTTTCCGTGGTTAAATAAAGAAGTTACAAATCCTTTCACAGCATAACCTGCAAGCTGCATTGAGAGTCTCGGACTTCAATCTTCTGGAAGGACTGAAAAAGGAGTAAACAGTCACCTTCTAGGAAACAGGAGGTCCAGGCAACAGGCACTGGAGAGGCCTCACACTCCAGCTGGTTGCAAAAGCCATGTAGCCCCAGGGCAGTGGCCTCTGACCTGGTGTATCAGGCACAGATTGCCTCTGTCCCACCTGGTCAGGTTAATGGGTAACAGCTCTGGTTATCAGCTGGGGCTCTGTCTAGTGGGGCTGCTCTGGGGCCCTAACCTTTTCCGTGGGCTCAAGTGTCTGGAATCAAGGCTGACAGATACATAAAAGTCACGCTGGTTTTCTGCAGAACCCAGAGCCTCAACCTTCTGGCATCTAGCTCTAGCTTGAGGAGGCTCTGTCCACTGGGGCTCCTTCTGCAGCTCTAAGAAGTTCCCCTGCACTCTTCATCTTAAACTGTAAGATACGAGAAGATACACGGAAGGGCGAAATAGCTGAAAGATCCAAACAGCTCTATCAGTAAAGGATGCAGTTTTAGAGGATAGCATAAAACCCAGCTTCATGTCTGGCGGCCAACACACCCACTCACTCCCCAGGACCTAGACGGTCTGCGATGGAGCTCAGGGCTGCAGTCCTTTGAAGCCCAACTGCTGAGGACAGACACACATTTTTATAGGGTTAGTATCCTTCGTTTAATGGATTATTAAGCAGCCCCACCCTTCTGGAAGTTTTAAAATATTAGGATAAAATGCAGATGGCCTCATCATCAGCTGGCTAAGGCTTCTCAATGTCTTAAGTAAGCTAGGGATGAGCAAAATAAATAGAAGTTCCTGAGATGCTAACATTACCAAGGAAACAACTAAAAATAGAGTCTGTGCATTCCCTACTTTCCAGCTCTTCTCATTTTACTTTCATTTTAGTGGTCTTTGGGTCTTTGGATGGAATATAAGCAGAAATCCTCAGGGAGTACTCTAGATATTTCTCCAGATAGAAAAGCAAGCACCAGCAAGGGTCTACAACATATAATTAATAATAATATCTCTATCCTTTTCAGTGTATGAGGCACTGTGTTCTGTGATTACCACAACATGTGGTTTTATTAATTTTTTTTTTTTCACATGGGCAGGCACTGGGAATCGAACCCAGGTCTCCGGCATGGCAGGCAAGAACTCTGCCACTGCCCCACCATTGCCCACCCAGCTTTATTTACTTTTATAACAACTTTCATTGGTAGCCCATGTTTTACAGAAGAGGAAATGCAGTGAGGATCAGACACTTCCCCAATATCACAATGTTATGATGTAGAAATGGGATGGAACCCAAACTTTCGGGATATCCCAGAGCCCACATGTCAATCACTGTACATTTTTAAAAGAAAATTCTATGGAAATTATTTGGTCATAATATTAGGGGAGAGCACACATAAGTATGTTCCTGTTCAGTATTTACTGATTTGGCAGGAATTATTTGAATGATATGTACTTAGGTTCAATAGACACAGAGGAGACCCCATGGCAGTAAAAAGTTTTATTGAGTTCAAACAGCCTTCCACCAACTGAAGAAGGAAGTCCCCCACCCCCTAAGCAACTTCTAGGGTCAAATGTTTCTTCTTACCCCACTTCCTTGATTCCACCAAGGGCCTAGACTAATGACTTATTTCTACAGAAAAAAAAAAAAAATTGGGGACAAGTGGTGGTTTGATGAATTATTTTTCTAATGTGCGGATTTAATTACAAATCAAAGCTTTACAAATTAATTACATTCAATTCTACATTTGACAACTTAGTTTTCTTAAGAAAAAAAATGAAGTAAAATTTAGATTTCCCAGGAAAAAATAGAGTAGAAGTATCAGGAACTGAGGGATCTCACTAAAGAAACTTATGCTCAGCTGTCTGACAGCTCACACATCCCAGAAAACCAACTGAAAAGAACTTGAGCTTTCTAAGTCTTTGCATCTTAATAGGGGTTCTTAAAAACCAAACTAGTCTAGAACAGAAGTATTGAGGCTGTAATGAGGGAATGACCTTGAGGGTAAATTCATGCTTAGGCTCAGAGTCTCCATTTTCCTAGATGGACCATTTCACAGCTTCACTCCTCAAAATCCACCACCACTTCTCTCAACTTAGGACATTTTCCTAGTTCACTGAAAAAATAGAAGCAATCTGAAGGGAACTTCTGCAAGTGTTAGCCACATCTTCCCACATAATTGCATCTGTCTTCACACAGCAGGCCTTTTCTCCATTTTACAAGGATGAATTATCCCTGCATCTAAATACAAACCCTCTGCTTTATCATCTTTTCTCATCTGCTCATTAACATCGCTTATTCTCCTTTCTGCTGTACCAATAGTCCTTCTAATTCTGTAGGACCATTCCCATCAGGATACAAATATGAAGCTATTTTTCCCCACCTTTAAAACAAAGTGAATCTTCTACTTATCCTATATCCCAATCTGGCTGCTGCCTTATTTCTCTGATCCTCTTTACAGAAAATACCTCAAAAGAGTTATCTTTACTCACTGCCTCCTGTTCTTCTCTTGAACCTGCTGCACTTTGACTTTCATCTCGAAGATACCATGAAACAGCTCTTTTAAAAGTAATCAACAAATACATTCTCAGTTCTCTCTTCCATGATCATTCTGCAGCTCACCCTTCCTTCTTCAAACCCTGTCTCCACCCTACTTTCGGGGCACCACAGTCTTTTCTTTTTCCTCTTTGGCCACCCCTCCATCTCCTTTGCTGGTTTGACCTCACGTCCTTATCTTTAAATATTGGCTGACCTCAAACTTGACCCTTAGTTCTCCTTTCTTCCGAATTTATATTTCCTTAGAGACCTCATTTTTAAGTTCCATGGCTTTCAATATCATCTACACACAGAGGATTGCTGACTGTGCACCTCCAGCCTGGACCACTCTTCTTAACTTCAGATTTGCAAAGTCAACTGTCCATTTGACATCTCCAGGCAGTTGCTTTAGTCATCTCAACTTTAACATACCAACCTGTTCTTCCTACAGTCTTCTTTCTCGCAGTAAATGACAGCTCTATCACCCCAGCTTCTCAGAGCCCAAATCTTGAAGGCAAGAAAATGAGGGCAAAAAAATAGTCCCTATCTCACAGAGCAATTGCAAGGATCAAAGGTGTCAATATTTGTCAAGAACTTGGAACAGTGCCTGGCATATAATTAGAACTACATAAACATTTGTTAAAAGAATAAAATAAATAAAATTAATCTCTGGCTCTTCTTTTTTTCTCACACACAGCATCTTTTCATCAGCAAATGCTGCTTCTTCTTTAGAAATACATACAAAATGTGATCACTCCTCATCTTCTGCACAGCCAACACCCTGACCGAAGCCACCATCATCTTTTGCCAGGATTATTGCAAGAGTCTTAACTGGTCTCCCTTCTTCTGCCTTTGCCCTACTATAGTCAATCTCAATTAGTAACCAGAGTATTTCTTTGAAAACAGAAGCCATGGCCTGTCTCGTCTTTCCTCAAAACCCTTCAGTAGTTCCCATCTCACTCAAAGTAAAATCCAAAAATGCCTTGTGAGGCCCTTTATGCTGTGCAAACCACCCCTTCACTTCTTCCTCTTTGTGCCAGTCTCTATCACATATCCCCTTACCCTGTGGTATAGCCACACCTTTGTCCTCCTTGCTCTTACTTGAACTGACCATGTATGCACCTGGCTACAGTCCTTGGCATTTTCTGTTCTCCCTGTCTGGATTGCTTTTCCCAGTTAGCTGAGTGACTCCTTCCCATGTTTCCTCTAGACACACGCAAATGTCACTTCACGCTCAAATGTCACTAATAGTAACTACCACCCCCACCACTCCCATTTTCCCATTTCCTGCTTTTCGGGGCTGGCTTTCCAAAGCCCTGACATACTAAATACTAGTGTTTCTTTATTAATTGTTTCCGTCTCCCCTAATTAGAATATAAGACCTGCGAGAGCTTGCACAGAGTAGGTGTTCAATAAATATTGGATGAAAATTGAATGAATGATGCCTCATTACTCGTTCAGTGGCCCAGATGCTCCCTGATAAGACTGGCTTTTGTGTGCACACAGATGAAGAACACATGTTTTGGAAAAATGCTGAAATGTGCAATCCTTCATAATCTACCTTTCAGTGAGGAAAGGAAAAAGATTTCCACTAGGAACCTGAGTTAAAGTTATAATAACGTCTAATTATATCTGGTAAAGGCACCTTGAGGTTATGGTCAACCAACTTACAAATGCCCTGTTTCTATAATGGGTCTCCCCTCGCAATGGGTCTCCCTGAGGCCATCCTCGACGGCAGCCAAGCTGCAGGTGCCCAAAGTACCACCTCATGGGGGAGGGGTACAGCAGGAGTAAAGGCATAGGGACAGAAACGTGGGCACAAAAAGCTGCCTTCAGGCTAAAAAGAATAGATAAAAGAGAATAGGTTGTGGCAAGGACGTGGAGCATCTTGAATGTCAGGCTATAGGTTGTATATTCCACAGAACATGGTTGATTTTATAAGCTCCATTGAGTTATTTATCAAAAAATGATTAAGCAACCCTCATGAGCTGTGCTCTACAGAGAACATAATAAAGAAATACTTTTTCACCTCTAGAAGCTTCTACGGATGAGAATTAAACACCTTAGACAATTTCCATTTTGTTGTCATAGTGTTATCGAGCTGTAAACTTACATATGATAAAATGTACCTGTTGTAAACATACAATGAAGTGATTTTAGTAAATTTAGATGGTTGTGCAAATATCGCCACAATCTAGCGGTGATGAACTGCCCATTTACAAATAATCACCAGTCTCACCTCTAGCCCTCAGCAACCACAAATCTGCTGCTCTATGTGTCCATAAATTTTCCTTTTCTAGACATTTTAGATAAATAGAATCATACACTACACAGTGTTTTGTGACTGGCAACCTTCACTTAAGATAATGTTCTTGAGGTTCACCCAGGTTGTAGTATGTATCAGTAGTTTGTTCCTTTAAATTAATGAATAATATTGATTATTTGGATACAACACATTTTGTTTATCCACTCATCAAATGATGCATATTTGGATTATCTCTAGTTTTGGCCATTATGAATGATGTAGCTTGAACATTTGAGTCTTTGAGTGGACGTATGTTTTAATTTCTCTTGGATAGAATCCTTGGTGTAGAATAGCTGGGTTGTATGGTATAAGTTTAACTTTTTAAGAAACTGAAAAACTATTTTATAAAGCAGCTATTCTTTACATTCCTGTCAGTTTCTCCATATCACCTCCAACACTTGTTATTGTCAGTCATTTTAATTTTATCCATTTCAATAGGTGTGAAATGTTATATCATTCTGGTTCTGATTCACATTTCCTCAATGACCTATGATGTTGAACATCTTTTCAAGTCCTTATTAGCCATTCATGTATGTTCTTTAGTAAGATGTCTATTTAAATCCCTTGCTTATTACACATTATACTCTTTGTCTTATTATTATTAATTTGGAAGAGTTTTTTGAATTCTGGATACAAGTCTTTATTAGATATATGATTACTAAATATTTTCTCCCAGACTGTGGCTTGCCTTTTCATTTTCTTATTAGTGTCTTTGGAAGTGCAGAAGCTTTTAATTATGATGAAGACAAATTTATTCATTTTTTCTTTTATGATCATGCTTTTGGTGTCATATCTAAGAACTCTTTGTCTAAGATTATTTTCTATAGTTTCTTGTAGAACTTTTCTAGCTACAGCTCTTATATTTAGATCTATGATATATTTTTGAGTTGTTTTTATATATGATACGAGATACAGGTCTAACTTGCTTTTTTATTTCCTTTTTCACATGTTGCTATCTAATTATCCTTGCATGATTTCTTGAAACGACTGCCCATTCCCTATGGAACTGTCCTATCACTTTTGTCAAAGATCAACTCACCATAAATACAAGGATTTATTTCTGGATTCTCAATTCTATTCTATCGATCTTTATATCTATCCTTAAGCCAGTATCATACTGCCTTGATTATGTAGTTTTATAGTATGTTTTTAGATCACCAGGTATGTGTCCTCCAATTTTGTTCTTTTCAAAAGCTTTCTTTCTATTTAAGTAGTTTGTATTTCTGTATAAATAATGTGGCCAGCTTGTCAATTCCTACCAAAGAAAAGCCTGCTAGAATTTTGGCATGGATTGCGTTGAATTTATATATAAAATTCAGGACAATTGTCATCATGACAATATTGAATCTTCCATGCTATGAATAAGAAATATGTCATTTACTTATAACTGCTTTACTTTCTCTCAGCAACTTGTCCTTCTTTTGTTAAATGTATTCCTAAATGTTTTGTTTTATTCCTTTTGACACTGTTGCAATTAGAACTGTTTTCTTTTTGTTTTCAGAATATTTGTTGCTAGCATATAGAAATACAATTTATTTTTATGCTGATCTCATATTATATGACTTTGCACAATTTACCTTTATTAGTTCTAATAATTTTTTTGTTTGTTTGTATAGGTGGACTCTTTGGGATTTCCTACATACAGGAACCTGGCATCTACAAATAAAGACAGTTCTATGTATGTCTTTCCAATCTGGATGCCTTTAATCTCTTTGTTTAGGTTTTAGTTTATTTTGTCTTATTACACTAAAGAAAATCTCTAGTACAATGTTGAATGGACATGGAAATAGTGGACGTCCTTGCCTTTTGCCTGATCTTCGAGGGAAAATATTTAGTTTTTCATCAAGTGTGATGTTAACTATGGGTTTTTTTGTAGAGGCCCTTTTTCAGTTAACGTTCCCTTCTATTCCTAGCTTTCTGAGAATTTTTAGTCATGAATGAGTATTAGATTTTATCAAATCCTTTTTATTATTTCTTTTTTTTCTGCTTACTTTGAGTTTAGTTTACCACTCATTTTTCGTTTCTTAAAGGGAAAAGTTTGATTATTAAAGATCTTTTCAGATATGGGCATTTAAAACTGTAAATTTTTCTCCATGCACTGCTTTCACTGCAGCCCATAAATTTTGATATATTAAGTTGAGGTGGCCCATAGTGTTGTCAAATCTATATTCTTCCTAATTTTTTTGTCTAGTATCTCTAGCAATTATTTAGAATGGGGTATTGAAATCTTTAACTGCAATTATTGGGTTATCTAATTCTCCTTCAATTCTGCAAGATTTTGCTACATGCATTTGGTACTCTGTTGTTGAGTGAATTTACATTTGGAAGTTTTATATCCACAGATGTAGTGTTGCAGATGTCTTTCTAGTTACTATTTTCTAAGATTATGTTATCCTTACTTTCTAGCTTGTTGCCTCGGCTTTCTCAAATAGGGTTAATATTATCTACCACATTATTGTTGTAACACCTAATAAGAAAAATGGAAAGATTTAATACATTGCCAGGCACGTAACAGGCGCTCAATAAATGTGAAGTCCATTCCCATCTCCCCTGCCCTTCATGCATGGGGTGTGAGTACATGTTGGCCTTGAAATCAATTATAAAAAAAGCAATTTCTAGTATTACTTATGCTTCTAGTAAATATCGTTATACTCTACAGAAAAGTGGCATAAAGCATATCAAGCAAGCTGGTAGCCTGGAACATGGCTTTACTTTTTATCACTGTTTGTTGCTGGAAACCAAACAGTATATTACTTTGTTAATTTCTGTGTAAGACTTAGAACACTGTGTTTTTTCACTTAAATATGAAATCGACCCACCAAACTCTCTTGGGCAACTCATACGTATCTAAGTCATTGCTAGAGATATATTTAGGTGATAAAACTAAAAAAAAACAAAGTGAAAAAGTATCTGTCATATAAATTAACAAAATTAAAATTAAAAGCAGTTACCATTAGAGTGGAAGGGTTTCTGATGGGGAGAGGGAAAGTAGAGTCTGGATTGTGAGGTCTTCTGATGCTGATAATGCTTTTTATTTTTAACCCACATGTTTATTATTTGTTTTTGTTTTTTTTTTCCACCACAACAGTAAGAATTTCAGTGATGACATGTTTATTATTTGTGTGTTCACTTCATTATTACTGGTTAAGCTGGGCATGCATGTTTTATGTGCTCTTCATTATGTGTTTTATATGCCACAATAAAAAAAAGAAGATTTTAAAGCATTTCCCTCAAGTGATTAAGTGCTGAGAAGGTGATTAGCTTTAGTCCTTGACTAATGATCACCATAGAGCCCATTTAGTAAGAGTTTTTTATGGGCTAGGCTCCATTCATGGGGCTTTCCATGCCTATCTCATTTAATCCACGTATCAGTATTAGCAGCCACATACTATTATCATCATTCTAAAGATGAGACACTAAAAAGGTAATCATTGCCCTAAGCTCTCACAGTATGGAATGGTGTAGATAGGATTTGAAATTAAGAATGCCTGACATCAAAGGTGACCCTCCAACACATAGGACCATGTTAACCATCTGTGATTATCAAACTGACCGAATTTCCCAGGAAAACATACTTCACACAACTATCTTTGGTTTATTTTTACTGCCAAATAGAAAAAAAAGTATTGAGGTATTTACCATAAAGTCTTGGTCCACTCCGTTTCACAGCTTAGAGAACTAGCCTGGACTGGAGCTGAGGAATGTATCTAGAAAGAAAGTAGATTCTCGCAATTTCTTGAGTTATTACAAGACCAGATAATTTTGAGGATATTATGAAAGGATATTTTTGTCAATAGAGAAAATAAAAAATCTGTATAAGAAAGTCATTTTCCAATTTGAAGTAAATGAAAATATGGCAAATTTTTGAGTAGTTAATGAATTACTTAAAACAGTAGTATCCATCTGACCTTGATGTAAGAAACATTCTCCTTCAAATAGCCCAGAGGCCATGATATTAGGCCTTGAGATAAAGATACTTGATACTAAAACACTATTTTGCACTCCAGATACTTAGTCCTATTATATAAATGCAATTTATTGCTTTTAAATTTTTAAAATCAACCTATAGTCAAATTACAGAAAACTTCCAAATAATAACAGTAATAGAAATGGCAATACTTATTGAGTGATGATGATGATGTTCTAGTTATACTTCTAAGCACTTTACATGCATTATTTAATTTAAACTTCACAATACTATGAGAGAGGATCTACTTTTCTATCTCCATAATACTTATGAGGAGATTGTATCACATAGAGGTTACACTGCTTGCCCAAGTTTAATTAGCTAATGTTGAGTTGAAGCAGGACTGAAATGTGGGCAGTGAGCTACAGACCCTGTTCCTATAACCACAGTGCTATCGCAGTTCTAGGGCAGGATGGACATGTTGTTAACCTTGAAAACATGAAAGTGAAGGCAATCGCATGGGGTCTGGGATCTAGGAGGCAGAGTAGTGGTATTAAGGGAACAGTAAGGGTCACTATACCCTCATCTTACTTGGTTAATAGATTCATTTTCTATTGCTGCATAACAAATTAGCACAAACTTAGCCATTTATTGACTCAAGTCTCTGTATGCCTGTCAGGACCCAGTCAGGCTCTCTGTTCAGAGTCTCACCAGGCTGAAGTCGAGCAGTCGACCAGGGCTACCATTTGATCTTAGGCTTGTCCTCTTCTGAGCTCACTGGTTATTGGCATATTCCAGTTGCTTAAGGTTGTGGGGTTGGGGTCCCTCATGAAATCCTCCAAAGGCAGTTTGCTGCACGGCTCTTTGCTTTCTTCCAGGCCCTCAGGAAAGCATCTTGCTGATGCCTCACTCTCTTTGAAAGGTCTTGCCTGATTAGGCCAGTCCCACCCAGGATAATCACTCTTTTGACTAAGTCCAAAAATCAAACGATAAGTAATCTAATCAGGAGAGTGATATTCCTTCATTTTTACAGGTCCATCCCACACTCCAGGGGAAGAGGTTATACTGCAGGTGTACACCAAGGGCAGGGGATTTGCAGGGCCATCTTAAAATTCTGCCTTTCACAGATAAAAATCAGAATACACCACAATTAAAATCAGGATAAGGTGATAGATGAGAAATAAATATTTAACTATAGTATTAAAAATAAATATTAAAAGCATACAGATTAATACACATATCCAAAGAATAACCAACAAGGAATAAAAAGTAACATAACTAGTGAAAACTGGGAGAAAGGAGAAAAGGAGTGCGGGGTATGTAAATGAGGTGAGTTAGTAGTTCTCCACCCTGACTGCACAGGGAAATCACATGCGTATCTTTAAAAATGACTGATGCTTACGCACTGCCTAAGACTAATTAACTCAGAATCTCCAGAGATAGGGACCAGTTGCAGACTTTAGAAAGCTCCTCAGGTGACTTTGATATGCAGCCAGGTTAAAAAATATGTATGCTGTGCTAGATCTTCATCTTTCTAATGAAAAGTAGGCCTCCCTCCCACAAAGTTGATAAAATAAATAGAGGTATAATTGTGTTATTCAGAGTTGTGGATGTAATTACCAGAAGTACTGAAGTCAGAAAAGGTTACTATAAATGCCCCTGGGGAAGAGTGGGGAACAGGAAGACTGGGGAACTAGAGTTAGTTGTTACCCTAAATCCGTCTATACTATGTGGTTTGGTATTATTTTGTCTTGTGTTTACTATGGGCATGTATTATGTTCACTTATAAATTATGTTTCAGAATTTATAGTATAGCTCTTTCAACAAGAGTCAACTCTTCCTATACAATTAGTACCAAGACCTTACCAGCCAATATGACCAAGATATTAGTGGCTTTCTTTAAAAAAGTTATGCATACTAACCTGTGGTTTACTCCACTGATGTGAACATGCAGATAGTTTTCAATGCTGCCTCTTAAAAAATAATTATCCTGTTCCCAAGCTTCCTCCCTCCAGCCATCTTTATTCATCTACCAAGTCAGTGAGTGTGAATTGAGATTAGTTTTTTTGTGTATTAGTTTCTGTTGGCTGCTATAACAAATTGGCTACAAACTGGGTGGGTTGAAACATTTGTTCTCACATAGTTCTGGAGACCCGAATCCATTTCACTGGGATGAAATCAGTGTCAGTAGGGCCATGCTAACCTCCTGAGGCTCAAGGGGAGAATCCATTCTTTGCTACTAGCATTTCTTGGCTAGTGGGTGCATCACTCCAGTCTCTCCCTCTAGGCCACATTGCTTTCTCCTCTTCTGTTAGTGGTCAAATCTTCCTGTGCCCTATAAGGATACATGAGATTGCATCTAGGGCCCACCTTGGTAAGCCAGGATAGCCTCCCCATTCAAGATTCTTAATCACATCTGCCTGGGCCTTTTGCCATATAAATTAGCATTCATATATCCTAGGGATTAGAACATAGATATTTTAGGGGGGAGCCAATATTCAGCCTACCACATTTTTATTCTTTAGATTTTTAAAAATCATTGAGCTAACTACCATTGTGTATCCAAATGAAGGAAATGTCTCTGAGATGAAAATGAAATTTTAAAATCTAATTTATTTAAGGTTCTCAAATCACTGTAAGAGAACTATGATGATAGAGGTATCCACATTCCTCAGAGCTAAGAATTTTACTTGATTATAATAGATTCTCCTACTTCTCGATGTATACTCTTCCTATCTTATTTAATTTTTGACTTCTGCCATTTTACTCTTAAAATATTTTGCCTTTCCTTATGTCTTTGAGTTGGCAGAGGATAAGTATGAGGAAATGAACAAAAATACATCCACAAGGAATTCATGTTTTCATTCATCCTTTGTTAGTAACTGTTCTGCTCATTGGCCATCATACTTTTCTTCCAACATTAAAATCGTTTTTAAAAAAGGCACTGTTTGCCTTTTGTACATATTTGCTCTAAACAACAAGAGAGTCTGTGGATGTATAATCTCTATTTACTTGTAGTCTGAGAAAATGCCTCTAATCACTAGGTTCTTTTTTTTTTTTTTTTGGCATGGTCAGGCACTGGGAATCAAACCCAGGTCTCCAGCATGGCAGGCGAGAATTCTGCCTGCTTAAAGCTCCTTCGTTTTAGAAGAATAATATTATGTAATTTTAGCATATTAGACATAATCACAGCCTTCATAATAAGAATCATTCCCCTTTTCAGCAAGATTTTCCTCTCTCTTAAAATCCTTGGAAAAAAAAAGCAAGGGGGGGGATGGGAGGGAGGAAGGCACTTAGTAGTGGAATATTTGAAGGAATTTCATAGGTCAACACCCCCAAACATTTACTTGTTCCAAGTCTGTCCATTGACTGGCCCTTCAGGGTGGTGCTGCATCCTGGGACAAAGAGTTCCATTGTGATCAAACTGGATTAATCCAAATTAAAGTTTCTCACTTAGATCTCAAGGGGAGACCAGGTGTCCTGTGCAAATATGGATAAATCATGTCACTTGTAAATTACTGGTTATTGGTTTTTTAAACCAAGTTGTGCCTTTTCTTAATAGATATGTTAAGTCCCAGGGTTCACTGAGAATGCTGTCCAGCTTTCTCTTCCTGTTGTGTCTCTTTGAAAGGTTGATGTTCAACATTAGTTGTATTTGGCTGTGCTGCTCCATTTCAGGTGTCTGTCTTTTAAGAGGGTTTCAAAGACACATTTGCCTTATCCTACAAGCTAGCTCTTCCTCTTGCACTTCTGAGAAATTGTTCATCATTCTATCAAATGTGAAGTAACGTCCACTTATAAAAACATAGAATTATTTTTATAACCCAAACTTAGTATCGACCCATACCACATAGTTTCCTTGTGTTTATATGCATGTGTGTGTGTGTGTGTGTGTGTGTGTGTGTGTGTGTGTCTTGAATGTGTGAATGGGAAACACAAGGGGAAGGATTTCATGTTACTCCCCTGCATACAAATACTCCTGAGGTTCCACAGCCCTCATCGTGGTCTACAAACCCTCTGTGATCTGAGGACCACATACTTTTTCTTCTCCATCTGGTAGCAGCCTGCACCTCCCACACTCTGATCAAGCCACCCCTGCCTTCCTTCTGTTCCTCCTACTGTCTAACCTCATTGCTGGGCACTTACACTTGCTGTTCCTTCTGCCTGGAATGCTTTTCTCCCAGATCTTTGCACAGCGTGCTCCTTTTCATGATTCAGGAACCACATCAAATGGCAGATCCCCGAACAGGCCCTTCCTCATCATCCTTCCTCACGCCGTCCTGCCCCTCTACTCTCTCTTTGACTCTGTGTTCTTCATAGCTCTTACCACTATCTAACATGTTCTCTTTGCCTCTATTAGAATTGCCTGTTTCTCCTACATAAATGTTAAGCTGTGTGTCTTATTGATCTCTGTATTTCTAGCTCCTAGACTTCTGATTTTAACAAAGTAGGTATTCATAAACCTGTGTCGAAGTATTGAAACTTTTACATCTTCTCCTCTTACTCTCACTTATTACCCTCCGACCAGGAGGTTGGGATGTTCTGGAGAAGCTCAGAGCATTCAAAGATCCACAGATCTAGTTATAGCAAAAGCTGTCTTGGGGCAGAAGATCAGGAAAAGGCTTGGGGTGCTAGGATCTTGAGAAATACATGGAGGATTTGGGGGTGAGTAGCCAGCACCTCCCCTTCCACCCAACACATTCCCAAAGACCCACCCCAGTTGCAGCTAACCTAGCACAGCCCAGACTCTTGGTTCTGTCTCCCCCCCGACACACACACACACACTTAGAACACGGAGTACATTAATACTTAACGATCCAGGTGCTCTTGGCCATTTTACAGAGATGTGTTCAAGGACAGTATGAATCAGCAAGCTGGAACAATGGCCCATGCTCCCACAGCCACTTTGCTAAGACTCTGCCCTCGTTTTAGACCCTGTTAGGGGCTGCAGTGGTGAGTCACTCCCAGCAAAGAGTGAGGCAGGGCCAGAGGAGACAGCCCCTTTCTCCGGATCTGTGTGTTGCTTGCCTCCACGGAGAAGCGCAAAAAATGGAAAGACCTAGTTAACTAGATGGGGAGGCCGGAAGGGAGTGGGGACAGTGGGGGCGGGGTGGGGTGGGGGTCATTATTGCTCAATTCTAATTAGGTTAAAAGCAGACAGACGGTCTTTTTAGATTTCTTTGGCCTTTCAGTAGATATTCCAAAGCCTGGAAATTGATGTAATTTTAAGTTAATGAGCAGCAAGTTCGGCAACTGCATCGTATTTCGTGCCGTTCTTTCCTTTTCCTTGGGTGCCGCCGCTCGCAGCTCCTCGGCCTTCTCGTGCCAAGAGCGCAGTGCAGGGCGGAGGAGACCCGGCCGGAGGCGGCACCCTTCCCCACCCCTGATTCACGGTAGTCGTTCACTCGGCAGGAGATAAGCAGGCGGGGCCTTTTTTTTTCCAAGTCCAGCAGGTGAAGAATGTTTCCACCTGTTCAGGCGGCATGACCAAATGCTCGTGTTTATTTCTGTTTTACCTACGGACTCCAAAGTCCAATGTTTTTTCGCTTGATGTTGCACATTTCATCCTTCCTTTAAATGCACTGGGGAGACAGAGACATGATTACTTTGAAAGGCATTTACACCATTTATCAGGTTCTGTATTTATTACATGTGTTGTGTGTTTGCATTGCTGGATGTATGAAAGACACAGACCCAAAAATAAACAAATAAATAAAATCAAAGCAAAAATAAGTCAACAGGCAGAAACAGTGGACGGTTTCCTGCAGCGTGATTTCATCAGAATGGTCAGGGACTCCCAGATCATTGTTTTTCTTTGTGGCATCAGAATGTGCGAATGTGTCTGGGCCAGGCCAGTTACTTGCCACTGAATTTTGTTGTTTTTTTTTTAAGACTCTCCTCCTTGCTTTTTCTTTGTGTGCTGGTAATTATGTGTTACCTCCTGATTGGTCCACCACAAAAAAAGCCAAAGGATGGACAGCAGTGGAAGGACGGAAGCTCTGATAGAGCAGAGAGATGTCTCATCACTTGCACACGGAAACTTCTCAGGCAGCTTAGGAGGGCTGGCTCTGAGGTCCTGCAGGTCTTTGGAAGTACTAGCAAGTATATCCCCAGAGGATGAATCCATCATTGAAAGGGACATCACCAAGGGCCCAGGAAGGTGGTGGAGCAGGAATACCCAAATATCCTACTGGCGATAGGAGCATTTGGGGCAGACTTTAAAAGCCACTCCCTGGAGTTCGTGGGACTGTTGATCCCGTTACAGATCTGAGAAAGGCCAGTGTATACCAGTTAGAGAGAGGACTTGGAATGTTAACCAGAAACCAGAATGCAGTCTGGTCTGGACAGGGGTTTCTCTCAGGATGCACTTCTGGAAATTGCTCTCTACTTTGAATGCTATTGCCTACAAGTATGCCTGAATGCTTAGACCTAGGTTTAGGTATAGGAAAAAGGATTCCTCACTCTCACATCAAACTGTAACTGTGTATTTTCACCCAGCACTTGGTCAAACATAAGAAAACAATCCCTTTCTCTTCCTTCTCTGGCCCATATTTTTAGATTCACAGATGGGCCGGGGAACAGGGTTGATAACAGGTAATCCTAAGGAGAAGCCCAGATGGAGCCCTTGGGCCGCGCAGGGCTCTCTGTAGCCCATCACGGACAGAAACGTGTGGCATCCTCACCACAGCTCTGGCAAGGAGATGCTCCTGCTATGCCCATTTCACGGATGCAGGAACTTAAGGAGAAAGCAGATAAGGAATTTGTCCCCCTGTCTCTGGCTGGTTAATGTCTTTACCTAGAATTGTCCCGCAGGCAATCTGACTGGTTCTAGGGTCTGTGTTTTTAACCACTGTCCATGCTGAGGCATGAAATCAGCACCGGTGGCACAGTCCTAAAGGAAGAGCCTGCTTTCGCCTGCCCCGCAGTATTTCCTACTCACGTTGATGGGTGCCTAGGTCCCCCTGAATTACATTTTCCACACCTCTCCTTGAGCAGGGCCATTGAAATTGGGAAGAGATGAGTAACACATTTATTTATTTTTCTTATTTTATTGCATTGTGTTATTTTATTTTCTTCTTCAAAGAAGGAGAGAATTGGGGAGTAAACTAAAAGAGGCTGTTACAACATTTTGTCTTTGCTTTTTGTAGTTTTTCCTTATAACAGTAAAAAAAATGGAAGAAATAACTGTGGACTGCAGGCAATAAGTCTTAGAATTTAAAACTTGAGGGCAGACAGATATTTCTCTCTTTCGCTTTATGTTAAGGGCTATGCTTGGACTCATAGAACAATCCACAGATCTAGAGGGGGAATAGGAGGATAATTTGAGTGTAGAAGAAGAGAAATAATATCCCTCAAAATATTTTATCTTTTGATAATTTTATGCAAACTGCACCTGAAGCCTGATCCCACCTACAAAAGAGAATGCAAATCTTCAGGAAATACTAGTTTTCCAGGATTTGGACCCGAGTGCAGAAAGATCCTAGTTGTCCCCTGAAGCGCCTCACACATTGTTCACTGTGACCTTCCATGTCTTTTTCAGCCAGGGACTGCTTTTGTGTGACAGGAGGAAAGAATACAAAACTCTACAGGCAGATACTCCAGTGCTTTCATCCTATCATCTCCTTGGTCCCTTCCCTGGTTTTCATTCTTCTTTATCCACATAAAATAAAAACAGAGGGAGAGAGAGAATTGGGGAGAGAGGGAGGAGTAGGGTTGGGGTTCAGTGTGGGTTGGAAATGTGTCCCCTTTGAAGTCACGGCTCTACATTGGAGCAGTGGATGTGGCATGAAGTGTCTGCTCGTGGTCAAGACCGATCCCATTACGTTTCCACTAAAGGCACAGAAGGCACCTCTTGCCCCACAGGATAATGTGGTCCTATCTGTATTTACTTTCTAGTTTTAGTCCACAGGCATGCTGAAAATCTAAGACTCGTTTATTTTAGCTCTCCAGTGTGCCCAAGATGTCAATTTATAGAACTCTGCATTTAGGCCTAGGAGAAGAGGGTACCTACATTTCACGCCAACTCTGGCACCACCATGCAGGACCTGCAGGGCAGGCAATGTGGCCGGGTAAGAACAGCTTCGGAACGGCCCCCTGCAGATTTTATCCCTTGGATTTCAAGGCTGACCTTCACTGTCTGGACCTGGAAACATAAGTTTCAAGGATCCCGGTTTATTATGAGCCATGTCAGCATCACAAAAATGTCCATAAGAGAACTTGCTAAGCTCCTCCCCATACATGAAACTTGGGCTCCTGGGGAGGGAACTGCTGAATGAATGGAGAAAACCACTCTGCTAGCTGGGCTTGAAGGAAGGAGTCATATGTAGCTTACAGAAGCATTCAATTCATAAACCCACCACAGTTGCCAAAGCAAAGGTGGTAGTTTTGCCCTTTGCAGTAGGCACCACCCACTTCTTTGATACTTTTTGTGAACTTTTTACTCCCTTAAGGGTTGCATGAGAGATTTATCATACCCTGAAGTCACCTGTAAAAAACACCCATGGGTGCAAAGCAAGTGCCCCGTGACACACACACACACAGCAGGTGAGGGTGGCTCTGGGCTCTGAGAGTCCTGCTTTGGGCCTGACACGTCATTCTCCCAGCTGGCGAGGTCGGGCCTTCCAGATGCCTATACTTTGAAGCCCCGGCCTAGTGTGCACTGAATAGAGATCGTGGCCAGGAAGTGAATGCAAGAAAATTGTTCTATTGCACTTTCCAACGTTTGAAACATGTGGAGGGATTGCTGATTTACGTGTGTATTCCTACAGAGTATTTTGCACTGCTCTTTGATAGAGGAATTTTAGGGATACCACTATTTTCCTGGTTTCCTTATGTGCCCGTGACTCCAACTTGTTGGAAGTTTATCATCAGCATCAGCATCAGAATCACCAACCAGCACTTGCATAGCATTGGCCATGGGCATTGTCCTACATATGCTACATACATTCATTCATTCACTCACTCAGTTTTCCCCAAACCCTAGTATTATCCTTTAGGGGAGGAAACTGAGGCAGAGACGCAAAGAGGTTAGATGATTTGCCCAAGGCTACCCTGGAACACAAACCTATGCAGTCTGACCCCAGAACACACTCTTAACCACCACTATATATGACCATTCAATTACATATACATGTGGAATTCAAATCCCAAGTTGAGCTAAAGAGGACTGTAAATTTGCATATTATTTCCATGTATCTGCTTTATTAAATGGTCTATTCTTAATTAAATTTTACATTTAACTTTTATTTTTATTATCTTGAAGTGATAATTTATTGATATTTCAACTCTACTCCTTTCTATAGTCCCTTAACTTTCCCATTTTCCCGCCTGCCTTCAAAATTCCCTAAGCCACACATTTTTTTAAGAGATAGAAGAGGCCTAAGGACAAATAAGAAGGGTCAGTTTCACCATCAGAAATTTCTGTTCATTTGATAACTTCCCATGATTTCCATTAGGAAGAATAATTTTGTTTATTTTTTCTCATAACTTTTGGGTAGTATTTCAATAAGGCAATTTCAGAAAGAGAATTATATACTATTTTATTAATAATCTGCAGAGAAGATTATTCACTATTCTTCAGGAATGGGAACTCTGCAAGTTCCTTTGATAATTCCTCCCGTGTCTTACCGTTTCATAGTTATGAATTTCCTCATAAGGTCTATCCAAAATCTTTCCTATATAGCAAGTTAATGTTCAAAAGGAAAACGGATTTTTAATAACACTTCCCTGAGCTGTGCTGAGCTCTGCCTTTTGAGTTGTTGCTCCTGCAGCATTTTAGGATGCAGGCTGTACTCAAATAAAATGGAAGCAATTCAGTTTTGTCACTTGAGGTTGACTTGTACTCACTCTACCTTGTTTGTCCACTGGATATAAGAAAGCAAAAGTAAGTCAATTTTTATTTCTTCTTCTTATTTAAAATTGGTGGAGTTTTCAAAATAACATGTCCTAAGAATTATACCTTGTCATGTAGTCAGGGAGCTTGGAGACCACAAGGATCTTTGTGGAAATCACTCATTGAAAGCCAGATCAGAACCCCTTTTTACTCTCAGCTTTTTCTAACTCAGCAAGCTGAATATTATGAGAGCTAAACCACATTTACACCCAAAACTCAGTACGACTAAATGTCCTATACTCTCAGTTTGGCAGCTGTTGTCCAAAGAACTCAGTGGATTGGACACTTCATCAGAAGTTAAGGGAAGGGATTGGGCAGCTGTCGCAAGGGGAGACAGCCCTCACCTCTTCTCTCTGCTGCCCAAGTATCCGTCCCCAGGCAGTGGGAAATAGATGCACTTTCCCCGGGTCAGGGACCTTTTCAGCAAGCTTTGCCCAGGGTCCACATGTCACTGAACACAGAAAGAAATGTGCTTCCACCTGAAACGCATCACATAGCTTGTCCCAGATGAGAAAATGTCTGCCATAGAAAGAAATAAGCAAGGGCCTTGAGGGATCTTTGAAAGACTATGAGGCCCACTGGGAAGCCAGAGCAGACTGCAGCAGGCTGCCTTCTCTCTCTCTAGCTCCTCTCCCCAGGGCTGCTTAGGCAGCAGAGCCAGATGGAAATGTCACCTAATGCAGAGTGTTTTATTTTCCTGATCTATACTCCTGCCTTATACAGTGAAAGCTCCTTGGCAACACCATGCAGAGGTTCTTTTCATTTTTAATTGAATCCTAAGAGGTATATTTTCTTCTAGAGGTGCCAGCTTAAAGTAATTACTAGAATTCCCAACAGGGCTAATCAGAGATTCATAGAAAATAAAGATGGAAGAGAAGACCTTACTCAATGGGCTTCTGCCCTTCTGCTTAGAAGTGTCTTGCCATCCAGGGCAGTGATTGCAGTTCCTGGCATTGTGGGATGGTAATACAGGCTTCACGATAAATTCCTGTCCAGTGAGATAAGAGAAACTGATTTCATTGCCTGGGTACCTCTCCTCTGGTGACCAGACACCTTACATTTTCATCAGCTGTTTATCAAAATCAGATTAGCAAAAGAATAATCTGATCAGAATTGTTTATGCCTGTCTCATTCTTGAATTACTAATGACTTTCATGTGTTGTTTTAGCAAAGTACTGTGACCTATAGATGAACTAGCCTTTGTATTTCCTGCACCCTGTACTGAACTTATAATTCCCCAAAGACTATAGTCATTAAGTCTCTTTGTTGATTATTGATCTAAGTAAGATAGTGAAGCTAGGTCCATGGCAGCTGTGGATATGTGGGTAATAAATTCTATCTTTGTGATAAGTCATAAGTCACTAATGGGTTATTTTGACCTCTCCCAAGTAGAAGACAATGGAGCATTTAGTAGGTTTGGTGTTACGTAAGACATCTCTTTCAAAACAAAGAGGAGGCAGGACACCAAGCCAAAGGATTGAGCACAGGAGGCTGTGTGGTCTGGTGGTTCCAAGGAGAGACGTGGGGCCAGGACTTCCTGGGTTCAACTAGCAGCCGAGACTCTGACTCAGGGGGGATTGGAGCCAAGACTCTTGGCTTAAGGCAGATAGGCTGTAAAACCCAGGCGAGAGAAAACCACAGGTCTCTGCTCAAGGACTCTGGGGAAGAAACACATTTTGGAAATAAAAAAAAATTCTTTTTTTAAAAAAAAGATCATCCTGTTAAGTTCAATTTGGGATTTTTCCAACATGAAATGAGAATTTTGCCTGCTTGTTGGCTGACACATCCTCCTCTGGCCTGCAATGCAAAGCCAAGCCAGAGAATGAGGGTGTTCTGTGTGGGATGAATAGAGAAGCCTGGGGGTCTGAGCAAAGTTATTCAACCTTGGTGTATTGTCACCAAAAATGCTCAGGGAGCTGGGCACTGGGGGAATGAGGTTCTGCATGAATTCTTCCCTCTTCTTACTCAACCTGCCCTACAAAATAAAGTGCCTTCTGAAAACATGGGGAGAAATCCCCTTCTCTCTGACTTCTGGGTAGGTCCCCTCAACCAGTTTGAGCAGAGAGTTGCTCATCTGTAACCAGCAGCTGGTTTAAATGCAGCCTCTCACAGGTTCCCACACCACCGTCAGAGCCAGGAAATGTTCTCCAAATCCCACCAGCTCTGAAATTCTATGTTTTTTTCTGATCAGACCAAATAGGTAGCTATCTGCATAGTTGGGTGTGAAGAGCTACTACTGGACAGGTGTCCACCCTAGCCATTATGCCTGCATCACAACCTTACTTCTCTAAATCTGAAAGTTTTAAGATCTTTAGGAATAACCTATTAAAAGGAAAACAGTATTTATGGGGATCGCTGCAGTTAAGGCCTTAACTGCCAGTACTTGAGTTAATGATACCTTAGTAGAGTCCCATAGAAATGGGGCAAGGGAGGGAGGAGGGCGGGTTTTGCTGTGCAATGTGGTGGTGGGGGGGGAGAGAGTCACTTATCTGGAGATTGCTCAGGAAGTACAAGAGAGCGATGTGAATTGGGAAAGGGAGAGTGTCCTTTTTGGTAATTTGATCCTGAGCCCTCTGCAGCAGCTTTTAATATCTGACGGTCAGGTGGGCATGAAGTTATACGAAGAAGTTTTCGTTACTCCAACCCAAATCGGGTCAAATGGAATTCAGGTTTTCAGTTGTGGTCACCTTGTCCAGCCTCCAAATAGAGTCATGGTGTCTGTCTTCCCTACATTTACCTGAGTGCATGGACCCAGCTGAAGATTAAAGGGCCGAGACCATCATCCTGAGGCCTAAGCTTCCCTATACTGAAAATGAAGTAAACTCTCTCTCATGTTGCAAATCAAAAATCACCTTTTTGTTGCAATCTAGGAGAAAGATCATTTAAAAATTAAAGTGTGTACTCTTGCCCTTATACGTGTCTAAGGAAACATTTTCTATGTTGTAAGAATAAATGAATTCTATCCTGAGTCAAAGAGAATTAAAAATAATCCACTGAGGTTAGTGTATTAGTCAGGGTTCTCCAGGGAAACAGAACCAACAGGACGTGTGAGTGTGTGTGTGTGTGTGTGTGTGTGTGTGTGTGTGTGTGTGTAAATATTATGAAATTTATTATAGGAGTTGGATCATGAAACTATGGGGATTGGCAAGTTTGAATTCTGTAGTGCAGGTTGCAAGTTGGGAATGCTGATGAAGGTTTCTCTGATTTCCCCAACTATGAGTGGCTGAAGTTGAGATAGAAATTCCTCTTTCTGACTGCTGAAATCATCAGTTTTCCCTTTAAGGCCTTCAACTAATTGGTTGAGGCTTTCTCATTGCTGAGGGCAATCTCTTGTTGATTGTAGATGTAATCAATTGTAGATACAGTCAACTGACTAATGATTTAAATCCATGAAATATCCTCGTAGTAACCATCAGGTCAGTGTTTGCTTGACCAAATAACTGGACACCATTAACCTAGCCAAGTTAACACATGAACTTAACCATATCTAATGACAACTTACATCATTTTCAGACTCTGGTTCCTCTATTTTTGACAATTCAGTATGACCAGTCTTCCTCATTCCTCTCTCCAACCATCTCAGAACTTTGCTAAATAGAAGACTTCATGTTTTACTTAATCTATTCATACTACTGTCCAATATCTACATATTGCAAAAACATAGGTGACTGTATGTTCAGCAATTCTTCAATTAGAGGATATTTCTGATTTCATTCCCAAACAAAAAAAAAGACTTCATCCAAGTTCTCATGCTTTAGAAAGGATCAAGTATTTGTTGAAAAATTAAAGGAATAAGTTGTCTCCACGCTGGCGACTGCCTGCAGATTTTAAGTGGAGTCTCTCTTCCCCTCCAAATATTAAAGTTCTGCCTTACCAGGCATCCTCATATATTGGTTTTATTTTTATTAGCATAAAATATGAATTTAATGAAATACAATATCCAATATTTGTCATACACTTAAAAACACTGACCTATTAAACATACGAATGTAACACCTGGGAAAAACATAATTTATTATGCACCATAAAAGTAGATAGTCTCTACCAAGGGTAAAAGTAGGTTCCTGGCCTGTATAAGCTTAATAATTAAATTTGCCACAAATTTAAACATTCACGTGAGTGTTTTCACATCCAACCTGGAGAATGAAGCTCCATTTGGTATTTTTTTCAATGCACTAAAAATAAACCTTTTATAATTCTTGAATGAGAATTAGTGACCCACACAGAGAAAAGCATACCAAAGGTGGCTAATGGTTGGTTTTAAAATAAATGACAAACAAATGGTTGAGTTTACATTACAACCTCAGATATAATGGACCGATGATGTACAAAAGTATAAAAAATTTTTGTTTTTAGAAGTTGGAATTAAACCTACTTCTAGTACATTAAATTAGAAGCTATATAAAAATCAGGTGTAATGTCTTAGGTTCTACTGTTGCCTGGGAAGAGAATTGGAAGAAGATGGCCACATTCGAGAAACATCTAGATGTGTAAAACCATCACATTAGGACCCTGCCTGCAAATAATTGCATGTGCTATATGTCTAACATCAATAAAAGTTGTTGCTATCTTATTTTAAAAGCAAAAATTTCTGTTGGAGGCCGATTTGATAATGTTTCTGTTTATGAAAAGAAAGTCACAGCAAAGCAGAACTACTTTTTTTGTTTGATGCGAGTCCAGGAGCCTGCATGAATGAGGAAAAGTATTCCAGCTCTCCTGTGCACTGGTTGTACAGAGCCCACTGTAGGAAGATAAAAACCAAATGTTCATGAAACTCCCTCAACGAGTCAGTCATTTTGCTAAATGCAATTTCATTTAACCTTCCCCACGACAACTGTGAGGCAATTGTACCGCTAATGAGGAAACTAAATGGTTTGCCCGAAGTCACATGGCCAATAAGGGGCAGTCAGAATCCAATGCTAGGATCCAGGCCCTCAAACTAAAGATAGAAATTCCAACTCAAAGCTCAGATCCTCAATACGTATCGCCTTCTCTTTGCATTCTACACTTCTTTCTGACTGAACTGAACAGAAAGAACCATTGCATTTTATAGTATAATCACCTGTCTAAATCATTGCAGAATTGGTAAGGAGGTAGGGATCCTGAGTTTGCAGATTTGAAGTGGAAGGGGCTTTCTGTTTTGCTACATAATTAAATATAGAATGTGGTGGAATATGTGGCACTCAACACATATCCTATTCTTTAAGCTGACCTTTACTTGACATTACTAGATATAAATGAAGAATCAGTATGCTAGGTAGCTTTGGCAATATTTTGTCAGACTTCCTTTGTCTGGGAGGCATTCCCCGCCTTGAGACCTATGATGGAGGCATATAAACCAGAGACTGTCAATGAAAAAGGCATCAAAGTTAATTCTTTCCAAATCCAGATTTTTGTATGTAAACACCAACATGAGAGATTTTTTTGCTATACCAGTTTGTGTTCAATGTTCAATTTAAAGCACATGTAAACACTGTGTCTCCAAAGGTTAGAAAGTTTTATTAACAAAGAAAATCTGCATTGTACATATCCACTTTAAAAACAACCACCTCAAATATGTGGGAAACACTTTATTTTCTAGTCACTATTTCTCAGTGCCAGAAGAATGAAACCATAACACTGAAGTACAGACAGTATTTTTGAAGGGGATAATAATCTGAGATAACGAAGTACCAGAAAATCAGAAGAATCAATGTATTCATTTCCTAGGCTGAACCACTAAGATTTCATCCAGATGAATGTTTCCACTGTGAGTCAATATATTTGGCCATCAATTCTTTTTAATGCTATTCTGAATATACAGTGTATGTATGAAAACCTGATAGAGTTCTTTGAGTACAGTTAGAAATGATTATCAGCCTGATTTACATGAAATATAAGGCTGCACTGCAACAGTTCAGAGACAATCCTCAGAAAATGTAAAGGTATGTGTTGTGATAGGCAAGGACTGGATTTTTCAGTTCTTTGCTGATTATCTTTAAATAACTTACTCCACTGTTGTCCTTCAGAATCTCCCTTGGATACCCTTTCCAAAAAAAAAAAAAAAAATCTGTAAACATATTCCAGAGATACTGCATGCATGAGGAGAATTAAGAGACTATGAAAAGACTCTAAAGTCCTGGACACAAATAGAAAACGCACATGTAATGGGTTCTTCCTGTCAGACAACACACTTATGTGTGCAACTGGAATCCCTCAGAAGAGATCAGATACACTTTTATTTCAAAGAGGGGGAAAAAAGTTAGGCCTGTTACTTGACTACGGTTTCCAGGGCCGGTGTAGCTATATTTTTAGGCACGGCTCCAAGGAGCTGCCTACACAAATTTGGACAGAGCGTGGGAGGCACAGATGGTGGTCACGTGAAGGCACAGACCGGGGGAGTGGGCTCGGTTACAAAGTCTGTACATTTGGGCTGCTGTATTCCTCCTATTTCATGTCCTGCCAAGTCCCGGCTGTTCCCCCTCTTTCCAGAGTCTTGATTCATTTAATTCTCCTGAGGGAGGAGGATTGCGCAAATCTTTCTGTTTTATGATTTAGAAGACACAGTCCCCATCTCGGCTCCCTGACAGATTTTAAATGTTAACATTTTGCGAAGTGTAAAGCTGTGTATCTGCTCCTTGTCTGTTGCAGTTATTGTAACGTCAATATTTGCAAAACACAATATCAAAATACTTCAAATCCAGCCTAAAGCAATTTGTTATGCGTGCACCATAATTTTTACACGTATCAATACACAGTGAGTTTGCAGCACAAGCATCTTTCTTGTCTTTGTTTGTTGTTGTTGTTATTCTTTCTATTTACTTATGTTGTGTTTTAACCCTTGGGGGATTTGAGACATTTAATCACACAACAGCAAACCCCTCATTTACAACACGTATCATATATACATACATATATATATGATACATGCTTTAAATATATATGAATCAAATGTAGATATATACCTGACTATTAGTAAATGCCAGCTTTTGTTAGTTATAGTATTTAGAAAAAGTAAGCACATAAGCTAAAGCTACTTTGCCATTCAAAATACCCCATGGATCGCTTGTAAAGCGTAAAGCACCTTAATGATGTGTGCTTTTAATTCTAATTTTCTAAAATAAAAAACCCACAGTGTGTACTATAAAAAGTTGTTAAAGATATTCAAGTTGTGCTTCCAGTCATGGCTGATCCATGGCAAGCAGCATTAAAGCCCTAGATTCACATGCTTTGAGGAAGAGCCTACAGCATTTCAGGCTCTCAGTTACATTCTTTATGTGCAGGAAACTCGATCAAAAGTCACAATGGACTCACTTATTGAAATTTTTTCACTTTGCACAAAATAAGTTTGAGGCCATCATAAGGATGTTTAGTATTCTGCAGTTGTAACTTCTCTGTGTGATGGAACCTGCTCCAGGATCTTATCCAAACTCTCCAATACATCTTCTTGGCCTGAGCTAAAATGTAGGGAGGTCATTTTTTAAAGCAAGTTAAAACATGCTTAATTTTAATATCTGTTAATCAGGTGTTTTATCTGAGGGCATTAAAAACGTTTACAGTCCTCCAGCTAACTTACCATATTTTCCTTTTGATTTGGGTATTTATATTGTACAGAATTGATACCATTGTCACAATCACTTGAATTATTCAGTGATTGATAAACAAGATTTATCTGAAGCAAGATTTGTTTTAGGGTAGAATTTCACGATTTCTAGTAAAGTATATCAGTAGGCCATGTGGGGAGGCAAATTGAGCTCAGCTATGATCTTGAATTTCTGCTTTCAACACAGCATTCTACCAGAGAAAGTTCTTGATAACATTTATGCTACATGAATTTGACCCATTCCTTAAAACATTGATATTCTTCAGAATTTAATAATAGCAAGAGAAATCCCCATTACAGGGAGAGATCATTACAGGGTACTTGTGCTTGGTTAAGTCATAGTCAAAAACAAAACAAAAACTACCCTTCGATGGACATAATGCTCAACTAGGCATTCAAAACATTGTCTCGGATCTCTGGGTTGACCATGCGCACAAACCAAAATAGCATTACATATCAAATACAGTTTCATGAATAGCACACATCAGCATTACCCAGTCTGCCTCAAAAATACTTAGCTGCCAAGAGAGATACTTTTCAACATATCACAAATGTGCTATTCGTATAAACATTTCCCATTTCAAATGCTCTTGCTTTTGTTTAAATGAGTGTTTTTAACCTGAGCTATTAAAAATTTTTCCCCTCAGAAAGCTTGGCTTGCAGAAGAAAGACTCTCTAGCTTTCCCCTTTTGGAAGAGAGTAATTTCTCATAACACTGACAGTGCCTGCCTAAGTACATCCAGGGCTCATTAAATAGACTTCTGAGCGTAATTATAATTAACAATTAGCTAGAAATTAGCTTTAACGATTTGTTTTATAAAATAGAATAGAAGCATAACGTAATTATTTTTAAACCTTCTACATCATTAAGAACATAACTGCTACACCTTTCCATTATTGAGAAGCAGATAATCATCCAAAGCATTTAATAGCAATTTACTTACAGTGCCAAACTGAGGGAGCGGAAGAGAAGAGCCCTCCGCCCCAACCCAGGTGTTTATAATTATTTAGCCTTTTGCAAAGGCTCTTCCTTTTCTGCTCCTTTAAACTGTTTCGTGTCTTTAAACATCTCCACCAGGGAAAATAAAATATTCAGCCTCGTCTTTCAGCAATTCCTCAAGCCCTTTCCCTCCTCCAAGACACAGTGAGGGCAGTGGTTGGAGTTGGGGAGGATTGGAGGAAGGCTGCAAAAGCCCAATTCACACCATCAAACCGGACTGACAAGAAAGAAGATCATATACCTAATGGATAAAACTCCAGAATGTAAAGACAGACCTACGCCATTCTTTCCGTGTTCAGTATCCTTTTACTATCCCAAAGGCTATTTGGATCTTTTTTCCCCCCAGAGGAATTTTTTGAAATGCTATAGAAGCCTGAAGAAATGCTTAAGTTCCTGAAAAATATAAAAATAACTCATTGAGAATTGGTGAATATTATTCATTATTTGTTGTTAAAAGTGTGTTTTCCCCCCCTTTTCATCATTTTTTATTATTATTTTTTAACCTCAGCTGGTCAGCATGCTGTTTTCACTCCTACCTTTGAGCAAAAAATGTTAGACCTTTTGCTGCTGGCCTTCCTAAGTTGTTAGGGAGCACATCTTAACACCCACATAAAAGACCTGGTACCTATGTTTCCACATCACAAAGCAGGCCAGTAAGCACACAAGGCTGCAGAGCAAGTTAAGAATCATCTGGATAAGTAAGTACAGTTTGAAAGTGCCAGTGACGCTGGTACAGTCAGTCACATCCCGGTAAACAAAGGTCCTGCTGAGTGGCTCTGAGGAGGGCAGTTTGCACTGGCAGGAGTCGAGTGTGGTCTCACAGGTAAACTGTGTGAGCTGTGAATAGTGGTGGGCAGCAAACGCCACGGCCAGCACACACACCATCAAGGCGAGGGCGCTCAGCAGAAAGTACAAGAGCTGCAAGAAAGCAGAGAAGAACTTTCTGGTTACAAAGAACACTGACAGCCTGTTTTTCAAAGCTAATTAGTAAGAGCTCTTCTTTTTCTTCTCTCCCCAGGAAGTTTCCTGATGGAGGGGCTGTCTCTGAGCAGAATCATAGTTCCCAAGCCATGGAAATGGCTCCCTGTTTATTAGAGAGCAGTCCTTGAACTCAGGTCACATTTTCATTTGTGATGCAGATGTTGGTTGGGTGTTTTTCATAAATTATGTCCAACATAATTTTTTTGCTCAGTTGAGACACATTTGTGTGTAAATGTAGCAAGCAGATTAGATGAACCCCAAACAAGACAGCCATTCCTGAGAGGCTTGTTATGCTTATTTTAGCTTCAAGAACTGCTTGGTACTAATATTGAAACAAGACTAGGAAGTAAGGAAGAGGTTTCCGTAATGCTAACATTGTGTTGGCCAGATTTAGCAATGATTGATCAACTAGCAACATGAAATAATAATAATTTTTAAAAAGACAAGGTTCAATGAAGTGGTCTTCACGCTGCCAGTATCTCAAGAGGTTGCTGGCAGAATAAAATAGCCGGCTCCAGAAGGCATGTCAGCTTCATCACCCATAAGTCTTATTCTAAGACCAATCATAAGCATGTGGCTTCTGACCTAAATATAAACTCTAAGTGGTTCCTCAACCACCAAGGTTTTGAACACTATTGGCCTACATGTTAACTTTGGGATTGGAAAAGTCTGGTTAAAGTTTTAGCTCTTCTGCTAAAGAACTGTGGAATCCCTAGAAATTAGCTTTAACAATTTGTGTTATAAAATAGAATAGAAGCATAACGTAATTATTTTTAAACCTTCTACATCATTAAGAACATAACTGCTACACCTTTCAATTATTGAGAATCTGATAATCATCCAAAGCATTTAATAGCAATTTACTTACAGTACCAAACTAAGGGAGTGGAAAAGAAGAGCCCTCTGCCCCAACCCAGGTGTTCAATTCATTCATTTAGCCTTAGCCTAGTCCTGAAATATTTTGATCAAAAACTGTGGGTACTCACAGACATAGCCACAATAAAATGTGTAACAGGACAAAAAAATATTCTTGTGTTTGGATTCACCTACTGGAAACGTTTCTCTCAGTGGCCTACATGTTGAGATTCTAGGGAAGGAATGGTATTTCTAGCTTTTGGGGCAAGTATTGTCAACGCTGTTCTTAGTGCAAGATTGATGTTACCACAGTTGACAGCTGCCCTTTACAAGAGCAATTCTGGTGAATACGAACTTCCCAGAATAAGTTAGATCCAGTCATTAGCAGGGTCAGATTTAAGTAGCTCTGAAAAGATTATGTTCTACCCCCATCTCCAAATATACGTAATGTAATTCAACATAAACCTATATATAGGAAACTCTAAAATACGTATTTCTGTTTTTTTTTTTAAGTCTTAAAAATACTTAAAGTTTTCTCTTTTCTTTGTGTGTGTGCATGCACATGCGTGTTGGTCACTGGTACCATAAGATGTGTCTGGTTTCCCTGTAAGACATTCCAGTAGTTACCACATGTAAATTGACTCTATGTCTTAGAGTGCTAGAGAGGAATGGCACTGGTTAAAGCAATTTTTGCTTTAATATAGCTGGAAAACCAAAGATGGTATGGATTCTTTGAATCTTCTCATTGAAGATATCTTAACCACATATACTACTTCTTTTCAAATTCATTTAAAGGTTTGTCAAATATAACCCAGTTTCTTCATCCGAGAAAGAGCTTATTGAAACCTGTTACATCATGGGGATGGAACAAGGATAACTTATACTTAGCAAGCTTAGTGCTCCTCGGAGGAAGGGACTTAGATAAATAAAAAAGTGGTCCATTAAAAAGTTCAGAAAGGAAACTTCGGAGTTATTGAAAGCATTGTCTGAGCCTTGTCCAATCTTTTCAGTGACCCTGTTTTCTGGAAAAAAAAATGGAGTGGTTAGATTGAAAAGTATGGGTTTACGTCTGACGTTAATGGGATAAGATATTTGCAATACTTTGGGTTTTTCTAGAATATTCAGGCTTGATGACTGACTTCAAACTCTTGAGGCCAAGAGCCTATTTAAATTTTTTACTGGCCATGTTTGCCCATTGTTTCTGAGTTTCCAGAAATCTGCTTAATGGAGTGACCTGGTGGGGTTTTCTCTACACATTTTATTGCCATCACTGGGTAGAACTGGCGAGGAAAAAAAAAGTCTTGTAGTAATCCTCCTACTTTTAACACACATACATCATTTTTACAACATTCATTGGGAGAGTATCTTGAAGCAGTGATGATAATCCCTAATTCATTCCCCAATTGCAGTAATTCAAATAGTTGCAAAAAATATTATTCTCTAGTGAGCATCACAAAAACTCATTTTCTGAAATGGGAATTTCGTCTATTTGTAAGAGATGACTTTTGGCTCAGGGATCAAAAGATTTGCCCATTTAATAAGTTCAGAGCAGTCCTGAGTTATTGCCATGAATTGGAAAGCCAGATTGCCTGGGTTCAAATCCTGGTTGCCCGCGTTCTCCCCTCACTGGTATGGGACCTCGGAAAAATTAATCAACCCCACTGTGTAGCTCTGTTTCTTCATCTGTGATCAGATGAAGATCATATGATGATCATAACACCTACTCCATAGGATTATTTTAAGGATCAAAAGAGTTGATATTTCTAAACGGTTTAGAACAGTGTCTGGTACATAGTAGCCCTACTTAAGTACTTGTGAAATAAATAAATTAGAGATGGAAAGAACTGCCCTGTTCCCGGGCTCTTAGATATAAACCCCACAGGCTCTGGCTCCTTCTCTGTCAGTGGGAGTAAAAATGCATGCTTGGCTTGTAGAAAAGGTGTCAACATTTACATAAAAACGGGGATTTGCTCACTTGTAAATGAGCATCTTAGATACGCTAGAAGCCGGCAAGAGCACAAAGGCAAACCATACCCTTAGCTTATGAATAAATCTAGGTTAGCGCACATCTCACACGTAGTGATTCTGCATCTCCCATTCAGTGAAAGCATCAGGCCAGGTCAACAGGAGTGAGCCACAGAATCGCTGATCCATTTTAAGATATAAATATGTACTCGATCCCTCAAAGCCTGTGGGCCGCATCTACAGTGCGGGAGCATTTTTCCTTCACGACTTACATCGCCTCCGAGAGCAGCAGGTTTCTGACTTAGAATCTATAATTAAGTATCGGGGCCCTGTTTTACCCACACGGCACGAATGAACTATCAGTGAGTGTTTACGATGACTTTGGGAATCCGGGTAACTCTATCTTGATAGAATCCCCACCAGGGACGCGGTCGGGACGCGGTTGCGCGGCCGGTGTCAGCCCGTCGGCCCCGCGCCGGGCGCTGGGCGGCGGGTCCGGGCGGAGGCGCAGGCCCCTGGCGCTTATGTAACAGGCAGCGCGCCGCGCGTCTCCGCCCGCTCGCCAGCTCCGCTCGGGCGGGCGCTAATTGGTGCCCGGCTGCGGCTTTAACCAGCTGGGGTGATTGGCGGGGAGGGTGGCTCTGCCTCAGTTTAATTCCCTTCCCCGGTGGCAGGAACAGTAAGAGCTCCTCCGTGGCCAGCCGCTCAGGAGGCAGCGGTAGCAGCCCAGTGGCCTCCTGGAGGTGGGCGTAAGGCAGTTTCGCCTTAAATGTCCTCAGGGGACTGTGCCCCGCAACGATTCCGCGAACAGAACGACCCGGACACGTTTCTGAAACTTCGAGGAGACCCCGGAGAAAGCGGGGCTACGAGGGAAGGCAGGGGGCCCAGTCCGCGGCGGAAAGTCCGCTCGGCCCAGGGGCAGTGCCGAGGAAGAAAGAAGGACCACGACAACGGCCTCCAGGACCTGCCAAGGGGCATCCCGAGAAGACTGTTCCAGCTAAGAGACAAGACCCCGTGGCGATAGCCTCTTAAAGAAAAAAAGAAAGAAAGAAAGAAAGAAAAAGGATATGCGTGTGTGTGCGTGTGCACGCGCGCACTCCATTGAAGCCCTGTCACCTCCGCCTGTTTGCTTGCCCTGGCTATTTCCGCGTTCAATAGGAGGAAATAAATTCTCAAACAGTGCTGAGGCCAGGATGCAAGTGTGGGGGCCCTAAAATGCAGTTATACGGTGAGAAACACCTCGCGAAGATGCATTTTATCTAACCCACCTCCCCCCGCCCCACCCCGCGCACCACCACCAAATGCTGTATAAGCAGCACAAGGATTCAGCCTTAATCTGTTGTGCCTTTGGAACACCTGGAGACTAACTGAAACTAATACAGGGTGCACCTTAGAGACCTGGCAGCAAGCATCACTAAAGGTCACAATCAAGAGAAGAGAAAAGTGCCTCAGAATTTGTCGAAGTCTGTCACAGGTGGTGGTGGTGGTGGGGGAAAGACAGCTAATGAGATCTTTCTAGCTGGGAATTCTCAACCTGTCTGTCGTTGGCAGTGGCTTTTCCCCCCACACTTCTTATTTTCGCTTATTTTAACTAACGTGCAAATGTTCAGATAGCTTTGGGGGCTTCTCTGAAACAGATGCTTTTTTGACTCTGTTTCCTGGGATCATCTAGGGAAAAATGAGACTATTTCACACACACAAAAATGATTAACGCAGTTTGGGTGTTTCTCACCCAGTGAATGAAGTTCATGTGATTTAACAGGCAATCCCTTTTCTTTAAATCACCAACTCTTGCTGTTTAGTCAGACCTTCATCAAAAAATGAACATGGACTGATGGTTGCCTCTCTGGCTTTCTTTTAAGGAAGCCCTCAAACAGAAAAAGTAAAATTTCCATGTGCAGGTATGTCAGTCAAAATTCTAACCCAGTCAATCTTTTTTTCAAGTATAGCATCCATTATTATTTTTTAATTAGAAAAGTTACCTCTAGCTGTTGGGGAATATTTCAGAATTAGAGAAAAACACAAAATGCAACCACAATCCCCCCACTCACATACAACTATTTTTTTCTATGTACATGAAACTGTGGGTTTTCTTCCTGTATGTTCATACCATACACTTTGTGTGACCAGCTTATTTTGCTAATTAATTTAATGTGAACATTTTTTCATGAATTACTCCTCTAAAGTATGAACCATTGCTTTTTTATGTCAACACCTTCAGTTAGGATATGTTAAAATATGTTTTCTCATCTTAGTAATTTGCAGAGAATATAGCTTCCTGGTTTTACTGAACAAATGTTATCCAATTTAACGGAAAGAGAATAGGCAATGAGAGTGGATTTTTGTTTCTTTTGTATGCCGTATCGTGGGGGTCACATTGCATTCTTTTTCCATGTGACTATCCTGTCATCACAGGACCATTTGTTGATTTTTTTTTTTTTTTTTTGGTGGGGGGAAGTGCACAGACCAGCAATTGAACCCTGTGAGAATTCTACCACTGAACTACCCTTGCACCCCCTGAGAGTGTATGTTTAAAAAGCAATGTTACAGAAATCGTTTTTTTTCCTCTGCTATAGCAGTTGAGAGAAAATATAGGAATTTGATTTCTACTGGGTCTGATTGCTGAATTGAGTGTTTATCTCTTTAAACTCTGAAAGGGTGTGTCTATGTTTTCCTTTGGAGCAAATTCTACTGTGCAGTGAAAATGCCATGTACTTGAATTGGCTCCAGCCAAAGGAACTGTCCTAATAGAGAAAAAATACACGCAAATGAAAGCCACACACACTTGCCAAATCATGCATATCCCAGCCCCCCTTTGCCCTCTGACTCTTGGCACAGATAATTTGGATGCACGCTATGTGCTTTTTCTGTCCCAGTGGCCCCACCTACAAGAGGAAATGCAGTGCAACTATTTCTTTATTAAAACATTCTAGATAGCCCCCAAAACATAGAAGTGGGCACAACTTTTTCCTGTCCAAATATTGTTGAACTGATGAATTTTCAATATTCCTTTTAAGCATTGAAGAACAGGGTTCATATGCTCTATACCAATCCAGTTCATGGAAATTAAGACCTAAAATAAAACAAAAAAAAATCAGCATTGGATCCAACCTTTGGAGGTTGGATCAATGCCTTCCTAAGCAACTTTTTTTGCCCTGTCTAAAACTGCAATTTCTAGAATAATCAGATATGCAACCCCTTAAAAAGCACTTCTTTCTCTTGTACTTGGGTTTCCTTCTGTATTTCAGTGATGAAAGGGAAAGAAAAATTACAACTTACTTTCATAGCAAACTGGATACATGTCCGTTCGTCCACTTGGTATGAGACACAAAGCATAAACAAGCCAAGATACGCCACTAAGCAGACCTGCAGTGAAGAACATGGAGAAAAGGATGTTATCAGGGAAAGTTGTACATTCTAATGACATCAATCTCAGTGTCTTTTACCATTGACATTCCGGCTATCAAAAGGTTCAGTTACTTATCTTTATATGTAGTTCTTTACTCCGCTTGATTTGTGGGAGTCTTAAAAATAATAAAATGAATTTATTTCATTTTAACCCATTTTAAGTCCTTTTGACGTGCCAGGTGCTATACAAGGTCTTTTAGAGTATACAATGACAAGTATTTTCCTCCTCCTCAATGAATTTATAGTCCAGTAGAGGCCAAGAAAAATGCACACTCTATTCCAAGACATGGCATTTGTTAGGAATCAGGTGTCCCACAAATGATATGTTCGGTGTAATCCAGTAGCCTTGAGTCTTGAAGACGATTGTATAACTATATAGCTTTTACAGTGTGACCATGTAATTGGGAAAATCTTGTGACTGATAGTCCCTTTATCCAGGGTATGGACAGGTGAGTAAGAAAATAAGGGCAAAAAATAAATAATAGGGGGTATGGGATGTTTGGGGTGTTCTTTACTTTTGTAAAGTTTTATTCTTGTTTTTACTATTTTTGGAGCAAAGAAAATGTTCAAAAATCAGTTGTGATGATGAATTCACAGCTATATGGAAATAATGTGAACCATTGATTCTATACTTTGAATGATTACATAGTACGTGAATATATACTATATCTCAATAAAATTGCATTTAAAAAAGGTATGTTCACATTCTAACCTCTGATCCTGTGAGTGTGAACCCATTTGTAAATAGGACCTTGGAAGATGTTTTTAGTTAAGGTGTGCCCAGATGCTTATGCCCAAGTGGCATAAAGGTGGAAGTCCTTATAAAAAGAGGACATTGGAAAAGAAAGAGAAGCCAATGGGAGCAGCCAGGAGCTGGAAGTCAATGGAACCCAGAAAAGAAATGAGAAGACACTGCCATGTGCATTACCATCTAATGAAGAAGCCAGGGAACCCCAAAGATTGCCAGTCAGCCAGGAGATAGCAACCTTAGAAGGAAACAAGCTTTCTAACCTCTGAAACCATGAGGCAATATATTCCTGTGGTTAAGCCAACACATTGTGTGTTACTTGAGCACCAATACAGCATTATTTGCCCCATGTTATTCAGAGAAGTAGAAAAAGGGGAAGAAATTACACCGAGTTGAGTGATTGAGTCTTCACAAAAGAAATGAATTTAAAATAGTTCTTAAAAAGGATAATAATAATATTCTTACTATTTGCTAAACACTTATTGCTGGAGTTCTTCAAAGGGCTTTATATGCATTTATTCATGTAATCATCACAAAACCCTCTAAACTAGATAATATTACGACCCTCCAGTTATAAATGAGAAAACAGAGAGACAGTGCTAGTGCATAATGGAACCAGGATTCACATTGGGTAGCTTGAGGGAAAAGCAATAGCATAAGCAATGGCACAGAGGTAGGACTGCACAAAGTGTATTGAAAAGAAAAGCAAATGTGTACCTGTAGTTGAAATAAAACATAAGGCAGAAAAGGTAGGTTGGGAATCGGGGAATGTGGGATTAATTTAGTAGGTTGTGGGGCTCCTATGTAAATTTTTGAGCAGGGAATGATGTAATCCAAGATGCGTTTTAGGAAAATGAAAGTTAGTTATGCTGGCAATGAGGGCATCAAGGTTTTATTTTACTAATCTAGGCAAGGGTAATGCATCACGTGGGTCTGAATTCAGGTGGTGGAGAGTAAATGCAGTAAAAGCAGAATTTATACATCTTGGCTGTTGGATGACTCGTGTGAAGGCTCTGTGGAGGAAGAAATACAGAACAACCCCCAAGTTTTTGAGTTTTGATGAAGGAAAGGGGCCAAGCATGGGGTGTGGGGGTAGGAGTAGGCCAGGCTGAAATAAGGCAGGCGGGAGCAATAGCGACTTTGTGAGAAAAGGTGCTTGATTTGGTAGTAGTACTGTTTTTTCTCTGTAATATACTGGAGTCATGAACTAAAACACATCTATTCACATTCAGTTTTGAAAACCTTAAAGTGTTGATAAATTCTACACTTTCAGATAGAAAGCGTAAGCAGCAGGATTACATTTTCTGATAAGCACATTTTTCCTAGAGAAGCATGTTGGTAGTGTGCTTGGGAGTCACCTAGCAAGTCTTTCAGCCGCTGGGTTGGTGATGCTCAGAATTACTCCCCTACAGCCAACTTCAAACCATAGACAGTCCCCGGGAGGGCAGGAGTCCTGCTCATTTACAAAGCCAACCGGCATTTTAAGGTAACACTTGTACCCTAGCTCCTCTCTATTGCACAATCAGTAAATTGCTTTCACCCTCATCCGTTGAGGGTCTTTCCGGTTTCTACTGGGCTATGAAGCCAGAAGCAGACGTGACAGTCATGATACTAAAGTCGTTTGCAGAACTGATAAGCCAAAATGTGGCTGATGCTTCCAAGTCAGGGACAAAGCTCTGTTTGAAAGCTCATTTTAAGAAAAGACATAATTGAGGTATAAGTCTGATAAGGCCTGTAGGTGCTTACTGTGTGTACTTACCATGAAAGTCCACAGAACTGAAACGATAGAAGACCCTCTTTTTGTTAACTGGCACAGAAATAAAACAAAAGATTTAAACCCTGCATCTGCTGGGGATTGCTACAGACCTAAGCACAAGCCAGTGGTTAATCTTTGTTTGTTGGTGCACAGGGCAGGACTCTCTCCCACATAACCGTCTTTGTCTGTAGAGGCGTTCCTCTTTTGCCTTTACAAAAGGCACATTCCAAAAGTCTTACAGGTACACGGACCAGCATCTTAAACATCTAATTCTGTAACTCTGCTTGGACACGTTTTCCCATTTCAGTAGTATCTTCATCTGCGAAGCCTTGATTTAGCCTGGCTTTCAGCAAGAAGTTGCACAGAAACTTACCACCCCACTCCAGATCATTTTACTTACTCAATCAACAGACCTTTATTGAGGACGTACAATAGGCAGGCCGTATGCAAGGTTCTGGGGATTCAGAGGTGAAAGACAGAGTCCCGGCCTTCAAGGAGCTCTCAGTCCAGTGGGCAAAGAGAGGCGAGTGAAGAGTTAAACTTCTGTGTTAAGTACTAGAACCACGAAGGCTAAGAATGCCCAGGGTGGGGTGACTAAACTAAAGGAGACCTGGGGAACTTCTCGGAGGAATGAGGAGAAGCAGGAAGGTGAGAGGATATTCTGGGCTGAGAGAGTACTAGCGTAGGTACGATAGCATGGAGAAACGAACAGTAACCATCCAAGGACTCCTACAGCTCCAGTGTAGGACAGAGAAGAAAAGAGAAAAGATCTGTTTGCTGACATGGATAAGAACTAGGTCACAGAAGACCTTTATTTCAGCCTGGGACGTTGTAAGCAGGAGAATGGTGTGATCAACTTTGCCTTTTAGAAAGATCCCTCTGGCCTTGGAGAATGGATTGGAGAGGGCCATACTCGCAGGGGGAAGACCAGCTAGGAGAGTGTTCCTGACCTATGGAGAAATGATGAGTACCTGAGCTAGGGTACATGTGGGAATAGAGAATGTATATGTTTGAAGTAGAACCCCCATAGGTTCTGAAGACTGATTAGCTATTGGGGCTGAAGGAGAAGGAGAAGTCAGGAAGGGGCTCAGTGACCCGACTAAAGCATCCATGTAGATGCTTTTATGAAAGAGGAGATACAAGAGGAGTAGCCTGAATGGGAGGGGAAAATGATGATACCCGTATGGATTTCAAGTTCAGCCATATGGGCCTCTATCTCAGGATACGGGCCGGGCCTGGAGATCTGTGAGTCATCAGCATATGCATAGCTACTGAAACCACGGGAGATACTGTACCATCCAGATAGAGAGTTGGTGATGTTGGAAAAGCACCACAGATGTTACCCAGTTATGAAGAACCTTTGAATCTGTTGGACGAAAGCCTCCCAAATATGCTTCCTATCACTATGGTTCTGTATCATGGCACGTCTAAAAATTGTGATCCTCTCGATCCTCCTTTCGGAGTCTCCAAAGTTTTATTTATAGGTCCTCCTGTCAGGTATATGCCATAAAGCTTAAATTAATTTAAGATATTTTAATTCCTTGGCCCTCTGAAAGGGCTTGATAGGCTCTAGGAGGAGGGATTTCATGTTGTTACCTCCAGCTTTATGTGCTATAACAATAGCTCTTTATCAGAGAGTTTATTGGCGTTGAGTGTAAGCACCTTCTGAGCAGCATTCATTAAATACCTGAAACTAAAGGCCTCATGACCATGGGGAGGAAACCAGATTTCCCATGCCAGACTAAGTGTCTTGTTGCCTGAGCTGGCAGGACATGGACGCGCAGGAAAGACATGGTGTTCTGGCTTCCCAGGCAAGGAGCGGGGAGCGCATATTTCTGAGCTGTGAGACCCGCCAGGCCCAACTGGAGCAGCATTCCTGGAGTTCAGGCCAGAGTTCCCATTCGCTATGGTGAGGTGAGGCCCGTGGAACAGGAAAGAGGCAGTTAGGTAAGGTTTTTAGAAGGCACCGGTTAACCCAGACCCCAGTCCTGGGCTGACAGGTGGTGTCATGGAGCCCAAAGCCAAATGAGAAAAAGGTGGCATTGGGAAAAGTAGGGCTGAAAAGGCAAAGAGGCAACTAGCCTTGCAGATATTAAGATTTATTCCTGTATGCAGATAGATCATTTGGTTAAGAAAAGTGGGTGAAGTGATTTCTTTAATGGAAAAAAGAAAAAGCCATCTCTCTCTCTTCTTCTTCTTTTTTTTTTTTTTGGCCTGTTTTGGATGTGTTTCTACAATTCATTTATGAAGGCCAAACCCAAATCCTGAATTCCACATTCTGTCTAAGGATGTCTTTACAGAGTGAAGTCTGCATTGTCTCTTGTGAATTAGGTAGTTAAGTAGAGTCGAAAATGGTTGCTGAATGTTCAATGCATTTCTAGATGTCAGGGAACTGAGTTTTGTCACACCTCATCTTTGTTTTTGTTATTCAGCCTACTGTAGCCGCACAGTGCCCTTGGAGGACTCCCGTTAGGAATAAAAGGTGAATGCTGGACCAGTAGCTGGGAGAGTTACCTGCATATCATTTATTCCCTTTTCATTTTGGCTTAGCTAGAAGCTATTGCCCTAAAATATTTTGTGAGAATATAAATTATTGGTTTTTACTTCTCTCCACATCATATGTGTTTATGTTCTGGTCTCATGGCATTCAATTTTTTTTGTTTTCTTCTTTTTCTTGTTGACAGTGCTACTTGACAGGGCTTCCTGGGGAATACAACTTCTCCTGTCAAATATCTTTCAATGCTTCTCTTTTCCTTTCACTTTCTAGCCCCTTTCATTTGTGTACCTGAAATGTGACTCTTTCTGTATTTAAAGTGCTTTAATCCAGTCAACAGCATAGCAAGATGAACTTTCTTCTCTTGTTTGCCCGAAAATTGATCAAGAGGAGTAGCAGCCCTGTAAATTTTCCCTGGATAATTTCTTAGAATGCCTATGCACTTTCATCTATTTAATAAAATTTAAGGTAGAATATTAGAAATTGTTTTCAGCAAATGATAAAATAAATATATTGCAGATCACTTTCTGAATACAGCCTTACTCAGGAAAATTGCAAATTAACATATTTTGTTCTAGAGATTTAAAGAATATGCAACAGAATAATACTTCATGTGGATCTATTAAAGGACAGTCATTGGATAAAAATTTTGGAAGCCTTGGAGAAGATACTTTAGCATGGTTTACACATTTTTTGCAGGATTCTCATTGTCATTGCCTTGTGGAAAGATGAAGTATAAACCAGTGGTTCAGAACCATCTGGAGAGTTTGTTAAAATTTTGATTGCTGAGCTCCATGCCTCCAAATGCTTTATTTTGTCTGGGTAGGGACAGAGAATTTGCATTTCTAACAAATTCAATAATGGTGACGCTGCTGGTCTTAGGACCACAGTTTGAGAGCTTCTAGTCCAAGATATAGCTGTCTCAATTCTGACAGCTGGTGTGGTATTTATCTAAATGGTTAGGGATCTAGAGTGTAGCATTGACCACTAGAGTTTCCTGTCAAAGAGTTGTTAATTGTAAGCAAAAATTAGATGCGACGATGATAATAATAACAATGACAATAATAATATCTACTATTTATGGATACTCACAAAGTATTAGGCCAGATGCTGAACACTTAATATACATTCTGCAGAGAAAGCTGAGGTTTGGAAATATAAAAAGTTAGGTATACATTCATTGCACCTGAACTTTTTTATAGCTATTTTGTAGTAAAGATAATAGCTTCCCTTATAAAGAAATTAAGTCTTTGCTATTGGAGAAGTCCTTAAAATTTGGAGAGGAGACCCTCTTTCTTCATTGCAACCTAAATAGGATCCATTCCAGAGCCTACTGCAGCCTTACTGTATTGGGTGGGTGGTTTGAGAAGTGTCCTGAATCAGCAATTAGTCTGATGTGGCACTCTGCCACTGCCGATAGGCATTACCCACTTCAAACCAAAGCTAAGCAATCACCTCCGAAATTGCACCACCTCTACAGTAGTGTGTTATAAAATGTTTAACAACCTGCTGTCCGGGGGAGGAGGTGTCTTAACCGTAGCATCTGCTAGTCTTCAGAGTGTAAATACGCCCACTGTGGCCAATTTCGAGTTTCCAATGTAAAGTCCCCGAGCACAGAGTTGCGAAGAGAGGCGCACGGCAAGTTGGCAGGCTCTGCTTCAGCATGCCTTGCACCTCTGCCGCATTTTCTGCCTCTTCTGACTCCTTTCTCTTACCGAAGTAGCTTATTACCAAGTGGGATTTATTTGTACCTAAAGTCTGAAACATTACAGTTTACTAGTAATGTTTGGAATCCCTGCAGTCAGCCTACAGAATCGATATAAAGGTACAGGGGAGAGAGCCAGCGAGAACTCCTAGTACTCATTTCTGATTTGTAGGAATGGAGTAAGAATGGCTACAGCATAATCTTTAGGATTTTGCTATCAATGGCCCTTCTCCAACTGAGTGCAACTCATCAACCTCTATTGTGGTAGGCACTGGACATATGAGGAGGAATAAGACTTTGTCTTTGCCCTTTAGAAGTTTACAATTTAGTTCCCACTTCCCAGAAGAGGAATTGAGGCAAAGGAAAATAATTGCCATGGTCAATGTCATTTGACCAGTCAAGGCTAGATGTGAAAAAGAGTAGCCATTATCAGCTCATATAACTCCCGCCTTACTGATCATCTTAGCAAATCCCCTCAACCATTTTATAATGCAAAGGACATTGAATCAGCTGTTCTTAATTTTCTGCTCTGTGTTATTCTTAAAAAACAGAATTTTTGTTGTCAACCAATAAGGACTTAAATACAGTAGGATTTTGAAGGATGTCAGCTTTAGGGTCCCCTCCTCATATTTATTACTATTGTTTGTGGTTGTCATTATTATTATTCATTGCCTTTCTAGGTAATGAAGAATAAGAAAGGACTCAGATTAAAGGACTCAGAATTACATTCTTTCCCTAAATTAGATAAAACAAGAAGGGCAAAAACAACTCTCAAAACATGAAATATCAAGTAATAGTACATTCAATAAGTAAGATAACTGCTTAGTTAGTCCTGTTAAAATCAAATATAGAGGGTGGGCCATGGTGACTCAGCAGGCAGAGGTCTCGCCTGCCATGCCAGAGACTTGGGTTTGATTCCCAGTGCCTGCCCATGCAAAAAAAAAAAAAAAGAAAAATCAAATATAGAGGGTGATGCAGTGGTGGCTCAGTGGCAAGAATCCTCACCTGCTGAGCTGGAGACCCGGGTTCAATTCACAGAGCCTGCCCATGCAGAAAAAAAAAAATCAAATATAGAATTATAAGTATAATTGAGGAGACAGTTCTATATGGTAGAAAAAATTGGGTTTTAGAGTTGGATCTTGACTATATTTATTAGCTAAATGATCTTGGACAGAGTTAAACTCTTCTGAACCTCAGCTTCCTTATCTACAAAATGGAGACAATAATGCCTTCCTTTGAGGGCTAATCCTAGCATTACTGATTATTTAAATAAGATGCCTAGTATAATGTCTAACATATATCTGGAGAATAACTGGAAGTGATTATTATTATATTGTTGTTATTGCAATTAGAATAATAATCTCACTTATACCTCTATTAGAGTAGGCCAAATTTAGAGTACATTTAAGGGCTTTAAACATTTTACTACCTTAACCATGTTTAGAATTGACAACACATGTACTGTCTTCATTTACAAATATCATGCAGTCTGCTTTACATTTGTACCAGTGGATACTTGGCATGATCTTTTGTAAATATAATTTACTTATATTTAAATAATTTTAAATAAAAATTAAATTAAATTAATTTTAGTTAATTATAATAACTGAATTATTTTAATGCTGATATTGAGCATGTCACATACTATATATCAGGCACTATATTAATAGTTTCCATAAATTATCCCATTTTGTCTTCACAAAAATCCTAGGGAATAGATGTTATTATTGCCCCATTTTATAGATGAGGAAACTGAGGCTCAAAAAGTTACATGCCCAAGGTTACCTAGTAAATACTGAGCTGACAGCTGTACCTGTCAGAGTATGGAGACTTGCTCTTAAGCACTACACAGCACAGCCACTTCCCTGATAGTGTCTTGATGACACTGTAAGCGAGAACTACAGAGATTTGAAGAATATTCTATCATCTACTCTCCTTTGCTGTTTTGCATTAAGCATCACTCCTAAGGTATAACATGAAGAATCAGGTATCTGAGATCCAAATGACCATTCTAGTTGGGGGGCTGGGACTCAGTCTTATGCATAAAATAGAGAAAATAATCCTTGATAATTTGTTTTAGGGATCATAAATAGTGTAAATCAAGTGCTTAGAATTATAGTTGGTCTTCAAAAATATATATAGTTTTTCCATCTCATCTGACCTTAACCTGTGCCAGGGTAACTTAAGTTTGAACTGAAATGGATACTATATGTAGCATTCTCTCCCATTTTGGAAATAATCTTATTCTGTTCATTTCACATATTTATTGTGTACCTACCATATGCCAGGCACTTTTTGAGGCTCTGAAGATGCCACAATGAACAAAAGAGGAAAAAACCTGCCTTGCTAGGGCTAATGCTTTACAGTAGAGAGACAGATCGTAAACAGATAAACAAGCAAATTTATGTTATGCCAGTCGTTGCAAACAGCAATGAAAACTATAGCACTTACCACTAAAGTTTCTTTCTAACACAAAATATGGCATATAGTGATTAGCAAAATACAATCCTTAAACTGATATTTTCTCTCTAACAAATGACTTGATAATGCCCAGCAACATCCTACAGAAAAGTGGGTGGATTCATGATGTTCCTTGTGAGAAAACTGCTGACTGTTATTTCAACAATGGTTATCCCCATCTAAATTATCAAAGACCTCCCAGGCTCCATAAAAGACAATATATACATGCCCCCAGAAAAGGGACAAGTGAGGGTAGTTATATAAAAGTTTACAGTAAAATGTAATGTAATTAGGAGCCATGCACCTAAATACGGAGACCAAGGCATTTCATCCATACCCTAGATCTGCCAGCCGGGTTCAAAATCTACCTCCACCACTTTCTGGCTGTACAATCCAGAACAAGTTCATGTAACTCTCTGGGTCTCAGTGTCATCTCTGCGGGATGACAAAAACAATGCCTACTTCATAAGTTGCTGTCAGAATTCAATGTGACAGCATACATAAAGAGTTTAGTATAGCACCTGGTATATCTGAGGCAGTCAATAAATATTTGATGAATACATAAACGAATCCATTCATTTAGTGACCTGGGCTATTTTTCTTTCATATCAAGGACCTATTTTTCAAAATTCTTTCCAGTAATATTGACATAAACAGTTTGCAAACACCCAACAGTTACATTACTTCTTTTTCTGCTTCTTTTTTTGTTCTTTCTGTCTTTTTTTCCTGCGCAAATCTATTTTTTTTCTACTATACAGAAAATGCCAATCTTGATGACCATACAGAGTTAGTTATACATGTTTCTCTGATTATACTACTGTGGTTTTGCAAAGACAAACATTAAATGTCTGAAAAAAATGCTATTCAGTTAAAAATATCTCTGGCCATAATGAATCCAAAATTAATATTACTTACAGAAACATAAGTCAAACCTAGTACACTGATATCAGTAGGAAACTTCAGAAATAAGAGGTAAGTAAATAGAAATACAAAAATTCACCAAATTATTTATGGCAGAACTCAATATCAAGATGAGGGGAAAATCAAGAGATGAAATGGATAACAAAATATAGTTTATATATATAGTGGGAAATTATGCAGCCATACAAAGGAATGGAATTCTGATACATGTGACAACATGAATCGAACCTTGAAGACATCATTTTGAGTGAAATAAGCCAGACATAAAAGGACAAAAATTGTATGTTCTCACTATATTGAAATAATCAGAGTAAGCAAACGCATAGAGTCAGAAATTAGGATATAGGTTACCAGGGGCCAGGCTGGAGATACAGAATAGGAAGTTAATGCTGAATTGTTGAGAGTTTCTGTTTGGGGTGACAGAAAAGTTTTGGTAGTGAAAGTTTTTGTAGTGTATGGTAATGAATTTTATGTTCAAATGTGATCAAAAAGGTTGTGTTCAAATGTGATCAAAAATGTATAGAATAAAATTTTTAAAAATACACAGCGCACTGTACAACACAAAAAATAAATCCTAATATAAACTATACGCGATAGTTTGTAGTAGAATTGCAATAATATTGTTTCATCAGTTGTAACAATGGTACCACACTAGTGAAAAGTGTAAATGATAGGGAAAATTATTTGTGTGTGAGGGGGTGTATGGGAACTTTCTATATGATCTTTCTATACCCTTATCACTTCTCTAATTTAAAAACAAGTAAAATAAAAAAGATGAGGGGAAAATATAACAATGTGTCTCTAAATACTACATACATTAATGTATAGTATAGTTAAAACTCAGCACTCTACAAATTTAAAAAATGTTTTTCTTGGTTTTATTAGACCGACCCCAAAATAGTAGCTTCTTTTTCATTATAAAAGACTATAGTTAGCAACAATTTTTATAGCCGGCAACTTTTGTTAAATAGTTTTTTATGTAGCTTATGGTTTATCAGAAAGACGTTCAATGCCTTTTCATTTGCCCAGAGTGTCACTGATTATACCCTCTTCCTTTTTTTTTTTTTTTTTTTGAGCTCTACTGCTGAAGTTCTGTCTTTATTGAAGGCCCAACTCTGCCTACTCAATTGGAGGTTAATTTTTTTGACACATAGCTTTGTTTTTGTATTTCAACATCTTTCTGGGGAAGCACAATTTCTAATATTTCGTTTGCAAAGATGACCTAAGAAATTATTTTTCAAAAAAGCTGGTAGAGAGCCAGGTCAAAAATTTGCAGAGAAAAGGCCAATTCTACATGACCAATTCTATCATAGAAAATGATTTCCATTTAGTGTGGAAAGAAAAGACATTTGCTTAAGCACACCTAAATTTAACCATCACATCACTCAGTTACTGGATAGTGGATATCTTTTTCTCCCCCTTTATTATTATCATTAGAATTCTGTCTAAGGAGTTGATATTTGACAGGTCTATGTATGAATTACTGTAAACATGTGCACTTTATATATATAAGTATGCAAAGACATTCAAATTGAATCAAAATAAATGTTTTCTATGCCAATTAATTAAATTAGAAGAAAAGCAGGCTTATAATCACCTAGAACTTTGTTAAATTTAGATTACTGCCCTCTTGGGAGTTAAATTATGAGACTACACTTTATAAGAATTTATGAGGCAATTACTAGAGAAATTATTGCTCATGCAATTGCCAGCAAAGAGAACAGATTCACCTGCCCTGTGTGATAAAAGTCCATCCATGGGCTATCTGATTGGTTGGAAAAGGACTATGGAGTATTAAACAGCACTTATATACCAAGCCAAAGTCTTTTGCACATTTCAATGCATCCTTTTTAACTGAAAGTAGAGGGTTTTTATCAAGATTTGAAATTATCCAATAACCAGAATAATATACAGATAGATAGACATTTACAGTGTTACACTGTAATTTTTATTTCTGTGTAGTTTAGTTACATTTGCTGTAAAACCACAGGAATAGTGGGAAGAAAAAACATGCTAAGTGACTGTCCTATTTCTCAACACACATTGTGCTTTGCAGATGTTCACTAGTATCTCATATGTTGCTTTATAAGATATGGAACTGATAGAAGTGAGTTGGAACTTGTGACCAGCAGCTGGATGGTGGTGAATCCCCCAAATCCTATGGATATAGTGTGCTTTCTTGACATTCCTGTCAAAGTATGCCTGGAAAGCTAGGGGGGTCTGCAGGAGATGTGCCAACACAAATTTGTTCCATGTGAGAAGTTCCAAAAAACCTTCTTGAAAAATCATTGCGAATCAGTAATCATTTTAAACCAATGAATCCCACAGTGAGTGTTTCATCCACTCACTTGCAAGCTAGTGAAAAGAAAAATCCAAGAGCTATCCCTGTGTGTCACTTGTCATGGAGACCTTCAAGTAGAATCCTTGTGGTTTGGTCTTAGTATTATGACACAGATTTGTAAATCTATGTCAAGATTTATATTTTATAGGAACTTATGGGAATTTTTTGCAATTACATCCTTCAAAGACTATGGAAGCACAAACAATAGAATTGTGAGGCAATAAAGCTGTGAGGGAAAATGGGGCTAAATAGTCACAGGATACAAATTGTTCATTTGACCTAACATGTCCTTTTCCTTCCTTATCTACTGGGTTACATACTCTTCTTTCAACCATCTTGAATCCAGTAAGTCTTCAAATCCTGCTTCTATAGGCGGGGAGATGGAACTGAGGCCGGGAGTAAAGCTAGGACCCTGAAATGGCTATACCCTTACTGGCCTAGGAAATAACTGGCCCACTAGCCCTGTCATACCCGCTAGAGATGGGGGTTTGAAGTTTTTCTACTATTTGTATGATGGTGGAATCTATTAAGATGAGAAAGTAACATGAAATTGGTTCTGAAAAACCAAGTTGGTTTCTTCAAATTATAAGGAGGAGAGAGAGAGAGAATAGAAAGAAGAGAAAGAAAAAGCCTCTGAGTGAAAGAGACTTAAGAAACGTGTCATCCAGTTGCAATATATGGGCCTTATTGGATCCTGATTATGACAGACTGTGAAGAAATATTCATGCGTTCACCAATTCTGATTTGATGCCATGAAGAGATTGTTAATTTACTAGGTGTGATATTGGTATTCTGCTCATTTTTAAAACAGTCTGTCTTTTAGCACTTACTTAGGGTAGTATTTATGAATAAAATGAAATGATGTGTGGGATTTACTTTAAAACAATATAATATATATATATCTTATGGGCATGAAGGAAATATGAGAGCATCCAGATGAAATAAAATTGATATCAGTTGATAATTACTTTAATCTGGGTAATGGAAACATAGAGGTCATTATACTATTTTAACCACTTTTTTTGTAAGCTTAACATCTCCCTTGTAAATGAGTTACATAAAATGTCACTCTGGGCTTATGACACCATTTGGACACCTAGCAAAACTAAACTGTCTGAAAGGGCTACACCCTCAAATAGTCTACACAAAACTATAATAGATAAAATCCCTTGGAAGATGAATTCGCAAGCCAAAATTAGCAAACACATGAAGAAGCAATCCAATGATGAAAGTCAACATTTGTGCACATGCCCACACACAGACGTATACACAAAACCTAGTAATTAGAGCCAGAAGAATTTCAGATAATTAAACTAATGGATAAAGCCCATAAAAGGCATTGTTTAAGTTTAATTAAGTACATGAAAGAAGAAATTGAAAGCATGAAAAAAAAACAGGCTACTTTGAAAAACACCAAGCATATATGAAAAAAGAAACATCAATAACAACAAAATAGAAGTTCTAGATAAAAAGTAAAATTGTTGAAATTTAAATCTCTGATTAAACTCAGCTAAAAGAGAACTAAAAGACAGAGCTGAGGAATTATACATCCTAGAGGGATAAAGAGAGATGAAATATAAAAGAAAGGTTAAGACACATGGGAGAAAGGATAAGAAGGTCCAAACAAACATCGAATAGCAGTCCCAGAAGAAAGGAATACAGAGAAAGGACAGGTAGTGTTTGAAAGCAATGACAATTTTTTTCAGAATTAACGAAAGACCTAAAAAGTTTGGGTCCAAGAAATGTAACGTGTCCTTAACAGGATAAATTAAGACAAAATCTGGGTTTAGACACATTATAACTAAACTGTAGATCACTAGAACAAACAAACAAACAAACCTGAAAAGCAACAAGACAGAAGGGGAATGTCAACTACAAAGAAATAATAAGACATTTAGCACACTTCTTAGCAGCAATAACTGAAGTCAGAAGACAAAATTTTTATATTTTCAAAAATTCAGAGAGAAAATCGGAGTAGTAGAGTATTTTATAATCAATAATTTGCATATATCTATTAAGGAGACAAAAAATCTAAAAGAGCAATATTCCAAGAGAAAATAACAAATCCACATAATTTTGGGACACTTGAGCACACAGCTCTCAGGAATCTTTAGGTCAAATAGGAAAAAAAAAAATAAGTAAGGATGTAGAAGATTAAACAACATGATTAGCAAACCTGGTTTAAAAACTGAATATAGAGTTGTAAGCCACAAAATGAGAAAATCCACATTTTCCAAGCCTACATGGAATATTTATAAAAATTAGCCACACACTAGGCCACAAAGTCTCTTCAGATATCAAATAATTGATATTATGAAAAGCACATGAACTGAGCACAAAAAAAATAAGTTGAAAACCATAATAACAAAAGAAATATCTTTGAAAAGATCCAAATAAATGGAGAGATATCCTTTTGCTTGTGTATAAGAAGTGTAAATCCCATGAAAATGTCAAAAGTATTTTTCTTGGGACTTGAAAAGCCAATTCTAAAATTTGTATGGAAGAGAAAATGGCTAAGAATTACCAAGATAATGTTGAAAGAGAGTAAGATTGGGTAGGGGCCACTGCTTATCCTAACACGTTTTGTAACAAGATGCATTAAAAATATATAAAATGTATATTTTAGACAGTGTGGTATTGACACAGTAACAGACAAAACAATGGAACTGAAGAGAATCAGACACAACCTCATATCCTATAAGGAAACTTGATACATGATGTGCTATTTTGAAACTGTATGTACCTCAGAAAAGCCAGGTTCTTTCCCTAATCCAATCTTGTGGGGACCAATTGTTTAGGGTGGAACCTCTCGATTAAGTTGTTTCCATGGAGATGCAACACACCCAATTGTAGGTGTGACCTTTGATTAGACGGAGATGTGACTCTGCCCATTTGAGGTGAGTCGATTAGTTTACTACAGTTTTTAAGAGGGTAAACATTTTAAAGGAAGCTCAGCCCAGATGTTTGGAAATACAGAAGCCCCAGGAGGTGCCAGGAGCTGAGAAGTGACAGAAGCTAGACCGAAACCAGAGCCCAGCAGGTTTCACCATGTGCCTTTCCCTGAGATGCTAAGCTAAGAGATGAAACCAAGAATTTTGTCCCAGAGCAGCTAAGTCAGGACCCACAGACACTTAGAGAGGAAACCTCTAGAATAAGAAGCTGGAAGCACAGGAACTGGAAACAAGGACCAGCAGAGGCCAGCCACGTGCCTTCCCATGTGACAGACACTGGCCTTTCTTCAGAGTCAAGTTATCTTTCTCTGGATGACTTAAGTCTGGACATTTTTAAGGCCTTAAAATTATAACTTGTAACTTAATAAATCCCCTTTTTAAACGCTGTTGCATTTCTGCTATATTGCATTCCAGCAGCTTTAGCAAACTAAAACACATGATAAATGGCCATAGCAGATCAGTGTGGAGAGGGCAGATTATTAATTAAATGGTGCTGAAACAATTAACCGTCCATATGAGGAAAAAAATATGAACCCTACCTCACATCAGATGCACTTAAAGATATGAACATAAAAAAGCAAATGTTGAACATTTTAGAAAAGGATATATAAAGATATCTATATGACTTTAGAGTAAGGAGAAAATTCTTTTGAAGTCTATCAAAGCACATGCAACAAAAAGGATTGATAACTCTAAATATATTAAAGTTAAGTCTTTTTCATAATAAAGTCACCAAAAATAAGAGTCAAAGGCATAGGTCAACTAAGAGAAGATATTTGTAGTACCTAAAACCTCAATAGTTAAGTTATAAAAGTAAGAAATCCCGTAAATCAGTAAGAGACAAACAACCCACAGAAAATATTTGTTGGATAAATAAATGATGGGAGAAAATAAAATGGCCAATAAATACATAAAATATGTCCAACTCCAGCAGTAATGAGAAAAATGCAAATTAAAACAAGATACCATTGCACAGAAGATTGGTGAAACACTATGTAGATACCAACAAATGTTGGCAAGTATGTAGAACAACAAGAACTCTCATTTACTTTTGGTAGGAGTTTAAATTAGTACAATTTTGTGGTAGTAAGCTAAAGATGCCTAGACCTTATGACCCAGCTAAATTCGACTCTTAGCTATATGCCCTAAAGAAATTGAAACATGTAAACAGGCAGCTGTGGACAAGAATGTCTATTGCAGAGTCTTTCATAATTGGAAAAAAACGAACTTGAAAATAGCCTACATTTTCATCAATAGGAGAATGAATAAGTTAATTTTTATATGTTCCCACGATGAAATATAAATAATAAAAATGAACGAATGGTATCCATGTACAAATATAAATCTCAAAAACATAATGTTGAGCAAAAATATTAGACCATTTATATAAAGCTTAAAATATGTAAACATTAATTATTGACTATGCATATATACATGAAAAAAGTATAGAGGCACGCATAAGAATGACAGATACCAAATTCAGGATAATATATCTCTGGAGAAGTAGGGAGAGGTGGAAAAAATGACTAAGGAAGGCAATATATGGTGCTTTTTGCAATATTTTCTTTCTTTAAAAAATATCTAAAGCCATTATGGCAAAATATTAAAATTTGACAAAGCTAGGGTTAGGTAAGTAGTGGTTTTATTACTCTATACTATTCTTTACTTGAAATTTTTCATAATTAAAAACAATCATAGAATTAACCATACTTGTTCAAACCCACACAAAGTTGAAATAGAAAATCATTACCAAAATGTTTTTGAAAATACTATAGATTGGTAGAGCCAGGGTTCTACCCCTTTTGTCTTTTTCTAAAGCTGGAGCCCCTCCTACAATTTCCGGCTCCCGGACAGGGTTAGCCATGTCCTCCTCTGTGCTCTCAGGGCTCCTAGTTCAGGGTGCCACAACCGCTCTGTGCTCATTAAGCAGGAACTGGATTGTCGTTACCTCCATGTGTCTTCTCTCCTAGACAAGAAGCTCCCGGGGAGAAGGGACTCTATCCCCAGCACTTAGCATATAGAAATACAGATACTGACTAAGTGGTGAGAAGTTTTTTCTTCCCCGGTACGTTGCTCTCTGACTTTCTTTTACAGGCCTCGATTCTGTTGCCTATCAATCACCTAACTCATGCTCTCGGTGATTTACTAGAAACCACTTGCCGACAAGTTCCACACATACCTATTTTTATAACAGCTTCATTTCGAAAGAATAGAAGACAAAGATTGGGTTCCAGCGTTTCTGAGGAATCTATAGGAGCGGTAGAAGTGTTATATCTCTGTAGAAGAAAAACTCTCTATAGTGTATTTATTTCACTTCGAGATTTTTCAAGCTCTTAGAAGGGAAGGAATCCATAGCCAATTCCAGTGGTGTAGGTATAGGCTGGATTTTATTACTTAGGCATAATTAAGTAGGCTCTAAATTAGGTCCCACTTTAGAAAAGATTGCAGAGATACTTCTTTATGAATACCTTTGGGTTTCTAGATGGGAAATAGTAGACTAAGTAGAAATATATGGTATAGTACAGTACCTAGAAATTCTACAATAAATCAATATAAATTCAATTATATAACATTGTAGGGGGAGTATAAAAGAGAACCTCAACATTTAAAAAATATCATCAAGCAGTTTTTCTAATTGAGAGCACTTTAAAAAAATAAACAGATTATAACAGAAAGTTAGGTAGTATATAGTAATCTTATTTTTCGTGTGAAAAGTGTTTTGTCCTTTCCCAAATGAGGAGGTCTGTGTCCCCAAGCAGCCTGCAGCCTCCCCTGCTTTTCTCCCTTTCCCTTCCATGGCAACATGGTTCGCTAAACACTGAGCTTTTTGTGATGCGTGTGAGGATAGGGGAGAAGGGAAGCGAGGCTTCAGGGAGGTCCCGAGGTGGAAAAATTTGTGACGCACAAAATTTGGTGACAGAATGAGAATTATTTAGGTAGGGTTTTATAACACAATAGTTAATGGCCTTCCCGTGTTCATTTTTTAAAATTATATTTGCTCTCAGACCCTTAGCTCAGCCCTAAACCCTTGAATAGGCATCCCAAGTTCCGTGTCCATGAAAAGATTATGGGACGAAACCGACCTGCGTGGATGTGGCCCCTTTGTTTCAGAACCTGACAGGCTGAGTGCGTGAGGGAGTTGCACAAGGTCATGTGAACATGTAATCTGCAGACTAAAATGCGTGAATCCTGCATTTCACGCGAACGCAATCATTAAGAAACTATTTTTCATTTACTATAATTCGTTCACCTTATGGAGTCCTCGTTTGCCCTCTGCACTACGTTGGGTGCTAGCCCCTTCCACCGAGGTGAGCTTGGCCATCGCACTTTTCTCTCCCAAAGAGGAGCACACACTCCACCCCCAACAGAAATAAAGACAGAAATGCTGTTTCCCTTCCCTTGGAAAAGCCTCTTTCATAGCTTCCTCGCACAGCTAAATGTGAGATAAGGCTCAGCCCTCTAATGCCCTGATGTGTGTGCCCCGCCCCCCCCCCGATATTTTAGAAGAAAGCTTGTGTCATTTTTTTTTCCTAGTAATAAAGCTAAAATTCTCTCCCTAGCCAGGGTCTAGTTAATACATGAGCAATTTCCCCTCTTTTCTTGTCACCTGTCATTTTCTTTGACACTAGAGAGAGGCCTTGGTGATAATGTTTCTTAGAGGGGTTTTCAATGGCTCCTTCACGATGAATCCTGGATCAGACACTTTAAAAACAACATCTGAGAGGGCTGCCACTAAAAGAGCCTCTCCCAGCACCTGGCACTCCCAGCCAGTGCGGAGTAGCTCACTTCTGCAAGCACAGATGCAGGCCCAGCAAAACTTCTTGAGTGGAATCTGAGGATGCAAAACTTCTTGAGTGGAATCTGAGGATGCTCATTGGCAAATAAACCCTTTGCTCTCTAATGTCCAGGCACTTACTGGACTTCACTCAGCCCCCAGAAAACATAAATACCCACATTCATGACTGTGTTTGGAAGGCGATACATGGCTCAAGCCATTTTAGGCCGACGTTATGCTCACAACTCAAACTGGAGATATTACCAGATCTGGGTAAAACTTTGACGATGACATGTCTGGTTTACTACTTGATCTGGAACTGGGATTGGACCAGCTGTTTGCACAGGTGGCATGTTCAACTGTTTAAGTCAGTCTCCTGTTGTCTTTCCCTCTCAGATGTTTTGAGTCTGTGCAGCACTGGATAAAGAAAGAGCACGGCCCAGTTTGGCATTTCTCAGCTGGACACACAGACTCCTAAGAGAAGCCCTTAAAGACGTGCCCAAGTCAGGTTTCTCCCAAGGAACTTGCAGGCCTGTATGTGAGACTGTTACATAGTGGGACCCAAGGCAGGAAGGGCCCCTTGGTTTTATTGACACATTCCACAGAATAAAGAATAGTAATCTAGTTTCCAGAATCATCATCATAAATGGAAATGACTGTTTATTATAGAGAAGACCTGAGAGATGGCTTCCCTTCAGTTCTAGAAACACCAAGCATGAGAACACAACTCCTCAGAGGACAGCTGGCTCATCCAGTTGCTGAAAATCTGAGTACCCCCAGCTGTAACCCTCAACCAAACACCCTGGTTCCCTTGCCTCTGAAGCCAAGGTGCCACTCAGCCAGATACCAGTTTCTCCCTGGAGTACTCAGCAAAGGCAGGAATTTGCTACACAGTATATAAGCCTTTGCAACAAATGAAATGCCTAGGCTACCCTTAGAATTGTATCCATCAACAAAATGTGCTTCATTTTATTTTTTCAGAAATTTGATAAAAGAAGCAATGTGAAAACTTCTCCCTCCATATGTTCCACTGCTGGCAAAAGCAGAGTCACACCTGCCCATCGTGCCACCACGTGTCCCTTTACTAGCTCAGAATCTTCACCAGAAACATTCAGACTTCTAGCTGCTGTTCTGTGAAAGCCTTAGAGTCTTCATTAATAATAAGCTGAGAGGAGCTAAAGAATTCCCGAGATGGTTGTACAAATTTATAGCCCTCACCAAAAGAAAATTGTATTTTAGTTATTGCCATATGTGGAGGTGGACACACATGAATTTTAAAATTAACCAGGGTGAAGGAGGGAGCTGCCTGGCACAGGCATCTGACAGCTACGCCTGCCAAGTTTTCTTTCAATATGCTGAGATTTGAGACAGCATCCAAGCCATCTGAAGGAGGGTGTGACCCTGAAATGGGCTTTTACATATTTAGGCTATAAATCCTGTTCCCAACATCAATTTTTTTTTTGAGAAATTCATTTTCAGCTTATGTTCTCATTGTAATAAACCTAGACTTGAACAATTCACAGCTGGTAATAACTAAGGGCTTAAAATATGACATGCCATCCCATCCAGTTCTGGATTTTGATGGGCTTTTTGGTCAGCGCTACTCTAGAAATTAACTTTATTTTGCAGGGAAATGAAACCTAATTAAGGTTTAATTACTAGACTGCCTTCCTGTCCCACAGTCACAGAAAAACATGCACATTGAACTAACTCCTCAACACACCGTTCTCGGTATCATTTCAATGTTGATTCTTTACCCTGCAAGGTGCAGCACAGGCAGATGTATCCAATCAAAGAATGCCCATGATGAAAGTGTCAGGGACAAGGCAAAGGCAAGAAAACATCTAGGAAACATCTATTTCCTCAGGCCAAATTAAAAAATAGACACCATACTGGTGATATATGAAATTCTTAGGCCAAATATTAAGGAAACCTATGCCACTACTTTCTTTGTAGAAGGTTAGGGTTGGTGAGATTGACAGATAGCATTCACCCACATCAATCTTAAACTGTCCAAATTGCTGTCCTAATTTATTTTAATTAGGGGAATTCAAGATACAGTCCAATGACCTCTTCTTCCTCTTTTTTTTAAAAATCGTGTGTTCATTTTGTAACATGAAATCAAATACTTCAATATTGCAAAATTAATGTGTTCTGAATATTTCTGGAACCCATGAGCACTAAACAGGGTACTGACACATTCCTATTATTATCCATAGTTCTTTTTAATGTTATCAATAAAGTTAAATTTTTCTGTACTGGAAAATTCTACTTTGTGTCATTCCCCAAATCCTAGCTGAGAAACAGGTTTGCACAAGTTCATACAGAAGCTCTAATAATGGGAATATAAAATATAGAGAGATTTCAGTTCAATACTTTTTGGACCCACTAAGTGTTAGGGAATACATAGATGTATAATATTTCAAGTAAGAGTATACACTATTTCATTTTTTAAATTATATTATCTCAAAATTCTATGCATAGTATTCTTATTTAAAAATTAACGACAAAATGGTGATTAACACCTCAAAAATTTCCAGAGATTATCTTTTCAAGCTCATTCTCAAAAATTGGACATATTCACACCACAGAATTGGAAAATATCAGGATCCTTTCTCCTTCTGATTTTAAAAATGAAAGGAGATTCAGAGTCATCCTCAATATGTAAGTACTTTCTTACCTTTGCTTGTCTGGCTCAGTATGAGACTAGAAGCAGAGGTGAAAACATATTTCTCCTGATGTTTCTAAACATGTTCAGGCTTAACCTTTCTTATTTTTTATTCTGTATTTGTGAAATTATTTCAGGAAACATTCCACTAAATTCTTGATTATTTCCTTTTACACATTAAAATTAATTCCTTTTGCCAAATTGATTCAGTTTAATTCAATGTTTACATTTACTGGGAGGACTTCATGTAAGATAATTTTCCCACCGTTATTACTATACATACCCAGTGGAGACTGAGTTGAGCCATATAATTATCACTCCTTGGTTCCTATCATGTAACAGCTGTCATAATAAAAATTATTTCCCATTGGTAACAGAGATGGTTCATTATGTTTTGGAAGCAAAGTAAAGTCACAGTGTAAAAAACAGTGAATTTCTAAGAAATGTATTCCTAAAAATATAATTCCAGATTAAAGTTCTCAAATGTCAATATGCCTACATAGAAAACGGACACCACTTTACCTTTCTTGACTTGTTGAAGGACTGATTCAAAACTGCAATGCCAAAGTTTTCTCTCTCCCAGTCTCTCTTAATAACCATGATCAAATCATCTAGCCAAATTTTTATGCTTTACTTACTCTATTTATAAATTATGGATAGTTATATCAGTTACCTACTGGTTATATGTCAGATACATATATAAGAATTGCATGATATATCCTATTGTAAAACAAATAATCATCAAATTTTCCATTCTGTTAAGTCAAGAATTAAAAAGAGATTTTCAAAATCTGGATACACCTGCATTTTAATTGTTTAGAGTAAGTTAATATATGAAAACTTAATTGAAATTTTTGACAGGTGTCTTAGTCATCACATATTCATACCCTGAGTTTTATGAACGGAAGTAAGAAAAGCAAATATTCTCCCCTTTCAGGTAAGCACTTGCCTAAGCTTTCTAACTGTGATCAATGGGGTATGTATACCAGGAATTTTATTGCAGTGGGTGGGGTATGAAAGCAATGGAAGGAGAGTGAGGAAAGCTAAAAACCTCTTTAAGACAAAGAAATGCCCACTTTCCATGGGAATATTCCCTACAAGAGCCGACAGACTAACAAACACTAAACATCTCCACTGGGATGAGAAGCATGAGTTGGCTTTTAAATCGACTTTAGAGTACAGATGCCAAGCCAAATATATCACTGCAAGAGAACTACTTTGAATGGTAAATGGGCCTTAAAAATATTTGTGCACATTAAATTTTCTAATCAGAAGTATTCATTCCTGTCAGATATGATTAGGGCACATGTCCATCAGGATCTCTTGGAGACCTCCTCCCGGTATATGATTCATTATTTTTAGACCAATACCTGGCATGGCAGATACCTTCAACAAATGTTACTGAATGAAGAAAAACAAACCAAAGTTCAAATGTGCTATACCTCACCTAAACCAAAATTCATTCAAGTGAAAGGCTTCAAAGTTCTTAGAGTCCTTCAATCAATACAAGTTTCATCAGTAAGAATTCTGGAATAATGAGCACACTAATCAAAACTACTCCAGCCATTAGGAGAACAAAATACATAGCAAATATCCATTTCCTAGGACCCCCTGCCCACAACTAAGTTCATCCTCAAAGACCGTATTTCACTTTGCATTGTCATTGTGGTGCGACTTACACCCTCACTCTATGTATGAAGAATTTTGGGAAAAGAACAGCACTTTTCATAGATTACAATCTCTAGAGTGGCTCCATTCTATTCTCTATTCCTTTACAGGAACCTTTAGTAACCGAAGTAAAATGACTTGAGGCATCTATCTACCTGATTGGGGGCGGGAGGGAGTCACATTAATAGATCTGAAGTCAAAGTGACTGCTTTGCAAGATTAGAGCTAATATAGAGCCACTTCTACTTTTAAGAGTATTACTACCAGTAATTAGCGCCACTAATCATTAATAAAAGAGCTAACACTCATGGAGTGCCATCAGCTGGCACTGCTCTAAGTGCTTCACATGTATTAATTTATTTTATCCTCAACAACCATAAGAGGTAGGAATGATTCTTATTATTCTGATAAACGCAAGAGAGGTTAAGTAACTTACTCAAAGTTATTTAGTTAGTAATGGCCAAGCTGGGGTTCAACATTAGGTGCCTAACATTGTTTATGCATCCACATTCCACCATCCTGTCTCACTCTCCTTCCCCTTCTCGGAAAGCATGGAAGAGTGACCCATGGCTGCGTGATGAGAACAGACACAGTGAGTGTATGAGACAGGGGTGTGCCGTCCACCCCTGGTCCCTGCTGGGGCAAGAGCTATTCCTTGTTTCTCAGAGACCCTCCTTGCTTGTCTGAGGGCATCTCCACTAGCAGCCTTGCTCTAAATATCTTGGTTGAAAGAAAACTTAGGACCACAGATACCACCAGGGCTACATATCATGAGCAAACTGCATAATGCTCTTACATACATCCAGTGCAATTAGGAACATCACATCCTATAGCAGTTTCAGTTTACATTTTAGAGTTGCATGACATGATTTGTATATTCATACCTTAAACATTTAACAAGTTTTTTTTCCCCATTTAATTTGCTTTTTTGTACACTGCTTTTTTGAGGTTGAAATAAAAAGAGGATAGAAAACACATTCACAAATAAAACTCTAAAAGCACTGAAGGAAGGCATTTCACTCCCACCCACCCACACTCTGAAAAAAAAAATCACTTAGCCCTAAAGGACAAACATTTGTTTCCTCTGAGTATCTTGAACAGTCATTGAGGTGACTGAAATACCCAGTATATCTTAGTGAAAAAGCTATTTTTAAAATCCCTTTATTTAGAAGTCTCTAATAATAAAATTTCATGGGAATTCTTAGTACACAAATTTAAAGTTTTAAATTATTCTTTATGACTTTGTGTATTCAAATAATAATCTTAATTAGAAAATACCTGCATTGGTGCATATTTATCAGATGTCTTCAAAGCCTGTGTCTGATATAAAATTATGTGCGGGGTTTTATAGTTCATAATTCCTGCAGTCAGTAATAGCAATAATGATGCAATGCCAGACTAGGAGTCAGAAGCAACCGAGTCTAGTCTCGCCTGACTCTGCCACTTTCAATGTCTGGGCCTTGAGAAATCCTTTGATTCTGGGTTTCCTCGTGTCCAAAGAAAAATAACAATTCTACATCAAGCATTGTTTCATGGGTTAAATGAATTAATGCATGTGAAAGCGGCAAGGCACGGTAATATAGCAAATATAACAAATCGAATAAGAATTTCAGCGGCAGTGTAGCTCAGTGAGGGAAGAGTGGATGGCATGTGATGCAAGGGAAGCCACCTGGCTGAGCCCTTTGCCATCTCACAACCCGGGTGAGTCTGGGTCTCAGTTCTCTCATCTGAGACATGGGAATAACTATCCTAGAAGGGTGATGTGGATATCCGAAATAACACATGTAAAGCCTCTAGTAAGACCACACAGTAGGTGGTCAATAAATGGCATGTTTTCATTGAATTAAGCCAAATACTCTCCATGTTTCAGCAAAACAACACAGACTGACAACAGCCGAGCAGTGCTCTGCGTAGAACAGCACATCCATTAGCAGAAGTCCCAAATATACTTCCGCCGCGGCCAGCGCCCTTCGGTTTATCCTACTTCAGACTCCGGATTTACGCTTTGCTGTATTCGCGCGTTTTCTGACAGTTGTTTTATAAACTCTTACTAATGGAACTCCAATTAAAAAATAAAACAATACTATCCAGTGTGGCAAATCGAAGTACTGGCTTTTTCCTAATCTGCTTTTACTAAATGAACTTACTTCACTTTTGCTGTTGCTTTGGAGAGAAGGGTGGGGTCCGGGTAACGGGATAAGGAAAAAAGCTAGAAAGTGAATCTGCTTTCAGATTTAACATGGGGGCTGTTGAAGTTGACAAAATAAGCACCCTTTGAGGTCGCCTCCCCAGCTCCAGCGCGTCAGAATCGGGCCTCTTTGGGGGTTCTCGGAGCTACAGCAGAGAGGGCGCGAGCGCTCCCAAGCCCAGCCTTGCCCCGGGGGAAGCCGAGTGTGCCGGGTGTCCGCCACCGAGCAGAGCGCGAGTTAGAGGCGTGGAGCTGGGAAGGGCGCATGCAGGGGGGTTAGTCTTAACTCGACCATGCGGCTTTGCATTCCTGCTCGGCAAACGCGCGTAGGTAAAACAGACTTGATGCTTACAATGATCCCAGCCCAAAATGGAGTGTCTCTGACTAGCAGAGAGGAGCTGACGCTCGCCATGATAAAGCCCACCACGGTCACGGCGATGCCCAGGGCCAGCTGCAGCAGGGCGAGCAGCAGCGGGAACCGGCAGCCGCAGCACGTCGGGGACTCCTCCTCCCCGCGCGCTTTGGGGGCCCCTTTCCCCTTCTTCGGCCCCATGTCGTCGGGCCCGGCAGCGTCCACGGCCGACAGCCCCCCCTGCCTTGGTTGGCCGCGGGGCCGCTTGTCCTTGCCCATGGCGGGTGGGTGGCTGGGTGGCTGGGTGCGTGTGCCACGCGCTGGGCCCTGGAGCGCGGCACTGGGCGGGCTCAGCCTGCCCTGGTATTCGAATTACGGAGGCTGAACAAATATGGAAAACATTTGGAGCCGACTCGCCCGAGCCTCCAAAGGCCACAGGGAGCCCGCAGCAGAGGGGGATTCGAGGGGGGTCGCCAACTGCCAACGCGCCACGCCGCAGCGCCTGCTGCACCCAGGGGCAGGGTTTATCAATCGCCGGTGGCACCAGGCGCGGGTCCCCTGGCCTCCTAAATCTCGCATGCCGCTGTGTGTAAATGGTGTCTGTTTTCCTCATTCGAAACCCCAGATTTTTATTTTTATTTTTTTTATTTTTGGTTTTGTTTTTGTTTTCTCTGAAAGGTGCAAAGCAAAGTGGTGAATGTTTAAATCATTTGAGTTTAATTAATAGACAATTTAATCCAAAGTAGTCATTGCCAGGCTCCAAGCTGTGAAATCATTTCCAGAAGTTGAATTATTCTTATTTTCCAACAGAGGCATAGACTCTTCTCTTTCTTTCATTTTAATTCTACAATCTCGTTGATTGACGATAAAGGCATTTTTCCCATTGAGGTTTTTTTGGGTGTGTATGTGTGCATGGTCCGGCAAACCCGGGTATTCCGCATGGAAGGCGGACATTCTACTCACTATGCTACCCATGCACCCTGTATTTCCTTTTGAAATAACTGTTTGCAGAGATGTTGGGCTAATTGTGAACTCGAACGCGTATATATTTAAAAGCTCTTTTAATAGTTTGTATGGAGACTCCAACCAGTCTTCACTAATCAGCCTTGCTTAGAAGAATTATTTTCCATTTCCATTTACAAGTTATCTTAAAACACCTGCAATGTTCTAGGATAGAGGGATGTTCAAGATAGACACAGTCTCTGCCTGAAGTCACAGAGCAAATCGATAAAACTAATTATTCTCATGCCCACATAACCTCTACTCAGCAGCTCTTAGAGCAAATCTCAGTGAAACCACTAAGAAATGATCCCATCACTTTGAGGTATTTATATCTCCTTTGGTATGGTCATTTTAAAATTCAGAAAGCTGTTTGCAAGAATAAGTGATGTTGCCGAAGACGTGTTAGGAGAGGCGAAGCCTACTCCTAGATGTTCTCGATCAGCAAATGTGAAGAAAGTCTACCTTAACAACTCTGTTTTCTGAGACTTATAAACTAATTATCAGCAACTCTCTTCACAAACTGCCAAGTCCCCAAAAAGTGTCTTTGAGGTATAAAATTATTCTCCACCCTTATTTTATGAACTTCAATGTTTTCCTTTTACTATTTTGTGGATCAGTGTGAAAAATATGGCCCATGGAACAAATGCAGTAGCTGAGAAAGTGGAATCCAAACCACACATGCAAGGGTCCCACCTAGAAGCAGAACTCACCCTCAAAGAGCAGCAGTTGCGGAGGCAGGGTCACTTTCTACTTTGGGGCCATTAGGCCATCTAGAATTTCTGATGAGAATAAGCAAATAAGAGCTGGTGTTATGCCTATATCCAACTGACTGAACTGAATGAGGACAAACCAAATAAACAGAGCAGTGCATGGTTTTTCTATTTAAATATAGTAAACATTGATAAGGAGCCAGTTGACTACCTGGAATCAATTATTTGTGCTCATTAGATTAAGAATATAGCTACCAATTGAGGAGTATGTATTCTGTCACAAGAACATGCTAGGTGTTTTACATACTTCTCTGTTAATCTTTACAACAATGTTATAATTATAGTTTCCACTTTGAAAGATGAAAAAGTTGAGATCAGAATGGCTAAGTAATCTGGGCAAAGTCACTCATTTAGTGAGGAGTGTAGGGGTGAGGGAAACCAGATGGGACATCCCAAGTATGTGAATTATCTTACTACTTCTTATAGGTAAATAAATACATGGATTAGTTCAATAGTATGTGAGTTTTAACCATTCAGTTATCATGGATAGAATTTTATCGCAGAATTAGCGATTAGCCTTGAACATAAGGCTGAGTACTTTATGGACATATCTTGGTTGACCACTCTAATATATACTATAGTCAATGGAGCCCATTAATTCTATTACTATTAATTTATAATACATACAGGCTCTATTTGCTCATCATACTGTTGGGCTGTCATTTAATTAAGAATAAACTATCCCTAAGCTTTTCCTCAAAATCTTAATTTAGATTTTAGAATAGTTAAACAAGATTATAGGATATTCCTGTAGGTTTGTCTTCTAGATTTCAGAACTATTGTGCTTTACAGTTGTAAAGGATATAGGGAAAACTCTTCCTTTTATATGTTCTTTCCATTGGAAAAATCATGATCGCAAGCTCTTTACATGGTTTAACAGAAATGAACAGGTTATTTCAGTACTAATAAATTATAATGTCACTATTTTATAGTTTAAGCAATAGCCTCTTCAGATATTTATATTTATAATATAAATAGTTCCTGAAAAAAAAAAGGCAAAGTAGAAACAAAGTAATTTCAGATACTCCATTGGCTGTTTACATAACTCAAAACTAATGGAGAATCTAAAACTTGCAGGAGAATAGTTAATACATGGTTTGAGATTACTTCTGTTGTCTGAGGAAAATAACAAAATTTAGCTTAATATCTCTATCTTTGCAGGCTATCTCAGATTTAACATTTTTTTGAGGTATTTATGCTTCAGAAGTTCAGAGCAGAGAAGACAATGACTTTTAGAACAAGGTTCATTATGAAAATGTCATTAGGAAATTGAACTAGAAATCATTTCTAAACCAACTTATTTCTAAATGCATGCTTTTAGAGTCACCAAGAATAAAAACAAGATTTTATAGAGCTTATTACAGTTCTAAGGTCTAAATATCAAATCTCTTTAAAATGTAATTAAATGTACCAAAAGTGCTCGATTAGCTTTGATTTAAAGAAGTATGAAATGCTCCGCGGTGAACACTTGAAAATTCATCACATGTAGCACCATGGAAACACATGTCTTACTGGCTTCCACACTCAAAATACCTGGGGGGGGCTGCCGGTCCTTTGTGTGTGTGTGTGTGTGTGTGTGTACATGTGTGTACACAACAAACAAAAGAGACATCCTATTTTTTTTCTATTTTCTTTATTTCCATGCCATTAATTCTAAATGAGTCTTTTGGCTAAATTTTTACAGAAAAAGAATTTCTCCATGTGTGGCTTTTGTATGGCAGTTTGCATTTTCAAGTTAAATGTTAAATTTTTCATGGCCAACAAAGGACTTGTAACTTTCTCACTCTATAGCATCTCTTTAAGAATTGTATCTGTCATTTCATAATGCATTTCACTTCTTTATAAGATTCTATTATGATTATATTAGTTTTTCTATTTATAAATGTAATTTTAAAATTTCTTCTGCATATGATAGAGTAGAAATAGCTAAACTTACTTTAATTAGGAAAACAAGGAGAAGGGTAGGCAACAGTGGCTCAGCAGGCAGAGTTCTCGCCTGCCATGATGAAGACCCGGGTTCAATTCCTGGTGCCTGCAAAAAGAAAAAAGAAAACAGGAAGAAGAATGCATAAACAAATTGTGGTATAGTCAGACAATGGAATAAAACTTACCAGTAACAAAGAATGAATTACTGGTATAGGCAATACTTTGAATGAATCTCACTAATAGTGCATTGAGTGAAAGAAACCAGACACAAAATAATATATACTGCATAATTCCATTGATGTAAAAATGTTTAAAAGGCAAAACTACTCTATGGTAATCTTCAGAAAGTGATTGTGGGTTTGAGGTAATAGAATTTTATAAAAAGAAATATATGGAATTGCTGGATATTCATATCAATAATCAATAATAGAACAAGTCACTTTTTTATAAATTTGAATTATCTCAGCAAACTCGTCTAATTTCGTTCCTACATTTCTTATCCGTCTGTATTGATTACCTATTGCTAGAAACAAAGTATCCCGAAACTTAGTGGCTCAAAACAACAATATTTATTATTTCATGGGTTCTGTAAGTCAAGAATTCAGGGCCCAGCAGGCGTGGTTTATTTCTGTTTCACGTCTGGGTCTCAGATGAAAAACTTGAAGACTGGGGATGTAGAATCATTGGAAGGCTTGACTATGGCAGGAGGATCTACTTTTTTTTTTTTTTAACATTTTTTATTCTATAATATAACATATATACAAAGCAAGAAAGAAAAAGCAATAACTTTCAAAGCACTCTTCAACAAGTAGTTACAGGACAGAGCCCAGAGTTTGTCAAGAGCTACCATACCATCATCTCAGATTTTTCCTTCTAACTGCTTCAGAACACTGGAGGCTAGAAAGAATATGTATTTTTTTATCATATTTTTTTCCTTTTTTGTGAAAAATAACATAAATAGAAAAAAGCAGTAAATTTCAAAGCACAGCACAACAATTAGTTGCACAACAGATTTCAGAGTTTGGTATGGGTTACAATTCTACAATTTTAGGTTCTTACACGTAGGTGCTCTAAGATACTGGAGACTAAAAAAAATCAATATAATGATTCAGCAATCATACTTGTTTGTTAAACCCTACCTTCTCTGTATAACTCCACCGTCACCTTGGATCTTTATCCTACTCTTTTAGGGGTATTTGGGCTATGCCCATTCTACCTTTTTCATGTTGGAAGGGGCTGTCAATAATAAGGGCTCAGGTGATGGAACTATCCGATAATCTGGAAAGGCTGGTCCCTCTAGGTTTCAGGATTTATCTGGTCCAGGAAGTAATCTGGAGGTTGTAGGTTTTAGAAAGTTATCCTAGTGCATGGAACCTTTGTGGAATCTTATATAATGCCCTAGGTATTCTTTAGAATTGACTGGAATGGTCTTGGTTGGGGGTTGGCAAGTATGGTAGGTAGCAATGTCTAACTGAAGTTTGCGTAAGAGCAACTTACACAAAAGGCCCTCATTTTTCCAGAGTAGCCTCTTGACTCTATTTGAACTCTCTCTGCCACTGATACTTTATTATACTTCTTTTACCCCTTTTGGTCAAGATGAAATTGTTGATCCCATATTGCCAGGGCCAGGCTCATACCTGGGAGTCATCTTCCATGCCTCCAGGGAGACTTTCACCCCTGGATGTCATGTCCCACATAGGGGGGAGGGCAATGATTTCACTTGCAGAGTTGGGCTTAGAGAGACTGAGGCCACATCTGAGAAACAAAAAAGGTACTCCCAAGGTGACTCTTAGGCACACCTATAGTAGGCTAAACTTCTCCGCTCCCTACATAAGCTTCACAAGAGCAAGCTTCAAGATCAAGGGATTTGATGTTTCTTGATGATGATTGAATAATGATACAGCTTTCACAATGTGACTGTGTGACTGTGAAAACCTTGTATCTGATGCTCCTTTTATCTACCTTGTCTACAGATGCGTAGAACATATGGAGTAAAAATAAATAATAGAGGGAACAAATGTTAAAGTAAATTTAGTTTGAAATGCTAGTGATCAATGAAAGCGAGGGGTAAGGGGTATGGTGTGTATAATCTTTTTTTTTCAGTTTTCATTTTATTTCTTTTTCTGTTGTCTTTTTATTTCTTTTTCTGAATTGATGCAAATATTCTAAGAAATGATGAATATGCAACTATGTGATGATATTGTGAATTACTGATTATGTATGTAGAACGGAATGATATGTCAATATTTTGTTCATTTGTTATTAATTTTTTTAATTAATAAATAAATTTTTTAAAAATCTGAAAACCAAAAAAAACGATCAAGGGCTTGGCCTATTGATTTTGGGTGTCCCTAATGTTTGACGCAGTATCAGGGGTTTCCCCAGTGGTAAAGTTTAATATTTCCATATTTTTTCTCCCATCTCTCAAGGAACTTTGCTAATATTTTTTGATTATCTGCTTGATACATTCTGGGATATATCCAGGCATTACATTAAGCTGTACAGGATTAGAGACCCTCATTTTTGTTCTGGGCTCCCTGTGTTTTCATTGTTTAAATGAGCTATCTAGACAGGTTGAGTTAGATTATGTGCTACAAAAATTTAGGTTATGGACAAAATAAACCTTTCTTCCTTTGGTCTCAACAAGTAGGTGAGGTTCTAAAATATAGACAATGTCTTCCTTATCCCTATGTTCTGAATTATCTTATTCCTGACCCGATTGCCTTCATTCTTATCTCTGAATACCAGAGTATACATATATGAAACAGCCTCTAAAAATCCAGAAATAATAATTACCACTGCAGACAAAATGTGACTGCTACAAGAGCTTACAATCTAGTCCCCTGCTTTCTTATAAGCATTTTCTAAATGAGACCATACAATAATTGCTCTTTTGTTTCTGGCTTATTTGGCCTCACCTGATGTCCCACAGGTTCATTCACAATGGTGCATACCTCACAATTTGTCCCTTTTTGTAGCAGCACAATATACAATCATATGTATACACTATCATTCGCCAATCTACTTCTCAGTCAGTGCGTCCTTCAGCCACCTTTACCATGGTCATAAAAGTGGAGTCATACAGTATCTGTCCTTTTGTGTCTAGCTTATCTCACTCAACATTATGTCCTCAAGGCTCATGGAGGATCTACTTTCAAGGTGACTCACTCATCTGGCTGACAAGGTGGTCCTGGCAAGTTGGTTCCTTTCCATGTGGACTCTCCACACACGGGCATTTCCACTGGGCATCTTGAATATCCTCATACCATGGTAGACCAGCTTCAACCAGAGCAAGAAATTCAGAGCGCAGGAGATCAAGGCAAAAGATACCCTTTTTAGGAAATAGCCTCGGAAGTCACGTAGCAACCCAGCTACATTCTGTTTTTTAAAAGCAAACCGCTACATCCAGACCACACTCTAGGTGAGGGGAATTAGGATTCATCGATTAAAAGGAAGAATATCAAAGAATTTGCAGGCATATTTAAAAACCACCACACCCTCCTTTTCAAGGGCTCTACTTCCTTTACTGATCTATTAAATGCTGGCATTCTTCAAGTCTCCTCTCTGCATCCTCTGCTTATCCTACACATTTCCCTGGTTTATGGTGCTCATTCCATGGCTTCTCTGAGGACTCCTAAAACTTCCTAAGGAGACTAGCATTCTCTCCTTAGCTCTAGATCTGATGAGCAAATCTTATGCACATCCCCATTTGAATGTCCCAGATGTGCCTAACATTTACCCTGTCCTTGAGCTCCACAGAGATATGAAGGAAGATGAACAGGAAGTGTCCACAGACCTTAGTGAAGAGATGGTCATTAGTTACCTCGGCCAGAACAATCCCATGGGAGCAGTTTCCAAACTTCAATGACTTTAAGAGTGAGTGGGAGGTGAGAAAGGGGGAGGACCTATGCGAATGAATTTCTTGAGAAGCTTAGCTGTGAGAGTAAGGAAAGAGAAAAAGCCGTAGCTAACAAAATAATATGGAGTGAAGAAAAAGTTTGCCTGTTTTATTTTTGTATGAAGATATTTGAATATGTTTGTGTGCTGACGTAGAAGGTGATAAAGATGCCAGGAAAAGAGAGGACAATTGATCAGACAAGTTCCTCCAGGAGGGAGAATTGGTCTTTAGAGGAAAGGCACGTCATAGGCTGAGATAGGAGGACAGAATGTAAGAATACGTAGAATGCAGCGAAGTTTGGAATGTGGGAAGAAGACAGTTGAGAGAATTTATACCTGTTGGTCTCTTTTATGATATGTATGTAATAAATTCAGTATCGGTATTTTTTACACATGATGCAAATTTTAGATAGAGGGAAATTTTACACCCATATCCTAGTCCATATCACATTTTATTGTTATATCATATACATATGTAGTTTTTATGAAAGTCCATCATATTATGAAAAAATTCTTTAAAGTAGACAAAATCATAATTTCTGTAAATTACTATCATAATGGCAGGGATGTCCATCCCTTTTTATAGGTTATACAATACTCTTACATATTATCTCCTTAAATCTGACCAAAACTCTGCAAAGTATGAGTTTATATCTTCAGAGACGTTAAATATTTGCTCAAGGGCACATATATAATATATATATGTCAACCCAGATCTTCTTGCTCTAAATTTGGTGTTCTATTCCCTTATACTATAGCTATAAGGGAAATGACTTTAGTTATTTATCTCATAGAAAAATTACATCAGTATATTGCACATCTAGGCAATCAACCAACACATGTTAAAAGAATACAGGGCTGTGTACAGACCCCCCTGCCAAGTACAGGGCAGTGAGAACAGATGCCACCTGGAGTCTGGACGATAAGCCCCTTGCGGACAGACACCATGTGCTTTCCTCCATCACCATCAGTCCCACGGCGCCCAGCACTCTGCAAAGGGCATAATGTCATTTTAATAAATATCTGTAATTCCTAAATATTCATGAAGATTCATCTGGATTCAAATATTTCTGACATGAGTAAGATTTCTTTAAAACCCTTGAACCTCATTTTTTCTTTGTTCATTTTTATTTTTGTTTTAAGAGTTGTCTTTTGGAATAATTCAAGTGGGACACTCTGAATGAATTACAATCAGGTTTTTCTAAATAATGACGTTAAAAATATTTTAAAATTTCATATCCTATGTGTTATAAGTAAACCACAAGATTTTCATTTTAACCATGAATCCTCCATCTTTGACTCTCTGTGAGATCATTGTCTCACTCTGAGCCAGATTGTCATCTTTTGTCATTTTTACATGCATGTTTTCATGGACTTATAACCCCCTGCATTTAGCTCCATGTCTACCCACCCCACCTTTAAAGACATCTTGACCCTAATAAAAATCTTTGTGGGCCTTGTATTTTTTTATCTTGTAATTCTTCTATGAATTTTCTTACATTTTGGGGCAGTATAACCTAGTAGTTATGAATGCAAACTCTGGACTCAGACGGCCTGTGTTCCAATCTTGGCTCTATTTCTTACCAGCTATTTGATTGTGGAAAAGTTCCTTAACCTCTGCAAGCCATGGTTGACTCCCTATAAAGTGTGAATATTAAAAGTACTTAGCTCAGAGGGTAGCTATGAAGTATAAATACAATAGTTCATGAAAATATTGAGAATGTTTCCTGGCACTTGGTAGGTAATCAATAAATGTTAGCTATTATCCTGGTCCTGCCCTCTTTCCTTATTCACTTTTTCCTTCCTATGCATTAACTTTCTCTGCAATTTCTCTTTGGCAGTCACATCCTCATTGTTTCTCTCTCTTACACTCCGCAAAAAGCACTGCACTCTGTTCTCTTCTACTCCACTCCCTGATGTTTCTGAAGTTTTAAATGCCAAATAATTGCTTAAATTCACAATATGATTTTATTTTTCCTCAGTGTCATCCTCCATACTCTCGCCCATCTCTGTAATTGGGGTTTTTCGAGAATGACCTCCTGAAGATGGTTCATCCGCCTTTCTTTAAAAAATGCTTGCTACTTCTCTACAGTGTCCCCTCATCACAGCCAACTTTTGGCTCCACCCCGGCAGCTGGGAAGTGGCAATACTCAAATGCTGTCTGTCAGCCATGCTCTCCAGCCAATCATAAAGGTGTACCATTTTATTTCTAATCTTTTGCTGTTACATCAAAATAGATAGGAAATTCATACTTGATTTTCCCCAGTTGATTTCAAATTATTTCATGGACATTACTGAATTGCTGGCACTTCAAAAACAATACTTTGATAATCTAACATTATTTTCACATGCATGTAAAATCCTAGCAACAAAATGTTCTCATCTCTCAAATGTTATACTCCCTAAAATATCACATACAGTGTGGTGGACATCATTTTTAATGACCTAGATTCCCTCTTTACATTGGGAAATGATCCCTCCCACACTCTGGCATGGCCCTGTGGGTTTGCTGCCCATCCCATGACCACAGGAGTGGGCCCTTGGCCCTGACCTGGTCCTGTCCTGGCCAGTCCTGGTATCCCTGCACCTTACCTAGGGTTGAAGGGTTGGGCACATGGAGAGTTAAGGGTGGGCCATCATCTTCCCATTAGACCTGAGATAACGGATGCTGAGGTGGGGTACAGCCCTTTCTTCCTTCAAGGAGATGGGCTGCCAATGGCAAGCTTTCTCTCCCAGCTTGCAGGGAGTCTTTCTATGACAGAAGAGAGTAAGGCCAACATGCAAAGGAAAACAGAAGCACAAAGAGCCAAAAAGATGAGGTGGGGTCAAGAGGAGAGATATTTGATGACATTACTTGAGTCTCAGAAAACAACTCAAGCCTGAAGCAAGTTCAACCTTGAACATCCCACGGCAGGAGCGTGTCTTGCTCACCAACTGCATCGCCATACGTGGCATATACTAGGCACTCAAGTAATATTTGTTGATTGGTTAAATAAATAAACAAGCCAATAGGGGCTCTTTTAAAGTGAGGAATTTCTGTGACTTGAAACTGAAGGTGTGCTGACTAATGCACAAAGAGGGCCCATCCCAGGTGAATTTCAGCATTGCCCATGAGCATGCTCATCTCCATGGTAATAGATGTGCAGTGCTATAAAAAAATGTATAGAAATGACAAGTGAGATGTAACTATTTCCAAAAAGGTAAGAATATTAAAATAATACTTTTTTTCCTATCAAATTTGGTGGGAAGATACAAGAAATTCTGGGGCAGGGTAACAACTTCTAAGGTGTCTATTTACAGTACTTTTGAAATACAGTAGTTGGGGAACTTCCAAGTGTTATCTAATAATCTGCACCACCTTTAGTCTAGGTGCATTTTGCCAATAAAGCATCATGCTCTACTAGTTACTTTTACCTGGAACTTTCATTTCTGTTTTATTACTCTAAATCATAAAGTTAAATAGCATATTACAGGTACTTGTATGCACTGGTTTCTTAAGCAGGGATGCACGCAGAATCAACCATAGAGCATTTAAAGCATGTTTTTAAAAACATTTAGTTATGTGTGGGGTGGAGTCTTGGAATTCGTATGTTCGGAATACACCCTCGTGATTAAGTCCCATTTGAAAACCCACCCAGGACGCTCCCCAAACTAAGATCAATGCTCTTACCATCCCTTAAGGCAGTAGGAAATGTTGCTTTTCCAAAGACTAGTTGTGATGGTTTCATTTTTGTTCTTCTTCGTACCCCTTTCTCAGCAGTGGGTAGACTGTACAATATTCATCCTTCTGTTCATTCGGTCAACATTTATTGAGTGCCCAGCATTGCCAAGCCACCCAGTGGACGCTGAGGATGAAAAGGGAGGTTCCTGACCTCTAGGAGTTCACATGGGATTGGAGGGAGACAGACACATAGTCAGGAAAGCGGAATAAAGCGCTACAAGTGTAAGGACAAAATTGGAGTAAGGCAGAGTAAAGCACAAAGGGTCAATCTCCTCTCCCAAGCATGCCACAGTGTCAGGTGTCCAGACCGTGGAGTTGGGAAATGAGCAGATGCCTTGTTACCCACAGATGAGGCAGAGCAGAACGGGTCATTCATGCCCCGGTGGTTATTTATCTAAGAGGTACGCTGGAATGTGTAGGATCAGACCTACCGGTTCAGTCAGGACATCATCTCACACTGATCTCATCATTTCAGTCGGGCGAACAGTTCCTTCTTTAGTTCTGGTCCTTGGAAACAAACTTTTCCAGTTTCATTTTTTCTCTCCTGTCCCCCAGAGTGGTAAGGGTATGATACAGTCTTGGACCAGGTGAAAGGAGGAGGGACTGATGACTCTAAACATCGAAACATATTATAGACATCTGGGGGGAAACCCCCTCTCAGCTCCCCTGAATACTGAAGAAGCATGTTCTTCATGAACCCCATATCTGTCAATCATTTACAGCCTTCGTCACCATCTACTTTTTACTTAATAAAATCTTGGTCCACAGGCAATTAGCAAGAAACATTTCATACATCATATAAATTTGGGGAAGTGGTTTTTCCCAAATAGCATGCATAATTTTAAGTTCTTTTCCTAAAAAAAAAACTTAACAATCCATATTTTAATTTAAAATAAATTCAAATAATTTAATCTTATTGTGCATCATGTTTTAGAGAGACAGGGAGGCAACACAAGAGAAGAAAAAGAAGGAAATGTGAAATGTTTACTGAGGCAAGTTGCTCGAGGTTTATTAAAAATGAAACTAGCCCTCAGGGAAAAATTCATCAAGATATTAAAAGAATTTCCTGGGGGGCACAAGAACTATGCATGATATTTTCCTTTTCTTCCTATTTTTCTCCACTAATAGACATATTATAATGCAAACATAAACCAAATAAACCCAACAATTTTAGTTTTCAAAAGACATTAACTGCAGTTACATATAGGTTGCACTTTTGCTCCCCTCCTCTCTTCGAGACAAAAAAAAAACTTTCCATATCATGTCCTACTTTCTATAATAGTCTTCCTCCGTGAATGCTCACCTAGAAGAGAAATTATGCCATTAAATGCTCTATGTATTGGCTGATGATGATCTTTGGTCACATTTCCATCTTCTAACTTTCAAAGTGACAGCTAATTGGTGACTCCCCCAACATCCAGAGTCCACTTCTTTGGCCATGGGTCGGACGTCCTGTGTATAAATCCAGGGTTTACTCTGCATTAGGCTCTATCTCAAGTCCTTCCTCTCCATGAAGATTTTCCTAACCAGGTCACTGAACCATTTTTTTTTCTGTGAACTTCTATAGCATTAGATTTATCATACTAGTTATTATTTTTATGGTCTTATATTCCATAATTGTTTTATAGGTTAGTCTTCATTCATTTATGAAATATAATTGTTCATCAACTGTGCGTTAGAAACTGTGTTAGCAGTAAGGAAAATGAATAGGATGGATTGCACAAACCAAACACTTAGAATATAATGTAATACAAACCCTAATTTATAAGCATCCACAATGCTCTGCAAATCCAAAGAGGGAATAAATTACTTGTTGTCTATCAATCTAGTTTATCACCTGCAAGCTATGGGAGCATTTTCCATCTCATACCTTGATCTCCACCCCCAAGAAGGTGCTGTGGGCTTCCCAGAATCCAGGGCACCTCCAGGCATAACGATGGGAAGGAGAGCAAGTTTTCTTGCTCTTCCTCAAGGTTTTCACCACGTAAGTGAAGGTAACAGGCTGAATTAAGATCCACCTCCTTGGAAGGCTCATAGACCCCTTGGTGCTCTTATTTACTGACTGCTTCCTTTTAATCTGAGCTTCTTCCTTCTTTGTGGCCAGCTAGATTGCTGTACAATTTAGGATGATGACTAGTAGTTGTGATAAGGCCAGTGCGTGTGTCTAGCCTAGGTTTTGTGCTCCAGCTCAAAATCACACTGCAACCTGCTATAGTGTCCAGATCTAAAGTCCTGCTAGCAATTGGCAGCATTCTCTACGTGCTTATATCCTTTGAGAAACTCATGTGTAAAGGTGAGCATATATCTGAGTATTTTTGAATGCTCCATTCATAACACTGTCAACATCCTCTTCAACTTCTAACATTGGCCACTTTAAGTGAGGATTGTGTCTTAAACTTATTTTACACATCTAAACAGAAGAGAAGTAGATGCACAATGGATGCTTAATTAACAAAGATCTTATAATTTAGGAGATGGGAAAACTCTCTCTGGGCTAGATTTTCGTATATTGATATAGTTTTGATTATAATCAGATGGTGCTAAGGTAGCATTTTAAAAAATAAAGTGCTGTGAGAAGAAGATAAAATTATGAAGCTTCTGGAAGTACTAGGGGTTAGAATAAGCTAGTGGTCCTTATACCTGGTTGTGTGTCAGAATCACCCATGATGCCCTTTTTAAATGTCTATGACCTAGACCTTCTTCTAGAGATTCTGATTTAGGAAGGAGGTGCAGCGGGAATGGAAGTAGCGAGTGAACAGTACCTATAATTTTCAAAGGCTCCACATGCGCTTTTTGATGCATGGCTAAGAATGCAAGCCATTGTTCCAAATTTTGAAAGCATTAAAGCAAGGCATCAAATGAATGCATCTGAAATGAGCGTGGTCCGTCATCTTTGTCTACTTAAAGAAGTTACACGTTCATTTAGCAAAGCTATAGCTGCTTAAAACATTTGGAACTTTTCTTTGGGAAGTTTCATCAGAGATGATTTTAGAACCATCCAAGATAAGGTAGTCAGCCCTACTGCTTCATGGGTGTGTTAACCTAGCCTGTTATTTTATTTTATTTTTTTTAATTTAATCACCAATGTAGAACATAAATTTGGAGTCTGGAGCAATCATGACCTTATCCCTCAACTACTCTTACCCCTATCACCCCCACCACCCTACCCTATGAATGTTTAATAAACCCGTGGAATGAACGAACAAATGATCCTGTTTCCTAGTTTTTACCCTGGGGCCATGTTCAGTTGAATCATAATCTCACTGCTAGATGATGACAGGGTTGAGACTGTAACCCAGATTCGCCCGTTTCCAGTAGCGGACCCCCCACCTCCATCAACACACGTACTTTACTCCCCTCTAAACTATCGACTGTTCCAAAGCTAAATCCACCTGCAAGAATGCTGGTCAGCTCCCATTTAGAGGATTAAAAATAATGTGCCACTCAGAGTTTACAAGCAATTCTCAAGAAAGTGTCAACAAAAATACTTAGAGCGACACCAGCACCCCATGAGTATGTCTTCCACAGTGACTACTGTGGAATGGATGACATGTGTTTCTACTTATAAGTCCTGGGTTCTTAAAAGGCAGTCTTTGATTTTGTATTTCTATGTCATACGATATTGTCCTCCATCCACAGTTTCCCATAAAAGGCATCTATGTGCCAGATTGGGTTTACAGATTCCGGTCAGGTGATTAACTTATTGGACAAGTTTGGCTCAGATCATCCTACAAAGAAAAAAGTGAGAGAGAGAAACTAAACTTTGATCTATGGCTGGTGTCTGTTTTCACAATACATTTTTAGATAACATTGCCTACCTAATTGCCTTTTGTAAACTGACCTGTAGAACCAAGATAAACTGGTTTTAGAATGCATTCTCAGCACACTCCCTTTTAAGCCACCATTAAGAAAACAAATATAACTAACATTATTTGCTCTTAAAAACAGGACAGAGAAAGAGGCCTCCCATTTTTATCAGTCTCCCTTCAACAGTCATAATGCTAACCCACTTTGGTCCCAAATGATCATTCTTTTTACAATATTATTTTGCTGTTATCATATCTTCAAATAGAATTTCGGTAAACAAAGAAGTGGATGAAATGAAACTTGAGTAACTTTACTCAGACCAGTTCCTTTGGATTGAAAAAAAAAAGGGAATCCTGGGCTTTACAGAACAGAAAAAGATTTTCAATAGAAAGACTGGTTTCTTTGCTGATAGCACTCAAGTGAGAAAGAAAATAGATCTCCTTTAAATACAAAAGTAAAACTTGTTTGAGATTTTGTGCCACTTAAGAGAGTCATCCTTCTCAGCTTCCAAAAGTCCTGGTCCATTTACAGGGTAAGTATGGAATGACACTTTATGGAAAGCTTGACCTATAAAGTCTAGATTGTATGTCAGTATGAAGGGAGTTTTAAAAATACATCGAAAAGTAACCTGTGAACAGCATTAGAACTTCGTCTCTTTTTTAATTTTAAAATATGCTGATATGCCTTAAACTGTAGCTGTAGATCAGTCATGTCACTTTGAAAATAACCAATGTGTTTTCTAAAACTTGTGTAATCTACTTTGTGTTAATACAGAACTGTCATATATGGAAGCTGCATGTTAGACACTTGTCTTTTTAAAGAAAACTAAAATAATTATATCAATGATATCATATCACTTTTTTAAGTATGAAAGTGATCACTCAGCAACCATGCTTGGGAATTTGGTGTTTGTTAAGGTAAGAGAGTGGCGGACAGGTAATCTATGCATATGGCTAAGCAACAGTGCCAAGACATCAAGTGAAAGGAAATATATTTTTACCCAAACATTAAAAAAAAATAATAAAAGAGCCATTCTGTCTTCTTTTAAGCCTGTTTCTTGTCCTCTAACAATTTCTTCTTTGAAACACTGTCAAATTGTCAAGGGTTATGATGAGGATGCCAGGACACACTTACGAATGGACTGGCAGACAGTGAAAGTTGTTTCTCCCTTGGAAATCTTTAATTATTCCCTTCCAGACCTATAGGCTCTGCTGAATATCTCTTTGACTTTTTTGTTTTTGTTTTTGTTTTTTGCTTACTCTCAGTATGCTCTATTTGTACAAACAACATTTGGTAGATTATTTTTAGCTTGATGCACTTCCATTTTAATTGAGTCCCTTTGTATGAGATGCTGCATGATTCTGGAGAAGATAAATATCTGATTATTTCCTCCCAGTTCCTCTCAGAAGATCTCATGTTCTTTTAAAGTTTTCATGGATCTTTGAAATAATGTTTCCTGGCACCCCAGAAAATTTCTCTTGACTAAAATCTCTTAATTATTAAGCAGTGACTATAAAGCAAAATATTAGATCAGAAAAAAATGCTGTGTCCTCAGAAAGCACAGGAAATAGGTGGGAGAAATGCAACTTCTTAAATTTAGCAATTTAGTCTTATATTTGGTGACATGAGATGAATAATATGTATATAATTGTGTATGATGGTGTGGCTTTTGGTGGGTGGTGTGGGAGATGAAGTAAAAGTGCCTTCCCTTGTTGTCGCCTCTGACTGGGTCCTGCAAGCGCTCGAATGTCTCAAGGTGTCAGGACACTCTGTTCATTGTGTCAAGAAAAGAAACCTCACTGCTCTGTGCGGGATCGTGTGAATGAATATTCAGCACCTCCAACTCAGATTCACCACTAATGATCTAGATTTTGAATTTTCAAGGGCCAATTGTGCAGCCTCCTTTCATGCTGCCTTTCTTTGTAGCAGTTTCATTATTTGTTCACACCTCCAGCAGAAAAAGTGGAGAAGGAAGATGAAACATAAATTCATCAAATCTTTTCAACTACATTAGTTCCACCCGCTTCCCTGGTTCTAACAAGGCTCAGAGACAGCAGTCTTCCCAGGGCCATGGGAAAACATAACAGGGCACACATCCTCAAATCAGCTCAAACAGTATCCTCTTCATACCAAAAAAACAGCACCCTGAGTAAATATTTTACAATGGTACTGCAACAACAAAAAAAAAAAGCCAGATTAAAATAATGATCCCATCATCTGAAGGTTTCAATTCCGATTGATCACCATCATCAGAAACACTGCAGTACAGATGTGAACACGTGAGGATTGTAAAGGACCGATTGGCTGAAGCTCTGCTGAATTGGGTCTGTTGCCTCCTTCACCGGGTGGCCTTATACCAGGAGATGTGGAATTCTGTTTGTTGCTTTGGTGACTTTCATATGGCCTGCTGGCATCATTTTGTAGAGCCTCTTAGGAGGCATTTGGAACCAAAGCCATAAAGTAAAACTGGTATTTCTGATGATGTGGATGTGGTTGTGAGAACACACCTGGGTGGAGTTTTGTTTACTGGTGGCCATTTAAGGAATAAGAGGCCCTAAGTAAAATTGTGAAATAGATGAGTTTTCTCTTGACACAGACCAGACCCACCTCCCTTTTGAGTCCATCCTCTGCCTGGATGGTCCCATGTCCTTCTACCTTCAGAGTGCCTGGCTCTTGTTCCCCAGCAAAACAGAAAAGAGTGGTGTGTCAGTGTGAGATCCAGCCCATCTGTGACAAGTTCCAGCTGTTTCCCATTGCCCTCATTAGAAAAGTGCAAATCTCCTACTATGACTTAGGAGGCTCCCCTACTAACCCCTTCACCCCCATCCTATCCTCTCTGTCTCCTTTCCAGCCACACTGGGGTATTTCATTGCCCCAACAACTGCTTCCCCTTTCGCTCTGTTCTCAACACCTGGAACCCTCTTCTCCGATCTTTCCCCTGATAACTCCAACTCAGCCTTTGTGACTTCCCCCGGGAAACCTTCCAGGACTCCACAGGATAGATCAGTTCTGCCCATCAAGCCCTTTCCTTGGAGCACCCACTCTTCTCCTCATGCCACTGTTGGTTCTTCAGCTGATGTCTATTCTCTCTTACACTGGAAGCCTGTAGGACTCTGAACTCTTATGGCAGATGTGTTTATTGCTGCATCCCAAAGTACAGACCCTGGCACAAAGCAAGAGCATAAACATCTGATGAATGAATGATTCAGTGAATTAATCTTGTCTAGACATGTACATCTGATACCATACTTTTAGAGAATCTAATATCTTTAAACTCCTCAGGAGGCTCTCAGGTTTGTTTTCCATACCCATTGTTGCTCCAGGAAGAATAGACCAGAGACCGGCCTTTCTTGATAGCTGTCTGAAAGAGGCTGGACCACAAGGGCGTATCCAAGTTTCTTGTGTCTGTGTCCTGAGGAGCATGCTTACACCCGAACCAGACCCGCTCATTTCCTCTGCTCTCTTCTCTGTCCCTAACCCCTTCTGTATCTCTGTCCCCAAAAATTGCAGCTGAGGAATTCAGAGTCCATCTTCATTGTGCTCATTAATTTGCTTTCCTTTCTCACACCTCCCCTATATGTGGGTAGCTATTATCCACAGCCCTTCTTAATTTACTCCATCTATACTTCAGATCCCCATCTTCATAAGGATTGCTAACACTTCTATTGTATTTGTAATGTGCTTGCACACACACACATTTAGTCCTTACAACACTATGAGATAGGTACTATTATTCGACATATGAGGCACACAGAAAAGTTAATGATTTGCCCAAGATTACCAGCTAGAGTCAGAATTTTAATCCAAGTGTTCTGATGAATCCAGAGTCCATACTCTTTTTATTAAAAAATTTTTTATTAATAAAAGCAATCAACATACAACATGAACATTCTTAACATATGAACATTCCATACTTGGTGTGCAGTCAATGGTTCACGATATCATCACATAGTTGTATATTCATCACCATGATCATTTCAGAGTCCACACTCATAAGTATTATACCTGATTGCTTCTCATGTATTTAGGATGCCAATGCTGTATCCCTGACCACATTGCTTTCCAGAGGAATCTTCACTCTTAGTGCTTACTACATGAGCACTGAAGCACATGGCCTTGTATTTCATGGCCTCAAATAATTGGGCAAATGCCTAGTACCTTGATGCATGGTCTAGTTATTGAATTAAGGTTTGGGTGACATTACCCAGTTGATAATTTGGACAAATCAGCTATATCTTTCAAAAAATCTAGAATTGGGAAATGAGCAACTAGCCCTGATATCAGCAAACATTGGAATTGGGAAGTTATGATAAATATGATGTATTATGTAGAGAGAACTGAATGGGAACCATGTTGGCGCTTATACAAGGTAAGCAGAGAGCTGGTTGAAGGAGGAAAGCAGAGCACATAGTTAGAAGCAGATGTGAGAAAGACCATGTGGTACTAGAGATCTGGAGAGATTTGTTCCAGTTTCTGATTTTTCTAGGTCCCGATTTCTGGAATTTCTGTTCCTTACAATTGAAGGATCCATGAATAGAAGCCATTGCCTTAAGACTTTTGGTCCCAAGGTCCATGGTCAACCCTTCCAAGTGAGTTCATGAAGGGAAGTAGGAAACAGAGAGCTCTTTTATGGAGAGAGGGAACTGCAGATGGGGCTGAGTGGATTTACATCATATGGGAACTCTGGGGAGCATCCATAGCCTTCAGAGTCCCTCCCCCAGGATGATCCCATTGGGGCAGCATGATTGCTTGAGACTGAGCATCTCCACTGGGGAAGGATACAAAGGTGCCAATGGTCCAGCATTTATCTGAGCATCCAGAGCTGTGACAACAATCCCATATCCCAGGGTTTCATGAGCCTAGGCTAGAATAGCAAGTTATTTAAAAGTGAAATTCTAGTATTCAATGATTCTCAGAGATTCACTGAGAAACAGGAATAATTTTTTTTTCACAATCCCACAGTTACTTTATTTAAAAAATTTTTTTTAAAAACATAACAACATGCAAACACGTAGATTCTTACCATATTGTTGGGGACAATTAAGGTAGCATGTATAAAATCCACCCTCAGCGATGCCGGAAACATGCAACATGGCCGCCAGGGCTGAAATAAAGAACAGCCTAAACTATAATCAGCCTTCTTCACGGAAGTAATAGTAGTTGGCACCTAAAGTTTGCACCAAAAGTACTAACCGTACATCTGCCCTCTGCCCTAGCAACAGCAGTCACCAATCCCAGATCACCACCGTCCCTACTAGCCACCCCCTCTCCTTCTAGAGTATATATACCCAGCCTCCTCAATAAAATTTTGCAGCTTGATCAGAATATTTGTCTTGCTGCCGTTCTTCGCGTCTCTTTGTCCCATGCCATTCTTCCCTCACAGGAGTTTGAGCTTCGGTTGATCGTCCCGCGGGCCGGGACAACATATGATCATTCCATTATTGGTATATAATCAATAACTCACAATATCATCACATAGTTGTATATTCATCACCATGATCATTTCTAAGAACATTTGCATCAATTCAGAAAAATAAATAAAAAGAAAAAAGAAAAAAACTCATATACCCCTCCCTCTCATTGATTGCTAGTATTTCCATCTACCCAATATATTTTAACCTTTGTTTCCCCTATTTTTTTCTATACCCCTTATCACTCCTTTTCATTGATCACTAGCATTTTAATCTGCTAAATTTATTTTGACATTTGTTCTCCCTATTATTTATTTATAATCCATATGTTTTACTCATCTGTCCATACCATAGATAAAGAAGCATCAGAAGCAAGAAACAGGAATAATTTTAATATAATAATAGTAGCATAAAATAATGTTTAGTGTTTCACAGAGCCTCACCACAATCCTATATCCACTCAGTCACCAAGTTCTGCCAGTTTTATGCCCTGAACAATTGCAAATTTTACCTCCTTGCCTTCTTGTGTTTTTATTATCTTAAGAATAAAGTTCAGCACAGAGAACTTTGCAAAGATGCACTAAGAAGCGTGAACTTTATTCTTAAGGTAATAGGAAGCTATTGCAAAACTTGAGCAGAAGAGTCACGTGTCTGGATTTATATTTTGAAAGCATCACCTGACGGCAGTGTGGATGGTAGTCCCATGGTGGGCGAGACTGGGGGCATGGCCATCAGAAAGGAGGCTGCCATGACAACTCAGCAGAAAAACAATGGTGGCTTGAAGAGAGCAGTAGAACTAGGAATGAGGGAAGAAAGGAAAAGGTGGCCAAGTATTTGACTTACATAAATAAAGGATGGTGTTTCCATGACAAAGGATAAAATAGCTACTTTCGAAAAATATCAAGACCATGCAACCTCAACCATTTTTAAAAAAATAACTAATTTCAGTTTTCACAGGCACTTGAGAATATAAATGAGAGAAATAAAAGGGAAGATTTTTAATGAGGAAATTACTGAGTAAAGTTGTGCTGTGACACTCAACTTCCCATTGCAGCCGAGTCTATGATGCTGGCTTTAAGATACACTTCTTGAACATCCTTATCTAGAATTTGTTTTAATTCCAGGATTAAATTTAGCAAAACATTGATACCAGCATAAGAATTCAGAAAGCATTGTGAAAAGTTTAAGGCCATCATTTATAGTCTTCCCTTTCATTTAATACAGAATGTAATTTACATAATCATTCTATGGCCAGTCTAATGATTACAAGTCTTCTATCTAAAAAAGGTTGAAAGATAGAGAGATTGAATATATTACTTCATTAGAACAACTTAGATTAAAATATTTAAATAGAGAGAGGGAGACAGAGAGCAACAGAGGCAGAATAAAAATATTCCTGCATTTTAAAACATTTTTTACAATTTAAGAAATTCAAAATACCCTTTTTACATTCAGAATGTAATTCATTTTTAAAAACCTATGAAAATATGAATTCAGTATCTTTTATTTCAAGAAGTAAGCTATGAATTACACAGAATTGTAGTGACAGAAAGCAGATCAGTGGTTTCTTAGAGATGGTAAAGAAGGTAAGGAGGGGCTGAAAGGAGGGAATACAAAGGGACTCAGAAAACTTTCGGGGATGTTGGATATATTCATTACTGTGATTGTAGTGATGATTTTCGTAGGTGCATATAAATATCAAAACCATCAAATTGTACACTTCACTGCAATTTATTACTTGGCAATTTTATCTAAATACAGCTATTGAAAAATGAAAAAAAAAGTAGGTAGATATCAGTATTTGTAGTTCAAGTGGAGTCTGAAGGACAGTCAATATTTAATGAAGATGGTACTTAGAGATCAGGTGTTTATAAGTTAGTGATGAGGCCCTGAATGTTGTGTGAGTTTGACCTTCAAACAATGCCTATAATTTTTCACAGCTACCTCAAGGAAGTATTCTGATTGCATTTTTATTTCATCTTTACTATGTTGTAAACAATGCCTATTTGTTTTCTTAGTAACCAATGAAGCCATGGCCATTTCCTTCATAGGGTATTTTAACCATGAGAGCTCTTCCTTCCATGTCCTACGATTTTCCACTAAAAGAAATTTGTGAACTTGATTCAGAAATCACATGTATTATATTGTTGGGTTTTTGAGATAGCCGTAAATGAATTTTTCGTTGGTTAGCAGTTTTATTGGTATTATTTAAATAAATTTTCATGCCTTCATTTATCCACGAAGACCCCGTTTCAATTCAGTCATCCATGTTCATGAGCTGTCAACACAGCACAAAAAACAGAAATAAGGAAAACAATAAGAGCAATAGATTTCAATCTATTGGGATTGAGCTTCCAAATTCCTTGACATATAAAATTTGATGATACAATGGCTAGTCCATCAATCCTTAAAACAACTCTTTAAGAGAAAGACCATGGGCTTTTGCTATCGGGTGATGGGTTGAGCATATCTATTCACCTCCTCTCCTTTCCAAGAATCTATTAAAATAACTATAAAGCAGTAAAAAAAAAAAAAAAAGAACAAAAGAATTTTTAAAAAGAATAAGGATAAAGAGAAAGTGAAGGGGGTCATCAGCATATAAAAGATATCAACAAACATATGGACATTGACAGGAGAAGCAGAGCAGAGGCTAGCCCTGCTCTCCAAGTACCTGATCTCTAAGTACCATCTTCATTAAATATTGACTGTCCTTCAGACTCCACTCAAACTACAAATACTGATATCTACCTACTTTTTTTTCCATTTTTCAATAGGCATATTTAGATAAAATTGCCAAGTAATAAATTGCAGTAAAGTGTACAACTTGATGGTCTTGATATTTATATGCAACTAGGAAAATCATCACTACAATCACAGTAATGAATAGATCCAACATCCCCGATGTTGGATACACTGGCTAGCCCCCAAAAGGAAGATTCCAGGGAAGATGTGAGCCAAGTTTCTAAGCAGAGCACCTGGGGAGGCTCTGGACTCTGAATCTGCAGGTAGAGAGGGAAAGCTCAGGGATGGCCCTGAAATCTGGTGACAATGAAATGTTATAGAACAGTTGTAGGCATCATCTCTACCTCCAGCACCATCCTTTTTGTTTTCCTTATTTTTATGTGAGCAATTGTAGGTTTACAGAAAAATCATCATGAAGCATGGAGTTGCCATATCTCCCCCCATACACAGTTTTCCCTATTATTAGTATTTTGCATAAGTGTGGTATCTTTGTTAAATTCATGAGGCAATATTATTATAATAATAATACTATTAACTACAGACTAAAATTTACATTAGAGTTCACACTTTGTGTTGTACAGTTCTATGGATTTAAAAAAAAATGTTATCTTGGTCATATATATGCAAGACAAAATTAACTGTTTTATACATTTTTAAATATAAAATTCAGTTGTGTTAATTACATTCATACTGTTGTACCAACATCACCACCATTCATTACTAAAACTTTCCCATCACCCCAAATAGAAACTTCATACCAATTAAGCATTCAGTCCCCATTCTCCACCCCCATCCAGCCACTGGTAACATGTATTCTAGTTTCTGACTCTGTGCATTTGCATATTGCAATTATTTCATATAAGTGAAACATACAATATTTGTCCTTTTGTGTCTGGCTTATTTCATTCAACATGATGTCTTCAAGATTCATCCATGTGGTAGCATGCCTCAGAACTTCATCCTTTTAATGGCTAAATAATATCCCACTGAATGTATATACCACTTTTTGTTTATCCATTCATCAGTTGGAGGCCACTTGGGTTGCTTCCACCTTTTGACAATTGTGAATATAGCTGCTTTGAACATTAAAGTGCAAATATGTGTTCAAGTCCCTGCATTCAATTCTTTTGTGTATATACCTATAAAAGGGATTGCCAGGTCATATGGTAATTCTATACTTAACTTTCCTAGGAACTGCCAAACTGTTTTCCACAGTGGCTGCATCATTTTACATTCCCACCAGCAGGATGCATGGGTTCCTATTTCTCTACATTTTCTTTAACATTTGTTATTTTCCTTTTTCCTAATTAGGATGGGTGAGGTGGTATCTTATTGTAATTTTGATCTGTATTTCTCCAATGGTTAATGATTTTGGATATCTTTTCCTGTGCTTATTTGCCATTTGTATATCTTCTTGGGAGAAATGTCTATCAACTTCATTGCCCAGTTTTTAATTGGGTTGTTTATCCTTTTGTTGTTGACTTGTAGATGTTTTTGTTTGTTCTGGATAAGAAACTCTTATCAGATATATGGCTTCCAAATATTTTCTCCCATTTGTTAGTGTTGTTTAACTTTTTTGACAAAGTCCTTTGACACAAAGTTTTAAATTTTGATAAAGTCCCACTGATCTAGTTTTTCTTTTTTCACTTGTGTTTTTTTGGTATGAAGTCTAAGGAACCATTTCCTAACACAAGATCCTGAAAATATTTCCTTATCTTTTCTTCTAGGAGTTTTATAGTTTTGATTCTTATATTTAGATCTTTGATCCATTTTGGGTTAATCTTTATATATGGATGAAGTAGGGGCCCACCATCATTTTCATGTGGCTATCCAATTTTCCCAGCAGCATTTGTTAAAGAGACTATACTTGCCCCGTGGAGTGGAACTGACATACTGTCAAAACTCAGTTGACCATAGATGTGAGGGTTGACCTACACTCAAATGCACAACACCACCACCTTTATATGCCACCCTAACATTTATCCCCACGCTTTTTTCTAAATAAATGAAATAAACTGAAATTCCTAAGATGGCAGGTCATGTCCCAGAGTAGTTACTCCAATTCTGCAAGTTGAATGGCTCCCAGAAGCCTGCCAGTCATTCTATCCTGCTCCATTGTTTAAGTATGAACAAGCCACTGAGGATCACTAGAAGTATAAACGAAATCACCTGTACAAGTTTAAAGAAAAAAAACAATCAAAATGAACAAAGGAATAGAGAATTTAGGGAACATTGGAGAACCAGTTTAAAATTTTATCAGTAGCCTCAGGGCTATCCAGAATATCCCAGAAATAGGGAAGCAGAAAAGAAACAAAGGTAGAGGAAAGACTAATAGAGCTGAACTCGCTCCTTTTATGGGGTAGAGTCTAGAAACTACCTAAAGATGAAGAGAGGCAGCAAATAGAGGCTTAAGTATCATACTTATATTTGATACAATAATATAAACATCTAACTGGTAATAACGTAAGTGAAATATATCCTTGTCTGTCATAGCAGGGGCCTGTCAGCCACTGTCTAAAACTGCTAAATCAAGAAATACAGGGGTCAGCATCATTTTTAGGATTGTGTTGATACCTACCTAAGGAACTGAAAACAGCAATGGATAAGAGTGGATAGTAATCTCTGGGGTATGGGCTTGTCCTGGTCTGAATCTGCGGTGGACCCCAGAAAAGCCATGCCCTTTGATCCTCATTCAATATTGCTGGGTGGGAGCATTTTGATTGTTTCCATGAAGATGTGACCCACCCAATTGTGGGTGGTAACTTTTGATTAGATGATTTCCATGGAGCTGTGTCTCCACCCACCAAAGGTGGAGTTGCTTGCTGGAATTCTTTAAAAGAGGAAGCATTTTGGAGAGAGTCCCTTTTTGGTAGAGCCACGTGAACGCCAGCAGACGCCGCCATGTTCGCCACATGCCCTTCAAGCTGAGAGAGAAATGCTGAATGTCGTCGGCCTTCTTGAACCAAGGTGTCTTTCCCCAGATGCCTTAAATTGGACATTTCTACAGACGTGTTTTGATTGGGACATTTTCTCAGCCTTAGAACTATAAACTAGCAACTTATTAAATTCCCCTTTTTAAAAGCCATTCCGTTTCTGGTATATTGCATTCCGGTAGTTAGCAAACTAGAACAGGGCTAAAAGATCAGAGACATCTTTTCAGCAAGAAGTCCTTCTGTACTATTTAGATTTTTGTAGCATTATTTTCATACACATTTTTTAAATTGTTGAGGAGAATACTATGTATACTTCTGAAATAAGTGGTGCCTGTTATCCAACAAATATTATGACAGACTCATGAACTGGGCAATTTCACATTATCATATTTGATCTGTACCTGGGAGGCAGGAAGGTGCTGCCATCCTCACTGTATAGGTAAAAAAAAATAGGCTGGGTGTGCTTAGATGGCTTCCCCGGAGTCACAGAGGTGATGAGTGGCAGAGGTCGAGGGTTCTAACGTCAGCTCCAGTATTCTTTCCTCTATACCCGCAGTCCTCAAGTGGAGTTTCAGGACCCCTTTCTACTCTTCAAAATTACTAACGAATCCAAAGACCTTTTGCTTATGTGAATTATATCTATTGATATTTATCTTATGAAAAAAATTAAACTGAGAACTTTAGAAATGTTGCTAATTCATTTTAAAAATAATAAACCCATTACATTAACATAATATATTTTGATGAAAAACAAGTAGTTTCCCAAATCCCAAAACAATGAAACGAGGGGCATTGCTTTAAATAAAATCTGTAAATTTCTGGATTAATAGAAGATGGATACATTATATCTGTTTCTGTGTTCATTCCATTGTGATAGCACATGTCATGTAGTTTCTGGAAAAAATTCCATAATGCATTCATGAAAGAAGAAGCATACAAAGGGTACATAATAACTTAGTATTATCAGGAAAATAACTTGACTTTCTAACCCCCCTGAAAGGGTCTGCAGATCATACTTTGAGAACCACCATTCTGTACCACAGCTGCCTAATGAAATTTGATGTAGCCATAAATTTAATAAATGAAAATCAGTAAAAAAAAAAAAAAAAATTCCAGGAGTTTTATAACTATTGCAATTACAAGTTTGAAAATAAATATCCACCCAGGTACCCATATTTATGCATGTATACATATATACACTTACCTGTGTGTGTATACATTTATTGACTGACTCACAGACCTACCTCTGCTACTGTTTGACCTTTCTTCCTAAGTCTAAACTTAGCTAAAAGTCACCTCTATACTCTATAGGAAATGTTGGAAAGTTTACATTATTCTAAAATAATGGGGGCGGGGGAACAGAAAACCACATTAAAGGGGGCAAACACCTTCCCAGGGCATTTACTCTGGGAAACAACACACAGATCTTATGATTACTGCTTTAACCATCAATTGTGTCAACTTCAAGCATCAAATCCCCTTTGCATTGTCACTGCAGCTTCCCTAATTAGGGCCTTTATCACCTAAGGTGGACTGTGGCAACCCACCCTTCCCACCACAGCCACCATTACCTGCTAAACAGATCGGCTTCAGTTGCTCACCTCTTCAGGCTTTCAGTGACTTCCTTTAGCCTACAGAATAACATCTAAACTTTGAAGTATGGCTATAAAGACCTTTTATGATTTGCCATAAATTACTTCTCCTGCCTCCCTCCTACCCACTGGGCTGACCACTCAACTCACAAGACCATGTATTTTCATGCCTGTTCATCTTTCCTCATTTTTCCCACCTCTTCTATGTTCCCTTCTATGACAATGGAAATTTTTTTATCATCCAAAGCCCAAGTTGGATTCCACTCCTTCAGGAAGCTACCCATGGTCTCCCTATGAAGAATTAAACCATCTTGAATGTTTTTCCCACAGTGCATTCCTTGAACTTCACATTAGTCCTGATTTGATTGTTTGTGGATTAGTTGTTGAGAAATCCATTTCTGCTACCAGGCTGTAATCTTATCTGTGTCCCATCTTCCACTCAATGCAGTGTCATATACCTAGAAAATGCTCAGTAAATGTAGAATAAATAAATGAATGAGACCCAAGAATGTACCACAGCAACCAAGAAACAATAGTATGAGCTCCTGTATTCCAGTAGAGAAGTAGGCAACTGAAACTAGAACACAGTGATGTTATTAAACTTGTAGGTTAAGGCAGATATTCCAGAGGTTTGAATTCCACCTCTGCCACTTCCTAGCTGTGTAATTCTGAGCAAGTTACTTAGTCTTTCTAAGTCTCACTTTCCTCATTAGTACAATAGGGATAAAAATAATACATGTAGAGTTTCTGTGATGCTTAAATGCAATAGTTTATATAATTTCAGTAGCTCACAATTCCTAACAAATGATGAGCACTTACATTTATTTTAACTTCTGTTATTGAAGGGGCAAAACCATTTGTATTAGTCAGGGTTCTCCAGGGATGCAGAACTGACAGGAGGTATCTGTAAATAATATGAGATTTTTATAAGAATTGTCATATGTGAATATGAGGATGGGTAAGTCCAAATTCCATAGGGCAGACCATGTGCTGGAACTTCAGTAAAGGTTTTCAATGAATTCCTCAGGAGAAACTGCCTGGCTGAAAAAGAGATGGAAAGTCTCTCTTCTCACTGCTGAAATCATCACTTCTTTGAAAGGCTTCAGCTGATTGGATGAGATGTCTCACATTTGTTGAAAGCAATCTCCTCAGCTGATTGTAGATGTAATCAGCCATAAATGCAGTCAACTTACTGATGATTTAAGTCCACAAAAATGTCCTCATAGTAACAATCAGGCCAGTGCTTGCTTGACCAAACAACTGGGCACTATAACCTGGTTAAGCTGACACATGAACTTAACCGTCATGCCATTGCTCACTCAGTCTCTGCCGTTTGACCAATAAGCTGAGCTAAGGACAGAAGGAACACAATGCCTACCTCAGAAGAGAAGTGTGCTCCGTAAGTATTAATTCAATGAATTCCACAGTACAAAATATCAGATTCTGAATTGAAGCAAATTTCCTCTAGCTTACTTAGAACTAACAAATCATAGACCACAGGGGAAAATTAGAGTAATGACAATAGATGATTAAAGAACAAGAGGTGAAGCATACAATTCAGGGATGTTTGTATAGATTTTCTATAGTGATTTGCTACTTTGAAAGAATTTCAATAGTGGTAATCAATCCAATTGTTTGGCTCTCAGTAAATACATGGAGACACTTAAAATAGCACTATATTCTGAAATCTGCTTTAATGTCATTGGAGGAAGATGGTCTATTAATGGCTTAGGACAGTTCTTACTTAGAGGAATTTAAATTAGTGCCATACATTTGAATTGAAGCTTCTTAGCCCGGATTTATTCAAGGTCTATAGAGTTTTACTGGAACTAATTAATTGCAGTTGATCCTCACTTAACTCTTAATTTTAACTCTGTAGTTATGATGAAAATTCATTCTCATTGTGTACCTCGGATGTACAAAGAAATACATTTATTTCCTAAAACATTTTCCAATTTCCTCATGAGCCCTCACATTGCTGGGGTATTGGGGGAAGGTAGAAGCAGCCAGTGGGTGCATTTTTTATCTGCAAATGTTAGTCCTCTCCATTCATTTGCCCTATTTCTTCGGATGACTCAGTTTCTGTTTAGGTAACTTCAGGGATGTGTTCAGTCCCTCCAAAGCCGACCCCTTCTTTGTTCCTCCCTGAGAAAGTGTCTGGGTGTAGGAAAGAGGGCCGAGGATTCTGCATCCTTATGGAAGCCTAGGGGAGAGGCTGTCCTCAAATTCCCACAATGTCTCTAGATGCCAAAATGGGTCTGGGTTGCTCCTTGGACTGGTGACTGCTAAGGTAGCAAGTACTGTCCTGGCTTTTGAAAATTTAGCTTCCCCCACTGGAGTAGTAACTCAAGTCATTTGCTTATATGCACTAAGCCTTCACATACTCCATCCAGCCTCCTTCTCTGCCCCTAGACCTCTGTGGCCTACAAGCTCTTTCTGTATCCCTAAGACCTCTCACTGGGCTCCTTTGCATTCACATTTGTGCCATAAGGAACCAGTGGTTCATCTCTCTACCTACCTTGTACTGCCAGCTTCATACCATCTCCCTCATGCCAGCTTGGATGAACATCAAACCAAAGGTTGGCGCTCTATCCAGGGGCCCACAGTCTCTTCCACACTGACCCTCAGAAATGAAAGGCACAAGTCCAAATGACCTTCAGCTTCCATACATCTATCTGGATGCTTCCAAAACCTTACTGAGGTTTCAACCTCACATAGAAGGCAGAAGAGAGAACATTATTATCTGAACTCCTCAAATTTCTTCTTTCCTCTTACTCTGTCATTTCCCATGGTTGGAAGGGGCAGCTTTCAGCCTTTCTACTTCCTCTGTGTCATACCCTCTTCTCCTCTCCACCAGCCAGCCTTATAGTGTAGCTATCTTAAGAAGAAGGGCTGTGCCCTCTGTACTATGGAAGAAAAGCTATGATTTGAATTCTCCTGACTTATTCTTGCTAGGTTAATGGTAGTTAAAGAAATTTAGAAAACTCTCTGGAAAAAGCCTGTCTTAAATGAATATTGTCTTTTTGAAAATCCTATTTTGACAACACAGGCTAAATACTAACCCTTCCTAGCCATTCACATTCCTTCTGTATCACCCTAAGTCCCTCCTACTCCCTCCCCCGCCCCCACCCCCACTGCAGACACAAACAGCAATTGTTTCTGGAAGAATAAGGAAGAGATAAAAGAGAGACTCTCATTTATATATTTCAAAAACATCTCCCCATTATGAGTGCTTGCCATTACTCCAAATTCAGGCAATTTTAATGGACAATATTAATTTGCAAATTAACTGTCTTCCAACTGCTTTTGAAAAACTGAAGCAAAGAGAAAAAAAAGTTGAATCCCAATTCTAGTAGAAAGCAGAATCAATTCTCTGGGGATTTCAAAACTGAAGATGTGCTCGCCAAATATAGGAATCCTCTTCAAGACCTCCCCCAGAATCCCATAATTCTATAAATAACTAGATATTTGTTGTTGATTTACTTCTCCATTACCATAAGTTATTTTTATTTAAACTAGACTCAACTCTTTCTTTTAAAAGTTTGGCTTTCTTTCCTTACCTTTTAATCTTCTTAATGACACCCCATTTTCTCCCGGCATGACAATCATCTTCAGCTCAATTTCATTCAAACCACATTTACCACACGCATGGCAGGTGTTGTATGAGCCATCGTTGGCATGTCTGGGGCACAAACACCGACCTCACGAGAGTCCTCTATCATGACCCCTATCTAGCCCATCACTAAGTCACATAGCTTTTTCCTTTGAAACATGCCTCATGAATTCTTCTACCTCCTCTCTGTGCACTGCCATCATCCTCACATCTGAATCACAGTAGCTGCAGTGGCATGATGCCCCACATCCTGCCACCCCAAACATGCCACTGTCTCCAGTACATTTAATGTAATTGGTGTTCAATAAATGCTTATTAGATTTAATTAAGTTTTCCAATCCCATTGTAGATGCTTTGAATAGCCTAAGGAATTTATTCCATGATATACAGAGAAGACTGCCTATTAATTCAATGCTCTATTTCATTCATGTGGGACAGCCAACAATGTTCACTGATTACCCACACATGGCAGGATGTTCACTGCCATGGCAGCCTTAGAAACTGAGCCAGGTGGACCCCTCACTGGCATTTTTTAACCTATCTTCCTATGGCTATGTGTAATGACTTCTTACTGACCTTCCCTCCAATGTTTTGTGTCAGCCACGTATTTAATCTTATGAATATGTTACCCTGGCTATTAACTCCACTTATATGCTTTGAAATAGTAAAAAAAAAAAAAAAATTAAGGAATATTAATATTTTCATTTTAAAGAGAGCAATATAATGTAAATAATGGTCACCTTCCTGATTGGGGGAGGAGGAGAGCAACAGGGTATTCAGGATCTAGGCCCCAGAACTAATTCCACTTGGGAAAAAACTCTCACTTCAACCTTGCACAGTTGTGAGCTCGTAGGTCATCATGAAGGAAACCAAATAATATCTAAACCTTTTTATAGAAAGAGTTGCTGTTAGGTCAGATGGTACGACTGTTGGTAAATAAGTTTATTTATGTTTATTGGAGAGAAGGATAATCTTTCGTTCATGCTAGCTCCCTGGGTTGGTGAGAGAAGAAAGCAGGGGAGATTTTAGAGGGAAGCCTGCTCTTTTCTTTTATATAGCGGAATATGGAAAAGGAAGAGATGAAGGAAAAGGAAGAAATCTGAGAGATTGCTGGAGCAGAACAAGCTGCAGTCCCCAGCGTCAAAGCCTCCACAAGCCATACCCGGCTGTTTCAGTCTTGCAGAGAGCTGTTTATTGACTTTTTGTGCACTCTCCAGTTTTGATGCTTTTTGCACTCTTTTTAGAAAAGGCTTTTAATATGTAAGTAACATAAACATCATACAGAAGAAAGAAACAGAAATAGAAATGAGAAAAAAATCACCAAAGTCTATCACTTTACACGGTCACTATGAACACTTTCTAGTTTTCCCCCCTACGTATATGGTATATATCTCAACAATATTTTAGTCACCAATAAATGTTTATTGGATAAATGAATTAATTGATTAAACACATTAATCATATAGTTATACAAGTTTATGCACTGATTCTTTTGCACTTCAATAATATAACCATTTATTTTTTGATATTGGTAGATAGCCATTGCTTGCATTGTTTCATAGTTTTGAAAAGCCCCCTTGAGTGGATGTGCTACAATTTACTTAACAATTCCTATACACTTGGGGAACATTTTTTCCCAATTTTTCTATTGTAAATAATACTGTGATAACAAGCTTTTTGCATTTAGCTTCATTCATATTTTGGTGGCCACTTCTTTTGGATAGATTCTCCAGATCAGGGGTCAAACTTTTGCTGCAAAGGACCAGATAGTAAATATGTTAGACTGTGAATGCCATACAGTCTCTGTCACAACTCAGTTCTGCTGATATAGCATAAAAACATCCACAAACACTAAAATGAATGAGTGTGGCTGTGCCCAAATTAAATTGTGTATGTGTGCACCAAAATTTGGATTAATTTGTCAGGTGTCATGAAATGTTTTTCATTTTTTATTTTGTTTCAACCATTTAATAATGTAAAAAACATTCTTAGCTTACCAGATGAACAAAAATAGGCAGCAGCCCAGATTTAGCATGCTGGCCTGCAATTTGTGGAGTCTTGCTCTAAAGGAAGAAATGGGATTTTTGGCTCAAAGTTAGCGTGCATTCTATGAGCCTTAATTCACAATCAGCCTGTTCCTTACTGGCAAGGTTGATGGTTACTATGCCAGTTTGAGAGGATGAATGCACCCTAGAAAAGCCACGTTTTTCATCCTAATCCCATTTTGTAAAGGCAGCCATTTCTTCTAATCCCTAGTCAATACTGTATGTTGGAGCCTTTAATTAGTTTATCTCCATGGAGATTGTGACTCAATCAAATGTGGATATTAAATTTGAGATGTATCTCCACCCACTCCAGATGGGTCTTGATCAGTTTATTGGAATCTTATAAAAGAGGAAACATTTTGGAGAAAGGGGGAGATTCAGAGAGAGCAGAGAAGAATGACAGAGCCACGAGAAAACCACAGCAGAGAACGCCACAGAACCATGAAGCAGAGAGTCCACCAGCCAGCGGCTTTTGGAGATGAAGAAGGGAAACAGTTCCCGGGGAACTGGAGCGGAAGCTAGGAGATGACGCTGTGTACACCATGTGCCCTTCCAGCTGAGAGAGAAGTCCTGACTGTGCTCACCATGTGCCTTCTCACTTGAGGGAGAAACCCTGAACTTCATCACCCTACTTGAATCAAGGTATCTTTCCCTGGGTGTCTTAGATTGGACATTTCTGTAGACTTGCTTTAATTGGGACATTTCCACAGTCTAAAAATTGTTAACTTGCAACTTATTAAATTCCTTTTTTTATAAGCTGTTCCATTTCTGATAGATTGCATTCTGGCAGCTAGCAAACTAGAACAGTTACCTTCAACCATGTGTCTTGTGTGTTAAATTTCTGAGTTCATGCATTTGCATGGTATTCTGATCACTGGACCACATAGTTATTAAGGGACTCTGCAAAAGAACTACGTTCGCAGTTTATTAGGTCAGTCCAGCAAGCTTTTTCATATAATTGATTGGAGTGCAAAGCTGTGCGAGAGGTTGTCTGAACCAACATGCCTTGGCCGTCTGAAGCAAAAAAGGCTCTAGTTAAAAGCTGTCCAGAACGGATACTGCAAGATTTCATCATCTAACCTTAATCTTTCCCAATTAAAACACATTTCATTTAATCTTCAGATAAACCTAAGAACACCTGGCCAGAAGCCACTTTCAAACACAAAGACAATTATTAAATTAATTCCTCTGCATTTTTTTCTCTATCCTAGGTTGATAATGATGAGCAAGGACGATTTCCTTATGTAGATTGTGAAACTGGAATATAAAAAGATCTTTTCTCTTATTGGATGGTGACTCTGAGAAAAAGAAAACTGACTTAAAATTTCATGTTCTCTGCCTCTAGGGCTAACTGTCATGGTCATAAATTAATATTTATTAAGCATCTATTGGTTGCATGCCACTGTGTAAGGCACGATAGCAATTAGTCTTTATTTTTTTCTAATTTATTAAATTGTATCCTGGATGATTAAATAGGTTTGGGTCATAAGTAGAAAACTGAAAATGTTCTATTAGAATACCTGCAACAAAGCAGGCAGGAGTTAAAACACAAGTGCATTAAAATATCAGTTCTAGGGCAGGCAATAGTGGCGCAGTAGCAGAGTTCTTGCCTGCCAGGCTGGAGACCCAGGTTTGATTCCCAGTATCTGCCCACACCCTGCCCCGCCCAAAAAAAATATCAGTTCTAGAGTACTATTCTCGAAAATGGAAGGGGCAGAGTTACAAGATATTCTGAAGACCAAGGGAATCAGTTAAACTGAAAAGAACTTTGTAAAGTGGACTCCTTACAAAGAAGAAAACTCTTCCCCTGGCTTCCCAGAGATGAAATTGTGAATCCAAGATTTACAGGTAGCTTATCACAATTGCTAGAAATTTTCTCAATTATTTCTTAATTTTGAAGTGTGAAGAATGTGTACCTCCTGCTCTTTAACTAAAAGGAGTTCAGAATTTTTCAAATAAAATTACTTGTTCAAGAATTATTCTTTATATTCCCCTCTCATCCTAAACTTTTATTTTTCTGGGATGCTTGTACAAATCAGGTGATATACAACATTAAAAAAATAGTCATTTCTCTTTTTAGGAGTTTCATAGAAGTTAAGGCCAAAGTGGAGTTGTTCATGACTAGGTGTTCTTAATGGGTAGGTGGTATTCCAACGAAATCATTCCTGGAAGGAGGGGTCGGGAGAGGTTTGCTTATCTTTAGCATTATTCATGAAAGAAGAGAAAAAATGCAATATAGGGAGGACTGGTAAAGTCCCAACACAGCAGAAAATAACCTAGGGCTCATACCTGACAGTGAATTAATGCAATAATAGATTGTCTCTGTAAAATAAGTCAATATACATTTAGGATACTGTGCTGGTTTGAAAGGATTATGTGCCCTAGAAAAGCCATGTTTTAATCCTGATCCATTTTGTGGGAGCAGTTTCTTTCACTACCTATTCAGCACTGTATGGTGGAGGCTTGATTAGATTATCTTTATCTCCACAGAGATGTGACTTGCCCAATTGTGGATATGAGCTCTTTTTTTTTTTCACATGGGCAGGCACCGGGAATCGAACCCGGGTCCTCAGGCATGGCAGGCAAGCACTCTTACCTGCCGAGCCACCATGGCCCACCCTGAACTTTTGATTAGAGAGAGACATGACTCCACCCATTCTAGGTGGGTCTTGATTAGTTTACTGGAATCCTTTAAAAAAGGAAACATTTTGGAGAGAGATACAAGAACCATAAGAGCCCACGCAGCCAGAGACCTTTGGGGATGAAGAAGGAAAATGCCCCTGGGGGAGCTTCATGAAATAAAAAAGCCTGGAGAGAAAGCTAGCAGACATCGCCATGTTCACCATGTGCCTTTCCAGTTAAGAGAGAAACCCTGAACTTCTTTGGCCTTTCTTGAGTGAAGGTAACCTTTTGCTGGTGCTTAATTTGGACACTTTTATAGACTTGCTTTAATTGGGACATGTTCATGGCCCTAGAACTGTAAACTTGCAACTTAATAAATTCCCTGTTTTAAAACCACTCTGGGGCAGGCAACGGTGGCTTAGTGACAGAGTTGTCGCTTGCCATGCCAGAGACCTGGGTTTGGTTCCCAGTGTCTGCCCATGTAAAAACAAACAAACAAACAAACAAAAAAACCTCAATTAAAAGCCATTCTGTTTCTGGTATATTGCATTCTGGCAGCTAGCAAACTAGAACAGTTACTTTGATGTTTTTCATCATGTCAAGGCTTTAGATTTGTAAAACTCCTGTTGTGTTAAACCCAAACAGCATGATTCTGAAACTGTGCAGAAGAATCGCCTGGTGAGATTCTTTAAAATGAAGGCTTTAGCACTCTGCATTTTATACCAGCTTGCCCCATGATTTGTATACAGGTTGATCCATGGGCCACACTTTGAAAAGCACTGCTGCAGCCTAGAGAGTGGTCATCTCTTCTTAGTTGCTCTGTCTGCAGTTCAGGTCTCCACTGTGGATACAAGACATAGCTGTGTGTTCCAACTCAGTGATCTGCTTGCTGGGTGTTGAATACACCTAGGATTTAGGAATGCCTCCATGTCATGGGCATGCCACCCACTTCTGTTTTTATTAATCTCTTTAAAACCATAACTCTTTATTAAAACAATTATTCAAGTGATACATACTAGGCTTTGAATCTTTCTCTGTCCTCTAAGTTTCTTGAGGTCAGGGACTGTCTTTATTCATGCTGGTGGCCCTAGAGTTTGGTGCATCAGAGTTCAATAATATTTTGCATTGTTGGATATTGGGCACAATGCTATTAATTTACTAATGAAAATAGATTATTTATAGCTAATATCAGTATTTAAAGAAATATAAACCTCTGGATAACAGAGGATATACCATTCCCACTTACATTCAAGCTTTATCAGTATGACTAGCAAATGTTTTCTCACTTTTCTTTCTTTCTTTTTTTTTTTGCATGGGCAGGCACCAGGAATCAAACCCAGGTCTCCATTTCAGGTCTCCATTTTTCACTTTTCTTGTGCTAGGAATTCACCCATTTCTTCCTACTGTGGCCCTAGGGGCTTCAGAGCCATTTCAGATTACTTAAACAACTGATTGCAGTTTATCATGGAGAAGGTATTAGCTGCCTTCTTTAGAACAATAACTGTGTTTCACCCTCCTCCTCACACTTAACTCTCAGTTCTTTCAGGTTTAGGCTGGCCGTCTCTCAAGAAAAGGCTGCTTTCAATTCCTTCCTGCTGTGATGCTGTGACCAGGTTTGCATTCTAAGTCCCAAGGTCCCAGGCCTTGTACTTTTTTGTTCTCTTGGTTAACAGGTTCTCGCACACACACACACTGAAGTATGCACTATTTGATTCTGCCTAATCCTCTTCTTATGTCCTTCTATAACTCACCAGCTTCTCAAGTGTTTTGATCATTTTGAAGCCATATCCTAATGGGATTTCCATTGCTGTCATGATTATTCTATGATATTAACCAAGCAAAAGTCTCTTAAGCCATGTTATACTGTGGTTTCCTCATACATACAGTCCTTGTTCACTACTCTAAGTATGCCCTTTAGTGAATTATTGTATTCACTAAATTGTTGTAGCACACATTTTGAAATTTATTATTATATGTACCATGTTTTCAGAAAAAAAAATCATATCCCTAAAAAAGGGATATTAGGGTTGTGTCATCTGTATGCCAGAATGCTGGGAGTTAGCTTTAATTTTTTTTGTTACATGAAAAGCTTTTGAGGTAGAAATGTCTGGTTACTAGTTATCCACGTCTAAAGAGGATAAATAAGGAACTCAGGACTGAAGGTAAAGCAAGAAAGCTGAGAGTTCAGCAGCAAGAGGAACTTGTGTACAAAGTTTGCCAAAGATGAGAATAGCAGACAGGTCAGGAAATGTTGGCCTTTTCTTGCCTAGAAGCAGGATCTGGATGAGAAGATCTCTTGAAGCCTACAGAACTGAATGAAAAAAATATATATATATGTGTCATATATATACATAGGTTATCAACATAATTACATGGTAAAATATGGAATGTTCTTATATATTTTAGGCATTTAATAACAATTTTTCTTAAATAAAAGATGAAGCTTTTGGTATTATTTTCATATCAGATGATCAAATGAGATAACAATAGTTGCCTAAAGAACAAATAAACAGGTGACCAAAAGGATAACCCATTGGTATATTACACAGAAAGATGATCATGTGGGTTCAAGGTGCAGAATATGCACTGACAAGATTCGTTTATTCACTCATTCATTCAACAATACACACTGAGTGTCTACCACGTGCCAGGAACTGTTCTATGTGCTTGAACAAAAAGAGCTCCGCGTCCTTGTGTAGTTTATGTTCTATTAGAAGGACACTAGTAATAAGCAACAAATGTAATGAATAAAGAAGTCATAAAGTATGTTAGAAGGTGATAGGTGATGAGAGGGAAAGGAAAAGCAGAGTAGGCTAAGGGGTCAGGAGTAGCACATGGCCAGGAGCCAGGCTGCATTATCAGAGTGGGCGGCGCAGGCCTCACTCGGCAGTGAGACTTGGGCAAAGACTTGAAGGAGTGATGGAGCGACCCAAAGTAGTAGCATTGGGCAAACAGAGAGAAGAGTTAAAGCAAAGGCCCCAAGGGTTCAAGGAAAACAGCAAGGAGGCCGCAGGGTTGGAATAGAGCAAGAAAGAGAAAGGGGAGTGCATTAATTAGGGTTCTCTAGAGAAACAGAATCAACAGGGAACACTTGCAAATATAAAATTTATTAAAGTGTCTCATGTGACCGCAGGAATACAGAGTCCAAAATCCGCAAGGCAGGCTGTGAAGCCGACGACTCTGATGGAGGGTCTGGATGAACTCCACAGGAGAGGCTCACCATCCGAAGCAGGAATGGAACCTGTCTCCTCTGAATCATCCTTAAAAGGCTTCCTGGTGATTAGATTAAACATCACTCATTGTAGAAGACACTCCCCTTTGGCTGATTACAAATGGAATCAGCTGTGGATGCAGCTGATGTGATCATGATCTAATTCTATGAAATGTCCTCATTACAGCAGACAGGCCAGCACTTGCCCAACCAGATAAGGTACCACAACTTGGCCAAGTTGACACATGTCCCTGATCATGACAGGGAGGAAGTGAGGAGCAAGAGGGGTAGAATTTTACTGTGAGTGGGAACCATGGCAGGGTTGCTATTAACCCTGTGGTTTTAAGCAGAGGAGTGATAGGATCTGACTGACATTTTGAAAGCCTCACTCAAACTGCTGTGTTGGGAATAGGCTAAAGAGGGTGAGGGTAGAAGCTGCCATGAGACCCTTGTAATAAGGTGAGAGGTGATAGTAGCTTTGACTGGGTTGGTAGCAGTAGATACAATAAATAGTAGCTCTGACTGGAGTGGTAGCAGTAGATGCAATAAATAAGGGAGACCAGCTTATATATAAGGAAGAAAAATGGCTCAAGAATTGCTGTAGATGAGTTATACCCATAAAGGGAAAATCCATACATTCTTTTTTTCATCAAGGAAACAACCTAAACCACTGTATATGTATATTGTTTATATTGAATTTTGCTGCTTGTATAATTTCTCAAAATGACTGACAGCATTGGATGTAAAGATGACTTGCTCTGGTAGTTATTGTTGAATAGCAGAGTAATTTCTCTTACAATCTAAGGCACCAATGTTATTTGTGTTTGGATTACATGGGTTATGTGGACCTGCTAAAAGTATAAACTGACTTTAAAAATAAATTGGAAAAAATAAATAAATAAATAAATAAATAAATAAATAAATAAATAAATTGGAAGCTCATTTGAAAATGAAGGACCATTTTCAGGGCAGGGGTAAATGAAGAATATTAAACAAGTGTCCATTTGTACATGAGGGCATTTTTTTCTTTTCTTTATCTGTGGCTCAGTCTTATAAAACACTGAATATAGTGGGCTCTCCAAGATATATACTATGCTATTGGGTTTTTCTCTTCGAAAAAAATAAAATTCCCACCTATCTCCTGCAACCTGGACCACCCACCACAGAGCAGATCTAGGTCCTGCTTCTCAGCCCTCCCCTGCCCCCCAGGCCTCTGTGCTGAGCCTGCTGGCCTTGCCCTGGCTGCAGCAGGGAAGAGAGTCACCCAGATCTGTAGAACTATCAACAACTATTCACCAGGGATAGATGTCACAGCCAGTCACCTTCATAGCCCAGATCCTTCCAGCAAGGGATCCTGAACCAGGGCTGCCCATTCATTTATCCATCGGAAACATATCCCAGGCATAGTGCTGGGTGCTGAGGCTACCACTACCATATACCGCCTCAGGGAACATTCCTTACTGCTGGAATTTCGAAGTGTTTGCATGTTTGTCACTCAACCAACCTATGGTGGATTGAATGAAGTGCCCCAACTCTAGACACATTTCTAGTCTTGATCTGCATTCTGTGGGTGTGAACCCATTGTGAATAGGACATCTTGAAGGTTATTTTAGTTAAAATGTGGCCCAACTCAATGAGGGTGGGTCTTAATCGAGATTACTGGAGGCTTTCATAAACAGAAGAAAGCCACAGGGAGGAAGGAGCCAGAGGCAGGAAGTCAGCAGGATCCTGGAAGAGAAAGGAGAGGACTCTGCCATGTGATGGGAAGCAGAGACGCAATTCAAGGAGCACCAAGGATTGCGGCATGCAAACAACCCTAGATGGAAACAAGCCTTCTGGCCTCAGAAACCATGAGCCAATAAATTCCTTGTGTGGTATTTGTCTTAATAGCCTGACAAACTGAGACATAGATGATATGTCTTAAGTTTTGCCTCCATCTGGGAGGTAAATACTCAAAGACAGCGTCAAATCCTACATCCACCTATCAGCCCTTTCTATGTTTGTAAACATGATCATCGTCCTGAATGGATCCTTCTTCTTTAAACCTGAGCCAGCCTGGAACAGCTTCTGTAATTATCCAGAGATAGAGAACCAGTGGTGGCTCAGATGGGCGTTCCCCCTGCACTGCTCTACTTGCCCCAAGGGATCCATACTTGAGTGCACACAACCCATCTTCCCAGACCCCTGGGATAGTATAGGCACCCTGATGTTCCTTTGCTGACCCATCTTTGTTTGCCCAGGTTTCTGCCCTGCCTGTCCCAATTTCTTCATCTTTACCACCCATTGTTTCCAGGGTATTGCCAAAACTCCTCCCTGCACTACTGATTCATTGGCAAAGAGTTAGCCTGGGGCCTGTTTGCCTTAGCAGACCCCTCCCCCAACCCAGGGCACATCCAGCACAGTCAGATCTTTCTCCCATCCTGCTCTGTCAACTTTTCTGTCATGCCCCATGGCCTGGTTCTGCACTCCAGCCCACACACCACCTCTCCTCCCCATTCAGTATGGCCAGGGCTGAGCTGAACCAGGCTCCAAGCCATGAGGCAGCATTGCCTTTCCTGGTCCTAAAACTAGTGACACAGCTGCTGTGCCCATGGTGAGTCTTAATTAAAGACAATAAAGTAAAGGAGAATATGACTCAACCTAGTCTCTGGCAGGCTGTTCTTGATCCTATCAGTTGAAATGGATGGTATCCCGACCCCAGATCTCTTCCCCTGTGCCTCTTAGCTTGGCCGCAGTATGGATTGTCCTGGCAGGGGGTGATGGTCAATGTCATGCCCATGGTATGAGGTGTCTATATTATAACAGCTTTCCATTAGGATGTTTGACACCTGCTTTTAAAGAGGCCACTGTGTGGCATTGGTCAAGTCAGAGAGTCCTTCCTATACCTAAAAACTGCAAGGGATCTTAATGTTCTACTGTGGGAGCAGCATTGCCTCATAGGGTTTCTCAGCTCCATTTGTGCAGAGTCCCACTGTTACACCTCCCTCAGCCAGGACTTCATCTTCTGGTTATAAAAAGAATTGCTGAGGGTTACTTCCGGGTCAAGATGGTGGCTTAACAACGTGCGCATTTTAGTTCGTCCTCCAGAACAACTACTAAATAACCAGAAACAGTATAGAACAGCTCCCGGAGCCACGATAGTGACCGGACACACAGCGTACCCCAGTCTGGACCAGCTGGACTGGCTGCGAGCACCTCCCAGAACCGTGACTTCCCAAAGCTGCGGCGGCCAGTGCCCCTCCCCCACAGGCCACTTCCCAGAGGGGAAAGGAAAGGACTTTACCAGCAGCAGGGACTGGGCACAATCAAACGCCAATTGTGGAACTAATTAACAAATTCTGACTACTAAAAATAAGCCCCCAGCTTAGGTGAACCTGATCAAAGCGGAGGTTGCTCATTTTTACCCCAGCACCAAGGGGGCAGGACTGACAGAAAAAGGGGAAAAAAAAGAGAAGGAAACAGAGGTTTTTGTGGCTGTGTATCTACAAAGGCTTGACTGCCTCTGGATACAGCGGCAGGACTTTTCAGGCTGCAACTGCCCCAGGCAAAGGCAGAAGTGAGCTCTTTTGGGGGCTTATTATTCCATCGAGGTGGAATCCCTCCATCAAGGAATTCAGACACCAGGGCTTATTAATTTGAAGCCATTAAAACCTGCCTACAACCTCTCCTCTGTCTCCACCACACCCCCAGCAGGGAGAGTCTGCCAAAGTTAAAGGTACCACATCATCTTATGCTGGTGGGACCTGCAGTCAGACAAGCACCACACACAGGGCAGGATAAGAAAAACAGAGTCCAGAGACTTCACAGGAAAGTCTTTCAACCTGCTGGGTCTCAACCTCAGGGAAAACCGATGCAGGTGACTCTTTCCATCTGATAGGAGGCCAGTTTGGTCTGGGAAAATCTGGCTGGGGCCTATAATATCTAAGTAGACCCTCCTAAGTGTGTGCAAGGGAAAGGCACCACACAAGCAGGGCAAGAAACAAGAAAACAAGAACTGAAAAATTCTCCTCTGTTAAACAAAACTTAAGCTAAAGGTCCAGATAAAGCTGAATGGGATGTCAAAGAACAGATAAACAACAAATTCATCCAGCGAGAAAACCCTAGATAAAAGAAGTGAAAGCAACCTCCAGAATAAACTAATTAAGGTAATTAAATGCCTAGACACCAGCAAAAAATAACAAATCACACTAGGAAAATTGAAGATATGGCCCAGTCAAAGGAACAAACCAACAATTCAAATGACATACAGGAGCTGAAACAATTAATTCAGAATGTATGAACAGACATGGAAAACCTCATCAAAAACCAAATCAATGAATTGAGCGAGGATATAAAGAAGGCAAGGAAAGAACAGAAAGAAGAAACTGAAAGTCTGAAAAAACAAATCACAGAACTTATGGGAATGAAAGACACAGTAGAAGAGATGAAAAAAACAATGGAAACCTACAATGGTAGATTTTGAGAGACAGAACATAGGATTTCTGAACTGGAGGACGGAACATCTGAAATCCAACAAGAAACAGAAACTACAGGAAAAAAAAATGGAAAATATGAGCAGGGACTCAGGGAATTGAAAGACAATATGAAGCGCATGAATATACATATTGTGGGTGTCCCAGAAGGAGAAGAGAAGGGAAAAGGAGGAGAAAAACTAATGGAGGAAATTATCACTGAAAATTTCCCAACTCTTATGAAAGACTTAAAATTACAGATCCAAGAAGTGCAGTGTACCCCAAAGAGAATAGATCCAAATAGACATACTCCAAGACATTTAATAATCAGAATGTCAGAGGTCAAAGAGAAAGAGAGGATCTTGAAAGCAGCAAGAGAAAAGCAATCCATCACATAGAAGGGAAGCCCAATAAGACTATGCGCAGATCTCTCAGCAGAAACCATGGAGGCGAGAAGACAGTGGGATAATATATTTAAATTATTAAAAGAGAAAAACTGCCAACCAAGAATTCTATATCCAGCAAAATTGTCCTTCAAAAATGAGGGAGAAATTAAAACATTTTCAGACAAAAAATCACTGAGAGAATTTGTGACCCAGAGACCAGCTCTGCAAGAGATACTAAAGGGAACACTAGAGACAGACATGAAGACAGAAGAGAGAGGTGTGGAGAAGAGTGTAGAAAGGAAGACTTTGAGTAAAGGTAAAAAGAAGGAAAATTAGATATGGCATATAAAATCCAGAAGGCAAAATAGTAGAAGAAAGTACTACCCATGCAGTAATAACACTGAATGTTAATGGATTAAACTCTCCAATCAAAAGACATAGTCTGACAAAATGGATTAAAAAACAGGACCCATCTATATGCTGTCTCTACTCAAAGGACATGAGGCCAAGGACACAAATGGACATTTACACACCACTGTTTATAGTAGCATTATTAACAATTACCAAGAGATGGAAACAGCCAAAATGTCATCAACAGATAGTTGGCTAAACAAACTGTGACATTTACATAAGATGGAATATTATGCAGCTGTAAGACAGAATAAAGTTATGAAGTATGTAACAACATGAATGTACCTTAAGGACATTATGCTGAGTGTGATTAGCTAGAAACAAAAGGACAAATACTGTATGGTCTCACTGATATGAACTGACATTAGTGAATAAACTTGGAATATTTCGTTGGTAACAGAGACCATCAGGAGATAGGAATAGGGTAAGATATTGGGTAATTGGAGCTGAAGGGATACAGATTGTGCAACAGGACTGAATATAAAAACTCAGAAATGGACAGCACAATATTACCTAACTGTAATACAATTATGTTAAAACACTGAATGAAGCTGAATGTGAGAATGATTGAGGGAGGAGGGCTGGGGCATAAATGAAATCACAAAGAAAGATAGATGATAAAGATTGATATGGTGTAATCTAGGAATGCCTAGAGTGTATGATAGTGACTAAATGTACAAATTTAAAAAATGTTTTTGCATGAGGAAGAACAAAAGAATGTCATTACTGCAGTGTGCTGAAAATAGATGGTACTTAATATTTTAAAACTTCAACTAATGTGTGAGACTAAAGCAAAAAATGTTTATTTGGTACAAATCTATACTTTGACTAGTTTATCTCCTAATATAACTTATGTAGGTAGTTGATTGAACACCTTAAGTACATTGAACTTTGTATAGGACATGAGATTTTGTTGGTTTGTCCAGGTGATGTCCTGATGAATCCCAGGATTCATTTGATCAGTGAGTGGAAAAGTATTTGCAAAGTCCCCTTCGGGGAATGGTGAGAAGGGGGGAAAACTCAACTTCCCCAAGCTGAATTCTTGATATTCTCACAAGCAGTGTGGACAACCAAAGCTATAGGCTGAGCCCCCAGTCTTGGGGTTTGTTCATATGAAACTTAACCCCACAGGGGATAGGTCAAGCCTACTTAAAATTAAGCCTAAGAGTCACCCCCAAGAGAACCTCTTTTGTTGCTCAGATGTGGCCTCTCTCTCCAGCCAACACAGCAAGCAGACTCACCACCCTCCCCCTGTCTACGTGGGACATGACTACCAGGGGTGTGGCTCTTCCTGGCAGCGTGGGACAGAAATCCCAGAATGAGCTGAGATTCAGCATCAAAGGATTGAGAAAAACTCTGGAATGAGCTGAGACCCAGCATCAAGGGATTGAGAAAACTTTCTCGACCAAAAGGGGGAAGAGTGAAATGAGACAACGTGTCAATGGCTGAGAGATTCCATACAGAGTCGAGAGGTTATCCTGGAGGTTATTCTTATGCATTAAGTAGATATCACCTTGTTATCCAAGATGTAATGGAGAGGCTGGAGGGAACTGCCTGAAAATGTAGAGCTGTGTTCCAGTAGCCATGTTTCTTGATGATGATTGTATAATGATATAGCTTTCACAATGTGACTGTGTGATTGTGAAAACCTTGTATCTGATGCTCCTTTTATCTACCTTGTCAACAGACAAGAGGAACATATGGAATAAAAATAAATAATAGGGGGAACAATTGTTAAAATAGATTTAGTTTGAAATGCTAGTGATCAATGAAAGGGATTAGTAAGGGGTATGGCCTGTAAAATTTTTTTTTTTCTGTTTGTTTTATTTTTCTGTTGTCTTATTATTTCTTTTTCTGAATTGATGCTAATGTTCTGGGAAATGATCATGATGATGAATATGCAACTATGTGATGATATTGTGAATTGCTGAGTGTATGTGTTGGGAATGTTTGTGTTTCTTCTAATTTTTTTTAAATTAATAAAAAATTAAAGAAAAAAAAAAAGAATTGCTGAGGGCTGTTCACATTCAACCACAGAATCAGGGGGATTTCTTGCAGACCCCATGTTGCAGGAGGTAGGAAGCCCCATCACTTAGAGCCCCATAGTGCCAAGCCTTCTCTTCTGGCCAAGCTCTCGTCTGTGTATGTGTCAGATGTGTATGTATATGTTTGCAGAACTTTGGCATGCTAGATTCCTAGATAGGCATGTCATGGGGAAGAGAGGGCCCCAGGTGGGAAGGAGGTGAGGATGCACAAGCAGAAGAATGCAGCAAGGTAGGAAAGAGCTGAATGGTGCATAGGAGTTAGCATTTATAGTTTTAGAGATATTCTGCCACATGGAGCTATATTAATTAATATCTTAGGGGTGTCTTTTGCTATATTTAAACAAGCATGTTCTCTGTCTTCTGAAATGGAGTCCTACCTATGCTCCATTTTTAGTTACCATGGATTTGAGATTTTAAGTAGAAAAAAGAGAAAAGGTAATGAAACTATCCCTCTTTAAGATGACTTTGTATAGATTAGAAAGTAGATAATAAGATTCTTATGGTTTTTCTTGTAAAAATGCTTTGAATCCTGAATAAAATGTGTGGAAAGTATGAATAAGCATAACATCCCTTTGAACTCAGGAAACAGCTGATCTATTCATGAAGACCCTGGGATAGTGTGCAAGACATTGATTTTTGTCCCATGGTTTGGGGTTGCCTTGCTGTCACTGAGCCACTTAAATCTTATGAACAATTGGTAAATGTTTATTTTATCCCAGTGGAGTGAACAGGGGTATAGAATATAGTCATGAAAATCAACAGACAATAAACCGAGGACTTCTGTCACTTTAACCACAGTTTCTAGAGTCTTCTCTTCATCTTAAAACAAAAAACTGGGTTAGTCTAGGCATTCTCCCAGATTTCCTTAAAGAAGCAAAGTCAGTCATCTGAGCAGCTAGAGAGTGTCAGCATATTGCTCATTGTGAGTATATGCACTAGATGGATTGATTCTATTCCGAATGGGCCAAAGTTAGTTCACTCAGACATGCTTGTGTGCGGAACAAAGATGTCAGAGTCTAAGAGAGTATGTATTTCCCAGCAGGAAATTATTTCTATGAATGATATTGGGCTGGCCATAAAACAATTGCTTTCCTCCAATTGTTGCATCCTGGACAGCTGCAAACAAAAGGACTTACAGAACAACCTACAATCACTGTGTGAAATCAGCATCCACCTTTGTTAATTATGAGCCAGTAGAAGGTTAAGGTTCTATATGATTCTGTACTTGCAAAGCATCCAAAAGCAGCTCTAACAAGACTGAGAAAAATATCATTTTCATCTGGAAGTTAGGGTTGTTTTTTTGTTACAAAAAAAATTAAAAGAGCTATCTGTATAGCATAAGGTAAAGAGCCCTATTTGAAAATATTTCCCCATACCTGATATCCAAAATTCACCATTAGGAAGTTGTTCCTTTAAATGCAAAGCAGTACAGCATTAAGTACACCAGATTTGGAGTCAGACACCTGGATTTTGAAACCAGGGACCAGAGATAAGTCCCCAAATTTTCTGGGCCACAATTTCCTCATATGCAAAGTGGTGATAATACAACTTACCCTTCAAACTTCACAAGGTTATTTTTCATACTCAGCTATGGCTATGTCATCTTGAGGATACCTTCTGCCACATTTTCACAGTGCATGTTTTCCTGAGCTCTACTCTGCATTTATCCCTTTTTTAAAATTACTGTTTTCTATGAAACATCCATGATGATCAGCAGTGTATTAGCTGTTTGATCTCACTTTCTTTTCAAAGTTTGGGTTTTCTCCAAATCATTTCATCATCATCATCACTGAACATTCCATGTGATGACCGATGGCACAATCTCTGTTCTTTCTGTGCCACTTACCCACTTTGTTTTTTCACTCACAGCCTTGAAGAGGGACCTCTTTGGTCAAAGGAAAAACAGGTGGTGTGAGTCTAATTATCACCAGTGGTCCTCCTGTTCTCATTTCCTTATTTTTTTGTCTTTCTAGTCATGCTTTATTTGCATTTTCACCCTACCATTCGAAGGAGATGCCATTTCTGCTCTCTCACACCCGGTCTTAGCACTTCCTTTCCCAATGCAGCTGTTCAAATGGAAATGCTGTGGGCTTTCTAATGCTGCGGGACAGCAGTTCTAAGGCTGGCTCTGGTATTTATGAGCTCTGTGACTAAGAGTAACTTCTCTGAACTTCTGTCTCCTCATCTGTGCAAATGAAAATCATATCTACTTCATGGAGTTGTTGTGTGATTAAAGGAGATTATATATGTGCACCTGACTCATACAAGGTGATCAGTTCATATTACTTTCCTTACTCCTTCATAAATGTTTTATTCTTCTTTGTATTTTTTGCTATGTCTTACTTTCAGTCTAAAATTCTATAACATCAAAGTTCTTTGCACTTTTCCTTTCAATCCTTTCCCTATCTTCTTTCGCCTTATCTAGCCCTTTGGACACTTCAACTGTATGGTTTAAGCGCATGAGCTTTAGACTCAGAAAATCTAGTTCGAATTCCAGATCCTCTACCTCTCAGCTCTATCACCACAGAACATTCACTGGCTCTCTCTGAATCGGCCACTTGCTTTGTTAAAGGGGGAAAATTAAAGGGTGACCTTATAGGTTGTTGTTTTAACCAATGTCTATGCAAAAGTTTAGCACAGTGCCTCATGTGTAGTAAATGGTCATTAATGCAAGTTGTGCTCTTTGTCCCAGGTCTCTTTACTAAATCTTGCTCTTTCTTTCTTATTCATTGTGAGCAATTTGGCTTCATGTTCTTCTAACCTCAAGTTTCCTCTTTCAGATTGACCCTTCCCCTTTCTACCAAATTACTCTCTCGCCTACACACATATTACAAAACCACTCAAGAATCATCAGTCTATTGCTGTTTTCACTGTTAATATTTTTATTTCTTTTCAGGTCTTGTCACTGTAGTTTACCACCAATTAAGGATAAGACTAGGGTAGTTTTTATATTGTTGAAAACTTGCTTATCTTTTTTTTCTTTGCCTCCAACACAGTGCCAGCACCCTCTGCTTTCATATTTCCATCGCCATCCCCTTTATCTGGGGGCCTCTTTTCTGTGTTCGTAGTTGTTTCTTCTTTAATTTCCAGCCCTACTGATTGACCTTTCCCTCACAGTCTGGACCAGAAACTTTATCTCATGATTCACTCTCTACTGCCTCCAACACAGTGCCAGCACCCTCTGCTTTCATAGTCACATCACCATCCCCTTCATTTGTGGGCCTCTTTTCTGTGTTCATAGTTGTTTCTTCTTTAATTTCCAGCCCTACTGATTGACCTTTCCCTGACAGTCTGGACCAGCAACTTTATCTCATGATTCACTCTCTACTATTTGATCTGCCTAATAGAAGAAGAGACAGATGCTGTTCAATGGCCTGGCTTTAGAGCATGGATACAGTAGTCACTAGTTTAAAATCAGCTGACTACAAAGTCTTCTAAATCTATTGCTCTGATTTCCTTTTCCTGAAAAAAAAAAAAAGGATATTCAGTGAAGAATAGAGATTCACCAGTAGCTTGATAGGGGCCCAGATATCACTTCCAATACAGTTTCCAAATCATGAGAATTGATCTAATCCCCAAAGCCCTGGGTTGTTTTCTCTGTTATGCATACTGTCATGCCCAACTTCCTCACCTATACACCTGTCGCCACCCTGCCCCAGCCTCTGGGCCTGACCCCCACTGCTCCCTGCTACAATTCTGGCCCAGGGTCAGCTGTAGCTCTTACGTTCTTGACCCCAATTTTACCCTGCTCTGGACATAACCTTGCCCCTTCATCTGCCTGCTGATAATATGCAAACAAAAAGTATTCCACAAGACTCATATCGACTGTTTCTAATAATTGAATAAGTAATAGCAATCAGGTTCCGGGATAAAAAGTTTAAATACTCTCTCTCTCAGCTAATCCGCACAGGTACCATTTTTATTCCCATTTTAAAGTTTAGAAAACTCAGGGAGGTTAACTTCCTCAGGATCACTTAACTAGTAAGTAGCAGTGCCAGGATCTGAAGCCACACCTGTGTGCCCATCTGCTTCCAAGCCTCCTTTCTTTCTGCTCACTCTCTCCTTAAGAGGAATTTGGGTATGCAATTCAGAATTTCTGACCGTTGGAACTCTGCAGAGTTTCACGAAATCCCTGCTTTCTATTTTCTCAGGTGCCATACTCTAATTTGCTATCGCTCAGAACATGGGAAGCCCGTCTTTCATCTGGAGATTATGATTCAGTGCAGGACTTGGGCAGGGTAATCACGATATTCTGTTGAGGAAGACATGCAGCCTGCTCTCAGAGGGCTTACAGCCGTGTAGAGACACTGGGCCTTCCACGTCTCCACAGGCTGAGTTGCCAAATATCTTCAGAAACCCTATCTTCTTTTGACACCTTGGGGAGCTAAATGAAAATGGTGAAACATGGACATGGGCCTTACTGCATCACATTTTTGAGCAGCTACTTGGTTTCAAGATAAATGAACTCAAGCTGAGATTTTTTTCCTTAGATGACATACCTGCTCTAAACATAAGTACAAAAGAAAAGCAAAGACCAGAAGACTTCCAGAGGCTACCCCAAGTTCTTTCACACAAGGAATCTATGGCTCAGCCTCTTCTCTATTAAGGGAAAAAAAAGAGTTCTAAGGCATCGAACTCCCAAGCAGCCTAATGCTGCTTCAAAGACTCCCAAGCTCACAGTTCATGAAGCCGTGCTGGGGTCATTTGTCACTGTGGACATAAACTACCAGTTCTCATAACTTAGGCTTTACTATTAGAGCTGAGTTTAGCCTCAAGATTCCTGATGATTGAAGCCACTGGGGTACTAGCTACTTAGCCCACAACAAGAACGGGTACCCGGAATGCAAAGAAGCCCTTGCCAGTGCTGAAGAGTTGCACCACCCACATACAAGGCTGTGCCTTCATGATCATGCTGGTGACAAGCCTCTTGGATATTATTGTCCTAAAAATAAACCAAGGCTCAGAATGCTGTCACCATCGGTTTTGGTGTTTATTCATGGATGCACTCATTCATTCAAAAATACTCATCAAGGACTTAGAGTGCACCAGGCACCATTCTATATCAATGCATAAATCATTCAGGGCCCCTGCTGTCACAGAGATCATATTCCTGTGGAGTGGACTAGAAAGTGAACAAGCAAGCAGATAAATATATAAGATAATCTTAGAAAATGATAAGTACTTTGAATATCTTCATAATAATAATTGAAGTTATATCAGCTGCTGAACTTACATAATGCTTTATTATCTTCCAGGCAGTGTTCAAAAATACTTCACATTTATTAGCACATTGGAGCCTCATAAATCTACGAATGAAGTATTACTGTTATTTCCATTCAACAGATGAGAAAGCTGAGGCATAAAGAGGCTGAATTGCCTGAGGTCATGAGAAGCGGGTAATGTGGATAGAGAGTAGTGGTAAAATGTGGGGGAGAGTAGGAGGGCTACTTTAGATAAAATTGTCAGGGAAGACCTCTCTAAGGAGATGATATTTCAGCTGAGAGTTCAACAATGAGTAGGAGCCAGCCATGGAATACTGTGGGTGGAAAGCATCCCTGATGGGGGACAAATGTCAAGGCCCTGAGGCTACAGAGTCAGTATGTTTTAGGAAAAGAAAGAAGGCAAGTTTGGGGAAATGTAGAGCTTGAGTAGAATGATGAGCAAGATGAAGTTGTAAGGAAGCTCCACCCAGATGTTGTGAGGACTTACTGTGCATGGGAAGAGCTTGGGTTTTCTTGTAAGGACAACAGAGACATATTGAAGAGTTTAAGATGGGAAGTGATATGATGTGATGCACATTTTATAAATATGACTCTGTATGGTGGTTTGAAGCTGTATGTACCCCAGAAAAACATGTTCTTAAATCAATCCACTACTGTAAGGGTGAGACCATTGTAATAGGGCCTTTGGATAAAGTTACTTCTGTTAAGGTGTGGCCCACCTCAATTAGGATGGGTCTTAATCCTGTTACTGGAGTCCTTTATAAGTGAAATGAAATTCAGACAGATAGAAGCAAGAAGCTAAAGCTGAGCAGAGCCCCAAAGGAAAGGGAGATGCCAGGAGAGGCTGTCATGTGCATTACCATGTGACAGAGGAACCCATGCCAGCCAGCCCCAGAAAGCAAGTCTCCAGGAAGAAAGCATCCTTGATGACATCTTGCTTTGGGTTTATTCCTAGGCTCAAAATTATGAGCTAATAATGTCCCCATTGTTTAAGGCAACCTATTGCATGGTATTTACATGAGTGAGGAAATTAAAACACTCTGCCTGGTATGTGGAGAGTGGGCTGAAGGCACATACAGAGAGAGTGGAGGCAGGGAGAGCAGTTAGGAGGCTATTGCAGTGACCCAGGTGAGAGGGATAGTGATGGGAACTAGGACAGTTGTAATGAAGTAATCAGATTCGAGATACGTTTGAGAAGTGGGGCCAATATGACTTACTGATGAATTGAAGTTGCAGTGATAGGGGAAATAGAAAGGTCCTTTATGGATTCCTACAGCTCTGACCTGAACACAATTATGAGCATCAATTGTTGAATTTTCAGGAATTTTGCAAATCAGTGATAAATGCAGCCATTATTAAAAATTAAATCATGTAAATATACTATTAAATAAGTTATATTTGAAACAAAAGTAATAAATATTCAAAATTCATCACTTCCAAATTATATTACTACTTATTTACTATCATCTGTGAACTTGAGGTTATTTGGCTGTGGTATCTGAAGGGTGGCAATATTGAGTAATGGTGAGCTGCTGCAAAGCTTTTCTAAGTTCAGTAATGTCATGTATATAGCTTGAAATCAGCCAAGGTGGGAGTACTTAAACCTTGGTAAATGCTATAAATTAGGACTTGATTTATTGTTTTGTTGATTGTTTAGACTTAGGAAAGTAATGGGGAAATGTTAATGCAGATCAGACTTAAAAAAAAATGTTGTACCTGTATTTGTTGAATTATGACAAAATACTGAGGAAATATCTTTCCAATGTTCAAATCTATTACCTGACTGATTAAGCAAAGAAGTTGACCATACCTCTTCCCTCTCCTCTTCTTCAATCTATAGATGAAGCATTTACTCAAAGGCAATGGTTAAATTATTGCATCAAATGGGACAAAATCTAGTTGCTTTTTGTTTTGTATCCATTTTCTACTAGGCAAGGGCATACAAATTTTTTTTTTTAATTTTCCATGCACATTTGAGGGTGGTGTGTGAGTAAATCTTCAGCCCTGCTTCACTGGTTGGAAATAGACCTCACAGGGTCTCAGGGATGCTCTGGGCATACCGAAGGTTGAGCTTTGCCACGCATGGGTAAATTAGATCCTCTGTGAACTAAAATGCAAGCTCCAGGAGGGTGGGGAGCTCTGTTTGTTCACTGATGTATGTTAAGCACTTTGGATGACACACACTAAGTATTTAATAAATGCATTGAATGAATACTTTTTAAATTGTGATAATGAGAAATTTATATAAGAGTGGCTTTGAACAGAAGTTTAATAACCCAGCTGAGGATTTTAGGAAGCAATTGTGCTGAGTAACATCAAGCGAAAATAAACACAATGCACGTGACATTGTTTGCATTGCACAATGCATTGTTTTTCATAGTCTAGAAGAGATCTAAATGGAGTGATAATGCCAGTACTAATTAAATATCATGGAATGAACTATGTCCCCCTTTACTTTCTCTCCTTACTCTCTCTAGCATCTCTAAAAGAATTTAATAGTGTTTGGTGGTGTTGCTTGGGTATTTTTAAAAAGCTGATCTTACACTGGTACTACAGCACAATTTCCCACTCACCGCTGCCTCCCTGCTCCCCCCCCCCCCAAAAAAAAACCTGTTCAAAAGATTATAGGACATTTAATAGTTCTCTAAGAGAAAGAAAAATTCATAGAAATCTTAAAAATATATACTTCCCCCTCATTTCCAAGCACCACATGAAAATCCCATCAAGATTTGCCATTGCAGGGCCTGAAAAGCAATGCAGAGAATTTCTGCATCTTAAAAAAATCCTGGAAGTTATTGTTCCAGCAAATCATTTCTCAACCACTGTTACACTGGCTGATGAATAACAATCTTTTTTTTTTTTTTTTTAAACATGGGCAGGCACCAGGAATCAAACCCGGGTCCTCGGGCATGGCAGGTAAGCACTCTTACCTGCTGAGCCACCATGGCCCACCCACAAATAGCAATCTTGAGTTCTCTAGTGAGCAGAGCCAAACAAGTGACTTTAAGACTTCAAAATCCCAGAAATGATTTTGTCCTGGCTCTGACTTTCCCAAAGGCAAAATCCTCATGCAGAATACATCACAAATTCCAACGATGACGGTCCCTTTCCCAGTTTTAAGAAGGGCCTAAAAAACCAAACACTGTATGCTACCTTCCAAAATTCACCAGCTCTCCCAGCATAGGTCATTATAATCATTTATTGCAAAGTATGTTGGATATGGTGTCTCCAGAGACTCCTTGAACACATTTTTTAGTAAGCAAATATAGTAGGGCAGATGTCTCTCCAAATGAAACATTTTCAAGGATTTTCAGAGAAAAAGGTAGTCCCTTGACTACCCTTTTTAAAAGGACACTGCAAACCAACTCTTCTGGGAGCATATTTAAGCTGTACATATGGGACAAATAAATATTTTAGTCATTTAAGGGAAAGCTAAATCATTAGGTTAAGTGACAAAAAAATAATCAAACCAGTTTTATAGCATCTATGACAGGCTAGTAGGGTAAACCATAACTGATCAATAAGCTAAAATGTGAGAGTGCCATTTTTGGAGAATGCCACATAGACAAAAGCTTTTATTAAGACATGCTGCCCAGTTTCAAAATATTTAGCTGTATGATGCTGCTACCCCAGAGCTTTGTGGAAAGTATAGTGTGTGTGAGTTGGGGAGGCGAAGCATAGCACCCCCGCACTGCCCCAGAGTCAAACCCATTTTTGCTCTCTTCAAAGTGCTGTCTTTCTTACGGCTAATGCAAGCATGGCCTTGAGCCTTCCCTGACACAATCAAGAGGGAGCTATAAAGCACTGGTGCCCTGGGTTAGGACAGTGTTCAGTCGGCCGGAATTGTCTTTGAGTTAGAGACAGTACACCATATAGCATAGTTATGTGCCCATGTTTCTTCCTGCACTGAGAAGATGTGAGAAAGTATTGACCTTGAGAATATATGTGTCATAATATAGGAGGATTTTAAATTCTAGAACATCTCCTCAAAAACTTCAGATGCATTCTATATGTGTGTATATATATATAGATTAACTATATAATAAAAGATATAGTAATTGAGTGATGGGGTATTGATGGGATATGATACTTAAGATAAAATATTGGGCTAATAAATATTATAATATATGCCCCACAGAATATAATACTTCCAAAGTAATTTTATTGCTATCGTTGCTATTGTTGTCAATGACAATAGGCAACGTGCATTAAGAACAAATTATGTGCCAGGCTTAAATACATTTATTGGCTTTTTTAATTCTCACAAGAAACTTATAAGCCAGAAGTGATTATTCATAAGAGAAAGATGAGGAAAGCAAGGCTGAGAAGTTAACTTGCCTGTTTGGAGCTAGAAAAAGTTTTGAATTTGGCATTTGGCTGCTCTGAAGCTTATTTTTTACACTAAAATAAAATGAGTTAAATGTTGAAATCATTAGGGACAGAATTTGATGTTTCATTAAGAATTTTTTAAAAATTCCTTGTTCTTGCAGTGACTCTGATTCACCACAATGGTTTCCAAATTCTATGTGGTAGATGTATAAAAATACAAGGTATTAAGGCTTCCAATCACATGCATTATGAATAAATTAGCTTTTTTACTTTTTTAAAACTTTTATTGTAGTAGCATATATATAAAAGAGACTATCCCATTTTAACCACTTCAAATGTCCAATTCAATGATATCAATTACACTCGTAATGTTGTGTTACTGTCAGCACCACACATTACCAAAATTTTTTCATCACCCCCCACAGAAGCAACAACTTTTAAGCAACAACTCCCCATTTTCCGCAACCCTCAGCACCTGGGAAACTTTAATCAACTTTCTGTCACTACAATAAACTTTGATTGAATGTTTACAAAAGCAGCAATAACAAAAGCAAATAGACAGTACTTTTAGGGTGGAGTTCATACACTGCGTTACCTCATAGCCAATTTAAAACAGTTTTTACACATAAGCAAAGGGAATAAACCCTGTTTCATCAATTTATAATAAGTGCTTCTCTATATGCAATAAAAGTTCCAAAAGAAAAATCTTCCATTACTTTAAACTCTTTTTCTATCTGAAAAAAACTTAAGCAGAAGTAATGTTTGGTAGAACACAGAGAATTTCTGATAAAATAAAAATCCAGGTGTTTGCATGGGGCACCCAGCAGGTCGGAGTGTGTGATGATAATGGTGAGAATGGTGATTGCATTGGATTAGCCAGCAATGATTGGGCAGGCCTCACATTTTGTCCACTCTGATTCTTGTAAAGTCTTCATTTATTGTCAAGACATTTCTTTTTTCTTTTTATAAACCCCAAGATTGAGGGCTCGGGCTATTGATTTAGTTGTCCCCACTTCTTGCGAGAATATCAGAAATTCTCCAAATGGGAAAGTTGAATTTTCCCCCTTTCTCACCATTCCCCCAAGGGAATTGTCAAGACATTTCTGAAGGAAAATGTCACATAGGAACACACAAAGAGAATCTCATAGTGATGACGTAAGTATCCTATATAAAGAAAAATGTACCATGCCATAGTATTTTGAATTCATATTTTCACCTGATATAGGCATAGACTTAGAAAACTATGCTTGAAACAGAGTGAAAATATTATAGAATGCAAGCTACCAAAATTGTAAAATGTTAAGTAGAGGAACTATCTCTTGCTCCAACTCTTGAGTTTTTCACTTACATCTACTCCATATGCAGCGTATGATGTTGATCCATCCTTTATCAACATGTAAAATGTAACATTCGTATGTACCTCACAAAGCCAGCACTAAAATTTTCAACAAGATTAGTCACCACCTAGATTTTATGCAGATCATTTTAGGGTCTCCTCTCCATCACTACCCAGAACAAATACACAAACTATAGAGCATCTTACTTTGTTCAAGCCACAGTAGCATAAGCCTAGGCCAATCTGCCTAATTAGAATTTAGGAAGGAAGCCAGGTCACTCCAAAATAGCATCAGGGTAAAGCTGAGATACATTTAGGTACAGAGAAGGAAGACACTGAGTAATACATATGTGTGCAGGAGGAGAGGTTGGGCCAGTGGCCCCATGTTTACACTAAGATGTATTCTAAAACTCCCAAAAGTTGTCTTAGATAACAATGTTTCTAAAAAGAAGATTCTATCAATGCAAAGACAGAGGTGTGGTCAGTCAGGATAAGGCATTGTTATCTAAATACACATAGCTATGTGTTATGTATGTGTAGGGTTATGTAATCAAAACATAGCTTTGAAAATCCGTACCATAGTTCATTTCAAGCCTTGTGTCAAGTTATAACAATGACTAAGAGCCACCTCTCATTCATTCATTCAACCAATATTTATGGACAGCTCAGGATATACCAGGCATTGTTATAGCCACTGAAGAGAATTTAGTAATCAAAACAGATAAGATCCTTAGCTTCATGGAGCTTTCAGTCTAGCGGGGACAGAGTAAATAGAAATGCATAAATAGCTATGTTAAATAATGTTAGTGCTTGGAAGAAAAATAAAGCAGTGCATGGAGATAAAGTGCGCTTGGGGAACTGGGGAAGGGAGGTGTTCTTTTGCACAAGCAGGCGGAGAAAGGCCTCTGAGAAGGTGACATTTAAGTAGAGTCCTGAAGGGAGTGAGGAAATCAACCATGACAAAAAAGAGGGGAAAACCTTCCAGGCAGTGCAAAGTCCCTGAGGTAGCTGTGTGCTAGGCATATTTGAAAAGCAGCAAGGAGGCCAGTGGGCTTGAAGTAACAGGAAGTGGTACTAGATGGGAAAAGTAGCCAAGAACCTGATCACATAGGTCCTTAAGAAGTGATCCATGTTAATTTATGGGTTATCACCTACAGATAAAATATTTGAGTCCTTCCACAAAAATTCACATAATAGAATGTCTAATTACAGGATAAAGGTACCAATTATTTTAAAATTTCCTGGCAATGCCTAGTTTATGAAATGAATCATCATTTTATTAAATAAATAGTAAGACGCATTCTAAAACGCCAAAAATGTGTGTAAGATACAACAATTCTAAATGGAAGATTCTATCAATACAATGACAGAGGAATGGGCAATTAGAATAGGGGAGTTATTGTGCAAAAGCCTTTAATCCTAGAAGAAACCAAAGCCTCTTGTATATAAATGGGTATATAAATGCTTTTCTGCTGTCTGAATAGCTAGGGAGGTGTCTATACAAAACTGAAATATCGTAGCATTGTTCCTTTCAGTTTTATTCCCCTTGGAGGACCAACTTCTCCCCTTCCTTTAATAGGTATGTGGGCCAACAGATACCTGGACCATTTTAACATTTGTCCTTTTAGGTAGTAGGACCTCTTTCCCCTTCCCACTCTTGTCCAACTCAGAGGAGTAAAGGGTCTGAAGCAAGAACTTCACAAAAAGAAAAGGAAGAAAAGAGGGCTGTGCCCACCCACTAGCCCTCCGACTACCCCACCACCCCCTACATGTGGGGCGTAGCCAATGGCGCTGCAAAAATGTACTCAGCATCAGAAAAGACAGGTAATTGGAAAACATTTACATGCTCCCTTAAAAGCCTTCCATTGTCAGGCTTGCTGAGAAAAACACACATAGAATATATAGTTATAGCTGTTCCTGGTCATGACAAAGCTTATAATGTTACATTAAGTAGTATTTGAATAGTAATTTCATACAGTCTTGTCATGTGTAAGGGTTATTGTACTTATATTTTTTCATATCCTAGCCACATTGTATACTGCTTTATTATACATGTTACGGGATACCTTGGCTGAGCTAAGGCTCAGATGCAAATGTTCCCAGAAAATGGAATTAAGCCACACCCTTACCCTTTATCTATCCACTTGCATTTACTAATTACTTAAGTGTTGAGAAGCATCTCAGGAAAAGACTTGAACTTTACCCAACTGGAAATCTTTCTTCAGGTGTATTAATACTTGCTGTTGGTCACTTTTTAAACCTGTAGGATAAATTTTCACTGAACATTGAAGTTTTATTTCTGTGTATTACTTAGATGTGTATGTTTATAAATTAAAATGTGCTTTTTTTAAATATAATTTTTTTAGGTTGAATCATATCAAGTCTTAAAAGTTTAAAGTTTATTGAGTATATTATTAGTAGATTTAAGAAAAATTACAGTCTCACTTACCTCATTTGACATATTATCATGCCTTCTGTTAAAAACCTATCCCTTAGGATGTAGAGAAATGGAACCTCACACACTGCTGTTGGGAATGGAAAATGGTACAGCTACTTTGGAAAAAAATCTGGCATTTCCTCAAAAGGTAAACAGAGAGTTGCTATATGACCCATAGCCCATTCCTAGAGAGAGAACTGAAAACATATTCCATGCAAAAAGTGGCACTAAAAATCTTCATATCAGGATTATTTACAGTTACCAAAAAATGGAAACAACCCAAATGTCCATCAACTGATGCATATAAATAAAATATGCTGTATTCATACAATGAAATATTATTCAGCAGGAAACAAGGAATGGGGGGCTGATACATGCTACAACATGGATGACCTTTGAAAATATTATACAAAGTTAAAGAAGCCAATCACAAAGGATGACAGATTGTGTGATTCCATTTATATGAAACACCCAGGATAGACAAATTTATATATAGAGAAAATATATTAGTGGCTGCCCAGGGGTGAAGGTGGGGGAATAGATAGGAAAAGAGCATGCCTGCTAATGGGTACAAGGTTTATTTTGGGTGCCATGAAAAGATTCTAAAATTAATTATGGTGATGGGTGTTCAGCTCTGTGGGTAGACTAAAAATCATTGAATTGTGTGCTTTAAATGGTATAGTATGTGAATTATATCTCAGCAAAGCTGTTATTTTTTTAAAAAAACTTCATGAAAAGAATGTTTTTCTTAACTCATTCTCTGCATAGTTCAAAAAGTCTATAGTTGTGTGACAGCAGTCATAGTTTCTTTTATTACCAAAGTTAAAGCAAATCAGCATTTCCAGGAATCATGCAGATGACTAAACCAACTGATACTCAAGAATTACTTCTTGATGATACAATTTAACAGCACAAATGCCTCTTCCACCTCTTTTCTTTTTCATTTAGTGCACATATAATTATTGTGCTACAATCAGGTAATATTCTGCTATCCCTTCCTGAATTTTTACAATCCCAGTCCTGTTCTACAATCTGTATTCTTTCAGCACCACCTTCCACCTTTTGAATTGAAATAGCTCCAAAAGAGGTCAGAATGTAGAGAGGAACGGGGGTGCTCAGCCACCCTACCAGAATCCATTTCATCTCAATCCTCCCACCTTGGTAGGCTGTGCACACTGCTGAAGTTGCTGAAGTTTACAGGTATGGTGTGGAGAAGCTGTGTCACTAAAACCTGCAGCATTGCGTTACCCAGGTGGAAAGTCCACTCGTCTTCACTCTCCACCTGGGTGTTGACTAGTGCCTCTCTAGATTCAGGGTACAGCATCCCCATTCTGATTTAGCCACCTTCAAGACAGACTGACTGCCAACTCCACAAGCAGCAAAAATACCAATATCAGCAACTGTGACAAGGCAGCAGCAGACCCTGTAATGGGAACAGAGTTCCATCTCGGTGGCAAATAAATGAAACATTTGCATATGAGTCCACAAAGTCCAGGCTCAGCCAGCTGAGGCATCCGTCCAATGAACTGTATTATACATTCACGGGGCACAAGGAATCTTGTTGTGATGTTCCCTCTCCACCCTTTAACTGAGCATTACTCTGGAGCTCAGTTAGAAGAAGCTAACTCACGGCAAGAATGAGCACTGCAGACTCCTGGCAGAGAGGCCTGGAAGCAGCAGCCACAGGAGGGAATGCCCACAAAAGGTGATGGTGGGGCACACTGTTCCTGCCTCTTGAGAGGCATTTCAACATCATGCCCAGGTCTCTGGGGGCCAAAGTAAAGAATGAAACCAGGACTGAGTCTAGGACACTTGTAGGCACCCTGAAGATTTCCAGAAGTATTAAAGGATCTAGAGGGTCTCTACAAGAGACAGCACGTTCTGACATCTAACATGTAGGAGCTTACCAGGACATGAATGCTAATGTTCTCGATGTGGCGATGCCGGCTACTTTTGCCTGCTTTAAACTCTTCTCCTCACTCCTTTGATGCAGATAGCGCCCTACCCTTGACCTGCTGCTGAGGTTGGACCCATCAGAGCCCCTCACCAGCCCCTCCTAGACACAGTCATTGATCAAGTACCCCAAGAAGAGCCAAACGGGTCCTTCCCCAGGATTTATTGAATTGAAACTGGGGAACCAACCCTTCTTCTCTCTGGTCACAAAGATGTAAAGATGAGCCTTAAAGCTACACCGCCACCTTCACCTTAGTTTTAGCCTTGAGGAAGAAACTGACTGCAGGTGAGAAGAAAGCTAATTTGAGAGATGGAGCGGAGGTCTAATGATGTTCACATCTGTAGTTCCTGTCACCTCGCCTTCCCCTCCACTGGTCACACAGACCAGTAATCTCCACTGCTTCAGCTCATTTGAATTTGGTTTTTGCTTTTTGCAGTGGAGTGAGTCTTGAATAATACAATGGGGAAAGCTGACTGATAAAGCCTGAGACTTCTGACTACACAAATGCCGGTGTGACAGAAATTTGACAAATCTAGATATTTTTCAAATAAACTGGAAAATAGTCTATACACAATTCCTGAAATATGGATTTGATTTGGTGGTACCTCCATTAGAATTATTTTTATTCTCTAACAGTATAGAAAGATATCCAACAGCTTACATTCACTCCATTGAAATATAAGTTGAAAACATACCTGTGTGATGCTATAGAAATGATTATATGTTAGCAAATATCATGATGTTGAATAATCTGGAAAAATGGACTTAAAAATGAATAGAGTTTGCACTGCATTGGTAGAGAAGGAAAGTGCCCAACTCATAGTTTTCAAGAAGAATTTAGAATCACAGATCTTAGAAATGGAAAGATTTCGTAGATAATCTATTCCACCTGTCAGACAATCATTCCATACTGTAAAGCTGTCTGTGCTTTCAACAAACATCTCCTGAGCGCATGATCTGTTTTGGAGCTGGAGACTTAGTGGTAAACAAACAAGGTGAAGTCCCAACCCTCCTGGAGCTTATACCTGCTATATATTTCAATAATTGCTACAGTTTGTGTCCTATTCATTGTCTGCTTATTCATGTATTTGTTACAGAATAATAGAAAAACTGAGCTCTGTCCTTGAGGGGTTCACAGTTCGAAGAGAGACACAACTTACGTCAGGATTTTAACAAACTAGTGGGAATAAAGACCATTGCCTGTCTCGTCAACCAGTAAAGAACCAGGAGAAATGGCTATTACTGCTAGGGCTGCAGTAACCCTACCTCTTAACACTCTCCCAGTTTGGGCACCAACGCCTCTTTTCTCTATTAGATTCGCTTGCTCCTGTCTGTAGGCGTGGTAACTGGTATATGATTTTTGTACTATAATAAACCATGGTAAAGTTCTGCATTCTAAATCTTTTGCCTAAGGAATAGAACACACTCTAGGGTGTTTGCTAATCAGGAAGTCTTTGTTTTAAAGGTCATCACAAAAATACAACTATTTGTGTCACATGCAAATATTGTCAAGTATTGATTTCTAACCATTTGAAATGTGCACCTGATTGTAGGCAGTTAAACTAGCCAAGTTCTTTTGCAGCCCCAGAACAGCTTCCCCTGCACTCCACTGGCCTCTGCTCAGGAGTTTCCAGAATGTCACCTGGGAGGCAGTCTAGGAAAGCGCTTAAGAACACAGTCTCTGGAGCCAAGCTGCCCACTTTTAAGGACTAACCCCTTACTGACTGTGATCTTGGCCAAGTTACTTCTCTGAGATTCCTATCTTCCATCTGTGACATGGAAAAAAGAATAATGCCATCTCCATAGGTTGTTGTAAACATGAAATGAAATCATACGTACAAAGCACTTGGCAGAATGTCTGGAACACAGTAAGCATTCAATAAATAATTCTCTGTTGTAATTACGCAGGAACTCAAAAGGACCACGTGTATCCAGATGATACATTACTATCATCTTAAAGAAATATTTTCTTAGCTGTTTGGTGCCACCTATATTTATTCAATAAATACGCCAAATGTTTTCTGTAAAAGATGAATGAATGTTAATTTTACAAAATATTTGCTATGTTTGGTGGTTGTACGCATTTGTGTGAAGGTGATGTGTATGATAGTCTACTGGGAACTATAAAGAGTGAAAAATAATTAAGTAAAAATCTCTGCTTTCAAGAAGAATACTACCTAGGAGAGGGGATAATTAGACCAGAGTACAAAAATTTTACAATGTGACAATCACCATAGCATAGGTACAAATAAAGGGCAGTGGTGAGTCAGTGAAAAGCGATCACATCCCTTTGAGAGATCTAGAAAAGATCTTGGAAGAGATACTATTTGAAATGGGCACTAAATCAGAGGTGCAGATAAAGGAGATAGGCATTTCTCACCATGAAAGAACAATTCTAATTTTTTTTTCTTTCCTTTCTGACAATCTTTTAGTGGTTCCATTTCTGGGCTCATCTTCATCCATCCAATGCATAAAAATCAGTGTTCCCCAAGCTCTCAGCCTCAATCCACTTCTAACTCCCATGTCTTCTGAACTATTTCCACCACTCACTTCACATATCCCAGTGACTCCCAAATCTGCATCACTAGGCTTGATCTTTCCTCTAAGCTTCAGACTCAATTATCCAGGTACCTCTGAGATTTCTCCTCTGTCAATGGCATCACAAACTCATCATGGTGGAATCTGTCTCATAGCTTCCTCCTGCATCCCCTATTCTTATACATGATAACATTCTCTTCTCAGCCACCCAAGCCAAAAACCCAAGGGTCACTCCTAATCCTTCTTATCCCTTACCCACACAATAAATTGGACACCAAGTTCATAGATTCTACCTCCAAAATATTTCTCAGATCTCCCCTCCATTCTCCAACTTTGTTGTTACTACCCTAGGGTCTCTTGTTCTGTATCCTCCCATTGGTATTGCCAACCAGTCCCCTTCAACCAATTCTCTATAGTGTCATCAGAATAAGCTTTCTACAATGCAAAACTAACATTGCTTAAAGGCCTACAACGATCCCTAACTGCCACCTAGGCCAATTAAAAATCTCTTGGCACATCATATGAATTGCAATCCCTGCAATTGGGTATCTTCCTACCTTTACCTGTAGGCTCCAGGATAATCAAACCACCTATGTTCTCCTAAACACAACTTTCTGTTCTACATCTTTGTGCTCTTGCTTCTCCAACATATTTTGCCTGAAAATCCCTTTTTTTTTTTTTTTTTACCTGGCTTTTGCTTTCCCATCTTCTCTCCAAGATTCTCCCTAGGAATCACTCCTCTGGGAAGCCTGTCATGGTTGCCATCTCTATGGATGCCCATATATCATTCATTACATTGTTCTCTAATCATTGCTTGACTCATCTTCTCTCCCATAGACAGTGCATGTCCTGAGACCAGGAACCCTATTTTCTTTCATTTTCTCAGCAAATCTTCATTGAGTACTTGCTGTGTGAACATGACAGATGTGATCCCTGACTTCAGGATGTTTAAGTTTTAATGGTGTTTGTCTGATGGTGGGTGTGGGTGGATATAAATAAAATAAGCAAATTATCAACAAGATTTCAGATCCTGATAGATGCAATTGAGCATATAAAGTAGAGATTAAAAGTGAGTGGAGGTAGTGCCTTTTTGAGAAGGTTTCTGAAATCTTTTTTGAGTTACAGGTAGTTAGTCATGTGAAGAACTGGGGAAGAAAGTTTTAGGCAAAGGAATAACTAGTACAAAAGCCCTTAGGGCAGGATCCCACTTGTTAAGCAGACAGTACAAAATGTAGATGGCTAGAGTATGGTGAACAAGTGGAGAGGATGATAGAAGATGGGATATATGGACTGTCAGGAAGCAGACCTTATAGGGTTTTGAATACTACAGTACTCATTTTCTATTGCTACTGCAACAAATTACCACAAACTTAGAGGCTTAAACAACACAAACAGTTCTTTAAATTAGAATTCTGACCCAAATATGAGTAGGCTAAAACCAAAGCATGGGCAGGACTGCATTCCTTTCTAGAGGTCTTAGGGGAGAATGTTTCTTTGCCTTTTCCAGCTTTGAGGGGTCACCCATTTTCCTTAGTGTATGGCTCCCTTCCTGCATCTTCAAAGCCAGTCATGTTGCATCTCCCTAACCATACTTCTGTAGTTACATCTTCTGACACTCTTCTAACTCCTTCTTCTACTTCTAAAGACCCTTGTGATTACATTTGGCCCACACGGATAATCCAGGATAATATCTCCATCTCAAGGCACTTCATTTCATCATATCTGCAAAGTGCCTTTTGCCGTGTAGGGTAACAATCACAAATTCTAGGGATTAAGGCATGGACATGTTTAGGGGCCCATTCTCTTGTTCAGATAGGTACGGAAAGAAATTTAGAATTTACTGTAATGTAACCACTGGAGAGATTTTAAGCAAAAGAGTGATATGAGCTGGTACAAAATTCTTTATACTTCTAAGAATTTATTCATCATACTGTGTGTGCTGGTTTGAAACTGTTGAAAAAAGCCATGTTCTTTAATCCTGATTCAGTATTGCTGGGTGGGATCTTGTGATTAAGCTGGTTCCATGGAGGTGTGACTCACCCAATTGTGGGTGGGGCCTTTGATTAGGTGGTTTCCATGGAGATGTATCTCTACCCTTTCAAGGTGGGTTGCTTACTGGAGTCTTTTAAGAGGGAACCATTTGGGGAAAAGCTCCAGAGCTGACACAGAGAGAGACCTTTGGAGATGCAGGAAGAAATGTCCCCAGGGAAACCATTTGAAAGGAGTAGCCTAGAGAGAAAGCTAGCAGACTCATGTGCTTCCCAACTGACAAAGAAACCCTGAACATTCATCAGCCCTTTCTTGAGTCAAGGTGTCTTTCTCTGGATGCCTTAATTTGGACATTTTTATGGCCTTAGAATTGTTAACTTGTAACTTAATAAATTTCCTTTATAAAAGCTGTTTCATTCCTGGTATATTGCATTCTGGTAGGTTTGACAAACTAAAACATTGTGCAAAACATCTGTATGAGGAAAAAGTGGAAGCAGGGAGACCAAATAGGAATCTAATAATTGTCCCAATGAGAGACTGTGGCTTTGACTAGGTTGACAGTGGTAAAGATGTTAAGGGCTGACCAGATTTGGGAAACATTCTGGAAGTAGAGAAAACAGAACTTGCTGATGGATTGAACACAGAAAATGAATGAAAGAGAAGGACCAAGGATGATTCCTAAATTAGGGGCTTAATCAACTAGTGTATGGTAGTGTTACTGACTGAGAATGGTAAAGACTGGAGGAAGTGCAGGAAGGTTTGGGGAATAAAGTAGACATTAAGATGTATCAGACAGGAATGGCCACGTCAAATTTAAGATAACTATAAGCCCTCCAAAGGGAGACATCAAGGAGGCAGTTTGATTTATGAGTCTGGAGCTTATAGTAGAAAACAGATGCAGAAATATAAATTTGGTAGTCATCAGCATAAGGCCATGAGCCTGGATGAGATCATTTGGGGGAAAAAGTAGATACAGTAAAGGGCAAGAGTTCACCCTGGAAGGCTCAATCACTGACAGGTCTTATTCATAGTTATGGTCTTTAGGGCAGGCCATGGTGGCTCAGCAGGCAGAGTTCTCACCTGCCATGCTGCAGACCCGGGTTTGATTCCCGGTGCCTGCCCATGCAAAAATAACAACAACAACAAAAGACACATAGCTATAGTCCTTGCACAGGATGACCCCTCAATAAATTGCTGATTTTACTATTATCTATGCTTTTGGGGTTATTTACTCTTATTGTATCTTTACAAATCCACTTTCAGTGATGTTATATTGTTAGCTTGAAATTGGTCACTATGGGAGTATTCTACACCATGAAATGCTACAAGTTATTGTTTTGTTGATTGTTAGACTTAAAATGTGCTAGAGAAATGTTAATGACATTCAAAAAGAGAAAAGAAAGGAAAAAAAAGGAAATTAGTTTCCAATATTTTGTATTTGAAAGCTATTTTCTGATTTAGGAAAGAAGTTGTTCATATCATTGGTGAATAATGAGTGTGGTTCTAACAGATGTCTTCATTGTTTCATTTCTATCTTACTTAAATGAAAATACCAACCAATGTATATATCAGAACTATACCTTTGCATTAATTACAACCATATGTTGAATAGGGATAAAAGAATTTAGCAAAAATCAAAGAAATCATTTAGTGGGAGTCGGTTGGCTATATGGAACTTACAATGAGAAGTAACGTGTATTTTATCATTATATATAAATTGTGTGCTTTGCTACACATCCTTTATATCAGAAAAATTTGCACAGACATTTCTCCCAGAGAACCAGTTAAACATTTACCAGCACACCACTGCTTACATCCAAACCATCCAATCTTGATATATATATATATCATATAATAGCCATATTAAAATTATCATTTCACTATCTAGTTATGGGAAGTGACTAAAATATTCACAGCAATTTCATGATCAGTATTTTTAAATGTTGATGAGTTATGTCATTTGGGTTCCAGTAAAATTAAAATGGATGTCAGATATCATAAAGCCTAGAGAGGCTGATGGCTGTAGTTTCATTCTATTTGCTTGAATTTATACCCGATGATTGATTTTTTTCTTGCTATGCAGATTTTTTTCTTTCAGAGGCACATTAGAAGAAAGAACAGACAAAAAAAACTGTCTTGGCTTTCTCAAATGAATTAGCTGTTGGATCAGCCAATATTTGTCCTTGATTAAAGCATCTAGACCTGCACTGTCCAATATGATAGCCACTAGCCACATGTGGTCATTTAAATTGAAATCCAAATTAATTAAAATAAAGTAAAATTTAAAACTCAGTTTCATAGTTAAGCCAATTACATTTAAAGTGTTCACTAGCCACATGTGGCTAGCAGCTACCATAACAGAACATTTCTAATACCATAGAAAATTCTGTTGGATAGTACTGATCTAGAAAATCCTTTGCACATAGAAGATGCTCTGCATTTATTAACTGAATGATTCAATTTTTCCCTATTTTTTTTCAAAGTCTGAAATATTTAAAAAATCAATAGTTTGGTTTTCAGGAGAAATTAAACCATCAAAATAATTGCATATTTGGATATATTTAGATATTTAGTTTTCAAGGGATGTACTAATATTTATTGACCACCTCCTCTGCATCAGACAGTATACTTGCACCCTCATAAGAGGCATATATTATCCTCACTTTTTAAGTGAGGATGCTGAGGTTTGGAGACATTCAATGCCATGCTGACCCTCACAACAGCCCAAGGAGACCATTGATATCTCTGTTTTACATTTGAGAAAATGTAACTTTTCCAAGGTCACACAGCTAGAGAGGGGGAACGGCATTTGAATCAGGTCTCTCTGAGCCCACACTACCCGGCCACTGTAAATGGATCTCTGGAACAATATATAATGAGGACAAATATATGTGATGTGTTTATTTCATTAACTTCATTCTATCTAAAGCAGAATTTCTAGAACATTATATGTATATATATTCCAGAACAATTGTTAGTACAGTGTGCTCTAAAATGACAATAGACTCAGAATTTTATCTGCTGGCTTACCACTGACAAGGCAGGCCTGATGGCAACTGCGAACTCAGACTGTGACCTGCTGATGGCTTGCTATCCGAGATCCTGTGTTGAATAGTGTAGTCTTATTTTGAAACCTCATGACCAGGAGTGTCAAAGCTGACTTTCTGAATACATAATTAGGGAAATGGGAGCTCTGTGTTTTTAAGCATGAGTGCCAGGAGTGAATTCAAAGTTGGTTTGGGGATGGCAGTCAAAGTGGTACTCGCACTTTTTGAGACCTATTTCCTGCCCATCAGGAACAGGACTGACTGCCCAGGGAGAACCCCACCATCAGCAGCGTCTCAACCAGACCTAACCATGGCTTCCCACATCTTGCTCCAGCTCTCTCTTGTATATGGTCCCCTCACTCCTTGTCTCCCTGTGCCTACCAGTTTGGCATTCTGATGGATTGGCTTCACTGGCTCTCAACCCTCCCACTTTGTTCCTGAGTCTAAAGCTTGACTCCTACATCCTGGCATGGTGCTCGTTTCTCTCTGCACTCTTGATAACCAAACTCTTTGGCTGGGTCCCAGGACCCCCTCCTGGGATCCACCCAGCCCAAGAGATCTGAAACACAGCTTGCCATGCCAGACTCTGCACCCCCTTCTCACTTCTGGCCTGGATATTACCTCACAAACTCACACTTTTTGGAGCACTGTGGAATTCAGATAGACCAGCTCCAGCCCCCAAAGCCTCTCTGCTTTGTTAATGCACATTGTGAAAGGAATCAAAAGTCCCAGGAGTGAGGCCCGCCAATTTACCAAGGCTGTGAGGGAGCACACTGGCAGAGCTTATTGCCTTCTGGGAACAGAACATGCCCATCCTGGCACAGTGACCAACAGCAATTCCATAGGTACATGCCCTACCCCCAACAGAACAGCCCACCACTTCGGTAAAGGACCTGCGAGGCTACTGAATTTCCAGTTATTTCAGAAGCACTTTATGATCCTTCCTTCTTCCTAATCCCCATGTGCCTGGTGAGGCTAAGAAATCAATATACACTACCCTAGTCTCCGGAATTGGTAGACACCATCTGACAATTGATTCAAGGACCTACATCCATAATTGGCAGGTGAGATAGGCAGGTGCCTTTTAGTACATCTCATTCCCATCTGGGTGTGCTTCACATTACATAAGCATGTGTCCCCCTTGAAGACTCTAAGGATTTTCATCAACAGTAACAAGAGAAAACACAGCGGTTCAAAGGTTCCCTTTACATGCAGCCCCTTGGGGTTCCAACTATCCAGCTAGTCCAGGAGGTTGCAGAGGAAGGGAGAACAATCTTTGTGGGTTTGGCCTGTCCTCCTCCCTCTACTTTTCCAGCTTCATTCTGAACCAAGCCACATTCAAAATGAGAAACTCACTAGGACAGACCAGGCAGATACCTAGGGAGACGAGAGCCAGAGGGATGCCCCAATCGTGGTCTTAGGCTTAATACTCTCCTAGTTGCATTTTGTACATAAGAACTTCTGGAATGTTGAGAATATGTTAAATTAGAGACCATGAACATGCATGTCTGTGATAATCTCACAAAGGAAAAAGCAAATTATTTCAACTGCAATCAAATTCATTCCCTATACTTAATCTTACCTGCTTCTGGGTGCTGTGCAAAGTCCAAGAAGTATATAAGCTTCTTGAACAGTGTTACATATATACAAAATGTGATTCATGAGTGTGTTTACAACCACAAAGACACATTAATTGGTAGGCTAGAGAAAGACTTAAGTCCTCTTACAAATTAAATAGGGGCATTGTGCTGCTCCCTTACATTTGCTGAGTATACAACTGGAAAACCTAACCTATTCTGGGACTTAAAATCTGGTACTTTTAGCAAGTCACATTATCAATATTTTAAGGTCATATTTACTTCTGATGAGTGGCAGTGAGGTTCCTGCCTTCCTAAGACCCGTCAATGAGCAGCCTTTCTATGCCTGACAGCATTAATCATTCTCTCCTGAGAGCGGGCATGGATGCCAAGAGAAAAATCCCTGCTTTTGCACATCCCTGATCTGCCATTCCCCCTGCTTCAACCCCTACCCCGAAGACCTTGATTTTAGCACCAACCCCAAACTTTTTCTTTCAGGTTTGTATGAACTCTACACAGTGGCTACCTTCCCTTTTTGAGGTAGAAGGTGTGGAAATTCTTGCCCACTGTCCACAAAAGAGGTGATTAAGAGAGGTACCTGCCCAATTCACGGGACTTTTTCACAGCAGAACAGGTAGACAGTGCCACACCCCTGGAGAGATGTGACTTTTAAAGGCCCTCAGAGATTCATAGTTAGTTTGGCTCCCAAATTCCCTAGAGTCACCTTTCCAGGAAAGCTGTAGGGCTTACAGAACTCTAAAGAGGCAAAAAAAAAAAAAAAACCCCTCTATTCCCCCATGGAAACATTAATCCTCTCAGGAGAATTCTGTTTCTCTTGGGAATCCAAGATTTTGCAAGCAAGCATGGGAAGACCTTACGCCGTCATGAGGTAAATAAAATGAGCATAAGGCTTAGAATACCTAATGGGAGGGTGGGGGCGGGGAACTAGGGTAAAGGGTTCCCTTTCATTAGAGTCTCATAAGTACTGATTTCCCTATTTAACCAAAGAAAAGCAATGGAAGCATCTCCCTTCTCCCGTATTAAATGGGGAAAGAAAATAAGGAATTGAAAGTAAGGTGTCACAAAATTCTTTATCAGTTCAAAGGGGGCTTAGACCTCATTTTGTATCTCCTGGGCTTTCAGCAGGACAGCATTAAGCCTTCCTCAAAAGATAAGACTCAACCTGTTTTAAAACACATCCAAAGAGAGCATTCCAGTATTCTTTTTCTTTGTTAGATAGGGGGCTCTTTCTCCACTCCTAACCTCGCCACAGGTGAACTTTCCCTATCATTAACCTGAAGCCTTCACATTAGTTTGGTATATGCTCAGTAGAGATGATGAGCAGCCAGTGCCTATGGGTCAAACCAGTCCATCTGTGTGAAATTACAGCAATTAATTAGGAGAGTTGGATTTATCAATAAATTTGGAGCCACATGCCAACTGAATCATGCCCCGATACTCCAGAAGACTGACCCCCTTCTTCCTTTTTAGTACCTTTTCCTGCCTCTGTCAGCAGTTCAAATGCTAACTCCCCCCCCACACACACACCCCCGCATCTTACTTTGGACATTCACACACACATACTACAACAAACATTCACACTCACACTGGTAAACAGAAAACACCCCTGAAGCAGCTTATTAATACTTAGGTCTGGCCCATCACTTTTCACTTATAATGTAATGGTTTGGGGCACAGAATTTGAAGCTAACAGATTGGGCTTAAACTCTGGCTCTGGGACTTTGGCATATTTCATAACCTCACTATGTATCCATTTTCTCATTTATAGAACAGGGGCAATAATAGAATCCACCCTACAGAGTTGTGGAAAGGATTAATGAGTAAATACATAAAAGTCCTTAGAACGGTGTCTGACACGCAAATTGTAAATAATGTGTTTATTAGATATTGTTGCTGTCGCTGTTTATACTCTTCTTGCAGCAAAGGAACATTTGGAGGCATCAAATTATCCCCGATATTCTGAAGCTAACCGTTAGAGACAGAAAAGGGGAAGAGAAGTGGATAAGCAAGAAGAGGCACTAGTGTGAACGGTTACAGAAAAAAGACAAAATGTGAACAGAATTTAGAACAAAAATTATAGAGAAGGGCGGGCCACGGTGGCTCAGCAGGCAAGAATGCTTGCCTGCCATGCCAGAGGACCCGGGTTCGATTCCCAGTGCCTGCCCATGTTAAAAAAAAAAAAAATTATAGAGAAAGGTCAAATGCAGACAGAAAGAGAAAACAAGAAAAAAGAAGAGAGGGCGGGCCGCGGTGGCTCAGCGGGCAAAGTGCTTGCCTGCTATGCCGGAGGACCTCGGTTCGATTCCCGGCCCCAGCCCATGTAACAAAAACGGAGAAACAGAATACAATAAAAACAAGAAAATGTTTAAAAATGTTTCCCTTTCTTCCTTCCTTCCTTCCTTCTATCCTTCCTTCCTTCTCTCTGTCTTTCCTTTAAAAAAAAAAAAAAAAAGAAAAAAGAAGAGAGAACAAAAGGAAAAGGGAAACGAGTATTACGGTAGGCATGAAAAGGGAAAGAGAAAAGACGAGGGGAAGGAAAAAGGAAATCCACGAATGGCAAAGGAAACAAAAAATTGGAAAGACCCCATTTGCAGTTTGAGCTGGGTATCAGAAATCCAGAACATTGATCTAGAATCATCAGTGAGCAGGGGGCAGAAAGGATGAGGAAGACGAGTAAAAGCCATAATAGAAAAGGCTTCCTGGGCACCCCTTGGCTCTTTGTATTATGGGAATCTCTGTAAATTATGGGAAGGTTATGCTTTCATCCACACTGACCTTCTAGGCTCCTTTCCTGTTCCTTCTGTTTTAACTTGCTTCAGTGTCTGCCACAGATTTAGTCCCTAAGGTCTGCCTTGGTCAGACATCTGCCTATGCCCCCTCTGTCCTGCTGATGAGGCCAAGATGCAGTGATTCAGTCTTTACGTCATTTTCACTAAACTCTCTAGCAGGCGTTTTCAAGTGGGATTTAGCTCGGGGGGGAAATATTTGCGATATTCTAAACGTTCAGAACCTATAAAAGGAGCTAATTTTTATTTAGTGTGTGTGTGTGCATGTTTAAATTATTCACCTTAACGACATTTTTCTCCCTTTTGGTCAATTAAGAAAAAGAGGGACACTTCACTGCAGGAAAATATCGCTTTTAGAGCTCCAACTTTCCCTCCTCCCCTAAGGGAACTAATCATCCAACCACTTGGAAACAGGAGAGAGGCTGGACAGGGGTTTAAAATAAAATCAGTCTTTTTTTGAAGTAGTTTTCAAGTATTAGTATTATTAAATCGCCTGTTTGATGCAAAATGCATTCCCTTATTTCAGGAAGTCGAGAGACCTTAAGCGACCCTCTATGCAGACCAAGTGGCCGGAAGGCGAGCGTCTCCCCACGCCGGGGTGAGCCTGGGCCGCCGCCGGAGTCACGAAGCCAGACGCGGTGCGCGTCTCCGCCCAGCACTCAGGAGACTGCAGCAGCGCAAGCCGCGACCCGGGCGGCTCCTGGAGGCGGAGAGGAGACGCGACTCCCGCAGACACGTGACCTCCTCCCTGCCGCTGCTTCCCGCGACCCAGATCCGTCCCCGGAACCCGCGCCCGGCGGGGCGAGCCGGGGGACACGCAGCGACCGCCCCAGTCCCTGCTGCGTTCCTGCTGGTGCATTCTGCGTTCTTCTCTTGGTTCACGTGCCACCGGCAATAATTAATGCTTCGGGAATCAGCTGGGGAGAATGAGAATACATTTATATACGTAAATATGCACGTACATACACATATATATGTATATAAATTCTCCGAAGGCCTTTCATATATGTAAAATTCCCCACCCCGCCGCCAGCAGACAGCAGGGGACCGCAGCAGCCCTTCCCTGGCAGCCACGGGCCGTTGCCGCCCACTGCGCTGGGCGCGCGGGTAATGCGCATCTCCGGGCACCTCCGGTAACTCTCACTAGTAGTGAGTCATGTTCCTGGGATGGCTCTGGGGAAGGTGGCGCGGCTCACGCTGGTCCGTGCTTCCCCGCGCGGAGCGCCGAGCGCCGCGGCTGCAGGACGAGCGCGCGCGCGCGCGCCCACGGGTTCCCCGCGCAGTGATGTGGCAGCAGCGGCAGGTCGGCTCACGTTGCTGGCCCTGTGCTGGTACCCGTTTGAGACAGGATTAGGGAGGGAGGCTTTGGAGGTGCCAGCGGTAGTAAACGTGGTCTCGGCACACTCCCGGCGTCTCTTATCGCATGAGGAGGCGGGGAGAGGGGGAGGGGGAGGAGACGCGGGGAAGGCACGTAGAGCCAGCGGAGGCGCACCGGGGCTGCAGAGTGGGGCCGGCAAGTGATAAATGCTGCATTGCTTTTCCGCGGTAGCCCCTCTCGTGCCACCCCTTCCCCCCCTCCTCGCCGCGTTCCTCCGGGAGCACACGAGGCCCCAAACGTCATCTGCCGCTGTGATCAGTGGCACCGCAATTCCGGCTGCTGCGGGAAGTTTAGGTGGCCCAGGGACACCGTGTCGCCGAAAGATACTTGAATTGCGACATTCTGGCCCAGTGACTACATTTTTATTTATCCTAAATCCTTCAAGGAGTGGATTTCGAGTTGCCCCTTTTTTAAGGCAATCTCCAACCAGCGCCACGGGGTACACCCCCTCCCCCCAGGCCCCTGAGCGTGAGCAAACAAGTCTCCAAATTTCCCTTCGGGACTGAAGTTTACCCACCGCGAATTCTCTTTCTCTTTCCTTTCTCTGGTCCAAACCAAGAGCACAGTCGGTGGAAAAGCAAAAGGCCACGTTCACGTTCCTGCACCGTAATGACCGACAGACAGAGTCGTGTTTCGGAGCCCAGGAAGCTTTGGCAGCCCAGTACCTCTGCGCCCCCTCCCCTCCCCTCCCCCAATCCTCGCTGTCTGCATCGCCTTTGGGAAGATGAATAGCTTGGCAGAAGTTGTTTTTCCTTTCCGGTGGCCCTGATCAGGTGTCCCCGCCCCCTCCCGCCGCTCGCCTTCCTCGCCCGCTTCTCCCGACGCCCCCTCCTGGCCCGGCCCCTCCTCCCCCGCCCCCCTCCGCGCTGGACTGCGGATGGTACGTTCCGCACGTGAGCTGGGTGCTGGTCTGGCCGGCGACGTGCGTGCCCTGTGGCCAAACACTGCCCGGAGTGAGAGCAAACTACCGGTGCAGTGGGGCCGGCGCGAGTGTGCGTGTGTGTGCGCGCGTGTGTGCGAGGAAGAAGGAGAGAAAGACTGAGAGCGAGCGAGGCTGGTGGGGGGGGGGGAGAACCAACTGCTTCACACTTTCAACACTGCACTGAAGAGGGAGAGCGCGCTCGAGACTGGAGACGCACAGATCCCCCCAAGACCTCCCGAGGCTACCGGCCCACAGACTATAGAACTGAACCCCCCAAATCGAAACAGAGGAAACGGGGAGCAGTTGAACATGGACGAAGGAATTCCTCATTTGCAAGAGAGGCAGTTACTGGAACATAGAGATTTTATAGGGTAAGGTGTACGCACCCTTCCGAATATGTCTAGGCTTCGGTTTGATTTTTCTATTCTCCAGAAAGTGGTATGGAGCGGGCGAGAACAGAGCCCCTCCCCGAATGGGTGCCTGATGCCGATTTCTGTTTTGCAGACTGGACTATTCCTCTTTATATCTGTGTAAACCCAAAAGGAGCATGAAGCGAGACGACAGCAAGGTAAGTGTAAGTTTCCGATGCCACCCCAAACCTGCCTGGATAGTTCATTAGAGCCATTGATTTCACAGCGAAGCTCTGCCCGCAAACACATTACAGCCCCTGAGCTTTCCCAACTGTGAATTTTAAGTGATTTGCTGGATACTCTCAGGGGGAGATTAAACATCGTACCTGAATTTAAATTGCATTTCAACAGTCCGGAGAAAAGAGTCTGTTCTATTCTGTAGTATGTCTCTTTTTGGGGGTGTGTGTGTGGGGGGGGTGTGAGGAGGTGGGAGACTATTATTATATCCAGTAAATGAATGTTTAGCTTATTGTTTTCTTTTTTCCCACGACTTTCAAATATTAAGGATACCTACAAGTTACCGCACAGATTAATAGAAAAGAAAAGAAGAGACCGAATTAATGAATGCATTGCTCAACTGAAAGATTTACTGCCTGAACATCTGAAATTGACAGTAAGATGTATATTTTCATTCTTTGCTGCTCTCCAAGGGCGTGTTAATAGCCTGGCACTAACTCCTAGAGATATAAAAATATATGTGAATATATTGACTTACAACTTGTGCTATAGTGTGCAGAGTTCCCCACAAACTCAGAATAGATGCTCACTACTGAACACAAGAAATCCTTTATAACCTGTCTTGTGGAAAGCTAGAATAGTATAGGAATAGTACTTTTTTTCGAAGTGTTTACTTAAGTTGCTGGACTGGAATGGAGAGCCAGTCAAGCCAAATAAGTGCTTTTTAAGTAACCAAGTGCCCCTTCTCTTTTGCACCACTGCAGACTCTGGGGCATCTGGAAAAAGCGGTAGTCCTGGAATTAACTTTGAAACACTTAAAAGCTTTAACAGCCTTAACCGAGCAACAGCATCAGAAGATAATTGCTTTACAGAATGGTAAGTCAGTTCAGGGAGGCCGAGCCACCCTGATGAAGCTGGGCAGCCTGCAGAGAAGCAATGTTAGGACTCTCTCACTACCCGCCACCCCCACCTCCCGCCACCTCCTTCCGTGGGCCCAGGACCTCTTCTTTGTTAAATTGCGTAGACTTTCCCTTCCTTGGAAAGTGCCCATTTTCCCGAAGCTTCCTAGAGGCTTTTAGCAGAACTCGGAGGAATCAGATTTTTTATTTCAAGTGGCGGATGCGCCCTCTCCACTCTGGTTTTTCAGCTGGAAGTAGAGCGCCCCCCCCCCCCCCGCTTCCCGCCCTGCCACCCCCTTCTCTCGACAACCAGTGGATTATATCACTCCACGACAGAGGAACAACCGAGATCATTTTAGTCAATGCGAGGCCCACGTGATAAGCAGATGTTTAAACGTCGATATTTTTCTTCTTGCCTCCATTCCTCTGTCCCTCCACCCCCACCCTTCCTCAACCTAGGGGAGCGATCTCTGAAATCGCCCATTCAGTCCGACTTGGATGCGTTCCACTCGGGATTTCAAACATGCGCCAAAGAAGTCTTGCAATACCTCTCCCGGTTTGAGAGCTGGACGCCCAGGGAGCCGCGGTGTGTCCAGCTGATCAACCACTTGCACGCCGTGGCCACCCAGTTCTTGCCCACGCCCCAGCTGTTGACGCAACAGGTCCCTCGGAGCAAAGGCACCAGCGCGCCCTCGGCCTCCGCCCCCTCCGGGTCCGCGACGGACCCCTGCCTGGAGCGTGCGGGGCAGAAGCTGGAGCCGTTAGCCCACTGTGTGCCGGTCATCCAGCGGACTCAGTCCAGTGCCGAGCTCGCTGCCGAGAACGACACGGACACCGACAGCGGCTACGGCGGTGAGGCCGAGGCCCGGCCGGACCGCGAGAAGGTCAGAGGCGCCGGGACGAGCCGCGTCACCATCAAGCAGGAGCCCCCCGGGGAGGAATCGCCGGCGCCCAAGAGGATGAAGCTGGATTCCCGTGGCAGCGGCGGCCCGGTGGGCGGCGCGGCGGCGGCGGCGGCAGCGCTTTTGGGGCCCGACCCGGCCGCCGCGGCCGCGGCGCTGCTGAAACCCGACGCCGCCCTGCTCAGCTCGCTAGTGGCGTTCGGCGGAGGCGGGGGCGCGCCCTTCGCGCAGCCCGCGGCCCCCTTCTGCTTGCCCTTCTACTTCCTCTCGCCCTCCGCGGCCGCCGCCTACGTGCAGCCCTTCCTGGACAAGAGCGGCCTGGAGAAATACCTGTACCCGGCGGCGGCCGCTGCCCCGTTCCCGCTGCTGTACCCCGGCATCCACGCCCCGGCGGCCGCGGCAGCTGCCGCCGCTGCAGCCGCCGCCGCCGCCGCCTTCCCCTGCCTGTCCTCGGTGTTGTCGCCCCCGCCCGAGAAAGCGGGCGCCACCGCCGCAACCCTTTTACCGCACGAGGTAGCGCCCCCTGGGACGGTGCTCCCCCACCACCCGCACGGCCGCACCCACCTACCGTTCGCCGCTCCCCGCGAGCTCGGGAACCCCGAGAGCTCTGCTCAGGAAGATTCCTCGCAGCTGGGAAAGGAAACCCCCTAAATCCTTGCGTCCCTTTCTTAGAAAGGATGGAGGTTCAAGCAGACTCATCATCATCATCATCATAAGTTAAAACGCCCTTAACGTTTTAAAGGGAGGAAGTGTAATAGCTGCACGACAGGTTTTTTTTTTTCTTAAACAGTACAAAACAGGTGTTTGTGTACATTTGGAGTTCCTGTTTTGCTCATCCTTCACCACCCCACCCTCCACTAACAGCCCTCACTTCCCCCCTAACAGCTAAAAACGATCCTTTCCAACACGTATTGATTCCATTTTCTCCCCTCAAATAAGTTTTGCCTCCCTTTAGTCCATGTTCCATATCTTTAAAATATAAAACCTAATTCTAGAGGAAGTCAGAAGGGTCTCCTGTCTGGTAAGCCAATTGAACCAGAGGAGGGGAAAAGGTGTTTAGAGGGATGACAACCAACAGTAGGCAATTATTAGCCTATCTCTCAAAACGGCCGTGCCTGTTTGGGGAGGCTTACCACAAAAACAATGAGGATCGTTTAGAATTAAATTTACTCTTCAGTATTTTATAACGTTCAACTTTTTTTAAAAGCATATATTTTTCAAAGAGGAAGAAGAGGATGCAGTTGCTTAAGTTGCAAACTATTCTGAAGTGATTGAAATGGTATCTTAGTAACTTGCACTTGTTTAAAGAGACTCGGAGTTGGGCCATCCTCAGAACTAAATCAGGGAACGAGATGGATGAAGAAGGCCAGAATCATTCTTAGTACACTTGCTAGCACTTTATTGAGAAATGGACCATGATTCAATTGACTCATCTTAATTTCTTCTTAGTCATTATATATATCAAGGGCATCTATTCCCACTGTCATTGTTGAATTCTTATGTTCCTAAGTTTTTGTAAACTTGCTGTTTAAAAAAAGAATTGAATGTGCACTGAACTTGAAATAACAAAGCAAGTCCAAATGGGTTTGTCCTGTATTCTCTTAAATCACAGAGGTGGAGGAAAGAGTTAAACTGGTCCGCTTTGATTGGAAATGCTGTAAAGAAGTGGAATAAAGCCCTCTGAGGCCTTCCTATCTCCAAGTCTATGTATTTTCTGGAGACCAAACCAGATACCAGATAATCACAAAGAAAGCTTTTTTAATAAGGCTTAAACCGAGACCTTGTCTAGATATTTTTAGTTTGTTGCCAAGGTAGCACTGTGAGAAATCTCACTTGAATGTTATGTAAGGGGTGAGACACAACAGTCTGACTATGAGTGAAGAAAATATCTGGGTCTTTTAGTCAGTTTGGTGCATTTGCTGCTGCTGTTGCTACTGTTTGCCTCAAACGCTGTGTTTAAACAACGTTAAACTCTTAGCCTACAAAGTGGCTCTTATGTACATAGTTGTTAATACATCCAATTAATGATGTCTGACATGCTATTTTTGTAGGGAGAAAATATGTGCTAATGATATTTTGAGTTAAAATACCTTTTGGGGAGGATTTGCTGAAAAGTTGCACTTTTGTTACAATGCTCATGCTTGGTACAAGCTTATGCTGTCTTAAATTATTAAAAAAATAAATAAATACTGTCTGCAAGAAACCAGCTGGTTTAGAAAAGTTTAGTATATGATGACAAACTAGAAATTATCTTTATATTCTAGTATTTTCAGCACTCCATAAATTCTATTACCTAAATATTTCCACACTATTTTGTGATTTAAATATTCTTACTAAGGAATAAAAACTTTACTATACGATATGAGATTGTCTAATAATTAAAAAGACGTAATGGATGCTCAATTAGTTTTGATATATCTGTGACTGTAGGGTTGAAAATCATTATGGTTTTCCATATGCAACCTCATTGTTGGCTTGCCATCACAGCTTCCAATCTCTTACAAGCCTCCAGGTCTGGCTGTGCCTACCTACTTGTTTCAAGTGTATCTAAATGAAAAGTGCAAAAGAAAACCTGTATATCAATTGTGTGGTTTGTTTATGCTAGCCCCAATTTGCTAACATTTTTATGATTGGTGAAATTTTCCGTTTTTCTCTATGACACCTGATTGCCCATGTTGTATGGTCTGGTATTTCTTTTTCACTGAATCCTGTATAAATGCACTACTACATAGGCGTGCTTGGTTTCTGAGTATATTTTAGCTCCTTAGCTGTTATAGAATCTCTCTGTCATGGACTTTATTGTGGAATTCAAGGAACAGAAATAGTTATTTCTAGAATAGTTACTCACATTTATAATCAAATCTGTGATTTGATACAAACCTTGTGAAGGATTGTCAATTTTTACCTTCGGTGATGTTCTTTCCAAATCCCTTGATTCTGAAGGGTTTAAATTATAGTCAAAATGTGTAAGTTGTAGAAAAAGTGCTCCCTCTGCTGACTCTATGGCAACTAAACTGCACGTCATAGAGTGTAGAGCCAGAAGGAACCTCGGAGATAAGCTCATCCAGGACCCCCTGCATTTTATAGTAGGAGGTAAGTGAAGCCCAGAGATATTAGATCTCCCCTCAAGGTCACACAGTTATCTAGAGCCAGCACTAGAGGCCAGGTGGACTGTTTCCCCCAGCCAGTGAGACTCCTACTGCAGCATCTTGGCCCAAGTAAACTGAATTTGATTGGGCAGCATTTATGAAGTTTCATGAATAAACCATAGGGTCAAAGAAAACAAAAATGAACAGAAAACTCTGCAGGATTTTTAAGCATTGCAATTCATTGAATGTTAGAATTTCTACCCATCTAAACCAGAATAAGGGGGGAAAATAGCATTTCAAATATTTTGAGCTACATTTTAATATAATTATAAGATTAGCTTCAAAAGCAAAAAAAAAAAAAATTCGAAGTAAATCAGAGGATAAAATGTTTTCACATTTTTATAATTTGGGTATAATAAAACCTGAGTTGGACCAGAATTTATAGCTCACTTATTTAGTCCAAATGCCTATAAAATGACATAAAATTAGTGAGAACAGAACTACAAAGTAATACTATCTATATAGCATATATAAAATGTTATTTTGGTCATTGATTTATTTTGATGAATTGAAAGACTGGAGTCACTCTGATTTACTAAGAATTCTCTACCAACCATGGTGAAATTTTAACTACAGTACTTTATAGTTCATATAATTTTCCAACTTAAGACAAATATGAATCTTGAGTCAACAAGGCTAAGTATAATATTATAGCAATTAACTTTATATACATTTATTTCTCAGAAAACTTGGCTTAAACTGATAAATGATCTTTTCCCCCAAATGTAAGTACATTTGTAAGGCACTAGAACCTAGATTTTAGAAGCTATATAAATTATAACTAGAGTTTTAGTTCCTATCCCTGTGAAAACCATTTTTCATTTAGTTTTCTGTTATTGGCCATACAGGTCATAGCTTTGGTTATTGCCCATAATCGGACTTTTTTTCCAAAAGTTAGATTAAAAAGCTTCAGCCTATTCCTTGTCTGTGTCAAAGGTCAATTCTGAACCTCTCCATGGAAGGTGACTGCCAATTGAGACTCTGGGAAGAAATAGCTGGGCAAACAGACTAAAGTGTTTTATATTTATATAGAAATAATCCAGAGCCCTCAGAAATCAATGAAGATCATTTTAAAGCCAAAATTTGACTGTATTTATGGAATTTTACTTCAGTAGCAATCTGATGCTTTTCATGAAGCAAAAATTCTTAACCCAGGGGATCTTCAGATCCATTTAGGCCCACCCATTGCTCTCACCTTTGTCATTTTAAATTAGTTCAAAATGGATTTATAGTGCAATGCTAAAGTGCAAGGTAAGTTCAAGTTTCTCAAAGGAGAAAACTTCTCCCACCTGAGAACCTCTAGAGAGCAACCAGGGATTTATTTTCTGTGATTGAGAAGGGATTTATACTAAAAAACATGTGCAGCATGAGGTTTAAAAAAGTTGCTTTAAAAAGTTGCTTTTCTGTATGTTATAATTTGTCTTAAAACTGGGTTTCTTGTACTTGTTCTGAGATTCCATATTAAAAAACCTCAAGCAAATTTAAAACTGTACATTTTTAAAAAGCTGATAATTTAAAATTCTGATAATGTATTCAGTGACGACTAATTTATCTGGCATGAGGGAATGATATGTACCCCATAAATAATGGTTCAGAAAGCTGAAGCCTCCATGTTCAAGTGTCAACAGTATTCTTTTTGGTTTTCATTTTAGTGGAAAGCTTACTAAAATTTATTACACATGTCCCCCAAAATGTGTTATACATATTTTAGAGAAAAATACTCAGTTTTCTAATTTGACCTTTCTTAAGAATTCAGGTCATCATTATAAATATCATTTTTGCACTATGCATGTCTTCTGGAAGTATTTGCACTTGCACTAAATTCTTCTTGATTTTGTATATTTTCTTTTTATAGGTTGTTCAGTCTCTTTACTCATGATCAGGTTGTCAGCTGTCACTTCTTGATGCGTCAGACTGCCTCCTTCCAACTCTAATTTGCTACCTCTGACTTGCTGTGGGCTGGGAAATCATTTAAACAAATCCACACCCATTAGAAATGTGCCTAAAATTAGAGTAAATAATTCCTCTGATGAGGAACTGAGGGGCTCTTCTATAAGTAAATTGTGTGAACTCATAGAATCTATGACTTGCCCCCCAAGTTTTTTTTCCTTCCTAACTTCCAGATTCTCCTCAATGTTCTTTGATTACTTATGCGAATGTTATCAAATGTTTTGTTTCTTAATCATTCTATTACATAAAAATAAAAGCAACTTGCTAATAGATTTAGCTCACAGCTAACCACAAAATAAATTTCTTTACCAGAAATTATTTATTTGATTTAATGAGTACTTCTTTCATTCATTGATTGGAATGATGGATTGATAAGAAGACAGGACCAGGGGCTATTAGCAAAAACCAATTCAACATTTTGATTCATGGATGATCCTGGAACCACTTCTGGTACATAACCTCCTCCACCTCTGGCCTTTAGACATCTTCGGTGGCAAATTCAGCAACTGGGGAGCTGGCAGGAAGGGTGCGCAGGCCTAGATACGGGAGTTTCAAACTTCCCATTGACTGCAGCATGCTCCTTTTATCTTTGAGCCTATGGATTCAATTAAATGCTGGGTATGGGGATACAAACATATTTTTGTGCTCCTACAGTATGTGAAGTGCTGTCATAAATGCTGGACAATCAAAGATGAATCTCTGAGTATCCCAAAGTCTACTGCAGGTGATAGACTTGTACTAAAATAAATTACAGGGCAACCCAGTAAATGCTATTACTACAAGGGCAGATACAATACAGGAGTACAGGAGCCATGGAGCAGGGGGGGCGGGGGGGGCAAGTTTGCAAACTTCATCTGGATGAGTCACAGGAGGCCTGGCAAAGTAGCTGGACTTTAGGAAAAGGCACAGGAGAGTGAATGAACCCATCTTCAAGGAGAAGGCGCTGGCAATTTCTAGTACTGTGTTAAGTTGCAGGACAATTTAATTACGTATATTTGACTTGAAGCCTGAGCAAGGATTCCTAGCCTTTCAGTCCTTTCAGAACTCGATTGCCATGCTGGCTTTCCTCTCCATCTCCTCCTAAGGATTTGGGACTGCGAAATCATGATATTTCCTACTGCAAAGGGAGGTGCGATAGCACCTTAGCTTGATAAAATCTTATGTAGTAGGGGAAAAACAAACACAAAAAAACAGTACCTCACAAGCAGTCTGTCTTCCCTCATTGGTCTACCTCATAAAAGAAGTAAGGGTGATTTCTTTACCATATCTAAGGGAGTGATTATCCATGTTCTCCACTCGGTACCCAAAAGGGAAATGAGAGAGATGTAGAGCAGCTCTAGAGGGAAACACACATCCTAAGGCCTGTTTTTCAAAAGCCTCTGGGAGAAGCTGAGGCAAGGAACTAGTCCAAGGTCACATTGCTCAGTAGGTAGCAGAACCAGGATTGGAACCACATTTTTTGGTTCTGAGTCCCTGTTCCTTATACTATTACCCCATAGTAATAGTGATGAGGAGAGGCAGAGGGGTTTTCTCAGGTCAGGAGTTGAGTTACGCTATGCAAGTCTTAAAGAGACAGAATATACCTTGTTGGTGGAGGATGAAAGAATACCACAATAGCCTTTCTAAATTATGGAATAGAGCATCCAATAATAGTTATGATAGAGGATGAAATTCTGGAAAAACAACTTTCAAAGTACCCTAAAGACCATTACAGTTTTGCTGTCTACTCAATTTGGACCTGTCCAGAAGCGTGCTCTTCTGGTTTGGAAGTCACCACAAAATGTTGTGTGCTTTCCACACTGCTGCTACCACTCCACACCCGTGGGGTCCTGGTTGCTCTCTAGAGGTTCTCAGGTGGGAGAAGGGATCTCGGGACAAGCCTACGAAGCGGGACTAAGGAACCTGCAGAATTGTGGAAGAAACAGGGTGATTTGCTCCAGTTTTTATGTAGGGCAATTTTAGGATGTTGTGAACTTAGCTAACGTTCAATTTTGGAGCCTTTTACATATGGGTGTGCATATATACAGAATATTATATATATCTACACGCACAAATATATTGTCTATCTGCCATGTAGTCTGTGATAAATTTTACTTTAGTATGCGGCTTTATAGGTTCCTCACTATGACAGGAAAATTGGTTTCAACAGGGGGACATCAGCCTGGACCCAAATGTTGGAGAGCTCAATTAATGGTAGTAAATAGAAAACTCCCTATAAAGTGAAGTAAAGACACTGGGCTCTCTTTCTATGGTATCTTAAGCAGGGCTTAATTTTCCAATACATATTATCCTGAACAAGGTTTATCTGCATAGCCATAACGTAGCTAGTATAATCGAAAAGGTGAATAAACCAGACTGTATGCCCCCATCCGCGAAGGTCTCTGCAGACACAACCGGGTGCGATAATGGATCTATTTCTGAGCTGTTTGTGTGTAAAATACTTATTAAAAAACTGGTAAACCAAGCCTAACTCCCTAAATCACCGTTTGGGTGCTGCGCGGCGGGGGAAAGAAAGGAGGGGCAATAATATCATCAACCTTGGGATCTTCAAGGAGCTCTAGGATTGGAAAGAGAGAAGCATTCTTAGGTTGCCTAGTGATAAATCTGCCGATGATATCACTCTCCCGGAGGCCGGCCTCCGCCCCTCCCCTCCCTGCGCGGCTTTCCTTCCTCTCGCTCCCCTTCACCCTCCCACGCCCCGGGTTCAAAGTACAGCCGCGCGGGGTGAGCAAGCGGCAGCCGGACGCGGCGCTGTCACGTGTGCCCGCACATGCCCGGGCGCACGCTGCGTGGCACGTGAGAGGGGGCGGGGCGGGGCGGGGGCGAGGAGCTCTCCGCGCGTGCGCGCCGCCCCTCGGCGCCACCCTGTTCTTAGCCGCGCTCCAGACGCGGGCCCCCGGGAGCCGGCGGGTGGCGGGGTGGAGATTCTCCTCTGCGCTACGCCCCTCCCCGCTGTGTTCTCGGGCAATCCCTGGGTAGTCTTTCCTTCTCGTTCAAATCTGGCTCTTTTGACTTCGGACGCCCAGAGCCCTTCTGACACAGCAGTTTCTGAGAGGCTCTCCCCGCCCAGAGTAGAGGAAAGCTAAGAGCCGCCTCTGGAGGGCTTCGGGGCGGGAGCGCCCAGCCTAGGCTGGCCCTGGGAAGTGACGGGGGTGGGGAGTGATACCCCCGTCGGCGCCGGACGCGAGCTGGACCCCGGCCTGTCGGGGTCCCGGGGCCAGGACTCGCTGGGGAAACTCCGGGCGGTGGGTGGCGGTAGGGAGAGAGTGCCAGAGCCGAGATCCAGGCGAAGGAGTTGTCGCTGTGGTGGCTGGTGGAGGCATTGCAGCTTTCATTGGACTCAGGTGTAGTTTTGCTAATTGAATTCTCACTAATTAAGCACTAGGCGATTGAGGTGTTTATTTAATTGTGATAAAATATATCCGGATTTTCCGTTAAGGTGTAAAGTAAAAGAAGTGATTTCATGGCAGTAATGGGTTCTGCATTGTGCAGTAAAATGAAGGAAACTCATATAACCAGAGATTTATTTAAAGTTTTTTTAAATAAGTTTTTTACAGCTCCCTTCTTCCTTCACGAAAATAATTGTCTCACATTTTTTTGTCTTCACTTTTTAAAGTCATCGCATTGTTTGATTTTGTAATGGTTCTGCAAACACACAGGCTTTAAAATGGTTTAAGATGAATAGTTTGGAGCAATTTTCAAAAGTGCGTGATGCCCTTAAAAAATCGAGTGGGGCGGGCCGCGGTGGCTCAGCGGGCAAAGTGCTTGCCTGCTATGCCGGAGGACCTCGGTTCGATTCCCGGCCCCAGCCCATGTAACAAAAAACGGAAAAACAAAATACAATAAAACAAGAAAATGTTTAAAGATGTTTCCCTTTCTTCCTTCCTTCCTTCCTTCTATCCTTCCTTCCTTCTCTCTGTCTTTAAAAAAAAAAAAAAAAAAAATCGAGTATACTTAGCGTCGCTGCAATAGTGGGGAAGCGCCATCACCCCACCCCTCACCCTGCAAGTATGGTTTAGATCACGTGATGGAAAGAGCTCTTAGGCGATGCTAGTACTATTTGGACTGATCAGGTGACAGTATTTGCTAAGACATTATAGAGTGGTTGTAAACTCTCCAGTCTAAAGGGCACACACAGTGAGTGCCACCCTGGAGGCAGACTGCTATACAGCTACAGAAATTGAAAAAGCTTAAAGTTTGTTGTATTTTAATGATAGGTATGTATAATGCCCTGTAGGTGAGTTTAAATAGCACTGTCGTCCCCGCTCTTTCTCCCCTCCCCCCCCCAAAAAAATGTCAGACTGAGACAGCTTAGTTATTAATAAAGTTCTGAAAGTTGAGAACGCAAAGATAGGCTTCAACCTTTTACTCAGCAATTACACACTGAGCTCTTACTATGTGTCAGACATTGGGGATAGAGCAGTGACCCATACTGACAAATATTTCACCCCTTATGGTGTTCACAATTTAAAGCTTCACGAGTTTCTCGGTATTTCCCAACTAATTATTATTTATGACAATTAATGATCATATCCCTCTTCCCTGCATTTTTCTTTTTTCTTTTTTTATTTGATTGGCTCTTAGAATGCCAGGTGAAAGAACCGGGTCTCCAGGTCCATCAGGTCCCACTCCCTTCTACCCCTCTCCCCTCACTCTTTTGCCACACTAACCTTCTTGCCAGTCTTCCAACATGACAGGCTTTATTTTTATTTCTTTCCTTTCCTTTTAATGCTCTGCTCCCAGATGTCTGGGTAGATAATCCCAATTTTTTTTTAATGTCTGCTCAACACCACTTTTTCAGAGGCCTTACCTAGTACACAGTGTATAAAATGCCACATCCCTCCCAACATCATGCTTTATTTTTACCTATTTTTTATTTTTTATTATAGCAAGTATCATCCCTGATACATTGTATTTGTGTGTATAGACACAATATGCATGTACATATAACATTATTTTGTTTATTGCTTGTCTCCATAGCTGACATGAACAGGGACTTTATTTTGTACATTATTTCTCCAGTATATAGAATGGTACACTCTTATAAATAAGTAAATATTTATTTGCCTTTTAGAAGATAAATAGCTCTTGATCCTCAATCCATATTTGTTGAGTGAATGAATTATCATTCCTGACAAGCACCTCAGCTTTATTGCTTCCAATTACAAAAGCTCACAACTTTTCAAAGTATCCCATTTCGTGTTATAAATCCATTTCCTCAGTAGTTACAGAGCAGCTGCTATGTTCCAGCCACTGTGCAACTTGAAGAATAAGCTAGATAGAGAAGTCAAGTGGTAAGGAGTCAGAAGCAGGTCTGGGATATCCCTGCAAACTGGAAAAAACTCACAGTGATTTGGAAGCTGATTGAATTTTATCATCTTCATAAAATTATAAATACACTACTTAAGTGTTAAGAGAGTTCACCTAACAAGAGTTAATATCTGTTCAACTTATTATATTCAAACTTATTATATTAAAAAATTGTTCATTTAACTGCAACACCTTATCTGAAGTTTAAAATTAAAGAAAATTCTGACTCTTCCCAGAGTTAGAAGTATGTTTCCAAACAGGTACTTCTCACCTGTCACATGGCCCCTGACCTTTCTTTGGGACTGTGTGGGACCCTGTGAACATGACCCATGCTGGATGGAATGCATAACACATGTCACTGAGGCTTCAGAGTTTGCCCGGCTCTACCAGGTGTGATGAACTTTGTACCTTAGTCAATGAGTTTCTTTGAGGCAGGCACATGTACGTATTCATCAGTGTATCATCAAACCTAGCACAATGCGTGGCACACAGTAAGCACTCAATAAGTGCCTGTTGAAATCCAAATCTTCCTCTCCATTTCTGCAACTCATTGTGCTAGTTCAGGCCTTTATCCTCTCTCACCTGGACTGTTGCAAGAGCTGACTCACTGTCCTCTGTCCAGTCTTCCCCTCCCCATGCATTATCAAAACAGCCAGCACAACTAACTTTGTAAACACAAAATATACTAAAAAACAGTCAGGGGCTCCCCATTACATGAAGAATACAGGAAGGTGTAACTGAGCCTTCTCTTCTAGTTTCACCGTCATACCACTCCTTCTCTTTTCCAATTTCTCCCAACCAGAAGATAGGCATCTTATTCCCTAATCATACTGAATTATTCACACGTTCCTTGATGTGATTTGCATTCTCAAATGTTTGTCTTTGAGCAGAATGACGTTCTCTATTTCGAGGTCTCCCACTCATCCTTCAAAACTGAGCTCAAATTTCACCTTCTATGCTTCCTCAACATCTTAGTAAAAAAATTGACTTCACCCACTCCTTTGCTTTGTATTTTCTTAGTCCTCTTTGGTTGTATCTCCATTTCAGTGTCTGAAATCTTATTCCATAAATGTGTGTACACACTTCCACAAAAGAAGTGATGCGTATCCTTATTTTCTTTTGTTAGGTCTAACTTCAAGGCGCTTTCCAAGGGCTGCTGTAAAGTCATTGTGTGCCCCCACCCTTAAGGATTTTATGAAGATATGGGATAGCAGGATAACAGAGGACCCAGAAATGTAGGGGTGGACACTTGACAATTATCTAGGTCAGTCTGAGGAGGAAGGGGTCCTCTGTTATCCTTTGCTGGTGCTAGGAGTGCCATGTCTCTGGGGCATCAGGCATATGATTTCCTTGTCATATGGAGCTGCAGACCTGTCACCCCTCTGCCTTAAGGTTTCTGCCTCTATTCCTTCCCCCTAACGTAATCACATAATCTCCGACTTTAGACAGGATTACAGGGATCAGAAAATTAATCTAAATGACTGACATTAGCTAAGTGTAGATAGAGAATGGTGGTTTAGTCAGTATTCTCCAGATAAACAAAACTAACAGTTTATATGTGTGGAGCGAGAGAGAGAGAGAGCAAGAGAGAGAAATTATAGGAAGTGGCTTATGTGACCATGGAAGGGGAATGGCAGGTCTGGACTCTGTAGGGCGGGCAGCAAGCTGGAAATTCTGATAACGGTGAAGTTGAATTCCTCAGGAGAAGCTGGCTAGCTGAAGTAGAGGCAGAATTTCAGAGTTCTGAAATCTTTAATTCTGGGTTGTAAGACCTCCAATTGGTTGGATCTGGAGAACTCCCCTCATTGCTGAGGGCAGTCTCCTTTGTTGATAGTACACACAATCAGCAGTAGATGTAATCAACTGACTAGATGCAAATCTATCTCTGAAATATCTGTATAGGGACAATCAGACCAGTATTTGCCTGATCTAACATCTGGACACCATAACCTAGCCAGGTTGACACATGAAATTAACCATCACTGATAGGTACCACAAAGGATTGGAAGTTATGCCCCCTTTAAAAGGGGCAGTCATTACTCAGATCCAACCAATTGTAGCTAAGTGAGAATGTAGGCCCAGTATTGCCGGATCACCTGACTTTTCCAGGAGAAGATGAAATCTTCTACTTGTAAAATGTTGGTAATCTTTTTAAAAGCTTCAAAACATATTACAAATGAAACCTATCTGTATAAGGGTTTTTCAGCCTGGAGAAGACCACTTTGAGACCTCTGCTTCAAAGGAGGGACAGAAGAGAAAGACCTGGGATAGGTTGTCTTTAAATATTTAATCCCAAACTCCCCTGATTGCAAGTAGCCTCAAAGCCCTTCTTGGAATTGGGTAGAGGGAAAAATGCAGTGAGAATAATGTCTCAACAAATTATTCACATTGTATTATAATATATTGCTTGTCTTTGGCCACACAGATTGGTACCACTTCTAGTCTCTCCTTGGCCCCTACTGCTATCTGTCAGACTGTTTACTTGTGCTTAGCTCCCTCTAAGGTTTACTTTACTGATACCACCCCACTCCCACTCCTAGACCTCTCCCACTTAACCTCAAGACCTCTGCTTATCTCCAGACTCCTCACTCTCAACAAAACCCTCACTGGATCCAGAGAAGTAGGCCCCTCAGGCATAATGTCCATAACTCTCATCCTTCCCTACCTGTGTCCTCCCCCACCTTCACTTCCCTTACCACAGCTGCAGGGAAAGGTGTCCCTTCTCCTGTTGAAAGCCTATTAGCCCATGTGTGCCATTGAACATGTATTAAAACCATTTGGTAAAGCTCTGCTATCCTTTCTGTACATGAGTCTGGACCTCTGTTAGTGGAGTTTTGTTATTTATTCCTCATTGTATCCCTGGAATCTAGTACAGCGTCTGGACAGGCAAGATGTCCAATACGCATTTTTAAAATAAGTGTCTTTTGAATTGGGGCTGTGCCACAGTCCCTAAAAATATTTTCTAGAGACACAAGAAACCTGTTGAAACCTAATGCTTCATGGGTTATTGATCTAGAGAGATTCGTTTCCCCGGAGTCTGAGTATGGGCTAAATTTGGAGGAGATAATCCTGGAGGGAATGTAGCTGGCAGGCCAGGGAGTTTCTCCTGGGTCAGGTTGGTGCCATCCAGCTGTGAATTTGTCTGTCTCCTCTGATGACTGCTAGTGAGGCTGAATTTCTGGTACTTTCTGAGAGATGCAAGAGGGAAGCCTCTATGACCAAGGTGTTACACTGCTCTCTGCCCCCTAAGTTCCCACCACATCACTACTTCATGAGAAGAGTGTCTCTTGGCAAAAGACAGATAAAACGTCTTACTCATATTTCAAGGTATTTTTCTCCTAATTATTAAACTTTAAAAAATATTTTTCTTGTATTTAAAAAAACTATATAAATCATCTTACAACATTCATCTTTAATTATGCTCTCATATTTTTAACAAGTCCTACTTTATGTCCTACCTAATTACCATATCGGCTTTCAATCTTACTTGTTTTAAATTTTGTTTGTCATTTTTATTTTCCTCTTAACCTAAGATATTTTAACCTTGCTCTAATTTTTATTCCATTTTTTATAGCCTACATTGTAATATTTTATGAGCTTTTCTAATTCTCCTGGTTTAAAAATTTACCTTACTAGTCCTTAAAATTTTATTGTTTTTCTTAATTTTGGCTTTTAATTGGTTCTTTAGCATCACACTTTAATCTTTTATTTTTTCCCAGCTTCCTTTTAGGTATCAATTTTTTCCCTACATTTTCTCTTATTTATGTGTCACTATATTGATCTAATTTAAATAATGGCCCGGAAGATGCACATTGAAATTAGGAAATCTTCTCTGCCCTTGCCTCCTCAATTCCCTTTCTGCCAGCCATGATATTTTCTTTTTTGCATTAATGTTGCTTTTTGACATAGCATTTTATGCATTCTTTATTTTCACATTGTATGTTTTGAGATTCTTGGTCTTTAATTGTTTTAGTTAATTTATTTTGGAGAACAAACTCATTCCTCCTCGTAGATGATGGGCATTTTATTGTAAGAATGAGTGTGCAAATAAGGAAACAGACTCTCAGCCATTATGTAGATCAGGTGTCAGGCCAAGTGTATGGGAAAACCTTGGAAATGGCTAGAACTCTTTTGAAGGTGGGCCTCACAGCATGAGAACCAAAGAAATAACACAAAAGCAAGTACAGTGTTAATGTGGGAATCTTCATTCTATCCTTTATTAATACATAAAACCTAATGAAATCTGAATTGCAAAGATAAGAAAAATAATCATATAAACACCAGGAAGAAGAGGCAAGTTATCCAAAAGGGGGGAAAAGGCAAGTTTAGGTAGCTCCATAGCAGTATGCATTACAGAAGACAAGGAGTGATGCCTACACCATTCCTGCTCTAAAATGTGGTCCAGGGACCAGCAGCACTGGCGTCACTTGGGAGCTTCCTAGAAATGCAGACTCTTCCTTTCCCACTCCAGATCTATTGAGTCAGAATCTGCATTTTGTCCAGATTCTCAGGTGATTCTATGCATATTAAAGTTAGGAAATCCCCAGTCTGTACAGGTCTGAGGGAACGTTAATGTGATGCCATTTTTTATTAACCCATCCAGTTAATAGTATGAAGACAATAAATTAACATTCTCAAATCTGAAGGAACTGAAGCAGTGGGTTCCCTGATCCTTATAGTGGTAACAATGAGCATCCTTGATCCTGATCTTAGAGAGTTGGATTCGGACTTGAGCATGATGTTAGCTGTGGGTTTTTTTGTATATGTCCTTTATCATGTTAAGAAAGTTTCCTTCTATTCCTAGTTTTTAAAGTGTTTTTATCAAGAAATGGTGCCCTATTTTGACAAATGCCTTTTTGCATTGAGTGATCATGTGTTTTATTCTTTAATTTTATTAAAGTAGCAAGTTACAATAACTGTTTTTCTTATATTGAACCATTTTTTGCATACCAAGGATAAATCCCTCTTGATCATGATGTATAATTCTTTTTAATGTGCTGTGGGATTCAATTGGCTAGTATTGTGTTAAGGATTTTTGCATCTGTTTTCATAAGGGTCATTTGTCTGTAATTTTCTTTTCTTGTACCTATATCTGACTTTGGTGATGTTGGTTCCTAGAATGAATTAGGTAATGTTCCCTCCTTTTTAATTATGGAAGAGTCTGAGCAAGATTTGTGTTAATTCCTTTTTGGAATGCTTGGTAGAATTCACCATTGAAGCCTTTTGGTCCTGGGCTTTTCTTTGTTGGAAGATATTTGATGATCGATTCAATCTCTTTATCTGTTATTGGTCTGTTGATATCTTGTATTTCTTCTTGAGTCTGTATGGACAGTCTGTGTGTTTCTAGGAATTTGTCCTTTTAAACTAGGTAATCTCATTTGTTGGAGAACTGTTGTTCATAGTACCCTCCTATGGTCTTTTTTATTTCTGTGGAATTGAAAGAAACATCCCCCTTTTCATTCTGATTTTAATTACTTGCATACTCTCTCTTTTTCTTCTTTTGTTCAGTCCTCTTTAAGGTTTATCGATTTTATTGATTTTTTCAAAGAAACTAATTTTGGTTTCATTGATTCTCTCTATTGCTTTGTTTTATATACTTTATTTCATTTATCTCCACTCTAATCGTTGGTATTTCCTTACTTCTGCTGGCTTCGGGTTTAGTTTCTTTTTCAGATCCTCGAGTTGCAATATTAGGTCTCTGGTTTGAGATTTTTCTACATTTTAATATAAGCATTTAGAGCTATAAATTTTCCTCTCTGCATTACCTTTCCTGCATCCCATTAAGTTTTGGTAAATTATGTCTCATTTTCCTTTACCTCAAAATATTTCCTAAATTTTCTTGTGAATTCTTTTTGACACATTTGTTGTTCAAGAGTGTGTCCTGTATTTCCCACATATTTGCGAATTTTCCATTTCCTCCTCTGTTATTTATTTCTAACTATTTCATTTTATTGTGGTCAGAGAAGATCATTGTATGATTTCAGTATTTCTAATATATTCAAACTTGTTTTGTGGCCTAGCATATGGTCTATCCTGGAGAATCATCCATGTGTACTGAAGAAGAACGTGTATTCTGCTGCTGTTGGATGAAGTGTTCCACATATATCTGTTAGATCTGATTGGGTTGAGATATCATTCAAGTCTTATATTTCCTTATTGATCTTCTCCCTAGATAATGTATCCATTATTGAAAATCGTGAATTCAGATCTCCTGCTCTTAATGTAGAACAGTTTATTTCTTCCTTCAAATCTGTCAAGATTTGCTTCATATATAATGGGGTCTGCTATTCAGTGCCTATATATCTGTAATTACTATGTCTTCTTGCTGATTTGACCTCTTATCAGTATATAGTACCCTTCCTTGCCCTTAAAAGAGTTTTTGGCTTTGTCTGTTTTATCTGATATTAGTATTTCTATCTAGGCTTTCTTTTGGTTACTATTTTTGTGGTATTAATTTTTCCATTTGTGGTAGTTTGAAGTTGTATGGACCCCAGAAAAACATATTCTTAAATCTAACCCATTACTATGAGTGTAAACCAAAGTAGGGTCTTTTGATGAGGCTATGTCAGTTAAGGTGTGACTCACTTCATATAGATGGGTTTTACTCCTATTACTGAAGTCCTTTATAAATAGAATAAATATAGAGAGAAATAGAAAGCCATGGAAGCAAGAAACTGAAAGCATATACCTGGAAGAAATAAGAATGCGGACCTGAATGAACATTTGCACACTGGTATTTGTGGCATCGGTGTTCCAGATTCCCAATGGATGGAGGTGGCCTAGGGGTTCAAAGAGGGAGGAATGGAAGGGGAAACTGTGGTGTTTACATACAAGGGACTGTTGAGAGGCTGCAAAATGGAATGAAGTGGTGAAACATGCAACTAGGTGAATGAACCTTAAGGACAGTATATTGAATAAAATATCAGTAACAAAAAGACAAATATTATTATGACTCACTCATATGGATTAACTATAATGTACAAACTTGGAGAATTGAAGTCAAGAGCATGGGTTATCAGGTTTGGACCTGTTGTAAAGATTCCTAGATTGTAGGCTTTAACAGAAGTCATGTATATTTAGAAATTGTAACTGATATTTCTAAATTCTGAAATATTGATCTATTTGTATATAACCTGGTTGTTCTCTGGAATTTCAGGTATTTATTTGACACCTGAGATTCAGAGTTATAGCACTGAAGCTATGAAAGTTAGCATTACCCCATTCAGCAACTGTTAAGAAAAAGCTGAAAAAGTGATCAGATTTTGTCTAAAGATATGAATGAAGCAGATGTGGATAGGACTAAAGTTAATCAGGATACTAGGTAAAGGATGATATGACTCATATTTTCAAATGCTAACCTCTGTGCGAGACCGAAAGGAGAGATGTTATTTGGTGAAAAATTTATATTTTGGGTAGCACATTATCAAATTTAACTTGTATGGTTTACTTGAATACCATAGTTACATGGAGTCTTAAATAGGGCATGAGATTTTGTTAATTTGTATAGGTTAGTGTGATACCCCAATATATTCCACCGTAATTTGGGCAGAGAATTAAAAAAAAGTATTTGCAAAAGTCCCCTTGGGGGACTGGAGAGAAAGGAGGAAATATTCTACTTCCCCATGTGGAGAACTCTTGATAAATTCTTGCAAACAGTGCGGACAACAAATTCAATAGGCTGAGCCCTCAATCTTTGGGCTCACCTCTATGAAGCATAATTCTGCAAAGGAGAAGCTGAGCTTACTGATAATTATGCCTAAAAGTCATCCCCAGACAACCTCTTTTGTTGCTCAGATGTGACCTCTCTCTCTAAGCCAACTTGGCAGGTGAACTCACTGCCCTCCCTGCTGTGTGAGACAGACTCCCAGGGGGTGTAAATCTCCCTGGCAATGTGGGACCCGAAAATGAGCCAGGACCTGGCATTGTAGGAATGAGAAAGCCTTCTTGACCAAAAAGGGGGAGGAGAGGAATAAGACAAAATAAAGTCTCAGTGGCTGAGACATTTCTAACAGAGTCGAGAGATTATCCTGGAGGTTATTCTTACATATTCTATAGATATCCCTCTTTAGTTAATGGTGTATTGGATTGGCTAGAGGGAAGTACCTAAAACTGTTGAACTGTGTTCAGTAGGCTTGATTCTTGAAGAAGACTGTATCACTATTTAACTTTTACAGTGTGACTGTGTGGTTTTGAAAACCCTGTGAGTGGTGTTCCTTTTATCCATGGTATGGGCAGATGAGTAAAAAAAAAAAGAATTAAAAATAAATAAATAATAGGGGAAGATAAAAAGTAAACATTTTTATTTTTAATAAAATGATTGAAATGCTGTGGGTCAATGAGAGGGAAGAGTAAGGGGTACAGGATGTATGAGTTCTTTTTCCTTCTGTTTATTTCTCTTTTTAGAGTGATGCAAATGTTCTAAAAATGATCATGTTGTAGAATACACAACTATACAATGATATTGCAAGCTAGTGATTGTATAATATGGTTGTACTGTATGTGTGTGGATATTTCTCAATAAAAATACTTAAAGAAAGAAAGTAAGAAACTGAGAGCAATGAAACCCAGAAGAGAAGGAAGAGACCAGTAGATACCACCATGTGCCTTGCCATATGGCAGAGGAAACACAGTTTACTGGCAGCTGGTCTTTGGGAAGAAAGTATCACTTGATTCTGCTTTGATTTTGACATTTTCCTGTACTCTGTGAGCAAATAAATTCCCATTGTTTAAGCCAAACCATTTCATGGCATTTGCTTTCAACAGCCTAGAAAACTAAAACAGATTTTGGTACCTGGGGGTGGGGTGGGGGGTGCTGCTATTGCAAATACCAAAAAGTGGAAATGTTTTTTTGATTAGTTAAAGGGTAGAGACTGGATGAATTGTGAGGTGCTTATTTGAAAAGGCCTACATTGCTTTGACTATTGATAGAAATGTGGACACTAAAGGCACTTCTGATGAGGCCTTAGAAGAAAATGATGAATGTGTTATTAGAAACTGGAGGAAATGTGACCCTTGCTTTACAGTGGCAGAGACTTTAGCAAAATTGAGTTCTGATGTTGGATGAAAAGCAGAATTTGAAAGCAGTGAGCTTGGATATTTAGCTGAGGAATTTTCAACCTAAATGTGGAAAAATTCAAACTGATTTCTTCTTAAAGCTTATGATATAATGCAAGAGAAAAGGGATAAGCTGAGAACTGACCTCTTGGTCACAAATAAAACAGAAATTGATGGTGTGGGAAATTCTGAGCTTTAGAAAGTGAGTTCCCAGAAAATAGTTCTCCATGGGTGGGTTTAACTGAACATGGAGCCACTCACCCATTTCAGTGCAAGTCAGGATTGGAATACTGTTATCCTGAAAGGATTTGTAGAAAGTTCTTTTGTCTGATGGTTTGGGCCCTTGTGTACCACATGCAAAACTGACAAGTGTTTTTTGTGAGGTCTGTTTAAATGGAACCATAGCCATCCTGGACTAAAAGGGATAGAAAAGGGACAAATTGAAGGAAAAATATCTTCAAGGGAAGGACAGTGGAAGACATGGTCTGGGCCAAAGATATCTTCTCAGGCCAAGAGAGTGGACCTACTCATATGTGAAAAGGGTGAGTCTTCTCTGGCATTTGAAGAGGGTGGGCCTTCCTCCCTATTGTTAAGAAAGAGTTCCACCACCCCAGAGTCCCCAGAGCCTATTTCTTGTGGATTTCAGTGAGTCTGACCATCACCCCAGTTCTTAGAGAAGATGGAGACTTCACTGCAGGTTTTGGGGAGAGTATGGACTGTGCTAGCACTTGGAATGCGTGGGGTTGCCACCTTATCAGGCCTGGAGGACAAAACATCACTCCATAGGTAACTCTTAGACCTTGGAATCTAGTGGAGTATGTCTTACAGGGTTTTGGAATTTTGGGGGACCCATGGCCCTTGTTTTCCTTCCACATTCCTATGGGAATGGGAATTTTTACCAAATGCCTTTACATTCTTTGTAGGGAAGTAGATAACTTGTTCTCTAGGTTTCACAGGTTTGTGGATGGAGGGGAATTGTGCCCCGGAACAGACTGCACTTACAACTGGTTTTGATGAAGCTTTGTACTTAATATTGTTACTGAAATGAGTTAAGGCTTTTTGGATACTGCCATGGAATGAATATATTTTGCGTATGGAAAGAACATGTCTCTTGGGGTTCCAGAGGATGGAGTGGGGTGGTTTGAAGCTGTATGTACCCCAGAAAATCATGTTCTTAAATTTATTTCATTCCTGTGGGTGTAAATACATTGTAATTAGGACCTTTTGATAAGGCTATTTCCATTAAGATATGACCTACTTTATTGAGGAGGGGTCTTAATCCTATTATTGGAGTCCTTTGTAAATGGAGTGAGTACAAAGAGAGATAGGAAGTCATGGAGGCAAGAAGCTGAAACCAAAGAAAACTGGAAGAAAAGGGAGAGATGAGCAGAGACCACTATATGCTTTGCTGTGTGGCAGAGGAGCCAAGAATTGCCTGCAGCTGGCCTTCAGGAAGAAAGCGTCATCTTGTTCATAACTTAATTTAGAACATTTTCCTGGACTCAGTGAGTGAATAAATTCCCATTGTTAAGATGGACCATTTAATGATATTTGCTTTCAGCAGCCCAGGAAACTAAAACACTATCCTTTCACTTTCAACCTCGTTAGGTCTTTGAATTTAAGGTGAGTCTCTTGTAAACAGCATATTGTTGAGTCATATTTTTTTTATCCATTCTGCGAATCTCTACCTTTTAATTAGAGAGTTTAATCCATGTACATTTAAAATGAATACTGATAATGCAGGACTTTCATTTGCCACTTTGCTTTTGCCATTTTGTTATCTACCCTTGTAAGTCTTATGTGTTTTTTGTCCCTCAATTCTTCCATTAATGCCTACTTTCATATTTATTTGATTTTTTGTATTTTACAATTTTGAATCCCTTCTCATTCCTTCAGTTTGTATTTTTCATATATTTCCCATGGGGCTTAAATTTAACATCCTAAGCTTCTAGCAACCACTTTTGATTTTATACCAATTTAACCTCAATAGCATACACATATACTGTTCCTATACCATCCATTCTCCTACTGTTTAATTTCCATGTTACAAATTATATGTCCTAGACCAACTTTTTATGCATTATCTTTAGAAACTCTATGAAATAAGAAGTGGAGTTACATGTAAAATATATATATAATGCAATAGGCCTGGCATTTATAATTACCCGTATGGATACCTTTATAGGAGATCTTTATTTCTTCATGCTGCTTTGATCCATTGTCTAGTGTCCTTTCCTTTCAGTCTGAAGAACTCCCGTTAGCATTGCTTGTAGGACAGGTCTAGTGTGACAAACTCTCCAAGCTTTCTTTTGTCTGGGGATGTCTTAATCTCTCCCTCATTTTTTGAAAGAAACAGTCTCTCTGGATATAAAATTCTTGACAATTATTCTCTTTTAGCACTTTAAATATTTTTTCCTTCTGCCTTTTTTCGTTTATGGTTTCTGATGAGTAGTCAGAACTTAATATTATTAGGACTCCAATGTATATAATACATTGCTTTTCTCTTAAAACTTTCAGAGCTTTCTTGTCTTTGGCATTTACTATTTAACTACTATACGTCTGGTATAGTTCTCTTTGAATTTATCCTGTTTGGGGTTTGTTGGGATTCTTGAATGGATGTGTTCATGTTTGCAGATAAATTTGGAAAGTTTTTGCCATCTTTCCTTTGAATATTCCCTCTGCCACTTCCTCTGTTTCTACAACTTCTGGGACTCTCATAATGTACATATTGGTGTGCTTGGTAGTCCCAGAATTCTCTTAGGCTCTGTTTACTTTTTCCATTCTCTTTTATTTCTGGTTATTCTAGTTTGCTAGCTTCCAGGATGCAATGTACCAGAAACAGAAATTTGACATTTTTATAATACAATGATTGTTCTTTTTGTGTATAATCCTGTTTTAATGCAAACACCAGTGTTACTGAATGAATGCCATTGAAAAAATCTAATTGACATTAAGTTATCTTTATGCAATATTTATTGTCTTCATACACCAGAACTCATTAAGAAAGGAAGAAAGAGGAATTTTTCATTAAAAAAAATAAGGATAGTTGTCTTCTCTAGGAGCATAGGCAATAGTAGGAGTATGGGTTTGGGAGGCTGACTGTTTGCGTTCATCTGTTGGATTTGGTAGGAGTGTCTTTCGCATAGGGTACTGTGAGTATTGACACAGACATATATGTGTATGCCTTCTATTTAGAGCAAACTGTGCCCTCAGAATACCACTGAGCAGAGGTCAGGAAGGAGACATCCATAGGACTGGCACACAACAACAAACTCTCAAATATATTAGGTTTTATTATATAATTGTCTGTCTATTACTCTGATTTTGTTTTCTTGAATCAAACCATCACTGAACTGTTGGCTCTTGTGTAGATTCCCTAGGCCGATCACCTGTGATTGAGGTACAGGGTCACAGTGTGCTGGACAGGGCTGCCTCCTCACCAATTGCTAAGATCTGGGGAATTTTCTATTGGAGGGACCCCAGTCATAGGAAGGATTTTCATTGGCACGTATAATACCTTGAGATACATATGCATTGGATTTGGGGCAAACTCTGGCCATAGAAGAGGATGGATAAAGCTTAATTTTATTCTGAATCAGGTCTTTAAACAGGGTCACTTATTCTACTACTGCATACCTATACTAAAAATTGTCATGATTTTTATTATGCTTAAAGACACCAAACATACCCATGCCAAAATTTCTGGAACTGGTAAATACGTTACCTTACCTGACAAAGGGATCTTTTCAGATGAGATGGGGAGATTATCCTAGATTTTTCAGGTATGCCCAATCAAATCATGTATCATTATAAGTGAAGAAACTTTCCTGACTCAGAGAAATGAAAAATTCTGCCAACCACTCAAAGGATTGAGGAAACAGATCCTCCCTAGAAACTTGAGAAAGGAACACAGACTGCCAATATTTTGATTTTAGTTTGGTGCAATCCACAGCAGACCTCTGAACTACGAAAGTTTAAGATCATGAATTCATGCGGTTTTAAGCCACTGGAATTTGTTACAGCAGCAATAGAAATCTAATACAGTGGACCTTATTGAGAAGGAAAAATTTCAGCAAAGATTTGATGGAGGTGAGAAAGGGAGCCCTGAGGAAATCTGGAGGAAAAACATTACGGGCAAGGGAACAGCAAATACAAAGGCTCAGGTGAGCATTCGTGGCATGCCTGAGGAACAGTGAGGAGGTCAGTATAGATTATATAGAGTGGGAAAGAAAGAGATTAGTAGATTATCTCAGATAAGGTGAGTTCACACTTTGTCTTAAGAAATTGGACCTACTGTACTTCCTACCCAAGTTTGGAGAAAGTTAACCACCTTGACCTTTCTCTGATTGAGAAATTAGATGCCGAGGCCTCTGTCCCCACTAAACAACTTCATTCACTGAGTTTCACTGAGTGATAGTTTGGGAGCATTCTCATTATTTGACTAATCACTAATTAGCCCCCTTTCCTACAGTTAACCTGACTAGAAACCCTCAGATTGCCCAGTTTCTAGGAATCAGTTATGGGATATGATGAGTTGGCTTGCCATGCTCCGGCAGTTTACTCAACAGATTCATGAGTCCAGTCATTTTTGTCTTCCCAGCTCTCAGGGAATGTATATTTTGACAGTTAAAGGTAAATTGCACATCTTTACATCTGTCAACACATTGATTTCAAGCTTCTGAGGCCACATTTCAGGTGTCTTTTTATTTCAATTTTGATGCAGATCTATGGTAAATTGGATGTGATTTGTCTTAACGTTGACAGTTTCTTCTCTAGGGACACATGGTTTGTTTGGAGTGCATGACACCCATTTTCTCTCTATGTTAGGAATGTATGTGCTTTCCAGCTCACATGTACTAAACAATTGAAACAGAATAGGACGAAAATAATATCTCCTAATTTCTACATTTAAAAAATGTTGTGGTAACATATAAAAAGCATGAAATTTTCTGTTTTATCAGAGTAAGCTGGGCAGAAGATTAAAAAGTATTTGAAAAGTCCCCCTGTGGGACTGGGAAAAAATGTGGAAATATTCAACTTCCCCACCTGGAGAAGACCTGATATTCTTGTAAGCACTGAGGAATAACAATTTAATAGGCCAAGCCTTCAATCTTGGGGCTTGCTTATGGAACTTATTCCTGCAAAGAAGCAGCTAAGATCACTTATAATTATGCCTGAGAATTACCCCATAGAACCTCTTTTGTTTCTCAGATGTGTCCACTCTCTCTAGGCCAACTCAACAGAAAAACTCACTGTTATCCCCACTACATGGGTCATGTCTCCTGGGGGTGTAAATCTCCCTGGCAACATGGGATCTGACCCCCAGGGATGAGCCTGGCTCTGGCATCATGGGATTAGAAAGGCTTCTTGTCCAAAGGCGGAAAGAGAATTTGAAACACAATAAAGTTTTAATGACTGAGAGATTTCAAATAGAGTCAAAAGATCATTCTGGAGGTTATTCTTGTGCAATATAAAGATATACCTTTTCAATTTTTGGAGTATTGGATTAGAGGGAAATAGGTGAAACTGTTGAACAGTAATCCAGTAGCCTTGGTTCTTGAAGATAACTGAATAACTATTGCAATGGTTAGGTTCAGCTGCCAACTTGGCCTGGTGATGGTGCCCAGTTGTCTCATCAGGCAAGTGCTGGCCTAATGTTACTGCAAAGATATTTCTTGGCTGGTTCATAAACTAGAAGGCTGGTTTATTAAATCATCAGTCAGTTGATTGCATCTGTGACTGATTACATCTACAATCAACTAAGGAAGTATCTTCCACACTAAAGATTCCAATCAGTTGGGTTTGATCCAATCAATTGAGGATTTCTAAGGGAAAAGAGAGAATTTTCACTTCTTCAGTTAGCCAGCTTCTGCTATAGAGTTCGTCAAGGAACTTCAGAGTTGCCAGCCTTACAGCTAGCCCTATGGATTTTGGATTCTTGCCTCCCCGTGTTTGCCTGAGAAACTTTTATCAGTCTCATATTTACAGATATCTCCTGCTGGTTCTCTTTCTCTAGAAAACCCTGACTAATACAGCTTGGTACCAGGAATGCTTCTTGAGAAACAAAATCTTAAAAATGGGTTTTACAATTGGCTTTCTACTCTGATTAGACTCAAAGGCACTAATGACCCTATTTTCAATAATCAAGATGACGTTGACAGTCCATGGCATGAGTTGCCAATAGAGATACACAAAATGTCACCATTTGATTCTTCTAATTGTGTGCTTATATGAGGCAAGACTTTGGGTGAGAGTGTTTTTGACACCTTAACAGAGTTTTGTGGAGTCAGGAGGTATTAATGATGTTGACTTGTTCTTTGATATGCTAGATAAAGTTATGAGAGAAAGGGATGATCTGAAGACTTCGAATTTGCAACTTAAGTGTCGTATGAAAGATGTCAAAGCTTCTATGTGTACCCTGAAAGAAAATCTTATTTCCTGTACTGCAGACTTGAGATCTCTGAAACCCAGACCCAGAGTCTTATTGTGCGAGTAACAGATTTAAAATGTAAACTAAATTCTCAACCTTGCCTTGTGTCTGCTATTAAAGTGAGGACTTTGATTGGAAAAGAATGGGATCCTAAAGCTTGGAATGGGGACATATGGGTTAATAACCGTGGCAGTAGGGACATGGAGACCCTGGATTCTGCTGAGTCTTTGCTAGATAGACATGTAAAGTTCTGTCCTGAGGAAAGTGTCCCCCACCCCCACCCCACTTCCCAGCCTTTCCTGAGGAAACAGCCACCCAATCTCCAGTCCGCCTTGAGGAAAGAGCTTCCCAGCCTCCAGTTTACTCTTAGGAGTCTGCAGTACAACCTCCATCTAAAGAGATTGACCCTTGAGTGCCTGATAAACCTGTAACTACCTCCCCTGGAGAAGCAGCCCTCACTCCTCTGTCTGGAAAGATTAACCCTCTTTCACCAGATGAAACTGCAATGGAATGCCCTGAGGTAATTGGCTTGAAGGACACTTCTAATTATTTTCATGACCCACCCCCAGCATCCCTCTTTTTGTCAAGACCTATGACTATACTAAAGTCCCAACAGCCCTGAAAGGTAAGGTATAAAATATCTTAAGAGGTTAGAAAGGGCATTAACAGTTTTTTGGGGGTGGTTGTCTGAAACATGGATCAAAAGGTGGCTGACATTACTTGGGGTCAAAAATGCCAGAATTTCCCTGGTGTAATGCAGATGAGGGGATCCAGAGGCTAAAAGAGATTGAAATGTTAGAGTGGATTTATCATGAAACACTTCTCATGCACATGAGGAATGTCAGGAGGACACACCTTTTACCAGGACTGTGAGGAATACATTTGTGAGACTATCTCCATCATCCCTGAAGAGCTTGGTAAGCACCCTTCTCTGTATGTCAAATATTATGGTAACTACTGACACTGAGCTGGAATCCTTAAACACACTGGGGATGATTGGATTCTGAGTTGGAAGAAGCCATGTGGCAACAGTTAAGCACCATAAACAAGGTGGGCATGTCTATCATCATGGACATCAGACTCAAAGCAGCAGTTGGCTCATGGTGTATCTAGAAGTAAAACAGATGGGCAGTCTACTAAATTCTTGTTTGAGCTGTATAAGAAGAGTTCTAGGTCAAGTGAACAGAAGTCTGACTTGAATTGCAAAAACAGAGAGTCATGGCCTCTCAATCAATTCCCAGACTTGAGAGTTTACAGACCTTAGCCCCTGAATGAGGGGAAGGCTGGATCCATTGGGGAAAGACCCTGTTAAACTGCCAAATATTTACACTGTTAACCTTTCTCCTAGCCTTCCCCAAGGAGACAAATGGTCTTTTACCAGGGTGACTGTGCATTGGGGAAAAGGAAATGATCAGATATTTTGTGGATTTCTAGACACCAGCTCAGAAGTGACACTAATTCCAGAGGACCCAAAATATCACTCTGGTCAACCAGTCAGAATAGGGGGTTATGAAGGTCAAGTGATCGATGGAGTTTTAGCTCAGATTCATCTTACAGTGGGTCCAGTGGATGCCCAGACCCATTCTGTAGTTATTTTCCCAGTTCTGGAGTATATAATTGGAATTGACATACTGAGAAACTGGCAGAATCCCTACATTGGTTCCACATTGGACTCATGGAGTGAGGGCTAGTATGGTAGGAAAGGCCAAGTGGAAACCACTAGAACTGCCCCTATCTAGAAAATAGCTAAATAGCAAAATCAGTGGCAATACCAATTCCTGGAGGGATTGCAGAGATTAGTGCCACTGTTAAAGACTTGATGGATGCAAGGGTAGTGATACTCACCACATCTCCATTCAACTCTCTTATTTGGTCTATGTGGAAAACAGATGGTTTTTGGAGGATCACAGAGGATTATCATAAATTTAACAGGTGGTGACTCCAATTACAGCTGCTTCCAAATGTGGCATCATTGCTTGAGCAAATCAGCACATCCCCTGGTACCTGATACGCAGCTATTGATCTGGCAAATGCTTTTTTATCAATTGCTGTTAGTAAGGACCACCAGAAACAGTTTGCTTTCAGCTAGTAAGACTAGCAATATAATGTCCCTTTCATACCTCAAGGGTATATCAATTCTCCAGCCCTGTGTCATAATTTTGTCCACAGGGACCTTGATCATTTCTCAGTCACACAAGGCATTGCACTGGTTCATTATATTGATGATATCAGATTGTTTGGATGTAGTGAGCAAGAAATAGTAACGACTTCTTGGCCAAGATCGTGGCTTAGCAATGTGCGTGTTTTAGTTTGTCCTCCATAACAACTACTAAATAACCAGAAACAGTACAGAACAGCTCCTGGGGCCACATCAGTGATCAGACACACAGCATACCCCAGTCTGGACCAGCTGGACCGGCTGCGAGCCTCCCCAGAACCATGAGTTCCCCAAGCCATGGTGACCGGCACCCCTCCCCCACAGGCTGCTTCCCAGAGGAGAAAGGAAAGAGACTTCACCAGCAGCAGGGGCTAAGCTCAACCAAACACCAAGTGTGGAATTAATTAACAAATTCTGATTACTAAAAATAGGCCCCCAGCACAGGTGAACCTGGTCAAAGTGGAGGTCACTCATTTTTGCCCCGGCGCCAAGGGGGCAGGGCTGATGGAAAAAGAAAAGAAAAAAGAAACAGGTTTTTCTGGCTGTGTTTCTACAAAGGCTTAACTGCCTTTGGATACAGTGGCAGGGCTTCTCAGGCTGCAACTGCCCCAGGCATAGGCAGAAACAAGCTCACTTGAGGGCTTGTCTGGAGCCTGAGCCTTCCCCAGGGGAGGGGTGAAGCCCAACTCAGGTGAAATCCCTCCCTCAAGGAATTCAGACACCAGGGCTTGGTAATTTGAAGCCATTAAAACCAGCCTACAACCTCTCCTCTGCCTCCACCACACCTCCAGCAAGGAGAGTCTGCCAAAGTTAAAGGTGCCGCATCATCTTATGCTGGTGGGACCTGCAGGCAGACAAGTGCCACATTCTGGGCAGGATAAGAAAAACAGAGCCCAGAGATTTCACAGGAACGTCTTTCAACCTGCTGGGTCTCACCCTCAGGTAAAACCGATGCAGGTGACTCTTTCCTCCTGAGAGGAGGCCAGTTTGGTCTGGGAAAATATGGCTGGGGTCTATAATACCTAAGTAGACCCTCCTAAGGGTGGGGGTGGGGGGAAAGACACTGTACAGGCAGGGCAAGAAACAAGAAAACAAGAACTGAAAAATTCTCCTCTATTAAACAAAACCTAAGCTAGAGGTCCAGAAAAAGCTGAACTGAAAATCAAAGAACAGAGAGACAACAAACTCATCCAGAAAGAAAACCTTAGGTAAAAGGAGTGAAAGCAATCTACAGAATAAACTAATTAAGGTAATTAAATGCCTAGTCACCAGCAAAAAATAACAAATCACACTAGGAAAATTGAAGATATGGCCCAGTCAAAGGAACAAACCAACAATTCAAATGAGATACAGGAGCTGAAACAATTAATTCAGAATATACGAACAGACATGGAAAACCTCATCAAAAACCAAATCAGTGAATTGAGGTAGGGTATAAAGAAGGCAAGAAATGGACAAAAAGAAGAAATCAAAAGTCTGAAAAAACAAATCACAGAACTTATGAGAATGAAAGGCAAGGTAGAAGAGATGAAAAAAACAATGGAAACCTACAATGGCAGATTTTGAGAGGCAGAACATAGGATTAGTGAACTGGAGGATGGAACATCTGAAATCCAACAAGAACAAGAAAATATAGGGAAAATAATGGAAAAATATGAGCAGGGACTCAGGGAATTGAATGACAATATGAAGCACACGAATATACGTGTTGTGGGTGTCCCACAAGGAGAAGAGAAGGGAAAAGGAGGAGAAAAACTAATGGAGGAAATCATTACTGAAAATTTCCCAACTCTTATGAAAGACTTAAAATTACATATCCAAGAAGTGCAGCGCACCCCAAAGAGAATAGATCCAAATAGACGTACTCTAAGACACTTACTAATCAGAATGTCAGAGGTCAAAGAGAAAGAGAGAATCTTGAAAGCAGCAAGAGAAAAACAATCCATCACATACAAGGGAAGCCAAATGAGACTATGCATAGTCTATGAGAAATCTATGCATAGATTTCTCAGCAGAAACCATGGAGGCGAGAAGACGGTGGGATGATATATTTAAATTATTAAAAGAGAAAAACTGCCAACCAAGAATTCTATATCCAGCAAAATTGTCCTTCAAAAATGAGGGAGAAATTAAAACATTTTCAGACCAAAGATCACTGAGAGAATTTGTGACCATGAGACCAGCTCTGCAAGACATACTAAAGGGAGCACTAGAGACAGATACGAAAGGACAGAAGAGAGAGTTGTGGAGAAGAGTGTAGAAAGGAAGACTATAAGTAAAGGTAAAAAGAAGGAAAATTAGATAAGACATATAAAATCCAAAAGGCAAAATGGTAGAAGAAAGTACTACACATGCAATGATAACACAAAATGTTAATGGATTACACTCCCCAATCAAAAGACATAGACTGGCAGAATGTATTAAAAAACAAGACCCATCTATATGCTGTCTCTATTCAAAGGACATGAGAGCAAGGACACAAATGGACATTTGCACACCAATGTTTATAGCAGCATTATTTACAATTATCAAGAGATGGAAACAGCCAAAATGTCCATCAACAGACAGTTGGCTAAACAAACTGTGGCATATACATCCAATGGAATACTATGCAGCTGTAAGACAGAATAAAGTTGTAAAGTAGGTAATAACATGGATGGACCTTAAGGACATTATGCTGAGTGAGATTACCAAAAACAAAAGGACAACTACTGTATGGTCTCACTGATATGAACTGACATTAGTGAATAAACTTAGAATATTTCACTGGTAACAGAGACCACCAGGAGATAGAAATAGGGTAAGATACTGGGTAATTGGAGCTGAAGGGATACAGATTGTGCAGCAGGACTGAAAATAAAAACTCAGAAGTGGACAGCACAATACTACCTAACTGTAACACAATTAGTTAAAACACTGAATGAAGCTGAATGTGAGAATGATAGAGGGAGGAGGGCTGGGGGCATAAAAGAAATCAGAAAGAAAGATAGATGATAAAGATTGAGATGGTATAATCTAGGAATGCCTAGAGTGTATAATGATAGTGACTAAATGTACAAATTTAAAAAATGTTTTTGCATGAGGAAAAACAAAGGAATGTCATTACTGCAGGGTGCTGAAAATAGATGGTAATTAATATTTTAAAATTTCAACTTATATGTGAGGCTAAAGCAAAAAATGTTTATTTGGCACAAAATTTATATTTTGACTAGTGCATTTCCTAATATAACTTATGTGGATAGCTTGATTCAACACCATAAGTACTTGGAACCTTGGGTAGGACATGAGATTTTGTTGGTTTGTTCAGAGTGATACCCCGATGAATCCCAGAGTGATTTGATCAGTGAGTGGAAAAGTATTTGCAAAGTCCTCTTTGGGGGATGGTGAGAACAGGGGAAAATTCAACCTCCCCAAGTTGAATTCTTGATATTCTCACAAGCAGTGTGGACAACCAAATCTATAGGCTGATCCCCCAGTCTTGGGGTTTGTTCATATGAAACTTCACCCCACAAAGGATAGGTCAAGCCTACTTAAAATTAGGCCTAAGAGTCACCCAAAGAGAACCTGTTTTGTTGCTCAGATGTGGCCTCTCTCTCCAGCCAACACAACAAGCAAACTCAGCACCCTCCCCCTGTCTACATGGGACATGACTCCCAGGGGTGTGGACCTTCCTGGCAACATGGGACAGAAATCCTAGAATGAGCTGAGACCCAGCATCAAGGGATCGAGAAAACCTTCTTGACCAAAAGGGGGAAGAGTGAAATGAGACAACGTATCAATGGCTGAGAGATTCCAAACAGAGTTGAGAGGTTATCCTGGAGGTTATTCTTATGCATTAAGTCGATATCACGTTTTTATTCAAGATGTAATGGAGAGGCTGGAGGGAACTGCCTGAAAATGTAGAGCTGTGTTCCAGTAGCCATGTTTCTTGATGATGATTGTATAATGATAGAGCTTTCACATAGTGACTGTGTGATTGTGAAAACCTTGTGTCTGATGCTCCTTTTATCTACCTTGTCAACAGACGAGAGGAACATATGGAATAAAAATAAATAATAGGGGGAACAAATGTTAAAATAAATTTAGTTTGAAATGCTAGTGATCAATGAAAGGGAGGAGTAAGGGGTATAGTATGTATAATTTTTTTTTCTGTTTTTGTTTTATTTTTCTGTTGTCTTTTTATTTCTTTTTCTGAATTGATGCAAATGTTCTAAAAAATGATCATGATGAATATGCAACTATGTGATGATATTGTAAATTACTGATTATATATGTAGAACAGAATGATCATATATTAAGAATGTTTGTGTTTCTTTTTTGTAATTTTTTTAATTTAAAAATTAATAAAAATAATCAAAAAAAAGAAATAGTAACTACTCTAGACTTATTGGTAAGGCATTTATGTGTCAGGAGATAGATAAATTCAACAAATTCCACCTCAGTGAAATTTCTAGGTGCCCAGTGGTGTTGGGCATGTTGAGATATCCCTTCTAAGTTGAAGGATAAACTGTTGTGTTGGCCCGTCTGTGATCAAAAAAGAGTCACAGTGACTTGTCCTCTTTGGATTTTGGAGACAATGTATTCCTAAATTGGGTGGACTACTTTAGCCCATTTACTGAGTAACTGGAAAAGCTGCTAGTTTTGAGTGGGGACCTGAACAAGAGGAGGTTCTGTGACATGTCTAGGCTGCTGTGCAAGCTGCTCTACCGCTTAGACCATATGATCCAGCAGATCCAATGATGCCGGAAGTGTCAGTGGCAAATAGAGATGCTGTCTGGAGCCTCTGGCAGGACCCTGTAGGAGAATCACAATGTCATCCTTTAGGATTTGGGAGTAAAGCCTTACCATCCTCTGCAGATAACTACTCTCTTCTGAGAAGTAGCTTTTGGGCCTTTGTAAAGACTGAATGCTTAACCATGGGCCACTAAATTACCATCAGACCTGAGTTGCCTATCATGAGCTATGCTATCTGACCCATTGTGCCAGTTTGAAATTATTTCATACCCCTGAAAAGCCCTGTTTTGGTCCTGATCCTATCTTGTGGGGCCAGACCTATTGTTTGGGTGGGAAACTTTGATTAGATTACTTCCATGTAGATGTGGTACCCCCAATTGTGGGCATGGCCTTTTGATTAGATGGAGATGTGCAGCTGAAGCACTTGCTGAGGGACATGGAATGGGTAGTGGAAGAAGCGGGTGATAAATTTGAACTATGACCACATGACCAGTTACTGAAACTGTGCTGGTATGGATATTTCCTGTTTGTTTTGCTGTGAGTATGTTTGATTTTGTACATAAACCAAATCACTTTTTTCTTCTTATCATATAACATAATGTGTATTGTTCATATTATAGTATTTAAGTTGTAGGATATGACATTTAAGAGTGAATGTTGCCTAAGGACTTTCACCCCATTCTGGCTGTATGCAGCACAGTTGAGTATTGGTAAATGAAACTTATGTCTGTTATTGTGTTCTATTTAGAGATTAAGTATGATTTAAGGTGATATGTATAGTTGCCAGGTTGACAAGTGTTGGGCTGTGATGGTTAGGTTCAGGTGTCAACTTGGCTAAGTGATGGTGCCCAGTTGTCTGGTCAGGCAAGCACTGGCCTAATATCCTTACTGCAAGGATATTTCTTGGCTTGTTAATAAACCAGAAAGCTGGTTTTTATTAAATCATCAGTCAGTTGATTGCATCTGTGACTGATCTTCAATCAACTAAGTGTGTGTCCTCTGCAGCAAGAGAATCCAATCAGTTGGATTTCATCCAGTCAGTTGAAAACTTAAGGGAGAGGAGAGAATTTTCACTTCTTTAGCCAGCTAGCCCCTCCTGTGGAGTTCATCGAGGAACTTCATCAGAATTGCCAGCCTCATGGATTGCCCTATGGATTTTGGACTCCTGCATCTCCATGATTGTACGACACCTTTATAAATTTCATATTTATAGATATCTCCTGTTGCTTCTCTTTCTCTAGCGAACCCTAACTAATATAACTATAGCGCTTTTAAGGTGTGACCATGTGACAGTGAAACCTTGTGACTGACCCTCCATTTATCCAATATATGGACGATGATTAAGGAAAAAACAGACCAAAATAAATAAATAAATAAATAAATAAGGGTCAGCGGGTATGGGATGTTTTGGGTGTTCTTTCTACTTTTATTTTTTTTTTTTATGTTTTGGAGTAATGAAAATGTTCAAAAATCAATTGTGATAGCATGCAACAGAAATATAACGAAACTGTGAATCACTGTACAATTTGGATGTTTATATGGTATGTGAATATATAATATATCAATTAAATTGCATTATAAAAAGAAAAAAATTCTGTTTAACTGTCCTTAAGTGTACAATTCAGTGACATCAATGACATGCATAATGTTGTGCTACCATTACTATCATTCATCAACCAGTGTTTCTCCATCACTCCAAACAGAAAGTCTCAACCCATTAAGCAATAACTCCCTATCCGCCATATCCCCAGACTCTAGTAACCTCTAGTCTACTTTTTGTCTCTATGAATTTTTCTCTTCTCTATGAATTTGTCTATTATATGTATTTCATATAAGTGGAGTCATTCAGTATTTGTCCTCTTATGTCTGGGTTATCTCACTTAGCATAATGTCTTCAGGTTTCATCCAAGTTGTAACGTGCATCAAATTTTTCTTCCATCTTATGAGGTGAATAATATTGCATTGTATGTGTGTATATACCACATTTTGTTTATCCATTCATCTGTTGATGGACACGAGTATTGTTTCCATCTTTTGGTTATTTGTGAATAATGTTGATAAGAACATCACTATGTAAGTATCTGAATCACTTGTTTTCAATTCTTTTGATATATATACCTAGGATTGGAGTTGCTGGGTTATTGTTAATTCTGTTTAACTTTTTGAGATACCACCAAACTATTTTCCAAAGCAGCTGCACCACTTTACATTTTCACTACCAATGCATGATGGTTCCAATTTCTCCATATCCTTACCAGCATTCTGTTGTTGTTTTTAAATAATAGCACCAAATTTCTATTTTTGATATTCTCCACTTGGAATAATTCTGAACTACTTATATTTCTTGTTCCAACTCTTGAAATTATATTGATGTTGTGGGTGAGTTATTGGTTTTTGTTAATTATTAATCTGGCTATCCCCAATCATAGCCAAATGCCTGGTATTCAATAAATACTTTTAAAATTAATTCATTCATCCAGTCACTCTTCACTCACAAAATAAATGGCCCTTCTAAATTTTTTACATTTTCAATATTGGAATGTAGCCATAGGTAAAATTTGGTGGGTTTGACAATTTATTATACAGAAGGCAAAAGAATTGTATTGCCTTTTACTTTGTGGGTTGAAATATTTTGAGGAAGTTTTAGCTTATGAGAATAATACATTATAGATTTATTATAAATTAATAGTAAGTTAACTGGAGCAGATTAAATTAATTTTACATGTAAGCCTACTGGGGATTGAACCATGCACCCCACAAAAGACATGGTCACGTCTTAATCCAGGGTCCTGTGGGTGACAACCCCTGGGTACATCAGATCTTTGAAGATATTATTAGTTAAGGTGTGGTCTCATTTGTGAATAGGATCTTTCCAGACCTTATTTTGGTTGAGGCCAAATTGAAGCAGGGTGGTATATCTGTATAACTAGAGGCCTTATAAGGAGAGGAGATTTGGACACAGTCAGTTGGCAGAAGCAAGAAATCACTAGTGAGTATAAGCCTGAAGTCAGAAGAAACCAGAGAGGAGAGGGAGACCATCATTACCAGCCCACTATGAACTCTGAGAGAAAGCTTGGTATAGCCAAGATCTAATTTGCATTTCTAGGCTTCAAAATTGTGAGTCAATAAATTCTTATTAAGTCAACCCATTGTGTGGTATTTGTTGTAGAAGCCCTGGCAAATGAGATAGAGCCTACAGGGACAAATTGACAAAATAACTTATCATGTTTTATAATGGGAAAAAGAATAGGCTTCAAGGTGAATGTAATCAGACTAGGGGGGTGGGGGGATTTGTGGTAAGATGGGTGTGGAGTAACTGATATCAGCAATTCTCTTTTTCCTTTAGTAGCTGAGGTCTCCCTATGATTGCAGAGATAACTGAGCTCACAAAATATCCCTGTGATGCCTGCTGTATTATGATACCAGGCTAGGCAATGTCTCAAGACCAGCTCAGCAGAGTTCACTTAGACAGTAATTCATGCAGGTTATCACGTTTCTCATACTGCACAGTATTCTACTGGTTCAGCTACACTCCCATCACCAGGACCTTCTGAAATCCATGATAAGCAGCAGGTTAGATCAAAGTAGTTGAGTAAGTCTGCAAGCAAGACTTTTCCCAAAATTTCCCCCCCAAAAATGGTATTTGTTCTTCAGGGGGAGGAGAGATCTCATCTCATGATCTAATTTATCCAGGTCCTTCGCATCTTGGAGAGATAGGATTTGCCTGAATTCTCATTTGCCATGTAAGAATTTCCATGTGGAGCTGAGTACTCTTGTCAGGAGATTGCTTGAAACCAAATGTGCTCTCTCCAATATTTATCTTCAACATAGAAGACAAATCCAAATTATACAAATCCTATATATTAACTAGAGAAAGGTAATGCTTTAGAATGTGCAAATGTACTAACCTGGATGGAGATTATCATCAGATAATCCTGTTCATATGATAGAATTGTCTGAACAGACGAAGCAAAGAAATAATAGAGTTAACACTCTGAACTCAGCACTCTGTTTCCTTGAGATAGGTACTCAGTATAGCTCACTACATTTTATGTATTTGTGTTGCAAATTCTACTTAGAGTCAAAAGACCTTGCATTCAAATTCTAACTACATAAACTTTTACAAACTCAAGAAAATCACTTGCAGTTCTTTAGGTCTGTTTTCCGACCTATAAAATAGAAATGGGGTTCAGAACTTTTCCATGTTATGGAGATCAGAGCTTTATGAATGTGAAAGCAGTATACAAACAGCTATGACTGGTTCCTGGGAGACAGTGTAGCATAGAGATTAAGAACATGGAATCTGAAGTCAGACAGCCTGGTTTGAGTCTCACTTAACAGATTTGTGACCCTCAGCAAGTTACTTCTCCAAACTTCTGTTTGCTCAACTCTAAAGAGGATGATTTTAGAGAGAATAGCATCTGTATAGGAATGTTGCAAGGATGAAATGTATTTTCATTTCTGTCTGGGTGAGTTCAGTGGTCATGCAATGCTGTAGAAAGACTAGAAGGACATAGAGCAGATACAGCTGCTATTGGGCATAAAGGGCAGCATACCACAGCTGCATCCAGCTCTGAGAGCCCCAGAGCTGCACAACCCTTGGAAGCACCGCTCCCAGGCAGTGTATTCCACACCAGTGGCCTGCTGTGAACTGCAGTGGCGCTGCTCTTCCTGCTCTCCCCAGACAGTTTGACCTTTAGCCACCACTCTCTTGCTTACTTGCCTGATAGGTTGTAAAACTAGTTCTCTTGGGAGCTAGACACCTAATCAGTTCTCAGGTGCTTTCTTTTCTGGGTCAGATAATCATGAATTCTTGGGTTCAGAGTCCATAGCCATTTATCAAGAAGCTGGTTTGCTAATGAGATACTTCAGAATTTCTTCAGGAACTTCAGTCTGTCCCTGGGTAACAAATGTCAGTGGTCTAAAAGCCTCACAGGTATTCAATTTTGCTAACCAGAGCAACTGAATCTAGCTGAGTTAGGAACATCTTTGGAAACACTCTTAACCTCATTAGGACTGGCTGGTGTCTCTTAAACATCCAGAGCACAGAAATACCAAGCAGTCATTTGACTGTCCAGTCAGGGCAAGACAGTCCTTCCAATATTAGACAACTGTCCCTATGAATAGTCTTCATGTTTCTGGTAGGGGAAAGGATATAAGAACGGCTCTTCTCTGATTGGTGCCTCTTGCTAAATATGCTGAGCCCTGTTCTGAGCATGTAACATGTACTTTTTCTTTTTAATTTATGAGGTAGGCGTTACCATCTAAGGAGACTGAGGCACAGCAAGGTAAAGCAACGTGTGCCACATCATACAGCCACGCTTTGCTAGGCTCTTCTGCTTCTGTCATTCAATACCTGATTTTAGCAACCCACCAGGGGAAGAAAAAATCTCCGTAGTAACATTTAATATGTTTATAATAATTGCAGAGGACCATTTCTATTACATTCTTGCCATAAAGAATTTGATTGTGAAAACTCATACAAAAGAACTTTAAAGTCTGGATTAATTCAACAGTCTGATACATTTGAGTCAAAATAATATGAGGATCTTGCTATTTTATTGGTTTTAAATTGCTTTGTACCCCTAATGTGAAGAATTGTCTTAAGTTTAAGCATTTTTTTCTTGCATATCTACTTTGATTTAACCTGCCCAATATGGATGGAATACAAATTAAATACTTCCAAAGTATTTTGTTGAAAATTTCAATTAACCAACTATTTTTTCAACTATAGTGATATTCCCCACCCCACCCCCCTTTTCCCCTGGAAAGGGGCTTTCTTAAGTGTAATAATGATTTAGGTGTTACTTAGATACTATCTGTTTCACAGCAGCATACCTTACACCTAGTAATTACTCAGGAATACTTGAATGAATATCTGACTGAGGAATATGTACTTTTGACAGTTCTGCTTTTATGGATTCCTCACCATTCTCCTCCCCGCCGCCACACACCATCCCTGCCACTTAAACAGAAGGAAATGGTCAGTAACAAAAAATGGTGAATGAAATTAACTTTATTCTGATTAATATATTTTTAAAAAATACAGTTGTAAGCTGAGCATTCTGACATGACTGTCAAAAATACATCCATAAATGGAAGGGGAAACTGGAACTTTGGCTCTAAAACCTATGAGACCCAAAGCCTACTTTTTTTTTATGGGGCTGTGAGTGATCTTTATTTCTTTATTCCTTTCTGAAAACCTACTTTTATTTTTTAAAAACATTTTTATTTGTGAAATATAACATATACACAAAGCAAAGAAAGAAAAAGCAATAATTTTCAAGGTGTACTTTGACAGATAGTTACAGAACAGATTTCAGAGTTTTGATATGGGTTACCATTCTACTGTTTCAGATTTTTTCTTCTAGCTGCTCCAAAACTCTGGAGGCTAGAAGTAATATTAATATTATGATTCAATAGTCATACTCATTTGTTTAATCCTATTTTCTCTGTTTTATCTCCTCCTTCTCCTTTGATCCTTCTCCCAATCTATAGAGATCTTTTAGGCAATGCTTGTTCTGGCCTTTTCATGTTGAGAAGGATGTCTACACTAAAGGATAGGGGGATAAAATTAATTGATAATCTTGGAGAGACTGGTCCTTCTGGGCTTCAGGATTTATCTGACCTAGGAACCCTCTAGGAATTATAGTTTCCAGGAAAGCAAACTTAGTGCATGAAACTTTTATAGAGTTTCATCAGTTTGAGCCATAGGTGTTCTTAAGAATTAACAGGTAGTGATGTTGGTTGGGGTTTATCAAACCATGGCAAATAGCACTATCTAACTAAAGCTTCCAGAATAGCTTCTTGACTCTATTTGATCTCTTGGCCATTGATGCCTTATTTTATTATACTTCTTTTCCCCCTTTTTGTTCGGAAGTCATTGTCGATCGCATGGTGCCAGGGCCAGATTCATCCCTGGGAGTCAAACCCCACGTTGTCAGGGAGATTTTCACCCGTGAATGTCATGTCCCCTGTAGGGGGGAGGGTAATGATTTTCCTTGCAGAGTTGGGCTTAGAGAGCAAGGTCACATCTTCCAGGAAAGAGGTTTCCTGGAAGCAACTCTTAGGCCTTGTTATGAGTAGTCCTAGCTTCTCCCCTACAGAAATAAGTTTCATAAGGCTAAGTCTCAAAATCAAGGGGCTGGCCTATTTTCTTGGGAGTCCCCAATGGTTGAGAGGGTACTCAGGTTTTCTAGATGGGAAAGTTTATTAGTTCCAGCTTTTCCCCCCTTTGGACCCACAAGGGACTCTACCAATACTTTTTTATTATATAATGTAACATATATACAAAGAAAAGAAAGAAAAAAAGCAATAGTTTTCAAAGTACTCTTCAATAAGTAGTTACAGGACAGATCTCAGAGTTTGTCATGGGCTACCATGTAATCCTCTCAAATTTTCCCTTCTAGCTGCTCCAGAATATAGGAGGCTAGAAACCATACATATTCTTTCTTAACATCACAATCGACTTTTTGCGTGTGTGTGTGTGTGTGAAAAATAATATATATACAAAAAAAAGCAATAAATTTCAAAGCACAGCACCACAATTAGTTGTAGAATGTATTTCAGAGTTTGACATGGATTACAATTCCACAATTTTAGGTTTTTACTTTTAGCTGCTCTAAGATACTGGAAACTAAAAGAGATATCAGTTTAAGGATTCAGCAATCGTATTCATTTGCTAAATCCTATCTTCTCTGTATAACTCTACCATTACTTTCAATTTTTCTATCCCTCTCTTTAGGGGTGTTTGGGCTATGGTCCTTCTAACTTTTTTATGTTACAAGGGTCTGTCAATAATATGGGTAGGGGGCGGGCCATGGTGGCTCAGCAGGCAAGAATGCTTGCCTGCCATGCCAGAGGACCCGGGTTCAATTCCCGGTGCCTGCCCATGCTTAAAACAAACAAATAATAATAATAATAATATGGGTAGGGAGATGGAACTATCTGATGTTCTGGAGAGGCTGGGCCTTCTAGGTTTCAGGATATATCTGGTCCAGTGACCCATCTAGAGGTTGTAGGTTTCTGGCAAGTTACACTAGTGCATGGAACCCTGTGGAATCTTATATAATGCCCTGTGTGTTCTTTAGGATTGGCAGGAATGGTCCTGGTCGGAGTTTGGCTGGTTATGATAGATAGCAAGGTCTAAGTGAAACTTGCATAAGAGCAACCTCCAGAGTAGCCTCTCAACTCTATTTGAACTCTCTCTGCCACTGATACTTTATTAGTTATACTTCTCTTCCCCCTTTTGGTCAGGATGGAATTGTTGATCCTACAGTTCCAGGGCCGGATTCAACCCTGGGAGCCATCTCCCATGTCACCAGGGAGACTTTCACCCCTGTCATGTCCTGTGTAGTGGGGAGGGCAATGTTTTCACTTGCAGAGTTGGCCTTAAAGAGAGAGAGAGGCCACATCTGAGCTACAAAAGAGGTCCTCCAGAAGTAACTCTTAGGCATACCTACAGGTAGGCTAAGCTTCTCCACTACCTACATAGACTTCACAAGAGTCATCCTCATGATCGAGGGCATGGCCTATTGATTTGGGTGTCCCTAAAGTTTGACACAGTATCGGGGATTCCCTGTTGTCTACCAATACTTTTTTATTATCAGCCCAGCATAGTCTGAGATGTATCCTGGTATTGCATTAAGCTGTACAGAATTACAAGGCCTCGTTCCCATTCTGGACTCCAGGAGTTTGGATTGTCTAAATATGCTACCTAGACAGGTTGATTTATATTGTGTATTACAGAAAATTTAGGTTCTGGACATAATAAACCTCTCTGCCTTTGGTCTCAAGGTCTAGAGTGTATATATATGCTATCATCTTTTATCCTGTATTCTGTTTTTCTTAGTCCCAGCCAGATTGGCTTCGTTTTTATTCTAATTGAGGCCCTGATCTCTGTCTCAGAATCTAGACATACACTTACAATTTCAGACTAAGTATGGCTGCTAAAAGGGTTTACAATCCAGGATCCAATTGTCTTATAAGTATTTTCTGAAACAGACCTTAGCATATTTGTTCTTTTGTTTCTAGCTTGTTTTGCATAACACATTGTGCCTCTGGTTTATTCAGTTTGTTGTGTGCCTCTTGACATCCTTCCTTTATATAGCCGTATCATATTCCATCATATAAATGTATCTTAGTTCACCATTCAGCTTCTCAGTCATTGTATCCTTCGACTCCCTTTATCTATTGGGCATCATTGATAATGCCCAAAATAAACAAGCCATGTCTTACAGTATCTACACTTGGTTGTACAATCAGCAGCACTCTCAATTTTAGACAATTTTTAATGGTCCTTAGTAACAAAGAAATGACAAAGACAGGGTTACCAAGTCAAAGCTACACTTTATCACTTGTCCCTCCCCCGTCAATTAATTGCCCCTGGTAGTGCTATGATACTGTTCACTTGTTCCTATTAATATTGATCATAACATGCAGGTTTAGTTTTCCGCCTATATCCTCCACTATTGATTCTTTGGCCAATATTGGACCTTTGAAATAGTTTATTCATGAACTTATCTATAATTGTGGATTGAATCAGTAGGATACATGGCACTATATATCCCCTTCCAATCATATTCACCTTCAATATGGCAATGTTACTTATAACCCTACTAATTAGTTACCATCAATTCTATCCATTCCCTTGCATTTAAGTTCAGCATAATTGGGTAGCCTTTCCCCCCATCACTAGCTTTTATGTACCTCTTGGTCTGCTATATTTTACAGTGCAACCTCTGAGATTACTTTTACCAGAGTCATAATAGTGAAATCATACAGTATCAGTCCTTTTGTGACTGACTTACTTCACTTAGCATTATGTCCTCAAGGTTCATCGACCCACTAATGAATAGCCTTCATTTCTATCCCTTCCCTTGCATTTAAGTTCAACCTCATTCACTCACTGTTCACCCATTCTAGTTTCTGCGTAGCTCTAGGTCCCCTATGTTCTAAGTTATAAGCTTCTGAGTTTACCTTTATCAAGGTCATAAAAGCAAAATCATACAGTGTCTATCCTTTTATGTCTGGTTTGTTTCACTTAGCATCATGTCCTCAAGATTCCTCCATGTTGTCATATGGCTTGGGACATCATTTCCTCTTACTGCTGCATATTCCATCATATGATATACCATATTTTGTTTATCCAGTTGTCTGTCGATGAGCACTTGGATTGTTTCCATCTTTTGGCAATTATGAATAGTGCTGCTATGAACACCAGTATGCTAATTTCTGTTTGTGTTACTACTTTTAGCTCTTCTCCACATATACCAAGTATTGGTATTGCTGGCTCATAAGACAACTCAAAATTTAGTTTTCTGAGGAATCACCAAACTATTTTCCTTAGTGGCTGCTCCATTATACATTTCCACCAACAGTGAATAAGTGCCCCAATTTCTTCACATCCTCTCCAACATTTGTAGTTTCCTGTTTAATAGCAGCCATTCTTATAGGTGTGAGGTGATATCTCATTGTCATCTTGATTTGTATTTCCCTTATAGCTAATAAAATGAGTATCTCTTCATGTGCTTTTTAGCCGTCTATATTTGCTCTTCAGAGAAATGTTTATTCATATCACTTGCCCATTTTATAATTGGGTTGTTTGTTCTTTTTTTGAGCTGTATAATTTCTTTATGTACACAGGATATCAAGCCTTTATCCAAGGTGTGATTTCCATATATTTTCTCCCATAGAGTTGGCTATCTCTTTACCTTTTTGACTAGTCCTTTGAGGTTTTTGAGTCCTTTAGGTATAAAGTTTAAGAAGCTACCTCCTATTTCTAGGTCTTAAAGATGTTTCCCAACATTTTCTTCTAGAAATTTTATGGTACTGGCTCTTACATTTAGGTCTTTAATCCATTTTGAATTACTTTTTGGATAGGGTATAAGGTAGGGGTCCTCTTTCATTCTTTTGGCTATTGATATCCAATTCTCCCATGCCCATTTATTGAAAAGACTATTCTGTCCCAGTTCAGTAGATTTGGGGAACTTACTGAAGATCAATTGCCCATAGATTTGGTGGTCTATCTCTGCACTCTCAATTTGATTCCATTGATTGATACTTCTATCTTTGTGCCATTACCATGCTGTTTTGACTACTATGGCTTTATAGTAAGCTTAAAAGTCAGGACATGTTGGTCCTTTGCCCTTCCTTTTTTAGGATATCTTTAGCTATTCAGAGTCTCTTTTCCTTCCAAATAAATTTAATAACTAGCTTTTCTAAGTCTTCAAAGTAGGTTGTTGGGATTTTTATTGGTATTGCATTGAATTTTATATTAATTTGGGTAGAACTGACAACTTAATGACATTCAACCTTCCTGTCCATGAACATGGAATGTCTTTCCATCTATGTAGCTCATTTAAAAATTTCTCTTAGCAATGTTGTGTAGTCTTATACAAACAAGTCCTTGACTTCCTGGTTAGGCTTATTCCTAGATATCTGATTCTTTTGGTTGTTATTTTGAATGGAATTTTTCCCTTAATTTTTCCTCACATACATCATTACTTGTGTATAGAAACATTACTGGTTTTTGTACATTATATCTTGTATCCTACCGTTTTGCTGTTTGTTTATTAGCTCAAGTAGCTTTGTTGTAGATTTCTCAGGCTTTTCTAAGTGTAGGATCATGTCCTCTGTAATAATGAAAATTTTATTTCTTCCTTTCCTATTTGGATGCCTTTTATTTCTTTCTCCTGTCTAATCACTCCAGCTAGGTCTTCTAGTACAATGTTGAATAATAATGGTGACAATGGGCATCCTTGTATCTTTTTTGGTCATAAGGGGATAGCTTTCAGCCTCGCACCATTAAGTATGTTGCTGGCTATGGGTTTTTCCTATATGCCCTTTATGATATTGAGAAAATTTCCTTTGATTCCTACCCTTTGAAGTATTTTTTATCAGGAAAGGATGCTGACTTTTGTTGAATGCTTTTTCAGCATCAATCAGATGATCATGAGATTTCTCCCTTTTGATTTGCTAATGTGCTGTATTACATTGATTTTCTTATGTTGAACCACGCTTGCATTCCTGGTATAAACCCCACTTGGTTGTGATGTATAATTCTTTTAATGTATTGTTGGGGTCAATTTGCTAGTATATATATGTATATATATATATATATATATAAAGTATATCCATAAAATGGAGTATTGTTCAACCATAAAAAGAAATGAAGTTCTGACTCATGCTACAATATGAATGAACCTTGAAGACATCAGGTTGCGTGAAATAAGGCAGACACAAAAGGACAAATATTATATGATTCTGCTTATATGAAATCTAAAATAAACAAATATATAGAGCCAGAAAGTAGATTAGAGGTTGCTGGGGATGGGGCTAGGATGGAGAAAGGGGAGTTATTGCTTAACAGGTATAGAGTTTCTCTTTTGGGTCATGAAAGTCTTCGTAATGGAGGTAGCACAGTACTGTAAATGTAACAAACACCACTGAAATGTACACTTAAAAATGGTTAAAATGGGAACTCTTCTGGTACATACATGTTACCTCATACACACACACAAAATCCCACAGCTAAGGGTGGTGATATACAAAAAAAGGGGAAAAATTGTTTACCCTTTTTTTAGAATGCTCGAATGAATGACCTTCACCATCTTAATATGGATACATGGGAGTGGAATGAATTGTAGGTATCACTTTAGATTTATTTTAGAGAAGCTTTTCAATAGAAAATTCAGATTTTCACCTGTTTCTAATATTAACACTTACATTTTCTAAGTAAAATTAAACAAACATGTTCACTAGATCCTTAAGGAAGAAATTCCATCTTTATTTTTGTATTTCCTGTTCCCATATGTGTATGCCTGAAACACAGAATATGCTCAGTATTTGTTGAAAAGATTTCAAGTTGACTCTGCTTCTAAAGAAAACAATTCAGTATAAAGCACTGTAGTTAATACCAAGATGCCTTTTTAAAAACCTAAAGTATGTTTAGTCATAACAATTCAATATAAAGTTAAAAAAAATTCTTTAACCAGTTTCTTTGCATTGAATATAGAAGTGCTTTTAAATGTAGATATTGTAACTTAGTTATTTTTTTCAGAATTCCACAAGGCATATGCCCAGTTGGCTGATACTGGCGTTCACTAACACCATTTTCTTCAGATCATCTTTTTCTCTTTGGAGGAATTACTGCTGAGAAGCAGCCACTAAGTCAGTCCTTTTAAAATATGATAATGAAATCATAACATATAAATAGCTGAAAAAAATCTATTTTAGTGCATCAGGGGGTTAGTTAGGTGGAAGAGTTGCTGTTAGTTTTGGTCCTATAAACATCTATATAAATTGTTTTCATGCTATGATATACCTTCATTCTGTCTCAATTTGCTAGTATTTTGTTGAAAATTTTTGCCTCTATGTTCATTAGGAGATTGGTCTACAGTCTTCCTTTCCTGTAGTATCTTTATCTGGTTTTGGTATTAGAGTGATGTTAGCTTCATAAAATGAGATGTATAATATTCCTTTTTCCTCAATTTTTTGTGTTAGTTCTTTTTGGAATGTTTGGTAAAATTCCCCCGTGATGCTCGCTGGTCCTGGGCTGCTTCTTCGTGGGAAGATTTTTGATGACTGACTGGATCTCTTTACTTCTAATGGGTTCTTCTGTTTCTTCTCAAAGTCAGTATAGGGAGTTCATGTGTTTCTAGGGGTTTGTCCATTTCATTTAAATTGTCTAGTTTGTTGGTATATAGTTGTTCCTAGTATTCTCTTATGATTTTTAAAAGTTCTTCAGGACCCATGGTAATGGTGTCCCTCTCATCTCTGATTTCGTTTATTGGCATCCCCCTCTCTTTTCTTCTTTGTTAATCTAGCTGGGGGGGGGGGGTGTCCATAAATTTTATTTCTTTTCTCTAAGAGCCAACTTTTGGTTTTGTTGATTCTATTGTTTTAACTGTTCTCCAGTTTGTTTGTTTCTACTTTAATCTTTGTTACTTCACTTCTTTTATTGCTTTGGGGTTAGTTTGCTGTTTTTTCTCTAATTTCTCCAAGTAAGCAGTTAAGTCCTTGATTTTTGCTCATTCTTGTTTATTAATATAGGCATTTAGGGCAATAAATTTCCCTTGCAGCACTGCCTTGGCTGCATCCTATAAGGCCTGATAAATTGTATTCTTATTATCATTTGTCTCAAGATATATACCAATTTCTTCTTTGACCCACTGATTATTTAAGAGTGTGTTGTTTATCTTTCACAAATCTGTATTTGTGAAATATTTGAAAATTCTTAATTTCCTGCTTCATTCTGTTGTGGTCAGAGAAAGTATAAAAGCCTACTTTTCAACGCCTGCTATTTTTTTAAAAAAATATGGAATGCTTCATGAATTTGCATGTCATCCTTGTGCAGGGACCATCCTAATCTTCAAAGCCTACTTTTTATAACAAATATTGTTATGCTCCTTTTCTACCTTGAAATCAAATTCACAGAAAATGTAGTCTATAATAATATAATTAAAAAAAACAATATAATGCACTAACTTTAATATAAGGGAGAAATAAAAGGGGAGAACTAATAATACATTTAATTATGCAAATGTATACATACAGTTGAACTGGTATGATCCTTTCATTGATAATGAATGAGTTGGAATCAAGAGGTGCAAGAGAATATTCAAGTTGATTATTTTTATATATTTGATATTCTGAATAAAGACCAACAAAGCATATTTAAATGTACACTTAAAATCACCATGAATCAAGAGCTACAAACACTGATTATTGCCAATGGGTTCTGTTGAGACTCTGTCCCACAGGCTGAGGGTGGTGTGGAGACAGAATCTACAGAGATGGTTGATATTCTAGTTCACAAGCTGCTGGAATGTGATATAAACAGCTTTAAAAAGAGGAATTTATTAAGTTGCTAGTTTATAGTTCCAAGGTCATGGAAATGTCCAAATTAAATTAAAGCCATATAAATGTCCCATTTAAGACATCGAGGGAAAGAAACCTTGGTTCAAAAAGGCCAATGATGTTCAGGCTTTCTCTCTCAATTGGAAAGTCACACTGCGAACATGACAACATCGGCTAGCTTTCCCTCCAGGCTTCTTGTTTCGTAAAGCTCCCCTGGGGACATTTTCCTTCTTCATCTCCAAAGGTTTCTGGCTACTTGGGCTCTGTTGCTTCTGGTGGCTCTTTAACTTTTTCTAAAATGTTTTGTCTTTTAAAGGATTCCAGTAAACTAATCAACACTCACCTGGAATGGATGGAGTCACATCTCCCTCTTACCAAAGGTTAATATCCACAATTGGGTGTGTCACATCTTCGTGGAGATAATCTCATCAGGCTTCCAACCCACAGTACTGAATAGGGTTGAAAGAAATGTCTGTCTCCACAAGATGGGTCAGGATTAAAACATGCCTTATCTAGGGTACATAACCCTTTCAAACTGGCACAGTTAACAAATTTGATAAAGTTCTGAATGAAACAAAGTAATATTTCTTCGTTTTACCTCATAGTTGTATTACTCTTGGAATTCAATCATTAAAACCATGGTAAAAATAACTTGGGCTTGTGAAATAGACTTAGGTTCTAGACTAAAAAATTATACAAAGATTTTTTTGCCTATAAAATTAAGGCAGGGCATTAGAAAGCTGTGGGAGACATGGAACAATAACGTTTCATCATTTAAAATTGACCTACACATTGTAGGGTGTGTGGTATCCTTGGCTCGCCACCATAATAACTCAATCCCTGCTATCACCAATATCACCCCTGCGAATTTCCAAAATGCCCCTTGTGGGTGAACTGCCTCCACTGAGAACTACCACCTGAAGGGTCGATGTAAACTTGGATAAAAGGAGCTTCTTGAATAAAATTTGTTGGTGAATCTGTGTTTTGGTTTGTTAAAGCTGCCAGAATGTAATATACCAGAAATAGAATAGTTTTTCCAATGGGGATTAATTAAGTTACAAGTTTATAATTCTAAGGCTATAAAAATATCCAAGTTGGGCATCAACAGGAAGATACCTTCTCTGAGGAAAGGCTGCTAGCATCCAGGTTTCCTCTGTCACTTTAGAAAGCACATGGTGACATCTGCTGGTTCTTCTGTCCTGAGTTGGTTTCAATGGCTCTTTCTTTCTTCCGGGGGCTTTTGTCTGGATTTCTTCTCAGCATCTGCTAGCTCATGTGAATCATTTCTTGTTTCTCCCAAGGTGTTTTATCTCTCTCCAAACATGCTTAATTGAGGAAGACACTCCCCTTAGCTGACTGCAGATGCAATCAGTCATAAGATGCAATTAACATATTGATGATTTAAGTTCACAAAATGTCCTCATAGTAATAGATAGGCCCAGGCTGCTTGCTTGACCAGACAACTGGGAAGTTGCCACCTGGCCAAGTTGACACATCACAGTCTGAAATTCACAACAGTGAATGTTGTTTCATGGAAAATCTACTTTTTTTTTTTAGTTTTGTGTCCTTTTAATAAACACACTTACATAGTTAATATTACAATTTGGTAAAAATAAAAACAAATTATCTCATGCCAAACATGCCCAGAATATGCACAATCTCAATACCTTTAATATTATAATTTTCAAGAAACACAAAATAAAAATTTAAGGTGGAAAACAGCCTTTTGCGACAATTTAATAATTTATTACATTACAGTGGCATCTAATTATGCTGCTTTAGGCAAGAGTCTCTGGGCACTTCCACTATAGATTCTATTTACAAGAATTCATAATTTTGTAAAATTCGTTCTAAGAAAACATGGCAAATAAAGCTTTGAACTGTAATTGTCAATCTATCTTTTATAATTTTTAATTTGAAACATAGAAGCGATTGAATACAAGATTGCAAGTTATATTTGAGCCAACTCATTTATATAAGACAATGCTCTCCTTATCTTTGTGATAACTGAACAACTTTTTATGTTTTTTGCAAATATCCTTTAAAAGCGGGGCTTCTACATTCTTGTTCCTGTTCAGGACGCTGGGACTCTTCAGTGATCCAAGAGAAGCCGAGTGACTGAACGTGGATCTTGTGATGCTCTACTGACCTTTGCCTTGCCAGTTTTCCTCTAAAACCTGAACTCCCTTCATGAATTACAAAATTGTTATCATTTGATATCTGCTCAGTAGATTCAGTGAAATGAATTGTTGCTTTGATCTCTGTTATACAGAGAAACCAAGTTTTAAAAGATCATTGTAGCTGGGTGCACAGGTGGCTCAGTGGTAGAATGCTCGCCTTTCATGCCGGAGACCCAGGTTCGATTCCTGGACCATGCACCAGCCCCCTCCCAGAAAAAAACCACAATATATGCTTTCTTTAAAAAAAAAAAAAGGGTGATGCGACGGTGGCTCAAAGCAGAACTCTTGCCTGAAATGCCAGAGACCTGCGTTCAATTCCTGGTTCCTGCCCATTCAAAATAATAATGATAATAATAAGATCCTTGTGACTATGTTACTTTGTCACTTTAGAAATAAGCCATGAAAAGTGAGCAGATACAATATGTTCATTGCTATTTCTTTCTTGTTAGAGAAACACCTTATATCCTTGGAGTAATTGGATCACCCTCTTTAGAAAACAATGCAGCAAAATAAATTAATGTAATAGTGAAAAACGAACTTCTTAGGTAATGAGTATCTCTTCATTTTCTCGGGGTCTGTTCAAGAAACAGTTCACCCTAAGCCTGCTGCTTTATAGACGGACAGTAGCTGCTGCCCCCTTGTGTTAGACTCGTTACTGCAGACATTTGGCTCTTGAAATAACCAGAGCCCCACTACCAAATACATATAAAATAAATTAAGATGCTTTGTTTTCAAGATGCAGATACTTAAGTATTTTTAGTATGTTATTCTTTCAGAACCAGTAGTTAAAACTTGTTTTGTAAGTGCCTACAAAACTGATCATTTAAAGGTATTTAATGTCATGCTAAGTAAAGAAAAATTGAAGTTTTAAATTATTAGTATGAATTTAACCATTCATTTTTATATATTATGTAATACCAGTTTTACATGCAAATATAACTCATATTAAGTGCAAATACAACTTGTACTATGGATTTACCAAGATTACACAATTTGTATCTAGTAGCTTGTACGTGCTCATATATACATCTCATTCTCACCAGAACAGTGGAAATGCTACACAAATGTGATTTAATTGTGTTTATTTCACTTTTTGATATTCATACAATCAACCAGCTTTCTACCTTTAGATGAGTAAGAAAGGATTGAAAGGAAAAGGGACAATAGTTTGCTCTATTTTTCCTTTTCCTTCTATGTCAAAATTTTCTGCAAAAGAGGAAGAGGTTAGCTAAGTATATCTATCAGGGTTCAACAGAGAAAAAGAACCTATAGGACATATGTGATTATGTATGTGTACGTGTATGTGTACGTATATGTGTATATGTGTGAGATTTATTTTAAGGCATTGGCCCACACAATTGTGAGGGCTGGCAAGTCCAAAATTTGCAGGGATCGGGCAGGAGTTGATACCACAGTGTTTAGATAGAATATCTTCTCTGGAAAACTCAGTTTTTGCTCTTAAGCTCTTTCAATTGATTGGATGAGGCCCATCCCAGTTATCTAAGATACTCTCCTTAAAGTCAACTGATTGAAGATGTTAACCATATCTTCCAAATACCTTCAAGCAACATGTAGATTGGTGTTTGATTGAATAGCTGGATTCCATAACCTAGTCAAGCTGACACATAAAACTAACCCACACGAAGTAACATGAGTGGCAAAGGACATAATAGGGTTTCTTGGTTGTTTGTGCTACTGAGTGTACCATTGGCTTCTTTCTGCATTAGGAACAAATTTTGGTTCAAAAGGAATGAGTGGCTGGTAGGGGCTCTCAGGGTCTCCACTTACTTGGCGTAGATGTAACCCACTTACCTTGTACTTACTTTGAGTCTTGCTGAAGCGCCCTATCATGGGTCCACTGGAATGCTGCATTCATGGGACACTGCAAATGTTGTATTCAAATGTGGAGGCGTTGTATGAGAGACACACATATTAAGAGCATCTCCTCTGTACATACACATGCTTCATTGCCCCATTCAGACTTCACTTACAAAACACAAGTTCAAAAGTAAAATTATTAAGAATTTCATGATGGTGACAGCAGAGCATTAAAGCAAGCACAGGGCCCCTCTGAGTGTAAGGCTCTGTACAACTGCACACGTTGAATGCCCATGTAGCTGGCCCTGTGTAAGTTTAATCAATTCCACAAAAATACAACCAAACCCAGTTTTGCTCATTTGGGTTTCCATCAATTCCAATGTCAGTGTACAAATCTGTTTTATCCTTGGTTAGATGTATTCTTATGTATTTTATTCTTTTAAATAGAATACTTTTCTTATTTTCCTCTTCTTATTGTTCATTGCTAGTGTGTAGAAGCACAGTTGATTTTTGCGGGTTGATCTTGTATCCTACAACTCTGTTGAACTCATTTATTAGCACTAATAGTTTTCCTGTGGATTCCTCTGGATTTTCTATGTATAAGATCATGTCATCTGCAAATAGAGATAGTTTTCCTTCTTCCTTTCCAAATTGTATACCCTTTATGTTTTTCCCTTCCTCTATTGCTCCAGCTAGAACTTCTGATAGAATTTGAACAGCGGTGGTGAAAGCAGGCATCCCTGTCTTGATGTTGATCTTAGGGAGAAAACTTTCCGTCTTTCACTATTATGTATGATGCTAGTTGTGGGTTTTTCATAAATGGCTTTTATCATGTTGAGAAAGCCCTTTATGAAATAGCTTCTAGTCCCACTTTTCCGAGACTATTTTTTTTTAATCAATAAAGGGTGCTGGATTTTGTGAAATGCCTTTCCTGGGTCTATTGAAATAATCATGTCCCTTTCCCTTCATTTTATTTATGCAGTATATTACATTGATTGATTTTCATGTATTTAACCACCCTTGCTTTCCTGGAATAAATCCCACTTGGTCATGGTGCATAATGTTTTACCATTCTGTTGAATTCAGTTTGCTAGTATTTTGTTAAGGATTTTTGCATTTATAGTTATAGGAGAAATTGGCCTATAATTTTCTTTTGATTTCTTTGCCAGGCTTTGGTACGAGGATAAATCTGGCCTCATAGAATGAATTAGGAAGTGTTCTCTCCACTTGAATTTTCTGGAAGAGTTTGAGAAGGTTGGTTTTAATTATTCGTTAAGAAGGAAAGAGAAAAAAAAAAGGGAAAAAAGAAAAAAATACTAACAAACAGGCAAAACACTCACCCTCCCTCCCACGCCTGCCACACACACACAAAAATAAGGAAAAAAAGATAGAAGGCACATCGCCCCTCAAGTCTCTCTTTATATGACGGCGGAAAGTTGGAAGCTCCTGGTGTTGAGGTGGACCCGTCCCTCAGGTATCCACAAGACCGAAAAACACAAAAAAGAGAAAGCGAACACCAACTACCACCACCACCAACATCGAAAATAATACTAAAAGAAAAGAAGTCAAGAAAGAAATAAAAAGGAGGTGTGCTGACTCTTTAAGGGGAATGATGCTAATGTGAGGCCAGAAGTGGCTGTTGCTAAGCGGGTTAAATCGAGGCCATGGTCAACCCAGGGCCCTCAGGGATCAGGCAGACGGAGAAACACCTGCCTACAAAAGAAAGAAAATCAAATAAAAGGCTCACTAGTTCTTTCCTTCAGGGTGGGTGCTGGTGGAGGTCTGTAGCCACAGTTGCTGAGGGGCCAAAACTGAGGCATCTGAGCTGAGCTCTAAGAAATCCACCACACGAAGAATCACCCACCCATAAAAGAAAGAAAATCAACAAATACAAGGTTCAGCGGCTTTTTACTTCCCTGTAGATGCCAGCAGGAGACCAGAGGTCACTGCTACCCAAAGGGCCAAAAGCAAAGCTAGCCTTCACACTGGGCCTTCAGGAACCTGCCAGACCAACCTTAACCGTCAACCCCAGCTTTTGGAGGAACAGGTCTCCTCTGCCCACGCTGGCCCCAGCTGGTTGCTCCCAGAATCCCCTGCATTCCCGCAGCTGTTGCCATTTCCACAGCCCCTGCCCTGAGGCCAAGGAATGGGCTGGTCACTGATTTGTATTTTCACTTATAAAACTGAACTCTCTGTAGCCTCTCACTTCTGGCAGTCCTGTCGTTGTTCAAAATGTCTAATCTGCATCCAGTATTACCTCCTAGTTGATCCCAATCGCCTTTGCCAGTTTATTCGTTTTTCTGGTGGAGGGAGCCATCTGTAAAACTTGCTATTCTACCGTCTTGTGCCTGTGTTCTCAGTGCTGGTAAATTTTGATCAATTTTTTTTTTCTCATTATGGGTCATGCTTTTCTTCCTCTCTGCTGTATCTGGCATTTAAAATTTTACCTTGTTGGGAGCTGAATATTTTGTTATTTCTATAAATATTTTTGAGCTTTGTGGTGGGGTATGGTCTAATTACTTGGAAACAATTTGGTCCTACCAGGCCTTGGTTTTGAGATTTTGTTAGGTAAAACCAGACCAGCGTTTAGTCTCGGCCTAGTTTCTTCCTACTAGGCAGAACCTTCGGAGTCCCAGTGAAAACGTGTGTGAAACCAGACATTCCCAAACAAGGAAATTTATGTGCACTATAGTAGTCAATGTGTGATCTCACCTAGGAAATAAATGAGCTTTATCTTTAAGTAGTGCAGGAGCTAAGAGAGAGGGTGATGGGAATTAGTCACAGCTGGGAAATAACAGATGCAATGGTCATGACGTGGGCTTCAGCAGGGGGAAACAATAAATACACAGATTTTAAAATGAGAGGGAATAGCTATTAAAATTGCGAACTTGGCTTACATTTATCACAAATGCTGTCTCTTCTTATTTAAAGACCTTTGTAACAATTCTTTTTTTTAGGGTCATAAGTGAGTAGTTACTAGATTCATTTTCAACCCCCAACATTTTCCCCCTTATAGTTTAAATAAAACTACTATTTAATACAGTCATTATAGATACCATTTGATCAGAACAGTTCTTGGGTGCCTTAATTTCTCATCAAAATGAACTTTTCTGGCCTATCTCCAATATAAGACTAGCTCATATCACTTATCTATAGTGCCAGTAAGAAGAAAATGTGGCAATTCTCCATAATCACCCCTTATATTTAATGTAAGAGCATTACAAGACCCATAGTAGTACATTTTTACATTTATGTAATTTAAGATTTCAATATCTATAATGCACAAAACAGGCTTTTTGAGGGCTAGCACATTAATTAGCACTTAGTAGCTGTGCCTCCTCAGTGAATAATTTTGGTATTCTTTGAAAATGCTAACATAGGATATGGGATCAAAAAGATTTGTTAACAAAGAATAATGATCTTCATAATCAACCAGATGTGAAATTTGATTTTGAAATCATGTGCCCCAGTTATCAGGAAGTGAGTTTTATTTCCCTGATCCTATGGCTTTGACTAATCTGTCAACAGGCAAGCACCTCTGTTCTAGTTTGCTAGCTGCCGGAATGCAACACACCAGAGACAGATTGACTTTTAATAAAAGGGGATTTATTTCATTAGTTCTTCAGAGGAAAGGCAGCAGCCAACTTGCATCTGAGGTTCTTTCTTATGCAGGAAGGCATAGGGTGATCTCTGCTGGTCTTCTCTCCAGGCCTCTGGGTTCCAACAACTTTCCTGGGGGTGATTCCTTTCTGCATCTCCAAAGGCCTGGGCTGAGCTGCGAGTGCTGAGATGAGGTATGCTGAGCTGCTTGGGTTGTGCTACGTTGAGCTCTCTCATTTAAGCACCAGCCAATTAAATCAAACATCATTCATTGCAGCAGGCATGCCTCCTAGCTGACTGCAGATGTAATCAGCAACAGATGAGGTTCATGTACCATTGGCTCATGTCCACAGCAATAGAACGAGGTGCCTTCACCTGGCCAAGTTGACAACTGAATCTCACTACCCAACCACCATGTATCCAAAATAGACATGTCTGGACCTGTATTCAATCCTAGTTTTCCTACTGGAAGCTTCAGTGGATTCTTCTTCATTTTGACTGGTTTTGCTGAAGAAAGCCTGGCCCCTTAATAATTATTGAAAGCATTATGCAATTGAACTATAGAGCCAAACCATAGACCCATAAAAGTTAGACTGGATCTTAGAATAATGCTGTCCAGTCGTGGCCCCTTTTCCACACCTACAACTTTCCTATTTTACAGTTGAGAAGCACTGAGGCAATCAGGTGAGAAGTTCATTTGCCACATGTACATAACAGGAGCCATATTTTATGAATGAAGATCTTGTTCCTTTACCTCAGATTTACTTGTCTATTTCAGGTTGTGTAGAGTCAGTATAATTTCCTTGAGGTAAGATTTTGGAGAGAGCAGGAATAATAAGGAATAGGGAGCAGCACGTAAGACTTTTTCTCTTAGTCTTAATTTAAAAGGTCTAGGGTTAGTCTGGTTTTGTATTCATTAGAACCTAGCCCGGTGCCTGGCACATAGTAGATGCTCAGTAAATGTTTTTATTGTTAGATGATAAAGATTATCAACTATTATCTCTGGTTAAGAGATGGATGCTGAATAATAAAGAATTTACAGGGTGAAAATATATCTAGATTATAAATACTTTGAGAAGGGAACAGCGAACGCAAAGTAATTTTTTGGAAATTATAAATAATCATGACTGTTATAACTATATTATTATCTTTCTTGAAAGATCTATATGTAAACTCAACGATCTCTATTTAAGAAAATGTAATAAATACAACAAAGCCGTAAGTATGACTATCAAAAGGCACAAAAGACAATAGGAAATAAAACTACTCATGCCCTTTTTTTTTTTTTTGATGTAAGAAGCATTAAACATTATTTAGAGAAGTATGACTTCAGGAGTAAGCATAAGGGACTAATTTTCAGAGCTGGCAAAAGTTCTAGGACTCATCCTGACCAGCACTTTGTTTTACAGAAGGTAATGCTAAGAGCCCAGAGAAGTGAAATAGCTTTTCCCAAGTCACACAATCAGTAAGTAGCAGAAAATTAGGTTTAGAAGCTGATTTATTTCTTACTTTTCCTCTTTCTGCACTTTAACCCAACCTACTTCAGAAACTTTCTTTACAAGGTAGAGGATTAAATTAAAAATATATATTAGGGTAAAGATCCACACCAAAAGGGAAATAGGAAGTTAACGAGTTTTATACACCAAGGGTTTTTTTTTTTTTATAAATTAAAATAAGAATATTAATATCTGCATCAGAACTTCCCTTCAAATTTCAATATCTTCTAAGCACCAGAGCTTCTCAGTATTAATAGAAAAAAAATTAGTGGCATGAAAACAAATCCTAAACTTAAAAAGGTGGGAATTTGTGGGCTAATTACAGATAATACTCACAATGGCATAAAATCAAGTTCTGTTTTATAAAAACTGAAGGAGCATAATGGCAGATCATTGGAAACGATAGAGTCAAAATACAGTTGTCCTGCAGAGGGCACAGGCTGACCAGGCAGCGAAGAGACAGTGCAGCTGTGGTGCAGTATGTAACCCTGGAAGGGGAGATCCTTTTAAATCATGCTGTCGGAGAACTGGAAAATACTGGTGGCAATTGGACAAGGAAAGATAGTGTCAGGCTTCAACAGGCAAACTTTCTGGCCTTTTCTAGGTAAATTCTCTGTGTTGCAAGCCCGTTTGAAGAAAGTTAGGCATTTTCTAAATAAAATTAAACATCAGTAGAGGCCGAGGAAAGTTCCTTGGGGAAGCATTTTCTCTGAGTTGTGATAAATAGAGTAAACCAGTAATGGAATTGTTAAACAGTACTTTGAGGCATTCAATTTATGAAAATTTGCACTGATGACATTCTAAGGTGAAGAATGGTAGCTAAACTAATTTCTGTTTAGGCACTAATGTGTTTATTCTGCTTATTTCAGATTAGAGATATTAAGCCTAATGGGTTTTTAAAGAAATAATTAAATAAGAGGGAACTGCGGGCACGGAAGAGAGAGAAAGAGTTGAGCAGAGATGGCAGATGGAGTGGACATGTTGAGGAATGTAGCTCCAGGCAAGAGAAAAGAAATTGAGGCATAGGACACCTGGGCTTTGGAAGTAGTTCTGGAGCTTGACATGAGATTATTGTGCCTTCGTGGGTAGACCAAGGGCTGACCTCAGTTATGTAACCCATGGATCTGGGACAGAGAAAATTGCTGCATTAGGAACAAGAGATGATCCTGAATTGAGTCCACTGGGGAAATGCAAATGCACTCTATTTCCAACTTGAGTGCTCATGTACTTGGGGTCCACGACAGATGAAGGTGCTTGAGAGGTGAGTAGTCAGAGCTTTGAATGCTTCAGTATGATCTTCCACATGAGGATATGGACCTTGGGCAACTGCTAGAACTTCTGCAAATAGGCAGACTGCTTCCAAGGGCATGTTCATGAAGTGTAGACTAAACACTGGCAACAAGCAGAGGAAGGGCAAGTGAGAAGGGACCAGGTCCACAGCAACAGCTCATCATCCCTGCACCTGCTTCTCCTCAACTGCCTCCTCCAGCACCAGTGTCATTGCCATGAAAGTCTAAAAGAGGGGGGAGACCACTTGGGGTTGAGAATGGATGGGCCATGGAGCTGGTGAGAAGTTGTTAGTGATTTGACTTGGGCAACGAGTCTTCATTTCCTCATATGCAAGATGGGATTCATTCATCTATCTTTGCATTCAATAAAGATTTATTAAAGTCATATTATGTACCAGGCTCTATGATAGATGCGGAGAATAGAGCAGTGAAAAAAATGATGTAATCCCTGCACTTATGTCATTTATAGTACGGTGAAGGTAGATAGTAAATAACCAGATAAATCACTATAATTAGAAAACACAGGTGAACCTGGGTGGGGGTGGGTAGGTGAGTATGTCTGATAACTTTTCTTTAGCTAAATCCAGTTGGGAAGTTGTGAGGATTGGGGACCTGGGGTCTCTCTGGGTAGGACTGCTCTTTAAGAGCTGTAGGCTGTCCAGTGTACAAGGAGACCTGGGGTGAGGGTGTGGGAGCAGGTGAGTTTTAACCTGGACAGGTTCTGTCCAGTCGCATCGAGTTTGAGAGACTGGATCCCCATCTTGGCATATGTGTTAGGAGTTACTGATCCTTCTTCAGTCAGACTTCATTGTAAATATTCTTTATATTCCCTGGCTGGTCATATGGTGGACAGTATTCAGGGAACAACTGAAAGAGATTTAATTGACTGACAAATGTACGTGCTGTATAGCCAAGCTTTATGGTCTCCGTCTTCATGATTTTCAAACTGTCCTACCTTTACGTTCTTTGTTACACATAATAGAATTGGGGGGTGCTAGGGCTGGAATAGGTTTAGCATCAGCTCTTCTTAGCACTTAGTTTTATAAAGATAGAAACTGAGACTCAGAGAAAATCAATGCCTTGCCATTTGTTATAAGGCTATTATGCAATAGAGATGATTTTGAACCTGGGTCTCCAAAGATGATTTGGAACTTGGGTCTCCCTTTTTACTTTCTACTCTGCCATTTCTTTTCCTTTTACATATCTGAGAGAGCTAGAGAACGGGAAGTTCAAGCAAACATGAAGCTAATTCAGAAATCATTTCCAATAAAATCTGTCAGAAATAAAATAACTCTGGCAATAGAGGGTAAGCCCAGAGCTAAGCAAAAGAAGCATACATTTCTCTGTAACACTGACAAATAAACATCACACTTTAAGTTTGTCTAAATTAAATACAATATCAGTCCATTTTTAGCACTTTCCCTCCCCTCCCCTCTGCCCACCTTTGGATTGGATGAGAACTCCTGAGCTTATTCAGTTCAGGGGAAAAGAAGACGGGGCCTCTTCTCAGCCCTTGTTTGGAAAAGCATTCGAAGGTGGCAGGCTGTGACAGCAGCTTTACTATCCCCCTCCCCAGCCACATAACTCAGTCATTCTCTAGCCAAGCTCCATATGGGGATGTGCCCCCAGGCCACCCTGATTCCTCAGAAGGACTGTACAAACGGTGTGCCGCATACAACCCTCATCCCTTCCGCAGTCTTGGGCAACTCCGTCTCCAGGTATTGGGGTAATTTTTCTATCACCCCCATTCTCCAGATCCGATACAGGCTATTCATTTTGTTGGCCTATAACCTATTAAAGCATAGAGGTTGTCTGCAGGATGGACTACCTGTGTCCCCAAATTCTCTTTACTTACTTTAAATCACCCATGTGCAAAAAAGCAGTTTACTGCCCTAAGGGGTAAGAAGAGCCTAGATGTTTAAAAGCTTGATCTTCTCTCCTTTCTGGGCTTGGGACCCAGAGCAGGAGAGAAAGTTGACTTCAGCAATGATTGCTAGAAAATTTGGAGTTGCTAAAATCAAAACCACAAGGTATTAAAAATTAAATGACGTTGATTAAATCTGTTCTATTACCCAAGTATAGTAACTTAGAATGCTTTAGACCTGTCCTAACGACCTGTTTTAGGAGTGACCTTTCTAACTCTCAGCTTCTGTTTCCTCATAGCCTCGTCCTTGGCTCTCTTCTTGATCTGCGCCAGCACTTCTTGAAGTTGAACATGTGTATAAATAGTCTGGGGATCTTGTAAAAATACAAATTCTGATTCACTAAGTCTGGAACCGAGCCTGAGAGTGTATTTCTAACTGGTCCCAGGGGTGCCAAGGCTGCAGGTCCTCCAACCACACACAGTACTGGGTGTTTGCACGTCTCCCAGAGAGGTTGTATCTCCTCTTCATTTATAATATATTTTCATGTAATTATTTTGGTTTCTCTTGCGTGTTTATTGTCTCTGTGCAGCTGGTTTCTATGTGTTCATCTTCAGCTTTGATTTCCTTCTCAAGCTTGAGACCTGCGTATTCAAATACTTTCTGGATATCTTGTTTCAGATTCTACAAGCATCTGAACAGAGAAACTGTAAAACTTTAACCACCATTTTATAAAAATCCCTTCTTGGCAAATCCCATTTCCACTAAAGACAGCAAAAACTGGAATTTCAGAGTTGGTAAGGACAGAAGAGATTGTCTATTACAGCTTTCTCCATTTGTGGACAAAGAGGCTAAGAATGAATGCAGTGAAGTGGTTTTCCCACATTATAAAGTGAGGTGGCAGAGGGAGAGAATGAACTAGGCTTTGTCAGGAACTTTCCCATTAGAGGAGAGCTAGTCTTTCCAGCTATCTAGCTTGGAAATCATAGTATCAATTTTGATTACTCCCTCTTAATCTCTATGGGCCATTGGGCATAAAACTTTCAATTCTACCTCTGAAAAGTATTTCTCGAATGCCTTCAGTAATCTGTGTCATTGCCTGTGAGGAGGAGACATTTTCTTCATTTACACTCCTTCCTTCTCAATCCTACACAGACTAGTCAGTGTTTCTGTTCTAAAATAGACCTCGCTTTGCTTGGCAAATCTTCTCTAACCCCATCACCCATCACATTCACCCATTCATCTTCAAATTTCAGTTTCACCAGGTAAACTAAAATTTTATCAAACATTCCCACTTGCATGTCTTTGTATCTTTTTGAAGCAGAAGTGTCCTCAGGCTTTTATTTTATGTCCTAGCTTAAAGACTGCCTCCTCTGTGAAGTGTTTCCTTATTTTACAGTAAAATTAATCACTTCTTCCTTGGAGATCCTGTAACCTTGGTTTAAGCCTTACTCTGGGCACATTTAACTTGCAGTTAGGTATATGGGAATATGGATTTTTTCACATTCTATTTTCAAGTTCCTTAAAGTACAGGCCTGTGCATCTTGGTATCCATTGTCAAAACACAATCCTTGTTATTGATAGATTCCCTGTAAACATTTGCTGAAATAAATTGGATAAATAAATTCCTTGCTTAGATAATGCATCTTCCTGAAGCTGCTATTTTTAAAAAAATTTTTGTTTTGAAATAATTTCAGACTTACAAGACAATTACAAAAATAATGCAAATCCCACACAGAGGATCCCCAACCTCCAGATACCAAGACACATCAATTTTAACATTTTGCTACCAAATGGAATATTATCTCTGATAGCATATTATCTCATATCAGAGAGATGATACACTACTTGTCCTTTTGTTTCTGGCTTATTACACTGCACATGATGTCTTCAAGGCTCATCCATGTTGTTGCATGTATCAGCATTTAATTTCTTTTCGTGGTCGAATAATATTCAGTTGTTTGTATATTTCACATTTGGTTTATTTGCTTTCACCAATTGGTTATTGTGAATAATGCTGCTATGAACCATGGTGTACAAATTTCTGTTCAGGTTCCTGCTTTCAATTATTTTGAGTACATACCTAGACGTGGGATTGCTGGGTCATATGGTAATTCTATACTTAACTCTCTTAGAAACTGTCAAAGGAGGCTGTACTATTTTACATGTCCACCAACAATATCTCCATATCCTCTCCAAGACTTGTTATTTTTCTTTTTTTTTTCCAGTAGTAGCCATTTTAGTGGGTGTGAAATTGTATTCATTGTAGTTTTGATTTGTATTTCCCTTACAGCTAATGAAGTGAACATCTCTTCATGTACTTTTGAGCTATCTGTATTTCTCTTCAGAGAAGTGCCTATTCATATCTTTAGCCCATTTTATAATTGGGTTGTTTGTTCTTTTGTTGCTGAGTTGCATGATTTCTTTGCGTATGCAGGATATCAAACCTTTGTCCGATATGTGATTTCCAAATATTTTCTCCCATTGAGTTGGCTGCCTTTTCAGCTTTTTGACAAAGTCTTTTGAAGTGCAGAAGCATTTGATTTTTAGGAGTTCCCATTTATCTATTTTTTTCTTTTGTTGCTTGTGCTTTGGCTGTAAAGTTTAGGAAGCTACCAACTGTTACTAGATCTTGAAGATGTTTCCCTATATTTTATTCTAGAAGCTCTATGGTGCTAGTTCTTATATTTAGATGTTTGATTCACTTTGAGTTAATTTTTGTATAGGGTGAAAGATAGGAGTCCTCTTTCATTCTTTTGGCTACTGATATCCAGTTCTTTCATGACCATTTATTGAAAAGAACACTTTGTACCGGTTCAGAGGATTTGGGTGCCTTGTCAAAAATCAGTTGATCATAAATTTGGTGGTCTATTTCTACACTCTTGATTTGATTCCATTGGTCAATGCTTCTATCTTTGTGCTACTACCATGCTGTTTTGACAACTGTGGCTTTATAATAGATTTCAATGTCAGATGTCATGTTTTAGATGGTAGCCGATAGAGAAATTAGAGAAACTGAGTCCGAGTTTAAAATTTTATTGTCCCGGGGCAAGGTTCCCGGGTCCGGGAGCTCAGTATGTGGGCCGGGGAAGTCACGCCCCGCCTAGGAGCTGCGGGGTTAGATATACGCTAGCTAGTGGGGGTGCTGATGATGCCTACGGGGACTCCTGTGGTAGGTTAGGAGTTTCGCGTGCTTAAGGGCCGGGGCATAGCTACGGCTGTGTGCAGTGGGGGTCCTTTGTTTGTCAGGGCAAGTCCTGATTGGCTGAGTTTAAACAGCTGTATACCCGGATGTTCACGGTTTTAGTTCGGGTGGGGGCCTTCCAGCCAGAGGCTACTGGGCCAGGCCTTTACAAGAGAGTGTTAATCCTCCCACTTCATTCTTTTTAAGGATGCTTTTAGCTATTTGGGGTATCTTTCCCTTCCAGATGAATTTGGTAACTAACTTTTCCAAGCCTTCAAAGTAGGTTGTTGGAATTTTGATTGGTACTATGTTGACTTGTTAGATCAATTTGGATAGAATTGACATCTTAACTATTTTTAGCCTTCTTTTCATGAGCAGGGAATGTCTTTCCACCTATTTAGATCTCCTTTGATTTCTTTTAGCAATGTTATGTAGTTTTCTGTGTACAAGTCCTTTATGTCCCTAGTTAAGTTCATTCCTAAGTACTTGATTCTTTTAGTTGCTATTTTGAATGGAATTTTTTCTTTAACTGACTCCTCAGTTCAGTCATTGCTTGTGTGTAGAAATGTTACTCATTTTTGCACATTAATTTTATATCCCGCCACCTTGCTGAATTTGTAACTTTGCTGTAGATTTCTCAGGATCTTCCAAGTATGGTATCATGCCATCTGCAAATAATGAAAGTTTCACTTCTTTTCCAATTTGGATCATTTTATTTCTTTGTCCTGCCTAATTGCTCTAGCTAGAACTTCAGGCACAACATTGAAGAATAGTGGTAACAGGGCATCCCCGTCTCGTTCCTGATCTTATGGGGGAAAGCTTTCAGTCTCTTTCCAGTGAGTGTGATGCTGGCTATAGGTTTTTCATGTATTTCCTTTATAATATTGAAGTAGTTACCTTTGATTCCTATCTTATTGAGTGTTTTTATCAGAAAAAGATGTTGAATTTTATCAAATGTTTTTTCAGCATCAGTCTGAGATGATCATGTGATTTCTCCCTTTCAATTTGTTAACGTGCTTTAATACATTAATTGGTTTTCTTGTGTTGACCCATCCTTGCATTCCTGGTATAAAACCCACTTGGTCATGGTGTATAATTCTTTTAATGTCTTATTGGATTTTATTTGCTAATTTTTTTTGAGAATTGTTGCATCTATGTTGATTAGGGATATTGGCCTGTAGTTTTCTTTTCTTATATCATCTTTACTTGATTTTGGTATTAAAATGATAGCAGCTTCATAAAATGAGTTAGGTAGAATCACATTTTCCTCAAGTTTTTTGAAAAGTTTGAACAGGATTAGAGTTAGCTCTTTTTGGAATGTTTGGTAAAATTCCCCCATGAAGCCATCTGGCCCTGGGCTTTTCCTTGTAGGAAGATTTTTGATGACTGATTGAATCTCTGTACTTGTGACTGGTTTGTTGAGATCTTCTGTTTCTTCCTGAGTCAGTGTAGCTTGTTTATGTGTTTCCAGGAATTTGTCCATTTCATCTAAGTTGTTGTCAACACTTTTGAAAGGTTGTATGGACCCTAGAAAAGCCATGTTTTAATCAAAATTCCATTTCATAAAAGGAGAATAATCCCTATTCAATACTGTATGTTTGAAACTGTAATCATATCATCTCCCTGGATGATGTGATTTAGTCAAGAGTGGTTGGTAAGCTGGATTAGCTGAAGACGACATGTCTTCACCCATTTGGGTGGGTCTTGATAAGTTTCTGGAGTCTTATAAAAGAGGAAACATTTTGGAGAATGAAAGAAATTTGGAGAGAGTAGAGAATGCTGCAGGACCATGAAGCAGAGAGTCCACGAGCCAGTGACCTTTGGAGATGAAGAAGGAAAATGCCTCCCGGGGAGCTTCATGAAACCGGAAGCCAGGAGAGAAAGCTAGCAGATGATGCCATGTTTGCCATGTGCCCTTCCAGCTGAGAGAGAAGCCCTGTATTTGCCATGTGCCTTCTCACTTGAGAGAGAAACTCTGAACTTCATTGGCCTTCTTGAACCAAAGTATCTTTCCCTGGATGCCTTAGAGTGGACATTTCTATAGACTTGTTTTAATTAGAACATTTTCTCGGCCTTATAACTGTAAACTAGCAACTCATTAAATTCCCCCTTTTAAAAGCCATTCCATTTCTGTTATATTGCATTCTGGCAGCTAGCAAACTAGAACAGTTATCTAGTTTGTTGGCATATAGTTGTCCGTTGTATCCTCTTATGATTTCTTTTATTTCTTCAGGGTCTGAGTTACATGCCCCTTCTCATTTCTGATTTTGTTTATTTGTATCTTATCTCTTTTTTTTTCCTTTGTCAGTCTTGCTAGTGGCCCATCAATTTTATTGATTTTCTCAAAGAACCAACTTTTGGTTTTACTGATTCTTTCTGTTGTTCACCCATTCATTTATCTCTGCTTTAATCTTTACTTTCTTCTATTTGCTTTGGGCTTAGTTTGCTATTCTTACTCAAGTTCCTCCAATTGTGAAATAGGTCCTTGATTTTTGTTCTTTCTTGTTTTTTTAATATAAGCATTTAGGGCAATAAATTTCCCTCTCAGCACAGCCTCTTCCACATTCAATAAGTTCTGATAAGTTGCATTCTCATTTTCATTCGTCTCCAGATAGCTACTGATTTCTCAAGCAATTTCTTCTTTGGCCCACTGGTTGTTTAAGAGTGTGTTATTTAATCTCCATATACTTATGAATGTTCTCATTCTTTGGTGGTTATTGAGATCCAGCTTCATACCATTGTGATCAGAGAAAGTGTTTTGAATCATTTGAATATTTTAAAATTTATAAAGACTGTTTTGTACCCCAGCATATGATCTCTCCTGGAGAATGTTCCATGAGCACTAGAAAAGAATGTATATCCTGGTGTTTTGGGGTGCAATGACCTATATATGTCTATTAGGTCTAATTCATTTATCAAGTTGTTTAACTTCTCTGTTTCCATGTTGATCTTCTGTCTGGTTGCTCCTTCTATAGAGAAGAGTGTTGGATTGAAGTCTTCTACTATTATTGTTGAAACATCTATCACTCCCTTCAGTTTTGCCACTGTTTTTCTCATGTACTTGGGAGCTCCTTGATTGGGAGCATATGCATTTGTGATTGCTATATCTTCTTGGTGAATTGTCCCTTTAATTAATATATAATGTCCTTCTTTGTCTCTTCTGATGTCTTTACATTTAAAGTCTAATTTGTCCAATATTAGTATAGCTACTCCTGCTTCCTTTTGGTTACAACTTGTGTGGAAAATCTTTTTCCATCATTTCACTTTCAATGTATTTGTATCCTTGTGTCTAAGATAGTCTCTTGTAAGCAGCATATAGCTGGATTATATGTCTTAATCCATTCTGCCAGTCTGTGAGAGATCATATGCTGGGGTACAAAAAAGTCTGTGTCTTTTAATTGCTAAGCTTAGTCTGTTAACATTCAAAGTTATTACTGAAAAGGTGTTTTTTGAATCCATCATCTTATCTTTTTTATTTCATCAGAAATATATATCCTTTCCCTCTTTCTTTTTTTATCCTTTAAGTTACCCTTACTGGTACTCTTCAATTCTATACCTTTCTATAGACTTCCCTCTCCTGTCTTTTTTTTTTTCCAACTGGCAGAACTCCCTTTAGTATTTCTTGTGTGGCCGGTCTCTTGTTGACAGATTCTTTCAGGACTTGTTTGTCTGTGAACATTTTAATCTCATCATCAGTTTTTTTTTCGAATGGGTAGGCACCAGGAATTGAACCTGGTTCTCCAGCATGGCAGGCAAGAACGTACCACTAAGCCATTGTGGCCCACCCTCTCCCTCAGTTTTGTAGGATAATTTGGCTGGGTACAGAATTCTTGGCTGGAAGTCTTTCTCTTTCAGGGTCTTGAATATATCATTCCACTGCCTTGTCACCTCCAAGGTGCCAGTTGAGTAATCTGAATTCAGTCTTATGTGGTTTCCCTTTTATATAATAGATTGTTTTTCTCTTGCTGCTTTCAAGATTTTCTGCTTCTCTTCAACATTTGACAGACTGAGTAGTATGTGCCTTGGGGGAGGCCTATTTAGATTTATTCTGTTTGGAGTTCGTTTGGGCTTTTTTGACTTGTATATTTATATCCTTTATAACTGTTGGGAAGTTTCCCTCTATTATATCCTCAACTAATATTCCTAGTCCTTTACTCCTCTCTTCTCTTTCTGGGACACAAATGATTCTTACATTTGTGCACTTTGTTTTGTCTATCATTTCCCTGAGATCCAATTCAATTTTTTCCATCTTTTTTGCCATTTTCTGTTTTGAGTATTTGAATTCATTTATCCTGTCCTCTATATCACTTTGCTTAGTCTTTCTTCTGTCTCTTCACATCTGGTGTTGTGTGCCTCTAGTATGTTTTTTATTTGGTCAATAGAGTCTTTGATCTCTGTGATATCTGCTATTTTTCTATTTATTCTTTCAAATTCCTCTTCATGCTCTTCTGCCCTCTTGATCTCCTTTATGTCATTCACCATCCCACCTATTTTATTAAGTAGAGTTAAATGAACATCTTTGATTAGTTGTTCCAACATCTGTGTCTCCTCTGGTGTCTTAATTTGGTCATTAGGCACAGGGCTTTATCTGTCTACATTATGATATGCTGAGTGATCTTCTGTTGTTTTCATCATATGTAAATATCTTGATTTACTTTGGGAGTTGATTTCCTTCAGTAGTCTAAAGCCTTGTGTTGCGAGGTAGGTGTGTAATAGGATGCAGGGTATGGGGTGGGGCACAACAGTGCAGTGATGCATTGTAGCACAGGTATAGGCACAGGCTGGGATGTTATGCTGATGCTTGTGAACGTGGGCACCCAGTGGCCAGAGACAATGAAGCTGTGTGGGTGCATGGGTCTGGGGGGTGTAATCCTGGTGTGCACTGGTGTAGGGTGTGGGGTCCTTTGTGTGCATGCGTAGAGCTATGGCAGCAGTCAGCATTATGTCTTTGTGGCCTGGGGGTAGATGTGATCCAGCTGCACAGGTCAGTACTTTCTCAGAGCTGGGAAACATGGCAGAGGGTTGTGCACATGTGTGGGTCTAGGAGTGCTGTAAACTGACATTCCCAGAGCTGAAGGACGAGATTAGGGTGTGTGGGTGGGTCTCAGAATGCTGTAAACTGATGCACAGAGCTCAGGGGTGGGGTGCAGGGTGAGGCTGGGCAACACTATGGGTGGGAAGGGTGGGCGGGGGGTCCCCCGGGGCAGGCCTAGCCTGGGTGTGAATCTGCAGTATTTCTGTGCTGGCAACAGCCTGCAGGGAGCAGGGAGGGGGAAGTACTGCTCTGGAGGGGTACAGGAGAGGTGGGTTGGGCTGTATTTGGGGTGGGGGTGTAGGGGTGGGGCGGGTACTCCTGCTGGGGTTGGTGGGGTAGGGGCACTTGGAGCACGGGGAGTGGGGGGGCGAGTGATGGGGTTCAGGTGCGTTGGGTGCTGGGTGAGTTGTGGGAGCTGGTGAAGGTACTGTGGGTCCTGGGCTTCTGTGTTAGGCTCCAACTTTCTGCCTCTCAGTTCCTCAGCCTCTGCAACGAGAGCCACCCTATGTGGTGTAGAAGGCTCTCCCAGGTCTGCTGTACTCTTGAATCACCATCTCAGTCTCCCTCCCATACTTTCTCTAACTTTTCCTTGGAGCAGGACTGAATTCAATCTACCCTATTTGGGGTATCATCTTCCAGGAATTCCCTCTGGTTGTCTTTTTATTGTTATATTGTAAAAATTATTTATATATTCTGAGTAATAAACCCCCCTATTTTTAAATGCATTCTTCCTTTTTGGGGGTGGTGCATGGTCTGGGAATCAAACCTGGGTCTCCTGCATGAAAGGTAGTTATTCTAACCACTGAATTACCCGTGCACCCTAATATATTCTACCATTCCTAAGCTTGTTCTTTCACCATCTAGATAATCTCTCTCTCTCTCTTTTTTTTGTTGGCATGGTCAGGCTCTGGGAATTGAACTTAGGTCTCAGGCATGCAGACAAGAATTCTGCCCCTGAGCCACTGTTGCACCACCTTTGATAATTTCTTTTGTACAAGAGTTTTTATTTTCATGAAGTCCCATTTATCTATTTTTGTTTTTGCTGCTTATGCTTTTGATGTAAAAGTCTAAAATACCCTTGCTTAACACAAGGTCCTGAAGATGTTTCTGTATGTTTTATTAGAGGACTTTTATAGTTTTTTCTTATTAGAGAACTTGTACAGAAAAATCATGTAGAAAATAGAGTTCCCATATACATCTCTTTGCACATGCAGTTGTCCTTAACATTTTGCATTATTGTAATATCTTGTTACAGTAGGTGAAACATTATATTATAATTATACTAATAAATATAGTCCATAGTTTACATGAGGGTTCAGTTTGTGTTGTACAGTCCCATAATTTAAAAAATTTATTCTAGTAACATATATAAGTGCTAAACATTTCTCCTTAACCACATTCAAATGTATAATTCACTGGTGTTAATTACATTCACAATGTAGTTCTCCCATCACCACCATCCATTACTAGTGTTCATAGTGGCACTATGGTACAGCATTTCTGTTTGGGATGATTCATATTATCGTTATGAATATTGGTGTGCCAATATCTGTTCAAGGTCCAGCTTTCAATTCTTTTGTGTCTGAATGTAGAAGTGGGGTTGTTGGGTAACATGGTAATAATTTACTTAAGTTTTTGAGGAATTATCATACTGTATTTCACAGTAGTTGCACCATTTTACATTTCCATCAAAATGAATGTTTCTATTCTCTAACATTTATTTTCCATTTTTTTAAAATAGTAGCAATTCAGGCCACAATGGTTCAGGAGGCAGAGTTCTTGCCTGCCATGCCAGAGACCTGGGTTCAGTTCCTGGTGCCTGCCCATGCAAAAAAAAAAAAAGGTAGCAATTCTAGTGGGTATGAAATGGTACCTATTGGGTTTTGATTTGCATTTTGTTATTGGCTAATGATATTGAGCATCTTTCTATATGATTATTTGCCATTTGAATGTTGTGTTTGTTTGCTAATGCTGCTGGAATGCAATATATTAGAAATGGATTGGCTTTTATAAAGGGGATTTATTAAGTTACAAGTTTACAGTTCTAAGGCCGTAAAAAAATGTCCAAACAAGGCATCCAGAGAAAGACACTTAAGAAAGGCCTATAGTGTCTTGAACACCTCTGTCAGCTGGGAAGGCACGTGGTTGTCCAAAATGGTTCCCTCTTAAAGGACTCTAGTAAGTGGATTAGGACCCAATTTGAATGGGTGGAGACACGTCTCCATGGAAACCACCTAATCAAAAGGTTCCACCCACAACTGGGTGGGTCACATCTCCATGAAAACAACTTAATCAGAAAGATCCCACCCAACAATAGGTCTGCCCCTCAAGATTGGATTGGAAAAAGAACATGACTTTTGCCTCAAACATTTGGAGAAATGTCTTTTGCCCATTTTTTAATTGGGTTGTTTTTCTTTTTGTTGTAGAGTTTCTTTATATATTCTAGATACTAAAACCTTATCAGATATGTAGTGTGATGATTAGGTTTATGTGTCAACTTGGCCAGGTAATGGTGTCCAGTTGTCTGGTCAAGCAAGCCCTGGCCTGTTACCGCAAGGACATTTCATGGACTTTGTTCTAGTTTGCTAGCTGCCGGAATGCAATATACCAGAAACGGAATGGCTTTTAAAAGAGGTGATTTAATGAGTTGCTAGTTTACAGTTCTAAGGCTGAGAAAATGTCCCAATTACAACAAGTCTATAGTAATGTCCAATCAAAGGCATCCAGGGAAAGATACCTTGGTTCAAGAAGGCCGATGAAGTTCAGGGTTTCTCTCTCAAGTGAGATGGCACATGGCAAACACAGTCAGGGCTTCTCTCTCAGCTGGAAGGGCACATGGCAAATACGGCCATGTGCTAGCTTTCTCTCCTGGCTTCCTATTTCCTGAAGCTCCCCGGGAGGCATTTTCCTTCTTCATCTCCAAAGGTCACTGGCTGGTGAACTCTCTGCTTCGTGGTGCTGCAGCATTCTCTGCCCTCTCTGAGTCTCTCATTCTCCAAAATGTTTCCTCTTTTATAGGACTTCAGAAACTAATCAAGACCCACTCAAATGGGTGGAGACATGTCATCCCCTAATCCAGTTTAGCAACCATTCTTAACTAAATCACATCAACCAGGGAGATGATCTCATTACAGTTTCAAACATACAGTATTGAATAGAGATTATTCTACCTTTACAAAATGGGATTTATATTAAAACATGGCTTTCTTAGGGGGCATATATCCTTTCAAACCAGCACAGACTTAAATCATCTGTAAGTTGATTGCATCTATGGTTGATTACATCTACAATCAACTAAGGAGAGTGTCTTCAGCAACGAGAGACATTTAAACAGTCAGTTGAAGGCTTTAAAAGACGTGTCCATTTCAGCAGTCAGAAGAGATAATTTTCACCTTTACTTCAGCCAGCCAGCTCTTTTGGGGAATTCACCAAAAAACTTCATCGGAGCTGCCAGATTGCAGCCTGACCTAAGGAATTGGGACTTGTGTGTACTCACAGTTGTGTGAGACAGTGATAAAATCTCATAATTATAGATATCTCCTGTCGGTTCTGTTTCCCTAGAGAACCCTAATATATGTGGTCTCCAAATATTTTCTCACATTCTGTAAGTTATTTTTTCTTTCATAATGAAGTTGTTTGCATGAAAGCTGTTACTTTGATGAAGTCCTATTAATCTTTTATTTCTATTGTTGCTCATGCATTTGGTGCAGTCTAAGAAATACTTGCTTAACACAAGGTCCTGAAGATGCTTCCCCCTGCTTTTTTTCTAGGAGTTTTGTTTTTTATTTTTAGGTCTTTGATCCATTTTGAATTAGTTTTTGTATATGGTGTAAGGTGGTGGTCCACCCTCATTCTATGTACATGGATATCGTTTTCCCAGCACCGATCGTTGAAGAGACTATTCTTTCTTCATTGAGCGGATTTGGCAACCTTGTCAAGAATCAATTGGTGAATGATATGCCAAGCCCCAACTGACAGTATTCCTATAAACACTAAAGAATAACCAGGGCTCTATCTGAGGCTATATACAATTTTTACTCACTAAATTCATTTTTCAGAAACCTATAATCTCTAGATGGTTCCTTGGTCAGATAAACCCTGAAACCCAGAGGTACCAGTCTCTCCAAGAGCATCAACCAGTTGCTCCCTCTACTGCATAATTTCAACACTCTTTTTCAACATGAAGTTAGAATGGTCATTGTCCAAATATCCCTAAAGAGTGGGAGAAAGATCAAAGGAGAAGGAGGCATTGTTTCAGAGAAGATAGGATTTAACAAATGAGTATGACTACTGAATCATCATATTGATATTTCTTTTTAGTCTCTAGTGTCTTAGGGCAGCTAAAAGGAAACACCTGATGTATTAGTTAGGGTTCTCTAGAGAAACAGAATCAACAGGGAACACTTGCAAATATAAAATTTATAAAAGTGTCTCACGTGACCGTAGGAACGCAGAGTCCAAAATCCGCAGGGCAGGCTGCGAAGCTGATGACTCCAATGGATGGCCTGGATGAATTCCACAGGAGAGGCTCGCCAGCCAAAGCAGGAATGCAACTTATCTCCTCTGAGTCCTCCTTAAAAGGCTTCCCATGATTGCATTTAGCATCACTAATTGCAGAAGACACTCCCCTTTGGCTGATCACAAATGGAATCAGCTGTGGATGTAGCTAACGTGATCATAACCTAATCCTATGAAATGTCCTCATTGCAACAGACAGGCCAGTGCTTACCCAATCAGACGAACAGGTACCACAACATGGCCAAGTTGACACCTGTCCCTAACCATGACAGTCCACCCCTTGTCAACTTGGCACCTATACCTTAGATTTCCAAATGAAAACAAAAATAAGCACACATTTTTTCTTTTACCTGACAATACTCAACTGTCCTGCATATAACTGGAAACACATTAAATCTCTCCAGAATAGGGTGCAAATCCTTGGACAACATTCATTCTTAAACTTGATATCTTACAACTTAAATAGTATAACACAAACAAAACAGCATTACAGTCCTCGTTTCTGTAACTGATCACGTGGTCGAAGTTCATATTTATCACTACCTTCTTCCACTACCCATTCCATGTTCCCTTTCCCCTCAGCAAGCACTTCAGCTGGCCGTGGTTCTTTGCCTGGTGGGGTGACCCAAACCTTCATTCCTGAAGTCTCAGAGCCATTAGTGGTCCTGCCTGGATTGTGTTGTTGCAGTTTTCCATTGATTTTAATCACAGGGCATGGTAGTACTAATAGACGCCCCAGGGGATCTCCTATATTCCAAGAAAACTCTTCTTTACCTCCATTATGTAGTTGCAGTCCTACTTCCTTCTGATAGTCAGGGTCAATTACCCCAGACAATAATGTAATTCCCTTCTTGGTGTGTTGATCCAGAGGCATAAGTAGCCCAAAGTGGCCAGGTGGCAATCTTAACTTCCAGTTCAGTGGTATCACTGTTGTTTCTCCTGGAGAAAGCACACCCCGTTTTGGAACTAAAACCTGTAGACCAGCAGAACTCAGGGTAGCAGGGACAGGAAGCAAAAATTTTCCCAGTGGATCACTAGGAGTAATAGTGAGTGGCACCACACCCATTTCCACCCCTTGGTTCCTGGACCCATGGATCCTGGCTATGGGAGAAACAGCACCATACAGTGGACGCTGATTCAGAGCATACACAGCTTCCTGGAGAACATTACCCCAGCCTTTCAAGTTTTTGCCACCTAGTTGGCACCGTAATTGAGTTTTCAAAAGGCCATTCCACCGTTCTATCAATCCAGCTGCTTCTGGATGATGGGGAACATGGTAAGACCAGAGAATTCCATGAGCATGTGCCCATTCCCGCACTTCATTTACTGTGAAGTGTGTTCCTTGATCCGAAGCAATGCTATGTGGAATACCATGGCGATGGATAAGGCATTCTGTAAGCCCACGGATAGTAGTTTTGGCAGAAGCATTGCGTGCAGGGAAAGCAAACCCATATCCAGAGTATGTGTCTATTCCAGTTAGAACAAATCGCTGCCCCTTCCATGAAGGGAGTGGTCCAATGTAATCAACCTGCCACCATGTAGCTGGCTGGTCACCTCGGGGAATGGTGCCATATCGGGGGCTGAGTGTGGGTCTCTGCTGCTGGCAGATTGGGCACTCAGCAGTGGCTGTAGCCAGGTCAGCCTTGGTGAGTGGAAGTCCATGCTGCTGAGCCCATGCATAACCTCCATCCCTACCACCATGACCACTTTGTTCATGAGCCCATTGGGCAATAACAGGAGTTGCTGGGGAAACAGGCTGACTGGTATCCATAGAACGGGTCATCTTATCCACTTGATTATTAAAATCTTCCTCTGCTGAAGTCACCCTCTGGTGTGCATTCACATGGGACACAAATATCTTCATGTTTTTAGCCCACTCAGAAAGGTCTATCCACATACTTCTTCCCCAGACCTCTTTGTCACCAATTTTCCAATTATGGTCTTTCCAAGTCCCTGACCATCCAGCCAAACCATTAGCAACAGCCCATGAGTCAGTATACAAACGCACCTCTGGCCAGTTTTCCTTCCAAGCAAAATGAACAACCAGGTGCACTGCTCGAAGTTCTGCCCACTGGGAGGATTTCCCCTCACCACTATCCTTTAAAGACACCCCAGAAAGGGGTTGTAATGCTGCAGCTGTCCACTTTCGGGTGGTACCTGCATATCGTGCTGAACCATCTGTAAACCAGGCCCGAGTTTTCTCTTCCTCAGTCAATTCACTGTAAGGAACTCCCCAAGAGGCCATAGCTCTGGTCTGGGAAAGAGAAGGTAATGTGGCAGCAGGAGTGGAAACCATGGGCATCTGTGCCACTTCTTCATGTAACTTACTTGTGCCTTCAGGACCTGCTCTGGCTCTATCTCGTATATACCATTTCCACTTTACAATAGAGTGCTGCTGTGCACGCCCAACTTTATGGCTTGGTGGATCAGACAACACCCAACTCATGATAGGCAACTCAGGTCTCATGGTAACTTGGTGGCCCATGGTTAAGCGTTCAGTCTCTACTAAGGCCCAGTAGCAGGCCAAAAGCTGTTTCTCAAAAGGAGAGTAGTTATCTGCAGCAGATGGTAAGGCTTTGCTCCAAAATCCTAAGGGTCTGCGTTGTGATTCTCCTACTGGGGCCTGCCAAAGGCTCCAGACAGCATCTCTATTTGCCACTGACACTTCCAGCACCATTGGATCTGCTGGATCATATGGCCCAAGTGGCAGAGCAGCTTGCACAGCAGCCTGGACCTGTCGCAGAGCCTCCTCTTGTTCAGGTCCCCACTCAAAATTGGCAGCTTTTCTGGTCACTCGATAAATGGGCCGGAGTAGCACACCCAAATGAGGAATATGTTGTCGCCAAAATCCAAAAAGACCAACTAGGCGTTGTGCCTCTTTTTTGGTTGTGGGAGGGGCCAGATGCAGCAATTTATCCTTCACCTTAGAAGGGATATCTCGACAAGCCCCACACCACTGGACACCTAGAAATTTTACTGAGGTGGAAGGCCCCTGTATTTTTGTTGGATTTATCTCCCATCCTCTGACACGCAAATGCCTTACCAGTAAATCTAGAGTAGTTGCTACTTCTTGTTCACTAGGTCCAATCAACATGATATCATCAATATAATGGACCAGTGTGATGTCTTGTGGGAGGCAGAAACGATCAAGGTCTCTGCGAACAAGATTATGACATAGGGCTGGAGAGTTGATATACCCCTGAGGTAGGACAGTGAAAGTATATTGCTGACCTTGCCAGCTGAAAGCAAACTGTTTCTGGTGGTCCTTACTAATAGCTATTGAGAAAAAAGCATTTGCCAGATCAATAGCTGCATACCAGGTACCAGGGGATGTATTGATTTGCTCAAGCAATGATACTACATCTGGAACAGCAGCTGCAATTGGAGTTACCACCTGGTTGAGTTTACGATAATCCACTGTCATTCTCCAAGACCCATCTGTTTTCTGCACAGGCCAAATAGGAGAGTTGAACGGGGATGTGGTGGGAATCACCACCCCTGCATCTTTCAAGTCCTTAAGAGTGGCAGTAATCTCTGCAATCCCTCCAGGAATACGGTATTGCTTTTGATTTACTATTTTGCTTGGTAGGGGCAGTTCTAGTGGCTTCCACTTGGCCTTTCCCACCATAATAGCCCTCACTGCACGAGTTAGAGAACCAACGTGGGGATTCTGCCAGTTGCTCAGTATGCCTATGCCAATTATACATTCCGGAACTGGGGAAATAACTACAGGATGGGTCCGGGGGCCCACTGGACCCACTGTGAGACGGACCTGAGCTAAAACTCCATTGATCACCTGGCCTCCATAAGCCCCCACTCTGACTGGTGGTCCAGAGTGATGTTTTGGGTCCCCTGGAATTAATGTCACTTCTGAACCAGTGTCTAATAATCCCCGAAATATCTGATCATTTCCTTTTCCCCAGTGCACAGTTACCCTGGTAAAAGGCCGTCGGTCTCCTTGAGGAAGACTTAGAGGAAGGTCAACAGTATAAATTTGTGGCAGTGTAACAGGTTTCTTCCCCATAGGGACCTGGCCTCCCCTTCATTCAAGGGGCTCAGGGTCTGTAAACTGTTTCAAGTCTGGAAATTGATTAAGGGGCCGTGATTCTGTGTTTTTGTAATTCAGGTTAGACTTCTGTTCCCTTGACCTAGAACTCTTTTGTTTATACAGCTCCAACAAGAATTTAGTAGACTGCCCTTCTATTGTATTTCTAGGCACCCCATGATTTACTAGCCAATGCCACAAATCTCTGCGTGTCATATAATTTTGATGCCTCCTTTGAGTTTGTTGTCTATTATAATACCCACGTCTACCCTGTCTTTGGTGATTAAGTGCTGCCACCTGGCTTCTGCCAACTCGGGATCCTGTCATCCCCATTGTGTTTAAGGATTCCAGCTCAGTGACAGCAGTTCCTACAGTAATATCTGACCTACAGAGAATTGCAACCACAGAGCTCTTGAGGGATGATGGTGCTAGTCTCACAAACTTATTTCTCACTGTTCTGGTAAAAGGTGCATCTTCTGGACATTCCTGGGGTGTAAGAGCAGGCTTTGCATGATAAATCCACTCTAACATCCCAATCTCTCTAAGCCTCTGGATCCCCTCATCTACATTATACCAGGGCAGTTCTGGCATTTCAACCTCAGGTAATGTTGGCCACCTTTTGATCCATGTTTCAACCAACCACCCAAACAAGCTGTTAACACCTTTTCTAACTGCTCTAGCTATAACATTGAATGCAGAATCTCTGCTTAGTGGGCCCATATCAATAAATTCAGCCTGATCCAGCCTTATATTCCTCCCACCATTATCCCACACTCTTAAAATCCATTGCCACACATATTCCCCTGATTTCTGTCTATATAAATTGGAAAACTCACACAGTTCTTTTGGAGTATAACGTACCTCCTCATGTGTGATACTTTGTACCTCACCTTTAGGGGCCTGTTGGGACTTTAGTCTAGTTATAGGTCTAGAAGAAATGAGGGGTGGTGGGGGTGGGTCATGAAAAGAATTAGAAATATCTTCCAAGCCATTTGCTTCAGGGCTTTCATTTGCAGTTTCATCTGGTGAAACAGGATTAATAACTCTAGGGCTAATCCCTTCAGGAGGAGGTTGGGTGGCCAATTCCTCAAGGCAGGCTGAAGGTGGGGCGGCTATGTCCTCAGGGCAGACTATTACAGGGTTATCTAAAGAAGGCTCAGCATGGTCTAGGGTTTCAACCTCACCCCCAACATCATTATCAATCCATATGTCACCATCCCATTTTTCAGGGTCCCACTCCTTTCCAATCAATGCCCTCACTTTAACGGCAGACACCATGCAAGACTGAGATTTCAGTTTACGTTGTAAAGTTGCTACTCTAACAATAAGATTCTGAGTCTGATTTTCAGAGATCTCAAGTCTACGGCTACAGGAAATAAAATTTTCCTTGAGGATACTCATAGAAACCTCTACATCTTTCAGACGGCACTTAAGCTTCTTGTTTGAAGCCTTAAGCCCATCCCTTTCACCCTTTAATGCAGACAGTGTATCTAACAACAACCAACCAACATCTCTATAACTCTTATTTCTACAAAACTCTGTAAAGGTGTCAAGAACATTATCCCCCAGAGTCTGGCTTCGTACAAGCGAAGCATTAGGAGAATCGAATGATGATATTTTGACTATCTCCTTTGCCAACTCAGTCCATGGATTGGGAGTGTCATTCTGATTATGGGAATCAGAGTCCTTAGTGTCTCTGAGCCCAGTCAGAGTAGAAAACCATTCATAAAAACCCATTTTTAAGATTCTGTTCCTTAAGAACCACTCCTGGTACCAAGATGTATTAGTTAGGGTTCTCTAGAGAAACAGAATCAACAGGGAACACTTGCAAATATAAAATTTATAAAAGTGTCTCACGTGACCGTAGGAACGCAGAGTCCAAAATCCGCAGGGCAGGCTGCGAAGCTGATGACTCCAATGGATGGCCTGGATGAATTCCACAGGAGAGGCTCGCCAGCCAAAGCAGGAATGCAACTTATCTCCTCTGAGTCCTCCTTAAAAGGCTTCCCATGATTGCATTTAGCATCACTAATTGCAGAAGACACTCCCCTTTGGCTGATCACAAATGGAATCAGCTGTGGATGTAGCTAACGTGATCATAACCTAATCCTATGAAATGTCCTCATTGCAACAGACAGGCCAGTGCTTACCCAATCAGACGAACAGGTACCACAACATGGCCAAGTTGACACCTGTCCCTAACCATGACACCTGAGGTGATAGAACTATCCATACCATATTTTAAAATTTGTTCTAAAACTGCTTGTTAAAATGTACTTTGAAATTTGTTGCCTTTTTGGTATATATGTTATAGCTCACAATAAACAAATGTTTTAAAAAAATCAAGTGGCCATAGATGTGAGGCTGTATTTCTGACCTTTCTATTTATTTCCATTGGTCTGTATGTTCTCTCTGTCGGTTCTCCTAGCATCTCTGTCAGCTCTGAAGCAACTGTTCTCCAAGTGTCTGCATCTGAGGTTTCTCAAAAATATTTCCTTTTTTAAAGGACTGTAGCAAACTAATCAAGACCACCTTGAATGGGTGGAGTCACATCTCTATCTAATCAAAAGGCCAAACCCACAACTGGGTGTCTCACACCTCCATAGAAGTGATCTAACCAACAAGTTACATCCACAACTGGGTGTGTCACTTCTCCATGGAAACAATCCAGTCTAAGTTTCCCACCCTAAACAGTAGGTCTGGCCTGATAAGATTGGATCAGGATTAAAACATGGCTTTTCTGGGGTACCTAATGGATTCATCCTATCAACTCTTTGTAATAGTGTCATAAATTTTTTTCTAGTTCAGGGAAAAAACTAGATTTGTACAGTTCATCACAGTCATCATCCACCACATGATTCAGTGTTTTTTAACTTCCAGCTTTCCTTCTGGTGACATTCATGACTAAACTTCCCCTTTCTACCACATTCTTCCACAATTCAGAAGTTTTAATTATACTAACAATAACATGCTACTATCACCTTAATCCATTTCCAAATGTTTAAGTTTTACATAGTTAAAAATTCTATACAAATTAAGCAACTGTTCCCCAATCTCTAGTGTCATTGTATTCCTTGATAACCTATATTCTAGAGTTCATGTCTATGAATTTACATATTAATTCCAGTTAGTGGGATCATACAATATTTGTCCTTTTGGGTCAGACTTATTTCACTGAACATAATGTTCTAAAGGTTCATCCATGTTTTTGCACACATCAGGACTTCTTACTGCTGAATAATATCCCACTGTGTGTAGTATATACCACATTTTGTTTATCTGTTGGTAGACACTTGGGTTGGTTCCATCTTTTGGCAATTGTGAATAATGCTCCTGTGAACAAGGTGTGCAAGTATCTTGCTTTTGGATCTTCTGGGTACCTACCCAGTAGCAGGATTGTTGGGTCATAAGGCAATTCTATACTTAGCTTTCTGAGGAACTGCCAAACTGCCTTCCACAGTGGATGTACCATTTTACATTCCCACAAGCAGTGAACAGTGTTCCTATTTTTCCACATCCTCTCCAATTTGTAGTTTCCTGTTTGTTGAATAGCAGCCATTCTAGTAGGTATGATTGTAGGTTTTGATTTGCATTTCTGTAATAGCTAGTGAAGCTTAGCATCTTTTCATGTGCTTCTTAGCCATTTGTACTTCCTCTTTGAAAAAATGTCTATTCATGTCTTTTGTCCATTTTTAAACTGGGCTGTTTGTCTCTTTATTGTTGAGTTGTAGGATTTCTTTATATATTCTGGGTATCAAACCTTTGTCAGATATGTGGTTTCCAAATATTTACTCCCATTATGTCAGCTGCCTTTTCACCCTTTTGATGAAGTCCTTTTAAACATAGAAGTATTCAGTTTTGAGGAGGTCCTATTTATCTTTTCTTTCCTTGGCTTGTGCTTTTGGTGTAAGGTATAGGAAACTACCACCTTTTACTAGGTCTTAATGATGTTTCCCAACATTTTCTTCTAGGAATTTTATGGTACTGGCTCTTATTTTTAGGTTGTGGATCTACTTTAACTTTTGTATAGGGTATGAAAACGGGTCTTCTTTCATTCTTTTGGATATGGATATCCAGTTTTTCCAACCCCATTTATTGAAGAGACTGTAAACATCCCAGTTGAGTGGACTCGGGAACCTTGTTACAAAATCAGTTGACCATAGATCTGAGGGTCTATTTCTGAATTTTTAATTTGATTCCATTGTATATGATTATCTTTATGCCAATATCATGCTGTTTTGACTACTTTGGATTAACAATGTGCTATAAAGTCAGGATGCATGAGTCCTCCCACTTCATTCTTCATTTTCAAGATATTTTTGGGTATTCAAGGCTTCTTAGCCTTACAAATAAATTTGATAATTAGCTTTTTCATTTCTGCAAAGTAGCCTATTAGAATTTTGATTGATATTGCATTGAATCTGTAAATCAGTTTGGGTAGAGAATTGACATCTTAATAACATTTAGCCTTCCAATCCGTGAACACAAATGCTTGCCATTTCTTTAGGTCTTCTTTGTTTTATCAATGATTTGTAGTTTTCTTTGTACAGATCCTTTACATCCTTGTTTAAGTTTATTCCTAGATATTTTAGCTCCTCAGATAGTTCATTAATAACACACTGGTTTTTACATGTTTTTCTTCTATCCTGCCACTTTTCTGAACTTGTTTATTCTAGTAGCTTTGTCATAGTTTTTTTCAGGGCTTTCTTAATATAGGATCATTCAGCCTGCAAATAATGAAGGTTTTACTTCTTCCTTTCTGATTTGGATGCCTTTTCTTTTTCTTGCCTAATTGCTCTAGCTAGAACTTCTAGCACAATGTTGAATAATAGTCGTCACAGTGGGCATCCTTGTCTTGTTCTTGATCTTAAAGGGAAAACTTCCACTCTCTTACCATTTAGTACAATGTTAGCTGTGGGTTTTTCATATATACCTTCATCATGTTGAAGAAGTTTCTTTCAATTCCTACCTTTCAAAGTGTTTTTATCAAGAAAGGATATCAATTGAGATAATCATGTGACTTTTCCCTTTTGATTTGTTAATATGGTGTATCACAATAATTGAGTTTCTTATGTTGAAACACCCTTGCGTACCTATAGTAAATCCCACTTGGTTATGGTGTGTAATTCTTTTAACGTATTGTTGGATTTGATTTGCAAGTATTTTGTTGAAGATTTTTGCAACTACATTCATTAGAGAGGTTGGTCTGTAATTTTATTTTCTTGTAGTATCTTTATCAGGCTTTGGTATTAGGGTGATGCTGAACTTGCAGTATGAGTTAGGTAGTGCTATCTCTTCAATTTTTTTGAAAGCAGTTAAGCAGGACTGGTATTAATTCTTTTTGGAATGCTTGGTAAAATTCACCTTGAAGCCATCTGGTCTTGGGCTTCTCGTTGTTAGGTTTCTGATGACTGATTCAGTGTCTTTACTTGTGATTGGTTTGTTGAGGTCTTCTGTTTTTTCTTGAGTCAGTGTAGATTGTTGGTGTGTTTCTAGGAGATTGTCCATTTCATCTAAGTTGTCTAGCTTGTTGGCATACAGTTGTTCATAGTAACCTCTTATGGTCTTTATTATTTGTTCAGGGACCATGGTAATGATTCCCCTCTCATTTCTGATTTTACTTATTTAGTTATTAATGTACATGCTTGTCCTTTAAGTCATATAGGAGGAAAAACAAACCAGAGTATGGTAGTAGAGGATTTATATTTATCTATGTAGTTAACTTTATCAATGTTCTTTATTTCTTTTTGTCTTTGAGTTACTGTCTTGTGTACTTTTATTTCAGCCTGAAGGACTGTCTTTAGCATTTCTTGTAGGTCAAGTTTTCTGTTATTGAACTCCTTCAACTTTTATCTTTAAATATCTTAGTGTCTCTTTAATTTTTGAAGGAAAATTTTGCTGGATATAGAAGTCTTGGTTGACAGTTATTTTAAGAACTTATAAAATATTATCTCATTTTCTTATAGCCTCTATAGTTTATGATGAGAAATCACTGTTAATCTTATTGAGGATCCCTTATATGTTATGTCACATCTCTCTTGCTGCTTTCAAAATTCTGTCTTTATTTGTATTTTGACAATTTCACTATAATGTGTCCTGGAGTAGATCTATTTGATACTCTGCTGCTTGGAGTTTTTTGAGCTTCCTGGATATATGTATTTGTGTCTTTCATCATATTTGGGATGTTTTTAGCCATTACTTCTTCAAATACTTTTTCTACCCCTTTCTGTCTCTCTTGTCCTTCTGGGATTTCCATGATGTGTATGTTGGTAGGTAGATGTTGTCCCACAGTTTCCCTCAGGCTGTGTTCACTTTTTTTTTTCATTCCTTTTTCTTTCTGCTCCTCACACTGGGTAATTTTAATTGCTTGTCTTCAAGTACACTAATCCTTCCTTCTGCCTGTTCAAATCTGCTCTTGAACTCCTCTGCTGAGATTTTCATTTCAATTATTTTATTTTTCTGTCTCAGAAATTGTTTGCTTCCTGTTTATAGCTTCTGTAAAACTGTATAACATTCTGAGTATTATGTTGTTGTAGCTCTAGAAATCCATTTCTCCTACTCTTGTGGGATTTTTTTCCTTGTTGAGGGTGGAGCCATCAGTTTGTAACTTTTCCAAGCTATTATTTTTCCTTCCAAATAGGGAATGGAAAGATAAAAGAGAAAGAGGTATTGCCTCTTTAAGACTTTTCTGCTGCTTTGGCTGGAGGGTAGTTGAAGCAATAGCCACCCTTAGTGCTGAGCCTTCCAGTGATTTCAAGTAGCTGACCAAAAGCAGAGTAATTAAACCACAAACCCAAGTATTTCGGAGGACAAGGTCTTTATTGCCCACTCTGGCATCAGCAAACTGCATGAGGAACCTGACAGACAGTTGCAGGATGGGGATGGCAGCCACTGCAGGCATACCTTGGAGAATATTGCAGGTCTGTAATAAAGAGAATATTGCAATAAAGCTACTCACGTGACGTTGCTGGTTCCCCAGCGCATAAAAAGTTATGTTTGTCCTATATTGTGGACTATTAAGTGTGTAACAGCATTATGTCTAAAAAAATGTATACTCAATTAAAATGTGAGACAGACATGAAGTGAGCACTTGCTTTGGAAAAATGGCATCAATAGACGTGTTTGATGTAAGGTTGCCACAAGCTTTCATTTTGTACAAAATGTAGCATCTGCAAAATACAAAATACAATAAATCAGGGTATGACTGCATATAGAAGGTGAAATTCACTTATGGCAATTTACTAGCCTTTTTGATCTAAAATAATTGATTCAGACAGTTCCTGTCAGTTCAATAGTTGTTTTGGTGGAGGAACTTATTTCTGGAGCTTCTTCCTCTGCCATCTTCCCACAATCATCTCTTTATCTTCTCATTAAAGCTCTGATTCACACCAAATTTTAAGCAGGACAGTCCACTTTGATGGCCTCTTTAGCCCTGAAATTGTCTCTATGAGCAACTTAACCTCCATGGGTCTATGTGGCCTGTACAATTAGGGGTCTGGACTAGATTTCAAATATAGCCCTTTGCATAAAAAAAATCTACTGGAAATTATAAAGAATGATGCTAAATTCTTTATTTTTCATCTAATTTAAAAACTTCCATCTGATTTAGCATTTTTATCTCCATCTCATTATCTTAGATGGTCTAACAACTTTTCTCTTTTTTTAAAAAAACATAATTTCTACTCAAATAGACTACAAAATATTTTCTCAGGAAGCTAGACAAATGTATGACTTTAATAGAAAACTCTGAGTCTGGGTCATATGAAGTACTTTGGCCAGTAAACTAAAATAGTTATCTAGAAATTTGAGCATATTGGTTGATTGTTAGATCTTATGATCTTTAGGTCTTTTTGTGATCTAGGTTCTTATTCTGAATTTCTACAATCCACCCAACCAAGAAGTAGCAAATTCAATCCAGTGACCTGGAAAATGTTTAGATTTTTTCCCTCCTGAGGCAATAATTAGGTGGAGAGTTTTGAAGAAAGCATTTTATATTCTTGCTTATTATAAATGATGATGTTTCCTAGACAAAATGGAGGAAACAAGCAAAGAAGGTCAAGAGGATGGTGAATTTGTTTGTTCTACATATAGTCATGGCCTCACTTAACATCTGTAGTTTGGCCCTTCAACTTTTTTGGTTAGAATCACTTTTTCACTTAAATATTTTTGGGGACCTACTAATGTGACAGTACTGTTCTAGGCACTGGGAGTATGAGAATTGACAAAAAAAAAAAAAACCCAAAAAACAAAAAAACCTGTCACCACTGTTTATATATTATGTGAAAATTTATGGATTCTGAAATAATTACAAAATCCATCCTCACAGGTTTTATAATATAGTGGTGGAGGGAAGAGATATAGGAAAGACAGAAAGTACAAAAATTCCTTAGCTATAGAAGTTTGAGTTAAAAAATGGCGAGGAGCAGTTGGGCATAGTTCAATATTGTTTTTTTGATTTGATTTATTCTCAACAAACAAATCAAGCTATGAAAAATATATAGAAGGTGAGTGAACACAGCACTCTTTTCCCTTCTTTTGCTTCCCACAGAAGTACGGCTTAATTTAGGTGGGTTCTGAAGTTCTCAAAGTCCTCTATCATCCTGATAGATGAACACAGAGTGGGGCGGGGTGGGGGTGGGGAACTTCATGATCTTCTCAGCACTTGGAAACAACTTCTACCTTATAAGGCAATAATATTACCCTGTAAGTCCCTTCACCCAGGCCAAAAGCTAGATGCCAGGCCTTGAAATTTTCACTGTGCCACCATTTGGGAAATCTCTGATATTGGTCGTTGCACTAGAGTTTAGAAATTTTCCATTTACGTTCACCTTGGAGGTTTTCATGGGCTATGTTAGACATACTCAGGACAAATAAAATGGTGACAAAAGGTGGGGAATTGTCACTAATCAGAGGTAAGTTTGGAGGGGAAGGTTGAGAATATCAGGAAGTATTCTCTGAAGACTTAATACTTAGGCAGGTAGATTACTGTCCCCTCCCCAGTGGGTTTCCTTAATACTGACCTTTTCTCACTGCAGCCCAACCACTGAAATCTTGCCAGAGTAGGCGTTCTAAAGAGTAAATATAATCTTAAGTCTCCTCTTACTCTGTTTGGCTTTCCAATGCTTATTTCATTATTTTTTTTTATTAATTAAAAAAAATTAACTAACACAACATTTAGAAATCATTCCATTCTACATATGCAATCATTAATTCCTAATATCATCACATAGGTGTATGGTCATCATTTCTCAGTACATATGCATCATTTAGAGAAAGAAATAGCAAGACAACAGAAAAAGAAATAAAATGATAACACAGAGAGAAAACAAAAATAAAAATAAAGAGTATAAAAATATATAAGAAAAAACAAAACAAAATAAAACTATAGCTCAGATGCAGCTTCATTCAGCGTTCCAACATAATTACATTACAATTAGGCAGTATTGTGCTGACCATTTTTTTTTTTTTTGAAATCATACCATTCTACATATGCAATCAGTAATTCTTAACATCATCACATAGATGTATGATCATCGTTTCTTAGTACATTTGCACCGGTTTAGAAGAACTAGCAATATAACCAAAAAAGATATAGAGTGTTAATATAGAGAAAAAAATATAAAAGTAATAATAGTAAGAACATAACAAAACAAAACAAAACAAAACAAAAACCTATAGCTCGGATGCAGCTTCATTCAGTGTTTTAACATGATTACTTTACAGTTAGGTATTATTGTGCTGTCCATTTTTGAGTTTTTGTATCTAGTCCTATTGCACAGTCTGTATCCCATCAGCTCCAATTACCCATTATCTTACCCTGTTTCTAACTCCTGCTGAACTCTGTTACCAATGACATATTCCAAGTTTATTCTCGAGTGTTGATTCACATCATTGGGACCATACAGTATTTGTCTTTTAGTTTTTGGCTAGACTCACTCAGCATAATGTTCTCTAGGTCCATCCATGTTATTACAAGCTTCGTAAGTTTATCCTGCCTTAAAGCTGCATAATATTCCATCGTATGTATATACCACAGTTTGTTTAGCCACTCTTCTGTTGATGGAGATTTTGGCTGTTTCCATCTCTTTGCAATTGTAAATAATGCTGCTATAAACATTGGTGTGCAAATGTCCGTTTGTGTCTTTGCCCTTAAGTCCTTTGAGTAGATACCCAGCAATGGTATTGCTGGGTCGTATGGCAATTCTATATTCAGCTTTTTGAGGAACCGCCAAACTGCCTTCCACAGTGGTTGCACCATTTGACATTCCCACCAACAGTGGATAAGTGTGCCTCTTTCACCGCATCCTCTCCAGCACTTGTCATTTTCTGTTTTGTTGATAATGGCCATTCTGATGGGTGTGAGATGATATCTCATTGTGGTTTTGATTTGCATTTCTCTAATGGCCAGGGATATTGAGCATCTCTTCATGTGTCTTTTGGCCATTTGTATTTCCTCCTCTGAGAGGTGTCTATTCAAGTCTTTTTCCCATTTTGTAATTGGGTTGGCTGTCTTTTTGTTGTTGAGTTGAACAATCTCATTATAGATTCTGGATACTAGACCTTTATCTGATATGTCGTTTCCAAATATTGTCTCCCATTGTGTAGGCTGTCTTTCTACTTTCTTGATGAAGTTCTTTGATGCACAAAAGTGTTTAATTTTGAGGAGTTCCCATTTATTTATTTCCTTCTTCAGTGCTCTTGCTTTAGGTGTAAGGTCCATAAAACCGCCTCCAATTGTAAGATTCATAAGATATCTCCCTACATTTTCCTCTAACTGTTTTATGGTCTTAGACCTAATGTTTAGATCTTTGATCCATTTTGAGTTAACTTTTGTGTAGGGTGTGAGATATGGGTCTTCTTTCATTCTTTTGCATATGGATATCCAGTTCTCTAGGCACCATTTATTGAAGAGACTGTTCTGTCCCAGGTGAGTTGGCTTGACTGCCTTATCAAAGATCAAATGTCCATAGATGAGAGGGTCTATATCTGAGCACTCTATTCGATTCCATTGGTCGATATATCTATCTTTATGCCAATACCATGCTGTTTTGACCACTGTGGCTTCATAATATGCCTTAAAGTCAGGCAGTGCAAGACCTCCAGCTTCGTTTTTTTTCCTCAAGATGTTTTTAGCAATTCGGGGCACCCTACCCTTCCAGATAAATTTGCTTATTGGTTTTTCTATTTCTGAAAAATAAGTTGTTGGGATTTTGATTGGTATTGCATTGAATCTGTAAATCAATTTAGGTAGGATTGACATCTTAACTATATTTAGTCTTCCAATCCATGAACACGGTATGCCCTTCCATCTATTTAGGTCTTCTGTGATTTCTTTTAGCAGTTTTTTGTAGTTTTCTTTATATAGGTTTTTTGTCTCTTTAGTTAAATTTATTCCTAGGTATTTTATTCTTTTAGTTGCAATTGTAAATGGGATTCGTTTCTCGATTTCCCCCTCAGCTTGTTCATTGCTAGTGTATAGAAATGCTACAGATTTTTGAATGTTGATCTTGTAACCTGCTACTTTGCTGTCCTCATTTATTAGCTCTAGTAGTTTTGTTGTGGATTTTTCCGGGTTTTCGATGTATAATATCATATCGTCTGCAAACAGTGACAGTTTTACTTCTTCCTTTCCAATTTTGATGCCTTGTATTTCTTTTTCTTGTCTAATTGCTCTGGCTAGAACCTCCAACACAATGTTGAATAATAGTGGTGATAGTGGACATCCTTGTCTTGTTCCTGATCTTAGGGGGAAAGTTTTCAATTTTTCCCCATTGAGGATGATATTAGCTGTGGGTTTTTCATATATTCCCTCTATCATTTTAAGGAAGTTCCCTTGTATTCCTATCTTTTGAAGTGTTTTCAACAGGAAAGGATGTTGAATCTTGTCAAATGCCTTCTCTGCATCAATTGAGATGATCATGTGATTTTTCTGCTTTGATTTGTTGATATGGTGTATTATATTAATTGATTTTCTTATGTTGCACCATCCTTGCATACCTGGGATGAATCCTACTTGGTCATGATGTATAATTCTTTTAATGTGTTGTTGGATACGATTTGCTAGAATTTTATTGAGGATTTTTGCATCTATATTCATTAGAGAGATCGGCCTGTAGTTTTCTTTTCTTGTAATATCTTTTCCTGGTTTTGGTATGAGGGTAATGTTGGCTTCATAGAATGAATTAGGTAGTTTTCCCTCCGCTTTGATTTTTTTGAAGAGTTTGAGGAAAGTTGGTACTAATTCTTTCTGGAATGTTTGATAGAATTCACATGTGAAGCCATCTGGTCCTGGACTTTTCTTTTTAGGAAGTTTTTGAATGACTGATTCAATTTCTTTACTTCTGATTGGTTTGTTGAGGTCATCTATGTCTTCTTGAGTCAAAGTTGGTTGTTCATGTCTTTCCAGGAACCCGTCCATTTCCTCTAAATTGTTGTATTTATTAGCGTAAAGTTGTTCATAGTATCCTGTTATTACCTCCTTTATTTCTGTGAGGTCAGTAGTTATGTCTCCTCTTCCATTTCTGATCTTATTTATTTGCATCCTCTCTCTTCTTCTTTTTGTCAATCTTGCTAAGGGCCCATCAATCTTATTGATTTTCTCATAGAACCAACTTCTGGCCTTATTGATTTTCTCTATTGTTTTCATGTTTTCAATTTCATTTATTTGTGCTCTAATCTTTGTTATTTCTTTCCTTTTGCTTGCTTTGGGGTTAGCTTGCTGTTCTTTCTCCAGTTCTTCCAAATGGATAGTTAATTCCTGAATTTTTGCCATTTCTTCTTTTCTGATATAGGCATTTAGAGCAATAAATTTCCCTCTTAGCACTGCCTTTGCTGCGTCCCATAAGTTTTGATATGTTGTGTTTTCATTTTCATTCGCCTCGAGGTATTTGCTAATTTCTCTAGCAATTTCTTCTTTGACCCACTCGTTGTTTAGGAGTGTGTTGTTGAGCCTCCACGTATTTGTGAATTTTCTGGCATTCCGCCTATTATTGATTTCCAACTTCATTCCTGTATGATCCGAGAAAGTGTTGTGTATGATTTCAATCTTTTTAAATTTGTTAAGATTTGCTTTGTGACCCAGCATATGGTCTATCTTTGAGAATGATCCATGAGCACTTGAGAAAAAGGTGTATCCTGCTGTTGTGGGATGTAATGTCCTATAAATGTCTGTTAAGTCTAGCTCATTTATAGTAATATTCAGATTCTCTATTTCTTTATTGATCCTCTGTCTAGATGTTCTGTTCATTGATGAGAGTGGTGAATTGAAGTCTCCAACTATTATGGTATATGAGTCTATTTCCCTTCTCAGTGTTTGCAGTGTATTTCTCACGTATTTTTGGGCATTCTGGTTCGGTGCATAAATATTTATGGTTGTTATGTCTTCTTGTTTAATTGTTCCTTTTATTAGTATATAGTGCCCTTCTTTGTCTCTTTTAACTGTTTTACATTTGAAGTCTAATTTGTTGGATATTAGTATAGCTACTCCTGCTCTTTTCTGGTTGTTATTTGAATGAAATATCTTTTCCCAACCTTTCACTTTCAACCTATGTTTATCTTTGGGTCTAAGATGTGTTTCCTGTAGACAGCATATAGAAGGATCCTGTTTTTTAATCCATTCTGCCAATCTATGTCTTTTGATTGGGGAATTCAGTCCATTGACATTTAGTGTTATTACTGTTTGGATAATATTTTCCTCTAACATTTTGCCTTTTGTATTATATATATCATATCTGATTTTCCTTCTTTCTACACTCTTCTCCATACCTCTCTCTTTTGTCTTTTTGTATCTGACTCTAGTGCTCCCTTTAGTATTTCTTGCAGAGCTGGTCTCTTGGTCACAAATTCTCTCAGTGACCTTTTTCTGAGAATATTTTAATTTCTCCCTCATTTTTGAAGGAAAATTTTGCTGGATATAGGAGTCTTGGTTGGCAGTTTTTCTTTTAGTATTTTAAATATATCATCCCACTGTCTTCTAGCTTCCATGGTTTCTGCTGAGAAATCTACACATAGTCTTATTGGGTTTCCCTTGTATGTGATGGATTGTTTTTCTCTTGCTGCTTTCAAGATCCTCTCTTTCTCTTTGACCTCTGACATTCTAACTAGTAAGTGTCTTGGAGAACGCCTATTTGGGTCTAATCTCTTTGGGGTGCGCTGCACTTCTTGGATCTGTAATTTTAGGTCTTTCATAAGAGTTGGGAAATTTTCAGTGAAAATTTCTTCCATTAGTTTTTCTCCTCCTTTTCCCTTCTCTTCTCCTTCTGGGACACCCACAACACGTATATTTGTGCGGTTCATATTGTCCTTGAGTTCCCTGATACCCTGTTCAAATTTTTCCATTCTTTTCCTGATAGTTTCTGTTTCTTTTTGGAATTCAGATGCTCCATCCTCCAAATCACTAATTCTATCTTCTGTCTCTTTAAATCTATCATTGTAGGTATCCATTATTTTTTCCATCTTTGCTACTTTATCCTTCACTTCCATAAGTTCTGCGATTTGTTTTTTCAGTTTTTCTATTTCTTCTTTATGTTCAGCCCATGTCCTCTTCATGTCTTCCCTCAATTTATCGATTTCATTTTTGAAGAGGTTTTCCATTTCTGTTCGTATATTCAGCATTAGTTGCCTCAGCTCTTGTATCTCATTTGAGCTATTGGTTTGTTCCTTTGACTGGGCCATATTCTCAATCTTTTGAGCATGGACAGTTATCTTCTGCTGCTGGCGTCTGGGCATTTATTCAGATTTCTCTGGGTGTTGGACCCAGCAAGGTTATAAGATTTTTCTGTGAAATCTCTGGGATCTGTTTTTCTTATCTTGCCCAGTAGGTGGCGCACGTGGCACACGTTTGTCTCAAGTTTGGAATGGGTCTCCCCCCGGTCACCGATCTCTGCGGCCTGGAGATTTCCGATCCAATTCTCTCCGTTGGTTCAGGGGCCGCGCATGGTGGGGGCGTCAGCTGCCGCGGCTTGAGGGGACCCTGTGGCTGGTCGCGTGCCGCAGCGGGCCTGGGGGATTCCCCACCGGACCAGGAAGCCTCCCGCGGGGGGGGCCACCGCGGCTTGGATAGCCCTCTGATCCGAGACTCGTAGCCGCGGACTCGGAGTCGAGACTCGAAGCCGCCCGCAAAAGAGGGGCGCCAGCCGCCTCGGCTTGGGAAACTTGCCTCTCTGATACTCTCAGCCGGCCCGGGAAGGAGGGAGGAAGTAGCTCCGACCGCCGCAGCTGCGGCTGCTCGGGAAATTGCACGCCGCTTGGGGGTCTCATCGCAGCCGAGTCTCGCAGTCAGACTAGCCAGTCCAGACTTTGGATAGCCCTCTGATCCGAGACTCGTAGCCGCGGACTCAAAGCCGAGACTCGAAGCCGCCCGTAAAAGAGGGGCGCTGGCTGCCTCGGCTTGGGAAACTTGCCTCTCCGATACTCTCAGCCGGCCTGGGAAGGAGGGAGGGAGTAGCTCCGACCACCGCAGCTGCCGCTGCTCGGGAAATCGCGCGGCTCTCAGGGGTCTCACCACAGCCGAGTCTCGCAGTCAGACTAGCCAGTCCAGGCTTTGGATAGCCCTCTGATCGGAGACTTGTAGCCGTGGACTCGAAGCCGAGACTCGAAGCTGCCCGCAAAAGAGGGGCGCCGGTCGCCTTGGCTTGGGAAACTTGCCTCTCTGAGACTCTCAGCCGGCCCGGGAAGGAGCTCCAATGCTTATTTGATGGAATTCAGACTCCTTCACAATATGACCCCATTTTCTATCACTTCCTCTTTATCTTACTTCTACTCCATTCATCCTCCTTTTGCAGTCACAAATATTCATACTGGACATCCTCTATCTTCTGAAAACTCTCCCAAGTAGTCCATGGATCTCAAATTACAGAGCCATAGTTCAGAACAATCAGTAAATGCGGAGTACCTGACAACATCTTATTTTTAAATTATTGAATTGAAAAATATATATATTTTAAGCTATAAAGTTGCATTTGGCTTTGGGAAATATCTCACAAATAAAAGTTTTGATTTAAAGGAAAAAATGCCAATTTCAGCCTACTCACAGGAGGAAATTTTACCTGTACATTTTAATTTTGGAAGGATTAAAGGTAATTCAGTTCCTATTTAAAAGATTTAGTATTTAAAAATTATAACTCTTCCCCTAACACTTGACACTTCCTATCCACAACCTTTGTTGCTTTTTTTTTTTTCTCCTCAGCTCTTATCAGACAACAGTACTTTAAATTTTGCTTGGTGATTGCATCTTCCCTGCTACAGTGTAAGTAAGCTCTATGTGAACAGGGATTTTAGTCTCTTTCGCTCACTGCTGTATGTCCACCATATAGTAGGCACTAAATAAACATGACTGAGTGAAAGTTTACTTATTCTTCAAGAGACTGTTCCATGTCACCACCTCAGTGAAGCTTTTCCTGATTGTCACACTTACCTTGAGTGCTCCTGTAGCACTGTGACCTCACCAAAATCAAGCTCACTTCTGACCTAACATTGAATTCTACATTTTTCTTTTGTGGTTTATTACTTTCCAAGTTTTTAGAAGTGATAAGTATTTTGATAAAGATTCTGTACATATATCTAAAAAGTCCAATTACACATGTGCAGGATAAGACTTCACTGAAAGCTGAAAATGTGAAAAAGACAGGATTTTAATAAACTGTCATGTCAATGACTTTATATTAAGTTAACAAAGATGTGGTACCCAAAACTTAGCCAACTAATCAACCAAGTCAGTTTAGTTTTAGGCTGCCTAATAGTGAATCAAGATCCTCCAAGCTGACCTGGTCAAATCACAACTGGAATTTTGTGATCGATCCTGGCTGTCACATTCAACTGTGGCCTATAGCATGTTCAAGAGGGAGGAGACTGGAAAGTATACTTAAAAAAATAAAAAATAAAAAAATAACTGGGGATATTTAGCTTGGGAAAGAGAAGACCAGAGGGCATTATGGATGGATGTTTTTTAAATATTTGAAATGCTGTCATATTGGTAAGAAATTACATCTGTTCTCTGTGGATTTAAGGCAAGTTAGAAATCATAAGGAAATGTCTTTTGGCTCAATAAGAGGGAGACCATTTTGGCTTCCCAGATGACAGAGGTGGCCCAGGATGGTAGAGGCCTTGAGGTTTCAGATGTAGGTTGGCGTTGGTGGAGCTGATGTAGAACTAGGTTCATGGCTGTGCTAAGTGATTTCCACAATTGCTTGTCTAGCAAGATCCTCCTCCTTGTGTGGTTCCCAGTATAAATTACGCATTCATCCACGCTTCTCCCAGGCTTCCTTCCTGTGGTCTTTGTTTTCATAGTAATTTATACCTTATTATTGTGTTCTTTGCTAAAAGTGTCCATGATTTGCTTTAAACTTTAAAAAATCCATTTGTTACTAAGTGTTTTGGTTTCCTAAAGCTGTCAGAATGCAATATACCAGAAATGATTAGCTTTTATAAAGGGATTTATTAAGTTACAAGTTACAATTCTAAGGCTTTGAAAACATCCAACTTAAGGCACCAACAAGATACCTTCTTGGAGGAAAGGCATCTGGGACACCTCTGTCATCTGGGAAGGCATGTGGCTGGTATCTGAGGCCCCTGCTCTCGGTTCATTGCTTCCAGCTTCTGATTTCAGAGGCTTTCTCTCTGAGCATCTGTGGGTTCTTACTTAGCTTCTCTGGGGCAAGCACTTCTTAGTTTAGCCTTAGTGCTCTTAGCTTAGCTTCTCAAGCGTCTGTGTCCTGGTTTCATCTTTCTGCTTTGTCTTAGATCGCTCTCTCTGAGCTTTTTGAAGGATTCCAGTAAACTAATCAAGGCTCACCTTAAATGGGCAGGGCACCTACATTTCCACAGCATAATCTAATCAAACGGCCCCACCTAAACAACAGGTCTGCCCCCACAAGACTGAATTAGGACTAAAAGAATGTGGCTTTTCTTGGGTACATAACAGCTTCAAACCAGCACACTAAGTATTGGCTTTGCATAGACAGAGACAAATTTATGTTGTCCACTTTCTTCACTTACTTTCATTCTGGTCTATAGTCAGACACTGCTAACATTTTGGACACACACACACAGCCTATGGAGGAAAGTGGCTGATATAGAAAACAAAGTAACATATAATGCTGAGAAAACACGATTTCAACATACTGGATGAAATCTGGATGGTCAAATTTGGTGTTGCAAAGAACAGTGTTTCCCCAAAGCCAGCCTGATCTTGCAGAAAACATTGCAAGGACACTCTTCAAGAAAATACCCATTTTAATGCCCACCTCCAGAATACATATTATATTTTCCATGTCTTCATTTTCTTTCGTCCCTCCCTCCTATACCAACATCTTGCCCACAGTACACAGAACAGTATCTGTCAATAGTCAACATTAGGTGATGCACAGCATCTTTCCCACCAGCATTTAAGGTGGTGACTAGCAGAGTTTCTTTCATTTTATTCTCTTAAATATCAAGTCATTTTGCTGCCGTCTAATTGGGATGCCTACAACCTGCTTAGTTTTTTACATCTCCTGCCACAAAGTAGGTGCTCTATAAAACTTGTTACATGAATAAATCCCCACTTCTATTTTCTTGGATTAGGATATCATTACCTCTGGTCTGGATTCTTACAGTCCTCTAAGATGTCTTTCCCTAGTATTAAATCTTCTCCAGTCAGCTCTCCACGTTCCCAGTTAAACAAAAGGATCTTCCTAATATGCTACCTTGATTATTTCATTTCCATGCTTTAAAAGTCCCCATGACTTTCAGGATAAAGTCCAAATTCCTTACCACAATGACCAACGGTTTTCATGATCTGACCCGTTAATTTTTCTCTTAGCACATCTGTGTCACTGCCTTTTAGTTTATGCCAGATAATCCTTTCTGGTTTACGTCTCATCCTCCAGAAGATCTTCCCTAAAATGTGGGCTGGAGGAAGACCTCCTGTTTTTCATGGCACTTGTGCTGGTTTGAAGATGCTATGTACTCCCAAAAAGCCATGTTCTGTTTTCTAATCCAATCTTGTAGGGGTGGACCTATTGTTTAGGGTGGAGACTTTTATTGGAGTATTTTCCATGAAGATGTGACCAGTTATGGGTGTGACCTTTTGATCAGATGGTGATGTGATTCCACCCATTCAAGGAGGGTCTTGATTAGTTCCTGGAATCCTTTAAAAAGGGAGAGATTTTGTAAAAGCACAGTTGCTTCAGAGCTGACATTGATACAGATAGACACAGATGTTTGGAAATGCAGAAGCCAGAGGAGCCATCTGAAACTAGGAGCTGGGAGAGGATGCAAAGCACAGCAGATGTCACTATATGCCTTCACTTCGAGATACTAATTAAGGCAAAACCAGAGTTTTGTTCTGGAGAAGCTAAGTGAAGGCCCACAGAAGTTTAGAGAGGAAGCCCCTGGAATCAGGAGCTGGAAGCAATGGAATCGGGGAAAAAGGACCAGGAGAGGCCAGCCATGTGCCTTCCCATATGACAAATATCAGCCTTTCTCAGAGTCAAGGTATCTTTATCTGGATGCCTTAGTGTGAACATTTTTCAAGGCCTCAGAATTGTAACTTGTAACTTAATAAATCCCCTTTATAAAAGCTAACCCATTTCTGGTATATTATGTTCCGGCAGGTTTTGCAAACTAAAACAGCACTCTATCCCTAACCCTTAATGGTGCTTAATGTGCTATAGTGAAGTTGCCGTCTTGTCAGACACTAGACTCATTAGACATAAACTCCTTGAAGTGCAGAGAAAATCATATTAATTTCAGTATACCCAGGATTAATCCTCTGGTCAACAGTATGGTGCACTGAATGGTTCAATAAGAATGAACATGTCCAGCACGTGTATGTTCATTTTAAAGGGCACCACTGGTCTTTCTAAGGGAGGCAGCCCAAAGATGTAGTGTGGGCAGCAACTGAAGAGCCACATGAATGGTTTATATTTCTAGTTCTATCATTAACAAAACATATGACTGAGAGGAGGATAGGATGGATCACTACAATTTTAAAAGCTTCCCAAACTAGAAAATAGAAGTTATTTTAAGTCTCTTATTTTATCTTTGTTTTAATAATAACACACTATTATCATGATGATTTCTTGTTCAAGATCTAACTTATAAAAATATTTCCATAAAAATGTCAATTTATATAATAACTTCCATATTTAAAAGTGGCCAAAAACAAACAAACTGGCCATTGTAAAGTTTATGCAGCTTTAACATGGAATACAGGAAGGGGGTTTGGATTCAGAAAGGTCTCAACTGAAGTGATGTGCGAGCTACTTATTACTTGTGTGATCTGGGATCGGTTTGCCAGATGCTTGAGAATGTTAAAGGATCACAGTTATCTCAGTAGGTAATGAAATGTCACTTCTCTTCCTCTCATAAGATTTTAAGGATAATTTTTCTTTTACTTTTGAAATAAAAAAAGAGGCATATTAGTTTAATTCAGTTTCACTTTGAAGCAGATACCTTTTGAGCAACAGATAATTCTTTAGTTATAATGACATAACACTTAAAAATGCAATTTTCTATCATTGAAATGTGGACCTATTTTCTTTGGCATCTTTTAAAATAAACAGATTTAATAGTGAATAGATTAAAAAAAACAAACAAACCAACAATTGTAATGCCCCAATGAATCCTGAAAATTTATTATTTGGGAGAATATCAGATATTGATCTTTTGTTTTACAGCTCATGATAATCAGAAAATATACATTTTGAAATGTAAGTCAAAAAAAATAATTACATATAATACAGAATACGGATTTCTTTGTACATAAGCAAAGCAGTACTAAAAGCATATTTATGTGTCCACAATTAGTGAACATTGCAATTTTCTGTTTAAAGCTGCAGCAACTCAAATCCTTCTAAGGTTGATAGAGACAGACTGAGAAATACATTTAGGGCTAACATCATTTCTGGCTGTAAACCTATATTTTAATTTTCCCCTCCCCATATATATATAGATATATATATGTATATACTTTATTGCCTTTATATTTCTGCTGGTTTAATATAAGTAGTATACTAAATAGTTATCTGCATTTATTTGGCTTCTAAAAATATATAAAATGCATTGGAATAGAGCTCCTGCAGCTTTTAAGCAGTCACTGTTCTGGCAACAACAGCTTATTCTGGAAATGTAAAGCAGCAATACTGAATAAATAGCGATTGTTTTGTCTTTTCCATATAGCTCATGGCCTTTACCCCAAACTTCAAAATACTGTAGCAAATAGTATAAACATGCAACTTAAAAAAAACAGATATAATATAAAAATAATACTTAACTAAATTTTAATACAATATGGACGAAGAGGGATGTGAACACAGCTTTGTTATTTACATAGAAATTAAGGCCCAATTTTGCAAAGGCAATGCACAACAGAATAGCCTATCTGGCCATACCCTTTGCATGCTTGAAATCAAAGTTTTCACCTTTTCCATATGTTTCCTCAATCTATTATTACAGTTCTAACTTGGAAAAATGTCCACAGAAATGGCTTTTATGAAATTTCTATTCTCTAAAGACCATTTTGCTTCTATTCACAAAGGAAAATCTTTTAATGCAGGTCCAAATTTTTTATTTATGCTGTGGAAGTACTTGTTTGTATTAAACACTTACAGTTCACATAGTTCACATTTAACATCATAAATCCTACTATTTTATTTACTCTATCAATCTTGTTTTAGTTATAAATTAGAACTAATTTGAAGTACTGGAATTGATGACTTTTTAATGATTAAGGGATTAAAATGGGTAACTCCTATTAATACCAAGTCTCCCTTAAAATTCCCTGTTCACCAAAATGACAAACAATGCTAACAAAGGAAAATATCTTGTTAGGACAGCCAAAACACTGAGGCAAATTGCTGTGGATCATTCTTGGAGGATAATGGATATTCAAAAGATCAGATATACTGAAACTATTTAAAATTATTTCTTAGTAAGGAAAAAAAAATTCTAATACTTAGAGAAAGTCACAAGGAAATAACTTGCAGTAATATATAAACCTTGTAATTTCATTTAGTATTTAGAGTCTGAATATTCCCTCAGAGGTAAGATTTTATATTTGACATTTTTGTATATGTGGTTCACTCCCTCCTCTGAAATGTATCCAAAGATGTGGAACTTAACTCATTTGTATTCACAATAGATAAAAGTGATCAGGAGTAGAATAAAATATTTTAAAATTTGTTTTCCTCTTTATGAAAAAAAGACATGAAAATATTTCTCAGAGACATGCTTCCAGGAATAGTGTAAATAATAAAAAGTACAGCTGTTCAATGCATTCATTAATATACTCTATCCATCTAGGAAATATTATTTTTACCTGTAATTAGGGCCATGAAAATTATATTTGGCAGCTTTAAAATTCTGAGGAATTTTTCAGAGAGGTTATCTGTGAAACTGTGCAGGGGAAACTAAGATGACTACATGTTGCAAGGATGCTGATATTTCTTTAAAGTTATTAGATTAGTATTGATAATAATTTACAATTAAGTTGGATATTAAGAAAATCTCTTACTTTGTATTTTTCACAGCATACCAAGGCACCTTTGCAATTTATATTTGCAAAGTTTAATATGTCTTCAGTTTAACATTTCTATTTAAATAGAATGACCAATTTGCAAATGTTTGTGAATAAGGTCTCAATTTCTCTGAACAACAACATTGTATAGGATGGGACTTTTACAAGTAAGGCATATTTTGGATACACATAAATCATTGTCACAAAAGCTACAAATTATTTGATTAAATTATCCTAATTAAAAATATATGTAGATATGAAATAACTATTATCAGTTGAGCACAATTAGTTAAGAATCATTTATTTTTCAAGTTAGTTACAAAATAGTGTAATGGCAAGGTCAATTTGATGACTCCAAGAACCCAAAGAAAGTATCTTTAGTTGAGGTCTGCCATTTAGCTGGACTACAAAAGGCAACTTTGCCTTTTTACTTTCAGTTCTCTTAGAAGCTTCTATATATTTTAAGAGCCATTCTTAAAATCTTTTCATAGGAAACCTAAATATAGCAGCATTCTCAGCATTCATAAAACCAAAAATAAGTCAAAAGTGTTAAAAACATCCACAGTTGCCTTCATGCACAAGATATCACTTATTTTGTTACCATGGCAGTATATCAATCAACTTTTACTTTGTTGCATGTAAATAATACAGAGAATGTATTTTTCTCAAAATTAAAAACGACTTTGAATTTCAGATTAAAGTCTTAATTATATTGTACCAAATTTTGAACAGAGGGTTTGTTCCTATCAGTTTAGATATTATTTGTTAATCTTAGTTAAATTACTACTCATGGGAAAGTTGTTTGGTTTTATGAGTAAAAAATATATGTACAAATAGAGTAATGTCCTGTAAAAGTCAGACTCAAAAATTAAAACAGGTACTGCTTTAACTTTATTTCCTTGGCAAAAAGTATCTTACCTGAACCTACCTTCTTTTCTACTTAAATGATTGGAGAAATTGTTAAGAGTACATTATGTGCAAGCAGTAACTTACCCATGGCTGCTTATGCCAGTAAGCATATGAAGTGGATTATTTAAAAAATATATCATAACATGTAACATTCCTGAAGTAGAACAACTTGATCCTCAGATACCTCTGATTTATATTTTAAGTCAACTCTGAGGAGCCATGAGAGTAAAATGACAAGACAGGGCAGAAATAAAACTCACAATCCAACAGGAAAACCCCATACCTGTTTGGATTGATATTAAAAAAATCACATTTTGTCTATCAGTGTCTGAAATACTGCAAATCTTTGAAATATACATTTTACTTCATGAAAATGTTCTATTCTGATTTATGGGCATTCATATTTTGGAGATATTGTGAAGGAAGGATTAAATTAAAAACAAAAGCCCACCACCCTGAATTATTTTGTCTAATTAAACAATGTCTAGACAGGTTCACAAAACAAATCCAAGTGGGTTCTTTTGGAGTTACTTCCAATGGTGGAGCACCCTATGACACCTGTGTAGTTGTAAATCACCAACATAGGGGTGGAGCCTGGCAACATGCACATGAAGTCATAATCACACAATATTTAATGTAATTAAGTCACAGGTTAAGTATTAAAAAAAATCTTAAAACATCAACATTCACACATCCATTGATTATATGGAATAAATTAAGCTAAGTCAGTGACATATTTCTCTCCACTCTTAAGTCACGGTTTCATTTATGTATATACACAGAATAATACTTTTCCTAATGCTCTGAAAATGCTACAAATAAAAATAAAGGCTTTGCATTACAAGCTACTGGACAGAAACATCAACACTATTGATGTGTGAAAACACAGTTTCTTTGTTCTTTAGCATCAGTGCACAGGGTATGGCTCCAAGTGGTATGCAATTTAGGACAGAAGAAAGATATGGTGGCTTATGAAATATCTCCTCTGTTCATCATTGGCACAAATCAAAGAAGAAATTTTACTGTCCTGGGTACCTTTATTAGGTATCTCTGCAAAAGACAGATGATGTTATACATATATGCCTTCAGGATTAAAACCAGATGAGATAGGATTCTGTAGAATACGAAGATTACTAGGGAGCTGCCGAGATGAGCCAGGTCGTTTCAGAGACCCAGACTGGAATGGTGTTTCTAAACAGGAAACAAGGAAAGTCATTCAGTGTAATCATCAACTTTGAATACTTAGAGGGTGAAAAACGACATTTCCTACCCTAAAGAACCAAAGAAACTGAAATGGACAACTGCATACTGTAGCAATTGCAATCCCCTGTGGGTACTGCTGTGAGGAGACAGCTAACTGCTTATACCTCTCAGATAGATGGCTATTTGATAAAGCAATTTTCAGTGATTTGAACAGTTAATGAATCTTTTTAAAAAGGTGAGCATTTTGCTTCTGTCTTGGTTGTTCAAACCCTAATCAGACAGATTTGACAATGTCTTAAGTATAAACATACATAAAGACTTTTAGGAGAGGAAAAAGGGGTATTAGGAATAGACAAAGGTTAAAATTCATATTAACAGATTCAGTAAATATAATTTATTAGATTTAATAATTAAGTTTTAAACTAATGATAAAGGATTTACTGATTACATGCTCACCTAAATAACCTAAATATTATTGATTTTCTGCAAAAACAGTAAGTACATAAGATTTCTTCTTAACACAGAAGAATTAGCTCAGAATGGTAGGGTAACAATTTAACTGAATGCATGCAGTTTATTCAAAGTTAATCAATGAGAATGAAGGAAAAAAAAAGACTTGTCCATATCTTACCCCTTTCTATGTCTGCATGTAAGGCCTCTACTTCAGTTGGCTCAGCTGGCAAAACAGTAACTTTTGTCCCTGTCTGCTGGATAAATTGCTGGAGATTGACTTGCCGAAGCTCTTTAGTCAGCTGCTCCAGTTCCTGTTCTTTGTCCTACAGGGAAATGTAGTTTGTTTGTTTTTTAAATTTGAGGGTACATTATTGGCTAATTGAAGACATCTTGGTGACAGGAGCTGAGTGTGTTAAAATGAGAGCAGTTTCAACAAATCTGGTCTAAAGACATCATTTTCACTCTTGTGTCACAGGCAAACAAATGAGAGACAAAAATGTTCTTCACTTTGTGCTCTTAAATGTGTTCCTTTCCTTTGTGAGGAGCATCACTGCGTACCTGATATAAATGTATGTCAAAAAATTGCCAACACATCCAGGGATCAAAGTCTCCTTGGTGGTGTGGGAGATGACTTCCAGGGATGAGCCTGGCCCTGGCACTGTGGGATCAACAATGCCATCCTGACCAAAAGGGGGAAAAGAAGTATAACAAACAAGGCATCAGTGTCTGGGGGAGTTCTGATAGACTCGAGGGGCTGCTCTGGAGGTCACTCTTAAGCAAGCTTCAGTTAGAAATTACTACTTATCATAACTTGCTAAATCCCAACCTAAACCATTTCTGCCAAGTCTAAAGAATACCTAGAACATTTATATAAGATTCTACAGTAACTTTCCAGAAACCTACAATCCCCAGATGGGTCCCTGGACCCGATAAATCCTGAAATGCAGAGGGACCAGCCTTTCCAGAACATCAACTAGTTCCATCCCCCATCCCATATTATCAACAGCCCCTTCCAACATGAAAAAGTTAGAATGGCCACAACCCACGTACCCCTAAAGAGTGGGACAAAGATCAAAGCTGATGGTGGAGTTACCCAGAGAAGGTCAGGTTTAACAAATGAATCATTATATTGATATTTCTTTTAGGCTCCAGTATCTTAGAGCAGCTAGAACTAAAGACCGAAAATTGTGGAATTGTAACCCATACCAAGCTCTGAAATCTGTTCTATAACTAATTGTTGTGCTGTGCTTTGAAATTTGTATTGTATATATGCTATTTTTCACAAAAAAAGAAAAAAGAGTGTAACAGAGAAGATAGGATTTAACAAATGAGTATGACTGCTGCATCATTAATTAATATTTCTTTTGGTCTCCAGTGGATTGGAGCAGATAGAAGAAAAAATGAAAAATCATGGAACTATAACCTATCCCAAACTTTAAAATCTGTTCTGTAACTACTTGTTAAAACGTACTTGTTAATTTATTGTTTTGTATATATGTTATATTTCACACACACACCCGCACACACAGTCATCAATATAATACTGTTTTTCAACCATCCCCAGTGCTAATGCAATCTTAAGTTGCTCACAATTAAATTTCTATATTAACCATGTAAAACTGACTGGAAAATTAAGTCATTTGGCTCATGAGATTCAGAGTTCTTTTTTGTATAAACTAAGTTTAAGGGATCCATTACTGAGATTTACACTATATAATGAGAAAAGCAAGATTCCCACCAGGTTCTCACTATGGGGTTCTTGAGTCTTTCATAAGAAGAACTGAGACAACGAGCCCTAAAGGAGGAGCGCAAGCTTGTACAAAACAGGAAATTCCAAAATCAAGGAGTAGCACCTTATTATTTAAATGGATTTTCTTCTTTCTCTCCTCTATTGCACTATAAAAAAAAAAAAAAGTGGCAAGGCTGCGTCCAGGCTTAGTGTGTTTGAGGGATTTGCTAGGGGTAGCAAAGGTGACAGAAATGAGTAGCTGTGTTTTCCACTTACTTTGATTATTAGATATTTTTCAATGGGTAGAGGGATTTACTAGTAATGATTATGATAAATTATTGATTCTGGTAAGAAATACCAAAAGAAACAACTTTCAATTTCACACTTAAGTGTCTAATGAATCCAAATAGTAAAATACTGACACATCAGAGCTGATGATCTTTATACTGCATGAGAAATTCCTGGTTTTCAATATTCTTGATGGTAGTTTTACCTCTCATACAATTAATGACAGAGAAAGGAGACCACATCATTTTTTCCTGAAATCTCAGCCTTCTCTGCTTCTGGAACTGTTCATAGTCTAAAGCAGTTATTCTCAAATTTCATTGTGGGCAGGAACTATGGGGGAATCTTGTAACAATGTAGATTCTATGTTTCTAATAAGTGGGACTCTTGTAACAAAGTAGATTCTATATTTCTAATAAGTGTGCCCTGAAGCTACCTGGCATGGATTACTTTCAAGAGCAAGCTTCTAAACCAGCACTCTCCCACAGAACTTTCTCTGATGATTAAAATGTTCCATGTCTGTACTGTATAACATTATAACCACTAGATATATGTGGATGTTGAGCACTTGAAATGTAATTAAGTGTAACTGTAAACAGAAGTTTTATTTTAATATTTTCTAAAGAGCTTTACTGAATACTTAATTTAAATAGCTACATGTGGCTAGTGGGTAGCACAAATCTAGACCATATTATAATCAACCGTATAGCTTATCTGCTAGAGATTATTACACCTTTGCTACTTCCACAGTACCTACCACATTATCTTTTCAAGAATGTATACAAGAAATGTAAATTGAGAGATCAGGGTCTTTGGACAAAATATAAATGTTCTTGTATATGAAATGGGGAAATGGAGAGACAAAAAAATCTGATGAATATTTATATCACTCTACTTCAGAAAACAGAATATTTATATCGCTCTCCTTAGGAAAACAGAGGAAGGTACTGTGAAGAGAGGAGGAAGGAGCGAGACTATTCAAATTTCAGGAAAGATGGGGCTAGCAACAATTGAAAAGTGACATACAGGAGTCAACTAGCCATAACTGTCCTTGGTACTCTCTTCTGGCTTCCATTTCCCCATCTCTACAAGGAGAAGTTCAGATTCACTACCATCATTAGTGTCCATTTCAGCTCTAGAGTCTGCTTTCCTATAATTTCCTAATGTTACCGTGGCCACACCAAAAGCAGCAGCTTCCATGGAGCATGGGATACTGTAGTTTTAGAGCTCATTTTTGTTCTGGTCTCACATCTAAGCTGTTTTACAAGTCACCAGAACTCCATGAAACTTGTAAAAAGCTAGATATCTACATTTAGTGTAAGGAAAAATGGATAATCCTGAAGATTTGAAGAATATATTAATTTTGTTAAATATATAAAATGCTTTATTTATAAAAATGTTCTTACCTGTAATCGTTTTGTGGCTTGTCCAAGAGATCTTTCCACAGCTTTAATACCATTTTCCAACCTCAGACTCTGCTGGCCTTGAATGTCAATTTCCCCTTTGACCTTACCAATCTTTCCTTTAACTTCTTCTTCATTGACTTGTGCCTCCTGAACCTCTCGTTGCAATTTTTCTGCTTCAAGACCGCTTTCCATAGTATGGATTTGAGCCAAATAGTCCTTTAATTTGCTCTCACATTCTGTTATTTTCTGTCTTATTTCTTGAAGTTGATCCTTCAGCTGTTTTTCATTTTCCTGTTCAATCTGTAATTCATTTTCCCAAAATTCTTCCTCTTCAATTTCTACATCATTTCTTTTGATCTTTTGCTCCAGGCGCACAATTTCCTCTTCAAGGTTGGAATTATATTTTTGCTCCCAAAATTGTATTTCTACTTCATTTGATTCCAGCTGTTTCTCAATGGATTGAAGCTTCTCTGTCTGCAAACGGATCAGCTTCTTCAACTCATCTGCTGTTGTTTTGCAGTTATTCAGCACCTTTTGCTTAAATTCAGTTTCTTTACCTTTTCCAAAAATGTCCATTAATCCTTTGGCACCTCCTGTAAATGTTAATGATTTCCTTTTAGGCTCTCTCCTTTTAATTGATTTGTCATTCTGAGGTCTCAATTTAGCTAAGGGGGGCAAACTCTGCCTGTATAAAGTTCTTTCAGGAATTCGGGCCACACTATCTGAAGTGGGCCGCTCACTTAGAGATGGTCCTGTTCGACGTAAAATTAGCTGTACATCACTGGCATACTGCCCCCATTTGTTTAAGGATATTATAGGATTTTCATGAGGTGCTAAGTGTCTTTCAGTATCTCTCCATTTTTCTATAAGGGTGTACCTTCCAGTTCGACCTAGGTAACAGAGATAAGAATAAATAATCAAAATGGGATATGGGATAACTACAATAATGCAACAGAGGGCACTACTGTGATAACTGTGTTTTTTCTTCTTGTTAAAGACAAAATTTTAAATTAATGTTTAATATTCATGAAAAACTTAACCTGTTAGGCATTTATAACAGCTACATTCAAAATATGTAAGCATTAGGATAGCTTATTGACTCCCCCCACTTTGGAGTTTAACTGTAGATATTAAAGGCTAACATTTAGGGTTCTTACTAGGTACCATCCTCTGTGTTTTAGAATTTGTTTTACATATAGTTTCATTTAATCTTAAGTCTGGGGTAGGTAATACTCATTTTACTTTCCATATTAAAAAACAAAATATCAAATTCAGACAGAATTAAATATTTTATAGGCAATTTAGATATTTGTAGTTAATACTTGTACTAAGTTTTACTCTGCAGCATTTGTGAGACATTTCCTAAAAACAAGCACCTGACATACAATTAGTTATTAAAAAAAAAAATCCTCTTCCCTAACTTTACTTTTTTTTGGCATGGGCAGGCTCTGTCCTCCCTAACTTTAAAAACCTTGAAAATCAAAATATTTTTCTAAATTGGGCAGTATTCACAGCCAAGTTCCAAAAGGTCTGAATTAAGAAGGCTTGGTTACAACTTGGCCTATTTTAATGAGTTTTGAAGTTAAAAGAAATGTGAAAGTAAATAAAATAGTATGGGTAACAGTAATCAATGACTACTTATAAGCTGCTGACCCCGGAATATAGAATCCCTACAATGCAGGGTTTTCTTTACAATTTACCAGACATCACAAAGGTTTATTTCAGATGTAACAGCAATGTTAAAATTGACAAGTTTGATTTTTAACTTGTAAAGTTATTTCCGCCAATTGAGGGAGCTTTTCTTTTCCACCACCCCATATGATGATTTTCCTATACCTCGATTTTTGGAGGACTTACAATTGGCAAATAAACTGCTTGAGGGTTTATATTTAAGTATTTCCTTACCCAAGTGAAAACTAATTTGGACAGATTATATATTGCATAGATTTATCAGGAGATTCTCCTCTTTAGGACCTCAGTTACCATAAAGTATAATTTTTACCTGTTCATCCCACAGTAAAAACTACCTGTCCTGAAAAATATAATGGACACCATTCTGTGATCTTCCAGTTAATAAAAATATTTATTGTATTACTTCCAACAAAATAATTTTTGTCATTTATCAAAGTTACCAACTTAACTTGGGACACTCATTCAGGAAATCTTAACTGATTCACGGGCAAATGAATTAGTGTACAGCTTCCACCTCCTGCTTAAGCGTATGAAATTATGTAATACAAGTTTGCAGGATAATTAACCCTTCACAAATACTGACAATTTAAGTTATTGACTAGTATGGAAAAAAGAAACTATAATGACAAAAATCTAATTTTTTTTCCTCCTTAAATAACATGTACTTAATTGTCATAAGGCAGCTATTCTGTTTTCAATAACCACATTTAGGGATACTTTCATAGGACTGATAAGACAGTGAAGGCAAAATGGTTATAGAAATAGAGGCATTGTCATCTCAGAACACTCATTTACATATCAAAATCTATTTTGATATCTGGAAAAAAAAGAGTGAATTCTTCAAACTAATGCCTTCTGTAACTCAAGTACTCTTCTCTTGGCAAGAACAAGCTAAAGCTTACCAATGAAGGCTGAAGGGTTTAATATGAAACCTTTCTTCCAAGCTTAGATTTGGATTAAAGAAACTGAGGCTCAAAAACCAGCATGATCTTTGTAGATTTTTACTATCTTACAATCAGAACCCTTCATATTCATTCATCAACTACCTTCCTTTTCTGTATTGGCAGCCAATAAGACTGTCTATTATACTTTCATATTCTCAAATAAGAATTTAGGATTATAAAATGTTCATAATTTGTCAACAGCATATTTGGAAAGATGAGACTTTCACACCAGAATTTTACATAAAAGGAAAAACGTTATGAATCAACTTTCCTTTTAAAGTCAAACAAGGGAAAACTCAAGCCCTGTGTACTGTTTTAAAATCTAATGAACACTGCCCCATTACAATCTTTTTTAAATATTGGAGATGGGACTATGGGAAGAAAAGATGAAAATTTCAGAAATTTTCCAGCTTACAAAACTTGATCTACCCATTAAAGCCACTTGTCTATGTGCCAGAAAATATTCCAGCATAAGTCAGTTCTTTCAGTAGAGGAGGTCACAATGACATGTGCATTAACACTTCTAGACTTCTATTTTTCCAAGAATAGAAGCAATACATTTAACAATTCCACTCTTCCCCATATCCTTAAACTCAACAGTCTAGGCACAGAGTTTCATCAAATCTGGGATATTTTCCAACAGATAAGCAATAGCAAAGCTATGTTCTCAAAAAACACTACCCAAATATTCTTTCCTATATAATCAAACACTCACTGGCTACAAGTTTGGCAGCTTGCACTAGCTGAAATTAAATGCGTTTCTATGTGCCACAAGTCCATCAAAACTTTCTTTTAAAGTACTTTTTAATATGTCCAAGAGAAAACTCCTGCTTCAGGTTTAATAAGGGGTATTGACTATATGGACACAAACTCCATTTTTTAACAATGCTGACTAAAACTACTGTTGGGTTCACTGAAGAAAAAGGATGGGAGAAGAAAAAGTAAATCACAATAAACTTCTTTAGGTCAGTTAAAGGCCGTATCTCTAGCTGGGGTATTAAAATAAAGCTCACCAGCCACACTCTGAAAGTCAATGGCACTAGAAAAATAATTTTTTCCTATTTATTTACTTGAAAAAATAAACCTGCTAACAATCAGCCCACTCATTAGCAAAAAGCAGTTTAACTCAAAAACTGAGACCAAATATAGATACTACATAACCAAACTGCTCAATCCACCTCAACCATCAGAAAGGAACAGAGGGAAAACTGCTTAAAAAAACAACAAAAGCTTAAGTATTTCTTACAAGAATAACAATGGTCTGACTCCTGAGAAAGCACTCAGAAAAACTAAGGGTAAAGTGAAGGCAATGTCTGCGGATTTATATCCCACAAAGTCTTTAACAACCCAAAGTACCCCAAACACACTAACTTGTCTATGAATTAGAGAACAAGATATTGCTACTGCTTTTTTTTTTTTTTTTGTCTTTTGAAACATACAATATTTTGTAGGCTCTGCCCTTCAATGTGAAAGCAGGACATTTAAAAAAACTGGGGGGACCATATATCTTACCTGTGAAACTAAACATCACTATGCCTTTTTTCCCCTCCTTCAATGCAGCCCACCTCACCAAAGTCAGTTAACTAAAATAATCCAAACACGATTCACGCTTAACATCCTTGAAAGTATTAAAATTTTTAAAGAAAAAGGAAGGAAAGATAGAAGAAAGAGAGACAAAATAAGGGTGGGGGGAAGGGAGGGAGGGAAGGGAGGGTGGGAATTTAAAAGAAGGAAGGGGAAAAATCAATGGTCCTCTCATTTGATGACAAGCAAGTGCAAGAAAGTTCATTTGTAATTTGTTCTTGTCTATATTCTGCACATCTCCTTCTGGCCAGAAGAGACTGTGAGGTTTTTGTGCAGCACATGAGTTATCTGTGGGCTTATCCTCTTATAAATAGTTCTTCTTTGTCTCAATAATCTCAAAACCAAAGTTCCTGTAGAAGTCAATTGCAGACTCACTGCTGATCTGGACATGTAGATAAATGCTGTCAAAAGTGCCATCTTTTTCACAGATGTTTAAGACAGGCTTTAACATTTTAGTTCCTATTCCTAGCCTTTGGTAAGGTGCCAGACATCTAGTGCCATAATGTAGTCTCTTCTGATTCTGTGGATGACCAACCCTAGGGCATACCACACCTCCTGCAGTATCATTGAAACAGGCAAGTTTTGCTGGCTTGCCAACCTCTAGCACAGCCTTGTAGAATTTGTCATTAAGGCTGACTGGAAAGATGACTTGGTTTAATCTCTTTAACTGTTTAATGTTGTGTGGTGTCACATGTCCCAACTTGATCCAGGGCTGCTGCTGCTGCCACTGCCTGAGCAATTTGTGCTCTCAGCTTGGGCCACTCAACCCCACGAACCAGTTTGCTCGCCAGGGGCATGGAGCTGAGTGGGTGGCCGGGAATGGGGCAGGGGCCAGGAGAGGAGCGCGGCCACTGCCTTGTGTTTTCGATATATATTAAAGGGTTCATTTTAGAGTTAAGTTCATCCTGCTGTTAAAACCTTCACTTGAAGATGTAGAAGCCCTCAAGATATATAACAGAATAAAATTATAGGATGTACATCGCATATATTCTTCAGAAACTGCTCAGAAATCCAACGCTGTATTTTAAATCTCACTGAAAATCTTATCCTGTCAAATGGATGATTGCTTAGATCTTGTTTGGGCCAGGACGTCCAGTTGCAAAAGAAGACACTAGAATTCCCTATTTGAAGCTAGGAGGGGCTGGGCCTAGGAACCAGGTAAAATTTCACAACCTGAACTCCCGTCTTGTGAACCTCTCTGCTTTACACATCAGGACTTGGGCAGCACAGGGAGACATAAGGACTGCTACTAAGGAATAGCCCGCTGGCCAGGTTTTCTCTCTCCCTCCCCAGGAAGTGCTTAGCCAACTCGTAGCTCACACAGTAGGATCTTCCTGAATACCTGTGACAAATAAAAACTGTCTCAATATAAATAACCATTCAAAATAATTTCATATAAAAAGAGGAGTCTAAAGAGGAGAGGTCTTCTTCACTTTAGATAGTTAATAGTTCCAGAGATTTGTCTAAAACATAAAAGTAGAATAAAATCATATTTTTTCCTCTTTTAAATTTTTTAAAAAAATACCAAAAAACACCAAACAAACGCAAACATTTGTAACTTTTGATCATTCCGTTCTACATATATAATCAGTAATTTACAATGTCATCACATAGTTGCATATTCATCATCATGATCATTTCTTGGAACATTTACATCTATTCAGAAAAAGAAAAAAAAGAAAACAAAAAAATTCATACATACCATACCCCCCACCTTTCCCCCTCACCGATCACCAGCATTTCACTCTAAATTTATTTTAACATTTGTTCCCCCTATTATTCATCTTTATTCCATATGTTTTACTTGTTTATTGATAAGGTAGATAAAAGGAGCATCAGACACAAGGTTTTCACAATCACACAGTCACACTGTGAAAGCTATATCATTATACAATCATCATCAAGAAACATGGCTACTGGAACACAGCTCTACATTTTCAGGCCATTCCTTCCAGCCTCTCCACTACATATTGACTAACAAGGTGATATCTATTTAATGCGTAAGAATAACCTCCAGGATATTTGGAATCTCTCAGCCATTGACACTTTATTTCACTCTTCCCCCTTTTGGTCGAGAAGGTTTTCTCAATCCCCTGATGCCGAGTCTCAGCTCATTCTAGGGGTTTTCTCAATCCCTTGATGCTGAGTCAGTTCATTCCAAAATTTCTGTCCCATGTTGCCAGGAAGGTCCACACCCCTGGGAATCATGTCCCACGTAGACAGGGGGAGGGTGGTGAGTTGCCTTGCTGTGTTGGCTGTATAGAGGCCACATCTGAGCAACAAAAGAGGTTCTCTTGGGGTGACTCTTAGGCCTAATTTTAAGTAGGCTTAACCTATCCTTTGTGGGGTTAAGTTTCATCTGAACAAACCCCAAGATTGGGAGCTCAGTTTATAGCTCTGATTGTCCACACTGCTTGTGAGAATATCAAGGATTCAACTTGGGGAAGTTGAATTTTCCCCATTTCCCACCATTCCCCGAAGGGGGCTTTGCAAATACTTTTTTATTCACTGTTCAAATTACTCTGGGATTTATTGGGGCATCACTCTAGACAAACCAACAAAATCTCATGTCCTACTCAAGGTTCCATGTACTTATGGTGTTTAATTAAGCTGTCTACATAAGTTATATTAGGAAATGCACTAGTCAAAATATAAATTTTGTACCAAATAAACATTTTTAGCTTTAGTCTCACACATAAGGTAAAATTTTAAAAGATTAATTACCATCTAAGAATAAAATCATATTTTAATAAAGAGTGTTCTGAACCTACTTAATGAAAGTAAGATAAAGTTTCAGAAGACACTGTAACCATCTTAAGTTTGAACATCTTCCTAAATATTTTCATTTAAGGTCGCTGGGTCAGACTGATCATATTAATTTTGTTAAACTGTCCATTAGTAGTTAATATTGCTAACAAAGACAAAAACCTGACTCTGTTATCTAGCAATTATAATAATGGTCTATACAGCTCATGATTTATCATCCATGGCTCCTTTTAAGTTCATGAGCTTCTGAACCAGTAACAGTCTCTTTTCAATTACTGAGTCCATACGTGGAGATCTGGATGTAAAAATATGCAACTCAGAAGGAACATACTTATATATGTTCTCCTTTAAGGAAACTTGAATCTTGAGAGCAGTTGAAAGTCACTTTAAAGTAAAATAATAAAATAAATCTACCTACTTTTGACATTTGCAATTTAAGATATTTTGGCTATTTAGGCCTGTAAGCCACTGTCAAATAATTTAAAACTAAAACTTGCAAGATGGGTTGGTGATCCAGTTAGAAAATGATAAATAAAATATCTGATTATAATTTTAAGTAGCTGAAGCAACTGAGTCTATACCCAAGAATCAGTAGCTTCATATATGGAGAAAAATCACATAAAGAGATTTTTTATTTTTTTTGGGTGCCATGGTCTGGGAATTGAACCCAGGTCTTCTGCATGGAAGATGAGCATTCTACCACTGAACCACCAGTGTACCCGACATAAATGGATTTTAATGCATCAATAGAATCTTACTGGATTACTGTCATCGATCAAAGGAAACAAGATAACATTACTTTCTCCTAATTTAAAACATATATATACGTACAAAGTAATAAACACCACAACTCAAATATTCAAATGTGGGTAACACAGATACAATACATCTGAATTTCAACCACTTTTAAATTGCAACTATTTAAACAATTTTAGGAAATTTCTCTTTAGAGCCATAAAACAAATAATTTAATATGCACATCTTTTAATATATTCAACAAATATATACTGAACACTTACTGTTTGTTAGAAATAGTACCAGGCCCTGGGATATAAATTTTATTAAATAACTTGATCACCAACCTATCTTGCAAGTTTTAGTTTTAAACAATTGATTTCTTTTCCTTGTATGAAATCTTTCCCCACAAAATATAAAGATTACACATCATTGAAAATATTCAAAAGAATGTGACAGAGAGCTGGGACTAATCTGTTATGAATTTAATACTAACATAGCTTCATGGTTCTGGACAGAGAAGTAAAGCCAGTAACATCTGACTTATTTTTTATCTATTGTATAACAAGCTTTTCTATACCACTGAATTTTTCAGATAACAGTGAAAAATGTATCTGCTCCTTGGGCTTTATTATAAACATTTTGATGAAAAATTTTTTTAAATATCTTATACATTCAGGATTCTTACGCAGACTCTAGTGAACATAACTAATCCCTTCCATGTTGACTTACAATTCTTACAATGAACGTTGATCTAAGGAATAGAGCTTATACTGTACCATTTTAGTTTGTCAAATGATTTGGACACTTTCATATATATTATCTTAATTGGTTCTGTGAGTCAAAGATAGGTATATGATCCTCATTTTATCAGTGAAGAAATTAAAATTTAAAGAATTTTAAGCAATTTCACAATGATATACATGTATTCTGCAAATTCCATCAATGAATTTTCTATTATACCATTCAAGTACTGAATGTTAGAATAATTCTTATCACAGAGTTCATTTATGCCATCTTATGATGGCAGCAATAAAAAAGAAGAATCGCTGAGTACAACCAGTCATCAGTTGTGCATTCAATTGTTAGTTGAATCATTCAAAATATATTTTCCCAAAATGTTGGTGAGAATATCATGTAATAACAGAATTACTAATAACTAACTTACGGACTATTTAGGGTTATATGACAAACTTGCTACTACTAAAAATAATGAAAACATTCATTGAGCACCTTCTATTAGGTCTTGTGCTGGTTACTTTATGTAAATAACATTAATCAAAACAACAGTTAAACATATCACTACTAGCCACAGATATCTGGGGACTGTTTATTAATGCAGTATAATTTAACTCATCCTGACTAATGCATGCTGTGAATAACATGTATTTATGTTCCTTAAAAATAATCTATTATAGATGCAAAAGATATGAAAATCACTTAGAACTAAGGGTGATTAGATTATTCTTGCAAATATAAAAATTGTATTTTTATTGAATTGACTATAAAAAAAGCAGGATATTTTAATGCTGAGGATTTTTTATTCTTGTTTCAAAATACTTCAATCAGAAATGCTATTTTCTAACTAATACCATATAATAGTCATTGAGATTAGGGACTGTAGAATTCTTGCTTGCCCATGCACTTCAAAAGCAAACAAACAAAAACAAACAATTCAACAAATGGTGCTGCATTAATGGGGTGCTCACATGGAAAAAGAATGAAATGTGATCCCCACCATACAGCATGCCAAAGAAAAAAACAGAGAGAGAAAGATTAGGGCTCTGGACTCAGACCATTTGCTTTTGAATACCAAGGTTCTACTTCCTAGCTAGATGGGGTTGGGCAAGTTATTTAACATCTCTGTACCTCAGTTTGGTTATCTGTAAAGCAGGGATAATACTGCCTTCCTTATGGGATGGTTGTAAGGAGTAAATAACATGGAAAATTAACTCAAAATAGAATAAAAGAAAAATGAGACTTTAAAACTATGATGAGCATAATCTTTCTTTTATAAAGCACATCTATAGGTTCAAAGAAACACAATGCTTATAAAGTATTTACTTATAGAGGTAGGATCATGAGTGGACCATTTTCCTTTGTGATTCTCTAAATTTCAAAATAGTCTATAATATTACTTTATAAACATACAAAAATTGATCAGTTTGTAAATTAAAATTTGATTATTTTACACATGAAATTAAGAGTTAAATGTGACGATAAAGATATTTTTTTTATCTTCTAAAGGAAAATAGAATATTAGGAGTGGACAGGACGTTGGTGGTCACCTAGTTCAGCTTCCGACAAAGGAAAACAACTTTTAAAAGTTTACTCATTTAATCACAAATATGTATTGACTGTCTCCTGCATGCCAGACATGACTTTAAGCTATGGGAATACACAAAAAATTGTGGGAGGTGACATATAATACACAACAAATGAATATGAGTCTATTGTCCATTATACGACACCTTTAAAGTCAGATGTGTTGAAAATCCAGGATATTCTGGATGAAAAAAACATTTCTAGCAGACAACATTATTTTCAAAACTAAGTTTTACTGAATGCCTACTTTAGGCAAATCAATGGGATATGAAAGATAATCAAGCAAGACTCCAACTTTGGAAGGGCTTCCAGGGAAGAGAAACAGGTGTTCACAAATAATAAAACTAGAGTTCAGTATAAAATGTGTATCTTCCAAAACCGATCTTATTGGGACGAACTATTATAAAACATGGCTTCTTAGGAATAGTCCACTCTACTTTGGGCTCCAGCCCCAATCTGTTTCTATTGAATGCTTGCTCTGATTCCAGTTGAAGGAGGTATGAAAACAGGAGCACAAAATGTGGGAATAGAGAGAAATTCTGAATCTCTGATACTTTAAATGGTAGCAGGTACCAAACTAGTGTGGATGAGAAAGCCTCTCCTTCAATTTCCCTGATTCCTTCCTCCTCCCTTCTTTTCCTCTCGAATCTTTTGTTAGCTGTACTTTGTTTCTATGTTAAACACTAGACTCCTGGAAGGCAGAAATATAGCCTTTTCATATATATATATTTTTTCATCTCAGAGTTCTTTATTAGAAAACAAATTAATCACACTGAAGAACACAAAAGAAAAGGAACATAATCTTGCAATTCTAGAACACAAAACTAAATTATATGGTAAGGGATTCTTAAATTTTCAAAGAATAGAAAAAGAAAAAAGTAATAATTGACAATCATTTAGGACAGTGTTTCTCAAATTTAGCTCCTTCCACAGACATCTTCTTGGGGAGGGAGCCACAAGATTTCTGTAGTAATTTTTTAATTTTGCATTTTAAATTTAAGAATCTAAATCAAAGTAACACACAGTTGTTCAGGATTACCTGGACAAATATCTTACATAAAAATACTGCCACATGATTGCAGCATCTTCACTTGTGTCTCTGACCCCTGTGGCACCAAGTGAGAACAGTACTTAACTTTTCATGCAAAGTTTCTCAACTTGGGTCCTTACAGACTTTTCATGGAATTGCTGAACGTTTCCCATGAAAACTATTAAGTTGTCAAGGTTGAGAACACTGGCTCAGAGTCGTGTTTCTCAATATGGGATAAGGTGATATAAAGATGGTGAAGGGGGATATGCAGGTAGTTTGAAAAAGCGCATTTAAGAAGCTATTGATTTCCTCATGCTAACTCTAGAGGGTCAAGCTCAGCAAGATATCTTTGACTGATGTGTAGCACAAAAGGCCAAATACAGATTCAGCCTGGGGGGCCTGGAATAAGCATGGTCGTGGTTGAGAAACACTGGTTTAGAGGTAGAGGACTGCTGGCACATGAACAGTAAAAAAATATGCCGAAGAGAAAGAACATCTTTCGGATCAATGGATAAATATTAAACCAGAACTTGTCATGGTGTTTTTGAACCCAAAGACCACTCCTTTTCATATTTTTGATTAGCAATATGGTAAAAGCCAATGTGTTTTTTGACCATAACTTAAGGCGGATGATCTGTGAAAGGCTTTTTGCTTTACTTACAGGTACGGAAGTTTGAACCTGATACTGTGAAATTTCTAGGATAGCTGATAGGCAACAAGGTAGAATATTTAATATTGAGAATCTCTCAGAAAGGCCTGGATGTATGGTAACCAAACCATAGTGCTGAGCAGTTTAACCACTTTACACAAATTAAGTGCATTAATCACACTTTCACTTTTAGTTCTTCTCTCTAACCTGAGAATATACCCTATTTCTACCACCTAAATTAAATCTGTTAAGGTAGACCCACAATAGTGTAAAAAGGATTTCTTTCTAAACTATCAGAAACACTTAGCATCCTTTTTCAAACTATGTTCTGTTTTCAGTTCTTTTCTAATTGAATTTGAATAATTAATACCCTAACGCAGGAAATGTCAGCAGTCATATATTTGTAAGTGACCAATTTGGGCTCATATTTTCATATTTTGTTAAGTGTTTGATTTTCCCAAAACAATTTTAGCTATTCAGAAAAACTCAATAACTCTCACAAAGAATATCTATATCTACATCTATATAGATACAGATATATATATTGTGCCCCACCCCTCAACCATAGGCAAATATGTGGACTTAAGCCCAAGAAGCAAGTCTAACAGTTGCTTCACTTTAAAGTTTTTAGAAGTATTTGTGGTTTTGCTCAGTCCGTCCATACTTGGCCAATAATATAGCTAAACTTTTTACTCTGAAAAGCCATGGATATCCTGTTTTTTTTGTTGTTGTTGTTATAACACCAATTTTCCCTAATTAATATATCCACTATTATTTCTTATAGAAATAAAGTCAAAATGCTATAAAATTTTCATTTAATGTTGAGACTCTGAATATCAATCAGTCTTATTACCAGACAGATAAAAAAACTTTCAAGTATCAGCAAACGGAATTCGATGGTGAGAATATCTTATGGCATCAATAGCCCTTAGCTGGCTGCTAGCTGAGTATCTATCATATGAATTCTGAACTGAATGAAGTATTTATTATACCAAGAGTTGTTTAGCCAAGTTTGAGAGAATATCACAAAACATCTGTATTCAAGTTGTTAACTTTTCAAAATAGGTCTTGGATTGAATTATTGAGAAAGCAAAAATGGGAATATTCAGTTAAAACATCTTTTTAACTTGCTCACCAACAGGTATACATTTTATCCAAATAGCTAAATACACACCTAATATCTCTGGTACATCAGGTATGGGTAAACATATACCAGACACCCTTAAATTTCTGTACAGAAAATATGGTTACCATATGGACAGATGCATATATTGTTGTAACATATTCACAACTCAAAATTTCCCATTTAAACCACTTTTGAGTATATAATTCAGTAGTATTAATTACATTCACAATAATGTGCTGCCATCACCAACATCCATTACCCAAACTTCATCAACTCAAACAGAAATTCTGTACCCACTACACAATAACTCCCTAACTCATTACACCTTCCTATGCCCACCCCAAGCCCTGGAAACCTGTAATCTCTCTGCCTCTATGAATTTGTTTATCATAGGTATTTCATACAATAGAGATATACAGTATGTGTTTTTTCATATCTGGCTTATTTCACTCAACGTAATGTCTTTAAGACTCATCCGAGTTGTAGCATGCATCAGAACATTTCTTTTTACCACTGAATAATACCCCATTGTGTATATAGAACACATTTTGTTTATCCATTCATTTGTTGATGGACACTTGGGTTGCTTCTACCTTTTGCCTATTGTGAATGATGCTGCTTTAACACCAGGTATTTAACAAGTACCTGTTCAAGTCTCTGCTTTCAATTCTTTAAATATATATCAGTAAGTGGAACTGCCAGGTCATATGGCAATTCTATATTCAACTTTCTATGGAAGTTCCAAACTGTTTCCACAGTGGCTGTACCATGTTACAATGCCACCAACAATGTATAGCAGTTCCAGTTTTTCTGCATCCACACCAACACTTTTCTGTTTTTTTTTTTTTTTCTTTTAATATAGCCATCTTATTGAGTGTGTAGTATAGTTTCTTGGTTTTGGTTTGCCTACATTTCCCTGATGACTAATGATGTTGAACATGTTTTCATGCTGTGCTTATTTGTATATTTTTTGGGAGAAATATCAATTCAAGTCCACTGCCAATCTTTTAACTGAGTTGTCCTTTTCTTGTCATATATATCTAGACATTAAAAATCACATAAGCGTAGTAGTTTCTCCCATTCTCTAGGTTGCTTTTTTACTTTCTGATAGTTATTTGATATACACAATTTTTAAATCTATATTTTCTTTAGTTACTTGTGCTTTTGTATCCTATCTAAGAAATTGCTACCAAACTGAAGTTTATGAAGGCTTATCCTGATGTTTTTTTCAAAGGATTTAATTTTATGGTTTTGGCTCTTGTGTTTAAATCCTTGATATATATTTAAAGTTAATTTTTGCATGTGGAGGTAGGGCTCCACCTTCATTGTTTTGCATATGAATAACATACCATTTGTTGATGTGACTATTCTTTCTCCATTGAATACAGCTGGCACCCTTGTCAAAAATCAATTGGCCAAATGTTTCTTGAAGATGATTGTATGATATAGGTTTCACAATGTGACTGTGTGATTGTGAAAACCTTGTGTCTAATGCTCCTTTTATCTACCTTATCGACAGACAAGTAAAACATATGGATTAAAATAAATAGGGGGAACAAATGTTAAAATAAATTTAGTAGAATGAAACGCTAGTGATCAATGAAATGGAGGGGTAAGGGGTATTGTAGGTATGCATTTTTTCTGTTTTCTTTTTCTGACTTGATGCAAATATTCTAAGAAATGATCATGATGATGAATATACAACTATGTGATGATATTGTGAGTTACTGATTATATATCAAGAATAGAATGGTCATATGGTAAGAATGTTTGTGTTTGTATGTTATGTTGAACTAAACAAAAAATCAATTGGCCAAGACAAGTACTGCAAACTTGGGTCATTGACATTCTTATTCAAACATCTCCTTTTAACAGTTGCTTTTAAAACAGCATAATTTTTCTAATTTGTTTTCTTTAAATTAGAAAATAAAGCAGTTGGAGCACGATTAAAAAAAATCAACTGCCCAAAGGTAGGAGAGCTTATTTCTGCACTCTCAATTCCGTTGGTCTATATGTCTGTGTTTGTGCCAGTACCATGCTGTTTGGCTACTGCAGCTTTGTGATAAGTTTCAAAATTGGTAAGTGTGAGTCCTCCAACTTTGTTTTTCTTTTTCAAGGTGATTTTGGCTATGCGGAAGGTCCTTACCCTTCCAAATAAATCTGATGATTGGCCTTCCCATTTCTGTGAAAAAGGCTATTGGAATTTTGATTGTGATTGCACTGAATCTGTAAACCGCTTTGGGTAGAACTGACGTCTTAATATTTAATCATCCAGTCCATGAATGTGAACTGTCTTTCTATTTATTCAGGCTTCTGATTTCTTTCGGCAATGTTTTGTAGGTTTCAATGTACAGACTTATACTCCGTAGTGATTATTTTTATTCTTGTGGTGTCATTGTGAATAGAATTGTTTCTAAATGCCTATTTCAGCATTATCCTTTGCTAGTATACAGAAACAACTGATTTTTGTGTGTTGATCTGGTGGCCTGAACTGTGCTAAATTTGTTTATCAGGTCAAACAGTTTTCTTGAGGATTCCTTGGGATTTTTTTTATAAAAGCATCATATCATCTGTAAATAGAGATAGTTTTAGCCCTTCATGACCAATTTGGACCTTCAATTCTTTTTTATTGTCTAATTGCTCTGGTAAGGACTTCCAGTACAATGCTGATTACAAGTGGGAAGGCAGGAATCCTTGTCTTGTTCCTGACCTCAGCAGGAGGCTTTAAGTCTTTCACCATTGAGTTTAATGTTAGCTGTGGGTTTTCATATATTCCTTTTATCGTGCTGAGAAAGATACATTCTGTTCCTATTTTTCTGAGTGATTAAATAAAGGAGTGCTAATTTTGTCAAATGCCTTTTCTGTATCAACTGAGATGATCATGTTGGTTTTCCCCTTTATATTGTTATTGTGGGGCATTTAATTGATTTTCTTATGTTGAACCACCCTTGCATCCCTGGGAAATATCTCCCTTGTCATGGCATATAATCCTTTTAATATGAGCTTAGATTCATTGCTATTTACTGAAGATTCGTGTATATTCTTGAAAGAAATTGTTTTGTAGCTTTCTTTTCTCATGATGTCTTTATCTGGCTTTGTAATTAGGGTAATGTTAGCTCTATAGAATGAATTAGTAAGAGTTTCTTTCTCTTCAATTTTTTGGAAAAGTTTGAGAAGGATTGGTGCTAATTTGTCTGTAAATGTTTGGTAGAATTTAACAACGAGGCCACATGTCCCTGGCATTTTCCTCTGATTATCTACTTTGTTGGTGTAAAGTTGATCATATATTGTTTTATACTCCTGGTAATTTCTGTAAGATCCGTAGTAATGCTCTACCTTTCATTTCGGATTTTGGTAATTTCTGTCTTCTTTTTTTTCGGTTTAGCTAAAGGCTTGTCAATTTTATTGATCTTTTAAAAGAACTGGGTTTTGGTTTCATTAACTTTCTCATTTTTTTTCCAATTCTCTATTTCATTTATTCTCATCTGTATTTCTTTCAATCTACTAAAGTTTAGATTTAGTTGCTATTCTTTTTTTAGTTTTAGATGTGAAGTCAGGTTATTGACTTGAGTTTTTATTTTAAATATAGGCATTCATAGCCATAAATTTCCATCTGAACATTTGGTATGTTGTGTTTTTTTTTTTTCATTCTTCTCAGGATATTTCCTAATTTCCCTTGTGATTTCCTCTTTGACTCTCCAGTTGTTTAACAATATGTTGTTTAATTTTCACATATTTGTGAGTTTTCCTTCTGTTTATAGTTTCATTTCATCTCGGCCAGAAAAGATGCTTTTGTATAGTTTCATTGTTTTAAAATTTATTGAGACTTGTTTTGTGGCCTAATATGTGGTTTGTATTGGGAAATGATCTGTATTGGAAAGTGATCCTTGTGCATTTGAGTTTGCTGTCACTGGGGGGAGTAGTCTGCTATTTTTGGTTGGAGTGTTCAGTACATATCTGTTGGCTCTAGTTCGTTTATAGTAATGGGCAAGTTTCCTTACTTGCCCATTTCCTTACTGCTCTTCTATTTAGATGTTCCATCCAGTATCGACAGTGCTATATTGAAGTCTCTGATTATTGCTGTAGAGCTTATAATTCTCCCTCTACTTCTGTTAATGTCTGCTTCATGTATTTTCGGGCTCTGTGATTAAGTGCATATGCATTTATAACAGCTCTTTCCTTTTCTTATATGCTGTATGGTGGGGTCACATTTCATTCTTTTATTATTATATAGTGCTTTTCTTTGTCATTTGTAACAGATTTTCACTTACTGTCTATTTTGTCTGATATATAACTATCCCATCTCTCTTTGGTTATCTTTTTACCTGGAGTACTTTTTTCTCCATTCTTTTACTTTCAACCTATTTGTGAGTCACTAGTAAACAACATACAGTTGGACCATGCCATTTTATACATTCTACCAATCTGTATCTTTTGATTGGGGAGTGCAATCCATTTACATTCAAAGCAATCACTGATAAGGCAGGAATTCCTTCAGACATTTTACCCTGGTGTCTTCTTGTCTTGTATGCCTTATATCTTTTTTGTCTTTCATTTTCTCTATTGCAGCCTTTTTTTGTGTACAGTTTATCTTTTGTAGTGTAACAGATTGATCCCCTTCTCATTTTCTTTTCTGTTAATTTTTTTAGATACTTTGTGGTTACCATGAGTCTCTTTTTTCACATCCTAAGTCTCTAACAGACTTAATCTTTGTGATACACAATTTCTGCTCCTTTATTTATGTTGCTCTTGTCATACATTATCTCTTTATATGCCATGTGCCCAATAATACTGAAATATGATTATTTTATGCAATAATATTCTACATCTTATAAAAAATAAAAAGTAGAGTTACATATCGAGAATACAATAATACCAACATTTGTATTTACCCAACGTAGTTAACTTTATTAGCAATCTTTATTCTTCACATGGCTGCAAGCTACTATCCACTGGCTTTCCTCTGAACATGGAGAACGCCCTTTAGCATTTCTTGTATGGCACGTCCAGTAGTGACAAATTCCTTCAGCTTTTGACCATCTGGGAATGTTTTAAACTTTCCCTCACTTTTGAAGGACAGTGTGGTGAAATGAATTGTGTACCACTGTCTTGGGCAGCAATCTGGTAGGAGTGGACCAACTGTAAGTAAGATCTCTTTGCGATGTTACTTCAATTAAGGTGTGGCCCAACTGATACAGGCTGGATTTAATCTGGAGTCATTTATAAACAGAGTGAAAGTCATGCAGTGAAAGAGGCCACAGGGAGCTGGAAATCAATAGAACCTGGAAGAGAAAGGAGAAGATGCCACCATGCACACCCCCATGTGATGGAAAAGTCAAGGAACGCTAAAGATGCTGACCAGCCAGAAGATACTGACCCTGGGAAGAAGCAAGCCTTCTAGTCTCTGAAAGTATGAGTCAACACATTTCTGTTGTATTTGTTTCAGCAGCCAGGAAATGTAAAAACAGACACTTTTACTGGATATAGAAGTCTTGGCTGGCAACTTTTATCCCACTTTAAATATATCATTCCTTTGCTTCTTACCTTTATGACTTTTGATGAGAAATCAGCACTTAATCTTATTGAGGATCTCTTGTATGTAACAAGTTACTTCTCTCTTGCAGCTCTCAGAACTTTCTCTGCGGCACTGCTTACTTTTTTTCATTCTTTTTTCTCTTTAGACTGAATTATTTCAATTATTCTTTTACTTCACTGATTCTATCTTCTGCTTCTTCAAATCCTGTTGAATTCTTCTAGTGCATTTTTTTTTAAGTTCTAAAATGTCCACTTGATTCCATATAACACTTAACCAGGTATCATTTACATCTGAGGAAGAGATAGCCCATAACACTGATCCATGGTAAAACACTTTAAGAAAGGTAGTGCCAATTTTATATATTTCCAGGCATCCCTAGATAAGTATACTACTTCTATTACATAGTAAAGTGAATACCAGAACTACAAAGGCAGGATTCTAAGTGAATTTTTATTGGGAAGGGAAGTTGTCAACTTAAACAGCAGCATATGAAGAGTGAATAAGGAAACTCCCTGGTGTCACAGATACACATGACCTCCATACTATATTATGTAGGAGGTATTTCAATTTGTGACCCCCACAGCCCAGAAATGTCAAATGCTTTTCCATTCAATCTAATACTTTTGGATTCCTACTAAAAAGGAATACATTAAGAATTGGAAAAGTTGCTTACTGAAAGGAAATCTCCGAAGAAAAGTAAGGGAGAGAATGTAGAAATTAAGAAGTTATGTAGAATACTCTTTAATTGTAATTAACTACTTTTTTATATCTTCACAGTAATATGAAACACAGGCACTTGCAGAACTGGTTCAGATTACTTAAATACCAGATACATGTTAGTCTTCGACATAAATGGTTGGAAGTTACTTATGTCTATATGAAATGAAGACATTAATACTTTTCTACTGCGGTACCACACACCAGGAAGGCCAAGACAAACACAAATCAAGGAATGGAGTTTTACCAAAGCTGCAGTGTGAAAAGACTATACACAGTTTATTCCACACACATGAATGGGTTTCTCTGCTATACGAAATCCAAGCGTAATAAAGAACGGATATGTGTAAAAAGGTTTCTCGAGGGGAAGATGGATGACACCCTGCATGCATTTAGTTTTCTGCCCCTTCTGCTGAATTTCATTCTTCTCCAGCACTGTCTGATACCCATAATCTTAGGTTGTCTCTAAGCAACTACCTGATGAGGGTGCTGTCTTTGTATGAGTCTTCATTCACTGTATCAAGTTCTGCTGTAGCCTCATAGAAAGCCATTCTAGCCAGTGTACAGGAAAGCTCTGGGTTATTAAGGATCTCACAGTAAAATACAGAAAACTTAAGAGCCAGTCTGAGGTGGACTGGGTGTGTGAGTTGCATCTTTTCTTGCTCTTATCAAATGCTTCCTGGTAAGCTCCTCAGGAATTATCTATCCTTTGTTTCCAATCATCACCACATGCCACTTCAGCAAGGTACTGGAAGTAATCTCCCTTCATTTTTAGATAGAAGATCTTACTCTCTGGATTAGCTACACTAGTTATTAAATCCTTATTGTCCAACAATTCCAGGACTGTGGTGCAGATGGATCTTAGTTCCGACTCCACTGTCTCCCAATAGTCCTTAATCAGCTGTAACTTCTTGTCAGATGTGTCAGTTTTCTGCTCGATGCTGGAGATGACCCTCCAGGTGGCCCAGTAGCCCCGGGCCACATTCTTGTAGGCCAGGGAGGTCAGGTTGCGCTCCTCACTGGACAGCTCCGCGGCCTGCTCCCTCATGGCCTTCATGAAGTGGCCATGTCGCCATAGCGCTTGGCCTGCTCAGCCACCTTCACCTTCCAGATAAGCTCTGTCTTCTCCATGGCATGCAGGGCTGGGGGCGTGTGTGGGGCTGGGGGGCAGAGAGCGCACGAGGCTCAGAGGGCAGTGAGCGGTGACCTGAATCAGGAATCAGGAATCCTCGAAAATGGTTTCCTGCCTCTGCAGCCACAACACGACCCACCGCTTGGATCTGCTCTGGGCTTGGGTGAAGGACCCTTCTGTCTCAGCCTACTCCAGAGCCCTCTAGTATATGTTTATATCCATTATTGTGTTTTTCATCTTCCAAAGCTGTGTTTGGTTTCTTCTCAAAATTTCTTTCCTCCTTTAGTTCATGTATCATCATCTTGCTTTGTGTTATATCCATGTTTTCCCTTAGCTCCTTGAATTTTTTATTTAGGAGAGTTGAATTAATGCCTTTTGATTAAGTTGTTTCAATAACTATATTGTTTTCACTTTATTTTGGTCTTTTGAATGGGCCTTCTTTACTTGTTTCTTTGTATTATGCTGTTTTAGATTCTTTGGCTATTCAAGCAAATACTGTGCAATGGGCTGTCTTAAAACAATGGGAATTTATTAGCTCACAGTTTTGAGGCTGAATAAAGTCCAAATCAAGGGCATAATCAAGGCAATGTGTTCTGCTGCATTCTGGGGATGGCTGCTGTGATCCTTGGTCCTGGACTCATCTGTCAGATGGCAGTGCACATTGTGGCCTCTCCTGGCTTCTCTCTTCTCTTCTGGGTTCTGTTGACCTTTAGCTAAGCTGCTTGCTCCCTGTGGCTTCTTCTCTTTCTGTATGAAATTTATTCAGCTTCTAAAGTACTCCCGTAATAGGGTCTGTCCTGCTTGAGATAGGCTACATCTTAGGTGAAGTTGCCTCATCAAAAAGTCCAACTTACTGATGGAACCTTGAATAGGACATGAAATTTTGATGGGTTGTCCATGTTAGTGTGATGCCCCGATATATGCCAGAGTAATTTGAACAGTGAATAAAGAAGTATTTGCAAAGTCCCCTTGGGGGAACAGGGAGAAAGGGGGAAAAGTTCAGTGTCCCCATTTGGATAATTCCTGATATTCTCACAAGCAGCAGGGACAACCAAATCAATAGGTTGAGCCCTCTTTCATCTTGGGGCTTGCCCCTATGAAACTTCTCCCTGCAAAGGGTAGGCGAAGTCTACTTAAAATAATGCCTAAGAGCCACCCCCAGAGAACCTCTTTTGTTGCTCAGATGTGGCCTCTCTCTTTCAGCCAACACAGCAAGCAAACTCACTGCCCTCCCCTTCTCTATGTGGGACATGACTCCCAGGGGTGTAAACCTCCCTGGCAATGTGGAACAGAAATCCTAGAATGAGCTGGAATTCAGCATCAAGGGACTGAGAAACCCTTCTCAACCAACAGGGGGAAGAGAGAAATGAGATAAAATAGTGTCAGTGGCTGAGAGACTTCAAACAGAGTTGAGAGGTTATCCTGGAGGTTATTCTTACACATTATACAGATATCCCCCTTTTAGTTTATGGTGTATTAGAATGGCTAGAGGAAAGTGCCTGAAACTGTAGAGCTGTGTTCCAACAGTCATGTTTCTTGAAGACGATTGTATAATGATGTGTGATTGTGAAAACCTGTGTTTGATGCTCCTTTTATCTATGTTTATGGACAGAGGAGTAAAAAAAAATATGGATAAAAAATAAATTATAGGGGGAACAAAATCCAAGAATTCCCCAATATGTGAGACTAGTCTCCAAAACAGGAATTTTTTTCCCACAGCTTCTCCTCCTAGGGCCCTGGTCTGTACTCTTTGTTTTAATAACAATTTTTCCTCTTTGGAAGTTCAGCTCCCATGCTCTGGTCTACTTTAACACTCCAGCTTTCAGCACTGCATCCCCTCTGTGGCTGTGTTCCCCTTTCTGTACCGTTTCCCTGTTCCTGTTAACTTCTAGAATATTGGACCCAGACCTGTGCCCTGAATTAGGCTTCTATGGAGCCAGTTGAGGCAGATGTAGAAAGATACCCAATATTTCCATTTAGATGTACTGATAATCAGACTATAGGATCTGCACTTGAATGTATGCAGGTTGCCACCCAGGGGTGAGGATGGGGTGCTACACAAACTATTATGTGGATATGAGTGAGAGGGAAGCATCTAGGTAGGTAAATTTGTCTGTAGCTCTCTTACTGTTTTTAGATCTCACCTTCCCCCATTCAACACTTATTCAGTTATTCCCTAGTCTTGATGGTCTTCTAGAGTTTTATGAAAGTTGATTCTGCTCATTTTTCACTGCTTCTAAGGGAGGACATTCACCTGCAGCGTTACTTTTGCTAATGCCACTTCCTAACTACCTTGACTTTTGTAAAAACTACTCGTTTTAGGGCTGCCCATGGCTTGATTTCCAAATGTAACAAAGCTAGATTTAACATTTGCTTATCCTAGTATTTACTAAGCAAAGAAAATTTAAAAAAAAACTGTATATTTTGATTCAAATAAATTATGTGAGGCTCTTTTTAAAAGTGCAATTACTAAATAAGTTGGTAAAAAAAAAGTATATGAAAATACTAATGCTTTAATTTTCACTTCCTTAATTATTAACCCAAACTCCCCAAATACAATATTACTTCTAAATGCAAGTAAATTTCACAAGATGTGAAAGCTTAAGATTTTTAGCACTGTTTTAACACGAGAGTGCTATTCTAGTTAAGGAAAAATTAAAAGACAAAGAAGATGTCAGTATTAAAGGAAAGCCTCTCTGCATCTGTATATAGAGCTGCCAGTTTCTAATAGTGAGTGCATCTGCCACAATGCAGGTGGCATGATCACCTCTACCGAGTGCTAATGCACTGTGGTTACACTCACCACACTTTGGTAAGGAGCTTAAAGATGGAGACATTAAGTATCTAGCATGGTTTTGAAACAAGCAATTTTCTCTCAGTGTTTGCTAAATGATGGATTTAAGGTACAAATACAAACTCAAATTACTGGTTTTCAATTCAATAGGCTGAGCCGTTGATTTGGGGGCTCACCCCTATAAAACTTATTCCTGCAAAAGAGAAGCTAAGCCTACTTAAAATTATGCCTAAGAATTACCCCCAGAGAACCTCTTTCAATGTTCAGATGTGGCCTCTCTTTCTAAGCCAACCTGGAAGGTGAACTCACTGCCCTCTCCACTATGTGGGACATGACTCCCAGGGATGTGAATCTCCCGGGCAACATGAGACAGTACTCCAGGGGATGAGCCGGGACACGGCATCGTGGGATTGAGAAAGCCTTCTCGACCAAAAGGGGAAAGAGAGAAATGAGACAAAATAAAGTTTCACTGGCTGAGAGATTCCAAATAGTAAAGAGGTTATTCTGGAGATAATTGTTATGCATTATATAGAGATCCCTTTTTAGTTTATGGTGTAATGGAGTGGCTGGAGGGAAGTACCTGAAACTGTTGAACTGTGTTCCTGTAGGCTTGATTCTTGAAGATTTTATAATGATACAGCTTTTGCAATATGGCTGTGTGATTGTGAAAATGTGTCTGATGCTTCCTTTATCTAGGGTATGGACGGATGAGTAAAAAAGTAAGGACAAAAAAATGGGGTAGATTACAATGCTAGTGTTCAATGAGAGGGAGGGGTAAAGGGTATGGGACATATGAGTTTTTTCTTTTTATTTCTTTTTCTGGAGTGATGCAAAGGTTGTAAAAATGATCACCACAATGAATACACAGCCATGTGATAAGATTGTGAGACACTGACTGTACACTTTGGATGGCCTTTATGTTGTATGAAGATATCTCAAAAATATATATTTTTTAATTACTGGTTTTACTGATGATTTTTATGCCTCACCATATTGCAACAGGATTTAAGGCATAAAATATAAAGATCAGCTTAAAAGTTGAAATAGGGTAGGAGAATAAGATAGAACTAGGAGATGTCACAAGAACAAATTTATCTTCTCTGTATAAGTTTTAAAAAGTGTATATTATCTTTCTAATGAAGGACCATGTTAGTTAATTTGTTGCATTTTCTTTTCCAAAAATATCAGAGCTCTTTAAATACTAGGTGGGATTTATGTAAGGAGGGATTCTGAGAACTAGGAATCTATGTTTTGGTTCAAGAAAACATTCTTAGTTTCATAAATCACTGTTTAGGTTAAACAACCGGGAAAGGAAAGGCAGTACTGACTCTAAATTCAAGATCAGTGAAATCCGGTGTAGCCAGAAAACATGCAACATTACAGGTTTACCTAAACTTGGAAAAATGATAAGTAAAGTATGCCTGTGAGATGTATTCCAGAACCAAAAGTACTTTTATCTCAGACACACAGAGAGTTCAATTACTCACCTATTGCTTGAGCCAAGGCTATTACAACTTCCTGGCAAGTTGTGACCTCGGTGACACCACAAACAATCCTCTGAACTCCATCCACCCATACTTTAAGTTCCATGGTGCACCAGGCAGTCACCCAAGGGCCCAAAGACTAGTCATCAGGGTGTCAGGTCATGTCTCCAGCTACAGAAATGCTGGCAAGTGCAGTCAGCTAAAAAAGGGAAAAGATTATTTCAAATGAAATATATAAATTCCTTCTAGTAAGTAGATAAATATTACACAAAACAAATATTAACATTTAATAATTCTATCATTATTGTCCATAAGCTTATTTTACATAACTGAATTCAGCAGCACACAGACAACTATAGTCACTTATGACACTTTCATAATTATAATTTTAATCATCAAACTGCACTTCACTGGGTTTTAAAAATGCTCATTTACTTGACCAAGTCCTATTGTTCACTGTATAACCTGTTTCTTTTCTTTCCTTTTCCATTCTTTTTTAAAAAAATTATTTCATTAGGATAATTTCTGAGATTTAAAAACAAAACAAAACAAAAGTTTGTCGTTTTAGGATGCTAGGTATCATAAATAATTGAACCAGTTTCCATGGTCTTCCCCCACTCCCCCAACTATCCCCTGCCCTCCGCAACACACTAGGATGGGGTCCATCTTCCTCACCACTGAAACGCCAACATCAAGCCCAGGTGCAGATATGCAATGAATATTAATTGAAGGAATTGATTCCTTTGATGGCTGATAATTTCCCCATGTTTATTCATTATCTCTCACTTGCTTGAACTTATTTTCCTTTTTTCACTTATTTAACTGAGGTTTGATAACTTTCTTAAATTATATGAAGCATTAAAAAAATACAAACATTAATCTTTGGCTATATTTGCTACATTTCCCTACCGTTTGACTTTTGGTTGGCTGCACAATCTAGCAAGAAATTTTACACTCTCATGTAGACAAATCAAATGCTTGGATTTCTTTCATTGATTAGAACATCTTATTAGGCTGCTAAAATCAGTTATACACATTTTTTTTCCCTGTAGGTTTTCAAACTCTCAACTCTTTGTGTCACATATTTAATAAATCTAAGATTTATTTTGATTGTCATTTTTTTGGTTATCTTCCTATTTATTCAAAAAAAGAACGTTAGTTTAAACCAATGTTTTATTACATCTCATAAAGAGAACATTTGAATTTGTTATAAAGTTTAAAATGTCACTGTTTCAGCATTAGTGACTTTAAAAAGTTTATTTAAAAAACACTAAAAACTTCTCTTGTAAAATAGTATTTACTACAAATGTTGACTTAATCCCTTGCGCATTCCCTTAAAGGATCTAAGATGGTTCTAGGCCAACTGGTCACCAGGACAGAAGAGTCAGAACACATGTGAGATGAGGGAGAAGAAATCTAATTACTTTCTCAGAGAATGTACAAAAACACTTCTTTGCCACGCTGAAATAGAGGGAAAGGACTGACAATGTATTTTCTCCAAGTCTGTTGCTTCAGGTTTACCTGCATACAATGCAAAGCCAAAGTGGTTTCATAAACCCCCTATATAATCAGAGAAAGGGACATCTTGCTGATGACCCCAAGCTGATTCCCATACTTGTGTTCCTCAGTTATGAGGTTCTTTGTCAAAGTTTGCCAAAGAGATACTAAAGTTTATGGGGGAAAAAAAGCGTTTCACAGCCAAAGAAATTTAAGAAACACAGTGTAAAGTTAAACAATTTTCTTTAACAGCTAGACATATGGTACCTTTATTTTAATAGGCTGGTGTGCACTCTAAATTTTAATTGTAAGTTTTATATGACACTGTCCCCTGTGATAGTTAAGTTCATGTATCCACTTGGCCAGATTATGGTGTCCAGTTATTTGGCCAAGCAAGCACTGGCCTGATTGTTACTGTGAGGACATTCCATGGACTTAAATCATCAGTAAGTTGACTGCATCTGTGGCTGATTACAATTAACTGAGGAGACTGTCTTCAACAATGAGAAGGCTCATCCAGTCAGCTGAAGGCCTTAAAGGGAGACCTGATGATTTCAGCAATCAGAAGGAAGAATTTCCATCTTTCAGCGAACCAGCTTCTACTGGGGAATTCATCAAAAGCCTTCAATGGAATTCCAAGTCTGCGGTCTGCCCTATGGAATCTGGACTTGCCTATTGCCACAGTTATGTGAGCCAATTCTTATTAAAAAATTTCCAAGTATTTACATTATACACACACACACACACAAATATGTATCTCCTATCGATTCTGTTTCTCTAGAGAACTAAGGTAAGGAAACAGAAGAGTTCAGACTTAAAGCAAGATTTGCTTTTTACTCTGCTGAGCATTCTATTTACTCTTATTCGTTCTTGGGATAACAAAAGAACTGAAATAATGAATAGACATTGATATACTGCTTTGATAAATTTTTAAAAATGAGCTGAATTAAAATCTATTTAGTCCCTTATTTTTCATTAAGAGTCAAAATATAAGAAACCTACTCAAAAAAGGGTACAGATGTCATTAATTCCTACCCCAAAGAAACTTGTCATTTAAACAAAACCCAGGAGGCTCATTTTTAAGTTCTAAATTTTTTTTAAAAAAAATTTTTTATTAATTAAAAGAAAAGATCACAAGAAAGAAACACAAACATTCCCAACACATACACTCAGCAATTCACAATATCATCACATAGTTGCATATTCATCATCATGATCATTTCTCAGAATATTTGCATCAATTCAGAAAAAGAATTAAAAAGAAAACAGAAAAATAAAACAAAAACAGAAAAAAAAAATTTTACGTACCATACCCCTTACCCCCTCCCTTTCATTGATCACTAGCATTTCAAACTAAATTTATTTTAACATTTGTTCCCCCTATTATTTATTTTGATTCCAGATGTTCTACTCATCTGTTGACGAGGTAGATAAAAGGAGCATCAGACACAAGGTTTTCACAATCACACAGTCACATTGTGAAAGCTATATCATTATACAATCATCATCAAGACACATGGCTACTGGAACACAGCTCTACATTTTCAGGCAGTTCCCTCCAGCCTCTTCATTACATCTTGGTTAACAACGTGATATCTACTTAATGTGTAAGAATAACCTCCAGAATAACCTCTTGACTCTGTTTGGAATCTCTCAGCCATTGACACTTTGTCTCATTTCACTCTTTCCCCTTTTGGTCGAGAAGTTTTTCTCAATCCCGTGATGCTGAATCTCAGCTCATCTGGGATTTCTGTCCCATGTTGCCAGGAAGATCCACACCCCTGGGATTCATGTCCCATGTAGACGGGGGTGGGGGTGGTGGTGAGTTTGCTTGTTGTGTTGGCTGGAGAGAGAGGCCACATATGAGCAACAAAAGAGGTTCTCTTGGGGGTGACTCTTAGGCCTAATTTTAAGTAGGCTTGACCTATCCTCTGTGGGATGAAGTTTCATATGAACAAACCCCAAGAATGGGGGCTTAGCCTATAGCTTTGGTTGCCCACACTGCTTGTGCGAATATCAAGAATTCAACTTGGGGAAGTTGAGTTTTCCCCCGTTCTCACCATTCCCTGAAGGGGACTTTGCAAATACTTTTCCACTCACTGATCAAATCACTCTGGGATTCATCAGGGCATCACTCTGGACAAACCAACAAAATCTCATATTTTATACAAAGTTCCATGTACTTAAGGTGTTCAACCAACTATCTACATAAGTTATATTAGGAGATGCACTAGTCAAAGTATAAATTTGTACCAAATAAACATTCTTTGCTTTAGTCTCACACGTAAGTTGAAATTTTTAAATATTAATTACCATCTATTTTCAGCACACTGCAGTAATGACATTCTTTTGTTCTTCTTCATGCAAAAACATTTTTTAAATTTGTACATTTAGTCACTATCATTATACACTTGAGGCATTCCTAGATTATACCATCTCAATCTTTATCGTCTTTCTTTGTGATTTCATTTATGTGCTAGCCCTCCTCCCTCTATCATTCTCATATGCAGCTTCATTCAGTGTGTTAACATAATCGTATTACAGTTAGGTAATATTGTGCTGTCCATTTCTGAGTTTTTATATTCAGTCCTGTTGCACAATCTGTATCCCTTCAGCTCCAATTACCCAATATCTTACCCTATTCCTATCTCCTGATGGTCTCTGTGACCAATGAAATATCCCAGGTTTATTCACTAATGTCAATTCATATCAGTGAGACCATACAGTATTTGTCCTTTTGTTTCTAGCTAATCACACTCAGCATAAAGTCCTTAAGGTCCATAATGTTGTTACATACTTCCTAACTTTATTCTGTCTTACAGCTGCATAATATTCCATCTTATGTAAATGCCACAGTTTGTTTAGCCAACTGTCTGTTGATGGACATTTTGGCTGCTTCCATCTCTTGGTAATTGTAAATATGCTGCTATAAACATTGGTGTGTAAATGTCCATTTGTGTCCTTGCCCTCATGTCCTTTGAGTAGAGACAGCATATAGATGGGTCCTGTATTTTAATCCATTCTGCCAGACTATGTCTTTTATTGGAGAGTTTAATCCATTAACATTCAGTGTTATTACTGCATGGGTAGTACTTTCTTCTACTATTTTGCCTTCTGGATTTTATATGTCCTATTTAAATTTCCTTCTTTTTACCTTTACGCATAGTCTTCCTTTCTACACTCTTCTCCACAACTCTCTCTTCTGTCCTTTCGTATCTGTCTCTAGTGCTTCCTTTAGTATTTCTTGCAGAGCTGGTCTCTTGGTCATAAATTCTCTCAATGATTTTTTATCTGAAAATGTTTTACTTTCTCCCTCATTTTTGAAGGACAATTTTGCTGGATATAGAATTCTTGGTTGGCAGTTTTTCTCTTTTAATAATTTAAATATATAATCCCACTGTCTTCTTGCCTCCATGGTTTCTGCTGAGAGGTCTGTGCATAGTCTTATCGGGCTTCCCTTGTATGTGACAGATTGCTTTTCTCTTGCTGCTTTCAAGATTCTCTCTTTCTCTTTGACCTCTGACATTCTGATTATTAAATGTCTTGGAGTATGTCTATTTGGATCTATTCTCTTTGGGGTACGCTGCACTTCTTGGATCTGTAATTTTAAGTCTTTCATAAGAGTTGGGAAATTTTCAGTGATAATTTCCTCCATTAGTTTTTCTCCTCCTTTTCCCTTCTCTTCTCCTTCTGGGATACCCACACAACATGTATATTCGTGTGCTTCATATTGTCTTTGAATTCCCTGAGTCTCTGCTCATATTTTTCCATTATTTTCCCTATATTTTCTTTTTCTTGCCGGATTTCAGATGTTCCGTCCTCCAGTTCACTAATCTTATGTTCTGTCTCTCGAAATCTACCATGGTAGGTTTCCATTGTTTTTTTCATCTCTTCTACCTTGCCTTTCATTCCCATAAGTTCTGCGATTTATTTTTCAGACTTTCAGTTTCTTCTTTTTGCTCATTCCCTGCCTTCTTTATATCCTCCCTCAATTCATTGATTTGGTTTTTGATGAAGTTTTCCATGTCTGTTAGTATATTCTGAATTAATTTTCAGCTCCTGTATCTAATTTGAATTGCTGGTTTGTTCCTTTGACTGGGCCATATCTTCAATTTTCCTAGTGTGATTTGTTATTTTTTGCTGGTGTCTAGGCATTTAATCATCTTAATTCGTTTATTCTGGAGATTGCTTTCACTTCTTTTACCTAGGGTTTTCTTGCTGGATGAATTTGTTGTCTATCTGTTCTTTGACATTCCATTCAGCTTTATCTGGACCTCTAGCTTAAGTTTTGTTTAACACAGGAGAATTTTTCAGTTCTTGTTTCTTGCCCTGCTTGTATGGTGCCTCTCCCCGCCTCCCCCCCCCCCCCCACCTTAGGAGGGTCTACTTAGATATTACAGACCCCAACCGGATTTTCCCAGACCAAACTGGCCTCCTATCAGGAGGAAAGAGTCACCTGCATCGGTTTTCCATGAGAATGAGACTCAGCAGGTTGAAAGACTTTCTTATCTTGCCCAGTATGTGGCGCTTGTTTGCCTGCAGGTCCCACCAGCATAAGATGATGTGGTACCTTTAACTTTGGCAGACCTCCCTGCTGAGGGCGTGGTGGAGACAGAGGAGAGGTTGTAGGCTGGTTTTAACGGCTTCAAATTACCAAGCCCTGGTGTCTGAATTCCTTGAGGGAGGGATTCCACCTGAGTTGGGCTTCACCCCTCCCCTGGGGAAGGCACAGGCTCCAGACAAGCCCCCAAAAGAGCTCACCTCCGCCTATGCCTGGGGCAGTTGCAGCCTGAGAAGTCCTGCGGCTATATCCAAAGGCAGTCAAGCCTTTGTAGAAACACAGCCACAAAAACCTCTGTTTCCTTCTTCCCCCCACCCCCTTCTGTCAGCCCTGCCCCCTTGGTGCTGGGGCAAAAAATAAGTCACCTCCGCTTTGACCAGGTTCACCTTCTGGGGGCCTATTTTTAGTAGTCAGAATTTGTTAATTAATTCCACAATTGGTGTTTCATTGTGCTCAGTCCCTGCTGCTGTTAAAGTTCCTTTCCTTTGCCCTCTGGGAAGCAGCCTGTGGTGGAGGGGCGCTGGGCGCCAGCCACCACAGCTTTGGGAATTCACGGTTCTGTGGGGGCTTGCAGCCGGTCCAGCTGGTCCAGACTGGGGTACACTGTGTGTCTGGTCACTGACATGGCCCCAGGAGCTGTTCTGTACTGTTTCTGGTTATTTAGTAGTTGTTCTGGAGGATGAACTAAAATGTGCACATTGTTAAGCCGCCATCTTGACCCGGAAGTCTTGGCACACTACTACCTCTAAATTCCTTTTTAGATTAATACATGATTATATATTTTCCTATCTGAATTATCACTGGATCTGCATTTTAATATTAATGCCAGCAAGAATATCTTTCAATTAATGGTAGTTCTTTGATATGATCATATGCCAAAATTTAGTTTTTAGAAGGGAAAAGGGCCACTGTGTTTAGGAGATGGCTTCCTGCAGGTTTTGGGCCAGCTTCCCTAAAATTCATGATGTTATTTCATGAGAGTTAACTGAAGAAGCTGCCCCCACCCTCCGCCTCCATTTCACAGCAGAAGCCCATAACACTCGCCTCTAGGAGCTGTTAGAACCTTGTTCTTTCCTTTATGCCTTCTGGAGTCCTACTCCTAACAGCTTGGTTCCTAGCCCCAGAACTGGACTAAGGCAGAATATGGAAGTTCTATGCCCCAGATGCAGGTGGTATCTGTCATCAACAGAATTACGGACCTGAGAAAAAAGAAGGGCTCTAGTATCCCAATTGGAATTTGGAACATATTTTTTCCATGGAAACAGTGATGTACATATAAGTAAAATTCAGTTATTAGTTTCATTATGAGGTTTCTATATTCAAATCAGTATTATTTTAATAATATTTATAATGAAAAACTAGGTTTATTCAGTAACATGTTACACTTTATATGTTTTATTTATTGTTTTAAAAGCCAAATGGAATTAAGCATCTGTATGTCAAGACATTTTCCCCTAAATCAGTAGTTTTGCAAACTTCCTTGGGATGGCAACCATTAAGCTGCTCAACAAATTCCATTATTCCCTGGATACCAGAAGCAAATAGATGGCTTACTGCTAATTTTAAAACATCCTTCACTGCTAGTTGTATTCAAGAGCTAAGATTATCATACATGAGAGAACTCTTTTTAAAAATAGTATAAGATATGCTGGGCTATAACAAAATCTTCACAACTAGGCCAGATACTTTAATTAAACTGAATACTGATGCTAACCACTAGCAGCACAGAGAGAAATTCAACACAATGAAGACAGTATACTCAAAAATAGTAGTTATTAGGAATATTATTAGTCAGATACTAAATTTTTGTATAGAAAATTGGTAAAAAAAATTACAAGGAGTTGACTTTTTCTCATTCTAAAATTAATTTGAGGTGGGAATTAAATGGAGTTAAGATAGATTAGCTGTCATCAATCAAAAAAGGTATTATGTTCAAAATCCATCACTGAGGTAAGGAAAAAAAAGCGCCTATGTGGGTGCCTGTTTGCTTGAGATGGAAAAATAATTGAAGACAAAAATCAACATCATTAAGATGAAGCACAGTGTGGGAGTAAGAAGCGGGTGACATAAGGGAAAAAGCATTAGGAAGGCTACCAAGAGCTAGGAAAAGAGGATAGGATACACTGGGGTGGCAGTCTCTGGAAAGTTAAGCTACTTGCCCCTGAACTACAATATTGAGTGGGTGTATGTTTATGACAGTTTGGTTCTATATACGTTTGGAAATCAAGTTATACACCAGCTGCTTTTAGTAAACCCATTATTTTCTATAATGCAATTCTATAAATGGTGTCACAGAAAGTGGTTTGTTCAAGCCGTAAAATACTAAAACTGGATGTTAAGAAAGAGGTCTATAGCACCATAAATAGCCCTTCTCAAAATGTATCCTGTGAGAAGCAACAGTGGGGAATAAAGTTCTCTAGTCCCACAAGTTTGGGAAACCCTAACACACTGGTTCTGGGAAATAAGTTATGCAAAAGCAAGAGAAAGGTTCTGATACTCTACAGTAGATAAACTGGTTAAACTTTGTTAAGCTTATTTAGCTATTTAACATGGGGTGGGGGGCGGAGGACAAAGGGCATACTGTCTATAAAATATCCCACTGAATCACAGGATATAAATGATCAACTTTTGAAAAATATGCTTATATGTAAAATGAGAAATATGTGCCAACCCTTTAATGAACTTTTATTTGGGACATATACTCAACACTTTATTAATGATAAGGTACGCAATGAAAAGATAATGGAAACCACTGTTCTAAGGGATGGAATGACTAGGGTTACTACTCCTTCACATTAGAGGCAATCAGTCCCATTTCTCTGTGACCCTGTGACAATTTTGTCACAATTTTGTCCTAAATGAAGCAGGTAGCTCAGATGCTTTACAGAAAGAAATATTATTACTAAGGGCAGAACTTTAGGTCTTACAATCTACAAAGCTTTCACATATGCTACTCATCTGATGCCCATAATTATTTAATATTATTACTAGACCCAAGAGGATCCAATAACATTTTTTTCAGAAGCATTAATAAATGCTAGATGTTTTCATTACTAATTATTATAAATACTAGCTGTGACGCTAATGAGAGGGAAAATATTAAGACTTAAAGGTTAGCCTAAATCAACTGAAGCACCAAGGAGTATGCTTGAGACATTAATCCCTCATACATAATCAAACGCTTGGAAACTACTGGGGAAGAATTATATAAAAGGACAATAACTGTCTCTCTTCTCCTGCCAGCTCTGACCACCTTTATTCTTTATTTTTCAGGGACATGCGTGGGTCCTTCCCAGCCTAGACAAAGAAAAGAATAACTGCCAATCATCTGACTCACCATTACCAGGGAGGCAAGGTTAAAGGCTCTGGAATTATCCAGATGGGGAAGATTAAGGGTGGATTTAATAACTGACTCAATACAAAGTTCTGCTGTATGATGGACAGTGAGAAGCTGTTCTACCAAGATTAAAATAAGAGGATGTAAGTTTAAGCTGGCTACTGATGAAATTACTATAGAAAAATGAAAATTTTCTAACAGTTAAAGTTTAGAAGAACATTTAAGGACCTTTATCAGACAAGATTTTGTCAACTAGGGATGATTTCCTACAAAACTAAATTGGATAATTTAGGAGTACTAAGAAAGCCTGTAAGACATCAGAAGTTTAGCTTCAGTTTTTCAGAAGTATTTATCTGTGTATGCTATTGGTATGGATTGACTCATGTCCCCCTCAAAGACATGTTTAAGTCCTAATCTTTATGCATTTTGATGCACCTAACTAAGGTTTTGCTTGTCGGGACAATATAGAACAAATGCAAAAACTTAATACAGCACTAGCTTTTCTATTTCTCCTAAGTGGAAAGTCATTCTTTGTCACCATTAATTCATCTCTTATAAAGATGGGTTTTACATTTTTTCCTTTGAGGGATGTCTAAATTATATAACTTCTTCTTTGATAGTATGTTTTTAAATGTTCACAATTCTAAGCAATCTATGTATATTATTAAAGTCAAGAAACCCAAGCTCTTTTCTCCGTTTCTCATCATCCTCAGATCACAGAATTCATGTTCATTTTTTCCAAATGTTTCATGTTCAAGTTATTATTTGCCATTATGGCAATGAATGGCATAAGTACTACATGCTAGGCACTGAATTAAGGTTAAATGTATACAGTAACTTGTTTATTCCTCATAGCACCATTCAGTGAGTTAAATATCATTAGCTTCATTTATAAAGGTAATAAAAGTGAGTCTCACAGAGATTAAATAACGAACTTTCCCAAGGCCAAAAAAATCTGGTAATTTAGGGACACATATTCACAAATTGGATGAATAAAGAAAATAAAGAATTAACCAAATCAGGCTTCTCCAAAAGGATTCACTGCACCCAAATAAATGTTTGTTTGTTTTTTTTTTTAAATGTCTGAAATTACTCTAAGAAATCTCATCTATTATCTCCTGGAAACTTATTTCTATCTATAAACAATGATCAAACAACATCTCCATACTTGCCACTCCAGGAAAAAGAAAAGAGGTAAACCAACTAAATCATGTAAGAACTTACAGTTTTAATTAAGAGTACCTGTGATAAACATGTAGAAACATGCTACAAAAATGGGTGTCTGATGGTCAGGTCTGTTTTTCAACATCGGCAAATTCCTCTACTCTGGGAAAATTACATCTATATTTACTTTTACAGAGTCCTATAAAAAAGATGCTTTGATCTATGAGTCAGGTTTTTAACTTCAGTCCCAAACACAAAACAATGCTTTTTAAAGATTTCCTGCATTTTCTTAAATTCACATGATTAAAAGCTAAAAAAGAAGCCCCCCCCCCACACACACAAGGCAACGTTGATTAGTGCACATTGTAGCAGCAAGGTTCAAATCCAGTCTACTACTTTCTGTGTGACCTAACTCCCTGAAAGGCATATGTGAAAAATGGAATGCGCTCTCATCTTTCTTTAATGTACCTACTGCAGATCTTGGCACACAGTATGAATTCAACAAAAGTTCTGTGAACAGAAATAAAAATTTTAACTTTTAAAAATTAGACTTCTTTTTTTTTTTTACTGAAGGAAAAATCAATAGGAAAGCAAAATTTCAGAGACATTTTTATTATTTTAATGAGCATCTAGAAATAAAGACCTTTAGGTTATACCATGTGCCTAAGAACAGCCAACACTGTTTTTAAAATGGAACTTTTAAAAATGGAGCTTAGAAGTGATAATTGGGATTGGCATTCACATTAAAAAATTTCAATCACATCTAAGGCATAAATCAAATTAAAATTTATGGTATGAAAATACTGATCCTTCTCATAAGAACTGTTTTTTTTTTTAAATAAACTATTAAAATGAATATTAACTAGTAACTTTAGGATTTTACTTAGCATCAAATTTAGTGCTACAAGGGCCTTTACTTTTAATTGAATTTCTTATCCACAGCCCATCTCTAGACAGATTACTGAAAATTATGTTTCTAAACTATATCTAATGTTAAACACACATATTTGAAAGATGGAAATTCTCCCATACTTGGAGATTTTAAACAATAGCTCACAAATCAGTAACAAAAACCTTTTGAGGGTACAGTATAACTAAAGGACAGCACTTATTTCTGAATTGACAAAGATCAAATTTTGACCATACATTAAAGCCATGAGTAGAAATAATGGACGTTTATGTAATAAATACAGTTTAAGAAAAAGCAAACTTTTTACAATTACCCATTCTAGGAAACAGATGTATTTCCAGTAACCAAAGCTAGTCTCAAAAGTAAGCTCTGCTTCAAAATAACTCCTCTTGCTAGTCTAATATACCAACTGGCACCAATAAAAAGTAATTTCTTCTCAATTTTCCCAAAGAGGTTACCTTTTGTAAAATTCTAATACTCCATGGAAATACAAGAATATGTTTATTACACTGAATTCCTCTTTGACTTCTCGCTGATAGAAGAGTCCTAATAAAACAAGTGTTTTGCTTAGGATTTTAAGTCTGGAAAACATTATCTTGAAAATGTGATGAGGGGTGTAATGCTATTACTGTAGCAGTATAAAAAAGGAACATGAAAAAAAAGTTTATTTTGCCATTATACCATCTGCAGAGTCCCCATTTACTTCGTGGCTCTCCACATACAGTCTGAGGTATGTGTGTTGTGCCAAGTTCTGTGATGGTTTACTCCTTTTTGAGCTCTCAGGATGTGGCTTAGAGACCACAAGTCTTAATGTACAAAAACCCTGAACTCTGGCATCTATTAAATTATGTTTCCTATTATGTGTGCTATTTCATGGCTCTCTTTCATTAATAGCAAGAAAACTGGCAAAGTAAAAATGTTATAATGCACTTCTGAAAAAAATTGTCACTGTGAACTTGGCACTATCTTAAAAGGTAGATTTAAGTATAGCTTTGTGATATTTCTCCTTGAGCAACCCTTCAAATGATAGCATGTCCTTGCTTTTTACTGAATCTAGCAACAAGAATAATCAATAGCTAATGCTTACTGAACTCTTACTTTATGAGGTAATGCTATATGCTTAGATATGTTATATCTAGATATGTTATATTTTATCCTCCAATATCCATCTTTAACTCTATGTGACATGAATTAGAAACAAATGAAGAAACTGAGGCATAGAGAAATCAGTTACTAGCTCAAGGATGCCTACACAGTAAGTGGCAGATCCAAATCTGACTGTTGACAAAAGATAATGCCCATAACCACTACAAAGCTACTTCTATTTACGAAATAAGGTTATGAATAAAATTTGGATAGCAATTTATAATCACATAATCTTGACTAGTAAGAGAAAGTAATCGAGTAGCTGTGACCATGGAAGCTATAAATTCCAACATTTACTAAGGAATGATATATTTAGGCTAATTTTGCCACAAAACTGAGAAGAATCATAGCTGATGTTCAGTAATATTCAAATCAGGTTTAGCAAGGAATATATGACCCTGAGGTTCCTCCCCAAAACTGCTTCTCCTACAGCCTCTCCTATCTCAGTAAAGCAGGGTACAGCTAGGGTCTACATCCAAATGTGAATGGACCCCTAAAATCCATGTCCCTTCCCCTACAACAAGCAGTTTGCCAAAGGCAGAATCAATTTTTTTTTCTCCAGACCTGAACTGATATATCACTTTATTAGTGAATTTTGTCCATGTGTGTGATAGCAAACTATGTTCGTTACCTCACAGTCACCATTCGTGCATAATGCGTCTAACTTCCTGAATTTGATATTTATGACATTACACAATGAAGTCCACCATTTTGCTATTAGGGAAAAAATAAAGTTTTCATCCATGAAGTCAAGATGACTATGGAGTTCTCCTTCATAATATTATAACCATCAAACCCATCAATTATGACCAAAAAAAGCCCATTTTTAGAGTTACAATGAGGTAAATATGAAAAAAAATTTCAACAAAACATTGTTCTGCCTTAAGGCTAGGAATGGTGACTTCAAATAGGCAAACTTCATTATGTCAGAACTTGTTCCTTCACAGATTTATTTCTAAGCTATATTAGTATGTAAACATTTCAAAACCAAAAAAAAAAAAAGGAGGTGGGTGGGTGGAGGAACAGTAATAAATACACAATATCAGGAAAAATTTGAGTACCTTCACTCCTAGGTCAAAGTAGTTGCCAAAGTATAACTCCTCTTAATATACGTCAATTTTAAGATTTAATTAACACAGTATACAACAAAGCAGAAAAGTTTTAAGTGTTAATATTTCACTTGAAAAATTAGGAAATGCTTTAAGAGAATAAAAGCCAGAAATCATATTTGGCAAAACTAAACATGCATGATCCTTACAAATCTTTGTTAAACTGGAACTATTTCAGTTCATATCAAATAAGAAAGCTGTCTATTCAAGTGACTTTCAAAGGCAGTTTTTCCTTAAGCTTTAAGAATCAACAATAATTTTGCCGTCTTGTCTATTTTACTTAGAAAATCTGGGTCAGTTAATTAAACCCCTAGATGATATGCAAAAATGGGTGCATCCTTTGGCAATATTTTAAAGTAACTGTAGAAAACTGTAGTAACTGTACTGTTTTCCACTGTAGAAAAATTTGAATAAAGAGAACAACTATTCAGTTTAATGAAACAAATAATGCTGTTTTTCAAAAAAGCCATAACTTTATTCCTCACACTACCTTTAGTTGATGCTTTATTTAAAGATATGCTGTGTGCTGCTTTGCAAGTAGTTGGAAAATGTGGGGCTTGAAATAATCTAGGACATGTACTGTTTTGTGGGCTTACAGTATTACTGAAAGATGATAAATTTGACGTGTACAGTGAAATTGCAGGGCAAAAGACCTGATATTTATTGTATATAATATCAGTGATATTTACTGACATGGCACTCGATAATATTCTATTTATGGAGCTGGACTTAGTCCTAGTCCCTGCCCTTCACTGAAACTACAGCACAGGGTGAAGATGGATTTTACTTGTTAATCACCAATCACATCAAATGAGGAAAGCTATACATCTAACCTAGAGCATGGCTCAGCTATAAAGAACAATGACTGAATCAATTAACTATGTTTAAAATCCCAATGCACTTTCCAAATTAAACTACTTCCTTCAGGGAAAAAAGCAACTAGTTTTTGCTACGTTTAAATAAATTTATTTGCATTTCATTAGTAGCATATTTGGTTTTCACAACTGCATTTATATTTCATCAGGTACTACATTTTCAGAAAGCAAAGCTCAAACAGTGCTAATCTAGCAGTTATTAATAAAATGTATTAAATGGAATAAATGGATTGATTATACCAGTGGTCACCATAATTACATCCTAGCTCAGCAAACTGCAAAGTGGAAAGGAAGCTGCAGCATGGTAGTAAGTCACTATTTAGACAAGAGGAGCCTGAGAATTGTATTGGAATAGTGTATAGGCCTGGCAGTTTAGATAATTAGATTTTTAAACAAACATTTTAATTGAAGTTCATTACAGGAAAATTCAAAAATTTTGAGTGTAATGATTTTTCAGTGAACACACCATCCATCAGGAAGAACCTCTCCACCCCAAAGGCAACCATTATTCTGACCTCCATTATCACAGACCAGTTTTACCTGTTTTTGAACTTTCTATAAATGGGCTCAGTTGTATGCAGTGGTTTCTAATTTTTTTAGCATAACATGTTTGCTGAGAGACATCCTTGCTGCAGTGCACAGCATTCAGTCTTTCTCACTGCAGCAGTCTGATTCCTAGGAATCCCCCAATGGCTCTCCCACAATCACAGTTATAAAAACCTCAGGATACAACCAATCTCCTCACAGATCTCTGATGTGCCACCCCTTGATTATCCTGCAATTCTCCCATCTTGCAACCCTCTACCCTTATGCCAAGACATTCCTGGTTCTTTGAATACACCACTCTCTCAAGCCGCTTATGCGACTCTCTCTCCTTGGAGAATACTTCTGATTGTTCACTCACTAATTCTTGCACATCCTTCAAACCCACTTTAACCCCTCCAGGAAGCTTTCCCCTATCGTTTGGCCCCTCTTCTGATCTGGGGGGGGGGGGGGGTCACTCTCCCCTGTGCTTCCAAAGCACTAAGTGTTTTTGTTTTATCATGGTGACTTACACAGTGCTTATCTGCTTATTTCTCTGATTCCTGTATTATCTCTTGAGCCCCTCAGTACAGTGGTGGACACAAAGTGGGTGCACCACATGTGTTTGTGGAATAAAAAACAGGTACCAATCACACAGGGCAGAAACTGGCTGAGTTTACATTTAGCTGGGGAAAAAAGCACAGTATTAATTAGAAAGTGTCAGTGTGAGCCCACAGATAATAAAACTGGCATTCAAATATTTTAAGCCAAGTAAAGCCTTAACAGTATTGATTTAAACTCCTGGAATAAAAGTTAAATATTACTATTAATGATGCTACTGCAAGTATTACATCATGCTGTAAAATAATACTAGTTTTGGTCTATAATTTGTGGTTTCCAAATGACCTTGACTAAAACATTCAATTCAAATAATTTTATGGATCTTAATCTTAAAATATTCAGGACAAAGAAATGCTCAAGTAAATCATACCAAGGAAAGTAGGTAGAAAACTAATTACAAAAAATACCTAATATAGTTCAGCAGTAGAAAAAATCAGCATGGTATAAAATTCTCCTGACACAGCTGTTTCTTAACACCTCATCACTTAGGTAAAGCTTTCCTCTAAGAACAAATTAATCAAAATAGGCCAAATGTCACCATTCCAGAGGACTGACATACTCTAACCAACAAACTTAGAGGACTTAAATAAAAAGAATGCAAGGAATCTAATGAAATCAAAACAAAGGAATTGATAAACAGTACAAACCTCAGACTCTTTCAAATTCTGGTTTATAAATTACCTATTTAAATAACTTCTCTAAGATTATGAAGACAAACAGACCCACAGATAGATCTGTGGTTAATATTTCTCCCATTTTCATAGCTTGGGAATATAGACAAAGAATATAATACACAATGTCCTCTCTTTCCAACTCTTCCTTCAAACATATGTTTGTTTTCTTAGTTAACAAATGCTTAAATTGCTACATTTTCCCCTTTAGGTGTATAAAAGATAAACTAACCTCTTTAGACTTGTAACTATATTATTTACAAAAGAATTACATTAAATAAATATAGACTCCATTTCATTTTTAAAGGCAAACTTAAAAATTTCCAAAACATTTTATAATAATCAGCAATTCTATCTCTCAGTATGACTCTGCCTGAAATAAGTTACTCAATTTTGAATATTTTGAATTTGTAAGGACAATAAGTATTTCTGTAGCGTTATCTAGTAAAATTAGAAATTTGCATTTAGAACTGAGAAGACAGAACCAATACATTGGAGTATAAGAAACATTACACAAAGCTATTAAAAATTCTAAAAGCTACGTAGATAAAAATTTACATAAGAAACCATCAACTCACCACACGTATTTCAATATGATAATTAAAAATATATTCAGGAAGAAAAGATAAAATAAATTAAGTTTGAGGGTATAAAGAAAATCACAATTATAAAAGTACAAATCATGGTCTAACAAACTGAATTCAAATATTCATGTTTGTTCTATATAAAAATATTCAGGGTGCCAGGGGGATGTTAGGGAAAGTTTCAGCACTGTAGCATGGGATGTTTTCATAATCAAGAGGTATATATCTACAGCCAGTCCACTGAAGCATAGTAAAAGCAAAAACTAGAAACTAGTCTCCAAGCAATGTCACACAACTCCATCAGAAAAAAATCATTTCACACCCTTTTCTGTACTATTCCAAACTTCAGACCAAAACACTTTTTCTCTTCCAGCACAGATATCACTTCCTCCCTCAAATTAACACATTTTAGAAGCTGTTTCACAGTTCAAAATTTACCTAATAGTGTCTGAATAACTAAGAGAATGTAGTTGCTAATTTTATTGCTTCATATTCAAGGAACTATTTGTATTTAGCTACTGAACTACACATCTTATGTTAAGATGAAAATTTTCTCAATTCTTTTCTTAAAATCAAGAATATTAATATAAAGTTATTATTCAACAACTACAAAAGCAAAAACAGACTATAACCAAAAACAAAATGAAAAAGTCACTGTTTAAGTTAATCTAACACCCAAATAAATTTGTTGAGTGAACGATCAAAATTAAGAAAATAATATGGTATGATTTAATTCTAAATACATGATGTGATTCACATGCCGTTTGCTAATCACAGTATCACCAGGGTCAGAAATTTAGTAACACATAATTAATTGTCACAAATGACAAGCATTCCTTTTCCTTCTACAGTTATTTATCAAATCTAAGCAAACCAATTAATTTCTCTAGATCAAGGCATTATGTACACCTTTTAAAAAAATAAACCCACTCAAGAACTAAGTAACAAGTAAAAGCAAAAGTCATCCCTTCAGTCCCAGGCCAGGGTGATTCTTCAAAAATAACAGGGTGTGCTGGTTTGAAAGGATGTATGTCCCCTATAAGAGCCACGTTTTAATCTAAATCCCATTTCATAAAGGCAGAATAATCCCTATTCAATACTGTATGTTTAAAACTGTAATCAGATCATCTCCCTGGAGGTGTGATTTAATCATGAATGGTTGTTAAACTGGATTAGCTGGCGGCATGTCTCCACCCATTTGGGTGGGCCTTGAGAAGTTTCTGGAGTCCTATAAAAGAGGGAACATTTGGAGAATGAAGGAGATTCAGAGAGAGCAAAGCAGAATGACACAGCCACCAAAGTCCACCAGCCAGCGACCTTTGGAGATGAAGAAGGAACATGCCTCGCGGGGAGCTTCATGAAACAGGAAGCCAGGAGAAGCAGCTAGCCAAAGACGCCGTGTTTGTCATGTGCCCTTCCAGATGAGAGAGGAACCCTGACTGTGTTCACCATGTACCTTCTCACTTGGAGAGAGAAACTGAACTTACTGGCCTTCTTGAGCCAAGGTTATCTTTCCCTGGATGGATGCCTTTGATTGGACATTTCTATAGACTTGTAATTGGGACATTTTCTTGGCCTTAGAACTATAAACTAGCAACTTATTAAATTCCCCTTTTTAAAAAGCCATTCCATTTCTGGTATATTGCATTCTGGCAGCTAGTAAACTAGAACACAGGGTAAGTACACTGACATAAAAATTCTTACTACTGGAAAAACCAATGGAAGATGGCATGGAAATTATCTACTATGAGTATTAACCCCCACAAGTTTTATATCATGGGCACTAGGTTATAGTATGAGAATAATTATACCTCTATAAAGTAAAATAATCTGCTTTACCTCTGGAAAATTCGAATAGTGTTTACAAGTGCTAGATAATTTATAAAGTTAGACAAAGCAGGTATCACAATTATTTTGCAACAATAACATCAACTGATAAACAATTGGGGTTAACTGATCTGCTTAAGAGTTAAAAGTAAAACAACGAGATATAAAACTCAGACCTCTAATCTTCAGTCCTCTAACACCCAGCCTCAACAGGGGTCTAACGTGGCAAGTTAGGACTCTATCCACTTGGACCTCCAGATTCATTACAAGAGGACAGAAGCAGCAGGTTTTGCATCTTCTAAGAAAAACTGAGCAGATATTGTCCTATATGCCTAGCAAAGCTAACTCTTCTGGAGATGCTGTCAGCTTGATCACGACAGCTTGTTTTTCTTTCTACACAGAAAAACTGAGTTACTTTTAAGTATTCACCTTGTGAGCCGACCTGTGAGGTATGCTAAGTTTCTTGGGAGTGGGATTCCCTGTGAAACCCACAGCCTTGGATCATGTTCTCTACCCAATCACAATGAATAGCCAGTGATGTCATTCCCGATTCTGTGATTCTAATGCCTCACATTGCAAGTGCAATATAGTTAAAACAAACAAAAAACCTTAAACTCTCACAAACTTTAAGACTACAAATATTTTCTAGGAAAATAAGGAAAGCAGCCTTCCAATTATGTCAGAAGAATAAAAACCTGTGAGTGATCCACAGAGCTCTGAGTAGAAAAGACTGACAGAGACCTGACGGAAAGGAATTTTGTTGTTGAAAACAAATTTATGAGGCCAATAAAATAATAAAATAAACAAGAGACAAAATAATGGCCTAATTTTGTGCACTGGGAGCTAAGGCCTCACTGAGTACTAATTAATTTGGTTGGAAAACAAGCAAATGAAGAACGTTCCCTTTAAATTTTTTTTAATAAGAACATTTTAAATAAGAAAATGTTCTGAATTACTTTCCTATATTCATCTTGAGAATTAAAGAGTAAGTTATACAAATAATAATTTGTTAAGTGTTGTCCTGGGTAACAGTAATGAAGGTGCATATTAAAGATACATTTAGAAGCCCAATATTTCTATAGTTGTGGCTTTCCAATATGTTTCAGGAGCCGAAGTTTTAAACACAAAGTATAAACACACACAAAATATAAATACACATAAACTTTGAAGGGTTAGGGTGTTCATTATTGAGAATATAAAATACTTTCAGGAAATTGTCAAAAACACTTTTTTTGTTGTCCTCACTGCTTTTTTTTAAACTTCTGGTCAGTTCTAGTGCTAAATGATTGAGGGTGTTCTCCTTTGAGACTCTGATCTCAAAACAGCTTCATTCTAAGAATAAAGGTACAAAATAGTAGAGAAAGCATAATGCAGAGAATAAACTATTTTATCTAGTGGCACTAGTTCAGCCAAAGCATATACACCATGTGCTACCGTTGTGCCAAATCCAGTTTACAGACATCCACAGTGCAATATGGTTGTGATGGTAGAGGCATGTGCAGGGTAGAAAGACAAGACATCAAGGAGGAGGCAAGACCATCACACAGCACGGGCGCGCAGCTTAGTCTCAGAACTGAGCTGGGTTTGAATACGCATCCTCCTGCTCCCTCTTTCTCAAGCTTTAAATTGTTTCACACTCAGGCTTACTAGGTCATTATTTTCTTTTATCTCTGACTCTTGGTACACAAGTGCTTTGTGGTGACTTTAGGACAACTGTTGATTTCCCGCCACTATTGCGCCACCGAAGCTCTTTTTCCTGCATCCTATTCTGGTACCCCTTTAGCATGCAAATACACACACAAAACACAAAATACAGAGGGGCCCATGGAAGCAGTTATGGCAGTCCACCAGCCATGTAAACGCTGACCCATGCTATAAAATATATTGGCTTTTAAAAATAATTACCTGAATTCACTGTGCTAAGCTTGTTATTTCAATGCCAATCTGATTGTTGGTTATAAAAGTTCAATTATGAAAAACATTAAGCAGAATTTGGTAATAAAATCTTTAAAAACGGGACGAAGATTTTACAAAAGACTTAACAAAATGGGTTCTTGGTAGTAAAAAAAATTACAACCAGTGTTCTAATTCTAAAGCTACCAAAAATAGTAAACAAAATACAAAAATTATACAAAATATCCTGTATGAAACTTAAAATTTAAAGTTTTTTTTTCTTTTGTCAATTTTTACATTGAGATCAGTGGTTCACAGTATCATCATAAAACTGTGCATTAAGCATTACAAGTGATTTCTGAACAGTTACATTACTCCAAAAACAATAAGAATAAAAATAAAAGTAAAAAAGAACATGCGAAACACCCCATATCCCCCATCCCCTCCCTTAGTGTTTATTATTATTATTATCATTTTCTTTATTCATCTGTCTATATACTGGATAAAGGGAGTGTCAAATACAAGGTTTTCACACTCACACACTCACACCTTTAAAGCTATATAGTTATACAATCATCTTCAAGAATCAAGGCTACCGGATTACAGTTCAAATGTTTCAGGTGTTTCCCTCTAGCTACTCCAATATACCAAAAATTGGAAAGCGGTATCTATATACTGCATAAGAATGATCTCCTGACTCTGAAATCTGGCAGCCATTGAAACTTCATTTCATTTCTCCTCCCCCTTTTGGTTAAGAAAGCTCTCACTCCCACAACGCCAGGGCCAAGCTCATTCCCAGGTATCATGTCCCACGAATGACGCTGATCTGGGTAGGACTAAGGTAAATAAGACTAAAGAATAAAGGATGATATTGATTGTATTTTGAAACTTCAACTTCTGTGTTAGACCAAAGGAAGCAATGTTGATTTGGTGCAAAATTTATATTTTCGGCAGTGCACTACCTAATTTAACTTGCATGGCCATTTTATTCAAATACCATAAGTATAGAGAACCATGAATAGGGAGTGAGATCTTGTTGGTTTGTACAGATTAATGTGATGCCCCGACACATCCCAGAGTAAGCTGGGCAGAAGATTAAAAAATATTTGCAAAGCCCCCTTGAGGGACTAGAGAAAAAGGTGGAAATATTAAACTTCCCCAACCAGGGAAGAGTGACTTTAAGGGAAATAGTATACCAAGGAGGATGATGAGTAGGTAATCTGTCCATGTGAAGGAGAAAATTTTATTACTGATATGGTTTAGAATTTCTGGCATGGTGATAATAAAAGGTAGACTGACATTCAGGACTTCTAGCCAATTTTATTACTATTTTTAAATACTCTGCAGTTTTCATACCTCTTATTGCCTGCACCAGAACAAACCTCTACTATTGGCCTGCACTTGGTACACCACAGTTAAGTTATTCAAATTCAACCTTTATAGCTTTTATATTAATTGCACAGACCATAAAATAAAAGGGATTTATTAAAAAAAAATTAGCTAACCAATGCTTCTAGCAGAAAAGCAAGACAAACACCAACATATAATAGGAAAAAATGATCAGTTTTCTATCACTTTAAGATATAACCCATGTTACCTGGGCTATCACCTTAAGATATAACTGATGTTAGCTGGGCCCGCTGGACACAGTCTACCATTACTGCCCCAGTCCCACTCTGTCCAGCAGATGCTAGCTGGCTGCTGCAGGCTGCAGACTGTCCCTTATGCCTGCCACCACCATGCAAGAGTGTCTTTTATGCCCACCTGTACACCAGGAGATGATGAACCATTAATGTAGCATAAGATTTGGTGCTAAAGAAAGAGGCTTACTGACCCATTCGCCAAATTTCAGAGATGTTGAAAATTCAGTATCTGCAGGCTCAGACATCAAGCACACAAAGGATTGTATGCATATAAATAGGTTATATTAAAGGAAAAAGTAAAAGATTGAATTTGCATGAGCTCTGTGCCGTGTGTCTAGAAGACATCAAGCCTTGTGATGAGTTGGGGATTTGTCCATGTAATCATGCCTTCCACAGAAAGTGCCTTATTAAGTGGCTGAAGGTTCAGAAAGTGTGTCTACTGTGCCACATATGTGAGTTTTGCAGCTGGCCCAGTAAGTCCAGTAAGTAGGACTGTGGACCTAAACAGGGGCCCCTCCCTGGGGCAGAGAATATTGTATAAGTCCCCCAGACTCTTGCTGGATACAAGGTCCACATGGAGCCAGGAGGAACCAAGCAGTCTCTAGGTTGACTGCTCTCTACCTGTGGCACCAGTTGCCATTTCCTTTGCTTTGCTGCATGAAGAACTAGTTGGGCCAGCTAAGCTGGGAGCCTAGACGTTGGGTCTTGTGACACACAAAGCACTCTGACACTTCCCCATGCCCAGAGAAGAGGACTGGATGAGCCTGTGGGATTGGTTCAAGACATTTTATGAGGGTAATTTGTTACATTCATTACACTCTGTCTCCCAGACATTTATCTCCATGCAAAGATGTCTCTTTATCAAGCAGAAGGGAAGATAAACACAAGTGTTAGAGAACAAAACTGAGGGCAGGCCTTCAAAGCCCCACCCCTACCCCATGGACAGATGGGTTTCAATGCAGATCCTGCATACCTCTGCAGCAGCAACCCCACCCCATCCCTGCCTGGGCAGTCCCCAAGCCAAGTAAAACTAGGCAGGGGTTCCCTCAGTCAGTCAACGCTGGCTCGGTTGCCAGTGGACGGTGAGGCAGTAACAATGCAAGGCTTTTCAATTAGGTCCCTTTAATATGGCCAAGGGCTTTAGTTACTCTTATAACCAGCCCTTCTCCCTCAATTTCGTTAACATCTGCTATCAATTCATCCAAGCTAACACCATGAGACGTGCTTGGAAAGGCTTGGTTAGAAGTTATTTCCTCCTATCATTTCCCCTTCCTACTTACCAGTAAGGCAAGGTTAAACTGTCCAGTCAAGAGCCCCAGAAGGGGGGAGGGTCCTGCGCTCACCCTGACCCTGTGTGGCCCTATCCACCACCTTTGCAGGGAGGCACTGCAAGCCCCTCAAGGCACTTTGAAGTGGAGTCTCTTCTGAGCACGGCCAATCCTGGCCTAGTTGCCATGAGAGGAAGGTGACAACCCACTGGCCTCTCCCCTTACTGCTCTCTTCTCCCCAGAGGTTTGGGCTCTGTCTTCTTTCTTTCCTCTCTTGACAGACCTTCATTTCTACTTCAAAGATAAATGATTATTACTGACTTTTTAAAAATGTAAAGCATTCCAAATAAGATCCCTACATAATTCTGAAGCCAGAAATTGTAAATAGTTTCAGGAAGTTCCTGCAGGACCATCTGCCTTTTGGTAGTATACCTCTTCACTATTCAAACTTTTGTTAACTAACTGAAAGTGTCTTTACAGAAGAGAAATGCATGCTGTTCTTAGGCTTCTTCTGTCTAACTTTTCTAGAGATGACTCAGAATCCATAAGGATTCTTGAATATTGTATAAATTAGCTCTGTAAAAGGTGACAGTGGGTCCAATAGAAAGTTCTTTTCCACAGGATCATCCTCCACCATAGGACTGTTTTGCCTCACTTCAGAGAGGTTGGGGGTGGTGGTGGGGGTGGGGGTGTTTCATTTGGAAATACTGTCTGGAGAGGATGGAGGGGTTGGTGACTCTGCTCTTGGTATGTCTCCAGGATTTTTTTTTCTATAATCTAAGCTATACCAACTTAGAATAGGGAAAGGGAACCTGTCCTTGGCCCACATGGCTGGATCAAACAAGGAGGAAAATTCCTATCAGCCTAGAAAAGCACTGGGCAGAATCCATTGTGGAAAATTATACCTCCAGTTGATTAGAATCGGCAGTTTCCTGTGTGTAACCTATTCATGGGGTGCTAATAACTGTTTGCTGTTGGGGACCCAGGAAGTGTGGAGGATTGTTGTATGAAAGCCTCAGCCTGTTGGGTACCCGTGAACAGAACTCCTTGTTCATGCCAACTCACACTCTGTGTCTGTGTTCTCTACTTGTAGCACAATGGAGCTGAATGCTGGGAAACACTCTGTTTGCAGTGAAATGCTTTCATTGACCAATGTCAAAAGTAGGCTTGCTTTTGGACTACTCATTATTGGCCAAAACCCATAATTTTCCATGGAATGGGCTTAGGGATGATAAATCTCATCTCTCTTATGGGGCTTCAATAAGAAAGAGCATTTTTCCCCTCAAATAAAGAATTCTTTGAGCTCGGTACTGCAAATTATTTCAGCTTATACCTTTTGTATGATTGCAGCTTTTCAGTTGTAGCAATTTTCTCTGCACCTCAGTACCACACAGACCATCTCACCAAGCCCCTATATTTGCAGGGAGGCAAATTCATCTCACTGGGTCTAAGAGCTAAAAGCAGGCTGAAGTGGTTGATGCATAGAACTGGACCAGAGGAGGAAAGCCAAAATAATGATGGCTGTCAGAGAAAAGCACAAGAATGAGCTGTCTTCCTGTCAGACACCAGCTGGGCTCAGCTTCACCCTGATGAGGCACCATTAACATGACTTCAACAATGGTGAATGTGGATTCCTTTTTAAAATGCATTTCTGCTTATAGAATTAGGCTAGAAACTGGAGCTATAAAAGTGTTCATTCTGCTATAGTCTTTTCTCTTTCTTGGCCTGGCATCCTTCAATTGCAGCATGTCCAGGATTACTCTCAGTAGTTTCCGTGGCTCTTAGCAACATCACCTGGATCCTAGACCAAGACTTTCCTGTGCCTCTGCATTGATGTGTGTGCAAAGGGCAGGGGTGATCCTGATAAAAGCCAGAATTTTTTAGCGTGAAGGACAAGGTTAAATCTTCGTCAGGAATTTTTTTAAGGAATGAGTTTAGGATCCCTTCATATTCATGGCTCAGGTTCAAACCCCACAGTAAGACCAGCAAGGCTGCCCATTTCCACATTATCTGTGTTGCTGGTGTCCTTTTGTTAATGTGTAAATAGCTAGGGACTCTGGTGTGCTCTTGGGCCACTGCCTGGTGACATGATGATTTTTTGTACTTTATCTTTTTTTTTTGTATGCTGTATGGTGGGGTCACATTTCATTCTTTTTCCATTTGAGTATCCTGTTATTGTAGCACTATCTGTTGAATTTTTGTTTGATTGTTTTTCTTGGTTTCTTTGTTTTGGGAAATGCATGGGCCAGGAATCGAACCTGGGTCTCCCACATGGCAGGCAAGAATTCTACCACTGAACTACCCTTGCACTCCCTGTACTTTATCTTAAAGGGACTTAAGCAGTATCAAGGCCGGATGTTATTTATGCACTGTGGGCTAGTGTTCTAGTTTGCTAGCTGCTGGAATGCAATATACCAGAAACAGAATAGCTTTTAAAAAAGGGGAATTTAATAAGTTGCTAGTTTATAGTTCTAAGGCCGAGAAAATGTCCCAATTACAAGTCTATAGAAACGTCCAATCAGAGGCACCCAGGGAAAGATATCTTGGTTCAAGAAGGCCGATGAAGTTCATGGTTTCTCTCTCAAGCGGAAGGGCACATGGCGAACACAGAGTTTCTCTCTCATCTGGAAGGACACATGGCAAAAACGGTGTCATCCATCAGCTTCTTCTCCTGGCTTCTTGTTTCATGAAACTCTCAGGGAGGTGTTTTCCTTCTTCATCTCCAAAGCACTGGGTGATGGACTCTCTGCTTCGCGGTGCTGGAGCATTCTCTGCTCTCTCCATATCTCCTTCATTCTCTAAAATATTTCCTCTTTTATAGGACTCCAGAAACTTATCAAGACCCACCCAAATGGGTGGAGACCCATCATCACCTAATCCAGCTTAACAACCACTCTTGATTAAATCACATCTCCAGGGAAATGATCTGATTACAGTTTCAAACATACAGCATTGAATAGGAATTATTCTGCCTTTACGAAATGGGATTTAGATTAAAACATGGCTTTTTTAGGGGACATACATCCTTTCAAACCAGCACAGCTAGTATAGCATAACTCAGCCCTAGCTGGACCCCAGGGATAGCCAAGGAAATGACTGCATTCAGCTTGCTTTAGGAACATGGAATAAAACCAGCCTGATCTGACTCCTCGTTGGGCAGACAGAAGACATCAGGAGTTGTCATCTATCACTTTTCTTTGCAATAGTATAATTTGGATGGCCTGTCCCTGGCAGATAAAGGTCCTAGTAACCTTTGGGTCACCTAAGCAGCGATTAGGACAAGACAGATATGGCCAGTTGGGGGCAGTGGCCCATGGGGAAGGTCTTGGTTGAGGGATACAGGGAGCCTCCTACCATTGCCAAATACTTCTTGGTAAGTCTTGACAACTCAAGATCCTTTCCCCAATGCCAGATCCCTCAGGTCCAACAAAGAAATGGCCTTGGGCTTTGTCCCTTTCTACAGCCCACTCCAAAAGAATGTGGGTGGACTCCATGATTCTACCCTGGTCTTGCCCTCCTAAGCCATTCTAAATGACTGTAGTAGTTCTTTTTTAGGGAGGTTTTCTGAGAATTAATTTTCTGAAATGTAGTGTGAAAGGGATGGGTTATGGGAAAATAAAACAAAAACAAACGAACAAAAAAACTGATCAGAAAGTACAAAGACTCTTAGAGTGGGATGAACTTGAGTTCAGGAAAAGGAGGCCAATATAGCAGAAGGGCTGGGGAAAGCAGAAGATGAAAGTGGTGAGGTTGGCAAGTAGACAGATTTCATAGCACTATGTTGAGGAAGACTTTTCAAATTATTCTGTTGTTTCTCCCTCACTGAAAATACATGGCACATATTTCTGCATCCTTCCCCAAACATTCTTTCTAAATGTTTGCCAGTCTGATAGACAAAAATTTGGTCATCTTTCTTCTTTCCTTCACTCCCTCTCCTTATCTCCCAATCTATTTTGGGCTCTTAAAACCAGTGATTACAGGTGAACAAGAGAAAAAGGTTCCCCTTCCCTCCTTTTATACTAATTCTTAGTATATTATTTATATATATTATTAATATATAACACATATAATATATATTATTGATGACATTGAATGTTCTTTAAAAAGTATTTATTAGCCTTTTTTAAAAAATGTAGGCATATAAGCAAGAAGCAAGGAACCCATGGAAACCAGAGAGACTTTTTAAATGAAGATATCAGATATTACTCAAGTGAAATGACATTAATAACTGCATTCAATGAAGAGAAATGAACCAGAACTAACTTTCTGTACATTCAACTCATTTTTTCCACAATTTGGTAGGCTGAAGAGGTTTCTCACCTGTTTTCTTTCCCATTTCTCCTTGCTATTTGTTTAAAGAAGGTAATTTAAAAAGCTAAGGAAAATTGTGCTAGACTAAAAATACTGTATCAATTGCTTTAGTTTGCTGTACTTGAGAGCTATATTCACAACTTATTGTAAAAACACAGATGCTGATGCAATATCACTAGGCTCAGCTTCATATCCCCTTTACCTTATTAATGGCTGCAGTCACAATTACATGCATTTGAAAGGCTGTGGACTTTTAGTGCTTGAAGAGATTTAGAGATCATCTAGGCCAGGGATTCCCCATCTGTTTTCCAACCCCAACACCAGATGGACAAGACCCCCCAGTTTTCATGAACTAACTAGGATAACCACAGCAAATGCAGGGGTTAGGGGTTGGGGGTATGTGTCAAACTCCTTGAATCTACAGGAATAAGATAAAATAATCCCATGGCCTATCTAGACTTTATCATTTTACTACTTCTAAAATTATAACTCATTTCTTGCCAGAGGACCCAGGTTCAATTTCTGGTGCCTGCCCATGTTAAATAAAATAAAATAAAATAAAATTATAACTCATTTCTTCAGTGGAAATGATCAAGCAAATAATCATCCTAGAACAAAAATTATTTGTCATTCTTTTCTGACAGGCCAACTACTACTGCTTTTCATCTAACACTTACTTTCTATATTTCAAAATTAGCAAACTTCGTAAAATCTCCTGCTTTCTGCATCTTTACTAAAATGCAGAAGGGGAAAAAAAACCCACATAAGGGTGGGATAAGATCCAAACAGTAAAATATTTACAGCATTTCTCCTATGTAATTGCCTATTAAAATTCATGATATAGTTAAGATTTTTTTTTAAAGCCAAATTACCTCAAAAGCACAATACCGCAGATTCATCAACAAGCTGTAAAGTTCATTCTAAATGTTTTTTTTTTGTAATTGCTTTTACCTTTCTAGGTACTTTCTATTATTGAGATTCTCTAGTTTAAATGTTATGTATACTAATACCTATGATCTATATCCCATTTTTGAAATTCATTAAGATTATGCTTGTCTTTCCCTATAAAATTATTTGTTTCTTTATTAGAGAAGTTGTGGGTTTACGGAACAATCTTACATAAAATACAGGATTCCCATATACCACCTTACCACCAACACTGATGTGAAATATTTGTTACAGTTGATGGTAACACATTTTTATAACTGTACTACTAATTAAAGTCCATGGTTTAACTTAATGTTCACTGCTTGGGTAGTATAGTTACAAGCATTTTTAAAACAATTCTAATTCTATTACCATATATACAATCCAACGTTTCACCGTCTAATCATATTCATATATATATTCCAGGACCGTTAATTGGGTTCACCATGTTGTGCTACTATCACCATCATCCTTTACCAAAACATTTTCATCTATTTCTATTCTGAATAGGAATCCTGTATATTTTAAGCCTTAACTTCCCATTCCCTAACCCATGCAGTCCCCTGGTAACCTATGTTCTAGATTCTGACTCTGAGTTTGCTTCTTCTGATTGTTTTAAATCAGTGAAATCATCTGATATTTGCCTTTTTGTGTCTGGTTTATTTCACTCAACATGACTTCTTCAAGGATCATCCATGCTGTCACATGTATGAGGACTTCATTCCTTTTGATGGCTGGAAAAAACTCCATTGTAGGTATATAACAGATTTTATTTATCTATTCATTGGTTGATGGACATCTGTATTACATTCATCTTTTAGTAACTGGGCATAATGCTGCTATGAACATCCATGTGAAAATATCTGTTCGAGTCCTTCATTCAATTTTTTTGGGTACATACCTAGTACGGGCATTGCTGAACCACATGGTGGTTCAAAACTTTGTATTCTGAGAACCGCCAAACTATCTTTCACAGTGGCTGCACCATTTTACATTACCATCATCAGTGAATGAGTGTTCATTTTTCTTTGCATCCTCTCCAACACTTGTTATTTTCCTTTTTGTAACAGCAGCCATTCTAATGGGTATGAAATAGTATCTCATTGTAGTTTTCATTTATATTTCCATGATGGCTACTGATGTTGAGCGTCTTTTCATGTACTTTCTGGCAACTTACCTATCAAGTCTTTTCCCATATTTTAATTGGTTTGCTTGTATTTTTAAGTGAAGAATTTCTGGGTAGTAATCCTTTATTGGCTATGTGCTTTCCAACTATTTTCTCTTATTGTATAGATTGTCATTTTACTTTCATGATCAAGTCCTTTGAGGAAAAACAACTTTTTCAATTTTAATGAGGTCCCATTTATCTATTTTTATTTTTGTTGCTCTGTCCTTTGAGTTGTCAAGTCTAAGAAAGCATTGCTTAACACAATGTACTGAAGATGCTTCACTAGTTTACTTCAAAAAGTTTTATAGTTCAAGCTCTTATATTAAGGTCACTGATCCACTGAGCTGATTTTCATATATAGTGTGAGGTAGAGGTCCTCCTGCTTTTATTTGCAAATGGAGATCCAATTTCCCCAGCACCATCTACGGATTGTTCTTTCTGAATTGAGTGGTCTTTGAACCTTGTCAAAAATTTCTGAGCTCACAATTTGTTATCACTATCAATGTGTCTTGTGCCAGTACCATGCTGTTTTGATTACTGTGGCTTTGTAACAAGTTTTAAGATCAGGAAATGTGAGTCTTTCCAATTTCATTCTGTTTTTTTCAAGATGTCTTAGCTATTCGGGACCCCTTATCTTTCAATATAAAGTTGATGACTGGCTTTTCATCTCTGCAAAGAAAGCTGTTGGAATTTTGACTGGGACTACAAGCAATCTATAAATTACTTTAGGTAGTATTGACACCTTAATGATATATAGTCTTCCAAACCATGAACACAGAATATCCTTCTGTTTATATAGGTTGCCTTTGATTTCTTCTAGCAATGTTTTCTGGTTGTCTTTGTACAAGCTCTTTACATCCTTGGTTAGATTTAATCTTAGATACCTGATTATTTTAGTTGCTACTGTGAACAGAATTTATTCCTTGATTTCTACTTCTGATTGTTCATTGCTTGTGGACAGAAATGACATGATTTTGAGTGCTGATCTTGAATTCTGCCTGTTTGTGAAATTCATTTTTAGCTCTAGGGGCTTTGTTGTAGATTTTTCAGGATTTTCTGTAGATGGGATATTTGCAAATAGGGAAAGTTTTACTTCTTCCTTTCCAACTTGGGGGCCTTTTATTTCTTTTTCTTTCCTAATTTCTCTGACAAGAACTTCCAGTACAGTGTTATACTGTACAAACACACTTGTTTTGTTCCTAATCTTAGAGGGAAAACTTTGAGTCTTTCACCATTAAGTAGGATGTTAGCTGTGGGTTTTTCATACATGCTCTTAATCATACTGAAGAAGTTTCATTCTATCTCCCGGTGTTCTAACTGCTTTGATAAAGAAATGGTACTGTATTTTGTCAAATGCCTTTTCTGAATCAAGATGATCACGTGCGTTTTTCCTTCATTCTGTTGATGTGGTGCATTAACTGATATCCTTAGGTCAAACTACCTTTGCATACCTGGGATAAATCCCATTTGACCATGGTGTATAATTCTTTTAATATACTAATGGTGTTGGTTTGCTCTTATTTTGTTGAGGATTTCTGCATCTATATTCATTAGGGATACTGGACTATAGTTTTATTTTCCTGTAGTATCTTTTTTTGGCTTAGAAAGAGGGTGATGAGGGCCTTGTAGAAGGAATTAGGGAGTGTTCCTTTCAATTCAGTTTTTTGGAAGAGCTAGCATAGAACAGTGATTAAGTTTTAAGTTTTCTTGGAATGTTTGGTAAAATTCCCCTGTGAAGCCATCTACTTCTAAACAGTACTTTATTGGGACATTTTCAATTACTGATTCAAACTCTTTATTAGTAACTGGTGTTTGAAATCTTTTTCTTCTTGAGTCATTGTAGGTAGGTAGTGTGTTTCTAAGAATTTGTCCATTTGATCTTGGTTATATAATTTATTAGTACACAGTTGTTAATAGTCTCATCTTATGTTTTTTTTTTATTTCAATGGGGTTGGTAGTAATGTACCATTTTTGTTTCTGATTTTCATTATTTGTATCCTCTTTCTTTTATTCTTTGACAGTCTAGCTAAATAAAGGTTTGTTGATTCCGTTTTTTTCCCTCTATTTCATTTATCTCTAAGCTTTGTTATTTCCTTCATTCTGCTCACTTTGGGTTTAGTTGGCTCTTCTTTTTCTAGTTCTTCCAGTTTTGAAGTTAGGTCTTTGAAATCCTTTTTTAATGTAAGCATTTAGAGCTATAAATTTTCCTCTTAACAATGCCTTCATTGCTTCTCATAAGGTTTGCCATGTGGTATTTTCATTTTTCACTTGCTTCAAGATATTTCCTAATTTCATCTGTGATTTCCTCTTTAACCCATTAGTTAGGAGTATGCTATTTAATTTCCACATATTTGTGAATTTTCCATTTGTCCCCTCTACTATTGATTTTCAGCTTCATTCCATTGTGGTTGGAGAGTATGAACTGTGTGATTTCAATATTTTTGAATTTATTGAGTCTGTTGTGACCCAACATGTGGTCTGCATTGGAGAGGGATCCATGTGCACTTGAGAAGAATGTGTATTCTGTTTTGATTACTGCAGTGTTCTATATATGTCTATTTTAGGTCTAATTGACTTAGAGTACCATTCAGGTCTTGTACTTTCTTATTCTTCTGACTAAATGTTCTATCTATTATTGAGAATGCTGTATTAAAATCTCCTACTATTAATGTAGAACTGTCAATTTCTCCCTTCAAATCTGTCAGTATTTCCTTCAGATATTTTGGTGCTGTGCTGTTAGGTGCATACATACTGGTAATTGTTACATTTTCCTGCTGAATTGCCCCCTTTATTAGTATCTAATGCCATCTCTCTCCCTCATAACTGTTTTTGAAGTCTATTTCATCTGATATTCATACTGCTACCCCAGCTCTCTTGGTCTATATTTTTCTAACCTTTCTTTTTCAATCTACTTTTGTTTGCTAAAGCTGCCTGAATGCAATATACCAGAAATGGGTCACAGCTTTTATAAAGGGGATTCATTAAGTTACAAATTTACAGTTCTAAGATCTTAAAAAATGTTCAAACTAAGGTATCCAGAGAAAGATACTTGACTTTGAAGAGTGGCCAATGTCTGTTACATGGGTAGGTACATGGCTGGCATCTGCTGGTCCTTGTTCCCAGTTCTGTTGCTTCCAGCTTCTAATTCCAGTGGTTTCCTCTCTAAGTATCTGGGAGCCCTCACTTAGCTACTCTGGGGCAAAACTCTGGGTTTCATCTCTTAGTTTATGTCTCCTGGGGCTGGAGATTTCTTCTTTTCAGGTTCTGGCTATTTCTGTGTGTCTTCTGGCCTTTTCTGTCTCCAAAGGTCTATATCTGTAGTCAGCTCTGAATTTTCTTTCTCAGTGAGCTCTCTTAAATATTCCAGTAAACTAATCCAAACTCACCTTGAATGGGCAGAGTCACTTTTCCATATAGTCAAAGGTCAAGCCCTCAATTGGGCATGTCACATCTCCATGGAAACAACTGAATCAAGAGGTCCCATCCTACAATACTGGATCAGGATTAAAAGAACACGGCTGCCCTGACAAGAATGGACTAAGATTAAAGAACATACTTGTGATAGTTAGGTTCAGGTGTCAACTTGGCGAGGTGAAGATACCTAGTTCTATTACTGTGGACATGAGCCAATGTCATGTGAACCTCATCTGTTGCTGATTACATCTGTAATCAGCTAGGAGGCATGCTTGCTGCAATGAATGATGTTTGATTTAATTGGCTGGTGCTTAAATGAGAAAGTGCAATGTAGTACAGCCCAAGCAGCTCAGCATACCTCATCTTAGCACTCACAGCTCAGCCCAGGCCTTTGGAGAAAGGAATCACCCCGGGGAAAGTTGTTGGAACCCAGAGGCCTGGAGAGAAGGCCAGCAGAGATCTCCCTGTGCCTTCCCACATAAGAAAGAACCTCAGATGAAAGTTAACTGCCTTTCCTCTGAGGAACTAAATGTTAACTAAATAAATCCCCTTTTATTGAAAGCTAATCCATCTCTGGTGTGTGGCATTACAGCTGCTAGCAAACTAGAACGGTACTTTTCTGGGGTACATAACAGTTTCAACCAGCACACTACTTGTATCATTGACTTTAAGGTAAGTCTCTTACATGCAGCATATAGTTGGGTCATACTTTTTATCCATTCTGCCAATCCATATCCTTTTGACTGGAGAGTTTATCCATTTACATTTAAAGTCACTACTGATAATACAGGACTTCTGCCATTTTGCCATTTAGCCTTTGTAAGTCTTATACTTTCATTAATGCCTACTTTTATATTTGACTTTTGTGCAGATACATTAACTGCCTTCTCATTCTACTGGGATATATTTTTCATTTATTTTCTCTGCAGTTCCCATGGGGTTAAACTTTAACATCCTAAGTATTTAACAATCATATTTGGTTTTATGCCAACTGAACCTCAATAGCATGTGTGTATATATATATATATACATATATATATGTTTAAGTTTGGGAAGTTCTCTATCATTATTTCTCTGAATACTCCTCTGCCTTTTCCTTTTGGGGCTCCCATGCCTATACTGGTGCATGTGATGGTGTCCCAGAGGTGTCTTAGGCTTTTTTTGCTTTGAATATTGCCTTTTTCTTTCTGCTTCTCAGTCTGACTCATTTCAATGTCTTGTCTTCAAGTTCACTGATTTTTACTTCTGCCACCTCCAATCTGTTCTTGAAATTCTCTTTGGCATTTTTCATTTCAGTTATTGAGGTTTTCAACTTCAATAATCTTGTTTGGTTCCTTTTTAAAATTCCTGTCTCTTTACTTAGACCCTCATCTGGTCCATTCATTGTTTTCCTGATACCCTTTAGTTCTCTTTATATATTTTCATCATCTTGAGCATTTGTAAGATCCTTTTGAAAAAGACTTTGGTATGTCCACATTTTCATCAACTTCAGCAGTAATTTTTAAAAATTTTTATCCTCTTCCTTTGTATGGGCCAAAATTTCCTATTTCTTTTCTTTTCTTTTTTTTTTCTTGTACACCACACATTTTTGTTTAAAAATGTTAACACTGGGATTTATTCACTCAGATTTCTGTTTCTTGGTTTTCTAACCAGCTGGTGATATGGCAATGATTTTCTGAAACTTTAGCCCTCTTATCATGAGGTCTGCCCAGGCAAATGCAGTTTCCAGAGGTTTTCCTGTCTTTCTGGGCCTGTTTGTTAGTTGTTTTTGGAGTTCCCTGTTTAAAAGAGTTACAAGAGATGGAAACCTCCCTCTTCTGGTTGTTTAAAACAAGCAAGTCTTTGTCCCAGACCATTCTGCCTGTACTGTTTTTGTTTTGCCTGTATTGTTTTTAACACTCCTTTCCTTGGCTCATGCTACTTTTGCCTGGAGAGCACACCACAGAAGACTTCCCGCAAGTCAGTCTTTTCCCAGCCAAAACAGGGCCAGAGACCCACAAAGGGGGCAAAAACCAGCTCCAACATGCCCTAAAGGAAAGGGATTAGGAAGGGTGCCAAGACATCTTTGATGTCTCCCCAGAACTGAAATTTCCTGGGCTGCCCAGCAAATGCTGCCTTTCAGTTAACTGGCACCCATCACCATGGAGAAGCATGGCATCTTTAATTCTCCACTGCCACAACACCTTTTCAGTGGATTGAAACAATACTGTCTCTGTTGTTCAGGGCAGGTTAAAACAATGGCTTTTCTCAGAGCCAGGTCTCCAGCAATCCAAATTTGCTCATCAAAAACTGTGATTGGTGACTGGCCTTGCCCATTCCTGGTCTTGGGGAAGAGGATTTTTTATGTCTGTTTCTCTCACCAGCAAGCTAGACAGAGGCTGGGCCCTTTGGCGGCATGCCACAAGAATAGGGGATGGGTGCCAGGAGTTGCCTTGTGGAGAGAGCAATTTACTGTTCTTTACTGTACTTTATCTGCTTCTTCCTCCCGCTCTTCCCTGGATGCTGTACAGTGTTCTTTTGGCCTCTGGGGTTTCAAAATAGTTGTTTCAGACAGTTCCTGTTCCTTCCTTGTTATAGTTTAATAGTTGTTTGGTGAAAATGACTTAGTTCTGGTGCTGTTCACTTTGCGATTTTCACACAATCTCCCTATAAAATTTAATGGATGTTTTTCCAATTGTCCTATACCACTGATAAAAATTAACTTATAGGGGTAGGGTTAACGAGCTCTTCTTCTAGGTTGTACCTTGGTACTGACCCCTATTCTGTGGGAAAACTTTCTATCCAGATTTACTCTTGCATAATTAAGTTACGTGGTCTAGTAATAGTCCCTGCCTTCACAGTTCTAAGAAGAATTCCACCTGGGCTAGAAACAGAAGACTTAAGAATGATGTTAATATTTTTTTTAAATGAAAAATGAGTGTTCATTATAGGAAAAAAACAAACAGAAATACTGATGAGATAGAAAAATAAAGCCATCTATAACCTCACCACCCAAGTGGTGAATCTAGACTTATGTATGCAAACCTGAGATACAGACACATTTTGACATAAACATATGTACTTTGATGTTTCCTGATTCTAGTCTGAGACTCACATGAAATCACACTAATTTTCAATATCCAAATTAAAATGGCCCAAGTATGAACTCAGCAACTCTTTTCTCCCTTCACTGCAAAAGCATCTCCCAGTTATATCTGAGAGTTACCAAACCAACTAGTCTCTGAAGTCACCAACAGGATTGCCCTGTTTTTGTCTCCTGGTACATGGAGAGCTCATATATCTATATTAACTGACTGAATGTCACTGCTGAATGTCTAGGCTAGGGCTGGTCTCGTTAATATTCCCTAAGCCATCATTATCTGGGGCAACAAGGGTCCAGCAATGGAGCAGAGGATCTGCTACTCACCTCTGCACCAAACTCAGTCATCAGCGCATTCAAGTGGCTTTGCTTAAACACAAAGTCTTACGAGGTCTCTTATGAATAATTCAGTTGGTTTCTGTTCTATACCTCTCTAACCATATGGGCTCAAACTCAGTCTAAGAGCAGAACCATGAAAATCTTTTCATTTACTTACTTCCCTCAGTCCAAATCTATCCAAAAGCAATCAGTTCATTCCCTCATTCATTCTCTGATATCGATATACAGCTGGGCCTCTCATGTTTAAATTCATGGTATAATTTTCACCACTGACCTGAGGATAAAGTCTGTTTCTACCATTACCTACCTCACTCCAGCCCCTTTCGACTACTCTCTCCCTCTTTGAGTTAATCATACCTCCCTGCTCCACCATATGCTGTTCCTTCTGCTTAGAACATCTCCTTCCCTTACCTACTTCACAAGGCTAGTTCCCACTCATTCTACTGGCTTCTGCTCAATGAAGTGGGGTGAGGTGAGGGAAGAGGAACCAGCATTACATTAACTTAATAAACACAATAAAATAATCCAGTGAGGTAATGTTATTATTCCCATTTTATAAATGAGGATACAGCTAGTATAAGATGGGAGTGGGATCTGAACTAATGAGTCTGACTCCAGAATCCCTGCTCTTAACCTTTACCTGGAAGGTGGCAAACTCCATAGGACCAGATAAGTTTGCATATTAAATGCAAAGAAACAGTTTTCATTACTACAAAGAGGTATGCCTTTAAAAAAAATACATATATATATGTATATATATATATAGGTATAGGTAAATACATATATATATGTATATATATATATATATATACACCCCTCAGTAAGGAAGACATTGTCTATACTTTAGAACCTCATCTAGTCTATGGAACCAAAGGAAAAAAGGTTTATTTTGCCCAGAACCTAAACTTTCTGTAGCACATAATCTAATTCTACCCATGTGGATAGATCATTTAAACAATCCAAACACTGGGAGTTCAGAATAAGAATGAGGGCCTCTAATCCTGTGTAGCTTAGTATAATGACTGGATACATCCCAGAGTATATTAAGCAGATAATAAAAAAGTATTGATAAAGTCCCTTGTGGGATGGGAGAAAAAATATGGAACTATTAAACTTTACCACCATGAAAACCCCTGATACTTTGTCAGATATTAGGGACACCCAAATCAATAGGCTAAGCCCTTGATCTTGAGGCTTGCTCTTGTAAAGCTTATGCATGTAGTGGAGAAGCTTAGCCTACTTATAGGTATACCTAAGAACTACTTCTGAAGGACCTCTTGCTGCTCAGATGTGGCCTCTCTCTCTAAGCTCAACTCTGCAAGTGAAATTGTTGCCCTCCCCACAATGTGGGACATGACATCCAGGGGTGAAAGTCTTCCTGGCGGTGTGGGAGATGACTCCCAGGGAAAGTCTGACCCTGGCACCATGGGAACCACAATACCATCCTGACCAAAAGGGGAAAAGAAGTGTAATAAATAAGGTGTCAGTGGCCTAGAGAGTTCAAACAGAGTCAAGAGGCTACTTTGGAAGTCACTTACGTAAACTTCAGTTACATACTGCTACTTACCATAACTTGCCAAACCCCAACCAAAATCATTCCGGCCAATCGTAAAGAACACCTAGGGCAATACATAAGATTCCACAAAGGTTCCATGCACTAGGGTAACTATCCAGAAAACTAAAGCATCCAGATAGGTTCCTGGACCAGAGAAGTCCTGAAATGCAGAGGGACCAGCCTCTCTGGAACATCAACTAGCTTTCATCCTCCTATCCCATATTATCAACAGCCCCTTCCAACATGAAAACGTTGGAATGGGCCTAGCCCAATACCCCTAAAGAGTGGGAGAAAGATCAAAGGTGATGATGGAGTTATATAGCGAAGGTAGGGTTTAACAAATGAGAGTGATTGCTGAATCATGTGTTGATATTTCTTTTAGTCTCCAGTATCTTAGAGCAAGAAATAAAACCTAAAATTGTAGAATTGCAACCCATACCAAACTCTGAAATCTGATCAAAACTAATTGTTACAATGTACTTTGAAATTTATTGCTTTTATGTATATATGTTATTTAAAGAGAAAGAGGAGTATAACAGAGAAAATAGGATTTAAAAAATGAGCATGATTGCTGAATCATTATATTGATATTTCTATTGGTTTCCAGTGTCTTAGAGGAGCTAGAAGAAAAATAAAAAAATCATGGAACTGTAACCTATTCCAAACTTTAAAATCTGTTCTATAATTACTTGTTAAAATGCACTTGGAAATGTATTGCCTTTTTTGTATACATGTTATATTTCACAATTAAAAAAACATTTAAAAATATATATTCTTTCTAGCCTCCAGTGTTATGGAGCAGCTAGGAGGAAAAATCTGACAAACTCTGGAATCTGTTCTGTAACTATCTGTTGAAGAATGCTTTAAAAATTACTGCTTTTTTCCTTTGCTTTATATATGTTTATTATACAATAAAAAAGTAAAAAATATATAATAATACACCCCCTCAAAGTTTCTTTTCTATAAAGATAGCAATATTCACTTTCATCTTATAGCTATCATTAAAAAAAAAAAAAAAACAAGAGCCATTTATGGAATTCATTTCTCTCCAAATTAACAATATGGATAATTATACAAATGTCTTTTTTTTTTTACAGAAACCATTTATATACTGGAATTTTTTCAATGTGCTTTAGGATGAAAGAATGTGAATATCTTACTAGATTTAATCAAGGAATAGAGTGGAAAATATAAAGCATGTGGATGATTTCACTGTTATCATTTTATATTGCAAAAACCAAAAAATGCTATAAAATTTGTGGTTTTCTGTTATGACTTCAAAGGCCAAAATTTTTACTTACTGCAAAAAATTTACTTTACAATATTTATTTGAACAGATATCAAATTCTTTTGACCAAAGGAGTTCCACTGTGCTCTGCAATGACCTGAGTGATGAGCCACACTTTGGTACGAATTTGGTCTCCAATTGATCCCGCTCTGTCTCATTACAGAGTATTCATGGTTCAACCAAACTTTTTAGTAATATTTAACCATCTTTAATTTTTACCTCAGGGGTACAGTTACGTTTCAAGGATGGCTGAAGTACCTAACATATTTAGTTATATGTTATAATATAACATACATGCCCACTTTAAAACAAGATCATGCACATAAACTGTTCTCTGTCAAGTAACTGTGGGTTAAGTTTTTCTTTTAACTGATTATGTAACATTTTATTTTTGGTAATAAAAGAGTCCAGAGTCTACTCTAACAGCTTTTGCATACACATGGGATTAATGTTGAGCTGGTAATCACTGGTTTTGGAACATGGCCAAAGTGTACACATACAGTGTTTAATTATTTGGCACCCCAGGCATTCCCACGAGTCTTAGAACCTGACTTTGGGATATACTTCACTACACAAATCATGCTAGAAGTCTGTATTTTGGTTGACATTCCAAAGTTCTTTACCTAGAAGATTCTGAACAACTGCTGGGAATATAAAAGCATACAGACATAGACTTTTAATTTATATTAGTGACTCAAATTTCTCCCATTTCTGTTTTGGAAAAATGAAGCAACCATATATTTCCATAAACTTTCTAAAAGATATTTAAAAGTTTTACATGGTAAAAATGAAAATCAGTAAATCATTACAAGAAAGGTTCAGCTAGTCTGATAAATTGCTGATGACTTTCTTAGAAGGACCTTTTCAGTAAACCCCACTCTACAGAACAGTTTCCAATTCAGAAGTTTTTGAGATATAAAATTTGTAAGCATCCCAAGACTGTATGTTAGTCACTAGTTCCCCAGAGATATAGGAAGTTTATATTGTAGCTGCTGACATCCTTCACATAGAATTTAAAGTAAATATGCAGAAACATTAATTTCACTAAATTTACTAGCAATATAATGATGAGAAAATTTAGAAACTTTGGTAAATTTATTTGGAATACATTTATAAGTAAAACAAATAGGTCAGAGAACACCACTGAAGCACCTTCTCAGACATGGGTTATATCTATGAAATAGTTTCAATAATTACACAATTATCTATAGTTTTATGTGTGGCTGATATTAAAATCTATTGAAACTCTCTTCTCTCAATCTATTTCACCCACACTCTCACCTTACAGACCCTTTAGAAGTAGACACTCATTTTCCAGTCCTTTATTTAAAATCTCTCAGGTCATCAACTCTCAGTCATTTTCACTGCCTATAATTCAAGACCTTTATTATCTCAGGAACCCATAATTTTATATCTGCTTATGCCTCCCTGCAATCCACATGCCACACTGCCTGCAAATCTTACCTTTTCCTCGGTCCAGCTCAAATCCTGTTTGCATCCCATGTCATGCACACAGAAGAGGTTTAACAAATGTTGCTTAACCAGTGCAAAAACACTATACCGATTTCAAACTACAACGATGAGGAAGGATGGACTCTAAATGTAATGCAACCAAAGTATACTCTCAGAATTTAAGGGAGTGATATAGTGAAGAAAAAAACCAAATAATCTAGCAACTTGGGGTTTTGATATTTTAATGCTTCATTAGTTGACAAAATCAAGGTTATCCAGAAAAAACAGCACAAAGTAAGTCCCAAAATCTGTGATGTAGACATTATAATGTTGGCAAAATCAAAATAGTATGGAAATTGGCCTGGCATTTTAAAATGCTTCATAGTGAATATCCTCTGTCAACACCAAATAAGAAGAAGGAGGAGGAAGGAGGGGGAAGGAGGGGGAAGAGAGAAGAGGGAAGAAGAAGAAGAAAGTTCGCAGGTAGATTAACTTTGTACCAAGCCATTAGTTTAAGAAGAAAACTTACTGTATTATTGAGTTGGGCATTATAGCACTATAAATAATTTTCATTTATACTGAAAATAGCAGCAGTCTGGCTGATCAGAAATCAGAAGTATTTAAGAGGAACCCCCTGTCTCTGACTGCTTGAACTTGCTATTCCTATGACCATCTTGCAGGGTCAGTAAGCTATGACCTGCTGCCTGTTTTTGTAAATACAGACTTACTGGACCACACTCACGCTCATTCATTTGCGCACTGTCTATGGTTGCTTATACGCTACAGTGTAAGTGTTAAGCATTTACCACAGAGATCACATGGCCTGAAAATCTTAAAATATTTACTATCTGGCTCTTGAAAGAGAAAGTTTCCTGACTCATAACTGGATGACAATATGGACAGAGACAACCCTGAGATGGTATAAGTCCTGGATCTGATGTTGTCTTGGCTACACAGGAAGTATGGTGGCTCTGCGCAAAATTTCAGTGAATAAGTCATTTTTCCCCTTATATTAAGAAGCACAATGGATCTAAAAGTGTGTTTTAAGTGAATATTTTTGATAAGAATATAAAACAATACTGATCAAAATGTCATAGTTTAGAAAGAGGTCATCAAGATGATGGAGTGATGTTTCAGGGTTCTGAAGAATTTTTAACCATGCAAAAACAGGCCAAACCATCTTTTCCAGAGATCTGGACAATAGTCAAAGTGTTGAAATAAGTGGGCAATTGCCAAATCAAGAAAAAGGTCACATAGAAACAGTCGGAAAACCTTGGGGTGCCTTTCCTACTTCCTCCCTGGCTTGGTGTAGAGCCAGCCCACACTCTCAGTGTGGGTCCCCAGTACTGGTTCCATAGAGAGCAGAGTTAACCCCTATGTGCATAATGGGGTACATGCATGTCTGTTACCATATGTCTTCTGGCAGCCTAGAAAACTGAAAATGGACACTTTTCTCAAGTTCTCTGTCCCACAACTTGCTCTATGCACAGAAGTGGCCTGCGGCAAAGAATTACTGACTTTAAGACATACAATAGAGCACACAGGTAGAATAAGGAAAGGCTAGTTCCTAGGGGAACATTCAGATCTACATAATCAGGAGAATTCCTAAGGCCAGGAGTGCAAGTCCAGAACAGAATTCACATTCATAAATACCAGAGAACATCCTCCTTTTCCGCCCCCCTTCCCCCACCCCCCCCGTTTTTTTTAACCTCAGGCAGTTCTTCAGGTCCACTGTCAGGAATGGAAGACCTGAAGGAGAACACCAGCTAACATAAGAGTAAATATACAAAGACTTAAAAAAGTTTTTTTGTTTGTTTCTTTGTTTTCTATTTTGTTAGATCTTGGCATTCTAGGAAATCTCTGTCATAATACTAGATGAATATAAGCTTAAGGAACAGACACCTTGGGCACTAAATTTCAGATTTAACACAGTAAAATATCAAAATATCCGGTGGGCAAGAGAAAATTACAGGGCACACAAAGAAACAGAAAACAATGGCTCATGCAAAAGAGCAAGATAAAACCAACAGAAAAATCATTAACAAAAAGATCTGACTTTGGACACCAGAAAGACTTTTAAAAAAATGGTCTTAAATATGCTCAAAGAGCTAAATAAAATATCGACAAGGAACCAAAGCAGATCAGGAAACAATAAATGAACAAAACAAAAATTTCAATAATGAGATAGAAATCATAAGAGGAACCAAATAACAATACTAGAGCTGAAGACCACAATAACTGAAATAAATAAAAAATTCCCTAAAGGGGTTAAAATGGCAGACTTGAGCTGGAAGAAGAATCAATGAACTTGAAAATAAAGTAACTGGAATTATTCAGTTAAAGGAGGATGAATTAAAAAGAATGAAGAAATGTGAACTATTGCTATTTGGGCATTAAACTAGAAGTCCTAGCCAGATCACTTAAGCAAGAAAAAGAAATGAAAAGTATCCAAATTGTACAGGAAGGAGCAACATTCTAACAGATGACATGATCCTATATATAGATAATCCTGAAGAATTTACAAGAAAGCTATTAGTGCTAATAAATGAATTCAGCAAGGTGGCACAATATAAAGTCAACACACACAATTAGTGGTCAATGTTGCTATACACTAGCAATGAAAAAAGAAATCAAGAAAACAATTCCATTTACAAAGCAACTAAAAGAATAAAATACCTAGGAATAAACTGTAACAATGTTGCATAAAGAACTACACAGAAAACCACAAATCATTGCTGAAAGGAATTAAAGACCTAAATAAATGGAAAGATATCCAAGCTCACAGATTGGAAGACAGTATGATTAAGGTGTCAATACTACCCAAAGAAATGTACAGATTTAATGCAATCCTAATAAAAAATTCCAACAGCCTTCATTGAAAAAATGGACAAGCTAGTCACTAAATTTATATAGAAGGGTAAGGGTCCACAAATAGCCATCCAGAAAAAGAACAACTTGAAAGAGTCATACCCCCAATTTCAAAATTTATTACAAAGCTATAGTAATCAAAACTGTGTGGTACTAGGAAAAGGACAAACACAGAATACAATTGAGAGTTCAGGAACAAATCCATGTCCATGGATTTTTGACAAGGGTGCCAAGTCCACTCAAAGGGAATAGTCTCTTTAACAAATGGTGCTGGGAAAACTGGGTGTCCATACTCAAAAGAATGGATGTGGACCCTTGCTTCTCAACATATAAAAAAATTAACTCAAAAACAGACGAAAAACCTAAACATACATACTAAAACTATAAAACTCTTAAAAGAAAACACAGGGAAGTATCTCTATATCTTGTTAGGCAATGAATTCTTAGTTCACACCAAAAGCAAAAGCAACTGAGGAAAAATTATATAAACTGGATTTTATTAAAATTAGAACCCTCTGTGCATCAAAGAACATTATCAAGAAAGTGCAAAGATAATCTATGGAATGGGAGAAAATATTTGGAAACCATATATTTGACAAGAGTTTAATATCTAGAATACGAAAAGAACTCCTACAATTCAACAACAAAAAGACAAACAGGTTTTACAATGATCATTTGGATACTTGATTTAAATATGCCTATGGTTAAGCTAACTAAAATAGCCATTTTTGGTGGTTCGAAGGGTATTGTTTGCTTTCTTAAATAAATATATAAACAAAAACAAAAAAATCAGCAAAGGGCTTGAATAGACATTTCCCCAAATAAGAGATAACAAATGACCAATAAGCACACAAAAAGATGCTCAAAATCATCAGCTGTTAGGGAAATGCAAACAAAAATCACAATGAGAAACCACCTCATACTCACAAGAATGGTCATTATTTAAAAAGTGGAAAATAACAAGGGCTGGTGAGGATGTAAAAATTAGGTATGCTTGTACATTGTTTTTGGGAATGTAAAATGTTGATGGAAATGTACAGCTGCTGTGGAAAACAATCTCTGGTAGCTACTCTAGAGGTTGAACATGGAACTATCATATAACCTGCAAATCCTACTCAAAGGTATATACCCAAAAGAACTGAAATGAGGGCCTTGGGAAAATATTTGTATACCAATTTTCATAGCAGAATTATTCACATTAGGCAAAACGTAGAAGCAACTCAAGTCTTCACTGATAGATGAATGGTTAAACAAAATGTGGAATATACATACAATGGAATATTATTCAGCTATAAAAAGGAATGAAGTTCTGATACATGCTTTACAACATGGATGAACGTGAAGATATCATTCTGAGTGAAATACGTCAGATGCAAAAGGAGAGCTAGTGTATGATTCCACTTACATGAAATAACTAGAAGATGCAAATTCACAGACAGAAGGTAGAGCTGAAGCCACTGGGGGAGGGGAGAGAGAAGGAGTTAATGCATAATCGGTGCAGGATTTCTGTCTGAATGAAGAAGAAAGTTTGGTAATGTACGGCAGCACATCGTGAATGTGATTAATGCCACCGAATTGTATGCTTGGGAATGGCTGAGATGGGAAACTCTATATTGTAAATAGTGGCCACAATTTAAAAAAGAGAGGGAGACTAAAGAGATAATGACAATTAAATGCAATACATTACCCTGGATTAGATCAAATAAAATGGGGGATAAAATGTCCAAAAAGACATTATTGGGACATATGAAAAAAATGCAATATGGACTGTATGCTTTCTGTCAGTGTTATTTGAACTTGATAAATGTATTTAATGTGGTTACTTAAGTAAATACCCTTGTTCTTAGGAAGTATACACAAAATATTAAGTGTTCAAGGAACACAATATATGCAATCTCCTCTTAAATGTTTAGAAAACAGTTATCTAGCTGAAAGAATGATAATGTCACAAAATGTTAAATGCTGACAAATTAGAGTACCTAGGCAAGTAGTTATCTGTATTGTTTTAGTATTATGTTTGCAATTATTTCAAAATAAAATTTCAAAAAATATTTTTTACAAGTTTCTGCACAGTACTTGGATGTATGTTTCTGCACACTGTTGAGAATTATTATCACAGAGATTTTTACTTTACAGATCATCTCTATAGTACTGGTACTTTGTAAAATACATTTGCAGATGCTGAGAAATTAGTATATTCCTTCTGTAATCGCATATTTACAGGCTAGAACTCATATATCTGCAATGTTTTATTACTCTATGGCACTGAAATTATGTTTCTAGGAAAATACTATAATAAAATAGTGTATTGTATACATTTATAACTTCAGATGTCTTAGGTCATCACTAGGATGGTGTTTAATAGTTCAAGAATGTTATAATTAAGCAACATCTGGGGCCTTTAACTGTAGTGCTTTCTTTGTACCATAGTTTGGCTATATTTTGTGATATATAGCCCAAATCTAGAAAACCAACCAGTTGTCTGTATTGTATGTGTAAGGAAAATACTTCTTGAGTCCTAAATTCATTCCAGATGTTGATATAGGACTGCTTACCTACTAAAATCTAATCTGAAGAAAAAAGATAAATTCAGGAAGACAAATACTAGTCATTCACATAATATTATCTTCTACATTTAGAGCAACAGAGAAATTTTTGTTTCACACCAAATACCTCAGCATTTGTCCTATGGATTCAGTAATGGCTCTACAGAGCATCACAGGCTGTAAAAATAATACTATGTATATTAGTCAGGGTGCTTTAGAGAAGCAGAACCAACAGGAGAGATCTGCAAATATGAGATTTATTAAAGTGTCTCATGCAACCATGGGGATGCAAGAGTTTAAAATCTGTAGGGCAGGCTGTGACATTGGCTGGACGTAGAAGAGATGAAAATTCTCTCTTCTTCCTTAAAAGGCTTCAAATGATTGGATCAAATCCAACTGACTGGATTCTCTCCTTGCAGGAGACACACCCTTAGCTGAATGTAGATGTAATCAGTCACACGTGCAATCAACTGACCAATGATTTAATAAACCAGCCTCTGGTTTATTAACCAGCCATGAAATGTCCTTGCAGTAACGGTTAGGCCAGTGTTCGCCTGACCAGACAATTGGGCACCATCACCTGCTAAGTTGACACCTGAACCTAACCATCACACTATGTATAATAGACAAAAACTCAATATTAGACTATAAGAGTAATAGAATCAATCTTATCTAGACAAGTGATTTTAAAAACTTCTAAGATTTATTTTATCATTATGTGTAATTCTTATATTAACTAATCACTAACATTGATCAGTTATATATCAGAAAACATGAATTAAAATGAGTTGAGTCAATTTACATACTGTGATATAATCTATAACCCTTATGCCTTATTTTGTTTTAAAATTTATTTTTACCTTTTTATGCAGTATGCCTCTTTGCAACTCATCTTAAACTTTTTTTTAATAAAGGATGGTACAAATAACCAAAACAACCAAGAGTAACATGAAAACAAAACTGACAATCTGGCTGTCATTTATCGGGGGACTAAACAAATTAAGCCTAAATATCTCTGAGGTAATAACTCAATTAAGCATGGTTGGAGGTTTTATTAAAAGATAAACAGTAACCAGGGATAATCAAACATCTTAGTTTGAAACTGATAATCTCTTTTACCAGTAGATAAAACTGTTTTTCTACTTCGAATAGTCACAATTAAACTGACTGAGTTTAAAGTTTTAATACTAAGAATGAATGCCAAGGAGAAAGTCCTAAGAAATAATCTGCTAAAGAAAGATTTTGAATTCTGAATAAAGTCAATCAAGAATACAGAGCCAGTGAGTAACAAAAGATGCAGCATTTAATCATGGTGGTAAAAAGACACTTATCAACTTGGAATGATTACATGGTACATTATAAAAAAGTGATATAAACATGAACATATGAAACAAGCAGAGATAAAATAATGAAGGATTTTTTTTAAATGAATTTGAGGCTTATTGTTCTAGCCACCAGAGGTCACCCTTTCTCAGAGAAATGAGAAGCAGGGCTTCTGAAGTCCTTGTCACTTATTGTATATTTGTTATATAATTTTAAAATGCATGTGTATGTAATCTTCTCTTTCCAATAAAATCATATCTGAGGTTGGAAGGCCCTTCTTAATGCAGACATACTAGTAATGGAGATTAGGAGAACTAAAAACAGCCAGAGGCTAATACGAGCTACATAATAAAGAAATGAACCAAATCACGTGGGGAATGGAGGTAGGGGATGCAGTTCCCAGAAAAAAATGAGAATTTTTTAAAAACCTGCCACATACGCTAGTGAGAGATAATAGAAAAAAAACTGGAAGAATGAGGATTCAATGATTTTTACTGGATTATAAATATAATCACTCCTGGACATTTTCCGTGAAAGACTGATAAAATTTTATATTGTTTTTCAGTTAGTTTTGCATGTTAAACCTAAGTTTTGTGTACCAAAGCTAACTTTAAGAAAGAAGCAAATTAGCCAGGCCTCCTTCAATGTTCAATGTGTGTATCTACCTTGAAATGGGAGAGAAAGTGATCCTTAATACATTGCTATGCCTTGTACACAATAGATGTTTGGTAAGCACTCTCTCCTATGCACCCCACCTTCTTACATGTAAGAAGCTCACAACTGCAGGCCATGGTGGCTCAGCAGGCAGACTTCTCACCTGCCATGCCGGAGACCTGGGTTCAATTCCCGCTGCCTGCCCATGCAAAAAAAAAAAAAAGTATGTCTCTGGGTCACGGTGGCTCAGCAGGCAGAGTTCTTTTTTTTGCCTGCCATGCTGGAGACCTGGGTTCACCTGCCCATGCAAAAAAAAAAAAGAAAAGAAGAAAAGAAGCTCACAACCAAAGTTAAATTCTTTTTTCCTTTTCAATTTCATCATCTTTGCATTTATTGCCACTCTCCTATAATCACAGGTAGAGTAAAATTCAAGTTAGAGTGTTTAATAATTTCATGTATGTGGATTACAGCAGCCAGGGGATAACTCAGCATAGAAAGCTTCACAAAACACAATCTTTTCTTATTCTGCATAGCACGAAAGACAGTCCCAAAGATAGAATAATTTTCAATCAGCAGAAACCCCTAGTGGTAAAATGTGCTTATTATGGAATATTCAGAAAATGGAGAAAGGAACTGAGAAAATAAAACCACTGACAATCCCGTAGCATATGGGGAAAGATAATGAAATTTTGAGTGAATGTGTTCTCAAAACACAAATATTAATTCATACAAGGCTTCAGATTTTAGTAAAAATTCATGACATTCAGCTCTAAATCCACTATAATCTGTCATTCTCTTTACCAACAAAATAGTTCTGACAAGTCCACTAAGGACCTCCCTATTGTTGAGGGGTTGGCACCAGCTTGAATCTGTTCTTTAATCCTCATTCAATGTTGCTGGGTGGGATCTTTTTTTATTGTCTCCATGGAGAAGTGGCCCACCCAATTGTGGGTGGTAATTTTTTGATTAGATGGTTTCCATGGAGATGCATCTCCATCCATTCAAGAAGGGGTTGCTTACTGGAGCCCTTTAAGAGTGAACCATTTTGGAAAAAGCTTTCAAGCCAATAGAGCCCATACATCCAGAGACCTTTGGAGATGAAGAAGGAAAATGCCCCTGGGGAAGCCTTACGAAATGAGAAAAGAAAGCTAGCAGGAGTGCCTTTTCAGCTGACAGGTGTTCCAGACCCACTGGTCTTTCTTGAATCAAGGTTATCTTCCCCTGGATGCCTTAGTTTGGACATTTTCATGGCCTTAGAACTGTAAACTGGCAACTTAATAAATTTTTCTTTTTAAAAGCCATTCCTTTTCTGATATCTTGCATTCTGGCAGCTTTTACAAACTAAAAACAAGAATCATGTTTTCAAATTCAGTGTACTCTTTCCTTGTACTTCCTTTGATGTCTCAGCAGTAACTGCTCTGTGAATCACTCCTTTGCTACACTTATACATCCTGACTTCTTACTGTCTATGACTCCCACGACTTCTTTCCACACATTTGGGTCAGACCCCTTCACTTACCATATGGGCTGTTCTTTTCCAGATTAATATTGACTATGGGAATTCCCCAGAATTTCTGCCCCTGTTCTCCATGGTTCTCATTCTATACCCTCTCCCTGGGTGACCAAACTCTCTCTCATGGTATGAACTACTACCCATAAATTGATGCACTCCACACATATCAGGTGCTTAATATATGTCTACTGAATGATCAATGAAATCTGTTCTAGTTTGCTAGCTGATGGAATGTGATATACCAGAAATGGAATGGCTTTTAAAAAGGGAATATAATAGGTTGCTAGTTTACAGTTCTAAGAATGAGAAAATGTCAATTACAAAAGTCTATGGAAATGTCCAATCAGGGAAAGAAACCTCGGTTCAAGAAGGCCAATGAAATTCAGGGTTTATCTCTCAAGTGAGAAGGCACATGGCGAACATGGTCAGGGTTTATCTGTCATCTGGAAAGGCACGTGGCAAACACAGCATCATCTGCTAGCTTTCTCTCCTGGCTTCCTGTTTCATGAAGCTCCCTGGGAGGCATTTTCCTTCTTCGTCTTCCAAGTTTGCTGGCTGGTGGACTCTGCTTCTCATGGCTACGTCATTCTTCTCTGCTCTCACTGAATCTCTCACTTTCTCCAAAATGTTTCCTCTTTTATAGGATTCCAATAAACTAATCAAGACCTACCCGAATGGGTCGAGACATGTTTCCACCTAATCCAATCTAACAACCACTCTTTTTTTAAAATTAAAAAAAAAATTTTAAATACCAAAAAACACATAACAAACACAAATGTTCCTATTTTGGTCATTCCGTTCTACATATATAATCAGTAATTCACAATATTATCACATAGTTGCATTTTATCATCATGATCATTTCTTGGAACATTTGTATCTATTCAGAAAAAGAAATAAAAACAGAAAAAAATTTATACATACCATTCCCCTTACCCCTCCCTTTCATTGATCATTAGCATTTCAATCTACTAAATTTAGTGTAACATTTGTTCCCCCTATTTTTTATTTTTATTTCATATGTTCTACTCATCTTTAACAACCACTCTTGATTGAGTTTCATCTCCAGGGAGATGATCTAATTACAGTTTCCAACATACAGTATTGAATAGGGATTAGAAGAAATGGCTGCCTTTACAAAATCGGATTAGGATTAAAACATGGCTTTTGTAGGGTACATACCTCCTTTCAAACCAGCCCAATATCCAAATCTAAGATCCAGGAAATTCTTAGCTCTAGGACAGGACTAAACAGTAGATGCCTTTAATTCAAAACAGTTGAGACTAGTGATTGGTTAATAACTTTTTTAAAAACTGAAATTGCACAAAAATTCAGTGTATAATTCAGAGGCATTTTAGTACATGTACCATATTGTATGGCCAACACCTATATAAAGTTTGGAAATAATTTCATACTCTGAAAGAAAACCATGTGCCCATTAAGTACTCACTCTACATTTCTCCCTCTTTCCAGGCCTAGGCAACCACTAATCTACTTTCTATTTCTTGGAATTGTCTATTTTGGAAACTACATATAAAAGAAATCATACTACATGTGACATTTTGTGATTGGTTTCTTTCATTTAGTATGTTTTCAAGGTTCACCCACATTGTAAGCCATAACAGAACTTCCTTTCTTTAAATTGCCTAATTATATTCCATTGTAGGAATGTACCAAATTTTATTTATCCATTCATCAGCTGATGGGCATTTGACTTCTTAATGCTTTTTGCAATCATGAATAATACTGCTGTGAACATTTGTTTACAATTTTTTGAGTGGACATATGTTTTCAACTTGTTGGGGTATATACCTAGGAGTGAATTGTTGAGTCATTTCGTAACTCTAGTTTAATCATTTGATGAACTGCCAGACTGTTGTCCAAACTGGCTATACCATTTTACATTCTCATCAGCAGTACACTGAGGGTTCTAATTTCTCTACATCTTCATGAACACTCGTCATCTGCCTTTTTTAAATCATAGCCAACCTAATGGATGTGAAGTTATATCTCATTATAGCTTTTATTTGCATTTCCCTGATGGCTAATGTTAGACATCATTTCATATGCTTATTAGCCATTAATAGATCTTCTTTGGAGAAATGTCTATTAAATTCTTTGCCCATTTTTTAAAATTAGCCTTTTTGTTACTGAGTTGTGAGAGTCCTTTATATATTCTAAATTTAAATACCTAATCACATATATGATTTGAAAAATTTTCTCCCATTGGATTGTCTTTTAACTTTCTTGATGGTGTCACTGAAACAAAAGATTTAAATTTTAACGATGTACAATTTATTTTCTCTTTTATTGCTTGTGTTTTTTGTGTCATTTTTAAGGAACCATTTCCTAAAGCAAGGTCAACAAGATTTACACATTTTTGCCTAAGAGTTTTGTAGTTTTTTTAGTTTTTACACTAAGTATTTGATCCATTAGAGTTAATTTTTATATATGTGTGAGGTAGGGGCCAAACTTTTTTCTTGTGTGTGTGGATACAGTTGATTCAGGAACACGGGATGTCTTTCCATATATTTAGGTATTAGTTACTTTTTTTCAATAATGCTCTCTAGCTTTCTGAGTATAAATTTTGCTTGTCTTTTGTTTATTTCTAAGTATTTTATTCCTTTGATGCTATGATAAATGGAAATGTTTTCTTTTTAATTCATTTTTTACTTGTTCTATGCTAACACAGAGATATACAACTGATTTTCATGTACTGATCTTGTCCCCAGCAACCTCACTGAACTAATTAAGCATAAGAGTTTTTTTAGTAGGTTCCTTAGAATTTTCTATATACAAGACCATGTTATCTGCAAATGAAGACAGTTCTTTTTCCAATGTTGATGTCTTGTATCTCATTTTCTTACCTAATTGCTCTATCTGGGACCTCTAGAACAGTGCTGAACAGAAATGGCAAGAGAAGACATCCTTTTCTTGTTTCTGGTCTTAAGTGGAAAGCATTTGGTCTTTCATCATTAAATATATTAGCTGTACAGTTTTTCGTAGATGCCAGTTATCAGTTTGAGGAAATTCCTTTCTCTTACTTATTTGTTGGGCGCTTTTATCATGAAGAGATATTTAATTTTATCAAGTCTTTACTGCTTCTATTGAGATGATCACGTATTTCTTGTCCTTTATTCTAATGATATGGTGTATTACACTGATTTATTTTCATATGTTGAACCACCCTTCCATTTCTGGGACAAATCTCACTTGATCACTGTTAAGGATAGAATCATGTCCCCCACAAAAAACATGTTCAAATCATAATCCCCAGTCCTACGGATGTGAACCCATCTTTGAAGATGCTAATATTAATAAATTTGTGGCCAAAGTGAATGAAGACAGGCCTTAATCCAATATGGCTGAAGTCCTTATAAACAAAGCAAATTGGACACAGAAGTAGAAACCAGAAATAGGAGAAACTAGAGAGGCATCGCCATACTGAAGGACTATCATCTCCAGTATACTATAGGCTTTGGAGAAACCATGGCCTTGCTAACACCTTGATTTAGGACTTCAATCCTCCAAAACCTTGAGCCAAAAAATTCCTGTTGTTTAGATGTGTGATATTGTTATAGCACCCTGGCAAACTAAGAAAGTCATTGTATATAATCTTTTTTGTACGCCACTGGATTTGATTTGTAAGTATTTTATTGAGGATTTTAAAATCTGTATTCATGAATGGTTGTTTCTTTTGGTATCTCTGTCTGGCTTTGGTATCAAGGTAATATTGGTGTCATGGAGTAAGTTGGGAAGTGTTTCCTCTTCTATATTTTGGAAGAGTTCATGAAGAACTGAGACTTTTCTTTGTAAGTAGTTTTAAAATTTCTAATCTATCATTTTACTTGTCTATTTGGATTTTCTATTTCTTCTTGAGTCACTGTGGTAGTGTCTCTTTCTAGGAACTTTTCCATTTTATCTAAGTTACCCAGTTTGTTGGCCTACACTTGTTCATAGTATTTCTTTAAGGCTGGTAGTAACTTTCCTCTTTCATTCCTTATTTTAGCAATTGAGTCATCTGTTTTTTCTTGGTCAGTATAGCTAAAAGTTTCTCAATTTTGTTGATCTTTTAAAAGAATCAATTCTTGCTTTCAGTGATTTTCCATATTTAATTTTTGCTCCAATCCTTATTATTTCCTTCCTTCTGTTGGTTAGGGTTTAGGTTATTCTACTTCCTCCAGTGTCTAAAGTGGACGATGTTATGGACTATCCTTCTTTCTTTCTTTTTTAATATTGACATTTACAGAGAGATAAATTTTCTAAGCACTGCTTGAGGTGAACTTATAAGTTCGCTATATAATGTCTTCATTTTCACTCATTAGAAATTATTTTCTAGCTCTTCTTGTGTTTTTATTTTCCTATTGGTTAATTAAGAATGTACTGATGTCCACATTATTTTTTAATTTCCTAGAGTCATGCTAATTTCTAATTTCATTCACCTGGCATGTGTTCTAATCTGGAAAATGTTCTATGTGGACTAGAGAGGAACGTATGTTTGGCTGTTATTGGGTAGGTGCTCAATAAAGGCCTATTAAGTCCTGTGGATTTATAGTTTTGTTTTCATTTTCAATTTCCTTTTTGACCTTCTACTTTGTTTTACCCATTATTGAAAGTACAGTATTGAAGTTTCCAACGAATAATTGTGGAATTGTTTATTTCTTCCTTCAATTCCATTAATTTTTTCTTCATGTATTTTGGGCTCTGCAAAAGCATATATGCTTATGACTGTTGTACCTTTCCGATGGTTAGTATACAATGTTCTTTTTTTTTTTTTAAAGGAAAGACAGAGAGAAGGAAGGAAGGATAGAAGGAAGGAAGGAAGGAAGAAAGGGAAACATCTTTAAACATTTTCTTGTTTTATTGTATTCTGTTTCTCCGTTTTTGTTACATGGGCTGGGGCCGGGAATCGAACCGAGGTCCTCCGGCATATCAGGCAAGCACTTTGCCCGCTGAGCCACCGCGGCCCGCCCTACAATGTTCTTTTAATGTCTACTAATTTATTTTGTTTTACAGTCTATTTAGTTTGATGTTAGTGTAGTCATTCCAGTTTTATGGTTGCTGTTTGTACAATATATATTTTCTGTCCTTTTACTTTCAAACTATTTTTATCTTTCTATCTAAAATACGTCTCCTGTGAACATGATAAAGGGAATGTTTTTAATGTAGTCTGACAATCTGCCTTTATATTTGATTATTTAATCCATTCACATTTAATTTCATTATTGACATGGTTGTTATATTAGTTTCCTATGTTGCTTAAAGCAAGTACCATAATATGGGGCAGATTTAACAATGGGACTTTATGAGCTTGCAGTTTTGAGGTCCAGAAAAATTTCCAAATGAAGTCATCCTCAAGGTGATACTTCCTTCCTCAAGACAGGCTGTGGGTGCCCCCTGGCTCCTCTGACACACAGCAAGGAATATGGAGGTGTCTGTCAGTCTTCCCTTTCTCTTCCAGACTTCATTGCTTTCAGCTTCTTACTTCCATGGCTTTATTTCTCTCTTTTTGTATTAGCTATGTTTATAAAGAACGCCAGTAATAGGATTAAGTCCCAGCCCGAATGAGGTGGGTCACATTTTAACTAAAATACCCTCACCGAAAGGTCTTGTTAAGGTACTTATGGGGACGATGGTAGAGTAGGAGCTCCAGGACTCAGTTTTTCCACCAAAACAACTATTAAACAGGCAGGAACTATCTGAAACAGCTATTTTGAAACTCCAGAGGCCAGAAGAACAGGGTTCAGCATCCAGGGAAAAGCAGGAGGAAGAGGCTGATACACTACAGTAAAAAACAGTAAATTGCTCTGAAGTGGTGGCTACCAGCAATCATCCCCTATTCTTGTGGCTGCTGGTAGAAGAAAAGGATGTAAAAATCCTTTCGTCAAGAACAAGTGTGACCACTGACTCAACCCTCCCACGAAATGGGAGGAAGTGGTGGAGATTTATAGATGCAGTGCTTTCTTAGGGCTCTAGGGACAGTGAGCTGAAGGGCTGCATTTACTGACTAGACTAGAGAAGTTCAGTTCTGGGGAGACATCGGAGAAAATCTTGGCACCCTTCCTAATCTGCTCTCTAGAAAATTTGGACATGGTTTATGCCCTTCTCATGGGTCTCTGGCCCAATTTTGGCTGGGAAATACTGACTTGAGAAGCCCTCTCTGGGGTGATCCTCCTCCTAGAATGTGCCCTCCAGGCAAAAGCAGCATGAGACAATGAATGGAGCATAAAAAACAACAGAGGCAAGACAGCTTGGGACAAAGGTCTGCCAGCCTCAAATATCCGGGAGAAGGAGGTCTGTCCCCTGGAAGACAGAGGGGACCACTAAACTCCTGTAAACCGAGAAACTCCAAAACAACTAAGAAGCAAAAGCCCCAAACTAGCCAGAGGCCCAGAAAGACAGGGAAAACCCTAGAAACTGCATTTGCCTGGGAAGACCCTCATGATAAGGGGGCTAAAGCTCAAGAAAAATATGTCTTATCAACAGCTCGTTAGAAAACCAAGAAACATGCATCCCAGGTAGTATATACCGCAGTAAACATTTTCAAATATTAAAATGTACAGTGTGCAACAAGAGAACAAAACAAAGAAACAGGGAAAGATGGTCCATCCAAAAGAAAAGGATAAACATACAGAAAACAACGAAACTGACGAAAATATTTAAAATATACACATATATTTTTTAAATTATCTTAAAATGCTTTTAAAAAGTTATCTTACAAATGCTCCAAGAGATGAAGGAAAGTATAGAGAAAGAACCAAAAGATCAGAAAAACAATGAATGAGCAAGGTGAGAGTCTTAGTAAAGAGACAGAAATTTTAAAAAGTAACCAAAAGTACTGGAGTTGAAAACCACAATAACTGAAATGAAAAATGCCCAGGAGGATTTCAACAGCAGACTGAAAGAGGCAAAAGAAAGAATCACTGAACTTGAAAACAAGACACTTGAAATGAGTCAGACTGAGATGCAGAAAGAAAAAAAATATTCAAAGTGGAAATAATATCATCAAGCACATTAATATAGGCATTATGGTAGTCCCAGAGGCAGAGGAGAGAGAAAAAGGGGCAGTAGGGTTATTTAAAGAAACAACAACAGATAACTTCTTAAACTTAGCAAAGGATAACAATGTGCACATCTGAGAAGCTCAGGGAACACTAAGTAGAATAAACATGAAGAAAAATCACCTGATCAGATATTGATTACATTGTCAAATGCAAAGGACAAGGAAAAAGTTCTAAAAGCTGCAAGAGAAAAGGAACATGTTATGTACAAGGAGTCCTAATTAGATTGAAGATTTCTCAACAAAAACCATGGAGGCAAGAAGGTAGGGGGTCGAAATATTTAAAGTGCTATAGGAAAACAATGGTTAGCTATGGATTTTTTTTTTCTTTTTTGCATGGGCAGGCACCAGGAAATGAAGGGTCTATGGCATGGCAGGTGAGAATTCTGTCATTGAGCCACCGTGACCCACCTAAACATGGATTTTATATATGGTGAGATTCACTTTCAAAAATGAGGGAGAGATTAAGACATTCTTATATAAACAAAAGATGAGGAAGTTCATCACCCCTAGAGAGGCCCTACCAGCAAGGCTAAGAGTTCTTCAGATTTAAAGGAAAGGACACCAGACAGTGGTTCAACTGGCATAAAAAAGAAATAAAGACTTGTGGTAGAGGTAACCATTTGGGTAATTATAAATGCTAGGATTATTGAAGTGTATTGTTTGGTATATAACTGCATTTCATATTTCCTACACATGCTGAAATATAAATACAAAAAAGTAATGATAAATATGTTTTTGAACATACAGTGTAGGAAGAAAAAAGAGTAACTACAAAAAATGGTGGGGGGACAGAGGGTTACAGGAAAAGTATATGTATATTCTGTTGAAGGTAAGTTGGTATGAAACTAAGTATGACTATTATATATTTAGAATTTAAATTTTAACACCATGATAACCACAAGGAAAACAGATGAAAAAATATATCTACATGGAAGTAAGAAGGTACTCAACATGGTACAACACAAAAAAACCAAGTATGTATATAAGTATATATATAAATATATATTAGTGGAAGTGAGGAACAAAAAACTGAAAGACCTAGAAAGGCTAACCAGCAAAATGGCAGAAGAAAGTCCTGTTTTATCAAAAATTTAAAAATAAATTTATTTTTAAAATGCTAGTGATCAATGAAAGGGAGGGGTAAGGGGTATGGTATGTATGAACTTTTTCTGTTATCTTTCTATTTCTTTTTCTGAATTGATGCAAATGTTCTAAGAAATGATCATGATGATGAATATGCAACTATGTGATAATATTGTGAACTATTGATTATATATGTAGAACGGAACAATCATAAGTTAAGAATGTTTGTGTTTGTTGCTACAGCTTAAAAAAATTTAAAAATTAATAAAGTGGAAAAAAAGTTATGAGAGACAAAGGAGGTCATTATATTCTAATAAAGGGGAAAATTGAACAGGAGGATATAACAATTATAAATATTTGCACCTAACAGCAGAGCCCCAAAATATATGAAACAAATATTGCCAGATTTGGAGGGAGAAATAATGATTTTATATTAATAGGAGACTTTAATATGACACTCTCAATAAAGGATAGAACATTATCAGCTAAGATTGATAAGGAAGTACAGGACTTGAATGATATACTAAACCAACAGGACCTAACAGACATATATAGAACACTACATTCAATGATGGTCTACTAACTATGAATGTCCAGCATACACCTGATCATCAGTCAGTCTATGTTTTATAGAACATCAGCAATGAGTCTGGTTAGTAGAGGTCAATGAATTAAGTTTCTCCTGCAAAATAATATCACTAAGAATGAGCACTGATTTCACGCTAAGCACATTTATAGATGGTCTTATTTAATCTTGATAACAACCCAATGAGATATAAAACCATCTTAACTGTTAGATATCAATGCACTGAGGAAACACAGGTCAAGGAACTTGATTAAGGTTGTACACTAAGAATGACAAGGCTAAAACCCAAGTTTTTGTCTAGAAGCAGTCTGTCCTCTTCACGATTAAATTATCTATATTTTGACAAGGTAGATAGATCGTGTTTCAGAAGCTCACGGTCTGGAGAGGGAGACAAACACACGAACCAACAGTTGAATTGTTGAAGTTCAGAAGTGCCCTAAGTAAAAATACCTAACAGATAAGGGGAAGGGTAAACTTCCCAGAGAAGGTGTAATATCTTGAAGGATGAGGAGTGTGGTGGTTGGATATAGGTGTCACCTTTGCCAGGTGATGGTACCCAGTTGTCTGGTTAGGTAAGCACTGGTCTAACCATTACTGCAAGGATATTTGGCTGCTGGTTGATAAACCAGAAGACTGGTTTATTAAATGATCAGTTGGCTGACTGCATCTGGAACTGATTATATTTATGATCAATCTCATTTGTGTCTTCCACAAACGAGAGAATTCAATTAGTTAGCTTTGATTCAATCAGTCGAACACTTTTAAGGGAGAAGAAGGAATTTTCATTGCTTCTTCAGCCAGTGAGCCTCTCTTGTGGAATGCATCTAGATCTTTCATCAGAGTTGCCAGCCTTGCAGCCTGCCCTACAGCTTTTGGAATCTTGCATGCCCAAAAATGCATGAAACACTTTTATAAATCTCATATTTACAGATATCTTCTGTTGCTTTTGCTTCTCTAGAGAACCCTGACTAATACAGATTTTGGTACCACATAAGTGGGGTGCTGTGGTTTGCAAATGCCAAATATGTTCAAATAGCTTTTTAAATGGATAAGGGGAGATCTGGAAGGGTTGTGAGGATCTTGATAGAGAAGGCCTAGAATGCTTTGAAGAGACTGTTGGTAGAAATGTAGACTCTCTAAAGATACCTACACAATGAGGCTTTAGACAGAAACAGTGAACATGTTGTTATAACCGAAAGGAACATGATTTTTGCAGAGGGAAGGCAGAATTTGAGAGTGATGAATGTGGATACTTAGCTGAAGAGATTTCCAAACTGAATGTGGACAATGCAGTCTGGCTGCTACTTGCAGCTTATAGAAAAAGGGTAAGTTGAGAACGGAACTTTGGGTACAAAGAAAACAGAAACTGATGGTCTAGAAAATTCTGGGTTCCCAGGAAGTAAGACCCCAGAGGCTAGTGCCCCATGGGAGGATTTAATCAAACATGTAACAAGTCAGCCATTTCAGAAAAAGCCACAATTAGAGATGGAGTTATTTAGAAAGGGTCTGTGTAAAATCCTATTGTCTGATGGCTATAATACCCATATACTGCATGGAAAACAAAGTTCTTGTGAGATCTGTATGAACAGAACCACTGTTTGACTGGACTAAAAGGGACAAACTGAAGGAGAAATGACTTCACGGAAGCTAAGGTCTGAAGTCAAAAAAATCCTGGGCCAGGAGAGTAGACCCATACATCCACATGGGAACGGTGAGTTTGCCCCAGAAGCAGAGGGACGGCCTTCCGCTTTGTTGCTCAGGAAGAGTTTTGCCACCTCCAGGCCTGGGAGTGGGTGGAACACATTTCCTAGGAATTGGGGGGAGCCTACTGGCTGCCACCCCATTGTTCTGACTGGGTTGAGCATGTGTCCCGGAGATGGGAGACTGGGTGCAGCCAAGATGCTTGGAGAGGCTGTAGCTCAGTAAAAGCTGGTCCCCGCAATGTGCCCCAATGTTGCAATGCTCACCCCAATGTTTGGAGACAGCAGAGCTGATGCATAGGCCCTTGGAAAGGATGGGGCTATCGCTTTCTAAAGCTTTAAGAATGAATGGCTCTAAGTCTTTGAAACCTAAGAGTTTTAGGAACTGTTTAGGAACTTTGACTCCTGCTTTCCTTTCAAATTTTCCCTATGGAAATGGAAACATGTATCCTGTTACTGTCCCTTCTTTGTATATTGGCAGCAGATAACTTGTTCTGAGTTTCATGGGTCAACAGCCAGAAGAAAATTCTGCCTTAGGACACACCATGCCTGTAAATGACTTCGATGAGAGTTTGTACTTTTTGACTTTGTATGGTATTTATATTGTTACTGAAATGGTTTAAGGCTTCTGTGACATTGTGATTGAATGAATGTATTTTTAATATGGAAAGAACATGTCTTTTTGGGGTCCAGAGGTGGAATGTGCAGGTTTGAAAGTGTTGTGTACCCCAGAAAAACCATGTCCTTTAATCCTTTTATTTATTTTATTTTTATTTTTTTAACATGGGCAGGCACTGGGAATCGAACCCGGGTCCTCTGGCATGGCAGGCAAGCGTTCATGCCTGCTGAGCCACCGTGGCCCGCCCCATGTCCTTTAATCTTGATTCAATATTGCTTAGGGTGGAAATCTTTCACCGGACTGTTTCCATGGAGATGTGACTCCACCCTTTCAAGGTGGGTCTTGATTAGTTTACTCGAGTCCTTTAAAAGAGGAAACATTTTGGAGAAACCTCAGATGCAGACAAAGACATTTAAAGATGCAGAGCCCAGCAGATGTCACGTGTGCCTTTCCATGAGATGCTCTGCCATGCCAGAGGACCCGGGTTCGATTCCCGGTGCCTGTCCATGTTAAAAAAAAAAATAAAAAAAATAAAAAGATTAAAGGACATGGCTTTTCTGCGGTACACAACACTTTCAAACCTGCACATTCCACCTCTGGACCCCAAAAAGACATGTTCTTTCCATATTAAAAATACATTCATTCAAGTTAGGACCCAGAGTTGTGTCCCAGAGGAGCTAAGTAAAGGCCCAGAGTTGCTTAGAGAGGAAACCGCCGGCATCAGAAGATGGAAGCAATGGAACTGGAATAGAGACTGGCAGACATCAGCCACACGCCTCCCCATGTGACAAACATTAGCCTTTCTTGACTTCAGGTATCTTTCTCTGGATGACTTAGTTTGGATATTTTTATGGCATTAGAATTGTAAACTTGTAACTTAAAAACTCCCATTTTAAAAGCCATTCCAGTTCTGTTATTTCATTCCAGCAGCTTTAACAAACCAACGCAAGGAGCAAAGGGACTGAAGAAGAGAATATGCAAACAGAAGAAATGATGAATAAAATAATTCCCCCATAAGGCTGTAAATAAGTCTATTCTAGGTTAACTCTCAAGATTACTTCTTTTAAATGCTAAGACATACATAGAGTATCCCTTTCATTGTTTTAAAATAGACTATCTAAACATAATAAAGTAAACAATTTATGGATTAATTATTGTATGTGTTCAATATAATTAGCTTGAAATGAAGTAAAGCCTGTAGAATTAAAATATGTACAGAAGCTCCAATATACCTACATTTATTAGCAACAGTCCATTTAACAAAATAATGGGAGACAATAATATACTCGTGATAAATACCAAATGTGATCCTCATGTATTCATTTTCTTTATGCATCAACTCCCCATTCCCATCTTTCCTACCCTGACAACCTGTATGCTAATTTTTGTCCCTTTGAGCTGACATATTCTCTGATATTTTGTCTGTAGTTACCATGAGACTTAACGTTTTAAATATTTAACAATCTCATTTGCTTGCATACCCACCTCACTTCAACAACATACACAAATTATGTTTCTATACCCTCTGTACCCCTACCCTTATGTATTCTTATCATAATTATATATTTACATATTATAAGTCTAAACCCATCAATTTATAATTAAATTTCGTGCAGTTAACTTTTAGATCTTGTACGAAATAAAAAGTGGAATTAAACCAAAAATGCATTAATAATGGCATTTATCTTATTCACATCATAACCTTCACTGGAGAATTTTATTTCTTTATGTGTCTTCAACCTATTCTCTACTCTCCTTTCTTGTCAACCTGCAGAACTTTCTTTAACATCTCTTATGGTGCCAGTTTAGTGGTGATGAATTTCCTATTTTTGTTTATCTGGACATTTCTTAATCTTTTCCTCATTACTGAAAGACAGTTTTGCTGTTTATAGAATTTTTAGATGGCATTTTTTTTTTTCAGCATTTTAAATTTGTCTTCACACTGCCTTTTTGTCTCCATGGTTTTCAAAGAGAAATCAACATTTAATCTTTCTGAGGCTCCCTGTTTGTGACATGTTGTTTCTATCTTGTAGCTTTCAGGATTTTCTCATCTTTTGGCATTTGTCAGTGTGATTATAACATGGCATACGGGCCTATTTGGGTTTATCCTGCTTGGAGTTTGTTGAATGTCTTACATATGTATATTGAAGTCTTTTATTAAATTTGGTTTAAGTTTTCAGCCATTATTTCTTTGAATATTCTCTCTTTCTTCTTTGGGTACTTTTGCAAAGAGTGTATTTGTATGGTTGATAGTTTCCCACAGGTTCCTCATGCTCTGTTTACTCTTCTTCATTTCTTTTTCTTTCTCAGACTGATTTCAACTGTCCTATCTTCAAATCTGATTCTTTCTTCTGCAAGTTCCTATCTGTTGTTGCACATTTCTGGAGAATTTTTCATTTCTGGTACTGTGCTCTTTAGCTCTGTTAGGGTCCTTTCATAGTTTCCATCTCTCTATCAATATTATCTTTGTGTGTTCATCTATCATTTTCCTGATTTACCTTAGTATTTTGTCCATGTTTTTTTTTTTTCTTTACCACTTTGAGCATATTTAGAACCATTTTTTAAAAAGTCTTTGGGACTTCTGGGAAGTTGGTGGAATAGTACAGGCTCCATGGAACAACTAGAGAAGTGACAGAAAATGATGAAGACAGTGGTTCCAGGATACGAGTAACCAGAGAGGGACTTCTACATTACATAGGGAGGACCTGGACAAAAAAGCAGAGAAATGACAACTGAGAGGATAGGATGAGTTTATCTGCACCTAGGATGGGCTATAATGCACAACCTGTAGCGGGAGCCAAAGGAGTGCTGTGCTCCTGCACTCCCAATGCCATATCACTTTGAGAGATCTTCCCTCTCAGCTCTGAAACCGGGAGTTCCTGTGAGGAACCTGGAAGCCAGCACACTTGCAACAGCTATGCACAGAGACCTTGCAAAGCATAGTACCTACCCTAACCCCTATGGTAGGTTGCTCTGAGTGCCTGGTTTTGGCTGAGACTGGGGGGACCTCTTCTCAGGAGGATGGGGTTGGGCTTACTGACAATTGGATACTGAAATAAATCCCTGGGTCCTGCTGCTTGTATCATCTTGCCATGGAGGCCTGGAACATTCATGGTGTGCCTGGGTGGAGAGGCAAGAATACAGGGCTTGGCTGCACAGTACTGCCAGGCATCCTAGGATGGATGTGGCAAGAGGTAGTTGAAATACTCAGTTCCACAGCCCAAGGTCATTCCACGTAGGAGCCTGGGGACCACCAGACCCATCGCACCCACAAACGGATTCTCCACTGAGGTGCACACTGCCCAACCCCCAGCCCCAGCGTTGGTGGCTTTCAGTGCACACAGAGACTTAGAGCCTTGACTGGCTTTGCACCTCATTGGGTCCCGGCACAGTTGGCTGATGCAGTCAGGGAAAGGGAGCCCAAGAGCACCATCAGCTAGAAGATGTGGAAAGTGCTTGCTGGCAAACTGCCTTTGGCCTAGCTTTTAACAGATCTCCAATTAGAGTTGCACCTCCTGAATGAGGTCCTGGCCTTGTTTTGGCAGGGAATTACTGACAAACCAACTTCAAAAGGAGACCTCCAATGTAAACCAAAGCAACTACAAAGTCTTAGACCAGTGAGGGAAATCAAATTTTGAAATAATCTTATCAAGGTAATCAAATGCCTCAAAGGCAGCAGAAAGTCACAAAGTACATGAAGATGGAATTAAACATGGCCCAGCCAAATGGCCAAATTAAGATACCAGAGGAGATATGGAATTTGGAGCTAATCAAAAACGTCTATACATATCTCCTAAATAAGTTCAATGGGTTGGTTAAAGATATAAAGGATAACATGAAGATACTACAAGAACACAAAGAAGAATTAGAAAGAACAGAAAAAATAGCAGATCTTAATGGAAATGAAAGATATTGTAGATTAAATTAAAAATACACCAGTGACACGAAGCAAATTCAGGATAACTGAATTTGAATGTACAAAAGAAGAAATGGTGAAAAAGATGGAAACATTTTAATTGGATCTCAGGTAAATGATGGAAAACATGAAGCACATAAATATAAGAATCACTGATGTTCCAGAAGGAGAAGAGAAAAATGCTAGGAAGATTATCTGAGGACATAATTGGGAAAAATGTCCCAATCCTTATAAAAGACATAAAAATCAAAGAAGCCCAATGTTTTGGTTTGCTAAAGCTGCTGGAATGCTGGATACCAGAAATGGAATGGCTTTTATAAAGGGAATTTATTATGTCACAAGTTTACAGTTCTAAGGTCAGAAAAAAGTCCAAACTAAGGCATCCAGGAAAAGATGCCTTGCCTCAAGAAAGGCTGATGTCTGTCACATGGGAAGGCACACGGCTAGTGTCTGCTGGTTCTTGTTCCTGGATCTGTTGCTTCCAGTTTCTGATGCCAGTGGTTTCTTTTCTAAGAATCTGTGGGTCTTCAGTTAGCTTCTCTGGGACACAACTCTGGGTTCTTACTTGCTCCACATCTCACGGGAAGGTTTATGATGGCATCTCTCACTCTCCATCAACACTCTATGCATCTCCAAACATCCGTGTATCTGTCACTGTGAAGCAACTGTCCTCCAACCATCTGCATCTCAGGTTTCTCCAAAATGTTTCCCCTTTTACAGGACTCCAGTAAACTAATCAATACCCACCTTGAATGGAGTAAGATCTCCATCTAATCAAAAGGTCACATCCACAATTGGGTGTGTTATATTTCCACGGAAATATTCTAAACAAAAGGTCACAACCATGACTGAGTGTGTCACATCTCCATGGAAACAATCCAATCAAAGTTTCCCACATTAAACAATAGGTTGGGTCCCACAAGACTGGATCAAGAGTAAAACATGGCCTTTCTGGGGTGCACAATAGTTTCAAACCAGCACACCCAACAAACTCCAAACAGAATAAATTCAAATAGACCCACTCCAAGACACATACTAAACAGACTGTCAAATGCTGAAGAGCAGTAAGTCTTGAAAGCAGCAAAAGAAAAGTGATTTACCACATATAAGGGAAGCTACATATTAAGTTCAGACTACTCAACACGCATCATGGAGGTAAGAAGGCATTAGCATAAGATATTTAAGGTTCTAAAAGAGAAAAATTTCCAGCCAAGAATTCTTTATCCAGCAAATCGTCCTTCAAAAGTGAGGGAACGATTAAAATTTTCACAATCAAATGCTGAGTGGATTTGTTAACAAGAGACTTGCCCTTCAAGAAATACTAAAGGGAGCTCTGTTGGCTGAAAAAAAGAGACAGAAAAGGGAGGTCTGGCAGAGGGCACAGATATGTAAGGGAAACAGATAAGAAAGAGAGGGAGGAAAAATGTGAAAAAAAGAGACAGAAAAGGGAGGTCTGGCAAAAACAAAGGATAAGATGGTACATTCAAGAACTGCCTTTATATTAATAACTTTGAATGTTAAATGACTAAACTCACCAATTAAAAGATACAGATTGGCAAAATAGATTTAAAAATATGACCCATCTACATGCTGTTTAAAAAAGTCTTCGTCTATTATGTTCCAGGTCTGGTCCTCATTAACAGTGTCGAAGGCTTTCACCTTCTCCTTTGCCTGGGTCATTGCTTCCTGTTTCTTCTATGTTTTGTAACCTATTGGTGAAACCTGGACATTTTGATATTTTAATTTGTTACTGCTTGAATTTAGACTCTGAAGTGTCTGTTCCTTAATCCTGTATCCAGCTAGCATTTTAACAGAGCTTTCCTTGTTTGCCAGGAGCTAACAAAAAAAGTAAAAACTCTTTTCCTAATCTTTGCACATTGAGCTGTGTATTCTGCTTCACATTTATCCATGCTATCAGTTTAGAGAATAACTCTAGATCAAAGCTTAGAGATCTCACCAAGGCTCTCTGTGCATACATCTTGTCTTGGGCATGTATGTGTGGCCCAAGGAATGCCGACATTTACCCTTCTCCTTAGGAAAATTTTCCTCATGATCCTGGATACTGCACTCCAAGTCTTATATCCAACAATTTCTTGTCGCAGGCAGCACGACTTGACTGCTCTTTCACAGCATTCTGTAGGAGAGTTCTGTGAACTGCCTTTTATACGCAGGGCAAGTTCTAGGATGGTGAGTCTCTCAGGCCACCACCAGACATGTTGGGCCAGACATACAAGCTCCCAGAATGTGCACAAGGGTCACTCTGCTCCCTCTGGAACTGGAACCAGGGATCTACGCACTGGGAGCATGAGCCAGCTCAGCATTTATCCAGTGATGGGTGGGGAGGGGTCAGCCAAAACAGTACGAGATCCTACCGCTTTTTAAAAAATATTTTTATTGATAAATCTTCATACACATAAATTTCCTATATGGTGTACAATCAGTAGCTCACAATATCATCACATAGTTGTGTACTTATCACCATGATCATTTTAGAACATTTGTATCACTACAGAAAAAGAAATAATAAAGAAAAAGAAAGCCTCATACACCCTATACCTCTTGCCCCGCCCTCTCATTGACCATTTCTACCTAATTTATTTTACCCTTTGTTCCTCCTGCTATTTATTTATTCTTTATCCATATATTTTCCACTCATCTGTCCACATCCTGGATAAAAGGAGCAACAGATACAAGATCTTCACAATTCTACAGTCATATTGCAAAAGTTATATTTCCTTGTCTTCAAGAATCAAGGTTACTAGAACACAGTAGCCTAAACAACAGTTTCAGGTACTTCCTAGCCACTCCAATAATTATAAACTAAAAAGGGATATCTATCATAATGCATAAGAATAACTTTCAGGATAACCTCTCAACACTTTTTGAAATCTCTCAGTCACTTAGACTGTCTCATTTCTCTCTTTTGCCTTTTGGTCAAGGTTTTCTCAATCCCTTGATGCTGGGTCCCGGCTCATCCTGGGAGTTCTGTCCCATGTTGCCAGGGAGATTTACACCCCTGGGAGTAACACCCCATTGTAGGGGGAGGGCAGTAAGTTCCCCTGCTGAACTGGCTTAGAGAGAGGACACATTTGAGCAACAAAAGAGGTTCTTTGGAGGTGACTCTTAGGCCTAATTTTCAGTAGGCTTAACCTATCCTTTGCAGGAATAAGTTTCATGGGGCAAATTTCCAAGACTGAGCGCTCGGCCTATTGATCTGCTTGTGCCCACTGCTTGCGACATTGTCAGAAATTCTCCAAATGAGGAAGTTAAATATTTTCTCCTTGCTCCCCATTCCCTCAAGGAGACCTTGCAAATATTTCTTTATTCACTGCCCAAATTACTCTGGGATATACCAGGACATCACACTAACCTGGACAAACCAACAAGATCTCATGCCCTATTCAAGATTCCACATAATTAACTGACCATACAAGTTAAATTAGGAAAAAACTACCTAAAATACAAATTTTACACCAACTAAACATCTCTCCTTTGGTCTTACACAGAAGTTGGAAGTTTTATAATATGGTCCATATCATATTCTGACTGAAGTTTTAAAATATGGTCCATATCACCTTTTACTGGATATTCTGATTTACCTTTGTCCTATCCAGATCCTCCCACTTTTAAGTAACCTTTTCCTTGATTCTTTGCTTGCCCTGTTACTGCAACCCTTTACCTGCTTTCTGGTGTATTAAGACAGATTTTTCTGCCAGATTTTGCTAGTTGTTCAAAGCATCTATGGGTGGATGGAGCCCTGAAACCTTTTATACCACCATCTTGAATGGGGCAGGAGTTGGTCATACATTTTTTTTTTTAAACAGTATTTTAAACCCACTCATAATCATTTTTGGTTGAACTTCACACAGTTACCTTTTATTTTTAAAAAGTAAGCTTACCTTATTGAAATGTTTTTGCTACTATTAAGATTATTTAAAAAGAACATACCATAATGGAATATATACTGCACAACTCTGTTAAGTAGTTATCATCATTGGTGGCACACTATAATCTGTAACTGATTATGTTAAGCAGATCTGTGTTCCTACTGGAGACACTCTCCCTGTACCCACAAAGCAGTCATGACCACCCCCATAACAGCAAGAGACACCCAGTGATCTATGTGCAGCCTATCCCTATACCATCTATGACCCAAAGCACCTCTCACAGATTTCTACTCAATTCAAGAACAGAAAACCATACCAAATCAGGTGGAAGGCAACAGTATCACTTCATCATGATGCGTAAGAGGATCGGATTCACCAGAATTTAGTCTAATTCTTGAGAGGAGGAAGATTTCCTGGCTAAGTTTTGATGTATTTATTGAAGTCACTCATAAATCTAGCAATTTAACTTGACTAGTAGAACTTAACTGACTGCAGACGAATCAATGCAGTGAAAGGATTTTGTAACAGGTAGCTAAATATCCCTGTTTTGTCCCAGTATCCAAGTAATGTTCTCTTTCCTCTGTGAGTGGCATGGGATGAAACTAGAGCATTGCAGGTTCAACTAAAATCCCTTTCTGCTCATTCTCCCAACTGCGTAATTTCTGGTCAATGAGTGCAAATTTTAGATATTTTTAAGTGTTTTGTTCAGTTTTGATACAACTTTTGTCATCCTCTAAGACACTAAAATCACATTCTATTTAGCTCTGACTACTAATTCTGGGATCCATGTGTGGTTTTATAAATGTCTTATTTTCATTTAATTTTTTTTTGGCTCATGAATTTTGTTAATAATAAATGTTAAAGTGGAATATTATAAAATTTTAGTCTAGTTATTAATGTCAAGAATTTTTAAACTAAAAAGATAGATTGGTTAAAAAATATACAAGCTTCTATAGTCATTTCCATAGGTGTTGCTAATTTTTTGTTTAGCATTTATCTGAATGTTTATGTTCTAACGTAAATGAGTCAGAAGCATGATGAAATGAAGCAAACCTTTTAGAAAACATAAACTCACTCACTCACTTATTTTTTTTTTGCATGGGCAGGCACCAGGAATCGAACCCAGGTCTCCGGCATGGCAGGCGAGAACTCTGCCTGCTGAGCCACTGTGGCCTGCCCTAAACTCACTTTTAAAATGACATATTCTCAAAGATTCTTCTCAAGAATATAGATATGTTCTAATTACAAAGTATTAATAAATTACATTAGCAATTGAGTAAAAGTGAAAAGGAAAGTGTTTTTTATCATGAAAGATCTTGCAGGTTGTGTTGGCTATTGATTTATTGCTTCTCCCAGCTCCAAATTCATATTTTTACCTACCCTATGACAGTGGATCTTGGCCCTTAAATTTTTCCCTTGACAGCTTCACCACATTGTTTTGTCTGAAAAGGGCACTGGAGAAACACTGCAGGGAAAAAAAAGGTTTTGCTTACTGTTTCTGGTGTTTGCTCAGCAGCTCCTACAGCATGGGTTCTTGCAGTAAATGCAGCTTTTCCAACACCCAACTTTTGTAGTACAGAGAGGCCAGCAACAGGCAGCATAACCCAGCACCCACTTTGGGCCGTTTTACGGCAGACTGTCTCCAGTAGAACACTTCACAAATTTCAGAGGGCAGATTTCTGTCAAGTTCCATCACTGACACACCATATTGAATTCTTTGCCACATAATAGGAGTCCTCTCCAACAATTTCTGAATCTCAGTCAGAGGGGTACTTCTGTGGGAAATCAATCTCAGCCCTAGGGGTAGTGGCTATTACATACCTGTATTGGTTTGCTAATATTGCCAGAAATGCAATATACCAAAACTGGGTTGGTGTTTATAAAGGGAATTTATTAAGTTACAAGTTTACAGTTCTAAGGCCATAAAATGTCCAAACTAAGGTATCCAGAAAAAGATACCTTGACTCAAGGAAGGGCTGATGATATTCAGGTTCTGTCAGCTGGGAAGGCATCTCTGGCTTCTGGTTTCTAATGGCTTCCTCCTGCATCTCCAAATGTCTCTGTGTGTAGGCTCTGAAAAATTTTTCAAAATGGTTCCCTCTTAAAGGACTCCAGTAAGTGACCACCTTGAATGGGTGGATCACATCTCCATGGACACAACTTAATTAAAATGATCCCACTCAACAATATTGAATCAAGATTAAAGAACATGGCTTTTCTGAGGGATACAGCAGTTTCAAATTGGCACAACATCATATTACATAATACTAGATCTGCTATTCCTGTATTCTTTAGCATTCTCTTTACAACTTACTTGTCAATTTCTCACTTCCAATCCCATTATACTTATTGTTCTTTATATTAAATTTCCCTGTTCTAATTACTAGGTGGTTTCTCTCTTCTGATTGGTACCAGGGTGATACAACTGTCTACCAAATGAATGTGCAATAGAAAGCACTGTTTTCTACTTTTTCACTGTGTATCTTAGGAAAAATATCCCTATAACCTTTATAACTGCCCTAATATAGTATGAAGACAAAAAAATCAGAAAAAAAAATTTTTTGTATTGCATTTACCTATGGTTAGATGGATTTTTATTGCCATATGAAAAATCAAAGAAAAAAAAGTAGGAATGTTTCCTCATTTAATAATGATCATTATTGCTAAATATTGCATTTAATATTGTTCATTGCTCATTATTCAGGGAAAAGTGCAGTTGGAAATACTAAAAGAATGAAGCAAATACTTAGTTCATGAAAAAAACATACTTGGATTAATTTGGGTATAGCAAAAAAAAGGAAATTTTTTTTTTTGCAACCACTAAATTCAAATGAAAAAAGGAAAGGTCTTGATTAATGAATGGGTTTCAGATAATACTTTCATTTTCTACTCTGTCTTGTTAATGTCAATTAAAAAATTATGTAGATGAATACCTCTGTAAGATGACAGGATCAAATCAAATGGGGAAGAAAATATTTTTACATCCTGTTAAACTGGCTGACATGGACAACTGCCAGCAAACAACTTTGTAAGTAACTGAAAGAAGGCTTTTTAAAATTTTACAAATTATCTATTTCATCTGTAGAATTGCTTAAAAATATTTTCCTATTCAATACTAAAACCTGCACAGAATTTGTTAATTTATGAAACTTTTTCTTATAAATCATCACCTTTAGAAAACAATGTCAATTTTAAAATCATCTCCTTCTTCCCCATCACATACAAGTTTCAAATTGTGAATTGCTGGAACAGATAATATAAATATGAAAAATAATTAAGGTATCATTACAAAAAGAAATCCTGGGCATGGGGACTATAATCCAAGATTATTGAGAGATATTAAAATTCCAGATCAGGGGAAGCTAAATCTTAATGTAAAGACTCACCATAACTAAGGCAAAGAAAGTAAAGAAAAGCACTGATTATACTTGAGAACCAGGGAGAATGGTTAAATAATAATAATCAGCTCTTAATAATTCTCAGGCATTTAAGAGCTTTAAACAAATGAAAAATGAATGAATTTTTTGTGTTTCAAGAGAACACTTCCTATTCCTAGTTAGTTTTAGTTGAAGGTTCAATAGGGTCTGTGGTCATAATCTTACAGAGAAATACTGTTGTATTCTCATTTTAAGGTATGAATGGCTTGGACATTTACCAATAAGGAAAAAAAAGAAGTGATATTATTGAGAATAGGCAACATATGACTGAACAAACACTATATTATGTTATTTCCCTTAATTTCATTTATTTTTCTAAAGCATATTCAAATCAGCATTTCTTAAAATGCAATGATAGATATTTAATTTTAGGCACTACATATTTTTTTTCCTCCTAATAACATTACTACCAAAAGAAATTAGGGAAATTTTCATTTCTTTGTAAACTGAGATGAGCAACTAAATGTGCAATGGTGCTTTACTTTAAAGATATATGGAAAAGAGAAGCAATGTTCCATAGCCTAACATATTGATTTGGATTAAACTTCATTTCAATCTCTTCACTGGTCAGGATAAAAAATTTTCATTTATACTGTTAATGAAAATATATTTTGATATAAATTATCTTCTATTTCTTAGTTTTGTGTTTAAGAGAAGAAAACTGAATAAATTTAAACACTAAACAGCAGACTGAACAGCAATTTACTATAGGAATACTGGTCTCTGGCTCAAGCACTCCAACTCTGAACCCTGTGCCAAGGTACACTTCAATAATTCCACAGTGGGTGTGTAGCCCCTACATCAAAGGATCAAGAGAGAGAAACTGAGACATCAGTTTGACGATATTTGGTCATAATATGACCAAAACAGAATCTGGTCTGTTTTGACCATAAACGGAATTGTTTTTTAAATACTCTTTTCAATTGAAGTAGTGATTAAGTTCTCAAGGAAAAAGTTGTGTGTGTGTGTGTGTGTGTGTGTGTGTGTAATCCTAGCAAGGTTTTATCTCTACAATTGCAGTTAATAATACGGAGTTAGCTCAATTCTTAAAGGATTAGTATTTTGGTCTATGATTAGAATTTAACGAAAACTTTACAGCCTGTTTATGCTGCTTGTATAAGAAGATCTAACCTATTTTTTTTTTTTTTTTTTTTTTTTTTTTTTAAGGAAAGACAGAGAGAAGGAAGGAAGGATAGAAGGAAGGAAGGAAGGAAGAAAGGGAAACATTTTTAAACATTTTCTTGTTTTATTGTATTCTGTTTCTCCGTTTTTTTTGTTACATGGGCTGGGGCCGGGAATCGAACCGAGGTCCTCCGGCATAGCAGGCAAGCACTTTGCCCGCTGAGCCACCGCGGCCCGCCCGATCTAACCTATTTTAATAAACTCTATGAGCACTGTCAAAATTTGTTTATTTAAAATAATCATTCAAGAAATAATTTTCAAATAACTATAATCAGTAACAAACTTGACTTGAAATTGTTTTTATACAGAGATCACTTTTATATGCTATTTAAAATGGAATATGAGATGTATTATATTCAATTGTCTATACTACTCAAGACTTCTATAGAAAAATACTGCATGTTTGCTCTTGCGATCAAATAGAGCAATCATTTACATTATTTTTCAAAAGCCTGGCCAAATTTCAATACAGCACTGGAATTTGGAAGAAAGTTAATATATTTACATTTAGTGCCAGGGATAGTAAAATCTGTTTTATCTTGCTGACCAAATCTGATTGGCCAAAGAAGCCAAGAATGCGATGCTGAATAGAATGATCAGGCTCAGCATGAACAAGTAATTAAATCTACTATGGGCACAGGTAGCATACACGTGACTTATTTACCATCCCTTGTATGGAAGTTGTTGGTAATGAATGCATTTTAGTGGTTGGACAGCCCTGGGTTCATTTATTAGTGACATGACTTTACACAAATCACTAGTTTCCTTGTCTCTAAAATGGGAATAATAATCATTAAATTTGCCAGGGTTAAATAGCAATGAACACAAAGACTTAAAACAGGGGTTGGCATGTAGGAGGCACTTAAATAATAGCTATTATTAGTATTACTATAGCATTTGAGTCTTTCAGAGTTCATTAGAGTCACTACATAATAAAAGCAGGTATAAAGAGAAATTCTTTGTACTGAACCCTGTTTTCTGACAGATCTGATCTTGAAATAGGCAGGTTGCTATTGATGTTTGCTGGTGTAGTGTGTTGAGCTTTGGTGTGGCAAGTAACTAACATAGAGCACCACCCAGATGTGCCTGCATCTGCCCCAAAGAGGCACCTGAAGTTCAAGCAGGGTACAAGAATGCAACTCCACAAAGCAACAAAAATCCACACTCTCAAAATCTGCAAACCAATGCTACAGGTCTGAGGTTTGTCCATGCAATACGAACCATATGCCATTTACTCAGAATGAGTTTTGGAAAAATAATGCTTACAAAAATAGAAACATTTACTCTTCCTGGGACCACTCACATACCTACCAAGTATAAGATCAAAACTGGCAATTATACTCTTCTTAATCTAGGCATTTCAGAATTTCAGAATGTCTTCATCTAGGCCTACTCAGTACTAGCCATAATCAAGGAAAAAGACCTTCTATCAACATGAATACCACCTGAATGATAAATTATATATATACATATGAAAAAAATACCTCTAAATAATTAAAGCTAGTAAGAAAATGCTATGAAATATCAACTGTAAGAATGAATAAAGCTAACAGGAAACATCTCCTCATTACAGAAAGAAAACTTTCAACAGTATAAACAGTATCAAAACTTAAGGTGCTTGAAATTCTAACTTCATGCTTATGATTTCTCATTAAAAGTCTTGGCTACTACTCTGCGTGCTATTACTATGATTTTACTGAGCCACAGTGATTTTGATGGGAAGGCAGTTAATTGAAAGAACACAGGATTTAAAGTGTCCTCCGACCTAGGTCTACCCTTAAGATCTACCATTATTTTAACCATGTAATCTTAACTGTTCTTAATTAAACTCACTGAGGCTCATTATCTGTAGATTACTGACAAGAATATTTTTCTTTTTAGTTTGCTGTGAGGATCAATTAGAACCACCTATTTAAAAGTACTCTATGAATTTTAAAGTACCATTCCGGCAAGTGGCTACTGGTAGAGAAGCTACATTTCCCATGGGTTTATAAAATTAACTCGGATTACTGGAAACTAGAGAGAAGTTGGGAGGGCAGTCCTGTGGGCATACCACATCAGGAAAGCTCTGTCCCAGCATCTTATTGGACAGAACTGCCAAGTTCCCAGAGGACGGAGGGAGCCCAAGCAACAACCCCGTGGATAACATGCTGCTGACTATATGGAAATTCGATCTATTTTTTATTCTGGGAGACACAGTTTATTTTGATTCTATAAATTTACGTGTAGTGACAGAGCAAAAAGATGGAACAAACTGCACAGCTCTTAAAATTCACATGGAAGGAAATAAGGATATAGAAAAAACAAATCTGGGTACCCACAGTCCTTAAATATTTTCATAAAGATTCATCTTGCTTACAAGATTAGCAATAATACAAATAATACATAAGCACAGCTATGTTTAGGCATCAAGAATGACATACCGATAAAAAGTCAGATGAGAAGATGAATTCTATTAGTCCATCTTCAGAAAGAGAAGTCATTTACAGTAGCTGAAAACAGGTATACCTACAATTCACACAGTCAAAACTCATTGCCAGTTACAATGCTATTTGTAGAAGAAGCAGAAATTTGATTTTCTCACTTTTTGAATATTAAATGTCTGACAGCTTTTACAGTAGTCATTTATAACATTTACTAAGTGATTACCATATGCCAGGCACTGCTCTAAGTGTTCTGAATGCATCAATTTATTTAATTCTCATGATAATCTTATGAGGTAGATACTACTATCCACATTTTTCAGAAGAGGAAACCACTGCACAGAGAAGTTACAAAATTTGTCCAAAATCACACACCAAGTCTGGAACCAGAGCCAAACTTTTAATTAATATATTCTATTATCTATTAAAATAAATAATTAAACAGAATATACTTTTTACCTAATTCTTAAAAAAAATTACTAAAAGACCCATTTTGTGCTATACAAATTATTTTAAAAAGCTTTAAAGATATCATATTTAAACTGAAGTTCACAGGTCAGTTCCCATTTATTAGGTCATTAATCATGCCAGTCATCATGTGTAACTGATTCAGGTATTCAGGGACTGGAAGTAGAAAGGAAGAAAGATCTAGGAGAGTAATCTACCACTATCAAAAATAATATTACTTATCAGGAAGAGGAAAACTTTTTGAGAAATATATGACTAACCTTTATGGAAAATAAGTTCTTAGTAAATTCTCAAAAGGCCTGATTATGTAACATCATCTACAGTCAAATGCATACTGTTTTATGTAGGGATTTCCTTCCATGGCTAAGTACACAGCTGAATCAGATCTTAAACATAACTGGGGCTCACACAAACCAAAACAGCATCAGGCCTCATTCTAAGAGAAATCTGCAATAAAAACTTCTGTAGTCTGATATTACTGCTACCAGATTCATTCATATGTAGCTGTGATATTTACCAATTTTAACTTTTCAGTAAAATATCTCAAGATCTCGAAAATAGGATCATGAGTGCGCTACTTTAAATTTCATTCATAATTAATCAGATTCCTTGATATTTCAAGTTTTCATTGGGAACCACTTTAAAATTAGATAAACTTTCTCATTTTTAAGTCCAATGGACTCTTCCTCTATTAAAATCCTTAAATTCCCAAGAGAATCATTTACTAAGATTAATCACTGCCATCCTTTCTCTTCAATACATGTCTGCCAGCTACCTCTCTAGATATCTCTTGTTGGAAGCTCCTCAGAGCCATAATTGTACATTTCTCCCCACCATTCTTTGAACAAGCTGCACACAATCACATATGTACCATATCCCTAAGACTGGTCCTAAGAATTCTTCAAATGAAAATCTGTCACCTCAAATAATATGATCAAGATGACCCACCTACGCTTCTGTGTCATACCTTCCTCACTACAGCTCCCTCTCAGGTGACTGGCACAGGGCTACATGACAATATTACTGTCGATTCAAAGCCTTAAGAATTCTTGTCTAGGTTTTGTAGATGTTACTGTTAGGCTCCAGTTGATTTCTGAGATACAAAGCAGGGAAATTCCTCAGATGGTCTCCAGAGATCTTACTCAGATCTGCACTGGGCAGAACAAAAGACTCAATTCCTAGGACTAAGTAGGTAGAATCCTCTGGATTTCAAGGAAGGAAAGATATGGTGGTATTGGGGCTCATAAAAAACTTACAAGTGGCAAATACACTTAACTAGAGAGCAAACGTTTCTATTCTAGTCTTCATGACCAGGATTGATCCTAACCAGTCTCTCTTCTATCCCCAAGTATCCTCTCTCTCTCTCTCTCTCCTGCCTCTTAGTTGTCCTGAAGTCCCTCATATTGCCCCTGGTTGTACAAAGGTCCCTAGCACATCATTCCTATCCAATCCCTCCAATCACCAGATATAGGACTTTGCAGTTTCAAAGTATTTCACATTCAATCTCTTCTGTAGATTCTTTTCCTTTTCACCAACGAACCTCCTCCTGTTCTTTTGAAAGGCTGACATCAAGCAGATACTATGGGCAAGGGGAAAATCAGATTAAACTATTAGCACATTAAATTCATTTTTCATTTAGTAATATGAGAAGGGATAAATTAGGGCCAGAGAGCTTCCTCACTATCCCTTAAGCAGGGCACAGTGCCAATTCTCAAGGCTGGGGAATTAGGATCTGGTAAGCAAGGCACGCAGAGTATAAAATGTAAGATGATATTCACTCTCAAGTGCTGGCCCTGCACTTGCATAACCCTGAGAATGAGTCTCTCTACATTTTGTGCCCTACTAGGGTCCTCAAGTGCCTTACCCTAAAGCCCCTATGCCTTCCTACCTATAAGTAAAGATGGTTGTGGTGGACAAGAAGTAAAAACTTGAGTCATTCTTAAGTCATTGCCTATGGAGGAGTAACTGGTTCCGCCTTCCCTTCTAATTTCCCAGCTTTTAATTCAATTTCTGGCTAAGACCCAAACTTTAGACGGCATCTCCTACATGAAAGAGGAACAAACATGAGTGACTGAGAAAGTCTTTGACACTAGGGCCTCAAATTCTATTAGGTATACTCTACTTTATCACAACAATGGTACACCAGATGCCAGGACACCTAGCAGGGTGGTCGCAGGAGCCCTGTGGGTTACCAGCATGCCACCCACCCCCATATCCACTCTAGGACATTACTCTCTCCACCTCACTTTCTACTGGCTCAGTGAATATATAAGTGGCTATCTTAACTATCTTAAAAAAACAAAAATAAAAACAAAAAAACAGCCTTCTCCTGATTTCACTACTTCTAACCAACTACCATTTATTTTTTTGTTCCCTTTTGCAGCAAAATGCCTTTAAATAATATTCCATATTCACCACTTTCTTTTTTTCTCTTCTCATTCTCTATTAAGCTCTTTTTGCCTTTTGCCTCTGCCACTTCACCAAAACTACTCTTAGCAAGGTGACCAATTATCTTTACTTTGCTAAATCTAAGGGTCAATTCTCAGTTCTGATCTTACTGGACCTATCAGTAACATCTGACATGGCTGATCACTTCCTTCTCCTGAAACAGTTTCTTTGCTGGTTTTCTTCCTACTTCACTAATGCTCCTTTTCAGTTTCTTCTTCTCTATGACTTGCCAGGTCTCAATTCCTGGTCCTCTCCTTTATCTATATGTATCCTCTTGGTGATCTCATGACTTGTCATATCATCTAACACGCTGACAATTCCTGTATTTATATCTCTAGCCAGGTCTCCCTCAACTCCAACTTTTCATCCAATGCCTGCTCAACAGTGACACTTCAATGCCCACCAGGTATCTCAAGCGCAACATGTCTAAACAAGAAACCCTGATCTTATTCTACTAACCTGTAGCACCTTCACGTTTAATCTCAGTTCAAAGCAACTGGAATGCATCCTTTAGTTGCTCAGACCAAAATATTTACATCTGACCTTGACTCCTCTTTTTCCCAATTCATAGCCGATCCATTAGGAACTTGTGTTGGCTCTACCTGCATCTTCTACCCTCCTGAATTACTATAGTAGTCTCCTAATGAGTCTCCCTGATTCTAACCCTGCGCTACTCATATCACCAAATAATCTATTCTCAACATAGAAGCCAGAAAGGAGAGAAATAAATTTAAAAATTTTTATAATAAAGAAACATGGACTTTAACTTATAAATGACAAGACATATATAGCAGTTAGAAGCTTGCACCTATACCATGAAAGGGCAGACTGTTAATAGGTATGGTGACAGGCAACTCAAAAACTACAAGGAGCACTGCTGTCCATGACATGGTTTTGCAAATGGGTAACAATTCTTGGTCAAGTTCCAAATCAAATATAATGCTCCCTTAATTTACACACTAGCTACTTTCCTGGAAAATTAATTCTATATTAAAACCATGCAAAAAATGTTTTGCATTGTGTGTAAAAGTTATGTTTGGCTATGGGTTTTTTTCAAGAGAGGACTGGACTAGCAGAAGAATCAGTGCAGTAACAGAAACTAAAAAATCTCCAGAGGCATGCAAGAAAGTATTGGAACTAGCAGAAGAAAGAATCAGTGAACTTGAAGGTAAGACAACTGAAATCTTTCAGTCTAAGGAGCAGAAAGAATGAAGAAAAGTGAAAACAAACAAACAAACAAAAAAACAGTATTATAAAGCTCCTAGAAGAAAATGTATGGAACATCTTCAAGACCTAGTAATAGGAGGTAGCTTCCTAAACTTTACACCCAAAGCACAAGCAACAAAAGAAAAAATAGATAAATGGGAACACCTCAAAATCAAATGTTTCTGTACCTCAAAAGACTGTCAAAAAGGTAAAGAGGCAGCCAATTCAATGGGAGAAAATATCTGGAACTCACACATTAGATAAAGATTTGATCCTGCATACATACAGAAATCATACAACTCAACAACAAAAGAGCAAGCAACCCAACCATACAGTGGGCTAAAGAAATGAAGAGGCATTTTTTCTGAACAGCAAATACAAATGGCTCAAAAGCACATGAAGAGAAGCTCATCCTCATTAGCTATAAAGGAAATGCAGATCAAGACTACAATGAGATACCACCTCACACCCATAAGAATGGCTGCTATTAAACAAGCAGGAACTACTACTACAAATGTTGGAGAGGATATGAAGAAACCGTGACACCTATGAACTGCTGGTGGGAATGTATAATGTTACAGCCGCTATGGAAGACAGTCTGGTGGTTCCTCAGAAAACTAAATATCGAGTTGCCCTATGATCTGGCAATACCACTTTTTGGTCTACATTCAGAAGAGCTGAAAGCAGTGGTACGAACAGAGATTTCCACACTGATGTTCATAGCAGCATTATTTACAATTGCCAAAAGATGGAAACAATCCAAGTGCCCATCAACAGACAAGTGGATTAACAAAATGTGGTATATACATACATACAATGTAATATTATGCAGCACCAAAGCAAAATGACATCCTGAACCACATGACAAGATGAATGAGTCTTGACATAATGCTGAAATAAGTCAGACACAAAAGGGCAGATAATTGTATGATTCCACTTTTATGAGCATAGTAAAGGTAAAACCAGAGGCTTAATGAGGAAGAACAAAGGAATGTCATTACTGCAGGGTGCTGAAAACAGATGGTAATTAATGTTTTAAAATTTCAACTTATGTGTGAGACCAAAGCAAAAACTGTTTATTTGGTACAAAATTTATATTTTGATGAGTGCATTTCCTAATATAACTTATGCAGACAGCTTAATTGAACACCATAAGTACATGGAACCTTGAGTAGGACATGAGATTTTGTTGGTTTGTCCAGAGTGATGCCCCATAAATCCTAGAGTGATTTGATCAGTAAATAAAAAAGTATTTGCAAAGTCCCCTGCAGGGAATGGTGAGAAAGGAGGAAAATTCAACTTCCCCAAGTCGAATTCTTGATATTCTCACAAGCAGTGTGGACAACCAAAGCTACAGGCTGAGCCCCCAGTCTTGGGGTTTGTTCATATGAAACTTAACCCCACAAAGGATAGGTCAAGCCTCCTTAAAATTAGGCCTAAGAGTCACCCCCAAGAGAGCCTCTTTTGTTGCTCAGATGTGGCCTCTCTCTCCAGCGAATACAACAAGCAAACTCACCACTCTCCCCGTGTCTACGTGGGACATGACTCCCAGGGGTGTGGACCTTCCTGGCAACGTGGGACAGAAATCCTAGAATGAGCTGAGACTCAGCATCAAGGAATTGAGAAAAACCCCAGAATGCGCTGAGACTCAGCATCAAGGGATTGAGAAAACCTTCTTGACCAAAATGGGGAAGAGTGAAATGAGACAGGGTCAATGGCTGAGAGATTCCAAACAGAGTCGAGAGGTTATCCTGGAGGTTATTCTTACGCATTAAGTAGATATCACCTTATTATTCAAGATGTAATGGAGAGGCTGGAGGGAACTGCCTGAAAATGTAGAATTGCATTCCAGTAGCCATGTTTCTTGAAGATGATTGTATAATGATACAGCTCTCACAATGTGACTGTGTGATTGTGAAAACCTTGTGTCTGACGCTCCTTTTATCTACCTTGTCAACAGAAGAGTAGAACATATGGAATACAAATAAATAATAGGGGGAAAAATGTTAAAATAAATTTAGTTTAAAATGCTAGTGATCAATGAAAGGGAGGGGTAACGGGTATGGTATGTATAATTTTTTTTCTGTTGTCTTTTTATTTCTTTTTCTGAATTGATGCTAATGTTTCAAGAAATGATCATGATGATGAATATGCAACTATGTGATGATATTGTGAATTACTGATTATATATGTAGACTGGAATGATCAAAATAGGAATACTTGTGTTTATTTTGTGGGGTTTTTTTGGTATTTAAAAAAATTTAAAAAATCATAAAAAAAAAAATCAGAGGCTTGTAACACAGAATATAGGGGACCCAGAGATACACAGAAGTTTGAAATGGGTGAATAGTTTGCTAATGAGGTTCAACTCAAACATAGGGGAATAGACAGAAGTGAAAGCAGTTCTTTGGTGGGTCTATAAGTAATATTACCATATTGAAGGTGAACATGATTGAAAGGGGTTGTAGAGACCTATGTATCCCACCTATTAACACCACAAATATAAATAATTTCTACATGAAACAAACAAAAAAAGTGAAAAGGCCTGAGGAACCTGTGGAATACCATCAAGTATACCAATACATGCATTGCGAGAGCCCCAGAAAAAGAAAGAGGCAGAGAGAATAGTCAAGGAAATAATGGCTGAAAGCTTCCCAAATTTAACAAAAGATAAAAATACACATATCCAAGATGCCAGAGGGATTTCAAACAGGATATACCCAGAGACCCACACTGAAGCATATTATAAGCAAACTGTCAAATGCCAAACATAAAGAGAGATTTCTGAAAGGCGCAAAAGAGAAACAATGTGTCATGTACAAGGGAGCCTCAACAAGATTGAGTCAATTTCTCATCAGAAATCATGGAGGCAAGAAGGCAGTGGGATAATATATTTTAAAGCGCTGAAAGAAAAAAATGTGTGAATCCAGAATTCTATATCTGGCAAAACTGCCTTTAAAAAATGAGGAAGGATTAGGACCTTCCCAGATAAACAAGAGCTGAGGGAGTAGAATTCTCACCTGCTATGTGGGAGACCTGAGTTCGAGTACCATGCACTTCCCCATCCCCACCAAAAATTAGCAAATGGTGCTGCAATAATGGCATAATCACATGGCAAAAGAATGAAATGTGACTCCCACCATACAACATTCAAAACAAAACAAAAAATTGCTGAGGGAGTTTGTCACCAATACATTGGCCATACAAGAGATTCTTAAGAGAGTTCTTCTGGTTGCAAGTTAAGAACAACAGAAAATCGATTAAAACCTCATGAAGAAATAAACATCTTCAGGGAGGGTAATAACACTGGCAAATACAAATACAAATACAGTACTACTGTTTATTTGGTTTGTAATCCACTTTTTACTTACTACCTGATTCAAAAGGCAAATGCATAAAATGTAACAATAAACCAGTATTTTTGGACTCATAATGTATAAATATGCAACTTTTGACAAGAACTCCATAAAAGTAGGGCAATGGAGATGTACAGGAATATAGTTTGTATATACTATCAAAATTGTACTTTATCAAAATTAGGTTGGTATCAAAGCAAATGAGATTGTTACAGATTTACAATGTTAAATTTAAACTGCATGGTAACTACAAAGAAAGTATCAGAGAATATGCAAGCTCATAGGGACAAATTAGAGTACATGTTTCAGGGGCAGGGGTCAAGGTGTGTCAGTTTGACTCTGTTATGTACCCCCAAAAGCAATGTTTTAATCCTGATCCTAACTCATGGGAGCAGTCGTTTCTTTTAATTCTGATTCAGTATTGTAGGATACAACCTTTTGATAAGATTATCCCCACAGAGATGTGGAGTTCCCAACTGTGGATATGATCTTTTAATTAGATGGAGATATGACTTCACCCATTCCAAGTGGGTCTTAATTAGTCTACTGGAGTCCTTTAAAAAAGGAAACATTTTGAAGAAAACTCAGAGCCAAAATAGACACTTGGAAAACAGACCAAACAGGGACTTGGATGTTTGAGGATGCTTGGAGCCCAACAGATGTTGCTGTGTGCCTTCCCATGAGATGTAAAGCAAGTCAGAACCTGGAGAAAGCCAAGGAAAATCAAGAAGTGAAAGCCAGCCCTGGAGAAGCAAAGTGAGGAACTCCCATGGAACAGAGGCTGAAAAAACAATGGAGCCCAGGAGCAAGGGACCAGCAGACGCCAGTCACGTGACAACCCAGCTGACAGAGGTGTTCCAGACCCAATGACATTTCTCGAATTAAGGTATCTTCTCCTGGATGCCTTAGTTTGGACATTTTTATAGGCTTAGATCTGTAAACTTGTAACTTATTAAATTTCTTTTTTAAAAGCCATTCCATTTCTGGTTTGTTGCATTCTGGCAGCTTAACAAACTAATACAAAGGAGTAATGGGGAGTTAACGCATAATGGGTGTAGAGTTTCAGTTCAGTGAGATGAAAAAGCTTTAGAAATAGAAGGCGGTGAGCATTCCATAATATTGTGAATGTGGTTAATCTTACCGAATGGTATGCTTGGGAGTAGCTGAGTTGGAAAAGTTTATGTTGTATATATGTTCCCACAATAAAAAAACAAACAAAAAACAGAAAGAAAGAGCAACTGAAGAGACAATGGCAAATAATTATAATGTGTGATCCTGAAGAGGACCTAGCAAGGGAGGAGAAAAGGCTCTAAGGGACATTTATAGGGTTGTCTGAAAAAATGGAAAATAGACTAAATGCTTTACATCAATACTAAATTTCTTGAACTTGCACTTAAGATGGTTACATAAATGAGTATACTTGTTCTCAGGAAATGCACATGGCAGTTGTAAATATTCAAGGTGCGTGATGAATACAACCTACAATCAAGCGTACAGAAAATGGATGAAATGACAGAGACAGACAAGTAGAACAATATGGTAAAGGTGGCAAAATGTTAAATTGGAAATGGGCATGAGGATTGATGGGGTTAGCTGTATTTCTCTATTTTTATCATTTTGTAACTGTCCTGTAAATTTGAAAAAAAAAAAAAAAGCAAAAAAGAAATCATTCAGGAATATCCAGTGGTTCTCACTGATTCTAAGCCCAGATATTCCCTTGTTCTAACGTGCTGATAAGCTTAAGACTTCTTGTGAGAAAGGGGTGGGGTTATAATAGCTGGCAGCTAAGCATTAACATAACATGAAAACTTGGGAAAGCTGGTAGGTAAATCTATTCTGCAGTAGAAAAATAGGGGAATAGGAAAGACACTGGGCTGATTGAGAATCGAAATATCTGGGTTTTAACTCAGGCTATCAATAAAGAGATATATGTAACCATTTAGATGAATAAAAGAGTTTCTGTTCTAGAGAAGTCTAGAGGAAGCAAATCAGTCTCCAAGTAGGTTTTGGCTTTTTCAACCCTCAAATACCAATCTCCAAAGTATCTTCCAAGTAAAAAATAAATATGTACATGCCTGCAATGTGCCATGGGTGCAGCAAAAGAAAGACACAAACAGAAGCAGACACCCTGGTAAAGTTACCCAAATAATGCTGTTTTATATTTTCAAATGAGGATGTAACTATTACTATGTGAAATTATTTTGTTAATAATAAAAAGTCACTTTAAATTTCAACTGCATGAAAAAATAAAAAGATTAAGACTATACATTCAAATGATCCTTAGGATCAAAATGGAATAGAAATGACAGTTAATCTCAGTCTGCTTTTCTGAAGGCATTATTTGTTGTACAAAAAAATATAGGCAATCTTTAATCATTCTGTTCAAAACCTGGGTTCCTATACTGACAAGGCAACATTTGTGAAGAATTTGCAGAGTAAAATTACCTAATAGCTATAGCAGCTCACAGGAGAAAATATTAACAAGGTGAATAACACAACATTGAATCAACCCATTGGAAACAGAACAGCTTTTAATGGTATCTATCTACAGCCATTTTTTTTTTTTTTTACATAGGCAGGCACCTGGAATCAAACCCGGGTCCTCTGGCATCGCAGGCAAACATTCCTGCCTGCTCAGCCACCGTGGCCCGCCCTACCTACAGCTATTTTTTTAAGTGGGAACATTTTACAGTAGCAATATTCTTTTGAAAAAAAGAGAATATGTTAAATATTTAGTATCTTGAAATTATTAAGAAAAATAGCAAAAGTAATGTGATGAATTTTTCTCATTAAAGAATCAGAAGGTTAGATTACTCCAATAATTAATACTTTTACTTATTTGTCAACTAAAACTGTTTACTTATAAACAAACTTGATTCTTTCAAATACTAGAAGGTCCAGAGGCCCTAAAAGAAAAGGTTGTTTCTATCAAACTAGAATAAGAATGCTGCCAATTAGATCAGCCTGACTTGTGGCCATCCATGCACACAGTCCCACCCAGCTGCATCTGCTGTTTCCCTAACACACAATGCACCTATGTCTTTCTAAGCTTTGCACATGCTATTTCCCAGGCCATTCTAAGATGGTCCTCTCCTTACCTCCTGAAGACCTACTTTGGCTCTAATGACATTCATAAGAAATCATCCTTAACCTCTGCACAGAGTTAAAGCACTTCCATACCTCACTCTGCTGTTGGAGAATTTACGACATGACCATAACCATTTTGTCACCTGTCTGTCCCTCTGTAGTCTGGGTTGGGTTATAGCGGGCCTGCACACAGACATGGTAGTGAAGAGATCATCTGTATGGAAGAAAATAGCGAATAAAGCTTTGTTCCTTTTGCAAAAGAACAAAACCTTGAGTTCTGTTACTTCCAGCTGTTTTGGGTTATTAGTGAAAGTTATTCATAAACTTATAAGGAAACCAAATTTGATATGTACAGCACCAATTATTCTACCACTTTTCAAAGTCCAGCTGGAAGATATTTTTTCCAAGAAATAAATACATCTCTGCAGCTGATCTACAAAACAAGTGCCTTTGATTCTTACAGAGTCTCTTTATTAAGTGCATATAGACATTAACATGGGAAATATTTACCAAAAAATTTCCCCACCCATTCAGACTATAATTCACCCAAAGAACAGGAAGGCAGTCGAAAAAGAAAGAATATCACAAGAAGTTTACTGGCAAAACAGTTGCTGGTTACTGAACACCACAACTCATAACATCAAATCATCTTACAACTCCCTAAAGGCTTATCATCAGAAAACACTTGATAGAAACAATTTAGAGCAACCCCTCATTGTAACCTGAGGAACGACATGTGCAGCCAGTTATGAACTACCTACTAAGTTTAATAAAATGGACTATAAATATATGTTATGGGACTGTGAGAAATAAGCCATCTACACAGCAGAAATATTGATACATAAAACCTATCCATCAGCCCAGCAAAGATAATTTGCAGAGACAGGAATGGGAATTAACAGGTGTCCAATTTTCAGATACTACTTGAGGTTTTATGAGATCACAATTTCATTTAATCTTTATAGCCAGCCTGAAAAAATTAGGTATTATTAAACCTTAATTTAATGAGTAAGGAAACTAAAGCTCAGGAAGATGAATGCAATTTCAAGTTTGTCTGACCCATGTCCCCATTGCCCTACACTGCCCAGCTCAATGGAAATGGCCCATGGTTTCTAAATGTACACAAGCCAGGCATGAGAGGTCATACCAGGATGATGATGTGTCCTGGTTTGCCTAGAACAGCACTGTTTTATATTGCTATCCTGGCACAATTATCAGTAGTACCCTGTTTCACTCTTCAAAGTATCTGTTTTGAACATCATAAGGTGTCCAAAGGTATAAAAGAGTGAAAGTCTAGTCTGCCTGGAGAAAGACAAACATGTGGGAAAATAGCACTATTTTAATAAAAATGGCAATATTATGAAATTTTTTATATATTAAGACCTTTACATGTATAATTTAATCTTTAAATATCTAATGAAACAGAACTATACTCAATATTTAAATGAAAAGAATGGAGTTTAAAGAAACTAAATACCCGAAGTCACACTATAAGAGGAAAAGTGTCTTGCACCCAAATTGATAGACCCATGTGATATGTGAGTTTCTGAAACTACAGCACACAGACAGAGCTCCTAAGGTCATCCTAGAGAGAAGGGAGGAAGAAGAGAAGTGAGACACTAAGGATGAATCCAGAGGCCATGAAGAAGATCAAGGCTGCCCTTCTTGTAATGTCTGAGTTTCTTTCCTGTCACTCCCAGATCTTTGGTAGGTGTGCTGGTTTGAAATGATGGATGTACCCTAGAAAAGCCATGTTTTAATCCTAATCCCATTTTGTAAAGGCAGCCGTTTCTTCTAATTCCTATTCAGTATTGTATGTTTAAAACTGTAATTAGATCATCTCCCTGGAGATATGATTTAATCAAGAGTGGTTGTGAAACTGGATTAGGTAGAGGCATGTCTCCACCCATTTGAGATGGACCTACTGTTCTAGTTTGCTAGCTGCTGGAATGCAATATACCAGAAATGGAATGGCTTTTAAAAAGGGGAATTCAGTAAGTTGCTAGTTTACAGTTCTAAGGCCGAGAAAATGTCCCTGTTAAAACAAGTCTATAGAAATGTTCAATCTAAGGCATAAAGGGAAAGACACCTTGGTTCAAGAAGGCCAATGAAGTTCAGAGTTTCTCTCTCAAGTGGAAGGGCACATGGTGAACACAGTCAGGGTTTCTCTCTCACCTGGAAAGGCACATGGCGAACAGGGTCAGGGCTTCTCTCTCATCTGGAAGGGCACACCGCGAGCACAGTGACATTGGCTAGCTTCTTTTCCTGGCTTCCTGTTTCATGAAGCTCCCCTGGAGGCATTTTCCTTCTTCATCTCCAAAGGTCGCTGTCTGGTGGACTCTGCTTCTCATGGCTATGTCATTCTGCTCTGCTCTCTCTGAATCCCTTATTCTCCGAAATGTTCCCTCTTTTATAGGACTTCAAAAACTAATGAAAACCCACCCAAATTGGTCCACTGAATTTTTAAAGTAGTGTGTGTAATAGAAATCAATGAAGGAGAAATGTTTAACACCAAGTGAAACTGAAGAACACATATGGAGGCAAGACAAAGACAGATGTGGGAGGAACTTCTGGTGGAAGATGGTAGAGTAGGGAGATCCAGGACTCACTCCTTCCTCTAATAGAGCAAGTAAACAGGCAGGAACTGTCAGAACAACTGTTCTGGAGCTCTGGAGGTCAGAAGAACACTGTACAGTATCCAGCCAGGAAAAGGAGGAAGAAGTGGATAAATTGTGATAAAGAACTGTGAGCTCTTTAGATTGAACATTTCTATAGACTTGTTGTAATTGGGGGTGGGGATAGGCTGAGCACTGATCACAGCCTTTGATTAGTGAATTTGGATTGCTGGATCCCAGCTCTGAGATACTGTTTCAATCTATCCCAGACAAAAGCAGTAGCAGCTACTGTTTCAATTCTGCCCTACCTGTGGAGTTTTAAAGACACAGTGCCTCTTTAAGGTAGGAAACAGTTTGCTAAAGGGTCCCATGTGCTGAGCAGGCCAGGAAAGCGCAGCTTTGAAGAGCTGTGAAAAGGCTTTTTGGCATCTTTCCTGGGCAATTTGGAGCTGGTGTTCACCCCCTTTGTGGGTCCCTGGCCCTGTTCTGCCTGGAAATACTGACGAGAGGTGACCCTCCTCCCAAATTTTGCCCTCCAGGCAAAAGCAGCCAGGGACAACAAAAGAAATGTAAAACAAACTATAGAGGAAAAAGCAAAAACAAGCAGAACAGATCAAGATTCTGGAGAAGGAATAGAGGAAGAAAGGAAGCTTTCTCCTGGAGGTGAAACAACTGCACAAAAGGTACAATCTTAAAAGTTATGCCATATATCCAGAGCAAGAATCAGTTGAGGAGCTGAAAAAAATCTGACCATTAATCTGACCATAAATCTGACTATTCTAAAAGTCTAGAATAAGTTGAACCAAGTGTCAAAGAAGAGCCTTAACACAAAGCCAATCAAAAATAAAACCCTAGGTAAGAGACAGAAACTGACCTTCAGATTAAATTCATCAAGATAATCAAATGCCTAGTATCAGCAAAAAATTACAAGCTGTAATAAGGAACAGGAGGATATGGCCCAGTCAAGGAAACAAATTAAAACTTTAGAAGAGACACTGAATTCAGAACAACTAATCAAAGATGTTCAAATAAATCTCCTGAATCAATTCTAGGAGATGAAGGAAAATATGGCTAAGTAAAGGACATTAAGAAGAACCTGTGCAATCAGAAAGAAAAATTTGAAAGTATAAAAAGAAACATAACTTATGGAAATGAAAGGCAAACAGAGGAGACAAAAATAAACTGGAGGCATATAACAGCAGATTTGAACAGGCAGGAGAAAGAATCAGCAAACTAGAAGACAGACAATCAAAATCTTACACACTTTTCCAATTTGTTTTCTAAATTTCCTAAAATGAATGGGTACACACACACATACACAATTGTCTTCTTATGTCTCTTAACCTTCATTGCTTAAAGAGACAATTTTAAACTGTTAATTATATTGGCTGTCAATCAGTATTTGATAAAAGGCAAGAAGTTAACAATCAAAAAACTTTCCCTTTAGAAAAAAAAAAACCTTACTGTCCTTTGTGAGAGATAGGATGTATACAAATAATGCCTAGATAAACATTTCTCAAAGCAAACTAAAATAAAAACTTAATTTATTCTGCTAAAAATTTGATACCTGACTTTTAATTAAAATAAATACATTTGTGCTTAAAATTATAATTCAAGAGGCCATAAAATAAAAATACTAACAATTTATTAGGAAAGTCATAATTTTCCCAAGTCAGAGATCCATTAAAACCAGATTCCAACATTCTTAATATCAAGAATTGCATGTTAACAAATGGAAATGGCAGTATCTTTAAATCCTCTATAAATCCTGTTTTCTTCATATTTCATTAAGTAACCAGTATATCAAACCTACCTTGCTGTCAAGAATAATTAATTTGAGATACATTATCAGAAAAAGTCAACTTCAACTATGAAGAGCTGAACTTTTCATTTTTACTTTACCAGGGATGTTTCAAAGTGCTAAAACATGCAAAATGTTTCCCATCTTCTAAAAACAAAAATAAAATAATTAGGTCAAAATGGAAGGCTCCTTTCTTGAAGGGTGCAAAAACTATGAAAAAAAGGATGACGAATGGCACTGGAATGTTTATTGTCACTGAAATTCTTCAGGCCTGGATTCCAAGTACGTGGCTTGACACAGGTTACTATGACAACTTAAATTACAGAAAATGTCCCTCCTTATTCTACCAAGTTGTTTTCTCTGCAAGATCATTTAAACCTTTTAAAATTGGCATGTGCAAATTATCTGTAACAACTATAAACACCTCTTTACAAGTTTTCTCCAAAAATGCCCCTATCTAAACCTTAAAGTCAAATTCCATGAAATCCACATGAACACAAAACCTAACATGGGAAGAAAAATGAAACCACAAATTGCTTAAAATATTACAGTATTCTGGGACCGTTCCCCATTACCAGAAGCACAGTGTACTATCACCATATGCTTCACTCCAGAAACTATGGGAAATTACTTGCAAGGCAGTTTTGAAAGAAGATTATAGAGTTAAATCCTGTTTATCATTATTTTCTTCTCACTACAGCTTTTATGGGAAGGTACTATGAAAGGGGGATGGGGAAATCCTACAGTCCTATTCTGAATAGAAAGAGAAGCAAATATATCTGTAAAATCTTAATGTGTTTTACCTAATCTGTCTTTTTACACAAAATATGATTTTAAAGTTTGCTCTCACATAGCTTCAAATTTATAAACCTAACAAAGGTGTTTTATGATAAAAAAAAGTGCGGATTATTCTAATCATCATTTTTTTAAAAGAAAGATTACTCAAAAGAAACTGTATAATTCTGGAGAAAATATGTTTTAGTAGAAATATTCTGACTGCAAGACATTAAAAATTTAAAGTGGTTCCATTAAAAAATTTTTAAGGCAGTTACAGTGTAAAATTGCTAGACTTCAAAGCTCACTTTTGTTGCCCAGAGTTAAGATGACTAAAATTAGATGCTTCGTTCAGAACAACTCAGGGAACCCACATATCTTCTCCCACGAGTAAGTTAGTTATGTTATTTTTATGCATTTTATGTTTCATACATAGCTATATCCCAGCACAGAAGTCCTTTGTTTAAACAAACAGGAAATACTTCATTTAAAAAAGGGCTAGCAAAGAAGGTGATCCTTAACGATACATCTGAAATACTAGGCTAAAGGTGTTTGCACTTTAAGCCAAAACTTAAAGGCTGCTAATTTTTGACATACTGAGCACTTGAGAAAAAACAGCAAAAAATTAAAACTTTTCAGCAACAAACCTCAACAATCCAAATGTGCCCTACCTGCGTTAGTACATAACTACCGGTGCTCGAGAGAAACGAAATAATTGAAATGTTCAATCCCAAAACACACAATCTCTAAACAGTAAGGCTGAACCACACTGCCTCTTGGCACAGTCTACACATAAATCCTCTCAAGTTAAAAAAAAAAAAAAAAAATGTCATGGGCAGGCCATGGTGGCTCAGCAGGTAAGAATGCTTGTCTGCCAAGCCCGAGGACCCGGGTTTGATTCCCGGTGCCTGCCCATGTTAAAAAAAAAAAAAAAATGTATGAAAGAAAGCTTTACAGAACATCTTTATCAACAGTGGAAGTTAAAACTGAAATTTAAATGACTATCTAATCATGGAGAGAACTTTTAGTCAGTTAGGCTAGATAGCACTTTTTTTTTCTTATGCTTTTCTCCTTCAGACTTTATTACAAGAAACAGGGTCTAAATAGGATTTTTCAGCTCTCACCAAGGATATGACAAAGTTGCCTAGTAGAATCAGGCTGTCTTTTACTGTCAATATTTGTGGACTTCCACTCATGGTTCTTGCTAGCCCCAAGCATAAGCAGCAGAGTCCACAGGAGTACCAAATCAGTGAGGATATGGACTTACAGTTTTAGGAATTTAGTCCTTGCACGCAGTTCAGTGTCTGACCTTAGAGCCAACCAGCAATTACTAGAAGGCTCTAAGGTCAGCTACTCTTATTTTGGGGGAAATCAATTTATGTGAGACCTGAAAGGGACCTTCAAGATCTATCAACTAGCAGAAAACACAAGCATATAAATTCTGCAGATGAGGAGACTATGGAATTTATGAGATAGCACACTGCTCAGTGTCCTTAGAGTTTATTCACCTGTAAAATGTGAACCCACAATTCATAAGTGACACACTTACTACAAACAAGGTCAAATTATTTTCCCTTCTGGGACCAATAATCATCTTAATGTTCAACATACAGGAGACCACATACATCAAGCACACTAAAAACAAGTAAGTAGAAAATAATTTTGTATATTTTCACCTAAAGAAATTTTGTCACACTTTACTAGATGAGGCTAATTACTGACACTATCAAAAGGAGGAAGCTTGAATTATAGAATACTTCCGATTTTATCAAGATTATTATGGAGAAGAGTTAGAAAAAAAGTTAGTCATCAAGACTTTCTGTTCTTCTACTGTTAGAAATACTTTTCTGTTTTAAAGAGAGATTGTCAAGTTAAAGCAGTAGTACAATTAGGACCCAAAAAGCCCAAAGGACTTGAAGACAGAAGATTAATAATGTAAAATTCTACCTTGGAATTCAAATTTGAAACCTATAGCATGTTTTCTGGTGCTAATAGTGTCAACCCAAATACGTCTAGGACTTATATTAACAGTGGCATAAGTAAGTATACTATCAGTAACTACACTTTGTACTAATCTAAATAAATGCTTCAAATGATGAGTCTTAAGTATTCACCAGTGAACAAAACTTATGAAAGTCTCCCAAAACTCTGAAAAAGTTTCTTAAAAAGTTACTATAAGTGATATTCTTCTAGGAATATGGAGTACAAATTTTCAAACTCACCTTATCACATTGGAGTTTCTGAGCTGAAGCAGGTATGAGGTAGTCTTGAGGAAGGTGGAGCACCAGACAAGTATTCTATGAGGAACTACACAGGCACCTGAAAAGGGACAGTGTTTTTACCATCCAGGCTGGTATGTATCTTAAGAAAGCTCATCCTGCCCATTCCCCCTCCCCCTATTTTATCTTATAATCATCTAAGAGCAAAATACACAAGGTTTTAACTTCAAATAGTTTTTCCAAGAAGAATCATTACTCCACTCTCCCCACCTCCCTCTTACTCATCTGAAATGCAGAACTTGTGGGGTACATTTGTTTTCTAGGTGGTTTCAATGAGTATTTTTGTGATTTTGAAAGAGGAATTTCAGTCATTTCTAAAAAAAAGGTCATTGATGGGCCTATGATGTTCCAGGAACATCTTAAAGTCTTCTTGTAATAATCACAATAATTTCTTGAAAGCAGTTAGCAGTTAAACATTTGGAAAATTGCCTAAAGTTAGGGCTAAAAATGAAATTAAAGGACATATCTCAAGATTTTCAGGGCAAAAAAATAAAAATAAAAACACTGCACTTTTCCTTGGTGAATACACTGGCTAATCTAAGAAAAAGGATGACTTGGCACCATTTCTTTTAACTATTTTATTGCCTAATGCCGTGAGAATATGAAACTCTACCATGCTCTCAGTTATAAAGAAAGCCTAAGGAAGAAATTTTGGCCACAAGACGTGACACAATTTGTATGTCTGCCACATTAAAATTACGCCCTTAACAGATGTTTTTGTATTTAATTATAGAAAAGTTTAGTATAGTAACAAGACCATCTTTCATCAACTATTTTTTAATATATCAAGACATTGAAGTAACTAAATTTTATTATGAATAAAAAATACCCTAGCAAAAAGTTATAATCCTTAAATCCTTAGTCATGAAATATGAAATGTTAAATCAGAAACAGTGTAAGGAGAAAGAACTGATCGACACCAAATCTGATGTGAAACATGTAAAAATGTATAAATTTCTAACATGATTGAGAAAGGGGAAAGTTTGTCAGAAAGTTTGTCCAAACTTTCCCCTGCCATAGCTGGGTTCTCTATGAACTGGTGGCTATGCCCCTAAATGGAGACACTCTCTCCGAATCTGGTTATTAAACTAACATTTCATATAATTTAGCAGTTGTTCTAAAAATGCTATTGATTTCCTGATTATTTTTTATACAGTGTCACAGTTGCAGTGCAAAGATGAATTAATGCATGCTTCCAAGTTAAAAAAAAGAGAGAGCAGCAGTCACATTAAATATATATATATGAAATGAAAGAAATCTAGCCTTTAAGCAACTAGATAACACAGAATTCTTCCTAAAGAAGCTAGAAAAGATATGCATATTTGAGGCTGATATGACCTGGGTAAAAGAGTCTGTCCACGGGAGGTACCGTCTGAAAAGCAGTGAAGGGTCCAACCTGCTGGGAAAGAGGACTGGGTGGTGAGTTCAGAACCAAATAGAAGTAAAAGAAACAACTACCCTAATTCCTATCTCAGGTCTGGAAGCCATTTAGAATCCAGGCTGGATGGTAAAGGAGTTCTGATTTAAATTAAAATCTCTTCCTCTTCTCACATTAACTGACTTTAAAGCGTATTATGAAGCTACAGTGGTCAAAACAGCATGGTACTGGCATAAAGATAGATATACAGACTAATGGAATCAAATAGAGTGTTCAGATATAGACCCTTGCATCTATGGACAATTGATCTTTGATAAGGCAGTCAAAACAACTCACCTGGGACAGAACAGTCTCTTCAATAAATGGTGCCTGGAGAACTGGATATCCATATCCAAAAGAATGAAAGAGGATCCGTATCTCACACCCTATACAAAAATTAACTCAAAATGGATCAAAGACCTAAACATTAGATTTAAGACCATAAAACTAACTGTTAGAAGAAAATGTAGGGAAATATCTTATAAACCTTACAACAGGAGGTGGTTTCCTAGACCTTACACCCAAAGCACAAGCATTGAATAAATAAATAAATAAATAAATAAATAAATAAATAAGTGGGAACTCCTCAAAATTAAACACTTTGTGCAAAGAACTTCGTCAAGAAAGTAAAAGAGAGCCTACACAATGGGAGACAATATTTGGAAATGATATATCAGATAAAGGTCTAGTATCCAGATTATACAGAGATTGTTCAACTCATCAACAAAAAGACAGACAACTAACTCAATTACAAAATGGGCAAAAAACTTGAACAGACAATTCTCAGAAGAGGAAATACAAATGGCCAAAAGGCACATGAAAAGATGCTCAACTTCCCTGACTATTAGGGAAATGCAAATCAAAACCACAACGAGATACTATCTCACACCCACCAGAATGGTCATTATCAATAAAACAGAAAATAAGTGCTGGAGAGGATGTGGAGAAAGAGGCACACTTATCCACTGTTAGTGGGAATGTCAAATGGTACAACCACTGTAGAAGGTAGCTTGGCAGGTCCTCAGGAAGCTAAGTATAGAATTGCCATATGACTTGGCAACAGCATTGTAGATGCTGTAGATACTCAGAGGACATGAGGGCAGTGACACAAACCGACATTTGCACACCAATGTTTATAGCAGCATTATTTACAATTGTGAAGAGATGGAAACAGCCAAAGTATCCATCAACAGAACAGTGGCTAAACAAGCTGTGGTATATACATATGATGGAATATAATGCAGCTGTAAGACAGAATAAAGTTATGAAGTATGTAACAACATGGATAGATCTTAAGGACAATATGCTGAGTGACGTTAGCCAGAAACAAAAGGACAAATACTGTATGGTCTCACTGATATGAACTGACATTAGTGAATAAACTTGGAGAATTTCATTGGTAACAGAGACCATCAGGAGATAGATAGAAAAAAGATATTGGGTAATTGGAGCTGAAGAGATACAGATTGTACAACAGGACTGATTGCAAAAACTCAGAAATGGATAGCACAATACTACCTAACTGTAATACAATTACGTTAGAACACTGAATGAAGCTGAATGTGAGAATGATGGAGGAGGGCTGGGGGAAGAAAGGAAATCAGAAAGAAAGACAGACATTAAGACTGAGATGGTATAATCTAGGAATGATAGTGACTAAATGTACAAATTTAAAAATGTTTTGCATGAGGAAGAACAAAGGAATGTCATTCATTACTGCAGGGTGTTGAAAATAGATGGTAATTAATATTTTAAAATTTTAACTTATGTGTGAGACTAAAGCAAAAAATGTTTATTTGGTACAAAATTTATGTTTTGACTAGTCTAGTTTCTAATATAACTTATGTGGACAGCTTAATTAAACACCATAAGTACACGGAACCTTGAGTAGGGCTTAAGATTTTGTAGGTTTGTCCAGACTGATGTGCCAATAAATCCAAGAGTGATTTGAACAGTAAGTAAAAAAATATTCGCAAGTCCCCTTGGGGGAATGGTGAGAAAGGAGGAAAATTCAACTTCCCCAAGTGGAGAATTCTTGATATTTTCACAAGCAGTGGGGACAACCAAAGCAATAGGTTGAATTCCCAATCTTGAAGTTTGTTCATATGAAATTTAACCCTACAAAGGATAGGTCAAGCCTACTTAAAATTAGGTGTGAGAGTCACCCCCAAAAGAACCTCTTTTGTTGTTCAGATGTGGCCTCTCTCTCCAGGCAACACAACAAACTCACTGCCCTCCCCCTGTCTACATGGGACATGACTCCCAGGGGTGTGGACCTTCCTGGCAACGTGGGACAGAAATCCTGGAATGAGCTGAGACTCAGCATCAAGGGATTGAGAAAACCTTCTCAATCTTTTCCTCAAAAGGGGAAAGAGTGAAATGAGACAATGTGTCAATGGCTGAGAGATTCCAAACAGCGTCCAGAGGTTATCCTGGAGGTTATTCTTATGCATTAAGTAGATATCACCTTGTTATTCAAGATGTAATGGAGAGGCTGGAGGGAACTGCCTGAAAATGTAGAGCTTTGTTCCAGTAGCCATGTTTTTTGAAGATGATTATATAATGATATAACTTTCACAATATGACTGTGTGATTGTGAAAACCTCGTCTCTGATGCTCCTTTTATCTACCTTATCAAACAGACGAGCAAAACATACAGCATAAAAATAAATAATAGGGGGAACAAATGTTAAAATAAATTCAGTAGACTGAAATGCTAGTGAACAGTGAAAGGGAGGGGTAAGGGTATGGTTCGTATGAATTTTTTTCTGTTGTCTTTTCATTTCTTTTTCTGAATTGATGCAAATGTTCTAAGAAATGATCATGATGATGACATGCAACTATGTGATGATATTGTGAATTACTGATTATATATGTAGAACAGAATGATCATAAAAACAAACAACAAAAAAAACAAAAAAACAACCCAGGAGTCTTTTGAGAGCAATCTCAAATAAACAATGTCATAATACTATGGCAAAAAAAAAAAAAAAAAAATCTCTTCCTTTCCCCCTTTAAAATCTCATCTCTTTTTCAGTTTTGCTTTTGAGAAAATCTTTTGGGAGTGAGAAGTTAAGAAAGTTTCTAAAATTGACAAAATTGTTATCTTCTTTTGTCCATAAAATAAGGTTATCACCAGAGCCAGACATTTAAAGGCCAAGAAGATTACAGTGCTTATTCCCCCATATTTAATTCGAAATGACACAAATGTATATATCTGTTAAAGTCAAAATCTCTTTTTTGAATTTTATAATTGCAAAATTCTGGCTTGATTAAGACTCTCTGATATGGGATTGGGGCAGGGGAAGGGGTGCTCTAGCACTGTTGGTATCCTAAGAATATGCTTTAGGATGCCCATGGGAAGTGCTAAACTCGAGGCTAGAACTGAGGGAATCAGGTTCTTGTGTACTTGGTTCCCCCCCCCTTTCCAGTCCTAAATTACTACAACCATCCTAACTACTCATTCCATAGTCCTACCTCTCAGCCACATCACTTTACAGAGACAAAAACAAAAACACAAAACAAATGCTATCATTATTTTGTTTTAGGTCTCCACAAAAAAAAATTCAAACCTTCTTTGGCACATAACTGTAGTGATAATATTTTCCTAACCACAAATCTGCACATTAAATCTGACAATGGTGAGAATACTTATGAGTCAATAGGAAAGAAGAAGCTTAAACTGGGATGACCTCAAAATTTACAATGTACTGGTGCTCTAGATGAGATCCTTTACATCCTTTTAAGCCAGCATGTCTCTAGCTGTTTTCCTGAAGCTACTGCATGATATGATTCAACCTCATCCCACTGCTTAGTTTTTCAGCCTCTAGCTCCATGTCATTCTGACATCCCCAAGTCCAAGCCCACCAATGTGTCCAATGAATATAAGAAGGAGCTTAATGAAAATTTTACCAAAAATATATAATTATTTCTGCTGGCAAAATGCAACTCATCCTCCAAGAGACAAGTCAAGTCTTGTCTTACCACCTCCTGGAAACCTACCTACATTAAAATTAGTAACTCCAGATATTTTCAAGTGGCTAACATTAGTGTTCATTAGCACTGTTTTTTTTTTTTTAATCTGCACAACAACCCTATTAGGTAGACAATCTGTAATAAGGGAATAATCAGAAAACTAGAAAACAGGAAAGTTAAATAATTGGTCCAAGGTCACAGAGTGGATAAGTAGGGGAGACAGCATATAAAGTGCAGCACATTGACTTCAGTCTACTTCAACAACCCCATCTCTCATCTGTACCTCTACTGTAATTCTTAGCATAAATTATAATTAAATGTTTACCTCTGCCTGAGGCAGAGGGCTTTGCACCGATGCATGCACTACAATGCCTAGAACAGAAGAAGTGCTCAATAAATGGTGGTTGAAGGCTTGATGAATTCAGAGTTTTACAGCATGGCAGCAGGTGCTTCAGTGGCACTGCACTCATCCTCAGTGAAAGGCCTGCCTGGCTAAATGATTCCTTTAACCTAGACATAATTCTCTTATGACCCATGTCTTGAAAAAAGATGATGTATTATATATACATACTTGAAATTAACCAATATTCAATGTACACCAACATGGACAATTTGGGGGGAAGGAGAGGATAAAAAGTGGAAACCTCTACTCATATATATTTTTGGTAAAATTCATATTAAGCTCCTTCATATATTCTATTGGACATAGCAAATATGTGCCTCTCCTATTTGGTACCCAGCCTCAATGATACCTGTCTCCTGGTATTCATGTACCTGTGTATTCTCCCCCAACAGTGAGTAGAGCTAACCTGTAAATCTAATAGAATATTGTGGAAATGTTGGTGTGTAACTTATAGGTCAGGTCATAAAAGATACTGCAGCTTCCTTCTTGTTTTTTTTCAACTCACTTGTGCTGGGATAAGTCAGCTACCCGTTGTATGGAGAAAGCCACATGGTAAGAAACTGAGGACCCCTGCTGTTCTAGTTTGCTAGCTGCAGGAATGCAACACACAAGAAACAGATTGGCTTTCAATAAAAGGGGATTTAGTTAACATACAGTTCTTCGTAGGAAAGGCAGCTAACTTTCAACTGAGGTTATTTCCTACGTGGGAAGGCACAGGGCGATCTCTGGTGGCCTTCTCTCCAGGCTTCTGGGTTCCAATAACTTTCCCTGGAGTGATTTCTTTCTGCATCTACAAATGCCTGGGCTGAGCTTGGAGTGCTGAGATGAGGTATTTTGAGCAGCTTGGGCTGTACTACATTGAGCTCTCTCATTTAAGCACCAGCCAATTAAACCAAACATAATTCATTGCAGTAGACACACCTTCTAGCTGACTGCAGATGTAATCAGTAACAGATGAGTTTCACATGCCACTGGCTCATGTCCACAGCAATAGAACTAGGCACCTTCACTTGGCCCAGCTGACACCTGAATCTAACTACCGCATCTGCCAACAACCAGCATAAATTTGGCAGGCAAGTCTAGCAGACTATCTTGGAAGTAGATCTCCCAGCTTCAGTCAAGCCTTCATACACATTTTATACAACATGGGCCAATATTATGACTACAACTTTATGAAAGATACTGAGCCAGAACCATTTACCTAATTCATTCCTGGATTCCTGATCCAGAGAAACTGGGTAAAAAAAAATTGTCTGTTTTAAGTCTCTACTTTTGGGGTAACCTGCTATGCAGAAATAAACAACTAATACACCTAATGTCACCCATGCAGCCTTTATTTAAATTAAGTAATTCATAGGAACGCAAACAGAAGTTCTTAATGTAAATTAACACAATATCAGGTTATTAGAATTTCTATACACTGAACACAGGTAAAAGAGAATGTCAAGAGCAACTCAAAAAGCAACATAAATTCCAGTTAAATTCAGTTTACAGGAGGTACTGCCTTTCTTTTCTCTTTCTCTTTCCTTTCTGTCCTACTTTCCCTTCTTCCCTTCTCTCCTTCTCTTTTACTCTTTCTTCGCAGGTCCTTCATTTGCTTGTGGATGTCTCTTAATGACTTGATTAACTGTTGGTTTTGTTCCTTTCCTAAACATTAGGCCTACAAGGATAATAAACAATGGACAACTGTAGCACTTCTATTACTGAAGTTCAGAAAAGTTTTCATTGTTTTGGTTGTCCAAGTCTTATAGACCAGATAAGAAAAAGTCTAAATGTTTCAGAGGAAGCCAGCTATTCCAGCTGCTCTCTACTCTATGACTCAAAAATGCCCAAAGAATCAAAAAAGCACATTTATTTATTTATTTTATATGGGCAGGCACAGGGAATAGAACTTAGGTCTCCATTATGGCAGGCAAGAACTCTCCCTGCTGAGCCACTGTGGCCCACCTGCACATTTCTTTTCATTAAAAAGAAAAAACCCATTTAAATTCCAAATATGCAACTATAAATAAATTGTGGAAGCACATTTTCATGATATCCCTCTGTATCCATAAAATATTAAAACGATAAATACTATATGTCATGGTTAGGGACACGTGTCAACTTGGCCAAGTTGTGGTAGCTGTTTATCTGATTGGGCAAGTACTGGCCTGTCTGTTGCAATGAGGACATTTCATAGGATTAGGTCATGATCACGTCAGCTACATCCACAGCTGATTCCATTTGTAATCAGCCAAAGGGGAATGTCTTCTACAATTAGTGATGCTAAATCTAATCACGGGAAGCCTTTTAAGGAGGACTCAGAGGAGACAGGCCCCATTCCTGCTTTGGCTGGTGAGTCTCTCCTGCGGAGTTCATCCAGACCCTCCATCGGAGTCGTCGGCTTCACAGCCTGCCCTGTGGATTTTGGACTCTGCGTTCCTGTGGTCACGTGAGACACTTTTATAAATTTTATATTTGCAAGTGTTCCCTGTTGATTCTGTTTCTCTAGAGAACCCTAACTACACAAATTTGAAATTCTCCTAAATTTGTTCATTTTTCTAATAAAGGAAAGGTGGGAATATTCAAGGTTGTTGTTTTCTTTTCCTTCTTTCCAAACGCCCACATATATTATATCTCTGGATTTGATTCAGGTCTGTAAAATGCAATATGCAATGCAGTAGGAAAGATATCTTAGATTTTACAAATTATTCTATGGGAAATATTAAGTCAATAAAATGATCATAGAAACAGTAAGACAGATTTTCTGTGGAATAAATCCATTATGATACTACCAGCTATATTAGTTGCACATGTCCTCAGAATAGAGCCGTCATATTCACTTGAGCTAGAAGCACCATGATCTAGCCGAGCGAGCTCAGGACTAAAACATGGCCTAACATCTCTAAGACTTGAGGAGGAAGTGGACGAGGGGGAAGTCCAAGAGGTTTTCTGGTAGGGGGCAAACATGGAACACCATGAGGAAGAAGAGGAAGTACAGAAACCACTCAAACCGGTGAGATGATATCTTCTTAAGAATGGAAGGTGGCTGAGCACCAGGAAGTGGAATGTCCTAGATCAAGATATTGGAATGAACGTAAAATATATCTGGGAAAGGATAACTCTCCATTTGCACATGCTGAGCATTCTTGAAAACATCAAAATGTTGGCTAAGTTGAGCACTCTTCTGCTCAGAGTCTTCCTAGCTTTCTCAGTTCCTTGTAAATATCTGGGTTCTCATTTCCAGAATCCAAGAATACATTCAAAGTTTTCATGTAGGTTTTTACACTGTCGTTCCACATCCTCCACATCTTCTCATTTATCCCTAGTGGCTACTGTACTATGTTAAACTCCTTTTCATCCAATTTCTTTATGTCCCAGATAATTTGAGATCCTTCATCTTCAAAACTGCAGTTCAGAACATTGTGTGCTTGTTCTTTAATTCCCTTTTCTGGGTTTCCATTTGGACCTGGTCTGTGGGGTTCATACATTTTCCACTCTAGGTGATAGAGCTCTCTGTCTACATTGGTATTTAAAATCTGTATTGTCTGCTTTTACATTAAAGCAAACAAACAAACAAACATAAACAATAATACGTCTACTGAGCTCCCTGAACTCAGGTGTGCTTGATTTGAAAGCTCCCGCTTTTTTCTAGCAGTCTCCCATCCTGGGTTTATTTGCCTACCCCATGCCACTCCTAATAAATTTTTACACCCTTTACTGCACCTTCTGTATGATGATTTTGCAAACAAATCATACAATCTCCAGCATGAAACAACATGGAACAACTTGATAGGATCTCCTTCCCCTGGCTAACACTGCAATATACAACTCTCCAGAAAGCTGTTTTTAGAAGACTAACAACATCAGTATTCATCGAATTATCTAAGTATCTTTTACGAAGGATCTATTATTCTAATCTGAATCAGCCAGAAAACCACTGTTAAATGCACAGTGATTAAAGGACAAAACACAAGTACACTGATAGAAGCTGTGTTTCATTACAGAACACATATTTAACTAATGTAGTACTGGAACCTATTAAAGAATCACCCAAGCAAGCACTGAGAAAGTAATAGTATGGTCCCCGGTAGTTTAGTTATTATGAGAAAACACATGACCAAGTCACAGTTTTAAGAGAAAACATTTCAACTAGTGGAAACGTTCATAGGGAAAAGAAATAAGGAATTAGGAACCTTCTGCAAAGAAGACTGCTTATAAAGCTGTTGTCATTATCATACAGAAAGAACAAAGCTCTGTTAGAGGCATAGTGAGTCTGCAGAGGAATTTAAATGGGATAGGTATATCCCCTCAAAGAACTACCTTCTAAGACCAGGAAAAATTAAAAGGAGTTAACTGGTTCTTTTAATTTAAATGAAGCAAACTACAAAGGCAACTGAACAGATGAAAATGGATTTTTTGGAGGTTTCCACACTGGTTTTTTGTCTTTTTTTTTTTTTTAAATGGGCAGGCTCGGGGAATCGTACTTGGGTCTTCAGCAAGGCAAGCAAAGATTCTGCCACTGAGCCACCATTGCACTGCCCTCCATACTGTTTTGTGTTATCAGTTTAAACCCACTCCTCTATTGTTCCATGAAACTCCATCTCATTTCTTCTTTATAGCCCCAGCACCTAGCACAGAATCTGGCCCATGCAATAAATGAGGTCAGGAAGAGGGTCCTTATGTGCTGGTTCGAAAGGATGTATGTCCCCTAGAAAAGCCATGTTTTAATCTAAATCCCATTTAATAAAGGCAGAATAATACCTATTCAATACTGTATGGTTAAAACTGTAATCAGATTATCTCCCTGGAGATATGATTTAATCACGAGTGGTTGTTAAACTGGATTAGGTGATGATATGTCTCCACCCATTTGGGTACATCTTGATAAGTTTCTGGAGTCCTATAAAAGAGGAAACATTTTAGAGATTGAAGGAGATTCGGAGAGAGCAGAGAATGCTGCAGCACCACGAAGCACAGAGTCCATGAGCCAGCGACCTTTGAAGATAAAGAAGGAAAATGTCTTCTGGGGAGCTTTGTGAAACAGGAAGCCAGGAGAAGAAGCTGGCAGATAATGCTGTGTTTTCCATGTGCCCTTCCAGTTGAGAGAGGAACCCTGACCGTGTTCACCATGTGCCTTTCCAGACGAGAGAGAAACTGACTGTGTTCGCCGTGTGCCTTCTCACTTGAGAGAGAAGCCCTGAATTTCATCAGCCTTGTTGAACTAAGGTATCTTTCCCTGGATGCCTTTCATTGGACATTTCTATAGACTTGTTGTAATTGGGACATTTTCTCGGCCTTAGAACTGTTAACTAGCAACTTATTAAATTCCCCTTTTTAAAAGCCATTCCATTTCTGGTATATTGCATTCCGGCAACGAGCAAACTAGAGCACCTTATAAAGCAGGAATTTGACATGCTATTTCCCGAAGTGGCAATAAGGGTAGCTAGTGGTGCAAATCTCTGTTCGTTCTCTTTCTACAAGGAAGGACTGGATGGTAGCGTGGGGGGATGCAGGAAGTTTGGGAGCAGACAGAGACAACAGATGGAAATCATAACTATAAAAGTAACATAGACTGAAGAGTAATGACAGGGATAAAAATGTCACACATATCTTTTGATTGTAAAAAATCCACTAAAATGGGAGTAAAAAATATTCTGAAAGGCATAAACCACAAGGACAACACCAAATTTTGGAGACAGATGGATAAATGAGAAATGACTTAAACCAGAGAAAGCTGAATCCTGAGTCTAAAGCCTGAAAAGCCAAGCAACCTGAATTAAGCCATTGAATCCCAAAAAGCTCAAGTATTTGTGACACTAGTTACTGATAGAAGAAAGGAAATGGGGGATGGGGCACTCAAAAACAGTGGTATTGGTCTATTTAAAAAGCAATTCGTTCTTCTACTCTACCCTTGTAAGACTGGGATTTTTACTGGAGGAAAGGTAAAACGATTTGTGGACTATGTAACAGAGGTACATGTGAGAGCAGGGGGATTAAGTGAGCAGGTCATTTTCCAGCCTCTAGACTCCCAGAACAGGACAACCAAACTTTAATTTCTAGGCAGGAAATTAGCAGTTCCTTTTCAGAAAATCTTATCAACTCTGGAAAAAATATTCAAGGATCCAGATTTTGGGGTTCCTCAAGGTAATGATCAAATAGGACCAATAGAGACTCCCATAGTCCAGAAATCTGAGCCACATGGTCAGAGCTTTCAATGAGCTCTCAAGAAGCCTCATTCTGAAATATGGGCACACAACCCAGGATCAACTGCATCTGGGGAAAGCCTCTAGCATTAAAATACAAACAAAAATAGATAAAAAATATAAAATTATTGGCAAAGTCTTTTGAAGGATGGCAGAAAAAATATGGAACTATTAAGCTGTACCACAAAGGAAATGCCTGATACTGCCTCAAACGTTAGGGACTCACAAGTCAATAGGTCAAGACCTTGAATTTGAGGCTTGCTTTTGTGAAGCTTATTTCTGTAAAAGAGAACCTATGCCTACCTATAGTTATGACTAAGAGTTACTTCCAGAAAACTTGTTTTGTTGCTCTCTCTCTCTAAGCCCAACTCTGCAAGTAAAATCATTACCCTCCCCACTATGTGGACACAACATCCAGGGGCAAAAGCCTCCCTGGCAACATGGGGCATGACTCCCAGGGAGGAGCCTGGCTCTGGTAACATGGGATGGACAATACCTTCCTGACCAAAAGGGGGAAAGGAAATGCAACAAAATAAGGTATCAGTGGCTAAAAGAGTTCAAGTAGAGTAGAGAGGCTATTCTGGAAGCTACTCTTTTTACACAAGCTTCAGCTCGATATTACTAATTACCAGGGTTGTCTGCATGCACATTTTAAACTTTCTCATGTTTTTTTTTCCCTAATGATCTCAGAGAATGAATTTTTTAAAAAGTTTACCATAAAGAAAAATACATTTAAGTTTTAGGAAAGGATTCATTTTTTAAAATAACTATTTCAAATGACAAATGATTTTTATTTTCCTTTTCAAATAAGGGCCAATAGAAATTTATATATATATACACACACACCTTTTTAAAAATCGATATTGGGCAAAGAATACTCTACTACTGAACTAAGAACTACTATAGTACGTTGGCATTTTCTATTATATGTTTTAAACAATTATGTAATTTACTAAATTGGGACATTTCATAATGCATGTTAATCTTGAATAATTATCTTCAGTTCAAAGAAAATAAAAAACAGTAAGCTACCTCAAGTTGAAGTAAAGAGTAAGTTTATGTTTAAACACTATTTAAGGCACAGATTCATGGAGATTATGATTTACTTATTTCTGAAGCCTTATCATTTCTTGACAGCGCCTTAATGAAGCAAAGTTTTTAGATGGTTTCTGGAATTACAATATCCCACAGTTTCTGGCTCAATTTTGGTGCCCTCTTTCCCCTTTGCATGTAATACTGACTGTAATGCTGTTTTCAATTTGGCTCCAGGGTAGTCCACAGAAAGTCTTGTACCCTGGCATTTTGCTGAACTCGTTTAATAGCTCTACTACTAGTTTTCTTGTGAATTTCTTTGTATTCTCTATATATTTGATCAAGCCCTCGACAAGAAGTAGTTTTACCTCTTCCTTTCTAATTTGGAAATCTTTTATTTCTTTTTGTTGCCTAGTTGTTCAATATTACCCAAAGCAATATGCAAAGTCAATACAATCTTATCATAATTCCAGGAGTCTTTCTTGCAGAAACAGAAAAATCAATCCTCAAATTCACGTGCAATTGCAAGGGGCCACAAACAGCCAAAATAATTTTGAAGAACAAGGTTGGAGTATTCAAAGAACAAGATTGGAGTAGTCATGCTTCCTGATTTCAAATTGTACCACGAAGTGACAGTAATCAAAACAATGTAGTACTCACACAGACAAACAGACCAATGGAACAGAACTGAAAGTACAGAAATAGACTCATAAATCTATGGCCATATATCCAGACAGCCTTTTCGACAAATGATATTGGAAAAACTGGATATCCACATGCAAAACAAAGAAGTCAGACCTCTCACACCATATTAAAAAATCAATTAAAATTGATCAAGGACCTAAACATAAGAACTTAGACTATAAAACCGTTAGAAGATAACATAGAGGCAAATCTTTATGACCTGGGGATTTGTACAGAAGACAAGGACAGTTTTCCCTTTGATTTTATACAGTGTGGGTGATCATGCATCTAAGGTCTACTAGACCAGAGAAACTCAGGAGATCCAAAGTGCCTTGTTTGCTGCTGTTTTGGGTTCTGTGATGTGCAAGCTACTGCCACTTCCAATTCACACAAGTATAGCCTGACTCTTCTGTGATTACTTCTGCAGGCTACTCCTCAACCCAGTTTCTCTCTAAATTGTACAGGAATTAGAAATCAACTGACTTTTTTTTCTTTTTTTTTAAGAACTGCTACAAATCTTAAGTAGGAGAGACAGAAACTGAGTGTGCACCAAAAACATAAGCAACAACAACAAAAAAGAATACAGCTGACAATCAAAATTTAAAACTTTTGTGCATCAAAGGAAATTTTCAAGAAAGTGAAAAGACAACCTACAGAATGGGAGATAATAGTTGGAAACCATATATCAGATAAGGGCTTAACAACCAGAATATATAAAGAATTTTTATAAGGCAAAAGTAAAAAGACAACCCACTTTAAAAATGGACAAGGAATTGAGTAAACATTTCTCCGAAGACATACAAATGTCCAATGAAAAGATTCTCAACATTGTTGGCCAGTAGGAAATGCATATCAAAACCATCTGAAGATATCACTCCACACCCACAAGGATGACTACTACTAAAAAAAAAAAAAAAGCATAATGAAAAGAACGCAAGGAACTGGAACTTTAGCAGATTGTTAATGGTAATATATAATGGTCCAGCAAACTGTGGAGAACAATTTGACAGTTCTTCAAAAAGTTAAATATAGAATTACCATATGTGGTAGTTTGAAGCTATTATGTACCCCAGAAAAGGCCATGTACTGTTAATCCATTTCTGTGGGAGCAAACCTATTGTGGGTGGGACCTTTTGATTAGGTTACTTCAATTGAGGCCTGCCCTTGTGGGTGTGATGTCTTTTTAAAATATTTTTATTGAGAAGTCTCAATAATTTACACACATAAATGCCATACAAAGTGTACAATCAATGGCTCATGTCATGGTCAGGGACATGTGTCAACTTGGCCAAGTTGTGGCACCTGTTTGTCTGGTTGGGCAAGTGCTGGCCTGTCTATTGCAATGAGGACATTTCATAGAATTAGATCATGATCATGTCAGCTGCATCCACAACTGATTCCATTTGTAATCAGCCAAAGGGGAGTGTCTTCTGCCATGAGTGATACTTAATCTAGTCACGGGAAGCCTTTTAAGGAAGATTCAGAAGAGACAGGCTCTATTCCTGCTTCGGCTGGAGAGCCTCTCCTGTGGAGTTCGTCCAGACCCTCCATCGGAGTCATCAGCTTCACAGCCTGCCCTGTGGTTTGGACTCTGCATTCCGCGGTCATGTGAGACACTTTTAGAAATTTTTATTTGCGAGTATTCCCTGTTGATTCTGTTTCTCTAGAGAACCCTAACTAATACAGCTCACAATATCATTACATAGTTGTGCATTTATCACCATGGTCATTTTTTAGAACATTTGCATTACTGCAGAAAAATAAAAGAAAGAAAGAAAGAAAGAAAAAACTCACACATACCATACACATTACCCCTCCCTTTCATTGACCACTAAATATTTCCATGTATGCAATTTCTTTTACCCTTTGTCCCCCTTATTATTTAACCATATTATTTTACTCATCTGTCCATACCCTGGATAAAAGGAACATCAAACACAAAATTTTCACAATCTCACGGTCACATTGTAAATGTTATATCTTTATTCAATCGTGTTCAAGAATCAAGGCTCCTGGAACATAGTTCAAGTATTTCAGGTACTTCCCTCCAGCCACTCCAATACACCATAAACTAAAAAGGGATATCTATATAATGCATAAGCATAACCTCCAATATAATCTCTCAACTCTGTTTGAAATCTCTTAGCCACTGAAACCTTGTCTCATTTCTCTCTTCCCTTCTCGGTCAAGAAGGCTTTCTCAATCCCTTGATGCCGGGTCTCAGCTCATCCTGGGAGTTCTGTCCCATGTTGCCATGGAGATTTATACCCCAGGGAGTAATGTCCCAAGTAAGGGGGAGGGCAGTGAATTCACATGCTGAGTTGGCTTAGAGAGAGAGAGGCCACGTCTGAGCAACAAAAGTGGTCCTCTGGGGTGACTCTTCAGCATAATTTTAAGTAGGCTTAGCCTGTCCATTGCAGGAATACGTTTCATAGGGGTGAACCCCAAGATAGAGGACTCGGCCTATTGATTTGGTTGTCCCCACTGCTTGTGATAATATAAGAAATTCTCCAAATGGAGAAGTTGAATATTTCCTTCTTTCTCTCCAACTCCCCAAGGGGACCTTGCAAATACCTCTTTATTTATTGCCTGAATTACTCTGGGATTTACTGGGGTATCACACTAACCTGAACAAACCAACAAAATCTCATGCCTTATTCAAGATTCTATGTACTTATGGTGTCCAACTAAACTGACCATACAAGTTAAATTAGGAAACGCATTACCCAAAATAAAGATTTTGCACCCAATAAACATCTCTCCCGGGGTGGGATATCTTAATCTTCTAACTGAAGCTTCTATAAGAGATGAAATTAAGTGAAGCTCATGGAGAAAAACCCCGGAAAAGCTAAGAGATGTCCCAAGAAACTCAGAAAGGAAGGCACTGGAACTAGAAACTGAAAGTAAAACCCAGGAGTGAAGGACCAGCAGACCCTGGCCATGTGACTTCCCATGTGACAAAAGTATCCTGGATGCTAGCAGCCTGACTTTAGAGTCCAGGTTTCATGTTATTGATGCCTTGTGCTGGACATTTTTGTGGCCTAAAAATTGTAATTATCAATAAATCCCCATTTAAAAGTCAACCCATTTCTGGTACATTGCATTGCAGCAATCATAACAAAGCAAAATCCCATATGACCAAACAATTCCATTTCTAGGGATATACCCAAAGAAAATGAAAACAGGGTCTCGAATATTCAGGAGGGAGGGGCCAAGATGGCGGCTTAGCAATGTGCAAGTTTTAGTTCGTCCTCCAGAACAACTACTAAATAACCAGAAACAGTACAGAACAGCTCCCGGAGCCACGATAGTGACCAGACATACAGCATACCCCAGTCTGGACCAGCTGGACCGGCTGCGAGTCTCCGGAACCATGAGTTCCCCAAGCCGCAGCGGCCGGCGCCTGGCACCCCTCCCCCACAGGCGGCTTCCAGGAGGGAAAGGAAAGAGACTCTAACAGTAGCAGGGACTGAGTCCAACCAAACACCAATTGTGGCATTAATAAACAAATTCTGACTACTAAAAATAGGCCTCCAGCTCAGACGAAACTGGTAAAGGTGGAGGTCGCATACTGAGCTAACTGAAAAAGAGGAAAGGGGATGAAACAGGTTTTTGTGGCTGTTTCCATGGAGACTTGGCTGCCTCTGGATTCAGCGGTGGGACTACTCGGGCTGCAACTGCCCCAGGCATAGGCAGAAACAGACTGCTTTCAGGGCTATGTCCCACCTGTGCCTTCCCCAGGGGAGGGGTGAAGCCCAACTTAGGTGGAATCCCTCTCTCAAGCAATTCAGACCTCAGGGCTTGGCAATTGGAAGCCAATAAAACCAGCCTACAACCTCTCCTCTGTCTCCACCATGCCCCCCACAGGGAGACCCTTCCAAAGTTAAAGGAGCCACAACATCTTTTGTTGGTGGGACCTGCAGACAGACAAGTGCCACATACTGGGCAGGATAAGAAAAACAGAGCCCAGAGACTTCACAGGGAAGTCTTTCAACCTGCTGGGTCTCACCCTCAGGGAAAACTGACGCAGGTGACTCCTTTCCCCTGATAGGAGGCCAGTTTAGTCCAGGAAAACCCGGCTGGAGTCTGTAATACCTATGTAGACCCTCCTAAGGTTGGGGAGGGAAAAGGCACCTTACAAGCAGGACAAGAAACAAGAAAACAAGAACTGAAAAATTACCCTCTGTTAAACAAAACTTAAGCTAGAGTCCCAGAAAAAGCTGAACTGAAGGTCAAAGAACAGATAGACAACAAACTCATCTAGCAAGAAAACCCTAGGTAAGATAAGTGAAAGTAATCTCCAGAATAAACTAATTAAGGTAATTAAATGTCCAGATGCCAGCAAAAAATAACAAATCACACCAGGAAAATTGAAGATATGGCCCAGTCAAAGGAACAAACCAATAGTTCAAATGAGATACAGGAGCTGAAACAACTAATTCAGAATATACGAACAGAAATGGAAAACCTCATCAAAAACCAAATCAGTGAATTGAGGGAGGACATGAAGAAGGCAAGGAATGAAAAAAAAGAAGAAATGGAAAGTCTGAAAAAACAAATCATGGAACTTATGGGAATGAAAGATACAGTAGAAGAGCTGAAAAAAAACAATGGAAACCTACAATGGTAGATTTCAAGAGACAGAGGTGAGGATTCGTGAACTGGAGGGTGGAACATCTGAAATCCAAAAAGAAACAGAAACTATAGAGAAAAGAATGGAAAAATATGAGCAGGAACTCAGGGAACTGAATGACAATATGAAGCGCACAAATATACGTGTTGTGGGTGTCCCGGAAGGAGAAGAGAAGGGAAAAGGAGGAGAAAAACTAATGGAAGAAATTATCACTGAAAATTTCCCAACTCTTATGAAAGACCTAAAATTACAGATCCAAGAAGTGCAGCACACCCCAAAGAGAATAGATCCAAACAGACGTTCTCCAAGACACTAATTAGTCAGAATGTCAGAGGTCAAAGAGAAAGAGAGGATCTTGAAAGCAGCAAGAGAAAAACAATCCATCACATACAAGGGAAACCCAATAAGACTATGTGTAGATTTCTCAGCAGAAACCATGGAAGCTAGAAGACAGTGGGATGATATATTTAAATTACTAAAAGAGAAAAACTGCCAACCAAGACTTCTATATCCAGCAAAATTGTCCTTCAAAAATGAGGGAGAAATTAAAACATTTTCAGACAAAAGTCACTGAGAGAATTTGTGACCAAGAGACCAGCTCTGCAAGAAACACTGAAGGGAGCACTAGAGACAGATATGAAAAGACAGAAGAGAGAGGTGTGGAGAAGAGTGTAGAAAGAAGGAAAATTAGATATGACATATAAAATACAAAAGGCAAAATGGTAGAGGAAAGTACTACCGAAACAGTAATAACACTAAATGTTAATGGACTGAACTCCCCAATCAAAAGACATAGACTGGCAGAATGGATTAAAAAACAGGATCCTTCTATATGCTGTCTACAGGAAACACATCTTAGACCCAAAGATAAACATAGGTTGAAAGTGAAAGGTTGGGAAAAGATATTTCATGCAAATAACAACCAGAAAAGAGCAGGAGTAGCTATACTAATATCCAACAAATTAGACTTCAAATGTAAAACAGTTAACAGAGACAAAGAAGGATATTATCTACTAATAAAAGGAACAATTAAACAAGAAGACATAACAATCATAAATATTTATGCACCGAACCAGAATGCCCCAAAATACGTGAGGCACACACTGCAAATACTGAAAAGGGAAAGAGACACATCTACCATAATAGTTGGAGACTTCAATTCCCCACTCTCATCAATGGGCAGAACATCTAGACAGAGGATCAATAAAGAAACAGAGAAGTTGAATATTACAATAAATGAGCTAGACTTAACAGACATTTATAGGACATTACATCCCACAACAGCAGGATACACCTTTTTCTCAAGTGCTCATGGATCATTCTCAAAGATAGACCATATGCTGGGTCACAAAGCAAGTCTCAACAAATTTAAAAAGATTGAAATCATACACAACACTTTCTCAGATCATAAAAAAGACTGAAGTTGGAAATCAATAATAGGCAGAGTGCCAGAAAATTCACAAATACATGGAGGCTCAACAACACACTCTTAAACACCGAGTGGGTCAAGAAAGAAATTACAAGAGAAATCAGTAAATATCTCGAGGCAAATGAAAATGAAAACACAACATATCAAAACTTATGGGACACAGCAAAGGCAGTGCTAAGAGGGAAATTCATTGCCCTAAATGCCTATATCAAAAAAGAAGAAAGGATAAAAATTCGGGAATTAACTGTCCACTTGGAAGAACTGGAGAAAGAACAGCAAACTAACCCCAAAGCAAGCAAAAGGAAAGAAATAACAAAGATTAGAGCAGAAATAAATGAAATTGAAAACATGAAAACAATAGAGAAAATCAGTAAGACCAGAAGTTGGTTCTATGACAAAATCAATAAGATCGATGGGCCCTTAGCAAGATTGACAAAAAGAAGAAGAGAGAGGATGCAAATAAATAAGATCAGAAGTGGAACAGGAGACATAACTACTGACCTCACAGAAATAAAGGAGGTAATAACAGGATACTATGAATAACTTTATGCTAATAAATACAACAATGTAGATGAAATGGACAAGTTCCTAGAAAGGCATGAACAACCAACTTTGACTCAAGAAGAAATTAATAGATGACCTCAACAAACCAATCACAAGTAAAGAAATAGAATCAGTCATTAAAAAGCTTTCCAAAAAGAAAAGTCCAGGACCAGATGGCTTCACATGTGAATTCTACCAAACATTCCATAAAGAATTAGTACCAACTCTCCTCAAACTCTTCAAAAACTCGAAGTAGAGGGAAAGCTACGTAATTCATTCTGTGAAGCCAACATCACCCTCATACCAAAACCAGGCAAAGATATTACAAAAAAAGAAAACTACAGACCAATCTCTCTAATGAATATAGACACAAAAATCCTCAACAAAATTCTAACAAATTGAATCCAGTAACACATTAAAAGAATTATACATCATGACCAAGTAGGAATCATCTCAGGTATGCAAGGATGGTTCAACATAAGAAAATCAATTAATGTAATACACCATATCAATAAATCAAAGCAGAAAAATCACATGATCATCTCAATTGATGCAGGGAAGGCATTTGACAAGATTCAACATCCTTTCCTGTTGAAAACACTTCAAAGGATAGGAATACAAGGGAACTTCCTTAAAATGATAAAGGGAATATATGAAAAACCCACAGCTAATATCAACCTCAATGGGGAAAAATTGAAAACTTTCCCCCTAAGATCAGGAACAAGACAAGGATGTCCACTATCACCACTGTTATTCAACATCGTGTTGGAAGTTCTAGCCAGAGCAATTAGGCAAGAAAAAGAAATACAAGGCATCAAAATTGGAAAGGAAGAAGTAAAATTATCACTGTTTGCAGATGATATGATACCATACATCGAAAACCCTGAAAAATCCACAGTAAAATTACTAGAGCTAATAAACGAGTACAGGAAAGTGGGAGGTTACACGATCAACATTCAAAAATCTGTAGTGTTTCTATACACTCGTAATGAACAAGCTGAGGGGGAAATCAAGAAACGAATCCCATTTACAATTGCAACTAAAAGAATAAAATACTTAGGAATAAATTTAACTAAAGAGACAAAAGAGCTATACAAAGAAAACTACAAGAAACTGTTAAAAGAAATCACAGAAGACCTGAATAGATGGAAGGGCATACCATGTTCATGGACTGGAAGATTAAATATAGTTAAGATGTCAATTCTACCTAAATTGATTTACAGATTCAACGCAATACCAATCAAAATCCCAACAACTTACTTTTCAGAAATAGAAAAACCAATAAGCAAGTTTACCTGGAAGGGCAGGGTGCCCCGAATTGCTAAAAGTATCTTGACGAAAAAAAACGAAGCTGGAGGTCTCATGCTGCCTGACTTTAAGGCATATTATGAAGCCACAGTGGACAAAACAGCATGGTACTGGCATAAAGATAGATATATTGACCAATGGAATCGAATAGAGTGCTCAGATACAGACCCTCTCATCTATGGACATTTGATCTTTGATAAGGCAGTCAAGCCAACTCATTTGGGACAGAACAGTCTCTTCAATAAATGGTGCCTAGAGAACTGCACATCTATATGCAAAAGAATGAAAGAGGACCCGTATCTCACACCCTATACAAAAGTTAACTCAAAATGGATCAAAGATCTAAACATTAGGTCTAAGATCATAAAACAGTTAGGGGAAAATGTAGGAAGATATCTTATGAATCTTATACTTGGAGGCGGTTTTATGGACCTTACCCCTAAAGCAAGAGCACTGAATAAATAAATAAATCAATGGGCGCTCCTCAAAATTAAACACTTTTGTACATCAAAGAACTTCATCAAGAAAGTAAAAAGACAGACTACACAATGGGAGACAATATTTGGAACTGACATATCAGATAAAGGTCTAGTATCCAGAATTTATAAAGAGATTATTCAACTCAACAACAAAAAGACAGCCAATCCAATTACAAAATGGGAAAAAGACTTGAACAGACACTTCTCAGAAGAGGAAATACAAATGGCCAAAAGGCACATGAAGAGATGCTCAAAGTCCCTGGCCATTAGAGAAATGGAAATCAAAACCACAATGAGATATCATCTCACACCCACCAGAATGGCCATTATCAACAAAACAGAAAATGACAAGTGCTGGAGAGGATGTGGAGAAAGAGGCACGCTTAACTACTGTTGGTGGGAATGTCAAATGGTGCAACCACTGTGGAAGGCAGTTTGGCGGTTCCTCAAAAAGATGAATATAGAATTGCCATATGACCCAGCAATACCACTGCTACGTATCTACTCAGAGGACTTAAGGGCAAAGACACAAACGGACATTTGCACAGCAATGTTAATAGCAGCATTATTTACAATTGCAAGGAGATAGAAACAGCCAAAATGTCCATCAACAGACGACTGGCTAAACAAACTGTGGTATATACATATGATGGAATATTATGCAGCTCTAAGAGAGAATAAACTTATGAAGTATGTAACAACATGGATGGGCCTTGAGAACATTATGCTGAGTGAGACGAGCCAAAAACTAAAGGACAAATACTGTATGGTCTCACTGATATGAACTGACATTAGTGAATAAACTTGGAATATGTTGTTGGTAACAGAGACCATCAGGAGACAGAAATAAGGTAAGATAGTGGGTAATTGGAGCTGAAGGGATACAGACTTTGCAACAGGAATGAATACAAAAACTCAGAAATGGACAGCACAATACTACCTAACTGTAATATAATTATGTTAAAACACTGAATGAAGCTGCATGTGAGAATGTTAGAGGGAGGAGGGCTGGGGACATAAATGAAATCAGAAAGAAAGATAAATATTAAAGATTGAGATGGTATAATCTAGGATGCCTAGAGTGTATAATAATAGTGAAATGTACAATGTACAAATTTTAAAAATATTTTTGCATGAGGAAGAACAAAGGAATGTCATTATTGCAGGGTGCTGAAAATAGATGATAATTAATACTTTAAAATGTCACCTTATGTGTGAGACTAAAGCAAAAAATGTTTATTTCTTACAAAATTTATATTTTGACTACAGCATTTCCTAATATAACTCATGTAAATAGTTTGACTGAATGTCATAAGTACTTGGAATCTCAGGTAGCACACGAGATTTTGTTGGTTTGTCCAGAGTGTTCCCCCGAAGAATCCCAGAATGATTTGATCAGTGACTGGAAAAGTATTTGCAAGCCCCCTTCGGGGAATGGAGAGTGGGGAGAAATTCAACTTCCCCAAGTTGAATTCTTGATATTCTCACAAGCAGTGTGGACAACCAAAGCTATAGGCAGAGCCCCCAGTCTTGGGGTTTGTTCACATGAAACTTAACTCCACAAAGGATAGGTCAAGTCTGCTTAAAATTTAGGCCTAAGAGTCAGCCCCAAGAGAGCCTCTTTTGTTGCTCAGATGTGGCCTCTCTCTCCAGCCAACATGACGAGCAGTCTCACCACCCTCCCCCTCTCTGCATGGGACATGACTCCCAGGGGTGTGGACCTTCCTGGCAATGTGGGACAGAGATCCTGGAATGAGCTGAGACTCAGCATCAAGGGACTGAGAAAAACCCTAGAATGAGCTGAGAATTAACATCAAGGGATTGAGAAAAACCCTAGAATGAGCTGAGAATTAACATCAAGGGATTGAGAGAAACTTCTCGACCAGAAGGGAAAGAGTAAAATGAGACAAAGTGTCAATGGCTGAGAGATTCCAAATAGAGTCGAGAGGTTATCCTGGAGGTTATTCTTACGCATTAAGTAGATATCACCTTGTTGTTCAAGATGTAGTGGAGAGGCTGGAGGGAATTGCCTGAAAATGTAGTGCTGTGTTCCAGTAGCCATGTTTCTTGATGATGATTGAACAATGATATAGCTTTCACAAGGAGACTCTGTGAATGTGAAAACCTTATGTCTGATGCTCCTTTTAGCTACTATATCAACAGCAGAGTAGAACATATGGAATAAAAATAAATAATAGGGGGAACAAATGTTAAAACGAATTCAGTTTGAAACAGTGGTAAATGAAAGCGAGGGGTAAGGGGTATGGTATGTATAGTCTTTTTTTTCTCTGTTATCATTTTATTTCTTTTTCTGTTGTCTTTTTATTTCTTTTTCTAAATTGATGCAAATGTACTAAGAAATGATGAATATGCAACTATGTGATGATATTAAGAATTACTGATTGTATATGCAGAATGGAATGATATCTAAATGTGTGGTTTGTTAATTTTTTTTAATTAATAAAAAAGTTTAAAAAAAAAAAAACAGGGCCTCAAATATATTCTTTCACATGAGTATTTATAGCAGCAGCATTCATAAAATAGCCAAAAGGTGGAAACAACCCAAGCATCCACCAAAAGATGAATGAATAAATAAAATGTGACACATATACACAATGGAATATTATTTGACCATAAGAACAAAGTTATGAGGCATACTATAATATGGAAGAACATCTAAAATATGCTCAGTGAAATAAGCAAGGAGCATAAGGACAAACATTGTATGGTATCACCAATTAAAAATGACAAGAAATAGCAAGTAGATTAGAGGTTACCAAGGGATGGTGGGAAGGGGTAAGAGGGAGTGTTTTTTACAAGCATTAAAAACAAATAAACAAAAAAAAAAATGAGGAACTGAGTAAGAGGAGAATTTGAGAGAAGTACTTGACTTAGTAACACTGTAATTTTCTGGGATGAGGATAAGACTATCTTAGGAATAATCATGGCAACAGAAACCCTACCTGTGTCGGTGATGAAGTAAACAGTGACCATAAATGACATGGTCAAGAATTTTGCTAGAAAAGGGAGAAAAAGAAATGAGACAGCAGCTGGAAGGGAATGTGGTGTCCAAAGAGGTGGCTTTTTGTTGTTGTTTTAAAATGGGAGATAACAGAATATATTAGTCTGCCAAGGGAATGATCTAGTAGGTATATAAAAATGATGATGCAGGAAAGTATGTAATTATAGCAGAGAAGCCAGCTCTGTTTTGTTTATACCACCCAAATGAAAGTATGTAAGCAGAAACTATCACACCCAGTAAAAGTTCAAGCTAAACCCTTTGTTCTAGTTTGCTAGCTACTAGAATGCAATATACCAGAAATGAAGGCTTTTAAAAAGGGGAATTTAAAAGCTGCAAGACAACAGTTTTTAGGCCATGGAAATACTCCAAATAAAGCACGTCTACAGAAATGTCCAATCTAAGGCATCCAGGGAACGATACCTTGATTCAAGAAGGCTGATGAAGTTCAGGGATTCTCTCTCAAGTGGAAAGGCACATAGCGAACACGGTCAGGATTTCTCTCTCGGCTGGAAGGGCACATGGGAAACATGGCATCATCTGTTAGCTGCCTCTCCAGCTCCCTAGGAGGTGTTTTCCTTCTTTATCTCCAAAATTCCCTGGCCAGTGGACTCTCTGCTTTGCGGTTCTGTGGCATTCTGTGTCCTTCTCTGCTCTCTCTGAATTACTTTTATGGGATTCCAATAAAGTAATCAAGACCCACCTAGAGTGGGTGGAGACACGTCTCCACCTAATCCAGCTTAACAACCACTCTTGATTGAGTCACATCTCCAGGGAGATGATCTAATTGAAGTTTCAAGCATACAGTACTGAATAGGGATTAGAACAAATGGCTGTCTTTACAAAATGGGATTAGGATTAAAACATGGTTTTTCTAGGGTACATACATCCTTTCAAACAAGCACAACTCTTATAGTCTAAGACTACTCTTTTGACTTCTATAATAAAAATATGAAAACTGAATAAAAGTGTTACTATTTTTTTCCTATAATTTCTAAAATCACAGAGCAAAGATATAAAGAAGGATGTTTATCTGATTCACAACTGCAGATTCAGTTTGTCTCTTCTACTTATGATTTATAGCAGTTCTTAAAAAAAAAAAAGTACTCAATTGACTTCTAATTCCTGCACAATTCAGAGAGAAACTGGAAAGAAGAGTAGAAAACAGAGGTGATCACAAAAGAGGCAGGCTATACTGGTGTGAGTTGGAAGCGGAAGTAGCCCGCATATCACAGGACCCAAAACTTCAGCAGAATAGGGCACTTTGGATCCTGAGTTTCCCTGATCCAATAGACTTTAGATGCATGAATCACCCACACTATATAAAACCAAGGTTCCAAAGGGAAAACTGTCCTTGTCTTCTGCACATTCTGAAGGCAGCACAGGCACATCAGCACATACCCACAGTTCTACTGTGATGTGAGTTTGTAATTACACAGTCATAACCACCTTGAGCCTCAATCTCCTCATCCACAGAACCTTGGGAATAAGTGTGGCTGGTGTGTCTCTTAAAAACTGCCATGGGCAACATCCCTATGAAGCTGGGAGATTCAGTATCTGGGAGGAAGGAGACCTAGTAAACATTAATCATCAAGGCCACACCTTGGAGGGAAGGGGGAAACAACTTAGGATGCCTGGAAAACCAGACTGGATGTAATAACCTTGTCTGTTTAAGACAGAGGGTAATCCCTGCTACACTGTCAGAGAGACCAAGAGATTCATTATAAGTTAGGGTTTGTAAAAATTTCCCTAAACACCTTCATAGTACTGTCTACATGCCAAGCCACGGTTCTTAGTACTTTAGCGTATTAATTTATTTTTCACAACAGTCCCATGAAATAGAGATTTTCTTTGTTTTCAGATGAACCTGAGGCACTGGGCAGTTAAGTAACTTCTGCACCAGGCCACCCAGCTAGCAAATGAACCTGCATATGAACCTAGCCTTGGCTAGTTGCAGTCTTTGCTAACCAACTGCCTCTAGTTAGGACTCTGCAGCCCTACCTACTGTACTAGCAAAGGTCTGCTCTTCCCACACCCAAATCACCCAAATAGTGATTTCAGCCAGTCTTTCTTAAATTTCACATCTGCAAAATGGGGATAAGACCATAACCTTCCCAAAAGAACAGAACATTTTATGTGAAAATGCCTAACAACACCTAATACATTATAGACTGTCAATAATTGATACTTTACTCCTTCACTTTAAGTAATAATTACCCAGATAAATGTCACCATCTGCCCAGCCCTTCTTGTTTACATCTAAACAAGGCTCTGGTTTGCCAAACTAGCTCCCTGCACAGCCAAAGATAAAAAACTGGTCTGCCTTTGCTCTGAAGGCACCATATTAAATTATCTAGGTCTATGTTCCTTCAGTGGACGCCACCTGAACCTAGAGATGCTCAGGAGCTATGGACAGTAGGGGGCTTGGATGAACCAAGCAAGGAAAGATCCCCTGAGCTGTTATCTGGTATATTTAAGTGACATGCCATAGGGCCTCTAGTTGCAGTATCTGACACACACACACACACACAATTAGCAAATTACCATACCATACAGAAATTCTGGGTGTGTTTTAGAACTCACTTCTGCATGATGTATCAAAAAGTGTATTACACTGAGTTAGGAGAAGCTAAGCCCACATACCACTTTCACTACTTGGTAGACCTGAGAAAGTCAACTTTCCAAGACTCAGATTCCACATGGTCTGAAGCTGACAAATGAAAGGTTCAAGACCACGTTGGTAGTTTTCACTACCATCCTGGAAGTTCTCCTCTGGACACATTCCAGTTTGTTAATGTTCATAACATTTTTGCTAAAAACTTAAAAGTTTGTGATGATAAAAAATATTTAAGCCCTCTAGTCTCCTATATTCTGGAGCAGCTAGAAGGAAAAATATGAGAGGATTGTATGGTAACCCATGACAAACTAGGATCTGTCCTGTAACTACCTGTTGAAGAGCGCTTTGAAAACTATTGCTTTTTTATTTCTTTGCTTTGTATATATGTTATACTATACAATAAAAAAGTTAAAATTCTAACTAAACAAAAAAACAAAACTTAAAACTACTTTCCAAAAATGATCTGATTAGCTCAACAGATTTATTATCTCTGTGATTTTTCCTGGGCTTTTAAAATTATTTGTACTTAATGTTGAATAGATATAAAGGAATGCTCATAAAGTGAACGAAGTATAAGGTATTATAATAAAACAAATATTTACCCACAAACTATTTTAAGAATAAAAAGCAAATAACATAAACATTACCTCTGACGCTCCTTTGTGACCTTTCCTAACCCACTCCTTTTCCCCTTCTCCATAAAGGTAACAACTTTCCTAAATTCTGTATGTTCCCTTGCTTTTAAAGTAGAAAAAGTTTAACCACAATATACTGTTTAATTTTGCCCAACTTTCTGTCGCAAAAATTTCATATAAATGAAATCGTACTACACATAATCTTTTGCAACTTCTTTTTCCACTCAGTATGATTCCTAAGATTTATCCCTGTTGGTGCATAGGTCAGAGGTCCATTCAATTTCAAAGCAGGGGAAGGCCTGATAATTGGCTAACATGCACAAGTGTGGGCTGCCTGTTTGTGGGCAGCATCCATTCTGACTGGTTGGTGTCCATGATGTACTGGTTGTTTATTATTTTCAGAATCACCTCAGTCTTACAGTAATCTTATAAATGTATAAACCATAACTTACGTATGTTTTCTACCATAGATGCATTGTTTTTCTTCCAGTGTTTTGTTTTTGGTTTTTTTTTTTTGCCACACAGAGTACAATGAACCCTGGTGGACATGTGCTAGGTTACAGAGTATTCATGTTTCCAATTTTATTAGAATTAGTTTTCCTCAAACTGTGGTCATGACTATGGTTCATAAAACTTACTGGGCTGGATCCAACATTTTTTTAAATGAAAAAGGATAAATTAGAAAAGAAAAAGTATCAGATCACATTACTACTACTAGGATAAGCTTTCTGGAAACTTTTGCTTAAATTATATATATATATTACTTATATACTCATGTCAGTAAAACGAATTTCTTAGCTGTGGGCAGCAGTCAAAAAGTTCAAAACTATCTTCCAGTTTATTAATTCTTCCTTTGGCTGTGTTTCATTTGTCTCTACATCTATTTATTGATTTTTTTAAAAATCCAATTATATTTTTAATTTCTTAAAGCTCTATTTAGTTTTATTTCAGATATCCTTGCCAGTTTTTATACTTGTTTTCTATTTACTCAATATTTTTAATCTTCCTATTTCTTTAAAGCAAAGAGCTATTTTATATTCTGACAATCCTAATTCAGAGATCAATTCAGATCTAATTATGCTATTATTTTGTCCAGTCCTATTCATGATGGCTTGTATTTGTTTGTTTTGTGATTTTTGACTGAGTTCAAATTTCTTGGAATTTTATCTTTATGGACTCTTAGAGTCCTGAATTGAAGATCGATTCTTCCAGAAATTATCTGTACCTGCTTTGCACTACTATGCTGGAACCACTTTCCAACCATCTTGACTTTTTTTGGACCAGCCATGTAACTCTGAATTAGGAGTGCAAACCTGTATGAATGCCGTTTGTTGGTTATCAAATATGAGACAAAATAGAGTTTTGTTTTTTGAATAGCTGCTGGGGTTGGGAGAGGACAGAGGAAAGGCTGTATTTCTGTGTCAAGCCTACAATATGAAAGTAGCCTTTTGGGGTTCTAGCTTTATGTAGAGATATTGTCTACTAAACTTATTTTCTAAATCAAAGTTCAAATTTGCTAGATACAGCAAGTATTCTAAAATTGGGTGTTCTGCTTACCTCTCTGGGTTCTCACTTTCTGCAGGCCAATGTTTGGTCCTTTATATTCTAAGTTTTTTTGCCATATAAACAGATACCTTATATAATTTAGCCAGTATTTTTATTTTTAGCCATTTTTGATGGAAGAGTAGTTCTGATTATCTAGTTTATATGTCCAGAAATGAAAGTTTACATTAATTTTAGAAAAATTATTTTTCCATTGCCTTATACTGACCTTGTGTTCAATTGAAATCACACCTTTTTCATATGAGCTATGTTAAGATAAATTTCCTTATTCTAATACTTGCAATAACTGCTAGTATTTTTAATCCAAATGTAGAGATTCACGTTCTGACCTATTAAATTTAGTCTTGTTATATTTCAAGTTATTATAATGATTCTGAATTTGCTATCATTTAAAAATTTTATCTACACTTTCAAATACTTTCATTCACAAACTTGATTACATGCCTTCTATATCTTTATTTCAAGTTGATAAAAATGTGCAACATGTCATTCAGCACATGAAACATTATCATAAAAGATGATTTCACGAAAAAAACAAAAACAAAAACAGATACATCAGGAAACTACCACACAATATTTTCAATTTCATACAATAAAAGACATTTGCCTGGAAATGCTCGTTTTCTTTAACTAATTTTATGAAACATATGAGATCAATTTAATGACAGCTAAGTGTCATTTAAATATGATTATGAAACATTTTTATTACTGACCTTTGAAATGGAGACTGTTATGCCTCCCACACAGCAGGAATTAAATAGGATACAAATAGAAGAGTGGGTTAAAGTTAACAAGGAGGATGGCTTTGAAAACTATGATTTAGAAATAATCAATCCTGCTTCAAATAGTTCTTACAAGTAAAACCCTAAGCAACTTTGCTGATCCTTCAGGGAAGGTTGAGAATCACACTGAGGTGAAGACTTCTTTTCCGTTTACTTCAGTGATGAATTTGACAAAAAGCAGCAGTCATAAAGTATACCTGCCTCATCCAAATTCTAGGAGAAGGGTACGAAAATACATATTAAGATTACATAGGGTAGCCATATAACTTATCATTCAGGAAGAAGGGCCTATTATTATGCCAGGAGAACAGGAGTAAGCCAGGACATGAATCACCTGAGCACTATACCTCTTTTTAGATAAAACGAATGTTTCAGTATTTCCTCAGATACTGCTTATAAAACACCACCACCCATTGCTTATTTTCTACTGGCTAGTAATGCCCCTCACTCCCCCCCCCATACTATGTTCAATATACTCTGTATGTTTAAGCAGTTAGTTTGATTTCCTTCATTCTTAATGTGAAAGTTTTCAAGTAATTCAGTTATTTGAAAAACCCACTGAATAGTAACACTTCATTCCCTGAATGCTTTTTTTTTTTTAAATTAGAGCAATTTAAAATTATTCTTGCAATGAGACTATCTCAACAGTTTTTCTGATACCTAAATCCCGTGTAACACAAAAATCAAAAGCAGGGCATTTATGACTACTGCCCTTTCCTCGACTTGACCTGCTCCGTAGCTGACTGAAGCTACTCAGTAACTAAGAAATCTTCTCCCACAGGCCGCAGAGCCTAGTACCTCCCCACTCTCTCACCAGTAACAAAAAAACACTGATAAAACTGTAAAGGACAAATCCACCTTCCGCCAGATGTTGTGTTTGGCCAGCACAGCGTTTTTTTGATGTTTGTAAAGGACTGAAATTTCATGTAAAAACCCAGATATATGACTTCTCTGAAAAAACCTGAAGATCTGCCAAGTCCACCCACATTTCCTAAGAGCAACAATCAGTTGGAGCTGAGTGGAGTCGGCCCATTTTAGGCAAGGCATGCACCCTCTAATTTGCCAGTTCTTCCTGATCCCAAAGCACATCATCCCCCACGCCACCCACCTGACTGTCATACTGAGTTTGCAAACCCTACCATAAAACATTTGTAAATAAACACACACGCCCCTCATACAAATAGAAAGCTCAGGTACCCAAGGCAGGCATCATATAGACAAGCCTCAGGGGTGCTAGGACAGAAGCATTCATCACCAACCCAGGGCAGTACACTGGTTGATGGAGCAGTCGCCAACACCACCCCAGGGCAGTGCACTGGCTGATGGACCAGTCGATACTTACGTGCTCACCCCAGGCTTTGCTTTCTTTCCATATGCTGGCCTCATTCTCTAAGACCAACTTTTCTCACTGGATGCTTGGTTAAGCTCTCCCAAACCTGTTTTTCCATTTGTAAAATGAGTAATTTTACCTTGCAGATATGTTGTGAAGATTAAATGAAAATGTGAGAAAAGGACCTAGCACAGCCCTGCACACATCAAAATTATTCAACTGATGGTTCTTACAATTATTTAGGTTGACAAACTACAAAATGAAACTAATAGTGAGCCAGTATAATAAAACAACTCCATTTAATGTTATTTATTTCGAGCAAACAAAAAACGAGAGAGAGAAATGTTAATGGAGGGGACACCACTCAGGAAAACTGCAAGATTTCCATAATGCTTTCCTTGGTGATTTCCTCTATTCTCTTCATTTAGGCAATAATTTTATTTCTTATCAAAAGTGTTTTTGATGAAGGCACAAAAATAATTACGGAAGAAGGATCTTTCCCACCACATACAGAAAGCAAGATACTTACATTTATGTTTTAAATTAAATGTAGCCTCTTTGGGGGACTTTAAAAAAAACACAGATTATCTGGTGTGTGTTTCTTAAGAGAGACTATGTGAGACACGGTTTTGGTCTCACATGCAGGAGTCTACATATAATTGTATTATGATTATTATAGCATAATGGCCTACCTAGTCAAAAACAAACAACAACAAACAGCTCTCATATGCAGGCTAAACACTTTGTTAGGAAAAACCCAATGGAGACTTTTAAAGACATAGTCTAAGTTTTTAAGGATACTTTAAAAACTTGATGAAAACAGGAAGATGACCTAAGGATGAAATCCAGCTTCTTAAACTGCCACTCTGAATTTTGTCACTGTAAACCTCAGTTTAAGGATTACCTTTTCTGCCTCCGTCCTCCTTGTTCTACAATAAAAAGTGGCCACTGCCTTCTCTGGTCTGACTATCTGCTACATAACTTCCCCACTAGACTCAGAAAAATTCCTCAAGGGCAGGGATTTTCTATGTCCCTGACACCAACTCTGTGCAAAGAACACATGAGTACTCAATAAATAATTGTTAAACAAATTGAAAGATGCCTCTCTAAGAACAATCTAGTTTATAATTACTTTACTATTCTCTAAATAACAAACATAGGCCCATTTTAAATGAGATGATCAGGTGATTGATTGTTTGACAGGGGGAGTTCAGAACCCAAGGTTTGGAGGCAGAGCCATAGTTTTGAACTCCGTTCCTTCACTTAGCAGGGACCAAAAGCAATTACTTCACATTTCCTGAAATATGGTTTCCTCATTTGTAAAATGGTAAGTTATTATATAAAACGTATTTCCATATGCCACACATGAATTAGATTTTGGTCACTGTAAAAGGAAAACCATACGTAATTTCTGCCAGAAAAAGATGGACATCATGATAAGAGTTACATTCAAAATCTTCTATAGATCTGTCATTTTATTGACAAATTCAACCACAGAACAATTTCTTCTTTAAAAACTTAACCTTGCAGTTTTAGTACAACTAGATGAATGATTAATCACGTACTTGGCATATAATGAAAGAGTTCCACAGTTCGGGTTGAAATCTTTTTTAGAAGGATCTTATAAAATCATTGCAAATGCATATTTATTTCCTTATCTTCAAGAGCTAAATATAAATTGGAAGAACCTTGACTACCACTTATTACCCAACACAGAACCTATTTCATACATAAATTAATAAAGAAATTAGCAGATGACTTCTCTCAAACATGATCAAGTTTCCTATCTTCTAATTTGCATCCTTCTGGCAACAGTGAAGCTTCTCATAGAATGGTAGTTAAAACTGGTACTAGTGGAGCCAAACTTGGGTGAGAATCCTAGCTCTGCTCTACCCTTCCTGGCCATGTGAAATTGGGCAAACTACTCTCTCAGTTTTTACAACACAAATGAGGAATAAAAAGGTACAGTTGATTAGGCTTTTGTGAGAATTAAATTTGTCAATGCATGCAAAGTGCTTAGGACCTAGCACATAAGTATTGTTATTATTATTAATAAAACTACTGTTATTAAAAATCGGTCTCCACTTCTTTATAACCTATTCACTCAACTGAATGTTTACCTCACTGTTCTTGAGAAGATCGCCAATGATTTCCTCATTGCCAAAAGCCTGTTCCTTATTCTACCTGAATTTCGTCTTCAGCATCAATATGGTAGCCACCTCTGTTTGTGAGGCACTATTCTCAGGTTTCCTCTTTCTGGCTTCTTTTCCTGTGTGATTACTAGAGCTCCCAGCTGTTTGGCTTTCTTTTTACACTACCTGCTCTTAGGACAGGCCTAACTACTAACTGGTCTTTAATTATCACCACATGTTTTCAAACTACTTTAGGATTATCACTGTGGAATGAATAACTGGAAGAATGATTAGATTGTATCAGTATTTCCAGTCCAAGCTTCCTTTTAAGCATCCAGCCTTTATCTCTACCTACCTTCTAGCTAATCTCCATCTAGAATTTAACGTAATACCTTTACTTTTCTATTCCCCCAAATATGCTAAGGTAAAAAAGTGTGAGAGTCTATGACTTGTTTCTCTCCTCAAATCTGGTATTCTGTTAGCCATTAAATCCTACTTATTCTAACTTCCAACAGCTGGCAAACCATCCTCTCCTCTCTATTCCCATAATGAAATTCTTTCATTTAGGTTCTCATGCTCTCACATTTATTATTTTGCTGCATAACACTCCCTGATCTCTCTGCTTTCAGTATCTACAGAACTGCAGAGAGTAGGACCAGGGGTCTCACAAAATAATGCCACTAGAATGACCAGCCTACACTGATCTGAGCCCATCATTCTGTGTTTTAAACTGTTAATTAGCCTACATGTACACATTTAGATACAATCTATTAGCATCTATTAGCATTCTTCAAATAAAAAGTACCTCCCATGATGAATAAAGTCTTCAGTCTCTAAGATTCCTGCTAAGAAACATATAGTTCCGGCCTCTAAGAACCTAGAGTTTGGAAAAAGGGGTATACATTTTTTAAATATAAGGCAGTATAGATTTTAAGATGTAGTTATTTTGTTTACCAGTAAGAAAAAACCCTGTTAAATAGTATGTTTTCTTATCATATTAGATTTTTATTGAAAAATCACTTAGTTTTTTTATTGAAAGGGATTTTTGAGACAAATATAGATGTTGATTTTTATGAAATGAAATACAGTATACCTATAGCACATAAAAAAGTTGGCAGATGTTGGCAGTTCAAGGTAAATTATGATTATAATGGCACATAAATAGTGAGGTGGATATTACCTGCTAAACATCCAAAGTGAAAGAGAGCATCATGGATAGCAGTAGCCAGGATATGCAAGTCATTTATCAGCAGCCTACTGAATATTTTCAAGAGTAATTGGGAAACATTTTCCTTAAATAGTCAGCATTCTACTGAACATTTGTTTCATTATAAAATAACTCAATCTTTTTCATTAAAACTGTAATGGTAATTCCGGCATGCTTCTTTGAAGATCAGGGCAACTTTATATACAAGGTTATTAACTGGAAGGCTCGAGTGAAATTTAATTAAGACATGATTTAGATACTCTTAGCATACTTTGTAAGGTTATTTTTACCCCTAAACATTTTGGTAAAGAATTCCAGAAAGCTTTAAATTGGTCTAAAATTAAGGGGCAAAACAAAATATAAATTGAATATAACTGGGAAACTGATGTGTATCAAAGATGAAACAGATTGGTAAAATAATCTAAAGGCATAACAGAAAAGAAATGTCTTTACTTTTTTGGGGTTATAATTCTGTACGTGAAGATATCAAGAGATAGCATATTTCGTACAGGAAATGAAAAAAAAAGAGGACTAACCAGATACTATCAAGAGAAATAACATGAAGTAACCCAATTTATAAAAAAGTATCTGGGCTCATGAAAGCTATGAGTTAATTAGGAGTACCCAAGTGAGAGAATGAAACATGGGAACACACAGTAAAAAAATTCAATATACTTTCACCTTAAGGGATGGCTATAGGACTACAGCTACAACAGGTTAAAATTAAATTAAAATTTAGAAATGGAAAGTCCGCCCAGTTAACTCTGAGGGAACTGCATATATATGTTCATGTGTGTATGTGACTGCCTGAGTTTATACATTTATTCCATAGGTTGATATATTTTAATTTATCAAAAAAAATCAGCTGCATTAAATTTAACTACCAAACTGTACCTACTAGCTGCTTGAGTGTGTAAACATTTGCACATAGTATTCACCAGGCTTCAGCTTATTTAAAGTGTTTGTATGTACGAGGAAGTGGGGTGTTAAAACCTTAGCCTTATCTCAGAAATAGAAATCTTTATTTAGCCCTCATTTCTATTTAGCAGTAACCAATCACATCTGAAATCCACTTCAGTTCTAAACTTTGTGAAGTTGATATACATGCAAACAAGCACGAAGAAGATACAAATATGCACATGCTCTATGTGCGGTGCCTTAACATGGGCATAAATAATAGCACAAATGCACTCTCTGCATTTTTTTCTAACTATTCTATATTCAAATTAATATAGCTAATGAGCACACTTTCCTATTTTATTGAACAGAATATAAAAATAATATTGTAACTTTCCATATCTTAGCAGCCTAGAAAATATGTTTCAATATTGGTAATTTAATTTTTGAGCTATTTCAGCATAAACAGCCTATGATATTACATGTTGTTGTTTATGTTAAGTAAAAATGCCAGTGGTATTAAGAGTACATGGTTCTGGGTAGATCTGGTGGGCTCCAATTTGGAAGGTGACTCCCAAAGTGGCTACTACAAATGCCGTGAGAACACTCTGCTCATTAGCCTACTGAACAGATTTTCTTCCGTGAAATCTGCAGCTTTCTAGTTAGCATGATGAATGTTAAAATGTGATTACACTGGGAAAATTGAAGATGAATTCAAGAAATGTGGGGTAACTAAAATGTTTTAGAGACACGCCTGCTCTCGAATGAACAGAGTATAAGAATCTCATGAAGGCTGAAGCACCCCTGATGGCAACTGAAAGATCAAGAAGCTTTCCTCTGCAAAGCTGTGTTTGATTTTGAGTAAACATTCCCTGAAAGGTGTGGTCAGAATACCTAAAAACGCAGGCTTATACACCAAGTTGTGGAAAACGTTTTGCATTGCTTGCTAGTGAATTATTCGTGTGATAATTATGTGTCAGCTTAGCCTGAAACTTGCCTTCATTATATCTTGGTAGTGAAGTTGTGAAGGGCAGGTAACCATAACTGTTTCAGTCTTCTTTGGTGGATACTATTATCCATCAACTCCCCTCAAAAAACACCTAGGTTGGGTATGACCAAATCAGTCTTGGTCAGTTCACAACAATATTTAAGCTCTTTTTATACTTTCGGATAGAAGAGTGGTCTAGAGACCTGTTATATTAGAAAATGCAAAATCATTCTGTGACTTAACTTTGCATGGAGACTCTGTATGATAATATTTAGTATACCATTCTCACAGATTTGCCATGACAATCAAATGGTTCAAAAGATGTGAAAATGATCTGAAAACTGTAAGGCGCCATAACCATGTGCAATCATCCTTTTGACTATACTGGGAAAGAGAAAATTGTTGGCCTTGTTGTCTTGCCTCTTTCCTGAAAGTCGGTTTTATCTACATGCCTGCTTTTTAAAGTCTTCATTCTACTGTATCTGAACTCACTTCCCGCCAACACACACACAAATGCACTCAATTTTGTCTAAAATTTAAAACACTCTGGACTAGAAACAAGATAAGCAATAGTTATTAATATCATTACTTAATCATTAATACATTAATATAATTATAGTTTATGTATTGTACAAATATAATAAATGTAATTTTAAATAAGAATTGATAAAGATAACAATGTGAGAACATGGAGGTTTTGTGATCACCACTGCAGGTGCTCTTGTGAGGCAGGTGATGCTGGACAGTGTGACTTTCATATATATAAGGGTGTTATATTTAGGCTTAGTCCCAGTCATCAAGAGCTTAAAAATAACTTAATTTGACATTAAAATTGAAGAGAGTTCCAGATTGTCTTTATATATGAGAAGCCTCTAAATATTCATCTAGAGTCTACTGTATATTTTTAATAGGATGGTTAAGAAAACTTCAATTCCATGACAGACCTGAAATTTACTGTCATTAATATAATACCATCAAATTGCATTCACTTAGCATTGATATACAAGTACTTCTATTTTCTCTTCTGTGCCTTTATCAGATTCAGGGAAACATCTCTACTTCACATACTTACTCATATTTAGGCCTATACCTACGGCCACAGGGAACCACTGAGGATTTCACAAGTCCTAGTCCCCCATTTGACCACCAACTATGAGACCTTCTATTTCTATTCTTCAGGACTCTTCTTCTGAAAGACAATAAAGTTCTCTAACTTCCCAAGACTCTCCCAGTATCAATATCACTACATCTCTTTTTAGGTATTACACAAGCTAGTACTTGATGTAAGCGGTTCTTCAGTTTAAAAATATAATTTCTTATATATTTAATAAAGATGCTTAACAACAAAGAGCTTTCAATCATGATTTTTAAAAGTCCAACTTTGTTAACCTTCTGGAAAAAAATTAAAGAGACTATCTGTAAAGTAAGATTCTCAATTTTTCATTAAAAAAATATCTGAAGTTGTACATGCACTAATTTAGCAAATCATATAGCCTACAATGGTTGATTCAATTAGTACGCACTTGATTTTGCTTGCTTGCCGAATTTCTGAAATGTGGAAAACAATTTTCCTGCTAAACATAGGAAGTCAGGAATAAAATGTCCAATGATTTGGGTGGATTATTTCCAGGAGAAAAAAATCAAAAGGATCTGCTGAATGAAAAAGACTTACTAAGAAGTTAGGCTATTCTTCAAATACAGGAAAAATAAATAAGACAGTTATAGGCAAACTCCCATATAAGTGAACTAGCTTCTCTTTATGCAATGGTCATGGAAGTAATCTATTATCTCAGCCATTTCAAAATACTTATGTCATAACCCAACAGGGACGAATCCTTGCAAACAATCTACCGGTGCCATAACACCATGGCAAGCATGTATTCATTAGCAGTAAGTCAGAATCTCTCAAGTGGGAGACCAGAGTGTAATGACTTAGAAGGAACTTCGGACCAAATAGCGCATAAAAATCCTATTTCTAACCACAACTTGAATATTCACTGCTGAATGATCTTGGGCAATTCACTGAGACTTTCTGAGTTGGTTCTGTTAACTATTCAATCTCACTTGACCTGATTATTTCCAATGACTGTTGAGAATCAAGTTACATAATGGACACAAAAGTGACTGAAAAACTGGATAGTGGTTTGCAAAAAATATAAGGTAATAAAAGACATTAAGAAATTAAACTGTTGACTGGGAAAAACCCTAGGATTCCAGACCCAAATCATATATTTCTTGCGAATTCATGCAAAAGCAGGAGGGCCTAATCATGTGGTATCAGGATTAGGTGTGTCATACTGGGGTTGTTCTGAACACAGCTGGTGAGAGGGAGACTGGAGACAGTGGTAATCTGGGTTGGTGAGGGGAGACCCTAGAAACTTGTTCATAAAAACCTATGTCCTTGGAAGAAAGTCCAAATTCGTCAGGGCAGCTTATAATCACACCTGGCCCCAGTCAACATGTCAGGCCCACTTTCGTCTACTCCCAGAAGCACAACCCACACTGAGTAGCTCTAGACACAATAATACTTCCCTAAGGTAGCCTGCACATTCATGCTTCTGAGCTGGCAGCCTCTACCATGGCCTTCTAGCTGTGGTGGTTGCTTCCCAGCAATCCTATCACCTCTCTACCACTTTATCCCACTTTCCACCAGCCAAATTTCTTCTGGTCCTTCAGTCCTTGATCAGAGGGTGCTGTCTTCTAAGTAGCTTTCCCTACTTCCAACAGTTACAAGCAACTAGCCCTTCCTCTTTCCTATTGCATTACTTTTTATTTCCATAATAGGATTTCTTACAATTCAGGTTTTGTTTTGTAAGACTAACCAGACTGTAAGCTTCATAAAAGGCAGAGGCCATTTCTTATCTCCTTAATCACAACCACAATTACAGTGCTCCTAAATGTTTGTGGAGTAACCTATAAACAAGGTGATCTCCAAATACTGTACTGGAGGACACTGAACAGCACTCTAAATCCAATTCTAAAGCAATCTCAACAATTCCTAATGTAAAATCTGAATAGGTAGAATCGTAATTCAGGACAAGGAAGAAACTGTCTCCCATAAGCAATCTTGCTACCAATGAAAAGCTTAATAAGCTTTAGGACAATGTCATATTCTTTCCCCCCAGGGGGCATAAGAAATATTCCTTATCTCATCTTCTGCCACCACCACCCCCATCCCCCCATGTAATATTATTCACTTCAGCAAGATCCAAACTATTTGTACCAAAAGACTATTAGAATCTGTGCCTTGATATCTGTTTTATTCACATGGAGTATCCAGAAATACCTTTTGATCCTCTAGCCTTAGCTCAAGTGTGAATTTTCCTCTTACGCCTTCTTTGATTTCCTCAGGCAGGTTTAGGAACATCTTTCCTGAAGCACTCACTTCCAACTCCACTCCAGGATCTACATCTCCATTTTTATCCATTTTTATACTACCATAAAATTATTTATTTTGATGCCTGGCCCCTCATTCTACAAAGTATCTTGAAGATAAAATTGGTTCTTTTTTTTTGTATATCCAGCTTGCAGGTCCCTCAATAGACACTGCCCAATCTATCAACATCACTTATCCACAAATAGCAAATCTGTCCATGATGGGTTCAGGGATGAGTGCTCATCCATCAACATATTTTGAAAAAGGCAGACAAGGTCAGAATACAACCCACTAGTTTTCACTTTGCAGAGTATTACTCTGATAGAAACAGTGCTACCATCCATAAATAGGGCACCAGACGGGCCCATCAAGTCCTATTCTATTAAGAGGACCTAAAACAGTTAAAATTATATATATTCTAAGAGCTAGAAAATATATACTAGTAGTAAAAATTCCCTGTTTGCTTTGAGACTTTTGTGGGCTAGACAAAAATCTTAGCCTTCTTTTCAGTGCAAATGTTTTTGGAAAAGATTCTCCAAGCTCCAAATCACTGCGGACTTCCACAACACTCACATTGCAAATCAGAGACCCCTCTTAAGCAGACTACTCTCTTTGTAGATTAGCCATAGCATTCCTCATGTGTCAGTTGGGCTTTCCTTCTCCTTCCCTTTTCTTTCTGTTTCTACCTCCTCTACTTGTATGAACAGGTAAAACTAGTTTAATATTAACCATAATAAGCAAATCTTCTAGGGAAAAATAATTACATATTACATTCATGTTCATGCTCATGCTCCAAACTTAGCTTGACCATTAACACTGCTGAGCCCTCTATTCGTTTTCTTTTGAATCACTTGCTTGCACTTAAGAGGCTGTTTGCCACAAAGCTTATCTACCTTGTTCAAACCCCAACCTTAAAGCCATGTGCCTTCACTGTCAAACAGATAACCCTTACGCCTCATTTCATAGAGAAAATCATGGCCACTGAACATGAGTTCTCTTCTTCAATATCCATCCTCTCTGTTTTAGTTTGCTAAAGCTGCCAGAATGTAATACACATGATATGAATAACTTTTATACCAGGCATTTATTAAGTTGCAAGTCTGTAGTTCTAAGGCCATGAAAATGTCCAAGTTCAGGCACCAACAAGACGTTACTTCTACCCAAGAAGGGCTGATGTGATTCACAAAACCTCTGTCACCTGGGAAGGCACATGGCTGGTGTCTCCTGGGGTCTTTGGCTTCTGGACACCTATCTCAGCTGGGAAGGCACATGGTGACATCTGATAGCTTTCTCTCCTCATTTCATAAGGCTTCTCCAGGGGTGTTTTCCGTCTGGATCTCCAAAGGTCTCTGGCTGTGTGGGCTCTGAAGCATTTTCCCAAAATGATTCCCTCTTAAAGGACTCTGGTAAGCCACCCTACCTTGAATGGGTGGAGACATCTCCATGGAAACAACTTAATCAAAAAGATCCCCCCCAACAATACTGACAAGGATTAAAGATCATAGCTTTCCTGGGATACAAAACAATTTCAAACCAGCACACTCTCTAACTTCAACTTTTAGGTGAAAGACCTCACTGTCTAGCAGACTATCACCAGATGCACTATTTCAAGGTAACCCTCATGTCCAGTTTATAAGGAAGATACCATCACACCCAGGTGATTGATGGACCAGCAAACTGAGGATCAAAAGGATTAAGGGAAATGCTCATGGTCCCATGACTACTAAATGACAAAACATCTTGTTCTCTTGATGCTGAGTTCACATTTCACTGTACCACATCTGTTTCAGCACAGCCCGATTTAGTTCTCTGTTCTCTTTCACATGCCTCATGGTCTAGTTAAACTGGCCAACTGAACTTATCCAGCACTTTAAACAAATAAATGTTCCTTTGCCTCTTTAAAAACAAAGCCTATATTTTTTCTAATATAAAATTTCCATTATAGATAATTTGGGAAAACAGAAAAAGATGAAAGAGGAAGATTAAGTCATCCATAATAAATAAGAATAATCTACAATTATATATAATACAGATGAACTGCACAATGTTGAGTATGAAAAACCAGAAACAAAAGAGTACATTCTGTATGATTTCATTTATATAAAGAACAAAGAACTGTCAAAAAAAAAAAACCTGTCAAATTTATGGAATGCCATTAACAGTCAGGAACATGATGGGACCTACAGAGATGCAGGTAAATATTTCATTTCTACATCTAAGCATTGGTTGCATGGGTGTATTCAGTGTCTTAAAATTCAATGAACTGGACTTTTCTGGGAAGACGGCCAAATAGAGTAGCTCAAGATTAGCCCTGCTCCAAAGAAAAGTTAGAGAAGGGACATGAGGGCAACTGGAGCGGCGATTCAGGACTGCAACTGACCTGGGAGAACCTTCTGCACCTCACAGGGCAGCAACTGACCTGGGAGAACCTTCTGCACCTCATAGGGCAGCCTGGTTGCAGAGGCCGAGGAACTGAGAGGCAGAAAGCTGAAGACTAACGCGGAGGTGCACAGCCTGCATAAGTGCATGGATGAGAGCCGAAAACTAGGAAGCCAGGGTGTGTTCCCTGAGAGCCTACCCTCACCAGCACAGCCCTGTGACTGGTGAATCACCCCACACGCCACACACATGAACCCTGTCTGTCACCTGCTCCCATTCCCCGTGCTCCAGGTGCTCCCACCCCACCAACCCCCAATGCATGTACCTGCCCCACACCCCAACCCCAAGTGCAGCCCAACCCACTTCTCCTGCACCCCTCCCGAGCACTACCTCACCCTCCCTGTTCCCTGCAGAATACTGCCAGTGGATAAAGGCTGTGGGCACTAACTTCCATACCCAGGTTACCCCTGGCTCCTCTGCCCAAAGCATCGCAGAGCCTCAGCACCCCGCCCCCCCTCACCTTGAGCTCTGTGCATCAGTTTACGGCACTCCTAGGTCCATTCATGTGCACGGGCCTCCAATCATGTCATTCACTTCTGGAAAACACATATTACAGCAGTCCTAGAACCGTGCATGCGCATGGCCCTCAGCCATACTTCTCAGCTCTGAGAAAGTACTGACCTGCACAGGCGGGTCACATCTGCCCCCTATCAATGAAGGTACAACGCTGACCTGCTGCCACAGCTCTATGCATGTGCGCAAAAGGCCCCATGCCTTAGACCAGTGCAAACCAGGGTTACGCCCCTCAGACCAGCATACCCACACAGCTACATCCTCCCTGGTTAATGGGTGCCCACATTCACAAGTATCAGTGTAACATCCCCAACCTGCGTCTATGCCCTGAAACAAATCACCGCACTAAGTGCCCCCCGCCCCGTGCCCTGCTCCCTGCTGAACAACCATCCTGCAAACAGAAGACCTTGAACTACTGAAAGAAACCAACTCCCAAAATAAATCAATTAAGATATTTACATGCCATGGAGACAACAGAAGATCACTGAGCTTATCACAACACAGAGAGATATAGCCCTGCCTAATGACCAAATTAAAACACCAGAGGAAACACAGACATTTGAACAACTAATCAAAGATGTTCATACAACTACACTTAATACAATAAGTGAGACAGTAAATGACATAAAGGAGATCAAGAAGACAGCAGAAGAGCATAAAGAGGGACTTGAAAGAACAAACAGAAAAATAGGGGCTATCACAGAGATTAAAGACTCTGTTAACCAAATACAGAATATACTAGAGGCACACAATACCAGATTTGAAGAGACAGAAGAAAGAATAAGTGATACAGAGGGCAGGATAATTGACTTCGAAGACTCAAAACAACAAATGGCAAAAAAGACAGAAAAAACTGAATTAGATCTCAGGGAAAGGACAGACAAAACAAAGCAGGCAAATATAAGAATCACTGGTGTCCCAGAAGGAGAAGAGAGGAGTAAAGGGCTAGGAAGAGTAATTGAGGATATAATGGGGTAAAACTTACCAATCTCATAAAGGACGTAAATATACAAGTCAAAGAAGCCCAAAGAACTCCAAACAGAATAAATCCAAACAGGCGTTCCCCAAGGCACATACTAATCAGTCTGTGAAATGTTGAAGAGAAGCAGAAAAGTCTGAAAGCAACAAGAGAAAAACAATCTACTGCATAGAAGGGAAGCCTAAAAAGACTGAGTTCAGACTACTCAACTAGGACCCTGGAAGTGAGAAGGCAGTGGTATGATATGTTCAAGATCTTGAAAGAGAAAAAAATTCAGCCAAATTCTCCTTCAAAACTGAGAGAGATTAAAGTTTTCACAGACAAAGAAGTCCTGAAAAAATTTGTCAACAAGAGACCAGCCCTGCAAGAAAAACTAAAAGGAGTTCTGCTGGCTGAAAAGAAAAATAGACAGGAGAGGGAAAGCTGGAGGAGGGCACAGGTTGAAAAGTACCACTAAGGGTAATTTAAAGAATACAAAAAGAAAGAGGGAAAAGAAGACTGGAACTGAAATTTTCTGTAGTACATGATTTAATTTAACCAATCTGCACAGTTAATTTCAACAACTGAAACACAGGGAGCACAGAAAAAGAAAGCTGTCCTTTACTCCTGTATAGATTATTGTAATGCCTGGATACATTCTAGAGTATATTAAGTAGATAATCAAAAAGTATAGGCAAAGTCCCCTGAGGAGGGTGGGCCATGGCGGCTCAGCAGGCAGAGTTCTCACCTGCCATGCCAGAGACCTGGGTTTGATTCCTGGTGCCCGCCCATGTAAAAAATTAAAAAGTCCCCTGAGGGATAGGAGAAAGAATATGGAACTATTAAACCTTACATCAGGAAAAACCCTGACATCGTGCCAAACTTTAGGGACACCCAAATCAATAGGCCATTACCTCGATCATGAAGCTTACTCTTGTGAAGCTTATGTAGGTAGTGGAGCTTACACTACCTATAGGCATACCTAAGAGTTACTTCTGGAAGATCTCTTTTGTTGCTTAGATGTGGGCCTCACTCTCTCTAAGCCCAACTCTGCACGTGCCTTCCCTGCTATGTGGGACATGACATTCAGGGGTGAAAGTCTCCCTGGCAACATGGGAGGTGACTCCCAGGGATGAATTCAGACCTGGCACCATGGGATCAACAATTCCATTCCAACTAAAAGGGGGAAAAGAAGTGTAACTAATAAAGTATCAGTGGCTGAGAGAGTTCAAGTTGAGTCTAGAGGCTACTCTGGAGGATGCTCCTATGTAAGCTTCAGTTAGACCTTGTAACCTATCATAACCTGCCAACCACCAAACAGGACCATTCCAGCCAATCCTAAAGAACACCTAGGGCAATATATAAGATTCCACAAGGGTTCCATGCACTAGAGTAACTTTCCTGAAACCTCCAACCTCCAGATGGGTCCCTGGTATGTAATTTCTGAAACCCAGTCCAGCCTCTCCAGAACATCAGATAGTTCCATCACTCTACCCCATATTAGTGACAGACCCTTTCAATATGAAAAATTTAGAAATGCCATAACCCAAACACCCCTAAAGAGAGGGATGGAAAGATCAAAGGTGATGATGGGGTTATGCAGAGAAGATAGGATTTAACAAATGAATATGCGAGCTGAATCATTAAACTGATAATCCATTTTACTCTCTAGTATTTTAGAGCAACTAGAAGTAAAAACCTCAACTTGTGAAATTGTAACCCATGTCAACCTCTGAAATATCTTCTACAATTGTGATGCTTTGCTTGGAAATTTTTTGTATATTTGTTATTTTTCACCAAAAAAGAAGGAAAAAAAGTCAATTGTGAGGATAAAAAAAAATTTAAGCCCTCTAGCCTCCTATATTCTGGAGCAACTAGAAGGAAAAATTATGAGAGGATAGTATGGTAGCTCATGACAAACTCTGGGATCTATTCTGTAACTACTAGTTGAAGAGTGCTTTGAAACTATTGTTTTATTTCTTTGCTTTGATTACAAGGTCATACTATACAATAAAAAAAGTTTAAAAAAAATTCACTGAACAGTATATGTATGATATGTACACTTAAATAATATCCCTGAAGTAAAAAGAAGTGTTAATATTTTGGTGTATTTTCTTGCCAGTGTTCTTTTTTTTTTGCCTCTTGGTATTCCTTTATTAAAAAATTTTATAATTTTGTATTCTAACACTTCACCTAACTTAAAAGTAAAAGCATCTAGCCAAATTGTCGTAAATTCCTCATAAATACTTTTAAAGACTGTATAACAGTCCATCTAGTGGCTATACCATAATTTACTTAATCAGTGCCCTGCTGTCAATCTTTGGTGTTTCCAATGTTTTATTATTATAAATACTGCTGTGATACCTTTTAAGTCTTTTAGCCACTCCCTCCTCTTTCTCCCATGGCATCACTCTATGGCACTTAGCATACGCTGCTGTATATATGTATAATGTTACATATTATAGCATACTTTGTCTTATGTAATTATTTGTGTACTTGTAGTGCATCCTCATTGCTCAAGATAAGCTTCAAAGAATCACAGATCTTGTCACTCCTCACATCCTTCATCTTATATCAATCACCCGAACACAGTAGATGCTTACTATTTCTTGAAGTGTTTTCAGAATTCATGCAAACACTCCATGCCTACCAATCTAGATTTCAATATACCACAGTCTTCCATGTAAGGTGAAAGCTTTAGTCTGCTGCATTCCAAACTCTTTATTTAATTGTATTATTAAATGCTTAGAGTTAGTTTAGCTTAGCTCTTTTGGGGGGCACAAAATACTAGACAGTCTAGTGAATTAATTCAACTAGCTGCGCCAAACTGCAAGGATCCAATGAGAATCAAACAAGTTCCTACTGCCAAAGGGTTTACAACTGGTGGATAATTAAAACACCGGATCCTGCTTTGAAGGAGAACTTCAGCCTAGCTGTGAAGGTTTCATGAAAAAATCTGGAGAGTTCTCCAGTCATAAGTTTTCATATCACAACTGCATGGATGGGAACAAAGAGTGGTCTCAGAGCCAAACTCTGAAAACTCTATCTGGACAAGCATCTTCATATTTGTTAGTCTGTGGATAAACATGTTTGCTGAATTTAAAATGTTTTGAAGTGTTTTACAAACTTATTAACCCCATCATATATAATAATGCAAAAGCACAGTAGGAGGTGGGCCATGGCAGCTCAGCAGGCAGAGTTTTCACCTGCTGTGCCAGAGACCTGGGTTTGATTGCCAGTGCCTGCTCATGCAAAAAAAAAAAAAAAAAAAAAAAAGTACAGTAAGTGCTTAAAGGGCTAATAATGACAGAAACAAAAAGAGGGCTACTAAAAATGGTTGTAAGCAGTGAAAATAATTCCATTTGGATACATTATAAAGATCAGGAAGAATCCTGAAGAGCAAAGGATAAATGATTAGGGTAAAAAGGGATAATCTATGAAAGCAGTAATAATCAGAACAGAAAAAAGACATTTGCATAACTTTTTCCATTTTGAATGTGCAACAGGATGATGTGAGCCAAAAGTGGGAACTTGACCCAACATTAGTTCAGGAGGCCTGGGCATTGTTGAAAGGCTGAGTACAATCAGAGCTGAGCCCATGGAGATTCTTGCAATTCAAGAGGTAAGAGGGCAAACTTGGAAACCAAGAGCTTCTGAGGGGCTACCCAGAACACCAAAGAGGCCATGAAGGAGCCACCTGCCTCAAGAGATTTTTAATATATACAAAGCTGTTCCTATGGAACATCCAGCAGCAAGGGCATATGTGGCTATAAATCTTCAAAGAACCAACTTAACATTCTCAGAAGTACATCAGGAGACTGAAACCTTAAAGCCCTCTTCTTCACTTTGAACTTGAAAAGTGAGCTTAAGAAGAGCTCTCAGAGGGCTCACTTGTTTGAAGGAGAGCCTCCAAAAATGCAATGCAAAGGAGCAAGAGAAATAAGGATGCATACTGTAGAAAAAGAAGACAGGATCAGCTCCTCGGGAAGTGAGCTCTTCCTTCAGAAGAAGTGGATAGCCAGGCTTGGTTTGAGGGTTATAGAGTATTTTGACAGGTAAGGGAGATTGAACCATGTTTCAGTGTGATCAAACAGTATGCTTAGATGTTTCAGCATCAAGGCATGAAACAGATTAATTTAGTGCTGCATGTGAAGAGAGGATGAGAGAGAGAAGAAGGGAGAGAAACAGGAAAGCAGGTAGGCAGGGAGGCAGGCCAGCTGGCCATCTCACAGTACAAGGCCAGAGATTTCAGAGGTCCCATGCACTGTTACAGAGTCTGAACTGAACCTTACAAGCAGACTTAAGTTTTCCAGCAGGTCAGTGACACAGTGAGATTTGTGTATCTAAGAGCTCATCTGGCAACATGTGGAGAATGGGTACTCAGGCAGGGAAACCAGTTGAGTAGCAACAGTTTAAATGAGAGAAGATAAATTAAGGTAGTGAATGGTAGAGAAATGGGTAAAACGCCCTCAGTTGTTCAGGAGGTAAAATCAGAAGGGCTAGATGAGTTAGTTAAGGTGGGGTGGTATGGGAAAGGTAAGATTAGGAATAAGGTGGATGACAGTGCCAGAAACCCAGGCAGGTAATAAATGAAGAAGTTAGGAGAGATGTTGATCCCAAGGAACTGAGGAAGAGCTGAGTAGATGGGGATCTGGAACTCAGAGTAAGGAGCATTGTAGAAACAGAGATTTGGAAGTCTATCCACATACAAGTTGACGGGAAAACAATAAAACTGAGTGAGGCCACTTATAACATTCTTAGGAATAGACTTCTTTTAGAACTTGAAATATTGTACTTCTCTTCCCCACCCGACCTCCCTAAAAAGGAACATAAACAATATTCCGGAATGTGGAAAAATTCAGGAAATTCCTAAGTTTCCCTACTGCTAATGCAGGGATTACAGGTTAAGAAATCTTGGGGCTATGGTTGGGGGAGTAGGAAGAAGGTCAGAAGCAGTTTATCAACTAAAATCCTACTGGCAAATTCAAGTAATAGGTAAGTCTTCACCATGCAGGATGCTGTGCATCCCTGGCCTGGTCCCTGTCCACTAAATATCAGAAAGTCCTAGGGCCCAGTCACTGTACAACCAAAAAACATCCCATATTTCCTAATGGCACCACCCCATTTGAGACTCCTATTCAAGGAGAAAAGAGGTCTGTTGACAAAGTAGCAAAGACTAAGAAAGGTCAGAGATGGGAGAAAAAGCCACCTTCAAAAAACACCTAGGCTGTGACCTTCTCCCCACCTCCGGCACTAGCAATTTGTCCAAGCCACAATCATTCCTTGCATGGGTTACTGCAATAATCTCTGAACTGACTTTCCTGCTTCTATCCTTAATTCCCACCTAAAACCTACCTTCCATATAGCATCCAAGTAAACCTTTTGAATTTTACTAATTTTATTTAACAAGCACCTTTACACTGTTGTTCCAAACTGGAAAGAAGGCATTCTTTGTACGTGGAAGGCAGAATTCAAGAGTGATGAACTTGGATATTTAGCAGAAGAAACTTCCAAACTAAATACAGAAAATGCAGTCTGGCTGTTCCTTGAAGCTTATAGCAAAATGTGACAGGAAAGAGACAAGTTGAGAACTGAACTTTTGGGTTCAAAGAAAACAGAAATTGGTGTTCTGGAAAATTTGAGGCTCCAGAAAGTGAGATCCCAGTGAGTACAGCCCCATGTGAGGATTTATCCAAGCATGGAAGTGGTCAGCCATTATAGGACAGCTGAGGATTTGAGATTGAATTATTCAGAAAAGGTCTGTGGAAAGTCTTTTGTTGGACGTGCATGATCCCAGCATACTGCATAGAAAACCAACAAGTGCTGTAGGATCTATATAAATGAAACCACTGTCAGTCTGGATTAAAAGGGGAGGAAAAGGGACAAAGTGAAGAAAAAAACGGATTCAGAGGCAGAACCATGGAGGCTAAGGTCTGAAGTCAGGAAATCTTGGGCTAAGAGAGCAAACCCACCCAAACACATGGAAAGTGTGCGTTTCCCCCAGAAGCAGAGGGTAATGGCTTTCTGCTTTGTTGCTCTGGAAAAACTATTTAACACCTCAGGCCTCAGAGAGGGAGCAGTGCATAAGCCAGGGATTGAGGGGAGCCTAGCTGCCACGCCATTGCTCTGAAGGGGTTGAGTGTGTGCTCTGGAGATGGCAGAGAGTTTGGGTGCAGCCAAAATATGGAGAGCATGAAGCCAAGAAAAAAGTGGTCCCCACAAAGAGTTCCCAAGTGTTGCAGCTCACCCCACCATTTAGAGAGAGAGAAAGGCTGCTTCATAGGCCCTTGGAAAGGGTGGGAATGCCACTTTGTACATTCCTGAGGAGAAATGACTCTCACACTTTGAAATCCAATGGAGTTTGCCCTGCAGGTTTTAGGAACTATATGGGCCCAATGGCCCCTGTGTTCCTTCCGATTTCTCCCTACAGAAATGGAAACATACCCTATGGCTGTCTCTTCTTTGTACACTGGCAGCAGATAACTTGTTCTGAGTTTCACAGATCCAGAACCAGAAGAAAATCTTTGACTTAGAATAGACCATGCCTGTAAGAGACTTTGATGAGACTTTGAACTGGTTTTAAACTTATATTGTATTTGTCTTGTTACTGAAATGGTTGAAGGCTTTTGTGATATTGTAATGGAGTGAACATATGCGGTATATGGAAAAAAACATGTCTTTTTTGGGGTCCAGGGGTTGCAATGTGCCAGTCTGAAAGTTTTATGTACTCCAGAAAAGCCATGTTTTAAGTCTAATTCAATTGTGTGGGGACAACCATTTCTCTTACTCCTGATTCAATACTGCAGATTGGAAATTTGGAAATCTTCGATTAGATTATCTCCATGGAGATGTGACAAACCCAATCGTAGGTGTGAACTTTTAACTAGATGGAGACATGACTCCACTCATTCCAGGTGGATCTTGATTAGTTTACTGGAAGGCAAAGTAGTTTCCTCTTACTTTATAAGAGGAAACATACTGGAGAGAGAGCCAAAATGACAGAACCTACAGAAGCTTCAGAACAGCTGCTTCAGATAACAAAGACATGGATGTTTAGAGATGCCTGGAGCTCAGCAGAAGTCGCCATGAGATGTTAAACAAGTCAGAACCTGGAGACAGCCAAGGGAAGCCAAGAGATGAAAGCCAGGCCTGGAGAAGCAAAGTAAGGAATTCCCATAGGAACAAGGCTGAAGGCAATAGAGCCCAGGGGCAAGGAACAAGCAGATGCCAGCCACATGACTACCGAGCTGACAGAGGTGTCCCTGACCCATCAGACTTTCTTGAGTGAAGGTAAGCTATTGCTGGTGCCTTAATTTGGACATTTTCATTTCCTTAGAACTGTAAATCTGTAACTTATTAAATTTCCCTTTTTAAAAGCCATTCTGTTTCTGGTATATTGCATTCTGGAAGCTAGCAAACTAGCACAGATTTTGGCACCTGAGGAGTGGGTGCTGCTGTGGTTTGCAGATACCAAACATGTGGGAACAGCTTTTTAAATAGATAAGGGGAAGAATCTGGAGGAGTTGTGAGAAGCCTGATAGAGAAGGCCTAGAATGCTTTGAAGAGACTATTGGTAGAAACGTGGACTCTAAAGATACTTCTGACCAGACTCTAGACAGAAATGAGGTACGTGCTATTGCAGACTGGAAGGAAGGCGATCCTTGTTAAAACAGCAGATAATATGGCAAAATTCACTAGTGGCTTTGGCTGGAAGGCAGATTTCAAAAGCTATAAACATGGATATTTAGCAGAAGAGATCTCCAAATTAAATGTAGAAAGTGCAGCCTGGTTTCACCTCACAACTCACAGCGAAATGCGACAGGAAAGAGATAAGCTGAGAACTGAACTATTGGGTACAAAGATACCAGAAGTTAACGCTCTGGAGAATTCTGGGCTTCCTGTAAGGGAGACCCCAGAGAATTGTGCCCCATATGAGGACTTGACCAAATGTGAAACCAGTCAGCCATTTCAGAGAAAGCCAGGATTGGACAAGGAGTTATTCGGGAAGGCTTTGTGGAAACTCCTTATGTTTGATAGGCATGATCCAAAGCTACTGCACAGAAAGCCGACGAGAGTGTTGTAGGACCTGTATAAACAGAGCTGCTGCCAGTCTGACCTGGGGGATTCAGGGACACATTGGAGGAAAGATAACTTTAGAGGCAAAACCACAGAGGCTGAGGTCTGAAGTCAAGAAGCCTAGGGCCAGGAGAGTGGACCCACCCAAGCCCATGGAAAGGGTTGGACTACCGCCTTCTAAAGTCCCCAAGATAAATGATTCTCAGACTTTGAAATCTAATGGACTTTGCTCTGTGGGTTTTCAAAACTGTATGTGTCCAGTGACCCTGTGTTCTTTCCTCCCTATGGAAATACAAATATGCATCCTATGACTGTTCCTCCTTTGTTTGTTGGCAGCAAATACGTTGTTCTGCGTTTTTATAGGTTCAAAGCCAGAGGACAATTTTGCCTTAGAATAGACTATGCTTGTAACTAATTTTGAGATTTTATACTGGTTTTAACCTTGTATTGTATTTGTAATGTTACTGAAAAGGTTTAAGGTTTTCTGATATTGTTATGGAATAAATGTGTTTTGCATTTGGAAAGAGCATGTTTTTTGGGGGGTCCAAAGGGTGGAATGTGCTGGTCTGAATCTATGGTGGACCCCAGAAAAGAAATGTCCTTTAATCCTTATTCAATATTGCTGGGTGGGAGCATTTTGATTGTTCCCATGTGGATGTGACCCACCCAGTTGTGGGTGGTAACTTTTAATCAGATGACTTCCACGGAGGTCTGTCTCCACCCACTGAAGGTGGAGTTGCTTACTAGGATCCTTTTAAAAGAGGAAACATTTTGGAGAGAGTCCTTTTTTGTAGAGCCACGAGAAAGCCAGCAGATGTCACCATGTTCACCATGTGCCCTTACAACTGAGAGAGAAACACTGAACATTATCAGCCTTCTTGAACCAAGGTTTCTTTCCCTGGATGTCTTAAATTGGACATTTCTATAGACTTGTTTTAATTGGGACATATTCTCAGCCTTACAACTGTAACTTGTAACTTATTAAATTCCCCCTTTTAAAAGTCATTCCATTTATGGTATATTGCATTCTGGCAGCTAGCAAACTAGAACACATACCAATCAAAATTCCAACAACCTACCTTGAAGACTTGGAAAGCTAGTTATCAAATTTATTTGGAAGGGAAAGGGACCTTGAAAAGCTAAAAACATCCTTAAAAAAACAGCAAAATGGGAGGACTAACACTTTTCGACTTTAAAGCTTATTAAAAAGCCACAGTGGTTAAAACAGCATGGTTCTAGCACAAAGATAGAAATATTGATGAATGGAATAGAATCAAGAGTGAAGAAATAGACCACCAAAACTATGGTCAATTGATAATTGACAAGACTCCCAAATTCCTGAACTGTGAAAGAATCGTATTTTCAATAAATGGGCAAGGGAGGATTGGATATCAGAGCCAAAAGAATGAAAGAGGAACCTTACCTTATACCCTACACAAAAATTAATTCAAGATGAATCAAAGACCTAAATATAAAAGACAGCACCATAAAACTTCTAGAAGGGCGGTGGGCCACGGTGGCTCAGTGGTCAAGTTCTCACCTGCAGAGCCGGAGACCCGGGTTCGATTTCCAGTGCCTGCCCATGCAAAAAAACTTCTAGAAGAAAATATAAGAAAACATCTTAAAGACTTAGTAATAAGACATAGTTTCTTAAACTTTACACCTAAAACACAAGCAACAAAATAAAAAATAGATACATGGGAACTCCTCAAAATCAAAAGCTTCTGTGCCTCAAAGGACTTTGTCAAAAAGGTGAAGAGCCAGCTAACTAAAACAGAGAAAATATTTGGAAACCATATATTGGACAAAGGTTTGATATCCTGTGTACATAAATTATACAACTCAACCAAAAATTATAAAAATTGGCAAAGGATATGAATAGACATTTTTCCAAAGAGCTAATACAAGTGGCTAAAAAGTACATGAAGAGATGCTCATTTTTACTAGCTATGAGGGAAATGCAAATCAAGGAGACAGTGAGATACCTCACACCTATATATGCTACTAAACAAACAGGCAACTACAAATGGTGGAGAGGATGTAGAGAACTTGGGACACTTATTCAATGCTGGTGGGAATGTAGAATGGCATAGCTGCTGTGGAAGACAGTTTGAAAGTTCCTCAGAAAACAACATTGAGTTGCCCTATAACCCAACAATACCAATACTGGGTATATACCCAGAAGAATTAAAAGCAGTGACACAAATAGACATTTGCACACTGATGTTCACAGTGGCACTATTTACAATTGCCAAAAGATGGAAACAACCCAAGTGCCCATCAACAGATGAGTGGATAAACAAAATGTGGTATACACATTCAATGTAATATTATGCAGCAGTAAGATGAAATGAGAGTTCTTGATGATGGCAGCATAGTAACGTGTGGAATTTAGTCATCATCCAGATCAGCTAGTAAACAGCAGGAACTGTATGGCACAACTACTGGGGGGAACATTAGTGACCAGACACATATCGTACATCACTCTGGCATGGGGAGAAGGGCCAAGATCTCACACAGAACTGTAGGTCTCCCAAGCTGTGGAGACTGACACCTCCCCCCCGCCCCACCCAGGCAAGGCAGGCTGGTTCCCCAAGGGAAAATGAAAGAGACTTTACTAGTAGTAGGAGGAAGTTAGCTAAACCAAGCTCCAATGGCAGACTTAATTAACAAATTCTGATTACTGAAAACAGGCCCCAAGAACAGATAAATCTGGAGTAAACACTTAAAGTAACTAGGAGTTTTCTTCCGAGCAGAGAGGGAACAGGGATGACTGAAAAAAAAAAAAGAAAATCCAGAGACTTTTTGAGTTGGACACCACAAAATACTGGAAAAGGGCTGGTCATCAGGAAATGGGGGCACACAGAGCCTGGAAACACAAAGAGCCACATACCAACTCCAGATCTTGTTCGGCAAAGCCGGAGAGTGGAGTTTGAGCTTTGAAAAGGCTTTTTTTCAACTTCTTAACAGCTTATTAGATATAGCTGCACTCTCAGGCTCCAGCACTGCCCCAGGTAAGGGCGTAATTAATGCATATCTGAGAGACAAAGTAAACAGTCACGTGGTCTATTCCCTAAAGGGTATATCTTTCCGAGGAAAAGGGGGGTAGGGTCCAGCTCAAACGGAGGCCCTCTTTCAGGAAATTCAGGCCCCAGGGGCTGGAAAACAAAAATAATGTTTTCATTACTTCTACTCAGCCTGGGTGGGAAGCCTGCTAGTAAGAAGCTGTGGGCAGAGAAGTACCACATGCTGGGCAGGATAGGAAAAGCACAGAGTCTAGAGGCCAGTCTCTCCAAAAACATCAACCAGTTCCATTCACCTATCTCATATCATCAACAACCCCTTTCCAACATGAAAAAGTTAGAATGGGCATAGCCCAAATAACCATAAAGACTGGAAGAAAGATCAAAGGAGAAGGAAAAATTATAATAAAGAAGTTAGGATTTAACAAATGAGTAGGACTACTGAATCACTACATTGATTTTTTTTTCAATGTAGTGCTCCAGTGTCTCAGAGCATCTAGAAGGAAAAACCTGAAATTATAGAACTGTAACCCATACCAATATCGAAATCTGCTCAATAATTACTTGCTAAAATTGAGGGTGCATGAGTGGTTCAGTGGTACAATGCTCATCTTATATGCAGGAGACCTGGGTTCGATTCCTGGTCCATGTCAACCCCAAAAAATAAAAAATAAAATGTATCGCTTTTTTGTATATGTTATATCTTTAAAAAAAAAAAGTTTAAAAAATGAGAAAACAAGCCATAAACTGGAAGAAAATCCTTGCAAAGCATATAGTTGATGGATTTATATCCAAAATATTACTTTAAAAACTCTCAAAATTCCACAAATGCGCACAATAAAAACATGGGCAAAACCTTGAATAGACAGACAGTTCATGAAAGAAGGCACATAGATAACAAAACAAAAAAAGACACCACATATTCAAACCCTTAATATTGCTAGACATTAGAAAAAATAAATTAAAAACAAAGTAAAGACACCACATATTCAAACCCTTAACATTGCTAGACATTAGAAAAAATAAATTAAAAACAAAGTAAGATACAACCAAAAAAAACATTAGAAAGACAGACCATACCAAGTGCTGGCAAGGATATGAAGGAATTAGAACTCTTACACACTGATGGTGGCAATGTAAAATGGTAGTTTCAAATAACTTGGCAGTTTTTAAAAGAGTTAAACATATGCCTACCATATGATCCAGACATTCTACTCCTAGGTACCTACTCAAAATAAGGCAAAGCCTATATCCATACAAAGACTTAAAATATAAAAGTGCATAGCAGCTATATTTGTAGTAGACAGTAATTAGATAAATAAAGTCCATTAACAGGTGAATGGATAAGCAAACTGTAGTACATCCAAATAACAGAATACTACTCAGCAATAAAAAGGAATGAACTACTCCTACGTAAACTAACATGGCTGAATTGCCAAAAAATATTGAGTGAAAAAACCCAGACCAAAAAAAAAAAAAAGGTGCATATTGTATGACTCCATTAATTAAAAATTCTAGAGCGTTTTTTTTTTTCAGGGGAGAAGATGGCGGTTTAGTAAGACGTGCGGGTCTTAGTTCCTCCTCCAGAAGAGCTACTAGGGGAGTAGCAACGATACAGAACAGCTCCCGGAGCCACGACAGAAATCAAAAAGACAGCATACCCCATTCTGGAACGGCTGACTGGCTGGGAGAACCCACTCCGGTGAGATCGCTGAGGGGCACGGGCTTTCCAGGGCCGGGGCGGCAAGCGGCCGGAGTCCCTCCCTTCCTTCTTCCCGGGCCAGCTGGGAGAACTGGACAGGCGGTCCCCTCAAGCCACGGCAGCTGGTGCCCATCCCACGCGCGGCCCCCCGGACCAACAGGGAGAATTGGATCGGAGATCCCCAGGCCATGGAGAACGGTGACCGGGGTCCCTTCCAAACATGTGGCTTCCCGGTCTGACTGGGAACGGTGCACTCTCCCGGGTTGTGGCGGCTGGCACCCTCCCGCCACGCTTGGCGCCCTGGGCTGGCTAGGAGATTCAGACGGGCGCTCTCCCGGGCTGCAGAGGCCGGCGACCCTCCCCGCATTTGGATCCCCAGGCTGGCTGGCACTCTTCCAAGCCGCTTCGGCTGGCGAACCTCTCCCACGGCGAGAGTTTTCCAAAGTTAAAGGACCCACAGCACCTTTTCCTGGTGGAACCCGCAGTCAAACGAGTGCCACGAGTACCACCTACTGGGCAGGATAAGAAAAAAAGAACCCAGAGATTTCACAGAAAAATCTTTCAACCTGTTGGGTTCAACACCCAGGGAAATCTGACTAAATGCCCAGACACCAGCAGAAGATAATGGATCACGCTCAGAAAATTGAAAATATGGCCCAGTCAAAGGAAAAAACCAATAGTTCAAATGAGATACAGGAGCTGAGACAACTAATGCTGAATATACGAACAGAAATGGAAAACCTCTTCAAAAACCAAATCGATAAATTGAGGGAGGACATGAAGACATGGGCTGAACAAAAAGAAGAAATAGAAAATCTGAAAAAACAAATCACAGAACTTATGGAAGTGAAGGATAAAGTAGAAAAGAGGGAAAAAACAATGGACACCTACAATGATAGATTTAAAGAGACAGAAGATAGATTTAGTGATTTGGAGAATGGAACATCTGAATTCCAAAAAGAAACAGAAACTATAGGGAAAAGAATGGAAAAATTTGAACAGGGGATCAGGGAACTGAAGGACAATATGAAGTGCACAAATATACGTGCTGTGGGTGTCCCAGAAGGAGAAGAGAAGGGAAAAGGAGGAGAAAAACTAATGGAAGAAATTATCACTGAAAATTTCCCAACTCTTATGAAAGACCTAAAATTACAGATCCAAAAAGTGCAGCGCACCCCAAAGAGAATAGACCCAAATAGGCGTTCTCCAAGACACTTACTAGTTAGAATGTCAGAGGTCAAAGAGAAAGAGAGGATCTTGAGAGCAGCAAAAGAAAAACAATCCATCACATACGAGGGAAATCCAATAAGACTATGTGTAGATTTCTCAGCAGAAACCATGGAGGCAAGAAGACAGTGGGATGATATATTTAAATTACTAAAAGAGAAAAACTGCCAACCAAGACTTCTATATCCAGCAAAATTGCCCTTCAAAAATGAGGGAGAAATTAAAACATTCTCAGACAAAAAGTCACTGAGAGAATTTGTGACCAAGAGACCAGCTCTGCAAGAAATACTAAAGGGAGCACTAGAGACAGATATGAAAAGACAGAAGAGAGAGGTGTGGAGAAGAGTGTAGAAAGAAGGAAAATTAGATATGACATATAAAATACAAAAGGCAAAATGGTAGAGAAAAGTACTACCCAAACAGTAATAACACTAAATGTTAATGGACTGAACTCTCCAATCAAAAGACATAGACTGGCAGAATGGATTAAAAAACAGGATCCTTCTATATGCTGTCTACAGGAAACACATCTTAGACCCAAAGATAAACATAGGTTGAAAGTAAAAGGTTGTGAAAAGATATTTCATGCAAATAACAACCAGAAAAGAGCAGGAGTAGCTATACTAATATTCAACAAATTAGACTTCAAATGTAAAACAGTTAAAAGAGACAAGGACACTATCTACTAATAAAAGGAACAATTAAACAAGAAGACATAACAATCAAATATTTATGCACCGAACTGGAATGCCCCTAAATACGTGAGGAATACACTGCAAACACAAAATAGACACATATACCATAATAGTTGGAGACTTCAATTCCCCACTCTCATCAATGGACACAACATCTAGACAGAGGAACAATAAAGAAATAGAGAATCTGAATATTACTATAAATGAGCTAGACTTAACAGACATTTATAGGACATTACATTCCACAACAGTAGGATACACCTTTGCTCAAGTGCTCATGGATCATTCTCAAAGACAGACCATATGCTGGGTCACAAAGCAAGTCTTAACAAATTTAAAAAGATTGAAATCATACACTACACTTTCTCGGATCATAAAGGAGTGCAGTTGGAAATCAATAATAGGCGGAGTGCCAGAAAATTCACAAATACGTGGAGGCTCAACAACACACTCTTAAACAACGAGTGGGTCAAAGAAGAAATTGCATGAGAAATTAGTAAATACCTCGAGGCGAATGAAAACGAAAACACAACATATCTAAACTTATGGGATGCAGCAAAGACAGTGCTAAGAGGTAAATTTATTGCCCTAAATGCCTATATCAGAAAAGAAGAAAAGGCAAAAATGCAGGAATTAACTGTTCACTTGGAAGAACTGGAGAAAGAACAGCAAACTAATCCCAAAGCAAGCAAAAGGAAAGAAATAACAAAGATTAGAGCACAAATAAATGAAATTGAAAACATGAAAACAATAGAGAAAATCAATAAGACCAGAAGTTGGTTCTATGAGAAAATCAATAAGATTGATGGGCCCTTAGCAAGACTGACAAAAAGAAGAAGAGAGAGGATGCAAATAAATAAGATCAGAAATGGAAGAGGAGACATAACTACTGACCTCACAGAAATAAAGGAGGTAATAACAGGATACTATGAACAACTTTACGCTAATAAATACATTAATTTAGATGAAATGGACGGGTTCCTGGAAAGACATGAACAACCAACTTTGACTCAAGAAGAAATAGATGACCTCAACAAACCAATCACAAGTAAAGAAATTGAATTAGTCATTCAAAAGCTTCCTAAAAAGAAAAGTCCAGGACCAGATGGCTTCACATCTGAATTCTATCAAACATTCCAGAAAGAATTAGTACCAACTCTCCTCAAACTCTTCAAAAAAATGGAAGTGGAGGGAAAGCTACCTAATTCATTCTACGAAGCCAACATCACCCTCATACCAAAACCAGGCAAAGATATTACAAAAAAAGAAAACTACAGACCAATCTCTCTAACGAATATAGATGCAAAAATCCTCAATAAAATTCTAGCAAATCGTATCTAACAACACATTAAAAGAATTATACATCATGACCAAGTAGGATTCATCCCAGGTATGCAAGGATGGTTCAACATAAGAAAATCAATTAATGTAATACACCATATCAACAAATCAAAACAGAAAAATCACATGATCATCTCAATTGATGCAGGGAAGGCATTTGACAAGATTCAACATCCTTTCCTGTTCAAAACACTTCAAAAGATAGGAATACAAGGGAACTTCCTTAAAATGATAGAGGGAATATATGAAAAACCCACAGCTAATATCATCCTCAATGGGGAAAAATTGAAAACTTTCCCCCTAAGATCAGGAACAAGACAAGGATGTCCATTATCACCACTATTATTCAACATCGTGTTGGAGGTTCTAGCCAGAGCAATTAGACAAGAAAAAGAAATACAAGGCATCAAAATTGGAAAGGAAGAAGTAAAACTATCACTGTTTGCAGACGATATGATACTATACGTCGAAAACCCGGAAAAATCCACAACAAAACTACTAGAGCTAATAAATGAGTACAGCAAAGTAGCAGGTTACAAGATCAACATTCAAAAATCTGTAGCATTTCTATACACTAGTAATGAACAAGCTGAGGGGGAAATTAAGAAACGAATCCCATTTACAACTGCAACTAAAAGAATAAAATACCTAGGAATAAATTTAACTAAAGAGACAAAAAACCTATATAAAGAAAACTACAAAACACTGCTAAAAGAAATCACAGAAGACCTAAACAGATGGAAGGGCATACCGTGTTCATGGATTGGAAGACTAAATATAGTTAAGATGTCAATCCTACCTAAATTGATCTACAGATTCAATGCAATACCAATCAAAATCCCAACAACTTATTTTTCAGAAATAGAAAAACCAATAAGCAAATTTATCTGGAAGGGCAGGGTACCCCAAATTGCTAAAAACATCTTGAGGAAAAAAAACGAAGCTGGAGGTCTCACGCTGCCGGACTTTAAGGCATATTATGAAGCCACAGTGGTCAAAACAGCATGGTATTGGCATAAAGTTAGATATATCGACCAATGGAATCGAATAGAGTGCTCAGATATAGACCCTCTCATCTATGGACATTTGATCTTTGATAAGGCAGTCAAGCCAACTCACCTGGGACAGAACAGTCTCTTCAATAAATAGTGCCTAGAGAACTGGATATCCATATGCAAAAGAATGAAAGAAGACCCATATCTCACACCCTACACAAAAGCTAACTCAAAATGGATCAAAGATCTAAACATTAGGTCTAAGACCATAAAACAGTTAGAGGAAAATGTAGGGAGATATCTTATGAATCTTACAATTGGAGGCAGTTTTATGGACCTTAAACCTAAAGCAAGAGCACTGAAGAAGGAAATAAATAAATAAATGGGAGCTCCTCAAAATTAAACACTTGTGCATCAAAGAACTTCATCAAGAAAGTAGAAAGACAGCCTACACAATGGGAGACAATATTTGGAAATGACATATCAGATAAAGGTCTAGTATCTAGAATTTATAAAGAGATTGTCCAACTCAACAACAAAAAGACAGCCAACCCAATTACAAAATGGGAAAAAGACTTGAACAGACACCTCTCAGAAGAGGAAATACAAATGGCCAAAAGGCACATGAAGAGATGCTCAATGTCCCTGGCCATTAGAGAAATGCAAATCAAAACCACAATGAGCTATCATCTCACACCCACCAGAATGGCCATTATCAACAAAACAGAAAATGACAAGTGCTGGAGAGGATGCGGAGAAAGAGGCACACTTATCCACTGTTGGTAGGAATGTCAAATGGTGCAACCACTGTGGAAGGCAGTTTGGCGGTTCCTCAAAAAGCTGAATATAGAATTGTCATACGACCCAGCAATACCATTGCTAGGTATCTACTCAAAGGACTTAAGGGCAAAGACACAAATGGACATTTGCACACCAATGTTTATAGCAGCGTTATTTACAACTTCAAAGAGATGGAAACAGCCAAAATATCCATCAATAGACGAGTGGCTAAACAAACTGTGGTATATACATACGATGGAATATTATGCAGCTTTAAGACAGAATAAACTTATGAAGCATGTAATAACATGGATGGACCTAGAGAACATTATGCTGAGTGAGTCTAGCCAAAAAGTAAAGGACAAATACTGTATGGTCCCACTGATGTGAACTGACATTCGAGAATAAACTTGGAATATGTCATTGGTAACAGATTCCAGCAGGAGTTAGAAACAGGGTAAAATAATGGGTAATTGGAGTTGAAGGGATACAGACTGTGCAACAGGACTAGATACAAAAACTCAAAAATGGACAGCACAATAATACCTAATTGTAAAGTAATCATGTTAAAACACTGAATGAAGCTGCATCTGAGCTATAGGTTTTTTTTTTGTCTGTTTGTTTGTCTTTTTTTTTTCTTTTTCCTTTCCTTTTTTTTTACTATTATTATTATTTTTATTTTTTTCTCTATATTAACATTCTATATCTTTTTCTGTTGTTTTGCTAGTTCTTTTCCTAAATCGATGCAAATGTAGTAAGAAATGATGATCATGCATCTATGTGATGATGTTAAGAATTACTGATTGCATATGTAGAATGGAATGATTTCTAAATGTTGGGTTAATTTCTTTTTTTTTCTTTAATTAATAAAAAAAAAAAATGCATTAGCCTAGGGCGGGCCATGGGGCCTCAGTGGCAGAGTTCTTGCCTGCCATGCTGGAAACCCGGGTTCAATTCCCCATGCCTGCCCATGCAAAAAAAAAAAAGCATTACACCCAGCTAACTTGAACTTGAATAAACTAGTAATCTGTAGGTATAAAAAAAAAAAAAAAAAAAATTCTAGGCAATGCAAACTACTCCACAGTGACAGAAAGTAGAAAAGATGGGGAGAAGTGAAGAAAGAGAGGAGTTACCAAGGGGTATAAGAAAATTTTGGGGGTGACAGACAATTCATTACATTTTAGTATATGAAGGAAAATATAGCAGAAATAAATTACTTTTAAGGTTTCCTGACATCTAATGCATCAGATATTAGACCTTCCTTTAGAAATGGCCAAATTTTACTTTAAATGTTACAAAATATCCCCAATCTATTTCTCCATGGTATTTCTACAGTAGGGTATTGTGCTAGTTTTAAAGTGTGTGTACCCCAGAAAAGTCATGTTCTTTAATCCTGATTCAATATTCTTGGGTAGGAACTTTTTGATTAAGTTGTTTCCATGGGGATGTGACACACCCAATTGTGAGTGGTACCTTTTGATTAGGTGGTTTCCATTAAGATGTGTGTCTACCCATTCAAGGTGGGGTGGCCACCTTGAGTCCTTTAAGAGGAAACCATTTTGGAAAAAGCTTCAGAGCCCACACAGTCAGACTTTTGGAGATGCAAAAGGAAAACGCTCCTAGGGAAGCCTTATGAAATGAAGAGAAAGCTATCAGACATTGAGATGTGCCTTCCCAGCTGAGAGAGGTATCCTCAAGCCAAAGACCCCATCAGATACCAGCCACATGCCTTCTCAGCTGATAGAGGTATTCTGGATGGCAGAGCCAACAGGAGACCCAGACATTTGGAGACGCAGAAAGTAAATGCCCCCAGAGAAGCTGTTTGAAACCAGAAGCCAAAGACCCCAGCAGATGCCAGTCACATACCTTACCAGCTTACACAGGTGTTCTGGACCCATCAATTTTTCTTGAATAAAGTATCTTTCTATGGAGGCCCTAGTTTGGACAATTTTTATGGTGTTAGAACTGTAAACCTGCAACTTAATAAATCCCCTTTATAAGAGGCATTCAATTTCTGGCATGTTGTATTCTAGAAGCTTTAGCAAACCAAAACATTTTTCATAGATTATTAATCTATTCAAGTATTGTAAGCAAAAATAAGAGTAAAATCTTATTTTTATCCAATATCTACCCATTAAGAGAACCCAAATTTTTGCAACATATGTACTCATATCTGGAAGAATCATTTAATCGTAAGTGATTTTCCAATAATAAAATTACTATAATTAAGGATAAACATAATTTAGCATTCAGAAGTCAATGACAGTTAACAAGGGTGAAAAAATATGTCACCCACATTAATAAAACCTGCTAGAAAACAATCACAACCCTCCTTTTGTTACAATCTTTATTTATAGCTGGGTTTGTTTGTTTTTTCTTTTTTTTTTCCCTCAAAACAATGAGTAAACCATATGCTACTGAATAAGGAAATATTTTTCTTGAAGCAGAAAACTGTAGAATACTAGAGTTAAATGTAATGAGCTTTGAGATACATCTGAAAGTGACAAAAAAAAAATTGCCAAAAATAAGTCTTCTAAATCCTTACAGCAATGCTGTGAACAAAATAGGTAATAAATATTATTGGTGCTAAAAGATCCAGGCATCTTATTCAAGGTCAGGCAAGTAACCAGTAGGCAAATGCACTTGAGGGAAAAAAATAGCAAGAGCTTCCAACCATAACTTTTCTCTTCTCCACTGTGGTGGCTACTCGGATGGCAAATGCCCTGGAGGTACAGAGGCACAGCACAAAGGCAAATCACACAATATCCCACTCTCCTGTCCAACTCCCAGTATTTTTATACATGCAAAATCATGTCTAAAATGAGCACCCAGGTATGTAAAGGGTCAGACTAAACAGGGCAACGCTATCTTGTCATGCCTAAAGTGTCTGGATAAAGGGGAAATGAGGGAACAAGAGAGTCCTTGCATGATGCAAATATATAAAAAGCTTAAGGTTCCTTTTTATGACTCTGACCAGATGAACTGCCCCTTCTGCCTTTGTAAGAGCATGAAGCACAGAGCTTGACACATAATAGGTGTTCAAAATGCTGCTTTAATCCTCCCTGCACTCCCAATCCAAGGTACCTAGTTGCTGGCTGGTGGAAACTAGACCACCTGGAGGTCCCACAGTTTGGAGAAAGCTCTGGAATGAATGCTGAGCAATAAATTCTGAAGGAACTCCAAAGTTTCCTGCATACTTTAGTGACCCACAAGGTACAAAACCAGAAAAGAAATGTAGTTACATTCTAAGAGAGTGAGGAAAAATCTGGAAGGAAAATTAAAGTCCTAAAAAAAAAAGAAGAAAATGCAGGTGAATATGTAATAAGTAGGGGCTAGAAATAATAATAATGACATAAATACTTCAAATTAATATTTTGTAAAGAGCAACCACATGACAAAAATATTCAAATAAATCTTTAAGCCTTCCTTGGCCTTGGAAGTCACAAGACTTTTCTAAAAGGCTAAAAGAAGGAATGCACTAGTGAGAGAATGAGAGGGTAAAAAAAAAAAAAACACTTCCAGGTGGCTCTCATTTTCAAACAACTATTCCTCTCCCTTAATTGTTTCAAGTCACACTAACAGCTGAACAGTAATGAACATCTTTAGAACTATAACTCTCATTTTCCTACTAGAGTTTTCTTTCCTTATCTTCCTTTGAAGTCTGGGACTGAGTAATCAACAGCAACTGACTATTGTGTTACATGATATTGTGTAAAATAATATGGTATGGTAAAGTTTTTCCCTTCAGTAATCCTGTGCTAATGAAAAAAGTATAATTACTTTAATGATGTACTTAGAAAAAGGATTATCTGCAAGAGAAAATCACAAGGGTAATGCTAAATAAAAGGTGTCTCAATTTGTTACTAACAGTGACTTTTCCACACAGCCCAAACACATTAATTTTCCTAAAAACAATCTCCAAAGGTTGTTTTAAATCAGCAAAGATGTAACATACGAGAGTGCCAGTCTGGTTTTCCTATTATGAAAAACAAATTTAACAGTGATAAAAAAAAGGCAATCAAGATGTGAATACAAAAGTGATGTTATAATTTATTCATCATATCAACAAAGATTTACTGAGCACCTACTATATATACCAGGAACTGGGTATAGATCAGTGAACAAATCAGACATTATCTCTACCCTCAAGGGCAAGAGAAAGACATAAAACAATTAAATACTATATACTCATAAATTGTGGTAAATATTAAAAAAAAAAAAGATGTTTGAGCTATGAGGGAGAAAATAAAAGAGACCTAATTTACATAAGGATGAGGCTGATCTGATTAGAGAAGGCTTTTCTATGACAAGGTATTTGAACTAGCATACAAAGATGAGAAGTTATGGTCCTAACCAACTGTATGAGGAATAGCCCTCACGCACATCTGCTGGAGAGACAGTTAATGTAGCTAGTGAGAAAGGTAGGTGGAGGTCAGGGACCACATCATGCAGGGATTGTAGGCATGCTAAGGATTTTATATTTTCTCCAAAGAATCTATGTGTTTCTTCATTTTTAAACAGCAAGTGATTTCTTTTTTTAATTTTTTCAGACTACTGGTGGGAAGACAGACTGGCAAACAGAATAAGCAGGGAGACCACTGCAGTAAAAAGAGATTATGGTGGCCTGGTCTAGGATGATAGCATAGTGGAGACTGAAAATCAGATAGGTTTGAAAAAGATTTCACAGAAAAAAAGGACAGGACTTTGTAAAGAACTAGTTGGGTGGGAATGGTAGAGGAGAGAACTGAGGAAAATTCCCCATCTGAGCTACTGGTCTGATGGATAAGACAAAGAAGAATAGAGGGAGAACAGTTTGCAAGAGTTGGTGATCAAGAGCTCAGTTCTGGAGAAGTCTGAGATGTTGTCATTTATTGGGTTAGATGTGCCAGGCACTATATTAGATGTTCCACTTATCACAACATCCCTTGTAGGAATAACATTTTACAGAAAGCAAACTGAAGATCAGAGAGGTTGAAGTAGCATGGCCAAGCTTGTTCAGCTAGGAAGTGACAAAGTTTCACTTGCCACCCAAGTCTGGCTGGTTGACTGTGCGGTAAACATTCTTTCCACTATACAGAGTACTTGAAAATTCTCTTTTCACCTTGAGTTTTGAAATCTGTTTAGAATTGGAGGACACAACCATCTATAGAGAGTAAATAGGTGATACATTCTTTTTAAAATCCAAATCCTCAGATTTATACTGCATAATATTTTCCAGTCCCACTCCCACTCCCATCCTTTCTTACCTGCAAAGAGTTTTGCTATGTTTTGAACACTAGCAAGATATCTAGGGTCTTAATGTTTTATAATAAACGAGCAAAGATATTATACTAGGAGCTAATATATAATGAAAAGAGCAACAACATCCAGCAGCAGGTATTTTTACTCCCACATTATTATATACAAATCAGCATAAGAAAGATCAATTAATGAGTAAGAAACCCTGCAGAACTAATCACTTCTCAAAATGACCAAAGCATTCAGATAAAAAATTAATGTACCCAGTACATAAGTCTACAAAAGCTGAACGTTTTCATATTAAAAAAAAAAACATTAAAAATAATGTTCTAAAACTGATCATGTGATATATGCACTACTATATGATAATTTTGCCAACCACTGATTGTGTACTCTGGATGGTTTGTATGGTGTGTGAATATATCTCAAAAAAACCATATTAAAGAAAAAAATACATACCAAAAATAAGATATAACTGTATATTTAAAATCTACAATTCCAAAATATCTCAACCAATGTCAAAGTTCAGTAAACATTTACTCTAAAAAACAACTTAAATTCTCTTTTTTTGTAACTGCTTTTCCCTGCAGCACACCGACACTTCTGCAAACTCAATGCCTTTCCTATATGTACAGTCCCGTGATTTGCTCCCTTCCTGTATCCTTAATGTTCCCTTTAGCTATCGAATCCCAGAAATAAAGCTTGATCAGTTAATGTAGAAAGAACGCAATATATTACTGTCAACTGTGTCTATTTCTGAAAGTACCATCGTGAGTCGTAAAAGCAGAGAAAATGTGGAAGGGGGTGATTTTTGAAAGGTTTTATCAATCTCTAACACAAACTGCTTTTTGCTATGTCTGATGCTTCAATAGGATAATCACTGAATTATGTTCTGTCTCCTTAAAGTGGAGTATGATCCTATGGTTTGGGGAGAGTTCCCCAAGGAGACTAAATTAAAAGCACCATTAATAAATATGCCCCTTCCCCCGAAACTTAAATCTCACACTTACCAAAATGATAGGTGCTGTGTCCTGCACCCTGATTCTTGTATCCACCCTGCACCTCTTTCTCTACAGAGAACTAGGTGTCATTCACTACTACTTCACCCACATAAAGGGAAGGACGCTGAAAACAGTAAGCAAGCCTCCTGTTTTCTGGAACCTCAAAACAGGATAGCAACTTCTGGCAACCCAAAGATGCAGGGCTTTATTTAATAAAAAAAAAAAAGAAAAGAAGAAGAAGAAAAAAAGAGGTTTACTACCAGAAGAAGCAGTTACTCCAAATAACAGAAAGGCAGAAATCTATACATATTTTAAAGATGCTTCTTGGGGACAAAACATATCTAATGAAGAACTGCTGAGCCACATTCTACTGAAAAATCCATAAATGTTCGTCCTCGCTGTTTTCAGGCTGACGGAATTATTTCTTTAATGCAGTGCTTTGATGGATTGATAGGGCTAATCTGACAGGTCTAAATCATCTATAAAAACGTGTCCTGCATCCATTTCCCCCCGAAATCCCTAAAGATACCGGGCAATATTGACCGCAATTTTATCATATGCTTGCACTGTTCAAAATGTCATTCGATGCTGGTAAAGTGGTTTAGCAACACCAATGCGACTCTCAGATGCTAAAATAACAGCGTAACTCGGTTTAACACCCAGCGCTGCACAAGGACCTATATTCAAAGCTCACTCCCTTTAAAGTTGAATTCTAACAGGCTTTCTGCGATTTACCCCCACCCCCACCCCAAAGTTTCTAGTGTGCAAAAAAGAATTACTTTGAAGTAACCTCTTCTGGACGCCTCTCCTCACAGGGATTGGTGGCGAGGCGGAATATGGACGGGGGATGGTTAATCGTTCAAACGAAACTTAAAAACCTATAAGCCAATCATTTTTTTCAGAGGTGAAAATAAACGTTCAACTAACCGCCACCCGGGGCGTCCGACAGTCATTTGGAGAAAAAAAAAAAAATTAAGAAGCCAGAGAATTTCCCTTTCCAACAAAAGTGGCCTCTAAACTCTCCTCCCAAGGACACCGGCAGGAAAAAGAAAAGCCACGAACAAGGTCGGGAAGAAAAAGAAAAGCAACGAGCAAGCTCACACTTTAAATCAGAGGCAAAGGAGAACGCGCAAAGGGTAACAAAACAGGGAAAAGGTGAACGGGAAGGAAATGGGGAACCCGCGGAGGGAGCGGGGTGGGGGGCAGAACCGAAGAAACTGAAGGTACAGAGTGAGGAATGAGGGGGCGGGGGAAAAGGGAGCCTAGAGGCTCCGAGTAGGGAGGGGTCCCAGACGCTGCCCAGAAATCGCCGCTGCCGAGTAAAGTTAATACTTACTCAGTTTCGCAACTGCGCCGCCCCCACAGGCCGCCCGGCGAGGCCGGCCGCGGGACGCTGGGGACGCGGCGGTGCCCGGAGCCCGGCGGCCGCCCAGCGCCTGCCCAGCGCCGCGCAGCCCCGCGCGTCTCCCGGCCGAGTCTGCCGTCCCAGCGCTCCCCAGGCCGCGCACCCGGCACAGGCGGGAGGCCCCGTTTCCTCGGCGCGCCCTCTCCGCTCACCTTCCCGCCGGGCTAGGTGAGTGCGGACGCCCCTGGCGGGGTCTCCGGAGTGCGCGAGCGCGCGGGCAGGAAAAAAGCCGCGGCGGGAGCCACCCCAAAACCGCCGCTACCTTAAGCGGGCGGGCGAGACTCAGCGGGGCGCTGAGGGCTTGCGGGGCGCTGTGAGGAACGCTGCGCGGAAGGCTGGTCAAGCGCGGCAGCGGCAGAGTTGGCGACCGGCTCGCTCCCGCGGCTGGTGCCTTTGGGCTGGGGGCCGGGCCGTGCGGCCGTGCGGCTCCGCCCCTCCACCGGGCTGCGCGGCTGGGCGCGCGAGAAGAACCGCGCGGGTGCGCCCCCCTCGGCCGGGCGCTCGGGTTACAGCCACCGCGCCGCGGCTCCCCCGCCCGCGCCTCGCCCGCGCTGCTGCGCCAGGAGGGACATTGTAACGGAACTGGGACGCCAGCGCTGCATTGTGGGAGCTATTAAAGCGGCGGAGAGAGCGGCCGGGCCGCTCGGCCCACCCGGCCCACCCGGCCCACCCGGCTCCAACCAGCCGTGGGCCCTCTGTCTAGCACCGCACTCTTGGCCAGTCGGCCTGCGGCCCACGTCCGCATCGCTACGGCCAGAAATGGTGAAGAAAACCAATGCCTGACACTCACTGGAGTAAAATCTTCCATAGTCCGGGATGCGACTTGTAAAACTGCTCTCCACGGTCACCCGGGAAATTAGTAAGCTTTTACCACAGACACAAATTGAGAAAAAACAAACAAACAAAAAACCTTCCATCCCCCCAGGCTTGGATTTGAATTGCTTTTCATCTGGAGTGGCTGTGATTCAGCGTCCCCCTTCTCACAGCAGGCAGTGACAGAGGCAGGAGAGGAAAAAACACTGCGGATGAATCAGACGTGAGTAACAAAAGTTTAGAAAGACCTGGGCTCAGATTCAGAAGAACTCTCTTTTTTTTCTCTCTCTCATCCACCTTTAAAAATAGTCAAGGAAAAAAACCAGTGTTTTCATCTAGAAATACAGATACGTCGTTTTTACTATTGCGCTATTACTTCTATTACATGCGGTTAACTGCAGCCACTGAACAAAATTCAGTCTTTGGTCCAGGCTTGTGCCCACGCATATCCACAACTCAGCCCAGAAGTTAATTTGGAATGGGGTGAAGATAATGGAAAAGATGCAAGAAAGCTTCTTAATTATAAATGCCCCCCTTCAGTTCTACAGGACTCACTTTTCTCATAAATACAAGAATATTAAATTTGAAGCACAACTGTTACAGCTTACCTTACTCAGGGCTTGATTTGTTTTGTTGTGTTTCTGCCCTTTTATTTTCCGACCTTTCACAGCTCATTAGTTCCCCTACCTTGGAGATGGGTTGACTAGAGAAATGGTAAGATTCAAATTTGGCTAGTCAACATTTGGAGGATTTGGGGATGAGGCGTTCTCTGTAATCCGAAGGCAAAACCTAAGGAAATGTTATTTAAGGGCTACTTTGTAAGGCATAGATCCTCTCTTAGCCTTACTAGAATGTTCTCAAAGGTGTTGTCTAGCCTTAATGTTAGTGTTTCCTGATCTCTCATTCCCTTGTTAGCCTTTCACAGTGTATCATCCCTCCCCTAAACAACATCAGTCACTGCCTAATTGCTAAATCTAATGGAAAAATTTAATCCCCATCTTGTGCCCTTTTTGGTATTTGCCAGTATTAATCACTCCTTCTTCCTTAGAGCTTTCCCCTATTCTTTTTTCTGTGACATTCCTCTTTTGTAGAGATGTTTAAACAGGGTGATAGCAGGAATGTGGCTATCGTTAAATCAGATTCAGGAATTTACGAAGTAGCTGAATTAGCTACGTAGTTATCTAGTTACTATAAGTAATTACTCCTATAATAAAAATACAACAAATTGCCTCTAATTAACAGTAATCTAGTTACATGTCACCCAAGGATCAGGACCTCGATTTTATCACTCATCCAGGGGTGAACAAGTTGACTGACTCATGACAGCCAACTCTCACATGACCAGCATTTAAATCAGGATTAAACCTACTATGATTGAATAATCATGTCCATAATTTAGGAAAAAATCCTTTTCAGGATCCAGGTACCTACCTGGTGAGGTATTCTGACATCCACACTACAGTGTACCTCACTGGTAGCTGCCAAAGTCAGTGAATATGCTGCCCCATCCAGTGCTAGATAACCCCAGAAAAAGTTGTTCCCCCTCTCAGCTACATTTGGTTAATGCATTCTTCAAAGTAAAGTACAATTTGTTTTAAGCTTTCTTCGCTATAATCACATCCCTGTTAAGCTTTCCTGAGATCACAGCAAATGTCCTTGACTGGATTTGTAAACAACATTTATTTCTGGTTTTTAATTATATTCCCAGAAGTAACTTATCTTCACTTGGTGAGTATTCCTTCACTTCAAACCCTGTAATATAGTCAGATTTGATTGTTAAGAAAACAATTTAGGATGGATTCAGAGAAGAGGAGAATCCAGAGAGAGACTTAGAAGGAGAGCAATAAAAATGAACAGGGGAGAACAGAACCAGGAGATGTTTTAGAAAGTATATATTAGTTTCCTATTGCTGCTGTAACAAATTAGCAAAAATATAGTGACTTTAGACAACACTAGCATTTTTTTTTAAACAATCTGGAGGTCAGAAGTCTAAAATCAAGCCATCAGTAGGCCAATGTACCTTCTAGAGCCTCTAGGGCTTGCTGTCTTAGTTTTCCAGGACTCCTAAATTAAAATACAACAGATTGGTTGGCTTAAACAACAGAAATGTATTGGGTCATGACGTGGAAGCTAGAAGTCAGAAATCAAGTTATTAGGTCCTACCTTCTCTGCATCTGTAGCATTCTGGTAGTAATTTCTTAGAAATCAGTCTGTGCAGTCTGCTTTTCTCCTGTTTTATGTAGCTTCTGAACTGTGCTGGTTTGAAAGGATGTATGTCCCCTAGAAAAGCCATGTTTTAATCCTTAATCCCATTTCGTAAAGGCAGGCATTTCTTCTAATCCCTATTCAGCATTGAATGTTTGGAGCTGTAATTAGATCATCTCCTTGGAGATGTGATTTAATCAAGAGTGGTTGTTAAACTGGATTAGGTGATGACATGCCTCCACCCATTTGGGTGGGTCTTGATTAGTTTCTGAAGTCTTATAAAAGAGGAAACATTTTGGAGAATGAGAGATTCAGAGAGAGCAGAGCAGAACGACATAGCCACAAGAAGCAGAGTCCACCAGCCAGCAACCTTTGGAGATGAAGAAGGAAAATGCCTCTCGGGGAGCTTCATGAAACAGGAAGCCAGAAGAAGCTAGCAGATGATGCCGTGTTTGCCATGTGCCCTTCCAGGTGAGAGAGGAACCCTGACCATGTTCATGATGTGCCGTTCCAGACAAGAGAGAAACTCTGCGTTTGCCTTGTGCCCTTCCACTTGAGAGAGAAACCCTGAACTTCATCAGCCTTCTTGAACCAAGGTATCTTTCCCTGGATGCCTTAGATTGGACATTTCCATAGATTTGTTTTAGTTGGGACATTTTCTCAGCTTTAGAACTGTAAACTAGCAACTCATTAAATTCCCCCTTTTAAAAGCCATTCCATTTCTGGCAGCAAGCAAGCTAGAATATGAACCATGTCCCAATGTCCATTGTTTGTAAGGACTCCCATCATACAAGACTAAGGCCCATCCTCTTTCAGTTGGTCTGATCTTAATAGGATCTTCAAAGATCCCATTTACAAGTGAGTTCACACCCACAGACAGGTCCAGGGATTACGACTTGAAGTCTTTATGAGAGATGTGATTTGATCTGTCACACTTGCCTTTTCCAGCTTCTAGAGGCTGCCCAAATTCCTTGGTACGTGGCCTCTTCCTCCATTAATGCCAGCAGCCAAACATCTTCAAAGCTCTTTCTCTATATCTGACTTCTGCTTCCATCATCACAACACCTCTGACCATCTGGCCTCCCTCTTATATATAAGGACTCTTAGATTACATTGGGCCCTCCCAGGTAATCCAGAATAATATCCTCATCTCTAATCACATTTGCAAAGTCCTTATTGCCGCATAAATTAACATATTCACAGTTTCTGGGGATTAGGATATGGACATCTGTGCCAGTTTGAGAGGATTATAAACCCTAGAAAAGCCATGTTTTAGTCCTGATCCATCTTGTGGAAACAGCCGTTCTTTTAATCCCTATTCAGACCTATAGGTTGGGAGTTTGATCAGATTATCACCACAGAGATGTGAGTTGCCCAGTTGTGGGTTTTAACTTTGATTAGAGGGAGATGTGACTCTACCCATTCCAGGTGGGTTTTGATTAGTTTCCTGGGACCCTGTAAAAGAAACATTTTGAAGAGAGCCACAGCAGAGCCAGGAGAAGCAGAGAGCCCACACAGCCAGAGACCTTTGGAGATGAAAAAGGAATACGCTGCTGAAGGTACTTCATGAAACAAGAAGCCTGGAAAGAAAGTTAGCAGATGTCGCCATGTTCGCCATGTGCCCTTCCAGTTGAGAGAAAAATCCTGAACGTCATCGACCTTCTTGAACTTATTTCCTGGATGCCTTAGATTAGACATTTCTATATCCTTGCTTTATTGGGACATTTTCTTGGCTTTAGAACTGTAAAACTAGCAACTCATTAAATTCCCCTTTTAAAAAAAATCATTCCATTTCTGTTATATTGCATTCTGGAAGCTAGCAAACTAGAACAGCATCTTTGGGGGCCGTTTTGCATCCTGCTACAGAGTAGAGTGTAGGAATAAATGTGGCTGGTATGAAAGACAGAGGAGGAGTCTATACTGGTTTCTAAGTTTTTGCGGTTAGAGTTGACCATTAAAAAATGACATCTTAAACTCAGGGGAAAGGGAAAAGGCTTGTGAAGGCTTGTACTGTCATATGAATAAGGCTTCACACTACAGGGAAGATGAGATTGCTTACTCAGAGTATGCAAGTTAATACTCAAATCATGAAATCCTGGGGGGCACTGACCAGATAAGTAGTTGGACTCTGGAAAAAGTATCTTGAAAGCCATGGAAGGAAGGAGTTTCAAGAAGGGAACAATTGATGGCCTCATGGCACATGGAAAGAAAAAGGGCTTCTGAGACAGATAGTCCTGGGTTTTACTTGACCTGCCTGCACCTCTTAGGGTTATTACAGTGATAAACAAGACAATGACTATGTACATCAAGCTTCCAGTACAGTGTATTGCTCAGGGAATAATGCCTGTTGTTTTATTGCAGAGAGGCCAAGTAAAACATGGTTTGATTTCATTGGAGGGGGAAAGAGATGTACTCAAGATCACAGTTAGAGGGACATCTCTTTCTCTGTCATAGGCAAGGAGAAAAGGAATTTATATAGATACATTTCTCACCATATATATTATAAACTGATTGAGTTGAATCTAGCTACTTGCGGAAGGAGATAAGTATTTTCGTTGCTTGTCAAATCATCACTGGGATAACCAATATAAGGTTGCTCAGTCAGTGACTTAGATAAGCCTTTATCTATCTAGTGATCCATATAACTGCAACCCCAAGTGTTAATATTCCAAAATTAAAAAAAAAAACATGGTTTACATCTACAGTTCCTGGAGATAAATCCCTTTCACTGGAAGTCCCTGTCAGGTTTTTTTATGATAGCCAGTGGTGTCATATTGCCAAGTCTGAGAATTGTCTAACTAGACTGGCATTTCCCAAGCTGGTCCATCAGGAAACGACATTGTGTAAAATAGGACACTGGGATCCATACTCAGATGAGGCCCTTGGGATTCAGTTGCAGCCAGAGTTTAGACTAGTCAAGAATCTTGTCTCCAGAGAGTGATCATCATTAGGTCAAAATTCATTAAGGGCAAAGTTTTGGGAAATTCCTTCATGAGGAAATCCCAGGGGTCCATAGAAACCAAAATTTTGACATGACAAATAGATATGTGTTGCTGGCAAGAATACATTATGGACTTAATATAGCTTGTAATAGTGCTTATTATTTGGCTTCTGATGAGCTGTTTCTGCTCCTCCCCCTACTTCTTACCCACTCTGTGTTTCATCCTAATAAACTACTTGCAACTCCCTAATCTCTCAAACAGGTGACATTCTTGGTACTGTTAGCATATTGCCCTGAAATAGCATAGCCCTTGCCGTGCTCTCCCAGCCTCATTCCTGTCCCTTTCTTAAAGCCAGGGACTATATTGTATTCATCGCTATATCCTCATGCCTAACACAGGAACTGCCTTTGACTGAAACAGTTAACAGTAGTTGAAATCACAGTTAAATGAATGAATGAATAAATGGCAATATAAATGGAATAAACAAATGTCTATCATTCACCTGTTACATCTATCTTTGATCTTCTCCCTCCTAACTTAAAAACAGCTGAGATATCCATTATTTTTCCTTCAAATAATAAGCATCATTTGAGTAGGTACCATGACAGTGTGCTAGGGTTCTGGGATTACAGAATGAATATGATATAATCTCAACTTTTCAAGAGTTGGCATTCCAGATAAGGAAGCGTAAACTAGAAAAGAAAATGAGGCAGATAATGCCGGTTGTCTTTCCATTCCTTTTCTCCCCTTCTTTCTCAGTAATAGAAACCTGGGGTTGTGCCTAACTGAAGAAATTTGATTTCACATCCTTCCTTGCAGATAGGGGTGGTTAAGTATAGGCCAGTAGTATGTGGATGGTATTTGATGTTTGAACTTCCAAGAAAAGTCTTTATTTGTGTGTTGTGGTAGAGTGACAGGGCTGACTCACCTTGGAAGTTCCTGCCTGGAACTTGGATGTGATAGCTGAAGCTACAGCAGCAATTTTGTGACATCAAGGCAACCTTGAAGTCAAAAGTCATACTCTCAGAAGATAGAGCAGAAAGATGAAAGGAGCCATTATACAAACCCTAACTGGGTGGTGCTGTGATGGCTCAGCAAGCAGAATTCTCACCTGCCATGCTAGAGACCGGGTTCAGTTCTGGAGCCTGCCCATACAAAAAAAAAATGAAGAAGAACCCTAGCTGCCTACCTTTGAATTTCTTTCATGTGAAAGGAAAATAAGAGTTCTGTTAATGATAGCCAAACACAACTGCCAACTGATAAACAAAAAATATAATATGGTGATATAAGAGGCCTAAAAGAGATAAATATAAAGTTCTATGAGTGCACAATTAAGGAAAGGCTGAGTTTTGCTTGGGAAAAAGGAAACTGAGGAATGCTTCCCAGTGAAGGCGACATCTGGCCTAGAGTTTAAAACATGAACAGCTGTTTGCTAGGCTGGAAAAGAGGAACATTTCAGATGAAGGTATAACAATGATATTCCAGAACATTTTTTGCACATAGTGAAACTGGCATATCTTGTTAGACTTAAATGGGGGAAAACAAAAACAAACAAATTTTTTAAAAAAAAGCTTTTTATTAGTCAATGATGTAATATTAGCATGAAAATCATGGAAACCCTTAAGAGTTAATAGCAGGAAGAATTTGAAGTACTGACTAAGGGAACTGTTACAATAGTAATATTTGTCTTCATATAATTGTCTTCCTATTTCTGATAAGAAAATACAATGATGTATTTCCCCTTATATGATTCTATTTATTCTAATGTTTAATCATGTTCTAGATTTTTATAAATGGGTTCTCTTAGAGTTCTTTAGCTTATCCCACCAATCCTTCATTTAGTTTGATGTTACTGAAAAGATTGGAGGAAAAAGAAGTAAGATATGGTATCTCCTTTCCTCTTCAGTATGTATGTGTTAAGTAAATATGATATTCTTATTACTAAGTTAAAATCTTGTGCATATACTGAAACACTGTAGAGATCTATAAATATTGTGATTTGTTTGACCAGTATTAAAAAGACTTTTTAGAAACAACCAACAGTTCTCAGATCCATAGAAACTTTTAATTTAATGAAAGTTTTTTTCTTCTTAAGAAAAAATAAAATGTTTTATTACCAAATCAAAAGCATCCACTTAAAAGTCCCTCCAGTAATCTGATGGGGGCTGGTGGTGATCAATAATATTTTGTTAAACAATGAAGTACAGTATGGAAAGAAAGAAAAGTGTAAACTATGAATGAAAACTACAGCAAGTTATACTAAAACAATACATCCAAATATATTCAGAAATAGAATTTCAGTTAAGACTGGGTCCTTATTTGAGAGGATAACTCCATGAAAATTATGTCATAGTTCTTTTTCGTGTGTGTGTGTGTGTGTGTGTGTGTGTGTGTGTGTGTGTGTGTATGCTGGTAGGGGTTACATTTCATTATTTCCCCATGTGCGAATCCCCTTATTACAGCACCATTTGTTGAATTTTTGCTTCTTTGTTTTTGTTGGCTTGTTTGTTTTGGTGGGGGAGTACATGGGCCAGGAATTGGGCCGGGAATTGAACCAGGGTCTCCGCATGGCAAGCAAGAATTCTACTACTGAACTGTTCTTGCACCCCCACAAGTCACAGTTCTTTTATTGCAGTCTACAAGAGGAGGTTGGTGCTGTAAATGTTTAAACGCAGATAAATCTATTGAAGGAAAACGGTGAGTAAGGTACCAGTTTTGCAAATACATGCATTAAAATCTGGTCTGTCTGGCATTCTTTCAACCTAAATGGTACTTACTAATCTCCCTACACTTCTTCAATATTATAATTGAGGTTTTTAATGATGATCCTGATGTGATTTCTGATTCATAGCAGAAAGATTAAATTATGTTCTGATTGGCCTTCATGTATTTAATTATATTTTTATTAAATGTACGCTGGAAATCTGATCTGTTTTATAACACTGCTAGATTAACCAGAGTCTCCTTATCAGGGACCCAGCCATCCTCAATAGCAGAGTTTACAGTTCACAGAAAGAAGGCAGCCAACAAATGAGAAAAATTCTAAGATATTCTAAGATATTGTCACAGAAAGAATAATTATTACAGAATAATTTAGTCATTTACCCACATTTTTAAGAATTATGACAAATGTGTTGGTTAATAATAAATGCTACATTGCTAATTATATTAATAAGTATAATAATTTTTCATATTCTGTAGTAAGAAAAATTACCTTAAAATATGAATGTCTTCATTTCTGATTTGATAAAAAGTGATTTGTTACTGTCAGCAAGAGAGCAGATATTAGAAATAGGCTCGAGTACACTATAAATTGCATTGGGTTGTGTAGCCAAGTTTGGTTTGAGGGTTCTGTCAAGTTGCTTCTCATCTCACCCTTGGTCTCCCTAGAGATAGATATGACTACTCTGTGGCAATAAAGAGTATAAAAGGCCTCTTAATTGTTCTATATTATTTATGTACTCTGCAGAATAAATGTGCCTTAAGTCAAGTAACATGGAAGTGGAACCTGAAAACAAGGGATTCTTGAGCAAGTGATTTATAGAGGGAGTGGTTTCAGGAAAAGGAGTTTCCTGAGAAAGGAATTAGGGAGGAATCTTAGGGTAGGGGGAATAAAGCTAGACAAGGATGTAGTCTCAGCTGGAGACCAGTTTAGCCAGATCCAGTTGAGAACTCTGGAGCAGCAAATGCACCACACAGATGGTGCCCTTGAGGCAAAGGGGCTGGCCTTTTGTACCAGTCAGGTATTGGCTGTGGGTTGGTGGTATCCCCTAGGCAAGGCAGCTTCTGTTCCCCCAAATATAAGGGCAGTTCTCCCAGAGGAGGCAGAGGTGGTCATCAGCTAATGCTCACAGCTGCTCAGGGTGTGTGTACCAGCCCCAGAATGGAATCTGGGCAGGGCACCAACAGAATCCCTTCATGAGGAAACACTGTCATATATGGGTTAGAGCTCCCATTCCAACCCTTAATAATTCCGTAACAACTGAAGCGTACCACTAAAAGTACTGCAAAGGCCAAATATATATATCATGTTTCTAAAGGAAACTGTTCAAAGTACAATTAGGAATGCTAGGAACATATCATTGCTTCTAGCAGTGGGCTTGCAGACTCCCTCTTCCCTTACCTCCTCTTGTGCCAAACAGTGGCAGCCGATGGTGTCTTCTGGGACTGAGGCAAAGGTAGTTGGCAGGGAATGATCTGAGGGTGTTAGGAAAATTTAGAGTAGACCCAGAGAGTCTGAGTTAGGGCAAAGGAACCCTTGGGTTAAGGTCTAAGGAGTCATAAGGGCTAGGTCCTGTTATTTATATCTGAGGACCACTTGCCAGCCCACTCATTTCTTTTCTTCCACTGGTCTTAGAAACGTATTGCCTTACTATCTTTCCTTACATTCATCAGCAAATACCCTTTGCTCCCGTCAGGATTCCTATCTTCCTCGGCCTTCTTTGGAGCCATAGTTCTCATTCTTCAGACAGCTTTTCTGCCACTTTTTATATTACAAACATTCAGCTTCTATGATATTTTTATTAATAGTGTGGCAATTAAATATGATGGCCAGGTGGTAAGGGAGTAGAGTAAAACTCCTTCCTATGCTATTCTTTAAAATTTAGTTCCATAAGCTAAACCCAGCATAGGTGCTTCTGGTAGATCTTTGGGGGAAAAAAGGCCATGGTGCTGATTCATCTGCCTTTCAGGGGAGCACACAGAGGCTGCTGTGTGCAGGGTGAAGGCTCAGAGGCCCAGTGTGGGAGTGAAGGAGGTGAACAGACTGCTTCAGAGGTGGTACTGAAGTGGGGACAAAGCTGTAAGTGATTACCTCCAGCAACCTCAGGGATGTTTCTTCTCCCTTCCTTGGCCTTTCATCCTCCTCAGACCTTCCTCTGCGGATTCCATGTTAGACTGATGGAAGGTAAGTCAACAACTGAGAATGGGTGGGTCAGTGTAGGTGTGGCAAGATCCTGGCTACTGTAAGCCCTGATGACAGGGGAAAATATCCTAATTTTTTTTAATCTAGGGAAAGAGAAGTTAACTGATACTGTACTCAAATGAGAAGGAGGTAGAGGAGTGGTTCTGGCAATGCAGCCCACATGGGCACCATGTGGCACAGTGGAAAACAGGTGAACTGGTTAAAACAATGATGGTGTCATTGTCTTCTTCCTGCCACCTATAAGGAAAGACCCTTCCCTTCCTGCTATTGCCCTTTAACCTCTGTGGAGAGCACAACTTTCCCAACTCACATGGACAGTGAGGCAACTGTTAATAAGAGAACTCCAAGGCCCTTTTCGCAGAGAGATTTGAAACTTACCAAGATAGATCCACATTCGAGTCCTGGCTCTGCTTCTTTCTACATGGATGACCATGGGCAAGTGAATTAAGTTCTCTTGACTGAGTTTTATCTGCAAAAAATAAGGGGATGAGAAGATAGCATCAGTAGCTTAACAGAGGGCTGTTCTGAAGATTAAATGGAATAATGTGTGTAAATTATTCAGTACAGTGCATGGAACATTAATATTATTATATTTATCTTATCACCTAAGACAGCTTTTCTGCCATTTTTTATATTACAAACATAGACTCTTAGGTGAGAAGATACTTTCATAAAACCTAATAATTATAATTTTCTATTTCACCAAACTGCTTATGCCGCACTAGGTGCTGTTCTTTGTGCTTCTCATATATTAACTTTTTAAATCCTCATGACAGTCCTATGAGTTGGGTATTATTATTATACCCACTTTACAGATTAGGAAACCAAGGCATTAAGAGATTAAGGAACTTTCCCAAGATTCCTTGGGAAATCCACTAGAATTGGGATTCAAATCCAGGAAGTCTGGCTTCAAACTCATTGCTGCAATATGTAAAGAGTGAGACAAGAATCAGAAGTTCCTGAGAGAATGAAGAGTATTATGGGCACAGGTGGTTCAAGGTGAACAAATCAGGATGGAATCTGTAATTTGAGAGTTGGGTTAGGCAGGTTCTTTTCATCTTGTGCCCAAAGTGTCCTGGGTATGAAGGAGTTGGGATTAGGAGTGGGGCAGGTCCAGCAGCATCAAATCTTCATCATGGACTGTTCACCCAACAAATGGATTAACTTTCTATTCTAGAATGATTGCTTGATTTAATGGGTAAATAAATTTAAAAAAATAACCCATGAGTGACTATGATTAACATAACTATATGCATTTTGAAAGACATTCCTGGTCTTTCGTGCCTTTAACAGGTGAGGGACCATCCTAGAAAATGACCCAGGCTGTACTCTAAGAGAAATGCACATACTGAGAATGAAGTGAGTGGCGGCCCTGGAGATTCAGAAAGCAAGTCATTGGGCTGAACAGTTTTGTCAGTAGTTAAAAGCAGGAAAGCTCTGATAAAAGTGACCCTCTACAATAGCCATATTTGCAAGGGAATCTAAGAAACCAAAGTCCCTAGAATCCGTTCATTTCTTCCACATTGCCAACCCAACCCACTGCCAACTTTAATACTCAGTATAGCTGCATGTAGGGAAGAAATAGGTGCAATTCCATACTGAAGTCATCTCCCTTCTGTAGCAGTGCCATTCCATCAGAATTACCTGAAAGCTTTGGAGATAACAGAAAAGAGAAAGTCAGCTTCTCTCATCTCTTCCTTCCTGCACTATCTATTTTCACCCTCCCTAACCTGACTGAGCACAGCCTGTGTTAGCCAGCCACAAAACCGATTTTCAACAGTGGCTTGTTTCTTTTCTTTAAATTATCTTCCACCTTATTGTGAATCAAAAAGAACAGATCTTTATCCAACTAGTTAAGAATTTTCATCATTACTTATCTCAGTTAGTGTGAGTTCTTCCACTTTTATTAGCTTTGTGACCTTGGGTATGCTCTTCACTTTCCTGGATCTCTTTCAGAGGGACAGATGATTTGACCATAGCGTGTCCCCTTTGCACCCCAGCATTGATTGGTGGATCTGGCTGGCCAATGGGAGTCCCCTTCCCTCTTCTACTACTCCCTCTGTGTCCCCTGCAAGACTGTTTATTCCACGAGGGCTACATTTTCGGGGGGGGGGGGGGATACATTGTTTCTATAGCAATAGCTTATGAAATTACCTCAAATGTCATTTTTAGTTCTAACATTCAATATGAATCATAAATTAGAATAATTGGGAGCCCTGGAAGAGAAGAGGCATGTCAGAATAGGCTTGCTCTAACTTCTAATAATGACCCAAGAGCAGATCAAAATTCAAGTAAAAAAAAAAACAAACAATAAAATTGTTAGAGAAGATTCTAAGATAAATTTGCACTAGGAACATAGTCTTCAGTAAGCAGAATTCTCTTTTATATTTTATACTTTATTCTATGAGTTCACTCCTAGCATTCAATTTATATATCAATTTCTGAGCAATTGATTTCCAAAAAGTCACTATCCCGTGAGTTCTATAGTCACTAGAGCTCTATATCAAACAAATGGACAAAGTTGATATCATAAGAAAAAATAGCCTCATGCTACTTTTTTGCCCCTTGATACTCAAAACTGGGAAGGCCACACTCCAATAGAGGTCATGACAGCATGTCAAACTGAAGGAAAAACTGCACAATACGCCAGTGATTCTAGACGGAAGTCAATACTCAATTCAGCTCTGGGTAGTTTCAGAGAGTGAACCTAGAAAAGGAAGCTTTTTTCTTCTCCTGAGGGCAGAGATTTTTTTATTTTTTAGTCCTCATGTTTTAATTTCAACATCTGATACTCCCTAAGGAAGTATTAGTTAAAACAAAAACACTATTTATTAGAATCCAACTTTCAGAAATTAAATCAAAGTTGGAGAAGCATGGCAGTCTCCCTTCTCTTTTGTAATAAAAGAGCAATCATGATGATATTGAAGGGGTTTTACTAGATGAGAGATCTGGTCTCATCTGGCCATTTTATGCAAGTATAAATAAAGGATAGAAAGGAGTTATTACAAAAAAATTAATTTAAAAAAATGAGCAAGACAAGACAAAATATGGGAGCTAAAATTTGAGACCTTGATGATAAGACACCCAAGCCTGAATGCTGTGCAGATAAAGGAAATCAGTGGAAGATAAAGGCAGAAGCAGTCAAAGGCAGGTAATTTTAATGATTTTATTTCTGGTAGATAAGAGTTGGAAAGAAGTGGTGATTTGGAGAGGGAACTAATTTTGCACACAAATATTTTATTGTGAAAGCTCAAGACCCTCATTGGGATATATTTTAGAGATAGTACAGAATTAACATGAATGCGTACAATTCAAATTGCTAGAAAAGAGAGAAAATAGGCTTCAGATGACCCTCAGATTTTGTGGTACATGTGGAAATAATATTGGCAGAAGAGAAAGTGCATTGAGAGATAAAGTGGGTTTCGAAAAGATCTGAAAGTTCTGAATTATACTCCTTTTTGAGCATGGACAATATCTTGGAGTTCTTTTCTTTTCTTTCAAACTTACTCTCCCCTAAGAGGTGTTTGAGTGGTCTTGTTAGACCAATGAAAAGGAAATTGATATGTTTTTCAGACACCTGAGTCTGAGGAAGAACAGTTATTAAAAGGATAGATAGAATATTTGAGAATGAAAAGTAATTGAAGTCTTCTACTACTGTTTGTCACTTTTTATCCCTTCTTCATCCTCCTGGCTACCCTTACCCCACTCGTTCAGACAAGAGAACAGAGCACTGTAGGATACTCTAAGCAAGCTGTGAAGTGTGCAGCATGGGTATCTGTAGTGGTGATGGGGAGGCTGACTTTGGGTAACTAATTTAATCTGTTTGGGCCTCAGTTTCTGAATCTATAAAAAGAGATGCTAATAGTGAGTATTCACCAAATAGGGTACATTGAAAGATTAACTGCACCCCAGTTTGTGTTAGCTATTTTCCATAGTTTTGCTACTCAAACCAGAAGTTTCAGGTTAGATTCTTTTCCTTATACAGTATCTTGTGGCAGGACAAAGAGTAGAATGTGAGACCAGAAACCCAGCCTCTAAGCAGAAGTGGGGGAAAGAGGTGACTCGATGCCCTAATGATGATTCAGAGATGGGCACCAGCACCAGAGGTGGCCGTTAGCCCTCAAGTGCGTGAATATTAGACAGAAACATTTCCTTCACATACCTGTTTGCTTTTGTGTTTTTGGTTTTGGTTTTGGTCCATTCTGTCAATAAACATCCTCACTCAAAGATTATTACTGCAGATGAAAATACTGGTAAGCTAGTCTTAATATCATTTAAAAAATAAATCAGTGTTTTATTTGAAATCTGAGTCCAAGCTTGGCATTATTGCTGTGAATGAGAGTTCTGTGTGGCAGGGCAGGGGCTGAGCAAGAGAGTAGCATTTGAAGGGTTTCTTGGTGCTGACTGTGAATGCCTGTTTGTCACTTTGTTAAATCGGCAGAGGGTGGCCAGATTGTGTACGAAAACGTTCTTAAGAGTCACATGGCAGCCTTTCAGAAACTCTTTAGAGCTGGGTACAGAGTATCATTGGACTTGCCCTTGCCCCAAGCAACCTTGAAGAGGGAGAACCAGCACAGCTGTGAGATAGCCCTCAGGGCGGCATTGTATAGGCATGAAGCAGTATGCTCCATCCCCCTGTAATCGCGGACTGCCAATAAAGTTCTGTCTTGGCACAATTTAAGCCTTGAAAAGTTAGAATCACAGCCTCTTGAGCTGGAAGGGATCTTAGCGCTCATCTCATCCAATCCCTTCATTTTCTAGTTGAGTAATAAAATCCAAAGATTTGCTTAAGATAATGCAATTAATTAGAGTCAGAATAAAGAGTTGAGACAGAATACAAACAAAAAACATTTTTTTAAAAAAGCTTCTCTAAATGGTATTTTTATTAAACATCACACCGTTTTCTCTGTCTTGTCTTGTCAACTTTTATCTCTCTGCAAAATAATGAATGATGCAATAAGCTGGAAGAAAAGAAATTTGTGAGAGAAATTATGCCGACATATTTGGTATTATATTAATATTCTCTGAAACTACAAAAAGCGTTTGATTAAATAGTCTGTAGCCAATCTGAAAATTTATGTTTATTTTCAAAGGGTGCTTTCATTTTCAGAAGTTAAAGAAACCTTTGTTCCATGTTTGGGCTTTAGGGGCTGGGCCTTCAATACCCATGGTGATGGTTTATTGTTGGTGGTTCCACCATGAGACCAAGTACTGCTTTGAAAGCAATTTGAAAATTTCTGAGAAGCGCAAGTGTCATGTCTCTATTGTTATAGTACATGCAGTTGTCAAGCCAGGGAAATCGGTCTCCCTTGGTGAGTTCAGCAATCAGTAGGCTGTGAGCAGTCAACTCAGGCTCACAGAGGACAGCCCTCCACTGTATTTAAGATACAGGAATTATCCCTAGATCAAGCTTCTGAAAATTACCTTTTTACTCAAGATCAAGCATCTTCAGAAGGCAGGCTGTAAGCAGCAGGGTCATGATCAAGTTGAACCAAAATAGATGAGCTAGAAAGAAAAAAAAAAACCACAAATGTATACTGTAAAGATGCAAAGAGGCTAAGACTGGATGTATTCATTGGGCCCCTGTTAAGATTTATCTTTTTATTTCCCTTCAGACTAGTTTAAGAATCTTCTGACATGAAGAAGCTTCTGTTTACCATTTGATAAGTTTTTCTTCTTCTTTTTTTTTTTAATTTTCAACCATGAACTGACCTTGTGCCAATTAAAGAAAAATGAAATAGAGGTTAGTCATGCCCTGAGTTCCCCTCAACCAATGGGCTTTCTCTCCTGTGGCAACTGGCATACTGCCTTTCCCAACAAGAGACCCTCATTGCAGACAATAATCAAATTCTTGGTGGTTGAACTTGGGGAAAATGCAATCCCAAGTTGTTCTTTTCCATCTCCCTAAGAGAGGATGCATATGTCAGACTTTGTCCTTTTCTCCCAGTTTGTTTTGTCTTTCTGTTTCTCTCTCTATATATACTCATGTAGTCATGGAGGTGTTTACACATGAAATGTTTTCTTTCTCCCTTTCTGTCTTCAAATGCTTTCCTGGTTAATCTATAAAATATACTGCGCTTCATTATTTCTTTTTCTCCCTCCCATTTTTGTCCTAAAATTTACCTTTACTTCATGGTTGGTAAACATAAGGACATTGCTGGTGATAAACCTTGGAGAGGAAAAAGCAGAGTCACACACTTTAGTGCGTATTCAAACTAAAGAACCACTGCCAAGATACTTTTCGAAGTTTCACTTTGATTCTTCATTAAAGGCTTCATTCCCCACTCCCCCACCCACCATATCCTTCTCTAATTAAACTTAGTTTTCTAAATAAAGGTATATTTTTAAAATTATTTCTAATTCAGTGTTCTTCCATTGAGGATGTTAGTACAGTATTGTCTTCCACTACTTTTCATTGCAGATTTGCTTCATTAGGTAAATTCGACCTTTTCAAATAATTTTGGAAACTGGCCATTTTAGAGTAGCATATTTTTGAGAAAATAAATTCTCAGCTCTTAGAACATTTTTTAAGTTGGCTATTTCCTATGTGCTGGATAACCAAAATCTTTTTGATATAGTGATGTGAAATCAAAGAAGCCTACCTTGGTTTTTACCTTGTTGAATATTTTTATAGTAGAAAAAAATAACTTATTTCTTATATTTTATTGTGTTTGTATAATAGTCTAGAGACATTGTGATGTATATTATTGATAATTTGTAATTCACAATCAGAGTTAATGGTGGAGAGTGCTGCCAACCACAGTATATATTTTTCTCCTCTTCCTGGGCATATGGAGAGACTATCCAGTCTCCCTTGTAGCTAGGTGTGGCTGTGTGACTGGATACTGGCCAATGGAATAGGAGTACAAGTGATTACAGAAACTTCTGCCTCACCTGCTTAACAGGAAATCCCTCTCCTAGGACTTCCTCATTTTCCCCAGTCAGAAATAGCAACAGCCAGAGCAACACAGAAGCCACATGGTCATGGCAGAGCCTCTGCCAGCCTAGATCTCCAAGTGACTGAGTGGGCCAGAGCTGCCCACCAAGCCAGAGCACTTGTCTCAGACTGTTTACCTGGGAGACAAATAAACGTTGTTGCTCTTTGAGCCACTGAATTTTGGGGCTCTCTTACAGTAGCTTAGCCTACTCTATAATACTACTATTACAAACATTATTTTACAAGGTGTCTTGTTGTAAGGTCTTTTCCCCTTGATATTCTGAATAATTAACCTATAAAAGCAAAAAGTAATTTTCTTCAGAAACACAACTCTAGACATTTTCAACTGTTTTCTTTTGCTAGTGAATTTCTCTATTAAGAGAAATTTATATGGCTAATTTAATCTTCTATTCAAACAGAAAAATATGCTTACCAAAACCAGACATATTTTTCAAAGAGTTGTTTTTTGAAAGGGGAAATCTGTTCCGACCTTGTTAATGTCTACTAAAGGCAAATAATAAGAGCACCTACCTCAGAAGTACATTTCTTGTATATATTATCCTGTGATAATCCCATTTTAATTAGTGCCAAATTCTGCTTATAGTCAGATGCACCCTGAAGAAACAAGCCCTTATTCTAGATATCTTCTAGGGTCTCTCTTCAATACAAGAAAGAAGCATAAGGAAAGGTTAACATCGTTGATTTTTTTTTTTAAGTATAAATTGACACAAGAGTAGAATCATATCCACCTATTCATGGCTTTTTTTTTTCCATATCCACAATTGATGTCATATCTGACTGTTTCTTACGAATGGCTGAATTGTTTTATTAGTATTTAGTTTGTTTGTCTTTTTCCTAAGGCAAAATAACATGTATAATTTAGGTTTTTTTCAGTTTTTTCAGCAGAATAGAGATTAACAAAGCAATATAAAAAATACAAAAGTTAAAATACATAGTGCTAAATAGTTCCATGCCTAAGAAACAGACAGGTAGACTTTGAACAAAGGGTGAATTCATGTTTCAAATTTCCTAAAATTGTAGAGGTAGGAAAGGGGTTTACAAAATGATCTGTGGTCCTATTGGCCTCATAAAGACTAAATGGATATTACCGGATTCTTAGTAGGGCACAGAATTCTGAGCTCTGAGGAAATAGATCTAAGAAGATAAAATAAGCCTTAGCTATGGGAAAGTAATCCATTCTCTCCTGACACATCTGGCACAAAAGCAAATGCTTTAAAGAATTTCAATATAATATGAGCTATAACTCTCTCTGCAACTGACAAAATTACTGTGGTAGTTGCTACCTAGATCTTTACATATATGAACATTCCCACTCCAACTTCAAAGTTGTATCTATGGAACTTTGCTTTGTACCCTAGTAAACATAGTTTCCCCCATTCCACTGGCTTCTGGCTGCTCAACTAAGCTAAGGAGGAGCATCATAACCAAGTATTGACTTACCAGAGAACATGCTTAGAGGAGCATGAGGTGAGGGATGCAATATAATAAGGATCACAGATCTGAAAAGAACCTTGATAGATTTCCTATTTCTCTTGTGTTGAAAGATATAAAGCACATATTATAGGCAACTGACTACTGCATGGTATACCATCTAGAGTCCTGTTCTAAGAAGTTCAGAGAACTGAGTTCTAATTTTGGCTTTAACACTGCTTAACTCTACATCTTAGACAAATCCCAACCCAGGTCTCAGTTTCCTTATCTGGAAATCAGTATACTGTATTAATATTTGTTTCCCCTTTGCCTACTCTAGAGGAAATCTGTACATGTAGGAAATTACATAATACACTAAAACCCCTAAATGACATTCTAGTTAAAATAAAGAGAAAGTCTTAGGAAACAAAATCACTATGGGCGAGAGAGGAGTAAACAGCTGGGGAGCATGTAACTATGAGAATGCTTCTAGAACAGGGGTCAGCAATCTATGGCTTTGATGGCCAAATCCACCCTGCCACCTGTTTTTGGTGTGTGTGTTTTAGCTAATATTAATTGCCATGTTATCATGCTGCATTAAGAATAAATATCATTTGTAATTCATTATCTGTTTTTTAGCATATTTTCTTTTTTTCAAATATTTTTATTGAGATATCTTTATGCACCATGCAGTCCATCCAAAGTATGCAATCATTGCATATTATATAGTTGTGTATTCATCATCATGATCATTTTTAGGATATTTGTGTCATTTCTGGAAAAGAAATAAAAAGATAAAAGAAAAAAAACATAAATTCCATCCCCTTATCCCTCCCTCTCATTGACTACTAGTATTGTAATCTACCCAATTTTTAAAGCCCTTATCGTCCTCTATTATTTATTTATTTTGTCCTTATTTTTTTACTCATCTGCCCATACCCTGGCTAAAGGGAGCATCAGACACAAGATTTTCACAATCACATAGTCACATTGTAAAAGCTATATAGTTATACATTCGTCTAAAAGAATCAAGGCTAGATCAACATTTTCAGATACTCCCCTCTAGCCATAAGAGTAACCTCCAGGATAACTCTCAACTCTCTGCCACTGATACTTTATTTTTTCTCATTTCTCTCTTCCTCCTTTGGTCATGAAGACTTTCTCAATCCCATGATGCCAGTTCCCAGCTCAAGCCTGGGAGTCCTGTCCCACGTTGCCAGGGGAGATTTACGCCTCTTGGAGTCATGTCCCACATGTGTGTATGGGGGGGGGGGAGGGCAGTGAGTTCACCTGCCAAGTTGGCATAAAGAGAGTCTGCCACCTGTTTTTGCTGTTTTAGTACAGCAACAAGCTAAGTATAATTTTTACATTTAAAATTTTTCTTTTTTTTCCTTTTTCTGAATAATTTGCAGGTTTACAGAATAATCACGCATAAACTACAGAATTCTCACACACCACTCTACCAGCAATACCTTGCATTGATGTGGAACATTTGTTATAATTGATGAAAGCACATTTTTATAATTGTACTATTAATTAAAGTCCATGGTTTAACTTAGGGTTCACTAGTGTAATTCCATGGATTTTTTTAAATTTTGATTCTTTTACCATATATACAATCTACCATTTCCCCTTTTAATCATATGCAGATATATATTTCAGTGCTGTTAATTGTATTCACAGTGTTTCACTACCATCATCATCATCATCGTTTCCAACAGGAAACCTGTGCATTTTAAGACTTAATTTCCCATTCCCTGTCATCTCCCACCACCACCTTCACCCTCAGCCTGGCCCTGGTAAACTATATTCTAGATTCTGACTCTATGAATTTATTTATTCTGATTGTTTCAAATCAGTGAGATCATACAGTATTTGTCCTTTTGTGTCTGGCTTATTTTGCTCAACATTCTTCAAGGTTCATCCATATTGTCGCAGGTATCAGGACTTCATTCCTTTTCACAGCAGAATAATGTTGCATAGTATGCATATGCCACATTTTATTTATCCATTTACCAGTTGATGGACATTTTGGGTTGCTTCCATCTTTTGGCAATTGTGAATAGTGCCACAATGAACTTTGGAGTGTAAATATCTGTTTGAGTCCCTACTTTTATTTCTTTGGGGTATATACCTAGTAGTGGGATGCTGGGTCATATGTTATTCTATATATGCTTTCTGAGGAAGTGCCAAACTGTCTTCCACAGTGGCCACACCATTTTACATTGCCATCAGCAAAGAATGTGTGTTCCCATTTCTCCACAGTCTCTCTAGCACTTATTTTTTTTTCATATTTGAAAATAGCAACCATTTTAATGCATGTGAATTGGTATTGTGGTTTTGATTTACATTGCCTTGGTGACTAATAATGCTGTGCATCTTTACATGTGCTTTCTGGCCATTCCTCTATCTTCTTTGGAAAGATGTATATTCAAGTCTTTTGCCCATTTTTAAATTGAGTTGTTGGTCTTTTGTTAAGTTGAAGGATGCCTTTATATATACTCGATATTAATCCTTTATGAGTATGTGGTTTCTCCAATTATATAGGTTGTCATTTTACTTTCATGTTAAAGTATTTTGAAGAACAGAAGTTTTTGTTTTTGAAGAAGTCCATTTTATATTTTTTCTTTTGTTGCTTGTGCTCTGGGTGTAAAGTCTAAGAAACCATGCCTAACATAAAGTCTTAAAGATGCTTCCCTATGTTTTCTTCTAGGATTTTGATAGTTCTCCCTCTTATATTTAAATATTTGATATATTTTGAGTTGATTTTTATTTATAGTGTGAGATAGGGGTTCTCTTTATTTTTTCTGCAAATCAAGATCCAGTTTTCCTAGCACCATTTGTTCTTTCACAATTGAGCAGTCTTTGCCAACTTGTCAAAAGTTAGTAGGCCATAAATGAGAGGGTTGATTTCTGAGCTCTCAGTTCTACTCCATTGGTCTGTCTGTCTGTCCCTGTGCCAGTACCATGTTGTTTTGATTACTGTGGCTTTGTAATAGGTTTTAAGTTTGGGAAGTGTGAATCCTCCAACTTCACTCCTATTTTTCAAGATGATTGTAGCCATTTGGGGCCCCTTACCTTTCCATATAAGTTTGATGATTGGTTTTTCCATTTCTCTGAAGAACATTGTTGGAATTTTTATTGAGATTAAATCAAATCTATAAATTGCTTTGGGTATTATTGGCAGCATAAGTCTTCCAATCCATGAACATGGAGTATCCTTGCATTTATTTAGGTCTTCTTTAATTTGTTTTAGTAATGCTTTGTAGTTTTCTGTATACATGTCCTTTATATCCTTGGTTAGATTTATTCCTAGATATTTGAATCTTTTAGTTGCTATTGTGAATGAAATTTTTTTCTTGATTTCTTCTTCTGATGGTTCATTGCTTATGTATACAAGCATACTGATTTGGGGCTGTTGATCTTGTACTCCACCACTTTGCTGAATTCATTTATTAACTCTAGAAGCTTTGTTGTGTTTTTTTTTTTTTTTTTTTTACCCACTCAGGATTTTCTGTGTATAGGATCATATCATCTGAAAATAGGGGAAGTTTTACTTTTTCCTTTCCAACTTGAATGCCTTTTATTTCTTTTTCTTGTCTAATTGATCTGGCAAAGAACTTCCAGTACAATGTTGAATAACAGTGGTAACATTGGGCTCCTTTGTCTTCTTCTTGATCTTAGAAGGAAAGCTTTGAGTCTTTCACCATTAAGTAAGATGTTTGCTGTGGATTTTCATATATGCCTTTTTTCATGTTGAGGCAGTTTCCTTCTATTCCTAATGTTCTAAGTGTTTTTAGAAAGAATTGTGTGACATTTTGTCAAATGACTTTTCTGCATCAAGTGAGATGACATGCATTTTTTTCCCTTCATTCTGTTAGTGTGGTATATTACATTAACTGGTTCTTTCGAACCAATCTTGCATACCAGTGATAAATCTCACTTTATCATGGTGTATAATTCTTTTAATATGCTGTTGGATTCATTTTGCTAATATTTTGTTGAGGATTTTTGCATCTGTATTAATAAGAGATATTGGTCTATAGTTTTCTTTACTTGTGGTATCTCTATCTGGCTTTGGTGTGAGAATGATGTTGCCCTCATAGTATGAGTTATAGAGTACTCCCTCCTCTTCAATATTTTGGAAGAGTTTGAGCAGAATTGGAGTTAAATTTTCTTGGAATATTTGTGAAACAGTCTGGTTCTTTGCTTTTCTTTATTGGAAGTCTTTTGATTACTGATTCAATGTTTATTTATTTTTACATTTTTAAATGGTTAATAAATCAAAAGAAGAAAAACATTTTGTGATACATGCAAATTATATGAAATTCAGATATCAGAGTCCATAAATAAATTTTTTTTGAGCACCATCACTTTTATTCATTTATGTACTGTTTGTGGCTACTTTTGTACTACAACAGCATAGTTGGGTAATTGTAACCACCACTATATGGTCCACAAAGCTTAAAGTATTTATTATCTTTAGCATTACAGAAAAAGTTTATTGACCTCTGCTCTAGAGCATATGGGTAGAAATGTCCAGTAGGCCCTTGGGATTTAGATTTTGGAATTATCTTCAAGAAAGCAATAGTTGAAAATATGGGAGTTCATGATCAACAGAGAGAATATCTAGAGAAAAGAGATGTGGAGAAAGTCACCTGGCAGAATGTTGACTTTTGGCAAGTTGGGAAGGAAGTGACTCTCCTGAAAGAGACAGAGTAGGTACCATAAGAGTATGGTATGTCTCCCAAATGCCACGCAAAGAAAGAATTCATAATGAGGAGTTGGTCTGTGGAAGTAGAAAACATCCAAGAAAGAAAAAGTAAATGGAATAATAAGAAGGTTCATTAGCTGTGGTGATTGAAGGTCATTGGTGCCCACTAAGGAAGCAATTTCTATGAAGTGATGAAGCATAAGCCAGTTTTCAGTAGGTCCAGGAGAAAATAGATTTGTCCTGAAAGAGAAACAAAGAATATCAGAATCTGAAGGAATTGCAAACCCCAGGAAAGTTGATATTTGTTTGTTTGCTGTTGCATCTTGTTTTTCATAGGAAAGTACTGAGTGCGCTTGTAGAGCTATTGGAAGCTTTCAGGAGATGGAGAGGAAGAGAGGAGATAGAGAAAGAGTGCTGAGCAAATGTCAGGGCAAGGGATGTAGAAAAGTTGAATGGGTAATGCTTCCTGTAAAGGAAAAGGGTGATAGTAGAAGGAAATTTTAAGGGGGAGAGGGATGCAGGAAAGGGTACAAGGACAATAAGGATCAAAGTTACCTGCATAGAATAAGGGAGCTGGGATTATGATAGGGCATGTCAGGAGGATTAGCCAATGAATTTACTGGTGATGCCATAAAAAGTCCATTGGAGGGTATGCCAGTATGAAAGTATTATGTACCCCAGAAAAGCCATGTTTTAATGTTGATTCAATCTTGTCAGGGTGGCCGTTTCTTTTAATCCTGATTCATTAATGTATGTTGGGAACTTTTGATTAGATTATCTCCACAGAGATGAGACACACCCAATGGTTGGTGTGACTTTAATTAGATGGAGATGTGGCTCCACCCATTCGAGGTGGGTCTTGATTAGTTTACTTGGATCCTTTAAAAGAGGAAACATTTTGGAGAGAGCTAGGAATGACAGCACTGACAGAAACTTCAGAGAAGAGCTGACACAGATGCCAACCAAGTCTTGGAGAACAGAGATACAGATGTTTGTAGATGCTTGAAGCCCAGCAGATGTCACCATGAGATGTTAAGCAAGCCAGAACTTGGAGTGAGCCAAAGGAAGCCAAGAGATGACCAGCCCTGGAGAAGCAACGTGAGGAACCCCCACAAGAACAGAAGCCTTAGTTTGGACATTTTCCTAGGCTTAGAAGTGTAACTTGTAACTTATTAAATTCCCTTTTTTAAAAGCCTTTCCAGGGCAGGCCACGGTGGCTTGGCAGGCAGAGTTTTCTTGCTTGCCATGTGAGAGACCTGGGTTCAATTCCCAGTGCCTGCCCATGTTAAAAAAAAAAGCCTTTCTAATTCTGGTATATTGCACTCTGGCAGCTTTCAAACTAACAAAGAGGGTCTGAAAGGCCTACTGAGAAATGGTATTTGATATGGTATTGTAACCTTTCCCAGAAATTTTGTAGCTTAGTTATGGAAATGGAAAGCAAGATGATCTGTGGGTAAGAATTTATATGGAAGACTCAAGAAATGTTAAGGGGTCGAAATAGTGTTCTCAAAAGACAGTGAAATAACCTGTCCTGTAGCCCAAACTAGTTGGTGAAGCAAGGGACTTCAAGAAGGGACTTGATCAGCTGGGATTAGAAAAGGTTTAATCAATAAATGAGACAAAAGAGCTGCTTCTATAAGATGAAGGGAGTAGAAAAGATAGAATTCAGTGAAGATAAAAATCAGAAAATAGGAATCCTACCAGCACTAGATAGAAGGCATAGCCATGTTCATGTAACTATAGGTTCCTAGAAGAAATCTGAAGCTGCAGCTCCATGAAAGTCTGCTTTACCATGAAAGGCCCTTGTTCCTTAGGAAGGGGTCAGTTTTGAGGCATCTGAGCAATGGAAGTTCCTGTCCGGGGACCTCTAGGGTCCCATTAAAAATGTCTGAGACAGTCACATGCTGGCTGAGCAGAACCATGGATACCTCCCAAAGTCCTACATGTGGAAGATGATCAGAAACCCAACAATTGATGTCCGAGCTATTGCCAGTGAAAGAGAAAAACCTTAGCTGGAGAATCTTAAATTGACCCTAAGGGGCTAAATTGAAACTAAGCAGGCCTTTAGAATGGAGCTAAACAATGACTTAACTCATTGACTTTGGCTCACTGGACTCCATTTCTCTCCCTCCCAAGGAAAGTGAGATTGAATGAACAATAGCTGCAAAATATTCCCTTGGTAACAAAACTGGTACACACTAATAAATACTAAATGCTTTCCATTACAATTTAAATGAATGACTTGCTTTCCACAAAAAAGTCTCATAATGAACAGCGTGAGAAAGAATGACATTTTCCTCTAAAATGTTGCACATTTTTATTGATATATAGAATTCAAAAATGTCTAAAAATTTTGATTGAAAATTAATTGTGTAAATTAATAAAGAAATAATCAATTTCTAATAATAATAAAGAAATAATCGATATCTAATAATAATAAATAAATAAATAGTGGGAGGGAAGTTAATAAGTACCAAAGTCATTTAATATTTGCAGTGCCTAGGCATTTGCTAAATTTGAGTAATGAATCATTTAAAAGTACATTTAGTAAATGAAATATTGATATTTTGTGGTCATTTGAAATGAGAAGCATCTCACTTTTTTCCCCTCAGGTCCCATTTCACCTTTCCTCCTCCCTGCCCTGGTCTTCAGGACATAGGAATTCTACCTCTCCCACAGAGAAATAAATAGAATGACAGTTTTAGTATAATTGAATTGCTTGATGTTTTTCAAGTTGTTGGGAAATTTGTGCTGTGAAAATCAATTTTTTTTCTGTGCTACCTGTAGTTTCCTGTGATAGGAGATTTTCTGTTTGCCCATTAAAAACAGAACACAGAGCAAAGATTTGCAGACCTGTAAGTAGGTTTATATTATACCATGGCTGTGAAAATGAACACCAGTAAATTAAATTAAATTAAAACAGAGTTGTTCAAATTTTCAATAAATCAAAGTAAGTAGGGAGGGACAAAATCTGTATCATAATTTTTAAATCCTTTGAAGGCTAAATAGTTACCTTTTCTTTTCCTTTTAGGAAGAAGATGGTGGTAGTAAGGCATTGAGTTATGAAACAATTAATAATGACACCAAATAAAATGGTTGATAATCATAAGAAGGATTAAGGCACAGAAAGAAAATTCTCTGTGCAGAAAGCAATGGAATCAAACAGAAACAGAATGATTTAGGTCAATGGTTGTCAAACTTGAGTGGGCATTAAAATCATCTGGGAGGCTTGCAAAACACAGACTGCTGGGCTCCACACACAATTTCTGATTCAGTAGATCTGAAATGGGGGCCTGAGAGTTTGTATTCCTAACAAGTTCCCAGAAGATGTGGATGTTACTGGTCCTGGGAATACACTTTATGAACCATTGACTCTCTCTCTCTCTTTATCTATCTGTGTGGGTTTCTGTCTGTCTGTCTATCTATAATTTTTTGGTTAAAAGCTCTTTTGGTTTTAACGGTCTACTCACTTTGTAGTAGAATATAAAGAGAGACAGAAGGGTTTGATAAGAAAGTGTTAAAGATAGTGACAAGGGATAGAAGATAACATGTTGGAGAGAATTGAAGGGAAGAAGTTATTGATACAGTGGGATAGTGACTAAATTAAAATGAAAATAATGGAAAGAGAAGGTGAAATTTAATTGAATGCCAGGAACTTCCTAGGCAGTTTATGCCTATAATTTTGCCAGGTTGATATAAAAATAATGACATCTAGAAGAAGAATCAAAAGATGCCCCCAAACTTCACAAATATGGGTAATGATGACTATGTCAAATAACTTTCCAAGGTCAACATGGTTAAAAAGTAGCTTCTTAATTCAAAGCTACTTAAGAGATACACAAGGCATAGGACAGATGGAGATCAAAATACCATACTTATTACTGATTACGGCTGGGATGGATAATGTGGCTTAGGAGTGCAACAACTGTGGGCTTCCTAATAGTACATCCCAGCTTTAAGCAGACTTACCCATCAGTCTAGGCTAGATGGACACATGCTTCCTTGTGAGAGGTCCTTTCCTTGTAAAACTTCCAGCATGGAAGAGAAGACATGACTATGTGCTTTATTGTAGCATTCCTCAAGCAAGGAGAGTGTAGCTGGGGTTGAGCTCTCCAAGCCAAATGTACTTTTCTCAGATTTATCAGTCATTTAATTCACTCCTCATTCCCTGAAGCAGACAAGTATGCGTTCCAATTACGCAATTTTGGGTTTTTACATCTGGTTGCTCTAAGATACTGGAGACTGAAAGAAATATCAATATAATGTTTCAGCAATAATACTCATTTGTTAAACCCTACCTTCTCTATATAACTCCACCATCACCTTTTATCTTTCTCCCACTCTTTAAAGGTATTTGGGCTATGGCCTTTCTAAATTTTTCATATTGAAAGGGGCTGTCAGTAATATGGGGTAGGGAGATGGAACTAGCTGATGTTCTGGAGAGGCTGGGCCCTCTAGGTTTCAGAATTTATCTAGTCCTGCTTCCATCTGGAGGTTGTAGGTTACTGGAAAGTTTCCCTAGTGCATGGAACCTTTGTAGAATCTTATATATTGCCCAGGTGTCCTTTAGGACTGGCTGGAATGGTTTTGGTTGGGGCTTGGCAGGTTATGATAGGTAGCAATATTTAACTGAAGCTTGCATGAGAGTGACCTCCAGAGTAGCTTCTCAACTCTATTTGAGCTATCTCAGCCACTGATACTTTATTAGTTACACTCTTTTCCCACTTCTGGTCAGAATGGAATTGTTGATCCCACAGTGCCAAGGCCAGACTCATCCCTGGGAGTCATCTCCCATACCACCAGGGAGACTTTCACTCCTGGATGTCATGGGCCACATGGGTGGGTAGGGGGGCAGTAATTTTACTTACAGAGTTGGGCTTAGAGAGAGCCCACATCTGAGCAACGAAAGAGGTCTGGAGGACAGATTTTAAAAGCTGGTGGAAATTACAACCCAGCAGTTTTCAGCATGTCCTAAGAATCAGCTGTTTTGGTTTGGAAAGCTGCTGAAATGCAATATATCAGAAATGTATTAGCTTTTATAAAGGGGAGTTATTAAGTTACAAGTTTACAGTTCTAAGGCCATAAAAATGTCCAAACTAAGAGATCCAGAGAAAGATACCTTGACTCTGGAGAAAGGCTGATATCTGTCACATGGCAATTTACATGGCAAATATCAGCTGTTTCTGCCTCAATCTCCAAATATCTACTTTTATGTCACTTCTGAGCTTTCTCCAAAATGTTTACCCTTTTAAAGAACTTCAGTTTTAACAAATCAAGAACCTTGAATGGGCAGGGTCACATCTCCATCTAATCAAAAGGTTACATCCACAATTGCATGTGTCATATCTCCATGGAAACATTCCAGTCAAAAGATTATACATTAAACAATAGGTCTGGTCCCACATGACTGGATTAGGAAAAGAACATGGCTTTTCTGGGGCACATAACAGTTTCAAACTTGCACAACAACTATCTCCAACAGAGGAGCAAATGGTATTTTGAGAGGGTGAACTAACTGTCCCTGGTGGTATGCAAGCAGAATTCCAATGTATATTGTCAAAGATGCCTTTTCTGATGTTAGCAGCTATGATTTGTTGAAATGGGTTGGACCAGGATATTTCTAATGTGCTTTCCAACTTTCAGAATCTTTGTTTCTTTGTGCATCCACCTAGCTAATCAATGAATTTTGTGGCAATTGATCCCATTTACTAGGTTTATATGACTATTATGATCAAATGAAAAATATATTCACTTGGGTGTATATTAGAGAACATAATGTGTTCTCCAGAGAACACAGTCCTCACAAAGTACTTTGGTGAATGACAAGAGATTTTGGACTGTAAAGGATTTGAGACTCTTTTGATACTGATGACAAATGTGAATTTGAGGTTCAAAGATTCATAGTTCTTGCCAATTTTCTTGCCATTTCTATTTATTCAAATGTCGTTTCTGCACTCTTATGTGTATTCCTTATGATAGCACTTAACTCTTTCATAAGGTAGCTTCCTTTCCTCTTTTCAAGCTCCCTTGGAGTTAATCAGCACCAGATGTTATACTGGCAATTCCATGAACATTCTTTTGCTTTTTCAGAAAACTGGAAAGCAGGTACCTTCCCCTATGCATCCAAATCTGCAATGGTTCTAACACGAAAAATTGTATTCCACTCTGGATAATCTATTCTGTATGCCCTTTGTGTGTAAGCAACTCAAATCTTTTAAAACAATTATCTTATAAACAAACAACTTGATACATTCACCTGATCCTCTTGTTTTCAATTATGCAGTTTCTGGCATATGACTGGGCTTTAAAGTTTTGAGCTAAGTATCATCAAGTTACTGACTACTTGTTACTTAAATTAAACTATTTCACCTCTAAATGTGTATGCAGGTAATGGAATTTCTGCTTTTTTTAATATGGAAATAACTTGGGCAATTAATTCAGTCTTTCTGCCTTTTGAGTGTACTTAATAATGTAATTTTTCCCTATCCCCATGAAATGAAATGAAATGAACAAGTATTTTTTACCTTTCTGTTGTATTATGTTTTTAAAAATTAGATGAAGAATTTTTGGCGTTAAAATTATGTTGTTTTAAAGTATGACTATAATATGTATAATTGAAAAATTGCTCTAACTTCCTATACTTACTACTTTCTTATAGATTTCTTGATCAAATTTGCTAATTTTATAAATAATATTTTTACCTGCACTCACTGCTGCCAAGTTATTTGGGTTATGAAGGTTTTTTGCCTCTTATGCATTATACAGATCTTGGAATATATGAATTATTTTTCATTTAATGGTGAGTCATGAACCACCCTTAACTTAATTTCCCTTTATCAAATAGGAAAAAAAAGTTTGAATCCTCTGTCAGTGATACTGAAAAACACAGAAGCAGCAAAACTGCATAATTATTTTTGGGTTCGTTTTGATTATTTTCTAGTCATAAAGTTTTTAAATTACACTTATAAATTGAATAAAAAATTTGTGTCCTTTTGAAACTAATTATGGAAGATACTTTGAGACTAGGTAAGTCATTCAGTTTCTCATCAAACAATTACCCACTAGATTTAGTATCCATTGATGATATTCTAATCCTGTCATTTCTTTCTGAATTTATTAGCTGACATTGTACTTTGAGGAAACACTTTCCCTTCTCATTTATTTACAGACATACCTAGTTTTATCACACTTCATTTTATTGCATTTTGTAGATATTGCATTTTTTTACAAATTGAAAGCTTGTGCCAACCCTTTTGAGCAAGTCTATTGGTGCTGTTTTTCCAATGGCACATGCTCACTTCCTATCTCCATGTCACATCTTGGTAGTTTGTGCAATATTTCAAATGTTTTCATTACTATATCTGTTGTGGTAGTAATCTGTGATCACTGACCTTTGGTGTTACTATTGTAGTTGTTTTGGATGCCACAAACTGTGTCACAAACTATACCCAAGATGGAAATCTTACATGTGTGTTATGACTGCTCCATGAACTGGCCATCTCTCATTTCTCTCCCTCTCTTTGGGCGTCCCTACTTCCTTATACACAGCAATATTGAAATTCAGCCAATACATAATCCTACAATGGCCTCTAAGTGTTTTAGTGAACGGTAGAATCACAGGCCATTCACTTTAAATCAAAAGCCAGAAATTATTAATCTTAGTGAGGAAGGCCTGTTGAAAGCCAAGGTAGGCCCAAAGCTAGACCTCTTGCCTCAGTTAGCCAAGTTCTTGAAGGAAATTAAAAGAACTACTCCAATGAACACGCCAATGATGATAAAGTGAAACAACAGCCTTATTGCTGATATGGAGAAAGTTTTAGTGATCTGGATAGAAGATCAAACAGGCTACAATATTCTCTTATGCCAAAGCTAATCAAGAGCAAGGCCTTAACTCTCTTCAATTCTGTGAGTGCTGAGAGAGGTGAGGAAGCTGCAGAAGAAAATTTCTTCTTTTAGTTCATGGAATTTAAGGAAAGAAGCTGTCTCCATAACATCAAAGTGCAAGGGGGAGCAGCAAGTGTTGATGTAGAGGCTACAGCAAGTTATCCAGAAGATCTAGCTGAGATATTTGATGGAGGTGGCTACACTAAACAACAGATTTTCAGTGTGGAAAAATCAGGCTCTATTAGAAAAAGATGCCATGTAGAACTTTCATAGCTAGAGAGGAGAAATCAGAGCCTGGCTTCTAAGCTTCAAAGGACTGACTGATTCTCTTGTTAGGGGCTAATGCAGATGACTTTAAATGGAAGCCCGTGCTCATTTACCATCTTGAAAATCCTATGGCCCTTTAGGATTATGCTAAATCTACTCTGTCTGTGCTCTATAAATGCAACAACAAAACCTGGATGACAGTACATTTGCTTACAATATGGTTCACTAAATATTTTAAGCCCAAAGGTAATATCTGCTCAGAAAAAAAGATTCCTTTCAAACTGTGATGGCGGCTAATTGACAATGCACCTGGTCACCTAAGAACTCTGATAGAGATGTATAACATGATAAATGTTATTTTCATGCCTGCTAATAGCATCCATTTTGTAGCCCATGAATCAAAGAGTTAATTTGCCTTTCGAATTTTACTATTTAAGAAATACATTTTGTAAGACTATAGCTGCCACAGATAATGATTCCTCTGATGGATCAGGGAAGAGTATATTGAAAACCTTCTGGAAAGGATTTGCCATTCTTTTTTTATGGAATTTTATGGAAATATTTTCACATATCAAAAGAATATAATCAATGGCTCACATTTTCATCATATAGTTGTGCATTCATCACCATAGTCAATTTTAGAACATTTTCATTACTATAAAAAAGAACACCCAAAACATCCCATATCCCTTATCCACCCTATTTATTTTTTGTCTTTATTTTCTTACTTATGTGCCAATACACTGGATAAAGATTTTCACAAGATTTTTAGTCAAAAGGTTTTCACAATCACATGATCACACTATATAAAAGCTATGTAATAATATAATCCTCTTCAAAAATCAAGACTAACGTTGTATAGTTCAACAGTTTCAGGTATTTCCTTCTAGATATTCTAGTACACTAGAAACTAAAAAGAAATATTTATATAATGCATAAGAATAACCTCCAGAATGACTTTTTAACTCTATTTGAAGTCTCTTAGCCACTGAAACTTTGTTTCATTTCTTTTCCCCTTTTTGGTCAAGAAGGCTTTTTCAATCCTATGATGTCAGGGCCAGGCTCATCCCCAGGTATTGTGTCCCACATTGCCAGGAAAATTTACACCCCTGGGAGTCATGTCCCACATAGGAGGGAAGGTAATGAGTTTATTTGTAGAGTCGGCTTAGAAAGAATTTGCTATTCATGATAACACTAAGAACATCTGTGATTCATGGGAGGAGGTCAAAATATCAGTGAGCAGGTTTGGAATAAGTTGACTCCAACCATCATGGATGACCTCGAGGGGTTCAAGACTTCAGTGGAGGAAGTGACTGCAGATATTATAGAAATAGCAAGAGATCTAGAATTAGAAGATGTGACTGAATTGCTGCAATCTCACAATCAAACTTTAACAGATGAGAAGTTGCCTCCTATAGACAAGCAAAGAGAGTGGTTTCCAAATGGAAACTACTCCCAATGAAGATTCAGTATACATTGTTGAAATGACAACAAAGAATTTAGAATATTACATAAACTTATCTGATAAAGCAGCAGCAGGGTTTGAGAGAATTGACTCCAATTTTGTGGGTAAAATGTTATCAAACAGCATCACTTGCTGCGGAGAACTCTTTCTGAAAGAAAAAGTCAATTGATGCAGCAAACTTCATTGTTGTCTTATTTTATGAAATTGCCACAGCCACCCCATCCTTCAGCAACCACCACCCTGATCATTCAGCAACCATCAGCTTGTGAAGTCTCAGATGATGATTAGGATTTTTTAGCAATAAAGTATTTGTAAATTAAGTATTTTTAAATAGAGCATTTTTTAATTTCTTTTAGGCATAAATACTATTGCATACTTAATAGACTGCAGTCTACTGTAAGCATAACTTTCATATACACTGGAAAACCAAAAAATTAATGTGACTCACTAGATTTTGTTGTATTTGCTTAATTGTGGTGGTCTGGAACCAAAACCACAATATCTCTGAGATAAGCCTGTACATTTTTATAAGGCACTTATTTAATATGTTACAATCCATTGCTATCATCATTTATTTTGATGCTCAAAAATTATCCTAGATTTTGCCCGTAGGATCCCTTTAAAATTGTCTCTGGTGTAAATTTGACATTCCTCATTATTTTCTAGCAATTCCTTACTTTCTAGTGAAATGATGTTTCAGGCTCATCTTGTAGTTTCTCAGCCCCAGCCCTGGAATCAGTCATTTTTCCAAGCGGTTATGTTCCCTTTGAAAGGAGACTGGTGCCAAGATCTGGGCTCTAGATATGTTCGTTGCCTCTGGTAATACCATTGTTTCATAGGCCACTCAGAGAAAAAAATAGATTGAATGAATTGATTAATAGATGGATAAACCCATGAATTCACACTGATAGCTTCAATTCCAGTCCAGCACCACAGCTACATTATACTTCAGTGCTTTCCAGTGGACACAAATACAATCCACATATGATAAATTTTTTTGAGTAGCTGTGTTTAAAAAAGTAAAGAGAAACAGGCAAAATCAATATACTATATATTTATAAATGTATATATTATATTTAACTCATTATATCCAAAATGTTTTCATTTCAACATAGTCAATGTATTTAAAGTGTTATTAATTAAATAGTTTAATTTTTGTACTAAGTCTTCTTAATCTGATGTGTGTTTTGCACTTACCAGCATACCCTTAATTTGGTCTAGCCACATTTCAAGTGCTTGATAAGCATACGTGACTAATGACTGCTGTTTGGACAATACAGTTTTCTTCTTCTTTTCCATATTTGTTACCCCATCCATTCCCCAACAATGAGTAAAGGACTCAATATCATTTTCAAAATATTTATTCATTTGCTCAAGCCTAGAATACACAGGAAGTAGCCTCAGAATGCCTAACAGATACCTGTGTAAAAGCTAACCTACTAATCCTACTAATTAAAATTTACTACTTGTTTTCATTTACTTAGATATTAATTGACATTCAGTGAAAGGCACAAATCTTAAGTGTGAAATTCATTGAATTATAACCATTGCATATACTTGTGTAATCTCTATCATTTTCATCATTGCAAAAATTCCCTCTGTACTCCTTCCCAATCTCCTGCCACTGGCAGAGGCAATACTTATCTGACCTTTACCACCATGGAGTGGATTTTCCTCTATTGTAATTTCACATGAATGGAATCATATGGTATTCTCTTTGTTGTGTTTGGCTTCTTTCTCTCATTATAATGTCTGTGAGATTTATCTATGTTGTCCCATATATCAGCATTTCATTCCTTTTTATTGCTGAGATTTCATTTTATAAATATATGCAGTTTGCTTATCCTTTCCATTGTTAATCAACATTTGAATCATTCTAGTTTCAGTTCTATTGAATAAAGCTGCTAAGAACATCCTTATCCTAGTCTCTGTGTAAGTAGATATGTCTTCATTTCTTTGTGTCAAATACCTAGAAGTAGAATCACTGGGTCATGGAGTAGATGTAATAATTTTCTTTTATGGGGGGGATTTCAATGTTACTAAGTATTTTAGACTGAAGCCACCAGCGATTCTTTACTTTTATATGTAGTTTGGCTTTAAAAGCTAATTAATGGCATTTATATTAATGTAATATTTTTCATGTGAGGCCAAGTAGGGTGCTAGGATAACATTTTCTTCTCTGTAAGTCCATTAACATTTCACGTTTCTCCTCCTGCACCCTTCCTTCTCTTCCTTGCTCTTTGGACTAGTTGTCTCCTTCCCATCTGCAAGCCTCACCTCAGATTTGCCCCCTCAAAATCCACTGTCGCTCTCCCAGTCTGGGCTTAGTGACCACCTAAGTGGCCCCTCATTTCCTTCTATCATAATCCATATTGCCCAGCATTACTGTAAATGTCCTTTTTTCTCCATTGTGAGTTCCTTGAAAGTAAGAATTGTGTCTCATTTTTCCTTGCATGCCTGTTGCCTCAGTATGCCTGAAGCAGTAGGCCATCAGCAAATGTTAGTTGAATGAATAATGAAAAGTGAAGCAACTTACTCAAGATCTGTAGTGGGTCAAAGAACAAGAAATTTGAATAATTTTTTGTGTAAATTCCTTTCCTTCTCATATCTCTCTTTCTTTTTTTTTTTTTTTACAAGGGCAGGCACTGGGAATTGAACCTAGGTCTCTGGTATGGAAGGCGTGAATTCTGCCACTGAGCCACTATCACACCGCCCTCTCTTAATTTTTTTATATAAATATTTTATTTAAGATAAATCGAAAGGAAAAAATATTTTTCATACCTTGGTTTGGATAGATCCCTTGAGGTTAGATATGCATATCCTAGAGACAAACATTTGGATCCAGTGTTGGTGTCACTTGATTCCTACATGAACAGACAACAGAGTCCATGAGTGCAGTACCTCAGGTGAGCCTGCAGAGCAGGGGCAGGTGTAGGGTGAGAGCAGGGGCAGTGAAAGTGGGTTCACATACCTTTCTCTGGGGCTATTCTTCCTAATGAGAATGACTGAGCACTGGCATCCACCAGTGACAGCAACAGATACCAATACATTTTGGGTCACTTGGCCAGAGTTGTCAGTATCCATGGTGGTGGGTTGATCTTCTATTTCCATCTCTGAATTATACTCAAGGGGAAAGAGCTGCAAGATTTGCAACAGTATTTATAGACATGCATATGTGGACAATAATATCGTTGTCAATCAGAGTGAAATAAAGCAAACTTTGTTTTTATTTTCCCCAGCCATTGTTCTAAGTGACTTTTCAGGCTTCATTTTAAAAGTTAGGACAATATAGTGCTCAGTATTCTCTATTTTCTGTTGAGATCAAAATGTAATTCTTAGAGTTACAGAATGAGATCAAAACAGAAAAACAAAATGCTAAACCAGTTATCAAAGCTCCTAATCTGTTCACATTCCCTCATCCATAATACTTTTAACTTTTGTTTGTCAGATCTTTCTCAAAACTGACTGCAGAAGGCTTGAGTAAGACATATTTGTGAGAACACCTCTAGTAGTAAACGAGTATTCCCAGGATTAACGCAGGATGTATTTATTTTTCCTCAGAGCAGCAGCAGAACACAGAGTGTGGACAGATGGCCAGCAAGACAAGATTTTTTTTTTTAATTCTCTCTTTGTGCCATGTTCATAATAAAAAACAACAACTTTTGATTTTAGGACTGACTCTTATCCTTCCTAAGAGTTAAAACCTCAACCTCTAACCTTCCATTTGTTTTCTTTTTACCTTTTGCTGTGCCTTTTCTTTTTGTGGTCCAACCAAATTTTCTAAGTCATGTTGATTATAAAATGGAATCTGATTTTATCTCAAGGATATCTTTTGTGATTATACAGCATTTCCCAATCTGATATCCAAAGACTTTTTACATAACATAATCAATCATCTATCAGTAAGTGGTACCAGATAGCTACACAGCATTAATATAAAAAAGCAAATTATTTTTAATCTCCTGTAAATAAAAATAATTTAAAACCATAGTAAAATTGATTGGGCCACCTTCTGTAACATCAAGTTAATTGACTGATTTTAAAAATCACTTACCACAAAAGTATTGATGAAAAATACCTGGCATCTTTGCAGTACTTTTCCTTAGATTTAGCAGAAATGAACTATGTTAGTTCAAACCTTATGAATACTATTAGTGCTATATGTTAATAAGTACAAATACAACATTTTAAAAAGTAGATATTAACTTTACAAATGAGTAAAGATCTGTGTTTTCTGAGCTAGAGTGAGACAATATTCATCTCAGATAAATAGATACAGCTCTTGCTTTATTAATCAGGTCTGTTTTCTCACTTTTTTCAGGCCTTCTTGTAAGGGGATTCATGACCCACTGTTGAGTTAAGAAACACAGAGGACAAAGACAACCTAATATAGCCTCAGTTTTGCATGTAATCAGATTAGATGACATCTCAGGTTTCAATTATCTGTTTAAACTTCCCTCTTGATTATTGGTGATTTGCTCCAAACACGATAAAGAGGTTATACTTTACAGAGAGGACATTCATGAAGATTAATCATGAGTTTTCCTCAAATTATCAGAACTGTTTGTGAATTTGTAAGTGTATGCATCATTATAGAGATTGTCTATCTAAAGACTTCATTTGTAGACATCAGATCATAGGTGTTCAAGCTTGTTTCCCAACAGTTTGAGTAGATTAACAAATGCTATCATGTGCTTTTAATTTAGAATAAATGCATTTAAATTATTTTCCAGCATTGTTCTCTTTAAAGAAAAAGTTAAATTTAGTCATTTTTTAAATTATTTCATCAACAGATATTTCAATATGTGTCTCTAAAAGATAAGGACTCTTAAGAAAAAGCTTCTCCTCATTATCATCTTCACATAAAACATGAAAATATGAATTTGAGTGTTGAAAAATTGGGAAAGAAATTGGGCTTCATTATAATTGGAAATAATATCTTTATTACATATCTGGGTGTTAGAAGAATTGCCAGTGACAGGTATTATTATGATTATTGATGAAGAATGAGTATTACACCTTTGCTGAACCTGTTATTTATTCTCTGTAGTGACTCCTTATTAAATAGAGGATCTAATTTACATGACTCAATTGATACCTTCACCAAAAAGCCAATAGAAAAAATGAGAGCATAATTTTGAAAGATTTATGAGGCTATTTCAAAGGAGGGTCTTACTAGCAACTGAGTGTCCTTTACATCTTGATCCTACCAACTCTGCTAATACCCGAGTTTGAATAAGAGCCCTATTATACATTTCCAGTGTCCTCTTCCTCAATTATTCAGCATTTCTGGAGAATCTCACTTTATTATATGCATAATCTATCTAATCTCAGCCAAACCCTTAATTCTCTTTGTCAGTGTTTTAATTTATCTTTATTTGATTTCCTATCAAATTCAGTATTGTCTGTGATCTCTCCCAGATCAGATAGAAGATAGGGCAAGAGTCAAATACATCCAGATGAATCCATGAGGACTAATGAAGGACAAGGGAGTGGGGTATAAAGTTGGATGGCCCATTTCAGGGATTAAAAACTCATAGGGATGGATGGTCAAGGCCTAGAGAGCAAGATCAAAGCTACAACTTCAAACCCAAGATCAGATAGAGAGTAGGAATTCAATCTTAAACAGTAACCAAATTGTATGGAAAATCGCCAAATATTTGGAATTTAAACACATTATAAATAACCCGTGGGTCAAAGAAGAATCACAAAATAAAATCAAAAATATTCTGAACCAAATGAAAATGTACACATAAAATTTTATGGGATATGAAGCCAAAGAAGTACTTAGAGAGAAATTTTTGATATTAAATGCTTACATTTGAAAAGAAGAAAGGTCTTAAATTAATAGTCTTTAGAAACTAGAAAAAGAAGAGATTTAATGCAAAATAAGCAGAAGGAATATTAAAAGGCAGAAATCAGTGAACTAGTAAATAGAAAAACAACAGAGAACATCACTAAAACTACAAACAAGTTCTTTGAAAAAATCAACACAATTGATAAAGAAAAAATAGAAAAAACAGTATCAATATTACAAATGAAAAAGTGAACAACCATCACTAATGTAATAAATTAAATTATATTTCCTAGACATCCAGTGAGTCTGTCCTTAATCTTGGTTTCCATCAGCATCAACACAAGAATAATAAAGGACTATTTTTAATAACTTAGATGAAATTAACCAATTCCTAAAAAGATACAAATTACCAATGTTCACTCAAGAAGGAATATATAATATAAATAGCTCTATATCTGTTAAAAAAAATTGAATTTATAGTTATCTAGCAGGGCTATCCACCCTAGATTTCTCTGACTCCAAAGCCATTATGAAATGAGAAGACCAAGGATGTTCAACAAATCTATCCTACTATTCCACCTATTCACATTAAAATGATGCCACCCATCCAATTTTCCAATCTGCTTGACTCTGTGTATAGAGTTTCTTGCCACTGATTCTCAAATATACTTGGTTTTTCTCATGTAAACAGGATGAGTTCATTCTCAAATAGGATTAGGATGAGTCATAGAAAACTTGACAGAGGAGATAAAATTTGATCTGGATATTGAAGGGTAAGCATAGGCACAGTATGGAGAAAAGGGAAGAAAAGGTTTCCCAGACACAGTGAACAAAAGGAGAGATGACAGTGTAATCAGGGAATGGTAGCAAATGTCGAAAGGGTTGGGTGCATGGAGTAAAGAGCCAATTTGGAGTCATATTCTGAAGGTTTCTAATCTAAGTTTAGGAATTCTGACTTTATCCACAGGTTCAATGAGTAATGGAGCTTTTATTGTTGTTTTAAAGGATCATCCTCATGTTATAAAAGTAAAAACATGCTCAAGCAGAAAAATTGATAAAACAGATATTATGAAAAAGTGAAATAATCCATAATCCCATGACCCAGAAATACTCTGCTAATCATTAAGTATATACTCTTAGACTTTTTTCCTTTGCATATATTCTCATATAGATTTAACTTCCAAGTTACCTTTTGAAGTTAATACTTTGAGGGAAATGCATTCAAATTCAGAGCATGGCCTGTTTCTATATAGTTAAGGGGAAGTAAGTCCCTGGGACTGGATAGCATTGTCCCAAGAATTAAGATAGAATCTAAGGGTGATATTGTAGAACCTTTGGGTAAAATCTAAATAATCACCTGCTGTGCTAAACCATTCTTGACAGACTCTCAGAATGACCTCCATTCACTGGAAGAGTTTCAGAGGCGACAATAAAAACTATAATCTAGTGTATTTCATTTCTATACTGAAAAGCTGATGGAAAGCAGAATTAAATAGGGAGTCATTGAAGACGTAAGAAACAATTTATTGGAGAAAGGTTTCTTTTAGTAAGAGCAAAGTTTTTGAGGAGGGTTTTTAAAAACTATTGATATTGGAGAACATGTTCTGTCATGTATGAAAGACTGTCTTGGAGACCTAATACAGAAGAATAATAAATAAGCATTTTCTTAATAATATAGTACAAATGGTGGGATTACTTGGGACCAGTTCTAGAATTGGGTTTATTTAAAATTTTTATAAGTGAGTAAAAACTTCCAGTTTGCAAATGATATGCTATGTTTCTAGGCAGAAAGATGTCAGGTACTCAGGGAACCTAAGGCAGTATCTCAGAAGCTGGGTTACTGGGCAGGATAGTGGCAGGCAAGTTTCTTTCTGATATCCCTAAGGTTATCATGCATTTAGGTAAAATTAATGCAAGCTATACTTATAAGTTGATGACTTTCAAAATTCCATCATACTTCTGAAAAGGAATCCAGATGTTATTATAACTATTTTGATTCCTGTTTTGAAAAGGAAAGTGAAATAAATTGAAAAGGAGAGGAACAATTTTTTGTGTGTTCCTGTGAAAATATTATAATGTCAGTAGAAACTTTTCCCAAGTTCCAACCAATGTTATCAGCCATCATAAATTGCCTGGGAACTCCATAGTGTTACTCAGAATTCCATTAAATTACAACAAGTAAGGTTTCATGATTTTAGGAAACCCAGCAGAGTTTCTTTGTGTATATGTCAATGATAAGGCACAGGTTGCAATTTGTAATTATGTCTGTGAGTTTAGTCGCATATTTACTTCTTGATTTCAGTCAGCATGAAGTAATTATGTGTTCTAGATTGAAGTGCATTCAAAGTTCTGAAAACTTCATGCATATTTCCTACTTTGCTCTAAGAAAAATCTGCTCCTACTGTTATATATTCCTCCAGCATGCCATGAACGGACACCCTTGAGACCAGAATAGCTAACAAGTATAACAACTTAAGAATAGCTTCTCACAAATCAAACCAGAATAAATATGAGATGCACATAATGGTAATCAATTTTATGCTTCCTCCAATCAAATAATACACATTTATAATATATTGAAGCTCTGAGTCTGTTTTATTAACAAATTCAGGTTTGATAGTTTCCAGGAGCCCTGTTAATGCAGAGTTAGAAAATTGAAAATGGCTTCAGAGGTTCAACTAAGTATAAGTAGAATATTTAATAAACTGCATCACTTTCATAGATTATAATAGCCATAGTTTTTCTTTGGTATAGGCCTCATACACCACAATACACATTTAGGTAACCATAAAAGACCCTTTCTAAGCCTTTCAACTATTTTTCAGCAGCCGGTAAACATATGAGATTATGTCAAACTATGTTTGAAGAACACTTTTTCTGGCTGTTTTAAGATGGGCCAATGTTTAGGTGAGACAGTAAAAGCAATTAATGTTCTTGGGTCAGCGTGGGGCACAAAGAGATTGAATCACAAAAAAAATTATAGCACATGAAATTTGCTTGTTTTTTTCATTCAGCTTAGAATTCAAAGGGGATCACTATTCAATTGGCCTACCCACTAAATCCCAATCTCGTCACCTTCACATGCTGAAGGAGGGCTCTGTGTACCTCTTGGTTCAGGAAGGACCTTGGGAGAAAGAGTCTGAGTGATCCTGGATTCATAAGAAATAAAGGTTGAGTTTATTAAGTATAAGCACAAAAATTCCATTGGTGCTTGACTACTTAAATCAGATAGTTTCTAAGGAATCTCAATTTGGCCTTTCACACACACCCATAAAAAATTTAATACTGAATGAGTGATCTTGTCCTGGGAAGAGAGATGATCTAACTGTACTAAGAAAGTGATTCCTATTTCTGACTTCACTCCTCTCCTTACATATTTAATTCTCTACGATGACATAGCTCAACAGAGAGCATCAAACTGATGCAATGTTGGGGATAACCATCTTTGAATAGCGGAATGTGCCCAGAACTTCAAGTGAGAAGACCTACATGTGAGTCCTATATCAGCTTTGTGACCAGGAAGTTCTCTTAACCAAATCTTAGTTTCCTCTTTTGTAAATTGAAAATAATAGATATAATAATAACATCAACCCTCCCCACCCGGTGCTTTTTCCATCAAAATGTTGGAAAGGGTTATGTTTGAAAATACTATGTTATCTGTAAAGCACCCCACTAATGTGCATTGTTGTTATTGTTCCTTGTATTTGATAACAGTGCTTATGCCTTTCTTATTTCCCAAGCCAGTTTTCAGCTGTCCTCAGGATGAGTTCTGAATCGTTTGAAGTAGACAGTGACTGGCATTTTATTATTCTCCTGCTTTCTATGCACATATAGTCCAGAAGTGCAAAATGCAAAACCACCTGGCAGGCATCCAGTTATTGTTTCAAGAGCTGAAGCTGGGTTTCTCTTTTGCATCCCAAAGTACTAATTAAGTTCAATTCTCCACAGATTCACTGCAGTCCTGCCTTAAATTGTATCAGTTAAAATATACACAATTGGTTAAATATTTGGGGTACTTTGGTTTTTGCTTGATCTTCAGAACTTCATAAAACATTAAAAATAATTCTGTGTGACCTTGGGCAATTCAATTAATTTTTCTAAAGTATTGGTTTCTACATTTAAAAAGCGAGGGAGGTTAAATTATATGTCTTCTGAGGTCTTCTCCAACTTTAAATTTTATGATGTTACTATAATATCTCCCTAGATGGTTGGGAAAAAATACTCATAACCTTATTCACAAAATAAGGATGTTATGAGTAACAGGAATACCATATTTTTTAATGGTATTAATTTTTAGAAACTGTTTTTCCGAGGGACTCTTTAATTCATGCTCACTGACAAACTTGTTAACTTCAAGATACTTCAAGTGACTTTAATAAAGAGAGATTTAATTGGAAGGGGGGCAGCAGGCATTCTTGTGTCTGTTTCAGTCCCTTCATGAGTATAAACATGTCAAAGTTACAACTGTACAAATCAAAAGGTTTATTAACCCTCACGATTCTGAAAAGCAAATAAGCAGAATAACACTTTGCCTCCATAGTACAGCTTTATATGGGGCCAAAGCTGTTCAGACCAAGGCTGAGGGCCTTACCAGGGGAAAGTACAAATCATTGGAGAGCTCAGTGGAGTGGGATGGTTGTCCCTCTAGTTACTCTGTCCAGGGTCGTTGCAATCTGCTTCTCTCTACGATTATCCTTGCAGAGCTAGTTTCAGATAGATACATTGACACATACACATTCTCCACATAAATACATAGGAATTTACATATACATAGATGTGTATAAATGTGTAGATTATTATTTAATCATTAGATGCATTATCTTTACCTTCAAGAAACTGATTACCTCATAGGATGGAGATAGAAATGTGCAATGAACTGATAAAAGCACCCTGATAATCTTGGTGTTCCTAAATACAGATACACATGGATCATCCAAATATTTTATGATAGCTAACATTTATTGAGTGCATACCATACACTAGGACTAAGCTAAATTCTGTACATTATCAACTCAGTTTTCCCAATAGCCTTATAAAGTAGGTACTATTATTATCCCCATTTTATAGAGGAGGATTATATGGCACACAGAAGTTAAGGGATTTGTTCAATATGATGCAATTAACAGGTGACAGAGAGGTTGGGTTCCACTTAGACAATTGGTTCCAGATACCTAGGCATTTAACTCCTCCATCAGGCTGCCTGAAAGATAAATGCAGGTTTCCAAATGATCACCTTTTGGTGAGTGGATACTTCCAGCACCCACCCTCCCTGTTTCTCAGGCTCTTCCTGAGAAGTTATGTCATGAGTTTCACCAGCAGTAAGGTCATACCAGATCCCATATTGACTAAGGCCACTGTTGTAGCTGGGTTTCCTGGACATAGGCTTTAGACAGAGATTTGCATGCAGAAAGTTTATTAGAGAGAGCTCTCAGAAACACCTTTTAGGGAATGTACTAGTTTCTTGTGGTACTAGTTTCTTGAGGGTGCTGTAACAAATTACCACAAGCTGGGCTGTTTAAAAACAATAGAAACTTATTCTCTCATACTATGGAGGCCTGCAGTTAGAAATCAAGGCATAAGCGGGCCACATGACCTCTGGGGAAGAACGCTTCCTTACCTCTTTCAGCTTCTGATGGCTGTTGGCATTCCTGGTGGCTGCATCACTCTAATTTTTGCCTCTCTGTTCACATGGCCTTCTCCTCTTCTGTCTCTTATGACATTTGTTACTGTATTTAGGGCCCACTTAGATGATCTAAGATGGTCTCATCTTGACATCCTTAACATAATTACATCTCAAAGACTTTTTCCAAATAAGGTCACAGTCACAGTTTTCCAGGGTTAGGATGTGGACATAACTTTTGGAGGCCACCATTCAACCCACTGCAAAGAGAAGGAAGCAGGGAAGAGGCTGCATTAATTCAGAAAAAAACAGATGATAATTCAAATTGTTATGCAGATGCAACAGAGGCTTCCACAGAGGGATGCTGAACTGAGACAAGGGTGCAGGGCCTTTGTACTCCCACTTCAAGGTGACACTGAATGAGGGTTACTCTAGGGTGCAAAGCAGCTTCCTTTGACTGAAGGCTGTCCCTGGGGAGGGACTCAGCTGTGAGTTGTCAGCATCATGGCTACTGTGCCATGTACCCTCTGTAGTGCTCTCAGAGTCATGGTAAAATGGCTGGCATTAAAGATAGCATTTTAAGAAAGAGTTCCTTGCTTAGTTTTTCTGTAAGGTAAGCCTTTTGAATGGCAAATAATGTTATGGAAAATGACATGCATATATGGTTAGGGGTGGTATAGGGGTGGTAAAGTAGAAAGGTAGGGAACGTTTACCTGCTTCCTCCTCTTCAGATATCACACTTCTTTCCATTCTATGATTGACTTACCAAAGCTCTCACAAAAAATTTCTCAGGTGGCTCAGCAAGGTGGATTCAGACTGTTTCAGTCACTTGGGGAGGGTATGAATGATGGAGGTTCTCTCCTTCTTCCCCTCCCTTGAATAAAATTTCTTGTTTATTGTGATGGTCAGGTTCATGTGTCACCTTGGCCAGGTGATGGTGCCCAGTTGTCTGGTCAACCAAGCACTGGCCTATCTGTTTCTGTGTGGACATTTTGTGGACATAAATCATCAGCACATTAATTGCATGGATGGCTGATTACATCTGCAGTCAGCTAAGGGGAGTGTCTTCCACAAGGAGGGTGTTTAATGTATCAGTTGAAGGCTTTAAAGGAGAATCAGAAGAGAGAATCTCTCTCTCTCCACTTCAGCCAGCCAGCCTCTCCTAGGAAATTCAACAAAGACTTTCATTGGAGCTGCCAGCTTGTGGCCTGCCCTATGGAATTTGGCTGCATGCTTTCCCACTGTTGCATATGATAGTTTTATAAAATCTCATATTTACAGATATCTTCTGTGGGTTCCGTTTCCCTAGAGAACCTTGACTACTACAGGTGTGGTGCTGGGAGTGGTTCTTGAGAAATAGAATCTTAAAAATTAGGTTTTGCAATTGTTTTTCTACTCCGATTAGATTAAAGGCACTAATGACTCTTTTTCTAATAGTCAAGATGTCACTGACAGCCCATGGCATGAGTTGGCAATAAAGATACACAAAATATCACCATTTGATTCTGCTAATTGTACACTTATGTGAAGCAAGACTCTGGGTGACAGTGTTTTTGTACATTAGCAGAGTTTTTTGGAGTTAAAAGATACAACGATGTCAGCTGGTTGTTCCTGGATATGCTGAATACAGTTATAAAAGAAAGGAATGAGTTGAAGGCTACAAATTTGCAGCTTAAGTACCATATGAGAGATGTAAAAATTTCTGTTTGTGCTGTGAAAAAAATCTTATTTCCTGTCCTGTGACCATGGACTTGAGATTTCTGAAAACCAGACTCAGAGTCTCATTGTACATATAGCAGGTTTACAGCATAAACTCAATTCTCGAACTTGCAGGGTGTCTGCCGTTAAGTGAGGCTATTGATTACAAAGGATTAGGATCCTGAAAATTGGAGTGGGGGCATATGGGTTGAAAATGATGACAGTGGGCACACTGAAACCCTAGATTCTGCTGAGTCGTTGGTAGATAAACCTGTAATGGTCTACCCTAAGGAAGCAGCCGTTCCACCTCCACCTTACCTGAGGAGGTAGGTAGTTTCCAATCTCCAGTCTGCCCTGTGGAATTTGCCATCTAACTCCCACTCAAAGAGATTAACCCTTCAGTGCCTGCTAAACTTGTAACTGCCTCCTCTGAGGAAACAGACCTCATTCCTCTGTCTGGAGAAATGAATCCTGTTTCCCCAGATGAAACTGCAAGGAAATGCCCTGAGGTACTTGGCTTGCAAGACACTTTTAATTCTTTTTATGACCTACCTACCCCCACTACCTCTCTTTTCTTCCAAGCCTATAACTAGACTAAAGTCCCAATAGGCCCTGAAAGGTAAGGTACAAAGTATGACCCATGAGGAGGTACACTATACTCTGAAAGAACTGTATGAATTTTTCAATCATATGTACGGAAGCTGGGGGAATATGTGTGGGAATGGGTATTAAGGGTGAAGGATGATGGAAGCAATATAAAGTTGGATCAAACTGAATTTATTGATATGAGCCCTCTAAACAGAGATTCTGTATTCAGTTTTGTAGTTTCAGGTGTTAAAAAGAGCATTAACAGTTTGTTTGGATGGTTGGCTGAAACATGGATCAAAGATGGTTGACATTACCAATAATGGTCAACATTATTCAACCCTTGGAGGAGGTTGAATTGCCAGAACTGCCCTGGTATAATGTAGGTAAGGGGAACCAAAGGCTTAGAGAGATTGAAAGGTTACAGTGGATTTATGGAAGACCTGCTCACATACCCAGGAATGTCCAGAGGACACACCTTTCACCAGTACTAAGAGCAATAAATTTTTGAGACTAGCTCCATCATCCCTGTAGAGCTCTGTAGTCACCCTTCTCTGTAGGTCAGAATTACTGTGGGAACTGCTGTTACTGAACTGAAATTCTTAAATACAATATGGATGATCAGATCCTGAGTTGGCAGAAGCCACGTGGCAGCACTTAATTACCAAAGACAGGCTGTGTGTGGCTACCATAATGGACAGCAGACTCAAAGCAGCAGTCAAAATACTGACTCACAGGGACCTATGGGCATTAGCTAGTAGATCATGGGGTACCTACAGTTAAAATAGATGGGTAGCCTACTAAATTCTTGTTTGATCTGTATAAGCAGAAGAGTTCTAGGTCAAGTGAACAAAAGTTTAACTTGAATTACAAAAACAGAGAGTCACAGCCCTTTAATCAATTCCCAGATTTGAGACAGTTTACAGACTCACAGCCCTTGAATGAGGTTCCTTGGGGAAGGACCCTGTTATACTGCAAAAATTTTACACTATTAATCTTCCCCCTAGCCTTCCCCTAGGAGACCAATGACCATTTTACCAAGGAAGTGCACTGGGGAAAGGAAATGATCACATATTTCAGGGATTTTTAGGCACTGACTCAAAAGTGACATAAATTCCAGAATGCTCAAAATGTCACTCTGGTCTACCAATCAGAGTGAGGGCTTATGGAGGTCAGGTGATCAATACACTTTTAGCTCAGGTCCATTTCACATTGGATCCAGTAGGACCCTGGGCCCATTTGGTAGTTATTTCCTCAGTTCTGGAATGCATAATTGAAATAGACATAATGAATAACTGCTAGAATCTCCACATTGGTCCCCTGACTTGTGAACTAAGGTCCATTTGGTAGAAAAGGCCAGGTGGAAGCCACTAGAACTGCTGCTACCTAGCAAAATAGTAAATAAGAAGCAATACCAGATTCCTGGATGGACTGCAAAGATTAGTGCACTCTTAAGGATTGGAGGGATACAGGGGGGTGATTCACACTACATCCCCATTCAACTCCTCTATTTGACCTGTACAGAACATGGGGGGTTCTTAGATGACTGTGGATTATTGTAAACTTAATTAGGCGGTGACTCCAATTGCAGCTGCTGTTCCAGATGTGGTATCATTGCTTGAGCAAATCAACACATCCCCTGCTACCTGTTATGCAACTATTGATCTGGCAAATGTTTTGTTCTCAATTGCTCTTACTGTGGACCACCAGAAGCAGTTTTCTTTCACCTCGTAAGACCAGCAGTATACCTTCATTGTCCTTCCTCAGGAGTATACTAACTCTCCAGTCCCATGTCATAATCTTGTCTGCAGGGACCTTGATTGTTTCTCCCTCCCAGAAGACATCACACTGGTCCATTAATTGATGCTATCATGTTGATTGGACTTAGTGAACAAGAAGTAGCAAATACTGTAGACTTATTTGTAAGACATTTGCTTGTCAGAGGATGGGAGATAAATCTAACAAAAAATATAGGGGCCCTCCACCTCAGTGAAATTTCTAGGTGTCCAGTGGTGTGAGGCATGGTGAAGGATAAGCTGCATCTGGCATCTGGCACCTCCTATGACCTAAAAAAAGGAGCAATGCCTAATTGGCCTCTTTGGATTTTGGAGACAACACATTCCTCATTGGGTTATGCTACTTGGCCCATTTACTGAGTGGCCAGAAAAGCTGCTAGTTTTGAGTGAGGACTAGAAAAAGAAGAGGCTTTGCAACAGGTGCCTGCTTCTGTACATGTTGCTCTGCCATTTGGGCCATATGATCCAGCAGAACCAATGGTGCTGGAAGTGTCAATGGCAAATAGTGATGCTGTCTGGAACTTTTGGCAGACCCTTATAGGAGAATCACGATACAGGCCCTTGGAATTTTGGAGTCAGACCTTGCTATTCTCTGCTGATAATTACTCTCCTTTTGAGAAACAGGTTTTGATCTGATAATGACCTGATAGAGACGGATGCTTAATCATGGGCCAACAAGTTACCATGAGATTTGAGTTGCCTATTATGAGCTGGGTGTTTTCTGACCCACCAAGCCATGAAGTTGGGCATGTACGGCAGTACTCTATCATAAAATGGAAATGGTATATATGAGATAGGGCCCAAACAGGTCCTGAAGGCAGTAGCACAAATGCTCATGGTCCCCGCTCCTGTCACTTATCATCTATTTTACAGCCCAGAGCTATGGGCTCTTGGGGAGTTCCTTACAGTCAGTTGACTGGGGCAGAGAAAACTCAGGCCTTATTTACAGTTGGTTCTTCACTAAATGCAGGTACCATCCAAAAGTGGACAGCTACAGCACTGCAGGAATGTCCCTGAAGGACAGTGGTTAGGAGAAATCCTCCTGGTGGGCAGGATTGAGCAGTGCAACTGGTTATTCATTTTGCTTGGAAGGAGAACTGGCAGGAGTTCTAATGGTTTGGCTGGGAAGATTGGTGACAAAGAGATCTTGGGAAGAGGTAGGTAGATAGACCTTTCTGAATGGACAAAAAACATAAAGATATTAGTGTCCCATGAGAATATGCACCAGAGGGTGACTACAGGAGAGGAAAGTTTTAATAATCAAGTGAGTAAGATGACCCATCCTGTGGCTATGAGCCAGCCAATTTCCCCAGCTACTCTGTCACTGCCTGATGGGCTCATGAACAAAGTGATCACAGTGGTAGGAATGGAGATAATGCATGAGCTAAGCAGCATGGACTGACCTGGCTACAGCCACTGCTGAGTGCCCAATCTGCCAGCAACAGAGAGCCACACTCAGTCCCAGATATGGCACATTCCCTGAGGTGATCAGCCTGTTACCTGGTGGTAGGTTGATCACACTGGACCACTTCTATTATGGAAGGGGCAATGAGTTGTCCTATGTGAAATAGACACTAATCTAGATATAGGTTTGCATTCCTTGCACACAATGCTTCTGTCAAAACTACCATCTGTGGACTTGCAGAATGTCTCATACACCATCATGGTATTCCACACAGCATTGCTTCTGATCAAGGAACCCACTTCACAGTAAAATGAAATGTGGGAATGGCACATGCTCATGGAATATCTTACCATGTTCCCCATTGTTCTAGTTTGCTAGCTGCTGGAAAACAACATACCAGAAACAAAATGATTTTTAAAAAGGGGAATTTAATAAGTTGCTAGTTTACAGTTCTAAGGATGAGAAAATGTCCCAATTAAAACAAGTCTATAGAAATGTCCAATCAGAGGCAGCCAGGGAAAGATATCTTGGTTCAAGAAGGCTGATGAAGTTCATGGTTTCTCTCTCAAGTGGAAGGGCACATGGCGAACACAGTCAGAGTTTCTCTCTCTTCTGGAAAGGCACATGGTGAAATGGTCAGGGTTTGTCTCTCATCTGAAAGGGCACATGGTGAGCACAGTATCATCTGCTAGCTTCTTCTCTTGGCTTCCTGTTTCATGAAGCTCCTTGGGAGGTATTTTCCTTTTCATCTCCAAAGGTCGCTGGCTGGTGGACTCTGCTTCTCGTGGCTATGTCGTTCTGCTTTGCTCTATCTGAATCTCCTTCATTCTCCAAAATGTTTCTTCTTTTATAGGACTCCAGAAATTTATCAAGACCCACCCAAATGGATGGAGACATGTCGTCACCTAATCCAGTTTAACAACCACTATTGATTAAATCACATCTCCAGGGAGATGATCTGATTACAGTTTCAAACATACAGTGTTGAATAGGGATTATTCTGCATTTACAAAACAGGATTTAGATTAAAACATGGCTTTTCTAGGAGACATACATCCTTTCAAACCAGCACACCCATCATCCTGAAGCAGTTGGATTGATAGGTTGATTGGATGGCCTTTTGAAGACTCGATTTGCCCCAACTTGGTGACTGTACATTGCAGGGCTGGGGCAGTGTTCTCCAGGAGTCTGGGTATGCTCTTAATCAGTGTCCACTCTATAGTACTGTTTCTTTCATTGCCAGGAATCATGGGTCCAGGAATCAAGGGGTGGAAATACTTATTCATTTTGGAAGATGTTTGCTTCCTGTTCCTGCAGCCTTAAACAACGTTGGCCTACATATCTTAAATCCAGAAGAATGAATGCTTCTACCAGGAGACACAACAGCTATTCCATTGAACTGGAGGTTAAGACTCCCACTGGCCAATTTGGGCTTCTTATGGCTCTGAATCAGTATGCCAAGAAGGAGATTATTGTCCTGGCTGTGGTTATTGATCCTGACTATCAAGGTGAAATTGGACTGCAATTACACAATGTAGGTAAAAAAGGATTTGCCTGGAATATAGGAGATCCCCCTGGTATGTCTTAGTACTACCATGCCCTGTGATTAAAGTCAATGGAAACCTGCAACAACCCAACCCAGACAAGACTGCCAATGCCCAGAAACTTTGGGTCACCCCACCAGGCAAAGAATGATGGCCATCTGAAGTACTTGGTGAGAGTAAAGGGAGCATGGAATGGGTAGTGAAAGAAGATAGTGATAAATATAAACTATCACTATGTGACCAGTTTCAAAAACAAGGACTGTAGTGGTATGAATATTTTTTTTCCTTGTTTTGTGAGCATTTGTATTTGTACATAGGACAAATATCTTTGTTTTCTTCTCTATGTTATCCCCTTATCATTAGGCATTTGTCATAATATTTAAGTTATAGGGTATCAAGTTTAAGAGTGAATATATCCAAGGACTTGTACCCTATTCTGGAGAGAATTGGTGCATTTCCAATTGTATGCAGAAGTGTTGAGTATTGTTTGGCAAAAATATATCTGTTATTGTCTTTATTTAGAGATCAAGTATGATTTAAGGTGATACGTACAACTGCCCAAGTTGACAAAGGGTGAACTGTGATGGTCAGGTTCATGTGTCAACTTGGCCAGGTGATGCTGCCCAATTGTCTGGTCTGGCAAGTGGTGGCCTGTCTGTTGCTGTGAGGACATATCACTGACTTAAATAAAAAGCACATTGATTGCATTGATAGCTGATTATATCTGCAGTTGGCTAAGGGGAGTGTCTTTCTCAATGAGTGATGTTTAATATAATCTGTTGAAAGCTTTAAAGGAGAAGTCAGAAGAGAAAATCTCTCCACTTCAGCCAGCCAGCTTCTCCTGGGAAATCCATTGAAAACCTTTATTGGAGTTGCTAGCTAGTGGCCTGCCCTATGAAATTTGGCCTCAAGCATTTCCACAGTTGTATGAGACACTTTTATAAAATCTCATATTTATAGGTATCACCTATTGGTTCTATTTCCCTAGAGAATCCTGACTACTACACTTATTCTTTGGGAAATCAAAGTAATATGTCTCCTGTGAATTGAAGTCAACTGCTGATAAAAAAAAAACCCATAGCTCCAGTAAGTTATATATTATTCTAGGAGTGGTGAAGGAGCAAAATCATGTTTCTGTGGTTCTCCTCTTCTGTACAGTGTGGAATTATTGCCCCTTCTCTGTGTCGCTCTCTGTCTCTCTCACACTATCTCTTTGTCTCTTTTTTGTGTGTTTGTATGTGTTTTGGGAGAAACATGGAGCTTTGTTATACTTTTAACCATATTATGCCATATATTGAAAGTCTCCTATATGCCAGGGACTTTATGTATATTATTGCTAAACATCCCCATAGCCATGCAGAAAAGGTATTTTTCACTCTCTTTTACAGATGAGGAAATAGTTGCTCATATGTGAATTGCCTTTGATCAGGGTCTGTAAGTGGTAGAGCAAGGATTTGAAGCTCTCTGTCTAAATATCACATCCAATTTACCACATCGACTCTTTGTGAAAATATTTGATGGGGTTTGATGGTCCTTGACTCTCCTTTGGGGTGTCCTGGGCCAGATTTCTCTCTATAAGGCAGTTCAAGACTGAGGTATCAATAAACAGAGCTCTATGTATGCCCCTGCCCACACTTCTGAAAACCTCTCTATGTATCTTGTTTGCATGGGCAGGTGCTAATTGCTTACACATACAAAGTTGTTATTTAACTAAAAAACTTTAATAACAGGCTTTGCTTTGCTAGAAACAGCCTCCAGTCTTTCCAGTGGAAAAGTAGTGACTTTTCCTCTTCCAGCTGGTATGGGCTTCAATTACAGTAGAATAGTTAAGTTTTCACTTGTAAATCTGGCATAAGAACATGCGGTGTACAATTGTATAATGTCATAGTCCAAACTCAAATAAGTTTGCCTCTAAATGTTATTTGTAGACAGTTCCACCATAACTAAAATAGAAGCTAGTTACCTTATCCAAAGACTCAGGGCCTTTTCATGCTGCTATTTTAACATATACCAATACCTCAATGATTGTTCCTCAGGGTGAACATTGTTTGGCTTTGGTGTCTCCAGGTTGGAGAAGGATCCTAACTTTTGCCACTCCCTCCCAGGTAGGGAAACACAAGAAAGTATGAGCAAGAGGAGCCAGTCTTTATCTTGGAGCAGGAATGGATAAAGATCTGTCCTCTCCCTTCCTGTTAGAGCCTCCCCCTAAGAACTTTCTTCCACAGATTATATATACATTTGGTCTCTGACATGCCCAGCATTTAATCTATGTTTTTGTTTTCCTTAAACAGGACCAGGTTTTAGAAAATGAAGTCAGGTTTTCAAAATCAAATGAGACTGAGAGCACTCGTGGAGGTTTAGACCTTTACTAAGGATTTGGGTTACTGAAAGATTAGCTTTATACTGAAATGCTTAATGGCTGCATAAGAAATTTGAGAAACACAGGTTAATATTATTAAAGACTCTATAAGACAGGAACGGAGTGTTGGAAAAAGAATGTATTGAAGGAAAGGGTCAGTTATGTGAAAGTTTAAATACGTGCTGAGATCAGTACTGGAGAGAAAAGGGGAAAGAGAAACAAATATATTAGTTTTCACTGTAGCCAGTTATTTTTCTTTCTTACATCAGTGTTACATAAATGGTTAAATATGGCCCCTGGGTGACTTAAGTGACTAAACAACCAGTGTAGCTTTCTGAATTGTAACTATCGGTAGATGAGTGTATTCATGTTATGGCAGTGTTTGGTAAAATATTACAGCAAAAGCTTTAGTGACAACATATTATATTAACTGACCCTGCACAACAGTACAAAACTTAGTAAGGTACACTCTCACCAGGCAAAAGAAGCCCAGGGGCTTCTTCCCACCATCAAGGGGAACCATGTAAAATATGTCATGAAGAACAATTTTGTTCTGTGTAAGAACCATAGGGATTAGCCAACAATTTAGGATGTGAGAGAGTATTCCTTTATAAAGCTGTTATTCTTATGACAACTTTATGAACAAAGGTCAATGTTGTATCATAATACAACTCCTGTGCCATTGACAATGTTATACAGAAATCAGTCAACAGTCTCTAAGCATGTTATAAATACTTTGTATATGTCTTTGTAAAAATCAATTTTATCCACACAGAAATGTTTTTGAAAGACGAAAAACTCAAGAACTGAGAAGCTGGCTGTCTTGCCTGAGGGCTCACAACAAAACAAGTCTAGCCGGTCTGTGGTCCTCAGCCCCTCCTGAACTAACATGTTTTTTATTTTCCTCTCAGATCCACTGTCCTTTAAATGTCTCCCAGCATAAGAAGGAGTGGTTTAATCTTTCCTGCTTCCTTCTCCTTTCTTTTAAGTTCAGCTTAAGCTTCACCACCTACTTTCTCAATTCTATATACCACATTTTATTTCTGCCATATGTGAAATCTGCTAAGAATTGCCGAATTGTTAATAACAATTACCTTATAACAACCTTAAAAAAATAGAGGTTTATTTTCTTTCACACAAAAAAAGTCCAGAAGCAGGCAGTCCAGGGCTGTATAGTAATTATACAATGTCCTCAATGTCCGTGATTCCTTCTACTATTCTACTCCACTATCCATAGCATGTAGATTCTCTCAGTGTTTCCTTGTGGTTGCAAAATGGCTGCTGAATCTTCAGCCATCATATTTCCATTAATGGAATGAAGAAGAAAGAAAGAGGAAAAGACAAAAGGGGCATGTCTCACAGATGGGTCAGCATCCTTTGAAGAGTTTTCCGGGAAACTTAGTCAAACAATCACAGCCAAATCTCATTGGTCACTTCTAGCTGTAAGAAAGTCTGCAAAATGTAATCTTTGGCTATGTACATAGTCACACTAAAAAAAAAAATCTGTTACTAAAGGAAGAATGATATCAAATAGATAATTACCAGTCACTGTCATAAGTAGTGGTCAAAGTTGCCTCCTAATAGAACTCAATCTCTTGATACACCTACAAGATTGGATGTTCTCATAGTTTGTTATATCTATATGGGAATAAAATTCAGTGCAATAGAATTTCAACCAAAGAAATAGGAAAAAAAAGTTTTATCAGTTGTCTTGGGTTGTATTGAAAAGTCAAGGATCTGAGGGAAAGGTACAAATCAAGTTCTGTATCTAGTAACTGCAAGGATTATACTGGATCAGTCTCTCTACTCAGCTCTAGGGCTTCTCTTTAGAAAGGTAATAAGAAGATAATCTAGATATCCTTACCCATAATACAAGATAAGACAGTTATGAAATATGATCGGATTTTACCTGGGACCAAAGGACGTCTCTTGTCTTCTCCTGGGTTAGTAAAGATTTATTTTAAGAATACTAAAAAATCCTGTGGACTGGATGGTTTGGTTAAGCAGTAGTGATTTATTTTCTCTTGTTGCCAAAGTCCTGCAGTGTTCTCTGGCAAGAATGAATTTAAAAATGTGAAGAAAAATTCTCATTGTTCATTATGATTAAAGATGCAATAAAAATTGCAGAAACCAAAACACATTATCGGGAATATTTAACCTGTGTTTTTGATGATGAGTGCTGTGTTAATAAGAGAATCTAAAAACATGGACAAATTTATGATACTATCTCTAACTTCAAATAGTTGAGGAATGCAGTTGGCCAAGGAGAAGGGTGATATCTGCAGTGTGTAGGTGAGAGAAGTCAGAAGACCATGGGTCTGTAATAGTAAGAGAAAAATAAGCTGTGTCCTCTTTATTCCTGATAATTTGGTTCAAGTTTCACAATCCTCTTCTTTGGCTTCACCAAAATAAGGATATTGATCTGTGGTCTGGAGTATCTCAAAATTGTAATTTGAAACACTTATTAAGAACCCATCAATTAATTGCAAATTCTATGTTATAGCAGAGAAAAATGCATATATTATAATGTTAAAATAAAAAGAAAAAAGGTACATACTTACATGTAAAATGTGCTTGTAACTATGTACAACGAGTGGAAGACAACATAACAACCACGAGCACATTGTGTTAGGTGGTGGAAATGTGAATGATTCTGTTTTCCAAACTATAACTCTATTGGTTTTATAACAACCAAAAAAAAAAACAAACTCTGTAAACACTTTTCAGCTCCTGACTTATGTGATGTACACGATGCTTTGACACTGGTGACTACTCTGATATTTTTAAACCTCTCTCTACACACTGTACACCCTTTCCTCCTCCTAAAAGTTTGTCCTTCTTTACAGTTCCTCTTCTCTACTTGTCCCTAAGGTTCAGCCCTCTGTCCATTGCTCTTATTTTCTAGACTCATCTTAAGCAATGCCATTTATCCAAATGGTTTCACTACTACTTTCTAAAAGATTTCTAAACTATATCCAGCCCTCACCACTCATTTGAACTTTAGTTTTTAATATCCCCAGTGGACATGCACATTTATATATCCCATAGTCTTTTTAAACTCAATAAATGCCTAGTTGATTTAAACATCTACCTTTTAGCCTTTTCTCACCACAGTCTGAATTTCTTGGGTAAATTAGCAACAACACCAACTACTCAGTCAGCTGCCGGTCATCTTAGAGAATTAGCTCTTCCTTGTCCATATCTAATTTACATGCCTTCATCTGACCCCTGCACCCTAAATCCTCAACCAAGTACAGAGGTCTTTCTAAAGCACATATCCCACCTTTTTTCTCCTTATTTTAAGCCTTTGAATGGCTTTCAGTCCTCTGGAATTAAGCAAATATTCTTCAGCACAGAAAAGCAGTGCATAGCCGGTCACACTTGGCCACCCTCCATACCACCTCCCCATGACCTGGGTTCTATATCCATCTCCATTAAACCTTGTGCCACTCTTCATTTTACGTTTTAATGCTTGGGTAACCTTGAAATATTATTTCACTCCATTTATTTGCTTTTTGTGTGAGGCAGTCTTTAAGTCTAGAATGCTCTTTAACCCTCTCTTGCTTGATAATTGTGGCCATCACCCAAAGCTCCTCTTGGTGTTACTTCCTTTGGGACATATTCTCCATCTCCAGGGTGGGCTACTTTTTCATAGTCACCTGCACATCCTAAGCAACTGCTTAGCATTGCTTCTCAGTTCCTCTCACTTTTTCCTGAAATTGTCTTCCTATGAGACCATGTCCCTCTTGGAAAAGCTGGAAAGTCTGATGGTTAGGGGTTCCAGCCCTGGAATCATTCTTTTTAGGTTCAAACCCTGCCTCAAACTTTGTTAGCTGAGTAACCTTAGGAAAACTACTAAGTCTCCAAGCATGAGTTACTTTGACTATAAAATGAGATTAAAGATAGAACCTACTTCATGAAGTTGTTAGAGAAATATGTAAGATGTACAGATCCTGCCATATGGTAAAACTCAACAAATGTTAAATACTTTATAACATGAATATTGTTCTTCTACATTGTGCCTGATCCCTTCTTATATCACCAGAGGTAAGCAGTACTTTGCATATTATTGAAGGAAATAATGAATTAACTAGAAAATCTTTTATCCATAGCAGCATACTAAGATTATACAAATGGGGTGGTGCAATGGTAGCTCAGTGGCAGAATTCTCACCTGCAATGCCGGAGACCCAGGTTCGATTCCTGGAGCCTGCCCATGCCAAAAAAAAAAAAATCATACAAATGAATCACAGAGAATGAGGGCCTCAGTTGAATTATTTGGTCTGATAAGTGCTGACATGATATCTTATAAAGAAGTTGGTATATTTCTTGTAGAGGACTCGGTGGGGCACCACCCAGATCTACCCCTCAGTCCTCATGCACTCAACTCTCCCAGCTGCTGAAAGAATTACGGCTGACATCTTGCAACTGAATAACTCTCCTGACATTTGCCCTGGGCTGACAAGGGCTGATAAGAGCCACCTCATCCAAGGTGCTGACCCTGCCTGCATGGGATGAGGGGTACTAAGATCTGGCCTCCTTGCCCCAACTCAGGACAACTTAGGAAAGCCATCTGAACTCCAGAGCTCCCTATAAGACTGGATGAGGCTCTGTAGGGACTCAATGGGAGCCCGCTTTCTCTCTCTACCCAATCCTGCTTCTTTCATTTGTGCAGGTGTTGATCCAAGAGCACAGTCTGTAACATCGTGTATGCATACTTCTGTCTTTAAATCTGAACCCAGTATGCAACATTTTCTGAAGTATGAAAGGAAAGTGTGGTGAAGTTACATTTTAGACACAATATATATGATGTATATGAGATGCATATGAAATGATTAGTAGCAAGCCTAGCACCAAAATGGAAAATAGGATGATTATTTTTTACTTTGATGGATAAAAGGATTTGTAAGGGGTGCCAAAACAGAGGTAAGTGGCTGCTCACAGCAGCTTTAAACCCTGGCTGAATCTGCACCTTGAATATGGTAAATTTGGGGTCCTTTAGGGTTCTGTGCCCATTTACATTCCATCATTTGTTCCTTATTGGGAAATGCAAACATGGAAAGTGAAGGCAGTCCCTGAGGTTCCTGCCTATGGCAAACTCTTGGGGAAATGAGCAGCCTCTGCTCTGATCATATATCCCCAGCAGGCTGTCAAATATCAGGCTGCATTTTCATTAACAAAATTAGGGGTGGTAATATAAACAACATATCACTGATCCATATTACATTGGAATTTCACTTTAAGATGATTTGTTCTAGATTAAAAGTCACTAAATAAGGAAAGCAGAGAGGTTTTATTTATTAAACTTGCCAGAAGGATCTAGCCCGTCATAAACTGATTCTTAGCACGAAAGGTCAGGAGAGTTTTTTTTTTTTAAAAACTACAAGATATATCATAGTTTCTATTTATTAATTACAAAAGAAATATATTAAAAGTAATATATGCACATGATATTAAACAATACAGAATTATACAAAGTAAAAAGGGAAAGTCTTCCATAACCAACCCACACCCCAAAATGCCATTCCTCAGGAATAATCACAGTTAAGTGATTGGTGTATTTCTGGGAAAATATATATCTATAATAAAACCATGAAAAATAATGCATAAATATGAACAGTGAGTCTAACTTTTAAATGTCTTAAGCTAATGTGGGATATGACATTTCTACTGTCTCATCCATCCTCTACTCACTCTAATCTCCTGTACATGTTGTATGAGTAGCCTTAGTTAACTGCCAGAATATTGACAGCCTTCTCTTATCTTCTTTCCCGAAACAACTTCCTTTGAGAACACCAGTGGGATCATGGACTATCTGGCTATTTTGCTTTCTTTGGAAGTTCAGCCTCTTTTGAAAATGGTGATATCATTTTGAGACCTAGTTAGGACTTCTTATTTTTCCTCTTTTTATATGAGTCCCCTGAGTCATGCCACACTTGACTTTTCTGCTTTCATTAGCTCATAGCATTTGAATTTAGTCACAACAGAGGATTATTAAGTTTTTACTTCTTAAATCATTGCTATAATTTCTCTTTCAATCTTTTTCTATCTGTCACAACTTGTAGCTCTCTCCCGTCACAACAGTGAATAACTTTTTCTATATATATTATCGTAAAAGGCCTCAGTTGTTACTGCAGAAGTCATTACGAATAGATTTAAGCAATGACTCCAGATTTTGAGGCGTGTACAACCATGAAATAGGCTACCACTAAAAATGGTGATACCTCTAGCCTTAGAGAATTCTAGAACACAGAAAATTTGAACCCAAAGATTAGAAGTCATTCAATCTCATTTTACTGAAGATGAATTATAATCAAAGTAGGATAGTCTCACATACAGACATAAAATATGTCAAAACTATATTAATGGTCCAGAGTAAAATGCATTTAGACACAAGAATCTGGACAGATAAATCTGAATGTATAGATTCAACGATTTGGCAGCAAGACCTGGACTGAGAGTGCCTTGCATTAAGAAAGCAAACCTTACTGCTCCTTTTAGCATTTCCAGCAAACTAAACAGAAACTAGCTAATATAAAATCATGCCAGCTATATGAAAAAAATTTTTAAAGAGTTAACTATAGCTGGAATATTTTTTAGGAATTATAAAGTTATATTTTTCAGGTTTAAACAAGAACATATGCTCCTTAATTATAGACAGCCACTGTTTCTCTTATCAAAAACAAAGGACTCATTTATTTTCTTGTTTCCTTGGTCATAAAAAGTAGATAGAAATAAACCCTAAATTGTTATATCTGCAGCACTGACTATAAATAGAATGTTTTTCCTAGTTTCTTATGGGTCATTTAAAAGTCTGTAAGTCCTTGCTTTGGAATTAACCTTGTCATTAAAACTCGTCCTTTAAAGTGAATGGGCTCTCCTTTCAAAGAAGAGCGTTCTAGTAAGTGGTGAAATGCATGTGCTTTTTATCTGCCCTAGAGGAAGCACTGTAATGCCAACCAGCTCCTAAAGGTGCATCTGTGGTATGAATTTAAATATAAATGAATCTGTAAAATAAAACTGTGAAAAATATCAACTCCATATTGAAAACTGAATGTACAATATGCTTGAACTCTTGCAGAAAGGAAAGTAAAAAGCTGCTATGAGTCAGAGAATTAGTGATGAAATCAGGTCTCTGAGATTGTAGAACTGATAAACAACCATGAAAACAATCTTTTCTCTCATGCATCCTACAAGCCCAGAACTATTATCTTAAAATGATCTTCTCAGAGCAAATAAGGTGGTTGTTGAGGGAGTCTGCAGACACAAAAAATAGACACACGTTTTTCAGTTGCAACAACACTTTTGTAACAAGATACCCCCTGAATATTTTTCTTGGTCTATTATAATAAACATTTTTAAATCAATCAAGCCCAAACTTTCAAACAATAAATAATTGTTGTGAATGTAGTGCTTATGTGCTGTTATTTACCTATACTTAACGCAGTTGACCATGCCCCGTTAAATGCCAGCGTACAAAGAAACCACTCCCGCTGGGAGGAAATTTCCCGTAACCATCAGCCTAGCTGGTGTCTGGGACAACCCACAACAAATCTCACTGTGACTGTCCACGGATCCAAGCCTGAAAGATCAGTGATTTTACACTGATATTCTTCTGAAACCTGCTAGCACCTGTGAGGTTCAAATTTCAGAACTTTTAGAAAGAAAGAAAGTAAGTACTTCTAAAACAATGCCAGAAAGGAAGTAATAAATTCTTCAGGATTAACAAACACCAATGTCTGATGCAAATGAATTAAATCCCCTTTGATATTCAGGGAGTAATTAAAATTAGTGAATTAGATATGCAAGTCTTCTTTTGTTGCAGCTCTCTTTTGCAAATATTGTGATTAACTTGCATTGTCAACATCATTGGAAAGCTACTCTCTGGCTTTCTTGAACACGTTTCTCCACAGAGCATCTGTGTGCCTAGAATCTTGATGAGTGCAATGATTATGTTTCAAGATTCTAAACTTTTTATTTCACAAAATTTTGATTTAAAAAATAGATGGAGGCTTTTGTATGTATGTATGTCACTATCAACATCTTTTGAAACAAACCAGAACATAATTTTGTCATAAGCACATTGAAAATCTTTTCCTTCTGCCTTAAAAGGATATGCTTATAGATTTCTATAAGAAAGCAAAAGAGATTAGGAATTTTTTATCTGATACCAAAATATTCACTATAGGATAAGAAAAGGGTTCTCGTAGTAAATAGTTTCTGCTATTTTTTTATATCTAGCCAAATGTTTCAGTAAGATATTTCAAATTCTGGAACCACTCCTACTCATATGAAGTCTAAATATATATTTCTTGAGTTATTATTAATTCATGAACACATTGTTGGGTTATATTTATGTAGCTTGACACATTACATTTTTCACTGTTAGTATGCAAAGGATTCAGAAAAGGAAGTTAGTTTTGTGAACCGGCTGTCCTGGTGCAATATGTATTTGTGCTTTGTCTGGGGCTCTGTACTTGAACTAGAGAGGAGGATGTTTCTGGGTTTATAATATAGCTTGAGGTGAAGGCAGAACATGTCCCTTTACTACCACCATATGTTAAAAAAATGATATCTTTGATGATGTATCTTTACTGATATAGAATTGTTGAACTCTCAAATTAAGATTTTTAATCCAGGTTCAGAGAGGCTAGAGATTTTATCTGGAAAAGTCAGTAGAAAGCTGCATCACAAAATTTTTGGCCAGGATATGTGTAAAAACTGTACCTGATAAAATATTCAACATGGGAATGTTTTAGCCAAGTTTCATTAGACATTACATCCCTTACTTGGAATGCAGGGCACAGTACTCTACCTACTGTGCTGTTGATGGGTTTACTCGAGTTTGCAGGGATTATCTATCTAAGAGCCTCAGTATACCAATGCCAGCTTCTAGATAAGACTACATTGCCTGGAATTATTTTATTTTCATAAGTAAAACTATATAGATGAACTCTTAGAAATCTAGTATTCCTGAAAAGTGTCCCTCTCCTCCATGCTTTTTCTTTTCTTTATTCTTTCTTTTGCTTTTAAAGCAATCAAGGGGGCTGTCTTCCTCAGTTATTAACTCCTTAGGTACTCGCGACAATGGATTTTGGAATATTCTAAAGGATTTGGTGGCAGAGCTCTCTGTATTCTCTCCAAAAGTGAATTTCTCATTACCCAACTCATGTGATGATATGATCCTGAAAAATCTGATGTTGGCTGTATTGGTTTTTTAAAGTTGCCAGAATGCAATACACCAGAACCAGAATGACTTTTAAAAAGGGAATTTAATAGTGACAAGTTTATAGTTTTAAGGCTGTGAAAATGTCCAAGTTAAGGCACCAACAAGAGGTTATCTTCACTCAAGAAAGACTGATGTCCAGAACACCTCTGTCAGCTGGGAAGGCATGTGGCTTGCAACTGCTGGTCCCTTGCTCCTGGGCTCCTTTGCTTTTTAAAGGACTCCAGTAAACTAATCAAGACCCACATTGAATGGGTGGAGTCACATCTCCATCTAATCAAAAGGTCACATCCACAGTTTGCATAATCTAATCAAGAGTTTCTGCCCTACAGTATTGAATCAGGATTAAGAGGAACAGCTGTCCCCCACAAGATTGGATCAGGATTAAAAAAAAATTGGGGGCGGTACATAACAGTTTCAAATTGGCACAATGGCATATCCCATTGGAACAATGTGACACCTTTCTCCACCTAGTTAACACACGGGCTAGGAAATATTTTCTTTAGAGCTGATAGTGCAGTGCCCTGACTTCGGTGTGTGGGTTCCCAGATTATTAAGGTGGTTCTCAGTGTATTAAGGCCATGTTGAAGCTATCCATATAGTCTGTATATTCTCTGGCATTATTACGTATATTCCTCAAGTGTTTGTTATTAACTAATTGGATTGTTTTTCTTATTAGTTATTGGTATCAGGAGTTGTTTGACGATTTCAATATTGTTTAGAGAATAAAACTAGATTTGGAAAAATGCCAACACTATAAATGTTTTATTAAATACATACCTCCTTTGGAAGTTCTTGATGCTTAATGAATCATATTCTAAAAGAGAAAATAAAGTTCAAAAAATTGAAACAGGAAAACAGTTTTCCCGGTGTAAAGAACACAAGTTAAAATAATTATTTTTGTTCTCTTCTCCAAAGTGAGAATTAAGAGCAATAGGGCTAATGAATTAGTTTAGTTTATTTCAGTTCCTTTTAGTTCAATGAACTGTTACTGAGCTTCTATAAGTGCTGGTATCAAATGAGGTGCTCAGGAGCACCAAGATAAAGATACTGTCTCTTGATCAAGTAAACGAAGGCCAGATGGGTAAGATCAGCATGCAAATGAACACTTCAGTAGCATTGTGAAGACTATGATGGAGTTCCTTTTAGGTTACTCTGGGAAACCAGAAGGATATTGAGTCAACCTAAGGATGCAGAATGCTTTCAGAAGGGGGTAATGCCTAAGATGTTCTTAAAGTTTGAAAAGGAGTAGGGACTGGGAAAAAGAGGATGTGATTGTGTAGGTAAGAAGGCAATTCATGTAGAAGGAAGAACATGAGCAAATGAGAGAAGAACTAGAATAGAATGCTCTGATAAGGAACCTACTAACAGCAATGAACTGTGTGAATGGACATTGTAAGGGGAATGGCATATGATAGAGATAGAGGGATGGATGCACTCAGGTCACTGAGGGCCTTGTATACAAGCTAAGGAACCTGGACTTCAGTCTTTAGGTGATTGAGAGAAAGAGGAAGGAGTGAATATGAACAAGTGGAAAGTCTGAGATTTTACCCTGTTTGCAAGTTAACAGATTAGCCTGCTACAGTTTCATGGATGCTTGTGTTAAATGTGGAACTCCTGGGTAATAGAAAAAGAATTTTGTTATTCATGGCACAATAGGCAGCATGAGTTTCAACTTCACGTTGGTTTTTTTCTCACTAGGTCCCACGGGTACAACAAGAAGCAGGGGGTCCAGGAGGATATTGTGTACATAGTGGGTTTGCTTCACAGCCAAGGAGCCCAGAGTTTAGGATTTTCCAAAATTGTGTAAGAGAACTGTAAGCAAATCTGCCCAACCTTTGCTCTGGATAGAGATATTATCTATATTGTACTGGACAGCAAAAGAAGAAAAAAAAACCACACACATCAACAAATAAATTTCTCTGCCCCAGACAGAGAGACACTGTCTCTTCCAGGGTTGTTTGTATGCAAATATTCTTGAAAACACTGCCTAGAATAAAAATTGTCAGTACCTGTGCTCAAAAGATGTGCAGAAATGTTCCAGACATGAAGAATTATCTGCCAGCAATAAAATCAATTAGATTTATGTGTTAGTTTTATTACTCTGATGGCAGGTGAGGGATACATTTTTGATAGAGGTGGGATAGGGTTTGGAGGTTGTTGCAATAATCCAGGTAAAAGATGACAAGAGCCCAAATTTAAGAGATGGTAGGGAGAAATGAGAAATAGTGAAAACTGGCAGCATTATCCATTTGAGAGAGAGGGAATGGTCTAGAACAGGGGATAGCAAACTTTTCTTTTTTAGCTTAACCATAGGTATATTTAAATAAAGCATCCATATAATCATTGTAAAACCTGTGTTTGTGCAGTTTCATAAACCAATTTAAAATTAAATTAACAAGGGAAAAATCTACAAATTCAGATAGCACAGTTCTTAAATTCTAAATATTAAACACTAACTTAAATACAATTTGATCAGCTGTCAAAACTGAATTTCTCACAATATCAAATAAAAAAATTATTTTTTTTGTAAAAGATATTACAAATGTCTACATTGCTATGGTAATGACCTATGTTACTAAACATTTTCCTAATAATATGAAGATACAAATATTTTTACAAGTAACGTGAAAATCTTAACCACATGAAAATCTTAATGGATATCTTACCTTTTCCATAGGCATATTTCAATTAAATATCTAAGTAATCATTTTAAAGCCTGTTTGTACAGTATGTTGCATAAACCAATTTAAAATTAAAGCAAGGAAGGAAAAAAAATCTATAGATACAGATATCAGAGTTTCTTAGATTATAAATATTAAATACTATTTTAAATTCCATTTATTTAACTTTCAAAGTTGTGTGCATTCTCAAATATCAAGTAAAAAGTTATCACAAACATAACTTGCTATAGTAATGACCTATGTTACTAAGCATTTTCAAATTTTTTATTTCAGAAATTTATTTTATCCAATATTACTATAGCTCTCTATAGTTGTTTCTTTCTACCATTTTTTTGTTGTAAAATATAACATATATATGCAAAGAAAAAAGAAATAATTTTGAAAGCACACTTCAATAAGCAACTACAGAACGGTCCCAGAATTTGTCAAGGGCTGCCATTCCCTCATCTCAGATTTTTCCTTCTAGCTGCTCCAAAACACTGGAGGCTTTACCAGAATCATAATAACAGAATCATACAGTATCTGTCTTTTTGTGTCTGACTTATTTCACTCAGCATTATTTCCTCAAGGTTGTCCACATTGTTATATATTTCAGGACATTATTTTGCCTTACTGCTGCATAATATTCCATCATATGTATATACCACATCTTGTTTATCCACCCGTGTGTTGATGGGCACCAGGATTGTTTCCATCTGTTGGCAATTGTGAATAGTGCCACTGTGAACATCGGTGTACAAATGTCTGTTCGTGTCACTGCCCTCAACTCTATTGGCATTGCTGGGTCATAGGGCAACTCTATATTTAGCTTTCTGAGGAATTGCCAAACTGACTTCCACATCAGCTGACCTACTATACATTCTCACCAGCAGTGAGTAAGTGTTTCAATTTCTCCACATGCCCTCCAACATTTATATTTCCTCCTTGTTTAATAGCACCATTCTTATAGGTGTGTCATCTTAATTTGCATCTCCCTTATAGACAAGGAAGATGATCAGCTCTTCATGTACTTTTTAGCCATCTGTATTTCCTCTTCAGAAAAGTGCCTATTCATTTCCTCTGTACATTTTATAATTGGGTTGTTGTTCTTTTATTGTTGAGTTGTATAATTTCTGTATGTATACAGGATATCAGCTTTTATCTGATATGTGGTTTCCAAATATTTTCTCCCATTGAATTGTCAGCCTCTTCACCTTCTTAACAAGTCCTTTGAGCCCCAGAAGCTCTTGGTCTTAAGGAGTTCCCATTTTTTCTTTTGCAGTTATACTTTAGGTATAAGGTTTAAGAAGCTACCTCCTATTACTAGATTTTGAAGTTGTTTCCCTACATTTTCTTCTAGAAGTGTTATGATAATGGCTTATATTTAGGTCTTTAATCCATTTTGAATTAATTTTTGTATAGGGTGTAAGGTAGGGGAGTCCTTTTTCATTTTTTTGGCTATTGAAATCCAGTTCTCCCATGCCCATTTATTGAAAAGACTATTCTGTCCCAGTTCAGTGGATTTAGGGGATTATTGAAGATCTAATGTCCATAAATTCGGTGGTCAATATCTGCACTTTCGATTTTATTCCACTGGTCAGTCCTTCTATCTTTGTGCCCGTACCATGCTGTTTTGACCACTGTGGCTTCACAGTAAGCTTTATAGTCAAGAAATGATAGTCTTCCCACTTTGCTCTTCTTTTTTTTAGGATATCTTTAGCTATTTGGGGGTCTCTTTCCCTTCCATATAAATTTGATAACCAGCTTTTCCAAGTCTTCAAAGTAGGTTGTTGGGATTTTTATTGGTATTGCATTGAATCTGTAGATCATTTTGGGTAGAATTGACATCTTCATGATATTCAACTTTCCTATCCATGCACATGGAATGTCTTTCCATCTATTTAGGTACTTTTCATTACTTTTAGCAATTTTTTGTAATTTTCTGTGTATACATCCTTAACATCCCTGGTTAGGCTTGTTCCTAGATACCTGATTCTTCTAGTCACTGTTCTTAATGAAATTTTTTCCTTAGTTGTCACCTCAGATAGGTCATTGCCCGTGTATAGAAACATGACTGATTTTTGTACATTAATCTTGTATCCTATCACTTTGCTGAATTTGTTTATTAGCTCAAGTAGTTTTGCTGTAGATTTCTAAGAAGTTAGAAAACTATAGGATCATGTCATCTGCAAGTAATGAAAGTTTTACTTCTTCCTTTGCTGTTTGGATGATTTTTGCTTCTTTCTCCTGTCAAATCGTTCCAGCTAGTACTTCTAATATAATGTTGAATAATAGTGGTGACAATGGGCATCCTTATCTCATTCCTGATCTTAAGGGAATGCTTTCAATTTCTCACCATTAAGTATGATGCTGGTTTATGAGTTTTTCATATATGCTCTTTATGATTTTGAGAAAGTTTCCTTCAATTCCTAACTTTTGAAGTGTTTTTATCAGGAAAGGATGCTGGATTTTGTCAAATACTTCATCAGCATTGATCAATATGATCATTGCTAGATACCTGATTCTTCTCTATTACATTGATTGATTTTCTTATGTTGAACCACCCTTGCTTTCCTGTATGACTCCCACTTGGTTATGATGTATAATTCTTTTAATGTGGTGTTGGTTACAATTTACTGGTGTTTTGTTAAGCATTTTTTCATCTGTGTTCATTAGGGAGATTGGTGTGTACTTTTCTTTTCTTGTATCGTCTTTATCCAATTTTGGTATTAGAGTGATGTTAGCTTCATTAAATGACTTAGGGATTGTTCTTTTTCCTCAAATTTTTGGAAGAGTTTGAGCAGGATTGGCATTAGTTCTTTTTGAAATGTTTGATAAAATTCTCTTGTGAAGCCATCTGGTCCTGGGCTTGCTTTTTCGTGGGAAGATTTTTGATGACTCATTGGATCTTTTTATGTAGTAATTGGTTTGTTAAGTTCTTCTATTTATTTTCGAGCCACTATAGGTAATTTGGTGGTTTCTAGGAATTTGTCCATTTCATCTAAGTTGTCTAGTTTGCTGGCATACAGTTTTTCATAATATTCTCTTATGATTTTTAAAATTTCTTCTAATCTGTGGTAACAACCCCCCTCTTGTTTCTGATTTTCTTTATTTGTGTCCTCTCTCTTTTTTTCTTCATTAGTCTAGCTAAGGGACCATCAATTTTATTGATTTTCTCAAAGAACTAACTTTTAGTTTTGTTGATTCTTTCTATTGTTTTATTGTTCTCTAGTTTGTTTACTTCTGCTTTAGTTTTTATAATTTCTTTTATTTGCTTTGGGGTTAGTTTACTGTTATTTTTCTAAATTCTCCAGGTAAGCAGTTATATCCTTAAATTTTGCTCATTCTTGTTTTTTAATTTAGGAATTTAGGGCAATGCATTTTCTTGTTGATCTTCTATGTGGTTGTTCTATCTATAGTGGAAAATGGTATATTGAAGTCTCCCACTATTACTGTCGATACATCTATAGCTCCCTTCAGTTTTTCTAATATGTGCCTCATGTACTTGGAGGTCCTTGTTTGGGAGCGTACACATTTATGATTGTTATTTCTTCCTAGTGAATTGTCCCTTTTATTAATATATAGTGTCCTTTATTTCTTATGACGTCTTTACATTTAAAATCTATTTTATCTGATATTAGTATAGCTACTCCTGCTTTCTTTTGGTTATAGCTTGCATAGAAGATCTATTCCATCCTTTCATTTTCAGTCTGTGTCCTTGAGTCTAAAATATGTCTCTCTTGTAAGCAGCATATGGATGGATTATGTTTTTTGATCCATTCTGCCAGTCTGTATCTTTTAATTGATGAGTTTAGTACATTAACATTCAAGGTAATTACTGTAAAAGTGGTTCTTGACTCTACAGTCTTTATCTTAGGGTTTTGTTTGTTTGTTTGTTTAGTTTTTTTGCATGGGCAGGCACCAGGAATCGAACCCAGGTCTCCAGCATGGCAGGAGAGAACTCTGCCTGCTGAGTCACCGTGGCCCACCCGTCCTTTAGTTTTTTATTTGTCAGATATATGTATATTATTTTACCTCTCTCTCTTTTTTCCTTTAAATTACCATTAATCATATTCATCAATTCTGTGCTGTGCTCCAGACCTCTCTCTCCTGTCTTTTTTTTTTATCAGCTGACAGGTCTCCCTTTAGTATTTCTTGTAGTGCTGGTCTCTTGTTGACTAGTTTTCTCAATCTTTCTTTGACTTTGAAGATTTTACTATCTCCTTCAATTTTGAAGGACAGTTTGGTTGGATAAAGAATTCTTGGTTGAAAGCCTTTCTCATTCAGAATCTTAAATATATCATATGACTGGCTTCTTCCTTCCACAGTGCCTGCTGAGTAGTCTGAAGTCAGTCTTATGTGTCATCCCTTATGTGTAGTAGATTGCTTTTCTTGTGCTACTTTCAGGACTTTCTGTTTCTCTTCAATACCTGACAGTGTGGATTAGTATGTGTCTTGGAGGAGGCTGTTTGGGTTTATTTTATTTGGAGTTTGCTGAGCCTCTATGACTTGCATATTCATGTGTTTTATAAGGGTTGGGAAGTTTTCTTCAACTCAATTTTCAACTAACTTTCCCAATCCTTTACTCTTCTCTTCTCCTTCTTGGACACCAATGATTCTTATATTTGTGTGCCTCTTGTTGTCCATCATTTCCCTAAGATCCATTTGCATTTTTTCCATCTTTCTTGCCATTTGTTATTCTGTTTGCTCTAGTTCAATTGTTTTACCTCCTAGCTCATTTATTCTTCCTTCTGTTTCTTCAAATCTGCTATGATGTGTCTCCTGTATATTTTTAATTAGGTCTACTGTATCTTTCATTTCTGTGAGATCTGCCATTTTTCTATTTAACCTTCTGAATTCTTCTTTGTGCCCTTCTAGTGTCATCTTGATTTTTTTATTTCTTTTTTTTAATACGGTTTTTTTGAGATTTGGTTTTTTTTGTATGCTGTATGGCGGGGTCACATTTCATTATTTTTTCATGTGAGTATCCCATTATTGCAGCACCATTTGTTGAATTTTTGTTTCTTTGTTTTTGTTTGTTTGTTTTGCTTGTTTGTTTGTTTTTGGGGGGAGTGCATGCACCAGGAATCAAACCTGGGTCTCCCGTGTGGCAGGCGAGAATTCTACCACTGAACTACTCTTGGACCTCCTATCCTTTATTTCTTTATAGATATCCTTGAGTACCTGTTCCATATTCTGTGTCCTTTCTGGTATTTTGATTTGGTCACTTGACTGGGCTATTTCTGCTTGGATCTTGATGGGCTTTGGGATTTTCTGTTGTGTTTGGGGCAACTGATATGGTTATTTTGCAAGTTGGTTTCCTTCACACTTCTAAAGTTTTGTATTTACTTGGTTTTTGCTAAATGTTTCCCTTTACACTTTGTTTGTCAATTATTTTCCACCAAATCAAGGTCTGGATCTCATGTAGGAGATACAGTTCTTCTTAAGGGTCTATTAGAAGCTAGGCTGAGGTACACAGGTACTCCAGTGGCAGAATGGGTGCCCACCATGTGGGAGACCCAGACTCGACTCCCAGCACCCCAGGACCACAGTCCTGGTCCTTTTCTCCCCATCCCCTGTCTTGTTTCCAGGAGCAGGAATGAACTCACTCCACTCCTCTCTGCCATCTTCCCAGACAACAGCAAACTTTTTCAGTACAGGGCCAGATAGTAACTATTGTAGGCTTTGTGGGCCATATGACCTCTGCTGACATTCAGCTCTGCCATCATAATGTGGAACAGGCCTGGTAGCATAGAAACATATGGGTGATGCTGTGTTCCAATAAAACCTCTTTTATAAAAACAGATCCATGGATTCTAGTTAAATGACTCCTGGTCTAGAGCAAACTCCAAGGTATTCTCCTGTCTGACCTGATGGATGGTAATGTCAATAATTGAGAGAAAGGATTTAGCCTATTTTTTGGTAGGTGTTGCAGAGTGGGAAGAAGAGTTTTTGAAACTTTTGAATTTAGGAAAGTAAGGGATATCCAGGTATAGATGTTCACTAGGCAGCTGGTTACATACATTTGAACTTCAAGATGAGGTCAGTGTTAAAGATAATAATTTAGAATTTCCAAGTATATAGATGCAAATTAAAACCATGAAAGTGAATATAATCTTCGATGAGAGCATCAAGTGGGGGTAAAAATGAAACTCTAGGAAAGCATCCATAGTTAAGGGTCAAGCTTCAATTAGGAGATAAACTTTTTCAGATGTAACAACTTATCTGTGTGTGTGCATGTGTGTGAGTGTGTATGTGTGTGAAGAAGGGATTAGAGAATGCATTTTAATGTTAAAACTAAAAAAAACCCTCTCTATGACTTCAACTCTGAAAACCCCCAAACTCTGAAAGTCATTATTCTTCATCACAATAGTAAAGGATTCTAAGAAATTTCAGAGGGACACTGATATTTTTCCTATTTCAATTTGTCATTTTAAGAATAAAATTAATTGGGAAAGACCTTAGTTATGTAGAAATCTGAACTACTTCCATAATAATCTAGTCTTTTATCTGGGAAGGGCATATAGATCAGTTTGCTCTGTTCTTCTCTTCTGAATAGATATATGGCTGCAGTCATTAGTTATTCATTTATTTTGTCAGTCACTTGATAAATATTGAATAAGCACCTACAATGTGCACAGCAAGGTGGTGTGGAGGTTAGAAAAGTGAACAAGCCACAACCTTCCTGTATTTAAACAAAATAATGATACCACCAGCCGAATGTGGTCATCATCTCAAAAGATGGTCACTGAAACCATTGTGATGTTATTGGTGTGTTTTCTTGGCTTCTCTTTGCAATTGTGCTTTAGAAACATATGGAAAAAAAACAAAACAAAACATGACTCCATGCTTTTAAGTCATAGTTATCTATGAGTCCAGGAAAGGGAAACAGTAAATAAAATCACACCATTGCACATGCTTTTTGGTAAAATTTGAGTAAGGAGGGATGAAATGTAGTCAAAACTGTTGCCATCTCTTCAAACTGTAAGAACAACTCTCCTTGGTATCTTGTTTAAAATACATATGATAAGAGAAGAAAAGTCCTGCTCTTAAAAAAAGAAATTTACCCCACGCACGGATTCCCGGGCCGGCTGGGAGATTCGGATTGGCACTCCCCCAAACCGTGGCGGCTAACGCCCCCCCCCACGCGCGGATTCCCGGGCCGGCTGGGACATTCGGATCGGCACTCCCCCAAGCCGCTTCAGCTGGCGACCCTCCCCCACAGCGAGAGTTTTCCAAAGTTAAAGGAGCCACAGCATCTTTTACTGGTGGGACCCGCAGTCAGATGAGCACCACGAGCGCCACCTATTGGGCAGGATAAGAAAAACAGAGCCCAGAGATTTCACAGAAAAATCTTTCAACCTGCTGGGTCCCACACCCAAGGAAATCTGATTAAATGCCAAGACGCCAGCAGAAAATAACGGATCACACTCGGAAAATTGAAGATATGGCCCAGTCAAAGGAACAAACCAATAGTTCAAATGAGATACAGGAGCTGAGACAACTAATGCTGAATATATGAACAGAAATAAAAACCAAATCAGTAAATTGAGGGAGGACATGAAGAAGACATGGGCTGAACAAAAAGAAGAAATAGAAAATCTGAAAAAACAAATCACAGAACTTATGGGAGTGAAGGACAAAGTAGAAAAGATGGAAAAAACAATGGATACCTACAATGGTAGATTTAAAGAGACAGAAGCTAGAATTAGTGAACTAGAGGATGGAACATCTGAATTCCAAAAAGAAACAGAAACTGTAGGGAAAAGAATGGAAAAATTTGAGCAGGGGATCAGGGAACTGGATGACAATATGACGCGCACAAATATACATGTTGTGGGTGTCCCAGAAGGAGAAGAGAAGGGAAAAGGAGGAGAAAAACTAATGGAAGAAATTATCACTGAAAATTTCCCAACTCTTATGAAAGATCTAAAATTACAGATCCAAGAAGTGCAGCGCACCCCAAAGAGAATAGACCCAAATAAGCATTCTCCAAGACACTTACTAGTTAGAATGTCAGATCAAAGAGAAAGAGAAGATCTTGAAAGCAGCAAGAGAAAAACAATCCATCATATACAAGGGAAACCCAATAAGACTATGTGTAGATTTCTCAACAGAAACCATGGAAGCTAGAAGACAGTGGGATGATATATTTAAATTACTAAAAGAGAAAAACTGCCAACCAAGACTTCTATATCCAGCAAAATTGTCCTCCAAAATGAGGGAGAAATTAAAACATTCTCAGACAAAAAAGTCACTGAGAGAATTTGTGACCAAGAGACCAGCTCTGCAAGAAACACTAAAGGGAGCACTAGAGTCAGATACGAAAAGACAGAAGAGAGAGGTATGGAGAAGAGTGTAGAAAGAAGGAAAATCAGATATGATATATATAATACAAAAGCCAAAATGTTAGAGGAAAATATTATCCAAACAGTAATAACACTAAATGTTAATGGACTGAACTCCCCAATCAAAAGACATAGACTGGCAGAATGGATTAAAAAACAGGATCCTTCTATATGCTGTCTACAGGAAACACATCTTAGACACAAAGATAAACATAGGTTGAAAGTGAAAGGTTGGGAAAAGATATTTCATGCAAATAACAACCAGAAAAGAGCAGGAGTAGCTATACTAATATCCAACAAATTAGACTTCAAATGTAAAACAGTTAAAAGAGACAAAGAAGGACACTATCTACTAATAAAAGAAACAATTAAACAAGAAGACATAACAATCATAAATATTTATGCACCGAACCAGAATGCCCCAAAATATGTGAGGAATACACTGCAAATACTGAAAAGGGAAATAGACACATATACCATAATAGTTGGAGACTTCAATTCACCACTCTCATCAATGGGCAGAACATCTAGACAGAGGATCAATAAAGAAATAGAGAATCTGAATATTACTATAAATGAGCTAGACTGAACAGACATTTATAGGACATTACATCCCACAACAGCAGGATACACCTTTTTCTCAAGTGCTCATGGATCATTCTCAAAGATAGACCATATGCTGGGTTACAAAGCAAATCTTAACAAATTTAAAAAGCTTGAAATCATACACAACACTTTCTCGGATCATAAAGGAATGAAGTTGGAAATCAATAATAGGCGGAGTGCCAGAAAATTCACAAATATGTGGAGGCTCAACAACACACTCTTAAACAACGAGTGGGTCAAGGAAGAAATTGCAAGAGAAATTAGTAAATATCTTGAGGTGAATGTAAACAAAAACACAACATATCAAAACCTATGGGATGCAGCAAAGGCAGTGCTAAGAGGGAAATTTATTGCCCTAAATGCCTATATCAGAAAAGAAGAAAAGGCAAAAATGCAGGAATTAACTGTCCACTTGGAAGAACTGGAGAAAGAACAGCGAACTAACCCCAAAGCAAGCAAAAGGACAGAAATAACAAAGATTAGAGCAGAAATAAATGAAATTGAAAACATGAAAACAATAGAGAAAATCAATAAGGCCAGAAGTTGGTTCTATGAGAAAATCAATAAGATTGATGGGCCCCTATCAAGATTGACAAAAAGAAGAAGAGAGAGGATGCAAATAAATAAGATCAGAAATGGAAGAGGAGACATAACCACTGACCTCACAGAAATAAAGGTAATAACAGGATACTATGAACAACTTTACGCTAATAAATACAACAATTTAGATGAAATGGACAGGTTCCTAGAAAGGCATGAACAACCAACTTTGACTTAAGAAGAAATAGATGACCTCAACAAACCAATCACAAGTAAAGAAATTGAATCAGTCATTCAAAAGCTTCCTAAAAAGAAAAGTCCAGGACCAGAAGACGGCTTCACATGTGAATTCTACCAAACATTCCAGAAAGAATTAGTACCAACTCTCCTCAAACTCTTCCAAAAAATCGAAGTGGAGGGAAAGCTACCTAATTCATTCTATGAAGCCAACATCACCCTCATACCAAAACCAGGCAAAGATATTACAAAAAAAGAAAACTACAGGCCAATCTCTCTGATGAATATAGATGCAAAAATCCTCAACAAAATTCTAGCAAATCGAATCCAACAACACATTAAAAGAATTATACATCATGACCAAGTAGGATTCATCCCAGGTATGCAAGGATGGTTCAACATAAGAAAATCAATTAATGTAATACACCATATCAACAAATCAAAACAGAAAAAATCACATGATCATCTCAATTGATGCAGAGAAGGCATTTGACAAGATTCAACATCCTTTGCTGTTGAAAACACTTCAAAAGATAGGAATACAAGGGAACTTCCTTAAAATGATAGAGGGAATATATGAAAAACCCACAGCTAATATCATCCTCAATGGGGAAAAATTGAAAACTTTCCCCCTAAGATCAGGAACAAGACAAGGATGTCCATTATCACCACTATTATTCAACATCATGTTGGAGGTTCTAGCCAGAGCAATTAGACAAGAAAAAGAAATACAAGGCATCAAAATTGGAAAGGAAGAAGTAAAACTATCACTGTTTGCAGACGATATGATACTATACGTCAAAAACCCGGAAAAATCCACAACAAAACTACTAGAGCTAATAAATGAGTACAGCAAAGTAGCAGGTTACAAGATCAACATTCAAAAATCTGTAGCATTTCTATACAAGCAATGAACAAGCTGAGGGGGAAATCAAGAAATGAATCCCATTTACAATTGCAACTAAAAGAATAAAATATCTAGGAATAAATTTAACTAAAGAGACAAAAAACCTATCCTAAGAAAACTACAAAAAACTTAAAAGAAATCACAGAAGACCTAAATAGATGGAAGGGCATACTGTGTTCATGGATTGGAAGACTAAATATAGTTAAGATATCAATCCTACCTAAATTGATTTACAGATTCAATGCAATACCAATCAAAATCCCAACAACTTACTTTTCAGAAATAGAAAAACCAATAAGCAAATTTATCTGGAAGGGCAGGGTGCCCCGAATTGCTGAAAGTATCTTGAGGAAAAAAAACGAAGCTGGAGGTCTCACGCTTCCGGACTTTAAGGCATATTATGGAGCCACAGTGGTCAAAACAGCATGGTATTGGCATAAAGATAGATATATTGACCAATGGAATCGAATAGAGTGCTCAGATATAGACCCTCTCATCTATGGACATTTGATCTTTGATTAGGCACTCAAGCCAACTCACCTGGGACAGAACAGTCTCTTCAATAAATGGTGCCTAGAGAACTGGATATCCATATGCAAAAGAATGAAAGAGGACCCGTATCTCACACCCTATACAAAAGTTAACTCAAAATGGATCAAAGAGCTAAACATTAGGTCTAAGACCATAAAACAGTTAGAGGAAAATGTAGGGAGATATCTTATGAAGCTTACAATTGGAGGCGGTTTTATGGACCTTAAACCTAAAGCAAGAGCACTGAAGAAAGAAATAAATAAATGGGAGCTCCTCAAAATTAAACACTTTTGTGCATCAAAGAACTTCATCAAGAAAGTAGAAAGACAGCCTACACAATGGGAGACAATATTTGCAAATGACATATCAGATAAAGGTCTAGTATCCAGAATTTATAAAGAGATTGTTCAATTCAACAACAAAAAGACAGCCAACCCAATTACAAAATGGGAAAAAGACTTGAACAGACACTTCTCAGAAAAGGAAATACAAATGGCCAAAGGGCACATGAAGAGATGCTCAATGTCCCTGGCCATTAGAGAAATGCAAATCAAATCCACAATGAGATATCATCTCACACCCACCAGAATGGCCATTATCAACAAAACAGAAAATGACAAGTGCTGGAGAGGATGCGGAGAAAGAGGCACACTTATCCACTGTTGGTGGGAATGTCAAATGGTGCAACCACTGTGGGAGGCAGTTTAGCGGTTCCTCAAAAAACTGAATATAGAATTGCCATACGACCCAGCAATACCATTGCTGGGTATCTACTCAAAGGACTTAAGGGCAAAGACACAAACGGACATTTGCACACCAATGTTTATAGCAGCATTATTTACAATTGCAAAGAGATGGAAACAGCCAAAATGTCCATCAACAGACGAGTGGCTAAAGAAACTTTGATATATACATATGATGGAATATTGTGCAGCTTTAAGACAGAATAAACTTATGAAGCATGTAATAACATGGATGGACCTAGAGAATATTATGCTGAGTGAGTCTAGCCAAAAACTAAAGGACAAATACTGTATGGTCCCACTGATGTGAACGGACATTCGAGAATAAACTTGGAATATGTCATTGGTAACAGAGTCCAGCAGGAGTTAGAAACAGGATAAGATAATGGGTAATTGGAGCTGAAGGGATACAGACTGTGCAACAGGACTAGATACAAAATCTCAAAAATGGACAGCACAATACTACCTAATTGTAATGTAATTATGTTAAAACACTGAATGAAGCTGCATCTGAGCTATAGTTTTTTTGTGTGTGTTTGTTTATTTGTGTCTTTTGTTTTTTTTTCTTTTTCCTTTATATATATATATATTTAATTTATTATTATTATTATTATTATTTTCTCTATATTAACATTCTATATCTTTTTCTGTTGTTTTGCTAGTTCTTTTCCTAAATCGATGCAAATGTACTAAGAAATGATGATCATACATCTATGTGATGATATTAAGAATTACTGATTGCATATGTAGAATGGAATGATTTCTAAATGTTGTGTTAATTTCTTTTTTTTTATTTAATTAATAAAAAAAAGAAAAGAAATTTAAAACCATATGGTAAAGAACAATTTTGTCTATATACACAAATGAGTTTGACTTTACTTGAAACAATTGTTTTTTAAATCCACATGGAGTAAATAATTAAAAATGCTTAAAAAATATGTTTAAATTTTAGAAAGCATTTGACTTGTTTAGACTTGTGTAAAAAAAAACGAAAACAAAAACAGAAAGCGAGTATTCTTACTTGCTCACTTTAGCTTCAAAATGGAAGCATCCAAAATTTAGGAGATAGAATGAGTTATTTCGGCTTAGGGATTTCATATTTTATTATCATTGCAAAACAAGTCAAATCAGTAGTGAATTTATTTGCGTTACAAGCATTTAACTACATATGAATGCAAAACAAGTCCATTTATTTCCTTTCTTGGGTTATTAACTTTTTGGATCAGATAAAATATATTGTCTTGTTTATACACACTAATGAAAATTTGTTTGCTATGAGTAAATGCTTTGGTTGTTTACTGTTACCCCTGTGGAGAAAGGCTATAGTTTTTATTACTCACTTTTTATTCTAATTTAAACAATTAAAGAAGTCCCTAGATTCTTAAAAGATATTACATGTTCTATTGGAGGGTGTAATGATCCATCCTTTTGAACTAGTTGTTATGGAAATAAGGAGCATTAAATCACAGCTGGGTTGAAGTACTATATTTCACATTTGCATCTGTAAATAACGGTAGTTGGGAAAAACGCCTGTGTTCATTAAAGTATATTTCCTTGACTGCAGTCAGATAAAAGGTCTGATAGTGCCTTTGATGAGTGAATCTTCTCGTGGCTTTGAGCAGATGTTGGCTTGATGGGTTATTTATCCCCTTCCATTATTTTGAAAGTCTATTTGGAAATTGTAGACCTACTTTTTATATGGCAATAACCTGATTCAACATGATCAGAATTTCTCATTCCCTGTTCATCCAGATCTGTATCTTAGGAAAGAGAGTAAATTTGTCCAGTCCCAGTTAGATCGTAAGAGGAGGATTGTAAATAAATAAGGATGTATTTGGAAGATCCTATTTCCCTATCAGTTTTGGTACAAAACCTAATGAATAGTATTACCTGTTCTTAACCTTCAGATACAAATGCTTTTTTTTTTTTTGATACAAATGCTTTTAATGTCATTTCATGAGTACTTTATGCTTTGTTTCCTGCCCTTCTTTAGATCCTCTCTATACAGTGCCTGAGTAAATGCAGACATCACTTTTGATATAACTGAAAGTTCATTGCTGAAGTAAGTTTTCCCTCTATTAGACTATGGAGGTATGCTTCTTTTACAGTCTTCTTTATAGAAGAAAGTTCCTGTGACTGGAACTCGATTGGCATTACTGCTAGTTTGACATCAAAACTGCCATGTGTTATTAATAAGAAGCTAAAAGCTGAAACATAAGGTTAGTTGGCAGGATGGGTTGAAGCCAAATTGTTGAAGGACTTTCATGCCAGGCTGATTTGTACTTTATGAATTTTTGTGAGTAGGGTGAGTGGTGTGATAGGAGCTGTGCTGAACTGGGCAGCAAGCATGTTGGGAGGTGGAGATAGCATAGTGGGGGTTAGGGTGATGGACAGGGAACCAGGAAGGAAGCAACTGCAAAAGACCAGGCAAGAAGAATCAAGGGCCAATACAGACTATAAATAAATGCTACAGTTAATGAAAGTATTAGTCAGGGAGATCTGAAGAAGGTGGGAAGAGATTTAGAGGATGGGAAGAAAATGAGTGAGAAGGGAAAGGAAACAACATTCTAGTTGGCTGACAACATTAATGGAGGTGGTAATCCAATAAAGAATAACACCTGAAAGCCTTTTGGGAAAAGTATTAATTTCTTCCCTACCAGGTTTAGTAGTTATTCCCTTCTTTTCTTCCTTCATTGTTTCCTTCCTCCTTCTCTTCCTTCCTCTCTCCCTCCCTCCTTCCTTCCTTCCTTCCTTCCTTCTTCCTTCCTTCCTTCCTCTCCACCTCCTCTTCTTTCTTTAACAATGGCAACAAATCCTAAATTATATTTCCTCTGTTTTCTGTTATTTCACATTTCTTCCTAGGGTCTAAATTTGATTGTGTTGACTTTCAACTGCCTTCCTTTTGACTATTCTTTCTGGAAACTACATAACTAGACCTTGAAATAAGTGACATAGAGAAGCTTAAGAATATCTTCTCTGGAGATTTTTCCTTGGCTGACTATGTAGACTCTTGACTGAATTTTGAAAAACTTCTTTTCATTCCATGGTTTCTCTGTGCCCTCTCCCCAAAGGTCAGCAGATCTTTTTAGGTTCTTCTTTCAAAGATTTATGCCTATTAAATAATTCTCACTCTTCTGCAAATGTGACCTGGAAAATCTTTCTGGAGGAAAACCCATATGAGTACTCACATTAGCATGACCTGGCTATACCTGTCAGACCTCATCCCCTGCCGTGTGTGGAGGTGTCAGGGTAGGGTATGTAGGTGGGGTAATGGTGGGTAGTTTGGTGAAGGTGGGGCCCTTGGGGTCCAGAGATAGGAGACAAGTGAGGTATCTTCTATCAAAAGTATTAACATATATAAGGACAGAGAACAGACTCCAGCATGTGCTGGAGTCTAAGTTGAGTCACCAAGCAAAGGGCTCCATAAAGAGTTTGATAGGAATAAAAAAAGAAAAATGTGTGTATGTGTGGGTTGGGGTATGTGTAGCCTCAGAAGAGCAGAGCTCTAGGCTGGAGGAAATCTGGAACTCTAATGTAGATACTGGGGTCACTCCTCAGGAGGAAGGAGTGTGGCTTGGCTAGGTGGCTCTTTTACTTAAGGGACTGGAATGTGGTAGAATCAACTTTCCTTGTCCAGCATGACAAACAAGGTACTGAAGTTGAAGGAAACATCTTCCAAAACATCTCATTTATCATTTGCAAGAAAGGGATACATAATACTTTAATACTCTCTGTTTTATAACTCATCACCTTCTTTAAATCTTTAATCTGCTTTATTCTAGGAAAAAGAGAATTGGTTACATGCTATGATTTTTAAAAAATGAAGTGTTTTTGGCAAATTGAAGATATACAGTTCTATGGTTTAAAATTCCACCTCTGGAATCAGACAAACCTGGGTTTGAATTGTTGTTTTTTATTAGCTTTGTGAACTTGGGTAGGTTACTTAAACTTTATAAGCCTCAGTTTCATTACCAATGAAAAGGGGATGATAAAGTACTTATCTCCTAGGACTGTAGTGATAATTTAATGAAGTAATGAGCATAAAGTGCTTGGAACAATGCCTAGCAGGGTAAATGCTCAATAATGCTAATTATTGTTACTATTATGATTATTTTACACCTATTTTTCCTTCTCCAAGATTATTTTGCATTTATTAATTGCCTTAACTATAATATACAGAGAAGTTGGTTGAAAGATCATCCATGCTCCAAATAAATTTTTTCTTCCAATTTTTTATCTAAATTGTATATATGAAATGCTTGAGATTCAGTAAAATAGAACAAAGTATATTTTCTAAGTGATTTCTTGCTTTGCCTGACTATTCCCAGATTCCACGTCATGGAGATGGAAACACCATTCTTAAATACACATGTATCAAATCCTGTATCTAAAATCTCCATATCCTGGAGTCAGCTGTCCAATAATTGAGCAACATTTTATATTATTCACCAGGTACAAATGACCTTATCCTCTTGTTAAATTAAGGGATAGAAAATAAATAGAAAAATAGAAGAAAATGTAGAAATGAATATCTTAATGGACAAATTAATTTGCTATTAATTGAATAAAAAAAGGAAAATAAGTGGGGTAATTATTATTGTCTTAAAAGGTTTTTTTTTTGGTTAAAATATTCAACTCAGTGCAGAAAATTAAGATGACACAAAAGTGTAAAGATAAACAATCATTACAATTGTTTTGGCATGTTTCCTTTCAGACTTATTTCTATGAATTTAGTTTACATATGGTTGAATAGATACAGATAAACTTGCTTTCAGCATTTATTTTACTTAACATTATCACATAATCATTTTACCTGTGTCATTAAAATTTTTGTGCTTATTTTTATAACATTTTTAGCTTTCTGGGATGTAATTCATATACCATGAAATTCACCCATTTATGGGACTTTGAGTATATTCACAGAATTATACTAAATAAATAAATTTTAGAACATTTTCATCACCCCAAGGAGAAGCCTCATACCCATTAACAGTCACTCACAAATTCCCTTACCTCTCCATAGCTCCTCCAGCCCTAGGCAACCACTAGTGTGCTGCCTCTATGAATCTGCCTCTTCTGAACATTTCATATAAAAGGAATCACACTATTTGGTCTTTTGTGACTGGTTTTGCACTTAACACATTTTCAAGGCTTACTCATGTGCAGCATTTACAGTATGTTTCAATTCTTTTCAATGCCAGATTTCCATTGCGTAGATATACCATTCTTTCATCAGTTCAAGGACATTTGGGTTGTTTGTGCTTTTGACCATTGTGACTGTTGCTACTGTGAACGTTTAAGTACAAGTTTTTGTGGGAATGTATGTTTTCATTTCTCTTGGTGTTTACCTAGGAGTGTTATTGCTGGGTGATATGATAACTCTATGTTTAACATTTTACACAACTGCCAAAGAGTTTTCTGTACTGGCTGCACCATTTTACATTAAAGGTTCAGATTTCTATACATTATATCTAACTCTTGTTTTTCCTTTTTGTTGTTATACTGAGTGAGTGTGAAATGGTTTTGATTTGCCTTTCCCTAATCACTAATGATGATGTGTATATTTCTATGTGTTTATTGTCCATTTGTATATCTTCTCTGGAAAAATATCTACTTAGGCTATTTTTTAAATTGTGTTTTCTTTTTGTTATTGAGTTGTAAGAGTTTATATATATTCTGAGTACAAGTATTTTATCAGATAAATTATTTGCTAATATTTTCTCCAATTCTGTGGGTTGTCTTTTTCACTTTCTTGATGATATCATTTATGCCACAGAAGTTTTTAATTTTGATGAAGTCCAGTTTAATTATTTTTTTTCTTTTGTACCTTGTGCTTTTGGTGTCATATCTAAAACTTTGTCTAACCCAAGGTCACACGTATTAGAGCCAACTTTTATTCTAAGATTTTTGCAGGTTTCAGGTCTTACATTTAGTCCCATGATCCATTTTAGTTTTTGTGTGGCATATGGAAAGGGTCCAACTTCATTTTTTTGTGTGTGGCTTTCTAGTTGTTCAGTACCATTCGTTGAAAAGATACCCCAATAAATTGTCCTAGCTCCCTTGTCAAAAATCAGTTTACCATGAATATAGGTTTATTTCTGGACTCTCAATTCTATTACATTTATCTATACATCTGTATTTATTGTCAGTACCACACATTCTGGATTACTGTACCTTTGTAGCAAGTTTTGAAATCAGGAAGTGTGAGTCTTCCAACTTTGTTCTACCTTTTCAAAATTGTTTTGACTATTCCAGGTCCCTTGCCTGGCCATATGAATTTCAGACTCATCTTGGTAATTTCTGTAAAAAGAAAATATCCAACTGGGATTTTAATGGGAATTGCATTGCTTCTGTATACCTGTAGATAGTTTTACTTCTTTCTTTCCAATCTGGATTCCTTTTATTATTATATCTGTTTACGTGACTGAGTGCCCTGGCTAGACTTTCCAGTATAATAATGAATAGAAGTAGTGAGACTGGACATCTTAATTTTGTTCCTTATATTAGAAGGAAAGCATTAAGTCTCTCTCTCTGTTAAGAAAGATGTTGGCAATAGATTTTTCTTAGATGAGTTTAAGGATGTAGCCTTCTATTCCTAGTTTGTTGATTATTTTTTTCATGGAAAGGTGTTAGATTTTATCAAGTGCTTTTTATGCACCTATGAGATGATAATTTGGTATTGGTTTTTATTCCATTAATATAGTATATTACATCAATTGTTTTTTGTATGTTAGACCATCCTTGCATCTCTGGTTGCACAGGGTATATAATTATTTTTTTATGTTATTGAATTTTGTTTACTAATATTTTATTGAGATTTCTGTGTCTATGTTAATAAGAGATATTGATCTACAAGTTTCTTTTCTTGTAACATCTTTGTCTGGTTTTGGTATCACAGTAATACTGGCCTCATAGAATGAGTTGAACCTATTTTTAATTATTTTTTTACATACATGCATTTTACATATTTTTACACATCAAACAAAATTGTCAATTTCACTTCAAAAATCAAACACAATTTAGAAAACTCAAGAACTAAGTCTATTGTATTTACCCATATTTCTTTCTCTTTCTCTTTCTATTAGATTATGATTCCTTCTTTTACAATTTTGTTTCTATTTTATGAATTTTAAGCTTTCTTTGAGATTATGTCTGCTGGTAACAATTTCTCTTAGTTTTTTTCCCTCCAATAACAGTTTGATATATTCTTCATAATTGAAGGATGTTTTTATTAGTTATAGAATGCTACATTGGAAATTCTTTTCTTTCAGCACTTGAAAAATATTGTGTCAATCCCTTCCAGCTTTCATAGTTTATGATGAGAAATCTGTCTTTTGAGTTGCTTTCCCCTATGGATAAGGTGTCATTTGTCTTTAGTTTTCAGAAGTTTGACTATGACATGTCTTGATGTAGAATCTTTGGGTTTATTCTGTTTATGATTTCCTCAGTTTTTGTATATGATTGTCCTTTGCAAAATTTGGAGAATTTTCTTTCATTATATATATTTTAATGCAATTTTATTGAGATATATTCACTGTATAAGCCATATAAAATATACAATTAATGGCTCACAGTATCATCATATAGTTGTGCTTCTATCACCACTATCAATTTTAGAACATTTCATTACTCCCAAAAAACTAAATATAAAAAAGAATACCCAAAACATCCCATATCACTTATCCCCTCCATTATGTATGTATGTATATATGTATGTGTATATGTCTTTATTTTGTTACTCATCTGCCCATACACTGAATAAAGTGAATGTCAGTCAACAAGGTTTTCACTATCACATTGTCACACCATAAACCTACATAGTTGTACAGTCATCAGCAAGAATCAAGGCTGCAGGATTACAGTTCAACAGTTTTAGGTCTTTCCTTCAAAAACTAAAGGAATATCAATACAATGCATAAGAATAACCTTCAGAATGACCTCTTGACTCTATCTGAAATCTCATAGGCACTGAAACTTAATTTTGTTTCATTTATTTTCCCCCTTTTGGTCAAGAAGTATTTCTCAATCCCATGATGTCAGGGCCAGATTCATCCCTTGGAGTCATGTTCCATGTAGGGATGGAGAGTAGTGAGTTTATTTGCAGAGTTGGTGTAAAGGCAGAGGCCACATCTGAACAACAAAGAGGTTCTCTGTGGGTGACCCTTAGGCATAATTACAAGTAAGTTAGCTTCTCTTTGTAGGAATAAGTTTCATAAAGGCAAACCCCAAGATTGAGGGCTTAGCTTATTAAATTGGTTGTCCCTGATGCTTGAGAGAATATCAGGAATTCCCCAAGAGAGGAAGTTTAATATTTCCATATTTCCTCCAGTCCCTCAAAGGGACTTTGCAAATGCTTTTTTTATTTTCTGCCAAAAAGACTTGATGACATATCAGGGTATTACATTAACTTGTACAGAATAATAAGATCTCATTCACTATTCTAGGTTCCATGTAATTAAGTTGTTTAAATAAATTGACCATGGGCAGACCATGGTGGCTCAGTGGCAGAGTTCTTGCCAGCCATGCCAGAGACCCAGGTTCAATTCCTTGTGCCTGCCCATGGTAATAATTATAATAATAATAATAAATAAACTGACCATACAGGTTAAATTAGATAATGTGCTACAGAAAATATAAATTTTGTACCAAATAATCATCTCTTCCTTTGATCTCATGCAGAAATTGAAGTTTTAAAGTATAGTCAGTATCTTCCTTTACCCTATATTCTGATTTACCTTAGCCCTAATCAAGTTCATTTTATTCGTATCTCTAAATGAAGTTGATTTCTTTTTCAGCTTCTTTAATAGTTGTTGTAGGGAGTAATGCTGACTTTCAGAGCTGCAGAGCTCTAACTCTGAGTCTCAGATGTCACACAGATACCCAAAGCTCCAGGGACCAACCAGGCTCTACACAAAGAGCTCAGTATCTCAGAATTTAGAAATAACCATTACAGCTCAGGAATAGATGTGACTGCTGTAAAGAGCTTGCAATCTAAGAACTTTTAAATAAGCTTTATTGAATATTCTGTTCTCAATTGTTGATTGTCCAATTTTTGCCCACACTCTATCCACTGAAAACCTGTGCTCTGGAGTTCAATCCTCAGTTTGCTAATTATAATTAGTTTATATTAGTGAGGACTTAAAATATTTGTTCTTTTGTTTCTGGCTTATTTCACTCCACATGATTTCTTCAAGGTTCATTCACCTAGTTGCACACTACACAACTTCATTCCTTCTTGCAGCCACCTAATATTCCATTTAATGTATACACCAATTTGCCCTTCCATTCCTCAGTTGATATACCCTTAACCCATCTCCTCCTTCTATTGCAAATCATGGATAATGCCATCATAAACACTAGTGTGCAAATGACCATTTATGTCCCTGCTTTCAGTTCTTCCAAGTATATACATAATAATGGGATTGCAGGATCATGTTGCAGCTCTATACTTAGCCTCCTGTGGAGCCACCACAGTGCCTACCAGAGCACCATTATACTTCCCTATGAACAGTGAATTGGCACATCTCTCTCTCTCTACATTTTCTCCAGCACTTGTATTATTCTGTTTATTATTTTTTTTGTATGCTGTATGGAAGGGCCATATTTCATTATTTTTCCATTTGAGTACTCCAAATTGCTGCACCATTTGTTGAATTTTTGTTTGTTTTGCTTGTTTGTTTCTTTTTGGGGAAGTGCATGGGGCAGAAATTGAACCCAGGTGTCCCACATGACAGGCAAGAATTCTACCACTGAACTACCCTTGCACCCTATAGTCTGTTTATTTTTTAAACAATTTTACTCACATACCATACAATCCATCCTAAGTAAACAATCAATGGCTCACAGTATAATCACATAGTTATGCATTCATCACCACAATCTATATGAGAACATTCCATTTCTTCTGCAAAAAAAGGAAAGGAAGAAAAATTTAAAAAATAAAGAATAAAAAAATGAAAAGGAGATACAACAACAACAATAAGAATCCTATACCCCTCCCTTATACCCCCTGCTTACTGACATTTAGCTTTGGTTTATTGCCTTTGCTACAATTAACAGAAGAATATTACAATGTTACTGTTAACTATAGACCCTAGTTTGCATTGATTGTATTTTTACCATATACTATCTCATTTTCAATCCCTTACAATGGTGATATTCATTTATTCTCTCTCATATAAAGACTTACTTGTATTTGTGCATTTAATCACGATTGCTGTCCACTTTGCTGAATTACATGGTCCCAGTTTTTAGCCTCTATCTTTCCTTCTGGTGTCATACATGTCCCTAGCCTGCCTCTTTCAACCATATGCACACCCTTTTCCAACCTCTGTCCTGTCTTTTCCTATCTCTCTGCAAGGCTCCCTTTAGTATTTCTTATAGAGCAGGTCTCTTGTTCACAAGCTTTCTCAGTGTCTGTTTGTCTGAAAATATTTAAAACTTTCCCTCATTTATAAAGGACAGTTTTGCTGGATATAGAATTCTTGGTTGGTAGTTTTTCTCTTTCAGTATCATAAATATATCATACCACTGTCTTCTCACCTCCATGGTTTTTGCTGGACTGCACTTGTCTTATTGAGCTTCCTTTATATGTGATGGGTTATTTTTCTCTTGCTGCTTCCAGAATTCTTTCTTTGTCTTTGACATTTGACAATCTGATAAGTGTCTTGGAGTGGTTCTTTTCAGATCTATTCTGTTTGGCATATGCTGCACTTCTTGGATCTGTAATTTTATGTCTTTCATAATAGTTGGGAAATTTTCAGTGATAATTTCCTCGATTATTCTTTCTTCCCCCTTTCCCTTCTCTTCTCCTTGTGGAGCACCCATAATGCATATTCATGCACTTCATGGTTCCTTGATTTCTTTATTGTGGAGGTCATTTTTTCTCTTTTACCTAGAGATTGGCTTTGTTCTCTATCTTTTCTGTGACATTCAGTTCAAATTATCCTAGACCTCTAGCATAGCTTCTGCTTAACTGATCAGAATTTTTCAGTTCTTGTTTCTCTGGTTCTTGCCCTGCCTAGATGGAAGTTTTTATGAGGTTGGTCTCTGCAGATATGATTGACCCCAGATTTTCCCAGATAAGATAGGCCCAGGTCTCAGGAAAAGACTGTAATCAGTATTAAGTTTCCCAGAGGATGACGCCCATCAGGGTACCAATCTTTCCTGTGGAGCCTCTTAATTCTGTGCTTTTCCTATCCTCCCCAGCAGGTGGTGCTCTTTAGCCTGCCCTAAAGTGGTATAGTGCTTTTAATTCTCAGCAGACCTTGTCCCTGCCAGGGGCATGGTTGAGACAGTGGCTATAAGCAGAAGGCAGGCTTAAGCTATTTCTGATTTACAACGACTGGGGTCTGAATTCTCTGAAGGAGAGCTGCCAGTTGTGCTGGGCCCTGCCCCCCACCCCCTTTTTTGGGGGGAAGATACGCCCTTTAGTGCATTATCTCCTTCACGTGACTAGTTACTTTGTCTCTCAGACATCCCTTAATTCTGCCCTTGCCTGGGTTAGTGCTGACAATTGAAAATACCTAGGGTTTTCTTTAATGGGCTGCTAAAAATTTTTGGTTTTTTTTTTAAATCCTTTTCAGGGCTGGTCCCTAACCCTCTGTGTTTGCCAATGAAGACCCAGAGTTGGTACCTGGCTATATGTGCCCCTTTTCTGGGGGTACAATCCTTTTCCATTATTCTAAATTTGGCCAACTGCAAAGCCCCAACTCCTATTTTCTGGAAGAGACCTCTGGGTTCCTTTCTTGCTTGGTCCAGGTTTATCTGTGCTTGGAGCTTGTATTCAGCAGTCTGAATGTGTTGACTAAATCTGTAATTTGAGCTTATGTGGCTCTCCTCGCCTTGCTCCTAGTAGATATTGCTTCTTTCTCCCATGAGAAAGTGATTCCAAAGTAAACTACCACGCCAGTGGGAGAGGGGCACTATCCTCCATAGTTTGGGTGACTTAACATGTAGTTCTGCACTGTAATCTCAGCCCTTCCACCCATCCCAGCCTGGGTATGATACATCCATTATATTCTGAATGCTTTTCCAGCCTTTTCCCTCTTTCTCTTCTCTTTCTGGACTCTGATGATAAAAGTTAGATAGGTCTTTTGTTATTTTCCCACTAGTCCCTGAGGTTCTGTTCATTTTTTTCAGTCTATTTTCTATTGTTCATATTGAATTATTTCTAATTTTCTGTCTTCAAGTTTACTGATTCTTTCCACTGTCCTCTGCATGGTTCTGTTGAACTTATCCGTTGAGGTAATATTATTATATTTTTCAGTTGTAAAATTTCCATTTCATTCTTATTTATAACTTCTATATATTTGCTGAGAATTTCTATTTTTATTGATAGCTTTCAAGCATGTTCATGGTTGTAGAAGCACTATTTGTGATGGCTGCTTTAAATCCCTGTCAGATAGTTTCAACGTCTGTGTCACTTCATTGTTGGTATCTCTTGATTGTCTTTGCTCATTCTGGTTGAGATTTGTATGAAGAGTGTTTTTTAAAATTTCCTCTGTATATTTGGAGTATTGTGTTATGAAACATTCAACCTTATTTAAATCTTGTGGTTTGAAAGGCTTTCTCTGGCATGGCTACGGCAGGGAAAAGGGGTCAGGAGCCATCTCATTACTGCCAAGTGGGGTCAGATTCTTCCACTTGACCTCTGTTGACACCCTGGAGGGTGAGCTCCCATAAGTGCTGGATGGAATAGGAGTTCAGGCTTCCCATCAGGCTTCTAGTTACATCACTCTGGTGGGAGGAGAGGGGTGCCTTATTACTCTCCCCTCTCCTCCCCTTATCTTCATCAACACTGTTGGGCGCTGCCTTGTTACCACTAAGTGGGTATGTCTGATGCACTGTGCCTCATTACCACAGGTAAACAGCAAAATTGGGGCTCCCTCTGTGACCCCTATTGCTACTTAGGAGAAGGTTTGTTAATGTCAGACAAGAATGAACGTCCTTCTTGCTGGTTTGAAGCTGTTATGTATTCCATAAAAGTCCATGTTCTCTTAGCCCATCCCTATAGGGTAGATTGATTGTTGGGTGAAAACTTTTGATAAGGTTGTTCCCATGGAAATGTGACCTAGGCCATTCAAGGTGGGTCTTGATCCTCTTGTTGGAATATATGAGAGGATAAAAGACAGATGAAACTCAGAGAACAGAGAGATGAAACCAAGTGAAGGATGGAGAGAGAGAGAGAGAGAGAGAGAGAGAGAGAGAGAGAGAGAGAGAGAGAGAGAAACACACCAGATACACTAAGAGAAAACTCACAGGACCCAGAGAGCTCAGTGCAGTGTCCCTGGAGAAGTGAGCAAGGACACACAGAAACTAAAAGCAACTGAACCCGGGAGTGAAGGACCAGTAGACCCCTTTTCCATGTGACAGAGGAAACCTGGATTCTATCACCATTTCTTCACTTTTAACTCCAGAGTTTTGTGGCATTTAAAATTATATTGATGTTGACAGATTTTCCTAGATATGTTGGATACAGGTATAAAAGAAAGGGATAGCTGAAGACTTCAAATTTGCAACTTCCCATATAATATATATAATTTTTTATATTTTGTATAATTTCTATGTGTGCCCTGAAAGAAAATCTTATATCCTGTAGTCACAGACTTGAGATCTCTGAACACCAGACTTGGAATCTCATTATGCTAGTAGCAGATTTACAATGTAAACTAAATTCTCAACACTGCAGTGTATCTGCTGTTAAAGTGAAGGCATTGACTGACAATGATTGGGATCTGTGGTAGTTAGATTCAGTTGTCAACTTGGTCAGGTGAAGGTACCTAGTTATGTTGCTGTGGACATGAGACAATGGTACGTGAACCTCATCTGTTGTTGCTCATTACATCTGCAGTCCGCTAGGAGGTGTGCCTGCTGTAATGAATGATGCTTAATTTGATTGGCTGGTGCTTAAATGAGAGCGCTCAACGTAGCACAGCCCAAGCAGCTCAGCATACCTCATCTCAGCACTCGCAGCTCAGCCCAGGCCTTTGGAGATGCAGAAAGAAATCACCCTGGGGAAAGTTGTTGGAACCCAGAGGCCTGGAGAGAAGGCCAGCAGAGACCATCCTGTGTCTTCCCACTAAAGAAAGAACCTCAGTTGAAGGTTAGCTGCCTTTCCTCTGAAGAACTAACAAAATAAATCCCCTTTTACTAAAAGCCAATCTGTCTCCGGTGTGTTGCATTCTGGCAGCTAACAAGGTAGAACAGGATCCTAAAAGTTGGGATGGGGACATATGGGTTGAAAATGATGGCAGTGAAGACATTGAAACCCTGGATCCTGCTGAGTCTTTACTAGATGAACCTGTATTGGTCTGCCATAAAGAAACAACCACCTGACCTTTAGTCTTTCCTAAGGGAACTGTTTCCTGACCTCCAGTTGGCCATGAGGAGTCTGCCAGCCACCCTCCACCTGAAGAGATTAACCCTTCAGTGCTTGTTAAACCTGTAACAACCTCCCCTGAGAAAACAGTCCTCCCTTGTCTGTCTGGAGAGATTAATCCTGTTTCCCCAGATGAAACTGCAAGAGAATGTCTTGAAGTATTTGGCTTGAAGGACACTTCTAATTCTTTCCATGATCCACACCTACTACTCCTCTTTCTTCCAGACCTATAGCTAGACTAAATTCCCAACAGGCCCCAAAAGGTGAAATACAAAGTGTGTGCCATGAGGAGCTACACTAGACTCCAAAAGAACTGCATGAGTTTTCCAATTTATAAAGACAGAATTCAGGGGAAGATGTTTGGGAATGGGTACTATTTATGTGGGATAATGGTAGATAGAATATAAAGATGGATCAGGCTGGATTTTTTTTATATGGGCCCACTAAGCAGATATTTGGCATTCAGTGTTGTAGCTCAAGAGGTGATAACAATTTGTTTGGGTGGTTGACTGAAACATGGATCAAAGGTGGCCTACTATCTGAGGTTGAAATGCCAGAACTGCTCTAGTATAATGTAGATGAGGTGATCCAAAGGCTTAGAGAGATTGGAACATTAAAGTGGATTTATCAGTGAAGACCTGCTCACACACCCCAGGCATGTTCAGAGGACACAACTTATAACAGGGCTATGAGAAATAAATTTGTGAGAATAGCATCATCAACACTGAAGGGCTCTTCAGTTCCCCTTCCCTGTATGTCAGATATTGCTATAGGAACTGTTGACACTGAGATGGAATCCTTAAATGCATGGGATGATCAGATGCCAAGTTGGCAGAAGCCATGTGGCAGCACTTAATCACCAAAGACAAGATGGTCATGGTTACCACAATGGGCAGCATACTCAAAGCAGCAGTCAATATAATCTGATTCACAGGAACCTATGGCATTGGCGAGTTGATCATGGGGTACCTAGAGTTATAATCATTAGGCAGCCTACTAAATTTTGTTTGAGCTGTATAAGTAGAAGAGTTCTAGGTCATAGCCCCTTAATCAGTTACAAAACAGAGAGTCATAGCCCCTTAATCAATTCCCAGTCTTGACCCAGTTTACAGACCTAGAACTCCTAGAATGAGGTTAAGGCCAGGACCTTTTGGGAAGGATGCTGTTACACTGCCAAAAATTGATACTGTTAATCTTCTGCTCAGCCTTACCCAAGGAGACCTATTGCCTTTTACCAGGGTAACTGTACTTTTGGGAAAAGAAAACAACCAGATATTACAGGGATTTTTAAACAATGGCTCAGAAGTGACTTTAATTCCAGAAGACTCATTCTGGTTCACAAGTCAGAGTGAGGGCTAACGGAGGTCAGGTGATAAATGGAGTTTTAGCTCAGATCCATCTCACGTTGGGTCCAATGGATCCTGAGACACATTCTGTAGTTATTTCCTCAGTTCTATAATTAATAATTGGAGTAGACATCTGAGTTACTGCCAGAATCCCCACATTGGTTCCCTGACTTGAGGAGTGAGTGATTTTATGGTGGAAAAGACCAAGTGGAAGCCACTAGGATTGCCCCTACCTTGCAAAATAGTAAATCAGGAGGAATACTGGATTCCTGGAGAAATTTCAGGGATGAGTTCCACCATCAAAGACTTGAGGGATACAGAGATGTGATTCACACCACATCCCCATTCAACTCTCCTATTTGGCCAGTGCAGAAAACAGACGGGCCTTGGAGGATGATAGTGGATTATCGTAAACTCAACCAGGTGGTAACTCCAATTGCAGCTGCTGTTCTGGATGTGGTATAATTGCTTGAGCAAATCAATATCCCCTGGTACATGGTATGCAGCTATTGATCTGTCAAACACTTTTTTCTCAATAGCTGTTAATAAGGACCACCAGAAACAGTTTGCCTTCAGCTGGCAAGGTCTGCAATATACTTTTACTGTCCTACCTCAGAGATATATCAACTCTCCATCCCTAAGTCATAATCTTGTGTGCAAGAACTTCATCATTTCTCCCTCCCACAAGACATCACACTGGTCCATTATATTGATGATATCATGTTGATTGGACCTAGTGAGCAAAAAGTAGCAACTACTCAAGACTTATCGATAAGGCATTAGCATGTCAGAGGATGGGAGATAAATCCAATATTGAGGCCTTCCACCTCAGTGAAATTTCTAGGTGTTCAGTGGTTAGAGCATGTTGAGACATCCCTTCTAAAGTGAAGGATAAGCTGTTGCATCTGGCCCCTCCTACAACAAAAGAGAAGAACAACACCCAGTTGGCCTGTTTGAATTTTGAAACAACATATTCCTCATTTGGGTGTGCTACTCTAGCCCATTTACTGAGTGACACAAAAGCTGCTAGTTTTGAGTGAGAATCAGAAAAAGTAGAAGCTTTGTGATAGGTCAAGGCTGCCGTACAAGCTGCTCTGCCCCTTGGGCCACAGGATCCAGCAGATCCAATGGTGCTGGAAGTGTCAGTGGCAAATAGAGATGCTGTCTAAGTCCTCTGTCAAGCCTGTATAGGAGAATCACAAAACAGGCTCTTGGGATTTTAGAGTAAGGCTTTGCCATCCTCTGCAGATAAATACTCTCCTTTTGAGAAATGGCTTTTGACCATTACTGGGCCTTAGTAGAGACTGATCCTTAGCCATGGGCCACTGAATTACCATGAGACCTACCTACCTATCATGAACTGAGTTTTGACTGACCCACCAAGCCATAAAGTTGCACAGCAGCACTCCATCATAAAATGAAAATGGTATATACAAGATAGGGCTTGAGCAATTAAGTAAATTACATGGGAAGTAGCCCAAATTCTCATGGCCCCCACTCCTGCCCCATTACCTTCTCTTTCACAGCCCAGAGATATGGTCTCAGGGAGTTCTTTACAATTGGTTGATGAGGAAGAGAAAACTTGAGCCCACTTTACAGATGGTTCTGCACTATATGCAGTCACCACCTAAAAATGAACACCTGAAGCACTACAACCCCTTTCTGGGATGTTTTGAAGGACAATGGTGATGAGAAATCCTCCCAGTGAACAGAACTTTGACCATGCACCCTGGTTGTTTAATTTTTTTGGAAGGAGAACTGGCCAGAGGTGTGTTTGTATACAGACTGATGGTTGGGTGGTATGGCAGGGACTTGGAAAGGGTATGATTGGAAAAATTGGCAACAAAAAGGTCTGGGGAAGAAATATGTGAATAAACCTTTCTGAATGGGCAAAAACCATATTTGTCTCCCATTTGGGAATGCTCACCAAAGGGGGACTTCAGGAGAGGAAGGTTTTCATAATCAAGTGGTAAAATGACCTGTTCTGTGAAAACCAGTTAGCCTCTTCTCCAGCCACTCCTACCTTTGCCCAATGGGCAATGACAAAGTGGTCATGGTGGTAGGGATGGAGGTTATGCATGGGCTCAGCAACATGGACTTCCACTTACCAACGCCACCTGGCTATAGCCACTGCTGAGTGCCCAGTATGCCAACAGCAGAGACTCACACTAAGCCCCAAATATAGCACCATTCCCTGAGGTGATCAGCCTGCTACATGGTGGCATATTGGTTACATTGGACCACTTCCATCATGGAAGGGGCAGCGATTTGTTTTAACTTGGATAGACACATAATGTGGATATGGGTTTGCCTTTTCTGAATGCAATGTTTCTGTCGACACTACTCACCATGGACTTACAGAATGCCTTACGCGCCATCAAAGTATTCCACACAGCATTGCTTTTGATTAAGGAACCCACTTCCTGGCAAGCAAAGTGCCAGAATTGGCTCTAGTCTTACCATGTTCGCCATCATCCTGAAGCAGCTGGACTCATAGAATGACTGAATAGCCTTTTGAAGACTCTTACAGCACCAGATTGGTGGCAATACCTTGCAGGACTGGGACAGTTATCTCCAGGAAGCTGCATATGCCCTGAATCAATGTCTACTCTCTCAACTCTAAGCCACTGATACCTTGTTTGTTACACTTCTTTTCTCCCTTTTGGTTAGGACAGTGTTGTTGATCCCATGTTGCCATGGCCAGATTTATCCCTGGGAGTCATCTCCCGAGCCGCCAGGGAGGCTTTCACCCCTGAATGTCATGTCCCACTTAGTGGGGGAGGGCAATGATTTCACTTGCAGAGTTGGGCTTAGAGAGAGTAAGGCCACATCTGAGCAACAAAAAAGGTCCCCCAGAAGTAACTCTTAGGTATATCTTTAAGTAGACTAAGCTTCTCTGCTATATACATAGGCTTCACAAGAGCAAATCTCAAGATCAAGGGCTTGGCCTATTGATTTAGGTATCCCTAATGTTTGACACAATATCAGGGGTTTCCCTGATATGTATAGCTTTTTGAATATTTAAGAAGTATCAGGCACTCTGCTGAACATTTCCCCTTTTATTCTGATAATAACATGTGGTAAGTATCATTATCTCCATTTTTATGAGACTTGGAGAGTGAAAGTAATTTTCTAGGTCACATAATTAATAAGTGGTAGAACTGAAATTTAATCCAATTTTGTCTGGTTCCAAAGCCCTTGCATGGAATCATGGTGGACGGTGATGTTGAGCTGATTTGCTTAAATGAGTAACAGGCTTATTCATTGTCAGAGATGAAGGGCAGAATTTGAACATTTCCTCTCTCAGTATCAGCAGATGGCAGACAGGAAAAACCATTTAATCTCCTGCTTCTAATTTCAAAATACAGCTATTAATAAGTAGTGATTGAGAAAACCTGTCAAGAATACCAAATTTTCACCTTAATTATAGACTATTAAATACCCTCGAATCAATATCTATTTTTAAAATCTGTGAATGATTTCTTCTGCAAGAACTGCATTCTAGAAGATAATGATTGAATTTGGCAGAAAGCAAACTGAATTCTATCAAACAGAGGTGGGATTTGGGGTGGGGAAAAAAAAGATTTTTGTTTTTAAAATTTTTTCACTGAAGTACTGTAAAGATGGATGATGATTACCATTCAGAGCTCCTGCTATGATGACAATGCTTTGAGATACTCAGAGGAATGAGCCAGCAAGATGTTATCTTCAATCTCACCTAATAATTACAACTTGAATCTAAACTGAGGGAATATAGCAATTGCACAGTCAATTGGTAGGAGCACCAGGTTTTATTCCTCACTCTTAGATTGTCATTAGGGAACGCCAGTCGTGATTCTTGTGACTATGAGAAATGCTGTTAGTATTCAAAGTAGACTGAAGTGTGGTGTTACTGTAAAAAGAATTTTTGTAGTCTTCTTTGAGAATATCTCTGTACCTAAATGAAGATGAATTAGGTGTAAAAGTTTCCATTCAGCTAATTTACCACAGCTTATTAAGTTGTGTCTAAAGAAGAGATCAGTTATTCCAGTTACTCTTCTCTAGCATCATCTCGCAGCATGGTTTTGGCCTTTGTGTCACCTGTTAAAAGGAGAGTGATGTGTGGAAATGAGTTCTTTTTAGACATGAATCAGATTATAATTAAAATGCTGAAGTCTAACTTTAATGCCTGTTGTCAGATTTAACAGAATTTTGATAAAGTACAAAGTGCATTAATTATATTGGTCATTGTATTAATCAGAGTTCCTGCTGCTGTTAATTGTTTCTATTTTTATTTTTCATTTTTCTTAACTAACAGTGGGTTTATTCAGAGAAAAGATAATACCTCATTAAACAGCATTTACAGAAACCCCAGACTGAAAAGTTATTAGACCACCAACTGTGGCAAACAGCATATATTCATTTGAAAAAGTATTTAAGTATTTAGGGGGTATCATTTTGCCTACAGAATACGAATAAAGTCTTTTTTTGTTATTGTTGCTTGTCCTCTCTCCCTTTGGAAATCATTAAACATTTTCTCCAGGTGAGGAAGATTTTTGTCTCCATTTCTTCATGAATTATTGAAGAAATGGAACAAATAACACTTCAGGTGCCAGTTCCATGCTGGGATGACATAAATGCAATCCATTTGTGGCCATGAGGTGTGAAGGTTAAGTGAACCCTGATGAAATTTGTAGGAGATAAAATTAGGAGATGTAGTCAAAGCATTAAAGATGAAAGAGTATCCTATTAATTTTTAGTTTCTCTCAAAATATATGGTTTTATGTGTAGAGCTACGTGATTAATATTTAATAAATATTTCTTATTATACTCAAAATTTTAAATAAAACATTTTCTTTAAAATATAAGGGATTAATGTAAAATTCTGGGGAAATGATAAATATTTGTCATATAAAAATGAAATGACTCATAATGTATCCAGTGGCAGACCATATCTGTCACTTGTTCATAACACTTGTGTATGCTTAGGATATACACACACACACACATACATACATACACATATATATTATTTTTTTCTTACATTGATATATAAGAAATTTGATACTATATTTATGGTTTGAGTTGCATATGTGTATTTTAGCTATTTTGGGAGAATAAAAAAAGAGGGTGTAGCTATGAAATCAATACAGTGATATCCTGGGAGAAAGTATTTACTATATTACGTATATCCTATATGTATACTTAATATAAATGAGTACCTGCAAATTAATAAGAAAAAACAATCCAAGTGAAAAATGGGCAAATAATATGACAAAATAGTCAACCTCAATTATGATTAGTGAAATGTAAATTCAAACAAGAGTGAGATTATTTTTTTGCCTATTGAATTGGCCATAAAAACATATAATATCCAGATTTGCTGAGAGTATGGGTGACATGAGTTCTGTTAATGGAAGGACAAAAGTGCATAGTGTTTTAGAGAACAACTTGGCAATATATAAAAATTTTGATATGTACCCTTTAATTTCATAATTGGAATGACAGAACTCATCCTATAGAAACAATCATACCCATGCACAAAGATACATGTTATTGGACATTCATGCAGCATTGTTTATGATATTAAAAATGGTGATATCTAAAAGTTTGTTTATAGGGTGATGATTTTGAAAATTATGGTTTTATAGCCTGCTATAAATTCATTAATAGGATTCAGATAGCTCTTTATGAGGGACCATATAAATTTATGGTTCAAGTTAGGCTACTTTTGATAGTGAAAGAGGGAGTGTTCTTATTAATTACTCCAGGACAATAGGGTAAATTTAGATATATGATCTCTTAATTCGGTATGCATATATATGGAAAAATGTTCAATACACACTGATGGTCTGTTAGGTAAAGAGAGCACTTCACACACACACACACAAATTATATACATATATATGTGTACACACATGCACATATGAATACTTCCAAACTAAAACTCTGTGCGTGTGTGTGTTTAGAAAAAATGTATGGAAAAATACATGTGAAACTATTAATATTTGTTATCTGGGGAATGGAATTGGGGAGAAAGGTGAAGATAAATTTGCTCTTCTTAACTTATAGTCATTATTGGTTGATTTTTTTTTTTACAATAAACAAATATTTATGTGTTACTTGCAAAATGAAATAACAATAAAAACTTTCTAGGAATTAAGACCATTGGAAAAGATTCTTTGGGTGCATCATCCAGTAGTTCAGTTTTATTATTACTGTGTTGATTGCTTTGGTTGATATGGTCCACTTCAGGTGAAGACTCTAAGATGTCGAACTCAAAGGGTAGGGCAATGTATTCACCTTCAACAACAAAAAGCACACTTCAAAGTAAAGAGCAATGAGTATCGTTTGTTACCAAATAGCAGTGTTTGTTTTGTTACCAGGTAGAATAGAAAGTTGCAGTCATGAATAAACTCAGATTCAAAATTATGCAAAAGAAATTGAACACAGCTTGCTATAGTAATCAAAGTGTCAGGTAAAGACTGGTTATAAATTAATTATTCTTATAAACCAAACCCTAATTTTAGTACCTGATAAAATTCTGTTTTGATGGAACAGTTCAGACCGTATCTGAGTTTGCTAGAGGCTTCCTGCTGGAAAAAACAATAACTATTAGCAAGATTTTTCCATGGTCACAATTTTGCAGGTCAATCAGATCATTTTGGAATACCATGATTTGACAGTCACACTGAACTAGTAGTTTATTTCTTCAGCAAATAGTCACTAAGTTTTTACCACATGACTGACACTATTCTAGGTAGTTGAGATACAGCAAAACTTTAAAATACCTGCCCTTGTGGAACTTAAGTGTCTTGTTTAGGGAGACAGATAATAAGCAAGAAAAGTAAAATGTAAAGTTTATTAGATTGCAATATATGCTATGGGAAAATATAAATTAGGAAGCAAGTGCTGGGTGGGTGAGGAATTTTATTTTTAAATAAAGTGATATGAGAAGGCAAAGACCTGAAGGAAGTGAGGGAGCAAATCAGGAAGATAAGTGGGAAATGCAAGAATAGCAATCACTCAAAGCCTTCAGCTGGAGCATGCCTGAAGTGTTTGGGGGACAGTAAGAGTGGCTGCCCCAAAATGAGAGAGGGAAAATAGTAGTAGCTGTTGAGGTCTGAGAATCAGGAGCCTGCTTTTGTAGGACCTTGTGGATCACAGTCAAGACTGACTTTTACCCTAAATGAGTTAGGAAGACACAGAGGATTCTGAATAAGATTTTAGGTGATATGATCTAACGTATTTTATAGAATCACTCTTACCTCTACAAGTTTTCCTTTATAAACTGCTTCTATCTGTTTGAGAAGCCAATTCACTAGGGTTCAGACTGATCATTAATTTTTTATAGCATATAATTCTGGGTAACAGCTGATGAAAGGCATGTTTAAAAATGCACTTCTATTTGGATCTTAATGTCAAATAATTACAAATGAAAATGACATTAGACAATTACTCAGTTCTTGGAACCATGAAGCAGGTTTTTTTCTTTTTTTTACTCACATGTACTTACATTCTAAGGAGAAATTCAAAGAGACCATAATACAGTCAGGAAGCTATAAGTAGTTCTTTAAAGATATGCATAGGTATCGTGAGATGAAGGGTTAGGCAGGAAAAGATCAGATCATTGAACCTCTCTGCCATTCTAAGTTGTTTGATTTAAATCTGAATTCTCTAGATACTTATTGAAACATTATAGTTGAGGGTGGGATTTCCAGTTTTTATTGCTATTGATTTACTCAATTGGTTGATGAGCTATTTGAGAGGAAGGTCTAAAAAATACTCTTTGCCTTTGCTTTTCCAAGACCTAACTTATGGTAGGTGATAAATAAATATTCTCTAAAGGAAATGAGTAAAAACACAATGAAAAAGGAAGTAAGGAGGAAAGTCTGGTATGTAATATAAACATGACCCTTTCTTGAATTGGAAAGGGAAATGGAAGCAAAGATGCCTGCAATTACAAGTTGTGAGGCAAAAGAAACTGGGTCAGCACTCTCCCTTGCTCAGAATTTATCAGCTGCTTTTTAAAAATCAGCATATTGAAATAAATTTTGCAAGGTATGGCTGTTTTTACTGTCTTTGTCACTACTATTTAAAAGGAGGATCTTCCCAGTGTACATATTTGTTAGATCTAAATCTTTATGTGATTTCTTTTAAAGTTCCAGAGAGCTTGAAAGTATAATGGCGGCCTCTTGATATTAAACTATAGGGATACAATTTTAAATCAAGTCACTGCCTGCATGTAGCTTGTATTAAAATGTCTTCAGTTTCCATTTAAAAATGAACATGGGGGTGGAAATGATGCAACCAAAAGATTCAACAGGTCTGATTTGCCCTTGAAAACAGCAGGGAAGTAGAAGAAATCTGAAAGCTTAGCTTTCTGTACACTCCTAACAATTTTCCTGTGGAGCCTGAACTTTTCGTTTCCTTTCCTGAGACAGAGGCCTAAGTACTTTCAGTAGTGTTTATTCTCTTGGTTTCCAACTATAATCACAAATACCACAAAATGGGTTGGCTTAAACAATATTTATTGGCTCACAATTTTGAGGTTAGGCGAAGTCCAAAATCGAAGCATCAGCAAGATGATGCTTTCTCCCTGAAGACTCTGGCATTCTGGCACTGGCTGCCAGTGATCCTTGGGTCCTTGGCCTTCCCATGACATGGGAATGTACATAACAGTGTCCTCTCTTTCTCTTCCACGTCCATTGACTTCCAGCTACTTCTCTTCTACGTGGCTTTCTTGTCATAAAACCTTCAGAATAAGTTAAGGCCCAACCTCTTTCAGTTCAGTTCAGCCACAATTTAAGTGAAAATAACTCTTCAAAAGGTGCTATTTACAATGAGTTCACACCCACAGAAATGAATTAAAATTAAGAGTACCTTTTTTCTGGGGTATATACCATGATAACATTTTTCATTTCTGTGTTACCTGAATTCCTTCTCCCATATATGTTTTTTTGGTGTCTATTTTGCAATGTCCATAACTTCTTGATTATTAAAAAAGTTTTAACTTCATAGATTATGCCACTTTACAGTTGTGTTAAAACATCTGAAAAGAGAGTGATACTACTACTTCCAGCCAAGAGTGGCATATTGAGGACATATTGAACTTCTTTAGTTTATATTGAATTTAATGAGTAACTCAAAATGTTCAATGCCAAACTAACTCTTGTAAACAATTTATGAATAAATTGGAATACTTGTTAATGATAATAAGGAATCATTTATCACATTTTACTCATCATCCCTTTGTCGCTCATAAATATCTGAAAAAAGTATCCATTAAAGTAGTGAGTTGCTAGGTGATAATAGCTTTAACAGGAAGTTACAGACTATGTTTTAAGTTAACAGAGGGGCACAAAGATTTTGTCAATTCAGTTGCAGGTGATTTTAGCCTTTGTGTAATATACAGGGAGGGTCTGTGTAATATACAGAGATATTGCCACAAAGAGTTGAAAAGAATGATTCAGAAGTAAGGTCATGATTAGCAAGTGTGCTGGAACTGCTGTTTTAACCTAAAGGACAACCTTATATTGCTTTGCTATATAATTTTTTCGGTTACTATTTCTATTATTTTTTCTATGACATTATTTTCTATTGCTATTCTATTTTAGTATTAATATTTTCCAGTACAATTACTTGAGTAGCCACTAGCTACCTCAAAATCTATATGAATTCATTGTCAGTCCAACACCCAAACCTGTTTCATCTCCTGAATTCCTTCTCTTAGACAGTAGCTTCACCATGCATCTGTCTTTAGCTTCATCATCCATCAGTCTATCAACCATCACAACTCAGTCATTCTTATTTTATTTGTTTCAATAAAGTTTTATTTTTCAAAATATAGTTGGTCAGACCTGTTCATGCATCTTTACCAGCAGCCATGGCATCTCCATGCTTGGTGTTTCTGGTGTAAATTACTTGAGCTCTGTGTTTTGACACAAGCTTGTTAAGTCCTTTACTAAGCAGCTCCTGAAGGCTGCCCTGGCCACGGAACTGCAAATCCCCTGTCTCTCAGATATGACAGCTAGGGTTATAAGTTTGCAGTGGGAAAGTTCCTCACAGAGTTTGGCATGTGTGGCTTTGCCAAACAAGACTAGTTATTGAGCTTGTCCCAAACTTTGCATTTGGACAACTTCTTTTTGCCTTGTCCTAGATTTGCTCACCAGTCTTTGTCTTTCTTGCCTGACTTTTCAGCATCTTTCTTCTTCTTGTCCTCTTTGAGAGGAATCCCAAAGCTCAAAGTGTAGTTACAACTACAACCATTCTCGAATCCTATTTTTTCTCGTTTTGCATTTCCTAATGGTCCACGAATTCTGTAAATTCTAACTCTAAACTGTTCCCAACTGTATTCACTTCTTCATTACCACTAGTGTTGCCCTAGTTTAGGCTTTACCATCTATTACCTTGTTTTGTTCCTCACTTATAATATGTTTTCATACTGCAATGCTTTTGCAGAAAATCCTGTCTGCCTATATCCACTTTTCTCCCTAGCCTGCCTGGCAGACTCCTACTTATCTCTAAACTTTCAGCTTTTCCCTATTATGAAGCCTTCTTACTTACTTCCACTACTCTGCTACCTACCAGTTAGTTGTTCCTTCCTCTCTCTTCCTATATCTTTTGGATCACACTTTTATGTAATACCAATTTGAATTATAGAGATTATAGCTATGTGCTGCTTTATTAACTTTTTAAAACCCAGTCCCTGGGTATTAAATAAATTTTTGTTGTATAGATTAATGCATTAATTAATTAATGGAGCTTACAGATTTGCAAATTGTTCATTCCTGAACAGAAGAAACACACTTAAAAAGATTAGGGAAACATCTTTAAGGATGTGAATTCTTAGGCAGGAAACTTTGGAGTTTAGGTCATTTTTTCATTGTTTTCATTTTCATTGGAGCAGGTCATTTAAAAGATAGAGGAAACCCTGGGAAGGGAACTGCTAACAATGCAGTTAGTACTGATGAAATGGGTTTAGGTACCTGACCATGACTTAATATCCTGGATGGTAGACTCTTGGCTAGCATGACATGCATACTGCAAAGATAAGGAAGAACAAACTTTTTTCCTAGAGGTTACATAACCTGTTTAAAAGAGTTCTACATTGAAAATGTAGAGAAAGAAATATAAACTTCCAGATAAACCCATATGTCGGTTTCTTTAGAGGTGAGCAAATAGAACACAGAAAGAAAAATAAGTCTGAGGGAGCTTCTCAGTGACTCACATGAGAAAATATTTAGAAAAGAGACTGAAAATGTTGCTTAGAAATTAAAATATCTGTGCAGATATAAAGTACCTGCATTATAAATATAATGAATGTACATTGCAATATCTATGCACGTGTGTATTCTAACACCAAGCAGGGCGGGAATGCTATAATGAAATAACTTATCACATACACTAATAAAAGAAATAAATATTAAAAATCTGATAGGAGGGAAGACTAGTACTATAAGTTAAAAAGACACACTTTCAGAAAATCCAAAAAATATATACTAGACCTCTTACTAATGGGTAAATGAGAGAGACATTATGTTGAACTGGTTTCAGAGAGGAAAAAGATGATGTTTTCTTGAACTATATTTATGAAACTGGCACAGAATCAAAATATCATAGTAATGGAGCTATAATCCGACCATCTGCTGGAAGCCTTAGTCAGCTAAACACAGGGCATCTGACAAGTTCTTCATCTGCTTGATGAAAATTCTATCTCCCAGGATTAAAAAAAGAAATGAATTAATGCTTAAATTGTAAAGAGTTTCTATTTGGGTCAATCATAAAGTTTTGATGATGAATCTGGGTGATGGTAGAACAACATTGTGAACGTAATTAATAGCTCTGAATTATATATTCGAATGTGGTTAAAAGGGGACATTTTAGGTTATATATTTGTTCCTAGAATTAAAAAATTCAAAAATAGGACTGCAGCACACAGACAATGAACCTATTATAAATGATAAACAATTATTAATAGTACAATTATACACATGTTCTTTCATGAATCATAGTAGATACACCACACTAATGTAAGGTGGTACTGATAGGGTGCTATATGAGAACTCTGTATTTTATGAGAGATTTTTCTGTAAATCTCACAACTTCTCTAACAAAAGAAGCTCAAAAAAACCCCAATCATCCAAGAAGTGGCAGTACTAGTATTAATACTAGTAAAAATTGCAAAACAACACTAAGAGGGAGGATCCTTTCGAAATATACGAATAACACTTTGCATAAACTTTTATTAAACCACTTATTATGTTGCAATAATGTCATATGAATAGATTTCTTAAGCGATTAAACAGAGTATTCTATGCTGCTGTGAAACATACTTATCACTACCTCTCTCTCTCGTACTCATGCTCTTGGCCCCTACTCCCTGACACGGGACATGTGCTTACCAAGAGTCAGTCCTGTTTGTACTCAAACCTGATTACATCAGTAGTACTTGTTAAGTAGTACTTGTTTAAGTAGTACTTAAAACATGCAACTTAATTAAATATTCTGAATCTGATGAAATGTTAAATGTGAAATGAAAGAAAATTGTTTCTTGAAAACTTACTTGAATGCTTTGGAAAGTCTATAAAATGTGCTGTCAGAATACAGCACATATGAGCAAGATAACTGCAAAAGACAGAAAAAAAACCCTGAAAACCTAAATGATTTCAGTACTCAGATACTTCTACCATGTTGTTACATTCTTACTTCATTTTAAAGAAACTGAAATGAGGGCTCATAGATGATGAGTATGGTTACACAAGAAAGACCATGCAAAATTCCATTCATCAATGAAAGAAAATGTCTTGCCCCAATGTGTAAAGTTTCTTGAGTGAGTGTATATTTAAGTAGTTAAAGTTAACATTAAACATTTAGGTAATTTGTGTTATGATTTTCCATTTTAATAGAGTTCTTTGTTTAAGCAACTTGCTACAGAATTATCTTGTATTGCATAAGCATCTGGCTTTTCCACAGGACTGTGATCATCTCTAGAAAACAAGGAGCCCATATCTTGTTCATCCGTGTAACCCCTGTGCATCATGTAGCTCTTAGAATATGGTAGGTGATCAATAAATAAATGAATTACTTGTTGAATAATTATACTGTCAACAGAGTTGAAAGCAGCATCTCTTTCTGCTGAGTTCTGATACAGGGGAGTCACCAGGCCTGTCACCAAGGCTTTTGAAGGATTGAAAATGACATTGCCCAAATTTAATATAGGAGCTGAGTTAACAGGAAGAATTTCCAAGTTAATGGAAAAAGCTGGTTAATCTCATCTTTGGTCATTGTAAAAACCAGAATATGAAAATAAAGTCAAGGCCAACAGAAAATGACATGGAAGCCAGAGGAGAAAATTAGCATATTAGGAGTTCCAAGTGAGAGTAAGTGCATTTGAAATACAGACATGCACCTTTCGACATTCCCCACCTGATCTTAAAAAGATCGTATACTGCGTGAGCTTTAATAGGTGATATTCTGTAAATTGTTAAACTGAATTGTTATTTGGTAAGGGAGAATGAAAGATTCCTGGGAGGAAATAACTAAGTTGTTTTAGAGCTAGCAATAACCAGGGAGGGGGAACCTGACTAAAAGGCACATAGTAGACAGAATTTCCCTAAGTAGTTTGTTCCATGGTATACAAGTTGAGATATTTTGAGAGAAAGAGCAAGAGAAGGAGGGAGTGACAAAAAGTAATGGGGAGAGAAAGAGAATGAGAAAAATTGAGAATGAATTTTATGAAATTCTGCTTACTATGCCCCTATCTCAGTGATTCACAATGTATATTAGCAAATTAGAAGCTCTGAGCATACAACAGAAAATAAACCAGTTTTAACTCTATCTTTTATTTAAGCACACTGTTTCCCAAATTTATTTGACATTGGAAACATTTTTTTATAAGAAATAACTATTTCCTACAGAGCTATTATTTCATTGAACAGTTTGGGCAGGAAACCAGTGAGCTCACGCATGGGTTTTTTTTATAAACTCTGGTTTTTAAAAATATATGTACCAAGAAGAGGAAGAAGGGAATATAACCAAGGCATGGAAGGTGGTGGGGTAGGAAGTGAGAGTTTCAGTTGACTTTCTCTTTAGATTTCACCCATTGTATTACATTTGGTTCTGGAGATTACATGTTCAAGAAAAATTGAGTAGCATTCAGAGTAAATGGCTAGACTTGAAGTCCTGTTGGTCAGGAAGGGATATTTCTTCTAGAGATGTTTTCTCATTCTGAGGTGTATGAGGGAGTCTTGATGCTGTCCTCACATCATGTTATGGAGGATTTAGAATCATGCACCATGGTCTCAAGTGTTAGCCAATGTGGGCAATTGACTTAATGTAAAGAAGAGTTGATAGGAGTGTAGCCAAGCAAAGATGAAGCAGAATCCTCAGCGGATAGAGTCCCCCAACATTATCAGTGCTCATGTATTTGGATGCAACATACTGAAATATTGCAGGAAAATGTTCAAATATAGAAAGGTGAAATTCTATTAACTTACTGAATAAAGAATCTCTATGAAAAATTCTGAGATCATTGTATCGGGTTAAGGACTTGTGTGTGTTAGTGCCATTTCATTGATTCTTTTTCCTATGTAGTCATAGGCAAGGGGTCAAAGAAAGGAAGTCAGTTGAGAGCAGCTGGTGATAAAACAGAACGGCACCAGTAGAATACAGAGACAGAAAGAAAGCTGACCTTGGGAGAGTAAGAATGCATCAGATGAGAAAGCAGAGGTGGAGTTTAGGTTGAGAGGCAATCTTAGGTAGGGACAAGACAGAATAGGTACAGTTATCGGAGGCCAGGGCAAAGCTATGAGTTACGCTCTAGTTAAGCTAAAGAGAATCAGGGATATAAGGGTTTGGAAAGGCAAGATGAAGAAGCTAGTCCAAATGGTCAAGCTGCTGTCTCCTTCTCTGGTCTCATACTTAATATTATCTCCCTTGCCCTCTGCATTCTACATGTTTGTTGTAGTTGTTCCTCATATATACCAGGTTTACCCCTATCTTAAGGCCTATGAACTAGATAGTCCCTCTGCCTAGAGTCCTGAATCTTCCTATGGACTTAATCTAAACATCACCTCATGGAGTGGTCTTCCTTGACTGAGAGGGAGCAATGCTCATCTTTTCCACATCACCCTATATTACATTCTTTGTAAATCATTAATTACTACCTGATGTTTATTTTCTTGTTCTTTTTTTGGTGTGGTTTATTCTCTGTCTCCCCTTCTGAAAAATCATCTCCATGAGAGTACCAACCTTACCAGCCTTGCTCCCTGCCAAGGGTCCATGTCTTAAACGGTGCCTGGTACATAGTACATGTCTCATGAATATGAATTAAATGAAGGTTCAGTGAATAAGATGGAGAGGTAGGAAGCTGGATAGCCCAGAAACAGAGAGACAGAGGCCCATGGACAGTGTCACATGAAGGTCACTGTGATGCAGGAAGGAGGCATCCATCACCCAAACTCTCATCACCAAATGTGGGATTTTTATTTATAAGCTTAAGATAAAATGTGCTCACTTTTTGCCCACAAGGCATTGTGGTAGAGATGGTGTGGTTCAGGAATGGATGCCTGGGAGAAGTGTGGTGCCATTATTAGTAAGAGAGAAGACATCCCTCTATGGAAGGTAAAAAATGTTCATTAATTACTTTTATAGAAATTCTTGTCTGCTTTGGTTAATAGAAAAAAAAAAAGATTCATTAGCTAATGAGCCCAGTTTCAATAATTTTTCAAATACAATTTATAAGAACATTTGACTGTAAATGTAGTAGTTACTAAATCACTTGTCTCTAAATCATTCAAATGAAAGGGCAGATAACCATTACAGAATCATTTAAGTATTCTTAATTAAAGAGATCATGTCCGTATCATTATCTTTCTTAAAACGACTAAATTGTGAAGTTAAAGGACAAGTGAATGAGAAAAAGTATTTTGCACCTAGCATATATAATTCCACAGAGATCACTGGTTCTCAGCCCTACTGCACTAGAATCACCTGAGATCAAATCAATGATAAGTCACATCCCAGGCCAATTAAATTTGAATATCTGGAGGTGGAGCCCTGCCATCGGAATTTTTCAAATGCTCCTGGAAGCTTGTGATGTGTGGATGAACTGAAGACAATGAAACCAATGGATATTATGGAGGGAAGAGCTAAAGACCATCTTTACTACCATCTTTTATGAGAATCAATTTAAATTCTAGTGAGAAGGTGGGAACTTAAATTCACATCCGTGGTAACAATCTCTATGTTCAAAATATGATGTTTTATAAGGGACTCTAACTTTTTATATTATTATACATTTTTCTCATTAAAGATTCATTTTATTGGCATCTTGAAGTTGGTTAAAGGAAACAAACCCTTCAGAAAGAATAACTGACTATTACAGATAGAATATCATTAGCTGTTGACAATGGTCACTATATATACACACAGATTTTAAAAAAATCTCTCTGGGCTGACAATTGCGAGCTGCTGAGGTAAAGATATTTTGCCAGGTGGACTGTGGAGATTATTTCCCTATAGATATTTGAAATCAAAATTGCATTATATATTTTGAGATGCTTAAATTGAATTCTGTCTAGTGAAAGGAAGACAAACAAAATGATTTAAACAAACTATTTTCAAACCAAAGTTTTTATTTATTCTATTTTTTTAGTTTATGACTAAACTTCATTCAAGGACTCTCAAAATTGGTTAGGTGCTGTCTTGCAGTGCAGACACATGTTCCATTTTTTAAAAGGTGGCTAACTGGTGAATGGGATGGTCAGTGTGATAGCTGATGCATGGCTGCTGTGACCGTGTGGCTCACTCCACTGAGGGACACTCACTGTCCTTCTTCTCCACCACCCCTGCCCCTTCTGCTGTCTATCAGCTTTCCCAACAGCCTTCTCAGTTCCCTGGGCTTTGCCCCAGGAACTCATGATAACCCTACAAGATAGGTACTTTTATTTCCTCCACTTTATAGATGAGGAAAGGGGGCTTAGAAGAATAAGAAAGCTTTCTCAGTCATACAACTAATGGGTGGTAAAACCACCATTAGATCTTAGGTTTGTCTGATCCCAGAGTTCAAGCTCTTAGATACTATATTTACTTCTTCATCCTGCTGCTGTGGATGGATTTCCAGGCCATACTCTGGCCACCCAGACTCTATAATGAGGCACTTCTGCCCATTTTCACTCCTTACCTCATGATCAGTTTCCTTGGCATCTAGATTCCATCCAAAGGGGAGAACAGAATAAAGGCAGGAGAGCCAAAGTGCATCCTGCTGCCCACAGCCTTTGGTTTTGCTCTAGGGGTCATTCCAATGGTATTTTCTTCTCTTTCAGCAACAATCTCCTGTTACTCCTCAGGAAATGTGGGTAGGGTGAGGGTTATGATCTTTTTACTGGCTATTCCCACTAGACTTTCCTTTATGCAATGGAGCTGAGAGCTTCTGCTGTGATTTCTCCCATTAGAAGTTCCCATGAGTCTCCTCTATGTCTAATCAATTGAATTAATATATATATATATATATATATATATATATATATATATATTTAAAGACAAGTGATTGCTGTTACCATTGCTTCCCTGAAATCCTCATGAAAAGGAGATGGCTGACATCAATCCAGCATTACAAATATTTCAAATTAGAACCATTGATTTATTAAATGAATTTACATAATTTGCCTTAAAAAAGCAAAAAGCCACCCACTCAGAACCTGGCTAACTGCCAAGAGAAATAAATGTCATGCTCCTTAAAAAAAAAAGAAAGAGAAAAGTTAAAAGATTGTGCTACTTGTTCTTTATGATTATGAACCTGGTGAATGGTCCTCTTGTGGCCTAAAGATGTCCAGTGGTGCTAAATTACAGCATATGAATATTTCAGGGGCTCAATATCTAGCTAGTATGAGTCACATTAGACCCCAATCTATTCATATTTGCATTTGATAATCATACTTACCTCAAAAACAGCATATTTTGTCTCAAAGGGCTCACTTAAGTGAAGAGTTGTTAAAGAATTTATTACCTTTCAGTTAAAACATTTTGGATAAATCATGAAGCCGATCAATTATATAAAATTAAATGCTGAGCAAAGCATAATTATGGCTCTAAATCAGGTACTTAATTTGTTTGAATTATCGACAATTTCAAATAGTTTTTAAGACACTTATTTAGAAGGTTCAATTGCCCCCAATTTTTTTTTAAGTAATTAGCACATTAGAATCTGACTGTTGATTAATGCATTCTGTCTTGGACTTTATACAAGGCTCTTTAGTCAATAATAATGTAAAGGTTTTATTATAAGTAGGTAGAGGTGTTAAGTGGATTCCATGGTGAAGATCCTTGAAGAGAAGATGATAGCAAGTGTAATGAACACTTTTTTCCTATGAAGACATTGGTAAGAAAAGAGTTTAAGGATGAACAGAAAATTTGCTGGGCTCAAATATTAGTACCTTGGAAGTGAACTAATGAATGTTTACTGATATGTTCATTATCATATTTAATTTAAATGAGGTAATACAGATGTAGAAAGTTGAAAACAATGTGTAAAATTTTAATACAAGGAATTTTCAAAATGGAAAAAATTAGTTCATATTTATTTTTTAACATTTTTTTTTCACTGCATGTAAAGTACTTTACAATGGAATGTATCAAGCCAGTGTCACAAAAATAAACATTTTGGACTAACCTGCAACAACAGTGCCCCAAAAGATGAATAAGAGTACAAAATTGCTTAGGGACTGAGGTTACAGGACACCATCAGAAGTGTTTGCCTGTTCCTTTTGGGAACACTCTCCACTCCGAGTCCACATGGTTGCAGTCAGGCAGTCAGGGTAACTATTAGCTGACTCTAGGGACAGAATTCATGATCTGGTCAGACCAATTAGAAAACAAATCTGGGCCACTGGAATTGATTCAGATTTGGCTACAACCCAAAACAGGCCAATTAGAGTCCCTCCCAGAGCTCTGGAGGTATGAGGAAAGTATGGAGTGTACTTTTTCAACAAGGGATTGCTAAATCCATAGGATAAAAAAATGAAGCTAATTGGTGACCACTTTTGATCCTGCACATAGGAGATATGCCTGGAAATGGAGCCATCACAGAGGAAAGAAGTGCTTATTAACTATGGAGAGAGACAAATATCTGAGGACATCTGAAACATGGATCCCATTCTAGCTGAACCGAGTAACCCTTTGAATCGCCCAGATAATTGAGTCATAAATTTTTATTTTGCTTAAACTAATGTGATATTGTGTTTCTAGCCTTTGCAAATAATATAGACACCTTACTAATACACCTAATTTAATAGGTAGTAAATATAGTAGTAATAAGTAGCTAATTTGTAATAATGCCAGGGAAATGTGGTAATTATATAGAATTTTTTAAAGAAAATTCATGCATATCAAATAACACAAGAAGCAAAAATACATTTTTATCAGATCATTTGAAAATTTAGATAGAATTGTAGAAACTTAGTCCTATAGAGACTATTTATTTCCACCTTTCTATTATAAATTTATAGGTAAGTAAATTGAGGTCTAGAAATAAATGTTAAAAATATTCAATTAAAAATATTGTTAAATGCTTCCATGTGATTATAATAATAGACATGAGCAATGGCTCACCAAATTATCTTAAAGGACTAAAATTTCTCAAGGCCTGCTTTAAGTTCTAGGAACCAAATCAATGTTCTTCTTCATCAGTCAAATTCTGCCAAAAAGAACCATAGGAGACCATGTGCTTGTGAAAATCTTGTGTCTGATGCTCCTTTTATCTAGGGTCTGGACAGATGAGTGAAAAAAAAAAGAGAATAAAAAACAAATAAATAATAGGTGGGAATAAGAGGTAAAAAATATTAGGTAAAGTGCAAACTAGTGGTGAATGAGAGGGAAGGGTAAGGGGTATGAGATGTATGGGTTTTTTCTTTTCTCTTTTTCTTTCTTTTTCTGGAGTGATGCATGTTCTAAAAATGATCATGATAAATACACAACTACGTGATGAAAAAATAGATAATGGGATGTAAGCACAACCATGTGCTGATACTGTGAGCCACTGATTATATACTTTGGATGGTTTGTGTGGTGTGTGAATATACTGCAATAAAATTTGAGGGAAAAAAAATAAAGAACCATAGGAATGAAATGGAATGAATCTACTGATTTTAAAGTAGTTAATTCCTTTTCCTCAAAAGTAATATCATTCTTCCTTAGCCCAAGAAATGTCTGTAAAAGTTACAAGTAGATATGAATCCAAAAGCAGTTTATTTAATATTAAAATATCAATTCAGTTTGCTTGCTCTCCAAAGCAATACTAACCACACTGTTTGAATGGAAATTCGGTGAAAATTATAAATTAGCATCATCTTAACTTTAATTTCTAAGTGACATTCAGTATTCCCATGCTACCAAAGTTGATCAAGTCATTAGAGAAAATTATCAAATCCATTGTTTGGCATTGTGGAAACAAAGCATCTGGCTGACTAGATAAAGGTCTCATTTGTCTGTAAACAGACCATTGTAAATTGCTGGAGTCACAGCGAGGATTAGGGGCACTACATTTATTTTAAAAATCACACTTGGAAAAAATAAAAAGTGTTCTGAATTTTAAAATATATGTTTTCTTATTTATTTTAGTCATTTACTAATTTATAATAGCAAATCTGGATGGTGGAATTATGGGTTGGATTTTTTAGGCGCAGCTATGAGAGGCTTTAAAACAGAAGAGGAAAATATTGGCCTTGTCATTGGAAAACAACAAAACACAATGGAAATATTTCACACCATATGGAGATAATATATAAATAGTAAGAGGACTGGGTCAATTTATTATCAGTATATACAAAAAAGCACACTTCCTACCGTTTATCTGAAAGCACAGGCTCCTCTTATGAAAAGTGCACATAGGAAATGAAGCTAAACTGTTAGCTTTAATTACTAAAAGCAACAGGATACAGTAAACATGGTCTTCTGAAAAACTAAGGTTATTCAGTCTCATTTAAAACAGTCATGTAATGCTCAAAAATTGAAACAGCATAACAACATAGGACATGGACATTGATCAGAAGTAAATATAAATAGACTTGGAAAGAAATGGACTGAAATCACTCACACATGGCAGAAATTCCATTAGTAGGAGCTTCACTATATAGAACAGTGACCTGAGATACTATAATTATTTGAAAAAAACAATTGCTCTTTTCCTGTGATTTTAGAGAGTAGTTTAATTTTGCTCAATTGATTTAACAGTAATTATACAGAAAATGTGGCCTGGAAGGGCTATACTAATAAACACCGGGAATTTAACATTAAAAAATATAAATGGGAGTAAATATTATTTATGAAATAAGAGTGCCGGCAGTTCTTCCTCTGTTCAAAGAGTCAGAGAATTAGTAAAATCTCTACAAATAATGTGGAGCTGAACACATTAAATCCAGCACAGATATTAACATTTCGCTGCACTGTAAGGCGCTCCTGGGCTGAAGCAGGTCTCCCTACAGCTGTGGTCTCCTCTGGTCCCTTAGGTACAGAACGCGTTAACTGACTTCCTTCAGGTCACATCCTTCCTTAAGAAAAGAGAGAGAGAGAGAGACAGAGTGAGAGGTGAATAGGGTAAAAAATGAAAGTACTTCTTCACCCATTTGTGATTCTTCCCAGACATTTTCCTATGTACTGTAAAGGTATCAGGGTCAGAGTGGAGTAGGGAGAGTGAGAAGTATTTGAGATATAAAATATAAGGAGTCAACCGAAATGCACCCTTGGCAGCTCACTTGCCTCTCTTTGGTCTTAGTTTTGAAATATGTATAAATATATATGTGTGTGTATATTTATATATATATATATGTATATATATACAACTTATCCATAAGATAGTGAAAATAAAAATGAAAACATAATGAGCATGTGATCCATACAGTTCTTGATTCACCCAACAATATATGATGTGCCCTTCCTTTTGGGTATGTGTAGATCTCCATCCTTCTTTTGAATAGCTATATGATATGTTATAGTATGAATGTACTGTAATTTATTAAGCTCTCCCTCTGTTGATGGACATTTATATAATTTCTGATTTTGAGTACTGCTAACAGAACTGCAATTAAATTCTTGTACTTACGCTTTTGTGCATTTGTATATTTCAGTAAAATAGATTATTGTCGGAAGCAAATTATGAATTCAACATATATGTACATTTTAAAGGTTGATGAATACTGATAACTTTCCTTATAAACTGTGGCACTGCCAGATTGAATTTTCTGCTATAATGAAAATGTTTTCTGTCTGTACTGTCCAATGTGGTAGCCACTAGCCTCATATGGCTACTGAGCCCTTGAAATGTGGCTACTGTCACTGAGGAATTGCATTTTTAATTTTATTTAATTCTAATTAATCTGATGTTTTGGTTGAGTGTCTTCAATTTTTTTGTCTTATGGCCTTTGTCTGGGACCATTGAAGGCTAGGGCCTCCATAAAATATTTGTATTTAAATTTAAAAATGTAAAATAATATTTATTACTTAATATTAATATCACTATAATATATTAATCTATAGTAATTTATTAATTATTAATACTGTCAGATTAAGCCTGCTTCTCTTGTTCTGAGTTTTAATCAGAATGCTTCTAGTGTCTCACCACATGCATGACATCTGTTGTTGGTTTCCTATAGATTTAGACACAGGTAGTGGGCTAACCCAACAGTCATTTTGTGACCTCAGGCTACAGAGACTGGAAAACTAATGACTAATTTCTTCTGGGAGGGGAAATTTGCTGGTGTTTTAAGGGGGAGAGATTTTGAATCCTCTTGGATGTCAGTGCATATGCAAGAGGAGAACTCATAGGCATTTTCCTTTCCACATTTTTTCTTGTTGAACTTTGTTTTAATGGTCTCAAAATTCTGTGACAGATTTTTGGGCAATATTTTTCCATTTGAGAAAACTGATTTAAAAACCAATCTTGATGCCAAGGGTTATGGAATCCCCTTAATCATAAGCAACCAGCATGAGACTGCAGAGCCAACAGCTAAGCATGATCAGCCCATAAAACGAGAATGATCCTGATTCCTGGGTTATATTTTTAGCTTGCTGACCAAGCTCTAAAACTGTCTGCTTTTTAAATTCTTGTAAAATAAATACAAAATGTTTTTGTAGCCCAAACCACCATTCATAGGACTTTCTGTTACTTTCCACCAGAAGCATTCATGACTGATACATCAGGTTAAGAGTGCGTTCTCTATCCTAGCTTTATGAGTTTTTTAAACCATAAATGAGTGTCATGATAATCAAATATCTTTTTGAGAATAACTTTCAAATAACAGCAGTGAACACTTACATAGTGCTTGTTCTGAGGGCTTTACATTTATTAGCTAATTTAATCTTTACAAAAACCCTTTGAGGCAGACACTATTGTTATCCCTGTTTTACTAAGTATCCCTTTGGAAACTAAGACAGAGAGATAAAGCAAATTGCCTAAGATAACCCATCTAGTGAATGGTAGAACCCAGAGTTTAACCCACATAGTTTGGGTCCAAAATTTGTGTTCTTATTATACTTCTAGTACTAAAAAAATGATGCATGGTCAACAATATGTATTCTTGAATTCTTTTTTTTTATTATCAATAGTCTTCATCATAGAAGAGTGGCCACCAGAGTTGCTTGACCAAATGAATGACAAGTGAATATGAACTAAAGTATTTTAATGTTATTTGCATGCATCACTGTAAAGAGATCACCAGTATAGTTCAATTAACCAGGATTCAAAGCAATTCTTAGCATTTCTTACTCAATTTACTTTCTTAAATTGAGTTTGACTTCACAAATTCATTTATTAGACTAGAATTCTTTGTTCTTTCTAGGATTCATGAGAATAATATCCCTTTCTTAATCCTTACTGAAGCTAGAATTATAATGGGTGAATTAAGACTATTTTTTTCCCCATTTCTTTGACATGTCCTGACTTTGGCCACATTTTCTTCTTTTTCTTCCTCTCCTTCTTTGATCACAGTGAATTTTTTGTTTTCTGTCTTCCAGAAAAAGTTGCATAGAAACACAGAAAAAAAAGGAAACAAGGACTTTATACTTCCATCTCTTCCTAGGTTTTTACGCTCATCTTGTTTGTTCTGTCAGAACCACATAAAAACAATGCGTAAAATCCTTTGGCACTCCATCTAATGATAGATGGTACTGTCAGAGTCACCTGACAAAAGCAGTTATATAAGTCAATGAAAACCTAGATCATCTACAACACAGGGTTTAATGAGAATTGCTTTTCCTAGTGTTCCAGAAGTTGATAATAGGAAATCATGTTTATACTCGATAATCTTTCAAGACACTTGTTCTATTTTTCTATTTTTATACTCTTCATGTATTCATTGGCATCTGGCAATGCCTTTGGAAATACAATGAATTAAAAAATCATATAAGAGATTTTGTAAAGGACGATATTAGTGGCATGACTACAGTCTAACATCAGAGGCTTGTTGTATTTACTACCACCTAAGGAATGTACTTTTCACTGGACAAGTACAGTGACATTTAGTTCATGAATTTAACATTGTCATCTTTATTATCATAGTGATGATTACCATATTCATTATCATCATAATTGTTATATCATTACTAATATTATTTTCCATTTAACAATTTACTTTCTAGTGATTATTTTTTAAAAATCATTGCTAGATATGTAATTAAATGTTAATGAATCTATATAATAAATCTATACTCTGTAATTAATACTATAGCATCAGTCTCCATCAGTATTATCAAAAACTCTACCAACTAACAAATACATCTTTGCAAATATACATGCAAGGGGGTTATATAGATGTTAGCTGTCACGCAAATATGGTGTTTATTTTAGCAATATTAGAGGCCAAAAAAATAAAGATCATGTTGGCAGAGGATTTATGGTAATCAGAGGGGCAGAAATATTTATAGTGTTCACAGAAGCAGAATTAAATAAAAAGAGTGAAATGGACAGAAAAATGAAAACAGAATAGAGTGAGAAGAAAGTGAATAAAGCAATGGGATTTAGAAACCTTAGTGAGAGGCTGAAAACTATTGATTTGATATGAAAGGCAATGGAACTAAATAATGAATAAAATAAAGCTAGGTAGGTTGGAAAAGGAGATATTCAAGGGACTTCACATAAGCAATTTGGGTTTATGGGGGTGGGGATTGTTTGGAAATGTACATCTCTTTTCTTTTCAATTTCATGCCTGAAGAGGCTGGGCCTTGAGAGGGGCCTCTAATTATAATAATCTAATAGTGATTATTATTCCTACAAAATCAACAGCTTTCCACACTCTTAGTTTTTCTTTTCTTTTATTACATAATACAGTTTAAACAAATAGCCTGTGTAATACCATCATAGACTCATCAATTTTGGAAAAAAAACATTATTTTCATGATCTGTTACTCATAGCTTTATGCTGGGTCAAGCTTGAGCCTCTGTCTGTTTGGACCTTTGTTATGCACAGCTGCCTGTTTGAAGAGGTCTAAAATTATCTCCAGGGTGAGAAGGCCTAGGCTTAAATCTTAGTTCTATGTTCTGCTTGTAATGAGTGTAAACTTGTAAATTCCATAAGCCTCAGTTTCTTCATTTGAAAATCAGAAAAATAATTATATATCATCTCAGAGGTTGTTATGAGATAAAGCATAGTGCATGGAACATAGTGAATTACCAATAGCTGATATTATTTTTTTAATATGAACCATGGCTTTGTCCTTACCCACCTGCTGCTTCTCTTAATGGTTTAATATTGTAGTGATGGAGAAACTGTCCCTGCTCACCAAATACTAAGTTTATTCTGGGAGTGATGGAGGCTTTTACCTTGTTTACCTTGTTTAATGTTTTGATAATACTAAAATTACTATGAATTAATGAAAAACTGCATATTCATACCTGTTGTTCAGAACTGCATAGAAACCAGTCACTGTGCCCTTGTGACTTCAGCAAGGTGAAGATTGGAAATGCCACGCTTTGAGGACGGAGGATGCAGTGAGCAGGAGGAACAGTGAATATGTCTCCGAGATGCTTCCCAGTCTAACTGAATCCCACTGTAATGGAAAATAAGAGAAACACAGTCAGTAAAATGACTGCTATTTTTTTTTTAAAAGATAGTAACTATAGTGCCAGCATGCCAGCAACTACCCACATGCCCTTTCTCAATCACTAACCCCTTCTTCTGCCCTAGAGTTAAATATCATCCTGACTTCTAAAGTTATCACTTCTTTGATAATTTCTAATGAAGCAAGTTATATGATATTTGTTTAATGCCGAACTCTAATAACATCACCGTTACATTGTTTGATCATGATGGGTGTAGAATGGTAAATATATTCTGGAGAGTGGGTGTAATTTTAAACATGTGAGTGAGAGTTTTTACCTATCTGTGCTTTGTTTATTGTAACTTTACCTTAATATATAATTTTGTTCTAAATTTAGACCAGCCTTGTTTAGACTAATTTTCCTTAACCATGATTTTGGGTCATTTGTGATGTTTCAATACTCCATTATTTCCATTTAAGTGTACGTTGATTTTATGACCTCTGGGTAGTTTCTAGTAATTTACTGTGTACCATGTAATATTTGGCTCTCTGGCTAGAATTTATTTTTAAATACTTTTATTATTCAACCTTTCTGTATCTTTGTAGAAAGAACATAGATGTTTTTAAAATATTCCTAGGGATAATCTATTTTAATTAGAATATTTTATATATTTATATCTAAGGTAATTGCTGATGTATGTGGTTTCAAATCTACCATTTTAATTTTGATAACTATTTACCCCAGCTTGTCTATATTTCTTCTTTTCCCTCTTGCCCTTTTTATTAACCATCCCCCCATTGGCTTGATTGTCACACATTGTTTTAGTGATTTACTTAGAAATTAAAGATGTATCCTTGACTTGTCTTCCAGGACAACACAAGGAACTTAGAACATTTTAACTCCAATTATCCTCTCCCATGCTATGATTTGTCAGGAAATTTAATTCACTCTGTTTATTATAGTAAAAACCCACAAGATTTTATCATTACTGTTATATATTATTTTTTACATATAGTAATGTTGTATATTAAATACAACAACAATTTATTCATATACCTATCCCTTGCATGGCATTTTATCCCTTCTTGCATCTCTGATCTCATCTGCAATTATTTTCTTCTATTTAAAGAACATTTAGTATTCATTATTTATGGCTTGTGGTATTTTTTTCTCAGCTTTACATCATCTGAAAATTTTTGTTTTTCAATTTTAAGTATATATGGCTGGATATAGAATTCTAGGTTGACAGTTATTTTCTTTCAGTCTTTGAAGGATATTCTATTGTCTTATGGATTTCTTTGTTTCTGTTGCTCTTTAGAAGACAATCTTTTTTCCTTCTGGCTGCTTTTAAGGTTTTCTCTTTGTCTTTGGATTTCATAAGGCCTGCTATTATGTGTCTTTGTGATTTTTCTTTTTATTCATCTTTCTTGGGGTTCATAGAGTTTCTTGAACCTGTGGCTTTATGACTTTGATCAGTTTTGGAAATTTTCAGTCATTGTATCTTTAAATATTGCCTCTGTTCCATCCATCCTCTTTCTCCTCTCTTTCCAGAACTTCAAGAAAAATATTAGTGCTTCTCACTGTTTTGCCTATGTCCTTTAAATTATTAACTGTGTTTTTCATCCTTTTGTGTATCTGTCCTTCATTCTGAATAATTTCTTCTTACTTGTCTTCTAGTTTTATAATTTTATTTTCAGTTGTTTAATCTCCATTGAGGTGATAATTTTGGTTAATGTATTTTCTTGCTGCAGAATTTCCATTTACTTTTGTAGTTTCCATTCCTCTATTAAAACTCTCAATCTTGATTCTCATTTCCTTGAATAGTAGTTGAACTCTGTGAGACTGTTTCTATTCTCTATTTCTCTGGATTTGGGGTATGTTATCTTGTTTCCTCATATGTCCAGTTATTTATGATTGCATGGTGGACATTGATTTGAAAATTGTAAAAAACAATTTGAAACCTAGGATACTTGCTATATTCTCTCAGAGTGAATTTACTTTGTCTTATGGCAAAAGGATAGAGAAAATAAAGACACAGACTAATATTAATCCCATTTCAGAGACTGAAATGATTTGAAGTTAGGCTTTTGTCTCTGAAAAATCTGGCCTATTTCTGGTTTACTCCTACTTTTGTCTGTATCCTTTGGTATCCCAACCCCAAACATGGGAAATTTACCAGTTCTGCCTCCTTGGTAGGTTTGGACTTAAATTTTTATTGCCCTAGCTCCAAGATGCTGTCCACAGTTCTGCTCAGCTTCTAATTTGCCTTGTCCACAATCAGCAGATGATCTGGAGGAAAAAGCCCAAATGCTGGCCTCACCACAAAAGACATGTTCCCATCCTTTGCTAGCTTTTCTAGTCATTTGTAGTGGAAGAGTTGGTTCAAATGATTAGGTTCATCATTACTGAAAACTCTACTTACCCATAATTTAATTTTTATTTAGAAAAATTCAGTTTCTCAAACCAGTTCTTTCCCAGGCATGTTGTGATACATTTAGAAATCCACAAAATTGCAGAGCTTACAGGGGCCAGATAAACAATCTGACTCAGCAGTTCCCATGTTCTCATGTAGATTTTAGAGGCCAGACAAAATTTAGGGAGTGATTTTGTGGACTAATATAAAGTCTCTATCTTTTTAAATTTTGGCAAGTAAGAATATAAAAAGATGACTACTACTCCCAGGGGCGTAAATCTCCCTGCCAATATTGAACCGGACTCCCAGGATGAGCTGGGACTTGGCGTCATGGGATTGAGAAAACCTTCTTGACCAAAAAGGGGAAGAGAGAAATGAAACAAAATAGAGTTTCAATGGCTGAGAGATTTCAAATAGAGTCAGGAGGTTATCCTCGAGGTTATTCTTATACATTATATAGATATCCCTTTTTATTTTATGGGGTATTGGAGTGGCTAAAGGGAAGTACCTGAAACTCTTAAGCTGTGTTCCAGTAGCCTTGATTCTTGAAGACAATTGTATAGCTATTTAGTTTTTACAATGTGATCATGTGATTATGAAAACCTTGTGTCTGATGCTCCTTTTATCCAGAGTACCGACAGATGAGTAAAAAAAATAAGGATAATAAATAATGGGGAGGGGGATAAGGGGTAAAATTAAAAAAAAAAGGGTAGATTGCAGTACTAGTAATAAATGAGAGGGAGGGGTAAGGGGGTATTGTATGTATGAGTTTTTTCTTTTTTATTTCTTTTTCTGTAGTGATGCAAATGTTCTAAAAATGATCATGGTGATGAATACACAACTATGTGATGCTGTTGTTAGCCACTGATTGTATACTTGGATGGACTGTATGTATGTGAAGATTTCTCAAGAAAAATATTTTTAAAAAACAATATTCCATGTATATTCCAATGTGGATGGTACTGAATTCTGATTATACCAGTTCCCATCAGGATTTATCAGATCTGAATGATATCCTGAAGATAAGCTGTTTGACAATCCCACAGCATTTATTTTTTTCTTTTTAACTTTTTTTCTTAAACAGAGAATAAAGAGATTCACTCAGAGATCAGAATATGAAGCGCCCTCTCAGCATCATGGGAAGAGTTAAAAGACTTCATTCAGTGGTCTCAGATTCATTAAGACTTGGTACTTTCTTTAAAAACAGTATGTGGAATGTATTTGACTTGCTTTGAATCTCCACTGTAGAAGTGGAATTATTTTTCACTGTAGCATTTTTGAGTCTTTTTCTTGTTCTTTTCTCTGAACTGTAAAAGTAAGGTCATAAAGGCATTTGGCAAGGGTGGAAGAAGCTTCCATGTTACTAATAGCTAGTACTGAAAAGTTGTTTTCATGTCTCTTTAGCAATTGTAAAACCTTCATGAGCAGATGAAATAGAAGCATTAAATATTTTAATCGATATTCAAAAGGGAGCACATTTTTATATTCATGAAATCATTTAAACTGATTTGAATAACTGAAAGTTTCAGCACATCTAAATGCCCTAATCTCGGAGGGGGCCACCTATATCTAGCTATGGATTGTGTGTTTTGTTTAGAAATCAGTAACTTTCTTACTTGAGCCAATACATTTTCACTTATTTATTCTCATAACAATTTACCATTCTGAATAGATCTTGTAAATACTTGTGAATAGAACGAACACCTTTCATGCCACTGCAGCCACTGGAACTACATTTTTTGGTGTCCTAGAAGCATTATTGGTAGGTTCTAAAGTTTTCTAGACTTTCCTGTCAATTGCAAATAATTGTGATATATTCAATGCTGTGGATGAATGTTCCTTATATTTGTGTAAATGCTTCTGCAAAGGTACTGAAGCTGTTAAGTCGAAACAGTTTGTGGAACTGTGACTCTTTCCTTTTTCCTTTTTCTTTTCCTTTTTTATTCATATTTCAGTCTTTGTAGAACTCATTTTGCTGGCTGAAAGAGTATGGAATAATAAATCTCATGTCATTTTTGTAGGAGAAAAACTATTTGAAGGTATTTTTTGGTTTTCCCTAACATGTCCACTGAAAACATTTGTCACATGCAAGCTCAGAGCTTGGACAGAATTTTTTGTATGTGTAAATTGGTTTAAACACCTGGAATTTTATACAGGTGTTCTCTTATGTTACATATGCATTATGTGCACGTCTGATATTTTCTTCACAACTTTTTCTATCTTATATACATTGCGTAATTTTATTGTATTATTCTTCCATTCTTAATATGTACCACATTCCTGCTCATAACTCCTCACGTCCTTAAATTGTCTGTTTTTTCCCTCCTGGCATGAAATGTATCCATTTATAACTGCCTATTGCCTGTTCTATTAGCATCCAAAATCCAATCCACCACTTCTGCATGCCCTTAGGATACGCAGAATAAGTATAGACCTAACAGTTTATGTTCTAGAACAGCTTTATTTATCTTGATGACTGTTAATAGTTTTTAAATAAAAGACTGAATATTTAAAAAAAAAATTACTATCTATTCTCACCACCATTTTATGAAGGAAAGCTCCCCTCTTTCTACCCTAGAAAAAAAGAAAGCAATAACCTTAGCCTGAAAGACAGTTCTTTAAATTGAATATACTTAGGCTTTAAGAAAAATACACTGTACACTAAAATGTCATTCCTTTTCTCATTTTCCCAAGTATTGGTGAAACTTTCACTAAGGACTTGCATTGATCAGTGGGTTTGTATTTAGGAACTGCTTGTGTATTACTACCTATTCTAGTGGGCTGGCTGCTGGAATACAATATACCAAGAATGGAGTGGCCTTTAAAAAGAGGAATTTAATAAGTTGCTAGTTTATAGTTCTAAGGCCAAGAAAATGTCCCAGTTAAAGCAAGTCCATAAAAATGTCCAAATTAAGGCACCAACAAGAGGTTACCTTCATTCGAGAAAGGCCGATGAAGTTCAGGGTTTCTCTCTCAACTGGAATGACACATGGTGAACATGGTGACGCCTACTAGATTCCTCTCCAGGCCTCTTGCTTCATGAAGCAAGTGCAGGGGCATTCTCCTTCATCTCCAAAAGTTGCTGGCTGGTGGACTCTGTAGTTTTTGTGTCTCTGCTGCTCTCATCATTCTCAAAAAAGGGACTCTCTCTAAAATGTTTCCTCTTTTAAAGGATTCCAGTAAAGTAACCAAGACTCATGTAGAATGGGTGGGGCCATGTCTCCGTGGAGATAATCTAATCAAGTTTCCAGCCTATACTACCGAGTAGGGATTAGAAGAAACAGTTGCTCCCACAAGATTGATTAGGATTAAAACACGGCTTTTCTAGGGTATATAAATCCTTTCAAGCTGGCACACTACCCCTTATTGATTTGTATTATTTCATATTATAGCATTTATTCTGGATTGTAGAACAAAGAATTGTGTTAAATATATATTTTGGCTTTTGGTACACCACATGAACAGCCCATGCAGTGATACTATATTGTTTTATATATGTATTTTAGCTTGTTGACTCTCATTTTCTCATTCCCATTTGCATCATCCCATAGGCAGCAGGACTGAGTTGATCATATACTCGAATTTATATGTAATTGTAATATCCTTGAATATATTTGTATATAATATATTTTGTATATAAATTTGTATATTTATTAAGTATGTAGTTGTTGGGTATATAGCTTTTTTTTTTATGCCTGAATACTATTCCATGAATATACCACGCTTTATTTATACATTCATGTGCTGAAGGACATTTGTGTTGTTTCCACTTTTTTGGCTATTATGAGTAATGCTTCTATAACAATTCGTGTACAGTTTGTATGTGAACACATTTTTCCATTCTTATGGGCATGTACGTAAGAGTGGAATTACTGATTCTTACAATTCACTGTCTAATTTTTGGAAGAACTGCCAAACTGTTTTCCAAAGTGGCTATACCTCTTCACCTCCCATAAGTAATGTAAGGGGTTCTAAGTTCTCCACATTCTCACCAACATGTCTTTCTGATTATAGCCATCCTAGATGGCGTGAAATGGCACCCCATTGTGGCTCTGATTTGCGCTTCCCTGATAACTGACAATACCGAACATCCTTTCATGAGCTTAATAGTCATATGTGTGTCTTCTCTGAAGAAAAAGCTATTCAAGTTATTTGTCCATTCCAATTGGATTGTCTTTTTGTTTTTGAGCTAAAACAGTTTTTATATATCCTTAAGCATATATACACATATATATTAATATATTCTAGACTTTCTTTTCCTTTCTTGATTGTATTTTTGGTGTCTTATCTAAGAAATAACTGCCTAATTCAAGATTTACACCTGTATTTTCTTCTAAGAACTTCTACAGTTTTAGCTCTTAGATTTAAGTCTTTGATCTAATAGACTTAATTTTAGTATATAATGTGAGGTAGTGGGGTTTCATGAGCTCTTTCAAAATTATTAATTCTTTATGCTGCTTTAGATTTGTAACAGTTTGTCTCAATTAAGGGTAAGGGAATGAAAAGAAAAAGTAAAAAACCCTAAGCTTCTGTAATGAGTCATGAACCAGGGTAAAATTACTTTTAACTGCTTATCTTTTAGGTTAACCATTAATGACATATCTTTCTGGTAGTTCTAGGACCTGGAGAAAAAAAAAAAAAACCTCATCCCTGAGAATAGACTTTTTAGTATCCAAGAATTATATTATTTTCAAGGTGACCCTGACTTATTAAGATTTAGAACATGCTTTAGCAACTCAGTTGTCTCCAAATATATCTCAAGTGAATCATAATTTTTAAGAAATTTTTAAAACATGCTAGACACAGAGGCCCTTTAATTATTTCAGAAGTTATCACGTTGCTACTCAACTCAGTTTGATAAAATAAAACAAGACAAAAAATGAGACTGAAATTCTTAATAAATATTTTTGAGTGACTGCCTTTTTAAAATTTTGTTTTGGGGCAGTGCAATGGTGGCTCAGTGGCAGAATTCTCGCCTGCCACTGAATTCTGCCACTGAGCCACCTCAGTGGCAGAATTCTGTCATGGAATTCTTTCAAATAACTTGAAAGCTTCTCATAACATGGAATTGTTATGAGAATAAATAAGTGAAAATGTATTGGCTCAAGTAAGAAAGTTACTGATTTCTAAACAAAACACACAATCCATAGCTAGATATAGGTGGCCCCCTCTGAGATTAGGGCATTTAGATGTGCTGAAACTTTCAATTATTCAAATCAGTTTAAATGATTTCATGAATATAAAAATGTGCTCCCTTTTGAATATCGATTAAAATATTTAATGCTTCTATTTCATCTGCTCATGAAGGTTTTACAATTGCTAAAGAGACATGAAAACAACTTTTCAGTACTAGCTATTAGTAACATGGAAGCTTCTTCCACCCTTGCCAAATGCCTTTATGACCTTACTTTTACAGTTCAGAGAAAAGAACAAGAAAAAGACTCAAAAATGCTACAGTGAAAAATAATTCCACTTCTACAGTGGAGATTCAAAGCAAGTCAAATACATTCCAAAATTTGATTCCTGGAGCCTGCCCATGCCAAAAAAAAAAACTGTTTTGTTTTTCAATTTTTTTAAATTTTTTGAGTCATCACCTTTTAAAAGAACATTAAAAACTAGTCCTACTTTATCTATATGATGATAATATTTCCAGTATTTCTAAGGTTCACTAAAAGGCATGGATGTTAGCGAACATAATTTTTCTAGAAATGAATGTGGAACAAGTAAATGCAAATCAATGATCACCCACAAAAATAATTCTAAGTACATGATAAAGGGATCGAGTAGACTAATTTTTCTACATACAAAGGCCTCAACAGTCATTACACTCACACACCCAACCAAAGGGAAAAGGGGTCAAGGTAACTACACTGAACCTGATCCATCAAGTAACATTTTGCAGAACAGTCAAATGTTATACAAATCGATTAAATAGAAATGAATATCCCTGTTACATTCAGCATGCTCATCAAGGTTTTAAGAAATGTGAAATGCCACAGCACTTAGGAGGATACTCACAGGAGAGAGTTTCTGGATGAGATCATGAGCAAGATGGGCAAGGTTCTTGTCTTCATGGAGACATTTCTGAAATTTCTTGCTCTCCTCATCTTCCAAAAGATCAAAATCAATGGCAGCATCTAGTAAGGCCTGGATTAGCCTCTTCCAGGATTTCAAGGCAGGAACCTGAGGTTCCACCGCAGCACTGATGCCTGTGCCAATCACCAGCACAAGTTCTTGAGGCTTCTTTGCTTTCAAGCTGGGAAGGAGCTTCCTGGGCTTTTTGGTGGGTGGTGCGCCATCACTGAAGAATCCAAAAATTTTTTCTATATCAGAGGCCTGGCTCCCTGTAGAAGCCATCCAGTTTCGGTTCTCCTCCACACGCCACCGCTCCAGCAGCAGCTACCGGCCCGCGCAAGGGTATATAGCTTTTAATTTCCATAAATTTTATTGAGCCTCAGCCTTCATTCTGTTTCTTATACTTGTCATTCAGCATTATGTTTTTAAGATTGACTTCTGTTTTTCTGTATGCATATAGTACATTTCTTCTTGCTGATGTAACTGGTTCCACAATATGCTATCCAACACATTCTTAGTCTGGAGGTCAAAAATCTGAAATGGATTTCACTGGACTGAAATCAAGGGGTCAACAAGACTGCTTTCCCTTCTTGAGGCTCTAGGGGAGAATCTGTTTTCTTGCCCTTTGTGGCTCTAAAGGGCGCCTGCATTCCTAAACACTGTGTTAGTTTGCAAGCTTCTGGAATGCGATATACTAGAACTGGAATGACTTTTAAAAATGGAATTTAATAAGTTACAAGTTTACAGTTCTAATGAAATGAAAGTGTCCAAATTAAGGCACCAACAAGAGGTTACCGTCACTCAAAAAAGGCCTGTGGGTCAGGAATACCTCTGTCAGCTGGGTAGTCACATGGCTGGTATCTGCTGGTCTCCATTTCCTGGGCTCTGTTGCTTTCAGCCTCTTTGCTTCCCTTGGCTCTCTCGAGGTTCTGGGTTGCTTAACATCTCATGGTGATGGCTGCTGGGCTCCAAGTATCTCCAAACATCTGTATCTTTGCTCTCTGCCTGTCAGCTCTGCTTTGAAGTTTTTGTCTGCTCTGTTGTTTCTGTAGCTTCCTGTTGTTTCTGTCATTTCTGACTCACTTGAAAATGTTTCATCTTTTAAAGGATTAAACTAGCAATGTTTCATCTTTTAAAGGATTCCAGGAAACTAATCAAAACTAATCAAGAGTGGGTGGAATCACATCTCCATCTATTCAAGATCGTACCCACAACTGAGTGTGTCACATCTCCATGGAATTAATCTAATCAAAAGTTTCCAACCTACAGTATTGAATCAGGATTAAAAGAAATGGCTGCTTCCATAAAACCGGATCAGGAATTAAACCTGGCTTTTCTGGGATACATAATACTTTCAAACCAGCACACATCCTTCCTCCATTTTTAAAATTTAAAACACTGCATCTCTGTGCCTTTCTTCCATAGTCACATAGTCTCTAACTCTCCTCTCTTGCCTCCCTCTTCCACTTTTAAGGAATCTTCTGATCACTATAGGCCCATCTGCATAATCCAGAATAATCTCCTTGTTTTAAGGTCTGCTGATTAGCAACCTTAATTCTATTTGCAACTTTAATTTCCTCTTGCCATGTAAGTAACATATTCATAAATTTCTGGGATTAGGATGTGGACATCTTTGGGGACGTCATTATTCTGTTACTAAATGAATAAAATAATAGTGCTAATAAATATTTAAGAATTGAAAAATAAATTTGGACAGCAATAGCATTATTTGGGGGCCTAGCTACTCAGGTGGCTGGGAAGTAGATAAATGTTTCAGGCCATGGGCAAAATGAACACTGAGCTCTGGATTCTGATTCTTGGGTTCAACTTTCCACCCAATTACTTATTCATTCTGTTATCCAGAGCACGTTACTTAACTTCACAAAGCTTGTGTCCTCATTGGTAAAATGGAAATGGAGATACCACCAATTGCATAGACTGGTACACATCAATATAAAGAACTTAGAACAGTGCTTGCATAGAGTTCATGTTTAAAATTGTTAGCTATTATTATTAACAGTCAGTAGACATAGATTATAATTGTGGTTTTGTTGCTAACTTATTGAATGATTCTGTGCAAGTTGTTGAACTTCTCTGGGCCTCAGTTTCTTCATTTGTAACATGAAGTTAGATGAGAAGACTTTTGAGGTACTTTCCAGCTCTAAAATTTTATGATTGTGCAGGTTTTAAATAGAATTGCAAACTCCCTTTCTCAAAACCATTTGTTAGGAGAATTTTTCCCTGCAGGGGCAGTGGGGTGGGGGTGGGGAGTCCATTGGGAAACACAATGGGAACCTGCCTGGTAATTTACAGAGCTGCATGGAAAACAGCTGGGGCTGACATTAATGGAATTATCTCTTTATTGTTATTCAGATCCTCAATAAAGAAACTGCAGATTGGCAGCTATTGTGGTTGCTGCACTTTATTTGAAAGACATTCATCAAGACTTTTCATCATAGAAGAGATATTTGTTAAAGGGTAGGACCATCTTCTCCCTAATATTGACTGTGTATCAAAATCTTTTACAACTGCTGTAGTTTGTTAGCTAGAAAAAATGAAAATCTCATTTAAAAAAATAATTTATTAAATAATTTAGGGTTTTTCTTTTAAAATTAAATCAATGCATTAATCTTAATCAAGGGAGTCTTTCAAAATCATTATTTTTTCTTATCTCTTGTCTGCAGATCTTAATAATCTAAACAATATTCATGAGTGCTATCTATTTCAGAATCAAGATATTTGATTAACTATACTCTTTAAGAGCATTGCCTTGAGGAGGCATCAAATTAATGTGTATATTATTTTCTCTACTTCAACTGTATTTAAAGTCTCACCAAATTTTCTTCCTACATCTTAGCTATATAAAAGAAACATACAACTAAGGAAAGGAAATAAATCACTTAGGTGTACAGCCTGCTTTTTTTTTTTAGTAAGAGTATTCATAAGAGAATCAAAATCAGAACATAGATGTATAACCCCCAAATCTCTAAGTGTGTATGACTTTTCAAATTACACTATCATAATAAAACTGTTGGTTTATTTTTAACATATGTTTGAAAATCTGTAGATTTCTTACCTTTTAACAAATTAAATAAATGTGTTGTTATGGGAGTTTTCTTGGTTGGTATTTTCTCATTGCTCCCATGAATAATCTCACTTTCTCATCCATCTTCTTGAGGAAAAAAAAAAAGACGTTTTGATGTGAGGCAGGCTGCCCACTCCAAAGTATCATCCCATCCCCCAGAAAAAAAATTAAATTAAGGATCCCTGAGACTCCATACAAGCAACAATATGGAAAAATTCAAGAAGGCAGTGCCACAGGGGTGAATAGAATCCAGATAGAAATGGCAGGTGCCTACAATCAAAAAGTAAGTGTAATTTATAACATGTGCTCTTGCTGGTCTTTATCAAATGCTGTTAGAGGGGATGCGAGGGTAGTTCAGTGGTAGAATTTCACCTGCCATGCGAAGACCTGGGTTTGATTCCTAGCCCATGCACTTCCCAAACAAACAAACAAAAGAAACAAACAAACAAAAAATTCAACAAATGGTGCTGCAGCAATGGGATACTCACGTGGAAAAAGAATGAAATGCAACCCTGCCGTACAGCACAGAAAAAAAATAATTAAATGCTATTAAAGTTCATTCAACTATTTTTTCCCTCCAAGGCTGAATCACTGCTAATGTTCTTTAAAGAAAACCAGGCTCCATCCTTTGGTCTTAAAGTTTTTCTCATTCCCTAAAAAAAGATAGTTGTACTGGGGAGACTATATGGCTTAAATTATTTTTGGGAAAATAGGTTTTATCTTGGAAGCTTGCTCTTCAACTTACTGGCTATTTGATCTTGATCAAATACTTAATTTCTTCGTGCCATAATTTCCTGTCCTATAAAATTGAGATAATAATAGTACCTATAAACACTAGATAAATGTTAGATAATATTAGTATTGCTTTAAAAAGATATGGTGGAGGGCGGGCCGCGGTGGCTCAGCGGGCAAAGTGCTTGCCTGCTATGCCGGAGGACCTCGGTTCGATTCCCGGCCCCAGCCCATGTAACAAAAAACGGAAAAACAAAATACAAGAAAATGTTTCCCTTTCTTCCTTCCTTCCTTCCTTCTCTCTGTCTTTCCTTTAAAAAAAAAAAAAAAAAGATATGGTGGAGAAGTCTTTCTACATGATGATGCTCTGGTGTAAAATGTCCATGTCTGGTAGGTAGAGAACAATGACGTCAACACTGGGCATTACTGTTGGATCCAGGATTGAGCTAAGTGATGTTAAAAATGAAACATGGTCCCACCCTTAGAGATATGAAAATTTAGTTATGCACATGGAATTATACTGTAGCAAAATTGTGTCAGTTATGAAAATTTATAGAGCTATATATTTATATGTATAATTTTCTTAATGTATATTATAAATCCATTTTAAAAGCCCCAAACAGACAGTTGCTATGGAAATCCTAAAATGTGGGAAATGAAAACATTGACAGCCTAGTTGAAATTAGGGGTTTGACCTAATAACTTATTTTATTTGGAATAATTGCACTTAAAACAAAGTATATATCACTACTAGCCAAGTTACCTTTTTAGATTGCTTCCTAAAGCGGATGTAAACCTACATCATTTTATAAGACAAACAAAGGAACTGGTCTGCTCTGTATCTTTCTGTACTATTCAACCAGGGCCTCTGAGAATACTTCAAGGTAACTCATTTTAATGGGAGGACTATTAAATTAATCTGTGACACATCAAAAGCATGAAAGAGCTTTCCCTCTAGCAGAAATTCTTCAGATACAATGAATGACCTTATCCAACCACATGCCTGTCCCTAAACCAAAAATTGAGTCTACAGGATAGGACTCACATTCACACCCTGGTTTGGGTTATGCCTGCCCTTGTAATATGATGGGAAGTGAGGGCACTGTGATTGACAGTTCCTGGTACAGCATGTTTTGGAGGAGACCGGTTCTTTGAAGGAAGCGACACTGTGAAGACACCTGTTCACATAGTGTGTAAAGAAGTTTGGACATTCTTTTATTGAGATACTTGATTAAATTTTCAAAATGGACGCAAAAGGCCTGATATAAAGATATTTGCTGTAATTTAAGTAGCACTGATGACAGTAACACTGGAGAAGAGCAGATGAGATAAAGAGAAATGTTGACTCACTAGATGCAGAGGGCCAGTGAACCAGAGGAAGGAATCTAGGGTTACTCCCAAATACTATTCACTTTTAATAACTTGGAGGATGGTGATGACATTCATCTTGAAAAGAGAGACAGGAAGAGAAGTAGGTTGAGGTGGGAAGGAAGGTAATGAGTTCAGTTTTAGACATGTTATGTTGTAGGAAGTAAGAATGAGTGGGCAAAATTAAGTGAAACACACTGTAAAGTATTTTAAAAACTAGCTTCTTTCAACAAATTCAGGATTTACACAATTGAAAACTACCGAAGGAAATTAAAGAAGGGAAAGAAGAGTTCGTTGCACATTTTGCTTTATTTGGGTAATTGAAGCAACTTTGGCTGTCTAGAGTATCTCTGTTTCACTGCCTTTTATTATCATTAAAGATACCAATTTAAAAATATAATTTTCCCCGTATAAAAGTAATTCATGCCTGCTACAGACATTTGGAAAAGATGGAATAAAACAATACATCAGAAGGGAAAAAAAATGACAAGTATAATAAATATTTTGACATAGTCCTTCCCACCCAAAATCATTTTTTAGTTATTAATACAATTTTTCATTATTTAAAAAATGTCTAGCAATAACGAAAAAAGTTAAGAACACTTAAATCTTACTACCTTGAAGTTTAATACTAGCTACTATTTGTATTTTGACTATTCTCATAGATCTCTTTGTGTATGTATACATATTTACATATACGTGAATGTGTGTATTTATATACATATGCATAGCATTTTACTTAATGGAGCCATATTATATATGCTTATTTTATGATGAACAGCTCTATATTTTTAAAAACAGTCATATTATTTCCTTATGTTTTCCTTTGCCTCCCTTCTTTCCTTTATTCTTTAATCACTCTCCAGAGTAACCTGTTTTAATGACATATATGCATATATGTATACATATAATTTATAAATTGTGTGCCATGCAAAAATATTTTTTATATGTATACATATAAAAACATAGAGGAGTTGGTAACTATTTGTTAATTATTTTTAAAAACTGGGGTCATAATATATACAATTTTCTGTATCTGGCTTTCTCTTCTAAATATGTTGTAAAAAATCTCCCCAAGTCAATTGATTTAGGTATCATGTCAAGATGATTCCCCTACTTAAGTGTGATTTTCTTAAGAGAAGGTACAATATCATATTTGTTTCCTCTGACACTTACAATCACCCAGCATATTACAGGGAGTTGATAATGAATGTGCTGATTTATAAATAGTATGAAGCCAAAGTACTGAAAATTAAAACGTTTGGACCAATTAGTTTGCCACTGACTATTAATGTTAAAGTCTAAGTGAGCACTCTCAACACCCCATGAGGTTGATAATGTCATTACTGTTCCCAAATCATACACAAAAAAACAAGTAGCAAAGACTTTAAATAATTTTACCAAGGGCACAAAGTCTGTACACTGGAACCTACTGCACCCTAGACTCACAAATGTTGACTAAATGTGCTATAGCTTGTGTATTGTATAGTAAATGGCGACCATGATAAAATCAATGTCACACTTGTATTGGAGATTAATTAGATTTTGAGAACTCACACCAGATTCTCTGGAGGATCTTCTTGAGCTTCTCCATCATCATAATTTTCCTCTTTAGAGTCTTTTAGAGTGAGTGGTGGACCTGAATTTTCACATTGCATTTGGAGAGATAAAAGTGAGACACAATGAGGGTAAGTTATTTTATCAAATGACACAAAAAAATCAGTGCAGGAAAGAGAACAGAAGAACCAGTTATATCAAACCACAAGCTAAAATTCTCCTCTTAACAAAACCTGAATTCTGGAAAATCTCACTCAGCTTTGGCTTTATTATAAAAGACATTATTGGCACTCAGTTAAGTTATGGTTTTAAGGAGGCAAGAAGCAAGAAAAGCGGTGCTTTGTTTGGAGTGGTGCATGGCTGGGAAGACAGAGCCAGGCTGTGTCTTGTGAGCTGGTGTGCTGCACAGGTGGCCTCTGTCAGAATTCCCGGGAGATCCTGTTGAAGAGGTAGAGCCTGGGTCCATCCCAGACCCTCTGAATCAGAAAGGAAGGTGGGGAGGATGAGTCTCGAATTTGGGGAACGGACTCCATGGGGTATTCTTTTAATAAACATGTCAGGTAACTATTTTTTTTGTCATGGGCAGGCTCCGGGAAATGAACCCAGGTCTCAGGCATGGCAGGCAAGAATTCTGCTGCTGCAAGTGACTTTTATCTATATTAACATTTGAGAACATCTGTTATGTCCTTCAAAAGGTGTTCCTGGGCATCTTGGTTTAGTAGGAAGGGCAGCCATTAGCTGTGGATTCTTGAGTAAGTTACTTAAATTTCCTGATTCTTCATTTTCCCATCTAGAAAATGAGGATCATAGCACTTACTACATAGGGCTATTATAAGAATTAAAAGTAATGTATGTATAGCATCTTAGTAACCAACAATTAACTACAAATGCTCAAATTGATCATAATAAGAGAAAAAGCTTGTGAGCAAATTTCAAAAAACATGAACATAATTAGCTTTCTGTGGCTTTCAGTTTGGAAAGAATCTTGAAAAAAGAAAGCTAAGAATCCAATGAAACGTATTGACTAAACCCAAACTGAAGTCTGGACTTGAGCACCCGCATTCCCTTCTGCCATCCTTTAGGAGCATAAGGGATGGGAACCATAATAGGAGAGCAGACCCAGACCCAGGCCGTCCATGGAGCAGAGGAAGGCAGTTGTGAAAGGCTTTCAGATGGGGTGGTACTATTCAGATAATTGTGGTAAAACTGGGCTGTTAGCTGCCAAATGGTGAAGCAATAATGCCAAAATGAACTGGAAAACAGCCCCCCAAATTCACATCTCCAGGACACAGATTAGGAAATGTCAAGTTAGAAGGAAACAGGATCTTCATGTAAATACGTGTGCTAGAAAAAAGTCATACATTTTCTCAAATGGGTAAGCAAGCAAAAAAAAAAATGGAATTTAGTACCAATTCTAAGGAGCGTTGTGAAAAATTTTGTTAGGTGAGATTCTTAGGTGTGGCTGGGGTCACAATCTCTTAATTTTAGAGACATCAACTGTGTAAAGAGCAAGTAATTATGTCTTAAGTTCTGCTAAAATCTTGGCTTTAACCTAATTTAGTCCAAGTCCCACCTGAATGAACAATTATAACAAAATATCATTCCCATTATTAGGTTTAATCTGTTGTGCATCTTGTTTTAGGCTATATGCATTTTTCTTTTTTACAAAACAAGATTAATCAAATAGGAAAAATAATAATAGTTACCATTTATTGAGTGTTTAGCTATGGCTGGGTATCTAGACAAATCCTTTCATTATATTCTCTTGTCCCCACTAGAATCCTAGAAGATAAGTACTATTATGATACCCAATTTAATGATGAGGAAACTGAGAGCCAGGTTTGAAACCACTGAACTAGTCAGGGTCAGAGGAGGGCTAGGACACATGCCTTAGCCTATGCACTCATGACCATGTCAGATGGCTTACAAGAGAGGAGAGAAGCTACTCTGTGCTGTTACAGGAAAAGAATTTAGAAGGAAGTTCTTTGTTTCATCAGTGACTGGGGAAATTCTGCTTCTGTTAGCACTCTGATTTGCCAGATTTCTATTCTAGGAGTCATCCTCTCAGAGACCAAAGGGGGACATTATAGCAATGAAACTGAGCCATCTGTCGCTGAATATTTTGGCCACAGAGTTTTATTTTGATCCAGTGGGCAGGAAAGCTACCGGACAGTGTAAAGGTCTGGCACCAATGCTGGTGATGAATGAAAACCCATCACTTCTCTACCCTCAGGGGCTTCCACATGTCTACTTCTCAAGGTGAGTGTGATGATTCTGGGAATCTTATCAGGAAATGACCGCCACATCTGTCATACTGCTTCATTTCTATTATCTGGAATCAATGATGAATTACACAATGAGATAGAGGGGAAAGACAAAGCATATTTCAGCCATGTTAAAGACATTTCAGTCTATGGACAAAACTACTTAGAAATGTTTTTTACTTTTAAAAATTGATAAAATTATGATTGCCTCTACAGTACTCAAAATTTTCTGCTTGGATTAAGGCCCCCTATTAGAAAAATGTGTGAAATTTCACAAAGTCTACATTTCAGCTGAAAATGCCAAGATAGGTCAACACTTCTTGTTTTGTTGTTCTTGTTTTTTACTGAATGTAGTGACTAAAGAAGACAACTTTGTTTGAGTTGCATAAATACATTAATCATTAATCAAAATTAAAAATGGATGCTTATCAGAAAAAAGAAGTTTTTGACATCAGGCTCTGAGATAGGTTTGAATCTATAGGAACATGGGGCTCTGCTTACTGAGAGACTAGCTGATAACGGTTTTTGTTCCAGTCACACAGGAAAAGGTACTTCAATAACTTCCTCCAACAACTTGCCAATTTCCAACAATGTGGCCACCATTTACCATTTATAAACATGGGTTTTATAAACCTTATAGCTTTGGGTGTTATATAGTCATTAAATTAGGAACATATCTCCTGAGACCATCTTAACACCATGATCATAATCATTCCTGGGTAAATACTTCACAAAGCATTTTAATGTTTGTTGGTTCCTTGCCACTCTGCAGGAGTATATAATCTAAGAGATATTATTTACCAAACACAGAGGAGACACAGGTGATTTTAAACAACCAACTTGAGTGAAATAAATAAATGATATACTTGTATCATATACAAATGGAAGAAAAAAGTGCATAAGAAATAGGATACCAAAAAAGGGAATTCAGAAGAGCTGCAAGCTTATCCAGGACAGACCCAGTGATCCTTTCAACACAGGGCAGGTTTCCTTGACATGTGGTGTGAAAGAGGGTTCAGTCACGGAGTTCATCCAGCTTGCAGTGGAACATCCTCGCAGGTTGCTTACAGAGCAGCCAGAAGCCAGTACAGGCCTGCTCAGGGAAGGGCCACTGTGCTTAGTCCCAGAGTAGCCTGATGGGCATGCGATACAAGGCTGTAAATCACAGCTGTGCTGGGGGCTCAGGGATAGGGGCACTGGCCAGGAGATGGAGTGCAAGACAGATCAGGGCTAATTTCAAGACACTGATTGTGAGTAAAGGAAGGATATCAAAGGACATGGGGTCTGGCTGAACAACAATGGCCTCATATTTTGGCCAAGGTTAAATTTTAGCATATTCTCTAAAATATGTGCTGAAGCACTTTTAGTACTCTCTTCAAATGACATTGATTGATTTCTTTAAGATACTTATTTGGTATTTTACTAATATACCATATCAGTCCAACTTTGAAACTTTGAAACTTCTGTGTACAGAAATTTAGGCATGATTCTCATCATTGTTTCAGACTGCCCATGCTTACATTTATAATATTTCCATCTTTTGAGCCTATGACAAGACTAATTTTTTAAAAATTAATTCTACTTGCTCACCATGGTAGGCAGAATTCTAAAATCAGTCCCCTAAGGTTCCATGTCCCCTTATTTCTGGAACATTTGCATGGGTTAATTATATTTTATGGCACAGCTGACCTTTTAAAAGGAAGATTATCCAGGTGGGCCTAATCTAATTACACAAGTCCTCAAGAGCAGAGAACTTGTTCCTGCTGGTGGCAGGAAGGAAATTTAGAGGGATTCTAAGCAAGAGAAGGATTTCATATCTTTCTATTGGCTTGAAGATGGAGGGGACCGTGTGATAAGGAATGTGAGAATATGGGTGGCCTGTAGAATCTGACAACTCGCAAGGAATGGAGACCTCACTTCCCACAGTAGAGAGGAACTGGATTCTGCCAACAACCTGATTGAGCTTGGGAGCAGAGTTTTTTCCCATATCCTCCAGATGAAAGCTCAGGCTGACTGACACTTTGACACTGGTCTTGTGAGACCTGAAGCAGAGAACCTCACCGAGATAGCCAGTTCATGGCCTGCTGAACTCGAGATAATAAATGGCTTTTGTCTCTAGCCATGAAAATCGTGGCAATTTGTTACACAGCACTTATCTGTTACATCTAGGCAGGTCCTGACTGACTTGTGGAATAACATGATCTGAGCTTTCATTCCAAATCTTTGTGGTCCTGTGGCTTCATATTCTATCACATTTGTTCATTAGCATACATTTCTACTTGCTGGGCACAGGAATATGATGTGGTCTCTGTGAGCTTCTCTCCGACAGCCTGGGATGCTGCTGCACTTAATTGCGGAACAGCTCCTATAGGGATGATGGAGAGAGGTATCTGCTGCCCTGTGCGGTGAAATCAATCCAGACAAGTTAAGATTTACCTCAACTGTCAACTAACTCCTAGGAATTACTTTCAGTCAATAGGGTAAAATGTAAGGACAACTATTTATTGCAAGCTAGTTAACATTGTGGTGTTGCTGATGGAAAAGAAAAGGGAAATTTTCAAAAGGTTAACTGGCAAATTTGCTGCTAACACACCTAGACAAATGTTAGGGTGAGTATTTGCTGTTTACATGTTCATGAGGAAGCTGGCATTTGGATAAGTCAGTGTTAGAAGGAAAGCTGCCTACAAGCAGACTACAACTAGAGATCATCCCACTCTCCCTTTAGAAGCAAGATTATGAAGTAATTCCTTATCAAAATTTTGTAAGACAGGGGTGCAAGGATAGTTCAGTGATAGAATTCTTGCCTGCCATAAGGGAGACCCTGGTTCAATTCCCAGTCCATGCACTTCCCCTAAAACAAACAAACAAGGGGCGGGCCGCGGTGGCTCAGCGGGCAAGAGTGCTTGCCTGCCATGCCGGAGGACCCCGGTTCGATTCCCGGCCCCAGCCCATGTAAAAAACAAACAAACAAACAAAATATAAGAAAATGTTTCCCTTTCTTCCTCCCTTCCTTCCTTCCATCCTTCCTTCCTTCTCTGTCTTTCTTTAAAAAAAAAACAACAACAAGCAAAACAAACAAAAATTCGACAATTGCTGTAATAAAGGGATACTCACATGGAAAAATAATGAAATGCAACCCCACGATACAGTATACAAAAAAATAAAACTTTGTAAAAGGTGACATAGAATAAAACAATTAGCTGCTTTATGTTTTTTCTTCTCTCCTGGTTGTAAGGTTAAAAGAAGCAAAAGCCCAAGCAAGATTCTACCCCTCAGGCCCTGATAAACTAATAGGTTTAAGTTCCCCTTAAATGTGCTTGGAAATGTTATACCCTCTACTGGGTATATAACCAATTTGGAGGAAACTTGAGGTGATCTAGAATTCCCCTCTTGTTTCTGATTAGAAAATAAGAATTTTCTTGTCTCTAAAATGGGAATAATAATACTTACCCCGAAGGATAGTTATGCAAGTTAAATGTAAAAGTGCATAAGGCTGGGCAATTATAAGGGCCCCAACAGCAGCTTCCTGATGCTATTTTTACTTCCTCCTTCTTTGGAGAAAATGCAGAATTATGTGCCTGGAGAGCATTGGTTAGGCCCTGAAACAGATCTTATATTTTAAGATTCACATACTTTCAGCTTAATAGCTGTATAGTACAAGAATTACAGGACATTCTGAAGCTGCAGGATTGCTAGCATAGCTTTATAATGCTGTTAAACATTATAGCACAGCACTACCTTACAGACAGTGTTTAGAAATAAACCTCATAAACTTGTGATAATCTATGTGTATAATTATATATAATTATTATTATCCCCATTATGTGAGCACATTAAGATTCACAAAGACAAAATGACTTGCTATCAGTTGTTCTTTAAGTACCTAAGGAATAAATACTTATTTTCTCTCTAATTTAGTTCTTTACTAACTTGCTCACTTATGAAGGGCAATTTACTTCCTAGGAATTAGATACTTAATTGGAGAAGGGCAGATTAGTTCTTTTATGCCACCAAGAGACAAAATTAGAGATTATTGCTGTATAATGCAATGATTTATAGCAATTTGTTATCAATATAGGTAAATTAAAAAATCAAAGCTATAACCTTAGGTGTGCTTTGTTTGAAAGAATATAATCAAGGATAGGGATGATGTTGTACTTCAGGTATTTAGAAAATGGGGACAAGGCAATTGGTTTCTTGAGCAGTTCTGTTTCTATCTTACTCATTAATAACATAAATCTTTAGAGAAGAGAGAGACATATTTTGAATTTATTTTCATTTCCATGTGCGTATCTGTAATCTTGGGAAAAGTAACTTCTTCCTATAAAATCCAAGATTTGGAAAAAGTTCTGGAAGTCATGGCCTCTGAGACCATTTATAACAGCTCCATAATTTCAGAGTTTTGAAATTACTTCCAAATAAATATATCATTTCTGTGGTTTTCCTTTCTCTGTCAACATTCTGAAACAAGTGGAATCTTGTTACTAAAATCATTAAGGGCTAACATAATAGCATTTTATAAACATTGTGTGTGTAGGAAAGAAGTTATACATGGGCTCCCTGAGGAATGTCTTAGGGAAAAGGCAATCTTTTTTTTTTTTTAAATATTTTTATTGAGAAAGATCCACACTCATACAGTCCAACCATATTATACGATCAGTGGTTCACAATATCATCACATAGTGGTTTTATTCATTACCCAGATCATTTTTAGAATATTTGCATCACTCCAGAAAAAGAAATAAAAAGAAAACAAAAAAGAACTCATCCATCCTATACCCCTTATATCTCCCTCTCATTGACCCACAGTATTTCAATCTACCCAACTTTTACCCTTTATGTCCCCTTATTATTTATTTTTTTATCCTTTTTTTTTTTAATTCATCCGTCCATACCCTGGATAAAAGGAGCATCAGACACAATTGTTTCAAAATCACACAGTCATATTGTAAAAGCTATATAGTTATACGATCATCTTTAAGAATCAAGGCTACTTGAACACAGTTCAGCAGTTTCATGTACTTCCCTATAGCCACTCCAATACATCATAAACTAAAAAGGGATATCTATATAATGCATAAGAATAACCTCCAGGATAACCACTTAACTATATTTGAAATCTTTCAGCCACTGAGAATTTATTTTGTCTCATTTCTCTCTTCCCCTTTTTGGTCAAGAAGTCTTTCTCAATCCCTTGATGCCAGGTCCTAGCTTATCCCTGGGAGTTATGTCCCATGTTGCCAGGGAGACTTACACCCCCTGGGAGTCAAGTCCCGGGGGGCAGGGCAGTCAGTTCACCTGGCTTAGAGAGAGACCATATCTGAACAACAAATGAGGTGCCCTGAGGGCGACTATTAGGCATAATTATCAGTAGGCCTAGCTTCTTGGGAAAGGGCTATCTTACCCCCTTTTCCTTAGTGATGGTGTTAGGAGTGACAGATTGAGTTATATGTCTAATATATTCAAATATTTTCCACCCCTCAACCACTGAGATATGTTTTCCTCCACTAAATGTCTTCTGAACTGCTGCCCAAACATCGGTGATTTCTATGGTTCCCAAAGCATGGGGCCTAGGCAGTTGCCTGTAATTTGCCATGTGTTGGCTTTGTATTAGCATACCCATTTTAATTTCTGCAATAATGGTAATTATACACATGCAACTCGGGTGAAACTCAGAATGAAGCTGCTAAAACTTCACCAACAGACCTCTCCCTTGAGATGGTGAAAGTTGGAAAATCTGATACAGTCATTGAAATAGGAATATGTTATCTGGGGAGAAGCATACATCTTTTAGATCACTTTTATGGTAGAAGTAACCATGAAAAAGGGGAATACAGTGAATTATTTTCCTCAAGGTTGGGGTAGGATGGGAAGTTATCCCAGAGTCTCTGATGGGTAGTATGCCAGTTTGAATCTGTGGTGGACCCCAGAAAAAACATGTCCTTTAATCTTCATTCAATATTGCTGCCCAGTAGTTTTTTTATTGTTCCCATGGAGATGTAACTGCCTCAATTGTGGGTGGTAACTTTTGATTAGATGGCTTCCATGGAGTTGTTCCACCCATTCTAGGTGGGGTTACTTACTGGAGCCCTTTAAGAGGGAACCATCTTGGAAAAGCTTGAAAGTCCACATAGTCAGAGGCCTTTGGAGATGCAGAAAGAAAATGCCCCTGGGGGAGCTTCATGAAAGAAGAAGCCTAGAAAGAAAGCCAGCAGACGTTGCCATGTTTGCCATGTGCCTTTCCAGTTGAGAGAGAAATGCTGAACTTCGTCAGCTTTTTTAAAAAAATTTTTATTGATAAAACCAATCAACATACACTATGAACATTCTTTTTTTCATCACATAGTTGTATATTCATCAACATGATCATTTCTCAGAACATAGGCATCAATTCAGAAAAAGAAATAAAAAGAAAACAGGAAAAAATTCATCCATACCATACCCCTTACCCCTCCCTTTCATTGATCGCTAGCATTTCAATCTACTAAATTTACTTTAACATTTGTTCCTCCTATTATTTAATTATTTTTAATCCATATGTTTTACTCATCTGTTCATAAGGTAGATTAAAGAAGCATCACACACAAGGTTTTCACAATCAAACAGTCACACTGCGGAAGCTATATCATTATACAATCATCTTCAAGAAACATGGCTACTGGAACAAAGCTCTGCATTTTCAGGCAGTTCCCTCAAACCTTTCTGTTAAACCTTAGCTAAAAAGGTGATATTTAATGCATAAGAATAACCTCCAGGATAACCTGTCGACTCTGTTTGGAATCTCTCAGCCACTGACACTTTATTTTGTTTCGTTTCTCTCTTTCCCCTTTCATCGGCCTTTCTTGAGTGAAAGTAACCTCTTGTTGGTGCCTTAATTTGGACATTTTAAAAGACTCACTTTAATTGGGACATTTTCATGGCCTTAAAACTTAAATTTGCAACTTAATAAATTCTCCCTTTTAAAAGCCATTCTGTTTCTGGTATATTGCATTCTGGCAGCTAGCAAACCAGAACAGGTAGTATAATCAATGGACATCTAGAGAAGGTTATTGTTTGTAAAGATGGGCTGAAATACATTTAAAGGTCCTCAAGAAAATGAAAAGAGAAGCTGAGCTATCAGCAGATATTCTGTTCCTTAATCTCTCCCCTTCTCTCAGTTTGTTGCCATCTTCTCAGAGAGTCTGAGTTAATGATAGGTTTTGGTCCTTATCTTGTAACTACAAGAAGTAAAGTACCATGTACCAGGTGCTATACTGGGACCAATAAAGTGCCTGACCAAAGTCAAGTATCAGTTGGGAGCACTGACTGAGAATCAAAAGAGGTAGGAGCAGGAGACCGGTACTCTCTTGCAGAGACAGAAGATCAAGAAGCTCCAGATCAAGCCACATATTACAGAATACCAAATTGTACTTTTCTTGTTGTCCTGGTGGGGGATTAAAGGTACCAAGTACCTCATATTCTTCATTTAGAATGAGAGCAGGAGTTGAGTCAGCTACCTCCCAAGAGTGTAGTGAGAGGTGCCATGCTGAGAACCAGCCCCGTAGCCAACCACTTTCCCTCTCCCCATCCAGGTTAATAAGGGAGAAGGAGACATGGGTGGTTGAGAGATAAAAAGTGGCCTTTAAGGAAGTGCAGTATTTGTAGAGAGAAATTATTCCTTCTGCATACACACATCATCATCTCCCAAGACAATAAGGGCAATCCCAAGAAAGTTTCTGGAGGGTGCTTGAACTCTTTTGCTCCATCTGCGAAGTCAAAAGCTAGTTATAACCCCTTCTTTGAAAGTTGGAATGCATTACTGCTGAGATGTGGGGAGAGGTCAACAAAATAACAGGCCAAGAAGACAGGTGCACAGATACAGTGAGCTCTCCCACCATTTGGGGTGGCAAGGAAGTTGCATGTGTTCCCTGGAATGTGGCTGGGCTGTTTTCTGGGAGAGGAATTCCCTACAGCAGTGGGTATGGGTCTGACGGCCAATGGTGGAAGCCAAGAACAGGTGAGCAGTATGGCTGGAGTCCACCCCCTAGTCAGAAACCATGCAATGGAAAGGATGGCCCTCTAAAGAACCCTTGGTGTGTCCTCCAGGATACCAGTGTTTGGTTCCCTGACATGCACACAACTTCAAAGCCAGTTATTCAAGGTCAGAGAAATAGGGAGGACAATACAGAAAATTGCAACTTTGCCCCATCAAATGGGGAGGCATTGTCATTCTTTCTTTTTCTCTTTACCCTAACACTGGGGGAGCTAGCACTGAAAAGAGGAGGGGGAAATGGCCTGCCAAAGCAAATCAAAATGCTTCTCTGAAGACACTCACATACACACACACTTACATACAATGAACTTAGCCTGTGCTGAGGAGAGGGAAGGAAAAATATTTGAATCCTGAAGCATTTAAGTTTTAAAATGAATGTACCAGGTCTTAAATACTGGAATTAGATTGTTCTGATAACTAAAAATGGCTGAAAATATTACACCAGATGATCATCAAGGAGTAAAAAAGGGATAGCATCAACAGAATCTTTGGAAACCATTATTGCAAGAAATAAGATATTTTGTTTCTACATACAACAAATTAAAGCTTCTCAACAAGCTGCTCAGACTTAGATGTGTGATGAGTACAGACCACCAGACAAAGTGAGCACAACCATGAAGGGAGACAGAGAAGAAAATGGAAAAAGATGGAGAGAAAGAGGCTGGGAATGTAGCCATTTATCTGCTTCTGCCAAGTACAGGACTGCTGAGGCTTTAGCGACAGGCAGGAGGGAGGACCTGCCCCTGAAGGTGTCTATGAATAGGGGGTATTCTTAAGCCTTCTCTCCTACATCTCATCATTGACTAATAAGCAAAACTCATGGCTGCTCCCCTTCATAAATGCCATTTGAGTGTCTTCCTCCATATTGAAATGCTCAGTTAATTTCATCATCAAAATCTTTAATCATTTTTATTCCCTTCCCCTTGCTCTCTAAAATGAGGTCCTCTTAGCTTTGCTTTCCCCATTATTTTAACAAGAATAATTTTTTAAATCTTTCATTTCTCTTCATGCACTAATCATTTGACTCCATGCCTTGAATGTAAAAAGCAGTGGCTAAATCAGTACTACCTGTTTTAGTTTGCTGAAGCTGCCAAAATACAATATATCAGAAATGGGCTGACTTTTAACAATGGAAATGTATTAGTTTACAGGTTTACAGTTCTGCGGCTGTGAAAATGTCCAAATCAAGGCATCATAAACGCAGTCCTGGACACTGTCAGATGGCTAGGCACATGGTGGCATCTTCTGGTCTCTCCCTTCTCTTTCAAGTTGTGTTGCTTCCAGCTTCTGCCTTCGGTGGCTTCTTCTCTTTTTCTGTGGCTTTCTCGCTCAGGTTCTGTGTCTTTCCACATTTCATCCTCTTATAAAAGACTCCAGTGAGAGGACTAAGGCCCACCCTAAATGAGGTGGGTCACATCTTAAGATCACTTACCAAAGATCCTACTTACAATGGGTCCACACCCACAGGAATGGATTAATTTTAAGAACATAATTTTCTGGGGTCCATAAGCCCCCAAACCATCACATTACCTAACATGTTTGCAAGAGAAAAGACTTTTTAAAATAAGCTTTCCTAAGCATGCAAACAGATAAACTCCCATGATAGATTTCTTTCCCATTTCTAGAAAACAAAATAGAAACAGACTCTTTGCACTGAAACACAGTGTATTTTCTGAATTCTTTCCTATGTTTATACCAGAAAAGTAAGACAATGTCTGTAGTTTTTTTTAACAAAGTGCTGACACTGCTGCTACCTGCCATTCGATAAGGCCTGTTTACTGGCTTTATCAAACATAACATTTCCTTTTTTCTCAATCAAGGGAATTTTATCTGCCACACACCTCCAACATGGCTGAATGTAGTCAGCACATTGCCAAAATGAGATAGCTTTAAATTGATAATTTTATTGGAGCAATCAACATAGATGACTGTTGCTGTGCCAGTTTGAAGGAAGTTCACAAATACATCATCTTTAACGTTGGGAGGAACTTTCTGGAGGAATATAAATTTTATCCCCAAGTGATTTTAATTTTATAGGAGACCATAACTTCTGGAATTCCTAATAAAGAAGAAAAACAGGTTTGTTCTTAGAAGTTGCAATAATTTGACATGTCCTGCCAACACGAACTCTCAATGACTATGCAGGTGTCTCATAAATACTCAGGTTTAGTCTGTGTCAGGAACAGATTTTCTGCTGTGATACTATTAATAATGCAGACCTCTAGTATCTGGTATGACACCATGGTAGAGCTGACATGAGGCACACTTAGATCACAGGATCTAAGAAAAGGTAACTTTGGCTACACTTGGAGAAAACAAAGCAACAGATATACCCTTGGCTGTGGATAAGAATTTTTTCTTTTTTTCTGCTCAACAATCTTCTTAAAATAAATGAAAATAGTCAGTATTCAGATATATAGGGAAATGGGTATTGTTTTGGTTTGCTAAAGATACCAGAATGCAATAAACCAGAAATGCAGTGGCTTTTACAAAGGGAATTTATTAGGATACACATTTACAGTTCTATGGTCATGAAAATGTCCAAATTTAGGCATCCAGAGAAAGATACCTTGACTCTGAAGAAAGGCTGATGATGTCCAGGGTTTCTCCGTCACTTGGGAAGGGACGTGGTGATATCTGCTGTCCTTCTCTCCCAGCTTCTGGTTTCAAATGGCTCTCTCGGGTCCTGTGTGTCCTTCTGGCTTCTGCTGGGGCAGTTACTTTCTGCATCTCCAGACATCTGTGTCTGGTTTCATCTCTCTGCTCTCTGTGTTGGCTCTGAGCTCTCTCTCATAAAGGGCTACAGGAAAGGATTAAGATCCACCTTGAATGGGTGGAGTCTCATCTTCATGGAAGCAATATAATCAAAAGGTCCTACCCAACAATAGGTCTGCCCCCACAGGATTGGATTAAAAGAGCTTGGCTTTTCTGGGGAATGTAACAACTTCAAACCAGCACAGATATAATTTTTTTCAAAGATCACTGTGTTTTTTGTTTTTTTGCATGGGCAGGCACTGGAAATTGAACCCAGGTCTCCATCATGGCAGGTGAGAATTTTGTCACTGAGCCACCGTCACATCACTCAAAGATCACTGTTTTAAAACTATTCTAGGTTCCCTTTTCACAAATTTCAGTTGATTTCACTCAGTAAGGGAACTTTCTCTGTTAAATAACAACTATGATGAAACACTTACTGTGAGTGAGTAAATTCTTCAAAGAGATTCTTTTTTCTCCTCTTAACTTTTAGGTATTCTGGAAGGGTGCTCGTTTCCTCCCAGTCCAAACAAAGAGGCCCAACTCTCTAAGATATGACCAGGGCTCTGGGAGTGACCTAGACCTGCAAACAAACTTCTTTGCTCATGTGCCCACTAAAGGACTTTTTTAAATTATGCACCTTTTAAGTCACTTTTTAAGTTGGCATCTAAATTTTTTAATTGCAAGTTTAAATAAGTACATTTTTTGTTATTAAAGGTAGAAAATATTGAAAATTTTGTAAAATGAAAAAGATGAGGAGGGGTGAGTATAGAGTTAAATATTTCTTATGTTTGGATAAAATATGTTTTGACGTCCTTATGCATAAAGCATACTGAATAGCAAAGAAGAAATGTAAAATTTATAACCATGGATTTTCCCAAGTATCTTAACATTTTGAGTAGCTGTATAAAATGTTCCAGTTACAATTAGAATAATTAGTGTCCCTCATCTATATTTCTTAGGCTGTTTTGAAATCAGCAAAATCAGAAAATGAGCTAAAAACTTTTCCCTTTATTTCTTAACGCAATTTTCTTGAGATATATTAACATGCCATACAAATCATCTGGAGCATACAAATCACTGAGAAACCTTTCTTTTTCATACTAAATGTCACCTTAACAGATATGTAAATAAAACAAGGGAAGATAGGTTCCTTGATTAACCATTAAAGAAAGGGGTTTTCTCCCAAAGCACTGCTTCTCTTTATGCCTTTGTTTGGGGCCTTGAACTGGTCAGTATGCAAATTATGTGTAAGTGTGAGCTCTGCCTTTCTTCTATGAAGTGGTAGAAGATCTAGGGAGATGTTGTCTGTCTCATTCTCAGCAAATCAGTTTTTGGAAAGACCATATCTGGAAGCTGATGATCTGGAAATTTAGTCCCTCAAATTTATTTATGTTTGCAAATCCCCTTAGTGTTTGCAAATCCCAGTGTAAAGACCACCTAGCTAAGCAATGTCTTTTGATGTCTTACGATCCCAGACAATTTTGCAGGGCACCAGGAGAGTGAATTGTGTCCTACATCCAGTCGTTGGTCTCCTTGTTGCAGTCAGTTTGACGAAATGATAGGATGAGTAAATGACAACCACATGATACAGTCTTGAGCTGGCAAGTGTTTAAGAGATGGCTCTTTGGGGGAGGAGGAGAAAGAGGAGGAGGAGGAAGCCCTGATTTGTAGTATTTGTCCATTTCTGTGGTATAAATACTCCCAGCATGGCCAACTTCAAACTGCAATGTGAAGTCATCTGACTTGCAAAATTCCTGAAAATTTTTGAGGCTTTATTGAGCTGGCACAAGTTAGCTCAAGCACATGTCTGTGTCATGATTTATTAACTACTCTGCTCTGATCAGAGTCAGCTGGAGAAGCAACAGGTCTGCAGTCCCTCAAGAGTTTTCATTATCCATATTTACATTTACGTACATAAAAATTCAACACCTCTCTTCAGGTTTTCCCCACACCTCCCTTGTCTGGATTGACGACCGACTAATCCTTCTGTGATGAAAGCCTTAACACTGGTTTTCTCCAAGTGTGTGCAAACCATATTATGCTTCTGGGATCAAAATTAAGCAATTGTATGGTTGTCTATTTCCCAAAATAGCTGATAAAGCACAAACTGTTGTTGTTAAATTGACCTCTGTTATATTCATTATTTTGCAACTTTAGTTTTATTTTTAGTGTATTTATAAAATACTAGTAGAACTTGAAGATATTATTATCTTTAATGGGCTGTGTTTTCTTGATTTGGGTTTCCCTAGAAGCACATCCTGAGATCAGAATTTGAGTGAAAGAAGTTTATTTAGGAGGTACAGGGAATACCAGTAGGAAAGCAGGGAATAATAGAGGGAAGGCAAACAATAAAGGGTGCATTGTCGTTAAGCTAGTTACTACAGTGAGTGACAAGAACCTAGTCCAGTGGGGAAACCCTAGGAAACTATAAACACAGGCTTCAGAATTACCCTGCCTCAGAAGCATTGAGCTGGGGCATTTACACAAGAATTCCTGAGGATTGGGTGGAGGGCTGCCTTTGAGGGTTTCTCATTCCCTGGTACTCAGTTCTGAAAAATCGTACTCAAGCTAGAGATGCAAATTTTGGCAGATGGAAAAGGCCCAAACCCATTAAAAAGTCACAGAATAAGGGTGGGAATACTGACAGGATCTGCTGTTAAGTGTTTTAAAACTCATATCAAATATGGAAGTGCTTTATTAGTATAATTATTTTGTCTAGAAACCCCTGTTCCTGAATTAGCATGTGGATGGCACCCAATGAGACCAATACAAATTAAACACATCCTGTCTTGGCCAGGGTTTCTTATATTTGGTAGACATCTGAATCTCCAGGCAAAAAGTTCCAAAAGCAGAGGATGAGGAAGCTGTTTGTTCTCAAATTCATAAAAATTTTATATTCAGTGGTTTAGAATGTGATTCCCAAATGTGGTACATCCAGAGGGTAGGGCAAATTCATTTTGAAACAATCACCTGGGGTTCTTACATTATAAGTACATCCCAAGGGTCCCCTCTAGATCTCCATTCTCTGGAAATAAGGCTTCAGGTATATGTTTGTTTAAAGCTATCCAGATAATAATAACACACTGTCTGTGTATTTGGGAAAAAACAGTAAGTAGAGTTGGAAGCAGACCTGCAAAGGGTCATCAAATCTGCATAAGCATCAAAAAGGAAATGTTTTCCCTGTTTCAAGTGGTGCATTTGACTAATACTTTACCTTCTCCCTACTCCCATCCTCCAATATTCACCTTCCCAGATTCCCTATCCAGACTACTTCTCATAAACACTGAATTTTATTTTTTTAATTTCTTTTATATAGGTATTTCCTTAAAAATTAAATGAGAAATTTTGTTACGGCAACTCTTCCAGAAAGCCTTCTCTAACACTGTTCCATTCCTCTGGACTCTTTCCTCAGGGAACTGGCCATTTGTACTGAAATGATATTATGTGTTGATGATCCCCACAATTCTGCCTCCTCCTCCAGGGTATGGGTCTGGTTTTGTGCATCCTCCTATCCCCATCCTCGAGTACTGTGCTTGGCCAAGAGGGAGCATCAGTGAATACTTACTAAACTAAGACACATTGCTCTACAGACGCATAGGAAAGAAACTCACCAGATAAACATTCTTTGTGAAAGAGAAACATTTATGAGTTCTTTTGCAAGGGAATGTACGTCTAACAAGCAATGAAAACTGATAAAGACTTTCATAAATCAGCATTTGTACTTTCTTTCCAAAGAGATTTTGACTCCGTGTCACTGAGGCAAAAATATTCCAGCTATCCATGACCTTGGATGAATCACTTGTGTGTGTTTCTGGTTACATCACAGAAGGAGTATGGACCCTTTATAGAACATTGCACACAGCAGTGTTCTCTATGGTGAACAAACATCATCAAAAAGGCGGCTTGAAAATAAATCCTGTAAACAGAAAGAGAATATTTTATAAAAATGGTATCATTTGTTAAAATGCACTAAAGGAGGGTGGGCCACGGTGGCTCAGCAGGCAAGAATGCTTGCCTACCATGCCAGAGGACCCGGGTTCGATTCCCAGTTCCTGCCCATGTAAAAAAACAAACAAAAAAAAGAAAATGCACTAAAGGAGCGAGAAGATAAGAGAGGTTAAACTGGTGACAGTGAACTCATTAAAAATGTCATTATAACAAGTTGTGTAAAATGATGTGGAAAATAAGAAGATAATCTGATAACCTAAGAAATTTCTTTTGAGAAATGTGACTATGAGATGAGATATTTTTTTAAGAGTGGAAATACATGTCGTTACAGGTATTCCATATTCTATATGGTCAAAGCTACAGAAGAATTTACTGGGAGATGTTATAAAATAGCATCCTTAAAGAATCCCAAGATTGGGTTTCAAACCTCTCTACTTGATGGGTTCCAAAAATGGTTTGGCTGAGAGTAGAGGGCCCTTTAGGGCTTTAAGTCTTTTTTTTTTTCTCCAGTCCCAAGAGTCTGTGATAATGGCTATATATTAAAGGTTGGATAAGAGTAAATTTATTCCAAGAATAAATTCATCTTTAAGACAGAGAGAAAAATACTTCAATTCCATACAATACACTTACTTTGGGCTCCTGGGCTTCAAATTGATATGGAACTGAATCATATAGAAATTATGGCATACAAATGAAATATTTGAGATGTTGGAGCCTATTCTCAAGTAATCTTGAATTGTAACTCAGGAAAAAACATTCTCATATGAATGTTGGATTTCATATTAGAACAACAAATGTAATCATTTGTTATCATTTGATGTTCACTGGGACCTTCTTAAGGTTTTGTCTTTTAACACCCCCCCCCCCCTTTGCTTTTTGCCATAGAGGTTACCTCATTAACTCTTATTTTTGTAATATTTTTGTGCTGCTCCTGATAGGGCCTCATAAAAAATAGCTGAATTGCTGAGTCAATCACTGTGTAAAAAGTGTAGTTATCTCATTTTGTGTTAATGAAAGGGAAGAGGAAAAAAGAAAGAAGATATTACGAGAACATTAGATTTTTTAAAAATGGAGAATGATTAAAGTGCCCTTAAAAATGGCCAAATATATAGCCTTGAAGACTGAAGTTCCTGTTTATTCAAGGAAGAGGCACAGAGGAGTTATCTCTGTTTGCCAGTGACTCATCACGCTGTGCTGGAAGGATCACCGATAAATGAGAGGGTAATTTAGTTTCTAGCACTGTTCAGTCTTCCTGTTCAGTTTACTTACAAAGGTGCTAATTAGGGGAAATTGTTATGGGGTTATTTTTTCACTTTAACATCTGTTGCCCAAGAGTTGGACATCGATAACTGAGTCATTTCACTCAAGCAACCAGGGAGGTTGATTTGCAGTGATTTTGAGTCACTGTCATTATAAGTTAGAGTGAAAACGGGAAGTCTGTGTTTGGAAGAATCAGAGCCCCATAAATCTATGAGCTTTCCATGTTTGGGTAAATATACTCTTCATGGTAAGATTAGAAAGCACAGCAGCCAATGCTTTTAGAAATAATAACTTGCACAAAAATTTAGAGATGAGGAAATAATGCATACATTGTTATCTTTTGCTTGGTAATATGCTTAAAATTTGTGCCAGCCATGTTCTATGTACTTTACATGTATTAAGTCACTTAACCTCCACAAAGCCTCAGGTGTATGGTAGATGGAATTATTATTCGCATTTGCACATGAATATCCAGTTGTCCCAGCACCATTTGTTAAAAAGACTTCTTCCCCATTGAATGTTGTTTTAGTTTCTTAGGTTGCTCAAGCAAATACCATGAAATGGGTTGACTTAAACAATAGGAATTTATTAGCTTACAGGTTTGAGGCTGGGATTATGTGCAAATCAGGGCAGCATCAAGGAGATGCTTTCTTCCCAAAGATTGGGGTGTTCTAGGGCTTGCTGTTGGTGATCCTGGGTCACACAGCAATGCACATGGTGACCTCTCCAGGCCTCTCCCTTCTCTTTCAGATTCCATCGATACTCAACTTCTGGCTGCTCTGTCTCTTGTTTTCTCTCTCTTTGTCTGAATTCCATTTTCTTGTAAAGAACTCCAATAACAGAAGTTAGACTCATCCTGATCGAGGTAAGCCACACATACCTGAAGTAGCCTCATCAAAATATCCTATTTACAGGCTTCAATTCCCGGTGCCTGTCCATGCAAAACAAAAGAAAACAAACAAAAAAAATAACTGCCCTACTTACAATAGATTTACATCCACAGGAATGAATTAAATTTAAAAACACGTTTTTCTGGGGTCCATACAGCTTCAAGCCACCACAGATGTACTTGGCACTCTTGATAAAAATCCATTGGCCATAGAGTATGGGTTTATTTTTAGATCCCCAGTTCTATTCCATTAGTTTATATGTCTGTTCTTATACCAATACTCACAGTACAACTTTCTGAAGTAGAGTGGGGAGGGCAGAGAGAGGGTCAGACCAAAATTACACAAAGTTAAAAAATAAACAGAAACCCAGTCCCTACCATTGCTAAGATTATAGTCTAAGTCAGGGATGCACAGACCCTTGAAATTATACATAATATTTTTATTTTGATAAATGTTCAGATTGTATTTTTCTGGAAAGAGGGACCCACAGTTTTCACAACCAAAAGGACAAGAATTTCTAAGAGTGAAGAATAGTTGTTCTCAATCCTGGATGTGTATTAGAATCTCCTGAGAAGTTTTTTAAAGTTGCTGATTCTTGGGACCCAGAGGTTCTGATTCAATAGGATGGAAATGGGGTCCAGGTGTTGGTATTTTTTTTAAAACTCCCAAGCCATTCTAATAAGTGATGAGTGCTATGGAAACCGGTTCTAAAGGGAGAAACATCATTATCGTTATAATAATATAGTTTGGAAGAAAATATTTGCAAATCATATATGTGGTAATAGTCTAATATCCAGAATATGTAAAGAACTACTACAACTCAATGACAAAAAAGACAAACAACCCAATTAAAAATGGACAGACTTCAGTAGATATTTCTCTAAAGATATACAAATGACCAACATACATGAAAAGATGCTTAACATCATTAGTCATTAGGGAAATGTAAATGAAAAACCACCATGAGATATTGTTTTGCACCTACTAGGATTGCTATGCTTAAAAAAAAGGAAGAGGAAAATAAGTATTGGCGAGAATGTGGAGAGATTGGAACTTGCTTATATTGCTGGTGGGAATGTTAATGGTACAGCCACTGTGGAAAATAGTTTAGCAAATTCCTCAAAAAGTTCAATTTAGAATTACCACATGACCCAGCAATTCTACCCCTATGTATATACCCTAAAGAATTGAAAACAGGTGTTCAAATGAAAACTTAGACATGAATGTCCCAAGAAGCACTATTCGCAATAGCCAAAAAGTGGAAATAACTCAAATGGTGAGTGGATAATCAAAATGTAGTATATACATATGTGGTAGGTTGAATTATGTGCTCCAGAAAGAAGCATGCCATTAATCTTAATCCCTTCTTGTGGATGTGAGCTCTTTTTATGTAGGACCTTTTAAAAAGAAGATTATTTTTAGTTAAGGTGTGGCCCACCTGAATGAGGGTGGGCCTTAACCCTATTACTGGGAACTTCATGAAGATAAAGCCGCCTGGAGACGGAGAAGCCGAAAGTGAGTGTAACCCAGAAGAGAAAGGTGAGGACGTCCTTATGTGCATTGCCAAGTGACAGAAAAGCCTAGGTATCCAAAGGCTCACTGACAGCCAGCCCCAGAAGACCAGGAGAAAGCATTGCATTGCTGATGCCTTGATTTTGGACTTCTCCTAGCATCAAAACTGTGAGCTGATAAATTCCCATTGTTTAAACCAACCCGTTGGTAGGATTTGTCTTAGGGGGAAACTAAAACAACATAGAATGTGAGATTATTGAGCCATAAATAAGAATGAAGTACCAGTAAGTGCTATGATGTGGAAGAACCTTGAAAACATTATGTTAGGTGAAAGAAGCCAGAGACAAAAGGTTCATATCATAAATTTCCAATTATATGAAATATCCAGATTAGGTAAATACATTAATACAGAAAAAAGATTAATTGTTACCAGGGAATAGATGGAGGGTTTGGGGAATGACTGCTTAATGAGTCTGAGGGTTTCTTTTTGGGGTGATGAAAATATTTTGGGACTAGATAGAGGTGGTGGTTACACAACATTGTGAATGTACTAAATGTCACTAAATTGCTAACTTTAAAATTGTCAATTTTGTTTTAAATGAATTTTACCTAAATTAAAAGAAAAACAAAGGCAGTCCCAGGCAAATCCAGACAAGCTATTCAGGCTATCTCATACATGTGATAAAATTTCTGGCAAAAATAACTGTTTCTGAGTTATTCATTGAAACTACCTAAAGTGTGATAACTTTACATTACTTACTGGAACACACAAAGTGCTCAATAAAAAGTAGCTACTATTAAAAAAGAGAAAAGTGGAAATTTGACACACATGCACACACACAATACAATATTAACTCTATCCTCAGCCTCTGGCATAGTTTCTAAAACATGATACGCATTCCCTAAATGTTTGCTGAATTGACCTGATTGGGAAAGCTCTTTCTCTAGAAAGATACAAGAATGAATTATACATCTCTGAAGACCAGCTGATAAGGCACATGGAAATATTAATGCACTGGCACTACCAATACAGCGCGAGGACTGTATTTAGCTTTCTATGAGTGATCTTGTACACCTCTGAGACAGCGGTACAATTAATAATTTGTCCTCTAGCCAAGACCTTGAACTAAGGTAGTACATGTGTAACCACCAGGCATCTCCTCAACTCCAGTAGCACGGAAGTCCAAGGAAAATGGGGAAACTCTCCCATCCCTAAAGATGATGGACTTTAAACAAAACAATAATAACTTTTCAGGTTGTGAGCTTTAGCAAATTACTTGTTTTGATGGTCACATGTTTGATGGCCAGGATTCATGAACAAGAGTAATAACCCCTTGTTAATCTCTTAGAGAAAGCATTTTATGGAGAGGAATGTGTGCTACTATTTTTAGACTTCTACACTTATTTTTAGTACTATTGTATTCACCAACACATTCCTGGATATTAAATTAATGAGTCTTCCACACAGAGTGAATACTTTCCTTGGAGAACCTCAAAATGTGCTATGCCTTGAGTGGGACTTATTATAGTTCTCACATGGTTGCTGTTATGTCAGGTTGAAAGGAATAATTATAGTATTCAATTTTTGTAATCCCCTCATTTTATAAAGTACTTATATCATGGTTCTGACAGGATCAGTGATAAGGTTATTTGTAGGTGAATTTCTATTTACTGCCACTTTTGACAGAGTAAATCCCCAGAGTGAATCCATAAAAAGAGCATTAAATGGAATTCTTGATCTCTTGATTTCAGCCACCCCCATCCCCACCCTTCCTCTTCCCAAACCTGTTTCCCAGTCTCTGGATCTGGTCATCTCAGTATGTGGCATCAGTGACCACCCACATGCACTGAGAAAGGTTGGAAACTGAGAGCCGCTGTTGCTTGTTCCCTATTCTTGCATCCCCATACCCACTCCATTAGCAAGCTACATCTCTTCACTCATCTCTGCCACCTCTGTCCCATTTGGTCCCAGCTGCCCATTTCTCTTATTGGCCCCTGAAACATCTCCTCTATGTCTGTTGCTGGCCTTCTGTCCATTCTTCGTAAATCAACTAGTGGGATATTTGCAGAAGGGACTCTGGTTCACTTTGGGTCTCTGTTCCTTCTTAGTTCCTCACACTCTTTCCTCCTCAGAACCAATTGTACTGGTTGCCTTTCTTTAGGAAATGCCTCCCCACTCTTCCTATGCCCAACTCATTCTCATTTTGTTTTGGATACTCTGTTTAAAGGTCTTCACTCCCAATATGTACACAGCTATTTCTTACCTTTCAGCCATTATTTATTTTTTTCATAACACACTTTTATAATTAATTATTATACTCAATCTTCATTATTTGTAGATTCCATATTTGCAAATTTTCCTGCTCATTAAAATTTATTTGTAATCCCCAAATCAATACTTGCTGTGTTTTTTCAGTCCTTTGCAGACATGGCAGTGTGAAAAATTTGAGTTGCCCAATATGCATGTTCACAAGTTGAGGTTGACCAAAAGTGTACTCTGCCTGCCTTCTTGTTTCAGAAATCATATGTAAGTATCTCTTTCATGGTGTACTTAGTCCCATGTTTTTTTGTTTTGTTTTGTTTTATTTGCATTTTTGTGCTTTTTGTTGGGATTTTACTAAAGTGGTTCCCAAGAGTAATGCTGAAGTGCTGACTAGTGTTCCTAAGAGTAAGAATGCTGTGCTGTACCTTATAGAGAAAATCTGCATATTAGATACTCTTCATTCAGGCATTAGTTACAATGCTGTGGCTGTAAGCTCAGTAGTAATGAATCAACAATATGTGTTAAATACAGTGTTTTTAAAAAGAAACACATGTATAGCCAATTAAGCTGACCATCCCCCTTTCCCTGTGGGGTCTGGTGTGCAAAAGCCTCCTTGGCAGTGTAGCAGCTTGTTTCTTATATGGATTTCCCTAAGGGACCTTAGAGACAGTCCCCTCCTGTTGATGGTCATGTCTGACTTTGTGCCATCCCCAATCTAGAGTCCAGACTGGTATGCAAGGTACCTTTGAAAAGTCTGGGTGTACAGTAGCCAGAGTCCACATTGGTCAAGTCATCATGTCCACCTGCACCAAGCTTCAAAAAGAAGCAAGTGCTTGAGGCACTGTGCAGAGCTGATTTCAAGTTCCCTGGCCAACAGAAAATCCACACCTTCAAGAAGGAGAAGTTTACCAAGTTTAATGCTGATGAGTTCAAAGGCATGGTGACTGAGAAGCATCTCATCCTAGATGTTTGTGGGGTCAAATATGTCCCCTATCATGGCCCCTTGGACAAGTGGTGGGCCCTGCAATTTACCCACAAAGTTTATTAGTGTCCACCAATAAACTACTTCCTGGCTATCAAAAACAAAGAGAGAGAAAGAGAGGAAAGAGAGAAGGGGAAGGAAGAGGAGGGGAGAGAGAGAAAGAATGAAATGAAAGAAAGAGTAAGAAAGGAAGTATAGTGGTTTGAAACTATGTATGTACCCTAGAAAAGCCATGTTTTAATCCTAATCCCATTTTGTAAAAGCAGCTGTTTCTTCTAATCCCTATTCAGTATTGTGTGCGTGAAACTGTAATTAGATCATCTCCCTAGAGATGTGATTTAATCAAGAGTGGTTGTCAAAGTGGATTTGGTAGAGGTGTGTCTCCACCCATTTGGGTGAGTCTTGTTTAGTTTCTGAAGTCCTATAGAAGAGGAAACATTTTGGAGAATGGGAGATTTGGAGAGAGCAGAGAATGCTGCAGGCCCACAAAGCAGAGAGTCCACGAGCCAGTGACCTTTGGAGATGAAGGAAAATGCCTCCCGGGGAGCTTTATGAAACCAGAAGCCGGGAGAGAAAGCTAGCAGATGACGCCGTGTTCGTCATGTGCCCTTCCAGCTGAGAGAGAAGCCCTGGCTGTGTTCACCATGTGCCTTCTCACTTGAGAGGGAAACCCTGAATTTCATCGGCCTTCTTGAACCAAGATGTCTTTCCCTGGATGCCTTTTATTGGACATTTCTATAGACTTGTTTTAATTGGGACATTTTCTTGGCCTTAGAACTGTAAACTAGCAATTTATTAAATTCCCCCTTTTGAAAGTCATTCTGTTTCTGGTATATTGCATTCCAGCAGCTAGTAAACTAGAACAGAAAGGAAGAAAGAAAGAAAAGAAAAAGCAAGGCTATGTATTAATTGGTTGACAAAATGTGACCAGAGGCTCGTGGGAACCTAAACTTATATTTCCCCTAGAAACAGTGGTTTAGTATTCACTAATACAATTTGCAGTGACTTCATAGAATATACCACCATGAATATCAGCAGTTGACTGAATTTATTTGTTAGGTTTCCTACATCTAGAATGAAAGTTACACAATGGCAGGGACCTGATCTTATTGACCCCGGGCTCTCCAGCTCTAACAGTGAGCTTGGTCACTGGTAAGAGAGTAAATGCCATTCCTTCTCAGTCCTTCCTCTTCTCCTTGAATCTTTTAGCCCTCAAACCTTCAGTGACTCAGTAGGAATAGGTAAAATGGTAGATATTGGTTAAGTTATTTTATTTGTTACAAAGAGGATTTTCTTATATTTCTTTAACTTTTCTTTCTCCCTTAATATATATGTGTTCAGAAATGGTGAAGATGAAAAAAAGGGAATGTGGAAGAGTTCAGTTATTTTCTATCCCTATTTGAAAATCTTAGATATCACAATGAGGGGAATGTTTGATGAGAATATGAAAATTAAATATATGGGAGGCAAGTCCAGCTTTTGGAAACAAATTTTATTTTCTAAAGATCAATTTGATTGATTATCATGGATGCATTTCATGTTAAATGTACCTAGAAAGAAGACATACCAGGGTTAAGTATTTGCAAACAATATATATATACATACATAAAGACATGTAATAATCTCCATTAAGTTCTTCCTTCAGTAGCTACAAGAAAGCTCTGTGTTTTCTGATTAGATGCATAATGTAGCTATCACCTTATTTTGAAAGTCAATAGAGGTAAGGTGTGTACTTGTTATGGAATCTTCCCGCTGCTGCAGTTTTTCTAACCTTTTGTCTACTATGTAGAATACAAGTTTGGCCTTCACTTTCTAGCCAGAGGCTAATTTTACTTGGGTGATGTGTGCCATTCATGGATTCATTCATTAACCACTTACTTTATGTGTCAATCACTTTTGGTTGTGCAAGATCAGCCTTTATGGATTGAATTACTCACCTCTTTGGCCATTTTAAGCCTCTCAATTCCCTAGACAGAGGTCGCTTCCACTTTGTATAAAGTGTACAAGGTTAGTATAAGATATAGATTTAGATCAACTTATTTTCTCTCTCTTGACATGCTTTTAGCCTTTGCACCCTTTTGCAAGATGTGTTCCATCTTTCCGCACTATAATGTGCCTCGTGATTTAACCAGCTTCTCAAATGACCTTTACCCCAATAAAAGCTATATTTTAAAAATTACTTTCCAAAAGAGATCATATCTCCAGAAACTTTTGGGTACATGTCACCTGGTTTACTCCAGGGACGTATTGCCAGAAATTGCAGTGCTCACTGGATCATGTCTATGTGGGTTCATTGGAGGAAAGTCCCAAGGAGGTGCTCTCAACCATCAACACTGGCAATCACTCCATCAGTCAGCCTTCCAGTGTGCACTGATGTTTATGATGTTTATGAAGGTCAAAATGACCTTCACACACCCCTCAGTGCTTAATGTTCTTTACACCCTGGTTCCTCAGCATTCCCTCACTTCCTTGAAAGTATCTTGTGGTTACTTTCCCCCCTTTTCCACCTCATTTAGGTACAAGTATTGCTTGCACTTTTTGACTTTTTGTCATTTATTATGTTACAAAACTGTTTACCATAACACACTATAAAAAGTAGATAGAACATCCACAACATAGTAAACAATGCATGTTTTAGAATCTATTAACTCAGAAAAATGAGGGGATTCTCTTTGGCAGAGGACTTTTGTGTAACGGTGCACCAATACCCTTAAGCCAAGAATAAATGTACACATTGTGTACTGACTAGATTTCATTGGCTGAGAAGATACCACCCAGAGCTTGGAGGAAGGAGAGTATTTCTATATTAAAAGTTTACTGTGATGGATATATGTGAGTGTATATGTATAATATATATATATATGTGCACATATATATTACTTTTTTAAGGAAAATATTTCAGAACTTCAGACATTTACTGAAATTTAATGGATCACCCTGTGAGCAGCATTACTAAATTGGGTCTGCATATATTACCTTAAAGATATTAAATTCCAGACAATGCTTAAATGAATGCCCCTGAAACAAAACACAATTAGGTTTAGTTAGCAAATTAAGTCTTTTATTTCATTCTGCAATTGAGTTTGTTAACAGTATTATCATTTCACTTTGCAATTTGAGAAAACTAAAATTTGGATATGTTGTCCAACGGATTCCACTGGACCCCGCTGCCTCCCAGAATTCAGCGAGACTCAAGTATTTGGACAATGAAGCAATTATTTACAATTGTAATTCTCTTTGCCATGTTGCTACTCACAAATCTTCAATATGTTACCCTCTTAGTGCCACAGGCTTCCTTTTAATTAAAATCTGAAAGATGCAGAGCCAGCAAAGTGTATTACCATTACTGTTGATGGATTCAGTACTGGCTAAGGCCCCTTGAACAAACATGTAACACAAAATCCCACATTGTGAATATTTATGAAACTATCCTGTAAAGAAATAGAGACTTTTTTTAAAAGCTAAATAAACTATAGTACATGAGGGGAAATCCAGCTTATAAAAGGGAATGTGTCAGATAATCTGTTGTAATTATTAAACGAATGAAACTGTTAAAAAAAAATGAATTGGCTGTGAAATGCCATAAAATGTAGCAGATTAAACTACTTTTGAAGTCTTGCCAAACCATTTTTTAATGATTAATATAGTATTTTTAACAAAGAACTCCTGAAGTGAAAAAAGAAATTAGAGCTGACTTTGAGAATTCCCATCATGCTTCATTCTCTGGTGGAATTTTGCAGACCTTGTTGGGGTTTGTTACATAACTGGCTTTGGCATTCAATGGCTTCTTTTATTATAAAACAGAGAATTCTTGCCTAACACAGCCCTTTTTTTTTCTTCTGCCCTCAGTTTCTGGAGTTATAAATGCATTTAAACAATGATCAAGTCATGCTGCAACAGGCATGGGGAGCAAATGAACAACTGCAACAAGAAATTGCTACGCTTGGGTCTCATATCTTAGTATTGGAGAAAAAGGTGAGATCAATAATGTTCAAAAGTGTGAGTTGATGGAAATGACTTCATTGAGTTTATAGCTGCTGTTTTACCCTTGCTATACATGGAGCACATGAACAGTTGGTATTATGGAGAAAGCATTATAAAACAATTATATAATATTTGGAACATGTCCAGATGCAACTCTGTCATACTGTTTTCTTTTTTTTACTACTGGTCTATAAAATCATTAGAAAGGAGACAAAATATAACTGATGCAATAAAACAGCTATCTCACTTAAAATATGTTTTACAATCAACCCAACAGGTTGTAATTAGAGCTCCTTAACCTGAAATTGACATTGAACCTTCAGAGCCATTATTTTGCTGCTTTTTAATTACTTTAGAGGATCAAACAACTTAAATTTCCTCCAAGTACTATACTATTATATCTCAGATTTACTCAATACACTTTTCTAAGCAGCAAAAAACAAATTTCTTACTACAAAAACTTACCAAAAAATGGACTTTTCTTATGGTCTTGAGACAGCTAAAATTTACCAAAGATAGGGAAGATTATGTAACCATCACCAACCATTCCTACAAACTTTGTTACTACTATTATTATCTATTAGTACACATTTTATTTGCTAAGTTTTATCTATTACTAGATAAAAATAGCAATTAATCAATAATCACCTGGGAATCCATCACCAAGTTTAAAAATAAGAGAACTTTATTTATTTATTTGTTTTAACCCAGTAGAAATTTATTTATTGTTCAAGTCACTTTTTTTAATTAAAAAAATTTTTTTAAACATAACAACATACAAACATGAACATTCTTACCATATGATCATTCCATCCTTGGTATATAATCAGTAATTTCAGCACATAGTTGTATATTCATCATCATGATCATTTCTTAGAACATTTGCATCAATTCAGAAAAATAAATAAAAAGAAAAAAGAAAAAAACTCATACATATTATACCTCTTAACCCTCCCTCTCAATGATTGCTAGTATTTCCATCTACCCAATATATTTTAGCCTTTGTTTCCCCTATTTTTTCTAATACCCCTTATCACTCCCTTTCATTCACTAGCGTTTCAATCTACTAAATTTATTTTAACATTTGTTCCCCCTTTTATTTATTTTTGATTCATATATTTTAGTCATCTGTCCATACTGTAGATAAAAGGAGCTTCAGGCACAAGGTTTTCACCATCACACCGTCACACTGCGAAAGCTATGTCATTATACAATCATCTTTAAGAAACATGGCTACTGGAACACAGCTCTACATTTTCAGGCAGTTCCCTCCAGCCTCTCCAATATACCTTAACTAAAAAGGTGATATCTAATTAATGTGTACATATAACCTCCAGGATAACCTCTCAACTCTGTTTGGAATCTCTCAGCCATTGACACTTAATTCTGTCTCATTTCTCTCTTCCCCCTTTTGGTCTAGAAGGTTTTCTCAATCCCTTGCTGCTGAGTCCTGGCTCATTCTAGGATTTCTGTCCCATGTTGCCAGGAAGATTTACACCCCTGGGAGTCATGGCCCACATAGAGAAGGGGAGGGCAGTGAGTTTGCTTGTCATGTCAGCTGAGAGAGAGAGGCCACATCTGGGGAACAAAAGAGGTTCTCTGGGGGGTGACTCTTAGGCCTAATTTTAAGTAGGCTTAGCCTATCCTTTGTGGAGATAAGTTTCTTACGAACAAACACCAAGATTGAGGGCTCAGCCTATTGCTTTGGTTGTCCCCACTGCTTGTGAGAATATCAGGAATTCATCACATGGGGAAGTTGGATTTTCCCCCTTAGAGAACTGTATTTAACTTTGATATCTTTTGAGATCCCCTCAAATATCCCATCCTTCCCCTTCTCTCTTCAGAGTTCATCCCTGTTCTGACCTGAATTTTGTGTTGTCATTCCCTTGCTATATTCTTTAGTCTTGTGTGCCAGTAAGCTCTATAAATGCAATCTTACTCTATGTATTTTTCTGCTTGTTTTCTCAATCTTTAATTCCCAAGAGTCACTCATATTGTTAAATGTGAGTGTACTTTTATTTTCACTACTAAATAATACTCTATCACAAGGCTATATCATCATCTACTTATCCATTTACTGTTGATATGTTGATTGATATTTGGGTTGATTTTCTTGTCCTCTTTCTCAGTTTCTTTTTCTTTTCTTTTCTTCTCTTTTTTGTTTGTTTATGCTATTATACACAATACTGCTATGAACCGTTTGTCTCCTTGTAAACATGGACAAAATTTTCCCTATTAAATATTACTTTTCTAGATAAGATAAAATTCCTTTCCAAAGTGATTGCTCTAATTTACCTTCATACCAGGCATATGTAAGTGCTTGGGTTGTTCCATATCTTAAATACACTTGTAAGTTTTTGCTAATCTGGTGTATATTACATGATAGTGCTCTATCACCCTGATTTCTAATGAGGCTATATAGTTTTCCTTTCTGTTGGCCATTTGTGTTTTCTCTTCTTTGAAGAGCCACCTTAAGTCTTTTGTTCATTTTTCTATTGGGTTCTTTTTCTTTTTAAAATTAATTTATAGGAATCGTTTTTGTGTGTTATGAATATTGCAAGTTTCTCCTCCCAGCTCATGAGAAAAGACTCTTTTCACTTTCTTTTTGATCTTCATTGACAGTTCTTTTAATTTCTATTATGAGTGAAATCATAGAGGAAAGGAACAAACATTCATTTTAAGGAATCTGGTATATCTCTTGTTGCCATGTAGGTTATGCAGAATTTATCATCCAAAAACTTTGGATTTATATTTCTGCAACTACATTCCAGCTTTCAACTGCATCTTAGTTATAATTAAGCAACATTTACAGCAGTATGTTAGCTGTGCATGAACAAAATTATTGCTCTATCAATTTCACTATCTGACAGTACATAGTTTATTCAGTAGCCATTCAACCTCACAAGCATATAGACACTTTATTTTCCAAGGTTAGAATAAGTTGCTGATATTTGAGATTCCCACGTTAAGAGCTCAGGTTTTGTAGTTGGGCAGAGTTGGGTGCTAATCCTCCTCCTTCACTTTCCAGATGTGTGAGGTTGGATAAGATCTCTAGGCTTCAATTTCTTGCTCTCTAAGTTAGGAACTAATAATAGCTACCTCATAGAATTTTTGATGGATTTAATTATATAACCTACTTAGAATACTTGTCATTTAAAGGCACTCAGTAAATGGTAGTTATTAGGGTTTTTTTTAAATTACAAAACAAATGCCTAAACTGAGAGTTGCTGTACAGAGATACATCAATTTCATTAAAACAAAAGAGTAGGAATTTAAACTCCAAGGAAGGTAAAATATACCCCAATCAGATCCTGGATATGAAAGTAGCAGAACCAACACATATAAGGTGGGTCAAGAGTGCAAAATGTCTTTGTCTTTGCCATCTGGCCCCCAAGTCCTCACTATATTTCTAATTTAATCCAGCTGTACCACTGTAAGGAATGGAGGAATTAGAGACTTGGTAGTACAAGAGCATAATTTATTCCCTTATTACATATGGAGAAGTTCTTAGAGGCCAGACTGGAAACCTTTCCCACTTTCTTATCCATGATTACCTCATTGACAGCCCAGAAGTTTCATAAGTTTTCCCTAAATCATGAATGAAATTGACATGATTGCTGCTCTCAGGGAATTGTAATCTAGTTGGGAAGATAGCAATCCTCATAAAACAACTGTACAGTAATGAAGCAAAGGTAATTGTCAAAACTGTGAGTTTTCTTTTAATAGCTACATCCTATAAGAAGTTAATAGATATAATACAATCATTAACTGAATTTATTTGTTTCAAAACTAACATGCTTTTAATTCAGTATTTTATTTCCTATCCCATTTGTGAGCTAAACTTATGTCCCAGCAACTTCAAGTTAATTTGCTGCATTTTCTTTGTCTCTGTTCATCATTATTTTTTAAAATAATGGCTGTTTACTTGGTTAAAAGGAAAGGTGGATCAATTTTTTGCAACTTTAAGTGAACTGACCTGGCCAAGGTTACCTACAAAAGGGGTACCATTTTCACAGACAGAGCTGAAGTATTTAGACTTGACTCTCTGTACTTCTCCATCCCACTGCTTTTCCAGCTCAAGGTAAGATCTATTTTTGTCTAGGTAGTTTAAGTAAGGCGTTGTTGTGTTAGTGACAGGATAAATGACTCTCGTGGGGAACAAGAACTCAGGCTTCTCAGTGACAGGCTGTGCCTACCTCTTCTCCAGAATGTTTTCATACTTATCAAGGGAATGAAGAGAGGAGGATATAGTGCCCATTGTGCTGCAGCGCCTTTGAAAATACTTGTGAAATATAAGTCAGGGTTTCCATTATTGAAGCAATTGCACCAGCTCTTCAGCCCAGAAGATAGGTGAAGTGTAAGAAGATAAATTTGCAAAACCCCTTCAAGAGTCATTTAAATTAGGATATCCAGAAAGCAAAATAGAAATGACCAAAACAAAAACAAAAAAACAAAACAAAAAAACACCTTCTTACTCTATTGTAAAATTTAGGGCGTATCTGTACATATACAACTTGTTCTAAAGTAAGGCTATTACACTCCCAAGGTAGCAAATATAAATATAAACAACCAGCTAGCAAAATCTTCCTCTCTGAGTTTATAAATTGCCTTGTTTCAAGAATAATGGTTTGGTATAGGTGTCAACTGTTCTGCTTACAACCATCACTCACTCAACAATTGAAGTGATATGCTGCATACTCACCCAAGGTTAGGGCAGGATGTTTATTGCCTAAACAAAACATGGGACCTCTGATAGTCTATTTGGTTTTAAAGATAAAACACTTAAATGTCTGATGGCTCACAGCTTAGTGAAAATCCTCATGCGGAGTACACTTTTGACAACCTTTCCTAAGATCATTATACGATATTACTACCTCTGATCATAATTAAAGGCAATTGGGTACAATTATTCTGCTTTCAGTAACTAAAGAGGGTGACTGCTTTTAGAAGAAGAAATAATCTAATGAAAGCATACACTAAGAAAAACTAAGATAAACCAGAGTATTGAGTTCTTCTACAGTTCTTGTGTTCAGTGAAGCAAATAATTTTAAAAGAAATCAGGACATAGCGCCTCTTTAAGTTTTTTCTTCTATTCAAATATTTTTGTTTAGAAATATTTCAAAAATAATTGATCAATGTAAAGATAAAACCTATTGCAACTGAATGTGAATCTGAGTTTATTTTATACCAGAGAAAGTAGAGAGGAACCACTCCATGCTTAGAGGCCCACCAGAAAAAAAAAAAAATCTCAATAGAAAAATTTGCTATAATTTCCCACAGAGAACCTACCTTAAGATTCACCATAGGGGCATATGAAGGAATGGCCTGATTCTGACAGATAATCAGTTAGGTTCCTGGTCCTGATTTTGCTCTATTATCTTAACAGACAATGTCACCTTGTTACCACGGCTCCTCTGGGTATTTGTTCAAAATCCATCATTTGGATAAAGAAATGTGGATGGGTATAAGTCAGTTAACAGCATCACAACATCAGAGAGCTGTTGTGCTAAAAAATGAGAGACCCCCAAGTGACAGGCAACAGGTAGTTGAACATTCGGATGCCTTCTATGTCATGAAAGAAAGGGCACATGTGGTTGGTCTTCCATACCCACTGCTGGACTCCAGGGCCTCCTTGCCACTCAGAGTGTGCTCCTCTGGCAACTGGAAGCTTGTGAGAAATGCAAAACCTCAGGCCCCACCCTAGGCCGACTAAATCAGAATCTGCCTTTTAACAAGATCTCCAGCTAACTTGTATGCACATTAATGTTTGAGAAGCACTTCTTTTCTGTATCAATAAGCCTTGCAAATATTTTTCACTATTTGATTTAATTACGTAATGGGACTTAGATGTTACATTTCATTTTTCCTCATAGAACATGAACTCAGGATAAAGGAAAGGCAGCTTTAAACTAGCCTACTATTGAACCAAACCATATATATTCTGATTTTATTACATTAAAAATGTATTTTAATAGCTTGGCTTAGCAAAAAGTACTGACTAAATACAATACATATTAAATAATAACAGTAATAATAATGGTTTCTTAAATTAAATAGTAGAATGAGACATTCTTTTTTTACCTCTGAATTTTTGTATTTTGAACTTTTGTTGGTAATCACCATCACATTGGGAAACAATCACATTGAATTTTAAACCTGATGAAATATGGTTCCAAATTTTCAATCAACCCTCAGCCTTTGAAATCTTTAATAAAAATGTTCCTTTGTTTCTCTTGTTGAAGTTGGGTACCATGGATAATTTTTGCATCATATATGCCTGTGGCACAAAATTTCTAGGTTTCTTCTGGGAAATGTTGCAGCCCTATCAGCTCAACTCACATTCAAATCCTGGCACAGTCTCTTCATTTAACCACTTAAGCTAACAATGGTCATCATGATATCAGTTCAAATCTCTGCAAGTATATGGTATCAGATATACTCTGTTTTATACAAAGAAATGGAAGCCAACAAGTATTCAATAATAAGTAAATAGGCAAATCACAGTACTTTAACATTTTACAATAAAAAAGTGTGTCTTGTATGTAAATACACCGTTAAGTACTTGACAAACATTATTTCCAATTCTGTGTTATAGGTATCATTATTCCTGTTTTAGAATCAAGGAAACCAAGGTTCAGAGAAATTTAAAAACTTTTTAAAGATTATACCAAAAAGTAAATGATGGAGTTCAGATTTAAATAGGTCTGTGCATGCCAAAGCACAGGCTCTTAACTAAGCTATATAACTCTTAACCACTTGACATATAAATGAGTAGTTGCCATTGTCATTTAAGGCATTAGGAAAAGGCACTGCATATAGGAGACTTTTGCAGTGTCCTTCAGTTCTGATTAGCTACAGATCCACTGATATCCTTGACACTGCAGGCTAATAGTAAAAGTCTGGTTGATGCCCCATGTCATAATGATCCTAGGTCCCCAAAGAACCCCCTTGCATTCCCTAGCAGGATTTTTGTGTTCATGTTGCTATTTATTTTTAATTTTTAATTTTTTATATACTGTGTAGTGGGGGGGGGTCACATTTCATTCTTTCTCCATGTGAATATCCCATGATCACAGGAGCATTTGTTGAATTTTTTTTTTGAGTACTGTGGTAATTAGATTCAGTTGTCAACTTGGCCAGGTGAAGGCACCTCGTTCTATTGCTGTGGACATGAGCTAATGGTAGGTGAACCTTATCTGTTGCTGATTTACATCTGCAGTCGGCTAGGAGGCATGACTGCTGTGATGAGTGACATTTGACTTAATTGGCTGGGGCTTAAATGAGAGAGCGCAACGTAGCACAGCCCAAGCAGCTCCGCATACCTCATCTCAGCACTCGCAGCTCAGCCCAGGCCTTTGGCGATGCAGAAAGGAATCGCCCTGGGGAAAGTTGTTGGAACCCAGAGGCCTGGAGAGAAGGCCAGAAGAGATTACCCTGAGCCTTTCCACGTAAGAACCTCAGATGAAAGTTAGCTGCCTTTCCTCTGAAGAACTAACAAAATAAATCCCCTTTTATTAAAAGCCAATCCATATCTGGTGTGTTGCATTCCAGCAGCTAGCAAACTAGAACAAGTGCATTGGCTGGGAATTGAATTTGGGTTCCCGCATGGCAGGTGAGAATTCTTGGCTGTTTTCATAGCTACAGTCACTTTTATTGATGCTGCTTTTATGTTCCATTTCTTATAGAATCTTTCATTATGATTAGTCTCTTTCATTCTTATATTCTTTGTTTCTGTTGGATTCCTTCTCTTATTATGGCCATCTGCAAGTCTACCTCATCCTAAAATAAAAAATAACCAATGACCATCAACAAAAGTATTTCCTTGACTCTGATTCTCACTGATAGTATTGCTTCATTTTTCTATTTCTCTTTACCCTAAAATTCTTGAAAGAGTAGCTGTCTCCTTTACCATGTTGAAATATTATGTTTTTGTTCATCTCTGAATCTCATTTCTATCTGTTTTCATTGAATCTGATTTACCCATGCTCAACAAGTCTCATAATGCTGAGATCTAGTAGCCTTTTATTGGAGGAAAAATAACACATTGAAAGAGAACATAAATGATATTTGTGAAATAACTTCAGTAAGCCATTTTTATGCAGTGAACTTCATATATATTTTCTCATTTAACCCTCAAATTGATTCTGCAATATTATAAATCATCAATATTATTAATTGATATTACTAGTATTTAAAAGTATTTAAAACTTAGGAAGCAGAATCATAGCATGTAAGTAAAATAGAGTAGATTTCTGATTCAAATCCAGATCTGTCTGACTCAAAATGTCTTTCTGACTCAGATCTTTCCTTACCTAAGGAAAGAAACAAACCACAGAGGAAAGGAGCAGAGAGAAAGAGAAAGAAGAAAAGAAAGAAAAAGAAGAGGACAAGACTAGAAAGAAGTAAGAAAGAAAATATTTGAATCCAGGAAAGAGTCTCTGCAATAAGCAGGAGATTCAGATTGACTAGTAGATTAATTCCATTGCTACTATTATCTTAACTTTATTGGATAGGAATATACCTTAATTCAAGAATAAAGACAGCGTAGAAATAGATAAAACAAATTATTAGTGATAAAAGTGTGTAAACTTAATGAGAAAACCCATGATTCTCTGTTAAATTATATTTTATACTGAAATTAAGACTGCAGTTAGAGTATCTATTTGCTAATACTGCCCCCTTGCTTAACTTTTAGAGGTTTTTAGTGCACAAGAGTCTAGGATATGGGTCTGAGAGCAAATGAACTTACCAATTTTTGTGTGCTATTTAAATTTTTTCAAAATTATTCAAACTTCTCTGGCCTGGAAATCAGGACAGAATCTCAGGACAGATGGCCTCATAATGAGTTTTTCACCTCTTTTGGCTGTCAAGCAATTTGGAAATTGTACTAGGTCAGGCCCCCATCAGAACAGTTCAGCATTGCAAGTTGAAGACTAGTCTGACACCAGGAAGTTGTCATCAGCAGCAGCTAATGCTTAGTAAGTGTGGCATGCCAAGTGTCATGAAAATAGAAAGGAAAAAATGTTCTATTCTGATTGTGACTTCCTAACAGTTTGAGATTCAGCTTAATTTCTGTGTTGAGCTAGAAGTTCAACTTTTATTGCCAATCCAAACTTCCTTTTTTAGCTTCAGACCCATTTATTTGAACTGCTTATTAAACATTTTTACTCAAAGATCACGCAGGTACATCAAACTACACATACCACAAATTGAACCCTTGCTCTTCCCCAAAACCCTCTCTTACTCAAGGGCCTTCTATCTTAGTGAATTTCAACAACATCCAACTATTCAGTAACCCACTACTGCAATCACTGTTGACTGTTCCCCCTCCTACTTTGTAAAATCAAAAAACAAAAAAATCAAAAAACCAAACCTCCTACTTTGTAAAACCAAAAAATCAGCAATTCCTATTGATTCTACTCCTATTTGTCTCCTGAATCTATCCACTGCTTTCCATCCCCATCCTTATCACACTCTTTTGGCCCCTATATTAGTTTCACAGCTATTAAAACAAATACCAAAAAAGAGGTTAAACAGTGGGGAATTATTGGCTCACAGTTTGACACTAGAAGTCCAAAAGGCTATACCTTCTCCCCAAAGACTGGGGTGTTCTGGAACTGGCTTCCAGAGGCCCTTGATTGTTGGCTTTTCTGCCACATGACAATGTCCATGGCAGCATCTTTTCCCTTTTCTTTTCAGTTTTCTTGACTTCTGGCTTCTGACTGCTTCCATGGCTTCTCTTTCTTTGTCTGATTTCCTTTGAGTATTAGGATTTCCGCCATATCGAATTAAAGCCATCCTCATTCAGTTTGGACACACACCTTAACTAATAACATTTTCAAAGGTCCTATTCACAAATGATTTTTCTCTTCCACAGGATCAGGGTTGATACTTCTGAAATGTGCTCTCCTATAAGACTGTCTGTGTCTTTATACCTTAGAATTCTTTATTGTGTATCTTTAATTGTCTATCTTCTAACCTGGATGACTATAGATTTTGTGGGGCATTTTCTTTCTAGATAATACCTTCATATCCAGTGCCTACTTGTTGTCTGGCATATGTTAGATGCTTAATAATTATCTACAAAATAAATGAATGTTACTTCCTTTTAATTGAAAGGTTCTTATCTGACAGGATGAAAATTTTGAATGATGAAATAGAAAATTGCCCTTAATTCATTCTAAGAGGCCAGTGTCACCCTCATAAAGATACAGATAAAAATTTCAGATCAATATCTCTTATAATTATAGATGTAAAAACCCTCAACAAAGTATTAGCGAACCAAATCTAACAACACATCAAAATAAGTATATCCTATGATCAAGTGGGATTTATCCCAGGTATGCAAGGGTGGTTCAATATAAGAAAATCAATTAATGTAATATACCATATGAATAGAATGAAGGGGAAAAAAAACATATGATCATTTCAATTGATGCAGAAAAGACATTTGACAAAATCCAGCACTGCTTCTTGATAAAAACACTTAGGAAACTAGGAATACAAGGAAACTTCCTCAACATATAAAAAATCGACACAACTAATTTCACACTTAATGGTGAAAGACTGAAAGCTTTCCTTCTAGTAATAGGAACAAGACAATATGCCCACTGTCACCACTGTTATTCTACATTGTACTGGGAATTCTAGCCAGAGCCATTAGGCAAGAGAAAGAAATAAGAGGCACTCAAATTGGAAAGGATAAAGGAAAACTTTCCTTATTTGCAGATCACATGATCCCATAAAGAGAAAATCCTGAAAAATCCACAACAAATTATCCTAGAGCTAGTAAATGAATTCAGCAAAGTGGCAGGGTACGATATCAAAACCCCAAAATCAGTAGTGTCTATACACTAGCAATGAACAGTCAGAAGAAGAAATCAAGAAAAAAAATTCAACTTATAATAGTAACTAAAAGGGTCAAAATCTTGGAATAAATTTAGCAGAAAACTATAAAATATTGCTAAAAGAAATCAAAGAAGACCAAAATGAATGGAAGGTCATTCAATATTCATGGATTGGAAGACATATTAAGATGTCAGTTCTACCCAAAGCAACTGATGAATTCAATGCAATCCCAGTAAGAATTCCAACAACTTTCTTTGCAGAAATGGAAAAGCCAGTCATCAAATTTATGTAGAAAAGTAAGGTGTCCTGAGTAACTAAAGCCATCTTGGAAAGGAAGATAAAGTTGGAGGAGTCATACTTCCTGTTCTTAAAACTTAATACAGAGCCAAAGTAATAAAAATAGCATGGTACTGACACAAGTACAGATACATAAACCGGTTGCAAAGAATAGTCTCTACAACAAATTGCGCTGGGAAACTGTATCTCCATTTGCAAAAGAAAAAGGTGAACCCCTACCTCACACTGTATACAAAATCAACACAAAATGCATCAAAGATCTAAATATAAAAGCCAGAATTATAAAACTCTTTTAAGAATATGTAGAGAAGCATCATCAGGACTTTCTGTTAGGCAATGGTTTCTTAGACTTTACACCCAATGCACATACAACAAAGGAAAAATTTGATTAATGGGACGTCATCAAAATTAAAACTTTTGCACAGCAAAAGACTATCATAAAAGTAAAATGAGAATCTATACAATGGGAGAAAAGATTTGGAAACCACATATCTGATAAGGATTTAATATTCAAAATACATAAAGAAACCCTTCAACTAAACAACAAAAAAAACAACAACCCAATTAAAAAAAATGGCAAAAGACTTGAATAAACATTTCTCCAAAGATGATACACAAATGGCCAAAAAGATGCTCAACATCATTAACCATTAGGGAAACCACAATAAGATTGTTTCACATCCATTTGAATGCCTACTATTTAAAAACCAAAAAATTATAAGTTTTTGAGAAGTTATGGAGAAAAAGTAATATTCATTCATTGCTAGTAGGAATGTAAAATTGTGCAGTTCTTGTGGAAAAAATTTGGTGATTCCTTAGAAAGTTAAACATAGAATTACCATATGACCTGTCAATTCCATTTCCAGGTATATATCCAAAGGAATTGAAAATAGGGACTTGAAAAGATATTTGTACACTGCTGTTCATAGCAGCATTTTTCACAACAGCAACTCAAATGTCCATCAACAGATGAGTGACTAAACAAAATGTGGTATATATAGAAAATGGAACATGACTCAGCCATAAAGGAATAAAGTTTTGAGACACGCTACAATATGGATGAATCTTGAAGATATCAGTCATGTTGAATGAAATAAGCCAGACACAAAAGGACAAATATTGTATAATTCCATGTATGTGAAATACCTAGAATAAGCAAATACATAGAGATAGAAAATAGATTACGGGTTACCAAGGGTTTGGGGGTGGAGTGGAATAAGAATGGGAGTTACTGCCTAAAGGGTAAAGAATTTCTCTTTGGGGTGGTAAAACAGTTTTGGTAATGAATAGTGTTGATGGTAACACAATATTATGAATGCATTTAATATAAGCAAATCGTTACATGGGGGGTGGTGCGGATTTTATGCTGTATATATATTTACACACTGAAGAATTTTTTTAATTCCATGAAAATAACAAAATAGGACTTCTGAACTTTACAACTGTTCAGATACTTGCAGATTTATATAAATTATACTAAACTTTCAAGCACATTAAGTTGATAAAGTTATTTACTGCAAGTCCTACAGATAATGAAATTTCATATATTACTGACATCTTAGCTTTTCTTCTTTTTCTCAAATGCTGAGAGAAATAAATGGAGAAAACACTTTGTTTTGAAAGTTGTGAGATGGAAAAATATGCTCTGTAATTAAAATGCTGCAAGGAAATAAAAATTGATAGCTTTGCGTCATTTTAGTTGAATAAACAGGAAGTGGATGGGATAAGCATGTTCATTCTGATGAAGCTATGTCAGTAACTTCTATTTAATAAACCTGCTTTTTCAAAGAATTATATCTACTAACCTGGAATATCAAATTTTAAGTCCTTGTAAGGATTAATACGTCAGTGTTAGACCCTTCTAAATGGAGATGGAATGATCACATTATCTCCCCATCTTCAGTTTCTTTTGAAACTGTCCACTGATACCATAAAACCAAGCAAATCACAAACAATATCAGGTTGAATAAAGGTTTGACTTGGCTTTTATATGCTTTAAAAAAAATACTTTCTTTCCCCCTTTTCACACTTGGAACAAAGTATTTGGTTTTGTGTTTTCCACTATTTTTTTTTCCTGTTATGGATGGGAGAAATTCCCGGGGAGGCTGTGTTCCAAGACCTTTCTTCCTAAACTTTTCTTTTAACAGCCTATGCTTTTACTATGATGGTTCAGGGTGTGTCAGAGTTTCTTTCAGAAACATGAGCTTTCAAAATATTTTGGCACACAGAGCCTACAAGAATAGCTTTCTTATCAGTTTCTCTTGAAGATGAATAGTGGTTTTCTACTCCTCATCACTTCTCACCAAGTTCTGTGCTTGCAGATGGACCCAGGTATCCATGCGTAGTTTGAAATTAGTTCCTTAGTTTCCACATAAAAAATAATTGCAGACACATGCAGTTCTGTGCCATGGAAAAACCAAAGGTTTTGAGTTAAAAGCCACCAGACCTTTACTCATTGGTATAATTCACTCTTCTATTTATACATATTTTCATCTCCCTTCAATTCCTTACCTAGAATTTAAACCTTCAATTCCTCAGTTCCAAACTAAGCAAAACTTGACCTTGGTTCCTATGCTATTGGCGGTTTAGCTAGCTCATAGCCTTTGTAGAAATCCTAACTTGTATACAAACTTGGGTGTAAAAATTCTCAATGCTAATTCAAAATCTTTCAAATACTTCTCAACAATTCCAATGTATGCCACATTTCTCTGGGTCTTAATATTATGTAGCCTACTCCCATTCCATAGCTTGAATTATGAGTGCAGGAAGGACTGGTAAGAAGTATGTGGCCTGGAAAAATGTCTGGCTAATGAATCTGTGAATCTGTATGGCAACTGGGCTTCTTGAAGACTCTGAAGTCTTAATTGTTTAGAAAAAGAAAAATAGGTACCCACATCACAATCACGGCAACCATGGAAATACCCATAGAGCATGTCCCTGGCAGAACTCATAAGAGAGACAACTTCCCAAATGTGAAAACAAAAAAAAACAAATAAAAACTTTCTTTATGACAACTATTTGTAATTCACTGGGCCTTATGGGTTTATTATGAAAGCCAAATTCCAATTCCTTAAGGGTAAGAAAAAACTACATCCAATTATTGCATAAAGTTATAGAAATAATCAGCAAACTTTTAAAGCTGGTTAATTTGTTCCTGAGGCAGCATTATATCATCCTCTTCTGAATTATTTAAGTCTGCCTTGGCTTTTCAAACAGAAACATTTTACCCTTGACACAATTTGGAATTTGGAACCGCCTATAAAAACATGAATAATTTCATTTCCATTTGAGAATTCCCTAAACAAACTGATAAATTCTCAAAGAACTTCAGTGCAGAAATTTCAGGCTAGAATTTTAACTGCCAAGATCTATATTCAAAGTGCTTGAATTGCCAGAAAAAACACAGCTGTTAGCCTATATCTCGGGCTATCTTATCTCTCTACCACATTTTAGGCAGGGGAGATTACAAAATGAACCGGTGGTTAGATACAAATCTTAGAAGAACAAAATGTTTCACTTAAGGCCCAAATATTAACACAAACTCAGAATGTCAGAAATTTTAAATTACTGCATATTTTGACAGAATCTCTCCCCCACAAAATCATCTACCAGCTAAAAGTTTCTCCCGAACTTCAACTCCACTCCTGATGAATGTTCTTATATCATACTTTAGGAATTATTTGAAGGATTACAATGGCCCAGAAACTGGCCACCTGGAATGATTTCATGGAGTAATGGAAGGAAAGAGTTTCATGGGGTTAGATTGTCTCTGTCACAGTCTCTGATATTTTTATAAGATAAATTGAATTTTTGGCAATTCTGAGCTTGGATAGCATGAATTCAAAGTCCTGCTACTCCTTAGCTGTATCAATTCTGCTTTGTTGTAAAGTGTAATAGAAATAATTATCAATTTTCTTACCATTATCAATTGGTAATGATAATATTGGTATTATCAATTACATTATCAATTGGTAAACTGATAATGTAATGGAATACATTCAGCCACTTTACAACAAACTGCAGAAATAATAAAGAATCTAGTTTCTAAAAACATGAAAAGTTTCTTTGGAACTTCTCAGTCACTTTTATTATTTGGGTATATGTTCATATGTCTTTTACCCCATGGGTTAGTTCACATTTCGGTGATTTTGCTGCTTGTAGGGATAAGATGAGCTTTAGGTTGTGTGCAATTTCCTCAGCACAATCTCAAATTATTCCCACACTAGTGTGTTAGGATATTCTGGTGAGAAACCTATCCTAGATTTCCCAGAATCTTCTAAACAAAACCATCTGGTTGCTCACACTCTTTCATTTCAATCAACATTTACTGAGTATGCCTACCTTGTGTCAGCCTTTTACATATAATGTTTTGATTAATCCTTACCACAGTTCCTATTTTTCAGGTGAAGAAATGAGTTGAGAGAGTTAAGTAACATGCCAAGGTCATACAATTAATAAATGGCATGCCTATTTGTGAAATTATGTTCTCTGGAACTATTTTTAAATACCAGCAGTCACTTTGTGATATGTTAACTGACACAATAGTGGATGCATATTAATGAAAGTCATGTGTCTACTCAACCCATGAAACCAGTAATATAAGATGGCCCAGTGCTATCAAGAAACTGCTTTGCACTTGCCCACTGACATAGAATTTGATGGCTGCTGCTGATGCAAAAATGCGATCAATAATATACCACAGTGATTTTTCCATTTTAGAAAACGTATATAACTTTTGATCAATGTTAGTTGTATCAAATATCAAAGGTATGTCAGTTCACGGACCTAAACATGGACTGTTAGTAACCAGCCCCTAAACATTTATACTTCCTGATTTAAATTTTAATGATTTTCCTCTTAGCTTCTTATTACCAGCTATTTTATTTAACATAATGAATGGCTTCTTTTAGGATGACTCTTTTTTTTCAGAACACATGTAACATTGAGATTCTCTCTTCTGGCAGTTGCCGCTGTGATTTTAATTGGATTCATGTCATTGTGATCCTAATGAAAATCATATAACTGTTTAAGCATAAAGGCAGCTTAGAGATAAACTAGTCACAAAGTCTCAAATTGACAGGCCCCAGGCTGAATCTGGCCCCAGTCATATGTGGTTTGTTCTCCATAGTGATGCCCCAAATAGAGTTCGTAGAATTTTTAAAATTGATTACCTACATTTTTATAATGATGGATTACTAATAAAAAATCTACATATTGGGCTTCTGTATATAATTTGGAACATTTAAGCAGCGCTGAGTCTGCATCCTGAGACTTACCTGAACAGTGAGTGCTGCTTGTAGAAAGAACTGAGCTCTCTAGTGTGACATTGTACCTGTGTTCCCTGATGGTTGCGCCATATTGTGGTTGGTAGTTGGCATTCATCATTGCGTGTGGGCTCTTATTTTCTTATGATAGAGTTAAGGAAAAAAGAAATATTTCTGATTCTGTCAGAAATGGTAAAACAAAATATATCCTGAGAGGGCTTCATATTTTAAAAAATGAAGAGAGCAAGTTTCTTTGTGGAAATAAAGAATGTGCCTTTTTTGGTTAATATGAAAATGATGCGTGTCAGCTTAATGTTCATCTATGTTATTTGCTTGGTCCCGTAAGCATTGGAGACCAATTATCTTGTCTTATATTGAAGATTTGGACACAGAGATTAAAAAAAGGTTAAATGGCTTCTTCAGGGTTTATGCTTTTAGGCCAGAACTAGAACAAAAGTTTCCTCACTTTTAGTAGAGCAGGTGGCATGTAGGAGATAATACATACTTGTTGAATGAGTTCATGAGATGAAATATTTAAAAATTATTTTGATTTTATGTAATATTTTAAGGAAAAGGAGAGAAATGAAAACAAGGGATTAAAGAAGTTAATATAGATTCAAAATGGGCATAGAATTTGGAGGGTGCAAGCATTTCATAGCCACTTATTCTTTCCTCTTACAGGGTATTTAAACAAGAGGGCCTTTTACTGCATATTGTGACTGCCAGGTATGTGTTCTGTCCAAACTTTCACAGAATTTTGCTAGAATGCACCTCAAATTAAAATGTTCTTCTAGAAAAATAATTTTTACAGAGGTGCTCTCTCTTTCTTTCTCTCTCTCACACACACACACACAAACAAAGGCTCACAAAAAGAGCTAGGGAAGCCTCTGTACATGTGGAGTTTTTATGACAGTGTATGTTCTCAATATTTCATGTTATACCCAAGATATTCTATTGCTTCTCTGATAATTATTATTTTATTTCATAGGAAAAGATTCCACATCCAATATACTTAAAATGACTCAATCTTCATTGTCAGAAAATTGTTTCCCATGTTTAACCTAGATGCTGCATAAGTACATTTATAATCATTTCCTCGGTTACTTGTTTTTAACCAAAAACAGCTGATCATTATCTTCAATAGAAAATAATTTTTAAAAAATTTAAATACTCTTATTTTGTCTGTAGTTTATTCATCTCAGTTTTATATAAGCATTTCATTCATAAGGCCTGTGCATGTCATAGTGATTCCAATGGCGCTTTGCCCCAGGCAAACCTAGAGATCCTAGATCCTGCTGTATTCTTCTGAGCATATACCACAGATTCAGTCCACTCCCTCTTCTTTGCCCTGGTGAAAGGCCCAAAGGCACCGATGACCCTGAATGGGAGGCACTTCACAGTGCTGAGGTGGTCATTTATTTGTGCATGCATTTGTTTTTAAGGCTGCAAGGAGACAGTGCATCATGATGGGTAAGAGTTCAGGAGTTAGATAATCTGCTTTGGTTTGCATTCCTCTTCCGTTGCTTAATTAAATTTGAGAAAATTAAATTCCCTAAGCCCCTTTTTTTTTTTCATTTTCATGGGAATAATTACAATAGTGATGCACACTGTCTTAAGTTGATTCCCTGGAAAATACAATCTTTGTCTGCAGAGTGTTTGGGGAGGAATGTCCTGGGATCGATACCTTTGGAAGAATGTGGGAAGCTGAATGGGTAGAGGGAGGAATTGAACTGCAATGCAGCCACAGAAAAGGTCTCACTGATCCCATCGAGAGCTCCAGAGCTGGGATGGCCTTTAGAGTGGACCCACTTTGAAGCAAGGGAGTCAGCCTTTAAACCTGTGCATGAGCCAGTCAGAGAAGGAAGCCTGGCCTTGGTGGGGTGACTCAACAGAAGAGGGCAATGCCTGTAGAGTGATCCAGCCACCAACACAGCTGGGAGCCAGAGAAATGAGAGCTTCAGCTGAAGAGAGAGCATAGGCAGTGTGCCATGTGCCACCACACCCGCCTTGTGTGGTTCTGTGAGGATTAAATGAGATGATTCATAAACATTATTTCACACAGTGCCTGGCACATAGTTCACTATGAATATCACCCAGTAGACAGTTATTCAGTACACACTATTTGGTGGGTACTAAAGAAGACACTGAGAACAGTGAGCAAAGTACAAAGATAATGAATGGAGCCTCCCTGGAAGAGATCACAGTGGAATGTGGAAAAAGTAAACTAGAGACCACACAAAGTCTAACATTCCTGATCATTGCATGACCCCTCTACAATATTCTCCAATTATAAGACATATCAAGAGATATACACATGAAAGAACCTGATATATCATGGAATATGAGTACATATCAAAATGTATGGCAGAGTCCCTAATAGTTGAGGAAGATCAAGGATGGGAGAGGCCAGTGGTGCTGGAGGAGTCAGGAGGGCTTTGCCAAGGAACAGAATTGACCTGCACATTATGAGATGCATAGACTTCAGATGGAGGAGAAGGAGGGAACCCTTAGGCTGAAGAAAAGTGTCTGTGGGTAGTGTGGGAACCAGTTGGACAGCGATGGAGATTTCGCATTGACATGTGATACTAAATGAACTTCTACTAATAGATAAAATCAGATTAGTTCTGTGAAAGATTGGGGTATTTATTCCTGATTCTATAAGCACTTTTTTAGGATTTTTAGATGACATGAATGAAACTCTGCTCCAGGAAGATTAAATTTGTCTAAAAAGATGAATTATAAAGGGCAACAATATTTACGGAGAGCCTCCCAATAACCTTCACAATGTCTTCTACTTGTTTAAGTAATTTGGAGATACTGAAGTTGGGTCTCGAGGCTGGAATTGAACATCCAGATATCAGATGTTTGTGAGGCAGTTTTAGCAGAAAGGTTCTTTGTACAGAAGAAAAAGTATAGCTTTGGATGGAGACTGATAAGTGGGAGCTCAAGGTGTGGTTCCACCATATATATGACCTTGAACAAGCTTTACCACTTCCCTCAACTTTGATATTTTTATCTGTAAGTTGAAGCCAATAATTCCTACCTTATAGCTTCTTGAGGAAAAAATGATAACTTAAATGTAAAATGCATGGAAGTTGCCTGCTAGGCTTATATAAGATATTCAATAAATGGCCTTATGGCATTATTATTATTATCAATATTTATATTATATCCATGTCAGGAGCCTCCCCCCATTTAACTTATGTTTTTCATTTGTCTAGTATACCAGTAATTCACAGAGCTTGATGTAAAATAAAGTAATTAAGGGCTTTCCCATCCTTTCTCTTAAGACTACTGGAAAGAATAAAGTTGAGCTAACTGGTACCTTCTGTTGCTAGATGGAAGTGCCTTGATGAGAGACAACTGGTAGGATGTGCCATCCCTTAAATTTCAAGTTCATGTTGATTATTACACCTTTAGAGCTTTCATTCCTTCAGGTCCTGAGGTGTTTTCTAGGGCAGCTATTAACTTTATACTTCTCTGATGGATGCTCACACTAGATATTTTTTTCTGACTGCTCCCTCATTTTCACCTCAATAATAATGCCTTGTTCTGACAGGAGTAGAGTCTAGTGGTCAGGGGCAGATCTGCAGGTCAGGAGCAGGTCAAAGCTGTGCTATCCAATATACATGGCTATCAAAATTTACATTAATTAAATTAAATAAAGAATAAAAACCTCAGTTGCTCAGTTGCACTGATCATGTTTCAAATGTTCAATTTCAACATGTGCCTAGTGATTACTATACTGAGCAGTTCAGATATAGAACATTTAGATTATCACAGAGAGTTCTTTTGGATAGCACTGCTTTAGAGCCAAAATGACTGGAATCAAATGATATCTTTAGCACTTTCTGCCTGACTCTGTGAAATAATTTTATCTTTCTGTGCCTTGTTTTTATCTTCAATGAAATGGGAATAATAAAAATAAACTTAATAGGGTCATTTATGAGAATTAGATGAGCTGATATATATTATATATTTTAGGTCAACCCCTGGTATATGGTGTCTTCTCAATAATTGTTAGGTATTATTATTCCTTAAGATCCTTATCAGGAAATATTTGCTTTAGAAAGGAAACAGGATATGTAGATGAAGGGGGAGTAGCTGAGAATAGTTGCCCTTTGTCTGTGCTCTCAAGGTCCATACAAATAATTGTCATGGCATCATATGATATTATACTTCTCTGTTTCTGTGTCTGTTTTCTTTACTAGACTCCAAGCTTTGGAAATTCAAGTCCCAGAATCTTACTCATCTTCTCACACCTAGCACCAATCATGGAGCCCTGGGCACAGTTGACACACAATAAATCTCATTTTCAGCAGAGTTGAACTAACCTAAGTGCTTAAGAGCTGACAGGTTTTTCTTATTTGTTAATATTTTCATTGGAATATCAGAATTGGAATCTTGTTCATTTCACCTTTTTTTTTTTTTTTTTCATGGGAAGGCTCCAGGAATCAAACTTGGGTCTCTAGCATGGCAGGTGAGAATTCTGCCACTAAGCCACCATTGCACCACCCAATTTCACCATATTTTTAAACCATATAAAGAAAAGGAACTTAAAATTAGATTTAAGGACAATGGGTAAAAGTATTTAAAATCAAGAATGGATAGGAATATCCAGGATGGATTACCACTTCATGTTGTGAAGGAAGAGGGAGGAGGTTTGTGTAGTAGGTTGAATTATGTATCCCAGAAAAACATTGTTCTAAATCTTATTCCCATTCCTGTGGCTGTGAATCCATTGTAAAGAGGACCTTTGGAAGATGTTATCACCAGTTAAGGTGTGGCCAATTGAACTAGAATGAACTTTGATCCCATTACTGGAGGCTTCATAACAGAGAGAAAGCTATGGAGAGGAGCCAGAAGCCAGAATTTAACAAAAGCAGAAGAAAAAAGGAGCCAACATACCAAGTGATGGAGAAAGCCAAGGAACCCAAGGATTGCTGGCAAGAACAATAGCAAGCCCCAGGAGGGAGAAAGCCTTCTAGCCTCTGAAACTGTGAGACAATACTTTTCTGTTGTTTAAGCCAACCCGCTGTGTGGTATTTGTCGTAATAGCCTGGGAATCTAAGATAGGAAAAAAAGATGGAAAGAAGAGAGGAAATAGAGTTGATAAGCCCTGTGATGAAAGCTCAAAGACAAATTTTCCCTACTTCAGCATTTTCCCGTGGGAAGGTCTTGTAGCCCTGAATGTAATTATCTTGGCTAGAATGCTAGATTTAGAGTAAACAGAATCTGAGTGTGTCAACAAATTATTTAATTAAGTAGAGTAGGTGGCAATGTGAAAGCAAAATTATACATGCAATAGGATAATGTGATTGAAAGCTTCAGCTGTGATAGAATAGAGAGGGTAAGATATGAAAGAAAAATTATACAGTTCTGATGACCAGACCAAGGACTTGGTTAACGGATGTAAAAAATGAAGCAAGAAATAAGGTAAGGAAAATAGAAATGTGTTATTCAAGAAAACATTTCTTGAATTTAAAACATAAATTTAAAAGCAATTGAGATTAAGCCATCATTTTAGATGCACTGAATGATCATAGGGAATACCAAAAAGAGACACTAAAAAGGGTTTCAGGATATGTACCATCAGCATAAAAGTGGCAGTTACAATTAAATGTGGAAGTAAAATGACTAAGAAGTATAAAAGCTGGAAATGAACAGATGGCCAAGCATTCAGCTTGCTAGGGTGCTAAAACTGGATATATTTTATATTTCATTCCAAGTTAACAAATATTAGGTCATTAAAATGCATGAAACATGGTGCGTATCTCATCTTGCCATGTTTTTATTACCAACTTAGAATAAGGCTGCATGTAATGTATGCAAATGCATCAGTCTAGGCAAATGCTGAGTCAGGGGAGATCAGGAAGGTCAGCTGGATTTCTATTTTCTTTAGAGGAGCCTGGTCAAATGTATCCTAAGCATCCTTTGTCAATATTTCTAAGTGGTAACTCACTTCCAACAAGATTGTGAGGAAGATTTGATTGCCACTCTATTTAAAGGTGGCAGTGGCCAAATCTCAGAGCCTGTTTTGTTTCCAGGATTTGCATTAAATTTAGGAAGTCAGTAGAATGTTTGCTCTATACATGGAAGGTATTTTTATGGGACTTTAATATGTCATTTACCCTAAGCAATCATTAGTACAAGGTTAGCTGCAATAGGATCAATAGGCTATTGATAAAACTCGACTGTCATTAAGAGATTTGTTTTCCATACATTTTCTCTTGAGCCTGTAGGTTTTCTGCATAGACTAACTGTGGTAGTTAGATTCAGTTGTCAACTTGGCCAGGTGAAGGTACCTAGTTCTGTTGCTGTGGACATGAGCCAAAGGCTTGTGAACCTCATCTATTGCTCATTACATCTGCAGTCGGCTAGGAGGCGTGCCTGCTGTGATGATGTTTTATTTAATTGGCTGGTGCTTAAATGAGAGACTCAATGTAGCACAGACCAAGCAGCTCAGCATACCTCATCTCAGCACTCACAGCTCAGCCCAGGCCTTGGGAGATGCAGAAAGCAATCACCCTGGGGAAAGTTGTTGGAACCCAAAGGCCTGGAGAGAAGGCCAGCAGAGACCATCCTGTGCCTTCCTGCGTAAGAAAGACCCTCAGTTGAAAGTTAATTGCCTTTCCTATGAAGAACTAACTAAATAAATCCCCTTTTATTAAAAGCCAATCTGTCTCTGGTGTGTTGCATTCTGGCAGCTAGCAAACTAGAACACTGACCGAGGCTACATGAAGAGAACACAGTTTTTATTGCTTTCCCAACATGTTATGGGATCAGAGTATGGTTGGACTTAATGTATCTCCCTCTGATTTCTTCTATTTGACCTCATTTCATGTCTAGAGTCCTGTAACCAGATTGTGACTCTGATTCCCCAGTGGAAAACTGATCAAGTTTTTTTTTGCATAGCTGGGAGATATCACATGTGTTCTAGACCTCAAATTCTCTTCCTTGTCTTCAGAATACATAGTAATACATTCCTGAAAATGGGGAAGAGAAATTTCTTCTTTCCCACTTTTCTGTTAATCTTTACTTGAACAAAGTTTACACTACATTCATTCATCAGCCAGCCACTTAAGCTATATTTTTGAGTGCCTACTATGGGCTAGGTATGCTACCAGGAGCTAGGAATAAAATGACTTTATGTTTAAAAAATAGATGTCTTTTATGTTAAAAAAAAACAGCTCTCTTACTGCCTGTGTTTATTTTGACATAATATAAATGCAGTATAGGAAAATATCCAAGCCTAACATCTTCAGAAGCTGTAGCTGCACATCTAAAGAAATACCAAGAGGATGGGTGCTGTTCCTTCTTTCCATCTTCTAACCTGCTCCAAGTTATGTCCTGGAAAATGCTATAGATAAAAGGGAGGGTCTGTGAGCAACATCTCTCTGCTCTCAGGCTCAGGGATTACAAAGAGGACATTTAGCCTCTTCTGTGTACCATCACCTGGAAGGAACATATTCTTTGACCAAAGAGGATGAAACAAAAATATGTGTGTGTATATATTGAATAATTACAATTATACAACTGTATAATTGCACAATTATACAACTGTATAATTGCACAATTATACAACTGTATAATTGCGCAATTATACAATTGCATGGGCAAGGATGCCCATGCTCTATATATGGGCATCCTTGAAGGTACATGCATATGTAAATGTATATATATATATTCTATGCTATATTTATAATTCACCTATATACAAACATAATATTTTCTATGAGATAATTTTTTGATATGGTTAAGGCAGCCCTCACTATAGGTATGGACTCGAATCATTGTGTGTGTGTGTGTGTGTGTGTGTGTGTGTATGTGTGCATGCATATACATGGGCCTATGTATTTATGTTGGGTTAGGTATGGAAGCTAGGGGAGGATGGAGAGACCATGAGAAGGAATACAGAGCACAGAAACAAAATTATTTGGTGTATGCTATCATGATTAATTAATGAATATGGACAACCCAATATCAAAACTACTAGTGATTGTAGAAGAAGAGATGGAATGGAAAGAGATGGTGGCTAGAGGAAGGGATAGAGGAAAATATTAGTAGCATATACTGCTATTACATTTAATATATAACACTATGTATTTATCTATAATGATATATGTGAACACATATGCAGATAACATATACATAAATTATATACCAATAGGAAATGGAAATGCACTCTGCATTTCCAAATTTTAGATACTGACAGTAAATTTTCATGTAGCAGAGTTAGGTACCTTATTTATAAATATAACTGTATATCAAAAGTAATGTCATAAGTTATCTATATGAAATTTGCTATAAAAAATGAGTACAGTTTAAAAGTAATGAAATATGCATATCATTTACAGCTATACCTGCCTGTTGATTACATGATTTTCTAAATGCCAATAATTTTTCAATATTCATCTAAAATATTCTGATTGAATGAGGAGATAAACAACTCTGCTATTAGAACATGAAAGGAATATGTACATGTGAAATCATCAGTGTGTACTTAAGAGAATTGCACAAAATGCTCAAGGAAAATTTATGTTAATATCATTTTTAAGAAAATTAAATATTAAATTTTCCAAAAGTAGAATATTATTATATTATAAATATGTAGCATTCTAAAAGTAACACTGAAAACATTTAGTATTTCTCTTTACAATAAACTCTGTTTAGTGAAAATAGAAAAACATTTTTAAAGTTTTTTGATTGCAAAGTGTTTATATCAGCCGTAACAGTTTCAGCAAAAAATAAATATAGATATTTTGGTAAAAAGTACACCTGATGTATGCTTTTTCCTCAAAATATGTGTCTAAACTATAACTCACTGTGATTAATTTTATCTGAGGAGGTCAGAGAACTGTAAAATAACTTGACCAAGGTTATTTTTCAGATTAAATGTCAGAAGAGAATTTAAACCTAAGTCTGTCTGACTCCCAAGCCACTTTCCACTGTACTTTGCCACCTTTCATTTGAGATGTTGCCAAATAATTGTGCTACATGCTGGACCTGCAGTTTATTGGCCTGTTGGCATCTGGTTATGGACCCTCACAGGGCTGCTAATGCAGTGGTGGGGGTTGGCCAAGGACCCCTGGCTAAAAGTTCATGTGAGCCTGTTCAGCTGCCCATCAAAATCTGTTTGGATAGCAGTAACCCATCCCAGGGCCTGCATCCTATACAATGCAACTGCCCACAGTATCTCAATATGAGTTAAATTGTGTGAGTAGCCATGGGTGGTATGTTAGAGAGAAAAATCATGGGTGGCATGTTAGAGAAAAAATGTCAAACTAGACATATTGTTAAGAATAATGTTAAGAATATCATATAAATATGAAAGTTTCCAGGAATTGAATGAACATTAGTAAATGTATCTGACTATTTATAATAGCACTAAATATAATGCTACTGAATGCCCCTGCATATGTGTATGTCACTAAAACTTTGACAATTATTTAGAACCAGATTTTTTAATCAAAATAGCTTACTGTAGATGGTAATGATAAGATTATCTATGATCATGGATAGTAATTGAACTAAATGTTATTCTTTGGAAGAATATAAATATGAATATGGCTGTAAATACTCTATTATTGAAAAGGAATTCTTTGATGTCAAGGCCAATTACACAGATTCTGCTGAAGATTTCTTCAAAATGCCCCTTGAAGTTCTGGCTACTTAAGACATGTGTGGATTTTACAATTGCTTAAATGTAGGAATGTTGACAATAGAATGAGCTTTGGAATTATTAGAAATGCACTCCCCCAAGCAGATCATTTTTAGAGAATACAGAGTCCTTTTGAACTTTTCCAACATGGGTGTTTCATGCAGAGAAGGCTGCTGAGAACAAATGCTAGACTTATTAACAATTAGAGAAATTCTAGATAAAAAGCGCTGTAAAAGGACAGAATTTGATGAGACAAAAGACCTTTCAGTGCTCCTAAGGAATTCTTATGGTGGAGTTTTTCCCTGAATTCAACAGCCAGCAAATAAAGCAATAAATGTGAGCATTCCCAACCTTTAGGAAATCCTTGCTGCTGCTAAAAAGAGTCTTCAAGAGAAAACACTATTCAGATGGTGAAGTTGATGGTGGTCTTCTCCCGCAGGGTCCATTCTGGAGAGGTGAGCTCTGTGGCTCATGAACTGCTTGCAGTGGAGTCCTACCCCAGTATTTACATTGAGTGACAGGTCACAGCGCCCATCTGCCCCCACGGCTCAGCCAGGCTCACCTCCTTTTTCAGGGGGATGGGACTCTGCAGCAGACCCAGGGTGACATGGGACTTCAGGCACGTGCTTCTCTTTTCCTCTCTATCTGTTGATTCCTTTAAGCCTAGAGAACTGGGAAATATACCTCTTTCATGCCAGAAGATACTATAGTTCTAGAAAAAGTTTTTCTCCACTAAGGAGTAGATGCTATTTAGGTTGTTATAGGGATGTCCTTTTTTTTCCTGGCAAAGACAATAGAATGCTTGCATATTTTATACAAAAAACATGGCAAAATAAAAGGAAATATATAAATAAAATAAGTAAAGTCTATCTAAAGAATGTATCAAACACAATGTTTCCATTAAGTGCCAAACTTAGCATTTTCTGTAAGGTGCTGAGCTAGTAAAACAAAGTCACCACCAGTGATGGTTGCACAACATTATGAATGCAGTTAACAGCACTGACATGTATATTTGAATGGGTTGTGATTAAAGGGGGAAATGTTAAATTGCATACATGGTAACAGAATAAAAATTTTTTAAAAATCTGTGGAACATACAAACATTAAACCATGGACTTTAATTGTAAAATGATAAAAATGTGTTTTCACCAGTTGTAAACAAATGTCCCACACAATGCAAGGTGTTGTTGGTGGGGTGGTATATAGGAATCCTGTATTTTAAAAATTATTGCTCTGTAAACCCACAACTTCTCTAATAAAAAAAGTAGGTATAGAAAACAAAGTAATCACCAAGAGAACCAATTATTAAGGATACAATTATAGCTAGAGTCTGGGTCCCAAAACCAAATAAACTTTTTCCTTCTCTCAGTAACTTCATTGCTTGGTATTTTCAAGGAAATTTCATATGGTTAACTCTGTTGGGTTGGATTTTTATTTAACCAGGTTTGCCTGTTTGAGAAATTTCATTATGCTAAAACTTTAAGGGATATATCCTATAAGTTATTTAGCTAACCCTGTAAAAGTTTTTTTAAATAAGAGTGAATGGGTGGTTTAGTGGTAGAATGCTTGTCTTTCATGCGGGAGACCTAGGTTCAATTCCTGGACCTCAATGGTTTTTTAAATAATAGAAGAAAAGGCTGGAGAACTTCAAGTGGTTTTGAAAGGATTAATTCACTATTAAAGCTACTCCTCTAGTCACTATCCGTATGTGGTTATCAGACAACTCTTCCTTTCAATGTCTTGCTCACAGTGTAATTGCTCACCTCTTGTGATATATTGTTGGCACAAATAAGATCTCTGTTTCCTAAGGAAAAAATTCTTAAAGCCAAAGCCACCCCTATGAAGGGGTGGTGTGAAACTGCGTTTTCAGAGAAAAACAACATAACACAAAACTTCTTTCTTTAATGAAGCTGTTACTTTGCCCTATTGGGAGAGTTGCCCCAGGTCAACAGGGCTAGAATAGATTAGGTCTGGAAAAGCTGGAAAGAGAGAGAGGCAACTTGGGAAACTCAGTTTCTAGTCCTGAATTCGCCAGTAAATTTCTATGCTACATTAGGCATGCTACTGTACCCCTCTGGGCTTCAATTCCCTTATTTATGGAATGAAGAGGGAGAGGACTTAGCAGCAGCTCTCCAAGGTAGTTAGCAGCCTAAAATCCAAGTCTCAGATTGTGCTTGAAATATCATGAATTTCTAAATCAGAAACATTGTTGAATAACAATTGAAAATAGCTTTCACATCCTCATGTAAATAGATTTAGGATTATATAATGGGCATTTTTTTTTCTCTTGCTAATTTCTAAATAATCATGAATTGAAGAAAATTTGAATACACTTTTAATTCTAAGAAGGAGAATATAGTTTTAGGATGGTTCAAGCAGATTCTGTATTAAAGGCATAAAGTCACTTTTATTAAATTCAATTAAATACAATTTTAAGTAGCATATTGTATTTCCAAGTAACTAATTGTCCTGCAGGGTTTTATAAAATATTCCTGAAATTTATCCAAGAAAAAGTCTTATTTGAAATTGGTGAGTCTATCTCTTAATGACTTTTCTCCTTTTTTTCTTTCAAATCAAGTAATTGGATTAAATTAATTCATCAATTAATTCTGCCTTTTTCTGAGTGCGTATTAACTACAAATCACTGTGCTAGGAACTGTACAGATTAGAGAAATAAATAAGACTTGGTTCCTTCCCAGAAACTTCCAATCAAGTATAGAATTCAGACATTGAGAGAATTGACAATGATATATCAGTTACTTCCATATTATCTTTTCGTTTAGTTTGTTTTGTATTTTTCTTTCCCAAATTACCGTATCTCAAGGAGGGGAGAAGAAACACATACCATTTTTGTTAGACAACAGTTATACGGGGAAATACAACTAGTGAGAAAGTTTTTGTTGTGCAGAGAGGAGCTGTAGTGGTCTTTTGTCTGATGATGCTAACACTGCTGGAGTGCAAACCATGCCACTTTTGAAACACAACTTGCCGTAATTCATAGGCATTAGGGTGTGCCTGACACTCATGTCAGCATGGCTTTCAAGACTGTTATTTGGCTTCACAAAGCAACTTAGGAGGACATTTGTGGAGGTAGGGGGAGCATTGCTATCTCCTTCTCTAGTGACTTCACTGTGAGCCTTCTGTTCATGCACACACAGACCGGGGCCATGGGAAGTATCAGAGGGTGGGGGTTCTTGGAAGCTGCACCACTGGACAGGAATTGTTTTGCTGTGTCAGTGGAGGTGTGGACAAACAGCCCCCTAGTCTAGGATTTCCCTGCTCCCAGGTTTTTCATGCCCACATGAGGCAGAAATTAGGAACTTGCTGTATTCAACCATGCCCTGGCTATTATCTATACTGAGCAAATGCAATATATGGAGACCACACCTTGTAGTAAGGGACCTGTTCTGCTATTTTGTTTTGTTTTGGGGGTGGGGAGGGTGTGCATTGCAAGAATTGATATCATGGAGTACCTAGTAGGAGAAAGCACGGATGATAGAAAGTGGAGAGTCTCCTGATAGTCGAGAGTTATGTGGAGGTGGAATTGGTCACCCATAAAGTCATCATCAACACAGACAAACAAGAAAGGCATTATGCGTTGGAGACAAGGGAAATTGAGTAACCACTGGGAATTTGAACCGTCATGATTCTGTGATTCTGGGAATTTCCTCTTTTTTTAAGGTCACTAGTGAAGGAGGCTTTGAAGCAGATTAGTGTAGCACAGATTTTCATAAATTCTGTCCCATGTAACATGGGTTCTTGGATATTTTAATTATGACAGCTAAAAATGATTTCTGTGGTAAAGCAGGTTTATAAAATGCTAGAAACTAGAACCCACCCTTGGAAACTCATAATGCTTAGTGACTTCCATTTTGACGAAGTCTGTAGTAGAGCAACTTGTTTAAAGTTTAACCCAGTACTTCCCAACATGTTTACTATATTAACACTGCTATCATTCCATAAACTGAATGTTTCAAAGTTTGTAGTTAGAGAAATATTCTGTGGTAATAAGAACTTGACTTTTTGTGTCATATCAGCCTGGGATGCTAGTCTGGCTAAGTCACCATTTAATTGCTTGAGCTTGAGCAAGCATCTTACTGTTTCAAACTTCCAAGTCCTCATCTATAAAATGGTGGAAGTACTTATTCATGCAGGGTCTTATGAGAGTTAAAATAATTCTAGCTTAGTGCCTGGCAAACAGCAAGTGCTCAATAAATGGTAGTAGTGATTTCTACTAGTTACTAATATCAGGAAATATTTTCACTTGAGCACTTGAGCACCTAATCATTCCTCTTGTTTTTTAAACTCCACTTGCTTTTGTCTATTTTTGATGGAGATAGGCAACGGTGTCAATCATTGCCCACTTTTTGCCCAAGGGACGGACAGCCTCAGCAGCTGTGATCTCTAACCCCAATTTCTGGGAGGAGCTTGGCTGAAATCATTCTTCACAGATTGATTCAGAGCTGAGGGACACAATGTTATAAAGAAGTCCTATACAGGATGCTTGAAGGTTGAATATCACTCATTCAAAGACATGTGATATCCTTTCCTTCTTTGTGAACAGCCACAAAATTTTGTTTAATTCCAGTCATTAGGACTAACATTTTAGGATTGTATTGAGTTACATATCTAATATCTCCTCCCACACCCATGCAGTTTATTGTCTGTGTCTTGTGTTTTAAGTATTTGCTGACCTGAATGCAAAATCGGTCCTTCCAACCACCCCATGTTCTGGGTCCCCAGGTGTAATCCCTGAATTTAAGCTATCATCTCCAGTGTGGGGGTTTAGTTGTTACAGGAGCAAAATTGAGGAAGCCCAGTAATGTACATCTTTCAACAATGCTTTTCCTTGCAGACCATGACTTCTTCCTGAAATGATGAGAAGCTTAATAGAAAAAAAATCCACCATCATTATAATGTGGTCAGGAGATGCCTTAAAGTGAATGTCTAATTTGCCAAGGGACTTTTAGTGGTTGATGATTGAAATGCAAATTGAAATATGTCTTTATTTGATGACCAGTGCATGCCCTTGTCATACATAACTTTTTTTTTTGACAAAGGCACTTTCTTTTGAGAAAGCATGATGATTAAGGGGTCAAACGGACCTGGGTTCAAGTGATCTTTTACAAGTTGCCTTATCTGATTCTCAGATTCCTCATCTGTAATGGGGGAAATGATGCTAGGGTTACTGATAAAAGTAAGTGTTAAAAAAAAGGTCCTCCATAGTATTTAATACACTGCAAGTGCTTAATACAACTTAGTTATCATCTTTTACATTTAGTTCTTAATAAATAATTACTTCATTATCACAATATAACTATATATATATGGCATTTTATTAATTATTGTGTGATGATTAATACAAAGAAGAGTTCATTCCTACTAACAGATTATAGTCTGATATAAATGTAATACAGTCATGAGTCATTTCATCTAAACGTAAGGGGAGGAGAATGATTTTCTTAATGTGCTCACAGAATCTTCATATATTAATAAATTCAGGTATTATATATTTCATGACTTTTCCTATCAAGTTTAAATGTAGTTTATACTTAGAGATATCTAGGGAGGGCTATTTTATAAATTTAATTTAAATTTTATACTAGATTCTTTAAAATATTTTATATATGAGATCACATTAGTGATTCTAAAGTTTTGTTATCTCCAGACTCCTTTTGAAATTTCTTATATACTCCCTTAGGGATAAACTGATATTTTTTTAATAAAAGGAGTTATGAGTAAATGAAGTATGATGATCTCTAGATGGCAAAGTATATGGGCATGTCTTTGCATTGTTTTTTCAGAAGAGAAATTTAACAACAATATCCAGGAGAGGGAAATGTTGATATTGGTAACAATCCAGATATAAGGTTATCAGCTGACAGTGAGGAAAAGTGGAAAATTGCTGATGGCAGATTTTTAGAAAGGAGTTACAAGGATGGATTTTCCTACCACTGCTTCTGTCAAATAGTTCTTTGGATTGTCATAGCTCTGGGCTTTCACATAGTTTGAGAGACACATATATCTTATGTCAACTCCATTTTTTTCATCATTTCTAAAATTAAAAAAATGAAGACAAATGATCCAAAATTATTTTAATTTTTCGGTAAACCAAAATAGAAATGGAGATGTGAATATACTTTTGACTTTACTGATTTCCCTTGTAGCATGATTTGTATAGACATCAGAAAGGAATTTGGAAAGAATTGTGGTATGTGGGGTCACTTAAATAATGAACTTTGAAAATAATCTCTTAGCCTATTATTGGTCCACTTATTTTCATATTATAAGCTATACAGAAAATCTAACTTTCAATATCTCAGAATGAATTCTGCCCAAGATTCATATACCCAGCACAGGGAAATTACTTCACTCCAATCCTTCCAAACCATCTAAAATTTTCCTCATGGTAGTGAACTCACATACTGTCCAATCTAGTATTAGAACCTATGGTTTCAGCCAAAAACCATAGGTTGATTCTGATTTACACATTAGAACAATTATGTCACTTAGTGCTTTCTCATGCAAACAATATTCTGAGTAGACTCATATCTTTTGGGTCTTTCTCAGAAGTTCTTTTTAATCAGGAGAGATTTAATATAGCTGGTTTTACTGCAAAGATTAATCAAGTTATTTCATTTTCCTATAAGTTAATATAGAAAAGCTAAATGTTTCAAACTTTGCTTTTCTAACTATAGTATACAATAAAAATAAAAATTTCAGTAAGTGCTTTAGTAATATCAGGTGAGAATGTGGAGCAACTGGAACTCTCATTCTCTGCTGCTGTAAGGTTAAATTGATAGAACCACTTCAGAAAACCATTTTCAGTGTGTATCAAAGCTGAATAAACATGACACAACAAATATATTTAAGAATACACATAGGTATTCATGGAAGGACATGCATAGGAATGTTCATATTAGCACTAACCATAATAACCAGAAACTGGAAACTATTCAAGTGCATATCAATATTAGAATGGACAAGGAAATAGATATATATTTATATACTTAAGTACTACACAGAAACAAGAATGCACAAACTGCAACTACACATAGCAATATGGAGGAAGTCCAGAAACATAATGTTGAGCAAAGGAAGTAGATGTACCATATAATCCATCCAAAATGTACAATCAGTGACTCTTGGTATATTCACATATTTATGCATTCACAACCACAATCAATTTGAGAATGTTCTCATGACTCCCCCCCCAAAAAATCTATGCCTTCCACTCCCCCAATTATTGACGCTTAGCTTTGGTATAGTACCTTTGTTACAATTGATGAAAGACTATTACAATGCTACTGTTAACTATCATCCTTACTTGTATTAATTGCATTTTCCCCATATACCACCCTATTATTAACACCTGGTAGTAGGGTATACATTTGTTCTAGTTCATGTACAAACTTTCCTTATTTGTACAATTAACTACAATCATCATCCATAACAGGTTTTCCTGTGTCTAGCTTTCCTTCTAGTGATGCACATGTCCCTAGACTTCCCCTTTCAACCATACACTCAGCTTTCTTAATTATACTTACAGAAAAATATGGAAGAAATTTGCATATCATCCTTGTGCAAGGGCCATGCCTATATTCCCTGTATCATTCCAATTTTAGTAAATGTGCTGCTGAAGCAAGAACTCAAGCATTTTATTTTTATAATTCATTTTCATTTGATCTTATACAGTTAACATGCAACTAATTACTCTATGGTTTGCATTTATGCACACCTTTCTCTGTTTTAGAATTTGAATCCTGTACAGTCATACACACACATATATAAACATGCATTTTACCTGAGAAGTAGCTTATTTTTTATTTTCCTAAGTATATTATGATATTTCCCATAATTTTGGACTGTAACCCATTCTAACACTAAAGATCAGTGCAGTGCTGTGGATCATGGAAAGACAAATGTTGTAGGAAAAATACATGTTTTCTTTCTGATTTCATAGAATTTGTCATTTATATAAGCTGCATTTTTCTCAAAAATTGAAAGGCAAAGGATAGCAATTATTCTTTTTCTACATGAAGTTTGGTTGCTAACTAAAGAAAAGCATAATTTTTCTTTTTGGCAGAAGAGATGAAATATAGGAGAAAAGTTTCAAAATTAACATTCTCATCTAGGCCCTTACTATATCACTCTAATCCACTAGATTTGTCATGACTAAATGAGGACTTTCCCACCAAAAAGTAAGAAAAGAACAGTGGAAATTGGGATTGAGATAGGGTTGACCCTATCTCAATGATCTTACTATGATCTTAGAAAACTGGGTTGGGCTCTCCTTCAAGGTTTCTTGCAACAATGATGTGAGAAAAGAGGACATATTGGAAAGGTATTAGTAGAGAGAAAGAATGAAACTAGCATAATAAAAGCTAGAAGAAGGAAGTGAGGGTACTTACCTTTATTAATTAGAAGATCATATATAGTAAACTATTATAGCAGTCATGTTTAGTCTGGAGTGGTAATTGTTATTTCTGGATTTTGAGGTGCTGTTTTATATATGTATAACTTGGTATTTAGAGATATGAACAAAACTGATGAGGTCAGAATTAAGGTCATTAAGAATACAGAAATAAGGAAGACATTGACTGTATTTTAGTACTTCACCTATTCTTTGAGACCAAAAGAAGAAAGTTTCATTTAGTCCAGAACCTAAATTTTCAGTAGCACATAATCTAACTCAACCTGTCTGGATAGATCATTTGAACAATCCAAACACAGGGAGCCCTGAATAAAAAGGAGAGCCTCTAATCCTCAAAGCTTAATGTAATACCTAGATACATCACAAAATGTATTGTGCAGATAATCAAAAAGTATTGACAAAGTCCCTTGAGGGATGGAAGGAACAATATGGAACTATTGAACTTTACCATCAGGAAATCCCCTAATACTGTACCAAACTTTAGGGACACCCAAATCAATAATCCAAGCCCTTGATCTTGAAACTTGCTCTTGTGAAGTTTATATATGTGGCAGAGAAGCTTAGCCTACCTATAGGTATGCCTAAGAGTGACCTCTGGAGGACCTCTTTTGTTGCTCAGATGTGGCTTCTCTCTCTCTCTCTCTAAGCCCAACTCTACAAGTGAAACCATTGCCCTCCTTCCTATATGGGACCTGACATCTAAGGATGTGAATCTCCCTAATGATGTGGGAGATGAACCCCAGGGATGAGCCTGGCCCTGGCACCATGGGATCAACAATGTCATCCTGACAAAAAGGGGGAAAAGAAGTGTAGCAAATAAAATATCAGTGGCTGAGAGAGTTCAAATAGAGTCAGGAAGCTAAGCTACTCTGGAGGTCACTTTTATGCAAGTTTCAGTTAGAGATTGCTACTATCATAACTTGCCAAACCCCAACCCAAACCATTCTTAACAACCCTGAAGGATACCTAAGGCATTATATAAGATTCTACAAAGGTTCCATGCACTCGGTAACTTTCCAGAAACCTACAACCTCCAGATGGGTCCTTGGACCAGATAAGTCCTGAAATGCAGAGGGGCCAGCCTCTCCAGAACATCAACTAGTTCCATCCCCCATCCCATATTATTGACAGCCCCTTCCAACATGAAAAACTTAGAATGGCCATAGCCCAAATGCCCCTAAAGAGTGGGAGAAAGATCAAAAGTGATGGTGGAGTTATACAGAGAAGGTCGGGTTAAACAAATGAGTGTGAGTGCTGAATCATTATATTGGTATTTCTTTTAGTCTCCAGTATTTTAGAGCAGCTAGAAATAAAAACCTAAAATTATGGAATTGTAACCCATACCAAATTTTGAATTCTGTTCTATGACTAATTGTTGCAATGTACTTTGAAATTTATTGCAAAATAAACAGCTTATAAGCTGTTTTCTTCTCTTGAGGGTCACTGTCCATTGTTGTTTGATGTTCCATTTTTAAAAATATATATTTTGTTCAATTTTGAAGTTGTTTTAGATAGGTGGGTAAATCCATATCCTATTACTCCATCTTGGTTGGAAGTGAAAAACAGATTTAACTATTTTTAGACTGCTATGACAAGTAGAACTTCAAAGGAAAATGGAAACTTAACACTTATTGAGGGTTTAGTTCACATTATCTCAACTGCTATGTGAGATAAATACTGTGGATTCCTTTGTATTCAGACAGAGTCTTGGATAATATATACGAAGACATACAGCCAGTGAGTAGTAGAGCTGAGATTTAAATCTCAATTTTTTGGCAGAATTCAGTATGCTTTCTTTTTTAAAAAAAATATCCTCATACTAGATATTCCATATAGATTTGAAAAACTTGACTCCTTAGAAGTATATTTAGCAGCCCATCACCAAATAGTGTTCTAATGGAGCCTTTGAGAGGAGGGTTGGCTCATGGGAGAATATATAATACATTGTTTTCCTAAATAAGCTTAATATCTTACATTGGTCCCACAGAGAGGATGAGCAAGAGAACACAGTGCATCCCAACCTAGCCTAATAAAAATAACTCAAAACTCATTTCCTACTGATGATGGTTTACTAACACCATCATTATAGTAAAGGCTTGCAAATATCACTTTTCTGTAGAGTTTTCAGCTGAGACTCACATATTGGTATACTAAAGAATTTTTACTCTATGACCAATGTGCATATTTTTGTTAAAATTTAAAAAGTGGCATAACAAATAATTTAGCTGTAAAGCAAGGGAAGAAAATATTAGAATTATGACTGCTCTGAAATAATTTCTGGGTCCAGTTGTTTCTGGATTTATGATCACCTAAGAATGCACACAGTACTTTCACACGGCATGCATAGTGTTTTGACTCTCCGGAATGACCCATTAGTAAGATTAAGCCACAGAGTAACCATAGGATATCAGCATTCTCTCTGCTTTGCCTTAGACTTTATCATGGTATCCAGAAACAGGTTCTTCTCCATCATCTTGCTGCAAAATATTCCACATGGCCCCTTTATTGCCCTCATCTGCTCTTCATATGAAGGTAAGAAAACATTGAGATATTTGGTTGATGTTTTAGTTTGCTAACGCTGTTGGAGTGCAATACACCAGAAATGGATAGGCTTTTACAAAGAGGATTTCTTTAGTTATAAATTTACAGTTTCTCAAAGGAAAGGCAGCAAGCTTTCATCTGGGTTTCTCTGTCAAATGTGAAGGCAGACAGTGATGTCTGCTGGTCTTCACTCCTGGCTCTTGGGTTCAAAGGGCTTTTTCTCGGGGTCTCCCTTCTGCATCTCCAAACATCTGGGTGTGAGCTCCTTCTCTCTCTTCTGTCTCCTCCTTTTAAGCCTCCAGCTAATTAAATTAAATTTAATTGCTCATTGTGGAAGGCACTCCCCTTAGCTGATCACAGACGTAATCAGGCATAGATGAAATTCACATGCTAATGATTTAAGTCCCTGCAACAGCACAACTGGGCACCATCACCTGGCGAAGTTGACACCTGAACTTAACTACTATAGTTGATAGCTTGTACAAATAAATTCTAGTAAATTTTGCCTAGATGAACAAAATCTTCCTTGAAAATTTAAATAAAAGGAAAAAAGATATCTTGTATGGAGTTGAAAATACACTAACTTACACATTCACATTGAGCTGAATGCATTTATATCTGGCACTTGAAAACATGCCACATGGGGGGGAAAGCTGTTAAGCATGGAATTTAGGTCAAGTACAATGTAGAAATGTTCAACATTAGAGTAAAGAAGAGAGTTGGAAATTATTCTTTTTTTCCCCCTATTATTTATTTATTTATTTATTATTTTTTATTAATTAAAAAAATTTTTAAAAATTAACGCAATATTTAGAAATCATTCCATTCTACATATGCAATCAGTAATTCTTAATATCATCACATAGATGTATGATCATCATTTCTTAGCACACTTGCATCGATTCAGGAAAAGAACTAGCAAAACAACAGAAAAAGATATAGAATGATAATTAGAGAAAAAAAATAATAATAATAATAAAAAATAAAAAAGTAAAAAAACACAAACAAACAAAAAAACTATAGCTCAGATGCAGCTTCATTCAGTGTTTTAACAAAATTACATTACAATTAGGTAGTATTGTGCTGTCCATTTTTGAGTTTTTGTATCTAGTCCTGTTGCACAGTCTGTATCCCTTCAGCTCCAATTACCCATTATCTTACCCTGTTTCTAACTCCTGCTGGTCTCTGTTACCAATGACATATTCCAAGTTTATTCTCGAATGTCGGTTCACATCAGTGGGACCATACAGTATTTGTCCTTTAGTTTTTGGCTAGACTCACTCAGCGTAACGTTCTCTAGGTCCATCCAAGTTATTACATGCTTCATAAGTTTATTCTGTCTTAAAGCTGCATAATATTCCATCGTATGTATATACCACAGTTTCTTTAGCCACTCGTCTGTTGATGGACATTTTGACTGCTTCCATCTCTTTGCAATTGTAAATAATGCTGCTATAAACATTGGTGTACAAATGTCCGTTTGTGTCTTTGTCCTTAAGTCCTTTGAGTAGATACCTAGCAATGGTATTGCTGGATCGTATGGCAATTCTATATTCAGTTTTTTGAGGAATCGCCAAACTGCCTTCCACAGTGGTTGCACCATTTGACATTCCCACTAACAGTGGATAAGTGTGCCTCTTTCTCCGCATCCTCTCCAGCACTTGTCATTTTTTGTTTTGTTGATAATGGCCATTCTGGTGGGTGTGAGATGATATCTCATTGTGGTTTTGATTTGCATTTCTCTAATGGCCAGGGACATTGAGCACCTCTTCATGTGCCTTTTGGCCATTTGTATTTCCTCTTCTGAGAAGTGTCTGTTCAAGTCTTTTTCCTATTTTGTAATTGGACTGGCTGTCTTTTTGTTGTTGAGTTGAACAATCTCTTTATAAATTCTGGATACTAGACCTTTATCTGATATGTCATTTCCAAATATTGTCTCCCATTGTGTAGGCTGTCTTTCTACTTTCTTGATGAAGTTACGCTGCCGGACTTTAAGGAATATTATGAAACCACAGTGGTCAAAACAGCATGGTATTGGCATACAGATAGATATATCGACCAATAAAATCGAATAGAGTGCTCAGATATAGACCCTCTCATCTATGGACATTTGATCTTTGATAAGGCAGTCAAGCCAACTCACCTGGAACAGAACAGTCTCTTCAATAAATGGTGCCTGGAAATTATTCTTTTAAGGCCAGTTGTCTCTCAACAGCATTCCAGATTTATAAATGCAACTGTTTACTTAGTGCAAATAACATGTGTTTATTATACTTGCACTATAAAATCCATGGCATGAGTGAGTCCTACGAAAGGACAGAAGCTGAAGTCAGAGCAGTGGAAGGATTAAAAGTTTCATTCTTTAAATTTTAATTACAAACCGTTTAGAGCTCATCTGTGAGTGGGTCCAGAAGGAATGCTGCTCATTCCGACCAGAGACCTTTAACTGTGTCTATTTTTAACTTTAATTGTAGAGCAAAACCACATCTTACCTAGGAGAATAAAAGTCTAAAGTCAGACAGCAATGCAATAATTAAATATAATCAAAATTACCCTGGAGAAATTCCTTAAATCACCCATAGAATAATTATATTGGTCACATATATATGACTAAATTATGAGCGCCTCTCAGAAAGAAATACAAGTTTTGGATCATTTAAACACCTTTGCTTTAAAGAAAAGTATTACACCCCCTGTGCGGAGTGAAGATTGAGTAGGAAAATGTAGGGCTACTCCATTCTGTTAAAATAGTAAGCCTCATTGTCCTTAAGACAGTTTAGTAGATTTGTATATTCCTCTGAGGAATTAATGGGATGAATTAGGTGAAAGCACCTGGCATAGGGCCTTGCTAGATTTGAATCAAGCTGGAGCATGCCCATGAATAAATTTTTTGAAAAGCTGTAGAGAATTTTTGCTTGCCTCTCCAGATTGGCAGCTCCCTGAGGGTAATCATCTGTTACCCTCATAGCGTAGGGCATTGTACTTCTCACCTTAGTGTGAAGTTGTGTCAAAAATCAGCCTGTAAGTTAAATGCCTGTTCAGTGGCAGCCAATGAATGTGGTCCAATACCGAATCATCCGCAAGATTAAATATATGACTGAAAACTTCTTTGGTATACTATCAGAACAGCTTGAAATGGTTCATTAAGTTGAAGTAATAACTTCAAACTTCTTTTTGCTTGTATGCAATAGCATACAAGCTCAAGTCTCATATGTAGGAAATAGGAACTAGTCTCTTTCCATTCACTATTTAGGAGAAATGGCCAATAAACTGAGAACGAAATGTTTTTACTAGCTGATATTAAAAACTGCACAATGTGGTTATGTTGTATATAGTAGGCTATTAAACCAATGAACAAGTCTAATCCATGAACATATGAAAATGCGTCTGCTGATTCCTGGATATTCTTGGGAAGTAGATTCTGGAATTCCTGCACTCAAGCAGGTGGGGCTTGGAGGTGCTGATGTTAGGTGATTAAAATTATTGAGTATGTTAAACTCCTATTTCATATCTGCACTCTAACTCCCTTAATTCCATCAGCTCTCTGCTTAAATACCCCCTTAGTGGAGAGGTCATCCTTGATCACACTCTGTGTCTTCCTAGCTCCTGACCCACTGTTGTTCTTCTCTATGTTCTTTCTCCTTATTCTGTTTCGTTTTTTTTTTTATAGAACTTACACCACCTAATGTTATATATATTTATACTGATTTGCTTATTCCATGACAGTAAGGACTTTAGTTATTCTACTTTTGTATGTCTAGCACTTAGAACAGAAGTACATAGCATGTGCTCTATCAATAATCAATCACTATTAATAAATATAAATAAATGTATGAATGAATTATTATTCTTATATAGTACCTGTGCTGAACTATTCATTATGTGACAGTAAAGAACCAGAGGGTCTAAATCCTGCCTGTTTTCATGGAGTTCACCACCTTGTGAGACAAACAAGTGTGGAAGTAACAGACAATGGAGCCAAAGATACTGTTTTCTCAATTAAACCATAACCCCTTCCTTCACTCTCCCCTTTCAAAATCTACCACACTGCCAAAGAAATAGCACCCTTCACATATTCACAGACCCTCAGGCTGTCTTTATGAGTTCTTTTAAACTTCAAAGCTGACTTTGATGTTCACTTTAGTTTCTGGAGAAAGCTAGCACATGGTAAGCTTTGTCCCCACATCTGTTTGGCTGACCTTGCTATTTTGTGCTCTCTCAGGTCAGAGAATACATAAAGAAGAATGAATGCAACAGGACAGTGTAATATTCAACTGACCCTTTCCTCCTCTCCCAGAACCCTCCATTCTGGTTCACCTAAATTGCTTGGGTCTGGACTTAAGATATCACCATGACATGGTCTGGATAATATTTCCGTATAGTTACTCGGAAGGTAGATGCACTTCTCTACCCTAACGCTGTTATTCTTTCCCTATAATATACAACGTGTGCAAGTTATTCCATTTGGAAACAAGAAAACACTAGTCCACCAGAATGACATCACATTGTTGAACGTTAGGATAGAATTTGGGGGATGCATGTGTCAACATAGTACCGTGGCATGGGTGAAGGGACAGAAGGCGAGTATCTGAATCTGGGTTCCACCACTCACCAGCCATGTAACTTTGGGCATCTAACCTTTCCAAGCTTCATTGTCCTCTGAAGAGTTAATACTGAAGCTAATAGTAATATTTCCCTCCTGTGAAGGTTGTGTGGGTTAAATAAGAGAATGTATGTAAAATGCGCATAGTACATGATACATAGATACATAGTCACATTCGAAATTTCAGTCATCTGACATTAGAATGGCAGCTCAGATGTCCCAATATTAGGCTTTTAGAGTAAAGCATTTACTATATTCCAGATGAACTCAAGCAACAGCTTCATTTAGATTTAGATTGCAGTTTTGTTGTTGTTTGTATGCTATATGACAGGATCACATTTCATTATTTTTCCATGTGAATATCCTGTTATCATAGCACCATTTGTTGAATTTTTGTTTATTTGTTTTGATGTTTGTTTTTTGGGAAGTGCATGGACTGGAAATCGAACCCGGGTCTCCCTCATGGCAGGTGAGGATTCTACCACTGAACTACCCTTGCACCCCCTTGTTTGCAGTTTTAAAATGAGAGACTTCTGTTGCTTTTTTTCACTGCTGTATAATGTCAGTATGTGTCTGCATGCTATTCCTTGTATGTGAATATTTGTCTGTTTGTATGTGTGCATATCCATTAATGAATCAGTCAATCAACTGATCAACTGACAGAGATTTATATTCTGACTTCCCCAGTCAAGTAAAAAAAGATTCACAGGCTTTCTGTTTCACCCACTTCATATATCTCCACACATCAAACCTCACCTGATGCCCTCAGGCTTCCTAGAGCTGTAGAAACAGGGACCTTGAATTCCTGTATGTTTATAAGTTATAATTTAAAGAGAACCACTGATTCAAAACCACTATACTTCAATATTTATTGCTACAAAATTTTCTTATCACGTACTGACTTGAAGAGACCAATGTTCCAGAGAAAATAAAATATAATTCCCATTGCTGTACCTCAAATCTATGATGGAGTCTTATTGTTTTGTTTTTATATTTATTTTTTGCATGAATTATTTTATACTAGAAAAGCAAATCATAAAAAAATCAGAGTCACAGCAGTCACAACCTTTGCACTCACTTTTTTCAAGTGGAACCAAAATAGCATTCTGGAGGACAGTGTGCGTTCCATACATTTGGTTCTCTGGCCATCAAAGATTAAGAAGTTCTTAAATCTAACAGAACAAAGTTCTGGAATCCATATTAGATGAATGAATAAGCTAAAGGTTGAGGAGGACATGGAAAAAATAAGTAGGAACTTCCTTTCATGGCTAAGCAAAGTTCATTTATATTATAAAGGCCTAGAACTGGCAATCAGAAAAGATGACTCTCTTAGGAACTCTTTCTGTGATCTTGGGCAAATCATTTAACCTCTGCCTGGTCTTCTCATCCCTTAGAAACAGGACATTCCTTAGAAACAGGACCTGTGACTAGGGATCTGGGAACAAGGAAAAGTAATCAGCACTTCGAAGCTATCAGAATATAAAATCATTCTTGGTACATGTTGCTTTGATTATTTGTATTAGTGGAAAGAAAGCTAAAAATGATGCAGAAGATTTTAATCAATTCTTACAGGTAGTTTTAGTACACAGTGGAGGTAATAAGATTTATTACATAACGGAAGTTAATTTAAATCTTCTCCACTAATTAGTCTAGACTTTATTGTGAAGAAGAGAGGTGGCAATAACTATGTTCTTTTTTATTTTTATTTTATTATTATTATTTTTTGCATGGACAGGCACTGGGAAACGAACCCAGGTCTCCAGCATGGCAGGCGAGAACTCCATGTTCTTGAATAGGAAATCACTGAATTTAGGAACTGAAAAACTTAGATTTAAGTTCTTTGATCCAGACCTGGGGAAAGCCATTTAACCCCTCTGAGTTCCGTTATCTTACAAATGAAACTATCAGTGCCTCCCCTATTGGAGTGTTTGAAAGGATTAAATGAACTAATTCGTGTGGAAACATTTTGTAACATTTGGTAGAGCAGGAAGCCCCCAAAGTCAGGAATCTGGAAGATAATACTTCAAATGTTTACCTCACCTCTACTTAGCCATAAGACTTTGGACTATTATTTATGTGTTCTGAATCTTTTTTTTTAAACCTGTGGAAAGAGGTAAAATATCTGCTTTAAAAGTAGAGTAAGTGAAACATGTCAAAACTTCTGGTATATATTTGGCCTCAGAAAATCCACTCCTCCTAACAATAATAGCAATCACCTATAGCATCATAATGTTCAAGAACCTCGAGAGGCATTTGCTTTTTAACTTCTAAAAATTAAATATTTGAGAACAGGAAAAGAATATTCACATGCGCATAAGATATTAAAAATAATAATGGAAAAGACATTTGTGTACCAGCTGTGGATTTAAGAAGTAGAATAGGTCCCCTGTGGCCCTCTGTCTAATCCTATCTAATTTCCTTCCCCCTAAGGTGACTACAATTCCAATTCTATGTTTCTCATTTTACTACATACACAAATATTCTCAAACAATGTAATTTACTCTTTAATTTTTTTTAGCTTTATATTAATAGATTTTTACTGTATGAGTACTTCTCTGACTTCTTTGGCCCAATATTGTGTTTATGAGATTCATCCATGTGGAAGCTGCAGCTCACTCATTTTATCATAAATGTACCATAGTTTATTTATCCATTCTTCTTCATAAACCAATGAACATTTGGTTTATTTCCATTATTTTAGTAATACAAACAATGGTGTTTGATATATTTCTACTTTCTTGTGGTTTTCTTTGGGTTATACACCAGGAGTGGGGTTGCTGATTTTTGGTATATGTTATCTTCACCTGCTTAAAATTCCTAATTGGTTTTCAAAAGGTTGTGCTGATCTACACTGATTATAACTGAGAAGTTAGAATTTAAGAAATGATTATGATTACTGAATCAATATATAGATACTTCTTTTTACATTCTAGAGTATTAGAATAGCCAGAAGGATATGCCTAAAATTGCTGAAATGTGATCCAGTTGCTTGGTCTTTGATAATGATTGTATAACGGTATAGTCTTTATCTTGTGGGCTTGCAATTATAAAACCCTTGTCATTTATACTCCCTTTATCTGTTTTTTTCAGTTTAAGGTCCTGTGATTACCAACGCATCTGCCTAATGTTAATGAAGGAACTTGAGCAGTTCAGAACTAACCAGCTTAGAACTGACTTGTCTTGTAATGGTTAGCTTACTTCTAGCATAGCTCCACTCTTTAACGTTTGTAAATTGTAGCTGCTTATAGTTGTTATTGATATGGTAACAAGTCCGTTTCCCCTTGTTTCCGCTTATACTTGCCATCTCTCTTAGTTTTTGCTTATTCTTGTTATTAAAATGGTAACCAGTCCATCTCCCCTTGTTTGAATCTATAAAAACCTTGAACTCAGACTCTGGGAAACAGATTTTTGGGCCCATAGACCATTTGATCTTCTGCTTAGCACTTAGCAATACATTCTTTCTTGCTTTAAAACCCTAGTGTCATGGGTTGGCCATTATGTACAATGGACAGAGAATCCACTGTTTTTGTCTGATATCAGGATGTATAAAGGGCCCACATTGGTCCACAGTGGGGATCGTGCCATATTGGTAATGTCAGACTCTTCATTTTTGCTAGTCTTTTGAGTGAGTAATAGTATCTAATTGTGATTTTAAAGTGGATTTCTTGGTTATTCATAAAGTTGAACATCCTTTCATTTGTTTATTGTCCATCCATGATTCAGCAGTTGATATTCTTAGGTCCATCTTTGTACATAAATAGTATGACTCAGTGTGCTAGTTAGTTTTCACCATTTAGAAAGCATTGAGTTTGGTAGAAGTCTTTATAATATGGAGTCTTCTTAAAGTTGCCCAGTAGTCCTTTCATAAAGGAGAAAGATTATTGATATGCATTCCATGAATCCTCCAAGAATGTTTTCTAAATGTTGTAACTCAGCATTTAGCAGTGTCAGAGCCATCATGAAATAAAATGGATATATAATGATCAGTATTAAATAAGCTATCAGTCTATCAAGGCAAGATGCTTGAATACAAACATATATGTGAAATTTTCTGGGGAGAGTGTCCATAGTTTCATCAGAATCCCAAATGTGTTCATTGCTACAAAAAATTTAAGAACAACTGATATTGTGACCAGCAATGTTGCCTCCTGACTGATTTTATGGAATCATAGGATCCAGTGTAAATTTTTACCTATTGTGTCTAGAATAGCAAGAAAATAAAATCAGTTTCTCTTATGCTAAAACCAATATAAATTAATGGAGGTTAGTTTGAATTATCTTAGAACTACTAATTATTTCTCAATAAACCCATGAATGGAAAAGGATTGCATGGTTTGATACAATTTACAGAGACTGTATAGACACTTTCTACCTATTACTGAACAATTCAGTCCAAATTTCATTAAATTGGGCTGAGTGAAGTAGGCTTATGGGGATTAGGTAGGAAGTAGTGCCAGAAAGGTCCAGGGCATCATGTTGCAGTCCAACCAAACGAGGAGGGCATCTGCATGTGGGGCAGCCTAGGGCAGGATGTTGGGATAGAGAAGTCATCTTTGTCAGGCAAAGGGAGGAGCAGCGGCCATAATGAGAGATTGGCTAGATATGGAGGGAGGGTGGTGTAAGTATGTAAGATAAGTAAATATATTAAAGTTAATGGGAGCCAGATTCCTTACTGCCAAAGAAGAGAGTAATAGAAAACTAAAAGGAACCTGCTGTGTTGAACTGAAAATGGAGATATATGTTTGAATTTATAGTTTTCAATATTGAGAGATAGATATATGTGTATACACATTTTTGTAAAGAGCGCTGTCAGGTCCCAGCTCAAGAATTGGTCATTCTGGCCTGGTAGCAAATTGAAATGAAGTACAAGGAGCTGCTGGTAGAGTGGTCATGCTTTAATCATTCCGTTCTGCACTGCAATCTACGTAGCAACATGTTTTTATACCATTGTTACACAAAGGTGGCAACATGCCAAAAGATTACATAATGTGTGCTGAATCATGGTTATATAACAGGTGCTGAATCATTCTCTCCCAGCATTTTAGACCTAGAAGTTCTTCAGGCAGCCATTTTTTGCAGCAGGCTGTTTATATATTCAAATACCCTGGATCCCACACTCTGCCCCTTAAATGGCCTGCATTTTGGGGGATACCTTACCCCACAGGGCAGCACCTTGGGCCCACAGACCATAACAACAATAGAGCAACAAAAGACTACCAAAATCCTGGCTAGACAAGCTAAGAAGGCAGGCAGGCACCACTTTAATCAAATTATTTAAATCAACATCACCAGTAATAGGGTAAATCAAACTTTTATGCCATCTGATAAGCTGTAATGGGAAAAATACAGCATCACTTCTATGATGTTCCTGACAAACAATCTGAACTTAATCATAGGGAGACATCAAATAAACTCAAACTGAGAGACAATCTACAAAATAACTGGCCACCTGTAATTTTTGAAAGTATTAAGATTATGAAAGTCAAGGAAATGCTGAATAATTGTTCCATACTGAAAAAGACTAAAGACAACTAAATCCAACATGTGATCCAGGACTGGATCCTTTTTACATAAAAAATATTATTGGAGCAATTTGCAAAATTTGATTGGGCCTGTGGATTAGATGGTAGTGATAGATAAATGCTAATTCCTATTTTGATGGTTTATTGTGGTTATGAAGGAGAATGTCCTTATATTTGAGGAAATATTAGCATATCTGTGGGTACCAGACATCATGTTGGCAAATAACATCAAGTTATTCAGGAAAAAAGTTATTTGTATTTTTTTTTTTTTTTTAGAAATATTTATTCAGGTCTTTTGTCCACTTTTTAATTAGGTTACTTGTCTTTTTTTTTTTAAACATTTTTTATTAATTAAAAAAATTAACAAAACATTTAGATATCATTCCATTCTACATATACAATCAGTAATTCTTAATATCATCACATAGTTGCATATTCATCATTTCTTAGTACTTTGCATCGATTTAGAAAAAGAAATAAAAAGACAACAGAAAAAGAAATAAAATGATAGAGAAAAAAAGACTATACATACCATACCCCTTCCCTCTCTCTTTCATTTACCACTAGCATTTCAAACTGAATTTATTTTAACATTTGTTCCCCCTATTATTTATTTTTATTCCATATGTTCTACTCTTCTGTTGATACAGTAGCTAAAAGGAGCATCAGACATAAGGTTTTCGCATTCACAGAGTCTCCTTGTGAAAGCTATATCATTGTTCAATCATCATCAAGAAACATGGCTACTGGAACACAGCACTACATTTTCAGGCAATTCCCTCCAGCCTCTCCACTACATCTTGAACAACAAGGTGATATCTACTTAATGCGTAAGAATAACCTCCAGGATAACCTCTGGACTCTGTTTGGAATCTCTCAGCCATTGACACTTTGTCTCATTTTACTCTTCCCCTTTTGGTCGAGAAGTTTCTCTCAATCCCTTGATGTTAATTCTCAGCTCATTCTAGGGTTTTTCTTAGTCCCTTGATGCTGAGTCTCAGCTCATTCCAGGATCTCTGTCCCACGTTGCCAGGAAGGTCCACACCCCTGGGAGTCATGTCCCACACAGAGAGGGGGAAGGTGGTAAGACTGCTTGTCGTGTTGCTGGAGAGAGGGGCCACATCTGAGCAACAAAAGAGGATCTCTTGGGGGTGACTCTTAGGCCTAAATTTTATGTAGACTTGAACTATCCTTTGTGGGGTTAAGTTTCATGTGAACAAACCCCAAGCCTGGGGGCTCAGCCTATAGCTTTGGTTGTCCACACTGCTTGTGAGAATATCAAGAATTCAACTTGGGGAAGTTGAATTTCTCCCCACTCTCACCATTCCCTGAAGGGGGCTTGCAAATACTTTTCCAGTCACTGATCAAATCATTCTGGGATTCATCGGGGGATCACTCTGGACAAACCAACAAAATCTCATGTGCTACCTGAGATTCCAAGTACTTATGACATTCAATCAAACTGTCTACATGAGTTATATTAGGAAATGCTGTAGTCAAAATCTAAATTTTGTAACAAATAAACATTTTTTGCTTTAGTCTTACACATAAGGTGACATTTTAAAGTATTAATTATCATCTATTTTCAGCACCCTGCAATAATGACATTCCTTTGTTCTTCCTTATGCCAAAACATTTAAAAAATTTGTACATTGTACATTTCACTATTATTATACACTCTAGGCATCCTAGATTATGACATCTCAATCTTTAACATCTATCTTTCTTTCTGATTTCATTTATGTCCCCAGCCCTCCTCCCTCTATCATTCTCACATGCAGCTTCATTCAGTGTTTTAACATAATTACATTACAGTTAGGTAGTATTGTGCTGTCCATTTCTGAGTTTCTGTATCCAGTCCTGTTGCACAGTCTGTATCTCTTCAGCTCCAATTACCCACTATCTTACCCTATTTCTATCTCCTGATGATCTCTGTTATCAATGACATATTCCAAGTTTATTCACTAATGTCAGTTCATATCAGTGAGACCATACAGTATTTGTCCTTTAGTTTTTGGCTACTCTCATTCAGCATAATGTTCTCAAGGTCCATCCATGTTGTTACATACTTCATAAGTTTATTCTGTCTTAGAGCTGCATAATATTCCAGCGTATGTATATACCACAGTTTGTTTAGCCACTCGTCTGTTGATGGACATTTTGGCTGTTTCCATCTCCTTGCAATTGTAAATAATGCTGCTATAAACAGTGTGCAACTGTCCATTTGTGTGTTTGCCCTAAAGTCCTCTGAGTAGATACCTAGCAATGGTATTGCTGGGTCATATGGCAATTCTATATTCATCTTTTTGAGGAACCGCCAAACTGCCTTCCACAGTGGTTGCACCATTTGACATAAGTGTACCTCTTTCTCCGCATCCTCTCCAGCACTTGTCATTTTCTGCTTTGTTGATAATGGCCATTCTGGTGGGTGTGAGATGATATCTCATTGTGGTTTTGGTTTGCATTTCTCTAATGGCCAGGGACATTGAGCATCTCTTCATGTGCCTTTTGGCCATTTGTATTTCCTCTTCTGAGAAGTGTCTGTTCAAGTCTTTTTCCCATTTTGTAATTGGACTGGCTGTCGTTTTGTTGTTGAGTTGAACAATCTCTTTATAAATTCTGGATACTAGACCTTTATCTGATATGTCGTTTCCAAATATTGTCTCCCATTGTGTAGGCTGTTTTTTTACTTTCTTGATGAAGTTCTTTGATGCACAAAAGTGTTTAATTTTGAGGAGCTCCCATTTCTTTCTTTCTTTCTTCAGTGCTCTTGTTTTAGGTGTAAGGTCCATAAAACCGCCTCCAATTATAAGATTCATAAGATATCTCCCTACATTTTCCTCTAACTGTTTTATGATCTTAGACCTAATGTTTAGATCTTTGATCCATTTTGAGTTAACTTTTGTATAGGGTGTGAGATATGGGTCCTCTTTCATTCTTTTGCATATGGATATCCAGTTCTCTAGGCACCATTTATTGAAGAGACTGTTCTGTCCCAGGTGAGTTGGCTTGACTGCCTTATCAAAGATCAAATGTCCATAGATGAGAGGGTCTATATCTGAGCACTCTATTTGATTCCATTGGTCAATATATCTATCTTTATGCCAGTACCATGCTGTTTGGACCACTGTGGATTCATATTTGTATTTATTTTAAATATTTCTCTAAGTTCCACATTATTTCAAAAATAGTTATAAAAAACCTGTATACCTAAAGAGGCAACATAGATAAAATCAAAATAACTTACTGTAATTAAACTTGTTCATAATGTTCAATGCCAATGTTCAGAAGAACATAAGTATTTTAATACATAACTCTTAACACAATTAAATCTCTTCAGAGAGTTAATTAAATCTCTCCGGAGAACAGTAGGAGCAAAGAGATGAGACGATTAAAAAGTGACATATATGTACTGTGGTGGTTTGGAGCTGTGTGTACCCCCAGAAAAACATGTTCTTAAACTTAATCCATTCCTGTGGGTGTGAACCCATTATAAGTAGAACATTTTGACGAGGCTACTTCAGTTAAGATGTAGCCCACCTCAGTCAGGATGGGTCTTAACCTATTACTGAAACTCAGTGAGAGAGAAAGCCACAGATGGAGTAGCCAGAAGATGAACATCAATGGAACTAGAAGATAGGGAGGGGCAAGAAGATGTGGCCATGTACCTTGCCAAGTGACAAACTAAGGACCAAGGATCACCAACATTCTGTGGTTGAAGAATGCCACAGTCTTCAGGGAGAAAGCATCGCCTTAATGAGACCTTGATTTGGACTTTCTTTTAGCCTCAAAACCATGAGCAAATAAATTCCCATTGTTTAACCCTACCAATTTCATGGTTTTTGCATGAGAAGAACAGGGAACTAAAGCAATTGTTTAGCATAGATTCAGAAAGAGGAAACTATATTCTTAAATTGGGTGCAAATAACTTCCCATTGTTTAACCCTACCAATTTCATGGTATCTGCATGAGCAGAACAGGGAACTAAAGCAATTGTTTAGCATTAGATTCAGAAAGAGGAAACTATATACTTAGGCTGGATGCAGCGTCAAAATTTGCAATAATTCTGATATGCTTACAATAGTTAAGCTTAATTTTCAGAACAATTTGCTCTTGCTCATATTTGTATAAAATCTCTTTATAAGTGACTATTAAATTATTTCACCATACTGAAATTTTTATTTATCCGATATTAAATAAAATAGGACAGTGAATTGTACTACACAGTATTTACTTTCTAAAATGAGCTTTCCTTCTTAGAACTTAGTCAATCAGTGTAGTCAGAAATAGACTCACAGAAAACACCATATTTTTTAAGTCATCCTTTATTTTCTATTCACTTTTTCAATGTATTTTTCATAGATCACACCATACTGTTATCATTCATACACTATATTAGACACAAATTCTCTTGACAGTTGGCTATTTCCTCTTTTATCCTTAATTACATTCACAATGTTGTGCTAATTTCATCACCATCCATTACCAAAACATTGAAAATAGGAACACTGCACATTTTAAGCCTTACTTTCCTATTCCACATTCCCATTCCATCCTCTGGTAGCCTATATTCAAGATTCTAACCTTATGGATTTGCTTATTCTAATTGTTTTGTATCAGTGAAATGATACAACATTTGACCTTTTCTACATGGCTTATTTCACTCAAAATGATATCTTCAAGGTTCATCCATGTTGTCACATGTATCTTGATTTTGTTCCTTTTTATGACTGAATAATATTCCATTGTATATAAATATCATTTTTTGTTTATTCATCAGTTGATGTACACTTAGGCTGTTTCTATATTTTGTCAATTGTGAACAGTGCTGCTATGAACATTGGTGTGCAAATATCTATCTTTTCAATCCCCTGCTTTCAATTCTTTTGAGTATATACCTAGAAGCAGGATTGCCAGGTCATATAGTCATTCCATGCCTCATTTTTTGATGGACCACCAAGCTGTCCACCACAGTGGCTGCACTATTTTACATCACCACCAACAATGAATATATCCTCTCCACTCTAGTGGGTGTGAAATGACACCTCATTGTGGTTTTGATTTGTATTTCCCTAATGGCTAACAATTGAGCATATTTTCATGTGCTTTTTGGCCATATGTATATCTTTTTGTGACAGATATCTATTCAAGTTCTTGTCCATTTATTAATTGGGTCATTCATAATTTTGTTGTTAAGTCCAAGGATTTCTTTATATGCTCTGGATGTTAAATCTTTATCAGATACGTAGTTTCCAAACATTTTCTCCCATTGTATAGGTTGTCATTTTACTTTCACAATAAAGTCCTTCAATGCACAGAAGTTTTAACTTTTGATGAGGTCCCATTTATTATTATTTTTTTTCTGTTTCTTGTGCTTTGGGGTAAGATCTGAGAAAGCATTGCCTACCACCAAGTCCTGAAGATGCTCCCTTATATTTCCTCTAAGAGTTAATAGTTCTGGCTCTTATATTTAAGTTTTTGATCCATTTTGAGTTAGTTTTTGTATAAGGTAAGGTAGGGGACCTCCTTCATTCTTTTGCAAATAGAGGTCCAGTTTTCTCAACACCAATTGTCAAAGAAGCTATTTTTTTCCTAATTGAGTGTTGTTTGCCCCACTTTGTCAAAAATCAGTTGCTCATAAATCAGTTGGCCAAAAATGAGAGAGTTGATTTCTGAACTCTCAATTCTATACCATTGGTTTATATATTTATGCCAATACCATAATGTTTTGATGACTGTGGCTTTAAATAAGTTTTGAGATCAGGACTTGTGAATCCTCCAACTTCATTCTTCATTTTAAAACTAGTTTTGGCTATTCGTGGCTCCGTACCCTTACATACAAATCTGATGACTGGCATTTCCATTTGTGCAAAGAATCTTGTTGGGGGTTTTATTGGGATTGAGTTGAATCTGTAAACTACTTTGGATATAGTTGACATCTTAACAATACTCAGTCTTTCAATCTGTGAACATGAAATATACTTCCATTTTTCTAGGTCTTCTTTGATTTCTTTTGGCAATGTTTTTAGTTTTCTGTTTTCAAGTCCTTTATATCCTTGGTCATATTTATTTCTAGATATTTTATTATTTTAGTTCCTATTGCCAATGGGATTTTTATTTTATTTCTTCTTAAAATGTTCATTACTTATGTATGGAAACACTATTGTTTTTTGATCTTGTTCCATAACACTTTGTTGAATTCATTTATTAGCTCTATGAACTTTTTTGTGGATTTTTCAGGATTTTCTGTTTATAGGATCATGCCATCTACAAAAAAGGAATGTTCTAATTCTTCCTTTTCAATTTACATTCCTTTTATTTATTTTGTTTCCTAATTGCTCTGGTAAGGACTTATAGTGCAATGTTGAATAACTGTGGTGACAATGAGATCCTTGTCTAGTTCTTGATCTTAGAGGGAAAACTTTCAGTCTTTCACCATTGAGGATGACGTCAGCTATGGCTTTTTTATGTATGTCCCTTATCATCTGTGGGAAGTTTCCTTTTATTCCTAGTTTTCTAAGTGTTTTTATCGATACGGGGTTCTGAAACATTAGGGACTCCGAAATTAATAGGCAAAGCCTATTAATATCTTGAAGCTTGCTCTTAGGAAACTTATTTCTGCAGCAGAGAAGCTGAGACTTCCTGTAATTATGCCTAAGAGTTACTTCCAGAAAACCTCTTTTGTTGCTCAGGTGTGGCCCTTCTCTCTCTAAGCGCAATTCTACAAGTAAAATCATTACCCTCCCTTGGGACATGACATCCAGGGGTGAAAGTCTCTCTGGCAACATAGGACAGGACTCCCAGGGATGAGCCTGGCTCTGGCACTGTGGGATTGACAATGCCTTCCTGACCAAAAGGGCAAAAAGAAATGTAGCACAATAAGGTATTAATGGATAAGAGAGTTCAAATAGGGTCAAGAGACTATTTTGGAGGCTACTCTCATGCAAGTTGTAGCTAGATATTGTTAATTGCCATGGTTTGCCAAACCCCAACCAACATCATTCCTGTTAACCCTAAAGTACACCTAGATCTCTATCTGAGATTCTACAAAATTTCCCGTTCTTAGTTTACTTTCCAGAAACCTATAATGTCAAGATGGTTCTCTAGACCACATAAGTCCTGACCCCCAGAGGGGACAGCATTTCCAAGAACATCAACTAATTCCATCCCCCTATCCCATATTGTCATCACCCCTTTTCAGCATGAAATAGTTAGAATGGGCATAGCCCAAATATCCTTAAAGATCAGGAGAGGAATCAAAGGAGAAGGAGGAGTTTACAACAGATAGGATTTAACAAATGAATGACTGCTGAATCACTATATTGATATTTCTTTCAGTCTCCAGTGTCTTGGAGCAGCTAGAAGGAGAAACCTGAAATTGTGGAACTGTAATGCATACCAAACTTTGAAATCTGTTTTATAACTATTTTTTAAGGTGTACTTTGAAATTTATTGCTTTTTTGTATATATGTTATATTTCACAATTTAAAAATATTTAAAAAGAGGGTTCTGGATTTTGTCAAATGCCTTTCCTGTATCAATTAATATAATCATGTATTTTTTTCCTTCATTCTACTCCTATGTTTATTACATTAATTGATTTTAAGCACATTAACATATAATATATGGTAGTGTTAAATACATTCACTTATCAAAGATTTTCCATCATGCCAAAAAGAAACTCTGTACCAATTAAGCATTAACTCACCATTCAGCATCTTCTCTCTTGCCTCTGGTAACTCATACTAATTCCTGGCTCTGTGAATTTGCTTATTCTAATTATTTCGTATGAGTGAGATAATACAATATTTCACTCAATATACTGTCTTGAAGGTTCATTCATGTTGTTGCGTGTGTCAGAAGTTCATTACTCTTGTCCAGCTGTATTATATTCCATCTTATGCATATACCTGTATTAGTTTGCAAACTGCTGGAATGTGATATACCAGAAATGGAATGGCTTTTTTAAAGGGAATTTAATAAGTTACAAATTTACAGTTTTAAGCCTATAAAAATGGCCAAACTAAGACACCAACAAGAGGTTACCTTCACTCAAGAAAAGCCGATGGGTCAAGAGCACCTCTGTCAGCTATGTAGTCATGTAGCTGGCATCTGCTGGTCCCTTGCTCCTGGGCTCCATTGCTATCAGCTTCTGTTCCTATAGGGGTTCCTCACTTTGTTTCTCCAGGGCTGGCTTTCATCTTTTGGCTTCCTATGACTCTCTCCAGGTTCAGGCTAGCTTAACATCTAGCAACATCTTCTGGGCTCCAAGCATCTCCAAACATCCGTGTCTCTGTTCTCTGAAGCAATTGTTCTCCAAGCACCTACAATTGCCCTTTTTGTCAGCTTTGAGGCTTCTGTTGTTTCTGTCATTTCCAAAGTTTCTTCAAATGCTCCCTCTATTAAAGAATTCCAGTAAACTAATCAAGACCCACCTGCAATAGGTGGAATCACATCTCCATCTAATCAAAAGATCACATCCACAATTGGGTGTGTCACATCTCTATGGGATAATCTAATCAAAAGTTTCCAACCTACAGTGTTGAATCAGGATTAAAAGAGAGGGCTGCTCCATGAGATAGGATCAGGATTAAAATATGGCTTTTCTGAGGTACATAATATTTTCAAACTAGCACAATACCACATTTTGTTTATCTGTTTATCTGTTGAAGAACACTAGTGTTGCCTCCATTTTTGGCAACTGTGAATATTGCTACTATAAACATTGGTGGGCAAATATCGGTTTGTTTCCCTCTTTTCAACTTTGGAGGGTATATACCTAGAAGTGGGATTACAGGTTCATATGGTAATTCTTCACTTACCTTTCTGATGAATAGTCAAACTGTTTCCACAGTGGTTGCACCGTTTTACATTCCCACCAACAATGAATGCATGTTTCTGTTTCTCCATGTCTTCTCCAACACTTTTTATTTTCCATTTTTTAACAGTCGCCATTCTAGAAGGTGAAAAATGATATCTAATGTGCTCTTGATTTGCATTTCCTCAATGACTGGTTATGTTGAGCAACTTTTCAATGTGTTTATAGGTCATTCAAATATTTTACCCAATTTTTAATTGGGTGTTTGTATTTTTGTTGTTGAAATGCAAGATTTCTTTATATATTCTGAATCTCAAAACCTTATTGGGCATGTGGTTTTCAAATATTTTTTCTCATTTGTAGGTTGTCTCTTTACTTCCATGATGAAGTCCTTTAATGCCAAAAATTTTTTGTTTGGATGAAGTATTATTTATCTATTTTCCTTTTGTTGGTCAAGCTTTGGTGTATAGTCTGAGAAACCACTACCTCACACAGGTTCTGAAGATGCTTCCCTATAGGAAGATGCTTCCTAGACTTTTTATAGTTTTTTTTCCTTATATACAGCTTTGGTTCTTATATTTGATTCTTAATCCATTGTGAGTTAAATTTTTTTTGTTTATGGTGAGGTAGGGGTCCATCTTTATTCTTCTACATATAGATATCCAATTTTCCCAACACCATTTGTTGACAAGACTGTTCTTCCCATTGAGCAGACATGGCACCCTTGTCAAAATCAATAGGCCATAGGTGTGAAAGTTTGTTTCTGAAGTCTTAATTCAAATCCATTGGTCTATACATCTGTCCTTGTGTAGTACCATGCTGTTTTGATTACTGTAGCTTTGTAATAAGTTTTAAAATCAGCAATCGTGAATCCTTCTTTTTCTAGATGTTTTTCATCTAATCAGGAACCCCTACCCTTCCACATAAATTTGATGATTAGCTTTTCTATTTTTGCAAAGAAAACTGCTAGAATTTTTATTGGGATTTCATTGAATCTGTAAGTTGATTTGGGTAGAATCACATCTTAAAAATATTTACTCTTTCAGTGAATAAACATCAAATGCCCTCCCGTTTATTTAGGTCTTCTTTCATGTTGTTAGCAGTATTTTTGAAAAATGTATTTTTATTGAGATATCTTCAGCATATACAATCGATCTAAAGTATACAATCAATGGCTCACAATATCATCACAGAGCGTGTATTCATCACCATGATCATTTTTTGAACATTTGCATCACACCAGAAAAAAAAGAAAAGAAAAAGGAGAAACCCATGCATTCCATGCCCCTTACCCATCTCTCTCATTGACTGCTAGTATTGCATCTACCCAATTTCTTTTACTCTTTATCCTCCCCACCCTTATTATTTATTTATTTTCATCCTTATTCTTTTACTCATCTGTCCATACCTTGGATAAAGGAAGTGCCAGCCACAAGGTTTTCACAGTCACATGGTCACATTGTAAAAACTATACAGTTATATAATTGTGTTCAAGAATCAAGACTACTGGAATACAGTTTCAGGTACTTCCCTCTTGCCACTCCAATACATAACAAACTAAAAAGGGGTATCTACAGAATGCATAAGAATTGCCTCCAGGATAACCTCTTGACTCTGTTTGAAATCTCTCAGCCACTGAAGCTTTATTTTGTTTCATTTCTCTCTTCCCCCTTTGGTCAAGAAGGCTTTCTCAATCCTATGATGCTGGGTCCCACCTCATTCCCAGGAATCATGCCCCACATTGTCAAGGAGATGACTCCCTGGGAGTCATTTCCCACGCAGTGGGGAGGGCAGTGAGTCAACCTGCCAAATTGGCATAGAGAAGCCACATCTGAGCAACAAAAGAGGTTCTCTGGGGGTCTTAGGCATAATTATAAATAGGCTTAGCTTCTCCTTTGTAGGAATGTTTCATAATGATGAGCCCCATGTTCAAGGGTTCAGCCTTTAGAATTGATTGTCCCTATTGCTTGCACAAATATCAGCAATTTCCTGGATAGGGAAGTTGAATATTTCCTCCTTTCTCCTCAGTCCCTGAAGGGGACTTTGCGAATGCTGTTTTATTCTGTGCCCAAATTATGCTGGGATATATTGGGACATCACAGTAACCTGTATAAACCAACAAGATCTCACACCCTATTCAAGATCCCATGTAATATGATATTCAAATAAACCAGCAATGTTTTTTAGTTTTCCATGTAGAAGTCATTTTCATCCTTGATTAAATTTATTTCTAGATATTTAGTTTTTTTAGTTTCTATTACAAACATTATTTGTGGTGGTTTGGAGTTATTATGTACCCCAGAAAAAGCCATCATCTTTTTTTTTTTTCTTTTGGGTACATGGTCCAGAAATTGAACCTTGGACTCCTACATGGAAAGCGAGCATTCTACCACTGAACCATCCATGCACCCAAGCCCATCATCTTTTAATCCATTCCTGTGGGTGCAGACTTGTTGTGGGTGGGACCTTTTGGTTAGGTTATTTCAATTGAGATGAGACCCAGCCAATTCAGGTCTTAATCCTTTCACTGGAGTCCTTTCTGAGAGGATAAAAGATAGAAAAAGCCCAGAGAGAGTTTAGAGAGAGAAAAAGCCCCTGGAGTAGCTGAGAGAGGAAGCCACTGATGCCAGAAGCTGAAAGCAGTGAAACCCAGGAGAGAAGAACCAGCAGACACCAGCCAGGGGCCCCCCCATGTGACAGAGGTGTCCCAGATGCCTGCAGCCTTTCTTCAGAAAAGATATCATCCTGTTGATGCTTTAATTTGTACATTTTCATGGACATAGAACTATAAATTTGTAAGCTGATAAATCCCCATTGTAAAAGCCACCCTATTTCTGCTAGATTCCATTCCAGTAGCTTTAGCAAATGGAAAAAAGTATTTTTTTTTTCTTTAAATTTATTCTTCAAAATGTTAATTCCTTGTGTATGGAAGCACTGTTGATTTCTGGGTGTGGATCTTATACTCTGGCACTTTGATGAATTCATTTATTAGCTCTATGAGCTTTTTTTTTTTCAAGATTTTCTATATGTAGGGTCATGCCATCTACAATGAAGAAATTTTTTCTTTCTTCCTTTTCAGTTTGGTTTCTTTATTTATTTTTCTTGCCTAATTGCTCTGGTTAGAACTGCCAATGCAATGTTGAGTAACAGTGGTGATAGTGGATACCTTTGTCTCGTTCCTTTCAGTCTTTCACAATTAAGTATGAAGTTAGCTGCAGGCTTTTCATATATGCCATTTATCATACTGAGGAAGTTTCCTTGTATTCCTAGTTTTCTAGGTATCTTTATCAAGAAGGGGAACTGAAATTTTGTCAAATGACTTTCCTGTGTCAGTTGAGATGATCATGGCTTTTTGTTTTTCTTTCATTCTATTAATGTGGTATATTATGTTAATTGACTTTCTTTTGTTGGCCCACTCTTACATACCTGGGATAAATCCCACTTGAACATGGTGTATAATTCATTCCCTGTGCTGTTACTTTCAGTTTGCTAATAGTTTTTCCTGAGGATTTTTTCAATTATTTTCATAAGAGATATGGGTCTATAAATGTTTTTTCTTTGGTGTCTTTATTTGGCTTTGGTTTTTCTGGTGATCACCTTTCTATATATTCTATCCATTATTGAAAGTGGTGTATTGAAGTCTCTTACTATTATATAGAACTATTTCTTCCTTTAAATAAATCAATATTTGCTTCATATATTTTGGTGCCTGCCATTTGGAATACATATATATATATATATATGCATATGTATATGTATATTTGTAATAGTTACATCTCTTGTTGATTTCTCCCCTTCATCAGTATTTGGTGACCTTCTTTGCCCTTCATAATAGTTTTTTATTTAAAGTCTGTTTTGCCTGATATTAGTATAGGTACCTAAACTTTTCTTTGGTTACTAATTGCCTAGTATATGGTTTTCTGTCCTTTCAATTTCATCCTTTTTGTGTGTTTTGAATTTAAGGTGAATCTTTTGTTAAATGTATATAGTTGGGTCATGCTTTTTTTGCATTCTGCCAATACATACCTTTTCACTGGCTGGTTTAATCCATTTACATTTAAAGTAACCACTGATAATGTAATATTTCATCTAGAATATTTTTACTTTGTCTTTGGTGTCTTATCCATTTCTTTGTCCCTTGATTCTTCTGTTAATGCCTACTTTAATATTTATTTGACTTTTTTGTAATGTACCATTTTGTGTCTCTTCTGACTTCCTTCAGTATATATATTTTTTCAGATTTTTTTTTCTGTTTTCATGGGGCTTAAATTTAACATCCTAGTTAAGTAATAATCACATTTGATTTTATATCAACTTAACTTCAATAGCATACCCGTACACTGTTCCTTTACCCCTTTTAATGTACTTCCTAGAAATTATCTTTATATTTTATATGTCCCAAACCATAGATTTATAATTACTTTTTGTATTTGTATTTTATAATCTGTAAGAAGTAAAGTAGAGTTACATGCCACAATACAATACAATAGTACTGGAATTTATAATTATTCATATGGTTACCTTTACTGGAGGTTCTTATTTTTTTATTCTACTTTGCTCCTCTGTTCCTTTTAGGCTGCTACCCATTGGACTGGCACCAACATCCAAGCATTGTAGTATACACATGGGAGTTACTCTGCTCCTTCTGGAACAGAACCAGAGATCCACATGGGATCTCCATATGGTGCTAGAGAGGTTTGGAGACTGTGCCAGTTAGGGTGCTCCTAGCTTCTCTTGCCATTTCTTAAAGCTGTATTTTCTTTTTTTTTTAATGTTTTGTTTTTATTGTGAAAAATAACATATATACGAACAAGCAACAAATTTCCATGTACATTCTAACAAGTAGTTACAGAACAGATTTTAAAGTTTGGTATGGGTTACAGTTCCATGATTTTTCATTTTTTCTTCTAGCTGCTCCAAGACACTGGACACCAAAAGAAATATCAATATAATGATTCAGCAGTCACATTCGTTTGCTAAATCCTATTTCCCTATTATACTCTTCTTACTCTTTTTTTTCTTTTTTTGTGAGAGATAACATATAAGCTGTATTTTCTTGATTCAGCACTGACCCAGTTTCTGTAACATACTAATTTAGAGTTTTGAGGAAGATGGCTCTGCCAGTTTTTGCTAGTTGCTCAAAGAATATATGGGGAAACAGCACCCTGGAACATCTTCACCATCTTCATCATACAGAAGTTAGGAATTATTCTTAATATTGTTGTTATATTTATTTTTATCTATCCACTTCGCCTAATAAGAAAATGTACTTGTCCTCCCACTGTTCTCTTTCCCTTCCTTTATGTAGTCTTTGAGTAGAAATGATCCCCAGATTCTCTCTAAATGTTTCCAAATTTCAAAGATGATGGAAAGATCAAAATGGTAGTACCAACAATATCAGTATTTCATAATAATAATTTCATTGAGTCATTATAATAACCCTATGAGGTTAAGAATATTTCTTCTATAGATGGGGGAAAGCAAATGTACAATATTCAGTAGTTTCATAACCATTAAGTGTATGTTACACAAGAATCAAAGCCTTTTCTCTTATCAAATTAAATACGTTTGCCTCTAACCACATGCTCATTTGTTCTGAAACCTCTTCCATAGTAGTGGCAAATGAAGCCTGTCTCTCAGTGGGAATTAAAGAAATATTTATTGGGTTTAACTGAGGAGCAATACAGTTAGGTATTAACAATCTAAGTTACCTATCATAACATGAATGAGTTTATCATAAATTGAGATAAATTAGATAAGAAAAGATTTTAAAAATTGAGTATCTTTAGTGTCTTAAATGATGGAAAGATAAGGTCATTGGATTGAAACAAAGCACTAAAAGTTAAGGAATAGAAACAAACCTCCTGCTTAGCAATTTACATAGGGCCAGATTTATCTACAACCTTTCTCCATGGTGCATCTAACTTGGTTCAGCATCTGGTCAAAGTATTTAAAAAAATAACTATGTACAATTATTTTCTACAAACATGTCCTTGAATTTATTCTCAATAAAGAGTGAGAGAGAGAAAATAGCTAATTACCTTCCTCTTTATATGCTTGAGAAACATGTGTGAACAAACCCTCTTTTCTATGCTAAACAAGAGCAGTTGCTTTCCCATCTGATCCATTTTCCAAAAACTGAATATGTTTATCATTCTCCTTTGGGACTGCTTCCAACCTTCCTTTTCTTGGATGTGAATTCCAGACTGTCTCTACTTATTCTATCGGGAGTCTCATTCAATTCAAATATAAGACTTGGAGAGATAGCTCAGTTTTATTCTTATAAACATCTTATTACCATGTAAGTCAGTATATATAGTTTGTGATTTATCTTCAGATAATTTTATTAAGCATCTGTGAGCGCAATTTTGACATGTTGGGGCATATATAACAAGCTAAACAGTTAAAAGCTTTCCTAAGTAGAGTGAGCCTAAGTTCTCACCTGCCATGCCAAAGACCTGGGTTCGAGTCCCAGTGCCTACCAGGCAAAACAAAAAAAAAGCTTTCCTAAGTAAAAATATATCATGTATTTATTATTTAAAGACATAGAAACAATAAGGAAAAGTTATAAATGGTATAAGAGACAAAAATGTTATAGAGTAGCAAAATCCAAATCAATAAATTATTAATAGTATACATGATATATAATTAGATGTTTTTCTTTTCCCTGTAACAAATAATTCCCAAAGTACTTTACGTAAGGATTTTTTATATCATCTTTTATTGTGAAGAGAACATTTGTGTGTGTGTGTTTGTGTGTGCATGTGTGTATTTGGGAGTGTTGTTTTTCCCAGGCACATACAGAAGACAGTGTGTATCAAACCACTGCAAGACAATAAGAAAATTAGAACAATTTTCATGAATTTGGTTTATAATAGGCTTTTTCTATTTCCTTCTTAATTTATTTCAAATGTAAAACACTTTGTCAGTGTATAAGAAAAATTTAAACTGAAGTAATTATAATAATAAATTATAATTACAATTTCTAAATTGTAGAATAGCATCTTTTAAATTGAAATTTCTTTCTTTTGATGGTGTAGCTTGGGAAGTAAAATATATTTTATCTATTATTCCAAGAAATACTTTGTTTATATTTTCACAAAGGCTAAGGTCTTTTACCCAAGGCCACCCAACATTTAGATCTCCTTAAGAAAGGGAATCTGTGTTGCTGTAAATGACAACTTTTGGGATGAACGTGCTTCAGTTTTTGAAGATGAAGGCACAGAAAGATTCTTTGTCTACAGGAAAAATATTACACATGCATAAGAAAAATCAGGCCTGTGCATTTGTCAAATTGAAACCTAGAGTAAAGATCCTAGACAGTTAATTTTGGATTAATGAAACCTATTTTTGCAAATAATAAGTAACATAATGAGCATAATAAGGGCTTAGAAAATAATTCCTCTTTTTTTTCAAACTAGCACAAGTGATCCATGAACCTCCTCTACCAAAACAAGTATATTTAATCCTCGTGTTTGTTTGTAAAGCATTTGCTTAAAAGATTAAAAAAAATTATTCCTGAGTAATTGTTCATTAGACCAGATTTATTGTGAAGAGAACATTTGTGTGTGTGTGTGTGTGTGTGTGTGTGTGTGTGTATTTGGGAGTGTTGTTTTTTCCAGGCACATACAGAAGACAGATTGTTGATAGTAAATGTTTAGTCAGGGATAAGAATACTTTTGTTTTAGTTACAGATTCTTTCTACCAGACAGATGATATTTTCTCCTTCTAATCAGTGCCCCAGAAGTTTTTGTGCATTATGGGAGTGCTGCTAAATATGATAGATCAGCTGCATCTTTTAATTTAGTCCCAGTGGGAGAATAAGCTATTCTTTTACTAAGTGACAGAAGGGGACTTTTATGTTATCTTGCTCAGCTGTGTGACGCCTTTTAGAGATGGTGCTATCATATTGAACATTCTTGAATCATTTACCAGAGGCAAACGGCTTTCTCCATTTTCCACAAAGCATTGCTTTTAAATTGGAATGCTCTTTGGAAATGGGCCTATACAAGTGCATTTTAGGTCACTGTTTGGCATTGTACTTTAAAAATATGATGGTTCTAAAGTAATTATTATATGAAGAAAGTTCTTACTTGACCAGCTCTGTTCCTTACCCTTCCTTGCAGACAAGAGAAGACTCCGACATTTCCAGGAGATTCTTTGGACTTGCATGTTGCAAAATTAACGGAATGAGGAAAGGATAGAAAGGCCGAAAGCAAAGAAGATGAATTTTTTTTACAGAAAAACAAACATCACAGAAGAGAACTACAATGTCCAAGGAGTGTAGACTAGGCATATCCTTTGTTGAGGATGATTACCTTTAGGAAGAGAAAAATCTGGAAGAGGGAATGGTCTGGAAGCATAAGTAATTCTCCTGGTATAGGAAAGTGTGAGGCTTCCAGGGGCTTGGCAAAATTATAAAATAGGGCAGGAGAAATGATTTTAATAACTTTGTGGTTTGTGTATTGTATCCTCTTTATGAATGTTGAAATTAGCATGCAAAGATTGGACATCTTGTCTGGATGAGACATCTTTCAATAGAATACTGCTCCGGGACTAAGCCATATGTCTGTGGCTTCCTTGGGATTATATCTATATGATAATTACATGCATTTTAAGGAAGCTGAAAAACCCTATTCTTTAGGCACATTTTGGTTCTTTTGGTGAAAATTTCCAATGATGAGAAGTTTCTGTAAACATGAGTATCTTTGAACTGATAGACTTATTTATCTACAAGGCCATTGTAAACATCATGAAATATTCTCTATTTCACCCAAGTGATATATCTGCTGGCAACTCTGTATCATAAAATAAGATTTGTGATACTGTTAGAAACACAGGATGGTGAGTGAGGATGACAGAGCACAAGATCTTAAGAACCTGAAAGTAAACTGGAAAAATTAAAATCAAGATTCCAGAGATTTATTTGCCAACATAATTCTAGAGAAATTTTGTTAGGATATATAGAAACAAGTAAATTTACAAGTGAGTCCATTAAATGACTTAAGTTTTCCTTTTGTTCAAAATATTCCTATTGGGGGAAACTCAAGTTGCCAACTGCTGAATGCTCTGTTGAATCTCTGAAACATTTCTGGGACTTTGACTTTATAACAAAAAGCTTAAAAAGAAAATCTAGTTTCAGGAAGATAGTGGTATAGGATAGGTTGAGTTCACCCCTGCTTGAAGGAACAGCTAGAGAAGGACAGAAAAACCACTGGGGTAACAATTCCAGGCTGTAAGTGACCTGGGAGGGTCTCCCACATCACATAGGGAAGCCCTGATTGCAAATGCTGAAGATGTGAGGTGCAGAGAACTGTAGCCCATCCAGCTAGCACAAACAGCCTAACTCATCTGTTTCCAAATGGAGCCCAGAGCCCTCAGAAGTGCACGGACAGAGAGACAGGGACAAGGAAGTAAACCAAGATGCATTCCTTGAATGCACTACACCCACGTGCACCACCCCTACCCCATGACCACACCACAGGCACCTGAACCCCCTCACGTCCCCACCCCACCATGCTCCAAGCACACCCGCCCGGCGCAAACCTGCCCCAAACTCCCTGAGCTCTGTGCACACATACATCAGAGTCCAGCCCCTCCAGACCCATACATGCACATGTGCCCACTTGCTCCATGCCCCTCCAGCCCTGGGCAAGCACTAAACTGTGCATCCAGGCCACATCCACCCCAGCTTATGCAGGCTTAACCATGCACACTGCCCCTGAGCTCTGCGCATGCGCACACCAGGACCCTGCCCCCCAGACCACACACATGCACAGCCACATCCTCCTTGCAGGCACCCACACATCTGTGTATCGATCTCTTGATCCCTGCACCTGACCCCTCCCTGCCCCACACACCTGCACCCTTGCCCAGCCCCCTGGCACAAGTGCCCTGCTCCCATGCCTGGCAAGTGCTCACATGCACTTCTGTGTGAAATGATCCCTGTCCTGCACATGCATGCATCCCTGCCCCATCCCTCTGCACCTACATAACAGCGCAGGGGTCAGTGAGCCCAAGCCGTCTCAAAAAATTGCAGGGCAAAGTCCATTAGATTTCAAAGTCTGAGAGTCATTTATCTTCAGGGCTTTAGAAAGCAGCAGTCCCACCCTTTCCAAAGCCCTGTGCAGCAGCCTGCCTCTCTCCTCATACAACCTTGGGGGACACTGGGAAGACCACCCTTTCCTGGCTCCACCCTCTCCAAGCATTGCAGCCGCATGCGGGCTCTCTGCCATTTCCAGGGCACACACTCAACCCCTCCATGTGATGGCAGCGAGGCTCTCCAGTCCCCAAGGAATGTGTTCTACCATCTCCAAGGCCTGAGTCAGCATAGCTCTTCCACTGCAATGAGGTGGAAGGCCCATCCTCTGCCTTCGGGGAAAACTCACCCTCTCCATGTGCTTGGGGTGGGTCCACTCTCCTGGCCTGAGGTTTCTTGACTTCAGATTTTAGCTTCCATAGTTCTGCCTCTGAAGATATTTTTCCTCCAATATGTCCCTTCTCTATCCCACTTAGTCCAGACTGGCAGTGGTTCTGTTTATACAGAGCACACAACACTGTTGTTGGCTTTCTATGCAGTAGCCTCAGATCATGCCCATCAGGCAAAATGAGTTTCCACAAATCCTTCCTGGATAACTCCATCTTCAATCTAGGCTTTTTCTGAAATGGCTGACTGGTTCCATATTTGGTTATGTGTGGCACTATTCTCTGGGGTCTCCCTTCCCAGAAGCCTGAATTTTCCAGGACATTAATTTCTGGTTTCTTTGTACCCTAGAATTCAGTTCTCAGCTTCTCTCTTTTCTGTTACAATTCGCTATAAACTGCAAAGAGAATCCAGGCTGCACTTTCCACATTTAATTAGAAAATCTCTTCTGCTAAATATCCAAATTCATGGCTTTTATAATCTGCCTTCCAGCCAAAGCCACTAGTCAATTTTGCCAGATTGTCTGCTATTTTAAAACAAAGATCACCTCCCTTCCAGTTTGTAATAACATGTGCCTCATTTCTGTCTAGAACCTCGTCAGAAGTATCTTAGAGTCCACATTTCTACCAACAGTCTCTTCAAAACATTCTAGGCCTTCTCTATCAAGCTCCTCAGAACTCCTCCAAAATCTTCCCCTTATTCATTTAAAAAGCCGTTCCTACGTGTTTGATATTTGCAAACTGCAGCAGCACCCCAGTTCTCTGTTACAAAGATCTGTTCTAGTTTACAAACTGATACACCAGAAACAGAACAGCTTTTAAAAAGGGGAATTTATTAAGTTGCAAGTTTATAGTACTAAGGCTGTGAAAATTTCCAAATTAAAGCAAGGCTATAGAAATGTCCAATCTAAGGCATCCATAGAAAGGTACCTTGGTTCAAGAAGGCACACTGACTCAAGAAGAAATAGAAGATCTCAACAAACCAATAAAAATTAAAGAGATTCAATCAGGCATCAAAAATCTTCCTACAGAAGGTGCATGGGTAGTTCAGTGGTAGAATGCTTGCCTTCCATGTGGGAGACCCAGGTTCAATTCCTGGACCATGCACCAAAACAAAACAAAATCTTCTTACAAAGAAAAGCCCAAAGCCAGATAGCTTCACAGAGGAATTTTATTAAACATTCCAAAAAGCACTAACAAGAATCCTTCTCAAACTTTTCCAAAAAAATTGAGGGAAAAGGAACACTACTTAACTCATTTTATGAAGCTAACATCATTTTAATACCCAAACCAGGTAAAGATGCTATAAGGAAGAAAAACTATAGATCAATCTTCCTAATGAACATAGATGTTAAAAATTCTCAACAAAATACCAGCAAATCAAATCCAATAACACATTAAAAGAACTATACATCACAACCAAGTGGGGTTTCTACCAGGAATGCAAGGATGGGTCAACACAAGAAAATCAATTAATGTAATATAGCACATAAACAAATTGAAAGGGAAAAATCACATGATCATCTCGATTGATGCTAAAAAAGCATTTGACAAAATTCAACATCCTTTTCTGATAAAAACACTTCAAAAGGTAGGAATCAAAGATAACTTCCTCAATATGATAAAGGGCGTATATGACAAACCCATTGAGCATGGAGACAGACTGAAAGCTTTCTCCCTGAGATTGGGAATGAGACAAGGATGCCCTCTGCACCACTATTATTTAACATTCTACTAGGAGTTCTAGCTAGAGCAAACAGGCAGAAAAAAGAAATAAAAGGCATCCAAATTGTAAAGAAAGAAATAAAACTTTCATTATTTGCAGATGACATGAAGCTGTAATTGGAAAATCCTGAGAAATCTACAACAAAGTAACGTGAGCTAATAAACAAATTCAGTAATGTGACTGGATATAAAATTAATGTGCAAAAATCAGTAACATTTCTATACACAAGCAATGACCTAACTGAGAAGTCAGTTATGGAAAAAATTACTTTCAAAATAGCAATTAAATGAATCAAGTATCTAAGAATGAATGTATCTAGGGATGTAAAGGACCTATACACAGGAAACTACATACATCGCTCAAAGAAATCGAAGATCTAAGTAGGTGGAAAGTCATTCCCTGCTCATGCATAGAAAGATTAAATGTAGTTAAGATGTGAATTCTACCAAAATTGATCTACAGATTCATTGCAGTACCAATCAAAATTCTAACAACCTACTTTGAAGACTTGGAAAAGCTAGTTATCAAATTCATTTGGAAGGGAAAGAGACCCTGAATAGCTAAAAGCATCCTAAAAAGAAGAACTAAATGTGGGGATTAGCACTTCCCAATTTTAAAACTTATTCTAAAACTGCAGTGGTCAAAACAGCATGGTACTGGCACAAAGATAGAGTATTGACCAATGGAATTGAATTGAGAATGCAGAAATAGACCACCAAATCTATGGTAAATTGATCTTTGACAAAGCTCTCCTATCCACTGAACCGGGACAAAATAGTCTTTTCAATGAATGGGGATTGGAGAACTGGATATCAATAGCCAAAAGAATGAAAAAGGACCCTTACCTTATATCCTATACTAAAATTAACTGAAAGTGCATCAAGCACCTAAGTATAAAAATGCATACCATAAAGCTCCTAGAAGAAAATGTAAGGAAACATCTTCAAGACCTAGTAATAGAAGGTAGTTTTCTAAACTTTATGCCCAAAGCATAAGCAACAAAAGAAAAAATAGATAAATGGGAATTCCTCAAAATCAAATGCTTTTATGCCTCAAAAGACTTTGTCAAAAAAGTGAAAAGGCAGCCAATTCAACAAGAAAAAATATTTGGAAATCACACATAGAATAAAGTATTGATATCCTGTGTAAATAAGGAAATCATACAACTCAACAACAAAAGAACAAACAACTCAAATGGCTGAAAGATATGAATAGGCATTTTTCAGAAAAGCAAACACAGATGGCTAAAAAGCACATGAAGAGATGTCCATTTTCATAGGGAAATTTAAGAATGGCTGCTATTAAACAAACAGGAAGCTACAAATGTTGGAGAGGATGTGGAGAAATTGGGACACTTATGCACTGCCGGTGGGAATGTATAATGATATAGCCACTATGGAAGACAGACTGGTGGTTTCGCAGAAAACTATTGAGTTGCCCTGTAACCCAACAATATCACTACTTGGTATAGACCCAGAACTGCTGAAAGCAGTGACACAGACAGTTGTACACCGGTGTTCATAGCAGTATTATTCACAATCACCAAGAGACGGAAACAATGCAAATGGCCATCAACAGATGAGTGGATTAACAAAATCAGGTATGTACACATGATGGAATATTATTCAGCAGTAAGATGAAATGATGTCCTAAAGCATGTGTCAAGATGGATGAACCTTGAAGATATAATGCTGAGTGAGATAAGTCAGACACATACCTCATACTGTATGATTCCACTTTTATAACCATGGTAAAGGTAAAATCAGAGGTTTAAAATACAGAATATAGGGGACCTAGAGATATGGGGAAGCTAGAGAGGGTGAGCAGTTAGCTAATGAGGTTGGACTTAAATGTAAAGGAATAGATAGAATTGAAGGCAGCTCACTAGTGGATCTATAAGTAATATTATCATATTGAAGATGAACATGATTAAAAGGGGTTGTATAGACCATGTGTCCCACTGATTAACACTATAAATATAAATAAGATCTTACATGAACTACTGCAAAGGTATGATTCTTGTACAAAGAGTGTATAATTTGGGGGTATAGGGGGAAAACTCTAATGCTGTGTCTAACATTGGCACCCAAATCAATAGTCCAAGTCCTTGATCTTGAGGCTTGCTCTTGTGAAGCTTATGGATGTAGCAGAGAAATTTAGCCACCTATAAGTATGCCCAAGAGTCACTTCCGGGGGACCTCTTTTGTTGCTCAGATGTGGCCTTACTGTCTCTAAGCCCAACTCTGCAAGTGAAATCATTGCCATCCCTTCTACTAGGACATGAGATCCAGGGATGAAAGTCTTCCTGGAGACATGGAATATGGACTCCCAGAGATGAGCCTGCCATGACAGCATGGGACCAACAATGCCATCCTGACCAAAAGGGGGAAAATAAGTGTAACAGATAAGGTATCAGTGACTGAGAGAGTTCAAATAGAGTCAAGAGGCTACACTGGAGTTCACTCTCAAGCCTCAGTTAGACATGGCTAGCTATCATAGCTTGCCAAACCTCAACCAAAACCATTCCTGCCAATCCTAAAGAATACTTAGAGCATTATATAGGATTCTACAAAGGTTCCATGCACTAGGGTGACTTTCCAGAAATCTACAACCTACAGATGGGTCCCTGGACCAGGTAAATCCTGAAATGCAGAGGGACCAGCCTCTCCAGAACATCAATTAGTTCCATTCCTCATCCCATATTATTGACAGCCCCTCGCAATGTGAAAAAGTTAGAATGGGCATAACCCAAATGCCCGTAAACAGTAGGAGAAAGATCAAAGGCAATGATGGAGTTATACAGAGAAGATAGGATTTAACAAATGAGTATGATTGCTGAATCATTATATTGATATTTCTTTTAAGCTCCAGTATCTTAGAGCAGCTAGAAATAAAAACCTAAAATTGTGGAATTGTAACCCATACCAACTCTGAAATCTGTTCTACAACTAATTTTTGTGATGTACTTTGAAATTTATTGCCTTTTTGTATCTATGTTATTTTTCACAAAAAAGTTGGTTGTGATGATAAATGCACTGCTATATGATGAGATTGTGAACAATTGATTATACATTTTGGATGATTACATGGTATGTGAACATATAATGTGTATCAGCAAAAATTAAAAAATAAAATTTAAAAAAGGAAAATCTAAGAATCTATCAAGAATGATTTTAAATACATGATGGCCAATGGATGGAGATGGCTGAAGGATGCACTGACTGAGAAGTATAATAGCAAACTGTGGTATAAACATATAATTCTATATTGTGATGCTAAAGAATGGAAAGAAGTCATGAGGCACACAGTGATGTGAATGAACCTGGAGGACATTATGTGATTCAAATTAATCCAGAAGCAAAACTGCAAATATTGTGTTGTCACATTTAGAAAATACTTAAAAGAAAATTAACCCCTAGATTGTAAGCTCTTTCAGCAGTCACATTTAGTCCAGAGATTTAATTGTTATTTCTAGATTTTAGGAGGCTGAGTTATATATGTATGATCTGGTATTTTGCTGAAACTTTGAGTATATGTGTGACACCTAAGACTCAGAGTAGGAGTTCTGCAGCTCCAAAAGGCAGCATTGTCACATATAACAACTGTTATAGAAATTGAAAGAGATCAAGTTTCAATTAGAAATAAGAATGAAGTCGATCAGGTCAGGACTAAGATAAATCAGAATATAGGAGTAAGGAGGATATTGTCTGTATTTTATAACTTTACCTATTCTGTGAGACCAAAGGGAGAGAGGTTTATTTTGTCTAAAACTTAAATTTTCTGTAGCACATAATCTAATTCAATCTGTCTGTGTAGCTTATTAAACAATCCAAATACTGGAGACCTAAAATGGTAATGAGGGCTTGTAATTCTGTAGAGCTTATTGTAAGGCCCAGATATATCCCAGAGTATGTTGAGCAGATAATCAGATAGTATTTGAAAAGTCCCTTGAGGGATGGGAGCAAATGTATGGAACTATTATACTTTATAACCAGGGAAACCCTAGACACTGTCTCAAATATTAGGAACTCCCAAGTCAATAGACCTAGCCCTTGATCCTGAAGCTTGCTCTTGTGAAGCTTGATCATGTAGCTGAGAATCTAACCCTACCTATAGTTATGCCTACGAGTTACTTCCAGAAACCTAGAGCATTATATAAGATTCTCCAAAGGTTCTAGGCACTATGATTACTTTCCCAAAGCCTGCAATCTGCAGATAGGTCCTTGGGACAGATAAATCCTGAAATTCAGAGGTGCCAGCCTCTCCAGAACATCAACTGCTTCCATCCCCCATCCCATTTTATTGACAGTCCCTTCCAATGTGGAAAAGTTAGAATAGGCATATCCCAAATACCCCTAAGATTGGGAAAAAAAACAAAGGAGAAAAAGAAGTTATAACAGAGAAGATGGGATTTAACAAAATGAGTCTGACTACTGAATCATTCTATTGATATTACTTTTAGTATCCAGTGTCTTGGAACGGATAGAAGGAAAACCCTAAAATTATGGAACTCTAACCCATACCACCCTCTGAAATCTGTTCTATAATTAATTATTGCGGTGTGCTTTGAAATTTATTGCTTTTTTGTATATGTGTTATGTTTCACAAAAATAATCATTGCGAATCAACTTTTTCAGGAAAATAACTTACTGTACATATGACACATTACAAAGGTATTTTGACTTCTAAACTTCCCAGTTCAATTTTTACAAACATTTTACCTGAAAGAAAAGAAAAAAAAAATGAATTAAATTTCTAAACACACATCTCTGAATCTATCTGATGTGTTCAATTTTCTAACTTTTAAGGTCTTTTTTCTAGCCAGTGGCTAGCACAGGGTGCTACAAATGGGGTCCAAAAGAAAGGCTGTAGGTAGTTATAAATAGATTGGTATACATCTTCAGCAAGGCTGTGGAATCATGTTGAGGTGACACTAATTGCAGAGTAAGGTCATGGGGACTCTGGGAAGGATGAGAGAAGCCTGCAGAGCTTAGCCTTTTGAACTCCCCTAGGTGACACGTCCTCATCTCCCTGCTGATCTGCTGATTTTATTATAATCTATTCACCCCACTTTTGTATACAAGTAGGCTAGATAGTCATTCACATAGACAATATAGAGCAGCATGATTTCAGAGGAGGCATACCTTATTCTCTAGCTGTAACAGACACTTCATAGATTCTTTAGTACAATTTAAAACTATAAGCTATGCATTTGCTCTAGTTAGGATAAGTAATTCAAGCTGCTCTTATAAACAAATCCCAGAAGCTGGCCTGACACAATAGAAGTTTACCCAAAGTCCAATGTGGATGTTCCCACTCAGCAGGGGGCTTTCTGCATCGTCATTCAAAGACTTGCAATTTGTGACTCTGCCATCCCTGGGGGCTTGGCATTCTCTACTAGATTCTCTGTATTCACCCAGCAAGCAGGGAAGAGAAAGAATGGAGTGTCACTGGGAAGATTTTTTGGGCCAGATCTGAAGGTCGCATATATAGCTCCTGTCCTTACCTTCTCTGCCATAGCTTGGCTGCATGGCTACACCTAACTGCAAAACAGACTGGAAAATACAGTCTAGCTTTCTGTCCAGAAGGAAAGGAAAATGAAGTTGGTGAAAAGCGAGCTAATCTCCGGCATAGTTTTATTATTGCCTTTCCTGATGGGAAAACTGAGACTTAAAGAGGTTAAGCAGTACACCAAAGTGGGCCAGCTAATACTAAAATCTTAACCCAAGAATCTGGCTCCAGAACAGCATTTTAAACCATGCTGCAAGACTGCCTCCCAGATAATTAATTCATGGGACTTCCCATCAATTTAAATGTGAAAAATAAGGCAGAGGAAGAAAGGATGACCCCTCCTAGCCTACCGAATGCTGCGAACACAGAATTAATGTTCACTCACTCAATGGAACTGCAGTTGCATTTAGGATGATTGTGTGACCCTCTGATTTCAGTGGCTCTCTTCTGAAACATCTTTGGGGAAGAAGAGATATGTGTTCCAGTCTCAGTGACGATTCTAAGTTGAGTCAACCTGCACTTTCTCTCCTGAGAAACTTGTTTCCAAAAGCTTGCATCTTGCAGCTTTGGAGGCAAATGGTTAGAATTAGGGATATGGGCTGGGATCATGAAGTCAAACTGATAGACAGGGAGCATGGTGGAGGTTAAGAGGTAAGCTCTGGAATCAGGTCCTTCATTAGAATCAAACCTGCCTCTGTCTCTCACTGGCTGTATGATTTAAGTTATTTAATCTCTCTGTGCTATAACTTACTCATTTGTAATATGTCGATAATGATAATACCTACCTCATAGGGCTGTTATAAAAATTAAATGAGCTGCGACATGGAAAGCCCTTAGAATAGTATTGGACACATCATAGGCAATCAAAAGAGGTTAGTTTGTTGCTGTTATCATTAGTTTATTATTATTATTATTATTATTATTATTATTATTATTATTAGCACCTGATCAAGCTAAGTTTTTGCTGATACATAAAGAAAACTCTCATCTCAGTAAATGACACCTTCATTGCTCAGTAGCTTATGTTGCTGGACTCTAGCCTCCCTCACCCCCTATCTCCCACCCATAATTAAGTCCTGTCAACTCTACCTCCAATATATTTATTATATTTATTCCTCTCCATCTTCCCAATTCCACACCCTTCCATAACTACAGCAGGTATCATTTCTTGCCTGAGCAACTGCAGAAGCCTTCTAAAGGGTTCCCAGCAATCCAATCTCCACACAGAAGCCAGAATGATCTTTTAAAAATACAAACCAGACCACATGATGAGGGTTCTTTAAGCCCTCTCATGGCTTCCTTCCTCATTTAAATAAAATCCAAAATCTTTCCTTGACCTCTGCCTTAGTAGGGAGTAGATAATCCCTAAATAAGTTGGATGACCATAGGTTCTGTTTTTTCCAGGACAATTTTGCCAAATGCTACTGTCCTGAGATTACTAGGGAAACTTTTTTTCCTGTAGTCTGCTTCCCTGGGTCTCCCACAGCATTCTGTACAAACCTGTATTTTTCACTCACTACATTATGTAGAATTTAACTATCATCGGTCTCTTTTTTCATCTAAATGATAAAGTCCCTTAACATTACCAGGTCTAATTCATCATTTACATACATAACATGGTTCATAACATAAGCTTGATTAGTGTTAGTTGAGTCTGTCTGATTTGCCTTAATTTATTTCTCTGAGAGTAAAGTAGAGAGCTGTGCTGGTTGTTCTGCAAATTGTCTTCCAGCTCTAGGAGTTCTATTGGTCAGGCGAGGACTGTACATTGCTCTTGTTTTAGATTTTGGCCCTGCTACAAAAAGATGATTCTTTGTTCTTTGTATACACTAGCGTCTGGTTGTATTCCAGTTTTTAACGAAATGGATATGCCCTTTCAATGTCGTGTTCTTATTTGTTCCCCTATCTCTTTGCTGCATTGCTGGTTAATTATATATTTGATATGCAAATAAAGATGCACCAGCACATACATAAGGCCTGTTCCAGCATCCACGGGACCATTAGAAGCCTATCTGAGCATCTTGACTAGAACTAGTCCCTTTGAGGCCATTCATCTGCGCTGGCCATCCTTTATAAGCTGGGGCTCTTTTCTCTTCTCCTTTACTTTCTTTGTATCACTGATGTTCGTGCAACCGTTTTTCAGTTCTCTTTGCTTGGACATCATTTTTCTAGACATCTGGTATGCAGCCAATCATAAAAGAAAAACAAAGCTAAAGGTATCAACCACAACATCTTCTTACCAGTTACCCCCAGGGAATTCAGACCTATTTATACAGCTGCTGAATTTAAAGACATCATGATTTGTATCATTCGTGTCATTCTAAAATCAATTGTCTGTATATTGGGGGCCCTAAGTAAGTTCTACGATTTTCTTAACAATTATTTTATTACTGCAAACAAACAAGAGAAACTGAACCACCATTTTCTTTGCAACATCAATCCTTAGTTAATATTGATTAGCTAAGTAAAAGCCGCTTGGTTCCACAAGCCCCTTGTGCTGATCTGATCTTTGTTCTTTCTCTCAAATTCATTCATTTAACAAACACATATTGAATGCTCTATGTGGCTAGGAGTCAGACTCAAAAGCCTCATTTTTTGGACATTGAGTCTTTTTGTTGAATATATCTTTCAGTATGTGCACTGTTACCTTTTAATACATTCTGTGCCTTTTGGGACTACTTTTGGCCCCCACTTCTTTCTTTAAATGTGAGACCCAAACAATATTTTTCTATAGCCAGTACAAAGTATATAGAAGATGGTCTTAGTGATGTTCCTTTTTGGAAAAATAAGATTATTTCATTCCCTGGCATATGGAAGGTGATTAATAAGGACATTTTGAATAACAAGGCACAGATGGCATAGGTAGTTCAGTGGCAGAATTCTTGCCTGCCATGCAGGAGCCTTGTGTTTGATTCCTGACCCATGCACCCCCCCAAAAAAGAAAATTGTTGTGAACAAAATTCCCTGTAATATACATACCACATATCTGCTTCTCTGTGTGTCTGTACAGATTACATATACACATATGGAGGGAGACACATTTAAAAACTGAATGGAGGAGGTTCAAGGGTATTTCAGTGGTAGAATTCTTGCTTGCCATGTGGAAGACCTGGACTCAATTTCTGGCCCAGGTGCTGCCCCAACATAGACATGATCACAGTGTTAAATTTGTGCTGATTCTCATATGACTTACAATGAAGAGGAACATTTCAATCAGCAGACATTCATTGAATATTCTTCAGTATCCCTATTCTAGGTAATGTGATGAAATGAAAAATGTTCTTCTTGTCATGTGTAAAGAAAGTAAATAAGCCACCATATAAATTGAAAAATATCAGATAAAAAGTACTTTTTGAAGACCTAAAAAGATTGATGTGATAGAGTATCTGCTAGCCACTTCAGTATGGGAGATTAGGGAAGCCTCTTTGTGGAGGTGATACTAAAACTGAGATCTGAATGAAAAGGAGATAGCTAAATAACAGTGCAGAGGCCCCAAGTATGATAAGATAGGAAGAGGTAAGTGCACCTAGAGTGAGTGAACTTGCCTCTCACCTCCCACTTCTTTTCCTTGACCTCCCATGCAACCATTGATCTCAGACAATTCTCTAATTCCCAAAGGTAGATACATCTCAGTGGTGATTTGGAGATCTATGTACCCCCAAATAAACATGTTCTTAAATTTAACCCATTCCTGTGAATATGAATCCACTGTAAGTAGGATTTGTTGATGAAGTTACTTTAGTTATGGCCCACCTCAATTCACAGTGTTCTTAATCCTATTACTACAGTCCTTTATAAGCAGAATGAAATTCAGACAGAGAGAGAAAGTCACAGAGAGAGCAGCCAGAAGCTGTGGATCAATAGAATCTGGAAGAGAAGGGGGCAGTCAGGAGACGCGCTACCACCTGCCTTGCCATGTGACAAGCCAAGGAGCAGTGGTCATCAGCAGTCAGCTCCAGAATGCCACGGTCTTTGGAGGGAAAGCATCACTTTGATTATATCTTGATTTGCACTTTTTCCTAACCTCAAAACCGTGAGCTATTAAATTCCCATTGTTTAAGCCAATGCATTGCATGGTATTTGTTTGAGCAGGCAAGGAATCTAAAATACTCTTCAAGGTCAAATGTCCCAGCATCCCTTCTATCCAACAATAAATTATGATTAGAGAAATCTGCACTAAGGTGTGAAGGAATCCCTGCTTAATTCACTTTCATTGAATGGAACTTGTTAAAGGAAACAAATTTCTTAATCCATCACACTCAGTAGTTTTGTTTTGTATTGCTTTGTTTTTTGCATGGGCAGGCTCCAGAAATCAAACCTGGGTCTCCAGTGTGGTAGGTGAGAATTCTACCACTGAGCCACCATTGCACCACCCACACTCAGTAGTTTTTGTATCTGACATTATTCAAATACTCAACACATATTTATCAAATACATCTCTCATTACACCCAAGTTCTATCGGTAGAGGGAGAACAAATGATTGTTCTTATAGGTGTAAATGACTATTGTGAATTGTGATTCCTTGTTCCTTGCCATGTTCTTCATAATTATACTGAAAACTACACATGGGCAGATGTATTCATTTTGTTTAGCTCCCTATCTCTAGTGTCTCACAGTGCCCAGCAGATTGCAAGCATTTCATCAATGCCTTCAGAATTGAAATTATTGAACCAAGTCATACAAAGATAAAGTGTAAATATGAAAGATAAAACATAATTTCCAGATTCCAGCAAGTCTTAATGTCTGTCATTTCCACCTGCACATTAAGATCAACAAGGAAGCTTTAAAATATATCTATTCCACATCAACTGAGTCAGAATATAAAGGCCAAGCCTTGGTACCAATATTTAAATAAAAATTTCCTCATGTAGTTCCTCAGCCTGGACTGAGGAACACAGATCTTATAAACTATAGAGGTTATTGAAATTTATTGGTATCTTGGGGCAATGTGAAGAGCAGCTATCAGAATTTGCAGGGAGTATGAGAAGTTAGAATTCTCCAGGCAGAAGAAGTTCACAATGGTCATGACGTTTTAAGCTAATGATTATGTTTCACAGCAGCTGCCCAAACTGGAAGTCTTGTCAACTGAAAGCCTCATCAATGATATATCTGAGTTTATCCCTGAGGAAGTTGTATAGGAACAAATTCATATACTAATTGAAATTTGAATTAGATTCAAATCTGATCTTCCATGATTGTACAAACTATTGTTCTCTTAAGCAGGAAATTAAATTTCTATGTTTTTGGCCATCACTTGTGTATGTTACTTTTCTAAGTAATTGAAAATATATTAATTTTTCCAACATGTGTTAAAGGTAAGAGGTATAATTTTCCAAATCATCTTTTTTAAAAAGAGGCATATAAAATCTGCCCTCAAGTTTCCTCTTTTGATTCCTAAATATTAGCGTTTGTATTTCTGCAAAGATGCCTGTTAATGACTTCTACCACCTGAAGTTCTCTAAGAACTTCTAAAGAACTATTATTCAGATAAATATTCATAAAGTGTTGTTCCAGCCCATGAATTTCATTTTAAAAGACCACAGTGTCTGAAAGTGTTTTCAACATAGAGTCATGATTGAAAGCATGATCTCTGGATCAAATCCTGACTTGACCATTTAGTCCAATCAATAAACAAGTATTTATTAAGTACTTACTAGTGACAGGAGCTGTTTTAGATTGTTGGGATACATCAATGAACAAAATAGACAAATATCCTTGCCCTTCTGGAACTTGCATTCTATTGAAGGAGACTGACAATAAAAAATATACAATAAGCAATTTATTACTAAATTGTGTAACATGTTAAGAGATGAAAAGTGCTATCTAGTTTTTACAATAGGGTGATCAGGAATGCCAGGTGGGTCTGGGGTGGATTACAGTATTAAATGAAGTGGTTGAAATTGATTTCATGAAGTAGTTGATATTTGAGGAATTGCTTGAAGGAGGTGAGTTAGTCTTGTGGATATCCATAAAAAGAATGTTTTAGGCCTAGGGAACAGCAAATGCAAAGGCCTGAGAGTAGGAGTTTTTCTTTTCTGTGTTTGAGAACAGCAAGGAGACCAGCAAAGCCGGAGCAAGGAAAACAAGTAAGGGAGAATTAGGAGATGAGATCAGAGAGGTTAGGAGAGAGAGGTAGGTTACAGGGTCTCTTGGGCCATTGTAGGGACTTGGGCTTTTCTTGTGAGGGAGAGTAGGAGCCATTGAAGAATTCTGAGCAGAGGAATGGCCTGGTCTGACTTATGTTTCAAAGCCTTACTCTGATTACTTTGTTTAAAATTGCTTTATAGAGGGCATGTGTTCAAGTAGGGAGACCTGGTAGGAGGTTGGTAGCTCAGCCAAGGAGGAGCAGTGGAAGTGGTGAAAAATGTTCAAGATCTGGATATATTTTGAAGATAGTTCAAATGAGAGTTCCTGATTCACTGAATGTGAGGTAAAGAAAGAAGTCAACGATTTTGGCTGGAACTACAAGAAGGATGACTTTTCCGTCAACTGATATGGGAAAGACTGTTAGTGGAGTTGTTTTGTAAGTGGGAAGGATATCTTTTATTTGTCCCTCTAGAGCCACTCTCTAACCTCCACTCTGTTCTGTGCCCCAGGAAGCTGACCTCTGTTGAATACATCAATTGGATCTCTTGCCCTTTGGCTTTCTTTCCGAGTATGTTCAGCCATTGGGGAATAGTGGTAAGAGATTCAAGGGAAGAAGCAGTTGCTTTAAGCTGGCTGCATACCCCTCCCGAGGGTCACAGATACTATCAATTGTCCTTCTTCACACAGTTTTCTCTCTCTGTTCCAGATACTTCTTTCTCCCTGCACTGCTTAAGGTGGGTAGAACAATGACTTCCATTATCAGCACAGAGGGCTTGCACTGTGCCTTGTGGTTGCCCTGCACCCTGTAAATATCCTTTATTAAATTGGCCTCAATTACCCAATGTAAGTGTGCCATCTGTTTCTTTTCAGAACTATGATTGATAATGGGAAGGAGATCAGAAGTACAGTTTTGGACATATTAACTTTGAGATATCAAAGGGGAGATGAGAGTAGGGAGTTGGATATCTGAGCCTGGAGTTCAGGAGGAATGTAGCCTAGAGATATGAATTTGGGAGTCATTAGCAGAAAGAAAGTATTTAGAACCAGGAGAGTGGATGAGATCACCAAGGGAGTAAGGAAGATAGAGATGAAAAGATGATCAAGTCTAGGGGCATGCTAAATTTAAAAAGCTGGATAGATGAGAAAGAACCAGCAAAGGAGGTTGTGGAAAAACAGTTAAGGATGATAGGAAGAAAACAAAGTGCATGTGTCCTAGAAGCCAATTGAGTCAAGTATCTAAGGAGGTAGGAATAATTCATTCTGTGAAATCCTGTTGAAAGTCCAGGTACAAACAGGACTAAGAATTGACCATTTAATTTCACAATGTGGACATCACTGTTGACCTTAGTTAGCAAGGGCATTTTCAGTGGGGAAGTGTAACAAAAGCCTGTTTGGAGTGTAGTGAGTTTTTAAAAGAATGAGAAGGACATCTGAAGAGAGCAAAAATAGATAACTCTTGAGTTTTACAGCAAAGGGAATATTATGAGGACAGTGGCTGGGGAGGGAAGAGGAATTTTGCTTTTGTGTTTATGTTATTAATTAAAATCTGATAAATAACAACATGCTTGTTTTCTGAAATGAGTATTAGTCAACAGAAAAGAAAAAAATGATGATGCCAGTAAGAAATGGGAGAAATTAGGGTCTAATGTACAAACAGAGGGGTTATCTGAGATAGGAGCACAAAACACTGATAGTTCATAGTAAAGACAGAATGTATAGATTCAGAATTTCTCTTCTGATGTATTATTGTTTCCCAGTAGGAAACTAAATGATAAGCTGAGAGTGAGCGTGGGGAGGAGTGTTAGACATTGATGAGAAGTTGTAAATGCCCCCCAAGAGTGAAAGTGTTATGACCTAGAGAAATGTAGTATGAGTTCTGGTAGCATCAAGGAATCATCTAAAGTTCACTATCACGAATTTAAAGTAAGACCATGTATGGCTGGTGAGGTGCAAGTTATGAAATAAGCAGAGGGTTGACTTAATGAACTGTTAGTATTAAGCAAGTATGACAAAACTGTGCAGCTTTGGACAAGTTATCTAGCCTCTTTGAACTTCAGTTTCCTCATTTGTAAAATGGGGGTAATAATATCTTAAAGCTTGTTATAGGCACTAAATGAGATAATGAAAATAAATGCTTATAATAAAGGCTAGTTTATAGTAAGTGCACAATAAACTTCTGCTAGAATTGTTATTGAAACATCTATTTGGCCTTTAAAATTTTCCAAGGAGGAAATATTTTTTTAGCAATATTTGTGATTAGCAAATATTTCTATTGGCTAATTGTGGCCCAGTTCAACTGTCTTAGGACACTTCTTAGCAATGTTACCTCTGACTTGCAGCATTTCACTTCTACTGAGCATAAACCTACAATAAATAACCAGCTTGAAGCATTTGTACATACTTCAATTGCCTTTATAGATCAACGGTTGAAAAGCCTGTTCCCTTCAGTTTGTTAGAGAGATTTCTGACACAATCTCTTTTTTTGCTGAATTTTTGGCAATCGCCTTAAGGCAGGTAGGAATTGAATTGCTTAGATTAGTATAACTTTGAAGTTATTCTTCTGTTTTAAACCCTAGTACTCTAAAAATGGAAATTTCATATGAGCATAAATAGTTTCGGTGCCTTGCTTGACCTCTCAAACATTATTTCTTTTATTCTGGACATTGATTGTACCTGATTAAGCAGGTCTATATCACATTACTTTGGCTGTATTTACTGCTATCGCATTTGCTTCAAAGATTTTGCTTCGAAGAAATCTAGATATCCATTGGCACATTCCTAAAGAAAATTGCCATTTTCAGAAGTAAATTCTTATGGGTCAAGGTAGAGTCATACAAAGTAACTTGAAAATAAGCATTCAGCCCCTTTCAGTTATTCGTGCTATGACAAAATGTAACTCAGTCAAACAAACATAGTGTTGATACCACATTTTATATCATAATAATTACGATGGAATATTTAATTCACCAAGCATCATTTATTAAAGGCTCATTTTAAGCTAAGTAAGGTATTAGATTTCACACATAGTTAAAAGCACATGACAGAGACAAATACATCTCTTCCTAGCCTTGTAGGTTGAGGAAGTTGTATGGCACCTGGCAAATTTTTAACACCCTTTTAAATATTATGGCAAATCATTGGGTTTCTTTGCCCATGAAAACATTTCTAGAACTGATGCCAGAGATAAAATACTTCTGTGGACATAGTCTGGGAATGGTATTGGCTTTCTTTCCCTACAACCATCTGTAGAAACTTAGATAAAATGGTAAATCATTTTTCCATATAGGAATTCTTTAAACCAAAATAGAATAAAGGGAATATTTTCAATTTATAATTCTCGCTTTCCAAAGCTTTTCATACATACATAAACGTGTGGAAATTGATCTGGGAAACCTTGTTTTAATTTTCCAATTATTCTGAAAACAATGCATTTCCTCATCAAAATCCATGTCATTTGTTTCATTGATATTTACTTAAACCTCAAAATTATCTTAATTTAATACACATATATTGTATAGAAAGTGTTGCGTGACTAACAAAAAGTAAAAATGATGTCAGTAAAATTCAAAGCAGGGGTGCACAGGTGGTTCAGTGATAGAATGCTCACCTTCCATGTGGGAGACCCAGGTTCGATTCCTGGACCATGCACTGCCTACCTCCCCCCACCCAGAAAAAAGAAAAAAATGTGAAGCAGCCAAGCCATTGGTCTCTTTTAAGACTTTAGCTTTTGGACTCTTATTGTGCAAGCATATATATAGCAATAATGATGTTTAGTAATTTGTTAGAATGAAATATAACCTGTTGACTATTGAAAAGATAAGCACACAAGGTTTAGAAATGTTTCAGCAAATAGGTCATGAATGAATATCCTATCTGTACTCAGAAGATTTCATTATTGACTGCTGAGGGTGTCCCAATCTGAGGTACTCTTTAAAGATCACAGATGGATCTATACATACTCTTACCTGTTCTTTATTTTGACTAATGTCATGAATTTGTGAGACAACTAAGTGGGGATTGTACCTAGTTGTAGAACAAAGAAACCAAAATAGACTGTTTCCAACATATATAATCAAAGAATTAGAAATATTAATTTCAGGTCCTGTTACAAATAAATTGTTACATAGAGTTTTGCATGTGTATTTTGATGGCCTTCATTTTGTATTTATTTTTTATTTTTAATTGAAAGTTTTGTTGAAATAATTGTAAATACACATGCATTTTTAAGAAATAATACATAGAGTTAAAACACTGAATGAAGCTGCATCTGAGCTATAGGTTTTTTGTTTGTTTGTTTGTTTGTTTGTTTTTTTACTATTATTATTACTTTTACTTTTTTTCTCTATATTAACATTCTATATCTTTTTCTGTTGTGTTGCTAGTTCTTCTAAACCGATGCAAATGTACTAAGAAACGATGATCATGCATCTATGTGATGATGTTAAGAATTACTGATTGCATATGTAGAATGGTATGATTTCTAAATGTTGGGTTAATTTCTTTTTTTCCGTTAATTAATAAAAAAAAAAAAGAAAGAAATAATACATAGAGATCCCTTTACACTTGGGCAGCCTTCCTCAATGGTAAAATTTTGCAAAACTATAATATAATATCATAGCCAAGCTATTGAAATTGATACAATACACGTATCTTAATCAGAGTTCTCATTGTGCTTCTACTCATTTATGTGTCTATGTGTGTGCATGTATATTAAGCTTTATATAGTTGTGCCACCAGCATAAGTGTGTATTGTCTACCACCATAGCCAATATCCTCGAGTTCCAATAGCACAGAGATCCCCCATGCTGACTTGTTATAATCTCATCCATCTCCTTTCTGCACTTCCACCCCTGCCAACTGTCCCATATTCCTGGCAACCACTAATCTGTGTTTTTAATTCTACAATTTTGGCATTTCAAATAATATTATATAAGTGAATCACCAGTATGTAACCCTCTGGGATTGGCTTTCTTCGCTCAGCATAATTCCCTGGAGATTCATTGACATTGTTGTATATAACAATAATTTGTTCCCTTTTATTGCTGAGTAGTATGCCATGGTATGTATGTGCCACAGTTTATTTAACCATTCACTGTTGAAGGACATCTGGACTGATTCCAGTTTGGGAATTATAAATAAAGCTTCCATGCTCATTTGGGTACACGTTTTTGTGTGAACATAAGTCTTCATTTCCTTGAGATAAATATCAGGAATTCAAAGGGTCATATGGTAGTTGCAATTTTAGTTTTTAAAGAAACTATCATGCTGTTTTCCACCGTGACTGTTATTTTACATTCCCACCTGCGATGTATTAGTGATTCAGGCTTTCTACAGCCTTGTTAGCATTTGATGTGTCGATTTTTTTATCTAGTTATTCTGATAGGTGTGTAATAATATCTCACTGTGGCTTAAATTTGCATTTCTTTAATGGCTAAATTAAAATTTCTTTCTATCCTCTTAATAGTGTCTTTTTTAAAGCAAAAGTTTTTAATGTTAATGGGAGATCTAATTCATCAGTTTTCCTTTTGTGAATCGTGTTTTTGGTGTCAAGTCTAAGAAGACTTTGCCTAGCCCTAGATATCAAACATTTTCTCCTATGTTTTTTCTAAAAGATTTATTTTGCCTTTTAAATTTATGTCTCTGATACATTTTCAGTTAATTTTAACATTTTATTCATCTTGGGGTTGGCATCAGCTGATTGTCTTTTTTCATTCAATTTGTGATTTTATTGGCTCTTGCTGTGGCAGGTGATTTTTTTTATGTATCCTGAATATTTTTGCTAGTATATTATGAGACTCTGAATCTTATTAGAGCATTTATTTTAGCAGGAAGTCACTCTTTCGGTTTAGTACGTGTATTTTGATCTACTATTGTGTGCTGTGGTTCCAATGACAGTTTTATTTACAGGAGCTTTGTGATGATGTTTTGGTCTACTTAGTTTATCTGACATACCTGGGGCTCTTCACTGCTCCCCCCCTGCTGCATTTGTATGAAGGACTGGAAGAGGTTTCCTCAGGATGGGCCACTGGGTGTCTCTCACATCATGATGGGTGTGGTCACACAACCTAACCATGACTCCTTATTCCCCCATTATCTCTGGACAGGAAAAGAGTTTTAGGCCTGTGAGGGCAACGAGCCTTGCGGATTTGGCTGCTTGCTGTAACTGGTCCGTCTTGCTGGTTTCACCCCCCACTGCTCCCCAGTGTCTCTGGGTTTACATACAGTTGAAGAGTATTCATTTCTCCCTTTTCTACATGCAAAACATGTAACATTAATAAGTCTGATGGTAATTGAATAAATAAAAATATGGAAAACACCTTAATATTTTCATTTAAAATATTTTAAAGTCACAAAAAATATATAAAAAGAAACAATAAACACTCACATACCACCATCTGTATATACCTACAGTTGAGTTGCCAGATAAAATATAGGGGTCCAGGTAAATTTAAATTTTAAATAAATAATGAACACCTTTCAAATATAAGTTTTCATGCAATATCTACAACATATTTATACTAAAAAATTATTTGTTATCTGTCTGAAATTTGAATTTAGCCAGGCATTCTGTATTTTTACTTGATAAATCTGACAGCCCTAATCTATTAACATCTGGCCTCATTTTTTCCAGCCTTTTCTCTCCATACACACAGTTTTCTTTTGCCAAAGCATCTGGGGAGCATTTCAAAAATAAAATCCCAATTAGATTTTGTAAGTATATATAAAGTGACATTGTCTGCTTTGGCCTTTTTACTAGAATTTGAAACTACATTTTCCATTTGTTATTATATAACACAAATTCCCTACCGTTGCCTGAATGCTAAGTTAGTTCTAAGTACACATCCATAATGTAATTAGAAAAACATTTCAACTCTCATGTCAAAAAAAAGATACTGTTGCCAATGAAACAATAACCAAGTGTCCCCTGAGCACTAGAATTCTAGAATTGGTACTGAAACTGAAGCTAAAGACAAGCATTCTGTAAAAGTGTTGTGTTGATGAAGATGTAAGGGTCTTGCAGATTTTCAGTTTCTTTTCAAGAGAAATCTTACTCAAATTCTTTCTTTAGATGCATCCAATTTGTAGGTACTATAAATAATAGTTAAGAGCACAGGCTCAGAAGTCAAATAGTCATGGCTTCAAATCCTGTCTCCATAATCACAGCTAGTTAAAGCAAGTTATTTAACTTATTTGGAACTTGTTTTTCTTATCCTTAAAATGAATCAAAGTATCTACTTCTTGCTTTTGTTGCAAAGCACTGTACCTGGCATATAATAAGCTAGCAATTATGATATTGTTCTCCATCATAATTTAACAGACTTTGACTGAAGCCACTTTTTTGTTATATGTTACCTAGCTCCCTGAAAATAACTTCCACACTGGTTTGAATACTTTTAAACCATAGCTACTGTTCATTACCTACTTATTACAATATGCCCAAATAGTATTAATGGGTCAGGAATCATTAGCTAGATAGAAGTATAGTAGAAAACAAATTTGGCTTCATAGTTGATCATTTGTGTCTCTGTGTGTGTGTGTATATGCACACATGCGTGTGCATGTGTGCTATGGATGAAAAATTATACTAAAATTTATAAAAATTTATGCTCTATATATGGGAAATTATCTTTCCTTCATTTTTCATATTAGTCAGATACTTATTAGGTCAGTGTGTCCAGTTTGAGCCATCAGATCTTTAAGTGGATAAACTGCAACAGATGCAGAGAAAAGACTCACCAATATGCAAATAGTTGAAAAAGGTCAAAGGAATTGACACTGTTTAGCTTTAAGAAGGACAAGAGTGATGGTTTGGTTTTAAGAATAAGAGATTTTCATGAAGATTCTGACCAGCTATTCCATATGTCCACAGGGGACCAAACAAAGGGAAAGGGTTACATTACAACTGCATATATTTTTATTTTGTTTAAGGAAGAACTTCTAATGAACTTGATGAAACAGAACACTGGACTGCTGAATTAAGCAATGGAGTCTGTAATACCTTAAAACTTTGTACATAACCATGAGTCCTGTCTTCTCCAATCTGGCATCTGCCTGAACTGGGAGACTGAATGAGATAAAAGCTGAAGGTTCTTTTCAGGCTTTAGAATTTATGTAGAAGAAGCAAAAGGCTGCATATAGAAGATATGTTACACAATTAAAAATCTGTTAAAGAATCAGCTATCAAAGAAATGGGTCAGCCACAATACAGAAGAGAGTGTTTTAGCATGCTCAGCCAGTTGCACAGAGCACATGAGACCCATCAGTCAGCTTGGAACAGACAATTCCAGGTCAGCCAGACTGACAGGATTCTCAGTACTGATTGCTTTGGATTTGCATTTGCTATTATGAAAGAAGACAACCAACAATTTCTTAGAACATAAATCAGTGTGCATGCCTCGACCCACGACTGGCGAAACAAACAGAATATAAAAGGTTCCTATAAAATTAACAATCCTTTATCTGGATGAGAACATTTCCCTTATTAAATTCAGAGCGGATTCATTCTAGGAACAATTTTACTGTGGTGACTCTCACTTATTATAGATTACTGACTTTCAGTGCTCGGCTGCCAAAATGTTTTGGCTCATTCTCAAGGCCCAGCAATTGCATAAGTTTTCCTCTCCTTATGCTCCATTAATGATATTTCGGTATGTCTTGCCTTTTTGTTTTATCTGCTACTTTTGTCTCAAGTCCCTAGGGAATTTCTGTGTATAGTTTATCCTGGAATATATTGATGATAATGGTTCAAAGCCATATATTGATTCTTATGATCCTTTCCAAACCACGTGCCTTTGTCCTTTACTTGGATCTTACGCTTTTTTAACCTGTCCACAACCTCAGTTATTCACGCCCAGGTCTTCTGCAGCCCTGTATTTCTCCTCTGATCCTAATATGGAACTAGCAAAGACCTTGCAAAATAGAATATTTTTTCAGGCTATATTAATTGTCTCTGATTAGATCTAAAGGGTTTGTTTGTCTTCATTTAACAAGACCAAACAATACAATAATGACAAAATAAGCCAAAACAGAAAACCCTGTTGATTAGAATAAACTGGAAATTTCTTTATCCCTCACATCAAAGAGGTCTGGAAATAGAAAGTTCTGGGATGCCAAGACAGCGCCACAGTTATAAGGGCCTTGGACTCCTGTCCATTGCTCTGCCATCTTTAATGAATGGTCTTATGGTCTAAGTTAGCTGTCTTAGCTTCAGCCTTCAAGCCACATTTTAGGAAAGTAGCACTGGGGAGGGAAATAAAAGGCAGACATTCCTTTCAAGGAAATTTCTTGGAAGTCTCACATAACACTTATAATTGATTCGATGGCTAGGATATGGGTAGGTGGCCATTCTCATTAACAAGGGAGATTGGTACGTATAGTTTTTTATTCCAAGTGACAATGTGCTCTGCTAAACACCTGGGTTCTGTTATCGTGGAGAGAGGAAAAAATGTATGGTGGAGTGGACACTGAGTAGTTTCTACCACAGAGTCCAAATGTTTATTTTTGTAAGAGGAGCTTCAATCCAGATACAGAAATTTTAAATGTCTGCTCATTGTGGACATTTCCTTTGGCAACTATGTACCAGACACTGCATTAAATGTTTCATTATAAAATCTTCATGATAACTTGTGAAGAAAGTGCTGTTATTATGTCTCAAGGCTAGACAGTTCCAGTTTATGGGTGAGAAGGATGAAGTATAGGGAGGTTAAATAATGCACCCAAGCCACACAGCTGCTTTGTGGTAAAGGAAATTGAATGAAGGCAGTCAGATCCTTGGACCTGTGCTATTAACCATATTGGTTTGTTTCCCATGAAGTAGCATAGTAGTTTTGCTGTTCCAAGACTATTTTTAGCATAAACCATGGTAAAACTCTCAGATTCTATAATGCTATCTTTATTATGACAAAATACTTACACACAGAGATGCACACACACAATTCCTCTATGTGAAAAAAAAAATCTCTGCATGCATTTGGATGTGACAGACAGTTTTCAGGAGTTGCTGTGAAGCTTTATAATGAGTTTACTGGGGATGTCCTACTTCTACCTCATCTCTCATTCGATTTAGCATTGTCTTTTTCATCATACTAGAAATATGAATGGTGTAATTAAAGATTATTTTAATTAAGCTCAGTTGCTGCAGTCAGTGCCTGTATTTTTGAAGCGTTTTTTTTTTTTTTTACCCAGGACAATTAAGATACATTTATGATTCAAGATGGCATTATCAGTCTATTTGGTTGGGAAAATGGCCATACAATTATGCAGTATTGTCAGCCCAGACACAGGACTGATGATAAACTCACTGTAGATAACAGGATTAAAAGGATTTAGGAGCCTGACTTTAGTCTAGAGGAAATTGTCCTACTGTTTGATTATGCTGAAAAAAAAAATTTGTCACTATATAGTGACAGGTGTTTGGTAAATTGGAAAATATACCTTTGTCCTACTAAGTGTTAGATTAACAGAATGTTACCCTAAGAGAAAACTAATTCCAAAACAGAGTGTTTTTAAAAACTCCCTATTTTTTTCTAATCATATTATATAGCTTTAATATGGAATAAAACCTTCTAGTCCAGGTTCCATTTTATATATATAATATATTTCATGACAGTTTCTGTGAGAAATAGTCTTCTTTATAAATAACTGATGAGGGAAGAAAAGATTTAATGCTCATGTAATTCATTTTCTTTTCAGACCTCTCTGAAGAGAGATTTTCACAGTTCTTTACTTCCATAAGTCATGTTACAGCTTTTCAGAATGAACCACAGGAAAAACTGAATAAAAGTATTGAGATAGATTATTTATTTATTTTTTCATAGGCAGGCACCAGGAATGAGATAGATTTTTTAAATGTTTATTATAGAAATGGTTAAACATAAAAATTAGAAATAATGCTATTATGAACTCCCATGTACCCCTTACCCAACTTCAAGAGTCATCAACACATGGCCAATCTTGAACCACTCATGAAATAATTGATTAAGATGGTGAGCATAAATAGCTGCTAATTTGTTAGGTGAAAAATTGTGGAATATTATAATGGGAGGACTTGACTGACATTACCTACAAACAGTGATCAATCTTAAGATCACAAAAATATAGAGAAGTAGGCACTGTGTCTCTCCTGATATGATATGATGAGAAGTGCATCATATTTCATGAGTGGTTCAAAATGGAGAAAGTTTTCTTCATTTATAAGTTGGAATTCTTCTATAGAAGATATCTTTCCTACATTAACTATTTGGTTATCTTGAACTACTGTTAGCACAGCCATTTGAGCGCTTGAATCTTTATTTTGTTTATCAATTTTCAAAATAATTAGCTAACTCCTTAACATCTGGCAAAAATCCACCAATGAGCTTTTTAAGTATTATTGTGAACAACTGGTTTTTGTTATACACAATATGTTTAAAATCTACTGGTATTATTATTCCCTTTGATACTCAAATTGTCCTATCTTTAGGCAGTGAGCGCCTTCTCAAGTTAGCTTCTGAGTGCTTTCCAGCATTCTCTTGTGCAACAAGGTGCTCCATGCTCTCTTTGTACATTTCTTGCCTTAGATCTAGAACCAAGCATTTCTCCAAGGTGCCTTTTAATGGGAAAAGGTGTTTAAAACCCTGATCTAGTTTCTGGATTGACCATTGTGTCCAGGCCTTTTCGATAGTCAAACTAGGAAAAGATTTCAAACATTTATAATAATATTTCCAATTTCAATTTTGATTATAAGATTTGTACGTAATTTATTTGATTTCATATTTTTATCTTTTCTCGTTTTACAGAAATCTTGGTTTCTTAATGAAATAATATGATTTTTTCTTTACTTTAACCTGTAATAATGAAATAACAATATGTTATCACTGATATTATGATTACTGAGAAGAGTTTTAGACTTTTTTGCATTGCTTTTGTCCTTAGAATGTATCTTAGTTTCCAGTCTGCTGTGAAAAATATCACACGATGGGTTGGCCTAATTTCCTCAGAATTTTTTTTCTTTGGCACGGGCAGGTTCTGGGAATCAAACCTGGGTGTCTGGCATGGCAGGCAAGAATTCTGCCCCTAAGCCACTGTTGTACTGCCCAATTTCCTCAGAATTTTTAAGTTTAGATTAAAAGCTTAATATCAGAGTATAGTTTATATAAAAAAAACTCTAACAGGTTCTACCACTTAATATAGCTAAAACAGAGAAATGATACCATCACAGTGAAGAGTTTGCCAAATGTTCTTTTCTGAAGCATCTTAAGATTTGAAGCGGGTGACTGCCCTCACACGTTCCTGGTTACCCAAGCTTAAAGCATTCAGTCATCTACAGCTGCTCTGCTCCCTTGGGTCAAATTACTCACCGAGATTTTGGTTTTATCTGTTCCTTTATGGCCACTTCCATTGCTACCAACCTGGTCTAGCCCTCATTACTTTGTGCACAGACCGTTGCAGTATGGTTCTAATTTATGTCTCTGACAAATCCCTTTTTCATTTGCTTCATAATGTACAACATGTTCCTATCGGTTTTTTTTTTTTTTTTGAGGGCAAGGAATTTTCTTTATTATAATCATCCATGAATTACAAGTGCCAAGAAAAGTTTTGCATATTGGACAATGAATTAATATCTGTTAAATAAAGGAATGAAATGTGATTATATGATTAAATATTTTTAAAGCTCATACATTCCATATTGCATGAAATATCTGACTACATACAACAAAGTCTTGTGTCAGAGCTATTGCTCAGATTTCTGTAACAGCTTCATTCACCTTATGACTTCACTGTGGAAGGCTTTTATAAAACACTGAAAACATGAAGAGAAGATTCTGAAAAGTTTCATACTCCAGGGTCCCATTTTCCCAATAAAATCTTGCTGTATTTCCCTAAATGCAATTAGAGATACATTTGAGTAAACATTTAATAAATTCCAAGGCCCTTCTTGAATTATGAAACATCAAACAAAACAGGAGAAATAACCATAGTTAAGTAAGGCTAACCCTCACATGAAGGGCTATTCTCTGGGGGCTCACTTTCCAGAAGAGTCACATTCTCTAAACCACCAATATCTGGTTTCTTTAAGCCCATGATTTCAGTTCTTAGCTTCCTATCGGTTTTGTTAAAACAGCATGTCCCCTAGGAAAGCCCAAACTCCACGTCTCAGCACTAAGACTCTCTAAAGTTAGGTCCACACTTGTTTTTACTCCATTCATGAGCTTCTACATAGTTCATTAATTCCTACAGTCAGCAAGTATTTATTGAGTAGTTACTCTGTAGTAGGATCTGTGCTATGCCTGGATGTGCAGCTGTGAATAAAATACTGCCCCTGCTTTCCCAGAGCTAATATTCTCCTGGAGCAGTCAGATGAGTAAACAGGAGATAAGGTACACTGGGGTGAGCTCTGCCATGGGGAGACTGTGAGAATTATGGAAACACAAAGCAGAGGCAACTCATAAAGACCTGGAGGCCACAATGAGAAGACATTTCATTTGAGACCTGTAGGATAAGTAGCCTGCTCTGTTTTTTGCCCCTGCATACAAGCAGCAGCCTTCGAGGCCCAGCGCAAGCCTCAGCCTGTAAAATGCTTTCTCATTGGAAATCGCCTCAACTCATTATCGGCCTTTTTTGCATGGGTCTGAGCTGTTCCTCCCATGTTTTCATGGAAAACATGAAACCATGTTTTCAGATTATTGAGGCCAAGGACTGTAATTTCAGCCTCTTCATATGTTACTACTAAATCACCCACACTGTCTAGCATCTTTATGAAGTTATCAAGAAGTTTTCATTGATTGAACGTGAAGTGGGATTTATTCATGGCTGTGATGAATTTTATGTTCTATATGTCACTAGTAGTTTCCTTACCTGGTTAATATTAAAAGAGAACATTCCAGGTTGGGCAGTGGTGGTGCAATGGCAGAGTTCTCGCCAGCCATGGCGGAGACCTGGGTTCGATTCCCAGTGCCTGCCCAGGCAAAAAAAAAAAGAGGACATTCCATAACCACAAAAAGGAAAGGGTGTGTGCTTGGGGGAAGGGGCTAGAAAAATGGAATATATCCTTGGAGAATCATTTTGGAAGTTTTGGTGGCCTGTGAGTCTGTTTCTAGGGCAAGAGCAGGAATCTTCCGGCAGTGTTTCGGCGGGCTTGCATGTGGTGGGGGTGGACGGGAACCGCGTGGGATAGATGGCTCCAAAAAAGTGATTTAGTGATTTAGGATGTGGGTTGATTAAGTATTGATCACAGACCCAGCCCAGGCCTGAAGCAGCATTAGGATTACCTTCTGAATGCAGCATAAAGTTAAAATCTTGCTCACAGATTTAATTGGCAGTATCGCTGGGGATGCTGTGAAATCCTTAGGAATGAAAAATTGAGAAAGTTTGAACATTCCCTTAGATGTTAAAATTTTCATAACTGACACTACTGATATTACTAGTGCAAATAAAATATTAATTAACGAACTGATGGCCCTGTAAATTCTCATATGCAAGGGTGAAACGAGCCTTTAAATCCTTCAGATGCTGGTTTTAGATAGATATACTGTGGAATGGCGACGTGGCCTGCAGGTCTCTGGGGGATATGTGACATCAGAATTATTTTCATAACAATGCTGAGATGTTATTTATCTAGTTACTGTGTTGACATCTGCACTAATGGTGCAAAACAATGAATGGTAAAAATGCTGATTCTTCGCACAAATCAAGGAGGTGGCACCAGACACTGTGTTCTTCACTGCCACATCTCCCAGTTGAAAAAAAAAATGCAAGTCTTACTTAAAACGTCCTTGCTAAGCAGTACAAATTTATTAACTCTCAACTTCTGAGTACATGTCTTTTTAATATGCTGTATGCAGTAAGTACTTCTTCTGCATGCCGAAGTACAATGGTTGTATCCAGGAAAAGCAATTGAGTTGCAAGTTGAACAACATTTTACTTAAAAGGCTAACAAACTTTCCTTTCATCAGAAAATGGATGAAGTAGGCCAGTGATAAAATTCAAACTTTGTAATGAAAATTAGAAGTGTGTAAAAATCTATATCCACTCATTGAGCTTGAAGCTTTCCAAAACTTAAAAGGGCTTTTCTGTTTAGATTGTGGTGATATAAACAGGTTTTTATTGTTTTTTTTAAATTGTTTAATGTGTCAACATAATCTACATAACTCCATGAACCTTTATTTTTCAAATAACCAATGCATGACATACAAAAAGACCTATTCAAGGTGTAAGATAGACCAATGGATTTAATGTAACAAAGAAAAATTCATTGATGTAGTTTCAGATACCACACTGCAACTAACCTTTAAGAAACTAATACTTGTCAAGTTTTGGTGAAGTATTAAAGAGAAATACCCATAATTACCTGAAATGCTATTAAAATACTCCTCCTTTTCCCATTACATATCTATGTGAGACCAGATATTCTTCATAGACTTCAACCAAAACAACACACTGCAACATAGGGAATGCAGAAGCAGCTTTCTTCATCTTGCTAAAATTTTTTAGAAAATGTAGTTATTTTTCATTTGAAACCAGGCTATTTATAATATAGATAGATTTGCCATTGTTATTTAAAAATTAATTAATATTTAAATATCCTCTGTTTAATTTCTAGTACAATAAATAACAATAAACATAACCCACATAAATGAAACCTCTTTAGGAGCCTCAATAATTTTTAGAGTGTATCATGTCCTGTGCCTAAACACATGAGAACTGCGGCTATGCAAGATTTAAAAACCAATCACTATCAGCAACACAAGAAACAGTTTCACTTTCTTTTGTTGGCATTAACAAATACTAGATAAAAGGAATCTATATATGTGTGGATAAACAGTTTGATAGGTAGATACTTCCTTCCCCTTCTGGCCCTCAGGATTAGAGGGGTAAGTTAATCACAAGCCTCAGTTCAATGTACCCCATGATCACTGATCCCTACCGGGCTATGATCCTGTTCTATTTATTCTCCTTTATCCCTGTTCTTTCCTATTCCCTGCTTCCCATGAGCAACTTTTCTGATGTATTTTCTGTGTATCCTATATGTTTTTGTCTATGTACTTATAAAGTACATATTATCATTTTATGTGACATATTTTTAATTTACCGAAAAGGTATGCTGACACATTTATAATTTTTTTCTTTTTTTCTCACTTAGCGCTGTTTTTAAGATCAACTGTTGCTATTGCATGCTAATGAGAAAAGCTACACAGACAAGTTATATGGCTTATGGACATTTCTTTTCTTAAATAAAGCTAGAGATTTGATGGCAGGATTTAAAATTTTACCTTTGAATAAGACAAACCTGAAAACTTGTCTGTAAGCTATAAATTTTATACAACTAAATCCAAAATTACTTTACCACCTGCTCTTAAAACCCGTGCCATCAAACACCCTTTATTGATGGTCTCTGTGTAGAGGGTGCTTGTAAGCACTTTGAGGGTTTTCAGTAAACATGTGCCAGAACCCAGGGCTTCAAGCTCTTGGCTCCACAACTGTGTGAGCTTGGGCAAGTGACGCAACCTCTCTCCTAATCGGTAAAATGGGATTAATAATAGTGCCTACTATATGTGATTGACATGAGGATTAAGTGACAATGTAAAGTGCTTAGAAAATGTAGGAAGTATTATATAGGTGAATGGGATGGGATGGGATGGAATCAGGGGGAGCGGAAGGAATGGAATGGAATGGAGGGGAATGGAATAAATGAAATGGAGTGGATTGGAATGGACTGATTGTGTCATCTAAGGACACCAACTTGTTCTTATGATTCATACTGTGATTTTTCCTTTAGTGCATTTCTCCCCGTTTATCTTGCTGAAGAAAATGTTTTGGTAATGAGAAGTCACTGAATGATTACAGATAGAGATAGTAAGATCTTACTCTGTTATTTTTATAAACTTTCAGTTTTCATGCCTTGCAAATAAAGTTTAAAAGCCCTGGGCAAGACATCACATCCTTTTAAAATTTTCTATTAAATATTCTGATTACTGTTATTAAATATTAGAATTCTCCTGTAAGAATCAAATCAGGAGTAGAGATTCATGTCAAATGATTCATGTATACTTAGACTAAAGGGAAAAAAGGAGCATGCATGTCCCATTAAATATAGTAAGTCATCAAACTTTGAGGGACCAACAAAGCCATTCTTTTTTCTCTCTCATCAAGACATCTATATTTATGACTCCATGATTTTCTCTTGGTCACAGAAAGCAGAAATTCTCAGTACAAGTAGCTGTGAAGTAAGAGGAATTAGAAAAGCCTTTAGGTGCTTTTTATCACCAAATAATTCCTGGCATGAAATCTTGCATTTTTCCCTGCTTTTATCCTTATTGCTCCTGGCAATTTCATTCTAGAAACAATAACTGAAGATCAGAAAAAAGATGAGCATTTTTAATGGGCTGAAGAAAACTTTTACATGGAAAGGCAACCATGGGATATATTTCTTAATTTGAAAATCAAGCTAAATTTAATTGTTCCAGATTGTTTTCCGTTATAGGCCATTGCTAACTGCCCTTTCAAGAGTGCCTGCAATCACTTTTCAGACTGGGTGCCCTGGGATAAAGCCAGATTAACTCTGAGCTGTGAATTTTACAAATGCTCTTGGTTAACATATAATCAATTTAAATAGTCATTCTATAAAATGCAAAAGTGATCATTGATACAATTTTATTTTTTGCATGAAACAGCCTACAACAACATGCTGGCTTTGACTTTCTGGATCTTTGCTAAATCAGAAGTCTGGCAGAATAATCTCTGAGGTTGGAATTAGAGCCCTAGATGGAAACTAAACCAGGGGACACCACTATGGCTTTTTTTATGCTTTGAAGCTCAGTTCTGGACAGAAATGTGTTTCCAGTTAAAATGCAATCATTTGCAATTCTTTCTGATCACTGGATCATATTTGAAAGAAATGGCCTGAAGACTACAAATGCTTTTACTTACAACTGAATGTGCATTCAAATAATCATCTCCTTCCGATGCATTTATAATTTTATAGAACAAAATAAAATAAAGATATGGCCTCTTTATATTTTAAGTACATTTTAGGAAAGATATTTATTTAATATTATCCTGTTTGGATTATAAATTCTTTGTCAGTATTGAATTTCCCCAATTTTTCTCACTGTGGATGACAGAGACAGCACGGTTAGTTAAACATCCTAGAATGGTTAAGTTGTTTTAAATTAAACAGTATTTCATTATTCAGTAAAGCTCAAAGAGTTCATATACTTCTCTGATTAAAGAATTTAAAACTATAATGACCATTGGACAAGGTTTATTCTAAACCACTACATTCCTACTTTCCCACCCTATTTTATAAATGCATTCAGATTGAGAGGTACAAGGTTTAAAAAGTCTCTGTTGCACACTAAAACTTCATTTAGTATTCAACATTTGATATTCTACCTTAGTTTTGATCTTTATATATTATTAAAATGCTATAAATAACAATGTTCCTCTTCTTGGCTGGGATGTGAGACAAGTGTCATAAAACCCATCAGGGAAGAGTGGTAACTGAGTTTTAATACATTAGTTAACTCAGTGGTAACCGAGTTAATACATTGATCCTGGTATTAAATCTAATATTAGAATTAATGGCGAACACAAAGATGTCACCTGGCCTTCTGTGGTTTCTTCTCCAGTGTCTCAGTTCCAAACAACCCATGTAGCTAAGTAAACATATGTTTGATGCTTTTCTGATTGTTTATAGATTTTGATTACAAATTAGAAAAAAATTTGGATTAGGAAATTGGTTTTATTGTAGGTGTACATTATTTCTAAAATGAATCCTATACTTGGGTTTCCTGGGGGCCTTTGACAATAAAAAGCAAAAATTCATATATGTGTCTGGCAAGATATCACAAAACAGCATGTTCAATCAATCCACAAAATATTAATGAATTTCATGAGCTTTGGAATCAGAGATACCTATATGGTTCAAAACCTTCCTCACTAACTCTGTGTTTTAATTTCTCCGTACTTAAATTTTAGCACCTGAAAAGTTGGTGATTACAGTCCCTCTCTCAAGAGTCATGGGGCAAATTAAATAAGACAAAATGAAGTGTCTGTCATGGTATCAAGACATAGTTAGATTATTGTTACTGTGAGTGGCTATAAAGAAGTATGCAAAGAAGAATAAACTATGGGCCCTGACTTCAGTAAGTTTATCTTCTCAGTAAGATAACAATAAACATACAAGTAAAGTTAAATATATTGGAAATCAGAATATTATTCAGTGAGCTCAGTAAAATCTTTAGTCCTCTGGTTAAGAAGAAATCACTGTAGAATGCAGTGGTCTGATAAGGCTTGATGGGGAGAAAAGATTTGAGCTTGACCATCAGTGAAATTTAGGATCCAGATAATCAGAAAAGAGGTGTGATTGATTCCAAATGTGAGCAATGGAGGATTTTGTGCAAGGGACTCTGGAATATATACCTCTAGACTAATGAGCATCTGTGCATGGAGAGTGTAAGAAGATGCAGAAAGGTAGGTTATGGCTGTCTGGAGGTTTTGGCAATGGCCCAGGAGATTTATGGGTAAGGACATGAGATGACAAAACAATAGTTGAGGAAGATTTATTGGGCCACTTCTTGTTGGGTGGGCTGAAGGAAGGATCCAATTGAGGAAGGATGAGTTAAGAGGTGATTTAGATGTGGATTAGGATGGAAATTATAAGATTGGAAAGAAAGATAATAAAAATACTCAAATTAGATAATGTAGTTTATAAGCATCATCTAATTTAATCCTCATAACTTTAACGAATAGGTTTTATTGATGAGAAAATTGAGATTATAGAGGTTAAGCAATTGGTCTGAGACAACACAGCTAGAAAGTGAAAATGATGAGATCTGAGCTCTGGATTTCTGATTCCAGAATTCAAGTACTTAACCATTGTGCCACACCACCTGCAACATATAAGAATGGTGGTATCTGCCAATACATGGGTTATTTCCCTTAAAAAATACATTTTCTTTTCAGAACAAATACTAGTTTGATCAATACTTTCTTAAGTCTAATTTACCTTCAAACTCCTTAAGGTATTTTTTTATTCTGGTAAGGGAAACAGTAAGATGCATTATTAAAGATATAAATATTAGAAATTTCATTGAAAATTTATTTGGGAGTGTAAAATTGAAGCTGAATACTTGATATTTATAGTTATATACTATCTTATCAAAGAACCAAAAAATGCCAAATTGACATGTCCCTGACTGCAAATTTCAACCCAACCTCCTGTCTACTCCCTTTCCACAATCTCCCGTGCATTACAGAGGAGAAACCTAGGGTCTATGCATCCCAGAATCCCTTGCTAGGAAGGTTTTAAGTTAAATTCTTTGAGAAGAGGTTCTTTGAAATACTGAAAGAGGTTAAAAAAAAAAAAAAAAGGAAAAGCCGTACTTCTCCAGTGGCGGGTGTGGAAAGGCATGTGGAGATAGGCAGATGGTTCATGTGAACTTTTCTAGTGACTTCCAAGCATCCTCCTGAGAATCAATCACTTTCATGCTTCAATCAGCTAAAGTCAATGAAGACAGCTTCCCTGATATTTCTGCACTGCCAGATTTCCTGACATCTTGCAGGGGCCTCGTGATCTTTATACCCCTAGCCCTGCCAGGAGTTTGATAAGTCACTAACTCCCAGTGCTAAATCCCTTGTGTTTGAAATAGAGTGATTTCATTTTTCATTTTTGAACCCTAAATGATCAGACACTCTGCCAATAGTAGAGGTATACATATCCTCTGAGTATTTTCAGGATGAAAATATAACATGCTCTATTGTGGAACAGCCAAGAAAAATGAGAATAAAGTAAATATTTTAAATCTCATGTATTAGACTTAGCTTCTTTAGTACAGATATCATTTCTTATACTTCTTTATCTTCCTAGGGTCTACCACAAAGCCTAACATGATTAGTCAATCAATAATATTTGTAAAATTGAGTTGAATTAAATAAACAGATATGTAAAGAAACATGAAATTTGAAGCAGACCAAGGAAGGAAGGCTAATCAAAATTAAAAGAAGATTAAAAAAAAGAAAATAATAAAGTGACAGTAAAATACACATACTGCTGGGGGTGCAAGGGTAGTTCAGTGATAGAATTCTCACCTGCCATGCCGGAGACCCGGGTTCCATTCCTGGTCCATGTACTTCCCAGACAAACAAACAAACAAGACTCAACAAATGGTGCTGTAATAACAGGATTCTCACATGGAAAAATAATGAACTGTGACCCCACCATACAGCATACAAAAAAACAAATAAACAAACATTCTGCTAAGGCCCTCAAACAAAGGGAAAATTTAGGATCAAAGCATTAAAGATAGATTATATCCGATAATAAACCACAGAACAATTCTAAGACTAACAAGAGAGAAATGCAAGTTTCCTAAGGTTTCTGAAGTAGATATTCCCAGACATGGACCACAGAAATAGAATTGGGACTTCTCTTTGTAGCAGACACAATGTGGTGGTAGTGATGGCAGAAAATATAGGAGATGATTGTGCAATTAGGACACACAGTTGAAAGAGACAAGGTGACAGAATTCCAGAATAGTCAGGTGAAGTAAAAATACAGCTGCAACAACAGAAGGTATTGTCTCATCAGCAGCTTGAAGCTGGTAGAACAAGTTCTTAAGGTGTTTATTGTTTAGTGGTTCTGTCCTCTCATTCCTTATAGGAAGCGTTCAGTTGGTCCCCAGAACCCTGTACACATGAGCCATTGGCTGCATTTCCTTCTGTCCAGGAGTTATCAGTGCCAGTTTCTAAAGGCAATGCTATGTAACTCAGGGAAGCTGAGTGGAGGCTTGGTTACTGATGAATCTATTCATCCATTGTCGCATTTTCTATGTTGCTGGCACTATGTCAGGCATTGTGAGAATAGCACACAATCTCTCAAGGGAACTAGAGGGTGAGAAGCAGACACAGAAACACATAAATTCTAGTACCTGTATGTTACAACCCTGTCAACTCTCAACACTTTCATTTCAGCCCAGTCAATCCCAATTTGGACTTCTGATTTCTAGAAATAGAGGATAACAAATTTGCATTATTATAAGCGAAAACAAAATCTCTAAGCAATAAATTTTGAACACCCCATTGAAACATCACAGAAGAGGAGCCTGACCCTTCAGTAAAACTATGAAACCAGGATGATACTGCTCTCATCCATGTTTTAAAAATAGTTTATACAAGGACCAAGGATGAGCATGTGAAGGGCTGAACTTATGATAACAAACTTAGTGATTTCTGCCATTCTAAAGTTTAGAGTATAGCTACTTAATTATTCCAAAAGAAAATCAGTGACTCTTGCTTACCTCTGACAGGCAGCTCACCTAAAATCAATACATAAACCATTTAAATTCCTTACTAAGACAAACCTGAGAAAAAGCAGCGTGTGTATCTTCAGAAAGGTTCTCCTTCAGTGTCAATCTGAACCTTGCATGCAGTAGCAATCTTCTCACAAATAGCTTTCTATAGAAAACATGTGATTCATTTTTAAGCCATCTTATTACACTATTTTTTTGTAATTAGTTTATAATAGCCACAAAGGATTGGACTTTCTATAAGCTTCTCTTGTTGGCAATCTTGCAACATTGTATTTAGAATAGCTAGATTATGAGTTCTGATAACTTTGTGGAATTCAATCTCTTGGTGGTTCTATAAAATAAGATCAAGTTGAATAACAATTGCTACCCAATTATATCCTGCATGCTTATGGAAGTTTGAACCCAAAATTAAATATCAAATGCAACATCACCAAAATCTATTTTTATTGCCACTGTAAGCCTGTTATCTCATCTTTCTACAAAATGAGGCTTAGAAAAAAGAGGAATCATTGTTTTCTGGAGCAAAAGTTCCAAAAAATCTTCAATTGAAATGTGATTATCAGATGCTTTTGAAACTCTTGTGAGCTAGAAGCTGAAGCTTACATGTAGGAAAACAGAAATATAATTAAGAAACTGTAAAGCATAATAGGTGAGATGAGATAATCCTGCAACAATTTTTCACTTTCCTATGAGGAATACCCAGATTTACCTCAAACAATGGCATTATTTAATATGAATCCACTCTGGAGTGCTGTATGTGAGGTTGGGTGGGAAAGGGAAAGGCTTTAAATTTCAAAAATACTGAAGCCACTCTTTGCTATTTCCAAGTAATGTAAGGTTTTGGGGTATTTTTTCATAAATAATTCAAATTATATCAAAGGAGTGCAGTCTGTTATCTTTCATTTTTGACTGATAAAATCTTTATTTCATCTTCATTTTTGAAAGATATTTTTCCTAGGTGTAGAATTCTAGGTTGACAGGTATTTTTTCTTCCAGTACTTGAAGCAAGTTGCATTGTTGTCTTCTGGCTTGCACTGTTAATGGAAAGGGTCCTTCTTATCTTTGTATGTAGTGTGTCTATTTTTCTCTGACTGCTTTTAAGATTTTCTCTTTATTGCTGGCTGTTAGCATAATTATGATATACCTTGACATGGTTTTCTTTATTTATTCTCTTTTAGGTTTGTTGTGCTTCCTGAATCTATGGGTTTCTAGTTTTCATCATATTTGAAAAATATTTAACCCTTGTTTCTTCAAGTATTTTATCTCCTTCCTTCTCTCCCTCATCTTCTCCAAGACTCCAATTATCCATATTTTAAACTACTTGATATTTTCTCAAAGATCAATTTTCAGTTTTTTATCTCTACCTATTTAAATTTGGATTGTCTATGTTGCTGTGTCTTCAACTTGACTGATCTTTTCTTTAGCAGTCTCTAATCTTCTGTTAAGCACTTGCAATGGGTTTATCATTTCAAAGAATGCATTTCTCATCTTTAGAAGTTCCACTTGTGTATTTTCATGTATTCCATTTCTCTCTTCATCATGATTTTGTTTTACTCAACCTTCTTGAACATATGGCACATATTTACACTAGCTATTTTACATCCTTATCTGTTGTTCCATCATCTCTTTCATTCCTAGGTATATTTCTTTGATTTATTTTTATTTTGGTTATGAGTATATTTTTCCCATTTCTTTGAATGAATGGTAATTTTTAATTGAATGCTAGACGTTAGGAATTTTCAACCAGTGGTGCTGGATTTTGTTGTGCTCCTTTAGAAAACATTGGATTTTTGGTCAGCATACAGTTAAATTTCTTGGAATCAGTTGGTTCCTTTAGAGACTCAGTTTTAAGCTTTGTTATAGTGAATCCAGAGCAACTTTTGGTCTAGGGTTAATGACCCCCTACTAAGGTCTTCTGAAGTCTACTCAAAGCTCCCTGAATTACAAGATCTTTTAATTTCAGCTGGTGGGTTCACAAACTATTCCTGGCCTTGTGTGAGCTTTAGGGATTGTTCACCTACTCCCTTCTGTTGGCTTTTTCCTTGTCTTGGGTAGTTTTCTCACATGGGTGCACTAGTTAGTATAGAGCTTGGAAGACTGAAGGAGAACCCTCTGAATATTTCTGGAACTTTCTGTCTTTGTAGCTCTCTTTTCTCTGGTACTTTACTCTGGTCACTTGGTAATCTTGAATGCTTGTCTCTGTCTCTTCAACGACTCAGGTAGGCCACCATTTTCTGGTCATGTCTCCCTGCCCTGTGATCTGGAAATTCTTTCTAGGTAGTAAGCTAATGCAACCCTAGGGTTCACCCTGTGTTCCTTCTCTCAGGGATCACATTCCTGGATTGTCTATTGTACAGTATCTGAAAACAATTTATTCATGTATTTTCTATTTGTTTAAAATGAAAAGAAATCAATTCTCTGTTACTGTACCTTGGCCAGAAACAGGCATCTCCAGGTAGATATTTTTATGGAAAGCTTCATATGCTTTTGTACCTCATAAACTCAAAGAATTTTAGAGCTCAGGGGACTTCTGGAAGTCATCTAATCTAGGTCATTAAGGGTATCTGGTAATTGTTGCTATGGAAAAACAAAAAAACTAAAAGTGACTTTATGCTATACAGGAAGATATTTCACTCCAGCTGTGCAAATAGCAACAGTCATTATATCATAGTTGTTAAAACAGAATTAGTCAATGATCAAATTAAGGCTAGAGTAACAAGCTTTTTGTCATCAGTTAAATTATCTCTCGTAGGTGATAGCAATTACCTATGAACAAAATGTTTCCCCTATTGATATTAAAATGAAAAAAAATTATGATTTAGTCCTGTTTGCTGCTCATTTCCATTTCTTCCTAGTAATCGGACTGGAAGAGTCTTTTTCCTTTCCAGGCACCATTTAATAATTAGATAACTCCAAGTTCTAATTGCCTTCTTGCTGCTTTTTCCATTTTCAGAGGCCTTGATGATATTTTACTAATGCCTACATGCTTGCTATCTCTTTGAAGATGATGTCATTTTGTTTAAAAAATCTGAATTAAAAATCTCTTTACTCCTCACTCCTCTTGTTCATTAACTTGCTTCTTATCAGATGGTAGTCTTTAAGACCAACATTTTCGAGTGTTTCAAAGCAGTTTATTGAAGTGAAGCTTGACACTTGAGACATCAAATGCTAGTACAGCAAGGGGGCTTGGACTTGGGAAAGACATCCTCTCTCATGTTGCCAAGATGCAAAATGATCTTTTGAAATCCCATTAGTTACTGAATTATAGATCAAATCCATGATTGAAGACTTTACAGGTATGTTTTTCCCATTATTTATACGTATACATAATACTTTCAGATGATTCACAAATAATTCTGATAACTTTTATGCTTCTTTCCCCTCTCTCTGCCCTTTCCTTTCCCATACACATGTGGTGGTTTGAATTATGTACCCCAATGAAGGATGTATTCTTAATCTTAATTCACATTCCTGTGGGTTTGAACTCATGTGTGAATAGGATTTTTTGAAGGTGTTGTTTTTAGTTGAGGTGTGACCCAACTGATTCAGGGTGGACCTTAATCCATATCACTGGCATTCTTCAGAAGCAGAGAAACTTGGAAACAGTCAGAAAAGGTGAGAGCCAAAATCCAGAAGTCATTTGGGTTAGCAGACACAATCCATTTGATTGGAGACAGGTATGCAAGCCAAGGAACCCCAAGGACTGCAGCAAACCAGCTCCATAATGCTGTAGACTTCTTCTTTCACAAAGAAAGCATAGCTATGCTGATGCTTCGACTTTGGATTTCTAGCCTCTGAAGCTGTGAGACAATAAATGCTGGTAGCTTAATTCAATCCATTGTATGGTATTTGTCACAGATTCCTGAGAACTAAGACCACACACTTTTTAGGGCTAGTTATTATCATGGCACTAGTAACAACAAATAATAATAATAATAATAAAACTAGTGGAAAATAGAGACTGCTGAGCTGCACCCATCTGCCACCGTCTGCTCCAGACACAGAACATCCAGTGCAGAGGCCAAATGCTGGTGCAGAGGCCAAACTGGCTGAGCAGGCTGAGTGATATGATGACATGGCAGACTGCATGTATTCTGTACCTGAGTAAGGAGCTGCATTATCTAATAGGGAAAGGAATCTTCTCTCAATTGTTTATAACAATGTTATAGGAGCTCACAGGTCATCTTGGAAGGTCATCTCAAGTATTGAGCAAAAGATGCAAGGTGCTGAGAAGAAACAGCAGGTTGCTTGAGAATACAAAGAGAAAATTGAGAATTAGCTGAGAGATATCTGCAATGATGTACTGCCTCTTTTGGAAAAGTTCTTGATCCTCAATGCCTCACAAGCAGAGAGCAAAGTCCTCTATTTGAAAGATGAAAGATTACTATCATTATTTGGCTGAGGTTGCTGCTGGTGATGACAAGAAAAGTATTGTGGATCAGTCACAACAAGCATACCAAGAAGCATTTGAAATCAGCAAAAAGGGAATGCAATCACTGCATCCTATCAGACTGGGTCTAACCCTTAACTTTTCTATGTTCAAGATTATGAACTCCCTGAAGAAAGACTGCTCTTGCAAAGACACTTTTTGATGAATCCATTGCTGAACTTGATGCCTTAAGTGAAGAGTCATACAAAGACAACATACTTATGCAATTACTGAGTCACAACTTGACATTGTGGACATCGAATACCCAAGGAGATGAAACTGAAGCAGGAGGAGGAGAAAATTAACCAGCTTTCCAACTTTTGTCTGCCTTACTCTAGAATTTAAACTGTAGACCATTTGTCACTAATGTCATCCCACAAGTAGTTTATTGTTTATGATTTATGCAGCTTTATGTTACTTTTATTTGAATTTCTGTATTTCCCATGTGGTTTTCACATCTAATATTAGGGAGTAGAGCCAGTTAACATGTGGAAAGTTATCTGTTTCATTTTTAGGTTTCCAATATGAGGATATGGAATGTTTGGCATAGTACCTTTGGGGCATTGTAGCTTCACAAGGGCCAGTGTTATACTGCTTCCAGGTAAAAGCAAAGCAAGCTGCCTACATATTGGTTTGTACTTGTGGGAGATAAAAGGAATAATTGGTTCCAATCCAAGTGTAGTTATTGTGAGTATTTTATGGTTTGGAACACTTTCAAGGCTGTGGTAGAAATCGATATCCCATGGATATAATGTATTAAATCAGGTGTGTCTGTGGAAAACACAGCCTCAGTGTGCATACCTTGGACCATAGCTGACAATTATTCCTTTAGACAAAGTTGTGACCCACTTTACTCTGGAGAAGAGCAGAAATGTTCATTATTCCATTATTTGTAAAGTTGTCTGTTGTTTGCTTTCATTATTTTTGCTACACCCATTTTATTTGTATTTAAATGTTTTAGGCAACCTGAGAACAAATGTATAAGTAATGATGCAGTAAAAATCAGTTGCTTGATATCCATTATTTCATGTATATCAAGAACAGCAGTAAAACAAACAAACAAAAAAACATGTATTTAACATTTCATAGATTTTTTTTTTGCTTTTGTAATTTTTTTCCATACTTGCCTAACATGCATGAGCAGTAAAAATTGCCAGCAGGGAAATAACTTGAGGATGGCTAGCTTTGTTTAATGTCTTATGAAATTTTCATGAACCATCCAAGCATAATTGTGAAGAACACATGTATTAATGTTGAGGTAAGTGAAATAAAAGTTTCATAAATAGAAAAAAGAAAACTAATGGAAAACAAATTTACACATACATGACTTCTCTTATTCCTAACCTCCCCCATCCCCGCCTTTTTCAAACTCGATTTCTTTCAATTACTCAGATAATTTAGGAGTTTTGAAGAAAATTAAATTATATTGTGGATTCACCCATTTTTATATTTTATAATTGCTGCTAATTAGCAAAAGAAGTCCTATGATGTTCCTGGTGACATATACTAAGTAAAGTCCAATTCAAAGATATTATATTGTAACACAGAGTACTAAGATGCCTGAAAGGGTGCACAGGTGGTTCAGTGGTAGAAAGCTTGCCTTCCATGCAGGTGACCTGGGTTTGATTCCTGGACCATGCACCTAAAAAAAAAAAAAAAGAGGGCGGGCCGCGGTGGCTCAGCGGGCAAAGTGCTTGCCTGCTATGCCGGAGGACCTCGGTTCGATTCCCGGCCCCAGCCCATGTAACAAAAACGGAGAAACAGAATACAATAAAACAAGAAAATGTTTAAAAATGTTTCCCTTTAAAAAAAAAAAAAAAAAAAAAGATGCCTAAAAGATGGCCATTCTATATGATGCATTTGAATGATGAATGTATTAGTACTAAGCTTTACCATGTATTATTATTTCATATTTTCCAGTTTGCTTATGTGGATACATATGTTAAAAATTAGGACTACAAGTCGGCATAAAACCTTGGAATTTTAAAAGATCTGATCTGCATTCAGTTAAAGTTATAGCATGGGAAAATTGTGCCTTTATCAAAATCTGAAACACCACCAGGTTTCGAGGCATGGAGATTAAATTCCTATTCCTTGAAATGGGATAAAACAAGGAAGTAACCCCTATCTGTGGAGCTGAAGGATTGAGAAAGACTAAACTTTACTTGCATTATATTTTCTTCAAGTTGGGTTTTATGGGTAAGCTTCCCATCTTCTCTAAAGGAAATTTCAGGCCAAGCGTTCTATTATGTCATTTCTTTGCCAAGACTTTTTTTTTTCCTTTCAATATAGTTGCAGTTTTGGTTTCCTGGTGTACTGTCTTAAATGAATTGTCAGTAAGATCCAGTCTCAATTGCCTCACACCTGGACACTATTATAACTCTATTCTGTTCTGTTCCATCTCATCACAGAAAATTATCGTAGCTACTGAAATCTATTTTTATCGTTCATCATTCTATCAGCAGTCTTTTGATGGTCTGCGGATCTAACTATACTACATCAATGTAGATGCTAAACTAGTCCTTCCACTGTGGAGCCTGCATCAAAGTACTTTTATGCCCCTCCTTTTAATTATACAGCTAAACAACTTGATATCAGTTGTTTCAGACTTCTTCCCTCCAGAACTGTAAGAGAATAAATTTGTGTCGTCTTAAGCCACTCAGTTTGTGGTAGTTCATTATAGTAGAAATGGGAAACTAATAAAGATGGTAATCAAATGGCTGACATTTGTGAAACACTGCTCTAGCAAGTGTTGAATGCAGGTGTTTCATGTCATTGATTAAGGCAGTAATCATAAACTACAGATGCCAGACATTAATGCATATAGTACATTTATCATTCAACAAATATTTCTGCAAGTTTTTCATCCCCATGGAATATAATTCATCTGAATCTGGAGACCTGAAATCAGTTATGTAATTTAATGATAATAATTAATGACATTTATTGAACATTAAATGGGTCAGACACTATTCTAAGCACTTTATATATATATTATCTATCCTTTATGGGCTAGGATCTACTATAATCCCCATTTCACAGACAGCCTTGCTGAGGTGGAGTGGGATCAAATGAGTTACCCAAGATCACACAGTGTTGGAGCTAGCATTGAATTTATAGGTCTGACTCAGTCTGAAAGCATTTTAATTGTCTATAAGAAGTCCTTAAGATTCTCTAACCATTTCCTCACTTGTCTTGAGCTTCACTTCCCCCTTACAATAGTTGTTAAATTTTGTTCGTTAAATGATCACTCTCCTGGATGTAGAACCTGAAGCAAAAAAGATTGGAGTAGTTCTGCTATCCCACTGCCATTACATGACAGCATTAAATTATTTTCCTATTTAACACAGTGCTAATTCTGGGTGCTCTCCAAACCATGTTTACTAATACCATGTTTGCTAACAATTTTCTCAATAGGATGCCACGTCAAACATGAAATAATATAAAATAAAACAGCTTTTAGCAACACTAAATACAAGAATCATGGAGAAGTAATAAAAATATAGCACTCAGTTAAAATGCCATTAATTTTCTTTGCAGAAATTTAGACTTTTGCTTTCTGCTCTTGCTTTTTGTACGGACAACTGAGGCACTCTCCCTTACTGTGGAATCCTGGGTAAGGCATTTAGGTATTTAAGTCTTCTGGGTCCTCTTCTGCAAAACTTAAAGTTGAAGACTGGAACATCTTTCAGTGCTCTTTGAGTTCTTAAATTCAGTGACTCCAAAAATATATAGTTATTTCTTCTATAGAAACATAATTCAACCAGAATGTTGCCTATTAACATGACAATGGGACTCCAAATTACCACTAAATAGCCCAGTCTTCTCTAACAAACATGAGCCTTTGATGCTAGACTTCAAGGGAAGGCAAAGAAATAATTTCATCAATAACTTTGTAGGCCACTTATGAAATGTGTTCCCTCTCAGAGGATATGACCATTTCATTGTGGTTGCTTGAATAGTTTGTCTTGCTCTTTGTGGACTTTCTACCTCTTGATTAAAATAAGAAACTGAGCTCCCAATTACTCCTTTAGTTGAGTCTACTACAGCTCTCCAAATACTCCATGCTTCACCCACATCTATTAATATATAACATAACAGAGCTAGCAGGCTCAGAACTTTGCAAAGGCAAGAATGTTGCAGAAGGAATATCTGTATAAGACATATGGTTGCACTAAATGACTTCTTAAGGTGACCAATGTCCCCGTCAGCATACTAATCCAATCTGAGCACCGAAAAGCCCATGACCCAGGAATCCTTCAGTCCTCAGGAAACCAGCACTGTTGATTACCTCTTCTAAGGCTCCTATAAACCCCAAGTCTCTGTCCAATTGAACTTTCTGCAATGATGGAATTATTCTGTTCAATTCAATAGCTTCATGTGGATATTGAGCACTTGAAATGAGAAAATGCAGTTGAGGAAATGAAATTTTAATTAAAATTAGCCACATATGATTAGGAGCTAGCAATTAGGATGGAACAGCTCTAGATAATGCCATGAAAATGATCGTTTGTGAGGTTCTTCATGCAATAGCCCTAAAAGAAGCACAGTGTGATTTTACATTGTACAGTACTCCACCCACCAGCTCTATGTCCTATGTCCATTGCTATACTGACAAGGCAGTATAATGAGGCTATCCTCATTATATTAATAAGGAATATTAATAAGATCTGACTTTACCTCATTCAGGAGATTCAAGGACAGACCCAATGTTGGAGACATGTGAGTATAAATTGTATGCTAAATCTGATTTTCAGTAAGCAGGTAGTCACATCAAAATGAAAGCACTCTCTAGTAGTTCGTGTTTTGTGGTTTTTCTGTTGAAACATAAGTGGCTGTGGGTTTTAGGTGTATGAAGAGTGAACTCTTTTTGACTTAGCATGGTGGTTTAGCGACATTAGGGACATTATACCAAATCAAGTTCCATCTTGAGATAGAGGACTGACTTACAATTTTCCCCGCTTCAAAAGGGGAAGAGAGAAATGAGACAAAATAAAGTTTCAGTGGCTGAGAGATTTCAGAGTCAAGAGATTATCCTGGAGGTTTCTCTTATGCACTGCATTGATATCCCTTTTTAGTTTATGGTGTATTGCAGTTGCTGGAGGGGAATACTTGAAACTGTTGAGCTGTGTTCCAGAAGCCTTGATTCTTGAAGACAAGTGTATGACTATATAGTTTTTACAATGTGACTGTGTGATTATGAAAACCTCGTGTCTGATGCTCCTTTCACCCAGGGTATGGACAGAGGAGTAAACAAATATGGATAAAAAAAATAAATAAATAATAGGGGGGACAAAGTGTAAAATAAATTGGGTAGATGAAAATACTAGTGGTCAATGAGAGGGAGGGGTAAGTGGTATGGTATGTATGAGTTTTTTCTTTTTTTTAATTTCTTTTTCTGGAGTGATGCAAATGTTCTAAAAATTGATCATGATGATGTATCAACTATGTGATGATATTGTTAGCCATTGTATGGAATGTATGTGTGTGAAGTTTTCTCAATAAGAATATATATTTTTTTAATTTCCCCTCTAAGAGAACTGAAGTTTGTTTTATTATATCAAAGTGAGCAGTCAGCAGCAAGAAAAACATGTTTCATCTTAAAAGAGAAAGAGAATTTTCTTGAATTGCAGAATGCTGATACCATACATTTGTCTGACATCAAAGCTGTTGGTTATAAATCTTGCAGATAACTGATCATCCTCAATCCACAAAGGCAAAAGTTGAAAGAGAAAGTTGGAACATCAGAAAAGGCAAAGAAACCACACAGCCCCTGAAGGAGTTGAAGCCAGTTACAGGGTCATGTATGTCAGGGGCTTTCTACAGGACTGCGCTGTCCATGTGAACGCCAATGCGCAGTCCCGGCATATTCTAGGAATTAAAGTGCTGAAGCAAGCAGCAGCCCTGGAAATTTCAGAACATTGTTGAATATTCAATATCCACGTGCTAAAGAGCTCAGGTAGACATTTAACTGTCGGCGAATAAACCACAGCTTTCACTTTCATAAGCACTACTGTGAATCCTTTGTTAATGGGCCACTTTTTGAAGAAATGATGAGTGAAGTTTTGGGTTTCCAAGGGTTTTTATTAAGTTGTTGTGATAAGTAAAATAAGAGGTCATTGCCTTCAATTGATATGCAGGGTATTCATTTATTTTTTACTTTTTTATTGTATAGTATAACATATATACAAAGCAAAGAAATAAAAATGCAATAGTTTTCAAAGCACTCTTCAATAAGTGGTTACAGGACAGATCCCAGAGTTTGTCATGGGCTACCATACGATCCTCTCATATTATTCCTTCTAGCTGCTCCAGAATATAGGAGGCTAGAGGGTTTAAATACTTTTTTATCATCACAATCGACTTTTTTGCCTTCTTTTTTTTGTGAAAAACAACATGTAAACAAAAAAGCTATAAATTTCAAAGCACAGCACCACAATTAGTTGTAGAACATTTTTCAGACTTTGACATGGGTTACAATTTCACAATTTTAGGTTTTTACTTCTAGCTGCTCTAAAATACTGGAGACTAAAAGAGACATCAATTTAATGATTTAGCATTCATATTCATTTGTTAAATCTTATCTTCTATGTATAACTCCACCATCACCTTTGGTATTTCCATACCTCTCTTTAGAGATGTTTGGCTATGGCAGTTCTAATTTTTTTATATTGGAAGGGTCTGTCACTAATATGGGGTAGGAAGATGGAACTGTCTGATGCTCTAGAGAGTCTGGGCTTATCTGGATCAGGGACCCATCTGGAGATTGTAGGTTTCTGGAAAGTTACCCTAGTGCATGGAACCCTTGTGGAATCTTATATATTGCCCTAGGTATTTTTTAGGATTGGCTACAATGGTCCTGGTTGGGGGGTGGCAGGTTATCATAGGTAGCAAGGTCTACCTGAAGCTTGTGTAAAAGCAACCTCCAGAGTAGCCTCTCAGCTCTATTTGAATTCTCTCTGCCACTGATACTAATTTTAATTACACTTCTTTCCCCCCTTATGGTCAGGATGGAATTGTTGATCCCACAGTGCCAGGTCTGGATTTATCCCTGGGAGTCCTCACCTATGTTTCCAGGGAGAATTTCACCCCCGGGTGTGGTGTCCCATGTAGAGGGAGGGCAATGATTTCTCTTGCAGAGTTGGGCTTAGAGAGACTGAGTCCGCATCTGAGCAACAAAAGAGGTCCTGCGGAAGTAATTCTTAGGCATGCCTAAAGGTAGTCTAAGCTTCTCCACTACCTACATAAGCTTCATCAGAGTAAGCCTCATGATTGAGGGCATGGCCTATTAATTTAGGTGTCCCTAAAGTTTGACACAGAATCAGGGGATTCCCTGATGGTAAGGTTTAATAGTTTCATATTCTTTCTCGCATCCCTCAGGGGACGTTGTCAATACTTTTTGGTTATCTGCTTAATATATTCTAGGATGTTTCCAGGCATTACAGTAATTTATACAGGATAAAAGGACCTCTTTCTTATTCTGTGTTTCCTGTGTTTCAGCTGTTCAAATGAACTATACAGATAGTTTGAATTATATTATGCACCACAGAAAATTTCAATTCCGGATCAGATAAACCTTTCTTCCATTGGTCTCAAAGAGTATGTGTGGTTCTAAAATATAGACACTGTCTTCCTTACCCCTAAGTTCTGAATGATTTTAACCCCTATCTGTTTGGCTTCATTCTTATCTCTAAATATCAGATTATATATATAAAACAGCCTCTCAAAATCCAGAAATCATAATCACCACTCTGGACTTAATGTGTCTGCTCTAAAAGCTTGCAATCTAGGCCCCTGTTTTCTTATAAGCATTTTCTAAAGGTAACCATACCATTGTTGTTCTTTTGTTTCTGGCTTATTTTGTCTCACCAAATGCCCCACATGTTCATTCACATTGTTGCATGCATCATGACTTTGTTCCTTTTCATAGCAGCACAATCTTTGTTCATAAGTATACACCATTGTTCGCCAATCTACTTCTCCATCAGTGCATCCTTCAACCACCTGCATTCATCGGGCATCATGTAGAAGGCCCAAAGTCCACAATCCATCAACATTCTCAATTTTAGATAATTTCATTGTTCCCAAGAGAAAGAAAACCAATAAACACACCCTTGCCAAATAGGAAATCTAAACCTCCTCTTAACTCTTGTCCCTCACCCCATCATTTACTTCTGCTGTTGCTGTGGTAGTGCTGATGGTTTCCTTTTGAACATAGTTCATAGCATGCAGTAGAAGTTTTCCCTTGTACCCTGGATTTAAACACTCTTTATACAAGAATCATATCTTTGAAGTAATTCTTATGAGCACTAATTCATATTTCTAGTGTGAATTGGTGGGACATGTAGGTCTATACAACCCCTTTCAATCTTGTCATCTTCAGTATGGTAATATTACTTCTAGGCTACAGAATCACCTTCACTCCTATCTACTCCCTTACATCAGAGTTCAACCTCATTAGCTAATGGTTCACCCATCCCTAGCTTCTATGTATCTCTAAGTCCCCTATATTCTGTATTATAAGCCTCTGATTATATCCTTATACTGGTTATGAAAGTGGAATTATAGAGTATCTATCCTTTGTGTCTGGCTAATTTCATTCAACTTTATGTCCTCAAGGCTCATCCATCTTGTCATGTGCTTCAGAGCATCATTTTGTCTTACTGCCCATAATATTCCATCATATGCATATACCACATTTTGTTGATCCACTTGTCTGTTGATGGGCATTTGGTTTGTTTCCACCTTTTGGTGATTGTGACTAATGCTGCTATGAACATCAGTGTGCAAATGTCTGTTTGTGTCATTGCTTTCAGCTCTTCTGAAATAACCAAGAAGTGTTATTGCTGGGTCATAGGGCAACTTGACATTCAGTTTCCTAAGGAACCACCAAACAGTCTTCCACAGTGGCTGCACGATTATACATTCCCACCAGCAGTACATAAGAGGATTCTCCACATCCTCCCTAACATTTGTAATTTCCTGTTTGTTTAATAGCAGCCATTCTTATAGTTGTGAGGTGATATCTCATTGTAGTCTTGATCTACATTTCCCTTATAGCCAAAGAAAATGATCATCTTTTCATGTGCTTTTGAGCCATCTGTATTTGCTCTTCAAAAAAATGCCTGTTCACATCTTTAGCCCATTTGTAATTGGGTTGTTTGTTCTTTTATTGTTTGAGTTGTATGATTTCTTTGTATATACAGAAAATCAAACCTTTGTCTGATATATGATTTCCAAATATTTTCTCCCATTGAGTTGGCTGCCTTTTCACCTTTTTGACAAAATCTTTTGAGGTGCAGAAGCATTTGATTTTGAGGAATTCCCATTTTTTATCTATTTTTTCTTTTGCTGCTGCTGCTTTGGATGTAAAATTTAGGAAGCTACCTCCTGTCACTAGGTCTTGAAGATGTTTCCCTACCTTTTCTTCTAGAAGCTTTATGGTGCTAGTTCTTATATTTAAGTGTTTGATCCACTTTGAATTAATTTTTGTGTAGGGTTCTATTTCATTCTTTTGGCTATTGATATCCAGTTCTTCCATGCCCAATTATTGAAAAGACTGTTGTGTCCCAGTTCAGAGGATTTGGGGGCCTTGTCAAAAATCAGTTGATCATAGATTTGGTGGTCTATTTCTGCACTCTCGATTCAATTCCGTTGGTCAGTGCTTCTATGTTTGTGCCACTACTATGCTGATTTGACCACTGTGCTTTTATAATAGGTTATAAAGTCAGAGAGTGTTAATCCTCCCACTTCATTCTTTTTTTTCATGATGCTTTTAGCTATTCAGGGTCTCTTTCCCTTCCAGATGAATTTGGTAGTGAGCCTTTCCAAGTCTTTAAAGTGAGTTACTGGAATTTTGAATGGTACTGTGTTGAATCTGTAGATCAATTTCGGGAGAATTGACATCGTAACTATATTTAGCCTTCCTATCCATGAGCAGGGAATATCTTTCCACCTATTTATATCTCCTTTGATTTCTTTTAGCAATGTTATGTAGTTTTCTGTGTACAAGTTCTTTATGTCCCTATTTAAGTTCATTCCTAAATGTTTGATTCTTTTAGTTGCTATTTTGAATGGAATATTTTCCTTAACTGACTCCTCAGCTAGGTCATTGCTTGTGTATAGAAATGTTACTGATTTTTGCACATTAATTTTACATCCCGCCACCTTGCTGAATTTGTTTATTAGCTCAAGTAACTTTGCTGCAGATTTCTCAGGATCTCCCAAGTCTCATATTATATTATCTACAAATAATGAGTGTTTTACTTCTTCCTTTCCAATTTAGATGCCTTTTATTTCTTTGTCCTGCTTGATTGCTCTAGCTAGAACATCTAGCACAATGTTGAATAATGGTGGTGACAGTGGGTTTCTTTGTCTTGTACCTGATCCTAGGGGGAAAGCTTTCAGTCTCTCTCCATTGAGTATGATGCTGGATCCCGGTTTTTCATATATTCCCTTTATCATGCTGAGGTTCCTTTGATTCCTATGTCTTGGAGTGTTTTTATCAAAAAAGGATGCTGAATTTTGTCGAATGTTTTTTCAGCATCAATCGAGATTATGCTGTGCTTTATTACATTAATTTATTTTCTTCTCCTGAACCATCATTGCATTGCTGGTATAAACCCCACTTGGCCATGGTGTATAATTCTTTTAATGTGCTGTTGGATTTGATTTGTTAATATTTTATTGAGAATTTTTGCATCTATGTTTATTAGGGAGATTTGCCTGTAGTTTTCCTTTCTTATATCATCTTTACCCTAATTTCTAAATAAAAAACAATAAAACACACATTTCTTCTTTCACCTAACAATGCTCAACTGTCCTGCATATAACTGGAAACACATTAAATCTCTTCAGAAGAGGGTGCAAATGCTTAGGTAATATTCACTCTTAAACTTGATATCTTACAACTTAAATAGTATAACAGGAACAAAACAGCATTACAGTCCTCATTTCTGTAACTGATCACATGGCTGTAGTTCATACTTATCACTACCTTCTTCCAGTACCCATTCCATGTTCCCTTTACCTTCAGCAAGTACTTCAGCTGGCCGTGGTTCTTTACCTGGTGGAATGAACCAAACCTTCATTCCTGAAGTTTCAGAGCCATTGGTAGTCCTGCCTGGATTGTATTGTTGCAGTTTTCCACTGATCTTAATCACAGGGCATGGTAGCACTAAAAAACGCCCTAGGGGATCTCCTATATAACAAGAAAACTCTTCTTTACCTCCATTGTGTAGTTGCAGTCCTATTTCCCCCTGATAGTCAGGGTCAATCACCCCAGCCAATAATGTAATCGCCTTCTTTGGCTTGTTGATCCAGGGGCATGAGTAGCCCAAAGTGACCAGGAGGCAGTCTTACATTCCAGTTCAATGGAATCATTATTGCTTCTCCTGATGGAAGCACTTCCCCTTTTGGAAGCAAAACCTGTAGACCAGCAGAGCTCAGGGTCACAGGGACAGGAAGCAAACATTTTCCTAGTGGATCACTAGGGGTAATACTGAGTGGTGGCACTCCCATTTCCACCCCTTGGTTCCTGGATCCATGGATCCTGGCCGTGGGAGAAACAGCACCATATAGTGGATGCTGATTCAGAGCATACACAGCTTCCTGGAGAACATTACCCCAGCCCTTCAAGGTATTAACACCTAGTTGGCACCGTAAAGAGTTTTCAAAAGGCCATTCCATCGTTCTATCAATCCAGCTGCTTCTGGATAATGGGGAACATGATCAGACCAGAGAATTCCATGAGTATGTGCCCATTCCTGCATTTCATTTGCTGTGAAGTATGTTCCTTGATTAGAAGCAATGCTGTGTGGAATACCATGATGGATAAGGTGTTCTGTAAGCCCCACACCACTGGACACCTAGAAATTTCACTGAAGTGGAAGGCCCCTGTATTTTTGTTGGATTTATCTCCCATCCTCTGACACACAAATGCCTTACCATTAAGTCTAGAATAGTTGTTACTTCTTGCTCACTAGGTTCAATCAACATGATATCATCAATATAATGGACCAGTGTGATGTCTTGTGGGAGGGAGAAATGATCAAGGTCCCTGCAGACAAGATTATGACATAGAGATGGAGAGTTGATATACCCCTGAGGTAGGACAGTGAAAGTATATTGCTGACCTTCCCAGCTGTAAGCAAACTATTTCTGGTGGTCCTTACTAATAGCCATCGAGAAAAAATAGCTATTTTATATATAACTGCATACCAGCTAGCTATACCTGGTATGCAGCTATAGCCAGATCAATAACTGCATACCAGGTACCAAGGGATGTATTGATTTGCTCAAGCACATCTGGAACAGCACCTGCAATTAGAGTTACCACCTGGTTGAGCTTATGATAATACACTGTCATCCTCTGAGACCCATCTGTTTTCTGCACAGGCCAAATAGCAGAGTTGGATGGGGATGTGGTGGGAATCACCACCCCTGCATCCTTCAAGTCCTTAAGAGTGGCAGTAATCTCGGCAATCCCTCAAGGAATCCGGTATTGTTTCTGATTTACTATTTTGCTAGGTAGGGGCAGTTCTAATGGCTTCCACTTGGCCTTTCCCACCATAATAACCCTCACTGCACAAGTTAGTTGCCGATGTGGGGATTCTGCCAGTTGCTCAGTATGTCTATACCAATTATACATTCTGGAACTGGGAAAATAACTACAGAATGGGTCTGGGGCCCACTGGAGCCACTGTGAGACGGACCTGAGCTAAAACTCCATTGATCACCTGGGCTCTATAAGCCCCCACTCTGACTGGTGGTCCAGAGTGATGTTTTGGGTCCCCTGGAATTGATGTCACTTCTGAACCAGTGTCTAATAATCCCCAAAATATCTGATCATTTCCTTTTCCCCGGTGCACAATTACCCTGGTAAAAGGCCGTCAGTCTCTTTGGGGAAGGCTTTGTGGAAGATTAACAGTATATAGGGCAGTGTAACAGGGTCCTTCCCCAAAGGGACCTGACCTCCCCTTCATTCAAGGGGCTCTGGGTCTGTAAACTGTCTCAAGTCTGGAAATTAATTAAGGGGCCATGACTCTGTGTTTTTGTAATTCAGATTAGATTTCTGTTCACTTGACCTAGAACTCTTTTGTTTATACAGCTTGTATAAGAATTTAGTAGACTGCCTTTCTATTGAATTTCTAGGTACCCCATGATTATTAGCCCATGCCACAAATTTCTGTGAGTCAGATTATTTTAACTCCTGCTTTGAGTTCACTGTCTATTATAATAGCCACGTCTACCCTGTCTTTGGTGATTAAGTACTGCCACCTGGCTTCTACCAACTTGGGATCACATCATACCCATTGTGTTTAAGGATTCCAGGTCAGTGACAGCAGTTCCTACAGTAATATCTGACCTACAGAGAAGTGCAACTACAGAGCTCTTCTGGGATGATGGTGCTAGTCTCACAAATTTATTTCTCACTGTTCTGGTAAAAGGTGCATCCTCCAGACATTCCTGGGGTGTAAGAACAGGCTTTGCATGAGAAATCCACTCTAACATTCCAATCCCTCTAAGCCTCTGGATCCCTTCATCTGCATTATACCAAGGCAGTTCTGGCATTTCAACTTTGGGTAATTGGCCACCTTTTGATCCATATTTCAACTAACCATCCAAACAAACTGTTAATACCTTTTCTAACCCCTTGAGCTATAACATTGAATGCAGAATCTCTGCTTAGTGGGCCCAATTCAATAAATTCAGCCTGATCCACCCTTATATTCCATTATGTTGCATGCTTAGAATCCATTGCTACACATACTCCCCTGATTTCTGTCTATATAAATTAGAAAACTCACACAGCTCTTTTGCAGTATAATGTACCTCCTCATGTTGATACTTTGTATCTCACCTTTAGGGGCCTGTTGGGACTTTAGTCTAGTTATAGATCTGGAAGAAATGAGGGGTGGTGGGAGTGGGTCATGAAAAGAACTAGAAATATCTTCCAAGCTATTTGCTTCAGGGCATGCATTTGCAGTTTCATCTGGTGAAACAGGATTAATCACTCTAGGGCTAATCCCTTCAGGAGGAGGTTGGGTGGCCAACTCCTCAAGGCAGGCTGGAGGTGGGGTGACTGTGCCCTCAGGGCAGACTATTACAGGGTTATCTAGAAAAGACTCAGCATGACTTAGGGTTTCAACCTCACCCCTGACATCATTATCAATCCATATGTCACCATCCCATTTTTCAGGGTCCCACTCCTTTCTAACCAATGCCCTCCCTTTAATGGCAGACACCATGCAACATTGAGATTTCAGTTTACCTTGTAAAGTCGCTACTCTAAAAATAATATTCTGGTCTGATTTTCAGAGCTTTCAAGTCTATGGCTACCAGAAATAAGATTTTCCTTCAGGATACTCATAGAAACATCTACATCTGTCAGACAGTGCTTAAGCTTCTCGTTTGAAGCCTTAAGCCCATCCCTTTCACCCCTTAATGTATACAGTGTATCTAACAACAACCAACCAACATCTCTATACCTCTTATTTCTACAAAACTCTGTAAAGGTATCAAAAACATTATCCCCCAGAGCCTGGCTTCATACAAGAGAAGCATTAGGAGAATTGAATGGTGATATTTTGACTATCTCTTTTGCCAAGTCACTCCGTAGATTGGGAGTGTCATTCTGATTATGGGAATCAGAGTTCTTAGTGCCTTTGAGTACAGTCAGAGTAGAAAACCATTCATAAAAACCCATTTTTAAGATTCTGTTTCTTAAGAACCACTCCTGGTACCAAATTGTATTAGTTAGGATTCTCTAGAGAAACAGAATCAACAGGGGACTCTTGCAAATATAAAAGCTATAAAAATGTCTCGTAACTGTGGAAACGCAGAGCCCAAAATCCGCAGGGTAGGCTCTGAAGCTGACGATTCCAATGGAGGGTCTGGATGAACTCCACAGGAGAGGCTCGCCGGCCAAATCAGGAAGAAAGCCTGCCTCTTCTGAATCCTCCTTAAAAGACTTCCAGTAATTAGATTAAGCATCACGCATTGCAGAAGACACTCCCCATGGCTGATTACAAATGGAATCAGTTGTGGATGCAGCTGATGTGATCATGATTTAATTCTATGAAAGGTCCTCATCATAGCAGACAGGCCAGCACTTGCCCAACCAGACAAACAGGTACCACCACTTGGCCAAATTGACACATGAACCTGATCATTACACCCTTTAATTGCTATATAGTGTCCTTCTTTGTCTCTTATGATGTCTTTACATTTAAAGTCTATTTTGTCTAGTATTAGTATAGCTACTTCTGCTTTCTTTTGGTTGCAACTTACATGGAAAATCTTTTTCCATCCTTTCATTTTCAATCAATTTGTATCCTTGTGTCCAAGATGAGTCTTTTGTAAGTAGTATATAGCTGGATTATGTTTCTTAATCCATTCTGCCAATCTGTATCTTTTAATTGGTAAATTTAATCCATTAACATTCAAAGTTATTACTGAAAATGCGATTCTTGGTTCCACCATCTTTTTTTTAAAATTTTATTTGTCAGATCTATATATTATTTTCCCTCTTTCTCTTTGTATTCTTTAAATTATCCTTACTGGTACTCTTCAATTCTGTGCCCTCTCCAGACCTCCTTCTCCTGTCTTTTTTTCAGCCAGCAGAACTCCTTTTAGTATTTCTTGTAGGGCCAGTCTCTTGTTGACAAATTCTTTCAGGACATCTTTGTCTGAAAACTTTAATCTCTCCCTCAATTTTGAAGGACATTTTGGTTGGGTACAGAATTCTTGGCTGAAAGTCTTTCTCTTTCAGGATCTTGAATACATCATACCACTGCCTTCTTACCTCCAGGGTGCTAGTTGAGTAGTTTGGACTTGGTCTTATTTGATTTCCCTGTGTGTAGTAGATTGTTTTTGTCTTGTCACTTTCAGGATTTTCTGCTTCCCTTCAACATTTGACAGACTGTTTAGTATGCACCTTGGGGAAGGCCTATTTGGATTTACTCTTTTTGGAGTTCTTTGGGCTTCTTTGACTTGTATATTTATGTCCTTTATGGGGGTTGGGAACCTTTTCCCCATTATAGCCTCAGCTACTCTTCCTTGCCCTTTCCTCCTCTCTTCTCTTTCTGGAACACCAATGATTTTTATATTTGTACACTTTGTTTTGTCTGTCATTTCTCTGAGTTCCCATTCAATTTTTTTCCATCTTTTTTGCCATTTGCTGTTTTGAGTCTTCAAAGTCAATTAATTATCCTTTCCTCTATATCACTTATTCTTTTTTCTGTCTCTTTAAATCTGGTGTTATGTGCCTCTAATGTGTTTTTTATTTGGTCAAAAGAGTCTTTAATCTCTGTGATATCTGCTATTTTTCTATTTATTCTTTCAAATTCCTCTTCATGCTCTTCTACTATCTTCTTTATCTCCTTTATGTCATTTTATGTTCCACTTATTTTATTAAGTAGAGTTGTATAAACATCTTTGATTAGTTGTTCCAACATCTGTGTCTCCTCTGATGTTTTAATTTGGTCATTAGGCAGGGCTATATCTGTCTGCATTGTGATATTCTTAGTGATCTTCTGTTGTCTTCATGGTATGTGAATATCTTGATTGATTTAGTTTGGGAGTTGATTTCTTTCAATAGTGTAAGGCCTTGGGTTTGTGGGATGGTTGTTCAGCAGGGAGCAGGGCACAGGGTGGGCACTCAGTGTAGTGATTTGTTTCAGGGTAGATATGGGTGCAGGTTGGGATATTACGCTGATGCTTGTGAATGTGTGTGCCCAGCAGCCAGGGAGGATGTAGCTGTGTGGGTACACCGGTCTGGGGGACTTAACCTTGATGTGCCCTGGTCTAAGACACTGGGCCCTTTGTGTGCATGTGTACAGCTGTGGCAGCAGGTTGGCATTATGCCTTCATGAATTGGGGGCAGATGTGACCCAGCTGCACAGGTCAGCACTTTCTCAGAGCTGGGAAGTGTGGCTGAGGGCTGTGCAGATGTGCAGTTCTAGGACTGCTGTAAAGTGCGGTTCCCAGAGCTGAATGACGTGATTGGGGGCCCATGTGCGTGTGTGGACCTGGGAGTGCTGTAAACAGATGTGCAGAGCTCAGGCAGGACAGAGTGAGGCTGTGCAACATTATGGGTGGGGGATGGGGTGGGGCAGGGGTAACCTAGGTAGGATGTTAGTGCCCGCAGCTTTTATGCGCTGGCAACAGCCTGCAGGGAACAGGGAGGGGGATGTATTAGTTGGGAGGGGTATAGAAGAGGTGGGTTGGGCTGCCCTTGGGGTGGGGGTTGAGGACAGATACAGGCACTGGGGGCTGGTGGGGTGGGGACACCTGGAGCATGAGGAATGGGAGTGGATGACAGAGTTCAGGTGTGTGGGGTGTGGGGTGAGTTGCCGGTCACGGGACTGCACTGGTGAGGGTAGCATGCCCAAGGAACACAGCCTGGCTTACTTCCTCATCCCAGGCTCCTGTCCATGCACTCCTGTGGACTCTGTAGCTCTGTGCCTCCATGCCAGGCTCCAGCTTTCTGCCTCTCAATTCCTGGCCTCTGCAACCAGGGCTGGCACATGTGGTACAGAATGCTCTCCCAGGTCAGTCACACTCCTGAATTGCCACCTCAGTCACCCTTCTGTCCCTTCTCTAACTTTTCTGTGGAGCAGGGCTAAGCTTGAGCTATTGTATTCAGCCATCTTCCTGGAAGTATCAGGGTATTTATTCAAAGTCAAATGCAGAAGTTCTTCCTAGTTATTTTCACTTAAATCTCAATCATATTCAGCTATGAGAACTGAAAATTGTCAACCATTTAAGACAAATATCAGGGTTTTGCTTCACTTTATTTCTCTGTATTTATGTAGCACATCAAAGCCATATTACTATAACATCACTGAGCTAGCAATAGGCAGGTATTTTGAGAGGTAGTAATAAATGTTATAGAACTTGGTGCTTTGAGAAAAGTAAGAAGCTATCCAAAGGCCAAAAGCAAGAACTCAGAAGTTCATTTATAGGGAGTAATAACTACTATATGGTAACTGCTAAAATCTCCTGGAGTATGGGATATTGGTATTCATTTAACAAATATATAGTGATTGTCTGACACCTATCGGGCATTGAAATAGGTGATAGATGTCATCATCATCACCCTAATAATAATAATAATAATAGTAATAATAACAACAATAATAAACACTAGTATATGAATACTATACTTCATATATTGATTGCCATGTGACCAGTACTATTATAAGTGCTTTATATATATTAACTATTATAAACCCTACCACACTCCTGTGAGTTGAGTGCTTATGGATAAAGAAACAGACACACAGAGATACGTAATTTGGCCAAGGTAACATAGCTCATAAGTGATGAAAATGGAATTCAAACCCAGACAGTCTTATCCCCAAATCAAAACCATATACATGATTTGCAATGGATGGAAGTGGCCAAAGGGTATATTGACTGAGAAATGGAATGGGGAGCTTTGGTGAATACATACAATGGAGTATTAAGCAGCTGCAAGAGGGAATGAAGTTATGAGGCATGCAATTAGGTGAATGAATCTTGAGGTCACTAGGTTGAGTGAAATAAGCCAGAAACAAAATGACAAGTATTGTAATACCTCCTTAATGTGGACTCTTTATAATGAACAGACTCTGAGAATTGAACTTGAGAGCATAGGTAATCAGGGGAAGGCCTATTGTAAAGGTCCCTAAAGCATAGGCTCTTACAGCAGTCACATCTATTCCTGAATTGTAACTGTTATTTCTAAATTCTGAGATGCTGAACACTTTGTGTATAACCAGGTCATTCCCTGGAATCTTAGGTAATGATGTGACACCTGAGATTCAGAACTAGATTTCCACAGCTATAAGAGTCAGCATTACCCCATATAGCAACTGTTTAAAAAGCTGAAAAAATGAGATATACAGCTCTCTCAATAAAATTGAATATTAAAAAAAAAACCCTATACATTAACATTACTGTGGTAGTTAGATTCAGTTGTCAACTTGGCCAGGTGAAAGCACCTAGTTCTGTTGCTGTGGGCATGAGCCAATGGTACATGAACCTCATCTGTTGCTGATTACATCTGCAGTCAGCTAGGAGGCATGCCTGCTGCAATGAATGATGTTTGATTTAATTGGCTGGTGCTTAAATGAGAGAGAGTGTAACATAGCACAGCCCAAGCAACTCAGCATACCTCATCTCAGTGCTCGCAGCTCAGCCCAGGCCTTTGGAGATGCAAAAAGAAATCACCCCGGGGAAAGCTGTTGGAACCCAGAGGCCTGGAGAGAAGGCCAGCAGAAATCACCCTGTGCCTTCCCATGTAAGAAAGAACCTCAGTTGAAAATTAGCTGCCTTTCTTCTGAAGAACTAATGAAATAATTCCCCCTTTATTAAAATCCAGTCTGTTTCTGGTGTGTTGCATTACAGCAGCTGGAAAACTAGAACAATCACCTATGCTATGAGACCAAAGGTAGAGAGGTTTATTTTGTGCAAAACCTAATTGATCAGACATCATTAAAAGATATGAATGAAGCAGATCTGGTTAGGACTAAGATAAATCAGACTAAAGGGTAAAGGATGATATTGACTATATTTTAAAACAACTTCTGTGTGGGACCAAAGGAAGAGATGTTTATTTGGTGCAAAATTTATATTCTCTGTAGCACACTATCTAATTTAACTAGTATGGTCAGCTTATTTGAACACCATAATTACATGGAACCCTGAACAAGGAGTGAAATCTTGTTGGCTTGTACAGTTTAGTGTGATATCCCAACATACCCCAGAGTACTCTGGATTGAAGGTAGAGAAGTATTTACTAAGTGCCATTGAAGGACTGGTGGAAAATGTGGAAATATTTAACTTCCCCACCTAGGGAAGTTCTGGCATTCTCTCAAGCATTAGGGACTGCCAACTTGATGGGCAAAGCTTTAATCTTGAGTATTTGCCCTTACAAAACTTCTTCCTGAAGAGGAGACACTAAGCCTACTTATGTTATGCCTAAGAGTCACCACCAGAGAATGACTTTTGTTGCTCAGATGTGCCTTCTCTCTCTAAGTCAACTCCTCAAGTGAACTCACTATCCCCCCACCCCAATGTGGGACATGACTCCCAAAGGTGTAAATCTCCTTGGAATTGTGGCACATGACTCCTGGGATGAGCTGGGCTCTGGCACTGTGGGAGTGGGAAAGCCTCTGGAACCAAAACGGGAAGAGAAATGAAACAAAATAAAGCTACAGTGGCTGAGAGATTTCAAATAGAGTCAAAAGGTCATTCTAGACGTTATTCTTATGCAGTATATGGATATCCCTTTTCAATATTTGGTGTGTTGGTGTAAATAGAGAGAAGAATCCAGTAGCTTTGATTCTTGAAGATGATTATATAGCTATATAGCTTTTAATCCATTCTGCCAGTCTATGTCTTTTGATTTGGGGAGATTAACCCATTAATGTTTAGTGTTATTACAGTATGGGCAACACTTTCTTCTAACATTTTGCTTTTGGATTTTATGTCATATCTCATTTTTCTTCTTTTTACCTCCACTGATAGTCTTCATTTCTATATCCTCTCCTCATCTCTCTCTCCTGTCTTTTCTTGTCCATCTCTAGTGCTCCCTTTAGTATTTCTTGCAGAGCCAGTCTCTTGGTCACAAATTCTCTCAGTGAATTTTTGTCTGAAAATGTTTTAATTTCCCACTCATTTTTGAAGGACAGTATATTAGTTAGGGTTCTCTAGAGAAACAGAATCAACAGGGAACACTCACACATATAAAATTTATAGAAGTGTCTCATGTGACTGTGGGAAGGCAGAGTCCAAAATCCGCAGGGCAGGCTGTGAAGCTGACGATTCCGATGGAGGGTCTGGACGAACTCCACAGGAGAGGCTCACCAGCCGAGACAGGAAGAGAGCCTGTCTCTTCTGAATCCTCCTTCAAAGGCTTAGCGTGATCAGACTGAGCATTACTTATTGCAGAAGACACTCCCCTTTGACTGATTACAAATGGAATCAGCTGTGGATGTAGCTGATATGATCATGATTTAATTCTATGAAATGTCCTCATTGCAACAGATAGGCCAGCACTTGCTCAACCAGACAGGTAGGTACCAACACTTGGCCAAGTTGACGTATGAACCTGACCATGACAGTCCACCCCTTGTCAACTAGGCAGCTGTATATATATCACTTTAAAACATACCTACTTTCTAAATAAAAAACATTAAAACACATTTTTTTTCTTTCACCTAACAATACTCAACTGTCCTGCGTATAACTGGAAACACATTAAATCTCTCCAGAATAAGGTGCAAGTCCTTGGGTAATATTCATTCTTAAACTTGATATCTTACAACTTAAATAGTATAACATGAACAAAACAGCATTACAGTCCTCGTTTCTGTAACTGATCACGTGGTCATAGTTCATATTTATCACTACCTTCCTCCACTAACCATTCCATGTTCCCTTTACCCTCAGCAAGCACTTCAGCTGGCCATGGTTCTTTGCCTGGTGGGGTGACCCAAACCTTCATTTCTGAAGTTTCAGAACCATTGGTAGTCCTGCCTAGATTGGGTTGTTGCAGCTTTCCACTGATTTTAATCACAGGGCATGGTAGTACTAAAAGACGCCCTAGGGGATCTCCTATATTCCAAGAAAACTCTTCTTTACCCCCATTATGTAGTTGAAGTCCTACATCCCCCTGATAGTCAGGGTCAATCACCCCAACCAGTAATGTAATCCCCCTCAAGGCTTGTTGATCCAGGGGCATGAGTAGCCCAAAGTGACCAGGTGGCAGTCTTACATTCCAGTTCAATGGAATCATTATCGTTTCTCCTGATGGAAGCACTTCCCCTTTTGGAAGTAAAACCTGTAGACCAGCAGAGCTCAAGGTCACAGGGACAGGAAGCAAACATTTTCCTAGTGGACCACTAGGGGTAATAATGAGTGGTGCCACTCCCATTTCCACCCCTTGGTTCCTGGACCCATGGATCCTGGCTGTGGGAGAAACAGCACCATAAAGCGGATGCTGATTCAGAGCATACACAGCTTCCTGGAGAACATTACCCCAGCCCTTCAAGGTATTAACACCTAGTTGGCACCATAATTGAGTTTTCAAAAGGCCATTCCATCGTTCTATCAATCCAGCTGCTTCTGGATAATGGGGAACATGGTCAGACCAGAGAATTCCATGAGCATGTGCCAATTCCCACACTTTTTGCTGTGAAGTGTGTTCCTTGATCAGAGGCAATGCTATGTGGAATACCATGATGATGGATAAGGCATTCTGTAAGTCCATGGTTGGTAGTTTTGGCAGAAACATCACATGCAGTGAGAGCAAACCCATATCCAGAGTATGTGTCCATTCCAATCAGAACAAATGGCTGCCCCTTCCATGAAGGGAGTGGTCCAATGTAATCAACCTGCCACCGTGTAGCTGGCTGGTCACCTCGGGGAATGGTGCCACCTGGTCACTTTGGGCTACTCATGCCCCTGGATCAACAAGCCTTGAGGGGGATTACATTACTGGTTGGGGTGATTGACCCTGACTATCAGGGGGATGTAGGACTTCAACTACATAATGGGGGTAAAGAAGAGTTTTCTTGGAATATAGGAGATCCCCTAGGGCGTCTTTTAGTACTACCATGCCCTGTGATTAAAATCAGTGGAAAGCTGCAACAACCCAATCTAGGCAGGACTACCAATGGTTCTGAAACTTCAGAAATGAAGGTTTGGGTCACCCCACCAGGCAAAGAACCACGGCCAGCTGAAGTGCTTGCTGAGGGTAAAGGGAACATGGAATGGTTAGTGGAGGAAGGTAGTGATAAATATGAACTATGACCACGTGATCAGTTACAGAAACGAGGACTGTAATGCTGTTTTGTTCATGTTATACTATTTAAGTTGTAAGATATCAAGTTTAAGAATGAATATTACCCAAGGACTTGCACCTTATTCTGGAGAGATTTAATGTGTTTCCAGTTATACGCAGGACAGTTGAGTATTGTTAGGTGAAAGAAAAAAAATGTGTTTTAATGTTTTTTATTTAGAAAGTAGGTATGTTTTAAAGTGATATATATACAGCTGCCTAGTTGACAAGGGGTGGACTGTCATGGTCAGGTTCATACGTCAACTTGGCCAAGTGTTGGTACCTACCTGTCTGGTTGAGCAAGTGCTGGCCTATCTGTTGCAATGAGGACATTTCATAGAATTAAATCATGATCATATCAGCTACATCCACAGCTGATTCCATTTGTAATCAGCCAAAGGGGAGTGTCTTCTGCAATAAGTAATGCTCAGTCTGATCACTCTAAGCCTTTGAAGGAGGATTCAGAAGAGACAGGCTCTCTTTCTGTCTCGGCTGGTGAGCCTCTCCTGTGGAGTTCGTCCAGACCCTCCGTCGGAATCGTCAGCTTCACAGCCTGCCCTGCGGATTTTGGACTCTGCCTTCCCACAGTCACATGAGACACTTCTATAAATTTTATATGTGTGAGTGTTCCCTGTTGATTCTGTTTCTCTAGAGAACCCTAACTAATACACTAGGCATACTTCCTTTTAAGCTAGGAATAAACTTAGAAATATAGATTGGGAAAGATCTGAGAGTCTAGGTCAGAAATTTGTTGCTGAGAAGACAAAGTCAGATTAGAACTCAGATCATCTGTTGGCCAATCAGGTCTTCTTGCAGAGAAACCCTTCCTCCCACCTTTCTTCCCTTCCTGTGTTTTATTATTATTATTATTATTATTATTATTATTATTATTATTATTTTATTCACTTATCCAATGCTCTTTTTACTGGTACCTACTATGTACCAGACTCTGTGGTAAGGGTAAAGAGATGGGTTTCTACTCCTGATTCAATTACTCCTGTGGATCTCAGTGTGGACCTTGGACCAGTAGCTTAAGCACCAGATAAGAACTCAGTCTCAGACTCCACCTTAGGAGTGAGGCCCCTCAGTCTGTGCAGACCCTCCAGGTGATACTAATGCACACTAAAGCTTCACTACAAAACACATCTTTGACTGACCTCACCAGGGAGAAGGGCAGCATATTTTAAACTAGCAGAGCTAGACTCCTGAACCAGCATTTATTCTGAGATCACAAATGAATGTCACCTACCTGAACTAGCTCACTTTGACAGCATACCTTTTCTGTGGTGACAACCAGGTAGCCCTATTTGTCCAATCTCTTAATGCGCTTAGTGTGTATAAATACAGATATGAATAAGCTGGTTACATGTTGTTGTTGTTTGGTATAGATACATTCTAAAGACTAAATGAAACAGGTGAGGAAGCTTTCCTCATACCCTTCAAGGATTCTAATTACTTTTAATTTCAGTGTGTAATGGACCTCATCTAAGGAACGCAAACTGCAGGGACAATAAAACATTTTTATGCTACGCTGCATGCAGGAGAGCCTGCCAGAGTTCGGTGGAGCTCTGTCCCCAGGCACCCTGATCTCTATTATTCCTTTCCCATGATTAAACATGCAGCTCTGCTTTCAGGTTTTTCAAGGACACACTGAAAGGCTGCAGGAATTCACGTTCTGCTGTTCCACTACCAGAACACTTATGCTGTCCTCGGGGTTGTTACTTATGCTGTCCTCTGGTTTGCTCGCATTTCCTGTGACTTGTAGGTGGTGCATGCTTGCCATTTTCATCTAAATTGAGAGTTGGTATTGAAAGTCTTAAGCTCATATCAATGTTTTTCCTTAAGGAATATGATCTGGAGACAGTTATATCTCTTTCCTATCAGAGGGGCACCTCAATGGATAATTTTTTCCCAAACACATTGTACCAGTGCTTTGTTTGTGTATGGTGCACCCACGGAAGTGAATCAGACCTTTGGGAGAACAGCATGGTCTGGGACTTTATGCAGGCAGAGCAGAGCAGTCTATTTTTTCAGTAAGTACGCACAACAAATGAACTATGATGTGTTATGGGTTAGTTATCAAATAGTCTAAAATTACATTATTGTCTCCCACAGATATTCATTGAGTGGTACTATGGACAAACCAGTATCCAATGGTGTGGTACACAGACACAGACAGACACATGCAAACCTTAAATCATCATCATCACCATCAAGTATATATTCAGTGCCTACTGTGTACAAGCCAGTGTCCTAGACAATTGTGTACAGACACAAATAAATAAATAGCTATTGCATGCCTTTATGTACTGAGTGCTCTGATTAAGGCCTTTATAGATATCATGTTCATTATACCCTCTCAGCACCACCACAAGACAGGTATCATTGTCACCATTTTATAAATGAGAACGTGATATATAAGGTTGTTAAATAATTTGATCAAAATCACTTATTTTAGGGAAATGAAGAAACCAGGTCTTAAATCCATGTCTTTCTCAATCCAAACACTGTAAGCTTTTCTCTGTGCTTCCAGAAATTTGTGTCTAAGTGGAAAATCAGCAGGCGTATATTAAAAAAACAAAATACCTCAATAATGTAATGTTGCAAAAACCAAGTGACAGGTGAGGGGTATGGAGAGTAGGTGTTAAAGAAAGAGAAGGCAGATAAGGGAACTGTTCCAACAGGGTCCAGAAAAGAAGATCAGAAACACACCAGATATTTTAACAAAGATTGGTCACATGGGCATCAGAGAATTGAAAAGCAAAATGGAACCCTAAGGTAACACAGAAAGAGTAACTGTAGGTTACTGCTAGGGCTGCTCCCACTGCAAGGGCTGAGGGAACAGAGACAAGGATTTAGAGTTATTAGCACTTAAGAGCTTGGAGGAAGTGCCATAGTTGGGAGCCAGTTTTCTAATGAGGATGTGGTGATGGGCTGGTGGTGGTAATTCTGCGAGTGAGATTTAAAGCTGCTGCTAGAAAAGTCGGGGGGAGAATCCGGAAACTCTAATCAATTGCCACAGGAATAACACCTGCTAGTGAAAAACCATTGCTGAGGAGATACACACAGGATTAAGAAGCAGCCAAGATGACGAGGAAGCAGACCAAAGAAACAAGTTGCCCTCTCCTTCCCAAGCTTTCCAGGATCCCTCTCACGCCCCCTATGGGTGGTGCCTAGCATGGATCCAGCTGTCAAAACAGAAATGTTTGGAGCCCTCCTACTCCAAGGGGAGAGAGACCACTTGCTGTCCCACCTCCGCACTGATTAGTTCATGAACTAGAGAAGAGGCCCTTTCTGTTCCACAGATGACTACATCTATGATGCTGGATCATTTTGCTCTTGTGAACTCAAAATAGCAATGTTTACAGTCATATCCTCTTTATCTTGTCAGATTTTCCAGTATGACTTAGTGATCAGTACATGAGTCCACTGACTTAGCCCTTTTTAATTTTATGAGTTATTCCTGATACATTCCCTCAATTTCAAGTATGTTCAATTTCATTTCCACTTAGGACATATCTTGCAAAAAAAAAAAAAATACCTGTTTTTTTTTCTTTTTCCACATTACTATCTTCTGATAAAAACTGCTCATTATTTTTTATCACAAATTGTAGGTGAGAATAGTTAAAGCAAAAAGGATCTTCAGATAAAATGCACCAGTGGCTCCCCAGACCTCCCATCAGGGCTGGTGCATGATAACATCTTCTCTAGCGAAAAACAGAGGCGATGTTAAGAACAGTGGGAGGTGCCAAGGCATGGCAGTTAAGGGTGAGGGTCTGGCCTGGTTTGGGTTCTGGCTCTGTGATCTTTGAGAATTTATTTAATCTCTCTGTACCTCAGTTTTCTAGTCTATAAAATAGTTGTAATAGTAATAGCTGTCCCACAGAGAATTGTGAGAATTCAATGAGTAAGCGCATGGAACAGTAAGCACTCAATATATGCCAGGTTATTATTATTATTATTATTATTATTATTATTTATTTATTTATTTTTTTTTTTTACATGGGCAGGCACCGGGAATTGAACCTGGGTCCTCTGGCATGGCAAGCAAGCGTCCTTGCCTGCTGAGCCACCGTGACCTGCCTTATTATTATTTTTGAACAATTTAAGGATACTAACTGTTCTTTCTTTGGAAGATGTTTTAGTTTGCTAAAGCTGCCAACATGCAATATACCAGAAATAGATCAGCTTTTATAGAAGGGATTTGTTAAGTTACAAGTTTACATTTCTAAGTTCTTAAAAATGTCCAAATTAAGGTATCCAGAGGAAGATACCTTCACTTTGAAGAAAGGCCAATGTCTGTCACATGGGAAGGAATGTGGTTGGCATCTGAGGAACTTGCTCCTAGTTCCTGGCTTCTAGCTTCTGATTCTAGTGGATTTTTATCCAAGCATCTGTGCACCCTCACTTAGCTTCTCTAGGATAAAACTCTGGGTTTTAGCTTAGCATCCGCCCCGGGTCTGGAGATTTCTTCTCTTCAAACGTCTGTGTCCTGGTTTCATATGGCTTCTCTAAGCATCTCTGTTGACACTCCAAGCATCTCCAAATATCTGCACATGAGCTTTCTCAAAAATGTTTCCCTGTGTTGGCTCATTTAAAATCTCAGTAAACGAAATAAGGCCCACCTTAAATTGGCAGGACCACATCTCCATGGAAACAACCTTATCAAAAGGTTCCACCCTGAACCTTCTGCCCCCACAAGATTGGATTAAAAGAACGTGACTTTTCCAGGGTGCGTAACAATTTCAAACCAGCTCAGAAGAACTGCTCAATATCCAGAAATCTGAATGTTTTAGAACCTTGCTATGAAAGACTCTGAAGGTATATAAAAAAAAAATGAACAGAATTCAAACAAGAATTTGTTCAGGTGTTTAGAATTTATAAAGCATTGATTTACTCGTTCAACAAATATATGCCATGTGCTGAACATCATATGGCAGACCCTGAGACAGTGCTGGACATACCATGGGCAGCAAGGCTCTCGGGGTGGGGACAGTCTAGTAGAGCTTTTCACTTAAGTTATTTTATGTGATCATAATCATTTTGGGGTAGGGTGTTATTATTATTTATTACCCCTGTTTTCAAGAGAGAACTGAAACCACATTAGGGGAAAAGATATACCCTGGATCACACAGGAGGTAAAATTTGGGCTGATTTTCTTTATACCAAAATAATAGGCTATATGCAAGTCTAGTCCTACCCCAGGAAATGTATCTCTTTTCTTTTAATGGAGGTCTGTGAGAAAATCTGCTTAATAAATTTGTATAAAGGTCAGCTTTTCTGGTACACTGGTAAAACAAGATCATGTATATCATTTGGAAAAAATTCCTCAGTAAAACTTGGCTAAGGAATTTGACAATTGGGCCTCTAACCCTCTCAACTCTTGCTATTTCTTGAGTGAGCAAAGAATGTGAGTTTATCTTTAATGCCTTCTGGCTTCCCCTATTTGTCATCCTTTCCATTTTGTGTGTGTGTGTGTGTGTGTGTGTGTGTGTGTGTGTATGACTTTTTTTTTCCCTTACCTTACTATTCCCCAAGATGAAACTTTAATATGCTAATATGACTTCTGGGTCTCCTAGTAAGGGAACAGGGATATAATGCTCCTTTTCTCCTTCTGTTCACTATTTTTTCTTCCATATCTTTGAAGTAATGTCTGCTAAGGGGTTATTTGATAATATTTTTAAACTATGGTTTGTAGTTTACATTGGGGTTCACTCCTTGATAATATTTTAAGATAATGAAACTGTTAAGTTTCGAAGGAAGGGGATTGTGAGATGACAGCCAAGGGGTTAATTTTATGTGTGAACTTCTCCCTCTATTCACTGCACGCATTGGCTTCTTGCCCAAATTTTAGCCTTGTTCCAGTTTCTCATAAAGCTATAGCTATTGGAGTGAGATATTCAGGTTAGATACATACACTTTTGAGGTAGTATGACAGGTACATGTCATACACAATCTCATAAATCCTTGCAGCAGTAGTCTTCTACCACTCAACTGTGTGAAGAATGAATACAGCAGATCCATGAAATACTGGCTTTGCGTGCATCATCCTCTTTGGCTACTTATCTACGCTCTATGCCTGAGAACAGATGTTTGTTGTGGGTACAATTCCTTGTTCATGGAACAAGGTCTTGAAGATTGTGAGACTTGGATATAGAACTCCAAGCATCTGGCTTGAGGACAAATGCCAAGTGGTTAGTTTAAACCTAGAGAAAGAGGAAATAGGGAGACGTTCTTATTCCATTTCAAGTAGGACCTCTTTTACAACGGTGATAGCAGTCTATTTTCCAGTTTTTTAAAAAAGGGAAGAGCTGCTCTCTGAAATCTCAGTATTGAGGTTTACTGACCTGCAACAGATAAGTTTCCTAAGAAATCTCAGTCACTCACACATCCCATCCTTATAGGGTAAAGAAGAGAGCTACCCTACCTGTGACTGGTCAGTGGCCACAGGTGACTTTGACTTGTATAAGAAAAGTCACTGTTTCCCTTAACTGTTTCAGCCTGAAGATTTGGCAGCAATGCTAGCGCTTTTATAGAGGGAAATTAATTACTTCATTCCATTCTTTTGTTGAAAAATCTTCCTACCCCCTTGCAAATAATCTTCCCTTTTCTTGAACAGCTCCTCTCTGAAGAGACCAACAATAGTACATTCATCAGAAGAGCTGCAGTTGGAGCCCATGAGGAGGCAACTGAGCGCTGGGACCAGGGCGGCCGGGCTAGAGGTCAGTGTCAACTGTCTCCTGTCTCCTGGGAAATTGGTCTCCCAGTCTTTCCAAAGGCAGCTCTTAACCCAGGCATATAGAGACTTCCATTTAATTCTATTGATTGTAAAATTAAAAAAAATAACACAATTGTTTCATACATAAAGGCAGTCATGTTTCTATTAACAATGGCTGCATTCTGGGCTTTTGAGAGCCATTATTGCTAGGTTGGGGGAAGATATTATGAACAGTCATTTCCTTCATCTGTAGAAAAAGAAGAAGAATCAGAACACAAGGCTTCTTTCTCAGTTTTCATGTTGCAAAAGAGAAAAATGACGTCACCTGACTTTTAAAATCACTGTCACCTGTGTGATGTCATGGACGCAGAGTACCACATGGATTAGTGACCTGTGAGGCATAACAGTACTTTTTTCAGTTTTGAAAAATTATAAGCCACCCTTCCACAGAGAACTTAATTGCTCAATATGGACAAATCTTGTAAAGGGCATTTAATAAAAACAAAGATGTAGATACATGCTGTCTGGCAACTCTTGACAACACAAAATGACTGAAAATCTCAAAAGGCTTAGCCATTTTAGAGAGATTCTATGCTTATTTTTCTTTAACATTTCAAGTTTACTTTTGGAAATTTAAGAGTGTAGGATCTGATGAGTAAGGCTAATATTTGTCTGGTGCTCTGGCCACCAAGCTCTAAGCCCTGGCTTCCTCTTGCTCATATACATGGGTTAATGGAAGCCCTGTTTAGGAAACTGAGTGACAGGAAATTGGCAAATCATCTAATAAACAATAATAGGGTACTGGTTGTAAATTATTATATATATAATTATTAAATGGAATCATTAAAACAATGAAGTATATTTGTAATTAAATGAAAGGGCTATAAAATAGACTATAATGCATAACCCATTTTTGTAATAGAAATATTTGGAAACACAGAAACACAAATATATACTACATATATATATATGTATGTATGTGTATATGTATGTTACATATATATGGAGAGATAGTGGTAGAATATATACCAAAATGTTGACTAAAGTTCTCTCTGTTAAATTTTAGAGTTTTATTCTGTTTTTTCCTTCTTCTGACTAAAGTGCACTGACTACATTTGTTGTGTGCTATTTTTTACATAATAAGAAAAAAGTTAAAACCCTAAATAGTGGATTGAGGATTAAAAAATAGCAATTAATTACTCTTTGAAAAGAGATAGGTATTATGAACTAGAAACCTGAAATAACTTTTAAAACCATTTTGGAAAGTTAAAAAAACAAGTCTAAACAATCTGGGGACAAAGTCTTAATAATTGTTTGAATTGTCCAATTTTTCAACTGTAATAACTATAGCTTTATGACAATTTTCACAAGCTAAGAACAGGTATCAAAGTAAGTCATCAATTTAGAAAAGGTAATTATAAAAAATCCCATTTTTTATATCGATTGCATTTAATTGTACCATTTAGAAGAATAATATTATATTCCCTTTATCATCAGTGATTTATTACCACAATGGTCAAAGAGTTATAGTATATAAAGGTATTATGCATTTGGGACTCTGCATTAATTTTATTAGGAAAATGATGGAAAGGAGGTGTGTCTAGATGTGGACTTCATTCCCTGACTTCTTCCTTTGGCCAAATTACACTCTGGTTCCTCTACATTTTCTCGTTGGAAGCCTCGGCAAGTTATTCCCTCTGAACTTTATCCCTCACCTGTCATAGGAGCAATGATACGTTTGCATGGAGATGTTTACTTCTCTTCCCACACTTCTACCCTTTATGCAAGATGCAATAGCACATTTGCTCTAGAAAGTCTTTCAGAAATATAAACCCAGCAATTTGAGAATCTTAACTGAGAATCAAGAACTGAAGCATCAAATACTTTGGCTTGTCCGTGAATCCATGCCCATGTCCAAGTTTACAGTTGCAAGTTTACAGTTCTAAAGCCATGAAAATGTCCAAACTAAGCCACCAACAAGAGGTTACTTTCACTCATGAAAGGCTGATACCATCTGGAACATCTGTCAGCTGGGAAGGCACGGGTCTAGCGTCTGCTGGGTCTGTGGCTTCTGGACACCTCTCTCAGCTGGGAAGGCACATGGCATTTCTCTCCTCATTTCATAAGGCTTCCTTGGTCTTCTACATCTCCAAAGGTCTCTGGCTGTGTGGGCTCTGTCAGCACTGAGCTTTTCCCAAAATGGTTCCCTCTTAAAGGGCTCCGGTAAGCACTCCACCTTGAATGGGTGGTGACACATCTCCATGGAAACCATCTAATCAAAAGTTACCACCTGCAGTTGGGTGAGTCACATCTCCATAGAAACAATAAAGAAGCTCCCACCCAGCAATATTGAATGAGGATTAAAGAACATGGCTTTTCTGGAGTATATACAGATTCAAACCAGCACAGTAGGTACTATTGTTCTCAGCTTGAATTGAATAAATAGGTTGAAACACTACAGGATTTCCCTCAGCACATCCAGCCACTTAATCCTGAACTAAGATAGTTTATGTTTCAGTAATGCATATATCTATCAAACATTTATTGGCCAGGCTATTAAGAGTGTGGGTAAGCCAAGATGAATAAGGCTGTTCCAGCTCCCCAGAGGGCACCAGTCTGGCAGGGATGACAAGCATGGCATTAAAATTGTGACTCTTTAATTTGAGGTACAAACAAAATCCAAAGTCTCTTGGAGGGATGATATAGTTGTTCCCCTGAAATATTTTCTAAAAATGAAACACAATCAGTCCTGTGGCTGATATTTCTTGGTTGCCATTCAACTAAGGTCTCTGTTTAAATTCAAAACTTGATTTGACAAATGGGTAAAAAAAAAAAAAGGCTTTGATATTTTTATCAGCATAAAATTTGTCAGTGCCTCCCAAGCTCAGGATGAAGTTAAATTCAGAAGTATGAAATGGCCACAGATTATAGGATATGGGTGCCATTCACCAAAAACACGGAGCTTCCATTCTCTAGATGCTCAAACCCTCAGGCATTAGTGCTCTGGACCTTTCTTAAAACCTAAAAACTTCTTTCCAGCTTGTTATAGTTTGCTAGCTGCCGGAATGCAACACACCAGAGACAGATTGGCTTTTAATAAAAGGGGGTTTATTTTGTTGGTTCTTCAGAGGAAAGGCAGCTAACTTTCCACTGAGGTTCTTTCTTACGTGGAAGGCACAAGATGGTCTCTGCTGGTCTTCTCTCCAGGCCCCTGGGTTCCAACAACTTTCCCCGGGGTGACTTCTTTCTGCATCTCCAAAGGCCTGGGCTGAGCTGCTAGTGCTGAGATGAGGAATGCTGAGCTGCTTTAGCTGTGCTACATTGAGCGCTCTCATTTAAGCACCAGCCAATTAAATCAAACGTCACTCATTGCAGCAGACATGCCTCCTAGCCGACTGCAGATGTAATTAGCAACAGATGAGGTTCACGTACCATTGGCTTATGTCCGCAGCAACAAGACTAGGTATGCTCACCTGGCCAAGTTGACAACTGAATCTAACTAACACACAGCTGTATGAAATTTTCTGTGCCCTGTATGAGAACAGTAATGAATTTTCATATTAACAAAATGTGGCTTGTGCCCACAGATGTTGGTAATTGCATGACACATAGACTTCATCTCCAGGATGACCTGAAGAGGTGGTCACCAAATCACATAGTGTTAGCTTCTACAAAAGATCAAGGGAAGGACAGCTTGAGGACAAATTGCTAGCAAAATGTGTTTAAAAAAAGAAAAGAAGAAAGCCTCCCAGGGGTTGGTTATTATCTACAGATAGGCAAAAGGATGGCAGGTGTTCTTCAGTTATGGTACTATGAAAACCCCACCTTCTCACTCATGCCTCTTGTTGAATACCTTGAATTGGTACAGAGAAGAAGCTCTGTGAAACTACAGGAAGATACTATTTTAATAAAGACTACAGTGCCAAATATTTTGGGGAAAAAATAATATCTTAAAGACATAAAGGGTTTGAAATTGTTCAGGCTTTGACTCAATTCAAAATGAACTATAGCCGAAAAGAAAAGGGCAGTGGAAAACAAAACCTTCCCAAGTTTGTCAAATTGCTGTTTTATTGATACATTAACAAATGGACTTTTTGACTACTAACTTTTTTTTTTCACATCACATATTCTTATTGGAAATGTAGAGGGCTGGAAATACCTTCCAGAGTGACCACAGTAGGCTATTGGCACATTTGACAAAGTGGGCCAAATTTTGATTTGCGTAAACTGCTCTATAGTCAGTGCCACCAGCATCATGAACATGAGTTGTTTGACAAATAAAATTTACCTGCTGAACAATATATAGGGTGACTACCACCCCAGGTTGCCTGGGAATGAAGTTTCCCCAGGATGTGGGTCTTTTATTGCCCCTGAAACTGCCACTAAGCTGGTACTGTCCCAGGCAAACCGGGATGGTTGGTCACACTACAATAAGATCAAATGTTTACATTTTCTGTTTCATATCTTAAATTCACATGACATTTAAAGTGCTGAGAGGAAAAATACCCTTTTCAGTCCACAAACTTCTATTTAGTTTTTTAAAATTACAGATGTATTAGAAAACGTAACTTTTTTCTTTTAAATAAAAGAAACAATGACATATACCTTCTTTTGTAAAACTACACTTTCTCATAGTTCATAAGGTATGGTGGAATCATTTCATTATTTTAAAGGGTATCAAAGCTTTGGCTTTAAAAAGAAACAAACCCACCTAAGAGCAAGAAGTGAAATGGCTCCTGAACAAAGGAGAGGATACAGTGTTACGAGCCAGAGCCACTGCACTGATAATGCTGGTGTCGATTCTGATTGGAGCACTGACCTCGCATATGGTCAGAAGAAGGGCTCAGAGCAGCTGTGCATCCCCGCTGCATATTCAGATTACTGAAAGGAAATGATGGAATAGGCAGCTCTCTGTCTTTTCCTTCTACTGGAGCCTCCTTGAGGAAAAGACAAGCTGGAATTGAGGCGGGAAGAGCAGGGGACTAGAACTCTACAAATGTGCACCAAAACCTGAAGAACTTCCCCTTGTACCTAAGAGCAGAGCTTCAGGCACTTCTGTTTATTGGCTCAGATTCTTATTTTTTATTGCCTCAGATTTTAATAAGAGCTGAGTGGTTTTTAAAATACATTTTAAAAGAAACATGGCACATATTGATAATTAATTCTGATTTAAAATATAGGGTGCTCCATTTTTACCCCTTGCTTTCATATTGTGCCTGTCATACGTAAACGGAAAATGGTTCACGTCTGTCAAATGAAAGGAGCCGGATACAAAGAAAGATGGAAATTTTGTGTTTCTGACTTTTTAAAAGTGTATTTTATACATACCAAGAGAGACGAAGTAAATTAAATCTACTAAAATGTTATTAGTGTAGAATATTTCTGGGTGATAAAATAATACATGTTTATTTCATTTTTCTCATTTTTCATTATTTTTCATTTCTCTAAAATAAATGTGTGCTATTTTTTGAGGAGAAATAATAATTTATCAAAAAACATTTTTTCAAAGAAAATAAAACACTTGGCCTTTAACATCTATTAGAGAAAGTAATCAACTAGTAAACATTTCTTGACTGTTGGATAAAACAAAGAAAAAAACATGATCCATGTCCTCATAAAGTTTAAAATATGGCAGGAAAAAATATAAATATTTGATCATGATTATAAAGGCCAATGTTTTTCATGTTAAAACAGAAATTTTAATATTCTTTTGTGCCACATGCTACTTCAATAAATACATTGAAAAATTTCACTGATTTTTAGAATCTGACTATATCTTAGAGTGTGAGATATGTTACCCCCAAATAAATAAAGCATTATGGATAGTTGTCCCAAAACGGCATTTAGTGTTTAGAACAATTTAGAATCCAAATTGTTCCAAACATTTATGAATGCTCACCCTTCCTTCAATTATGCCCCCTCTTCGTTTGTTACGCATCCCACTAATAGGCATCCATGTTGAGTCTCGCTGTTTATGGAATCAGTGGAAAACCAAACCAAATGGAAAGAAAGAAAAGGACTGCGTTTGAAGACCTTTAAGAACAATTTTTGGATTATGATTGGACCCATTTTAATTGCGGTTTTGCTAGTTTATGTCAGTCATTTTCCTTTTGGGCTGAGGTAGATACCTATAATGTGATAGCTCTCTTTACCATCTATAGAACTGAAATAAGACGGATCATCTCTCTTCATTAAGGAGCTACAGATAAAGGTGATGCTATCTTCCACTTACTGATAAAAAAGTACTTTTTCTAAAGCAAGGCCTTCAGGAAAATTAAACATCCAGGCAATCATACTTTATAATGACCACTAAGGGTTTTTTTTGTTTGTTTTTTTACAGAAGCTGTGAGTTTACAGAACAATCATGAATAAAATGGCCACTAAGTTTTTTAAGGGATGAGGTGGCATTTAAATGACTACAAGTATAAAAAAAAGAGAGACTATTATTTTCTTCAGTAGATCAGCTGAAAAAAAACTGGTTTCTTCCCTTCTCTGAGAAATCCAGCTTGCTATTGTTACTATGGCAGCAGATTGTCTGAACACTGGAGTTTCTCTAACTCTCATGATTATTAAAGGAGAAGGAAGGAACATTTTATTATTATTATTTTTTAAATGTCAATGTTTTTAAGCTCTTGGATGGTTGGAAATACAGGTCAATAATAAGAACACATTGCAAAAGAGAAGTTGGGCAAGGGACTTAGAATAAAAGCTAGCCAGGCCTAGCGGACTTTGCCATCTGCAGTGGTGGAACTGAGATTTCTTGGTTGGCCTCCCTGGACTCCTGAGTCCTTTCGCTTGGGTCTTGCTCTCTCTCTGGTGCTTATTTCGCGTCTGGGGAATCCGAGTTGGTGATAACATGTGGATGAAAATTCATTCCTTCACCAATCTACAAGTGCTCATTGAATGCGTACTATATACTGTATTAACATTTGGACAACCAGACAAAATTACTGCCTTCATAGGCTCACGTTCTAGCTGGGGAGATAAGCCATAAACTAACAAATAAACCCATACATTATGTCAGATAGTAGAAGCTACTGAGGACAAATAAAACAGATTAACATTAGTAATAGGAAATTTTTTAAAGAGGGAAGTGCTAAAAAATTTAAATTTCTAAGAGAACCATATTATTTTAATTTACCTGTAACTAGGCCTGGTAGACTGATTATATATGAATATGCTCAGTAATTCATTGATTTAACAAATATTGACTGACCCATATTTCCGTTTACCAAATACTGGGATAAGTGCTAAGGAAAGGGAGATATCAGCCCTGTTCCAGTGTTTAAAATTTCACAGCGCCTTTAATAAGGCCTCAAAATCTGGGGTCTTAAATTCTATCTGGACTCTACTTTTCAGCTCCTTTGGGTAAATTCCCTGAAGTTTTCCAAATATGCTTAACTGATCTAAATAATGCCTTTTGGGTATTTTGATGTTTCTTACATAGAAAAGGAAGTTTAAAAATTCACTCTCTGGCTTACAGTTTCACCGGCAATTTCCTTTATGGGACTTATGACCTCAGGAGGTAGTAATGGAGGAAAATATAAATGGATTTGGAAAGGATTTGAACAGATTTGTAAATGGCAGAGCCATTCCTGGCAACTAAGAGAAGCTAAAGGTCTTTAGGGTATGTTCTGCTAAGGAGTCTATAAGCAGAGGTCCCTTCTGGGGTTAAGAGAATAAGGAAACGGCCCTACAGTTAGGAAGGCCAGACAAGCACTGCCTTCCTGCCAAGGGTGTCCTGGAAGCAGATGACCGAGCAGCATGCACATGGACCACCCAGAGTGGCAATTCCTGTGTTCTTCTCGGATTGTGTTTGTTCTTTACTGTCTCATAAAGAGCCGGGCACTGTCCTGGCAGCTCTGCTGACCTACACATTGGCATCATATTTTTGTGATTCAAGAAGCCTCTGCAACGACAGTGGTAAAGCGTGCTTGCTGCCTTTTCGATTATCGACATTCAGCACGGATTATAATTGAACTGTTTGCTTTCTTTGCCTTCATGGAAGATAATATTCCGCAAATGACTCTGAGGTGCTTTATAAACACTGTATGCAGCAACAGAGTGATGTTTATTTTTACAACAATAGTCAGGGTTGAATAAATAGGGTGTTGACACAAAAGTGTTGGAAATCAAGATTCTAGGCCACATAGATAAAATTGTAAGGGTTTGGAGCTGCCCTCTCCCCCCTAGGGTTTTCTCGTTTTGCCTTGTTTTGGTGTAAGTGCTGGTTAATCTTCAGACTCTCAGAGTAATGCCCTATTGAGTTTGGGTTAATCTCGCTAGCTCAGATTGGAACTCAACTCTATTGGATCGAGTGCCCTTGAGAACCTCATGGAGTTGAACAGTTGGCAAAGTGAAACCTGTAACAGTTCTGATGAAACATTAGGAAAAAACTATTCACACATGAGCAGTTGGACTCTAGCCCTATGCTCAGATCTCTCTTTTCTACTTTCAGTCCTCCACGCCCCTGCCCCCATTACTTCCCTGCACGGGAACATTTTTTGGTCCTTTCCAATTCAAAGAGCATTGACAACGTGAGCTCCATCGCATTAGCACGAGTTCTGGGTGGCGGCACACCTTGTTTCAGTCCATTTCCTCTCACATTACAGCCTGTACGGAGGCAGGCCACAGCAGCCCTCCAGAAGGTCCCATTAGTCAGTTAATTGGTAGCACAGTTTGGGATCTGCACAAAGGATTTTATGATATATCTTCTTTGAAGGGTTATTTCTACTCACATTCTAAAAAGTCCAGGAAAATTGAAGTCAAAATGTTAATAAGCAAATAAGCCTGACTGTAATTTTTTTTCAGATTTGGAAAATGATTTGTTTTAATTGCAGAATTCACAGTTTCTTCCTTTCCTTTCTACATTAATTAATTTATTTTGAAATGTACAGACTATTTTTACACTAACATGAGATAATCTTTGGAGTTCTAATTGTAGAATGGGGATTGTGCAAATTATAATTTACATCCTCTTGACACTGTCCTGGGCTTATTACCAGTTTACAGAATTGATCTGCCTCTTTCAAGGTCTCTTTGCTTCCTTTAACTTCCAGGCTAGCCTAGATATGAGCTCATTTATGTTTCTTTCGTATTACTTCTTTCACAGCTCAGAATAATGCGCAACTATTTTTTTTTAACTGTCTTTTAGTTGTCGGAAGAGCAAAGTTTTAACTTCATTTTTAAAAAACTTGTCTTCTTTTAATACTTTACCATTTTATATTATTTTGTTCAGGTTATCTTGACATACTGCATCATTTCTTAAGTTGTTTTTGTAACATCTTTGCATGTGATTCTGTTTGGTTAGAAATTAAGCAGTGGAGACAGTTTGGCCTCACATCTGAACAAAAACCCCGGGTGTAGGAGTTTGTGAAGAGAGGGGTGAAGCTTTCTCAGTGCCTGTGGTATCAGCAGCTTCTCTTAATCCAAGGTCTTTGAAATCCACCTCTTTGCCCTCCCACCCCTTGGTGGACTCTAGAAAGGAAGTGGGCAACCTCCTGCTGCGATTTTCCAGAAAACAGGACATTTCCCGGGGAAATCTCATTACAGGCTAGCAAGGGTTTCTTTCCAAAGCCAGGGAATCTTGAGGCTGTATGGCAAATAAAAGCAAAGAGAATTGTGGAAAGAGGGATTTACTCTGGTAAACCTTCAAACCTAACGAGGATGTTTTAAGATGTTAGGCTGATAAAAATGATTAATTTTTAAAATCTTCCCAGAAGACTTTTCTGTGTGGGGAGGAGGGATGCTATGGGCATAGAGAAGCATTAAATAGATGTTCAAATGTTATTGATTGGAAAATGCATAGAAACGAGTAGGTCAAGATCTTTCTTTTCAGTGAATGCACACTGAAAGTGAATGCTCTGTGCATAGGAGGCGCTCAGAAAATATCTGTTAATTTAAAAACATGCTTAATCCTTATTAAAAAAACACATTCTGGTGAGGATTAAAAAATATGTACAAATACAGTATTTTAAAATAGTTCCCAGAGTTCCACAAGCAACAGTTAGGCAGAGTGATCGATAGCCAGTGCCAGCACCCCAAAAGGGCTGGAATGAGGAACACAGGAGATCCTGCTTAGAATGTGCTTCTGGGGCCACTGTGTGGGCAGTGAACTGGGATCACCACTGTTCCTCCCTAATTTGGTTCCATGACCCCAGGCTTTGAAGGGCCACGGTGAAAGGTGATCTGAGCCCCAGGTGCCTTGACAGCTGACCTGGCATGTCCTCTCCCACAATGCCTGGGCCCCGAAGCTGAGGAAGCATTCTCATTCCCCAAGCCCCAAGTCCCCACCAGGGTTTGCCTTCAAGCTGCTGTCATTGCCTACCACACCTAACAGGGAGCCTGAAGGAAAGCAGAAGCTGTTTGTGTTCCTTCTGCCCCCACATTCCTCAGCCTCCCTCCCCTGACTCGCTGACGCATTTCCCCTTAAGCTTCACTTTGGGCTAGTACCTATGCCAATCAAACCTGGACAGAGAGTGCAGGTGTCTCTGTCCTCTCCCATTCCTCCTGCTCAACCTCAGCACGGGAATTCTAGAATTAGTCTTGCAGCTGAAGATGAGAGATCCAGAAATCTGAGATTGATCTCTATCTCACTGTGGTGTGCTGGCCCCTTCTGTCTGAATATGTTTAAGCTTTGGTCTCTTGTTTAACATTTCAGTCCCCTGAAGCCCATATCTAAATCTCAGCTCATTTGGGGGACTGGGTCCTGTCACCCTACCTAGCTTTTGCTCAGTCCTGTGCTTCATCTATAGTCTTACTTTAAACAGGCTCACCCCTTGGACCCAGAAAGCTGCTTTGCATCAACAGCCACCCACCTACCCCACCCCCAGACTCTGAGTTCTTGTTGCTTTGGTACCCTACTGGGTATCTATGAAGACTAGATTCAAACTTAAATTGGCCACACCCACTCTTTTTTCCTCTATTTTTTTTTTTCACACCCACTTTTGACTGCGTATTTTAGGCTTTTGGCTACTTTCTGGGAGGCGAGTGCCTTAGCTGGGTCAGTTTTCCCGGCCGTGGCTTTTATTTCCTTCTCCAGCTCTTGTTTCCTCCCCTCCCTGCCACCTACCTGCTGGCATGTGCCGCTGAGGTCCCAGCATGCCTGCACTGCATCTGCACAAGAACATGGTCCATTCTTTTCTGCTTATTAGTTCTGTTAGCTTGACCCATTGCCTAGGCCTCATGCTGCCTCTTGCTAGCGGTAGTCCTTGCCAGCTCTTTCCTACTTGGCTGGTCCCTGGACCTGGCTCTCCTAGCTGAACATGTCCTGAAACAAGTTATGTCCTAGCATGAAAGAAAGTCTTTCCAGGCCATTATTGTTCTTAATGATTCTTTATTTACTGTTTACTATCCTGGTATGTTCCGCTATCATTGCATAGGCAGGTGAATCTGGTTAAGTTGCTCAATAAATGTTAGTGCTCAATAAATATTATTCTCAAACAATTTGATTGAATTTGCCAACTTGTAGTGTACCTTGTTATAAGTTAGGCACTTTACTAGCTGCCAGAATGCAAAATGCCAGAAACAGAATGGCTTTCAAAAGGGGGAATTTGATAAGTTGCTAGTTTACAGTTCTAAGGCCAAAAAAATGTCCCAATTAAAACAAGTCTGTAGAAATGTTAGATGCTTTGGTTCAAGAAGGCTGATGAAGTTCAATGTTTCTTTCTCAAGTGAGAAGGCACATGGCGAACACAGTCAGGGCTTCTCTATCAGCTGGAAGGTCTCATGGCGAACACGGTGTCATCTGCTAGCTTTCACTCCTGGCTTCTGGTTTCATGAAGCTCCCCAGGAGATGTTTCCTTCTTCATCTCCAAAGGTCACTGGCTTGTGGGCTCTCTACTTCTCATGGTTATGTCGTTCTTCTTTGCTCTCTCTGAATCTCCTTCTCCAAAATGTTTCCTCTTTTATAGGACTCCAGAAACTTATCAAGACCCACCCAAATGGGTGGAGACATGTCGTCACCTAATCCAATTTAACAACCACTCTTGATTTAATCACATCTCCAGGAAGATGATCTGATTACAGTTTCAAACATACAGTATTGAATAGGGATTATTCTGCCTTTATAAAATGGGATTTTGATTAAAACATGGCTTTTCTAGGGTCCATACATCCTTTCAAACCAGCACAACAAATAAATTGGGTGATAGTTAATGGCTTTAATAGAATTTCAATAGAATATTCCTTTATATAAAACTTTTTGGGTCCATTTCTTAACCACTAACAGAGGGGAGGAGGGATAGAGAAACAGTGCCAAGAACATTGCCTTTTGAAAATCAGGCAGATATAAAGATAAAGCATCTTGAAAGCAAACAGGATTTTATTTCAAAGTTTATTTGGTCACAGTTTCAGAAAGAGCCATATTAAGGTGACTCTAAGCCATATTAGAGACTAATTTGTGAAAATTTCTGTGTTCTCCTTAAACTTCCAGCTCCATGTCCTCTCAATTACTGAAACAAAGTAATCGATTGTCAGTCTCACCCTTCATTTCTTTCCTGTACTCACAATGACTCTAAACTGGCCCCTTGTCATTTTTCTTTGGGAGACAGAGTGGTGAAATGGGAAAAGTTCATGGGTTTAGAACCAAAAATGCTCTATCTTTCACTTACTAAAGGGCTGCAGTAGGCACATTATTTAAAGGCCCATCTGTAAAATGAGGAATGCAGTCTATCAGGGTGCTTACAATGACTAAATGTATCATTTTTGGAAAGTAACTTGAAGAGTGCCCAGCTCAAAAAATAGCAGCTCCTTTTTCCTTCCGTCTCTCCTTTTCATATTCTATCTCAAAGAAAGGAGAGCCCACCCCCAAGGCTGACACCACCTCTTGTGCTGAGCTATCACCCCCAGCTCTCCCCACCATTTCCCTCACACCTCTGTCCTCTTTCCAGCACAGGCAAAATCTCCCTCTCCTCTGGCTCCTCCTTTTCTGCTGTTGATAGGCACTTATCTATCCACTCTGGGGAGTGACTTCTACCCATTGTTTCCTTAAATTCCAATGATAACCTTTTTTTTAAAGCCAGCCTTCTAGAGTGCATGGTATGTTTTCACTGCCCAATTTTCTCACCACATGTCATCTCCTTAATTTTTAATGACTTGCAGAATCAGCTCTAGAAGGAAATTTCCAGGTCTGGAATGCTGTACTTCTGGCTTGATGGGATTGCTGGTAATTTTGAAATGTCCTCCAGGCTCATTAAATGGTGTTTCTCTCTTTTCCATGTATAAAGGTGAAACATGTTGGCAACAAGTGCCTTAAAAATATTGCTCTATAGAAAAAGGAAGATACATAGGAATTTAGGTCATAAAAATTTTAAATTATGTAATATGGCATTTTCATCAGCACTAAAGAAATTGTATTTTTGAGGAAAGATATAGTCTCAAAATTAACGTCCTATAGAAAGGGAACTTTAAAAAAATATATAATATATATACACACACACATAGAATGTATATTGAATTGTGTCAGTATCCCTTCAAGAAATATCTGTCACTATTTTGACTTGTTTTGCACAGATTGAAACTCTTCCTTCTGAGGCATCATGCATTATACATTTGGTAAATTGCAGCACTTTTACCTAATTGCTCCGTTAGGAGCTAACAAACCACTTTACTCTTTGTCTCTCAGCAAATCAGCAATCAGCATGGAAAGGGTCTGCTCATCTCATATATTGCTTGTTAATTCACTTTTAGTTCAAACTTCAGTGTAATTTCAAGGTTTTAAAAAAATTCTAATAAATCCAGCATACTGTATTTCTTAAACCTACACATTTGCTAAAATTTGTGAAGGTACTGTGGATGACTGGATTTTTGTCTTTTAATAGATTCAGCTTGCTGTATATGCAGAATGACTTGTGCAGAATCGACTACAGAAATTTACTGAATATACCCTTTTCTCTCATCATATTGAAAATCACAGCATAACCTGAAGGCCCTCATTTAGTTAAGAAAATCAGTGTACAATTTATAAAGGCACCCTGTAGAAACCTTTTCGGGGTCTATGCCTGGCGTGCTTTTCTGTTATAATTACTGTTTGCAGAGATAGATTTGTGGATTGGATTTTCTTTTATTTCTGAATACACAGTTGATTTCTTGGCCAATTAAAAATGTGTAAGCTTCATATAGCTTAAAAAATAACTTTCAGTAAAATGATGAATAATATACTTTAAAACTACTTCTCTAGTCACAGAATCTGAGACTATAGAGCTAGAAGGAGGCTTTACAAATAACATATTCTGATTCTCTTATTAGACAGGCAGGTAAAGAAAGGTCCAAGAGGGAGCAAGGGACTTGCCAAGGTCTCTCTCCTTGCAAATTGGTAACAACACTGGAACAAGAACTTCGTTTATGAGAGACTTGATTCCATGGAGGAGGGAAGGTGCATTCACATCTGTAAAAGAAATTTTAAAGAATTAAAAATCTATTTTATCCAGTTCATTGCAGTATAATATATAAGAAGACATATTTAACTGGGAAAAACATTATTCTAATTTTATTTTCATATATACAAATCCATACAGCATCATTTCCCAACTGAATTTTTTATTCATCAGTCACATTTCTCTTAAATGGTAATTCAATAATTATTTCATTTGGAGTTTCACAGATTAAGGATTTAGTTAGTTGCACTGATAGAAAAGAAGTTTGTGAAGCAAATGTGGTGTATGAAAATTACATGGGGAAAGTTTACCTATTTAATCTACTTATTTGCAAGAGCTTTCCATTTACATATAAATATAGCCACTGCCACAGAAGTAGAAGTCCAGCAGTGCTAAAGTTGATCTTAATCATTAGTATCACTAATTGTACACACTACTTATCCTGTATTAGAAATGTATCATAATATAAAACCTCAGAGAATTTACTTAATGATGATCTCACTTTGAAATATGGTTGGTGTTTCCTTGCTGCATATTTTTCAGTTTGCTTTCTCCTACTGTAATAATCAAAGCCAGGGAGTAATGCATAACCAAGGACTTTGGATGTCTTTGGTTGAAGATATCACCATGCCCAACCCAGCATCCCCTCTAAGGGACTTTGAGAAAATCACAAGTAAAAATACCATCCTAGGAGTCAGGTTGGTTACTGAAAGTCCCTTGACAGGAAAACTGAAGACTGTTTAGTAGGGTGGGGGGTGGGAGATAGATACTATAAACCTAGGTAAACTGGGAAGATAGAACAATCAAAGACAAACGTGCAGCAGGTGAGAGTCAAAGGCAACTGGAGACGGCTGTGAGAGATCAGGGGGTGCTCAGGAAGTAAAAGTAGGATGTTTTCAGACCCACTTAGAAACATTGAAGTCCGCTTACCATATAACTATGAACAACTAGCCCATTCTTGGTGAGCTGGAGGTGGGCCTGCTACCCCCACCACCTTGACCAGAGCTGTCTCTCCTAGTTTTTGGTTCACCACTTATTCAAAATACATTAATAAACACTTATTATGTGTGTGCAAGGTATTGAGACCACAAAGAGAAGTAAGGTCAAGTCATTGCTCTTAAGAAGTTCAGTCTGGTGGGGGATAAAGGAAAATCAACTACAATGAATACCTACTATATACCAGGCAGGAGGAAAGGTATTTTATATACGTCTAATTTAATCCTTACAAGAATATTGTTTGCCCCATTTTAAGAATATATTTATTTATACTTTGCCTTTTCCCAAAACAAATGGCTTTGGGATCAGATAGAACTGGATTCACTTTTTGATATCACGCACTAGTTATTATCACTTTGATAAATTTTTTAAACCTGCATTTTTCCTTATGTAAAATGGAGATCATTCTATTGTGATTTGTGTGTTTCAGTTTACACTGGGTGATAGGAAGTTAATAACCAAATCTGTGGCCCAAGAATATAGCATCTCAGGCATGCTTCTGTTGTGTTTAAAAATCTTTTGGCATGTACAGACTTTTGTAAGTTGCTTTAAATTAAGGGGAGTTAAAAGTTATAAATAAACACACTTTTAGATAAAACTGATGCCAATAGAAAACTATCCATAAATTATGTGACAGCGTTGGAAACAATCCACTGTGGTTCTAAATGAGTGGTCTCAACAGCACCCTATGAGATGATGTGTTGAGCTGAAGGAAGAAAATATTAAAACTAGTATTTCTATTTCTATTTAGCAAAAAAATAAGGCAAGAAAATATATTTTCCTAATATTTACTGTGTGTATTGGCAATGGTACCCTCACTTGTCCCCTATGTAGAGCTGTTGACTGTGAGACCTTCTGATGGAAGAGTAAGAGTTCCACAATTTGTGTGGCTGGCAGTGGTGCACACACTGGTTCTTGGAAACTGCCTATTATAGACTATTGCCCTCGAAATATTCCCACTGAAATTGGACTTCCAAGTTACACTACTAGTGTTAACTAAGCTTACCCTCACAAAATGGACAAGTGGCCTGAAAAGAGGCCTGCAAAGGAGTGTGGACAGAAGATGAAGAGTAAACACAAGTGAAAGAGAAAATTGTGGTGCTGACATTTCTAGTCCTAGGGAAAAAAAGACAAACCTCTTTTTCAGCTACATTTTGAAATAAAAATAAGATAATTTAATTCAATATGAAGTTGGCCCCTGAAATTCAAAATGATCAAGAAGATTATTTGAAATGTGGAGTTGAATCAACTACCATTAATGAGCTCTAAGTATATGCTTTGTCTTGAAATATTAGCTGATAATAGTTCATATTAATTATTTTATAGATATTTATGCTGATATTGGAGGTGATTGCACAAAATTTTAATTGATAGAAGTGTACAATTAGAAAAAGTTTGGAGACCAGTTGCCTAAACAATGAGCAACACTAGTCATCATACTCTTCTAAATATCTCCTTAAGCTTCCTTAGCATATTGGTTCTACAATTAGGAAACCACAAGGGTGATTCATAAAATGTTTTGAAGGATGGATCCAAAACGACAGGCTCAGCAACAATTTATTGACAGACTTGTTATGCTCTTAGTGAATCCACCAGCACTGTCCAGTAGAACTTTATGTAATGACAGAAATGTTCTCTATCTGTGCTGCAGATATATGGTAGCCCTGCTTCATGTGAAAATTGAGGACTTGAAATGTGGCTCATGCATCTAAATGAAACTAAAGTTTCATTTTAATCAATTACAATTTTTCATTTAAATTGCTACATGTGGCTAATTCCTACAGTATTTAACAGTGCAGCTCTAGAATTTGAGGTCCTTGAGAAGTATGCTGAGTTCCTTCTAAAATTCCCCAGCATTTAGTACAGTTCCTGGTATATATTTGTCAAATTATTTAAGAAATAAAAAATGCGGCATGTACTATTGGAAGATGAAGAATAGACCCCACGGCATACACATATCATTATAATGCCTGCTACACTCATTATCCTGATACGGAATGTAGAAAGAATTCACTTAGGAAATAATCCCCAAAGGTCCTTTGCTTGCAGGCTCGCTTTAATTTTATAAGGTAAAATTAAACAAAATAAATTTTCTGTGTGATTAAATTGGGTTACCAAGCAGATGTGAGCCTCTAAAACTCTTACAAGCATGTTAGATCACTGCCAGGCTGTGATAAGGAATCTCAGGGGAAAATGCCCCTCTGGGTGAGTTGGAAACACATTTTCACCTCATGCTGAGTGTCCCAAGGCAGCTCACTCAGTCAAGGGCAGGCAACTTAGGCAGCGACCCTGTCCTTCCACTAATGCATAGCTAACAAAAGCTGGCTGGTTGTGTTACTACAGCTCTGTGTGCCAGATTTGCAGGAGGACTGAGGAAGCTAAATTCAATTTCCAGCAAGCGCATGAAGCATTGGCATTTCCAGAGTCCATATATAGTATACTAAATGAGAAATAAATGCTGGATTTTTCCCATCAGGCAATTAACTGACTTACCACATTTCCCTACTGCACTATTTTATTAACACCTGACACTTTGGAAAATTAACATATTTGTCATCACGACTGATATGTAACAAGGATATATTTCAAGTATGTGGAAATGAAATTTCTAAAGTAATGAAAATGGCATGAATTGAGATGTTGTTTTTGAGCAAAACATTACAGACATACCTCATTTTATTGCACTTTGCTTTATAGCGTTTCACGGATGTGGCATTTTTTACGAATTGAAGATTTGTGGTAACCTTGCATCAAGCAAATCTGTTGACCTCATTTTCCCAAAAGCACATGCTCACTTCGTGTTTCTGAGTCATGTCTTGATAATTCTTAAGGATTTAAAAATTTCTCATTATTATTGTATCTGTTAGAGTGACCTGCAATGTGTGATCGTTGATGTTGCTATTGTAATTGTTTTGGACTGCCACCAACTGTGCTCATATAAGATGGCAAACTTTATCAGTTAATGTGTATGTTCTGACTACTCCACCAACTGGCTGTTCCCCTGTCTCTCTCCCTTTCTTTGGGCCTCCTATTCCCTGAGATACGACAATATTGAAATTAGGCAAATTAATAACCCCAAAATGGCCTTTAAGTGTTCAAGTGAAAGGAACAGTCACATATCTCTCACTTTAAATCAAAAATTAGAAGTGATTAAGTTTAGTGAGGAAGGCATGTTGAAACCTGACATAGGCCAAAAGCTAGGCCCCTTGTACCGAACACTTAGCCCAGTTATGAATGCAAAGGTAAAAATCTTGAAGGAAATTAAAAGTGCTACTCCAGTTAACACAAGAATGATAAGAAAGTGAAATAACTTTATTGCTGATATAGAGAAAGTTTTAGTGAAATAGATAGAAGATCAAACCAGCCACAGCATTCCCTTAAGCCAAAGCCTTCTCCAGAGCAAGGCCCTAACTCTCTTTTATTCTATGAAGACTAAGAGAGATGAAGAAGACTAAGAGATGATGAATATAGCAGAGTTTGTTTCATGAGGTTTAAGGAAAGCAGCTAGTTCCATAACATAAAAGTTCAAGGTGAAGCAGCAAGTGCTGATGTAGGAGCTACAGCAAGTAATCCAGAAGATCTAGCTAAGATAATTGGCAAAAGTGGCTACACTAAACACAGATTGTCAATGCACATAAAATGGACTTCTATTAGAAGAAGATGCAATCTAGGACATCCATATTAAAGAGAAGTCAATGGCCGGTTTCAAAGTTTCAATGGACAGTTTGGCTCTCTTGTTATGGGGTAATGCAGCTAGTGACTTTAAATTGAAGCCAGTGGTAATTTACCATTCCGAACATCCTAGAGTCCTTAAGAATTATGCTTAATCGACTTTGCCTATGCTCTATGAATGGAAGAACAAAGCCTGGATGACAGTACATGCTTACAACATGACTGAAAACATATTTTAAGGCCACCGTTGGGACATACTGCTCAGAAAAAAAAGATTCCTTTCAAAATATGACTGCTCTTGGACAATGTACTTGTTCACCCAAGAGCTCTGATGGAGATGTACAATGAGATTAATGTTGTTTTCATGCCTGTTAATGCAACATCCATTCTACAGCCCATGAATCAAGGAGTAATTTTAACTTTCAAGTCTTATTAATTAAGAAATACATTTCAAAAGGCTGTAACTGTCATAGATAGTGAGGCCTCTGATGGATTTGGGCAAAACCAGCTGAAAACTTCCTGAAAATGATTCACCACGGTAGATGAAGAACACTAATGATTCCTGGGAAGATGTTAAAATATCAACATGATTAGGCATTTGGAAAAAGTTGATTCCAACCCTCATGGATGACTTTGAGGAGTTCAAGGCTTCACTGGAGGAAGTAACTACAAATGTAGTGGAAATAGCAAGACAATTAGAATTCGAATTGGAGCCTAAAGATGTGACTCATGATAAAACTTTAACAGATGAGGAATTGTTTCTTACAGATAAGTAAAGAAAGTGGTTTCTTGAGATGGAATCTACTCCTAGGGAAGATGCTGTGAACATTGTTGAAAATAACAACAAAGGGTTTAGACTATTATATAAACTTAATTGATTAAGCAACAGCAGGATTTGAGGATTGACTCCAATTTTGAAAGAAGTTCTGTGAGTAAAATTCTATCAAACAGAAATCTTTCATGGAAGGAGAGTCAATTGATGCAGCAAACTTCATTGTCTTGTTTTAGGAAATCACAACAGCCACCCCTGCCTTCAGCAACAACCACTGTGATCAGTGAGCAGCCATCGACATCAAGGTAAAGCCCTCCACCGGCAAAAATATGATGACTTGCTGAAGGCTCAGATGATGGTTAGCATTTTTGGCAATAAAATATTTTAAAATTAAAGTATGTACATTGGTTTTTGTAGACATGATGCTATTGCATACTTAATGGACTATAGTATAGTGTAAACATAACTTCTAGATGCACTGGGAAACCAAGAAATTCATGTGACTCCCTTTATTGCAATATTTGTTTATTACAGTAGTCTGGAATTGAACCTACAATATCTTGGAGGTAACCCTGTATACAATTTAGTGTGAAGTGAAAAATATAGTTATAAATTGTGTGTATATGTGTGGAAATATATGTGTGTGTATCTGTATCTATCTATCATCTATCTATCTATCTATCTATCTATCTATCTATCTATCTATCTATCTATCTATCTATCATGATCCCAAGATTGTAAAAATAAACAGGAATGTATAGAATAAACTGAGGAAAAAATTAAAGTATTAACAGAGGTATTAACAGAGGTATCTCAGAAGTGGAATTATAGGTGATTTCTATGTTTTTCTTTTGGCTTCCCTATGTTTTACAAATTTTGTCCAATAAATATGCCTTACTTTTACACTAAAATTAAATCTTTGTATTTCTAAAACCTACATTCTCTCTCTTGAATAACTAAATCTATACCTTCTGGTAGCAATAATGAAACATAATACAGTAAACCAAGAGAAAAATAAAAGAAAGAAAGAGTAACACCATCCTCAAATTTATTCTAAATTCTCTACTTTTAGCAGTTGTTGAAATAATTTGATAGTTGTTATGAACTTGACTGTTTTCAACAGTCCACAAGAGTCATGAAGAACCATTTTGGTCAAATGGAGACAATTTACACAGTTTCAAGGCTTTAAATGACCTAAATTCATTTAAATACAATAGTAAAAGGGGTTTTTTTTGGTATGAAACAGTGGGAATTCAGAAGATGATAAAGTTAATTAATTGATTTATTAATTCAAAGTATCTATTAAATGACTTGTGTGTGCAGTGAACTATGCAACATGCTAGGAATAAAAGAGTAAATGAGATGGACACAGAACCTCTGTCACAGATTTAACTATACATTTTATTTTATCTTTTTACTTATATTGTTACCACTTCTAAAAATGGTTTGTGCTGGATTGTGAAAATTCTATAAAAGAAATATTTATTGTTGTAGATAATATAATACTGTGGACATGATCCCATGATCTGTTGAATATAAAAGCACCAAAAACCTATCCTACCATTTTAGAAAATGATGGAAATAATCAGAAGAAAATCTAAATTTTTTCACATTTCATAATACCAGTAAATGCATTTTGCTTTCTCTTGGTTGGTGGGTGTTAGACTAGACATGTTAACTTCCTCTCATATTTTTTACTTGACATTTTCATATTATTTGAATGATAAATTTGTAATACTTAAAATGGAAATACTTACCCTGAATGCAAAGTTGCCAGAAAAAATATGTCTTGCACTTAATCTTTCTAAGTTCATTGAGTCCTCACCTACTTTACAGGTATTTTCTAAGGTCACCAGACCATTATATCTGAAAACATTTTACAGCATGCTACTAATATCTGAAAATATTCTGCAGCATGCTAATATTGGAATTTTGTTTTGGCCACTTGTTCAATCCTTTATTATCCAGATATTATGATTTTATTCTAAACTTCTAGCAAGTCAATAGCCAACAAACAGGCCTTCAATCCTATCATCAAAATTATTAGGTAACCAACCCAGAATTCATCCTCACCCATTATATCCCTATAAGGAGAGGCTTTTCTTTGCTTGCTGGTTATGTGAAGCTTCCCCAAATAGATACAAAACTGTCACACAGAACTAAGGACATGACTGTATTTTTACAGTGGGTAATATTTTCTGAGAACTTGCTATTTACCAGACACTTTACATATAGTATCCTTCTTAATGTTTGTAACAACCCTGTGAAGAAGGTAATATTATCCCAGTTTAAAATGATAATCCAGGATTCAGAGTGGTTAAGAAATAAATATGCCCCAAGATTTATATAGCCACTACATGTAGAGCTGGGATTTGAATCAGACTGCTCTGACTTCCAGCCCAAGCTCTTTTCCTAATGCTGGAATGTTGTCCTAATGTGCAGCTCTAACGTTATGTGGCACATTTTACCAGGCCAATGCCGAATCAGCACATTACCAACTCCCTGATCACATGGCTGCTTCTTAGCCACACGTAATTGTGCTCTATGTTAGCAAGCTGAGCTCAGCAGGTACTTCGATCTTTTTAAAATCACTACAGGAATTGCAAAGTAATAATGTATGAACAATCTAAACCTTCAAAGTGGGAACTTGTTCTAATGATCTCCCATCTCCTTAGCAACCTTAACTCTAGCACTGCCATTGCAATTTTCATTAATCTTATTGACATTCACAATCCATTGATGCTATCACTTTTCATAATTTTTGCTCCTCTCCTAACTTTGCTTCTCTTTTCACCCAGCTTATAATTCATGATCCATTGGTGAAGTCATTTATTTGAAAGCACACTCAATTCTCTTGTTTCACTTTCCTTGAACTTGCCTGGCTAAATCCCCACCCTCCATGTGCTCAACTAGCCATCGTCTCTGTGCCTGCAGCAAAGATTATTTCAGAATTGTCTGCTTGGCTGCACTTTAAGTTTGTGATATCAAGCCTCAAATAGGCCCTCAGTACTGCCAAAGAGTCCTACTACCTTTCTCTAAAACAGTTCCCTTTCAGTCTTTGAAATGATGATTTCATATTTCTTCTCACCCCAAACCTCCCACTTTCTCTCCCTCCCCATTTGTATCTAATGACCGAGACTCATACTTCATTGAAAAAAAAAAATCAAAGCTATCAGACAGGAAAGCCTTCATTTTATGAAGTCTATATACCCACAAATCTCTGTTTCCATACTCTCTCTACCTTCTCCCTTTTTGAAATGGAATAAATGTGCCTGGTCCTTTCAGAGATCAGTTCTTCCACTTGTCCTTAGATCCCTATTCACTCTCACCTTTCCAAGGAATTTTGTTCTTATAGTTCAACCTTCTCTATTGTACAGCCTCAATGTCTTCCTCTGAATTAGGTCATTCCCACCAAAATACAGATCTGTTCTCTAATCTCCCAAATTACTGAAACAAAAACTTCTCCCTTGAACATGTTGGTGTTCAGGGTGTTGTCCTCTACCATATTTCTCCATTTTCTTTCACAGCAAACCTTTTCAGAATAGCTTACATACCATCTTCACTTACTCAGCTTTTATTCACTCTCTGGTTAACTCTAATCAAGTTTCTGCTTAACAGTTCTCAGAATCTGCTCTTGTCAGTGACACCAACAATGTCATCACTGCTAGATCATGTGTATGCCTCCTTCCTCTTAATAACCACTGACCCAATTGTCCAGTCCTTTCTTAGAAAACTTTTCTCTTTTGAGACACTCTTTTGTACCTAGCTCTGGTCAATCCTTCCTCTGTTCCTTTCTCCTTCTTTACCTGATCTTGAAATAGTGGGATGTACCAGAACATAATACCTGACTATCTTCTAAATCAATCACAACTCTAGATGATCTCATCCAATTCTATGACCTTAATTGCCAACTATATGCTGATGTCTCCAACTGCCATCTATCCAACACACTTCTCCTGAAGTCCAGACTTATATGATCAGTGGATTGCTTGCACCTCCACTTGGATAACAAAAGTATATTGTCAGTGGCGTTTTTTATTAGGTGCCTATCCAACTCAACAACCATCTTTCCTTTCATCCTTAATAACAAAACCCTGATTTTGTGCAGTTACTTGAGGCCCATGGTTTTCAGTGGTGATTGTACATCCAGGTGAAACTTAGGCCTCAATCATAGGAATTAAATTCCTATTGCCAGAAATTGGTTTAAAAATATAAATATGCATATAGCAAAATTATGGTCAATGAATTAAAAGGGAAATCTGCTGCAGAACTTCAGGAAACATTTTCCTTGCTATTAAAAAGGAATTTGTAAACCAGATCCTATCTCTTCCCTGTTTATCTGCTGCCCTACTGTTGATATGGCACTATAAAATCTGGCTTTTGTCTTTATTTTTTTTTTTATCTCATGCCATTCTTTCCTTTGTTTCCTTACCACTCTGGCCTCTTCTTTATTTTTCAGACGTCCTAAGATGTCAGGATTTTAATCATTTCTGGGCCACTGTTTGGAATGCCTTTCTTCCAGTTCTTTATATAGCTTGCAAAGAAAAATTCTTGTCATGCAGGATTTAACTCAAATGTCCTCTTTTAAGAAAGGCTTCTCTTGCTCATTCCATTATAATTCTAAATGATAGTGCAATTTATAATACTCTATTTCTATCATAACTTATTTATTTACTATATAACTGATCCCAATCTAAAATTATTTTTACACATTTATTTTCTGTCTTACCCAATAGAATATAAGATCATTGAGAAGCTGATTAGTGAGGGAATACTAAGCTTCCTTTAAGACAATGACTTTGGGCTATACTTTCAATGTCTACAACAGTGCTGGCATATTGAATTTGCTGAGTCACTGACTGTGTACTCAGTCTAGTACTGTAGTCTAGTAGTAAAAATATTTGCTAGACATGACATGACTAACTAGTACCTTTGAAAATACAATCCTGGGCAGGATATATATTATTCTAATTGGTTATGATTGATCTCAGATAGGAGACATGGTGCCAGAATGAAATAAATCCACTGTGCATAAACTAGGGTAGCGCTGACTCAAAATGAAAATTCTCAAGAAATAGCCTCTCAATCTTTTTCTGAAGTGAGAAGGGGAGAAATGAGATAGAAAGATAAACCTTCATGCTATAGATTTTTTGAAAGGAGAAAAAACTTATATTTGGTGAATAGAGCTAATGTTTATCCTCTCTCACCTCTAATGCTGAAGCACAGATGGCCAAAGCAAAATGAGGGCATTGCGTATAACGAACTTCCTAATCTTATGGCCCCAGATGAAACAAGCTGTGGTTTCTTACCCTGGCTTCTTTGTTTTAACATCTATTATTTTTTAAATGATACCTGAGCCATAAGATTTACTCTAATTAAACTTAGAAAAATATTTACATCTATTTTAAGTTTTGGATGAAGCCTGGTAGTTGGATTAATAAGGAGATTGTACAGTGAGCAAAAAGTCCTTGGGTTGCAGAATTGAGTTTTAGAATTTCTTGTTCAGACAATCACAATTTTTTTTTAGTATAAGTAATTCCAATCTACTTAAAGAAAATTAAAAGTCCTATTATAGTTACAAATGGTGGTACAAGTAATAATCATATAATTATTAATCAACAGTAAAAGATTAGAGTGGAAAGCAGAGAAGCCTCAATGGGTAAGGCCATGTTTCCAGCAATTGTTTAATTTCTAAATTGTGTATCTCAAATTATTTTCAATGAAACCCTGCAGTTTCAGAGAGTTTCCTTTACTGTTTATCACAAAACATGACATGGCATAACAAATATACATGTAAAATGTTTGCCACTGTGGACAAATAATAGTATAAACAATTATTATATTCTTGCTAAATTACGGCAAATCCATTTTGATTTCAACTTAATAACTATACCTTCCATTTATTGAACACTGTATTGGTTTTTAAATATACATTATTAAAAATCTTTGCTTGGTAGGGGAGATATTATTAATCCCCTTTAACCGATGAAGGAACTGAGGCTTAAATAGCCTATCTCAGGTTACATTGGTAGTAAGTTGTAGAACCAATATTTAAACCCTGTGTTTTCTGACGATAAGCTCCAGAACCATTCTACTGCACTAGCTTACTGTATCAACTAATGATATTGCTGATGCTGTTTTCTTATTTTGTTGTCAGACTACTAGTTTAATAATTCATAACTTGTAAAAGAAATATATATATATAACATATAAATGTTAATTAGGCTTGGTAAAATTCAAATGCTGATAACCTTGATACAGTTTTATAGAAGTTAACAGAATATTATTATTTCCTGTACTCACTAAATCTCTTCTATGGTAATCTATCCACCCATTCAAAACATATTTATTAAGCACCTACCATATAACAAGTACAATAATAGATGCAGAAACTATCTTTTGTTAAGTATTTCTAGGACCTGGGGTCCCACAAATGTTTGTTGTATGAACAAATGAACAGAAAAAAAACAACTAAAAAAAAGACTGAAATTTAAGACCACTTCTTTAATTAAACTGATATTTTATTACAAAGTGAGGTCTTGGTTAACTAATGAGTTTTAAAAATAATTTTATTGTGATACAGTCAATGATTTTCACTATGTTCAAAGAATTGTGCAATCACTACAATCTCATTTTAGAACATTTCATCACCCCTAAAGAAACTCAATACCCATCAGCAGACACTCCCTATGGAGGCCCAGGGCCTGGGACCACCTTCCCCCCATAATGAGAATAAGTTACTGCACATAGCTGCCAACAATGACCAGGACAAAAGATCTCTTCATGGAGGAGGGGGGAAAATGTATAGATAATATCATGAACAAAGCATAAAATCTCCCCTCACTTGATCAATGTTGATAACAAACCCCTGTGTCATAAGACCCTGCTGAAACTCTGTCCTCACACCTTTGTCCTAAACCGTTATAAGCCCTTGCACTCCCCTGCCCCTTTGCAGAGCATTAATTTCTATTTCCCAACCAGCTGCCATCAGGAAGAATCTTCTCCTGCTCATAAGTCCCAATAAAATTCATGTCTAACTCTCTCCCTAGTGTGTTCTTTGGTCTTAAGACTCTTCAACAGCTGAGTTGGAACAATTGGCAAGCCAGCCAGGAGATCAAAGAGCCAAAGCTATAGTTGGCATGAGTCTTGAGAAGGGAGAATCCATGGGGGGGTCATTCTAAATTGGCCTATATAGTCCATCTGGAGAGGGATGGCTACCCTCCTAGATTGATGAGAACCACTGTGAGAGTATGGGAACACCCTTTGAAAACTCTGGTGGGCTTGCTGTCTTGAAAGCGATAGCAGGACTACTACCCATGGGTGAAATCCTCTATTGTTCATGTGGGGAGAAGTGGCTGCCCTCCTAGACAAACAGGGATCATGGCAAGAGTATGAGGATGCCCTGCAAACTCCAGAAAGGTTGCCAATTGTTTTGCAACAGATACTAGGGCAACTAAAAGGAGATGTGCAGATATACCTGAGTCAGAAGTTGTAAATTGCCTTGGGCTCAAGTCTAGAGAATACCAACTAATCTGGGTTGGGACTCAAAAGCTTGGGATCACATAGATTCTTCTTCTGATGTTGAAGACAAGAAAAAGGAAGAAGTTTGGGAAGCAGAGGATAAAGTAAAACCACTTTTGTATCCAGAGGTTTCCTCTTTACCACAAATAATTAGCAATCAATTATGTTGTTATAACTTTGTTTAAGATTTAACTCATGTTTTCTTTAGTAGTCCTTTAAATAAGGGCAGTCAACCTGCTTTCACCTTCGCCTGGGAAGGAGAACAAAGGACTTTCACCAGGATCCCACAAAGCTGTTCACATAACCCAACCATCTGCCACGGTCTCATGGCAAAGTATTTGGCTAAGTGGAAAAGTCCTGAGGTGTAACTCTATTTCAGTATATTGATGATGTCATGTTAACCAGTAACTCACTTTCAGAACTGAAAGAAGTCTCAGGTTCATTGTTATCCCACCTTGAGAGTCCAGGATGGGCAATTAATCGCAACAAGCTACAGTGCCTTGGTCGTTCTGTCAAATATTTGGGTGTTGTACAGTTGAGTAAGACAAAAATTATTCCTTCGGCAATAATTGATAAAGTCTATGCCCAAACAACTACTGGTTTTTTGGGGTATTGAAAACTTTGTTCCTCACATGGTTGAAATGTTAAAACATTTGTATATGCTAATTATAAAAGGTCATACTTGGAAATGGGAGGGCTTCCAGCAGGCTGCTTTTGAAAAGGCAAACAGGGCCATAGCACAAGCACAAGCACTGGGGGTATAGATCCAGACCCGCCCTATGAATTGGATGTAGCCAGCACTGATATTGGCTTTGGGTGAGATCTGTGGCAGAGGCAACATTCTAAATGAATACTCCTTGGTTTTTGGTCACAAGTATGGAAAGGCGCAAAACTAAGATACAGCCCCCTAGAAAAGCAATTGTGTGCTGCATATAATACCTTTTTGCAAGTGGAAGAACTAACAACAAAGATGCCAAATCACCTTGAAAATAGCTGTGGTAGTTAGATTCAGTTGTCAACTTGGCCAGGTGAAGTCACCTAGTTCTGTTGCTGTGGACACGAGCCAATGGTACGTGAACCTCATCTGTTGCTGGTTTACATGTGCAGTTGGCTAGGAGACATGTCTGCTGCAATGAATGATGTTTGACTTCATTGGCTGGTGCTTAAATGAGAGAGTGCAACGTAACACAGCCAAAGCAGCTTAGCATTCCTCATCTCAGCACTCGCAACTCAGCCCAGGCCTTTGAAGATGCAGAAAGAAATCACCCCAGGGAAAGTTGTGGGAACCCAGAGGCCTGGAGAGAAGGCCAGCAGAGACCATCCTGTGCCTGCCCATGTAAGAAAGAACCTCAGTGGAAAGTTAGCTGCCTTTCCTCTGAAGAACTAACAAAATAAATCCCCTTTTATTAAAAGCTGATCTGTCTCTGGTGTGTTGCATTCTGGTAGCTAGCAAACTAGAACAATAGCCATCCCTATTAAAGGGTGGATATCTGACATGCCTTCTAAGCCATGCTCTGGCAGTGCCCATCTAAGCATACTGACCAAATGGAAAGCCTATCTGCTACAGTGCACATTTTCACTACCAGCCCTCTGAGGGCAGAAATGCAGAAGATTCTCAGACCAGTGTTCTATATGGAAGATTCAACAGCTAAAGTCACTGCACCTGAAATAGCTGTTGAAATGCTCATTACAGAAGGCACAGGTACCATTCCTGAGTCCTATTGGTACACTAGTGGTCAGTCTCCCACATGGGCAGCTGTGGCAGTACAACTCAGTACTGACACTATATGGTAGGAGACTGCCACTGCCACTATGCAAATCAGTCAATGGGCTGAGGTAAGAGCAGTATGGATAGTAACAGTGGATGAATCAGGAGAGGCACTATCTGTACTGACAGCCTGGCTGTTCACAAAGCCCTTACAAGCTGGATGGCAACCTGGAGGCAGAAACAATGGATAGTCGTATGTTGCCCCCTCTGGGGAAAAGTTGTGGAATATGGATGCAGTGTCTGTCCTATGGTCAGTGTAACTGTCTGCTGCGTGGGGGTGGACTGTGGAGACCCAGGGCCTGGCCCCCTCCAAACCGAGAATAAGTTACTGCACGTAGCCACCCACAATGACGGGGACAGAAGTTAAACGTCAACAGACCTCCTCAGGGCAGGAAAGAATGTACAGACAGTATTGCAGACAAAGCTTTAAAGCTCCCCTCCCTTGATAAATGTGATAACAAACCCCTGTGTCATGAGATCCTGTTGAAACTGTTCTCATACTCTGTCCTAAACCCTTTAAGTCCTTGTGCTCCCCCGCCCCTTTGCAGAGCACTGACTTCTGTTTCCCGACCAGCTGCCCTATGGAAGAATCTTCTCCTGTTCTTATGTCCCAATAAATTTCATATCTCTCTGCCTAGTGTGTTCTTTGGTCTTAAGCCTGCGTCGACCCGAGCTCTCCGAGAGCTGGGTTGGGACACTCCCTAGTTCCTCTCAGACTCTCCAGCCCTAGTTCCACTTATTTTTCCTCATTCTTTCTTTTTTCTCTGTTCTTGAGACTGCATAATCTCTATTAATTCATCGTCAAATTCCACTGGCTCGCTTTTCTTCCAGATTAAATTTATTGTTGAGGTCCTCTATTGAATTTTTCATTCCAGTTGCTATACTTCAAAGTGTAAAATTTCCTTTTGGCTATGTTTTTCTAATTTCTATCTCTTTATTAATATTCCCATTTGATAAGACACTGTCATCATACCTTTCTGTATTTTTTTTTTTAACATGGGCAGGCACTAGGGAATTGAACCCAAATCCTCTGGCATGGCAGGCAAGCATTCTTACATGCTGAGCCACCTTTCTGTAATTTTTTAAGTATGGTTTTCTCTAGTGTTTTGAAAGCGTCTATAACTGCTTCAGAGCCCTTTGTTAAGTCCAAGATACTGTCCCTTTCAAAGGCGGTTTCTGTTCAATTTTCTTTTCTGTATGTACGAGTAACATTTTCCTGTTTCTTTAGATCTTATAATTTTTTGTTGGAAACTATAGTTTTAAAAGATAAAATGTTGTAGCAACTCTCATACTAATCCTCTCTTCAGGGCTTGTTGTTTACTTTGCTTATTTATATGTTCAGTGACTTGGCTGGACTAATTCAGGGAAGTTTTTTTCTCCCAGGCGCACAGTATCTGATGTTGCTCTTTGGAAGGCATAGTTGGGCTTACCCAGAGTCAACCTGACCACTCCTTTCCACCCCCCTTCCCAGGAATGGTGGTGGTTTTAGTCAGGATCTGCTTAAGTGTCTTTCTTTAATCTCCCTAATAAACTTCAGGCCAGCTTGCTAGTGTTGGTGTCACATCAGCTATCAGCCTCCACTGTTTGCTAGCTGATCACTCATAGCTTATAAGAAGCCCTGAGGCACAAGTTATTCCACAGAATGTCCTAATTAAATTCAGGCCCTTTTGCAGGGATAGTCTTTGAGAACTATTCTGAGCTTTTGCCCAACTCCAGAAAGGCTTTTCTTAGATGCCTCTTTTCCTGTACTCTGTTAAACTTCTACCTGACCTATCATTTTGCTTATTGCTATCAGGAAGAAGATACTAGTCTCCTCTTAATTGCTCACCATAAAAATTCCCCTGTTTTTGATAATGCCCTTAGGCTTGCAACTCCCTACACTCTGTTCCAAATAAAACCAGCCCCCTAAGGGAGAGCTACAGAGCTGTTTTTATAGCCTGCCTCTCCCCCTGGGCAGAAACTCTGCATCACTGCTCCAGAGCTGGGGGAGGGGCAGCACTGTGCTTCTATCAGGGTGACACCTGTGCTCAGTGACCAGGGAACTGGATAGCATTGGTAGTCTCTCATTTTCTTGGCTTGCCTTTCCTGGTATGAAACCTTCATTCCATGAACACGTGGGGGGCAGGGTTCTCGACCTGCCACACTTGAGGTAAATCTTCTATCCGAAAAGTGGGAGCTACACAGGTGAAAGCAGACCCAGATCTTTCAATTATGCATGACTGGAATAGAGCTTTTGCATCATGGAACTGGGGAGGATGAGAAATGTTAATGGTATGTCCCACATCAAGAGAAACTGTAACCCTAGACTTGACAGGGGAAAGGGGATTCATTTTGTGGCCACACCCAATTAGAGTAGAGCTTCCATCACACTGCGCTAGAGATGGGGAAACCAAGACCAGGTCATGGCTCAAATAAAAGAGACTCTCACTGTCCTTGATAAGATTTAGTAGATTTCCTTGAATAAATGTTTCTCCATTTGCTGTTGTCCTTGGGACAATTTCCAGAGGCTTTAAATGGTTGCATTTTCATAATTTCACTAGTGTGAAAATGGAATTGGTAATGACTATATTAACTATCGTGGTTTGGTTAAGCTTCCATTTTAGACAGGAAACAGAGAACAGAAAGAGATTCATTGAGCTGACATACCAATGATCCTTTGCAGTGGCAACAAAGACCTCCGCCCCATGAGAAAAACTAGTCAAAGCTGGTGACAGAGAGTCTGTTGACATTCACCAGATGGCCAAAATTTTGCGCAAATGTCTGCTCCCCCCGCTTGCTAATTAATGATCATTTTCCTTAACAACCATTTTCCCAAATGTTCAGTTCCTGGGGCTTGCTGATTAGTCAACCATTTGCCCAAAGACATTCTGCTCCAGTGTCTCATACCTGCCTCCTCTCCTATCCAGGAGTGGCCATATAAACTTCCTCCAAACTGCAACTCTCTGAACTGGCCTCCATTCTGAGACCACTCCACATTGCCTGTGGCTTTTGCTCAGTAAAACCTCATTCTTGCCTTTTCAGAAAATCCCCCTGGTTATTTCTTTCATTGACACTAGTTATGATCATTTCACCAGTGAGGGGGTCCTCAGAGCTCATCACAACTCCATTCAGAAATGCTTCTCTCTAGTACATGTTATTCATTTTCTATGGCTGCTGTAACAAATCACTATCGACTTGGTGACTTCAACCAACACAAATTTACTCTCCTCCAGTCATGGTGGCCAGAAGTTTGAAATCAGTTGCACTGGGCTAAAATCGGGTGTCAGCAGGGCTGGCTCCTTCTGGAGGCTCCGGTGAAGAATCTGCTCATTTGCCTCCTCCAGCTTCTAGAGACTGCTGACATTCTTTGAGTTGTGGCTTCCTCACCTAGATCTCTGTTTCCTTCACTGCTGTGCCTCACGTCTGATTCTGACTCCTCCTGTGTCCCTCTTTTCAGGACCTTTGTGATTAAATTGGACCCACCCAGATAACCCACGATAACCCCCCATCTCAAGATCCTTAATGATCAGCTCTGCAATGCCCCTCTTGCCATATAAGGTAATACTCATGGGTCCCAGGGAATTGAATATAAACATCTCTGAGGGGCCATTATCAGCCTACTACATATGGTCTTAAAAATTGCACACTATTAGTGTTTTGAAGGAGCTTTAATCTTTATAGATGAAGAAATGGTAGCTTGGATTGCTTACAGTCATACTGAAGATCACAAAACTAATTTGTGATAGAGCTAGAACCTGGTCTCTGAACTCGTTTTAGAACATAGAGTCTGAATAATCAAACAAAAATAAAATCCATATTATTTATAGATGCTGCACCTGATTTAATAATGGTGAATTCTGAAAGCACAAAATTGGTTTTATCAAAACCTATCAGGAGCCAACTTAAACTAATATATGCAGTTCAGTCATTGTATTAAAATTTCATCTCATAACATCTCTTGCCTTTGAAAAGACAAGGGTTGGCTGCAAGTAAGATGAATCTATTTCCCCAAGTTAATCTAAATTCACGCTCATGAATATGTGCAATAAAACATAGTTTTTACCGTATGCACTGTGGAATAAACATATGCACATTTGGATAATCTGTGGATAATGTGTCCTTTAGTGATTCTAAATGAGAGAAATCCACAGTTTCAGAAGGAACATGGAAAACTTACCGTGTGGTATGTGAGGGGCTCTCCCAAAACAGTATTTTCCCTAATTCAAGTTTGTAAAGTGTGATTCTCTCCAGTGCTTTTCTCTAGGGTTGTCTTTTTCTCCCAGCTCCTGTAAGACATTCAGGGCGTGTTAACATTTCTCTTGTGACGTAAAATTACCCATCAAAAGAACTGACTAATGGTTGCACATGGCATTTAGGAGAAAAAGTCATCATAGGAGTTGGAGCTGTTCTTTTAACAACGTCTGCATTTGGATTTTTCAAAGCCATTTCACTAGAAAGAAAGAAGGAAAAGGGCACAGAGAAGTGTAACAATACGCTACTGTCCATTGTGAGGAGTGGTTACAGAGAAAGAATCTGACCCTGGAAAGGAATAAATTACACTGACAAGTAGATTTTGACCTGAACCTCTTGTTAGTATGTAAATTTCCACTTGTAGTATCAGCTCAGAAAAAGGGTAGCATGGGATTGTAGTCTATGCAGAAAATTGGGTTCTCTGGAAGAGTTGCTTGTTTTTTAATTGTAGAATGTTCTTTACAAGACTTTCTAATTTACTATGATTCTATAAATACTGTACAAGTGTACATCAAACATTCTCTCAAATGACTGCATTTAAAGACTCCTTTAAAGGAATCATAAAACTAATCTCCTTTATCAAGAAAAGCCATTATTTGATGTGTTACCAAGCAAAGTTCAAGCTCATTCAGAATATGGTTTTGAGGTTTCAGGGATGGGGTAATGGTTACATGGGAGCAATCTTTTCTGGTTACAAGGCTATAAGTTCTGTCATCTGAGTAGAACTTCCTGGACTGGCAATAAACATGGAAATGTAGTTAAGTAGAGTACAACACTTACTAAAAGATTATAGAATAAGGTTTCCAGTCTCCATTGTGCTCTGTCTTTTAAATATTATACATTGCCTTTCCCGTGGGAAAGGACAAAACTTTCAGGTTCCAGTCAATGCTATTAGGATATTCAGTCTGGAGAATCGCTAGGTATATTAATGAAAATTATTCTTGATAAAAATTCACAAAAATTTTATAACAACCCCTACTCTCATGGAAATGAGTTATACCTATTTTAGAAAAGGGGAAAAATAAGTAGCAAATTGAAATTGTTGTCTGTTGATTTAACTTAAAAAAAAAAACTCTGTTGAAATATAATATGCATGCAAAATATAGCTATCAAAGGAATGCAGTCTTATTAATTTTGACAAACTTAACACACCTGCCTAACTAGCACCCGTATCTAGAAATAGAATATTGCCAGGATCCAAGAAGGCCCCTTCATATATTTTTTTAAAAAAGGGATTGATGTTACTTGTTTCTAAATTTTAAAGGCTAAGTGAATAGTCATTTTTCTGACATATTTTTCTTAGGCAGTTTAAATGGACCTGAAATTATTTGCATGCACTTTCAGACAGATGAAAAATGTACAATGAAAGGGAAAAAAGAGATAAGTATGTCTTCACTTTCTTTTCCATTCGGTAAGGTAGGGGGACTTCATGGAAAACTACAAGAGAAATGATTAATTTGTGAGGAGGTCTAAATCATTAGGTTTAAATTCACAGCACTTGAAAGCTGACATTAGGAAACTGGCTCTGTGCATGGCCTGGGCAGGAGGAAGCTACCACCAGGGGGAGGCAGAGGGCCCAGCACTGACTCGCGCTTGTCTGCAGCTTTCTCTGGACTGTCACCTGGGCATGGCTTGGTGCTGAGGCCCAGGCTCAGATGATGGCAGGACGGTAAGGAGTCAGCAGGGAGTCTGAAAAGAGTACGTTTAACGGACCGAGCAGTGAGGCGTGCGGCCCGTTGTAAAGAGAGATTGCTCAGTGCTGTCTCTGACATTATAGATACAGAAACAGGCTGGAGGGGAGTTCCTGGTCCCAGGGGTGTAAATGGTGGCTTCCAGGTGCTCATTTTGTTCTTTATTATTATTCAAGACAGATTGTTTGACGAGTTTGTGCTACTGGGTTATGGTGGAAAGATGATAGCTTTCAAAGCCTGAAAAACACAAATTGAAAACTTAGGGCCTGACAGTTTTAAAAGCTGTATTTTGAGGGAGTTTTGAAAGGTCACTGTGAAATCAAAGCCACGTTATTACTAAAACAGAGACTGTCACTTAGCTCTGTGCCCAGTGGGATAGGAAAAAATGAAAAGTGTGAATGAAAAGGGTCGGCCTATGGAGATGTGTCAGTAACCCTACTTTGATGTGTGTGTTGGGTGTGTGTGTTTGTGTGAACAAATCTCAATAGACTCAATAGACTCTTGGATCTCTTGTGACTATTGTAATGCTATTATTTACTTATGGTCTATAGGAGTCAGCTTTTCCTTATAGCAACTGAGAACAACAAGAAAGTTTCAGTTGCAAGAGCAATTTGTTGGCATGGGGACGCTTGCCATTTTATCTGCCTTTGGACAGAGGATACGGGTAACTTGTTCTGTAAAATCTATTTTTGTGGGAGGATTTGAGCTTTCTTTTTTACTATTATTTTCTGGAGTAATGAAAATGTTCTAGAATTGATCATGAGGTTGTTTGCACAACTATGTGATGATTATATACTTCGGATGGTTTGGATGGTGTGTGAATATAACTCAATAAAACTGCTTTTTTTTTTAAAAAAAAGTGAGTCTGTGTTCTGAACACTTTTGAAGCCCAGATCACATGGTTAAGTGTAATTAGTCTTGAACCAAAGAACGCACACCTAAGTAATGCAAGTGATAGCTTAATACTCTTTACCTTTGACAAAAATTGACATTATAAGAAACCTTCTGGACCTTTTACTCTTCTTTATTTTCCTCACAACAGCTGATCCCCTGACATTAAATGTAATCCTACTAAAAGTCAGATATTGTTTCTCTTCTGATCGAAATCTTCCAGTGACTTATTTATAGGAAAAGCCGAACTCCTGGAAGCCTACTAGGCTTACCCTGCCGACTTCATCTCCTCTTTGATAACTGCTGCAGGCACAGTAGTCTTGCCAGGCACACACCTCCCTCAGCGCTCCTGGGGCTCTGCACACACCTCCCTCAGCACTCACACACCTCCCTCAGCAGTCCGGGTGCTCTGCACACGCCTCCCTCAGCAGTCCGGGTGCTCTGCACACGCCTCCCTCAGCAGTCCGGGTGCTCTGCACACGCCTACCTCAGCGCTCCCTGGGCTCTTCCCTCAGGTATGCTTGTAGCCCAGCCCTACTCTTCCCCTTCAGGGATTTGTCCTTGTGTTACCTTCTGTAAGACACTCTGTTCACAAGAGTAACACAGCCGTCTGCATGCCTTATCCCTCTTCTCTGCTTTATTTTTCTCCATGGCATGTATCATAAGTAAGATACTTATTTTGCTTGTTTGTTCACCATTTTCCTCTCTCCAGACTGCAAGTTCTATTGGGGCAAGGATTTCTACCTGATTTTACATCATTGTGATATCATTAGTGCCAGGAGCAGTGTGACACAAAGTAGGCAGTCAACAGTGAGTTGTGAAGCGAATGACTGGCCAACTGAATGAATCTTATAGGTGTTAATCCGTTGTCATCTGCATTCAGATTTCTGTGGAGAGGTCTGAGGCCAGAAATATTTTTCCCTCTTTAAATGTGACCTCATCTTGTCACCTGGCTTCCCAAAGGAGTTTTTCTTTATCTTTAAAATGACTAGGATGTCTCAGTGTTGATCAGTTTAGTTCTATTTTCTCTGGTACACGTGGGCACTTTTAATACAAAAACTCAAGTTGTTTTCTACAACAGAAAGTGTTTATTATATTTTAAAATAACTTTTCTGTTTCATTCTTTTTTTAATGGGCGGAGGAGGATTTTTTTTTACCTGATTTTGCTTATTTGGACCTCCTTGTCTAACTTCTATAGCTATAATTATCCCTCTAATTTATAACTCTTTATTTCCATTTAATTTTGTGCTTTCCTCATTTTTATTTCCTTCAGTGTGTTTTCCCCAATGTTTATTCACCTTTGTACTTCTCACAAATTAATCTTCATTTCTGTGATGATATTTTTATTCTATTTCTTTCTTGAGTTCTGCCAGCTCACATTTTGTTTTCTCCTGCCAGTTTGTCATCATTTTTCTGAATACCTATATTAATATTTTGTGGCCCTTCCTCTTCTATAAATGCTGAACCTATTTATTTAGTTAGTTACTCATATGGGAATAATCCTTGTTTTCTCAATCAGCAAGAAATTCCTGGAGGTTAGAAAGGACCATGGCACAAAGCAAGGATAGCTGATTTTTACAAAGCAAAAGTTTCTTCCCTTCAGCTGCCATGAAACCAGACTTCTTCCTGCAGGTATGATTTGTCTCTGGTTCCTCATGTAGCTTCGCTGTCTTTCTATCTTTTTTTTTCAGGTACATGGTCCAGGAATTAAACCTGTGTCTCCTGCATGGAAGGGGAGCATTCTACCACTGAACCACCCAGGTACCCTGTCCTCTATCTTTGACCCTAAACAGGTTTAAGGGAAGCTTCTCCTTCTATCCTATTCTATCTACTTGCTAAATTTTATAGCCAAAGGCTATAGCTTTTGTCCATCTTTGGTGTATTCCTTTACTTTAAGATGTACTTTTTAGGGTAAGTGCTTCTTACACAAATCAATTGTTTTTGGCATCCTTAACAAAATATTTTGGAATCTGTTTCTCAAGTTTCACCAAAAATGAAGTCATCAGTTTTATTTTCCATTCCTCTTTGTTTTTGTATTGTTTCCAGGAGATGGGAGATGATTAAATGTAGATGGCCATGTTCACACTGGAAATCTCCCACACTATTTTCTAACTATTGTGTTGGAATTTAAGGGAAAGGAATGTTTAGATAATATTTTTCTAAAGACTTCCCATATTGTTATATTACAGGATTATGGAAAAAGAAAAAAGTCATCCAGTTAGGCTGTTTGACTGTTTCACACTTTCCATTTGTACATATTCCCTTTCAGTCAACTCCAACTTCAGCAGAGTTGACACACATAATGTCAACAAAGATAGTATCATGTTGATGCAGTCTTTGGATGTCTACTTTTTATGGAAAATAGTCTTTTTCTACTTTGCTATAAATTATATTTATAATTTAAGGCCCTATGTTAAGGCTCAGAAAACTTTTCCTGTAAAGGAACAGATAATAAATATTATATACTTTGTGAGCAGCACCGTTTCTGTCACAGCTATTCAATTCTGTCATTGTAGCAATGAAAGCAGCCACAGGAAATGTAAATGAATAAGCATAGTTACGTTCCAAAATAGACCTTTATTTACGAATATTTAAATTTGAATATTGTATAATGTTTACTTGTCAGGAAGCATTATTCTTCTTTTGATTTTTTTTCAACCATTTAAAAATGTATAAACCATTTTTAACTTACAGGCCATAAAAAATAGGCATTGGACTAGATTTGGCCCACCTATCCTACTTTGCCAACCCTGCTCTCTATTATTTCATCAAATGTTGTATCATAATTTTTTACACAACTACTTTGTTTCTGGGTATTTCAATGATTTCCAGTCATTTTGCATTATAAATAATACTGCAATGCATGACCATATATAGGCTGATAACTTGAGTTATTTTATGGGTGGCCAAATCAACTGTCTGTCACTTTTATTTGTTTAATTGTGTTTGAGGAAAATGTTATTCCAAGATTTGGGTTGTATTTGGGCCCTCCCTTCCACCTCTATGGAAATATCAATCTTTGTGAAATGTGGAATCAGCAGAGTTGAGTTCAAATGCAGCTCTAACATACTAACTGAATACTATCTCATCCCTCTCTGGGACTGTAGGGAACTGATCAGGGACAAGACAGGTGAGGCAATGAGGTGCACAAAGAATTCGGTTTATTTACATTGAAAGGACAAAATCAGTAGCACGTATGCAAGGTCTGTAGTCCCCATGAAATATCTGAGCCTGTAGACATGAAGTAATTATTTTATACCTAACCAAATTCTTCCCCTAATAATTTTAATCCAAATTTTTCCCTCAACTTGGAGTTAGATAAACCATAACTTGTTCAGCCACATCTTGTTCAACATGTAATGAATATTTACTTTATTTAAATGTGGCAATCATAAGAAACCTTCTCCCCATCCTCCATTACCAAGGCAACCAAAAGTCATGTAAGCTTTCTAATTCTATTGTCTCCATCTTGTTTTATGTTTCTCTTCAAGGTCTCACTGACAACGTTTCACTTTTTCACCCTGAATCTACTGACCTCACCCATTTTATTTCTTCTAGTTAATGTTGGTAACTTTCTCATCTACATCACAATAAGTTTTCCTTCTAAATAATACTGCTCACTCAACACTACCAACTTGAGCTTCTTCAAGAATAGTACCTAATTTGCAGTGTTGAAGGTTAAATGAGAAAAAGCATATAAATTAATTAACACAGTACCTGAATAATGGAAAGTTTTCAATAAGTGGAAGATATCATAACTATTAGAATGAATTTCCTCCAATGAGATTATTAGATCAAATGATCACACTTTGAGGTTTCCTTAAGAATTGTCATTGTGGTAGGCAGAATAATGGCCTCCCAAGATGACCATGTTTTAATCCCGGGAACCTGTGCGTGTATTACTCTACATGGCAAAAGGGATTTGTAGATGTAATTAAATCAAAGGTCTTGAGATGGGAAGACTATCCTGCATATCTGGTGAACCCAATATAATCACGAGGATTTGTGGAAGTGAGAGAATGAGGCAGGATGGTCAGTGCCAGAGTGACGCAACACGAGAATCCATGACCAGCTATGGAAGATGGAAGGGGGTCATGAGCAGGAGCTTCTGGAAGGCAGAAAAGGCAAAGAAACAGATTTCCCCCTGGAGCCTTTGGGAGGAATACAGCCCTGCCAACATCTTATTTGTAGTCCAGTGAGACCCATGTCAGACTTCTGACTTCCAGGACCTTAAGGATAATAAGTGTATGTTGTTTTAGGCCTCCAAGTTTTTGGTAATTTCTTATAGCATCAGTAGGAAACAAATACTGATTTCCTAAAAGATTGGGCCATTTTATACTGTTATATATAAATGTTCTTACTGGAAGTTTTTCTGAAAGCTAATAGGATAAGCAAACAAGTTTTGGTTTAATATAGACTCTTCCCCCCAAACCACTGGATTAAGTTAATAATGATTATAACTGTGATACTATCAATCATGGAACTTACTATTTATTATTTGCTTATTGCATGTCAGGCATTCTGCTAATGCTTGTATACTTTATCTCATTTATCTCCACAATGACTCTGTGGTATCATTATTTTCATTTTACATGTGACAAAAATGAAGTGCCTAGGATCACACATTTCTAAGTAATGGAACCAGCATTCTATTCCAGGTTGTTTTGTTTTGTTTTGTTTTTACTCTAGAACCCATGTTTTAATTGTTTCCAGAGATTCCAACAGGGCAGCCAGTAGACTAAGTTCAGTTCAAAGATACTTGGGTAACCAGCACATGCTATAATATTTCTTTTGCTTGAATATTTTCTGTTGGAATGCCTGCTAAATATGACCCACCATTCCCTAAAGAACTTTCCCTATTTATTTACCTGCTGGCCCCAGAAGACATTTGTGTTATCAACTATTGCCTACACTGCAGTTTCCCTCATTTTGAGGATATCTTAAGGACACCTTCCAATTCTATAATTTTAAGGAATGGACTCTCTAAAAATAACTATTTGGTTAGGTAAGATCATATTGCGTTCATACAGAGCTTAGTTATATCCCTCTCAGTCCTGCACTTATTGGATGTCCATGTTATGTGAACACCATTCATATTTTTAGCCTTTATTCACCAAAACGCAGGCCATTCTCAATTAGTAGTGGGGAGTGCACTGTGGGGCAGAACTTCCTGCTATGCTTCCTCAGCTATGGTTGGCTTTGTTTATATTTCACTTCCCACTGATTACCTTTGGCCAATACATCTCTCTCTGATACACTTACTTGAGGCCAGAAGTGTTGATTTTACTTGACATGCATAGTATAATTCTTCCCAGATTTATGTTGGGTTGTGAGCATGGAAGACACTTAAGTGCTTCACAGACTTCTTTTCAGTTTAGATTATTCTTGTGATTACTTCTTATGGCCCTCCATTTTCAACATACTATTTTTTAGCCTCTAGTTCTTCTCAAACATTTCAGTGTTCATAAAGTTCAGATAGTAACATATTCCCACTAATGATATTTTGCTTTTCTTGCAGTGATACTAGACACTGAGATAAATAAGACTGTAAGATAAACTTAGTGCCTACTGTGGGGAAAAAGGAAAGTGTGGGAACAAAGTACAAATAATCCTGGTAGAATGAAATAAGTATATTCAAATTCCCATGGGATCATTGGTCTATCAACTAAATTTGTCCACAGATAAGTTATAGAGGATCTTATCAGGATCAGTGTCCTTAGGATGGCTCAGGTAGACGCTAAATAGCAGAAAATGGAGGAATGTGAGTAATTTTTTGCCCCATGGAATTTTATTATAAAGAGAAAGAGGGTAATGTGAGAGCTAGAAAAATGAATGGGAAATTATTTTATTCTGCTGTAATATAAACATTTACCTAAATAGAATTAGTGTAAGTCATTTGCAAACCTGCCCAAATCTAAAACCAAAATAGTAATAAAAAATATTCATAATTTTGGTCCTGTGCTAGGGACTTCAAAGAAAAATGACCTTTACCGTAGGAATTCCCTCATTTTTGCACTTGATAACTTGACTTCGCATTGGGTAAAGGGACAGAGAGGAAGGGAAAAAGAATGATGTAAGTATCTGAGTCATGAGCACCATTTAAGAGAAATTAGAATTCAGTGTCTTTAATCAATTAGAAAAATTTTTAAAATAAAAGAGGACTTCCGGAGAAGATGGCAGCTTAGTAAGATGCCCGGGTCTTAGTTCCTCCTCCAGAAAAGCAACTAAAGAAACAGAAACAATACGAAACAGCTCCTGGAGTCACGACAGAGACCAAAAAGACAGCGTACCCCATTCTGGAACAGCTGAACGGGCAGGGAGAATCTGCTGCGGTGAGATACCCGAGGGGCGCGCGTTTTCCCAGCCGGGGCGGCTGGTGACTGGGGTCCCCTCCACGCACGTGGCTCCCTGGTCTGACTGGGAACGTTGGATAGCGGGGCCCTCCCGTCACGCTTGGCGTTTCGGGCCAGCTGGGCAATTAGGACCTGCACTCTCCCAAGCCGCGGCGGCCAGCGACCCCCGCCTCCACGCGCGGTTTCCCGGGCCGACTGCCGTGCAGACAGACGAGCGCCACGAGCGCCACCTACTGGGCAGGAAAAGAAAAACAGAGCCCAGAGATTTCACAGAAAAACCTTTCAACCAGCTGGGTCCCACACCCAGGGAAATCTGATCACATGCCCAGACACCAGCAGAAAATAATGGATCACGCTCGGAAAATTGAAGATATGGCCCAGTCAAAGGAACAAACCAATAGTTCAAATGAGATACAGGAGCTGAGACAACTAATGCTGAATATACGAACAGAAATGGAAAAACTCTTCAAAAACCAAATCAATAAATTGAGGGAGGACATGAAGAAGACATGGGCTGAACAAAAAGAAGAAATAGAAAATCTGAAAAAACAAATCACAGAACTTATGGGAGTGAAGGACAAAGAAGAAAAAATGGAAAAAACAATGGATACCTACAATGGTAGATCTAAAGAGACAGAAGCTACAATTAGTGAACTGGAGGATGGAACATCTGAATTCCAAAAAGAAACAGAAACTATAGGGAAAAGAATGGAAAAACTGGAGCAGGGGATCAGGGAACTGAATGACAATATGAAGCGCACAAATATACGTGTTGTGGGTGTCCCAGAAGGAGAAGAGAAGGGAAAAGGAGTAGAAAAACTAATGGAAGAAATTATCACTGAAAATTTCCCAACTCTTATGAAAGACCTAAATTTGCAGATCCAAGAAGTGCAGCGCACCCCAAAGAGAATAGACCCAAATAGGCATTCTCCAAGACACTTACTAGTTAGAATGTCAGAGGTCAAAGAGAAAGAGAGGATCTTGAAAGCAGCAAGAGAAAAACAATCTGTCACATACAAGGGAAACCCAATAAGACTATGTGTAGATTTCTCAGCAGAAACCATGGAAGCTAGAAGACAGTGGGATGATATATTTAAATTACTAAAAGAGAAAAACTGCCAACCAAGACTCCTATATCCAGCAAAATTGTCCTTCAAAAATGAAGGAGAAATTAAAACATTTATAGACAAAAAGTCACTGAGAGAATCTGTGACCAAGAGACCAGCTCTGCAAGAAATACTAAAGGGAGCACTAGAGTCAGATACAAAAAGACAGAAGAGAGAGGTATGGAGTAAAGTGTAGAAAGAAGGAAAATCAGATATGATATATATAATACAAAAGCCAAAATGGTAGAGGAAAATATTATCCAAACAGTAATAATACTAAAAGTTAATGGACTGAATTTCCCAATCAAAAGACATAGAATGGCAGAATGGATTACGACCCAGCAATACCACTGCTAGGTATCTACTCAAGGGACTTAAGGGCAAAGACACAGACGGACATTTGCACACCAGTGTTTATAGCAGCATTATCTACAATTGCAAAGAGATGGAAACAGCCAAAATGTTCATCAACAGACGAGTGGCTAAACAAACTGTGGCGTATACCTATGATGGAATATTATGCAGCTTTAAGACAGACTAAACTTATGAAGCATGTAATAACATGGATGGACCTAGAGAACATTATGCTGAGTGAGTCTAGCCCAAAACTAAAGGACAAATACTGTAAGGTCCCACTGATGTGAACCGACATTCGAGAATCAGCTTGGAATATATCATTGGTAACAGAGACCAGCAGGAGTTAGAAACAGGGTAAGATAATGGGTAATTGGAGCTGAAGGGATACAGACTGTGCAACAGGACTAGATACAAAATCTCAAAAATGGACAGCACAATAATACCTAAGTGTAATGTAACTAGGTTGGAACACTGAATGAAGCTGCACCTGAAATATGGTTTTTTGTTTGTTTGTGTGTTTGTATCTTTTGTTTTTGTTTTTTTTCTTTTTCCTTTTTATATATATATATATATTATTAGTATTATTATTTTAATTCTCTTCTCTATATTAACATTCTATATCTTTTTCTGCTGTTTTGCTAGTTCTTTTCCTAAATCGATGCAAATGTACTAAGAAATGATGATCATACATCTATGTGATGATACTAAGAATTACTGAGTGCATTTGTAGAATGGAAAAAAAAAAAATTATCCAGTCTTTCTTTAGCTTTAGTGTGTGGAAAAGGAAGACCTTAATTTTGCACAATAAACTTTTATTTGTATTTAAAAAAAAAAAAAGAAATTGTAGTGATAAAAACCATGTATCTGTGTATTTAATTCAGCATATGACTTTAGCTAGTTTTAAGCTATGTAAAAATCTGTTTAATTTGCTTTAAGTTATCCAAATAATTTCAGAGCATGCTAAATATACCGAATAATAACTGAGGAGAAACTGGGTCAAAGGGAAAACATTTTCTTTTACTAAAGTACTCGGGTGGTTGTCTTTAATCTTCATAGCAGAGGTCTTTAGGGAGATGAGAAAGGAATGGAGAGAAAAGAACATTTATTCATAAGCTAATCTTACGTTTTAGTCAAAAAGTGAAGCACAGGGAGATCATCTGTTATCAATATTTTTCAATTATGTTTCAATATATTTCAATATTATGGTGTGGCTTCACTTTAGGAGTTGTGTATAAAGAACACACAACTTCTAGACTAAACCCAAGCCATAAGTTAGGCAACAAAACTTTAGAAATTGTTTTTCTTTGGGGGAAAGAAAGGAGCTCCCTAAAGAAAGCAAGAGGAATGAGGCATGGCAAGCTTTTCTCCTCCTCCTTTAAACTAGACACTTATTAGAAAATGGTGAACCCAAGGAAGATTTTCATAGATTCCTAGGACATGACGTATTTTAACAAAACAGGGGTTTCTCTGAAAAAAGGTTTAGATTCTATCCTTAGCCACTTAAGATGCCCTGGTCCCATTATGGACCTAACACTCTGTCCTTCAGAGGCCCCAGTGAAGGATGCTCTGTTAAAGTGCCATCTCTGCCTGGGCTAGTGCTCTTTTCTAACTGCAGAAGTGAGCGGGTGTCTTTTGTGATGTTGCTTATGCTATGGGACTTAAGTTGCTGTGGGGTAATGGTCTGCCTTCGGGGCTTGAGGTCAACAAGGTGCCTGGTCTTGGTGGTGCCTTGAAACCAAGAGGCAGATGGTGCCCCAAACTGCATAGAGACACTGGTGCTTCTTAGAAATTCACCTGTTACTTAGGTACTGCCCATTTAATACATAAAAGCCTTGTATCCAGCAGGATCTCAACTCGAATGGCTTTTTTCTTTCTTTGTTGGCATGGGCAGACTCTGGGAATCGAACCCGGGTCTCCAGCATGGCTGGCAAGAATTCTGCCACTGACCCAGTGTTGCACCACCCAAATTTATACAATTTTTTTTTTGTAACTTTAATGACTTTAAATTTACTATGAATATTAATAACAATTATCAAAAAAAAAAAGATAGCGAGAGCTTGTGAATCTTACTAGCTTGTGGCCTTAGGCAAGTTATTTAACCTTATTCAATCTTCAATTTCTTGTTAGTAGATAAATATTGGCTATTATTATTATTATTGATTTATCCAAGACTTTGCTTAAATATTTCTTTCTTGGAGAGACCTTCTCTGATCTTCTCTGACCACGCTACAAAAATATGTTAAGCATGTTACTGTCTATTCTTTTATCCTGTCTTATTTATTTTCCTCATTGACCTTATCATTACCTAAAATTATTTATCTTTTGCCTCTACTTGAATGTAAGCTTCACAAGGACAGGGACTTTGTTGATTCACTGCAGGTCTGGAAAATGTTTCATAAACATTTGCTGAATGAATGAATGAATATATTCCCCATGCTCATAACTTTAGGCAGAATCATGCTAAAATCACCTGAAATGAAAGCCTGTTTACCTTACTTTTAAAGTCCACCTCAGTAAACTGTTCCAGTTTCTAACAACTTACAGTCTTAAGGAATATTTTCTTATAGCAAATAAATTGCCAGTATTAAGAAATCATTTATGATGACTAAAGCTCTTTCTCACACTCTCTAATTTGTGTATTGGAGATCCATTGGTCACTATCTTCCAAGTGACCTTTTGCTAGTTAAACAGTTTTAGTAAATCTCTCCTTATCCTTCTCAGTTCTGGGCTGAAAAATATCAATATCTCTAACACCTCCTTGTCATCATTACTTCCTGAACTTTCAGTCTTCTGCCTGCCTGGTTCTTTCCTGAAGCGTGTCCACATTCTTCACATCCGTCTCTGGTTTGGAGCCCAGAATTGGAAAGGGTACTTTATTACTGACTGCCACAAAGCACAATCGCTGAGTTTCCTCACAGGTTCTACTGCGGTTTTCCTATATATTTATATGCAGGAATTATGCTTATGTGTTTTCCTGAGCTGCATCGCTGACTCATGGTCAGCAGGTTATCCACAATGACCTCGGGAAGCTCGTCTGCCCAGTTTGCACATACACAATCCATCCTCACCTGGCGAGAAAGGAGTTTAGTTTTGCTACCTAAGTTTTTTCCTCTTAACTGAGCCTTGTTCTGTCTTTGGCCATTTTTCCTGTTTAACAAGCACACTTTGAATTTTTAACCATTTCTCCCAAGATGCTGGATTCTGCCTACACATTGTAATCTGCTCTTCTACTGCAGCTTATCTCCAAGGCCCTGTTCTTTTCTGGGTTTCTGAAAATTAATTCTAGAAGGAAAACAGCCAAATAAGAATGGGCACAAAGAAAGGGCATGGCAGGATCATGGAAGGTGATGCAACTTGTCTTGTTTGCATCTTGAGAACCATTTTGAGTGAGCTGGGCTGGAGGTCAGCGTTAAAGGTGTCACATGGGGACTCAATAATTTTGGATTTGGAATGAAATGAACTTATCAAGGGAATGCATTTGCTCTGAGTAGATAATATCAAGGACTGAGCTATAGAAAGCATCAGGGTTGGGGAGGGAAGAGCAAGACAAGTCAGAAATGGAGTCATAAAAGGCAGGAATAGAACTAAAAAAAATGCTGAAGGAGCTCACCATAAATAACTAGAGAGAAAGGAAAAGAGCCAGTCTCCCGTTCTCCCCATCTGTATCCCCCCAAATCCCGACCCAACTGTCCACTGGTGACTTATGTCAGAAAACCCAAGGAACACTTTTTTTAGACCCAATCAGTTTTGTTTTTTTTTTTAACTCACTGGCAGCACTTGACACAGATAGTCATTTCCTCCTTCCTTTTTTGTAACATTCTCTTCCTTTGTAGCAACTCACACTTATGGTTTTCCTTGCATCCTTTGATCACTTTCCCATTACTTCTTAGTATCTCCTTTAAACACTCTTCAAATATCTGCTTTAATTGGGTCTCTGTCCTAGACCCACTCCTCAGGCAACACACATTTCCCACATCAGCCACCACTATAGTTCCCCTTCCCATCATAGACGTACTCTATGCCCTAAACCTTTCCAAATACTCTATTTCCTTCCAGTTTTGACGTTTTCCATGACCTGTTCTCAAAAAGATTCTATTGAAAAATATTTTTTCCTAATAAACTAATTTCATTCATTCATTCATTTCCCCAATGAATATGTACAAGGTGTCCTGTGCCTGGCACTGTTCAGAGCTGAACCTCAACATAAATGGTCAAATGAGACTCGCTAACATTTACCAGAAGCCTTCAATTCCTAAGTCCAAAGGAGTAAGTAGCAATAATAGTAGTTTACATTTATGTTACAGTTGACATATTGCTTCCATATGCATTACACATGCGTTACTCTTAACAACTCCACATCATTTTAACCCTACAAAAATCAAGATTTAGTAGTTCTGACTAAAATGTCTGATTTAAAAATGGTAGAGTCAAGACTTGAACACAGGCCCTGAGGCTCCTAAGCTAATTCCTGTTCCCATCACAATGTCAGAGCTAGGTGTGAGGGTATTTTGAGTCCAGGGGAGGATGGAGCTTTCATGGTGTATTAGTTTCTTATGGCTGCTGTTATAATATATCATAAATGTGGTGGCTTAAGACAACATACATTTATTGTCTTACAGTTACGGAGGTCAGAAACCTGAAACAGGTTTCACGGGCTGAAATTAAGGGTTGGCAGAGTCACACTCACTCTGGAGGCCTTGGGGGACAATCTTTTTCCTACTTTTTCCAGTTTATAGAGGCTGTCCTCACTCATTGGCTCATGGACTTGGACATATCACCTTTCTCTGCCTGTTTCCATTGTCACTTCAGCTTTATCTTTTCTTACATCTCCCTTTGCCTCTCCTTTTAAAGATATTTGTGATTATGTCTTAGGCAGATGACCCAGGATAATCTCCCCATCTCAAGACCCTTAACTTGATCGCATCTGTACAGTCACTTTTGCCATATAAGGAAATAGTCACAGGTTCTAAAGATTATGACCTGGGTATCTTTTGACACCATAATGCAGCCTGCCATGCAGGGCATCATTTAAATTGTACATTTAGGAAACTATTTTTTAAAGCCATTTCAGGCCCCAGGCTCCCTTTTTCCATTTTCCTACATCCAGATAGATTCATCAGTGCTTCATTCATTCAGCCAGTCATTTATTCAGCAAACATTATTAGACTTCTGTGTGTGGCAGGCACCATACCAGAGGCTGGACATATAATAATGTAGAAGATATGATTAGATTTTGCTAAGGTGACTCAGCAAAGCTTTCATAGACATGTAATTGGCTGCACTAAGTCTTGAATGGCAGTTGGAGTTTGTCAGGCAGGTAACAAGTAAAAAAGTATTATAGGAAAAGGGACAGAGACTGTTCAAAGCCCAGGACTGTGAAACCCCTGGTGTATTCTAGAAACTATGAGTGGCAATTCAGCACTGCTGGTAAAGTGCATTTGTTAGCACCCTCAGAGACCTCAGGTAGAGTTGGCCGATTATAAGAAATGGTGTGTCCTTTTCAGCTTTTTTATTCATTTTTTTAACAAGAAGCATTTGAGTTGCTTTGAAAAATTCTAATTTTGCCATTTCTTCATTAAATACCACAATATTTTTCTTATTTAGCCTTTAGCAATGGAAATAAGAGCTCTTCCTCACTGAGCACACACAAAAACCTTTAAATAGGTACAATTATGTTAAAGACTAAGATAGTAAAACAAGCTTAATAAGCACTCTCTATCCCTGGATTCAAGTTTTCAACTGATAGACATTTGCTCTTTAATTTCACCACCTAAAGAAGGGAAAGAGACAAAACAGGAAATTTTAGGAAATCAGAAATGGGTGAGCAAAGGAAATCTGAATTTTTGAAGAATGATTAAAATAAAAAACATTATTTTAATAATTAATAATAATAATAAATCATGGCATAAAATGTCCCATTTTAGTGTAATTTTTGAATGCAAAGCTCTTGCTCCCTCAGGAACTGGGATCAGGCTTTGGCACAGAAAATGCTCATATTTTACTTAATTTACCTGTCTGTATGAAATAATTTTGTGGTTAATATGTAGTTAACTTGGTTCATCAAGCCACTTGCCTGGAAAAATTGAGTTAGAAAAATATTTGTTTAGGAAGTGGTCCTGACTCTGTGTGGGGCCAGTGTGGGGGAGGGAGGGAAAGAGAAAGAGAGAAGGAGGGAGAGAAAGAAGCCGTCCACTATGTCTCAATTCTCTATTTCTCAACCATATTTTTGTGTTTTTAAAAAAATTTTTTTTTCATTTTTCCTCTAAGGTAATATATTGTAAATGTTCTGAAATGGAATACTTGAATGCTAGACATTATGTTTGAGTAACTCTATGGGTGGGATTATATTTAATTAGCTTAACTCATGTACATAGTCAAGGGTTCTGATATGTAAATATTTCCTTCATCTCATGGTTCCCCATCCTAAACAAAACAACCCATCCCCACCTCTAGCAAAATAAGATAGTTTCTTTTGTTCCTGTTAGTCTTCTCTTTAATTTGACTAGCAATTTAAAAAAAAAACAAACTGATTTTTACTTTTGTCTCCCCTTCCTCACTACCAACTCACACACTGGCTCCTTAAAATACTATTTCTATCCCTGATACTCTACTAAAATTGCTCTTTTGATGATATGCCTCCTTAATTACCAAACACAGAAGCTTTGTCTCAGTCTTATTCTCCTTGACTTCTCTGACATTTAGTCATAAAACTTTCTCCTTGTCTTGACATCCCTGGCCCTGTACTTTACTGCCTCTCTTTCACTCCTCTCTGCTTTTTCTGACCTTATAAGCTGCTAAAAGTATATGTTTCCTGAGGCTCTCTTCTCTCCTTAAAAACATTTCTTTGAGGATCTTACCTGATCTACAGTTTCAAGGGTTAAAGGCAGATGATTTCCCAATTTTCCTTCAATCTGAATCTCTGCCACACTCTTAAGTTATTTTGTCCAAAACCAAGCCCACCATCTTGCCCTGAAGACAGCTGTGCCTTGAGACTTCCTCATATCTGTTTGAGACCACCATTCCCAGTCCCAACTAATAACCTTGGGAGTTTCTATGGTTTCTCCCTTTGCCCCATTTAATGAGAGGCCAAGCCCTATAGTGTCTATTTCCCTCTGCATCCATCTCCATTCTATTTACACTATTATCACTTTAATTCAGCCTCTCATTGTCTTTTTCCTGGATTATTATCCTAGTTTCCTAATAATCTCTCCATCACCATTATCTTCTTTCTTCAATCCATCCTTAATGCATGAACAGCTATGAGCTTTTGCTAAAAACCTTCAATGGCCTTATATTGCCTACCCAATTAAATCCAAATGAATATGGCCTTAAACTGTATCAGTTGAACTATAATATCTAGAATAAGAATGAGAGTGGGAGTACTCGGCTCCACTGCACATTAATGCCATCAGAATTGTGTCCAATTGGGCTGTTTCACTTATTAGTTTGCCAGTATTGCTGTTACAAAGTACACATACTGGTTAGCTCAAACAATCAAAATTTATTGTCTCACAGTTCTGGAGACCAGAAGTCCAAAAGTAAGATTCAGTAGGGCCATGCTCCCTCTTAAAAGGGGGGAACTCATTCCATGCCTCTCTCAGGGATTCTGCTTCTTGGCCAGCAACCTGGGCACTCCTTGACTGGTGGCAGCATACCTCAATCTCCGCCTCCATCACATGGCCAGCTCCCTCTGTTCTTTCTCTTACTCCTGTGTTCAGATTTCCTCTGCTTATACCACCAGTCATATTGGTTTAAGGACCCACCCTAACCCAGTTTAGTCTCAATTTAACTAATAGCATCTTCAAAGATTCTGTTTCCAGGTGGGGTTACATTCACAGGAACCAAGAATTAGAACTTGAATATATCTTTTGAGGGGACACAATTCAATCCATAACAAGGGGAATTTGGGAAATGTAGAGTTCTGACAGAGTACAATGCTCAGAACAGGGAAAGATCCGTGGCCACATCACAAAACAAATGGTTAAAGAAATGATGATATTTTGGCCATGAGAACTATGATTTTAAAATGATAGCTAAAGCCATTAGTGTGACATATGAAAAGAATTGGAATATACACTATAAGTTTTCTATCAATCTTACATTTCTTGCACTTAATAAATATACTTGTAATGGAGCCTATATTGTAAGCTTTCACAGCAGTCACATATATTCAGGAGGTGTAACTATTAATTCTAAACTCTGAGGTACTGAGCTGTTTGCATATAACATGGTCTTTCCCAGAAACTTCGAGTATTTATGTGATACCTGAGACTCAGAGTTAGAGCTCTGAAGCTATGAAAGTCTGCAGTACCCCATATAGGAATTTAAAAAGTTGAAAAAGCGATCAGACATCAAGTAGAGATACGAATGAAGCTCCTCTAGATAGGACTAATATATATCAGGAAACTGAGTAAAGGATGATATCATCCATATTTTAAAACTTCAACTTCTGTATGAGACTGAAGAGAGAGATGTTTATTTGGTGCAAAATTTATGTTTTGGGTAGTGCATTTCCTATATTTAACTTGTATGGTCAGTTTAGTTGAACACCATAAGTACATGGAATCTTGAATAGGGCATGAGATATTTTTTGAATTTTTCCAGGTTAATGTGATACCCCTATAAATCCCAGAGTGAACTGGACAGTGAATAAAGAAGTATTTGCAAAGTCCCCTTGGGGGAATGGGGAAAAAGGGGGAAATATTCAACTTCCTTATTTGGAGAATTTCTGACATTTTTTCAAGTAGTGGGTACAACCAAAGCAATAGGCTGAGCCCTCAATATTTGGGTTCACCCCTATGGAACTTATTCCTGCAAAAGATAGTTTAAGCCTACTTAAAATTAAACCTAAGAGTCACCCCCAGAGAACCTCTTTTGTTGCTCAGATGTGGCCTCTCTCTCTAAGCCAACATGGCAGGTGAACTCACTGCCCTCCCTCCTGCATGGGACATGCCTCCCAGGAGTGTAAATCTCCCTGGCAGTGTGGGACAGAAGTCCTGGGATTGGACAGGACCTGGCATCAAGAAATTGAGAAAACCTTCTTGACCAAATGGGGTATATTAGCTAGGGTTCTCTAGAGAAACAGAATCAGCAAGAAATATCTGTAGATATAAAATTTATAAAAGTGTCTCACATAACCATGGGAACGTAGAGTCCAAATCTGTAGGGCAGGCTATGAAGCTGATGACTCCAATGAATGGTCTGGACAAACTCCACAGGGGAGGCTCGCCAGCCGAAGCGGGAGAGAGACTGTCTCTTCTAAATCCTCCTTAAAAGCCTCCCAGTGATTAGATTAAACATTACTCATTGCAGAAGACACTCCCCTTGGCTGATTATAAATGCCATCAGCTGTGGATGCAACCAACGTGATCATGATTTAATTTTATGAAATGTCCTCATAGCAACAGACAGGCCAGCACTTGCCCAACCAGACAAATGGGCACCACCACCTTCCTAAGTTGACACATGAACCTGACCATGACAAGGGGGAAGAGAGAAATGAAAAAACATAAAGTGTCAGTAGCTGAGAAATTTCACAGTCAAGCGATTATGCTGAAGGTTATTCTTACACATTATATAGATATCTCTTTTTAGTTTTGGTGTATTAGAGTGGCTAGAGGGAAGTACCTGAAACTGTAGAGCTGTGTTCCAGTAGCCTTATGTCTTCAAGATGATTATATAATGATATAGCTTTTACAATGTGACTGTGTGATTGTGAAAACCTTGTGTCTGATGCTCTTTTTATCTAGGGTATGGAAAGATGAGTAAAAAATATGGATAATAATAAACAAATAAGAGGGGGAAACAAAAGTTAAAATAAATTGGGTAGATGGAAATACTAGTTGTCAATGAGAGGGAGGGGTAAGGGGTATGGTATATATGAATTTTTTTATTTTTTCTTCTTTATTTCTTTTTCTGGAGTGATGCAAATGTTCAAAAAAAATGGTCATGGTGATGAATATACACCTATGTTTTGATATCGTACATCATGTATGAATGTTTGTATGTTAAGAATGTTTGTATGTTGGTATGTTAAGTTTTATCAATAAAATTATTTTAAAAAATACTTAAGGTGGTTACATAAGTGGATATTCTTGTTCTTAATACATGTACAGGAAAGTATGAATTCAAGGAGTGTGATGTATATGGCCTATTCTCAAATGTTCAGAACATAGATAGATAGGCACATAGATACAAACAAATGATAAAACAAATGTGGCAAAATATTAGAATTGGTGGATCCAGGTTCCTGGAGGTGGGGAAGGGTATTCTGGAATTTTCTGTATGAGTTTGTATTTCTTTTACAACTGTACTGCAAGTTTGAAATGATTTCAAAATAAAAAATTTAAAGAGGGCAGACCACGGTGGCTCAGCAGGCAGAGAGTCCTTGCCTGCCATGCTGGAGACCTGGGTTTGATTCCTGGTGCCTGCCCATGTAAATAAATAAAGAAAGAAAAGAAAAAGATAGTTAACTTCAGTATTTGAAGAATTGTCATTTGGCAGAGGACCTCCTTTGTTCCATGGGCCAAGCTTGAACAAATAAATAGAAACTATAAGAAAAATAATTTTATCTGAATATAGGGAAAATAAAGAGCTAAAATTTGGGACAGATAGTCTCAAGAAGTAGCAGATTCTCTGTTACTAGATATGGTGATTTAAAACTAGAGAGCTTTGTGGAAATATTATAGCAATGATTCAAGAATATAATTCATTTTGGTTGTGCTGTTTGCTTTTTCTTTGCTTGGTCAGCACTGTCTTAGTATGGCATGCAAAACCAACCTGCTTTTCCAGGTTTACCTACCAATGGTCATACATATTCATGTATATATGGAATTTCTTTGATTTTTACTTATATCTGAAATTTTCTTTGATTTTTACTTTTTCCTATCAAAATTTTATCTCATTTTTAACAGCCAAATCATGTATCACCTTTTCTAGGAAAATTTCCCTCATCCCACCTTGATACCACCACAAATAGGTGAGTTGTTCATCTACTCCAAGATTTCATTACTGAGTTTGAGGCACTTAATATTCTGCCTCATGTTATTTGTATGTATTTTTTCTCTTACCTCCTAAAATGCCAGTTTCCTGGGTGGGCCACGGTGGCTCAGCAGGCAGAGTTCTCACCTGCCATGCCGGAGACCGGGTTCGATTCCCGGTGCCTGCCCATGCAAATGAAAAGAAATGTCAGTTTCCTGAGGGTTGTCTCCTATAGGACCACGTATAATGGATTTCCTTTCTTTGTTCATTAAACACATTATTTTTTCATCTTGGGCTAGACTAAATAAATGCTAAGGGGCCTTCCAATTAAAAAAAATCTATGTATCTTGTTCTAGAACTTATTTGAATTATTAATAAAAAGACCCCCTTTGCATACTGACTATGAAAACGAGTTGTCAAATATGCTGATGTCAAAGTAGTTTTATAAGAATGATTTTTAAATCTGGTTTTGAAAGAGAGATAACTTTGTCTTTCAAGGACTTTTGCAACATTCCTACTGTGATATTCAACACATGTTCCTGATAGAATTTTGAACATTAAAAGAACTGTACATCTGGTTATATTTTTAGGAAATTAGTTGGCACTAGATCAGGGCTCCACACAGTTAAAGGTAGTATAACTAAGAACATCAGAAGGTAAACAATGGAATCTAGAAAGACTCAAGAAGGGGAACATCTTTTTGCAATCTATCAGAAGTTTTTACCACCCATTTATCGCTACCATTTCTTCCTGCTCTTTACAGTAATATGGGAAATTTCCATTGGTGCGGATTTCTGTTTGGCAAATTGCTGCCAAGAGTCCAGATGTTTCTCAGTGTGAAGTGATAGAAACTTGTGCTGTCCAAAATTCAGAGAAAAAAGGGCTGTTGCACTAGATTTGATAAAGCAAGAAAAAGACCAGAGCAACTTACTTGGAAAAATAAGCCTGAACTCTTCTCTCAATTGTTTTTTTTTTTTTTTTTTCCCTTTTGCTCTTCCCATCTGTGCTCACTTCTCAAGTGACCGACTTAAGGAGGGACTGAAAGCCAAGTTGTGAGTTGAAAGGCCTGGCTCTGGCCTCCAGGAAAGTCTAAATTCACTGCAGTCAAATGAGGTAGTTTCGGCAGACCAGCAGTAAGAGTCTTTGACTTTTGGTGCTTCTCAGGAAATAACCTGAATCTTTTGACTGCCAATAAGGTTGAAAAATCTTCAAAAAAAGCCTGAGAGAAAGCTACTCAATATGGGTCTGAGGCAGCTGCCAAGAAGAGGAGGTCCTGTGACTCCCTGAGCGTGATGGCACCTCAGGAATGAACAAAAATCAATGATCTCCCTCTGGGCCCATCTTATGCTTTCTGCTACTTGCCCTTTCATTCTATAGTTTCCCCTCCCTCCCTGTGTTACCTGGAGGAAAGTCAGTATGATGTGGGCCAAGCACAATTAGCAGAAAGGTTGTGGACTTCGTTTTTAGTTGGATGCAAGCCCTAAAGAAATTTTTAGGATTACCAAGTTATAACCAGAGTCATACTGCCCAGTTACAGGTCTGGTTTCATACTTTTCCAATAGATTTATGAAGAGGTTAAAAGAGATTGAAATTTGGTATGACCCTACACGCCTTTTTTCTGATACCATTAATAAGTTACTATTATAATTAAAATTAATTTTAAAAATGAATAAGTATTGATTTTCTTTTCTTATAAACTTGTGTTTTGTGTTTGGAAGGAATTATCTTTGTTTTGCAGGAAAATTGAATCTTCTCTTGGGTTTTAATCCCCCACAAAGTACCAACTCCCTGTAGTAATGTGGGTAGGAGAAGCAGAGACTGTTTAAGGGTCAGCCTTGGTCTATAGCACTTCTCTGCTAGCTCAGGGACCACAGGCTAAGCAAGCAGCGCATATCTGCATGCTGAATAATTGATTTACACTGGCCTGGACTCTCTGAAACCTAATTGTAGACTAAAAGCCTATTTATAAATATTCCCTGTGGAATACTCCTGCCATAAAGATCTTTAACTCATAATCCCTTTACGGAAACGCGACTGGCACCTGGTAATTCAAAACAATGATCAGACAGTTTCCTTTTTTTTGAGATTTTTTTTTGGGGGGTGAGGGGTGCATGGCCAGGGCAGATCCCTTATTTTTAATGTAAAAAATGTGAGAAATATATCATATATTCAAAAGGTATATATAATATGTATATAGTTTAAAAATAAGTAAAATAAGCAGATGTATACCTACCACCCAGTTTAAGGAATAGAACCTGAACGATATCCCCAATCCATTCCCTAAAAGGCAACCTCAACCATTATCCTGAATTTTGTGTTTATTCCTTGTTTTCCTTTGCAGTTTTACCACTTGCATGTATCCTTGATGTGTGTGTATACGTGTATGTATATAGTTTGTGAGTTTTTAATTTGATGTCAAAGACATCATACATTTTTTTCCATTGACTTGTTTTTCTTGGCAATGTTTATGAGGTTCATTCATGTTGACGTGTGTAGTTCTAGTTAATTCATGTCTGACTGCAATGTAAATGGATATTTTATTTTTCCTCTATTGATGGACATTTGGGTTGTTTCCAGAATTTCCCTAATATAGATGATGTTGTTATGAATATCCTTGCACATGGACCTTGGACAGCAATTTCTGGGTTAACGGGTGCACATGTCTACAGCTTTGCTAGATACTGGCCCCCGTTTTCTAATTTGGTTTTCAGCAGCACTTAGAGTTTCTGTTTCTCCACATCCTTGCCAAGACTTGATATTTTCACACTTTTTAAGCACATTTAATGGGTTTTGAATGTTATCTCATTGTAACTTGTGTTTCCTCAAGTACTAATAATGTTGAACATTATTTTATATGTTTAATGATGATTCTATTACAATTTTTTGCTCATTTTCCTATTGGGGTGGTTGATTTTCACTTATTGTTATATAGTCTTTTCATCCTTTTTAATTGTGAAATATAATATGCAGAAATACAAAAAGCACTATGTATAGCCTAACAAATACTTTTAAGGAAATGTCTGTATAACTACAATCCCTGTCAAGAAATAAATATTTCCAGGACCCCAGAAGCCCCACACATGTATCTTTCTAAGAAATTCAACCCCATCCTTTGCTCTTGTCTTGACTTTTTTGACAATCATTTCCTTGTTTTTCTTTATAGTTTTACCATATATGTATAAATGCCTAAACAATGTAGTTTAATGTGGCCTATTCTGAACATTGCACTGTGTATATTTTGGAGAGGGAATATTTCTTCAGATCAACACATGTTTATGGGATGTATATTGATCTCATATCCCATCTTGAAGGGTCTGTGATCTGGGGTCCCTCCAACTTTAGCCCTATAGCTTTGCTTGCTAACTCACATTTATGTTGGATTATCTGAGTTGAAACTTAAATAAACCTGAAACAAAATAATAACCTTCTAAATTCATTCATGTCTTCCATTTTCCCCCAATTTAGAAATCTCTCTATGTTAATTCCATGAGTCAGGAAATTCCATCAAATTGCTAGTTGCCATAGTAGCAAATTTATTTTCATTTTATTGCTACCTTATTCCTGAACATTTTGCATTTGGTATAATCATTAATTAGGTTTCATAACCCCACACTTCAGATCTACTATCTTTGAGGCAGTGCCATTTCTTTTATATTCTTTTCTGTCCAATACCAGTAGCCTGAATATGTACCGTCTTCTGGGTTTGTGAAAACATAATATGAAATAGACAAGCTATAGCCTAAATTTTCAAATTTTCTATCTAAGCTCCTTGCATTTAGTAAATACTAATGAATAGGACCCAAGGATGCTGCCAATTCTATATAAACTAAATTTAACAAACTACTGTTTTTCATTCAGTCTTTTCTCTGTCTTTCCTAAAACATCATCAGAGTTCAATATAAGGGTGTGGTCTCAACAATTATTGAAGTTCTAGGTGATACCCTCTCCCCTAACTAAGGCAAAAAGGAACACAGAAAGAAAAAAATATTTATTCTTTGATGGGTTCATCATCTGGGAGAGAAGAAATACATATAGACAAATCATTACCATATCGTGTAAGGGACATAATAGAAGTCAGGACAGGGTAGAAGCCACATGGAAGAGAAAGTGATGAACTCTATTAGATTTCAGAGTGTTTGGGGACGATATTACAGAAGGAATCATCCCAAACTGGTTTTCAAAGGATGGAGAGAAGTTTTCCATCCAGGAGAACCAGGATGGGCAAAAGCCTCGAGGCTAAAATGAGTTCGGTGAAGGTAATTTGAAATTGCTGGAGCTGTAACCACAAGGGGGAGAATAAAGTGAGACGACTTCCTTCAGACTCAGATCCTCACGGGTGCTGTGTGGCTTACAGGGAGAGTGGATTTTATTCTATAAGTGATCATAGGGAGGCCATTTAAGTAGGGTGGCATGATCACATCTCTGTTTAAGAAATATAACCTTCGAGATCCTGTGGAATTTAGATTGGCAGCTGGATAGTAAAGATGAGGATTGGCTTGAGTGACATTAACCCAAAATAACGCTGCCTCCAGAAGCTCGTGCAGATATCCAGTTCAGGGCTGGGACGGTGTCAGAGCCGTCATGGTGTCAAAGACTCAGTCTCTTCCCATATTGTAGTCTCACCTGAGGTCCTCATGTGATGTCTGTAATGGCAGCATACACATTCCAAGCAGAGAAGGAGAGGATGAAGTGTGCCTTTCAACTGCATTCTTAAGAAGATCCTCCAGAAACGGATACGTTTTCCATTAGCCAGAACTTAGTCATCTGGTTACACCTAGCCACAAAACAAGCTGAAAAGTGTACTAGGGAAAAGAAAAGAAAAAAGAAGTGGAACACAACCAGCCATTTTTGCCACTTAAAGCACTGAGCATGGTGCAAGGGTGGCTCAGTGGCAGAATTCTCGCCTGCCATGCTGGAGATCCAGATTTGTTTCCTGGAGCCTGCCTATGAAAATAAATAAATAAATAAATAAATAATAAAAAATACAGCATTGGAAGCAAAGGAGGACAATAGGAAGACTATTATAGTACTGCAGTGAGAGCTAATAAGGCCTTTATCAGGCCGTGTCTGTGTGGGCAGAGAGGGAAGGCAAGAGTTGAGAGAGATTCAGTAAGCAGAGTGGATGAGGGTTGGTGATCTGGGGGATGGGATGATGCCTCTTGGTTTCTGGCTTGAGTGGCTGAGTAGATAGAGGTAGCACCACAGGGAACTTTCACCATCATAAAACAGATGGAAGGAAAAAGACAAAAACAAAATAAGAAAAAATCAAAGTAGTACCTTTTCTGTATGAGATTTTCTTGCCTTTGACACTACCCTTTTCCCAGAGTTTCTTCCAAATGTGCAGATTCTGCTTATAAGCAGAAGGAGAGCTATCAGCATCCAAATGTCATAGGATGTTGGGCCTTTCCCTTTGATTCAAGACAGTGAGATAAGGGAACAATGCCAAACCTGACTGCACCAACTAGATAAACGCCCAAGGGTAAGTGAGTGATCCTCTGGGCCTTAGTTTATAAAATAAGAAAGTTGGACGATATGATGTCTAAGGTCTCATCCAGTTATAGGATTATTTTATTCACTTACCCACCAATTGCCTATGTTAATCAACAATATGAAAGGGAACAACCTTGTGTTGTTCCAGCCACACTTTCCTTACCAATAGAGTAAAAGTAATTGAGGCAGTACTTTAAAATTCAAGTAATACAATTTCCTGCCTCATTGCCTGACTTCTCTTTTCACTTGGTTGTTTGAAACCTAGTTTAATGTGGTCTTATGGTATTAAATTTTGGTGGATTTACAAAATATCTTATTAAAGTGAAGGAGATTTTGCCAATTGCATTTCAAATTACTTTAAAAGGTTTACTTGGGGGGAAAGGATTATTTTTCCTATTATGCATATAAGCCTACACGTGGTAGCTGAAAAGATCTCCCTTGAGTGAAGAAGTATTTTCTCTTTTGGTTGGTAGAATACACACTGTTCTACCTACTACAAAGGATTAAAATGACCTGATCACAGAGCAAAGTAATGGCAGCAGCATGTGATTTTTGGCAGAAAGAACACTTTGTAATTGCTAATTTCCTATATCCCTAATTCAGCTGAAGATTGCAGCCTAAATCTCTAGTGCTTTGCAAGTCTTAACAAGCAGGACTCAAGGATGCTGCCAATTTTTGTAACATTCTGATGAATCCAGAATATAGGAGATTGTCAAAGATCAGCCTTTGGAAGGAATGTTCAAACCCAAAACCTTGAATGCCTTACAAAACCATAAAAACTATTGGTAGACTCAGGTGTTTGCTTTGGCCCTGGTCTCTCTTCTCATTTCAAATGTGCTTTGTGCCAACTGGCAGCTGTACTCAAGGTCAAACTCTTTTTTAAAAATCAGCAACTTAAATGAGAACCAGTAATGCTTTCAACAGGAATCATTCATTTTACTTAGAAAGTGCTTTAACTAGTATTTCTTTTGATACAAAACATTTGGAAATCTGATATTAATATAATATTTTAGAAATTATATCTAGCACCAAGTTAGCATTTTTTCAGAAAAATATTCCTTACTGAATAAACATTAGATCTCAGACTATGATGAAAGCATGCATGCTCTAGGTGGCTCAAAGTAAACAAATGCAAATAAGATCATGATGATAGAATCAACTGTGAAGCCATTGTTTTATGTTCCTCAAGTCCCCAAATAATCTTCAGCCCTATTAGTTGTATTTTTATATTAATCACTCCTTGCATATAACAAACTAGACCTTAACACTCAAATGTGTTACGTGTTGTCAAAGTCTTACATTTAGGTGTATTTGCAGAATGTGGAACCTCGAGTTCTGGATTACAGGTGATACCACTGGCATGCATTCCTAATTAGGTCAATAAAATAGCTTCATCTATGTAAAATTCATAAATTAGAAGTGAATGCTCAAAAGCCTAAACAGTGTATAGCTCTTCTGCTTACCCAAACTTTGAAATGTGTGTAGGAGTCAGTGCATTATGGTGTGAAGAGAACAGGCTCAGTGGTTACACTGAGCAGTATGAATCCAAGCTTGTCTGTTTCTAACAGCATAACCTTGGGTGAGCCAGTTAGCCTCTCTCACAGTTCATTTCCAGTCATTTGCACTTTAAGTGATAAAATTAATGGACATGTTTCATGCATTTTGAATGTATGTCTAACTTGGCCACTCAATTCTTCTAGTTGTCTAGGTCTAAAACCCTGGACTCATATTTGTCTCTTCCCTTTCTCTTATGTCCTACCCTTAATCCACCAGCAAGTGCTGTCAGCTCATCCTTCAACATATATGCTGAATCTGACCACATCTCTTCACCTGCTTTGTTTCCCCCCGTGCATGGCACCATCAACTCTGCTTCTTGCTTTCCTTCAGGCTGTTTTCAATACTAAAGCCAAAGTTGTGCTATTAAAATGAAGTCAGATCTTTGTCTCACCTGTGCTCAAAGCTCTCCACTAGTTTTTCCTATCTATCAGAGTGAAGTCAGTTCTTTCCATGATCTGCAAAACCTTTGTATGGGGCCTCTCCAATGACTCTCACTATCTCTTATCATTCTCTAACCACCCCCCCCCCCATCTTTGTTCCTTCTGCCCCAGCCTCACTAGCCTGTTTAATAGACACACACCTGCCATGGGCCTCTGCACTTGTTATTCCCTCCCCCTCCAAAGACATGCCCGTAGGTATTTCCAAGAGTGCTCTCAATCCTCTTTCAAGACTTACTCATATGTCTCTGTCTTGGACATGTACCACCAAAAGTATCTGTAGACAGGAATAGTCATCCTGCCCAAAATCACAACCTCCTGGTAGTATCTATCCCCCTCCTGCCTTATTTTTTCTTTAGTACTTGTTTTGACCAAGCCTATTACTTTCTATTACCCAGATCAGTGCCTAGCACATAGTAGACACCCCTAAATATTTGCCAAATAAAAGAATGCATGAATGGATGGATGGATGAATGAATGAATGAATGATGAAGTATACTTTAAGCACAGATAAATATTAATGCTAATTAATAGATAGAAAATATCAAGGGAAACACAGGAACAAAATCTTATGAAGATCTTGGGAAGTTTGTATTTTTATCAATACATTTGCCTTCACTATAAAACACTCATTTTCAAGAAATATTTCTGGGGGTGCGAGGGTAGTTCAGTGGTAGAAGTCTCACCTGCCATGCGGGAGACCTGGGTTCGATTCCCGGCCCCAATTCCTGGCCCATGTACTTCCCAAAAAACAAGCAAACAAGCAAAACAAACAAACAAACAATAAAAAATTCAACAAATGGTACTGCAATAAGGGGATACTCACATGGAAAAAGAATGAAATGTGACCCCTGCCATACAGCACACAAAGAAAAATAGAAGAAATATTTCTGAGTCTCCACTGATAGTTCATATAGATAAATTAACTTATTTAAGACAACAAGTTTGTTTGCTTTCCTATAATAGTTACTTACTACAGTCAAAAATATATTTTATTTTAAAAATTACATTTGTTTTGTTGAAGGAAGATAATTTTTTTACATTTGGTTTTGGTGTACAAATTCAACTTTAGAATTTTAATTTGGTGCTTAAATTGAAATTAAACTTATTAGCTGGGCATAATCCTGGAAGTAACTGCATTCTGTCAAGATTCATTTTCCCAATAGCCATAACATTGTATTAAAAGATAAGAATTTGAAATTCAATTTAATGATTTTTTTTTTAACTTTCATGAGGAAAGTGCAAACCACTTTAATGGCTGATTAAATCCACAGGTTAATGGACTGTCTATGATGACACCTTTGTTCTCAACACAGACAGCTCCAAATTTAACTCTTGTGTATGTTTGTATAGTCCCACAAACATATTATATTCAGGCTTGGAAAGGTTTGCAAAACAGAGGTACAAATTATCATTCTGAAAATTTTGCAAACCCTTGCTATAAATTAAGCAGAAGAGCAATTTGAGAAAAACATATAAATAGATATCATAGGCACAATTTGTTAATATTCCTGGTCATCCAAGGATATCACTGATTAATAATTGAATCGACAAATCATATGACGCTGTTACTGTGTTTCCATTCTGTAATACCTGTGGTATATTTAAAGGACCCAGGAGAAGTTTAATAGAACTTATCAGGAAATGGATACTCTCATACATTGCTGGTGGACGTAGAAATTGGTATAAGCTCCATGGAGACAATTTGGAGTCAAAATTAAAGTTTTATATACCTTTGATCCAACAATGTGACTTCTAGAAATTTATCTTACAGATATACTAATCATGTGTGAAATGTTGGATGCGCAAGGATGCCTCCTGCAGGATTTTCTGATGGGCAGAAATCTGGAAATGTCCTAAATGTGCCTCAACTGGGATAAAATAAGTTTCATTCAATGGATCCATTAAAAAGGAGGAGGCAATGCTATACATATTGATATGGAACAATTGCCAAATGTATTAACTGAAAGAAGGTACAGAGTAATTATAGGATGTTCTTATTTACATACATACATGCTTATATATGCATAAAAGCACTGCAAGGATACACAAAAGACTGGTTATCAATTACTGCCTTTAAGGAAGGTAACCAGTTGTCTGAGTAGAGGGAGAGGAAGGGTCATTTTCACCTGTCTGCACTTTGAGTTTAGTATCTTTTGCATGTATTACCTATTTTTGAAAAAAATCATATAGTTAAATCAGAGGTTAGAGTTCTTGTCTAACTCTAGAGATAAAACTGACATGTAAAAACTAATATCAAAGCTAAAATATATAATACTGATCAAAATTTAAGTGGCTTTTAAAAAGGAGAGCTCTCCAGGAAAGGATAGTGAAAAAGCTTCTTGTAGAAAATGCGGGTGGGAAACATTGTGGTTGTTAGAAGGAAGGAGAAAGGAGATCCCTCGGTGAGGGAAACATGAGCACAGAGGTGAAACTCACTGTGACATACGTGGGATGCAGTGCCTGGAACCATGCGATGAGGGAAAGGCTGGTGTTGGGGGAAATGGTGAGTGGGATTTGAGAGCAGCTACGTATGTGCTCTTGGCTGAGGCGGGCTCATCACTTTGCGCTGGTAAAAGAACATATGGGAAACAACGAAGGGAGAGAGACCCACTTAACCAGCCAGATTTACTGAATCCACCCTGTCTAGGTAAAATAAGCAATGTCACATCAATGATGTCTGAGCTCAGTGCCGGTTAGTCAAGGATGGGCTCAGTTCTGGAAAGTGTGGAAATGGTGGGTGAAAGCAGTGTGTTAGAGAAAGTTTTATCCAGTAAAGGTTTGTAGAATTAAAGCAAGAAGGGACTAGGGCAGTGAGATCAGCTTGCAAACTGAAACACCAATGCAGGTATGAGTTAATAAGAACAAAAGATTAGACTGGAATCACTGGGAATGACAAAGGTTCAGTAAGTCCAGAGCACATTAAGTATGAGAAATTATTAGATTTGGTGAAAATTTTGAGCAATGGGATTAAAAATGGTATAACCAGAATCTAAGTTCCTTTATTAATTAAAAATATTTTTAAAAATATTCTCTTGCATTATTTAATTAGCTTATATATTATGTAACTGTATATATAGCAAATATTATTAAAAGTTTATATATCCAGATTTTCAGATATGGAATTAATATGCATTTCAAAATATCCTCTAATGCTGAAATTCTGTAATTAACAGACGCTATAAAAATTATTATGTAAATCAAACAGATATATTTTCCCATATAACTGTGGTTATAGACTATTGACATAACAGTCTAGTATATAGTCTTATATACTATATTTAGGGTATTGTATTTAAAAAAAAATTCAAATAGATGGTCTTATGAGAAACCTTCTACTACTTTCAAAACTTTGAGAATCAGTGAAGTGATTTTGTTTTAATTTCCCTGCATATTTAGGTTTCATTTGGAGCATTCCCCCTTTCTCATGACAGAATGCATATACTTATTTTTAAAATGACTTCATTAATTCATCTGTAAGCATAAAAAATGGGTGTCCAATTTTGGAGAATTCAATTGTCTAATTTTTCTTGTATGTATAATTAAGGCTGATTAAAAAAAAATTAAACTATTTTGCAACCTACATGGAGCAGGTATAGAAAGACTCTCTTTTTCCTATCCTCCCCACTAACTGTCAGGAAAAAAAAAAACTTAAATGTTCTAGCTTCTCAATAACCTCTTCTGTGAGCAAAGCTCCTGCCTTTGCAATATGCTATAGTTTCTTTTTTTTTTATTTTTTTTTATTTTTTTTTATTTTTTTATTAACGGAAAGAAAAAAAAAGAAATTAACACAACATTTAGAAATCATACCATTCTACATATGCACTCAGTAATTCTTAACATCATCACATAGATGCATGATCATTGTTTCTTAGTACATTTGCATCGGTTTAGAGGAACTAGCAACACAACAGAAAAAGATATAAAATGTTAATATAAAGAAAAGAAATAAAAGTAGTAGTAATAGTAAAAAACAACAACAACAAACAAACCAACAAGCAAACAAAAACAAAAAAAACCCTATAGCTCAGATGCAGCTTCATTCAGTATTTTAACATGATTACTTTACAATTAGGTATTATTGTGCTGTCCATTTTTGAGTTTTTGTATCTAGTCCTGTTGCACAGTCTGTATCCCTTCAGCTTCAATTACCCATTGTCTTACCCTGTTTCTAACTCCTGCTGAACTCTGTTACCAATGACATATTTCAAGTTTATTCTCGAATGTCCGTTCACATCAGTGGGACCATACAGTATTTGTCCTTTAGTTTTTGGCTGGATTCACTCAGCATAATATTCTCTAGGTCCATCCATGTTATTACATGGTTCATAAGTTTATCTTGTCTTAAAGCTGCATAATATTCCATCGTATGTATATACCACAGTTTGTTTAGCCACTCTTCTGTTGATGGAGATTTTGGCTGTTTCCATCTCTTTGCAATTGTAAATAATGCTGCTATAAACATTGGTGTGCAAATGTCCGTTTCTGTCTTTGCCCTTAAGTCCTTTGAGTAGATACCTAGCAATGGTATTGCTGGGTCGTATGGCAATTCTATATTCAGCTTTTTGAGGAACCGCCAAACTGCCTTCCACAGTGGTTGCACCCTTTGACATTCCCACCAACAGTGGATAAGTGTGCCTCTTTCTCCGCATCCTCTCCAGCACTTGTCATTTTCTGTTTTGTTGATAATGGCCATTCTGGTGGGTGTGAGATGGTATCTCATTGTGGTTTTGATTTGCATTTCTCTAATGGCCAGGGACATTGAGCATCTCTTCATGTGCCTCTTGGCCATCCATATTTCTTCTTCTGGTAGGTGTCTGTTTAAGTCTTTTTCCCATTTTGTAATTGGGTTGGCTGTCTTTTTGTTGTTGAGTTGAATAATCTCTTTATAAATTCTGGATACTAGACCTTTATCTGATATGTCGTTTCCAAATATTGTCTCCCATTGTGTAGGCTGTCTTTCTACTTTCTTGATGAAGTTCTCTGATGCACAAAAGTGTTTAATTTTGAGGAGCTCCCATTTATTTATTTCCTTCTTCAGTGTTCTTGCTTTAGGTTTAAGGTCCATAAAACTGCCTCCAGTTGTAAGATCCATAAGATATCTCCCAACATTTTCCTCTAACTGTTTTATGGTCTTAGACCTAATGTTTAGATCTTTGATCCATTTTGAGTTAACTTTTGTATAGGGTGTGCGAGATGGGTCTTCTTTCATTCTTTTGCATATGGATATCCAGTTCTCTAGGCACCATTTATTGAAGAGACTGTTCTGTCCCAGGTGAGTTGGCTTGACTGCCTTATCAAAGATCAAATGTCCATAGATGAGAGGGTCTATATCTGAGCACTCTATTCGATTCCATTGGTCGATATATCTATCTTTATGCCAATACCATGCTGTTTTGACCACTGTGGCTTCATAATATGCCTTAAAGTCAGGCAGCGCGAGACCTCCAGCTTCGTTTTTTTTCCTCAAGATGTTTTTAGCAATTCGGGGTACCCTGCCCTTCCAGATAAATTTGCTTATTGGTTTTTCTATTTCTGAAAAATAAGTTGTTGGGATTTTGATTGGTATTGCATTGAATCTGTAAATCAATTTAGGTAGGATTGACATCTTAACTATATTTAGTCTTCCAATCCATGAACACGGTATGCCCTTCCATCTATTTAGGTCTTCTGTGATTTCTTTTAACAGTTTTTTGTAGTTTTCTTTATATAGGTTTTTTGTCTCTTTGGTTAAATTTATTCCTAGGTATTTTATTCTTTTAGTTGCGATTGTAAATGGGATTTGTTTCTTGATTTCCGCCTCAGCTTGTTCATTACTAGTGTATAGAAAAGCTACAGATTTTTGAATGTTGATCTTGTAGCCTGCTACTTTGCTGTACTCATTTATTAGCTCTAGTAATTTTGTTGTGGATTTTTCTGGGTTTTCTACATATAGTATCATATCGTCTGCAAACAGTGATAGTTTTACTTCTTCCTTTCCAATTTTGATGCCTTGTATTTCTTTTTCTTGCCTAATTGCTCTGGCTAGAACTTCCAACACAATGTTGAATAATAGTGGTGATAGTGGACATCCTTGTCTTGTTCCTGATCTTAGGGGGAAAGTTTTCAATTTTTCCCCATTGAGGATGATATTAGCTGTGGGTTTTTCATATATTCCCTCTATCATTTTAAGGAAGTTCCCTTGTATTCCTATCTTTTGAAGTGTTTTCAGCAGGAAAGGATGTTGAATCTTGTCAAATGCCTTCTCTGCATCAATTGAGATGACCATGTGATTTTTCTGCTTTGATTTGTTGATATGGTGTATTACATTAATTGATTTTCTTATGTTGAACCATCCTTGCATACCTGGGATGAATCCTACTTGGTCATGATGTATAATTCTTTTAATGTGTTGTTGGATACGATTTGCTAGAATTTTATTGAGGATTTTTGCATCTGTATTCATTAGAGAGATTGGTCTGTAGTTTTCTTTTTTTGTAATATCTTTGCCTGGTTTTGGTATGAGGGTGATGTTGGCTTCATAGAATGAATTAGGTAGTTTTCCCTCCACTTCGATTATGTTGAAGAGTTTGAGGAGAGTAGGTACTAATTCTTTCTGGAATGTTTGATAGAATTCACATGTGAAGCCGTCTGGTCCTGGACTTTTCTTTTTAGGGAGCTTTTGAATAACTAATTCAATCTCTTTACCTGTGATTGGTTTGTTGAGGTCGTCTATTTCTTCTTGAGTCAAAGTTGGTTGTTCATGTCTTTCCAGGAACCTGTCCATTTCTTCTAAATTGTTGTATTTATTAGCGTAAAGTTGTTCATAGTATCCTGTTATTACCTTCTTTATTTCTGTGAGGTCAGTAGTTATGTCTCCTCTTCCATTTCTGATCTTATTTATTTGCATCCTCTCTCTTCTTCTTTTTGTCCATCTTGCTAACGGCCCATCAATCTTGTTGATTTTCTCATAGAACCAACTTCTGGTCTTATTGATTTTCTCTATTGTTTTCATGTTTTCAATTTCATTTATTTCTGCTCTAATCTTTGTTATTTCTTTCCTTTTGCTTGCTTTGGCATTAGTTTGCTGTTCTTTCTCCAGTTCTTCCAAGTGGACAGTTAATTCCTGCATTTTTGCCATTTCTTCTTTTCTGATAAAGGCATTTAGGGCAATAAATTTCCCTCTTAGCACTGCCTTTGCTGCGTCCCATAAGTTTTGATATGTTGTGTCTTCATTTTCATTTGCCTCTAGGTATTTACTAATTTCTCTTGCAATTTCTTCTTTGACCCACTTGTTGTTTAAGAGTGTGTTGTTGAGCCTCCATGTATTTATGAATTTTCTGGCACTCCGCCTATTATTGATTTCCAACTTCATTCCTTTATGATCCGAGAAAGTGTTGTGTATGATTTCAATATTTTTAAATTTGTTAAGACTTGCTTTGTGACCCAGCATATGGTCTATCTTTGAGAATGATCCATGAGCACTTGAAAAAAAGGTGTATCCTGCTGTTGTGGGATGTAATGTCCTATAAATGTCTGTTAAGTCAAGCTCATTTATAGTAATATTCAGATTCTCTATTTCTTTATTGATCCTCTGTATAGATGTTCTGTCCATTGATGAGAGTGGTGAATTGAAGTCTCCAACTATTATGGTATATGTGTCTATTTCCCTTTTCAGTGTTTGCAGTGTATTCCTCACGTATTTTGGGGCATTCTGGTTCGGTGCGTAAATATTTATGATTGTTATGTCTTCTTGTTTAATTGTTCCTTTTAATAGTAGATAGTGTCCTTCTTTGTCTCTTTTAACTGTTTTACATTTGAAGTCTAATTTGTTGGATATTAGTATAGCCACTCCTGCTCTTTTCTGGTTGTTGTTTGCATGAAATATCTTTTCCCAACCTTTCACTTTCAACCTATATTTATCTTTGGGTCTAAGATGTGTTTCCTGTAAACAGCATATAGAAGGATCCTGTTTTTTAATCCATTCTGCCAGTCTATGTTTTTTAATTGGGGAATTCAGTCCATTGACATTTAGAGTTATTACTGTTTGGATAATATTTTCCTCTACCATTTTGCCTTTTGTATTATAAATATCATATCTGACTTTCCTTCTTTCTACACTTTTCTCCATGTCTCTCTCTTCTGTCTTTTTGTATCTGACTCTAGTGCTTCCTTTAGTATTTCTTGCAGAGCTGGTCTCTTGGTCACAAATTCTCTTAGTGACTTTTTGTCTAAGAATGTTTTAATTTCTCCCTCATTTTTTTTTTTTTTTAAAGGAAAGACAGAGAGAAGGAAGGAAGGATAGAAGGAAGGAAGGAAGGAAGAAAGGGAAACATTTTTTAAACATTTTCTTGTTTTCTATTGTATTCTGTTTCTCCGTTTTTGTTACATGGGCTGGGGCCGGGAATCGAACCGAGGTCCTCCGGCATAGCAGGCAAGCACCCTGCCCGCTGAGCCACCGCGGCCCGCCCTCTCCCTCATTTTTGAAGGACAATTTTGCTGGATATAGGAGTCTTGGCTGGCAGTTTTTCTCTTTTAGTAACTTAAATATATCATCCCACTGTCTTCTAGCTTCCATGGTTTCTGCTGAGAAATCTACACATAGTCTTATTGGGTTTCCCTTGTATGTGACGGATTGTTTTTCTCTCGCTGCCTTCAAGATCCTCTCTTTCTCTTTGACCTCTGACATTCTAACTAGTAAGTGTCTTGGGGAATGGCTATTTGTGTCTAATCTCTTTGGGGTGCGCTGCACTTCTTGGATCTGTAATTTTAGGTCTTTCATAAGAGTTGGGAAATTTTCAGTGATAATTTCTTCCATTAGTTTTTCTCCTCCTTTTCCCTTCTCTTCTCCTTCTGGGATACCCACTACACGTATATTTGTATGGTTCACATTGTCCTTGAGTTCCCTGATACCTTGTTCAAATTTTTCCATTCTTTTCCGGATAGTTTCTGTTTCTTTTTGGAATTCAGATGTTTCATCCTCCAAATCACTAATTCTATCTTCTGTTTCTTTAAATCTGTCATTGTAGGTATCCATTGTTTTTTCCATCTTTTCTACTTTATCTTTCACTTCCATAAGTTCTGTGATTTGTTTTTTCAGTTTTTCTATTTCTTCTTTATGTTCAGCCCATGTCTTCTTCATGTCCTCCCTCAATTTATCGATTTCGTTTTTGAAGAGGTTTTCCATTTCTGTTCGTATATTCAGCATTAGTTGTTTCAGCTCCTGTATCTCATTTGAACTATTGGTTTCTTCGTTTGACTGGGCCATATGTTCAATTTTCTGAGCGTGATCCGTTATCTTCTGCTGGCGTCTGGGCATTTAGTCAGATTTCCCCGGGTGTTCGACCCCACAGGTTGAAAGATTTTTCTGTGCAATCTCTGGATTCTGTTTTTCTTATCCTGCCCAGTAGGTGTCGCTCGTGGCGCACGTTTGTCTGTGGGTTCCACCAGTGAAAGTTGCTGTGGGTCCTTTAACTCTGGAAAATTCTCGCCGTAGGGGAGGTTCGGCAGCCGAAGCGTCTTGGAAGAATGCCAGCCGGCCTGGGGTTCCGAATGCGGGGAGGGTCGCCGGCCGTCGCAGCACAGGAGAGCGTCCGGCCAAATTAGCTAGTCGGCCCGGGGCACCAAGTGTGGCGGGAGGGCGCCAGCTGTCGCAGCCCGGGAGAGTGCACTGTTCCCAGCCGACGGGGGAGTCACGTGTTTGGAAGGGATCCCCCGGTCACTGTTCTCCGCAGTCTGGGGATTTCCGACCCAACTATCTCAGTTGTTCCGGGGGGCCTCGTGTGGTGGGGGCACCAGCCGCCGCAGCCTAAGGGGACCGCCTGTCCAATTCTACCAGCTGGCCTGGGAAGGTGGAAGGGAGGGACTCCGGTCGCTTGCCGTCCCACCCAGGAAAGCCCGTGCCCCTTGGTGATCTCACCGGAGCTGGTTCTCCCAGATAGTCAGCCGTTCCAGGATGGGGTACGCTGTCCCTTTGATCTCCCTCGTGGCTCTGGGAGCTGCTCTGTATTATCTCCACTCCCCCAGTAGCTGTTCTGGAGGAGGAAAGATGAGGGCGGCAAGGCTGTCGAGGCTGGTGGCGGAGGAGCACGGTGAAGGCGGGGGAAGAGGGCACCGTGGTGGTTGGAGAGCAGCCGGAGCAGAGGGGAGAAGGGGAGGGGAGAAGGAGGGAGGGCGGCTCGGCTGCTGCGGGGCGTGGGCGCCGCGCGGCGGGCCGGCAGAGAAAGGGAGGGGAGAAGGAGGGCGGGCGGCTCGGCTGCTGCGGGGCGTGGGCGCCGCGCGGCGGGCCGGCGGAGAAAGGGAGGGGAGAAGGAGGGCGGGCGGCTCGGCTGCTGCGGGGCCTGCTATAGTTTCTTAAAGGAACTACTTGCATAGCACTTTAGAAGAGGCCTTGCTGAAGTGCATATCCCTGAGCCTCATGCCAGAATTTCTGATATGTAGTCTCTGCGTCCGGGGCCCAGGAATCTGCATTTTAACAAGCTCCCCTCGTTGACTTAAGTAACATTAAAATTTGAAGATTATTTAAAGAACCTGTATTCCATTCTGAGCATTAGAATGAACTCCTAATGAGCATTACTTGAGGATTCTGAGTCATTATATAGAAATATTTCCTTAACAAACACATCTGGTGCAAGTTTTGGGCCAGGCATTACTAAGAGCACTGGGAATACAGCACTATTTTTGTTGTTGTTGTTAACAGCTTTATTCAGATATAGTTCACATACCATACAATTCACCCACTTAAAATGTACAATTCAACAGTTTTTAGTATATTCACAGAGTAGTGCAACCATCACTTACAATCAATTTGAGAATATTTTTATCACACCACGAAGAAATCTCATACCCTTTAGGTATCATTTCTGGTACCAATACCGCTCCCCATTTCCACCCTGCCTCCCACCCCCCAGCCCTAGGCAATCACTATTCTATTTTCTGTCTCTAAAGATTTCCTTTTCTGGACATTTCCTATAAATGAAATCATATAATATGTGTCCTTTGTGACTATTCCTTTCACTTACCATAATGATTTTAAGATTCATCCAAGTTGTAATATGTATATTATGGCCAAATAATATTCAGTTTATGGATATATCACATTTTGTTTATCCATTATTAATCAACTGATGGACATTTGAGTTGTTTCTACCTTTTGACTATTATGAGCAATAACTGCTAGGAATGCTGGTATACACATTTTTGTGTGGACATGTTTTAATTTATCTTGCATTCATACTTAGGAGTGGAATTGCTGGGACAAATGATAACTCTTTGTTTAACTTTTTGAGGAACTACCTGACTGTTTTTACATTGTTACATAGTGATAAGAGTTCTGGTTTCTCCACATCCTAGCCAACAGCTGTTATTACCTGTTTTGTTTTGTTTTGTTTTTAATTAAAGCCAGCCTAGTTGGTATAAATAGGTAACTGTGCTTTTGATTTGCATTTGTCTGATGACTAATGATGTTGAGCATCTTTTCATGTGATTATTGGCCATTTTGTATGTCTTCTTTGAAGGAATATTCTTTGCCCATTTTCATAATAGTTATTTGTCTTTTTATTATTGTGTTCTAAGAGTTCTTTATATATTCTTGGTACAAGTAACTTATCAGATATATGATTCAAAATTATTTTATCCCATTCTGTGTGTTGTCTTTTCACTTTCTCAATAATGTTCTTTGAAGCACAAAACTTTATGATTCTGATAAGTCTAATTTATTCTTTGGTTGCTTGTGCTTTTGGTGTCAGGTCTATGAAACCATTGTCAAATCCAAGCTCATCAAGATTTACCCTTCATTTTTCTTCTAAGAGTTTTACAGTATGCTAGCTTTCTAGAATTTGTTTCTAGGCCAGGCATTGTTTGAAGCACTTTTCATATAATAATTCATGTGTTCCTTACAAACAGCCATATTAGGTAAAAAAAAATTATTATTCCCAAAATACAGATGAAGAAATGGAGGCCCAGAGAGTAGTGAATGTGCAGCCAGATTACAGCCAAAGAGAAGCCAGGCAGGGGCATTTCTTGCTTGAGTTAGGGCCATACTGTCCTTGGCATTTAACACAATATGGGAATAAAACTTGCTTTAGGAAACATTAACTGAAGATCAAATAAGGTAAAATCTCTTTGTGAAAGTCACTTCCTTTCCTCTATTTTTCAGACTTTTCTGAAAATTCCTGGTATGAATACAGAATAAGTTCCAAACCAATCTTCTTTCACTTAGCAAATATTTACTGGAAGGGTATTTTAAGAAGTCATTTATTAACTTATTCAGGATCCCAACTTCTCCCATTGATCTATCTATCCTACCTATTTGAAATTCTGGTTTATAATTGGATCGTTTAACAAGTAATTGCCAGAGTCTCTCAGTAGCCCATTACTCCCTAAAGGGTTGTGATTAATGGAACCCTCTACATATTTAGCAAGTTTTTGTCTTCTTTAACAATTTGTGCCTCCTAGGACTACTTTGGTTTTTCTGTCTCTTGAAGGGGTGGACTGCCCATAATTTAGTCCCCCTCCAGGACCCCTTCATAGTTTTTAAGACTCAATTTTAGGTTTTCAGACAATGTTATATTTATATACAGTATGCATCTCAGCTCTGAATTTGGAGAAACTCCAAAGTGTATCTTTGTGTGTAGGTTCCCAATAGGTACACCAGAAAGTCATATCAGCTTCATCAAAGGACAAGAGAAGCAAATAATCTAAGGCTTCTCTGCCAATAACACCCTCTGCTTTGGTGAAAACTTCTAATTTATAGGACCTGGATCAGGGCAATAAGCAAGAGCAAGGGTCTCAAGAAATCTTTCAGAAACATGCAGATTTCCCTTTGATTCATACCTATTTCTGGCTGAATTTATTCTTAATTTCTGGCTGAAATTATTCTTAATTATAGAATCTAAGTAAGTATCTGGTTTGATTCTTTATAGGCTTCTAGGCAAGATACCTTTTGTAGGCAGACCTCTGTAAGGTGAACTGTATCTTGTATGCAATTCACTGATGAAAAGGTAAGAAAATGACAGCTAGAATTAGTTTGGAAGTAAACTTTGCTCATCACCTCGACCATCCTCTATTGACACAGTTAAATAGACTGGACTATTCCGAGTTACAGAAAATGTGAAACAGACAGTATCTGACTGAAGATGAAGGTAGGAAACCACACCAGGCTCTTACCTGGAATTCTCTTTTTGGCCACTCTAGCATCGAACTTAAATCCTGAAAATCATATAGAGACCCCATATAATATTTCTTTGCCTCAGCAAAGAAATATTTCATACTGGTTGTCTGTGGGACCCATGGTACAAGGCTTTTATCTCCTCAGGTTGATGAGGGTGGAATAAATAGAGAGGAGGGAGAGAAGTTAGATATAAATAAAAGTAAATATATATTCTGATCTAAATTTAACCCTTTATAATATCAATTATTCTTCCTTGTCAATTTTCCATGTTAGAATTTAACATGTAGAATAATAATATTTAATCAAAAGAGTATATATTTGGAACACTTTTTGTTTACTTGGACTCATTACTAAATTTCATGATTTAGAGGTATTCAACCTATTTTGCCACAGAATCACCTTTCTAAGCCCTAATAATTTCAAAGAAACAAGAAATAAGATCATTATGATTATATTACCAATCTCAACAGTTAACCTAGCAACTGTTCTGCCTAGTTGCTCTTCACATTTTATCAGTAAAAGATACATTCCAGTTGAAAATGGATTCAGTGTTTCAAAAGCAGATACTTAAAGAAATAAAACAACAGCAGTTCTTGTTTTGACAAATAAAGTGCTGCCTTGGGACTTTAACTTATCTCAAGTACATGACACCCTCCATATGGTCCTTTCTCAGCAAATTAGTCAGAACTAGCTCATAGTAATGACCGCGCTGTCCATCCTTACAGCTTATATGTACTTCTAACGGGAAACTGCCAGGGAATATGAACCTCATCTACCTTTTCCAGCTCTCTTTCTGATTGGAAAGATTGCTGTCCAGAATGTAAAGCTTATCTACTAACTTAAATTAGTTCCAAGCAGTCCGATGCTTACTATTTATGGTGAAGTATATGCCATGTGCCTTAAATACATAATCTCATTTAGTCCTCATAACAACTGTGTGAAGGAGGTATATACCTGACTCCTAAAATTATCAAATCAATAGTATAGCTCAGAAGGTCATTTTCAAAAGCCCCAGGAAAAAAAAATTCCAAGACTTTGATGATCATTTTATTATAAATAAGGCAAACTTCATAAAATAAATATTTAGATCCAATTAATGCTGTTTTAAAAAAATTACTGTAAAGGTTGTCTATATTTTGTTCATTTCACCAAATGTCTCTGAGGCACATATATATGCAGACCCTGGGAAAGTCCCTGATGAAATGAGGATGAATAAAACATACCCTGCCCCTGCCTTTAATCTCATAGCCTCAAGGTAAAAACAGACCTGGAGTTATACCTCTAATCATGGGTGCTATACAAAATGTTTAATGACTTCCCTGAGCAAGTACCAATCAATCAGAATAGACGGTAGCTATCTGCAGTGAGTATGGCCAAAGACTTGTTGATTGCATATCAAATTTATCTTTAACAATGCTATCAGTTCTTAAATAGAGATATATGGAAACACAGGTGGGGAAGGGGTAGAAGTGGTCATGAATAGCAAAATAAACATGATGTATGAAGGATGAGTGGGAGTTTTCCACAAGACAAGAGAACAGGGTATTTTAGGCAGAAGAAGCAGTTGGACAAAAGTTAGGAAGACTTTGTAGCCCAATATGGTTAGATTATAGGGTTCATGGGGAGTAATGGCTAAAGATGAAAGACATCTTAGACCAGATCATGAAGGCCCCAAACTAAGCTAAGGAATTTGTGCTTCTTTCTTTGAGCATCAGAGAACCATTAGTGTTTTATACAATTATATCTGTGCTTGAGATAATTTTGATAGCACTGTAGAGAATAATTGGTGGAAGATTTAAAGGCTATCGTGTGGTAGTTAGATTCAGTTGTCAACTTGGCCAGGTGAAGGCACCTTGTTCTGTTGCTGTGGCCTTGAGTCAATGGTACGTGAACCTCATCTGTTGCTGATTACATCTGCAGTCGGCTAGGAGGTGTACCTGCTGCAACGAATGATGTTTGACTTAATTGGCTGGTGCTTAAATGAGAGAGCTCAACATAGCACAGCCCAAGCAGCTCAGCATACCTCATCTCAGCACTCGCAGCTCAGCCCAGGCCTTTGGAGATGCAGAAAGAAATCACCCCAGGGAAAGTTGTTGGAACCCAGAAGCCTGGAGAGAAGACCAGCAGAGACCATCCTGTGCCTTCCTACGTAAAGAAAGAACCTCAGTGGAAATTAAGCTGCCTTTCCTCTGAAGAACCAACAAAATAAATCCCCTTTTATTAAAAGCCAATCCATCTCTGGTGTGTCGCATTCTGGCAGCTAGCAAACTAGAACACTATTGCTTAGAAGAAATATGATGAAAGCCCATGCTAGTTTTGTTGCAACGTGAAGGGGAGACATTTTGACTATACATAAGGGCAGGTTGATACAGCTGAGAGAGCAAGAGGGAAAAGTTATGAATGAGGCCAAAGATTTTGGCCTTAGAAACTTCCCTAATTTTTACTGAGATAATACAGGCAGATGAAGATAACATCTACAGTAAGTATGGCTAGTGAGCAAGATAATGAGTTTGGTTTTGGACCTAGAACATCATGCAGAGCATCCAGATGGAGATGTCAAATAGGCAGTTGGAAATATTAAAGGTGACTGGCAGTAGCATGCTATTTAATTAAATCATTTGATGCCTTATATATGCTCTTACATGAAAGACAACTGACACCCTAAGGGAGAAACATTCTGAAACTAAACTATTTAATTTCTTCTGATTTAGGAAAATCAGGTTGAAAATAATATTTATTAGGTTGGTGCTTTGTCTGAGCATGAGGCTGTCTTTTCCCAGCATGTTTTCATTTCTCCAAAGGACAAAATGGGAACGCTGAACAGATTTTACTGAATTACATCAGTTTGATTTAGTTTAATGGTTCGTTTGAGTCCATTTATATATAGGGTATCATATTTTATAAGTATCAAAATGTATTCTAAAACCAAATTGGATTATATGAATATATCATCATGGTGATAAGCCTGAGGTTGGGCCATGATTACTTTATAGGTAAGCTTGACTTGCAAATATCCCTGCCACAGATATTTGAAGTGCTTTTATAATTATGTCTTAGTAAATTCCAGGATCGCAGGTATCAGGCTGCACATAAAACTCCAGTGCTGATCTGTCAAATGATGTCTGGGGGAAAGGGCCAGTATTAGCTCATAGTCTGGATCTTCACTAGTCAACATTAGTGTCAATGAATCTTCATATCATTAAGCAAAATACTATTTAAAAGCTCAAACATTTATACAGTTTTACAGGAAAATAATTCATATCTATATGTAATCTATTGTGTGATCAGTATCTGAAGTCACACTGAAAGCTTGTTTTTTTTTCTTTATTAGAGAAGTTGTGGTTTACAGAACAACCATATATAAAATACAGCATTCCCATATACCAGCTTATTTAACCACAGCGATGCTGTGGAACACTTGTTACAGTTGATAATAGGACATTTTTATAACTATCCTATTAACTGTAGTCCATGATGTAACTTAGGGTTCACAGTTTATGTAGTATACTTACCTAGATTTATTTTTAACTTTTATTCTGCTACCAAAGCTACAATTTAACATTTTCCTTTCTGATTACATTCATATATATTTCAGGGCTGTTAATTACATTCCCAATGTTGTGTTACCATAACCATTACCAAAACATTTCCATCATTCCATGTAGGAACCTGTACATTTTAAGCCTTAACTTCCCATTCCCTATCCCCACCATATCCCAAGGAAATCTTTATTCTAGAGATCATACAGTATTTGTCCTTTTGTGTCTGACTTACTTCACTCAATATTCTGTCTCCAAGATTCATCCATGTTGTTGCATGTATCAGGACTTCATTCCTCCTTGTGCTCGAATAATATTTCATTGTGGTTACATACCATATTTTATTTATCCATTCATTAGTTGATGGATACATGGATTGCTTTTATCTTTTGGTGACTGCGAATAATGCTACCATGAACATCAGTGCGCAAATATCTATACAAACTCCTGCTTTCATTTCTTTTGAGGATATACCTAGTAGTGTGATGGCCAGGTCGTACAGTAGTTCTGTGCTTAGCTTTCTGAGGAACTGCCAAACTGTCTTCCACAGCTGTTGCACCATTTTTCATTGCCACCAGCAATGAACATGTGTTCCTATTTCTCCACGTCCTCTACAGCTCTTATTTTCCAAGTATTTAATAGCAGCCATTCTAATGGGTGTGAACTGGTAGCTATTTCATTGTGGTCTTGATAACTAATGATAATGAGCATTTTTCATCAACTTTCTGGCCATTTGTATACCTTTTTTTGGAGAAATGATGGTTCAAGTCTTAGCCTATTTTTAAATTGGATTGCTTGTCTTTTTTTGTTGTTAAGTTGGAGGATTTCTTTACATATTCTGGATATTAAACCTTTATCAGATGCATGGTTCCCAAATATTTTTTTCCTTATGTAGGTTGTGTTTTTGGTTTCATGATAAAGTAGTCTGAGGCACAAAAGTTTTAATTTGATGAGGTCACATTTATCTATGTTTTGTTGTTGTTGCTTGTGCTTTCGGTATAAAGTCTAAGAAACCATGCCTAACAGAGCAACCTGCATATGCTTCTATATGTTTTCTTCTAAGAGTTTGCTAGTTCTAGCTCTTATAGTTAGGTCTTTGATCCATTTTGAGTTGATTTTTGTATAATATGTGTGGTAGGGGTCCTGTTTGTTTTTTTGGAAATGGAGATCTAGTTTTCTAGCACCATTTGTTGAAGAGACTATTCTTTCCCAATGCGCATGGTCTTTACCCCCTTGTCAAAAATCAGTTGGCCATAAACATGAGGTTTGATTTCTGAGCTCTCAATTCTATTCCATTGGTCTATATGTCTGTCTTCATGCCAGTACCATGCTGTTTTGATTTTTATAATAAGTTTTAAGATCAGGAAATATGAATCTTCCAACCTCAGTCTTCTTTTTCAAGATGGATTTAGCTATTTGGGGACTCAGCCTTTCATATAAATTTGATTTTATATGGAATAGAAAATTCCTACAAATTAGGTTGTAATTTTGATTGGGATTACATTCAATCTGGAATTGCATTTTAATGATATTAAGGATATCAGTTTTCCAATCTATAAACATGGAATGTCCTTCCATTTATTTTGGTCTTCATTGACTTATTTTAGCAGAGTTTTGTAGTTTTGTGTGTACAAGTCCTTTACTTTACCTTTGGTTAGATTTATTCCTAGATATTTGATTCTTTAAGTTGCTGTTGGGAATGGGGTATTTTTTCTTGGTTTCTTCTTATGATTGTTCACTGCTTGTGTATAGGAACACTACTGATTTTGGGGTGTTATTGTATACCCCATCACTTTGCTGAATGCATTTATTAACTCTGGGAGCTGAGATGTATTGTGAATTTTTCTGGATTTTCAGTAGTAGAATCATGTCATCTTCAAACAGAGAAGGTTTTATGTATTCCTTTGCAATTTGGATGCCTTTTATTTCATTTTTGCATATTTGCTGTAGCAAGATCTTCCTGTACAATGTTGAATAACAGTGGTGACAGTGTTTTAAAATTCCATGCTTTGTGGTATAGATGTAAAATTAGTTCTTTAAAAAGAGGAGCACTGAAATTAGCTCTAGAAATGTGTTTGGTACATGGAAACCTACAGCTTTATTGGGGGGATAAAATGCTCTCCTGGTTTAATCTCAGGTGGCTTTTTTGGAATTTGGTTGGAGGTAAAATTAGGAAGTTTTTCACATTGGAATTTGCTTGAAAATTTTTACGGTGCGAGGAGGACATCCTGACCCTTTTTCATCATATGCAATAAAGTAATTAAAATCTGGAAAAAAGAGATCCTTGATTTTAGTAGGAAAGCTTTCAGTCTTTCACAGTTAAGTAGGATATTAGCTGTAGACTTTCCACATATGCCAGTTATGTTGAGGAAGTTTCATTCTATTCCTAGTGTTCTAAGAGTTTTTATCATGAAGGTGTACTATATTTTTCCAAATACATTTTCAGCATCAATTGAGATGCTTATCTGTTTTTTCCCTTCATTCTGTTAATGTGGTTGTATGAATTTGTTAAGCTGCCAGAATGCAATATACCAGAAATGGAATGGCTTTTTTTTTTTTTTAACTTTTTTATTGTATAATATAACACATGTACAAAGCAAAGAAAGAAAAAAGCAATAGTTTTCAAAGCACTTTTCAATAAGTAGTTACAGGAAAGATCCCAGAGTTTTTTATGGCCTACCATACCATCATCTCAGATTTTTCCTCCTGGCTGCTCCAGAACATTGGAGACTAGAAGAAATAAATATTTTTCTTATCATCACAGTCAACTTTTTTTTCTTCTTTGTGAAAAGTCACATATATACAAAAAAGCATTAATTGCAAAGCACAGCACAACAATTAATTGTAGAACAGGTTTCAGTTTGGTATTGGTTACATTCCACAATTTTGGGTTATTTTTCTAGCTGCTCTAAGATACTGGAGACTAAAAGAAATACCAACATAATGATTCAGCAGTCAAACTCTTTTGTTAACCCTACCTTCACTGTATAACTCCATCATTACTTTTGATTTTTCTCCCACTCTTTAGGCGTATTTGAACTATGTCCATTCTAACTTTTTCATGTTGGAAGGGGCTGTCAATAATGTGAGCTAGGGAGATGGAACTAGCTTATGCTCTGGAGAGGCTGGCCCCTTTAGGTTTCAGGACTTATCTGGTCCAGGAACCCATCTGGAGTGTGTAGGTTTCTGGAAAGTTACCCTACTGCATGGAGCCTTTGTAGAATCTTATATATTGCTTTAGGTGTTCTTTAGAATTGGCTGGAATGGTTTTGGTTGGGGGTTGGCAAGTTATGATAGGTAGCAATGTGTAACTGAAGCTTGTGTAAGAGTGACCTCCAGAGTAGCCTCTAAACTCTATTTGAACACTCTCAGCCACTGATTGCTTATTTGTTACACTTATTTTATCTTTTTTGGTCAGGATGGCATTGTTGATCCCACAGTACCAGGGCCAGACTCATCCCTGGGAGTCATCTCCCACACCAGCAGGGAGACTTTTACCCGTGGATGTCATGTCCCACATAGTGGGGAGGGCAATGATTTCACTTGCAGAGTTGGACTTAGAGAAAGTGAGACCACATCTGAGCAACAATAGAGCTCTTCCAGAAGTAATTCTTAGGCATACCTATAAGTAGGCTAAGCTTCTCTGCTACATATATAAGTTTTACAAGAACAAGCTTCAAGCTAGGATCTTTCCTATAACTACTTGTTGAAGAGTGCTTTGAAAACTATTGCTTTTGTATTTCTTTGCTTTGTGTATATATTATATAATAAAAAAATAAAAATAAATAAAAAAAGAGCAAGCCTCAAGATCAAGGGCTTGGTCTATTGATTTTGGTGTCCCTAATGCTTGACCCAATATCAGGGGGTTTCTCTGGTAATAAAGTTTAATAATTCCATACTTTTTCTCTTATCCCTCAAGGGATTTTGCCAATACTTTTTGATTATCTGCTTAATATATTCTAGGATGTATCCAGGCATTGCATTAAGCTATACAGGATTAAAGGCCCTCATTCTTATTCTGGGCTCCTTGTGTGGAACAGTTTTTAAAAAGGGAATTTAATAAGTTATAAGTTTATATTTCTAAGGCCATAAATATGTCCTAACTAAGGCATCCAGAGAAAGATACCTGAACTCAAGGAAGGGTGATCTAAGAGGTCCCTTGTACCTGGGCTCTGTTGCTTTCAGCCTCTGTTCCTGTGGGGGTTCCTCACTTTGCTTCTCGGGGGCTGGCTTTCATCTCTTGGCTTCCCTTGGCTCTCTCCAGGTTCTGGCTTGCTTAACATCGCATAGGAAAGCACATGGCAATGTCTGCTGGGCTCCAAGCATATCCAAACATCTGTGTCTTTGTTCTCTGAAGCAACTGTTCTCCAAGCACCTATATCTGCTCTCTCTGTAGGCTCTGCTCTGAGGTTTCTCCAAAATGTTTTCCCTTTTAAAGGACTCCAGTAAACTAACCAAGATCCATTTTAAATGGGTGAAGTCACATCTTCATCTAATCATAAGGTCACACCCACAATTGGGCATGTCACACCTCTGCAGAGATAATCTAATCAAAGTTTCTCCCCTACAATACTGAATCGGGATTAAAAGAAATGGCTGCCCCCACAAGATAGGATCAAGATTAAAACATGGCTTTCCTGGAATACCTAATAGATTAAGCCAGCACAGTGGTGTGTTACATTAATTGATTTTCTTTTCTTATGTTGAACCAAACTTTCATAATACGGATAAATCCCATTTGATTGTGGTGTATAATTCTTTTTTATTTTTATTTTTATTTTTATTTTTTTTTACATGGGCAGGCACCGGAAATCGAACCCGGGTCCTCTGGCATGTCAGGCAAGCATTCTTGCCTGCTGAGCCACCGTGGCCCGCCCATATAATTCTTTTAATATGCTCTTGGATTCAGTTTGCCAATATTTTGTTGAGGATTTTTGCATCTATATTCATAAGAGATATCGTTCTGTAGTTTTCTTTTCTTATGTACCTTTATTTGGCTTTTATATGAGGGTAATGTTAGCTTCATAGTATCAGCTGGGAAGTGTTTCCTTCTCTTCATTTTTTCTTGGAAGAGTTTGAGCAGAATTGGAGTTATCTTCTTGGAATGTTTGGTAGAATTCTCCTAAGAAATCACCTGGTCTTGAGCTTTTCTTTATTGAAAGGTTTATGATGACTTATTCAATCTCTTTACTAGTAGTTGGTTTGTTGAGATCATCTGTATATTCTTGAGTCAATATAGTTGGTGTATTTCTAAGAACTTGTCCATTTCATCTAGGTTATCTAATTTATTGGCACATAGTTGTTCACGGTATCCTCATATAGTCATTTTTATTTTAGTGGAGCTGGTAGTAATATTCCCCTTGTCATTTCTGTTTTTCATTATTTGTATTCTCTCTCTCTCTCCTTTTGTTTGTAAGTCTAGTTAATTGTTTGTCAATTTTGTTGATCTTGTGAAAGAACCAACTTTTGGTTTTGCTGATTCTCTCTATTGTTTTTTCTATTTCATCTCTCTTCTCTATTTGTTGTTATTTTCTTCTTTCTGCTTCATTTTGGTTCTGTTTGCTCTTCTTTTTCCAGTTCTTCCAGTTTTGAGGTTAGGTCTCTGATAGAAATTTTTTTTCCTTTTTAATATAAGCATTTAAAGCTATAAATTTCCATCTCAGCACTGTCATCATTACATCCCATAATAATAATAATAATAATTATTATTATTATTATTATTATTGTCATGGCCAGGCTCCGGGAATTGAACCCAGGTCTCCAGCTCGGCAGGAAAGAATTCTTGCCACTGAGCCACTGTTGCACCGCCCTCATCCCATAAGTTTTTGGCATGTGGTATACTCATTTTCACTTGCCTCAAGATACTTCCTAATTGTGCATGTGATTTCCTCCTTGATTCATTGGTTCTTCAAGACCATGTTGCTTAGTTTCCACATATTTGTGAATTTTCCATTTTTCCATTTGTTTTGATTTCTAGCTTCATTATATTTTGTTCAGAGAATATAGATTGTATAGCTTCAATATTTTTAAATTTATTGAGAATTGTTTTGAGACCTAACATATGGTCTATCCTAGAGAATGACCCATGTGCATTTGAGAAGAATGTGTACTCTCTGTTTTGGTTAGGTGACATTTATATATATGTCTGTGAGGTCTTTTTCCTTTAGAATATTGTTCAAGATCCTGTACTTCTGTTTTGGGGGGGTGGGGGGATGGTGTGCATTGTCCAGGAATCAAACCCAGGTTTCCCACATGGAGGTTGAGCATTCTACCACTGAACCGCCTGCACACCCCATGTCTTGAATTTCTTTATTGTTCATCTGACTAGATGTTATATCCATTATCATAAGTGGCGATTAGAGTCTCCTTCTATTAATATATGTATTAGCTAGGCTTCTCTAGAAAAACAGAATCATCAGGAAATATCTGTAGATATAAAATTAATAAAAGTGACTCATGTAACTGTGGGAACGTAGAGTCCAAAATCCACAGGGCAAGTTGTGATGCTGATGACTCCGATAAAGGGTCTGGATGACCTCCGCAGGAGAGGCTCGCCAGCCAAAGCAGGAAGAAAGATCGCCTCTTCTGAATCTCCTTAAAAACTTTCCAGTGATTAGATTAAGCATCATTCATTGCAGAAGATATTCCCCTTGGTTGGTTATAAATGCAGTCAGCTGTGGATGCAGCCAACATGATCATGATTTAATTCTATGAAATGTCCTCATAGCAACAGCAGGCCAGCACTTGCCCAACCAGACCAACCACCTGGCCAAGTTGGCACATGAACTTGACCATGACAATATAGAACCATCAATTTCTTCCTTCAAATCTTTCAGTGTTTGCTTCATATATTTTGGGGCTCTGCTGTAATGTGCATATATATTTTATAATCATTACATCTCCTTGTCAAATTGTCACCTTTTTCAATATATAATGACCATCTTCATCCCTTTTAACTGTTTTTGACTTGTCTGTTTTTCTGGATGTTAATATCCTACTCCTGCTGTTTTTTGATTACTACTTGCCTTGTATATTTTTCCATCCTTTCACTTTCAACCTTTTGTGTCTTTGAATTTGAGTGTGGTGGTTTGAAAGGATGTATGTACCCTAGAAAAGCCATGTTTTAATCCTAATCCCATTTTGTAAAGGCAGCCATTTCTTCTAATCCTTATTCAGCACTATATATTTGAAACTTTAATTAGATCATCTCCCTGGAGATGTGACTCAATCAAGAGTGGTTGTTAAGCTGAATTAGGTTGAGACACGTCTCCACCCATTCTAGGTGGGTCTTGATTACTTTACTCGAATCCTATAAAAGGGAGATTCTGAGAGAGCAGAGAATGACAGAGCCACGAGAAAGCCACAACAGAGAACACCACAGAAACACAAAGCAGAGAGTCCATCAGCCAGTGACTTTTGGAAAGGAAGAAGGAAAATGCCTCTTGGGGAGCTGGAGAGGAAGCTAGCAGATGATGCCACATTTGCCATGTGCCCTTCCAACCAAGAGAGCAACCCTGACCGTGTTTGCCATGTGCGTTTCCACTTCAGAGAGAAACCCTGAACTTCACTGACCTTCTTGAATCAAGGTATCTTCCCTGGATGCCTTAGATTGGACATTTCTGTATATTTGCTTTAATTGAGACATTTCCATGGCCTAAAAACTGTTAACTTGCAACTTATTAAATTCCCCTTTTTAAAAGCCCTTGAGCTTCTGGTATATTGCATTCCAGCAGCTAGCAAACTAGAACATTGAGTTTCTTGCAGCAGCATATTTGTTGGAGCATGCTTTTTTTTTTTAATTCATTCCGTCAATCTCTGCCTTATGACTAGAGAGCTTAATCCATTTATATCTAAAGTCAGTTTTGATAATGCTATATTCTGCCATTTTACTATTTAGCCTTTGTGTGTCCTATACATTTTTCAACCCTCAATTTTTGTTAATGCCTACTTTTATAATTATTTGATTTTTGTGTTGTACCATATCGAATGCCTTCTCATTTCTATCTGGATATATTTTTTTATATCTATTTTCCTTGTATGGAAAAATAGATAAAACGATAAATTTTAACCCCATGTTTACCATTATAAATTATATTTATATTACAATATAACAATATATATATATAACAATCATTTTTGGTTTGTGTGGTGATTTGAAGCTACATGTACCTCAAAAAGATTATGTTCTGAAAGCAGAGCCTTTCCTGTGGATGTAGACCTACTGTGAGTGGAACCTTCTGTTTAGGTTATTTCAGTTGAGGCATGTCCTCGGTGGGTCTTAATCCTCTTCCTGGAGTCCTTTATAAAAGATAAAATTTGAAAAAGCCAACAGAGAAAGTCACAGCAGCCAGGAGCTGAAATCAATGCAACTAAAACCTGGCAGAGACAGACCAGCAGATATTGCCGTGTGCCTTGTTATCTGAAAGGGGAGTCTCATGTCATTAACAGCCTGTCTTCCGAGTCCGGGTATTGTCTTGATGATGCCTTGATTCAGACATTTTCATGGCCTTAGAACTGTAAGCTTGTAAATTAAAAAATCCCTATTGTAAAAGCCTTCCCATTTCTGGTTATACTGCATTTCGACAACTTTAGCAAACAAAAACAGTGTGATAACTTAATTTCAATAATGTACACATATACTTCTCCTATACCCCTCCATCCTCCCAGCATTTTCTTTTGTGCTTGCACCACTTATATCTTCCTACATTTTATGTCCAAAAACATAGATTTTATCATTACTATTATGCATTTGCATTTTAACACTTGTAGGATGTAAGAAGAGTAGTTACATACCAAACAACACAATATTATAATAATGGCATTTATAATTACTCAAGTGATTACCTTTGCCACCAGCTTTTATTTCTTTATGCTGTTTGAACCACTGTCAAGTGTCCTTTCCTTTCAGTCTGAAGAAGTCCCTTTAGCATTGGTTGTAGGGCAGGTAATGGTGATGCATTCCCTCAACTTTTGTTTATCAGGGAATGTCTTCATCTCTCCTTCAGTTTTGAAAGAAAGGCTCACTGGATATAGAATTCTTGGTTGGCAGCTGTTTTCTTTCAGAACTTTAAGTATTTCAACCCTCTGCTTTCTTGCCTCCTTGGTTAATGATGAGAAATCAGTACTCAATCTAGTTGGGACTCCCTTGTATGTAACACATTGCCTTTCTCTTGCAGCCTTTAGAACTTTCTCATTGTCTTTTGCATCAGTGCAAAGTGTGATCAGTATATGACAGGGTGTATTTCTTCATACTCATCCTGTTCAGTGTTCCCCAGGCTTCTTGGATGTGCATATTCAAGTCTGGCTAAGTTTGGGAAGTTTCCTAACATTATTTCTTTGAATATTCCTTCTGCCCCTTTCTCTCTTTCTCCTTCTGGAACCCCTATAATGCATATATTGGTATACCAGAGATCTTAGTCTGTTTTCACTTTTTATAAGTCTATTTTCTTTCTGCTCCCAGACCTGGTTCATTTCAAGGGTCTTCAAGTTCACTGATTCTTTCTTCTGCCAGTTACAATCTACTCTTGAAACCCTCCTGGGCATTTTTCATTTCAGTTATTGTGGTCTTCAACTCTACTAATTCAGTTTAGTTCCCTTTTAAAATTTCTATATCTTTAATAAGATTCTCATATTGCTCATTCATTGTTTTCCTGATATCCTTTAGTTCTTAATCTGTACTTTTCTTTATCTCTTTGCACATTTTTTTTTTTTTTTTTTTTTTTTTTTTTTTTTTTTAAAGACAGAGAGAAGGAAGGAAGGATAGAAGGAAGGAAGGAAGGAAGGAAGGGAAACATTTTTAAACATTTTCTTGTTTTATTGTATTCTGTTTCTCCGTTTTTGTTACATGGGCTGGGGCCGGGAATCGAACCGAGGTCCTCCGGCATAGCAGGCAAGCACTTTGCCCGCTGAGCCACCGCGGCCCTCTTTGCACATTTTTAACATATTTTTAAAAAGATTTCTTTTGGTTTGCCCACATTCTCATCTTCTTGGTTGGTGTGTTCTGGGTTTTTATCTTCTTTCTATGGATAGACCATCATTTCCCATTTCTTTGTCATGTACTCTTTTGTTACACACTGTATATTTTAGTGCTTTAAAATATTAACTCTGGGATTTATTTCCTGAGATCTGTTTATTGAGTTTGTAAGCAGCTTGTGAAAAGACAGGTTTTCTTGAGCCTCAGCCCTCCTATCTGGAAGGTCTGTCCAAGTTGAACGCAGTATGTGAGGTTTTCCCTGTCTTTTGGGACCTGCCTGTTTTGGGCTTTGCTTGTTAGTTATTTAGGCATTCCTCTGTTCACAGGAGTTTGTTTGTCTCCTCTGTTTCCCAGAGACCAGACCTCCCTTTCCCAAGAGTTTGAAGCCAGCAAGCTTTTTCCCCACACTTTCTGCTTCTAGAGCTTTTTGCACTCCTTTCATTGTTTCAAGCTGATATGCTGGGTGGCACATTCTAGGAGGAGAGGAAAACTGATGAAGACATTCCCAAATTAGTTGTTTTCAGCTGAAACAGGGCCAGGTACCCACAAAGGGGCACAGATTGGCTCCACGGTGATCTGAGGAGGAAATCAAGAAGGGTATGAAGGGCTTCTTGTTTAGATCCCCAAATCTGAGCTTCCTTAGCCTGTCCAGTAAATGCAGCCCTTCAATTAACTGTCTCCCGCAACCCTGAGGTAATGCAGCATCCCTAAGTCTCCACGGCCACCTTCCCTATCTGGGTTGGTTTGAAACGATGGTGTCCACGGCCTCTGTCTGGGTGGGTTGAAGCACTGTCTGCCCTCAGGGCCAGGCCCTTCGTGATCTGAAGTTATTAATCAACAGCCATGGTCAGCGATCAGCTGTGCTAACCCCTGGTCTTGAGGAAGAGGATTTTTTACGCCCCTTTCTGTCACAGCAAGTAAACCAAGGGCTGGACCCCCAGCAGCCTGCCACCTGAATAGGGGATGCACGCCATTAGCTGTCACTTAGAGCAGTTTATTGTTCTTTAGCACAATCGATCAGCCGCTTCCTCCGGCTCTTCCCTGGGTGCTGTACAGTGTTCTTCTGGCCTCCAGAGCTTCAGAATAGTTGTTTTCAGACAGTTCCTGCCTATTTAATAATTATTCTGGTATGACTGAGTCCTGGCGCTCCCTATTATCTTACCACAGTCCTCTCAAGCAGGTTTTATTTTTATTTGTTTACCTTCTACCACCAGAGTCCTTGGGGGAAAAAAAGACAAAGTTCAATGGTTTATTTTTGACAAATTCTCACCTCCTGGTCTCACAGTTTTCCAGTCCTTTTGGAGGAACTTGAAGCCCTTAAACTAATTCTGGTTGCCCACAGGCCACTACTGCAGTATTCCCTTTAAACCTGTACTTACATATATCCACCTTTCCTGCTCCTCTCTGGTATCATTTGAACTCTCATTTTTGTCATACCCAAATTTAGGATCTTAGTTTTATTCACAGTAATATAAAAATGATTGACCAATCCTTCCAAGGTATGTCCAGTCCTCCCAGGGTGTGTATAAATGCTTGTGTGTCCCTTACTGTAGAATGTTGGCTTGCAAGAATGAGCTGCTTCCTGTGTGCTCTGTGAGATAGAGGAAAGGAGGATCACTATGCTGCGAATAGGGAAAGAAACCTGTCTGTGGTTGAAGCTAAGGCACTGGTAGGTAGAAGATGTCCTTTGAGATTAGAGAAATTGGTTTTTGCCATCTCCTCCAAAGCCCCAGATACTCTCAGAATGGGCTTGGTGTGACAGGCATTGGTACCAGTAGGACTTTTCATCTTCTCAGACTCTATTTTCTGAAGGCAGGATTAATTTCTAATTGGTCTTTGGGAGAAGTTTGTTTTTATTTTATACAGAGCCTCTCAATACTTAGTGGAAACATCAGATTGCACAAATTCTAAGATAATGTTTTTCACAATTTATCACTTCTAAAATTGGGATACATCTTATATGCAATGGCATCTTATGACATTGCTGTTGGCCCAGATTGACTTTCTTACAGAAATATCTATCTCCAACAGTTCCATAGGGCCACTATCAACCTGTGGCAACTTTAATTTAAATTCTCTGCTCATGGTTTTTTTGTATCACACCGATAGTGTGAATTCAGAACTCATACCGCTGTGTGTAATGCCTTGTAGTTCAAAACCTCATAAAAATTTTTTCTTTTATCCCTTCTCCCAGTGTAAAAGTTAAAAAACATAAGCTGCCCCTGGGGGTTTTATGTCAGAGTCTCCTATTAAACTCCCTAATTTGGCCTTTTTATTTTCGTGGTGTTGTAGGGGTTGAAACTGTATGTATCCCAGAAAAGCATGTGGCCAAAATTAATCCCTCCCTGTGGATGTGGACCCAGTGTGAGTAGGATCTTTCAGTGAGAATACTTCATTTTAGGTGTGACCCACCTCATTCAGGATGGGTCTTAAAGCTCTTATTGGAGGCATTTATTTATGGGATGAATACAGAGACAGAGCCACAGAGGCAAGAAGCTGAAAGCAATGAAGGGACATGAAAGGAGAGACCATCATACCCAGCCACATGCTTTGCCATATGGCAAAGGAGCCAAGGATCGCTGGCAGCCAGTCTTTTGGAAGAAAGCACTGTCTTGATGATGCCTTGATTTGGACATTTTTCTCAACCTCAAAACTGTAAGTCAATAAATTCCCATTGTTAAAAGCCAAACCTTTTTGCTTTTGGCAGCCTAGGAAACTAAAACAGTGATTGATAAAATAATGATGTGTCTTAGAAATTCTTATTGGAATTGAGGAGATTCGCTGAGGATGAAATATCCTCTCAGTTTCTTACCTTTGGAAGCAAAGTTGCTCGGCCTTCCTGGGTTGTGGGAGCTCAAGATTCTTCTGAGCAGCTGCTTCACCTTCTTCAGGTTTTTGCTGGTCTCTCAGATCCTGCAAACTCTCTCAAAAGGATGAGGTAATATCCCTCCAGGTGAATGAGTCACTATACAATTTGTAGGTATAATGGGAATTGTTAATTTGTAATTGTAATAAAATTGTACTACTGTGGCTATTATGTCCATTCCTTTTGCAAATATTTATAAAATGTCTATTCTGTGCACTGGGAAAGGAACAGAGATGCCCATCACGTGGCTCCTGCCCTGAGGAGCTTAGACTCTATTATGATTAGATAAGGCATGTACAAAAATAAACTAATGTAATATGGAAGTTGATGATGCCACAGGAAAGACATGGAAAAATGCTCCATGGATACTCAGGAGAGAAAGGAGTCACTTTAGCTTTGGGAGAATTAAAAAACACTTTATGGAAGAAATGGGTATTAATAATAATAATATACATAATAATATTTACCATTTAAAGTGTTTTATTCACATTATATTTTTAAATCTTCTCAGTGTAGATATTAATTCCATTTAACAGATGATAAAACTAGCTCTGAAGAATGAATAGGTTTATAGAGGCAGAATCAGTGCATGGAAGGGTGTTGCTTATCAGTGGGACTAGTTAGAACAAAGGTGTGAACATGGGAAAGCAAAGGTGTGAATGTGGAGCATTGGATGCATGAAGGTAAGTAACAAAGGAGATAAAACTAAATATTTTGTCTAAGCCAGGTAATGGAGGAATATATGGGAGTTATTATTGGAGATTAAAAAAAAACCTGACAAATATTTTATTATAGAGTAAAAAAGGAGAAAGATTTCAAAGATAAGGAAGTGGTTTGGGCCTTGTTGTTTGGGAGAATATAGTACTATGAGAAGAAATAGTAAACACAAGGTAATATGGTACATTCAAGTCCCATCCTAAATACTTTATAAATATCCTGACACTGGCTATGATAGTAGAGAAAGGGTTCAGAAGAAGGGTCAAGCAAGGTCTCAGGGGTAATTAGTTGTGATAGGGTTTCTAAAAGTTCTGAATATGATGGATAGGGCCTCCTCTGGAGGAATTAATAGTCTTAGGTCATCTAGACCAGGGTAGGGTAAACACAGGTCCAGTCCAAGTACGTACATGAAGTCCAAAGGGGATCCTTATGGCATGGACTATTGCAATTCAGAACATTTCAGGCCAAGGTAAAAAAAATCAAAAACATCAAACCCAAGGAAAAGGATTCATTTGGCTACAGAAGCTAGTTCTTCCCCACAGCCAGTTTCCAATTTCCCCCGGTACAGGCTTGACCTCCAAAACCGATACTCCCCAGTCTACCCTCTGATGAACTGACAGAAAACTTGGGCCTTGCAGACCTAGGCAGAAGAGCCAGCTGAACAGCCTTCTGTGAAGGTGTGCTGGTTTGAAAGGAAGCATGCCCCCTAAGAAAAGCCATGTTTTAATATAAATCCCATTTCATAAAGGTAGAATAATCTCTATTCAATACTGTATGTTTGAAACTGTAATGAGATCATCTACCTGGTTGATGTGATTTAGTCAAGAATGGCTGTTAAGTTGGATTAGGGGATGACACGTCTCCACCCATTTGAGTGGGTCTTGATTAGTTTCTGAAGTCCTATAAAAGAGGAAACACTTTGGAGAGAGAGATTCAGAGAGAGCAGAGAATCCTGCAGCACCACGAAGCAGAGAGTCCACCAGCCAGCGACCTTTGGAGATGAAGAAGGAAAACGCCTCCCAGGGAGCTTCATGAAACAGGAAGCCAGGAGACAAAGCTAGCAGATGATGCCGTATTCGCCATGTGCCCTTCCAGCCAAGAGAGAAGCCCTGACTGTGTTTGCCATGTGCCGTCTCACTTGAGAGAGAGACCCTGAACTTCATCGGCCTCCTTGAACCAAGGTATCTTTCCCTGGATGCCTTTGATTGTACATTTCTATAGACTTGTTTTAATTGGGACATTTTCTCGGCCTTAGAACTGTAAACTTGCAACTCATTAAATTCTCCCTTTTGAAAGCCATTCCATTTCTGATATATTGCATTCCAGCAGCTAGCAAACTAGAACAGAAGGGTTTGAGGGGGAAACTGAAATGTGATCATATCAGTCACTTAAGGGCTGTGTTCATTTCAAAGCACTCAGACATCAGGTTTGGGGCAGTGAAAAGATTGTATATTATTTCCAGATCCTAAATATTCATTGGGAGGGAGCTGATATTTCCTGCCAGCCTGAATTCCCATTAATTCTAGAACTTGGATGTGTTATTTTTCCCTTAAGAAGGTCCCTAACCAATTGAGATTGCTAAGCAGGGTTGGATAAATCTGGACTTGGAGTAAGCAGTTGGAATTGCTGTATTAGTACTAAAAGGAAATTATAAACTGGAGATTTAGATTTTGCAGTCATAAACAAAGATGTAATCATAAGATATAAAGTTGCTGAAAGAAATAGGGGAGGGGTAAAAACAAACAGGAAAATGCAAAGACTGCTAAGACTGAACCAAGAGGAGCCCCTAGGGTCATCCATAGGAGAATGGCCTAGGAGAGCAGAAGTGATTTACATATGTTTTCTAATCAGTGATGGTGTAGTTGACAGATTATGGAATTTGGAATAAGAGCATCCTGGATTCAGTCCTTATTATTATTTACTAGCTTTATTGTTTTTCCATTAAGCATAAGCTATATGCTTTTGACAAGTTACTTAATCATGTTTGTTCCATCTACAGATAAGCAATTTCTTTTTGTTTACTTTGTGATCCTTCTTTCTAGGAGATCTGATTAGGTCAATTGTCACCATTCAATATGAACCCCACCCCCACCCCCACCCTGCAGAGAATTGCCCACCAAAACTTTCTTAGAGACCCTATCATATGTTTAAAGGTTTTTATAGGATAAATTATTGTGACTATATAACAGTAATACTATCTTATATTTGTATCATTCTTTAAACATTTACAAAGATATTTCACAGAAATTTTCTCATTTACTATCTACAACACCCTCTACAAGTAGGAAAAGAAGAGTTAAGTAACTATAAAAAGAACTAATAATGAGACAAAATAAAAAATTGCTAAGTAGCAAAATAAATTTGAATCTCACCTTTAATTTTCCTGGAACCTATGGGTTATAGAACCAACTCTTCTGTCTAAATACAGCAGTAAAGTGATATCTTTTATTGAAATAAAATGCTAATATAATAAAAGGAGACTAAAGGATGCAAAATTTTTTTTAATTATAAGAAGATTCGGTTTTGGTAATTGTTCTAGTTTGCTAGCTGCCGGAATGCAACATACCAGAGATGGATTGGCTTTTAATAAAAGGGGATTTATTTCATTAGTTCTTCAGAGGAGAGGCAGCTAACATCAACTGAGCATTGTTCTTAAGTGGGAAGGCACAGGATGGTCTCTGCTGGCCTTCTCTCCAGGCCTCTGGGTTCCAACAGCTTTCCCCAGGGTGATTTCTTTCTGCATCTCCAAAGGCCTGGACTGAGATGTGAGTGCTAAGATGACATATGCTGAGCTGCTTGGGCTGTGCTACACTGAGCTCTTCTATTTAAGCACCAGCCAATTAAATCAAACATCATTCATTGCAGCAGGCACACCTCCTAGCCGACCACAGATGTAATCAGCAACAGATGAGGTTCACAAGCCATTGGCTCATATCCACAACAACACATTTAGGCACCTTCACCTGGTCAAGTTGACAACTGAATCTAACTACCATAGTAATTATATCCAGGTAATTTGGACTTACTGTTCTATCAAAAATTATAGAACATCATTTTTCATAGAACAGCAGAAAACTTTCAGATCTGCTAAGAATTGTGGTTCTATGATCCAGAAGGACAAAAAAATACCAGAAGGATAAGCCCATTTTTTTTTTGTGGCAGCTTTCTCCTAATGGTTTTAGGTTATTTTACGATAAGTTGGTTGAGAGAATAAGCAGAACTTTTATAGATATATGGAACTGGAAGGACAAGCATTGGTGTTCATGGCCCAGCCATGAGAAGAAGACCTGGTAACATATTCATACCAGCATGGGACTGGAACTTTGAAGATTATGTCCAACCAGAAAGAGATTGACTTTCGCGGGGACAGATCCCCCAGCTTCAAGTTGCTTTAACCCCTGATTGAATTAAATTAATATGGTCTCTCTAGTGCGTCTAGCTACCTAATATAGTCTCTCTGAAGGAAGATTACACCATTCTAGGCTTAAATTATCTGTACAATTTTTCATAAAGAATGCTCAGAAACATGAGGCAACAAAGACAGGTGTATGAAACAAATGGAAAAAAAACATAAAATAGAAATAGAAACCCAGATAATGACATTATCAGAAACAAACTTGAAAATAATGTAATTAAAATATTTTTAAAAATAAAAGACAAGCTTGAGAATGTTGGCAGACATGAATTAAGCTTGAGAATGTTGGCAGACATTATGAATTAAATGAAAGGAAACAAATGGAAATAAATCCCAAATTCAAAAGATGAGTTTAAAACAGAATAGACATAACTGCAGAGAGAATTGGTAGATTGAAATAGATTAAAATTTTAGAAGAAACTATCCAAACAGAAGCATAGAGAAATAAATGGGTGGAAAACCCAAGAAAAAAAAATTAAGAACCATGTGTACATTGAATCAGGTGGCCAACAAAAACATGCTCTTAATCTTAATCCACATTGCGGTGGGTATGAAACCATTTGTAAATAGAATTTTTGTGAGAAGTTATTTTTGGTTAAGGAGTGGCCAATTAAATAAGCATGGTTCTCAATCCATATTATTGAAGGTCTTGAAAAGAAAAGAAGCTGGGAGCCAGAGGTCAGAGGTGGCCACACAGGATCCCAAAGTCAGAAGTCAGTGGAAACCAAAAGAGCAGACACAAGGAGAAGGGGATCTCCATATGACAGAAGGTAGAGATGTAATCCAAGGAACTGCAAGAATTGGGGCAAGCCAGGATCAGAATGCCATAGATCCTTGGTTCAAAGCATAGCCTTGCTGATACCTAAATTTTGTACTTCTAGGCTCCAAAACCATGAGAAAATAAATGCTTGTTATTTAAAGCAAGCCATTATGTGGTATTTATCATAGCAGCCTGGCAAACTAATACATATCATACAGAACATAATAACAAGTTTTAACATGGGTTTAATTGTTGTCTATAAAGGAAAGGAAAAATAGAATGCTGTAGAAGCTAGATAACTGTTTTCAAAAGTACAACAAAACTAACAGCTAAATTTTCAATAAAATAAAAAAAATAAAATGGAATGACACCCCAAAGTGCTGGAAGAAATACCTGCCAATCGTGAATTCTATACTGGAGAAAATATTTCTCAAAAACAGAGCTAAAGGTTGATGTCTGGGGAAAATGGCAGAGGAGGGAGCTCCAGGAGTCAGCCCTCCACCAAAACAATTAAACAAGAAGGAACTGACTGAAGCAACGATTTTGAAACTCCAGAGTCCAGAAGAAGATAGTACAGCATTGAGGGAAGAGCAAGAAGAAAAGGCTGATAAACAATGATAAAGGACAGTAAATTGTTGTCTCCTCACTGAAGCTACTGGTGTCCATCCCCAACCCTCACAGCAGGTCCCTTTGGGGCCCTGTCCCTGGCTAGCTCACTGATGACAGAAAAGGATATAAAAATGCTCTTCCCCAAGATCATGGGTGGGCACAGCTGATAAGTGATCATGGCTTTTGATTAGCAAATTTGTATTGTTAGGCATAACATCTTAAGGCAGCTATTGTTTCATTCCTCTCCAGATAAAGGAGGTAACAGCAAATTGTTTCAACTTCAGCCAAGGTTGAAGGTGATGAAGATTTATAGGACACAGCACTTCTGCAGGGCCACAGGGGACAGATAGTTGAAACACTGCATTTGCTGGGCAAGCTAGGAAAGCTCAACTTCCCAGAACTGTTGGATAGATCCCTTCCCCAAGACACTTTGAAGTTGGTCCATGCTCCTTGCATAGATCCCTGGTCATGTTTTGGCTGAGAAAGACTGGTTCAGTTAAGTCCTCTCTCGGTAACACTCTTCCCAGAATTAGTTCTAAGGCAAAAGCAGCTTCAGACAATGAAAAGAGTGCAAAAGTTTATAGAGGCAGAAAGTTTGGGGAAAAGGCCTAGCAGCTTCAAACACCTAGAAGAGAGAGGTCTGTCTCTGACAACTCCCCTGTTGGGGAAACAACTGACAAGCACACGCCCAGAGTAAGACACAGGCCCAGAAAAACAGGGAAAATTCTGCAAACACCTTGGGCAGACATTCCTGTTAGGAGGGTGGAACCCAAGAAAAATCTCTGTGTTATCACCAGCTGGTTACAAAATCAAGAAACAGATGTCTCAGGAAATAAATACCAGAGTTAACATTTAAAAATACTAAAATATACAGTGTGCAACAAAAGAGTACAAGACAATCAAAGAAGTGGGAAATGATGGTCTATCCACAGAGAGAGGATAAGAATCCAGAAACCACCAATGGAGAACACAAGAATGTAGACATACCAAATGAAGTCTTTAAAAAAATGATCTTAAAATGCCTGAAGAGATGAAGGAAAGTAAAGAATAACAACTAAAGGATATCACTAAAATAATGAATTAACAATCTGAGACTCTTATTAAAGAGATAGAAATTTTAAAAAGGAGTCAAACAGAATTACTGGAGTTAAAGACCACAATAAGTGAAATGAAAAATGCCCAAGAGGGTTTCAAGAACAGACTAGAACTGGCAGAAGAAAGAATCAGTGAACTTGAAGTCCTTTGAAATGAGCCAGGGAGCAAAAAGAAAATAGAATTATAAAAAGTGAAAGCAGACTAAGACAAATAAGAGACCATCAAGGACATCTATGTATGTAATATGGGAGTTCCGCAAGGATAAGAAAGAGAGGAAGGAGAATAAGGAACTGACCAAAAAACTAATGACAGGGACTTCTCAAACTTAGCAAAAAGAAGTGAATATGCATAGCTAGGAAGCTCAGAGAACACCTAGCAGGATTGACACGTAGTGATATACATGCCAGCATATATTGATCACACTATTGAATGTCAAAGGACAAGGAGAGAGTTCTGAAAGCTGCAAGAGAAAAGCAACATGTTACACAGAAAAGAGTCCCAAATTTATTGAGTTCCAATTTCTCATCAGAAAACATAGAGGCAAGAAGGCAGTGAGTTGAAGTAAAGTGGGGAAAGAAAACAACTGCCAACCAAGAATTATAAATCCAGTGAGACTTTCCTTTAAAAATGAGGAAGATATTAAGACATTCTCTGATGAACAAAAGCTGACAGAATCATTAGCACTAGACCTGCTCTAACAGGCAATGCTAAAGGGAGTTCTTCAGACTAAAAAGAAAGGATGCTATATAGTAGTTCAAAACTGCATAAACAAATAAAGACATGCAGTAAAAGTAATCATTTAGATAATTAAAAATACTAGTATTATTGTATTGTAGTGTTTGGTAAATACACTTCTTTCTGTAGGTGCTGAAATTCAAATGCATAAAAAGTAATGATAAATTAGGTTTTTGGACATGCAATGTAGGAAGATATAAGTGGTAAAAAGTACAAATAAGTGCTTGGGGAATAGAGAGGTATAGGAAAAGTATATATGCATGTTATTGAAGATAAGTTAATATCAAACCAAATATGATCTTATAATGTTAAATTTTAACCCATTTGTAACCATAAAGGAAATAGATGGCAAATATATCCAAATAGACATGAGATGGCACTCTCTCTATATATAAAACACAAAAAGTAAATAAATATAAAAGTAGGTATTAATGGAAGTGAGAGACAAAAAAAGGTACAAAACATTCAAAAGCTAAATAGCAAAATAGTAGAAAGAAGTCCTCTATCATCAATAGTGACTTTAAATGTAAATAGATTAAACTCTCCAGTCAAAAGGCAGAAATTGGCAGGATAGATAAAAACCATGACCCACCTATATACTGTCTACAAGAGATTCACCTTAAATTCAAAGGTATAAGTAAGTTGAAAGTGAAGAGATGGAAAAAATACACAAGTATAACCAAAGAGCGGGGTGGCTATGCTAATATCAGATAAAACTGACTTTTAGTCAAAGATACTTTTAAGGGACAAGCATTGTCATTATATACTGATAAAGGGGACAATTCAACAGGAAGATAAAACAGTCATAAATATATGTGCTTGTAACAGTAGAGCCCCAAAACATATGAAGCATATACTGATGGACTTGAAGGGAGAAATTGATGGCTCTACATTAATTGTAGGAGATATTAACACACCACTCGGAGTAATAGATAGAACATTCAATTAGAAGATCAATAAAGAAGTACAGGAGTTGAATGGATCGTTTTCATGACAGACCATATGTTGGGCACAAAACAAGACTCAATATTCAAAAATACTGAAATTGTACAATATATATTCTCTGAGCACAAGAGACTAAAGTTAGAAATCAATAAAACAGGAAGAAATGGGAAATTCACATATATGTGGAAATTATGTGAAATATTGTTAAACAACCAATGGGTTAAAGAGGAAATCAGAAGCAAATTTAGAAAATAATTTAGGTGAATAAAAATGAAAATACAACATACCTAAATTTATGGCATGCTGTGAAGGCAGTGCTGAAAAGGAAATTGATAGCTCTAAATCCTTACATTAAAAAAGAAAAAAAGACTTCAAATCAGATATGTAACCACAAAACTGGAAATTAAAAAAAAAGAAGAGCAAGCTAAACCCACCGTGAGCAGAAGGAAGATAATAACAAAGATTAGAGTGGAGATAAATGAAATAAAAACAGGCAAGCAAAAAACCAGTAGAAGCAATCAACAAAACCAAAAGTTGATTCTTTGAAAAGATAAATAAAATTGAAAAGCCTTTAGTAAATCTATGCCAATAAATTAGATAACCTATACAAAATGGACAAATTCTTAGAAACTCTCAAACTACCTACAATTGACTCAAGAATAAATAGATCTCATAAATAAATTTCTAGTAAAGAGATTGAATCATCCATCAAAAACCTCCTAATAAAGGAAAACAAAGGAGCAGATGGTTCTCAGGAGAATTTTATCAAATATTCTATAGATAGAGAATTCTATCAAATATTCAAATATTTCTATTCAAACTCTTCCAAAAATTTGAAGAGGAGGAACACTCCTAAATTCATTCTATGAGGTCAACAGCATCCTCATAGCAAAGTCAGACAAACATAACACAAGAAAAACACGAACCAATATCTCTTATGACTGTAGATACAAAAATCCTCAACAAAATGCTAGCAAACCAAACTCAACAGCATAATAAAAGACTATACACCACGATCAAGTGGGCTTTATCCCTGGTATGCAAAGTTGGTTCCACTTAAGAAAATCGATTAATGTATTACACATTATTACACAATGTTAAGAGAATGAAAGGGAAAAATGCATGATCATTACAATTGATGTAGAAAATACATTTGACAAAATGCTATACCCTCTCTTGATAAAAAATATTAGAACACTAGGAGTAGCAGGAAACTTCCTTAACATGATAAAGGGCATATATGAAAAGCCTACAGCTAACATATTACTTAATGGTGAAAGATTGAAAGCTTGCCTTCTGAAATCAAGAACAAAACAAGGATGGCCACTGTCACCACTAATATTCAACACTGTACTGGAAATGGGAAAGCCAATCATCAAATTTTTATAGAAGGGTAAGGGGCCTCAAATAGCTATAGGCATCTTGAAAAAAAAAGAGTGAAGTTTGAGGACTCACATTTCCCAATCTTAAATTTATTACAAAGCCACAGTTACCAAACTAGCATGGTACTGACACAAAGACAGGTCTATAGAGCAATGGAATTGAACTGAGAGTTTATAAGTCAACTTTCATATAATGGTTAACTGATTTTTGGCCACTGAAGAGGGCAAAGACCTCTGAATTGGGAATAATCTCTTCAGCAAAAGATGCTGGAAAGACTGGATCCCTATTTCTGTAAAAAAAAAAAAGAGTAAGAAAGTAAAAGGACCCCTGTTGTACACCATGTACAAATATCAACTCAAGGAGGGTGGGCAATGGTGGCTGAGTGGCAGAGTTCTTATCTGCCATGCCAGAGACCTGTGTTCTATTCCTGGTGCCAGCCCATGTTAAAAAAAAAAAAAAAAAAAAAAAAACCAACTCAAAATGTACCAAAGACCTTACCATATGAGGTGAAACTCCTAGAAGAAATCATGGGGATTTCAGGACCTTGAGTAAGGCATGGTTTCTTAGACTTTACACCCAAAGCACCACAAGTAACAAAAGAAGACATAAATAAATGGGACCTCATCAAAACTAAAATTATTGTTCTACAAAGGACTTTATCATGAAACAAAATGACAACCTATGCAATGGGAGAAAATAATTGGAAACCACATGTCAGATAAAGGATTACTATCTGGAATATAGAAAGAAATCCTTCAAATTAACAACAAAAGATCAAAAACCCAATTTTAAAATGGGCAAAAGACTTGAACAGACATCTCTCCAAAGAAGGAATACAGATGCCAGAAAGCGCATGAAAAGATCCTCATCATTATTTGCCATAAGAGAAAAGCAAATAAAAACCACAACCAGAAACCATTTCACACCCGTTAAAATGGCTTCTATTTTTAAAAAAAATGGAAAATGACAAGAATTGGAGAGGATGAGGAGAAATATGAACACACAGTCATTGTTGGTGGCAATGTAAAAAGGGTACAACCACTGTAGAAGACAGTGTGGTGGTTCTTCAGAAAGCTAAGTACAGCACTACCATATGACCTGGCAATCCCACTACTAGGTATGTACCCAAAGGAATTGAAAGCAGGGACTTGAATAGATATTTGCACACTGATGTTCACAGTGGCATTGTTCACAAATGCCCAAAGATGAAAGCAACTCAAATGTCCATCAACTGATGAATGGATAAATAAAATGTGGTATATACCTATAATGGAATATTATTCAGCCATAAAAAGGAATGAACTCCTAATGCATGCAACAACATGGATGAACCTTAGAGACATCATATTGAATGAAATAAGCCAGACACAATAGTTCAAATATTGGATGATCTCCCTGATTTCAAACAATTAAAATAAACAAACTCATAGAGTAAAAATCTAGAGTATACATTACCAGGGGATGTGATGGGGATAGGGAATGGCTTAAAATGTACAGGTTTCTATTTGGAATGATGGAAAGGTTTTGGTAATGGATGGTTGTAATGGTAGCACCACATCATGAACACAATTAATAGCCCTGATTTATATATCTGAATGTGATTAAATGGGGAATTGTTAGATTTTATATTTGGTAACAAAATAGAAACCTTTTTAAAAATCCATGGAAGTATTTATATAAACAGTGAACTCTAAGTTAAGCCATGGTCTTGAATAACACAAATATAAAAATGTGCTATCATTAATCATAACAAATGTTTCACACCAATGCAAGGTATTGGGGGTGGAGTGGGTATATAGGAATTCTCTATTTTATGCATGGTTGTTCTGTAAAACCATAACCTCTCTAATAAAGAAAAAAAACAAAAGTGAAGTAAATACATTTTCAAAAAAATCTAGGGAAACTACACCAAAAGATATACTAAAGGCTATATTTACTTGGCAAAAGGAAAATAATCCTAGATTGAAGCACAATGATGATAAAAGGATGAACAACAACAGAAATTGTAAATATGTGGATAAATCTAAATGTACATTGATGTCACAAAATAATTATAATGTCTCATGAAATTTAACATATGTATAGAATTGAAATACACCACACTTTGAGCAGCCAAGGTGGGAGTAGATAAAATGTCTCATTAACGCTGCTTGTCCTTGAAGTGGAAATGGCACTATTTTACATTAAAGTTCATATGTCAAGTATGCTGGTTATATTTTATAGGTCAAACACTAAAAGAATAGTTAGATAATGTATATAGACTAGCTAAAAGAGAGAACTGAATAATTGAAATAATCAAGCGGAAGGAAGGCACAAAAAGGAGAGAAAGAGGAAAGAAAGATAGGACAAATAAAAGATAAATAATGAGATGATAAATCCAAATAAGTCATTAAGTGCCTTTAATTTAAAGATACTAAGCATTCCAATTAAAAGACAGCACTGGGCTGGTTTTGAAAAACTTATGCTAAAGAGACATATCCTAAATATAAGGACACAAGAAGGTTAAAAACTTTATTGGAAGTATAATATGCAAATACTAGACTGAAGAAAGCTAGTAAAGCTAAATTAATATCATAAAAGTAGACATTAAAGCAAAAAACATTAGCAGAAATAAGGGGGGACATTTTATAATGTTCAAGTCATTGAGAAGATGTAAGAACTTTACATTTGTGTGAACTTAATAAATCAGTCTCAAAATATACAATATAAAATTTTTCAGATCAAAAAGGGAATATAGGCAAAGTCTACAATCAGAAGGATTTCTAGAAGAAATATTAAACTAATATTTTCTGGATCTTGTAATACACACATATTTCTTAAACAGAATGCAAAATCATTAACCAAAAAGACTGATAAATTTAACTTCACTAAGATTAAGATGTTCTAGTCATAGAAGGTACCACTTCAGGGAATATAAAGACAAATCATAGTGTGGAGAAAATATTTGCAATATGTAAATCCAGCAAAGAACTTTTATCTTAGATTTATAAAGAACTGATATAAATCTATCAACTTAAAAAATGGGCAAAAGGCTTAGGCACTTCACTGAAAAGGATATCCAGCTGATAAGCATATAATGTGTTCAACATCTGTTCTTATTGTGCAAATTGCAAAATAAAATCATGATTTATCCATTTACCAGAATGGCTAAACATTAAAAAAGACTGAGAATACTAAGCATTGGCTAGGATGGATGAAATGCCATACCAAAGATAAATGAGTTCTCACATCCACCAAAATATGTTCTTAGAAGCTTTATTCATAACAACTCAAAACTTCAAACAACCCAAATATCCATCAACAGCATACAGCATGATGCTATAGTATATTCAACCAATGGAATACTATACACAATTAAAACGGATAAAATAGTAATATGTGCTTCAATCTGGATGTATATCATAATATGGTACAGAAGAATCCAGACAAAAAAGATTATAGGATTTCATTTATATATAGTTCAAGAATGAAACAAAGCTAATAATATATTGATTACCTCGAATACCTCTTGTAGGGTATTGACTGGGAAGGGGCTGTAAACCTTCTATTTTTTCTCTGTGGTGATAACATGGGTGTATAATTAAATATATTCATGTGTTAAATACATAAGAATATTAATATAGAGATATATTAAAATATATTGATGATCTCTATGTGATGGCAGGGGTCTATACATATGTAAATGTTGATTAAGGTGTACTCTTAAAATGTGTGCAAATTACTATGTGTAAATTATTATTCAATTTAAGAGAAAAAGGAAGAATAAAATAAGAATTATGTTAATCAAAATATCATAATAGGATTGAAGTAAAAAACAAGCCACAGATTGGGACAAGAAATTTATAAAAATTGTATTCCAGAATATAAGAAAACTCCCACTTGACACTAGGGAAATGACACACAACCCAGTTGTAAAATAGGCAACAGCCTTGAATAGTCACATCACAAAGTAGGATATCCAAATGGCTTATAAACTTACCAAATTGTTTAACTTTGCTAAAAATCAGAGAAATGCAAACTACCACCATGAAATAACATTACACATCCACCACCATGGCTACAATTACAAAAGTTAATAACAAGAATTCTCATACACTAACGTGGGAATTTATATTGCCACAACCACTTTGGAAACATTGGCATTATCTACTATAGTTTAAGATATGCATATTCCATGATCCCATAATTCTTGTCCTAGGTTTATAGCCAGCAGAAATAAGTGCACATGTGCACAAAGAGACATATACAGAAATATTCAGAGCATTATTATCCTTAATAGTCAAAAATTGAAAAGAACCCAAATGTCTATCAATAGAAAGATTGGTAAATACATTTTTAAATGCTTAAATATATTGTATTACTTTCACCCTATGGAACTAACTATACAGCAATGAGAATGAAGTTGTTACTTCTGCATGTAACATCTTAGATAAATCTCACGGCATAGTGTTGAGCTGGGCTCAAAAAAAATTATTGTATGATCCCATGTACTTAAAAAAATGGGCAAAGCTAACCTACTGTGTTAGAAGTTGGTTTTGGGGAGGCTGGAGGGAGCAATGATTTGAAGGAATCCTGAGAGGGTTTTCCTGGTGGTGGCAATGATCTAGTTTTTGACCTGATAGTTGCTTCATAGATGTGCTTACTTTGTGATCATTCATTGAGCAGTATACTTATTATTTCTTCACTTCTCCATCTGTATGCTACTTCAATAAAAATGGGGGAAGGAACAATTAAAAGAAAAAAAGGAATAGATTTCAATATTAGTTAGTCTTTGGAGAGGATTTTCTAACCTGAGGTAATCCCAAAGGCATATGTGAACAGATTTTCCTACATATCAATTTTAAAAATAAATCCAAAATTTGAAGAAATTAACAGTGTAGAACACCATATATGTATATATCAAAGAGATTATAGCTTTATCATGTATATGACCTATTAAAATAGGAAAAATATTAAGCCCTTAATAGATAAATAGGTCAAACACATGAGTACAGAAATTACAGCAGAGAAAATATGATAGGTTAACAAATATAGAAATATTCAGCCTCACTAGAAATGAAATTTTTTTAAATGTATATTTTGTATTTATCAAAAGAGCAATAAGTTTATTTTCAATAATACCTTATTGTTGTCGGGAGTATATCAAAATGTGTGTACTCATATTGCTGGTAGGAATATAAAATGATACAGTCTTTCATAAAACAATTTGAACTATTCATGAAGAGCCTTAAAAACGTCAAAATCCTTTGCATGCCTTGAAATTTTACTTTTGGAAATGTATATCAAAAATCATGAATATGTAAAAAAGTATTATGTTTGTATTAGTGAAGTTCTCTAGGGAAACAGAACCAACAGGAGATATCTGTAAATATTACAAGATTTTAATAAGAATTGTTTCACATGAATATGGGGATGCACAAATCCAAATTCCATAGGGCAGGCTGCAAGCTGGGAACTCTGATGAAGGTTTTAAAGCCCTCAGTTGATCAGATGAGACTTCTCTCATTGTTGAAAGCAATCTCCTCTGTTGATTGTAGATGTAATCAGCCATAGATGCAATCAACTTACTAATGATTTAAGTCCATGAAATATCTTCACAGTAACAATCATACCAGTGCTTGTTTGACCAAAATACTGGACACCAAAACCTGGCCAAGTTCATATATGAACTTAACTATCACCATGTACAAATATTCATTCCCTGGTTTTATTTGAGTGAAATGCTAATAATAGACAAAATATCTAAATGTGGATTGATTAATTAAAACATAATAAAGAATATTATACAGCTATTAAATTGATGAAAACTGTGATATAGAAAACAAGTATTTTATAATGTTTTAAAAATCAGTTCATAAAAATTTATAACTAGGAGGAATATACTTTTTAAATGTTTTGAAAAATAATCAAAAGAATATTTACAGTACAAATACAATATTTTTCTCCTCTCTTCTTTTGAATTTTCTAAATTGCCTTACTGACTATAATTCTTTTAGAAAAAAGCAAATCATACACAGGCACAAACACATTTACATGGTGTAAAGGAAACAGAAGGAAGAAACCCCTAAGTGGCTTATAATCATATATCTAATTATTGATGTGGTAGGAACAAATAAAGGGTTACATAGTACAGACTGGGATTATTTTCAATTCCTTGCCCTGGCATTGAAGACCCTCCACAGTCTGGCTTCACCATCTTTCTGGCTGTACCTCATACTGCACACTCACGCCATCTCTTTGCCTTGCCCGATTAGTATGCACAGGCCCTGTCTCTCTGTGCTTTCTGCTCCTGCACTTTGATGCAGACTAGAAAAGTACATACAACACCATCTGGTCAGAGCAGACACTTCCTAAGTATTTGCTGAGCAAAGGCATGCAGGAAAGTGTAAGTTAACGAATGCCCTCCTGCTGTTCTCTGCCTTTTGAAATCCTATCTGTACTTCACAGTCCACCCATGTCCCACCTCTTCTATGAGGCATTTCCTAACCACAACAGCAGAAGAAACCGTTTCCCTGAGTTCCTCTAGCTCTTGACAGAAGACTTCTTTGATTCTTATCACATTCTGCTGTGCGTTATTGTTACTTTTTACACATTCACAGATGTTACTGTCCCATCAAACAAATAACTTTCAAAAGGACAAAGAACATATCTTGGGTCCATAAATTGCCTTGTTAACAGTGGTGCTCAATATTTTTCAGGGAATGGGGTAATACGATGGTTAAGAATGAAGTCTCTGAAGCAAGGTTGAACTGAACTCTGGTCCTGGTTGTGCCACTTCATAGCTGTGTGACTCTGGGCCATCACCAGGCATTTGTCAAAGACAGATAATAATTCATTCTATGGCTGAAATAAGGGAATAAACAATGAGCACTTAGCGTAGTCCTCACAAATAGCAAATATTTGATAAATGATGGCTAGCAGGAGCTGTCATTGTTGTCACTATTGATTACGGCTGACTTTGAATTGTAAAAACCTTAACTCAGAAAATTAAGGAAGAAATGAATTCCAACACAGAGAAACAACAAATCAAGAATCACAGAACAGCTAAAGAAAATTTCAAGCAAGTACAAATGTCTAGTTTGTCTTTCATCTATGGCACACTAATCTAAACCTGGCCGAAGGTTTTTTTGATTGTTCAGTTTCCTGACACTGCATGAGTTTTCTTATTCCATCTTGGACGTCTGGTTTCTCACTTCCAACGCACATGGGCTCAAACAAATAACATAGTGGAATCTCAGACACAATATTATCCACCCCAGTGGCCTCTTTCCTATTTGGAGTGAAGGGTAGAGGTGTCATTCTCTTGCAAAATAAATTTAACTCAAACCTCAGCATTCTCAGAAACCCTAGAATTCTCCCAATTATTTTCTATTGTCTTATTTGGAGATGGGAGTAAAGCTGCAAATTTACCCCATTTGCAAAGGATAAAAAAGACAATGCATAGAGTTTTCCAAATTTAAATAGTTCTCTAATAGTCTTTTTTATAAAGACTCAAGATTCTGCCACAGTTTTTCAGCAGGTGATAGAAAATGAAATTACAAGCTCATATCAATAAGAAAACTCAAAACCAACTATTTGAGTTTTTTACTTTTATTTTTTTTTTGCGCAGGCAGGAACCGGAAATCAAACCCAGGTCCCAGCATGGTAGGCAGAGTTCTGTGGCCAATCCTCAACTATTTGTTTTTGATTTTACAGTTTGTTGGGTGTTTTATTTTGTTTAAGACATGGGCTGTGGTTGTGAGTCTATCTGACATACAAATAATACAAATTATTAGCCAGTAATAATATATAATATTTATAATAGTGTATAAGTGAAAAAATATTGATTTGTAATTTAATATAATCTACAAAGAATGTATTTTGCAAATAAGATCATATGTTCTGAATCTCTAGCTCCTGAGCAGACCGGAGATTACCTATCTTAGAATATAAGTAGTGTATTTCTCACAACAGCATTAATAGAAAAGATTCATGGATGAAGACTAAGCCCAAAATACATTTAAACCTATGTGTCAAGTAATTATGCAGCTATTTATAAACCATTCCTGAAATAGATATGAATATCTGAGAATTCAAACCAATATTTGACACTTAACATCACAAATGCAGGTCTATGACTTTAGGGTTAGTTTGTAATAGAATATAATGAGTGGGAAGGTCCTTGAATGTTACTTGAACAAACTCTATGAACCATGTATCCCCAACAAGTGGTCCTTCAGCATCTGTGAACACCTTCAACAGCACCTCAACGTGACCTTGACTTCAAGGGAAAATAGTAGCGTCTGTTTGGGGCAGTGTGGTTCACTTGTGAAGGAAATTACTTGACGAAGTACATTTCTGAACTAGCACGTGCATTACAATAGGAATTCATTCTATATTCACAGGGGATGCAAATATGAAACTGTATCTATCTATATATAAACTCTTTGAATCTTAGAAAACAGACTATGTCATAATGTTTTTCATTGAAATCCTCAACTGACTATTACTCGATTTGGAAATTCCCATGGCCTGAGAGGAGAAGGAAAATCTCTTTATATATACAGGCTTCATTCACGCAAGACATTTTATTTATGTTTTGATTTAATAAAATCTCCTGCCGTGCAAATGTTCTCCATATGTGGAGCCAGAGGCACAGAATGCCTAAAGCCAGTTCTTTGTGTTTTTCAGCTCTTTATAAATATTTTGCCTGTTTTTTTTTAATGAAGAATAAGGTGGTTTGCCACTTTTAATTTTTTCTTAATCAAAGTAAAAAGCTCACAATATGAAACTGAATTTCCATCACCCCATTTTAACCTATCTCTATTCTTTGGGGGCCTCAATTTCTCATGTAAAATCCTGTATTTTTCCCAACCCAGGGTAAGGCAAAGGAGAGAACTGACACAGGAAGCTGGGGAAGAGAGTGATTTGGGACAAAAGCAGAGAAAGGTCAGGACAAAGCTGGTGTAGCAGTAGGTGAGCATTTAGACTATTACCAGGAAGGAATTAGAAAGATATTAGGCTGGAATTAAAACAGAGAAACAAAAGAGTGCAGTGAAAGTTTCTTTGTAAACGAATGGATATGAGACTAAATCCTGGCTTTGCTATTTACTGCCATATGGCCTTGGGAATAGGTACTTCATCTCTGAACTTCCATTTCCTCTAGGAAAATGGGGAAATTTTCCATCTTCTAGAACTGCTATGAAAGAACCCATGTACAGACTGTGGCACCTTCTAAGCCATAAGTGTTACCACTTTTCCCTTTCAACTCTTGTTTGATCCTGCCATTCATGAGCCTAGAGATGGCCAACATGATAATGCTATATAATGTATGGCCCTCAGACTTCCTACATTGACCCTTCCCCAATTTTAGCCTTTTTGCTATGAAGAATTCCAAATACCAAAAACATAGACATAATATATAATGAAACTCCATGTATCCATCAACCATGTACCCATCATGTCGTAGTCTATTGTTTTCATCACATCCTCATCCACTTCCCACCCTCTGTATTATTTTTTTAAGCAAATCCAGATATTATATGATTGTATCTATAAATATTTCAATATATACCTCTAAAAAATAAGGACTCTTTTTTAAAAGACATAATCATAATACCATTATCATGTCAGAAATATTTAATAATTATTCCTTAATATCATTATATATCCAGAAGTATGAGAAAAATTTAGGTCTTCTGGTTTTGATTTCACCAGTAAGTTTCTTTGTCTTAAAAGTACAAGTTTTCTATTCCTGCTTTCAGTCTGTTTCCAAGTGTTCAAAGAGCATGAAGGGAAGGGAAGGGGGAAGGGAAGGAAGATGGAGATGCTAGTGATTAATCTCCCCAATACTGGTCTTGGCCCAAAGAAATCCAAAGTAGGATATCAAACATTTTGGTGGCAAGGTCTGTCTGGTGTAGACAGGACTCTCCTAAAAGCAAGTTACATTATTTACTTTCTGCAAACTGCAAAAGCAGGTTTAGAATAAACACAGTAATTATTCAGAGATTGGAACTTTGTAGCTATGGAGACATTACCTCATAGTGTTCTAAGAGGCAGAGTGGTCCAGATGTGAAAGCTGTGATCTTAAAGGGAGCTTTGCTGGGTTACCACCCTGTCTTTTGAGCTGCCTCCAGTGAATGCCACACACCTTCACCTTCACCTGTCTAACACCCTTAGCCAGGATCAAGACCCAGGTCAGTACTTACGAATTCACATTAAGGTCCTGGTTCTGAGACCAGCTTTGTAAAGGGATCACAAAATCTGAAGTTGGCTGGAGGTCATTGGAGTAACAGGTAGGTTCACTTTAAAAAGAAAATCTACTTTGAACCTCATCTCTATTCATTTCCTAATGTCATGATTTGCCTTCCTAGGAAACAAAAGAAGACCTCACTCCTAGCCAAGATGAAAAAAGAGCAAGCCCTTCCGGAAGCTTTGGCAGCCAAGCTGAGTGAAGTCTGTGAGCAAGAAGATGAAGTGGAGAAACGATCTCAGTAAGAATGGCACAGATGAAGAGAGCAGAGTCTGAGTTTTAGAGGGCTAATGATGGAATACTTGACCTGTTTTGTTTTTAAAATGCCTTATGAAGTAGTTACAACTAAACTAGAATTACTAGAGAATTTTGGTTTTGGAAATGGCTGTGTGTTAAATACATACTGCAAGTCACTATTTTTATGACTGAAGTAAATCATTCTATCAGCTGAATCATTAGCATTGGTTTTCCAATATTTTCTAAAACATGGCTTCTAGTATTAAGTCTATATTAATTTCAAAAACGTTTGCTACTTTTAGACCTCAATGCCCTATAGTTACTGCTCAGCCCGAGTCCACCCTTTAATATTTATTCTTAAAGAACATCTGAGAAATGATCGTCATTGTTCCCAATGTAGCAGAGACCCAAATAATATTGAAACTCTAGAACTGAACTTTTATAGCTTCCCCTGGTTTAGTGCTAATCAATTACAGAGAGAGCAGAACACCCAAGGAATTTGGAAAATTCCATATGCCAATGGAAATGTCACCTTGCTAACAAAGGACCAGGAAAAGTCTCTCATCTTCCCAAAGGAGTCTGTTAGATTATTTCAAAGGTTCAGATGATGGGCTATGTCAGACCAGCCAACTCCTGAAATATTTCAGCCCTTCCAAGAGCATGTACAGACATCAAAAATACATACATTAAATTAATAAATTATTATTTTATTAACCTACAAAAATAAGAGTGCCATGTACCCCTGGATCAGATTTCTCTGAACACAAACATTAGAAAAGGCTTGTGGGAATCTTTTGTGGAAATCAATTTATTTGAAAATGCTATTATTTTACAGGAGGGAGGAAAAAAAATGGGGGCTTATAAAATAAACATGCTGAAACAATGTAGTGAGCTTGTCTGCAATGAAACCCAGATGTGAGGAACTTTGAAAAAGAAAACACTTTTCCTGCTTACTCAAGCTAAAGTCAGGAAGCAGGCATATCATATGATCCCGTGTCAGGTTGGACAGAGCTGAATTTCTTGTAATTTGAAAGTCCATGTCTCCTACGCCTCTAGTCTCCTACCTTCTCCCCTCTGCAGTCTTACCCAAGAGTAAATCTTCATGAGTTAGGGCTTTTCTGATATGAGTGAGTGCTTTAGTTATCAACGAATGGCCAGTGAGTGCCAGGCCAAAGCTTTCAGCACAGGGCTTAAGTTGGAAAGCTTTTAATAAGCACTGGGCTAGTAATAATGTAATTTTCAAGTCAATGCCATTTGAGTAAATAAAAATTTGACGAGATACCTTCTGAGAGGTATATTCATTTAAAGCAGAGTACAGAGATCTGCAGATAAAATATTTCTGATGAAAGAACTTCCACATTCTACAACAAAATGATTGCGAATACTTCTTGTTAAGCTTTGTTCTATGCTTAACGAGATATACATAGAGACAATCCGTGGAAGCATAATACTTAGCTCCTGAAAAAAACTGGCTGAGCTGGCCATTTGTCCAGTTTTTCAGAGAACTAAAGGGTTTCGGACTCTAGGGCTTAGTTCATAATTGAGACACTAAACACACACAAAAGACTAACTACATAAGTGGAAAAGAACTACAAAATTATAGAATCTTTAGTAATATAGGAACATTACTTAAGCAGCAGAAATTGAAGAAAAAGAGTATAATAAACAATGATATATTAAAGAAGAATTATAATCATATGTTAATGAAAAGACAAAATGTGATTTAAGTGGTGAGTGGGGCTTAAAGTGTCTCAATTTTGAGTAAGAACAGCAAAATGTCCTAGAAATAGATGTGGAAATCTACAGTTGATGGCATTATGGTGATTTTTATTTTCTTCTATTTTTACGTATTTTCAAAAATAACTACAATAGGAATGATTCCTCTTTAAATAGAAGGAAAAGAAAAGAAAAGCACATGATAAACTGACGCTGAAGTGTTTTATTTATATTGTTAACATTAGAAATATATAATTTTATTATGATTGCATTATATGTATAACACCTTTTTAAAAAGCAGAATCCTGGATAATACCAATAACCTTTCTTCTTGTGTTCATAGTCTATTCAGTTTGACTGACTTAATTTGTGTATTATAATAATTTTTTTACACAGAAGAGAAAAACGTGAAATTTCCACAGAAATGACGCAGCGATCTTCAGTCCATTTTTTTCCGATGAAGACATCTTCAGATGCCACAACACTGCCGCCATCACAGTCATTATCCTCTGAAATGCCTCTCGCTTACTACTTGCTCAGTTCTCAGACGAGTAGCTTAACTACACCGACAACTGGACAAAAGCCTTCTAAATCTAGTCTAATGAACCATTCCAGAACAAGAAGTAGCTATGGTAAGCAAAATGTCTAGCAAATACTTTTAGACTATTCATTTTAAAAACAAAGCATATATATTTTTTAATGTTCAGGCTTAGAGAGAAATGATTTTGCATTTTTCTTATTTAAGCTACATTTTCTCTTAGCCCAGGGTAAATAATCAGAAGTTCACAAGAAAAAAACCATGAATGCATATAAGAAACTAAACAATGCTATTCACGCTATAGTTAATGGTGGCCATTTTTCCAATAAGTAACAAGATGCAAAGGGGGACGAAAGTGTAGAGTTAGCATCCCAAAGCACAGCTAGTCAATGATTAAATGCCTCTGACTAAGGCACAGAGTTCTATAGCCAGAAGGGCCATTATAAAGATGAAGAAAGTGAAACCAACAGAAGCTTAACAAATCAGGACCATGGTCACTAAGCTAGACTGGAATGGCAATTCAGGACTTCTAGATGCCCTTTCCCTTGATTGAAACATTCTGTTATTGCTCAGATTATTAAATACTGGCAGTAAGAATGATATATCTGCATAACGTCCTTCATTTCCAAATACCTGACAAATTATTTTATAAACTTTGATTAGAAATATAGTCAGCCATAGATGAAATCAACTGACTGATAATTTAAATCCACAAAATATCCTTACGGTAACAATCATGTCAGTGCTTATTTAGCCTAAAATCTGGACAACATACTCTAGCCAAGTTGACATATGAACTTGACCATCACAAATGCACTCAACAATGCCCACACTATGGTGTATTTGTTCCTCACAATGTCAAAGGAGTTTTTCGGGTATTTTATCATGATTTACTGAAAAGACTACTGTACTTGTACACAGGAGCTAGGTCCAAACTATTTTTCCACCCACTACAATGTAAGACATTGGGTAAGGTATTGGTGTCTCCAAGTCTCATTTCCACAACTGCAAAATGGTGATTCAAATATCAACTTCAGACTTCTGGTTGTCCAAGATGGTGGAATAATATCCTCCAGGGTCCTGTTCCTGCACAGAATAGTTTTAAAACTAACAAACGCTGGAAAAGCCATCTTCCTCAAAACTCTGGAAAAAGTTAAACAGTTGCAAGTAACTTGGAAAATGCCAAGTAAAGAGAAGCACAACTTTAGAAAGGTAGACAAAGCTCATGAAAACCTTGCTAGTCTCTCTTCTACCCTCCTGGTGCTCTGTGGAGCTGATCTATACTCCCATTGTGGGTCCATAGCAGTGTACCTGAAGTAACAGAATAACCCTACATGCATATTCAGGTGTCTGTATGTTGGTTTTTAGTCTATTGGGTGGCAGACTGAAAGATTGAACTAGTGCTCTTGTCTCTGGCTTGTTTCCCAAACCTGTCCCACAGGCAGAAGCAGCTTGCAAAAACAAACGCTTTGTAAGAAACAATGAAATGAATGTCACCTAGGGCAAATAGCATCTTGGAGGGAAAGGAAATCTATTTCATAGAAAATAGAGGGAATATTCAGATTACTGTAAATGGGAGAATTTCTCAGGCCAGGAGTGAATGTAAGCACAGGACAAGGCACGGGCCCAGAACATATGGAAAGGACACTGCCCTTTCATCTCAAGCTGGTCTTCTTGAGAGGAGAGCTTAAATCTGAAGGAGAAAACCAGCTAATGCAGAACCAATTGGCAAAGGTTATGAAAAGTGGTGTTTCTGTTGTTCTTGTTGTTGTTTGCACTGGCTTGTTTGTTTTGTTAACTCTTGGCACTGAAGGAAATCTCTCATATCATTAGCTGGATACAAACCTAAAGAACAGAAAACTCACAGACTAAATCTTAGAATTAGCACTTTAAAATGTACAATGTATAACAAAAGATTACAAGACAAAGAAACATGAAATTGTGGTCCATCCAAAAGAACAAGATAAAATTCCAGAAGCCATCAACAAAGAAGATCAGACTTTGGATCCTGGATAAAGATGTTATAAAAATGATCTTTAGTAGTCTCAAAGAGATAAAGGAAAATACAGAGAAATAATTAAAGAATATGAAGAAAATGTTGATTAAACAATATGAGAATTTCAATGAAGAGACAGAAATTTGTTTTTTAAAAAAAGAGGAAAGTAATGAAATGGAAATACTGGAGTTCAAGTTCAACATAATAACTGAAAATTTAAAAATCCTTAGAGGGTTTCAACAGCAGATTAGGACTGGCAAAAGAAAGAATCAGTAAACTTGACACAAGACAGTTGAAAGGATTCAGGCTGAAGAGCAGAAAGAAAATAGAATGAAAAAAAATAAACAAAGCTTAAGAGATGTGTGGGACAGCATTAAAAATTCTAGGAAATTCATTATGTGAATCCCAGAGAGAAAGAGAATGTCATGGTCAGGTTCATGTGTCAACTTGGCCAAGTGGTGGTATCTGTTTGTCTAGTTGGGCAAGTAAGTGCTGGCCTGTCTGTTGCTATGAGGACATTTCATAGAATTAAATCATGACCACATCAGCCGATCCACAGCTGATTCCATTTGTAATCAGCCAAGAGGAGTGTCTTCTGCAATGAGTGATGCTTAACCTAATCACTAGAAGCCTTTTAAGGAGGATTCAGAAGAGACAGGCTCTCTTCTGGCTTCATTGGCGATCCTCTCCTGTGGAGTTCATCCAGACCCTCCATTGGAATTGTCAGCTTCATAGCCTGCCCTACAGATTTTGGATTCTACATTTTATGGCTATGTGAGACACTTTTATAAATTTTATATTTACAAATATTTCCTGTTGATTCTGTTTCTCTATAGAACCTTAACTAATATAATTTGGCACCAGGAGTGGTTCTTAAGAAACAGACTCTTAAAAATGGGCTTTTATGAATGGTTTTCTATTCTGACTGGACCCAAAGGCACTAAGGACTCTGATTCCCATAATCAGAATGACACTGTCTATCCATGGAGTGAGTTGGCAAAAGTGATAGTCAAAATATCACCATTCAATTCTTCTAATGCTTTACTTGTACAAAGCCAGGCTCTGAGGGATAATATTTTTGAAACCTTTGTGGAGTTTTGTGGAAATAGGAGGTATAGAGATGTTGGCTGGTTGTTGTGAGATTCACTGGATACATTAATGAGTGAAAGGGATGGGCTTAAGGCTTCAAACAAGAAGCTTAAGCACCATTTGACAGATGTAGATGTTCCTGTGTCCTGAAGGAAAATTTTATTTCCTGTAGCCATAGACTTGAGATCTCTGAAAATCAGGCTCAGAATCTTATTGTTAGAGTAGCAACTTTACAACCAAATTGAAATCTCAATCTTGCATGGTGCCTGCCGTTAAAGTTAGGGCATTGATTGGAAAGGAATAGAACCCTGAAAAATGGGATGGCGACATATGGATTGATAATGATGTTGGGGGCAAGGTTGAAACCCAAGGTCATGCTGAGTCTTCTCTAGATAACCCTGTAATGGTCTTCTCTGAGGATATGTTGCCCCACCTCCAGCCTGCCTTGAGGAGTTAGCCACCCAAACACCACCTGAAGGGATTAGCCCTAGAGCGATTAATCCTGCTTCACCAGATGAAACTGCAAATGAATGCCCTGAAGCACATGGCTTGGAAGATATTTCTAGTTCTTTTCATGACCCACCCCCACCACCCCTCATTTCTTCCAGACCTATAATAAAAGTTCCAACAGACCCTAAAGGTGAGGTACAAAGTATCACACATGAGGAGGTATGTTATACTCCAAAAGAACGGTGTGAGTTTTCCAATTTATATAGACAGAAATCAGAGGAATGTGTGTGGCAATAGATTTTAAGGTTGTGGGATAATGGTGGGAGGAATATAAGGCTGGATAAGGCTGAATTTATTGATATGGACCAACTAAGCAGAGATTCTGCATTCAGTATTATAGCTCCAAGGGTTAGAAAAGGCATTAACAGTTTGTTTGGATGGTTGGTTGAAATATGGATCAAAAGATGGCTGACATTACCTGAGGTTGAAATGCCAGAACTGCCCTGGTATAATGTAGATAAGGAGATCCAGAGGCTTAGAGAGATTGGAATGTTAGAGTGGATTTCTCATGCAAAGCCTGCTCTTACACCCCAGGAATGTCCGGAGGATGTACCTTTTACCAGAACAGTAAGAAATAAATTTGTGAGACTAGCACCATCATTCCTGAAGAGCTCTATAGTTGCATTTCTCTGTAGGTCAAATATTACTGTGGGAACTGCTGTCACTGAATCCTTAAATACAATGGGGATGAGCAGATCCTGAGTTGGTAGAAGTCAGGTGGCAGCACTTAATCTCCAAAGATAGGGTGGATGTGGCTATTATAATAGACAGCAAACTCAAAACAGTAGTCAAAATAATCTGATGCACAGAGATTTGTGGCATTAGCTAGTTAATCATAGGGTACTATTCTAATTTGCTAGCTGCTGGAATGCAATATACCAAAACCGGAATGGCTTTTAACAAAGGAAATTTAATAAGTTGCAAGTTTACAGTTCTAAGGCCAAGAAAATGTCCCAATTACAACAAGGCTATAGTAATGTCCAATCAAAGGCATCCAGGGAAAGATACCTTGGTTCAAGAAGGCCGATGAAGTTCAGGGTTTCTCTTTCATCTGGAAAGGCACATGGCGAACGCAGTCAGGGCTTCTCTCTCAGCTGGAAGGGCACATGGCAGTCACGGCGTCATCTGCTAGCTTACTCTCCTGGCTTCTGGTTTCATGAAGCTCCCCGGGAGGCATTTCCCTTCTTCATCTCCAAAGGTCACTGGCTGGTGGACTCTCTGCTTCGTGGTGCTGCAGCATTCTCTGCTCTCTCTGAATCTCTCCTTCTCCAAAATATTTCCTCTTTTATAGGATTTCAGAAACTAATCAAGACCCACTCAAATGGGTGGAGACATGTCATCCCCTAATCCAGTTTAACAACCATTCTTGACTAAATCACATCAACCAGGGAGATGATCCAATCAGTTTCAAACATATGGTGTTGAATACAGATTATTCTACCTTATGAAATGGGACTTATATTAAAACATGGCTTTTCTTAGGGGGCACACTTCCTTTCAAACCAGCACAGGTACCTAGAAATACAATAGAAGGGACAGTCTACTAAATTCTTGTTTGAGCTGTATAAACAAAAGAGTTCTAGGTCAAGTGAACAGAAGTTTAACCTGAATTACAAAAACACAGAGTCACAGCCCTTTAATCAATTTCCAGACTTGAGACAATTTACAGACCCAGAGCCCCTTGAACGAAGGGGAGGCCAGGTCCTGTTGGGGGAGAACTCTGTTACACTGCCACAAATTTATATGGTTAATCTTCCTCTAAGCCTTCCCCAAGGACACTGACAGTCTTTTACCAGGGTAACTGTGCATTGGGGAAAAGGAAATGATTTGATATTTCCAGGATTATTAGACACTGGTACAGAAGTGACATTAATTCCAAGGAACCCAAAACATCACTCTGGTCCACCAGTCAAAGTGGGTTGCTTATGGAGGCCAGGTGATCAATGGAGTTTTAGCTCAGGTCCATCTAACAGTGGGTCCAGTGGACCCCCAGACCCATTCTGTAGTTATTTTCCCAGTTTCAGAATGTATAATTGGAATAGACATACTGAGCAACTGGCAGAATCTGCACACTGGCTCTCTAACTCATGCAGTGACGGCTATTATGCTGGGAAAGGCCAAGTGGAAGCCACTAGAACTGCCCCTACCTAGCAAAATAGTAAATCAGAAACAATACTGGATTCCTGGAGGGATTGCAGAGATTATTGCCACTCTTAAGGACTTGAAGGATGCAGGAGTGGTGATTCCCACCACATCCCCATTCAACTCTCCTGTTTGGCCTATGCAGAAAACAGATAGGTCTTGGAGAATGACAGTGGATTATCATAAGCTCAACTAGGTAGTAACTCCAATAGCAGCTGCTGTTCCAGATGTGATATCATTGCTTGAGCAAATCAATGTATCCTGTGGTACCTGGTATGTAGATATTGATCTGGCAAATGCTTTTTTCTCAATAGCTGTTAGTAAGGAACACCAAAAACAGTTTGCTTTCAGCTGGCAAGGTCAGCAATATACTTTCACTATCCTACCTCAGGGGTATATCAACTCTCTGGCCCTATGTCATAATCTTGTCCACAGGGAACTTGATCATTTCTCCCTCCACAAGACATCACACTGGTCCATTATATTGATGATCTCATGTTGATTGGACCTAGTGAGAAAGAAGTAGCAACTACTCTAGACTTACTGGTAAGGCATTTGTGTGGGAGATAAATCCAACAAAATCATAGAGACCTTCCACTCAGTGAAATTTCTAGGTGTTCAGTGGTGTGGGGCATGTCAAGATATCCCTTTTAAGGTGAAGGATAAGTTGCTGCATCTGGCCCCTCCCATGACCAAGAGTCACAATACTAGTTGGTCTCTGGATTTTGATGGCAACATATTCCTCATTTGGATGTGCTGCTCTGGCCCATTTATTGAGTGACCAGAAAAGCTGCTTTATTTTGAGTGGGGACCTGAACAAGAGGAGACTCTGCGACAGGTCCAGGCTGCTGTACACGCTGCTCTGCCACTTGGACCATATGATCCAGCACATTCAATGGTGCTGGAAGTGTCAGTGGCAAATAGAGATGCTGTTTGGAGCCTTTGGCAGGCCACTATAGGAGAATCACAACACAGACCCTTAGGATTTTGGAGCAAAGCATTATCATCTGGTGCAGATAGCCACTCTCCTTGTGAGAAACAGCTTTTGGCCTGCTACTGGGCCTTAGTAGAGACCAAATGCTTAACCTTGGGCCAAGTTACCATGAGACCTGAATTGCCTATCATGAGCTGGGTGTTGTCTGGAAATGGGAGTGGAACTACTCGCTATTACCCCTAGTGATCCACTGTGAAAATGTTTGCTTCCTGTCCCTGCAACCCTGAACTCTGCTGGTCTTCAGGTTTTAGTTCCAAAAGGGGGAGTGCTTCCACCAGGCGAAACAACAACGATTCCATCAAACTGGAATCTAAGACTGCCACCTGGTCACTTTGGGCTACTCATGCCCCTGGATCAATAAGCCAAGAAGGGGGTTACATTATTGGCTGGGGTGATTGATCCTGACTATTGGGGGAAATAGGACTACGACTACACAATGGAGGTAAAGTAGAGCAGAAAAATTGCAAAGACCAACCAGCAAAATGGCAGAAAAAAGTCCTGCATTATGAGTTACTTTAAATGGAAATTGAACAATGTACTCTTAAACAACCAATGGGTCAAAGAAGAACTCATAAAGGAAATTAGGAAATACAATAAGATGAAAGAAAAGGAAAACATGACATACCAAAATTTCCGGGATTCAGCAAAGGCAATACTGAGAGGAAATTTTATAGCCCCAATGCTTACATTAAAACATAAAAATGTAAAACAAGAGAATTAACCTCAATGGAGGATCTGGAAAAGGAAGAGCAAAGTTAAATCCAAAATGAGCAGAGAGAACAGACTAACAAAGATTAGAGTACAGATAAATAAAATAGAGAAAAAAGCAAAGGAGAGACTGAGCAAAACCAATAGTTAGCTCTTTGAATAGGTCAATAAAATTGAGAAATTCTTAGCTAGATTGGCAAAGGAAAAAAGAGGATGTGAATAACTAAAACTAGAAATGGGAGGGGGACAATTACTATGACCCAACAGAAATAAAAAAGATTACAAGGATATAAGAAATGATAAGAGCAAAACAGAACTTATACCCTTATAAGAAATTACATAACCTAGATGAAATGGTCAAATTCTTAGAACACACAAATACCTATACTGACTCAAAAAGAAATAGAAGGGGTGGGCCACAGTGGCTCAGCAGGCAGAGTTTTCACCTGCCATGTTGGAGACCCGGGTTTGATTCCCAGTGCTTGCCCATGCCAAAAAACAAGCAAACAAATAGAAGTACCCAATAGACCAATAAAAATTAAAGTGATTGAAGCAGTAATCAAAAATTTCCCAACAGAGAAAAGTCTAGGACCTGTGGCTTCATTTGGCAAATTTTACCAAACATTCCAATTATTAATACCAATCCTACACAAACTCATCCAAAAATTAAAGGGGGAAGGAGCACTTCCTAACTCATTGTGATGTCAATATCATCCTAATACCAAAGCTAGATAAAGATACCAGAAAAAAAAAAGAAAATTACAAACCGATACCTGTTATGCATATAGCTGCAAATATCTCCAAATAAATACAAATGAACCAAATCCAATAGCACATTAAAATAATCACGTACCATTGTCAAGTGGAATTTATCCCAGGTATAAGGGTAGTTCAACATAAAATCAATATATGTAAAACATCACATTAATATGATCAAGGAAAAAATTACATGACCATCTCAACTGATTCATAAAAGGCATTTTACAAAATCCAGCACCCCTTCTTGCTAAAAACACCAAGAAAACCAGGAATAGAATTAAACTTTCTCAGCATGATAGAGGTCATATATGAAATCCCATTAACATCAGTGGTGAAAGATTGAGTGCTTTCCACCTAATATGAGGAACAAAACAAGGATTTCCACTGTCACCACTGTTTTCTTTGGATATTGTACTGGAAATTCTAGACAAAGCAATTGGGTAATAAAAAGAAATAAAAGTTTCTTTTTCTTTCCAAATCAGAAAGGAGGAAGTAAAACTTTCCCTATTTGCAGAAACATGACCCAATTAAAAAGAGAATCGTAGAAAAATACACAACAAAGCTACGGGAGCTAAAAAACAAATTCAGCAAAGTGGCAAGGTATAAGATCAATCTAAAGAAGAAATCAAGAAAAAATCCATTTACAATAGCAACTAATAGAAATGTATAGGAACAAATATATCCAAGTATGTAAAGAACTTGTACACCGAAAACTGCAGGAAGATGGTGGTGTAGGGAGGTGTGGAATTTAATTAGTCCTCTACAGCAGCTAGTAAATAGCCAGGAACTCTCTGGAACTACTGTTTGGGGGACATGTGTGACTGGACACACATCATATTCCAGTCTGAAATGGGAGGAAGGACTGAGATCACAGTACAGAACTATAAGTAAAGCCCCCAAACTGTGCAGGCTGGTGCCACTCCCCCACTGGCATGGCAGGCTGTGTTGGAGATACTTCTCCAAGGGAAAAAGCAGTACCTACTAGGAGCAAGGGAGGATAGCTCAACCAAGCTCCAATTGTGGTTTTAATTTACAAATTCACACTACTGAATATAGCATCTGAGCTCAGATGAACCCAGAGCAAGCAGGAAAGGAACCCTGAGGTCGCTCCTGGCAGAGAGCAGGTGGGGTTGATTGAAGGGGGGAAATAAAGGCTTTTGGAGTCAGCTGAACTCAGAATACTGGAAAAAGGCAGTACCCCAAGAAAAGGGGCACATAGAGCAGGTAACAACTCTGGTTCTTGAGTGGCATACCTTGGGGGGTGGAGACTGGCTCTGAAAAGGAAGTTTTTAAAAACTATTCTTAGTAACTCATTACAGAAAGCCTTAGGAATTTTCAATTCTCAGCACTGACCCATGTAGCACAGAGTAAGATAGGTCTGAGGACAAATAAACTAATCATGTGAGGCAGAAAATTTCTTAAAGAGCATATCTTTCCCAGAAAATGGAGGAGTGGGCCCAGCTCAGGTGGTAACTCTTATTAAGAGACTTCAGACCCCAGGGACTAGAAAACAGAAACAGCTTAACCAGCCCTATCTCAGTCACACCCCTGTCAGGGACAGGGCAGTTCAGAATTAAAGACACCACACCACTTTATGCTGGTGGGGAGCTCTGGGCTAGCAAGCACCAGCTGCTTGGAAGGCTAGGAAAAGCCGAGAATCTAGAGGCTTCACAACCTGCTGGATCTCATCCTCAGGGAAATTCAATATCATTATACCCTTTTCCTGAGACCTGGACCTTTCTGGTCTGAGAAAACCTGATTGGGGTTAGTCATATATGGGGAGACCCTCCTCAAAAAAAAGGTTCCATATGGGCAGAGCAAGAATCAGAAAAACAAGAGCTGAAAAAGTATTATCCATCAAACAGAAGTCATGCTAGACATTTAGAATAAGTTGAACTGAATGCCAAAGAACAGTTAGAACAAAGCCAACCAACAAGAAAACCCTATGCAAAAGAGTGAAAAAAAAAAAAAAAAACTCCAGAATAAACTAATCAAAGAAATTAGATGCCCAGATACCAGCAAAAATTATGAGTCATGCCAGGAAAAAAAAGATATGGCCCAGTCTGAGGAACAAGCTAACACATTAAATGAATGACAGGAGTTGAAACAACTAATTAAGGCTGTTCAAACAAACATACCAAATAAACTAAAAAATAAAGTCAATGAGTTGAGGGAAGATATGGCAAAAGAGATGAAGACCATAAAGAAGACATTGGTGGCCATAAAGAAGAACTTGAAAGCTTGAAAAATAAAGTGGTAGAACTTATGAGAATAAAGGCACAATAGAAAAGATGAAAAATAGCACAATAGAAAAGATGAAAAATACAGTGGAGACTTACAACAGCAGATTTAAAGAGGCAGAAGAAAGGATTAGTGACCTAGAGGACAGGACATCTGAAATCCTACACACAAAAAGAACAGATAGGGGAAAGAATGGAAAAATATGAGCAGGGTTTCATGGAATTGAATGTCAAAATGAAGCACGTGTTATGGGTGTCCCAAAAGGAGAAAAAAAAGGGAAAGGGGGCAGAAAAAATAATGGGGGAAATAATCCCTGAAAATTTCCCATCTCTTATGAAAGACATAAAATTACAGATCCAAGAAATACAGCATATCCCAAATGGAATAGATCTAAGACCGACTCCAAAAACACCATTCAGATTGTCAAATGTGAAAGACAAAAACGGAATTCTGAAAGCAGCAAGAAAAAAATGATCCATCACATAAAAGGGAAGGTCAATAAAACTATGGGTGGATTTCTCATCAGAAGCCATGTGTTCTAGTTTGCTAGCTGCCGGAATGCAACACACCAGAGACGGATTGGCTTTTAATAAAAGGGGATTTATTTTGTTGGTTCTTCAGAGGAAAGGCAGCTAACTTTCCACTGAGGTTCTTTCTTACGTGGAAGGCACAAGATGGTCTCTGCTGGTCTTCTCTCCAGGCCCCTGGGTTCCAACAACTTTCCCCGGGGTGACTTCTTTCTGCATCTCCAAAGGCCTGGGCTGAGCTGCAAGTGCTGAGATGAGGAATGCCAAGCTGCTTGGCTGTGCTACATTGCGTTCTCTCATTTAAGCACCAGCCAATTAAGTCAAAACGTCACTCATTGCAGCAGACACGCCTCCAGCCGACTGCAGATATAATTAGCAACAGATGAGATTCACCTACCATTGGCTCATGTCCACAGCAACAGAACTAGGTTCTTCACCTGGCCAAGTTGACAACTAATCTAACTACCACACCATGGAAATGAGAAGGCAATGGTATGATATATTTAAGATATTGAAAGAGAAAACTGCCAAACAAAAATTCTATATCTGGCAAAACTGTCTTTCAAAAGTGAGGGAGAGGGTGGTGCAATGGTGGCTCAGTGGCAGAATTCTCACCTGCCATGCCAGAGCCCGAATTCAATTCCTGGTGCTTGCCCATGTGAAAAAAAATAAAAGGAGAGAGAGGTGGTTCCGAGGTAGAACACTCACCTGCCATGCAGGAGACCCAAACTCAATTCCCGGAACATGCACCCCCCCCCCCCCAAAAAATGAGGGAGAGTTTAAAATATTTTCAGACAGATACTGAGAAAGTTTCTGAACAAGAGACATGCTCTACAAGAAATACTAAAGGGAGCACTGCTGGAGATAGGAAACAACAGGAGAGTGAGGTTTGGAGAAGAGAACAGAAATGAAGACCATCAGTAAGAGTACAGGATAAAGTCATGATGCATGCAGCAATATGGATGAACCTTGAGGATATTATCTAGAGCGAAATTAGCCAAAAACAAAAGAACAAGTACTGTATGATCTGACTATTATGAACTAAAATTAATGAGCAAATTTTTACACTTAAAGTTGAGAATTCAGTTTCTCAGGAGGTAGAACAAGGATAGAGATTGGGCATTTGTTGCCGAAGGTATACAAAATGTTCGATAGGATTGATTGAAAAGATCCAGAAATTGATAACACAAGACTATCTGATGGGAGCACAATAATATAAGTACACTGAACAAAGCTGAGTGTGAGTGTGGTTGAAAGGGGAAGGCAGAGAGCATGTATGACACTAGAAGGAAAGATAGAGGATAAAGACGGGGATTGTAAAACTTAGTGAAACATACAATGGACAAAGATGGTGATTAAATGTACAAAGAAGAATGTTTTTACATGAGTGAGAACAAACAAATGTCAACATTGCAAGGTGTTGAAAATGGGATGGTATGTGGAAAAAACACAATCAATGGAAACTAGGGTCTATAGTTAACAGTAACATTGTAATATGCTTTCATTAAATGTAACAAAGGCAAAATACCCAAGCTAAATGTCAATAAGGGGGGCATATTGGGTATGGGTATGGGATTCTTGGTGGTGGTGGTAGTGTTTCTCCTTTTTATTTTCTTTTATTATCATTTTTTCTGAAAGAAATGGAAATGTCCTCATGTAAATTGTGGTGGTGTAGGTATAACAGTGTGATTATACTGAAAACCACTGATTGTTTATTTACGATGGATTGTATGGTGTGTGAATAAAACTTTTAAAATAAACAGAAAGATACAAGTGCTGGAGAAAATCTGGAGAGAGAGATATACCTATTCACTATTGGCAAGGAAGTAGAATGGAACAGCCCTTCTGGATGGCAGTGTGATGGCTGCACAGGAGACTGGAACCCTGTTATTAGGTATATGCTTGGAAGAACTGAAAGCAGGGACATGAATGGTTATTTGCACACTAGTTTTTATGGTGGCAGTATTCACAGTTTGCAATGGATTGAGGTGGCCTAAGGGTACATTAACTGATGAATGGAAGGGTGAACTGTGCTGAATATATACAATGGAATATTGAGTGGCTACAAGAAGGAATGAAGTTGTGGGGCATGCAACGAGGTGAATGAATCTTGAGGACAGTATGTTGAATGAAATGAGACAGAAACTACAAGACAAACATTAAAATGCCTCACTAATAAGGACTAGCTACAATGTGCAAGCTCTGGTAATTAAATTCAAGAGTATAGGTTATCAGGGGAAGGCTTTTGTAAAAGTTCCCAGATTGTAAACTGTTATAGCATCTCAACTATTCCTGAGTTGTAATGATTATTTGTAAATTCTGAGATGCTGATCTCTTCGTATATAACTTGATCATGCCCTGGAACTTTGGATATCTGTATGACATCTGAGATTCAGAACTAGAGTTCTGTAGCAATGAAAATCAGTATAACCCCATACACCAACTGCTATAAAGCTGAAAACAAGATCAGACTTCAATTACAGATGAATAAAGCTAAGAGTAAGTTAGGACTAAGGTAAATCAGACTAAACAGTAAAGGATAATATTGACTGTGTTTTAAAACTTAACCTTCTGTGTGAGACCAAAGGAAGAGATGTTTATTTGGTGCAAAATTTATATTTTTGGTGCACACAATCTAACTTGTATGGTCTGTTTATTCAAACATCGAAATTACATGCAATCTTGAATAGGGAGTGAGATCTTATTCGTTTGTACAGGTTTGTGTGCTGTCCTGATACATCCCAGGGTAATTTGAGCAGAAAATAAAACAGTATTTGCCAAGTCCCCTTGAGAGACTTGGAAAAAAGTGTAAATATTAAACTTCACCAGTTGGGGAATTCCTGATAGTCTCACAAGCATTGGGGACTACTATTTAATAGCTTGCCTTTATGAATCTTACTCCTGCAAAGAAGAAGCTAAACCAACTTATAATTATGTCTGAGTCATCTCCAGAGAACATCCTTTGTGGCTCAGGTGTGGCCTCTCTCTCTATGCCAGCTCTGCAGATAAACTTATTGCCCTCCCCCCCTACATGGGACATGTCCTTCATGGGTGTAGCATGAGATATGACTCCTGGGGTGAGTCTGGACCTGGTGTTGGGGACTTAAGAAAGACTTCTTGACCAAAATGGAGAAGAGAAATGAAATAAAATAAAATTTCAGTGGCTGAGAGATTTCAAATAGAGTTGAAAGGTCATTCTGAGGTTATTCTTATGCATTACATAGATACCCCTTTTTAGTTTTTAGTGTATTAGAATAGCTAGAAGGAGATACCTGAAACTGTTGAACTGTGATTCAGTAGCCTTTATTATTGAAGATGATTGTATAACCATATAGCTTTTTGGTGTGATCATGTGATTGTGAAACACTTGTTACTTACACTCCCTTTATCCAGTGTATGGAGAGATGAGTAAGAAATTAAAGACAAAAATAAATAAATTATAGCAGAGGATAAGGGGTATGGGATGTTTTGGGTAGATTTATTTTTATTTTTTAATTTTTATTTGTATTGTTTTTGGAATAATGAGCATATTCAAAATTTATTGTGGGGTGATAAATGCACAACTGTATGATTATTCTGTGAACCACTGATTGTACAGTTTGAATGATTATATGGTATGTGAAAATATCTCAATAAAATTGCATAAAAAATTTAAAAAGAAAACTAAAGAACATTGTTTAAAGAAATCAAAGACCTAAATAAATAGACGGACCATCACATTTACAGATTGGAAGACAAAACTCTTTTAGGATGTCAAGTATACCCAAAGTGAATTACAGATCCAACACAATGCCAGCAAAAATTCCAAAACCTTTCTTGGCAGAAATGAAAAGCCAATAATCAAATTTATATGGAATATTAAGGGGCCCCAAATAGCCAAACTTTCTTAAAAAAGAAGAACATAATTTGAGGACTCACAGGTCTCAATTTAAAAACTTATTACAAAGCTACAGTAATCAAAACAGCATAGCACAAGGATAGATGTTTAGACCAATGAAATCAAAGTGAGAATTCAAAAATAAACCCATGTTATCTATAACCAGTTGATTTTTTACTTGGATACCAATCAGCAAATTAAGAAAGAATAGTCTCTTCAACAAATGGTAATGGGATAACTGGATATCCATATGGTAAAGAGTGAAGATGAACCCCTACCTCACACCATATACAAAACTTAACTTGGATCAAAACTGTAAATATAAGAACCAAGACTATCAAAATCCTAGAACTAATCATATGGAGGCATCTTCAGGACCTTGTGTTAGGCAATGGTTTCTTAGACACTATGCCAAGTTCATGATCAACAAAAAGTAGATTAATGTGGCTTCATCAAAATTGAAAACTTTTGGGCATCAAAGGACATCATCATGAAAGTAAAAGACAACTTACAGAGTGAGAGAAAATATTTGGAAAACACATTTCCAATAAGGGCTCAATATCCAGAATAAATAAAAAATCCTACAGCTCAACAACAAAAAAAGAACCCAATTTAAAATAGCCAAAAGACTTGAATATTCTTCAAAATATATATATATTTAAAAATTGTATGAAAATATGTTCAACATCACTAGTCATAGAGGAAATGCAAATCCATACGACCATGAGATAGCATCTCACACCCAATAAAGTGGCTGCTATTTAAAAACAGAACAAACAACAACAGAAAAAAAAAATAGCAAGTGTTGTAGATGATATGGAGAAATATGAACATTTGTTCATTTTTGGTGGGACTGTAAAGACTTGCAGTTTTCCAATTCCTCAGACAGATAAGGAAAGAATTATTATATGACTCAACAACCCACTTCTAGGTATATACACCAAAGAATTGAAAACAGGGATTCAAGCAGATGCTTTTACTTTAGTGTCCATAGCAGCATTATTTTCAATAGCTAAAAGTTGGGAACAACTCAAGTTTTTCAACAGATGAATGGATATACAAATGTGATATATCTGTAGAATGGAATATTATTCAGCCGTAAAAAGGGGAAAGTTCTGATACAGCTACAAGATGGATGAAACTTAAAAACATTATTGGAAGTGAAGCCAGACACAAAAAGACATATAATGTATTCCATTTATATAAGCAAATCCATAGAAACAAAAAATAGAGTATAAATTACCAAATAGGGGCAGAAGGCAATGGCAATTTGCTTCTTAATGGGTTGAGTATGTTTGGTGCAATGGAAATATGGGAAATAGTAGTGATGGCTGCACAGTGTTGTGAATGTAATTAATGTCACTGAATTGTCCGATTAAAAAATGGTTTAAAAAGGCCAAAAAATTTTTGTAAGAGAAGAGACAGAAGTTTTTAAAAAAAAAAAAATGGTAGGAAAAACACCCCCAATACCATTTTGTGTCTCCATTTTCCTCTACCATCTTATGTTTAGGAAAATTTTTCCAAAAAACTCCTTAGTTTACGCTGGCTTTTATGCAGTGATCAAAACCCATGTGCTTAAAAATACAAATAAAAAATTTAGATGCAGAGAGGGAAGACTTTCCATGATTTTTTATATCATCATGCATTTGAATGAAACTGTGAAAGCTCCAAGTGTTGGAGGACAGCTAAATATAGTGCCTTCCCCTTGCAAAATAAGTGCTGAGTTTAGATGTCTTCTCTTTCAGGTACTGTAGATTTTGCTTCTGCAAATAGACATCTGGGTCCATTGAAACTTATTTCTATCTCTACTTCTCTAGATGAAATAACAACTTGAACCAAAATTAATGTCTTCTTTCCTTTTGGAATACAAACACTTTCAGGTCTCAAAATGAACGGTGGAGAAGGATATTGTATATTTTCTTTTCCCAAAAGAATTTATGAATTTAAATACTCATTTGACTGGAATGAACTAATTTAATTTTAAAGTTCCTTCTAAACATAATATTTTGAGGATTCCTATCCTTCTTTTACCTTGTTTTGATTTTGTTTAAGATAACAAGAATCTAAAGCAAACTTTAGTTCACTCTGATGAGTTTGGACCACCAGGTTCTCATGGTAAACAAAATCCCAGTGTTGTAATAATAGCTACAATTTATTGAGTACATGCAAAATACCAGACATCACACAACGCACTAAACATTATCTTCAGTCCTCTGGTTCCTTACACAAGTAGTATTTTATGTAGAGGAAAAGTGACCACTTCACTGTCCTACCTCTTTGTAGTGTAGCTGTCTCTTCAGACATGTTTCTAGACTTATGCAGCATGGTTCTTCCTGTAAAAACTCATGAAACCTATTTAGTATTTGAATCTTATTAATGAGAGTCTCAAAAGGGCAAACTTCTGAGAAAATATTAGAATCTGATTAGGCATTGCTTTATCTTTCTAATAAAGTATTAAACTAAACTTCCTCTAATCAGTTAAAATACTTTCTTAGAAAAATAAAACAATGCCTACACAGATTCTACGGAAGTTTAGGTCTTTACCTGGCAAAATAATTAACTGTTGGTAGGAAAGGACTCATCCGAAGCTTTAATTTTTGGCTAGCAATTTAAGAAGAATAGCTAATACGAAATAGTATAAAGCCATATGTATATATATCATGTTCAAATTTAAGAGACTCAGATGTATCTACTCAAATGCTTATGGTGCTTCTACTCGTACAACTAATGAGTTTAATAGTCACTATGATAATATAATTGATAGTTTAATATAACTAGTAATCTCTAGGAATTCAGTAGTCACTAATAATATTCACTTACTGGTTGCTGTTTAATAGATTTGGTTTTAGAATTTCTCATTATCCTATTTGAGAATTTGGCAGTGACAGTAAAATGTACAAAGAAAAAAAATACCCTTGCCTCTGTTAAAAAAAAAAGTATAAAGAATAGAATTTTGTAGAAGCAGAGAAAAAAGATAATTGTTTTGTGTTCTTCTAATGTTCTTTCATTTACTTCTCTCTCTGTTGCTGCCCTCTTCTGTTTCTCTGAAAGGAATTAACAATTTGGTAGTTTCAAAGAAACAGCCCTTGTTGGACTTTGCTCCTGAAACAGCTGTGATTGGGGAAGGAGAAGACTATTTCCATTCCCTCTTTGGTGACTCAAAGAAACTTGCAAGCACCAGCCATGTTGAGAAAAGTTGGAAGCACTTTTCTATGATTCTTGAAGAAGAGGACAGATTTAGATCCAGGTATATATTCTATTTGAACTATTTAATATCTTCTGTTGGAGTAGGACTCATAAATCAGTAAGAAATAAAGTACTAATCGGCTGTTAGGTCCATGATTTCATCTAAAACCCTAATCAGTTCCCTTTCTTCTGCCTAACTTGAGTTTAATTTGTTTTTCTTTTTCTAGTTTTTTAAGGTGGAAACTTATATCACTTATTTAATACCTTTTTTCTCTTCTGAAATAGGCATTCAGTGCTATGAATTTTCCCCTTTTATGGCTTTAGTGGCACCCATGAATTTTGATATGTTGTATTTTCATTCAGTTCAAAATACTTTCTAATTTACATTTTTAATTTTTTCTTTGGTCCTTGGGTAATTGAGAGATAGTCTATTTAATACCCAAACATTTGGGGATTTTCCAGATTATCTGTTTTGTTTGATTTCTAATTTAATTTCATTATGATCAGAGAAAATATTTTGCACGTCTTGAATCCTTTTACATTTATTGAGATTTATTTTCTGGCTGGGATATTGTCTATCTTGGTAACCGTTTTGGGTGCCCTTGAACAGTGTGTGTTTACTGCTGCTGTTGAGTGGAATGTTCCCTGTCAAGCAGGTCAAGTTGGTTGACAGTGTTGAGTGTCTAATACTAACCAACTACAGTGTTTTTGCTGATTTTCTATCTACTTGTGCTGTCAATTATTGAGACAGGTGTATTAAAATCCCTGACTATAGATGTGGATTTGTCAACTTCTTGCAATTCTATCAGTTTTTGCTTCAATTATTTTGAGGTTCTGTAATTAGGTGCACAAACATTTAAAAGTTAGGATTTTCACAATTGATTTTTGAATAAATTGTGACAATGAACGTACAGCTATATGATGATACTGTGAACCACTGATTGTACAATTTGGATGATTATATGGTATGTGAATATATATTAATAAAATTGCATTTAAATAGTTAAAAAAGCTTTAAGATTTTGTCATTTTGATGAGTTGATCCCTTTATTATTATTATTATTATATATATATATTTTTAACATGGGCAGGCACTGGGAATCAAACCCAGGTCCTCGGGCATGGCAGGCAAGCACTTTTACCTGCTGAGCCACTGTGGCCCGCCCGATCCCTTTATTGTTATGAAAAGACTTTATCTCTGGAATTATTCTTTGCTCTCAAATCTATTTTATCTGATATTAATATAGCCACTCTAGCTTTTTTTTTTACTAGTGTTAGTGTCGTATATCTTTTTACATCTAACTTGACATCGTTGATCAATGCCCAATGTCTTGAAAACAATTGTTTCATAAGTCTTTTCCAGTTTTTTAATAGTATCAGATGGGAGGATGAATCTAGTTCTTGTTATTCCATCTTGGCTGGAAGCAGAAGCCAATTTTCAATTGTGTGGTTTTCAATCAAATCTATTTATTTCTTTCCTACTACCACCCATCATCTCAAAGGATCTGATTAATATTGCCAGCAGGGAAATAAAAGAGTTGGGAAGGAAACAGGAAACAAAGTGAAGATATGATTAGAATGTTCATTAGTTATGCACAATTTCATTGCTTACTCCAAGACTTTGTGTATCTGCCTCAGGAATGATCAAACTATATTTAGCAGGTCACCTTTCTATCATCCTCCACTGCTACCCCGGGCAATTTTGCATTTTATGGGTTCAGAGTTCAGATGATAGAAAGCTCTGGACTGAGCTGGGCCTCACCTTAGCAACAACTACATGAAAATCGCAGGTCGAGGTTTTGTATCTAATTATATTTCCAAAGGACCCTAATTTGGACCAAGCCCTACTTTTTCTTCCCTTAGATGATTTAGAACCTGGTAATAGTGATGTACAAATTTACCTCTCCATTACATTAAAGATAAATCACCAAAAGCTCCAGGTGTTACGGCGCTTCTCTTGTAGTACCCATTGACAAAATCAAGTTCTCTGTATTTTAAACCCTGAGGCAGTCTTAAATGCTCCAACCTATCCTCCCCCACCCCAGGACCAAACCACAACCCACAACCTCAATGACAATTTTCACAGAGGATATTAGGTAGATAATTAAAAAAAAAAAAAAACTGAAACTTTAAAGATAATTTCAGAAAACTTCAGAAAGGCAGATAAATATTATGGAGCTGTAAAGGAGAACTTGGCAACTAGGTAAATCAGTGTTTAAATTATGAAAAGTGACTGTTTTTTAAAGTAACAAAGCCACATGTCAATTCTTTTTTTTACAAGTCAAGCATATGCCAAACTATTGACAGAGTGATTGGGACAGCACTCTCCATTCTCAGTCAATCACAGATTATAAGCAGAGATCTCAAGTCACTTTCCTACTAAAGATAAATGGGGAGGCTTATAGTTAAGAGAAAAAAGATAAATACTTTAGGCTGTATGCTAACATTTAAGTAGCCCTACCTTTAAATTTCCATGTATTATGCCAAGTATTATCCTATTACTATAGGCCTAATATCAAATGGAAAGCAAGTAAAGTGACCATCCCAGATATGGACAATATTTTTTTCTTTAAAACAAGCTAATTTATTCTTCTTTTGTGCATAAAATAAATTTTAAAATTAAAGAGTAAACAATTCTTTAGAATTATAAAAAATTTCCAAAAAGCAACTGTATGTATCCAATTACATGTGTGATAACAAGAGCTAGCTAAGCTGTTGAGGGTCTGATTTATTTAAAAACAAAACGCAAAATAGTGCTCTTATCCCTAAGCAGAAAAAAAAATTTGAAAACAGAAAGATATTCTGTCAAAAAATAAACACCTCATGGAAGATTCAGTAACATTAAGAATGGGGATGACAGAGGAATTCCAGAGAATGTCAATAAGAAGAGTAAACTATTACATTCACAATTTAGTTAGACCCATAATAATAACTTAAGGGAAAAGCACTTGGCATATAAATTGTTCAGAAGTGAAGCTCTACAAAAGAGGCAATACATAAGGGCAGTGGTGTAAGAGGTGAGATCACATTTTGAAGGCAATTTGGTTTCATGAATGTCTATATCTTGTATTCTTACAATTATAATTTTAGGAAAGAAATCCCAGAGTGATGTTCCTGACATTTGGAGCTACTTTTCTCCTCAAAGCAATTGTCAATTTGAGAGCAGCAGCTAGTGGCTGAAGAGTTAGTCAGAGATCTTGGGACTGGGTAAATAAAAATTGGAGTTCAGGGCCTGCCTAGAAGGAGGGTCACTGATAAATACCCCAGGTTTGCACTTGGACTTCAAAGGGCCACAGTCAAGGGTAGGGCTATACTCAAAATAGTCAGGCTAATTGTGCTGAAGCCTATGTCAAATCATCTCACACCATGATTAGATTAAAGTATCCACACTCTCCTCATCTTATCTGCCCACCAGAAGCAAAAGTAAATCTACTCTATAAGAAAATGTTATAATTAGCCTTAAATTATCTCTGCAATTTTTTAATTCTACATTACTGGACAGTAAGTCAAAAGTAGCAAGTCAACAAAAACTAAAAGTTGACCAAAAACCAAGACTAAAAATGGAATAAAGAGACATGCCCCAGAAGATCCAGGCACTTTGGCTATCTAACAGTTATTCAAAAATAACAATGGCTAAAATATTCGGGGGATTAAGTAACAAGATAAAAATTTCAGCATAGAATTGGAAACCAAATGTAAAATAATCCAAAGTAAATGTTAGAAATAAAAAAATCTGATAATAAATATTACTATCTTGAAGTTGGTGGTTTTAACAGCATAGTTGATACAACAGAGGAGAGAATTATCAAGTAGTAACAATGTCAGAAGAAAATATCCAGACTGAATCAGAGAGAGCAAGGAAGTTGGAAAATATAGAAATAAATGTCAGAGACAAATAGGGCAAGATTTTTAAAAATGTAATCCCTTGTAATTGAATTCCTTCAAGGAAAAGAGAAAAATGTTGAGGCAAAACAGTATTTGTAGAAATATAGCTGAGATTTTCCCCAAACTAATGAAAGACATCAAGCCACAGATTTAAGAAACACTACCAGTTATCAACTACACAAGTAGACAATAGACAAAAATAAAATCAAAACAAAAACAAACCTAGGTACAGTGTAGAAAATTGAAAAATAAAACAGAAGTCATAAATAAAATCTTAAAATCAGCCACAGAAAAAGAACATTTACTTTCAAAGGAATAACAAGATTAAGAATTTATCTATCAGAAAAATAGAAAATAAAAGACCCTGGAATAATATCTCCAACAAGGGCATTGGGACTGAAACTGAAACTTACAAGCTTCATTTCTGACAAACTGATTCTAAAATTCATAATAAATATAAGTTCATTATTGCTGGAGTAACAAATTAGTACAAATTTATTGACTCAAAACAACACAAATAATACACATTTTTTACGTCACAATTCTGTGGGTCAAAGGGTGTATCAGAGTCACACAAGGCTGATATCAAGTTAGCTAGCCAGGTTCCTATCTGGAGGCTCTGGGGGAAAATAGGCTCTCAAGCTCTTTTAGGGTTATTGGTCAAAATCTGTTTCTTGTGGGTGGAATTCAGAGGTCCCTATTTCCTTGCAGACTGTAAGTTTGGGGCCACCCTTAGCTCTGAGAGGCCTGTCTACAGTCCTTGCACATGGGCCCCTACATCTCAGAGTCAGCAACAGTGCACTGAATCCTTGTCATGCTTGGATTCTCTCTGACTTCCTTGCAGAAACATCTGGTTTTTGCTGGAGAATATTCTCTGCTTTTAAAGACTCATGTCATTAGATTGGGTTCACCTGGATAATTCATCGGAATAAACTGTAATTATGTCTTTAAGGCCCCTTTTCCATGTAACAATGTATTTGAGGAGTCCGGCTCCTGGCTAAGATCTTATATATGAGAGTGTGGTGGGGTAGGGGAGTTTTGTCTGTTAATAAATCATGTAAGCCATTTCACACACATACACACACACCCAAACTTATGTGTGATCATTCAGGCCTGACCATAATCAATTAAAAAGTCTTTACTGGCAGGTCTTGTGGGGACAGCTGCTCTCCTGATACCAGATTTCATGCACAGATAATGGTATTGCAGTCTCTGAAGGAAGTTATAGTCAAGGACTCAGCACCTCATGGCCAGGCCAGGCCATGCTTCTACACACATCTGCCTTCCGAGCCCAGAAACCAGGGTGGGGGAAGGGGTAAAAGGCTGGAGGAACTTTGAAGACAAGACACTTTTCTTTTTCACTCCTAGCCTTTCCTCTCTTCCTCCTCCTGCCCCATGGATTTATAAAATAGTAGGATACTTTTGTTAGGGGCTCCCTCAACAATGAGATGATTCTCTTGTGTATGCTGAATTCATCTGACCCTCATTTGTTGTCATGATGGAAGACAGAGCACTGATGGAGCTGCCACTTTCTCCAGTTTAGCCTCTTAGACTTTTGTAGTACTTGATTAAAAATTTGACTGTTACTTTCATTTTGACTTGTCTTAATCAACTAACCTCTCACCTGGCATCTCAACTCTCTCAGGCCAGCTCAGCGTTTGACAATAGCCACAGGTTCTAGGGATCAGACCATTGATGTCTTTGGGAAACCATCCTGCTTACCACAATGAGTGAAAGTCCAAAAACAGTTATCACAATGCTGAAAAAGAAAAGGAGGAGAGATTTATCCAACCAAAACCAAAACTAAATATAGGTAACAGAAACTAAAACCATTTTGAAAAGGATGGCTGGATCAATAGAAAAGAATTGGAAGCTTAACAATATTTAGAAACTTGTTATATGACAGAAGTGGCATTAAAAATTAGCAGGGAGGGCGGTGTGAAGGTGGCTCAGTGGCAGAGTTCTCACCTGCCATGCCGGAGACCTGGGTTCGATTCCTCGCGCCTGCCCATAGGGGAAAAAGATATTAGCAGGGAAACGAACTGTTTAATAAATATAGCTAGGAAAATTAGCTACAACACATATTCTATATATTTAAATTAAAATGTGAAAAAAATCCTTAAAATATTTAGAAGAAAATACTAGTAACAAGGCAAAGAGTATGGGTAAATATTTTATGTAGGACATAAAAAAGCAGAAACTGTAAAGAAAAAAGTTGATAAAATTCGCCATGTAAAAATTTTAAAAGTTAGTTCCAACTTCTGTTATGAAAGGCATGTCTAAATGCTTAACTGGCTTCTTCAGCTATTGTGGAGCATTTCATCTCTAAATGGTTTTATAATAGTAGGAAATTTTTTTTAAAAGAAAATATTTTTATTGAGAAATTTTCACACATATACAGTCCATAAATAGTATACAATCAGTGGATCACAATATCATCACATAGTTTTATATTCATTACCATGATTATTTTTTTACAACATGTGCATCACTCCAGAGAAAGAAAGAGAAAAAACTCGTACATCCCATGCCCCTTGGCCCTCCTTATCATTGACTATCAGTATTGCAATCTACTCAATTTTTTTTTACCGCTTATCCCCACCTATTATTTATTTATTTTTTATCCTTATTTTTCACTCATCTGTCCATAACCTGGATTAAAGAAGCATCAGACACAAGGTTTTCACAATCACATGGTCACATTGTAAAAGCTATATAGTTACATAATCATCTTCAAGAATCAAAGCTACTGGAATACAGTTTGACCCTTTCAAATACTTTCCTCCAGCCACTCCAATGCACCATTAACTAAAAAGGGACATCTATATAATGCATAAGAATAACCTCCAGGATAACCTCTTGACTCTGAAATCTCTCAGCCACTGATACTTTATTTTGTCTCATTTCTCTCTTCTCCGTTTTGGTCAAGAAGGCTTTCTCAATCCCATGTTGTCAGATCCCTGCTCATCCCGGGAGTTCCATCCCATATTGCCAGGGAGATTTACACCCCTAGGAGTCATGTGTCATCTAGTGGGGAAGGTAGTGAGTTCACTTGCCAAGTTGGCATAAAGAGAAAGACCACATCCAAACAACAAAAGAGGTTCTCTGGGGATGACTCTCTGGCATAATTATAAGTAGGCTTAGCCTCCCTTTGCAAGAATAGGTTTCACAGGGGCGAACCCCAAGACTGAGGGCACAGCCTATTGAATTGGTTATCCCCAGTGCTTGTGAGAATGTCAGGAATTCCCCAGATGGGGAAATTTAATATTTCCTCCTATCTCTTCAGTCCCCCAAGGGGACTTTGCAAATGCATTTTTATTCTAACAGTAGGAAATTTAAATTATAAATGATAATAATCACACCTTCCTATGCCATTAGATCTTGACAACTAAATCACATTTTATGTTTTCCTTAATTATTTTATTTTAAATAATTTTATTGCACAGACAAACAACCAGAACTCAGAGAGCAAGCCATTTGTGTTAGGTTACAAACTACACTATTCTATATAGAGCTTGTTCAATAGAATATACAGCTTTAGGAACAACTTCCAAAGCCTCTTTATTACTTAGTTCTTAAAAAGAGCTAATAAGTAAGGATATACTTATCTGAAGGCACCTTATAATCTTGGTGTTTTATTTTCTAGTGCTCTTGGAGATATTAAAATAGCTGAAGTGAACATCAAGGGTTTATTTGTGAAGCTTGTTAACTCTTCCACTGACAAAGAACTGGATATTGGAGATCATATTCTCCAGCAGAAAATTAATGGGGAGACAATTTCCTTTTACCGATTTGTTCCAAATGTAATAATGCAGGCCAATTCTTCTGTAACAGTGAGTATATGCTATAAATATTATGAGCTTGGCTTGTATGGAAAAAATTCATATTCCTTGTCAGACTGTGGTTCAGTACCAGTGATCTCATCATCATTAGAACTATACTTAAAATGTACTTTAGTTGGTGGTAGTTAATCATGCCACTTTGTCCATCTCTGGATATAAATGAATACCTATAATTAAATTCCCCCAGCTTTCTTCAATTGGCTACAAAGTATTTTTTGTCTGTATGACTTAACTAGTAAACTGAAGTATCCTATGTTCCCAGAACTAAGCAAACATAATCCTTAAAACAAAAGCAAAGATATCATTTGTTTAGAGAACAAACAGGCACTTAGTCAATACTAGAGAGTTTGCCCCCTTTTTCTGTTGTTTTCCTTTAAATCACGCACAGGAGCCATTTGGGGTTACACAGTTTAGTATTACATAATCTTACATTTTAAAACCTCATCTGCTTAGATTATATAGCACTAGTCCTATAACATTTTAAAAACTATTTCAAACTCCAGTGACACTTGGCATTAACAGACTATTTCCTTACAGGTGTGGGCAGCAGCGTCTGAAGCAAAACATCAACCCCCATCAAATTTTCTTTGGAAGGAACAAAACAATTTTAGAGCAAGTCCGAATTGTACAACTATCCTATGCAAACCTAATGGTGAAGTCAGTGTCTGTTTTTGAATAATTTCTTGGGTTTTTTTTTCTTTTTTGAAATCAGAAAAGTTGTAAGTTTACATAAAAATCATGCAGAAAATACAGAGGTCCCATATACTCCCCTTACATGCAGTTTTCCCTGTTATTAACATTTTGCATTGACATGGTACCCTGACTACAATTGATAAAACATTATTATAAGTATATGATTAAACATAATCCATAGTTTACATTAGGATTCACTGTTTGTGTTGTACAACATTATGGGGTTTTAAAAATTGTTCTAGTAATATATATATAACCTAAAAATTCCCCTTTTAACCACATTCAAATATATAATTTGGTGGTATGAATTACATTCACAATGTTGTGATACCGTCCCCACTACCCATTACCAAAACTTTTCCATCATCTCAAACAGAAACCCTGTACAAATTACACATTAGCTCCCGATTCCTACCCCAACCCTGGCACCCAGTAACCTGTATTATAGTTTTTGAATTTACTTCTAATTATTATGTATCAGTGGGATCATAAAATATTTGTCATTTTGTGTGTGGCTTATTCACTCAATACGATGGCTTTAAAGTTCATCCATGTTGTCTATGGATCAGAAATTCCTTCCTTCTTATGGCTGAATAATATTCTATTGTTCATTAATCGATTGATGGACACGTGCTTCCATCTTTGGTAACTGTGAATAATGCAACTATGATCATCAGTGTGCAAACCTCTGTTCAAGCTTCTGCTTTCAATTCTTCTGAGTATATACCTAGAAGTGGAATTGCCAGATCATATGGTAGTTCTATACTTAGCTTTCTTAGAAATCAGCAAACTGTTTTCCACAGCAGCAGCAGCATTTACATTTCCACTAGCACTGAAGAGTGGTCCTAATTCTCCATCTTCTCCAACACTTATTTTCTCTTCCTTTAATAGTAGCCATTCTAGTGGGTATGAAATGGTATCTTGTTCTGCTCTTGTTTTGCATCTCCCTAATGATTAATGTTGTTGAGCAACTTTTCATATACTTATTAGCTATTTGTGTATCTTCACTGGAGAAATGTCTATTCAGGTCATTTGCCTGTTTTTGAATTGGGTTGTTTGTATTTTTGTGGCTGAGCTATAGGATTTCTTTATATATTCCAGATATTAAGCCCTTATCCAATATTCAGTTTCCAAGTATTTTCCTCTATTCTTAGGTTGTTCTTTTACTTCCATGATGAATTCCTTTGATGCACAAAAAACTATATTTTTATCTATATTGTCTTTTCTTGGTTCCATTGTTTACTGGGTATAAATTCTAGGAAACCAATGACTAACATAAGGTTGTAAAGTTATTTCCTTATGATTTCTTCAAGTTTTATAGTTTTGGTTCTTATATTTAGGTCTTTAATCCATCTTGAGTTAATTTTATATGGTGTGAAGTAGGGAAGTTTTGCATATGGGTATCTGGTTTTGATAACACAATTTGTTGAAGAGACTATTATTTCCCTATTGAGTGAATATGGCACCCTTGTCAAATAAAGTGGACAATAGATGTGAGAGTTTATTTCTGAACTCTCAATTTGATTCCATTGGTCTATAAATCTGCCCTTGCACTAGAACCATGGTGTTTTGATTACTTTTGCTTGTATCAGTTTTAAGATTGAGAAGTGTAAGTCTTCCAACTTTATTCTTTTTCAAAAGTGTTTGACTAGTTGGGGGCCCTTCCCCTTCCATATAAATGTGGCAATTGACTTTTGATTCCTGCAAAGAAGGCTGTTAGAATTTTGATTTGTGTTGAATCCGTAAATTACTTTGGGTAGAATTGATGTCTTAACAATATTTAGCCTTCCAATTCGTAAATATGGAGTGTCTTTCTATTTATTTAGGTCTTCTGTGATTTTTTTTAAAAACAATGTTCTGTAGTTTTCTGTATACAAGTCCTTAACATTTTTGGTTAGCTTTATTCCTAGATATTTAATTCTTTTTAGGTGCTATTGTAAGAGGAATTTTTAAATTTCCTCTTCAGATTATCCAGTGCTAATGTATAGAAACACTACTGATTTTTATGTGTTGATGTGGTACTCTACTTTGCTTGATTCATTTATTAGATGTAGTAGATTTGTTGTGGATTTTTCAGAATTTTCTATATATTGGGTCATATCATCTGAAAACAGGGAAAAAAATTTCCTTCTTCCTTTCCAATTTGGATGACTTTTATTTCTTTTTCTTGCCTAATTGCTCTGGCTAGAACTTCCAGTCCAAAGCTGAATAACAGTAGTGACAGTGGGCATCCTTATCTTTTTCCTGATCTTAGAGAGTAAAACTTTCCATCTTTTACCTTTGAGTATGATGTTAACTGTGGGTTTTCATATATGTCCTATATCATGATCAGGAAGTTTCCTTCTTTTCTTAGTTTTTGTTTTTAGCAAAAAAGGGTGCTGAATTTTGTCAAATGCCTTTTCTGAGTCATCTGAGGTAATCTTGTGGTTTTTGAGTAGAGTTGATGTTACCTTTTCCTGGAATGTTTGGCAAAATTCACCATTGAGGCTATCTTGTACTGGACTTTTCTCTGTTGTGAACTTTTTGATAACTGATTCAAACTCTTACTCCTTATTGATCTTCTATTCTTCTTATGTCAGTATAGGTAGTCTAATTTATTGGTATACAGTTCACACTATCGTCTCAAAGTCCTTTTTATTTTGGCATGGTCGGTAGGAATGTTGCCTTTTCATTTTAGTGATTTGCATCCTCTCTCTTTTTCTCTTTGTCAGCCTAGATAGAGGTTTCTCAATTTCATTGATATTTTCAAAAAGCCAGCTTTTGGTTTTGTTGACTCTCTATTGTTTTCTTATACTCTATTTTTTCTCCACTTTAATCATTTTACTTCCTTCCCTTTGGTTACTTTAGGTTAGTTTGCTCTTATTTTTCTAGATCCTCCATTGTGAGGTTAGGTCTCTGATTTGAGATCTTTCCTCTTTTTTTAATGTAAGCATTTAGAACTATAAGCTTCTCTCCAGCACTGCCATTGCTGCAACCCAGAAGTTTTGGTAAGTTGTGTATTTATTTTCATTTGCCTTAAGATATTTCCTAATGTCCTTTGTGATTTCCTCTTTAACTCATTGGTTCTTTAAAAGTATGATGTTTAATTTCCTCACATTTGTTAATTTTTTTATTTCTCCCTTTGTTATTGATTTCTAGTTTCATTCCATTGCAGTCAAAGAAAACACATTGTATGATTTCAGCATTTTAAAAATGTATTGAGACTGTTTTGTTACTTAACATATGATCTATCCTGGAGCATGACCCATGCGCACTAGAGAAGAATGTATATTCTGCTACTGTCGAGTGAAATGTTCTATGTGTGTCAGCTAAAGCTCTACTTGGTTCAGAGCATCATTCAGATCTTCTACTTCCTTATTGATCTTCTGTTGAGAAGTTCTATTACTTATTGGAAGGATTGTATTAACATCTCCTACTTCGATGTAGAACTGTCCATTTCTTCCTTCAAATCTGCCAATTTTTGCCTCATATATTTTGAGGCTTTGCCATTTGGTGCATATATAATTACAATTGTTATGTCTTCTTATTGAATTGACCACTTCATGAATCTATATTGCCCCTCTGACAGCTTTTTTCTTTTTATTGAGTTATATATTCACATGCCATAAAATCATCCACAGTGTACAATCAGTAGTTCATGGTATTATTATATAGCTGAGCATTCATCATCACAATATATTTTTTAACACTTTCATTACTCCAAAAAATTTTTTTAAATAAAAATTTAAAAAAACATCCGAAATATCCCTTATCCCACCTCCCCCCTATTTTTATTTTATTTTTATTTTTGTCTTTTTTTCCTACTCATCTGTCCATACACTGGATAAAGGGAGCATCAGTCACAAGGTTTTCACATCACGGACATACCTTAAAAGCTTGGAGTTATTCAGTCATCTTCAAGAATCAAGGCTATTGGATTACAGTTCAACAATTTCTGGTATTTTCTACTAGATATTCCAATACACCAAACTCTGAAAAGGGATATCTACATAATGCATAAGAATAACCTCCAGAATGACCTCTCAACTCTATTTGAAATCTCTCAGTCACTGAATCTTTATTTTGTTAAACTTCTCTTCCCTCTTTTGGTCAAGAAGGGCTGTCTCACTCCCACATTGCCAGGGCTAGACTCATTCCTGGTGTCATCCCCCATGTAGGGAGGAGGGCAGTGGTACACCTGAGGAGTTGGCTTAGAGAGAAAGATCACATCTGAACAACAAAAGAGGTTCGTGGCAGAGGGAGAGTGACTGGCATAATTATAAGTAACCTTAGCTTATCCTTTGCAGGAATGAGTTTCATAAGGGCAAGCCCCACAATCAAGGGCCTGGTCCACCAAGTTGGCAGTCCCCAATGCTTATGAGAATATTAGGTCTTCCCCAGGTGGGGAAGTTTAATATTTCCACCCTTTTACCCAGTCTCTCAAGGGAATTTTGCAAATACTTTTTAGTCTTCTGCCCAGATTACTCTGGGATGTACATACCAAACTGTACAAACCAACAAGTTCCCACTCCCTAATCAAGGTTTGATATAATTATAGTGTTCAAATAAGATGACTAAACAAGTTAAATTACATACAAAAAATATAAATTTTGTTTAATATAAACAACTTTTCCTTTGATCTCACACAGAAGTTGAAGTTTAAAATACAGTCGATATCATCCTTTACCCTTTAGTCTGATTTACCTTAGTCCTATCCAGAACAGTTTTATTCATATCTCTAATTGAATTCTGATCACTTTTCTAGCATTTTTAACAGTTGCTGTATGGGGTAATGCTGACTGTCATACCTTCAGAACCCGAGCTCTAAGTCTTAATGTCATACAAATATCTAAAGTTCCAGGAAATGACCAGGTTAAACACAAAGAGCTCAGCATCTCAAAATTTAGAAATAAAAGCTACAACTCTGGAATAGATGTGACTGTTGTAAGAGCTTACAATCTAGAAACCTTTACAATAGACCTTCACCGGATAACCTATGCTCTTGAATTCAATTCTCAGATTTTCCACCTTATAGTTAGTCTGCATTAGTGAGGCATTATCATATTTGCCTTTTTGTTTCTGGCTTATTTCACTCAACTTATTGTCCTCAAGTTTCATTCACCTCGTGGCATACCTCACAACTTCATTCCTTCTTGCAGCCACTCAATATTTCATAGTATATATACACCATAGTTAAGCCTTCCATTCCTCACTTGATGTGAGGAATGGAGGCCACCACCATCTATTGAAAATCGTGAACACTGCCATCATAAACACCAGTGTGCAAATGTCCAATCTTGTCCCCGCTCTCAGTTCCTCCAAGTATACACCTGACTATGGGGTTGCAGGATCATATGGAAACCCCAACCCTAGCCTCCTGTGGAGCCACCACACTGTCCTCCAGAGAGGCTGCACCACTCTACTTCCCTATGAACAGTGACTAGGTACATCCCTCTCTTCACATTTTCTCCAGCACTTGTATCTCTTTGTTCATTTTTAAATAGTTTTATTCATACGTCATACAATCCAACATAAGTAAAAAAAATCAATGGATTCTAGTACAAACCCATAGCCATGCCTTCACCACCACAATGTATATGATAACATTTCCATTTCTTCCACAAAGAATCCCACACCCCTCTCCCTTATCACCCTCTTATTGACATTTAGCTTTGGCATATTGCCTTTGTTAAATTCAGTGGAATCATATTGAAATGTTATTGCTAACTATAGACCCTATTTTGTAGTGTTTGTTTTCCCCCATATACCATCCCATTTTCAACATGTTACAATGTTGACATTCATTTGTTCTCCTTCATGTGAAAACATTCTTATATGTGCACATTTACTTGTTCACTCTAGGCATGCTAAGTTAAACCATCTGAGTCCTTATTCTTAATCTTTTCTTCAAGTGTCATACATGACCCCAGCACTCCTCCCTCAATCATACTCACACTCAGTTTCATTCAGTATACTTATACTTATAATATACTTGTATTATCAGAAAGTATTGTGCTATCCATTTCTGAATTTTTACAATCAGTCCTGTTGAACATTCTGTACTCCTTCAGCATCAAATGCTCAATCTTTACCCTCTTTCTATCTCAACTTTAACTCCAAAAGTTTACTCACTAATGTCAGCTCATATTAGTGAGACCATGTAATATTTGTCCTTTTGTTTCTGGCTAATTTCACTCAGCAAAATGTCTATCCATATTGTTACAAGGTTTATCCATATTATTACATGTTTTATGACTTAATCTTTCTTACAGCTGTGTAATATTCCATTGTATGTATTTACCACTTTGTTTAGCCTCTTGTCCATGAGCTGTTTCCATCTTTTGGCAATCATGAATAATGCTACTATAAACATTAGTGTGAAAAAGTCCATTTTTGTCCTTGCCTTCAGTTCGTCCAAAATACACCGAGAAATGGGATTGCTGGATCATATGACAAATCTATACTTAGCTTCCTGAGGAACCACCGACCTGCCTTCCAGAGCAATTGCACCATTCTACATTCCCACCAACAGTGAATAAGTGTGCCCTCTTTCTCCATATCCTTTCTAGCACTTGTACTTTTTTTGTTTTTGTTTTTGTTTTTGTTTCATGATGTCCATTCTAATATGTGTGAGATGATAATTCATTGTTGTTTTGATTTGCATTTCCCTAATAGCCTGTGAAGTTGAGCATCTTTTCATATGTTTTTGAGCCATTTGTATTTCCTCTTCTGTAAAGTGTCTGTCCATGCCTTTAGCCTATTTTTTAATTGGATTGTTTGTTTTTTGTTGTTGTTGAGTTGTAGAATTTCTTTATACATTCTGGATATTAAACCCTTATCTAATATGTGGTTTCCAAATATTGTCTGCCATTGTGTAGGCTGCCTTTTAACTATATTGACAAAATGCTTTGATGTACAAAAATGTTTATATTTGAGGAGATCCATCTATCTATGTTTTTCATTGCTCACACCTTGGGTGTAAGGTCCAGGAAACTCACTTCCTATCACAAGATCTATAAGATATATCCCTACATTTTCTTCTAAACTTTTTATGTTCTAAGCTCTAATATTTAGATCTTTGATCCATTCTGAGTTAATTTTCATATAAGATGTGAGATATGAGTCTTCTTTCATTCTTGTGGATATGAACATCTAGTCCTCCAAACCCCATTTATTCAAGAGGCTTCTCTATCCCAATTGAGTTGGCTTGACTGCCTTATCAAAGATCAATTGTCCATAGATGAGAGGGTCTATTTCTGAACACTTAATTCAATTCCATTGGTCTGAATAGCCATCTTTTCCAGTACCATGCTGTTTGACCACTGTAGCTTTCTAATATGCTTTGAAGTCAGATAGTGTAAGTCCTCCCACCTTTTTCCTCTTTCTCAAGATATCTGTAGCTATTTAGGGCATCCTATCCTTTCAATTAAATTTGGTTATTGTTTTTTCTATTTCTGCAGAGCAAGTTGTTGGGATTTTAATTAGCATTGCATTGAATCTCTAAATCAACTTGGGTAGAATTGACATCTGTAATAGCTAGATTCAAGTATCAACTAGACCAGGTGATGGTACCAGTTGTTCTTTGCTGTGGGCTTAATTCATCAGCATGTGAAATTCATCTATGCTGATGATATTTGTGGTCAGCAAGGGGAGTGCCTTCTGCAATGAGTGATGCTTAATTTCACGAGCCGGAGATTTAAAAGAGCGGCCAGAAGGGACCTCAGAACAGCCCAGTAGAGCTCAGCAGCAGCCCAGAACACCTCAGCTTGATCTCAGAGCCAGCTCAGATTCAAATGTTTGGGGATGCAGAAAGGACGTGCCCTGGAGAAACCAGTTGGAACCCAGAGGCCAGCAGACATCATTGTGTGTCTCCCATATGACAGAAAAACTCAGATGAAAGCTAGCTGCTTTTCATCTGAGGAACTGTACATTTGTAACTCAAAAAATCCCCTTATGAAATCCAGTCCATCTTTGGTGTATTGCATTCTGGCAGCATTAGTAAACTAAAACATCTTAACTATATTTATTCTTCCAATTTATGAACACAATATGTCCTTCCATTTATTTAAGCCATCTTTGATTTCTTTTAGCAATTTCTTGTAGCTTTCTGTGTATAGGTCTTTTGTGGCTTTGGTTAAATTTATTCATATTTTATTCTTTTGGTTGCTATTGCAAATGGAATTTTTTTCTTGATTTCCTCCTCAGAATGGTCATTACTAGTGTATAGAAACACTACTGATTTTAGGGTGTTGATCTTGTACCCTACCATTTTGCTTTACTGACTTATTAGCTTTTTAGCTTTGCTGTAGATTTTTTGGGTTTTTCTACATATACTATTATGTCATCTGCAAACAACGAAAGTTTTACTTCTCCCTTTCCCATTTGGATGCCTTTTATTTCTCTTTCTTTTCTAACTGCTCTGGCTAGAATTCCCAGCACAAGGATGAATAACAGTGATAACAATGGCATCCCTGTCTTGTTTTCAATCTCAGAGGAAAAGCTTTCAATCTTTCCGTATTGAGTTTGATGTTAGCTATGGGTTTTTCATATATTCCCTTTATCATCTTGAGGAAGTTCCTTTCTATACCTATCCTTTGAAATGTTTCCATCAAGAAAGGATTTTGTACTACTACATGATGCTATTGTAAGCCAGTGATTGTACACCATACCCAGAATGTTTGTATGTTAAGAATGTTCATGCTTGTATGTTGTTTTGGTTTGATAATACAAAATAAATTAAATTTTAAAAAAAAAGAAAGGATGTTGAATATTTTCAAATGCCCTTTCTGTATCAATCAAGATGATCATGTGGTTTTTCTGCTTTGATTTATTGACGTGGTGTACTACATTAATTGATTTCTTTGTGTTGAACCATCCTTGCACACCTGGAATAAATCCCACTTGGTCATGTTGTATAATCCTTTTAATGTGCTGCTGGATTCTATTTGCAAAGTGTTTTGTTGAGGACTTTTGCATCTATATTCATTAAAGAGATTGGTCTGCAATTTTCTGTTCTTGTAGTAAAGAAAATTCTTATCTTTTCTTGTCTGGCTTTGGTATTAGGGTAATGTTGACTTCATAGAATGAGTTAGGTAGTTTTCTCTCCTCTTAGTTCCTTTAGGAGTTAATTCTTCAATGTTTGCTCTTTCTTCTTTTTTAATATAGGCATTTAGGGCTATAAATTTCCCTCTCAGCACTGCCTTTGCTGCATCCCATAAGTTTTGATATGTTGTGTTTTCATTTTCATTTGCTTCAAGATATTTACTGATTTATCTTGTAATATATTCCTTGATCCATTTTTTAAGAGTGTCTTATTTAGCCTCCATTTATTTGTGATTTTTCCAGCCTTCTGCTTGTTATTGATTTCCACCTTCATTCCATTATGCTTCAAGAAAGTGTACTGTATAATTTCAGTCTTTTTAAATTTGTTGAGACTTGCTTTGTGACAACATGCAGTCTATCCTGGAGAGTGATCCATGAGCACTTGAGAAAAATCTGTATCTGCTGTTGTGGGGTATGATATTCTGTAAATGTCTGTTGATTCTAGTTCATTTATCATATTATTCAAAATCTCTGTTTCCTTATTGATCCTCTGTATAGATATTCTATCCATTGATGAAAGTGGTGTACTAAAGTCTCTAATTATTATTGTAGAGGTGTCTACTTCTCCCTTCAGTGTTGTCAATGTGTGCCTCATGTATTTTGGGGCACTCTGGCTCAGTGCATAGATATTTATTATTATTATGTCTTCTTGATGAACTGTTCCTTTTATTAATACATAGTGTCCTCCTTTGTCTCTTTTAATTGTTTTACATTTGAAGTCTAATTTGTCAGATATTAATATAGATATACCCACTCTTTTCTGATTGGTGTTTGAATGAAATATCTTTTCCCAAACTTTCACTTTCAATTTTTTTGTCCTTGGGTTTAAAGTGAGTCTCTTGTAGACAGCATATAGATGGTTCCTGATTTTTAATCCATTCTGCCAGTGTATGTCTTTTGATTGGGGAGTTTTATTCACTAACATTTAATGTTATTACTGTAAAGGCAGTACTTTCTTCTTTCATTGTGTCTTTTCGATTTTATATCAGATTTTATTGTTTTTTCTCTTTTTGCCCTTCCTGAAGTCTTCATTCCTACACTCTTCTCCAGACCTCTCTCTCCTGTCATTTCCTATCTGCTAGTTCTGTTTCCTTTAGTAGTCTTTGTAGAACTCATTTCTTATTCACAAACTCTCTCAATGACTGCTTATCTGAAATTATATTAAATTCTCCCCCATTTTTGAAGGACAGTTTTTCCAGGTATAGAATTCTTGGTTGGCAGTTTTTCTCTTTCAGTATCTTAAATATATCACACCACAGCCTTTTTGCCTCCATGCTTTCTGCTGGAAAATCCACACATAGTCTTATCGAGTTTCCTTTTATGTGATGGATCACTTTTCTCTTGCTGCTTTCAGAATTTTCTCTTTGTCTTTGATATTTAACTATCTGATTAGTGTCTTGGAGTAAGACTATGTAGATCTAGTTCCCCTAATAGTTTTTTACTCAAAGTCTATTTTATCTGATATTAGGATAGCTACCCCAGCTCTTTGATTTCTATTCACATAGGATAATTTTTCCATCCCTTCACTTTCAACCTACTCTTGTCTTTCAAATTAAGTTAAGTCTCTTGTAAACAGCATACAAGTGGAGCTTATTTTTTCCCATTCTGTCAATCTTTTGCCTGGAAAGTTTAATCCATTTAATTTTAAGTAATTACTGGAATGGTTTGCTATTTGGACTTGATAAGTTTTATCCTTTATTTCCCCCTCAATTCTTCAATTATGGTCCATTTTCATATTTTATGGGGTTTTTTGTATAACAATTGTTTTATTTTAATGAATAGCACTTTCTATTTTCCTCTCATCCTCATATTCAATTATTTTTGCATCCTTGAAACTTTGGATAGAATCATTACTAAATACTGTATCAGGTCAGTAAACTCAGCAGCACTCTTTCCCATAGTCAAAAGCACCAAAGAGCTACTTACAGTTTGGCAAAAATAATTTTGATGTGTTATATGTCTTAGAAGCCATCTCAAATTTCAGAGTCAAGGATGTATTTGATCTGCGGTATTTAGCCTGAAGAGGAGGATAAAAAACAGAAGGCACTACATACAGGACTTTTCATTTATTCATTTCTCAACTATTCAGATTCTTCTGTATTCTAGATGCTGACTAAATGTTTGTGTAATTCATTTCCAGTAGTTGACATTTTATATTTTTGCTCTATCTTTTCCTTGGTGTAGTATTAGTGTAATATATACCCATAGACATGCCAGTAAAATTTTAAAGGTATGTCTTTTTATAACAATTTTTTTTAAGATGTTCCTTTCCAAAGCTATTCTTTAGATTTTTTTTCAAATACCTGCCTTTTTTTATTACCCTTAGACTAACTTACTGTTATATAACTACTCATCCACAATATGTCCTTCTCTTTGAATTTGTTTCTTCCTACATTATAACTGATGCTCAGAGTGACAATCCCTTCAGAGTAGACTTGGCTAATTAATTAGAGCCATTTAATATCTATGGTTTTCAGTAAAAATAAACAGTTGTCATTAGATGGGCTCAAATTGAATTTTATAACAGTTCTGATCACTTTCCCTAATGGGGAAAATGAGTCTATGCAATCTAAATTATTTACTTAGCCTCATAAGAAATCATTAACACTAATCAGATTAGGAATAAGGCATTCTATTCTAAGAACCTTCATCTAATCTTCAAGCATATTTGAGTGTCTACTTTTTATGTCCACTCTTACAGGCGCTGAATGTTGTACCAGACAGATAGGTTCCCGAGCATCTGGATCTTGGATTTTAATAAATTTTAATTCCCTGCAACTGAGTTAGACTTTGTACTTAGGCTGCATCTTTTACCCAGTGATTTCAACTGCATTGCACACAGATCAGTCCAATTCTGTAGGATGACGTAAGCGCAAGTAATTTTGCTTGCTAGTGAAAGAAAGAACCTGACTGATTGATTCATACGGGAAATATTTACATATGTTTAGTATCTGCTAGGCATTTTGCTAGGTGCTGGAGAAATGAACATGAGAATTATAGTTTCTAGCCTCAGGAAACTGAGTCTAGTAACAATAAGTAATAGCAATAAAATTAGACAATACCTTAATATAAATATGTACACAGAATATAGCAACCCAGGTCAGAGAAATTGATTCTGTAAGGGCAAGTGTCAGGAAAAGCATTAGAGAGGAGTTGACACTTGTGCTGAGTCCACAGGACAAGAGGGATTTGCCAGCTGACTTGAACCACAGTGGTCTTCTTTTCCACCTCCCTAGCTAACTTCTCCCCATGCTTCTTCATGCTCTCTGCTTAACCACATTGTTCTTTAAGTTCTCAGTACTTGACCTCCTTCAAGCCACAGGACATTTGCACATGCTCTTGCCTCTTCACAGACTTCTTCCTCCCATTTATACTCATTAAATCCTACTCACCCTTCAGACCTCAGCCTTTTCTTTCAGATCACATAGTATTAGAATATCCTATGGTAAAGCAATCAGCATTCTTTAATTCAACTAGAAAATATTTCCATTAAATAGCCTGAAATGTGACATTAAGACAACTTAAAACCCTGTGTAAGGACAAAGTCCTTATTTAATACTTCATTCCCATTCTAGATCAGTGACACTGAACCTCACAATCTGCAATTTCCAGATAGATTTTTCTTAAAAAGATAGGTTGCTGTATTCTCAAAGACACAGTGAAACATAGACAGACGCAGTTTTCTCATAATCCTAGAACTATAGAAAATAAACCACATTTTGTACAAAAAATCATACAGACCATAATACTCCTAAAATAAAACCAACCATATAGTTTTAAATAGTTAATACTTGAATAATATTTCTATTTTCTAAGGTGGGGCAATGAGAAATTTCACTAAGTCATTAAAAAAATCTGATCACTGTCCACAACAATGCTTGATATAGGATACAACTATAATTCTTAGCAGTTTAATATTAAGATTGGTTTTAGTTCTGCTGTGCCACAAGTTAACCATGTATTCCTTATTCTATTTTCTCATATTAAGATAATAGATTATATAGTGTAATCACTAAGATTCTAAAAGCCCATCAACTGTTAAAACAAGGTTAGATTTTTCACTAGTCCCATTGTTGTCCTATCAGATTTGTAGAATCAAAATTTCATGTCAAAAATTAATAGATATCTTGTATTTATCCAATGCCTGATATTTTCCCCAACACAATGTTTTGCATTAGAGGAACAGATACAGATAAGATTGCTTATGTGCTGTAGGAGCTCAGTGAAGAGCTGTTTATATATGCTCTTGCCTCAGTAATGTTTAAGTATTCTACCAAGGAGGAAAATGAGATGGGAAAAAGTTAAATGACTTGACGAAGGTCACATGATTAGAAACATGGCAAACTAAAACTAAATCAAGTCTTCTAACTCCAAGAATTTTTCCACTGTACTAAAGAAAGGCCTGCAGGGTTCTTATGTCCATATTCTACAGGTGAGATTAAGACCATATCATTTTAATCATGTTACATTCATCATTGTAATCAAATGTTCGTAAGTCCCTGTAAAGCAGGGAGAAATAAGATACTGCTCTCACCTAGGAAAGGCTTGCAATCTAGTTGAGAATCACACTGAGAAAATAATGAATGTATTTTCAACACAGATGGTTTTAGAACTGTAAAAGTGAGACTTTCCTGCTGTGGCCCATGAAATTGAATTTTTGAGAAAAAGATTTCATCTTTCACTTCCTCTGCTCTAGACCTACCCTAGTTAAAACATGTCTTGTGTTTCTTTTATGTCTATTTAATTTGTCAGGTCAAGCAGAAGATTTTTTAATACTTATAGCATAAACCCCAGACATCTAATTTTTATAAACTAAAAAAAAGATCACAGAAAAAGTAAAATACTAAGGCATACTTTGTCACTTAATTTTTCCATGTTGAAGGAAGACATAATTATCAGGCCCTATGCAGAATTTTCTTCAATAATTTTGGCACTCCATTTTACATATGAGGATGTAGTCCAAGACACTAAGCGACAAAGCTGCCTGATATTACGCAGCTTGTGATTTCCAGAATTGGAAAATAAGGCCCAGATTTCTTACTACATTCCCATGATACTTTTCAGTAAGCCATACATAATAAATATGTATACACCTTGATGCTGAAAATATATTGCAATAAGCCTTTGACAGTAACAAAAAAATTAACTAACTCTAACAGTATTTTATATTAATGAACAATTTTTGTTAGGCTATCGCCTGGTACACTCCTATTCACTGGAAACAAGCATGGGAGAAGTTAGAGACTGACATTGAATTTGGGAGATGCTCAGTGTTAACTCCAACATCTCAAAGGCACGTATTCTGGTGGCCAAAATCTACAACTACAATAACTAAAGACAAACAACAGAAAGATATCTCACAATTTCAGATGGAAAAAATTCAAGTTTTACTTAAGAGGTAAAAGTCAGTTCTTTTTTAAACCAAGTCCTTCCCACAATTAGTAATTGAGTACATAAAAATAACCAGTGGCAAGTAGGTATGTGATGAATAGGTAAACCAATAACAGTATTTTTAAAAACCTACAATTTTAAATAGGACCCATATTAAAAGCATAAAAACACAGAATGAGCAGGGATATACTCATGGTAGAATAAAGGTTGCTCATCTTCACTAGGTAATATGGTAATATGGTGACCCCTCTGGCACTTCCACTTCTCCTTGGCACTGCTGTTAGAGACAACATGGTGGAGAGAGAGGTGGTTACTGCCAGGTGGTGCTTAGGTAGAGGGAGAAGTGTATCATGTAGGAATTTCATTTTGTACTCATCCTGGATCAAGAGCTGCCAATGGTTAGAAGTACAAATTTCATATTATTCCTCTGTACACAAATGCTTTTGATCTTATGATTAAAGCTCTGCTCCATAAGGCCTAGAAGAGCCATACCACCTGGTCTTGCTTTCACTTTAACTACTCCCTCATCACTAATATCATTGCATAAAATGACTTCGGGGTTTAATTTGAGATTTTTTCTTTTACAGAGAAAAACAAATCCCACCAGCTCTGATCCCCCCGTGCAGCCCTTGGTGCCACAGCCCCAATGTCCCTCCACATCCCTACTGTTCTCTAATTGATCCGCACCGCGCACATACTGCTAAAAGCAGACTAATGAGACAGCCCAGGCCTCAATCAGCCAGGCCTGATCCAGCTTCAGGTAAGTCAAAGCAGAGAGTAAGGTGTGTGTGTGTATTGAGAACTGTGCAAAGGGGTAAGGCAGTAAAATTTGCTAAGCACTAAAACTATCCATATTTTCCATAATAAATGTCTCCTAAGAGAAGTACTATAAGCCATTTCGGTGCATTTGCATTAGCCCAGTGTCTTCCACAGTTACCTCTTGAGAAATATCTACTGAATGAATCATTGAGTCAAAGGAAAATCATGTGGCCAGCAAGGATATGTATGTGTGATGCTTGAGATTTGGTCAAAAGTACGTTTTGTTTTTCAATAGGCAGGAGAAATTGGTCCTGCAAGTTATCCTGTGCTAAAAAAAATCCATATTTTCCAGGCAAAGTTTAATTTCTTATCGTTCTTCAACTAGAAAATTCTCATTTAAGTCCTCTAAAGAAAGCATTTAGAACTGGTGTTATTAACACAAGAACTGTGAATGGAGTTCAGGAGGTCCATGAACCTGTGAAATTTGGCACAAAAATATGTTTCTATCTGATTTTTCTGAGCAGAGAGTCCATAATGTTCATCAGACTCTTAAAGGTATCTATGCCCCTCAAAAGTTTAAGAAATAGATTGTAAGAACGCAATGCCAAGAAGGAAACAGATCCCAAGCTGTGGATAAAGCCTATTTCTTATAGCAGTTGACCCTGGTAAAGTTCTAATATAATGATTTGCAAACTCTATTTAGCAGAGGAATACTTTTTAAAGAAAAATTAAATCTTATGCAGAATCCCAGTATATAAAATGAATAGTCAGAACTGTTCAAATTGAAGAGGAAATAGTAGTCCCACAGCTCTCTATCCCCTTATTCTTCCTTTCACACCTTCCCTGTAATCTTTGAGATAACTCTGTGGAATCAAAGGATTCTTTGTTAAACCAGTGTTAGTGTGCTAACACATCATTGGGAAATGGCATCCTAAAAATAGAACTATCAGGATACTGTGCTATATGTGTGTAACCTGGTGTCTCCCTGGAACTTTGGCTACCAGTGTGACCCCTAAGACTCAGAGTAGGAGTTCTGCAGCCCTGAAAGTCAGCTACATACAACTGTTAAAGAAACAAAAAAGAGATCAGGTTTCAATTAGAGAGGAGAACAAAGCCAATTGGGTCGGGGCTAAGGTAAAGTAGAATACAGGGGTAAGGATGACATTGTCGGTATTCTAGAACTACACCTACTGTATGAGACCAAAGGAAGAGAGGTTTAGGTTGTCCAAACCCTAAATTTTCTGTAGCACATAATCTAACTCTACCTGTCTGGATAACTCATTTAAACAACCCAAGCATATGGAGCCAAGAATGGGAATAAGGGCTTGTAATTCTTTACAGCGTAATGTAATACATGGAAACACCCGAAAGTATGTTGAGCAGATACTTAAAAAGTATTGTATATCAGACAAAAATTGATTACAAGACAAGAAGCACTGTTATGAAAAGGGACATCTCATAATGGCAAAATGTCCATTCTACTAAGGGAACATAATATTTCCCATTTGTATTCCCCTAATTACATAACCTCAACATATAAAGCAAAAACTGAGAAGAAAAAAGGAGAAATGGATAAATCCAAAATCATAATATAAATCACCTTTCTCGGTAATTTATGGATTAAGCAGACAAAAAAAAATCAGTAAGAATATAGATGATTTGAATCACATGATTGACACATTTGAGCAAATTGACAGAGAAGGAACATTCCACATAAAAATTAAAGATATTCTTATCAAGTGTAGATGAATAATTATCCAGGTCAAACATTTATAGGGCTATAAAGCAAATCTCAGAAAATTTCAAAGGATTGAAATTGTACAGCGTATGACTCATACCATAGGGAAATTAGGCTAGAAATCAACAATTAAAAGTTGACTAGAAAATGACAAAATGTTTGAAAAACAAGCATTATCTTCTGGGTCAAATAAGAACTCAGAATGAAAATCTTTTAAATGTTCTAAAGTGAATGACAATGAAGATACAGCATGTCAAAATATATGATGTAGCTAAAGCTGTAATTGGAAAGCAATTTTTACACTTCAGTGCATATATTAGCAATAAGAAAGACTGAAAAAGCAATGATCTAAATATCTATCTCAATTATTCAGAAAAACAGAATATCAACTTAAACGCAAAGAAAATAGATGAAGTAATAAAGAGTAAGATAAAAACATATAATCAAAATGACAACAAAGTCAAAGTCTGATAAAAAAATAAAATAAAAAGAAAGGTATACTCTACCAGTACCATGAATAAAGAAGAGGACGCTTCAGAAATTAAAAGGATATTAAGAGTATATTATTAATGACTTCATATCAATTTGAAATTTTAGGTGAAATGAACTTTCTTTGACAAATGCAATTTACCAAATCTGACTCAAGGAAAAATATAAAATCTGATTGGTCCCATATCTATTATAGAAGTTAATTTGGCATTTAAAAACATTCCCCCAAAGAAATCTCCAGATCCAGGTGGCATTTCTAATTAATTCTTCCAAGCATTTAAGAAACATCTACTCTTACACTACCTCTTACAGAAAATAGATAAAAGAGAAAACACATCCTAACTTTACTGATAAGTCCAGAATAACTTTGATGATAAAGCTTAATCAAGGTCATTATGTGAAAGTAAAATTATAGGTTAATCTCTCTCATGCATATAAATGCAAATAAACTAATTAAACAAATATATGTTACATTATAATTATCATTCAGTTCAAAATATATTCTAATTTCCAATGTGATATCTTCTTTGATCCATGCATTATTCAGAAGAATAATGTTTAAATTCTAAAAATATGGGGATAATACATCACAAATAAATTGGGTCTGTTTCAGGAATGCAGGGTTAGTTTGAGCTTTGAAAATTAATCAGTTAAATTTACCACCTTAACAGAATAAAAAAGGAAAATTATATAACCATTACAATAGATAATAGAATAAGCATTTGATAAAATGCAATACCCACCCATTGCAGGGGGAGACTTTAGAAAATTTGGACTAGGAGACAATTTCCTTAATCTGATAAATGATCTCTAAAAAACCCTAAGGCAATCTATTACACATAATGGTGAAATAATGAAAGTTTTACCCTTAATATGCAGGACAAGAAAAGAATATTGTAATGATTTTTATTCAACATTTCTCTAGAAATTTTAGTTCAATAAGGCCATAAAAAGAAATATATATATATATATATACACATACCCCATAATTGAGCATTTCCATTTCCATGAATTAAATATGCATAACCTATACATATATGTGTGTGTGTGTTCACCAAAAGACAAATACAATAATAGTCATAGCAGGCTAAATTGTAACAGCCAAAATCTGGAAACTATATATTTGTCCAACACAATATGATGGCTAAATTATGACACATTAATATAATCCCATAAGCAAGGAAAATAAATGAACACCTGTACATGCAATAAAATAGATGAATCATACAATATAATATAAGCAAAAGATGACAGGCAGAAAAGAACACATATTGTATTGGCTCCATTTATAAAATGTTTGAAAACACTGAGAGCTAAACAACGGTGTTAGAGGTCGCAATGGTGGTTACCTCTGGGAGGAGGAGCGGGTGGTACTGGGAGAGAACCAGAAGAGTCTTTCTAGGATGCTGACAGTGTTCCGTTTCTTGCCCTGAGAAGCATTTACAAGTCTATGCTACTTTTTTCATCATGCTATGTAGTCATGATTTGTGTGCTTTTCTTCATCAGTGTTATATTTAAATAGAAGTTTAGTTTTAAATTATGACCAAACAAGTAAAAATTAGAAAAGGAAGAAAGCATAGTTAAAATAAGGAGCACTGACAGTCAATAATGAGCATCACGCCCTTGGAGTGTGCGCCGTCCTGTGCCTTCTTCCCTGCATGAAGACAGGAGCTAGAGCCACCGACTTTCAACTCATGAATGGAAGCCATGTATGGAGGACACCTTGAGCTGCACATATGCAGGCTGCTAAGTGAGGGCATAGTCTTGTTTATGTCATTGTTAAATTAGACACTGTATCTAAACCAGGTAGCCCACACAGCATTGCTACTGCTAATGATTTAGTTTCATTCAAGAGGCTACTGGTTAAAAAGAAGAAAAAAATTACAGCTGTACAAAACATTTTTAAGACCAATAGGTAAATTTGAATATAGAATGAATAGTAACAGAATCATTGTTATTTTCTTGGATAAGTTCATTTGTTGTGGTTATATGGATTATTCTTAAGAAATTAATCCTGAAATTTTACTTTCTAATGGTTTGGCAATGTAAGGATAGAGGACAGATGATAGATTAGACAGATACTTGATAGAGATAATGCTAATGTGACAAAATATTAATTGTTGAATCTGGATGACGGTATACAGATTTGATTTATTATTATTTCAATTTTATGCATGTTTGAAATTTGTCATGAAAAATTTGGAAGAATAGACGTGAAAGACTCTTTTGATAGAATGTAGTAATTGCTTGGAAGTGTTAAAACACAGAGAGGCTTTTATGGTGGCTAAAGACACTTTAATAAATCTGATGTGTTCCCACTGTGTTCCCATTATTTTTCCTAGATCTGGAGAGAATGTGCTTTCTCTTTGCCTAGATTAGCTTACAAAATATGGACAACTTTGTCAGTCTTCTTCTGTAACTCGGGTTAACTGGCAAAAACTTGTCTGAAAATCGTATGTTACATACATTGTTTTAAGCTAACAGTACATGGTATCACACTGTAATGCACTTTGCCTGTCATCTGTGATCCAAATTGCACATTGCAGTGGGATACAATTGTGGACTCTAAAGCTGCTACTGCCTTTCATGCAGATGTTGTTATAATAATGCCTATTCATTTCTGAGAGTTGCAAAGCCACACTGTAAAAATCAATCTGCTGGAAAATAAATGAAGCTAGAACATAGGAACCCTTCATTATGCAGGAATGAAACATTTAAAATGTCATCAACATAAGCTCTAAAGTAAGATTGCTTTAGTTGTACTATCAGCAATCACTCATTACAGTTCAATAGATCCAGCTTATCTGTCTTGGGATCAAAGTAGTTTTTCTTCCTTAACGTGCTTTCTTCAATCCATAATGGAAAAAATACAGGTTTGAAATGTATGATTTTCTTTATGTATTTTTCAGATTATTGTCTGCTCTGTTTATTGATGTTTGCCTATATTATACCGACAAGTTATAAGATTAAAAATTTGGAATGTCTAAGGTCAGATCTCTAGGACTGGGCAAAGTATTTATTTGTCTAGTCAATAGTATATCTAGAAATTGTATGGATCAATATAAAGAACTTTTAAACTGAAAAAAAACTATATTGTAGTATAGAAAAGGACAATGATTTGGACCACTTACAGACTGAGTAGGAAATAATTACTTGAAGGACATGACAAAATGCCAAGAGTTCATTTTCTTTCTTTCTTTCTTTCTTTCTTTCTTTCTTTCTTTCTTTCTTTCCTTCCTTCCTTCCTTCCTTCCTTCCTTCCTTCCTTCCTTCCTTCCTTCCTTCCTTCCTTCCTTCCTTCCTTCCTTCCTTCCTTCCTTCCTTCCTTCCTTCCTTCCTTCCTTCCTTCCTTCCTTCCTTCCTTCCTTCCTTCCTTCCTTCCTTCCTTCCTTCCTTCCTTCCTTCCTTCCTTCCTTCCTTCCTTCCTTCCTTCCTTCCTTCCTTCCTTCCTTTCTTTCTTTTTCTTTTCTTTATTTATTTATTTTTACATGGGCAGGCACCGGGAATCGAACCCGGGTCCGCTGGCATGGCAGGCAAGCATTCTTGCCTGCTGAGCCACCATGGCCTGCCCTGTCCATTTTCTGCTACAAAATAATAACATCAAAAAATTTGGAACTTCTGTATAAAAGAAAATTATAACACTATTCAACTATGTATTGGCTGAATTAAAAATAACATCACATATTCAAGGGAAATATTTTTTTCTCTTCTGGTGCCTACTTCCAGGAAATTTAGATTGTAATGTCTCTATATTTCTGCAGGAATTTTTTAGTGAATGAACAAGTGAGAAGTATTTATGTATCTTGTCTTACAGCTGAAACAAAGTTTTCTTTAATGGCCAAATGATAAATTCTAAAGTATTAGTCAAAAAAAAAAAAAAAAACTGATTGGGTAACTTCATAACTGGTTCTTTATTTCAAAATATTTCAACATTATGAAACAGAAGTGTTTTAAGTTGCCCTTTAGTTATGAAAGAGTATAATCTAATTTGTGGACCTACATGTCATTAATTATCCATTTCTTCACGCAAGTAAAGTGCGAAAATAAAAATATTATTTCAGGAAATAAGCATATTCATATTAAAGTTATTAGGGGTTAAATATTTCAGGCTCAGATAACCAAAGAAATTACCAGTAGCCACTGAAACTGAAACAAGTAAACTCTACTACTACTGATAGCCTTGCCATTAAATTTCAAGAAATTGTAGGTGGGAATTTTAATAAATATTTATAGCTCTAAAACACAATATTTCATCTCCTGAAGTACTAACTTTCATCTTTTGGCTATTCAACCTGGTAGGACATACTTAAAATATCTGCAAGTTCTGTTTTATACCAACAAATTACTCCTTCCATTCCAGAAGATGAGAGGTGATAAGCTAAAGTTTTCCTATATCTAAGCTACTGCCTGAAGTAAGGAAAGTATCTTAGAAGACTATTTTTGTTCCAGGCCCATAATTTAGTATTCACAAAGTTTATACTATGATGTGCCAAACAGCACCCTGATTCACTGGATTCCGAAACCTGTAAGTGGCTAAGAAAATCACTATGTTAACTAGAAGCACCCTGCATTTTTGTTAATCTTCACTGGAGATTGCATTCTCATGTCCAACCTCTGGCTTTTGTTTCTTTGTAAAGAAATCCTGGCAATTTAACTTGATAATTCATCTTTGGAGCTTGCAGAGAGAAAAAAGCAGCAGCTTGGTATGACTGAGGAACTTACCCTATAGCTTTATTTTATTCTAATTGTTGTCATTACCTAGAAAATTATTTTGCTTTTTGTCTTTTATTTTACAGGAATAAAATAACAACTCATCTCTGGTCTAGACATCATTTGTATTTGGGATCATTCAATTGCCCACTGTTTCTGTCTGATACATTAGTTTTATAATATGCAAAGTTATTTTTAAAAAGTGACTTTAAATCCCTCAAGTGTATGGAAGAAAGGGAAGCCACTAGAGCTGTTACCCCATTTATCACGAGGGTAGAGTCTGCTAAAATGGCAGCCTGGGTCAACATCCTCTTCTGTCCGCATGCCTCCCTGTGCCTCCTGCCTGATGCACATTCGCGTACCTTCCTCCACTGGGCTCTTTGTCAGCATGGCACTTGTCAGTATTGAAAGCATTTGAGGAATTTTACAGGATGGTAAAAATTTTTCTGTGAACCTCTGTCTTTAAACTGTATCTTCCAGATGGACATTTTTTCTCTGTAAGTTTTTATTAATTATGCCTTGAAATATATATTTCCTTCTAAAGTGATTCACTGAAAACTTATCAATGAATCGAATAATATTTTTCACATGCTTTTAAAGTATTTGGCTCAAATCACAATTAAATGCTTTTCTTAAGCCTTGGGTTTCTTCTTCAAAGAAAGAAAATCCTTTGTTGTTGGCTTATTCCAGGATTTGTTTTCATATTGAAAACAAATGCTTGGAACATTGGATTGAATTTCTCCCCTTCTCTCCTCTCCACCCCCACATTTTATTTGCAGGGACCAGCAAAATCATTTTTCTAAACAAAGGATATATGAGTCCCAAAACCAAGAAGTTAACACTCCAATCTTCAAAGGTAATCAATAGCATTGCAATATGCTTCCTCTGCTAGAAAATAATAAGGCTAAACTCATGTTCAGAAATGTCTTCAAGAGCCATCAGGTAATGGATGGTTTTCCTATATCCTGTAGTCACTAATTTTCTGTTACATATTTATGTTGCTTTGAAGGCCATCAGTTTTGGGCTTCCCCGTTGGCTGATAAACTTCCCAAGAATAGGAAAGAAGGAAACATCACATCTTTACTCTTTGCACCATAACTGCATCCTGTCTTTGCTGGTGGCTAGGTAATACTAAAATCCAAAGTCACCTCAAACACTCAAAAACCAACTCTTCAACTGTACCAATACATTTTAATTCCATGAGTAACAGAAGAGCAACAGTACAGCAGAAATTATTCTGGTTTACAAGACTACAGATGCTTTGTATTTGGGATTTTTTTCATGGTGATTATAAGGAAGATAGTGTGACTGCATTAGGAACTCTGGTGTCTACTATTTCACCAGTCACTTCCAAGGTTGCCTCATATTTTTTCATGATAATATCAACATATAAGGAATTGAGGAAACTCTCAAGTGAGTCTTTCTGTTTAAAAGCAAAAATAAAAAGCAGAAACTCTTCCCAAAGGAGTTGATGAAAAGGTTATTATTATTATTTTTTTGTCAAGGATTTCTTTGGTCAGAATCACTCCCCACTCCTTGACTGATCTGTCATAGTTTTTTTTTGTTTGTTTGTTTGTTTTTTTTTTGGCCTTTCTTATCTGAGTAGGCTTTAGATCAATTCCTTACTTTAAGATCAAAAGCACAGCTACCCAATCTCTAACGTGTTAGCACCCTTGACTTTGCTGGCAGAAGTTACTTAACTTACTACTCTACAGAGTCTGCTAGTCTTTCATATCCCTACGACTACGTGTTCCTGTGTAACAAACCTTTAGGTTTTCTCCAATACCTCAGCTGTCTGATGACTTTCAGCTTGCCTTCCCCACAGATTTTCCTAAATCATTGTCATCTTCCGTTTTTTCCTGAAGGTTACCTGCTCTTTCACAACTGCACTCTCCCCATCCTATAGCATCAATATCCTTGACCTTCTGACTTCCTAGGAATGTGATGGCCACAACCTCCCTATTCAAAATTAGATGTCTTCTAAGGCATCTCTTAGAGAATCATAGAACATTGGGGCTATAAAGGGACTTATTCCAACCTCTTCATCTTAGAGCAAAAGAAAGTGAAGTCTGAAGAGATGAATTAACAAAACCCACCCAGTAACTAACCACAAAACTAACCCCAGGGTATTTTGACTGCAAAGAGTTGGAGACTAGATTTGAAACCCATTGACAGGATTTCTGTTCCCAAAGGTCTTGGACACTGAACTCTGTTTACCTTGGAACCCATTTTCCCCAGTCAATATAGCCCTAAGCACTGTGTAGCTGAGATGCCACGACAGGACATGGAACCTGCCATAGTCATTAGTGCAAGAAGTTTTCATAATTCAATTACCCTTCACTTCCTGTAGCTGAAGGGGTATCCTACTGATTATTGAATCTGCATATGAGTTGGAAGAGGAGACATTTTATTATACACAAAAACATGGATTTTTGTTTATTTTGGTGGGGAAAAAATGTTCTGAATCCTCTCATTTGATATTGAATAGCATAACTTTGGTAAAGGTTGTTAGCCTTCATTGGTCTCCAGTTATTATATTGTTTAACTATGCTGGTAATGGATTTGTTCACTGATCCTCTCTGTGGGAGATTCTTTGATAGCCTTGGGTTTTTTTACCCACTCTGTTTTGAAAAGTTGTAAACCTAGTAAGTCACCTCAGTTGGGTCTTTTCAGAGCCTCCATCCCCATCAGGTGGAATCTTCAAGACTGACCATCAGTGTAACCTCAGAATATTTCTGAAGCCTTCACTGGGGACAAAATTTTACCTTAACTGTCCATCAGTGAATGTCTTCTCTATTTCACTGCACTAGCAAATCTAGCATATCCAATTACAGAAAATTACTCAAAGAAACCATCATTCAGTTCACATTGGTAATTCATGAGCATTACTTAGCTACACGTAATGCTATACATTTGTATACATTTGTATAGCATTTCACAGCTTTCATGTTATCTCTTTTGAAGCTATAAAGTTGGGCCAGTATCTCCACTTTATGGTTGAAGAAACTAGCTCAGCGAGATTAAGTAATTTACCTAAAACTTAAGACGAGAACCCTACCCTAATGCTATTGCTTTGCCTCTTGCACAACTCTGACAATTAGGCAAAGAGATGGTCTTTGTCTAATAAGACTTCCCCAATTTGTTTAATAGGAAAATACAACACACATTTAAAAGTAGAACTAGAAAGAGATGTTTTAGTTTCACAAAAGAAAGAGTTGACTACCATGAGACTCTGAAGGCTGCTCCATACAGGAAAAAAAAAAGATTCAGTTCTTATTTAATAGAGCAGCAATTATTGGTTCAAGCACAAAGTTTTCAAGTCAAAGTTCAGAAGTCTTTGACTGCTAATCATGTTCCTATGCCAGTGATTAAAACATGCAGTGCACTCAGAATCACAGCTCTCAAATACGCTCTTTACTCAATTCTTTGAAAAGAATGTGTGCGAGATCTGTGGTGTGATTAATGGACAATGTAGGTGGGATGATGCAACAGACAGCACAGAATGGCACAAAAACAGAACTTTTTACATGTCCAGAGTTAAAGAACTCTGGAAAGGCTAAGTAGTTTCCTATGTGTCTGCCACCCACCATGTAGACTCTCAGACTTGCTAGGAGACACTGAGGATTCCAGAAGGATAGAGAATAAAAAAAGAAGTAGCAGCAGAATCAGAACTGGACCTTTGTTACATATCTCTGGCACTGCCCTAGTCAGTCCTAGTGCTTAGGACTTGGAAGAAAGCACCAGAACTTCACACACAGGATATTTAATTGTAATCAGTAAAGGTTACAGGGGAGGCACCCAGTAAGGTGTTGTTGATGGTGTCCTTTCATGAACTAAGTTGTGTTCTCACATCTCTTAATGTTCTGAACAAATCAAACCAGGCAGTTAAAACATGGGGTGTCCTTCTAGCCCTCCAAAGACCCTTCCTTGGGACCCTGACAAGAATTCTCCAGAACATTTTCTCCTGGGACCAGATTTTTGTGAGCAAGAAGTCAATATTGCATAGCCCAGAAAGAGGTATTAACTAATATTTATTTAACACTCTTTAATGCAAAAACTTGCTAAAGGAATTTTGAAAATCTATTGGTTAAATTTTCTGGAGTCAGTGTTCTCTATATAATTTATGTTCCTCCAAATTATGTACTAATAATATTTTCTCCTCTTAGCCCTCAAAGTGAGCTATCAACTTCTAAAATTCTTCAATCATTTGAAATTTCATGAATATTTGTTTTCTACAACCTCCTTCCTTCAAAGTTAGTAAACCACCCTATACTCTCTTGCCAGCCTCCACCCTTACTTGGTTACAATTAGATTAGTTGGGAAGAGTAAAGACACCTGTAATCTAGACTCCCCATCCTGCTGCTCAAAAACATTCCATAGTTTGAAGAAAAATAAATTGTGTTTAAGTGTCAGCAGCTCCACTCCCAAAGGGAAGGGATAGAACACAAACATCCTAGGCTGTGAGATCTCCTGCTAAGACTTTTACAGAAGACTCATGCCAGATGCACAGAGAAACAAGTTTTATTTCCTATTATATTTTTTTGTGTATTACCTGATTTCTTTTCCTTTTTGTTATTATTAATGTTTCATTTTATAGTAATAACCTATTAACATAAAATTACCATTTTAACCATTTTTCATTGTATGATTCATTGGTATTTACATTTACATTTTTGTGCTACCATCACCACCATCCATCACCAAAACTTTTTCATGTGCCATTAAGCATTGACACCCTTACCATCTCTTAGTAACCTCTAATCTACTTTCAGTTTGTACATATTTGCTTATTCTAGATATTTCATAGAAGTAGACTGATACAATATTTTTCCTTTTGTGCCTGTCTCCTTTCACTTAGCCTAATGTTTTCAAGGTTTATCCATGTTGTAACATGTTAAGTACTACCTGGTTTCTTTTGAGTCTGGGGCACATCTTGGATGTTTAAAGAAAAAGACGATATAGTACCACCAAGAAGGAAATGAAGAGTACGGACATTTAGAAATGGGTCAGTAAATTGGTTGCCTCAGAACTATTATGACCTTCATATTCAAGACCCAAATTAAACAGCATCTATGGCCAGCTAATGAAATATCAAGGGACAGTTTCCACCTGCTCCTTAGAAATAAAAGAACTGTGCATAGAAAAAATCACCATCAAAACTAAGACCATGTTACAGAGTTGAATTAGGAGAAAAGAATAATCCTTTCACATTTGCAAAAGTTAAGTTATAACAGAAATAATCTCTTGCCTGCTGTTATTGTCCTGCATCCATAAGAAAGTTCAAGACCTGCTATCTCCAGGTCTTAATTAAAGATTAATGTGAAAAGGAAGACTGTGAACAACTTTACTTTATATGGTTATAACAACTTCAGCATATTTCCACTCTTAATTACATTTGACCGTGCATTGCCATTTTTTGTTGTTGTTCAGGATATGACTATCAAAATCTTGAGACCACAAGAATGCTCAGCATGTCACAGCCAGACTTCAGCACACAGGAGAGGAAGTCCGCAGCCAGAAAGAAAATAGTTCCTTTTAGAAGATCTCATTTCTTAGGACTTTACTGTAATCATTTCTTAATGAAGGAGAGAGTTTGTGGGTAACAAAGTATTTGTTTTCTAAGCAGTTGGGAAGAAAAGCATTGGTCAAAAAGTAAACCAGCAGTCTTTACTATACAAATGAAGTACCTCAATCACTAATTTCAGCCAACTCTTAGGTCTACAACTTCTGCTCTTTCTGCAGATGCATTTTCCAAAATATATTGTGTCAGGAATTCTGAATCTTCTCTACACTCGGAGTCTGTCTCCATGAAGTGTGGGTTAATTCTTCTTCCTAATGACTGGAATTAATTAGTGAAGTTTCTAGGGAATAACCAGTTGGGTGTTTTTAAACCTGCCTACACTTTTCACAAATTCATCCAAAATAGTCTCACTTCCCAGTCTGTGATTCTGGGTAGGAAACCCCATGGGTGGAAAGTACAAAAGGGACAAAAAAGGCTTTAATTAAATAATGTGATGGAGCTACTCTTTTTTATTTGTACAGTGCTCATTCCTTATTCTATAGATATCTTATTCCATACCTATTAAAAGTATAGAAACTGAGAAAGTAATGGGACATGCCCATTATTAATGTAGAGCCTGTTTGCAGTCAGAAAGTATGATCACTTCAGATTTGGAGAATAAATCCTGTCTGGACCTTGTAGTGCTATTTATTTCAATTACTATGAATTTATGTACCATATGCAGGAAGATGATGAGGGGTAAGAGTGGTGAGGATTTCCTTCACAGTATCTCTTTTTAAAAATTAAGTAAAATAATCCCAAAATCCACCAAGGTAACCAGGAATAGAAACTCATTGAGCTTTTTTGTTTTACTCCACCCAAACACCAAGAGCTAAATGAAAAAAGTCCTATGCGGATCTAAAACATAATTTGTCATGCACTTTTTGGTTTGATATAAAAAGGGTTCATAATAAATCCCTGTGCACTGATGCAGAATAAATATTTTCTGTTTGCCGACAACACTGATCACCTTCACATTCAGGAGTAAACTTGTTCATTTTCAGAAAACCATCAATAACCCTTTATCCCACTTTGTACCATTCGGTGTGACCTTCGAATTGCATACTGGCTAAATTGTGTAAGTTGTTTTTTCTTTGTCATGGTTACTACAGAAACTGTGCAGTCACAATGTGAGGAGACCACAGGGGCATCCAAGAGTGTAAAATAAAAATGAACTTATTCCAGGTTGGTAATTTCTTCCAGCTGTCTCCATTCGTGATGATTATCATGTTCATATTGGGAATATAAACACACAACCAGCAGAGCTCTGGTGACTGCGGCCAATAAGGAATCCCACCCTTGATAGACTTCCCTCCCAGCCTCCTTCCCTCAAAGAAGCACGAGAAATGAGGGGGCACATAAGTTTCAAGTGTTTCCAATTATGTCCCTCATACAGGCAGAGGTTTCCTAGGCCCAAAACATGTTTGAGTTTAAATAGTTTTCTTCTACTTGAGTCGCAGGAAGAATTTCTCTACATATCTCTGATTCACTTACACTTCATCAACAAAATAATACCTCCTCTGGGCTCCTTAATGCACTCATTCCCTCCCTGGGTGGTCACAAATATGGTACAGTAAGTATTGCTTACTCATGTGAAGCGGGTCGCTTGGGGAATGTATAACCTTTTATCCTTGCAAGAAAGAGAAATGCTCAGAGCTGGGATCCCCAGTAGATGCCTGGTCGGTTATTTCATCACAGAGAATGCTGCAACCATCTTCCTGCCCAAGGACCATCAGTCTCTTTCTAGAATGGCCTGCATTGATGAGATTCATCGCAGCTGGTATAAATCATCGGCTTCCCAAATGCTGACACTCAGGCAAGACTTATTCAAGGATTGTAAAAGGAAGAATGTGAGTTTATAGTGTTTTGTTTTCCTAAATTTGTATAATGGAAGGTTATAAGATAAATCTTTAGGTTTCAGCAACCTCAGATAGTAGTGAACTTTAGCTTAATTATTGCTCTTTACAAGTTAGCAGCAGCACTCTGTTTACACCCCCTTTTAAGAATCATGAGGTTATTTAACAAAATATTTGATTAACGAACATTGTAAAATGATATTCACTGTTTGGGGAACCAAGTTCACTTACAGATAAACTAGTTGAATTACAATGAAAAACAAATCCCAAACTTACTACTAGATACGCCCCCCCCCCCCAAAGAGGTGACCTTTTTAAGCCCCACCCTCACTTCTACATGTACATGCATACATAACACACATACATACATTTTAGGATTTTGGCAAGAAATAGTGAATTTATGACTGGATAAGCCCTGTTCTAATGATGAAGTGTTTTTGGTTAAGTGCCATTGTGTTTTGAAAAAGAATCCAAATTTTCAGATCAGTATCAGGGATGGAGTTCTTTCATGGAGTAAACTACTATTCTTGACAATTTCATCCAAGTCCAAGAGAGGAGGCATTTGAATTTACCTATTTGAGTAAGTTTTAAATGTGTAGTTACAATACTACTTTGTGATCAGATAATAAAAAGGGTTACCGTCTATCATGGTCAGGTTCATGTGTCACCTTGGCCAGGTGGTGGTACTGTTTGTCTGGTTGGGCAAGTGCTGGCCTGTCTGTTGCTATGAGGACATTTCATAGAATTAGATCATGATCATGTCAGCTGCATCCACAGCTGATTGCATTTGTAATCAGCCAAGGGGAGTGTCTTCTGCAATGAGTGATGCTTAATCTAATCACTGGAAGCCTTTTAAGGAGGATTCAGAAGAGACAGCCTCTCTTTCTGCTTTGGCCAGCGAGCCTCTGTGTGAGTTCGTCTAGACCATTCATCGGAGTCGCCAGCTTCACAGCCTGCCCTACAGATTTTGGACTCTACGTTCCCATGGTTACATGAGATACTTTTATAAATTTTATGTTGATAGATATTTCCTGCTGATTCTGTTTCTCTAGAGAACCCTAGCTAGTACACCCTCAATTATCTACATTTTTGAAAGTATTGACTTGCAATATATCTAAATAGATACATTCATATCATATTCATATTCTTTGGAATGCATTTTAAAGAAAAACTGGATAATGTAGAAATTTTGTTGTATATTTGAAGGAGTTTTATTTTCCTAATAGTTTATTATTCTTAGGCCTAAAACAGTTTCAGTATGTCAAATGCTATGAGGTTACCAGCCTGTGATTTAAAATTTGCAACAATAAGAATTCCAAGCTTTTGATAAAATGTTTGAAAATTGCATTATTTTTCTAAAATCTGTATGTGTCTCTATTGTGGTCCTGAGAAGGAGGGCAAATGGTTTCTTTGTATAAGAGGTCAATGGGCTTGCCAGGCAGCTAAATTTTGCCTTAATAACGTAACAGACAGCATATGTCAGTAATAAAACTTTCTCTACCTTCTATCCACCCCAGACACTGTAATTTTTGTTAGTGTAACTAACCATTACTTTGAATTCAGGTCTAGAAGGGGGACCATGGTGACCATGAGCAGAAACAGAACCTGCTTTTCAGGTTCATGTCCATACCTACTGTTATGATGAAAACAGTTGTATGGCTCCCCAGCGACTTCCGGAAATGGTTGTGGTGTGGAGAAGACACCCACTTCCAGATGGTTCATTCCCACGCAGGCAAGTTGGTGCCAACTGAATGTCCCTGTCTATGTTGTCCTCTTGATGAGCCTGCTTAGATGTCCTCCCAGCATGGTATCTGGGTTCCAAGAGGAAACTTCCAGCTCCAGGGTCCCTGCTGCTATGTTCTATCAGTCAAAACCCACCTCTCTATAGAAGACATGTCAAAGAATTTTAGAATCCTGTTTTAAACCACCACAATGTGTAAATAACCAAGCCAAATGCACACTACTTTTCAACTTAATCTTCCTTTTTAAATTCAATTGGCAAACTCTATAATGCCCCAATCTTGGAAGATAAAGTATATCCTCCAGTTTAGTAATGGACTTCCCACTACTTTTCTTATGGAAGGTTAATCATATCTAGAGGTTTAGCAATTCTGATAAAGTTATTCTTCCAAAAGAAACATTGATTTCAGATTCTGAAGTAATGCTTTTTGTACTGCATTATTCTCATTGCCAGATTCTCTAATCAGGATTTGATCTTATCAGTATAAAATACTGAACTATTATTTGGTTATGTTCCCTGTAATTGTTGCTTCATAACTTGTTTTATATAGAAAGAAGAGGAAAGCTCAGTTATTGAGCACCACTACATGCCAACCACTAAAGTAGATACTTTTCTTTTTATCCTCAGACAGCATTGCTCCCCATCTTTTATTCCCTAAATATGACCCGAACAGTCAGCTGGAACTCAGTCACGGCTGGTCTATTTACACTGGCAAGAAATCTACCATTCACCAAGGTCACCTTTACTGCCTATTTCCTTACTCTGAACCTACTTTATTTCAACTATATGCATGTGACTACCTTTACCCTGGAGTAAGGCTAGTCAAAATTCAGTTCCCTGTAATGAATCACCTGGGAGTTTGTTAGAACACCCACCCCAGACCTACTGAATTGGAGTCTGCATTTTAATATGAGCCCTGGATGGATGGCATTTACTTCTAGGAAGTACTGTTCTAGAGTATTCAGTGTGTTTCTTGGTCTGCAAATACCTGCTTGTTAGGGTCTGTATTCAATTAGGGCTGTAAGCCCAACATAAGATGTCAATGATTTTTACCCCTCAAAGTAAAACACAATAGTTTAATAGTGCAAAAGTAAGGAAAAAGAATAGACTTTGGTTCTGAATTCAAATTATTTGCAAAAACCTAAAAAGTGATATTCGTGTTTCTTGTTCTTCTCAACACCCCTCCCCAGCCATGAGTTAATGTTTCCTTTCTCCATACCTTAAATGTAAATGCTTCAAGAATGTAAACTTATGAAGTTATCCATTCCAGCCCAGATAATATGTTTATCACTTTATTTAAAACATTAGAGTCATTGGCAGCTGGGGAATATGCACCTGGTCCTGATTTGTAATTGCCTAATATTTCCGAAATGATGTCCTTGAGAGAAGCATTATAGTTTAAACTTCATTTATGTTAGGAAAATTTTATGAAGTAAATCCTCTTGGAACTTGCCAAATAGAATTTCTGTGAGTTGTTATCCATATTATTTTTTTGCTGGCTGTAGGTTTGTTCACTTGTTTATTTCTAACTATACTTTAAAAGAAGGGTGGAAAGACTTAAAAACAAAATATGGGATAGTGCTACAGCAGAATAAGTACAATATTATAGGCTCACCTAAATTTTCACATAGTGGGGATGCTTTTTAAGGACTTTTGCTGAACCAGTTTTTATTGACACTCAAATACTTTAAAAAAGAAACCAGACTTTCTAGTTTCCTTTAGATTTTATCAGCAAAGTTCTCACAATCTCTCTTTGGGACCAAAATAAATCTTAACAAATTTCTTTGGATGAAACTAATAAATTTATAGCTTTGTCATAAAGATTTCATAAGCTATGGAAACATACTTGAAATTGGCACATGCAACCTTTGTAACCTGCCTTTTTTTCTCCTTTTTTCCCTATTAATATCCTTGTATTTTCCTTTGCAATGTTATCTTAAGCATAGTACATGTTGCTTCATAGTCTCTGTAACTACTTAAATAGCTATCAGATCATATCTATAATTTATCCATTCACCTATGGGACATTTAAATTATTTCCCATGTTTCCTATTTAAACAATGCTTTAAGAAACATATTCATGCACATTGTTCTTCTATATGTTGGATTATAAATTTGGTGTCTAAAAATGCTAATTTTTACCTTTGTCTTAAAGGTAAAATAATTTAGGAAGAGGAACTTAACTTTAATTGAAAACTGATTGCACAAAGTATGAATATTTTCTACATCTGATTCCCTTGTTCCTGACTCCTTTTTTTTTTTTTTCCATAAAGTTTCCAGATATAAAACCCAAAAGCAACTGTCCAGGAAACTCATATACACTTGCTGTTTTTTGTTGTTTTTTTTTTTAACTTGGTTACCTGACAAGTTTGAGATAAATCAGTCTGGGGCTGTACTTGGCCTTGCATGAATAGGCAGATCCTTAAGAATTGGTTAGAGTGAAAATTCTTGGTTCTCTTAAGTCCTGTTAGCTCTCAGACTATGTCAGCAAAGAAGTATTTTACCCAAGGAGTTAAATGGTAACAATTCTAATTCATAAATTTGGGAAAGTTACCATTCAAGGACCTTTAGTTTCAGTCATTAACTGTTCCTTCTTAAAGGACCAAGCTTTTTCTTAATCTACTTTATTTTTTGCTATTTATCTCTCATTTTTCAAATGGTGTGTCAAAATCCAAGGGAAAAAAGGATCTCAAACAAATGGTGAGCAAAAAGCTCTCATGTTAGGAGACGAATATTGGTGAAGTATGTGGCAATAGTTTTACAGAGACAAAGATATAGTCACTACTTGGAAAACTTAAAGATGATTGACTAGCTTAGATGGGTAATGTTAGTGAGCACACATTCCAAAGTGCACTGTGGCCTGACAACATTCTTTTCTATGAGGCCAGAATCTCTGGGCCTCAAAATGCTATTGACAAATGGTAATCTGATTGTGAGCAGCTATTTCCTAAGCCTGGGACTCTTCAAGTGCAGAGCTGGACACACTCACCATCCCCCAGCCGGGCTCTAGGAAGAAGGGACTTCTGTGCGCATACAGTGCATGCTATGGAGACCTGAAAGGAGCTGCTTTTTTTTAAAAATGTAAAATGCTCTTCATGCCATTTTCTTCCTATTTCTTCACCTTAAGAGGAGTCACATGTGTCTACCACTTAAATTGTAACACTGATTCTTACTTGGGGACATTAGCAAAGAATTGATCCAAAATTTCACTGCTTTTGCTTCTAAGGAAAGGGAAGACTCCCAAATCACTGTTAAAATGCCATGAGGGTTCAACAAATAAGTGTTAATATTTCTTTATCCTGGCAGTTAGATTTGTGCTGAATCCTCAGGTTTAACATTTTTTTCTTATGAAGTATTGACTGTAGTAAAACTTTGAAATTAATTATCCCTGACAACAGTAAAAAAAATATTAGTGGAAATATAAAATTTAAGTCATTGGAGGCCTTGAGACTAATGTAATTCTGGGGTCAATAGCAGTTTTAAGCTAGAATTACTGCTATTTTCTGGTGATTCTAATCCAATTTAGACAGTTAATAACTTTACCTCATAACTGTCAAATGTGTACATGCTGACAACAGCCATTTTATAATCTGCAGTTTCAAGTGTAGGATGGGGAATCCTTTTATTTTTGGCCGCTGGGCAGTTTGAAGCTATTATATACCCCAGAAAAAACATGTTTTAGTCCTGACCCAACTTGTGGGAGCAGCTGTTTCTTTTAATCCTGATTCAGTACTGTAGAGCTGGAAGTTTTGATTACAATATGTCCGCAGAGATGTAGTATACCCAATTGTGGGTGTGACTTTTTGATTAAATGGAGATGTGACTCCATCCATTCAGGGTGGATCTTGATTAGTTTACTGGAGTCCTTTAAAGGGAAACATTTTGAAGAAACCTCAGAGCAGATGCAGATGCTTGGAGAACAGTTGCTACAGAGCTGACAAAGTAACATGAGACCCGGATGTTTGGATGTGCAGAGCCCAGCAGACGTCACCATGTACCTTCCCATGAGATGCTACACAAGTCAGAACCCAGAGTTGTGTCCTGGAGGAGTTAAGGAAAGGTCCAAGTGAGGAACCCCCACAGTAAACAAGCTGAAAGCAATGGAGCCCAGGAGCATGGGACCAGCAGATGCCAGCCAGGTGCCTTCCCAGCTGACAGAGGTGTTCGGGATGGCATCAACCTTTCTAGAGTGAAGGTAACCTCTTGTTGTTACCTTAGTTTGGACATTTTCTTAGCTCTAGAACTGTAAACTTGTAACTTATAAAATTCCCTTTTTAAAAACCATTCCATTTCTGGTATATTGCATTACAGCAGCTTAACAAATGAATAGAGCCTCTAATCTATTCTCACATTTATTCTTGACTTTTTCCAAATTATTACATTTCTATCTAATTACCTACAATCAACTTCCTCCCACTACCACAATGGAAAATACCGGTGGAGAGATTTAAAATCGCTTGACTTAGAGGCTTTAAATGGAAATGCAGAGGAACCTATTTGCCATCTTCTTTCATATATACATACATATATGCTAAACTGTGCCTGGATAGACAATAGGCTAAATTCTAATAGAAATCCTAAATCCCTAAAGGGGGATCTCATATGATATTAACAGTTGTGACAATAGACTTCTTTCAAACCAAAACAACTACCTAGCTTAGTTAATAAGTTAATTCAGTGCTATACATTCTTATGTAACTAACAATTATTGTCTCTGTTTCTAAATTATATGCATATATATAAATGTTTATATATACACACACACATTTATTTAGAAATATTCATATAAGTATATATATGAAAAAAGATGGCAAGTAGATTCCTTTGCATGCATCCTAGAACCACTCCATTATTCCCACTACCTTACCATGTGCAGGGCTGCTGCTAGACTAAGACCACACAGCCCTTTCTGTAAACTCAAGAAAGGTTCCTCTTCTATAAAACATTTTACTTCCATCTGTTGGAAAGTTGTAGCATACTGATTTTATGAGAACAAGATGCTTTACTTCCATCTGGCAGAAAATCCCCCCAAAATACAAATGTACTATGTCTACAATAGAAGTGCATTTTTATTAGAGAAATTGAGCATTTACAGAAGAATCATGCATAAAATACAGAATTCCAGTACACCATCCTATTGATCTGGTTCTTTTGTTACAATTGGTGAATGTACATTTTTATAATTGTACTATTAATTATAGTCTGTGGTTTAATTTAGGGTTCACTCTTTGTATCATACAGTTTCATGGATTTTTTTTAATTTAAAGCTTTCTCATCCCCACGTTGCCAGGGCCAGGTTCATCCCCAAAAGTCATGTCCAATGTTTCCAGGGAGATTTATACCCTTGAGAGTCATGTCCCACATAGGGGAGAGGGCAGAGGGTTCACGTGTGAAGTTGGCTTAGGAAGAGAGGCCACATTTGAGCAACAAAAGAGGTTCTCTAGGGGTGACTCTTAGGCATAATCATAAGTAGACTTAGCTTCTTCTTTGCATGAATTAGTTTTATAAGGGCAAGCCCCAAGATCAAGAGCTTGGCCCATCAAATTGGCAGTCCCTAATGCTTGCAAATATATCAGATCTTCCCCAGGTGAGGAAGTTTAATATTTCCACATTTTTCTCCAGTCCCTCAAGAGGACTTTGCAAATACTTTTTCATCTTCTGCCCAGATTCACTCTGGGATGTATTGGGGCATCACACCACCCTATGCAAACCAACAAAGATCTCACTCCTTATTCATGGTTCCATGTAATTATGGTGTTTGAATAAGCTAATCAAACAAGTTAAATTATATAGTGTGCTACAGAAGATACAAATTTTGTACCAAATAAACATCTCTTCCTTTGGTCTCCCACAGAAGATGAAGTTTTAAAATGCAGTCAATATCATCCTTTACCCTTTAGTAGGATTTACCGTAGTCCTACCCAGATCAGCTCCTCATGTTAAAACAAACTTTCCATCACCTCAAATTTCCCTTCAAGATATCTTTCCTATCTCATTTTCATTTTACTACCAAACTTCTAGAGAAAATATTTTCTTCCCACATGAAATTTATGGATCTCCCCTTAGAAAAAATGTTCATACCACCAATATCTAAAATAAAATTTATCTGATTTCAGGGAGTTAATGGATCCCCAGAAGTTCATCCATGGACCCTGCCCATAATTGGCATCACCCCGAGTCTGAGAAAGGAGCTAGAGGGAATATAAGTTACACTGGCTCAAGAGACTCACCTAATCTGGTGATAACACATCTGGCCACAGCTAGTAGCTGCACCACAGCTCTTATTATACCAACCCTGGAAATCCCTGAAGCTTCCATAAAAAAAACATTTTGTGTTCAGCAGCAAAAATACTAAGGACCATATTTCATTACCAGTTTCCCAAGAGAGTGTTTCCTGCTATTTATTCAGTCAGGAATCTTGTCCACAATGCTCATAGATAACTTTCCAAAGTGGTTTAAGCATAAAGTATAAAATACAAGAAAGCCAAAACTTGGAGAAACCTGAGAAACATCTAGTCTAGACCCTCTCAATTCTACCAGTTCAATCTCCTAGCATTCATAAGACATTTGGCTGCTTTCTAACCTCCTAAGGCTTTGGTTTCCTTATCTGTAAAATGGGAAGAAATGCCTAGAATAAGCAAAATCATAGAGACAAAAAGTCAATTAACAGTTATCATGGGCTGGGGGTGAGTGGTAGGGGTGGAAAGAGAGTTATTATTTAATAGTACAGAATTTCTATAAGTGATTAAAAAGTTTTGGTACTGGATGGTGGTGATGGTAGCACAATATTGGGAATGGAATTAATATCACTGAGTTGTATACATGAACCTGGTTAAAATGCAAAATTTTGTGTGGTATATATGTTACCACAATAATTTTTTTTAATATTAAATTATAGTAAAGAAGGGCAGAGTCCCCAAACACTATGTTCCTTGTTCAAGAAAAAAAAAAATTTAGCATAAAGTCTAGCATAGTTCTCTATAAGATCATTCTCATTATTTTATAATTAATAGTTATCTGATCAACCCTTACCAGATAGTAGCAGTCAAGAAGAAAACTCAAGTCCGTGAGTCTCACTCCAGGAACCTTCCCACTATGCCATGAGGAGGTGAAAATGTCATGTTGTTTAAGGCAAGAAGGAGTCCAAAATTTGCATTACTATATAAAAGTAGTGCTTAATAGATGCTTGATCCAATAAAGAGCTCCGCCACTCTTGCCTTCCAGACCCCTGAGAAACACAAGCTGATGATTAGTATTATAAAATGAATGAAACTGTCACATAACTTAGATTTGTTTTAGTAAACAAAGTGATTTGAGACACAGGCTTCACAAAAGAAGAGCATGTGGGATCATTTAATCATTTTACATTGACTAGTAAAGATCTTTCCTCATAACTGTGCCACATTTCATTCAGCAGTGGCTTTGATTCCATGATGGAATCCATGTCCAACCACAAAATCAGAATAAGATTCATCCCTGTTTTTTTATTTTAATACTAAGAAGAGAAAACTTTATTTTCACCAAAACTCATATATGTCCATATCTTCTGCACAGGTATTATAGAAGAGTTTTTAAGTATTCTTTATCTTTGAGGTTTTGATTTTTTAATTTTGAAATACTTTCAAATTTATACAACAGTTACAAAAATAAAACAAATCCCACAAAGAGCTCTCCAGCATATTCCTATTCCCACAGATGACCAGATTCACCAATTTTAATAGTTTACCACATTTGTGCCATAATATTCTGTCTCTCTATCTACCTGCCTATTTATCAATCCATTCTCTGAACACTCAAGTGTAAGTTGCATTGTGTTACATGATCCATGAATCGAACCTGGGTCTCCTGCATGGCAGGCAAGAATTCTACCACTCTAGAACCACCTCCCCTTCAGTTTTGAAAGACAGTTTTGACAGACATAGAATTCTTGGTTGGAAAGTTTTTGCTTTTAGCACTTTAAATATGTCACTCCACTCCCATCTTTCCTCCATGGTTTCTGATGAGAAGAAGTTAACACAATTTTATTGAGCTCCCTTTTATGTGAAACCTTACTTCTCTCTTGCAACTTTTCAGAATTCTCTCTTTATCCTTCCATTCAACAGTTTGTTTATAACATGCCAGAATGTGGGCCTATTTGGAGTGACCCTGTTTGAAGTTTGTTGAACATCTTGAATGTGTATAATCACGTCTTTCATTAAAATTTGGGAAGTTTTCAGCAATTATTTCTTTGAATTTTTTTCTGCCCCTTCCTCTCTTTTATCTTCTCCTGGGACTCCCACAGTGCATATATTGGTATGTTTAGTGTTGTCCCACAAGTTTCTTAAACTCTGCTTGGTTTTCTTCATTCTTCTTTCTACCCCTCAAACTGATTGATTTCTATTATCTTGTCTTTAAGCTCACTAAATCTCTGATCTCCCAGCTCCAATATTCTGCTGAACCCTCTAGGGAATATTTAATTTCTGTCATTGTGGTCCTCAGTTGCTTTCATATTTTCTATCTCTATATTAATATTCTCTTTGTGTTCATCCAGTATTTCCTGATTTGTTTTAGTTTTTTTTTTTGTTAATGTTCTCCTTTAGTCCTTTGAACATGTAGGGTCTTTTTTTTTTTTTTTAAGGTTTTTGTCTAGTATGTCTCAGGTCTGAGCCTTCTCAATGAGGGTTTCTAATGCTTTAATCTTATCTTTTGCCTGGGCCGTCATTTCCTGTTTCTTTGTATGTTTTGTAACCTTTTGTTGAAACATGTACATTTTGGTATTCTAATATTTTATCCCTGAAATTTAGACTCTGAGAGGCCTGTGCCTTAAGCTTGGATCTAGTTAGTGTTATTACAGAGCTTTCCTTGAATGTAAGGAGCTAACAAAAAAAAAGAAGAAGGATTAAAACACCTTTTCCAGTTTTGCAGATGGACCTGTGTGAATGTTTCCTTCAGGGCTTATCTATATAATGAGTTCAAAGAAGAGCAGCTCAAGTCCAAAGAGTGGGGGTCATCCTGATCCTTTCTGCACATGCACCTTGTCTTGGGCATGTGCAGGTGGCCCATTTACAGGGTTCCAAATATCCTCTTTTCCCTAGGAAGCAGTTTCCTCACTGTCCCAGTTGCTGCACTGTATATCCCACAGCCAGGAATTCCTTGCCTCAGGCAACCACTTGACTACTGCCCCATGAATTTTGTAGAACTCAGTGAGCTACTTACACAAGCAGGGCAAGTTATGGGATGGCAAGTTCCTGTGCCCACCACCAGACAGCTAGGACCTGGCATACATGTTCCCAACAGATACACAAAGGTTACTCTGCTCCATCCTGGGCCAGGAGTGGGGACCCACCCTGGGGTACAGTCCAGCTCTGCACTGAGCCCTGGGGGTAGGGCCTTGTCACTGCAGCACTTCAACTGTTTTCTGGAGCTTTGAAAAAGCTTTTTTCTGCTAGTTGTTCAAAACTTCTCTGGGTGGACTGAGCCCCCTGTAGTCTCTCATTCTGCCACCTTAACTGAGGTGGGGCTGTATTTCATTCCATAATTTCTTAGGTTGTTCTTGGGCTACATGCCCATGTTATTTCAATGATAATATTAAACTAACATTTTTTTACCATTATTTTATTGTCACTTTTATTATTATTATTACAAATACTACAAGCAAATTATTCAAGAAATGAATAGTACTGAATCTAAGTTACTTTAGAAAGAATATTCAGAAATTGATTCCTGGGTATTCAAACAGTAAGACATGTATTTCAAACAAATGTAAATGTTTTAAACTCCCCCTGAAAAAGTTTTTTAAATGTGTGAACAACATATAATACTAATAATAGCTAAAGAGTAGTCATTTAGTAAACATAAAATGGCCCAGTAAGAGCTATTTAAACTTTGACTTATTTATTACACCTAGTTTTTAAAAAGCTATTTATTAAATACCAACCTAGTCCAATATTTTGTTTCTTTTTATGGAGATCTCCAGAAAAGGTTCTGCGGTCTTCCCTTACCTAATTGGCAAAAAAAGAAAAGAAAAGAAAAACCTCAGCAAACAAAAACACAACAGTCTCTTCATGCTGTTGATAAAAAGAAGGGATTTATTCCCCTCTATTTTCCTTTCATATTGTGAGATGACATGCCATAAGTAAGGTATTTCTAAGAGAGTCATCAGAATTCCTTATGCCAGACTCCGCCTGCCTAACGTTTCTCAGTGTACCTTTATCTTTACCGTTTCTGTGCCTTTCTGGTATCTAGCAGAGTATCTGCCTCTGCTAACGCAGCAAGTGGCTACCAACCCTGAGCAAAATCCAACGTTTGCCTAAGAGCTTAAGGGGAGTGGCAAAGACTTTTAGTGGCCTCCTTCTACCCCAACACCCATTTCTCCCCTCCTCCTTAGCACCCCAATTTATAGAAGGTGGTAATATGACCAGCTACCAGGTCATAAATTCCAAAGCAGTTCTGGCCAGTGAGATGTAATGGACATATATGGGACTTGCAGGAAATCTTTTCCCTCTTTCCCTCCTGCTTCTGGCCTGAAACATGAATGTCATAACAGCTGGAGCACAAGCAGCCATGCTGGACCATGGGTGGCCATAGGAATGGAGCCATGGGCTAAGGGTGACAGATAAGGAAGATGAAAGCTTACATGTTATCTGAAACAGGTTATCTGAAAGAAATAGTACTATACCCCTGGATTGTTTGCTTTTATCCTGTTTAAATCACTCTTATTTTATATTTATTTCCTTAAGGTTATAAGATGTTATGAATTTAAGAGTTTCCTATTATGAAAATATCACTAATATTGCAGACTACCATGAAATACATAGAAAATGACACTCTATTTTTCTCTTTACAACTAAGGAACCCCACCTATAATTGTGATTTTCTTGATGCTTAATATTTTCTTAGTCCTCTAGACATGTATTTACAATTCTCCCCTACAATCAAGAAAAAAAGATGAGGTTATGATGAGGATGACTGATAATGTATCTGTTAATAATGTTCTGTTATTATTTAAAAAGAAAATGGCAGTGCTGAAATATAAAATTTAGTTCCAAGAAAATATTTTCCATATATCCAGCAGTCATTATTTTCTTCATTTGAAAATAGTTAAATTATTTTTATATTAATAAGAAAGATAAAAATTATTTCCCATAGCTTACAAACAAGTACATAGCCCTATGATTTGAATAGCAACAAACTGGAAGCAGCTCAAATAGTCTGACAACAGAATGAAAAATCTTTGGTATGTGATGCAGTGGGAGACCGCACAGTGAGAAGAATGACAGCTACACACAAATACATAGATGAATCACACAAACACAGGGGAGAACAAAAGGAGCCACATACAAAAAGAGCACAAACTGAACAAGTCCATTTATGTCAAGTTCAAGAACAGGCAAAACTAATCCCTGGTGTGAGCAGTTAGTATAGCAGTTTTCCTTTGTGAAACTGGAATGGTAAATAGCTTTACTAATCATCTTGATCTGCTTGAACTCCCATTTTACTCAGAAAACTACAAAGAAGAAATAGAGAGCAACTGAGGCAGGCAGATTTGCCAAAGATCCCTTGCAGGGATGATAAAGATCCCTTGCTGTGATAAAGGAATCAGGCTTCACCAGAGAGCCACAATCCTCATCTGCACCAGATTGCTACAAACCTTAAATTTGCTAAAATTCATAGACTATGACTTAACTCACATCTACCTTGCCCCACTCTATCTCCCTACATCCTCCTTTTATCTCCGACAGGCATATAAACTTCTTCCCTGAACCCAGGCCCTCTGAGCAGTAACTTTGTTTTAGTTCTGCTCCCATGCATGCTACTTTAGCTCAATAAACTTCCTCTGTACTTTGGATTCTCAGAGTCTGTGCATTCTGTTTTCAGCACAATATCTTCATGAGAAGAAATGATTAGGAAGGAGCAGGACAGGACTTCTAGGGAACTGACTATGTTCTATTCCTTCACCTTGCATTCATTTTGTAAAAACAGTGCGTTCATTTTGTACAACCTCACCGAACATGTGTTCGTATAGATTAGGGTGGTGAAGGCATGTCTACATACTTAGGGTGGATTGTATGATGTGTGAATAAAACTTTACAAATGAACAGTGAGAAATAAGTGCAAGGGGAAATGTGGAGAATGAGATGTAACTATTTGCTGTTGGTAGGAAAACTGAAAGGTACAGCCCCTTAGAGGGCAGTGTGGTGGTTCCACAGGAGGCTAGTGGTGGGGTTGCCATAGGATCCTGAAACCCTGTTGCTCACTATATACCTAGAGGAACTGAGTATGGGGACATTTGCACACTGGTATTTATGGTGGCAGTGTTCACAATTCACAATAGATGGAGATGATCTAAGGGTACAACTGAGGAAAGGATGGGGGAATTATATATATATAATATATATAATTATTATATATATATATATATATATAATATATATAATTATTATATATATATATATATATATATAATATATATAAAATGGACTACTGAGTGGCCACAAGAAGGAATGAAGTTGTGAGACATAACTAGGTGTATGAACCTTAAGGACTGTATGTTGAATGAAATGTCAGAAACGAAAAGACAAATATTATCACGCCTTAATCCTATGGACTAACTACAATACAAAAACTCAGTGAACTGAAGCAAACAGCGTGGGTTATCAGGTTGGGGCCTATCATAAAGTGTCCTAGATTGTAAACTCTTTACAGCAGTCACATATATTCAGGAGGTGTAACTGTCATTTCTAAATTCTGAGACCCTGAGCTGTTTGTAGATAGCCTGGTCATTTCTAGAAACTACGGGTATTTATGTGACACCTGAGACTCAGAGTTAGAGCAAGGAAGCTATGAAAGTCACCATTACCCCATAAAAGTTGAAAAATTGATCAGACTTTCAGTAGAGATATGAAGGCAGCTGATATGGATAGGACTAAGGTAGAGCAGAATACAGGGTAAAGGATGATATTGTCCATATTTTAAAACTTCAACTTCTGTGTTAGAACAAAGGGAGAGATGTTTATTTGGGGCAAAATTTATATTTTGGGTAGTGCATTACTTAATTTAACTTGTATGGTCAGTTTAGTTGAACACCATAAGTACATGGAATCTTGAGGAGGGTGGGAAATTTTGTTGGTTTGCCTGGGTTACTGTGATGCCCTGATATATTCCAGAGTAATTTGGGCAGTGAATAATGAAGTGTATGTAAAGTCCCCTTGCAGGACTGGGGAGAAGGAGGAAAAATTCAACTTCCCCATTTGGAGAATTTCTGATATTCTCGCAAGCAGTGGGGACAACCAAATCAATAGGCTGAGCCCTAGATCTTGGGTCTCACCCCTGTGAAACTTATCTCTGCAAAGGATAGGCTAAGCCTACTTATAATTAGGCCTAAGAGTCACCCCCAGAGAAACTCTTTTGTTGCTCAGATGTGGCCTCTCTCTCTAAGCCGACTTGGCAGGTGATCTCTGCCCTCCCCCTTACACGAGACATGACTCGCAGGGGTGTAAATCTGCTTAACAATGTGGGACCCAGGGATAAGCCAAGACCTATATCATGGGGACAAGAAAGTCTTCTTGACCAACACGAGGAAAAGAGAAATGAGACAAAATAAAGTTTCAGTGGCTGAGATATTTTAAACAGAGTCAAGAGGATATCCTAGAGGTTATTCTTATACATTATATAGATATCCCTTTTCAGTTTATGGTGTATTGCAGTGGTTGGAGGGAAGTACCCAAAACTGTTGAGCTGTTCCAGTAACTTTGATACTTGAAGATGATTGGATAAAGATACAACTTTTACAATGTGACTGTGTGACTGTGAAAACCTCGTGTCTGATGCTCCTTTGATCCAGGATATAGATAGATGGGTAAAAAAATATGAATAAATAAATAAATATTAGGGGGATAAGGGGTAAAATAAATTAGGTAGATGGAATACTAGTGGATCAATGAGAAGGAGGGGTAAAGGGTATGGTATCTATGAGTTTTCCTTTTTTCTTTTTATTTCTGTTTCTGGAGTGATGCAAATGTTCTAAAATTGATCACGGTGATGAATATACAACAATGTGATGATATTGTGAGCCACTGATTGTACACCATCTATAGACTGTATGTGTGTGAAGATTTCTCAATAAAAATGCTAAAAAAAAAAACTTACCTGGCAGTTCAGTTGTGATTTTATATTCTTGTCATACATAAGATAAATCTGAAGAAAAGGTTTACTCTGATAAAAGCAAAATTTTAAAACACCATTTGTTTCTGATTTTCTTAGTACACCCCAAATTAGAACATTCAACGTCTTACTCTGCAGCCAGCACTATAATGTTGAGGGACAGAATGACAATAAATTCTTTCTCCTTTGTTCTTCCTGAATATTCTCATATTTTGAATGAAAATCACCTCTTCGCCATAAGTTTCCTTCTCCAGTATCTAACTTCTCCAGTGTCACATTTGGAGGACTCTTCTTGGAGCCCCCAAATTCTGGGGTTCTTTCCATCCTGTTTCACCTTTTCCCATTTTCCCCCCATCTGCTCCCATTGGCAGCCATGGTGCGTCAGCTGTATTTTCATCCCGATCAGAGGCAGCCATAAACAAGAAGGCCTGCCTGGTCATTAGCGGACAGGTTCAGGCTTTAGCGGCACAAATTTTAGATGTGGCTGATGAACTGCTTGTACGTTATCCTAACAGGTTATTGCACTCGGAGCCCTTGCTTTAGATTAGCTCATCTGGAGGGATCAAAGAAAAATGAGCCTGTAATAGCTTGTGTCTTTTAAAGGCCTTTTTATATTAAATTTTAAATGTCTCTGCATCTTTTCTATGCTTTTAATAATTGAGAACAAAGCTCCAAAAGCCTCCAGGAAAAGCCCAGGGGACCCTCTTATCAAAAGGACATTAAACAGATCCCTGGCAATACCTCTCAAGGACCTCAGGAGGCCTGTAGATGGGTACAGCACTAGATCCAACATCCCAACTACACCAAAGCTGCACAATTCCTTCCACAGGAGGCAAGGACAGGACTTCAGGCTGCAAAGTACTTCCCTGATTAGCCTTGTCCTCACATACATTCCTCACCTGATAAAATAAATGACAGCAAAAGGTATGGTTGACAGCAATTGAGGTTGATATTGAGGCATAAGAGAATGTTTGTAGGGTGTCCTGAACTTGCAATATTTTATTCAGATACAGTTAGACAGAAGGGGGCTGATTGAAGAAGAGATGGGAACCTGACTTCCTGAGCCTTTTCCCTCCCATCAGTGGGCTCTGTGAGTCATTTGGAAACCTTGCACAAAATGAAATGGTTCAGAGGCCATCAGAAGAGTGTTTCCCAACTCAAATCTCCCCACGGATGTCAAACATAATAATCACTTGGGAAGTTTGCCGTGCTTCTCATGGCCAGGCCTGATGTAATTTAATACTGGGTCCTGGGATTCTGTACCTTTAACCAGGTCGCCCTGCCAGGTGATTCTGATGCACAGACATGTTTGGAAACCAGTCATGGCCTAGACAAAAACCTATAGCTGTGTTTCTGAAAGTGAAGGCCAAGGATTATCTGCATCAGATTCACCTGCACCTCTGGGACCCAAAGGCCCACGTGAGCTCCTGAAGGCTGCCTGCACCGACAAGTGGAATGCCGGGGCTGCTTCGGCCAAGAAAACCAAGGGTTTCAGGTATGGAAAGCAGGCTGGAAGCATCTCCATGTGGATCAAAATCTATACCCACAATTTCTCTTTTAGACTTTCTATTTCTGGATGAATGTTTTTCTGAGATTTTGGTTGTCCTGCTTCTTCGTCGGGAACTATTTCACTAACAGTAAATTTTCAGAAATCACCTGTAACGGGCCAGGCACTGAGCTCAATATTGGAATAAAACTTCTTTGCCCTCCCTTCTAGGTTGTTCTTCAAAATAGGAATTGTTAGCGCCCATAACTCACAACAAAGAAAAACCATTAATAATTTTATAACAGATATCTCAAAAATTAAGCAGTTAAGGAGAAATCTAAGCCCTTTGGAGGGATCAGTACCAAGATACCAGAATTTTAAGAGATCCTATTACAAGGAATTTAGTAATATAATGTACTTTGGGTATTTTTAAGTGTTATCTTTCTTCTCGTTCTTGATGCAATGCATTTCCAAACAAACAGCCTAAAATAACTTTTTAACAATAGTTATCTCTGGGTTTGGCAATTAAAAAGCCATAGAGAATAGGTGAAAAGTACTGTTTCAGAGAGGAAAATGATGAAATACAGCTGTCCTTTAAAAAATTAGAGTTCTGATTGAAAGAGAAATTAACCTTTATACTGTAGGTTAATTTCATAGAGTATAATTCAGTTTGAAGAACACTCACCAAATAAAAATTAAAGGAAAAAAGGTTAGGAAAATACTATCTTGAATAACCCCTAGTTCTAACACAAATTAAATAAAATGCTTGATCTCTGGCCCTAACTTCCAATTTATATGAACTATGGAGGCGGGGACAGGGGCACAAGCCAAACGATATCACAAAGAAACAATAAGACATACATCATTAAAAGAAAAAAATTTTTTTGATTCATCAAAAAGCTAACAACATGACAAAACAAAGCCGGGGTGGGCATACAAGTTCCAGATTCAAAGAGACTCAAAAATGTAACAAACACATGCAATGCATAAAGCATGATTGGATCCTGGTTTGAAAATTTTTATTTTAGGAATAATTGGGGAAAAATAATTCCAGACTAAATATTAGATGATGTTAGAGAGTTATTGTTAATTTCTTAAATGTGATAATGGTAATGTTATTATTATAGAGGCACTACTGACATTTTTCACCAGAGAATTCTTTGTTGCAGGGAGTTGTCCTGTGTATTGCAGGATGGTTTGCAGCACCCCTGGCTTCCATCCAATAGATGCCAATAGCACCCCCTACCTCCCCCCAGCTGTGACAACCAAAAATGTCTCCAGTCATTGCCAAATGTCCTGAGGAGGGGGACAAGCAAAATCACCCTGGTTGAGAACCACGGACACTGGAGAATTTTCTTGTTCTTAGGCAAAGTTACTGAAATGCTGAAGGGAAGCCTCATGTTGTCTACAATTTCCCTTAAGTGATTTGGGAAGAAGACGAAAGAGGGACGAGAGAGAGGGCAGAGAGACCATGTAACAAATTTTACTAATTGTTTGACATAGAGTACATACAAACATCAAGTATATTATTCTTTCACCTTTTATGTATGTTAGAAAATTTTCAAAATAGAACACTGGATGAAAAAAAAAATATGTCTGTGACCTTAATAATGCCAGTATTGTAATAATGATTTTTAAGACAGAAAATCTTATGTATAACTTTCTTTTGAAAGGAAAACAACCCCAGAAACCACAAAAGTATTATAGGTAGAGATTCTGAAAAATTAAAATGGAGAGAAAATCACTGGTCTTCTCTCTGGAAATGTGCAAATTAGCTTTCTACAAAGCAAATCATTCCGAAACTTAGTGGCTTAAAACAACAATCATTTATAAGCGCATGATTCTGTGGTGAGCAATGAGGGCTAAGTTTAACTGACTAGTTTGTTTGCTGGAAACCAGGACTCATTCTCCTGGTTGCACTGAGCTAGCAGGTTAGCTGGGGGCCATTTCAAGGAAGGCCTCACTCACATGTCTGGTGTTTGGTGCTAGCTGGTTGTCAGCTGGGGACAACTGGGCCACTTGTTTTCTACATCCAGCAGGATAGCCTGGGATTCTGCACAGGATGGCTTAGTTGCAAAAGCAGCAAGAAAGGGCAAACCTTGATGCACAAATGCCTTTCAAGTCTCTGCTTGCATCAGATTCAAGAAGTGGAGAAACAGATTCCACCTCTCGATGGAAGAAGCCACAAAATTTCATTGCAATGGGGCATGCCCATAGAAATGGGAACAATCTGTAACCATTTTGCAAACCCACAGGAAGAAAGGACATGTACAAGAGAAAATGGCAGCTAAAGAAGCAAGATTGATAAAATGTATTTCAAAGGCTAGATCTCATCAAATATGTATAAATATCCATAATCAAAATAGTGATAGCTAAGGGTGGTGGGTAAGGTGAGAAAGGGAGAGGGAGAGGGAGAGGCAGAGAGAGAGAGAGAACAGGGATGATTTCTGTTTCTAAAAACAATAAAAATAATTTTAAAATAAATTTGTTGGGAAAGTCTATATCCCAATCACCAAAATGTATTTTAATGGGAACTAAAGAAATAAAGATTATAAGGCAGTGTTTGGATGGTGTCTAAAGAACTTGAAAATAAGGAAAGTAAGATTTCCTTCTGAAATTTAAACTTTAGAAACCAACTTTTAAACATGATTTGTCAAAAAATATGCAAAGTTGCCTTGAAGGGCAGAGTGAGTCTTAAATGAATGTATCAATATAACAAAGAGAAATGTGATAATGAGAAGGGAATTTATGGGCAATGAAGCTAGCATCTTAGTCATGAGGGGTCAAAATAGTATTAGGGTCAGCCTCACTGAGATTGTTGATGCAAAGTCAGCAAACTATAAACCTAGACACCACATCCCCAAGTTTTGGAGAACTTGTCCTTGAGTCTGTAAGTCATGTTGAGAGAACCCAATTTAGGGAAGGGGTGAGAAAAAAGAGGAACTAGGAGAGAGACAAAGGGATACATAGTTGGGCTGACTCTTCCACTGAAGAAGTTGAGCCTTCATGATGGAAGAATGGATTTGGATTTCTATCCTGCTAATTTTTGTTAAATACAAGTATTTAATATAGTGAGTGGGAATTTCGATCAACTTTTTTTTTTATAATTGAACTTAATTTCTATTTTGATCATTCAGAATGCCAATGGTGGGAAACAATGTCTTAATCTGGAATCTCCTCCTTTCTTCTTTCCAATGTGGTGTCCAGGACTTGGGGCAATGCAGTGGGAGGGATTACAGAGCACACAAATGTTGAGGAAGAGCTAGTCCTCGGTCATTTTGGGTCCCTGCTGGCATCCAGTGAGCTATCCTTGTTGCAACTGGTCCCAGGTCATGGGTTGATGTGGCTCTTAGCCCCATCTCCTTAGCCTGCCTGCCAGGGCTCCAAGGTCTGCTGGCTCCCTGGGCCATGTCTGTGACATTCCCTACCCTGTGGGTTGTACCTCCAAGGGACTCTCTGAGGCTATCTCAGGCCTGTTGACACAGACACCCTCATACCCTCGTGTAGCCATTTCTCCTCTACTGTCCCTGCACCATGCAGAGCACAAGAGATTCTGAACTACAGGATGGGGAGAGTGGGAGGGGAAGAGGTTTGTAGCCAGGAGAGCAGGGTAGTGCCCTTCTTGGGGTGGGGGGGCAGGGAAGACAAGTTTATGCTCCCTTAGCTTACTTTCTTCTCTCCCTTTCCCCACCTAAGAATCCTGTATCTAGGCTTAGGGGTTGGGAAAAATTTGACTCAAACTGAGTCTTGTCCTTCCAAATCTCATCTCATCCTTGGATCTCTATCAAGACGTAAAATGCCTCTTCTCTGTGGTCTGCTGGGACCTGCTTTTCCCACGGCATGAAAGTGGAATACCTTAGCTTCCTGGCATGGAGAAAGGACCTCAGGGTACCAGTAAATGCAGGGGATACACTGCCTCCAGTAAGGTTGTGGTTTCTTGAGCTGAATGTTAGGCACACAAGCATGTTCAGTTCCTAAAAATGCCTTGAGTGTACTTATAATCTGTGCACCTTTCTTTCTGTATATTATACATCAATCAAATTTGCAATAAGAATTAGTTAATATCTCAAAATGTTATCATGGCCATAAATAAATTGGTCAATAGAGACAAAGAGAGAGATACAGAAAACTTATAAACAAAAACTGTTAATGTAAGCTGTCTCTGGATATTGTAATTCCCTGTACTTTTTATTTCCTTTAGCCCATTTATCTGTATCGTTCAAACTATCTCTAATGAATATTTTAAAATCAAGAAAAGCATTTCTTAAAGTTTCTATCCTAAATGAGGACAGTAATTAACAGCAAAAGAAATTTCCCAGGCATATTACACAGTGACAATTCTCCAGGGGCTGATCTGTCAGTGAGTTTTGACTATCGTCTTTTATCATAACTTTGTGGTGTGGCATTAATAAATTTGCACAGGAATAATTTCCATATCTGAAAGTATCTGTGCACACTTGCTGGAGCCAAAAGAAAACTTCAAAGAACTTATAAGGAATAGAATGCTTTTCAGAGACACTTACAAGGTCAGAACTCTATAAGTATTTACATAAGAAGCTGCTTACTGTCTACTTGACTGATGGACATTTAAATTCCAACAAGGCAGCTGCTGGATAGAGAGTAAAGTGTTTAGAAAGATGAAAGAGACAGTACTCCAGTATGCTCTCTCCCAGGGGTCAGCATTAAACAATGCACATGCCAAAGAATCGCAGGAGAGCCCTCTGAACATTTCCACGGCCTACTTAAGGGAAACTGGAAGCAAGCAAAATTGTCTCTGTTGCACAATCAATTTCCCTCTCAGATCACCTGTCCTCCCCTGGCCCTACCTTTTCTCCTATCTCACCCCACCCCCACCACACACACCATTTCACTTCCTATTCTTTCTTCCTTTCTTGCTCTCAGCTGGATGAAAATAAATCCAACCTTTTCAACAAATATGCATAAAGTAGCTACTGTGGGATTGAGTGGTAATTAGTGTTACCTGAAGACAGTTTAACAGGTTCCCTGTATCCCCTCCCTCTGTAAAACTGGAATTCTGACAGCAGAAGGGTTTTCAGACAATGGATAAGATGGAAATTTCTGGGCAGACACAAGTCCTCTCTGGCTGACCCTAGTGTTGTATGGAGAGCTCAGTGGCTCCAGGGGACATGCTCCATTCCTCTCTCCCTTGCTTTTGGCAGTTGACTCTAACCCCTGATGAGGTTTGGGGAAGCATTCCTCTGGGGTCTCCTCTGCTACACTTAGTGAGGTGGTCTCTTGTGGCAGAGGCTTCTAGGTGAGTGGGTAAGGAATGGGCCCTGCAAGCTTTCAGCACCTTCACCCCTCTGTCCCCTCTGTTAACAGTAAGTGATTTGCAAAGGCCTGACATGCCCCCTCACCTCTCCCCAACCAGACTGCTGCCTCAGGATCCACGGCCCAGCATTTGGCATGGGACGCTATGGTTGAGTGAGCTCCATACCCAAACCCCATTTGTACAGCTCTTCAGTATAGTGGGTCCTGTCTGTACTTGGAGCAATTGGTGCTTAACCTCTCTCTGGTTCGGTTTTGTCTATAAAATGGAACAACAAGGTCTATCATATGGCATTATGAAGATTAAATAAATCACAGCCCAGTGCCTTGCACATAGTACCTGTTAGATGTTTAAGTACCCAAACCCATTCTTATCAGAGTCTTCCACATGATGAGGGGAAAATGCTCATTCTAACCCCTTATTAGTATTTTTTATTAGAACCTACTTCAAGTAGTCCTCTACTCAAATTCTATTCATTCAGGTGTCATAGCTACCATTTTTGAGTGCTCACTATATGCCAGGCATACTTTGCATGCACTTCCTCCTTTAATCCTCTGAGGAAGGTGCTGTTGTTCTCCCCATTTTACAGATGGGTAAACTGAGGCACAGAGTGATCAAGTAACTTGCCCAAGGCTACACAGCTTCTAAATGGCAGGACTGGGAATAGAACACAGGAAACATGGCCCCACGAGCCATATCTTAACCACTGTGTCCCACCTCAAACTGCACTGCCAACTCTGTGCCTTGTGCCAGAAGAGCCAAACATACCTGTGTGGTCTGACAGAGGCTGCTACCCCTAGCAGCTCGACCTCCTGCACCAACCCAAGTTTGTACTCAAATGATGACCAGAGGATGGAACGTTTTCAGTGATTTTAAACTGAAATATTTTGAACATCCATAGTTTGTGAATACTTTCCAATATCATGGCTTCTTAAAATCTGATTTTTTAGCAGTTAGTATGTAATAGGGATTGGGCTAAGTGCTTCACATTGATTCTCTCACTCACTTGTCACAAGAACTTCTATGAGATAAGTACTGTGCTGTGCCCATTTACAGTAGGGGCTCAGAGTGATTAGGTAAGTTGTTAGAAGTCACACAATCAGTGAGAGCACCTAGTTCACAGGGCTGTTATGGAGATTAAACGTGATAAAGCATGTAAGCAAGTGCCTAGCATAGCATCTGATTATATTTGCACGATAGGCAAAAGGAGCAGTGCAACAGTGAAGGAGAGAAAGTGAGCACAAGGAGGGGCATTACAGAGCTCACCAGAGCTTCACAGGACAATTTAGTTGCTGGGTCACACAGGGTAACTCCTCAAGAACCATGTGGAAGCACTGAGAAACAGAAGAGTCGATCAAGGGGAAGATTAGAGACAGACATAAGTGCTGCTTTCTCTCCCGGTTTGATGTATAGAGAGCATTGCCTCCCCTGTACTTCTAAGTTGAATTTCAACTTTGAAGCAACTGATGAGGAAGCCAGGCCTCCTGCCACATAGCATGTACCTCATCTGAACCCAGAAGTGGGAGCAGGAGCCAGAGCCTTTGTGAGACACATAGACCTCTACGGGTGAGGAGGCCTTTGCCCAGGACAGGCTGGGGACACAGAAGGTTCAAACTGTGTTGAATTAAGGCAAGACTTTGTCTATCTGCTCCCCACATGACTTTCGTTAGTAACCTTCCTTGGGATTTCTCATAGACTTCATTTTATTGATCATCAGTAATTTTTTCTTTATTAAATTTCTCTTCACACATTAGAAATATGACATATTGCCATGGAAACTAATGAAACAATGCAAAAAGAAAATTAATAAGCTCCTCTCCTCACCTTAGTGCATTCTGTGCTATAACTGATATTCAGAGACTAGCTGTGGTGGTTTGAAGCTGTAGGTACCCGAGAAGAACATATTCTTAAATTTACCCATCCTGTAGGTGTAAATCCATTGTCAGTAGAACCTTTTGGACGATGTGTCCACCTGGGTCAGGATGGGTCTTAATCCTGTTGCTGGAGTCCTTTATAAGCAAAATGAAATTCAGACAGAAAAAAAACCAAAAAGCCACAGGGAGCAGGAAGCTAAACATCAACAGAACCCAGAAGAGAAAGCGGAGATGGAGATGCAACCCTGTGTCTTGCCATGTGATAAACAAAGGACCAATGATCACCTTGATGATGCCTTGATTTGGGCTTTTACTCAGCCTCAAATCATGAATGAATAACTTCCCATTGTTTAACCCTCCCCATTTCAGGGTATTTGCCTGAGCAGCACAGGAAACTAAAACACTGTTTTGTAAGCATGGAGAAAGAAATGAAAGGAAGAGCATCAGGTTTTTTATTATTTTATTCTTATTCACAAGGAATCATGATGCATGATTATTCTACATCTTGGTTTTCTCACTTAACTATAATCATAGACTTTCTTCCAGACAGACATAAAGCTAACTCTTTCAAGTCAATAGTCTTTAAGTCAATACTGAGACATTCTCTTTTGGTGACTGCAACTTTTATTTTTCTATGCAAATTTATTTATTCTTCTCCATCAAAATTGTCTGTTGGTTTTCTTTCTAAGATAAAATAGAGGCAATATAACACAGTATTTGATTTCTGATGTCAGATTGCTTGAGCACAGTCCCTAAATTTAGCATCCAGTAGTATGTGCTTAGGATTGGTTATTTAACCTCTCAGTGTCTCAGTTTCCTTGTCTATAAAAGAGATCACAGTACTTACATAATGGGTGCTGTTGTGAGAATTAAATAAATGATTTGATAAAACTAAAGCACTTAGGACCGTGCCTGGCACACAGGCAGCACTCAGCATTGACTATTACTGTTGAAATAATTACTGGCTTCTCCTATTCCTACATAAACAGAAACATCCATTTGACAAAGAAACAAAAGTAAATTGAGCCCTACTATGTCATGTGTTGAGAACCTAAAGATGACCAAGAGAAGGTCTCTGCCCCATAAAAGTGGTTGGAGAGATTGCAAAATATAGCATGGCCGGGACAGGCCACAGTGGCTCAGCAGGCAGAGTTCTCACCTGCCATGCCAGAGACCTGGGTTCAAGTCCTGGTCCCAGCCCATGCAAAAAAAAATTATATATCATGGCAGATATTCTAGTTACAGTAAAACGAACAGCTGTGAAGCTCAGTGATGGTAGTTAGTAACTGTTGCTCAATGATAGCCTCAGGTTTGAGGTAGGTCTTGAAAGATGAGTAATTGGAGTTTGTGAGGCAAATGTGGTGGCAGTGAAGTGGGTGTTCCAAGTCTAGGAAGCAATATGTGCAAAAATGAAAATGTTCCTCTAGGCAGCAAACATATTCCATGGGGAGATAATAAGATATGCCAATTTTCCTTCCATTTTCCCAAATGTCATATCTTTGTAGCTAAAGCCAGAGCATTTGGCTGTCTGCCAAGCACTTGAAGAATGTTTTGGTTCCAGTGACTCACCACCACTATAGACTAATCAACAGCAATGACTCATTTTCAAACCTTTTAGAATTGCACCTCTGCAAAAGCCTATCTATCTGCATGACACATGCCCTTGTTAAGGAATTCACCATACAGTCACTAAAGATAACTACCATATTTGCTGTATGCCTTGCTTCAACATTGACTTCCGTATTGCCAGGGAACTTGTCAGGGAGCAATAGGTTGACACTGAGCCTGAGAAGAATGCATAAATGAACAAAGTCCAAGTGAGGCAAGAACTTGGTTTCATAACTGCTATTTTTTGATGTGAGCCCAAGAAAATATTATAAAGCAAATAATCCGATGGGCATAATTTAAAAGCCTAAGTCTCACAAATGATTATTAACACACTGATGGATTTCATCCTGTCTCTATGACTTCATAAAGTCAACAGGTATCAAGAATTTGAGAAAAATCAGTGCATCTAAATGATTCTTGTTTCATCATTTAAAATCAGTCTTTTTTCAGTTCTTAGAGTTTATTAGTCATATCATTTTTAAGTAGGTGTTTTACAAGAACAAATCATGGGATGAGAAGAAATTTAAATATATATGTATATATATGTTTTCTTAGCATCCCTACAACTTAAGGGTCAAGCAGCATTGAAAACAACAGCAATTCATTATATCATTTTTTTTTAATGGTGACATAAGAATTGGAAACAACCTAATTGTCCACCAATAGGGGAACACATCAGGAAACACTAAGGAGTAGTTGAAGCATTTGATCTAGATCTTCTTTATATCAACATGGAACAACCTTAAAAATCTAATGTTGAAGGGAACAACGCAAGATGATGAATATGTACATCTGATACTATTTTTTAAACACAAAAAAATATTGCATATTATTTTTACATATTTACATTTTTAAAATATGTAAATATGTACTGGAAGATTATAAATAAACTCAATATAGTGGTTGCTCTGAGGAGGGAAAAAAGGAATGGGAAATGATATGTGGGGGAGGGATAAAGATTAAAGTAGACAGCTTTCTCTTTAAGGTTAAAAAATGATAAAGCAAAATGACAAAATATCGACAGCCATGACTTTTCTTTATGTTTTTATTTTTAAATTAAAAACACAATTCCTTTTTTTTTTTTTTTTTGCTTTATAACTTCCTTTGTTCAACTTCCCATTTTTTCCCTATCACAGCTATAAACTTGTCCTACCATTTGTGCTTCTGACATAGACACTGTCTGATTACAACTTTTTAAGCAATCTGGGTTCAGTAAAAAAAGTAGAAACCATGCCACATATTTCAAGCAGAAATGGCTTAATACATAGAATTAGATTATTTCAAAACAATTGGAAGATCTGGGAGTGAAAGAAAAAAAAAAGGAGGAGGGCAGGGGATGAGGAGAACCATTAGCACTCGGTTTTCTAGTTGTAATTTTGGTCCAGAGAATCAGGAAGTTTCTGCTGGTGCCCAGCCTCCAGGAAACTGCAGGGAACCACTGCTGAAAGTTAGCTGCTGTGCAGCCCTGAAAATTAAAACTGGTAGGGAAACTTAGTAGGTGACTGCAAAAACTCATATCTGCTTCAGTGCATATACCTGCCCTTGATACCTAAAGATCTTACTTCACCTTCTAAATCTTGCCTGAACGCATTAGCATTTCTTAAATTGAATCTAAATCTCTGTTGGCAAAGGATTCTGAGAACTGAGCCTAGGCTTTCCACCTTTGAGCACAGGAGCTGGCATAGAAAGGGAAGGAAATAATGCAGAATGCTGACATCTAGAACACCCTTATTTTGCAAATGTCAGACATGTAGTTCTTTTTCATCAACCAAGATTGTTTCTTCGACAAGATTTTTTTTGAAAATCAAGTGCTCCACTGGACATTTATCCTGTGCAAATGAATCCAACAACTTTCATCTTATCAGGGGTATCACCTCTTGTCTTTGTGAAGCAAAGCTGGCTGCTAATTAAGTAGGCTTCACTATCTCCTAAAAAGGCAGATCCAATATTTTTCCAGATGGCCAAAGAAAGGAGGTTATTGCTTCTATTGACCCAATGCTTAAGGGCACAAAAAAGAGCAGGACATATCAGAATTTTGGAAAGAACCCTGAATTGATAATTCCGAGACCTAGAATCTCCAGCTTTGCCATTTACGAACTGTGTGACATCAGAAAAATCACTTAACCTTCCTGGGAAGCTGAAATGAATGATCGGTCAGTGTAGCCTAGTTCTCAAATCCAGCCTTCAAACTTAAGTATTAAGACAAATTCAATACAGTAAAAGAAAACTGTCACTCTTAAAAGCTAACATTCTCACCTTATCATAAGAAATCCAGATCTGAGCATCAGCTTGTTCTTTTTTTATTTTTATTTTTTTATATTTTTTTATTAATTAAAAAAAATTAACTAACACAACATTTAGAAATCATTCCATTCTACATATGCAATCAGTAATTCTTAATATCATCACATAGGTGTATGGTCGTCATTTCTCAGTACATATGCATCGATTTAGAAAAAGAAATAGCAAGACAACAGAAAAAGAGATAAAATGATAACACAGAGAGAAAACAAAAATAAAAATAAAAAGTACAAAAATATATAAGAAAAAAAAAAACTATAGCTCAGATGCAGCTTCATTCAGCGTTCCAACATAATTACATTACAATTAGGCAGTATTGTTCAGCTTGTTCTTAAGAAGGATGAGTAAATATTAGTTCCTCTTAGCACCTGTAAACCGAATACCTCAGACTCTGCCTTCTTCCATGAAAAACCTTCCATACTACTAAACTGTACATCTAAACAAAGTTTCTCCATTTTCTCAAACTACAGATCCAAACTGTTTTCACTCTTTGAGGGTTCAAGAAGTAGAAGGAAACAGATTTTAAATGTCAATAGCCCTTCTTCTATGATATCTTGATCCATCCAACTTGAAAAGACTTTTTAATCAACTCTTCATTGTCTATATAGTACCCCTTTTTTATTAAAAAAAAAAAATCTAAAGTGTTTTCTATTTTTAACTGAGTTCTTATTCATTTTCCCCCTTCTATTCTATAAGGACCTTTGCCATAGCAGCCCCAATATTTTATTATTCCAATTTATTTGGATGGGATGACCATTTGCAGCTCCATCCCCCTCTTCCAAGGCAAACATCATACATTATGCATCTATTTCCAATGTCTAGACCAGTGCCTGGCACATAGTAAGAACTCACCAAAGGTTACTGATGAATATATAGTGTGTTCTAGACTGCAGCAGGTTCTTTCTCTTCAACAGTTTCTCTTGCTACCTTTCCCATAGCTGTCCTCCATCTCAGAATAGTACACAGACTACAGTGTCACTTGGAATCAAAATTTTCAACATAGGAAATATAAGTATAAAACAAAAGAAGCCAAGTAAAAAACATGCATTACTAAATTTAAGTGGGTAATAGTACAGACTCATGATTTTCTTTCAAAGTACACATTCACTAGCTCTATCTGCTGAAAAGTTCTGAAAATAAGGTCAACCAAGGAGCAATGAGCACCGACAAGCCAAATTATCATCTCTAAATACCAGTTACCACTAGAAGGAACCATGACTCCTTGAGAAATTGCTCATTCCAGGTGTGGAGCAGAAAATGTACAAGATGAGTTTGGAAACAGAGAGCAAAGAAGCTAAGGAAGATTACTGAGTTCATGTCAAAAAGATACGTTGAACAGTCTGTCCTGAGTCAATAAAGAATAAACAGGAGGATCAAAATTAATAATAATAACAGCAATGGATTGAAACATAAAATTATGTGAAACACATGAGTTCATTATGCAAACAAAAAAAAGGCTAATTGGTCACCTTTAAAAGTTGCTAGAAAGTCTATTATGCTAAAAATAAAAAATGAAGAGAATCTGGTATTCCTTTAGAAACTGAGTTTCAGGGAGACTAAATATTGGGCAAGGAAAGTCCTTTGTAAAAGAGTTGTAGCTAATAAATGCAGGGGGAAAGATGACAATATTCAAAGACCATCATTTTCTGAGCCATAATGAATTAATGGAGCTAATAATGATCATCAATCGTTGTTAAAAATATTAGATAAAAGGCTGATGTAGAATTTTGTATAGGACATTTAAGTCGACACAGTTGAACACAGAGATCATAATTTAACATCACAAAAAGAGAGACAGTGAAACCCTATATGTTTCATAATGTAATGTCCTAAGTTCACATAACACTGCCTATGATATATTATTGCCCCCTACCAAATCTACTCAGATTTCTGAATTTAAAGACCAGATAACAGGAAATGCAAATAACATTAACACCAGCTTGATGTATAAAGGATGAAGGAAGGTGTTAAACGAAAGCAAAATCTAGAATGTGGAGAATTCTGTAGGACAAATAAACCATTTCTTCAAGAACTAAATTGCAAGATAAAAATGAGAGCATCAAAGAGACTTATGAGTCATATCAGCCAAATCCAGTGGTCAATACTTGTTTAGATTGTGATTCAAAATAGCAAAATAAAACATTAACAAAATGAAGAAAATTTGAATTTGAAGATATTAGAGAATTACTGTTAATTTGGCAGATATGAATTGGTATTGTGAGTTGTTTTTATTTTATTGTTGTTTTGGTTTGCCTGGGATTTTAGAAGTCCTTAGAAGGTTGGGAGAAGAAGGTGCTGACCTAAGTAACTTTAAAAATGAGTGGAGTCTGCCTCATCATATGTATTAACTATAATACACAAACTCGGAGAATAGAAATCAAGAGCACAGGCTATCAGGTTAAAGTCTATTGTAAAGGTTCGTAGGTTGTAAACTTTACAGTTGTCACATCTATTCTGGAATTATAATTGTTTTTTCTAAATTCTGAAATGCTGAATTATTTGTGTATAACCTGGTCGTTCCCTGGAATTTTGGGTATTTGTGTAACACCTGAGACTCAGAGTGAGAGCTCTGAAGCTATGAAAGTTAGCATTATCCCATACAGCAACTGTTTAAAAAGTTGAAAAAAGTGATCAGACTTCAACTAGATCACTTTTGAATCATTCACTTTTGAAGGAAGCTGATCTGGATAGGACTAAGGTAAATCAGGATACAGGGTAAAGTCTGATATTCTCTCTCTCTTTTTTTTTTCAGTGCGTGGGACAGGAGTCTGGGTCTCCTGCAGATATGCTCTATATTTTAAAACTTCTGGGAAACCAAAGAAAGAGATGTTTACTGGTGCAAAAATTATGTTTTCGGTAGTCCATTATCTAATTTAACATGTACGGTCAGTTTATTTGAACCCCATAATTGCATGGAATCTTGAATAGAGAGTGAGATCTTGTTGACTAGTACAAATTACTATATCCCCTGGTATATTCTAGAGTAATTTGGGCAGAGTATAAAAAGTATTTCCAAAGTCCCCTTCAGGGCCTGGGGAGAAAGGAGGAAATATTAAACTTCCCTACCTGGGAAATTCCTGATATTATCGCAAACAGTGGGGACAAACAATTCAATAGGCCAAGCCTTCAATCTTGGGGCTCACCCCTATGAAACTTATTCTTGCAAAGAAGAAGCTAAGCCTACTTATAATTATACCTAGGAATCATCCGCAGAGAACCTCTTTCATTACTCAGATGTGGCCTCTCTCTCTCAAAGCCAACTCAACAGGTGAATTCACTGCCCTCCGCACCACATGGGTCATGATTCCCAGGGGTGTAAACCTCCCTGACTCCCTGAGATGAACCAAGATCTGGCATCTTGGAATTGAGAAAGCCTACTTGACCAAAAGGGGGAAGAGAGAAATGAGACAAAATAAAATTTCTGTGACTGAGAGATTTCAAATAGAGTTGAGAAATTATTCTAGAGATTCTTATACATTACACAGATATCCCTTTTTAGTTTTTAGTGTATTAGAATAGCTAGAAGGAAAAACCTGAAACTTTTTTTTTTTATATTTGAAGCATCATTTTATTATATATTTTTTTTTATTAATTAAAAAAAGAATTAACAAAACAATTAGAAATCATTCCAATCTACACGTACAATCAGTAATTCTTAATAACATCACATAGTTGCATATTCATCATTTCTTAGTACATTTGCATCGATTTAGAAAAAGAAATAAAAAGACAACAGAATAAGAATTAAAACAATAATAGAAAGAAAAAAAAACAAAAAAAACCAAAAGCAAAAAACCTATACCTCACATGCAGCTTCATTCAGTGTTTTAACATAATTGTATTACAATTGGGTAGTATTGTGCTGTCCATTTCTGAGTTTTTATATCCAGTCCCGTTGTACAGTCTGTATCCCTTCATCTCCAATTATCCCTTCTCTCTTTTTTTTTTTTTTTAATTAACGGAAAAAAGAAATTAACCCAACATTTAGAGATCATACCATTCTACACATGCAATCATTAATTCTTAACATCATCACATAGATGCATGATCATCATTTCTTAGTACATTTGCATTGGTTTAGAAGAACTAGCAACATAACCGAAAAAGATATAAAATGTTAATATAGAGAAAAAAATAAAAGTAATAATAGTAAAATCAAAACAAAACAAAACAAAAACCTATAGCTCAGATGCAGCTTCATTCAGTGTTTTAACATGATTACTTTACAATTAGGTATTATTGTGCTGTCCATTTTTGAGTTTTTGTATCTAGTCCTGTTGCACAGTCTGTATCCCTTCAGCTTCAATTACCCATTGTCTTACCCTGTTTCTAACTCCTGCTGAACTCTGTTACCAATGACATATTTCAAGTTTATTCTCGAATGTCCGTTCACATCAGTGGGACCATACAGTATTTGTCCTTTAGTTTTTGGCTGGATTCACTCAGCATAATATTCTCTAGGTCCATCCATGTTATTACATGGTCCATAAGTTTATCTTGTCTTAAAGCTGCATAATATTCCATCGTATGTATATACCACAGTTTGTTTAGCCACTCTTCTGTTGATGGAGATTTTGGCTGTTTCCATCTCTTTGCAATTGTAAATAATGCTGCTATAAACATTGGTGTGCAAATGTCCGTTTGTGTCTTTGCCCTTAAGTCCTTTGAGTAGATACCTAGCAATGGTATTGCTGGGTCGTATGGCAATTCTATATTCAGCTTTTTGAGGAACCGCCAAACTGCCTTCCACAGTGGTTGCACCCTTTGACATTCCCACCAACAGTGGATAAGTGTGCCTCTTTCTCCGCATCCTCTCCAGCACTTGTCATTTTCTGTTTTGTTGATAATGGCCATTCTGGTGGGTGTGAGATGATATCTCATTGTGGTTTTGATTTGCATTTCTCTAATGGCCAGGGACATTGAGCATCTCTTCATGTGCCTCTTGGCCATCCGTATTTCCTCTTCTGAGAGGTGTCTGTTCAAGTCTTTTTTCCATTTTGTAATTGGGTTGGCTGTCTTTTTGTTGTTGAGATGAACAATCTCTTTATAAATTCTGGATACTAGACCTTTATCTGATATATCATTTCCAAATATTGTCTCCCATTGTGAAGGCTGTCTTTCTACTTTCTTGATGAAGTTCTTTGATGCACAAAAGTGTTTAATTTTGAGGAGTTCCCATTTATTTATTTCCTTCTTCAGTGCTCTTGCTTTAGGTTTAAGGTCCATAAAACCGCCTCCAGTTGTAAGATCCATAAGATATCTCCCAACATTTTCCTCTAACTGTTTTATGGTCTTAGACCTAATGTTTAGATCTTTGATCCATTTTGAGTTAACTTTTGTATAGGGTGTGAGAGATGGGTCTTCTTTCATTCTTTTGCATATGGATATCCAGTTCTCTAGGCACCATTTATTGAAGAGACTGCTCTGTCCCAGGTGAGTTGGCTTGACTGCCTTATCAAAGATCAAATGTCCATAGATGAGAGGGTCTATATCTGAGCACTCTATTCGATTCCATTGGTCAATATATCTATCTTTATGCCAATACCATGCTGTTTTGACCACTGTGGCTTCATAATATGCCTTAAAGTCAGGCAGCGCGAGACCTCCAGCTTCGTTTTCTTTCCTCAAGATGTTTTTAGCAATTCGGGGCACCCTGCCCTTCCAGATAAATTTGCTTATTGGTTTTTCTATTTCTGAAAAATAAGTTGTTGGGATTTTGATTGGTATTGCATTGAATCTGTAAATCAATTTAGGTAGGATTGACATCTTAACTATATTTAGTCTTCCAATCCATGAACACGGTATGCCCTTCCATCTATTTAGGTCTTCTGTGATTTCTTTTAGCAGTTTTTTGTAGTTTTCTTTATATAGGTTTTTTGTCTCTTTAGTTAAATTTATTCCTAGGTATTTTATTCTTTTAGTTGCAATTGTAAATGGGATTCGTTTCTTGATTTCGCCCTCAGCTTGTTCATTACTAGTGTATAGAAATGCTACGGATTTTTGAATGTTGATCTTGTAACCTGCTACTTTGCTGTACTCATTTATTAGCTCTAGTAGTTTTGTTGTGGATTTTTCCGGGTTTTCGACGTATAGTATCATATCGTCTGCAAACAGTGATAGTTTTACTTCTTCCTTTCCAATTTTGATGCCTTGTATTTCTTTTTCTTGTCTAATTGCTCTGGCTAGAACCTCCAACACAATGTTGAATAATAGTGGTGATAGTGGACATCCTTGTCTTGTTCCTGATCTTAGGGGGAAAGTTTTCAATTTTTCCCCATTGAGGATGATATTAGCTGTGGGTTTTTCATATATTCCCTCTATCATTTTAAGGAAGTTCCCTTGTATTCCTATCTTTTGAAGTGTTTTCAACAGGAAAGGATGTTGAATCTTGTCGAATGCCTTCTCTGCATCAATTGAGATGATCATGTGATTTTTCTGCTTTGATTTGTTGATATGGTGTATTACATTAATTGATTTTCTTATGTTGAACCATCCTTGCATACCTGGGATGAATCCTACTTGGTCATGATGTATAATTCTTTTAATGTGTTGTTGGATACGATTTGCTAGAATTTTATTGAGGATTTTTGCATCTGTATTCATTAGAGAGATTGGTCTGTAGTTTTCTTTTTTTGTAATATCTTTGCCTGGTTTTGGTATGAGGGTGATGTTGGCTTCATAGAATGAATTAGGTAGTTTTCCCTCCACTTCGATTTTTTTGAAGAGTTTGAAGAGAATTGGTACTAATTCTTTCTGGAACGTTTGGTAGAATTCACATGTGAAGCCATCTGGTCCTGGACTTTTCTTTTTAGGAAGCTTTTGAATGACTAATTCAATTTCTTTACTTGTGATTGGTTTGTTGAGGTCATCTATGTCTTCTTGAGTCAAAGTTGGTTGTTCATGTCTTTCCAGGAGCCCGTCCATTTCCTCTAAATTGTTGTATTTATTAGCGTAAAGTTGTTCATAGTATCCTGTTATTACCTCCTTTATTTCTGTGAGGTCAGTAGTTATGTCTCCTCTTCCATTTCTGATCTTATTTATTTGCATCCTCTCTCTTCTTCTTTTTGTCAATCTTGCTAAGGGCCCATCAATCTTATTGATTTTCTCATAGAACCAACTTCTGGCCTTATTGATTTTCTCTATTGTTTTCATGTTTTCAATTTCATTTATTTGTGCTCTAATCTTTGTTATTTCTTTCCTTTTGCTTGCTTTGGGGTTAGCTTACTGTTCTTTCTCCAGTTCTTCCAAATGGATAGTTAATTCCTGAATTTTTGCCTTTTCTTCTTTTCTGATATAGGCATTTAGAGCAATAAATTTCCCTCTTAGCACTGCCTTTGCTGCGTCCCATAAGTTTTGATATGTTGTGTTTTCATTTTCATTCGCCTCGAAGTATTTGCTAATTTCTCTTGCAATTTCTTCTTTGACCCAGTCGTTGTTTAGGAGTGTGTTGTTGAGCCTCCACGTATTTGTGAATTTTCTGGCACTCTGCCTATTATTGATTTCCAACATCATTCCTTTATGGTCCGAGAAAGTGTTGTGTAAGATTTCAATCTTTTTAAATTTGTTGAGACTTGCTTTGTGACCCAGCATATGGTCTATCTTTGAGAATGATCTATGAGCACTTGAGAAAAAGGTGTATCCTGCTGTTGTGGGATGTAATGTCCTATAAATGTCTATTAAGTCTAGTTCATTTATAGTAATATTCAGATTCTCTATTTCTTTGTTGATCCACTGTCTAGATGTTCTGTCCTTTGATGAGAGTGGTGAGTTGAAGTCTCCAACTATTATGGTATATGAGTCTATTTCCCTTTTCAGTGTTTGCAGTATATTCCTCACGTATTTTGGGGCATTCTGATTCGGTGCGTAAATATTTATGATTGTTATGTCTTCTTGTTTAATTGTTCCTTTTATTAGTATATAGTGTCCTTCTTTGTCTATTTTAACTGTTTTACATTTGAAGTCTAATTTGTTGGATATTAGTATAGCCACTCCTGCTCTTTTCTGGTTGTTATTTGCATGAAATATCTTTTCCCAACCTTTCACTTTCAACCTATGTTTATCTTTGGGTCTAAGATGTGTTTCCTGTAGACAGCATATCGAAGGATCCTGTTTTTTAATCCATTCTGCCAATCTATGTCTTTTGATTGGGGAATTCAGTCCATTGACATTTAGTGTTATTACTGTTTGGATAATATTTTCCTCTAACATTTTGCCTTTTGTATTATATATATCATATCTGATTTTCCTTCTTTCTACACTCTTTTCCATATCTCTCTCTTCTGTCTTTTTGTATCTGACTCTAGTGCTCCCTTTAGTATTTCTTGCAGAGCTGGTCTCTTGGTCACAAATTCTTTCAGTGACTTTTTGTCTGAGAATGTTTTAATTTCTCCCTCATTTTTGAAGGATAATTTTGCTGGATATAGGAGTCTTGGTTGGCAGTTTTTCTCTTTTAGTATTTTAAATATATCATCCCACTGTCTTCTAGCTTCCATGGTTTCTGCTGAGAAATCTACACAAAGTCTTATTGGGTTTCCCTTGTATGTAATGGATTGTTTTTCTCTTGCTGCTTTCAAGATCTTCTCTTTCTCTTTGACCTCTGACATTCTAACTAGTAAGTGTCTTGGAGAACGCCTATTTGGGTCTAATCTCTTTGGGGTGTGCTGCACTTCTTGGATCTGTAATTTTAGGTCTTTCATAAGAGTTGGGAAATTTTCAGTGATAATTTCTTCCATTAGTTTTTCTCCTCCTTTTCCCTTCTCTTCTCCTTCTGGGACACCCACAACACGTATATTTGTGCGGTTCATATTGTCCTTGAGTTCCCTGATACCCTGTTCAAATTTTTCCATTCTTTTCCCGATAGTTTCTGTTTCTTTTTGGGATTCAGATGTTCCATCCTCCAAATCACTAATTCTATCTTCTGTCTCTTTAAATCTATCATTGTAGCTATCCATTATTTTTTCTATGTTTGCTACTTTATCCTTCACTTCCATAAGTTCTGCGATTTGTTTTTTCAGTTTTTCTATTTCTTCTTTATGTTCAGCCCATGTCCTCTTCATGTCCTCCCTCAATTTATCGATTTCATTTTTGAAGAGGTTTTCCATTTCTGTTCGTATATTCAGCATTAGTTGTCTCAGCTCTTGTGTCTCATTTGAGCTACTTGTTTGTTCCTTTGACTGAGCCATATTCTCAATCTTTTGAGCGTGGACAGTTATCTTCTGCTGCTGGCGTCTGGGCATTTATTCAGATTTCTCTTGGTGTTGGACCCAGCAAGGTTGTAATATTTTTCTGTGAAATCTCTGGGTTCTGTTTTTCTTATCCTGCCCAGTAGGTGGTGCTCGTGGCACACGTTTGTCTGCGGGTCCCACCAGTAAAAGGTGCTGTGGGACCTTAAACTTTGGAAAACTCTCGCCGTCCTGGGGGTTCGCTAGCAGAAGCGGCTTGAGCCGGCCCAGGGTCCGAACGCAGGGAGGGTTGCTGGTCGCCGCAGCCAGGGAAAGAGCCCGTCCGAATTTCCTAGTCGGCCCTGGGCAACAAGCGTGGCGGGAGGGCGCCAGCGGCAGCGGCCCGCCCGAGAGAGTGCACGTTCCCCGGGAGTCACGGGGTCACCGTTCTCCACGGTCTGGGGGTTTCCGATCCAATTCTCTCAGTTGATCCGGGGGCTGCGCATGGTGTGGGCGCCAGTCGCCTTGGTTTCAGGGGACCACCTCTCCAATTCTCCCAGCCGGCCCGGGAAGGGGGAAGGGAGTAACTCCGGCCGCTTGCCACCCCGCCCGGTAAGGCCCACGCACCTCGGCGATCTCACCCGAGCTGCTTCTCTCAGCCAGCCAGCCGTTCCAGGATGGGGTACGCTGTCTTTTTTATCTCTGTTGTGGCTTTGGGCGCTTTCTGTATCGTTTCTACTCCCCTAGTAGGTGTCCTGGAGAAGAAACTAAGATCCGCGCGTCTTACTAAGCCACCATCTTCCAGGAAGTCTCTGGAAAAACCTGAAACTTTTGAACTTTTTATCCTGGTACCCTTGATTCTTGAAGATGATGATATAACTATATAGCTTTTACAGTGTGACTGTATGATTGTGAAAACCTTGTGGCTGGGTGTGGCTAGATGAGTACAAAAATAAGGACAAATAAATACATAATGAGAGAGGTAAGGGGTAAAATACAATTAGGTAGACTGCAATACTAGTGGTCAATGAGAGGCAGGGGTAAGGGGTATGGAATGTATGGTGTTTTTCTTTCTTTTTCCAGAGCAATACAAATATTCTAAAGATGATCATGGTGATGAATACACAGCTATGTGATGATATTGTGAGCCACTGATTGTATACTTTGGATGACTGTATGGTGTGTGACGATATCTAAATTAAAAATATTTTTTAAAAAAATGAGTGGAGTCTACAGACTAAAGGCAAAAGGAATTGTATAAATGCACTATATTCTAGCTGGTAAGGTTGTTTGCCACAGGGGTATGGGTTAACATTCTGAAACCATTACACATGTTTCTAGAATCAAACAATTGAGTAAATTATGGTGGTTGGTGAGAGCCAGAAATTTTGCTGTTGGAATGAGAATTTGGAGACAAGCAAGGAAGGAAAGCTAGCATGACCCATGAGGTAACGAATGAAAGTTAATCAATAAGAACTCATTTTTAGCTTAATATGTAGAGAGAGCATTACACACAGAAATATTTATAGCCATGTATAACACATATATTTCCTTGCTCTCTCAGCTGAGATAGCCTAGAAGCAATGACACCTGAGTAGCAATGAGCATCTCCGTTACCCAGATCTGGTTTCTACCACCATTTTCCAATAAAAGGAACCAGAATGGCTGGTTCTAGGATTGAGGCAGGGACTATACAAGATGATCCCGAAGCATCTTTGTAGTGCTAGAAAATAAGAAAGTTCTCAAAAAAAGAAATACAACAATGGAGAATTATGCAAAGGAAAAGAAGCCCAAGGAAAGAGCTCCAAACAACCAAAACTGGAAAAACGTGAGTGACAACAACAAAATAAATTAGTATTGGATTATAACCCAAAGAATGAAATAAATATCTGAATCCATACTGATATAAATAAATAACTGAATGAACAAATAAATGGAGGGAAATAGACATATCTCCCATGCCGAATAATTCCAGATAATGCATTTAGATACTTCACCTTCAAGGAGGTAGAGCATAACTGCCCACTCCTCAAACAACAAAATGACTTATTTCCAAAGAGTATAGTAAGAAGAGTAGGAGATAAAGAATAACTGTACTATAAAGAAATGAAACACTACCTCAGCCAGGTGATCAAGGTTAATTTATTGGTGATAAATCATGTTGATAGTATGCATCTGTGATGATTAAGTTCCTGTGCCAACTCAGCTAGGTTATGGGGTCAAGCTAGCTTTGGTCAAGCACTGGCCTGTCCATCACTGTGAAGGGCATTTCATGGATTTAAATAAGTAATCAGATGATTGCATTCATGGCTGATTACATCTCCAATCAACAAAGGAGACAGCCTGCAGCAATGAGAGACGTCTCAACCAATCAGATGCAGCCTTAAAGGGAGACCTGATGATTTCAGCAGTCAGAAGGGATATTTTCCATTTCTACTTCAGCCAGCCAGCTTCTGGGGAATTCATCCATCTGTGTTCACAACTTATTGCCTGCCCTATGGAATTCAGACTTGACAAACCCCACAGTCACATGAGCCAATTCCTATAGTAAATCTCTTAATATTTACCTGTCGGTTCTGTTTCTCTGGAGAACCCTGCCTAATAAAGTGCCCTTAATGTGTACCTTAACATAGTAAGGTATGTTACCTTTGCAGTCTTTCTCCTCAAAACCCAAAATTTCACTTTTCATGAGAAAACCATAAGACAAATCCAAATTAAAGGATATTCTATAAAATCCCTGGCCAGTATTCCTCTAAACAGCCAAGGTCATCAAAAATCAGGAAAAGTCTGAGAAACTCTTCAAGCCAAGAGAAGCCTAGGAAAACATGCCAACTAAATTTAATGTGCTGTTCGGGATGGGATCCTGAAACAAAAGCACATTAGGTAAGAACTAAGGAAATGGGCTTCAGTTAATAATGAAGTATTGATATTGGTTCACTAGTTGTGGCAGATGTACCATATCAATGTAAGGGGAAACTGGGCATGTGTTATATAGGAACTCTTTGTATTATCATCACATTTTTCTGTAAATTAAAAACTATTCTAAAACAAAAAAGTTATAAAAAAGAAAAAATAATGCTATGTGTGTGCAGGGGAAAAAAAAACCCTTAGAAAATCATTCTGAGATGTCCAAGATTTGCTTTAAGATAATGCAGTTGAGGCTGGAGAAGTTGGTAGGGAGGAAGGGGTATGGAAAGAGAGGGGAGGAGTAGATGAAACAAGACTGGCCAAGAGTTAAAATAACTGATAAAGCTAGAATTGTGGGTATGTGAGGGGCTATAGATTCCTGAGATAAGAGTTGTGTATTTCTATCCCTTATAGAACTAATCAGCGTTTATTTATTTATGTAAGGTAGGGAAGATAAATGAAGTAGATTCATTAAAATCAGTCAGCTAAATGTGTGCTTTTTCTCTAGGGAATAATAAAGTTAATTAAATTTACCACTGTAGTATTTTGTCAAATGCTTTGGTGAATTATCATAAATTAATGCAGAAATGACCTTTTAGGATGACATAACCAGCAGAATCTGGGAGACACAATAGTATAGTGCCATATTTGCAAAATGTACATTACATACCTTTAGTTCTATGAAGTGCTAATAAATATTATTTGCTGGGATGGAGGAAAGTTCTGAGGTGAAATGGTTTTAGAAAACATTGTATTAAATGTAATTAAACAAGCTGTAGTACTTTTAACATGCTGATGGATGTTATGAATTTTAAAGAGGGATATAGCTCACAGCATTGGTTACCCTGATTTGATCACAAAATGCTTACTTATTTTTCTGGATCACCTCACAATATTGCATTTTGAGTGAAATAATAGAAAAAATAACAGGAGCAGATTGGGGCAGGTAGGCAGCTGTTCAGGAGGCATGAAGAGTTCAACCTGCCCTGAAATTCTGATTCTGTTATTTACAAGTAGGATGTAGTTATTAGGCATTTCTGTCATATTAACCTGTAAAATAAAGACAGTGATATCTATTTTACATGCTTTTCATAAGGATTAGAAATAATTTAGATGAGTTCTATTTGGGGCTATAATGTAAACAAGTGTGGCAAATCATAGCTCTCACTGTAACAACTAGAAAAATAAATGTGTAAGCTAAAAACAAAACAAAGCAAAAAGAAAAACATTTTTGATACAAAGAGGTATAAAGGAACCAAATTCCACAGCAAAAAGCCATTTCCTTCCTGGTGGCTTTTGCTGGGTTTGCGATGGACAGAAAACTGGGATTACCATAGGAAGAGGGATTCTTCTTCTAGAGGAAAAGAGGATCCAAAAGAATCTATAGTAAGCCACATGAGCATCAGTGATGTACTAGAATCTAAAGGATTCCTCCAAAACATAGCAGATTCTCTCCACTGATCAGTTTTCTCTCACAAGAGTGCCCGGCAACACGTAAAGCAGTCAACTAGGCTGGAAAGGCAGAGAGAGAGATCTCCATACTCATACTGTTTGGATCCCAAAGACATGATGGAGAAAAGAGTTGTAATAAACATGGGACAGATCTCATCTTCAATACATTTTAAACTAGATGGGAATTGAAGCAACTGAAAACCGGTTCCATCACAGTTCAAATCCTGATGGGACTAAAAAGTGATTAAACCTACACTATCTGGTGGAGGAAAAAGTGTGACCTACTTGGAGGTAAATACATCTATGTCAATATCTACAAGTCTTTTTACATAATTCCCAGCATAAAATTTTTTAAAAATGTAAAACAAGTAACAATAGAAGTTGACCTAAAGAAGACCAAGAGGGTGATAAAATAGACATAATAGAATAACGATTATAGTGAAATTAGGGTTGACAAAGATAGCAGGATAAGACACTCTAGGATGTCAACTCCCACAGAATCTTTGAACAATGACCAAATCTGGCAGAGCAAGAGGAGTGGAGTATATGGGAACTCAGTATTTTCTGCGTGATTTTTCTGTAAACCTACAACTTCTGTAATAAAAATTAAACAGGCAAAAAACAGCAGAGTCAAATTCCTCAAAATTCCAGAAAATGGTTAAAGGGTTGCAGTAGCTGGGTAAGTACTGAATTAAGAAAACTCAGTTTTAAAAATGTAGGGTTATAAAAATGGTAGGAGAAGCTCATGATGCCCCTGCTGGCTTTACCCCACCCCCTCCCCAGCATGATGTGGAGCCAACTTGTGGGTCCTGGCCTTGTTCCAGAGAAAGCAGAGGAACCCCTAAGTGTGCAGTGGGTGTCTGTATGTAGGTCCCAATCTATCAGGCGGCAGCCAGGAAACTTGTCTCTGGTCTGCCCTCCCAGAATTTGCCTGTATGCAGAAGCAGCTTGCCTACAATTAAGAAACAATCAAGTCAGAGTGGCCTGGGGCAAAGGGTTACCTGCGTTAGACAAACAATAGAGGGGGTGGGACTTTTTCCTAGGGAATAGAGAGGAAATTTGAATTCCTGTAAATAAGCAAATTCCTAAAGCCACGAAGAAGCACAAGCCCATGACAAGCCACAGACCCAGAAAAGATGGAGAACAGGCTGCCCTTTAATTTCACCTTGGACTGATTTTCTTGATAAGAGGGCTAAATTCCGAAGAGAGCACCAGCCAATGCAGAGCCACTTTGCAAACACTAGGAAAGTTGTTTTGTTGTTGTTTTGCATTGGTTTGTTAGATTTTGCTAGTTCCTAGTACTCAAGGAAATCTAACATTTCCCTAGCTGGAAATAAACTTAAGGAACAAATAGCTCAGACACTAAATCCAAGAGTCAACACTTTAAAATATACAGTGTGCAACAAAAGATCACAAAACAGAGAAACTGGAGATGATGGCCCATCCGAAGGAATAAAATAAAAAATCAGAAATAATCAATGATAAATACCAGATGTTCATTTTTAAAATGGTTGTGTTACAGAGGAGTTGGGATTTAATAAAGGACTATGACTACTGGAACATATAAATATTCTTCTTTTTTTCTATTATATTAGAGTAGACCTAAAGAAAATACCTGAAACCTCTAAACTGTAATCCAACTGCCCTGATCCCTGAAAATAATTGTTAAAGTGTTTATCTTGTGCCTTGTCCCTTTTCTTTAGAAATTTTTAAGGGCAAAGTCCCTAATGCCATTTCACTCCTTTACATTTGTAAATTATCTCTGCCTACACTTGCTATTGAAATGATAACTCTGTCTCTCTTCCTCTCTGCTTACTATTGAAATTGTAATGATTTCATCTCCCCCTGTTAGAATCCGTAAAAACTCAAACCCCCTAGACACGGAGAAACAGCTTTTGGGCCACTAAGCCATTTGCTCTCCTGCTTAGTGTCTAGCAATAAATTCTTCCTTTGAAACCCCAGTGTTTCAGGAATTGGTCATTTAAGCCACTGGACAGAGAATTCACCACCTTTGCTGGTAACAATTATCAATAAGCTCAAGGACGTAAAGAAAAACACAGAAAGGAACTAAAGGATATCAGGAAAATGCTGTATGAACAATAAATGAATCCCAACAAAGGGACAGAAACTCTTTTAAAGGAGTCAAAGAGAAATACTAGAGTTGAAGTCCAAAATAACTAAGTTGAAATATTCCTTAGAGGATGTTAGCAGATTGGAGTTCACAGAAGAGAGAATCAGAGAACTTAAAGGCAAGACAATTTAAATGATTCAGGATGAAGAAAGAATGAAAAAAAAAATGAACAGAGCCTAAAACCCTGTGGGAAACTAGGGAGCACTCTAATATACACGTTATTGGAGTCCCAGAAGAAGAAAAATAGGGGCAGAAGAAATATCCAAAGAAATAATGGCAGAAAACTTGCCAGATTTAATTAAAAACATGGATATGCACATTCTTGGAGCCCAACAAATCCTATTCAGGATAAATAGTAATAGTAATCAAATAGTTGAATGCCAAAAACAAGGAGAGATTTCTGAAAGCTTCAAGAGAAAAGCTAAGCATTATGTACAAGGGAGTCCCAGTAAGATTCAATGTTGAATTCTCATCAGAAACTATGGAGACAAGAAGGCAAGGGGACATAAGTGCCGAAAGAAAACAACTGCCAACCAGGAATTTTATATCTGGTGAGAATGTTAGTCAAAAATGAGAGAAAGATTAAGACGTTCCCAAATAAACAAAAATGAGGGAGTTCATCATCACTAGACCTGCCTAATAACAATGCTAAAGGGATTCTTCTGACTGAGACAAAGGACACTAGATGGTGGAATGAAGCAGCATAAGGAAATAAAGACCTCCAATAAAGGTAACCATACAGGTAATTATAAATACCAGTTCTATTGTATTGAGTTTTTTGGTATGTATCTCCACTTCTATTTTTCTTTTCTTTTATTTTTTATCGTCCTAATTGACTTTTTTCTTTTTTGTGAAAAATAACATATATACAAAAGAGCAACAAATTTCAAAGCACATTGCAACAGTTAATCATAGAACAGATTTCAGAGTTTGGTATGGGTTACAATTCCACTATTTTAGGTTTTTACTTCTAGCTGCTGTAAGGTACTGGAGACTAAAAGAAATATCAATATAATGATTCACTAATCATACTCATTTTTTAACCCTAACTTCTCTGTATAATTCTACCATCACCTTTGATATTTCTCTCTCTTTAGGGTTTCATGTTGGAAGGGGCTGTCAGTAATGTGGAGTAGGGAGATGGAACTAGCTGATGTTCTGGAGAGGCTGGGCCCTCTAGGTTTCAGGACTTATCTGGTCCAGGGACCCATCTGGAGGTTGTAGGTTTCTGTAAAATTACCCTAGTGCATGGAACCTTTGTGGAATCTTATATATTGCCCTACGTGTTCTTTAGGATTGGCAGGAATGGTGTTGGTTGGGGTTTGGCAAGTTATAGTAGGTATTAATGTCTCACTGAAGCTTGCATAAGAGTGACCTCCAGAGTAGCCTCTCGACTCTATTTTAATCTCTCAGCCTCTGATACCTTATTTGTTACACTTCTTTTCACCCTTTTGGTCAGGGTGGCATTGTTGATCCCACAGGACCAGAGCCAGGCTCATCCCTGGGAGTCATCTCCCACACTTTCAGAGTGACTTTCACCCCTGAATTATAACTCCACTTTTAATTTCTTACAGGTTCTAATATGCAAATGCATAAAAAGTAATGACAAATTTATGACTTTGAACATACAAGGTAGGCAAGAAAACCAATTAATGTAATGTATGACATTAATAGAATGAAAGGGAAAAAAACCTGATTTTTGCAGAAAAGGTACTTGATGAAATTCAGCACCCCTTCTTGAAAAAAACACTTAGAAAGTTAGGAATAAAAGGAAGCATCCTCAAAATGAAGAAGGACGTATGTGAAAAACCCACTGCTAACATCATATTCAATAGTGAAGACTGAAAGCTTTTTTTCTTAGATCAGGAAAAAGATAAGAATGCTCACTGTTACTCTGTTCTTCTACACTGTCCTGGAAGTTCTAGCCAGAACCATTAGGCAAGGAAAAGAAATAAAAGGGATCCAAATTGGAAAGGAAGAATTAAAACTTTCCCTAGTTGCATATGGCATGACCCTATATATAAAAAATACACAATAAAGCTCCTAGAGCTAATAAATGATTTCAGCAAAGTGGCAGGATATAAGATCAACAAGAAAAAATCTCTAGTGCTTCTATACACTAGGAATGAACAATCTGAAGAGGTGAAATCAAGAAAAAATTCCATTGACCATAGCAAATAAAAGAATCAAATACATAGAAATAAATCTAGCTAATTATATAAAAGACTTGTACATAGGAAACTGCAAAACATTGCAAAAAGATATGAAGACTGAAATAAAAGGAAAAACATTCTGTGTTCATGGGTGTAGAAGACTAAATATTGTTTCGATGTTAATTCTACACAAAGTTATTTACAGATTCAACACAATGACAGCTGCAAATCCAAGATCCTTCTTTATAGAATTGGAAAAGCCAATTATCGAATTTTTATGGAAGGGTAAAGAGCCCTGAATAGCCAAAACATCTTGGAAGAGCAGAGTAAAATTGGAGGACTCTCACTTCTTGATTTAAAAACATATTACAAAGCTACAATAAGCAAAACAGGATGCAAATGGCACAAGGACAGGTGTACTGATCAATGAAGCAAAGTGAGAGCTCAAAAATAAACCCTCATATCTATGGCCAATTGATTTTTGACAAAGTTGCTAAGTCCATTCAATGGGGAAAGAATAATCTCTTTAACAAATAGCCCTGAGAAAACTGGATATCCATATGCTAAAAAATTAATAAAGAAAGGTGGACCCTTTCTCATGCCATATACAAAAATTAACTTAAAATGCATCAAAGAACTAAAGAACCAAAACTATCAAACTCCTAGAAGAAAAAATAGGGAGGCATCTGCAGGACTTTGTGTTAGGCAAAGGTTTATTAGACTTCACAGCCAAAGCACAAGAAAAAAAAAATAGATAACTGGAACTTCATCAAAATTTAAAACTTTTGCATATCAAAGGATTTCTTCATAAAAAGATGACCTATAGAATGGGAGAAAATATTTAGAAAACTCATATCCAATAAGGGTTTAGTATTCAGAATATATAAAGAAATCCTATAACTCAACAACAAAAAACCAAACAACTTTAATCAAAAATGGGCAAAATACTTGAATAGACATTTATCCAAAGAAGATATACAAAGGACCAATAATCACATGAAAAGCTGCTCAACATCATTAGCCATTAGGAACATTCAAACCAAAACCATAAGATATCATCTCACACTCACAAAACGATAAGATATCATTCACACAAGAATGGCTGCTATAAGAAAAAAAAATACAGAAAATAGCAAGTGTTGAAGAGGATGTGGAGAAATAGGGATACTTGTCATTTTTAATAGGACAAATAGTATGTGTTCTCTTATACAGAATAATTTTAATAAGCAAATTCATAGAGTCAAACTAGAATACACATTAGTAAGCATATGGAATAGGGAGTTAATGCTTCATTGGTGTAGAATTTCTGTTTAGAATGGTAGAAAATTTTGGTAGTTGATTGTGGTAATGATAGTACATCATTGTGAAGGTAGTTAACACTACTGAATTATATATTTGTATGTGGTTAAAAAGGGAAATTTTAGGTTGTATATATGATACTAGGATTAAAAAATTTTTTTAAATCATAGGGCCATACAATACAAAGAGAGAACCTACTGGGGTGCACAGGTGGTTCAGTGGTAGAATGCTTGCCTTCCATGCAGGAGACACGGGTTCAATTCACAGACCATGCACCCCCACACACCCCCAAAAAAGAGTGGACCTACTGTAACTATTATAATAACATTATTTCATCAATTGCAACTGTTTCCACACTAATGCAAAGTATTAATAATAGGCAATAAAGTATGTGCGATGAGAGGATGCATTAGTTTGAAGTTATGTACCCCAGAAAAGGCCATATTTTAATCCATTCCTGAAGCTGCAGATCTATTATGAATGGGACATTTTGGTTAGGTTATTTCAATTGAGATGTGAGCCAGCCCATTCAAGTGGGTCTTAATCCTTTTACTGGTGTCCTTTATGAGAGGATAAAGGACAGAAAAAGCCGAGAGAGTTTAGAAAGAAAAGTCCCTGTGAAGCTAAGAGAGAATGCACAGGACACAGAGAGGAAGGCACTGGAGCCAGAAACTGAAAGCAACAAAATCTGGGAGCAAAGGACCAGCAGATGCCAGTCACATGGCTTCCCAGGTGACAGAGGTATCCCAGATACAAGCAACCTTTCTTCAGAATCCAGTATTATCCTATTGATACCTTAAACTGGACATTTTCATGACCTAAGAACTGTAGATTTTAATTTGATAAATGCCTATTGTAAAAGCCAACCCATTTATGGTATATTGCATTCCATCAGCTTTTGCAAACTGAAACAGGGGATATATGGAAACTTTGTGTTTCCTACATGTTTTTCTATAGATCTACAATGTCTCTAACGAAAAAATAATTTAAAAACTATTATGAATATGAAAAAAACAAAAATAAACAAAATGGATAAATTGAAGAATTGAAGTAGATACGCTGAATGTCGAAAAAGAACTATATGAATCTTCTACAACTAGAAAAAATATAGTAATGAAATTAGTATCTCATGGTATTAGTAAGTGAATTCAAAGATAGTTCAGAATATAAACAAGAGCACAAAAAGTTGATAGCATTTTTTTAAAGATACAGTCAAATGTCTAATATGTATGCGAGTGGAGTCCCAAAAAATGAGAAGAATGGGGCAAAAGAAATATTGAAGCAATAGAGTCTATGAATTTTCCAAAACTTGTGAAAGACATAAATCCACAGATTCAAGAAGCCCCATAAACCCCAAGTAGGATAAATGCAAAGAAAATAAGTCCTAAGAATATCATAGCTTGCTGCTTAAAGATGAAAGAGAATCTTAAAAGTAGCCTGAGAAAAAAAAGACGTTATTTTCAGGGGAACAAGAACAAGAATAGTGGAAGCCAAATACAATTAGGTGCCTTTAAAGCGCTGCGGGGTGGAGGGAATAAGAGAAAACTGTTAATCTGGAATTCTTTCCCCAATGAAAATATCTGTCCAAAATGACAGAGAAATAAAGACATTTTTAAATAAATAAAGCTGAGAGAATTCATTGCCAGCAGATCAACTCTACAAATATAACTAAGAGAAGTTCTTTAGGCTGAAGGGAAATGATACCAAATGGAAGCATGGCATTCTAAAAAAAAAGAATGTAGAGTTCCAGAAAGGCTAAATAGTTGAGTAAATGTAAAAGACTAATTCTTTAAAAACTGTTAAATGCTACTGTCAGTGTAAAATAACAACAGTAGTAATGTCATAATAATAAATTGTAGGGCGTAAGTACATGTAGAAGTAAAATATATAACAAGAACCATAAAGTGCAATAGTAAATGATGGGAATTTTAGAGATTTGAGGTTTTTACATTGTCTACAAAATGACAAAATACTTCAAGTGCACACTATGATCTCTAAAGCAGTTGTTTACAAAGTGCAGCCCCGAAACTGCAGTATCAGCATCACCTGGAAAGTTGTTTGAAATGCAAGTTCTTATCCTCTCCCAGGCCTACGAATACTGACTGAAAATTAAACCCAGCATTCTGTGTTTTAACAAGCCCTCCGGATGTTTCTAATGGAAACTAAAGTTTGAGCACCTCTTCACATTCAAGTAACCACTAAAAATAGTACAAGAAAAAAATAGCTAAAAGCCAATAGAAGAGATAAAATAAAATGATAAGAAATACTTGGTACATCCAAAAGAAGGCAGGAAATAAGAAAATAAAAAGAGATGGGTGAGTTTATAAAAACAGCAAGATCATAGACTTAAACCTAAATTTAAGGCTTAAGGAATTAATAGACTTCACAATTGGAGTAAACCTCACATTGGATCCCTGGTCTGTGCAATAAGAACTATTTTAGGGTGAATATAAAATGGAAACCTCTAAACTGCCTCCCTGTCCAATGAAGTATATAAAAAAACAATACTGTATCCTAGAGTGAATGACAGAGATCAGACCACTACTGAAGAGCTAAAAGATTAGGGATGATAATCCCTCTCCTATCTCCATTTGACTAGCCACTCTGTCTCCTTAAGAAATCAGATAGACCGTGGAGAATGACTATAGCCTACCACAGGTTTAGTTAGGTAGTACTCCAGGATCAGCTGCTGTCCTGGAAGCTTTGTTTGTTTGTTTGGGTTTTTTGTCGTTGTCGTTTTGCTGCTGCTGTTAGAACCCGTTAGTAAAGACTCAGCTTTGATATGTGGTCACTGATTTGGCAAATGCAATTCCTCTGCCCTCTCACAATATATTCCAAAAAGATCTGGATCACCTGTTTCCCACACCATATCACAGTGACACAAAGTTCAAGAAAGATTGCTGTATCTTGCATCTCCTATAACAGAGAAGGAGATAGAGTACCTGTGGCTTCTTCACATTCTGGAGACAATACAGTCCACATCTGGCAATATTTCTCCAGTCCGTATATCAAGTGACATGGAAGGCTTTAAATAGCACCTTAAACAGGAAATGGTGCTGTAGCAGCAGCAAGTCATGGTATATTCAGCCCTGTTGCTTAGGCCACACAAGGTGTCGTGTGTTGAGAAAAGATATCGTATGCCACCAAAAGCAAGTGCTAGTGGAAGATTCACAATACAGGTCCTTGCGTTTCTGGAGCAAAGCTGTACTGTCAGCAGCAGATCATTATACACCCTTTGAAAAACAGCTCTAGGCATGTTTGACTTGAGCAAGTACCACCAATTGATCATCTAAAAATGTCCATTATACACAGGGCTGTATGGACCTAATAAGTCAAAAAGTTAGATGGGACCAGGAGCACTCTGGTCAACGAGAGTGATGGTATATGGGGGATTCAACTGAGTGGAAACAGAAAGCATGAGTAAACTGCATCCATGGAGCCAAGACCCCACATAACAGCACAGTTGCACCAGTGCTCCCCATCCCCAAGCTTGCATCTGTGATATGTTGGTTGGGGTCACAGAAAACATAGGAAAAAAGAGAGAAAGCCAAAATTTTGTTGATAGCTATATTGGCTCAGCAATGTATTCAAGTAAAAAATAGATAGTGACTTCATTATAACCACAATTAGGGAAATTCAATAGACACATTTTCCTCATATGTGGAGCTAGAAGCAGTGCATGTGGTCATCTACTTGGTGTGGAAAGAGAAGCGACCCAAGGTGTGAATATATATAGATAGATAGATTCCTGAGCAGTCACCAATGGCCTGGCTGTCTGGTCAGGATATGGAAGGAAAAAGACCAGAAAATCAGAGACAGGGAGAACTAAGGACAAAGCAAATAGTTAAATATATGGGTGAGGACATGAACTGTAAAGATTTTTGTAATACATGTGAATGGATTCCTCACCAGAAAGTGTCCACCATGGAATGATGACTAAATCACCAAGTAGATACAATGTCTCAGCCACTTAATGTTAGCCAGTTTTTGTCATTCCTCACCCAGAACTGGCATGATAGACTGGTGGAAGAAGTGGACATGGTGGCAGAGATGTAGGCTGCCTGTGAGCCCAACAGTATGGACCCCCTATTCTAGTTTGCTAGCTGCTGGAGTGCAATACACCACAGACTGATTGGCTTTTATTAAAAGAGGATTTATTTCATTAGTTCTTCAGAGAAAAGGAAGCTAACTTTCACTTGAGGTTCTTGCTTATGCGGGAAGGTACAGGATGGTCTCTGCTGGCCTTCTCTCCAGGTCTCTGGGTTCCAACAACTTTCCCCGGGGTGATTTCTCTCTGCATCTCCAAAGGCCTGGGCTGAGCTGTGAGTGCTGAGATGAGGTATGCTGAGCTGCTTGGGCTGTGCTACGTTGTGCTCTCTCATTTAAGCACCAGCCAATTAAGTCAAACGTCATTCATTGCAACAGGCACGCCTTCTAGCTGACGGCAGATGTATCAGCAACTGATGAGATTCACATACCATTGGCTCACATCCACAGCAACAGAACTAGGTGCCTTCACCTGGCCAAGTTGACAACTGAATCTAACTACCACACCCCCACTTACCAATGACCACCTAGGTTCAGCTACCTCTGAATATCCAACTGGTCTGCAACAGAAACCAACACTGAGCCCCCAATATGGCACTATTGTTCAAGGAAATCAACAGCCACATGGTGATAAGTTGACTACATGGGATCTTTACATCTAGGAAAGGCCAGTAGTTCATCCTTATAGGGATAGATACCTATTCCAAGTGTATGTTTGCCTGCAGCACCTGAGTGAAGGTGGGTTGGGAGTGGGCATCCACCACATGTCACAATACACACCATCCAGAGGCAGCCAGCTTCCTAGCTGCTGGCCAGTACTACTCTTAGGTAACAAAAAGACCTTTGGCCATTTTCATTCACTGAAATGGCGTATTTTGCCACGAGGCAGGAAGAAACTGAAAAGACTGGTGTGCAAAGAGAAATAAATGACACTGAGAGAAGAAACACAAGAGTTCTGACAGCTCTAGATTCTAGGTTCTAGTTCACATATTAACCACAGATCAAGGATATCTGTTCCCTGACAATAAACCCTACACTACCCCCACCATTTTTTCCAAAAACAAACCTAATTTGGTTTCTATCACTTACAAACCCAATGTTGTCTGAATATAATAAATTCCAAAGAAGAAAATTTTTCTTTTCATATGAGTAACTTTGTAATAAGTAATACAATTGTCCCAAAAAGAAACCAGTTTCTTTTATCATTTTTAGGCTTAGAAAGTACCTCTCAGATGCATATAATAAACTCTGATTATTATGGATAGTTCAACTATATAACCTGAAGGTTCCTGCCCACCCCAAGACCCTCTAACAAATATTGGGAAAGATGTGATTTGGAAAATAGAATTGTTTCAATGTTTCTGAGACAAAATAGAATAAGTCTCAAAGTGTTCAGTGATATTCCAAAAGAGGACTGCAAAAGTATAAATTAGAGGAAAAAAATTAGAGGAAAAAAATTTTAACAGACCATAGATCTAGCATTTGTTAGAAAATTGAAATTAAATTTTAAAATATATATTTAATTAAATGAATTAATTCATCTAAAAATGTCTAGAAGTTAAGTATTCGTGGAACATAGAAATATAAGAACAAAATGGGAGGGAAATAACGTGAAAGTACATTATTATTTACTGGTTGAAATGAAAACTGAAAAAAATCTCAAAAAAATCCTAGGGAAAATGCTTTGCTTTTGAGGACTGTGGGAAGAGGTGGTGGAGGGAGCTCCAGGACTCGGTCCTTCTACCAAAATCACTATTAAACAGTCAGGAACTGTCTGAAACAATATTTTGAAACTCTGGAGGTTGGAAGAATAGTATACCGTTTCCAGGGAGGAGCAGAAGAAAGAGGGTGATAAATTCTAGGAAAGAACAGTGAAATGCTCTCTCCCCAGGGCGGCTGCCAGTGTCTATCCCCCACTCTAGTGGCAGGTGGCCTCGGGGTCCAACCCTGGCTAGCTCGCTGGTGGCAGAAAGGGACTTAAAAATCCCCTTTCCTGAGAATGGAAAAGGGAAATGCCGACCACTGATAATAGCTTTTGATTGGTGAATTCGAATAGCTGGGAACACAGGTCTGAGGGGAGTTGTTTCAACCCAGCCTGGACCAGGGTGGTAACAATGGAGACTGTAAGCACACTGCACTTTCTCAGGCCTGCAGGAGACAGGTGAAGGGCTGCATTTGCTGGGCAGGCTAGGAAAGTACAGCTTTGGGGAGCCATTGGAAAAACTCTTCGTGCCCTTCCAGAACCATTCCCTGGGGTACTTTTCTTTTTTGCAGATTTTATTGAGATCTATTCATTTACCATGGAGTTTATATTCCATACAAATTATATAACCAGTATCTCACAGTATTATCACTTAGTCGTGCAATCATCATCACACTCAGTCTCAGATCATTTTCATTACTCCAAAAAGAAAAATATCAGACACACAAAAAAGAAACCCAAAACAACCCATATCCCTTACCCACCTCTTATTACTGACCACTAATATTGGTGTGGTGTACCAGTTACTGTTGATGAAAAAATTTAAGTATTACTGTTAATACCATAAGTAAGGTATTTCTGTTAATACCGTAGCCTGCAATAGATATTTTCCCCATATACCACTCTATTATAAACTCTTTGTACCAGTGTTGTACATTTGTACCAGTTCATGTAAGTACTTATTTAAATTTGTAATGTTAATTGGTTATGTACATAGCTCTAAACAAGCCCTTTCAACCAAAATCACCTACAATACAGCGCTATTCCTTATATTTCCACTAATGAATTACCCTCACCCCATATATTTCCAAACATTTTAAGTTGAACCTCATTATACATTCTTAGCATATTAAGTAACCACTCCCCCTTCTCTAACTTCTATTTCAAGGTATCCTATACTCTACATTTTAAGACTCTGAGTTACATATTCTAGTTAGTTCATATTAGTGAAATCATACAGTATCTGTCCTTTTGCATCTGACTTATTTCACTCAGCATTATGTCCTCAAGATTCATTCATTATGTCACATGCATCAGGACCTCATTTCTTCTTACTGCTGCATAATATTCCATCATATGTATATACTACATTTTCATTCACTTATCTGTTCATGGACACTTAGATTGTTTCCATCTTTTGACAACTGTGAACATTGCTGCTATGAACATAGGTGTGCAGATGTCTGTTCATGTCACTGCTTTGAGATATTCTGGTTATATATTGAGTAGCAGAATTGTTAGTCATATGGCAAATCATTATTTAGTTTCCTAAGTAACTACCAAACTGTCTTAATACCATAGCTGGCTGTACCATTTTATGCCCCCACTGGCAGTGAATAAGTGTTCTTATTTCTCCAAATCCTCTCCAAAACTTGTAATTTCTTTGTTTAATTGCAGCCGTTCTTATAGGTGTGAGATGATGTCTCATTATGGTTTTGATTTGCATTTCCTTAACAGCTCGTGAAACTGAGTATCTTTTCATGTGCTTTTTAGCTATTTGTATTCTGTCTTTGGAAAAATGTCTATGCATATCTTTTGCCCATTCTATAAGTGGGTTGGTTGTCCTTTTATTGTTGAGTTGTAGGATTTCTTTATACATACAGGATATCAAACCCTTATCAGATATTAAGTTACTAAATATTCCCTCCCATTGAGTTGGATGCCTTTTCACCCTTTTGACAAAGTTCGTTGAATCACAAAAGTGTTCAGTCTTGAGGATTTATCTATTTTTATCCATTTATTTATCTATTCTGATTTATCTATTTTTTCTTTCATTGCTTGTGCTTTAGGAATAAAGTCTAAGAAGCTACCTCCTATCACTAAGTCTTGAAGATGTTTCCCTATATTTTCTTCTAGTTTTATGGCTAGCAGGCTCTTACATTTAGGTCTTTGATCCACATTGAGTTAATTTTTGTATAGGTTGTGAAGAAGAGTCCTCTTTCATTCCTTTGGATATGGATATCTGGCTCTCCCAGCACCATTTATTGAAAAGATTATTCTGCCCCAATTAAGTGGACTTGGGGACCTTGTGATAAAACAATGACCATAGACCTGAGGATGCACTTCTGAACTCTCAATACAATTCCACTGACCTATATGTCTATCTTTGTGCCATACCATGCTGTTTCAACCACTGTAGCTTTATAGTAAGCTTTAAATTCAGGAAGTGTGAGTCTACCCACCTTGATCTTCCTTTTCAGGATATTTTTGGCCATTTGAGACCCCTTTCCATTCCAAATAATTTTGATAATTAACTTTTCCAATTCTGCAAAGTAGGTTGTTAGAATTTTTATTGGAATTGCATTTAATCTGTAAATCAATTTGGGTAGATTGACATCTTAACATTTAGCTTTCCTATCCATGAACACAGAATATCTTTCCAACTATTTAGGTCTTCTTTGATTTCTTTAACCAATATTTTATAGTTTTCTGAGTACAGGTCCTTTACATCTTTGCTTAAGTTTACTCATAGCTACTTGATTCTTTTAGTTGCTATTGTGAATGGAATTTTTACTTAATTGCCTTTTCAGTTAGCTCATTCCTACTGTATATAACACTAGTGTATATAACACTAGGAATGTGATTTTTTCACATTTGATCTTGTGTTCCCCCTCTTTGCTGAATTTATTTATTAGCTTGAGTAGCTTTGTTGTAGATTTCTCAGGATTTTCCAAGTATAAGGATCATGTTATCTTAAATAATGAGAATTTTACTTCTTCCTTTCTAACTTGGATGTCTTTTATTTCTTTTTTCTTGGTTAATCGCTCTCACTAGAACCTCAAGCACAATGTTGAATTAACAGTAATGACAGTGAGCATCCTTGTTTGTTCCCAAGGCTTTCAGCCTCTCCCCATCGAGTACAGTGTTGGCTGTGTTGGCTGTTTTCATATATGCCTTTCATCATATTGAGGGAGTTTCTTTGATTTGTAACTTTTGAAGTGTTTTTATCAAGAAAGGATGCTGAATTTTATCAAATACCTTTTCAGCATCAATCGAGGTGAACATGTGATTTTTCCCTTTTGATTCATTAATGTGGTATATTATCTTAATTGATTTTCTTATGTTGAACCCTTGCATGGAATAAACCCCACTTGGTCATTCTTTTGAAGTACCATTGGATTTGATTTGTGAGTATTTTGTTGAGAATTTCTGCATCCATATGCATTAAGGGGATTGGCCTGTAGTTTTCCTTTCTTGTAGTATCTTTATTAGGTTTTGGCATTAGAGTGATATTAGATTCATAGAATGGGTCAGGTAGTGTTCCTTTTTTTTCTTCAATTTTTTACAAGAGTTTAACCAAAAATGGCATTAATTCTTCTTGGAATGTTTGATAAAATTCCCCTGTGAGGTCATGTAGCCCTAGGGTTTTCTTTCTAAGGAGTTTTTGGTGACTGATTGAATCCTTTATTTGTGATTGGTTTACTGATGTCTCAAGTCAGTATAGGATTTTCATCTGTTTCTAAGAAATTGTCCATTTCATCTAGGCTGTCTAGTTTGTGGGCATACAGTTGTACATAGTATCCTCCTATAATCTTTTTTATTTCTTCAGGATCTGTGGTAATGATCCCCCTCTCATTTCTGATTTTATTTATTTGTATCTCCTCTCCTTTTCCCTTTGTCAGTCTAGCTAAGGCTTCATCAATCTTGATCTTTTCAAAGAACAAAACTTTTGGTTTTATTGATTCTCCCTACTGCTTTTTTGTTCTCCAATTCATTTTTTTCTGTTTTAATCTTTGTTATTTCTTTTCTTCTTGCTTGCTTCAGAGTTAGTTTGCTGCTCTTTCTCTAGTTTCTTCAGTTGCTCAGTTAGGCCTTTCATTTGAACTCTTTCACCCATTTTAATGTAGGCATTTAGAGCTATAAATTTCCCTCTCAGCACTGCCTTTGCTGCATCCCATAAGTTTTGATATGCTGTATTCTTGTTTTCATTCATCTCCAGATACTTACTAACTTCTCTTGCAATTTCTTCTTTGACCCACTGATTGTTTAAGACAGTGTTGTTTAACCTCCATCTATTTGTGAAAGTTCTGGTTCTTCATGGCTATTAATTTCAAGCTTTATTCCAATGTGATCAGAAAATGTACTTTGAATATTTTCAATCTTTTTAAAATTATTAAGACCTGTTTTGTGCTCCAGCATATGATCTAACTTGGAGAAGGTTCCATGAACACTTGAGAAGAATGTATATCCTGCTGTTTTGGAATGCAAAGATCTATATATGTGTGTTAGGTCTAATTCATTTATCGTATTAGTTAGGGTCACTGTTTCCTTGTTGATCCTCTGTCTAGTTGTTCTGTCTGTTGAAGAGAGTGATGTGTTGAAGTCTCCTATTATTAATATAGAAACCTCTATTGCTCCCTTCAGTTTTGCCAGTGTTTGCCTCATGTACTTGGGGCACCCTGATTGGGTGCAAAACATTTATGTATTATTTCTTCTTGGTGGATTATCCCTTTTATTAATATATAGTGTCCTTCTTTGTCTCCTATAACATCATTGCATTTAAAGTCTATTTTATCTGATACTAGTATAGTTACTCCTACTTTTTTTTGGTTATTGCTTGTGTGGAATATCTTTTTCCATCCATTTGCTTCCAACCTATTTGTATCTTTGGGTCTAAAGTGAGTTTCTTGTAAATAGCATATAGATGGATCGTATTTTTAATCCATCCTGTCAATCCATGTCTTTTCCTTGGAAAGTTTAAACCATTAGCATTCAATAATATTAAAGTAAAACCTGTTCTTATTTCATCCATTTTATCTCTTGACTTTTATTTGTTAATAATCTTGTTAACAACTTCTCTCAGCATTTGTTTATATGTGAAAATGTTAAACTCTCCCTCATTTTTGAAGGACAGCTTTGCTGGATAAAGAATTCTTGACTGGCAATTTTTCTCTTTCAGAATCTTAAATATATCATACCATTGCCTTCTCATCTCCATGGTGCCTGATGAGTAGTCAATGCTTAGTGTTATGTGGCTCCCCCTATATGTGGTGAATCTCTTTTCTCTTTCTGCTCTCAAAACCGTTTCCTTCTCTTTGCATTTGATAGTCTGATAGTGTGTGTCTTGGGGTGAGTCTATTTGGATTTATTTTATTTTGAGTTCATTGGACTTCTTTGCTGTGAACACTTATGTCTTCTATAAGGGTTGAGAAGTTTTTTCCAACTATGTCCTCAATCTTCCTAGCCCTTTACCCTTCTCCTTCTGGGACACCAATGATTCTTATATTTGTGCACTTTGTGTTGTCCATCATTTCTCCCTAGGGAGCTAGTCTCTGCCTACTTTGTGGGTCCCTGGCCCTGTTTTGGCTAGGAAAGGCTAACTTGGAAAAGTCCTCTCCAGTGTACCCCTCCTCCCAGAATTATCCCTCCAGGCAAAGGTAACTTGAGACAATAAAAAGAATGTAAAAAATGATAGCGGTAGACAGTCTGGAACAAAGGCTTGCCAGCTTCAAACACGTGGGAGGGGAAGGTCTGTGTCCTGGGAAAGAGAGGACAATCAAACTCCTGTTGACAGGAGAACCCCAAAACAGCTAACAAGCAAAAGCTCATGCCAAGGGGCGGGGCACGGTGGCTCAGCAGGTAAGAGTGCTTGCCTGCCATGCCCTAGGACCCAGGTTCGATTCCCGGTGCCTGCCCATGTTAAAAAAAAAAAAAAAAAAAAAAAAAAACTCAGGCCAAATGAGGGGCCCAGCAAGACCGGGAGAACCTTACACACTGGATTTGCTTTGATCAACCCTTCCTGATCAGAGGATTGAAGCTCAGGTTAACCCCAGGTAACTTCAAGGAAAGTAGAAGAAAAAATATACCCCAGATAGAAATGAGAAGGCACTCAATATGATACAACACAAAAAACAAGTAAATATAAAAGTAGACATTAATTGAACTGAGGGACAAAAAAAGCATAAGACATACAAAAATTAAATGGTGAAGTGGCAAAAGAATGTTCTATGCTATCAATAGCAACTTCATTTCCACTGAATGCAACAAAGGCATTAGAATAAAACTAAATATCAGTGAGGGGGTGGGGGCATGGGGGAAGGGTCTGGATTCTTTGTGGAAGAAAAGGAAATGTCTTCATATGGATTATGGTGGTGAAGGCATGTCTATTTACTTAGGTTAGATTGTATGATGTGTGAATAAAACTTTAAAAATGGACAGAGAGAAACTAGTGCAAAAACAGTAACTTCAAATGTAAATGAATTAAACTTTCCAGTCAAAAGGCAGAGATCAGCAGAATAGATAAAAAGCATGACCTACCTATATGCTGTCTGCAAGAGACTCACCTTAAATTCAAAGATAGAAAAGGTTGAAAGTGAAAGGATGGAAAAATAAACCATGAAAGTGCAGTCAAAAGATAGCTGGGGTAGCTATACTAATATTGGATCAAATAGACTTCAAGTAAAAAACTCTTACCAGGGACAAAGACAATCATTTACTGATAAAGTAGTCAATTCAACAAGAAGTTGTAACACCTAACTGTAGAACCCCAAAGTATATGAAACAAATACTCACAGATTTGAAGGGAGAAATTGACAGTTCTACATTAATAGTAGGAGACTTTAACACAACACTATCATTAACGAACAGAACATCCAGTCAGAAGATCAATAAAGAAATACAAGACTTGGAAGATACTCTAAAAGAAATAGACTTTACATACACATATATAAACCTCACCCAACATAAACAAAATGCACTTTCTTCTCACATGCACATAGATCATTCTCCAATATATGCCATATGTTGGGTGGCAAAACAAGTCTCAATAAATTCAAAAATATTGAAATCATGCAATGCATATAGTCTGACCACAATGGAATGAAACTAGAAATCAATAACAGAGAAAGAAAGAGAAAATTCACAAATATGTGGACACTAAACAACATGCTCTTAAACAATCAATAGGTTAAAGAGGAAATCAGAAGTAAAATTAGTAAATATCTTGAGGAAAATGGAAATACAATATACCATACTTATGGGCTGCATCAAAGGCTGTGCTGAGAGGGAAATACATAATTCTAAGTGGTTACATTTTATAAAAGAAGAAAAAGATCTAACCTCAAAACAGGAAAAACTAGAAAAAGAAGAGCAAACTAAACCTAAAGCAAGCAGAAGAGAGGAAATAACAAAGATTAAAGCAGAGATAAATGAAATAGAACACAGAACAAAACAAAAATAGGGAGACTCAAGAGAAACCCAAAGATGGTTCTCTGAAAAGAGCAATAAAATTGACAAGCCTTTACCTAGACTGACAAAAGAAAAAGAGAGAGGATATAAATTACAAAAACCAGAAATAAAAAGGGGGACATTACTATCAAATCTGGTGAAATTAAAAGGACTATAAGAGGATAGTAGAAGGAATTAACTTTCTGCCAATAAAATAAATAACCTAAGTGAAATGGAAAAATTCTTGGAAACACACAAATTATCTACATTGACTAAAGAAGAAATAAATGTTCTCAACAAACCACCTATTAGTAAAGAGATTGAATCAGTCAACAAAAGCTTCCCTACAAAGAAAAGCTCAGGACCAGATGGTTTCACAGGGGAAATCTACCAAACATTCCAAGGAGAATTACCAATTCTGCTCAAATTTTTCCAAAAATTTGAAGAGGAGGGAACACTCCCTAATTCATTCTATAAAGCCGACATCTCCCTCATACTAAAGTCATAATAAAATACCATAAGAAATGAAAATTACAGACCAGTATCTCTTATGAATATAAATGCTAAGACCCTCAACAAAATACTAGCAAACTGAATCCAACAGCATATTAAAAGAATTATACACCATGATTAAGTGAGAGATATCATGCAAGGTTGATTCAACATAAGAAAATAAATTAATGATAAACATCACATTAACAGAATGAAGGAAAAAATGCACGATCATTTTAATTGATGTGCAAAAAAAAGAAAAAAAAACATTTGACAAAATCCAAAGCCCCTACTTCATGAAAACACTTAGAATAGTAGGAATAGAAAAAACTTCCTCAACATGATAAAGGGTATATATGAACAGTGGAAAACTAACATACTCAGTGGTGAAAGACTGAGTTTTCCCTCTAAGATTAAGAACAAGGCAAGGATACCCACTGTTCCCTGTTATTCAACATTTTACTGGGGTGGGTGATGGTGACTCAGCAGGCAGAGTTCTCGCCTGCCATGCAGGAGACCCGGGTTCGATTCCTGGTGCCTGCCCATTCAAAACAAACAAACGAAAAAACATTTTACTGGAAGTTGTAACCAGAGCCATTAGGCAAGAAAAAGAAATAAAAGGCATCCAAATTGGAAAGAAAGAAGTAAAACTTTCCCTATTTGCAAATGATATGACCCTATGTACAGAAAAACCTGAAAAATCCACAACAAAGATCCTTGAGCCAATAAATGAATTCAGCAAAGTGGGGAGGTACAAGATCAACACCTAGAAATCAGTATATTTTCATAATTTGGTATTGAACAATAAAAAGAAATAACAATGCTCACCCTACAGGTGGGAGATCTGGGTTCCAAGCCTGAACCATACATCAACCCCCACAGGAAAAAAAAAATCGATTGACAGTAGCAACAAAAAGAATCAAATATTGGGCCGGCCAAGGTGGCTCAGCAGGCAGGAATGCTTACCTGCAATGCCAGAGGACCTGGGTTCGATTCCCGGTGCCTGCCCATGTAAAAATAAATAAATAAATAAATAAATAAATAAAAAAGAATCAAATATCTAGGATTAACTCTGACCAAAGATATAAAGGACTTATACACAGAAAAGTACAAAGCATTGCTAAAAGAAGTCAAAGAAGATCTAAATAAATGGAAGAACATTCAGTGTTCATGGATTAGAAGACTAAATATCATTAAAATGTCCATACTACCCAAAGCAATTCAATGCAATCGCAATCTAAAATTATGACAACTTTCTTTGCAGAAATGGAAAAGCCAGTCATCAAATTTATATGGAAGCGAAAGGGGCCCTGAATAGCCAAAGCTATCTTGAAAAAGAAGAATGAAGTTGGAGACTCATACTTCCTGATCTTAAAACTTATTACAATCCCAAAGTAATAAAAACAGCAAGGTACTGGCACAAGAACAGACATATAGACCAATGGAATTGAGTTGAGTGCTTAGACATCAATGCCTCATGTCAACAGCCTGCTGATTTTTAACAATCTTTGTTGAATCTTGTTGAATAGTCTCTTCAACAAATGGTGCTGGGAAAATTGAATCTTCATTTGAAAAAAAACGGAGCCTGTACCTCACGTACCTTGTGAGAAACTCAACTAAAAGTGGTTCAAAGATAAATATAAAAATGGTAAATATAAGAGTTAGAACCATCAAATACTTAGAAGAAAATATAGGAAAGCATCTTCAGAAACTTGTATTAGGCCATGGTTTCTTAGACTTTATACCCAAAGCAGAAGCAGTGAAAGAAAAAATAGATAAATGGAACCTCATCAAAATTAAAAACTTATGTGTATCAAAGTGTTTTATCGAGAAGATAAAATGAGAATCTACATAATAGGGGAAAATATTTGGAAACCACATATCTAGTAAGGGTTAAATATCTAGAATATACAAATAAATCTTTCAGTTCAACAACAAAAAAGTCAAACAACCCAATTAAAAATTGATCAAAAGTCTTGAAAAGAAATTTCTCCAAAGAAAATATACAGATGACCAGAAAGCACATGAAAAGATGCTTAACATCATTAGCTATTAGGGAAATGCAAATCAAAACCACAATGAGATAACATTTCACATCCATGAGAATGGATACTATTAACAAAAAAACATAAATAACAAGTGTTGGAAGGGACATAGAGAAATAGAGACATTCATTCATTCTGGTTGCTATGTAAAATGGTGTAGCCACTGTGGAAGATAGTTTGACGGTTCCTCAGAATGCTAAATATAGAACTACCATGTGACCCAGACACCCCACTACTTGGTAAACACCCAAAGCAGAGACTCTAACAGATATTTTCACATGGATATCTATAGTGGCATTATTCATATTTGGCAAAAGATGGAAGCAGCCCAGTGTCCATCAACAGATGAATCTATGACTAAAATGTGGTATACACATACAATGGGATATTATTCAGTTGTATAAAGTAAATCCTGATACTTTCAAGAACATGAATGAATCTTGAAGACATCATGTTGAGTGGAATAAGCCAGACACAAAAGGACAAATAGTGTATGATTGCACTGATTTGAAACAATTAGTATAAGCAAATTGATAGAATCAGAATCCAGAATATAGGTGACTGGGTGATGGGGTGGGTTAGGGAGTGGGAAGTTAAGGCTTAAACTGTACAGAGTTTCTATTCAGAATAATGGAAATATTTTGGTAGTGGATGGTGGTGATAGAAGCACAACGTTGCGAATGTAATTAACAGCACTGATATATATATCTGAATATTATTATAAGGGGAAATGGTAGGTTGTAAATATGGTAAAAAAAAAATCCGTGAAACAATACCACACTAACAGTGAACCTTGAATTAAATCATGGTTTGTAGTTTATAGTCCAATTATGAAAATTTGCTATCATCAATTGTAAGCAATTTTCCCCATCAATACAAGGTATTAATAATAAGGAGGTATATGGGAATCCTGTATTTTATGCGTGTTTGTTCTATCAACCCACAACTTCTCTAATAAAAAAAAAAGCTGTAGATTGCTTTCTTTTAATATCACTGCCAACAGTGCCCTCTGGTGGTATATTAAGTAGACACTGAAGAAGTGGGGGAAATGACTGAAACAATTAAGTAGGCCTGCTAAATTCGTTGCCAGGATTTTCATGAAAATTCGAACTTTTACTCTTCCGGTTGGTAACTCACTGTTGTATTTAGCAAGAATTTGAATCTTAACATAGTACCACACATTTACCTTAAAGCACAAACATTTTAAAGCCAATTTTCCCTTGCGGTTTTCCTGAACATGAAAATAGCCATCCGTAATGTTTTATGGAGGCATTTTTGGAACACAGTTTCCACTAGGTACCTTAAACAAAGTGATGTCTACTATTATTGACGATTAAGTCATCCTCCCAAATGCTTCTGCTTTTAAACCCAATTACTGTAAGAATTGTACATTGCACAATAATACTGACTCTTGTTACCACTTTCAATATCTTATCTGAATTCTGCACTCATCAACCCAATAAAGTCCCTTTGCTTGAAAATTCTTCAAACTACAGCCTTGGCCCCTGGGGTAATCAGTAAAACAGCAAAGTTAGTTAACCCAGACTCAGCAAAAAGCATCCCAAAGCAACTGCCTCTGAAGGAAAGGAAAGAAGACAACATACACAGCTCACTTCCCTCCTAATTCAAACCAGCCCAGTTACTGGCTGTAGTCATGGGCTCAACATTTGTCTCTGCAGATTATTCTGCTTTCCCCTCCTTGGGAACCTAAGCTTTCTTCCCTCGTAGTTCTAACAACCCTGTACTCCCTGCAGTAACTGATGATGTGTGCAATTTTGAGAAGTACTTAGACCCTCAGGTGACACTGTATTTGCATGAGAATCTTTGCTTTGAATGACTTTGAGTAAGGCATTAACTTATTACTCTTCTCTGGGAATATCATCTATTTAAATAGAAACACATCTTCAGATAACTATGCTGTGAGTTGACCAGGACCCTTAATATTATTAATTCCCTTAGAAAGAGACCGAAATGACAATATTCTGAGAAGACTAAACATTTCCCAGATTTGCATTAATAAAAGGTACTCCAGGGCGGGCCACAGTGGCTTAGTGGCAGTTATCACCTGCCAAGCTGGAGACACGGGTTCGATTCCTGGTGCCTGCCCATGCAAATTAAAAAAAAATTTTTAAATATAATCCAAATACCAAGTATCATCTTCAATGAATCTTTACTTTTCTCTACCTGAGACAAAATCTCATCAGGCAACCTGAACTTTAATTTCACTTTCGCAATTACCATTTCTGTCATACCAGAAATACCTCAGCTGTTGGAGTCAGGTGACTGGCCTAGATGTGAATTTCCCCATTGCCATCAACTTGGCTGTGTGATTCAGTAAGTCATTCACACAAACCAGTTGAGGAGTTGCCAGGGGACTCAAAAGGCAATGACAGGCTTTCACTTACTTGTATGCCAAATGAGAAAACAAAGATGTATAGATTCTAAGATGACAGTATATGGTATTGAGTTTCCCAAAGTGTGCTCCTTAAATGATCCTTGACTTATTTAAGCATATAACTCTGTTTTCTCAGAGCATTTCAGGAAACCAGAGTTCTCAAAAACACCTTAGAAATTGTTAGTAAAGGGTGTTCTTTGGAAGTTTCAAATTGTATTATTGGGGTGCATGGGTGACTCAGCGGTAGACTGCTTGCCTTGTATATAAAAGACCTGGGTTTGATTCCCCGACCATACACCCTGTTCTTACACCCTTTGTATTTTTTCAATCATACTAACCACACTCCAAGTGCTCAATAAGCATATGTGGCAATGGCTACCATATTGGACACTGTACAATAGAACATTCCACCTCAGAAAGTTCTGTTGGATAGAATTGGTCTAGAGTTTCCCTTATAACTTCCAAATCATAGTCATACCAGCCCTTAAGAACACTCACAAAAATAGTGACTACAGGAAAGAAAACCACCAGACAACACCTTATCCAAGTGATGTCAAATACCATCACCAATAATGAAATGAAAAGACATCATGTACCTCCTGTTCTGCTAACCTGAAAAGAACACAACAACTCATATGTGGTATTATACAAACCTGAATCTAATTATGATAAAACATGAGACAGGCACAAATTGAAGAATATTCTTTAGAATAACTGGCCTGTGCTCTTTAAAAATATCAAGATCATGAAAGACAAAGAAAGGCTGAGAAACTGAAACAGATTAAACAAGATGTGGCAACTAAATGCAATGCACGATCCCGAATTGGATTCATGACCAGGGAAAAGAATAACATAAAGGAAGTTATTGGGACAACTGATGAAATTTGAATATGGACAGTGGATTATATATTAGTTCTATAAAAAATGTTTATTAATTTGATCATCATAATGTAGTAGTGTAAGAAAAAGCTCTTTATCTGAAGAAATATACATCTCAGTATTTAAGAGCAAAGGAGAACTCTCTGGGATCCAATCAAGATGGAGAAATCACACCCCAGCCTGTCTCTCCCACTGATTGCAACTAAAAATCTTGGCAAGAATGCACAAAGCAGCTACTTCAGGTCTTTGAAAAGTAACTGGTAGAAGGTAGATTTGGGAAGGAAAACAGATCTCTAAGAATCACTGAACTGGTGTTGAGTTTCTCTTTTATTTTATCTGGTTTCCTCCAGTCTATACTCAAAGGCAGTCTGAAACAAGGAAGTATACACCAGGTGCAGACAGAAAGAGTTCCAAGAAAAGCCCTCTCTTTCTGGTCTGTGGAAAAGGAAAGATACTGCTATGGGTCAGAGAGAGTTGGGGAAATTCCCTGGGTTTTTTTTCTTCCTCTCTTGTTCTAGTCCCCAGGGCAATGCAATGGCAGCGCAGGGGAAACAGCAGCTGGGTAGAAGCCTAATACTCAGGAGGGGAACCCTTCTCTATGACTACAGGAACTATAAATCTGATGCTTTCTTTTTTTCCTCTTTCTTTTTTCCTCTTTTTTTGCACTTCTTGGTTCTGGAGGCAGGCACAGTTGTGGGACATGCACAACAGACCGGGGAACTAAAGTCAAAGCTAACTAGTCAAAAGACAAGAAAGAGGGCACCTGGAAGGAGGAAAGAGAAATCGTGGAGATAAGGAAGCCTAAATAAGTGATCCCATAAAACTATGTATAAATATCTGGGCTCATCTCCTAGCTGTGCAGGCATGAAACTGACAAACAGCACCCCGGATGTGAACCATCACCCATATCCCAGATTGGCCACTAGGTGGCACACAGATCCAAATAGCAGTGAAAAGGCTTTGAAAATTGAACTGATAGGGTAACTATAGCCCGCAGAAAACAGGTAGAACGTGAGACCTGAACTTAAATAAGTCAGTTCGCTTGCCAAAACAAGCAAACAAACAAAAAAGCACAAAAATTCTCCATATTTTAAAATATGACAGAGTCTCATAACATAATACTAAAATTTCAGGATAGAATTCAAAAATTTTTCAATACAGAAAGAACCATAAGGGAAAGCCCATAAACAACTCTACACCCTGAGATGACACAGATGTAATGATCAGGTAAGGACTTTAAAGTAGCTACTGAAATCATTCTCCAAATAATGTGAAAACTCTTGAAACAAATGGAAATGGAAAGATAGAAAATATCAGAGAAATATAAGAGATATTTAAAAAGAAAGAAAATTTTAGAACTGAAAATTATAACAGTGGAAATGAAAATTCATTGATGGGCTCATTAAATGACTGGAAATGACAGAGTAAAGAGTCCATGAACTTGAAACTAGACCAATAGACATAATCAAACTGAATGATAGAGATTAAAAAAAAAATTTAATAATGAACATAGCTTCAGCTTCGTGAACAATGACAGTCTAACATTTCTGTCATTGGAGTTGTAAGTGAAGAAGAAAAAGAGTTCATGCAGTAAAAATATTTGAATAATGGCTAAAAACTTCCTAAATTTGGTGAGAGACATAAACCTACAGATTTAAAAAGCTCAATTAACCCCAAACAGAATAAACTCCAGGAACTCCAGAATAGATAATGTAATCAAACTGCTGAAAACTAAAGACAAATTGATTTCAGCAATATTTCAGAATTATGATTTCATATTTTCCATGAGAAAACATGCAAGCCAAAAGGAAGTTGTGCTGGTTTGAAAGGATGTATGGACCCTAGAAAAGCCATGTTTTAATAAAAATCCTATTTCATAAAGGCAAAATAATCCCTATTCAATATTGTACATTTGAAACTGTACTTAGATAATCTCTCTGGAGATGTGATTTAATCAAGAGTTGGTTGTTCAACTGGATTAGGTGATGACATGTCTCCACCCATTTGGATGGGTCTTGATTAGTTTCTGAAGTCCTATAAAAGAGGAAACATTTTGGAGAAGGAGAGCGATTCAGAGAGAGCAGAGTAGAACAATGCAGCCACAAGAAGCAGAGTCCACCAGCCAGCGACCCTTGGAGATGAAGAAGGAAAACGCCTCCCAGGGAGCTTCATGAAACCAGAAGCCAGGAGAGAAAGCTAGCAGTTGATGCCGTGTTCACCATGTGCCCTTCGAGCTGAGAGAGAAGCCCTGACTGTGTTCATCATGTGTCTTCCCACCTGAGAGAGAAACCCTGAACTTCATCAGCCTTCTTGAACCAAGGTATTTCCCTGGATGCCTTTGATTGGACATTTCTATAGACTTGTTTTCATTGGGACATTTTCTTGACCTTAGAACTGTAAACTAGCAACTTATTAAATTCCCCTTTTTAAAAACCATTCTGTTTCTGGTATATTGCATTCTGGCAGCTAGCAAACTAGAACAGAAGTAGAGCAACATTTTTAAATGGCTGAAGGAAAATAACTTGCAACCAACAGTTCTATACTAGCAAAAAATATCCTTCAGGAATATTGACAAAATAGGGAGATTTTCAAATGAAGAAAAACTAAGATAATATTTAACCAGCAGAACTGCCTTTAAAAAATGTGAACAGTTTTAAAACACAGGCCAGGAAACATGAAACTACAGGAATGAATGAAGAAAATAGAAATAGTAAATATCTCGATGAATAAAATAGGCTATTTTTGTACTCTTCAATTCTTTAAAATATTTATGACTGTTGATATAAAAAATTATAACATTGATAAGGTTTTCAGTATATAGTGAATATATGCATTATTATATGGCATTTAAAATGTAAAAGGAGAGGGCAAGGGGACCCATATGGTGGTATTCGACATGAAGTGATAAAAAAAATTCTGTGTAGACTGAGAAGACTTTAGTATGCATACTGTAATTTCCACAGCAACCACTGAAATTACTATCCAACAGAGATATACTAAGAAAAAAAACAATAAATTAATTATGGAACATTAAAAAGTATTCAAATAATCAGAAAAAAGGCAAGAAAAGAGCAATAGAGAGAGGGAAAACAGAAAACAAATAATAAAATGGCAAACCTAAATTCAAACATGCCAATGATTAAATTAAATGTGAATGACCTAAATGTACCAATTAAAAGACAGAATATCGCACTTGACACAAGATAAAGAGGAATTGTGGAAATATGGTGAAGTAGAAAACTCTAGGAGTAAGTCCTTCACCAGAACAATTACTAAACAGCTATTCCTAAATTCTGGAGTCCAATAGAACACTGTGCACCATCCAAGAAAGAGTATGATAATAAATGGGCAAATTCATCAAAAAATCATAGCAATCCTAAATGTGTATGCACCTAATAACAGAGATTCAAAATATATAATGCAAAAAAACTGATATGACAGAAAGAAATTGACAAATTCACAATTATAGTTGGAGGCTTCAACATTCCTCTCTCAGTAATTGATTTAACAAGCAGGCAGAAAATCAAAACAGTACTAGAAGACATTGATTGTACAGTTTAAATGGATTGTATGGAATGTGAATTTATCTCAATAAAACTGCTTAAATATATATGTTAATGGATCTCATTAACATTAATAACACTCTATCCAACATCAGCAGAATACACATTCTTTTTAAATGTACATGGGACATTCAATGAATAAACCATATTCATTGTCATAAAACTAACTTTAAAACATTTAAAAGAACTGAAAATATGCAACAGGTGTCTTCTGACCATAGCAGAATGAAACTAGAAATCAATATAGAAAGATTACTGGATAATCTACCAACACATGAAAATTAAACAGTGAATGCATTTGTAAATAAGCCATGGGCCAAAGAGGAAGTCTCAAAGGAAATTAGAAAATACCTTGAAATAAAACACAAATGCCAAAATTTGTGGGATAAATTTAAAGCAGTGTTTATAGGAAAAATCTTAGCATTAAATGTTTAATTAGAAAAGAAGAGAAGTTCCAAATCAACAATTCTAAGCTTCCATATTATGAAACAAAATAAAAGTAGCAAAATAAATCCAAAGCACGTAGAAGGAAATAATATAACTAAAAGTATAAATCAATAAAACTGAAAAGAGAAAAATATGAAACTGCAAACTAGTTATTTGAAAAGATCAATAAAACCAATTAATCTCTAGCCAGATTTACAAAGAAAAACAGAGGAAAGACACAAATTACTCATATATAATGAAAGAGGCAACTGACACCACTTATATTAAAAGTATATTAAGGATTATGGTGGCAAAAGCATGTCTATTTACTTAGGTTGGATAGTATGATGTGTGAATAAAATTGTTTAAAAATGAACAGAGATTTAGAACGACACCTACTGTTTGAGACCAAAGGAAGAAACATTTATTTTGTCTATAACCTATATTTTCTGCAGCACATAATCTAACTCAACCTGTCTAGATAGCTCATTGAACAATTGTGCACATAATCTAACTCAACCTGTCTAGATAGCTCATTGAACAATTGAAACACAGGGAGCCCAGAATAAGAATGAGGGCCTTTAATCCTGTATAGCTTAATGTAATGCCTGGATATATCCTAGAATATACTAAGCAGATAATCAAAAAGTATTGGCAAGGTCCCTTGAGGGATGGGAGAAAAAACATGGAACTATCAAACTTTACCATCAGGGAATCCGCTGATACTGCATCAAACATTAGGGATACCCAAATCAATAGGACAAGTCCTTGATCTTGAGGCTTATTCTTGTGATGCTTATATAGATAATGGAAAAGCTTAGCCTACCTGTAGGTATAACTAAGAGTTACTTCTGGAGGACCTCTTTTGTTGCTCACATGTGGTCTCACTCCCTCTAAGCCCAAATCTGCAAGTGAAATCATTGCCCTCCCCTCCCCGACGTGGGACATGACATCCAGGGATGAAGTTTCCCTGGTGGCATGGGAGATGACCCCCAGGGATGAGTCTGGCCCTGGCACCATGGGATCAACAATTCCATCCTGACCAAAGGGGGCAAGAGAAGTATAACTAATAAAGTATCAGTGGCTGGGAAAGTTCAAATAGATTTGAGGCTACTCTGGAGGTCACGCTTACACCAAGCTTCAGTTAGACATTTGTACCTATTATAACTTGCCAAACCCAACCAAAACCATTCCAGTCAATCCTAAAGAACACCTAGGGCAATATCTAAGATTCTACAAAGGTTCCATGCACTAGGGTAACTTTGCAGAAACCTATAACCTCCAGAAGGGTCCCTGGGCCAGATAAGTCCTGAAACCTAGAAGGTTCAGCATCTCCCTTCTCCATATTATTGACCACCCCTTCCAATATGGAAGAGTTTGAATGGGCATAGCCCAAATACTCCTAAAGAGTGGGATAGAAAGATCAAAGGTGATGGTGGAGTTATACAGAGAAGGTATGATTGAACAAATGAAAATGATTGCTCAATCACTAAATTGATATTTCTTTAGCCTCCAGTATCTTAGAGTAGCTAGAATTAAAAACATAATATTGTGGAATTGTAACTGATACCAAATTCTGAAATCATTCCACAGCTAATTGTTTTGCTGTGCTTTGAAATTTATTGTTTTTTGTATATATATTATTTTTCACAAAAAAGAAAAAAAAGTCAATTGTGGTTGAAAAAAAAATTATTACTTCTAACCTTCAATGTTCTGGAGCAGCTAGAAGGAAAAAAAACCTGAAAGGATGGCATGGTAGCCCATGACAAACACTGGAATCTGATCTGTAACTACATGTTGAAGAGTGCTTTGAAAACTATTGCTTTTTTCTTTCTTTGCTTTTTCTATATGTTATATAGAAAAAAAGTTATAAAGAAAAAAATGAATAGAGAGAAACAAATGCTAGAGAATATGTGGAGAAACAGATGTACCTATTCACTGTTGGTAGGAAAGCTGAGAGGTGCAGTCCCTCTGGAGGTCAGTGTAGTGGATCCACAGGAGACTAGGGGTGGCGCTGCCATATGATCTTGCAACCCCGTTGCTAGGTATATACCTGGAGGAACTGAGAGTAAGGGCATGAACTGAATGAACATTTGCGCACTGATGTTTATGATGGCAGTGTTCACAATTTGCATTGGATAGAGGTGGCCTACATGACTGAAGAGTGAAAGGAATAACTATGGTGTTTACATTAGTAAGTGGCTGCAAGAAGGAATGAAGTTGTGAGACTTGTAACTAAGGTGAATGAAACTTAAGAACAATATGTTAAAAAAAATGTCAGAAACAAAAAGACACATATTACCTTGCCTCACTCGTATGGATTAACTATAATTTACAAACCCAGAGAATTGACGTCAAGATCATGGGTTATCAAGTTGGAACCTATTGTAAAGGTTCCTAGATTGTAAGCTCTTATAGCAGTCACATATATTTAGGAGTTGTAACTGATATATCTAAATTCCAAAATACTGAGCTATTCATATATAACCTGGTTGTTCCCTGAAACTTCAGGAACTTATGTGATACCTGAGACTCAGAGTTAGATCAATAAAGCTGTGAAAGTCATCGTGACCCCATTCAGCAACTGTTAAAAAAGCTGAAAAAGTGATCAGACTTCATCTAGAAATATGAACGAAGCTGATCTGAATAGGACTAAGGTAAATCAGAATACTGGGTGAAGGATGATATGGCCCTTATTTTCAAACTTCAACCTTTATGTGAGACCAAAGGCAGAAATATTTATTTGATGCAAAATTTATATCTTGGGTAGCACATTTTCTATTTAACATCTATGGTTGGTTTATTTGAACACCGTAATTATATGGAACCTTGAATAGAGCATGAGACCTTGTTGGTTTGTATGGTTTAGTATGATGCCCTGACATATGCCAGAGTAATTTTGGCAAAAAATAAAAAAAGTATTTGCAAAGTGCCCTTGGGGTACTGGGGATAAAGGAGGAAATAGTCACCTTCCTCATCTGGGGAATTCCTGATAGTCTCTCAAGTAGTGGGGACAACCAATTCAGTAGGCTGAGCCCTCAATCTTGTGGCTCACCCCTTTGAAGCTTATTTTGCAAAGGAGAAGCCAAGCTTACTGGTGATTATGCCTAAGAGTCACCCTCAGACAACTTTTTTTGGTCAGATGTGGCCTCTCTCTCTCTCTAAGTCAACTTGACAGGTGAACACACTGCTCTCCTTACTATGTGGGACATGACTTCCAGGGGTGTAAATCTCACTGGCAATGTGGGCCCTCACTTCCAGGGATGAGCCAGGACCCAGCATCATGAGAATGAGAAAGCCTTCTTGACCAAACGGGGAAAGAGAAAAATGAGACAAAGTGAACTCTCAGTAGCTGAGAGATTCCAAACAAGAGTCAAGAGGTTATCCTGTAAGTCATTCTTACATATTATATGGCTATCCCTTTTTATTTTATGGTGTATTGCAGTGGCTAGAGAAAAGTACCTGACCTGAAACTGCTGAACTGTGTTCCAGTAGCCTTGATTCTTGAAAAGACTGTATATGTATATAGCTTTTACAGTATGACTGTGTGATTGTGAAAACCTTGTTTCTGATGCTTCCTATATCCAGGGTATGGAGAGATGAGTAAAAATAAATAAATAAATAAGGATAAAATATAAATAGGGGAATATAAGGGTAAAAAAATGGATAGATTGAAATATTGTGGGCCAATGAGAGGGATGGGTAAGGGGTATGGGATGAATGAGTTATTTTTTCTTCTTTTATTTCTTTTCCTGGAGTAATGCAAATGTTCTAAAATTGATCATGGTGAAGAGACACAACTGTGATGATATTTTGAGCCATTGATTGTATAATATGTTTGGATAATATGTGTGTGGATATTTCTCAGTAAAAATGTTTTTTTTAAAAAGGATATTAAGGGAATATTATGAGCAATTATACAATCTAGGTTGAACAGGCCAATGTCTTGAAAGTCACAAACAACCAAAACTCATTCAAAAGGAATAGATACCTAGATTAGTCCTGTATCTATTGCACAAATTTAATTTGTTGAAACCTTCCAAAAAGAAAACTCAACAGATGATTTCAGGATATACTCTAGAAATCATTTAAGGAAGAAATTGTGCCAAGTCTTTTCAATCATTTCCTGAAATCCAAAGGATAGAAAACATTTATCAACTAATTTGGGGGGTAAGTACTATCCTGAAACCAAATCATACAAAGACCATTCAATAAAAGAAAACTACAGATAAATATCCTTTCCTTCAAATCTCAAAATATATATATAAACAATTGTGTCCATCAATATGCTATAAGAATAATCCAGCACAATCCAGTGGGGTTTATTTCAGGAATGCAATGCTGGACCCAACAATCAATGTGATCTATATTATTAGCAGATTAAAAAGGGATTATATCAATTAATGCAAAAAAATCATCTGACAAAATTCTATATCCATTCATGCTAAAAACTACAAATAGAAAGAAACTTCCTTAACCTGATAAAGAGCAGCATCAAAAAACTCATAGCTGATGCATATTTAATGGTGAAAAATTGAAGGCTTTATGCTAAAACTAAAAGCCAGATACGTCCACTCTCACTATTCTTATTCAGTCTGGAACTGGAAGTCCTACTCTGTGTAATAAGGCAAGAAAAAGAAATAAACATTATCCAGGTTGGAAAGGAAGATGTTGTCTCTGTGGATGACATGCTTGGCTACAGAGAAAACACAAAGGGATCAACAAAGAAAATAAATTATTAAGCTTACCAAGATTGCAAAATACAAAAACAATACAAAAATCCATCATATTTTAATATACTAGCGATGAACATTTGGAAACCGAAAATTTAAAAATATATACCATTCATTATAGCTTCAAAAATGACAAAGTTTTATATGTCTAAGATATGAGCAGGTGATTTAAGCTGAAAATTCTACAAAATGTTGAGGAAGAAATCAAAAAGACCCAAATAAATGTTTATGGATTAGAAGACTCAGTGTGGTTAAGATGACTCCTCAAATTTATCTGTAAATTTAGTGCAGTTACGGTAAAAAAATACTAGCAGGAATTTTGTAGATATAGACGAGATGATTCTAAAATTTATTGGAAATATAAAGAAACTAAATAGCCAAAATAATTTTTAAAAGAATAACATTAGAGGAGTCACACTACTCAAATTGAAGACCAGTAAAGTGACAGTATTTGAGACAGTTTGGTACACAGATCAATGGAAGAGAACAAGAAGTAAAAAAAAAAGTAGACCCTCACTAATATGGCAAATTGATTTTAGACAAAAGCACAAAGGAATTTCAATGGAGAAAAGATAGTCTTTCCAACAAATTTTGGGAAACTTGGACATCCATATTAAAAAAAAAACAACAAAAAACCACAGCCTAAAACTTACAACTTATAGAAAAATTGACGCCAAATGGATCATAGGTCCAAAGTTAAAACCTTAAATGATAAAATTTTTAGAAGGAAACATATGATAAAAGTTTTGTGAACCTGGGTTAAACATCATACACAATCCATAAAGGATAAATTGTAGTTCCTCAAATTAAAGCTTTTGACTAACATAAAGACACTTTTAAGAGAATGAAAAACTAAGCCAGGACATAATATTTGCTAATTACATATCCAACAAAAGACCTGAATTTTTAAAAATCTCTTAAAATTCGAGTAAAAAAATCAAATAATTCAATTTAAAAGTGAATAAAGATTTCAACATATACTTCTTTAAAGATGATATACATATGACAAATAAGCACATGAAAAGATGCTTCACATCACTAGTCTTTAGGAAAATGAAAGTTAAGACCACAATGAGATACTACTACACACATATTGAAATGGCTAGAATTTAAATTAAGAAAAAAACTGACAATATCAAGTGCTGCCAAGGATGTAGAACAACTGGAACTTTTACACATTGCTGGAGTGATGCAAAATGGTAAAGTCACTTTTGAAGAGAGTTTGGTAGTGTGTTATAAATTTAAACATATACTTACCATATGACTTAAGAATTCCGCTGGAGAAATGCAAACTTATATTTACAAAATACCCAAATATTAGTGTTTCTATTCTATTCTATGAATTCTATTCATAACTGCAAAAAATTGAAACAACCCAAATGTCCATCCATAGGTGGATGGATAAACTATGATATACCCATATTTGCAATATGATGAAGGCATTATACTGAGTGAAAGAAGCCAGTCTCATAAGATTACATCTTGAAGGATTGCATTTATATGACTTTGTGTGAAGGCAAAACTATTGGGAGGATAACAAATCTGTAAATGCCAGGGTTTATGGGTGAGAAGAGGGTTTGACTATGAAGGAGGAATTTTGTGGGGTAATGGAACTATTCTGTAACCTGACTGTGGTAGTGATTTTATGACAGTATATATGTGCTAAAACATAGAATTGTGCACCAGAAATACAAGAATCATCATTACTGTCAAGCAAAATAATAGTGTTTTGCTTTTAATAAAATAATAAATAAAATAATTACAAATTTCTCTTAAGCAGTTCACAAAAAAATGTATGTGTGTATGTATGTATGTATGCATGTAGATAGATTTATCACTTTGAGACTTGCTTGAATGAAGAAATAACAAATGAAGAAAAATGTATACAATTGGTAAATTTGGGTAAAGGATATATAGGAATTGTTTGAACCATTTTCGCAATTTTTTCAAAAGTTTGACATTATGTCAACATAAAAAGTTACCACAAAATTATGTTAAAAACAAATGTGTTTCCAATAAATTGCGTTTTTTTAAAATACTTACAATATCATATGATATACCACATACTGATCTTTTTTCTTTTTGTTTCTGATATTTTATTCAACATATTTTCCCTAAATTTCCTTCCCCTATTTGCATGCCTCACAATATCATTTCTTCTGGCAGCAACTCAGTAGTCCATTGTATGTAAACATTACAATTTCCCCTTCCTTACCCCAATCGCTGTACCCTTAGGCTACCCCCATCCATTGCAAATCAGGAACACTGCAACCAGAAACACCAGTATACTAATGTCCATTACTGTTCTCATTCTCAGTTCCTCCAGGTATATACCTAGCAATGGAGTTGCAAGATCATATGGTAACCCCACCCCTAGCCTCCTGTGGAACCACTACACTGACCTCCAGAGGGGCTGCACCTCTCAGCTTCCCTACCAACAGTGAATAGGTACATCTCTTTCTCTGCATTTCTCTAGCACTTGTTACTATGTGTTCATTTGTACATCACACAATCTTACCTAAGTAAATAGATATGCCTTTACCACCATAATCTATATGAAGACATTTCCTTTTCTTTTGCATAGAATCCAATACCCAACCCACCACCACCCTGTTGACATTTAGTTTTGGCATAATGCCTTTGTTACATTCACTGGAAGCATATTACAATGTCACTGTTCACTATAGACCCTAACTTCCATTGATTGTACCTTTTTCTGTATACTATCCATTTTTAACTCTTTGCAATGTTGACAGTCATTTATTCTCCCTCATGCAAAAACGTTTTATATCTGTACATTTAATTACCATCCTTGTCCACTCTAGGCATTCATAAGTTATACCACCTCAGTCTTTATCCTCTAACTTTCCTTCTGGTTTCATACGTGCCCCCAGCCCTTCTCCCTCAACCATGCTCACATTCAGCTTTGCTCAGTATACTTACATTATTTTTTTTTTTTTGCTACCATCAGGCAGTATTCTGCTATCCATTTCTGAATTTTTACAATTAGTCCCGTTGCACAATCTGTATTCTGTCAACACCAAATGCCCAATCTCTATCCTATATCTATCTCCTGATAACCTTAGTTCTTAATATCAACTCTCAAAGTTCACTCATTAATACTAGTCCATATTAGTGAGGCCATACAGTATTTGTCCTTTTATTTCTAGCTAATTTCACTCAGCAAATGTCCTCAAGGTTCATCCACGTTGTTACATGCTTTATGACTTTATTCTATCTTACAGCTGCATAGTATTCCATCATATGTATATTCCATAGCTTGTTTAGCCATTCTTCTATTGATGGACTTTTGGGCTGTTTCTGTCTGTTGGCAATCATAATAATGCTGCTGTAGACATTGGAGTGCAACTGTCCATTTGTGTCCCTACCTTCCATACTGACCTTTTTGATATCCTCCACACTCAAGGATCTCTCTCTTACATCTGAACCTGAGACTTTCATATGGTAAAACCTGGAATGGCAAATAGTTTCTGCCTTGTCTGCCAACTCCTATCTCTTGATTGTGGAAACCAGTAGCACTGAATTGAGAGCGAGTCCCTAAGTCCACCCTGAAGGAGGAAGAGTTCTATTATTGAGTAGTGATGCCTGAGGTGCAGAATAGGATTCTGACGGCATACATGACAAGAATGTCCTAATGCCACTTATATTATCTTCTTACTCTTTGTAATATTTAGTTTGCATTATTTTGTCTGTCAATGAAATCTGTATTAGTTAATATACATGTTCTTTAGCCCATCAACATAGTCCTAAATATCTCTTTTAGAGATAGCTTACTAATAATTTATTTTTTCACATGTCCTCACCTTCTCTTTTCTACTTTCTTTATCCAAATTTAAGTCCTTATTTAATCTTGCCTTGCAAGTGAAACATTCTTGACTCTTTTCCTCACTTCCAATCTTTTCACACTTCATTCACCCTGCACCCAGTGGCTTCCTAAAGTGCAGGTTAGATTGTATTTATTGAGGGCCTACTATGAACCCAATCCTACGCTAAGCACGGAAAACAGAAGATTCAATCTTGAATTTGAAGATGAAGATTTAATCCCAAACCTCACAAATTCAGCTCCAGAGAAAGAGACTGACATGTAAACAGATTATTCTACTACACTCGAAAAGTCTTACAGCATTTGATAATATAGTACCTACTTTCCAGAGAATGGAAAAGATGACATAAGTCAGAATTAGCAAATGGCTTGGCACAGGGTCTGGCACATAGTAAGCATGCAATAAACATGAGCCATTGATAAAATTACCCCTCAAGGGCCTAGTACTGTGTGACGAACTATCACTCTTCTAATTTATGAGACAGTGAGTTTAAATGACTTTTTTCAGGCCACTCAATGAGTCAGGGAATCTTGAACAAAGACAAAACTCTGAAACCTGTTTACCAGATCTCCCATAAGGGACTATGAACTTCCAGATAAAATAAACTGTGTTTTTTTAATTTTATCATCTGTTTCCAGTATACTTTGAAGATGTTCCCATCATAATTTCTTCTCAATCACACAGTTAAAAAGGGGTAATAATTAGTGACAGTGCTCATAACTCAAAATTTTTTCTCTTCTAATAGTCATACATATCTATTTCCATTAAATTAATCTCTTCTTTGACAAAATGAATTATGAACATTATATGTCAAAATAATAGATTTAATGGAAGGGAAGACTAGGAAATAAGACCCAAAATGCCCAATGCCCTTAGGGTTTGAGAAATGAAATGACATTATGCTTTCTCAAATATCAAAACAGTCTCTCAAAGAAAGTCTGAAGGATAAGGATAAGAGTCAAAAACTGTCATCCATTTACAAGCATATCCAAAAATATATATTTCCTCTAAGCTGCTAGGATAAGTGCAAGATAGAGGCTTTATTTTTTAATTTCACATTAGGGCTTTTCAGATGTGTCTCAGAATAAATTTTTTTTAAATAGCAGCTGCTTTTTTAAACAGAAATGTATATGAATATTGCAGTGCAGTGTGGCCTGGCTGTGTGATTCTGTGCAAGTTACTTAATTATTCTGGGCTTTGGTATCCAAAGCTATAAAAGTTAGAGATACAGAATAAGAATGAGAGCCTTTACTCCTGTATAGCTTAATGTAATGCCTGGATACATCTTAGAATATATTAAGCAAATAATCAAAAAATATTGGCAAAGTCCTTGAGAGATGGGAGAAAAATATGCAACTATTAAACTTTACCACCAGGAAAACCCTTGATACTATGTCAAAGCCTTGATCTTGGGGCTTGCTCTTGTGAAGCTCATGTATGTAGTGGGGAAGCTTTGGCTATCTGTAGGTATGCCCAAGAGTCACATCTGGAGGACCTCTTTTGTTACTCATATGTGACCTCTCTCTCCACGCTGAACTCTGCAAGGAAGATCATTACCCTTTGCCTACATGGATCATGACATCCAGGGATGAAAGTCTCCCTGGTGGCGTGAGAGATGACTCCTAGGGATGAGCCTGCCCTGGCACTGTGGGATCAACAATGCCATCCTGACTGAAAGGTGGGAAAGAAGTGTAACAAATAAGGTATCAGTGGCTGAGAGAGTTCAAATAGTCGAGAGGCTAATTTGGTGGTGACTCTTATGTATGCTTCAGTTAGACATTGCTACCTATCATAACTTGCCAAACCCCAATCGAAACCATTCCTGCCAATCCTAAATACTTAAGGCATTATATAAGATTCCCATGTACTAGGAGTAAATTTCCAGAAACCTACACCCTCCAGATGGGTCCCTGGATGAGATAAGTCCTGAAATGCAGAGGGCCCAACTTCTCCAGAACATCAATTAGTTCCTTCCTCCTATTCCATATCATCGACAGCCCCTTCCAACCTGGAAAAGTTAGAATGGGCATATCCCAAATACCCCTGAAGGGTGGGAGAAAGATCAAAGATGATAGTGGAGTTATACAGAGAACATAGGATTTAACAAATGGGTATGATTGCTGAATCATTATATTGATATTTCTTTTAGTCGCCAGTATCTCAGAGCAGCTAGAAGTAAAAACCTAAAATTGTGGAATTGTATCCCATGCCAAACTCTGTGGTCTGTTCTACAGCTGATTGTTGCAATATACTTTGAAATTTATTGCTTTTTTGTAAATATGTTATTTTTCACAAGAAAGAAAAAAGAGAGAAGGAAGAGTATAACAGAGAAGATAGGATTTAACAAATGAGCATGACTGCTGAATCATTATATTGATATTTCTTTTGGTATCCAGTGTCTTGGAGCAGCTAGAAGAAAAAATGAAAAAATGTGTAACTGTAACACATACCAAACTTTAAAATCTGTTCTATAACTACTTCTTAAAATGTACTTGGAAATTTATTGTTTTTTAATATATATGTTATATTTCACAATAAAAAAAGTTAAAAAGAAAGTTAAGGATAATGGCATTTATTCTTGGCTGTCTCAAGACAATAACAATAAGTTACTATTGAGATAAAAATAAAATTGAAGTTGTGATTGAGAACAACAACTAGCATTTATATAGCAATTTTAAAACTTCCTTCCTTACAAATATTATTTTATTTAGTTACTACACCACTCCTCTGAACTAGGTATTAACCTTATTATTACTATCATCTATTTTTTTTTCACAAATGAATAGATTTGAAGCTCAAAGAATTTTTAAACAAACCGTCCAAGGTCAGAGAAAGTGGGAAAGCTGAACTCAACCCACATCTCCTGACTATACCCTCTTGCTAGTCCCACTAGGTTGTGAATCTTTTGGACACAGGGACTGCATTTTACCATGATATTGTCAGAGATGCACATCATCCCTGGCACACTGTAGGTACTCAATAAATTCTGCTGAATGAGAGGAACAGAGATACCATACTGGGCGGTCTGTGCCACCAAGGGTCAGCCGGAAGAGATACTAAATTCCATGGGATATGAGTGAAGGCTTTGCATTAAATATATACATTTATATTAATTATTACATTTTAGTTAAATATATGTATTTCTTAAACTAAAAATAAAAAAACTATACCAAAGATAGTCACATCTTCCTTACAGAGGAATTCCAAATAATATCAAAGATCCCCTTCCCTCCAGGAGGGTGGGCTAGACTACAGTAGGAAAGGGAAGAAGAAAAACTTTGCAAAGGAGAATCTGGGAAATAATCACCCCATCTAAGTACTGAAATTTAACATCACAGTGAGGTCATGTTGATATCATGTACCCTCTGCTTATATGTGAGGAGAAAACCACTTCACCTCTGTGGTATTCTTCTCCAAAATCCATAATCTCAGTTTAATCATAAAAGACAGACAAATCCAGACTGGGGGAAATTCTACAGAAGGTATGGCCACTAGTCCTCAAGACTGTCAAGGTTATGAAACACAAGAAAAGACTGAGTGACTGTCAGAGACTAAAGAAGAATGGGGAGCCGGGATAACTAAATGCAGCATGGTACCCTGGGTTGATTGGATCCTGGGACACAAAGAGAACATTAATGAAAACACTAGTGAAATCCAAGTAAAGCCTGGAGTTTCATTAGCAGTAATGTACCAATGTTGGTTTCTTAGTTGTGACAAAGTTCCATGGAAATGCAACATGTTGACAATGGAGAAAATTGGGTAAGGGGTTTATGGGAACTCTGTATTATCATTGCAACTTTTCTGAGTCTAAAATTGTTTCAAAATAAAAAAGATTATTTTTATAAAACCCTATTCAAATGGAAGTCTCAAATTTATTGCATAATGCAGATGTCCATGGATAAAAATTAATTTCAGCCTTCACATGAGGCTTGGAGCTGGAAATTGCAGATCTGTCTCCCTTTCTGGATTTCCATTGACCGTCATCACTGTCCTTTCTGCACCACAGCTGTGCTTTACTCTCTGACGACTGACTTCCTCTGCCAAATTCTTAGCTCCATTGACCCACAATAGTAGCTCACACAAATCGTAGTTCTTTCTTGTCCTGTGCTAGTTCTGGTCCCAGATCTACCTGACCTTTCATTCCTTGTTCTTTACACCATCTAACTACATTTCTGTGTCTCTTAGTGCAAATTCTTAGGAATAAAATCGGATTTGCTGAGCCAACCAATGAATCGATTCCCCTTCAGTATGGAGACTAGGCCCACTTCAATGGCACATCTCTTGATATAAGCAGAACTACATAAACCCATCTAACTTCCAAAGCAGTGGGTAAGGGGATGCTTGCAAAGAAATGGTTACTCTAGAATGTGTCTATTATACAATCTCTGCTAAATGGCATAAAAAATGATGCTATAAACCTAAATTATTTTCAAAGGCTTTGTGGATTATGATAATAAGTACTTGGGCCTGAACGAAAGAGAGAAAAATCTTACCTTTTCATATTGCTTATGTCTGAAAGATTTCAGAAAAAGTCCCTCTAGTTAGAGGAGAATAATCTATTTGAGAGAGAAAAGTTTGTTTTACTTGAGTTACAACTAAGAGAACAGAATTATTTAGGCTTTTTCATTAAGTCATTAAATAAGTAATGCATTTTTGGTCCTTGACCGTGAGTTGTTCTTGTTGTCAAGACACCATATTTTGCAAGAGTATAATGAGATATGGCAATTCTACATAGTTCCAAAGATCATAATGTCCTTGGCCTACCCTCCCACCCAAGGCAAGAAGAATATATTCCAGTCAAGGGATGAACTTTTTCTCATCTGAAACATTCCCAATGATAGTAAGCTCTCTACTTCACAAAGTAGTTCACTCCATTAGTAATCTTATTATTTTTAATTTTTAGTGATCAGTTTTAATTATTATATTTTCTCCTTTATAGTGAGTCAACTTCTGCTTTGTGTTAGATATACCCTCTAGATTTATATGCAGAAAGTATACCGCATTTTCAGATACCTATGACATGTAGAAAAGGATGTACATTGTAGCATTATTTTAATTTAAAAAAAGGTCTGAAAACCTAAATACCCATCAACTAAAGAAGGTGTTCATTAATAGGTGGTATTTGTCTTAGATACTGTTAATGCTGTCTTCTCTCACATTTACGATTCTCCTTTGCAGTTAGATTGGGACCAAGTGACAAGATCAGGCTAATGGACTTTGAGAGACAGTGATCTGTATTATTTTGGGCCCAGGCAGTTAAAACCTTCTCCATCTCTCTCACTTTCCCTTTGGCAGCCACCATGATGTCATGTTTTGAGATGAGGGTCACAAAATCCTTAGTCACCACAAGGAGAGCTGCCCTGAGTTGCCAGACCCACACCCAATTTAATGAGAGAGAAATAAATCTTTGTTGCATTAAGCTACTGAATTTGAGGGTTAGTTTGTCTGCAATATAGCCTATGATATTCTGACTAATGCAAATAGAATACTAAACAAGCATTTTTTAAAGAATAAACTGGAGTAATATTTGTGAAGTATTGTTAAGAGAAAAATTAAGAAGAATTTAATGCTTTTTATTTGTGTAAGCAAAGAAGTGTGTGTGTGCTTATAAAAGTATAAAAGTTATGTTCAGAATAAATTTGAAAACATACAACGATGGGCAGAATAATTCTGAAAGCATTAAAAACTTTAAATAATGATAGCTCTGGGGAGTGAGAATAGTAGTTTAGAGTGGGACAGATACTGGCATTTCATTTTTAACTTTATGCAATTTTATTACAGGTGCCTCTATTGCTTAAAATTAAACTATTAAAAAGTGATGGCAAAAAAGTGATAGTCTTAATTTTTTCCTTTTCTAGGCTAAATATCCAAAGACTTCAAGGCATCATTTCCAAGTCCTTATTATCTCTGTCAACATTCTGAACTCAATTCCAATTCACTAATTTCTAATTAAAACATATTCTCCAGAACAGAGAAGGAATATTTCAGGTATGATTCATCAATACAGAGAAAAGAGAGATCAATACTCCTTCCTTTCTGGAAACTTCTTTTATTTAGAGTGCCAAAACTACACAGGATTCTTCTGGCATGCTTGCCATGATTTTAGCTCATATTAAGTAAGCAGTTAACCAAGGTATTTCCTTCCCATGATCTTCATGAACCAAATATTTAAAAGTCTACTGCATCATTTGTGCATGGAATCAACATCACTTTCCCCAGATTGGAAGTCTGAAAATCTACCTTTTCTGTTTTTGAAAATCAAGACCTCTTTTTCTTTTAATGTTTGTTTTTTTTGTTTTCCAGCATCAATCTCATTCAAGATATTTCCTCAAACACTCCTAACTGTGGTTCTCTGATCCTATCTGTAAGTTCCCTCCATCATGCAATATAAGTCTTTTAGGCCCAAAAATCTAACATCTCTTAAAGTGACAATTTTTTTACTATGACCTCACCTAGCTTAAGCTTCAGCATGTGCTTGCACATTAATTACTTTTTTAATTGTATGTTCACTGATACAAATCCAAACTGGAGAGAGGGTGGGGCAAGATGATGGCATAGGGAGGTATGGAATTAGTCCTCTAGAGTAGCTGGTAAATAACCAGGAACTTCTTGGAACAACTGTTTGGAGGATATCCATGACCAGACACATATTGTACACCAGTCTGGAATTGGTGGAAGGGCCAAAATCACAGCACAAAACTGTAAGTAGAGCTCCCAAACTGTGAAGGCTGGTTCCCCTCCCCCATTAGCAAGGCAAGCTGTTGGAGGCACTTTTCCATGGGAAAACAATCAGGCTTTACTAGGAGTAAGGGAAGGTAGCTCATCAAGCTCCAATTGCAGTTTTAATTAACAAATTTGGATGCTGAATACAAGCACTGAGCATGGATAAACCCAGAGAACGCAGGAAAGGAACCCTGAGGTCTCCCTTGGCAGAGAGGAGATGGGGCTGGTTATGAAAAAAAAAAAAAAAATGGAGGCTTTTGGAGTTGGCAAAGCTCAGAATACTGGAAAAAGTCTGTGCCTCAAGAAAAGGGGCACATAGAGCTGGTGCTTTAGTTTGCTAAATTGCCAGAATGCAATACACCACAAATGGATTGGATTTTATAGAGGAGATTTATTTACTTACAAATTTACAGTTCCTCAGAGGAAAGGCAGCTAACTTTCATCTAGGTTCCTCTGTCACATGGAAAGGCATATGGCAATGTCTGCTGGACTTCTCCCCATCTGATTGGGGTTGATCATATCTGGGGAGAACCTCCTCAAAAAAAGGTACTAGATAGCAGGGAAAGAACCAGAAAAACAAGAGCTGAAAAATGCTGATCAGTTAAAAGGAGCTATGCTAAAGGTCTAGAACAGTTTAACTGAATGCCAAGAACAGATAGAGGAGAAAGCCAACCAACAAGAAAACTCTAGTTAAAAGAGAGAGAATGACCTCAAGAATAAGCTAATCAAAGAAACCAGACCCTAGACACCAGCAAAAAAAGCACGAGTCATACTAGGACATATTGAGATATGGCCCAGTCATATCCCCACAAAGGATAGGCTAAGCCTACTTAAAATTAGGCCTAAGAGTCACCCTCAGAGAACCTCTTTTGCTGCTCAGATGTGGCCTCTCTCTCTCAGCCAATATGACAAGCAAACTCACTCCCTTCCCCCCTCTACATGGGACATGACTCCCAGAGGCGTAAACATTCCTGACAACTTGGGACAGAAATCCTAGAAAGAGCTGGAACTCAGCATCAATGGATTGAGAAAACCTTCTTGACCAAAAGTGGGGAGAGAGAAATGAGACAAAATAAAGTGTCAATGGCTGAGAGATTTCAAATAGAGTTGAGAGGTTATCCTGGAGATTATTCTTCTGCATTATATAGATGTCACCTTTTTGGTTAAGGTATAATGGAAAGGCTGGAGGGAAGTGCATGAAAATGTAGAGCTGTGTTCAAGTAGCCATGTTTCTTGAAGATGATTGTACAATGATATAGCTTTCACAATGGGAGTGTGTGATTGTGAAAACCTTGTGTCTGATCTCCTTTTATCTACCTTATGGACAGATGAGTAAAACATATGGATTAAAAATAAATAAATAATGGGGAAACAAATGTTAAAATAAATTTAGTAGATTGAAATGCTAGTGATCAATGAAAGGGAGTGGTAAGGGGCATAGAAAAAAAAATAGGGGAAATGTGCTGGTTTGAAAGGATGTATGTATTCTAGAAAAGCCATGTTTTAATCCCAATCCCATTTTATAAATCCAGCCATTTCTTCTAATCCCTATTCAGTATTGTATGTTTGGAACTGTAATTAGATCATCTCCCTGGAGATGTGACTCAATCAAGAGCTGTTGTTAAGCTGGTTTAGGGAGAGATGTGTCTCCACCAATTCAGGTGGGTCTTGATTAGTTCACTGGAATCCTATAAAAGAGGAAACATTTTGGAGAAAGCAGGAGATTTTGAGAGAGCAGAAAATGACATAGCCACAAGAAGCAGAAAGTCCACCAGCCAGCGACCTTTGGAGATGAAGAAGGAAAACACCTCCCAGGGAGCTTCATGAAGCAGGAAGCCAAGAGAGAAAGCTAGCAGATGACCCCATGTTTGCCACATGCCTTTCCAGATGAGAGACAGACCCTGACTGTGTTCACCATGTGCCTTTCCCCTTGAGAGAGAAACCCTGAACTTCATCGGCCTTCTTGAACCAAGGTATCTTTCCCTGGATGCCTTAGATTGGACATTTCTATAGCCTTGCTTTAATTGGGACATTTTCTTGGCCTTAAAACTGTAAACTTGCAACTTATTAAATTTCCCTTTTTAAAAGCCATTCCATGTCTGGTATATTGCATTCTGGCAGCTAGCAAACTAGAATAGGAAACAAAGGATAAAATATATTTGGTAGATGGAAATACTAGCAGTCAATGAGAGGGAGGGGTAAGGGGTACAGTATGTATGAATTTTTTCTTTTTTCTTTTTATTTCTTTTTCTGAATTGTTGCAAATGTTCTATGAAACACTAGCAGTCAACGAGAGGGAGGGGTGAGGGGTATGGTATATATGAATTTTTTCTTTTTTCTTTTTATTTCTTTTTCTGAATTGTTGCAAATGTTCTAAGAAATTATCATGATGTGAATATACAATTATGTGATGATATTGTGAGTTATTGATTATATACTAAGAATGGAATGATCATATGGTAAGAATGTACATGTTTGTATGTTGCTATGTTTTAAAAAAATAAAAAATAAATGGCTATAATAAAAATTAAAAAAAAGAAAAGAAAAGATATGGCCCAAAGGAACAAGCAAATACATCAAATACATCAAATGAGATACAGAAGTTGAAACAACTAATTAAAGATATTCAAACAAATCACTGAAATTCAAATCAATTAGTTGAGGGAAGATATGAGAAAAAAGATGAAGGACATTATGAAGACATTAGGTGACCCATAAAGAAGAACTCAAAAACTTGAAAAAAAAAATTGCAAAACTTATGGCAATGAAAGCCACAATAGAAGGGTGAAAAAAGCAATGGAGACCTACAACAGCAGATTTGAAGAGGAAGAAGAAAGGATATTGCACTAGAGGACAAGACATCTGAAATCCTATACATAACAGAATAGATTGGGAAAATATGATTTGGGTCTCAGGGAATTGAATGACAACATGAAACACATGAATATATATGTTATGGGTGTCTCAGAAGGACAACAGAAGAGAAAGGGGGCAGAAAGAATAATGGAGGAAATAATCACTGAAAATTTCCTATCTTTTATGAAAGACGTAAAATTATAGATCCAAGAAGCACAGTTTGTATCACAATCAGAATAGATATGAAAATAGATTACCAATCTATTACTAATCAGATTGTCAAATGTCAAAGATAAAGAGAGAATTCTGAGAGCAAGAGAAAAGCAATCCATGACCTACAAGGGAAACTTGATAAAACTATATGTGCATTTCTCAGCATAAACCATGGAGGTAAGACATCAGTGGTATGATATATTTAAGATTCTGAAAGAGAAAATCTGCCAACCCAGAATTCTATATCTGGCAAAACTGTCCTTCAACAAGCAGGGAGAGTTTAAAATATTTTCAGACAAACGTATTCTGAGAAAGTTTGTTAAAAAGGTATCTACTATACAAGAAATACTAAAGGCAGCATCACAGAGATAGGAAGACAGGAGAGACGGAGGTTGGAGAAGAGTGTTGAAATGAAGAGTATCAATAAGGGTAAAAAGAGAGAAAAATAAGATATGATATAAAAGAATAAAGTCATGATGCATGCAACAATGTGGATGAAACATGAGGACCTTATGTTGAGTGAAATTAGCCAAAACCCAAAGGACAAATACTATATGGTCTCAGTAATATGAGCTAACATTAATAAGAAACATCTGAGAGTTTAAGTTGAGAACACAGGTTATCAGGAAATAGGAAGAGGGTAGAGATTTGGTATTTGATGCTGAAGGAGTAAGAATGTTCAACAGGATTGATTGAAAAGATCCAGAAATAGCTAGTGCAGCACAAAAACCAGGAACGTTCCGTGAAGTTATAACAGGCTGAGACTAAGGATCCATAGTTTTGGGAAGCAGGTTTTATTTGCTATGGAAATAGGGTTCAGCCAAGTAGCCACTGAAAGTCTGAGCCCTGAACAAAAGGCAACCTTGGCTTTTATAGACTGTATGGCATGTTAAAGACAAGATAAACAATTGGCTGATTTAAGTTGAGAATGGCCCAAAGCCATTAAGGGAGGGGCACCCACCCCAGGAATGCCTTATCTTCCTAGGTGCAGCTTCACCAGTTCCTGAAGGCTAGGGGAGGGGGTTTCTATCCCAGGAATGTGTCTTATCTTGCTTACCTACAGTTCTACCCCTTCCCAAAGGTCAGGAGAGGGGGTTTGGGGATTTTCCACAGAGAGCACAGCTGAACCAGAAAAGGGGGTGGGGGGGCTGCCTGCTACACTAGCACAATACTATATCTGATGGTAGCACAATATTTTAAGTACATTAAATGAAGATGAGTGTGAGTATGGTTGAAAGAGGAAACATGCTAGGAGCATGTAAGACGCCAGAAGGAAAGATAGAGGATAAAAATTGAACTGTATGGCTTAGCAAAACATAGAGTGATCAATGATGGTGATTAAACGTACAAATACACATTTGCACATAAATGTACAAATAAGAGGGAGAACAAATAAATGTCAACATTGCAAGGTGTTGAAAATGGGATGGTATATGGAAAAAATACAATAAATGAAAACTAGGGTCTATAGTTAACAGTAGCTATGTAATTTGCTTCCAAAAAATATAATAACAAAGACAATATACCAAAGCTAAATGTCAATAAGAGGGGGATATAAGGGAGGGGTATGGCATTCTTGGTGTTTCTGTTTCTCCTTTTTATTTATCTTATTGTTTTAATTTTTTATTCATAATTTTTTTCTCTTTTTTTCTTTGCAGAAAAAGTGGAAATGTCCTCATAGTGGTGGTGAATACCTAACTATGTGATTTTACTGGGAACCACTGACTGCTCACTTAGGATAGATTGTATGGTATATGAATAAAATTGTTTGAAAATTAACAGAGACATACAAGTGCCAGAGAAAATCTGGAGAGAGCAATATATACCTTTGCACTGTTGGTTAGGGGGTAGAATGGTACAGCCCCTCCGGAGGGCAGTGTGGTGGTTCCACAGGGGGCCAAGTATAAGATCATGTGATCCTGCAACCCCAGTATTAGGTATATACTTGAAAGAACTGAAAGCAGGGACATATATGGTTTTTGCACACTGGAATTAATGGTGGCAGAATTCATGATTTGCAATGAATGGAGGTGACCTAAGGGTACATGAATGGATGAAGAATGGAAGGGTGAACTGTAGTGTATACATAAAATGGAACAATGAGCAGCTGCAAGAAGAAGAGCTGCAGCTAGGTGAATGAATTTTAAGGACATTATGTTGATGAATTTAGACAGATATTATAATACCTCACTCATACGGACTAAGTATAATGTGCAAACACTGAGAAATGAATTTGAGAACATAGATTGTCAAGGGAAGGCTCATTGTAAGGTTCCTAGATTATAAACTCTTACAGCAGCCACATCTATTCCTGAGTTGTAACTGTTACTTCTTTGAGATGCTGAGCTCTTTGTGTCTAACCTGGTCATTCCCTGTAACTTCAGTTATCTGTGTGACACTTGAGAATCAGAGCTAGATTTCTACAGCTATGAAAGTCAGCATTATCCTACACAGCAAATGTTTAAAAAGCTGAAAAAGAGATCAGACTACAATTAACAATATGGATGAAGCTGGTATGGGTAGGACTAAGGATTAGACTAAAGTATAAAGGATGACATTGACTATATTTTAAAACTTCAACTTCTGTGTGAGACAAAAGGAAGAGATGTTTATTTGGTTCAGAATTTATATTTTCTGTAGCACACTATCTAATTTAATTTGTATGATCAGTTTTTTCAAACACCGTAACTACATGGAACCTTGAATAGGGAATGAGATCTTGTTGATTTGTACAGGTTAGTGTGATGCCCCGATACATTACAGAGTAATCTGGGCAGAAGATAAGAAAGTACTTGCAAAGTCCCCTTAAATGATTGGGGAAAATGTGGAAATATTCAATTTCTCCACCTGGGGAATTCCTGAAATTCTTGAAAGCAGTGGGGACTACCAATTTAATAGGCCAAGTCCTTGACCTTGGGGCTTGCCCTTATGAAACATTCCTGCAAAAGAGAAGCTAAGATTAGTTATAATTATACCTAAGAGTTGCCCTCAGAGGATAATTGTTTTGCTCAAACATAGACTCTCTCTCTAAACCAACTCCACAGGGAAACTCACTACCCTCACCCCTACGTGGAACATGACTCCCCAAGGGTGTAAATCTCCCTGACAACATGAGACCTGACTCCGAGCATCATGGGATTGAGAAAGATTTTTTGACCAAAAAGGGGAAGAGAAATGTAACAAAATTGGGTTTCAGTGGCTGAGAGATTTCAAATAGAGTTGAGGGGTCATTCTGGAGGTTATTCTTATGCTTTATATAGATACCCCTTTTATTTTTTAGTGTATTAGAATAGCTAGGAGGAAATACCTGAAACTATTGAACTGTAATCCAGTAGACTTTGATTCTTGAAGACGATTATATAACTATACAGCTTTTACAATGTGACTATTTCACAGTTTGACCTATTAGATTGTTTGTCCCCAATGCTGGCAAGAATATCAGGACTTCTCCAGGTAGAGAAGTTGATTATTTCCACATTTCCCCCAGTCCCTTAAAGGGACTTTGCAAATACTTTCCTATTTTCTGACCAGATTACTCTGGGATGTATTGGGGCATCACACTAACCAGTACAAATCAACAAGATCTCACTCCCTAATCAAGGTTCCATGTAATTATGATGTTTGAATAAACTGACCATACAAGTTAAATTAGATAGTATGTTACAGAAAATATAAATTTTGAACCAACTAAATATCTCTTCCTTTGGTGTGACTGTGTGATTGTGAAAACCTTGTGACTGACATGCACATCATCCCATGTATGGAGAGATGAGTAAGAAAATAAAGACAAAAAATAAATACATAATAGCAGGGGATAAGAGATATGGGATGTTTTGGGTGTTCTTTTTATTTGTATTCTTATTTTTATTGTTTATGGAGTAATGAAAAATATTTAAAATCTATTGTGATGATGAATACTGTGAACCATTAGTTGTATACTTTGGATGATTATATGGTATGTGAATATATCTCAATAAAATTGCATTAAAAATTCACACTGGAGCAAATAAAGTAGAAAATAAAAATGTAGTTCCCAAATTCCACTCTCCAAAAATATCAAGGCTAGCAGTTTCATACACATTGTTCCAGACTTTGCTACACAGTATAGACAAATAATTGATTTTCCACTTCCCCAAATTTTGTGAACCTATTTCTACATCAATATATCAGTGATGTACACAGAGGGTGGAGGTAGGTGTAGCCAGCTGTTCTGGGAAAGAAGAGTATTTTATTACCAACCTGGTTTAGAATTGCAAGCACATGATAATACAAAAGATTGACTTTTATTTGGTTTTTATTATTGTTTTTAGATTCCCTATAGACAGTATACCCTTTTTTTGCCCACCTCCCACCCAGCTCGGTATACCACTGCAATATAGAGAGATTTATTTCATTTTTAAATAGATTTTTATCTCACTTTTAATACCAGAGTATTTTATTATATAAATGTATCATAAAGTAACCACCCATCAATTTCCTTTCAAACATATTTATCCTATACTAACTAGCTTAAAGATTATTCTCATTGATAGAGAAAACAGAAGCAAATTAATGACTTGACAGATCTGCATTTTCTCCTCTCCATGTTCTTCATGCTCAGAACATATTGTCCACTGACCCAGTACTATTTAGTATTATTATTTGATCATCAAATATATTTTAATTAACTTAAAATACTCTTATTTGCTATCTAAGGTAATATACTAATATTAGCATATTAGTAACAACTGCAATCCTTCTCACTGTGAGCAGAATAACTTCCCATTTCACCCAAATTTTATTTTTCCTGCTGTGCTAGTTTGAAGCTATCACATACCCCAGAAAAGCCATGTCCTTTAAATCCTCATTCAATATTTCTGGATGGGATCTTTAATATTATTTCCAAGAAGATGTGACCCACCCAATTGTGGGTGGTAACTTTTGATTAGATGGTTTCCATGGAGATGTGTCTCTACCCATTCAAAGTGGGGTTGCTTACTGGAGCCTTTTAAGAGGAAACCATTTTAGAAAAAGTTCAGAGCCATAGAGCTGAGAGAATCAGAGATCTTTGAAGATGCAGAAGGAGAAAAACTCCTGTGAATCTTTATGAAAGGAGAAGCCAGGAGAGAAAGTTAGCAGTCATCGCCATGTGCCTTTCCAGTTGACAGAGGTGTTCTGGACCCATCAGTCTTTCTTAACTCGAGGAATCTTTCCATGGATGCCTTAGTTTGGACATTTTCACAGCCTTTGAACTGTAAACTTTCAACTTAATAAATTCCCCCTTTTTAAAAGCCATTCCATTTCTGGTATATTGCATTCTGGCAGCTTTAGCAAACTAAAACACCTGCTTTTGTTCTTTTTAATACAATAATTTGCAACTTTATCAAACAGCAGAGTGCCAAGGAAAAACAATTAATTCTGTTGTGTTAGTTAGATTCAGTTGTCACCTTGGCCAGGTGAGCATACCTAATCTTGTTGCTGCAGACATAAGCCAATGGTACGTGAACCTCATCTGTTGCTAATTACATCTGCAGTCGGCTAGGAGGGGTATCTGCTGCAATGAGTGACGTTTGACTTAATTGGCTGGTGCTTAAATGAGAGAGCGCAGTGTAGCACAGTCTAAGCAGCTTGGCATTCCTCATCTCAGCACTCGCAGCTCAGCCCAGGCCCTTGGAGATGCAGAAAGAAGTCACCCCAGGGAAAGTTGTTGGAACCCAGGGGCCTGGAGAGAAGACCAGCAGAGACCATCCTGTGCCTTCCACATAAGAAAGAACCTCAGTGGAAAGTTAGCTGCCTTTCCTCTGAAGAACCAACAAAATAAATCCCCTTTTATTAAAAGCCAATCCGTCTCTGGTGTGTTGCATTCCAGCAGCTAGCAAACTAGAACATGTTATACATGTGAGTGAGAGATAAAGAGCACATGTTTATTCTAGTAATAATTAGAAAAATGGTAGGAATTCTTCCTTGAGAGTTTCAGCAGAAATTGTGAAGAGGATGTTGATTAGTCTAATTGGACTGTGCCCTTCCCTGAACCAAACACTGTGGTTAGTGTACTCCAGTTACTTAAAACTGGGGTTATGGATGGAATCTTGAATAGGATGGGAAATCTTGTTGATTTGTACAGGTTAGTGTGATGCCCTGATACAGTGGGCAGAGAATAAAAATGTATTTGCCAAGTCCTCTTAGGAGACTGGGGAGAAAGGATAAAATATTCAATTTCCCCACCTTGGGAATTCCTGATATTCTTGCAAGCAGTGGGGACAACCAATCTAATAGGCCAAACTCTCTATCTTGGGGTTCACCCCTATGAAACTTATTCCTGCAAAGGAAAAACTAAGCCTTCTTATAATCATGCCTAAAGAGTCATTCCTGGAGAACCTCTTTTGTTGCCCAGATGTGGCCTCTCTTTCTAAACCAACTCAGTAGGTAAACTCACCGCAACTTCCCCCCTATGTGGGATAAGGTAATCAGTATAAATTTCCCTGGCAATGTGGGACAGAACTCCCAGGGATGAACCATGATCCAGTATCATAGGATTTAGAAAACCTTTTTGACCAAAATGGGGAAGAAAGAAATGTGACAAAGTTTCAGTGGCTGAGAGATTTCAGAGTTGAGAGATTATCCTGGAGGTTATTCCAATGTATTTTATAGATATCCCTTTCTAAGTTTATGGTATATTGGAATGGTTAGAGGGAAATACCTGAAACTGTTGAACTGTATTCCAGTAGCTTGGATTCCTGTAGATGAGTGTATAATTACACAGCTTTTATAATGTAACCATGTGATTGTGAAAACATTGTGTGTGATGCATTCCTTATGTAGAGTATGGACAGATGAGTAAAAAAAAAAAAAAAAACATAATTCGGTTATGGGCTATCTTAGTTTGCCAGATCTGCTATGACAAATACCACACAATGAGTTCGCTTAAAAAAAAGACACCAAGAATTCATTGACTCATGGTTTTAGAGGTCAGAAGTTCCAAATCAAGGCATCAGCAAGACGGTGATTTATCCCTGAACTCTGTAGCATCCTGTTGCTGGCTTGCCACAATCCTTGGGGTTCCCTGGATTTTATCTCTGCTTCCCATCATATGCAATCTCTCTCTCTCTCCTTGTATCTTTCCACTGGTTTCCCCTGACTTCTGGTTTCTCATTCCTGTGGCTTCTTTTATAAATCCTCCAGTAATGCAGATTAAGGCCCAGCCTGATTCAGTCGGCCACACCCAAACAGAATCTCCATTAGTCCCTGTCCCTGCCTTACCCGATAACACATCCTTAAAGGGCCCTATGTACAAATGAGTTCACACCCTCAGGAACACAGATTAGGATTAAGAAAATGCCTTTGCTGCAGTGTATAATTAATCTACCATATGACCCGTCCCTGAATAGGGGCTGAGGGAGAGTCATCCCACCCAAATCACAATGAAGGGATCCTCCATAAGCAGAGGAGTTCTGTTGCCAGAGAAGGGGAAAGGGAACGTGTTTGATGAACAGGAATTCTAGCAGAAGTCACATCCCTCCTCCTCATAGCAGTCAGTATTTTATTTTACTTTTTAAAGTTAAACTTGATGGCATATTATTCTCCTTCAAATATGTTTATGGATTTTCAGTACTCTTTGAGTAAATTCAAAATCTCTCAGATGGCTCAAAGGCCTTGTGCTCTAAGGCCTACCTGTCCCTTATGAGCTCTCCCCTCATTCTCTGCTCCACCTATTAGAGCTTTTTTATTTTTTTCAGTATATTTAACATATCATGCTTCATCACAACTCAGGTTCTATCCACAGGCTGTGGACTCCCCTTGACATATCAGCTCCCACCACCACCACCATTAGGGGGTTTCTAATCATTTTTAGAGCTCATCTCAGATCCTGCTGTCTCAATGAAAGTTGCCTGACCCAATGATGAAGTCAGAGTCCCACAGTTACACTCACTAATATTGCCAAAAGGTGTCAAGGAATAGAAACAACTTTGAGAAGTAGGTGAGTTGTTCAATCACTCATCCACTCACTCTCTTCATACACAGCACCTGTACTCCTCCTTTACAGCATTTCTCTTAACTGTAATAATATAATCATTAAGGTAATTATGTTTAATTTCTAATTCCTACTGTTAGAATGTAAGCTCTGTATTACTGGGAATATATCTATCTTATTCCCCCCTATAGTCCCAGCACTTAGACCAGCATCTGAGACAAAGAAAGTACTCAATTATTTCCCCCAATAAGTGAATGCGTATCATGAAAGACCAGAGCAAGAGGGGTGATGGGTTGGGTTTTACACAAGTTGAATCTGAAATAATGACAAGGCAACCATAGAAAATCTGTAATAGGCAGTTGTAAATGTGGGACGCACATGGTGAACAGAGTCCAATGTTCCACAGCAGTAATATCTTTAAATATATATATATATCAAAATCGTTTTTTGCTTCCCTAAAAGAAGATTGATTTCCACTCAGGTGTTGTGAGTTGACAATCTGAGAGGTGTAAAAGCCTAAGTTCATTCAGGAAGTCTACTCTCTACACACCTGGTGTTTTCCCTACGAGCTTGACCCAAACTGGAGGGCCAACCATGTGCAAAAGAGGAGGAAAAAATACGGCACACAGAAATCTGAGGTATTTCAGTGTTATTTACACAGGTCATTCACCTTAGAGTCTGAAGTCAGATTTAGAGACTCAAACAAGCCCTGTTATGGGTACGCTTTCTACCATCCGTTCCCTTGGTAAACAGCTTTTAGAGACACTTACAGCATAGAAACAGGTTTTCTTTGAGAAGAGCTCAATGTTCTGTCTTTTTAACATTCTCTATCTACTCCACACGCACTCCCTGCTAAACACAAAGGTTTTATTTGTTTGGGGTTATTCTGAGCTTAAGGAGTACCTTCTTCTCAAGAGAGTAGTCTACAAAATTTTCTGTATTTTCCTTTCTGAGGTGTGTGCAAGAAAAGAGAGAAACCTACCACAACGTTACTCCCATTCAAGACAGTCCAACAACTATTTTTCTTCTCAGGAATTTTTCTTAATAATATTTAACAGAACAGCAAGTGGCTAGAGCCCAGAGTTTTCAGGTGTGCTCATTTTGTAATAATGAATAATGAGATTCATGTTTTCAGAAACCAATTTTGGTTGTAAAATATAGATATTTGGCTAATTTTAAAATATCACATGTTCACACTTAAAGGAAAGCATGATAAGGAGGAGGGAAGCACAAGAGAAAGAGAACAGCTGTGTTTCAGCTTTACTCTAAAGTTCATCCTAACCCTTACTAAATTATAAGTTTATGTTGTCGGCAGTGAAAGGAGAAAGCTTAGGACAAAGAAAGCAGATGAGAAACCCTGAGAGAGGGGTTGGGCTGGGAGGAAAGAAGAGATGTGAGGGCTTCTTTGAAGCTGTTTGGACTTCAACATATTTTCATAGCTTGTCTCCTAAGAATTCTCGCCATACCCAAGCCGCATGTGTTACCAACAGGCTTCAAGGAATAGAAGCAACTTTGAAAAGTAGGTGAGCTGCTTAGTCACTCATCCACTCGCTTTCTTCAAGTTGAACCGTTGTCTTGTTCCTTACCTTTTCTCAACCCTTTTGCTGGGCAGAGAGAGGGGAAAGTTCACAGGTTCCTGAAGGCAAGACCCTCTCCATGGCATATGATATGTGTGCACAGCCTAAGGGATCAAAACAGGAGAATGAGCCATGGGGAAAGCAGGAATAATTATCCAAGACAGGCCCATATAGGACAAGGGGTCAATGGCAGTCATTTTTAAATGCACCAGGACTGGTCCATTGTTGTTTCAAACACTCCCCTTATCTGTTCATTAATGCCTGAAACTCTGGACTTAAAAAGCAAATTTTGTGGGGTGGTGCTAAGGTGGCTCAGTGGGAGAATTCTTACCTGCCATGCTGGATACCTGGGTTTGATTCCCAGTGCCTGCCCATGCGGAAAAAAAAAGCAAATTTTGTGGAAGAAAATTCAAATCTGGTTAAATCCTTAAAGTCATATAAATAATATTTGCTACAGTTTTTTTTGTTTGTTTGTTTGCATGGGCAGGCACCCAGGCTAGAACTCTGCCTGCTGAGCCACCGTGGCCGCCCTTTCTCAGAAGAGTTTTGACGGGTGTGTACGGATAGAGGGGAAAGGTAAGGGGAGAGGGAATTTGTGAAAGGCCAGGAGAAAGGGTCTAAAAAAGGTCAGCCTAGGAGTGGAGAAGACCAAACTCTGACTGAAAGTAGGCCTCAGACTGGCCTAGGACCAGCTCTGCAGTCCTCCTGTTTTCTCTTTCTGCTATTGAATCCAAGGGATCAGGTGCTATTCTTGAAGACATCAATGGTAACAGGTAAGCAATGACATCCCACTTATACATAATTCAGATTAAAACGTCTAGGCTATATCCTAATTGCTATACAGGGAAGTTGCTTCCTATGGAACCCAAAACTGCAGCCCCAATCCTCCAAAAACTTCTATTTCTCCTGGTTTCATACATTAAAATAATCCCAGCAAGGATAATTTGGAAGTGGATGTCTCATATGCATACGCTATGATTCATAAATTGTATCCATCCTACAGAAATACCATGAGTGTATAAATGTATGTGTATAAAGATGTTCATTATGTCAGTTTGTAATATCAAAAATTTAAAACATCGCAAAAATCATCAATAGAGAAATGGAATTCTACATGTTTTTAATAGCCCACTCAGCAGTCAGAAAGAGAAAGAGAGAGAGAGAGATCCAGGATATTTTATTAAATGGAAAATATACCTTAAATGAAAAGAGAGTTTCAGACTAATATCGATATTTATAAAAGGCCATGCTTTATCTGTAATCAAAATTTGTCCTGACACAACATTTGGAACAAAGTTTACGTATTTACCAACAGTTAAATTGAGGAGAGGGTGGGAATGGGGGACTGAGAGAAGTACTTTCACTTTTGAAATAATACAGTTTCCCTCAGGGTAAGTCTTACAAAACTGTAGTATAATATCACAACCAGAATTTTGACATGGATACAGTCAAGATACAGCACATTTCCATCATCATAAGGATTCTTTATGGTGCCTTTTATGGCCACACCCACAACTGGACATACAGCCCCACCCCCTCCTGAACCCCTGGCAATCATTACTCCTTTCTCCATTTATATAATTTATATATATGTTATATATATATATATATAATATATATATAATGGAATCATAATAAATTACCTTTGGTGATTGGCTTCTTTCTTCCCTCAGCATAGTTTTCTGGAGTTTCCTCTGGGTTGGTACATGTATCATTCACTCATTTTTTTTCAGGTTGTGTAGTATTCCATAGTATAGATGTACCTTAGTTTGTATAACTGTTCCCCTGTGGAAGGACATCTAAGTTGTTTCCTGGTTTGGAAGTACTACAAATAAAGTTGCTATATACATTTGTGTATAGGTATTTGTGTGAATATAAGACTTCATTTCCCTGGGATAAATATGCCCTGGAGTGCAATGGCTGGGTTATATGGTACTTACCTGTTGAGTTTTTTTAAAAGAAATTGTCATACTATTTTACAGAGTGATTGTTCCATTTTTCATTCCCATCAACAACATATGAGTGATCCAGTTTCTCTGCATTTTCTCCAGCATTTAGTGTTGACTACTTTTGACTTTAGTCATTCTGATAGGTGTGAAGTGTTATCTCATTGTGGTTTTGATTTGCACTTCCCTAATGGCAAATAAGGTTAAACATCTTTTCATGTGCTTGCCATCTGCACATCCTCTTTGATAAAATGTCTCTTCACATCTCTTGCCCATTTTCTAATTAGATTGTTTTCTACTATCGAGTTTTGAGAGTTCTTTATATGTTCTAGATGCTAATCATTTTCCAAATAGGTGCTTTGCAAATACTTTCTCACACTCTGAAGTTTATCTTTTCCATCTTTGAATGAGGCCTTTAGCAGAGGAAAAGTTTTTCATTTTGATGAAGTCCCATTTATGAATTTTCCTTTTATGGATTGTTTTTTGGTGTCAAGTCTAAGAACTCTTTGCCTAGCTGTAAGGCCCAAAGATTTTCTCCCACATTTTTTGTCCTATAAGTTTTGTGGTTATTCATTTAACATTTAACTACATGGCCCATTTTGAGCTAATTTTTGTGTGAGATGTGAGATGTAGATGAAGGTCTTTGCTTTATTTTGGCTTATGGATATCTAATTGCTCCAGCACAATTTGCTGAAAATGCTATTTCTTCCTCTATTGAATTGCTTTTGCATCTTAGTAAAAAATCAGTTGGGCGTACAAGTGCGGGTCTATTTCTGGGTTCTCTATTCTGCTCCCTTATTTATCCCTCCACCAATACCACACAGTCTTGATTACTTGCTATATAATGAATCTTGAAGTTAGGTAAACCCCTTCAATTTTACTACTATTTTTCAAATTCGTTTTAGCTATTCTTATTCATTTGCCTTTCAATATAAGTTTTAGAATAATCTCTATATTTGTAATAAATCTTGTGAGAATTTTCACAGAAGTTATGACAAACCTATATATTAATTTGAGATTGTTAATGTTTTTACTATGCTAAGTTTTCCAATCCATTATCACATTATGTCTCTTCATTTATTTAGATCTTCTTCGATTTATTTTATCAGCATTGTGTAGTCTTTATCATAAAAGTCCTATAAATGCATTGTTAGATTTATATGTATTTTGAGCAATTGAAAGTGGCATTGTATATTTAACTTCTATGTCCACAAATTCATTGTTAGTGTATAAAAATACAATTGATTTTTGTATGTTTACCTTGTAGCCTATGACCTTGATGAGCTCACTTATTAGTTACAGGAGTTTTTTGTAGATTCCTTAGGATTTTATGTGTAGACAATCATGTCATCTGAAAATAGAGGCTGTTTTATTTCTTGCTTTCTGATCTGCATGTCTCTTATTTTCTTTACTTGCCTTATTGCACTAATTAGCACTTACAGCACTATATTATTGATCTCATTCAGCATAGAATAACAGTGGCAAGAACAGATATCCTTGCTTGTTTCCCATCTTTCACCATTTACTATGTTAGCTGTAGGTTTTGTAAAGATGCTCTTTATCAAGTTGACGAAGTTTCCTCTATTCCTATTTTTCTCAGAGTTGTTATCAGGAATGGGTGTTGGATTTTGGTAAAATGCTTTTTCTGCACTGATTAATATAATCGTATGATTTTTTTTAGCCTATTAATATGGCAGATAACTTTGGTTGATTTTTTTAATATTGGGGAACACTGTGTATCCTTAGAATAAATCCACTTTGTCATGATGTATAAATATTTTCATATATTCTTAAGTTCTATGGCTAATATTTTATTAAGGATTTTATGTCTATATTTATGAGGGATATTAGTGTATGGTTTTCTTTATATATGCATGTTCTCTTTTCTTTCTTTTCTTTTTTTTTTTTTTAACCTGGGCAGGCACCGGGCATTGAACCCAGGTACTCTGGTCTGGCAGGCAAGCATTCTTGCCTGCTGAGCCACCGTGGCCCCCTGCTTTGATTTCAATGTCAAGGGTAATAACTAGCTTCATGAAATGAATTGGGAAGCATTCCCTTCTCTTTTCTTTTCCGGAAGACTCTGTTAATTCTTCTTTAAATATATAACAGAATTTTCCAGTGAAACAATCTGAGCTTGGGCATTTCTTCTTCTAGGGAGCTTTTTTATATTATGAATTCAATTTTTTTAAAAGTATTGCAACTATGCAAATTTTCCATTTCATTTTAGGCAAGTTGTGATAGCTTTTTGAGGAGTTGGCCCATTTCTTCTAAGTTGCCAGATTTATGTGTGTAGGTTTGTTTGTAGCATTCCCTTATCCCTTTGATGTCTGCAGTCTGTAATGATATCCCATTTCATTGCAGATATTGGTCTTTTTGTCTCCTCTCTTTTTCATTTTGTCAGTTTTACTAGAGATTTGTCTATTCTATTCATCTTTTCAAATAACCAGCTCTTTGTTCCATTGATTTTCTCTGTTGTTTTTCTGTTTCTAATTTCATTTATTTCTGCTCATATTTTAATTACTCATTCTTTCTGCCTGTTTTAGGTTTATTTTTCTCTTCTTTTCCTGGGTTCTTATGGTGGGCGGTTAGATTATTGATGTGAGACTTCTCTTTTCTAATATGTGCATTTAGTGCTTTAAATATCCCTCTTGGCTCTGCTTTTACGTGTGGCACAAATTTTTGATTTTCTTTATTTGCATTTCCATTCAGTTTCATGTATTTTTAAATTTCGTTTCAGACTTCTGTTTTGAAAAAGTGTGTAGTTTAGATTCTTGGAGATATTTCTACTGTTACTGATTTCTGATTCATTTGTGGTTGATTTGTAGTTTGATTCGTTTTTCTACTGTTATTGATTTCTAGTCTGATCATTTATGGTTGGAGAACATATGCTGTATGATTTTAATTCTTCTAAATTTGTTGAAGGTTGTATTATGACCTGGGATATGGTTTATTTATATGTTCCTTAGGTACTTGAAAAGAATGTTTATTCTGCTCTTGATGGTTAGAATGTTTTATAAATATCAATTAGATTCTGTGGGTTGATGGTATTGTTGAGTTCTTACGTATCTTTGCTAATTTTCTGTCTAGTTGTTCTAATCATTGTTGAGAGGTGTTGTACTCTCCAACCATAATTGTGGGTTTGTCTATTTTCTTTTGGTTCTATTGATTATGGTTTCACATATTTTGCAGCTTTATTCTTTGTTGCATATACACATTGGGTCGCTGTATCTTTTTGGTGAATTGACCCTTGTATCATATAATGTCTATCTCTGTCTCTGATAATTTTCTTTGCTCATAAATTTACTTTATCTGATATGAATATAGCCACTCCTACTTTCCTTTTATTAATATTTGCATGGTATATCTTTTTCCATCATTTTACTTTTGACCTGCATGTATCATATTTGAAGTGAGTTACTTATAGACAGCATTTGGTCAGATCATATTTTTATTACACTGTCTTTTTAACTGGTATATTTAGGAGTTCTGCATTTAATGTAATTATTGATATGTTAGGGATTAAGCCTGCCATTTTATCTTTTGTTTTCTGTTTGTTCTGTTTTTTGTTTCTCTTGTTTCCTTTGTCCTACCTTCCTGTGGGTTATTGGAAGATTATTTAGAATTCTATATTTATCTGTGGATAGTGTTTTTTTTAATGTATCTCTTATATAGCTCTTTTAGGGGTTGCTCTAAGTATTATTTACATAACAAGTAGTATATATAATCTTAGCACAGTCTACTGTTATTACTTTTTATCATTTTAAATGAAATATGTAAATCTTCACTTTATATCAATTTATCCTCCTCTGTTTTTAAATTAAAATTGTCTTAAATATTTCCTCTACATATATTTAGAACTACTACAGAAATTTACAATCATATCAGTGTTATCATTTTTGTTTCAACCATCAGGCATAATTTAGAAAACTCAGAAGAAGGAAATCCTATACTATATACCCAAATTTTTGCTTACTGTGTACTTTCTTCCTTTTTGAAATCTCAAGTTTCCTTCTTTTATCATTTCTTTTCTGTTCCAAGAACTTCCTTTAGTCAGTTTTAAAGGGTAGGTCTGCTAGTGAAAATGCTCTTAGTTTTCCTTTATCTGAGAATATCTTGATTTTCTTTTCATTCCTGAAGGATTTTTTTTTTTTTTTGGTTGATTATAGAATTTTAGGTTACAGTTCTTTGCTTTCAGTACTTGAAAATATTGTAACACTTCCCTATGGCCTACATGATTTCTGGTGATAAATCTGTTGTCATTCAAATTGTTTTTCTAGTAAAGATAAGTGTCATTTTTCTCTGCCTGCTTTCAAGATTTTTATTTGCCTTCAGTTTTTAGATGTGTGTTTATGATTTCTTTGGTATATATTTCTTTGAGTTTATCCTGGTTGGGATTTACTCAGCTATTTGAATCTGTAAGTCTATGTCTCTTGCTGAATTTGGGAAATTTTCAGCCATTATTTGTTTGAGTACTTTTTCAGTCCTGCCATTTTCTTCTCTCCTTCTGAGACTCCAATTATATAAATACTAGATAATCTGCTGTAATCCTACAGGTTCCTGAGACTCTATTCATTTCCTTTACATTTTTCAAATTGAGTAATTCTTATTGATCTGTCTTCCACTTCACTGACTCCTTCCTCTATCCCCAATTCTGCTGTTGAGACCATGCTCTTAACATTATATCTCAGTTATTGTATGTTTTAGTTTCCTAGGCTGCTTAAGTAAATACTATGAAATTGTTTGGCTTAAACAATGGGAATTTATTAGCTTACAGTTTTGAGGCTAAAAGAATGTTCAAATCAAGGCATCATCAAGGTGATGCTTTTTCCCCAAAGACTGAATTCTGGGGCTTGCTGTCAGCAATCCTTGGTGACTATGTCACATGGCTGTGTCTCTAGGTCTTTCCCTTCTCTTCTAGGTTCCATCCATTTCAGCTTCTTGCTCCTTTCTCTGTGTCTCTCTGTCTCTCAGGTCTGAATTTATTTTGTTTATAAAGGACTCCAGTAATAGGACTAAGACCTATCCTGATTGATGTGGGGTATACTTTCTTAACTGAAATAACCTCATCAGAAGTCCCTACATACAATGGGTTCACACCCACATGAATGGAGTAGATTTAAGAACATGTTTGTTCTAGTTTGCTAGCTGCCGGAATGCAACACACCAGAGACGGATTGGCTTTTAATAAACGGGGATTTATTTTGTTGGTTCTTCAGAGGAAAAGCAGCTTACTTTCCACTGAGGTTCTTTCTTACGTGGAAGGCACACTTTCCACTGAGGTTCTTTCTTACGTGGAAGGCACAAGATGGTCTCTGCTGGTCTTCTCTCCAGGCCTCTGGGTTCCAACAACTTTCCCCGGGGTAACTTCTTTCTGCATCTCCAAAGGCCTGGGCTGAGCTGCGAGTGCTGAGATGAGGAATGCTAAGCTGCTAGCGGTGCTACATTGCAATCTCCCATTTAAGCACCAGCCAATTAAGTCAAACGTCACTCATTGCAGCAGACACGCCTCCTAGCTGACTGCAGATGTAATTAGCAACAGATGAGGTTCACGTACCATTGGCTTATGTCCACAGCAACAAGACTAGGTATGCTCACCTGGCCAAGTTGACAACTGAATCTAACTAACACAATGTTTTTCTGGGTTACATACAGCTTCAAACCACCACATTATATTTTTCAGTTCTAAAATTTGCATTTTGATTCTTCTTTGTATCTTCTATTTCTTTGCCTAGGCTTTCTATTACTTCACTTATTACAAGCATAATTGCTCATGGTAGCATTTTCATCATGACTCCTTTAAAATCTTTGTCAAATACATGGTCATCTCAGTGTTTGCATCCATAGATTGTCTTTCTTCATTTTGTTTGAAATCACCCTGGTTCTTGGTATGCATGTGATTTTTTAAATCAATTCCAGACCATTTTGTATTATGTTATGAGATTCTGAAAGTTATTTAAACTTTCTGTTTTAACTACCTTTCTCAGACACTACTCTGATGGGGAAAAGGAGACACTGGCTCATTACTCACAAGTGAAGGCAGAACTCCAGGTTCTCCATTCAGCCTCTTTTGGCACCCAAGAGTGGCAGCCTCCTTGTTACTGCAGGGCTGATGGGAGCTCAGGCTCCCCATGTGTTCTCCACTGGCAATGGTGGAGTGGCCATATTACCATTGACTGATGGTGAATGTCCTGACTCTTATTATGCCTCCTCTAACAGCAACCACTGGAGATTATTAGGAGTATATCATTACTGTCTGATGTCTATGCTCCCCACTTCTCCTTTGTGGGCAGGAGAGTAGCCTCATTGCCAATTTGTGGAGATAGAAGCTACAGCCTCATAAGGCTGGAAGTTTAAGCTTCCCATTTGGCCTTCATTGGCATGGATGAAGGTGTGGCTGTACTTTTTTCTGTGGTGTTTGGCTAGAGTAGAGTGATTGTTGCATGAGAGCTTTCTGTCTTGCTAGGTTGCCTAATCTAGGTCCTTTAGGTAGAGAGACCACAGCAGCTCTAAGGCTAGAAAACAATGAGTAGTCTTCAAAAAACTGAAGAAAAAATTTTTCCAACCTAGAATTCTATACCTAACCAAATTATCAAGCCACTGCAATGGTAGAATAAATAAATTTTCAAATTTGAAAGATCTCAAAAGACTCTCTTGAACTTTTTTCAAGGAAATCGGAGATTGTGTCCCACTAAATAAAGAGAAACCAAGGAAAAGGTAAGCAAATGTAAAGGAATCCTGGATATGAAAGTGAATGGAGATTCCAGGATGAGAGCTGTGCAGCAGCCAAGGAAGCAATTAGTACAGACTGGAATGGGAGAGAGTACCAGGAAGGTTACCTCAAGGGAAAAGAAAGGAGGGAGAGGTAGAAATGAGAGGGGAGAGGAGAGAAAAGAATTATGCCTCCTTATAGCTTTGACACTTAGATCAGAGAGTTTTAGGATTAATTTATGATAGGAAGCTAAACAAATAACAACAAAAAAAAACAATTATGAATTTCAGGGTAGACAAAAAGTTGTTCAAAAATGGAAATGGATCATTATCCCCTAGATGACTCAGTTATGAGCAATCTTTACATGGTCCTAGTATTATAAACACTGAATATCATCTAACCAAGAATTATGGTAAAATCATACTAATATAATAGTAGAGGGTAAATGAGAGGAGAATATATGGCTGTATGTGAGCTAAATTCTCACCTTCCATAGTAGGAAGTTGATTGATAGTATTAAATAGTTTTCTCAAATCAAGAAATAACAATATAAGCAGATTATTTTGATATATGGAAGTAGATGCTAGAAGCCCTAAAAAGAAATGAAAATATTTGTCTCTGAGGAGCTGGAATCAGATGTGGGGAGGGCAGCAAGATTAAACTATTTTTAAAAGAACATTACTTATTAAATCTTTAGTTTTATCCCTGTTTTCATTATATGAAGTCAAAATCCAAGGATAGATTAATTTATTTAAAATCTCTTCATTGGAGGTAATTGTTTAAGTACATACATATCTACTGCTATGTCTACTTGGTCCTTTGAAACTTAGTCATTCTGGGCAATGTTACACAATTATCTATGCCGATAAAAATATAATTTAGATAATTGTTCCGTTTTCCACCTTTACTCAAGTTTAACATCTAATCAGAAGGTATTCGCAATGATTTGTCAAATTCTTATCCTGAATAGCCCCAAAATTGTCATAATCATTATAGTTATTCATTTTATCATTATTTATCTGTGATAAATGATCTTTGAATTGGCACCAAAAATCAAGACAACATTTTAAAAGGTTGTTTCCCCATCATTTTTTTCCAGAAACACAGCTTGCCTATAAAAGAACACTCAGATAATCTGGTTGAAAGTTTAATTAACCACTTGGTTCTTTAAATGAGTTTTGGAGATGTGCCATGGCTTTAAATTAGTACTTTAGAATGAGCTGACACTTATTTTTAAAGACTACATAAATTCTAACATATTGCAGGCACTTGAAACCAGTTAAACAATCAATGTTCTAGTATTAAATAAATTTTAATTTTGGATTGTATTCTCACAAATAATATGATTATATTTGCAATTCCTTCTGAAATGCCTGAAAAATCCAAGTTCTTCAAAATGAAAGAACAAAGGTTCACTCTGTAACCTTCACCAAATCATTAAAATAAAAAAATACTTACTTCTTCTTCTTCAAAATAGGAATGATAACATATTCCTATTAGAAGTAATTCAAATTACTCTATCTCACAGAGTAGTATAATGAATATCACAGTACACAGAATAGTGCATAGCAGACAATAAAATAATTTCCTTCCCTTTCCTGTGTTTTAAGGAATCACCAAACAATCAAGGATCTGAGAATATTCCCCTCCAAGACAGTTACCTACAAAGAGGAAAAGAGGAACTTCATAGTGGAGAAATCCAAGGCCCACATCTTAAATTAGTGATCAAGGTTAAGGTCACTGGTAATGAAACACAACACCATGTGCTCCTTGAAATGATATACCGAGAAAGACACGATACCCATTCTGGGGTATTCTTGCTAAAAATGGACAGCCTTGATCTAATCATGAGGGGAAAAACATCAGACAAATCCCCAATTGAGGCACTTTCTACAAAATAATTAACCAGTATTCAAGTATCAAGGTCATGAAAGACAAGGAAAGAAAAACTGTCATAGATTGGAGGAGCCTATGGAGACACATTCAATGTGGGACATTAAGAGGGAAACTGGTGAAATCTGAATAACTTTAAGTGTTATAACAATGGTTGTTTCCTGGTTTTCACCATTGTACTATGGTTATAAAAGTCATTAGCATTAAGCGAAGCTAGGTGAAGGGCATATAGGAAGTCTCTATATAATTTTTGCAACTTTTCTGTAGGTCTCAAAAAAAAAGTATCAGAAAACAGATTCTTAACTCATTTTTTTTGTTTGTTTTGTTTTGGATAGAAAGAAAGGGTGGGAATGAGATTCCAGCCAATCTGCAGATTGGTGATTTATATACCAAAGTGCTTTACACTGTTGTTCAAACCCAAAATAATATACTATATATCTTAGTAGTTTCCTAGGTTATTGCATTATATTGACTATAGTTTCCTTCCTCCTAAATAACGGAGATTTACTTGGCTCTAAATTACTCCCCTCAGATCTGGCCCTGATGGATGTTTAGCTGTTTTCCTTAACTTTTTCCCCAGAACCATACTCCACCCTGCTCTGCACCCTGGGAGGATGAGCTTCCTGTCTGAAACTCCCCCATACCACCTATCCCCAATCCCTTGCCTTCTGGCTTCTGGTTGGAGTGTTTATTTCTCCTGCTTAAGCTCCAGCTTGCCCTTCTAGCAGTAAAAGGACATTCAACCATAGCTCTTTTTGTCAGCCTCTTCCAAGGCTACTGCTCTCACTGGTTCTGATAACACCCTTTCCCCTCCTGCCCTATTAGATCCCTGAAGATAACAGCTTTTCACTGCTACTAATCCTGGGGTGCCCCAACATTCCTTGTTGGGTCCTTTAATCCCTTTAATCTACCCAACACTTCTGTAAATAGTCCTTTTGTTAAACATTTCTTTTAAAATTCCCATTTTAGGGTGCTATCCCTTTCTGTCTGGATGCTAACTGCTACAGTTGTGTTATTCAAAACTACTGGGGTTCTTGTAGATTCTTTACTTTTCCTTTTTTTCTTTCTGTCTTTATCTTGGAAAGAGTCACAGATATTCTTACACTTGTGGATTCAAATCACATAAATTAATTGCATTCATCTCTATAAAGTAACAACATTAATTGCTATCACCATAGAGTGACTTTGAGACAATCTTTTATGGGATTTGATGCTTCCCCTCCTAGAGACATCTCTTAAAGCCTTATAGGAGAAAGACCCAGTTTAAGTGACAATTTTGGCTCCAAAACACAAAAATATGAAAATACTCGCTGAACAATCTACAGGTTATATGGTTCATAGGGCAGGTTCTGGGGTATGACAGACTCTAGTTCAGATCCTGCTTCCAGGACTTAATAGCCGCATATCCTGAGCTATTTATTCTCTGTGTGTATCAGTTTCTCCATCTCTAAATTACATAAAAAAATAGCACCTTCCTCAAAGAGGTGTTATGAAGATTAAATGAGATATTCTAAGTTTAACTTTTAGCACAGCGCCTTACAGATAATAAGTGCTCTTTTTGTTGTTTTTTATTAAATAGGCCTATTTTATCTATAGTTGATTAAGTATGACCCCAAAATAGACACAATTCAGTCTAAAGTACTGTTTGCTTATCCAATGGTTTGGTAGCATTCACTGACACAATGCATGAGTAAGTCAATTAGTTGGAAAACAGGAATGACAGAGCTCCATTTGTCCCCCGAACCTTCCATGTACTTCTATGGGCATCTACTAAAGCCTCGAGGAGCTATGGAAAGTCTTCAGGGCCTGTTGTTCTGCAGAGAGAAAGGGGAGAGCGGCTCAGTAGTTAGGTGTAAAACTCACCCACTGCTCCTTTTTGGGAGCAGACATGGAGGTGGCAGAACAATCTAAAAAAAAAAGGAGGCGCGCTGGTGGATGGGCAGCCCCGGGGTTGACTGGCCTGTTCTGCCAGTAGCGGGATGTCTGGAGACAGCCCAGGGGATCCGGGCGCGGGGTTCCGAGTGGTGGGGACCGAGCCCGGAGTCACCTCCATCCCTTCCCTAGCCCTGTCTCCACATAAGGTTCTGCGCTCCCCTTATGACCACAGCCATAAAGTGACCACGGCTGCGAGCAAGCTGAGGGACAGTCGCCGCCTCGGGCTCCTCACCAAGCACAGCACAAAAGGAAGACAGGAACCAAGAGGCGCGCTGTGGCTCCTCAAGGTCAAGGACTAGCTGGCCCTCAAGTTCATCAAGAAAAGGAAGGGGGACTGGGGGAGACCCATTCCAAACACTTGAGACAAACGTGTGCCACGTGCGCACACTACTGGGCAAGATAAGAAAAACAGATCCCAGAGATTTCACAGAAAAATATTACAACCTTGCTGGGTCCAACACCAAGAGAAATCTGAATAAATGCCCAGACGCCAGCAGCAGAAGATAACTGTCCACGCTCAAAAGATTGAGAATATGGCTCAGTCAAAGGAACAAACCAATAGCTCAAATGAGACACAAGAGCTGAGACAACTAATGCTGAATATACGAACAGAAATGGAAAACCTCTTCAAAAATGAAATCGATAAATTGAGGGAGGACATGAAGAGGACATGGGCTGAACATAAAGAAGAAATAGAAAAACTGAAAAAACAAATCGCAGAACTTATGGAAGTGAAGGATAAAGTAGCAAACATAGAAAAAATAATGGATAGCTACAATGATAGATTTAAAGAGACAGAAGATAGAATTAGTGATTGGAGGATGGAACATCTGAATTCCAAAAAGAAACAGAAACTATCAGGAAAAGAATGGAAAAATTTGAACAGGGTATCAGGGAACTCAAGGACAATATGAACCGCACAAATATACGTGTTGTGGGTGTCCCAGAAGGAGAAGAGAAGGGAAAAGGAGGAGAAAAACTAATGGAAGAAATTATCACTGAAAATTTCCCAACTCTTATGAAAGACCTAAAATTACAGATCCAAGAAGTGCAGCACACCCCAAAGAGATTAGACCCAAATAGGCGTTCTCCAAGACACTTACTAGTTAGAATGTCAGAGGTCAAAGAGAAAGAGAGATCTTGAAAGCAGCAAGAGAAAAACAATCCATTACATACAAGGGAAACCCAATAAGACTTGTGTAGATTTCTCAGCAGAAACCATGGAAGCTAGAAGACAGTGGGATGATATATTTAAAATACTAAAAGAGAAAAACTGCCAACCAAGACTCCTATATCCAGCAAAATTATCCTTCAAAAATGAGGGAGAAGTTAAAACATTCTCAGACAAAAAGTCACTGAAAGAATTTGTGACCAAGAGACCAGCTCTGCAAGAAATACTAAAGGGAGCACTAGAGTCAGATACAAAAAGACAGAAGAGAGAGATATGGAAAAGAGTGTAGAAAGAAGGAAAATCAGATATGATATATATAATACAAAAGGCAAAATGTTAGAGGAAAATATTATCCAAACAGTAATAACACTAAATGTCAATGGACTGAATTCCCCAATCAAAAGACATAGATTGGCAGAATGGATTAAAAAACAGGATCCTTCTATATGCTGTCTACAGGAAACACATCTTAGACCCAAAGATAAACATAGGTTGAAAGTGAAAGGTTGGGAAAAGATATTTCATGCAAATAACAACCAGAAAAGAGCAGGAGTGGCTATACTAATATCCAACAAATTAGACTTCAAATGTAAAACAGTTAAAAGAGACAAAGAAGGACACTATATATAAATAAAAGGAACAAATAAACAAGAAGACATAACAATCATAAATATTTACGCACCGAACCAGAATGCCCCAAAATACGTGAGGAATATACTGCAAACACTGAAAAGGGAAATAGACTCATATACCATAATAGTTGGAGAATTCAACTCACCACTCTCATCAATGGACAGAACATCTAGACAGAGGATCAACAAAGAAATAGGGAATCTGAATATTACTATAAATGAACTAGACTTAATAGACATTTATAGGACATTACATCCCACAACAGCAGGATACACCTTTTTCTCAAGTGCTCATGGATCATTCTCAAAGATAGACCATATGCTGGGTCACAAAGCAAGTCTTAACAAATTTAAAAAGATTGAAATCTTACACAACACTTTCGGACCATAAAGGAATGATGTTGGAAATCAATAATAGGCAGAGTGCCAGAAAATTCACAAATACGTGGAGGCTCAACAACACACTCCTAAACAACGACTGGGTCAAAGAAGAAATTGCTAGAGAAATTAGCAAATACCTTGAGGCGAATGAAAATGAAAACACAACATATCAAAACTTATGGGACGCAGCAAAGGCAGTGCTAAGAGGGAAATTTATTGCTCTAAATGCCTATATCAGAAAAGAAGAAAAGGCAAAAATTCAGGAATTAACTATCCATTTGGAAGAACTGGAGAAAGAACAGCAAGCTAACCCCAAAGCAAGCAAAAGGAAAGAAATAACAAAGATTAGAGCACAAATAAATGAAATTGAAAACATGAAAACAATAGAGAAAATCAATAAGGCCAGAAGTTGGTTCTATGAGAAAATCAATAAGATTGATGGGCCCTTAGCAAGATTGACAAAAAGAAGAAGAGAGAGGATGCAAATAAATAAGATCAGAAATGGAAGAGGAGACATAACTACTGACCTCACAGAAATAAAGGAGGTAATAACAGGATACTATGAACAACTTTACGCTAATAAATACAACAATTTAGAGGAAATGGACGGGTTCCTGGAAAGACATGAACAACCAACTTTGACCCAAGAAGACATAGATGACCTCAACAAACCAATCACAAGTAAAGAAATTGAAGCAGTCATTCAAAGCTTCCTAAAAAGAAAAGTCCAGGACCAGACGGCTTCACATGTGAATTCTATCAAACATTCCAGAAAGAATTAGTACCAACTCTCCTCAAACTCTTCAAAAAAATTGAAGTGGAGGGAAAACTACCTAATTCATTCTATGACGCCAACATTACCCTCATACCAAAACCAGGCAAAGATATTACAAGAAAAGAAAACTACAGGCCGATCTCTCTAATGAATATAGATGCAAAAATCCTCAATAAAATTCTAGCAAATCGTATCCAACAACACATTAAAAGAATTATTCATCATGACCAAGTAGGATTCATCCCAGGTATGCAAGGATGGTTCAACATAAGAAAATCAATTAATGTAATACACCATATCAACAAATCAAAGCAGAAAAATCACATGATCATCTCAATTGATGCAGAGAAGGCATCTGACAGGATTCAACATCCTTTCCTGTTGAAAACACTTCAAAGGATAGGAATACAAGGGAACTTCCTTAAAATGATAGAGGGAATATATGAAAAACCCACAGCTAATATCATCCTTAATGGGGAAAAATTGAAAACGTTCCCCCTAAGATCAGGAACAAGACAAGGATGTCCACTATCACCACTATTATTCAACATTGTGTTGGAGGTTCTAGCCAGAGCAATTAGACAGAAAAAGAAATACAAGGCATCAAAATTGGAAAGGAAGAAGTAAAACTATCACTGTTTGCAGACGATATGATACTATACGTCGAAAACCTGGAAAAATCCACAACAAAACTACTAGAGCTAATAAATGAGTACATCAAAGTAGCAGGTTACAAGATCAACATTCAAAAATCTGTAGCATTTCTATACACTAGCAATGAACAAGCGGAGGGGGAAATCAAGAAACGAATCCCATTTACAATTGCAACTAAAAGAATAAAATACCTAGGAATAAATTTAACTAAAGAGACAAAAAACCTATATAAGAAAACTACAAAAAACTGCTAAAAGAAATCACAGAAGACCTAAACAGATGGAAGGGCATACCGTGTTCATGGATTGGAAGACTAAATATAGTTAAGATGTCAATCCTACCTAAATTGATTTACAGATTCAATGCAATACCAATCAAAATCCCAACAACTTATTTTTCAGAAATAGAAAAACCAATAAGCAAATTTATCTGGAAGGGCAGGGTGCCCTGAATTGCTAAAAACATCTTGAGGAAAAAAAACGAAGCTGGAGGTCTTGCACTGCCTGACTTTAAGGCATATTATGAAGCCACAGTGGTCAAAACAGCATGGTATTGGCATAAAGATAGATATATCAACCAATGGAATCGAATAGAGTGCTCAGATATAGACCCTCTCATCTATGGACATTTGATCTTTGATAAGGCAGTCAAGCCAACTCACCTGGGACAGAACAGTCTCTTCAATAAATGGTGCCTAGAGAACTGGATATCCATATGCAAAAGAATGAAAGAAGACCCATCTCTCACACCCTACACAAAAGTTAACTCAAAATGGATCAAAGATCTAAACATTAGGTCTAAGACCATAGAACAGTTAGAGGAAAATGTCGGGAGATATCTTATGAATCTTACAATTGGAGGCGGTTTTATGGACCTTACACCTAAAGCAAGAGCACTGAAGAAGGAAATAAATAAATGGGAGCTCCTCAAAATTAAACACTTTTGTGCATCAAAGAACTTCATCAAGAAAGTAGAAAGACAGCCTACACAATGGGAATCAATATTTGGAAACGACATATCAGATAAAGGTCTAGTATCCAGAATTTATAATGAGATTGTTCAACTCAACAACAAAAAGATAGCCAACCCAATTACAAAATGGGAAAAAGACTTGAATAGACACCTCTCAGAGGAGGAAATACAAATGGCCAAAAGACACATGAAGAGATGCTCAATGTCCCTGGCCATTAGAGAAATGCAAATCAAAACCACAATGAGATATCATCTCACCACCAGAATGGCCATTATCAACAAAACAGAAAATGACAAGTGCTGGAGAGGATGCGGTGAAAGAGGCACACTTATCCACTGTTGGTGGGAATGCCAAATGGTGCAACCACTGTGGAAAACAGTTTGGCGGTTCCTCAAAAGCTGAATATAGAATTGCCATACGACCCAGCAATACCATTGCTGGGAATCTACTCAAAGGAATTAAGGGCAAAAACTCAAACAGACATTTGCACACCAATGTTTATAGCAGCGTTATTTACAATTGCAAAGAGATGGAAACAGCCAAAATGTCCATCAACAGACGAGTGGCTAAACAAACTGTGGTATATACATACGATGGAATATTATGCAGCTTTAAGGCAGGATAAACTTATGAAGCATGTAATAACATGGATGGACCTAGAGAACATTATGCTGAGTGAGTCTAGCCAAAAACTAAAACACAAATACTGTATGGTCCCAATGATGTGAATCGACACTCGAGAATAAACTTGGAATATGTCATTGGTAACAGAGTTCAGCAGGAGCTAGAAACAGGGTAAGATAATGGGTAATTGGAGCTGATGGAATACAGACTGTGCAATAGGACTAGATACAAAAACTCAAAAATGGACAGCACAATAATACCTAATTGTAAAGTAATCATGTTAAAATACTGAACGAAGCTGCATCCGAGCGATAGGTTCTTGTTTTGTTTTGTTTTGTTTGTTTTGTTCTTATTATTATTACTTTTATTTTTTTCTCTATATTAACATTCTATATTTTTTTCTGTTATACTGCTAGTTCTTCTAAACCGATGCAAATGTACTAAGAAACAATGATCATGCATCTATGTGATGATGTTAAGAATTACTGATTGCATATGTAGAATGGTATGATGTCTAAAAAAAAAAAAATGGTCAGCACAATACTGCCTAACTGTAATGTAATTATGTTGGAACGCTGAATGAAGCTGCATCTGATCTATAGTTTTTTTTTTGTTTTTTTTTTCTTTTTCTTATATATTTTTGTACTTTTTATTTTTATTTGTGTTTTCTCTGTGTTATCACTTTATTTCTCTTTCTGTTGTCGTGCTATTTCTCTCTCTAAATCGATGCATATGTACTGAGAAATGATGACCATACACCTATGTGATGATATTAAGAATTACTGATTGCATATGTAGAATGGATTGATTTCTAATGTTGTGTTAGTTAATTTTTTTTAATTAATAAAAAAAAAATGTAAAAAAAAAAAGAACACTGAAGAAGGAAATAAATAAATGGGAGCTCCTCAAAATTAAACACTTTTGTGCATCAAAGAACTTCATCAAGAAAGTAGAAAGACAGCCTACACAATGGGAGACAATATTTGGAAATGATATATCAGATAAAGGTCTAGTATCCAGAATTTATAAAGAAATTGTTCATCTCAACAACAAAAAGACAGCCAACCCAATTACAAAATGGGAAAAAGACTTGAACAGACACCTATCAGAAGAGGAAATACAAATGGCCAAAAGGCACATGAAGAGATGCTCAATGTCCCTGGCCATTAGAGAAATGCAAATCAAAACCACAATGAGATATCATCTCACACCCACCAGAATGGCCATTATCAAAAACAGAAAATGACAAGTGCTGGAGAGGATGCGGAGAAAGAGGCACACTTATCCACTGTTGGTGGGAATGTCAAAGGGTGCAACCACTGTGGAAGGCAGTTTGGCGGTTCCTCAAAAAGCTGAATATAGAACTGCCATACGACCCAGCAATACCATTGCTGGGAATCTACTCAAAGGACTTAAGGGCAAAGACACAAACGGACATTTGCACACCAATGTTTATAGCAGCGTTATTTACAATTGCAAAGAGATGGAAACAGCCAAAATCTCCATCAACAGAAGAGTGGCTAAACAAACTGTGGTATATACATACGATGGAATACTATGCAGCTTTAAGACAGGATAAACTTATGAAGCATGTAATAACATGGATGGACCTAGAGAACATTATGCTGAGTGAGTCCAGCCAAAAACTAAAGGACAAATACTGTATGGTCCCACTGATGTGACAGACATTCGAGAATAAATTTGGAATATGTCATTGGTAACAGAGTCCATCAGGAGGTAGAAACAGGGTAAGATAATGGGCAATTGGAGTTGAAGGGATACAGACGGTGTAACAGGACTAGATACAAAAACTCAAAAATGGACAGCACAATAATACCTAATTGTAAAGTAATCTTGTTAAAACACTGAATGAAGCTGCATCTGAGCTGTAGGTTTTTGTTTTGTTTTGTTTTGTTTTGTTTTGATTTTACTATTATTACTTTTATTTTTGTCTCTATATTAACATTCTATATCTTTTTCGGTTATGTTGCTAGTTCTAAACCGATGCAAATGTACTAAGAAATGATGATCATGCATCTATGTGATGATGTTAAGAATTACTGATTGCATATGTAGAATGGTATGATTTCTAAATGTTGGGTTAATTCTTTTTTTCCGCTAATCACACACCCCAAGAGGAAGAGAAAGGAGCTGAGCAAGGTCCTGGCTGCCAGGAGGAAAATGCTGCCAAGAAAGAATGAGCCCCCTCCCTGAAAACTTTCACAAAAAAGAAGGGAGAGCTCAAGTTCTTTTCTTTTCTGGAATTATCCTAGCCTAAGAATAAAAAATTATCCTAGCCTATGAATAGAAGGGGAAAAAGATACCCATTTTAATTTTTGATGGCCCAATTTTCAGATATTTGTGGTAAGGATACATACTTAACGTTCTTTTTATTATAAAAGGAGTACTTGCAATAAATTCAAAAATACTGGTGTATAAAGTAAAAAAAAAAATAAGTAAATTCCTATAGTGTGATTTGTAATTACTACTTAATAAATGCAGAAGAAAAAAAAAAAAGCAAGCAATTTGCCAGGCATATTCTGAGGGTACTAAAATTCAGTATATATTTTCCACCTTTAGAACTGGCTTGAGGTATGGTGACCATCTGTTTCAGTTTGCTAATGCTGTTGGAATGCAATATACCAGAAATGGAATGGCTTTTTTGTTTTCTTTTTGGAATGGCTTTTATAAAGGGGATTTATTAAGCTACAAGTTTACAGTTCTAAGGCCATAAAAATGTCCAAACTAAAGTATTAGTTAGATATGAAAGATACCTTGACTCAAGAAAGGCTGGTGTCTGTCACATGGGAAGGCACAGGGCTGGTGTTTGCTGGTCCTTGTTCCCAGTTCCGTTGCTTCCAACATTTGATGCCAGTGGTTTCCTCTCTAAGCCTTCTTTTAGTTCCTCCGGGACACAACTCTGGGCTCTGGCTTGCTTAGCATCTCATGGGAAGGCACATAGCGAGGTCTGCTGGACTCTGCATCTCCAGAGGTCCCTGTCTAGGCATCTGCTCTCTGCTGGCACTCCAGGCATCTACAGATGTCTGCATCTCTGTCAGCTCTCAAACAACTCCAAGATGTTTCCTCTTTTAAAGGACTCTGGTAAACTAATCATGACCCACCTTGAATGGGTGTCACATCTCCATCTTAATCAAAAGTTCACATCCACAACTGAGTGGGTCAATTTCCATAGAAATAATCTAATCAAAGTTTCCACCTTACGATATTGAATGAGGATTATAGAACATGGCTGCCCCCACAAGACTGAATCAGGATGAAAAACAAGGCTTTTCTGGGGTACATAACAATTTCAAACCAGCACACTATCCATGAGAAAAAGTTGGAAACTGTAAACAAGTGAGTAAAGACACCTGCTCTGTGTGCTTTTAGTTCCTGCACCATTGACTGGGAAATGATCACAGAGCAATAGGAAAACCTGGAATTTCTGTAGGAGTGCTGGACTATTTAGCAGAGATTTACACAGACCTTCTGTCCAACCCTGGAGAGTACCAAGCTTTTATAAACTCGGTTTCCAGCTTAGAAACAGACTCTTCTTCCATTCTGCCCATGCAACTGAGAAAGAATCGAGAACCACAGAATAATTTGTGATCATTATCTGTATGTTTCTATAAAGGGTGGGGTAAAGTGCTTATTGTGAAGAAAGCAGTTGAAATACTCATATCAGCATTTGCAGTGGGAGGTATAAGCCTCTTTTATCGCTTTGTTTGTGGTTTACCAAACTATCCTCTTACCTCCTAGTGACTCAAAGCAGTACCAGCAGTCACCCTCTGAATGTAGCTCTTTCCTTCTTTGGATTAACTGCTCTGAAAAATGAGAAACAATGAAAGTGGCAGTCAAGATATGGTGTTTTTAATTTACACAGTTACTTGGGACCTTTTAAAAATCTTTGTTCATCTGGGCAAAATGATAGGATAGCAAAGAAATTAGTAAAAGAAATGTAACAAAAACTCTTGAGAGAAGAAAAATACTGTGTAAATGTAATAAATACTTGGAGACTGCAATGAAATGACAGTCTCTATATTGAGGAGATGATTACTAAGAAGGTAGAGATTATAAATGCATTTTTTCATGGCCTAGGGAATTAGAGACACTGATAAAGACAGAGGAAAAGCTGGTACATAAGTAGTCTGTGTTCAGATCAGTCAACTTTGATGTTTCATACCCTATAGTACTAAAATTATTAGGAAAAGTACTTCCATGGTCAAAGGTTTTTTCTTATATTGGTATCAATTAATCCAGAGAATAATAACTGTAAAACAAATCCATCTTTGTTGTAATATAACCAAAACTGATTTTAAAGCATAAACTGGTTTGTATAACAAGGAAATGAGAAAGATATTTAAGGAAGTATTCTTTCAGTCATTCAACTGAATGATGGCACTTAGCTTCACAGTAAAAATGGTTAGAATTACAAAATAACTTAGGAGATGCTGCCTGTGAAAAATATTTTCAAGTTCACCCTTCCAGTTTTCCCAGCCTTACTGCACCGGCTTTAGACTTTTCAGGCGCGTTGCCCATGAACAGCAGGGGGAGCGCTTCTGTTAAAATCCAAAGTTCTTTTTTTAAAAGTTTTAGGGCCGCATATTCGCTAGTGTCCAACTTTAAACGGTAGTTAATGCGTTTTCTCCAAAAGCAGAGTCCATTTGAGCTTTGAATTTTCTCGTCTGTGGGCGGGGGGAGGGGGGATGTCAAAGTAGAACAGACATGAAATATAATTGAATAAGATTTTATAGACTCTAGCCTGAATAAATATATTTAAACTGACTTATTCCGCGAATACTTAGTGAGAACCGACTATGCGTAAGACACCAATACATAGATCTAGCCGTCATCCCCAGATATCGCCATAGGAAGACTTGGAATCTTAGAATATGTCGTACGCTTTTTGCGCAGAACTTCTAAAAACAAAGTGAGGAAATTAAATTCACCGTACTGATGCCACTGAAAATGAAGAACTCACCATACTATAGGGTCTACCTAAAATTGGGGGGGGGGGGGGGTGTATACAGAAGAAACAGTCCCTATTCTCGGTTTACATCCTGAAGAGATACATGATTTCGAGGCATCCTACTATATAACAATATTTGCACATTTCTCGCGAGCGGTCAAGGGCATCCCTTGCGTCTCTACACTCAGCAACGTCGGGCTGCTTCCACACTTCCCAAGTGTGATCTTTCTCTCATTCATCCCAAAATGAACCAACTCCTGAGGAGATGAGGTGCGCAACATTTTGAATTGCTTCAAGATTCTCTTCCCCAAGAACCGCAATAGGGAAAGTATATGCTTCTCCGCTTCACAAGGGCTGTTGGGTGTGTGTGTGTGTATGTGTAGCTTACATTTAAACCAGGAGGAATCATACATTATGCATTTTCTGAGCCTTCCTTGTTTCGTTTTCAAGTTAACGAGCTCCTCCGACTGACCTGGCAAAAACCTTTTTTGAACACCCCAAGTCGCAAGTCATTGGACAGGGCTCTAGCTGCGTGTCCAAGTCTCACGTGGTTTAAATTCAGCCACGGCGAGCCACCCAGAAGCGTTTGCTCAGGTGCTTTTTTTGAGGAGGCAAAAAAAGACAAGGTTGAAACGGCCGATCCACGGCTTGCCAAGGTTGATCCTCCTGGGAGGCGCATGACTCAACGCTTTTGGTTCCCGAGTTCAAATGACCCTGGACGCCGCGACAGCTCGGTGCTCGTCGCCGGGCCGCGCTGCCACCAGCCGGCTGTCCCCGCCTGCGGCTCCGCGCGCCCGCTGAGGGGGAGGGGCCACAGGGCGCGAGCGCCGGGCGAAGGTCACCGCCGGGTTGTGCAATCCGACTATGCAAATAAGACAGGTTAGGAGGACCAATCGGAAGCCAGCTCTGCCGTGACACGCGCGCCGAGCGCCCGTAGTATTTATAGATCGTATTTAAAGAGCCCTTGGGAGTCTCCCCCGGCTCAGCTGGGCGGTGGCGGCCGTGACTGCGGCTTTGCAGTTATCGCGGCGCGCGTGAGGTGGCGGGGCGGCTGCCGCTAGCCCCAGCCCTAGGGGTGTGCTGGGCGTGGAGGCAGCGTCCCAGCACGTTCCATGGCGGCTTTTGCTCACTTCCTAGCTAGGTTTTTGGAGAAGGGGCTAAGAGACTGCTGCTTCGACAGTGCTTTCCGTTAAAACAAAGTCAGGGATTTGGAACCCCACAAAAGCGAGGCGTCGGAAAGCTTGAACCGACACCTCGCCAACCCTACATTTGAGCCTCAGGGTTTTCCTGGTGCAGAGCTGGCTGTGCGGGGAGGCGGCCTTCCTGGGGGGAGGGGAGAATAATACCCTCTGAAAAGCCAAAAGTCGTGGAATTTGGAGGCGGGGTTATTGGGCCAGCTAAAGCGTATTCGTGGAAAATGAAATTGCAAGATAGTAATAGTGATTATCTTGCGTTCAATCGATTGATCTTCAGACTTCCCAACGACGGAATTGCACTGCAGTACGAAAGCAGGAAACTGGCGTTACGTCAGAAGAAAGGAGAGAAGCAAATTACAACGGTTGCATCTGCAGGGCCGGCTTTCTTCCTCTCCGAAACCAACCCTGCTCTCTTTCTTCCGAGAGGCTTCGCCTGACGGCTAGTCCTGGCCCTCCGAGGCGGCGGCTTCCTGGGACGCTGCGTTTGGGGGAACTTGACTCGGGTATCCAGAGCCTTAAGTCGCCACACGTTACCTTTCTCTGCGAACGCTTTAGGAACCACAACTAATTCCTTTCAAAGATAGCCCCGCGCTTAGATAGATCTCCTAAATTCCAGGAGGTTGGGGGGAACTGCACAGAGTATTTAGCTGCTGTCCTGTGTGTAGTGTGAGCTCATGTCATCCTGGAAAACAGGTGGCGAATGGGGAGAAATCCTAGCAGCGTGTACTGCTGGATGATTTCTCAACGCTCTGTCAGGGATCTCATTTCTTAACATTTAGGAATGTGGGCACAAGAAGCTTGTTCTCTGCCAGGGAACCCTCTCCCGAAGCCTTGTCACATTGCCCCTCCGAAATCTCTTGAAGAGGAGCATGAAGCAGAACATAGTAAATTAGTAAATTTTACTTCTTGGAGAATGATGAGGACACTAGTATCACCCACTCCGCTTGTCCCCCACTCCCAGACCCTGGGCTCATTGCAAGGTGACCTTAGTAACCAGTTCTTCTAGGGTCCTGCCCCACCCCAACTCTGGGTAGAGCTTAACACACACAAAAAGGTGGTGCTACTAGCTAATGATGATTGACTGCTATGTGCTAAACAGCCTGCTGGGTGCTTTTTCATTCATTATCTCATTTAATTCTCACAGTGGTTGGGTGAGGTGAGTACTATTGTACCAATTTCAGGAAACAGATGCAGAGGAATTCAAGGAAACTGTCCAACCAGCCAGGAAGATGTGAAACCAGGCAGTCTGTGTCCACAGCTCACCCTCCTGGCCTTTCGTGTGCACAGTGTAGGGAAGGGCAGATGACTTTGGGCAGGGGACCTTCCACGCTCGGCTCACATCATACCAGGAAGGCAATAGCTACTTCAGGTCAAAAGCTCGTGATATGTGAGTGGGGAACATTAGCTGTAGATTCATTCATCCCTAGCGTCCTGTCAACTGCAATAAACCTAGTCCTGGTTAATCATGTTGGGTATTAGACGACGTGTTCTTTAGTCCTCTCAGGTAAGAGTGACTGATCAGAAAAACCTAGGTTACTTAAGCTAATTTCCTCATTGCCTATATTTGCAGGAATATCTTGATAAAGTTGTTTAATGATTAAACCTTATATAACATTTCACTGCTAGCTCAGGCCGTTGGGTAATGGCATATCCTGTTCTCCCCATTAAACACATGGGGAACCTAAAGAACTGGGTGACTTATCATGTAAACTGGGGGAGAATGGACATTCAGAATTAACTGATAGCCTACTTCAAGGTCAGATGAGTTGTGATTTTGCTTTTCTTTTTGGTTGCCTTATCCTGCAGATCACTAACATCTAGGTCAGAGAGAACCAGGGAGAAAACTGTGGTTTTGGGAGATAGTCTGTGACTACTATCTGAGAAAGAAAAATTAAATCAGGAAAGGTTGAGGGGAAGGAGGTTGTGTCTGTTTGTACAACCACAGTTGTATATAAGAGAAACCAATGAAGCCAGGTCCCTGATGGACATTGAAGCCCAGTTCTGCCCAGTCCTAACTGGATGGCCTTAGGCAGGCTGTGGAGTCTTTTTGAGACCCACTTACCTCATCTGTAAAGTGGAAATTATCTGCCACCCATCTGTCATTCTTTATAGTTTCTTCTGCTCCCTCCTCCAGTCTTTGAATGCTGGTATTGCTCAAAGTTCCCACCTAGGCCTGGTCTCTTCTCACTCAACATACTCCCTGGGTGATTTTACCCAACTCATAACTTCTGTTACCATTCTCTACCTCTCTCTTGCCCAGGTCTCCTTCTTGACCCCTCAAAATTAAATGTTCCAAATAGAATTGCTCATTTTCTACCCCCATCTGCTTCTGATAAAAAGTCTCCTCTACCTCTCTCTGTATCTCCACCTAGTTGATCAAGTCAAAGCCTGGCTATCATTTTTCTTTCGCTTATCCAGAATACCAAATTAATGTCAACTCCTACTCTGGTTTAGGCCAGTAGCTGCCTTCTGTCTACCTGCCCCTAAAGTCTTCTCCACCATTGCCCGTGTATCTGCTCCCTGACTCTCCCAGCTAGCTTTCCTTCCCTTCAGTGGCTTCCATAGTGCTCAGAATGAAGCATAGCAAGGGTTGCACAGCCCCTCAAGATTGAAACCTGGCCTGAGTCTCCACCTACTCTCCTCACTTACATTTCGCCCTCTAGCCATTTTTAAATTCTTTCACTTCCTCTTATGGTGCCATATTCTTTTGTTGTTTCTCTGAGCTTTAGCATAGGTTATTACTAGAACGCTGTCACACCTGTAGTACTTAGGTTCAGGTGTCAGCTTGGCCCGATGATGGTACCCAATTTTCTGTTGCGGTGGACTTAAATCATCAACATGTGAATTTCATCTATGGCTGATTATATCTTTGGTGGGTTGAGGGGAGTGCCTTCCACAATGAGTGTGGCTTAAAAGGGGGAACCAGAAGAGGGGAGCTCAGAGGTGGCTCAGAACCAGATGTTTGGAGGTGCAAAAAGGACACGCCTTGGGGAAAGCCATTTGAACCCAGAAGCCAGGAGAGAGGGCCAACAGATGTTACATGTGCCTTCCCTTGTGACAGAGAAAGCTGGAGGAAATTAGCTGCCTTTCCTCTGAGGAACTGTAAGTTTTTAACAAAATAAATCCCTTTTATAAAAGCTAGTCCATCTTTGATGTATTGCATTCCGGCAGATTTAGCAAACTGAAACACCATCTCATCACATTTTCATGCCTCTTCTTTCCACTAATAGCTCCTACTAGTCTTTCAGTTCTCATTGTGTATGTTAATTCCTTCAGAAAGCTTCCTCCGACCTCCAGCCATCACCTCTGTGCATATTCCTCCAGTTTGCTCTTAAAACTGTACTTCCCCACCGCAGTACCTATACACTGCATACTGATTGTCTTTTAATCTCTCTGACTCTGTCCTTAATTCAGGTGGAAGAGGGATACGACAGAGTCATTTGGGGTGCTTCTAATTAATGTTACCCAATATTACTACCTCATCCAGCCATCATCACTACCAGTCTTCATGAGTGTGTCCTGAGCTGAAAATCACAACCGTGAAAAAAGATTGAGAACTCCCACACTAGACTGGCATTTCAGTAAGGAAAGAGATCCCATTTAATTTGTCCACTGTTGTTTTCTCTGTCTCTAGCACAACGCGTAAATAGGTACATAGTTAGGAGACACTCAGGAAGTACTTGTACTATTGATTGAGAATGTGAGGATTAGATAAAATATCTGTATTGAGTGCCCAGGATATAATAAGCATTGGGTAAATCTGAATTCTTCCCCTCCCTTGGGGGTTTATGAATTACTGTTTGATGCTTTGTGCCTGTCATCCTCGTCCCCCTTGCAACAGAGTGAAAGTGAGACATTTTGAAGAGTTCCTAGAGCTCTGCCACATCATAGTGGCTGGTTAAAAAAAAAAAACTCTTAATGGAACCTAGGCCTAATTTTTTATTGACCCTCTGATGTTCTGAAAAAAAACTGCCTCACACTTATTATTTCTTTGCTGGTCTGTTTTTTAGGACATTTACTATTTCTCCAGTCTGTTTTTTAGGACAAATATGCCTGCACAAATCCTTTCTGGGAAGAAGTGATCTTCATAAAAGGAACATTATTCATATTGTCTTTGGAAAGTGGGACTAAAACTCAGGGGAAGTCAAGGCTAGGAACACAGAGGTGTACAGGAAGCTGAAGAGAGCTATGGTAGTCCCCCGAGGCTGGGCAGGGCTCTACTGGCAGATGGATGGCTAAGAGGCATAAGTGCCCTGGGGCTATCCTGCCCCAAAGAAAACAAGAGCCAGCAGGAAGTGGAGTTAGGGCTGCATTTGAGTTTGGGTGTGTAACTTTGATCAATGGCATACCTTTTCTGAGTCTTCCTTTGGCTTCTTTCTTAGTAAAATGTGATTCCATCTGCCTTATCTATGTGGTTGTTATCAGAATAATCAGTGGGGTATACTTGTGGAAATACTTTGTAAAATGTAAATATAAAGTACTCTGTAAATATAAAGTATTATTAATACCTAACATAAATACAAATATAGGGTATTATGTTATAGATTAGAAATCAGTACATGTTTATTGAGTATCACCAGGTTAGGTGATAGAGCACAAGAATGAATGAAAATGAACTTAAATTTATTGATCCTGCCAAATTCTGTTCTAAGGGCTTTACATCATTATCTTATTTAATAGCACGAAGATTCTGTCTCCAAGATATTCATAATCAAGAAGGTGACACAGGCACATATAAAAATGTTTATAAAGCATCTATGATAAATGTCAGAATTGTCAAATGGGAACACAAGGGTGAACTTAATCTGTGAGTCTCTTAGAGAGAAAGGGGGACAGTGGAGGAAATATAAAAAAACAATACAGGGTGGTGCAACAGTGGCTCAGTGGCAGAATTCCCATCTGCCATACCAGAGACCCAGGTTCGATTCCCAGGGCCTGCCCATGCCACAAAAACTCTGATTCTTGGACCTTGTAGGATAGAGTAAGATAAACAGACCATAAAAAGAGAAGGGCATGTCAAGTGGAGGGAATAACACCAGTAAAAGTATGGAGATAGGAAAGTGTCAGTATACCAAGGGAAAAGGTAAGGGATGTATGGGTGTGGTGGAAAGGGTAATGGCAGGGGTAGAGATAAGGGTGAAATGTTAAACTGGGGATGGTTCTGGAGGACCTTATATCCCATGCTAAGGAATACAGATTTTGTTTTATAGATTAGTGATGAACTTATTTTTCCTGGCAGGAAAGTGACATGGTTAGCTCTTCCTTCTTTAGAAGGATAACTGCAAACGGCTAGAGTGGGGACAAAGAGTCAAGTTGAGAAGTAATTATAGTAGTCCAGGCAAGTGATCATTAGGGCTTCAAACAATGTTTTTCAAATTACAGGTCAGAACCCATTAGTGTATCTTGAAATGATGTTAGTAGGTTACAACCTGCATTTAGAGAATGTAGGTTTGAATGGAAAAGAAAATATCAAAGTATCTTATGTAATAAGGGTAAATATTGTTTCATAAAATTCTATTTGATTTATTTATATATTATGTATAGACTTTCTGTATCATTTGAATGTCAAATAAATTCACTTCTATACTAGATTTAAGTAAACTTCAAAATGAACAAGAGTAAATTTACTTAAAATTGAGCATGTTTAATTGTAGATACATTAGCTTTCAACATAACTTCCATCATTTTGGATTCAAATAATGACAGCCGTGAAGCCATTAAATATAATGTAGAGTTTATTGCCTGGGAAATAAAAAAAAAAAAATGTGTAATTAGTTATTAGATTTAAATCTTGACTAAATTCCCTCTTGGTTGATTTTGAAAATTATTTGGGTCTTACATAGTTGTGACTTTAAAATTTTGAACTGTAGAACATATATTCTAGATATAATGCAAAATGTATTTCGTACCTTGGATCCTGGTCAAACTATGCTTCTAAAACACTGACCTACCAGGTTAGTGTGATGCCCTGATAAATCCCAGAGTAATTTGGGCAATGAATAAAGATGTATTTGCAAAGTCCCCTTGGACCTCCAGAGAACCTCTTTTGTTGTTCAGATGTGGCCTCTCTCTCTAAACCAACTCAGCAGATGAACTCATTGCCCTTCCCCTCTTTAGGGGTGTAAATCCCTAAAGATTTTTACAATCCTGTAAATTGCCAGGAGTGTAAATCCCCCTGGCAATGTGAGCGAGAACTTCCAGGATGAGCTAGGACCCAGTATCAAAGGATTAAGAAAGCCTTCTTGGGGCGGGCCATGGTGGCTCAGCAGGCAAGAATGCTTGCCTGCCATGCCAGAGGACCTGGGTTCGGTTCCTGGTGCCTGTCCATGTAAAAAAAAAAAAAAAAAAAGAAAGCCTTCTTAACCAAAAGGGAGAAGAGACAAATGAGACTAAAGAAAGTTTCAGTGGCTGGGAGATTTCAAACAGAGTTGAAAAGTAATCCTGGAAGTTATTCTTATGCAGTATTTAGATACCCCTTTTTAGTTTTTAGTTTATTAGAATAGCTAGAGGGAAATACCTGAAATTGTTGAGTTGTGTTCTAGTAGCCTTGATTCTTGGAAATGATTGTATAATGATATAACTTTTACAATGTGACTGAGTGACTGTGAAAACATTGTGTCTGATGCTTCCTTTACACAGGGTATGGACAAATAAGTTAAAAAAAAAAATGGATAAAAAATAAATAATGGGGGGGTTAAGGGTAAAACGGGTATATTGAAATACTAGTGGCCAATGAGAGCGAGGGTAAGGGGTATGGAATATATGAGTTTTTTCTTTTTCTTTCTCTTTCTGGGGTGATGCAAATGTTCTAAAATGATCATAATGATGAATACACAACTATGTGATGATATTGTGAGCCATTGATTGTACACCCTGTATGGACTATATGTATGTGACTAAAAAAACCAACTAACACTGACCTAGAACACTGGGGCAGTGGTTATGGGATGGGAGAGTAAGATCAAGTTATCAGAGAAATTTCTGAAGTAAAAGGTAGGATTTATTGATCAATTGATTGTGGGGTAAAGGACAAAGGAATCAAGAATGATTCACTGGTTACTAAGTCCAGCTGCCAGGGCACATGGGAATATAGTTCAGTTCATGTCAGCCAATATCTCTCGATAGGAAGTACAGAACAAAACTGAGTAAGGAAGGCATGGCCAGGGTTCTTAAGGCCCTCTATTTAGGTGAAAGAGACTCAAACATAGGTTATGTTAATAAAATATGGTAAATGCAGTCACAGAAGTATACACAAGATGCTAGGCAAACCAAGAGAAAGTCCAGTCTGAGTTTTCACAGAAGCTTTCTGGAGAAAATAATCCTTGAGCTGAGTTTTAAAGGAGAGTGAAAGTCAGCCAGAAGTAGGTGGGAAGGAAACAGCATAACAATGATCAGAGAGGGGTGGAACAGCAGGATATTCACATGTGAGTGGTTGTGTGTGTACATATGTGAGATTGGGTATGTGAATAAGCTGTTTGTTGTTATTAGAATACTGAGAAGCCAGAAATAATTTTGACTGTGTCAAAGAGACAGGTTGTAGAAAGCTTTGTCTGCCATTGCTTTTCTTACTTCCTGTTCACTGTAGACAAAGATCTAAGTCAATGTAACTTAAATAAAGAGGCTTGTTGGTGCATTTAATATAAAAACTCCAAAGGTTGGTTTATCTTTCACCATTGCTAATATAGATCAAATGTTGTCAACAGCATTGTTTTTCACTTTCCATCTGTTGTCTCAGCTCTGCATTGGCCTCTCTTCCAGGTTCCCTCTTGTTAGCAGGAAAGGTGGCCTTCCACCATGCCAGGTTTACACGGCCCTGCAAGTTAGAGGTACATTCTATTTCCTAGAAGCCATGTTAATCATCAAGGCCCATCCATCATGGGACACCCCTGCATCCTTCCACTGTGGATCACAATGCTCTGATGCTCTGGTCCCTGTGGGCAAGGCATAGCTGTCTGATTGACAGTCCTATCAGAATCCCATGGAGTGGGGAGGGGAAGTAGTTGTCTGAGGAGGACCTTTAGTGAAGCAAAAAAGTCACATATTTCCACTACAAGGAATATATAAAACCCTAATTGTACCTCTTCTCCAAACAGACTCCTGGAAGCATTTCAAGATCATTGGATTACTGTGTGTTCTACCTTCCTTTGGATTTAGAAGAAATTTCCTCCGACTTATTTTTTTATAGTGATTTTACTTGGAATTCTAAGCTTCTTTGGGAGGCAGACTTTTATCTAACTCCAGCATCTCCCTAGCAACACCACTTTTTTGCCCATCCATTCCCCCCACAAACTCAACTAACCCCCTCCCCCGCCTCCCACAACACGTTCTCTCAAGAAATCCGGATCATGATTCTACAGAAAACCCTTGGGTCAGTCTCTTGGTATATGTGGTCATTAGGGTGGTCCTGACACTAAGGACTTGTTCTGACAATCAGTCATGCTTTCTTTTCTATGTGTACTACCCTCATTTTATTATCAAAACATTTTAGGATGTGTTCTAGTTTGCTAGGCTGGCGAAAGCAAATGCCATAAAAAGAAAAGGAAGTTACTGGCTTTTAGTAAAGGAAGTTGTGAGATGACAAACTTACAGTTCTGAGGCCATGAAAGTGTCCAAATTAAGGCATCTTCTTCCTGAAGGCTGGCTGCCAGCAGTTCTGGACTCCTCTGCCACAAAACAAGGCACGTGGCAGCATCTGCTGGTGTCTTCCTTCTCCTTCGGACTTGCTGCTTCCAGGTTCTTGCTTCCCTGGCTTTCTCTCTCCTTGTCTGGAATTTCATTCCCTTATAAAGGACTCCAGTCAGAGGGTGAAGACCCACCCTGAGTGAGGTGGATCACATCCTAAGATCTTACTTATCGAAATGTGTACACACCCACAAAAATGGATTAACTTTGGAAACATAATTTTCTAGGGTACATATGCTTCCAGCCATCATGGAAGGCTTTCAAAATAAGTAGTGAGTTATATTTATTAACAGCCTTTTACCATTTTGCTATCTTTAATCCTAGCCTGATGACCAAAATTATTCATTCAAACACTGAGACTGTGGTAGGGCAGATACCTACACAAAGTGGACATAGATCCAAGAATCAATCATGCTTAATTTGTTGTTTTTTTCTCTATTGGCATGCAGCCTAGCTTTAAAGAATGGTGTTCCTCCTGGCAATTCAAATCTGTCAGTACATATTAAGTATAGCCTATATAATTATTTATAAAACTTGCTATAACTTGCTAATACAGCTAGCTGGATGCCTACGTGAGTGAGTTATTCTACCTCCAAAAATGCCTTCTGCTACACTATGCTATTCTCCTCATCAGTGGTTTCCCCATTATAGAGAAATATTGAGCTATTTCTTGCTATAATTTAAATATTTCAATATTAATCTGGCAATCCATAGACAATGCAGGAGTTCTGCCATTAAGCCAGAATCCCATGCTTCCCAGAGATTTTCCTAGCTGATATGGCTGGCTATTTTGGAATCAGAAGGTAGAACCAGTACTTACTTAAGTCATTGTTGTTGCAAACCTTATGTCCCTCTTTCTTTAGTTCTGTGGTGTTACTGTCTTAGGTGGATAAGACTTCTAGGTGTATCTTGTCAATTTTATCTGTATAGCCAAGATACTTCATTACCTATTAAAACCATTTAACCTTCTTATGGCTAAGTAAAGCCAATACCCTTATCACTTTTATGCCCTATTTTCTCACCCTTTAATCATTCTTTCTGCTTTGCTCTGTATAATTTCTAGTTTCCCCACATTATTTTAAAAATATGAAACTTTAAGCTGTATATGCGTTTCTAATATGGGCCTAACCAACCCTATATATAGTGGGAAAATTACTTCATGGTTTTTGTGTGTCATATTTCAGTTAATATACCTCAGGATCCTGTCAGCTCTTTTAAAATAGCATTTCTACATTGCTGACACATTCACGATGACATAAGTGGGAGCACCTAGGAGGTACTCTAAGACTTCCTATTAACTATTTTAAGTTAATCCATCTTGAAAGCCAGTATGGTGACTGTAACTACCGTTCCAGGAAAGTAGCCTTCAGAATAGACCATTGCCATCAGATGTTATATTTTAAGACTATTTTTTTTTTCTTTTAAAAGTTCAAAATCCTTAGCATATAGGATTGTCTAGTGCCATTTAATGTTTTTTTTTTCTGGTACCCAACCATAGGCTGTCTAGTATCATTTGATTATATGGTCTCAAAGTAAAATTTTACACTTATATCCTGCTTGTAATTTTAGACCCCAAAGCAAAACTTTTCATGGAGTGCTCTTCTTTTTTATTCAGTACTCACAAACACTTTCCTCATTTGTCCTTGGCAGTCCCCTCTTGTTCTAGTTTGCTAGCTGCCAGAATGCAATATACCAGAAACAGAATGGCTTTTAAAAAGGGTTATGTAATGAGTTGCTAATTTACAGTTCTAAGGCCGAGATAATGTCACAATTACAACCAGTCTATAGAAATGTCCAATCAAAGGTATCCAGGGAAAGATACCTTGGTTCAAGAAGGCCGATGAAGTTCAGGGTCTCTCTCACATCCGAGAAGGCACATGGTGAATACAGTCACAGTTTCTCTCTCAGCTGGAAGGGCACATGGCGAGCAAGGCATTATCTGCTAGCTTTCTCTCCTGGCTTCCTGATTCATGAAACTCCCCGGGAAGTATTTCCTTCTTCATGTCCACAGGTCACTGGCTGGCGGACTCTGCTTCTTGTAGCTATGTCGTTCTGCTCTGCTCTCTCTAAATCTCTTTCATGCTCCAAAATATTTCCTCTTTTATAGGACTCCAGAAACTTATCAAGACCCACCCAAATGGGTGGAGACATGTAGTCACCTAATCCAATTTAACAACCACTCTTGATTAAATCACATCTCCAGGGAGATGATCTGATTACAGTTTCAAACGTATGGTATTGAATAGGGATTATTCTACCTTTATGAAATAGGATTTTGATTAAAACATGGCTTTTTCTAGGGGACATACATCCTTTCAAACCAGCACACCCCTTTTTAGGGAGATTTCAAGCAGTGCTTGGTGAAGACTTCTCAAGTCTAAGTAAAATCACTGGATTTTCAAATGATTGGCATGTCACACCAAAGTTTCTGTTAAAATATTGTTTTCATGACTCAATCATTTATTTTCTTCCCTTCCAACTTCTACTTAATGATGTCTAATAGTACTTTAATGCTACTAAAAGGGAAATATCCTAAATTTATAGGTCCTGTAATTTTACATTTGATTTACAAGTCCTATAAAAGAATAGGATGGATTCGTATTTCAGGCAATAAGTGGATTATTATTTGCATGCAAGTTTTGGTCTTTTTTTTTTGGAGTTCATTAGATTACAAATAGATAAAGGGCACCCATCTAAACTTACAAAGTGAATCTGTTCCTGTTAGCTAGGCTTGTAAATCATGTTGATTATTGTATCTATTGATAGTGTTGTGCTATCATCCATCTAATTTTTGTATAATAGATGATAGTAATCCATATCATTTCTGTATTGGTCAGGGTTCAGTTGCAGAGAATAAAATCTACTCAGGCTAATTTAAGTAAAAAAGGGTTTGTGCTGGTTTAAAAGTACTGTGTACTCCCAGAAAAATCATGTTCTTTAATCCTGATTCAATATTGTCGGGTGGAAACCTTCTATTAGCTTGTTCCATGGAGATTGACCCACTCAATGGTAAGTCCTTCTGTTTAGATTACTTCCATGGAAATGTGGCACAACCAATCGTGAGTATAGCATTTTGATTAAATAGAGATGTGACTCTGCCCTTCAAAGTCGGTCTTGATGAGTTTATTGGAGTCCTTTAAAAGGGGAGCCATTTTAGAGAAATCTCAGATGCAGATAGTTGGAGAACAGTTGCTTCAGAACCGACAGAAAGGCAGACATTTGTAGATACAGAGCCCAGCAGACATTGCCATGTGCCATCCCATGAGATGCTAAGCAAGCCAGAACCCTGAGTTGTGTCCTCAAAGAGCGAAGTGAAGGCCTATGGATGCTTAGAGAGGAAACTACTGGCATCAAAAGTTGGAAGCAACAGAACTGGGAACAAGGACCAATGGATGCCAACCATGTGCCTTCCCGGGTTGGCCTTTCTAGAGTCAAGGTATCTTTCTCTAGCTGCCTTAGTTTGGACATTTTTTTATGGCTTTAGAACTGTAATCTTGTAACTTAATAAATTCCCTTTTAAAAGCCAACCTATTCAGGTATATTGCATCCTGGCAGCATTGACAAATCAATACAGGGTTCGTTATGGAGTATTTAAAGGCTTAAAAAAAACATTGAAATGACTGAAAAAAACAAGCTTAAGGGTGAACTTTAAGGAAAACTCATAAAACCACAGCACAAAACCGGAGTTTTGTGCCGGCTTAAAAGAACTTCATACAATCCATACCAGCAAAATCGGATGCCCTACTCCCTGCCTTTGACATCCATGAATGTAATAACTAGATAATGGAAGTCTTCTACTAATGCTATCATAGAAAAGCCAAATTCCTCCACAAGTATGTTTGCCAGCAGAAGCATCAGAAGCAGTTTGCTCTCATGGAAGTGCATATAATTAGTTAGTACTAAATAAATTCTCCGTTGTAAGGAGTCTGAGAGACTTTCCAGTCTCTGCAGAGTAGGCAGGCACATTAGTAGGATGAGGGAATGGATGTTGAACACCATTCTACAAAATCTGTCACACCCACAATTGAAAATTATTTTAGTCACTTAAATTTTAAAGTTTTGCCTCCATGCCTTGAGTGATAAGTGGCAATATATTTGTCATTTTCAAAAAAAAAAATAAAATGACTGTCATTTTCAAGGATAAATTATAAATTGATTTTGTTATTGATGAGGGTAGAAGTGCTTCCTTAAAATTTTTAATATAAATATACCTTCAAAAATTTTAAGTAGGATAAAATATAAAATAGCATAGACTTTTTGTGATGCGCATTAATGAATCAATTCTGTTCTCTTCCCAACTAAGGTGTCTCCTGTGTGCATTACATTGCAGTAGTCATGGTAGGGATTGTGAAGGAATATGCATATCGCATTGCCTCTTGCTTCAAACAATTCATACTGTATTTGGAAATATAAATAAAAATTAAGAGATAGGTCTTCCAGTTAAAAAGATCTGGGCTCAAATCCCTCCTATTCTTTTTATCAGATGTGAAACACTATATAGTCATATTTATACAATAGCTAGAAGTTCACAGGCAATTAATAAACTATACCTATTAAAGTAATTGTTAATAGTAAAAAAAATAGAGGAATTACAAAGATGGGTAGTAAATGAATAATAATCAAGTGAATGATGAGAGTCAGTATGTTGGAAAACATTTCATCACATGCATCCTAGAAGCTAAGTTTACCCAAAAGAGCTAAAATTTCCAAACAGACTGGTCTGTGCAGGTCAATACAGGTGACCAATTGCCAGCGTTGGCCGACACTCACTCTGAGAGGACCATATCAACTTTAGCCTTGGCTTTTGCCCTCCTGCACTCCACCATTGACTTATTTTTCTGCCTTGTAATCCAGGTCCTGCCAGTATACCCTCCCTCACCCAATTCTCAGTGAGTGGACAGTGCAATGAGGAACAGATGGGACAGGTGCAAGGACAGACTATAGAGCCAGTCTGGAGAGGCTGGAGGTATTAGAGTCTTTGGCAACACTGAAGATGACAGATGTCAGAGTTTGGTCTGCCTGCTTTTTTTTTTTTTTTTAACATTCTTAATTTTGATCATTCCATTACCTGCCTGCTTTTAAAGCAGGACTGTGGTATGTCTTCTCTGGGTGGGTATTCTATATTTTGGCACACACACAAAAAAAAGCCGACCCACACAATGTTTGTTTCCTCTCAGTAGCCTTACTCCCAAGGCCTATGAGGTTTTTTTCTTTTCAAGACCCCATTGAAGTCAGCTACTTGATGTTGATATTTCTTTGTAGCTTTTAGAGGTAACAAACCACCAACATTATAATTTTTCCTGATCCGGAAGACTAGCAATGGCTAACATTTATTTAATATTTATGATGTGCCAGGCACTTTTACACTTTACTTACTTTATCTCATTTCACCTTAATAACAATCCAATGAGGTAAATAAATCCTGATTTTTACAGATAAAGAAATAGATCATGAAAAAGCCCATCCTAAAAAAAAATATTTTAATGAAATGTGCTAAATACTCATATATTCATACATGCCTATCTGTTTTATGTGTGTATGAAAAAAAAACAAGTTTGCAGAACACAGGAGTCATGCACAGGGTAGCGGAGGAGAAAAAAAAAACCTGGAAATATGCACTCAAAAACTACCTCAAAAGTAATTTTCTCTGGGTGATGGAATTTCTTTATAAACTTTGTCTCATCAAATTTTCTACAATGAAGATTTAGTAATCATAAAACCTCCATGAAATATAGTCAGTTTTTGATGATAGAGTGAATTTCCAGACTTATATAGTCAGCTTTACGAGGATACTCTTTCATCTGAATAGCTAAATCTAATATTTACAATATATTTATTTTTATAATAAGTTTACAAAGGATAATATACCTACATTGAAACCATCCCTTTTAGTATGCAGTTCAGTGAGTTCTGACAGATGCACAAAGTCATGTAATGACAACCATAATCAAGATCTATCACCCCAAAAATTTCCTAGTGCCCCTATACAGTGTGGACCTCCCCTCCCCCTGCATCTGGCAAGCACGAATCTGTTTCTTGTCCTTACAGTTTTGCCTTTTCCAGAACATCATATAAAAAGGAATCATATAGTATGTAATTTTTTGCTTCTGGCTTCTTTCACATAAATATTGGATCTTATTACTTTTCATTAAAAATTGAATCTGGAACATTTAATGATAATAGATTTATTTTACTATTTTCTATTTATAGATAGAATTGTACTTTGGGCACCTTAAATTATCTTGAGACTTTTACTTAAAATCAAACCCTTTCCCTCCAAAACACTTTCTTTTAATACGGGCAGGCACTGGGAATCGAACCCAGGTCTCTGGCATAGCAGGCGAGAACCTTCCAAAACACTTTTATATTACAAGTAGCCAACAAAATCTGGTTATAGGAGTTTTTGGTTTTTTGCTTTTAGTTTTTTTATTTTCTTGCTGGACAGCCAAAAGTAAAACAAAACTGAACTAACAACAACAAAAAAACGAACTGGCATATTTTAGAGTAGCTGTTTCATACATAAAGTAACCCATAGGAAAAAAAATTCTTTGTAATTCCATGAAAGAGTTTAAAATGCAAAATACCTGATACGCTTTGTAATGGTTACAGTAAAGTCGATGATAAGCATGCCCTTTCTGCTTGTAAGACTTTCAGTTTTGCACGGTAGAGTTACCTTTATTGTAATGGCAAACAGTTGTTTCTATACCTCTTCAGTTCTGACAGCAAGTTAAAGTCTATCAAATTTATTATCTGAGCACAGGTTGAAGCATATCTCTAAGCTTAAAAAACCCCCTTAATTGTATTTTTTGTTAAGAATTTTTTTTAATGTACCATTGGAATGTTTTAAAATTAGATTTCAGCTTTAGCTGTGCACATGTAACTGCTTAAAAGCAAGGAGGAATACAATATTTAAACTACAACCGTTCTTTCGGTGCCCTTTTGCACATTGCTAATCCTTTAACTGAATATTTTCAGGGTCAACAATAATAATGATTTTTTTTAAAAGCGTTTATTGAGATACAATTTACATACCATAAAACGCACCCATTTAAAATGTGCATGTCAATAATTTTTCAGTATATTTACAGAGCTGTGGAACCATCACGATAGTCCAATTTTAGAACATTTTCATCACCACCACCCCTCAAAACACTTCATACCCATTAGTAGTAACTCCCCATTCCTCCCACCCCCAGCCCTAGGCAGCCACTCACCTATTTTCTGAATGACAATGATTTTTAACTTGTTAGGGTCTTTTTTTTAAATTAACCCATTAGCTTAAAAAGGACCACATTTTTATATTTATTCACGTTCAATTCTGTAATTTTATCATGAACTTACTAAATTATCCTTTCTGGAATAGCTAGATCAATTTTCTTTTTTTCTGACAATAGTAATTTTTAAAAGTAGTCCCTTCCCTTTCTTCCTTCATCCTAATTTTTTAAAGATTTTTCTTTGAATCCTTTGAACACGTAGCTAAGGGACAGTTGGTGTTCAGGAAAGCAAATATTAGCATGAGTGATTCCAAAAACCCCTTCCTTTAGCAATTAACGGGGAGTTTACATAACTAAAAATATTTCAGTAGCACCCATTTTCTCAACAAGTTACTTAGTGAAAAGTAAACAACAAAAGTTCTAAAAGGTATGAACAGCAGCGCTTTTGTTAAATGTGCTTTTTAAGGTTTAGTCCTGTTTAGTGCTTAAAGGAAAACCTGTTGAAATGGGTGGAGAAATATTGCCTCACTGCTACTCTGTATTCTTTTGCTGGTGACCTCAACTCTAGCCTGAATTTTTACCACTGGCAAAGAAAACAGTTACTTGTTTCTCTGCAACAAAGATTTCATTGGCTGAAGACAGCTGTTTAATTATTAGAAATAGAGTGCAGTAGAGATATGCACTTCTCAGAATAGTAAGCTCAACAGGAAGAAGGAACCAGAGAATGTATTTCATTTGTGGTAATGTGGTATAATTTGTCATCTTAAAGTTGACAGTTGCCCTTAAACTTACTTGGATATATTTGTTAAACTTAGTTTTCTTGTTAGCTTATGTGTTAGTTATTTATTGCTGCATAACAAATAACCCAAAAATGTAGTGGCTTAAGACATTCATGAACAGTTATTATTTCTCATAGTGTCCATGGACCAGGAATTAGGGATCAGCTGGGCTGGGGAGTTCAGGCTTTATCTTCTGATGCATTTCAGTCACGTGTCTTCTGGGGTGGACATCACGGGTGGAAGGTGGCTCACGCACCTGGTTGGCAGGTTGGTGGTAGCTTTGGGTCTGTTGTCTCAGTTCCTCAGGTCTCTCCATAGAGCTGAGAAACTGAGACCTATGCAATAGCAATGACATTGCATCTGACTTCCCCAGAGTAAGTAATCCAAGAGAATAAAGCAGTCACCAAGTCTCAGAAATCACAAATCATCACCTCTGTCATAATTTACTGGTCGCACAGAGCAGCCCTGCTTCAATGTGGAAGGAGCTGATGCAAGGGGGCAAGCACCTGAGGGGGTGAGAGTCACCAGGGTCATCTTGGAGGCTGACTTCTATAAAGCTTATATTATAAAGCCTGGCAGATAATTTTTAAACATTACCAGAATGCAGAGATACTCATTTCTTTTAAATATAGAAATCCTTCACAGACCACCAACTCCTTCTTAATAATAGGTACCATATTATTGCTCTTTGGACTCCCCATTTCAATGCTTCTTCTGTTTGTTATAAAGTCTTTTTTTTTTGATGAATATGTACAACTTTTCACATTTTGCCTTTTTAAATTATAATTGCATCCATTTTTGCCTTCCTCAAATAATACTCCAAACACCTTGATTGAGGTTTGTTTTGTGTATCATACCTCTCAAGAACCTTTATCACTACTGCCAGGATGCTCTTAGGGTACTTGCTTGTATCACTAATATCATCAAGCTTTACAGTAAAAATTAATCTTATTTTCCATTGTTTCTAAAATTCTTAGAGGAGCTCATTACTTTCCTCCATCTATCAACATTAGTAATAAGCTACCTTAATACCTTATTCAGTCTTCAAGGCTCTGGAAGAAGTAATTAGCTGATTCTAGGTCTATAAATTATAGTGGAAACAAGTGCTATATTATGGACTTGGGTTCTGAGTTGAGTTGTATAGCATTTGAACAGCTTCACCATACAGCAACTGATTGTCCATTTAGGCTGTTAGAAGCCACTGATGTGAACAAACTTTTGAGCTATTAAAAATGCCTCTTACTGACTTGGGGTTAGATTCCTTCACCATTTGTGATTACATATTGGGTAAGTTTTTTTAATTCTATTTATAAATAATGATCACCATCAAATAAAACAGTATTTTCAATATGTAAAGTTCCTATGTGAGGTAGTAAAAAAAGATTTAGATTCCGGGGTAAGCTTCTGGGTATGCAGCTAGACTCACCAAGTTATCAAGATAGCAATTTCAGAAAGAGAACTCTATCAAAACTGGGCTTTTTTAAACAGAGTAACAAGTAAGAAAGGATAGAACTGTTGCTTCCACAGACTGTGAACTTTAGGAATCAATGCATGCTATGCACTAGAGTAAGCCAAAGTCTAGAAATTATCATTACATAATAGTGCAACAAATATGCATTCTACTATTGCTTGGTTAAGTTGCTTATTATCGCTTAACTCCCAAACGTACTTTTCTCGTCTTTCATATTAATGCATAACTTTGACCATTTACTTAGCATTTCTTTCCTCCATATCTTGATTTGTAAAACGAAAGATCTAATAAAACCCCACAGATCTCTCCCAGGTCCAACATTCCATGTTTGTTTTGCCTTTTCTTCGCATTACGCAGAACTGATTATTCACTCTACTTTACAGCATGATACCCAGTTGAGTTGATTTTTAGCACTTTAGGTATAAAAGAATCTTTAAGGAGTACAGGATACTATGCAAACATGAAAATTAGCTCTTCAGCAAGTAAAAAAATGGGAATGCTAAACGAGAAAGCTAATAGTAATTAATGACAGCCATTGTGATTCTTTTGACTGAATCATGATGACAAAATTAACAGCTCAAAACTGGACAGTAATTATACCTGTGCCCTAGTTTGGATGGGATATTTTATCAAATCGTTTTTCTTGAAATATTGTTTATGTAAATCAATTACTTCAAGTAATAAGCTCAATGACTCTGAAACACCTTTAGTTTTTTATTTTATTTAAAAAAATTTTTTGTAGTAACATATAAGCACCCCAACATTTCCCGTTTTAGAGTATGATTGTGGTTGAAAGGAAAGGTTTAGGGTCATGTATATTGCTAGAAGGAAAGCTAGAGGATGAAACAAGAGACCGTATAACAGAGCGAGCCATGTTGTGGATGATGAAAGTGGTTAATAGTACAAATATAATGGTGTTCTTTCGTGAATTAGAACAAAAATATGTCACAACAAGGAAGTTCATAACAGCATGGTATATGGGGAAAAATACACCTAATGTAAACTATGGACTATAGTTAGCAGTGATATTTTAATGTCCTTCCATCAATTGTAACAAAGGTACCACACTAGAGCGAAATGTCAATAACACGGGTAAAAGGGGCATGTGGTTTTTCTTTTTGGAACTATGAAAATGTTCTAAAATTGATTGTGGCAATGAAAGTACAGCTCTATGAATATACTGAGGGCCATTGATTGTAAACTTTGGGTGAACTTTCTGGTAGTGTGAATAAAACTGCTTTGTAAAAATTCTGTCTTTTAAAAATTAGCAAACAAATATTCAGTCTGAAAAGAAATTTCCCATTTTAAAGGCTCTCAAGCGGATGATTCAGTAATATTAATTACATTTACAATGTTGTGCTCCATAATCAATGTCCCTTGCGCCAACTTTTTCATCACCCCAAACAGAAACTTTGCACCCATTAAACATTAACTGTGCATCCCTCTCCCACCCCCCCATTCTCTGTTCTACACCAACCCCTCCTCCCGCCCCAGCCCCTGGCTCCTGGTAATCTCTAATTTACTCTATGTGTCTATGAATTTGCATATTCTTTGTGCCTGGCCTGATTCAATGTGAGGCCTTCAGAGCTGTATATGTTTTAATCATTTGAGAGTAGGTGGCATATATTATGCCCCTCTACTCCCTTTACCCTTTAGTATATAGTTCCTAAGAACAAGGTTAATCTTTATATTACCACAGTACAGTTATCAAATTGAGGAAATTCAATATTGCTACAATATTTTGATCTAATCTATAGTCATATTCTGATTTTGTCTATTTATTCAATACTGGACTTTATAGTGTTTTCCTCCTCAAATATAGGAAACCGTTGCTTCTACAGACTGCAGTAAAGTAGGAACTAAGCTTGCTATACGCTAGAGTAAGCCATTTTTTTAACCTAAAACAGTTCAGCCTTTCTTTGTTTTTCATGACATTGACATTTTGTTTCACAGATGGTTGCTTAATGGAATATTCCTCCATTTGGGTTTGGTTGATATTTACTCATTATTAGGTTATGTGATATTGACCTTCTCCAGGTATGCCATCCATAGGTACATGATGCCCATCCTCTCCTCACTGTCAATTTAATTCTGCTCACCTGGTCAAGGTGGTCATGTTTCTCTCTTATTACTCTTTTCCCCACTGTGACTAATTAGTAAGCCATTTTCATGTCTTCTTTTATGACCAGTGTTTTTACCTAATGCCAGGATTATCGTAGTATTTAATTTTTTTTTCCTTAAATACATAATGATCACTGCCATGCTTGAGCAAAAGATAACACCTCCATCTGTAACATTGCTGTATGATACAGAGGCAGTGAGATATGATGATTGAGATTGTAGACTCTGAAACCAGATAGTTTAAGTTTGAATCCAAATACTACCACTTCCTTGCTAGAAAACTTGCTACCTCACCTCCCCTTACTTCTGTTTCATCAACTATAGAAATGTTGAAGATAAAAATACAACCCTAGCTCATTGTATAATTCTGGGGATTAAATGAGTTAATAATACATGTCTGGCACATAGTAAGCATACAATAAATATTGACTTTTTTGTCAATACAAAATATGCATATTTTCAGGACACTTTTAAAAAAAAATACAGCATAGTGGTTAAAAATCCAAATAATGAAAAAAATTTTTCAGATACAGCTATTATTTTTCTACCATCACATCCCAGTCATAAACTTAGCCAGATATAATTTTTAAAAATTTTGATGTAAGTGCTTTGACTGACTTACTCATTCATTTCTTTGACAAATTTGTAACTGGTTCTTACAACGTGCCAGACACAGATGCATGCACTGGGTATAAAATGGTAAACCAGATGGCTTTCACGGAGATTATATTCTAGTGGAAGACTTAGCTAAGAGACAAGTATATATGCAAACTAAGATAATTTCAGATAGTACCAGGTGCTCTGAAGAAAACAAGCAATGTGATAGAGAACCTGGGATGGCAATCTTAGATATCTCAGTTAAGGAAAGCCTTTTGGTGATGTACATATTTAATGTCTCTTTGATTGCTTAACTAACACAATTTCTTTATGGAATTATTATTTGAACTGAAACAATAAATCCTTCCTCGAACATGAAGCTCTCTATAAATAAGATATTAACACAATTATGCAACATTTTTTAACATTGCAGGACAGGTATCAGTGGAGCTGATCTTGAATAGGGTTGCTCATAATTGAAAATTTAGCATCAACTCTTCTTAGGTAAGCTGCTGATGTTGTTGATTACATTGTTCTATTTAGATGTGGTTCCTTCCCTCTAATGTATTTTCTATCAGTTGAAAATAATGATACAAATGGATGCAAGTTGTCTTTTAAACATGCTTCATTGTGTCCAAAAATAAACAAAAAGTTGAAACTTATCTCAATGCACGCAGCATCATTCCTTAATTTCTGTGTACTCTCAGTTGTCCCCTCCAGTGCTAACTTTGGCCCCAGAGAAGTTGTAACATCTGGGGATCATCTTTTGTACCTTGTGTAATCTCACTCAGGGCTTTTCATATAGCTGCTTGAACCTGGAGTATTCTGGACTTGAAAACCAGATAAATAGACTTTGCTTTGAATCTGGCATTTGCCACTTACCAGCTGTGTGACTTTGAGGAGGGGTGAGGAGTCCCTTAACCTTTCTGGGCTCAATGGTCTCATCTTTAAAAAAGTAGAGTAATTGTGAGGCTTAGATAATATTAAATAAGATTATATATGTGAAAAGCCTAGGAGAGTAGATTACCTGGGGCTTAAGGTACTCATCAAATATGACATCCTCTCTTCCACTCATGGCCTTGGCGATCTCTGGTAGAGCTAATGAAACTCTCTAAGGAATCCCTAAACCGGCCCAGCTCCCTTCAGGACAAAGGTTTTTATCCTGGGAGGATAGCAAATACCAGGATGATGAGCTGGGTTCCAAAGCCACCTCAACAGGCTAGTCCAGGATTTCTTAACATGGGAACCTTTGGCAGCAGTAGACATTCTTTGTCCTTCCAGTTCTGCTCCAGAGGAGAGTGTTCTTGATGAAGTATATATACAGCATCATCATTTAATTCCTAAAAAAGTAAAATTCAATGGTTTCTTCATAATCCTTAGATCATAGTACTGATGCACCTGCAAATTGCATAACTTTCAGTGACTAAACGTCAATGAGATGTGTGGGAAATTTTGCAAAGTAATTATGGTGGCCTAAGGCAGAGGTTAGAAATCTCCTTTTTTTGTTAAAACTAGATGGTTTGGCTCTAATTAAAAAAATACATTCTCAAAATTTGAAAAATTGGAAAACACGCAAAGTGATTATTTATACATATGTATGTATATAATATGTACCTATGCATATAGATACATATTGTGTGTATATGTATACAATATACATAAATAAATGACTCATAGTCCAGACAATATTTAATAATGTGATCTGCTTAAGAATCTATTTGCTTGTTAAAGGTGCAATTTTCTGTACCCTCCAGAAGTATTAAATCAGAATCCCTGAGGGTCGGACCCAGAATCTTCATTTAATGAGTTTCATAGGTATTCTTCAGGCAAACTAAAGTTACACAACTGGACTCTTAGCATATATTTAATGTGTATCTTGCCTTTCAACTTCTAAATTTTCTTATCCAGTTATATAAAAAACCAATAAGATTCTGAAAACATGCATTTTGTAAGATGACTTGCAAATTTTGCAAAACAATTTGCTAATTTTTAGTGAATTAGACTTGACAGATACTAAGCTTTCTACAATAGGGTGAGTACAAAGCTTAAGAAAAACATTAATTAAACACAGTGGATAGTTGGTACTCTACCCAGCATGATATATCTGCATTTTACAACCCCCAGCCCTGTGTTTATTTTGTGTCCTGTGGCTCTGAAAGAGGTGTGGCAACCAGTGTGGAGATTCTCTGAGGTGACAATGGCCAGGCTTCCACCTGTCGGCTGTTGCTTTGCCTCTGTGAGTTGAGATAACACCACGTTCAGGTATGATGTGTTGGACCTCGGGACCTCACCTGACCTCAGAAATGGTTGCCTAAGTCTGAATTTTTTTTCCAAGGATTGTTGCACAAAGGAAAGAACTTACAAAATGGGCTTTGAGGTTATATAGACTTGACTTCAATCTTTGAACCCGTTTTTCTAAACTTTGTGACTTTAGATCTCAGCTTTCTCATATTAAAAATGAACATAATACTTTGTAGGGGAGTGAAGACTAAACATCATAATGTGTATGAAGTATGTGACATATAGTAGTCTTAATAAATATTGTAATTATTATCCTTTCACTTAAAGTTCTAGTATCTATTCAAATACAAGCCCTAGAAGGAAGGAGGGAGGAATATACATTACTCCGGGGAAATGGTTGTTCTTTTGGAGGGGAAAGAAGACGTTGTGAAGGTATGAGTCTCCTGGTTAGGATACGGCGGACACACCCAGGCCCAGCTCTGCCCCCACTGAGCAATAATTCCAGGAAATCATCAGCAGGACTCCCCAGATGTGACCAACCAAGGACACCTAATGAGTCCATGGGAGAGGAATTCTCCAAGGATTTAGAGCAAAGCCAGGCATAAAATGTTGCTTGCTACTTTAAAATATATACACATTTATTTTTGTATAAAAATGACATTTTAGAGCGATGCGACAGTGGATCAGTGGCAGAATTCTCTCCTGCCACGCCAGAGACCCGGGTTCAATTCCTGGAGCCTGCCCATGACAAAAAAGAAAAAAAAAACACATCAAGAAAAATGATATTTTGCTCCACCAAATCTTCCTGTTAAATTGGGGCTATAGGAAGCTGTGCTAAGTTTATCCTAAAGCCTCAAATGCCTCTGGGTGAGTACAAACACACCAGTTTGAGAAGCAGACCTCTAAAGAATAATGCCCTCATGGTTTCTTTGTTTTTTATTTTTTTTCAAACAGAAAGGTCTCACATATTTATTATTGAACAATTTATTTATGCAGAAGCATAAAAACAAGGGAAAATCAGGTTTTCCCCCAATAAAATTAAGTTCAAGTACTCAGAAAGGGTGGCATTTTCAGCTTGAAGGTACTGGTGAACTTGGTACAGCATCAACATGTGGGCCATCGTGTATGACTCCCTACAGACTCAGCTTCATTCTTCTCCAATGTCTCCTCTTAGAGTTTTACCCAATTTTATTACCAGTTTCCATTCTAATTCACTGAGGAATGGGATGATTCTGTTTTTGTTTCTTGGCCAGGAATCGCTTGATTCTAAAGTCTTGTGAGAAGACATGACAAAGCTAACAGTCAAATGAGCACACATGATGATGGATGAAGAAAGAGAAAGAGTCTTGATGCCTTCCTAAAGTACTTCAGAATTCAGGTACAATTTACCTCCTCCTCCCTCTGTCCCTTCCAAATTCCTCCCTATATCCCAAACATATGAAGTTCTTTCACTGCCTTGTGCCTTTATTCCTGTGGCTTCACCCTGTGCAATGGTCTTCCTTCCTGATTTTCTCTTCCTTACTTCTACCCCTCCCCCACCCACTTCCACCAAACACCAACTCCACCTCGCAGATCCATCTCAAGAATCACCTCTGTGGAGCCTTTCCCAGCTTCTCCAGGCAAACAACATGACTCCATCCTCTGTGCTTAGGTGCATGCCATTGTGACTCCTCTATTACTCACTAAGGAGATGAATTTTGGTCTTATTCATCTTTGTATCTCCTAGTGCAGGGTCTAGCACTTAGTAAATACTCAATAAATAATTATGCATTTAATTAATAAATGAAGGGAAGACTACTGAAAAAAGGAGCTGTTTTGAATATGCTTTTCTCTTCCTTGCACCCAGGATTGTCCTCTGGGCACAGAGACAGAATGAGCCTGTTCTAGTTTGCTAGCTGCCAGAATGCAATATATTAGAATCAGAATGGCTTTTAAAAAGGGGAATTTAATAGGTTGCTAGTTTATAGTTCTAAGGCCGAGAAAATTGTCCAATTAAAACAAGTCTATAGAAATGTCCAATCTAAGGTATCCAGGGAAAGATACATTAGTTCAAGAAGATCAATGATGTTCAGGGTTTCTCTCTCAAGTGAGAAGGCACATGGTGAACACAGTCAGGGCTTCTCTCTCGGCTTGAAGGGCACATGGCAAACATGGCATCAGCTGCTAGCTTTCTCTCCTGGCTTCCTGTTTCATGAAGCTCCCTGGGAGGCATTTTTCTTTTTCATCTCCGGGGTCACTGGCTGGTTCTCTCTGCTTCTTGTGGCTATGTCATTCTTCTCTGCTCTTTCTGAATCTCTCTCATTCTCCAAAATCTTTCCTCTTTTACAGGACTTCAGAAGCTAATCAACACCCACCCAAATGGGTGGAGACACACCTCAACCTAATCCAGTTTAACAACCACTCTTGATTAAATCACATCTCCAGGGAGACAATATAATGCTGAATAGGGATTAGAAGAAATGGCTGCCTTTACAAAATGGGATTAGGATTAAAACATGGCTTTTCTAGAGTACATACATCTTTTCAGACCAGCACATTCCACTGTCTGGACCCTAAAAAAGACATGTTTACCCCATATACAAAATACATTAATTCCATAACAATATCAGAGAAACTTAAACCATTTCAGTAACATTACAAATGCAATACAAGGTTAAAACCAGTACAAAATCTCAAAGTTATTTATAAACATGGTCTGTTCTAAGGCAAAATTATCCTCTGGCTCTGGACCTGTGAAATTCACAAGTCATTTGCTGCCAACATACAAAGGAGGTACAGTCATAGAATACATATAATCATTTCCATAGGGAGGAAGGAACACAGGGATCATCAGACCTAAGCAGTTTTGAAAACCTGCAGGGCAAAATCCATTAGATTTCAAAGTCTGAGAGTCATTTATTTTTGGGCTTTAGAGAGTGGCAGTCCCACCCTTTCCGAGGGCCTATGCAGAGGCCTGCCTCTCTCTGAATGCAACCCTGGGGGACATTGGGAAGACCACCTGTTTCTTGGCTTCACCCTCTCCAAATCGTGGCTGCACCTGAACTCTCTACCATCTCCAGGGCACATGCTCCACCCCTCCATGTGGTGGCAGCCAGGCTCTCCCCAAACCCCAAGGAATGTGCTTTACCCTCTCCAAGGCCTGAGGTGGCATGACTCTTCCATTGCAACGAGGTGGAAGGCCCATCCTCTGCCTTCGGGGCAAACTCACCCTCTCCACTGGCTTGGGTGGGTCTGCTCTCCTGGCCTGAGGCTTCTCGACTTGAAACCTCAGCCTCCATGATTTTGCCTCTGAAATTTTTCCTCCAATATGTCCCTTCTCTGAGCCCCCCAGTCCAGATTGGCAGCTGCTCTGTTTATACAGGTCCCACAGCACTCTCGTTGGCTTTCTACGTAGTAGCCTTGGATCATGCCCATCAGACATAAGGAGTTTCCACAAATCCTTCCTGGATAACTCCATGTCCAATCCTGGCTTTCTCTGAAATGGCTGACTGGTTCTACATTTGGTCAAATCCTTACATTGGGCACCAGTCTTTGGGGTCTCCCTTTCTGGAGGCCCAGAATTCTCCAGAATATCAATTTCTGGTTTCTTTGTACCCATGAGTTCAGTTCTCAGCTTATCTCTTTCCTGTTACATTTCACTATAAGCTGCGAGGAGAAACCAGGCTACACTTTTCACATTTAATTTGAAGATCTCTTCTGCTAAATATCCAAGTTTATGGCTTTTAAAATCTGCCTTCCAGCCAAAGCCACTAGTCAATTTTGCCAGATTATCTGCTATTTTAAAACAAGGATTGCCTTCCTTTCACTCTGCAATAGCACATGCCTCATTTCTGTCTAGAGCCCAGTCAGAGGTATCTTTAGAGTCCATGTTTCTACCAACTATCTCTTCAAAGCATTCTAGGCCTTCTCCATCAGGCTTCTCACAACTCCTCCAGATTCTTCCCCTTATCCATTTAAAAAGCCATTCCAACATGTTTGATATTTGCAAGCCATAGCAGCTGCACCCCACTCTCCAGTACCAAAATCTGTTCTAGTTTGCTAGCTGCCAGAATGCAATATATCAGAATCAGAATGGTTTTCAAAAGGGGAATTTAATAAGTTGCTAGTTTACAGTTCTAAGGCTGAGAAAATTTCCAATTAAAATAAGTCTATAGAAATGTCCAATCAAAAGTATCCAGGGAAAGATATCTCGGTTCAAGAAGGCCAATGATGTTCAGAGTTTCTATCTCAAGGAGAAGACACATGGTGAACACAGTCAGGGTTTCTCTCTCAGCTGGAAGGGCACATGACAAACACGGTGTCATCTGCTAGCTTTCTCTCCTGGCTTCCTGTTTCATGAAGTTCCCTGGGAGGCATTTTCCTTCTTCATCTCTGGGGGTTGCTGGCTGATTCTCTCTGGTTCTTGTGGCTATGTCATTCTTCTCTGCTCTTTCTGAATCTCTCATTCTCCAAAATGTTTCCTCTTTTACAGGACTTCAGAAACTTATCAAGACCCACCCAAATGGATGGAGACATGCCTAAACCTAATCCAGTTTAACAACTATGCTTGATTAAATCACATCTCCAGGGAGATGATCTAATTACAGTTCCAAACATACAATACTGAATAGGGATTAGAAGAAATGGCTGCCTCTACAAAATGGGATTAGGATTAAAACATGGCTTTTCTAGAGTACATATATCTTTTCAAACCAGCACAGAGCCCAATATTTTGAAGTGACCCATTTGGAATGATGTTAGCTCAAATGCATTAACATGGTTTCTGGAACCTGGTGCAAACAAAAGGGCTTTGCATTGATTAGATGTCTTTATTATACTTCCTTTTCACATTATATGTTTTTAGGGAAAGACAATTTATACATTTTTAAATTTTGGAAGTGAATCCAGTGTTTGAAAAGTGAGAAAAGAGATGACTTACTGAAACTGGTTCATAATTTTAGGGTGTCAGAGCTAAATTCAGTCTTCTTATGATTTTTCTCAGTAGTTATTCCTTTTAAGTAGATAAGTAATGATGTGAAAATGGACACACACATACAGGGACATATAGCTTGTCAGAGGAAAGAAATGAAACCATTATAGGAATCTATTCCTCTGGAAATCTTGTTATATTTGGCTTTAGACAATAAGCACTGAAAATCGTTGGATGTGGCAGTTTGGTTCATTTAATTACAGATACTAGAAATAATAATGCCCAAGGAAAAGGAGCAAAAAAACTGAAAATCTTCTCTCAAACTAGTCTACTCCAAAAATATATTACTGCCCTAGAGGTTTGCATTAACTTCTAAGTGATCCTATATATAGGGCACACATGAATATCTTAAAGAAATATAGGACCAGATTTATATGTTTATTTTTAATTTTCATTCCTATTCTTACTTCTCCATAGTATAATTGCCTTTGGGGCCTGCTTGAGACTTCAGTTCAAGAATTATTTATTGAGCTTCTATTATCTGTCAAGTCCATGCATACTTAATACTTTGACTATAAAGATGAATAAGATTCAATCCCTGGTCTTTAAGAATGCACAGTATAATCTGAGAGGGATGCAAAGAAACACATGCAATATAGCTCATTTATTTAGTCTAAGGGACTTAAAATACTCCATGATTTCACCTAATTGGCATGTGTTTATCAACAAAACTGTGAGCAAATGTCCTTCTCTTCTAAATCTTGAATTCATTTGAAAATGCATAGCTATTTAAGCTATTAAGCTATTCCTAAGAGCACACAAATATCAGCATGCTCAAGACTAAGAAGGGACAAGAAGAAGAATGGGATTTGAATGTTTTAGGGGTACTTTTTAACTGAAAATATAATATGTATTATTATGTGCCACATAAGCTTCAATTAAATATAGGTGTTTATTTTAGGCCAGTGCTGTAGTAACTCTTTAGCTTTAAAATGGAAATTATTTTTCTAAATTTAAAAACCATACAATTAAAAAAAATGAAGATTTTCCTCCAAAGTTTGCCCTTATTTCAACTCTGTTGAGTTAATCAATGTTTTCAAAACCAAAAGCCGTCATCTTTTTTCAGGATGTTTTCTGGGGTTACTTGCAAGTAAATAACTAAGGAATTTTAAATATTGCTTTCCACTAAGTATTGATCATTTCTAGGTGGTTCACAGTATGCTGAATTTTATTGTGGTTTTCCTTTTGTCTCACTGTGCATCAAATGGTAAATCCCCATGATTCAAGATCATGCAGACCTCTGTGATTGAATAGAGATGAAAGGGGATTCACAGTATCCAGAAAAAAGGTGAGGTACTGCAACGTGAATATTATCAAATTCCCCACCTCTGAGAACCCAGAAAAGCAAGCACTCAGTTAAGTGTTGAACTTGGTTGGCGAACTACCTTGAAACTCAAAAGAAAAATAACCACTGTGAAATGGCATAAAATGTTGTCACACATAACCTTGTTCAGTTGGGGATGTTGGCTTTCAGGAGTAACTGAATATAAATACTCCAGGGAGAAAATCAGAATACTTTTATGAGATTTGATCACCCTGGAGGAAAATAGGGTGGTGTTCTTCAGCCAAGACATTTATACTCTTTCACCTTTACAAAGCAAAATTCAGAGAGAGAATTTACTCATTAAAACTGTGATTTGGGCTTGACCTCAAAATGATTGAAATACCTGTTCTTATCGAGGTTGGTCCTGCTTGAGTTAGAATCAGGTATTCATATTCACACTTCTGGTTGTGGAAAGGGAAAAGGAAGCTTTCATGATACTAATGAAGTATATCATTTCAAAGCTATATTTGAAATCATCTCCTATTCACAGAGTAGAATTGTATCAGTAGAATCCAGACTCCTAATAAATTAAATCCCTGATAAAACATGGCAGATTTGAGGTAACATCATGGTTCTTTTTCTTTGCATAATACATCAAAATTCCACCTATTATAAAATTTGCCACACTCCACTGTATTCTTCAAGCCCACCGTGCATTAAGCTTTTTGAAGACACAAATGGTTTCCTATTCACCAGTGGATTTCCAGTGGCTAGTAATCTACCCTGGTACATGGTAAACTCTTAATAAATACTTGGTAAAGAAATACATGGTCATCCATTAATATGTAATCTAATGACCACTGGATAAGTGGCAGTGTATTACATGCATGACGGAATACCATATATAAATGCTATATTTCCTTTAAAAGTCTAGATTTCTATTACCAATCTGCAAACTTAGCATAAATAACTAATGGTATTGTTGATACAATTTAGGCTACTTAAGAACTCTTTCAATGATGCAAAGCATTGCAATAGTTCCTTATATATTACAAAGTGGGGGAAGGGGGAGATTTATGTTTAAATCTTATATGATTCTATGATAATTGGAATATCCTTGCATATTCTTTCTTTTATAATTGAGTTGCCGTTGGGTGATTTTTTGGAATTGACCTTTAAACTCAGGTACAATGAATTAAAAAAATGTCTTCAAGGGGCGGGCCGCGGTGGCTCAGCGGGCAAAGTGCTTGCCTGCTATGCCGGAGGACCTCGGTTCGATTCCCGGCCCCAGCCCATGTAACAAAAACGGAGAAACAGAATACAATAAAAAAACAAGAAAATGTTTAAAGATGTTTCCCTTTCTTCCTTCCTTCCTTCCTTCTCTCTGTCTTTCCTTTAAAAAAAAAAAAAAAAAAAAAAAATGTCTTCAAGATTGTATCTAGAAAAAAGAAAGGCATGAATATCTATGGATTTTATACTTTGCATGTAGGTGCTATACTAGATGCTTTCTTTATTTTATTTGAATTGATCATCATAATCTTGTGAAGTAGCTATTAAACTCCAATTTTAGGGATAAGGAAACAGGTATTATTATTTGTAAACTCTTAAGAAATGGAAAATATCTTGACTGGAAGGCATTTAGAGCTAAACTTTACTTAGTCCAGAAATATATCAGTATTGAGAGGCATCTAGAGTAGATGAAATAGATCAAAACACTGCTGTCTATGGAATAGCCACGTCACAGCATCCACTATAATAAACACATACAGTATTTCTAAGTATATTCCCACAGGATCTTTTAAATTAATTGGAATACATTATTATTCTTTGGCTAGTGCTTTCAAAGGCTGTCCAGCCTTATCTGATAATTTGCCTGGAACACTCTCTATCCCCAGATCTTTACCTGGCAAGTTCCTTATTACTCAGAGTCTCAGTTCAAGCCGCACTTCCTCAGAGAAGAGTTCTAAGACTGCCCAATCTAGATAAAGTAGCCCCCCCTTCCCCAACTCTGATGAGCTACTTTTTAATCTCATCATTGTTTTCTTTTCTCATAACATTATTCACTATATGAAATTATATATGTCTTCCCCCAAATGCCAACAGAACGCAATCTCATTAGAAAGGGACATTCCATATTTTGTCTTTCTCTATAGACATGATTCCTAGAATAGTATCCGGAACATAGAAGATGACTAATAATTATTCACTGAATACCTTCAATGTTTAGATTCCCCAAGTCTGCTTTTCCCTCCCTGGCCTAACAAAGTTCCAGAGAATTCTACAGTTAAAGTAATTTATTTAAGTAAAGTTATAAATATTCAGAAGAATACGATTATAAAACAAAGTCAATACTTGGGCAAAACAAACATTGGCCAATGGGTACCCTTTAAAATCTAATAGAAACTGCTTTGTTAGATGAGCAGTTTTTTATCTAACCAGAAACAAAGCAGTGACATTGTTTCCTACCATAACTTGCCAAACCTCAGCCAAAACCATTCCTGCCAATCTTAAATTATACCTAGGGCATTATATAAGATTTTACAAAGGTTCTATGCACTGGGGTAACTTTCCAGAAGCCTACAATCTCCAGATAGGTACCTGGACCAGATAAGTCCTGAAACCTAGAGGGCCCAGCCTCTCCATAACATCAGCTAGTTCCATCTCCCTACTCCATATTACTGACAGCCCCTTCCAACATGAAAAAGTTAGAATGGACATAGCCCAAACACCCCTAAAGAGTCGGAGAAAGACCAAAGGTGATAGTGGAGTTGTATAGAGAAGGTTGGGTTTAACAAATGAGTATGAGTGCTGAATCATTATAGTAATATTTATTTTAGTCTCCAGTATCTTAGAGCAGCAAGAAATAAAAACTTAAAATTGTGGAATTGTAACCCATACCAAACTGTGAAATCTGTTCTACAGCTAATTGCTATGATGTGCTTTGAAATTCGTTGCTTTCATGAAAATCAATTCATAAATATTGTCTGTGTGTGCTCTAGCACTAGATTGTTCAAAATTCAGTAAAATAAGAAAAAAAGAGAAAGTAGAAAGAAAGATTAAAAATGTAAAGATAATTGTTTGTGCTTAGTCTGGGATAGGAAATTGAATCCTTCAATTTTAGACAATTCAATAGTTATCAAAAGCCTAGAATTATGTACTTTCACTAATCCTCTCTTTAAAGTTGGATTTTTTGCTATCTCCCATAGCAGATTCTGTGTGTAGGAAAAAACATTTAGAATTTTTTAACTTACAAATTCTAAAAAGTAACTCTTCATTAAGTTGTTAAATTTATCTTACAAATATCATTCTAAGTCCAATAAGTATTAACATGCCATCGATTCATGCTTGATCTTATTTAAATGAATTCCTTTAACCATCTTAAACTCCATTTACAAATTTAATACATTGTTTTCTTTTTAGCCTTGTAGTTGTCTGATTTAAGAAACAAAACCTTCTTGGAACCAAGTAAATCTTAAATCTAATAAACATTTAAGTAAAATGATACTTAAGATTTCTTTTATTCTAATGTGTATATCAACTCTATAAGATTTCAAATTAAATCCATTACCCATTGCATGTTTTAAACAGAAACTAAAAAACAGATTTAGTAACTCTAATAGGACAAATTCCCAACAATTAAAGTTCCTAAAATACTAAGCATGCAGATTTCTTAAGACAAATTGCGGCAATACCATGAAAAACTTCCTAAACTTTCTTGCAATTGAAAAATGCTTAACCATCAAGGAGGCAATTTTGCCCTTCTCCACAGTGTAGGATTACCCTCTCATGTAATTTTGGGGGTTGTTTTTTCAACTTGCTGAAGCTCCTTAAGGACCAGAAGAAACAGGCTAAGATAATGCTGGGTCCTTGTTTGGGCCACTAAGGAGGTATACCAGAATACTGAGCCCTGTTGAAAGCTTTTTAACAAGGATTTTATTGCTTAAAATGAAAGGTGGACACAGCCAAAGATCCTTAGATTTGAGTCATTTTGTTACCTAACTTTCAAGTTGTGTTTGAATGAATCTGTAACATTCACCCTTGAGGCTACTTCAATTGATTGGATTTTGCATTTCTTTGGCTTTTGAGTTATTCAAATGTCTTTTTAAGCAAACTCCTGTTTAGTCAAACTTCTGCATATTCCCATTTACTTTTAAGTTTTAGAACCAATCAGCTCATAGATATTAAAGTAACAATTAATTAAATGCTGGTGATGATTCATGAGCTTGTCTGATTATTTTATCACAAATTCCAGGGTCAATAAACCAATACCTTACAAATTCCCTTCTAAAACTGTATCCCAAGGAAATATATATAGATGTGCAAAAGAATTCAACTATAGGGATTTCATCACAGTGTTATTTTTAGTAGAAAATGACCTAAATGTCAAACAAAATCTTTTTTGTTATTTGAAAATTCCATAAAGCCAAAAAACATGATTTGTTCATTTTTGTCTCTCTTTTTGTATGGAATCTACCTTATGGCATTGCACATAAAAGGTGTTCAATGAATGTTTGTTTACTGATAGTTAACTAACTGATCTCTTGAAGATTCCCCTGCAGCAATTGTAGTATCAGGAGCATGGCTTGGGAGGATTTGATATTCCAAAACTTTTAATTTTGAAATAATTTCAAACTTACAGGACCATTGCAAAAATAATTCAAAGTCCATACAAAGAATTCCAGCATGGCTTCACATCCTTCAGAAACCCAGATCCACCAAATTTGACATTTTGCCTGCCAGCCTTCCTTCCTTCCTTCCTTTCTTCCTTCCTTCCTTCTCTCTCTTCCCCCCTTCCTCTCCCTTTCCCTCTCTTTCTTTCTTTCTCTCCTCTATATCTATCTATCTATCTATCTATCTATCTATCTATCTATCTATCTATCTATCTATTTATCTATCTATCTATCTATCTGTTTATTTTCTGAACATTTGAGAGCAGGTTGCAGACATCATTTTCCTTGTACATATAATACTTCCATTTACATTTCCTATGAACAAGGATATTCACTTACATAATCATTTTAAGTATAGTTATCAAGTTCAAGAAGGTTAACATTAATATAAAGCCTGTAGAATGTATTCCAATTTTTCCTCATGTCCTCGAATGTTCTTTTGAGCCTTTTCTCTTCCATGCTCAGATCCCATCAAGTATCACGTGTTACATTTAGTTGTCATTATCCCTTTAGTTTCTCTTTCTTTTTTTTTTTAATTGTGGAAACATATATACAACATAAATCTGCCCACCCCAACCCCCCCCCCGAAGTATACTATTGGGTGCTATAAATCCCATTCACAATGTTGCAGTACCCTTACCACCATCCATTACTAGAATTTTCCCTTTACCCCAAATGGAAACCCTACACTCATTTTGCCTTAGCTCCCCATTACCCCTGCCCCCCTTCCTGTTACCTTTACTCTACTTTCTTCAGTCTCTGTGAGTTTGTATAAACACTGATAGTAACATCCTAAATCTGTAACCGTCTCTTTTGCTTTGATACTAACTTAACTTCAATAATACACACACACTATCTTCCTATACCCTTCTGTCCCCCCATTTTTACAAGGCGTTTGTCACAAATTATGTGTTTATATATTGAGTCCAAACCCACTGATTTATCATTACATTCTGTGCAGTTGCCTTTTAGATCCTGTGGGAAGTAAAAAGTGGAGTCACAAGCCAAAATAGAACAGTACTGGTATTTAAATTTCCATATGTCATTATCTTTACTGGATGGTGTTTAAATTTCCATATGTCATTATCTTTATTGGACATCTTTATTTCTTCACGTGGCTTCAGTCAAATTCTAGTGTCTTTTCCATTCAAACGTGCAGAACTCCCTTTAGCATTTCTTATAGGGCCCATTTAGTAATGATGTAGTCCCTCAGCTTTGGTTTATCTGGGAATGTCTTTATCCTTCCTGATTTTTGAAAGACAGTTTTTCTTGATATGGAGTTCTTTGTTGGCACTTTAACTATGTCTTCCCACTACCTTCTTGCCTCCATGGTTTCTAATAAGAAAATGGCACTTAAATCTTATTGAGATTCCCTTATATGTGACCTACTATTTCTCCATCAGCCATTCTTTAAAATGAACATTTGATGCCTTCTAGTTCTTACATCAACTGCTATTCAAACTGACAATTTAATACCTGTCTTTATAACAGGATATGGTCTCCTAGCCCCTCTTCTGTAAAACTCTAAATCTGTCACTTCTATTGGGTGCAGCTGAAAGAAGAAAAAGAAAGAGAAACTTCTTGATATCCTTTGCCACATCTGTCCTTTATTGGGAACAGAGGATGCCAGAAGGATTCGCATTCCTAGGAGAGTGGTCTAAGTGAGCATAGAGATGCCTCTGCTCTGTATCAATTAATCATGTCAAAATGCTTGCATTTTCCAAAGTTTGTGCAATAAACATATATTACTTTTGTAGTAAAGTAAAATAGGCTTTAAAATGTTTGCACAAATAGTTCCAAAATCTGCTCTCAGTAGTTTTCTCAAATGGTCTAAGCCTTGGTCAACAGTGGTGGTATAGGTGCTTAAGTTGTGGTTTTAACCTTTGGAGGATTTGGAGGCTGGGGCACTGCTGAGCAGAGTGACAAAAGTAATTCAAAACTTTACCTATACCACAGTAAGAGTGAATTTAGCAACTCAGCAAACAAAAGGGGAGGCCAGAAAATACCCCAAAGCTTCACTGACAGGGCTGTCCGGTTCCTGGGAGCTCTGCACCCCTCCATGAGACAGAAGGGCTGGCAGGTTTGCAGGCTCTGCTTACCAAACACAAGGTCTTTCTCAAGGCTTCAAGTAAACTGTTGAGAAGCTCTGCTTTCCAAAGTGAGGCAGACAGATCACCAGATAGCGCTGTGTGGACTCTGCAGAGTGTATAGACAATGCTACTGCTAACATTGGAGAAAGAGATAGGATTTATCGTGAATGAAAGGAAAGATCAACAGGTCTCATAAGTAGGGGTGGGGAGAGTCCAAGTAAGTTATTACTGTCTATACTGGGTGGAGTTTCTGGGGGTTGTTAAGGCCTTGGCAATAGTCCTGGTAGGCTTGCTGGAGAAGATGGACTTTTAGCACCTACTCATCTCAGACACAGGTATCATAGATACCAGTTCAGTAACAAATTAAGTGCACACAAAAGTAAAATGCTTTAGACCAATGAAAACACAGGGAATCTGGTTTTGGAGTCTTGCTAGGGAGCTTCCAAGTTGGTGAATTAACAGCACTTTTGATAATTTTAGAGTATGGTTGTCGGACAGTCGGTGGTCTCCCTGTCCGCTCCCCGTTTCAATCCCACAATTTCAGAGCTAAACTCCCATTTTTACCACAAGAACTCTCTTCTCCCTTGCATACCTCTGTTCTACCCCCCTCTACACCCCCTCCCTCAGTTACCCATTTGAAATTAAAGAACAGAGTAGAAAATCATTGTGAAATGCAATGTGTATATGTGATTTATGTATGGTATGCAAAATTGATGTTGAAAGGCAAGGAAACCCAGGTTCTAATCCTGGCTCTATTAGGCTCTCTGAACCTCAGCCTCATCATACTTCAAATAAGGATAGTAATGTACAGGACCCAACGTGCCTATCAAGGTAAACTGATATAACATCGGCACAAGCGCTAAGTCTAGTACTCAGCTTATTACATGGTTTCAAGATAACCAACGTGTTTCTCAGTATATGCAAATGTGGCCAATTACAGAGCAGCTTTGTTGTATTCTGATTATTTTCTTTCTTTAGTCCTGCATCAGGACTCCTTTTCTCTTTTTCATAACTGGACTAAAGTAATTTTTGTCATAATCTTCACATCCAACATATACTTTGTGTTAAAACCCATGTGCTATATCATTGACCATGAAAATGCAAAGATTTTGAGTTTATGTCTTCCCAGATGGTGTTTGCATCTAAGGACTTTGGGGCGAAAGGTCTAAGAAAGAATTCTTCCTATACCAAGTTTCTCCTCATTACTTATTACTCTTCATTTTCCTCTTTTTCAGTTATCCGCAATCTATGCTCACTCAGTTTTTCCCTCTGCAAGGATAAGGTCTTTCTTGGCTGCCTTGGCCTACTCAACTCTTTCCTTATTCAGTGCTCCTATTAGCTATGAAATTTCAACAAAAATCTAGCTGTGAAAATCATGTATGACAGGCACTTGCAAAGTGCTTTTTATCATCTCTAATTCTTACCACAACCTGCAAAGTTGCTACAATTATCCCTAAACTACATATGAAGATGTTAAAGCTAAGAGAGGTTAGGTACCAGTGGTGGAGTTTAAATTAGAAGCCACGAGTGCAGGTGTAAGTGTAGTTCGGTGGTAGAATCCTCACCTGCCATGCAGGAGACCTGGGTTTGATTCCCGGCCCATGCAATTCCCAAAATAAACAAACAAACAAAAACCAAAAATTCAACAAATGGTGCCACAATAATGGGATACTTACATGGCAAAAGAATGAAATGTGACCCTGACATACAGCATACAAAAAACAAAAGAAAAAGCCATGCAGTTTCCACTATACCAGGCTACCTTCCAAATATGTTTATTTATTCCTTTTGTTTTTTAAATTTGTGGGTTGATTAGTTTATTTGTGCCTGCTTCCATGAAAGATTAATGATAATATCTTTGAACAAAGAACTTACAATACAGTGCTGTTTACATATGTTTGTTTCATCTTTACTTCTAACTTGCAATCACCTGTTGGACAAAGATAACACCCTCCAATTTTTAGGTACTGTCATATTCTTTCAAGACCAAGTTGCGAATGCTAAACACTCTCTAAACAAGCTTACTAAACTAACTTAATTAATGGAGAAAAAGAGAGATTACTGCTATCCTTAAAATTTGAACCCAAGAACCTAAAGTGAGTATGCGTTAATTTTGCAGAAACCATGAACATGGTTTATGCCCAAAAAATCAGATTCTCAGAAAGACTAAATTCAGTGTTACCAATTTTCCAAGTGAGGGATTTGAGTTATTTATTTTACCTGATGAAGTGATCTAATGTAGGGCTAACCTAAAACCTTGGTTCTCAAATGTTTTTTAAAAAAATAAATTTGAAAGTGAATTTAATTATAGCCAAATATTTTCAAAAAGTGGCAATAACAACCAATGACTTTTGTCACCCTATTTTTTTTTTTAAATAGCTTACCTGTGTGTTTCTTTAAGACATTACTAAATATATTCTCTTACTAAGATGTCAATTGCCAAGACTCAACCACAGGCATATTTTTATAGGTAAATTACATATTCTTGAAACATTATCATGGAAATACACAATAACGCCTACATCCCCGTGGCCAAAGTCCACAAGCAGCTTCTGCAGACCTATATACCACAGGAGGCAGCAGTTTTTCCCAACTGAAAAATACTCATAAAAATCTCAAAGGAAATGAAAACACCCTTTCTAAAACATGAAGCATCAAACCATCCAGTCTCAAAGAAAGGAAAACACAGGCTAAAAATATACCTCTTATACTTTCCAATCCTGTTTATCGTACCCGTGAATAAGAGTTCTACCGTATATTTTATTCATGATAAACATCAATATGTATTCATATTTATTCAAAAGCAGCAGGGCTAGAGATTTCTGATGGTGACATGGCTTTGCCATTTGTGTTCACGTGGTTCAGTCCCTATGGCCTTGGCCATGAGCAACAAATATCACACCTGTGGATTACAGCTGGGACTTAGAGAAATTGTATCATCAGTCAAATATCAAATAATGAGTATTTATAACACAACAGACACTGTGATAAGCACTGTGGTCATACTCAAAATAAAAGATATAATTTCTCCATTACAATAAAAGTTAAATTGACTCTAAATGTTTTTATTGTGTGTTTAACATGGTATAAACAGACACCTCTGATTTTTACATACCTTTGCAGATTGAGCTATGAAAAAAGGAATTTTAAAAATCTGATCTGAAAACAATGTATCAGTTAATATTTTGAGATTATATGTCTTTGAAATTATGTGATTCACTCTAACTCTTTTGATTCTAGTAACTTCTGTATTATTAGTTTAGGTTGGCGTTTGCCAAAATGTGTTCTAGTTTGAAATGAGCTAAACAAAGTTAACAGGGATTTCTCAGAGTCTTGGAGGTCCCCAAACAGATTCAATAGTAGAAGATTTTCATTGTTTGTTTGTTTGTTTACCACCCTCTGTTAACTCTACGGGAACCTATGTTTATGTCCATGGGGTAGTCTCGAAAATCTGGAAAGCCAGAGAATTTTTTTTTATATTTGTGAGGTTTTTTTTTTGGTTTGTCTATGCTCTAAAACAATAAAAATAAACATATTTTGAATCATGAGAATGACTGCCTTGTATCCAAGTAGTGTCATGTGGCTTTTGAGTACTCATTTGCATTTCTGTTTATGATTGGGTTAATTAGGAAACCAAATGACGTCAAACTAAGTTGCACAAGCAAAGGTTCCTCAGTAATTTGAACAGAAGGAAGTGGTAGGAGAATTGACTCATTACATTAAGAATAGTATATAGACTCGTGGAATTCAAGACGAACTGTGCTGTAGTTGACAATTCATTATCATAGAGCCAGAGTCTGTACTGCATGTATTATGTCTCTATACATTTCAACTTATGAACATTACTAACATTAATATAGTTAAAAATCTTTTAACTTTAAAAAATTATTTTCATCATTGTATCCTGCAGAGCACTATTAAAATTATTGGCAGAACAAAATAATAAATGCTAGGCAAACTTCAGAAAGGAAAATAACTGCAATGATAATAACACTTAGTCAAAGGATTCATCATGTACACCCCCCCAAAAAAAACCCCAAAGGAATCCTGTAGACAAATAGAATAAAACACACAAACACATCTTTCTACTGTTCAATTTTACATTGATATTTCAGTTTCAGCAAAACAACATCAACCATATATTAATGTTGTAGAGTTATACTGATTGGTTTAGTGTGATATTAATTTGCAGATTTGCTTTGGTTTTATTGTCATATGAAAGTCACTAATTAGGAGTTTTTTCTTAGTTCTTATATCTGCACATATTTAAATATTATTATAATAAAAATAATTTTTCAACGTCTGGAGGCTCCAAGATTTGCTCTGCCCCTTTACAAAAACGTTGTACTTTACTAAATTTTGAAAAATATTGATATACTGAAAAAAGCCTTAAGGCTTCAACTCCAGTGTTTGAATTTGTCTGCGCCTCAATTTTCTCATCTTTGAAACTGGAATAACACCAAAACCACCTTTCTCACAGAGCTGCTAGTTGAAGGTTCAGGGCTCAATATGTGACACTTCACAAGAATTTGATAAATAGTAGTTGATTCTTCTTCAGTAACAATTTGTCCCAGTTTGTAACTTCACATTTTTTATAGTCCAGATATTAAAATTATTTTCTATTGGACTATTTAAAAGAGCTTAATTGGGGAGCAAAGGTAATCAATCTAATAACAAAAGAATGGTTTAGCCAATATATACATTATGGTTTTCTGTTTATAAAATAATAATGATGACAATAAACTTATATAAATTGCCTACACATATAGGGAAATGTATTGTGTATGGTATACTAAATATACTATACTGTGTGTACTTGTGTGTATATAGACGTGTGTGTGTGTGTGTGTATATAGATGTCTGTGTGTGTGTGTGTGTATATAGATGTATGTGTGTGTGGCCATATTCTGATCAAGTGGCCAAGTATTAAAATCTATATTTGCTTGAAACAGAAGCCTGTCATCACCATTATAGGATCAAGTCCTGGGATAAAAATGTCATTTTTAAAAACTTTATTTATGATTACAATGTTATTATTTTAAAAAAACTAGTAGTCAAAATTCCAAAGTTTGATATTACAGTTCAGGAAAAATAATTTCTTAGCCCAGTCAGCTGTTGCAATGCTCAACGGCATATATTTGTGTTATTGGAGAGATGCCCCCTTTCAAGTGGCACATTTAATAACATCTCTCACTTTTTGGGTGCAAACTAGAAAATATTTTTCATTAACATGTTTTCTGGAAGAGATTTTGACCTAGGATTCATAGCTTGGGTAAATCTCAAAAATCCTTTGTCTTTGCATGGAAGACAATCTATAATAAACATTTTAAAAGCTTTTTTGTTGATATTTTCAAATCTATAAACTCAAAGCCATAAGGAAGTGTCTTCTTCTATATATTGAATATATATATATTAGCCAGAGCTCTCTAGAGAAACAGAACTAACAGGAATTATCTGCAAATATGGGAATGGAATATTCCAAAATCCGTAGGGCTGTGAAGCTGGCAGCTCCGATGAAGGGTCTGGACTAGCTCCCCAGGAGGGGCTTGCTGCCTGAGGAAGCAGTGAAAGAATCTCTCTTTTTCCTTAAAAGCCTTCAACTGATTGGATTATCTTGTTGTGGGAGGTCGCTCTTAGTTGATCTCAGATGTAATCGGCCACAGTTGCAATCAGCTGACTGATGACTTAATACACCAGCCCTCTAGTTTATCAACGAGCCACGAAATATCCTTCCAGCAATGGTAGCAATGGTCAGTGCTTGCCTGACCAGACAGCTGGGCATAATCATTTGGTCAAGTTGACAGGAGAACCTAACCATCACTATATATATATAATTTTTGCTCCTTGAGAAAAAATTTAAAATATACATACATATATAATTAGGGTCCCACTTTAGCCTCAGAATTCAACTAAAGTTTACTATTTGGCTCCAGTTTCAGACTTAACCCTGGCTTCATTTTGTTTGTATGCTCTATGGTGGGGGGTCACATTCCATCCTTTTTCCATGTGAGTATCCCATTATTGCAGCACCATTTGTTGGGCCAGGAGTCGAGCAGGGGTCTTCCACATGGCAGGCAAGAATTCTACCACTGAGCTCTCCTTGCATCCCACTTTAACCTTGGCTTTTAAAAGGCAGAATAGCTGAATGCCTACTCCCATATCGGTAATATCTGTAGCCCAAACAAGGTATGCAATTCAGGCTTCATACTAACATCTAAATCTTCACTTTCAGCTATAAATGATTATAATATTATATAATATATTATATTGTTTATTTCTACTACATTATATATAATATCTGTATTATAATGCTAGAATATAAACATTCTAGTTAGTTAGTACTTTGAGTAAAAATTTACTTGTATGCTCTGTTCAAATGTTATCAATTGAAGTACAAATATATTTTTGGTATTCTAAGAGTAAACTGCAGCAACAGTTAATGATAATTGTAAATGAATTAATTTTATGTTTCAAAAAGCCTCAATTATTAAGAACCTTCAAATAATTAAGTAAGTAGGGAAACAGATTGAGAGTTACTATGAATATAGGTCCATAATCCCTTATCTGAACTCCTTTGGGCCACCACATAACTTTTGAAATCAGAAAAATTCAGACTTTAGGATGGCAATACATTACATGGGTGATATTTATCAATACTTTCAGAGGGAGCTGGAAAACAAAAATAACAAAATACATTACTATATAAAAAAAATGTGTGAATTTTCCTGTTAAGCCTCACATCAGTTCAGGATAAATTTTGTGGCCGAATGAGTTACCAAAACATTTTCAGTAGAATAAGAAATGCTTTACTAACAAATGTTAATAGACATAAAAGTAATAATATAACCCAGAAGAATAAGATAGACATTGCTAAAAGTTATACCATAAGGCTAATCTTAATAGAGTTGTTTTGTGAACTGGAATTTATATCATTAACAAAAACTACCTTTAGAATTATGTTTGATTTTTAGTTGTTTAATTCCATTAAAGCCATTTCAATGGCTTTCTTGTTCGGAGTTTCTTGATACCTTGTAGGGACAAATTAAAATAGTTCAGTGTAGCTATTTTACAAGGATGAAAAGCTCCAAAATTATATATAATAATATTCATGATGAGGATTAAAGTATATGAAGGAAAGAAGATACTGTTAGAGAAAGATTAGGCATGCAAAACATATTTCAATAAATAGACTTTATAAGAATGCTTTAAGAAGATTATATATACATAAAAATATATATATTTGTTATTATATATATTAATATATTATATAAAATATATCACATGTGTATATATATATATATATATATATTTGTTAGCGTACTTTAGAATCTTAAATTGTAACACCCAAATTATGGAACTCATTTCTTCAGTATTTTTTGGGGGGGAGTGGAGTACATGGTCTGGGAATCAAACCCTATTCAGTATTTTTTAAAGCCTAAATTACTTGAAAATCAAGAATTTTTGGAACAAACAGAAAGGAATGAGATGCTCTGAAGGGATGGGGATGGTGTGTGATGGTGGGGGAGTGTCCCTCGATTAGTAGCTCCTTAAAATGGGCATTGCAGCCAGGCAGTCGGTGATGTTCAAATTTCAGCTCTACATGATCTTGGGCAAGTTACTTGTTTTCCAGAAACATTGGTGTCTTCTTTTAGAAAATGGAGGCAATCAAAATTGCCTTTCAGGTTTTTTTGAGGGTATTAAACAAGTTAATTTATATAAATGTATAACATTGAGCCTATCGCCTAGTAAATGGTTGAAAAAAATTTCCCTCAAAATGTTTTCTTTAGGGGAAAGAATTTGAAGAGATAAAATGTAAGATATGATTGAACTTCTACCTTTTTTAGCTAAATGAATAATAGAGTGCCGTTTCGGTCATGTCTCTACTCTTGTTGTGCTTCTTACTATGCTCGTCTCATAGTGGGATTATTTCTGGGCCAAAATTGCCAGATGAAAAGTGCTGTAGCAGAGAAAAATGTTATTCTAATCAGTTCTTTCAACCACATGACAGATGCACCACACATGAAACCTTTATTTCACCATCCCCCTCTCACTTTTTCTACTAAACTTTCAACTAATGCGGGCTGCTAGATTCAGTTTCTTTTCTCTGCCCCTAAAAGAGTGATGAGAATGGAACTAGAGAAGGTATTCAACTACCCGTTTCTCTACAACCAGAAAAATTCCTAAGACTGTTCATTAAATCAATCAGCTCTCTAAAAAAATGCAGATTTGCAGGAGGTAGGCTGGAATTCTTCCCACTCGGTATAAATTTCATTCTCTTCCCTTTAAAGTAGCCCCTGACCTACAGTTTCAGAGACTGGGAATGTTTCTATTATTGTTATCATCAACAGCCATATTATTGTTACATCTGCTATATAAAGATATTTTCTTCTTATCCTGAAATAGGGCAAATGATGTGTGAACAATAATCCTTAAAAGCAAAAATGTGCCTGTCATTTTTCTAAGATAATGCTTAGAAAATGCAATAGCCATGTAAGATAAAGCTTAATTAAATGATTAGCTATGATCTTTTCAGGAATTAATCATGAAAAACTCGATATGGTTCTTTATTTCCATATTTTATTTTTTTATGATAACAAGTGTTGTCATTTTATCTCATTCATTTTCTTGCTAGAATTGTACCCTCTTTTGATGTTTTCTTTTTTTTTCCTGAAATCTTAAAAATATTTCATAAGTGCCTGGAGGAACAGAACACTTTAAAGAGCTATAACTCATGCATAATGCCAGAAATAACAGAGGCAAACTAATAAAGGGAAGAGAAGGGAAACGCCACATGTGCAATGGGTCGTTCAACGGTATGGTAGGAGAGGGAAAAAGGGGAGCACATGAATTGTTCACACTCCTCTCATGCCTCTTAGATGTCCTCTGAGTACTTTCATGTCAGCAGATCATTTTTACATCTACTTTATTGAGCAAACATATAGCAAGCATGATGGTCTTCCTTTACCCTACTGTTCTCCACCTCTAATGTCCTCAGATTCCGAAGGAAGAAGTAATTTACTTCCTCTCCATGGAAGACACCTCAACTATCCCTAATCTCATCTTTTCCAATCTCTCTAGGCCTTGTTTTCCATCATCCATCCTTTCCTGAAGTTTCAATCACCCTTGCTGGCTTGGCTTCTCCTGGACCTATAATACATTCTATTTTCCCCATCCTCATTATAATGTTCCATCTGGTCTCCTTCCTTTAGCATCAAACTTTCACTTTGTAATCTAGGTCTGCTCTTTCCACTCTATTAAAACTGTTCTCCCAAAGGTCCCCAGCAGCCTGCCTAACTACGAATGTGTTGGTCTTTTCTGCTCTTACCCTCTTTGATCAAGCAGCATCTGACACTGTTAATCAACTACTCCTTGCTGAAGCTGCCTTCCTTGGAATTTAAGACTTCCTTCACTGAGCCTTTGACCTCACTATCCTTCACAGACTTTTCTTTGCTTACACTCATTAAATGAGGTGCTACAAAGGTCTGCCCTTGACCTGCTTTTCATCTTACTGTCTGTGTTCTCCTTCAGTGAGCTTATCCGTTCAAATTTTCAGTTTTTCGCAAATAACTCTAAAATGTTTCCAATCCAGACCTCTCTTGATTTAGTACCTATTTCCCCAATTTCTTGCCTAACATCTCTATAGCCCCACGAAATGTAAAATTTTAAATCCCAAAGTAAAATTAATCATGCCGATCTCTGAAGCTTTCTTCCAGACTACTGCATTTCCAGCCTCCAAGAGCCTTTGGGAGCTTATTCAGAGTCTCAGTGTCTTTTATGCATGATATGAATTTAGTCAGTGAAAAAAGCCCAGATACTGCAACCAGAGTGGCTTGGGTTGAATCCCTGTTCTGCCACTTTGTAGAACTGTACCCTCAGGCAAACTGCATAATCTTCCTGAGATTCCTCATTGAATTAATCAGGTACCCATATTTACCTGGCCCAGATGTTGTACCAGTTAGATGAGATAATGTTTCTAAAACACTTTGTATGTGCCTAACATAATAGGCACGCAAATAATTTTTCTACATTCTATGTTTTCTTAATTTTGCTCCCAAATAGTCTCTTCTGTCTTGGCATGTTCTCTCTCAATGTCACTGACCTTGTCACCATCTTAGTTTTATGTCTCATTACCACTTGCCTAGATCACTGCAACTTTTATAAAAATGTTTTCTTGCCTACACTCTTTCCTAGTCTCCTGTCCATCTCGCTCTTCCTCTTAGAAGTCTTTCTAGAACACTGATATAATCATGTGATGCCACATGGATACAGAATAGATTATAAGCTCTAAACTTGGTAGTCATGTTTCTACACAACTGGCTCCTTTTCAACTTTTAAAAATTAATGCAAATGCACAGCTCCCTGAGCCCAATACTATAGCCAGCTGGACTAGTTACTCAACATTCTTTACATCACTGTGACAGTTAATTTTGTGTTAAAATAACAAAATAACATGGCTAGGTCAAGCAAACCAGGTCAAATAAACACTGGCCTAATTTTTATTGTGAGGGTATTTCATAGTTAGTTTTGCATCTGTACTCAGTTAATAGCATCTACAATCAACAAAAGAGATTGCCCTCAGCAAAGAGCAACATCTCATCCCATCAGTTGGAGGTCTTAAAGCCAGAACTGAGGATTTCAGAAGTCAGAAAGAAGGAATCCTGCTTCTACTTCAGCCAGCCAGTTTTTTCCGGGGCAATTCAGTTTTACCTTCATCAGGGTTTTCAACTTGCAGCCTGACCTATGGAATTTAGACTTGACAGTCCCCATGGTCACGTGAGTCGTCTCCTATAATATATCTCTTAATACACACACACGCATTCTGCCAGTTCCGTTTCTCTGGAAAACCCTGATTAACATACCCATCTCCTTACCTTTGCTCACTCAGTGCTATTGGCCAGCTAGTGGTGTCCTAGGACCTGGTTAAGCCTCATGACCTATTGTCTGCAGTTTAATGATGTGATACTGAGAGGAAGCCACAAGTGGCAGCCTTTATTTAACACAGAAACTATGTGTTTGGAGCAATTCTAAGTGCTTTAAAAATATTAACTCTTTAATTCTCATAACAACCTTACGAGTTAGGTACTGTTATAACACCAATTTAAAAAATTAAGAAACTGAGGCACAAAAATCTTAAGTAATGTGCCCAAGATCATAGAGGTAGTTAATTGTGGAGCTAAAGGGCATCAAACCTAGATAGTCTGGCAGTAAAGTCTGTGAAATGCTGTCTCTCCTAAAGATCTGCCTGGGCAGTGTCAAGGTAAACTGTTCTAACTAAGTTTACCAGTTCAAGGGAAGCTAGACACCAAGAGTCAGAGCCAAGACGTAAAGCCAAATGGGTCAGGAACGAGGTGAATGATGTGCGAGGAGGTTCAAGGTTGACAATTGCATGATGAGCAGAGAGGAATTACCTGAGCAAAGTTCAGGAACCCATGACAGCTTTTAAAGCAATGTTTGTGGCTTCTATTGTGTACATGCTGGGAACAGATAAGGATACCACACAGACCAGTCAGTCTTGTTAACAGTCATTTGTTTTCCTGGCCCGTGTGAGATATGAACTTTCAAACTGGAGGGAACAAACATGTGCTGTGGCCGTAAGACCTTGATTTAGCCAACAAATATTTATCACGTGCTTATATGCATCAAGAACAGTGCAGGGTGTTCATGGCTCCTTCCCTCATAGTGGCTTCAGTTCTTGTCTGATTTGATCTGTAAATAGTATTTGTACAAGACATGTGATTGCCAAGGGTTTTCTCCACATTCTTTGCAATAGCTATGCAAATCACCTTACAACTGCAGGGCTGTCTTGAGACTTAAAGAATCTACTTAAACTTGAGACTTAAAGAACCTACTTTGGGAGTTTTAATTAAAACAACAAATGCATCACACAGATTCTTTGCCATTTGGTGAGTTAAACCTTGTCCTAATACAATTGCTGCACTTGGCCCAAGTACAACTGTTGGGCTTTATTTTTCTTTGTATTCTCCTGGTGCCTTATATGGTCTCTAAGTATAGTAGTTTGCTATAAATGCTGGATGAATGCATGTTTGGTGGTGAGAAATTCTAGGGAAAGTTTCATATCTGAACATGTTTCTTTTTGTCTTCGAACTTTAAAGTAGCTTTCCTCAGGGTGAAAGGAGGCTGTCAGCACACAGAAGAGTCTGGGTTATTTGTCCTAAGTCTCCAAGTTTGGAATTGAGAAAAAAATAGCTTGAGATAAATGTCTCTATTTTAAAAGCTTAAAACAAAGAAGGGTTCGTTCTGTACTCTATTGACTGTCAACCTAGACACTCAATATTTTCTTCCACTTGGGATAAAAAAAAGGTTTCATTTCGCTTTCCCCTCAATCATATAATTATAGGGATTTTGAAATTACTGGATCTGCTTTCTGACCTTCAGGCAGAACTGTGTTTAAAAATTTTCCTGAGCAGATGAGAATTTGTCGTGCTTTTAGGTACCATTAGAGGAGATTGCAGAACTACCACCAGTCACCTGTTGTAGCATTTAATAGCTTGATTCTTATTTCTAACTGACTCTTCTCTCTGACATCTCTCTTTTTCTCTTTATTGGAGCTTAAGAATGAGTGGGTAACTTTGTATAATTATTCTGTTAAGTCATTTCTCTTTCTCAAGAATAGACATTAAAAATTTCAGAAGCAGAGTTACTAATTTGCAACCCCCTCCGTGGTGGGACTTTCCTGTATATCAAAGATGCTTATATTAATATAGAGAAACTTGGAGTATAAATATATGAGATTAATTCCTGGCTCTAATTTTTACTAGCTGTGTCACTTTAAAGGAATGTAATATGATCTTTGTGAGATTCAATTTCTTTTTATGTAAAAAAATATACATAGTAACCCAACTGTGAAATGGTTCAGATGCTGTGAAATGCTGTGCATATGTGAAGCATGACTGTTGGCATCCAGGGTATCAACCTGCAAGTCCTTTTTCATTTCTGCTTTAGCTTTATAAGAGGAAATTAAGACTATAATTCCTTATCTTAGATAAGATCTAAAACTTTAACTCTTTGGGGATGGGAGCATGCCAATTCAGTCATATTCCAATATTATTCAACTATCACAGAAGAATATACTTCAGCGTCCATGTTCTCTGTGAGATTGTAAGTTTTTTCAGGGCATGTTTCCTGCTTCTTATTCTTTATAGCCTCCACTACCTGTGCAATGCACATAGTAAAGATTTAACATATGTTTACGGGATTCAAAAATTGTCTGACTGAATTATTTATAATACTTTAAATGTTGGCTAGCTACCAAATGGAAACTTGCTGCACCATTAATTACCAGTAACTCCTTCCCGTCTTCAAGTGTATAAAAAAACATTTACCTCCCCATCCCCCACCCCCACAGACCATCATAAAGATCTTGACTTTTCCTCAATTTAGCCACAAATCAGACACAAGTTGAGGAACGTAGCGTACCCTAAATCCTGGAAATCCTTCTTTGCCCTGAATCTCTATTTTATTCCAAAAGAGAGAGAGAGAGAAAAGAAAACTTGATCACACAGATTAGCAAGATTAATTATTAGACAATGAAGCAAGTGAGATATTAAAAGAGACATGACTGAAGGAGAGAAGAACATTTAAATGGCAAATATTTTACTCCAGGGACTTGGCTAAAGCATTTGAAAATCTCAGGGCCAATTATGTGAACTCTGAAGACAGTTGGGAGAGTAGTTACAGCTATGTGGGTGCTGGAAAAGAATATGCCTTTTCTTTACATAGGCTTCTAGAACTAGTTCTCATGAATGCCTGAAATATTTGGTGTGGTATTTTATAAAGTCATGTCAGGAGGGTTTTTTTCCTTTCTTTAAGAGCAACCATTGTCCTCTTGTGCTTCTTTTCAAACACAATTTGCCTCATTTTAGAGTATGTTTTTTAATAATGTAACATACTTGTAACAACTTCATACACTCTTTAAAAAGTTTTTCACATAACCCTGTGTTTTAAATCTTTCCCATTAAAAACACAAATCCACCAGAGGTATAAATGAGACATTTTCAGTTTCTTCTGTTCGTATTGGTTGACCTAGTCAAACAAAATAACTACTTGAGTTCATCCAGCATGGCCTGGTAGAGGGAATGATTTTTCTTCCCCAAAGATCTTGCAGATTGGACACCTTAAAGATTTGGCCTAGATGGGCTGATGGCCATAGCACCTGGGGTGATATGTTTTTAGAGCGGGCACAGCCTATTCATGGCACTCAGACGACACAAGACCATTCAGACCCAACTGTGGGAGTGCTTAGTTGATCACAGAGACCATTTGTTGCTCATCATAAATGTAACCTTGTCATTCCTCACAGTATAATACTCAAGACCCTTGATAGGAAATCCTCTTGTCACCCCAGACTTCTAGAATATTGACACAAAGTGTATGAGCTACTGATTCGAATTACAGGTATTGTGTAGATGATAGATCTTGCTTTTGAAAGGATATCAAACTAAGTTTAATGCCTATTCTAGAAGGAGAATCCAGATAAAATAAGCCTTCTGTCAAAGTATTTGTTGTAGCTACTTTCTGATTTACTCTGGGAATTAGCCTGTTATCGTGGATTGAACTGAACTGAAATTAGATCAATAATTAAAATAATTAGGCATGGTAGTAATTGTAAGGAAATAACTTAGGTTCTGCATCTCTTAAATGAATATTGGATTACCGTACTTGTTGAGAAATGGTTATCTGGTTTAGATTGGCAAAGGCAGAGCACACAGTTCTTTGGGTTTAGAGATGATGTTCCACTCAAAAGTAGGTGAGTCATTCCTGATATTTTCATGAAAAGAAGCAACCCTGATTAATAAAAGCTGTAAGGTTTACCTTCAGGTAGATGAGAAATAAGGTCACTGTCTCCATGCTGGCTAGACTGTGAGGGGTCAAGATGTCCAGGAAAGTGATGTCCACTGGCTGGGATTAACAATAGGCTTTTTCATGTGGATCTAGCAAAAAAAAAAGTGAAAGCTGAATTGGAGGGAAGCAGAGAAAAGCCCCTGAAGATTCAATCATAGATCAGATTATTCTGACAGTTTCTTCTGCAACCAAAGCCTATTTCAGCAGACCAGCAGGAGCTAGGGAAGATGGAAGAAGGAGTCACTAAGTAATAATCTTCAGGTTATTTCAAGAGAGAAAGCAAATAATGGAAAGAACGGAACAGGTGGCCCTTTGAGTAGCAAAATATGAACACTCTAGATTTATTTTTATTAGGCAAAATGACATTGTATTACAGGACTCTTCATTTATTCTTCACATTTGCCAGCCAATAATTTACTTAGACTTTAGACAAAGTGATTACTTGATTATGTGGTAAAACAATAGGAATGACACTATGTTAAGTGGAATTAAAAGCCAGGTTTCAAACTGTATGTTTAGTATAATTCTACTTTTGCTTTTTAAAAACACATTTGGGTGTTTTATAGGAAAAAAATGTTCAATGTCTTTAGTCATCAGGGAAATGCAAATTAAAACCACAAATGAGATACCACTATATACCTTTTAGAATGTCTAAAATTTAGAAGGGACGGAGAGAGAGAGAGGGAGAGAGAGAGAGAGAATGTTGACAAGGATGCAGAGCAACTAGAGCTCTCATTAATACCGCTGGGAATGTGACTGAAACATTTGGCAGTTTCTTATAAAGTTAGACCCTCTTACTATATGACCTAGTGATCTCACTCTGAGGTTTTACCCCATTTTACCTTGTGAAATGATAATATCTATAAACTTGTATATATGTGTTTATACTGTCTTTATTAATAATTGCCCCAATGGAAACAACCCAGAAGTTCTTCCACTGGTGTATGAGTGAACTGTAATACATACAAAGGAATACTACATAGCAATAAAAAGGAACCAACTACTAATACATGCAATAATATGGAGGAATCTCAATGCATTATGTTAAGTGAAAGAAGGCTATAAACAGAATGATTCTACTCATAAGGCATTCTGGAAGAGGCAAAATTATAGGGGCAGAAAATAGATCAGTGGTTGCCAGAGGCAGGGTAGAAGGTGACCCTAAAGGGGCACAAGGGAATTTGGGGGGCAGGGTGGTGTTGGAAAAATACCATATCTTAAAGGTTTGGCTTATTCGTTATTACTGGTAAGTAATTCAGTCGTAAAACTTTTCTTCTTTTCTTAGTATAATCATTATACATTTTATTTTTGTAAATGCCAGGGAGTAGAAAGAAAAATAAATAAATCACCCTGCTTAGGGTTCAGTTCTATAACTTCTGACAAACGCTTATAGTCATGTAACCACCAACTGGATTTAGCTTTCTAAATATCATTCTCCTTTTTGTGTGTGTGTAGGAGGAAGAGACGGGGGTGTTCTTTTTCACTGTTATTTTTGCTTTTATTCTTTTTTAACATTTTTTAAGTGAATTTAACATATATACAAAAAAAATCAACAAATTTCCAAGTGCATTTTAACAAGTAGTTATAGAACAGATTTTAAAGATTGGTATGGATTACAGTTCCATGATTTTTTGTTTTTTCTTCTAGGTTCTCCAAGACACTGGAGACCAATAGAAATATCAATATAATGATTCAGCAGTCATACTCATTTGTTAAATCCTGTCTTCTCTATTTTACTCCTCCTTCTCTTTAAACAACATATATACATAAAAGCAGTACATTTCAAAGTATATTGCAATAACTAGCTGTAGAACAGATTTCAGAGTTTGGTATGGGTTACAGTTCCACAATTTCAGGTTTTTACTTCTGGCTGCTCTAAGGTACTGGAGACTAAAAGAAATACCAATATAATGATTCAGCTCACATACTCATTTGTTAAACCCAACCTTCTCTGTATTACTCCACCATCACCTTTGATCTTTTTCCCACTCCTTGTGGGTATTTGGACTATTCACTTTCTAACTTTTTCATGTTGGAAGCAGCTGTCAATAATATGGGATAGGGGAATGAAACTAGTTGATGTTCTGGAAAGGCTGGCCCCTCGCATTTCAGGACTTATCTGGTCTAGGACCCATCTGGAGGTTGTAGGTTTTTTGGAGAGTTGCCCTAGTGCATGAAATCTTTGTAGAATATTATTTAATGCCCTAGGCTTTCTTTAAGATTGGCAGGAATGGTTTTGGTTGGGGGTTGGCATGTTATGATAGGTAGCAATGTTTAAATGAAGCTTGTGTAAGAGTGACCTCCAGTGTGGCCTCTGGACTCTACTTGAACTCTCTCAACCACTGATACCTTATTTGTTACACTTCTTTTCCCCCTTTTGGTCAGGATGGCATTGTTGATCCCATGGTGCCAGGGCCAGATTCATCCCTGGAGGTCATCTCCCATGCCGCCAGGGAGACTTTCATCCCTGGATTTCATGTCTTACGTGGGGGTGGGGCAATAATTTCACTTCAGAGTTGGGCTTAGAGAGAGAAAGGCCACATCTGAGCAACAAAAGAGGTCCTCTGGAGGTGACTCTTAAGGCATGCCTTTAGGTAGGCTGAGCTTCTTCATTATATATATAAGCTTCACAATAGCAAGCCTCAAGATTAAGGGCTTGGTCTATTGACTTGGGTGTCCCTAATGTTTTGCACAGTATCCAGGGTTTCCTCAGTGGTAAAGTTTAATAGTTCCATAGTTTTTCTCCCATCCCTCATGGGACTTTGCCAATACTTTTTGGATATCATTCTCCTTTTAGTGGAGAGAATGAGGCTATGTCAAAAAGACAGAAGCAAGCTGGAAATGATTCCCCACTGACTAAATCTTGGACAATTTAAATATCAAAATAAATAATGATAGCAATGGATTATAACCCATTGAATAAAATAAAAACCCATGTGCCTATATTTGCATACATATACACAGGTATACATACATATAGATATGAATATATAAATGAATGCTGTTTCTTTCAGTAGGAAGCCAAGTAACAAATACAGAAGAAATAAAAAAGGTAACATTTTCAATAGATGTTAAAATGAATAAATAAAACTTTGACCAGGAATAGGATATTTATGTTATTTCACAGTGGAATCACTGAGAGAACACTACCCTAATAAAGAGATCAAAGTTAATATTACCGATAAATATTATGCACCTTCCAATATGATTAGTACACAATGAAAGATAGCATCACTATTGTGGTTTAACTGCCAAGAATGCATAATCCAGATCTAAGCATGAGGAAACAGTAAACACATGTTGAGGGACATTCTACAAATGACTGTACTGTATTCTTCAAAACATCAAGGTTAAAAAAACACAAAAAGGTTGAGGAACTATTCCAGATTAAAGGAGATCAAAGAGATATGACAACTAAATGCAATGCCTAGCCTTGGACTAGGTCCCAGATTGGTGGGAAAATAGCAATAAGGGATATTATTGGGACAATTGATAAAATTTCAATATGGGCTTTGGATTAGATAATAGTGTATCTATGTTAAATGTCCTGAATTTGGTAATCTTTATAAATGTCCTGAATTTACTGTAGTCATGGAAGAAAGAAATGTAGGAAAGACATAATGATGTTTGTATAGGAGGAAAGTGGTGTGTATGATGTCTCCAACTCACTCTCAAATGTTTCATAACAAAAATGCATACATAAATAGTTAGGTAGAATAATAAAACAAGTGGGGCAATATGTAAACAATTGTTGAATTTGGCTAAAGGATACACAGGAGATCTGTGTACTATTCTTGTAACTTTCCATAAAATTAAAATTATGTCAAAATAAAAAGCTATAAAATATACTAGGGTATACTAAGGGTCATTTGTTTTTTTTCAAAGGAAGAAACATTTAATTGAAGTGAGCTTCATTCCTTTCAGGCCAATAAAAGAGTAGCCCACAAGATTATTGTTCAAGAAGCTAAGACATTTCTACAACCTGGTCTAATGATTCATGTTTTTTCTTTATAAGTATTTTAATTACATTACAGAGGAAAAGAAAACAATATATATGCTTTAATTGAATTAGTTTCAGAACATACAAAATAACACAGAGAAAAAATTACTTAAAAATCTAAGGGTCATTTTTGACCAGTCATCTGCTTCCAGTGAGTTGGCAGAGATGCAACTGAAGAATTTAGAGCTGTTCAGAAGTGTTCTAGTTTGCTAGCTGCCGGAATGCAATATACTAGAAACAGAATGGCTTTTAAAAAGGGGAATTTAATAAGTTCCTAGTTCACAGTTCTAAGGCTGAGAAAATGTCCCAATTAAACAAGTCTATAGAAATGTCCAATCACTGGCATCCAGGGAATGATACCTTGATTCAAGAAGGCCAATGAAGTTTGGGGTTTCTCTCTTGAAGTGGAAGGGCACATAGCAAACACAGTCAGAGTTTCTCTCTCATCTGGAAAGGCACCTGGTGAACATGGTGTCATCTGCTAGCTTCCTCTCCTGGCTTCCTGTTTCATGAAGTTCCCTGGGAGGCATTTCCCTTCTTCATCTCCAAAGCTCTGGCTGGTGGACTCTCTGCTTCGTGGTGCTACAGCATTCTCTGCTCTCTCTGAATCTCCTTCATTCTCCAAAATGTTTCCCCTTTTATAGGATTCCAGAAACTTATCAAGACCCACCCAAATGGGCAGAGACATATCATCACCTAATCCAGCTTAACAACCACTCTTGATTACATCACATCTCCAGGGAGATGATCTGATTACAATTTCAAACATACAATATTGAATAAGGATTATTCTACCTTTATGAAATGGGATTCTGATTAAAACATGGCTTTTCTAAGGGACATACATCCTTTCAAACCAGCACAAGGAGAAGTTTCATATGTACCTGGGCATCCCTATGGAAACTTGGAGAGGCACTTATTCAACTAGAACATGCTGAGTTGCTGCCTTATTTTTGTATCCCTTTCCATAAATTTCTATATTCTTTGCTATTCCAAAAATGAAAAAAATATTTTAAAAAATGGAATTTTGGTTTAGCATATATACTCTATGAACAGAAGTCTCCTGTTGTATTATAGTTTGCCTGGTCTCAGGTGTGGAAGATGGAAATGTGGTCAGAGGTGTAGAATATTAATAAGCTGAGAAAAGGCTGTATGAGTACAGTTTAATGAAAAATATCCAAAATATATAAAGGGCTCCTACGAATCAAGAAGAAAAAGACAGATAACCCAATAGAAAATCAGCAAGGGATTTCAACAGGCACTGTAGACACTCAGAACAACATATCCAAATGGCCAATAAACACATGAAAAGGTATAATCCCAATGGAAGTAAGCAAAGCAATGCAAGTTAAACTACAATGAGATACCACTTTGTACCCACCAGAATGGCTAAAATCAAAGACCAGCAACAGCAATATGCTGTGAGTAGCCAGAAGAACAAGAATTCTCATAAATGTAATACCTGGAGACATCCCAGACTATGGTGGACAGATAATTTAAAAATATTGATAGAGATATGAATGTACCTAATCTGGATAGGACTAAGGTAAATCAGAATACAGGGTAAGGGATGATATGGTCTATATTTTAAAACTCCAACTTCTCTGAGACCAAAAGAAGAGATGTTTATTTAGTGCAAAATTTATTTTTTGTGTACACATTATCTAATTTAACTTGTATGGTCAGGTCAGTTTATTCGAACACCATAACTACATCTTTTTTTTTTCTTTTTTTCTTTTTGAGCAACAAAAGAGCCTCTCTTGGGGGTGACTCTTAGGCTAAATTTTAAGTAGACTTGACCTATCCCTTGTGGGGTTAAGTTTCATATGAACAAACCCCAAGACTGGGGGCTCAGCCTATAGCTTTGGTTGTCCACACTGCTTGTGAGAATATCAAGAATTCAACTTGGGGAAGTTGAACTTCTCCCCATTCTCTGAAGGGGGCTTTGCAAATACTTTTCCACTCACTGATCGAAAACTACATGGAATCTTGAATAGAGAATGAGATCTTGTTGGTTTCTATAGGTTAGTGTGATGTTCTGATATATCCTGGAGTAATTTGGGCAGAGAATAAAAATGTATTTGCAAAGTGTCCGTGAGGGACTGGGGAGAAAGGAGGAAATATTAAACTTCCCCACTTGGGGAATTCCTGATATTCTCAAAAGCATTAGGGACAACCAGTTTAATAGGCTGAGCCCTTGATCTTGGGGTTCACCCCCATGAAACTTCTTTCTGCAAAGGAGGCGCTAAGCCCACTTATAATTATGCCTAAGAATCACCCCCAGAGAACCTCTTTTTGCCACTCAGATGTGGCCCCTCTCTCGAAGCCAACTTGGCAAATGAACTCACTGCCCTCCCCCCTATGTGGGACATGACTCCAAAGAGTATATGTCTCCCTGGCAATGTGGGACAGGACTCCCAGGGATGAGCCTAGACCCGCATTGTGGGGATGCGAAAGCCTTCTTGACCAAAAGAGGGAAGAGAGAAATGAGACAAAATAAATTTTCAGTAGCTGAGAGATTTCAAACAGAGTTGAGAGGTTATTCTGGAGATTATTCTTATACAAGCTTCAGCTAAATATTGTTAATTGCAATGGTTTGCCATACCCCAACTAACATCATTCCCATTAACCTTAAAGAACACCTAGGACTCGAAGACTCTACAAAAGTTTCATCTACTAAGTTTACTTTCCTGAAACCTATAACCTCCAGAGGGTTCCTAGACCAGATTAAGTCCTGAAACTCAGATGGACCAGCCTCTCCAAGAACATCAACTAGTTCCATCCCACTATTCTATATTCTGGACAGCCTTCTTCAAAATGGAAAAGTTAGAATGGGCATAGCCCAGAGACCCCTATAGATTGGGAGAAGGATCAAAAGAAAAGAAGGAGTTATAACAGAAAAGATAGGATTTAATGAATGAGTATGACTGCTGAATCACTATAATGATATTTATTTTAACTTCCAGTTTTTGGAGCAACTAGAAGAAAAAATCTGAAAATGTCTAATGATAACCCATGCTGTGAAATCTGTTCTGTAACTACTTGTTAAAATGTACTTTAAAAATTATTGCTTTGGTTTTTTGTATGCGTTATATTTCACAATAAAAAACTTTAAGAAAAAAAGAGCCCATATGCTGTTGAATGGGGTGCAAATTGGTACAACCAAATGAAGGCACTTTGTCATTATCTACAAAGAGCATATTCTGTGATTCAGCAATTACCACCAGGTAAATCTTCCCTAACTTGTGTATATATGTAACTCAGGATACGTGTATAAGAAAATTCATAAAAGTATGATTTGTATTAGTCAAAAAGTGGAAACAATTCAAACTTCCATCAACAATAGAATGGATAAATAAGCTGTTGGGTATTCATTCAATGAAAATTCTCCATAGCAATTTAAATGAATCAACTGCAGCTGGAAACAACAGCAGTCAATCTCAGAAACATTATACTGAGAGAAAGAAGCCAAACCAGAAACGAATAGATGCAGTATAATTCTGTTTTTATCAACTTCAAAAAGCAAACAAACAACAACAACAAAAAAAAGCTATAGTGTTTAGGGTTGCATATAGAAGAGGCACAACTGTGAAAGAAAGCAAGGAAAGGCTGGCCCCCAAAATCTACCCTAGCAAGGTGGAGGATGGGTGATAGTTGAGAGAGCCATGCAGTGGGCTTTTGTGATCTGGACCTGGAGAAGATTATTTTAATTCCTTTCACTTTACATATTTGTTTTGTACAGTTTATTGTATATATGTTATCTTGCATTTAAAAAGATTAAATATTCTTTAAGGAACCTAATCCTGTCAGCCCTATCTCTATCAATGTCTGTTATGAGTCAAATAAGAGAAGTAAAAGCATTTTTTAAACTTTAATTCACATATGTTTATACTGTTGTCATTTCTATTAATAATAGGCAAATACTTACAAAGAATGGAGAAGCCATTTCTGACAATGACAAAACTAGAGTAGCATATCCTGATTTGGAAAATCACATTTCTCAGGGAATAATGGCTACCAGGCAAGACTATATTATAATAAATTCATCCTATCTAGATCAACTGGCATCAAAAGTGCAAACAGATAACTTGGCCATTTCCTTTTCCTTTTTAATTTGACTAGTAATGCTCATTGATATGAGTTTGGGGCTGGCTAAAGATGTGAAGATTAAATCAGAAACTCAAGGTAAGAATTGAGAAACAAGGAAGAAAGTTCTTATTGGAGACTTAGAAGCACGAATTAAATTATATTTCTTCTGATTTCCTGTGCCTAGCTGTTTCTGTATACAATTACTACTTATTATTGATAGCATCTATAGTAAGATCAATAAAAAATAGTAATTGCAGACATAGAATTTTATAAAATGTTTTATTTTATACCATTCATTTTGTGAATTTGGTGGGGATCTTTTCTTCAATTCTCTCTGTACCCTACCACATCTAGAATCATGTTACATATTTTTAATTAATTAATTATTAATACATTTCTTTCATTATGCCATTCTCTCTTCAGTGATTTGGTAACAAACATAAAGACAGGCGCATTTATGGAAGAAATTATTTGAAAATAGCCCCTTGCAGCTTTATTCTAGAAATTTAGAATCATCTGCAATTTCTGTCTTTCTCACACCCTTAATAATTAATCAGGAACCTTGTCTTCCTGACTGTTTTATCTTTTAAACACCTCTGGATTCTGTATTTCCTTCCTTCTCAATGGAAATGGTTTTAAAGTCACCACTCCCTCCTAGGACCTATTAAAATAACCTTCCCACTGGCTTCTCTGCTAATTTCTCACTCTCCTAATTCATTCTTGATGTGAAACACTTTCCAGAACACATGATACCATCATGTCAATCCCTTTCCCAGAAATTCTGATGGCCCATTCCAACTTCATGTTTCATCTTTTTTGCAGCACTCCCCTACCCCTTGTCACCACAGACCCCACAGATAACTTATGCTGCAATTACAATGAACCTTTGCACATTCTCCCATCCCAACCTTCCTAGGATATGCAATCCAATTCTTTCCTGCCCATCAAATGTCTTCTATTGTCCCAAAGTAAGCATCATAAGTAATTGTTGAATGTAAGGCTGTTATATCTCTATGAGCATGTATCTCCTCCCCCTCCACCCCGCAGTAGTTAACTGCTTTCTGCTTGGAGGTCTCATGGCACTTTTTCCCTGTATCAATTTTGTTTTGTAACTCTTTATTCTTCAAGAACAGTAGCACTGTTCTTGTTCACTGTTTGAAATTGAATATTGCCTAGTGTTCAATAAAATGTAACTTTTCTTCATTATTATTATCTTTTCTTTTATAAGCCATAAAACCAGTGTTAACAAAAGGATAAGGAAACTCCTTTTTGGGCAAGCCATGGCTGCTGCTTAAGAAGAACTGATTATTTCATTTCAGTTTTCTAACCACCTGAGTAGACAGCAAATAATGACTGAGCCCTTCCTCTGTGCCTGTCACTGTACCAAGGACTGGGGAACAATGAACCATAATCCCTTTTTCATGCTTCTCCATACCTGGCGGAATAATAAAACTGCCATGATTTTGTCTGAGAATAGTACTTTCCCATTTGTCTTCATTCATCGGAGATGCTGGAATATCCCATGCAGGAAGGATCAGCTCATCTCTATTATCTTAGCCTTTAATTAATAATAGCTCCTTTCATCATAGATGCTCATAAAAGCATTTCTCAGCTTCTCTGTCCTGAGGTTTTCAAGGTATCCCCAAATAATCTGATGAAAAGTAAAACACTTTAGTTTTGATTATGTGAAATTGATTCTCAGCACATGTTGTCCTTACTCAGCAGTATTACCACTAACCTTACTGAGTGGAACCAGTTATGCTTAAGACCCCATCATGTGACCATGGAGCTCGCTAGTCCTCATTTGAGTGAAATCTTTTACATTTACAACCCTTTTAGAAGGTAAATAATCACAGATCCTCAAAGAAGCTTTACTCTTAGCAATCAGTTCTTACAGTGGGCTATACAAGTTACGATACTATGGCATTCCTTTTGTTTAAGAGAATAATTTCCCTTCCTTTCCAATGTCATTAAGTTTGATACATTTTTTAGCCCACATAAATAGATTTAAGAAAAGATTTATGTTAATTATTAAACACACACATTAAATTCTCATCTCCAAAACCTGGCTCAGAATGGAAACCAATCATTCTGGAATTTATTGCTTTTATGTATATATGTTATTTAAAGAGAAGGAGGAATATAACAGAGAAGATAGGATTTAACAAATAAGTATGACTGCTGAATCATTATACTGATATTTTTGTTGGTCTCCAGTGTATTGGAGCAGCTAGAAGAAAAAAAAATTGTGGAACTATAACCCAAATTTGAAAGTCTGTTCTATAACTACGTGTTAAAATGTACTTGGAAATTGTATGCTATATTTCACAAAAATAAAAAATAAATTGAAAAGAAGAATAACCTCCAGGATAACCTCTCAACTCTGTTTGAAATCTCTCAGCCACTGAAAATTTATTTTGTATCATTTCTCTCTCTCCACTTTTGGTTAAGAGGCTTTCTCATTCCCATAATGCTGGGTCCCAGCTCATCCCCAAAAGTCATGTCCCACAGTGCCAGGGAGATTTACACCCCTTGGGGTCATGTCCCATGTAGGGGGGAGGGCAGTGAGTTCACCTGCCGAATTGGCTTTGAGAGCAAGGTCACATCTGAACAACAAAAGAGGTTCACTGGGGGCGACACTTAGGCCTAATTTTAAGTAGGCTTAGCCTATCCTTAGCATGAAAAAGTTTCATAGGGCAAACCCCAAGATCAAGAGCTCAGCCTATTGAATTGGTTGTCTCCACTGCTTGCGTGGATATCAGGACTTCCCCAGAAAGGGCAGTTTAATGTTTCTTCCTATCTTTTTTATTCTCTGCCCAAGTTACTCTGGGATGTATCAGGGTATCACACTAACTTTTACAAACCAACAAGATCTCACTCCCTGTTAAAAATTCCATGTAATTCTGATGTTAGAATAAACTGACCATACAAGTTAAATTAGATAATGCATTACCCCAAATATAAATTTGGTACCAAATAAACATCTCTCCTTTTGGAGAATGACCTCATTCTAGTGTCGGTAATTCCATCTGCAATGACTCTACTTTCAAATAAGATCATTTTCTGAAGTACTGGGAGTAAGGGTTTCAACATTCTTTTGGGTACACCATTTAACACATAACACCCCTTATTGGCTAGAATTGTGTCACAAATATGTGCTGAAACCAATCTCGGGCAGGGGAATGGGATCTTCATGATTGATTTAGACCACTAAGAATTTAGCTCCTGGAGTATCCCCTAAAATGTCTAGCCCCATGGAGGAGGGTGGTTATGTGAACAAGAATGGAGTTCTGTTAAGACAAAAAAAAGCTAGGAAATTGATTGCTGATTAGGCAAACAGTATCTGCTACAGGGAGTTAAGCATACACAGTTCTATGAAGTGGAAGAGGGAAAGGCCCAAAATACAATAGGAATTTATTCTCCCATTGAATAAGATAACAGGACTCTGAATTGTCTATTTATAGATGCCATTCCATCCAAGATGTATGCTAATTAAGATTTTTTTCCCCTTTTCATCAAAACCAAGTCTCCAATGAAAAGAAAACTTCATTCGTGGTAAGAATAAAAGCAAAAAATTAAAAAAAACCTTAAATCTCTCTGAAGCAATCAAATTTCATCTAAATGTGGACATAAAAAAGGCTCTGTGGCCGCAACTGGTGCTATCCTTCACACTAATGGCTTCCATAGAATGTGCTAGTCTACACTGGCACCTCCCTATACAACATGACATTTGACACATGATGCTTTTCTCCTGAAGGCACAGCATTTACTTAGCCCAAAGAGACTCAAGGATTTAAAGGACCACATGTTAATGACAGGTGCACTCAGTAGCAGTCATCTCCTCATAGTCTTTATAAGCAGTTGAGCCATTGGGCTCAATGGCCAAAATAGATGGCCTTGGCACAGAGGAGTCGAGCTTCTTATAGATGATGTTCTGTGCCCTGATGTGAACCAGAGGGCCTACCACTGCCCAACTGCCCTTGAAGAGTCCCTTTACAGTAGCAAGGGCTATATCTGCACAGGGCCACAATCCATTTGTCCACTTCAGCTGACTAAAGCTAAGTTGAAATTCATGGAGCTCATAGTCATCTTGGAGAAACAGAAATTGTTTGACGTAGTCACTCAGATTGAAGGAAGTTGGAACCAGGGGCTTCTTCAATTCAGAGCTGACAATTTTCTGACCTGTCCAGTGATGGGGAGATCTTCCCCCCACCCCTTGTGCTGTGGGATAGGTGAGAGACCTGCCTTCTGGTCAAGACCTCATGAAGAACTCCTCTTATACTGCATAAACACTTGTGTCGTTCAGGTACAGGAGCAATGACGGAGGTGTCCAACCACACATGTTAACTGGACTGTCCTGTGGTGAAGGATGCTGCAGCCAGTCGTTTGCCTAGGTCAAGTTTACAGACATGAGAATGCTTCTATTGGTAGAAGCCACTAGTGGCTGAAGGAGAGTAGTCACACCAATCTCAATCCATTTGTGTTTCTCTATAAAGTTGAACTATGAGTTAAAGGTAAATGAGTACAGAGCTCTAGGGATGAGTCTTGTTGGAAGAATTTGGCTCCTTTACAACAAGGTTACACACACATTTAACAGAAGAGGGAAAAGAAACAGTTGTTGAAAGTATATAGCAAGACTAACTCGAGTAAGTGTTCAAGAGCGGTAGCATGATCCAGGTTAGAGAGCAGGTCCCCAGATGGAGGGGTTCCTATCACCGGCTTCCCAGTAGCCTGCTTGTGCTGGGTACAGGAGGTGACAAGCCGGACAGCGTTGTAGAGGTGACATCTGTTGGATTCAGGGATTCCTTCCTTGGTAGCATATGCCTTATAGAGCCTCTTCATGAAGTGCAGTGCTCTGGAGTAGAGCTGCAAGCTAGAGATCCCTTTCTCCTGTCAGCCAGAAGCTTGAAGAGAGGAGGAAGGAGACCAGATTGGTCTCTCTCATCTAGAGTCTGCATTAAGGACCATGACTTGGCCTCAGCTTCCACCTCAGCATTGGCTTCAATCTGAGCTTCTGCCCTAGAAGCATGAGAAACAAGGCTTATAGAAAAACACAGCCAGGAAAAGCAGCAAAACCAAAGAAGGAACATTGAGCCCTTTCCCTAGGGCAATGCTCGTGTTATACTCATCTTTTATCAATATCTGTTATCATTGCCACCAGGCACACACAAAAAATACCTGTCAATAGAAATTTTGTATTTACCTAATACCTGTTAATAGAAAGTCTATCAATAGAATGACCAAGTATGCTAACAGGGGTACCATGTCTCCTTTTTCCTACCAATGTTAGTACAAAACAACTAATTTTTTGCAGTAATGGTTAATTCACAGTTGCTCGGGTGTCTAATGTCTTAAGATTTAGTGCTAAAAGGGGATCATATCTTGCTTAATTTAATATACAAACATATGGACATTAGTTACATTGTCTACTATTCTAGTATTATGGTTGTGGTTTATTTATTTAAATAATATTCATTATCAATGTATGTTATGCCAGACACTGCACAAAGTTCTGGAAATACACAGTTTGGCAAAAACAGGGTTCTCATGAATAGATGTACTCTGTAGGCTTGAAGGATTTACTCTCCTGAGGGATACCATATTTTAAAAATCTTCCAAATGAAAATAGATCCTGTAAGAACTAAGAAAGAAAGGAAAAATAAAAGAATAAGCCAAATCTCTTCAAGGGAGAAAAAGCCTCCCTTGTATTTAAAGAGTTATTTCTTAAAATCATCTTGTGGAGGTCAGTTTATATTGTAAAGAAAGCTATTGGGAAATACAGGACTCACTTAGTCTCTGTTGCTTTCTTTCCATAGATGGTAAACACTTAATGTGCCCAAACCTATGATATCATCTACCATTACACCTTTGGAAATAGTTATCTCATTATTAAATGCAAATAGAAAAATGAAAGGGGAAGAAACATGGTACACAGCAAATACGTGTCTTCCCAGCTAGTAAAGCATAATTTTTAAAGAATAAATTTGTGTTCCATAAATGGTCTTACAATGGTAAGACCTCAGATAGGGGCTTTCTTTAATAATTAGTCAATTTAGACAACTTCCTACTGTTTACTACAGTGTTATGTTTAACATTTCCTTGAATATTTTATACTGAGAAAAATAAAGAGAATTCATTTCTCCTTGTCCATTTGTAAAATTTACATTTGAAGTCTCCTCCTTGAGTTTTTGGAGAGAAATTCCAAAGGAAAGCCCTGAGGCTAGAAACAAAGATAAAATTTTGAAATTATTCTCAACTGAAAGTGCATTCAAATGGCAGTTTTTATTCATATGCTTGAAACTCAAAATTGCCTAACATTAAGCAGGAAAAATTACATAAACTCACACAAAATTTAAGTGCATCCTTTAGTTCAATCCAATCTGATTAAATAAACACATTGCAAAAATCCAGATTAAGGTAAATGAGGGTGTGACTGAAGACAGTAGCGATGGGAATAGAAAGATAGAGAGGTGAGCAGTACTGATGCACAGGATAAAATGCAAAACTCCCAACATAAAAAACCCTCACAATTGGGATTCTGATGGTCTTTTCTGCTTCATCTTTTGCCACATGAACCCATTTTCCAGCCATTAAAAACTAGTTTGGATTCCCTACACCCTTTATATTTCCATGCTCTTTTTTTTTTTTGGTGGAGGCAGTGGGGGGGGGGCGGATCACTTCATTGAGAAGTTGTAGATTTATAGAACAATCATGCATAAAGTATAGGATTCCTATACACCACCCCACCACCAACACCTTGCATTGTTGAAAAATATTTTTTTGCAACAAATGATAGCAAATGTTTATAATTATGATATTAATTAAAATCCACAGTTTAACTTAGGATTTACTGCAGTATGTAGGGCAGGTCCATGGATTTTTTTAAAAATTTATTCTGTTACCCTATATACAATGTAACATTTTCCCCTTTAATCATATTCAAATACATATTTCAGTGCTGTTTTATGTTCACAATGCAGTTCTAGTTTGCTAGCTGCTGGAATGCAACACCCCAGAGATGGTATGGCTTTTAATAAAAGGGGATTTATTTAGTTAAAAACATGTAGTACTTCAGAGGAAAAGCAGCTAATTTTCAACTGGGGTTCTTTCTAACACGGGAAGGCACAGGGTGATCTCTGCTGACCTTCTCTCCAGGCCTCTGGGTTCCAACAACTTTTCCCAGGGTGGTTCCTTTCTGCATCTCCAAAGGCCTGGGCTGAGCTGCAAGTGCTGAGATGAGGTATGCTGAGCTGCTTAGGCTGTGCTACATTGAACTCTCTTATTTAAGCATCCAGCCAATTAAATCAAACCTCACTCATTGCAGCAGGCACACCTCCAAGCCAACTGCAGATGTAATCAGCAACAGATGAGCTTCACATGCCATTGGCTCATGTCCACAGCAACAGAACTAGGCATCTTCACCTGGCCGAGTGGACTCCTGAACCTAACTACCACAGTTGTGGTACCATCATCACCAAAACATTTCCATCATTCCAAATAGGAACGCTGTACATTTTAAGCCCCAATTTACCATTCCTATCCCCATCCTGTACCTATACCTTTATTCTAGATTCTGACTCTGTGAGTATGCTTATTCTAATTATCTCAAATTAGTGAGATCATGAACATTTGTCCTTATGTGTCTGGCTTATTTCTTTCAATCTGATGTCTTCATGTTTTTGCACGTATCGGGACTTCATTGCTTTTTATGGCTGAATAATATTCCATTATACACACACACACACACACACACACACACACACACACACACCACATTTTATTTATCCATTCATCAGTAGTTGGACACTTGGGTTGCTTCCATTGTTTGGCAATAATGAATAATGCCTCTATGGACATCAGTGTGCAAATAGCTGTTCAAGCCCCTGCTTTCAATTCTTTTGGCTATATACCTACTAGTGGTATTGCCAGGTCATATGGAAGTTCTATACTTAGATTTCTGAAGAATCACCAAACTGTCTTCTATAGTGGCTGCACCATTTTATATTGCCATGAGAAATGAGTAAGTGTTCCTATTTCTCTGCAAACTCTCCAAGACTTGTTATTTTCCATTTTTAAAAATAGCTGCCATTCATATGGGTGTGAAATATCTCATTGTGGTTTTGATTTGCATTTCTATGATGGCTAATGATGTTGTACATCTTTTCATGTGTTCTCTGGCCATTTGTATAACTGTGTTGAAGAGATATCTGTTTAAGTCTTTTGCCCATTTTAAAATTAGGTTGCTTGTCTTACTGTTGTGAAGTTGAAGGATTTCTTTATATAAACTGGATGTTAGTCCTTTATCGGATATGTGGTTTCCAAATATTTTCTCCTATTGTGTGGGTTATCTTTTTATTTTCATGATAAAGTCCTTTGAGGAACAGAAGTTTTTTGTTTGTTTTTGATGAGGTCTATTTATCTATTTTTTCTTTGTTGATTGTGTTTTGGGTGTAAAGTCTAAGATGACCATTGCCTAGCACATGGTCCTGAAGCTTCTTCCAATACAGATTCTTCTAGGAGTTTGACAGTGCTGGCTCTTATATTTAGGTTTTTGATCCATTTTGAGTTGATATGCATATATGGTGTGAAGTAGGGTCCTCTTTTACTTTTCTGCAAATAAATATCCAGTTTTCCCAAAACCATTTATTGAAAAAATGATTGCTCTTTGCTACCTTGTCAAAAATTTCTACTAGACTCTCACATTGTTCATTCATTGTTTTCCCGATATCTTATAGTTATTTCTCTGTATCTTCCTTCATCTCCTTAAACATTTTAAGATCATTTTTTTAGAAGCTTCGTTCCATTTGTTCACATTCTCGTCTTCATTGATATTTTCTGTATTTTTATCCTCTTCCTTTGAATGGGCCATCATTTCCTGTTTCTCTGTCTTGCACTCTTTCTTTGCACACTGTACATTTTAAAAGTTAAAAGTGTGGATTTACTCCCTGTGATGTCTGTTTCTTGATTTGTAACCAGCTGGTATTATCAGGGATTTTCTTGAGCTCCAGCCCTCCCGTCAGGAAGGTCTGCCCAATGCAAATGCAGTGTGCAGGGTTTCCCCTGTCTTTCTGGGCATCTGTCTTGTCCTGGGCTCTTGTTTATTAGTTGTTTTAGAGTTCCCCTGTTTGTAGGAGTTTGGTTGTCCCCTCTTTTTCCCAGAGGACAGAGCTCCCTCTCCCAGGTATCAAAAGCCAGCAGGCCATGTCCTAGAGTGTTAGTCTCCAAAGTTGTTAACACTCCTTTCATTGGCTCATGCTCTTTTTCCCTAGAGGGCAAATTCTGGGAGAAGGGTCACTGCAAGGAGAGCTTTCCCAGTTTGGTCTTTCCCAGCCAAAGTAGGGCCAGGATCCCATGAAAAGGGTGCAGACAAACTCCAAAGTGTCCTATGGAGGGGATCAGGAAGGGTGCCAAAAACTTCTCTGATGGCTCCCCAAAGCTGAGCTTTCCTGGGCTGCCCAGCAAATGCAGCCCATGAGCTAACTTTCCCCCACAGACGTGAGGAAATCCTACGTCTTTAACTCTCCACCTCCTCTGCCCCTGTCAGGGGAAGGCTGAAACAATGGCTGCTGCCACCTTTGTCAGGGGCAGTTTGAAATCATAGCTGCCTTCAGAGTCAGGACTCAGCAATCTGAATTCACTAATCAGAAACCTGGATCAGTGATAGGTTGTGCACACCCCTTTTCTTGGGGAAGAGGATTTTTATGTCCCTTTCTGTTAGCAGTAGCTAACCAGGGGCTGGACCCCAAAGTGGCCTGCCATAATAGTGGGGGATGGGCATCAGCAGGGGCAGCAGGCAGAGAGTAATTTATAGTTTCTTTTTGACATTGTTTATCAGCCTCTCCTTCTCACTCTTCTCTAGATGCCGTACAGTGTTCTTCTGGCCTGTGGAGTTTCAAAATAGTTGATTCAGACAGTTTCTGCCTGTTTAATAGTTGTTTTGTTGGGAAGAGTAAGTCCTGGAGTTCCCTACTCCCCTATCCTCCCCAGAAGTCCCTGCCTTTCCATAACTTTTATTCCAACATTTTATTTTGGGTGCTACCAAATTTAAAGTTTCAAAAAGTTTTACAGTAAGCACCCATATTTCTACCACCTAGATTCTATAGTTAACATTTTGCTGTACTTGTTTTTTTCATATATCTGTCTTTCTATCCATAAAAGTAAATTGCAGTCACCAATACTCTTTCCCCTGAACACTTCAGCATGTATATTCATTACTAGAGATCAGAATTTGTCTATGGCATTTTATCTTTCTTTTGAGGTAAAATTCACATATGCTAAAATGCACAAATCTTAAGTACACCATTCACTGAATTTTGACAAATTCATACAGCTGTGTAATCCAACCCCCTTTTAAGATATAGAACTTGACCGTCATTCCAGAAATTTTCTTCATGCCTTGTCTCTGTCCGTCTCAGTCCTAATTGTCCACAGGCAATCACTGCTGGGGTTTTTCTTCCACAGAAATGAGATTAGTCTTATCTATTGTAGGACTTCATGTAAACTGAATAATACCATATACGCTCTTTTGTGGAAGGCTTCTCTTACCCAGTGTAATGTTGGGTGTATCAATTCTTCATTCTTTTTTTAGTATTCCACTGTATGAATATATCACAGTCTGGTTATCCATTCTCTTATTGACAGACACCTGGGCAGTTTCCAGTTTTGGGCTACTATGAATAAAGCTACAATGAGCATTCTCATTCAAGCCCTTTTTAAGGAAGCATATGTTTTCATTCCCTTTGGGTAAATACTAGTGTAGTTGCTAGGTCATAGGGTACATATATGTATGACTTTTTAAGTAATAGCCAATCTCTTTCCAAAGTGGAAACACTATATTTGGTGGTATTAGTCTTTTTAATTTTGGCCATTATAGTGGGTAGGTAGTGGTATCTCATTGTGGCTTAATTTGTATTTCCCTGGTGTCTGATAATGTCAAGGCCTTTTCATATGCCCATAGGGTATTGTATATAGTTACATACATTTTTGAAGTGTCTTTCAAATCTTTTGTTCATTTTTAATTGTGTTATTTGTCAGTTTTTGAGTTTAGAAGCTCTATAATTAATCTGGTTACTAGTCCTTTGTTAGATACAAGTTTTTCAAATATTTTCTCCAGTCTGTGGCTTGCCTATTTTATTAATGGTGTCTTTTAATAACCATGAGTTTTTAATTATGATGAAGTCAGTTTACCATTTTTTTCCTTCTATGGCTATTGTTGTCTGAGAAACCTCTGCCTATTCCCAAGATGTAGAGATATTCTCCTATGTTTTCCCTTGAAATCTTCATGGTTTTAGCATTTATGTTTAGGTCTATAAATTACTTGATTTACTTTTTCGTATACAGTAGAGGTAGAGGCTGAGATTCATTTTTTTTCCATATCAATATATAGTTATTCCAGGACTATTTGTTGAAAAGACCTTCCTTGTACCATAGAATTGCTTTGGTGCTTTGTCAAAATCATGTGACCCAGTAAGTGTGCACCTATTTTGGGGCTCTCAATTCAGTTGTGTTGATCTATTTGTTATTTGTGCCAGAATCACAATTTATTGGTTAGTATAGCTTTATAGTAAATCCTAAATTCACTTGGTGTAAACTTTGTTCTTTTTTTCCTGTTTGCTTTGCATTCTAGGTCCTTTGTATTCCCATATAAATTCTATAATCATTGGACAATTTCTACCAAAAAACCCTCCTGGGATTATAATGCAGATTGCATTGACCTATACATAAATTTTGTGTCTGTACCTTTTTTCTAAATGTTTTTCCCTCCTGTGCCTTTTCATATGCTGATCCCTCTGCCTGAAGCTTAGTTTTTCTATTTTCCCTGAAATGCAACCCCTGCTCTTCAGGATTCAGTTCAAGTAGCACTTCTGTGAAGTTTTCCCAGTTTACCTGCGCTGCAAGCACAATTAATTACTTACTTCTTCTGAGCGCCACAACTGGTTGTACATATTTCAATGCCACTTAAAATTTTGTATTATAATTGCTTTGATTACATTATCTTACTTCCTCACTAACCTGGAAGGTCATGAGAAGAGACCAATAAATTATTCAGCATTATTTCCCATCACCTAGTATGATAACTAACCTTAAATTATTATCCATTGTGTGAGTCAAGGTTCTTTAGAGAAACAGAATGAACAGGAAAAATATGTAAATACGAAATTTATAAAGGTGTCTCACGCAACCATGGGAATGGAAGATTTCAAAATCCACAGGGCAGGCTGTGAAGCTGGTGGCTCTGAGGAAGAGTCTGGATGAACCAAGAGAGGCTCACTGGTTGAAGAAGCAGGAATGAGTCTCTCTTCTTCCTTAAAAGCCTTCAACTGATTGAACTATCTTGTTGTAGGAGATAGGCCTTGGTTGACTGCGGATGTAATCAACCACAGACGCAATCAACTGATGGATGATTTAATCAACCAGTTACAAAATATCCTTGCAGCAATGGACAGGCTTGCCTGACCAGACAACTGGGCATAATCCTTTGGCAAAGTTGACACCAGACCCTAACCATCACATCCATTAACCTCCTTGTTGTGTATCTCCTATATGACAGGTAGTGTCTTCACTGGAAGACACAGAAAACACATGTACACATCTGAAATCCAACAATTTCAGATAACCTAAGTGATATAAAGAAAATAAAACTAGGGGAAGTTTTGGAGGGTACTAGAGTGTACAGTGCGAACTACTTGACCTCAGACTGTCAGAGAAGGATTCTGAGGAAGTGACATTTGAGCTGAGACCTGGTCTTAGTTTCCCAGCTGCTAAAACAAATATCATACAATGGGTTGGTTAAAAACAAAAAACAGGAATTTATTGGCTCATGGTTTTGAGGCTAGAAGTTCAAATTCAAGGCATCCGCAAGATGATGCTTTCTTCCTGAAGACTGTGATGTTTTGGCACGGGCTGACAGTGGTCCCGAGTCCTTGGCTTTTCTGTCACATGGCAATGCACATAGCGGCATTTTCTCCTTTGTCTTCTGAATTCTGTTGACTTCCAGCTTTTGACTGTTCTCTGTGGCTGTTACTCTGTATGACCTTCACTCTGCTTATAAAGGACCCCTGTAATGTGGATTAAAACGATCAGTTGGGTCACGCTGTAACTGAAGTAACATCTTGAAGAGACCTTATTTAAAATGGGTCCACATCCACCACATGGGGACCAAGACAAAGAACATGTCGAAATTGGTGTACACAATTCAATCAGCCACAGACCTCAGTGACGAAATGGGCATCCCGAAGGACTTCCAGAGGAAAGAGCCTTTCAGGCAGAATAAAGAAGATGTATAAAAGCCCTGAGATGAACTCAAGCTTAGACCAAGGAAAGGACAAGTTTTGTGTAATTCACTGTGTCTAGCAGAGAATGGTGTCTCAGCTTCACAAGCTGAGGCTTGAGGAAATGAGTGTTAGCCTGTCAGTGAGGTCAAAAGGGGAATATTCTAGGCAGAAGGAACTGTGTGTGGCAAGAAGTTTACGGTTAAAGGGGAATGTGGTAGGAGATGAGAGTACAGAGGTAGCAAGAGCCTAAAAATGTAGGTATTGTGGACCATAGGAAGTAGTTTGGATTTTATTCTGATGGCAAAAGAAAAGTTATTAAAGGCAGAAGATGATATGGTTTATGCATTGTCAGAGGTGGAAATTTGATATGGGTGAGTGGGGCAAAGTGGAAACCCTGAGACCAGTTGGGAGACTGTTGTCATGGGTTGGGTGAGAGATAATGGGGATTTGGACCAGAGTTCCTCATGGAATGGGTAAAAAGTGGTCACATATGAGCTATATTGGGGTGACATAGACTCATCTATGAAATAAATATGAACTCTGAGAAAAACGGGATCAAGGATGATCCTCACATTTTCTGGCTTGAGTATGTGAATAGGCCATTTATGGGATGAGGAAGAGAAGCCTGCAATCAGGAGTTACATTTTGGAAATGTTGAGTTTGAGATGCTTATTAGGTATCCAAGAGGAGATTCAAAGAAACAATTGGATACATGATCTGGAACTTGGGAAAGCTCAGACCTGGATGTATTTGGGAATTTTAAGCACATGGCAGGTATTCAAAGTCATGGGTCTGGAAGAACTCACTAAAGAGAAGAAAAGAGGGCTAGAGAACAAAGGACACTGAGAAGGAGAAGTCATTGTGATAAGACAGAATTGTGATGTCAAAGAAGCTTAAAGAAGAAAATGTCTCAACATAGAGAAAATAGGTATGAGATCAAATCAAATTATGGTGGAAAATGAACCTTAAAAGGATTTTGCAGATGGAATTATTTTATAAACTTTGTAAAAGCCATTTCATCAGAGTTGTATGAACAAAAGCCTGATTGTAGACCTTTGAGGAGTGATTACAAGGTGAGAAAGAAGGAGGCAGATAACATACAACTTCAGAATTTTGTTCTGAAAACAATCAGAGAAATCTGGGGTAGCTAGGGAGAATTGAAGTCAAAGGACTTGTTTTGTTTTGTTAACATGGATGACAATAAGGCATGTGTGTTCAGAGAGAGGAATAACCCAGTCACGAGGGAGAAAGTGAAAGAAAAAGCAGATAATTTTGGAAATAAGGCACAATAGAGTGCTACAAATTGGATAGGAGGAAAGGCGTTTCTTTCATTGTAATAGGAAGGGAAATAGGAAGTATAGAAGTAGATACATAAGCAAGATGGTAGATTTGTGGTAGGAAAACACAAATACATTAAATTAAAGGGTGAAAAAAATGGTCAGAGATTCCTTAAGACATGAGGATTGATTGGATATTAGAAATGAAAGAGAAGTGAAAAGCACTCAAAGTTTCCAACATTATAAATGAACGTGGGATGGGGGAGAGGGATGACTGACAATATCATAAATCAGTTCATTCATTCAAAAAAAGGGTGCATGAAAAAGACAGATACCACCCCTACCATGAAGGAGTTTTCAACTTAGTTTACATAATAGTTCTTGAGGACTCCGTTTTGTTGTAAAACTCCACAGGAAAATTGGTGTCCAAAATGTCGTTCAGTGGTCATGAATCAGAACAAGAGGTATTTGTTGTTAGTGAGCTGTGTCCGCAGTTCAGAGCTTGAGAAACTCTTTTCAATTAAAAGGATTTTTTTTTTAACAGTGGCTTCCCCATAACACTTTAACAGACAGTTAAAGGCAGACACAGTTGCTGTCTGTTTTTGTTTTTCTGGGAGGTAGCGGGGAGGTGCATGGGCCAGGAATCAAAGCCGAGTCTCCCACGTGGCAGGCAAGCATCCTACCACTGAACCACCCATATACTCTCTCTGCTCTTTTGACAAACTTTTTCTTGACCCCCACCCTAGAACCTTACACTTATTTGTGATTGCATTCTTTCTTCAGATAGGCTAATTTGATATTAAAGTTACTGAAATAGAGATTCTAAATTAAGTTACAGTAGCATATAATGATTAAGAGTATGGATTCTAGAGTTAAATTGCCCAGATTTGAAGAACAGTGTTACCGTACACAAGTTGAGTGACCTTGAGAAAGTTAGCCTTTCTAAGCCTCAGTTTTCCTCATCTATGAAATGGAATAAAACATAACATTATACAAAATCATACAAAAAATTGTATGTGTAACTGGTGAAATATGAACACTGTGAATTGTAGCAATATCAATTTCTTGGTTTTGACATTGCACTCTAGTTGTATGCTGTATATGATATTAACATTTGGGAAGGCTGGGGAAAGTGTGAAGGAGACTTCCCTGCACATTTCCTTGCAAATTCCTGTGAATTTATAATTATTTCAAAAAAATTGTTTTAAATTGGGAATAATATTAATACCTATCTCATAGGGTTTCATGGTGATTAAATGGTTTTATATGTATATGTAAAGTACTTAAAATAGGATGTGGAATACAGTAAGAATTATACGTGTTAGCCATCAATATAAGATGAATTTCTGCATATATGCTCTGATCCATTCTTATAGTGTAACCTTATTTCTCTGGTTTAATAGTTCTTTGGGGAGCTATGTGAAATAAGTATATTATATATGATGCATATATAATATTTATATTTATAATTTACAACAATTTCAGACACCCAGTAGTCTCTCTCCAAATGTCCATTTAACGGTCTCCTAATGTTAACATTTTTTACACTCATGGTACCTTTTCAAAACTGTTAACTACAGAGTCTGTTTGGATTTTACCAGTTTTTCCCACTAATGCCCTTTCTCTGTTCCAGGATCCAGTCCAGAATACACATGACATTTTTTCATCCTGTCTCCTTCGTCTCCTCCTTTCCGTGTCAGCGCCTGAGTCTTCCCTTGTCTTTCATGACCTTGGTAGTTTTGAAGAGTACTGGTCAGACATTTTGTAGAATGCCCTTCAGTTTGGGATTTGTCTGATGTTTTTTCAAGATTAGGCTGGGATTATGGATTTAGGGAAGAATTACACGGAGGTGAAGTGCCCTTCCATGGCATCAATTCAGATAGTCCATTATGCCAACATCACTTATCCCTGATGATATTAACCTTGATCACTTGGTTTTAGGGTGACATTGGCCAGGTATCTCCACTGTAAAATCACTGTTTTTTTTTTTTTTCTCCTTCCATATTCAGTTCTCTGGCAGCTAGTCACTGAACCAGTCCATAGTCAGTGGAAGGGAAATTAAGTTCTACCCCAAAGCAGGAGTATCTGTATGTTTTCTTTTCAATTTCTTGCAAGGAAAATCTGTCCCTTTATTTATTTATTCAATTATTTATTTATATCAGTATTGGCTCATGAATATTTATTTTATTCTCAAGAATATAATCCAATGAAATTGTTACTTATTTTGCTGCTCAAATTATTCTAGTTTTGGCCACTGGAGCTCTTTCAGGTTAGCAACTGTGTCCCCATCCTATTTTTAAAATATGTTTTACAGAAGCATAATAAATGACAATGCACACAAATATGCATTATATCCAAACCAAACACATTAGCACCCTCTAAAACCTTAATTTGTGTTGGAAGGTGCTTTTTATTATAAAGGCCTGGTAATAAATGCTTCCTGATATTACTGTATATTTTTAAGCTTTTGTTTAAAAAATAGGATTATTTGAAAATTTTCACATATTGTCCCACTACAAGAAAGAACTTGAAAACAACTGAAAGAACATTGACTATTCCCTATGCTTTTTCATTCCCTGCCTCTTACCCTCCTGGACAGCGGGAAGCCTGTAAAATGGAGTCCTTTCATGTTTTTATTTTCCTATTTTAAAAAATAATAGTACAGTAAATAAACATGCTTGGTTGAGAGGTGTGGCTTACTGTGAGGAAAGAGGTGATCTTGGTATCATGTTGTTTTGGAAATTTTAAACAACACTGCTAAGTTCTCTCATTATGCCTTTCTAAATGTTTATCTGAGAGGGTCTAATAAAGGCATTTCTGAGCCATCAGGTGTTCATGAGCATAATTATACTGGCAGTCAAGCAATTTTCTGGGGATATATGCACACAGGATGAAGATCTTTGTGCCATCTAAGAGAGTAATTCAGAAAAAAAGTCAGAAAGCTGAGCTGGAAGAGAAAAAAAAGTTTATTTAGAAGACTACAGAGATGAATGGCGCTGTAGTTTCAATATATTTCTACAAATCTAACAATATAAAGGGACGACTTTGTACTAGGCATGAGAACAGACACTTTCACTTTTGAGTCTTATAAAGTTAAATTTTTACTCAAGGTCAATTTATTAAGATTTTTGATGCAAGCAACAGAAAATCCAAAACTACAGTGTCGTAGATAGAAGTTTATTCCTCTTTTATGCTGAAGTCTGTGAGTTGATATGATACTATAAGGTGTAGATGGCCCTGGGGATGAAAAGGATCTGAAGAACCATAAACTGGACTTTGAAGCTCCTTTTGCATGGACCAGAGCAGTTTTTGGTGTATCTTTAGGTTGGACTAGAAAGGAGAAACAATGCTATGAGGACCACCTGCCCATCGCCCTAGACTAGATTTTGCTGTCCAACATGGTACTCATTAATTGCATGTAGCTTCTGAGCACTTAAAATGTGGCTACTTAGAATTGCCATGGGCTGTAAGTTTAAAAGCAAATACATACTGGATTTCCAAGACTCTTACAAAAAAGAATGTAATTAGAGTATCTCAATGTTTTTATGTTGATTACATGTTAAAATTATAACATTTTTGATATACTGGGTTAAATGCATTATTCATTAATTGCCTGTTTGTTCTTCTTTTTTTAATGTGGCTACTAGATTTAAAATTGCATATGTGGCTCACATATGTGCTTGCATAATATCGGGAACCAATTTATTCAGAAGACAAAGGATTGTCCTATACCTGCCCTACCACTGAAATGCTTGTAGACTCTGTGGAGAAAGCTATCTCAGGGTTTCCTGAAAGAGGGCTGCAGCTGATCTGGTTCAAATAAATGGCCTCAGGTCAGATTTTAGGGTCTCCTTTCAGCTGCTGTGGAAAGAATTATAATGACTATCCTCTTGGTAACTTGGAAGGACTGGCTCCACCACTTGGATTTTAATGAGCCTGTCTAGCTCACAATCCTGAAACCTACAGCTATTATTTTTCCCATGGATGAAGTGATTTATTTGTGTTACCTTTAGGAAGCACCTTTGATTTATTTACAAAGAAACATATTCTGTGCTGGTCTCAGTAATAACAGCTGAACAGCATATCCTACCTGAAGAATCCTATGATTTCTCAAAGATTACTGAGATTGAGTCCTCAAGCACATTTACAAGTCATGTGGTAACTTTGTAAATCTTTGTCTAGACCAGAGTATTGAATTCATTAAAGCAATTAGGTGCTTTCTTCTTATGTGTTATCTATCTTTAGCTTTGGGTTTCTCTTAGCAGTGATTAATTTACACTTTCCAGTGGAAAGTTTAGTGTTCTCTATGTAAAAGAAGGAAGAAAGAATTGAGGAGTTCTGCATTTTCTGAGTCCATTTTTATTTCATCATGTATTGTCAACAGTGAGTATACCTTTTCCTTGTTCTTCTATTCCAAATATTTTACACACACAAATACATACATAAGTCTATGTGTGTATATATACAAATACATATATATGTAGTATCTTCTTACTCAGTATTAGATATAGAGAGATAGATAATAGATTATGATGTCCTGAGCAATTTCATCAAATCTCATTTCATTCCAGGTTTTAAATATTTTTGTGTTCACTCTATTGTAATAATTTTCTTGTATTAATTTCACCTTATTCAGCACCTGCACTGTACATTTGAACCATTTGCAAATTATAGTGATATCCAATTAGAAATTATACAGTCTACAGCTTTCTAAATAAATCTTTAAAAATGGATTTAAGAGGATTTCTTGTAATGTTTTCTTCATTGGCTAAAAAAAGGGTGTATTTTGGGTAAAACTGAGTAAAAGAAAATGATGACAGTGAAGAAAGACAGAACGTGGAAAAAAGTGCTAAGGTTAGTTTTTATGTAATAGGATATTTGATTTTATTAGGCCACTATTGTTTGATTGTCTCCAAATTCTTCTCTTCATCTGGGAATAGCACCAACTTATCTTGGGAAACTGGTCTGCCCTGCATTGCAGCCAGGTGGTTCTGCGGGAACAGCCAACTAAAGTACCCAAACCAATGGTCATTGGAATGATCACATAAACTAAGTTGGACAATGAAATATTTCCCCAACGACTTTTCTAATTAGAATTAAGGAAAGAGAATAAATTCCTCCTTGAAGACAAAAGTGAAAGGGGTATACCTCACCAAGTGATGGCCCTTGGAAGCAGACGGTTTGAGAGCAGATTACTGATATACAGAAAGGAACAGATCTATGGAGTGGACAGAGTTCTGAGAGTGTCATGTCCCTGGTTTCATTAAAGTATAAGAACAAATATATCTCCACCCTTGATGACAGTTCAGTTATATGAGCCAATAGCTTCTCCTTCCATGAGCATACTGGAGTTGTTTATGTCACTTGAGAATCAAAAGAGTCCTGGCTAATACATCAACTTTTTTTGGTACCCAGCCTAGAAGATGGCCCCAGTGATCCTCACCTCCGGTAAGCACACCTTTGTGCAATATCTTATAGATTGAATAGGAATGGGACCAATAGAATATAATAAAGATAATGGTATGTGACTACCGTAGCTAGGTCATAAAAATAATTGAGACAGCCATCTTGGTCCCTTGGATTGTCTACAGAGGACAAAGCCATCTGCTATATTGTGAGGACATCAAGAAGAAGCCCACAAGGAGAGGAGTTGAGCTGACCTATCAACAGCCAGTACTAGATCTTCCAGCCCCTAGTCAAGCCTTCAGATGGCTACTATCTGAGGACCTCATGAAATACCTGATTCAGAACCACTAGCCAAGCCAACTGCCAAATCCTGACCAATGGAAACTGAAAGAGAAAATAAGTATTTATTGTTTCAATCCAATAAGTTTTGGGGTAATTTGTTACTCCAAACAAATCTGTTATCTATAAAACAGTAGATAATGTGTACATTCTCTTAGGCTATTAAAAAGTAGGGAAAGGAAAGTGAAAAGCCTAATATATAATCATATGGTTCTTTTCCAAGGTGATGGTCAGTAACTAAGTAGGCAGCCATGTATATCCAGCATTCCTATCTCCTAGTTACTCTACCTACTTATCTGAGCTACATACATTAGTGTGAACAATCATAGAAGCTAATTTTCAGTACAGAAGGAAAATAGGAAATCTATTCATTTCAATTGCATTTTATAATGAAGAATAATGTTAGTTTATATAGGATTCTATTTTAACACTTACTTAAGCATATGAATTCTCAGTCTTTGCTAGTACTCATAGAAAACAAATATTAACTTATTATAAATGATTAAATACATTTTTCTCAATGGTTAATGTAAAGAAAGTAAAATTTTCAGACAGATAAATTGTTGAGGACTTCTACTATTAACTAAAGAGGACCCTAATGATTGAATTTTCTAATAGGCTTCTCTACAAGAATATTGTTTTTTTAAGCTTAATGTCCAGGAATACACAGATACAATACACATTTTTCTTTTTTGGTGTGGTTTCTTCAATGGCATACAATTTTTACTTTTTTTTCCTACCTTTACTTCTCAAGTTTTCTAATTTTAATAATTATTGCATACTTTTAAATGTAGAAACCACTTCAACTTCCATCCAAAGGAGAACTCAGTAAATGTCTATAGATGGCTGTTCCATTGGCCTTGAGTGAGGCCTAGTTCTGAGGGTTAACAGAGGTATGTTTTATTCTGGCCCCACCTTTAGCTGTGGCATGTCTTCACTCACCTTCTCTGCCCTTGATTTCCCTCATCTCCTAAGTAAGTGACTTATACAAGTGCATTCCTAAAATTCTATAAAACTGAGAAAGTTGCTTAATTTTGAGTCTTTAATTACCCATCTTCTAGTAGTTCATTATGGTTTATAAGAAATATTGCCATATTGAAGGTGAATATGACTGAAATGTGTTATATAGAGCCATGCATCTCACCGGTCAACACTCCAAATATAAATAAGTTTTTGTATGAACCCTTCAAAGGTATGAATCTTTTACAAAGAGTCAATAATAGAAGAGTATAAAGGAAAAGTGCTATGGCATGCTATGGCCTATATTTAACAGAAGACATCACCAGTACCACAGCAATACTAGGGGTATATAATTAGGGGAAGAGGGACCAAGAGTTAAGAGGAGTTTTGGATTTTCTCTTTGGTGAGGGTGTATTTCTCTGTTATTTTTCTCTCTGGAGCAATGAAAGTTGTCTAAAATTGAGAGGACAACACAGTGAGGAGACTGTGAGACATGGATTATTTATTTTAGACATTATCCATGATGCCCAATGGATGGAGGTGGCTAGAGGGTACAATGAGAAGAAGAAAGGTGAACCACAGTGTATACATGATGGAATATGGTACGGCTACATAAAGGAATGAAGTCACGAGGCATACAACAAGGCGAATGAACCTTGAGGACATTATGTTGTGCAAAACAAGCCAGAAACAAAAGGATAAATATTGTATGGTCTCTTTTAGAAAATACTTATATGCCTAAGATTTACTTCCAGAGAACCTCTTTTGTTGCTCAAATGTGGCCTCTCTGTTAAACCCAACTCTGCAACTAAAATCATTACCCTTCTCCCTATGTGGGGCATCATATCCAGGGGTGAGGGCCTCCCTGGCAACATGGGATATGATTCCCAGGGATGAGTCTGGCCTTGGTACCATGGGATTAACAATCCCTCCTAACCAAAAAGGGGGGGAAATGTAACAAAATAAGATATCAGTGGCTAGGAGAGCTCAAATAAGTAGAGAGGCCATTCTGGAGGCTACTCTTAGGCAAGCTTCAGCAAGATATTGCTAATTGCCATGGTCTGCCAAACCCCAATCAACATCATTCCTGTTAACCCTAAAGAACATCCAAGGCTCTACCTGAGATCCTGTAGAAGTTGCCTACACTAAATTTACTTTTCAGAAACCTAAAACCTTCAGATGGTCCCTTGCCCAGATAAGACCTGAAATCTAGAGGTGCCAGTCTCTCCAAGAACATCAACCAGGTCTGTCCCCAACCCATATTGTCAACAACCCTTTTCAACAGGAAAAATGTTAGAATGGACATAACCCAACTATCCCAAAAGATTGGGAGAAGGATCAAAGGAGAATGAGGAGTTATAACAAGAAGTTAGGATTTAACAAATGAGTATGACTACTGAATCGTTGTATTGATATTTCTTTTTAGTTTCCAGCATCTTGGAGCAGCTAGAAGGAAAAACCTGAAATTGTGGAACTGTAACCCGTACCAAACTTTGAAATCTGCTCCATAACTACTTGTTAAAATGTCCTTTGAAATGTATTGTTTTTTTGTATATATGTTATATTTCCCAATAAAAAATACTGTTTAAACCTCCATGGAACTGCATTACACTGTGAACCTTAAGTAAAATCATGGACTACAGTACAATTATAAAAAATACGCTTTCATCAGTTGTAACAAATGTACCACACTAATGCAAGGTGTTAATAATATGGAACCCTGTATTTTATGCATGATTGTTCTATAAACACCCAAATAATCTAATAAAAAAAAAACCCAACTGACAAAATCCCATCTTCTAAATTGGTGAGCCATAAAAATCACCAGCACTTGTCGTATGAGTAAGGCAGTAGATTTTTAGTCAAGTATTCTTGACGCCAGGAGTGGCATTTTGTAGGATGGTTTCACTGTTGGAAACACTCTGAAAGGGAAACTATCAATAAGTAAAATTAATGTTTTAAAGAGCTGTTAAGAAAATGTGCATAGAAGCTGGGAGTGAGTCATAATTATAAAAATAATAAGACCTTATCTATATTTTAAACATATTGTATTTCTCAAGGGTTATGATTTGAAATTTCAATTAAATTATGTACAAGGTAAGTGATTCAATGAGATAATGCCTTTTCCTTAAGTTCTTCCTAATTCCATGATTGTACAATAAAAGGTTTCTGAAAAGTTGGATTTTCAGAACAGTATAGCTCTATACCTATAATATAAATATTTCTATGGCAAAGAGTGTAAGTAACTCTCAGCCTGCATTTTATTTATGAGGCTGATGAAAAATCCTTCTCTAAACCAACAGCAATGAAAGATTAAGTTATGTTCAATAGAGTTGTACTGTTCAGTGTTTACTGTTCAGTATTTGCTGTGCAGTATTTGCTGTGGACAGGAATAATGTTTATCTAGTTATAATGATTTAGGTACATTTCATGCTTTATTTCATTTGACCTAAATATAAAACCTATGATAAAGCAACCTTTCTGCCTATATTTAAAAAGGGGATAGAGAGGCCAAAAGGAAGTAATTCATGTGTGCATTTTGACATAGCAAGAAAGAGGAGGAACTGAGATTTGATTATATAACTCTAAAGATGGTGTTCAAACTTTTTGTTAAGCTATGGAATTTTTTCTTAAAAGCCAGAGCATATGTGACTGCAAAAAACACATAACACATAATTCCTGGATACTCTGGTTGAGCAGCTGTTTCAGGGTCTTCACATCACTTCATCCTCCTGGCCCCCACTGCCCAGTATCATCCTCACTTTGAAATCATTGCTTTTTTTTTTTTTCGGGATACCTTCTTATTCTAGTTTTTCTAAAATCAACAACCTTCATTTAGTGTACTGAACAATTCTCTAACAGGAATATTTGACAAACCAGAGCAACCCACTTAAATGTAGGATATTTGTGAGGCTTTAGATGTTATTATACAAGTATGGGTGATGATGATGGTGACATCAGCAATGATGATCATTTATATAAATACCCGGCATTTGTTTAGCTGCAAAGTTAAATAATAACGCCTGTGCAGGCCTGTGCATGTAAGTGCCTAGCCAATGGCACCGCTCTTCTATAAAGCATCAGACTGGTTCTTTGTGAGATGTCCTCATAGGGGTGTTACAATGGTTTTTTGCCATGTCACCCTGCTGATTAAACAGAGAACAACACAGCCTAAAAAGCCAATGAAGCCTGGCACGAGAACACTGCCCAACAGCACTTACAGAGTTTGAGTGTGAAGCATCCAGGGAGGGTCAACGCTGGATAAATGCAGAAGTGGGAAGAAGGAAGACAGGAAACAGAAGCCATGAGTAAGCAAAGCCATGAGGCAGAGAGAAAGTGAGTAGCGTGTAGTCAGTAGCGATACTTGGAAAAATAAGAAGGTGGAGAGAAACAGAGACAGAAGAGCTGAGTCATGTGTATGGCAAAGAGCCAAGAGCTCCTGTGAGGTCACCAGAGGGTAGGTTGTACTGTTAGACTAGAGCTATTACTCAGTGGTGTCTGAGTGGTTCTCATGAAATTCTGGTTTTCTACGAGTGTGCTAGTGAGATCTTTAACTACCTTTTCTACTTCCCCATACCATATCCTTTTTAAATAAATCTGCCATTCACTTAGCCAAGCAGTCATCTCTCTGTTCTTTGCACCCTGAAAGAATCTAATTAACATAATATTGAAGGAAGATTGCACAATCCCTGGAACATAACAGGAGCTCAATATATTATGGCTATTATTATATTAAAATAGATCTTAAAGAAAAGGCAGAAATTGCAGACTACTCTCAAATCCAAGAGTCACAGTTGGTTTGGATTTACAGTTTGGTAGTTCTTTTTTTCATCCTTTAAAGATTTTTTTTTTTTTAATTCTGGGAGAGGACCCAAATTGGATACGTTTAGGTGTGGAAATAAAACACATGTTCTAACAATTTGGGAAAGATGAATGAATCCCTTGGGATATGGGGTTTCACAAAATATTTCAAATTATTTTTCAAATATATTGGCTTGGCAAAAATAGATTTGTCTAAAAGAGTTTCACTTTTTAACATTTAAATGCCCTCAAGGGAAATGTAATGTACATATTTCTGAATCTTTTTATATAAGTCAGTATTATTTTATAGGAGTTGATTGATGTTTAGAAATTCGAAAAGTTTTGAACTGAGGTATTTTTGAATGGCGAAATTGTCTTCTGAGAAAAGGGTTGAATTTGATGTTTTCTTAAAAGGGTCACAGAGGCTGACCTTAAACTTCACTAAAATTTTTCTCTTTCTTTGTAAACAGAAAAAAATTAGCTCTGAAAAATTTCTTTTTCATCCAGTTATGTACAAAAAGATAGCAATTTGAATTTCAGAAAACCAGTTGACAGCAGGGAATATTGATAACAACATTCTTAATTTAGGTAAAAAAAGAAAAGAAAGTGAAGAAGAACAAAGAGAGTGAAAGAACTACTGCAATGATAAAGGTTTATAGATTTGTGAACTAAATGACATATAATCAGCAACCCAAAATTAGTAGTGAACTCTCAGAGTGACCTGGATAGCTCAGTCAGTGTAAAACCACTTTGACTTTATTCCCTTGACACCCTATTTTTCTCCCAATCTAATACTGATCAAGTGTTATTTAAATTACTTCATAATTGTCTACCTCTGCTCTGCACTGTTAACATTGTGAGGTGGGAAACCGTGTCTGGTTTGTTCCCCGCTATCTCAGCACCAGCAAAGTAGGTACTCAAAACACACTTGGCTTGGTACTCGGCAAATTATTAGTGGTCAAAAAATTTTTGCTACAAAAATAATCATTGTTATTTCCCTATATGCATTCTTATTCCCCAAAAGAAAGTTTGTTAAAGGTCAAATAAAGGTAAAAAATTTAAAAATGCATCATGATTTATTCATGCACATTTTATCTCCATAGCTTGAGACATGACAGGCGATGATGTCTTGAAAATCTCTTTCCTCCCCACTTGACTGGTGGCCATTCTTAGTATTGGTGAGTTAGGTGACCTTACTCATTTCTGTTTGAATTCAGTTGGTTGTGAAGCAGGTATACAGGAGGATATGAAGGATTGTCATCCTAGATTCTTCCCACCTAGTAAGTATGTCAATTGTCTAAAAGAATGCCCATGATTTAATGGTTACATTGTCAAGAATTCCTAGGGTAAGGTTTTCTTTTTCCGACAGTGGCATGATTCTTACCCTGAATGGAGCATAATCAGGTCATTCTACAGATGTGGCCAATGCTCAAATGTCCCTTGGAAAGATGATACAGAGATTGAAAGGCCATAAGTGGCTGGTCTGTACATCTAGGAGTGACCATAGCTTTTAACTAGACCCAATTGCATGGCTGGTAGGCAATAATAAGAGCTAGCATTTATTGAACACCTATCAAGGGTGAGATGTATTATAAATATCATTTCTATTTCTTACAACAAACCTATAAGTCAGACCCCGAATTTTCCATTTTCAGATAAGGAAACTGAGGCTCAAATAGATCAAGTCACTTGCTCAAGAATTCACAGATTAAAAAAAAAAAAAAGACAGACTGCCCTAGCTTTGCGATTTTTATGTCAGTTTAAAACTGTTCTAAAGAAAAAGTTTATTTAAAATTAGGAAAAAAGAACATTTCTTTTGTGAATGAAAACTCTTCAAATAAAAAGTTGATCTAAAAAAACAAATTTAAAACACGGACCTGAAAAAAAATATATCACTAGATCTGAGAATAAACCCGGCTCTATCTTTCAATGCAAAGGGAACAAATGCTCATTTAAAGAAAGTAATGAGGAGAAAGTGTCCTCCTGCATAGTTAGCCTTAGGGGAAAGAGGAACTGAATAAAGTGAGTTGTGGGAAGCACAGCCTGCTGGAGCCTGGGCAGGTAAAACCAAGGAGCATCATTCTAGTGGGTAGTGTGGAGATTGCGCATTGGCAGATGCCATGAGACCCGGACAATAGCAATTGAGTTCTTTACTCAGGGGCTTCACGGACAAAGCAGCTGGACCCATTTCTGCCTGATTCCAAGCCAGGCCATGTTCTATTCCATCATACTCTACAAGAGCAAATGGTATAGAAACTAGCAGACTGTTAGGTCATTCTGTGCTTAGGTTTCCAATTCGGTGAGAGCAGGGCCCGTGTCTATCCTGTTTGTCCTGAGCATCTGACATGTACCTGCACAAAGTAGATGTTTGGTAAATTCCAGTAGCTTGAATAAGGGATCTTTTTTTTTTTTAAGGATTTCATTCCTAATCCTAAATTGTTTTTTTCTAACACTGCCATGACTCTGACCCTGAACCGAATGTAATCAGGTCACTCTGGAGATGTGGCTGTTGTCCTTGGACAGATGGCATAGAGACTGAATGCCATGAATGATTGACTGCCCTGTATGTCAATCCTTAAGGAAAATGGATGGAAGGAAGGAGAAGCTCAAAATAGACAGCTGTAAAGATTACAATGTCTTTGTAAGAGCAATTATTATTCCTGGTTCCTTTTGTTTTATTCCTATTTTTTAAAAACAGGCATTGTTTTATTATTTTATAAGTAATTTATTGTTACAATTAAAAATTACAAATTTATTAAAATGTGAAAATAATTAAAAATGTTTAATTCCACCACACCATTATTTACCATTGATAGTTCAATGCACAGCCTTCTAAACATTTCCTATACACATATGCAAATGTGTATTTATTACAAAAACAGAACTATACAATTTTCATTTAGGAATATATTGGAAATAGCCTTTAATGGAATATATATTTTTCTATATCACCATTCTTAATGGCTATATGGTATTCTTATATGGCTATAATGCATTCTATAGTAACAATCTCCTAGTGAGTGTTTTTGCTACTATAAAACTATCTGCTAGTATAAACTATACTAAATATGTGTCTTGTTTTTAAACATGTAACAAAGTTTTACTGAAGGCCTGAGGCTAGCGGAAGAGAACAACAATACAGAAAGCTTAAAACAGGATAGTAGAGCAGGTGACTCTCAGGGTCCACAGGCCTGAGTGGCCATAGCCTGCTGACCCATTGCAGAGTTCCCTAATTCACCCTTTGATTTATCTTTAGATAGACCTCTATCTCCTTATTTCTGAGGAGAGCCTCATTATTCGCTATCCATCTCCACCTGCATTCTCAGCCGGAAGATTTAATCCTAGCAGAATAGGTATTTTTCCATCATTTCAAGAAGAAAATCTGAGGCTAACCTATGCAGTTACAACCAGTTCATTGGCTTCTGTGCAGTCTTTATTGGGCTTTTCCTCTTACACTCTTAGGTGGTAAAAGGGAATTCCTCTCAAATTACACTTCTCTGTCCTTAACCACCTCCAATTCTGCCCAGTCAATATCCCGGGCCCATCGTGTTCAGGCACCAGCCATCCACCGCAACCCTGAAGCCACTCATTCCGCTCTACAGGTAAGGGGAATAAGTAAGGCCACCACCACAAGTCCCTCCTTTCAGGTCGCACATTTCCCTTAGATGGGCCCTGCAGCAATGTACTGGTCTCTTTCTAACTTTAAGAATGCCACAGGTCATGACTCCATTGAATGCAGAAATACAGTTATTAAATTCAAAAAGTATTTATTAAACAAATAATAAGTAAGTTTTATCGTTATAGTCTTACACTGAGTAAGACTGAGTTGGAACAGGGAAAGGGAAGGGAGATATTGAGGTGACAAGAGCCACTGAATATGGAAAACACATGGTGTTCTAGTTTGCTAGCTGCTGGAATGCAATACACCAGAGACAGATTGGCTTTTAATAAAAGGGGATTTTAATAAGTTGCTAGTTTACAGTTCTGAGGCTGAGAAAATGTCCAATTAAAACAAGTCTATAGAAATGTCCAATCAAAGGCATCCAGGGAAAGAAACCTTGGTTCAAGAAGGCCGATGAAGTTCAGGGTTTCTCTCTCATCTGGAAAGGCACGTGGTGAACACAGTCACAGTTTCTCTCTCGGCTGGAAGGGCACATAGTGAGCAAGGCATCATCTGCTACTTTCTCTCCTGGCTTCCTGGTTCATGAAGCTCCCTGGGAGACATTTTCCTTCTTCATCTCCAAAGGTCACTGGCTTGTGGTCTCTCTGCTCTCATGGCTATGTCATTCTTCTCTGCTCTCTCTGAATCTCCCATTCTCCAAAATGTTTCCTCTTTTATAGGACTCCAGAAACTTATCAAGACCCACCCAAAAGGATGGAGACATGTTGTTACCTAATCCAGTTTAACAACTACTCTTGATTAAATCACATCTCCAGGGAGATGATCTGATTACAGTTTCAAATGTACAGTATTGAATAGGGATTATTTACGAAATGGGATTTTGATTCAAACATGGCTTTTCTAGGATCCATACATCCTTTCGAACCAGCACGCATGGTCAAGTAGGCTGAGAAAAGCAACACATACCACTTCTCCCCTCTTTTCCCCTTTTTTCTTTTCTTTTATTATTTCTCTTCTTGTTCTGTTGTTGTATTCCCAGTGCCTTAAATAATGGCTGGCACGAAGTAGACATTCAGTTAATATTTGTGGAATGAATGAATGCATGAACAAGATGTCTCTTGATATAAAGAAACTTACATTCTTATAAACAAAAAATAAAAACTGTATATAGTAAGTACTCCAGAGTAGGAATATGAAGAGACATCAAATCCAGTCTTGAGGTGCTTTGAGAAGGTTGGAGAGTACAGAATTTCACTTTCCTAGTTTGCCACATGTTTAGCAATGCTGCGAGGGTGATAAAACAAATATTTCTATCTCCTAGTCTTATGCTTCTGCACAGGAAATAAAATATATGTAACTGAATCAAGCTTTTTGTTCTCAGTTTACTAGCTACTAGTGTATAGATACAACTTTAGTTTCTCTTCATCACTATCATGCCTTTGATACGTTATTTCTATTTTATTGTCCATCAGTGGAGTCCAAATACAAATTTCTGTAAAGAATTTTAATATTCGTCTTATTTTTTATCACCAGTGTAGGCGTTGTCTTTCTAGTGAAATATTAAAATGAGGTGGTAAAAGAGAAAAAGAAGGAGAGTGACAATGTAGGTCCTTAGGAACAACTAAATCAGAGATAAGGAATCTGTGGTTTACTGAGTTTCTAGGAGAATCTAATTTCTGAAAACTGCTCTAAATACTTAAAGGGAAATCTTCCCTCCAGAAGACAAACTAGAAATTAAATGTAATGTTGCCAAAGCCTTGCAGCATATCTTTCCATTCCTTAAAAGTGAGTGAGAAAGTTAAGGATCAGGCTTAATTGCTAGCTATGTTCTACTTTATGCTAATATAAAATAGTTGGTGTCCTCCTTTGAAAATTCCTTGGCTTAGGCCTAAAAGGAAAAAAATGTATTCTTTTAGAATGGAAAATTGCCTCCTGAGCAAAAAAGCAAATTGTGCTACTAAAACATTATATTACAATTTCTTGTACCCAAGTAACAACAGAAAAGGATTTTTTAATAGGAAATTTTACCTATGAGGGTATCTCTGTTTCTAAACATATTGTTTGCGCCAGCGGATTCCTGCAGGAGTGATGCACAGATGGTGAGTTGTACTGAGATTCTTGAAGGGCTCTCCGTATGTTGATGATATTATTTCATGCATGTGAATGGCAGAGACTGATCTGCAAATAATAGACAGCAAGAACATTTAATGATAAAATAGAATGCCATTCGGTCTATTAACATTTTCATTATGGAAAATACAGAGTGTGGTGTAAAATTTTGGGTAAATGTGTTTGTCTCTGTTAATGGTGTGGATGCTTTTGCAACAAAGACTTGCTGAATATAAATTGAGGCTGATGGTGGTCATACATTATGTATAATATTAAAGAGCTATGCCACAAAGCCTGCATTTCCTAGGTAAGAAAACATTTAATATTTCCTGGGTAACAATTTTAATATTTAATATTTCCCGGGTTAATATTTAATATTTAAAAACATTTGATATGGAAATTACATGTATAATTTCTCAAGTCAACTCAAGAGGTTAAAATTGATGTATCCTATACTGAAATAGAGCTGTCTGAAGAATTCATGCTGATTTATTTTTCCAGTAGAAAGGAGAAATGTTCATTTCTTTCATTTGAAAATGCTTTAGACTACAATTACTTTCTTATTTAAACATGGATGAGTACTGTTTCGTATATCCATAAACATTCTCTTAACATTCATGTAATAGTCATTCCTTTCATTCTTTCAGTTCAAGAAGCAAGGTTTCTGATGAAAAAATAATTTCAAACTAAATGTCTATCAAAGTGATTTTGTTTCTCCTTTCATATACTGAAGTAATCATGCAGGATAAGCAAATAAATCATTCTCTTTTGGGGTGAAAACATTTTTCCTTGATAAATGATTTGAAAGTAAAATGAGATTCTGCATAAACATCTCACATTTTTTATGGACCATCAGTGTTCTTTTCAGAAAAGACCTCTTACTAAAAGAAAAATGCACATATCCAAAATATGTACAAACAAAGAACAGTTATGGTTAATTCATGGTGGAGAAATTTTTAAAAATCTCACAAAGTATAAAAGTAGAACTTAATAAAAGAAGAATATGTGAAAGAACCTAATGATTAAGAGGTCTAGGGAGTGTTAAGACAATAAAAACAAGAATATTTTTGCTTTATATAAGCGTGGAACTGTTACCTAGAAATACAATCCAGAAGATAAAAAGGAGAAGAGGAAACAACAAATTATTCAGAAGGAAAAGAAAAGAAAAGCCAGAAAATGCATCAGTAAATCTCTGTTTTCAAAATGTCATTTACATCTTAATGTGGGCCTCTGGACTGCTGCCAAATCAGAGTTGGTCTGGAAACGCTGTTATGGGATATAGGATAGAAACTTTGTTTCACATTCCTGCTCCACCCCAGAAATTCTTTTCTACTACATTTAAAACATTAGTTGGCAATTGCTTCAGCATTTCTTACTCTTGTAGGGGCCCTAGGCTCAAGTAAAATCTTATAAAGCTGTCTATAATATATTCCACAGCACAGAAAAAAGCAAACTGACAAACTACCCCTACCCTTGCCTTTGGCTTTGTACCCTTCTGGCCAGAACTATACATAAAAACAGTGCAACTCCATTTTTTTTCTTTTTGTATGCTATAGGATGGGGCTCACATTTCATTATTTCTTTCCATGTGAGGATCCTGTTATTGCAGCACCATTTGTTGAATTTTTGTTTGTTTGCTTATTTGTTCTGGGAAATGCATGGGCTGGGAATTGAACCTGGGTCTCCCGCATGGCAGGCAGGAATTCTACTACTGAACTACCCTTGCACCCCCAGTGCAACTCTATTTTAACGTGACTGTTGCTGAGACTAGGTGTAATACATAACCACCCTAGAGAATAACCAATGCCAGACTGTATTTTACAAGCATTATGTTGGGAGGGATAAGATGTATCTCAAGTGTATATCATCTGACTGTATATCAACATATATTTATTGAGCCTCTATTCTGTGCTAGGTACTTTGTTTACTCTCCACGGATATGTAAAGGTTATGTATTCAAGGGGCCAGCAATCAGGTAGGGGATAGTAAACATTATAAACAGCTGTAATAAAGATGTGTCTAATAGGAAACCTAGTTTGCCTGATATATTCATAGCCACCTTCAAAGAAAGGCAGTAAAGTTGTTTCTTTATGCATACATCGTGCATCCCACTGCTTTGAAGATTAGATCTGAGCCTAATACCTGTACCCAGAAGTGGTCTGGGGCAGGACCTTTGCCCAGCACAGGAGTTTAATACTAGTGAGTCATTCACAGGCTAGCTAGATCAAGTTTGCCTCCTAGAAGTTTGAATGTGGGACATGCAGAGAGAGTAAGTTTGTTGGTAATGCGCCCGGAGTTGAAGAAGCAGAGACGGAAGGTTGCTAAGTCATTGTGATAGCAGAAAACTAGAATAAGAAATAACATGACATGTTGCTCAAAAATTGAGAATATGGGGATGGCTAGCTGAGCAGGATGCTAGAGCTGCTTCTGAGCCTGGCACTGATATGCCTTGAATAAAGGTTCTGTTCTCCTTTGATTGGTTGTTGAGACAGTTTCTTATTCTTTCTTTGACTTCCCTGCAGAGCCTTTAGTTAGGGGGTATCAGGGTGTGTCTCTGTCTCTTGCACACAGAAAAGATCCTCCTCACACAAGAAAAACTAAGGAGTGTTAAATACTTGGCAGCAGGGATTCTTCTTACTCCTGTAGCTTCAGTACCAGACACATAGAAGGCCTCACAGATGTTCAAGTGACTATTAAATAAGAGAAATGGTAAAGTATACCGAGAGCTAAGAGGAGTGAAGAATTATGTCTTGCTGAGAGAATGAGGCACAAGGCTTCATGGAGGAGGTGTCATCTGAGCAGGGCTTTGAAGGCAAAAGGCTACCTAGTTAGGAGTGATGGGACAGATTGCTCCCCCAAACATATTCTATAAAAGGGGAACTTTAAGCTGATTTAGGACATTGTATTGCCATACATTTTTTTAATTAATTTTTTTTTCTTTTTCAGTTTTTAAGGCAATGATGAAAATACATTGGCAGGGACATTATGAAAATAGCAAAGGGTTGTACCATTTTAAGGTACGCCCTTACCTATAAACCCAAGCCAAAGCTATTATGCTCAGGTATATACCGTTGCCCAATTAGAACCTACCTGCTGATACTTGAGAATTAGAGAGGAGTCTGCCACAGGAATTAGAATTCCAGGCAATGGGCAAGGTCATAGTGGCAGGGCAAGTAAGGAAGTAAAGAAGTTTAGCTTCAAGTAAGATACCTAGAAGATGATATTAGTGGGAAATGAGGTTGGAAAAGTCGATGCAGATTTGAATGTTATTCTGTAGGTTTCTTTGTAGTCATTTAGGATTTCTAACTGAAGGAAGGATTCAGTATTGTGCTTCAAAAGGATTAATCTGAAGGTAGTATATGAAGTGGATTTGAAGAAGGAAAATCATAGTTGGGGAGGCCAGTTAGGAGCCCAGTAGATGAGAGGTAATGTGTACTGTCATTGTAAAGCTACATATGCCTTTCAGTGTTACTAGTTACTCTATGGTATTTGTGTTACTGTCTTGCATTTACACACATCATTATTTATTCATTACAGCTCTTTATGGTAAGTCAGTACCACATGTTTCTTTAATTTATAGCAATGGGATTGCATACAAGATGCAAAATTCTGTAACAGCTTGTTTCTTCCACAGTACGTAAGGAAAAATACTAACCCCTCCACATACTGTTTACTATTTTGTGTAGAGACATTACTGAAGCTTAACCAGTCCCAAATTATTTTACAAAGGAATGCTTATTTTTCAGATCCTCTGAGATTTCTTAGACTTGAAAGAAAGCAAACAAACAAAAAATTCAGACTTTGGATGCTGGATTTCATTTGTTAATGTCTTAATGCATATTTTCAACCTTTTGGAATTTTATAAACTTCCATTTATCCTATAAACCTGCTTGCATTGCTGCAGCTGACCTTTTGAAAGGATGTACATGATGAATAGTTTTTATGTGCTCCACTCTATAAATATTTTGAAAAGGATGGCCCAACATTTCTTTGATACTTTCTTCCTTTTTTTTTTTTTTTTTACTTGGTAGGATTTTTAATTTTCCCTAGAAAAAGAACCAGGCCAATGATTCTCAATGTTTTCTCTCTGAGACACAAATGATTGAGGATACTCATATTCATAATATACTCCTGTGGGAACTAACTGAGCTCCCACTGGAGAAAGCAAATGATAATTCAAATCTATTTGGGAAAAACTGTGCTTGGAGTAACTCTGAACATGATTGAAATTTTCAAGCAAACTGAAGACTGAAGTACTTTTTATTTATTTATTTTGCATGGGCAGTCACCAGGAATCGAACCCAGATCTCTGGCATGGCAGGTGAGAACTCTACCTGTTGAGAGAATGAAGTATGTTAACGTTAGTTCCAAATGACTTATGAATATCTTCACAATTTAACACATCTAAACACATTTAGTTAAGAGCTGCTAGTCTTAGTGATGCTAGCACCATCAAACATTTTTCAATATTGATAAAGTACACACGTACCGCAAATTCCACCGTCCAGCCGCACACATATTCACATTCCCAGTCTTAATTAGACGTAGACTCAAATATTTTTTCATTCTTACCTTTATGTTCTGAACTTTGATTTTTAAAACTATTAACCATTACATATAGTTACATATAATTTGATATTTGTTTGCATACACACACGCACACATGGAGATTTAAGCACAGCCCATTTTTATTTAAGTTGGCTATTGAGGGTTCAGTTTTATTTGTTTTGCTAAACCCAATTTCAGGCTAATAGCTATCCTAATCCACAAAGGAATAAGAAGAAATATATAAAATACGTTCCAATGTCGTTAAGTGCCTTTTCTCTCAAATAAAATCATGAGGAGAATTTTCATTCTGCTCACAATTTTGTGTATTATCAGAACTCATTTTGGTTGTCCTATCATCAACTTTTTAAAAACAATATAAGCTGTAAAACGTTCTAAGACCGTGAGGAACAGTTAAAAATGGAGCATCCTTGCTTGTTGACATAATAGCCTGTTTGGGGGCGATGTTTTGTAAGTACATATTTTTTATATTTTAGTATATCTTCTTGGTTGGTTACATTCTTATTCATTCTGACACATCACTCCATTTTAGGGTTTCTTTATTTTTTCGTTCAACAAATATTTTGTCTACTAAGAGTTTTGGTGATGAGAATTCAACAGTGAGTAAAAAGACCCATCCCAGTCCTTTGTACAGCTTAGTTTCTGATGGGGGGGTGGGGGAAAGGGGGTGGATATGGGGAGAAGACAGCCTGTGAGCAAATAAATTAGTAAAACATGTTGTGTGACAGAAGGTGGTAAGTTCTATGGAAAAAAGAAAAGCACATAAAAGGAAGAGAGTTTTCCGGAATAGGAGTTGCTGTTTTAAATAAGGTAGCCAAGGAAGACCTAACTGAGAATGTAGCATTTCATCAGAAACCTAAGGGAAGTGAGGGAGTGAGTCATGTGGTTATCTCGGGGAAAGAACTTTCCAGGCTTAGCAAATGTGAAGGCCTTGAAAAATGTAAAGGTGTCTGCCTGGCTTGTTTGGGGGGTAAAAGGAAGCCATTGCAGCTGTAAGAGATTGGACATGGAAAAAAGGAGTAGGGGGTATGACTAGAAAGGTCGAGGTGGGGGTGGGTGGGTTTGTCAGTCATTTGTAGGAGTTTTGCCTTTTAGTGAGATGAGAAGCTATTGGAGATTTTGAACAGAGGAGTGACAAGATTTTGTTGTGACTGACTCAAACATTGGTGGATGGGATATGGTATGATTTTGAGATCACTTAAATAAAAACTTCTAAAGGTACTTTTTAGAGCTTTCCTAAGATTTGGCAGTCAAATTAAGCCTGAGGAGTTTCATAGTTGTGGTATTTTTTTCCTGAAGAAAAATGGAAGGAAAGAAGGAGGAAGAAAGGAAGGAAGGGAGGAAAGATGAAAGGAAGGAAGGGAAGGGAGAGAAAGCAAGCAGGCAGGAAAAAAAGAAAGAGAAAAAGTATTGTAACATTGAAAGTAATAACTCTCATAATCAGTACTCGTGACAAGCCTAGTAAATTAAAACAGACTGCAAAATATATGGTGTGTTTATAGTCGCAAGAAATCTATGTTGACTTTTACAATTTTCCTTCAAGCTAGGAAAAGCCCTCTTACCCTGTTTGTCAACTAAATTGTCAGCAAAAAAAAAAATGCATTTGGGAACATTTCATTGATGTTCTGAGAAGTTCAGTTAATTAGTATTTGTAAAGTTCTTTAAGAACCTCAAGAACTCAAGACCGGCTTAAAAACAAGAGTTTTCAATTATTGCAAGGAAGGTTGTTATTTAGGGTATCAGTTTTACATTTATATATTGTCTCAGTAATAATTTCTCCCAGATTACTGTGATTAATAGCTGCTATTTAAGAGGAACTCATAATACCCGTTCAGAGGAGTAAAAATATAATTTTGGAAAAGTCAATTATTGCATTGATCTTCATTCAATTTAGCCCTGTTTTTGCTAGCAAAAAGGTCTTTAGAACAGCAGTTTTCAAAGTGTGTTCCCTGGGGGGTCTCAGATTGTTTCAAGGGGTCTGCAAGGTCAAACCTCTATTTATAATAATACTGAATTATTATTTTCTTTTTTCATTTTCATTTTTCTCATGAATGTACAGTGGCATTTTCCATAGGCTGTGTATGATATCTGTGCTGGTTTGAAATGATGCATGTACCTTAGAAAAGACATGCTTTAATTCTAATCCCATTTTGTAAAGGCAGTTGCTTCTTCTAATCCCTATTCAGTATTGTATGTTTGAAACTGTAACTAGATCATCTCCCTGGAGATGTGATTTAATCAAGAGTGGTTGTTAAACTGGATTAGGTGACGACATGTGTCCACCCATTTGGGTGGGTCTTGATAAGTTTCTGAAGCCCTATAAAAGAGGAAACATTTTGGAGAATGGAGAGTCAGAGAGAGCAAAGCAGAATGATACAGCCACGAGAAGCAGAGTCCAAAATCCGCAGGGCAGGCTGTAAAGCTGCCGATTCCTATGCAGGGTCTGGACAAACTCCACAGGAGAGGCTTGCTGGTGGAAGCAGGAAGAGAGCCTGTCTCTTCTGAATCCTCCTTAAAAGGCTTCCAGTGATCAGATTAAGCATTGCTCATTGCAGAAGACACTCCCCTTGGCTGATTACAAATGGAATCAGCTGTGGATGCAGCTGACATGATCATGATTTAATTCTATGAAATGTCCTCATCGCAACAGACAGGCCAGCACTTGCCCAACCAGACAAACAGGTACCACCACTTGGCCAAGTTGACGCATGAACCTGACTATGACAATATCTCAACAGACAGAATACAGGATCAGTTATGAGAATCTAGCTTCTTCTATTAAGCCAGGCATTAAAGAGATGTATAAACATGTTAAACAATGCCCTTCTTCTCATTTAAAAAATATTTACTTTAATGAAATATGCTATTTATATTAACATGCAATGATTTTAGATAGTGTTGTTTTAAATAAATTAATAAATAAGGACTTCGGTAATTTTTAAGTATGTGAAGGATCCTGAAATCAAAATGCCTGAGAACTACTTTTAGAATGTGAACTACCAGAGAGCAAAGGTCTTTATCTGTTTTGTGCATTGATACATTCAAACCACTGGCTGGCACATAGTAATTGCTCAGTAAATACTTATGAAATGAACTGATAACTGATATGTTACTAACAGATTAGCCAATATGGACTTCTTAAGAACCTGAAACAATTAGCAATATTTGGGTCTGCTGAGTTTTGTATATATACTAGAATAGAATTATCCTATGAATATGTTAGAGTTCTTCATGAAAAGAATTCAGAATATTTAATTCTTTTCTGAAGAAAAGATCCATTTATATTTCCATTTACAAACTCTCTACACATTCACAGATGTCTTAGTTTCCCGGCTACTATGAAAAACACCACACAGTGGGTTGGCTTTACAGGGATTTATTGGCTCTTGGTTTCAGAGACTAGAAGTCGTAATTCTTCCAGGGGTCTGCAGCACCTGGCTGGCTGACAATTCTTGGGTTCCTTGACTTTCCAGTCACATGGTGATGTCCTCTCCTTTCCCTTCCAGATCCTGTTGACTTCCAGCTTCTGGCTCTTCCCCATGGCTTTCTCTCATAAGGCCTCTAAGTGGCAGAATCCTGATTGAGTTGGCTGCCCCTTAACAAAAAATAGCAACTTCAGAAGGTCCTACTGCAATGGGTTCACACCCACAGAAAGTGGGTTAAGATTAAGAACACGTCTTTTTGGAGTATAGAATTGAATGTGGGATACACAACAGACAGCTGATGTAAGAGATTATCACTCTGCTGGTGAGAATAAAGACATTCTCTTGAGTTTTCAGCATCTGAATGACTGGGCTTAGCTCTTTGGTGCATTCATAAAGTATTTACCTTTGGCTTTCACTAGGTGTTTGACAAGGCAAAATAATTTTCCAGAGCAACTTGAAGAATTTAGCCCCCAAAAATAGTGACTTGCTTCAATCAACTGAGAATATATGGATTCCAAATAAGATGCATTGTCCCGAATTGTTAAATGCCCCTAGACACCAAAATGTTAAATTGATGTACACAGGTAAATAAAGCACCGGACAACATATTCAATAGAAGTGATGAGAGAGGAGACAGAAACTAGGGAAATCATGCTTGTAATTAGTGGGTAGTTCAATTAACACTTCCCTGGAGAATTAAGAAGAAACAATTTTAAAAAATACTTCTGATTTCTAAAACTCTAGAAAGCAAAACCAGCACTAAATGAAGTACTATTGAATTGGATAACTAGAAACAAAAGCAAGAGACCTAAATTGACTTGCAGAGGCCTCAGTTAGAGTGGATTATTAGTCCTATTATTTTCTTTAAAACAACTTATCAACACATCTTTACTAAGTACCATCTGCCAGGCTGTCTCTGGGTATTGAAGATTCAATGGTCCTCGGCTCATGAAATTTATATTTCGATGGAGGAAACAGACAAGCAAACAAACAAATGACCAAGGTGATTTCAGATATGATAAATGCCAAGTGAAAGAACAAAGCCACTAGGTTAAAGAGTGATCAGTTCAAGAGTAGAGTTAGAGCAGAAGATAGAGAGTGCTGATATAGACTGGGGGTTGGGAAGCTCTTACAGAAGTGATGATTTTATGCTGCAACCTGAAAGGCAAGGAGAGGTCCTGGCAGGAGCATGCCAGGCATGGAAAATAGCAAGTACAAGGCCCTAAGCAGGGAATGAGCTTGGTTAAAAAGAAACCTAGTGTAGTTGGAGCATAGTGAGGATAAGGGTTGTATATGATGCGGTAAGAAGTAAGCAAAAATCAGGTCATGAAGTGGCTTGAGGAGCCTGAATTTTATAAGTGCAAAGAGAAGTCATAGGATTTTAAAAATCACTGCATTTTAAAGGAATCGCTCTTGCTGCTCCATGGGTAGTGGATTGCAGGGGAACAAAAGTTGAAATGAGGAGATCAAATAGCAGATGACTGCAGTAATCTAGGAGATGAACAAGTGTTTGGACTAAAGTGGTAGCACTTGAGTGAAGAAGATGAGAAGAGGCAGATTCTATTTTTTAACATAGTGTTTGAAACTTATCCAGCTCATAGGAGTTTAACAAATGGTAGCCATTATTGCATTATTCTGTTCTTGACCATGAAGCTTGCAGAGATTCATCAGTTTGTTCTTGCTCACAGGAGTAGGAAATTAAGCCAGCGCACCATTTCCCCTGCCATTAGGTACTATTATCTGCAAAATGCTTTTCCTGAGGTCTTTTTTCCTTTCCTTCTTTTCTGCATATAGCAGCCATTCTAATCTTTCTCAAACATTGCTTTCATTATGCTTACCTTACTGATAAGCACATTATATGTATTCATGTAGCTATTGAGTAATGGTTATGAACTAGGTTCCTCTGATTGCGTGAGACACAGACACCTAAAATATGGCTCTTGCCTCCAGGATTTTAGAATTTAGCTGGGAGACCTGATTGACCCACATGACATAACAAAGAGTGTAATTAGCAAAGTCTTCATAGAGAAGGCAGGACTTGTTCTAGACCATGAATGAGGAGAGAATTTTAACAAGAAGACAAGCAAAAAAGATGTTGAGTGAAAAAAGCAGTAAAGACACAATATCCTTTTTTCATGGGATAGAGAGAGGATTCGCTTGAGGAGAGGAGAGCATTTTCTTTAGGAAGGTGGGAAACAAAGTTTCAGGGTCAGGATGGTGCCCAAACAAAACAGTGCTGGGCACCAGAGATTTGAACTTGATCGAGCTGGATATAAAGAGTCATGAAAGATTTTGAAGCCAGATTTAGTCTTAATGAAAGCTTTCTGCTACCAATGATCATTTTCTCTGCTAATTTCTAAGGTCCTTATCATCTTTGGCACTCACTAGATACTTAGCTTGTAGCTCTTTATACTTTAAAAATTCATCATGTGTGCAGTTTGTATGGAGTAGGTGCTGAGTAAATGTTTGATAATGATGAAAGAAACGTGTAAGGAAGATTAATTCAGCAAAAGCATATGGTCTGAATTGAAAAACAGAAAGCCAGGAGGTGGGGAAGTCAGTGAGGAAGCTGTTCTAGAAAAGCAGGTGTGAAGGAAGGAGTGCAGAAAGAGGCAGATATGAGAAAATACCTGGAAAGTATAATTAAAAGGTGCCATAGTCAATGTGAATGGGGACTTAGTTAGAAATTAATTTGTTTCCTAGTTTAAATGATTTTAAGGACAGTGATGTTACTCAAGTAAGATGGAAAAAATAGGAGAGGGAATTAGGCTGGGAGGCTAAAATGGAGAATTTGATTTTGGACTGGCATCTGAGATGATGACAGGATTTCCATTTAGAAATGGTCCAGGAAATTGGCCAGAGGAGAATGAAGGAACTATGAGAAGACAGGGCTGAGGTTTTGCTATAATTTCATTCATTTCAGTAAATATTTATAAAGGACCTACTATGTGCTGAGCACTATAAGAAAATGCAAATAATGAAGACAAAGTCTAATGAAATAAGTTTCCAGAGGAGATAATGTCTTGGGTAAGAGAACTAAATAGCACCTACTCAGTGGTACAAATTAGCCACCTGAGAAAAGAGGTTGTTCTGAAGTGGAATCCATGAGAACCTCCACAGTTGGCTCCTCCAGTGTAAGTTCCCTGGTCTGTGCACTGCTATTCTGGTCCCAAGATTCACAAATAAACAAAGGCAATGGTCTCCACCAAACATAAAGAAGTCCAACCACCAGTCAGGCAGCCTGTCAAAGAAAATTGCATCCCATAAAGAACCTTCCTTTTGTATAATGATCGACATTTGCAGCTAAATCCTTTCTCTAGGGATCTTTTGAATGTAAGTCACAGAGAGTGGTCAGTAGAAGCATAGACAGCAGAAGAAGCTGAGATTATAGATGAAAAAGCAGAGAGATGCTGATTCATGAGAATAGAAAAACTACTAAAGAAGGAGCAATAGATGCTTTTTATTGAAGGGGATGAATGGGACTTTGGGGTCACAAGAACTGAAGTTGACCCCTGAACTGAACAGAAGTTCCCTGACTGATGGTCTAGTTTTCTAAAATGTCCTTGTTTCCTTAAAACAATCCTTTGGCATCTGCAGCACTCTGAATATATCTCAGCCTTTTATATCCCAGAAGAGCCAAGCTAACCCAAGGTTATTTCTATTGTTTTGAAGTTTGTGTATGTACAGAAGGGGGTATCTATCACATGAAGGAAAGGGTCACCATGATCTCCATAAAACAGGATCAGAACGATATGCATATGTGCACGTGTGTATGTAGCTGCTTTTGCACAAGAGTATAACAGTAGAAACTTCAGTTACATCTTAGGGCAACCTGGAATTCCCATGTTTATACTTGTTTGTTATTCTCTTTCTCTTTTCCCACTGTGATAATAGTACAGGTCTGTGTGATTGTCCTTGGGGAGAGCAAAGAAAAGGAGAGCCAGGGAGACTATTCAACACAGTGGCCAGGCTTGGGGGAGAGGAACCCCGAAAGACAGCAGAAAGTACAGATATCAAGAGGAGATGAGAAGAATTTGAATATCTACATCAGAGTTTCTCAAAGGGCAGACTGCTAACCAACAGTCTAACATCCCCTCAATCGTTAAAGATTTCTGGCCCACCTTAAACTAACTGGATGGACTCTCTAGTGAGCCTAAGCGTTTGAGTTTCTAACCAGCATCTCAGATGATTCAAGAAGCACTGAAGTTAGAGAACCACTGCTCTAAGTTCTGTGTAAAGAAAGAAAGGGAGCAATGGTGGTGGTCGGGCTTTTGGCTCCTTAAAAAGCATGCAGGACTGAACGCTGAGGGAGCAAAACAGAAGAGGTGAAGTTGGAGTGTAGGGTGCATGAGGGAATAGTGGGGCACAGATTTGCTTTGGGAATCATGAGCCTAGAGATTCTAGATATAATGAGACCATGTGGACGGATTAGGTTTCTGCTAATGCCAGAATGTTTATAATTAGCGTAAAGTGCTATATAAAGCTATTTCCTCCCTCTAAACTATAGTCCTTTTAAGATTTATGGAACATCAACTATAGGGAGAACTCTATTAGCTACTGAGAGAGAATACAAAAGCTTACCATGTACTTGAAGTTGCACAAAATAAATGTTCTACAGTACCAAGCAACATATAAATAAGTGCAAATTCATTCACTTTATACAAATTAATTGTGTACATTGTGTACCAGGCACTTTTCTAGGCTCCTTAGCGTGTGGTTTATCAGAAAGGTGACCTGGATGAGTTTAAAGGTTGACTTTTGTAAGACGGAGATGACAGAAAGTGACTCTGTTCAAGTGGAGTCAGAGTTTAGAAGGAAGGCCTCATTCATTTTGCATTCTATAAATATTTACTGAGTGACTTATTTGTGTCAGAGACTGTCGTAGGCACTGGAAACATAGCAGTAAGTAAAACATAAAATCCCTGTGCTCACTGAACTTCACATTCTGATGGGAAAGAGACAAAGATAAATGTTATATGGTACATCAGAATGTGATGAGTGCTCTGGAGAACAGTAAAGCAGGTGGAGAGAAAGGATTTGAGGGTAGAGGGGGAAATTTCAATATCAAAGATGATCTTTAGGGAAGACTTCATTAAAAGAAGGCATTGAACAAAGATTTATAATAGGTGAAGGAGTAAGTTTTGTGGATATATAGTGGACAAATGTTCCAGATGGCGGGTTGCAAATGCAAATTCCCTGCAGAAGAAGCCTGCCTGAAGGGTTCAAGGAACAGCAAGGAAACAGTGTGTGTGTTCACAGGAGGAAGGAAGGGAAGAATAGTAGAGTGAGAGTTCAGAGAGGTAAGGAGTGGGGGGGTGGGGTTAAATCTCTCAGGCTTTTTAAGTCTTTGAAAGGACTTGAACTTTTGTGTTAAGTGCAAGGGGGCCAGTGGGGAGTTAGGAGCAGGAGTACATGATCTGACATAAAGATACGTCCCATTTTAGCTGTGTGAACTTGAGCTCAATATTTAACTTCTCCAAATTTGTTTCCTCACCTGTAAAATAGAGAAAAAATGTTCTACTCAATGAAATTGTTGCAATACTTTATTTATACATTTAGCAAATACTTGTTATAGATCAGGCACACTCTTTTCCCTTCCTGGCCTTCTGCTTCTTCTCTGTTGCCTCTTCTACCTGGTACCAGGGTGCTAGGCAAGGGAGACAGGAATAAGCCTTGCTGATTAACAGTCCATGTAAACGGTAGGAAGTAAAGGGTGACAGCTGGTGTAAGGCATTGTTTAACAGACATAATAGCTGGAACTTAAAAAAAAATTATTTTATTGGTATTGGATGATATGAACTAGGGGGAGAGATCTGGAACTCAGAGGAGTGATCATATTAAGTATAGGTGCTGGTTTGCCACGCCTGAATCTTCAAAATTCTCCAGAACAATTTATGTTTCTAGGTATCTAATCAGAGCAGACTAGGGATAGGTTTACATTTTTAATCGCTACCTTGTTTAATGTGGATAACTCATGAACTTAACTGATTAATCTTCAGTCTTCTAATTAATGTTTGAATGATTCTCTTTAGGCCTTAACTGTCAAGGGCACTTCTACTTAAGAACAGTTTGTGTTCTGCTTGGGCTTTCATGGCATTGGGTTACATTTGAGGTCCCGTTTTGGAGCGATCTTCTGATGGCCTCAAAAATGTCAAGAAAGACATTTTCTTCCCCCGCCCCCCCCCCCCCCCATTAAGATTAGTGACTAAAAGGTTTGTCACATGTCATGTTTGTTGAGCCTGGGACTAGATTCCCAGCCTCTGAGTGCTGATCTTCGCAATAATCATGAAGTGATCAGAAAGCCCCAGGATGGGTAATGAATGCTTAGTTTCTTCCTAAGTCACTGAAGCCACTTTTCACATTTGGTGACTCCCTTATTTACATGCAATAAATGATGGTAATTCAAGGTGCACGGTTGTTGGCCGATCCGAGGGATGACAGGATTTTTGTAGCCTCTCTGTGTAAGTGGTGCGTTGCGATCGCTCAGACGTCTCTGGCGTGCAGGTAACCACTGCAGTTCCGTCCGGGTCCGAACCTGCGGGTGCCTGGCTAGGAGGCGGGAAGGAGTGGGGTGCGGGTAGGCGCGCAGCCCCAGAAGCCCCACCTCCCAGCGAGGCACCACCCACGGCCACCTAGCCCCCCCACCCCCACCACAGGGCCGTTCTATCTTTTCCCCTTACACCCGTCCAGCCTCCGGCCTCCTCCACCGGCCTGGCCTCCCCCTCCTCGCCGCGGCGCTCGCCGACTCCCTCTCTTCCCTCTTCCCACACCACCCTCGGCCGCTCTCTCTCCGCAAGCTGGCCTGAAGAGGAATCGAGCGCGGAACACATCGATAGCTCTGCCCTCTGCGGCCGCCCGGCCCCGAACTCATTAGTGTGCTCGGCGCTCGATTTTCCTAGGCGGCGGCCGCGGCGGCTCAGGCAGCGGCGGCGGTGGCGGCGGCGGTGGCGGCTGCTCGGCCAGTACTCCGGGCCCCCGCCATTTCGGACTGGAAGCTAGCAGTGAGGCAGAGGCTCTGAAGGCGGCGGGCAGGGGCCAGAGGCTCGGCTGCTCCCAGGTGCGGGAGAGAGGTAAGGCGCGAACCACCCTCTCTGGGCCCCTACCCCAGTCCCGACCCTTTTCGCCGGCGCCGGGTGGGGCCGGCGGCTACTGAATGAATTAGGGGTCTCCGGAGAGGCGGGGAGGGGGCGCCAGCGCGGAGTCCCCGCGGGCGGGTGGGCGGGCGGAGGTCTGCAGGGGGAGGCGCGGGGACGCGGCGACGCGGGCAGTGAGGAATGGGCGGTGCGGGGCTGAGAAGGGTGAGGCTAGAGGCGGCCGCCGCTTCTGCTGCTTCCTGGACGGGGAACCCCTTCCTTCCTCCTCCCCGAGAGCCGCGGCTGGAGGCGGCCGGGGAGAAACTCGCGGGCCGGGTCAGCTGCCCGGTGGGGCGGTGGGGTGCTCTGGTGGTTACTACTGATGCGCTGCCGTCTCCCCTCCCCCTCGTCGTCCTTCCCTCTCCCGGCTCCCGCACCTCTTCCTCCCTTCCCAGCGCTCGACCGCCTCGGTTTCTGTCTTCTCTGCTGCATCTAGCATCTCTAGGACGAAGGTTTAAACTTCTCCCTCGAGCGTACGGTGGATGGATAGTGGTCCTTTCCAGTTTGTAGGGGATGTGTGGGTAAAGAGAGATCACGGTTTGGAAGAGCATAGAAAAGTGCTTTGAGACCACTGTCTGAGGTTATTGTGTTTGGAAAAAATGCATCTGCAGCCGAGTTCCTGACTGCTCCCCTCCCCCATGTATGGGCTGTGACATTGCTGTGGCTACAAAGGAGGAGGTGGAGGTAGAGATGGTGGTTGAAGAACAGGTGGCCAACACCCTACACGTAAAGAACGAACCTGTGATCTACAGTGAAAAGGAAAAAGTTAGTCCCAGGAGGTCTGTTTTGCTTCGTCAAGTTAAAACACACGCAGAAAACCCATAGAGCAGAAGCAGGGCTTTTCCCTTGATAGTTGAAGGGTGTACAAAGCAATAGCTAAAATAGTACTTGAAGTCTAATTTGTCTCTTTTCCTTTATCCCCCTCTCTTCTATTTACCCTCATCCATACAAATTTGTTGCCCGTCCCAAGAGTTATTATAATACTTCATTTAACAGCACTCATGATTCTTTTAACTGGCTTACAAGAGGAGTAATTGTAGTAATCAGCCAACTAACTGCCTGAAATACTCCTTGGTATGTGCATGTTATAGCTGAAGTCCTAAGCTAGCCTTTTAAGTCTGGTATTTCTAATTTTAGAAAGGTATTTCTAATTTTTATCCAGTATATATGTTAGGTTTGTAATGGAAAAAAAACTCACTTAAAAAGAAATTATAAAGGGAAAAGTCTATTCCTAATCACGTCAGAGTTTACCATTTATGACTGGTGCCACTCTTAGGTGACTAATGTCCAAAATGCTGACTTGAATTTAATAACTATAGAAATCAAATATGATTGATACCAGTATGGCCCTTTGAAGCTGTAAGCACCACAGGTGTACTTGGTTTTCAGAGAGCTGATAGATGGTAATTCCATTTTATGACAAGTAAAAGTGATAATTTTGTTTTTCAACAAAATTATTGGGTTCTGGTCCCAGTTCCACCCCTTTCTAGCTTTTGTAACTTTCGGTGAGGGGGTTCCCTTCTGGTCTATGATTTTCAATAAGAGTCTTTTGCAACCTAGTTCTCTCTAGTGGATTTAAATAAAACTTGGTTTTTAAAATCTGATAGGATTTTTCCCCCTGAAGTAACCACTGTATAAATAAGTAGATTGGAAGGTGTGTGTTTCTCCAAATCTGCACATGCATGTACAGCTGAGCTCTAATCCAATATCTATCCACCATATCATCTAGGTTAGCAGACTTTTTTGGTCTCAAGATAACTGCACACTCTTAAAAATTGTTGAGGGTCCCAAGAAGCTTGTGTGGGGTATATCTATCAATATCTACCATATTATAAATTAAAACTGAGAATTTAAATTTATTAATTTATTTTTAGAAATAAATAATAAAGTCATTACAGGGGGACATGGATAATTATATTCTTTATAAAAAATAGCTATTTTTCAAAACCAAAACAAAAATTGGTGAGAAGAATGCCATTGCTTTGCAGTTTTGCCAGTCTCTTTAATGTGTAGCTTAATAAAAGAGATTTGGATTCTCATCTCTGCTTCTGCATTCGGTCTACAGTGATCTCGTATCTGGGAGACTCTACTGAACACTTGTGTAAGAATGAGAGTAAACAGGGTAAATAACATCTTGGTATTATGATGACAATAGTGTTGGCTCCTCATTTCCCCCCCAAATCCTGAGGGCTTCCTCGACCACACTTTGAGAATTGCTGTTCTAGCTATCCAGACTGTTCTGGGAGTGGGTTGAGAGGATCCATTTGGTAGGATTCTATTCATCTGTTCCATTTGCTATGGCTTACACTTAGAATCAAAAGTAGGGGCAAACAGGATAAGTCATGTTTGTAGTGACTCTCAAGGTAGCACTAGACAAGCAACAGGTAAGGACAGATGGAGCAGAGAAGTGGGCCAGGAGCTGTAATACATCAGTTCTCTGATAACAGCAGTTTTCTTGTCTGTAGTGCTCTTTGTGAGAGGGCTCAGGAATAAGATGAAAAAGTAAATCATTTGACAAGCCAGATTATCTTTCTGTGTATATGTGTGCGCTTTTTAGCTAATTCTTGGTCTTCGGTTAAATTGGATGCTGCAGGTCTATAGTGTTTATCCACAGTATATACATGTTTGTTAATTTGGAACTACCTTATAATAAATTATTTGCATTTACTGGCATTCTTTCTACATTCATTCCTTATTTATAAATAGCACCATGTATTTATTGGGAGAAAGAAGATAAAATTAAATGTATTCATTTTACTTCTAAAGGTAAAATGAAATAGCTGATTAAAAGTTTTAATCTAGTATCAGTAGACTTTGTTTGCTGTCTTTTGTTGAACTTATAAGTCGTCACTATTTATTGTACCGTTTGGGAGAGGATGTATGAGAAGCAGAGTTAAAGTCACATAGATTCCTGCAAAATATTCACTCATATCTTTTTAAAATTACCTCTTATTAAAAGCAGTGTTTATCTTTGGATTTGTATAATTTTCTTGTGCAGAAGTGCTTGTTTTTAGCACAAATATAAGGTTTCATATTATGATGATGACTAGATCACCTGCACTGAATTGTTAATCCAATGTTCTTTTAGTTTTTTGCACATTTATTTTCCTCAGCAGATAATTTACAGATTGAAATACCGTCAAATATTGTCTGCCGTGTACTTCAGTGTCTACATTTTATTTCCCTATCGTGTATTCAGCTTTATTTGCTGCCCCTTTTTGCTCCCATCTGATTCTTGCTACTTATCCAGGAGAACTATTATGATAATACATTTAAAAAGATTTTCTATAGCTTTTGGCTCTAACAAAGATACTCTTAGTATATCCACTTCTAACTCTTAGAGGCCAGAGTCAATTAGGAATTCTGTAGTGATAGGAGTGGAGATAGCTGTCAACAAGTTTTGTGTGGGGGTGTTCACAGGGTATAGAGCACAGTGCTGGACACTTGTACTGAGTGAAGTCATGATATGTTCTTTTGAGAGCCATTAGCTGCTACAGAACAGCCAACTAGCCGTTTGGGTAGAACAACTTGTGTATAAGATAAAAGAACTGCCTATGTACTCGGAGTGCGTTTTGCTAAATGCTGATGGGGGAGTTTGTAAATGAAGTAAAAATCATAATACATGTCTGTACTCAGCTGAAGTTTTTGAATTGTATAAGGCATTTTGAAATAATTTTCCCTGTAAAGGTGAGTTTGTTAAGTTAATCATAGAGGATTTGGGTTATATTAACCTGGTGTGTAATAAATGTTCTAATTTAGCCATATTTTCATTATTTTTATTATAAGGCCTGCTGAAAATGACTGAATATAAACTTGTGGTAGTTGGAGCTGGTGGCGTAGGCAAGAGTGCCTTGACGATACAGCTAATTCAGAATCACTTTGTGGATGAATATGATCCTACAATAGAGGTAACTCTTGTTTAAATATTATGCATATTGATTTGTGCAGACACATCCTATGGATACAAAAAAAGTCACTTTTGTGATTACTCATTATAAGGCAGTTATATTGAAATAAATTTTACTAAGTTATCTGAATGTACTTGGGTTTCAAGGCTTTAACTCTGAGGTTATAAGTAGCCTTAGACATGGAGAACCATACTTCTCTCAGGAAAATATCAAGGTCCATTGCATGCACTCTGTGTCAGAATTAGTACATTTTGATTGGAAGTGTGTTTCATAGTTTCAAGAAAGGGTGAAAATGTGAATTTATATTTTAATATGTTCCTAAAAGTCTTGTGTTTATGTGGCTCCTTGTGCATTTTCTGGTATTTTGACTTCACATGTAGAAGTTAGAATTGAGGGCAGGCCACCGTGGCTCAGCAGGCAAGAATGCTTGCCTGCCATGCCAGAGGGCCCGGGTTCTATTCCTGGTGCCTGCCCATGTAAAAAAAAAAACAAAACAAAACAAACAAAAAAGAAGTTAGAATTGAAACATACTGGTAAAATGTAATTGTTTGACAGGTGATTTAAAAAAAAAAACAATTAGTATCCTTTTCCCTCATAACTGATGTAGTAGAGAACTTCCAGCTACCTGATGCATTTTAAGAAGCTCATTCTTGCTTTAGAAGTGATATAAAAGTATACCATTAGCAATACTTGCCTTTGCAGTCCTTTCTTAATTCACTGAAAGAAATATTAGGATTGTCTTTATTAGAATTTGATTGTTGAAAAAGTTTTGGGGGATTATAGTCAGACTTTTTTAGTTTTGTGAAAACATACCAGAGTAAAGGCCAGACAGCAAAATGATAGAATAAAGGTCTGGAAGATACCCTGAGAACCCAGGTATCTTCTGACTTCTGGCAGCACTATACTCAGATCACTGCAAGCATATAAGGATTTATTTAATCTCAAAGATATGCAGGAGAGGATGTTCCATAACTGTCCTTCTTAACTCATTTCCAGAACGTAATTGTTCAGATATTTTTTTATGCATAATCTGAACTTCGATGTTAAATTTAACATCAATGGAGATGGACATAAGTATATCACCTTATTTTTGAAATAGACTTTTATATGTTGAGATTATTTATAAGCCTTCTTTACCCCAGGTTAAGCAATCCTAATTCTTTAGCTTGATTTTAGATCTGATTTACCAGTTTTTTATATTGGTTCTGAAAATTTTCCCATAACTTTCTCTAAGTACCAAGCTGTGAAATCTAGAACAGGTTAGCATGCCCTATTAAGATACTGTGCTAAATAATGTTTTGAAGAAACATTTTGACCGCACGGAGGTAGGATCTGAGGGCACTGTTGGTCTTGGGAAGATTTTTTTTGCAGTTTATAACTTTGAGGATTGATTAGATAACTGTCTATAAGGAAATGTCAGATGTTTTTGGTACTATGAAAAATTGGAGAAAGAACGTCTATGTGCAAAGATTTGCTAAAACATAGAAGCAACTTTTATTTGGTTTCCAAGTTTAAGAATTTGCATTAATAAAGGGGAACAATTTTAATTGAAATAAACAGCCTATGTAATAACCTCTATATACTTTTGACAAATCAGTTTTTGGTGCTGTACTTGGTAACGTATGCTCCTCTCTCCCCGCTTTGAGGTGGATCGAATAGTTTGCCCATTTCAATCTATATCCCAAAGCCAAGATTACTTGGCTTACTCTACCATTCAAATCAGATGTAAAAGGAAGTTTTAGTAGAATTCAAATTAAGCATGGAAGCTTTCCTGGGATTTTAGAAGATTATTTAGCAGAAGTGCTCTCTGTCTTCTCTGAAAATCTGAGAAATTCCAGTACACACACTCTCCCACCAGAGGTCCTTAATACTCTCTGATAACCGGATAAAATAAGTTAGGTTACCTTGTGGTCAAAATTGTAAAAGTCTTGAAAAACTAAAGCTAATAGTTAATCCATTTTAGGAGTTAAGGTAGGAAAAGTTTGTAAACTCAGACCTATAACTCTGGTTGCGATCCTGCCAAACCAGAAGACTTAACTCTGGGAACATTGATTACCTTTGAACTTTGAAACTGACATTGCCTCACTAGTTTAACCACCTGGGAAAAGGCATCTGAGATTGTCTCTTATCTTCCAAGTTACAGTGAGTCTCTGAGGGAACTGAAACACCAAGTTCTTGATATAATTCAGTTACAAGAAAGACAAGAGAATTTAGTAGTTCATTTTAATCGTTGATTAAATAAAAATGTTGCCTCAGTGTTTTTGTAATAAAGTTAAAACAGGATAGGGGATTTTACTGCTGCTGTCCAATTTTGATTGGTGAGTAATGTGGGTTAGAGGGAAAGTGAGAGAGGACATAGCCTTTACACATTTGGAATTCTCATCAGCTTTTCCTGCAGTTAAAACAAATGAGAAGAACTGTTTTTTTTTTATTTGACTTTTTACTCAAGTAATACCATATTTACTAGTGATTTAGAACGTGTAAAGATTTACACTATGAAGATTTACATGAGGGTGATCATTACTTCTTTCATTTTATAGATAAAAATGGTTTCTGAGAGGTTGTAACTCATTTAAAGAATTTTGGCTAGTGAGTGCTGGTGGAATCTGGGTCTTTGGAGACCAAGTCAAACAGAATTTCTACTGTGCCCTTGTATACCTTTTTAAGAGTGGAAAAGGAACTGTTTTAAACTAAGAAATAATTTAATATTTGGAAACTAATTCACATTTATCATACACCAGAATTTGAACTTAGCCTACTATCTAATGGCATTTTAATGGTAGAGGTCAAAGCCTTAAATTAGAATATAGGATTAGAAAGGCATGACACATACATGGAGCATGTTATGTTTGCAGCTGTGCACATGATAATTTACTTTACTTCTATTCTGAAAGATCTTATCTTTATCTTCTATGAAGTCTACCAAGAGTTACAAAGAGATTGTGACAGCAATGAAATACCTAATTAATGTGGGAAGATTATTAAAAACTTCGTGCAAGCCCCCAAATACAATTTATGAAGCTAGAAATTTATGCTTTTATAATTTAGAGATCATTTGTTATTGTCAAAACATATATTCCCTGAAATGTTTTTCCAAGGTAAAAGTTGGTAGAAGAAAAATCTTGCCTTAAAAAAATACAGGTAGTTATAAACATAGAGATCAGAAGGCGATTAGGAAATATATATTGACTATCTACTAGATATAATGTACTTGCAAAATTAAATACAGCAAGACACATTTTTCCCCCTAGTCTCTAATTCATTGATACCTGCATGCTTCTGTTAATGTGGCATTTAAACTTCAGCCCAAGTATTAAGCCCCTTTTTGATGAAAGTTTCCTACTTAGAAAAGAAGAATGGATTCATAATTGGATTGATTTGTCCATCTTTAGTGCTCTGAGCTATATGTATTCACCAAGATTTATTGGTTTCTCTTTTTTTTTTCCATATTAATTATAGAACTTATTTTACTCTCAAAATAAGTTATTTGGATAATGGAGAGAAAATTTGTAACATTAAGCCAGAATTGAAGAGTGTTGTAAGGAAGCCATATATAATGTTGTAAGGTACTGTTTTTCTAATTTTAGACCTATATATATAAGTAGTTCTCAATAGAGGGTGGATGATTTTGCCCTCCAGGGGACATTTGGCAAAATCTGGAGATATTTTTGTTTGTTACAGTTGGGAAGGGGATGCACTGCTGTCATCCACAGTGGGTAGAGCCAGAGATGCTGTGCCTGTAGCAGGGCATCTCCCTCTAGTACAAAGGAGAGCCCCAAAATGTCAATAGTGCTTTTCACAATATATCAGTGAAGTTGAAGCACTAATATATGTTACATATGGCTTTAAACATCCCCAATATCATCCAATTCAAGAAATGTTAGATTTCTTAACATAATGTAGATTTAAACCTTTTGTAAGCTAATACATTTTATTAACTTACTCCGGTGTTCTAGTAAAACAATCTGTTTTAAAGTGAACTACACACAGCATTCTATTTCTCTTCAAGGCTGTAGCCCAGCCTTCCCCCTGCCCCCTTTCAAGAAATGAGTGCCCTCTACTGGTCAACTTACTTGCTTTTATAATAAATAACAAAGAAATACTCAATTTGGATATTTTTCATATTTAAACTGCGGGTATGACCAGTTTGTAAACCTATACCATTTATTAAAAATACTTTATTTTATATAATTAAATTTTTAAATGTAAATTATCACTTGCATTCTATGCCACTATTAATAAAAGGATTGCTATGTGGACTAGACTTATTTATATATACAGGTGTATTTAAACAAATCGGTTAATAGGTGAATTAACTAAGAAAGGAGATGTGGCGATGTAGGAAGAAATAGGTTGTTTACATTGTTATTAACACTGATTGAGTTAACTTTGGGGGAATAAAACACTGTCATGGCTCTGAATTTCTTTGTATGTCCCCAGGAGATAAGTTAACAGCGCACAGTTTGGTTGTGTTAGGAGGAAGGGCCTATTCAAAAGTGGCAAATTATGAGAGTTCACATTTTGTAGATTCTTATAGAGTTTAGAAGTAAACTTTTTTTTAGAAGTAAACTAACAAAAAATTTAGACCCATGTATTTAGGTCAATTTAAGACTAATAAATATTTACTTAAGAATAGTAAGTATTTACTTAGATCTGGATTTTAAAAATCATGGGACATATTTTATTCTACCTTGGTAACAGAAGTGGTTGGGAGATTTTTTTTGTTTGCCAGCTCTAAAGATTCTTGTTTTAACAATGTAACTGATTCCTTAGTTTGGTAAATATTATTCATTTCCTACTTTGTACCTTACAGTCTTCCATGAGATACACTGTGGAACAAAAGGGACCAGATCCCTGCCTTCGTACTTAGTATTATTAGATGTATTTTGAAGAGCAGTATTTCTAGCAGTGATCCTAATTATATACAACTTAATTTAGAGACTGTAACTTTAGGAGGGCATTTGATTTCTTCCATCTTTTACCTTTACTGTTTCATAGTGCCTAGGTTTATGAAATAATTATATTAATGTGATCTTATAATAAAATTAGTAGAAATATGTAACAGAAATAAAATATTTGAGAGGCTTAAGGAGAGAGAGTTGTTTCCTACCTTAGGTAATTTTTTCAACTTTTTATTTTGAAAAGTTTCAAACTAACATAGAAAACTAGTAAACAGTAGTACAATGAATACGTTATATTTAAACTAGATTCATTAGTTAACATTTCGCAATATTACTTTCTCTTTATGTGTGTATATTTTGTGTGCATATTTATATTCTCATACATTCTCTTACATTCATGAATGCATATTATTTATTTTTTCTATTCTATTTTTATTTATTCTAATTCATTCTATTTGAGAATTAATTACACATGTCATGACTAAGACTGGGGTCTGCTGGCCAAATCCAACCTGCTGCTTGCTTTTGAAAATAAAATTTTTTGGAGCACAGCCGTGCTTGTGTGTTTACATATTGCCAGTGACTACTTTTGCACTTTAACAGCAGGGTTGACTAATTGCCACAAAAACTATATGATTTGCCAAGCCTAAAATGTTTACTACTTGCCCCTTTACAGAAAATATTTACTCATCCAATTCTAACAAGAATATTTCCTCTGTAAATATAATGCGATGATCAAATTTAGGAAATTAAATATTAGTGCAATACTGTTATGTAATATATAGTCCATATACAAATTTTGCCAGTTGTTCCAATTACGTCCTTATAGCAGCTTTTTTTTTGCCTGATCCATGATAAAAAATGACACATTTAGTTGTCATGTCTCAGTATCTCTTTTGTTATAGAATAGTTTTTCAGCCTTTCTGTTTTCAACAAAGGTATTTTTTTTAACTTTTTTTATTGTATAATATAACTTATATACAAAACAAAGAAAGAAAAAAGCAATAGTTTTCAAAGCACTCTTCAACAAGTGGTTACAGGACAGATCCCAGAGTTTGTCATGGGCTACCATACCATCCTCTCAGATTTTTCCATCTACCTGCTCCAGAATATAGGAGGCTAGAAGGAATAAATATTTCTTTATCATCACAATCGACTTTTTTCTCTTTTTGACAAAGGTATTTTTTGAAGAATGCAGGTCAGTGGTTTTGTAAAGTCCTCCCAGTTTAGATTTATCTTATTCTTCCTCATGATCAGTTTCATGTTAAACAGATTCAGCAGAAATGCTACTTAAGTAATGCTGTGTCCTTCTCAGTGCATCACATTAGGAGGAACATGATGTTGGTTTGTCCCATTATTAATGATGTTAATGTTGATTTGATTATTTGGTTAGGGTGATATCTATCAGATTTCTCTTGGTAAAGGTATCTTTAATTTCTTTATAATTAATGAGAAACTTTAAAACTATAATTATACTGTTCTCTAGTACATTTGTACCCAGTGGTACTTGTATCTGCTGGTAATTCTTGCCTGTGTAAATTATAGTCATGGTGGTTCAAGATGGTAATGTTCTAAATCTGTCATTATGTCTATATTTATTATTGATATCTACCCTAAATAAGAGCTCTCTTTTCTCTATTACTTCATTTATTTGTTTGGCTTATTTGTGTCATGTAGAATCATGAATTCTTTTTTTTTTCAAAGTGTTGAAGTCTGTTACTGTAATTTGCTTTTGATATGGTCCCTGGAATTCTTTTCTAGCTGGCTCCTGTATCCTTTTTTTTCCTTTCTGGGGGTGCACAGTTGGGAGTTGAACCTGGGTCTCCTGCCTGGCAGGCAAGTCTTCTACCACTGCACCACCTGTGCACCCCTCCTGTATCTTTCTGATGTGCCCATCAGTTTTTAAGCTTTTCCTTAACTTTTCTGGCATGCGGCATGCTCTAGGTTCACCTGTTTTTTCCTGTCCTAGTACTCTTCACCCCCCTGTATAGCTTTTTCCTCCCATAGTAAAATTATCTTGTATACATTTTGATGTTAAACCTTCGATTAGCTGTGAAATAAAAAAAAAAGTTTGTTGTAAATCCTGGTTCTTGAAGTGTTAGCTAAGTAACAGATTGAGCAAATTAATTTGCCATTAGGTTAATTCCTTAATTTTGGAAATGGGATTAAGCATTTTTCACTAATGAGAAACTTGGAAATCCTTTTTCATTTTCAAAGTATCCTTAAACCATTTAGGAAAAGATTGAGTTACTTGACTACAAAAAATTAAGACTTTTTAAACAATAATACTGGGTAAATGAAACAGTGTTATGAAAATTATTTGCAACATATATTAGTAAGCTTCTCATGTATGAATTTTAAAAAGGCAGATATCCAGATAGGAAACAAAAAATAAAGGGCTAAGGATATAAATCACCAAGGTATCTATCAAAAAAATAAATAAAACAAATTACCTATAATGTATTTTTAAAGATGCTTGCTCACTAATACAGGAATGAAAGTTTCAACAGTAAGCGCCATTTTTCACTTTCATACCGGCTAAGATTAGAATGATAATGCTCAATGCTGGGAAGATGAAGGAGAAATTTATGCTGTGGCGAGCGTATAAATTCTTATAAACTTTCCAGGGGTTAGTTTGCAATATGTCGCAAAATTTAAACTGCATGTCCTTTGACCAAATAATTCCACTTCTAGGACTTTATCCCAGGGATTTAATTGGACATTGTTTAAGATGTATATACAGAAATGTTTATTGCAATATTATTTATGATTTTTTTAAAAATGGAAACCAATCTACTTACTAAAAATGGAAACATGTCTACTAATAGGGAATGAGTGAAGTAAATTATGGTATGTTCATACAAATTATGTTAGAGAGATGTTGAAAAGGATGAGGTAGATACATATATGAATTGACATTTAAAATGCCCATAATGAAATTTAAGCTGTGTCACAGCACATTGTGTAGAGTATGATTCCATTTATCTGAGAAAATGCATATCTGTACATAAAATATAGTAGGACATATGCCATACAGTTAATTTCTGTCTCAGTAGTATTTAGTTATTTTTAAATGAGCATATGCTGTCGGGCGAGGTGGAGGGTATTCATTATAGGGGAAGAAAGGCACTAAAATGTTAGATCACTTCATCATTTTCTTCCCTCTTTTTAAAGCCTCAATAGATTAGATAATTCAGGTGTACTCTTGGTATCAAGAAATCGGTATAAAGGCCAAGTAACTAACTTATAGGGATATAATACAAAACATGAAAACCATATTGGCATTTGTAATTGTTAAGGTTGGTTCCACAGTCCATCCAGCCTCACATCCTGACCTTGACGTCAGGCAATAATTTATGGGAGAAAGCCACTTGATTTCAACAGGTTACAGATGTATGCTTATAATAGCCTTATTTTCAAAATCTGTTGTGCAGATTTTCCTTGATGGCCAGAATTTTTAACTCTCTTGGGAATTGTACATTGTATTTTCTCTAGTCCTAAATCACGATTCAACATTCTCATAATTCCAGTTATCCAGCATTTGGTAAAGAAGTCTTTGTTCTCTTTTTATCCTTACTTTTAGTGAATGCCTTAATTTTTCATTGAAAAGTCTGTCATGAGAACAAGCTCTTTTAACTTCCTTGGTCCCTAATCAAAGTAGAAATCCCTTATAACTTTCAACTCTCCTTAATTTTAGCCCTCAATCCCTAGAGCTTGTCAAGATATTTTGAAATATGGTTGCCGGTTTTGCAAAAAGTAGTCTAAGACTGGATGTCCAAAAATTTTATAAAGTCAGGATACTGTTTCTGTGTAGTTTGTAATAGTCCCTAGCTCCCTATATTTTTGGCCTACAATAGCATGTGCAAAGTAATATATAAAGTAATAGTTAACTGTTTATAGCATTTTTAGTCTGTAAAGGGATTTTCATTGTTTTTTATCCTTATGTGCATATCTAGTCCTATATGTATTTAGCTACTTTTAAAGCTGAGGGAACAATATTTTAGAGTAAATGAGAGATTGAGTAGTTTGCTCAAGCTCACAACACAGTAAATGTACTTCTGCGGTTGCCCATAGATTAAAGAATCCCGAGTCCGTCTCTTGCCTAGACTTCTGTTTTGAGCACCAGATCTGCTTATTAAGCTGTCTACAGCTCATACTCACCATGACAACCCACAGACGTACTGAATTCCACATACCCAAAATTGAATTCACCTTTTTCTCCACCCCTCACTCCTTTCTTTTCCTTCTGTTTCCATCCCCAATCAATAAGCTCTGCCAATTTTCTTTTATTGATATAGTTCACATAGCATAAAGTTTATTCTTTTAAAGTATACATTGGTTTTAACTATTCACAAGGTTGTGCAACTCCCACCACTAACCTCATTTTTGTCACTTGAAAAGAAACCTCAAAGCCATTAGCACTCACTCCCTAGTTAGTCTCCTGCCTGCCCTTGGCAACACTCATTTACTGTCTGTGGATTTGTCTATGCTGAACATTTCATATTTTCATAAAAAGGGAATGATACAATATATGGCTTTTTTTTGTGCCTGGCTTATTTCATTTAGGATTATGTTGTTCAAGGATCATCAATCCACATGTATCAGTACATCATCCCTTTTTCTTTTTTTGTATTTTTTTATTAGAGCAGTTATAGGTTTACAGAAAAATTTTGCAGAGACTAGAGTTCCCAAATATACCATCCCCACGCAGTTTTCCCTGTTAATATTTTGTATTAGTGTAGTACCTTTGTTATAATTGAGGAGATACTGTTAATATAATTCTACTGTTAACAGTATTCCATTGTTTACTTTATGATTTAGTCTTTGTCTTGTAAAGTTCTAAGGCTTATATAATCTTAAAGTTCACATTTTAACCATTTTCAGGTATACAGTTCAGTGGTGTTAATTACATTCATATTGTGCTACCATCCATTACCGAAACTTTTCCAACACCCCGGACAGAAACTCTGTACCACTGAGCACTGTCTCTTCATTACCTATCCCTGCTGTGGTCCCTTGCAACCTACTGTAAATTTTCTATTAATTTGCACATTTTAACTATTTCAGATAAGTGAGGTCAGTGTCTGCCTTATTTCACTCAACATGTCTTCAAGATTCATCCATGCTGTAGCATGTTTCAAAACTTCATCCTTTTTATGGTATAATATTCCATTGTATGTATATGCCGCATTTTCTTTATCCATTCATCAGTTGATAGACATTTGGATTGTTTCCACTTTTTGTCAATTTTGAATAAAGCCATTATAAATATTCAAGTTTTTGTGTGAACATGTTTTCAGTTTTCTTAGGTATATACCTAGAAGTGGAATTTCTGGGTCATATGGTAGCTCTGTGTTTAACTTTGAGGAACTGTCAGACTTTTTCAGAGTGACTTTACCATTTTACCTTTCCATTAGCAGTGTATGAGGATAGTTCTGCCAATTTTACTTGATAGATATTTCTCAAATCTATTTAATCTTCTCCATCAATACTGCTGCTGCTTTAGTTCAAGTTGTGCCATATTTTTGTCTTAGTTTCCTAACTCATTTCTCAGTCTCTGATCTTGTCTCTTTCTGTGATTCCTCCTCATGATTAACATTGAACCTACTAAATCTGATCCTCCCTACTTATTAAAACCTCTCCATGATTTATTATAGGATGTAGTTCAAAACTCCTCATTATGACATATAAAACGCTCCATAAGCTGGCCTCTGCTATAGATTGTCCAGTTTCATTTCTTGCTACTTGCCTATAATCCCTCAAAGCTAAAGTTATATTGAACCTCTTGGTTCCATGCACTGTGCGTGCTGTTCCATGTTTTTATGTATTCTCTTTACTCTTTCTTGCTTAGAATACCACTCCTTCTTCTTGATTCATATAAAGAAAGAGGATCTCCCTTTCCTGTGTGCCATCATTGTAATTTGTTGAGCCTATGGGGTTGCATTTATTTCATTGTATTTTAATTATCTATTAACATTCTTATATCTTCCCACTATAGTAACTTTCTTTTCTCTTTTTATTGAGAAATCTTTACACACATACATTCCAGACAATGGTGTATAATCGATGGCTCACAATGTCATCACATAGTTGTGCATTCATCACCATGATCATTTTCTAAAATTTGTATTAATAAAATCAATCAACATAAACACAAACATTCTTAACGTATGAGCATTCCATACTTGGTGTGCAGTCATGGCTCACAGTATCATCACATAGTTGTATATTCATCACCATGATCATTTCTCAGAACATTTACATCACTCCAAAAAAAGAAATAAAAAGAAAAAAGAAAAAACTCATACATACCACACTCCTTTCCCCTCCCTTTCATTGATCACTGTATTTCAATCTACTAAATTTATTTTAGCATTTGTTCCCCCTATTATTTATTTATTTTTAATCCATATTTTTTACTCATCTGTCCATACCGTAGATAAAAGGAGCATCAGAACAAGGTTTTCACAATCATATAAGTCACTTTGCGAAATCTGTGTCATTATACGATCATCTTAAAGAAACATGGCTACTAGAACACAGCTCTACAGTTTCAGGCACTTCCCTCTATCCTCTCTAAAACACCTTAAACTAAAAAGGAGTTATCTATATAATGCATAAGAGTAACCTCCAGGATGACCTCTCGACTATTTGAAATCTCTCAGTCACTGAAATTTTATTTTTAATTTTATTTATTTATGAAACATAACCACATACAAACACAAACATTCTTACCATATGATCATTCCATTCTTGTTATATAATCAATAACTCACAATATCATCACATAGTTGTATAGTCATCATCATGATCATTTCTTAGAACATTTGCATCAATTCAGAAAAAGAAAACAGAAAAAAATTCATACATACTATACCCCTTACCCCTCCGTTTCATTGATCACTAGCATTTCGATCTACTAAATTTATTTTAACATTTGTTCCCCCTATTATTTATTTATTTTTAATCCATATGTTTTACTGGTCTGTCGATAAGGTAGATTCAAGGAGCATCAGACACAGGGTTTTCACAATCACACAGTCACATTGCAAAAGCTTTATCATTATGCAGTCATCTTCAAGAAACATGGCTACTGGAACACAGCTCTACATTTTCAGGCAGTTTCCTCCAGCCTCTCCATTACACCTTAAGTAAAAAGGTGATATCTATTTAATGCATAAGAATAACCTCCAGGATAACCTCTCGACTCTGTTTGGAATCTCTCAGCCATTGACACTTTATTTTGTCTCATTTCTCTCTTCCCCCTTTCAGTCGGGAAGGTTTTCTCAGTCCCTTGGTGCTGAGTCCCAGCTCATTCTAGGATTTCTGTCCCACATTGCCAGGAAGGTCCACACCCCTGGGAGTCATGTCTGATGTAGAGAGGGGGAAGGCAGTGAGTATGCTTATCATGTTGGCTAAAAGAGAGAGGCCACATTTGAGCAACAAAAGAGGTTCTCTTGGAGTGAGTCTTACACCTAATTTTAAGTAGGCTTAGCCTATCCTTTGCGGGGTTAAGTTTCATATAAACAAATAGGTCTAATTTTAAGTAGGCTTAGCCTGTCCTTTGTGGGTTAGGCTATGATATGAACATATGAACAAACCCCAAGTTTGAGGGTTCATATGAACCAACTCCAAGTTTGAAGGTTCAGCCTATTGGTTTTGTTGTCCTCACTGCTTGCAAGAATATCAGGCCTTCTCCAGATGGGGAAATTGAATTTTCTTTCTTTCCGTGTTCATTTTTTAGAACACTTGCATCACTCCAGAAAAAGAAATAAAAAGAAAGAAGAAAAAAGTCATATATACCATACACCATACCCTGCCCTGTCATTGACCACTTGTCATTTCCATCTACCCAATTCATTTTACCTTTTGTCCCCCCTATTATTTATTTACCCATATTTTTTTACTCATTTGTCCATATCCTGGATAAAAGGATACAGCAAATTTCCTGAGATTAGAAATTATATAATCCCTGGCATAGTCTGACATTTAGTAGAATTTCAGTAAGTGCTCCTGTGATCTGGGGAATGAACTAATAAACCAGTGTCTACAGGCTCCAAATTCCTTGTTTTTCCCTTATATTATTCTAATATCCCCCTTTATTGCACATGTTTCTAGCTGTCTTTGAAAATCAGCTTTCTAAAACAACGCATTATGGCTTATAACTGATAGCATTCTATAATGGAATCTTTTAAAGAGTGACATAAAGTATTAGCACATTAAGTAAATAAAAGTAAATCTCGTTTTCCCCTTTTTTTCCCTTTAGGCATCATAAAGCAGTACATGAAAAATACTTATAATACTTAACGTGTTAAGAAAACGTTATCAAAAAATTTCAAAAATAAATCCTCAAATAATATTTTAGCTGGCATTTTCAGCTATTCACATTTATAAGAGCTTCTGATAGAATCATCAACACCTGAAGATGAAGAGGAAATGAAATAATGCTTGTAATATGCTTATCACAGTATTAGACATGTAAGGGCCCTGTAAATGTTGGCTTATTAATAATGTAACCTTATTAATAGTAATAAGGTTATATTGCATAGAAGTTTCTAATTTCTTTAGGTTTTTTGTTTATTATAGTCTGTCTTCCCATGTCAAGGTTATTGCCTGAATTGGAAGCCATTGGGAGCCTAAGTTGAGTATGTTAAAAAGTGTATATACCAAGTAACTCAGTTACTATTAATTATAATAGAAAAATGACAAAGTGATATTTTGGCTAATGAGTTTATCTTAGTTTTAATGATTTAGCCTTAGCTTTCAAAATCCTAATAATAGGTCAACAGATAAGTTTTATACATTCAAAAACATTTAAAGGGGAAAATAATAAACTGGGAAATGCTTTTTAAAAAAATTATGTCAGTACATAAAAAGGTGAAAATCCAACTGGGCAGAGGACATGGGTAATGGCAATAAATATGAAAAAATGTTTATAACTTTATTAGCCCTAAAATAAATTGATATTATAACAATAAGAAAAAATATAAAATTCATTCTGAGTAAGTGGCGGTGAAATAGGTATATTCTTAATGTTGCATGGAAAAAAATAATACAATGAATGTTGTGCATGCACTAGCCAGCTTTGTCATATCTTAAACATTTTGCCACATTTGATTTATGTGTTTTTTTCTTTTTCATGATACAAAACTTGAAAGAGTTCTCTCCTCTCCTGAACATTTTAAAATCTCTGTATCATTTAAATTATCCTTTTACCTTAAAGATACCATACTGTGTACAACTTGCTTGAATACATTTGTTGAAATACTCTTAATATGTTGTAATCATAAAATTTACAACTTTCTTGTCTCAGTAAAATTTACAGTATCTTAAGCTGGACTTATTTTTATAAGAAAACTTTGAAAAAATATTTAAAAACAAATTGAGAGATTTAAAAACCTACCTTTATAAACTATTACACTGATAACTAGTGGGGGAATTTGTTCTCTGGATTCACTTTGAAGATGCAATGTCTGTAGGTTAGAAATTTGAACAGAGTGTGGACAGTTGAAAATCTGTCAAATTATATTTATATTAACTGTTTATTGTGTGTGTGTGTTTTATAGTTGAAATAAAAAAATTAATTTATATTTTAGTGCTGTGTATGCTTACATTGAGTGGATTCATTAAATAATCAAAAGAGAATCCTGGAAAAAAAAGAAAAGAGAATACTGATTAACTTATATGTTCAAAATTTATTTTGCACAGGGGATATAGTCGTGAGCACTACCATCATGGAATTTAAAGCCAGTGGCAGGTATAGACTTAAACAATTAAATATATAACAAACAAATATATAATTATAAATTAGTAAGAAGGTATTGAGAGTGAATCACAGAATGACATTGATAAGTCCTTTGAACTTTAAAGATAAATGGGGGCGGGCAATGGTGGCTCAGTGACAAGAGTTCTCACCTGTTATGCCAGAGTCCCGGGTTCGATTCCCGGTGCCTGCCCATGTGAAAAAAAAAAGATCGATGGGATGCTGTTGAAGGACTCTGAGCAGGAGAGTGACCTGATCTCATCTACATTAAAAACGATGACTTGCTCTCTGTAGAGCATATATTATAAGAGTGACAGCAGGTATACCTGCTAGGAAACAGTTGCAGGATATTGCAGGAGCCAGATAGTAACATGGACTAGTGACATTGGTAATGGTGGTGTTGGTGGGGGCTTAGTTTCTGGGTGTAGTTTGAAGATAGATAAATGGTGTAGGATTGTGATTCAATTACACTCATTACACATTATTAAATGCCTGTTTTATTTTCCTTTGTAAGACATTTTAGGATGCTGTGTTAAGTATATCCCTATTACAACTGTATCTTTTAAAAAATAAACGTATTTCTTTAGCATCCTTTATCAGAAGTGGCATTACTGTGTCAAAGACATTTATAGGGCTCTTAGTGATACCGTCTGATTGCTTTCCAAAAGGATTGCCCTATTTATAGTTTCTCCAGAAATGTTTCCATTTCGACTACAATTTATTCTTGCCAGCATAATACATTTTCATTTAGAAAAGTTTCTTACTGCTTCAGCGGATGAAAAAAATGGATACTTCAGGTGGTGGGGAGAAGGGAATACATGGCGTAGCTTTCCTCCATTTAATATTTTGTTGTGTTAAATTAATTTGAGTAGCTTTATTTTATCTTAGTTTCCTAAGGATATCAGTAACTTCTGTACCTGATCTAAAAGTTTATTCTATTTGAAGGCTGGAAATAATACTGATTAAAAATGTAAAATCTTGATTGTTATATTTGTTCCATTACTAACTAGTTTCATTGTAGTATCTGTGGTTTTAAACTGGCTGGGTTTTGACAACCTGGACTTTTTCAGAATAGTGATTTTTTTTTAAGTTTAAAGGGAATAATTAATGTATTGAGAATACTTAAAATTTATGAAAAGGTATTTTATTTAGACCAAAGGTGAGAATGTTTTTCTTTAAAAAAAAAAAAAAAGGCCAGACAGTAAACATTTTTAGGCATTGCTGGTCTCAGGGTCCTTGTTACATGTTCTTTGTTTTTGTTCTTCTTTGTATTTTACAACCATTTAAAAATGTGAAACTGTTCATGAGCCCTACAAAATCAGGCATCTGGGATTTGGCCTGTAGGTAGTAGTTTGCTGTATCTTAAGCACCCCTAATCTTGGGAAAGAGTCTATGTTGGTGAATAATATTTTTTCTATCTCCATGTATATTTTTTCTTATGGTTAACCTAGAGATAGAACAATATCTTTAGTATCAGTGTATCTTTTTTGTTGTTTGCTTTCTGCTTTGTCTGCAAACCTATCAGTTATTTTCAGATTATAATTTGCTATTTAACATTTTTATTCACAAGTTTTTACCAAGTTGCATTGCATTTTTATAAACCGTAATGTCTAATTGTGCTTTTATGGAAAGAATTTTAGTTAAAATTAACTTTGGAAATAATCTTTAACATAAGTCTATTCTTTCCAGCCCGAAGCATTGTTTACTAGTCAGTTTGTATGACTTTTTAAAAATTATTAAATGTGACTCAAAATCTTGCTTTTGATATTTTTAAACCTGGAAAGGAAAAGACAGGTGAACAGGGACTGCTTACCCAGTTTTTCAGTCCGTTTGGTAGAGAATTCATCATAAAAACATCTTGTGAAATATGTGGAGAAACTACTATTATTGCACAATGTATACTTTTTAAACCTAAGTGTTTGGGAATTTTGTAAATAGGACATTATGGAGGTACATTTTGGAGGCATTATATGTGGGCAGATGGTGAGTAATCCCAAACCCTGCCTCATGATTAAATAGACTTATGTGGCTCTGAAACAATAGTCTTTTATTTATTATTGGTGGAAAATTTAAATTTAAAAAATAAAGAAACTTATTTTCCTAAGTTCTTTACAGCAGTAGGTAAGGAAAACACTTTAGATGGTCCATTTTACATGCTCCAATAGCCATACCTGTATGATGGATTGACTCTTTTTTTTTTTTTTAACATGGGCAGGCACCGGGAATCGAACCCGGGTCCTTTGGCATGGCAGGCAAGCATCCTTGCCTGCTGAGCCACTGTGGCCTGCCCGGATTGACTCTTAAGACAAGTCCTTTGCTCCCTCTACTTCCTGTTCTTTTACTATAATTCAAAAGCACTGGTTTTCAATTTCTAATGTACAGGGGTTCTTATGAGTAGAGGATTAGGTTAAAATAATAAAATGTCAACCAGATGCTCAAGCTCTTTTATTAAAGAGCTTCTTGTTTAAATAAATTAAAATATCCATCCTTTTTTATTACTGGTGAAATAATATTTATTATAGACAATTTGGAAGATAACTGCTTAAAAGATAAGAGATGAATTCTCTCTTTCCTTCCTCCGTCAAATATATAAACTATTAACATTTTGATGTGTATACCACCAGTTTTTAAATATGTACACAGACACATATATTTCATTGAGGTCATGCTATATATGTGTCTTTGAATTCTCTTACATTGTGAATTTTTTCAAACATTTTATCAAAAATATGAGTTTTAATGACCATTCTTTAATGACAGGATGGTCTATAAAGTGATTCATAACTAAGGATACTTTAGTAATAGAGCCCACATGTGGAACAATAAGAAATTGTGTCCTTATGTTTATACTTAGACCCATTATCAGACCTGCCTCTTACTCCATGACTTCAAATAGCATCATTCCCTTTTTGCATTTTTTAGGCCTGTTTTGGCAGATGGTGTGAAATCCTTTAGCCATAAATGTCACTCAGAAGTCAAAGGAAATTTAGATTTTCCTCTCAAGATTCTGTTGAAGTTAACCATCCCCGTCTTTACTCTCTCTTAGAGTTATATAGTCCCCTCTTTCTCTCGCTCTTTAAATAGAATCCTCAGTGAATTTGCAGATAAAACAATCAGGCAGTTTAGAATTTAAAATATCCATCTGGCTGTTAGATATTGGTTCCACGTTTTTCGAAGTGGATGAGTTTTGACCATTTTCTTATGTATTCATTTGGCTGTTAGTAAAATACATGACGATCATTCGTAAGTTGGTTGACTTTTCTTGTCATCTAAATCAGCCTGAATAATGCATCTAGAGTTGATAACACTGAATAATAGTTGATAAAAATTTTTTCTTTTATAGCCTCTTTGAGACTTTCCTTTTTATTTCAGTGTGCACTTACATTGTTGAATCTCTGTATAACACCTTTTTAATAGTAAAAGGTGCACTATAATAATTCAGACTGTGTTTCTCCTTTCTTAGGATTCCTACAGGAAACAAGTAGTAATTGATGGAGAAACCTGTCTCTTGGATATTCTCGACACTGCAGGTCAAGAGGAGTACAGTGCAATGAGGGACCAGTACATGAGGACTGGGGAGGGCTTTCTTTGTGTATTTGCCATAAATAATACTAAATCATTTGAAGATATTCACCATTATAGGTGGGTTTAAATTGAGAGCTAATTTTCAAATGAAAAATTTTGAAGTTGAAAATTGTTTTGCTAGTTTTGAAAATTAATATATTCAAGATTTATATGATTATGGTACTTTTGGAATATTGCAAATCCCCAGTAGTTAGTTTGTTGATTAGTGGGTCATTAGAAGTAAATGACTTAAAGTGGTTGTATAAAAAGCCATGTAACAATAGTAAAAAGGATATTTAACTTACGCCAGAATTGTTTCAAAACAAATAATCTTTTATCTTTTAATATGTTCGGTCTTTACTGAGGGTCTTTTTCAAGTATTAATGCCAGGGCTCTCTTTTTGAAGATTCTGATTTAGTTAATCTGGGATTAGGACCAAGGTATGGATACTTTGAGAAAGGTCTTTAGATAATTTTAATATGACCCCCTGCTAAAGAACTGATGTTCCAACAGTAGTCTCTGTAGCAGAATAGTAAACTTTTTTTTTAGTAAAATAGAACATTTAATATTTAAAAGAATATGATTAAATAGAAGACATTTAGAGATTGTCAGTTAAAACTCTCTTAACTACTAAAATTAAAGATTAGCATATACACTCTAATATAGAATTAAAGGATTTGCCATGAATTTACTATTTAGGTAACAGCAATTATAGTTTACTGAACACTTATCTTTATTTCAAGAAAGGTTCTAAGTTTTTACATGTATTAGTTTATGTAATATTTTAAAAGATCTTTAAAAGATGGAGCTTCTGTTATCCCTTTCCAGATGAAGAAAAAAGGACAGAGTATTTAAGTAATTTGCCTCAGGTCACACAGCTGGTAAGAGACAAGTCTGGATTCATTTCTAGGCTATCTCGCTCCAGAGTTTATGCTCTTAATCACTTAGCAATACTACCATCCAAAATCTTCGGAAAGCTGAAGGTTAGGAAGTGATCTATAATGTATTTATATTCTGTTTTGTTCAAGAAAAGGATTTAAGATTGTTTTTATACAAGTACATACAATTAAAAAAAAAAAAATACCTATAACCCAAAGTTGGTAGAAGGATGAGGCAAAGAAAGGGTAGGAACCTAACAGAGGTTGGGGAATGAGGTAAGTAACAATAACTGTATTTTAAATAGATATGCTAATTTTGGACAGATCATATGAAACTGCCAGTAGTCAATAAAAATGGTCTATAAAAATGGCAATTTAGTGATTCAATTAGTCAACCCAATAATAAAATGTAATATAAAAATAGACCTTTACCCCTAGTGGAAAATAATTGGGGACCTTTCTAATTTCAGATGTTTAGTTGTTGATACAAGTATTTAGTATTTTACCATCACATACATTATTGAAGAACAACATGCAGCATTAAAATTTAACATCATTACATTGAAATTTAAGTATCAAGCTTAAACTGAATAGAAAAACAGCAAAAACCTCCATTGTATAATCTGTTCAGTTTCCATAATACATCTGAGTTTTTCAACCTTAAAAAGGGTAATATTGGAATGAAAGAAGGGCAGCATCACACTTGCAGAAATCAGGTATCATCAGTTGTTTAACATAAATTATAAGATGTATTAACGCTGTATCAGGTTAAAGTTTGAATATAATAAATTGACATGGAGGAGGAATTGTAGTTTCTGTTTATTGAGTATTTGCTAAGCACTGTACATATATTATCTAATTTAAATTTTTAAATAATTTTTGAGAGGTAGATATTATCACCATTTTACAGATGAGGTTTTTGAGGATTTGAGCAGTCTAGTAACCTACACCTGATTGCATAGATAGTGGTAGGGTTGGCATTAAACCTACACCATGTTTGACTCTAAAACCTCTGTGCTCTCAATCACCTTACTCTAGAGAAGTGGGGCTTTAAACATTTTAGACCCATTGTAAAAATGAAAACCTTAAACATAGTATGTGAAAAGTAATTGCTACTGAAATAGCCTTGAAAATAATCAAGTATAATTAGTGTAAAATTTCTTGGAATTGGGTAAACATTGACCCAGGTTACTTTAAAAGTAAAATACAGTACTGAAGTTGTAAGAGATTGAAGTGTTGGTGTAATATTTTTTTTGAAGAATTTTGCAAATCTGTGTAAAACTGACTCTTTTTAAAATAATCATTATTGTATTAAGTACATTTTATATTGTTTCATATTAAGCAAATATCCACTTACTGGCTATGTCCTGTAATAGTGAACTAGCCTAATTAAGAGGTTTAAACTTGTTAATTAAGTAACATTTATTACATCATATTTATTCTGCAGTCTGTTATAGAGGAAAAGACATTTGGATGTGTGGTAGTATTTTTATAGACTAGTAAGTAGGTGTAAATAAGTTAAATAAGTTACTAAATTTACTTAGCTAATAAGTAGAGGAACTGGGAATTTGAGTCAGTTCTGTTGTCTGCTGGGCTCCTTCTTACCATGTTACATCTTTAAAATGCATCTAAAATTGTGAAGAAATACAGTTTTTCCCCAAATCTAGACTTTATGCAGATCTTATATTGAAAAATAACAATATGTAGAAGGACTTTTAACAGATTAAACAGCTTAGTAACTTCAATGTTGTCCACTTGGAACTCACAATTTCTCAGTATGTGATTCTCTTTCTTTTTTTGAGAAAGGAATGGGAAAATTATGTTAATGATGTAATCACATTCTTGTAAAAATATTTTTAATACTATATGCATATATTTAACATATATACATATAGATACTGTGATTTTTTTAAGATTATTATTTTTCTAATTAGGCACAGCACTTTTTCAATTTAGAATTTTTCAATATTTTTTATCATTGTGACCTACTGTATATGAACCTACCTATTAGATTGTAGTCTTACTATATTTTTAGTATTTGATCTTTTAAGGGATACATAAGGTCTCTTTAAGATAGAGAAAAAATTCAGAGTTCTAGAAGAGAAACAAGGAAATATGGTATGGTGGAAACTGTTTCAGCCAAATTTTATAAAACAAAAGTTGTGGCAAGTTTTGTAAGATTTTACTAATGCCTCTGCTGTAACATTTTTTTTCCTTCCCAGGGAACAAATAAAAAGAGTTAAAGATTCTGAAGATGTACCTATGGTCCTAGTAGGAAATAAATGTGACTTACCTTCTAGAACAGTAGATACAAAACAGGCTCAGGACTTAGCAAGAAGTTATGGAATTCCTTTTATTGAAACATCAGCAAAGACAAGACAGGTAAGTAAAACTGTAACACATACAGAGTACTATTTTCTGGAGAATATATCAATTGTATTTAATAATTCATCATAATTTACTAATATTTATTCTAATAACATCATTGGGGGCAAGAACATTAATAAATGTACATACTTGATAGCGTAATTGTTATATTTAATGTGATTTATCAGTTTTTCTCTCCATTATGTTAAAATAAAAGATAGGGCGGGCCGCGGTGGCTCAGCGGGCAAAGTGCTTGCCTGCTATGCCGGAGGACCTCGGTTCGATTCCCGGCCCCAGCCCATGTAACAAAAACGGAGAAACAGAATACAATAAAACAAGAAAATGTTTAAAGATGTTTCCCTTTCTTCCTTCCTTCCTTCCTTCTATCCTTCCTTCCTTCTCTCTGTCTTTCCTTTAAAAAAAAAAAAAAAAAAAAAAAAAAAAAAAAAAAAAAAAAAAAATAAAAGATAAAATAATATTTATTTAGTAAACATTCCCTTAAGGATATGAGAAAGTATCACTTCATAACTCAGCATCTTTGATACCACTTTTGGCTTTGGTTTCTTACCACATTTGAAAATTTTTCAACTCTGAATACATCTTACATTCAGGATTCAAGAGATGTGGGGATTTTTCACTGCTGTTTCCATAAAGGTAAAGAACTGGGGAACAAATTTTGGGTTTCCTGTTTTAGAAGTGCTTTTAAGAGCATCATGTTATGTGTTTTATTTGAAAAATTTTACTGGATTTTACAGAATTTTTTAAGGGTATATTTTTAGAAGAGGCTTTCATTAAAACAAGAGAATATGTAGGAAATAAATATAAATTTTAAGTTATTCATGTATTGCATTGTTCTGATAAAAATTAATTCCGGATGACCCTGACTTTGTTTTAAAAAATAAGTTAATCTAAAAAATAACCTTTTCTAGGCAAAACAAATTAATTTCAGTTGATATATGACCCATTTGTATGAAATAAAAGTTTAACATATAGGGGAAAAATGCTAGAAAGGAATATGTAATTATAAAATGGAATACAGTGTTCCTATTTACTAAGAGATTGATCAATTTCTGATCCCTGGAAGATGAACATTTGTTTGGGCTTTTCCTGTTTATATTTATTTATGAACCCAAAAATGGATATGTGGGATTTAACTTCTTTCATCTGGGAGTTTAAAAATTGATAAATAACTTATTACAAGGTTAAAGATATCAAAACCAGTATTTTAGGAGTTTTATTGAATTTTGTAGAGAGAAATAAGTAAATAAATTATCATTTAGTTCATATGTATGTCTGTTTCCCATATGGAAGATCATGTGTACCTCTTCTCAATTGTATAAATTTTGGACATAGTGAACAAAATTATGAATTTCAGTATTTTAAGTCTTTGGGGATTAAAAAACAGAATTTCTGTAGTTTGGCCATTTTTCTATAGTACAAATTATAGTATAAATAAATATCTTGTTCTGTGGTAGTTTTACTAAAACCTGCTTTATAGGTTAAAGACAATATAAATTACATCACTTTATTTTAGAGGAATTAAGATTTCATTCAAATCCATTCCCAGGTTCCAAAGGCTGGGAAGAGGTTTGGTTTTTGTCTTCTCCTTACCATCTTCACTAACCAGTCTTTCTGCTTTTTGTTAGAAGAGTTGGTGCTCAGAAATCATGATTGTAATAATTATACCCCCTCAACATTTTCTTATGAAACGTTTCAGATATAAAACTGAAAGAATTCTACAGAAAATACTTGAAAACCTACCACCTAGATTCTGCCATTTACTTTTTGCTATGCTTACATTACTTATAACTTTTTCTTTTTTATTTTTACATGGGCAGGCACTGGAAACCAAACCTGGGTCTCCGGCAAGGCAGGCGAGAACTCTGCCTGCTGAGCCAAACTGTGGCCCTATTTATAACTTTTTTTTTTTAACCTATTTATAATTTTTGTGTGTGTGTGTGGGGGGGGGCAGGCACCGGGAATCAAACCCGGGTCTCCGGCATGGCAGGTGAAAACTCTACCTGCTGAGCAACCATGGCACGCCCCTATGTATAACTTTCAAAAGGCTTTTTTAAACTAGTGAATATTTTGATGTATAGTTTACAGAAAAAAGAAAAAAATGTAAGTGAATTTGCTTCATGTTATAAAGTGTTCCAAAGAGCAGTGCTTGTCATACTTTAATATATATATGAATCGAAATGAGCTTCTTATTAAAATCCAGATTCCGATTCAGTATTTCTGGGCTGGGACGTAATATTCTGCATTTCTAACAGGCTCCAGGTGATGGTGATTTTGGTGCCTGGATCATTCCAAGTCGAATGGCAGTGGAGGACAGATGGGCGTCTTGTTATTCTCATAACGTAGACCTCCACTTCTCATTTGACAGGAGTCTAAAATAGCTGTTTACTTTCCATTTCGTTTGATTACTACCTCAAAAGTAGTAATTGATTCTTGGTATTTGATATTAATGCTTTAATACACTGTAGCAATCATAATTAATCAGAAAACTACCTGGCTTCCTTTCCTTCTATTTATTTAGTTTTTCACATGGGCAGGCACCAGGAATCAAACCCAGGTCTCCTGTATGGCGGGCAAGAACTCTGCCTACTGAGCCACTGTGGCCTGCCCTACCTGGTTTCCTTTTAAAATAGATTTTATAATGCCTTGTGGCCTCATTGGGTTTTTTTGAAGGTATATGTACATTCTGTGATATGGAAATGGATTAAAGAAATTTGCCTGTAGACATTTATGTGGATCATAAATATAATACAGAAGAATACTTGTACTTCTTAAATTTCTGGCATTTAACCTTTCTTATATTTAGTACCTGTTTTATTGATGTCTATGCAGTTTATGTTGCTAAACTATAATATGGATGTTTAATTCTGATTTTTGATTTTTATTATTAAATGAACTTGTTGATTTGCTTAGAAGTTAATTTTCTTTCAAAAAGTTTATTCATCTTTATCTGTTGAAATTAATCTATTTGCATGGGCAGGCTCCAGAATCTAACCTGGGTCTCTGGCATGGCAGGCGAGAACTCTGCCAATGAGCCACCATTGCCTGTCCTCTATTTGCATGCTTTTAAAGGACTTTTAAAGAGCTATTTCAAGTAGTTATAGAGATTATAAAGTGAAATGTGTAAATTTTAATAAATTTTAAGTTTCCAGTTTCATGAATAAATTTTGAAGCCTTGCTGTCTGCAGGGTATTTTATTTGGTGCCCATCTGCTATTAGTTTTTTTTTGTAATTTGAACAAAATAAATGTGTATATCCTTGTATTTTGTCAGCACCGACTTGTTTCATGGCCTAATTTTTGGTCTTGATCATGAACCTAAAATAGAAAAAGAATTATATTCAGATTAGTAGGAACAGAGCCTTCACTTAGAGGTTCTCACAGACATGTCAAGGGTTGGCATTCATTTTCTGTTAAGGGCAAGATAAGTAAATCTTTTAGGCTTTGCAGGCCACAAGCAATATCTCTTGTGTATTCTTCTTTTACAGCCCTGAAAAAGGCAAAAAACCATTCTTAGCTTTGTGGACTGTACAAAATAGGCTATGTCTGCTTTTGGCTTGTGAGATATAGTTTACTGATTACTGAACTTTACAGTGTTTAATTAGATGGTAGAAGTTAGGTCAGAGTTTTTGCTTGAATTTTACAGGACAATAGTAATTTTAAAGTAAAAATTATTTATTCTGTGAAAGGGAAATAGGAAATTTATTCTAGTACTGTTTAAGATAAGGATTGCAGAATATATATTTTACTGATTTGATTACTTTGTAATTTTAAAAAGCCCTTTACATGGCCTTCAGAACATAGTGAATTATATATTCTTTACAATCCTTTTAGTTCACATTTAAAAGGCAAAGACATTCTTATCTTCTGCTGTTTGCTTTGTGTGGTCCTGATGTTTCTAATGTATAAGGACTGCTACCTATTTCACATTTATCTGGGCATGTAGTAATTGACAGGTTTTTCTGGCCCCTTTGGGTAGTGCACGGCAGTGTTGGCAAAAGCTGTTTGAAAGTGAAACACTGACACCATAAGAATTAGCTGTGTCTTTTCCATTCTGCTAAAAACTGTGAGGAGGGTTCAGTAAAGATGATGACAGGAGCATAATTATCGAAGTATCTGCTACTCCTGATTGAGCTTTTTAAAATTTCTGTAGGTCTCAATTTGAGCGTATTGTGAAAATTTTATGAACTTAAAAATGTTGAGTGATTAATTTCCTGGTTTTGTTGTTTATTTCTAGCTGCTTAAAATTAGTTGTTAGAAGATCTCCATTAAAGAAAGTTTCTGATCAAATTATTTTAACGAAGCAAAACAAAAAAAAAAAAACATCACTTTTTGTACCATATTTCTATATTTAATAGTAGTTGAGTTGGTATACATGAGATCAATATTTTGAAATTTAGCTTTTATGAGTTAAAAACCAATGAGATAAAACAATTATTGAGTACTTGCTGTGCACCATACATAGCTTCCCAAGAAGTAGCATTGATTCATTTCACTAATACCCCAAATGGGTTATCCTTTTGTAAGTTTTCTCGAGAAATCCAGGAAGCAAAGTTGGTTTTTAGAATATATTTTGTTCCTCCCATTCCCCTACCCTAAGAAGACTGGTACTCATGTATCATATATAGTTGAGGCATTTGATGTGTTAATTCCTTGAAGGAATTTGCAAGAAGTTTTGCAGATATTAAGTCATTCATCAGGAACAAATACTTGTTTAAATGAAATCTCTTAGTGAAAGCATTATAGGCACCAGATTATAAAATGATGCTATTTGTTAACAGTTTCACAAGTATATTGTCAGATATTAGTAGGGCTGAAAATATTGTCAGATCTCTTGGTTTTAAAAATATTTCCATATTTAAACTTGTGCACTTTTGTTCCTACACAAATATTTTCAGTTGTTCTTGAAGTTTAATAAGTGGCATTTGAAAATGAGTCTGTGTGCAATGAGCCATATTCTCAAGAATCTATCATTGAGTGCCAGTTAAGAGCTTAGCTTAGTAGCCCCAATGGGTATTAAATACCTGCTTTGGCTATACTTGATTTTTAAAAATTACTTCTAAATTTTGTAATATGAAACCATTATTTCATAGGTGTATACTATATTTAGTTTCTTAACATAAAAGCCAGTGCAGTGATTTAAGGTGCACACAAGGATATATAACAACATTTTTGTGTTCTCTTTAAAGCACATTATCAAGAAATAAGAACTAATTTAAGTCTGAGAAAATATGGTAAATAGCTTGCTCTTTAAAATCTAATTTAAATTTCATATTAGTAAAAATAAGAAATGGAAAAAGTCACCATGGAAGAACTATCTCAGTGCTAATTATCTTAACCACTAGGGTCCTAACACTGAATTCTTGGTGGTGGGTAGTAATCTCTTCTTAATTACTGGCTTCCAGTTCTCTCTCTGCATTGCTGGTGATGGGGATGCTTACACTTAAAAAGCAGATGCATTCAAATTGATTTTAGAAATAAATTGCCAATTTGTTTCTGCTAAATTAGTGGAGAACAAATATTGTTTTCCCTCCCTCATAATATGTTTTTATATTTCACATTGACCTTATGTCTTTTTTTTAAAAAAAAGGAAAAAAGTTTACATTCTTACAAAATTTAAGAAAATATGAGCTTTTACCTGGTTTGTTTTATTTCTCACTATATTTTTAACTTCATGATTGATTTTCCAAATGAAAGAAGCTCACTTGTGAACATGCCAACACATACTTTATAAAAGGGTAAAATATTTATCTTGCTTAATAATGAAAATGTCTAATACATAATCTTTGTTCAGGGATTTATGAATAAAAATAATCCCTTTTGAGAATTAAAGACAAATATAAACTCAACATAAGTACAAGTAGAGTACTAATAAGTACCAACATAACTTACTGATTTCAGAAAATGGCTAGAAATTTTTTATTTCTAGCTGGCTTAGGTAGCTAGTTCATTAAACTGATTCCATTAAAAATTACAAAAAAATAAAAATCTTTGGGTGGTATATGTAACTTAAGATAACCCTAATCAACATATTAAATTCCTGATGCTCAATTGAAACTTAACTTTATGAATTTTTTATATCAAAGTTTTACTTTAAAGTTAAATTACTGAACAATACTGAAGTAGTTCTTAATATACTCTTAGAATTTGTAAAAATTAATATACCCTATAGAATTGAGGCAGTGTCTTGTTTTTGTTTTAATTCTAGGAAATAGATGTGGGGAATGACTTGTGCATGCAAAAATTAAGCCCTAGCTATTGGCTTACTCAGGTTACCACTTAAAGGGCTGATTCTCTGTGCTTGACTGAATTTAAAATTACAAATCATACTTTTGACATACATTACTTTTTTAAGTGCTGGGTGCATTTTGTCACATTTGTTTCACTAGAAAGATGGTGTTACTAATCCCAGAGAGTTAAAATAGGCCATTCCCAATGTAATTCATTCTTAAAATGAGAACAACAGAAATTAAACATTTTAGTGCTTAAAATTACACATTCAGCAAAATATACCACCTTTTAACACATTTATTATGTGAACACAAATTTTGTGTCTTTCAAGTTAGTTGGCACTACATGTAGATTAATATTTCTGCACATTTCTTTTTTAGCTGTAAACTCTACTTTGGTGGTGTTTTAATGGACAAGCTGGAAGTCCACTTAACCAAGCACTTTCTCTCCTTTGGCTACTGCCTAATTTTCTGGGCTGGAAAAGACACCGAAAATCTGTTGATCTTCATATCACCAGATATGATTGTGTTTGTGGTCATAGCTTTCTTACATTAGTTTTATGTAAACAGGAGAAATCCTGTTTGTTCCTTTAGAATATTTGAATTAGAATTGAAGGTTAGTAAGATTGGATACTATTTTAAAAATTATTTTTAGGACTTCAGGTAGGGATACTTACTGCATTGCTGCCATTTGTGTGTGTGTGTGTATTTTAAACAGTTCATGATGTTTACATACTATACTAAACAGCCCTCATTTCAGATTTTTGTTTATATAATTTAGTTACCCATCTATAAAAGCCCAAAGTTCTATTGACTAGTTTCCAGTCTCCTGATACAGTTTATTTTGAGGTGATTTTTGTATTGTTTTGAACAAAAACTGTACTATTTTTATCCCCAACCCCCATGCAGAATGGGGGAGAGAATCAGTAGTACATAAATCACCTATTTTCCCCAAGTGAAATAAAAAAGTTAAAACTATCTTCAGTTTAAACTTTAGTTCCCTGACTAGCTAACTAGAATTATTGCATTAATTGGAGAAAACAGATATAATACATATATTTAGGTTTTTCATAATTCCCCCTAATTCTAAATTAAGAAATCTTTAAATTCTAGTTTCATTAAAAAACAAAACTGACTTTTTAGAACAAACCAGGATTCTAGTCCATATTTTAAAGTTGCATCCTCAACCTAATACATTCAAACAATCTGATGTCTTTAAAAAAAAAAAAGAACTCAGGTAAAGCTCATAATTTCAGACTTTTTGAACATGGCTGTCCCAATAAATCATGCTAACCAGTGAAACAGACTTTAAAGAAGTTGTGTTTTACAATGCAGAGAGTGGAGGATGCTTTTTATACATTGGTGAGAGAGATCCGACAATACAGATTGAAAAAAATCAGCAAAGAAGAAAAGACTCCTGGCTGTGTGAAAATTAAAAAATGCATTGTAATGTAATATGGTAAGTTCAGCATATTAATTTTGGCAGAAAGCAGGTGTGTTTCAAAGGTAACAAAGTAGCAGCCATTTTGGAATTACTTAGGTATGGCATTCTAATTTGAAGATAAGAAACTTGTAGTTTGTTCTCATAATTAGTACATTTATTTTGAATCTCTTGGATGTTAATTATAATTGAGGTACTTTGGTTGGCTATAGTAGACTAATCTACATTCCTTGATGGTCTAATGATTTAATTAGTCTTCACTGAAGCATTTGACAACTGATATTTATCTTTACTTTTAAGGGAAATCAGACCCAAGTGTTGAGATAATCAGCAGCTTTTTTTTTTTTTAATTTTTTAATTTTTTTTTAAGATACCAAATAAAACCACCAAACAAATGCAAACATTCTTAACTTTTGATCATTCCGTTCTATGTAATCAGTAATTCACAGTATCATCACACATAGTTGCATATTCATCATCATGATCATTTCCTGGAACATTTGCATCCACTCAGAAAAATAAATAAAAAGAAAGCAGAAAAAAATTCATACGTACCATACCCCTTACTCCTTCCCCTCATTGATCACCAGCACCTCAGTCTAAATTTATTTCAACATTTGTTCCCCCTATTATTCATCTTTATTCCATATGTTTTACTCGTCTGTTGATAAGGTATATAAAAGGAGCATCAGACACAAGGTTTGCACAATCACACAGTCACATTGCGAATGCTAAATACAATCATCCTCCAGAAACATGGCTACTGGAACACAGCTCTACATTTTCAGGTAGTTCCCTCCAGCCTCTCCACTACATCTTGACTAACAAGGTGATATCTATTTAATGTGTAAGAATGACCCCCAGGATAACCTCTCAACTCTGTTTGGAATCCCTCAGCCATTGACACTCTATTTTGTTTCATTTCACTCTTCCCCCTTTTGGTCGAGAAGGTTTTCTCAATCCCCTGATGCTGAGTCTCAGCTCATTCCAAGATTTCTGCCCCACGTTGCCAAGAAGGTCCACACCCCTGGGAGTCATGTCCCACGCAGACAGGGGGAGGGTGGTGAGTTTGCTTGTTGTGTTGGCTGGAGAGAGAGGCCACATCTGAGCAACAAAAGAGGCTCTCCTGGGGGTGATCCCTAGGCTCAATCCCAAGCAGGCTTGACCCATCCTCTGTGGTTGGGGGCTCAGCCCACAAGCTTTGGTTGTCTGCACTGCCTGTGAGAATATCAAGAATTCAACTTGAGGAAGTTGAATTTTCCCCCTTTCTCACCATTCCCCAAAGGGGACTTTGCAAATACTTTTTTATTCACTGTTCAAATCACTCTGGGATTCATCGGGGCATCACTGGACAAACCAACAAAATTGCATGTCCTACTCAAGGTTCCATGTACTTATGGGAATCAGCAGCGTTTGATTTTTTTAAGGAAGAGACTGAAATAAGGGAAACAGAATATAGTAAGATGAATGGCCCAGATAGGTGGGAAAGGCCCACTCTTTCTTTTGAACATTCCATAAGCAAGTAGCTGTTCTTTTTGTGTTTTCTAACTTGGCATAGAAAGCCACTTTTTTTTTTTTTTTACCTGTGAGAAAACTAGGAGTCTTAGAATGATTCCTGCCTCTTTCTTTGTCACCTCCATTTGGAAGCAACTACAAATTGCTATGGTGTTAACATTCTGTCTTTTATTCCATCAGGGGTTCAGGCCCCTATCATTTCTTCCTGGGATTATTATAACCTCCTGTTTGGTTTACCTGTTGCCACCATCATTCACCTTGCAACCAGAGGGAAATACTTACACATCATTCTACTATTTTAAATGCAGTCACTGACTTCTTGTTCCTGTGGAATGAAATCTATGTCATATATGAACTTACCATCTTCTATCTTTCCAGCCTTTTTTGGCCTTTTATCTAAAAACTCCTTGTTTTTTTTCCTGAATGTTTTTTGTTCTTATAGAAATAAACACTGTATTATTTCTTACTGTACTTTTCTTGGCTCATACCATTCCTTTTGTTTGGAATGCCAATAATCTTATCCTCTAGACCTATTAACTAGCCTCACTTAACTTTTCATGATTTTCCTATCTCCCATTCTCTAAGAATCTTTCTTCAAATTTTTTTTCTGGGCATAGTGCCCTTCCTTTGTATTTCCAGTGTACTCTGTTCTTAACTATTATGCACATATCATGTTATATTGAAATGATTTCTTTTATGTTTGATTCCTACCTTAAGTAGAGAGCATATATGTGTATATATATATATATATACACACACACACATGTATTTGGGGGTGCATGGTCCAGGAATCGAACCCGGGTCTCCTGCATGGAAGGCGAGCATTCTGCCACTGAACCACATAACTTAGCAAAGTTCCAGGCCCATAGTAACTGCCCACTAAAGCCTTATTGAGTGGAATCTCTCAAGTTCCTTTCTAAACCAACCCCAAAATACTTCATTCAATAGATGTCATAGAGTTCATGCCAAAGCTTAAGATTTTGATGCATATTGTTTGTAAGAATTTTCAGGCTGCTAAGATACCATTTATTATACTTATTGAACTAAGAGTTGGAATTCTTTATTATATGAATTTAAGGCTTGAAATAATGTGTCTTCCCAAAGTATAAAATACATATCTGAATAGTAGATTCAGTTCCAGAAGATATTATGTAGTATCCAAATCTAAACTCAGAAGAAATAAAGCATGACTGACATTACTTTTCATTAATATTTATAAACCCTTAATATTTTTTAAATTTGGGATTTGTTGTCAAATTTAACATAAACTTTGAAAAGTTAAACTTTTTAAAAATTAGTGACCATGACCAGCTTTAACTTTGTGATTTTTGTTATTTTTTTCTTTCTATTGATTCACTATTGGATGATTTTAAAGTAAAACTATTTAGAATAAAGTACTTTTTATTGTATAATTTTCATTTTTAAAATACAGCCTAAATATAATATACTATTTAAAAATTTCTAATTTGTGTAAACCATATTTTCAGTGACTGTGTAGTGTGAATGTCAGATTGTTGGACATGAATTGGATCTTGTTTTTTCAATGCACACGGATAGCATTTGTATAGAGAAAAAGTATACATTTAAAATACATTTAAATTAAAATATTTTACAAAATTAATTTGACAGTAATAAACAAATACAAATTAGTTTTTCTAAAAGGAATGGGTTTAAATTAAATTATTACTGGAATACTACTTTTGTCTTTTATGTTTGTGCATGAAAATGTCTAGTTCCCATTTAAAGAAAAGTAATTAGCTATACTTTAGGCTAATTGTGACATCTCTCAAATCATAATTTTAATAGGATTATGCAGAAAGTGGAGTTCAGTGCAACATAAGCCTAAAGTATTTTTCAGAATCTTAGAAAAGAGTAATATTACCAAATTCTAGTTTGAGTTTTTATCTTTTCAATGCTTGTTTATTGTTTTCCCCTTAGAATGTGCCTTCTCTGTATCTGTTTCATGCTTTTTTCATTTTATCTGCTTCACCTTTTTAGTACCATTTACATTTTTATTATAAAAGCAGTTCAGATGGAGTAGACTACATTAAGGGTGTATGTTGAAAAGGAATCCTTGAAGAGTAGGGAAGGTGAATTAGACGCTCTGGTAAGATTTCATCCCATTCTCAGGGTTTATGATTCTAAATCAGTCAGGTGTTGGTGAGCTGTAGAATAATTATTCTTTATTATATCATTGAACGTTTTCTTCCTGTCTGTGAAAGAGGTTAGCATGAAGCTATATGTATACATGTGTATATATGTATGTATACACACACACATCAAGCCATATATATATATATATAAAGGCTGTCAGTGATGGAACCTTAATTATATTGCTGATAAATTACCAGTTATTACTTTTCCTTTGGGAGAAACAAAAATATATGTATTATATCAGTAATGATGACAGAAGGTAGGGAACATCAGTGAGTGCAGTTTAGGGACTTTATTCACTAGTATCTACATTAGTAGTGCTGGTTTTTATCTTCAACTATTTAAATGTTGGTAAGTTTCTCACTCCCACTCTGTTTACTTCCTTTAAAATATTGGTTATACATTAGTAGTGCTGGTTTTTATCTTCAACTATTTAAATGTTGGTAAGTTTCTCATTCCCACTCTGTTTACTTCCTTTAAAATATTGGTTAAAGCTTTTTTACTACTAAATTCACAGTGAATTTCACAGTAGACTGTGAAAATTAGCTAAATATAAGTTGAAAGAAAATGCCCTGAATTAATTTTGATGCTATTTTGAAGTATTAATTCTGAGAGGTCTTTGTGGTACAGTAAAGAAGTCAGATCACTGTTAAATTTTTTAAATTATAAATTATTTTCAAGATAGTATAATGTAATGATTATATTCATAAGAATATTCAGCCAAGGTAATTAATTGCAATTAGTAAAACCCCAGTTTTTCATTGTTCTCAAAGTGGCTGGATTTATACTACTTTATTTGTTGTTCTTAAGTCTCCCTCTGGTGTCTAGCTTTGGAAGTATTATTAATGTAAGTTTTCTTTTTATAGTTATTCCTTAGTTGAAATACATAGATCTTTTTTCCTTTTAATTTGCTTTTATTTTTTTGCTTTTCAGTGGCAACATGACAAAAATTTATATAAGGATCTTTTACAATTTAAGTATTATAGTGTTAAAAATCTATACTGCTTCTATATTCAGAGTGCCATTTTTCCATGTTATGGATTGTTATTAAGTTGAAAATCATTTTGACTTGAAATTACTTTAGCCTTAACTGATGTATATATCTTGTTTTGATCACAAATAGTTGTACGCTACCATGACAAAATGGAAAACTTTGAAGATATGATATTTTGCTTTATGTGGCTACTTTTTGAATGATCTATTATACTAAATAGAAACTAAAACAATAGTAAATAAAAGGAAATCTCCTCCAAATTTAACTACCACAGCATTCAAATGATTTGGCTAATTTCTCCACAAATCAGAGGGATTATAATTTTCAAAGTAGTATATCTTGGCACCACTTTAAGCCTCTTTCTTACACAAAAAGTGTATTTATTGAAACCATTATCTTAATATATATTATTTGAAAACTGAATATATACTCAAATATCATTCAGTCCTTAGTACAGTAGTTAAATTTAATGGATTTTATAGAATTCCAGCTCAAATACTATTATTAATACTAATGAAAATTTAAAACTAGTATGTACTTTCATATCTGATATCTAAAGTCCAGAAACTCAGGGATAATTGAGTGTATTATCAGAAACACAAACAAATTGGGGTTTTGGTGGGGTTTGACAATATGGAAAAATTAATAGCAAATCAAATTCTACTGGGAAAAAGTCATTTGTGAAGCATATCCAAGATTCAGTTGTCATTGATACTATTATAACCTATTATGAAAATCAGTGTTTTTGTTTATAATGTTGACAAAACATCCATGGAGAAGACATTTAAGATCCTAAAAGTCTGAAATATATTCATTTGCCTGGAGAGAAACAAAATTCCTGTTCTTTCTCAGTATTAATGTTTCCATTAAGTAAAATATCTTGTCACCTGTTCGCTTCAACTCAACCTAAGTAAATATTCACATTTAATTCTTTTTATGTATTTCAGGGTGTTGACGATGCTTTCTATACATTAGTTCGAGAAATTCGAAAACACAAAGAAAAGATGAGCAAAGACGGTAAAAAGAAGAAAAAGAAGTCAAAGACAAAGTGTATAATTATGTAAATACAATTTGTACTTTTTTCTTAAGGCATACTTAAGTAAAAGTGGTAATTTTTGTATATTACACTAAATTATTAGCATTTGTTTTAGCATTACCTAATTTTTTTCTGCTCCATGCAAACTGTTAGCTTTTATCTTGAATGCTTATTTTTAAATGACAGTGGAAACTTTTTTTCCTCTAAGTGCCAGTATTCCCTAAGTTTTGGTTTTTGAACTAGCAATGTCTGTGAAAAGAAACTGAATACCTGAGATTTCTGTCTTGGGGTTTTGGTGCATGCAGTTAACTATTTCCTATTTTCTTACCAATTGTGAACTTCAGTGTGAAACAAATTAATGAAACTTTCAAATCTTCCTTATTCTGTGTTTTATCTAGGCACATAAATGGATTAATTCTAATTGTAACGTTAGTTGAGACTTCATGATTGGTTTTGCTAGAATATTGAGGGAACACAAACTTATGGACTTCCTACAGATTCATCTTCTAGGCGTCATGTCCTAGAGTTTCATATCAACCTTAATGAATGTAAAGTTAAACTGTTCACAAAGGTCGCCTCCCTTCTCTTTCCACTGCTATTTGTCATGGTCACTCTCCCAAGAATATTATATTTTTTCTATAAAAAGGTAAAAAATGGAAAAAAATGGAAGGCAATGGAAAATATTAAAAGATCATTTATTTTCCTCATTAGATAAATTCCTATAAGACTCCTAATAACTTTTCTTGTTAAGGCAGACCCAGTGCGTAATGGGAATTATAGCAACAATCTTGGAGCTATATTTCATGCTATTAAATTTTTGTAATAACTAAAAAAAATTAATATGTATAAAAAATGCTCATAGGAATTAAATATAGTCTCCCTGTGTCAGATTCCTCTTTCCTAGGAATAGGAAATAGGAAAATAACATAAATTTTTTCTTGAAGTTCAGTCTTTGAAAATATTCAATTCTGGTAGTGATAGTAAAGATTACTGGACATTTAGCTTAGTAGGTTTTAAAGAGGCCAAAGTTGCAAGTACAGTCCCCTGTATGTACCTTTGGTCTTCACTGATAGTTTCACAGTTCATGTTATCTCTTTGGTCATCCAGTGTTGTTTTGCATTGGTTGGTCCAAAATGGGAACTAGGAGAGAGCTGGATAGCTCAGCAAGATACTTCTCACTATGTGGTGGACCTGTTGACAGATCTGGAGCATCACTTTTGTTTAACAAAAGAACAGAATTTTTTTTTTTTTTTTTTTTTACTTATTACTAAATGTTAACTTAAAATTGAGTTGTGGGGAGTGGCAAGACTATTTTTAAACAAGAACTGAAAGAGTTTCCAAATCCCTAATTTGAGCTAGTTCTTTTAACAATGGCTAAAGTAACATTTCATAGACATTTTACAAGTTTGGTCCATATTTAGGAATATCTAATGGTTAAAAAATAAACAAAATGATTCCTTCAGTACATTTTAAAATGTTAATTAAAAATCTTTGAAGTGAGATAGTGTGAGTGAAGATATCTCTGGAGTAGGAGGAAGGAGACTTAGATTCTAGTGTTGTGTTTTATATCTCTGATTTTTGGCAACCACTTACTAGCCATTTCTTCATATTAAAAGAAGTCATCTCAGAGGCTTTATTTAGCTTTAAAACTATGTGATTTACATTCACTTTACTTAAGGATACACCTATATGTCAAGCTCAGCACATGTAATTTTTTTATCTGTATCATCATCTTCACTGCCAGTTTTAGGCAAAATTGTGCAAGAGATCAAGTTTATTTTTGAATATTCCTTCTCTAGTTCAGGATCCTCCTTGCCATATTAGTATCATCCTATTTGCTCCACCCTTCTGGATGCCCCACAACTTGATGCTTTTTCTTCGAATACGTGTAATTCCCTTAACCTCAAGATTTATTGCTGCTATGTATATCCCAATGAAGGCTTTCCATCAAATCACATCAAACTGCCCCAAGTCTTATTTCTTTGGGTCTCAAGATAATCTGATAGATACCATAATGAGATTTGACTTAATAGCTATTTTTTAGGTGGTTGCTGTAGCAATTTAATCTTGATCCTTTCAACATCATCTTTTTGTTGCCTGATCCAGTAGTGACTAAGGTAAGAATTTTCAGACATTCTAGGAGTAAACAGTACCTTATCCAATGGACAGAGAATTTTATAAAGGTAATCCTGAAAGAATTCCTTAAATACTCTGTAAGTAGGACAAGCCCTGGTAACAGTGATACATTCCATTGTTTAATAATTAAAATCTTCTTACAGTGAAAAATAGTTTAAAATTTAATTTATAAAACTTATTTTTATCAGTATTCATTTATTCAAGAAATATTTAAGTACCTGCAAGATATCAGGCACTATGCAAGGCACTGGGGATATTATAGAATACCCAAACAAGGGATATAATCCCTGCTCTTAAATAGTGCTCATTTCTATAGTGGTCTATAGTATCTTAGTGAGGCATTTGGCATATGACTCAGTGATAGCACCAGTGCATACTTTAGTTTTGTAAAGAAAGGGTTTGGTCTGTAAGGTTTCTTCCAATTCTAAAGGAATTGTTTTGGTATAATTCAGTTGCAACTGTTTAATCAAGCTACTTTATACAAATCACTTTATGTCATTGTTATAAAGGAGTAAACGTGATTACATTTTTTTTAATTTAGCATAACTTTGTGATTCTGTAGAGCCAGTTATTGTACATCTTAAATTGTATATCAGTTAATAATATTAAAATTCCCAAGTATATAATATTCCAGTTTGTCTCTGTTAATTAAAATAGACTTTTAAAAAATTACTGAATTCTAAAATAATTTTATCTGGGTACAAATAAACAGGTGCCTGAACTAATTCACAGAAAAGGAAATTTCTGTGTAAAAATCAATATGATTTCTGAAATGATGTGCTAAGTAAACTATAGATTTATGGAACACTGTTTAGGTAGGGGATCAAGGTTTATGCAGTACTTCCTCTTGTTTCTACACAAGAGAAAGAAATGGCCATAGTTCAAGAGTTGCAGTGTATAACTGAGGGGATTTTTAGGACTCTTGAATTTTTTATGTAGCTGGGCAATTTTTTGTAAGGCAGTGGTTATTATCCTTTATTATGTGAATGCTGAATGGTTTGACAAAAAGTTTGTTTTTGTAGCGATTGTAAAAAAGGGAGTTAATCCTAGAAATAAGATAAATGTTATATAATTATTACAGCCTTAAAGATAAAAATACTTACTGAGGTTCAAAAAATTGCTAAAATACATAGTCTTGGTTACAGAAGAATGTAGCAGAAGTATGTAGTATAATTTAAATGGTATTCCCAATTAGGAATTCTTGGTTCTATTTTAACTGAGTCACACTGCATAGGAATTTAGAATCTAATTTTCTTTTATAGGTATTCAACACCTTTGCCACCATTGCACAATTTTGTCCTAATAGATATAGAAAGTTTATGAGGCATGTTAAGTTGCAGTTTGCACAAGTTCATCTCATTTGTACTCCAATGAGTTCTTTTTCCTTCTAACCATTTTCCAATCAATATATATATATATATTTAACTTTTATGTTGTCAGTAAAAACTATCTGGAGTCAATTCCATTTGTCAAAAATTAGTCTCTTAATAATTACATATTAAAGATTTTTTAACTTCTATGTTAATATTGGGTAGCATGAATTCTGCATTGAGAAATTGAATTGCATATAGGTGGTAGGTGTAAATTCAGTCAGAATATGAAAATTATTTTTTTAATTAGAGAAATTGTAGGTTTACACAAAAATTATGCAGAAAGTACAGAATTCCTGTTTACCTCTCCCCTATTATTATAACAGTTTGCATTAGCATTGGTATCTTATCTTTGTTGCAATTGCTGAATGAAAATTTTTTTCTAAAGTTATGTTCACATCAGTTCTTGAGGAATAATCATAACTACATTAAGATACATGTTTTAGTTTAAGAGTTTTAAGTGCCTGTTTGGGATGTTGATAGGCAACTTAGATAGATGAGTTCAGGGGGAAAAAAAATGTTATCTGCAGAAATGTCAGTTACAGAAAATTCCTTTCTCTCACCCCAAGAACTAAATAGATCACGTTTTCTCCAAAAGTTTCTAATTCCACTATCTTGTGTTTTCATGTTGAAAATACTTTTGCTTTTTTCCTTTGTGTGCCAATTTCTTACTAGTACCATTTCTTAATGTAACATGTTTACCTGGAATGTATTTTAACTATTTTTGTATAGTGTAAACGGAAACATGCACATTTTGTACATTGTGCTTTTTTGTGTGTGTGGGACATATGCAGTGTGATCCAGTTGTTCTTATCATTTGGTTGCGCTGACCTAGGAATGTTGGTCATATCAAACATTAAATTTAAAATTGGCCACTCTTAATTAAAATTAACTTTTAAATGTTTATAGGAGTATGTGCTGTGAAGTGATCTGAAATTTGTAATATTTTTTGTCATGAACTGTACTGCTCCTGATTATTGTAATGTAATAAAACTAGTTATGGTGACTATGATAGTCTGTATATTTCTTGATGGGAATCTGAAACATTTGCCTTGCTATTGATATCGAATACTTTATAAGCCATGGGCAGTACAGTATACGTGTGAATCCTTTTTTTTTGCAGATTGTAAGTTAAAAAGATTCTTGATTTATGAGAGTTGCTGTGAACTTAAAAGGTTTTAAGCATTTACTTAAAACTATGTTTGGTTTTAGGTCCATAGCCATGTTAACTCATTTAGTGGTAGAAGCAAAACAAATCTGTCTTTGTGACAAGAGAACAGAATAACATTATTTATTACTTTTTACCAAAGAAATTAAACTGATACATATAAGTGATTTGTTTTAAAGGCCAAAGGGAGCTAGCAGCAAAATTAATCATGGGAATAACTGAATAGGTGTGTATCTAATGCCAGTCCCTGGCTGGCTATTTTAAAGTCACACAAGTCAGTCTGACTCCATACATATTATTATTTCTATGATTGAAATTAAATCACTATCAGGCGCCATTTGTTTTGTAGTGAACCTTAAACATAAGCTATTAATGTACCATATTAGGTCAGATACAAGTTACTCCTTTAAAAGTTCAGGAAAATAAATGTTCAAGAAATTTTGCTTGGTTAAATACAGAGTAGATGACATTCTCTTGTCAGTAAAATGGAGAAACGGCTAAGAATAACTGGCTAAAACCTAATGACATTGAAAGAAAATTTTTCGTATATTTTCATTCCAAAATAGGGTGTGTTCATTAATAAATTTATAATTGGTAGTGGGTAAATACATATAGTTAAATGACTTTTAATTTAAAAATTTAGGATAGAGTTGCTGATGAAGCTCTTCATATGAATAAATTTTAGTTTAGTAAGGCAGTTCAAATCTTTTTTTTTTTACACATGTATACCTTGTCCATTGAGTCAATTATTTTATATTTGGTATACATAAACAGCTGGCATTGACTTTCAGCCAAATTATAGTAATAATCAATTAGTTTTGTTGACTTCTGAGTAATAGCGTTGCTTCATAGCTCTGTATTTCCTAAGAAAGTATAAGGCTTCTAGCTCTTTCATTACAAATTCACCCCGTGCAATAAGTTCTTTGATCTTCTCTGGGTCCTTCACGTCTTTGTTTTTAAGGAAAACATTCTTCAGACGCCTTTTAAAGTAATCTGCTCCTTTTGGATAGTCTCTTCCAAGATACAGCAGCTTAAAAAGAAAGATTATGTATTTCTAAACAATCATATTATATAATGTCATTTGTAAAATTGGCAACATAATTACTTACATTTTTATAAAGATTCAGTACTTCTCCTCTTAAAGAATTGGCCATTTTCATTAATCATGGAAAGTATCTGCCTTTATATATGACATACCTGATGAAAAGGGAAAATTTTTGCAAATGACTGTATTGTATTGTAGCCTTAAGAACAGAATCAAAGAAAAAGGATTTTACAAATTGGGGAAATGGTAATTGTTTTTACATTCGACAAATGTATCTATTGAGCACTTTTATGTTCCAGACACTGGGATATGGCTGTGAACATGTCAGATTAAGATACCTAGGCAACACTAACATCTCCTAGGGGAGATACAATATGCAAAAAAGATAATTATGAATTGTGAGATGTTATGAATGAAATAAAGTAATGAGAGGGAGAAAATGTATCATCAGAGATAAATGTATAGGTGTGCCTTACTTTTTTTTGTCACAATGGAGTAAATTAGAGCTGATATAAATCCCAGCTGTGTAATGTTGTTCAGGTCACTCAACCTTTCTGAGCCTAGTTTCCTTATCATTGAAAGGAAGACTGTATTTACCCTGCTATCTCTAGGCAAGGGCAGATCCACTCTGAAGACAGTGAATCATCATGTCTTATCCCAAGAGAAGGTGAAGACTAAGACTAGGAAAGCCTAGCTGTGTGAGTCAAGCAAGTTGGCAAGTAATGGTAGACTGCAAAGTAAGATTGCTGGTTAAGAGGCCAAGAGAATAGTAATAAGGGGGGTGCATAAGGTGTAAGCAACATCAAGTAGGAAAAATCATACTTTATGTGTTATTTGTTACATTCTGTTAGGGAGGGAGGAGGCTACTTAAAGGTCCCCTGACTGCTTAAACATAGAAAATAATGCCTATTGCTTATATGGTTGCGGGGATTAATCAACCAAACATCATCAGCATTAGTTTATGCTAGGACCAAAGTAAATATTAATGTAACTTATAATCTCCTTTAAAATCCCGTAATTCCCATTTTTACCAATAACCTAACTCGAGAAAGCCATTTTATACATATTTGTCTCTCAGTAACCTAATTTTTATTTTGAATTAATTTTGTCTTGCAGAAAATTTGTCATACTAATACTTTTCCTAAACCATTTAAGAATTAAAGTGGACAGACCACTCAAATCCTATGCAACTGTAAACAGAGCCTAACAAAAAAAAAAAACAGTAGTTGGTACATGGAGAGCAATCTGAACCACTCAGATTGTTCTCAGCATAGCCAGAGACTACCACGGTGATGTTTAAAATGCTCAAAAATAATAGTGACAGTGGAGAATTGGGGCCTTGGAAGGAATCAAAAAGAGGAATGAGGAAAGTTTGGGACATGATGGATGTTTATTTTGATTGTGGTGATGGTTTCATTGGTGTATACATACGTAAAAACTTACTAAGTTTTAAATGTAGTTTAAATAATGCAGTTTATTGTATGCCAATTATACTTCAATAAAACTTAAAAATGGAGTAGATCATTCATTGCTGGTGGCAATGTAAAATGGTGTAGCGGCTGTGGAGGACAGTTTGGCTTTTCTTCAGAAAGAACTATAAAACTACCATGTGACCTGGTAATCCCACTTGTAGGTATATACCTCAAAGAATTGAAAGCAGGGACTCAAACATAATTTGCACACCAATGTTCACAGAAGCCTTATTCAGAATTGCTAAAAGATGAAAGCAATCCAAGTGTCCCATCCACCAATGAATGAATGAATAAATACATAGAGGAGATGTAAGGGTAGTCCAGTGGTAGAATTCTTACCTGCCATGTGGGAGACCCAGGTTCGCTTCCGGGCTCATGCACTCCCCCACCCGAACTTTCCCCCCCACCCCCACCCCCCCATTTCCCTGCAAAATTTAACAAATGGTGCTTCAATAACAGGATAGTCACATGGAGAAAGAATGAAATGTGACCCCTAACATACAGTATACAAAAAAATAATAATACACAGAATATTATTCAGCTGCAAAAAGGAATGAAGTCCTGATACAAGTGATATCATTAACAAATATTGTATGATTTCACTGATCTGAAACAATTAGAATCAGCAAACTCATAGAGTTAGAAACTAGAATATATGTTACCAGGGGATGAGATAGGGATAGAGAGAATGGAAAAAAAATGTTCAGTGTTCCTATTTGGAATGATGGAAATGTTCTGGTGATGAATGGTGGTGATGGTAGCACAATACTGCGAACATAATTAGCAGCACTGAAATATATATCTAAATGTGATTAAAAAGGGAAATGATAGATTGCATATATGGTAACTAAATTTTTTTTTAAAAGCCCATGGAATTAAACTACCCAGCACTAAATTAGTCCAAGGGTTGTAGTTAATAGTACAATTATTAAAAAGTGCTATCATCAGTTGTAAGAAATACTCCAGAGCAGAGCAAGGTGTTAATAATGGGGTGGTGCATGGGAATCCTGTATTTTATGTATGATTGATCTGTAAACTTACAACTTCTCTAATGAAAAAAAAAAAAGAAAGTATAGGGCTGGGAGGTCCTGAGATGCACATGGAAGTAGAGATCTAACCATGGGGCTGCCAATTGGTAGGCAGGGTAGGTGGCTCAACCTACCACAAGTCAATAGCTGCACAAATACAAGTAATGTCTTCCTGGGGAGGAAGCACTGGATTTCAGTACTATTTTACATTTTCTTAAACTAGAGCTGAAAGGCTTCTGCTGCCAGTGCAGCACCTAAGCAAAGAGCTTTTCCTTTCTTTTTTATTAAAGTTCATAAATCTTCTTTTCTGGCTCCCCCTAAGGAAAAAAAAAAATCTTAAGAACGAACATTGCTTTCTTGTATAATTCCCATTTCCTAGTAGGGGAATTATATGAGCTTATGAGCTAATTCACACAAGCATCCAATATTAGCAGGACAAACTTTTTCCTTTCTAAATTCACTGATAATAGCTTTCTTAAAGTTTTCTGTTTTCTCCCAAATTGCCTTTTTTCTGCTTTTGGTTTCTCACTTTTGAGCTTGCCTTAAAATCTTTTTTAATTTAAGGCAATTCTTTTCTGTCCACTCTGAAAAGGGACAAAAAGACTTAGAAGATCTACATATGTGGTTGAAGCTTACAGACTTTGAGCTTCACTTAGGTGATCTGCGTGGGCCCTCTATGGGGAATCACTTGCATTCAGAATTTTGTATGCCTAAATTTGCTTAATTCCTATTTTCTGTGTAGTTCTTACATTGTTTAGAGACTGGTTTTAGTTTATCCAGAAATAAATCTCCACTCTTCTGTGGTGGTGATGGAGGCAGTCACTTACAGATGCTTCTCAAATAGCTTTCACATACTCCAAACCAGCTAAGCCCAAAACGCTTCAAACAAAAATGTATTCCAACATACCTGTCAGCTCCAGAAGGCACATAATCAAAGATGTAGATGACAAGAGATTTTGTACTTAAGGCTGGCATACAGCTTAGACTAGGCCTAGAAGCTGTATTACAGAAGTGAGTGGAAGATAATAACATGTTAAGAAGGGGCAGGTACTATGCATGTCTGAAGGTAAAGAGGAGAGAATAGGATATGAGTTGTCTTAACCACTTGTGAGGAGTACCAGAAGAGAACTAAGCACACTGGTATAATCTGTTGTACTACCGTAGTGACCCCTAGAATCCAGTCCAGTCTTGGAATCTAACATCCAGAGCAGTTCCTCCCCCCAGGAAAGAGGGTGATAGAGTTAGAAAGTCCTCTCCTCTAGAGGCCCACTATTTTAAGGTAATTTAGTATTATCATCACATCCTTATCCTCATTAATCCCAGTTTGTGCTGACTGAGGTTTTGTATCATAAACTGGTTTTCTTAAAAAGCTAAATTTAAAACAAAAGCTTACCTTCATATTAAAAAACTATGGTAAAGGCAATCAGAATTCTGTATGACGTCAACATTACGATTTTTTATTTTATTACCAGGAATTTGGAGGTGGGCTCTTGTAACTATTTTAACTCACAATCAAATACCAGCTCAGGTGGTACTCATTTATAATACTTTTAGTCTTCGAAGTTGGAAGGGGTGAAGCATTATAGATTAAAATTCCAGGGTGGGAATTTGGTGCCAGTCAATTTAAAGTATTTCAGGTCCTGTCATGCTAAAATAAGGTTTTGATCCTAGAATTATAGAGAATTTAGTTGGACTTTGAAGGAAAACAGCCTCACTTAACGTTTTCTAGTTTTCCTGTTGGTTTAACGTGCCAGTGGTTTTTCATGTGGGGAGGAGACTAAAATCCTGAAGCATGCGCTCTTGGTTAGTAAAATTCGTCATTTTACTAACTTCATGAGCAAATAACTTGGGCAAATAACTTCATGAGTTTTGCTGGGGCTCAGCGACCTTCCTGCGAAAAATTTTACCCAGGAATTGCTTCAAATCATTTCCAATTCTGATTTAGGGTTGCTCCTAAGCAAAAGGGGCTATGCCTTGCACAAAAATGAAACAATCCCATGTTTAATCCGAACGTTATTAATCCCCAGATAGCCAAAACCCTTCTGGAGCCAATTTATTGGCCTCTTTATCTAAAATGCCCATTGACTGTAAAGATTCAAGCTCTCTCCCCTGTTGACCTCAACCGCGGAGGCCCAGGCAGACAACCCGGGTGCCAGTCGCCTGACCAATCGCGAAACTGGCTCCCTTCTCGATACCTTCACAAAAAGATTCTCCCCAACATATTCTAGGAAAGTAGTGAGGGCGAGAGACTGTCAATGTCGGAAGACATTCAGAAACTCTTCGCTGCCGTTTCGTCTTCGCACAGAAACTATTCAACTACCCCCACACCCCGGGATCGGGCAAACAAAACGCTCCAAAGGCTGCACTCACGCACTTTCCGGCAGTCACCGCCACAGCCGTAAAACCCTCCGGTCACTTCTGCTCCTTGGGCGGTCAACCGCGAAGCGGGGTGTGGGGGTGGGGAGACCTGTCAGGGAAGGGGGCGGGGCGCCGACAGGAAGAACCTCAGCGCGCCTGCGTAGGCTGGTTAGGGCGGCGCAACCCTCTTTTCCTGGGGACTAAGTGGGTGGGGCCTGTCGCCTTGACAACTTGGGAGCGTTGAGTCACTTTGCTCTGAGCTTCGACCTGCCCCGCTGCGGTCGCTGCTTCTAGCATCATGGTGAGCAGGGGAAATGGGGAAGGCAGGTGTAGGAGCGAGCATAATTCTGCTTCATCGGTGTTAAATGATGGAATAAGAGCACGTCATATTTTAGGGATGGCGGGGTGCGTGTAGGTTTAGGAAAGAACTTATACCGTGGGGAAGGTCGGTCCTCTCCTGCTTGCCTTCGGGTCCTGGGTCGCGTGAACAGGTGGGAGTCCCAAACTAGTTTGAGCGTTGGGGTGGGGGTTGGTCAACGCGGTCTGCTGGCATCCTAATCTTTCCCTATCACTAAACTTAAATTTTTTCCCCAACTTTCAATAATAATAGACTTTCCCATTAAATTGCCTTTTTATTGCAGCTTGGCGGAAATTTGTCTTTTATGCCCTAAGTAGTTAATTGAAAGCTAATGCAATTTATTCCGGTTTGAAAAATTATTTTATATGATTCAAAGAAAAAACTGCTACGGACAATGTTAAGCAGGCAAAAGGATGGCTGTTCACCGGCTGCTATACCAGGGCGAAGAATTCAGCTCCCTAGAAACAAAGGACAGCAAGCTTTCTAAATACTGGGAGTGGGTTGGATGAAAAGCACTAGAACATAGTAAGGGGGGTTGAGCGCTAAGATGTGTGAGTGACTTACTGAGGTTACGATTAGGACAGTTTGGTTCACCCAGGTGGCTGAGGGATTTATCAAGATGTGATTAAGAACACTTGGTTCAGAATGTGTTCCTTTGCTGTGATTAGGCCATCCAGAGCCTTTAAGGTCTGGGAGAGAGGAGGAAAGAACTATGCATTTAGGAATCTCTCAGACACCGAAGTAGCCAGGGTTAGAGGGAGAGGGGACATGGAGGTTGAGGATGAGTTTGATATTTAAGTAGAGTCTGAAATAGTTTTTTCTTTGCCCTTCCTTGGTCTGCAAGATTAGTTTCAAGGTAGTCAGGACAGGAGATGGAGTCGGTGGTGGGGACCAGGAGTAGGCTGGCAGGTTGGCCAAGAGAAGGAATAACAGTCTTTTTTGGTCAATGGTCTTGCATGGGGCTTTGAATTGTTTTGTGATCCAGTGTAATCAGACTGCTCTGCATTTATTAAATGCATGAAATATTAATTTTGATAAATATTTAATAAATATAGTATTAATAAACAATAATTAATTTTATTAAATATTCTTACTTCATCAATTTCTCATTTTTCTTTTTCTGCGCCAGCTCAGATGTCGTTTTCTCAAAGTAGACAGGCCAACATGTAGCTATGAGATTATCTCACTTCATATTTTCTTAAACATAATGTCCGTTGTCTTCTGTGATTAAAACAGAGGTAGTAGAGAATGCAATTACTTATTTCATTAAGGAAAATTGAAGTGCATTCTTAGTGCTTGGCAAACTAAAGAAAGATGAATATGGAAATCCTGGTTATTGGGAGTCCAGTCCGACTAAACAAATTGACCACAGTACAGTTTTATAACTGTAACAATTGAAGTATATGTAACAGAGTAACGCAAAGTAGAAATAATGAAATTTGGAAGGTCCAAAAGGGAAGAGAGGTGGTGTTTAAGATGTGTTTTAATGCGAATATGAGTTTACCCTTAATGGTGGGAACAAATATGGAGTGGAGAGTAATTCTGTCAGGGAGAACAGAATGCTAATGGTGTTTAAGCAGACTCAAGATTGCAGATAAATTGGGGAAACTTAATCAGCACCTGTTAGTTATTTTCCAGTGGGTTCTTGGGTTCCTTCCTCTTAGAACCTTCTAGCAATGTTTCTCAGTGTAGTCCTTGTGACTTTGTTTCTAGTACATCTGGCGTGCTTATTAAAATTGCAAATTCCTGGAACCAGTTTCAGATCTAAATAGTGAGGGTGTGAGGGGGAAGAATGAATGTGTATACTTTAGCCCAAGAATATGCTTTTTTAATAGGCCTCCCTTGTGATTCTTAGGCTGTACTTTGAGAACTGCTGTACTACATGATGACTTTTCTTCTGATTTATAGGAGGGGTGAGGATATGCACTCATTTCGAAGCTACTTCACATTAAAAGCAGTAGTGAGAGATGGCAGTTTACCCATCTTTAAAACGTGACTACTGGAGGATAGGGGCAATGCTCTTTCATATTCTGCTGCATAGTTCTTATTTCAAGATGGAAGCATATTACCTATTAATTAATAGCAAATATGATAGTAAAAATAGAGCCGAAATATGTTGTCTCCAGCACCTGAGGGCCATGTGTGAAAACCATTAATACATAGTTGCTGAATGATTTAATGAAATACATGAAATTCTTCAAGAAGATTTAATATACTGATTTCTATTAATTTTAACATTTATATTTTATACAGTAGTAAATATATGGCTTGGACCAGTTTTTCCATAGATAGCTCTTCAGATGTGGGAAGTGTATAATCTTATAGTCACAGGATCTCCTACAAATTTCCTACCAGAAATATGAGACACATGGGCCTCATCAGGACATTACAAATGGTGTTACTGAAAAATATTTATTATTGTAATACCATACTTTCCAAAATAATTTCCAGAAACTAATGGATCTGCTTTAAAACACATTGCTGAAAAGAATATTCATTTTGTTCCAACCTTGCCAGCTTTAGACAGCTCTGACCCTTTCTATAAAAATCAGCAATCTAATTGTACTGAAAGATTATGTCTTTATACTATGAGGTCATTCCCACACTTGCAAGGTTGAGGTTAGTACCACTAATTAGTCAATGATTGTGGTAGTTTGGAACCCTTAAACTAGTATCTTCTTGACTGGTACTCTATTTAGTGACAGGGCATTTCATTAAACATGGATTATTGATTGGTCATAAGGAAAAAAGTCTAAAATCCACTTCAAAAGTTGCATCTATGAGTGAACTACCTTAGTTTTTTTAGACTTATTTGTAATTTTGTGTGAATCCTTTTTTTGAAAAAACTTTTAATTTTGAAATAGTCACAGAAAAGTTTCAAAGTTGGTACAGAGTTCCTTTATGTTCTTTCCCCAGCTTCTGCTAATTTTTAATGTCTTATAGCACCATGATGCTTTTGTTAAAAGTACCTGAATTACTTTAAAAACTTATCAATATTTTTGTTTTTCCAACTTTTAGGGTCCCAAAGCAAAAAAGGTGGGTAGAAATTATTTTCTCAAAATAGCTTTCTAAGTACTTAGATTATACTAATGGAATTTTTAAACATTTTTCTAGTTAGTTTTATTATACTTCATAGAGTTTACAAAGATTTTTTTTTACATTTTTATTGTGATTTATGACGTATATATACACACACAAAAGCAATAATTTTCACATTTTAACATATAGTTACAGAACAGATTTCAAAGTTGGTATGGGATCCCATTCCACAATTTCAGGTTTTTCCTTCTAGCTGCTCCAAAACACTGGAGGCTAAAAAAAATATCAATACAGTGATTCGGCATTCTTTGTTGTATCTCCTCCTTCTCCTCTGAACCTTCTCCCAATCTATAGGGATCATTGAACTATGTCTATTCTAACTTTTTCATGTTGAAAAAGGGGTGTCAACAATATAGGATATGAGCATGGAATTAGTTGATGCTTTTGGAGAGGTTTGTTTCAGGCCTTATCTGGCCTAGGAGCCCTGTGGATGTTATGGGTTTCTGGAAAGTAAACTTAGCGCATGAAACTTCTGTAGAATCCTATGTAGGAGGAAGGTAATGATTTTATTGCAGAGTTGAGCTTAGAAAGAGAGAGACCATATCAAAGCAACAAAAAAGGTTTCCTGGAAGCAACTCTTAGGCATAATCATATGATAGGCACAAAGTTTACTTTTTAAACATTAATGCTATTTAAATCATAGAACAAGCCTTTACAAGAACAGGACAAATTTCAAATTTGATATATAAGAAGAAATATTCAGTTTCACAAAAAATTTTAAAATAGTTTTTAAGGTTTTTACTTTTGTTTAGATTTGAGGGTTTTGCTACTTTTTCTTGAAAAAAATGTTAAATTAGAAACCTCTTTTCTTCAGTCCAGATAAATGCAATGACAATTGAGTTATAAAACCTGCTGTGACTTAAAAGTAGACCCATAGGGCAATATAACTTTAAGGGGGTTGCATGGTAATAACACATACTTGACTTTTTTGTATGGTGTAGAAATTTGAGATCAACAAAGGATTATATATGTAGTATGCTCTTTCCTCTCTCCTTCACCTTATAGACTTATACTTTAAGGTAGAGATTATGGAGTCTTGGCTGGCAGGCAAGATTTAGCCCACAGAAATATTTTGTTTGGCCCCAAAAGTTTTGTTTTAAATAAGTTGCCTGAGTGATTTCACACAGAAACCTGATTTCCACCTTTTCTTGGAAAATTTGAAACCTAGAAGGCAACAGGTTGCTAGAACTGAGTAGCAGCGACCACTTCAGCAACTGCTGAATGCTCTTCAGTTTGCCATAGTCCTGAACAGGACCTAACCTCTTATCTCATTTGCCTGCCTGGTTCCAATGGGTATTTGGATTTGGAAAGCCTACCGTAAGGCATATCTAAAAAGTCACTTCTGTGTTAATCTTCCCACCATTTTCTCTTACAGAATCAGGTACACTCTCTGTATTCCCACACGTATTGGTAAATACCTCAATTATAGCCCTATATCATTTAGTATAATAATTTGTTTATAACTATAAGTTATTCATGGTTGAGAGCATGCCATTATTTATTTTTGTGTCCATAGCATTTAGCACAGTGCATGGCACCTAGTAGACTTTCAATCAATATTTGTTGAATGAATGTGTGAAACCCCGTTTAATGTACCACCACTTAAAAATACTTGAGCTCTTGATTTTTAGAAGAAATGCCTATATAAATGTATTTTTATTCAGTATCTATACAATGAAACATTTCTTTCAGAAATACTGTTTGCTTCTGTTAATCACTAGGGCCCACTAGCAACCTGATACTGTTTTAAGGGCTGTGGGGATAATTGAACAAAATTGCCCGGAACTGTGAATACCTTCCTAGGGGTAAAGCATTCTGGAGAGGCCCTCTGTGACTCTGCAGTCATTTATTGGTTTATCTGGGGGCTTCTGTTTTCTGCTTTAAATTGTGAAATCCTAGAAGGCATTGTTATAAATATGAAAACTCATAATCCCAAGTGATTTTGGTGCCTAATCATGTACACATGGATGCTAAATAAATGTTTTTAGATTATTGCATTTAAGTGTTGTTTCCCTTAGAGAATGGTAAGATTCTCCATATGAAGTTTGAAACCAAACACAGGGAGCAAATCACTTACTTGCTGTTAATTATCTTATTTTTTATTTATTGTTATTAATAACTATTTTCTTAATTATTTACTCTACTTTTAAGGATTGTGGTTTTTGGATGAAGTGAGTCACATTTCATCTTAAAGGAAATTTACAGTAAGGAAAACACTTACTACATACAAATAGGTAGTATAACATTTTAAAGTTTTTTTAAGAGAAAAAGTAAATAAATGCATATGGTACAAAATTAAAAGCACCTTAATAGATGGAAAATTTCTTTTAACCCATGTCTATGGTCACCTTCCCAGAAAAACCACTGCAAATCTTTCTATAGATTATTTAAACATAAAAAACTGAACACAGACACATATCCTTTTATCCCCCCCACAAATGGGAGCTCTCAATATCTTCCGTTTTTCAGTTAACAATGTTGAATTTCATTAATTCCAGGATACTAGTCTTTTCACAGTTTTGCATCACTGAAATTGAGAAGTATCTTACATTGATGGCATCTTACAATCATTGGAGAACTGGATTGAGAGCCATTTCTTCCAGAAAAGATGTTTGCTTTTCTCAGTCACTTGGGCTTACTACCAACTCAATACTACTTTAAATTAAATTCTCTGCTTGAGTTTTTTCACAATGATAGTATGAATTCAAACCGCAAATCCTCATGAACTGGCTTGTGATTTAAATTCTTGGGAAAATTATTTCTCTTCCTTTTACCCAGCATCAGGGTTGAGACATACAAGTTTCCTTGCTCTCCCTTTCTGTGTCATGGATTTATTTGTCTGTACCTATATACAGCTTTATAAAAGCATCTTTTGTTAGACTTCCATCTTGGGCATTATTTCCTTTTTTTGGTAATCATAAATCAAAGATGTACCTTATATCTGATGGCATCTTCAATTCTATGGAATATGTGTAAACCTAGGGACTTATGTTTCAGCACATTGAGATTACTGCTTTTCACAGCTGCATCATATTCCATTGAATGTATGTACCATGCTTTTTATGTTGTCTCTATTTTTTGCTCCTTGAACAAGGCAGAAATGAAGATACTTGTATTCAAGTCTTTGCAAACGTATGGAAGATATTTATGCATTGATCTAGAAGTGTTCTGGCATGGAGAGAACAGCAGCAAGCAAGACAACGTCCCTGCCCCTATGAAGCTTACATTCTATTTGGGGTGGTGGGTGAGAGAAAATAAATAATATAATTTAAGTTAGCTTTGAATTAACAGAAATGCAAGTAAAAGTTCAATGAGCAATGTCAGGCAGGGTGTAGCCGTGATGCTATTGTACTGTGTTAATTAGTGTCCCCTCAAACTTCCTGTCTACCTGGAACCTGTGAGTGTGATCTTATTTGGAAATAGGGTTTTTGTACTTGCAATCAAGTTAAGATTAGGTCAAACTGGATTAGGGTGGGCCCTAAATATAACATGACTGATGTCCTTATAACAAGAGGGCTATCTGGACACAAAGACACAGACATACAGTAAGAATATTGTTTCAGCATAGGCAGAGAATGAAGCTGTGTCTACAAGCTAAGGATGCCAAGGACTTCCAGCAACCATCAGAAGGTAGAAACAAGGAAGGATTTTTCCTTAGACTATTAGTGGGGGCAAGTGGGGGGGCACTAGGGGGCATGCTAGGCAGAAGAAAAGCTATTGCAAGAGCCCTACTTGGGAATAACCTTGATAAGAATACCAGTGTGGTTGGGATGACGTGAGAATGGTGGAACGTGAAAGATAAAATGTCTGAGCGGTGAGCAGGAGCAGTTCACATAAGTCCATGTAGGCTATGGTAAAGCTTTTCAGTTTTATTCTGAGCCTGATGGAAGGTGATGTGATTTAATTTACATTTTTAAAGGATCACTTTGACTGTCATGTGGAAAATTAACTTCAGGAAAGCAAGAGTAGAAATAAGAGGGCCAAATGGTAGCTTTTGCAATAATCTAGGGTAAAAGTCTCCACACCAAAGTAAACCTACTTCTGTAAATAAATTGCACTCTTAGAGATACACAAAGATTCTCCAAGGGATGCAAGGAGGCAGATAATTTTATGGAAATAAATTTCCAGATCAACTTCCATATGTACCCTTTCCTGAGAAAATCTTTCAAGATGTCCTGCTTCTTTGCCATTCCGTCCTCCCTTTTCAGTTACTCTTCTGACTTATAAAGCAGACATCTCTCATCCATTCTAATATAACTGTGTCGCATTGCCCAAGGGTCTGTGGTATGAACAAAGGGATAATTCAAAACATTAGTGTTGACTAAGCTCTCTTTAATCAGGGCCCCAAGGGCCTCTTGTTTCTGTCTTATGTGTCTTTTTCTTTCTTTCTTTTTTTATTCAGGATCTGGCACATGATTTATTAACTCTGTTACTGGAATAGCATTAGTTTAATAAATACAGAATATATATATATTTGTATAAAATACGTATCATTAAGCTTAAAAATTAAATATAAATTTTTCTACTAATCTGTATAATATTTAAAACACATTTATTTTATATTACTACATCAATCTTGTGATCGAATCCTCTAGAACATAGTTATTCAATTTTAATGGACTCATGCATGCAGTTATACATAATCTATGACAAAAGCTTCTTTTCTAGTGAAGTATTATTCTATCAATCTGTTTAATGATATATCATCAGAGAAACTTGAGAAATTTCTTGGGAAAGGAATCAAAAGTTGTGATGATCTAAAGTTAGAATGTGTTTGCTCTGGAGCAGAGACTGGCAAACATTTATCTGCAAAGGGCCTGATAATAAATATCTTAGGCAGCTATACTACTCTATGGATTTATTCTATTTGGAATTTGTTGTCCTCTTTGATTTGCATATTTATGTATTTTATGAGGGTTCAGAAGTTTTCCTCCATTATATCTTCAGCTGGCCTTCTTATCCTTTTACTATTCTCTTCTCCTTCCGACACCAGAAATTCTCATATTTGTACACTTTGTGGTGTCTATCATTGCCTCAAGATTAAGTTGCAGTTTTAAAATTTTTCTTGCCATTTGTTGTTTTGAAAATTTAAGTTCAGTTGTCCTGGCTTCTAATTCAAATATTCTTTCTTCTGCCTCTTTAAGTTTACTGTTATGAATCTCTTAATATACTTTTTAAAAAAACCTTTTGTTGACAAATCTTCACACGCATACAGTTCATACTTGGTGTACAATCAGTGGCTCATGATATCATCACATAGCTGTGTATTCATCACCATGATCATTTTTACAAACTTTGCATCACTCCAGAAAAAGAAATAAAAAGAAAAAACTCATACATCCCATATCCCTTACCTCTCCCTCTCATTGACCACTAGTATTTCAATCTACCCAATTTATTTTACTCCTTATCCCTGCTGTTATCTGTTATGGTACAGGGTCATTAAAAGATTCCACATGAGAGAGCGAGTTAAAGCTTAAGGGGTTTATTGCTAGAAGAAACAGAGAGCAAAGGGAGAACAGGCAGGTGGGAGTCAGCAAAACCTGCTAGTGAAAGAGAAAGGAAAAATGACTCAAGTTTCTTTCTGACAGCTTGTGATTTTAAAGGAAAAACAGCCCCAAGAGGGGTGGGGTTGATGTGTGGCCACAGACATCACCGGGAGGATGTCAGGCTGGTGCAGATCATGACATCATCCTCATGGTTATCTGGTCTGGCCTCTGGAGGGTGGGGTGTTGGCACGTTTGTGCTCACTATCTTGCCAGCACATCAGGTCCTGTCAGAAGAGCTGCTGAGGGAGAGAAACTGAAGGGGCCCCCATGCCACAGAATCCATTTTGTATGTTAGGTTTATTTTCTGATACCTGACATTATTTGTTTTTTTATCCAATTTTTTTTTCTCATCTGTTCATACACTGGATTAAAGGAGCATCAGACACAAGGTTTTAACAATCACAGTCACATTGTAAAAGATATATGGTTCTACAGTTGTCTTCAAGAATCAAGGCTACTGAAACACAGGACAGTTTCAGTACTTACCTCTAGGCACCCCAATGCACCATAAACTAAAAAGGGATACCTATATAATGCGTAAGAATAACTTCCAGGATAACCTCTCGACGGCCTGAAATTTCTCAGCCATGGAAGCAATATTTTGTCTCATTTTTCTCTTCCCCCTTTTGGTCAAAAAGGCTCTCTCAATCCCATGGTGCAGGGTCCCAGCAAATCCTTGGAGTTCTGTCCCATGTTGCCGGGGAGATTTATACCCCTGGGAGTCATGTCCCATATAGGGGGAAGGGCAGTGAGTTCACCTGCCAAGTTGGCTTAGAGAGAGAGACCACATCTGAGCAACAAAAGAGGTTCTTTGGGGGTGACTCTTAGGCCTAATTTTAAGTAGGCTTAGCCTATTCTTTGCAGGCATAAGTTTCACAGGGTTGAACCCCAAGATTTAGGGCTCAGCCTATTGATTTGGTTGTCCCCACTGCTTGCAAGAATATCAGGAATTCTCCTAATGGGGAAGTTGAATATATTCTCCTTTCTCCCCATTTCCCCAAGGGGACTTTGCAAATACATCTTTATTCACTTCCTGTATTAGTTAGAGTTCTCTAGAGAAACACAATCAACAGAGAACACTTGCAAATATAAAATTTATAGAAGTGTTTCATGGAATCTCAGGTAGCACATGAGTTTTTGATGGTTTGTCCAGAGTGATCCCCCAATGAATCCCAGAATGATTTGATCAGTGACTGGAAAAGTATTTCCAAGCACCCTTCGGGGAATGGTGAGAGTGGGGAGAAATTCAACCTCCCCAAGTTGAATTCTTGATATTCTCACAAGCAGTGTGGACAACCAAAGCTATAGGCTGAGCCCCCAGTCTTGGGGGTTGTTCACATGAAACTTAAACGCACAAAGGATAGTTCAAGTCTACTTAAAATTTAGGCCTAAGAGTCACCCCCAAGAGAACCTCTTTTGTTGCTCAGATGTGGCCTCTCTCTCCAGCCAACATGATGAGCAGTCTCACCACTCTTCCTCTCTCTGCGTGGGACATGACTCCCAGGGGTGTGGACCTTCCAGGCAACGTGGGACAAAGATCCTGGAATGAGCTGAGACTCAGCATCAAAGGACGGAGAAAAACCCTAGAATGAGCCGAGAATTAACATCAAGAGACTGAGAGAACCTTCTCGACCAAAAGGGGGAAGAGTAAAATGAGGAAAAGTGTCAATGGCTGAGAGATTCCAAACAGAGTCGAGAGGTTATCCTGGAGGTTATTCTTACGCATTAAGTAGATATCACCTTGTTCAAGATGTAGTGGAGAGGCTGGAGGGAATTGCCTGAAAATGTAGTGCTGTGTTCCAGTAGCCATGTTTCCTGATGATGATTGAACAATGATATAGCTTTCACAATGAGACTCTGTGAATGTGAAAACCTTATGTCTGATGCTCCTTTTAGCTACTATATCAACAGAAGAGTAGAACATATGGAATGAAAATAAATAACAGGGGGTAATAGGGGGAACAGATGTTAAAATAAATTCAGTTTGAAATAGTGGTAGGTGAAGGCGAGGGGTAAGGGGTATGGTATGTATAGTTTTTTTTTTCTCTCTATTATCGTTTTATTTCTTTTTCTGTTGTCTTTTTATTTCTTTTTCTAAATCGATGCAAATGTACTAAGAAATGATGAATATGCAACTATGTGATGATATTAAGAATTACTGATTGTATATGTAGAATGGAATGATTTCTAAATGTTTTGTTAGTTAATTTTTTTTAATTAATAATAATAAAAAAAAAAAGTGTTTCACATGACCGTGGGAATGCAGAGTCCAAAATTTGCAGGGCAGGCTGTGAAGCTGACAATTCCGATGGAGGGTCTGGACGAACTCCACAGGAGAGGCTTGCCAGCCAAAGCAGGAAAGAAGAGCCTGTTTCTCCTGAATCCTCCTTAAAAGACTTCCAGTGATAGGTTATGCATCACTCATTGCAGAAGACACACCCCTTGGCTGATTACAAATGGAATCAGCTGACATGATCATGATTTAATTCTATGAAATGTCCTCACTGCAACAAACAGGCCAGCACTTGCCCAACCAGACAAACAGGTACCACCACTTGTCCAAGTTGACACATGAACCTGACCATGACACTTCCCAATCACTCGGGGATGCATCGGGGCATCACACTAACCTGAACAAACCAACAAGATCTCATGCCCTGTTCAAGATTCCTTGTATTTATGGTGTTCAACTAAACTGACCATATAAGTTTAATTGGGTAATGTGCTACCCAGAATGTAAATTTTGGACAAATGTTTAGTTGGCCTCAGAACTAAACTCAGTGTTTAGTCTCACACAGAATTTAAGTTTTAAAGTATAACAATATCGTCTTTTACCCTATATTCTGACTGACCCCAGGCCCACACAGATCAGCTTCATTCATATCTTTAGTCAAAGTCTGATCCCTTTTTAACTTTTTAAATAGTACCTGTATGGAGTAATGCTGACTTTCAAAGCTTTAGAGCTCTAACTCTGAGTCTCAGGTGTTTCATAAATACCTGAAGTTTCTGGGAACAACCAGATTATATACAAACAGCTCAGTATCTCAGAAATTTGAAATAACAGTTAAATCTCCTGAATATATGTGATTGCTGTAAGAGTTTACAAGCTGCGACACTTTGCAATAGGCCCCAATCTGATATCCCATGCTCTTGACTTCAGTTCACTGAATTTTATATGATAGTTAGTCCATACGAGTGAGACATGATATTTGTCTTTTTGTTTCTGACATTTCATTCAACAAATAGTCCTTAAGGTTCATTCACCTAGTTGCATGCTTCACAACTTCATTCCTTCATGGGGCCACTCAGTAGTCCATTGTATGTAAACACCACAGTTCCCCTTCCATTCCTCAGTCATTATACCCTTAGGCCACCTCCATCCATTGTGGATCTTGAATGCTGCCATCATAAACACCAGAGTGCAAATGTCCACTCCTGTCCCCATGCTCAGTTTTTCCATGTATATGATAAACAACTAGGTTTTAGGATCTTATGGCAACCCCACCCCTAGCCTCCTGTGGAACCATCACACTGCTCTCTGCGGGGCTGCACTTTCTCAGTTTTGACTACTGTCAGTATAACGGTATGTCTCTTTCTCTGCATTTTCTCTGGCACTTGTTTCTCTCTGTTCATTTTTAAACAGTTTATTCACATATCATACAATCCCACCTATGTAAATAGACCTGCTTTTGCCATTATAATCTATATGAAGACATTTCCTTTTCTTCCACAAAGAACCCATACCTCTCCCCCATGCCCTCTACCTGTTGACATTTAGTTTTGGCATAATGCCTCTGTTATATTCAGTGGAAGCGTATTACAGTGTTACTTTTGATAATAGACTCTAACTTGCATTGAGTGTACTTTTTCATTTATACCATCCATTTTCAAAATCTTGCAGCATTGAAATTTATTCTCCATCATGCAAAAAATGCTTTTTATTTGTACATTTAATCACCATCATTGTCCACTCTAGACATTCCTAAATTATAACATCTCAGACTTTCTCTTCTACCTTTCCTTCTGGTTTCATGCATGCCCCAGCCTTTCTCCTTCAATCATACTCATATTCAGCTTCATTCAGTGTACTTTTATTATTGTGCTACAGTCAGTTGGTATTGTGCTATCCACTTCTGAATTGTTAGTCAGTCCTGTTGCACAATCTGTAATTCTTCAGCACCAATTGTCCAATCTCTACCCTATTTTTATCTCCTGATAACCTGTATTATTAACCTCAACTTTCAAAGTTCAGTCATTAATGTTAGTTCATATTAGTGAGACCATACAGTATTTGTCCTTTTGTTTCTGGCTAATTTCACTCAGTCTATTGTCCTCAAGGTTCACCCACATTGTTACATGCTTTATGACTTTATTCTGTCTTACAGCTATGTAATATTCCATTGTATGTATATACCTCAGCTTGTTTAGCCACTTTTTCATTGATGGATATTTGGGCTGTTTCCATCTCTTGGCAATCATAAATAATGCTGTTATAAATATTGGTGTTCTTGTCTTCAGGTGCTCTGAATATATACCTAGTAATGGGATTGCTGGATCATATGACAATTCTATACTTAGCTTCCTGAGGAACTGCCAAACTGCCTTTCAGAGCAGGTGTACTATTTTACATTTCCACTGAGAATGGATGAGTGCCTCATGCTCCACATCCTCACCAGCAGTTGTCATTTTCTGTTTTTATGAAACATTTGACACCCATGAATGGCTAATGGCCATTCTAGTGGGTGTCAGATGATATCTCATTATGGTTTTGATTTGCATTTGCCTAATAGCCTGTGATGTTGAGTATATTTTCATATGTTTTTTAGCCATTTGTATTTCTTTTTCTGAAAGGTATATGTTCATTCCTTCTGCCCATTTTTAAATTGGGTTATCTTTTCTTGTTGAGCTGAAGAATCTCTTTATATATTCTGGATACTAAATCCTTATCTGATATGGGCTTTCCAAATATTTTCTCCCATGTGTAGGCTGCCCTTTTACTTTCCTGACAAAGTTCTTTGATGCTCAAAAGTATTTAATTTTCAGGAGGTCCCATTTATCTATTTCTTTTTTCAATCTTGTGCTTTGAGTATAAGTTCTAGGAAATTGCCTCCTATTGCAAGATTTATAAGATATTTCCCTATAATTTCTTCTAAAGATTTTATGGTCTTAGCTCTAAAGTCTAGGTCTTTGATCCATTTTGAGTTAATTTTTGTTAACTCAAACTGTGAGATATGGCTCCTCTTTCATTTTTTTCCATATGGATATCCAGTTCTGCAAACAGCATTTATTGAAGTGGCTGCTCTGTCCCACAGGGGTTAGCTTGACTACCTTATCAAAGATCAATTTTCCATAGATGAGAGGGTCTGTTGCTGAACACTGTATTCAATTCCATTGGTATGTATATCTATTTTTATGCCAGTACCACCATAGCTTTGTGGTATGCTTTAAAGTCAGGTTATGTGGAAGTTCCTGTTTCATCTTTCTTTCTCAAGATATGTTGGCCATTCAGGGTCCTCTCCCTTTCCAAATAAATTTGGTTATTGAATTTTCTATTTCTGAAACTAAGTGGTTGGAATTTTAATTGGTATTTCAATGCATCTATAAATCAATTTATGGCATCATAGCTCTAGTTTGTCTTCCAGTCCATGACCATTTATTAGGTCTTCCATGATTACTCTTAGCAATTTCTCATAGTTTTCTGTGTATAGGTCTTTTGTGGCCTTAATTAAATTTATTCCTAAATATTTTATTCTTCTGGTTACTATTGTAAGGGGAATATTTTCTTGATTTCATGTTCAGATTGCTCATCTCTGGTGCATAGGAACACTACTAATTTTGGGGTGCTGATTTTTTACTCGGCTACTTTGCTGTACTCATTTATGAGCTATTGTAGCTTTGCTTTAGATTTTCCAGGATTTTTGACATATAGTATCATGCCATCTGCAAACAGAGTTTTACTTCTTCCTTTCTAATTTGGATGCCTTTTATTTCCTTATTTTGTCTAATTGCTCTGCTTAGAATTTCTAGCACAATGTTGAATAACAGTGGTCACAGTGGGCATCCTTGTCTTGTTACTGATCCTAGAGGGAAAGCTTTTAGTTTTCCCCATTGAGGATGATGTTAGCTGTGGGTTTTTATGTATTGCCTTTATCATGTTGAGAAAGTTCCCTTCTATTTCTATCATTTGAAATGTTCAGGAAAGGATGTTGAATTTTCTCAAATGCATTTTCTGCATCAATCAAGATGATCATGTGGTTTTCCCCCATTGACTTATTGTTATGGTGTATTACATTGATTTTCTTGTGTTCAATCAGGCTTGCATACCTTGAATAAATCTTACTTGGTCATTGTGTATAATTCTTTTAATGTGCCACTGGATTCAATTTGCAAATATTTTGTTGAGGATTTTTGCATCTATATTCATTAGAGAGAATGGTCTATAAATTTCTTTTCTTGTAGTATCTTTGTCTGGCTTTGTTATTAGAGTGATGTTGGCTTCCTCATATGAGTTAGGTAGTTTTCTTTCCTCTTCAATTTTTTTGAAAAGTATTAGCAGGATTGCTAATAATTCTTTTTTGGATGCTTTGTAGAATTCACATATAAAGACATCTACTTCATTCTGAACTTTTCGTTTTTGGGTGCTTTATGATGACCAATTCAATGTCCTTATTTGTGATTGATTCATTGATGCTGTCTATTACTTCTTAGTCAGTGTTGGTTGTTCATGCCTTTCTAGGAAGTTGCCCATTTCATCTGTGTTGTGTAGTTTATTAGCATATAGTTGCTCATAGTATCCTCTCATTACCTCCTTTATTTCTGTGGGGTCAGTGGTTATGTCTCCTCTTCCATTTCTAATTTTATTCATTTGCATCCTTTCTGGGTTTTTTTGTTGTTGTTGCTGTTGTTTTGGTTTTTGTTTTTCATCAGCCTAGCTGAGGGTCTGTTGATTTTTATTAATTTTCTCAGAGTACCAATTTCTGATTTTGTTGATTTTCTTGATTGTTTTCATGTTCTCAATTTCATTTATTTCTGCTCTGATCTTCATAATTTCTTTCCTTTTGTTTGATGTGGGGTTAGTTTGCTGTTCTTTCTCTAGTTTTCCAAGTGAATAGTTAATTCCTTTTTGTTTACTTGTTTGTTTATTTATTTATTCTTCTTCTTTTTTAATATAGGCATTTAAGGCAATAAAATTTCCACTCAGCACTTTCTTTGCTGTATCCTATAAATCTTGATATGTTGTGTTTTTGTTTTTATTGACTTCAAGATATTTACTGATTTCTCTTGTAATATATTCCTTGAGCCACTGGTTGTTTTAGAGTGTATTGTTTAGCCTCCATATTTATGAATTTTCTGGCCCTCTGCCTGTTATTGATTTCCAACTGCATTCCATTATGATCCAAGAATGTGTTTTGTATGATTTCAATCTTTTTAAATTTATTGAGACTTACTTTGTGACCCACCTTATGGTCTATCCTTGAGAACGATCCATGAGCCCTTGAGAAAAATATGTGTCATGCTGTTGTGGGGTATAATGTTTTGCAAATGGCTGTTAAATCTAGTTCATTTATCATATTATTCAAATCTGTTACTTTGTTGATACTCTATCTAGATGCCCTATCCCTTGATGAGAGTGGAGAATTGAAGTCTCCAACTATTACAGCAGAGGTATCTACATCTCCCTTCAGTGTTTCCCTCCTATATTTTGGAGCACTCTAGCTCAGTACATAAATATTTATGATTGTTATGTCTTCTTGTTGAATTATTTCTTTTGTTATTACATAGTGTCCTTCTTTATTTCTTTTAACTCTTTTACTTTTGAAGTCTAATTTGTTGGATACTAGTATAGTGTTCTAGTTTGTAAGCTGCTGGAATGCAATATACCAGAACTGGAATGGCTTTTACAAAAGGGGAGTTTAATAATAAAGGGTGTAAATCTGTATATGCATTTATAGTTCTAAGGAAATGAAAGTTTCCAAATTAAGGCACCAACAAGGGGTTACCTTAATTCAAGGAAAGCCCATGGATTAAGAACACCTTTGTCAGCTGGGTAGTCGTATGTCTGGCATCTGCCTTTCCAGGTTCAGACTTACTTGATATCGCATGGTGATGTCTGCTGGGCTCCAAGCATCTCCAAACATCCGTGTCTCTGTTTTCCACATGTCCACATCTGTGTCAGTTCTGCTGTGAAGTTTCTCTCAACTCTGAGGCATCTGTCAATTCTCTAGGCTCTGTCATTTCTGACAGCTCCAAATTGTTTACTCATTTAAATGATTCCCGTAATCTAATCAAGACCTACCTGATTAGATGGGTGGAGTTACATATCCATTTAATCAAAAGTTAATTTCTACAACTGGGTGTATCATGTCTCCATGGAGATAATCTAATCAAAAGAGCCCAACCTATGTTTTTGAATCATTACTAAAACAAAGGGCTGCTACCACAATATTGGATCAGGATTAAAACATGCCTCTTCTAGGGTACATACTTACTTTGAAACTGACACATTATACCTCTGGACCCTAAAAAAAGACATGTTTTCCCCATATGCAAAATACATTCACTCCATTACAATATTACAAAAGCCTTAAACCATTTCATTAACAATACAAATACAATACAAAGTTAAAACCAGTACAGAGTCTCATCAAATTCTGTTATAGACATGGTCTGTTCTAAGGCAAAGATTTTCTTCTGGCTCTAGACTTGTGAAACTCAGAACAAATTATCTGCTGCAAACATGCAAAGGAGTAACAGTCTTAGGATACATATTTCCATTGCCATAGAGAGAAATTGCAAGGAAGACAAGGGTCACTGGACCCATACAATTCTGAAACCTTACAGGGCAAACTCCATTAGATTTCAAAGTGTGAGAGTTATTTATCCTTGGTTCTTTAGAAAGCAGCAGTCCTATCCTTTCCAAGGGCCTATGCAGAGGCCTTGCTGTCTCCAAATGCTGGCGTGGAGTTTGCAGCCTTGTGGGACATTGAGGAGACACACCTTTTTATCGGCTCCACCTTCTCCAAGCATTGGGGCTGCACCCAGACTCCCTGCCAACTCTGGGGCACACTCTCAACCCCTTCAGAATAATAGGGTGGCAGCCATGCTCCCCAAACCCCGGTTTATGTCCCCCACCCTCTCTGAGGCCTGAGGTGGCACAACCTTCCTGAACTACAAAGTGGAAGGCCCATCCTCTGCTTCCAGGTCTAACTCACCCTCTCCACGTGTATGGGTCAGTCTGCTCTCCTGGCCAGAGGTCTCTTGGCTCCAGACCTTAAATCCTTTCCAGATAACTCAATCTCTAATCCTTGATTTTTCTGAAATAGCTGGCTGCTTCAGTGTTTGCTTAAATCCTCATGTGGATCTGTAATCATTGGGGTCTCACTTTCCAGAAGTCCAGAATTTTCCTGACCATCAATTTCTATTTTCTTTGTACCCAAGAGTTCAATTCTCAATTTTTCTCTTTGCTCTCACATTTTACTGCAAGGAGAAGCCAGACTGCTTCTTCCACATTTAGTTTAGAAATTTCTTCTGCTAAATATCCTAGTTCCTCACTCTCAAATTCTGCTTTCCATCTACCAGTGATGCCTTCCTTACAGTTTGGAATGACACATTCATCATTTCTACCTAAAACCTCATCAGAGGTATCTTTAGAGGCTACATTTCTACCAACAGTCTCGTCAAAGCATTCTAGGCTTTCTCTATCAAGTTGCTCGCAACTCTTCCAGAATCTTCCTCTTATCCATTTAAAAAGATGTTTCAACATATTTGCAAACCACAGCAGCGCCCCATTCCTGGTACCATATGTGTTCTAGTTTGCAAGCTGCTGGAATGCAGTATAACAGAACTGGAATGGCTTTTACAAAAGGGGAGTTTAATAAGTTTCAGTTTTATAGTTCTAAGGAAGTAAGTGTTTAATAAGTTACAAGTTTACTATTCTAAGGAAGTGTAAGTATCCAAATTTGAGCACCTGCTGGGCTCCAAGTATCCAACCTACATATTGAATCATTATTAAACAAAGGGCCTACAAGATTGGATCAGGATTAAAACATGGCTTTTTCTAGGGTACCTAATAATATTTTCAAACCAGCACATATAGCTACCCTTGCTCTGTTCTGGTTGTTGTTGTTGTTTGATTGAAGTATCTTTTCCCAATCTTTCAGTTTCAACTTCTTTTTGTCCTTGGGTCTAAAGTGAGTCTTTTGTAGACAGCATATAGATGGGTCCTATTTTTTAATCCATTCTTCCAGTTTATGTCATATGATTAGGGAGTTTAATCAATTAACATTTAAGGTTATTACTATAAAGGCAGTACTTTTTTCTACAATTTTGTCTTTTGGAGTTTATATGTCATATCTAATTTTTTTCTCTCTTTACCTTTACTGATAGTCTTCATTTCTACACTTTTCTCCAGGCATCTGTTATGTGCCTTTTCTTATCTGCCTGTAGTGCTCCCTTTAACATTTCTTGTAGAGCCAGTCTCTAAGTTATAAATTTTCTCTGTGATTGTCTGAAAATATTTTAATCTCCCCTCATTTTTTTTTTAAATGGGCAGGCTCCAGGAGCCAAGCCCTGGCCTCCAGCATGGCAAGTGAGAACTCTGCCACTAGGCCACCATTGCCTGCCCTTTCCCCTCATTTTTGAAGGACAGTTTTTCTGGGTATATAAGTTTTGGCAGTGTTTCTCTTTCAAAATCTTAAATATATCATACCTCTGCCTTCTCACCTCTGTGGTTTCTGCTGAGAAATCCACACACAGTATTATCAAACTTCTGTTGTATGTGATGGATTACTTTTCTCTTGCCTCCTTCAAATTCTCTCTTTGTCTTTGATATTTGACAATCTTATTAGTAAGTGTCTTGGAGTATGTCTGTGGATCTATTCTGTTTGTGGTTTGTTGTATTTCTTGAATCTGTAATTTTATGTCTTTCATAAGGAATAGGAAATTTTCAGTGATTTATTTCCTCTATTAGTCTTTCTCCTCCTTTTCTATTCTCTTCTCCTTCTGGGACACCCACAACACATATATTCATGTGCTTCATGTTGTTGTTCAATTCCTTGAGATCCTGCTCATATTTTCCATTTTTTTCCCTATATTTTATTTTTCATGTCAGATTTCAGATGTCCAATCCCCTCATTCGCCAATTCTTTCTTCTGCCTCTTCAAATGTATTGTTGTAGGTTTTCATTGATTTTTTTCTTCTCTTCTGCTGTGTCTTTCATTCTCATAAGTTCTGTGATTTAGTTTTTCATACTTTTGAGTTCTTCTTTATATTCACCCAATGTCTTCTTTATATCATTTCTCAACTTGTTGATTTGATTTTTGATGAGATTTTCATGTCTGTTCAAACATCCTGAATTAGTTGTTTCAAATCCTTTATCTTATTTGAAGTATATTTGAAGTGTTGGTTTGTTCCTTTGATTAGGTCATATCTTCTATTTTCCTAGTGTGATTAGTTATTTTTTTCTGGTTTATAGGCACTTGATTTCCTTAATTAGTTTATTCTTTAGTTTGTTTTTACTCTTTTACCTAGGGTTTTCTTGCAGGATGTCTTCATTTTCCATCTGTTCTTTGATATTCATTTAAATTTATTCTACAACTTTAGCATAGGTTCTGTTTAACTGATCAGAATTTTTCAATTCTTGTTTTTCTGATTCTTGCCCTATCTATATGGAGCCTTTTTTTGGAGGAGGATCTCCTGAAATATTATAGACCCTAATCATAATCCCCAAGACCAGATAGGCCCATATCTCAGGATGAGAGAGTAGCAAGCATCAGTTTTCCCTGAGGGTGAGCCAGCAGGTTGTCAACCTTTCCTATGAAGTCTCTAGACCCTATGCTTGTCCTATCCTGTCCAACATGTGGCACTTGTCTGCCCACGACTTCTCACCAGCTTAAAATGATGTGGTGCCTTTAATTTCTGCAGGTTCCTCCTGTCAGGGTCATGGTTGAGACAGAGGTGAGGCAGTAGGCAGGCTTTAATTGCTTCTGTTTTCCAGCCCCTGGGGCCTGAATTCTTTGAAGGAGGAGTTCCACTTGAGTTGGGCCTCACATCTTCTTTTCTTGGGGAAGATACAAGCTTTTAGGGAATTAGCCCTTTCACCTGACTAGTTACTTTGTCTCTCAGACATGCCTTAGTTCTCCCCTTGCCTGGGGCAGTGCTGGAGCCTGCTGGCAGTTTTTTTTTTTTTTTTTAGAGAGAGGGAGGAAGGGAAGGAAAGACAGAGAGAAGGAAGGAAGGATGGAAGGAAGGAAGGGAGGAAGAAAGGGAAACATCTTTAAACATTTTCTTGTTTTATTGTATTTTGTTTGTTTGTTTGTTTTTTACATGGGCTGGGGCCGGGAATCGAACCGAGGTCCTCCGGCATGGCAGGCAAGCACTTTGCCCGCTGAGCCACCGCGGCCCGCCCCCTGCTGGCAGTTTTGTCTAATGGACTGCTAAGAAATAAAAAAAAGCAAGAAATCCTTTGCAGAGCTGGACCCCTGCTTCTCTGGTTTGCCAATCAGGAAGAGCTTGAGTTGGAGTTGAGGCATGGCTCTATGTATCCCCAGGCTCTATGTGCCCCCTTTTCTTGGGGTCCAGCCCTTTTCCAGTATTTTGTGCTGTCCAAATCAAAAATCCTCTGCTTGTTTTCTATCAACCTCAACCCCTCTCAACTCCTAGTTCCTTTAGTGCTTATTCTAGGTTTATCTGTACTGGGCACCTGTTTTCAGTAGTCAGAATTTAATTAGCTTGGTTGAGCTAAGCCCTTGCTACTAATAAATTCTGTATCCTTTCCCCTTGGGGTACGAGCCTGCCATGCCCATGAGGGAGGGGTGCTGACCTCTGGGACTTGTTGGACACAGTTCTTTGTGGGATCTCAGCCATTCCCCCTGGTCCAGACTGGTATCTGTGGTGTGTCTGGTCACTGATATTTCCCCAGAAGTTGGTCTGTACCATTCCTGGTTATTTACTAGCTGCTCTGGAGGACAAACTAACTTCCACACCTCACTATGCCGCAATCTTGCCCGAAGGTCCAATATACTGCAACTTAATTGGATATACTAGTGAGTATATCCTTCATGCTCCCTGTTCCCCTCTTACTCTAGGGTGTCCCAGTTGCCCTCAGAGAGATATGGATCACCATCCAGCTATGCTGTGGTGACCAGGTCATCCTTAGGTAGGAGCCCCTGTGCCCTGGGATCTGAGGAGTTCTTTTACATGTTGCTATGCAGCTGCCTTTGGTAAAGTTCAAGCACACCGTGAGGGTATTTTACATTTTCTTAGCAAGTGCCTGACCTCCTCTAGAGTCTTTGGAGCTGCCTATATGAGATGCTCTTGCTCCCATCTTGGGATGTTAAACTTTGTGCCACCAATTGCTATGGATGGGATCTGTGAAGACCCTTAGGGTTGGAAGGTCAGGGGTAGAGCATAGGAGAGGTTGTTAACCGCAGCAGCATGGCCCGTTTCCATGTTCCATAACAGTTCCTGTGGAAGGGGTGCTCTCTCACTATAAAGACTTGAAGAGGAAAATTTATCTTGTATAAACAGTTGTCAGGGGTGTTCACTGGGACCTAACAACAGGGTCTGTGATGCTGAGGCATAATGATAGTGCAAAGCCCCTATGTTATTTTAATTCACTACAGATACATGATAACAATAATATATAATTTGGGTAGGGGAGGGATAACCCAGTTAAAGTGTTTGAGTCTTTGTGCTTTTTGGTAGGAGAATAAAGATTTTAATTAACTTTAGGTTTTGATATATTAGGCATATATTTATTTTCTAGGATATACACAAAAATGATAGAGTCAGAGTGTATAGCTTCCAAACCAGTTGAGGGAACTAGTAGAATGACCAATAAATAATCATTCAAAGAGATGTCAAGAAAGAATAGAAAAAGAATGCAGAACAAGCAGCCCAAAATAAGATAGTGCATTTAAACCCAAATCAGTAAATACATGGATTAAAAAAATATATTTTCATTCACAAAACAATGTGCAAACACAAGCATTTTTAATATATGAACATTCCATACTTGCTGTAGAATCAGTGCTCACAATATCATCACATAGTTGTATATTCCTCACCATAGTCATTTCTTAGAACATTTGCATCACTCCAGAAAAAAAAACAAAAAAACTCATACTTACCATACTCCTTACCCATCCCTCTCATTGACCACAAGTATTTCCATCTACCCAATATATTGTAACCTTTGTTCCCCCTATTGTTTATTTTTTAAGCAATATTTTTTACTCATTTGTCCACACCCTAGATAAAGGGAACATCAGACACAGGGTTTTCACAATCACACAGTCATATTGTAAATGTTACATCTTCATACAATCATCTTCAAGAAACAAGGCTACTGGAACACAGCTCTACAGTTTCAGATACTTCCCTTTAACCACTCAAATACACCATAAACTGGGAAAAGGAAATAATGTGTAAGAATAACTTTGAGGATAACCTCTTGACTCTGTTTGAAATCTGTCAGCCACTGACACTTTATTTTGTGTCATTTCTCTCTTCCCCCTTTTTGGTCAAGAGGGTTTTCTCAATCCCTTGATGCTGGGTACCAACTCACCCTGGGATTTCTGTACCAGGTTGCCAGGGAGATTCACACCCTTGGAAGTCATGTCCCACGTAGGAGGGGAGTGCAGTGGATTCTCTTGCCATGTTGGCTAATATCTGAAATTTTAATGAACTAATTACTTTAGTTAAAAAGAGATAGATCATCAGATTGGATAAAAAATAAAATCCAACAGTAACCTTTTCATAAACAATCATCTAAAGACTAGAGATACCAAAAATTGAAAGTAAAATGATGGAAAAAGTTGTAGTATACAAATATTAGTTACAAATAAGAGTTGACATGGCTATATCAATGTTAAAAAATATATTTTAAGGGTGCACGGGTGGTTCAGTGATAGAATGCTTGCCTTCCATGCAGGAGACCTAGGTTCAATTCCCAGACCATGCACCCCCCCCCCCAAATAAAAGTGTTGAAAAAATATATTTTAAGACAAAAAGAACTTCTATGGATAGAGAGGGTCATTTATGGTGACAAAGATTTGACTGATCAGCAAAATATCATCTTAAATTTGTATTATACCTAATTAAAAAGGCTTGAAGCATACAACAGAAATTGAAAGAACTACCAGGAGAAATAGAAAGTCCACAGTCATACTGGAAGAAGTCATACTAAAAAATTAAGGATTTAGAAGACTGGATCAACCTAATTGTATGACAAATTATACATATTTAGAATTATGCACCCAACAACTCAAGGATACACTTTCTATTTTAAATGTGCACAGAATTTTTGCAAAATTGACAATATACTATGACATAAAGCCATTCTCAAAGTTCAAAGAATTGAAACAATGAAGAACATGTATTATGGCCTCAATGAAATTAAGCTAAAATCAATGTTAAATAGGAAGGCATAATAATGCTTTGAAATTTAAAAAGCATACCAAAGTGGACTGAGAAGAAACATAAAGGTAATTAGAATATATTTAGAACTCAGTGTTAAGGAAAAATATCAAAATTTGTGGAACGTGGCTTCCGGAGAAGATGGCGACTTAGTAAGACGCGCGGGTCTTAGCTCCTCCTCCAGAAAAGCAACTAAAGAAACAGAAACAATACGAAACAGCTCCCGGAGCCACAACAGAGACCAAAAAGACAGCGTACCCCATTCTGGAACGGCTGAAGGGGCAGGGAGAATCCGCTGCGGTGAGATATCCAAGGGGCGCGCGTTTTCCCGGCCGGGGCGGCTGGCGACTGGGGTCCCCTCCACGCACGTGGCTCCCCGGTCTGAGTGGGAACGTTGGATAGTGGGGCCCTCCCGCCACGCTTGGTGTCTCGGGCCAGCTGGGCAATTTGGACCGGAGTCCCCCAAGCCACGGCGGCTGGCGATCCACCCCCTCCACGCGCGGTTTCCCGGGCTGACTGCAAGATTCGGACTGGCCAGTTAAAGGAGCCACAGCATCTTTTACTGGTGGGCCCCGCAGACAGACGAGCGCCACGAGTGCCACCTACCGGGCAGGAAAAGAAAAACAGCCCAGAGATTTCACAGAAAAACCTTTCAACCAGCCGGGTCCCACACCCAGGGAAATCTGATCAAATGCCCAGACACCAGCAGAAAATAATGGATGACGCTCGGAAAATTAAAGATATGGCCCAGTCAAAGGAACAAACCAATAGTTCAAATGAGATACAGGAGCTGAGACAACTAATGCTGAATATACGAACAGAAATGGAAAACTTCTTCAAAAACCAAATCAATAAATTGAGGGAGGACATGAAGAAGACATGGGCTGAACAAAAAGAAGAAATAGAAAATCTGAAAAAACAAATCACAGAACTTATGGGAGTGAAGGACAAAGAAGAAAAAATGGAAAAAACAATGGATACCTACAATGGTAGATCTAAAGAGACAGAAGCTACAATTAGTGAACTGGAGGATGGAACATCTGAATTCCAAAAAGAAACAGAAACTATAGGGAAAAGAATGGGAAAACTTGAGCAGGGGATCAGGGAACTGAATGACAATATGAAGCGCACAAATATACGCGTTGTGGGTGTCCCAGAAGGAGAAGAGAAGGGAAAAGGAGGAGAAAAACTAATGGAAGAAATTATCACTGAAAATTTCCCAACTCTTATGAAAGACCTAAATTTACAGATCCAAGAAGTGCAGCGCACCCCAAAGAGAATAGACCCAAATAGGCGTTCTCCAAGACACTTACTAGTTAGAATGTCAGAGGTCAAAGAGAAAGAGAGGATCTTGAAAGCAGCAAGAGAAAAACAATCCGTCACATACAAGGGAAACCCAATAAGACTATGTGTAGATTTCTCAGCAGAAACCATGGAAGCTAGAAGACAGTGGGATGATATATTTAAATTACTAAAAGAGAAAAACTTCCAACCAAGGCTTCTATATCCAGCAAAATTGTCCTTCAAAAATGAAGGAGAAATTAAAACATTTATAGACAAAAAGTCACTGAGAGAATTTGTGACCAAGAGACCAGCTCTGCAAGAAATACTAAAGGGAGCACTAGAGTCAGATACGAAAAGACAGAAGAGAGAGGTATGGAGTAAAGTGTAGAAAGAAGGAAAATCAGATATGATATATATAATACAGAAGCCAAAATGGTAGAGGAAAATATTATCCAAACAGTAATAACACTAAAAGTTAATGGACTGAATTTCCCAATCAAAAGACATAGAATGGCAGAATGGATTACGACCCAGCAATACCACTACTAGGTATCTACTCAAAGGACTTAAGGGCAAAGACACAGACGGACATTTGCACACCAGTGTTTATAGCAGCATTATCTACAATTGCAAAGAGATGGAAACAGCCAAAGTGTCCATCAACAGACGAGTGGCTAAACAAACTGTGGCGTATACCTACAATGGAATATTATGCAGCTTTAAGACAGACTAAATTTATGAAGCATGTAATAACATGGATGGACCTAGAGAACATTATGCTGAGTGAGTCTAGCCAAAAACTAAAGGACAAATACTGTATGGTCCCACTGATGTGAACCGACATTCGAGAATCAGCTTGGAATATATCATTGGTAACAGAGACCAGCAGGAGTTAGAAACAGGGTAAGATAACGGGTAATTGGAGCTGAAGGGATACAGACTGTGCAACAGGACTAGATACAAAAACTCAAAAATGGACAGCACAATAATACCTAAGTGTAATGTAACTAGGTTGGAACACTGAATGAAGCTGCACCTGAAATATGGTTTTTTGTTTGTTTGTTTGTTTGTTTGTATCTTCTGTTTTTGTTTTTTTCTTTTTCCTTTTTATATATATATATTTTATTAGTATTATTATTTTAATTCTCTTCTCTATATTAACATTCTATATCTTTTTCTGCTGTTTTGCTAGTTCTTTTCCTAAATCGATGCAAATGTACTAAGAAATGATGATCATACATCTATGTGATGATACTAAGAATTACTGAGTGCATGTGTAGAATGGAATGATTTCTAAATGTTGTGTTAATTTCTTTTCTTTTTTTTTGATTAATTAAAAAAAATTTAAAAATTGGATAAAAAAATAAAAGCACATAGTAGATTCAGGAAAAAAAATAAATAAATAATAGAGGAAAAAAATAAATTCAGTTTGAAATACTAGCGATCAATGAAAGGGAGGGATAAGGAATATGGTATGTAAAAATTCTTTTTCTTTTTCTGTTTTTATTTTATTTTTCTGTTGCTTTTTTATTTCTTTTTCTGAATTGATGCAAATGTTCTCAGAAATTATCATGATGATGAATATGCAACTATGTGATGATATTGTGAATTACTGATTATATATGTAGAATGGAATGAGCATATATTATGGATGTTTGTGTTTCTTTCTTGTAATTTCTTTTTAATTAATAAAAAATTATTTAAAAAAAAAAAAATTTGTGGAACGTGTCTAAAGTAAGAGGGAAATGGAGACTTCCGGAGAAGATGGCGGCTTAGTAAGATGCGCGGATCTTAGTTCCTCCTCCAGAACAGCTACTAGGGGAGTAGAAACAATACAGAACAGCTCCCAAAGCCACGACAGAGATCAAAAAGACAGCGCACCCCATCCTGGAACGGCTGACAAGCTGAGAGAACCCGCTCCGGTGAGATCGCCGAGGGGCGCGGGCTTAACCGGGCGGGGCGGCAAGTGGCTGGAATCCCTCCCTTCCCCCTTCCCGGGCCAGCTGGGAAAATTGGACAGGCGGTCCCCTCAAACCGCGGCGGCTTGCGCCCACACCACGCGCGGCCCCCCGGACCAACTGAGAGAATTGGATCGGAAATCCCCAGGCCACGGAAAATGGTGACGGGAACGGTGCACTCTCCAGGGCCGCGGCGGCTGGCGCCCTCCCGCCACGCTTGGCGCCCCAGGCCGACTAGAAAATTCGGACGGGCGCTCTCCTGGGCTGCGGCGGCCGGCGACCCTCCCCGCGTTCGGACCCCGGGCCAGCTGGCACTCTTCCAAGCTGCTTCGGCTGGCGAACCTCCCCAACGGCAAGAGTTTTCCAAAGTTAAAGGACCCACAGCACCTTTTACTGGTGGGGCCCACAGACAAACGTGTGCCATGAGCGCCACCTACTGGGCAGGATAAGAAAAACAGAACCCAGAGATTTCACAGAAAAATCTTCCAAACTGTTGAACCCAACACCCAGGGAAATCTGTCTAAATGCCCGGGCACCAGCAGAAGATAATGGATCATGCTCAAAAAATGGAAAATATGGCCCAGTCAAAGGAACAAACCAATAGTTCAAATGAGATACAGGAGCTGAGACAACTAATGCTGAATATACGAACAGAAATGGAAAACCTCTTCAAAAACGAAATCGATAAATTGAGGGAGGACATGAAGAAGACATGGGCTGAACAAAAAGAAGAAATAGAAAAACTGAAAAAACAAATCACAGAACTTATGGAAGTGAAGGACAAAGTAGAAAAGATAGAAAAGACAATGGATACCTACAATGATAGATTTAAAGAGACAGAAGATAGAATTAGTGATTTGGAGGATGGAACATCTGAATTCCAAAAAGAAACAGAAACTATCAGGAAAAGAATGGAAAAATTTGAACAGGGTATCAGGGAACTCAAGGACAATATGAACCGCACAAATATACGTGTTGTGGGTGTCCCAGAAGGAGAAGAGAAGGGAAAAGGAGGAGAAAAACTAATGGAAGAAATTATCACTGAAAATTTTCCAACTCTTATGACAGACCTAAAATTACAGATCCAAGAAGTGCAGCGCACCCCAAAGAGATTAGACCCAAATAGGCGTTCTCCAAGACACTTAGTAGTTAGAATGTCAGAGGTCAAAGAGAAAGAGAGGATCTTGAAAGCAGCAAGAGAAAAACAATCCATCACATACAAGGGAAACCCAATAAGACTATGTGTAGATTTCTCAGCAGAAACCATGGAGGTTAGAAGACAGTGGGATGATATATTTAAATTACTAAAAGAGAAAAACTGCCAACCAAGACTCCTATATCCAGCAAAATTGTCCTTCAAAAATGAGGGAGAAATTAAAACATTCTCAGACAAAAAGTCACTGAGTGAATTTGTGACCAAGAGACCAGCTCTGCAAGAAATACTAAAGGGAGCACTAGAGTCAGAACCGAAAAGACAGAAGAGAGAGGTATGGAGAAGAGTGTAGAAAGAAGGAAAGTCAGATATGACATATATAATACAAAAGGCAAAATGTTAGAGGAAAATATTATCCAAACAGTAATAACACTAAATGTTAATGGACTGAACTCCCCAATCAAAAGACATAGACTGGCAGAATGGATTAAAAAACAGGATCCTTCTATATGCTGTCTACAGGAAACACATCTTAGACCCAAAGATAAACATAGGTTGAAAGTGAAAGGTTGGGAAAAGATATTTCATGCAAATAAAGTAAGAGGGAAATGTGTAGCCCTAGATATTAGAAGAAGCTAGAAGATAGAAAGTTACTGAGCTTAGCATCCTTCTTAAGAAGTAAGGAAAAAATAAAGGCAAGGAAGAAAACAATAAAGACAAATAAGAAATTAATAAAACAAAACCCTCAAATGTCACCTCCATAAGGGACACACTAACTATTCTATTTAAAATGTCAGTTTATCCCTTCCCTAACAAACCCCAGGAGTCTAGAGTACTTTTACTTTTCTCTGTAGCACTTATCATCCTCTAAAATGTTTCATAATTTACTTTTTAATATTTTTTTGTCTTTCTTTTCCCATTAGGATATAAGTACATAAGGGTAAGGATTTTTATCTATTTGGTTTATTGATATATTCCAAATGGCCAGCACATGTTAAACTCAATATTTTTTAAAATAACTGAATTAACAAGCCATAATTTTTTCTTTGAAAATACTAATCAAATTGACAAGTTTCTAGTAAGTTTTATCAAGGAGAAAAAAAGGGATTAAATAATTATAGAAATTAAAGAGGTGGCATGGCTTTAACAATAAATGACACTATTTGAACAACTTTATGCCAATAAATTAGGAATTTTAGATGAATTGGACAAATTTCCAGAAAAAAAATAATTTCATGATGAAGTAAAAAACCTGAATAGTTCTATAACTGTTTAAGAAAATGAAATGGGTGAATAATCTTCCTAGAAGGAAAATTCTAGGTCCATAGGCTTTGCTACCTAGTTCTTCATTTAAGCATGCACAGAATTTTTTATACAAATTCTTCCAGAGCATGTAAAAAGAGGGAATACTTCCTAATTCATTTTGAGTTACCTTGATAACCTGAAGACAGTAAAACAAAAGAAAATTAAAGCCCAATCATGAACATAAATTTTAAAGTTCTAAACAATATGTTAGCAAGCGGAATCTAGCAATATATAAAATGATAAATCAGGACCCAATTCAGTTTATCTCAAAAAGGTCGAACTGCTTTATTATAAGGAATTAAATGAATACAATTAGAATGAATTAGATATAATGTAATTTACCGTATTAACAGAATAATATGTTCCTTAGCCTGATAAAAGTGTCTAGGTTAAAAAAAACACAAACCTACCAGATAAGCCAAAATACTGAAATCAACAAATACTGTCTTAGACAATGATTGTGGTAGTATAAATTAGAATAACTCTTTGGAAAGTTCTGCATGAGTAAAGTTGAAAATGTAATTACCCACCAGTTTTACTTCTAGGTATACACTATAGAGAAACTCTTATACATGAACATCAGGATACATATATACTGAAAGGTTTATAGCAGCAATATTTATATCAGTAAAAAATTCGAAACAATCCAATATCTATCAGAAGAATGCATAAATTAATTGGTTACTATTCAGCAGTGAAAATATATAATTATACCTATATCTATGAATAAGAATGAATATTATAAGCCAAAATGTTTATCTAGAGAATGTAAATCATAATATTGTGCATAAAGCATGGCTACTTTTATGTACAATTCAAAAATAAGGAAACTATACTGCTTAGGGATGCATACATAAATAAAACTGAAAAAGCAAGAAAATTATTATCACAAAAGTCATGGATTATCTCTAGGGATAATCTTTTAAACTTTTTTTTATTGTATAATAAAAGATACATACAAAGCAAAGAAAGAAAAAAGCAGTAGTTTTCAAAGCACCCTTCAACAAGTGGTTACAGAACAGATCCCAGAGTTTGTCATGGGCTACCATACCATCATCTCACATTTTTCCTTTTTGCTGCTCCAGAATATAGGAGGCTGGAAGGAATAAATTTTTTTTTATCATCACATTTGACTTTTTTTTCTTTTCGAGAAAAATAACAAATACACAAAAAAGCAATAAATTTCAAAGCACAGCACTATGATTAGTTGTAGAACAGATTTCAGGGTTTGGTATAGATTACGATTCAAAATTTTTAAGTTTTTACTTCTAGCTGTTCTAAGATATTGGAAACTAAAATATCAATTTAATGATCCAGCAATCATATTTGTTATACCCTACCTTTTCTGTATAACTCCACCATCACCTTTGATCTTCTATCCCTCTCTTTAGGGATATTTGGGCTATGGCCAGTCCAACTTTTTCACATTGGAAGGGGTTGTCAATAATATGGGGTAGGGAGATGAAACTAGCTGATGTTCTGGAGAGGCTGGGCCCTCTACGTTTTAGAACTTATCTGTTCCAGGGACCCATATGGAGGTTGTAGGTTTCTGGAAAGTTACCCTAGTGCATAGAACCTTTGTGCGGTCTTATATATTGCCACAGGTGTTCTTTATAATTGGCTGTAATGGTTTTGGTTGGGGTTTGGCAAGTTATGGTAGATAGCGATGTATAACTGAAGCTTGAATAAGAGTGACCTCCAGAGTAGGCTCTTGACTCTATTTGAACTCTCTCAGCCACTGATACTTTATTAGTTATACATCTTTTGCACCTTTTGGTCAGGATGAAATTGTTGATCCCATGGACCCAGGGCTGGACTCATCTAGGGATAGTTTTTGATGGTAAATCAATATATGATTTTAGGGATACGATGTAGAAGGAATGCAAATAACCGCATGAGGTTTCTGTAACAAAACTATTCCCATTGACTTGTTATATAGAGACTTGTTATTTTTTCCATTTAAAAATGAAAAATAAAAATATAATTGGTATGCTAGATTCTAGAAAGAGTAGATTCTAATTCCTCTAGTTCAGCTATAGCATTTATCCATGGAACATGAGCTAACTAGAGAAAAAAACAGGCCTTTCATTTCATTAAGAGATACATATTAAGTAATTTTTTATGTTTAATAACTACTTATGAAAATTTGTGATATATTTTGCTTTGTTCATTTATGTACTGAAAATTATCATATAAGAGCAACTCAATGTTGAAGAGAATTTTTAATACCTAGAAATATATAAGCACAGGAAATAATTTTTTTCTGAAGCTAAATTTTCATACATATCTTTGTAACATAAATGCGACTCAGGGCCTGGCTAGAAATAAAAGACACCCAAGAATGGGCAGGATGTGGGGGGTGGGGTAGCCATCCTTGAACACTGATCATGACTTTTGTTTAGCAAGAGCTCTGAGGGACGCTTAGAGTTTCAACCAGCCCAGGATAAAAGTTGCTGGCAGCCTCTGTTTCATCCCCTACTGGGACAACAGTGGAAACGGGGATGATTTAAAGACGGTACTTTCTTAAGGCTGCAGGGAAAAGTTTTTTGAAGGGCAGCTCTTCCCCAAGAAAAGGGAGGCAAATGAAAAACACAAACAGAACCAATGTTTCCAGAGAAGGAACAGAAGAAAGGAAGCTTTCTCCTGGGAGTGAAACAGTTGCAGAAATGCAGTCTCAAAAAGTGTACCATGTATCTGGGGCAAGAATCAGATATCTAAAAGCTGAAAAAATCTGATCAGTCCAACATGAGCTATTCTAAAGGTCTAGAATAAGTTGAACAAAGTGTTAAAGAAGAGCTTTAGTACAAAGACAATCAACAAGAAAACCCTAGGCAAGAGAGAAAAACAACTCCAGAGTAAACTCATGGAGAAAATCATCAAGACACCAGCAATAACTTACAAGTCATACTAAGAAACAGGAAAATATAGCTCATTCAATGGAAATAATTAAAACTTCACAGGAGATCCAGAATTTGGAACAATTAATCAAAGATGTTCAAACAAATCTCCTAAATCAATTCAAGAAAATGAAGGAAATATGGCTAAAGAGTTCAAGGATATTAAGAAGACACTGTGTGCTGGTTTGAAAGGATGTACAGACCCTAGAAAAGCCATGTTTTAACCTAAATCCCATTTAATAAAGGTAGAATAATCCCTATTCAATACTGTATGTTTGAAGCTGTAATTAGATTATCTCCCTGGAGATGTGATTTAACCAAGAATGGTTGTTAAGCTGGATTAGGTGACAACATGTCTCCACCCATTTGGGTGGGTCTTGATAAATTTCTGAAGTCCTATAAAAGAGGAAACTTTTTGGAGGGTGAAAGAGATTCAGAAAGAGCAGAGAAGAACAACATAGCCACAAGAAGCAGAGCCCTTCAGCCAGTGACCTTTGGAAATGAAGAAGGAAAACACCTCCCAGGGAGCTTCATGAAACGGGAAGCCAGGAGAAGAAGCTAGCAGATGATGCTGTGTTCGCCATGTGCATTTCCAGATGAGAGAGGAACCCTGACCGTGTTCACCATGTGGCTTTCTAGATGAAAGAGAAACTTTGACTGTGTTCGCCACGTGCCCTTCCACTTGAGAGAGAAACCCTGAACTTCATTGGCCTTCTTGAACCAAGGTATTGTAAGAATTGAGAGTTTTGCCATGCAAAGGAAAACTCCAAGAGACGTTCTCTTATGCAACACGCAAGGGGGGTATTTTCCACACATGCGTGGGGCTCACTGAACACTCAGGAACAGAGAGCCCCGAGCCTGAGTTTGGAAAAGCTTATAAGGGGTAAGATGAGGGGGGTGGGTGGGGGTCGAGCATGGGTCACAGGTGCTGTTTTGCAAAAAGCAGATAACGAACAGTTTTACAACAAGCATTTCTTGAGCATGAGTCATGGGAGTTGCTTTTTGCATGAAGCAGATAGCCGCAGTTTTACAACAAGTAATTGTGGCACAAGGAGTCATGGGGGTGGCGAGAAGCAGATAACCGCCCTGGGAAAGTCCCGGATTGTTTATCTTCAGCCTGATGGGGCCCATAATTCTTTTCTTTACAATTCTTAACTCACACCAAATGCATAGCCGTGAATATAAAATGACACAAATGCTTTTGCTGGATATTTCAGAAGCTAAAATATATGTAAATAGTTAAATTAAGCAGGAAAAATTAGCTACTGTTAAGCTTTATAAAAATTCCTTTTTACAGTATCTTTCCCTGGATGCCTTAGATTGGACATGTCTATAGACTTGTTTTCATTGGGACACTTTCTCAACCTTAGGATTGTAAACTAGCAGCTTATTAAATTCCCCTTTTTAAAAGCCATTCTGTTTCTGTTATATTGCATTCTGCAGCTAGCAAACTGGAACACACTGTGTGCATAAAGAAGAATTTGAAAATATAAAATGAAACATAAATGATTAGAACAAAAGATGCAATAGAAGAGATTTAAAATACACTAGATGCATACAAAAGATTTGAACAGGCAGAAGAAAGAATCATCAAGCTAGAATACAGGACAGTTTAACTCTTACAAACGGAAGAACAGATAGTGAAAAGAATGGGAAAAAATGAGCAGGGTCTCAGGGATTTGAATGACAGCACAAATCATAAAAACATATATATCACAGGCATCCCAGAAGGAGAAGAGAAGGGAAAAGGGGTAGAAAGAATATTTGATGAAATAATGACCAGAAATTTCCCAACTTTTATGAAGAACATAAACATACATGTTCAAGAAACATAACATACTCCACACAGAATAAATCCTAATAGACCTACTCTGATACACATACTAATCACAATGCCAAATGCCAAAGATAAGGTGAGAATCCTGAAAGCAGTCAGAGAAAAGTAATTCATCACATATACAAGGGAACACAATAAGGCTAAATGTTGATTTTTCCTTGGAAAGTATGGAGGTGAGAAGGCAATGGTATGCTATATTTAAGGTACTCAAAGAGAAAACTCCCAGCACCAAATACTTTGTCCAGTAAAACCATCCTTCAAAAATGAGGGAGCGGGTGGGCCACGGTGGCTCATTTGCAGAGTTCTCATGTGCCATGCCAGAGACCCGGGTTTTGTTCCCGGTGCCTGCCCATGTAAAAGAAAAAAAAAAGAGGGAGCATTTAAAATATGCACAAGTAAACAGAAACTGAGAGAGTTCATCAATAAGAAACATGCTCTATAAGAAATACCAAAAGGGAGTTCTCCTGGCTGAAAAGAAAAGACAGGAAAGATGCATTGAGGGGAGGATAGAAATTAAGATTATCAGCAAGGACAACTAAAAGGATGAAAAGAAAGGCAAAAATAAGACATGACATATAAAGAGCAAAGGATAAAATGGTTGAAGTCACTACTCCCTATTTAATAATATCATTGATTGTTAATGGATTAAACTCTGCTATCAAAAGGTATAGATTGGTAGAATGGATAAGAGTGTGAACCATCTATATGCTGTCTACAAGAGACTCATCTTAAACCCAAGAACACAAATAGGTTGAAAATGAAAGGCTGGAAAAAGATATTCCATGTAAGCAGTAACCAAAGAAGAGCTGGATAGTTATATTTATATCAGTCAAAATAGACTTTAAATGCAAACCTGTTATAAGACTCAAAGAAGGACATTATAAATAATGGGGCAAGCCATCAAGAAGAAATAACAATACAATAATAAAGATTTATGTACCTATCCAGGGTGCCCCAAAATACATGAGGCAAAGACTGGTAAAACTGAGGGAAGAAATAGGCATCTCTATAATAATAGTTGGAGATTTCAACACACCACTCTCATCAAAAGGTAGAATGAGACAGATGATCAGTAAGGAAACAGATCACTTGAATAATAGGATAAATGAACTAGAAATAACAGAAATATATAGAATATTGCAACCCAAAACATCAGGATATATATTCTTCTCAAGCGCCCATAGATCATTCTATAGGATAGACCACATGTAGGGTCACAAAATGCATTTTGGGCCTCAGTAATTTGTGTGTGTGTGTGTGTGTGTGTGTGTGTGTGTGTGTTTGTGCGCGCGCGCGCGTGCAGGCATGGGCAGGTACTGGGAATCAGACCCAGGTCTCCAGCATGGCAGGCAAGAATTCTGCCACTGAGCCACCATCTAACCGCCCCTCGGTAAATTTTTAAAAATTGATATTTTGCAAAGTACTTTCTATAATTATACTGGAATGAATACAGAAATCAATAACAGCTGGAGAACTGGAAGATGCATGAATACATGGAGGTTAAACAACAGGCTTTTTAGCAATGAGGGACAAAGAATTTGCGAGAGAAATCAGTAAATATCTTGAGATGAATGCGTATATCAAAACTGATGGGATGCTATGAAGGCAGTGCTAAGAGGGAAACTTATAGTCCTAAAAATCTACATTAAAAAAGAAGAAAGAGTTAAAATTAAAGATGTAACTGCACACCTGGAGGAACTTGAAAAAGAACAGCAAACTAATCCCAAAGCAAACAAAAGGAAAGAAATAAAGATTAGAGCAGCAGCTTCTCCTTCTAGTGGCATACATGGCCCTAAACTTTCCCTTTCAACCACAATCACACATGTAATTCAGCACTGTTAATAGTAATATTTTAATATTCTTTTTTTATTTTTTAGTTTTTTTAAATACCAAAAAACACAAAACAAATGCAAACATTCTTAACTTTTGATCATTCCGTTCTACATATATAATCAGTAATTCACAATATCATCACATAGTTGCATATTCATCATCATGATTGTTTCTTGGAACATTTGCATCTATTCAGAAAAAGAAATAAAAAGAAAACAGAAAAAAATTCATACATACCATACCCCCCACCCCTCCCCCTCACCGATCATCAGAATTTCAATCTAAATTTATTTTAATATTTGTTCCCCCTATTATATTCACCTTTATTTCATAAGTTTTACTTGTCTGTTGATAAGGTAGATAAAAGGAGCATCAGATACAAGGTTTTCACAATCACACAGTCACATTGTGAAAGCTATATCATTATACAGTCATCTTCAAGAAACATGGCTACTGGAACAAAGCTCCACATTTTCAGGCAATTCCCTCCAGCCTCTCTATTACATCTTGACTAACAAGGTGATATCTAATGCGTAAGAATAACCTCTAAGATAACCTTCTTGACTCTGTTTGGAATCTCTCAGCCATTGACACTTGGTTTTGTCTCATTTAGCTCTTTCCTCTTTTGGTCAAGAAGGTTTTCTCAATCCCCTGATATTGAGTCTTAGCTCATTCTAGGATTTCTGTCCCACATTGCCAGGAAGGTCCACACCCCTGGAGGTCATGTCCCACATAGACAGGGGGAGGGCAGTGAGTTTGCTTGTTGTGTTGGCTGGAGAGAGAGGCCACTCTGAGCAACAAAAGAGGTTCTCTTGGGGGTGACTCTTAGGCCTAATTTAAAGTAGGCTTGACCTATCCTTTGTGGAGTTAAGTTGAACAACCCCAAGATTGTGGGCTCAGCCTATAGCTTTGATTGTCCACACTGCTTGTGAGAATATCAAGAATTCAACTTGAGGAACCTGAATTTTCCCCCTTTCTCACCATTCCCTGAAGGGGACTTTGCAAATACTTTTTTATTCACTGTTCAAATCACTCTGGGATTTATTGGGGCATCACTCTGGACAAACCAACAAAATCTCATGTCCTACTCAAGGTTCCATGTACTTATGGTGTTCAATTAAGCTGTCTACATAAGTTATATTAGCAAATGCCAATGAAAATATAAACTTTGTACCAAATAAACAATTTTTGCTTTAGTCTCACACATAAGATAAAATTTTAAAATATTAATTACCATCTATTTTCAGCACCCTGCAGAAATGACATTCCTTTGTTCTTCCTCATGCAAAAACATTTTTAAATTTGTACATTTAGTCACTATCATTATACACTCTAGGCATTCCTAGATTATACCATCTCAGTATTTATCATCTATCTTTCTTTCTGATTTCATTTGTGCCCCCAGCGCTCCTCCCTCTATCATTCTCACATTCAGCTTCATTCAGTGTTCTAACATAATTGTATTACACTTAGGTAGTATTGTGCTGTCCATTTCTGAGTTTTTACATTCAGTCCTGTTGTGCAGTCTGTATCCCTTCAGCTCCAATTACCCAATATCTTACCCTATTTCTATCTCCTGATGGTCTCTGGTACCAATGAATTTCTCCAAGTTTATTCACTAATGTCAGTTCATATCAGTGAGACCATACAGTATTTGTCCTTTTGTTTCTGGCTAATCTCACTCAGCATAATGTCCTTAAGGTCCATCCATGTTATTACATACTTTATAACTTTATTCTGTCTTACAGCTGCATAATATTCCATCATATGTATATACCGCAGTTTGTTTAGCCACTCGTCTGTTGATGGACATTTTGGCTGTTTCCATCTCTTTGCAATTGTGAATAATGCTGCTATAAACACTGGTGTACAAATGTCCATTTGTGTCCTTGCCCTCATGTCCTCTGAGTAGATACCTAGCAATAGTATTGCCGGGTCATATGGCAATTCTATATTCAGCTTTTTGAGGAACCACCAAACTGCCTTCCACAGGGGTGGTACCATTTGACATTACCACCAACAGTGGGCAAGTGTGCCTCTTTCTCCACATCCTCTCCAGCACTTGTCACTTTCTGTTTTATTGATAATGGCCATTCTGGTGGGTGTGAGATGATATCTCATTGTGGTTTTGATTTGCATTTCTCTGATAGCAGGGAAGTTAAGCATCTCTTCATGTGCCTTTTGTCCATTTGTATTTCCTCTTCTGAGAAGTGTCTGTTCAAGTCTTTTGCCCATTTTGTAATTGGGTTGTCTGTCTTTTTGTTGTTGAGTTGAACAATCTCTTTATAAAGTCTGGGTACTAAACCTTTATCTGATATATCATTTCCAAATATTGTCTCCCATTATGTAGGCTGTCTTTTTACTTTCTTGATGAAGTTCTTTGATGCACAAAAGTATTTGATTTTGAGGAGTTCCCATTTCTTTCTTTCTTTCTTCATTTCTCTTGCTTTGGGTGTAAGGTCTAGGAAACTGCCTCCTAGTATAAGATATATAAGCTATTTCCCTACATTTTCTTCTAACAGTTTTATGGTCTTAGATCTAATGTTTAGTTCTTTGATCCATTTTGAGTTAATTTTTGTATAGGGTGTAAGATATGGGTCTTCTTTCATTCTTTTGCATATGGATATCCAGTTCTCTAGGTACCACTTATTGAAGAGACTGTTCTGTCCCAGGTGAGTTGGCTTGACTGCCTTATCAAAGATCAATTGTCCATAGATGAGAGGGTCTATATCTGAACACTCTATTAGATTCCATTGGTCAATATATCTATCTTTATGCCAGTACCATGCTGTTTTGACCACTGTAGCTTCATAATACGTCTTAAAGTCAGATAGCATGAGACCTCCGACGTCATTTTTTGTTGTTGTTGTTAGAATAAAAATTAGCTATTTGGGGCACTCTCCTCTTCCAGATAAATTTGGTTATTGGTTTTTCTATTTCTGAAAAGTAAGTTTTTGGGATTTTAATTGGTATTACATTAAATCTGTAAATCAATTTAGGTAGAATTGACATCTTAACTATATTTAGTCTTCCAACCCATGAACATGGTATGCCCTTCCATCTATTTAGGTCTTCTGTGATTTCTTTGAACAATTTCTTATGGTTTTCTTTGCATAGGTTTTTTGCCTCTTTAATTAAATTTATTCCTAAATATTTTATTCTTTTGGTTGCAATTGTAAATGGAATTCTTTTCTTGATTTCCCCCTCAGATTGTTCATTATTAGTGTATAGAAACACTACAGATTTTTGAGTGTTGATCTTGTAACCTGCCACCTTGCTGTACTCATTTATTAGCTCTAGTAGTTTTGCTGTGGATTTTTTGGGATTTTTGACATACAGTATCATATCATCTGCAATCAGTAAGAGTTTTACTTCTTCCTTTCCTATTTTGATGCCCTGTGTCTCTTTGTCTTGTCTAATTGCTCTGGCTAGAACTTCCAACACAATGTTGAATGACAATGGTGATAGTGGACATCCTTGTCTTGTTCCTGATCTTTGGGGGAAAGTTTTCAGTTTTTCCCCATTGAGGATGATGTTAGCTGTGGGTTTTTCATATATTGCCTTTATCATTTTGAGGAAGTTCCCTACTATTTCTATCCTTTGAAGTGTTTTCAACAGGAAAGGATGTTGAATCTTGTCAAATGCCTTTTCTGCATCAATCGAGATGATCATGTGGTTTTTCTGCTTTCATTTGTTCATAAGGTGTATTACATCAATTGATTTTCTTATGTTGAACCATCCTTGCATACCTGGGATGAATCCTACTTGGTCATAATGTATAATTCTTTTAATGTGTTGCTGGATTTGATTTGCTAGAATTTTTTTGAGGATTTTTGCATCTATGTTCATTAGAGAGATTTGTCTGTTGTTTTCTTTTTTTTTAAATATTTTTGTCTGGCTTTGGTATGAGGGTGATGTTGGCTTCATAGAATGAGTTAGGTAGCTTTCCCTCCTCTTCAATTTTTTTTGAAGAGTTTGAGCAGGATTGGTACTAATTCTTTCTTGAATGCTTGGTAGAATTCACATGTGAAGCCATCTGGTCCTGGACTTTTCTCTTTGGGGAGCTTCTTAATGACTGTTTTAATTTCTTTACTTGTGATTGGCTTGTTGAGGTCGTCTGTTTCTTCTAGAGTCAAAATTGGTTGTTTATGCCTTTCTAGAAAGTTGTCCATTTCATCTGCATTGTTATGTTTATCAGCATAAAGTTGTTCATAGTATCCTGTCATTACTTCCTTTATTTCTGTGGGATCAGTGGTTATGTCTCCTCTTCTATTTCTGATCTTATTTATTTGCAACTTCTCTCTTCTTTTTGTCAGTCTTGCTAAGGGTCCATCAATCTTAGTGATTTTCTCATAGAACCAAATTTTGGTTTTGTTGATTTTCATGTTCTCAATTTCATTTATTTCTGTTCTAAACTTCATTATTTCTTTCCTTTTGCTTGCTTTGGGGTTAGTTTACTGTTCATTCTCTACTTCTTCCAAGTGGACAGTTAATTCCTCGATTTTTGCCCTTTCTTCTTTTTTGATATAGGCATTTAGGGCAATTAATTTCCCTCTTAGCACTGACTTTGCTGCATCCCATAAATTTTGATATGTTGTGTTTTCATTTTCATTTGCCTCAAGATATTTACTGATTTCTCTTGTAATTTCTTCCTTGTCCCACTGGTTGTTTAAGAGTGTGTTGTTGAGCCTGCACATATTTTTTTAATTTTCTGGCACTCTGCCTATTATTGCTTTCCAACTTCATTCCTTTATGGTCTGAGAAAGTGTTTTGTATGGCTTCAATCTTTTAAAATGTATTGTGACTTGCTTTGTGACCCAGCATATAGTCTATCCTTGAGAATGATCCATGAGCACTTGAGAAGAACATGTATCCTGCTGTTGTGGGTTGTAATGTTCAATAAGTGTCTGTGAAGTCTAGCGCATTTATTGTATTATTCAAATTCTCTGTTTCTTTATTGATCCTCTGTCTAGATGTACTGTCCATTGATGAGAGTGTGGAATTGAAGTCTCCAACTGTTGTGGTAGATGTGTCTATTTCTCTTTTCAGTGTTTATCTCATGTATTTTGGAGCATTCTGGCTCGGTGCATAAATATTTACGATTGTTATGTCTTCTTGTTGAATTGTTCCTTTTATTAATACATAGTGTCCTTCTTTGACTCTTATAACTGTTTTACATTTGAAGTCTGATTTGTTGGATATTAGTATTTCTGATTGGTATTTGCATGAAATATCTTTTCCAAACCTTTCACTTTCAACCTATTTTTATCCTTGGGTCTAAGATGTGTTTCCTGTAGACAGCATATAGATGGGTCCTGTTTTTTAATCCATTTTGCCAGTCTATGTCTTTTGATTGGGAAATTTAATCCATTAACATTTAGTGTTATTATTGTATGGGTAGTAGTTTCTTCTACCATTTTCCTTTTGGATTTTATATGTCATATCTAATTTTTCTTCTTTTTACCTTTACTGATAGTCTTCCTTTCTACACTCTTCTCCACACCTCTCTCTTCTGTCTTTTTGTTTCTGCCTCTAGTGCTCCATTTAGTATTTCTTGCAGAGCTGGTCTCTTGGTCACAAATTCTGTCAGTGATCTTTTGTCTGAAAATGTTTTAATTTCTCCCTCATTTTTGAGGACAATTTTGCTGGATATAGAATTCTTGGTTGGCAGTTTTTCTCTTTTAGTAATTTAAATATATCATTCCACTGTCTTCTCACCTCCATGATTTCTGCTGAGAAGCCTACACATAGTCTTATTGGGCTTCCCTTGTATATGATGGATTGCTTTTCTCTTGCTGCTTTCAAAATTCTCTCTTTCTCTTTGACCCCTGACTTTCTGATTAGTAATTGTCTTCGAGTATGTCTATTTGGATCTATTCTCTTTGGGGTATGCTGTACTTCTTGGATCTGTAATTTTAAGTCTTTCATAAGAGTTGGGAAATTTTCAGTGATAATTTTCTCCAATAATTTTTCTCCTCCTTTTCTCTTCTCTTCTCCTTCTGGGACACCCACAACATGTATATTCATGTGATTCATATTGTCATTCAATTCCCTGAGTCCCTGCTCATATTTTTCCATTTTTTCCCTATATTTTCTTTTACTTGTCAGATTTCAGATGTTCTTTCCTCCAGTTCACTAATCATATCTTCTGCCTCTCGAAATCTAACATTGTAGGTTCCATTGTTTTTTCATCTCTTCTGCTGTGCCTTTCATTCCCATAAGTTCTGTGATTTCTATTTTCAGACTTCTGATTTCTTCTTTTTGTTCATTCCTTACCTTCTTTATATCCTTCCTCAATTCATTTATTTGATTTTTGATGTGGTTTTCCATGTCTGTTTGTACATTCTGAATTAATCGTTTCAACTCCTGTATGTCATTTGAATTTTTGGTTTGTTCCTTTGACTGGACCATATCTTCAATTTTCCTAGTGTGATTTGTTATTTTTTGCTGGTGTCTAGCATTTAATTACCTTAATTAATTTATTCTGGAAATTGTTTTCACTTCTTTTACCTAGGGTTTTCTTGCTGGATGAATTTGTTATCTGTTCTTTGACATTCAGTTCAGCTTATTCTGGACCACTAGCTTAGGTTTTGTTTAACAGAGAATTTTTCAGTTCTTGTTTTCTTGTTTCTTGCCCTGCCTGTATGGTGCCTTTCTCCCACCCCCACTTAGGAGGGTCGACTTAGGTATTATAGACCCCAGCTAGATTTTCCCAGACCAAACTTGGCTCCTGTCAGGAGGAAAGAGTCACCTACATCAGTTTTCCTTGAGGGTGAGACCCAGCAGGTGGAAAGACTTTCCTGTGAAGTCTCTGGACTCCGGTTTTCTTATACTGCCCAGTATGTGGCGCTTGTCTGCCTGCAGGTCCCACCAGCATAAGATGATGTGGTACCTTTAACTTTGGCAGACTTTCCCTGCTGGGGGTGTGGTGGAGACAGAGGAGAGGTGTAGGCTGGTTTTAATGGCTTCAAATTACCAAGCCCTGGGGTCTGAATTCCTTGAGGGAGGGATTCCACCTGTATTGGGCCTCACCCTTCCCCTGGGAAAGACACCAGCTCCAGACAAGCCCTCACAGAAGCTTGTTTCTGCTCATGCCTGGGGGCAGTTGCAGCCTGAGAAGTCCTGCCACTGTATCCACACGCAGTCAAACCTCTGGTGAAACACAGCCACAAAAACCTCTGTTTCTTTTTTTTTCTTTTTCTGTCAGCCCTGCTCCCTTAGCACTGGGGCAAAAATCAGCGACCTCCACTTTGACCAGGTTCACTGAGCTGGGGGCCTATTTTTAGTAGTCAGAATTTGTGAATTAATTCCGCACTTGAAGCTTAGTTGCACTTAGCCCCCACTGCTGGTAAAGTCCCTTTCCTTTCCCCTCTGGGAAGCAGCCTGTGAGGGAGGGGCACCGGGCTGCCGCGGCTTGGGGAACTCACGGTTCTGGGGGGCTCGCAGCCAGTCCAGACTGGGATATGCTGTGTCTCCGGTCACTCATGCGGCCCCAGGAGCTATTCTGTACTGTTCCTGGTTATTTAGTAGCTGTTCTGGGGGACAAACTATATCCCACACCTTGCTAAGCCACTATCTTATCTCCTCCCCCATTTTAATATTCTTCCATCAGTTATAACAAAGGTACCACATCAATGCTAAATGTTAATACTAAGGGGGTATAAAGGTTATGGGGATTTTCTGTTTATGGTAATGAAAATGTTCTCAAATTAACTGTGGTGATGAATGTACAACTTTGTGTTTATACTGCGAGCCATTGAGTATACACTTTGGATGGATTGTATGGCATGTGACTATGTCTCAATCAAACTGCTGTAACAAATACGTTGATGTGTGCTGGTTGGAAGCTGTTATGTACCCCAGAAAAGGTCATGTTCTTTTAATCCACTCCTCTGGGTCCAGACCTATTGAGGGTGGGACCTTTTGGTTAGGTTACTTCAATTTGAGATGTGATCCACCCTATCCTGGTTGGGTCTTAATCCCTTTACTGGATTCTTTATGAGAGGATAAAGGAGAAAAAAAGCCAAGAGGTTTTAGAGATAAAAAACCTCCAGAGGAGCTGAGAGAGGAAGCCACTGAAGCCAGAAGCTGAAAGCAACAAAACTCATGAGAAAAGGAACAGTAGATGCAAGCCATGTACCTTCCCATGTGACAGAAATGTCTTAGGTGCCACTGTCCTTCCTTTAGAGAAGTATCATCCTGTTAATGCCTTAATTTGGACATTTCCACAAGCTTAGAACTAAATAAACTAACAAATTCCCTTTATAAAAGCCATCCCATTTTGCTATATTGCATTCCAGCAGCTTTAGCAAACTGAAACAGAAGGGGTACATAGTTTTCAAAATTCTTTTTAGGAGATATATGGACAAATAATTAGAAAATCACTGATTTAGAAATCATTATAGTTAAGGAGAGGAGTCAGCAAAGGAATCTGAGAAGGGGTAGGACCTGTGGGAGAAGCAGTAAAATTAGACATTGGTAACCTAAGGACTTAAGGAAAATGTTTAAAGAAGGAGGAAAAAATTGACATTTTGAAATGATAGTCAAAGATGAGTAAAATGAGGGGTTAGAATTGATCATTGGTGTTAGAAACGTGGGGAGGTCTTAATAAGTTTCCTTGATGAGAGAGGTTTGATGGAGTCATAGAAATGAAAGACTGGAGTGGGTCATGAATGAAATGGGGAAGTAGAAGCACTAGGCTGGTCCTTTTAGGTGGTCTGATATAAAAGATAACAACTAGAGCAAAAAATGGAGAAGGATGTGAAATCTGGAGAGCTTTGTTTTGTTTGTTATTTGGTATACAGGGAGAAATTGATGACTATGGAGTGGTATTAATTGTAGGAGCAAAGCCTGAGGGGATAGGATTCCGAGTGAAAGTGGAATGTCCAGCCTTCTATAGCAGAAGGTGCATACAGCTCACCACTGTGCTGAGAAGGAAGACAGATAAAAATATAGGTAGATTCAAAGATTTGGTTTGTAAAGGAGATAATTCTCTTCCGCAAGATTCTGTTTTTCAGTGAAATAAGAGATAAAATCAACAGTTGAGAGTAGGAAAGAGGAGAGGATTTCATTCTCCAGGGAGAATGAGATATTAGTAACACTGGACAGTGCTTAGAGCCTATTTAAAGTTTGTGCTCATAAATTTGAGGTCATGTATATTTTTTCTCCGCCTTTTCCCTTCCCTTCTCCTTCTGGGACTTGCACAACATGTATATTCATGCACTTCATGTTGTCATTCAATTCCCCCAGTCCCTGCTCATATTTTTCCATTTTTTTCACTATATTTTCTTTTGCTTGTTGGATTTTAGATGTTCCATCCTCTAGTTCACTAATCCTATCTTATGCCTCTTGAAATCTAACATTGTAGGTTTCCATTGTTTTTTTTTTATCTCTTCTAATGTGCCTTTCATTCCCATAAGTTCTGTGATTTCTACTTTCAGACTTTTAATTTCTTCTTTTTGTTCGTTCCTTGCCTTCTTTATATCCTCCCTCAATTCATTGATTTGATTTTTGATGAGGTTTTCCATGTCTGTTCGAACATTCTGAATTAATTGTTTCAACTCCTGTATCTCATTTGAATTGTTGGTTTGTTCCTTTGGCTGGGCCATATCTTCAATTTTCCTAGTATGAGTTGTTATTTTTTGCCCACGGCATTTGATTACCTTAATTAGTTTATTCTGGAGATTGTTTTCACTTTTTTTTTTACCTAGGATTTTCTTGCTGGATGACTTTGTTGTCCATCTGTTCTTGGACATTCAGTTCAGCTTATTCTAGACCTCTAGCTTAGGTTTTGTTTAACAGACGACAGTTTTTCAGTTCTTGTTTTGTTTCTTGCCCTGCCTGTATGGTGCCTTCCCCCCCCCCCCCCCGCCCCTTTGGAGGGTCTACTTAGGTATTAGAGACCCCAGCCAGATTTTCCCAGACCAAACTGTCCTCCTCTCAGGAGGTAAGAGTCACCTGCATCAGTTTTCCCTGAGGGTGAGACGCAGCAGATTGAAAGACTTTCCCATGAAGTCTCTGGACTCTGTGTTTTTCTTATCCTGCCCAGTATGTGGCACTTTTCTGCCTGCAGGTCCCACCAGCATAAGATGATGTGGTACCTTTAACTTCAGCAGACTCTCCCTGCTAGGGGCATGGTTGAGATACAGGAGAGGTTGTAGGCTGCTCTAACTGCTTCACTTTTCCAGACCCTAAGGTCTGAATTCCTTGAGGGAGGGAAACCACCTGAGCTGGGCCCCACCTGTCTCCTGGGGAAAGTACAGGCTCCAGACAAACACTCAAACAAGCTTAATTCTGCCTATACCTGGGGCAGTTGGAGCCCGAGAAGCCTTGCAGCTGTATCCAATAAGTAGTCAAGCTGTAGAAACACAGTCACAAAAAAGAAAGAGAAAAATCCTTTTCAGGCAGGACCCCATTCCTTGGGTTTGCCAATCAAGAGCTTAAGTTGGTATGTTGTTTTGTGTACCGTCAGGTCCTGTGTGCCCCTCTTTCCTTCAGGGCCCAGACCCTTTCAAGTATTATGTACTATCCAATCCAAAAAACCTGTTTCTTTTCTTTCTTTTTTTGTCAGCCCTGTCCCCTCTGCTCTGGGGCAAAAATCATCAACCTCCCCTTTGACTCGCAGTTCAGCTGAGCTGGGGACCTATTTTTAGTAGTCAGAATTTGTGAATTAATTACACAATTGGAGCTTAGTTGCACTCAGCCCCTGCTGCTGGTAAAGTTTCTTTCCTTTCCCATCTGGGAAGCGGCCTGTGGGGGAGGGACACCGGCCGCTGCCACTTGGGGAAGTCACGGTTCTAGGTGGGCTCACAGCCGGTCCAGCTTGTCCAGACTGGAGTATGCTGTGTGTCCGGTCACTGACATGGCCCCAGCAGTTGTTCTGTACTGTTCCTGGTTATTTACTCTCTGCTCTGGAGGACAAACTAAATCCCACACCTCACTAAGCCACCAGCTTGGCCCTCTATCCATGTGTTTTTTTCTAACAAGGTCCAGCTACCTGTATTGCCAGCTCAGAGTAGAAGGAGAGTTGAGTTTAACTAGAACTAGGATTTTGCCAGCTGAGCTTTTCAGAATGCAAGGACAATAAGGGAGGTGAGGATATATGCGATAGTGATTATGGTGATGAGCTGTGAAATGTAACTTGGGTAAAGAAGTGAACATATGAGAGGGGTTGATGAACCATAAAAAGATGATAGGACCCAGGGTTGGGAGATAACAATGAGGCTATAAATTCTATAATTAAGTGCCTTGGCATAGACAAACTAAAAAGATAAAAGGCTTAGGGTTAGGGTTCCAAGGGTACAGTCTTCCAAAAGTCTGTACATCCTAAGATGTGCAGGAATCTGGTTATTCCTCTTACATTTAGATGGTGCACTTTCTTTTGTTTTTTATACTATTTCCAGCAGGAAGAATGGAGGGGACGTGACTATCACCTACATGACTCTTAAACCTTGCTTAGCCCTGACTTCATTGCTAAACCTCAGTCCTACGATTCCAATGCCTGCAAGCATTGTCTGAATGTTCCACTAGCACAATATACTAATTATATGTAAACTCCTTTTAACAATTCATCTTTCAGGCTCTTCTCTGGCTACTTCCTTTTCTTACCTCCACTTGAAATCATCAAATATGTTAAGTCAGCTTATAAAATATTTGTTGGGTCCGTTCAGTCTTCATTTCCACTGCCATGACTTTAAGCCCTCATTAGTGATTGCCTAGACCATTGTTAATAGTCTCCAAAATGGCAACCTCTTTATAGTCATTTTTTTTCCTAATACAAGATTAATTTTATTCTTAATTGTCCTTCTTTTAGGAACTTTTGAGGGTTTTCTACTTTCCTCAGAATAATGTCAAAAATCTCCAGCATAGGCTCCAACCCTTTTTCCATTCTCATTTCCTTCATCACCTCTTCTTGGAGACTTCCTTTGGGCCCACTGAACTTGTTGTACTATCCATCCTCTTCCAACTCTTGACTTGACCCTGGATTTTCCACTTGTTGGGCTATTTTTCCCTCGTATCTGTATGTTAAAATCTTTCAAAACACAAACTTCAATAAGTTTTACTTATTATAAATAATTTCTCCTTCCTCCAGAGTTGCAGCATACCTCTGTATGTCTGCCAGTTCATAAATGTATTTTGTCTTATAGAAATTAACAGTTTTCAAATTGCTTTTACATATACTTTCATTTAATCCTTATAACAGCTAGGTGAGGTTTCATTTAGCACAATTTTAAAGATGTAGAAACTTGGAATAAGAGTATTTAAATTGTGTGTACTTGTCACAGTCACCCTTGCCTTGAGTAATTTATATGCTTATTTGTCTTATTTCGAGACTCCATCCTTTCATGAACTGAGTCAATGCTGTACTCATAACAGGCAGTCCTATTTGTTGAACAACTGGGTGAAAGATGGGTTTCAGGAAAGCAAAAGTGTTTTCCAAAATTTCTATTGGAGATATGTTTGCTAGTAATTTGGATGCCTATTAAAAATGTTTATTAACAGTCTTTTTAAATTTAATTTAAAAATTTTTATGTTGTGGCCTTTGTTAAGTCTGGCGATAAGAAAAAGAAAATCACCAAAACTGAACGACTGAAGCAGCTACAAGAGGAGGAGGAGAAACGACAGAAAGAGGAAGGTATAAAAATACATAGTGATATTTTGTTATATATGGATGACACTAACAATAGGTTGGTATTTCTACAATCCAGACAATATTTTTAAAAAACTATTTAGTTTTTCTAACTTAATCTGTTTTGTAATAGATTCCTACTATTTAAATTGTACCCAGAAAGAGCAAAATTTGTATACACCAATCTCTTTAGGATATATTTTGAAGTAGGGATGTGAGGTAAAATATAGGACACCCAGTTAAATATGAATTTCAGTTAAACTTGGGTAATTTCAGATCATTTGTCCCATACAATAAATGGGACATACATATACTAAAACATAAGTTCATTGTTCATCTGAAATCCAAATGTGAGTGTCCTTTGGTTTTGTTTTTTTTAAATATTTTTATTGACAAATCTTCACGCACATACATTCCATAGATGGTGTACAACGATAGCTGCCAGTATCATCACATAGTTGTGTATTCATCACCATGATCATTTTTTAGAACATTTGCATCACTCCAGAAAAAGAAATAAAAAGGAAAAAAACACATAACATACATAACATACATACCCCTTATCACTCCCACTCATAGACCACTAATATTTCTATCTACCCAATATTTTTACCCCTATCTCCCATATTAATTATTTATTTTCTATCCATTTTTTTTTTTACTCATCTATCTATACCCTGGAAAAAAGGACGACTATATACAAGGTTTTCACAATCACTCACATTATAAAAGCTATATCTTTATACAATCGTCTTCAAGAATCAAGGCTACTGGAACACAGGTCAACAATTTCAGATACTTCCCTCCAGCTACTCTGATACACCATAAACTGAAAAGGGATATCTATTTAACGCATAAGGCTAACCTCCAGGATAACCTCTTGACTCTGTTTGAAATTTCTCAGGCACTGTAACTTTATTTTGTCTCATTTCTTTCTTCCCCCTTTTGGTCAAGAAGCCTTTCACAATCCTTTGATGCCAGGTAGTGGCTCATCTCAGGAGTTCTGTCCTATGTTGCCAGGGAGATCTACACCCCTGGGAGTCATGTTCCACATAGAAGGTAGGACAGTGAGTCCATCTGCTGACTTGGCTTAGAGAGGCCACATCTGAGTAAGAAAAGAGGTTCTCGGGGGGTGACTTTTAGGCATAATTTTAAGTACAACTAGCCTATCCTTTGCAGGAATAAGTTTCATAGGAGCAAACCCCAAGATCAAGGGCTCGGCTTATTGATTTGTTGTCCCCACTGTTTGCAAGAATATCAGAAATTCTCCAAATAAGGAAGTTAAATATTTCCTCCTTTCTCCCCAGTATCCCAATGGGACTTTGCATATACTTCTTCATTTATTTCCCACATTACTCTGAGATATATCGTGGCATCACATTAACCTAGACAAACTAACAGAATCTCATGCCCTATTCAAGATTCCATGTATTTATGGTGTTCAACTAAACAGACCATAAAAGTTAAATTAAGTAATGCACTACCCAAAATATAAATTTTGTACCAAATAAACAGCTCTCCCTTTGGTCTCACACAGAAGTTTTAAAATATGACAATATCACCCTTTACCCTGTATTCTGCTCTATCTGAGTCCTATCCAGATCAGCTTTGTTCATATCTCTACTTAAAGTCTGATCCCTTTTTCAACTTTTTATACAGTTGGTGTATGGAATACTGCTGACTTTCATATCTTCAGAGCTCTGTGAGTCTCAGGTGTCACATAAATACCCGAAATTTCTGGGGACAATCAGGTTATATACAAACAGCTCAGTATCTCAGAATTTAGAAATAACAGTTACAACTCCTGAATATATGTGACGGTAAGAGCTTGCAATCTAGGACCCTTTACAGTAGGCCCCAACCTGATAACCCATGTTTTTTAACTTCAGTTTGCTGAGATTTTATATGATATTTAGTCCATATGATTGAGGCATGATAATATTTGTCTTTTTGTTCCTGACATATAACATACAGTCCTTAAGGTTCATACACCTTATGCATGCCTCACAACTTCATTCCTTCTTGGGGCTGCTCAGTAGCCCATCATATGTATATGCCATTGTTCCCCCTTCTGTTCCCTAGTTGTTGTACCCTTAGGCCACCTCCATTCATTGTGAATCATGAGCACTGCCACCATAAACACCAGTGTGAAAATATCCATTCATGTCCCCACACTCAGTTCTTCCAGGTAAATACTGAACAACAGGGTTTCAGGATCACATGGCAACCCCACCCCTGACCTCCTGTGAACCACCACACTGCCCTCCACGGGGCTACCCCTCTCAGTTTGACTACCATCAGTGAAAAGGTATGTCTCCTTCTCTGCATTTTCTCTGGCACTTGGTTCTCTTTATTCATTTTTAAACAGTTTTATTCACACATCATACAGTCCAACCTAACTGTATGCTCATGCCTTTACCATCATAATCTATATGAAGACATCAACTTTTCTTACACAAAGAACTCCCCCAAATCCCTCCTACTGGTCAACATTTAGTTTTGGCATAATGCCTTTGTTACATTTAGTGGAAGCATATAACAATGTTACTGTTGATGACAGACCCTCGCTTGCATTGATTGTACTTTTTAATATATACCATCCATTTTCAACACCCTGATATATTGACATTCATTTGTTTTCCCTCATGCAAAAATGTTTTTATATTTATACATTTAATTACCATCATTGTCTACTCGAGGCATTCCTAAATTATACCATCTCAGTCTCTATCCTCTGTTTTTCCTTCTGGTTTCCTATGTGCCCCCAGCCTTTCTACCTCAATCATACTCACTTTCAGCTTCATTCAGTGTACTTAAATTATTATGCTACAATCAGGTAGCATTGTGCTATCCATTTCTGAATTTTGACAGTCCGTCCTGTTGCACAATCTGTATCCCTTCAGCTCCAATTACCCAATATCTACCCTATTTCTATCTCCTGATAACCTGTGTTTTAAAATTAAATTCTAAATATTCACTCATTAATGTTAGTTCATATTAGTGAGACCATACAATATTTGTTCTTTTGTTTCTGGCTAATTTTACTCAGACTAATATCCTCAAGATTCATCCACATTGTTACATGCTTCATGACTTTAGTCTATCTTACAGCTGCATAATATTCCATTGTGTATATATATACCACAGCTTGCTTAGCCGCTCATCTGTTGGTAGACAAATGGACTGTTTCCATTTCTTGGCAATCATAAATAATGCTGCTATAAACATAGGTGTGCAAATGTCCATTTGGGTCCTTGCCTTCTGGTCCTCTGAGTATATACCTAGTAACGGGATTGCTGGATCATATGAATTCTTTACTTAGATTCCTGAGGAACCACTGAACTGCCTTTCAGAGTCGTACGATTTTACATTCCCACCAAGAGTGAATAAGTGTGCCTCTTTCTCCTCATCCTCTGCAGCATTTGTCACTTTCTATCTCTTTGATAATGGACATTCTAGGGGGTGTCAGATGATATCTCATTGTGGTTTTGATTTGCATGCCCTTAATAGCCAATGAACTTGAGTATCTTTTCATTTGCCTTTTAGCCATTTGCATTTCCTCTTCTGAGACATGTCTGTTCATGTCTTTTACCCATTTTTTAATTGGATTGTTTGTCTTTTTCTTGTTGAGTTGAATAATCTCTTTATATTTTCTGGATCCTAAACCCTTATTTAATATGTTTTATCCAAATATCATCTCCCATTGTGTAGACTGCCTTTTAACTTTCTTGACAAAGTTCTTTGATGCACAAAAGTGTCTAATTTTGAGGAGCTCTCATTTATCTATTTCTTTTTTTCAATGCTAGTGTTTTGGGTGTAAGTTCTAGGAAACTGCTTCCTCTTACAAGATTTATAAGCTATTTCCCTATATTTTCTTCTAAAAGTTGTATGGTCTTAGCTCTAATATTTAGGTCTTTGAACTATTTTGAATTAATGTTTGTATAAAGTATGAAATATGGATCATCTTTCACTCTTTTGCATATGGATATCCAGTTCTCTAGGTGCCATTATTGAAGAGGCTGCTTTGTCCCAGGTTTTGATTGACTGCCTTATCAAAGATCAATTGTCCATAGATGAGAGGGTCTATTTCTGAACACTCAATTCAATTCCGTTGGTCAGTATATCTATCTTTATCCCAATACCATTCTGTTTTGACCACTGTCACTTTGTAATATGCTTTAAAGTCAGGTTGTGTGAGAACTACCACTTCATTTTCTTTCTCGAGATATTTTAAGCTGTTCAGGGTACCCTGCCCTTCCAAATAAATGTGGTTATGGATTTTCCTATTTCTTCAAAGTAAGTTGTTGGGATTTTAATTGGTATTGCAATAAATCTATAAATCAATTTGAGTAGAATTGACATCTTAACTATGAACACAGAATGCCCTTCCATTTATTTAGGGCTTCCATGGTTTCTCTTAGCAATTTCTTGTAGTTTTCTGTGTATAGGTCTTTTGTGGTCTTAGTTAAATTTATTCCTAAATATTTGTTTCTTTTGGTTGCTATTGTAAATAGATTTTTTTTCTTGACTCATGCCTCACATTGCTCATTACTAGTGTATAGAAACACTACTGACTTTATTGTTGATCTTGTACCTTGTAACTTTCCTGTACTCATTTATTAGCTCTAGTAGCTTTGCTGTAGATTTTTCAGGATTTTGACATATAGTGTCATATCTTCTGCAAACAGTGAAAGTTTTATTCTTCCTTTCCATTTTGGATGCGTTCTATTACTTTTTCTTGTCTAATTGCTCTGGCTAGAACCTCCAGCACAATGTTGCATAACAATGGTGACAGTGGGCATCCTTGTCTTGTTACTGATCTTAAAGGGAAAGCTTTCAGCCTTTCCCCATTGAGGATGATGTTAGCTGTGGATTTTTCATATATTCCTCTTATCATGTTGAAGAAGTTTGTGCCATTCCTATCCTTTGAAGTGTTTTCATCAAGAAAGCATGTTGAATTTTGTCAAATGCCTTTTCTGCATCAATTGAGATGACCATGTGACTTTCCCTCTTTGATTAGTTAATATGATAACTAATCATTAATTGCTTTCCTTGTGTTGAACCAGCCTTGCATACCTAGAATAATTATCACCTGGATATGGTATATAATTGTTTTAATATACTGCTGGATTTGATTTGCAAGTATGTTGTTGAGGATTTTTGCATCCATATTCATTAAGGAGCTTGTTCTATAATTTTCTTGAAGTAATTATCTTTGTCTGGCTTTGTTATTATGGTGATGTTGGCGTCATAGAATTAGTTAAGTAGTTTTCTTCCTCTTCAGTTTTTTTTTTAAGAGTTTGAGAAGGATTGGTACTAATTCTTTCTTAAATGCCTGGTAGAATTCATGTGTGAAGCCATCTGGTCCTGGGCTTTTCTTTTTCAGGATCTTCTTGGTGACTGATTCAATCTCTTTATTTGTGATTGGTTTGTTGAGATCATGTATTTCTTCTCAATTCAGTGTTGGTTGTTCATGCCTGTCTAGGAAGTTGTCCCTTTCATCTACATTGTATAGTTATTAGCATAAAATTGCTCATAGCATCCTCTCATTACCTCCTTTATTTCTGTGGAGTCTGTGGTTATGTCTCCTCTTCCCTTTCTGATTTTAGTTACTTGCATCCTCTATTTTTTGGTCAACCTAGCTAAGGGCCCATCAATTTTATTGATTTTTCTGAAAGAACTAACTTCTAATTTTGTTGATTTTCTTGATGATTTTCATGGTCTCAATTTCCTTTATTTCTGCTCTGAGCTTCATAGTTTCTTTCATTTTGTTTGCTTTGGGGGTTAGTTTGCTATTCTTTCTCTATTCTTCCAAGTGAATAGTTAATTCCTTGATTTTTGCTCTTCTTTTTTTTTTTGGTTTGTTCCTTTAACTAGGTCATATCTTTGATTTCCCTACTGTGACTCTATTTTTTTGCTGGTATCTAGACATTTGATTTCCTTATAGTTTATTCTGGAGGTTGTTTTCACTCTTTTATCCTAGAATTTCTTGCTGAATGGCTTTGTTCTCCATCTGTTCTTTGACATTCAGTTCAACTTATTCTAGACCTCTATCATAGGTTCTATTTAACTGATCAGAATTTTTTAGTTCTTTTTTTTCTGTTTCTTGCCCTGTCTATATGGAGCCTTTGTTTTGCTTTGTTTTAAGGAGGGTCTCTTCAGATATTATAGTCCTCAGTTCGATTTTCCCATACCAGACAGACCCACATCTCAGGAGAAGAGAGTAGCCAGTATCAGTTTTCCCTGTGAAGCCTCTAGACTCTGTGCTTTTCCTGTCCTGCCCAACATGTGGCACTTGTCTGCCCATGGCTTCCCACCAGTGTAAAGTGATGTAGTGTCTTTAATTTCAGCAGACTCTCCTTGCTGGGGGCATGGGTGAGACAGAGGTGAGGTTGTGAGATGGCTTTAATTGCTTCAATTTTCCAGTCCCTGGGGCCTAAATCCCTTGAAGGAGAGATTCCACTTGAGCTGGGCCCCACTTTTCTCCTGAGGGAAGATAAACCCTTTAGGGGATTAACTCCTTTCACCTAACTGGTTACTTTGTCTCTCAGAGAAGCTTAATTCTGCCCTTGCCTGTAGGCAGTACTAGGGCCTGAGAGTGCCTCCAGTTGTATCTCATGAGAATTCTGTGTGGAGTCTCAGCTATTCCACTTGGTCTAGACTGATGTATGCTGTGTGTATGATAACCGATATTCCTTCAGCAGTTGTTCTGTACTGTTCCTGGCTATTTATTGGCTGCTCTAGATGACGAATTAAATTCTACATCGCACTATTCTGCCATCTTGCCCCACCTGTCCTGTATTTCTATTTACTAAACCTTACAACCCTATGTTGAAATGTATCTATTTGCTGATGAAGATAGAGGCAGCTATCCTGATTGTACAATAAGAATTCTGAATCACAAATTCATTAAATATAGGAAATATGTACTTGCAAGAAATACAGCACCCTAAGTCCCTCTAGTTTAACTATATTTAGTTAAACTAAATTGACAGAGGATTTTCATTTGTTAAATTAACAGAGAATCTCCATTTGTTAAAAAATTACAATTAAAAATTAACAAAATTCAAATACCAAAAAAGTGATTTAAGAAATTTGAACATTTCAAGTGGTTGTAGCTTTTAGCATTAAGAACAACTGTGGATTGAGATGCAGGGTTTTAAAATTCTACCCATTTTGTTTATATATATACATGTATGTATATCTATATATCTATGTATATATATAGATATACATACATCTTTTAGGTGGCTTATGATCAGAATACAATATTGAGATCTGTATCTTGAGTGTTTTATTATATTGGGTCAAGCTAATATTCTTTAACATATTTCATATTTTGGTTTTAATAGTGTGAGGGCGAGGGTGGGCCACGGTGGCTCAGCAGGCAAGAATGCTTGTCTGCCATGCTAGAGGACCCGGGTTTGATTCCTGGTGCCTGCCCATGTAAAAAAAAAAAATAGTGTGAGGGAGAGATTAAGGCAATTGCATCTATTGTTTTCTGTTTTGGTTTGGTTTTTTTGCACAGGCAGGCACTGGGAATCGAACCTGGGTCTCTGGCATGGCAGGCGAGAACTCTGCCTGCTGAGGCAATTGCTTCTAATGATGTAGATGTCAAAAACTATGGAATTTTCTGAAGGCTTTAACTCCCCTTAATTACCCATGATAAATGTGTCATTTACTATTTGTTAAAATCATTATTGGATCTCTACAGACTTTTTGGAGAAGAGACATATTACTGTGGGCTTTGTGTGTGTGTCCAGAAAATATGAGAGTTATTTTACTTTTTCTACTATGTAATAAAGCTTATGCCTTCTATAAAATATACCAATACTACATTTTGAAATATTTGGAGTAATTTAAAGCCTTAAAAATACGGTTAATTAATCACTGATGTTTTATTGTTGTTGCTGTTCTTTAGAGGAAGCCCGTTTGAAACGTGAAAAAGAAGACCTGGAAAAGCTTGAAATAAAGCGAATTGAAAATGAAAAATGGCAGCAACTTGAAGCAAAAGTAAACAAACATTAATTACATTATTAATGGAGACTTAAACTGTGTGACTGTCATTCTCAGCCCATAGCTAGCAGTAATATTTAGGCCTTTATGAATGGTTTAACTCACGTAATTCTACCTTAAAGTAAGTAATGTTATTACCCCCATTTCATGGTTGAGGAAACTGAGGCATAGAAGAATTAAGCAGTTAATAAATGAGAGAACCAGAACCTGACCTGAGCAGTCTTGCTTCAAAGTTTTTTTCCAACCTCTTTTGTAGACTACTTAACAGGGGCAAGGAAGAAAAATTCAATAGATCCAAATTCTACTTCTCCTTTATTAGCTTCACTTCTCTTTATCACCAGAATCTTCTCAAGTATTTTGGTCTCTGGAACAAACCCCATGAAACAATTAAAAATTATTGAGGTTGCCAAGGAGATTTTGTTTATGTGGATTATATCCATTCATATTCACTACAATAGAAAGTAAGACAGATTTTAAAACATATATTTAATTAATTTTAATTTATTTAATTAACACATTAATAGGACATACGTTAATAAGCATAAATATGTTCACCTAACTTTTTTTGAGAAAAATTGCTATTTTCGAAAACATTAGGGCAAGGAGTGGTATTATTGACATTTTTAAATGTAATTAAAATTAATTTTTCATGTTTTTCTTAAGGTAAGACAACTGGATTCTCATATCTACTTGAGTATTCCATCTGTTGCCATGTGTTGCTTTGTTGACGTATATGAAGAAAACCTGGCCTCACTCAGATACATAGTTGGAGAAAGAAATATTTTAATAGCCTTTCAGATACTTGTTGATGTTCTTTTGCTACTATACCAAAACTCAACCAGTGGTAGTGTCTTAATGCAGAATCTGAAACCATATCGTGAACTCTTTTTTTTTTCAATCTACTAAATTTATTTTAACATTTGCTCCCCCTATTATTTATTTATTTTTAATCCATATGTTTTACTCATCTGTCCATAGGTAGATAAAAGAAGCATCAGACGCAGGTTTTCACAATCACATAGTCACATTGCAAAAGCTATATCATTATACAGTCATCTTCAAGAAGCATGGCTATAGGAACACAGCTCTGTTTCCAGGCAGTTCTCTCCAGCCTCTTCATTACACCTTAACTAAAAAGGTGATATCTATTTAATGTGTAGGAATAACCTCCAGGATAACTTCTCGACTCTGAAATCTCTCAGCCATTGACGCTTTATTTTGTCTCTATTCTCTCTTCCCCCTTTCGGTTGAGAAGGTTTTCTCAATCCCTTGGTACTGAGTCCCAGCTGATTCTAGGATTTCTGTCCATATCGTGAACTTTTCATACTCTGGGACATTAAAATCCAATGAGCTGCCTTCCAATCTGAGTAGATCTTATATCCGTGCATGGCTTTGTAAATGACATTGGCTGTTTAGAAAAATCTGTTTCACTGAATTATTTCTTTCCAAATATTGACACTTTCCATTATTCAGAAAATCACATCCATTAATATGATCTCCAAAAAATCTCAGAAAATTTGGAAACTGTCAAGCTCATAATGGTAAATACAAATTCTAAGTTTTGCTTGAAAGCTTGATTTATTTTCATGGGCAATAAATATTTTGAGCTGTTTCCTTGAAGTGAGACTCAATTTGTTTACTTTTGAGAGAATGTCTGCCAAAACATTTAAGTATGCTTGAATGACTTTCTCTTGTTAGTCATCCTTTCAAGTGAAAATAGTGCTACATCTGGGTGGGCTATGGTGGTGCAGTGGCAGAGTTCTTGCCTGCCATGCCGGAGACCTGGGTTTGATTCCCAGTGCATGCCCATGTGAAAAAAAAAGAAATAATGCTACATCTAAAAGTGGCTAGTTCAGCTCCAACTCAAAAATTGCATGTGTTTTTTTCTCAAGACAGTATAGTTCTCTGATATGCAGTAGAAGAGCTTTATATATATTTCCCATTCTATTACACAGTTATTAAAAGGATATGTGCGTAAATTTAATAAAATTAATAATTTTCACCTCACCAAGTGTGTGGCCATGAGAAATTTGACTACTAGTACAGTTTGTGACCACTACCTTGATTTGTGCAAAGGTGCCAGCAGTTTTATTGCTTTTGCATCGTCAGTGCAAATGTGTACATTGTGAAAAAGTCAAATAATTCCTAATATTTTTAGGAAAAGAGTTTTGATCTTACAGATCCCAAAAGAGTCTGCTCACCCACTTTGCAAACCATTTATAGATAAATCATTTTGAAAATACCAATTTCATTCAAACTGATTATAGTATTCATTTTGTGAAACTATTTAGCCATGTAGATTTTAGATGCTATTTGTGAAACACAAAGCTAAAATTAAAGTGTAGACCAATCTATCTATCCCCATGTAACAGGACCTAGAAAGGAGAAGTGAAGAACTTGAAGAACTTTATTTTTTAGAATGTTGTTATCCTAAAGCAGAGAAATTGAAACAAGATATTAGATTGCTTTCTCAGGTAAGATTCATTTGTTTCTTCTTTTAAGCCAATACTTTGGTACCACAAGAAGGAGTTCATAGACTGACAACCATTTGACGCCAAGAAACTTGAAATTTGCCAATAAAAAAATTTCTTATTTGAGTTAAGAGTTTTCATATTGCTTGTGGCAAAATAAATTGACATGTTTTGCAGAAAGCTATTTGTCAGTATTTATCAAAATCCTTAAAATTTGTATACCCTTTGACTGAGTCAGTGGTTGGAAATCTATACCTTAGAAATTATTCTAAAATTATAATTTAAAAAGTTGTGTGCTTAGGACAATCTAGTGTTACTCAAAATAGCATAACTTTGGAAGCAAAATAGATGATTATCAAGATAAAATGAAAAATTATAATAATATGCAAAGGAAGATGATGGCATAACTTTTATAATTTATTTCTTTGATTACAGATACATAAAAATATGGTAGACTAAAAAATGAATGGGAGGACATCTACTAAATACTAAATACATTGGTACTTCAAGATTGAGTTTAGTCTGCTTAACTTACCAATGGTGATTAGCAGTTGGCAATAATTTGGGAAGTAGAAATTAAATTAGCCCAAGGGTTGGATCTTGCAAATACAGAGACTATATGACTAGGGAGGGAAAACCAAACCAAACCAAACCAACTCCTAAATATTATTTTAAAAATAAAAATATTCTAGTAAATAAAATTTCAATTTATCTGAATTATTGAGCATTAGAAACTATTTTGATAAAAAGGAATTTAGTTATTTTAAAGATATTTCAAGTTACTAATTAAAGTCATAATATATTTTTGCCTAACTTGCGAAAGCTGGGTTATGAGACCCCATACCTCAAAAGCAAATAGTCATTTTCATTCTCTGGTCAAGTTTTCATCAGTGTGACCCTTCAAAGATTTTTATTCTACAGTGGAAACACTACATTCAATGTGATGGGAGTCCTGATCCTTCAATACCACAAGAAATTAATACTTTTATTAGTTTGTGGAAAGAGGAAATAAATGAAACTTTTGAGGAAGTGGTTGAGAAGAGCAAACTAGTGCTAAATGTAAGTATTTAAATATTATCCTGTAATTTAAAATTTTTAAAATTACAATTGTGTGATATTGGCTCCAAAACTAGAAAAAAATTAAGGTATTTTTTTCCAATTAATGACATTATTGCTTCTGGACCCTTGGCTCTAGAGTGGAGTGTTTGATAATCCTTTCATTTTCATTTTTATTTTTTCAGCTCCTAAAAGCCCCTTGCTACCTGAGATAAGGTCGATATAAAAGAATGTAAAACATTGACTATATGTTTGTCTAATTTAAGCAAAAAAAAAAAAATCATGTTGCATACATTTATGTAGGTAATTTTGGGGGAAAAAAAAAAACAGTGGATGATTTTATCCTCAGCTGGAATTTCCACTATTCAGTCATTTGGTTAACATGTTTTTTTATTGTTCACTGTATGCCAGGCACCTATCTTTTAGACACTGCTGGTATAAACATAAGAGCATCTTAACTTCTGTTTCCTCAAACAGAGTAGATAGGCTAGCCTGAGAATCTTTCACTTTACAATGCACTTAAAAATACTGGGGAATAAACTTTGATAACTTTTTTTATAATGATTTTTTTACTGTGAAAAATAGCATACACAAAAAAGCAATAAATTTCAAAGCGAACTGCAACGATTAGTTGTAGAACAGATTTCAGAGTTTGGTGATGATTACAGATCCACATTTTTAGTTTTTTCCTTCTAGCTGCTCCAAGGCACTGGCGACTAAAAGAAATATCAATATAATGATTCAGCAGCCATACTCATTTGCTAAATCCTGTCTTCTCATGTTATAACTTCACTTTCTCCTTTGATCTTTCTCCCAATCTATAGGGGTATTTGGGCTATGCCCTTTCTAACTTTTATATAGGAAGGGCTATTGACAATATGAGATAGGGGGATGATACTAGTTGATGTTCTGGAGAGGCTGGGTTACAGGACTTTTCTGGCTACTCCCTACTCCCTACTCGAGCACATTGGAAAGAAAACTTACTGCCTTTGTCTGTTATCAGTATGACTAAAGAATATGAGATTTTTAAAACATACGAGGCAGATTTGAAAGAAAACCAAATAATACTTATACAAATGAAGAATTTAGAAAGTAGTGGCCCAGGTTAAAAAGCAGAAAAAATGCAGCCAAAGAGATATTAAGTGAGTGAGAAGTTGGAATGGAAGAATTTACCAGAATACATCACAGTGAGAGAGTGATAGAAAATATGAAAAAGCAATAAAGACATGTATGATAGAGTAAGAAAGGCTAAAAATATATCGAATGCAACTTCTGTAAAAAAAAAAAAAAGAAGAAGAAGAAGATACTAATGATCGAAAAGGAGTACCAGAAGCTATAGAAGAATGGAAGAGAGGTGATATTCAGAAAGATAATGACTGACAATTTTCCAGAACTGTTGAAAGATAAAAATCTTCACATATAAGCAACAAATCCTGAGTAGGAAAATTAAAAAGAAATCCACACTCAGACACACCCTCATATAATAGAAACTAGAGGAGGAATTCACTTCTCATATTCCTAATGTCATCCTCTAATGCTTTTTACCCTTGTTTCTCACAACATTTTTGTGTTTCTTGTCACTTTTGCTGTACTTGTAAGATGGGATATCTCCACTACAAACTTAGGAATCAAAATGTGGAGGTACAAGTAATGGAGGTACAATTTAAGTTGGTAATTTTTAAAGAAGAAGATTGTAGTTAATGTTGATTGAATGCTCACTAAGTACTGAACATTGTGCTAATGCTTGTAACATGCATTGCCTAATTTAATCTGGACAACATGTTTATGAGATTCATTTTACATATGAAGAAACAGATTAAATGACTTGCCTATGACTCACTCGGAGTCCCCACCAAGAAAGGATGGGACTTTCTCTGACTTTCCAAAGGCCCCAAAGAGCCTGCCATGCACTCTGAGCTATTGGTACACCAGCAGATTCATCATACAGTGTTCTTACCACAACCCATCACTTCTATCAAGGAGGCTGCTTTGGAGTGATGCCAGCCCACACACCTTGTGTTCTGTAGTTAGCAGAGAGAGCAGGAAGAAGCTCTAGAGCTTGCTAGTGATGAGCTGGACTTCTTCCTGTTACAGGAATGTGAGGTCCAGAAGTAGAAATAATAAATGATTAGGGAAGATAGGAAAGGGATGAGTAAAGCCAAGCAGGAAAGAGAAGAGGAGAATAATCCAGCCACAGGAAATAAGATAGGAAGCCCCAAGAGAAACAGAAAGACTGGGGTAATAGTATTAGAAGAAAATGACCCTATGGCAATCACCAAGTTCTAAATTATGGAATGTATTTACTAACTAAACTCATATAGTGCTTACCATCTACCAGGCTTTAGAAATATTCACTCATTTAATTTTTTTTTTTTTTTTTAACATGGGCAGGCACCGGGAATCAAACCCGGGTCCTCTGGCATTGCAGGCAAGCATTCCTGCCTGCTGAGCCACCGTGGCCCACCCAAGATCACTCATTTAATTTTCATAATAGCCCTTCACATGAAATAGGTTTACAAATGAAGAAAATGAGGCACAGAGATGTTATACGAATAGTGTGTAAAGTCGTATTGCTTGTAAGAGGTGGGACAGGATTCAAAATCCAGCGTTCTTGCTTGACTCCCACCCTGCCCTACACTAAAGGCTACCTCCCTTAATTTAGAAAGTTTCTGTGTGTTACCTGTGTCAGACAGTGTTCAGAATTGAATTCTGCTCCTTGCTAGCTGTCCCTCAGTTTCCTCATCTGTAAAATGGGCACAATAATAATAATATCTAACTCATAGGGTTATGATGAGGAGTAAATGAATTAAAATATATAAGGCCATTAGAACAGTGCCTGGCACACACTAATCACTCATTACTTTTAGTACTTTTTTTCCTCCTTCCCCTCCTCCTCTTCTCCTCCCTACTTCTCCTTCTCTTCATTGTTGTTATTATTGTTGTTGATTTTTCTGTTGTTCCAGTCTTAGGTAATAGAAAGCTCTGTCTCATCTGTCAACTGGCTGATTACATTAATTACAGTGCAGCATAATTACAGCTCTGTTACACATAGTTGAGAATTTTTATTGGGAAATTTGGGGAGAAAATATTTTATTTTCCCATAATCTTATTACAAAATAAATACAAAAGAGGACTTATCTGTTTTACTGAGTATGTATTCTTCAACTCAAAAGTGACAGAACACCTCATTTTTCACTTTTCCTTCGGCTTTTTGTTCGAGAATTCATGTAGATAATTCTTCTACTTTATAGTTAATTGAGAAATTGAAATTAATTCTGTTGGAAACTCCATCATATGATTTGCAAGATAAAACCATAAAACAGTATCAAACATCAATTCTAGAACTGCAGGAGCTCCTTCACCTGAAGTTTAACATAGCCACAGAAATACTTCTCAGAGTAAGTGTGATATTTTGCTTTTAGTTATTATTAATATAATCCAATTCGAAAATGGATGCTGTATAATAAAAAAATTTTTTTTGAATAATTTAAAATTTATGGAACGGCACTAGAGTGATATATTTATCCAGGTGTAAAAATTGTCAATATTTTAGTTTTAAAGAAATTGAACATACAGATGTAAATCCATTTCTTTCTTATACTTGTTAAGATTTACTAAGTTTGCTAGGAAAATAAACTCACAAAGCATTGTATATCAGATATTCCCACTACATGAATCAACTAATACAAGATTATAATCATTGGTAGCTACTTTTCTTCATAACTTTTTTTAGTTTGAAAATACTGTATTTAAGTATAAAGAAATATTGAAAGAATAGTTTACCATATACAACCCCCATATACCCTATACATGGATTTAATACTTTAAAAAATCTATTTGCTCTATCTCTGTTTTCCCCTCTACCACCGAAAAGTACATTGTAGACATTGATACTTCATTGCCAAATATCTCAGCACTAATGATCCTCTCCAAATGACCACAAAGCTACTATCATACCTCAGAAAATTAACAATAATTCCATAATATCCTCTTTATCCAGTCAATATTCAAATTTCCCCAAAGACCCCATGAATATCTTTTATGGCTGCTTTTATTTTGTTTCATATCACTTTTTAAATCATAAATCAGTCTACATGCATGCATTGCTTTTGGCTGTTTTTCTTTTTTGTTTTATTTGGCCTAGAACACAGTTGTCTTAGTTTTCCAGTGTTGCTATGACAAATACCACACAATGGATTGGCTTTAACAACAGGAATTTATCATCTCACAGTTTTGGAGGATAGAGGTTGAAAGTCAAGGTCTGGTGTTGACTTGCCAGGATCCTTGGGTTCCTTGGTTTGTGCTTCTTCCTCCATCATACAGTTATCTGCTTCATTTTCTGGCTTCTTCTGACTTCTGGTTTCTTCTGACTTTTGGCTTCTACTAAACTGACCACCTCTGAATTTCCTCTGCCTATAAGGACTCCAATCATAAGTATTAGATATTTTTGCCTTCTGAAGTTGATATGTTTAGAAATAGGCTAACTTATAGTAGTACAGTCTGCATTTTAATATGGTACAGACAAAGTAGCATGTGTACAATTAAAATGAAGTTGTGATTCTCATGTTAAAACTGAAAAAGGTAATATTTAAAAGTAATCCACTGGTGCTATCTAGGAATAGAGGGTAGCTTAAATCCCTTAGAAATTGAATAGTAAAAGGAACGGTACATTTAATTAAGTCAATATGTTTGCAAACTTTAGATAATTTTTTGAAGTAATTCTTTGTTATGTTAATTGAATCTTATTTTTACCTAGGTTATTCTCTTATGTAATGAAAGGAAAACATACAATATAAGTGATGAAATAACTTACCTAAATTGCATAATTTATGAGGCTTCTAGCCCTTTTTGATGTTTTCTTTTTCTTTTACAGCAAGCTAGTACTCTAGCAGATCTGGACAGTGGAAATATGGAAAAAATCATTAAAGATGAATATGTTACCCTATATGTGTGGGCAAACCTCAAAAAGAATCCAAGGTGCTCCCATGGTTGATAATTTTCCTGTAGTTGAAACACAATAGCGTTTCTTCACAATAGGAGGAAGGTTACCTGTTGCATAATAGCTTGGGATACTCAAAAGAGTCCATAAAGGGGAGTCAGCCACCTGCTGTTTGAATCCCAGACCTACCATTTACCTTAGGCAACTTAATTAACCTTGTTGAGATGTAGTTTTATCAGTAGTAAAATGATCATATTACTTAACTTAATAGGGTTGGGCTAAGGGTTAAACAATATATAAAGTCATTGCCTAATACAAGTATGCAAACAAAAAAAGATCAGGCCTCCTTCCCCCTCTCTTTTCCTACTCCCCCCTCCAAAAAAGGAAAAGAAAATAGGTGCTTTCTACATGGCAGTCTGGAACTTAAGAAAATATATTTTTAATCTGTGAAAGCTAAAGATAATAGATTTTTATTTTTGTGATTTTTTAAAATATTAAAGTGATTTTTTTCTATAATTTTCAATAAAGCAATGCTGATGATTGTAATGGCAAATTCATGATCACTTGGCTGCTGCTTAATGATAAACATTTTGAATTGAATCAATATGGCAGTGAGTTTTATGGAAAAGATCACTATAATGAAAAAAAAAAAGTCACTCAAATGAAAGTTAGAAGGCCTAGTTTCTGGTCCCAGCTCTGAAAAGACTAAATCATATGACATCAGAAATATTGTACTTTATTTTCCATATTTAATAAAAGTATAAAATAATTTCCAAGTTCTAGTTGCTACAAAATTTTCTGTGGTTTTAATTCTAGCCAGAAACAATATATGCTTTTTCATTGTAGAATATATCACATATAGAAGAGTAAAGATATAAAATGTATCACATACAGAAGAGAGGGAGAAATATAGTTTTAAAAGAATAGTGCTATCTTAACTAACCCAAATTTAACAAGAGAAGTGGTATCTTTTACTAAAATAAGGAACAGTGAAGGCAGAACACGTTTTATTTTATTTTACTGGTGATAGTGGTGTAAGTTGTAGAGATGATGAGTTTGGTGTTAGACTTGAGTTTGAAGTATCTACGAGATATCAAAGTGCAATTGACTGAAGGCATTGAGAGAAGTCTAAGTTGAAGATAGAGTTTTGAGTCATCAACATATATAGATCACTGATTCTTCACTGTTTGGAAGTCATAGACTCTTTTGAGCATCATATAATTTACATATGCTCCCACATATGGTAAACCATTTTTAGACCTTTTAAAGTCCACCCAGGGATACTTCTTCCCCCCAACTCATCCCAGGAAACATAGAACCCATGTCAAAACCCTCTGATAAAAATAGGAACTAAAGCCACAGGAATAATAATATCCTGGGAGTGTAGGTAGAGGGCGAAGAAAAGAGGGCCTAGAATGGAACCCTGAATAATATCAGCATTTAAGAGATGGTTGGGGGGAAGACCATACACAGGAGACTGAGATACAGAGGAGACATCAGAGACAGAAAAGAGCAGGGATCATGGATCCCAGGAGAGTGTTTTGAGAAGGAAGTTATCAACTGGGTACAAATGTTGCATAGAATTCAAGTACAATCAGAACTCCCAAACTGTAGTGGAATTAAAGAAGGTAAAATTCTGCTTAGGCACAAAGTTGCATCCAACCTAGAGTTTCTCAGGACCTCATCTTTTTTGTTAAAATTAATTATTAACAGGTACAGAAGTGTCAGATTCTCTGAAACACAGATTGGATTTGAAATTCCAAGGGTGTTAGCAACAAGTGACATTGCTCTACGGCTTTTGCACACCCACTATGATCACGTAACTCCATTGCGCCCAGTTCCAGCACCATTGAACGTGAAACATACTCCCATAATAACGGAGGTTGTCAAAGAGGAAGAGAAGAGTGCTGTGGATCCATCAACCAGCAAAGAGGTGCAAGAAGGATCTAAACAACAAGAAAATGTGTCCATCTCAGCTGATGAAGAAGAAGTAAAAGTTGAGGAAGAAGGTGATGTTGAACTTCAAAAGGTAGGGCACATTTGAATATATATATATGTATGTATTTTTTCCCCTCCATGTAACAAGTATTATTAGATTCCCTAAAGTATTCTCAAGGATATTCCCTAAACCACTAGAAATAGTCTGAAAATGACTTAATTGCCAATAGTTCAATTTTGAATTTTTTTTTCTTGATTTCCATTAATAGTTGAGCAAGTTGCTTCAATATCCTAAAGTTCAGAACAAGAATTGCTCATTCATATATTAAGTACACTCCTGAAAGCTTTGGAGCAATTTAATTTTTTATATGTATTATATTTCAAACTTACTTGAGGACACTGACTATTAAAGGAAAACTTGCAGTACATACTGTCACAAGATTGTATACTATCATACATTAGTCTGTAACTTCCTCAGTTTTTGGTTGTGTAAGAAATAATGTTTAAAATAAAAGGTCTTTTCTTCATATATTACACTCTCCTTAAAATTTGATTTAGATATATTATTTACACAGTTGTATAATCCTATTCCTTCCATTTATTTCACTCTTTTTTTCCCCTATTTCTCGGACTTTCAAGCTAATTACTTATTACATTGGAATAAATTGTCTCTTGAGAATTTAGTAACACTTTCTCAGAAGTAAAAAGTTTTTTATTTTTATTTTTGGTCCATTGCTTATTGTCATTTTAGAAGAAACCAGAAATATCAGGTTTTCCTACAAGCACTGTAAAACATGAATTGTACTAGTTTAAAGGTTACTGTCTTTAAATACAAGTGAGAGTTAGAGATTAAATTGAAAACAGATATGAAAGCAGAACAGGAATTATTAGGTATTCTAAAAATGCATTTGATCAGTTCCATTTAAGATATTATACCAGCATAAAAAATTATAAAAACTATACTGCATTATAGAAAATGAATATGACATAATACAAAATGCAAATAATTGTATTTAGAGTAGTAGAGTATGATTATAATCATGTAAAAATGTTAAAGGCATGAGGGGAGAAGAACTCACTATCCTATATATAGCTGATATTTTAGAGAGGTGCAAACATGAATGATTTGTTCTTTAAAAATTTGTCATTGTGGTTAAAATGTTCTTTGAGCAATAAGATAGCTTTTAAAACAAACATGTTACCTTACCTCTCAGGTAGCCATAGCATTACTAGAGTTCAACAATGTTTCCAGTTCTCTTCCTTTCCTAGTCATATGGGAAGCTAACACTCCTTGCCCCCTTGAAATTGAGCATGACTATGTGACTTGTTTTAGCCAGTAGAATGTAAGTGGAAGTGACAAACTGATTTATGGAGGAGCTAAAAACTAGAATGAGTAAATGGGCCCTGGACCTATGTTTTAAATATTGGATAATTTCTCCACCACGCATTTCTTGATTATAATTACTTTTTTACAAAAACCCATTAAACTCATTAACATTTTACACAAGAATTTCAAATTATTAATTAGAAAATTGAATCATAATTAGAAAACATATCATTGGAAATATTCTTTGAATTTACATAGCATTTCTTTCGTATGTTTATATGTCTTGTTTGAAGCCGCCCCATGCAGTGCTGATTTATTATAATTCTGTTAATTTTGGAAATAGGATTGTATTAAAAATATAAGTATATGAATTAACTGGATTAACTCAAGGCCTGTCATAGCATTCAATCTCAGTGTCCTTGAAAGTACCAGGCTGAGCTTTCTGCAATTTGAATGGCCTTTACCTACGTGTTTCACTGCCTCTGGGTTTTCTTTCATTATTTAATGTTCTTTTGAATAGTTTTAACTTATAATTATGACTTAAGGTATACAAATGCTAGTGTTGAAAATGTTGCAAAACCAACAATGAAGAGCACTCCACTGGATAGTAAAATGCATATTTTACTTCAATTTCCGTGTGAGACCATAAGAAGAGATGTTTATTTGGTGCAAAATTTGTATTTTTGGTAGCACAATATCTAATTTAGCTTGTGTTGTTAGTTTATTCATATACCATAATTGCATGGAATCTTGAATAGTGAGGTCTTGTTGGCTTATACAGGGTCAGTGTGATGCTCTGACACAACCTGGAGTAATTTGGGCAGAGAATAAAAATGTATTTGCAAAGCCCCCTGGAGGGACTGAGGAGAAAGGAGGAAATATTAAATTTCCCCACTTGGGGAATTCCTGATATTCTCGCAAACATTGGGAACAACCAATTTAATAGACCAAGCCCTCCATCTTGGGGCTTGCCCCTATAAAACCTTGCAGATGCAAAGGAGCACCTAAGCCTACTTATAATTATACCTAAGAGTCATCCCCAGAGAACCTCTTTTGTTGCTAGATGTGGCTTCTCTCTCTCTAAGCCAACTCAGCAGGTGAACTCACTGCCCTACCCCTTACATGGGAAATGACTCCCAGGGGTGTAAATCTTCCTGGCAATGTGAACTTGACTCCCAGGATGAGCCAGGACCTGGCATCATGGAATTGAGAAAGACTTCTTGACCAAAAGGGGAATGAGAAAAATGAGACAAAATAAAGTTTCAGTGGCTGAGAGATTTGAAACAGAGTTGAGAGGTTATTCTTATGCATTATGTAGATATCTTGTTTAGTTTATGGTGTATTGGAGTGACTAGAGGGAAGTACCTGAAACTGTTGAGCTGTGTTCTAGTAGCCTTGATTCTTGAAGGCGATTGTATAGCTATATAGCTTTTACGATGTGGCTGTGTGATTGTGAAAACCTTGTAGCTGACACTCCCTTTATCCAGGGAATAGACAGACGAGTTAAAAAATAAGGGCAAAAATTAAATAAAATTAAATAATAAATTAAATAGAGGAAGATGAGAGGTAAAAAAGAATTGGATAGATTGCAACACTAGGAGTCAATGAGGAGGAGGGGTGGGGGGTATAAGATGTATGATTTCTTTCTCTTTTCTCTTTATTTCCTTTTCTGGAGTGATACAAATGTTCTAAAAACGATCATCATGATGAATACACAACTATGTGATGATATTTTGAGCCACTGATTATATACTTTGGATGGACTGTGTGGTGTGTGAATATATTTCAATAAAAAGATATTTTTTAAATGCGCGTTTTGTGGCATGCTGAGACTGTCTTCAAAGAAATAATCTAGGAAACCCAGAGAAAAAAATCATCAGGCAGTTAGTGACATGACAAAATTAGTTTTTCTTTCTGAAAGGCAACATAAATGTCTCCATATCCTGGGAGGCTTGACCAAGAATTGCGTGTATGATAAATACAGGAAACTGACTGGAGACATTTTATGATATTGGAGGATATAAAAAGAAAAGTGTGTTTGCCTAGGAGATGAGAATAACTTTCAGTTAACACTCCCGTTTCCAGAAATCAATCCTATCTCCACTACTATATAGGTTATTCATGGAGATGCTTATATATATGTACATTATCACTATTGTAAAAAAAAAAAACAAACACAACATTCTGAAAAATCTATAAATGCTGGAGTATGTACGATTTCCACAGAAGCAGAAGAATCCCGTATTTATGGTTAAAGTATACCAGTGGAAGAGAGACAATCCATCAAGGAGGATTTGGGGGGGTGGGCGTACCACTGCATAGAGTGAAGAATCCTCCAACTCAAGCCATTTGTTGTAGGTGGGAAAGACTGGTAGCGAAGGAGAGAGAAGAGAAAAATTAAACAAATGAATCTACACCTGCTAATAAGTCTAAACAGCATAAACTACTTTTTATAAGTGTGGGTAGACTGTGGAGTTGGAAGTCATTAGATTGTAAAGGGCGTCAGCAACTCAAAAAAGGGAGACAGATAAATTGGTGAAATTTGTGGGGGGAAAAAAGAAATGTTGGATAATGGTGGATAGAAGTAGGAGGTCCAATCTCTATATAAAAGACGTTCCAGAAGTCTAGAGAATGAATAAGTAAGGATCAAAACAATAATAGAATAATATTTCCTTAAGATAAAGGAAGATTTATATCTTCAGATTTAAAAGTCATTTTTAATTCAGGTGGCATAGCTTGATAAATTTCTAAATTTAAACAAATGAAGGGCATATCCTATATGATTCAAATGATTAGGGTAAAAAAACAGTTATTTACATGATAAAGAGGATTAGACTTCATTGGAATTCTCATTTGCAGCACTAAATGATAAAAAACAATTAAGAAGTGTTTCTTAAGCTCCGAGGTCAAAAGGGTATGACCCTAACCTTTTACGCCCAGCCAAAGCATTATTGTTTGTGAAAAGATGACATTTTTGGACAAGCCAGGTGCCAGAAATCATACTATTTATATTATTTCTTGAAGTAGGCAAAATTACATGAAAATAAAAAATGCAAGTATGTGGAAGATATGTTGTAGAAGTTGAGCAATAGAAATCAACCAACCTATATTTTAATCCAGGTAATTACTGATAATATGGTTGGGAAACAATGTAAATATTAAGAAAAGGTAAAAAAAAAGCAGTGAAGACTGGATCATTACACCAAAAGACAGGGAAAAAGGAAACAAGAAAATAGTGAAACATGGGACTGGACTCCCGGGGTAAGCCTGGACCTGCCATAATGGGATTGAGAAAGCCTTCTTGACCAAAGGGGGAAGAGAGGAATGAGACAAAATAAAGTTTCAGTGACTGAGAGATTTCAAACAGAGTCGAGAGGTTATTCTGGATGTTACTCTAATGTATTATATAGACATCCCTTTTTAGTTTATGCTGTACTGCAGTGGCTGGAGGGAAGTACCTCAAGCTGTTGAGCTGTGTTCCAATTAGATGATTGTATAACTGTATAGCTTTTACAGTGTGACCATGTGATTGTGAAAACCTTGTGTCTGATGCTCCATTTATCCAGGGTATAGACAGATGAGTAAAAAAAATAAGGATAAAAAATTTAAAATAAATCATGGAGGAAACAAGGGTAAAAAAATTGGGTAGATTGAAATACTAGTGGTTAATGAGAGGGAGGGGTAGGGGGTATGGGATGTATGAGTTTTTTCTTTTTTCTCTTTGGTTTTTTTTCTGGAATGATGCAAATTTTTCTGAAAATGATCATGGTGATGAATACATAACTATGTGACGATATTGTGCATAATTGATTGTATACCACGTATGTACTATATGTGTATACATATATTTCTTAAAAAAAAAAGCCCTGAAAGAAAGTACTTTAAAATTTAGGTATTAAAAAACTTTGTTTTTTATAAGGAATCAATGTTTTTCTTATGTGCATTACAGATTGTGTAACTTGTTGCATTTTCTTATCTATTTACTTACATTTTTGGCAATTGGAAGACTCAGAGTCAAATTTGGGAACATATTTAGTGCAGGAAATTATGACTTTGTTCTGTTTACCTTTTCCTCAAAATCCCCAATTTACAGTTGTTATCTAGTAATATTTCATAAGCACAATAAAATATCAGTAACTAATATATGGATAGTAATAACATAATAATGAATAATATCTGACATTATTAAAAGTGTTTTACATGAATTATCTTATTTAACTCTTGCATATTTGTTATGAGATATAAAGCATAATTTTCCCAGCCATGGGAAATAGTCAAGGACAACTCTCTTTAAGATTATGACATGGATGCGGTACATAACTTCTGCTTACATTATTGGGCTTCATGAAGCCAGAGAAAAGTATACGGGAAAATGCAGATTGTAACCAGTTGTCACAATCCAGCTAAAACTTGGGGCTAAAATTAAGAAGAGGAAATTGGTCCCTAAGTTCTGGAAGACTCCATCAGAGCTTCCTAAGACAAAAGTGAGAAGAAAGAAAAAACACCTAATTTGATATTTATTTACACTTGAAGTGATTTGACCTAAATTATCCAGATAGAGTATTTACATATTTTATACTAATTAGCAATTTTTGATATTTCCCTCAAATTGTCTCTATAAATACAGACTAAATTATGTTCTATTAATTTTAAGAATATATGATGACATTTTTCAAGGAAGGTTGTTTGAACGTACAATTTGTTTGAAGAATATTCTATCTTTAATTTGAAAATGCCTTCAACATAGAACAAGCCTTTTAATATGATTTTACTTCACTTTCCTATATAAAATAAATAGGTGCTGTTTATTGATTAAATTTTATAATGAATATGATTTATTACATTTTCTTGTATTGGGGATATGTCAAGCATATCAAATTTTAATACATTGTCTATCCTGGACAGTGGCACATAATTTAATTTTTATTCCTCTGGTCATAAATTTAGCAGTATGTCTATGTCATGAAGCTCTTTTCAAAAAATATACTGAAATTAATTTGTATTGATTTCAATTGATCTCAATCACTCAGTATTTAAGAGTGATTCTGAAATATGGTATAACTATAGTTCAATAACTTATAAAATTCAAAATCACTTTATTTTGAAATGTATTTCCTTGTTATATGATCCCAAGCAGCCAAATATTTATAATGTTCTAGCTGTTTATTTCTGGTGTCTCTAGCACTGCCACAATTTTAAGATGGATATAAAAATAGCATGAACCATGGCCTCCTTCCACAAGACATTTGGAGTCTGACACCTTTTGCGAAGACAGACCAGCTTAAGCAAAGGTGTCATGGCAGATTTGACCCTTTTGAGCATGGGGAAATGCAGATTTGCCATAATAAATTTTTGCAAAAGGAAAAAATAAAAGTGTTTTTAGCCTTAAAAAAAAAAAGAAAGAGAGAAAATATAGTAAACAGAAAACAGTAAATAAGATGGCAGGGATAAATCCACACATATTAGTTATCATAAAAAGGTAAAGAGTTAAATTAAATAATAAATATTAATATAAGACAAATTAGATTTCAACTCCCTAAAGTCATTAAATGGTATAACAAACTATTTTATATTATTAAAACAGAGACTTTTGAGGAAGATAGAGCATGAAACACTTTATATACCTCACATGTTGGGGAATTTGATAAAATCATAACCATGGTTGGAGATTTTCATGAAATTCTTAGAATTTGATAGATTAAGCAGACAAAAGATATGGATGAAGCAAATTCATATAATCAAACATTTAACAAGCGTGATTAAATAGATAAGTAGAAAATGTTATATTTCATTAAAAAATTGTATTTTCTTTTCCCGGTAGACTATTTCAGAAACATTATTACTAGACCACAAAGAAGAAATCAAACAGTGTCACTTATTAATTCATTCAATATTTATTTATTGAGCACTGCCATGTGTCGAGTACTGAGCTGGGTCTGTAGATGCATTGGTGAGTAAGACCCAGGCCCTTATTAATCAAATTCATAAAACCTTGAAAGGGTTTTAAAGGAGAGGACCTGAAATTGTAGAAATACGAAATAGGAGGCAGGAAATATTTCCTGAGCAAGTGCTTCTTAAGCCGAAATCTGAAGAATGAGAAGCTTTATAGGTGAGAAGTGGGAGATAAAAGCATTCTAGGCAGTTAGTTCCAAGGGGTTGTGTCGGAAGAGCTTGGTGACCACAGAGGACTCAAAGGCCAGTGGAACAGGCTGGAGAATAAAAAGAAAATGTTGTGAGATAAGACTTAATAGGCAGATAGGGCCAGGCCATGCCAGGCCTCAAAAACAAAGTTAAGCAGTTTTCATTTTATTTTAAGTGCAATGGGAAGAGCTAGAGGATTTTTAACAGGGAAGAAATTTGATGAGCTTTGTGTTTTTTTTTTTTTAAATTTATTTTATTTATTAAATGTACCAACATAAAAACACAAACGTTCTCACCGTTTGATCATTCTGTTCTGCATATATAATCAGTAATTCACAGTATCATCAAATAGTTGTATATTCATCATCATGATTGTGCTGGTTTTAAAGGAAGTATGCCCCCTAAGAAAAGCCATGTTTTAATATAAATCCCATTTCATAAAGGTAGAATAATCCCTATTCAATACTAAATGTTTGAAACTGTAATCAGATCATCTCCCTGGATGATGTGATTTAGTCAAGAGTGGTTGTTAAACAGGATTAGGTGATGACATGTCTCCACCCATTTGGGTGGGTCTTGATTGGTTTATTGGAGTCCTATAAAAGAGGAAATATTTTGGAGAATGAGAGATTCAGAGAGAGCAGCACCACGAAGCAGAGTCCACCAGCCAGCGACCCTTGGAGATGAAGAATGAAATCGCCTCCTGGGGAGCTTCGTAAGACAGGAAGCCAGGAGACAAAGCTAGCAGATGACGCTGTGTTTGCGATGTGCCCTTCCAGCCAAGAGAGAAGCCCTGACTGTGTTTGCCATGTGCCTTCTCACTTGAGAGAGAAACCCTGAACTTCATCGGCCTTCTTGAACCAAGGTATCTTTCCCTGGATGGATGTCTTAGATTGGACATTTCTATAGACTTGTTGTAATTGGGACATTTTCTCGGCCTTTGAACTGTAACTAGCAGCTCGTTAAATTCCCCTTGTTAAAAGCCATTCTGTTTCTGGTATATTGCATTTCAGCAGGTAGCATACTAGAACAATGATCATTTCTTAGAACATTTGCATCAATTCAGAAAAAGAAATAAAAAGAAAACAGAAAAAAATTCATCCATACCATACCCCTTACCCCTCACTTTCATTGATCACTAGCATTTCAATCTACTAAATTTATTTTAACATTTGTTCCCCCTATTATTTATTGATTTTTAATCCATATGTTTTACTCATCTGTCCATAAGGTAAATAAAAGAAGCATCAGACACAAGGATTTCACAGTCGCATAGTCACATTGTGAAAGCTGTATCATTATACAATCATTTTCAAGAAACATGGCTACTGGAACACAGCTCTACATTTTCAGGCAGTTCCTTCCGCCTCTCTGTTACACCTTAACTAAAAAGGTGATATCTATTTAATGTGTAAGAATAACCTCCAGGATAACCTCTCAACTCTGTTTGGATTCTCCCAGCCATTGAGACTTTATTTTGTCTCATTTCTCTCTTCCCCCTTTCAGTGGAGAAGGTTTTTCTCAATCCTTTGGTGCTGAGTCCCAGCTCATTCTAGGATTTCTGTCCCACGTTGCCAGGAAGGTCCACACCCCTAGGAGTAAAGTCCCAAATAGAGAGGGGGGAGCAGTGAGTTTGCTTGTGGTGTTGGCCGAGAGAGAGGCCACATCTGAGCAACAAAAGAGGTTCTCTTGGGGGTGACTCTTAGGCCTAATTTTAAGTAGGGTTAGCCTATCCTTTGTGGGGTTAAGTTTCATATGAACAAATTCATATGAAATATGATAGAGGGAGGAGGTCTGGGGGCACAAATGAAGTCAGAAGGAAAGATAGATAATAAAGACTGAGATGGTATAATCTAGGAATGCCTAGAGTGTACAATGATAGTGACTAAGTGTGCAAATTAAAAAATGTTTTTGCATGAGGAAGAACAAAGGAATCTCAATAATGCAGAGTGTTGAAAGATTGGGGCTCAGCCTATTGCTTTGGTTGTCCCCACTGCTTATGAAAATATCAAGAATTCTCCACTTGGGTAAGTTGAATTTTCCCCCTTTCTCACCATTCCTCCAAGGGGGTCTTTGCAAATACTTTTTTATTCACTGTTCAAATCACTCTGGGATTTATCGGGGCATCACTCTGAGACAAACCAACAAAATCTCCTGCCCTATTCAAGGTTCCATGTACTTGTGGTGTTCAATTATGCTGTCCACATATGTTATATTAGGTAGTGCACTAGTCAAAATATAAATTTTGTACCAAATAAACATTTTCTGCTTTAGTCTCACACAGAAGTTAAAGTTTTAAAATATTAATTACCATCTATTTTCAACATCCTGCATTATTGAGATTCCTTTGTTCTCCCTCATGCAAAAACATTTTTTAATTTGTACATTTAGTCACTATCATTGTACACTCTAGGCATTCCTAGATTACACCATCTCAGTTTTTATTATCTATCTTTCCTTCTGACTTCATTTGCGCCCCCAGGCCTCCTCCCTCTATCATTCTCACATGCAACTTCATTCAGTGTTCTAACATTATTGTATTAGAGTTAGGTAGTATTGTGCTATCCATTTCTGAATTTTTACAATCAGTCCTGTTGCACAATCTGTATCCCTTCAGTTCCAATTACCCAATATCTATCCTATTTCTACCTCCTGTGACCTCTGTTCTTAGCTGAAATTCTCCAAGTTCATTCATTAATGTTAGCTCATATCAGTGAGATCATACAGTATTTGTCCTTTTGTTTCTGGTTAATCTCACTCAGTATAATGTCCTTAAGGTCCGTCCATGTTGTTACATACTTCATAACTTTATTCTGTCTTACAGTTGCATAATATTCCATCGTATGTATGTACCACAGCTTGTTTAGTCGCTCATCTGTTGATTGACATTTGGGCTGATTCCATCTCTTCATGATTGTAAATAATGCTGCTCTAAACATTGGTGTGCAATTGTCCATTTGTGTCTTTGCGCTCATGTCCTCTGAGTAGATACCTAGCAATGGCATTGCCAGGTCATATGGCAATTCTATATTTAGCTTCCTGAGGAATCACCAAACTGCCTTCCACAATGGTTGTAGCACTTGACATTCCCACCAACAGTGGATAAGTGTGCCTCTTTCTCCACATCCTCTCCAGCACTTGTCATTTTCTGTTTTATTGATAATGGCCATTCTGGTGGGTGTGAGATGATATCTCATTGTGGTTTTGATTTGCATTTCTCTAATAGCAGGGAAGTTAAGCATCTCTTCATGTGCCTTTTGGCCATTTGTATTTCCTCTTCTGAGAAGTGTCTGTTCAAGTCTTTTGCCCATTTTGTAATTGGGTTGTCTGTCTTTTTGTTGTTGAGTTGAACAATCTCTTTATAAATTCTGGATACTAGACCTTTATCTGATATATCATTTCCAAATATTGTCTCCTATTGTGTAGGCTGTCTTTTTACTTTCTTGATGAAGTTCTTTGATGCACAGAAGTATTTGATTTTGAGGAGTTCCCATTTCTTTCTTTCTTTCTTCATTTCTCTTGCTTTGGGTGTAAGGTCTAGGAAACTGCCTCCTAGTATAAGATATATAAGATATTTCCCTACATTTTCTTCTAACAGTTTTATGGTCTTAGATCAACCTGTGTTTATTCTGGGTTTAAGATGCATTTCCTGTAGAGAGATTATAGATGGGTCCTGTTTTTTAATCCATTCTGCCAGCTTATGTCTTTTGATTGGGGCGTTTAATCCATTAACATTTAGTGTTATTACTACATGGGCAGTACTTTCTTCTACCATTTTGCCTTTTGGATTTTATATGTCATATCCAATTTTCCTTCTTTTTCCCTTTACTGATAATCTTCGTTTCTACACTCTTCTCCACACCTCTCTCTGCTGTCTTTTCCTATCTGTCTCTAGTGCTATCTTTAGTATTTCTTGCAGAGCTGGTCTCTTGGTCACAAATTCTCTCAGTGATTTTTTTGTCTGAAAATATTTTAATTTCTCCCTCATTTTTGAAGGGCAGTTTTGCTGGATATAGAATTCTTGGTTGGTAATTTTTCTCCTTTAGTAATATAAATATATCATCTCACTGTCTGCTCACCTCCATGGTTTCTTGTGAGAAATCTACGCATAGTCTTATTAGGCTTCCCTTGTATGTGATGGATTGCTTTTCTCTTGCTGCTTTCAAGATCCTCTCTTTCTCTTTGACAACTGACATTCTGATTAGTAAATGTCTTGGACTATGTCTGTTTGGATCTATTCTGTTTGGGGTATGCTACCCTTCTTGGATCTGTAGTTTTACGTTTTTCATAAGACTGGAAATTTTCAGTGATAATTTTCTCCATTAGTTTTTCTCCTCCTTTTCCCATCTCTTCTCCTTCTGGGACACACACAACACATATATTCATGCGCTTCATGTTGTCATTCAATTCCCTGAGTCCCTGATCACATTTTTCCATTCTTTTCCCTATATTTTCTTTTGCTTGTCGGATTTCAGATGTCCTGTCCTCCAGTCCAATAATCCTGTCTTCTGCCTCTTGAAATCTAACATTGAGGTTTCCATTGTTTTTTTCATCTCTTCTACTATGCCTTTCATTCCTATAAGTTCTGTGATTTGTTTTTTCAGACTTTTGATTTCTTCTTTTTGTTCATTCCTTGCCTTCTTTATATCCTCCCTCAATTCATTGATTTGCGTTTTGATGAGATTTTCCATGTCCGTTTGAACATTCTGAATTAATTGTTTCAACTCCTGTATCTCATTTGAATTGTTGGTTTGTTCCTTTGACTGGGCCATATCTTCAGTTTTCCTAGTATGATTCTTTATTTTTTGCTGGTGTCTAGGCATTTAATTATCTTAGTTAGTTTTTTCTGGAGATTGTTTTCACTTTTTTTACCTAGGATTTTCTTGCTGGATGACTGTTGTCTGTTCTTTGACATTCAGTTCAGCTTATTCTGGACCTCTAGCTTAGGTTTTTGTTTAACAGATCAGAATTTTCCAGTTCTTGTTTTCTTGTTTCTTGCCCTGCCTGTATGGTACCTTTCCCGGACCCCACCCCCACCCTTGGGGGCTCTACTTAGGTATTATAGACCCTAGTCAGATTTTTCCAGACCAAACTGGCCTCTCCTCAGGAGGAAAGAGTCGCCTGCATCAGTTTTCCCTGAGGGTGAGACCCAGGAGATTGAAAAGTTTTCCTATGAAGCCTCAGGACTCTGTGTTTTTCCTATTCTGTCCAGTATGTCGTGCTTTTCTTCCTGCAGGTCCCACCAGCATAGGGTGATGTGGTACCTTTAACTTCAGCAGACTCTGCCTACCGGGGGCATGGTTGAGATAGAGGAGAGGTTGTAGGCTGCTCTAACTGCTTCACTTTTCCAGACACTGGGGTCTGAACTCCTTCACTGAGGGATTCCTGGACTCTCCTAGGGAAGGCACAGGCTCCAGACAAACACTCATATAAGCTTAATTCTGCCTATTCCTGGGACAGTGGAGCTGGAGAAGCCTTGCAGCTGTATCTAAAGAGCAGTCAAGCCATAGAAGACAGCCACCAAAATCAAAGAGAAAAATCCTTTTCAGAGCAGGACCCCCTTTCCTCAGGTTTGGCAATCAAGAGCTTAAGTTGGTATGTCGCTCTGTGTATCTCCAGGTCCTATGTGCCCTCACCTTTCCTTCAGGGCCCAGACCTTTTTAAATCCAAAAAACCCTCATTTTTTTTGTTTGTTTGTTTTTGTTTATCTTTTTCTGTCAGCCCTGCTCCCTCTGTTTGATTGCACTCAGCCCCTGTTGCTGATAAACTCTATTTCCTTTCCCCTCTGGGAAGCAGCCTGTGGGGGAGGGGCACCGGCCACAGCAGTTTGGGGAACTCATGGTTCTGGGTGGGCTAGCAACCAGTCCAGCTGTCCCAGACTGGTGTACACTGTGTGTCCGGTCACTGACGTGGCCCCAGCCGTTGTTCTGTACTGTTCCTTGGTATTTACTAGCTGCTCTGGAGAATGAACTAAATCCCATATCTCACTAAGCCACCATCTTGGCTCCCTTCGAGCTTTGCGTTTTGAAAGGATCTCTCTAGCTACATGTGAACAGATTGGTGGGAGGCAAGGGTGAATTCAGATAGACCAGTTAGAGACCACTGCAGTAGTCTGGCAAAGAATGTTGATTACCTGAGTTATAGTGCTATTGATGGAGGTGATGAGAAGTTGATGGATTTGAAAGTTGCTTAAGATAAAAGATGGTCAAGTGTTGGTGATAGATTGGAATTGGGGGTGGGAGAGAGATGCTAAAGATGATTCCAAAGTTTATGGGTTGTGCATTCGAGTTGCTAGTGATCTTGTCTATTCATGTGAATGAGGAACGTTGGAAGAAGTGCACTCCAAATCAGAATCCTATTCTATAATTTTTTACAACTCGACAAAACATTGAGGAAAAAATGCTTGAAAATAGCCAATTTGATAGAAAATTATAGTGAGGGGGGATTTTTACTATATGATATGAATGGATAAATCAGTGGAAAACAAAGATCCCAGAAAAACCTGTAATATAGATGGCATTTTAGATCAATGAGGAAAGGATGATTTTAACATTAAGTGGCATTGGGAGATTTGGCTAAGATTTGAAATAAAATAGTTTTTGATTTACACTACAAGCTAAAAAAAATAGCATATTAGATTAAATATTTAAATTTGAAACCAAACTAAACTAATCAAACTCATAAAAAAAGCATTTGAAGAGAACATAGGGAAATTATTTTTTTTATATTTACTAAGGAGACCTTTCTTGCATGGCAGTGTGTCAAAATAAAAAACAATGCAAGAAAAAGAAGGTAATCAGATTCAAATATTTGTATAGCCAAGTAAATCTCACCATAAACAAAGATGAAAAACAAATAACAGACCTGAAAAAAATGTTTCAACATATACTTCAAAGAGTTAATTTCTTAATATAGAGAACTCATACAAACCAGTAAGAAGAAATTTCCACATAGAAAATTAGGCAAATGATAGGAGCAGACAGTTGGCCAAAAAAATACAACTAGCCAATAAAAATATGAAAAGATACTCAACCATATTAGCATTCAAATTAAAACTAACATGTCATTTCTTCTTATATTAAGCATGTGGGGCAGCAGGCATTTTCAGGACTGTTATTAGGCATGTAAATTGGTACATTGTTTCTGGAGGGGAGTTTGGCATTATGTTAATGTCCCTATGATTAGTGATTCTGCTTTTAGCACTTTTTTCTGAAATGATAGGAGAAGGAAATAAAAGTGAACATGCGATGATGTTCATTGAAGTACTTTTTATGGTAGCAAAAGAAGTCTATAGTTTAAAATAATTATAAAATATCCAGCAATCAAATACGAGTCACCATTTGAAATGATGATGTCGACATCACTTTTATAAGGAAAAATGCCCAGAATGTACTGTTAAGATATATTTTTTAAGTTACAAAACTATATTTTTAATATGATTGTTTTGTGAGGAAAAAATACTTATCTGTGAATACATAGAAAAAAAAGTCAGGGGGCTTATTCACCAGACAGCGGCTGTATTTGGTGGTAGTAGTGAAGTAAGAAAGGTGGTATTGTTATATATCAATGATTTTTACTCTCTACTTTTACACACTTTTGTATTGTTTGAATTTTTAGTGATTGAGTAGCAAGTACAGGTTACTTTCCTAGTAAGAAATGAAGCAACATATATTTCCTTTTTGGTTAAAGGGGAAAAGTTTGTGATAAGCCTCTGTGCTGTTGCTCTCTCTATTCTTTCATTGTGCAGTTCCCTTCCTTCCATCATTCTCATTCACTTTGCCTTATATTTCTATTTGTCTTTCAAGACTTACCTTCAGTTTTACCTCCACAAAGTTATTTCCTTCTCTGATTAACTGAGATGGCCCTCCACTGTGTTCTTCTCCTTAAATTTTAGAATTGTTCCCCTTAAACACTTGAGGATGAGAATTTCTTGATTGGCTTCCTTTTCGTTTTAGGGGCTCAATGAATGTTTCTTGAATGAATGAAAGAGTAAGTGAATGAATGGATAGTTAAGTGATTATAAGCAAACCCTGACTTATGAAAGTGTGATTTGTCGTGAACAGCCTCCATATGAATAGCCACCACTATCAGGGAATTCAACCATTATACCCATTAAAATTATTCTGTATTTTGGAGATGCTTAAGACCTTTTCAGTTACAGCTGGGTCATGCTGGGGACCATTTTTACTACCATCCAGAAATCTACAAGCTTGTCACTAGAGATTCTTGGGAACCTCCTCTCTTATTATTTCTGATCCCCTGTAGTATTCCAGCATAATGTATGGTAATAATAAGAAGGCTTCATTTACACACTACAATAGTCTCAGAAAAGATGTGCTCCTCACATTCTGGTTGATAATTCAGAGTTTGAAGCAGTATTTATGCATGGTTGTTAAGTTTGCATTCGTTTATAGTCACAGCAATAGTAAGACTATCATAACAACCTTAAATATTCACAACACTATTTTTTGTGGCAAGATGTATTCTAAATTTTAAAACTCATATATAATTCACACGAAATTCAGTGTGTGTGTGTGTGTGTGTGACAGAGAGAGAGAGAGTGAATTCAGGACTATCTGTAAACTCAGTAGGCAAACTCACTATGTATCGGGTTTACAAGAAAAACTTTCTATTTCTACAATTTTTATGTTGTTGATTTGGAGTTACTTACCTTTATTTTTTAGGTTGGAATATTTTATTATAAATATTACATTTATGAGTTATGAGTTATGTTTGATATATGAGATAATAAAAAATAATAGGTATTTAATAGTATTTTATTAGAATAAAAATTATATCTCTTAGATTTAGAAGATACAAATGTGACTTTCCTTTGTCATGGGTCTATTAAGATCTTTACCACTAGAGGGCATTTAATACCATATTTTAGTTGATTTCAATGTTAATAATGGTAACAGTAATATTGTAGGTATTGGGTCAAACTCTTCACAAATAATAAATTTTACAAAATATTTAGAAAAACTAAATTTAAGTATAGCACATTTATGGGTAAAGTTGTATGGTGATATGTGGATCTTTGAACTTTTTAAAGTTCAAGTTAAAAGTGAATATTCCTGCAAAGGATAAACTAAGCCTTCTTTTGGTTGTACCTGAGAGTCACCCCTAGAGAACTTCTTTTGTTGCTCAGATGTGGCTTCTCTTTCTAAGCCAACTCAGCAGGTGAACTCACTGCCTTCCCTATGTGGGACATGACTCCAGATGTGTAAATCTCACTGGCAACATGGGACAGGACTCCCGGGATAAGGCAGGACCTGGCATCATGGGATTGAGAAAGCCTTCTTGACCAAAAGGGGAAAGAGAAATGAGACAAAATAAAGTTTCAGTGGCTGAGAGATTTCAGGCAAAGTTGAGAGGTTATCCTGGAGGTTATTCTTATGCATTATAAGGATATCCCTTTTTAGTTTATAGTGTATTGAAATGGCTGGAGGGAAGTACCTGAAACTGTTGAGCTGTTTCAGTAGCCTTGATTCTTGATGACAATTGTATAACTGTTTAGCTTTTACAGTGTGACTGAGTTATTGTGAAAACCTTTTGTCTTGTGCTCCTTTTGTCCAGGGTATAGACAGATGACTAAAAAAGTAAGGACAAAAAATAAATGGATAATAGGGGGAAATAAGGAGTGAAAAAATTGGGTAGATTGAAATACTAGTGGTCAATGAGAGGGAGGGGTGGTGGGTATGGGATGCATGAGTTCTGTCTTTTCTTTTTCTTTTTCTGGAATGATGCAGATATTCTAGAAATGATCATAGTAATAAATACACAACTATGTGATAATATTGTAAGCTACTGATTGTATACTATGGATGGACTGTATATGTGTGAAGATTTCTCAATTAAAAATAAAAACTGAGAGAAAGAAAAAAAAAGTGAATAGGTCCGCAGATATTTCTCTGTCTTTGAGATACTCTAAACAGGATTTAACATAAATATTAAAATGTTATATACATCTGTAAATACCTGCTATAAGGAATTCAACACGGTCCTTGTTTTTTCAGAGCTGATAACCTGTGGACGATAGGAGTAGCATTTGCCATAGGTTGTGATAAGTGCAATGAAAGAGATTATGCATGAGGGTTAAGAAGACCAAATGAATCCAAAATAAAAACAGAGTGAACATATTGGGAGTCTTCTCTAAATTAGCATATGAACTGAATGGATAGGGGAGGAGTTTAGATAAGACAATGAAGTTATTGTGGTCAGAAGAAGAAGAAAGGAGATATGTTATAGCCTTAAGATACGGCAGCCTCTTGTCTTCATCATCAAAGTTCCTGACTATTCAACAACTTTCATCCTTCCAAAAATGTACATTAGCAGCTCATTTCTGTGGTTGTGTGTCCTGGGTCTTCTTCTTATTCCTTTACTTATTCAACAAATATTTATTGAATTCATACCTACTATGTGCTGGGCAGGAGAATTAAAAATAAATAAGAAACAACCTGGAAAATACCAGATAGTAATAAATGCCATGAAAGGAATTAAAGTAACTTTCGTGATAGCAAGTCACCAGAGATAACTTTAGATTGGGTGGTTAGGAAAGATTCGTGTGATGAGTTAATGTTTAAACTGAGACCCGAATGACAGGAAGGATTCAAGTATATGATGATTAGGGTAAAAACATTCTAGTCTGAAGGTACAGTTACTGCAAAGATCATAAGATAAAAAGGAGGAACAGGAAAGAGGCCAGTAGGTTGAAGTATGGTAGAAAAGGAGAATGAGATGAAGTCAGAGAGGAAGGTCAAAGCCATAGAAAGCAGGGCTTCATAGGCCAGAGTAAGAAGACTCTATTGTGGATGCAATAGGGAAACCATTAGAGGGTAGTAAGTAGGAGCAAGGCATAATCAATGTTGGGCTTAGAAAGATTATTCTGACAACTGGATAGAGAATGAATTGTGAGGGGCCAAAAGGAAGCATGGTGCAGTACTGGTAAGACATGAGATGACGGTGCGGATGAAGGAGTTGGTAGGAGAGGCGAAAAGGTGGACGTATTGGGATGTGTTTTAGAAATAAATCAATCTTGCTGAGTTTTCAGCCTGAAAACCCAGGCAGCTGTACAATTTACTGAAATGGGCTTGTCTGAGGAGAAACAGTTGAGAGTAGCACAGAATCAAGAGTTTTGCTTTGACCCTGGTGAGTTTGGGATACACACATGGAAATGACAATAGGAAAGTGAATGTTAAGGGAATCTGGAGTTCAGGGGCAAGCCAGAAATAGATACTGATTTTAGGTTCATGTGCAGGTCGTGCACTGCCCAACACAGCGTGTGTGGCCTAAAGAGCATCACTAGCATAGATTTGGGAACCATCAACCTATAGATGGTACTTAAAGTCATAGGAATGAACAGGACTTTGGCAAGCTCAGATAGTTTTTAACTTTTATCCAGAGTGAAGCAAGTGATGCTCTGTTTTAAAAATTCATCTTCAATTGTTGAAACCAGTTCAACAATTTATTCTGAAGTGATTGTTATGTTTAAATGATCTTTGTATGAAGAAAATGGATTTCAGATCAATGAACTTTCTTTATAAGGCTCTTCTTTTGATGGACAATAAAATTCAAGACAATTCCATCAAATTTGTAAAGCATTTGGTACTGACTTTTTTTGCAGATGTGTAGTGTCAAGATTACCTGCTTCACTGATAATTGATGACACCAGTCTCCTATCTCCTCTTCAAATACTCATGATTTTTTGTGCCTTTTAATTTGTTTTGTTTTCTTTTTACATTTAAATTTTAATCCATCTAGAATTAATTTTAGCATAAAGTGGGAAATAAGAATCTAAATTTATTTTATTTCAAACCTTAGCCAGCTGTCTCAAAACTCACTATTAATCTAGGCATTTCTCGTTGATCTGAAATGCCATGTGCTTAATTCCCAAGTAGGTCCCAAGATCTGTTTCTGAAATCTCTATTCTATTTAACCAATGTACTTATTTATGATCCAGGTTATGTTTTTATACCAAAACCAAATTGCACATGTATTAAATTAATGGTCACATTGTCATATCTATGCATTTATCAAGTTATAATGAAGAATACTTTTCTAGTGTTCTATGAAGTTCTTCCGTATTATAAACCAGGTCCTGTACATAGTAAGCCAATGTGTCATTGAAAAGTTATATTTTAGCTACCCTATTTGTTTCATATTCTGTCAACACTTCCAAGCAAACATCTTTTAGAAAATGCTATTTATCTATAAGTAAACATATAATATAGTGCATTTCAAATAAAAATTCAAGCTGGTCATTTTTGAAACTTGACAAAATAGTATTAAAATTTATCTAGAAAAAAATTGTATGGAAGAATAGCCAATTTTATTCTTGAAGAATAACATTTTGAAGAATATTCATCAAAATTCTTTTGATGAAAGAGGACTTTCCAAATATAAAACATGATGAGAATATTAAAATAAGAATTATTTTTTTAGCTTCACTGCCAAGACAAGGAGCTTTATAATGAAGGATTGCATTGCCAACAAACTTGATATGGAGTTTGAGTTTTGTGCAGAAGTAAGTTTGGATGACATAGCTGCTGTACGAGGAAAACATTCTGGAGTAGTTATGAAGATTGAGAAGCTTGAACCAGAATGTAAATTAACACACTGCTTCCTTCATCATCAAAGTCTACCTCCCCCCCCCCCACCGCCCAAAAAAAGTCAATTGGAATAAAGAGAGATAGTAAAGATTGTGAGTTCTATAGAGGCAACGTGTTAAATTCAAGAACATTCTCTTTATTATGTCAAAGTGTAAAAGTTGATAGACCCCTGTTGTTACATGGTAAAGTACTGTGATTAGCAAAGGGAAGGTTCTGTTGAGAAAATCCGAACTCCTAGGGGTCTGGCAATATAAGAAACAAGTTTGGTTTCAATTCTTTGATGGGTTTTTAACTTCTTTATTGGTATTATAAGTGATCATGATCTTTTCTGTAAGAGAGCAATGCCACATATCTTTTGGAATAGATAAGATAATAGGTTACCTGGATGTGCCACAGGTACCTCAAATTCAACATATCTACAGCCAAATTTATTGCTTTTCCCCCAAAACTGTCTTTCTTCCTCCTTTTCTTTTCTTGGTATTTGTTACCACCTGTTATCTAAGCCAGAAAGCTGAAAATCAGCCAGAGCGTCTCCCTTGCCTTACTTCCTACGCCCAATCATCATCTTAGCTCTGTTGATTTTACTTCCTTATCATCTTTCATATGTGTCTCCTGCTCATGGATCCGATTACTTCTACCTTGGATGAGGCCCCAGTTCTTCTACCCTAGTCATCTTATACTTCTTCAAGCAATTGATTTCATCAGCTGCTCACCAGAAGACTCTTTCCAAATGCAAAGTTCTTCATGTTACCTCCTATTAAAAGTGTTTCATTGGCTCCCCTTTACCTGTAGGAAAAATTCTAAAGTTTATAGAGCAGTACCCTAAGTTCTGTGGGCCATCTGGCCCCTGCCTCTGTCCTGCCTCAGACCTTCACACCTTCCTAGCATACCTCACTCCAACCATACCAGACCTCAAGGTGGCTTGGGATATTCTGCTTTGCTTCATGCCTTTCTGGCTTTGTTCTCACTTGAAATTCCCTCCCATACTTTTGGGGGAAGACCTAGTTACCTTTCAAGACTCAGTTCAAACTACCAACTTTGATTGGCATCCTATCTTCACCTACCGATTTTCCTACACAACTGAGTATTCTTTCTTTGTATTTGTATTGCGAACCTCTTACATTTTATCACATCAGCCTACAAACTTTATATCTATTTGTTTATGTTTTCCTAATAGACTAGGAACTCCTTATGTTAATGTCCTTGTCTTTTACTTTTAAAAAAATTCCCAGTGTCTACCTATGCCTGTACATTTTAGGAGTTATATAAATTATTGGAATGAATGAGTTAATAAGTGAAACATTTAGGAGGCATAATGGAAAAGATTGAAGGGGATACAAAAGTGATAAAATTAATCAAAAGGAAGACACATAGAGAAAATGGTGATGAGAGTAAGCAAAAAATAATTTACTAAAGGGAGCTTGCATTTTGTGCGGTGGTTGAGTATGTGAGGAATGATGGGATAAATTGGCTTTAGGCTTCTGGCTAGAATTCTGGTGTAAAGTAACTTTTGCTGCAGAAGTACCAAGTGGTATTTGAGGTGAAATGAAGTTTGCTAGCTATCATTCAGTTTGCAAATCTTAGCACATACATATCAAATTTTTCTAGCAACACTGTGTATTTATCTAGTGCTCTAAGATATAAAAGTTCTTTTACTTCCATTTTTAAATTTGACTTTATAACAGTTATGTCACTCAGCTTATTTCCTTATCTGTAAAATGAAGATAATAGCTATCTCATAGGATTGTTAGCAAAATGTGTTATATGCCTTTGGTACAGTCTGTACCAAAATGTTCTTTCTTATTACTGGTTTAGGAATTTGATGCCTATAATGCCTAAGTGACTTGTTCAATATCACAGTAGTAGCTAGTGACAGACTTAAAGTCTAAATCTTTGAACTTCTATTGCAGTATTCTTTTTTTTCATCATAAATATGAGATAAAAGTGTCTCATGCAGAGACTTTTATAAAGCTCATATTTACAGATATCTCTTATTAGTTTTGTTTCTCTAGAGAATTCTGACTAATACAGTTTGGTATCAGTGGTGGTTCTTGAGAAACAGAATATTAAAAATAGTTAAAAAAAAAAAAAAAGTGTCTCATGCAACCATGGATACAAGGGAGTCCAAAATTTGAAGAGCAGGGTGCAAGCTGGCAGCTCCAATGAAGGTCCTCAATGAATTCCCCAGGAGAGGCTGGCTGGCTGAAGTGGAAAGAGAGATTCTTTCTTTTGAATTCTCCTTAAAAGTCTTCTTGTGATTAGATTGTGTCACTAATTGCAGAAGACACTCCCCTTAGCCAATTGGAGATGTAATCAGCCATGTATGCAGCAAATGTGCTCATGATTTAAGTCCATGAAATGTCCTCACACCAACAGATAGACTAGTGCCTGCTTGACCAGACAACCGGGCAGCATCACCTGGCCATGTTGAAACATGAACCTAACCATCACAGTCCACCTCTTGTCAGCTTGGTAGTTATACACATCACCTTAAATCGTACTTAATCTCTAAATAGAGAACAATAACACACACATTTTTTTTCACCTAACAATACTCAACTGTCCTGTGTACAATAAAAATACACTAATTCTCTCCAGAATAGGGTTCAAGTTCTTGCATAATATTCACTCTTAAACTTGATACCATATAATTTAAATACTATAACATGAACAATAGAAATTATGTCATATGATAAAAGGGACAAAATAGACAGGAAAACAAAAATATTCGCCTCATATACCAATGCATAGATACTCATTACAAAGCAAGGAAGAAATATTCACACCATTGTGGTCCTCATTTCTGTAACTGGTCAAATGGTCGTAGTTCATATTTATCACTGCCTTCTTCCACTACCCATTCCATGTTCCCTTTACCCCCAGCAAGCGTCTTAGTTGGCCATGGTTCTTTGCCTGGTGAGGTACACCAAACCATCATTTCTGAAGTTTCTGAGTCCTTTGTAGTCCTGCCTGGTTTAGGTTGTTGCAATTTTTCATTGACTTTAAGCACAGGCAATGGTAGTACTAACAGATACCCTGGAAGATTGTCTACATTCCAGGAAAACTCTTTACTTCCATTGTGTAGTTGCAGACCTATTTCCCCTTGACAGTCAGAGTCAGTCACCCCAGCCAGTAAAGTAATCCCATTCTTTGCTTGTTTATCCAGGAGCGTGAGTAGTCCAAAGTGACCCTGTGGTGATTTTAGCTTTCAGTTCAATGGAATCATTGTTGTGTCTCCTTGTAGAAGTACTCCTCCTTCTGGAACTAAAACCTGTAGACCAACAGAGCTCAAGGTTGCAGGAAAGAAAGTAAAGATTTCCCAGGGGATCGCTAGGGGTAATAGTGTGTAATACCACTCCCATTTCTATCCCTTGATTGCTGGACCCATGAATCCTGGGCAGGGAGAAACAGCTCTATAGATTGGATACTGATTCTGTGAGCATACACAGCCTCCTAGAGAATATTACCCCTCCCCTGCAAGGTATTACCACCTACTTGGCACTGTAATTGGTTATTCCAAAGACCTTTCCACCATTCTATCAATATAACTGCTTTAGGATGATGGGGAACATGGTAAGACCAGAGAATTCCATGACCATGTGCCCATTCCCAGACTTCATTTGTGTGAAGTGGATTTCTTGATAAGAAACAAGCTGTATAGGATACCATGATGGTGGACAAGACATTCTGTAATTCTATGGATGGTAGTTTTGGCATTCAGGGAAGGCAAACCCATATCCAGAGTATTTGTCTATTACAGTTAGAACAAACCACTGCCTCTTCCATGATAGAAGTGGTCCAGTGTAATCAACTTTCCACCAGGTAGCAAGCTGATCACCTTGGGGAATGGTGCCATATTGGGGGCTCAGTGTGGATATTTGCTGCTGGCAGATTGGGCACTCAGCAGTGGCTGTAGCCAGGTCAGCCTTGAGAGTGGAAGTCCATGTTGCTGAGCCCATGCATAACCTCCATCCCTACCATCATGACCACTTTGTATATGAGCCCATTGGGCAATGATAGGAGTTACTGGAGAAAGACGCTGACTGGTATTCAGAGAGCAGGTCATCTTATCCACTTGATTATTAAAACCTTCCCTGCTGAAGTCACCCTCTGGTGTGTATTCACATGATACACAAATATCTTCATATTTTTAGCCCATTTCGGAAGATCTCTCCACATACTCTCCCCCAGTACTCTTTGTCACCAGTGTTCCAATCAGTATCTTTCAAGTCCCTGACCATCCAGCCAAACCATTAGCAATAACCCCTGAGTCAGAGTACAAAGGCACCTCCTACCAGTTCTCCTTCCTAGCAAACTGAAAAAACAAGAGAACTGCTTGAAGTCCCACCTACTGGTAGAATTTACCCTCATCACTGTCCTTCTGGGACATCCCAAAAAGGGCCTGCAGTGCTGCAGCTGTCCACTTTCTGGTGGTATCTGATATCATCCAGAACTATCTGTAAACCAGGCCCTGGTTTACTCTTCCTCAGTCAACCAATTGTAATGAACTCCCAAAGAGGCCATAGCTCTGGGCTTGGAAAGACAAGATAATGTGGCAGGAGTAGGGGCCATGGGCTTCTGGGCCACTTCCTCATGTAGTTTACGTGTGCCTACAGGTCCTGCTCCAGCCCTAGGTCAATTGAACCATTTTCATTGTATGATGGAGTGCTGCTGTGCACGCCCAACTTGGTGGGCCAGGCAACACCCAGTTCATGATATGCAACTCAGATCTCATGGTAACTTGGAGGCCCATGTTTAAGAGTTCACTCTCTACTAAGGCCCATGGTTAAGATTTCAGTCTCTACTAACAGTAACAGCAGGACAAAAGCTGTTTCTCAAAAAGATGAGTAGTTATCTTGGCATTCCTTTGCCATTTCATCTGGTGAAAGAGGATTAATGTCTCCAGACCAAGAAGCAAGAGTTGTTTCCCCCGGGGAGGTGGTTCCATGTTTCCAGGCACTGAAGGTTTAATCTCTTCAGATGAAGGTTGGATGGCTGACCCCTCAGGGTGGACCGGAGGTAGGGTAGCCATTTCCTCAAGGCAGGCTGGAACTCAGGTTGAGACAGGACAGATCTTTATAGGTCTATCGTGATGATGTAAGAGTACAAAATCTTTAGGGCAGGCCATGAGCTGGCAGCTCCAATGAAGGTCCTCAGTGAACTCCCCAAGAGAGGCTGCCTGGCTAAACTAAAAGAGCTGTTGCAGTACTCTTCACAGTGTACTGGAGTATGATGAGATAATCTTCTATATTACTTGCTGCCCAGCATCTTAGATTTTCTTGAGAGGCTTACCCAAAAGGAGGCTTTAGAATTACTCTATCAGAGAGCTAATTAATTACCAAAATCAAGCAAAATCTACCCCTTAGCCTATACTAAAATGCACATGCAAATAAAAGTTCTTAATAGATTGCATTACTTTTAGTTTCTATATTTTACACTTGGATTTTCAGCAGAGAATCTGAGCATGCTATCTCCTGCCCTTGTGAAGTTCTGACGAAATGCGCACTCATTTTCATTGCTTTTTAAAAAACTGCTCTTTTTTTTTTAGCTTGTTTTTTTAAAGGTTCTTTTTTTAAAAAATATATATTATGTATTCATATACCATGTAATCATCCAAAGTGTACAATCAGTGTTTCATAGTATCATCGTATAGCTTTGCATTTATCATCACAATTGACTTTTTTCCCTCCCTTTTGTGAAAACTAACATATAAACAAAAAAGGAATAAATTTCAAAGCACATCACAACAATTAGTTGTGGAACAGATTTCAGTGTTTGGTATGGGTTACAGTTCCACAATTTTAGGTTTTTACTTCTAGCTGCTCTAAGATACTGGAGTTAACTTGGTTTTGTGTGTGTGTTTTAACTTTTTTTTTATTGTATAGTGTAACATATATACAAAGCAAAGAAATAAAAAGGCAATAGGTTTCAAAGCACTCTTCAACAAGTAGTTACAAGATAGATCCCAGAGTTTATCATGGCCTACCATGATAAACTCATATTTTTCCTTCTAGCCATTCCAGAATATAAAAGGCTAGAGGGCTTAAATATTTTTTATCATCACAATCAACTTTTTTTCTTTCTTTTTTTGTGAAAAATAACATATGTATTAAAAAAGCTATAAATTTCAAAGCACAGCACCACAATCAGTTGTAGAACATATTCCAGAGTTTAACATGGGTTATAATTTCACAATTTTAGGTTTTTACTTCTAGCTGCTCTAAAATACTAGAGACTAAAAGAGATATCAATTTAATGATTCAGCATTCATATTCATTTGTTAAATCCTATCTACTCTGTATAACTCCACCACCACCTTTGATATTTCCATCCCTCTCTTTAGGGGTGTTTGGGCTATGTCGATTCTAAGTTGTTGATATTGGAAGGGTCTGTCACTATTATGAAGAAGGAAGATGGAACTATCTGATGTTCTGGAGAGGCTGAGCTAGGTTTCGGGACTTATCTGGACCAGGGACACATCTGGAGGTTGTAAGTTACTCTAGTGCATGGGACCCTTATGGAATCTTATATTTTGCCCTAGGTGTTCATTAGGATTGGCTGGAATGGTTCTGGTTAGGGGTTGGTAGGTTACAATAGGTAACAAGGTCTAACTGAAGCTTGCGTAAAAGAAACTTCCAGAGTACCCTCTCAACTCTATTTGAACTCACTCTGCCACTGATACTTTATTAATTATACTTTTTCCCCCTTTTGGTCAGGATAGAATTGTTGATACCACGGTATGAGGTCAGGAGTTATCCCTGGGAGTCATCTCCCATGTCACCAGGGAGACTTTCACCCCTGGATGTCATGTCCCATGTAGTGGGGAGGGCAATGATTTCACTTGCAGAGTTGGGCTTAGAGAGACTGAGGCCACATCTGAGCAACAAAAGAGGTCCTACAGAAGTAACCCTAGGCATGCCTATATGTAGTCTAAGCTTCTCCATTACCTACATAAGCTTCACCAGAGAAAGCCTCATGATCGAGGGCATGGCCTATTGATTTGGGTGTTCCTAAAGTTTGACATAGTATCAGGGGATTCCCTGATGGTAAGATTTAATAGTTCCATCTTTTTCTCCTATCCCTCAGGGGCTTTGCCAATTACTTTTTGATTATCTGCTTAATATACTCTAGGATGTATTTAGGTATTACAATAATCTAAAAGGACTTCTTTCTTATTCTGTGCTTCCTGTGTTTCAGTTGTTCAAATGAGCTATACAAATAGGTTGGATTAGATTATGCACTACAGAAAATTTCAGTTCCAGACCAAATAAATCTTTCTTCCATTGGTCCCAAAGAGTATGTATGGTTCTAAAATATGGACACTGTCTTCCTTACCCCTATGTTCTGAATTACTGTAATCCCAACTTGTTTGGCTTCATTCTTATCTCTAAATATCAGGTTATATATATAAAACATCCTCTCAAAATCCAGAAATAATGGATTTTAATAATAATCCAGACTTAATGTGTCTGTTCTAAAAGCTCACAATCTAGGCCCCAGTTTTCTTATAAGCATTTTTTAAAGGTGACTATACCATTGTTGTTCTTTTGTTTATGGCTTATTTTGTCTCACCAAATGTCCCACATGTTCATTCACATCGTTGCATGGCTCACAACTTTGTTCCTTTTTGTAGCAGCACAACCTTCATTCATAAGTATATGCCATCATTTGCCAATCTACTTCTCCGTCAGTGCATCCTTCAGCCAGCCACCTGCATTTATCGTGCATCATATAGAGGGTCCAAAGTCCACAGTCCTTCAACATTCTCAATTTTTAGATAATTTCATTGTTCCCAAGAGGAAGAAAACTAATAAATACATCCTCACCAAATCAGAAATCTAAACCTCCTCTTAACTCTCATCCCTCCCCCTGTTTTTTTACTTCTGCTGTTGCTCTGATAGTGCTGATGGTTTCCTTTTGAACATAGCTCATAGCATGCAATAGCAGTTTTCCCCCATACCCTGGACTTAAACACTCTTTGTACGTGAATCATATCTTTGAAGTAAATCTTGCGAGAGCTAATTCATATTTCTAGTGTTAATCGGTGGAATACGTAGGTCTATACAACCCCTTTCAATCTTGTTCATCTTCAATATGGTAATATTACTTACAGATCCACTAGAGAACCACCTTAGCTCCTATCTATTCCCTTTCATTGGAGTTCAACCTCATTAGCTAACAGTTCCCCCATCTCTAGCTCCTATGTATCTCTCAGTCCTGTATATTCTGTATTATAAACCTCTGATTATACCTTTATGCTAGTCATAAAAGTGGATTCATACAGTATCTATCCTTTTGTGTCTGGCTAACTTCATTCAGCATTATGTCCTCAAGGCTCATCCATCTTGTCATATACTTCAGGACATCATTTTGTCTTACTGCTGTAATATTCCATCATTACGTTTATACCACATTTTGTTGATCCCCTCATTTGTTGATTGGCATTTAGTTTGTTTCCATCTTTTGGCAATTGTGACTAATGCTGCTGTGAACATCAGTGTGCAAATGTCTGTTTGTGTGTTGCTTTCAGTTTTTCTGGTATATACCAAGTAATGCTGTTGCTGGGTCATAGGGCAAGTCAATGTTTAGTTTCCTAAGGAACCGCCAAATGGTGTTCCACAGTGCTTGCACCATTATACATTCCCACCAGCAGTGCATAAGTGTCCCAGTTTCTCCACATACTCTCCAACATTTATAGCTTCCTGTTTGTTTAACTGCAGCCATTCTTATGGTGTGAGGTGGTATCTCATTGTAGTCTTGATCTGCATTTCCCTTATAGCCAATGAAAATGAGCATCTCTACATGTGCTTTTTTTTTTTTTTTTACATGGGCAGGCACCGGGAAACGAACCCAGGTCCTCGGGCATGGCAGGCAAGCATTCTTACCTGCTGAGCCACCGTGGCCCACCCAAAACATTAGCAGTTTGTTTTTTGTGTTCTTTTTTTTTGGCATGGGCAGGAACCAGGAATCAAACCTGGGTCTCCAGCATGACAGGTGAGAACTCTGCCTGCTGAGCCACTGTGGCCCACTTACTACATGCGCTTTTGAGCCATCTGTATTTGTTCTTCAGAAAAATGCCTATTCCTATCTTTAGCCATTTTATAATTGGGTTGTTTGTTCTTTTGTTATGGGGTTGTATGATTTCTTTGTATATACAGGAAATCAAACCTTTGTCTGATATGTGATTTCCAAATATTTTCTCCCATTAAGTCTGCCTCTTCACCTTTTTGACAAAGTCTTTTGAAGTGCAGAAGCATTTGATTTTGAGGAGTTCCCGTTTATCTATTTTTTCTTTTGTGGCTTGTGCTTTGGATGTAAAGTTTAGGAAGCTAAAGTCTTGAAGATGTTTCCCTAGTTTTTCTTCTAGAAGCCTTATGATGCTAGTTCTTATATTTAGGTGTTTGATCCACTTTGAGTTAATTTTTGTGTAGGGTGTAAGATAGAGATTCTTTCATTCTTTAGGCTATTGATATCTAGTTCTTCCATGCCCAATTATTCAAAAGACTATTGTGTCCCAGTTCAGAGGATTTAGGAGCCTTGTCAAAAATCAGTTGACCACAGATTTGGTGGTCTATGTCTGTGCTCTTGATTTTATTCCATTGGTCAATGCCTCCATCTTTGTGCCAGAACCATGCTGTTTTGGCCACTGTGGCTTTATAATAGGTTTTCAAGTCAGGGAGTGTTAATCCTCCCACTTCATTCTTCTTTTTTAGGATGCTTTTAGCTATTCAGGGTCTCTTTCCCTTCCAGATGCATTTCGTAATTAGCTTTTCCACATCTTCAAAATAGTTTGTTAGATTTTGATTGATACTGTGTTGAATTTTTAGATCAACTTGGGGAGAATTGACATCTTAACTATATTTAGCCTTCCTATCCTTGAGCAGGGAATGTCTTTCCACTTATTTAGATCTCCTTTGATCTCTTTTTACAATGTTATATAGTTTTCTGTGTACAAGTCCTTTACCTCCCTAGTTAAGTTCATTCCTAAGTACTTGATTCTTTTTTTTTTTTTTTCCAGTCCTTGATTCTTTTAGTTGCCGTTTTGAATGGATCTTTTTCCTTAACTGACTCCTCAGCTAGGTCATTGTTTGTGTATAGAAATGCTACTGATTTTTGCACATTAATTTTGTATCCTGCCACCTTGCTGAATTTGTTTATTAGGTCAAATAACCTTGCTGTAGATTTCTCAGGATCTTCCAAGTATAGTATCATATCTTCTGAAATTAATGAGAGTTTTACTTCTTCCTTTCCAATTTGGATGCCTTTTATTTCTTTGTCCTGCCTCATTGCTCAAGCTAGAATTTCTAGCAAATGTTGGATAATAGTGGTGACAGTGGGCATTCTTGTCTTTTACCTGATCTTAGGGGCAAAGCTTTCAGTCTCTTTCTGTACCATGCTGGTTATTGGTTTTTCATATGTTCTCTTTATCATATTGAGGTAGTTACCTTTGGTTCCTATCTTTTGAAATGTTTTTATCAGAAAAAGATGCTGAATTTTGTTAAATTTTTTTCCAGCATCAATTGAGATGACCGTGTGATTTTTTTCCTTTTCAATTGGTTAATGTTCTGTATTACATTAATTGATTTTCTTGCATTGAACCATCCTTGCATTCCTGGTATAAACCCCATTTGGTCATGGTATATAATTCTTTTAATGTTTTGTTGGATTTGATTTGCTAATATTTTATTGAGAATTTTTACATCTATGTTCATTAGGGAGATTGGCCTGTAGTTTTCCTTGCTTTTAGCATCTTTACCTGGTTTGGGTATTAAAATGATATTAACTTCATAAAATGAGTTAGATAGAGTTCCTTTTTCCTCAATTTCTTGGAAAAGTTTGAGCAGGATCGGTGTTAGTTCTTTTTGGAATGTTTGATAAAATTCCCCTGTGAAGCCATCTGGCCCTGGGTTTTTCTTTGTGGGAAGATTTTTGATGACTGATTGAATCTCTTTACTTTGATTGGTTTGTTGAGATCTTCTATTTCTTCATGAGTCAGTGTAGCTTGTTTGTGCATCTCCAAGGATTTCTCCATTTCATCTAAGTTGTCTAGTTTGTTGTCGTATAGTTGGTCACAGTATCCTCTTATGGTTTCTTTTATTTCTTTAGGGTCTGTGGTAATGCACACCTTCTCATTTCTGATTTTACTTCTATCCTTTCTCTTTTTTTCTTTGTCAGACTTGTTAATGGCCCATCAATTTTATTGATTTCTCAAAGAACCAACTTTTGGTTTTATTAATTCTTTCTATTATTCTTTTGTTCTCCCATTCATTTATCTCTGCTTTAATTTGTTATTTCTCTTCTTCTATTAGCTTTGTGGTTAGTTTACTGTTATTTCCCAAGTTCCTCCAAGTGTACTGTTAAGTCCTTGATTTTTGCTCTTTCTCATTTTTTCATATAGGCATTTAGGGCAATAAATTTCCTTCTCAGCACAGCCTTTGCTGCATCCAGTTGGTTCTGATAAGTTGTATTCTCATTTTCATTCATCTCCAGATAGCTAGTGATTTCTCTAGCAATTTCTTCTTTGACCCACTGATTGTTTAATACTGTGTTATTTAATCTCCATATATTTGTGAATGTTCTATTCTTTGGTGGTTATTGAGATCCAGCTTCATCCCAATGTGATCAGAGAAAGTGCTTTGAATAATTTCAGTGTTTTTAAATATATAAAAACCTGTTTTATGCCCCAGCATATGATCTATCCTAGAGAATGTTCCCTGAGCACTAAAGAAGAATGTATATCCTTGTGCTTTGGGGTGCAATGACCTATATATGTCTGTTAGGTCTAAATCATTTATCAATTTATTTAACTTCTCTATTTCCTTTGTTGATCTTCTGTCTGGTTGTTCTATCTATAGAGTAGAGTGGCGTATTGATGTCTTCTACTATTATTGAAAAATCTGTTACTCCCTTCAGTTTTGCCAATGTCTGTCTCATGTACTTTGGACCTCCTTGATTAGGAGCATAAACGGTTATGATTGTTATATCTTCTTGGTGAATTGACTCTTTAATTAGTATATAGTATCCTTCATTGTATCTTATGATGTCTTTACATTTAAAGTCTATTTTGTCTGATATTAGTATAGCCACTCCTGCTTCCTTTTGGTTACAACTTGCTTGGAAAATCTTTCTCTATTTTTTCACTTTCAATTTATTTGTATCCTTGTGTCTAAGATGAGTGTCTTGTAAGCAGCAAATAGCTGGATTATGTTTCTTAACATAATCTGTATCTTTTAATTGGTAAGTGTAGTCCATTAACATTCAAAGTTATTACTGAAATGGTGTTTTTTGATTCTACCTCTTATCTTTAAAATTTTATTTGTCAGATCTATATATTATTTTCTCTCTTTCTCTTTGTATTCCTTAAATTTCCCTTAGTGGTACTCTTCAATTCTATGCCCTCATCCAGACCTCCCTCTCCTGTTTCTTTTTTTTTTTTCAGTTGGCAGAACTCCTTTTAGTGTTTCTTATGGGGCCAGTCTCTTGCTGATACATTCTTTCAGGACATCTTTGTCTGAAAACTTTATTCTCTCCCTCAATTTTGAAGGACAGTTTGGCTGGGTACAGAATTCTTGACTGGGAGTCTTTCTCTTTCAGGATCTTGGATATATCATACCACTGCCTTCTCGCCTCCAGGGTGCTAGTTGCGTCGTCTGAACTCAGTCTTATTTGGTTTCCTTTGTATGTAGTAGATTGTTCTTTTCTTGCTGCTTTCAGGATTTTCTGCTTCTCTGCAACATTTGACAGACTGATCAGTATGTGCCTTGGGGAAGGCCTATTTGGATTTTTTTTAAACTTTTTTTATTAATTAAAAAAGAACTAAACAAAACATTAAGATATCATTCCATTCTACATATACAATCAGTAATTCTTAATATCATCACATAGTTGCATATTCATCATTTCTTAGAACACTTGCATCGATTTAGAAAAAGAAATAAAAAGATAACAGAAAAAGAAATAAAACGATAACAGAGAAAAAAAAGATTATACATACCATACCCCTTACCCCTCGCTTTCATTTACCACTAGCATTTCAAACTAAATTTATTTTAACATTTGTTCCCCCTATTATTTATTTTTATTCCATATGTTCTACTCTTCTGTTGATATAGTAGCTAAAAGGAGCATCAGACACAAGGTTTTCACATTCACAGAATCTCATTGTGAAAGCTATATCATTGTTCAATCATCATCAAGAAACATGGCTACTGAAACACAACTCTACATTTTCAGGCAGTTCCCTCCAGCTTCTCCGCTATATCTTGAACAATAAGGTGGTATCTACTTAATGCATAAGAATAACCTCCAGGATAACCTCTCAACTCTGGAATCTCTCAGCCATTGACACTTACTCTCATTTCACTCTTCCCCCTTTGGTTGAGAAGGTTCTCTCAATCCCTTGATGTTAATTCTCAGCTCATTCTAGGTTTTTTCTCAGTCCCTTGATGCTGAGTCTCAGTTCATTCCAGGATCTCTGTCCCACATTGCCAGGAAGGTCCACACCCCTGGGAGTCATGTCCCATGCAGAGAGGGGGAGGGTGGTGAGACTGCTCGTCATGTTGGCTGGAGAGAGAGGCCACATCTGAGCAACAAAAGAGGCTCTCTTGGGGGTGACTCTTAGGCCTAAATTTTAAGTAGACTTGACCTATCCTTTGTGGGGTTAAGTTTCATATGAACAAACCCCAAGACTGGGGGCTCAGCCTATAGCTTTTGTTGTCCACACTGATTGTGAGAATATCAAGAATTCAACTTGGGGAAGTTGAATTTCTCCCTGCTTTCACCATTCCCTGAAGGGCGCTTGCAAATACTTTTCCAGTCACTGATCAAATCACTCTGGGATTCGTCAGGGCATCACTCTGGACAAACCAACAAAATCTCATGTCCTACCTGAGATTCCAAGTACTTATGACATTCAATCAAACTATCTACATGAGTTATACTAGGAAATGTTCTAGTCAAAATATAAATTTTGTAACAAACATTTTTTGCTTTAGTCTCACACATAAGGTGACATTTTAAAATATTATCATCTATTTTCAGCACCCTGCAATAATGACATTCCTTTGTTCTTCCTCATGCAAAAACATTTTTAAAATTTGTACATTGTACATTTCACTATTATTATACACTCTAGGCATTCCTAGATTATACCATCTCGATCTTTAACATCTATCTTTCTTTCTGATTTCATTTATGCTCCAGCCCTCCTCCCTCTATCATTCTCACATGCAGCTTCATTCAGTGTTTTAACATAATTACATTACAGTTAGGTAGTGTTGTGCTGTCCATTTCTGAGTTTTTATATTCAGTCCTGTTGCACAATCTGTATCCCTTCAGCTCTATTTACCCAATATCTCACCTATTTCTATCTCCTGATGGTCTCTGTTACCAAGGAAATATTCCAAGTTTATTCACTAACGTCAGTCCATATCAGTGAGACCATACAGTATTTGTCCTTTTGTTCCTGGCTAATCACACTCAGCATAATGTCCTTAAGGTCCATGCATGTTGTTACATACTTCATAACTTTATTCTTTCTTACAGCTGTATAATATTCCATCTTATGTAAATGTCACAGTTTGTTTAGTCAACTGTCTGTTGATGGACATTTTGGCTGTTTCCATCTCTTGGTAATTGTTAATAATGCTGCTATAAACATTGGTGTGTGAATGTCCATTTGTGTCCTTGGCCTCGTGTCCTTTGAGTAGAGACAGCATATAGATGGGTCCTGTTTTTTAATCCATTCTGCCAGACTATGTCTTTTGATTGGAGAGTTTAATCCACTAACATTCAGTGTTATTACTGCATGGGTAGTACTTTCTTCTACTATTTTGCCTTCTGGGTTTTATATGTCATATCTAATTTTCCTTCTTTTTACCTTTACTCATAGTCTTCCTTTCTACACTCTTCTCCACACCTCTCTCTTCTGTCTTCATATCTGTCTCTAGTGTTCCCTTTAGTATTTCTTGCAGAGCTGGTCTCTTGGTCACAAATTCTCTCAGTGATTTTTTTGTCTGAAAATGTTTTAATTTCTCCCTCATTTTTGAAGGACAATTTTGCTGGATATAGAATTCTTGGTTGGCAGTTTTTCTCTTTTAATAATTTAAATATATCATCCCACTGTCTTCTCGCCTCCATGGTTTCTGCTGAGAGATCTGCGCATAGTCTTATTGGGCTTCCTTTGTATGTGATAGCTTGCTTTTCTCTTGCTGCTTTCAAGATCCTCTCTTTCTCTTTGACCTCTGACATTCTGATTATTAAATGTCTTGGAGTATGTCTATTTGGATCTATTCTCTTTGGGGTACGCTGTACTTCTTGGATCTGTAATTTTAAGTCTTTCATAAGAGTTGGGAAATTTTCAGTGATAATTTCCTCCATTAGTTTTTCTCCTCCTTTTCCCTTCTCTTCTCCTTCTGGGATGCCCACAACATGTATATTTGTGCACTTCATATTGTCTTTCAATTCCCTGAGTCCCTGCTCATATTTTTCCATTTTTTTTCCTATAGTTTCTGTTTCTGATCAGATTTCAGATGTTCCATCCTCCAGTTTTGAAATCCTATGTTCTGTCTCTCGAAATCTACCATTGTAGGTTTCCATTGTTTTTTTCATCTCTTCTACTGTGTCTTTCATTCCCATAAGTTCTGTGATTTATTTTTTCAGACTTTCAGTTTCTTCTTTTTGTTCTTTCCTTGCCTTCTTTATATCCTCCCTCAATTCATTGATTTGGTTTTTAATGAGGTTTTCCATGTCTGTTCGTACATTCTGAATTAATTGTTTCAGCTCCTGTATGTCATTTGAATTGTTGGTTTGTTCCTTTGACTGGGCCATATCTTCAATTTTCCTAGTGTGATTTGTTATTTTTTTGCTGGCATCTAGGCATTTAATTACCTTAATTAGTTTATTCTGGAGATTGCTTTCACTTCTTTTATCTAGGGTTTTCTTGCTGGATGAATTTGTTATCTATCTGTTCTTTGACATTCTGTTCAGCTTTATCTGGACCTTTAGCTTAAGTTTTGTTTAACAGAGGAGAATTTTTCAGTTCTTGTTTTCTTGTTTCTTGCCCTGCTTGTGTGGTGCCTTTCCCCTGCACACCCTTAAGAGGGTCTACTTAGATATTATAGACCCCAGCCAGATTTTCCCAGACCAAACTGGCCTCCTATCAGGAGGAAAGAGTCACCTGCATTGGTTTTCCCTGAGGGTGAGACCCAGCAGGTTGAAAGACTTTCCTGTGAAGTCTCTGGACTCTGTTTTTCTTATCCTGCCCTGTATGTGGCGCTTGTCTGACTGCAGGTCCCACCAGCATAAGATGATGTGGTACCTTTAACTTTGGCTGGGGGTTTGTTGGAGACAGAGGAGAGGTTGTAGGCTGGTTTTAATGGCTTCAAATTACCAAGCCCTGGTGTCTGAATTCCTTGATGGAGGGATTCCACCTGAGTTGCTTCACCCCTCCCCTGGGGATGGCACAGACTCCAGACAAGCCCTCAAACGAGCTTGTTTCTGCGTATGCCTGGGGCAGTTGCAGCCTGAGAAGTCCTGCCGCTGTATCCAGAGGCAGTCAAACCTTTGTAGATACACAGCCACAAAACCTCTGTTTCCTTCTTTTTTTTCTCCCCCTTTTTCTGTCAGTCCTGCCCCCTTGGCACCGGGGCAAAAATGAGCAACCTCCACTTAGATTAGGTTCACCTAAGCTGGGGGCCTACTTTTAGTAGTCAGAATTTGTTAATTAGTTCCACAATTGGCATTTGATTGTGCCCAGTCCCTGCTGCTGGTAAAGTCCTTTCCTTTCCCCTCAGGAAGTGGCCTGTGGGGTAGGGGCACTGGCCGCCGCAGCTTTGGGAACTCACGGTTCGGGGGGGTGCTCACAGCTGGTCCAGCTGGTCCAGACTGGGGTACGCTGTGTGTCTGGTCACTGACATGGCCCCAGGAGCTGTTCTGTACTGTTTCTGGTTGTTTAGTAGTTGTTCTGGAGGACGAACTAAAACGCACATGTTGTTAAGCCGCCATCTTGACCCGGAACTCCTATTTGGATTTATTTTGTTCAGAGTTCGTTGGGCTCCTTTGACTTGTATACTTATGTCCTTTAAGAGGGTTGGGAAGTTTTCCCCCATTATATCCTCAACTACTTTTCCTAGCCCTTTATTCTTCTCTGCTCATTTTGGGACACCAATGATTCTTATATTTGTGTGCTTTGTTTTGTCTACCATTTCCCTGAGTTCCAATTCAATTTTTCCATCTTTTTTTGCCATTTGTTGTTTTGAGTCTTCAAAGTCAATTATCCTGTCCTCTATATCACTTACTCCTTCTTCTGTCTCTTCAAATCTGGTTTTGTGTGCCTCTAGTATGTTTTTTATTTGGTCAGCAGTCTTTAATCTCTGTGATATCTGCTATTGTTCTATTTATTCTTTCAAATTCCTCTTTATGCTCTTCTACTGTCTTCTTGATCTCCTTTATGTCATTTGCTATCCCACTTATTTTATTAAGTAGAGTTGTATGAACAGCTATGATTAGTTGTTCCACATCTTGTGTTTCCTCTGCTGTTTCAATTTGATCATTAGGCAGGGCTATATTTCTCTGTCTTGTGCTATGCTTAGTGATCTTCTGCTGTCTTTGTTGCATGTAAATAATCTTGATTGATTTACTTTGGGAGTTGATTTCTTTCAGTAGTCTGAGACCTTGTGTTTGTGAGATGGTTTTACAGCAGGGAGCAGGGCACAGAGTGGCACACTCAGTGCAGTGATTTGTTTCAGGGCAGGTATGGGTACTGGTTGGGGATATTATGCCAATGTTTGTGAACATGGGTGCCCAGTGGCCAGGGAGGATGTAGCTGTGTGGGTTCAAACCATTCTGGGGGGTGTAACCCTGGTGTTGCCTCATCTAAGGCATGGGGCCCTTTGTGCTTATGCATAGAGCTGTGGCAGCAGGTTAGTATACCTTTGTGGATTGGCAGCAAATGTGACCTGGCTGCACAGGTTGGCACTTTCTCAGAGTTGGGAAGTGAGGCTGAGGGTCGTGCACATGCACAGTTCTAGGACTGCTGTGAAAAGTGGTTCCCAGAGCTGAATGATATAATTGGGGGCCTGTTCACATGCATGGTTCTAAGAGTGCCATAAACTGATGCACAGAGTTCAGAGGGTGCTGAGTGAGGCTGTGCAACACTATGGGCACGGGGGGGGGGGTAGCCTACGTATGGAGGTTAGTGCCTGCAGCCTTTATGCACTGGTAACAGCCTGCAGAGAACAGGGAGGGGGAGGTAGTGCTCAGGAGGTATACAGGAGAGGTGGTTTGGGCTGCACTAGGGGTGGGGGTGGGGGGCAGGTATGTGCACTGGGGGCTGGTGGGGTGGGGGTGCCTGGAGCATGGGGAATGGGAGCAGGTGACTGGGTTTGGGTGCATGGGGTATGGGGTGAGTCACTGGTCACAGGGCTGTGCTGGTGAGGGTAGCGCATCCAAGGAGCATGGCCTGGCTTACTTCCTAGTCCCAGGGTCCCATCCATGCACTCCCTCAGGCTCTGTGGCTCCACACCTCCGCATCAGGCTCTAGCTTTCTGCCTCTCAGTTCCTCAGCCTCTGCAACCCGGGCTGCCCGAGGTGGTGCAGAAGGCTCTCCCAGGTCAGCTGTACTCTCATATCACCACCTCAGTCACCTTCCTGTCCCTTCTTTAACTTTTCTGTGGAGCAAGGCTAATCTCTAGTTGCTCTATTTGGCCATCTTCCCAGATGTCCCTAAAAACTGCTTTTTGAGTCCAATTTTAAATTTGAACAAGTGCAAGTTTGGGGCCCTACAATCAAGGCACCAGGCACATAAAGTGAAAGTGGAACAGAAACATAATGAATCTCAGCTGAAATAGACACTGATAATCACACACATCTGTCCATGTGTTTTTTATAGAGTGCTGTCGCAGAGGATCTTGAAGCCACCAAATATCAAATGGAGATGAAATTATTAAGTGAGACAGTTTTAGCAGGTATTCTTCTAATCTTTATTAGGATTTTCTGCTAATAAAAGAAATGCAAGGTCATTGTAAAGATATTTCAGACATTGCAGAAATTTTTAATAAAACATAGGATCATACCATAAACTGTTTTGTTGAAAATTACTTTCTTCCACCTAACAATATTCTGTGAACACTATTTTTTTTTTTTCCGCATGGGCAGGTACCAGGAATTGAACCCAGATCCCCAGCATGCCAGGCAAGAACTCTGCCTGCTGAGCCACCGTGCCTTGCCCTGTGAACATTATTTTAAGTCAGAACATTGGTAACCTCAGATTTTTTAGTAGCTTGACAACATTCTATCCCAATAGTGGAACAAATTTATTTAAATAAAAATCCCTATTGGTAGACCATGAGGTTATTTCTAATTTATTATTATAAGCAATGTTGCAGCAAACACTCACCAGCACACACATACTAGCGGGAATTTCTCAACACTTTTTAGCATTTACACATTTTTATAAAGAATCTTGTCCTGGCAAATAGCAGTTGAGGGATAGCTTAGAAATGTGAAAATAATAGTGAGGTCTATTTTGTACATCTTTTAGTTTAAAATTTATAGACATCTTTTCCATAACCTTTATCATTATACTTCTTTCCCAAATACTCCTAAAAATCTATATTCTTTGTGTATATACAATCTATATTCTTTGTATATCGCTTAGCCTATTTTTCATAACAGGGCTCTTGTCTGTATCTTTATTTTTCCTAGCCCACTTTTATTGGTTTCAGCAGTCTCTAGGTTTATATCTTCATAATTTTTCTATAACCCTTACCAGGTAATCTTCCTGTTAGGAATATGTCACTAAAGTCAGTTAATGAGCCTCTGTCAGTGATACTTAGTTTCTCTAGAAGGTGATCCCAAAATTATATCATAAACAGCTAAACTTGGATGCAGTCTTCTTTGTTACTTTATTTTCAGTAATTGAGTTATTAAATAAATTAAAAAATTATTTAAAGATCACATTTTTTTAAATGTACATAAAGAAAAAGGTGCTATTGCTTAACTGGAAATTTCTTTGGTTATTTCTATTAATTTTCAGTGTTCATAAAAAATCTGAGTGCTATCCCAGTGTGCCTTCTTTTATGGGAGAGGAAAATTATAATGATAAAGGCTACTAAAAGATCCTGAGGTTTTATTATTTCTTTGGTACTATTTCTGAGTACTTTGTTTGTATTAGCTTACTTCCTTGTCCCCTAGATTCTGTATGATGAATACAGCTTTTAGCTCCATTTTGTACCTGAAGAAACTGAGGGTAGAGAACTTGATTAGTGTAACTTGTCCAAGGTCAAATAGCTAGTAAAGGGTAGAACCTGTAAGCAGTGTGACTTCCCGTTCTTCTCACTCTTAAGCACATAGTACTGTATTGAAAGAATTCTAGTGAAGAGTGGCAGTGGTCCCTGAGATGTTGACTTCAGGTATTCCTTCTGATTGCATACTGAGAATTATGGGATTACAAAATTTCCCATAGAATCTCTAATGAACACCAGAAATTATTCAATCCAGTTTTTTAATCTTTAATCTTTTTAAAAGATGTTTTAAATATACATAATATATATTTATTATATTGTATAAAACTTAACAGGCTTATTGTATAAAAATTCCAAAAATGCTAGCATACAAAGTATAAATGAAGTCTTCCCCTGCACTTCACCTTTACACATGCCTATTCCCATTTACAGGGTTAACTATTAATAATTTAGAGTTAATCACATTTTGAAGAAATTTAGTAACTAGTTAAATAAAACTTTATTTTACCAATTTTTCATATCTTTTTTAAGAAAATAAATGATATGGTCTATTTAGAAACTATATTAATCTGATTATTTTTAGCACAATTGTTACTGGTAGAGAATGCTCAAGAAAAACCGGAATACTTTGAAAAGAATGAGGTTGATTTATGCCAGTTCACAATTCTGGGTGGAGTGTACCACTTGGATATTTTGGAGCTGCCCCCGCAGTGTAAACCAGTGAAGGGCTGGATGATTGTGGAAGTAGGTTGATTTTATTTTTTATTGAGGTAAAATTCATATAACAAAGACTTAACCATTTTAAAGTGGCACTGAATACATTCGCAAATGTTATACAAACACCACCTCTATCTAGTTCCAAAACATTTTCCATACCCGAAACAAAACAGTGTACCCATTAACCAGCTGCTCCCTATTCCCCTCCCTTGTCCCTTGGTCTCTATCTTCTTCCTGTCTTTATTCTGAAATGGAACCATGTGACATATGACCTATTGTGTCTGGCTTCTTTCACTTAGCATGGAGGCTAGAAGAGCTGCTTCCTCCCAGGGTCTGTGTCTTCCACCTGACCGGTAACCTTTGAGGTCCCTTGGCTTTTCTGTTCTGTGGCAGCATGGTCGTTCTTTCTTTCAATTCCCTTGACTTCTGGCTGTTCCCTGTGGCTCTGTTTCCACATCCAATTTCCTTTGCCAATAAGGACTTCAGCCTTACTGGGCACACCTTACCTACTAACATCTTCAAAGGTCCTATATGCAAATAGTTTCATACCCAAAGGACCAGGGTTTGGGACCTGAATATGCCTTTTGTGGGCACATGATTCAACCCCAACGGGCGCTATTTATTAACCTTTTATTCGTTATTGTCCTCCTAAGGAGCTTTTATAGGCATTTTCCCCCCCTAATTTCCCCAAATGAATTTAATATCACAGATATATTATATATCTGTTAATGTGCTATGTGTATATCTGTGCTTTATACATAAAAGAAAAATAATTTTTTACTTGTCATTCCTCCCACTTCCCAGACCTGCCAAAAAACAACAACAAACTAATTCTCACCTCTTGGAAGTGATAGTGCCCTTCTTCCCCCTTTCTCATCACAACTGAGAATTCATGTATTAGAGCATGCCTGGAGGAGGAATCTATTTGAATGCTTCAATTATCTTCATTACTTCGGGGATACCTGAAGGACAGGAGAGTCCAAGAAAAACATCCCTTTGGTCTAAGATGGCCTTAAAACCTTTTTGTCTGTAGAAAAGTCCCAGCCTGAGCTAGCAGTTTTCAAGGAACCATCCAAAGTTCTGTTGTTTGAGCAGTCTCACAGTGTGCTGCTATCACCACTGTATACTCTCATTTGAGCCCAAAGAATCCTCCTCCTCTCCTTTAACAAAGAGGCCTTCTGCCTTTTTTTCCCCAAAGTTTTTCAGTAATCTCCCACTTATTTTATACTTTTGTCCCATCCATTTATTTCTCTCTTTTCTAACATTTATAATCTTCCCCTTATCGCCCCCAAATTCGCTCTCTGCTTAACTTATTTTCACCTATTCATTTCTACACTTCTCAAAGAGTTATCCACGCTTCTTTCTTTCCTCACTTACATGCCCTAACCAAGGTATTAAAACTATTGGTCACCAAAGTGGCAATATAGCGTAATGAAATGAGTAGGGAACTTCAGATCCTATAGATCTGTTTTTGAGTTCTAGTCCCTCAATATTGTTTTGTAATGTTTGGCAAGTTGCTGAATTTCTCTAAGTCTCAGTTCATCTTCCCTGTAAAGTAGATGCCCTGTAGGATTGTTTGAGTAATGAAAAGGTGAATAAGCCACAGTGTAGAACCTGGCCCATAGGAAGGGTCTATAATTGCATCCAAATCCTAAAGGGTTCTCTACCAGAGAGCCATTAAACAAAAAGTGGGCAATAATGGAAGAATTGAAGGAGGGCCAAGCAATGCATAAGACTTACAACATTCAAACGATAAAATGGCAGAAGAAAATCCTGTACTATCGGTGGCTACTTTAATATGTAAATGCATTAAACTCTCCCGTCAAAAGGCATAGTTTGGCAGAATGAATAAAAAGCACAACTCATCTATATGATATTTACAAACGACTCACCTTAAACTCAAAGACAAGGTTGAGAATGAAAATTTAACGTAGATTGAAAGGATGAAAAAAATATATTCCATGCAAATATCAATCAAGAGAGAGCAGGAAGGGCTATACTCATTGGACAAAATGTGAGTGACTTTTCTCCCCACACTCATGCTCTTTTAATCTTATTGTGACATTTTGGTAGCCTACAGGTAAATGGGACCAAACTGCAATGTTTTTTTTAAAAATAACTATGTAGTTTATTCAGTAATACTTCATTTTTAACTGTAACCAGTCAGCTTCTAACTTGGTATTGTCTTGGTCATTTTTTTAAAGATACCCAAAGGAGGATTAAAGAAATATATATATCCTCCAGAAACAACAGAAGACTTGGAAACAGAAAATGTGTTTCCACCTATAGAGGTCATGCTTCAGGTTCAGGAAAATGTAATCTTTTTTGAAGAGCCCATGGTTGCAAGGTGGGACCTTGAAGGTACAGCAATGCTTTAACACCTTTCACAATCATGTAATGAACAGAGGATAATAATACAAATCCTTAATTTGAAAGAGAAAATGCAGTGTGAAAACTGAGTTTCTCAAGTTACATATTTCCATGCCAGTTCTATGGTCTTTAGGTTTGCTTTTGATGGAAATTAATAGGGGTTGAAGCTTTCAAATGTATTGGATTTTATGACTATTAGCTCCTAAAATGTTTATATTTGTCATAGTTTATGAACAATTATTTATGGTTATATCATTATGTTAAAAAAATAAAGGAAATGAACTAAAATACCAGTATGGTTTAGCAAATAAAAATCAAACAAATGAAAAGCCCAATCTCTCTTGAAATAACCCAATAGTTCAGATTGGGATGATTAATACTTGATTAGCATAATGATTTATAAAATCCAAATTTAAGTTACAAATAAGTGTCAGGGATGAGTAATGAGAATGGAAACTGAGAAAGAGAAAACTAGCTCCTGTGTGCCTCTTTATAACCATGGGAGATTATTGCTTCTTCAAAATGTTAAATATCACTAAAATCACTTATATCAACAGAGATACAAGCTAATTGTTTGCTAATCGTTAACAAATGCCAAGCACTGAGTAGGCTGGCTGAAATTTGGAAGACTTTGGTCTTGTGAATTAATGTGTGCAAATTTTGAGAATCCTAGATGAAAGCAGTGGAGCTCTGCTTTCAGCATTAATTAATTTGCATCCATCTATTTGTGAAGGGATTTACATACCTAGTGATAGGTGGGGAGCAGATAGGCTCACAAAGGCACAGGCACTGGGAATTAAACCCAGGTCTCCCACTTGGCAGGCGAGAACTCTGCCTGCTGAGCCACCGTGGTCCGCCCTAACTTTTTTTTTATTGTATAATATAACATATATACAAAGCAAAGAAAGAATAAAGCAATAGTTTTCAAAGCACTCTTCAATAAGCACTTAGAGGATAGATCCCAGAGTTTGTCATGGGCTACCATGATATCAAAATAAATAATTGTGTAATTTCTTCCTTTTGTGTTGCTTTAAAGGCCTGGCTTCCCTTCAATGGTTAGGTTCTTAAATATTTATCACGTTAAAAATTATTCATAGTAAAATAGATTTAAGCAAGGTAAGTTATCCCACGATTCAGAAAATAGATATAATTTAAAATTTGACTGTATAATTATAGAAAGAAATGATCAAAATTCCCAGTAATTTTTAAATTATGGGGAAATTTTGCTATGGAATACTAGAATTTTTGAGAATGTATTTATGAACTTTAAAGGTACACTATTTAAATATGTTAAATAAGCAATGCTTAATTTTTATCTTTACAAATTAAAATAATTCAGTTAATTTAGTAACAAAAAGATGGATTATAAATAACTTAGCTTGTCAATATATCTACTATATTAAATTTAAGAGTAAGAACTAGTCAATGGAAACATCCACATGAGAAGATGAAAGAGAGCCAGTTGGAAATGGAGATGGTATTATAGGAAGAGAATGATCCATTCATTTGCCTCATTAATATGATCAGCAATACAAAAGGGGTAAATGAGACATAGTACCTTCCTCTAGAAGTTTGCAGAGTTGTGGGAAAGGCAGACAGGGAAAAACATCATAATTCCATGTAGTGAGTAGTAGCAAAAAAGTGCTATAGAGCAGAGTTGTGACTCGATCGTTCTAGGAGAGCTTAGTAAGACATCTCATGGGATGGAATATTGAACAGGGCCATGTGGGGAGTTTGGATTGATCCTTTGGGCAGCAGGAAACTTCTATCAGTGCCTACTTTTTGTTGAGATTCTATTCTAAATGTAAAAGATCTATTTATACACATTCTAATAGGGTGGTCTCGTTCAGCTTATTTTTTAATAGGCAAAAAGAAATTAATGTCACTTTCTTTACTTATTATAAAGGTAAACATTGGAGAACTGATGGCATTAGCAATATTTCTTACAACTCAGAAGGAAGACTTGTAACATTCAGCCTAGAAACTTTTGGCCCTGTTACCTTGATTCAAGATACTCATATTAACATGCCATACCAATCTTGGGAACTAAGACCACTTCAAGCGAATGAAGTACTTTTGACTGTAACTACAGTATTTACTGAGATTCAAATAAAAATTAAGGTGAATTATTATTATAGTATATCATATCATAAAGGCAAACCTCTTTGGATATAGGAGAGTATATGTCAAAGCTGTCAATCACTGTAGATTTATGTTTTGATAATGTGATTTATGAAACATTTAAAATGTACCATTAGCTATAATTCCTAAATGCAATGTTAATTGAATAATTAGATAAGCAATAACATGTAAGAGGTGAAACCTAAATTTATACCCTAAAGTTACTAGGGATAAATCAATCAATAAAATTATGAACTTGGTTGCAGTATGAATTTCAGAGTTTTTTATTCACCCTAAAAAGGTTCCGTGGTCATTATCAGACAATCACTTGAAATCCCACTTTGAGGTTGGCCTCTCTCTGAATGAAGCCTCTATTGCTCTCAGAAATGACCTAGTCTGAAATTTATAGACAGAAGGTAAATTAGTGGTTGCCTGGTGCTATGGGTGAGAAAGGGATTAACTATAAATGAGCATAGGGGATCCTACTGGAGGGTGAAAATGTTCTAAAACTAATTTTATACTAATGGTTGTCCCAGTTGGTAGAGTTACTAAGACTCTTTGAATTGTTCACTTGAAATGGGTGAATTTTATGATATTTAATATAAACCTCAATAAAGTTAATAAAAAGGCTAAAATTCCTTATAAATGTGAAAGAAGACTAGAATATCATCATATTTTGTTTTTAATGCCAGATGAGAGAGATGATCTCTGAATGTTTTCCAGTTGCCACTTTGTCAAATTTTAAAACGAGATCATAATTTTACACCATTATGTTAGATCTTAGATGTGTAAAGAAGTATAATCCTTAAAAGTTATTGTCATGATTGCAATGAAATTGTCATTTTAATTCAATATCAATATATACAGTATTCTTAGATCTTAATTTATAAAATTGGGGAAAACCTGAGAAATCCTTTAGTGCAATTCATTGATTGTTTAGATGAAGCCTGAAGAGGTTTAGGTAAACTACTTAAGGAAACACAGGGACTTCGAGGCAGAGCTTCCAGATTAGGCCTAAAACATACCTGCCTCATTCTTTTTAATATAAAGTGATATATAATTTTAAAATAATGTAATGAACAAAAAGCCTAGGCATAGAATAATATCAAAGCAATAATTTCTTTAACTTTGCCTATAAAAGTTTCTCTTTTTTTCTTTGGAAAACTAGGAAAACCTTTGTATGTTAGCTTCAGTCAAACTGAAAGACAAAGAGCATTGCTCCACTTTGCAAGGAAAGTGGATGACTCCTATTACTTTTATTATTGCTCTGAAAGAAGTTGGATTGAATATCTTCCCTTCTGGATACTCTCATTTTTATGTTGTTATAAACAATAAGGCAAGTATGAATTTCCAGATTTAAGGCAGTGGTCATTTAGTATATTAGCAAGTATTAACTTTTACAAAAATCATCAGGTAAGCCATGGGTTTTATGTTTTTATTCAATTATATAGGATGGGAGGAGGAAAGGAAGAAATTAATTAGTGGCAAGACGAGGAACTGAATCAGTTTCCCTCAAGGTTAAAAATCCTCCCCAAGAAAGTAAGTGCGCTGTATGATTTGATATGAGTGCATAGAGCATCTCCATGGCTGACTAGTTTAGTGCAGATGTAGTCTGATGAACTTCCCATTTTATATATTTTCTTTCTTCTTCAATGACTGGCCCTATGTAAGATTTCTTAAGAGGGTAAATGATAACTGCACTTTTCCAATATGATAGGTCAGGCAATATTAAACACATTCAAGCATGACAAATGTACAAACTCCACCACCTCTGTTTCTTGGCAGAGCCTCCGTATCTGCATACAGGTTCTGTGTCACTCATAAGCTTTAGTTAACTGAGATCCTTCCACATTACACTGCAAGCTCCTTAAGGACCAAGTACGTTTCTTTAAATCAAGTTTGATTCTTCTAGCACATAGCTGGAATACTGCAGATGTTTAGTAAACACTTGTGATTTACGAATGAAGGAGTTTCTAATCATGAAAGGTGTGTTGTGTAGGCAAAAGAGTTCTATTATCAAGAACCACTTAAGCTGTTTTATAAAAAGTGTCATAAGCAAAAAACAATCTAATAAATTGAATTTTAAAATTTATTAATTCATTTTAACTAACACTTTTTTTCTGAATATACCAGGAAATGCCAAAACAATATAGATACACATTCATATAATATTTTTAAATAATCATACAGATAAGGGTGTATACTTATGTGCATGGGGCAAAACAGGTTGAGGAAACTCAAATTGCCTGTGATTTTAGAAATGCTGAAGTTAGTGTACTGTTCATATTTTCTTCTATTTGAGATATACTTTTTAAAAACACCTACACTCTAGACACTGTTTTAGGAAGATTAGGATACATCAGTGCATAAAACAAAGATTCCTGCCTTTGTTGAGCTTTGTGGAAGCAGAAGTAAACAATAAACATAAAAGAATGAAATAATCTAACATGTTAAAATGTAATAAGTGCTCTGGGAAAAAAGGAAAGGTAGATCAGAAATGGTGGGATTGGGGCAGTTTACAGTATATATACAGGGTGTTAATAGGTCTCATAGAAAAGATAAGATTTGAGTAGAACTTGAAGGTGGGGGATTTAGCCAAGTGGCACCGAGGAAGTTGGTAGAGAGAACAACTGGGGTGAAGCCCTGAAGAAGTAGCCTGGTTTGTTTGAGGATTAGAGAACAGGAAGGAGGCCGGGGGCCTAGAGCTGAGATAGCGAAGGGAGAAAAGAAGGAACTAGGTCAGAGAGGAAATGGGGATATGTCCATGTGTAAGGACTTTAGAATCTACTCAGAGAATAAATACAGAATAGATTGTGGTAGGCAAAGGATGGCAGGGAGACTGTTAGGAGTCTCTTTGATCAATTCTACTTGTTTTTATACTGACAGGTTCCTTTGGTAGAATTGAATGCTTATCGACAAATGGCCCTGCTAAGTTCCTCTTTTGCATTTGGTTGGAGCAGGTGGAATCTACGATGTGATTCTAACAAAGTTATTTTTAAGGTATTGTCAAAGCAAAAACTATACCAGACAATGTTCAACAGTCAAAGATGATTTTATTCAGAGGTTGCTGTAGGAGGGGAAAGTTTCGACTCTGTGAAAACAGAAGTCAGTAAGCTTTTTCTATTTTTTTGATAATAGCCATTCTAGTGGATGTGAGAATGTATCTCATTGTGATTTTGATTTGCATTTCCTTAATGGCTAATGCTGTTGAGCATCTTTTCATATGCTTATTGACCATTTGTATATCTTCTGCCCAGAAAGGTCTATTCAAGTCCTTTGCTTAATTTTTAATTGATTGTTTTCTTAGCTTTTGTGTTATAGTTCTTTATAAATATCAGACATACGGTTGGTTATCTTTTCACTTCTTTGATACTATCCTTTGCACAAAAGTTTCTAACTTGCTGAAGTCTAATTTATCTTTTTTTGTTGTCATGCTTTTGGTTAAAATCTAAGAATCTGGGCCATGGTGGCTCAGCAGGCAGAGTTCTTGCCTGCCATGCCAGGGCCCCGGGATCATTTCCTACTGCCTGTCTATGCGAAAAAAAAAAAAAAAATCTACGAATCCATAGTCTAATATAAGGTCCTGAAGATATTATTTCTCCTTGTTTTTTTCAAAGAATATTAGAGTTTTAGATAATCTATTCTGAGCACATTTTTGTATATTGAATGAGGTAGGGGTTCACTTTCATTCTCTTGCATGAGGATAACCAGTTTTTCCAGCACCATCTGTTAAATTGTTTTTTCCACAGTAAAAGAACTTGGATCCCCTGTCAAAAAAATCAGTTTGGCATGGATTTGTAAGTTATTTCTGTTCTCCCAGTTCTACGCCATTGATCTCTATGTCTGTCCTTCTGCCAGTACCACAGTGTTTTGGTTAATATAGCTTTGAAATAATTTTTGAAATGGAAAATGCAACTCCTCAAATTTTGTTCTTCTTTCTTAAGATGGTTTTGGCTATTTGGAGTCCCTAAATTCATTTATTATCTTTAAAAGCTTTGTTGTGGACTTTTAGGGATTTTCTGTACATAGGATCATGTCATCTATAGTTTTACTTCTTCTGTTCCAATTTGGATAACACATTTCTTTTCTTGCCCACTTGCTTTAACTGGAATTTCCAAAACAGTGTTGAATAGCAGTGGCAATAGCAGGCATCCTGGTCTTTTTCCTGATCTTAGGGGAAAGCTTTCAGTATTTCACTCTTGAATATGATGTTGGCTGTAAATTTTTCATATATGCCCTTTATCATATTGGGGGATTTCTCTTCCTTTTTCTGAGTGTTTTTAGCAAGAAAAGGTGCTGGATTTTGTCAAGTGACTTTTCTGCATCAATTGAGATGATCATGGTTTTTCTTTTCTCCTTTTTTCTATTAATATAGTGTGTCACATTGTTCTAATTTGCTAGCTGCTGGAATGCAACACCCCAGAGATGGATTGGCTTTTGTGCTGGTTTGAAAGGATATATGTCCCCTAGAAAAGCCATGTTTTAATCAAAATCCCATTTCATAAAGGTAGAATAATCCCTATTCAATACTGTATGTTTGAAACTGTAATTAGAGCATCTCCCTGGAGATGTGATTTAATTTCTTTAGTTAAGCTGGATTAGGTGACAACATGTCTCTACCCATTTGGGTGGTCTTGATTAGTTTCTGAAGTCCTATAAAAGAGGAAACATTTTGGAGAATGAAAGTGAGTCAGAGAGCGCAGAGAAGAACGACATAGCCAGGAGAAGCAGAGTCCACCAGCCAGCAACCTTTGGAGATAAAGAAGGAAAATGCCTCCTAGGGAGCTTCATGAAACAGGAGGCCAGGAGTAGAAGTTAGCACATGACGCTGTGTTTGTCATGTGCCTTTCCAGATGAGAGAGTAACCCTGTGTTCACCATGTGTCTTTCCAGCTGAGAGAGAAACTGTGACTGTGTTCGCCATGTGCCTTTCCACTTGAGAGAAACCCTGAATTTCATCGGTCTTCTTGAACCAAGGTATCTTTCCCTGGATGCCTTTGATTGGACATTTCTATAGACTTGTTTTAATTGGGACATTTTCTCGGCCTTAGAACTGTAAACTAGCAACTCATTAAATTCCCCTTTTAAAAAGCCATTCCATTTCCAGTATATTGCATTGTGGCAGCTAGCAAACTAGAACAGCTTTCAATAAAAGGGGATTTATTTAGTTAATGTATAGTTCTTCAGAGGAAAGTCAGTTAACTTTCAACTGAGGTTCTTTCTTATGTGGTAAGGCATAGGGCAATCTCTGCTGGCCTTCTTGCTAGGCCTCTGAATTGCAACAACTTTCCCCTGGGTGATTCCTTTCTGCATCTCCAAAGGCCTGGGCTGAGCTGCAAGTGCTGATATGAGGTAGGCTGAGCTGCTTGGGCTGTGCTACATTAAGCTCTCTCTGTTAAGCACCAGCTAATTAAATCAAACATCATTCATTGCAGCAGGCATGCCTCTTAGCAGACTGCAGATGTAATCAGCAACAGATGAAATTCACATGCCATTGGCTCCTGTTCACAGCAATAGATCTAGGCACTTTCACCTGGCCAAGTTGACAACTGAATCTAACTACCACAAACATGGTTTGATTTTCTTATGTTAAACAACCTTGCATACCTGGGTAAATCCCATTTAATCATGGTGTATAATCCTTTTGATGTGCTGTTGCATTTGGCTTGCTAGTATTTTGTGTAGTATTTTTACATCTATATTCTTAAGGAATATTGATCTGTAATTTTCTTTTCTTGTGGTATCTCTATCTGGCTCTGATATAGGGTGATGCCAGCCTAATTTAATGAATTAGGAGGTTTCCCCTCCTTTTCAGTTGTTTTTTTGTCAGAGTTTGAAGATTGGTGTTTATTCTTTGAATGTTTGGTAAAATTCACCAGTGAAACCATCTGGTCCTAGACTTTATTTGTTGATTTTTTATTACTGATTAAATCTTTTTACTTCTTAGTGGTCTTTTGAGGTCTTCAGTTTATTCTTGAGTCATTTAGAAATTTGTTCATTTCATCTAGGCTGCTTAATTTGTTGGTAATATCCTCTTAAATTATGTTGTTTCAAAATATCCTCTTTTGTTCCTTCCCCCCACCCCTCCCCACCCCTAAAGTTGGTAGTTGTTTTGGTTTGCTAATGCTGCTGGAAAGCAATATACCAAAAATGATATGGGTCTTTATAAAGGAGATTTATCAAGTTACAAGTTTACAGTTCTAAGACCTTAAAAATGTCCAAACTAAGGTATCTAGGAAAAATACCTTGATTCTGAAGAAAGAGTTGGATGGTGTCTGGGTTTTCCTGTCACATGAGAAGGCACTTGGGTGGCATCTGCAGCCTCTCGCAGCTTCTGGTTTCAAATGGCTCTCTCAGCCCCTGTGGATCCTTCTGGCTTATGACTTGCTTAGCATCTCATGGGAAGGCACATGGTGATATCTGCAGAGCTCTGCATCACCAAACACCCATGTCTAGACATCTGTTCTCTCTGTTGGCACTCCAGGCATCTCCAGATGTCGTCTGAGTCTCTGTTGCTTCTGCATTTACAGATGTTTGTGTCTGCATCTGCATCTGTGTCAGTTCTGAAGCAACTGTGTTTTCTCCAAAAATTTCTCCAAAAACACAGTTCTCCTTTTATACTCCTTTTTTTTTGTCAGTCTAACTAGAGGCTAGTTGATATTTTGATCTTTTCAAAGAACTAACTTTTGGTTCCCCTTTTAAAGGACTCCAATAAACTAATCAAGATCCACCTTGAATGGATGGAGTTACATTTCCTTCTAGCCAAAAGTCACACCCACAATTGAATGGATTACATCTCCATGGAAACAGTCTAATCAAAGGTCTCACCCACAGTTGGATGTGTCACATTTCTACAGAAACAATCTAACCAAAAAGGTCACATTCACAACTAGGTCTGTCACATCTCCATGGAAACAATCCAATAAAAGTTTCCACCCTAAAGAATACATCTGCACCCCAAGACTGGATTAGGAGAAAAAAATATGGCTTTTCTGGGATAAATAACAGTTTCAAACTAGCACAATAGTAGTCTTCATTTCTGATTTTTATTTGTATCCTTTCTCCTTTTCTTTTTTTTTTTTAACAAACTTTATTTTTTGTTTATGAATTTTCTGTTCAGAGCCTTTGTGCATATATCTGTTGTTATCTTGATATTTTCAATGATTTAGATTTTTTTTTTCAAATAATCTTTCCTTGGCTTGATATTTGCATTTTTATATATTATTTGACATAGAGGTTTTGAGATTTAAAATAGCCAAATCCATCAATCTTTTCTTTTCTAAAAGATGACCTTTTCCATACAGAACTCTGAAAATTATTCCACATTTTCTTCTAATTAAAAAAAATTAAAGACAAATTTTACATACAGTGAACTGCACAAATTTTAAGTGTATCTTTCTGTGAGTTTTGACAAGTATATACACCTGCGTACCCTAAACCCCAAGATACAGAATTTACATCACTCCAGAAAGTTCCCTACTGTCCCTTTCCCTTTCTCCTTTTCTTGTCAGTGTAACTAAAAGCTGGTTGATAGTATTGATCTTTTCAAAGAACTAACTTTTGGTTTCACCAATTCTATTGTTTTTCTATGCTCTATTTCATTTATCTTTGCTCCAATCTCTACTATTCCCTTCCTTCTGCTCATTTTAGGTTTGCTTTATCTCTTATTTTTCTAGTTCCTCCAGGTATGTGGTTAGGTTGCTTGACTTGAGATACTCTTATAATGTAAGGATTTAGAGCTATAAATTTCTGAGTACTGCTTTTGTTGCATTTCAAAAGTATTGGTATGTTGTATTACCATTTTCATTCATTTTAAGATATTTCCTATTTTCCATGGGATTCCTTCTTTGATGTATTGGTTGTCTAAGACTGTGTTGTTCAATTTCCACATACTGGTGAATTCTCCAATTCTCCCTCTATCATTGATTTTTAGCTTCATTCATTGTCATTGGTGAAGATACTTCGTATGATTTCAATATTTTTAAACTTCTTAAGACTTTCTTTGTGACCTAACATATGGTCTATAATAGAGAATGATCCATGTGCACTTGAGAAGAATGTATATTCTGCTGTTGCTTGATTAAGTGTGTCTGTTATCTCTAGTTAGGTCTACTTGGTTTATTGTATTCAAATCTTGTTTCCTTATTCTTCTGTTTAGATATTCTGACCATTATTAAAAATGATGCTTTGAAGTATTCTCCTATTAATATAGAACCATCAGTTTTCCCTTCAGGTTAGTGAATGTTTGCTTCATTTATTTTGGGGCTCTGTTGTTAGGTTCGTTTATATTTTAACCAATCTTCTTAATGAATTGACCCCTTTATCAATAGATAGTGTTCTTCTTTGTTCCTTTTAACAATTTTTTATTTACAGGCCATTTTGTCCAGTGAGTATAGCCCTTCCTGCTCTCTCTTGATTGATATTTGCATGGAATATATTTTTTTCATCCTTTCAATCTACATTAAATTTTCATTCTCAACCTTGTCTTTGAATTTAAGGTGAGTCGTTTGTAAATATCATATAGATGAGTTGTGCTTTTTATTCATTCTGCCAAACTATGCCTTTTGACTGGAGAGTTTAATGCATTTACATATAAAGTAGCCACTGGTAGTACAGGATTTTCTTCTGCCATTTTACCGTTTGAATTTTGTAAGTCTTATGCATTTTTTGGCCCTCCTTCAATTCTTCCATTATTGCCCACTTTTTTGTTTAATGGCTCTCTGGTAGAGAACCCTTTAGAATCCCTTCTCATTTTATTCTATGCATATTTTTCTGATATTTTCTTTGTGGCTACCCTGGGACATAAATTTAATGCCCTAAATTTATAACAATCTCTTTTTCTAGTTTTTTTTATGAGTTGTAGGTTTACAGACAAATTATTAAGAAAGTACAAATTTCCCTTTAACAACTCCAACCCCTCCCCTCAACTTACACACACACAGTTTTCCTGTTAACAGTTTGCATTACTATGGCACTTTTGTTACAATTGATGAAACAATATTATGATTATAATATTAACTGTAGTCCATAGGTTACAATATAGTACACTGTGTTCTGTAGTTTCTTGAAACTTTTATTCTGGTACCATATAAACCTAAAATTTCTCATTTTAATCATTTTCAAATATATAACTCAGTGATGTTAATTACATTCACAATGTTGTATTACCATCACCACTATCCATTACCAAAGCTTTTCCATCACCATAATCAGAAACTCTGTTCCGATTAAGCATTAACTCCCCAATCCCTATCCCCATCCTGGCCTCTGATAGCCTATTCTAGTTTCTGACTTTATGAATTATCTTATTTTAATTATTTCATATCAGTGAGATCATACAATATTTATCCCTTCATGTCTGGCTTATTTTACTCAATATATCTTCAGGGTTCATCCATGCTGTCACCTGTGTAAGAAATTCATTCCCTTTTACAGCTGAATAATATTCCATTGTGTGTATGTACCACAATTTTTCATCTATTTATTGGTTTTTGGACATTTGCATTGCTTCCATCTTTTGGCAGCTGTGAGTAACATTGGGGGCAATTATCTGAGTCCCTGCTTTCAGTTCTTTTGGTTATATACCTAGAAGTGGGTCAGCTGGGTCATACAGTACTTCTACGCTTAACTTTCTGAAGAAATGCCAAACTGTGTTCCACAGTGGCAACTCCACTTTTTATGGCCACAAACAATGCACTTATATTTCTTATTCTCCACATCCTCTTCAATACTCATCATCTTTTGCATTTTAGTTTTTGTGGAAAGTTAAAAGCAGAGTTACAAACCAAAAATACAATAGTACCGATATTTACCCATGTCTTTACCCTTATTGACGATCCTTATTTGTTTGTGTGACTCTGATCCATTGTCTAGGGTCTTTTCCGTTCCACCCGCAGAACTCTATTTAGCATCTCTTATAGGGCCAGTATAAAGGTGAACTCCCTCAGCTTTTGTTTATCTGGGAGTGTCTTAATGTCTCTCATTTTGAGGCAGAATGTTGCTGAATATAGAATTCTCAGTTGGCAATGTTTTGCTTTTAATATGTGCTTTAAATATGTCATACCACTACTGTTTTTTCTCCATGGTTTCTGATGAGACATCAGCACAATCTTAGAGAGGCTCCCTTGCGGGTGACACTTTGCTTCTCTTTTGCAAGTTTCATAATTCTCTCTTTATCATTCACATTTGAAAGTTTGATAATAGCATGGCACAGTGTGGGTCTATTTGGGTTTATCCTGTTTGGGGTTCACTGAACATGTTAAAGGTGTATATTCATGTCTTTTATTAAATTTTGGAAGTTCATCACCATTTTTTTTGAATATCCTCTCTGCTCCTTCTCCTGAGATTCCGACACTGTTTATATTGGTGCACTGAATGATGCTCCCCAGGTCCCCCAGGCTTTGTTCACTTTCTTCATTTTTTTCCTTCTTTCTGCTCCTCAGAATGGTGGATTTTAATTGTCTTGTCTTCAAGTTCTCTGATTCTTTCTTCTGTCAGCCCCAATCTGCTTTGAATCCCTCTAAGGAATGTTTAATTTCTGTTACTGTGGTCTTCAGCTGTATTTGGTATCTTTTCATAATTTTTATTTCTCAATTATTAACTCTCTTTTTGTTCATCTATTATTTTCCTGATTTTATTTAGTTCTTTGAGTATATTTAGGACCTTTTTAAAACAACCTTTGTCTAATATATCCTAAGTCGGGTATTCTTCATTGATGGCTTCTAATGCTTTATCCTGTTCCTTTTCATGGACGGTTGTTTCCTATTTCTTTGTTTTGTAATCTTTTGTTCTACCTGGACATTCTGTGTTATCTCTGGAATGTAGACAGTAAGGTGTCTGCTCCTTATGCTTGCATCCATCTGTTATTATGACAGGGATTTCCTTAAATGCCAGGAACTTACCAAACTAAAGATTGCAAAAAACAAAATACCTTTACCAGTCTTTCCAGATTGACCTGTGTGAGTTTTTTTCTTCAAAACTTATCCATACAATGAGTTTACAGAATAGCCAAGGCAAAAGTGTTAGGATGCTCTGGTCTTTTCTGTGAATGTATCTTGTCCTGGGCATGCATGCAGCTCTACGAATTCCTCTGTATTTATGGCCCCAAATGTTCCTTTTGCTGCAGGAAACTGCTTCCTTGTGGTAATGGGCACCTCACTTTCTGTCCCACAGCCAGCAATGTGTTGCCCCAGGCAACTGTAATTTCACTGTTCTACAGTGCAGGGCAAGTTCTGGAATGGTAAACCCTTGATGAATGTCCTGGTTCAGTCCCTCAATTCATCACCAGACAGATTGGCACTTGCATACATGTACCTAGTATGTGCACAAGAGTTATTCTGCTGTGTCTGGAACCGGGACCAGGGACTCACCCTGGGAATGCAGGTCAGCAAGTTGCCACCGAGAGGTTTCCTTGATTTGGTGCTTATCCAATGGCTGAAAACTGCAACTATTTTCTGAAACTGTGATCAAGTTGTTTCTGCTAATTCTTTCTGGTTGTTCAAAGCTTCTGTGAAGGGATAGAGAACTGGAATGCATCATTCTGCCATCTTAATCAGGTCAGGTTCCACCAAGCTTTTTAAGTAGGATGGGGAGTTGATGGAGGAAAAGCACTGGAAGATAGTAAGGGTGGTTGATCACTGGATGGGTGAGTGATTTACTGAGGCTGCCATTAGGAACACTTGGTTTGGAATATTTCCCTTTGTAGTAATTAGGCTACATCCATGGGGTCTGTTATGGCTGGGAGAAAGGAGAGAGATAAGGAACTACCCAGTTAGGAGTCTCTCAGCCCCCTGGGTAGCCAGGGTTAGAGGGAGAGAGGAGAGGGATGTCAAGGGTGAGTTTGATATTCAGAATAGTTGGGTCTACAGCTGTCTTTTCTCCCTTTATTTTTTTCTGCAACCTGAGTTGTTTTCTCTGCAATACCACAGTTGCAATATTAGTTTCAAGGTAGTCAGGATAGGGGAGGGGAAGGGAACGAGCACAGGGGGTGAGGATTAAGGCCTACCACCTGATCAGGAGAGAGGAATACAGTCTTGGTCAGTACAATATGCAACAACCCACAAACTACTTTGTTTTCCAAAGGTAAATAGGGTGGTAAAAGCTAAATGAATGTAGACCATGGTTTCTCCTCTAAAAGTGATGGGAAAAATTAACATTCAAAGCATAGTTTAAAAACGTCAAATAACTTTAGCTTTTCAACAAAATAAAACTCAACTTTGTAGAGGTTATAGCTTCATTATCCACTGTGGTATCAAATGCTCTTGACTTCAGGTCAGAGTCCTTATAACTCTTTACATCTACTTAGGAGAAAAATGGAAGCCTTTAGCTTGAATACATCAACAATTCACAAAAGCTTTCCTGTGAAGTCTAGGCCTCCAGCCTAACTTTCTGGCTCCCTTACTACTACCTGATAAAGAAAGGAATCTTATCCAATTCTAAATGCTGATTGATTGACATCTTAACATAGATGGGCCTCCATATTTATTTATCTTGTTTAATGTCTGTTTTCCCCAGTAGAACATAGTCAAGTCCTTCAGGACAGATTTTTTTTTTTTTTTTTTGGTAATTGTTTGTTTATTAATATATTTTGGTGGGTTTTTTTGGTCAGTTATATCACTGTTATAACCCAAGCACCTCAAATATGATAGGTGATTAATAAATGTTTGTTGAATAGATAAGCTCCATAAACACCAAATTATAAATGGTTTCATGGTTAAAAAAAAAATGGGGCATTAAGAATGGTTCTTTTAACTTTAGCAGTTTTGGGGGACCAAGTTGAGCCCTTCAAACAACACTTACTACCAAAGTAACTAATAGAAGAGAAACTGTTAATGACTTTTTCTAATTTTTTTTTCAGGTGACAGAACACCTTACTTCAGAACCTATTCCACATTCCAGTTGGGTCCTTTTAATGTTTAGTGGTGATAGAGCACAAAGACTCAAGATCAGTGAATACAGTGAGGTATACTCTGAAGCACTTAAAGATGAAACTGAGTTTCATTCTACTCTGTTTCACTTGGTTAAGGATTTTTCTTCTGAAGAAGCAATAGAGAAAATCAGGAGTGCCAACTGCCAGTTTATTGATTCTGTATGTCAAATGCTGCTCTCTACTAGATTACTTAGCTATTCTTAATTCCCACTGATAAACTTTTTTCAGCATGAAGACTCAAGCAACTTGAAAAAAATCAGGTATTTCCTCAATAGAGTGAATATATTTCAGAAAGGCTGTTAAAAATGTCTACTTAGCATTTTACTCTCAAATTTTATTTTAAACAAAATTATTTTCTTTCCCTATGAATGCTTGAGTTATTGAGAATTTCAGTTTTCACTGTATGAAGATTTGAATGGTATTTTATTTCAACAACAATTAACAAAACAAAATAATATATAATATTTCTTCCTTGAAAAGCTCATTAAAAAGACCATGGGCAGGCTTCTTCCCCATTGTATTTCAGTTGGGGAGGTAATTGCAAAAAGAACGCATGTAAAATATCTTACAGTCATGCTGAGAGCCTCTGGTCCCCTGCTATACTTTCCCTCTAAAAGTGACTACGTTACATATATTAGGTTGTGCTGCAGTCACACAGGTGGTGGTCCGTTGTGTTGGAGTCTGGTAAATGGCCACAAGGCATGTTCTAGAGACATCCAGGAGTCCCCATTCTGTGTGGGAGCGGCATCCACAGGCTTTTGGAAAAATCGGCCTGTAAGGAAGCTCATCAACGCTGCAAAGAGTACAATGAATGAGACAGAAATCCAGAGTGGCTTATTAGCTTTTCTGACAGCAGACTTGAGATTTGTGGCCCAGGAAGACATTGTGTCATAACTAAAAGGAAAAAACAAATACAAAATTTGGTGATCTCAATAACTTATTTTAGCACCCTGTTTGCTAATAATACTAATCAAGTCATTGATCTGCCTTATAAATATTAGATAAAAAGTCCTTGTGGTTTAGGCAACTACAGTCTGGCCCCTTATAACTATTAGAATTCAAGAAATGATTCAAGATGAGAATCTGAAATAACGTATTTAGCCATTATTTAACTTTTATTTATCTCATTCTTTCATTCAGGTAAGGCAACTGAATTCTACAGTAGAATTAAAAATGCTATTTACTGGGTAGAGGGGGATTTATGTGTACATACATGTACATATCTGTATCTATCTATCTATCTATCTATATATGCATAAATATGTCACTTATTTCTCACCATACCGTACACTTTACTTGAAATTTAAACTTATTTTTTTTAGACACACCCATACAGGAAACACAGCTTATTATTGAATCATTTAGGTAAATGTTAAATCTGTGCTGAAATTAGCAATTTCCATGTGCTAATCCATTTAATCAGGACAGTTATAATGATTGGTATAGAGAATATTTTCATCACTGTTTTATCGAGGAAGAAATTGGTGCTCAGAAATGCATGGACTCAGCAGATGATGTAGCTAGTTGGAGGACTGGAATTTGAGCCCAGGCTGTCTGGCCACAGAACCAAGTTCCTTACTATCAACTCTTGTGCCTCTCATGCAGTCAGGGACGACTGCTATAGACCATATGAACTTTCTTGTTCATCTTAAATTTAACGATTTGATTAACACTGTTAACCCTACTTTACCCTTCCTTCCCCATTCCACCAAAATGGTATTATTTAGCAAGTGGACAACATACACTGAAGAAACATCCCATTTTGAAGGATTATTTCTCTTTTCAGAAAGACTTGGCTTCCTTGTCCTTTCTACTGTTTCTTCTCCAGGTGGTTCTGAGTCGTCTTTAGTTCTGTAAATAAATTTTGTTTTTCAGTATTTGAAACTAAGGATAATGTGCTATATTTACTTATAAAATATTATATTTGACTGTATAATTCGAGAGGCTCACAAATACTTGTTTTACTCCAGAAAGATTTGATAGATATCCAATTCAAATAGCCAGATTCATGTTTTTTTTATCATTTTAAGGAATTAAGATTTTTTTTAACTAAAAAAAAAACCTCCACTATTTAGAATAAATTTTGTTGTGAAAGTTATAATATAAAGACAATATAAACGTTAATCTCACCACTCATAACTGATGGTAATGTTTGATCTCTTTCTCTTTCTCTGCATATAAATGTTTTTATCCACACTTTAAAAGATAAATTTGGATGTTACATTTCTTCTTTTATATTTTTTCACTCAATATATAGTACAGTTTTGCCTAATTATCAATCTTATTAAATATCCTTCTACCACCTTGCTTTTAGTATGCTATTACAGGTGATTTTATATTTTTGTAAGATATTTGATCAGTGCTAACTTGGAGCAACATCAAAAGTGTCATTTCTTCTCTTTCTCTAAATATCTTAATTTGAAAAATCTTTATGAAAATATTCTGAAAGTAAAACTAGTTAAAATAAACTAGTAACTGATAAGCCAGAAACAGCCATCGTATCGACAATATTTTGAATAAAATTGCATTAAGTAAAGGTGCTTTCCTCTATTTGAACAAAATTCAATTGTTTCATGATCTTCACTGATGAGTTTCTAATAGGATTTGAATTTTGAATATGACTCCTACTACCCTCACAACTAGCAAAGGAAACTGTGTCTTAAAGATTTTATTTTCAGTCAAACGTCTAGAAGGAACGCACATGTTAGATTTTAGTTTCCTTTGTAAAGGCCACAAAGCCCAAAGGCAGAATCAACTGCATTCTTGTAAGAGTCTCAAGGTCTTGGTCTTTTGTTTTCAATGGAAATCATCACAGTAACAAAAAGCAAAAAATTAGATTATAATTTATTAAAGGAATCTGTTAATATTTTTTCCTACCCAGATCAGAAAAGATCCATTATATTAACTCTATGGCTGAAAAGAGTTTGCAACACATGTAATTGACTCCCCAAATTATTGAAGAAAAATGAAAACAAAAAACATGAACTCTTAGAGGGTAGACACCGTGCCTTGCTCATCTTTATATCTCTTAGTAGAGCATAGTAGGTACTCAGTGAAGATGTATAAAATGAACATAAAGTCATTTTGTTAAAAATCTCTTAATTTTACATTTGAGGAAACTGAGATCAAGCAAGGTTAAAAGGCCACCCATGGACTTAACATTTCTTCACGTCCCTCCTTGTTGCCCTCTACCTCTCCCTATAGAAGAATATTTTATTTGTTTAATTTGCTAGAGTTTTATGTTTCCTTCATTCTTTATGTACCTAAATGGAAGATTAATGTATATACAATATAACAATGTTACATATATGCATATATTTTGCATATCCAAATATGTTATACATATATATGTTTCCTTTTTAAAAAAATCTAAGTTGATGGATATTTTACTTCTGGGGCTTTTTATTGAACTTTTCCCCTAAACGCTTTTCCTATATAGGAAGAAAAACCACTATCTTCAGAAGTCTGGGCAATTCTGGGTCTTTCCTAACTCAGTACCTCAAACTTACAGTTCCGAGTGCTACCAGAGTAAATGGATCCACAAATAGCATTTATATGGTGTCTTTCACAATGAATTATCTATTTGATGATGTGGTATTTGATCTCATCTCCAGAAATAAAACGTGATTCCCACTGTTTATGCCTCTACTCAATCAGGTTAATAAGCACACAAAGTTTCACTTACTTTAAGTCACATTTTTCATCTTCAGCATCTGCCCATGAATAGGTGCTAATAAATCGATGTAATGAGGGACGATGTTCACTCTGCTTTGATCCCAAGATACGCCTAGATGAAGATGATTACAGCCACTTGTCAAATCTCTTTTAACCATTATCAATCTATTTCCTAAGGTTTAAATCCATGAAAAAATTGTGTTCTAATTAATTTTTTGGCACATTCATATATCCCCTATTTCATGATAAAACAGCTTCATGGATCATATACCAATATTTAAAATTATTCTGCTTATAATATGTACAAATAAAATGTTACTATATTACTTACTTCAAACTCTTATTTACTTTAGCCCACTTATAAAATAGTAAAGCTCCCAAAGAGCAGCCCTAAAATCACACTTACCAACTGCTCGACCTCCTACTGAATCGGTCATTATTTTCCATCCCAGCCATCTTTGGAAGTGTAGATGTTAAAGAAATGATAAAATGTGAATTTAGTGAATTTAATATTTTTCTATCTGAAAATGAATGAATTTACTTTTGACTAAGAATGCCTAGGAATTTACTTACTGTTCCTGCATTTCCAATATTTCTAGGCAAAGAAGCAATAGTCACTCTTCGAAGAGAAGGTGGCTGTACAAAGGGCAAAATGTACATTTGGAAATTCTTAATATTTTACTCTAGTAGGCAACACAGATGAATATCTCTGTACACATACATCTATGCACTTGACCTTTGCAGAGTTAAACAGCAGGCACATTTGTAAATGCCTTTGCTATGACTAAATTACCTTCCAGAAATATTTTATCAATTTATATTCTACCTTCCTTAACATTAGGTCAATACAATTTTTGCCAGACAAAGAATACATGGTTACTTGTTTTGTTTTGCATTTATTTGGCTTCTAATAACACTGAATATTGTTTCTTGTATGTCAAATAACCATGTGTATTTCTGCTCTGAGAACCACCTGTTTGTGTCCATTGCCCATATGAATTTTGTTCATGGTATTTCTGGCAGAAATTTTCTTCAATTCTAATGCAGCCAAATATATTCATCTGTTTTTTTCTTTTGCTACTATTGCTTTTATGCTTAGAGAGGTTTCCCCCAACTCAAGAGGAGATAAATATGCACCTATATTTGTAGAATTTTCTTTCATGGTTCCATTTTTTTTCTATTTAACACATTTAAGGATGGGCCTGATATATTATTAATAAATGGATTGTTTATCAGGCTTCAGCTTGGCACAGGGGAAATTTATGTAGTAGTATGTGGTTCTTAAAGTTTAAATACGAACAGCTTTAGAATGTAAACATTTTTAATGAAGAAAATATATTAAAGGAGTTTGAGTCTTTTTCTTAAACCACCATTCATAACTGATTTTCATAGATCAGTAAAGCATCAAGGATATCAAATTGGTGTTCAAAAAACCTGGACTCTAATCCTTGTTCTTCTATTACATGATATTGACTAATCACTTAACTTTTTTGTTTTTCTATATCCTCATCCAAAAGAGGGATTTGGATGGAATGATTTTAAAGTTACTGGATCAAAAATATTATAAATCTTTGAGATCTGTGAAACTATAGCAGAGACTGCTGGTTGAGTGTCCCATTCTCCCTTTTTATTTAGTCACATACCTCTTGATTTTCACCTAGGCACACAGTCTCCAGAATAAAAACTGTATTTCCCTCTTTGTAGGCAAAGATAAAAAAGGAAAAGTTATGTGGGACTTCCAGGTGGTATTTTTAAAAGGAACAACTGTTTTTGCTTCTTCCTCTTTCTGGGAACATGACCGGATGTAATGATGTGGGGTTGATGCCTGGATCTGAAGTGTCCATCTTAGACCACGAGGTGGAAGCCAAGGGCTGAGATTGGCGGAGCAGCAAAAGAGAGTCTGGTCACTATTGCATTTTCTGAAACTGCTCTACCACTGCTGGACTGCATGTTTCTAACTTTTTCTTTATGTCAGAGAAGAATGATAACTGGCTTTCCTGACAGTGGCATGCAAACTTAGTTGATCTAAAATACAACAGGAAGTATAAAAGCATGCATATATAAATATAAATACCTACACACACACACACACACACGTCCTCATTATTTATAGATATCGTATTATGAATTTGTCTACTTGCTAAAATTTATTTGTAGCTTCCCAACGAATACTCGCATAGCCTTCACAGATGATCATGAATGAATATGCATGGACATAAACAGAGCAGCAAAGATTTGGGTCACCCATCACACACGTTCCCAGCTCTGCCTTCTTGGTTTAGGTTCTCATGCTGTCATATAAATAAGAGTCCTTCCCACAGTATTTTAGTGCTATCTGTTTTTGTGTGTGTGTGCATTTTTATGCTTTTTGATGGTGATTTCACTGTTTAAAATGGCCCCTGAGCATAGTGCTAAAATGCTGAATAGTATCCTAAGCACAGGAAGGCTGTGATGTACTTTAAGGAGAAAATATACTGTGTGTTAGATAAGCTTCATTCAGGCATGAGTTATAATGTTGTTGGTTATGAGTTCAATCAATGTTAATGAATCGCTATATTTTAAATAAGGTGACTTTAAGCAGAAACACACATAAAACCAAGTGATGTATTGATTGGTTGATACAAATCTTGTGACTACAGGCTTCTAGGCACCTAACCCCATATACCCCTTAGGAGCAATGGTTCAGTCTTCAATAATTCATTGTTCATGGTGACTTGATAGACTACAACTACTGCAAATAATGAGAATTGACTGTATATGAGGTAAAATCACTGTTCTGTCATTTACATTTAAAGCCATATAGATTTAAATAATATTTAAAACTATCTTATAAGCATTTGATAGACACTTCTTAATTGAATTAATATGAAAATTAGCAATTACCTTGGAGTTAAGAGAGGATGAACGTTTTTTAATTTGGCAGTCATCTGAAGGGAAAATAGACATTTTAGAAATTACATGTGCAATTTACGTTAAAGGAATAGTCTTATGACACTAAATAAATGTCTGCTGAATGAATGAGCCAAAAAATACCAATCAGAAGAATACCAAATTTTGTTACTTTTCTAGAAGAGGGAAGGAATATCATTAAAATAATAATTCTATTCAGAAAGTTCATACTGTTTATTTGAAATAAACTATAAGACTTTTAAAAACTTTATGTTTAGATATTTTCATGGCCTAATAATATTTCCCTATTTCCCAATCCATCATTCAGTTTAGCCACTAGGGTCATCCCTCCCTTGAGTAATACAAAACCATTATTGAGGAGAATGGCACATTTCAGTTATTTCACCTGACTTTGTGTGAGGAGGAAGAATCAGTACTAACCTCTTAAACAAGGGGACACTAAAGTCAACATACTTAACTGGATTAACTATGTTCTCTCATCTCAGTCATCTAAATTGATTTAGTGCACTTTTTTTGTCATTACCAAAGAATTCTTGTTTCCCAATCCATTTTCTAACCAATACCTTACTTGTGACTAAACAGGAATGAGTTATTTTTCTAATATAACAATCAAAGGATCTTACACTAAAGACATGACTTTAAAAAATGATAATATGAAAGAAAATATTAGAAAAACTAACACTATTATTTTAAACCTTTATTACCTTCATCTTCAAGAGGGTTAAAAGATCTTTCGTTCTGCAAAAGAACCTGTTTCAGCTCTTCTAATTCAGCATGCTCTTTGGCATACATTCTCTTCAAGTTTTCTACATGCTGAATCATCACTTCAACTGCTTTACTAACCCGGCTTTCCTAGTAGGGATAAAACAAACAAAAAAAAACATCAAAAAGGAAATTCATACTGTAAATACTGTTCTCAATATCCAGTTAAAGATGGTGGTTGAACACATGCATTTGCCTTCAGTCATCCCCACATCCCACTAAAAAGTATGATTTGTAAAGGCATAAATACACAAGGGCAAATACAACAGAAGGAGATATAATAGCAACAAAATTTTGAAAGCAGGGTAACAGAAGGATTAGTGATAAAATTACTTTCCAGGCCTAAAAAAAGCTGAAACCCCAAAAGCTGTAAGGAAAACCTAGAAGCAATGCCATTTACATCACAGAAAGCCCTAAAGGCTCAGTGGCATGAGCACCTCTGGAAGCAAGTTTAAGATGGGTGTGGGAACATAACTCAAAGGTCTATATAAAAGCACTTAGACCCATAGATTTCCTCTCTTACGTTGTCCAGCAGAACTTCTCCTACACCACTTTGGCAAAAGACCAAATCATTGAATTTCTGAAGTGACTTAAGCAGAGGATATTATGATTGAGAAATACCAGATAAGTGAGTATATGAGTGTACCATACTCACATATGGTACAGTATGGTACTGTAAACAACATTACAGTGAAAGACTTGAATATTGAGATCTACCAGCCTTATTTCTCCTTCCAGCTCCCAAACACAGGCAGCCAGGTTTGTACCCTCAAGGCAGGCAGTTGGAAGATTTTATCTATGAAACCTGACACCCCAAGAGGATAGTCTTAAAAATACTGACATTGGAGATAGTCCAGTGAAACATCCTAGCTCATATGAAGCTCAGAGTCAGTGAAAATCTCCCCACTGAACATATGAAGAGATCCAAATCACCTGCAGAAAGGATCACAAGATATGGGAGGAATGTATCTAATATGAAAGGTAGAAACCAAAACTCAGGAAAAGAGGAAACTAGAGGAAGCTGTTCTAGTTTGCTAGCTGCCAGAATGCAATATACCAGAAACAGAATGACTTTTAAAAAGGGGAATTTAATGAGTTGCTAGTTTACAGTTCTAAGGCCAAGAAAATGTCCCAATTACAACAAGTCTATAGAAATGTTCAATCTAAGGCATCCAAGGAAAGATACTTTGGTTCAAGAAGGCCCATAAAGTTCAGAGTGTCTCAAGTGGGAGGGCACATGGTGAACACAGTCAGGGCTTCTCTTTCATCTGGAAGGACACATGGTGAACACGGCATCATCTGCTAGCTTCCTCTCCTGGCTTCCTGTTTCATGAAGCTCTCCAGGAGGCTTTTTCCTTCTTCATCTTCAAAGGACGCTGGCTGATGGACTCTGCTTCTTGTGGCTATACCATTCTGCTCTGCTATCTCTGAATTTCTCATTCTCCAAAATGTTTCCTCTTTTATAGGACTTCAGAAACTAATCAAGACCCATCCAAAAGGGTGGAGACACGCCTCTACCTAATCCAGTTTAACAACCACTCTTGACTAAATCACATCTCCAGGGAGATGATCTAATTACAGTTTCAAACATACAATACTGAATAGGGATTAAAGAAATGGCTGCCTTTATGAAATGGGATTAGGATTAAAACATGGCTTTTCTAGGGTATATACATCATTTCAAACCAGCACAGAAGCAGACTGCAAGAATTCAGGGAAACTGCCAATATCTTCAGAAGGCAAAGAATTATTGCATCATAAAATACAAATAAAACATTATTTTAAAAAGTAACATTCAGAGAACAAAAAGAAGAGCTACTAGAAGTTAAAAATCTAATAACATTGAATAGGTATCCCTTTCTCTCCACATCTTCTCCAGCACTTGTTTATCTGTTTATCTATTTTTGATTCTGGATACACTCACATGCCATACATTCTATCCAAAGTATACAATCCATGTCTCACAATATCCTCACTTTCATTGTACAATGATCCTCACTCTCATTGTACAATGATCCTCACTCTCAATTTTAGGCAATTTTCATTACTCCAGAGAGAAAAATAAGGGATATACATAGCCACCCTTAAAAGAAACCCAAAACACTTCCATATGCCTTACTCCCTATATTTGTCTGCTAAAGCTGCTGGAATGCAATACGCCAGAAATGGAATAGCTTTTATAAAGGGAATTAAGTTACAAGTTTAATGTTCTAAGGTCACAAAAATATCTAAACTAAGGCATCCAGGGAAAGATACCTTGACTCAAGAAAGCCTGATAAGTTCCAAATAGGAAGGCACATGGCTGGCATCTGCTGGTCCTTGTTCCTGGTTCCATTGCATCAAGCTTCCGATGGCAGAGATTTCCTCCTAATGTCTGTGGGCCTTCACTCTGCAACTCCATGACACAACTCTTACTTACCATCTCATGGGAAGGCAACATGGTGATGTCTGCTGGGCTCTGCTGCTCCAAACATCCATATCTAGGCATCTCTGTCAGTTCTCTCTGTCAAACATTCCAAGCATTTCCAAATATCTGCATCTCTGTTGGTTCTTAAGCAACTATTTTCCAAGCATCTGAGCTTCTTCTTAAAGGACTCCAGTAAACTAATGTTTCCTCTTAAAGGACTCCAGAAAACTAATGAAGACCTACCTTGAATGGGTGGAGTCACATCTCCATCTAATCGAAAGGCCACACCCGCAATTGAGCAAATCATATCACCATGGGGTAATCTAATCCAAGTGCCACACCTACAGTTGAGTGGGTCAATCTCCATGGAAACTATCTAATCAAATATTTCCACCCTACAATATTGAATCAGGATTAAAGGATATGGCTTTTCTAGGGTACATAACAGCTTCAAACTGGCACATTCCACCCCCCAAAAGACATGTTCTTTCCATATACAAAATGCATTCATTTCATCACAATATCACAAAAGCCATTTCAGTAACAATACAAATGCAATACAAAGTCAGAAATTGTACAAAATCTCATTCGAGTCAGTTACTGGCATGGTCTGCCCTAAGGCAAAAAATTCTCCTTTGGCTGTTGACCTATGAAGCTCTGAACAAGTTTCCTGCTTCCAATATACAAAAGAGGAACAGTCAGGACACAGTAGCCATTGCCATAGGGAGAAAATGAAAGGTAAACAGATTTCGCTGGACCAAAACAGCTCTGGAAAACTGCAGGGCAAACTCCATTGGATTTCAAAGTCTGAGAGTCATTAATCAGAGCTTTGAAAGCAGTCCCAATAATGGCTTTACACATTATAAAGCCATTTCCAAGGGCCTACACATTGGCTCTGCTCTCTGCAAATGCTGGGTTGAGGGTTGTAATACTGGGGGCCATTGGGAGGGACCATATTTTGCTCAGCTCCACCCTCTCCAAACATCAAGGCAGTACCCAGGCTCTCTGCCATCTCTGGAGCACATGCTCAACTCCCTCAGAATAATGGGTGTTTGCCAGGCTCCCCCAATCCCCGTTTTATGTGTGCCACCCTCTCAGAGGCCTGGGACACCCACTTTTCCTGAACAATGAAGTGGAAGGTCCACCCTCTGCTTCCAGAGCAAACTAACCCTCTCCAAATGTATGGGTAGTCTACTCTCCTGGCCTGAGATTTCCTGGCTCTAGACCTCAGCTTCCATGGTTCTCCTCTGAAGTCATTTTTCCTTCAAGTTGTCCCTTTTTCTGTCCCTTGTAGTCCATACTAGCAGTAGTTCCATTTATACAGATCCTGAAACACTCTTGTCAGTTTTTTATGCAGTGCACAGGGATCATCGCCATCAGATAATATGATTTTCCACAAATCCTTTCTAGATAACTTCATCTCCAATCCTCACTTGTCCAATAATGGCTGACTGCTTCCATGTTTGGTTAAATCCTCATGTGGGACCCTATTCACTAGGGTCTCACTTTCTGGAAGTCCAGAATTTTCCAGACCATCAATTTCTGTTTTCTTTATATCCAAGAGTTCAGTTTTCAACTTATCTCTTTCCTGTCACATTTCACTATGAGCTGCAAGGAGCACCCAGGCTACATTTTCCACATTTAGTCTGGAAATTCACTTAGCTAAGTATCCTAGGTCGTCGCCTTTAAATTCTAACTTCCATCCCTCAGCAGTACTCAAGTTGGCCAAATCCTCCGCTACTTTAAAACACAGGTAGTCTTCTTCCAGTTTGAAATAAATAACACATGCATTATTTCTATTTACAGCCTCTTCAGAAATATCTTTAGAGGCCATATTTCTGCCAACAGTCTGTTCAAAACAATCTAGGCCTTTCCTATTCACTTCCTTACAATTCTTCGAGAATCTTCCCCTTATCCAGGTGTAAAGGTGTTCAAAATGTTTCATAGTTGCAGACTGCAGTACCCCACTTCTTTAGTACCAATATCAGTATTGGTTTACTAATATTGCTGGAATGCAATATATCAGAAATGGAATGGCTTTTAAAAAGGCAATGTATTATGTTACAAGTTTACAGTGCTAAGGCCATAAAAATGTCTAAACTAAGGCATTCAGAAAAAAAAATATCTTGACTCAAGAAAGTCCAATGTCTGTCACAATGGAAGGCATGTATCTGGTGTCTGCTGTACCATGTTTTTGGTTAAGCTGCTTCTAGCTTCTGAGTTAGAAGCTTAGAGTGGTTTGCTCTTTAAGTATCTGTGGGCCTTCACTTTGGTCTTCTGGGACACAACTCTGGGTTCTGGCTTGCTTAGCATCTCATTGGTAGACATATGGTGATGTCTGCTGGGCTCTGCAACTCCAAACGTCCATGTCCAGGCATCTCTGTCAGTCCTCTCTTTCAAAACTCCAAGCATCTCCAAATGTCTGCATCTCTATCAGCCCTCAAGAAACTGTTCTCCAAGCATCCAAGCTTCTTTCAAAATGTTTCCTCTTTTAAAGGACTCTACTAAACTAATCAAGACCTACCTTGAAAGGGTGGAATCACATTTCCATAAAATCAAAAGGTCACACCCACAATGGGGTACATTGCATCTCCATGGAATAATTTAATCAAAATGCCATACCCAGAATTGAATGGGTCAATCTCCATGGAAACTATCTAATCAAAGGTTTCCACCCTACAGTATTGAATCAGGATTAAAGGATATGGCTATTCTAGAATACATAACAGCTTCAAACTGGCGCTCTGCCCCAATTATTTACCCCTAGTACTGGTGTTGTACTAGTAAGGTTTATTTAATATAGTCTATAGCTTGCAACAGGTATATATAATACCACACCACTCTATTATTAACTCTTTATACAAGTGTCATACATTTGAAGTAGTTCATGCAAGAACTAATTTGTATTTGTAGTGTTAATTGGTGAGATATATGACTTAACCCTTTTCAATCATATTCACCTACAGTAGGCACTAATACTTATAATTCCAATAAAAAACTACCATTATCTCTATCCATCCCCACACATTTAAGACCAACCTCATTAATAAATGTGTACATATTAGGTAATCACTACCCCATTCCAGTTTCTGTCTATTTCTAGATCCTCTATATTCTACATTTTAAGATTCTGAGTTTACATTTTCTAGGTGGTTTGTATTAGTGAAATTATGAAATATCTATCCTTTTGTGTCTGGCTTATTTCACTCAGCATTATGTCTTCAAGACTCATCCATGTTGTTGCATGCTTCATGACCTCATTCCTTCTTACTGCTGCATAATATTCCATCATATGCATATACCACATTTTGTTTATCCACTCATCTGTTGATGGATACTTGGATTGTTTCCATTTTGGGGCAACTGTGAATAATGCCACTATGAACATCGGTGTGCAAATGTCTGTTCATGTTACTGCTGTCAGATCTTCTGGGTATATACTGAGTAGCAGAATTGCCAGGGTATAGGGCACCTCGCTATTTAATTTTCTGGGGAATTGCCAAAATGTCTTTCGCTGTGACTTTTACCATTTTACATTTCCACCAGCAGTGAATAAGTGTTCTATTATCTCCACATTCTCTCCAACATTTGTCATTTTCTGACTGTTTAATAGTGGCCATTTTTATAGGTATGATATGATATCTCATTGTGGCTTTGATTTGCTTTTCCCTAATAGCTGATAAAGAGGAACATCTTTTCACGTGCTTTTCAGCCATCTGTATTTCTTCGGACAAATGTCTATTCACATATTTTGCCCATTTTACAATTGGGTTGTCTGTCCTTTTGTTCTTGAGTTTTAAGATTTGTTTTTATATATACAGGATATCAAACCAAATATTTTCTCCCATTGAGTTGGCTGTCTCCTCACTTTTTTTCACAAAGTCCTTTGAAGCACAGGAGTGTTCCATTTTGGAGAGTTCCTATTTGTGTATTTTTTTTTTCTTTCATTGCTTGTGCTTTGTGTGTAGGGTCTAAGAAGCTACCTCCTATTATTAGGTCTTGAAGATGTTTCCCTATAGTTTCTTCTAGGATTTTTATGGTACTTGCTCTTATATTTAGGTATTTAATTCACTTTGAGTTAATTTTTTGTATACAGTGTGAAGTAGGGGTCCTCTTTCATTCCTTCACATATAGGTATCCAGTTCTCTTAACACCATTTATTAAACAGACTATTCTGTTCCAATTCAGTAGATTTGGGGGCCTTTTCAAAAATCAATTGACCACAGATATGGAGGTCTATTTCTAAAGTCTCACTTCAATTCCATTGGTCAATATGTCTATCTTTGTGCCAGTATCATATTGTTTTGACCACTGTGGCTCTATAATAAGCTTCAAAATCAGGAAGTATAAGTCCTCTCACTTCATTCTTCTTTTTTAGGATGTTTTTGGCTATTTGAGGCTCCTTTCCTTTCAGATAAACTTGATAACTAGCTTTTCCAAATCTTCAATGTAGATTGTTGGACTTTTGATTGGTATTGTGTCGAATATATAGATCAATTTGAGTAGTACTGACATCTTAATGACATTTTAAACTTCCTATCCATGAGCAGAGATTATTGTTCCACCTATTTAGATCTTTGATTTCTTTTATCAATGTTTTGTCATTTTCTTTGTACAGGTCCTTTACATCCCTGGTTAAGTTTATTTCCAGATACTTGAGTATTTAAGTTACTATTGTGAATGTATTTTTTTCTTAATTGCCTCCTCAGTTAGGTCATTATTTGTGTATAGAAACAGTACTGAAAGTAGCTTTGTCACAGATTTCTCAGGATTTACAAATATAGGATCATGTCATCTGCAAATAATGTTTTACTATTTCTTTTCTAATTTGGGTTCCTTTCATTTCCTTTTCTTGCCTTATTGCTCTAGCTAGAACTACTTGCACAATAGTGAATAGTGGTGACAGTAGACATCCTTGTCTCACTCCCAATCTTCGAGGGAAGTCTTTCAGTCTCTCTCCATTGAGTGTGATGCTGATTGCGGGCTTTTCATATATTCTCTTTTATCATATTGAGGAAATTTCCTTTAATTCCTACCTTTAAAGTGTTTTTATTAGAAAAAGATGCCAAATTTTGTCAAATGCTTTTTCAGCATCAGTCAAGATGACCATGTGATTTTTATCTTTCAATTTGTTAATTTTTTGTTGTTTTGGTTTGCTAAAGTTGTCAGAATGCAATACACCAGAACTGGAGTGGCTTTTTAAAGGGGAATTTAATAAGTTACAAGTTCATAGTTCTAATGCCCTAAAAATGTCCAAAGTAGACATCCAGGGAAAGATACCTTGACTTAAGAAAGGCTGATGGGTCCAGAACACCTCTGTCAGCTGGGAAAGCATGTGGCTGGCATCTGCTGGTCCTTTGGCTTCACACAGCTTTCCCAGGGGCATTTTCCTTCTGCATCTCCAAATGTCTGGGTCTTGTGTAGGCTATTTCTCATTTGTCAACTCTAAGCTTTCTCCAAAATGTTTCTTCTTTTAAAGGACACCAGTATACCAATAAAGACCCACCTTGAATGGATGGAGTCAAATCTTCATCTAATAAAAAGGTCACATCAACAATTGAGTGTGTCACATCTTCATGGAAACAATCCATTCAAAAGGTCACACCCACAATTGAGTGAATTATATCTCCATGGATACAATGTAATCAAAAAGTCCTACTCTACAATACTGAATCAGGATTAGAACAAGACTTTTCTGGGGCACATAATTTCAAACCAGCATATTTGTATTATTCGATTGATTTTCTTGTGTTGCAAACCACCTTTGCACACCTGGAATAAACCCCACTTGGTCATGGTATATAATTCCTTTAAAATGTTATTGTATTCAGATTGCAAGTATTTCGTTGAGCATTTTTGCATCTATATTCATTAGGTAAATTGGTCTGTAGTTTACCTTTCTTGTATCTTTACCTGGCTTTGGTATTAGAGTGATGCTAGCTTCATAAAAATGAGTTAGATAGTGTTCCTTTTCCTTCAAGTTTTTGGAAGAGTTTGAGCAAGAATGGTGTTAGTTTTTTTTTGAATGTTTGGTAAAATTCCTCTGTGAAGCCTTCTGGTCCTATACTTTTCTTTGTAGGAAGGTTTTTGATGATTGATTGAATTTTTTTACTTGTGATTGGTCTGTTGAGGTTTTCTACTCATTCTCAAGTCGGTGTAGGTTGACAGTGTGCTTCTAGGAAGTTGGCCATTTCATCTAAGTTGTCTAGTTTGTTGGCATATAGTTGTTCATAGTATCTCCTTATGATTTTTTTTTTATTTCTTCAGAGTCCATATTGCTGCTCTTCCTCTCATTTCTGATTTTATTTGCATCCTCTTTTTTTTTCCTTTGTAAGCCTAGCTAAGGGTGCATTGATTTTATTGATATTCTCAGAAAACCAGCTTTTCATTTTATTGATTTTCTCTGTCATTTATTTTGTTCTCCATAATTTATTTCTGCTTTAGTCTTTGCTATTTCTCTTCTATTTTCTTTGGTGTTAGTTTGCTGCTTTTTCTCTAGTTCTACCAGGTAAGCAATTAAGTCCTTGATTTTTGCTCTTTCTACTTTTTAAATATACACATTTAGGTCAATAAATTTCCCTCTCAGCACTGCTTTTACTGCATCCCATTAAGTTTTTTTTTTCTTTTCACATGGGCAGGCACTGGGAAATGAACCTGGGTCTCTGACATGGCAGGCAAGAACTCTGCCTGCTGAGCACTGTGGCCTGCCCATCCCATTAAGTTTTCACATGCTGTATTCGCCTTTTCATTCATCTCCAGATATTTACCAATTTCTCCTGCAATTTCTTCCTTGACCCACTGATTTTTAATTTTTAAGAACATGTTATTTAACCTCCATATATTTGTGAAGGTTCTGGTACTTTGGTGGTTATTGATTTCCAGCTTCATTCCATTGTGGTCAGAGAAAGTGTTTTGAATAATTTCAATCTTTTAAAATTTATTAAGATTGGTTTTGTGTACCAGTATATGATCTGGAGTAAACTCCATGAGTATTAGAGAAGAATGTATATCTGGGTGTTCTGGGGTATAATGATCTATATGCGTCTATTAGGTGTAATTCATTTATCACATTGTTTAGATTCTCTATTTCCTTATTGATCATCTGCCTGGTTGTTCTTTCTATCAAGGAGACTGATGTACTGACGTTTCCCACTATTAATGTTGAAATATCTACTGGTCCCTTCCATTTTACCAACGTTTGCCTCACATACCTTGGAGTTCCCTGATTGGGAGCATAAACATTTATGATTGTTATTTCTTCTTGGTGAATTGTCCCTTGGTGTAGTGTCCTTCCTTTTCTGACATTTTTGCACTTGAAGTCTACTTTGTCTGTTATTAGCTTAGCTACTCCAGCTCTCTTTTGGTTACAGCTGATTTGGAATATCATTTCCCATCCTTTCACTTTCAACCTATTTGTATACTGGGGTCTAGGATGAATCTTTTGTAAACAGCATAGACATATTTTTAAATCCATTCTGCCTATCTGTATCTTTGAATTAGTGAGTTTAGTCTGACATTCAGTATTATTACTGTAAAGGCAGTTCTTGAATCTATCATCTTATCCTTTAGTTTTACTTCTCAAGTCAATTTTTTTCCCTCTCTCTTTTTATCCTTTAAGTTACCCTTACTAACACTCTTGAATTCTGCACCCTTCTCCAGATTTCTCTCTCCTGTCTTTTTTTTCAGCCAACAAAACTCCTTTTAGTATTGTCTGCAGGGCAGTTCTCTTGTTAACAATTTCTCTCAGCATTTGTTTGTGAAAATTTTAATCTCTCCCTCACTTTTGAAGGACAGCTGTGCTGGATAATGAATTCTTGGCTGGCAATTTTTCCTCTTTCAGAATCTTAAATGTATCATATCACTGCTTTCTTGCCTCCATGGTACCCGTTGAGTCAGACTTAGTTTTATGTGGCTTCCCTTGTATGTGGTGTATCGCTTTTCTCTTTCTGCTTTCAGGACTTTCTGCTTTCTTCAGGCACTTGACAGTGATTAGCATGAGTCTTGGAGTGGGTTTACGTGGATTTATTCTACTTGTAGTTCATTGGGATTCTTTGTTTTGAATATTTATGTTTTATATAAGGGTTGGAATATCAGCTGGGATCCTCTAGAGAAACAGAATCAGCAAGAGATATCTGTAGATATAAAATTTATAAAAGTGTCTCACATAACTATGGGAATGTAGAGTCCAAGGTCTGTAGGGTAGGCTGCAAACTGATAACTCCAATGAAGGCCCTCAATAAACTCTCAGGAGAGGCTGGCTGGACAACCATGGGAATCTAAGGGTACAAAATCCGTATGGCAGGCTGTAAAGCTGACAACTCTGATGAAGGGTCTGGACAAACGCCACAGGAGAGGCTTACCAGCTGAGCAGGAAAAGTGACTATCTCTTCTGAATCCTCCTTAAAAGCCTTCTGTGATTAGATTATGCATCACTTATTGCAGAACACACTCCCTTTAGCTGATTACAAATGCAATCAGCTGTGGATGCAGCCAACATGATCATGATTTATAGTCCAGGAAATGTGTCCTCATAGCAACAGACAGGCCAGTGCTTGTCCAACCAGACAACTGGGCACTACCACCAGGCCAAGGTGACATATGAACCTGACCATGACAGTCCACCCCTTGTCAACTTGGCAGCTATACACATCACTTCAAACCATACTTAATCCGTAAATAGAAAACCATTAATAGACACATGTTTTCCTTGCCTAACAATACTCAACTGTCCCATGTACAACCAGAAACTCATTAAATCTCCCCAGAATGGGGTGCAAGTCCTTGGGTAACATTCACTCTTAAACTTGATATCTTACAACTTAAATATTATAAGATGAATAAAACAGCATTATAGTCCTTGTTTCTGTAATTGATCATGTGGTCATAGTTCATATTTATCACTATCTTTTTCCACTACCCATTCCATGTTCCCTTTATCCTCAGTAAGCATTTCAGATGGCCATAGTTTTTTGCCTGGTGGGTTGGCCCAAACCTTCATTCCTGAAGTTTCAGAGCCATTGATAGTCCTGCCTGGATGGGTTGTTGCAGTTTTTCATTGATTTTATTCACAGGGCATGGTAAAACTAAAAGATATAGAGGATCTCCTATATTCCAGGAAAACCCTTCTTTATCTCCATTGTGCAGTTGCAGTCCTATTTCCCCCTGATAGTCAAGGTCAATCACCCCCAGACCTGTCCTCATACAAGCGAAGCATTAGAAGAATCCAATGGTGATATTTTGACTATTTCTTTTGCCAGTTCACCCCATGGATTGGCGGTGTCATTCTGATTACAGGAAACAGAGTCCTTAGTGCCTTTGAGTCCAGTCAGAGTAGAAAACCAATCATAAAAACCCATTTTTAAGATTCTGTTTCTTAAGAGCTACTCCTGGTACCAAGCTGTATTAGCTAGGGTTCCCTAGAGAAACAGAATCAGCAAGAGATATCCATAGACGTAAAGTTTATGAAAGTGTCTCATGTAACTGTGGGAATGTAGAGTCCAAGGTCTGTAGGACAGGCCACAAGCTGGCAACTCCGATGAAGTTCCTCAACGAACTCTCACAAGAGGCTGGCTAGACAACCATGGGAATCTAAGAGTCCTAAATCCATACAACAGGCTGTAAAGCTGGCAACTCCAATGTTGCCAGCTTCACAGGACAGGCTCAGCAGCTGAAGCAGGAAGAGTGACTCTCTCTTCTGAATCCTCCTTAAAAACCTTCTGGTTATTAGATTAAGCATCACTTATTGCAGAAGACACTTGCCTTAGCTGATTATAAACACAATCAGCTGTGGATGCAGCCAACTTAATCATGATTTAAGTCCATGAAATGTTCTCAACTGGGGAAATTATCCTCAATCTTCTCCTCAAATAATCTTCCTAGCTCTTTTCTCTTTATTTTCTGTGATACTAATGATTCTTATATTTGTGCACTTCATGTTGTCCATTTTCCTGAGATCCAATTCAAATTTTTCCATCTTTTTCACCATTTGTTCTTTTGTATGTTCAAATTCAGCTGCCCTGTCTTCTAGTTTGCTTATTCTTTCTTCTACCCCCTCAAATCTGCTATTTTGTTTCTCTAGTATGTTTTGAAATGACCTACATTATCTTTCATTTCCATAAGATCTGCTATTTTTCTATTGTTTCAAATTCTTCTTAATATCCTTCTAGTGTCTTCTTGATATTCTTTATGTCTTTAGCCAACCCATTGAAGTTATTTAGATTTGTATGAAAATCTCTGGTTATTTGTTCCAAATTCTGTGTCTCCTTCAACTTTTTAATTTGGTCATTTGGCTTGGCAATATCATTTTGCATCTTCTTATGCTTAGTTATTTTTTGTGGATTTTTTGGCATTTCATTATTTTGTTAAAGTTATTTTGAAAACTAAATTCCCTCACTCATCTAAGATTTTGTAGTTGCTTGGGTTTGCATCGAAGGGCTCCTTTTGTACTTGGTTTGCCTCATGCAGAAGCTGTAACTCTAACTGAAAATCTATTAAAAGCTAGGGAGAAAGGCAGTTTGCCAGAGTGTACTTTCCTTGTCTTCCCAGCAGATGGTACACTTGGGCCCCCTCCTTCCCTCAGGCCCGTCTCTCCTTGACTATGTCAGCCAGTTGGGCAGGATGGTGCAAATACAGACCAGGTGCAAACACTTAAGGTTCCAGTTCTCCCTGCGCACTGAAAGCTGCCAACCTTGGGGCTGCAGGGTGGGGAGTGTGTACCTCAGCAGAGAATCCACTTATGGGCACCATGGTGATGCCCAGGCTCCCGAGTGGAATGACCTTGATCTGATGAGTTAAGAGCTTCAAATCCTCTGCTAATAGTCAGCCCAGGAGGGCCTGGCATTCTGTGCAGCTGGCTCCCTCATCCCTACCTCTCTGCCCATGCATGCCATGTGTTTTCCTTTGCTCCTCTGTGGAGAAAAGATAGAGGTAGCAGGACCCAGGGTGCCTCTTTCACCAGCCAATTGACAGATCAGCTCTGCTCTGTGTCTCCCCTCCTCCCAAGGGGAAGGCCCTCCAGCCTCCACCAAAACCAGGTGCCTACAACAGCCTGCCTCAGAGAGGGAAGGATAGTCACTGTGCTGGTTTGAAAGGATGTGTGTCCCCTAGAAAAGCCAAATTTTAATCCTAATCCCATTTTGTAAAGGCAGCTGTTTCTTCTAATCCCTATTCAGCATTGTATGTCTGAAACTGTAATTAGGTCATCTCCCTGGAGATGTGATGCAATCGAGAGTGGTTGTTAAGATGGATTAGGTGACAACGTGTCTCCACCCATTCAGGTGAGTCTTGATTAGTTTCTGAAGTCCTATAAAAGAGGAAACATTTTGGAGATTGGAGATTCGGAGAGAGCAGAGAATGCTGCAGTACCACGAAGCAGAGAGTCCACCAGCCAGCAACCTTTGGAGATGAAGAAGGAAAATGCCTCCTGGGGAACTTCATGAAACAGGAAGCCAGGAGAGAAAGCAACTACAACAGGCACTGTACACCAGTAGCAAGGTTTCTATGCATAGGTATACCAAGTCTGCTGGCTTCCGGGTTCCCCATGGGAGCTCCTGGCTGTAGAATTAAGAGGGAACATCTCCCAAGCTGGCTGCAGAGGTGGACTGCAGGAACACAGCACTTCTTTGGCATCCACTCTGGTCTGCATGTTGCAGACTGCCCCAGAGGCAGTCTATACTGAGTCAACTCCACCCTGTCCTCTCAATGTTAATTTCATAAACAGGTTGAAAATTTCTCGAAGCAAGATCTCAAGAAGATGTTTTAGTTTACCAGATTAGTTGGAAAGTTTGTAAACCCCTAGACTTCAGGAGACTTTGGGAATTAATTAGTGATAAGTAAATAGAAAGATAAACAAATAATCATGAGAAGAAAAATGATTAACTCTAGGAAGAACATGAAACTGCAAAGAAGAAAAGTCATCAAATAAACCATTGTCTTCTATGAATGGCATTTACATGACCATAATAATGTTAACAACAAATATTAATCCAGCTAATATTACTCATTCAATCACTTATTCATCCATTTAACAGATATTTATTGAGCACCTGTATGTATCAGGTATCCTAGGCATGCAAGACACAATAGTGAACAAAATGCAAATATTTGTGCTTTCATGGAGTTTAGATTCTAGTGGGAGGAGACAGAAAATAAAACATAAGAAAAATAAATACAGTATGGAAGTTGATTAGTGTTATATAAAACAGGAAAAAAATAGAAAAGGAATGAGAAGCTCTGGGTGGGAGCAATCAATGATGTAGGGAATAAAACCAGAGGAATGGGGAACCTGGAAGCCAAGTGAAGAGAGTGTTTCCAGGAGGAGGGAATGCCCAGCCATGTCAAAGGCAACAGATAAGGAAGATGAGGGCTGAGAAACTGAATATGGTAACACTGGGAAAATCAGCTTTGTGGAGGTAAAAGATTGCTTAGAAGAGAATGGGAGGAGATGAATTAGAGACAGTAAGCATGATTTTTTTGAGGAGTTTTGCTATATATGGGAGCAGAGAAATAGGGTGGTAACTAAAGAGAAAATATCAACAAAAGATTTCTTTGTTTATATTTGTTTCATGTTATCTCCCGTCTTAGAAAGAACAACATATTTGTGTACTCATGGGGATGATTCAGTAGAATTGGAAAAACCAAACATTGAGGAGAGAGGAGAGAACTGGAGAGCAAAATCCTTAATTAGAGGAGATGGGATCTCATATGTAAGAGGATGGTTGGCCTTAGGGAGGATTAGGGACAATTCATCTCTAGGAAGGTAGGGTATAAGGGTTCAGGAGCTAGTATGTTTGGAGCTTGTGGCAATTCTCTTAATTCTTTTTAATGTTTTTCTTGAGAAATATCCACACATCTACAGTCCAACTATACTACGCAATCAATGGCTCACAATATAGTTGTGTGTATTCACTACCATGATCATTTTTAGAAAATTTCCATCACTCAAGCAAAAGAAATTTAAAAAAAGGGGGGGGGGAAGTATGCATCCCATACCTCTTACTCTTCTCTCCATTGACCCACAGTATTTCAGTCTACCCAATTTTTACCCTTTATCTCCCCCTATTATTTATTATCCTTAGTTTTTTTTTTTTTACTCATTTCTCTATAACCTGGCTAAAAGGAGCATCAGACTCAAGGTTTTAACAATCACACAGTTATGTTGTAAAAGCTATACAGTTATAGTTTTCTTCAAGAATCGGGGTTACTGGAACACAGTTCAACAGTTTCAAGTACTTCCCTCTAACCACTCCAATACAGCAAAAACTAAAAAGGAATATCTATATAATGCATAAAAATAACCTCCAGGAGACCAAAAAGGGGAAAAGAAGTGTAACTTTATCAGTTGTTTTACTAGTATCAGTGACTAAGAGAGTTCAAATAGAGTTGAGAGGCTTTCTTACACAAGCTTCACTTAGATATTGCTACCTGTCATAACTTGCCAAACCCCAACCAAAACCATTCCAGCCAATCCTAAAGAACATTTAGGGCAATATATAAGATTCTACAAAGGTTCCATGTACTAGGATAACTTTCCAGAAACCTACAACCTCCAAATGAATCCCTGGACCTGTTAAGTCCTGAAGCCTAGAGGGCCCAGCCTCTCCAGAGCATAAGCTAGTTCCACCTCCCTACCCTATATTATTGACAATTCCTGCCAACATGAAAAAGTTAGAATAGCTATAGCCCAAATATCCCAAAAGAGTAGTACAGAAAGCAAAAGAGTGGTACAGAAAGATCAAAGGTGATGGTGGAGTTATACAGAGAAGGTAGGATTTAACAAAAAAATATGATTGCTGAATGATTACATTGATATTTCTTTTAGTCTCCAGTATCTTAGAGCAGCTAGAAGTAAAGCCTAAAATTGTGGAATTGTAACCCATACCGAACTCTGAAATTTGTTCTACAATTAAAAAAATAAAAAATAAAATGACCTCAAGGATAACCTCCTGACTCTAAAATCTCTCAGCCACTGAGATTTTATATTGTCTTATTTCTCTCTTCCCTCTTTTGGTCAAGAAGGCTTTCTCAATCCCATGATGCTGGGTTCCGGCTCATGCCCAGGAGTCCTGTCCCACGTTGCCAGAGAAATTTACACCCCTGGGAGTCATGTCCCTTGTAGGGGAAAGTGCAGTGAGTTCCCCTGCTAAATTAGCTTGGCATTTGTTATGCTCAGTGGAAACATATTACAATGTTTCTGTCAACTACAGACTCTAGCTTGCACTGATTGTACCTTTTCCTGTATACTATCCATTTTCAACCCCTTGCAATGCTGACATTCATTTGTTCTCCCTCAGTGGCAATTCTCCTTCGATTGCTTTGATTATCTGTGTGGTAGGAAGTAAAGTTATCAGTTGACAGAGAAGATGGGGGAGGAGATGATGGCAGTTTGAGGAGAAAGTAGGAGGTGTGAAATTGACATTTAGAGGAGGAGGATGAATGATGGGAGGTCTCAAAAATCCACTTGAGGTTTGTGATGATGAATTTAAAGAGCACTCAGTCAGTACAGCAGGGTGATTTTATTTTCTAGCTATGAAGGCACAGAGCAGATGGAGAAGTAGATTTAATCAGGGTTATAGATTTGACAAATGAATAAGACAAAATAAGAGAAGAAAAAAGGGAGTGAATACTGTGTTTGCCATGGAATTTAGGCTTGGTAAATTGGTAAATTTTGGTAAGGAAAGAGGAGAGAAAGAACAGATCGAGGGGCTATGAAAAGGTGTATGGGGACAGAAATTGGTAAAAGAACTAAACATTCATCTTTGTAGAGGGAAATCAACAGGCAATGCCTAAAACCGAAAATAAATCACTCTGTGGATGTAAATACATAATAAACCAACCACCCAAAGAGGTAGGAGTTGTTGTCATGGAACATGGGAAATGGTATAAAAAGCCTTTTAGAACTATTTGACTTTTTAAAATTATGTTCATGTATAACTTTAATAAAAGTTAAAACACAGAATATTATTCTCTAATGAGGGGCAAAAAAGGAATTTGAATATTAAAAAATGTGTGACAAATGATCAAACTAAAACTATCACCATAATGAAATGTCTCCTCAAGAAAATATATTTTAACAAGTTTATTAGATATATGCTTTAAAAATTCAGGTCTCCTCAGAATTGCTAAGAAATCTCAAAATTTGTTTTCTGTATAAATAAGTGTGCAAAGATGAATGTACAAGGATTTCCTTGTAGCATTGCACATAATAGCAAAATATTAAGAACATCCTGAAATGATCAATAATAGGGAATTGATTAAATAATTATGATCTATTCAACCAACAGAATGCCATAAAATGATAATGATATAGGTGTAAATCTTTATATTATGTAGAAAGTTGTCTGTGCTAACTGTTAAATGAAAAATAAATGCTGAATGAAAAAGTGAATTATAACATTGTATAGTTGGAGGGTATAGGAGGATATACTGCATACTTTTTATAAAGATTGTTGCTGCCTAATGCTTTTATGAGGACTTTTCCTTTTACATTTTTATTTGTAAATTCATTTTTCCATTTTTTTCTATATTAAATATGTATGCCTTATACAACAAAGAAGTATTTTTAAAAAATTTCTTCCTAAGAATGTAATCCATAACCTCAGGGAAAATAAATCCTTCTAGTAATTTCATTAAAACTAGAGAAATGGAAACCTCTTACCTGATTAATGGCACCCAACATCTCAGCCCTGCTGGCCACTCGAGAAGTGCACTGGCTAAGAAACGTTATACTCTTCTCCAGCTTCTTAATAATTTCCTGGGCCTGGTTATCATCTTCACACAGAGGTGTTAAACACTGCATAGAGAGGAAGGTATTGAAAATACTGGATTCAGGCATTTAGCAAATAATTCTAACATTAGGTTGAAAGAGCAAATAGTACATTCAAATAATGATTACCTGGGTAGAGAGTAGAAAGAAGCAACAAAGAATAATGAATGATATCAAAATATTAATTTTTGTTAGCTATCTGGTGGTCATAGATAAGTGCTCACAAACTTTTTGTCTATTCTTCAACTAAAAGAATGAGATATATTAAGTAGTGATTGTGAAGAGATAACGCTTATAAATGAATTATATTGTATAAGGACCATCGTTTGAGCTTTTGAGAAAAGGAGTGAAAATAGACCGGAATTAGATATGGCTCTGGCAACTGCACTTGCTCTTCCTTCGTTGACTAGGTGCAGTTGGGCAGACTAGGTCAGCACCCCTTCATTGCTTTATGAATGTTACTCTCAAACATGTGCACTCGATTAAAATGTTGCCCTTTCCTTATAGAGAACCAACGGTCTCCCTCTGGTAGATATTGAATCAAGAGAACAGCAGACTTGGAAGCGAACAATCTACCACTCATTAGCTGTGTGACACTAAGCAAATTTCTAAGACTTTCCCAAATCTAAAATGCCATGGAGTGTCAGAGGTACCATTACTCTCAGTAGCATTAAGAATGAAAAAGCGCTGACATTTAAACTGTAAGGCATCATTGGTTGTAAATTGTATCCTAATTCCAGAAATGTTAAAATGTCAACCTCTCTGATTTGCTGTTCCCTCACCTATTGGATAGGGATTATTTTATCTTTTCCAGGAATACTTTGATATTAAAGGTAATAGATTTCAAATGCTTGTCACATCACAAGTGCCTAAAGAATAGTGGCCACTTTTGAAACAGACAGATATGCAAACCAACTGGAATGACCATTGTCAGACATAGTTTTCTACTGTAGTTTAAATAGCCACCTCCAGTTGGGAAGGGAAGAGTAGATGATGGTTATTAGCACAACAGAATACAGTTTCTCAATTTTTCCTCTCATCATCCAAAATTAGCCTTCTTAATTGTCCAGTCCTTATCTAAATTTATGGTAACTTCACAAGAAGGAAGGGTAACAGTCATTGTTACACTTTTCTGTACCCAGTGAAGCAATCCCCTCATTCTCTCAGTATCTATATGATAGGTTTTCCCATCATCTGACAAGACTGAAATCAGCCACATTCTCTTTCTTCAGTTAATCATAAATGGAAATTGACTTTCAATTCTCCTCTATGATGCTTAAAATTACTCAGTTTTCTGTATGATTGCTGCCTGAAATCTATTTGAAAACCCAGAGAGAAGTCAGGTGGTATTTACAATCTACTTGAAAAGGCATATTCTGTTTAATTGCTGATATTCTCTTATTAGTGAATCTTTCATTTCAGCCTGATCTTAGATTCTTGCTTCCTATTAATTTAGGTCAGGCAAGGCTCTGTACTTGGTATTGGTTTTAGTAATATAAGTAAATTCATATGTAATTATGAAAACATTAGCAATATGGCCAAATGTATAACACCAAATGTTCTCATTCTAACCTCTAATAGCTTTAAACAGTTAGTGATCTCCTTCTTCAAGTTTTCTTCTGCCAAGTCACGGGACCTCTCTTCAAGCTTCACTCTTTTCTCCAAGGTAAACCAGTCACACTTAAATCCCAAAGATAGTCTGAGAAATTCTGCCTGTTGTCAAAATAAGGTAAGGGTGAAGACAAAACAAACAAAAAAAAACCCAGATGTGGTCGAACACTGCAGATTTTCCTGAAGCTTTTCTTTCTCCTCCCAGCACCATAACTCTGACATGCATAGGCTTTACCTGCATTTAGTCTTTGCCAAGCCAAACAGACAACAAACGTAGGAGAGCTTGTGCAAAAGGATGAAGAAACCATAGCAGTTGGGTCTGAAATACTTTTTTTTTAAATAAAGGAAAGAAATGTGCTTTAAACTCACCTCCACCTCCTTCTCATTAGCAGAAATGCTATGGGATAGGAAAAAAAGAAGAATTTACTTCAAACATAATCCAACAGAAAAGCAAAAAATATCAACATACTATGTAAGAAGCACTTACTTATCACTTTGTCTAAAGTTGACTGATTTCACAGTGGTTACAGGAAGAGTGGAAAGAGCAGTGTCTATTAAAAGACAACAGAATATTAATTGGTTAAAAAGGCTTAACATCTAAAGGCACATTTAATCAAATGTTATTCCCTTCCCCTCCTTGACAAAGGCATTTCATTGACATATGTCTAATACTACAGTCTGCTAATAATGTGTTTGCTTAAATTATAAGCTAGTGTTATGCCATGCTGGTGGGGATTACAATGACATTAAAATCAGTGGCTGACTTGACCTGATCCCATGGCTAAATGCACACCTGCCTCTGGTACCCTGATCCTTCTTCAAATCAAGACGTAACAGCAGTAGCAGCAGCTGTGTTGGTTGTAGAGTATAGAGGTAATAATGCTAGTTATGGTAACAGTTAACATGGCATCAACCATCCTAGAACAAGGCTCTTCACCCATAGTAAAGGTACTGTACTTTGGGTGAAGATACTAAGTGTTTTCATGACAACTGAGTTTCATGAAGTGTCTTCATGACAACGTTGTGAAGAGGATAATCTATTACTTATTAAGAACACTGAATATAGAGTTGGAAAAAAAAAAACATGGTTTAAAACCTAGCTTTGACCCTTAGAATTGTGCCACCTTCAACAAAACACAACTTCATTAAGCCGTCTACAAAATATGGATGATAGTAATTATTTTTAGATAGTAGCTGTGGTGGGTTGAAGCTGTATGTGCCCCAGAAAAGCATGCCCTTAAATCTAGTCCTTTCCAGTGGGTGTGAACCAGTCGTAAGTGGGACCTTTTGATGAGGTTACTTCAGTTAAGGTGTGGCCTGGCCCAATGAGGGTGGGTCTTAATTCTATTATTGGAAGCCTTTATAAGTAGAATGAAATTCAGATAGAGTGAGAGAAAGCCACAGGGAGCAGCTAGAAACTGAAAATTCAGCAGAACCCAGAAGAGAAGGGAGAGGCCAGGAGAGGCCTCCATGCCATTGTCATGAGACAAACTAAGGACCAAAGACCCCCAGCAGCCAGCCCGAGTGCACCACAGTCTTCAGGGAGAAAGGACCATCTTGATGAGGCCTTGATTCAGACATTTCCATGCCTCAAAATTATAGCTAATAAACTCCTATTGTTTAATCCAACCTTTTTTGTAGTATTTGCTTGAGCAGCCTAGGAAACTAAAACAGTAGCTTTTTTTTTTTTTTAAGTTTCTTTCCCCCAGCAGTTTTATTGAGATATGCACATACCATATAATCCATCCAAAATGTACAATCAGTGGTTCACCGTGATAGTTTTGCATGCCTCACTGCAAGGAGCTAACTTTTGTGAGTTATATGCCAGGTACTTCTCGAACACTTCACATTTTTTAATGTATTCAATCACCACAGTAAACTTTATATGGTAGGTAGTGCTATTATCTACATGTTACAGGCTAGGAAACTGAATTGCAGTTTATCTACCTCATACAGTTTGGGAGACGACTGAAGAAACTATGCACATAAAGAATTTAGCCTAGAACCGAGTCCACAGTATATTGGCCAAACAAAGTACCTATTTTTTAAACTTTTGTTGTGAAATAATTTCAAACTTACAGGACAGTTACAAAAATAGCACATGCTCCATGCAGAGAACTGCATCATACTCCCCAGAAACCAAGATACCTAAATTTTAACATTTTGCCACCTTTGCTGGATTATTCCATCTAGCATCCATCCATCTATCCACCTACCTCTCTTCTGAATATTCGAGAGCAGGTTTCACACATCATATACTCCTTAAACACATAAAGCATCCAAGCACATTTCCTACCAACTATTTTGCAATTATGCAATTACCTTAAGTGCAGTTATAAAGTTCAATAAATTTAACACAACATTAACATATAAAGCTTACATTCTTTAATACGATTTTTTCTTATGTCTCAATTATGTCCTTTTGAGCCTTTTCTCCTCCAATCTTATTATCTTCCACCCAGTATCATGTATTACAAATTGACTTTATCACTTTAGTTTCTCCTTTTTTTTAAAATTATGGAAACAAATATACTACATAAATTTTTCCATCCCAAACTCTCTCAAGCATCATTCAGTGGGATTAATCATGTTCACAATATTGAAGTACCCAAACCACCATCCATTACTACAACTTTCCCTTCACTCCAAACAGAAACCCTACACACATTTTACCTTCATTCCTCATGGTCCTTTCTCCCCACCCCCCGCAAATCATATTCTACTTTCTATCTCTATGAGTTTGCATATCCTGTGATATTTTCTTTGTGGTGAGCACAGGATTTATATTTAACATTCTAAATCTATAACAATCACATTTGCTTTGATACTAACTTAACAACTTCAATAGCATACATAAACTATATTCCTGTCTCCCACTGTATGCCCTTCTTTGTGTACTTCATTTCACATTCTGTGATATGTACGTCATTTCACAAATATTTCATAATATGTGACTACATCACAAATTACCTATACATACACACTGTGAATCCACAACCATTGATTTAAGTTTTATGCATTTGCCTTTTAGATCCTATTGGAAGTAAAAAATGGAGTTACAAATTAAAAAAATACAATAGAACTGGTATTTATATTTACCCATGTCACTATCTTTACCAGAGCTCTCTATTTCTTCATGTGGCTTCAGTCAATCATTTTGTGTCCTTTCCTTTCAACCTGCAGAACTCCCCTTATCACACTCTGGTAGGCCTGATCCAGTGGCTATGAAATCCCTTGGCTGTAGTTTATCTGGGAATGTCTTAATTCCTTAGCCTTTTTTTTGTACGGCCAGATGCCGGAGAACAAGGGAGTCCTTAGCTGGATGCTGGATAGCCCAGGAGCTCTAGGCTGGATGCCCACAGGGCTCTGAGAATTCCCTGCTGGACACCGGGGGGGAGCCTGGGGAACTCTTGGTGAAGCCGAGACCTTGACCAGGCACTGACACCTTGAAAGTCCTTGACTCAGCTGCAGGAAAGATCACAAGATCTGGTCAGTGTGGACCCTTAGCCATTTTTGAAAGATAGTTTTGCCAGAGGTAAAAAAATTGGTTAGCAATTTTTTTGCTTTCAACACTTTAAATGTGCCTTCCTACTACCTTCTTGTCTATAGTTTCCTATGAGAAAAATTGACTTAATTTTATTAAGATTTCCTCATAGGGGACCCATTGCTTCTTTCTTGTGACTTTCAGAATACTGTCTTTACTCTGTTATTCAACAGTCTGATTATAACAACACATAGGGTGGGGCTATTTGGATTTATCCTGTTTGGGGTTCGTTGAGCATCTTGGAGGTTTATGTTCATGTTCTTGGTTAAATTAGGGCATTTTCCAGCCATTATTTCTATGAATATTCTTCTGTTCCTTTCTTTCTTCTCCTGGAACTCTTATAATGCATATATTGGTATGATGGTGCCCCACAGTTTCCTCAAACTCTGTTTACTTTTCATAATTTGCTCCTGAGATTGACTAATTTCAATTGTCTTATTTCAAGTTCACTTCTTCTGCTAGCTGCAATCTGCTGCTGAATCCTGCTACAGAATGTTTTTATTTTCTTACTGTGGTCTTCAGCTCTGTTGGGTAACTTCATAAATTCCATCTCTATACTGATATTTTCTTTGTGTTCATCTGTCATCTTCCTGATCTCATTTAGTTCTTTGTCCACGATACTCTTTAGCTCTTTGAGCATACTTAGGACCATTTTTTTTTTATCTTTGTCTGGAATGTCCCAGGTCTGATACTCCTAAGATGGTTTCTAATACTTTAATCTTCTTCTTTGCCTGGGCGATTACTTCCTTTTTTTTTTTTTTTTTTTTAAATATTTTGTTGAAGTCTGGACCTTTTGATATTTTAGTGTGTTATCACTGAAATTTAAAGCCTGAGGCATCTGTTTCTTAAGATGTACCAATTAGTGGATGACAAGAGCTTAAACACCAAAGCTTTTTTTGCTAGCCATAGACTAACAAAAAGGAAGAAGAAAAAAGAAATGCCTTTCTAGTCTTTAAAGATGACCTGTTCAAGTGCTTTCCTTTGAGTTTCATTTGTGTAATGTATTTGGAGAATAGCTCCAGGCCAAAGCATAGAGGCCTCCCTGATTCTTTCTGCACTGCCTCTTGTCTTGAGTATGCACGCGTGGTCCCAGGAGATCCCCACTTACACAAATATGAATGTCTTTTCCCTAGGAAACGTTTTCCTCACAGTCCCAAGTATTACACTGTATGTCCTGTAGCCAGCAATCCCTTGTTCCAGGCAGCCAGACTTGACTGCTCTCCCACAGCATTCCAGAGTGAAGTTTAGTAATCACCTTCTACATGCAGGACAAGTTCTGAGACAGCAAGTCTTCATGTCACCACCAGATAAATTGGGCCAGACATACATACATGCATCCAGTATGTGCATGAAGGTTACTCTGCTTCCTTTGGAACCCCAGACCAGGGATCCACACTGAGAGCACAGGCCAGCTCTGTGCCAAGCCAGTGAGGGGAACAGGGAAGAGCTAGGCCAGGGTGCTACAAGATCCTATGAATTTTAAGTGGCCTTTTTGTTGATTTGGCACTTGCCTTGTTACTGCAATCACTTGACTGTTTTTCCGGAGCCTTTAGAAAGATGTTTCTGTCAGTCCTGCCAGTTGTTCCAAGGTTTTCTAGGGGGATGGAGCCCTGAAGCATCTCTTTCCACATCTGGATCAAAGCAAAGCTTGTGCCTATTTTATTTTAACTCACTATTCCCATTTTGCAGACAAGGAACCTGAAGCTCAAGGGTAAGTACTCTTCTAAGGTCACAGGACTAGTCAGAAACTCATCGATTCTAGAGTGTGTGTAACTCCAAGCATTAGCTCCATCCATCATTCTATCTTAATCCAGGTTGGCTAGGGAGAGAGGCAGATTAGCACTTACTCTGGAAACACTGGTTTATTTACTCTTTGTTGAATATTGAAAATGAACTCAAAGTGGAACGTAGAATTTACTAACACTATTGGATTGATTCTTAGTTCACAATTGGGCACTACATATTTCAAGTCTATTGGGGTGGCTGTAGCCAAGGTGGACAGAGAAGAGATGAGTGGGTTAGCAGAATTAAATATTTCTCTGGGATCTAATAGTCATTACAATATAAATGTGGCTTTTTGAAGGTGATACAGATGGGATTAAGAATCAGTCCTATTGGCTGATCTTATCCAAAGATGAGATTTTGTAGTTTTCCATATCTTTACCCAGAAAGATTTCATCCATAAAATCATCATGAGAGAACAAAGTTCACAAGGAGGCTGGGAGAAAACATTCCTTACCTCCTGCAGCACATTCTTTTCTGTGCTCTCCTATTGTTTCTGCTTCCTCTTTGGATTCCTAAAATCATAAAGAGATTTTATTGTTGTGCATAGAATGGAAAGCTTTAATGACCAATCATTTACGGACTTCCTATCCTCTCCTAACCCCACTCTGACAAAAGTATTAAAACTCTATAGTATTTGAGGAATGGGACTAGGAGCTAGGAAGAATACAAGGCACACTTAAAGGGGTTTCCAATCTAGTTGGGGCAAGAAAGGATATAAATACATGAAAAGTTTCAAAATGAATTGCTACAAAGCAAAATAGGGCTAACTTCCAAATAAATTATATATAGATAGAAGCACTCTGAACAGGAAAAAGACACTCTGGTTTGAGTAGCATGCAAAGGCTTTGTAGACAATGGACTTAAACTGGAGCTCCAGGTAGGACTGGATGGGATGAAGAGGCAAAATGGGGGTGAGTCTAAGTGGATTGTTGGGGAGAAATTGTGGCAGAGAAAACTGCTAATAGTGTGTTATATATTAGGCTTTTACTCCATATGAATATGTTTTAGGGTCACTGTAGTGGGTTGAATAGTGCTCCCCCCACCCCCAAATTAATGTCCACCTGGTACCTGTGAATATGACCTCTTTTGGAAATAGAGTCTTTGCAACTGTAATCAAGTTAAGGTCTAGTCATTTTGGAGGGAAGTGGGCCCTGATCCAATGACTGGGGTCCTTATAAGAAGAAGCAGAGAGACACAGACACACAGAGGGAGGAACACCATGTGAAAATGGAGGCAGAGGTTGGAGTGGTGTATCTATAAGCCAAGAAACATCAAGCATTGCTGGCAAGCACCAGAAGCCATGGGAGTGGCATGGAACAGGTTCTTCCTCAAAGCCTCCAGCAAGAGTATGACCCCACTGACACCTTGATTTCAAACTTCTGATATCCAGAACTGTGAGAAAATAAATTTCTGTTTTTTTAAGCTACCCAGTTTATAGCAATTTGTTATGGCATCCCTAGGAAACTAATTCAGTCACCAGTCCTATAAACAATCTGCATCATGAGAGTCATCATATTAGTAGGGTTATACTATACTATCTGGGGGACTCTAATAGGAAAACCATAGGTATACAATAATTTTTGTGATTATAATTATACAGCATTCTTAAATTAACAGAGACATTTAGAACACTGAAGAAATTTTCCATTAATATATAAATCTAAGATAAATTTCCTGGTAGAACCACTGATGCCACGTCATGTAATTTTAAACAATTGAAACAAAAGTTTTTGATAAAAAGTAATAAATGCCAGTGGTATGTGTAAAGCACTGGATTGTTCCCATCAACATTAAAAAAATTCTCAAAATTTTTGTCTTCTCATGACCTTGTTCAGCTATGGGATTTTCTTTCCTCTCCTGCCCTTCTAGCCAAGCTTCTAAAGAGAGAAGTCCATGGCTGCTCTTCGCAATTCCATATTTCCAATTCCCACTCAGGTGGGCTTTTTTTTTCCTACTCAGACACTTGAAACATTTAACTGAAAGAAACCTCACTACCAGAGAGCTGAGAAATGCTGAGTCTACAAGAAAAGGACTTTGAAAAAAATAAAAACAAACAACTTTCCTGATTGATTTCTTGTAGTAGTCTAAACTTTTAGCTTACTGACTTACAAAAAGAACCAAATAATTATGTTAGAGCTTGTCAAGGAAAAAGGAACTGCCATAATCATTGGCCAGGAATTTCCACCACAATACAACTATAATCGAGCTGATCTGTATCAGAAAAGGGAACATATGAAATGTTATTGAAGTATGTCATGAGGAGGGATAACCTACTGTTGGGTCATGGAAATTTCCTAAGAAATTAAGTTCTATAGTAGAAAGACCACTGTATTGACCAAATGTAATGTTATTTCCTTTATAAAAATCTTCTGATGGTAAAGAGATAGAGCTTGTGGGAAGAAATCCAAATTTTTAAACATGATTTAATATCTCATCTCTGCCTAATCTTTCTATCTTTTCCACCACTCCCTATATATAAAACGATGAGGTCAATAATTAGCACTCATGTTGCACTTACTCGAAACATTTACATATATTAATTAATCTAATCCTCCCAATAACTCCAATGGATGAGTGGAGTTATTACCCCTGCTTTAGAGATGAGGAAATTAAGATACAGATGGATTAAGTGACTTTCACCAAAGCACACAGTTTCTAAGTAGTGGAACCTAGGATATGAACCCATGGATTTGGCTCCAGGGTCCACTCTTGACCATTACACTATAATATATAGTAACTCTCAATTTATATATATATAAACTATGATATACTATAATGTATTAACTCCTTTACCATGCCAAATTACTTGCCTTCCCTAAAGATACCATGCTGGGCCCAGACTTTCAGCTTCTCTCAGTCTCCTCCGTGCTATTCCCCTTGCCTGAAACACTAGTGGTCTAGATGAGTCATCAGTTTTCAATACTCTAACTCACATTGTGCTCCCTCCATTATGTCATCTCTGCCCACCCCAAACGTTTTTCTTTTGTATTACTAATCACACTCTAATTTGGGGGTAAGTGTCTACTTCTTCACCTAATGAGAATATAACTTCTTTAAGATAGCTATCATTGTTTTAGTCAACTTTATTTGGTAATGTATTAACTTCTTTAAGATAGCTATCATTGTTTTAGTCAACTTTATTTGGTAATGTATTAATTTATCTAGGCAGTCCTCTATTGTCAATATTTAGCTTGTTTCCAGAAAACATTTAATGAATAAATGAATTAATAAGTAATCAATGTTGAAAGAGGAGGCTCCAGCTATGACTCTATAGTCTGACCTTAGGCGAATACCCAAAGACACATTGGCCTCAATCTCTTGGGTATAAAATATTGACCTAATTAAATTCTATTAACTTCATAATATTTTGAAAGGCTAAAAAGAGATAATGCTTTTGAGGGTACCTTGCAAACTTAAAGGGACAATTCTGCCATTATAATATATTATTACTTTTTTTATTAATGTGTATATATGTTTTCTTACCATTTTTAATATGATTTTGTCCTCACTCTTAGAGTCTTGGAGTGGAATATTCTCATGAGCTGAACTTGTACCTATGATAAAAAGGAAGTACACTGGACAGTTGGAAGAGTAGTAACAAGTAAAACTGGAAGAAATAATAAGGGTGTCAATATAGACAGGCCAGTAAATGGCAAAGACTTAACAAGAGAGACAAATTATATACTATAAAAATTCAAATGTGTTCACTGACTTAGAATCAGAGACAGAGTAGTCAAAGTGCACCAGGAAGTTAGGGCATATGAGATTTCTCAGGAGAAATGAATATCTATATAAATTCCCTTAGATTAGTAATTTTGGGAGTATGGGAATGGGCTGCCGCTGCTTATTTTAATCAAACATATTACTAGTGTTAATAATAGATACAGGATGAAGGAAGCATGAGCAATTAGCAGCTTAGTAGCTTTTTTATAGCTTGACAAAAACTTAAATATGCAAGGCTGATAACAAAGTATGAAATCCTTCCAACATATTACGTTTCTGGATAAAATATCATTAAATTAAGAGTACAGGCATAAAGGGCAGCAGCTAAAGATAGAGTTTGCTTCTTTCTTTTTTTAAGAGAAAAATATTTAAAGCATGGATTTTTAAAAAAAAGAAAGTGACCACCACTTTCTTCAGAGATATACAATTTTCTCCCTATAGAAATGTTATTTCAGTTTTTCTTGAAATTTTAAGACAAGTAATAAATTCATATGGCCCATAAATGAAAAAATGTAAAATGTTATACAGAGAATATTTTCTCCATCCTGTCTGCCAGATACCACTTTCTCTCTCCACAGACAATATTATTAATTTTTGCATAGCCTTAAAGATGCACACATAACTTTTTCCAGTTTCCCCACAAATTTTTGCATGCTTTTCATAATGTTCTGCTTCTTTTCAAGAAACAATATTTCTTGGATATAATTTTAAGTAGAGATTCTACTTATAATGTTTTATGGCTGCAAATATTTCATTAATGGAATAGACCAAAATATGTTAACCAGTTTTCTATTGATTGATACCTGCCTTGTTTCCAATATTCTGCTACTACAGACAATGTTGGAATGAACTAATTTATACATATGTCATTTTGAATGTGTGTATGCATAGCTATATGAATACATTCCCATAAATCAAATTGTTATATCACAGGGTTTTGTATATTTAAATGTCTTATAGATATCGGAAATTTTCCCTCCATATTGGTTACAATAATTTATACTCCCTACTGCAGTGCATGAGAATTCTTTTTTTCCCCACAACCTTACCAAGTCACAGTATAACCAAACAATAACATCGTTGTCTGTCAGGGTAAAGGTGGTATCTTGACGCAGTTTTAAATTAAAATGTTCTTATTAAGTGTAAGGTGTGCATAAAAATTTTTCAATAAATCCATAGAATGGGTTCCATTTATGCAATTCTGTGGCTACTCTAGTTTTGCACCTATATCACAAATGCAAATGTCTAGCTCAAACAAGAGAATGCGTACATTACTTTTGACTGATTTTTGGGGGGTGGGAATTGGAGTCTGCTTTCCATAGGTGTCAGCTGTAGGGCTATCTCCCTGGGAATGATCAAGAATAACTATTTTGTTTTCAGAGCCATGTGGCAGAAAAGGATTTAACATATCATTTAGCTCATTCTCTTGCCTACTGAATGGACCATCCCTAACTGGTCCATTTTCCTGACCTGATATATTCTAATTAGGCTTCTGAGAAGTTCCTAAGCAGGTAATTTGACAGCTGTGCCACAATGTGACCCAGTTGTGTCAAATCAATCTTTGCCATTAGGAAATATATCAGTACCCTTAAAAGATAGTGTAATTTAAAAGGGATATTATGTCATGTACATGTTAATTGCAGTAAAAATTAAATAGATATAATATTTTTGCTCTTTCTAAATAATATGGCTGAGCTAAATAATATGACTGATGCTTATCCCATCGTCTTATAAGTTTGCTTAGCATTTTAGAATGGGATGCTTTAACAGCCTACCTTGGATCCCTATCTTGGCAGATGCTGACCTTGTAGTCTTCTCTTTCTCACAGAGCAATTTAGAGTCAAGGTCACCAGAAGCCATGTTCAAAATTTCTGAGCCGGAATCTACCAACAGGAAGAAACTAGCACCATGAATACTGTAAAAACGTGTAAAAGGAGTATTTGCCTATGTTCTTTTCATTTGCACACACCTCAGCAGGTCACAGAACATCAGGCTTATAGTTATCATTTCTATACTCTAAAAGCTTATATTTTTTTCAAGTCCACTCACCACTTGAAGCAACAGTACTGTCTACAGATGAAATGCATCCAGGTGGAGGTGGTGTGGAATATTCCCTGCCAAGAGGGTAGAAAAAAATATTTTGGAAAAAAATATTTGAAATGTCAGGTGCAAAGATTTCCCTTAAAAATTCTATTTATATACATTTAGAGTCACATCCACAAAACAAACAGGCAAACCTGGACTGTGGTAGGCTCTCAGAATATAAGTGTTCAACACCATTCTTCTAAGGACAAATAAAAAAAAGAGAGAGAGATAAGTTCAACACCATGACATTTTCCATTCCAGAGAGGTTATTCTAAGCAAACAGTTTCATACTATTTTAAACAAATCCATATTTACTTTGCTCTTTTGGAGAAGATATGGGAATGAGATGGTATAGGGCATATTGATGTACATGCTTCCTCAAAGCTGTTTTTACAAAAAACAAAAAGCCAATTTTAAGTATGTTTACAAGCCTACTAATTTTATTGAAAGTGGGGGCAAAAGAAAGCATAAAGCTAAAAGGCAGTTCGAGTTTCTTTCATGAACTTAAATCATGCATCTTATTGTTTCCTTTAAACAGAACATTCTACGTGGGCATAAAACCACATTTCTATTTATGGAGATATTACTCAACCTAAAACTTTTGACCTGGTGATTTAAACATGGTTCTCAATTTTCTAATTAGACAAATCATACGGTTTAAACAAATCATATCTCAAAGATTTTACAGATCAAAATGGGCTTAACAAATTTGTGGTCTCAACCTGCTAGGGTAAGTATCTGAAAGTCTCATTTGAGCCTTTTGATCTCTGCTGGGAATTCCCTATTTAGGAGGAACTTTAGGACTTTTGGGGTTAAGAAGCTTATTTAGCCTCTTTCAAATAGTATAGTAGGAAGATAATTTTTTAGTAATTAATAAGCCTATTTTCATTATTATAATTGAATTTATTTAGGAAAAGAAAAATTAAAATTTTTTATTTTAATTAAACTTTAACAAAACTGAAATCATCCTGACATATCAAAACACACACAGATAATGCAAGAGGGAAGACATTTAAATATTCTATAATCAAACACAGACCTCCTTTTTTTTAACTGCCACAACCAGCAACAGTTTTCTATGGAGGGATGTTGTATATCATACAAAATATTTAGAAGCTATTCAAGAAAATACTTACCAAACTCACAGAAAGGTAAAGATTTAACAAGGGTTTGCTGAATTTTAGTTACCCAGTACAATAATAGCAGTTTGTGTCTTGTAGCATATTAAAATTTACAAAAGCTCTCTTATGTATCATCTCATTTAGTTCTCCCCGACAACCAGTCTTTGGAAAGAGAAGATTTGCTTATTCCAGGTAAGGAAATAGAGGCCAGTGACACAAAGTAATTTCTCAAGAGAACTCCCAACAGCAGAGCCAGGCTTCGTGCCCAGATCAGATGAAATACAAACTTCCTCTACAGACAACTGCTTCTGAGCAGAAACCAGCACAGGCTAGTGGAGAGATACAGACATCCCCATTATTGGGTTAGACTGGTTCATGTAATACAAATTTTTTAAATTTTCACTTCAAACATCTAGAAATAGCTACAAACTTACAAAGCAAAGATTGACACAAGCCCTCCTCTTTATCAATGATATTTATCCCTCTCCTCTCTCATTTCATTTGGTTTCCGTTTGAAATCTCTTTGGGTCAGAACATATGTAACTGGAGACCCTCACGACACTGATTTAATTTAATTCATCAGATTTCCATCAAAGGCCCATCTTGTGTCAGAAACAGTGACAAGGGCTGGAGTCACACAGACAAGACAGTCCTGTCCTAGAGGAGCTACTAGGCCAGAAGGGAAACAAATAGAAACTAATACTTTATAATACAGTATTCCACAAAAGGAATGGATGGGCACAGAACAGTTATTAGAGTGGGTGGTGTCTGCCTTAATTTTTTTTTTTTTTTTTTGCACGGGCAGGCACCGGGAATCAAACCGGGTCTCCAGCATGGCAGGCGAGAACTCTGCCTGCTGAGCTACCGTGGCCTGCCCTACCTTAAATTTTGAAAAGTAAATGTACCTTACATTAACTACCCTGCAGGGAGTTAAATGATGATATCTTTAAAATATCTAAATAGGCTGTATTAATATTCACAATATGCTTACTTAACCATATTCCATTATATAACTAAGAAACAATGCTATAAAAATTGGAAAAAAACATTCTTCAGTTTCATTGAAACTTTAATAAAAATCCATAAGAACTGATTCCTTCACAACCACAACAAAAACCCTGGCCCATTTAATATATATAACATACTTAAAAACTGTTCCTCTGTGTGGCTTGAAGTAACACTATTTTGCTATGACTAAAAAGCTAACTTTGTCAGAAAAGACTTCATGTTGTTCCTGTAAGAGTCGTGGACACTTGTATTTGAAGTTAGGAGCTTTGAAAGAGAATGAAGTTTTTATTTCCTATTCCATTAAACCAGTTTTCAATATGAACGAGAAAAGGGAACACATCATTCCCGCAAACTTTGTAAAGACTTTTATAAAAATGCTTTATCATTATTTAAAATCAAAGCAGTAAATACAAAAAATACTCATATTATATTGTAAATGAGTCTCATATGCTCTAATACTCTCTATGTGAGCCCTTCTTTTATATCGTGTATACAGAATGTTTTGGTGAGAAGTCTTGATAAATATATTTATTGATTAAACAGTAATTCTGTGATTTTGGAGAAATCTCATATATTTAATAGTCATACGTTCCTACGTTGTACTGGAACAGTTGCAAGGTAAGCAACTGGATATTATTCTCAAATCATTAATCCTCATAAATCTCAGCGATCAGAAAACAACCCAATGTACAATGACTCTCAATCTTAGACTGTCATAAATTTTTTCCCTTTCTTACAAGAATAGCCAGGGTAAATGACATTTTGTTATCAAATTTAAGATTATTATAGCTCATGAAAGTTGGAGATACAGCCCCTTGGGGTGTGTATGTTACGGGGTGGGGTATAACACAGCAAAAACTTTCTACCTTTGTGCTCTTTTCTTTCCAGCTTCGGAAGTCAAACCAGCATCCCTGACCCACAGAAGAACTATAACTGAGCAGATCATGAAAACACGCTGGATGTATTTTAAAGCCAAGGAAATAAATCAAGAGAACAACAAAGAGCAAGAGAAAGTGAGTTCAGATGAAAGATGTACTTACAGGTAGAAGGCTGCTTGAGTCTATGAGTCTTAACACAGGCTGAGAGCTTAGAGCAGGAAGAATGTTCTTTCTGTCCCAGCCATTCAAATATTAACCTGCATACATTTACATGAAAATCCACAGTCCAGCCCATTTGCTTTTGACAGTGTGAGCCTAATGTAGGGTGGGGTAACCAAGGTATTCAGGGAACAAAGTAAGAGAGATTCTCCCATGGGCTGGGCCAGCAAATGCAGGTGACACACACACACACACAAAAGCAGTATTTCAATATTTCAAGAGCAATATACGAAGAAAATAAGAAATAACTTTTAAGATTTAGTATTGTTGGCCTTGACACTCTCCTGGGATTACTTTATTTTTGTACTTCTAGATAAATGCCATTGTTAGTACAGAGATAGTTATGATCAGAAATCCTTTCAATAATAAATATTCATGTTACCAATATAATTTGTGACTATTTGAGCTATTTTAGACAATTAATGCCAATCAAATGTTACTATTTTATGAGACATCATTTTTATTCTACATATCTTGAACAAAGGCATCTATATGGAACGATTTCACTCTAATAGTAAAAAAATATATACACCTTGACTTGACTCAGTGTCAATTTCAATATTCTTAGGAGAGAAAGAACGTCAAATTTAATTTTAAAAGATTACAACTGCTGGAACCTAAGCAAAACTAAATTTCCTCACAGTTGTTTGTTTTAGTTCTCTCCTTTTCTTTTTCAGTTTCCAACTAGAAGTACACCACACCCTCAGAGCTTCAGGCCACACCCACCACTCTGAGGTTCACTTATAATACAGTTATCAGTCAACTTCTTCGTGTCCCGATTTTGCAATTGACAATGTTATTTATTCTCCAAGGTTATTAATGCTGCACCCACGCACAGCCTGAGAGAACAGGACACACAATGGACAGAAAGTTCTCTGAAATATTTTTAAATTAATCCTGTTCTTTGCCTCACAAATCACCTCTCCCCACTGATAGTATATCTTAAGACAAAAACGTGTAATAACATGAAGGAGATCTCAACAGAATGACAGAACGCTTAATAATTGATATGTGTTCTTTTTTCTGAACAGCCAAGGAAAAACAGAGAAATTCTTCTCCGGATCCCCTAACCTCTGAGAAGGTACCCCTGTGATTCATACTACTAACAACCCTGAGGCTGAGTGATACCAATGCTACCCTTTGTTGTTAACAGGTACCCTTTGTTTACCTATGTTACAAACTATCTTGGTGGGGTCAGATCTGAGGTTGGAGCAAGTAAGTTAAGGAAAGAGTCCATTTAGTTGTCACAGAATTTTCACGGAACTTCTGAATTCCTGGAGTATTTGGGGCTACAGATACCTAAACAACACGTGTCTGATTTTGTAGCGGCCCAGAGAGCCTTTGGATAAAACTTGAGTTCTGCTACAACGGGTGTTCAGACTCAATGGTAAAAGTGGTAGATGAGGAAAGGAAGACAGACTGTGGGGAGGGACTACTAGAACCTGGAGAAAGGATGGCTGAGAGTAAGGAAGAATTCAGGAACGGGAGGCCAAGTGGGAGTTAGGCATTGAAGGGAGCAGTGGTACTAAATTCAGTGGGAGATGGAGCTACCGACCATCCCTGCTGAACGGTCCAGGTACCTTGACAGGTAGAGGAGAATTTAAACAATTACATCACAGTCTTCCCAATACTGCCCCTCACAGAAAGGGCTGAAATTACAAGGGAGAGTCCCTTCTCTAATGACCACAGAGAGGAGCTCACCAGAGGTCCAGACACAGAGTTCCGAGGAGGTCCGTTTGGTGTAGGCAGGGCCTGTGGGCAATGGAGACAACAAACAAAAAGGACTGCAGAGATGGGAGTGGGGAATCCAACTTCACTTTCCTACCAAGTCTCAAGAGATTAAGCATCCTCACATGGGATTCACTAGTTGGTGAGCTGAGGGATATTGGTATGCACCTTGGAGAGTCTTGCAAATATCAGGAAAAAGAAAGGCCTTCTTATTCATCAGCAAGTCAGCAATTATGACATTACGATTTACTTTCTTCTAAACATGACCTACTTGGATTGTCTCCATGGAATGGCTAGGCCAGAACTTAGCAATGCAGAAATATGTACTGATATAATATGTGTGTATGTGTGTGCGTGTATATATATATATTCAAATCCTCATCAGAACCCTAAAAAGCATTATTTTTGTTTTATGGGTGACACAAGCATATACAGGGAAGCTAGCCCACTTGTTCAAATTCAAACAACTAATCAGTAACAGAGTCAGTCTTTAAATCCAGGTCTGCTTGATTCCCAAAACTAGCGGATATGGCTAAAAATGCTAAGACTCTACTGAGGAAGATTTAAAATAAATCCAAAAGTAGATGAATAATGAACTTTGAGGATTCCTCACTAGATCAACAATTATCAATTAACAATTATCTTGTTTCATCAATACTCTCAACCATTACTCCTACCCCTGCATTATTTTTCCCTGGCATTATTTTATTTCTTTTTTTATTATTTGTTCCCCTGCATTATTTGGAAGCAAAAACAAGGCATCATAACATTATATCCATAGATATTTCAATATAAATCTCTAAGAGAAAAAGTATGAAGATATGTTTTTTTTCCCTCTCTACACCAAAATATTCCAATAAACTAGTTACTTGGGTGAATAAAGTAGCTCTCTGTTCTCCCTAAGAATGTCCCAAACTGGACCCAAAAGTATTTTACTATGGGATACAGAAAATATTGGAGGTTGAGTATAGCCATTCTGGGCTCCTTTCAAGATATTAAACTTGTTACAGTCCTTTGCTCACTCAAAGACCCCCTAAGAAGCACATGTTCAATGTCATTTCACACCTGTGCCCTCTGAAAAAAGGCTGCTATAATATAGCTTACCCCGTCGATATGGGGAGGATTAAAACATAAATCTCAAGTCCTTGAGAATAGCAGGCCAGAAAAGGAGTCAGAAAGCAATAGGGCAAGACTATTCGTTCAACAAGCTGATTGAGTGCTCATTCTCAATTTTTTAAATAAGCCTTGTAGGAAGTACAAAAAACAAGTAAATACTCGTTAACAGATATTAGTGAGGTAGCTATTTGAGCCCCCAAATCTATGCTAGCTGTTAATGTACATAAGGTAATATCCAAATAAGGGCACTGTACTCCATGTTTATAACCCAATACTGGAATAAAAAAAATTTAAGAAAACAAATATCTACAAGGCAACCAGAATAAAGGTGACAAGAAAGGGAGGACAAAGAATTACTGGTGTCTGATAGGAGAAAGTGAACAGAACTTTTCCCTGAGTGCGATAGATGATAAATGAGGAAACTAAAGCCCAAAAGACATGACTTTTCCAGAATCACATAGAGGCAGATTCAAGAAAGAAATCTGACTCCTGACTCCTAATCCATTACAATTTCCACCTCAAGAAAGATAGGAGACACTTGACTGCCATCATTTTATGCTAGCACAAGAAAGGTTTTATGGAACAGTTGTTCTTTTTTTTGAATTGGGTCTTAACAGAAAATAGAATTTTGAGAAGCAGAGAAGTCTACAGTGTTTTAGGCAGAGAAAAACAGCATAAACAGATCTGTGCAATATATGCTGGCAATATATGCTCCTAGTTTGACGGATGTTGTGACAACTATAGGGCAGCAATGAGGAAATAAGAGTGGCAAGATACAAATACTGTATTTTAAAGCCAAGAAGTTAAGAGAATCCCATCATCTTAGCACCCACTGGGATGAACACTGATTATTGTTTTTATCATTTTATCTTATATTTTATTCTAATTCCTCTGTTCTTATCAGTAATGAAAATGCTTGGAGAAGCATTTTCTAAAGGAGAGCTTTCTGTTTGCATAAGAGATAGAGGTGAGGACTTGCTCAAAAGTCAGGAGTTGGGGGTTGAGAGTGGAGCTATCAGCCACAAAGTACACCCAACATTGTTGCTAAAATCAATGGAAGAGAGGTCAGAGAAGACAGCATTAAAATTTTCACAGAACTCATACATTTGCACAGAATAATTTGATGGGAGTTTCTATTATGATCCCTATTAGCTTCTATTTCTTAATGGGTGTCAAGGCCATAGACAAAATAACTCAAATTACATGTCCTAAAGAGGGTGGATTAGAAGGTCCTTTTTAGATACACAAAGCAACATATTTCTTTGCCAAAAAACACTTTCAAAGAAACTATGAGTGATCCTCATGATTGAAATGTCTAAATTCAGCGTGGAAAGGGCATATCCTTTAGAAATCGGGCAACCCTGAATTTGAATCCCAGGTTTGCTACTTACTAGTTGAGTGCTCTTGGGCAAGTTTTTAACCTCCTTGCATTCAGTTGCCTTGTTTTTTACAGAAAGCAGTAAGTATTTTACAGAGAATACCTACCACTAAAAGTTGTGGAGACAATAAGATGACGTATGGATATTCTTTCCTACACAGTGCCTGGTACAAAATTGATGCTTCTTTCTTTCCCCTTCGTGATGAAATGAGTGCCAGATAAAAGGGATATTAGTAAAACCCAAATATCCTGTAAGCTTCCAAGTTCAACTTCCTTTACTAAAGCTTCATAAAAACTGCTAAATTATAGCAAGATAGATTTTTGCTTTTTCTTTCTTTTTCTTAGCTACCCAAGATGGGTATCAATGAACAGAAAAAAAGTCATACACTCACACTTAAAAGGAAGAATAAGAACTCTTACAACCTAGTAATAAAAAGGCAAATATCCCAGTTCAAAGAATGGGCAAAGGATCTGAACAGACATAACTCCAAAGAAGACATATGAATGGTCAATAAGCATAAGAAAAGATGTTCAACATTTTTAGTCATGAGGAAAATGAAAACCACCATGAGATCCCATTTCACACTCACTAGGATGCAATAATAAAAAAACAGACAACTTTTGGCAAGGATGTGGGGAAACTGGGACCCTTATACTTTGCTGGTTGTAATGTAAAATGGTACAGCCATGTTGGAAATCCATTTGGAAGTTCCTCAAAATAGTAAACATAGAGTTACAATATGAACCAATAATTCCACTCCTTGCTATATATCCAAAAGATTCAAATCATGTCCACACAAAAACTTGTACACAAAGTGTCCACAGCAGCATTATCCATAATAACCAAAATGAGGAAACAACCCAAATATCTATTTATTGATGAATGAATAAAGAAAATGTAGTTTATACATAAAATGAAATATTATTTGACCATAAAAATAAATGAAAAGCTGATATATGCTACAAAATGAAAAACATTGAAAACATCATGCTAAATGAAAGAAACCAGTGACAAGATATGAATCGATTTATATAAAATGTCCAAAATAGGCAAATCCATACAGACAGAAAGTAGATTAGTTGTCTAGCGCTGGAAAATAGGGAGTGACTGCTAATGGGTCAAGATTTCTTTGGGCAGCAGTGAAATATCCTAAAATCGACTGTGGTAATGGTTGTATAAATCTGTGAATATTTTATCAACTATTTATTTGTACAATTTAAATTGATGAATTGCTTGGTATGGAAATTACATTTCAATAATTCTGTTTTGTTTTGTTTTTTAAAAAAAGGAAGAATGACATACTGCCAGATTCTGGAACAGAACTGTCTACTCCATTTGAATGCCAGGCTCAGATTGTGGACTGAGGAAAAGCCAATGCCAACGTATTCTAGGCACGTCACCGGAACCTGGGCAGTTTCCCTAAGTGACCTTCTCAGTCTGATAGTGTCATCCTCCTTTTGGGTAGAGAAGCGCATGGGTACCTACATTACCCTACTTAGTGGCCTTTTATGTAAAGCCAGCCTCTCAAAGATTATCTTGTCTTCACCTGAATTCTTCGAGTCAAAGTGATAAGAGACTTCTTACAGTTACTAGTGGAATTAAATCCCAAACCAGAGCCTTTCCCTCCACCAATAAGTTCAGCACATCTCATTAAAATCTCCACTTTGGTTATATACCCCAGAGTTTATACTATGGGAGGTATAGAAACCAATCCCTCCCCTCCAAATGGCTGGATTTTAATTTTCTGATGTCTAAAGTTGCTATTTCTCATGCAACTGAGTTTTGTGGTATAAAACTCATACTTGCTGTAAGAGTATCCATAATACTTTTTTTTTAAAAAAAGAATACCGATAGAAAGAGAACCAGAACAAGGTAGCACCAAAAATGAAATTGCAATCTAGTCCAGTACTCACTTCCATATGCGGGTCATTGCTCATCCTGAAACAACTTGAAAGGCCTGTTTGTGGGAGGGGGCCACCAGTGGGGCCTGGGCACCTGGCAGTAGAACACAGAAGAAATTATTTTTGAGCGGATATCAAACTATAACAGTCCCTCCACCCCAACTTTCACTAAGTCTCTAATTAAGCTCATAGCTGCAGTAAGGCATAACGAAACAGAGCTCTCACCTCCTCCACGGAGAGGTCAGCCAAAAATGAAAATAAAGAATTTGTAATTCAAAGTCTTACTTCCTCAACCTCAACACAGAAAGGAAATTTCTCTTGGGTAGATACTGCCCAGAAATGTCAGCTGACATTTCTGAATCTTTCATAAGGAAGATGAGTGTACTCAAAAAGGCAGGTGAGCACAGACAAGTATCTGGAGAGAGTAGAGTAGAAGGACAGAAGTCTCCAAAAACTTTAATTAGTCTCGAATGGAAAAGGAACAGAAATTATGAGCAAAACTTATCTAAGTTAACTTAGCAATATGTAGAATATCCCTGAAAACTGGGAAACATTTTTGGTAGCCTAATTTATCTTTTAGTTATAAAATTCAAAAAAGACAAGAATACTACACTTCAAGAAAAAAGAGAGATGTCTTTGTTTAAAATTGTTGATTTGCAGAAAATTAGAGAAGTTGCACAAATAAAGCAACGATGTTATGCTCTCAGGATAGTGAAATCTAAAACTGATGAAAATGCTAGGCTATGTGAATAAGTTACCCACATAGAGTAGGGCAGGTACATTTTTGCTTTTTTAACTTACTTGCGTCCTTTTGCCACATTCAAAGTATGATTGTTTATTTCTCCATATATTGGCCTTTCACTTGAAGCAGGGATTCGGTTGGCCACACAGGAGAAACTTGTCAATCCCAGTCTTGGTATCCCTGCAAGGCTGTTCAGATGAAAGGTATCTGCAGTAAAATAGGTAAGAATGAAAATAAAGATTAATTTCTGGTTCAAGCCATATTAAGATAGAAATTCTTCCACTCGAATGATTGAACCATTTTTGAAAAAGCAAAATCCTATCCAATTCTGTTAACTTTTAACATAAACCCCTGGATGTCTACTTACATGGTGCGGAAATACCAAATGTTAAAAAAAGGAACAGAAAAACTCTTGCCCACTAAGCAATGGAGGGGCCCAAAACTACAGCCTGCAGGCCAAATCTAGCCAGTCATCTGTTTCTGTAAATAAAGTTTTACTGCAACATGGCCACACTCCTTCATTTACATACTATCCGTGACTGCTTTTGTGCTATGACAGCAGAGTTGAGTAGATGGGACTGAGACCATATATTTACTCTCTGATCAGTTATGGAAGCAGTTTGCTAACTCCTGAAGAGAAAGGGTTAGGCAACGTGATAAGAACACAGACAAGTGGGATGGGATGACGAACCATTTTTATTGGGAAACCGTCTTGTTATGTGTGTCTAGCATTTAGAAAGCAGCACAGTTTAATGGCGATCACACAGATTTTGTCATCAGTCAGAATTTCTCAGTTCAAATCCTGGCTCTGCCACCTACAATGCTGAGCCTCAGTTTCCCTACATAAAAATAACACAGGATCTAGGGCTAGTTACTAACTCCATGTTCCTCAGTTTTCTCATGTTCAAAATGGGTTGCCTTAGCCTAGGACTGTGGTGAGGATTGAGTGAATTAACAGACATGACCAGGGCATGGCTCAGTGGCTGGTCCATAGCCAGCATACGTCAAGTGCCATCATCGTTGTTGTTACTATCACTGAGTTACTACGAATAAAATAACTTCTATGAAACACTAGTCAATTGTCTGGAACAAAATGACCATTTCATAAATGGCAATTTTCCTCCGTTAGCTTAAATGATCCACAAATCACACTAGTTTCTTTTTATTCCTTCTTAATTTTATTTTTGATATTCAGTTCCACTTCTTCGCAGGACCTGAATTTTTGCTTTCACCTGCATCCAGACTGTGATGAGAACTAGTTTTAAGCATTTGCTATGGTAAAGCTCATTCACCTTGCCCAGGCATTCAGTCACAGTCCACAATTTGACCCTCAACCTGCTTTTCCTTTTCCAACCTCATAATCTACTAAATCCCAACCTAAATCCTCTTTATTCCAAAATGGCCTGTCCAGCTTTAACTCTTTTTCAAACACTTAGGGCTTTCACATTCTTGTTTCTGTTTTTGTTTTCGTTGTTCTTTTGTTTTTAATTGGCATATTTTTTCCACACTTCTTGCTCTTCCAAACCCAACCCATCTTTCAAGGCCCCACATCTTCTAAAGGGCTTTCTCTGACTACCTCACTCTGAGTCCAGATCTTCTCTCCCCCCCCAGTCTGTGAGCTTTTTTATACCTCATTCTCATATACTATATGTGACATGGTATCTTGCACAAGGAAGGTACTCAAATACATGCTGGTTGAGGGCAGGACAACGGTGGCTCAGTGGCAGAGTTCTCGCCTGCCATGCCGGAGTCCCAGATTGGATTCCCGGTGCCTGCCCATGTGAAAAAAAAAAAAAAAATCCATCTCTGACTGGATTCAGAGATGATTATTTAAGTGTTAACCAACTAATCAAAGGCAACTATAATTGTGACCAACTGTTTCCCCTTTCGATTATTTATACCTCCTAGCTCTGTCTGATCAGAAGTAGGAGACAGGCTAACCCATGCCTACCTGTGTACCAGCACACACGTTTCAAGGTCAGGGGTGTCAGGTGTATTTTTGATTCTTGACCACTGTAGAGTTTGTAGTAATACCGCTTCTGAAGGGAGAATCAAGTAATGTTAGCTGGTTAAAGGGCATGACATAATATATTTCATAATCTAACCTCTTCACCTCTAAAGGTAGAAAGAATATCTCTGATCTCAAAATACCCTGTAAGAGCAGTTAGGAAGAAAATCAATGATATCAGATAAAAATGCTTTCAAAAGAGATACCATTTGAGTAAAGTACAATTCTTATTAAAATCACAGTTCAATAATAGGTTATCATTATTGTTATATAATATTGTTATTATATAACAGAAGTATAATCTATCATTGATTTCCAATAATTGACACTTTGATATTAACATTTTGTTCTCAAAAAGGCTTTGAGAAAGGAGGTAGAGATGAGGGGCAAATTTAGTTACATAAATCTTTTTCATGGTACCCATTGCTTCATCCAATAATCTCTCAAAGAAAAGGAATGTAGTTTAAAGATCAAATCCTACTAATATACATCCCAATAGATTTCTAATGGGGCCCAGTAATTGATGCACAATTGGTAATTAAATGATTTCAAAAAGCTTAAACTTACCAGCTGTTCTTGAAGAGGTTGTTGAATTATATTTATGCAGTACAATGACTCAGATTGAGAAAACTCCTCATCTAAACATCTCTGTCATGGAAAATGGTAGAGGGGATTGGCAAATTTATACAACACATAGACTTGAGATGTTACACTACCCGAGGTACATAAAACGGACCACTTCTTTATCTTATATTCTAGTCTAAGTGAACCAGTTATCATTGTAAATGCCTCACTGCATTTTCCCCATTGCTTGATCTGAGAATGACATCCTAAGAGCGGGAACAAGATTCTGAGTGGCCTTGTCACGTAAATCTTTAGGGAAGGACAAAAGAAACTTGTTAGAGACAAAACTCAGAGGAGTAAAAATGGCATCTGTGAAAATTTTATCCTTCACAGACGGATAGGATAAGATAGGACTTATCCACTAACTCCTAGAGGTAGATATCTACCATAGTCATAGATGCAATCGAACATTTTGTGGGTGTTCTCAAAATAATTAAAGCATATTTAGAAATTGGGTTTTTTCATCTCAACTTATCACAGGGGACTTTTTAGGCATTCTGCCTGTCTTCACCTCCCATCTAGCAATTTTTTTTTTATCTGCTTAAACAGAAATGTCTATATGATGCCGTGGAGACAGACAGCCTAACACCCCTCCTTCTTTCCTCTTTCTCTATCTCTTTCCTTCAGTGCCTACCTTCCTGTGCCCTCATGTTCTTCATTTATGAACAAAAAGTTAAGAGAAATTCGCCAAGCTTCATAAGGGAAAGAAATTTATTAAACCCTACTGTCGATATCTTGAACTTATACAGATGGAAAAGAGTTGAAAATTTAATACAAATAAGAGGGAAAAAAGACAATATCCATCATACGCCATTCAAGAGGGCCCGAAATTTCAGCATATGATTATAATTGAAGGGTACACCCTTGCTATCAAACAGGAGATGCTTAAGACTAAAAAAAAAAAAATGGCTCTTTGCTAAGATACGGTGGTTGGGCAAAGTAGATTCTGAAATGCCTCCTCTTTGGAAGATATTTTCAGGAGCCGCTCACTAATGAGGGTTTTCCTCACTTGTTTTGTTAACTATTTTCAGTGTGTAAGACAACAAAGTCCGCCAGAGTAATTTCCTTATAAGCTGGTTATCTAATTTTATGATTAAAATCATTATATATTATAAATTCGCTTTAAAATGTTACACTAATTGGACATCTTCTCCACAGACAGAGGTCAGTTACCTGAAACAGCAAGCCAAGAGGTCGCCCTTTAATTAAGTTCTTTCGCAGTGACTTGATAGTTGCTGTAAAGAAAATTTATAACCAGCTCAATATAACCAGTCCCAAGCCCCCCTTCCTTTAGCTCATCTCAATGCTTCAAACACTTGTGTATGTGTTAAATTGGGGTCATAAAGGAAAAAAAAGGCATTTGAAGAAGAGGGGAAGCAATGACTTCTGAGAATGGCACTTCACCTCATGAGAGTGGAAAGGGAGGAAGGCAAAGCAAGCAGAAGCAGCTAAACCACTATCACTCTTAGGCATTTAAGTAGATGCAAGGGAATCGCTTTCTAGAAGTGAGTCATAGAATCATTAAATCTTCAAATGGGAATATACCTTAGTAGTCATCCAGTCCCATCTCCTACTGATCCAGAAATCCTCTCTCCCATAAGCCTCTGCTTGTGCTACTAGTGATGGGAACTCAGCCACTCTAGAGCCTAGAAGTACATTCCTGCAAGGACATCTGAGGTCCAGAGAATTGAGGCTAACTGGTCAGTCTTGGAGCTGAGATAAGAATCATAGGACGTATTCAATTCCCTAATTAAAAATTGGTCTTTTTTTTTTTTTTTAACTAAAATGTATTTCTCAGCAATCACCAAATTCTCATCTCTGGAATAATGGAAATGGGAAAAAATACCAACTTAATTCTGAGTTACACAGTATCATATTACTGATTTGACCACCGATACTCTCTGAAATATAGCCAGGAACCAGAAAATAAACCCAAATGTTTTGAACTACCAAAATAGATGGGGATGTCTATGCCCTTTATTCGTGGCAAATTTTCACACTTCAGCTCAGACAGTGGGCTCTGAATTTATACATAACTCTCACAAGCCTGACATTTTATCAGCCCACAAGAGATTAAAAGCAAAAATTAAACACAGGTAGGGAGCTCTGCAAGATGGAAGCATTTTAATAACCACCACTGGTTTTTTTTCCGTCACGAATGGACAGTAAAATTATTAGCAGCAGATACTCTGGCATCTAAAAATCATAGAAATCTGGTGCTTCTTATTTTTAAGACCAATAGCTTCATATCTCAATAGCCTGAGGAAATTCTAAGCCATAAAAATAATGCTAATATATGTGCAAAGAAGTACATAATTTAAATTTAAATTCTTTTCCAGAAAAAAAAGTTTTAAAAGTTTCAATTATGTGACAAATTCACTTCTGTTTTTTTTTTTTTTTTTTGAACAAGGGCAGGTGGTGGAATTTGAACCCAGGTCTCTGGCATGGCAGGCAAGAACTCTGCCTGCTGAGCCACTGTGGCCCACCCGACAAATTCACTTTTATAAAAATTTTATTTCATAAAATTTTTTTTGTAAAAATAACATTTCTCAACTAAGCCTGACATAATGTTAGTAGACCCAGTAGGAGGAAATATATTTTAAAAATATATATTTCTAACCAATTTAAGTAACTAAAAATTACTTGATTACTAATACTTCTAATTCTAGTAAAGGTTAGATAAATACATAGTGTATTAATTGACTGTGTTAACTGTATTAAGAAACAGGGCCCTCTCCTCCTGACCTCTAGCCAAGCAACAGCAACCAAAGCTTTCAGAAGTGGCCATCAATATATTTCTGAAGGTCACTTACTTCCTAAAGGCTGTCTTTGAATTACCAAACAAAGTTTATGTTTCAGAAAAAATGATGAATTAGTATAAGACCATCTAAGTTGCTCATCTGCTTTCCCACCAGGCAATTTCATGTTTTAGAAATAGTCCATCTCAAAGCATTCAAACCATAAACTTTACTTCAACAGATGTTTTGTTCAATTTGCAGCAACTATTTCCATATGTTTCATAAGGCAAAGCAGGCCAGCTGATGACCCCAATTTGCATTCACCTTTGCATCCTTCTCTATGTGTTTGGAGTTGGACCTACAATATCTCTAGGACATTTAGGCTTCACACAGAAGCAAGTGAAACAATGGCTACTGTACCCCCTGCTGCTAACCCCATGATGTAGGATGAAACCAAGTGTCTTGGATGCATTGCTTCTGAGAAGATGCTGAGATAAAGCTACTTTCTAAATGACTATGTAATAAGACTTTCAGGCAAAAGGCCCACAATTAATTAGCTACTGAAAATCAGAACCAAAACATTATTAGAGCTGGAATAACATTAGCTATCAACAACAGGTGACATTTATGGAGTACAGAGTTTTATGTCATAATGCAATATACGTATCCCTGAAAAAAAACCATGTTCTATAAAATTGTGCAATAAAAATCTCAGGAAGACAAATCAGGCTTTGCCAAAAAAAAAAAAAAAAAAGCAACTCAACAATAAAAACAATGTAACTTTAAAAACTGGACAAAATCTCCCCCCTACATGGGACATGGCTCCCAGGGGTGTAAATCTCCCTGGCAATGTGGGACAGAACTCCCGGGCTGAGCTGGGACCCAGCATCAAGGGATTGAGAAAGGCTTCTTGACTACAGGGGGGAAGAGAGAAATGAGACAAATTAAAGTTTCAGTGGCTGAGAGAGGTTATCCTGGAAATTATTCTTATGCATTATATAGATATCCCTTTCAGTTTAGTGTATATTAGAGCAGCTGGAGGGAAGAACCTGATACTGTTGAGCTGTGTTCCAGCAGCCTTGATTCTTGGAAATGAGTGTATAACAATATAGCTTTTATAGTGTAACTGCGTGATTATGAAAACCTTGTGTCTGATGCTCCTTTTATCGAGGATATGGACAGATGAGTAAAAAATATATAGATAAAAATAAATAAATAATAGGAGGGATAAGGGATAAAATAAGTTGAGTAGATTGAGATACTAATGGTCAATGAGAGGGAGCGGTGAGGGGTATGGGATGTATGAATTTTTCTTTTAATTTCTTTTTCTGGAGTGATGCAAATGTTCTAAAAATGATCAAGGTGAAGAACATACAACTATGTGATGATATTGTGAGCCACTGATTGTACACCATGTATGGACTGCGTGCGTGTGAAGATTTGTCATTAAAAATATTTTTTTTTTAAAAACAGTGAATCCTAATTTAAGTTACAGACTTTAGTTACTAATGATTTATCAAAATATCAATTGTAACAAATGTAACAAGCTAATACAAGACCATAATAGGGGAAACTATGTAGTTGGAGGTGTAGATGGGAAGCCTCTGTGCTGTATGTGCAATTTTTCTGTAAACTTAAAACTGCTAAAGTATATCATTTTAAAAAGCTTCACAAAAGGGGCCTGAGAATGTATGTTTTCCTAATGCCTCTTCAACACTGAATATTAATGGTGGTGATGGTTGGATCTTTGCCAATCTGAGAGGGTTAGAAAAAAAAGGGCTGTCTCCTATTTTATTAGTATTCTATCTAATAAAGGAAAATTTTCAAAGGTTAAAAAAAACTGGGCAGAAGACTTAGACACTTCACAAAGATGATATATAATGGCTACTCAGGGCAGGAAAAGTGCTTAACGTCACACTAGCCATCAGAGCCATGCAAATTAAACCCACAATGAGATAACACAACACGCCCAATGGAATGGTTAAAATGAAAAAGACTGACGCCACCGAAGATTGGAAAAGATGGGAAACAACTGGAACTCCCACACATTGCTGGTGGGAGTGTGAAATGCTACAAACACTTCAAAAAATGTTTGGCAGTTCCTTAAAAAATTTAAGCTGTGACTGCACTGTGACTTAACAATTCTACTCCTGGATTCTTATCCAAGTGAAATAAAAACATGTATCAACACAAAGACCTGTACATGAATGTTCATAGCAGCTTAATCCATAATGACACAGAAAAGCAAATAATTTACTTATCCAACAATAGGGGAAAAGATAATCAAACTGTGGATATTCATACAAAGGAATACCACTTAATAATAAAAAGCAATTATTACCTATAAATACAATACAGATAAATCTCAAAAATATTATGCTGAAGGAAAGAGGACAGATGCAAAAAAAAAAAAGTATATACCTTATAAATCAACACTAGAATAGATAAAACTAACCCATCAGCAATAGAAATCAGAACAATGGTTGCTCCTTTGTGGTATTAGGGGGAGGGGAGGGAAACTGAAAAGGGGTACCAGAGAATTTTCTGGGATGACAGAATTTCTGTGTTTCAATATGTATTTGTCAAACTGGTTGAAAATACACTTAAGACCTGAGCATTTTATAGTGAGTTAATCATACCTTAATTTAAAAAGAATTAAACTATTAGGACAAGAAAAAAAAAACCACTAGACTTTATGGGATAAATAGGATAAGGAAGAGACCACTACAAACATATGCAACATTGCAATCAGAGCACTAACAAAAATAATTATGAAAATTATTAGTACCCAGGAAGATAACTGCAATTACTGAAACACACAGCTTAAAATGACTTAAGGCTGCCTTGCAGAATATTACAAATGTACAGAACAGCAGAGTGGAAATGCTGGGGACGCTGTAAAAGGAACAGAGCTGGTGGGGTGCTAAGAAAATGAAGGTGGAAGTGGAACTTGGCTGTTAAAGTGGACATAGGAGGTTGGGCTCTCTGGGGAGGGACCCAGGTACAGACGCGTGTTTTTAATTTTCTTAAAATAAAGCTGACAGGGCTTCTGCTGCCAGCGCAACAGCTAAGCAAAGGGTTTTCTCCTTTCTGATTGAAAGTTATATTTCTATCCCTACTAATTCAGGTCTCGTTTCCCAGGAAAATCGTGAATGAATCAATATAATTTCCATAGTATACTAAACATCATTTCCAGTTTACCAATCGTTAATGAAGTCATTCACGTTAGAGAAACACGCTCTAGCAGAATAGGCTGTACCTACCATGGCCAAGCACTAAGTACTATTTTGTATTTGTTGTGTTCTTTATAATTCACAACTGCGTTTCATGGAAGAGGATACTGAGGCTCAGAGAAGTAAAGGAATTTGTTCCATGTCATCCAGCTACTCATTATGTGAACTTAGAATCAAAGCACAGGCTTAACTTCAAAGCCCAAACTGTTGTTCATCATGTTATACTGCCTCCTAAATTATTTCATTCGTACCTGTTTCTCACGTGGGGAAGCTTATACCTCCACCCCATCAAAGGGGCTGAGTAAGCTCTATTTGGCTTTGGTTTTCTTTAGTCTTCACCCCAACACCTCTGTCTTTAAGTGCCTTAATCACCTGGATCCCACCTTGCTTGGCTCATTTCCCTCTTGCTTACTGACTACTCAGAGCATGTGGCTCTCACCGTGATGGCATCCTCATAGCCTTAACATTTACCTGTCCCATACCTCACGGGCTCCATGCTAACGAGAACAGACTAGAGTTTCCAGCGGAATCATATAGGTGAAAGCATTCTCTAATCTATGAAGTTCATGTATAGATACTATGTTCAAACAAAGAATTATGATATACAGAAGCATCTCAGGATCTTTCCTCCAAGGAAGTATTTATACTTTCTAAAGGTAATTCCCTTGTTGTCTTTTCAATAAGGTATATGTCAGATAGGGCAAAAGATGATTACATAACAAAGGGATGATAGCTTGGGTTAGATCAATTAGTTTATGTATCCAATATACAAGATTCACACCAATCCATTGTGTGCATACCCTGGATCTAAGCTTTTTTCCCCCCTTTTAGGCAAACATCCATTTATACAATCAGTATTGCCTGTGTTACAATAATATGGAGATAAAAATGAAGGTAACAAGCAGAAGAAAGAAAATAACTATTCAAGAAAATTAACAGTTCTAATGGCAAATTTGTGGAGGCAAGCATGTACACTAATTACCTCATAAATCATCCCAGTTCCTGGAGGCAATTGAAAATTTGAATAATATTATTGATTCCAACATTAAGTTTAGTATTTCTACTACTAGGAACAACTTCTAGTTCCAGTTTATGAATGCTGTCACTGAGCTGTCTGTTCAACAGAGAGAACTGTGTCCCCATACAAATTGTTGATGAACATTTCTTAGATGGATCAGAAAGCAAACGTCTCATCGCTAAACGAATTGAATAAGGTAACCAGAGAGTTTCAGAAGAGCTGTATGGATTAAATTATTTCTGTTTCCTGACTCAGAATGCAAATGTCTGACTCATAATTCAAACTTCATGTGGTGGCAGTGATCGTGGTGGCATACTGTGGATGTGTTTGTGTGATAACTGTTAGGACATTTGTTTATAAGCTATCTGACAAATCTACTATAAAGATCGTTTCAAAACAAAGTGCTACTTAAATTTCAGTCTTCTCCCAAAGGTTCATTTTTAAGGACACGGTTAAAAAGACTGAAGAAATAAAGATCTCCAAAACAGATAATAACGTGAGTAAATACAATACCAGCGCTACTGTACTATTATTTGTAACTCCACTTTTTGCTTCCTGCAGGATCTAAAAGGCAAGTGCATGAAATGCAGTGATAAATCAACAGTTTGAGACTCATTGTGACAAGACCTGCACAGAGCTGAGGGGACAGAGGGGCAGAGGAGCACAGTTTATGTATGCTACTGAAACAGTTAAGTTGGTATCAAAGCAAATGGGATTGTTACAGATTTAGGATGTTAAATATAAGCCCCAGGGTAACCACAAAGAAAATACCACAGAATATGTAAACTCATAGAGGCAGAGTGTGGAGCACACATCACCAGAGGGGGGAGGTGGGGGCGATGGGAAGTTAAAGCAAAATGAGTAGAGGTTTTCTATTTGGGGTTGAGAGAAAGTTCCAGTAATGGGTGGTGGTGAGGGTACTGCGACATTGCGAAAGGGATAAAGCCCTCCTAATAGGAGGCTTGGGAGGCAGGGGTGGGAAGAATTATGTTGCATATAGGTTTCCAAAGTTAAGAAAGAGAAAGAAAAGGAAACTGAAGAGATCATAACAAATAAATGCAATACATGATAGTGGACGGGATCTAAGAATAAAGGAGAAAAGGCTCAAAGGGACATTATTGGATCAGAAGAACAAATTGGAATATAGGATGCAAGCTTTATCTCAAAGCTCAACTTCTTGCACTTGATAGCAGCAATTAAGGTGATTTAAAAAGTAAATATCCTGTTCCTAGGAAATGTACATGGAAGTATTATGTATTCCAAGAGTATGGTGTGCACAACCTGCTCTTAAATGTTCAAAAAGGATAGGTAGATAGACACAGAGAGAGAGAAAGAGAAAGAATGACACAGCAAGGTGGCAAAATTTTTTAATTGGTGGGTTTGGATTTCTGAGGGGTGGCAATATGTTGGAGATCTCAGTATGGGGTTTATATTATTTTTGCAACTTTCTGTAAGTTTTTAAATAATTTTAAAGCAACAAAATAAAAAATAAAAATAAAAGAAGGCCTTCATAAACAAATGGTCTTAAGAGAAAATCTTGACATGTATGACTTCTTAGGGCACCAGAAGACACACAAAAGGAATGGAGTTCATACAGCTAGGCAGCTTGCGAGCAACTCAAGACAAAAAGGAAGTGTACACCCCAATTTCTCCAGACAGACAAAAAAAAATTGTGCATTCAACCCAAGAGAGCTTTCATAGTCTCCTTTTAATAATATTTGAACCAACTATGCCCTCAGGATAAACTGGGAAGACAACAGCCATATCAAAAAGTACACATTGGGATAAGTTACAAAAGTTGACTCTTCAAAGAGAAATTACAAGGAAATCAAAAGGTATGAGGCAAGGAGGTTAATTTCCTAGTATTTATAAAACTATGGAGTATAATATTGATTTAATCAAACAGTAAATATATCTGGACCGAAAGATTAGTCTCCTAAGGACTTAAGTATGGTTTAAAGTAGACTTGCCTTAAATGAAATTTGGAATGCCTGCAATATTGCCTTAGTATTCATGTCTCAACATGGACAATTCTAATCACAGGGGGCCTTCTCCAGTGTCCTTTGAGCAATGATAAAATAATATGTAGATTATGTGATTCAAAGCATACCTTACTGTGTTTAACAGAATCAATTAAAATAAACCGACACTTAGAACTATGGAAAACTGGCAAGGTCTACAAGCTTTAAATATAATTTTTTTAAAAAAAGGTTGAAGACAAAAATTGCTATTTTAGAACTAGACAATCCCTTAAACTCTTAAGCAGCTTTCTCAGATGATGGTTATAGAAAGGGTACAATAAGTCCAAAATGAACACAAGTCCAAAAATATTCATCTCTAGCTTACCTTAAGGTTCTATTTAGTTGTCTTTATTACCCAAACCCAGACTTTCTATAAAAAAGAATATTTATATTCCTAGAGCAAGAAGCTTTTGGTTGAACAAAAAAAATTCATATTGCTAGAACAAGGTTTTAGTTGAATAAAAGCAGTTGTCAGATGAATGGTTAAAAAAATAAAATGCTTTATATTTGCTATACTATGCTTCTAAAATTAACCACGTTTATAAATGATTTAGCATCTGTAATTTGACCATTACCTTCCCACATATTATGGTGAATGTGTACGCATTTTTAGGTTATTCAGAAAAATGATAATCCAATTTTAAAGGATCATATATCCTTTTAACTTAAAATTTAAAAAGCATTTTCACAATTTTGATATACATTTAATTAATAATTATATGCCAAACCCTGAAAATTACTACTTAAAGAAAAAGAAGGGAGGGGACTTTTCTACTATAAGATGAGTACCGGCTAGCTAATTAAATCAGAGAACTGTAAGGAAATAGTTTACAAGTTCAAATGACCCATGCATATAAAATTTTCACCTTGTTTACTTGTAGAGATATTTGAGAAGCTTTAATTTTCAGAGAATAGCAGCCATACACAAATCCAGCTCATAATAAACCAAAAGGGAAAGTTAATGGTTAACTCGATCTACCCAGCCACTAGGCCAAGCTCTCCGAAAGCCCACACACTGCCTTCTCCAACCCTTTCTTGATAAATTCCAAAATAATACAATAGCTATAATCCAAAAAAAATTGGTTATAGTCCTTTTGCCCCACCTCAGAGTGGACTGAATTAGGACCTAAATAAATATTCACTACTCACTTTTCAGTTTTCTTGTCTTCTGCTCAAGTGTCTGGCAAGTGCTCAATAACTCAGTGTTTGTAATCTGGAGGTTCCGTTCTTCAGACAAGGCTTCCTCTAATTTATGCTGTGAAGACTCAGCTTCTACACTGGCAGAAGGAGCAGCCCGGTCTCCATCCTCAACCTGCAGACAGACGGTTAACGCTGGATTTTAGCAAGGCGGCCCGGAAAGAAAGCGACGGTGCTCTTATTATGCCCACGAAACTGAAAATGCTCTTTTCTTCTCAGGGAAGTGATAAGCCTCCTACCGCACTTCTGCAATTCTGTGTTTGCATGGGCTCTGCATGCCTGAGCTATTTCTACAGCCGGTAAAAGTCCTCATATGTCAAGTTGCCTCTTTTCTGCAAACTTGCCTCTTTCATCAGCAGGCAGTTGACACCGCCTCTTTTACAACTCCCCCTTCACTTCCTCTGCTCACCGCTAGTCACCAGGGACTGACTCTGCAGTTCCTCCTCGACTTTTGTTGTTGTTGTTCCTCCTTCGTTTTTACCTCACGGTTTTAAGACCATCTAAGGAGACTTTCCCTGACTATAACGCAGTAAGGGGCCACCCCACCTGTTCCTCCATCTCTTCCAGCCCTTGACTGACTCTTTGGAGCTTCGCAGTGAGGACGGCTTCCTGGTCGGCAGCATGTTCTCGCACTTGTTTAATGGCTTCTAGTTGTTTCTGCCTGGAGTTTAGAAAAAAAAAGATCCGAACCACAAGCTCTCAATGACATTATAGTCAAGAGTCACCCCTGGGAAATTGGGACCAATTCAAACTTAATACGGTTTCTCTGACAGGAGAGGAAAAAGTAAAAGTATTTGCATACATATAAATGCTTCAAAATCTGTCATTTTAAAAAAAGCGACATACTGATCACTTCACCTGATGCCCTACTTTCCAGTTAAGGACATTTCATCTCATGCTTACAGTGATGTATTCTGTTTCCTTCCTAATGAGACCTGAGTTTCCCACAAATGATAGTGCTTAGGGTTGGCTGGGCAATTGCTTAGAGGATGACACTACAAGGAGGTCAGGGTGACAGGTTCAATAGTTACACCTTACAGCTAGCTTTTACAGTGAAATAAAGGAAAGAAGAAAAAGAATGAGAAGAGAAAAGTAGTAAGAGCTTTGTTTCATAGCCTTAGCCTTTCTCCTTCAGGGTTGTCAGGCATGGCGTAAATATGTGTCCTGACCACAAATGAAACCCCTCAGTTGTTATCTCTACTGCAGTCCTCTCTTTCTAGAACCCTTTATCTTCCCTTCTTCCTCACCCCAAATCACTCGTGTCCTTATGCTGCCCCTCTTTTAGACCCAAACCTAGTTCTTCAAATATACGAAAATCCATCTGTCCTTGTGCGCTGATGAGATTTTTCATCTGTGCTACATATCAACATATCAAGAATTATCTGGACACAGTGTAAGTCAAATAAGGACCTTAGCTCAAAGGGAAGACAAACTTGAAGAGTTTCAAAGCACCGAGGAAGATATTTTCATGTTTATGCCTATTGGGTGTGTCTCAAATTTTGGCATATAGTCAGAATTCCATTGTACATTAGCAAAAATCCAATTCGAGCTATAAGAAGTACCATGTGAGAGACACAGATGGGCTCATAGAACGCCTTACCATTATGGTGGACCAAGAGACAAACCCTAAAAAAAAATAAAAGCTATCAAATTTTCCATACACATTCAAATGTGCATTGTTCAGCAATTTATACAGTTTATACAGTCAGTTAACTTAAGATGATTTGTTAAAAATAATAGGAATAGACTAAGCTCTCAAGAGTGTCCATCATCTGAAAGGAAAAGCAAAAGAACCATAAGAACTACCAAAAAACATATTTAATAATACTAAAGTGTTCAATCACTTACATGAATTTCCACCTCTATGATAATGTTCTTTATGGACTTTATGAATCATAAGTCTTAGAAACAGCTTTTTGAAAAATTAGATAGCACCATCTGTTAAAGATATTCAACAGATGTTAAACTTTTAAAGATTTTTCTCCCACAGAGATTTTCATTATCATGTTAAGGGGTGTGTGTGTGTGTGTGTGTGTGTGTGTGTGTGCATCTACATACATATATATATACGTATATATATACACACACGCGTATATATTAGCTTTGGGTGTATTGTTAAATCCAACCGTTCTCCCTACTAACATATCCTGATGATAAATTTCGGTTTGTATCCTCAATCCCTGCCAAGTTTGAGTCGCCCCATGACTTTACCATCTGTAAACAGAATCCCATGTGTCTAATTTCTCAGACCAAAAACATCTAAGTTGAGGATGAATCTTTCCTGTATTCCCTACATCGAATACATGAGCACGCCAGATCTAATCTCTCCTCAAAATGTAATTTGAATAAACTATTTCTTTTTTTAAAAATATTTTTATTGACAAATGTTCACACACATACAGTCCATATATGGTGTACAATCAATGGCTAATAATATCATCACATAGTTGTGTTTTCATCACCACGATCATTTTTAGGATATTTGCATCACTCTAGAAAAAGAAGTAAAGAGAAAAAAGAAAAAACTCATATCTCCCATACCCCTTACCCCTCCCTTTCAGGACCACTAGTATTTCCATCTACCTAATTTATTTTACCCCTTACCCCCCTTATTATGTATTTTTGTATTCATATTTTTTACTCATCTGTCCAGACCCTGGATAAAAGGAGCATCAGACACAAGGTTTGAATCCAACTATTTCTTGCCCCCTCCACTACTGCTGCCCTGGCCCAAGCTGTACACCTCGCCTGGACTGTTGAATAGCTCCTAACTCAGTGGGGTTTTATGCTGTATTTTTTTTTACCACGGCCTAGTATATATTTAATATTTCAACCCCGTACATGTACACACATGCATGCATATAGCTGAAACAAAAATGTTACAAAACATTACTTATTCTTATTATATGAGATAATCTCTGAATATTTTATATTTATTATACTTATTAAAAACACAAGTCACAAGCCAGTAAATTGATTTCAGGATCTCTAAATAGTAATCTACTGTTGAAAAAAACCCTGTTCTCACTAGTCCTACTGCTTTCACTCTCCCCCCGGATAAACAAATTCTCCACCCAACAGCCAAAATGATCTTTCAAAACAAATCGTATCACTTCTCTTCTAAAAACCCTCCAATAGTTCCCAATCGCACAGTCAGAATAAACTCCTAAACATGAACTGCAAGGCTGCGTGTGACCTGACCCCGTCGGTCTCTCTAACATCATTTCCTCCCGCCACCCAGCTCTCATCCCACTCCAACCGTGCTGGCTTCTGGCTGTTCCTCAAACCTAACAATCCTATTAAAACCTGAGGGCGTGTGTACCAGTGGTTTCCTCTCCCTAGAACTCTCTCCAGATTGCCACATTGTCACATATCTCATTCTGCTTTCTGCTCAAATCATCCCTCTTCAGACAGACCTTTCCAAATCATTATTTTTAGAATTAGGTCCTCCTGCCCCCATCTGCTTTAATTACCTCCATATCGCTTACCATTCTCTGGCACGATATGATACATTATATATTATATTACATGCTATTATATTAATTTAGTTAAGTTTAGTTTATATTAGTTTATTTGCTCATTGCTGCGTTCCTTACTTGACGCTAGTTTCACGGAGGCAGGGTTTTGCATCCTATTTACCCGTAATTCCCAAGTGCCCGGCAAAGAGGGCGCACTCAGTGGCTGTCATATGAATGATGACCTGTGTTTCTTATAGAGCCTTCTGAGAGAGCTGTTCCCTCCTCTGCTTCTCCCTGATCTACTCAGTTCTCTCCACTCCCCAGCATGAGAACCTTTTTTCTTGTACCAGAATGGAAGCCACCTCCTTCTCAGCAAACAGAGGTGTAATGTTTACCTAATAAATATTCCCTACCTCATTTAAACATAGAATTCTCTCTCTCTCTCTCAACTCCACACAGCATTCCACACTTTTTCTTATTCATAGTCAAACTCCACAGTGAAATTGTCTTGTGTGGAGCTGCTATGTGACTTCATCTGTTCTAAACTGTAAGCATCTAGGAGGCAGGGACTACAACCACCCATACATTAGTGAGGAGTATTGTGCCCAATAACTAGATTCCCAGAATATTTTCACCAAATGATTTTAACAAGCAGATGGTGGGGGACAAATAGTTGAAAGAGCAGCGGCTTTGAAGTTGGACATTTCTAGGTCTGAATCCTAGCTGTCACTTAATCCTAGCCGGGTGCTCTCAAGCAGGTTCTTGAACCCCTGGGGAAGGATGTATGTTGAATTCCTAGCACTGTGTCTGATAAAGTAAGCTCTCAACACATAGCAGCTACTATGACTTAACTAGACTGCTTTTGGGTCTGGGTAGGATAATATGGGAGGAAGTACTTAGAGTGACCAGTACAAGCCTCTCCAAATGGTTCTTTGTTGCTAAGTAGAAAAAACTTCAATACCCTTTCTGTGGAGATGGTATCTGTCTAAGGAAGCTGCTGATCTACTTCACCCACGCTTTTTACCACTATGGGGAAGTCATTTTCTGGAGAGTTCCTGCTTCACTTTTACTACTATGGAGAAGATCATTTTCTTGAGAGTTCCTTCTGGTATTAACCTCTCACTGGTGTCTAGGGGAATATATTATATTTAGGAGACTAAAATGGCTTCTCCTCTGGTTATTTTCTTTAAACTTACCTTGATCTCTAGACACAAACAAATTGAACTTCATTTAAGTTCAATATATTTGTGTTTATTTCACTTATTCAAGAAGCATTTCTTATGATGCTAAGTATGGTACTAGCAGCTATACAAAAAGTGGTCAACAAGATATAGCTGCTGTCCTCATTTAGCTTGTGATTTACAGAGTACACGTTTTTAAGACTTTCCCCACAATCCTAAAAATTGAGGTGAGAGGAAGGGTAAGACAGTAAATTATCTTACATTTAGAATCCTCTATTCCTTCTGACTTTGTTTACCATGCAGAATGCTGTCTACTGAAGTGGAACAGGAAGCCCACGAGTAGGGAAGTAAGGAGTCAAAAGAGAGCCTCAAAATTCCTTGAGGGACTGGAAAAAAAATATGGAACTATTAAGCTTTTTAACCACAGGGAAAACCCCTGATACTGTTTCAAACATTAGGGATTTCCAAGTCAATAGCCAAACCCTTGATCTTGAGGCTTGCTCTTATGAAGTTTATTTCTGTAGCAGAGAGGCTAAGCCTACCTATAGTCATGCCTAAGTGTTACTTCTAGAAAACCTCTTTTGTGGCTCAAATGTGGTCTCTTTCTTGCTAAATCCAAATCTGCAAGGAAAGCATTTCCTTCCCCACTATGTGGGACATGACATCCAGGGGTGAAAGTCTCCCTGGCAACAAGGGACATGATTCCCAGGGATGAGTCTGGCCCTGGGCACTGTAGGATCCACAACACCTTTCTGACCAAAAAAGGGGGAAAGAAATGTAACAAAATAAGGTATCAGTGGCTAAGAGAGTTCAAATAGAATTGAGAGGGTATTCTGGATGTATCTCTTACGGAAGCTTCAGCTAGAGAGGGCTAACTACTACGGTTTGCCAACCCCCAACCAAAATCATTCCTGTTAACCTTAAAGAACACCTAGGGCTCTATCTGAGATCCTACAATAGTTTCACACACTACATTTTCCAGAAACCTATAACCTTGAAATGGTTTCTAGGCCAAATAAGTCCTGAAACCCAGAGGGATCAGCCTCTCCAAGAACATCAATTAGTTCCAACCCCCTACCCCATATTGTTGACATCCCTTTCCAACATGAAAAAATTAGAATGGGCACAGCCCAAATACCACTAAAGATTGGGAGAAGGGATCAAAGGAGAAAGTGGAGTTATGACAGAGAAATTAGGATTTAACAAACATGTATGATTGCTGAATCATTATATTAATATTTCTTTTAGTCTCCAGTGTCTTGGAGCAGCTAGAAGGAAAAACCTAAAATTGTAGAACTTACAATTTCTTGTAGAAATTGTAATCCATATCAAAATTAGAAATCTGTTCTGTAATTACTTGTCACAATGTACTTTGAAATTTATTATTTTTGTATAGATGTTATATTTCATAATAAAAATGTTGTTTTTAAAGAGAGAGGGTTCTAGTTCTAATAACTCTGGAGCCTTAATCAGTTTACCTTACCTCCTTATAGCTCAGTTATCTGTAAAATGATAAGGCTCTCCTAAAGGGTCTCTAAGACCCCTCTGGTTAAAATAATTGTATATTCTATAACTCCAAATTCTTTCACTGGAGAAAATAACCCATTATATTAGTTTTCACAGATTTTTAAGTTCACCGTTTGCAATTTTTAATATACAAGTCAATTTTCTACTATTTTGAATGCAAAATTGTCAGACAGAATGTCTTCTCAGAAAAAATGTCATCCAAAATCGGTGTATAGAAATTGAAAAAAAAATAAACTGAATGTCATGCTACAATCACAGACAGATTTGCCATGTACATGCATCATAGGTTTCTTATTAATAAATGACCATCACCTGGAAAGGCATTCCTTCCTGAAATAAAAATATTCCAGTCTGAATCTCTTCAAAGTCTCTATCAATCTGACAAACTCTTTTTCAAGATTTTCTCTGTGGTTTCCCAAGCTGTTCAGTATTAATACACAAAGACTTAGCTTCTCTTCTACGATATGTTTGAATTCCTACAAAAAAAAAGTCATAGAACAAATTCTGCTATGCCAGCGTTAAATATAAGTAAATGACAGAGGCAACATAAAATGCTGTGTACATTCCCATCTCAATGGCAAATTATATCCCCAAATTATATTGATCATATATCAATGCTTAATTGCCCAGGAATTGATTATCCTTTTATTTGATTATCTCAATTTAACAAGCATTTATTGAATGCTTATCATGGGTCCAAAATTGGTTTCTCTTTGTTACAATAAGTGGGCCATTTCATCCCTCATCAATACTTGTTTTAGAACAGGTTGGGAGAAGGAAATGCAATAAAATGAGTATCTGTTATAAAAAAATATTTACTCCTTCTAGCCTCCTAGAGTCTAGAGCAGCTAGAAGAAAAAATCTGAGAGGATCATATGGTAGCCCATGACAAATTCTGGGATCTCTCCTGTAACTACTTGTTGAAGAGTATTTTGAAACCTATTTCTTTTTTCTTTCTTTGTATATATGTTATATAATACAATAAAAAAGCTTTAAAAAAAGAGTATGTTAGATAGCATATTCAAAGGCAACTTAATAAAAAGATTAGGTTGACAAAGAGGTTAAAATTAATAATCCAGAGATTTCAAGTTTACTTCTTTCTTTAACTTGGTGGCAAAGGATACTAAGAAGTAGTCAGAGGTTCAAGCACTATAAATAATAGGTGACAGATACATTAAAGAGAATGATTCTTTTGTTTGTGCTTCTTTTCTAACAAAGCTGGCAGTAGCTATCTAAGTTTTTCCAAAGTTTTACTAATTTCTGGGATAATAAAACTTTCAGAGTCTCAGAAGATTCTTTTGCATAATAATCATTCTACCAAAGCTAAGAAATTGTTATAGACCAGGGAAAAATCCAAGGCTGGACTAGCCAGCTTGCACAAGAATCCCAGTCAAATACATATTTTCATTAAATCATCTATTTGTTCTTTGTTTCTCCATCTCAAGAAACAGACCTTATCACATATGCTCACACTCATGCATTTTCTCACTCTCTTTTCTTATCGTCACACTCACACACCCTTATCCTAACGCTTACACTCCTACACTCACCTACATACCCACAATCCACACTCATACACATCCTAGACACACACTCACACATGCTATCAGACTAAGACAGAAGATTACGATAAAGTCTTAGAGATGGTACTGTATTTAAAAAGTATTACCTGGATTAAGAAAGTAGGGGGAAAAAAAGCAGTAAATCCACAGAGCATAAATTACAGAGCACTTACTATAAGCTTGTTCTCCCACTTTTCTTTCACAGTCATTTCTGGATTAGTTACCCACTGAAGACAGGTGCCAAAAAGGGTTTCAACTTCAGAAACTTCTTCATGCTGAAAAAGAGTTTCACATCTTCAACTAGGAATTTGGGAGAAATGCAAATGTTTATAAGTAATTTAGACCAAATTCCATGGAAAACATAAAAAGTTTTTCTATTTATATAATTCAGGAAGACACCAGATCTCTTTTTCACTCAGTGTCACCCAGTGGCTTTCTTGTATCTCAGGGTATTACCATGTTTACATGCTAACTTTCTTCAGATGCTCCATATATGCTGAGCACATACAGACAGAAAAACTTTCTAGAACAAAACCTACCCACTTTTACTCCCCTTTCAAATAGGAGGAGACAAGCAATTCCAATTATTTTTTTTCCATCCTTCCAACTATTATGTTTGCTACCTACTATATGCTAGACTCTGTGAAAGAGGCTAGAAATACCAATGTGAAGTATTAGAATAGAATTTCTCTGACCATCTGGTTTCCAGTGAAAAATTAAAATGGAGAAAGAGGTTCTAGCTATTAGCTAGAAGACAGTTAAGAGAGGGGAACTGTCCAATGGATGTCTTCAATCCTTCAATACTAAAGACTAACCTGGAGGAAAAATAGCGCAGGCAATCCATATCTAATGATCCACCTGCTTGTCCTGATTGACTCAGAAGTAGATGATCGATTTCAGGAAGGTTAGAAAAAATGTTTTCTTTTTGTAGTAGGGTCAACTTGGGTCTCAGCAATAGACAGATATACTTATACTCAGCACCTAAGCTATAAGTTAGATATCTGCAGATATTGTCAGGCAAAGTAAATCATCAGACATGTGTATATCATCCAATACCAGCTTTGGCAACATAGTTGTAAATTCTGCTCTCATTTGTTCAGTTTCCCTCAATAATAATAGCATTTCTTGGTCTGTCATTGTATCCAGGGAAGACAAGCTGATTAAACTGCACTGCCATCCGCTCTCACTGTTTTGAAACAAATTACCATAATGTCCACAAGCCTATCATTCTAACAAAGAATGTCCATTATTTTAACTTTGTGAATATGATGCCCCTGAGTCAATGTAATTGTCACAGTCAAATATTTCTAAATAGTCTTGTGGAATCCTTCTACACCCTAACAAAACCGTTTGCATTTTCTCTCTAGGATGGCTTCAACTGAACATTTATTCAATCTTAGGGAAATTGTTATTCTTAAAAACTCACATTTGAGTGATATAAATTGCTATGGCCTCACATCTGATGAGTCTGGAGATCCTTCTGGGAGAAAAGCAGAGATGAGTCCTGTCCAGAGGACAAGAACAATGAACTTACCCTGGTGACAACCACAGAAGCTGAATTTCCCATGCTGCTAGGTGGATTCACCACTGAACTGGACATGGAAACTCCAACACAATGAAATTATGGGCCCAAGAACACGGAGTACCGCCTTCATTAAAATAGGCCTAATCTGCCATTTACTAATATGAGAGATACCAACTAAAAGTGAGCCCAAAAGTGCATTTAGGAGCTGTTCCTAGAGAGGCCACACTAGGCCACTTATGGCAAGTGTACTTTATCTGCCCTCTCCCAACATCCCAAAGTATGTCCTATGCCTTGGCCGCAGTAGACACCTACTCAGGCTATGGCCTTGCCTTTCTAATTTGTCATACAGATGCAGTAAATATATGGGATAACTTGGGAAAGTGGCTTTGCCACCCCTTTAGGTACTCAGATAACATCTCTGATCAAGGACCCCACTCTACTGCTCAGTCCACTCAACAATGGGCCCGGGCTCATGGAATTAAATGGACCTTCCACGCCACCACCACAGGTGGCCAACATTGTGGAGAACTTTAATGGTCACCTAAAAAAGGTACAATTCTCTTACTGGATGGATGGTCTGCCTTATTTGGGCTCTCTCAAAGCCATACATAGCAGTTTCCTGGAAAGGAAACAAGGCCTTATCCTATTTCCTAGCTCTAGGCAGGGACAAGGGTGGGAGAAGAATGCAGGCTTTGACACATGCCTACCCTTACATCAGCCAAGATGCGGATTGGCCCCAAAAGAGTGACCAATAACACACCACTGGGACTCTCCTTTTCAGCCAGTCAGGGATTGCACTCTTTTTTACTCCATTACACCCTCCACACGGTTCCCAGGATGGATAGAGGTTAGGCATGCCAGGCTGAGGGGTGCATAATGGAAGCAAGACAAGAAGCGATCAATACACATGGGGTGACAATCCAGTGGGCTGGACTTGCAGGGCCTCACACAGGCATGCACATGCACACACACACACACAGACAAGATTAGTGGTCAATGCCTACACCTGGTTGGTCCACCAGACCCCTTAGGAACAGTCCTGGAATACCTTTGAGAAGTCCTGACAACTCTCATCTATCAGGAAGGTGTGGAAGTGGGGTAGAAAATATGGGTAAGGCACTCAGATCAATAGGAATGGATGAGGTTATATAGTTCATGGTAAGGGGCAGACAGAATGGTTCTGTCTTTAGAGGGAAAAGATCAGTTACGAAATAAGTCATAGAAAGTATCTCCCATGCATGACCACCTTGGAAGGAAAACATTCATCCAGCTTGCCCTGGGCCATCACAGCAGCTGGGAGGCTGACTGACTGTTGGATCTCCCATCTGATCCCTTGCTCCCTCTTCCCTCTTGAGAGTCCAGATCGACACTCAAGGAGCTGCTTTTGTCAGCCTCATCTTTGAACTAACACCAGGAAGTCCTTCATTTATACCCTCTGAAAAAGATAATGGTGCAGCTGTTGGCTATGTGCCTTCTTTTCCATACCCCTGAACAACCTGTGAGGTGCAACAACTCCCAGTGAACAAAACTGGCAAATGGCTCAGTCATCTTTCTGCCAGCATCCCCAGGATAACCAGTGACTCTCCATGGGTGGGCTGTGCCCTTTCAGGGTTTTCTACATAGGTTTTTGGACAGTGACAGGACAGCATACCCTCTGATCTTTTACTTTTCCCTTGAAAATTCAAAATCAATCTGTGATGTAGTATTTAATAATCACATTGCCTTAGACTTCCTTCTAGCCCAACAAGGAGGCTGTGTGCTATTGCTAATACTTCTTGGGTTAATACTTCAGAGGAGGCATAATGGTTGGTGACTAAGATCCAACACAAGTCCATTGGTTGCAAAGTGAACAAATGGATTCTATTTGTGACCTCTTCAGCTTTGTCTCCCAGGCTGAGATGGGGAGGCATGGAGACAACTATTATCTCAGACAGGTCTGCTGGCCCTGTTGAGTAATGGTATGCACATTTAGGTGATACCCTCCTAAAGTGCTACAGCAGCTGGTGTTCCCAAATCTTCACTGTCAACACTGCTGGCAAGCCCAACCTATCTCCACCCTCAGGTCCAAGGTAGGAGGTGGGCTTTTGTCGTTGAAGCAAATGTGGAGGAAGAGGCTTCTGGTGAGAGGCTGATGGGTGAACTGCTGGGGAAGCCACAGACACATGTTCAGCAGCCACCTCCAGCCCTCACCCACCCTCCATCACTTTTTCTATTGAGTCACGATGTTTCAGTCTGTTTCCTTTCCTCAGCCTGGGAGATGTTCAGTCTAATATAAAAGCTGAACCAAACCTTAAACCCCAAAACTGGGAACAAGTAACTCCCAATGCTTATTAGGGCAGGAATTCCCAGTGGTCAGGCCCCCTCCTCCTGGGACGGATAAATACTCAACCCTCAAACAGCACAGATTGGTTCTCTCCTTCAACACAAATTGGGGCATGTGGAGCTGCCATCCACCAACACTGACCCTAGCAGTTGGCCTCCCCGAGAGACGGGCCCCGTGGGTTCTCTCCCCCTGCTCTTTTGGCCCCCTTGTGCTGTGTAAGTGATAAAGTGATCATTTGCTGAGAGTTTCTCTTGCGCCTGAGCCTGTGTTCCCACAGTGTACCATGCGGCCACTTGCTTCACAGGTGGGGTAAATCTCAGAGTCAGAACTCAGCAGGCTGATACCCACCACCGTACCACGCCCCCACTTCCTGTTTTGAAGTAGAGAACTTTATAGGCTGCCATCTTGACATCATTATTATCTCAGATGGCTGAGAATAAAAACACACTGCCATAGCAGATTTGCCAACATTTCATTCAGTCTGGCAGTTTGGCTTGGTTTCCAAAACACGCTGAAATGAGTATTTGAAACAGAATGTCAGAAAAGCAGAGCCCTCGACAGAATGTCCAAGGCTTCCTGAGACAGCTTCAGACACAGGTGACATATGTTGTCCCTGCATCCTTGGCAGGAAGAATTCTCTAGCATTTGCCCCAAAGACATTCTTCCTCTCCTATCAAGGTCATATCACAGCTGCGAACAGAAGGACATTCTAACTTATCCATCATCCATAGCCATTGGGACACCAGACCATCAAAGCAGTTAAAAGAAGTCAATATGTTAAATAAAGCATTTCCTTAAATAGCAGGCACAAAACCGGACAGTACAAAGGAGTGGATATATAGTATGGGAGAGTCCCAACTTTTCATCCCCCCAAAAGAGTTGATGGCTTCCTTCCATATTGTGAATATTTATCTACCAAACAAACTCTTAGTTTCTGTTCTTAATGTAATAATCAGTATTATTAAAATAAGGTTGTAAAATTATCCTTACTTTTGGATAAGTACACTTACTTTGGGGGTTTTGGGAAATACTAAAAACTTAGCTCATGAATCTCCACAGCGATCTGCAGGCCCCCAGACTGAGGATCAGTGCAAGCAAGTCTGTCCTAAAAAGATCAAAACCATAAAGATTCCGAAGTCCAATTCACTAAGAACACACTCCTAAGTGCCCATGCTTGTAGCTTTTCGCCATAACTTGAAAAAGGTCCTTTCTCCCAGGATAAGAGACTTTAGATTTGGATTCTAAGAACTATCAGCAAATTCTCTCAAAATATCACAGAAGTTTTCAGCAAGATGAGGCCCTTCATTTCATTGTAAGCTATCACATGCAGTGATTACTTTTTAAGGCTTTCAATCTAATGATAATTACCTACCTCTGCAGACTCTGCAAGAATGAGTTCGCAATGCAGAGATTCTCCTTCTTCAGGGATGATATGATTTCGCTGTCCACTAACATTCAACCGGATCCCATTTCTTGAAAGAAGAAAAACAACAGTCCAGTTTATGAGATGTGTCTTGAACATTATATTTTAAGTCAACAGAACACAGTTCATTTATCACCAAACAATCCTTAAGCACCCACCATGCCAAGGGTTTAGAAATACAGAGAAAAAGAAGAGATAATCTCTGTCCTCCAGGAGCTGCACAGATTGGTCACTCAGGGATGCCTCAAATAATTAGGTCACACTTTTTTTTTTTTAAGAATAGAAGCCAACAGTTAAAAATTAGAAAGTTTCACTAAAAACCTAGATTCTTGGCTTCTCTTCAAAATTCACAAGAATCTGACCACACTGGGTCCCTATATCTTTGATATATCTTTGGAACTAAGTGGATTGGCCATCTCTGCCTTTAACTGGGTATGCATTTTGTTTTCATTGGCCACTCACATACTGAAGGCTTGTGTACTTTCCCACTGGTTTCCCTCATTTTTGTTATCTGAGTGGCTCCTGTGGACTACTGGACTACAACATCGCAAACATCCAGAAACAATTATAATCTAGGATGATATATGTTAGGAAATTGATAAAGCCATGTGTCAGGCATGCACACAAAAGGATTACTTCATCTCATGGTAAAGGAAAAGAAAGTGTGGGTCAGGGAAAACTCCTAAAACAGCTTTCATGGAGAAAAGAAGAGAAAATATCATATACAAAGATGCAGAAGAAAATAACGTGGCACATTCAAAGAACTGCATCTAGTTCAGCAGGCCAATAACATCAAGTAGAGGTGTAAGAAAGAAGGCTGGTGAGGGGTGCTCTATACTCACACAAGGAGCTCCTGTTGTATACACTGTAACTCATCAGCCAGCTTATGTTTATCCTCTCGTAAATTCTGGAATCACATAAAACATCAGGCTGTGCACATTACTCTAGTGGGAAATCTACATCTACATTTAACAATCCCAGCTTAAAAGTTGTGAGATTATCATAGTGTACCTCTATAATGGTTCCATATTCTCTGATAGTTGACTTAAGTTCTTGTATACTTAAATCTTTCTGAAAAGTTGAAGAGAAAATTAACAGCAATGAAATTAATGGGCCCATCAAATCATATTTAATAGACAGCATTGATCTGAGGCAGAGAATAACTCTTCATGCCAAGTCATCATAAGTTCCTCTACCAATCTCACTATTTGAGAACTGAACTGAGTATATTTGTAATTGAAACAACAAAAGAAGAAAGGGAACAGCAAGATAGCTCTATCTAGCTAATGTCATTAGTGTCTGGTGTTTGCATAGTCTGATGAAATCTAATCCTGGAAAGGTGACTTTTAAGCCCAAATCAAAACTATAGTTACTATCATAATGCATTTAAGAAAAAATTGAGCTCTTTATCTGAAAATTAAGGCATCTGATTTTATTCAGCTCGATATATACCTCAATTAAAATCATAACTCTGCCCATCATTCAAAAAAAAATCATAGCTCTGCATGACAAGACCTCAAGAGTACGGATATGTCGAATTTATCATTTTATACCTGTGACTGGCACATGACAGGTGCTCAATCAATACCCAATGAATGCTGAGCAGGAGTGCAGAGTGCCAGAAAGGCCAGAGAAATGGAGGAATTAAATAGCCACCATGACAACAATATCATTACATGGAGACAGAGAACATGGGTGATGAAGAGATAAAGTTAGTACAATATTCAGTTTCCCAGTCAACAGCCATCAGGCCATGAATGTATCCTTTGAAACCTCCTAACTTTCAAGGAAAGGAAAAGAAGAGTGGCAAATATTGCTTCTCCTTCACTTCCCTGTCTTGGAATGTGGATGTTTATCAACTTAGGCTTTTTTCTTCCAGTGTCTCTTAAAGCCACCCCCATCAGCATCTCTGTATCTTTGTTACCAGATAGGCTATGATCACAGAAAAAAAGAATAAACAGAAGCATTTTCTCTTTCTCCTACACACGTGTAAAACTAGGTAGCAAATAATTTGAGGATATCTTCTTCCCTAAAATGAGGGGTTGCACGCTCATTTGTGTGTCATGAATTAAAACTGCATCACCATTATCTAGCCAGTGACTGATAAACTGACACACTAATATTTGTTGCATAAATGGATGCACACCATGAGAATTTAAGGAGTATATATTTAAAATGTATTCCAGATGGGAAGAAGCAGGTATTCTTCACTCGGCTCATTTGCTATGAAGCTAAGTGATGTGACAGAATATTCAAAACAGGTGTTTTAATAAGGATGAAGCTATACAAATGACCATTGCCTTTATGATTTGGAGAGAGCAAGCAAATTCCTGAGGCCTCGCATGGGAAGGGATGGTACCAACCTTCTGCAGACTTGCATCTTTATTAAGCAAAGTGTTCTCATATATGTGTAACTGCATCTGGAAAGAAACACATTTAGGAGAGGCCACTGGGGCAACTGTTTTGGTGAGGGACAGTGCCACAAAATCATTCCAATAAGATAGACATTCCTTAATGTGCACGTATTTTTCACATCACGAAGAACTTTCACATCCATCCTCACACTGACCCTCAGAGAAGGGTCCCCACCCTCATCTACCTGCGAGCAAACCAAAGCTCAGCACCATTTTAATGACTCACCCATTGTGAAACACTGCTTATTGGCAGGGCTGAGCCTAGAATATGAGTGTACAGGCTAACAAGTGTCCTTCAGACTATCCCACACTCCATATAATAAGAGGACATATAGAGTCTTTACTTTTTTGGTGAAAATGAAAACCTAGATAGGCTGTGAACACAACCTCTATTTGGGCATTTAGAAGACTCTCACCCCTCTAAAAACATATTTCAAAAATGTTCAGTGTTTCTTTTAGTGAAAATATAAAGGATATATCAGTTTTATTCAAACTGAAGACAAACTTGTTGACATATGTTTTTAGATAGAGTATAAATGATAAATAAGTGTATTGGCTAGACTAGGAACCTGGACAAATAATCAGAATAGTCAGAAGTAGATCACACTCATGAACATTTGAGAGTCCTTTAGAGTACTAAAGGCATCTTCTTGTAACCATCTCATCTTAGTTTCCCAAGAAGCCCGTGAAGTAGGTGGGAAATATCACACCAATTTAGCAGATGAGAAAATTGAAGCTTACAGAGGATAACCACTTGTTTGAGGTCAAAAAGTTGCTAAGTAGAGAAGGCAATACTTGAGCCCATGTCTTCAGACTCTTTCTACTAGTTTATCCCAGTACTTTTCCTAAAGAGAGTTCTAACCTAAAATAAAGTTTGATGTCTAGATCTTAACTGTTTAGTTCTTTGCTAGAAACTTGAAAAATCCACATTTCATGAGATTTAGACACATCATCATTTCAGACATTTATTACAATAACAAATAAAGCTCAAATAAACCACTAGCGATGACAAAAAGCACAATTCAAACTCATGAATTTGTTAATAGTCACCTTTTGTTTTTTGATAAGAATCTATGGTAGATATTACAAAAATGTATAGTAAATGTAGACTTTTTAGATGCAATAAAGACAAAAAAATCATTTTTGAAAAATATTTTTCTAAGTTCAGTCAAGGCTCCCATCTCTACCAGTTTTTAGACTCAAGACACTATATCTACATACCAAAAAGAATATTCTGAAATGGAAATTTAAAAACAATTCTACTTAAAATAGCTCCTAAAAGAATAAAACACCTAGAGATACATTTAATCAAGGAGGTGAAGGACCTATACACTGGAAACTACAAAACATTGCTGAAAAAAATTAAATAAGATCTAAATAAATGGCAAGATATCTTGTGCTTATGGATAAGAAGACTTAATGTTAAGATGTCTATATGGTAAGAATGTTCGTGTTTGTATGTTGTTATGTTTAAAAAATTTTTTTTAATTAAATTAAAATCAAAAGATGTCTATACTGCCCAAAGTGATCTATAGATTCAATGAAAACCTATTAAAATCCCAGCAGCCTTTTTTTGCAAAAATGGAAAAGCCAATCCTCAATTTCACATGGAATCTCAGGTGGGGGGCAATTAGCCAAATCAATACTGCAGAGGAAGAACAAAGTTGGAAGCCTCACACTTCCTGATTTCAAAACTTAATGTCAACCTACAAAATGAAAATGGTGTTCTACTGGCATAAAGATAGATATATAGACCAATTGAGAGATCAGAAATAAACCCATACATCTATGGCCCCACAGATTTTTCACAAGGGTATGAGGTACATTAATTGGGGAAAGAATGATCTCTTCAACAAATGATGCTGGGAAAACTGGATATCCACTTGCAAAAGAATGAACTTGGACACCTACTTTATTATATACATAAAGTTAATTCAAAGTGGATCAAGGACCTAAACATAAGAGCTAATACCATTAGACCCTTAGAAGAAAACATAGGGGAAACCTTTAGATCCTTAGATTTAGTAGTCATTTCTTAGAATTGGCACCAAAGCATGAGTCACAAAGGAAAAAATTGATAAAAAGAGTTCAGCAAAATTAAAATCTTTTGTATGTCGAAGGACATGATCAAGAAAGTGAAAAGGCAACCCACAGAATGGGGGGAAAAATTGCTAACCATATCCTGATAAGGGTTTAATATCCAGAATATATAAAGATCTGCTACAACTCAACAACAAAAAGATAAATAACCCAATTAAAATGGGACAAGGACATTAATAAACATGTCTCCAAAGATATACCTTTGGCCAATAAGTACATGAATTGATGGTCAGCATCACTGGTCACCAGGGAAATGAAAGTTAAAAACACAATTTAAATACCACTTCATACCCACTATGATGGGTACTATTTGAAAAAAAAGAAACAGAAAATAAAAAGTGTTGTCAAGATTATGGAAATATAGAAGCCCTTTTTGCATTGCTTGGATGGCACTGTAAAATGGAATAGCCACTGTTGTAATCAGTTTGGCAATTCCTCAAAAAGTTGAACATAAAATTATCGTAAGACCCAGCAATCTCAATTCTTGGCACATACCCACAAGAATTGAAAGCATCTGTACACCAATATTTATAACAGCATTTTTTCATAATACCAAAAGATGGAAGAATCTTAACAGATGAATGGATAAATAAAATGTAGTATATACACACAATGGGATACATTCAGCTGTAAAAAGGAATGAAGTTCTGATACATGCCACAGCATAGTAAACCTTGACAATATCATGTTGAGTTAAATACACCAGGCACAAAAAAGGCAAATATTGCATAACCTTCCTTATATGAAATACCTAGAAGAAGCAAATTTCTAGAGACAGACAGTATAGTTTAACAGGGGCTGGGGGGTGAGGGATGCAGGGAAAGGTAATTATTACTTAATGGGTTCAGAGTTTCTGTTTGAGGTAATGAAAAAATTGGAGTAATGGATATGGGAGATGGTAGCACAATATAGTGAATGTAATTAATAAAACTGAACTGTTCTCATGAAAGTGGTTAAAGTGTGGAATTCTGGGTTGTACATATGTTACTACAATAAAATTTTAAAAAAGAAAGAGTTAAAAAAAAGAAGATACAATATCTGAATTTTTCCTACAGGACTTAAAAAAAACAGTGTTAAATTAGATGCTGGTGCTATAACAAAAAAGATCAATAGTAACAAGTGTCGGCAATGATGTGGAGAAATTGGAACCCTTGTACACTGCTTATGGGAATGTAAAATGGGGCAGTTGCTTTGGAAACTCATGGTAGTACTCCAAAAGGTTTAACAAAGAGCTACCAAATGACCCAGCAATACTATTCCTAAGTATATATATAGAAAAATTGAAAACATATGTTCACACAAAAGCTGTACATGAATGTTCATAGCAACATTATTCATAATAGCCAAAAGTGGAAAAAAATCAACTGTCATCAACTGATAAACAGATAGGCACAATGTGATGTATCTATACAATGGAATATTACTTGGGGATAACAAGGAAGAAAAGTACTTATATATATTATAACATAAAGAAAGCCACACACAAAAGACCACATATTATCTGAATCCATTTATATGTAATATCCAGAATGGGCAAATCTACACAGACTGGCAGCAGATTAATTGTTCTAGAGCAGGGGTGAGGGGTGGGGTGATAGCTAAAGGAGGGAATGAGGGGTAACTGCTAAAGGGTACAGGGTTTCTTTGGGGGATGATGAAAATGGTTTACAAACTGATTTTGAAATTGGTTGCATAACTATGAATATACTAAAAACTACTGAATTGTACTTTAAATGGGTTAATTTTATGGCACGTGAATTACATCTCAATATAGCTATCACAAAAAATATTAGAAACCGCTTTTTCTATAAGTCATAAATTATGAAGAATACAAATTTTTGAATTAATAACCAGGCTTATTGCTCCAATGAGTCATATACACCTTTATAGAGTAATACTGGTTCAACAGAAGAAAATATTTTACCAGAATTTGGATAGTGCTTACTTGGTGTGCTGTCTCAATTTTAGAAAATTCCTGGATCTTCTTTTCCAGTCTATCTATATCCATAATGTTCTTGGTATTCTAATGTAGAAGAAAATAGCATTCTTAGATTTAGCACCAGAAAAAACAGAACATCACAACCAAAGGCTGTTTTAGAAGTGGTATTTTCGTCGTTAACATTTTTTGTAATGCGTTTATACTAAGTGACAAAACTTCAGACTTTATCCAAAAACAGCATGATCCTTTTAACATGACCATTTGAGAATCTTCTCAGTGGCCCCTTTAACCTCCCACTCCATCTCAGCCTCATTCCCGTGTTGTCAAGCCTTCAAAGTTGTCTTTACCAGTGACTATGACCCCTCCATTATCTTAATTTCAAGCATCGCACTCTTCAATCACTACCTCTTATCTTTCCAGATGACCTCCTTTAACAAGCAGCACTAACAAATTTCAATCCCCACTGGAGTCTGCATTCCACTGATCCTAAACCTTTTCATTATCCTTCCACTTTCTCATGAACTCTGCCCCTCTTTACTCAGCTTGAATTCTTCCGTGATCATTCATTATTACCAGTCCCTTCCACATCCCCTCTATTCCCTTGTCTCTTCCCTGCTTCTTACTTCCCTGCTTCTTAGTACTTGCTTAAAATCAGCTTGCCACCCATGCCAGCACCCTGTCAGATAAGTATGGCTAAAGAATGCAAACTGAGGACACACGTTAAATTTATGACTTTTAACCTCAGTGCTGATGGGTTATCATATCGTATATCCCTAGTTCATTCATACTGCCATTTGCCTAAACCAGGGGCTCACCAGCTACGGTACTTCCCTGAGCCAAATCTAGCTGTTTTTGTAAACAAGATTGAAAAAAAAATTTTTTGTATATAATTTTATTAGGACACAACTGTGCCCATTTGTTTATATGTCTCTGACTGCTTTCATGTTACAGTGGCAGACTTGAGAAATCATGACAAAGGCCTTTTTGCCATCAAAGCATAAAATTTACTATCTGATCCTTTACAAGAAGTTTGCTAACCCCTGGCCTAAATGGCCATTTCATACCTTCTCACCCCACAAATTTCCAAAACCTCCTCCAACATCCTCCCTCTCGGCTGATGACTTTGCTTCCTATTTCCCTGAGACAACAGAATCAGAAGAGAACTTTCGTATTACCTGAATAGCTAATAAATAACTTTGGATATATTATAATTACTTGCTGAGCTGAACACCTCTGTCCACCTCCATTGTTGCTGCTTCAGTCCAAGCCCCCCATCTGCTCTTGCCTGGATTATTACAAGGTACAAGGACCCTTAATTGGTCTTTATCCTTCGTCGTTTGGCTCATTACAGTCAATTCTCAACCCAGCAGTCATACTTATCTTGTTAAAACAGAAATTAATTCTTGTCACTCTTCAATTCAAAACGTGCAACAGTTCCCATCACACTCAGAGTAAAAGCTAGAGTCCTAGAATTTCCCTGGGATCAGACTCCTGCAGCCATCTACAAGTCTCACCTCTTGGGACTTGTTCACTGTGCTCCATCCACAGTAGGTACCCTGCCTCACACAGAGCGGGCAGGCTGCAGCCTCAGGACTCTGAGCTTGCTGCATCCTCTGCCTGGAACCCACTTCCCGCAGATAACCTCCTTTCCCATTTTTAATCAAGTAGTTAACTTCTCAGTGCTGCTTTTCCTAACCCACTTAGTTTAAATCCCATCCCCACCCCATTCCTATTTTCTGCTTTCAGTTTCTCTACAGCACTAAAAACCATCTCATATACTTGTTAGATGGGCTATTTTGCTTCTGCTTGCATCCTGAACACAGAACTGTTTCTTTGGAGCTTGTACTAAGACTTCTCAACATATATGAAGTACACGATGGTTTATTAAATGGCTTCAAATGCATTATCTTAGTCTCCAAAATAACCAGAAGAGATAAATGGCTTTTCCAATTTATACTCAGTAAATTTAAGATCTGGGTCTTGGACTCAAAACTTCTACCTCCAAGTTCAGTATTATTTCCATGGAAATTTATCAGATAACAACCAATCTTTCTTTTTCAATTTGGGTAATTTAAAAATGGGTTCATTTCATCTTAAATCTGAAACCATTCAACTCCATTTTTTCCGTGGGGTTGGAAATGTAATAATGTACTTCTGTCCAGACATGAAACTCCTCTCAATTCTTCTGCCCTCTATATCTGACAAATCAGCCTGATGTTTGGCCCACAAGCAGCTGAATATTCACACCATGTCTATTTAGTACCTGGTCATAACCTGTGATTGTCTGATTTTGATGCATTTGTGCCAGTTTTCAACGTACCTCTTCTTGGAGAGTCCGAATCTTAAGGATCAGAGCACGGTTTTCTTTCTCCTGATCGATTAGGAGAAAAGTAATTAAACTATATTTGCAAAATCCATGAAAATATCACATATTTATCTCCAAGGCTGTCATCACTCTTTCCCTTCATTGACTTTAAATAGGGCATTGACATATCACAGATGAGACTGGTCTGAGTATATTTTCAATACAGGGTTAAGCCTTTGGTTTGCAGTTTCTTGAGGATCTGAGAGAAGTCCGTTTTCTCTGTGACTCAGTCAAAGTGTGGCAATTTGGGAGGAAAATATGAAAACTAAAAAAATAAACTCAGCTTCTTTCCCTGCTACTTTACCTCCATCCACTTATGGCAGATTGCTGTAAATTTAGCTATTTAAACATCATTTTGAAACCACAAAGAGTTCTAGCTTTCTAACTTAAAGCTGTGGGTATGCCCAGATTCAACATTACCAAAACAAAAGAACATCAAAAACTATTTTATAATAAATACCCCCCTAAATTCAAGACTATCAGAAGACAAATATTCCAGGAGAAGATATATGCCAAACTTAACAGAAAATCTTATGGATAGAGTAAGGTAAGGAATTTGTAGGATTTTAACATTTTTTAAATTTTTTTAATATGCATTTTCTTATTTTTACAAGTTGAATAGGTATTACCTTTATAATATAAAAAGAATGAGGAAAATATTTCAAACTAGGACATGATTCAAGAATGGATGCGCGCACACACACACACACACACACACACACACACACACACAACCTATACTTGAAATCAAAATACCTGAGTTCTGATTCTAGCTTCACCATTTCTTAGATAATAGACTCTGAGTAATCAAAATCTCTCTGGACTTTACCTATCCCTCTATATAAGAGATTAAGCAAATCTCTACTTAAGAGATTAAAAGATTCTAAACTATTATAGCAGACATATTTAGTCCGGAGTGGTAATTATGAATCCTGGATTTTGACAGGATGTTTTATATATGTATATAAAACCTGGTATTTAGAGATAAGAACGAAGCTGATCAGGTTGGGGTTAAGGTAATTCAGAACACAGGGGTAAGGAAGGCATTGTCTGTATTCTAAAACCGCACCTACTCTTTGAGACTAAAGGAAGAAAGGTCTATTTTGTTCAGAACATAAATTTTCTGTAACACATAATCTAACTCAACCTGTCTGGATAGCTCATTTGAACAACTGAAACACAGGGAGCCCAAAATAAGAATGAGGGCCTCTAATCCTGTATGTCTTAATATAATGTCTGGATACATCCCAGAATACATTAAGTAGATAATCCAAAAGTTTTGGCAAAGTCCCTTGAGAGATGGGAGAAAAAACATGGAACTATTAAACTTTACCATCAGGGAATCCCCTGATACTGTGGAAACATTAGGGATACTCAAATCAATAGGCCAAGCCCTTGATTTTGAGGTTTACTCTTGTGAGGCTTATGTAGGTATCAGAGAAGCTTAACCTACTTGTAGGTATAACTAAGAGTTACTTCTGGAGGACCTCTTTTCTTGCTCAGATGTGGCCTTCCTTTTTCTAAGCCCAATTCTGTAAGTGAAATCTTTGCCCTCCCCTCAATGTGGAACACGATATCCAGGGGTGAAATCACCCTGGCAGTGTGGGAGATGACTCCCAGGGATTAGTCTGACCCTGGTACCATGGGATCAACAATTCCATCCTGACCAAAAGGGGGAAAAGAAGTGAAATTAATAAAGTATCAGTGACTGAGAGAGTCACAGAGGCTACTCTGGAGCTCACTCTTATGCAAGCTTCAGTTAGACGCTGCTAACTATCATAGCTTGCCAAACCCCAACCAAAACCATGCCAGACAATCCTAAAGAACACCTAGGACAATATATAAGATTGTACAAAGGTTCCATACACCAGGATAACTTTCCAGGAACCTATAACTCCAGATTGTCCCTGGAACAGGTAAGTCCTGAAACCTAAAGGACCAGCCCTTTCCAGAACATCTTCCAGTTCCATCTCCCTACCCCTTATTAGTGACAGAGCCTTCCAATATGAAAAAGTTAGAATGACCATAGCCCAAATACTCCTAAACAGTGGGACAGAAAGATCAAAGGTGATGGTGGAGTTATACAGAGAAGGTAGAGTTTAACAAAGGAATATGATTGCCGAATCATTAAACTGATGTTTCTTTTAGTCTCCAGTATCTTAGAGAAGCTAGAAGTAAAAATCAAAAATTGTGAAATTATAACCCATACCAAAATCTGAAATCTGTTCTACAACTAGTTGTGCTGTGCTTTGAAATTTGCTTTTTTTGTATACATGTTATTTTTCACAAAAAAGAAAAAAATGTCTATTGTGATGACAAAAAAAATATTTATTCCTTCTAGCCTATATTCTGGAGCAGTTAGAAGGGAAAATCTGAGAAGATGATATGGTAGCCCATGACAAACTCTGGGATCTGTCCTGTAACTACTTGTTGAAGAGTGTTTTGAAAACTATTGCTTTTTTCTTTCTTGGCTTTGTATACATGTTATATTATACAATAAAAAAGTTAAAAAAAAAAAACAGATCAAGATATAGCAACTTCTGTCTTTACTTCACAGGATTTCTATGATGACCAATGAGATAAAATAATAAAGAGTCTTTTGAAATTGGAAAACATTATGAAATGCAAAGGATTTTATATGTAGAACTGCATATATGGGACTCTGCACTTTTAGTGCCACAGGAGGACAAAGAATGACGTTGAATGCTTTGCATGTTTTAGGACATTTAACCTTCCCAGCCCTAAATTGTACCATCATCTCCACTTTAATTGAGGATATTTTAATATGAGGAAACTGAAGCTTCCGGAGGTTAAATGTGACCTGCCTAAAGTTACACAACTCTCAGAACCAGGGTTTGAACTCAGGGGGTCTGACCCTCATTTCCCCACATTGCCTTCAGTTGGAAGCTCCTCGGTGGTCCTGTACACAGATACTTTTCCTGTAATGTTTTCAAGGATCTGACACTCAGTGTGTCTAGTCCCCACTTTTACTACAGAGGCAGGAGCCAAGCCAAAGGAAGCTGTGTGGGTTGCCTGAGGTCACAAGTGACTGAAAGCAGGCTCGAAGCCCAACTCCTGATGACTAACAGGTAGGCTCTGAAAACAGCTCTTCCTCTGATACCTGTAACAACTCTGAATGACTTTCAGTTGCCCCTCCCCACCCCCAGTTAACAGTGCTAGACGACTGCTGGATTTATCAGGATTTTGAAGATTATTACTAAGGCTCTAGTAATAAGAAACAATAGTTTAACATTCTGAATACAAATGGTTACTTCTTTGGTATTTGAGTTAAGGCTTAGTCTAAATGAGTTTTTCTCTGAAATTACAAGCCTATGCTTATTCAGTATAAGAAAGGATTAATGGAGTTACTTAGTAATCCATTAAGTATTTAGAGAACCAATTCTTTTACTTGAAATCCTGAATGAGAGGTGAAAGTTTGACAGCGCAGTTAGAAAAGAAGAATTCAATTGATTTTTAGCATCAGATATTTATGAGTTCTCCTATTAACTTCAGGAGACATTCTACACATTTTCTGTATCTTCATAAACCAGTAGAACATGACTTGTAAAGAATTTTGACCTTGGTTGAAAAGGAAAATGAAAAATTTTAAATACCGCTTGCCTTTACTTTTTTATGCTGTTCCCCATTCATTTAGCAACCTATTGACTTCTATTTTTCGCCCCCAAATAAACCCTCTTGTATTTCAGTCATGGAAACTATAGGCCAATTTCAAACTACTTAGATGACTTACCAGTTGTTTGTTCTGTGCTGTAACCATGGCTTTTTGCTCTTCTGAAGCATTCATACTAATTTTCAGTTCCTCTAATTCTTCTTTTAACAGATTTGTCCTTATAATAGCCTGGTGGGCACTGTGGGGGTGGAGGAGGAGACAATGAGAAAAACCTCAAATATAACCGTCCAAGATACTAAATAAAGACAAGAGTTATTTTTGTACCAACGTTGAAAACCACTAAAGGTTAAACCAGATAGCGACAATAGTGAAAATATACCCATGATCTTTCACAGTTCTTGGAAAAGAAAGGGACCGAGTGTGGCAGGGGAAGGGGAGAGTAGAGAGGAGATGGGCAAATATATTCCTGAAGCTTAAGATTTGGAGAATCCCTTGGAAATTTTTTCCATCATTGGTTGAATCACATGGTCCTTCCCTTCTTGTATTAAGATTTAATATTAGCTAATGTAGTTCCTCAACCATGTTCCAGGTGCTATACTCGGCATTAGGCCTACAATGGTAGAAAAAAAGACATGGCTCTTGCTGTCACTGAGTTTACATACTAGTGAAGGAGAGGACAACTAAACAAAGATATAAATTTCAAATACTCTTTATACAATATGTTCTATAAAGAACTTTACTATAGCATTGTTTACAGTAAAAAAGCACTGGAAATCTCCTAAATGCCCAACAACAGGGAACTAATTCAATAAGTTATGGTAATCCATATCCTCATGGAATTACCTACTGGTATCTCCCACTAGATTATAAACTGTTTTCTGAGCAGGGACTCAAAGAAGATACGATTCTTTCCTAACTAAAGATTTTCACTGCTCTCATTCAACAAATTTTTCTGAGCTCCAACTTTGTGCTCTGCATTGTGCTGGGCACTGAAGAAGACAAAAGTGAACCAAATCATGAGATCTCTACCTTTCATGGAGTTTATAGTCCTGTAGGGTAAAGAGATGCTCCTAATAGTAGGAAAGAAACAAAGGCTTAGAGGGAACCCAAATTCTATGGGCATTTGTAGGAAAGGCAGATAACCCAGAGAATAAAAGACTGGGAGATTTCTCCGGAGACTGCTGTGGGAATCCAAGTGAAAGGTGGTGTTGATTGGAATCAAGTGGAAGGTATAGGAATGGAAAGAAGTAAATCTATTTGAGAGTTATGAAAGAGGTAAAATTAAGAAGACTTGCTATTTGATTTAGAAATCAAGAATGAGGAAGAAAAAGGAGACAAAGATTTCTGACTTGCAGGCAACTGAAGGAGGTAGTGTATCCTACAGTAGACATTTTACCAAGACTAGAGTAACTGTGATGAATGATACAGTCTTCCCATCACTGAGGTCACAATTAACAGAGAAGGCAGATTATTTTATAATGGGATGACTGTATATTACGAAAAATGTGTTATGGGAGCCCGAAGGAGAAAGAGACTCTTGCAAAATGGGAAGGGATAAAGATAAGAATACAAAGGCTTAATTTCATGACATTGACATTCTGGCTGACCAGCCAGAGTCACTACTTTCTATCCATTCTGTGAGTAACACAAGCTCTTTTTCTAGCACATTTCTTTAGTGCTGAAATTAACTAGAGTCAGCTTCTGTTGCTTGCAATCAAGAACTCTGGTACAAGACATAGTTACATAGTTGTTTTTTTTTTCAAGAAACTTTGAATTATTACATTTCAAATAAATAATAAATAAGCTAATTGTGGAACAGTGAGAACTTGAGGTAAGCATGCTTTTCATTCTATAAGACTGGTTTGGAGGCTGGACTAAACCAGGCCAAAATTTTTGAGGGCAAGAGTTCATGACTACATTGAATGTTTGTGTGTTAAGAACGTTTGTACGTTAAGTTTTACCAATAAAGATGTTTTTTAAAAAAAGAGAGTTCATGGCTAGAATGTTTTACTGTCTTTCCAAGTTAACCTAGAACTTTTCTGTTAAGGATTCGAGCATCTACAACATCTGCAAATGCAGATTTTGTCCCTTGAGGAGGAGAACCTAGTTCTGTCTCTTTCTGATGCTCAAGTATCTCTCCCAAATCAGGTTACCAGGGTTTGACACTTTATCTGGTACACTTCTCATGTCATTTATCCCTTTTTATCTTAAACTAAGGCCATGAATTCTCATGTCTTATCCTCCTTCCCCTAGGCCATAAATACCTTGAGGGCACATTGCCAAATTGACTCATAAAAGAAATTTTCACAGCGCTTAACATGGACTTTGCATAGAGTAAGATTTCAGCTTAGATCCACACAGGCCTATAGACTTATTCTTAGACAGTCTTAGATAATTTGGAGAGCATCATTGCTATGAAAGAATTGAAATACATAGCTAGTGTGAATGTAAAATGGTACAGCCACCCTGGGAAACAGTTTGACAGCTCCTCAAAAAGTTAAACAGAGTTACCATACGAGCCAGCAATCTTGCTTTTAGGTATATATCCAAGAAAATTAAAAACATATAATGTTTATATGAGCACTATTCATAACATCCCTGAAGTGGAAACGATCCATGTGTGCCAACTGATGAATGGAAACTAAAATGTGTTACATACATATACTGGAATATTATTCAGATGTAAAGAGGAATGAAATACTGATATATGCTACTACATGGATATACGTCAAAAACGTTATGCTGAGTGAAATAAGACAGACACAAAAGGCCACATAGTATATGATTCCATTTATATGGAATGTTCAAAATAAGCAAATCCACACAGATGGATAAGTGGTTGCCAGGGAATGGGAGGTGGGAGGGAAGAATGGAACTAATTGCTAATAAGCATGGGGTTTTGGGGGGGTATGATGGAAACATTCTAGAATTAGACAGTGGTGATGGTCACACAACCCCTGTGAATACACACACACAAAAAAAACACTGAATCATACACTTTAAAAAGGTAACTCTTATGGCATGCGAATTTATCTTGATTTTAAAAGAAAGAAGGAAAGAAAGTGAAAGCTCCCAGCCTGCAATACCACACACCATTTACCTTTTTATCTTAGAGCGCAGTTCAGTACAGTCCTCTGCTAACTGCCTGTTAGCTTCTTCCAGGGTTTCTAATGCCAATTTAAGCATATTATTTTCTTCTTCCAATTTCTGCTTGTTGAAATGCAGATCTGCTACATAGGTCATCAAATCAGACATCTCTCTGCAAGTGAAAGAATGATTGAGTTAAAGTTCAACATCTCTAACCCCCTCCAGTCAAAATAAAGCATGTGGTTAAGCCCAGACAATCGTAAATATTCTCTTGAGAGACCTTCCAGTTTGCTCTCCTCCACTATCATAAACAACACTCATTTATACAGTAAGTATTTATTCCAGCACTTATACAGCAATGTCAAAGATTTTCCCCCAAATTGCCAGGTGTTCTGCATTTGCCAGTTGTGGAATCAACTTCCATGGCTTTTCTTTATTCCTTCTCACTTTACTTCCAACACCTGCCTTCTTCTCCAGGGAAGGGCTCCTACTTCTGCCTGGTTTGTGGAAGACCCAGAAATAAATCGATACGCTAATCTTTCAATAAAGGGATTTGGGCAGTTTTTAATAGGCCTTTAACCAGGAAACATTCCCTAGGTTTTATATTTATAGCCTGCAGCTCATGAATTAGGATTCTTTCTTATGAGATTTTATACAGCCAGCTAATGTTTGTGAGCGTCCTTCTTGCACCCAACATTAGATCATAAACCCTTATAAGTCTGGACTGTGCATTTCACGGGGTCCCAGGTCTTCTCTTCCTCTTTGTTGTCTCATCCCAACGCTTAGCAGGAGGTTTGGCACAGTTTCCTTCTCTACCTTTTTCTGGTGGATAAACCTGAAGTGGCAAAGATAATTAAAGGAGAGGCAGAATCACTTCTCCTTAATATCTAACACTCACACATTTAGTGGAAAATAGCTTTTCTCACTCATGTCCAAAAAACATGTTAAACAAGTACTTTAAAAATAATCTCAAGGTGAATGTAAGGTCAATATCATAACCCCACTTCAAATGGAATTTATATACTATAAAAATTTATATTCTAGGGCAGGCAACGGTGGCTCAGTGGCAGAGGTCTCGCCTGCCATGTCGGAGACCTGGGTTTGAGTCCTGGTGCCTGCCCATGTTAAAAAAAAAAAAAATTAATGCTCAAAAAAATTTTTATATTCGATATGTTTTATATATTCTATAATTTTATGATCTATAAATTTTATATTCTATAAAATATAAAATTTTATATTCTATAGAAAACATATTAAGCCAATGAAGGAAAAGGGTTTCATGAGTGAGAACCTATTAACTTCAGATTATCAGTCTAACAATAATTTGTGCTCTTATTGAAGCCAGTTCTAATGCAGATGGTATAGAAGTTAAAAATTTAAGAATAAATTATTTTAGCTCTACTGCAAAAAAAAAGCGAGCCAAATGCAAGTGTCTTTATCATAAGCAAAATATGTAGATCTCTGAAATAAATAAGAAAAGTGAAAAGTTGAGGCACTTCAGAAAGTATTGCGAATAATAATACTCACAAGTTTCCTTTGGATATGTCTCCACCTAAAGACTTGAAGCTCCCTGATGCAGAATCTGTTATATCTGTCGTCATTTGAACTGAAACATATACAAGACAGTTTTATGAAAAAATTATTTTCTCCATACCTTAAGTGGTTTGTCAGAACAATCCTGAAAAAACACGTATGAACATGTTTCACCTGATTTAATGCTGTGCCACTGCTCAAAAACAGAGTTGTCGATGCTGCTGCTTAATCCACTATTCATTCCTTCCCTACAATCAAAAAATAAAACCAACAAGCTCAGATTCTTTGCCAGACCAAAACTTAGCTCAGTTTCCAGATGTACTCTGTACTTCCCTATACAGGTATTTCTCCCTGAATTTTAAACCATGCTTTCACTGAGTAACTATTTGGGGTCTAACACTGTCCCAGGTAGCTAGGGTGATAGAAATGAAATAGAAGATTTTATCCCCACCTTCCATAAATGTTTACTCTATTATGAAAAGGAAAGCATGCATCCAAAAACAGGTAGTGAGTGATGTAAAACAGCATATGATTAGGGGACAGGAAATCTCAGTGAATTAGGAAGTCACCGTAGTTTGGGGTGATGAGTGGTGACACGCAGAGGTAGCAAGATTGTAGGACTTAAAGGATTGGGAGGAAAAGGCACAGACAACCAGTCCTTTTGGGTATGTTAATGGTGTTACAATTTTCCCTTTCCCTTGGAGAAACAAACTGAACTTAGGCTAATTGTGTTTCCCTAGCTCTAACCCCAAAATAGACTTATCAAAACCAACCGTTTCTTTTCAAAACATATACTATGATTTTGAATTCTGTTACTTAATCTTTCTAAAAGCCAAATCCTTAGATTATCTCTTTGGAGCAGCCACAACATTCTCTAAATCTGTACTTACATCTTGCTCCTTTTCATGTGCGATGTCTGTGGGAAGGTGGCTGAGCAAAGAAATCCACACAGCATCTTTACTATTCTTATTTCTGCACTTATCACCATGTTTGAGTTTCTGCTCTTCTATTTTATAGTTATACCTGCCATATTTTTCCTTTTCCTTTCTATGGGCTATAACAATAAGAGTTTTTCTCATTCTTCACTCTGTTTTATAAATGGATTATTAATTTTTTATTATGCAATTAAACTTACATATTTCAGAAAAAGTCACAAGAAAGAGAAGAAAGTATTAAAACCACCATGCAGAAAAAAATCACAATGAACATTTTGGCATATATTCTTCCCAATATTTTCCTATGCATATTTTTATTTCTTAACAAAAATGGGATTATACTACATATACAGATCTATAACCTATTTTTGAAATAAACACATAATATTTCTTCTGTCAAATATTTACTTAATTATAATTTTGAATGTCTGTTAAGTATTCCAGTATATGGCAGTACTATAGTTTATTTGCTCAAGCCCCTATTTTAAATATTTAGGTTGCTCCTATTTATTACTCTTGTAAGCTACCTAGTACATATATATTAGAGCATATGGTTGGCCATCTTTCTTGAAGCTATATTACTAGGTCAAAGGGATATTTTTAAGGGTTTTGATACACATTCCTAAACTGCTCGTGGAAAAAAAAACTGCACCAATTTGAACTGCTACCAATGCGTAGAAGGGGTAAGTTCTCTACCTCCCTGGCAAATGGGATAGAGTCTTACTTTTAAAACTTTTGCCATACTGATAGACAAATATGGTATGCCTTCTTTATTTGTATATATTTGATTACTGGTGGGATTAAATGTTTTCATATATTCTCTTGCCTTCATGATTAACCATTGCATGCCAAATAATATTCTGTTATATTTCCTTACATTCCAACGCTACCAGAAATCTAGCAATATATGCCACGCACTAGGCTTGAGATTTTCTATAATCAAATTTCTAGCATATATCAGCTGAAAGCTGGAGACCCAGTAACTGAGAAAGAGGCACAGTTATTAGCCTTCCTATGAAAAAAGGTACAGTTCTTTAGCATCTACAGAAGGGTACCTGAGATGATGGGTGGCAATCTCCTCTCCATCCTTCCCTTTTCTATCCCATTATTCTTTCTTTTTCTCTTTATCCTCCCTATATCCTAGGCCTTTAAATTATGCTCACTGCACAGCCCCACAGATCTTCAAAGGGAGCTCACTCTGTCAGTTAAAAGACAAATTTTAAGAATTTAGAAAAGAGAGGCCACTTATTTATCAAAAGGAGACAATATGCAAATTGGGAGATCTGCAATGCCTAGACTAAAAAGCTCTGTTTTTCCTGAGAAAGAAACAGCTTATATAGTCAATACAATGAGGTTACACAAGGAAAAATATGATTGGTTAAACAAATAAACAAAGTAAGGAAAGCAAAATTTATAAGGGGATGGAATGCTAACGGGCTGCTGACGAAAATTATTGGCTATCTACCCCACAACTCCCACCTTCTCTCTCTACCCTCCAACCCCCGTTTCCAAGAAATCCTGGTTTCAGGGAAATGAAGGCTCAGTTTCAAAGAATATTAGATCATCCTAGCAGTTGTGCAAGAAGAGCCCCAGATACCTTGTCTCACAGTCTTAGGCATGTATGGGCAATTTCAACATGAACAGACAATAGCTTTTACTTTGGTCATGCACAGATAAATTGGCCTTTGCTTTGGAAACATGGACAAGTTGCCTCCAGACCCTCACTAATTCATTTAACAATTTCCCCTTTTAATCATTGTCTCTCCAAGAGAGTGTGATCAGCATGAATAACAGTCTTCAGATGCTTTTAGTCTCTTGGAAAATCCGATATTGGCATTCTTCCTTTTTGTATGATTCCATCAAGAATACTAGGATTTCACATCCCATAGTTGTTGCGGCATCGCTCTTCTGTCTGCATCTGAACAGGGTTAAGCAACAGGCAAGGAAAGACATGAGGCAAATCTATCCATGTAGTGTAAAGTGTATGTACTATTTCTGAAGAATCAGCACAAATAGGGCTCAATCTCACACTGTCTTCAACTGATGGTTGAAGGTAATTGAGAATCAGTGTTATATGATTTTGTGTTGATGGTTCAGAGCAGTTGAAAGCATCCTTGAAATATAATTATAAATATAATAAATACTGTTTGGGTTTGCTAATGCTACCAGAATGCGATATACCAAAATGGAACAGCTTTTAAAAAGAGAATTTAAGTCGTAAGTTTACAGTTCTTTTAAGGCCATAAAAATTCCAAACTAAGACATCCAGGGAAAGATTTCTTGACTCAAGGAAGGCTGATGGTGTGGGACACCTCTGTCAGCTGGGAAGGTATGTGGCTGCTACCTGCTGGTCCTTTGGCTTCTGGTTTCAAACAGCTTCCTGGGGGTGTTTTCTTTCTGCATCTCCAAACGTCTCTGTGTCAGCTCTGAGCTTTCTCCTAAATGTTTCCTCTTCTACAGGACTCTGATAATCTAATCACGTCTCACCTTGAATGGGCGCAGTCACATCACCATCTAATCTAAAAGTCACACCCACAATTATGTGTGTCACATCTCCATGGAAACAATCCAATCAAAAGCTCACACCTTTTGAGTGTGTGGGTCAGTCTCCATGGAAACAATCTACTGAAAGATTTCCACCCTAAACAATAGATCTGGCTCCACAGGATTGGATTAGGAAAGGAAACATGGCTTTTCTGGGGTACATAATTTCAAACCAGCACAGATGCATTGAATGTAAAAACTCCCTTGTACCTTCCCAGGTTACTTATATGAACATCTTCAAATAATCAGGAGAAAAAAAGAAAGAAAAAGGTTGGATATTTATCTGAGTTGAAATATACTGTTAATTCTTTGTACAATGTTGTTAAAATAGCTCCTTATGATACTATAACTTTCTGATCATTAAAATGTCCAATAATTATTATTACATATTGATTTCAGAGGAAAACTAGGAGGAAATCTATTATATCTAAATTGTTCACTTATTTCAGTCTTGAGAACACACAGTTTCTTCATTTCCATAAGCATACTGCCTCCTGCTTGCTTTTCCTTCTGTGAGAAGCTGGAGATGCATCCCACAAAGGTTTAATTTTTTATATGCAACTACCAGCAAGGAAACAGATTATCTTGGGAATGAGCAAAGAGGAAGGCCAATTTCACAAAAGAACGTGAAGTTTTACATTTAATGCACTTTAAATGTGTTTGTTTAGATACAAACTTAGGTCAGCAAAGTTTCCCATCAAGAATGCATTTCAGGGCGGGCCATGGTGGCTCAGCAGGCAAGAATGCTCGTCTGCCATGCCAGAGGACCCGGGTTTGATTCCCAGTGCCTGCCCATGTAAAAAAAAAAAGAATGAATTTCATACTAGTGGTCAATGAGAGGGAGGGTTAAGGGGTACAGTATGTATGAGTTTTTTTCTTTTTTTTCTGGAGTGATGCAAATGTTCTAAAAAATGATGATGGTGATGTATATACAACCATGTAATGATACTGTGAGCCATTGATTGTATACCATGTATAGAATGTATGTATGTAAAGATTTTTCAATAAAAATATGAAAGAAAAAAAATGCATTCTAACTTCTGATAGCCACCAGAGATGGCAAAGCATTATCTGAGGAGAAATGTGTCAGGACTGACAAACTTTTCCTTAAGGATGATGCTGTCCTATTAAGAACAACGTGAAAGGTCAATGGCAGCAAAGGAAAAGCACTAAGTGAGAGAACAGGCCCTCATCTCTCCTTACGCCCTCTAAAGTCTACTGGCTGTCTCTACTTTTCCCTTTGTCTTCTAATGCTCCTCAGGGTCCTTCTCACAGGCCCACCTAATGCAATTCCAGCTTGAGGCATCTGCCATTCATGACATCTGAATTCAGGGTCCCAGAGTTCTGAGTGGCAGCGCACTTGAAAGAGAAACTGCTCCAGCAGGGAGATCTCAAACCAGGAATGAGAGTCTCATTAGCCATTTGGCCAAAGCCACTTATAAGGAAATTCAGAGAATTTCCAAGTGGGAAGTTACAAAGACTGGTTGACATTTAAGTTTCTCATTACATAGGAGGCTCTTAAACAATGGAGAACATATGTACATTGGTTAGTAGAATATACTTATCCATTTCAGGTAGGCAATCTCTACTGGACCAAAGCTGGCTTATTACTCATAAGTGTTGCTTAAACTTCACCTCTATCAAGTCTTGGGAGGTCAGTTCCCTGTGATCAGTTGCTTTGATTTTTGCAAAGTCCCTGTCATTTCCCAGATGGGGGTTGCTCCTGGCAACCTTCACTACAGGTAGCCATTTTAGTCCATTTAACAGACCCCCTGTAGGTCATTTTTGCAAAGGATCTCATTGCAAATTTGACTAAAACACACCAATTCACCACCATTAATTTCCTGTCTTGTTGGGTGGTCATAGATTTGGTCCCTTTTTTTTTTTTTTTTAATTGCAGCATGGTTTGCTAGGTGGATATTCAACTATATTAAGACCTTTGGAGTGGAGTTACTTACTCAGCTGAGTGGATTAAAGTTAGAACCCTCTGAGTCAGGATGTCTATTTTTTCTTTTTTCTTTCTTTTCTTTTTTTTTTTTTTGTCTACTAGAGATAGTCCCATTTCTAACTCTTTTCCCTTTTGATTAGCTATCTTAAGAACAGCCATCTGTCTTAAGGATGACAAGGAATTTGAACAGAATCTTGAACACCATCTGTACAAGAAATAAAAACACACAGACTGATAATTACAATTAGAAACATAAACCCAAAATGCCCACAATTGTCCCCATATTCTATCACAACAAGAACATAGGTCAGGAAGTGGGTTTTTCCATTGAAATGTTTGAACCTGACTGACATCATGACACACTTTAACTTGGTGCCTTAAAATATTTAGCTTATCCCTAAAGTGTGGGAGAAAGTTCAAAGATGATGGTGGAGTTGTTCAGAAAAGGTAGGGTTTAACAAATCAGTAGGATTGCTGAATCATACTGATATTTCTTTTAGTCTTCGGTATCTTAGACATCTAGAAGTAAATACCTAAAATTGTGAAATTGTAACCCATACCAAACTCTGAAATCTGTTTTACAACTAATTGTTGTGCTGTGTTTTGAAATATATTGCTTATTTATATATATATATATATATGTTATTTTTCATAAAAAAAAGGGGGAAAAGTCAATTGTGATGATAAAAAAATAGTCATTCCTTCTAACCTTCTGGAGCAGCTAGAAGGAAAAATCTGAGATAATGGCATGGTAGCCCATGACAAACTCTGGGCTATGTCCTCTAACTATTTGTTGAAGAGTGCTTTGAAAACTATTGCTTCTTTTTTCTTTGCTTTGTATATATATGTTATATTATACAATTTAAAAAGTTAAAAATAATGTAGGTTATTTATTGGTCATATCTGCTTAAATGAGCATCGATTTCAACTATGACTTTGTTCCAGTCAAAGCTTAGGCTATATAGCCAGTGTCACCAATTATGACCTGTTTTCTTATTGAATGTATGAAAATAATTATAATTTTCATGAAAATAAGAATTTCTATAAGAGTTTCTGAATTCTAGGGGATCAGCAGGGAAAAGATAAATGCTTTTTGAGCTATAGATAATTAAAGGAAAAGCAAAAGGAATTCTTTGTATTTAGAAAATAGAACATTAAAGCATCAGCAATATTCTAAACAAAATCCATAATCGTTCTTCTTCAATTCATTCCTTCCTAAGTAATTAATTCTTTTCCTCTCAATCTTGTATTAGAAATCTCATGAACCCATAAGCTTTCCACTGGATTTCTGGAAATTCTGCCTCAGTCCTATGGTATGGTTTCCAAGTTCTTCAAGCAATGTCATTAGAAATCAGGGACCCCAATCTATAACTGCTTTGTTTCCTTACTCCTCCCTACTCTATAAACACTGCCATTAAAAGATGTGGCACAAAGAACTGAAATCCTTGGCAGTATTTTCAGATTTAACATCTGGAAATGAAATGCCAAAACATTATATTAAATGGAATTTAATAACCAAATGAGGAATGGGGGAAAAGTTTGATGTGATGCATAAATTTCTCATTCATCTACCTAAATAGATTTGTTTGACAAATTCACTGGATTATTTGACAACAGTCCTATAAAACTGTCTTGTTAATTAAAAGGTCATTAGCATTAATAACCGAACTTGAGTTTAATATAGACCACACATCAGCCAAGAGTTTGAAGGTGGTGGGTGGTGTTTGATTAATTTAAAAGAGAAACTCAAACCTCCTTGTTCCTCTTGCACTACTAAAATGTATTCATTTGTTCAACTATTCATCTATGGAAAGAACAAAACCTTACTAATGTGGTATTTGGTTAGAAATTTAAAGGACTGTTTTCCTCACTAATTTTTAAATTAAAATTCTAATTTAGTTTTAAATTAAATAATATGTGTAGTCGTATATATTACACAAACATATACAAATATGTAAAAATAAAGGGGCATATAGTGGGAAAAAAAAAAAAAAGAAAGAAAGAAAGAAACCAAGGTCCCAGAATCTTTGAGACTGTCCTCTGTTGCAGTCCCTTTTAGTTTAAGATGAAGCACTCTGGCCTCTAGTTGGTTGCAAGTGTTTTAAGAAAGCATCAGAATATAATAAAAATAAAAATAAAAAAGTAAAGTCTATCGGCAGATTAAAAAAGACTTAAGGGCGGGCCACGGTGGCTCAGCAGGTAAGAGTGCTTGCCTGCCATGCCCGAGGACCCAGGTTCGATTCCCGGTGCCTGCCCATGCTAAAAAAAAAAAAAGAAGACTTAAGACAAAAAAAAAAAAAAAAAAAGAAAAGAAAAAGAATGGCCAGGGCTAACTTACTAGTTCTACAAAAGTGAAATATTTAATGAGAATTTATTATAAGATAATGTAATTGAGAAGGAAATCTGATTGTTTCTGTGACATGTGACACATTTTTAAGAATAACTGAAAATATGTTTAACAACATTATACTGTTGTCTAATATTAGGCAGAGCAATACCAGGATATATCATGGACAATGAGAACACTGACAAGTCTCTAGAAACATCATATAATTCTGAAATACATACACATTTATGTATTTCAATACTTATGATGTAAGTATAACCAACAGAAAACTAGAGAATTCCTTTTAAATCCACAACACTCGCATGGAATTTATAACATGTAAAATAAACCTAATCATTTCTCCTACCTCTCTTTTTACAAGGTGAAAGAACAAATCCTTCATGATTTTCCAGGGGCCTTCTGGAAGACATATTGCAATGTAAAAAATATGTAACATTTAGGGTCTGATATGAGAAGGCCAAATGTCTAAACTTGCTGAAGGTGTGAACACTTGGTTAAATAGAGTTATGGGTCTTTGTAGAACAACACTTGGTTCTCCATTTATTGTATTCTCAATACAATAAAAGCTTTTAATAGTAAATCTAGGAGAGAACATGATTGTTTAAAATAAAACCAGTATTTTTTCAAAAGTGAGAAGACTAGTTTCTCTTAATTAAGGGCATGATAAAATCACCTGTGGAGAACCAGAGCCCGGGTCCCCCCTCCATATTGAGGATAAGTTACTGCACAGAGCCACCTATAATGACCAAGACAGAAGTTAAAGGTCATCACATCTTCTGGGGAAAGTGGGGTGAGAATGTACAGATGGTATCATAAACAAAGCATTAAAATGCCCCCTTAAAATTTCTCTCCTTTGATTACTGTGGATAACAAACCTCCAACCCCCTGTGACATGAGACCCTGCTGAAACTCTGCTTTCTCACCCTTGTCCTAAACCCTTACGATCCCTTGTACTCCCCTGTCTCCTTTGCAAACCATTCCATTTTCCAACCAGCCACCACTGGAAAGAATCTTCCCCTGATTATAAGTCCCAATAAAATTTATGCCTAACTCCATGCCTGACGTGTTCTTTGGTCTTAGGGCTGCCCTAACCCAAGCCCTTCAAGAGCTGGGCTGAAACTGTCAAAATAAAGCTACTTTGATAAAACATAGACTCTCTGCCTTTTACAGTGATTATTCATTTAAAAAAAAGAAAAAGATTTGCAGCCTCTTACTAAGAACATACCAATAATCCAAGAAAACTTTGCCATTTCAACATAGGAAAAGCCAAATTCTAGTTTTGCATCAGTACACTATTTGATACTAAGGTTCTTAAAAATTTTTAAATAAGCCCATCAAATCTCACCTAACTTTGGGCCTGAGAAATAAAATTCCTCTTCTGCAAGGAAACTTTTTATATTAATTCCAGTTTTATCCTATATATTCCTTATTCTCATTCTGCCACAACCAGACATTTCACTTTTCTTGTTAGTTAAAAAAAAAACAACAAAAAAAAACACACAAAACTTCCTATATACCATACATATTTAAGTTAACAAAATGATCTTGGAAACTATCTTCAAGCTGAAATCCTACAAAACGCAATTACTCGAATGAACTTTGAGAGTTAAAATTAACAACACAGGTTAAGAACTGAGAGTGGGGGGCATGGAGACTAAGAGTGGGGATGTGACTGGACATTTACATGCTATTGTTTATGGCAGCTGTGTCCCTGATTTGCAATGGATGGATGGCTAAGGATGTGACTGAGGAATGGAAGGGGGAACTGCGGTATATATATGCAGTGGACTACAGAGTGGCTGCAAGAAGGAATGAAGTTGCGAGGCATGTAATGAGGTGAATGAATCTTAAGGATAGGATATTGAATGAAATGTCAGAAACAAAAAGACAAATATTATTATGCCTCACTCATATGGACTAACTATAAGATAAAAACTCAGAGAATCGCAGTCTAGAGCATGGGGTCTCAGGTTGGGGCCTATTGTAAAGGGTCCTAGAGTGTCAGCTCTTACAGCAGTCACATCTATTCAGGAGTTGTGTTATTTCTAAATTCTGAGATACTGAGTTATTTTGTATAACCTGGTCATTCCCTGAAACTTCAGGTATTGGTGTAACTCCTAAGACTCAGAGTTAGAGCACTGAAGCTATGAAATCCAGCATTACCCCATTCAATAACTGTTAAAAAAGCTAAAAAAAAGTGACCAAACTTCATCTAGAGATATAAATGAAGTGGATCTGGATAGGAATAAGGTAAATCAGAATACAGGGTAAAGGATGATATGGTCCATATTTTAAAACTTCAACTTGTATGTGAGACCAAAGGGAAAGATGTTTACTTGGTGCAAAGTTTATATTTTTGGTAGCACATTATCTAATTTAACTTGTATAGTCAGTTTATTTGAACACCATATAAGTACATGGAATCTTGAATAGGGTATGAGATCTTGTTTGTTTGTACAGGTTACTGTAACATGGGCAGAGAACAAAAAAAAGTATTTGCAAAGTTTTCTGGAGGACTGGGGAGAAACAAAGAAATATTAAACTTCTCCATGTCGGGAATTCTTGATATTCTTGCAAGTGGTGGGGATAACCTATTAAGTAGGTAGAACCCTCAATCCTGGGGTTTGCCCCTATGAAATTTCTTCCTGCAGTGGAGAAGCTAAGCCTACTTATCATTATGCCTAAGAGTCACCCTCAGAGAACTTCTTTTGTTGCTCAGATGTGCCCTCTCTCTCTAAGCCAACTCAGCAGATGAACTCACTGCCATTCCCCACCATATGGGGCTGACTCCAGGGTTATCTCCCTGGCAACATAGGACAGGACTCCCAGAATCAGCTGGGACCTGGCGTCATGGGGTTAAGAAAGCTTTCTTGACCAAAAGGGGAGAGAGAAAAATGAAATAAAGTTTCAGTGGCTGAGAGATTTCAAACAGAGTCAGGAGGTTATCCTGGAGGTTATTCTATACATTGTGTAGATATTCCTTTTCAGTTTATGGTACATTGGAACTACTAGAGGGAAGTTCCTGAACTGTTGAGCTATGTTCCAGTAGCCTTGGTTCTTGAAGATGATTGTATATCTATACAGCATTTACGATGTGGCCATGTGGTTGTGAAAACCTTATATCTCATGCTTCTTTTATACAGGGTATGGACAGATGAGTTAAAAAAAACATAAGGATGAAAAATAAATCAACAATAAGAGAGACAATGGTAAAAAAATTGGGTAGATTGCAATACTAGTGGTCAAAGAGAGGGAGGGTTAAAGAGTATGGGATGCATGAGATTTTTCTTTTGTTTATTTCTTTTTCTGGAATGATGCAAATGTTCTAAATGATCATGGTGATGAAAATACACAAATATGTTATGATATTGTGAGCCATTTATTGTATAATATGGATGAACGGTATGTGTGTGAAGATTTCCCTATAAAAATATTTTTAAAAATTGATCGTGGTAATGAACGCACAACTATATGATGATACTGTGGACCACTGATTGTACACTTTGGATAATTATATGGTATGTAAATATATCTCAATAAAATTTCATTTAAAAAAGAGAACACAGGCTATCAGGAGATAGAAAGAGGGTAGAGACTGGGCATTTTGTGCAATAGGACTGATCATAAAGATTCAGAAATTCACAATACTATCTGATGGTAGCACAACAATCTAAGTATATCGGATGAAGCTGAATGTGAGTATGGCTAAGGGAAAAGGGCTGGGGGCATCTGTGACATCAGAATGAAAGATAGAGGATAAAAACTGAGATGGTATAACTCAGCAATGCCTAGATCGGACAATGATGGTGATTAAATGTACAAATTTAAGAATGTTTTTTGCATTAGGGAGAACAAACAAATGTCAACATTGCAAGGTGGTGAAAATGGGATAATACATAGGAAAAAAAATCAAGGTAAGCTAGGGTCTATAGTGAACAGTAACATTGTAATACGCTTCTATTGAATGTAACAAAGGCAATATGCCAAACTAAATGTCGATAAGCAGGGGATATGGAGGAGGGGAATGCAATTATTTGTGGAAGAAAAGGAAATGTCCCCCCCCCCCCCCAATATAGATTGTGTTGGTGGAGGCATGGCTATGTAATTATGCCAGGAACCACTGATTTTTTATTCAGGTTGGATTGTATGATGTGTGAATAAAACTGTTTAAAAATTAAATGAATGATACAAATGCTAGAGAAAATGTGGTGAGAGAGATGTACCTTTTCCCAACTGGTAGGGAAGCTGAGTGATGCAGCCCCTCTAGAGGGCAGTGTGGGGGGCTGGAGTAGTCATATGATCCTGCAAACTCAAAGCGGGGACATTTGGACATTTGCACACTGGTGTTTATGGCAGCAATGTTTGTGATTTGCAATGGATGGAGGTGGCCTTAAGGGTACACTGACTGAAGAATGGAAGGGGGAACTGCGGTGTGTACATGCAGTAGACTACTGAGTGACTGCAAGAAGGAATGAAAGTGTAAGGCATGCAACTAGATGAGTGAACCTTGAGGGCAGTATGTTGAATGAAATGTCGGGAAAAAAAAAAGACAAATATTATGCCTCATTTACATGGACTAACTGTAATGTATAAACTTGGAGAACTGAAGTTGACAGCATAGGTTGAGGCCATTGTAAAAGGTCCTAGATTGTAAGCTCATACACATTGTTTAAGCCAAAAAACAAAAAACACAATTACTGTCAAAACAAAACTTGTCAGAATAATGATGCATTTTGGTTAAATGCAAACACTTTTTTTTCATCATTTTAAATATCTAATAGATATAATAATAGCTTATTTGGTCAGTAAACCTGTATATATGTAGGAAGAACACCTCAAAAAATGCATGCTTTTTTGTACTGAACACTGATAACTTAGAAGACAGAGTCATTTTTCTTTTAACTAACTGTATTAAATTAATAGACAAATAGAGGACTTCAGCTTAAAATGTTCAGCCAAAAGTCTGAAAAACAGACTCAAACATAGAATATCAAAGCACAGATATACCAAACTCACTAGTTTATATAAAAGATCTAGCCTTCTATCCTTCCTCAATTTTTTTTTTAATTAAGGTTATTTGTGTTTCTGGTAAACAGGCTATTTTTTTTTTTTAACTTTTTTCTTTTTTGGGGGTGCATGGTCCAGGAATTGAATGTGGGTCTCCTGCATGAAAGGTAGGCATTCTAACCACTGAACTACTCGTGCACCCAAACTTCTTTTATGGTGAAAAAATAACATATATTTTTTATTACAAAAAAAGTAATGACTTTCCAAGTACATTTTAACAAGCAGTTATACAACAGATTTTAAAGTCTGGTATAGGTTACACTTCCACGATTTTTCATTTTTTGTTCTAGCTGCTCCAAGACACTGGAGGACAAAAGAATTATCAATATATTGACTTAGCAGGCATATTCATGCGTTAAATCCTACTTCCCTATTTTACTCCTCCTTTTTTTTTCTTTTTTGTGAAAACATATACACAAAAAAGCAATAGATTTCAAAGCGCATTGCAACAATTAGTTGTAGAACAGATTTCAGAGTTTGGTATATGTTGCAATTCACAATTTTAGGTTTTTGTGTCTAGCTTTTCTGAGGTATTGGAGACTAAAAGAAATGTCAATATATTTATTCAACACTCATACTCATTTGTTAAAGCCAGATTTCTCTGTATAACTCCACCATCACCTTTGATCTTTCTATCCCACTCTTTAGGGGTATTTGGGCTATGGCCATTCTAACTTTTTCATATTGAAAGGGGCTGTTAATAATATGGGATAAGGGGATGCAACTAGCTGATGTTCTGGAAAGGCTAAACAGGCTTTTTTTTTTTTTTTTCCCCCTGCATGGGCAGGCACTGGGAATCGAACCCGGGTCTCCAGTATGACAGGTGAGAATTCTACAACTGAGCCACGGTTGTACTTCCCTAAACAAGCTATTTTTGAATCATGATACTTTTAGAAGCTTTTAAATATCAACCAAAAATACCCTTTCTCCCAACTTCTTGGTGGAGTTGAAGAACCTCTTTTTCAAGTGCATCTCTAAAACTCCCCCATTGTGGTCACTGTAGCTCCAAGTTCTTTTTAGTATTCCCTCCTTTTTAAAGAATACATATGAGAAACCCACTTTCAGTCAGGTCTTTTATATACCCAGGGCTTGCTTTCCTTGATTGAGAAGTAGATTGGCAAATGATGGTATATACATATGACCAAATATTGCACTGTTATGAAAAGAAACGGATTTGTGAGGCATGTAACGATATGAATGAACCTGTGGGACATTTGGTGAGGCAAAATAAGCCAGAAACATAAAAGCAAATAGTGTATGATCTCATTTAGAAAATACTTACAAGAAAAGGGGCCTAGATTGTAAGCTTTTATAGCAGTCACATTTAGTCCAGAGAAGTAATTGTTATTTCTGGTTTTGAGAGGCTGTTTTACATATGTATAATCTGATATTTAGAGATAAGAATGAAGTCAACCAGGTCAGGATTAAGTTAATTCAGAATACAGGAGTAAGGAAAACATTGTCTGCATTTTAGAACTTTACCTACTCTTTGAGACCAAAAGAAGAAAGGTTTATTTTGTTCGAAATCTAAATTTTCTGTAGCACATAATCTAACTCAACCTGTCTGGATAGATCATTTAAACAATCCAAACACAGGGAGCCCAGAATAAGAATGAGAGTCTTTAATCCTGTATAGTTTAGTGTAATACATGGATACATCCAAGAGTATATTAAGCAGAGAATCAAAAAGTATCGACAAACTCCCTGGAGGGATGGGAGAAAAGTATGGAACCATTAAACTTTACCACCAGGAAACTCTCAGGTACTGTGTCAAACATTAGGGGCACCAAATCAATAGGCCAAGTGCTTGATCTTGAGGCCTGCTCTTGTGAAGCTTATATATGTAGCTGAGAAGCTTAGCCTACCTATAGGTATGCCTAAAGGTTACCTCTAGACGATCTCTTGTTGCTCAGATGTGGCCTCCCTCTCTCTAAGTCCAACTCTGCAAGTGAAACCATTGCCCTGTCTGCTATGTGGGACATGACATCCAGGGATGAAAGTCTCCCTGGAAGGTGTGGGAGATGACTCTCAGAGATGAGCCTGGCCCTGGCACTGTGGATCAACAATGCCACCCTAACCAAAAGGGAGAAAAGAAATGTAACAAATAAGGCATCAGTGACTGAGAGAATTCAGATAGAGTTGAGAGGCTACTATGGAGGTCACTCTTACACAAGCTTCAGTTAGACCCTGCTACTTATTATAGCTTGCCAAGCCCCAACCAAAGCCATTCCTGCCAATCCTAAAGAACACCTAGGGCATTATATAGGATTCTACAAAGGTTCCATGCACTGGGGTAACTTTCCAGAAACCTACAACCTCCAGATGGGTCCCTGGACCGGATAATTCCTGAAATACACAGTCCAGCCTTTCCAGAACATCAACTAATTCCATCCACCTAGCTCCTATTATCATCAGCACCATCAAATATGAAAAAATTAGAATGGGCATAGGCCAAATACCTATAAAGAGTGGGAAAAAGATCAAAGGTGATGGTGGAGTTATACAGAGAAGGTAGAGCTTAACAAGTGAGTAAGATTAATGAATCATTATATTGATATATCTTTTAGTCTACAGTACCTTAGAACAGCCAGAATTAAAAACCTAAAATTGTGGAATTATAATTATGCCAAACTCTGAAATCTGTTCTACAAATAATTGCTGCAATGCACTTTGAAATTTATTGCTTTTTTTGCATATATGTTATTTTTCACAAAAAAGAAATGGAGGAATATAACAGAGAAGATAGCATCTGACAAATGAGTATGATTGCTGAATCATTATACTGGTATTTCTTCGGGTCTCCAATGTCTTGGAGCAGTTAGAAGAAAAAAATTAAAAATTGTGAAACTGTAACCTTTATCAAACTTTAAAATATGTTCTATAACTACTTGTTAAAATGTATTTGGAAATTTATTGCTTTTTTGCATATATGCTGTATTTACAATTTCAAAAAGTTAAAAAATTTATAATTAAAAAAGATAAAAAAATTTTTTTTTAAATCTAAATTCTTAGACTTCTGGGAAAATGGAGGAATAGGGAAGGAGCTTTGGGGCCCCTCTTCTCCCAAAAGCAATGAGTTCACCAGGAGAAACTGTCCAAACTAACTGTTCTGGAGCTCCAGGGTAGAATCTGTGCAGCATCCAGGGAAGTAGAGTTGAAGAAACTGAGAAACCATGGTCAGAGACTGTGAGTAATTTTGTCCCAGTTCCTGGCAGCCATCACCCATGTTGAAGGCAAATGGCACCAAGCAGTGCTGCTTGGTGGGCTACTGTGGACTGGGATGGCCTTGTGAGTCCTTCACCCCAAGTACAGAAGAGGACACAGCCCAGTACCAATTCAGCTATTGGCTGTCAAATTAAACTGCTGGATCCCACTGTTGTAGCCCATCCTGGTCAGCACCCACACCATCACTTCAGCTATGTCAGAGGTGGAACTGGCAAAGGACCAAAAATAGCCAGCCCTTATAGAGCTGAGTGGTAAGGTAACAGAAGAACACCATCTGTTAGGCAGGTCAGGAAAGTGCATAGTTTTGGAAATATGATAAAAGAGGTTTGACGAAGAACATGATCAACTGGGCAGGCCAGGAAGTATAACCTTAGGAAGGCATAAGGTACAAAAAGGCTCTTTGAAGTCTTTCCTACACCTCTCCCCAGGGTCCTTTGGATCTGGTCTTACCCCAGGCTGGGGAACCTGGCCCTGTTTTGGTTGGGAAATACTGATGAATGAACTCTCAAAGAAGGGCCTTAACAGAAACCCAATTAAAACAATAAAATCATAGACAAGACAGAGAAACTGGCCTTCAGAATAAACCCATTAAACTAATAAAATGCCCAGATATCAGCAAAAAAATTACAAGTCACACTAAGACACAGGAAGATATGGCCCAGTCAAAGGAACAAATTAAAAAGTCAAAGGAGATACAGAATTTGTGACAACTACTCAAACATGTTTAAACAAATCTCCTCAACAAGTTCAACAAGATGGCTAAAGTTATAAAGGCTATTAAACAGACACTAGGTGAACATAAAGAAGCCAAAAGCATGCAAAGAAAAATAACACACCTTATGAAAGTGAAAGACACAATAGATAAAATTAAAAAATGCACTGGAGGCATATAATAGCAGATTTGAAGAGGTAGAAGAAAGAATCATTGAGCTAGAAGACAGAAAATCTGAATTCGAACAACTGAAATAATTCTGAGCAGGGTCTCAGGGAAATTGTTGCCAACATTAAGTGCACAAACATACATGTCATGGATATCCCAGAAGGAGAAAATAAGGGGAAAGAGGCAGAAAGAATATTTGAGGAAATAATGACCAAAAGTTTCCCAACTCTTGTAAAGACCTAAATACCCATATCCAAGAAGTGCAATGTACTCCAAACAGAATGAATCCAAATAGATGCACACTAAGACACATACTGGTCAGACTTTTAAATGTCAAAGATAGTGAGACTCTTGAAAGTATCAAGAGAAAATTGGTTCACCACATATGAGGGATACCAAATAAGACTAAATGCTAATTTCTCATCAGAAACCACAGAGGTGAGAAAGCAGAGATACAATATATTTAAGGTACTGAAAGACAAAAACTACCAGCCAAGAATTATTTATCTGGCAAAACTGCCCTTCAAAAAATGAGGGAGAACTTAAAATATTCACAGTAAACCAAACCAAGAGAGTTTGTCAACAAGAGACCTGTCCTATAAGAAATACTAAAGGCAGTTCTCCAAGCTGCACAGAAAAGACAAGTGAGAGAGGCTTGGAGGAGAATATAGAAATGAAGATTATCAGTAAGGGCAACTAAAAGGATAAAAAGAGAGAAAAATAAGATATGATCAGTAAAAGGAACTAAAAGGATATAAAGAGAGAAAAAATTAAATATGACAAAAGCCAAAGGATAAAATGGTCAAAGTACCTACTGCCTTTACAGTAATAATATTAAATGTTAATGGATTAAACTCCACAATCAAAAGACAGATTGATAGAACAGATAAAAAAATTTTGATCCATCTGTACGCTATTTATAAAAGACTCATTTTAAACTCAAAAATACAAAAAGGCTGAAAGTGAAAGTTCGGAAAAGCATATTCCTCACAAGTAGTAACCAAAAAGAGCTGGAGTAGCCATACCACTATCAGACAAAACTGACTTTAAATGCAAAACTGTTACAAGGACAAAGAAGGAAATTATATATTAATAAAAGGGGCAATTCATGAAGAAGAAATAATAATCATAAATTTCTATGCATTAAACAAGGTGCTCCAAAGTACATGAGGCACTGACAAAAATGAAGGGAATAATAGATATCTCTACAATAACAGTTGGAGACTTCAATACATCACTCTCATCAATAGATAAAACAACTAAACAGAGGATCAATAAGGAAACAGATAATCCAAATAAGATAAATGAATGAGACCTAACAGACATATATATAGAAATTTATACTCTCAAATAGCAAGATATGCATTCTTTTCACGTGCTCATAGATCATTCTCTACAACAGACCACATGTTGAGTCACAAAAAAGGTCTTTATAAATTTAAAAAGATTGAAACTATACAAAGCACTTTCTCTGATCATAATGGAATGAAGCTGAAAATCAGTAATAGCTGGAGAACTAGAAAACTCACAAATATAAGGAAGTTAAACAACACTGATAAACAATCAGTGGGCCAAAGAAGAAACTGCAAGAGAAATCAGTAAATATCTGGAGATGAATGAAAACAAGAACACATTGTATCAAAATTTAAGGGATGTGCTGAGAGGGAAGTTTATAGCCCTAAACACCTATGTAAAAAAAGAAGAAAGAGTTAAAATCAAAGACCTAACTGAACACTTGGAGAAACTAGAAAAGAACAGGGTGTTAGTTAGTAAGCTGCTGGAACGCTATATACCACAACTGGAACGGCTTTTTAAAAGGGGAATTTAAGAAGTTACAAATTTACAATTTTAAGGAAGTGAAAGTGTCCAAATTAAGGCACCAAGAGATTACTTTCATTCAAGAAAGCTGATGGGTCTGGAACAGCTCTGTCAGCTGGGAAGTCACGTGGCTGGCATCTGCTGTTCCCTTGCTCCTGGGCTCCGTTGCTTTCAGGATCTGTTCCTGTGGGGGCTCTTCACTTTGCTTCTCTGGGGCTGTCTTTCATCTCCTGGCTTCCCTTGGCTCTCTCCAGGTTCTGGCTTGGTTACCATCTCATGGGAAGGCACACGGCAATGTTTGCGGGGTCCATACATCTCCAACAACCAAGTCTCTGTTCTCTCTCTCTTTTTTTAATTTTTTTATTAATTTTTAAATCTTTTTCAAAAAATATGACAACAAAGAAACATAAATATTCTTAACATATGATTGTTCCATTCCACATATATCATCAGTAATTCACAATATGATCACATAGTTGCATATTCATCATCATGATCATTTCTTAGAACATTTGCATCAATTCAGAAAAAGAAATAAAAAGACAACAGAAAAAAATTCATGCATACCATACCCCTTACCCCTCCCTTTCTTTTTTTAAAAATTTATTTATTTTTTAATTTATGATACATAACCACATTCAAACACAAACATTCTTATCATAGGATCATTCCATTCTTGTTATATAATCAATAACTCACACTATCATCACATAGTTGTATATTCATCATCGTGACCATTTCTTAGAACACCTGCATCAATTCAGAAAAAGCAATAAAAAGAAGACAGAAAAAAATTCATACATACCATACCCCTTACCCCTCCCCTTCACTGATCACCAGCATTTCAATCTACTAAATTTATTTTAACATTTGTTCCCCCTATTATTTATTGATTTTTAATCCATGTGTTTTACTTGTCTGTCGATAAAGTAGAAAAAAGGAGCATCAGACATCTGTTCTCTCTTTCAGCTCTGAAGTTCCTGTTGGCTCTCTCTCTGTCAGCTCTGTCATTTCTCCAAAATGTTTCCTCTTTTAAAGGATTCCAGTAAACCCATCAAGACCCACCTGGAATGGGTGGAGTCACATCTCCATCTAATCAAGGGTCACACCCATACTTGGCTGTGCCACATCTCCATGAAGCCAACCCAACAAAAAGTTTCCAACCTACAGCATTCAACAAGAGATGGCTGCTCCTGAAAGACTGGATACGATTAAAGCATGACTTTTCTAGGGTGAATAATACTTCCAAACCAACACAATCGGCAAACTAATCCCACAGCAATCATAAAGAAAGAAATAACAAAGATTAGAGCAGAAATAAAAAACAGATATCATTTTCAACGTCACTCCTGCTTGCCATATAGACAACTGTTGCGCTTTTTATTTTTTTCTCCTTGAAAGGACCTCAAATTTTTGTACTGCTTGTCATTAAAGTGGCAATTAGGGACTCATAATTTTTATTCGACCCTTTTTTTGGGGGGAGGGCGGGGAGGCAGGGCTGCATTGTCCTGGAATCAAACCCAGGTCTCCCACATGGAAGGGGAGCATCCTACCACTGAACCACCTATGCACCCTATTCCACACTTTTGAAGTTGCTGCAATAGTACAGTCATTATTTCATCTTTTAATTTTTATTCTGATACAGAGTTCTTTCTAAATTTTAGCTAATTTAACAAGCTTATCTAAGGCAGCAATTTTTCACTCAAGTTTATGTTTTTTAACCAGCTACCCAAGATCAGGTTTAAGTTCATTGACAAATAGTGAGGACAATGTCCCTTCAAGTCCATCAGTAAAACATGAAAGACCTCAACGAAATTTTGAGAAAACGGTGCCTTATAATCACAGACAGATTTGTCCTTTTTTAATTTACAAGATTGTATTATTGACCAAAGTCTTTGAGGAAAAGCCTTCAGTATGGCTTCTAAGTTCTTAGCAATTTTGTTGGCCCTTTAGCACATCCTTATATAAAATTCGTAGGGTCCCTTATGTCATTTTCCATGTTTTCCCATTTAGTTTCTTTGATCCATTTATTTTGCGTGCCCAGACTCAAACCCATGTGCATACATTTTAAAAGGTCAGACAATCCTAGATCATAAGTTCCAATTAGAATTCTAAATTCCTCCCCATTTTTTTTTGACCTGCTCTAGGATTGGAAAATCCTTAACAATAGCTCTAAGCTTCTCTTGTCCAGGGAATAAAAGTTACTGAGGGTTCCATTTCAGCCGTCTTAGAAGGTCTGGTCTTATAATGTATTCACCAAATTTTATTTGAACCTTCTTGGAAGGGTAGCTGACTCATAAAGAATGTGGTATTAGAGTGGTCAGGCAAAGAGGGATACAAGAAGAAACACACATGTGGAACAGTAAGATTAGAAGAAGCAAAAAAGGTAGCATCATCCATCTAGTCTTTTCAGTTAGAGGGTTATCAAAGCTGTTTTAATTTTTTTTGCATTCACCGTAATAAGTCCTTAAAGAAGCAATTTTGGAATCAGACTGCTGATTCATCTTCTTTGGTTGATTCACATATCAACTAAAGAATGCATTCTATTGTTTTTTGGGGTCCCTAGATCCCTTCTTTCCAAGGTACCTCTAAGGTACAAGAACTTGTCCATGGAAAAAGGGTACTACTTCTCCAATCTCTCCTTAGCTACATATATGCTCCTTGGGTACTGAAAGGGTGCTTTTTACCCTCCTTAAAACAAGTAGAACCCATGATGTAGTCAACTAAGAAATAACAAACTAAGCTGCAAGGCAACAAAGGCATTTATTTGGGCTCAGTGTTAGCTTGAAAGGACTATGCACCCCAGAAAAGCCATGTTTTAATCCTGACCCAATCTTGTAGGAGCAACCATTTCTTTTAATTCCTATTCACCAATGTAAATTGGAATTTGTGGTTAGATTATCTCCATGGAGATGTGACATGCCCAATTGTGGGTATTAACTTTTTGATTAGATGGAGATGTGACTCCACCCACTCCAAGTGGGTATTGATTAGTTTACTGGAATCCTTTAAAAGAGGAAGCATTTTGGAGAGAGCAAGAGAACCGCAAGATGAGAGAGCCATGAGAACTATGAGAGCCTATGCAGCCAGAGACCTCTGGAGATGAGGAAGGAAAATGCCCCTGCAGGAGCTTCATGGAACAAGAAGCCTGAAGAGAAAGCTAGCAGATGTCACCATGTTTTCCATGGTGCCTTTCCAGTTAAGGGAGAAACTCTGAACTTCATTGGTCTTTCTTAAGTGAAGGTAACCTCTTGTTGGTGCCTTAATCTGGACATTTTCATTGACTTGCTTTAATATGGACATTTTCACAACCTGAGAACCATAAACTTGCAACTTCATAAATTCCCCCTTTTCAAAAGCCATTCTGTTTCTGATATATCACATTCTGTCAGCTAGCAAACTAGAACAAAGTCTGAGAATTTAAATTCAGGGAACAGAGATTCAGACAACAACCCAAATTATGTCCCATCCTAGTAATTCCAGGCAAGTATTTGTAAAGAAAAAGAAGAAGATTAAATATGTTGATCATTGTTGCTGAATATTTGCAGTTTTTCAAATGTCCTTTGGATTCATAGTTGACTGAGTTCTTTATCTTGTGGTTTGTTTATGGTATCCAGATTTCCTTAGGGCTTTAAGGAACATTGTTGATTGAGGCTTTGCCTATTTCGGCAAGTTATGATATCTGGCTGAGATTTGCTTAAAAGTAACCTCCTGACTCCATTTTAAATTTTCTCTAAGCTATAGTGACTCTACTTTGTTTTTTATCTTTCCCCCTTTGGGTCAAGATCTTTCTTTGAAATCATCACTAATCAACATTTTATATTAATCCCTCAGTACCAGGGAGGCTTATCCTGGGGAACCATGTCCCACAGAGGGGAAAATAGTGAGTTTATTTACAGAGTTTGTCTTAAAGAGGAGCCACATTTGAGCAACTAGATGTTTTTTGTTGGGGGGGTGGTTCTTAGGCATAATTATAATTAGGCTTAGTTTCATCATTATGGAAATAAGTTTCACAAGTGTAAACTTCAAGATCCAGAGTTTGGTGCATTAGCATGACTTGGGAAGTCATTGCAGCTGTTATTCAGCAGATGAGACAATGAACAAAGACATTACAGTGAATATAGTAAGAAAAAAAGGAACATCAAAGTTTGAAATATGCTGTGAATCCAGACTCCCCAAGATCTGAGATTTAACCACCTAAATAAATGCCTATGGGTGCAGCCAACAACTGGGTTCCTTCCATAGAACCTAAATTAACACAAATGCAGTAATTTGATAGATTGCCCAGGTTAGCAGCTTTTTGTATAGTTGGGAGAAAGGAAAATAAATGGCAAGGGACCAGGAAGAGAGGATAAGGGTGAGAATGAGGAGTTTAAAAAGGGGGTTATAATCATAATGGGCAATCATGAAATGCCCTTGAAATAACAGGCCAGTGCTTGCTTGACTAGACAACTCGGCACCATCACCTGGCCAAGGTGACACATAAACCTAACCATCACAGACCTAGTCCTGTCTATATCAGATGCCATCTAGTTCTGATCCTTGGTAATTCTGAGTTTCAGGTCTCCCAGTAGGAATGGATATCCAGGCAGGACTGGGAGTTTTTTAAGATGAGAAATATGAACCAAAGAATGAATACCTTATAATTTAGCTGTGCATGGGTCCTTTCCAACAAGGTTGTAGTGCCTCTTTATGGAGGTATCTTTCCAATAAGTCATCATGCTGAAGATCATGGTTTTGACTATCTTTGTCTCTTGGGAGCATGTATACTAGGATTGTTCTACCAAGGTTTCATATTTCTTTAAGGTTTTATTTTAGTTCCTGACAATAGGTTAGCATATTTTGTTTATGAAGCAGGAATCATATAGTCTAGAGTTTATATTCATAGATTTTCCTGTTTTAATTTCAAATGGGATAACTTATGTTTTCCAAAAGGAGTGGATCTTGGATTTAATAAGACTGTAGGTAAGGTTTCTGGCCGTGGTAGATTGAGATATCCTATAAATTTTGCTAATTGAGATTTAATTATACCCTTTGCTCTTTCTATTAAGTCTGAGGGTCAAAAGTGATGGCCGTAATGAAAATGTTGCAAAACGGCATATTTTGCATATTGTTTTCATAATTTGTCCAGTAAAATGTGTTCCTCAGTTTCTGTGACATTCTGAGGAAATTCCCCAATTTGGAATTATTTTTTCTAACAATACCTTTGCAATAGTAGCAGGAGCAGCTTGTCTACAGGGAAAAACTTTAGCCAAATGAGAATACAAATTATTAAAACATGTTTATAGTCTTGGGATAGGAGTAACTGAATGAAGTCCAATTTCCAAATTTCAAAAGGTCCAGTTAGTAAGAGAATATGTCCTTTAGAGATTTGGAAATGTTTTTCTGGATTATGCTTGTGACAAATTAAACAATTATGGTATATTTTTATAGCTATTTTAGTGGATGGTTTCCAGAAACATTGCTTTCCTCAACTTACTATTTTATCAGTATCCCAGTAAGACATATCCCAAACTGTATTCTGGTGGCAATTAAGAAGAAGGACTGGTTTAGCATTAGAGTTAAATCATGATTTAATTGCAGGCTTATAAAAGCAGCCTGCAACAGGGGACTCAAAGATAAATAGAAAAGTAGAGATGGGTGAACAGTTAGCTAATGAGGTTGATCTCAAACGTAAGGGAATAGATAGAAATGAAGGTGGTTCTCTAAATAATATTACCATACTGAAGGTGAACATAATTGAAAGGGGTTTTATAGACCTATGTGTTCTACCGATTAACACTAGCAATATAAATAAGTTCTTGCAAGAACTACTTCAAAGGTACGATTCATGTACAAAGAGTGTTTCAGTCCTGGGTACAGGGGAAAACGGCTATTGCATGCTACAGGCTATGTTTAACAGGAAAACATCAGCACTACCACAGCAACAGCAGAGGTAAATAATAGGGGGAGGGACAAGAGTTAAGGGAAAGTTTAGGAAAATTTCCTATTTGATGAGTGTGTGTTTATTGGTTATATTTCTCTTGGGAACAATGAAATTGTCCTACCCATAGTGTGCTGATTTGAAAGGAAGTATGCCCCCTAAGAAAAGCCATGTTTTAATATAAATCCCATTTCGTAAAGGTAGAATAATCTCTATTCAATACTGTATGTTTGAAACTGCAATGAGATCATCTCCCTGCTTGATGTGATTTAGTTAAGAATGGTTGTTGAACTGGATTGGGGGATGACATGTCTCCACCCATTTGAGTGGGTCTTGATTGGTTTTTGAAGTCCTATAAAAGAGGAAACATTTTGGAGAGTGAGAGATTCAGAGAGAGCAGAGAGTGCTGCAGCACCACGAAGCAGAGAGTCCACCACCCAGCGACCTTTGGAGATGAAGAAGGAAAATGCCTCCCGGGGAGCTTCATGAAACAGGAAGCCAGGAGACAAAGCTAGCAGATGACACCGTATTCGCCATTTGCCCTTCCAGCCGAGAGAGAAGCCCTGACTGTGTTCGCCATGTGCCATCTCACTTGAGAGAGAGACCCTGAACTTCATCGGCCTTCTTGAACCAAGGTATCTTTCCCTGGATGCCTTTGATTGGACATTTCTATAGACTTGTTTTAATTGGGACATTTTCTCGGCCTTAGATCTGTAAACTTGCAACTCATTAAATTCCCCCTTTTAAAAGCCATTCCATTTCTGGTATATTGCATTCTGGCAGCTAGCAGACTAGAACACATAGGTATGCCGAAAAGTTACTTCTGGAGGACCTCTTTTGTTTCTCAGATGTGGTCTCACTTTCTCTAAGCCCAACTCTGCAAGTGAAATCATGGCCCTCCACCCTACATGAGACAAGATAGCCAGGGGTGAAAGTCTTCCTGGAGGTATGGGAGATGGCTCCCAGCGATGAGTCTGGCCCCGTCACTGTGGGATCAACAATGTCATCCTGACCAAAAGGGGGAAAAGAAATTGTAACCAATAAAGTATCAGTGACTGAGAGAGATCAAATAGAGTCAAGAGGCTACTCTGGAGGTTGCTCTTAGGCAAGCTTAGTTAGACATTACTAACTAACATAACTTGTCAACCCCCAACCAAAACTATTACAGCCAATCCTAAAGAACACCTAGGGCAAAATATAAGATTCTACAAAGGTTCCATGCACTAGGGTAATTTTCCAGAAACCTACAACCTCCAGATGGGTCCCTGGACCAGATAAGTCCTGAAACCTAGAGGGCAGAACATCAGCTAGTTCCATATTACTCTATATATTATTGAAAGTCCCTTCCAATATGAAAAAGTTAGAATGGGCATAGCCCAAATACCCCTAAAAAGTGGTATAGAAAGATCAAGGGTGATGGAGTTATATAGAGAAGGTAGGGTTTAACAAACGGATATGATTGTTGAATCATTAAGTTGCTATTTCTCTTAGTCTCCAGTATCTTAGAACAGCTAGACGTAAAAACCTAAAATTTTTTAATTGTAACCCATACCAAACTCTGAAATGTGTTCTACAACTAATTGTTGTGCTGTGCTTTGCAATTTATTGCTGTTTCATATATATGTTACTTTTCACAAAAAAAGGGAATAAAAGTCTATTGTGATGATAAAAAAATATGTATTCCTTCTAGTCTCCTTATTCTGGAGAAGCTAGAAGGAGAAATCTAAGATGATGATATGGTAGCCCATGACAAACTCTGGGATCTGCCCTGTAACTACTTGTTGAAGAATGCTTTACTTTGTTCTTTCTTTGCTTTGCATATATGTCATATTACACAATAAAAAAAAAAGTAAAAAAAACAGCCTGCCTTTTTTTCTTTGTTTTTTCAATTTTCTGAGGAGGAACATTTTGTTGAACTTCAAAGAGTAATGTTTTTATGTTTCTAATAGAGTTATTTGGTCATTACAGAAACAGAAATAGGATTAGAACTTATAGCTGCACTCTTTTTTTTTTATAGTGCATCTAAGAGAATTCATTGTCAGTTCTATATCAAAATAATAGCAAAGTATGCTTCCACTGAGTTATTTAACAACATTTTCTTATGGTACATCCAAGAGAGGAGCACATACAATGGTTCGATTCCTGGTCCCCCCACCCCCCAAAAATTCAACAAATGACGCTGCAATAACGGATAGTCACACAGAAAAAGAATGAAATGTGACCCCCATTGCTCAGCATACAAAAAGAAAATGTGAATACATCTGCACACATCCCTCTCCCTGTACCTTCTTCTGCCCCTCTGCAGCCAACCCAATGAACAAATCCTGATGCATGTTGCTCAGAGGCGGCTTAACAATTCCATGTCAAAGATGCTTCTACTCTATTAACAAAATATTTATAAATTTGTTAATTCACTAGCTCTACTATTTATCATACACTGTCACCTCAAGATATCTAAAATGCTTAAATGCTATGAAATAGAGAATCTTATCCACAGTAAACACAGGTACTTTACAAAAAATGCACATAGAGCTGTGGTTACAATCTAAAATTGTCTTCTGATATAGAGACACTAGCAAAGAGCCCTTCCCTTTGCCTTTCCTCCTCTTCACCTTTCCCCGTCTCAATGACTAAGTAAGAAACGCATCTCGTTCCAAGAGGTGGATGAACAAAGGTCGCTCCCAGAAGACAGTCCTTCCCAAACTAACACAAGAACATGTCTGTAGGGACTATCATTCTACCTCTATTTTTAATACATTTTGGATACTAAGACTTGTACTTTAATACACAGCAATAACTAAAATGCCTATATAGAACAATGGTCAGACGATCTGAATTTGTCTAGCAACTCACATGCAAAGAACTCTTCCCTCTGCACTTCCTTCCCTGCTGCCACTACCACCCCTCAGCATATTGCTCCAAGACATCTAATTTAACCATGCCATTTGCATGTATTAACAGACAAAAATACATAAAGTATTATTTTATTCTCTCTATTTTTTACACATGTTGCATAAATCTAAGCATCTAGAAAGACTAGATACTTCAAATAAGGACTTAAATTTGTCCACAATACACACAGTTACCCGTACTTTTTTGAGCTACATCTGCCAGGTGGTTGCCAGCGTTTTCCTCCATATTTGCCTGAGAATGGGCAGGAATTTTAATTTCAGCCAAGGCCTTTGGTAGCAGTATAGTATTTAGCAATTCCATAACATAAGAGCTAAGTTTTGTTTGTTTTTTACTCTTCCTTCATTGGAGGTTGTATTAGTTAGGGTTCTCTAGAGAAGCAGAAGCAACAGGAAACACTTGCAAATATAAAATCTGTAAAAGCGTCTCACATAACCGTGGGAATGCAGAGTCCAAAATCTTCAGGGCAGGCTGTGAAGCTGACAATTCCGATGGAGGGTCTGGATGAACTCCACAGGAAAGGCTCACCGGCCAAAGCAGGAAGAGAGCCTGTCTCTACTGAATCCTCCTTAAAAGGCTTCCAGTGATTAGATTAAGCATCACTCATTGTAGAAGACACTCCCCTTGGCTGATTCCAAATGGAATCAGCTGTGGATGCAGGTGACATGCTCATGATTTACTTCTGTGAAATGTCCTCATTGCAACAGACAGGCCAGCACTTGCCCAGACAAACAGGTACCACAACTTGGCCAAGTTGACACATGTCCCTGATCATGACAGAGGTTAAAAAAAAACCTCTGTTTCTATAACATCCCCAAATCATGAACAATCTCAAAGGCCTATCAGTGTATAGGTTTGATGTTTTTCCTTCTTGTGAGGGCAGAGTTCAGCTTGCTAGGCTAATGTAGAATTAGGAGATACATTTACTTCTATTATCTCAAACTTCAAGGTAATGGCATATCCTATATGACCAAATTCCTGAGTTACCTTTAGGGTGGGAACCATCCGTACAACATCTGTATTATCAATTGAGGTTTCTTGTAAGTCTATTTGAGGGGTTAATAATTGGTCAGTTAAAACTCGGCAGTCTTGGTGAGTTTTCTCAGAAATAGCAGGAAGTAAAGTAGCAGGATTAATTGAACAAAAGAGACATTGAGAGGGAAAAGTAAGAATTTTGTAAGAAGTTAAGCTACTGTAGAGCGATGTTGAGTGTGAAGAGAATTAAGAAGGGCTTTAACAGAATGAGGGACATAGGGGAGATCCCATAATTCTTCAACTGATTTTAAAAGTTTTGCCATCATGGCAGTGGAATTCATGCAGTGGGGGAGTCCCCTGGCTAAGACATCCAAACTGGCTACAATATCCTAAAGTTCTACATTATTCTCTATGTTTGCACATAAGGAAACCTAAGGTATCCCCTTCTCTTTCATGGACAAGGAGAAAAAAGGGCAATTTGCAATTACAGTGTCCCAGAGTGGGAGTGCTGGCAAACTAAGCTTTATCTCCTTGAAGGAACTCTGACTAGTTTCATTATAAATAAGGGAGGCAATTTGTTTAGCTTTAAGCAAGGCATATAAAAAGTTGGGCCGAAGAAAAAAATTAGAAACACAATTTTTACAGTATCCCGCAAGGCCTAAAAACTTCTTAATTGACATATGATCTTGGAAGGAGGGAAAGTTAGAATGCTTTGGATTTGGTCAAAGTTTAAGAGGAAGCCTGGGTTTGGGAGCACGGACAGGTGGGGCAGAAAGAATACAGCCTGTATCAGGTTATAAATGGGTTGGAATAATATCTTTAAAAGGGCAGTATTTAAATTTTATTTCTTTGTATTAAAGGATGGGAATATGTATGGTATTTAATTCCTTATTCTGGTTTATTGAATCTGCTTCTAAGAGTTCCAAATTAATTTTCCCCTTTTGGGAGAAATGTATGTGTGCTTGGAATAATGCAAGGAAATCTTTTCTGAGAAGGTGAATTAGGACAGAGAGGACTAATAAATGGATGAGTGCTTTGTAAAGTTCCTAATTGAAAGGGAATTGGGGACAATTAAAAGCCATCAGAGGTTTGTTCGAGACTGCCACCATTTGAATTGTTTCTGTCCTCCAGAGAGGATGGTTAATGAGGACTGTGGGCTTTAAGACATAGAAGGTGGCCCCCCTATTTATTAGAGCCTCTATACCTTCATTTCCAATTATCAGGTTTATTTCACCTATAGACGTGATGTTGACAATTGGAAAAACTTCTGCCACCTCCCAGACAGCTAGCAATCACATAGAAAGGCACTTTGCTTTCTTAGAGGGCAAAGAGTATTATGGGTGTTGCTGCTGTTTTCAGGTAGTTTTGGGTATTTTCTTTTTCAATGCCCAGGTGGTCCTATAAAAACAACTACTGCGTCCTGAAAGCTAGTGCCTTAAAGGGTTTACTGGGGACTTATTTCACCACTGATTGGAAATCATAGTTTGTGCAAAAGGTATTTGCATTATTTTTATTGGGAGGGTTTCTTTTATAGCCCTTTGAAAGGTGTGATCTTGTCTGGAAGATTTACTAAATCATTAGGTTCCAGTGTGGCCCAATTTAGTTTAGAATGATGCTTAGTTCTTCTGTAAGGTCATTAACAAAAGTAGAACTACATGGGGTAAAAGTTTTGAAGTTAATATGGTCAAGACCTGAGAATTATTTAAAGAGATTTTTCCCAAGCTTATTATACACATATGGATGGGCTCACCAGTTGCTGGGTACATTCTTAGATTTTTCTCCAAATCAATAATTTGGGGAAAACGCCAAGTATGACCTTCTGAAAATCCTTAGCTACTTTAAATGCTTGAATTTTTCAGTAGTTCTTTATTTTGAAAAGTAATTTAAGGGACATTTCCAATTAAATTTGTCTATCCAGATTTTGACATGACCTTCAGTAGCAGTTAGATAAATTAATTGCTAAAGGTCTGGGTATTCAGACTCATAAGTCTGAATGATAAGCTTGAATTATTTTGCAAAACCCAGTAGTGTTCAGTAGGATTTGGGAAATCTTATCACGAAAGTAGGAGAGTTAGGCTAAGCTAGGGTATAGAGGAGGAGGACATGAAGAGTTTAAAAAGGAGGATTAAAATAACCAGAGTTAGGAATTCTGGATACTTTTTCAAGTTTGATAATATGCTTAGATAAGTCTTTATTATTTGTCTTTTTTAATTTAAAATTTATTTCTTGAAGAGAGGCAATTTTAAAATTAATTTTAAACTTGGTACCTACCAAATATGAATTAAAATAAGTGTCCCATTTAGGTTGCTGAGTTTTAGAGCCTCTATTTTCTAGTTGAGCATTCAAAATATAACAATTTAGGCAAATCCAAAGATCCCCATTTTGGCCATTATAATTTAATATTTTAATTTTCTCTAGTGTGCCAGGTCCAACTGGATAAGATTTTACATGAGGAGGACCATCGTTTTTATACATGAAACCAGCTGGTATGCTACATGACAGTGCAGTATGGAGTTCATAGGAATTGGAGCCCCTTCTTTTAGTTAGTTCTGATTGTTAGCAACCCTAAAGTCTAAGCCTGAGAGAAATTGTCTGTGTTTTGGGCATGTGTGATTTTTTTACAGCGCACCTTTTACAGGATACATTTAATCTGGCAGACAACCTGTGCTCTAGTTAGCCAACCCATGACCAGGTGTCTGCCCCTAGTTGCACAGAAATAATCTTGAGGGCAGCAGGTGACCTTGCGTCAATCTAACTCATCCATGGCCACCTTATCCTTTCATCAGAGTTTTGGTCTTTGGAAGCCAAAGCTTCTTATTTAAAGGTGGCAGGCATGCTACTAGTGATTATGTACCCCCCATCCTGCACCCACCAAAATGATTATATGAATGCTCACAGCCAGAACATAAGTCAAATAAAGTGTTAGTGAGGTGTCCTCCATTGAAAAAGAGCTCAATAGTAAGGTGGGAATTGTTAGAGCCCCTTTTCAGTACTTTGGAAATTTTCCTTATACATCACAAAAGGCATCACTGGTGGCAAACTGCTGCCACCAGTCCAAACCAAAAGAACAAAAGTTAAAAATGTCCTTTACCAAAAGACACCCCCCAAAAATGCTAGACCCTCAACCAAAAATAGGACGTTTGAAACTGAGAGGGTTCACACATAGGAAGCCCCAGGGTCACTGAGGAGAAGACAGAACTCAAGAGGCTCTTGCTGGTACCAAGCTCGAACCCACCAGTGGCTTCAGAGTCAGGTCACCATGGTCACTTTGGAACCCATATCTGATACCATGTAATGTCAACTGAGAAATAACAAACTTAGCTGCAAGGCAATTGTTTTAGTTTGCTAAATGCTGCTGGAATATAATATACCAGAAATGGAACAGCTTTTAAAAAGGGAATTTATTAAGTTATAACTTCATAGTTTTAAGGCCATTAAAATGTCCAAACTAAAGTATCCAGTGAAAGATACCTTGACTCAAGGAAGGCCAATGTCTGTCATGTAGGAAGGCACATGACTTGCATCTTCTGGTCCTTGTTTCTGATTCGTTTGCTTTCAGTTTCTAATGCCAGTGGTCTCCTCTCTAAGAATCTATAGATGTTCACTTAGCTCCTCTGGTACACAATTTCTGGGTTCTGGCTTGCTTAGCATCTCATGGGAAGGCATATGGCTATGTCTGCTGGGCTCTGCATCTCCAAACATCTGTGTCTAGGCATATGCTCTCTCAGTCAGCACTCCATGCATCTTCAAATGTCTGCATCTCTGTCAGCTCTGAAGCAACTGTGCTTTTCCAAAATGTCTCCCTTTTAAAGAGCTCCAGTAAACTAATCATGACTCACCTTGAATGGACAGCATCATATCACCATCTAACCAAAAGTCCAAAAGTTTGCTGCACTCACAACTGAGTGGATTTTATTTCTATGGAAACAATCTAATCAAAGGGTCCTACATCACAATTTTGAATCAGGATCAGAAAGCAGCTTTTCTGGGGTACATAATTTCAAACCAGCACAGTCACAAAGGCATTTATTTGGAGTCTGAGAATTGCAATTTAAGTAGCACAGAGTCAGAAGAAATCCAATCTGTGTCTCATTTTGGCATTTCCAGGCAAGGATTTGTAAGGAAAAAGAAGAAGATTAGATAAGTTGTTAGTGGTTGGTGGATATTTGGGGTGCTCCAAATATCTTTTAGGTTCATAGTTAATTGAGTTCTTTATCTTGTGGTTTGTTTAGGTTGTCAGGTCAGATATCCTTAGGTTTTAATGAATATTGCTGCTTGAGGCTTTGTTAATTTGGCAGTTTTATGATATCTAACTGAGATTTGCTTAAGAGTAATTTCCAGAATAACCTCCTGCCTCCACTTTAAACCTCTTAGCCATAGTGACTATATTTTATTTCATTTCTTTTGACAATGTCAAACTTCCAAAATTCTGACACTTAACTAGAGGACCTAGGCCAAGGAAGATAGAGAAAAGTCTCAGCTTGTTCATGGAGCTTGAGATCTCAGAGTTGCTTACGAGTGAACTCTGAGAGCCAGAGAATCATGTACAAGCACGAAGGGCTCTTTTTGTACCTTTACCTAGTCCACTTGGCCTTATGGAGCTCAACAGCAGCACCCTCCAGATCCCATCCTCATTACCAAACTGCCAAACAAAAGTCAGATTTTAAGAATTTAGAAAAGAGAGACCTTTTATCACAAGAGACAATCTGCAAATTCTGGAAATTTGACAAATTCAATGCCAAGACAAAAGTGGTCTGTTTTTCCCTGCAAAAGAGACAGCTTGTACAGTAAATACAACGAGATTACACACAAAAAAAGTTTGATTGGTTCAGCAAAAACAATAAGAAAAGTAAACCTCTTAAAGGGATGGAATGCCAGCAGGCTACCCATTAAACTTATTTGCTGCCCACGCTCCTTCAGTTCTCAATAAAATCCTGGTTTTAGGGAAATTAAGTTGTGTAAACTCATAAAGTCTCAGAAACCTTGTGTCATAGAAAATTTGTCTCAGGCATGTGTGAGTGGTTTTAGGACGATAGATTTTATTTTAACCATGTATAGATAAATTGGCCTTTGCTTTGGACATGTACAGACAAGCCATCCCCAGGCCTTTGCCAATTTATTGAACAACACTTAGCTGAAATGATTTTGGAGATTGGAAAGCCAGCATCAATTAATCCTCGGACTCCTATGTCACCTTAGTTCTTTGTGAGAATAAGATAATATGTTTCTCCCCAGTCTCAACAAATGAATGATATCAGAATTAATACTCTAGATTCATGGTTCTTAAAATGTGCCTCCCCCTCCTATCAGTATCATGTGCATCACATGGAAATTTGTTAGAAATGCAAATGATCAGGTCCTACACCAGACCTCCTGAATCACAGGGGCAGAGCCCAGCAATGAGATTTAGCACTGTTCATGTGATTCTGATGCATGTTGAAGTGTGAGCAGTAATCCCTGTATTAGGATATTTGCATCAATTCAGAAAACAGTGATTAGCATAATTATAATCAATTGCTACACTCTTGAAGTGCACAAACGCATATAGAGGGGACTATAATTACCGTTTATTTCTACAGGAAGCCATCCATTCTTTTATGACGTCATGGAAAGTTCCTAGATCCACATGCAGGTCTCTCCTTTCAGGATCAAGCCTGTTCCACAGCTCCTCAAGGCCACTGTCTTCAGAATCCCGACTAGCTGTTTGTCTCAGGTATTGTATTATTTTGCCAACTCCTATTGAACCTTAGGAAGAAGTAAAACAAAATTAGTTTTGAAAGATGGAGAAAGATTTATTTATTTTGATAAAAAGTGAGATGCTTAACTCTTCCAGGTCCCTTGGATCCTGGAACTATGCCATAACCTTCTGTTCTGTTGAGCTGCCCTGAGGTAATGGAAAGAGCACTGGCCTTGGGTTGGAGCCAACAGAAACCATTCTCAAATTTTGGCCCTGTGGCTTAGGGAAAACTACCCAGGCTTGGTGAGTCTCTTTTCCTCGTTTGTGTGATAGAAATGATGATGCATGTCACAGAGTTGTTTTGAGATTTAAATATGTAATCAGTAATAATTTGTGGTAGGTGACCAAAATGTTACTTTATTTTTGTCTCTCATTTTTCCTCTGCCTTAGATGAAATTTTGTCACTAGTAAGTACTACTCATTCTTAGATATAGTCAGCCCTACCATCACATTCAAAAATAAAAATCACCCAGATTTCTCAATGCAGGGGAATAGCTCTAACTGGGGTGTTCAATTGCAATTCTTTACACAATTGCTAGAAGCTCCCCATCTATCTCCAGCTTCTAGCTGCTGAAGAACCTTCAAACTTCTGTATGTCTCTATGTGGCAGATCCAAGATGACCTCATTCTGACCCTGTCTTGCATTTGTTCCATCTCAGGCCCATGAGAAACATTCATGCATCCTTTGTCCAGAAATACTCTGGCAAGACATACCTATGTAAAGCAGAAGTAATTCTCCTTTGCTATAGTCTGTGTTCGATCTATTACACAAGTCATATACTAGTTCTCAGTGTCTCCTAACTTCAGGAACCACACTTCAAGCTCTTAAAATGATCCCATGAAAGCTTAAAAACAGTAAGATTTCATGGATCCCTTGCTGGCCTTCCTCCCACCCCCTCACTGGCATGGCATGGTACTCCCAGTGCAGATTTGTGGTCCTGGTTCTGGAGGGAGAAAACTCTTATGCATAAACTATGTGCATGTATGTCTGTGCTAGTCTGCAAGGCAATGATCTGAAGAGCTGAACCAAGACCGTCATCATAGTCTCATCATTCTGGAACTTGCCTTGTGCCTGGAAAGAGCATTCAGAATTCTAAGGAGGACTGTGGGAGAACAGTCAAACTGCTGCAGGCCAGGGTAGGGGCTCCTGGCTGTGGGAAGGATATGGTGCCTGAGACCATGAAGAAGCACAGTTTCCTGGAGGGAAATGGGACACTTAGGTCTGTGGAAAAAGTGGAATTCCTTAGGATACAGGTATATATGCTAAGAGCAAATTGTATGTGTGGAAAAGACTGGAGAGGACCCTATGCTTTTGCCTCAGGCTGTTCTCTAAACTTATCATTGGTACAGCTAAACTCTGAAAGAGAGTGCTCACATAGCCTAATCTGCAAAGACTGAGAAAGGGGCTTTTTTCTTTTTCTTTTGATCTTTTGTTGTTGTTATTAGCTTCTGGCATTCAAAGAAATCTGTCATAAGAGTAGATGGGTATAAGCTTATGAAACAGATGCCTCCATGGCTAAATTCCAGAGAGAATGCCATAAAATATTACAATGCAAAGATTGCAGAAAAACACCACAAAACATACAAAGAAACCAGACATTATGGCCCATGCAAAGAAGTGGAATAAAGCCTATTAAAGAGGAGGACCAGACCTGACATTTTCAAAAAAATGGTCCCAAATATGCCTCAAAGAACTAAATTTAAAAAGAACTAAAGGAAATCAAATGAACACTATGCTGGTTTGAAAGGAAGTATGCCCCCTAAGAAAAGCCATGTTTTAATATAAATCCCATTTCATAAAGGTAGAATAATCTCTATTCAATACTGTATGTTTGAAACTGTGATTGGATCATCTCCCTGGTTGATGTGATTTAGTCAAGAGTGGTTGTTAAACTGGCTTAGGTAACGACATGTCTCCACCCGTTTGGGTGGGTCTTGATTGGTTTACTGGAGTCCCATAAAAGAGGAAATATTTTGGAGAATGAGAGACTCAGAGAGAGCAGAACGATGTAGCCATGAGATGCAGAGAGTCCAAGAGCCAGCAACCTTTGGAGATGAAGAAGGAAAATGCCTCCCGGGGAGCTTCATGAAACTAGAAGCCAGGAGAGAAAGCTAGCAGATGACGATGCCATGTTCGCCATGTGCCCTTCCAGCCGAGAGAGAAGCCCTGACTGTGTTCACCATGTGCCTTCTCACTTGAGAGAGAAACCCTGAACTTCATCGGCCTTCTTGAATCAAGGTATCTTTCCCTGAATGTCTGTGACTGGGCATTTCTATAGACTTGTTGTAATTGGGACATTTTCTCGGCCTTAGAACCGTAAATTAGCAACTTATTAAATTCCCCTTTTGAAAAGCCATTCCGTGTCTGGTATATTGCATTCTGGCAGCTAGCAAACTAGAGCAAACACAAAGAATATCAGTAAAGAAACAGAAATTATGATAAGGAACCAAACAGAACTGAAGACCACAGAAAAAGAAGTAAAAATTCCTCACAGGGGTTCAACCGAAGATTGGAGCTGGTAGAAGAAAGAATCAGTGAACTTTAAGATAACACTGTTGAAACCAGTTAGTCTGAAGAACAGAAAGGGGGAAAATGAAGAAAAGTGAACAGAGCTGAAAATCTGAAAGATCTGTAGAATACCATCAAGCATACCAATACATACTTTGTGGGGGATCCCAGAATGAGAAGAAAGAGAGAGAGGACTGAAAGAATATTAGAAAAAATGATGGTAAAAGCTTCTAAAATTTAACAAAGACATTAATATACACATTTACAAAGCCCAAAGTTAAAAAAAAAAAAGACAGCATTTACCCAAATAGACACACATCACAATATATCATAGCCAAATAGCCAAATGCCAAAAGCAAAGAAAAAATTCTGAAAGCCAGAGAGAAGCAACATGTCATTTATAAGTAAGCGTCAATAAGATTAAATGCTGATTTCGCATCGGAAACGATGGAGGCAAGATGACATACTTAAACAGCTGAAAGGAAAATATTGCCAAATAAGAAATCTACACCTGACAAAACCATCTTTCAAAAATGAAGGATGAAGGATTGTGGGAAGATGGCAGAGCAGCAAATTCTAGGGATCAGTCGCTGTACCAGAACGACTATTGAACAAACAGGAACTTTATGAATCAACTACTGTGAAACTCCAGACTCCAGTGCAGCATCCAGGGAAGACAGATGAAGAGGCTGGTGAATCATAGTAAATACAGGTTACATGAACTCTCCATGTGACAGCAGCATTTACACATCCCCCAATCACCTGACTGGCAGCAGTGAGATACTCAAATTTGGCCCTTGGTACAGCTTTCTGGAGAAAGGGTGGAATATAAAGATCTAGCGCCCCAAGATCCAGTGATCACCAATCACTGCTTTTGACTAGCTGTTTTAGATGGCTCAGGGTCCAGTTCTGAGGGAAGTATTGTTCCAACTAACACCAGGCAAAAGCATTAGAGAAAACAAAAAGTCAGTATGTTTCCTCAAAACAATGGAAAACAGTTCAAGTGCTGCATTTCCTAGGAAAGTGCTGAATCAAGAAATCACAGCTTCAAAGAGCCATAGGAGAAGCATCTGACACCCTTCCTGGCCCCTCCTTCACCCCTTTCCAGGGCACTTTGAAGCCAGACAGTGCTTTCTTTGTAGGTCCCTAACTGGGAAAGACTGATTTGGGAAACTTCTCTCTAGCATATCCTCGTTCTGGCTTGAATGTCTACCCCACAAAAGCCTATTTTCTTTTAATCCATCCGGGTGGGTGCTGACCTATTGTGGTGGAAACTTTTTCCTAAGTTGTTTCCATGGGACTATGATCCAGCCCATTAAAGGTGAGTTTTAATCCTTTACTGGAGTTCTTTGAGAGAGGCCATGAAAAGAGAGAGGTTAGAAAGAAAATGCACTAGGGGAAGCTAAGAGAGAAAGAAACGCAATGTGGATACAGTGACTGAAACCAGGGCTCAGCAGAGAGAAGGACCAGCAGATGTTGCCATGTGCCTTCCCATGTGATAGAGGAACCCCCGATGCCAGCAGCTTTTACTCATAAAAAGGTGTCTTCCTCTTGATTTGGACATTTTCATGGCCTCCTAACTGTAAATCACCTAATAAATCCCCATCGAAAAAGACAACCCATTTCTGGTATTTTGCATGGCACCAGCTTTAGCAAACCAAAACACGTACCAACACAGAATTTGTCCTCCAACCAAAAGCAGTTTGAAATAGGGAAAGCAGTGTAAGAAGCAATTGGTTTGCGTGGCCTGCAGCAAAGCTTAACTGCTTTAAGTCCTGCAGTGGAACATCCAGGAAAGAGAGAAGATCCATCACCTGGGGAGTAGAAAGGGCATTCAAATTCCTTTAAACAAGGGAACTTCTATGACAAGCACAAGCCCAGGACAAGACAATGCCCCAGAACAAGGAGGACCCTGTTCTTTGAATTCAAGCACAGATGACCTTCTTGATAGAAGGGCTGAACTCAGAAGGAGAGCATCAGAGAATGCACAGCCAATTTGCAAAGATTGTGAAAAGTGTTTTTTGTGTTTCTTTTGATTTGTTAGCTCCTGGCACTCAAGAACATTTCTGACATATAACTAGCTGGATACAAACTCAAGAAACACTCAGCTCAAGGACTAAATCCCAGAGTTGACATTTTTAAATATTAAAATATAGAGGGTAGAATAAAAAATTGCAAGAAAAACCAAAAGAAACAAAATAATGGTCCATACACAGGAAGAGAATAAAAATCCAGAAAATATCAACAATGAAACTGTGGATATATTAGAAAGGGGCATTTTTAAAATGATCTTCATAGTGCTCAAGGAGAAGAAGGAAAGTACAGAGAGAGAAATAGAGGATATCAGGAAAACAATGAATGAACAATATGAGAATCTCAATTAAAAGAAATTTTAAAAAGGAGCCAAGCAGAACTATTGGAGTTGAAGATCGCAATAACTAAAACGGAAAATACCCAAGAAGGTTTCATCAGCAGATTGAAGATGGCAGAAGAAAGAAATAGAAACTTCTGAGGAAGATAGCAGAGTAAGGAGCTCCAGCACTCACTCCTCCAAAAACAGAGAGAAACCAGCAGAAACAACTATTCTGTGGCTCTGGGGGCCAAGGGAACACTATAGTATCCAGGGAGGAATGGGACAATGAAACTGAGAAACTGCAGTAAAGAGCTATAAGTAACATGCTCCACAGTGGCTGCCTGTGCCCATTCACTCTCAAGGTGAGATGTCCCAGGTGCACTTCCTGGTTGGCTACTGCAGACAGAAAGGGATGTGAAGGTAAAAGATGGTGGCTTAGTGAGGTGTGCAAATTAGTTCATCCTCTATGCACCTAATAAACAGCCAGGAACAGTACAGAACAACTGGGGAACATCAGTGGCCAGACACATAGCAGACACCAGTCTGGACCAGGTGAAAGGGCTGAGACCCCATAGACAACTGTAAGTTCCCCAAGTCACAGGGGCCAGCTCCCCTCCCCCACAGGCATGGTAGACTGGTTCCCCAAGAGGAGAGTAAATAGACTTTACTAGCAGCAAGGGCTTAGCTCAAACAAGCTCCAATTGTGGAATTAATTAACAAATTCTTATGACTGAAAACAGGCCCCCAGCACAGATAAATCTGGAATAAGCACTTAAGGTACTAAGACATTTTACCCCAGCAGAGAGAGGGCAGGGCTGATAAAATGAAATAAACAGAGAGTTTTTGAGTTGGACAGCACAAAATAATGGAAAAGGACTGGACCCCAAGAAAAGGGGGCATACAGAGCCTGGAGATACATACAGCCATGTGCCAACTCAGCTCTTAATTGACAAACCCAAGGAGCAGGGAGTCCAGCTCTGAAAAGGTTTTTTTTTTAACTTCTTAACAGCTCATCCTCAGAGAAAATTATGCTGGCTACTTTTTCCTCTTGCAACTCAGGCCTGTCTGGTCTGGGAAAATCTGACTGGGGTCTCTAATATCTAAGGAGACCAGCCAGCCTCAAAAAAGAAAAAAAAAAAGCTCCATAATAGGGAAAGAAACAGGAAAAACAAGAACTGAAAAATTTTGAGGAGTTAAACAGAACCTATGCTAGAGGTCTAAAATATGTTGAATGCAGTGTCAAAGAGCAGATAGAGAACAAAGCTATCCAGCAAGAAAACCCTAGGTAAAAGAAGGAAAACAACCTCTAGAATAAGCTAATTAAGGGAATCAAATGCCTAAATGACAGGAAAAAATAATGAGTCATACTAGGAAAATAGAAGATATGGCCCAGTCAAAGGAACAAACTAACAGCTCAAATGAAATACAAGAGTTGAAACAACCAATTCAGGATGTTCAAACAGACATGTAAAACCTCATCAAAAATCAAACGAACAAATTGAGGGAGGATATAAAGGAGGCATTGAGTGACCTTTGAGTGACCTAAAAGAAGAACTTGAGGGTGCATGGGTGGTTCAGTGGTAGAATGCTCATCTTCCATACAGGCAAGCCAGGCTCGATTCCCAGACCATGCATCAAAAACACCTCTTAAAAAAAAAAAAAAAAAAGAAGAAGAAGAAGAACTCAAAAGTTTGAAAAAAGTAAATAACAGAATTTCTGAGAATGAATGGCACAATAGAGATTAAAAGAACAATGGAAAACTACAACCATAGATTTAAAGAGGCCAAAGAAAGTATTAGTGAACCAGAGGACTAGACATCTGAAATCTGACACACAAAAGAAAATATAGGGAAAAGAATGGAAAAATATAAGCAGGGTCTCAGGGAATTTAATGACAACATGAAGTGCATGAATATACATATTGTGGGTGTCCCCAAAGGAGAAGAGGAGGGAAAAGGAGGAAAAAGACCATCTCTTATGAGAGTCATAAAATTACAGATCCAAGAAGTGCAGTGTACCCCAAACAGAACAGATCCAAAAAGACATACTCCAAGACACTTAATGATGAGATTATCAAATGTCAAAGACAGAGAGAATTTTGAAAGCAACAAGAGAAAAGCAATCCATCACATATAAGGGAAGCTCAATAAGACTGTGTGGATTTCTCAGGAAAAATAAATGGAGGTGGGAAAGTGGAATATTTAAAATTCTAAAAGAGAAAAAGGATCAGCCAAGAATTCTACATCCAGCAAAATAGTCCTTCAAAAATGAGGGGGAGATTAAAATATTTTCAGACAATCATTGAGAGAATTTGTAACTAAGAGACTGCCTCTGCAAGAAATACTAAAATGAGCACTATGGGCAGATAGGAAAAGGCAGGAGAGAGGGGTCTGGAAAAGAGTATAGAAATAAAGACTATCAGTAAAGGTCAAAGAGAGTAAAAAAAATTAGATATGACATTTAAAATCCAAAAGACAAAATGGTAGATGAAAGTACTGCCTTTCTCAGTAATAAAATTAAACGTTAATGGATTAAACTCCCCAATCAAAAGACACATACTGGCAGAATGGGTTAAAAAAAACCACAACCCATCTATATGTTTTCTATAGGAGACTCATTTTAGACCCAAGGACAAAAATAGGTTGAAGGTGAAAAGTTAAGAACAGATATTTCATGCAAACAACAATCAGAAAAGACCAAGAGTAGCAATACTAATATCCAATAAATTAGACTTCAAATGTAAAACAATTAAAAGAGATAAAGAAGGACACTATGTATTAATAAAAGGAACAATTCAACAAGAAGGCATAATAATCATAAGTATTTATGCACCGAGCCAAAGTGCTCTAAAATACATGAGGCAAGGGTGGTGTGACAGTAGTGCAGTGGCAGAATTCTCACCTGCCATGCCAGAGACCCAGGTTTGATTCCCAGTGCCTGCCCATGAAAAAAAAAAACATGAGGCAAACACTGACAACAGTGAAGGGAGAAATAGACACCCCTACCATAATAATTGGAGACTTCAATTCCCCACTCTCATCAATGATAGAACATCTAGACAGAGGATCAATAAGGAAACATAGATTTTGAATAATATGATAAGTGAACTAGACATACCAAACATTTACAGAACATTACATCTCACAACAGCAGGATACACATTTTTCTCAAGTGCTCATGGATCATTCTCAAGGATAGACCATATGCTGGGTCACAAAGCTAGTCTCAATAAACTGAAAAAGATTGAAATGATACAAAACACTTTCTTGGATCATAATGGAATGAAGTTGGAAATCAATAAAAGGTAGAAGGCCATAAAATGCACAAATATATGGAAGCTAAACAACACATTTTAAAACAACGAGTGGGTCCAGTAAGAAATTACAAGAGAAAGCAGTAAATCTCAAAGCAAATGAAAATTAAAACACAACATATCAAAATTTATGGGATGTAGCAAAGGCAGTACTAAGAGGGAAATTAATTGCCTTAAGTGCCTATATTAAAAAGGAAGAAAGAGCAAAAATCAAGGAATTAACTTCACTTGGAAGACCTAGAGGAAGAACAGCAAACTAACCTCAAAGCAAACAAAAGCAAAAAACTAACAAAGGTTACAAGCTTAAATAAATGAAAATGAGAACATGTAAACAATAGAGAGATCCACAAAACCAGAAGTTGGTTCTTTGAGAAAATCATTAAAATTGATGGACACTTAGCTAGACTGACAAATGAAAAGAGAGAGGATGCAAATAAATAAAATCAGAAATGGAAGAGGAGACATAGCCACTGACCCTGCAGAAATAAAATGAGAGAATGCTATGAGCAACTACACACTAATAAACTAGGGAATGTAGATGAAATGGATAACTTCCTAGAAAGGCATGAACAAGCAACACTGACTCAAGAAGAAATAGACAACCTCAACAAACCAATCACAAGTTAAGAGATTAAATCAGTCATCAGGAAGTCCAAAAAAGAAAAGTCCAAGACCAGATGGCTTCACATGTGAATTCTACCAAGGAATCAAGAAAAAATTAGTGTCAAACCTGCTCAAACTCTACAAAAAAACTGGAGGAAGGAAAGTTACTTAAACCATTCTATGAGGCCAACATCACCCTAATACCAAGGAAAGAAAAGATAATACAAGGAAAGAAAATAATGGACCAATCTCTTTAATGAATAGAGAAGTCCCTTGGGGGACTTGGGAGAAAGGAGAAAATATTTAACGTCCCCATTTGGAGAATTTCTGATGTTCTCACAGACAGTGGGCACAACAAATTCCATACGCTGAGTCCTCGATCTTGGGGTTTGTCACTATGCAACTTATTCCTGCAAAGGATAGGCTAGGCCTACTTAAAATTGTGCTTAGGAGTCACCCCCCAGAGAACCTCTTTTGTTACTCAAATGTGGCCTCTCTCTCTCTCTCTCTCTATGCCAACTTGGCAGGTGAACTCACTTTCCTTACCGCAGTGTGGGACATGACTTCCTGGCAGCATGGAACAGAATTCTGGGGATTCACTGGGACCCAGCATCATGGGATTGAGAACACCTTCTTGACCAAAAGGGAGAATAGGGAAATGAAACAAATAAATTTTCAGTGGCTAAGAGTTTCAGACAGAGTAGAGAGGTTATCCTGGATGCTATTCTTATGAATTATATAAATACCCCTTTTTAGATTATGGTGTATTGGAGTGGCTGGAGGGAAGTACCTGAAACTGTTGAGCTTGTGTTCCAGCAGCCATGATTCTTGCAAATGACTGTGTAATGATATAACTTTTACAATGTAACTGTGTGATTATGAAAGCCTTGTGTCTGATGTTTCTTTTATCTAGGGTATGGGCAAATGAGTAAAAACATATGGATAAAAAAATCAATAATGGGGGGTTAAGGGGTAAAGTAACTTGGGTAGATTGCAATACCAGTGATCAATAAGAGGAAGGGGTTCAGGTATTGGAATGTGTGAGATTTTTCTTTTTATTTCTTTTTCTGGAGTGATGCAAAAGTTCTAAAAATGATCATAGCGATGAATACACAATTACGCGATGATATTGTGATATCTGATTATATACCATTTATAGACTGTATGTCTATAAAGATTTTTCCATAGAAATACTTATAATTAAAAAGAGAGAGAGAGAGAGAGAGAGAAGAAAGGGATGTGGAAGCCCTTTTCCCATGAATGGAGGGGGATGGGCAAATGCTAAGCATTGCTTTTGATCAGCAAATTTAAATCACTGAGTCCTGGCTCTGAACTGCTGTTTTAGCCTGCTCCAGACAGGGGACACCATGGCCATTATTTCAACCCTACCTTCACAGGCATGAAGGCAGTGGAGGTTTAAAGCTGCAGGGCCTCATTAGGGATATGAGGAACAATTTGCTGAAGAACCCTATTAGCTGGGCAGGCCAGGAGAGTGCAGCTTCAGGAATCCTTCAAAAAGGCTTTTAGGTGTCTCACCTGACCCTCTCCCCAGGGATCTTTGGAACAGGTCTCCATCCAGTTTCGGGTTCCCTGGCCCGGTTTTGCTGGAAAATACTGACATGGGAAAGCCCTAACCAGAGTAACCATCGTTCTCAGAATATGTCATCCTACCAAAGCAGCTAGGGGCCATGAAAAGGAGAGTTAAAAATCAAAACTATAGAGGCAAAACAAAAACAAACAGAACAGTTTATGATTCCTGGAGAAGGAAGAGAGGAAAGGAAGATTTCTCCAAGGGGTGAAACAATTGCACAAATAGTGCAATCTCAAAAACTGTACCACAAATCCGATGAAGAAGAGTTAAGAGAATCTGATCAGTTAAACATGGAAATTTCTAAACCTTGAGAATAATTTACACCAAGTGTCAAAGAATCCAACAGTGCATTAAAAGAATTATTCACCATGATCAAGTGCATTTTATCCTTGGTATGCAAGGGTAGTTCAACAAAAGAAAATAAATTAATGTAAGATACCATATATTCTAGTTTGCTAGCTGCCAGAATGCAATATACCAGAAACGGAATGGATTTTTAAAAGGGGAATTTAATAAGTTGCTAGTTTACAGTTCTAAGGCCAAGAAAATGTCCCAATTGAAACAAGTCTATAGAAATGTCCAATCAAAGGCATCCATCCAGGGAATGATACCTTGGTTTAAGAAGGCTGATGAAGTTCAGCGTTTCTCTCTCAAGTGAGAAGGCACATGGCGAACACAGTCAGGGCTTCTCTCTGAGCTGGAAGGGCACATGGCGAACATGGCATCACCTGCTAGTTTTCTCTCCTGGCTTCCGGTTTCATGAAGCTCCCCAAGAGGGCTTTCCTTCTTCATTTCCAAAGGTCACTGGCTCATGAAGTCTCTGCTTCATGGTGCTGCAGCATTCTCTGCTCTCTCTGAATCTCGTTCATTCTCCAAAATGTTTCCTCTTTCATAGGATTCCAGAAACTTATGAAGACTCACCCAAATGGGTGGAGACACCACATCATCTAATCCAGTTTAAAAACCACTCTTGATTAAATCATATCTCCAGGGAGATGATCTGATTACAGTTTCAAACATACAGCATTGAATAGGGATTATTCTGCCTTTATGAAATGGGATTTTGATTAAAACATGGCTTTTCTAGGATCCATACATCCTTTCAAACCAGCACATCATATTAATAAATAAAGGGGGAAAATGTATGATCATTTCAATTGATGCAGAAAAAAGCATTTAACAAAATCCAGCAATCTTTCTTGTTAAAATCTTTTCTATATATGTGATATAATAGAAGAATACTTCTATTATACTTGCTAGTTAAGACTGAAAGCTTTATGTCTAAGATATAGAATAAGACAAGCATGCCCACTGTAAGTACTAGAATTCTAACTAGAGCAGTTAGGCAAGAAAAAGAAATAAAAGCCATAGAAGTTGGAAAAGAATAAATAAAATGTTCACTATTTGCAGAGGACATGATCCTATATATAGAAAGGTCTCAAAATTTACAATAAAGATAATATATAACAAAGATAAACAAGTTCAGCAAAGTAGTGGGATAAATGATCAACGTGCAAACATCAGTAACACTTCTATATACTAGTAATCAACAATCTGAGGAACATATCAAGGAAAAACTCCATTTACAATAGTAACTAAAAGAATCAAATACCTAGGAATAAACTTAATCAAGGATGTAGAGGATTTGATCACAGAAAACTACAAATCATTGCTAAAAGAAATCAAAGAAGAGCTAAATAAATGGAAGGATATTCTATGTTCATAGCTTGGAAGACCAAATATTGCTAAGATGTCAATTCTATCCAAATAGATTTACAGAATCAAGGTGATCCCAATCAAATTCCAATAGACTACTTTGCAAAAATGGAAAAGTCAATTATCAAACGTATATGAAAAATTAAGGGATTCTAAATTCTCAAAAACATCTTGAAAAAGAAGAACAAAGTTGAAGGACTTATTGTGCCAGTTCGAAACTGTTGTGTACCCCAGAAAAGCCATCTTCTTTAATCCTAAATCTATATTGCTGGGTTGGATCTTTTGATTAAGTTTTTCCATGGAGATGTGTCTCCACCCATTCAAGGAGGGGTTGATTACTAGAGTTATTTAAGAGGGAACCATTTTGGAAAAATCTTCAGAACCCACACTGCCAGAGATCTTTGGAGATGCAGAAAGAATGCCCCCAGGGAAGACATGTGAAGAAGCTGGGAGAGAAAGCTATCAGATCTTGCCATGTGTCTTTTCAGATGAGAGAGAAACCCCAAAAGTCATCAGCCCTTTCTTGAGTCAAGGTATCTTTTGGGATGCCTTAGCTTGGACATTTTCATAGACTTAAAACTATAAACTTGCAAGTTAATAAATTCCCTTTTTTAAAGCTTTTTAAATACATCTCTGGTGTATTGCAAACTGACAGCTTTAACAAACCAATGCACTTACACTTCCTGACTTAGAGCATATTACAAAACTACAGTAATCTAAAAAGCATGGTACTAACATAAAGACAGATATATTGGTCAATGCAATCAAATTGAGAGTTCAGAAATAGACTCTCACTGACATTTATGGCCCATTGATTTTTTACAAAGCTGCCAAGTCCACTTAATTGGGATAAAACAATCTCTTCAACAAATGGATATCCATATTCAAAAAAATGAAAAAGAATCTCTATCTCATACCTTATACAAACATTAACTCAAAGACCTAAATATAAGAGCCAGGATCATAAAACTCCTAGAAAAAACTGTAGGGAACCATCCTCATGATCTTGTGTTAGGCAATTGTTACTCAGATTTTATACCTAAACCACAAATAGGAAAGACAAAAATAAATAGGACATTTTCAAAATTAAATACTTTTGTGCAACAAAGTACTTTGTCAAAACAGTGAAAAGGCAGCTTACTTTGTGGAAGAAAATATTTGGAAACTACATATCTGATAATGGTTTAATATCCAGAATATATAAATAAATTCTACAACTCAACAATAAAAAGACGAAAAACTCAATTTAAAAATGTGCAGATGACATAAATGGACACTTTTCCAAAAATGAAATACAAGTGTTAAAAAGCACATGAAAAGACTTCCAGGAAGATGGCCAAATAGAGTAGCTTGAGATCAGCCCTAATTCACAGAAAAGTTAAAGAAGGGACAGGAGGGCAACTGAGGTGGTGATTTGGGAGTTCAGCTGACCTGGGAGAGCCTTCTGCACCCCATAAAGAGGCCCTGCTTGCAGAGGCCAAGGAACTGCAAGGCAGAGGGCAGGAGTCTGGCGTGGAGCCCGTGGGAGTGCATGGATGAGACCCAGGGACTAGGAAGTAAGCCAGGCCACATTCCTTGGGCACACTACACTCACCAGTGCAGCCCCATGACGGCGACTCACCCCACAACCCGTCACCACTCCCATTCCCCATGCTCCAGGCACCCCCACCCCACCTGCCCCCAGTGCACATACCTGCCCAAACCCCCATCCAAAGTACAGCCCAACCCACCTCTCCTGCACCCTTCCCAAGCACTACCTCCTCCTCCTGGTTTCCTGCAGGAGTAGGAGTAGCTATATTAATATAGGTGCCCAGTGCATAAAGGCTGCAGGCACTAACTTCCATACCTGGCTACACCTGCCTCTCTGTCCATAGCATCACACAGCCTCACTCCACCCTCCCCTGAGCTCTGCACATCAGTTTATGATACTTAAACTGATGTTTAAGGCCCACGGATGCGTACGGGCCCCCTACGTACAGCAGTCCTAGAACCACACATGTGTACAGCCCTCAGCCACACTTCCAAGCTCTGAGAAAGTGCTGAACTGTGCAGCCAGGTCACATCTGCCCCTCAATCCATGAAGGCATAAATCTGACCTGATACCACAGCTGTACGCATGTGCACAAAAGGCCCCATGCCTTAGACCAGTGCACACCAGGGTTACACCACTCAGACTGGTGCACACACACAGCTACATCCTCCCTGGCCACTTAGCACCCATGTTCACAAGCATTAGTATAACATCCCTGACCTGTGGCTATACCTGCCCCAAAACAAATCACTGCACTGAGTGCCCCACCCCGTACCCTGCTCCCTGCTGTGCAACCATCCCACAAAACAAGGCCTTAGACTACTGAAAGAAATCAACTCCCAAAGTAAATCAATCAAGATATTTACATGCCATGAAGACAACAGAAGATCACTAAGCATATCACAATGCAGACAGATATAGCCCTGCCTAATGACCAAATTAAAACACCAGAGAAGACACAGATGTTGGAACAACTAATCAAAGATGTTCATAACAAGTACTTAATAAATAAGTGGGATAGCAAATGATATAAAGGAGATCAAGAACAGTAAAAGAGCATAATGAAGAATTTGAAAGAATAAGTAGAAAAATAGCTGATATCACAGACATTAAAGAATCTGTTGACCAAATAAAAAACCTTCTAGAGGCACACAACACCAGATTGAAGAGACAGAAGAAATAATAAGTGGTACAGAGGACAGGATAATTGACTTTGAAGACTCAAAACAACAAATGGCCAAAAAAGATTGAAAAATTAAATCAGAACTCAGGGAAATGATAGACAAAACAAAGCACACAAATATAAGAATCATTGGTGTCCCAGAAGGGGAAGAGAGGAGTAAAGGACTAGGAGGAGTAGTTGAGGATATAATGGGGGAAAACTTCCCAACCCTCTTAAAGGACACAAATATAAAGTCAAAGAAGCCAAACAACTCCACACAGAATAAATCCAAATAGGCCTTCCCCAAGGCACAGCCTAATCAGTCTGTCAAATGTTGAAGAGAAGCAGAAAATCCTGAGAGTGGCAAGAGAAAAACAATCTACTACATACAAAGGAAACCAAAGAAGACTGAGTTCAGACTACTCAACGAGCACCCTGAAGGTGAGAAGGCAGTGGTATGATATATTCAAGATCCTGAAAGAGAAAGACTTCCAGCCAAAAATTCTGTACCCAGCCAAGTTGTCCTTCAAAATTGAGGGAGAGATTAGAGTTTTCTTGTCCTTTTGTTTCTGGCTAATCTCACTCAGCATAATGTCCTTAAGGTCCATCCATGTTGTTACATACTTCAAAACTTTATTCTGTCTTACAGCTGCATAATATTCCATCATATTATATACCACAGTGATTGTAAAAATTCAGAAATGGATACCACAATACTACCTAACTGTAATACAGTAATGTTAGAACACTGAATGAAGCTGAATGTGAGAATGATAGAGGGAAGAAGCCTGGAGAAACAAATGAAATCAGAAGGAAAGATATACGATAAAGACTGAGATGGTATAATCTAGGAATGCCTAGAGTGTATAATGATAGTGACTAAATGTACAAATTTAAAAATGTTTTACATGAGGAAGAACAAAGGAATGTCAATAATGCAGGGTGTTGAAAAACAGATGGTAATTAACATTTTAAAAATTTAACTTATGTGTGAGACTAAAGCAAAAAATGTTTGGTACAAAATTTATATTTTGACTAGCGCATTTCCCAATATAACTTCTGTGGACAGCTTAATTGAACACCATAAGTACATGGTATGAGATTTTGTCGGTTTGTCCAGAGTGATGCCTTGATAAATCCCAGAAGGATTTGAACAGTGAATAAAAAAGTATTTGCAAAGTCCCCTTTGGGGAATGGTGAGAAAAGGGGGAAAATTCAACTTCCCCAAGTGGGGAATTCTTGATATTCTCACAAGCAGTAGGGACAACCAAAGCAACATGCTGAGCCCCAATCTTGGGGTTTGTTCATATGAAACTTAACCCCACAAAGAAAAGGCTAAGCCTACTTAAAATTAGGCCTAAGAGTCACCCCCAAGAGAACCTCTTTTGTTGCTCAGATGTGGCCTCTCTCTCTCAGTCAACATGACAAGTAAACTCACTACCCTCCCCCTATCTACATGGGAGATGACTTCCAGGGGTGTGGACCTTCCTGCCAATGTGGAACAGAAATCCGGCAATCAGCTGAGACTCAGCACCAAGGCATTGAGAAAACCTTCTTGACTGAAAAAGGAAAGAGAGAAATGACACAAAATAAAGTGTCAATGGCTGAGAGATTCCAAACAGAGTTGAGAGGTTATCCTGGAGGTTATTTTTGCACACTAAATAGATATCACCTTTTTGGTTAAGGCATAATAGAAAGGCTGGAGGGAACTGCCTGAAAATGTAGAGCTGTGTTCCAAGAGCCATGTTTCTTGAAGATGATTGTATAATGATATAGCTTTCACAATGTGACTATATGATTGTGAAAACCTTGTATCTGATGCTTCTTTTATCTACCTTATGGACAGATGAGGAAAACATATGGATTAAAAACAGATAAATAATAGGGGGAACAAATGTTAAATTTAGTAGATTGAAATGCTAGTGATAAATGAAAGGGAGGGGTGAGGAGTATGGTATGTATGATTTTTTTTTTCTGTTATCTTTTTATTTCTTTTTCTGAATTGATGCAAATGTTCTAAGAAATGATCATGATGATGAATATACAACTATGTGATGAAAATTATTGCTCTTTTCTTTCTTTGCTTTGTATTTACATTATATTTTACAATAAAAAATTTTAAAAATTAAAAAAAGAAAGACCTTTTCAGTACTAACTTTGTATGTTAATGGACTAAATTTACCAATTAAAAGTTACAGATTGTCAAAATGGATTAAGAAACATAATCCAGCTATATAATGCTTACAAGAGACTCATCTTAGACACAAGGATACAAATAGATTGAAAGTGAAAGGAGGGCAAAAGATTTCCCATGAAAGTTGTAGCCAAAAGAAGCCAGGAGTAGCTCTGTTAATATCAGACAAAATAGACTTTAAATGTTAAGACATCATAAGAGACAAAGATGGACACTATATACTAATTAAAGGGTCAATTCACCAAGAATATTTAACAATCATAAATGTTTATGCTCCCAATCAAGGGACTCTGAAGTACATGAGATAGACATTGGCAAAACTGAGGGAGCAATAAATGTTTCAACAAAATAGTAGGAGACTTTCAATACACCCCTCTCCTCTATAGATAGAAGAACCAGACAGAAGATCAACAAGGAAATAGAGAAGTTAAATAAATTGATAAATGAATTAGACCTAACAGACATATATAGCTCACTGCACCCAAAGCACAAGGATACACATTCTTCGCTATCTCCAGGATAAATCATATGCTGGGGCACAAAACAGGTCTTTAAAATTTAAAAACATTGAAATTATTCAAAGAACTTTCTCTGATCACAATGGGATGAAGCTGGATCCCAATAACCAACAAAGAACGTGAATTTTCACAAATATATGGAGATTAAATAACACACTCTTAAACAACCAGTGGGTCAAAGAAGAAATTACTAGAGAAATCAGTAACTATCTGGAGATGAATGAAAATGAGAATACAACTTATCAGAACTTATGAGATGTGGCAAAGGCTGTCCTGAGAGAGAAATTTATTGCCCTAAATACATATATTAAAAAACAAGAAAGAGCAAAAATCAAAGACTTAACAGCACACCTGGAGGAACTTGAGAGAGAATAACAAACTAACTCTAAAGCAAATAGAAGAAGAGAAATAACAAAGCAGAGATAAATGAATGGGAGAACAAAAGAACAATAGAAAGAATCAGTAAAACCAAAAGTTGGTTCTTTGAGAAAATCAATAAAATTGATGGTCCACTAGCAAGACTGACAAAGAAAAAAGAGAGAGTATGCAAATAAACAAAATCAGAAATGAGAAGGTGTGCATTATCACAACCCTGAAGAAATAAAAAAAATCCTAAGAGGACACTATGAACACTAACAAACTAGACAACTTAGATAAAATGGACAAATTCCTGGGGACACACAAATGAGCTACACTGACTCAGGAAGAAATAGATGATCTCAACAAACCAATCACAAGTAAAGAGATTCAATCAGTCATCAAAAATCTTCTTACATAGAATAACCCAGGGCCAGACAGCTTCTCAGGGGAATTTTATAAAATGTTCCAGAAAGAACTAACACCAATTCTGCTCAAATTTTCCAACAAATTGAGGAAAAAGGAACTCTACCTAACTCATTTTATGAAGCTAATATCATCTTAATACCAAAACCAGAAAAAGATACTATAAGAAAGGAAAACTACAGGCCAATCTCCCTAATGAATGTAGATGCAAAAGTTCTCAATAAAATATTAGCAAATTGATCCAATGACATCTTAAAAGAATTATACACCTGACCAAGTGGACTTTATACCAGAAATGCAAGGATGGTTCAACACAAGAAAATCATTAATAATACAGCACATTAACAAATTGAAAGGAAAAAATCACATGATCATTTCTATTGCTGCTGAATAGGCATTCGACAAAATTCAGCATCCTTTTCTGATAAAAACACTCCAAAAGATAGGAATCAAAGGTAACTACATCAATATGATAAAGGGTACATATGAAAAACAGATAGCCAGCATTGTACTTAATGGAGAGAGACTGAAAGCTTTCCCCCTGAGATGAGAACAAGACAAAACAAGGATGCCCACTGTCACTACTATTATTCAACATTGTGCTAGAAGTTCTAGCTAGAGCAATTAGGCTGGACAAAGAAATAAAACGCATCCAAATTGGAAAGGAAGAAATAAAACTCTTATTATTTGCAGATGATATGATACTGGGGAGATCCTGAGAAATCTACAGCAAAGTTACTTGAGCTAATAAAGAATTTCAGCAAGATGGTGGGATATAAAATTAATGTGCAAAAGTCAGTAACATTTCTATACACAAGCAATGACCTAGCTGAGGAGTCAGTTAAGGAAAAAATTCCATTCAAAATAGCAACTAAAAGAATCCAATACTTAGGAATGAACTTAACTAGAGGCATAATGGACTTGTACACAGAAAACTATTTAACATTGCTAAAAAAAAAAAAATCAAAGGAGATTTAAAAAGGTGGAAAGACATTTCCTGCTCATGGATAGGAAGGCTAAATATAGTTAAGATGTCAATTCTCCTCAAATTGATCTACAGATTCAACACAGTACCAACCAAAATCTCAACAACCTACTTTGAAGATTTGGAAAAGCTAATTATGAAATTCATCTGCAAGGGAAAAACCCCCAATAGCTAAAAGCATCCCAAATAAGAAGAATGAAGTGGAAGGATTAAGACTCCCTTACTTTATAACCTGTTATAAAGCCACAGTGGTCAAAACAGCATGGTACTGACACAAAGACAGAAACATTGACCAATGGAATCAAATTGAGAGTGCAGAAACAGACCACCAAATCTACATTCAGGTCATTTTTGACAAGGCCCCCAAATCTTCTGAACTGGGACAAAGTAGTCTTTTCAATAATTGGGCATGGAAGAACTGGATATCAATAGCCAAAACAATGAACAAGGACCCCTATCTTACACCCTACACAAAAATTAACTCAAAGTGGATCAAACACCTAAATATAAGAACTAGCATCATAAAGCTTTTAGAAGAAAATGTAGGGAAACATCTTCAAGACCTAGAATCAGGAGGTAGCTTCCTAAACTTTACACCCAAAGCACAAGCCACCAAAGAAAAAATAGATAACTGGGGACACTGCAAAATCAAATGCTCCTGCACTTCAAAAGACTTTGTCAAAAAGGTGAAGAGGCAGCCAACTCAATGGGAGAAAATATTTGGAAATCACATATCAGACAAAGGTTTGCTATCCTGTATATACAAAGAAATCATACAACTCAACAACAAAAGAGCAAACAACCCAATGATAAAATGGGCTAAAGATATGAATAGGCATTTTTCTGAAGAGCAAATACAGATGGCTCAAAAGCACCTGAAGAGATGCTCATTTTCATTGGTTATAAGGGAAATGCAGATCAAGACTACAATGAAATACCACTTCACACCTATAAGAATGACTGTTATTAAACAAACAGGAAACTATAAATGTTGGAGAGGATATAGAGAAACTGGGACACTTATGCACTGCTGATACGAATGTATAATGGTGCAGCCACAGTGGAAGACTGTTTGGCTGTTCCTTAGGAAACTAAGTACTGAATTGCCCTATGACCCAGCAATAGCACTACTAGGTATATACCTAGAAGAGCTGAAAGCAATGACGCAAGCAGATGTTTGCACACCAGTGTTCATAGCAGCGTTATTCGCAATCGCCTAAAGATGGAAACAAACCAAATACCCATCAACAGATGAGTGGATTAACAAAATGTAGTATATACATACGATGGAATATTACAAAGCAGTAAGACAGAATGATGCCCTGAAGTATATACAAGATGGATGAGCCTTGAGGACATAATGCTGAGTGAAGTTAGCTAGACACGAAAGGATAGTTACTGTATGAATCCACTTTTATGACCAGTGTAAAGATATAATCAGAGTCTTATATTACAGAGTATGGGGACTTAGAGATACATAGAAGCTAGAGATGGGTGAACTGTTAGCTAATGAGGTTGAACTCCAATGTAAGGGAATAGATAGGAGCAAAGGTGCTTCTTTAGTGGGTCTATAAGTAATATAACCATATTGAAGACGAACAAGATTGAAAGGGGTTGTATAGACCTACGTGTTCCAATGATTAACACTAGAAATATGAATTAGCTCTCGCAAGAATTACTTCAAATACAAAGAGTGTTTAAGTCAGGGTACAGGGGGAAAACTGCTATTGCATGCTATGAGCTATGCTCAAAAGGAAACCATCAGCACTATCACAGCAATGGCAGAGGTAAATGATGGGGGGAGGGACAAAAGTTAAGAGGACATTTAGATTTCCTATTTGGCAAGGGTGTGTTTATTGGTTTTCCGTCTCTTGGAAACAATGAAATTATCTAAAATTGAGAATGCTGATGGACTGTGAACTTTGAGCCCTCTATGTGATGCCCAATGAATGCAGGTGGCTGAAGGATGCACTGCCAGAGAAGTAGATTGGCGAACCATGGTGTATACTTATGAACGAAGGTTGTGCTGCTACGAAAAGGAACAAATCATGAGGCATGCAACGATGTGAATGAACACGTGGGACATTTGGTGAGACAAAATAAGCCCGAAACAAAAGAACAAGAATGGTATGGTCACCTTTAGAAAATGCTTATAAGAAAACAGGGGCCTAGATTGTAAGCTTTATGAGCAGACACATTAAGTCCCGAGTGGTGATTATTATTTCTGGATTTTGAGAGGCTGTTTTATATATATATAACCTGATATTTAGAGATAAGAATGAAGCCAAACAGGTTGGGATTAAAGTTATTCAGAACATAGGGGTAAGGAAGACAGTGTCTATATTTTAGAACCACACATACTCTTTGAGACCAATGGAAGAAAGTTTTAATTGGTCTGGAACTGAAATTTTCTGTAGTGCATAATCTAATTCAACCTATCTGTATAGCTCATTCGAACAACTGAAACACAGGGAGCACAGAATAAGAAAGAGGTGCTTACCTAGAGTATATTAAGCAGATAATCAAAAAGCACTGGCAAAGTCCCCTGAGGAAGGGGAGAAAGAATATGGAACTATTAAACCTTACCACCAGGGAATCCCTGATACAGTGTCAATCTCTAGGAACACCCAAATCAATGGGCCATGCCCTCGATCATGAGGCTTACTCTTGTGAAGCTTTTGTAAGTAGTGGAGAAGCTTAGACCACCTATAGGCATGCCTAAGGGTTACTTCTGGAGGACCTCTTTTGTTGCTCAGAGGTGGCCTTGTTCTCTCTAAGCCCAACTCTGCAAGTGAAATCATTGCCCTCCCCTGTACGTGGGACACGACATCCAGGGGTGAAACTCTCCCTGGCGACATGGGAGAGGACTCCCAGGGATGAATCCAGCCCTGGCACCATGGTATCAACAATTCCATCCTGACCAAAAGGGGGAAAAGAAGTGTAATTAATAAAGTATCAGTGGCAGAAAGAGTTCAAATAGTGTTGAGAGGCTACTCTGGAGGTTGTTCGTACACAAGCTTCAGTTATAACTTGCTACCTATCATAACCTACCAACCCCCAACCAGGACCATTCCAGCCAATCCTGAAGAACACCGAGGGCAATAGATAACATTCCACAAGGGTTCCATGCACTAGAGTAATCTTCTAGAAACCTACAACCTCCAGATAGGTCCCTGGTCCAGATAAGTCTTCAAACATAGCCTAGCCTCTCCAGAACTTAAGATAGTTTCATCTCCCTACCCCATATTAGTGACAGACCCTTCCAAAATGAAAAATTTAGAATTGCCAGGACCCAAACACCCATAAAGAGAGGAATGGAAAAATCAAAGGTGATGGTGGAGTTATACAAAGATAAGATTTAACAAATGAGCATGAATGCCAAATCATTAAATTGGTATCTCTTTTAGTCTCCAGTATTTTAGAGAAGCCTGAAATGAAAACCTAAAATTGTGAAATTGTAACCCATGTCAAACTCTGAAATATGTTCTACAACTGTTTGTGGTGCTGTGCTTTGAAATTTATGGCTTTTTCATATATGTGTTATTTTTCACAAAAAAAGAAAAAAAGTTGATTGTGATGATAAAAAAAAATATTTAAGCCCTCTAGCCTCTTATATTCTAGAGGAGCTAGAAGGAGAAATACGAGAGGATCATATGGTAGCCCATGACAAACTCTGGGATCTGTCCTGTAACTGCTTGTTGAAGAGTGCTTTGAAAACTATTGCTTTTTTTATTTCTTGCTTTGCATATATGCTATACTATACAACTAAAAAGTTAAAAAACAGAAACAAAAAACATCAGGCAACCTAACTGTATGACTCTCAGCTTATTTTAGAAACTGACACTTTCAAATGCTTAAAATAAAGTTTAGAGCCCCCCTCCAAAAAAAAGCACATGAAAATCTATTAGAAAAATGCATATCTAAACCACAATGAGATATCATTTCATCCTAAGATGCTTAAAAAAAATGGAAAGCTACAAGCATTAGAAGGAATAGGGAGATAGAGGAGCACTCATTCATTGCTGAGGGAAGTGTAAAATGGTGCAGCTGCTGTGGAAACAGTTTAGCATTTCCTCAGAAAGCTACATATAAAATTGCCATATGAAAAAAAATTCCATATGATTCGGCTATCCCACTACTAGGAAAATACCCAAAAGACCTGAAAGCAGGGACTCAAATGGTCATTTGCATACTGATTTTCATAGCAGCATTATTCACAAATGCCAAAAGATGGAATTTAAGTGTCCATCAACGGATGAATGGATAAACAAAATGTGATATGCACATTTGATGGAATTTTATTCAGCTGTAAAAACTAATGAAGTCCTGATGCATGCATCAGGATGAACCTTGAGGAGACTATGAAACAAGCCAGACACAAAAAGGCAAATATTGTATTATCTCACTGAAATGTACTAATTATAATACGCAAACTCATGGAGTTAGAGTCTAGAATTTAGGTTACCAGAAGATGGAATGGGGGTAAAGAATGGGGAGCCGATACTTAAATTGTACAGAATTTCTAATTAGGTTTATCGTAAATATGCAGAAATGGATAGTGGGGATAATAGCACTTTTTCTGAGAATAATAAACATTGCAGAATTATTTGTGCACATGTGGTTGGAAGGGGAAGTTTTGGGCAATGTTGGGAAGTTTTTTTGCTGGAAAAAAAAGTGAGAGAGTAAAGCATCGGACTGTATAACATGGTGACCCCTGTCGTGGGCAGTGACTGTTATTAATAGTAAAATATAAGAATGTTCTTTCATGAACAAGAACAAATGTACATCACTGTTACAAGGTGTTAATTAATGGGTGGTTTATGGAAAAAATACATCTAATACAAACTATGGACTATCAATAAAAATAATATTTTAATTTTCTTTCATCATTTGTAACAAATGTACCACACCAATGAAATGTGTCAACACTAAGGGGATATATGGGAATATTGCATTTTTACTTGACTTTTATATAAACCCACAAAGTCTCTAATTAAAAAAAAATGACAATAATTTAAACAATAAAAACATTATACTAAGTTAAAGAAACCAGACACAAAGTACCAAATATAGTATGATTCCATTTGTATAAAATGTAAATTTAAATAAATCTATAAAGACAGAATTAGATTAGTGGTTATTCAGGCAGGGCTGGGAAAGGATAGATTATTCTGTGATTATTCTAAAAGCCATTAATCCGTACTTTGAACGGAGTGTATGGTATGTGATGATATATTAATAAAGCTGCTTTACAAAAGATAAATACAACACTAATGAAATATTTTCACAAATTTAAATCAATTGTAAGAAATCCATGATGAAAAATATCTAAATTTTAAATAAATATAATCACAGTATTGTGCCAGGTCATGATGAAGCTAGAGGCAAATAGAAAAATGTAAATCCCTATTTACATGTTTTTGCATTTTTAATGGTTAGTTTTTTACCCAGGAGTTAATTTTGGACATATTATTAAGCAGTTTTCTTCCATTAAAATCTGGGAAGTAAAGGTACAATGAATTCTGGTTTGGGTTTAAATTAAAAAAAAGAAAGAATATGTAGGGTGGGCAATGGTGGCGCAGTGGCATAATTCTTGCCTGCCATGCTGGAGACCCGGGTTCGATTCCCAGTGCCAGCCCATGCCAAAAAAAAAAAAAAAAAGAAAAGAAAAGAAAAAAGAAACAATGAAAAAATCAGTGAACTCAAAAACAAGACAATTGAAATGTAACAGGTTGAAGAGTAAAAATATAACAGAATTAGGAAGAACAAAAATAGCTTGAGACTTGGGAGATGCCATCAAGTATGCCAATACATACATTATGTGAGTCCCAAAAGGAGAACAGGGGGAAAAGAGCAGTAGGAATATTCAAATAAATAATGCAAAAAACTTCCCAAACTTGGCAAAAGACAAAAACATATACATCCAAGAAAGTCATCAAACACCAAATCAGAAAAACCTGAAGAGAAATATTCTCAGACATGGTGATCATCAAATGCCAAAGACAAGAACAGAGTTCTGACAGCTGCAAGAGAAGAGAGCAACGTGTTATGCATAAGAGAGTCTTAGAGTAAGTGCTGATTTCTTAATAAGAAACCCAGGGAGGTAAAGAGGCTGGAGTTTGAAATACTTAAGTAGTGCTGAAAGAAAACAATTGCCAAACAAGAGTTTTATGTTCAGCAAGGCATTATTTAAAAATAAGGGAAAGACTGAAACATTCCCTGATGAACAAAAGCTGAGGGAGTACATCACAACTAGACTTGCAATGCTAAAATGGAGTTCTTCATATTGAAAGGAAATGACACTAGACAGTGGATCAAAGAGGCATAAAGAAATAAAGATCCCTGATATGGATAACCACTTTAGTAACTATAAATGCCAAAACTATATTAATTAGTCTGCCAAAGCTACCAAAATGTAACATACCAGAGATGGACTGGCTTTTAATAAAGGGGGATTTATTTAGTTAAAAATGTATAGTTCTTCAGAGGAAAGGCAGCTAACTTTCAACTGAGGTTCTTTCTTACATGGGAAGGCACAGGCCTCTGGGTGCCAACAGCCTTCCCCTGGGGTGATTACTTTCTGCATCTCCAAAGGCCTGGGCTGAGTTGCAAGTGCTGAGATGAGGTATGCTGAGCTGCTTGGGCTGTGCTACATTGAGCTCTCTCATTTAAGGTTCCAGCCAATTAAATCAAACATCATTCATTGCAGCAGGCACACCTCCTAGCCAGCTGCAGATGTAATCAGTGACAGATGAACTTCACATGCCATTAGCTCATGTCCACAGCAACAGAACTAGGCAACTTCACTTGGCCAAGTTGACACCTGAACCTAACTACCACATGCAGTTTTTGGCATGTAATTCTTCTTCTTATTCCCTACAGGAGCTAAAATTCAAATGCATAAAATGTAATATCTAAAGTTTTGGCTATACAATGTACAAAGATATAACTTGTAAAAAGTACAAAAAAAGATGAGGGACAGAGGGAAATAGTAATAGTGTATGTGTATCTTATTAAAGTTAAGTTGATCCCAGAGTATATTGAGCAGATAATTTTAAAATATGGGCAAAGTCCCTTGATGGATGGGAGAAAAAAATATGGCATTATTTAAGTCTGCCAAAAATAAAAAAATTAAAAGTGGAAAAAAGAGACCCAGGTTCAATTAAAAGAGTCTACCCATGCCAAAAAAAAAAAAAAAAAGAGTAAAGTTTACCACCAGAGAAATCCCTGATACTGTCTCAAACATTAGGGACCCCTAAGTCAATAGTCCAAGCCCTTCATCTTGAGGCTTGTTCTAGTGAAGTTTATTTCTGTAGCAGAGAAGCTAAGCCTACCTATAGTTATATCTAAGAGTTACTTCCAAGGACCTCTTTTGTTGCCCAAATGTAGCCCCTCTCTCTATAAGCCCAACTCTGCAAATAAAATCATTACCCTCCTCCCTACATGGGGCATGACATCCAGGGGTGAAAGTCTCCCTGGCAACATGGGACATGACTCTCATGGATGAGCCTGGCCCTGGCACGATAGAATCAGCATGCCTTCCTACCAAAAGAGGGAAAAGAATTACAAGAAATAAGGTCTCAGTGGCTGAAAGAGTTCAAATAGTCAAGAGGCTACTCTGGAGGCTACTCTTATGCAAGCTTCACCTAGATATTACTATTTATCATGGTTTACCAAACCTCAACCAAAAAACATCCCTGTCAACCCTGAAGTACACCTAGGGCTTTATCTGAGATTCTACAAAGATTCCATGCATTATGATTACTTTCCAAAAACCTACAATCTTCAGATGGGTTCTTAGGTCAGATAAGTTCTGAAATCCATAGGGGTCCACTTCTCCAGACCATCACCTAGTCCGTTCCCTGTCCCATATTATTGACACCCCTTTCTAATGCATAAAAGTTCTTATGGACTAGTTCAAATACCCCTAAAGATTGGGAGAAAGAGCAAAGGGGAAGGAGGAATTATAAAAAGATTGGGAGAAAGAGCAAAGGGGAAGGAGGAATTATAACAGAGAAGTTAGGATTTAACAAATGAATATGACTGCTTGATCATCATACTGATATTTCTTTTAGTCTTCAGTGTCTTGGAGCAGCTAGAAGGAAAAACCTAAAATTGTGGAATTGTAAGCCATACCAAATTCTGAAAATATTCTTTAACTAATTATTATGATGTGCTTTGAAATTTATTGCTTTTTGTATATATGTTATTTTTCACAATAAAAATGGAAAAAATAAAGTTAACTTCAGCCAGTCTCTGCCTTCATGGGTGGAGAATTTACTCCTTTCATGTTTAAAGTAACTACTGGTAATGCAAGACTTTCTTCTGCAATTTCTCTATTTAGTGTTTCCAAGTCATATCTTTTTTGATCCTCAGTTCTTATGTTAATGCATGTTTTCATATTACTTTGGCTTTTTGTATTGTACTATTGAGTACTTCTTTCTGGATATATTTTTTCATATATTTTCTTTGTGGCTACCATGGAGTCAAAATCTAACCTCTTAAGTATATTAATCATGACTTTATCTGAAATTAAGTTAACTTTATTTTTTCCATTTTTATTGTGAAAAATAACGTATGTACAAAAGCAATAATTTCAAAGCACACCATAATAATTAGTTAGAGAATATTTTCTTATTAACATAAGAACTGAGGATCAAAAAAGATATGACTTGGAAACACTAAATAGAGAAATTGCAGAAGAAAGTCTTACATTATCAGTAGTTACTTTAAACATGAAAGGAGTAAATTCTCCATCCACAAAGGCAGAGACTGGCTGAAGAAACAAAAACAAAAACAAACAAACAAAAATGCATGACCCAAGTATAAGCTGTTTAGAAGAAACTCACCTTAAATTCAGAACACAGCAGTTGAAAGTGAAAAAAATGGAAAAAATATATACTATGCAAGTGGTATAAAAAGAATAGAGTAGTAAAAAGAGTTGCTGGGATAACAATATCAATATTAGATAGAGGAGACTTTAAATAAAAAAGTGTTACAAGGGACAAAGAACATCATGATATACTGATAAAGTGATCAATTCAACATGACATAATGATTATACATTTCTATACCACTAACAGCAAAGCCTCAAAATATATGAAGAAATATTGACAGATTTGAAAGGAAGAGTCAACTTTTCTAATCAATACTAGGAGACTTTAATTTACCACTTTTGATAATGAGTAGAACATCCAGAAAGAAAGTTAATAAGGAAATACAAGTCTGAAATGATACTCTAAACTAGCAAGCCCTAACAGACCTATTTAGAAAACTTCACCTAAGAGGAGCAGAATACGCATGAATAATTCTCCAGGATAGACCATATCTCAGGTAACAACACAATCTCAATAAATTAAAAAATACTGAATTTACATAATGTATCTTCTCTGCCTAGAATGGAATGAAGCTAGAAATCAATAAAAGAGGGAGAAAGGGAAAATTTACAAATAGATGAAAATGATAAAATATGCTCTTAAACAGCCAATGGGTTAAACTATATGACTCAAGAAGGGAAGATCTCAAAGAACCAATTACTAGTAAAGAGACTGAATTAGTAGTAAAAAATCTCTCAACAGGGCCACGGTGGCTCAGCAGGTAAGAGTGCTTGCCTGCCATGCCCGAGGACCCGGGTTCGATTCCCGGTGCCTGCCCATGTAAAAAAAAAAAATAAATAACTAAATAAATAAATAAAATAAACCTCTCAATAATGAAAACCCCAGGACCAGATGGATTCACAGGGGAACTATATCAAACATTCCAAGAAGAATTAACACCAATCCTGCTCAAACTGTTTCAAAAAATTGAATAGGAAGGAACACTCCCTAATTCACTCTATAAGGCTCATCACCCTCATACCAAGGCCACATAAAGATACAAGAAGAAAAAACGACATACTAATATCTCTTATGAGCATAAATGCAAAAATCTTCCACAAAATATTAGCAAACTAAGTACAATAGCACATTAAAAAAATTATACACCATGATCAAGTGGGATTTATCCCAAGCATGTAAAGGTGGTTCAACATAAGTATATCAATTAATGTAATATACCACATTAAAAGAGTAAAGGAAAAAATCTACATGATCATCTTAATTGATGCATAGCAGACATTTAAAAACATCCAACCTTTTTCTTGATACAATCATTCAGAAAAATAGGACTAGGAGGGAACTTCCTCAACATGATTTCATATATGAAATATTTGTAGCTACCATCATACTCAATGGGGAAAAACTGGGACATTTCCTTTCAGATCAAGAACAAGTCAAGGATACCTACTGTCACCATAGTTAGTTAGCATTGTATTAGGCCAGAGTAACTAGGCAAGAAAAAGAAATAAAAGGCATACAAATTAGAAGGAAAAAAGTGAATCTTCCATATTTGCAGATGACATGATTCTTTATACAGAAAATCCTGAAAAACCTACATCAAAGCTCCTAGAATTAATAAATGTATTCAGCAAAATGGTGGGGTACAAGATCAACACCCAAACATCAGCAGTGTTGGGGTACATAGGTGGTTCAGTGGCAGAATACTCGCCTTCCATGAGAGAGACCCAGCTTTGAGTCCCAGACCATGCACCTCACCTCTCACAAAAAACATGAGCAGTGTTTCTACATAGTAGCAATGAAAAATTGGAAGAAAAATCAAGAAAAAAATTCTACTTATAATAGCAGGTAAAAGAATCAATATCTAGGAATAAACCCAACAAAAGATGTAGAAGACTTGTACACAGAAAAACTATAAAAGTTATTTGCTAAAAGGAATAAAGAAGACTATGTGATGATATTGTGAATTGCTGAGTGTATATTGTTGGGAATGTTTGTTTCTTTTAATTTTTTTTAATTAATAAAAAATTTTAAAAAAGGAATAAAGAAGAAATAAATGGAAGGATATTCCATGTTCATGGGTTGGAAGACTAAATATTGTTAAGATGTCAATTCAACCAAAAGCAATGTACAGATTCAATGCAATCCCAATCAGACTCCCAATAGCCTTCATTGAAGAAATGGAAAAGCCAATCATCAAATTTATATGGAAGGGTAAGTGGCCATAAATAAAATAAAATATTTTATTTTATAAATTTTTTTTATAAATAAAAAATCCATCCTGAAACAGAAGAATAAAGTTGCAGGATTCACACTTCCCAATCTTAAAACTTATTACAAATCTACTGTAATCAAAACATCATGGTAGTAGCACACGGACAGACATATAGCCTGATGAAATTAAATTGAGAGCTCAGAAATCAACTCTCACATATATCAGCAACAATCAGTAAAGAATAGCCTTTTCAATAAATAGTTCTCGGTAAACTGGATAGCCGCATGCAAAAGAACACCACATACAAAATAAACTCCAACTGAATGTTGGCTCTGTCATGCCAACCCCCAAAGTTCTGATCCTACATTTGTTAGAGCTCTCCTCTCCAACATTTCCAAATGACCCCAAATCTCCAGCCTCAATGCAGCATTTTTTGTGCCTCACTCAATACAAGTTAACTCTGCTAATTTCAAAGCACAAAACCCTATTTCCTTGTCCAGTCAGCTGAAAATTAGACTCTCATCTTAATACAGACTCTTTGCCCTAGTAAGCTCTGGCAATGAAATTGCTGCAAATGCATTAGTTGAAATATTAAATCACGCCAACACTACATCAAAGACCACACTTTTCTCACCCAAGCAACCCACAAAGGCATAAAATGTTAGGCTCAACCCCAAGCCAAACCATACCAGCTAATCCTAAAGAGCACCTAGGGTAACATATAAGATTCTACAAAGGTTCCGTGCACTAGGGTAACTTTCCAGAAACCTGCAACTGCCAGATGGGTCCCTGGACAGATAAGTCCTGAAACCTAGAGGGGCCAGCCTCTCCAGAATATCAGGTAGTTCCATTTCCCTACCCCATATTATTGACAGCCGCTCTAACACAAAAAAGTTAGAATGGCCATAGCCCAAATGCCCCTAAAGAGTGGGAGAAGAATCAAAGGTGATGGTGAAGTTATACAGAGAAGGTAGGGTTTAGTAAACGAGTATGATTGCCAAATCATTCTATTGTTATTTCTTTCAGTCTACAGTATCTTAGAGCAGCTAGAAGTAAAAACCTAAAATTGTGTCATTGTAAACCATACCAAATTCTGAAATCTGTTCTACAACTAATTGTTTCACTATGCTTTGAAATTTGTTACTTTTATATATTTATGTTATTTTCCACAAGAAAAAAGAAAAAAGAAAAAAAAGTCAATTGGGATGATAAAAAAAATATTTATTCCTCTAGCCACTAATGTTCTGGAACAGCTGAAAGAAAAATCTGAGATGATGGTAGCCCATGACAAACTCTGGGATTTGTCCTGTAACTACTTGTTGAAGAGTGCTTTGAAATCTAATGTTTTTTTCTTTCTTTGCTTTGAATACGTTATATTATACAATAAAAAAGTTACAAAAATGTTAGGCTCTAATCCCTCTTCCTTCATTTCCAGCTGGACTCAATATAATCTCCCCTCAGCTCACCCCCCCAATAACCAATCATCTTTTAAGTCTCTCCATCATGCTACTACTGTTCGCTTTCCTCCTAGATATGTCTTTCTCTGCAATTCCCCTCAAGGAACCCTCACCTTCCACTGTCTTAACAATATACTATTTATAGTGGGCAGTGCATTTGGGCATCTCAAATGTCCAAATTTTGAATTCCACGAAAAATCAAGCCATTTCTGAAGGGTCACTGAACTCATTTTTCCCAGCTTTGGAACTGTAGTTTGTCTTGCTACCCCATAGGGTGGCTTTACCTGTCATGAACAGGCTTTGTTTAACCTCACTTCTACCCTTAAAACCCTAGCCCAGAACACTGGTAAGGCACTCCAAGGCTCACAAATTTCAAATTTCTTGGCCAATGTAGTAATGAATAATCAACTAGCCCTTGATTACCTTCTCGCTGAAGAAGGAGATATATATGCTGTCACCAACACCTCCTGTTGCACCTAGGTTAACACCTCTGGACAAGTCGAGAAAACATTCAAGAAATCTTCAGGCAGGGCAAGTGTTTGTACTACAGAAACCGACATCCAGGGGACCTCTGGGAACCCATTAAGAGCTTTCTGCCTGCAAGTGTAGATTAAGTAGGCCCTAATCTTCCCTCTGATTATGCTTGTTCTCCTACTCTTCTTTAGCCCTATAATGCTTCAGTGGCTCATGGACTTTGTGTCTCAATGGCTGAAGCCACTGGACTCTTTTTGTCTCACCTGTATCCTTCGGTAACCAAAGTCTCAACCAACAAGATAACCCCCCTTGGTCCTCAAGGAGTCCTGAGACTCTTTTGACCAAAAAGAGGGAATGTGAAAATGGAACAGTTAATGATTACACTAAACATCTTGACTTGCTTGAGCCCCCACATTTTCCAGGCGAGGACTGAATCAACTGAGAATCTGATTAGGCAGCTCCAGCTTGACATACCCATGATGCCTTGCATACCCAGGACACTTCTGCAGCTCCAAAACTGCAAGACCAGAAGGAACATTTCAGGAAGCCACACTCAAGAAGAAAAGTCTGCTAATGAACATCCTGCTTCTGTAGTATCTGAACTGGCCAGGTCCAAGGACACTCTGCTTCACTGTGGTATCTGAACTGGCCAGCTGTGTCCAAGGACACTCCACTCCAAGACCACTCCTAGCATCCCCCAAACCCCCACCAAGCAGCTTAGATCCCAAATAGCCCATATAAGCCACTCCCTAAGTCCCAAGGCTTGACCAGTTGCTACTTTCTGGTACTGCTCCACCTGCATGCTGGCTCTTTCAATAAAACTTCATTCTTCCCTTTGAAAAAAAAAAATCAACTCAAAGTGAATCAAAGGCCTAAATATAAAAACTATCACTCTAAAAACCCTTACGGAAAACATAAGGAAGCATCTTAAGGATGTTTTAGACAGATTTCTTAAACTTTAAACCAAAAGCACAAACAAAAATAGAAAAACGGGTACTCATCAAAATTAAAATCTTATAGGTCTCAAAGAATTTCTTCATGAAAATAAAATAACAGCTGACACAACAGGAGAAAATGTTTGGAAACCACATATCTGATAAAGGTTTAATGTCCAGGACGTATAAAGAAATCCTCTAACACAACAGCAAAAAGACAAACAGTTCAATTAAAATATGGATAAAAGACATGAATAGATATTTCTCCAACGAAGATATACAGAGGCCCAAAAAGAAAATGAAAATGTTCAATATCATTAGCCTTTAATGAAATGCAAGTCAAAACCACAATGGGATACCATTTCACAACCACTAGAAGGCCTACTACTAAAAATACAAAATTACTAGCATTGGAGATGGTGTGGAGAGACAGGAACATTCATTCATTGTGGATGGGAATGTATAATAGTGCAGTCACTTTGGAAAACATTTTGGCAGTTTCTCAGTGAGTTAAGTATAGAATTATCATACAACCTGGCACTCTAACTTCTAGGTATATACAGAAAAGAATTGAAGGCAGGGACTCAAACAGGTATTTGCACACTGATGGTCATAGTGGAATTATTTAAAATTGCCAAAAGATGGAGGCAAAATACACTAACTGATGAATAAACAAAATTTGGTATATATACATAATGGAATATTATTCAGCTGTTCAAAGGAATGAAGTCCTAATACAATGTGACAACATGGATAAACCTAGAAGACATCATGTTGAGTGAAAGAAGCCAGGCGCAAAAGGACAAATAATGAATGATTTCACTCATATTAAATAATTAGCATAAACTCAAAGAGCCAGGATCTAGAATATTCTGGCATATCTTTATTGTGCTTTCCTTTATTGCACTTTGCTGATATTGTATTTTTTACATATTGAAAATTTGTGGCAACACTGCATAGCTGAAGTCTATCCGCACCATGTTTCCAACAGCATGTGCTCACTTTGTGTCTCTGTGTCATACTTTGGTGATTCTTTATATTTCAAGCTTTGGGATTATTATTTTATCTGTTATGGTGATCTGTGATCTTTGATGTTACTATTGCAATTTGGTGGGATGGGGCACCATGAATAGTGACCATATAAGACAGTGAACTTAATAAATAAATGTTATGTGTATTCTGATGCTCCATCAGCTGATTGTTTTCAGATCTCTCCCTTTCCTTGGACCGCCCTATTCCCTAAGACACAACAATATTGAATTATACTGATTAATTACCCTGCAATTGCCTCTAAGTGAAAGGAGGAGTTACATGTCTCTTATTTTAAGACATGTCAAAAGCTAAGATGAGCTGAAAGCTAGGCCTTTTGTGCCGAACAGCCAAATTGTTAATGCAAAGGAAAGGTTCTTGAAGGAAATTGAAAGTGCTATTCTACTGAACATACAAATAAGAAAAGAGTCTTATTGCTAATATGGAAAAAGTTTTAATAATCAGGATAGAAGACAGCCACAATATTCCCTTAGCCAAAGCCTAATCCAAAGCAAGTCTTTAACACTCTTCAATTCTATGAAGGCTGAGAGAGGTAAGGAAGCTGCAGAAGACAAGTATGAAACTAGCAGAGGTTAGTTCATGAGGCTTAAGAAAAGAACCTGCCTCTATATTAAACTGCACGATGAAACAGGAAGTGCTGCTGTAGAAGCTGCAAGTTATCCAGAAGATTTAGCTAAGATAACTGATGAATGTGGTGACATTAAAGAACATAATTTCAATGTAGATTGAACAGCCCTTGTAGAAAGACTTCAAAGCATTGAAGGACAGGCTGGTTGTCTTATTAGGAGCCAATGCAGCTAGACTTGATGTTGAAGCCAATTCTCATTTACCATTCAGAAAATCCTAGGGCCCTTACCAATTATGCCAAATCTATTTGCCTGTCTTTTATGAATAGAACAACACAGCCTAGCTGACTGTATACAAAATGGTTTATTGTTTATTTTAAGCCCACTGTTAGACCTAAAGCTTGAAAAAAAAAAAAAGGTTCCTCTCAAAATACTGCTACTCATTGACAAGGCCCATTGTCACCTAAAAGCTCTGATGGAGATTTATGAGATGAATATTGTTTTCATGCCTACTAACATAACATCCATTCTGTACCCATGGACAAAGGAGTAATTACAACTTTCAAGCCTTATTATTTAGGAAATATATTTCACAAGACTATGGCTGCTATAGATAATGATTCCTCTGATGGATCTGGACATAGACAATTGAAAACTTTCTGACAAGTATTTATCATTTGTGGTTTGAAACTGCTGTGTACCCCAGAAAAGCCTGTTCTTTAATCCTGATTCAATATTGTTGAGTGGGATCTGTGCTGGGTTTGAAATTGTGGTCCACCCCAGAAAAGCCATGTTTTCTTTCCTAATGCAATCTTGTGGGGGCAGACCTATTGTTAACGGTGGAAACTTTGATCAGGTTGTTTCCATAGCGATGTGACACACCCAGTTGTGGGTGTGACCTTTTGATTAGATGGAGTTGTGACTCCACCCATTCAAAGTGCCTTTATTAGTTTACTGGGTCCTTCAGAAGACGAAATATTTTGGAGAAAGCTCAGACCCAACAGGAGACACAGACATTTGGAAATGCAGAAAGAAAATGCCCCCAGAGAAGCTGTCTGAAGCGAGAAACCAAAGGACTAGCAGAGGCCTACCACATACCTTTCCAGCTGGCAGAGGTGTCCTGGTTCCATCAGCCTTTCTTGAGTCAAGTTACCTTTTCTGGATACCTTAATTTGGACATTTTTATGGACTTAGAACTATAAACTTGTAACTTAACAAATTCCCTTAAAAGCCATTTCATTTATGGTATTTTGCAACCTAGCAGCTTTAACAAGCCCAAATAGTATCTTCTTTTTTTTTTTAAGTTGTTTCCACAGAGATGTGACCCACCCAGTTGTGGGTTAGACCTTTGGATTTCCATGGTGGTTTCCATGGAGATGTGTCTCCACCCATTCAAGGTGGGTCACTTTCTGGAGTCCTTTAAGAGAGAAACATTTTGAAAAAAGCTTCAAAGCCAACAGAGACCTTTGGAGATGCAGGGAAAAAATGCCCCCAGAGAAGCTGTTTGAGACCAGAAACCAAAGGACCAGCAGATGTCAGCTGTGTGCCTTCCCAGATCAGCCTTTCTTGAGTCAAGGTATCTTTCCCTGATACCTTGGGCTTTAGTTTTTATGGCCTTAGAACTGTAATATTCCATCGGTTTGCTTGATAAAGCAGTGGTAGGGTTTGAGAGTACTGACTTCAATTTTGAAGGAAGTTCTACCATGGGTAAAATGCTATCAAATAGCATCACATACTAAACAGAAATCTTTCATGAAAGGAATGCTCAATTACTGTGGCTAATTTCATTATTGTCTTATTTTAAGAAATTGCCACCGCCACCCCAACCTTCAGCAACCACCACCCTGATCAGTCAGCAGCCATCAACATTGATGCCAGACTCTTGAAAAAGGTCACAAAAAGATTACAATTTGTTGAAGGCTCAGATAATGTTAGCATTTTTAATCAATGAAGTATTTTTAAATTAAAGTATGCACATTGTTTTTTAGACATAATGCTATTGCACACTTAGTAGACTATGGTATAGGGCAAATGTAACTTTTATATGCACTGGGAAACCAAAAAATTCATGTGACTTGCTTTATTGAAATACTTGCTTTATTTTGGTAATGTGGAACCGAACCTGCAACATCTCCAAGGTATGACTGTAGGTTACCAGGAAAGGGAGGGTAGGGAATAGCTTAATATGTACAGAGTTTCTATTTGGGATGATGAAAACATTTTGGTAATGGATGATGGTGATGGGAGCACAGCATCATAAATGTAATTAACACCACTGAATTATGTATTTAAATGCAGTTAAAAGGGGAAATGTTAAGTTGCATATGTGGTACTAGAATATGCACCATCCATGGAATTACACAACACAAACAGTGATCCCTATGTTAAATCATGGACTATAATTAATAGAACAACTATAAAAATGTACTTTTATCAATTCTAACAAATGTCCCACAGTAATGCAGGGTGATATATGAGAATCCTGTATTTTGTATGTGATTGTTCTGTAACCCCACAACTTCTCTAATAAAGAAAAAAAGGTAGAAAGGGAAAACAACAGCTTCCTAATCCTTCTCATGACTGTGTCTCACTACCAGCATTTAACCAATGTCTTAGAACTTCATTATTAGTGACCATAATTTGCATGGACAACGAAAAAACAATCTATGTTCAGAGCTGACCTCTCTCACTGAAAGCAAAAATTACAACTGCAATCAAGAGATCATGTTCCTAGGCCTTTAGGATCTCATTTACCTTTAGCATTTCTGAAACTATTTGGTGTTTATGAAATCATCTAACGTAATGAGAGAAAATAAATAAACCTAAATCCATTTTCAGTTTATAAATAAAACTCTTTTAATATATTACTATCTGTCTGGCTATCTGTAGCCCACAAACTGTGTTATTTCAACTGCCTGATGTGGGAACATAAGGATATTAGTTCTCACATTTTGAGTAATAATAGCTAACAATTATTAGATATATTTTATATGCTAGTAACTCATCTAAGTACTTTGGGGATACTGTCTTAATTCTTAGTTCTTCTAACAACTCTACAAAATAGGTTCCATTATCCCTAATTTACATATTATAAAACAAAGGCCAGAGAGATTAAGTAATTTTCAAAAGGCCACACAGCTCGTAAATGATAGATATAGGTTTCAAACCCAGGAAATCAACTACCAGACCACGCTACTATCACTAATGCTGCAAATTAAAGCACCATGGCAGATATTCCAGTTTTATCAATTCACAAAAGACGACTGGATGTCTATAACCCTGAATGGAGTATGAAAGAATTTTTCTATATTCCTGGAATTTAATATTCCAAAGAAGTTATTGATTGACTAAATAACAGCAAAATGATTCTAAACATTTTGGTACTACACATCCAAACTCAGGCATACTCAGAGTACCACAAAAAAATTGAAATTTATTGTCAGGAAAAAAAAAGACTTGGGAGATCTGTTTTTGGACACTTTTTCATTCTATGACATGCATCTCAATAACATTTTATGCTTAATGCCCCCCAAAAAAGGACATAGGGACAAGGTCGAAGATTATCCTACTGGTCAACTCTGAAACATTTAAGCATCAATGTCAATAGTAACAAATTATATCTCATTGAATAAGAATCCATAAATTCATATGTAGTAATTAATTAATGGAGGAGAAGGTAAACCCTTTTGGTATGCTGACAAGTAATAAATACAGAAAGAATTATGGAAATAGAAAAATCACCATTTGGCAACCATCAAACTAATAATTGATATAAGCAAGAAAAAATAATGAATGATAAAACTAGTAAGTGAAAGTTTGAGGAGGAACAGGATATTGACATAGTCTCACAGTATCTTCCCATATATTACTTAATTATAAGGGGAAAAATAGTAAGTTTACAATGGAGAAACCTGGCAGATACCACATTAACCAAGTTGTCAAAGCTTAAAATGTTGATATATTATACTGAGATGGACAATATCACTTCTGTAGTCTGCCTTCCAAAAATATGTATAACCTGAATTGAATCAAGAAGAAATATTAGACATTCTACACAGTAACTAGCCTGTACTCTTCAAAAATTTTAAGATCATAAAAGATAGAGTCTCAGGAACTGTTTCAGATTAAAGGAGACTAAAGAAATGTAACAAATAAATGCAATGTATGATTTTGGATTGTATCCTGGATCAGGAAACAAAAAAGCTCCAAAGAATATTATTAGGACAACTGACAAAATTTAAATAGAGAATTATGGATTAAATGATAACATTCTGTCAATATTAAATATTCTGATTTTGATAATTGTATGCTGGTCATGTAAGCAAAAGCTTATGGGAAATACACATGGAAGTACTTAAAGAAGCACACTATCTGAAACTTACTGTCAAGTAGTTCAGAAACAGAACCCCGAATGATAAAACAAAATGCAAACAATTGGTGAACCTGCGTAAAGGAAATATGCAAAGTACTTGTACTTTTCTTGTGACTTTTCTCTTAGTTTGAATTTTATCAAAATGAAAAATTACAGAGAGAGAGAGAGGGAGGGAGGGAGAGGAAGAGAGACTCAGTAGTTAACATAAAAAAAATATTCACTGTCTAATGATGGGAAAATTTGAGAATTTAATTTATAAATTCTTAATAATTTATGATTATTAAGAATAATAATTATAATAGCTGAAACACATCATATATGTTAAAATCATGAATTCAAAATAATAAACACACGCGAAACTTCACTGGTCATCTTTGGAGAATATTAGAGGGCTAATATATTGTTTGAATTCTGGTAGATAAAGGAAATATTTAAGCTCTGATCCTACCTCTCCTTTAGGAAATGAGACTCTGGAAAGCCAAATAGTTGAGAAAGAAGCTTGGAGGTTTTTTAATAATGTATTCCAGCTACAAATTAGGAAGGAATGATAGAATACCACCATTTGCAACACTTAATGAAAAAATGGATCTAGGCTTTTATCAACAACAGTTGTTTTCTGATAAAAATATGGGACACTATCTATGAAGTGTTCTTGCTAAAAAGAAAAAAAATCAAATTTGAATCTGATCAAACCTCTAAATATAGGTATCAGAGGAGCAAATTAAATGTTATTATAGGCCCCATCACTAGAATTCAGACTGTGGGAAACACTACGGGATTAAGAACCAATTTCTTTAACAAATAAAATGCAAACAAAAGAGATAGAGAAGAAACAGAAATAAGCCAGACAAACACTGGCAATAAATGAAACTTTCTTGGGTATTGAGTCAAATAAAACTGTTTTTAAAAATTACATGTGGCACAAATGAGGAAATTTGTACACTGACCAGACATGATATTAAGAAATTATGTTAATTTTAGTCATGCTAATGGCATTGCAGTTGTTTAAAATCAAAACCAGAGTTTCAACCTTGTTAAAAATATTTTCAGATAAAATAACACTAGGTCTTTTGATGCCTCCAAAAACCCACAGTGAAAGAGAAGAAAAATGGGTCGGTTAAAGGTGACATAATCAGTTATGACAGTTGCATAAGGATTCTTTACACTAGCCTATTTTTGTGCATGTTTGAAATGTTCTATAATAAAACTTTTAAATAATCCAAAGAAAAGAAAAACCATATTCACAGGGAAAATTGTGGAAAGCTATACAACAAATCACTAACAATGGTTTCTCAGGAAAATAGTAGTACTGATGATTTTTCCCTTCTTTTTTGCTTATCCACATATTATTAATTTTATTACAGTGGGCATGAATTATTTATGTACCAGAAATTACTTATGGAAAAATTTTTAAGGACTGCATCTTAAAAAAAAAGCAGAAGCAAAAATAAAATCTAAAATTAAATACAAATTTCAAGTTAAACTTTTACAGTAGTTGCATATATTTGACACATGTATTTCTTGTGAGGCAACACCTAGGTCACATAGATCAGCTGATATGCTCAATCAAGTCATTCAAGTCACTGATAAGAGATGCAAAATAGGTACAAAGAAATTAAAATGAAATACCCCCAAGGTCTAAAATGCCATCCTTACTTCCAAATTAGGCTGCATCCACCATGTGCACAGACACAGATGCACACAGAACTCTGACACAAGCTCCTTCCCTTTCTCTTGCAATGGAAAGTACTGAAGTCTTGGGGAGTATAACAATCATTTGAGCAGACAATTTTCAACTTACCTCTTAGTTTTATGTCACATGCATGAAAACCACTTGTGACTAACTCTCCTTCACAGTTTCCGTTGATGCTGTCTGTTACATTCACTTTGTCATCATTGGTTCCTAGTTTCCATCCTAATAAAAGAAAAAGGGTGCAAATTCAGATGCTTTCCTGAGCTATGATTAGTTGATATTTTTTGGTTTAATTTCAACAAAGAAAACATTTTAACAAACAGCAGCCCCAAATACTGGTTACTTAACTTGAATAGGACACTCAAAGAAGGTGTCTTGGAAGGTACACTATTCTACATGATTTCTTTTATTTCTAAAGGGTGAGGGAAAAGAGGTTTGAAAGAGAGGAAAATGAGCATTTTTCCTCATTCCTAGAAAAAAATTTTTTTTGCTCTGTAATATTTAAAGCATGCTGTGATTCAGCAAACAGTTTAACACAGAGACATTTTTAAGAAAATCTGAGAGGAAGCAGAAACTAGCTCTACAGAAAAATGTATAATTTTGCATTTTTTTTCTGTGCCTATCATATATGGGACTAAGTAATCCCCTTAACTGGAGTTCTCTAAATATCAATTGGCTACAAAATTTTCATCCTCTCATGGCCACGTTATTGGTTCCTGCAATGGAACACATTCTTACAAACATATATTTCACCTTACACAAAGAAGTGCTAAAATGGTAGTTTTTAGCAAGTCAGCTGAGAACTGTATGAATTGCAATGCACCTACATCTATGTATTTCTATTGTGACAGTCTAGTTGGCCACAAAAAAGCTTGTTTTCAGGTCAATAGAGAAATACCACCACATGATAATGATTGTAAATGCAATCTAGATTTATCATTCAGATTTCTAAGAACATAAAAACAATCATTAGTTCACATACTAGATTTTTTTTTATTTTAAGAGGGAAAAAAATGCTAAAAACAGAAAGGGAAATAGGGATTTTCCATCTAAACTTTAATAATACGGTTTTGTTTTTAATTTGTGTGTTTTAAAAGTAGACATGTTTGTTGCTTTATTGGAAAAACAAACATTCTAGAAAGAATATTTACCTTCTTCATTCAGAGATAATTTTTCCACATCTGAATCCCGAGGAGTAAAAACTTCAGAGCTTTGATCAGCATTGGAATCAAAATCAAGTGTTAAGGTTCTAAAATCATTTTCACTACAAAAGCTTTTCAAATCCTTGCTCAAGAAGAACTTCTCTTTTCTAATCTGTGATGGCAAAGATGTGCACACCTGGGAGCACTGTGCTCTCAGCCTCGAGATGTCTTCAGAACCTGTGAGGATAACAGAGTAGATTGCATTCTCAGGAGAAGTGAAACGAGACACTAGTGGAGTTCCTGGAGACACTATTTGAGGAGATGAAATGAAGGTATCATCTTTTTCAGAACTTGATGAATTAGTGTCAGGCATAGGGATGCGAGTAGCAGTCATTTTCTTCAGTACCTCTTCAAAATCTTTCTTGCTGTGAGTCTGGGGGCTGTCAAAGCTGTTAGATTGGTATTTGATAATCTGTCGAATCGGATTTGAAATCACTTCTCCCTCTTGGATAGCTCTGATTTTTCTGCTAATGCTTTCCACGGGGTTATGCCGCTTCACAGTTACTTTCCTCGCAGAAGCCATTGTTGACCTCACTCCAATTATAAGATGAAGTGACTAAAGTGCAGGCAAAAGTAGTAATGAGCATTGTCCTACTAATAATTTAGCAATAGGTGATTCATTCTGAATCGACTTTGGAGAGATCAAAACAAGATATCCAGTGCTTCAAACAATGGTGGATTTGCGTTGGTAGTCAAATTTCTAGAAGATGAAAATGGCTAGCATTTATAACGTGCTCACCGTACGTCAGACATGGTACTGTGTTCTTTATAGGTATCAACCCATTCCATCCTCAAAATAACTCTAGTGGGTTAGCATTACCATGATCCCCAGACTCAGGGAGACAGAGAACAATGGACTTGTCCGAAGTCGTACCAGACAAGTGTCAGAAGCCAGATTTGAACTGTGGCAGTCCAGCAGCAGAGGCCATCCTCTTTTTTTGCAAGGCTTTTCATCTACAATAATGTATCAAATATGGTGATAGTGTGCGCACACCAACAGCTCCCATTTGAGTATACAGCATGGGTACTGTTCTTGCACTTACCTATTGGGAACTTAGTAAGCCCAATGTTAAGTCTTTTGGGTGTATTATGTCTAAACTTCACACAAACACTATTAGATATATAGAAATGTCTCCTTTTTACAGACAAAACTGAGGCTTAAAGTGGTCAGGTAACTTATGAACAGTCATATCTCTAAGACTTGAACCAAAGTATGTCTGACTCCTACAGAATTTATTTAATAACAAAAGGCACACTCTCACTTCTCATAAGATAGAAATAATGGAATTTGAAAATAAATCCAAGGTTTTGCCAAAAATGGCACAATTTAAAATAATCTAGCCAGGGTTACAATATTAGAATTTGAATGTCATGGTTTTTAGGATCTTGAAAAATTTCCAATTAGCACTACAAGTATAAATAACTTCTTGCATGAACTACTTCAAAGGTATGAATCTTGTTCAAAGGCTTATAACATGAAGATCTAAGGGGAAAACTACTATTGCACTCTATGGGCTATGTTTAACAGGAAGACATCAACAGTTCCACAGCAATACTTTGGGAGAAGAACAAGTGTTAAGGGGAAGTCTGGATTTTCTATATGGTGAGGGTGTGTTTATCAGTTATTTTTCTCATGCGAGCAATGAAAATTGCCTAAAATTGAAAGTGTTGATGATTATACCACTAGGTGAGGATAATATGAGACATGGATTGTTGAATTTGGACATTATACATGATGCCCAGTGGATGGAGGTGGCTGGCTATTAGAAGAATACAACGACTGAGAAGTAGAATGGAAAACTGTGGTTTATATACATGATTGAATATTGTGCAGCTACAAAAAGAAATGAAGCCATAAGGCATGCAATATTGTAAATGAACCTATGGAACATTATGTCATACAAAATAAGCCAGAAACAAAAGAACAAATATTGTATGGTCTCATTTAGAAAATACTTATAAGAAAATTGGGGCCTAGCCTGTATGCTCTTATAGCAGTCACATATAGTCTGGAGCTGCCATTGTTATTTCTAGATTTTAAGAGGATGTGCTATATGTGTATAACCTGGTATTTCCCTGGAATTTTGGGTACCTATGTGACACCTAAGACTCAGAGTAGGAGTTCCGTGGTTCTGAACGTCAGCATTGCCACATACAACAACTGCTAAATAAATGGAAAAAGGTATCAGCCTTCAATTAGAGATAAGACCAAAACCTATCGGTTTGGGACAATGTCTGGAACTTTGGATACCCATGTGACAACTAAGACTCGGAGTAGGAGTACTGCAGCTCCAAAGGTCAGCATTGCCACATACAGCAATTGTTAAAGAAATTGAAATAAAGATCAGGCTTCAATTAGAAATAAGAATGAAACCGATCAGGTCAGGACTAAGGTAAATCAGAATACAGGGTTAAGGAAGACATTGTCTGTATTTTAGAACTTCACCTACTCTATGAGACCAAAGGAAGAGAGATTTATTTTGTCCAAAATCTAAATTTTCTGTAGCACATAATCTAACAACCCAAACAAATGCAGCCCAGAATGGGAAAGAGCACTTATAATTCTGTACAGTTTAATGTAAGGCCTGGATACATCCCAAAATATATTGAGCAGATAATCAAAAAGTATTGGTGGGGGTGGGGGATGTAATAGCAGTTCAATAGTAGAATTCTCACCTGCTATACGGGCGAGATAAATGGTGCTGCAGTAACAGGATACTCACATGGAAAAATAATAACATGTGACCTCGCCATATAGCATACAAAAAAAAAAAGTATTGGAAAAGTCCTTTGAGAGATGGGAGAAAAATATGGAACCATTAAACTTTACTACCAGGGAAACCCCTGATACTTTTTCAAACTTTAGGGCTTCCCAAGTCAACAGGTCAAACCCTTGATCTTGAGGATTGCTCTTGTGAATCTTATCTATGTAGCAGAGACACTAAGCCTACCTATAGTTATGCCTAAGAGTTACTTCCTGAGGACCACTTTTGCTGCTCAGATTCGGCTTCTCTAAGTTCAACTCTGCAAGTAAAATAATTATTTTTCTCACCACCCGATGTGGGACATGACATCCCAGGCAATGACGCCCAGAGATGAGCCTAGCCCTGGCACCATGAGATTGACAATGTCTTTCTGACTAAAACCGGGAAAAGAATTGTAACAAATAATGAATCCATGATTGAGAGAGTTCAAATAGAATCAAGAGTCTATTCTGGAGGCTACTTTTACACAAGCTTGAGCTAGGTATTGCTACTTATCATGGTTTGTCAAATCCCGACCAACATCATTCCTGCCTGTTCTACGCACTATGATTACTTTCCAGAAACTTACAACCTCCAGATGGGTTCCTGGGCCAGATGAGTAGGGAAACCCAGAGAGGCCAGCCTCTCCAGATGGAACATCAGCTAGTTCCATCCCCCATCCCATCTTATTGACAGCCCTTTCCAACATGAAAAAGTTAGAGTGGGCATAGCCAAATATCCCTGGAGGTTGGGAGAAGGAGGAGTTATAACAGAGAAGTTAGGATTTAACAAATGAGTATCAGTGCTGAATCATTATATTGATATTTCTTTTAGTCTACAGTGTCTTGGAGCAGCTAGAAGGAAAAACCTAAAATTGTGGAATTATAACTCATCCCAAACTCTGAAATCTGTTCTATAACTAAATGTTGTGGTGTGCTTGGAAATGCATTGCTTTTTCGTATAAATGTTATTTTTCACAGTAAAAAAAATCCATTCATAGGTCTCTTTTTAAAATCCTGTAATAGAGAATGAATAAGATATTCAGAAATTTAAAAATTGTTATAACTGGAATCTGGAAAAAAATGGAAAGAAGAAAGAAGAAGTGCAGTGGGGGTAGTGAGAGAGGACGAGAATTTGCTTGTGAGCACACAGTTGAGAAGGAACAGAGAAGAGGCATTGCTCTTCCAAGCCTACAGCTGACTGTGGTTATGTAACAGCAGGAGTATGTTACTTTTCCACGCCAAGAAAAGAGACTTATAAAAGACTAATAAGGATGATGTCAACTGTATGTCAGCAATACCAGGGGTAAACAATTGGTGGGGAGGGTCAAAAGTTAAGGGGAGGTTTAGATTTGCTATTTGATGAGGGTGTGTTTATCTGTTATTTTTCTCTTTGGGACAATGGAAATTGCTTAAGTTGAAAGTTGATGATTGGGCAAGTAAGTGAGGATACTGTAAGACATGGATTGTTTATTTTGGACATGATCCATGACGGATGGAGGTGGCTGAAGGGTACATTAAATGAAAAGTAGAAAGGTGAACTGTGGTATATCATGGAATATTGTGTGGCAACAGAAAGGAACAAAGTCATGAGGCATACAATGAAGTGCATGAACCTTGGGGACATTGGGTTTTGCAAAATAAGCCAGAAACAAAAGAGCAATATTGTATGGTGGCTTTTAGAAAATACTTATAAGAAAAATCTGGACCTAGATTATAAGCGCTTATAGCAGTCACAATTAGTCTGGAGTTGAGTTGTTTCTAGATTCTGAGATGCTGTGGTATGTGTGTAGCATCTGGCAATCCCCTGGAACTTTGGGTAGCTGTGTGACACCTAAGACTCAGAGTAGGAGTTCTGCAGCTCTGAGAGTCAGCATTGCCATGTACAACAACTTTTAAAGAAACTGAAAAAGAGATCAGGCTTCAGTTAGAGATAACAATGAAGTCAATCTGGTTGGGATTAAGGTAAATCAGAATGTAAGGCAAAGGAAGATATTGTCTGTATTTTAGAGCTTCAGCTGCTATATGAGACCAAAGGAAGAGAGGTTTAATTTGTCCAGAACCTAAATTTTCTGTAGCACATAATCTAACTCATGGAGCCCAAAATGGAAACAAGGGCATGTAATTTTGTGCAGCTTAATACAATGTCAAAATAAATCCCAGAGAATGTTGGGCAGATAATAAAAAAATATTGGCAACTTCCCCTCTCCATGGGACATGATTCCCAAGGGTATAAATCTCCCTGGCAACATGAGACAGGAATTCCCAGGATGAGACTGGACCCAGCATCAAGGGATTGAGAAAACCTTGACCAAAAGGGGGAAGAGAGAAATGAGAAAAACTAAAGTGTCAGTGGCTGAGAGATTTCAGAATCAAGAGGTAATCCTGGAGGTTATTCCTAAGCATTATATAGGTATTCCTTTTTTAGTTTATGATATATTGGAGTGACTAGAGGGAAGAACCCGAAACTGTAGAGCTGTGTTCCAGTAGCCTTTTTTCTTGAAGGTGATTGTATAATGATACAGCTTTTACAATATGACTATGTGATTATGAAAATCTTGTGTCTGATGCTCTTTTATCTAGGGCATGGACAAGTAAGTTAAAAATATGGATAAAAAATAAACGAATAGTAGGGGAAACAAAGGTAAAACAAATTGGGTAGATGGAAATACTAGTGGTCAATGAGAGGGAGGGGTAAGAGGTATGGTATGTATGAGTTTTTCTTTTTTCTTTCTTTTTCTAGAGTGATGTAAAAGTTCAAAAAAATGATCATGGTAATGAATACACAACTATGTGATGTATTATGAGTCATTGATTGTACACCATGTATGGAATGTTTGTATGTTGTTTTATCAATAAAAATATTAGAAAAATAATGTTTGTATATTGTTTTATCAATAAAAACATTTTTTTAAGTATTGGCAAAATCCCTTGAGGGATTGAAGAAAAAATATGAAACTATTCAACTTTCCCACCTGGGAAATCCCTGAGACTGTCTCACACATTAAGGACTCCCAAGTTAATAGGCCAAGCCCTTGATCTTGAGGCTTGCTCTTATGAAATTGATTTCGGTAGTGGAGAAATTAAGCCTACCTATAGTTATGCTTAAGGGTTACTTCCAGGACATCTGTTACCCAGATGTAGCCTTGTCTCTCTCTAAGCCCAACTCTGCAAGTAAAATCATTACTGTCCCTAGTCTGTGGGACATGACACCCAGGGGTGAAAGTCTCCCTGACAATGTGGGAGATGACTCCCAGGGATGAGCCAGGCCCTGGCACCATGGAATCGACCATGCCTTTTTGACCAAAAGAGGGAAAAAAATGTAATGAAATCATGTATCAGTGGCTAAGAGAGTTTAAATAGAGTTGAGATGGCTATTCTGGAGGCTACTCTTACACAAGCTTCAGCTAGATATTATTAATTGCCACAGTTTGCCAAACCCCAGCCAACATTATTCCTTTTAACTCTAAAGAACACCCAGGGCTCTATCTGAGATTTTGCAAAAGTTTCATGCACGAAATTTACTTTTCAGAAACCTGAAATCTTCAGATGGTTCCTAGGTCAGATAAGCCCTGAAACCCAGATGGGCCAGTCCCTTCAAGAACATTAACCAGTTCTATCCCATATTGTCAACACCCCTTTTCAACATGAAAATGTTAGAACGGGCATTACCCAACTATCCCTAAAGAGTAGGAGAAGGATCAAAGGAAAAGGAGGAACTATAACAGAGAAGTTAGGATTTAACAAATGAATATGACTCAATCATTACATTGACATTTCTTTTAGTCTCCAGTGTCTTGGAGCAGCTAGAAGGAAACACCTGAAATTGTGGACTTGTAACCTACCAAACTTTGAAATCTGTTCTATAACTACTTGTTAAAATGTACTTTGAAATTTATTGTTTTTGTTATATACCTCACAATAAAAAAATGTTAAAAAAAAAAAACCTATTTAATTATGTCAGTGATCTCAATGTGGGGTTATGTTTTTTCTCTGCTAGAACCACAGAACAGAGGCACAGGTTTTCTGCCCCCCCAACCCCCACCCACACACTCCATCACTGAACACTGATGTGGGTTGCTGTTCAAGCAGCAGTGAGAAGCCTGGCTTTTCAGGCATTTCTGACTGACCTGGATAAATGCTCCTAATACATAAGACACACATTTCTATTTGCTTTTTCAAATTTGCATTTTTCTCCTTCTTTCATCTGTTTTCTAAGCTCTCATCGATTTACCAAAGTGAGCCCCATGTGGCAGCAGATAAGCTAAACTTTATAAAGAACACACTTAAAGGCCCTTTGTGAGTTAGAAAAGCTTCACAAGATTAGTTTCTTGTGTACTTTCTAACAGAGAGCAGAACGCTTGCAGGAGTTCAATAAATAAGATGTGAATTGTGCCACCTTCTCCGTATATGATTTGGAAATATCTCTCCAGAAAAACACTCTTCTTTAGTTTTAGGTCTCGGTGGAAAAGATTAGCTGAAGTCCATCACAACACTTAAAAACACAGGTCTAACTTGCTTTATGCAGTAGCTATCTTTGAAAAAAGCATTAGCTGAAAATTTAAAATTTGAAGTTATTTGTATTAGGAGAATCAGTTGCTTAGGGTCTCTCTTTTAAAAAGAATTTTCCCCTTATTTACATTTTATCGGATTAAATATTTGTTTTTAAAGATGGTACACTTGTAGAAATCACCATGGGAAGAATTGCTCCTTTTTCTTTTAAATTCTCTGAACTTCAGCCTCATTGTATATCATTCATCCCTTCAGATTTTCAATCAATATTTAGTAAGCAACTATTAAACCTGGGCACTGTGCCGGATTTAGGGAACAGAATGATGAGCAAAGCATCTGCTCTCCTGACACATGTAGTCAGATATGAAATACTAAGATTGCCAGATTCAACACAGGACACCCAGTAAAATTTGAATTTCAGATAAATGACTAATTTTTTAATATAAATATATCCTGACAAGACATACTGGAAGTTTCATATCTTTGTTTGCTAAATCTGGTAAACTTAAAGCTTACAAACAAATAAATAATCCCACATTAGGAAGAAAAAGTGCCAGGGGCTGGGAAATATGGAGTTATCCTAGCTTGGGAATGAAGACAGGGAAAAATGTGGGCAATTTACTATGTGTCGTAGACAACATATTACGCTGCTTACATTGTTTGCTAAATCCATGGCTTTAAACAGAAAATTAAAAAATGGAACTCTAAATTTGCTATAGGAATTCCTCCTTGGATTCACATTAGCTAAATATAATGTAAAAAGATATTAGAGGGAAAGAATTTAGCGGTTCCTCAAAAAGTTAAACATAAAATGACCATGTGACCTGGAATCCCATTTCTTGGTATATACTCCAAATAATTAAAAACAGGGACTCAAACAGATACTTGTGCACCAATGTTAGTAGCAGCATTAGTCACAATAGCCAAAAGGTGGTAGTGACTCAAGCGTCCATCAATTGACGAATGGATAAACAAAACATGATTTATCCATACAATGGAATGTTATTCAGCCACCAAAAGGAATGACTTTCTGCCACAAGCTACAATGTGGATGAATCCTAAAAACATTAAGCTGACTGAGATAAGCCAAATACAAAAGGACAAATAGTATATGTTTCTGTTTTTTGAAATATTTAGAGAAAATTGATTAGAGCTTACAAAATTGATTAGGGCTGGGAGTAGGAGGTTGGGGTGGGACAGTGAGAAGGGCAGAATGGGGAATTATTGCATATGGTTTATTGAATACAGAATATCTTCATGAGGTGATGAAAGAGTTTCAGAAATGGATGGTGGTGATAATAATACAATATTACAAATGTAATTACTACCACAGAATTTTATACTTAGAATAGTAAAAAGGATGTTTTATAATATATTTGTTACAGCAATAAAAATTTAAATAAAAAAGAAAGCTGCTAGTAAAGAATAAAAATAAATTTAATTAAAACAATAATATTAGAAATTATCCAAGTCAGTTATAATTTTAGCATAAACCTATTTCCTTAGCCCCCTTGTTGATTGAATTATGCCTCATTGCTCTTGTAGACTGGAGTCCCTTTCTTATTATTGCCTTGTCTTCTTGTACATATAAAATTCTTGAATCAACTCATTTAAATAATCTCCCTGATCCAAACTATAATGCAATAATTAAAGCCTCTGATCATGGCAACATCTATAAAAACAAATCTGATTTGTTTCTTACCTAAAGTTAGGTTACTCATCATATATCTAATTTTCATCACTGATACAGCTGCACAGTTCAGCATTAGCTCAGACACTTGCACCCTTTAAGATTTACAAATTTGAGATTCTTGGTTAATGCCCTTTGAGATTTACCAATCTTCTGCATTTGTTCTGACTTCCAAAAGGAGTCTTAAATTGGTTAGAAAAAGTTCACTGTGAACGTAAAACAGACAATACTTCATTTTCCTTAGGAATTTATAAAGAGTATAAGGGCATAATTTATGCTTAAAGATGTCCATATTCTTCCATCAATAAAAACAGTTGAGTTTTACTGCAAAGAAAGGCATAACATTTATGCAGTGGTCCAAAAGTAGCATCCTTGAAAAAACATATTTCAGTGATTCAGAAAGCTCTTTAGAAAACCCTGTCAATCAAACTCTGACTCAAAAGAGATTATGTTGATAATGTAAGTCTTTCCTTTACCAACCATTTAAATTTTAAAATTACAAAAAATACCGTTACTAATACTTATTTCTTGAGCATTGAACTTTCAAGCTTTAGATGAGGTAGGCTTGTTTTTAAAATCATTCCCTATTTAATTATGAACTCCAGGCAAATCTTTCTGACTTGCTTAAGTGAGCCCTGCTTGGTGGCTTAAAGCCTTAATTAATGTATCTATGAAATTTAAATATATATGCATATATGTATGCACATGGAAAGATAGATAAGCATGGGTTTCCTTTTGGCAAAAGAACCCTTCAATAGCAATTAGATGCCACTGCTTTTCATCAAAGCATAAGGTGAAACATCTGTTCACCCAAATTTACCCAGGAAATATTCTTTGGTGAGCACAGGAGAAGGACAGGATATGGTTTTCTAGATAACCAGTGAATTTTATATTTGCCAGATTGCACTGTTTTTAGTATCTTTGTGACTATTATTTTATCTGATAAAACAATACCATTTTTTCCTGCCCTTTCTAGGATAAATGATAGTAGCTGTTACTCAAAATGATTTGCAAACCACAGGCCCCAGATTTAGTAAATACTTAGTGAGTTTATCACCTGCAAACTGTTTTGGTTATTAATAAATACAAGCTGATATAAATGGAACCCTCTCCTCCCACCAAACATTTAACTTTGTATATTAAACTTCTGGACTAGGTCACAGCATGCCACACTATAAATATCTCTTACTGGAACACTTCCTGAAATAGCACTCACACATATGCATCTCAGAACTGACATCTTTTATATATCTGTGTTCTCCTGTGGCAGTTCTTATTCTATGAAGCCTGGTTTTCTTCTCAGAGACTAGAAGACTTGAGATAAATCTCTTTCTCCAAGATGCCAAGTGCTCCCAGGTTCTTGCTGTCTACAGGATAAAATCATCACTTACCAAAATGACCAAAACTGAAGACAACCATTAAGGACTTAAAGTATCCAGAAGCCCCTTTGAAAACAATTCTAGGATTTGCCTGTGGCGAATGTAATGCTTCAAAACTTTATCACTCTTCAGCTACCATTTTTTCCCCTACTTTTTTCAGTTTCTTTTTTCTTTCTAGATTTAAGTTTTCAATGATCTCTACTGATCCTCTATACTGCAGTTTTATCTCATTTGCCCGCAGCATATAGAACTTGGGGATGGGGTAGGGAGGCAACAGGGCAGCTTGCTTCTGGGATTGCTTTTCCCGAAACAGAGCAGTACTTCCGTGACCTTAGATCATCAAGGGTCAGCATCCGCCAAAATTTAATTATTTACTCGGGAGAAACTCACCACCTTATTTTCACTTCACTATACACAGCACTCCAAGAACCATCTTCTGAAAACCGGAAAAAAAGACTGGAGGCCAACAGGATCAGGTGGTGGGGGTGGAGCTAACCTCTACGGAGCCGGAGCCGGGTGGCATGAGGGGAGAGACTAAGACTGCAGGAAGGACACCTGGGATCAGGCTGCACCTGAACCTCTGGGGCTAGCGGAGAAAATGAGAGTAGGGTTGATAGGGGAAGAGTTACCGGGGAAAGGGGCGGGCAGCTTTGAGTATATCCACACCTCGCCACAGTCATAAAGACAAGATAAGGGTCACCCTGAACATAATGTGTCTGTATTCGGGATAAGGGACAAGGCCTGTTTTTAAATTAAGTTTTATAGTTTTTTATTGAGCCAGGTGCCATATAATTTTTTTTTAATTAAAGCAGTTGAAGGTTTACAGAAAAATCATGGAGAAAGTACAGTTCCCATATACCACCTCCCCCCCTACACACAGCTATATGACTTTTAAAAACATTAATGTCACCCTTGTCTTTTGTATGACAGAATCTGGTTTGGAAAACACAATATATAAATTATGCAAAGTACGTAATTAAGCGAAGAGGTTCGTGAGTGGTGCCTACATTAGGCTCCACGTGAGGTCAGGGTAGGAGGAGTTCAGTGTGGGTTGAGAAGCATTTATAAAGGAGGTGGCACTTAAGCTGTGCTTTTAAAAATAAAATATTTGGGGCACTGGGAACTTGAGCAAAGCTGTCAAAGCATAGGGTGAGCTAAGCTGGGTGTTGGTTTGGCATCACTGGGAAGGAGGAGGGGGAGATGGATGAGGGAAGAGGTGGGCGGCTGTGAAGTAGAGGGGGGGGGGAGAGGTTTGGTAAAGGGAGGGAGGCAGCTAGATTCAGAAATGAATGAAATCTTCTTTGATATCATTTCCTAGCCCAGGAAACAATATTCGTTTGGGACAAACTCCACCATTAAAAAAACAATAAGCCAAACTAGGATCAGAGTTCTGAACATTCAGCCTGGAGAGTGACCAGGCAGCCTGTGCTTCTCCAGCCAACAGTGATGGTCCCTATTCTCAGTCTTGACAGGTGTTAGCATAGGAGCTCTCCTACTTTCTCCCCCATTTTACCTCTTCCTCTCCACCTGGGGTGCTCTAGGAATCTCTTCTGGAACTACCTAGATTTTTATGTAGGCCGATTCCTGTGGGTCAACATTTCTAGCACAGGGCTGGGGTCGCAGTGTAGCAGTTGGGCTCTGGGGTCAGAGAGCCTGCGTTTCAATCCCAGCTCTGTCTCTTCCTACCTTTGTGATCTAAGACAAATTACTTAACTCTCAGTTGTTTGGTTTGTACGCTGTGGGCTGGGGGCCACATTTCATTCTCTACCATGTGAATATCTGTTATCACAGCTCCATTTGGTAGATCTTGGAGGAGGGGGTGGGAGTGCATGGGCTGGGAATCAAACCCAAGTCTCCCTCATGGCAGGTGAGAATTCTACCACTGAACCACCCCTGCAACCCCAACTGTTTCTTCATCTGGAAAACTGCTTCCGTATCACGAATGAGCTCCCGGGTTCATTGCTGGGATTAAATGTGCTAACGCACCCACAGCACTGAGCACTCTGCTGGCACGTTGTGAGCACCAGTCATGTTCGATAGGATGAGGCATTTTCTGAAACTCCTTTAATTTATCCAGATATTAGATGTCCCCGTAAAGCACAAAACGGCACCTTGAAAGAAATGACCAATTAACCCATTCTTCTCATTAGACGCCCTGTTCTGTTTAATTTCCTGCTAAATGCTCTGTGAAAACATCCATGCTTGGCATCTGCTTATCGATCCACAGATACCGTAACCAGCAATACCCAGTGCGATTTCTCTCCTAGTCATAAAGGAAGCCAGTGGTAGGGCCAGAAATAATATTCAAATTCTGAATCCACTAGACCATATCACCTGTCTGGCAAATTCTACTCTTGCTTCCTGCTCCAAATGAGTGTATCATACCCACTGATTCTCAGAGCGAGAAAAGGAAAAACCTGACCAAAAATGAATTGAACCAACATGTTATTTCATTGTGTATTTCATAGTTGCCGTGTGATGCTTCTGCGGGAACACCCACCCCATGGGGAGTGAACAGAGGAAAGGGCAGACCCCAGGCTGAGCTGGTGACTCCAACCCCTGCCCCCAGGCAGCAGGCCACAGCAGTCCCTACTGAGACAGCTCCTCCAGCCCGGACGTGTGTTTTGTTAACATGGAAGAGAGTGCAAAGGAATAAAACCCAGGGAGGGGAATGGCAGCCCATATCCTGGTAACACAATAGGTAGACTTGATAACAGTGTAGTTCTTCACCTGCCAAGTCATTTCCTTTAAGACACGTTGACCAGACAGGGGTCCCAATATTGCCAGGCCTGAAAGCAGCTGACTGTCTTGTCCTAATCAGAGAACCACAAAGGGAGGCCCTTCACCAGTCTGCAAGATGGCATTTCAAGGAAATTAACTCTTGTCCTATAAACAAACCAAAAAATCTATTTAAGTGACGTGTATCCCCTTCTCCATATTGCAATCTTTTGAGGTTGTTAGATTTTCGAGTCCATGGTTGTGAATATAGGCTGGACCTCTGGGATTAGTCTCTGGTTGACCCAAGGACATCTGTCCTAGTTTGCTAGCTGTTGGAATGCAACACACCAGAGATGCATTGGCTTTCAATAAAAGGGGATTTATTTAGTTAATGTGTAGTTCTTCAGAGGAAAGGCAGCTAACTTTCAACTGAGGTTCTTACATGGGAAGGCTCAGGGTAATCTCGGCTGGCCTTCTCTCCAGGCCTCTGGGTTCCAACAACTCTCCCTGGGGTGATCTCTTTCTGCATCTCTAAAGGCCTGGGCTGAGCTGCAAGTGCTGAGATGAGGTATGCTGACCTAGCTGCTTAGGCTGTGCTATGTTGAGCTCTCTCATTTAAGCACCAGCCAATTAAATCAAACATCATTCATTGCAGCAGGCACACCTCCTAGTGGACTGCAGATGTAATCAGCAACAGATGAGGTTCACGTACCATTGGCTCATGTCCACAGCAACAGAACTAGGTGCCTTCACCTGGCCAAGTTAACAACTGAATCTAATTACCACGGCATCCTTCTGTCTAACTAAAGTGGCTGGCTGTGCGTATGGGGGAGAGGGAGGCATGATGTTCCATTATTAACAGAAAAGAAGGAAGGAAAGAAAGCAAACCAGATAGTGGGCTCTTTCTCCTTCAGTTTAGGCATGGCCACACATAACACATTTTTTCCCAAAACTCCTTTATGCAAAATGTAGTACTTGTAACATATTCTCTAGTGTGCTTATATCTTAGGTGTCATTGTCTTTAAATTGTTTCCGTTTAATTAAACTTTAATTAGCAAATGCAGTGTCTTCAGAGAGCCCATTTTCATAAATGTACTGTGTGTCAGGAAGAAAAGAATTGAGAATTTTAGTGATCTATGGGTTCCATTCTGAAAAACAAGTAATACGTAAGTGGATACTTTGAAAGAAAACTTGGCGATAGTTTGGTTTTTGTTTTTCCTGGAGGGAGTGAAAAGAAGCAAAGCCCTGAAGATACGTATCGCGCCAGATGAAAATATGTTACCCTCTGGAAATAGATTGACCCATCCTTGCTCTGTTCCAGGAGGCTTACCTCCGCTGACTGCATCAGTCCAGCCCCCTTGGCCCTGGTTTCCCGCTGAATTTGGCTCCAGCAGGAGACAGGTAAGCAAGAGGAGCAAGAGTCTGGGGTATTTATCCTCCTGGCCTCGGTGGGGCAGTGGCTCCTGCTTTCCCACAGCTCCAACAACTGGCTCTGTCTCCTCGAGCGAGAGCTCTCACCTGCTTCCTTCGCCTTGCCTCTTCACGGGGGCTTCCTGGAGCCATGGTACCAGCACACCTTGACGCTGCCTTCAGGCATTAAGCTGTCTCCAGGCTCCCCTTCCAAAAAGTGTACCAAAGTTGGCAATTAGGCAAAAAGTTAAACAGAATTGCCATATGCCACAGCAATTCCACTCCTGGGTATATGCCCCAAAGAATTGAAAACAGAGACTCTAATAGGTATCAGTACACCTGTGTTTATCGCAGCTTGAAACACAATAGCACAGAAACCACCCAAATGTCCACGGATGGATGAGCAGATAAACGAATGTGGTGTATATACACAACGGGATATTATTCAGCTGTGAAAAAGAATGCAGTTCTGATGCATATCACAATGATAATGTTAGGCTGAGTGAAACAAACCAGAAACGAAAAGACATCTTTTGTTGAAATCTTGAAGAAGCAAATTCAAGAACTGAAAGTAAATTAGAGGTTACCAGGAGCCAGGGCCAGGGGAAATGAGGAGTTATTCCTTATTGGGTACAGAGATCCTATTTGGGGTGATGAAAAAGTTGTAAATGTAATTGATGCCACTGACTTGCACACTTCAACATGGTTAAAATGGCAAATTATGTGATACATATATAACCACAAAAAATTAAAATACAACATATTTATAATTAAAAAAAAAAAACCGAAACGTTTTGGCCAAGCGACCCTAACTGATACACTCTTTGAATCTGTTAGTTATCATGTTAATTTGTATAACCAAATAGGGTCCCTGCCCACATTACGCAAGGGCACAATACCTCCCTTGAAATTTGACTATTTTGTTTTTGTCTTTAAGCTCCCTACAGCATTTCCTTCTAGTTAAGTACATCTACTAAATCACATATACAGCTATAACTAAAAGAAAAAAAAAAGCTCTATAAATATTCTCCTTAAAATTTTTGATATCAGCAGAAACCATGGAGGTGAGAAGACAGTGGGATAATATATTTAAATTATTAAAAGAGAAAAACTACCAACCAAGAATTCTATATCCAGCAAAATTGTCCTTCAAAAATGAGGGAGAAATTAAAACATTTTCAGACAAAAAATCACTGAGAGAATTTGTGACCAAGAGACCAACTCTGCAAGAAATACTAAAGGGAACACTAGAGACAGATACAAAGACAGAAGAGAGAGGTGTGGAGAAGAGTGTAGAAAGGAAGACTATGAGTAAAGGTAAAAGGAAGGAAAATTAGATATGACATTAAAATCCAGAAGGCAAAATAGTAGAAGAAAGTACTACCCATGCAGTAATAACACTGAATGTTAATGGATTAAACTCTCCAATCAAAAGACATAGTCTGGCAGAATAGATTAAAAAACAGGACCCATCTATATGATGTCTCTACTCAAAGGACACAAGGCCAAGGACACAAATGGACATTTACACACCAATGTTTATAGCAGCATTATTAACAATTACCAAGAGATGGAAACAGCCAAAATGTCCATCAACAGCAGTTGACTAAACAAACTGTGACATTTACATAAGATGGAATATTATGCAGTTGTAAGACAGAATAAAGTTATGAAGTATGTAACAACATGAATGGACCTTAAGGACATTATGCTGAGTGTGATTAGCCAGAAACAAAAGGACAAATACTGTATGGTCTCACTGATATGAACTGACATTAGTGAATAAACTTGGAATATTTCCTTGGTAACAGAGACCATCAGGAGATAGAAATAGGGTAAGATATTGGGTAACTGGAGCTTAAGGGATACGGATTGTGCAACAAGACTGAATATGAAAACTCAGAAATGGACAGCACAATATTACCTAACTGTAATACAATTATGTTAAAACACTGAATGAAACTGCATATGAGAATGATAGAGGGAGGAGGGCTGGGGCATAAATGAAATCACAAAGAAAGATAGATGATAAAGATTGAGATGGTATAATCTAGGAATGCCTAGAGTGTATAATGATAGTGGCTAAACGTACAAATTTAAAAAATGTTTTTGCATGAGGAAGAACAAAAGAATGTCATTACTGCAGTGTGCTGAAAATAGATGGTAATTAATATTTTAAAATTTCAACTAATGTGTGAGACTAAAGCAAAAAATGTTTATTTGGTACAAATCTATACTTTGACTAGTGCATCTCCTAATATAATTTATGTAGATAGTTGATTGAACACCTTAAGTACGTGGAACTTTGTATAGGGCATGAGATTTTGTTGGTTTGTCCAGGTGATGCCCTGATGAATCCCAGAGTGATTTGATCAGTGAGTGGAAAAAGATTTGCAAAGTCCCCTTTGGGGAATGGTGAGAACGGGAGAAAACTCAACTTCCCCAAGTTGAATTCTTGATATTCTCACAAGCAGTGGGGACAACCAAAGCTATAGGCTGAGCCCCCAGTCTTGGGGTTTGTTCATATGAAACTTAACCCCACAGGGGATAGGTCAAGCCTACTTAAAATTAAGCCTAAGAATCACCCCCAAGAGAACCTCTTTTGTTGCTCAGATGTGGCCTCTCTCTCCAGCCAACACAACAAGCAGACTCACCACCCTCCCTCTGTCTATGTGGGACATGACTACCAGGGGTGTGGATCTTCCTGGCAGCGTGGGACAGAAATCCCAGAATGAGCTGAGACCCACCATCAAGGGACTGAGAAAACCTTCTCGACCAAAAAGGGGAAGAGTGAAATGAGACAAAGTGTCAAGGGCTGAGAGATTCCAAACAGAGTCAAGAGGTTATCCTGGAGGTTATTCTTATGCATTAAGTAGATATCACCTTGCTATCCAAGATGTAATGGAGAGGCTGGAGGGAACTGCCTGAAATGTAGAACTGTGTTCCAGTAGCCATGTTTCTTGATGATGATTGCATAATGATATAGCTTTCACAATGTGACTGTGTGATTGTGAAAGCCTTGTGTCTGATGCTCCTTTTATCTACCTTGTCAACAGATGAGAGGAACGTATGGAATACAAATAAATAATAGGGGGAACAAATGTTAAAATAGATTTGATTTGAAATGCTAGTGATCAATGAAAGGGAGGGGTAAGGGTATGGCCTGTAAAATTTTTTTTTCTGTTTGTTATATTTTTCTGTTGTCTTTTTATTTCTTTTTCTGAATTGATGCAAATGTTCTAAGAAATGATCATGATGATGAATATGCAACTATGTGATGATATTGTGAATTGCTGAGTGTATGTGTTGGGAATGTTTGTGTTTCTTGTAATTTTTTTAATTAATAAAAAATTAAAATAAAAAAAATTTTATAGTTATTGCCAAACTGGCTTCCATAGAGGTTGTGCCAATTTATAATGTCAATGGGTGGATTGTTGCCCATTTCGCATGATAGGCGAAATAGTCAGCTCACCATTTTAATTTGCATCTCTCTCATTATGAATATGTTTCATGTGTTTAAAAGTCATTTGTATTTCTGATTCTGTGTTCTATTTGTGTCCTTTCGTCATTTTTCAATAGGGTTTCGGTTTCATCAATTTACAAAAGCTCTTTATGAAAAGGGGCTTCAACTATTCTTGATTTTAAAGCATACAATACACACAGAAAACAAAACACTCACCTACATAAAGGCAGAAGAAACTGGAGACAATGATAAACTTGGGAAGGGAGCTTGGGGGACTAGGGGATGGAAATAGAAGGAAGAGTTGATGTTTTGGATATTGTTTACACCATATTCATGTACAATGTCACCTTTTAAAATAAATGAATAAAGAAAAAATAGTCAAAACCTCAACTCATAAGTTCTGGTGACATTCATTATATAATGTGGATTTGTAAGATAATGTCATTTACAGTATCAAAACTGCCCATTATTTTAGAACGTCGCTCTTGTAGACACATTATAAAAATATGGTGCAGTAGCGCCCTCTACTGGTAATCAGGTAAAATTCGATGCTCCCCCCCAATCATATGATTGATTTTCTGTTCCATCTTGTTATAACTAAGAGATGTTCAAATAATGCGTGCACCATAAAAATGATAATATTTTTGTATCGTAATTTTAAATATATCACTGTGGGATATTTTAAAGTTACAAAATCATACATTTTTGTAACAGTCCACTGTTTGCTTTACAGTTGACTGGGTGTAGAGCTCTGCTTTTGATGATAGAATATTGAGGACAAAATAACTCTTTTTAAATATAGCTACTACCACTTTGTATAGAAGCAGGCGCCATTGTGTACATCTGTTTCGCCAGTCTGTATAGTTTCATCATCTTTGCCACCACTGTAATTCATTCATTTGACAAATATTGGGTACTTAGTGTGTTCCAGGCACTGTTCTAGGGGCTACAGATACACGGTGAGCAAAATAGACAAGCTTCCTGCCCCCATTGAGCTTACTTCTTAGAGGAGGAGACAGAAAATTAATATAATTGACAAAAGGTACATAGTATATTACAGAGTGAGACATGCTAAAGAAAAAAAATAATATTGGGGCAGTGAAGAGGGAGTTTGGAGGCAGGGTTGCAATTGTGAATTGAGTAGCCATAGGAGGGTCACTGAAGTGAGTCTGAGTAAAGACCAAAGGTAATGAAATAGTTAAGCGGGAAGATACCTGAGGACAAGCAGGCCAGGCTGTCTGGAAGGGCAGGTGCAAAGCTGGGGTGGGGGGCAAGTTTGCCCGGAATGTTCAAGAAAGGGCCAGGAGGTCAGTGTAGCTGCAGAGCAAATAAGGGTAAGAGTAGTAGGAGATGAGGTCAGAGGATTAATGAAAGGGTCTTGCAGGCTGTAGGAAGGACACTGACTTTGATTCTGTGTGATGGGAAGCCAGTGGAAGATTTTAAAAAGAGGAGGGATGAGTGCTGAATAAATGAATAAACTGAAGTGATTGAGCGGCAGAAACTGAGAGATGAGTTAGATGTTTGTAGCAGACATCCAGGAGCAATGATGACGAGAAGGAGTCAGTGTCCGTGAGGTTGGAGGACAGGATGTGCTGGCAGACCCGGCGTGGGGTGTGAGAAGACCAGGATGCCATCAAGATTTTGGCCTGAGCAGCTGGAATAATGCAGCCGCCATTGATTGAAATGGTTCCGAGAGAATCCTGGGGGGTCCATTTTAGAATGTTGAAATGCTATTAAACATGCAGGAAGAAGTGTCAGATAGACAATTGGATATATGGTCTGGATTCAGGGGAGAGGTTCAGGTTGGGGATATAAACTGGGACTCGTCTGCATAAAGATGGCATGTAAAGCTGTGGGGACTATTAAAATCACCCACGGAGTGAAGATAGGGAAAAAGCGGTCCGAGGTCTGAGCCCTCAGGCATGCCAACATTTAGTAGTCTGAATGATGAGATGAATCTGAAAAGGGGAAGCCAGAGAAGTTGGGGGAAAATCAGGTGAGTGTGATATCCCAAAGGGCACATGGAGAAAGCGTTACAAGAAGTAGAAAGCAATTGACTGTGCCCATTGCTGCCAGTGAGTCAAGTAAAATGAAGTTTATGAGATGTCCCCTGGATTAGCTATGCAGGAAGAGGTAACTGGTGATCTTTTATATATATATGTATATTTTATTTTTATTGAGATAGCCACACACGTCCAGTTCAACCATATTATACAATCAACAGCTCACAATATCATCACATGGTTGTGCGTTCTTCTTTACCACGATCATTTTCAGAATATTTGCATCACTCCAGAAAAAGAAATAAAAAACCTCATATAGCCGATACCCCTTACCCCTCCCTGTCATTGACCCACAGTATTTCAGTCTATCCAGTTTTTACCCTTTATCTCCCCCTATTATTTATTTATTTATTATCCGTTTTTTCCCTACTCATCTGTCCATACCTGGATAAAAGGAGCATCAGACATGTGGTTTTCACAATCACCCAGTCACATTATAAAAGCTATGTAATTACACAGTCTTCTTCAAGAATCAAGGCTACTGAACACAATTCCACAGTTTTAGGTACTTCCCTCCAGGCACTCCAATACATCATAAACTAAAAAAGGACATCTATAAAATGCATAAGAATAACCACCAGAATAACCTGCCAACTCTGTTTGAAATCTCTCAGCCACTGAGACTTTTTTTTTGTCCCATTTCTCTCTTCCCCCTTTTGGTCAAGAAGACTTTCTCAATATCACGATGGGGGGTCCTGGCTCATCCCCAGGAGTCCAGACCCACATTCCCAGGGAGATTCACACCCCTAGGAGTCATGTTCCAAGTAGGGGGGAGGGACTGAGTTCACCTGCCAAGTTGGCTTAGAGAGAGAGGCCACATCTGAGCAATAAAAGAGGTTCTTTCGGACTCTTAGGCATAATTATCATAGGCTTAGCCTCTCCTTTGCGGTAATAAGCTTCATAGGGGCGAGTCCCAAGATTGAGGGCTCAGCCTATTGCATTGGTTGTCTCCATTGCTTGCGAGACTATCAGGAATTCCCCAGATAGGGAAGTTGAATATTTCCTCCTTTCTCCCCAGGCCTCCAAGGGGACTTTGCAAATACTTTTTTATTCTCTGTCCAAATTACTCTGGGATATATCAGTGCATCACACTAATCTGTACAAACCAACAAGATCTCACTTCCTCTTCAAGATTCCATGTAATTATGGTGTCCTAGTAAACTGGCCATACAAGTTCAATTAGATAATGTGCTACCTAAAATATAAATTTTGTAGCAAATAAGCATCTCTCCCTTTGGTCTTGCCCAGAGATTGAAGTTTGAAACTATGGACCATATCATCCTTTACCCAGAATTCTGGTTTGCCCTAGTCCCATCCAGATCCCCTTCATTCACATCTGTAGATGAAGTCTGATCACTTTTTCAGTTTGTGTAACAGTTGCTGAATGGGGTGATGCCGACTTTCAATAGCTTCAGTGCTCCAACGCTGAATAGCTGGTGATCTTGATGAGAGCAATTTCATTATAATGTGTTCAAAAGTGAGCAGAAGGAAGGCCGTGCAACGGCGGCTCAGCGGCAGCATTCTCACCTGCCATGCCAGAGAGAATTCAATTCTCTCTGGGTTCAATTCCCAGGGCCTGCTCAGGCCAAAAAAAGGTAGGGGGGAGTGGAAGGAAAGCTTAGAGCCTGAGAACAGATACTTCTTTTTAAGAGCTCTGCTATGAAAAGAAGGAAAGAGATGGACAATGTATTAGTTAGGGTTCTCTAGAGAAACAGAATCAACAGGGAACACTTGCAAATATAAAATTTATGAAAGTGTCTCACGTGACCGTAGGAACGCAGAGTCCAAAATCCACAGGGCAGGCTGCGAAGCCGATGACTCCAATGGATGGCCTGGATGAACTCCACAGGAGAGGCTCACCAGCCAAAGCAGGAATGCAACCTGTCTCCTCTGAGTCCTCCTTAAAAGGCTTCCCATGATTGCATTTAGCATCACTAATTGCAGAAGACACTCCCCTTTGGCTGATTACAAATGGAATCAGCTGTGGATGTAGCCAACGTGATCATGACCTAATCCTATGAAATGTCCTTATTGCAACAGACAGGCCAGCGCTTGCCCAATCAGATAAACAGGTACCACAACTTGGCCAAGGTGACACCTGTCCCTAACCATGACAGTCCACCCCTTGTCAACTTGGCACCTATACCTTAGACCATACTTAATTTCCAAATGAAAACAAAATAAGCACACATTTTTTCTTTTACCTGACAATACTCAACTGTCCTGCATATAACTGGAAACACATTAAATCTCTCCAGAATAGGGTGCAAATCCTTGGGCAATATTCATTCTTAAACTTGATATCTTACAACTTAAATAGTATAACACAAACAAAACAGCATTACAGTCCTCGTTTCTGTAACTGATCACGTGGTCGAAGTTCATATTTATCACTACCTTCTTCCACTACCCATTCCATGTTCCCTTTCCCCTCAGCAAGCACTTCAGCTCGCCGTGGTTCTTTGCCTGGTGGGGTGACCCAAACCTTCATTCCTGAAGTCTCAGAGCCATTAGTGGTCCTGCCTGGATTGTGTTGTTGCAGTTTTCCATTGATTTTAATCACAGGGCATGGTAGTACTAATAGACGCCCCAGGGGATCTCCTATATTCCAAGAAAACTCTTCTTTACCTCCATTATGTAGTTGCAGTCCTACTTCCTTCTGATAGTCAGGGTCAATTACCCCAGACAATAATGTAATCCCCTTCTTGGTGTGTTGATCCAGAGGCATAAATAGCCCAAAGTGGCCAGGTGGCAATCTTAACTTCCAGTTCAGTGGTATCACTGTTGTTTCTCCTGGAGAAAGCACACCCCGTTTTGGAACTAAAACCTGTAGACCAGCAGAACTCAGGGTAGCAGGGACAGGAAGCAAAAATTTTCCTAGTGGATCACTAGGAGTAATAGTGAGTGGTACCACACCCATTTTCACCCCTTGGTTCCTGGACCCATGGATCCTGGCTATGGGAGAAACAGCACCATACAGCAGACACTGATTCAGAGCATACACAGCTTCCTGGAGAACATTACCCCAGCCTTTCAAGTTTTTGCCACCTAGTTGGCACCGTAATTGAGTTTTCAAAAGGCCATTCCACCGTTCTATCAATCCAGCTGCTTCTGGATGATGGGGAACATGGTAAGACCAGAGAATTCCATGAGCATGTGCCCATTCCCGCACTTCATTTGCTGTGAAGTGTGTTCCTTGATCCGAAGCAATGCTATGTGGAATACCATGACGATGCATAAGGCATTCTGTAAGCCCACAGATAGTAGTTTTGGCAGAAGCATTGCATGCAGGGAAAGCAAACCCATATCCAGAGTATGTGTCTATTCCAGTTAGAACAAATCGCTGCCCCTTCCATGAAGGGAGTGGTCCAATGTAATCAACCTGCCACCATGTAGCTGGCTGGTCACCTCGGGGAATGGTGCCATATCAGGGGCTGAGTGTGGGTCTCTGCTGCTGGCAGATTGGGCACTCAGCAGTGGCTGTAGCCAGGTCAGCCTTGGTGAGTGGAAGTCCATGTTGCTGAGCCCATGCATAACCTCCATCCCTACCACCATGACCGCTTTGTTCATGAGCCCATTGGGCAATAACAGGAGCTGCTGGGGAAAGAGGCTGACTGGTATCCATAGAATGGGTCATCTTATCCACTTGATTATTAAAATCTTCCTCTGCTGAAGTCACCCTCTGGTGTGCATTCACATGGGACACAAATATCTTCATGTTTTTAGCCCACTCAGAAAGGTCTATCCACATACTTCTTCCCCAGACCTCTTTGTCACCAATTTTCCAATTATGGTCTTTCCAAGTCCCTGACCATCCAGCCAAACCATTAGCAACAGCCCATGAGCCAGTATACAAACGCACCTCTGGCCAGTTTTCCTTCCAAGCAAAATGAACAACCAGGTGCACTGCTCGAAGTTCTGCCCACTGGGAGGATTTCCCCTCACCACTGTCCTTCAAGGACACCCCAGAAAGGGGTTGTAATGCTGCAGCTGTCCACTTTCGGGTGGTACCTGCATATTGTGCTGAACCATCTGTAAACCAGGCCTGAGTTTTCTCTTCCTCAGTCAATTCACTGTAAGGAACTCCCCAAGAGGCCATAGCTCTGGTCTGGGAAAGAGAAGGTAATGTGGCAGCAGGAGTGGAAACCATGGGCATTTGTGCCACTTCTTCATGTAACTTGCTTGTGCCTTCAGGACCTGCTCTGGCTCTATCTTGTATATACCATTTCCACTTTACAATAGAGTGCTGCTGTGCACGCCCAACTTTAAGGCTTGGTGGGTCAGACAACACCCCACTCCTGGTACCAAGATGTATTAGTTAGGGTTCTCTAGAGAAACAGAATCAACAGGGAACACTTGCAAATATAAAATTTATGAAAGTGTCTCACGTGACCGTAGGAACGCAGAGTCCAAAATCCACAGGGCAGGCTGCGAAGCTGATGACTCCAATGGATGGCCTGGATGAACTCCACAAGAGAGGCTCACCAGCCAAAGCAGGAATGGAACCTGTCTCCTCTGAGTCCTCCTTAAAAGGCTTCCCATGATTGGATTTAGCATCACTAATTGCAGAAGACACTCCCCTTTGGCTGATTACAAATGGAATCAGCTGTGGATGTAGCCAACGTGATCATGACCTAATCCTATGAAATGTCCTCATTGCAACAGACAGGCCAGCACTTGCCCAACCAGACAAACAGGTGCCACAACTTGGCCAAGTTGACACCTGTCCCTAACCATGACAGACAATGGCTAGAGGAAAGTTGTAGCCTAAGGAGGTTTGTTTTTGTTTTTATTCATATAATTTTTAGATGGGAGAAATTATAGTATATTTGCATGTTTGTGGGAATGATCCAATAAAGAAAGAAAAAATGGGATGTAGGAGAGAGAGATGAGGAAGGTGACGTCCTGCCCCTGAGTAAGTGGGAGGAGATGAGGCCATTGCCCAGGTGCAGGGGGTGGCCTTACCTGGCAGCACAGACAGCTCATCCACAGTAGTGTGGAAAGGTAAGTGCAGAGCCGTGGATGTAGGAGAGGGAGGTGTAGGGGAGGTGTTAGTAGATGTTTATTCTGACTGCCTCAATTTTCTCAATAATTCCACAGGGAGGAAATATTAGAAGTTTGTGCAGAGATGAGAAAGTAGAAAATAGTCTAGCAGAAAATATGAGAATATGAGAGAGAATGGATTAGGGAAGCACTGAATGATTATGGGGCAGCATGAAAAACTGTAAAGATCCATGCATTTAAAGTTAGACCAGCAAGCATGGTTGCATACCTTAAGCTGCGTAGGTGCCGGCATTAATAGATGGACACTGAGAGTTCATTAGAATTCTGATTTATCCAAGCAAGTCTGATGGGAGAAGTGAGAGGGGGTCAGTGAAGTGGAGAGTTATGCAGGTAGTGACGCCACTGATGGAGAGGGGACTTGAGCTCTTGCAGGGAGAAAACAGGAGTAAGTGTGGGGAAGAGGGACAGTGAGGCAGTAACAGGACCAATGGACTGAAGACCCTGGTAGAGTTGAAGAATGGTGAAGGTGGGTGCTGAAAGAAGTGAGCTGGAAATTTAGAAGATGGCAGTCAAAGAATGGGAGACAGAGTTGGAGATATGACAGGGCTGTGGTTACTGATAATGGCAAGGTCAAGGGCAGGGCCATAGCAGTCAGTGGCTGTGGTAGAGTGCTCTGGGAACTATGTCAGCCCATGGTTTATGTTCTTTCTCCTGGAGAGTCCTCATATGGCATTGCAATGGTTAGGTTCTGGTGTCAACTTGGCCAAGTGATTATGCCCATTTGCCTGGTCAGCAAGCCCTGGCCTGACCATTGCTGTAAGGATATTTTGTGGCTCGTTGATAAACTAGAAGGCTTTTGTATTAAGTCATCAGTCAGTTGATTGCACCTGTGGCTGATCACATCTGTGATCAACGAAGGCGTGTCTCCCACAATGAGATAATCCAATCAGCTGAAGGCTTTTAAGGAACGAGATATTCTTTCACTGCTTCTTCAGCCAGGGAACCTCTCCTGTGGAGTTTGTCCAGAACTTTCATCGGAGCCACCAGCTTCACAGCTGCCCTATAGATTTTGGACTCTACCATTCCCACGGTTGAGTGAGACACCTTTATAAATGTTATATTTACAGATCTCTACTTGTTGATTCTGACTCTCTAGAGAGCCCTGACTAACACAGACATCCAGCAATGCTGGATGCTCTGTTTAGATATCTGCCTTTGGAAAAAATAATCCCTCGAGGGGTTTGAGTGTCTCTATAATGCACTAAAATGCCAAAGAGAATACATATAGCATTTAACCCTCCCTGTTATTCCCACGTTACAGAAAAGGAAACTGCCATAGAGAGGTTAGGTCATTTTTCATCATTGGATGCAGCACTGTCAAATAGAACTTACTGTGATGATAGAAATGTCCCATATTCTAAGCTGTCCTGAATGTCAGCCACTAGCCATGCATGACTACTGAGCACTTGAACTGTGGCTAGAGTGACTGAGGGACTGAACTTTAAATTGTATTTAATTTTAATTAACTGAAATTGAAACAGCCGCACGTGGGCATCACAGATAGTGATACGAGTTCGAATTCTTCCCACACCTCTGGTGTGGTTCTAGGTCAAGGGTGGGGTGTTGACTGATCAGTTCAGGTCTTGATGGTCACAGCTCTGTGGGCCAATGTGGAAGAGGCAGGATCTATCATCCCAGTAAGTTCTATTTGGCAGTGCTGCCTCCGATGATAAAAATGTTGTCTCCTACCAGAAAATGAAAGACACTCTGACACAGATGTGTACAAAAACGTCTCCTGGATCTGAGAATACAAAATTAAGTGGGGCCTTAACACTGCCTTCAAGGAGCTCCCAATCTAGAACTGTGAGGTTAAATTGCTGTGATCAGTTACCTTGGCCTTCACTAACCTTCCACAATCCCCCGTAAGCCTCGTCAGTAGGAGTAGTGACTTATGAGGAAAACACTGATGTGAGAATTCCATAGGTGCAGACATTTCCCCACCATTTTGGAAAAAAGGATCGACTCTTTTACACAGGAATCTTCTCCTGTGGAACCCCGTTTATTGGGCTGAGTTCCTAATTCCACTTCCCTCTGTGACTTCCTTCCTTCTTGGGTGAAAGAGCATGGGAGTTAACAGTCCTGGCTCTGGAGCTACACTGACTGGTTTCAAATCCCAGCTATGCTATTTATCAGCTGTGTGACGCTGAACAAGTTGCTTAACTTCTCTGTGCTCCTGTTTAAAAAGTAAAATGGTGATAATGATAAAACCAATAATCAGAGGTGAATACTCAATGATTTGAAACATACAAATGGCTTGAAGCTGTACTTGCTACGGAGGTAGTGCTCAATAAATGGCAGCTAGAATTGAGTTATTCCAATGATTTTTCAACAAGCTCACAATGACACCTGCTGCTACCAGATCCAAATTATTCGTATTTTTTAAGATATGCTTGTGTCACAATTAGATTAATCAGGTTGGGGAAAGAACTCCCCTAAAAAGTTTGCAAAGTTGAAGCTGCTGGAGCTCTTTCAGGAAACTTTCCTCTCAGTTTTTGCCACTGAGGCATAAGACACATAAATTATCAAAAGTCTACTATGAGCTGTGCTCGGTTAAAAGAACCACTCTCTCTCTTTCCAGGCCTCCTAGAGCACTTGCTCTCTTTGCTTGACACATATTAAATACCATCACCTATTGGAGAGGTCTCACTGTACACATCTATTTCAACTACCCAATTATAACTCCTTGCACTGCAGTTTTTCTTTTTCATCTTTATAATCTTAACACCTAGTGCAATACCAGCCACTCATTAACTGTTAAATAAAATGTAATATAATTTTCCACCACTCTATTCTGAATAGTAACAGTGGTGTTTAAAAGTCCCTAATCAAAACTGAATTTTCTTCTTGAGAAATTATTTTGGTAACTAGTTTAAATTTTATTTTGGTAACTCGTTTAAATTAAAATTTCAGGAGAAGGAAGTTGCCTGAAAGAATCACGGTAGCTTCAACTTTGAAAAGAGTTTTCTTCTTAGGCTCTTAGAAGAGTTCTTTGCCCTATCTGGTTAATCTAATTATGACACAAGTGTATCTTAAAAGGCACCAATAATTTGGGCCTGGTTACAGCAGGTCTTTTTATAACCTTGTACTCATTGTACTCATAGTCTACCTTTGTTTGTTTGTTTTTTAACTTTGCTTTTATTTTCTCTTTTAATTAAAAATAATTTGTAAACAAAGAGAAATAGGATAGCTTGCAATTTACACAGCAATTGTAATGTCCTTTTTCATAATTCTATGCTTCTGATTTCCTTCATTCATCCCCCAAAAAGGCATCTCTTAATTCTATGTCCTAGACACAGTGTTAGGTGCTAGTAATATAGAGAATAGGCGGGTCCTCCGCTCTTCCTTCTTTTAGTCTAGTGGAGAGGGCAGGCTTTAAATAATCAATTATACAAATAAAAAATTATTTAAATTACAATTGTGATAAAATATGGACCATATCATCCTTTATTCTGTATTACCTTAGTCCTATCCAGATCAGCTTCATTCATATCTCTAGTCGAAGTCTGAACACTTTTTCAACTCTTTAACAGTTGCTGTATGGGGTAATGCTGACTTCATAGTTTCAGAGCTCTGAGTCTCAGGTGTCACATATAAAAATCCGAAGTCTCTGGGAACAACCAGTCTATAAACAAATAGCTCAGTATCTCAGAATTTAGAAATAACAGTTACAACTCCAGAATATATGTGACTGCTATAGGAGCTTACAATCTAGGATTCTGTACAATAGGCCCCAACCTGATAACCCATGCTCTCGACTTCAATTCTCCTAGTTTCTACATTATAGTTAGTCGATATGAGTGAGGCATGATAATATTTGTCTTTATGTTTCTGATATTTCATTCAACATACTGTCATCAAGGTTCATTCACCTACTTGCATGCCACACAACTTCATTCCTTCATTCCTTCTTGCAGCCACTCAGTAGTCCGTTGTATGTATATACCACATCCCCTTTCCATTCCTCGGTCATTGTACCCTTAGGCCACTTCCATCTGCTGCAAATCACAAACACTGCCACCATAAACATCAATGTGCAAGTGTTCATTCATGTCCCCACTCTCAGTTCCTGTAGTCATATACTGTGCTGGTTTGATTCTGTTGTGTGACCCCAGAAAAGCCATGACCTTTCATCCTCATTCAATATTGCTGGGTGGGATTTTTTTATTGTTTCCATGGAGACGTGAACTACCCAGTTGTGGGTGGTAACTTTTGATTAGATGGTTTCCACGGAGATGTGTCTGTACCTATTCAAGGTGGGTTTGCTTACTGGAGCCCATTAAGAGGGAACCATTTCAGATAAACCTTTAGAACCAACAGGGCCCACACAGCCAGAGACCTTTAGAGATGCATAAAGAAAATGCCCCCAGGGAAGCTGTTGAAGAAGCCTGGAGAGAAAGCTAAAGGATGTCACCATGTGCCTTTCCAGCTCAGAGAGAAACCCCAAATGTCACCTGCCTTGTTGAACCAAGGTATTTGTTTCTGGATGCCTTAGTTTGGACATTTTTATAGCCTTGCCTAAATTTGAACATTTTCATGGTCTCAGAACTGTAAACTAGCAACTCAATAATTTTCCCATTTTTAAAAGCCATTCTGCTTCTGGTATATTGCATCCCAGCAGTTTTATAAACTAAAACATATACCGAGCAATAGGGTTGCAAGATCATATGGCAACCCTATCCCTAGCTTCTTGTAGAGCCGCCACACTGCTGTAAGAGGGGCTGTACCTCTCAGCTTCTCTACCAACAGTCAGTAGTTTCCCCACATTTTCTCTAGCACTTGTTTCTCTGTTAATTTTTAGAGTTTTATTCTTATATCATACAATCCAACCTAAGTAAATAGCCATGCCTTCACCACCATAATCTACATGAAGACATTTCTGTACCCTTCCCCCATATCCCCGACTTGTTGACATTTAGCTTTGGCATAATGCCTTTATTACATTCAATGGAAACACATTTTAAAACTTCAACTTCTGTGTGAGACCAAAGGGAGAGATGTTTATTTGTAGCAAAATTTATATTTTGGGTAGTGCATTACCTAATTTACTAGTATGGTCAGTTTAGTTAACACCATAATTACATGGAATCTTGAATACGGCCTGAGATCTTGTTAGTTTGTACAGGTTAGTGTGATGCCTCCATATATCCCAGAGTTATTTGGGCAAAGAATAAAAAATTATTGGCCAAGTCCCCTTGGGGGACTGAGGAGAAAGGAAGAATATTCAACTTCCCTGTCTGGGGAATCCTGATATTCTCACAAGCAGTGGGGACAACCAATTCAATAGGCTGAGTCCTTGGTCTTGGGGTTCAACCCTATGAAACTTATTCCTGCATAGGAGAAGCTAGCCTGCTTAAAATTATGCCCAAGAGTCACCCCCAGAGAACCTCTTTTGTGGCTCAGAGGTGACCTCTCTCTCTAAGCCAACTCAGCAGGTGAACTCACTGCCCTCCCTACTACTTGGGTCATGACTCCCAGGGGTGTAAATCTCCCTGGGAATATGGAACAGGACTCTCAGGATGAGCTGGGACCCAGCATCAAGGGTTTGAGAAAGCCTTCTTGACCAAAAGGGGGAAGAGAGAAATGGGACAAAATAAAGTTTCAGTGGCTGAAAGATTTCAAACAGAGAAGAGGTTATCTGGAGGTTATTCTTATTCTTTATGCAGATATTCCTTTTTAGGTTATGGTGCATTGGAGTGGCTACAGGGAAGTACCTGAAACTGTTGAACTACGTTCCAGAAGCCTTGATTCTTGAAGATGATTGTATAACTATGTAGCATTCACAATGTAACCATGTGATTGTGAAAACCTTGTTTCTGATGTTTCTTTTATCCAGAGCATGGACAGATGAGTAAAAAGTAAGGATAAATAAATAAATAAATAATGGGGGGAGTGGGAATAAGGAGTAAAAAAAAAAAAATGGTAGATTGCAATACTAAAGGTCTGTGAGCAGAAAGAAGGGTAAGGGGGTACGGGATGTATGAGTCGTGTTTTTTTTTTTTTTTTTCTTTCTTTTTCTAGCATGATGCAAATGTTACAAAAATGATGATGGTGATGGAAACGCAATTATGTGATGATATTGTGAACCATTGGTTGTATACTGTGGATGGATTGTATATATGGGCAGATTCTCAATAAAAATACATTTTTAAAAATTACAACTGTGAAAAGTGTCTTAAAAGAATGTTCACCTAGGTAAGTAGGCTAATCTGGATGGAGCCAGGGATAGCTTTTCAAGGAATTGACACTTACATACATTATGACTCAAAGTCATTACAAATTTTTTCTCACTGGGCCATTATTGTTGTGCTAAATAGGAACTTAATCACTTCCTGCTTAACTCTTCTCTCTACACCCTCCCAAAACACCATCACCACATCACCACACACCCGTTCACTTTCCCAGGAGTCCTTGACCAACCTCCTTTATGTCTTTAGAGCTGATGCAGTGTTACAGCAGCCCCCCAGGCTCACCTGTGTTTTCCAAAAGCTTGGAGTTTGGCATATAGACTCTTAGACTCTTAGCTGTCCAGTAAATAATTACTCCTTCTGCTTGCACAGTGGCTCTTACAGGACAATAACCCCCAAGTTATTGGGGGGTGTATGAAGGAAGTGTATGAAGGACTTTTGGATGTCACTTTGATTGGGGGGGTGTGATTGGCATTTAATCTGGATCCAAGTGCCCTAATGCCTACATAACCACACAAGCCTAAATATCTAGGCTGTGTTCAAATGTCTCACCAGAAAGTCACTGCACCGGTTTAAAGCTATTATATTCCCCAGAAAAGCCATGTGTTGAGCCTGATCCTATCTTTCAGGGGCAGCTGTTTCTTTTAATCCTAATCCGATATTGTAGGATGGTAACTTTTGAGTAGATTATCTTCGCAGCAGTGTGGCACGCCCAATTGTGGGTGTGGCCTTTTGATTAGATGAAGATGTGACTCCATCCATTCAGAGTGGGGCTTCATTAGCTTAGTAGAGTCCTTTAAAGGAGGAAACATTTTGGACAGAGCTGACAGAGAGAAAGCCAACAGAAACTTCAAAGTAGAGCTGACACAGATACCAATGCATGAAGAACAGAGACAGTTGTTTGGAGATGCTTGGAGCCCAGCAGATGTTGCCATGAGATGTTAAGGAAGCCAGAATCTGAAGAGAGCTAAGGGAAGCCAAGAGATGAAAGCCAGCCCAGAGAAGCAAAGCATGGAAACCTCACAGGAACAGAGGCTGAGAGCAATGGAGCCCAGGAACAAGGCACCAGCAGATGCCAGCCACGTGACTTCCCAGCTGACACAGGTGTTCTAGACCCACAGGCCTTTCTTGAGTGATAGTAACCTCTTGTTGGTGCCTTAATTTGGACACTTTCACTTCCTTAGAACTGTACACATATAACTTCTTAAATTCCCTTTTTAAAAGCTGTGCCATTTCTGGGTGGTGCGACAGTGGCCCAATGGCAGAATTCTCACTTGCCATGCCAGAGACCTGGGCTCGCTTCCTGATGCCTGCCCCACCAAAAAAATAAAGAAAGAAAGAAGCTGTGCCATTTCTGGTATATCTCATTCTGGAAGCTTGCAAACTAATAGTCATGTAGGTGGGAAAGTCTAGAATTATGAGTCTAGAACTTAATTCCATTTTATATACAAACTCAAAATATATTTGCCTAGCTTAATAAACAATTTGGCCAAGAATGCAAGTGCCATGTGGAAGACAAAGCATAGTTTGTGTAATCCGGCATTTTACAAAAGAGTTGTTCACTATTAGGAAAAGCACTTCACTTAAAGGCAACACGCTTGCAGTTCTGAGTGATCAATGCATGTGCCAGGATCAGACGTGCCAATTCCACATCCCATTCATGCCGATTCCACATCGAGTGCAAGCCTCTGGCTTCACTGCATCTTTCTGAAGAGACCTGTCTATTCGATTACATAAAGAAACACTATTTAATTAAAAATTACCTCCCTTTTGACTTTCTTTTACATTCTTTTATAATGTGTGGGTTTTTAAATCATGTGTGTAGTTAGGTCATCATATCAATGAATTTCATTTGAGGGAAGCAAGGGGAGCATTATAAAATATTTGTCATAAATAGGATGCATGGGATGTGGTTGCCAAGACTGGTTGGTCTACACAGGTTTTGCTGGGTGATGCTGGGAAAACTCCTTAGTGACGCTGATTTGGAATCAGACATTGCCATGGATAAATTGGAGACAAAGTTGTTCCAACCCAGCTCTTAGGCTTCAGTTTGGGTCAGAGAAGCCCGAAGACCCAAGAATATGCCAGGCACAGAGTTAGACAGGAATTTTAATTAGAACTTACAAACAGGAGAGTATTCTTCCCAACCGCAGCCAGATGGGAGATGGAAGTCTGCGCCCCACAAAAAGGGCAGGGAGTTCCAGAGGGCAGCTTAGAGGGATTTAGGACAGATAATTTTAGTAGGGTGTGACAGCAGAGTTTCAGCAGGGTCTCATGACACAGGGGGTTGGAGGTTTGTTATCAGCAGTTATCAGAGGAGGGGAGTCTCAATACTTTGTTTACAAAACCATTTGTATATTCTTTCCTGCAAGGAGGTCTGGTGACCTTCAATGTCTGTCCTGGTCGTGTCGGCAGCTACTTGCAATGACCTGTTCTCAATATGGAGGAGAATCTGGGCCCTAGATCCTCACACACAGCAAAAGCAAAATGAGAAGAAAGATAAAAAGAGAAGCCAAAATCAAATAAGACTAAAGGGTCAGTCAAAGAAAAGAAGGACACTGTTTCTGCCAAAGCTGAAAAAAATAAAGGCAGGACCTTCTGAAATTGACATGAATTGTCCTAAATCCAAAAAGGCAAAAAAGAAGAAAGAGAAGCCATCTCAAAAAAACATTATTTCTCTTAAAGCTAAAAAATGTGGGAAAGGAAAAGGAGGCCTCTGAAAACAAAATTGTTTCTTCTAAAACTAAAAACAAGTAATAAGTGAGGAAATTTCTAAAGAAGAAATAGGTATTCCTAAGCCCAAGAAGGTAAAAAAAAAGAAAAGGAAATGAATGGAGAAATTGGAGAGAAAAACTCCAAGCTGAAGAATGGATTCCCCCATTCTGGACCTGACTCTACCTCCAATGAAGCTGTGAGTGAAGTAGCAATGAATTAGAACAGGAAATACCCATGGAATAAAAAGAAGATGCTTTCTCTAATTTCCCCATATCTGAAGTGACTATTAAACTTCTCAAAGCCCATGGGGTTTCCTGTAGAAGCAAAGACATTTCACCATGCCTATAGTGGAAGGATTTAATTGCTCCGGCATGGGCAGGAACTGGAAAAACATTCTCCTTTGCCATCACCTTGATTGGGAAACTTCAAGGAAAACTGCAAGACAGTAAGGGAGGTCATTCCCTTCACGTACTGGTTTTTGCACCTACAAGGGAGTTGGCAGATCAACTAAGCAGAGAGTTTAGTGATATCACAAAGAAACTGAAAGTGGCTTGTTTTATGGTGGAACTCCCTATGGAGGCCAGATGGAATGCATGTGGAAAGGGACTGATATCCTGGTTGGGACACCAGGTCATGTCAAAGACCACCTACAGAATGGCAAGTGAGATCTCAGCAAGCTGAAACATGTTGTCCTGGATGAAGTTGTTCAGATGTTAGATATGTGTTTTTCTGATCAAGTGGAAGAGATGTTAAGTGTGACATGCAAGAAAGACTTAGAAGGCAATCCTCAAACATTGCTTTTTTCTGCAACTTGTCTTCATTGGGTATATAATGTTTCTTTCTTTCTTTTTTTTAACCCCCACAATCACATGGTCACATTTTAAAAGCTATATATTTATATACAATCATCTTCAAGAATCAAGGCTACTGAAATACAGCTCAACAATTTCAGGTGCTTCCCTCCAGCCACTCAAATACACCATGAACTAAAAGGGGATAGCTAGAAATGCTTAAGAATAGCCTCCAGGATAACCTCTTAACTCTGTTTGAAATCTCTCAGCCATTGAAACTTCATTTTTTCTCGTTTCTCTCTTCCCCCTTTTGGTCAAGAACGCTTTCTCAATCACATGATGCCATGTCCCAGCTCATCCCAGGAGTTCTGTCCCATGTTACCAGGGAGGTTTACATCTTTGGAAGTCATGTCTCATGTAAGGGGTAGGGCAGTGAGTTCACCTGCTGAGCTGGGTTAGAGAGAGAGGCCACCTGAGCAACAAAAGAGGTTCTCTGGGGATGACTCTTAGGCATATAAGTAGGCATAGCTTCTTCTTTGTAGGAATAAGTTTCATATGGTCAAACCCCAAGACATTTTTAATTTGTTGTCCCCATTGCTTGCAAGACTATCAGGAATTCCCCAGATGGGGAAGTTGGTTATATAATGTTTCTAAAAAATACATGAAATCTACATATGAACAAGTGGACCTGATTGATAAAACGAGTCAAAAAAACTGCAATAACTGGAACATCTGGCTATCAAATGTCCTGGACTCACAGGGCAGCAGTCATTGGGAATACGATCAGGGCATATGGGGTTATCACGGCTACACTATCATCTTCTCTGAAACCAAGAAAGAAGCCCAGGAGCTGTCAAAGAATGTCTCCATACAGAAGGACTCCCCATCTTTGCATGGACAGACTCCATAGAAGCAAAGGGGAATCACCTTGAAAGAAATGGTGATGTTGGAGTTTGGGTGGCAACCAATGTCACTGAGCATGGGTTAGACATCACTGAGGTTGATCTGGTTGTACAAAGCTTGCCATGAACGGATGTAGAGTCCTATATTCTTCATTCTGAGTGAACAGGTAGTGCTGGAAGGACTGGAATATGTGTCTGCTTTTATCTGCACAAGGAAGAATATCAGCACAAGTTGAGCAAAAAGCAGGAATTAAATTTAAATGAATCGGTGCAACTTTTGCAACAAAAATAATAAAAGCTTTCAGCCAAGATGCCATCAGGTAATTTGGATTCTGCGCCTCCCACTGCCATTAGTCACTTCAAGCAGTCTGCTAAGAGACTGAATGAGGAGAAGGAAGCTGTAGAAGCTCTGGTAAGAAGCACTGGCCCATATTTCAGGTGCCATATCAGTAGAACAGCGCTCCTTGATCCACTTAGGTGTGGACTTTGTGACATGATCTTGCGGTGCTCAGTTGAAATGTGAAGCATTAGCGATGCTTGGGAAGAGCTTAAAGAACAGCTGGGTGAGGACACCGATTCCAAAGGGAAGGGAATGGTCTTTCTCAACAGAAAGTGGGGGGTGTGCTTGGATGTGCCCACTGCAGCAGTGACAGAAATGCAGGGAAAATGGCGTGATGCACGGCCCGGTGACAGAAATGCAGGGAAAATGGCGTGATGCACGGCACGGCGACAGAAATGCAGGGAAAAGAAATGCAGGGAAAATGGCGTGATGCACGGCACGGTGACAGAAATGCAGGGAAAATGGCGTGATGCGCGGCACGGCGACAGAAATGCAGGGAAAATGGCGTGATGCGCGGCACTGGCAGCTCTCTGTGGCCACAGGACAACCAGGGCTGGGAGGACAACAGGAAGGACATCAAGGTTTCAGGGGACAGTGGGGCGGAGACGGAAGCTTCAGAGGACAGCAATTGGAAGGCCTCAATTCAGAGGCCAGAAGCAGAGTCTTGGTAAAGCATTGGATCACTAATTTGAAGTATAGGATTTATATGGCAAAAACATTTGTTTTTGACAACATGTACTGAGCAGTACTGTTCATACAGTTGAAAGCACATTGTTCCTAATTTGGTGTGAGGATGATTGGTCAGGACTGTCACTTTGTATTGTTATTTTTTTTTAGCAAAATTGACTTCTAAAATAAGAAAACAAAATAAACAAAGAAAGCACCGTTGTGCTTCCTTTTGACAACTTGCCCAGTCCCCATTTCTCCCAGGGAAATAAGTTTTATTTACTTAAAATATTCTGGTTTTCATGATCAGGGACATGTGTTAACTTGGCCAAGTTGTGGTACCTGTTTATCTGGTTGGACAAGTGCCGGCCTGTCTGTTGCAATGAGGACATTTCATAGAATTAGATCATGATCACGTCAGCTGCATCCACAGCTGATTCTATTTGTAATCAACCAAAGGGGAGTGTCTTCTACAATGAGTGGTGCTTAATCTAATCACCGGAAGCCTTTTAAGGGGGACTCAGAGGAGACAGGTCCCATTCCTGTTTCGGCTGGTGAGCCTCTCCTGTGGAGTTCATCCAGATCATCCATCGGAGTCGTCGGCTTCACAGCCTGCCCTGTGGATTTTGGACTCTGCGTTCCGGTGGTCACGTGAGACACTTTTATAAATAGTATATTTGCAAGTGTTCCCTGTTGATTCTGTTTCTCTAGAGAACCCTAACTAATACACTGGTCATTATAATTTGTAACATTTTTACGGCTTCTGTATCAGGCCATCCTGTTATACCTGAAAATGTGTATGAATTCTTTACATTTTTCTTCTAATTGTTTTCTGTAGATTCCGAGATAAAATCAACCACAGATCTGTTTGTACTTCTGTTTGAAGACAGTTGAACTGTCTTCATTTTCAAAAGTGGATCTTTATAGTGTCCTTCCCTAAAGTAAATACCTGAAAGAATGCAACAATCTCCCATGACCGCTAAGCAGTCAGCATTTTGTTTTGTAATTGCTTTCCTAGGCCATCTGCTAAACAGTTATTCATATGGTCCTACAACATGTCTTCTGAGAATTAATACTGAGCATTGTTTTGAAGCAAGATTTCAGCATTAGCAAGATTGTAATATAGTTTATAGACATTGCACAGATTAGTCATAGTTTTTATGCACATTTTGATAATTTTTCACTTCTCAGTATAAGGTGACTTATGTTACTTCAGTGACTTCTTACTTCATATATATATATATGTATAAAATTAAATATGTATAAATTTTAATAGAAAGCAGGTGTCTTTAAGGAACTCCATAAACCTTATAGTTTATTATCCTCATTTTAAAGGTAAGAAAAATAAGTCTTAGACTGTAATATTTCTAATATTACACAGAGGTAAGGCTAATGGTCAGCTAAGAGATGGTGAGGGATTGAAATGTCATTTTAAGGGAAAATACTGAACCACTAATACCAGGCAGTGAGAGTGGGAATAGAAAGAGGGAATCTATGAGAGATTTTATGTAGGTAGAATGGGGAAGGCTTGGTGATAACTAAGCATGGGAGGCACCTCTGTTTCCCTCCTGCTTTAAATTCTGTCTTTGAAGACATGAACTATATTGAAGTTTGGAGCCTGGATGCCTGAGAGAATGATGATGACATTAACAGACAGAAAGAAGACAGAAGGACAAGTAGGTTTAGGAGAGAAGATTATGTGTTTGGATTTGGACTAATTGGGTTTGAGATAATTCGAAACTACTCATACCTGGAGGTCAGGAAAGAGATTAGAATTAGAGATCTAGTTTTGAAGATTATCAGATTAGAGGTGACTGTTGAAATCATCGAAGGACAGAATACAAATAGAGGATTATCCAAGGCCAAATGCAGGTGGAAAGACTACCTTGCCTGTATTTAGAGGTGAGAAGAAAGAGGTGTGATCATAAACTAGGAGAAAAGTACCTGTCTGAGAGACTGGAGAAGACTCAGACTAGTGTAGCATCATGGAAGGGAGGAGAGAGTTTCCGGGAGAAGTTGATCCATTTGGTGTGTCAGGATGGGAAGTGCCCTGAGAGGTCTATAGAACCGTCTCTTAGGAGATGTGCAGCATCCTTTCAGGACAGATGTACATTGTTTTCAAAGAGTTTGAATTCTTGGAATTCTTTTTCTTGGTTATAAATTACATATGTTTCATATTCCAATTTTTTTTTGTTGCAAATGCAATCCTTATTCTTAGTGGAAAATGAATAGCTGGTATTATCTGAAAGGGGTTAGGGTTGAGAGAAGGCATAGGAGGCACGAGTGGAGCAGGCAGTGTGGGCTTCAAGTGCTGGACACTGTACGTTGATTCCCTCATTTCTCTCTTACAACATGCCTGTAAATTAGGTACGCCTTTCCTTATCTTATGATTAAACACACACACACACACACACACACTGAGTTTCAGAAAGAAGTACTTGTGAAAAGTCATTAGTGAAATTGGGGATTCAAGTTCAGGTCTGGCTCTAGAGCCTGTGCTTTCCCCTACTCCAGTGCTAGTCCTGTGTTTAAAGATCATTTATTAAACTTCTCTTTCATTCATTCATTTAGAGATTGCTATGCGATCAGGTTTGAGTCTGTTTGCTCTTCAAGGGATCTATGAATCAATCTAAGAAAGGAAGGAGTTGTACAATCTTTTCTCCCCTTGGGCAGAGATATTTTACACAAAACTTATTCACCTATCAAGGGAGAGTTGAAAGTGAGAGTGATTCTCTTTTCTGTTCAGCAAGAAGTCATGAGTAATTGCCTTTCCCTCTTTGGATGCCACCGCCCCTCGACGCAGTGGTTCATCCAGTTTTGTATTCTGCCACTTTTGATGAGATGGTTAGCGCTCTCTGATATAGTGAATCTGATTTCACATGGAGATTAAATTCTAGAGTGTGCACAATAAGACTAAAAATAAATCCATTGATCTAAATTATCCTGGAAAATCTCTTAAATTTCCCAGAAAGTACAGTATAACTTATTTTTAAGTTTTGAACTTGGTGTGTGTGTGTGTGTGTGTGTGTGTTGGAGGGGTATATACACACAATGTGTAATGGGTATAAGTATTATAGGAAATTTAGCAAAGAAAAATTGGGGGCAGCTCTTTTCACTATGAGAATTAGAGAGAAGAATGAAAAATTTTTTTCAGAGTTTATAGAGTTAAATTTTGGATGAAGCGACTTCCCTTTACTTACTTAACTAGAGCTACCATTGTCTTCTACTAATTTTCATACCCCTGCCCCAGGAACCATTAATAGCACAAGGCAGAGAACATTTGTGAGTTTCCCTTCTAGAGAAGATTTATTAAGTTACAGGGGGGAAATTCTGCAGGCATGCGGTGGATCTTTCATAATGATGATAATGACAGACTTTGTTAATAACAGTGATGACAAAATGAAGTGGGGCTGCCTGGAGCTCTGAAGTCAACCTCTAACTTAGTATCTCTGGGACTGTTAGGAATCCTGTCTTTTCTTTGAATTCAGTAAAAGGCACTGCCCACAGGTAATGATATGGTATATATCAAGTTTGGGGAGTTCTTCTTTATTAAAAAGTTTTAAATCCTGGCTTCCTCGAAGTATACTACAACTCGCAGAGTGACAACCTTGGGTGATGATGGCCATCTTCATTTGGAAAAAGCTTTCTGGTTGTTTGGGAGAGAAGTTTTGGGAAAGTTTACATGTGGTGGTGAGGGAGAACTAAGGGACCCTCATATCAACACTGGGGGGGACAACAGAGAGCAGACCCAGCCAGATTACCCCTACTCTTCCGTGGATGTGAACCCCCAAGTTCCTCTTCTCCTTTCTCTTCAAGGGAGGTACAATCTTCCCTTTTGCCTTTATACCTTCCTTTGTTGCTAACTTCAAAAGAATCCTTACATAAGCATGTCATTGCATCTAGAAGTACTTGTCAGGCATGCTCTAAAATTTACTCACTAATTCATGCAGGTCTGTCACTCCATCACTTTCTATCCCCTTACCAAGCTGTTTCTCCACATAAAACTTACCACTTGATACCTGATCTTTAAAAAAAAAATAACATCTTTTTGAGCTATGTCAGACATCATAAAATTCACCCATTTAGAGAATAATTCAGCAGTTTTTAGTATAGAGTTTACAACCCACACCACAACCTAATTTTAGAATATGTTCATCACCCCCCAAAAGAAACTCTATATTCATTAGCCATCACTACCTATTTCCCCCCAAATCCCTTAGCACTAGGCAGCCACTAAATGACTTTCCACATCTATGCATTTTCCTATTCTGGATATTTCAGATAAATAAAGTCACACAATATGTGGTCCTTTATGACCAGTTTCTTTCATTTAGCATAATGCTTTCAAAGTTCATCCATAATTTGTAGCATGTAATCTTCAATTCTTCTTGTTGACAAGTAATACTTATTGTATGGATACGCTACATTAGTCGATGGGCATTTTATTACCTGATTTGATTGCTTATTTTCTGCCCCCTTCACAAGTATGTAAGGTCTATTAATATAGGAACTTTTTTGTTGTTGTTGACCTCACTGCCTATCCCTACCATCTCCTACAGTACCTGGAACATAGCAGGAGTGAGCTCAATGATTTTGTCAAAGGAGTACTCCGATCATTTGCTTGCCCACGCCTTTGTGTTCCACACTCAGTCTTCTCCAAGCCAGGTCACTGGGAATGGGAGAAAATGTGACAAAGCCCCGCCCTCAAGAATCTCATAATCTGATGGGTGCAAACAAATAATTAAAATAAAATTGTGAAAATCACATTTTAAAAAGAATCTGGACAAAATGCAGAGCCTACTAGACAAAGGGCCCAGTTTTGCCTGAGGGAGTCAGCCACAACTTCCCTGAGGTGAGGATGAGACTTACAAAAGCAGAGGGATAGAGGCTAATATCTGCTGCTTAGTTTTCCACTACAGATGCAAGAAAAAAGGTCCTCGTGCTTTACCTGATTGTGGCAGGCAGGATTGAATGGGGCAATACCGGACATTCTAAAAACATGGGGAAGGGAAAATAATCTCTGCCACTCAGAAATAAACTTTAAATTAAAAAAAGTGGAGGGACAGACAGAGGGAGCAGAGGTCCAGGCATTTCTGCCAGAAGGAACAACTTACAAGAAGTGATAGAAGCAGATCTGAAGGCATGAAAAAGTAGCAATGCTGGAGCTTCTGTGTGGCGGTAACTCACAGAGGATCATCTGCTCTAGCAGGCAATGGTCAAATAAGAAAGAAGTTTATATGCTGAATCCAAGGAGCACCTTTTTTTTTCCTGTGTATGTAAGAAACCAGGAAAATTGGTTGCACTACACTATTCAAAAAATAGGTAAAAAAAAATACTTTGAAAAATCGTGGTTGTAGACTATCGGAAGCCACGGTATAATTCTGAGCAAGGGTATGCCAAGGTCATATTGCAAGCAGGTAAGCTTCTTTGGGGGGATAATGGGAAGTGAGGTTGGCAGAAGCCTACAAACAGGCAGCCAAGCAAGGACGGAATTGCATCTCATATAAATGATGCAAGGTATCTCCTAGGCTAGGATGCACAGGCACTAATTTAGCGGTGACGTTACGGCTTGCTTGAAACAATGGCACCTCCAAAAGTGAGTGGTGGGGGAGGCTGGGGGCTGGGCCCCGGGTGTGAATCTCCCTGTTGGGAGAGACTACCCTCTGGGGGCGGTCTGGGGGAAGCACAGCCTTAGAGTCTTCCTGCTGATGCAATGTGCTGGAGAACCCGAGGTCTCCTCGCGGCGAGAGGACCAGTCTTGAGTCCCGCCCGCCACGTGTGGCAGCCGCCACCGCAGCCACTTCCCAGATCACGCCCGCAGCCGGGACCGCGCTCTCCAGCCTCTGACTGGGGCCAAACGGCAAGGTGGCTGGGACAGATCGGATTAGCCCTGCCGCTCAGCAACAGCTGTCTTCATGGCCACCCGAGCAATGAAGGTAACTACTTATGACTTTGTCTATTTTTACACACCATATTCAGAGAAAGGGGAAACGGCTGGCAGAAAGGGGGCGGGGAAGGACCAGGATGGTTTGCCTCCACATTTGTAATGTCCTTGTCAACCAGTTTGTTGGGATCTTACGCTCTTCTCAGACGTGACATCCTTCCCTCACAGGATGTGTCTCAGGCTTTTTCACTGCTGCATTTCTGAGCAGCGGTACAAGACTGCTTGCAGCTCCCTCCCTGCTTGTTTTAATGGATGGAGGAGAAGAGGAAGCTTTTCTCAGTTTCAAAGATGCACAGCGAGTGAGGTGGTGGTCTGGGAGGAGACGGGGGTTTCCTGGCTGTGAACGGGGGTTTCCTGCAGTGTATATAATGAAAGACAGAGGTGCAGGATGGGCTGACTGGGGTGGAAGGGGGGAAAGGAAAACCAGCACATCGCTATTGAAAACAGAGGGCTCATCTTAGATTTTTGTGTGTAAACTCTCTCTCTCTCTCTCTCTCAGCTGAGAGAGAGAACCCAACTGAGTGTTGCCTCACACATTGGAAGACTGCAGTGACATTAAAATCTGTAGAACAGCTTCTTCAGGGGAAAAGTGAAGGGTAGGCAAGCCACCCTGCTAGCCAACGTCTTGGAATTAAGTGATTCCGATATTGCAGTCTGAATTCCTGGGAGAAATAAAGCCAAGTTTCACAGTTTCGAAGAAGGGGAATGAAGTACAATTCTCAACTGCACTTGTCCACAACACATCCCAGATCACGATTTCATTTAGAAGAAAAAATAGGTATATGGTGTTTTCTTCACCAAACAAAAACTTCCTCTACAGTTGTACGGTAACTGAATGGAAACACTGTGTCTTGTGCTAAAAAGAAATTATGCAAATGTGCCTCATTGAAAAGTTTAAAGATCCCTTTCTTCTTTTGGTTATGTATTCTATTTCTGGCTTGCTCGTTCTGTCTGACTTCAGCTGAAAAATACACTTTGATTGAATGTAGCTTTAGTGAGTAAAAGAACACAATAAGAATAAATGACCCTTCCCAGGTCTTCCCTGTTCCATGTGGAGTTTTGGTTGATGATGCATTTTTATAAATTCATGAGTGCTATAACAACAACAAAAAAGGGTCTTCTTCTTTTTTTTTTAAGATAAAACAAGCTTTATTCACAAACATCACCCTTTATAAAGTTAAAAATAGAGTGCCTTCTAAAAAGGGAGTATAAGAAGGTAACCAATGATTTCATTTCAGTTTTTTTTTTTTAAGTGGAAGATAGCATATGGCATAATCAGTTCCTATACGAGGTTCTTGAAAACTTCTAAGTGGCATGTCCAATGCACAATCCTTAATCAGCTGCAGAAATAGTTGACAAGTTCCCATCTATGCAAGTTGATAGCCTATTATTTCCTCTCTCATGAAAGAGAGATCCCATCACTTGCATACCAATGTTTATAGCAGCATTATTTACAATTGCAATGAGATGGAAACAGCCAAAATGTCCATCAACAGACGAATGGCTAAAGAAACTGTGGTATATACATACGATGGAATATTATGCAGCTTTAAGACAGAATAAACTTATGAAGTATGTAACAACATGGATGGACCTAGAGAACATTATGCTGAGTGAGACAAGCCAAAAACTAAAGGACAAATACTGTATGGTCTCACTAATATGAACTGACATTAGTGAATAAACTTGGAATATGTCATTGGTAACAGAGACCATAGGAGATAGAAATAGGGTAAGACATTGGGTAATTGGAGCTGAAGGGATACAGACTGTGCAACAGGACTGGATACAAAAACTCAGAAATGGACAGCACAATACTACCTAACTGTAATATAATTATGTTAAAACACTGAATGAAGCTGCATGTGAGAATGATAGAGGGAGGAGGGCTGGGGACATAATGAAATCAGAAAGAAAGATAGATGTTGAAGATCGAGGTGGTATAATCTAGGAATGCCTAGAGTGTATAATAATAGTGAAATGTACAATGTACAAATTTTAAAAATGTTTTGCATGAGGAAGAACAAAGGAATGTCATTATTGCAGGGTGCTGAAAATAGATGGTAATTAATATTTTAAAATGTCACCTTATGTGTGAGACTAAAGCAAAAAATGTTTATTTGTTACAAAATTTATATTTTGACTAGAGCATTTCCTAATATAACTTATGTAGATAGTTTGATTGAACATCATAAGTACTTGGAATCTCAGGTAGGACGTGAAAAAAAAAAAAGGTCTTAAAAGAGTTTAAAAGCCCTATCCCTTTTACAAGGTACTTTTATAATGCAGGAGACTGCAGGATATGTTCAAGTACCCCTGTTATCATTTTCTGATAATTTTACCAAATTTAGAAAAGAAATGATTCTATTCTAGGCATAATACAAGAACTACATTGTGTTCTTTTAAGCTTGTTTTTATTCTTTCAAAAATATTTCTATCTTTTACATATGTATTACTATCATCAATTTTTAAAGGATTATTTGTAAGTGGCACTATGATAGGTTTTGTCCTCAGCAAATTGACCAGACGTGGTCTTGCTTAGCAGCTTATATTTAAGATGGACACACACAGAACCGGCAACTGGTTAAACCAACTCGTATACATTGAATAGTATGTGTATAAAAATGGTAAGTGCCTGTTGTGATTTAATTAATTGAGGTAGAGATTTTAAAGCACACATGTCAGAATAGGGTGGAGACTAGGGAAGTAAGTCATTTCCAGTGATGTGTGGTTAAGTGAAAGAAGTCTTGACCAGTGCGAAGAGTGGAGAGCTGAGTGTATGTGTCCAGGATAAAGGCCTGGGTGGAAGGGAAGGTTGACATTTCAGATGTGGGGTGTGGCCTCTAGGCAAGGCTCAGAGATGCAATGCTCGTTAAGCAGGTCTATGATAAGGTGATGAGAAACTGTGCTGATGAGAAAAAAGGAGAGAGGAGAAAAAAAGAGAAGTGCTTATTTCATGTAGTGCACTTTCATAATGAGTAAGCGTCATTTGATTTTAGAACCATAGAGAGAGAGAAGAGAGTTAAGAAAAAATTTCCATGTTTATGCAAATATTTCTCTTGAAGTATTTCTGTCAGTTCATTGAGGGTGAGATGGTCTAATTATTATGAAATGGTTTAAAACCACTTAAAAGGAAGTTGGAAACAGTCATTTGATCATAATAGAGCTTTGTGCTAAGAATTAAAACCATGTTATGGCTTCCTTCAATTAGCAGTGTATCTCCCAATGGTTTCATAATTTTAGGTTTGGATCCTTAGTTCATGCCAAGCCTTTTATTTCCTTATTTCTAATATCAAGAAATAAAACAAGGGAAGCAAACAGCTGGAAAGCTGATAACAGTGTTATTAAACGAACTAAGAGGTCTGGGTTTGTAAGTTATTTCTGTGTACCGTGGGTCATCTCGAGTAGCTGGATTAGCTGTATCTTTTGGAGTTCCAGGCTGCCTACTTCTTTGAATGGCCTCATCTCAATGGATATAGGAAGATGGAGAAGAACAACTTTATTTCCCTTTAATGGCTTGGTTGCCACGATTCCTTTAAAACTAATAGATGCAAGCTATGGAAATCCAGTGGACAATTTAACCTTATGCCCTTAGGGGGTTTGCTTACCATACCAGAGGGTGAGAATCTGGGACTTTCCAAGATAGACATCTTTATCCCTGACATTCTCTAGTTTCCATATGATAGTATCACTCTTTCTGAGCAAAGCAGGAAACTGTGGCTATCTGCTCATTTTACAGTATGAACAGTCTTTGTATTATAACTTCACCGCCTGAACAGCTGGCTGTCCAAATGCTCCAAATATTTAGCATAACATACGGTAGACACCCCTCCTGGTGGGCTTTCCTGGGCCTCCGTAGTCCATTTGGTTATGTGTGTCAGTGCCTGTTCAGCTAAGGCTGCTGAAATTGGATTCTATATAAATCAACTGAGATGTGTATGAGTGCAACTCAAAAATTTAAAATGTTTCAAAATTAAGCATTTGGGATGATCTAATTCATAAAAAAATAACTTTGCAAGTATTTGCAAACATTTTCACTGTAAGACCTAGCCTGTGATTCACAATGTCAATGGTAAATGTAAAGCTAAAGCAGAATCAGTCTTTCTATAACAAGGATTAAGAGCCAATTGCACCAATATTTCTAATTAATTCTCACAAATGCAAAAAGCAGACTTAATGCTATTACCTCTTAAAGTAGAGTACTTACATTCCTCAAAATAATATAGAAGCAAAGTCACCATACTAGTGCAACATAGCATATTGCATCAATGTTTTTCTATTGTCATATCGATCTTATGGAAAAACAATTTTATGAAACATCTTTCTTAAGTTCAGTAACTAATGGGAAAAAGAAAATCCTAAAGGAAGAAACAGTTATGCTTCATAATTACAGGGAGAAAAGGCCAAGAAGAGAGGGAAAAGGGAAGACAAATGTAAATAAATAAATAAAAGCAGAGGAAATTATGTTGCAACAAACAACAATCCCAAGCGGTACTGAAAAACCCATGGCTTGTAGTGAAATTTGTGAAATACTTGTAAAATTCAGCTAGTTCCATTAAAAATACTCATAATTCACTCAACACCTCTCACCTTTACTACCTGACTGGCTAGTGAGACTCCATTAGAGTATATAGAGTTTACCTTCTTGTGCCATTGCTGTTGTGATTGGCCACGTAATTTGCTGTGGCTAAAGGAATATGAGTCGATGTGGCTTGAGCAGAATCTTTAAACGTACTTTCATGTCTTGTCTAGACTACTTATGTTTCTGCCATAGCCATGAAAGAAACATGCCCCAGCTGCTGGTCCAAGGATGATGACAGAAATGTAGAGCAGCCCTAAACCTGACCTGAAACATGGAGCAAAACCCAACCAGACACAGCTAAGCCCAGTCACAATTAGTCAAATTCCAGCTGACCCAGAGACCCATGACTGGTTTGCTAGTTCTGAGCCCCTAGGAATTCGGGGCTATCTGTTAGGCAGCTTTGTTGTAACAATTGCTGACTAATATAGTTCCTTAGACTGCATTTCTTAGGCACTCATCCTCTGTGTTTCCACAAGCCACCTTTATACATGATTTCAGGCTGTGTAATAAATATCTGTGAATATGATTCTTTGTCCAGCAGATTGGGAGCACCCTGAAAGAACAACTTCAGCTTTTTCATCTTGGTAAACTTAATATCTACCATAGTGAGTATATGTATATGCAAATTAAATGATTAATGAATTTTGAGAGAAAACCTAAAAAAAAAAAAAAAACCTCATACTTAGTTTTGAAAGAACCAGCTTGATAGTTGTGGAAAATTCTGAAACAATCTATTTATTCAGAGTAGTGGACTCTTGCCTTTGCAATCAGCTGAGATATGAAAATAATATAAGCAAGAGAGCCACGTTGCCTTTGAATATCAAAAAGACCCAGACAAGCATCTGCCTTTAATCTGAAGAGAAAGACATGGCTGTATTGTAGCAGTCCCTGAAATACCAGTTTATTCTTAATATATTGTTTCTCATAATGACCTAAGGTGAATAGTCACAGAAGAGAACTTCACTTGCAGAATTTGTGCTCTCATTCTTTGGTCTTAAACTAGTTTTGAAGTGTTGTGTGTGTAGATGTTCTTTTTAAACGAGGTTAATACACGAATTCTTAGTTGAATGTATTATTTTGGGGTGTCTAGCTGTGCCAGTTCTTAGACAGCTTACCCTACCTGGAGTCCCTGTCAAAGGGGAAGGCCTGGATGGTCATGTTCCTGCCTGGTGACCCTGCATCAGCTGACTGTAGCAAGGCTGGAGACTTGACCTTAATCCTGCCATCTTTAGTTATTTCTTATTCTTCTACCTCTCACATCCAACTAGGTACCGCATCCTGTGAATTCTCCCTTCTCAGTATCTGTATGTTCTCTTCCCATTGCCAGTGTATTGGTTTATGCTGGTTTATTACTACCTCTTGCTTGAATTATTCTGAAATTCTCCCAACTAGTCCCGAGCTTAATTTTCCTAAAGCACTATTTATGCTACAACCCTGCTCAAAATGTGTCTATGACATGCTTGTTGTCTAACAAATTTAGTTTAGCACATGAAGCATTTTGTTAATCTATTAGATTAGATTTCTGGTGTACCCACTCCTCTAGTCATAATGGAGTGTTTGCTTTTCCTAAAACTAAGTCCTCACCTTTTCCTGTATCAGTTACGTGTTCCCTCTTTCTCCTCCGTGTAACCACCACATCGCCCGCCGCCCCCCCCCCCCCCCCATGCCGCTCTCTCTCCAGGCATTCCTCAGAGCTGTAACTATGTTTTACAAAGAACTGAATACGGGTGGAGACGGAAGGTGAGAAGGGTTACACTTGGAAGTTAAGAAATAAGATACTGCTTACAGCTGCAGTTGCTCTGCATTTTTCCCCTACTCGGGCATGAACTTTACACCATTGTTGGGATGTTACTAGATACTGGCTGAGCTAAATCAAGTGCCTATTTCTAGGCTTCCCAGCTCTAGATCAATTGATTCTGTTTTTAACTTCTCTATTTTTGGACAGCAGCTGTATTTTTCCACATCTAGATTTCTTTGGAGTTAAGGCTTTAACTGATTCCCTAAAAATAGAGCATCATGAAAAAAAACCGGAATGGTCAAGTATTCATATGTCTTGGTGCCTATTGTAAAACATCTTTTATAGTGGCTATTTTCTAATCGATTTATTTTTACAGAATGTCAGTGGTGACACTGACTGCAGATTGTAGGTGCAAATAGATTGTAAACATTTCTGATTAATTCATACAAAAAGATGCTACACAGCGACATGAATTGAACACCATACAAATCATAACAAACCAACCCAGCAATGCCAGTCTGCTAAATTGCTACTATTTTTAGATTAAGGCAGTATGCAAAGGGAAATGCCCCTGTCACATCCCAAGGAATGAGAATACAGAGCAAAGTCATGTGTCTGGGAATGCTAACCAATTCCAATACTGTTTAACATGTTTTTCTGTACTGCAAACAATGCAGTTTTTAAGCGAACTAATTAATGCATACACTGACAAACAAATCCAACAAAAGAGGCACTTAGCGGCAGTGTTCACTGAATCCTGGAATTTTGAAAGAAAAGATCTATTAGGTCATTTTTTAAATTTATTTCTGCCAAAGGAGGATTGTTCTTTTGAGTTTATGTTTCTAGCTTTTAGTTCCATTCGGTTTTAATACCTCATGAAACAGAACTTCAATTCTGTGGATAAATTCTGCCATATTCTGAATTTTCTGTTTGAAAGTTTCCTGATAATTTATTCTTTTCTTTTGGTTATACACGTCAACCATGTATTCTTCGCTATGCCGAGAGTTTGCCATAAGTCTTTATATACATATTTTTTTAACACTTTTTTGTTGTGAAATATATATACAGGAAAGTAGTAAATTTCAAAGTACAGTTTAACTAGATGTTATAGAGCAAATTTCAAAGTATTGTATGGGTTCCAGTTCCTCAATTTCAGGTATATGCCTATTTTTTAAACAAGTATTTTAAAAAATTATTGAGGTGAAATTCACATCACAAAAAATTAACCATTTTAACATGAACAATTCAGTGGCATTTAGTATATTCATAGTTTTGTGCAGCTACCACCTCTATTTAGTTCTAAAACATTTCCATTATTTCAAAATAAAACTCCATGCCCATTTTGCAGTTTCTCCCAATCTCCCCTCCCCGAAGGCTCTGGCGACTGTCAATCTGCATTCTTCTATATGGGTGTGCTTATGATGGACATTTCATATAAATGGAATTATACAATATATGACCTTTGGTATCTGACTTCTTTCATTTAGAAGAACGTTTTCAAGGTTCATCTATGTTGTAGCATCTATCAGTACTTCATTCCTTTCTATAGCTGAATAATATTCCATTGTATGGATATAACATCTATCTGTTGTTTATCCATTCGTTCCTCTATGAATGGACACTTAGGTTGCTTCCACCTTTTGGCTATTGTGAAAAGTGCTGTCATCAATAAGCTTGCACATGTATTTGTTCGAGACCCTGTTTTTAATTCTTTTGGGTCTTTGCGCTGGAGTGGAATTGTTGGATGATAAGGTAATTCTATGTTTAACTTTTTGAGGACCCTCCAGACTTTTTTCCACACAGCCATACCATTTTACATTCCCAGCAGCAGCGTGTGAGAGTCCCAGTTTTTTCATATCCTACCAACACTTGCTAATTTGTTTTTAATTATAGCCACTCTAGTGGACGTAAAGTGGCATCTCATTGGGGTTTTGATTTCCATTTTCCTTATGACTAATGATGTTGAGCATCTTTTCATGTACTTGTTGGAGAAACATCTATCCAAGTCCTTTGCCCATTTAAAAAATTGGGTTGTGGGCGGGCAACAGTGGTTCAGTGGCAGAGTTCTCGCCTGCCATGTCAGAGACCTGGGTTCAATTCTCAGTACCTGCCCATGCAAAAAAAAAAATTGGGTTCTCTTCTTTGTGTTTGAATTGTAAGAATTCTTTATTCTGCATACTAGACTGTTGTCAGATAAATGATTTGCAGATATTTTCTCCCATTCTGTAGGTTGTTTTTTCACTTTCATGATAATGTCCTTTGATGCACAAAAGTTTTAATTTTGATGAAGTCCAATTTATCTGTTCCTTATGCTTTGGTATTAAGTATAAGAGTTCATTGTCAAATCCAAAGTCATGAAGATTTATCTATGTTTTCTTCTAAAAGACGTATGGTTTTAGCTCTTACATTTATTTCATTAATCCGCTTTTTTTTTTTTTTTTTTTTTTTGCGTGCATGGTCTGGGAATCAAACAGGGGTCTCCTGCATGAAAGGCAGGCATTCTAACCTCTGAACTACCCGTGCACCCCATTAATCACTTTGAGTTAATTTTTTTATATGGTGTGAAATAGAGGGTCCAACTTCATTTGCATGAGGATACCCAGTTGTCCAAGCACCATTTGTTGAAGATGACTACTTTATATTCAGTAACATTAGAGCAAAATATTTTATTAATAATGTTAATAATTCAGTGAAAATAAAGATTAATAATTCACTGCATACTTTTTACATTAATGCAACATCTGTAGGTTAACCAGGCTCCTTCCTTCCTCTTGACCAAGGCATTTTTAGAACATATGTAATATTGATGTTAAAGGACACTTGATATTAAAGGACAACGCTTAGAAGTTGGGAATGAGGGATCATTTACAGCCACGTGAATCTTCATACATAGTTTGAGATAGATTTAATGATTCCACATCACTATTAATACTTAGTTTAATTAGAAGTGCCTTATCTTTACCCTGCACACATGTGAAATGATGTATGAACAAGATTATTTATTGCCACACTGTTTGTAAATACAAAATATTGGAAGCCACCCACATATTCATCAGCTGTAAAAAAGAGCAAATGGTCTTTTTTCTCTGTGTTTAGATAAGACGAAAATCTCCATCAGACTTTTCACTATATACTTTTATATTTTATTTGATTTTAACCCATGTGAATTTCTTTTGTTATAGCACAACAATATATTTCAAATGGACAAAAATTAGTATCATTTACAGTTTCTCAAGATAAAATGCCTTTGAATGGGAGCTTCCCTTCCAGTATTTTGAGGTCTGTAAGATGTATCTAGAAAATGTACTACTGAGGAAAATGAAGACTACTTAAATCGACTGGGAGTGGGGGGGAACGCCTGTGGTTTTTCTTTTTGATTAACTGCTGTAACACTGTCCTTCAAGCAGCTGAGGGAGTTTCATATTTTCTTTAAGCATCATTAGGTGCCGAAGCTGTGGCAGGACAGCTGTGATACTATATGAATTCTGCCATTTTGCTAGCACTGATATGGCTCTTGGGTACCACCCCATTACAGCTATTGACTCCATTCATATTAATTTTTGTTACAAATCTTACATAGGGGGTGCTTCTGGGTATTTAGGTCCACATTCTATTTTAAAGCTGTATATTTGATTTTCATAAATTGTCATTTAGAGGGATTAAACATCATCACAGGATGTTCAAATATATAAACTGAAATCCTGGAGGCCCGATGACTATCCCTGTCCATCTCGTTAGTGTCATGTCTTGTCATCTTCTAGGCCCCAGCTAACAGTGCCATCGCCTATCCTTTCTGGCCTTCTTCGAGTTTTTCCAACAGTTAGAAATTATGAAGGACTTTTACTCCTGAGCCCCTGGTGACTGTCACTCGAAGTCCCCATGTGAATTTTTAATATTCAAAATTGAAATTAAAAAAAAGGAATCGATTATGCACACTTCAGCCAGATATTGCAAAATGCCACAGTGTGCCAAGCCCCATCCCAATGGTATTCCTGAAAACCCCAAAGAATATCCAGGGCTCCATCTGAAATTCTACAAAAGTTTCACTCACTAGGTTTATTTTTCAGAAACCGAAAGCCTCCAGATTGTTCCTAGGCCAGATAAGCCCTGAAACCCAGAGCTATCAGTGTCTCCAACAATATCAACCATTTACATGCCTTTATCCCATAATGTTGACGCCCCTTTTCAACATGAAGTTAAACTGGTCACTGCCCAAATATCCTAAAGAATGAGAGATGAACCAAATGAGGAGGAGGAGTTGTAACAGAGAAGATAGGATTTAACAAATGAGTATGACTACTGAATCATTATAGTATTTCATTTTAGTCTCCAGTATCTCGAAGCAGCTAGAAGGAAATGCCTGAAATTGTAGAACTGCAACCCATACCATACTTTGAAATTTGTTCTATAACTAATTGTTAAAAATGTGCCCTGAAATTTATCACTTTGTTGAATATGTTATATTTCACAATAGAAAATTTTATGAAAAGGAATGCCTTATAGTGAAATTACTTTGACACTAAAGCCATTAACATGAAAATTTGAAATACTAAGAAACACAGCACATTTTAATTAAGAACAAGGAAATGACAAAATTTCCAAACTGCTGTGTTTAAATTTAACTAACTGCAAATTACCTATTTAAAAAGCAGGTTTAAGAGTGATTTGCTCAGTGAGTGGAAAAGTATTTGCAAAGTCCCCTTCGGGGAATGGCGAGAACGGAGGAAAATTCAACTTCCCCAAGTTGAATTCTTGATATTCTCACAAGCAGTGTGGACAGCCAAAGCTATAGGCTGAGACCCCAGTCTTGGGGTTTATTCATATGAAACTTAACCCCACAAAGGATAGGTCAAGCCTACTTAAAATTAGGTCTAAGAGTCACCCCCAAGAGAGCCTCTTTTGTTGCTCAGATGTGGCCTCTCTCTCCAGCCAACACAACAAGTAAACTCATCACCCTCCCCCTGTCTGTGGGACATGACTCCCGGGGGTGTGGACCCTCCTGGCAACATGGGACAGAAATCCTAGAATGAGCTGAGACTCAGCATCAAGGGATTGAGAAAACCTTCTCGACCAAAAGGGGGAAGAGCGAAATGAGACAAGGTGTCAATGGCTGAGAGATTCCAAACAGAGTCGAGAGGTTATCCTGGAGGTTATTCTTGCGCATTAAATAAATATCACCTTGTTAGTCAAGATGTAATGGAAAGGCTGGAGGGAAATGCCTGAAAATGTAGAGCTGAGTTCCAGTAGCTATGTTTCTTGATGATGATTGAATAGTGATATAGCTTTCACAATGTGACTGTGTGATTGTGAGAACCTTGTGTCTGATGCTCCTTTTATCTACGTCATCAACAGACGAGTAGAACATATAGAATAAAAATAAATAATAGGGGGAACAAATGTTAAAATAAATTTAGTTTGAAATGAAAAAAATAAAAAATTAATAAAAAGCAGGTTAAATGTTATATGTGCTCTAAGCTTGACAATAACTACTATACTAAGAGTACATAAATTCTTCTTCAAAGCTACTACTTTAATAGCGCAGTAATAGCCAGCAAACACTGGTCAGTTTGGGTTTCATTTAATTAAGTAGTTACATAGCTCTTACAAACGGCCCAGCTTTCTGCTAGGTAGCAGGCAAACAGAAATAATTCATGCATTATTGTAACTCTTAAGAAACAACTCTATTCAGGGAGAGAGACAGAAAAATGAATGTAATAATGTGTAATGGTGCCTCATGGAAATTTTCATAAGGTACAGTGGGGCATGAAAGAGACTGTGGTCAGAGAAATCGGAAAACATTTGTGATGTTTAAGGAGAATCAAGAAAGATGGTTTCTTAGTTTGCCAGGGCTGCACAACTAAGTACCACAAAACAACAGAAAATTTTCTTACAGTCTGAAGACTAGAAGTTCAAAATCAGGGTTTCGAGAGGACCTTGCCTGCTCTGGTGTCTGTAGGGCGTTGGTGGTAGCTTGCTGACAACACATGGCAGTCTTTGGTTTGTAGCATTACTCAGTCTCTGCTTTGCTCACATGACCTGCTTCTGTCTTTGCCTGTATCCAAATTTCCTCTTCTTATAAGGACACCAGCCATATTGGCTTAAGGGCCAACCCTACTCCATTAGGACTTCATTTTTCACTTGCCTAATTCCATTTGTAAAGACCCTATTTCCAAATAAAGTCCCATTCTATGGTACTGAGGATTAGGATTCCAACATATCTCAGGAACACAATTCAATCTACAAAAGATGGTCTGTTGAACAAGGAAGGAAGGGATTATAGGCACATCTATGGTCCACTTTCACCTAATTCCAGACTTCTAGACCCAGAACCAATCACTTGTTCCTTGCCATGGAAGTGCTCAATGAAAAGCATGCTAGGCCTCCCTTCCAGGACCCTGGTAAATACAGAGAGGCCTGCGACCCAATAATCTCCAAGGAACTATTTAACTTACCAAATTGGCCACCTGGCAACCAGTTAAATTCACTCTATCACAGTAGTTTTTCGCATTGCCCCATCACCTTCGTTCTCCCTTGATGCTCTGTGCTTTCTCTCTTGACTCAATCCTCTCCAGTACCTCTCACCCAAGCCTGTCCACAATACCATGTACTCAAGATTGACACATTACCCTTTACCTCTCCCCTCTTCCCTGATTGTTCCTGTTTCTCCTGGCCTCAGGTGAGGTCCTTTCCCTGCCAGACTTTGAAGTGCGGATTGCAGTCTTTCAGGCCCTCTGTCTCCTGGTTGGAGGGGAGCTGTACATTCCACCCCAGGTTATTCCAGATTTCTACAGAAAACCCCATCAGTCACTGGTGACTCCTCCCTTCCTTATAAATGTCATCAGGAGATAGCCTGGTCACTCTGCTCCCTTCATTCTCTGAAGATTTGAGCACTTAGCACCCGGTTTTCTCTTCCACCCTAAATCCTGTTTTCCCACATTGTTTCAAGGTGCATTGTTTCTTAGTGTATGCCCTCCTTTGTGTACAACATATACTACAATAGTTTCCAAATAAGGAGTGAATAGGAGGTAAATGTTTTGATTCCTTTCATGCCTGAAAATGGTTTTATTCTACTATTGCACTAGATTAATAGATTAATATTTGATTGTGAACAGCATTCTGGGTTAGAAATGAGTTTTTATCAGAGTTTTAAAGGCACTGCTTTAGTGTTATCTAGTTTCTTGTGTCACTAGTGAGAATCCAAGAGCACTCATTTCAAATTCATCTTATAGGTAACCAATTTTTGTTCTTTCTGGAGGCATATAGGATCTCTTAACATTGTTTATTGTGAAATATAACATATATACACAGAAGCAATAAATTTCAAAGTACATTGTAACAGGTAGTTACAGAATAAATTTCAGAGCTTGTTATGAGTTACAGTTACACAATTTTAGGTTTTCCCTTCTAGCTGCTCCGAGATCCTGGAGACTAAGAGAAATATCAATGTAATGATTCAGCAGTTACACTCATTTGTTAAATCATATCTTCTCTGTTATAATTCTTCCTTCTTCTTTGATCCTTCTCCCAACTGTTAGCAGTATTTGGGCTATGCCCATTATAACTTTTCATGTTGAAAAGGGTTGTTGAAAACATGAGATAGGGGATGGAACTAGTTGACGTTCTGGAGAGACTGGCCCCTCTGCATTTCAGGACTTAACTGGCCTAGGAACCCATCTGGAGGTTGCAGGTTTCTGGAAAGTAATCTTAGCGTGTCAAATTTTTGTAGAATCTCAGATAAAGCACTAGATGTTCTTAAGGGTTGACAGAAATTAGGATTTCTTTTTATTGCTAGTGTTTGGAAACTTTATGAAGATGTGGGCCCTTAATCATTCATCTTAGGAAAATTTCTGGTACTTTGATATTTTCCTCTCTTCTGCCTTCCCTGTTTTCTTCTTCTTTAACTCCTACTAAGTGGATATTAAAACTCCTAGATAGATCCTTTAACTTTATAATTTTTCTCTCCTAGTGTCCAATTTTTGTGGTGAGAGGAAGATTTCATTAATATTATCTCCTAACAGTTCCCTTGAATTTAAACATTTTAGCGATATTTCTAATATATATAAGAACTTTAAAATTTCCCTCATTACTTCATTACTTTTTTAAAAATACCATCATGTATTTATGTGACACCTGAGACTCAGAGTTAGAAAGCTGAAGCTAAGAAAGTCAATATTACCCCATACTGTTAAAAAAGTTGAAAGGTGATTAGACTTTGATTGGAGATATGAATGAAGCTGATCTGGATAGAACTAAGGCAAATCAGAGTACAGCGTAAAGGATGATATGGTCCATATCTTAAAACTTCAATTTCTGTATAAGACCAAAGGGAGAAATGTTTAGTTGGTGTAAAATTTATATTTTGGGTAGCTCATTATCTAATTTAACTTTCATGGTCAGTTTATTTGAACACCATAATTAAATGGAATCTTGAGTAGGATGTGAAATCTTGCTGGTTTGTACAGGTTAGTGTGATGCCCTGATATATCCCAGAGTTATTTAGGCAGAAAATAAAAAAGTATTTGTAAAGTCACCTTGGGAAACAGGGGAAAAAGAAGGAAATATTCAACTTCCCCATCTGGGGAATTCCTGATATTCTCAAAAGAAATGGGGACAACCAGTTCAATAGACTAAACCCTCGATCTTAGGGTTTGCCCCTATGAAACTTATTCCTGCAAAGGAGAAGCTAAGCCTACTGATAATTATGCCTAAGAGTCACCCCTCAGAGAACCTCTTCTGTTGCTTAGATGTGCCCTCTCTAAGCCAACTTGGCAGGTGAATTCACTGCCCTCCCCCGCTACATGGAACATGACTCCCAGGGGTGTAAATCTCCCTGGCAATGTAGGGCAAGGACTCCTGGTATGAGCTGAGACCCAACATCAAGGGATTGAGAAAGCCTTCTTGACCAAAAGGGGGAAGAGAGAAATGAGACAAAATAAAGTTTCAGTGGCCTAGAGATTTCAGAGTCAAGAGGTTATGGTGGGGGTAATTCTTATGCATTATATAGAGATCCCTTATTAGTTTATGGTGCATTCAAGTGGCTGGAGGGAAGTACCTGAAACTGTTGAACTATGTCCCAGTAACCTTGATTTTTTTTAAGACAATTGTATAACTATAGAGCTTTTATAATGAGTCTATGTGATTGTGAAAACCTTGTGTCTCATGCTTCTTATATCCAGGGTATCCAGGGTATGGACAGATGAATAAAAAAGTAAGTGGAAAATAAATAAATAAATAATGGGGTGGCAGCATAAGGGGTAAAAAAAAAATGGGTAGATTGAAATACAAGTGGTCAATGAGAGGGAGGAGTAAGGGGTATGGATGTATGAGTTTTTTGTTTTTTCTTTTTATTTCTTTTTTTAGAGAGATGCATATGTTTTAAAAATGATCACAGTGATGAACACACAACTATGTGAGGATATTATGAGCTGTTGACTGGATACCATAGACTGGCTGTATGTGTGTAAAAATTTCTCAATAAAAATATTTAAAAAAAAATAACCATCACTTTTTTGTGTCATGGATGAAGTATTTCCCCTATATTTGAGGAAATCAATAATAATTAATATCACTTACTTCTCTCTAAATTTTCTCCCCAAACACTTTTTTTGTTCCTCTTCTTTTTCTATTGTGGCTGGCTGCCTTCCACGCAAGAGGCTTTCCTCAAATACCTGCTGAGCTCTGGCCATCCACTTGTATTTAAGGCAGTCGTGATGGTAGCACGACATTGCACATGTAATTAATGCCACTGAACTGTATACCTGAAAGTGATTAAAGTGGGAAATTTTATGTTAAGTGTGTTTTATGTTATCACAAAAAAAAGAAAGAAAAAAAAAACCCAAAACCAACCATAAGGCATTAAGAAGGAGATTGGAAGCTCTGTGCACATACTTGATCCCTGTGCTGTCATTTCACTCTTTTGTGGTCACCTAGAAAGGACTCCTCTTTCTCTACCTTTACTTTTTGGCCTTTCATCATCATCAAATAAATGCAATTTAACTCAAAACAAATGAGCACTGTTTCAGATAAAACTTTAAAGAGAGAAAGGTTATAACTTAAGATTTGAAACGAGATTTAGAGATTGTGGTCTTTTTTATTATTCTGGAGATAGAAGAAAGTGAGAAATTTTTATAACTTCTCTACAACTTTTTACTCTGAAAAATTTCAAACCTACTGTAGAGATAAAAGACTATATTAAAAATGCCTGTATACCCTTCACCTAGTTTCACCAACAGTTAAACTTTCCATTTGCTTTATCTTCTCAAACGTTGAATCATATGGAAATAAACTGCAGTTATGATATGTCTCACCTAGATAATTTATGACTCAAGAACAGGGACTTCCTTTTACAGAGCACATCAAAGAACATTACTCTTCATTTAGTAAAATCACCTAATATCTAGTCCATATACAAATTTCCACAATTGATCTTAATATAGCTTATGTTTGTTGTATTTTGTTTACACATTATATTTGATTGTTGTTTCTCTTTATTCTCTCTTAATTTAGAAAAAAATCCCCTGTCTTTTTTCAGTTGCTAATGTAGTTCATGACATTGTTCCGAAGAATTCGGGCCAGTTATCTTGTAGGATGTCCCACATTCTGGATTTGTCTAATTTTTTTCCTTATGATTAAATTCAAGTTAAACCTTTCGGCAAGAATACCACTGAAGTGAGGTTGTGGCTGCCTCACTGCCTCATATTAGGAAACATAATATTTGTTAGTGCCTCTGTTATTATGTTAACTTTGATCCCATGGAGAAAGTCCAACCATCATCTCTGTCCCTCATAAAGGGACGTTCCCCCATTTTAATTAACATGTGATCTGTGCCATGATACTCTGAGATTGTATAAATATCCCATTCTCCAACAACTTTTCATCTGGCTGTAGCATCCCTTGAATATCATTCTTTGCATTGATTAGCTAGCGTTCTTCTGTGAAAACAATGCTTCCCTTTCTCTTGGCTTCTCTCTCTTTGTAACTTTTTTATTGTTTTGTTACAAATTACTAAGAATTATTCAAAGACACTATTTTCATTAAATTTGTGGTCTTCTCAGCCTAGAAAAGGGAGGAAATAAGAAAAATCAGTTACTAACATAACATAATTGATTGAAAATATTTAGTGTTCTAACTATGCCATCATGTAGAACAAAATACTTACTGTGTAAAATCAACTTGTACTTTCTTATTTGTGTTGTTTTGCCTGGCTTTAATAGTATATGAATAGATATTAAACAAATTGATCAGTAACTTCACTGATAATGGAGATGGGCATGGACTTCATAGAGTACGCTTTTTACTGTAATATCCATTGATGTGTGTAAAACTCAGGGCTGGATATAGCATGTATCCAATAAAGGGCAGCTGTTATTATGGAGTTTGTTAATTGTTCATGTAAAGAATATTTAGTATTTGTATGCATACATTCCAAGCTTTTTGTCAGAGCAGCATGACAGGTCCACTCAAATTCCCTTTCAAAATTTCGATGACCATTTAGATGAGAATAATAGATTCACATGTCAGCTTATGAAGTCCCACAGTTCTTCTGTTGAAAAAATATATATATATATACTTACATACAAAAATATATACTTGTCTGTGTGTATATGTGTGAGTTTTTTTCAACCAACAAATATGAAATAGTTTGGGAGGTTCTCTTTTTTTTCTTAGCTTTCATTTTTCATGCTTTCCTTTGATGTGTACCTGACAGTCTGGAGAGTAAGCATTCACTATATATCGTAACCACAGAATGTTACAGAGGGGTTTAAAGAGAAATGTTACAGTTTATCAAGTTGTGACTAATGCATGCTTTCATAACAAAATGTTCCAAGGTTACATCATAAGTCAACTGTTTTTCTTACAATGCCTGTCCTTTGGTTGCCCCAAGTTGGGGGAAATGCTGCTGGATTTTTCATTAAGTAATACAAAGATCTCCCATGACTGAACACAAGGTATATGATATCTCTTAATCAAGAGAGCTAACCACTGGCAATGCATACTGCCTGGTATGTAAAATGCCTCGCCACCTCAGGCATGGCACAGCAGGAAAGCTGGCAAGAAAAGTATAAATCACATAATTTAAAGGCAGAATTCCAGGGCAATATTGCCTCTTTGCTCTTTGGCTCCAGACTCAGACAGGCTCTTATTGACAGTCTATCCTTGGGAACAGTTTATTAATGCATAGATATTTAAAAGATGGTGCAGGGAAGGACAGATATTTAAGAATGATAACTGGTCTTCTCTCCCTGGTCTACCATCTTGTCAGTGTTTAGTTCTGGAGACTGCAGAATTTCTACCATGCCTTTTCAGCTTTCTGTTTTCTTGGTCAGGCTGCAGAATGCTGGAATACACTCCTGACACATCTCCATTCTTCCAGTTCCTCCTTCTCCAATTCATCTTATATATTATCTGGGGAATGAATTATAACTTCTTATATAAATTCTTGAGTCAAGTATCTCAAAATGTTTTCTCATAGAATAAATTATATATTAATCCTCAAACTATCTTTCCAAATTATTTCTCATTAGTCTCCTATATTCCCCTCCGATGACCTATGTCTAACATTACTTAATTTTTATTACTACCTCTTTTCCAGAGTTGTATGATGACAATTTGAAATTTAGAGTTAGCATAGGATACTTATTTGATCAGAAATAAGTAATAACCAATTAGGGTTATTTCTGATGGCTTAAAGTAGACAGAATCACTATATAGAATATGTATAATTGCTCACACACCCATATACACACTTTTAAAACTAACTTATTGTGGCAAAGATAGACTGATAGGGAGAATTGCAGTTCTTTACAGTTGAGCTTACTTTTATGCAATAGATCATTTTATTACTATAAAAATCATCATATCAATTTGCATTCTGCAAACCAATTACAAGATACACTATTTAAAAGCCATCTTTTACAACTAATATACAACACTTTGGTATATTAGAGATCCTATGATATATCTGTTTTATAAATTGAGACAATGATATAGTGGGCTTACTTACAGATGGGGGAAAATGCATCCCATCTATCACTGGTGAGAAAGAGTATCTGTACTGATTTTTAGAAATAGAGAAATAAATTGACCAGACTTTTTGAGAAAGTAAATCTTACCCACTAAGAAGTGTTACCAACCCTGAACACGTAAAAGACCCCAGTAAAAAACAGATTTTCCTGCATGCTGCTCCAGCACTCTAAGGAAAAGTTTAAAAAGCTAGTGAGGAAGACGACTATTCAAACCACTAGGAACCTGGCTCTGAAAGTAAGAATTGTTTCAACCTGCCCTGGACAAGGGTGATGGCTGCCATTGTTTCAAATTGTACCAGTCAAGGGTAGCAAGAGTGGAAACTTAAGCATGCTATAGTGCCTCAGGACTATGGGAAAACAGTTGAAGGGTTACATTGACTGGGCAGGCCAAGAAAGCTCAGCCCTGGGGAGCATTGCCAGAAACCCTTGGTGACCTTCCTGATTCCCAGCTCAGAACACTGTGAAGCTCGTCTGCACCCCCTGTGGGTCTCTGGTCCTGTTTCAGCTGGGAAAGACTGGTTTGGGAAAGTCCTCTCTCCAGTGCACTTCCTCCTAGAATTTGCCCTCCAGGTAAAAGCAGCTCGAGACAACAAAAGGATTGTAACTCTATAGGGTCAGAAAGTCTGCCGGCAAAGTCCTGCTGACTTCAAACATCCTCGAGAGAGTGGTCTGTCTCCTGAGAAGCAGAGGGAACAAACTCCTGTAAACAGGGAATCTCCAAAACAAATAACAAGCAAAAGCCTAGGATAAGACAGAATTCCAGAAAGGGAAAATCCTGCACACTGCATTCGCCTTGGGCAAACATTCCTGATAGGAGGGTTGAACCTCAAGAAAACTTGTCTTATTGCCAGTAGGTTATAAAGTCAAGAAACAGATATCTCAAGGAATAAATCCCAGAGTTAATATTTTTAAATATTAAAATATACAATGTGCAAAAAAAGAGTGCAAGACAGAGGCACAGTAAATGATGGCCCATCCACTAGAAGAAGTTACAAATTCAGAAAACAACAATGAAAAAGACATACTGAACAAAACCTTTAAAAAATGATCTTGAAAATCCTTAAGGAGATGAAGGAAACTGGAGAGGAAGAACAAGTGTATCAGGTAAGCAATGAATGAGCAGTGTGAGAATCTTAGTAAATATATAGACATTTCAAAAAGGAACTAAATGGAACTACTGGATTTGAAGGCCACAATAGCAAAAAGAAAAATGCCCAGGAGAGTTTTAAGAACAGGTTGGAGCAAGAAGAAGAAAAAATCAGTGAATCTGAATATAAGACATTTAAAATGAGTCAGGCAAAGTAGCAGAAAGAGAATTATAAAAAATGAAAATAGCCTAAGACACCCCTGGGACACCATCAAGCACACCAATATATGCACTTTGGGAGTCACAGAAGGAAAAGAAAGGAAGAATGGGGCAGGTGGAATATTCAAAGAAATAATGACAGAGAATTTCCAAAATTAGCAAAAGATGTGAATATGCACATTTAAGAAGGCCAGAGAACACCAAATGGGATAAGCATGAAGAAAAATACACCCAGCCATATATTCATGACACTATGAAATGCAAAAGACAAGGAGACAGTTCTGGAAGCTGCAAGAGAAAAGCAATGTGTCATGTTCAAGGGAATTCCAATAAGATTGAGTGATAATAAGGCAGTGGGTTGAAATACTTAAAGTGCTGAAAGAAAATAACTGCCAATCTAGATTTGTATATCCAGTGAGACGTTCTCTCAAAAATGAGAGAGAGAGTAAGGCATTCTCAGAGAAGCAAAAGCTGAGGGAGTTCATCACTCACTAGATCTGTCCTACAAGCCATGCTAAAGAGTGTGCTTCAGACTAAAAGGAAAGGGCACTAGATAGTGAATCAAAGTGGCAAAAAGAATTATACACCATAGTCAGATGGAATTTATCCCTGGTATGCAATGTTGGTTCAACATAAGAAAATCATTTAATGTAATATGCTACATTAATACAATGAAAGAGAAGAAAAACATCATCATTTCAAGTAATGCAGAAAAGGCATTGGACAAAATTTAGCAGCCCTTCTTGATAAAAACACTGAGAACACTAGGAATAGAAAGAAACTTCCTCAACATGATATAGGGCATATATGAAAAGCCACACCTCACATCCTACTTAATGGTAGAAGACTGAAAGCTTTTCCTCTAAGATCGGGAAAAAGACAAGGATGCCCACTTTCAGCACTGTTATTCAACATTGTACTGGAAATTCTTGCCAGAGCAATTATGCAAGAAAAGAAAAGAAAACACATCCAAATTAGAAAAGAAGTAAAACTTTCACTATTTACAGCTGACATGATCTACATGAAGGAAATCCTGAAAAATCTACAATAAAGTTTCTAGAGCTAATAAACAAATTCAGCAAAATGGTATAAGATCAACTCTCAAAAGCAACAGTGTTTATATACAAAAACAATGAACAATCAAAAGAAGAAATGAAGAAAAATATTTCCACTCACAATAATAACAAAATGAATCAAATATCTAGGAATAAATCTAACCAAGTTTTCTGTGATGTTTTACACAGAAAATTACAAACATGGTTAAAAGAAATCAAAGAAGACCTAAATAAATGGAAGGGCATTCCATCTTCATGGATTGTAAGACTAAATATCATTAAGATGTCAATCTCATCCAAAGCAATTTATGGATTCAGGGCAATCCCAATTAGAATTCCAACAGCCTTCTTTGCAGAAATGGAAAAGCCAATCATCAAATTCATGTGGAAGAGTAAGAGGCCCTGAATATCTAAAGCCATCTTGAAAAAGAAGAATGAAGTTGGAGGACTTACACTTCCTGATCTTAAAACTATAGCAATCAAATCAGCCTGGTATTGGCACAAGGACAGACATAAACCAATGGAATTGAATTGAGAGCTCAGAAATCAACCTTCACATTTGGTCAACTCTGCACAATTGAGAAAGATCAGTCTCTTTAACAAATGGTGCTGGGAAAACTGGGTCTCCATTAAAAAAAAAAAAAAAGTGGGGACAACCAAATCAATAGGCTGAGCCTTCCACCTTGGGGTTCACCCCCATGAAGCTTATTAAGTAGGACAGGCTAAGCCTACTTAAAACTAAGCCTAGAGTCACCCCCAGAGAACTTCTTTTGTCACTCAAATGTGGCCTCTCTCTCTCTCTAAGCCGACACAGCAAGTGAACTCACTGCCCTCCCCCCACTGTGGGACATGACTCCCAGGGGTATAAACCTCCCTGGCAATGTAGGACAGAAATCCTGGGATGAGCTGGGACCAGGCGTCAAGGGATTGAGAAAACCTTCTTTACCAAAAGGGGGAAGAGAGAAATGAGACAAAATAAAGTGTCAGTGGCCAAGAGATTTCAAACAGAGTGAAGAGGTTATCCTGGAGGTTATTCTTACACATTATATCAATATCCCCCTTTTAGTTTAAGGTGTATTAAGAGTGGCTAGAGGGAAGTACCTGAAACTTTAGAGCTGTGTTTTCCAGTAGCCATGTTTTTTGAAGATGATTGTATAATGATATAGCTTTTACAATGTGACTGTGTGATTATGAAAACCTTGTGTCTGATGCTCCTTTTAGCTACGGTATGGATAGATGAGTAAAAAATATGGATAAAAAATAAATAAATAATAGGGGGAACAAATGTTAAAATAAATCAAGTAGATTGAAATACTAGTGGTCAATGAAAGGGAGGGGTGAGGGGTATGGCATGTATGAGCATTGTGTTTTTTCTTTCTTTTGCTGGAGAGATGCAAATATTCAAAAAAAGGATCATGGTGATGGAGAGACAACTATGTGATGATAATGTGAGTCACTGTATACCATGTATAGAATGTTTTTATGTCATGAATGTTTGTATGTTTGTCTGTTAAGGTTTACAATAAAAAATTTTTAAAAAAACACTAAAGAGAGGGAAGAAAAGGAGGAACCCTACCTTACATCTTATACAAAAATAAAAACAACTCAAAATGGATCAAAGACATAAATATAAGAGTCCAAACTACCAAACTCCTAGAAGAAAACATAGAGAAACATCTTTAGGTCCTTGTGTAAGGCAACGGTTTCTTAGGCTTTATACCCAAAGTATGAACAACAACAGAAGAAATAGATTAACAGAACCTTATCAAAATTAAAAACTTTTTGTGCCTCAAAGGACTTTACCATGAAAGTATAATAGGAACCTACACAATGGGAGAAAATATTTGGTAACCACATATCCGATAAAAGTTTAATATCCAAAATATATAAAGAAACCCTTCAACTTAACAAAAGGACAAACAATCCAATTTAAAAATGGGCAGAAGACTTGAATAGATATTTCTCCAAAGAAGATATATGAAGGGCCAGAAAGTACATGAAATGATACCCAACATCATTAGCTATCAGGGAAATGCAGATCAAAGCCACAATGAGGTATCACTTCATGTCCATAAAATTGGCTGCTATTAAGAAAACAGAAAATTTCTGTCATCATGCCAGTTCCCTCTTCAAACTTCCCTTTTCACAACTGCCCTCTCCCTCTTTACAAAAGAATAGCTTTTTTTTTTCCCATTCACTCCAAATTGTCTAGTGGGCTGCAAAAGAAATGGATCAATTAGAATATATGTCAGTAAAAATCTCCTTTAATCAAGATACCATAAATCCACTGCCAGGCTTCATGTCTTTCTTATGGTACATCTGTTCAGGGCAGAGTACGATATTAGAGACAGGAAGTTTGGGTTTTTGTCAGATAGTCTGTATTTAAACTATATTAGAGAGTGAAGCAGCAGATGCAGTGACAATTTCGTTTAAAGGCCTCACCTCCTCCATCTCTTGACTCTTGATGGTCCTGGTCTATGAATCATCAGGAACAGTGAAAAGCATTGACGGTGGCATGCCCTGATTTCATCCATGTGACACACAGCTGAGCTCTGTGCCTTCTCTCTCCATATTAAAATGAGAGTATTTGAGGTTTATAAAAAGCATACTGGCAATGACCAATGTATTGGGTATGCCTTTGCATTCCACCACGAGAAGGCATGGTGAACTCTCATTCCATCTGCGTGTCTGCTGCATACTTTGAATGATCTCAAAGAGAAGGAGGTGATGAGTGCCATATTTCCTTCTGACAGGGAACTGGCACATCTTACAGCAAAAGGAGCAAATCAATCAAAGAGTAATGAGTATTTTATATTTTGCTGAACACATAACACTGTAAAAACAGTTCCATTAACTTTTGGCAAAAGATTACAGTATTTCTATTATTGATAGCCCCTTCCAATATGAAAAACTTAAAATGGCCATAGCCCAAATACCCCTAAAGAGAGGGATAGAAAAATCAAAGGTGATGGTGGAGCTATACAGAGAAGGTAGGGTTTAACAAATGAATATAATTGTTGAATCATTAAATTGATATCTCTTTTAGTCTCCGGTACCTTAGAGCATCTAGAAGTAAAAACCTAAAATTGTGGAATTGTAACCCATGCCAAACTCTGAAATCTGTTCTACAACTAATTGAGGTGCTGTGCTTTGAAATTTATTCCTTTTTTGTAAATATGTTATTTGTCACAAAAAATTTAAAAAAGTCAATTGTGATGATAAAAAAGATTTATGCCTTATAGCCACCTATATTCTGAAGCAGCTAGAAGGAAAAATTTGAGAGGATTGTATGGTAGCTCATGACAAACTCTGCCATCTGTCCTGTAATTACTTGTTTTGTTTTTGTTTTTGTTTTGCATGAGCAGGCAGCAGGAATCAAACCCAGGTCTCCGGCATGGCAGGTGAGAACTCTACCTGCTGAGCCACCCACTGTCCTGTAACTACTTGTTGAAGAGTGCTTTGAAAACTATTGCTTTTTTCTTTCTTTGCTTTGTATATATGTTATATTGTACAATTTAAAAAGTTTAAAAACAAAGATTACTGTATTCCAAAATGCCTATTTTTTACTTTGGTGCATATCTTTTGCTCAGTGTTAATCAATAACCTGTTCTTTTCTCTTTTTTTTTTTTTCATATTTGTATTTACTAAAATTCATTTACCTTAATAACAGTATGTTATGGATTTTATTGTAAATAATGTGCTTGACAGTCATGAATATAACTCAAAATATCTGCCTTGGTACTGGCCCAGTGCTTTTATTTCGCTGATTGTTTCCTCTAAGTAGATTAATATGTACTCTTAAAAGCTGGGCATCTACTTATGTACTGCTGTAAGGTAAATGTTCTCTAGAGCAATCCATAATATAATACGCTGGGCTTTAGAAAATCAGGCTCATTTAATTAGGATTAATTCCTCCCTTTCAAAGGAGATAAAGTGATTCTATTTCTATAAAATGGGAAATTATAATCTCAATTGTTTCCAAACACAAAATGAAATTCTATCTAGAGCCTAGATAGAACCTATCTAGAATATTTCTATCTAAGTGTCTATTTCCTTGTCCAGTTAACATTCGTTTATAAGTTACGTTGCGCTGACTTAGAGTCTTGCCATGCTAAGGATTTACTCTGTGTTTTGAGTAAAATGGGAAGTGCAAATGTGGACGAAGTTCCAGTCAGGATGAGAAAGGAAAGAGAAAGGCGGAGATGAACTCCAAGTAGACAGGCCCATGCCAGCTTAAGCAGAACCCCTCAAACTGGGCTCAGGAATCTACACTTCATCTTTGAGCCCAGTAGGTTTCAGAGTGGAGTGTGCACATCCTGGGAGCGTGCAAGAGAATCCACGGGCACGTGGAAAGAGCATTTTATATTTGTTTTTTTTTTTCTCTAAAAGGAAGAAATGAAATCATACCTATGTTTATCTCCTGTGGATTGACACATGCACCCTCTGCTTACTCTGTGTGCCAGATGGTGATACTGTTGTGCACTCGAGCAGTGGCTTGAGGGGAGAGGAAGAGCAGCCTCTGCTCTGGGGGCTCCTTTGCAGTCCTGCCTTCACTCTCTTTCAGCTGGTTCTGATTTGTGATTCTTCACGTAGGTCAGGTTACAGATATTTCCAGATTATGTCATCTAGTGTTAATCGATAATCCTTTCAAAAGGGACAACTGGCTTTACAAGATTTCTGCAAACAAAACAAAACACATAAATAACATTAAAAAAAATTAGTAATGTAAAAACAGTTTTTGATGTGGCTAAGAAGATGGCTTAACAGGGATATATATGTACTGTCATGATTACTTGCCCTTGTGTATATTAGGCCTTCAGCCAATGATAGAATGACAAAACCCCCATAAGATGTTTAAAAATGCCAGTGAGTTCATGTTTATCTCATTTTTTAAATACCCATTTACGAGTATGACTTATAACTGTATACATTTTAGGTTATTTTCATAACTAAATACATGTTAGGCTTGCATGCTGTTTTGAGTATTCCTGTATAACAAGCCACCCCTAAACTTTGTGGCTTAAAAGCAATTTATTTTTCTCTCTCATGGTTTGTAGGCTGTAAGGGCTCAACTGTGCAGTTTGCCCTTGGAGACTTTCATGCCATCGGTCAGTTGGCTGCGGCTAGAGTCATCTGAAACCGTAGTCTGGCTGGATGGTCAAGGTCACGTGGCTGGCAGTTGATGTTGGCTGTGGGCTGGGAGCTCCGCCGAGGCTACTGAGTGGTGAACCCACACATGGCCTCTCCATGTGGTCTGGGCTTCTCACAGCATGGGGGCTGCGTTCTCAGAGGGAGAGTCCCCAAGGGCATTCTAATAATAAGAAGGAGAGTCCCCAAGGGGATTCTTCTGCCATAGTTTATTGGCCGCAGAGGCAATCCGCATTCAAGAGGTTGGGGAGATAAACTCTACCTCTTGATGCGGTGAGAAGAGCATGAAATGAAAATAATGCTTTGGTCATCTTTGGAAAATATGGTAGGCTACCCTCACTCAAAATTTGTCCCTGATGAGGTATACATTCATAACATTTGGAGATCCCTGCCGTAGGAACTTGGGAGCTGTCAGAATGAGTCTGAATTGTTGGTACTATCACATTCTTTGTGGTAAACTGACCTGGCCTAAAGGTGTTTGAACTTGGGAATTTTAAGTATTCTCTCTGAAAATCCATAAAATGGAACTATGGTGTGTATGTGTGTTGGGGTGGGGGGAGGTGTCTTTTGTGCATTCAATAAGAAAATACCCACGAAGTGCCCCACACATTGTAACTGGTTGCATCAGTGACAGATATTATCATGATTTTAAGCAGGGGAGTGACAAGTTTAGAAAAACTTTTTAGAGAGGACACTCTGATGACAGAATGGAAGATATTTAATGGTGCTAGGTGGGTGACCAAGGATAGAGTCCAAGGGGATCCCTGGGAGCTTGCCATTGGCCAGGAGAGAGGAGTAACAGTGAGGGAGGTAAGTGGGTGGAGAAGAAAAATGTGCAGGCAGAAGACTCAGTGCAACTTGGTGACTTACTGGATAGGGTGAGAAAAGAGAGAAATCTAGAGTGATGCTTTTGTGACTGCTATTTTGCAAGTTTTAATAAGGGACTTGTTACTGCAAATGTGAAATGTTGCTGAAAAGTTGCATGAAAGTCACATTTTTTTTGGTGAATCAATTTTTTATTTATTGTAAATTAAATTTTTATTTTATTATTATTTAAAAATTAACTGCCTATATGCAATATAATTAATATATACAAGCCAGGCACCTTTTATAAATTATGGTCATTTTAGAAAACATGAAAGATGTCATATCATTAAATTTGAAGTAAAATTAGAATATATATATATAGAGAGAGAATATATATATATATCTTCCAGAGTTGCTGTTTTTATTTGGTTAAAGTTTATTAAGGCTTGGCATTAAATGAGCCTGACCAAAACTGAGAATTATTTTGTCAAGACTCCTCGAGGAAAATCTCTTAGAAAACTTTAAGAAAAAAAGAGGACGTGAATATACATGTACGAAAGAAACATATAAAGGCTAATAATTCTTTTTTTTAAATGTGCACCCTCAGGTGGTAGAAATCAAAGAAATGCAGATTAAACCAGTATATTTTCTTTTTCACATCTGTGATTAGAAAAAACACTTTTTTTTTAGAGTGCTGATACACATGCAATGAGTTGGTTCTTATCATACACTAGAGATAGGGGTGTAACCAGGTATGACCTTTCTGGAAAACATTTGGCAATATATATCAAGATTAAGTATACATAAGGTATACATACATTCCCACTTAGTGAACAAGAAGAGTGTTTTATATAGATATAAGCAGATGCTTAATACCAAAAAAAAAAAGAGTCCTTGATGGGTCCGTCATCTTTCCAGAGACGTGAGCTGGGGGATTCTCAGGGCAGGCTAGGAGTATGCCTCATGCATCTCTGATTTCCCAGTGCTGAGCAGGAAGCATGGCAATAAGTGTGAAGTTTAGTTTTCTGACCTAAACTGAACCCTGTTTTTGTTTTTTTTTACAAACTTCATTAAAAAATTAAATATTATTTTTTAAATGAAATAAATGCGATTGTGAAAACCTTGTGTCTGATGCTCCTTTTATCTACCTTATCGACAGATGAGTAAAACATATGGATTAAAGATAAATAAATAATAGGGGGAATAAATGTTAAAATAAATTTAGTAGATTGAAATCCTGGTGGTGGGGAGGGGTATGGTATGTACGAATTTTTTTCTTTTTTCTTTTTATTTCCTTTTCTGGATTGATGCAAATGTTCTGAGAGGAGATCGTGGTGATGAATATACAACTATGTGATGATATTGTGAGTTACTGATTAGATACCAAGAATGGAATGATCATATGGTAAGAATATTTGTGCTTGTATGTTGTTACATTTAAAAAAAATTTAAAAATTAGAAAAAAAGAAATATTAGAAGACGCATATTTTATAAGGTATTATATCTCATATAATATTATTCTGGTCATTAATATACTCTAAGGACTACATATAAATAAATAAATATTGTGATTAAAAAAATTTAATGGAACCATAAAAGCTAACAGTTAATCAGGTGCCATGTATCAGTAAGGATAGGATCTCATAGCTTTATTGAGCAATTCATGAATTGGGCTGCATTTTTTTCTTTTCTTTTTTTATTTATTTTTTGGATGGGAAGGCACTGGGAACCGAACCCGAGTCTCCAGCATGGCAGGTGAGAACTCTGCCCCCTGAGCCACCATGGCCCTGGGCTGCATTTCATTCAGAAACAAGAAGGCAGCTCCATAGAGAAGGGGTGGAAAGGGGAAGCTCATATAGAGCAAATATGGAAGCCAGTGAGGAAATGCTCTGATTGATATTAAATTTCCATTTTACTTAGGGGGAGGGATCTTACAAAGTGGGGAGCAGATACACATTGATTAGTATAGTATGCTTGCCCATTCTGATAAGCACTCTCTACTGGACCAAAACTAATTTTATCACCAGGTATTGCTTAGCAGGGATCCTGTGTGGTGCATTCCATTTTTTGCAGGGCATTGTTTTTGTCTTTTGGAAAAGTCTTCTCAGAAATAGGTCTGGTAATGCCCAATGCAGGTGGCCAGTTTATTTTACTTAACCGTAGTTAAAATTCCAAGGTATGTTAAGCATATAAATTTTTCTTTATTAAAGAACTGCAAGTCAACACATCTACAGAATCCCTACTGTGTGCTTGGCATTGGGACAACAGGGATAATTATATAAACAAAATAAAATAGACATAGTTTCCCCCATCACAAAAATCTGAACAACATTAGTCAAATAATTAGAATAAACATGACAATTATTTTTAAATGGGAAGAATTCTATGGAAATAAATAGCAAAGAACTCTTTGTAGCCTAGATAGGGTTCAGGGATGTAACCCTTGAAGTAGTGTCATTTAAACAGAGAAAGGAAGAATAAGAGAGTAAGGCCAAGGGAAGGAGTGTCTGGCAGATGTGGCCAGCTGTGAGAAGACCTGATATCAGAAAGAAGGACTGAAATAAGTTAACCGTTTGGCTGGAAAGAGGAGAAAAAGATGAGCTGAAGAGTCAGGAGACAGATTTTGGGCAGCGGTAGGGATGAACTGCTAAGGTGTTTGGAAACAAGGGTGATGTAAAAGCCTTGTTGAGTTTTCAGCCAGTAAGAGATATGATCAGATTTGCATTTTTAGGCCACTTCTCGGTTTCTGAATGGCTTAAAAGGAAGCCAGACTGGAGGCTGCAAGGATATTTGTAGGAGTGGTTGATCACTTGGATATGTTTGAAGGACCACCCTTATGTTTCTAGCTAGGCCACCCAGTAAGAGTTAGTAACTCAGGGTCTATAGGCTAAATATGACCTATGGCCTGTTTTTACAAATAGTTTTATGGGAACACAGCCATGCTGATTTTGTCACATATTGTCTGTAGCTGCTCTCATGATCCAATGGAAGATTTGGGTAGTAGCAGGAAAGACCTTATGGCCCACAATGCCCAAAAGATTTAAGATCTGGCTGATAAAAGAAAAACTCTTCATGCAATTTAGGATCTCACAGCTTTATTGGGCAATTCATGTTTCTGGCAGCATCCCATTCAGAAAGTAGAAGGGTGTTCCACCGAGGGCTTAGAAAGAGAAACTCACGCAGAGAAAACATGGGAACAAGTGAAGAAATGTTCTGATTGGCTGACATTGTTTATTTTAATAGGGAAGTCTTACAACTGATTGGCTGACATTGTTTATTTTAATAGGGAAGTCTTACAAAGTAGGGAGCAGATATACATTAATTAATATGGTATGCTTGCCCAATCTGATAAGCTATCTTTACCAGATCTCAATTTGTTTTATCACCATGTGTTGCTTATCATCAACCCTGTAGGGTATGTTCCATTTTTTTCAGAAAATCCCTACAGGTCAATTGTTTCTTCTTCTGGAGAAGCTCTTTATGGAAAAGGATCCTCTGCAGACGAAGCCCAAAGCAGCTGGCTATTTTATTTCACTTACCAGACCCTTCATAGAAAATGTTTGCCGACTGGGCTAGATGATCATTACCAACATTTACTGAGGGATTAAAATGTTTTAGGCATTATTCTAAGTGATTTACATATGCTACATTTATGATCATCTAGCCCAGTGGTTAGAATCCCGTTTTACAGATCAGAAACCAGAGGCAGATCATTCTCATTTCACATCTGTAGCTTCAATTACCACCTACAGCTGATGACTTACCAAAGGTTTACTGCTAATATGGACATTCCCTCTGACCTTCAAATAGGTTCTCTAACAGCCTGTTATATAGGTAAGCTACAAATCAACCTCTTTGCTTTTCCACTAGAACCATGTCATCTTTCCGTGTTACATTTTTCTTTATGAATATGAGCAAGGCAGAATCCAAGGAGTCCTCCTTGACATTTCTCTTTCCCTTGTCCCTCATAGTCCTTCGATTTACAGATTGGTAAAATCTGGCTGCTTCTTTCCCCCGTATCACCTATCATCAGCCAAGTCCAATTTATTCATAGGATCCTCCCATGTGAGATTCTGCAATAGTGTCTTCAATCCTATTCCTCTCTAGCCTGGCCTCCTCCAATCTCCACTCTGCACCCAGAATGAACCTGCCATTTCCTGTTCCTCCCCTCCCCCACCTAGCCCTTAAAGCTTCACTGGCTATTCTTGCTTAGGTTAAACTAAATTAAAAACTCTTAAAGACAGAGCTGCGTAACATGACATGTAAGTAGAGTGATTAATATGCCTGGTTTATTCCTGCTGTCCCTATAAGTAGCACTTCTTAAATGAAAAATTATATGGTTAATCTACTGGGGAGAAAAAGTTGTATTTCAGTGGAAAACTATGCAAACCTTTTGATTATCTGATTCTGAGCCCATGGGAGCTTGAATTGTTTTTGAGTTGTGTTCTAGTTTGCTAGCTGCCCAAATGCAATATACCAGAAATGGAATGACTTTTAAAAAGGGGAATTTAATAAGTTGGTAGTTTACAGTTCTAAGGCCGAGAAAATGTCCCAATTAAAACAAGTGTATAGAAATGTCCAATCTAAGGCATCCAAGGAAAGATACCCTGGTTCAAGAAGGCTGATAGAGTTCAGGATTTCTCTCTCAAGTGAGAAGGCACATGGCAAATGTGGTCAGATTTCTCTCTCATCTGGAGAGGCATGTGGCAAACACAGCATCATCTGCTAGCTTTCTCTCCTAGCTTTCTGTTTCATGAAGCTCCCCAGGAGGCATTTTCCCTTCTTCAGCTCCAAAGGTCGCTGGCTAGTGGACTCTCTGCTTCTCATGGCTACATCATTCTCTGATCTCTCTGCATCTCCCGCTTTCTCCAAAATGTCCTCTTTTATAGGATTCCAGTAAACTGATCAGGACACACCTGTAATGGGTGGAGACATGTCTCCTCTTAATCCAGTTTAACAACCACTCTTGATTGAGTCATATCTCCAGGGAGATGATCTAATTAAAGTTTCAAATATACAATACTGAATAGGAATTAGAAGAAACGGCTACTCCACAAGATTGTGTAGGATTAAATCATGGCTTTTCTAGGGTACATAAATCCTTTCAAACTGGCACAAGCTGTGTAAACTGTAGATAATTTATAGAAATGCAATGTAATTCTATCTGTAAATCTGCAAATAAATTCTGAATGTCAAGGTTCGATTGATTTCTCTCCCCCACTCTAGAAGCCAGTTTTGCAATCTTATGCAAATTTATTTCAGTATTTCTGATCTATAAATATGTCTGTTCTTCAGATTCTCCTTTGAATCAGTTTAACAAATTTCTGGTAACGATATTAAATAATAAGTTAAATTCTTTAACATGAGAACTCATATTAAGCTCATATTTGTAGGACCATCATGATTTTACCTTTTTTTTTTAATTATGAATTCCCTATTCCCCACTCCCCCTGCATCCCCAGTAACCCATATTCTAGACTCTGACTCTGTGAATTTGCTTATTCTACTGTTTTCCTATCAGTGAGATCATACAATATTTGTCCTTCTGTGTCTGGCTTATTTCAGTCAAAATGATTTCTTCAGGGTTCATCTATGTTATCACATATGTCAGAACTTCAGTCTCTTTTTCTTTTACAGTTAAGGATATTCCATCGTCTCTATATCCCACATTTTATTTATTCATTGGTTGATGGACAACCAAGTTGATTCCATCTTTTGGCAATTGTGAATAAAGCCACTATGAATATTGGTATGCAGATATCTGTTAGAGCCCCTCTTTTCAATTCTTTTGAAGTAGAATTGCAGTCATAAGCCTTTTATTATTATTATTTTAATTAACCTTAGGTCTATAGGCACAAAATAGTTGGAGACATGTTTACCCTCATAATCTTGCTCTGTACCCAGATCCCTCTGCTTTTCTCCAATCCAGACATTCTGGCTATTATTAGGTCCCTTGTAATCACAGTGTTCCTTCATTCTCCAGAGCTCTTCAGTTCGCCTGAAACACACTTTCTTCCAGAATAGTCTTTACCTCTTTTCTCTTAGGTGATTTTTCTAATCCTGCTCAAAGATTGCAGTTCAAGGATCACTGGATGGAAAGTCTTTCCAGGCCTTTCTAACTAGATTACATTCTATTCTAAGAGGCTCTAATAGCACTACATTTGCAATTTTACATTTGCTTGTTGGATTAGTTAACACTTTTTTAAAAAAACACAATTAACATTTTTCTGTCTGACCTGGGGCAGGCCAAGATGATGGGATAGAGAAGATGCTCACTTCATTAGCCCCAGCAACTAGCCCAGTGCCTTTGCAAATGGTAAATATTTACAGCTTTAGGAGAGAGGTGGGCTGAAAATGTTTGGGAATCATTAGCATATAGAAGCAAAACGTTGGTTTGACCAAAATAAAGGCTATAGGGACCTTATTTAGGTGGAATTATAGTCACTTGAAAGTGGGAGGAAATAGAAACAGTTAATACAAAAGGCACTTTTACAAAGTTTGTCTCTGAAAGGAATGAAAGGTTTGGCACTGTGATAATTCTTGCATCATACATGCATTCTTTTTTTTTTTTCATACATACATTCTTGACTGATTGAAAATGGAAGAATTACAGGTAGCACTTGAAACAGCAAAAAATCGGACTTTTCCCCCAATTTGTGTATGCTTGAAAAAAACTATAGGCTTTGAACGATTATCTGGTACAGACAGACTTTTCAAATGCAAATAAATTGCTTCTAACTCTTTGACCAAGAGTTTCTTAAGAAACCCCTACTTGGGCGGGGGTTGCATAGTGGAGACCCTGAGATTTACTTGGCGTCCACGCTTTATTCATTTTTTAAATTTTGATTTAAAAATTCTATGAAAAGAGACTCCCATTCTCCAGCGACTGTCGCCACGCGCCATGTTGTCACATGACCTGCTTGGGCTCAGTGGTCTTTGGAACTTGAGAGTCCAGCCCAGCATTAAGCTTTTCTATCTCTTTTGTAAGGGGGAGGCGGGCGGTAGGAGGGAAGAGCGATTTTTTTTCCTTGGCGCGAAATCAATTTCAAAACTAGGCGGTATTTAACCGCTTCTACCTAAAATAAACTGTCGTCTCCCATTTCCAAGATCAAGTCAGCCCGTAACCACTTCCTATGAATTTAAAAACCGTGGAGGCTTATAATTTAAGCTGTCGTTGCTCCGAGACAATGCAGCAAGAGACCATAGCTAATCCCTCCCATCTTTCTTCTACCTTTCTAAACCGAGTAGTGTTTTAAACGTCACTTTACCAGTCCTCTTTCTAAATATTTTTATCACAGGCCTACATCAGAAAACCGTCCAAACAGTACGACTGGAAACTCTTTATGGTCTATTTTGCCTAGAAAGAATGAATGGCTGCATTTAGGTGACTGCTCAGGCTCAACTGATAGAAGCAGTTACTAGGGAATGTGAGCGTAGTGGCTCCGCAGCACCCGGAGCTACAAACCCGAGTTTCGACCTGCGTTGGTTGCGCGAGGAAACCTTAAATTCGTATTCCTTTCTCTCCCTAAAGTTTGCATGTAGGGGTCGGTGGCGAACCGAAGCCTACACGCAAATGCTAATTAATCTCCGGCTGCAAACTCTCGGGGGCGGGGAGAGGTGGGTGGGTGAGGGCAGGTGGACAAAAACTGCTTCTTACGGATTTCAACCCGAATCTGCGGAAATCTCTCCCTGAGGTTTCCCTTCGTCTTGGCGGAGACGTGCTTCTGGCCTCCTGCCTAAAGGCCGTTCAGTAAATAATGCTGCGGAGTGTCTGCATTGAAGAGGCGCTCGCTTGCGGCGTGTAATCTCGAGCCCCAGGACAAGACCCGGTGGCGGGGACCGCAGCTCTGATTTTCCCGATTCAAGAAAAGAGGGGGAGGAAACCGTTACAGACTCCTCCACCAGTGATGTTGGAGGGGGCCTGTCGTTTCCCGCGCCTGGCTCTGGCAGCGCAACCCAGGCGGGTGACACAGCGCGCCTCGCGGGCTGTATTCAGCTGCGCGCTGCGTGCAGCCCTGCGCTCCCGGAGCCTCTCCACCGCCAGCCCGCCTGCCGCCGTCGCGGTCCCCGCGCGCCAGGCACCCCAACCGTGGCCCTGGCGGAAGGAGGGGGGATTGGAACCTGGGTCTCCAAAGCTTGCGGGCCTGGCCGTGCGCATTGCTGGCGGTCCTGCATGATCTCGCTTCGCCTCGCACGCCGTGTTCCGCCTCCATCGAGACATCTCCTCCTCTCCCACCTTTGCCCCAAATCTAGAATCCCAGTCAGCGAACCCCTCTTCTCGGAGAGGCCCGCGCCGGCCAGGTTTCACAGCCGCTGAGTGACCCGCTCCGGAGCGCGGCGTGGACCGCCACCTGGGACGTGAGGGGTCACCATGGAAGCCGCTTTCAGGGAGGAGCTGGGCGCGGGATCCCGCGTGCCTCCGCCGCACCCAAATATTTCCCTACCGCCTTCTTCGTCCCCACTCCTCCCTCCTCCCGCGGTTATTTAGCCGATTGGGTGATTTTTGTTTTTTAACGTAATGTCTGCAACCATTTTCCAATTCGTAGCCTTCCATGTGTCTTTACCTGTCATTTAAATCTCTCTGCCCTCTCCTCCCCCATTCCCATCCTTAACTTGTGGTATTTGGTGTCGACGCGCCTGCACGGGAGGACCCTACCCTCGGAGAAAATGGTTCTGACCAGTCCCCATTCCTTTCCCCGGCTTGCTATTGTGCGCCAGTGATTGACAAGACCACGAGGCTGAGCGCGCCCAGGAGATTTTTCTATAAATGGCTTAAAAATCTAGTTGAGTCTATTTATTCGGATCTGAGACAATTGCATTGCTGTTCTTGGCTGGTGAGCCGTGGCTCTATACAGTTAACCTGGAATTTAACAAGTCTGCATAAGCCAGCGCAGGAGGACAAAAATAGCCGCCACCTCGCGTAGGGTAGACTGTGGGGCTGCTCTCACAGGACGCTCTTATCCGCGGCGTCTGCCTGATCCTCCTTTTCCTGTTTGCCTGGATTCCGGAGCAGAGCACGGGGTGTAATGGTGAGTTATATTGACTATCCAGGTTCCGGTTACCCACCTGGTTTTACTTAATGGAGATTTAATTCTTCTTTAAGGACTGCAATCACGGCTGCTCGGCAGGATGTACTGGAGAAGAAAGAGCAAAAGAGGTGATGGAGGCTTTTAAGGTGAGTTGTTTGCCAGAGCTTAAGGGTCTGAAACAGGGTTCAATGGAGTAAATCCATTTTTTTGTTGTTGAGATTTGGGGGCATTTTTACTGTGTGGGTAATAAAATAGTTTAGCTATGCTTCTAGGCATTTTAAATTCTACTGTTAGGGGGAAAAAATCATTGGTGGAGAGGAAATACATTCATTCATCATATCTAAAATTACCTAGAAGTTAATTGCTTATTTTATTTAACGAATAATTGATTTTCCTTTGAAAACAACCAATTAGCAAAAATTAAACTAGACTTTAGACCTACGTTCCACTTGTGGAAACAAGTGAACTCGGGATTTTTCCCTGTAAACAGCACATGATGTTTTACAGTAAAAGTATTGCATTTCCTTCTTTTCTCACTAGTGGAGTTTATATATTAAATAATCTCAAACCTCACAGAGAATCTTGAGGAGCAAATGAGACAGCCCTGTAAAAGAAGTACTTTGAAAATCAAAAAAGTCCAAATGTAAGAGGTATGGTTTGCTTTATAAGTCATTATCACCATGTCCACCATCCCTTTGGAGGTTTTTGTTTCTTGATGTCTTCTGCTGTCTTGCTGCCTGTATCAGTCACTGTCAATTGTCATTCACAAGACAGAGCGTCCTAATGATCTCACATCCTGGCAAGCTTCAGAGAGAGAAGGAAACTTGACTCATCAATTTCACACATACCCACTGCTTACCATGTGCCAGGGACTGTGCTTGTTGTTGGAAATCTAAAATTAAATTTAAAAAAATTCATTTATTTATTTTTTATTTATGATACATAACCACATACAAACACAGACATTCTTATCATATGATCATTCCATTCTTGTTATATAATCAATAACTCACACTATCATCACATAGTTGTATATTTATCATCGTGATAATTTCTTAGAACATCTGCATCAATTCAGAAAGAGCAATAAAAAGAAAACAGAAAAAAATTCATACATACCAATACCCCTTATCCCTCCCCTTCACCGATCACCAGCATTTCAATCTACTACATTTATTTTAACATAAAATTAAATTTAAGACAAGTTCTCTGCTCTCAAGGATTTTTTTTAAACCAAAATGTAATAGAATATGGTTATTCATTTACTAAATATGTGAATTTTATTTATCCGTGTTATTTTCAGCCCTTTAAAGATAATATCCTCCATAAGGCTATGTCTGCTCTGCTGTTCTATGAAGACAAAGCTCTAAAACTATGGCGGGGGTGGGCTTGGCTATCGAGATACAGATGTCTGAAAGAATGAGAGAAAAGGGACTCCTATTTAATAATCTCTAAGGCTCATTTTATACAGTAAATAAAATCCTCAAAAAGTAAAGGTATATAAAAATTTCCAAATTGCATGACAAATGCAAGAAAGACCTTTGTTCTTAGGAGAATCCTTTGTAAAGTGAAGAATTAATTCATAAATGATCTCTTTGTTAGCTTGGATTTCGCTATTTTGGGCTTTAAAGGGCATGTCAAAATCTGAGTTATGACGTTTGGATGTACTCTAAATGTATGTGTGATGAAGCAAGTGAAAAATGGATGATTTGAGGGAGAAGAATGGTGGATTTTATAGGACTGTTTTTGCTTCATTTACCCTGATTTATAACATTTACATTGCCTTTTGGGTCTCATGGTAGTTTTCATATTAGTCTCCTTATCCATTATTTTGGTGTTGTCATATTAGTACACAGTCCTGTTAAAATAATTAGATACCTTATTTCTATGTGCTAGAGCATCTTTCTGTGGACTGGATGGCCATCTTTCTTTGAAAGAGGTCAGCCATCTGTTTCTTCCAATTGCCTCTGCCCTTGCTTAGTTCTCCAGACTGCAACACTCCCAGTCTGTAATTTTCTTCAAAGCTCCTCTTTAAAGTCAAATATCACAGCATATCTGGACATTGCACCAGAGGCTTTCTAAACAGAGTAAGAAAAATGTACAGGAAGTGACTGTAGAGCAGTTATTACATTTCTGATACAGTTGTTAGGCAGAGTTAGTTTTTGAAAAGTTTACAGGTTGTGGCAAATACAAAGAAGTACAAATATGATGCACAGTAATGAGCAAAAGGTGTTGGCTGAAGGCTGCCTCATAGTCTTTAGATGTTTTCAACCCAGTTGCACTGCCTTGGCTGTGGGGTTCCCCATTTCAGAGCAAATGCTAACCCAAGTTTGCATTCTGAAATAGAAAATTGCTGTTTTTAGTATACCCTGTTTCTGCCCGTATTTCTTGCCATTCACAATCTAGTCATTGTGGCATTCCAAATTCTTCCCCAACAACCTGGTGTGAAACATGGTGACGTGGATCAGATCAGATGGCCTATCAGCCTAAAAATCTGTCTTCGCAAGTGTGAGGAGTTCAGTTTTCGTGGATTTAAACAAGGAGAAATGGCGATGTTACCATGACAATAACAAGAATAAGCGACTATAATTTACAAATGTAAGGGAGTAGTGCTGTGTAGATGTAGGCTGGCCTTTACCAGAACAAGTCGGCGGTTATTGCTGAGCTGATTCAAACTCCTTCAATTAACATTAGGGGGTTCCCTTTGTTGCTTAAAGTTGAAAAGCCGAATAAAGGGGGTACAAGTGAGGGTCAGTCACAAGGGTTTTGCAATCACAAGGTCCCAAGATAAAAGACTATTTAGTTTACAATCATTATTACGATTCAGCGATTTCAGGTATTTCTTTCTGGCTATTCTAAGCCACTAAGAAGTCAAAAGAAATATCCATATAATGATTCAGTAGTCATAATCATTCGTTAAATCCTGATTTCTTGGTTACATTGACAGGGAAGAGATGCAGGATATTTGCTATTGAAAGGGCCGTAGAAATAGAGGGAAACAGATTTATTTAAAGAGATAGTTTAGAAATACAAGTGTCTGGATTCAATCATTGATATGCGAAAAGGATTGGGAGACTATTGTGAGACTGATAAATAACCGTAAAAGTAAAAAAGATACAAAGAAAATATAGGGAAAACAAAGAGAATTTAATAGGGTAGTGAGAGTGGTAAACAGGGCAGATGTGGGGAATGTTGTCATTTTTCTTCATGGTAGAATTTTAAAATAACATAAACATGCATTACTCTTATCAAGTGAGTCAAGAATTAAAAAAGTAAAAAAAAGAAAGTAATATGAATATTAAAAATAAGCAGGTTTGGGGGAAAATATTATGTGTTCTGTTTTAGATATGTTCAGTTTGACTTAACAGAAGTCACGTGATTGCAAAAGAGTGCATGGCTTTAGGTAAGAAATCACAAATTATCTAGAGATTGAATATCTTAAGGCAGTGCTCTCAGCCCTCCTGGGAATTAAAAGTCCCTGGAGAGCTTTATACAAACAGAGATCTGAGTCCCACTCTTAACATTGTGTTTCACTGGTCATGGGCATGGGTGTTTTAAAAAGCAACAACAAACAAAGTTGAGCCAGATGGCTCAACTGAGTAGCTAGTGTTGGGAACCATCAAGTTGATGAGATCTTCGAGAAAGTGTGATGTGATTCTCAATCCTGTCTACACAGAAGAATCACCTGGGGGAACGTAAAGATACCTTCTCTGCCCCACTCCTCCAAGGTTCTGATTCATCCAGAAGTGAAAGCGTTCTAGATTAGTGGTTTTTAAAAACTCCACGGTGGATTCCAGTATGTGGCCAGAGTTGAGAATCAGAAAAGTAGAGGGAGAAGTATAGAGACCAAAGAGAAAGCCCAACATTACACAGATTCTTTTATATTTTACCTCAAGTTAAACTATCCTACCCCCTTTCAACCTTCCTCCTGTATAATTTTAAAATAGGAAGAAATTAAGTCATGGTAGCCATGCCTTTAGTGTTATCCTCAATAGCTATTCAAATTGGCTGTGATAGAGAAATGAATGAGTATTACTTTAATTGGCAGCACCCAATTATAAAGATTCTTAGAGAAATAAGTAAGATGAATTATAGTTTCAGTTGCAGAGAGCTAGAGCTCATGGAGAACTGGAATTGTTGGAATGTTGGTCAATGTACAGTGGAGGACTTATCTCCACCGCACCACATTCCATTTTTTGGCGACCATAGTACCTCTGTGACTGTCTCCCACCATTACACCCCCCACTTTTCCCTCATTCCAACCATTCTCAGCTCCTTGCTATTTCCTGAGGCTGTTAAACATGTTGCCACCTCAGGACCTTTGCACTCGCTGCTTCCTCCACCTGTAATACTTTGCCTATACATACCTATAAGGCTTGCCTTTTCTCTTCATTCAGGTCTGTGTTCAAATGTCACCTTAACGAGAAAGCTTCCCTAATCCTTCTGTCTAAAGTAAGCATTTCCTAATCCTTCCATCTAAAGTAAGCATTCTCTCCCTCACATTATCCCCTTAAACTGCTTTAATTTTCTTCATAGCATTAATCACCTCCTGACATATTTCTTTCTTCTCCCATTTCTTTTCATTTGGAGGGTGGGGGCTTGTTTTGTTCCCTGATATTCCTCAGGGCCTAGAACATTACAGGCACATAGTAGTTCAAAATATTAGGTTGAATGAATGAGTAACACTTGCTCTCGGCAGTGACTGTCATGGCTGATGGTGAGCTTACTCAAGAAGGAAGGACTCGACCACGTGCATCTTGGTATCTCTTGTGTTTACTTAGCGCAGTGCTTGAGCCACGGTGCTGGTATAATCAGTATTTACTGAGTTAATAAAAAGGCAAAATATTAAGAATATTTAAGCAGATGAGGAAGAAAGAGGATCCAGGGAAAGAAAAAAGGTAAAAGGAAAACAGGACACTGCACTCAATATGTTTCACATAAAGCAAAAAAGCATGGAGACTCATTAAAAGAATCACCCTACAGTTGTTTAATAATGAGGTGGGAGCCATAGTATTGATTTTAAAATATCCTATTCACTTGGTCATTAAAATAGAGTTATGTCCCATTGCTTATTCATTTTATGGCAGAAAGAATTATAGGAGAGCTTAAGAAACCATAGAGGTCTAAGGATGAGCTAATGATAGGACTAGAAGCTGGCAGGGGGAATTGGTGAATTCCTATACCATTGAAGAAGCATGCAAATTTTTGGTTCTGTCATTGAAAAAAATGCCAAAGATGGCTGCCTTTGCGACGTTTAAAATGTATCCAGAATTCAGAAGCAAAAAAAGGTCACAACTTCTTACACTCTGTCCTATCCATTTTCCCTCATTCTCATCTTTCTGTTTTTATTTTGTATCTTTCTTCCTGTTTTACCAATAAACTTTTACCAGTGGACTTAATAGAAGGAAATTTGCATTGTTTGTACTTACGTTTGTAATTAATATGGTTCCAAACTTTTCTGTGCCCAGGATTGCCCATCCGCTAAAAAAGAAAACCAAAGTAAAATCACACTGCTTCATTGTACCAGAATACTGTAAAACTATTCATGTAATAAAAGTTTGTGTTGGAATTTCACTCACTTTAATTAAGATCCTGGCCACCGCCTGTGGGTGAATGAATCTGCATTCATAAGGAGAGGTTTCTGAGAGCAGCCAAACATTATTTTCAATATTTGAGATAACTGTTCCTGTTATGTATATCCAGGACTGTGCTAGGATTGGACATATATAATGTCATGGTTAGGGACAGGTGTCAACTTGGCCAAGTTATGGTACCTGTTCATCTGATTGGGCAAGCGCTGGCCTGTCTGTTGCAATGAGGACATTTCATAGGATTAGGTCATGATCACACCAGCTACATCCACAGCTGATTCCATTTGTAATCAGCCAAAGGGGAGTGTCTTTTGCAATTAGTGATGCTAAATCCAATCATGGGAAGCCTTTTAAGGAGGACTCAGAGGAGACAGGTAGCATTCCTGCTTTGGCTGGTGAGCCTCTCCTGTGGAGTTCATCCAGGCCATCCATTGGAGTCATCGGCTTCGGAGCCTGCCCTGTGGATTTTGGACTCTGCGTTTCTACGGTCACGTGAGACACTTTCATAAATTTTATATTTGCAAGTGTTCCCTGTTGATTCTGTTTCTCTAGAGAACCCTAACTAATACATCTTGGTACCAGGAGTGGTTCTTAAGGAACAGAATCTTAAAAATGGGTTTTTATGAATGGTTTTCTACTCTGACTGGGCTCAGAGACACTAAGGACTCTGATTCACGTAATCAGAATGACACTCCCAATCCATGGACTGAGTTGGCAAAGGAGATAGTCAAAATATCATCATTCGATTCTCCTAATGCTTCGCTTGTACGAAGCCAGACTCTGGGGGATAATGTTTTTGACACCTTTACAGAGTTTTGTAGAAATAAGAGTTATAGAGATGTTGGTTGGTTGTTGTTAGATACACTGTCTACATTAAAGGGTAAAAGGGATGGGCTTAAAGCTTCAAACAAGAAGCTTAAGTGCCGTCTGAAAGATGTAGAGGTTTCTATGAGTATCCTGAAGGAAAATTTTATTTCCTGTAGCCATTGACTTGAGATCTCTGAAAATCAGACTCAGAATCTTATTGTTAGAGTAGCAACTTTACAACGTAAACTGAAATCTCAGTCTTGCATGGTGTCTGCCGTTAAAGTGAGGGCATTGATTGGAAAGGAGTGGGACCCTGAAAAATGGGATGGTGACATATGGATTGATAATGATGTTGGGGGTGAGGTTGAAACCCTAGACCATGCTGAGCCTTCTTTAGATAACCCTGTAATAATCTGCCCTGAGGACATAGCCGCCCCACCTCCACCCTGCCTTGAGGAATTGGCCACCCAACCTCCTCCTGAAGGGATTAGCCCTAGAGTTATTAATCCTGTTTCACCAGATGAAACTGCAAATGAAAGCCCTGAAGCAAATGGCTTGGAAGATATTTCTAATTCTTTTCATGACCCACCCCCACCACCCCTCATTTCTTCTAGACCTATAACTAAAGTCCCAACAGGCCCCTAAAGGTGAGGTACAAAGTATCACACATGAGGAGGTACGTTATACTCCAAAAGAACTGTGTGAGTTTTCCAATTTATATAGACAGAAATCAGGGTAATATGTGTGGCAATGGATTTTAAGAGTGTGGGATAATGGTGGGAGGAATATAAGGCTGGATCAGGCTGAATTTATTGATATGGGCCCACTAAGCAGAGATTCTGCATTCAATGTTATAGCTAGAGCAGTTAGAAAAGGTGTTAACAGCTTGTTTGGGTGGTTGGTTGAAACATGGATCAAAAGGTGGCCAACATTACCTGAGGTTGAAATGCCAGAACTGCCCTGGTATAATGTAGATGAGGGGATCCAGAGGCTTAGAGAGATTGAGATGTTAGAGTGGATTTATCATGCAAAGCCTGCTCTTACACCCCAGGAATGTCCAGAGGATGCACCTTTTACCAGAACAGTGAGAAATAAGTTTGTGAGACTAGCACCATCATCCCTCAAGAGCTCTGTGGTTGCACTTCTCTGTAGGTCAGATATTACTGTAGGAACTGCTGTCACTGAGCTGGAATCCTTAAACACAATGGGGATGACAGGATCCCGAGTTGGCAGAAGCCAGGTGGCAGCACTTAATCACCAAAGACAGGGTAGACGCGGGTATTATAATAGACAACAAACTCAAAGGAGGCATCAAAATTATATGACACGCAGAGATTTGTGGCATTGGCTAGTAAATCATGGGGTGCCTAGAAATACAATGGAAGGGCAGTCTACTAAATTCTTGTTGGAGCTGTATAAACAAAAGAGTTCTAGGTCAAGGGAACAGAAGTCTAACCTGAATTACAAAAACACAGAGTCACGGCCCCTTAATCAATTTCCAGACTTGAAACAGTTTACAGACCCTGAGCCCCTTGAATGAAGGGGAGGCCAGGTCCCTATGGGGAAGAAATCTGTTACACTGCCACAAATTTATACTGTTAACCTTCCTCTAAGTCTTCCCCAAGGAGACCGACGGCCTTTTACCAGGGTAACTGTGCATTGGGGAAAAGGAAATGATCAGATATTTCGGGGATTATTAGACACTGGTTCAGAAGTGACATTAATTCCAGGGGACCCAAAACATCACTCTGGACCACCAGTCAGAGTGGGGGCTTATGGAGGCCAGGTGATCAATGGAGTTTTAGCTCAAGTCCGTCTCACAGTGGGTCCAGTGGGCCCCCGGACCCATCCTGTAGTTATTTCCCCAGTTCCAGAATGTATAATTGGCATAGACATACTGAGCAACTGGCAGAATCCCCACGTTGGTTCTCTAACTCGTGCAGTGAGGGCTATTATGGTGGGAAAGGCCAAGTGGAAGCCACTAGAACTGCCCCTACCAAGCAAAATAGTAAATCAAAAGCAATACCGTATTCCTGGAGGGATTGCAGAGATTACTGCCACTCTTAAGGACTTGAAAGATGCAGGGGTGGTGATTCCCACCACATCCCCATTCAACTCTCCTATTTGGCCTGTGCAGAAAACAGATGGGTCTTGGAGAATGACAGTGGATTATCGTAAACTCAACCAGGTGGTAACTCCAATTGCAGCTTCTGTTCCAGATGTAGTATCATTGCTTGAGCAAATCAATACATCCCCTGGTACCTGGTATGCAGCTATTGATCTGGCAAATGCTTTTTTCTCAATAGCTATTAGTAAGGACCACCAGAAACAGTTTGCTTTCAGCTGGCAAGGTCAGCAATATACTTTCACTGTCCTACCTCAGGGGTATATCAACTCTCCAGCCCTATGTCATAATCTTGTTCGCAGAGACCTTGATCGTTTCTGCCTCCCGCAAGACATCACACTGGTCCATTATATTGATGATATCATGTTGATTGGACCTAGTGAGCAAGAAGTAGCAACTACTCTAGATTTACTGGTAAGGCATTTGCGTGTCAGAGGATGGGAGATAAATCCAACAAAAATACAGGGGCCTTCCACCTCAGTAAAATTTCTAGGTGTCCAGTGGTGTGGGGCATGTCGAGATATCCCTTCTAAGGTGAAGGATAAATTGCTGCATCTGGCCCCTCCCACAACCAAAAAAGAGGCACAACGCCTGGTTGGTCTTTTTGGATTTTGGCGACAACATATTCCTCATTTGGGTGTGCTACTCCGGCCCATTTATCGAGTGACCAGAAAAGCTGCTAATTTTGAGTGGGGACCTGAACAAGAGGAGGCTCTGTGACAGGTCCAGGCTGCTGTGCAAGCTGCTCTGCCACTTGGGCCATATGATCCAGCAGATCCAATGGTGCTGGAAGTGTCAGTGGCAAATAGAGATGCTGTCTGGAGCCTTTGGCAGGCCCCAGTAGGAGAATCACAACGCAGACCCTTAGGATTTTGGAGCAAAGCCTTACCATCTGCTGCAGATAATTACTCTCCTTTTGAGAAACAGCTTTTGGCCTGCTACTGGGCCTTAGTAGAGACTGAACGCTTAACCATGGGCCACCAAGTTACCATGAGACCTGAGTTGCCTATCATGAGTTGGGTGTTGTCTGACCCAACAAGCCATAAAGTTGGGTGTGCACAGCAGCACTCTATTGTAAAGTGGAAATGGTATATACGAGATAGAGCCAGAGCAGGTCCTGAAGGCACAAGCAAGTTACATGAAGAAGTGGCACAAATGCCCATGGTTTCCACTCCTGCTGCCACATTACCTTCTCTTTCCCAGACCAGAGCTATGGCCTCTTGGGGAGTTCCTTACAGTGAATTGACTGAGGAAGAGAAAACTCGGGCCTGGTTTACAGATGGTTCAGCACGATATGCAGGTACCACCCGAAAGTGGACAGCTGCAGCATTACAACCCCTTTCTGGGGTGTCCTTGAAGGACAGTGGTGAGGGGAAATCCTCCCAGTGGGCAGAACTTCGAGCAGTGCACCTGGTTGTTCATTTTGCTTGGAAGGAAAACTGGCCAGAGGTGCGTTTGTATACTGGCTCATGGGCTGTTGCTAATGGTTTGGCTGGATGGTCAGGGACTTGGAAAGACCATAATTGGAAAATTGGTGACAAAGAGGTCTGGGGAAGAAGTATGTGGATAGACCTTTCTGAGTGGGCTAAAAACATGAAGATATTTGTGTCCCATGTGAATGCACACCAGAGGGTGACTTCAGCAGAGGAAGATTTTAATAATCAAGTGGATAAGATGACCCGTTCTATGGATGCCAGTCAGCCTCTTTCCCCAGCAACTCCTGTTATTGCCCAATGGGCTCATGAACAAAGTGGTCATGGTGGTAGGGATGGAGGTTATGCATGGGCTCAGCAACATGGACTTCCACTCACCAAGGCTGACCTGGCTACAGCCACTGCTGAGTGCCCAATCTGCCAACAGCAGAGACCCACACTCAGCCCCCGATATGGCACCATTCCCCGAGGTGACCAGCCAGCTACATGGTGGCAGGTTGATTACATTGGACCACTCCCTTCATGGAAGGGGCAGCGATTTGTTCTAACTGGAATAGACACATACTCTGGATATGGGTTTGCTTTCCCTGCACACAATGCTTCTGCCAAAACTACTATCCGTGGGCTTACAGAATGCCTTATCCATCATCATGGTATTCCACATAGCATTGCTTCGGATCAAGGAACACACTTCACAGCAAATGAAGTGCGGGAATGGGCACATGCTCATGGAATTCTCTGGTCTTACCATGTTCCCCATCATCCAGAAGCAGCTGGATTGATAGAACGGTGGAATGGCCTTTTGAAAACTCAATTACGGTGCCAACTAGGTGGCAAAAACTTGAAAGGCTGGGGTAATGTTCTCCAGGAAGCTGTGTATGCTCTGAATCAGCGTCCGCTGTATGGTGCTGTTTCTCCCATAGCCAGGATCCATGGGTCCAGGAACCAAGGGGTGGAAATGGGTGTGGTGCCACTCACTATTACTCCTAGTGATCCACTAGGAAAATTTTTGCTTCCTGTCCCTGCTACCCTGAGTTCTGCTGGTCTACAGGTTTTAGTTCCAAAACGGGGTGTGCTTTCTCCAGGAGAAACAACAGTGATACCTCTGAACTGGAAGTTAAGATTGCCACCTGGCCACTTTGGGCTACTTATGCCTCTGGATCAACACACCAAGAAGGGGATTACATTATTGTCTGGGGTAATTGACCCTGACTATCAGAAGGAAGTAGGACTGCAACTACATAATGGAGGTAAAGAAGAGTTTTCTTGGAATATAGGAGATCCCCTGGGGCGTCTATTAGTACTACCATGCCCTGTGATTAAAATCAATGGAAAACTGCAACAACACAATCCAGGCAGGACCACTAATGGCTCTGAGACTTCAGGAATGAAGGTTGGGGTCACCCCACCAGGCAAAGAACCACGGCCAGCTGAAGTGCTTGCTGAGGGGAAAGGGAACATGGAATGGGTAGTGGAAGAAGGTAGTGATAAATATGAACTTCGACCACGTGATCAGTTACAGAAACGAGGACTGTAATGCTGTTTTGTTTGTGTTATACTATTTAAGTTGTAAGATATCAAGTTTAAGAATGAATGCTGCCCAAGGATTTGCATGCTATTCTGGAGAGATTTAATGTGTTTCCAGTTATATGGTTAGGGACAGGTGTCAACTTGGCCAAGTTATGGTACCTGTTCATCTGATTGGGCAAGCACTGGCCTGTCTGTTGCAATGAGGACATTTCATAGGATTAGGTCATGATCACGTCAGCTACATCCACAGCTGATTCCACTTGTAATCAGCCAAAGGGGAGTGTCTTTTGCAATTAGTGATGCTAAATCCAATCATGGGAAGCCTTTTAAGGAGGACTCAGAGGAGACAGGTAGCATTCCTGCTTTGGCTGGTGAGCCTCTCCTGTGGAGTTCATCCAGGCCATCCATTGGAGTCATCGGCTTCGGAGCCTGCCCTGTGGATTTTGGACTCTGCGTTTCTACGGTCACGTGAGACACTTTCATAAATTTTATATTTGCAAGTGTTCCCTGTTGATTCTGTTTCTCTAGAGAACCCTAACTAATACATCTAACTATGAGTAATCTAGTTACAGTTTTTGTCTAAACAGCCTAGAACATGGGAATCCTCAAACTTTCTTAAAGAGTTTGACGGTAAATATTTTAGGTTTTGGGGCCATCAAGTCTCATAACTGGTCCACTATGCTGCATTGTAGGTAGAAGAATGGAAATGCCTGTGTGCCGATAAAACCTTATTTACAAAACATTATAAAACTTCCACAGTCACCCTTTGACCTGTAGGCAAAATTTCCCTGACCTCCTAGTCTAAAGGATAAAGGGAGACAAATAGGAGTCAAGGGTCAAAATGATTTAGCTGGACTATATAACTTTAAATACATTTTCTCTTAGTAAAGGTTTTTATTTAAAAAATTTTATTGTGACAGCATATATATAATCCACAATTTCCCATTTTAATCATTTTTAAGAGTTCAGTTCAGTGGAATTAACTACTTTCATCATGTTCTGCAACCATCACCACCATCCATTACCAAAACCTTTTCAGGGTGGTGCGATGGTGGCTCAGTGGCAGAGTTCTCGCCTGCCATGCTGGGAGACCTGGGTTCGATTCCTGGTGCCTGCCCATGAAAAAAAAATTTTTTTTCAGCATCTGAAACAGAAACTACCCATTAAGCAAAATGCCTCCTTGTTCCTCCCCTTCTGTAGCCTATGGTAACCTCTCATTGCTTTCTATTTCTATGGATCCACTTATTCTAGATATTTCATGTAAGTGGGATTGTACAGTATTTTCCCGTTTATGTCTGGTTTATTGCCTTTAGCGTGATATTTTCAAGGTCCATCCATGTTGTCACAGATATCAGAACTTCATTTCTTTTTCTGAATAATACTCCTTTGTGTGTATACACCACATTCTGTGTTGCATTCATCTGTTGATGGACACGTGGGTTGCTTCCATCTGCTGGCTGTTGTGAATAATGCTACTGTGTAGTAAAGGGTTTTAAGGCATCTTATTTCCTTGGATTTTAATAGTGGTAGGGGAAAGTTCTTTTTTTTTCTTTCAAATTTGGCATTTTAGTGGCATGTTCCTAAGTAACATTAACAGATTAGCCTGAAAATTACCATAACAAGTTATCTTTAATGTCTTATGCTCATGGTGAATGAACTTTCTGATTGTTTGATCTTTTAGCTTGAATATTATTCTAAAAATAAAACTAATTTTCATTCAAAATCAAATGACTAAGGCAGCTGAAAGGCAATGAATTAATCAAAGAGTAATTAGAACATTTAAAGATAATTAATGCAGATGCAATTTAAAGCTCTGTATTTGGTTTGAGGGGAGTACTTTAATTATTAAAATAAGTACAATTTGACTTTCCCTTGCATCTGTTAACAGGTGACTCTGTCCTTGGTTTACATTCTTTTTTAGCTCGTTAAGAACTCCCTCTCTTGAGGTTTTTGTCAGTATTCTATAGCTATTATAAAGTGGGAGGTGATATAGTCTGCGATTTGTTTGCTTGTGCATTTGGTCATTTGTAATGGGCATCCTGACTATGGAGCATTGGTGAAAGGCTGAAATATGAAGTTATTTCCAATAATTCTTTTTGATTTTTCTTTGAATAAAAGTTCCTTTGTTTACTGTTTCCTCAGAACAAAGGATTTGTATTTTAGTTTTCATTTTCTACTTCTCTCTGTTCAAAGAGAAAAACATTTTTGTCACTGTGTTCGTGTTTGACAGTGCACACAGATTTTTTTAATGCATTTTTATTGAGGTGTATTCACATATCATATGTTCATCCAAAGTGTATAGTCAGTGATTCACAGTATAATCATATTTGTGCATGCATCACCACAATCAACTTTTGAACATTTTCATTATTCCAAAAAGAATAAGAATATAAATAAAAATAAAAGAGAACACCCATAACATCCCACACCTCTTAGCCCTCCTGTTATTTATTTATTTATTTATATTTATTTGTCTTTATTTTCTTACTCATCTGCCCATGTACTGGATAAAAGGAGTATCAGTCACAAAGTTTTCAGTCACACAGTCACACTGTAAAAGCTATAGTTACACAATCATCTTCAACAATTAAGGCTACCATATTACAGTTCAATAATTTAAGGTATTTCCTTCTAACTATTCTATACAATAAAAACTAAAAAGGGATATCTGTATAATACATGAGGAACACCTCCAGAAAGACCTCTCAATTCTATTTGAAATCCCTTAGCCATTGAAACTTTCATTTTGTTTCTCCCTTTTGACCCAACCCCCAACAGTGTCAGGTCCAGGCTTATCCCTGGGAGTCAGGTCTCATGATGCCAGGGAGATTTATACCCCGGGGAGCCAACACATGTTTTGTTTTTGTTGCTGTTGTCTCTGTTTGTTTTTTATATTTTCATTGACACGTCTTCACACACATCCAGTCCATACATGATCATTTTTACATCACCATGATCATTTTTAGAACACTTGTATCACTTGAGAAAAAGAAGTAAAAAGAAAAAACCTCATATATCCCATATCACTTGTCCTTCCCTCTCGTTGACCACTAGTATTTCAATCTATCCAATTTGTTTTAATCCTTATCCCCCCTATTATTTATCCATGTTTTTTTACTCATCTGTCCATGCCCTGGATAAAAGGAGCGTCAGACATAAAGTTTTCATAATCATCAGACACGAAGTTTTACAGTTGCACTGTAAAAATTATGTCTTTATATGATCATCTTCAAGAATTCAGGCTACAGGAACAACTCAGCAGCTACTCTGAGCTACTTTTCTCCAGCTACTCTCATATACCATAAACTAATAAGGGATCTCTATGTAATGCATGAAAATAACCTCCAGGATAACCTCTCAACTCTGTTTGAAATCTCTCAGCCACTGACACTTTATTTTGTCTTATTTCTCTCTTTCCCCTTTTGGTCAAGAAGTCTTTCTCAATCCCATGATGCTATGTCCTGGCTCCTTCCAGGATTTCTGTCCCATGTTGCCAGGGAGGTTTACATCCCCTGGGACTCATGTCCCATGTAGGGGGGAGGGCAGTGAGTTCACCTGCCCAATTGGCTTAGAGAAAAAGGCCGCGACTGAGCAATAAAAGGGGTTCTCTGGAGGTGACTCTTAGGCATAATTATAAGTAAACTTAGTCTATCCTTTGCAGAAATAAGCTTCATAGGGGCAAACCCAAAGATTGAGGGCTTGGCCTATTGATTTGGATGTTCCCTCAGCTTGCAAGAATATCAGAAATTCCCCAGATGGGGAAGTTGAATATTTCCTCCTTTCTCCCCAGTCCCCTGAGGGGACTTAGCAAATACTTCTTTATTCACTGGCCAAGTTACTCTGGGATATATCAGGGCATCACACTAACCTGGACAAACCAACAAGATCTCACCCCATATTCAAGATTCCATGTACTTTAAACTGACCATACAAGTTTAATTAGGTAATATGCTATCCAAAATATAAAATTTTGTACCAAATAAACATCCCTTCCTTTGGTCTCACACAGAAGTTGAAGTTTTAATATATGGACAATATCATCCTTTATTCTGTATTCTGATTTACCTTAGTCCTATCCAGATCAGCATCCTTCATATCTATAGTCGAAGTCTGATCCCTTTTTCAACTTTTTTTTAACAGTTCCTGTATGGGGTGCTGCTGATTTTCATAGCTTCAGAGCTCTAAATCAGTCTCAGGTGTCACATAAATACTTGAAGTTTCTGGGAATAACCAGGTTATATACAAACAGCTCTGTCTCAGAATTTAGAAATATCATTCACAACTTTTGAATATACGTGGCTGCTATAAAAGCCTACAATCCAGGACCCTTTGCAATAGGCCCCAACCTGATAACCCATGCTCTCAATTTCAGCTTACCAAGTTTTTATATGATAGTTAGTCCATATGAGTGAGACATGATAGTATTTCTATTTTTGTTTCTGACATTTCATTCAGCATACTGTCCTTGGGAGTTCATTCACCTAGTTGTATGCCTCACAATTTCATTTCTTCTTGTGGCTGCTCAGTTGTCCCTTCTATGTATACACCACAGTTCCCCCTTCCGTTCCTCAGGTGTTGTACCCCTGGGCTACCTCCATCCATTGTGAATCTTGACACTACTGCCACAAAATAAACACCAATGTGCAAATGTCCCCACACTCATTTCCTCCAGGTATATGCTGGGCATGGGTTTCAGGATCATATGGCAGCTCCACCCGTAGTCTCCTGTGGAACCACCACAACTGCAGAAAGGGTACACCTCTCAGTATGAAGACGTTTCCTTTTCTTCCTCAAAGAATCCATACCCCTCCCCATCCCTTCCCTACCTCATTCCCACCCCATCCCCACCCCCCCACTCCCCCCACCCCCGCTGCCGACATTTAGTTTTAGCATAAGGCTTTTGTTACTTTCAATGGAAGTATATTACAGCGTTACTGTTAACTAGAGACCCTAGCTTGCATGGATTGTACTTTTTCCTGTATATCATCCATTTTCAATCCCTTACAGTGTTTACATTCATTTGTTCTCCCTCATGCAAAAAAAATTTTTTTGAAGTGTATATGCAATCACCATCATTGTCTAGGCATTCCTAAATTATACCATCTCATCTCTATCTTTCCTTCTGGTTTCATACATGCCCCCAGCCCTTCCACCTCAATCATACTCACATTCAGTTTCATTCATTGTACTTACATTATCAGGTAATATTGTGTTATCCATTTCTGAATTTTTACACTCAATCTTATTGCACAATCTGTATCCCTTCAGCACCAAATGCCCAATCTCTACCCCATTTCTATCTCCTGATAGATAACCTGTTTTCTTAACTTCAACTCTCAAAAGTTCATTCATTAATATTAGTTTATATTAATGAGACCGTATAGTATTTGTCCTTTTGTTTCTGGCTAATGTCCTCAGCATAATGTCCTGAGGGTTCATTCACATTGTTACATGCTTCATGACTTTGTTCTGCTTTACAGCTACGTAATATTCCATCGCACATTTATAACACAGCTTCTCTAGCCTCTCGTCCATTGATGGACATTTAAGCTGTTTCCATCTCTTGGCAATTGTAAATAATGCTGCTACAAACATCAGTGTGTTAACATCCATTTCTGTCTTGTCTTCAGTTTCTCTGAATATATACCTAGCATGGGATTCTTAGATCATATGGCAATTCTAAACTTCGCTTCCTGAGGAACCCCAAACTGCCTTCCAGAGTTGTTGCACCATTTTACATTCCCACCAGCAGCGGATAAGTGTGCCTCTTTCTTCACATCCTTTCCAGCACTTGTCGTTTTCTGATTTTTTTTTTTTTAATAATGGCCATTCTAGTGGGTGTCAGATGATATCTCATTATGGTTTTGATTTACATTTCCTTAATAGCCAGTGAAATTGAGCGTCTTTTCATGTCCTTTTTAGCCATTTGTATTTCCTCTTCTGAGAAGTATCTGTTTATGTCTTTTTCCCATTTTTAAATTGGGTTGTTTGTGTTATTGTTGTTGACTTGAAGAATCTCTTTAGACATTCTGGATTCTAAACCCTTACCTGATATGTGGTTTCCAAATATTGTCTTCCATTGCATAGGCTGCCTTTTTACTTTCCTGAGAAAGTTCTTTTATGCACAAAAGTGTTCAATTTTCAGGCGATTCCATATATCTGTTTCTTTTTTTCAGTGCTCGTGCTTTGGGTGTAAGGCCTAGGAAACCACCTCTTATGATAAGATTTATATGATATTTCCCTACAATTTTCTTTATTTTGTGAAAGATAAAGTTTTATAGTCTTAGCTCTAATGTCAGCCCATAGCGTTTTGCAGGCTTGTGACTGAGCGCATTGGTTGTGGGTTGGCACAGTAGCCATTGTCACGTAGAGATTTAATTCTCTATGATGTTACTTTCAGTTTAACAAAGTCACTTTGAGTGCTTTTGTTTTTGTTATAAAAGGCACCTCTTCTTTCCCAAATGCTCAACATGTCTCTGCTGATTAGAGTGAAATGGACATCTTCCATTTTGTTCCTGTTTTTAAATATCATTGAAATTTAGTTCTGATGGTCTTACAGGCAGTGTACCCTGCAGGGATTTCAAACACCAGGCCAAATTGTGAACACAGGAATGATTTATTTGGCTCACATGATATTAACTCTTTGAATTAGTTGCCAACATTTAAAAGTCAAGTAGCTTAATTTTTATGGCCAACAAATTAAGCTATAGTTGTCTTTTTACCCTCTGTGTTATCCAGACAGTGGGTGTTGATCCACGTTTCTTTAATGGTCATGATTTTTTTTTTTTCCCTTCCCAGGCTAAAGATCTAATAATCACACCAGCCACCATTTTAAAAGAAAAACCAGACCCAAGTACTCTGACTTTTGGAAGCGTTTTCACAGATCACATGTTGACAGTGGAATGGTCCTTAGAATTTGGATGGGAGAAACCTCATATTAAGCCTCTTCAGAACCTCTCATTGCATCCCGGCTCATCAGCTTTTCACTATGCAGTGGAAGTAAGTATGTGGGAATTCATGATGGTAATATGCTTCTACTTCACTGTGGGTGCTACGCAGACCTCACCTGCTGAAATAGACTTTGGCAGCTGCAGCCTTTATCATATTTACTAGAAGAAATCATTAATGTCTTAAAATTTTTTTATAGGCAGTTGGATTGAGGATAAGTCTTAAGAACTGATTTTTCAGATAACCTTGAATTTTCTATAATGTCAATAAGAGTATCATTTAGAGCGAATAGGAAGGACAGTTGGTAGGAAAACTAACAATCAAAAGCTAGTATGATGGGGGATGTGAGGGTAGTTCAGTGGTAGAATTCTTGCCTGCCGTGTGGGAGACCTGAGTTTGATTCCCAGCCCAGACACTTCCCCCACACAAACAAACAAAAAGTCAATAAATGGTGCTGCAACAACGGGCTACTCATGTGGGCAAAGAATGAAATATGACCCCCACCATACAGCATTTAAAAAAATTTTAAAAACTAGTATGGTTAATATTTTACTGTGTTGGCTCTTTTCTCAGATATTTTAATGATTGAGAAGGGGTCATCGGGGTCATCGAATATAGTATTATGGTTAGATTTTAATGGATGTTTTTATGACTAGCATATATAACGTATTTATATATGTTAAGGGGCATGCAAATAATGTCCTCCTTCAAGAATGAGTTATGAACATAGAGAAGAATTCTTTCCCTGCTTGTTCTCAGGATGCATTTAGCTGGCTGCACAATATGCTCCCCATTCCCTCAATGCTCATTAAATTTTGCTCCTTTTTTAGATTGTTCAACATTATCCCCAGAATTCTACACATGCTGGAAATAAGCCACACTCTACTTCATAGGGATTAAAAGACAGTAAATACTCATAATGAAAATGATGAAAAACATTGAATCTTGCAATGTGCAAAGTACGGTACTGAGTACCTAAGATGGGTCAACTCATTTAGTTCTCTTAAATGAAAACGCCTATGGTTAAGCATTCCAGTTCTGGGGTCAGACATCCTGGGTTCAAATTCTGGTTCTCTTGTTCTCTAGAGATCTCTGAGACCTGGGAAATTTGATCACTTTGTACTTCAATTTCATTATCAGTAAAATAGGAATAATCACAATGTTATGTATAGTGTTGTAAAAGTAAAATAAGATCATTTATTTAAGCATATATAGCCATGACTTGTATATATTGAAAGTCCAATTAATATTAGCCATTCTTATTGACCCTGAGGCAATTATAGAAGCAGGCTCAGAATGGTTAAGTTCCTTGCCTAAGATTACAACAGTAAGTGATTAAACCAAAGTTCCAATGCAGGTCTCTGTGAGCCAAGCTACAATTCCTGTGACATCTGTAAATATATACACTAACATTTCTAGTTAAGCCTGTTCAGTTAACTTGTTCAAAAGTATAAATGCAAATGATTTGAAAACATTTGCTGTCCACATACAGCCACAAAAAAGTTTGAACTTAGAGATCTGAGTGCGTATTCTCAGCTCTTTTAGCTGTGTCAATTTGGACGCATTTGTAACCAAGAAGTTAGAATTTAAGGGATGATTTTGATAACTGACTCATTATATAGATATTCCTTTTTACTTTCTGGTATATTGGAATAGACAGAAGGAAATACCTGAAATCTCTGAACTGTAATCCAGCTCCCTTGATCTCTGATAATGACTGTACAGTCTTTACCTTGTGCCCTTGTGATTGTAAAAACCTTGTGACTAGCATTCAACTTGTACCTAACCTTCACTTATATCCATTTTATCTGTTTTCTCAACTTTTAGAGTCTTATGAGCACTTAAGACAGCCCCAAGTGTTTATTAATGAAGGGTCCTGAGTCAGCTCAGAACTAACCCACCCCAAGTCCAGAGTTATCCAGATATCTGAGACTGGATGTAAACAAAATCAGCCCACCTGATACACACAGTAGCTTAGACTACTTTTAACTACTTAGACATTTTAACCAACATGTCACCTATTATAATACTAAAAACATGTCCATTAGCATATTAAGGCTGCCATTTTCTTACATAAGTTCTGTAACTAAGTATATAATCCATCTGTGCATGCTCAATAATTAGATCACCTCTAATTACATCATCTGGAGTCATTGTGCTCATTATCCTAAAATCAGCCCATCTTCTGATACTGTGAAACTATTAAAATTATGACAGTGTGAAGAACCAGGTGTTTGGGCCGATAGGCCATCTGATTTCCTGCTTCACACCTTGCGATAAACTCTTTCTGTCTTTGAAACCCTGGTGTCTCAGGAATTGGTCATTGAGTGCATCGGACAGAAAATCCACCATCTCTGTCTGGTAACTTGTTCATTCATCATTAATTCCAAGCTCCAGTTACCTCACTTATAAAATGGGAATGGTAGCAGCCTTACCTATGTTTTAGGGTATAATAAAGATTAAATGAAATTAAACTACTTTTAAATTTGAAAGAAGGAAAATGGCAAATCCTGGCAGTATTCTCAAACTTAGCTTGTATCAGAATTATCTCGCCCCACCTCCAGAATTTGTGATTCTGGTGTGTGTGTGTGTGTATGTCGGGGGTTGGGGGGGAGGTGCAGGGGGCAGAGAGTCCAAGAATTGGCATTTGAAGCAAACTCCTAGGTCATGTTGATACTACGGCTCCTAGGATCACACTTGGAGAATTACTGACCTGCAGGAAGTAAATGAGGAAGGATTAGTGTCACTTTTGAAAATTAGGTTGATTTTGGCAGCCATTGGAAAACTCTTTGGTAATCTGTTAAGATGAGTTGGAATGCTAGTTCCATTAGTTTTGCCGTTATAGATTTTTTGTGACTACCAAGGAGTTCAAAAAGAAATCTCAAATTACTGTTATCCTTTGTTAAATAGAAATGGAACTTTTCTCTGTTGTTTGTGTTCCACTTACAAATAAAGACAAAAAATATTTTGTATTGAGCTGGTTTGTGTTACAAAGTTAATGGTTTCATACCACATCATTTTAATATTATCTTTCATGAGTCTGGGGTTGACTAGATTAGCTGACCAGTTCTTGCTTTGGATTTCTCATGTGATTGTTGTCAGATAGTGGTTAGGATTGGAGTCATGATGTGTCTGGTGTCCGGATTGGGAAACACAAAGAGCGGTGGCTGATAAAGCTGGGACACTTCAGGCATCACTTTCTCCATGTGCTCTCTCTAGCATGGTGGCTTCAAGGCAGCCAGACTTCTAACATGGCAACTTAGGGCTCCAAAGCTCTGCGTCTCAAGAGGCTGAGCCTGGTGGAAGCTCTGTCACTTTTTAAGTCCTGGGCTCAAAAGAACTCAGCATCTCTTCTGCCATGCTCTGTTTATCACTGTAGTTATAAAGGCCCACCCAAGTTCAAAAGGAGGGGTATACGTTCCACCTCTTGAGTACTGTCAAGGTTCTGCGAGAATGGGGCTGGACTCTCACATATTTCTGGATCTCTTATTCTATTTGGATCTTTATTCTGTTCCATTGTTCCTTTATTTTTGTCTTCAAAAGTGCCATGGGGTCATTTAGTTTCCATTTAACTTTTAGAATCAATTTATTGAATTTCATCATTCTCTTTGTCAAAAGAAAATAAAAATGACCTGATGTGATTTTCATTTACATATGTTGAATATGTATGTATAGATCAATTGAAGGAGAATCAATAACTTTGTAATATAGGGTCTTTCAGTCCATGAATGTACAATTGCTTTCTACATTTTGTTAGGTCTTCAGTGACTCGCAGTAAAGTTTTATATTTTCTTTTTACTGTAGGTATTTTACTTTAACAAGATTTCTTCCCCCTAAGTATTCCTGTATTTTAATTCTCTTGTAGATAGCATTTTCATTTTCTAACTGCTGCACTACAAAAGAATATAATTTTGCATCAGGTTAGCCTGCCTACATTTTAATTCCAGAAATTCATCTGTCAGTTTTCTTTGCTTTTCCACATATTTAATCATATCATTTATGTCATGATCTATAAAAAAATTTTTTCTTTTCTAAAACTTATGCTTCTTATTTTATTACTCTTTTGTTTCTATTCTGGTCATAAAATGAAGAATTAAAGTGGCTACAGCAGGCAATTTATGTTATTCCCAGAGGACAGCTTTTACATTTTACCATCAAGTGAAATGTTTGCTGCAATTTTATTGTAGATACCATTTAACACTTAAAGAAGTTCTCTTTCCTCCTTGGATATAAAAAATTCATTAATGTATGTCAGTTTTAACAGATGTATTTAGTACATCTAATGAGCTCATAGTTTTTTCACCTAAGCTTTTAATATAATGAGTAACATTGATTTTTTTAATGTTTCACCACCACCCCCTCATTCCTGGAATAAATCCAATTTAGTAATGTATATTATATACATATTTTTGTTTATTTTTTGCTATGTTTTGTTGTTTTTTGTTTGTTTGTTTTGCATGGGTAGGCACTGGGAATCGGGTCTCTGGCATGGCATGCGAGAACTCTGCCACTGAGCCACTGTCGCGCCGCCCTGTATCATCTTTTTGTATATTTTGCATCTATATATGAGATTATCATATAACCTTTATTTGTATTTGAAGCTACGTAAAGTATGTGCAAATTTAGAATTGTGAAGTAAGATTGAACCTTATAAAGTTACTTTCTTTATCTGCAGTAATGCTTCTTGCCTTAAAATCTATTGTGTTTTATATTTAATAATATAATCTCACCAACTTTATTTGCATGGCATGTTTTCCTGTATCTTTTTGTTTCATGTGTTATTTCTTTTTTGATTTATAGTTTATTTAATTAATGAGTTTCTTGTTTTACGTATGTGGATATTTTCTAGCTATATTTTGGTATTGATTTCTTAATCTTGTGGGTAGAAACTGTGTGAAAAGAATATGTTTTGTGCAAGTGCTGTGTGCAGGATTCTGCTAATTCATTAGGTAATTTGTTCTTGTGATGCAGTTATTTCGTGTCTTTACTGATTTTCAGCCTGTTTATCAGTTACTTAGCCTGTGTTAAAATTTTCCAGAAAAGTTCCTGATTTTCTCTTTTCCTTCTTTTTATTGGTATCTACCTAGTTTAAACTTTTTCTTCATCCTTTCTTAGTATTAATGCCTGGGATGGTGTTGGGTTTGAGGAAGAGGACATGAAACTGGCCCTAACATAGTGCAGTGTTGAGTTGCCTGGTTTTTGTGATTCTGAGGACTGAACCAGCTCTGGCCACATCTGAATTATCTACTAGTTTGATTGAGGCAGATTAAATGAAAGGGTCCATGCTAGTTTTATAGGGGCAAGGTCAGGGGTCCTTCATCGTCTAGGCCATTAACCCATGATGCATGATTTGAGATGTTTTCTTCCCATTTGCACTGATGTGTCCTTTAGCACTATGGCTTCTGCTAAGCAAAGAGTAACTCTGAGTTCCCACTAGAGTCTGGTAATAAAAGGATTTCTTTTTAATCGCAGTGTCTATAGCCAGCCCTGTGAACTGCTGGCTTCCCTCGATTTAGGGATCCCCAGTGGAGCTCACTGTCAACATTCCCGTGTCATGAGCACTGGCAGGAAAGTCAGTCTTTTGAGCGCAGGGATTATTTTTCTTGAATTATCCTTCTAAGATTCATTTCTCTCTTGTGGTCAGTTATTTGAAGGCTTGAAGGCATTTCGAGGAGTGGATAATAAAATTCGCCTGTTTCGGCCAAACCTCAACATGGATAGAATGTACCGATCTGCTCTGAGGACAACTTTGCCGGTATGTAAGTTTTGAAGTTTCTTTTTGTTATTATAATGGGCTGCTATGAGTTAACCACTGAGCAGATCATTTCAGAATACAAATTGTACGAACATTAAATTGTTTCTGGTCTACTTTGTAATTAGTAAGATAAAACTACAAGAAAATAACCAATATCATTTGGTCATTCCTCATTATTACTATTTCATTATCTCCATCTAAAAGGAATCAATGTGCATGTAAGAGATAATAGGATAAGGAAGGAAAATCTGTCTCAAACTAAAATAAATCAAATTTAAAGGTCATGTGAAATTGTAATATCGAAAATGGAAAATAAGGTGTGAGCACAGATATTTTCAGGGTATTTTACCTAATTGCTTTAGATGCTAGCAAGTATGCAGTGATTTATTAATTTAAATGTTTTAAACCAAGTTTTCTTTAAAGAAAAGGATATTAAAAACAGTGACTTATGTTCCCTGGATCCTAGCTATAATATTGTTTCTTATGAAGCAGAATTCATTCTTAAATAGGTTAGATTTAGATCCTCAGTTCTTACTTAGGTAGGAGGTTATTTAGGTTGCTTTAAGGGACTGAGACATGGCTAGGCTGCCTTTCTGAACCTAAGTAAGTCACTTTCTCCTTGTATATATTCTCTCTATCTGATCTTCAGGAACCTAGTCCAAGCTGTGCTTTGAGAAAGTTTAGGTTCAGCTAGATTTAAGTAACTGCTCCTCTATGGTCGGGCTCTTACTTCCCCTGCCTATTTTTTTTTAATTGTGAAAAATGACATATATACAAATGGCAATACATTTCTAAGCATACTGCAACAATTAGTTAAAAGTAAAAATCTAAAATTGTGGAATTGTGACCCATGCCAGTCTGTTCCACAACTAATTCTTGCATATTTTTATAACCTGTATTCACCCATCTCCTTGACAGGCTGCATTGTAGAAGCCGAAGGGAAACTAAGGTCAATTAAGTGGACTATGTCCTAGTTTTATTGTTCTACCTAGTTTCTACCTAGTTTCATTGTTCTGTAATAGACAGATCATTAGCCAAAACCTTAAAATAGGGCCCAAGGAAAGGGAGGTAACATCTGTCTGTTGGGCATCAGCTCTGCTACAAGCTGTTATGTGGATTCACATTCCTTTTCTGTTTAATCATAGCACTGAACTACTGTCAAGAAGATAATTATTGTAAATCTTTGTAGGTGCCTCTCTACAGAGAAGAAAACTCAAACCTACAGAGGTCATATGACTTGCCCAAGGTCACAGTGACAGAGCCAGATATTGGATTCAATTTTAAAATTTCTAGTCATTTGTTCTTTCCACTAAATCTTATCTCTAGACAATAGTACCAGAGACCTGAGCAAGTGAGGGTGGTGGTGTGTAGCTCTAGCATATGCTTGTTTCTGACTTGCTTCTACCTTGGATAATGTATCACATCTCTTAAAAGTATGTTTCTCTGCTCTATAAAGTGAGTAGAAGCTGCTAAAATTATTTTCCATACTGTCACTTATCTATTCTCCCTGAAAATAAAACGCTCTTTCCTTTTGTCCATTTTTCTATTGGATTATCTATCTCTCTTAACTAATTTCCAGAATATTTTTATGTATTCTTGTTATGATCTTTTGTTGGTAATATGCTCCACATAATTTCACCCTGTTTATTGTTTCTTACATCTTTTAAAGAATAGAAATCCTTAAGTTTTAAATAGTCAAAACTGATCAGTTTCTTCCTGTATGATTTGTTTTATGTTTGAGAAATCCTACCCTTCCTTAAGTTTACAGAGATACTTTGTATTTTATTATGAGTATTAAATGTTTTATCACATTTAAGTACTTAATCCAACAATAATTCATTTTTTCTGTATGGTAAGAGGGAGGGATCCAATTTCTTTTCTTTCCTGTATGTCCCAGCACCATTTTTGGGGGGGCAGAGGGAGCATTGTTCACCAAAAAAAATAAATGATACTTGGTTTTATTGTTCTTTCTTTTTTTTTTTTTTAAGTAGGAGAAAATTCCTTCGTTCATTATGTTTTCCATTCTTACAGGTATTTGATAAGGAAGAGCTTTTAGAGTGTATTCAGCAGCTTGTGAAATTGGATCAAGAATGGGTCCCGTATTCAACTTCTGCTAGTCTATATATTCGTCCTACATTCATTGGAACTGAGGTGCAAATGGACTTCTTGTTTTGGGGTACTTGGTGGGGGCAGTTATCATTGTTTATTCTTGTGTGAAACTTCTAGCATGTAGTTTAAACTATCCCCAGTAGCATCATTAATGACTCCTTTCTGTTGCTTATCAAGACCTGGAGTCAGTAAGCATTTTCTGTAAAGGACCAGACAATACATATTGTAGGCTTCCCCTAGTGCAAAAGCAGTATAGACGGTGCCTAAATGAATACATGAATGGGTAATGAGCAAGGCCGTTTGCTTTTTCCCCATCAAGACTAACCGTTTTTTAAATTTGCTGATATAATTCCTCTCGTCCAGGCAGCACTTCTCCATGGTGCAAGTGGTAATGGTTCTGAAAGTTGGGGAGGGAGCGTCTCTACATTTTATATTCATTTTCCTGAGGTTTTAGGATTACCAGGATATTTTTATGTATTCTTAAAGATTTCTTAAGAAACGTAAACAAATCATAAAGGAAGAAATTGATCAATTTTGACTGTTTAGAACTTAAGGATTTCTCTTCTTTAAAAGATGTAAGAAACAATTAACAGGGCAAAGTTATTTGTAGCATATAACCAACAAAGGATCATGACAGGAATACATACAGGTATCCTGGAGGCAGATAGGGGAGGCTGAAAAAATTCACGATGGCAGTTAGGATAGGAACTTGGAGAGCTGGTATGGTAATTTAAACAGCATGGCCTTAAGATCTCCGGGTCAGTCAGGGTCAGTTGGTTGGACGATTGGTTGGGTGCCTTTACAAAAGAAGGCATGGGCTCCGAAGTACCTGGAGTGGCTAAGGCTGTTGGAGTGGCTAAGTAGGTTATTTGAAGACCCTATCACCTGTCTCCTTCCTCTATCTACTAGGCAGAGGAACCTTGTGAAAAGTAGGTGATATTGTTGGGAGGACACTGAGTATAGGTCACAGATGAAGCGGGTGGGAGATCTTTAGGAATAGGGAGCGTGAAGACAGAGCCCTTTTACTATTTTCTAGCCATTCTCTTTATTAGGTTATTGGATGGTTACCAGGCTTTCTACTAGATTATGCATGCATGCAAAAAAGCAGGGAAATACATACGGCATTAAGACTAAAAATCTAAGTGGTCCTTTTGATGCCTTTTGAAAGACTAATAAAATTCAAGATAATGAACTTCATGAATGTAGTCTCCCTAATGAGCTTTAAAGAATTGGGACAGTTTAAAAAGTCATTATATTTCCTTTAATTTCTGAGATTTTAATATTTTTTAACTTTATGATAGGAAGAGGCAATTTTTTTTTTTTTTTTTGGCATGAGCAGGCTCTGGGAATCAAACCCAGGTTTCTGGTATGGCAGACGAGAATTCTGCCGCTGAGCCACTGTTGCACTGCCCAGAGACAATTTTTAAAGTTTATTAAAATATTTTTGCTAATCTCAAAGTACCACCTGCCAATATCCTGTGGTACTTTCTCAGCTTAAATAACAATTTTTCTTCTCCTGATTTTTTGTCATGAAAAATGGATTTTCTTGAAAGCTTTCTCTGAACCTGTGATTTTTGTTGTTCATTCTATTAAAATTTTGTATTACATTAATTCATTTTTGGATGTTAGAATAAAACAACCTAGCATTCTTGGGAGAAATACTTCTTGATCATAGTGAATAATACATTTTATATGTTGCTGGATTCAGTTTGCCAAAAGTTTTTGTGCCCATATTCGTGCGAGGTTATTTGTCTGCAGTTTCTAACCGCTAATGCTATGATTTAGTAAATTCTTTAGAATCTCAGAATCCTGTAAGGTATAGTTAGATAAGATTTTAATTCTGATCTCCTGTCTAGCCTTTAGCATGTTAATCCTTGTCTTTTTGCATTTGAATAACACAGTTATTTAAAATACACACACTGACCCAATTCCCAGATATTCTGATTGACTAGATCTGAAGAGTGATTCTGACACACACCCGAATTTAAGAATTCCAGTGACAAAAGCCTTGCCAACTAGTTCTACTGTCAAGTATAGTTCTACTACACTCTGTCAATCCACATATGTGATCATGCTTTGGACTTCAAAATCAAAAATTTTTTTTAATCTGCTGTCTTAAGTATTGAGGTGAAAATGAAAGAAATAACATACCACTTGATGAAGCAGAAACATTTATATATTTTTTATTTTGATAAAATATATATAATAAAACTTGTTATTGTAACCACATTTAAGTATATACTTAAATTGTATTAATTATAGTCACAATGTTGTGCAACTATCACTTCTATCTATTTCCAAAATTTTTTATCACCTCGAACAACTCTGTACCCATTAAGAAATACCACCACCAGCCCCTGATACCCTCTAATCTACCTACTATTTCTATGCCTTTGCCTATTCTAGACATTTCATATAAATGGGCTCATTCCATATTTGTCCTGTGTGGCTTATTTCACTTAGCATAATGTTTTCGAATTTCTTTTTACAGCTGAATAATATTTCAGTGACTGTATATTCCTTTACCCATCCATCTGTCTGTGGAGAGGTGTGTTCTTTCCACTCTTTGGCTATTGTGAATAGTGCTGCTATGAATGTGCTTATATGTGTAACAGTTTGAGTGCCTGTTTTCAGTTCTTTGTTGTATATGTAGCAGTGGAATTGGTAGGTCAAATAATGTTTAACTGTTTCCTACAGTAGCTGCACTATTTTATATTCCCACCAGCAATGTATGAAGGGTTCCAAATTCTCCACATCCTCACCAACTCTTATTTCCCATTGTTTTGATTATAGCCATTCTAGTAGGTGTTATGTAGTATCTCACTGTGGTTTTGATTTACAGTTCCCTAATAACTAATGATGTTGAGCATCTTTTCAGATGCTTAGTGCCCATTTGTATATCTTCTTTGGAGAAATGTTTCCTCTAGTCCTTTGCCTTTTTTTAAAAGTGGGTTGTCTTTTTTTAAAATTAGGTTGTCTGGTTCACTGGGATTCTTTTATCAGGGATGACCAGCTTTTGCCTGTTTTTTTTGATGTTACTTAGATTCATGGTAGCCTCTGTTTTATCATTGCCTTAGTAGAATAATTTTGGGCACACCTGTTTATCAGTTACCTGATTTTTTGGTCTTATCTTCTGTTGGCTGGTATCTACCACTTTCTTGCATGTTATTTTCATGGATAAATTAGATATCTAAGTAACTAAGTCTTATATTCAATGAGTATGTTGATTTATTTGAATGGACAAGTATATATCCAGTAACTTATTAAGTGATACCATCACCCAGTTGATAGCATGCATGCACAGTCTCTATTGCTTGGGGCTCAAATTGTACATTTAAACGTTCAATATTCTATAGTAGACATATTTGTACTAGGCACCAGTCCAGGCCTAAATAATCTAAGTCAGCAATTCTACACTTAAAGAAACTCTCCAGAGACTTCTTTTAGCCACTTTCAAGAGAATCATCACCCCAAGTGTTCTAGTTTGTGAGCTGCCTGAATGCAATATTCCAGAAACGGAATGGCTTTTAAAAGGGGGAGTTCATTAAGTTGCTAGTTTACAGTTCTAAGGCTGAGAAAATGTCCCAATTAAAACAAGTCTTTAGAAATGTCCAATTTAAGGCATCCAGGGAAAGATACCTTGGTTCAAGAAGGCCAGTGATGTTCAGGGTTTCTCTCTCAGCTGGAAGGGCACATGGTGAACACAGCAGTGTCTGCTGGCTTTCTCATGGCTCTACAAAAAGGGACTCTCTCCAAAATGTTTCCTCTGTGAAAGTATCCCAGTAAGCAACTCCACCTTCAATGGGTAGAGACACACCGCCGTGGAAATCATCTAATCAAAAGTTACCACCCATTTTGTGGGTCACATTTCCATGGGAACAATCAAAATGCTCCCACCCAGTAATATTGAATTGAGGATTAAAGGACATGGCTTTTCTGGGGTCCACCATAGATTCGAACGAGGGCACTAAGTTTTGTGCATCTCAATAAAAGAAATTAAATATATGCTGAGCAGTCTATATGGATTTGCTCCGGGGACTGTCAACAAGCACCAAGGTGGAAATATTTATAGCTTGGAAAACCAAACTTCATCCTAAGGGTAGAGATTTGTGTTAACTTTCATGGACCATGATATGACAGTCTAATGTTAATTATCACTTCTCATACTCATTAAGATTCAGTAGCTGCCATATTAGGGGGTGGTTATCAACGATTTATGAATTTCGTTATACCTGCAAAAGATGCTCTGCCTTGCCGTGGATAATTTTTTTAATTACAGATTATATTTAATAAAATTAAATAAAATAAGAATATATATTTTTAAATGTAAAACATTATTGAAAATTGGAAGCACTTACACCCTGACACCAGTAGATTTCCATTTAGAAAACATATTAGTAGGGACGTGAGAAAATAGCATAGGGAGTAGAAATATTAACCTTGATGGAAAAAAAAACAACTTAGGGACAACTTAATGATTACTTTCAGTCTATTCAAGATGCTGGTCCCTCCTGCTGAAGCCAGGCAGCCCAGGAGTTCTCGGAGAAATGGAGCCCACAGCCAAGGGCTGGTTGCCATGGACTTTTATAAGACTTATAATGAAGTGACCCTTCATTTTAATTCCTTTCATAGCTATGTAAATGTTGTACCAAATATTTTTGTGCAATTCCTCATGTTTCTCCCAACCTTTTTTGATTAACAATTGAAATCTGTTGCTAAGATCCTTTTAAATTTAAGATTGTATAAAACAGAAGAATATATTATTGGAACAACTTTAATTAACTATAGAAATATATAACCAGTGAATAGGGCTTGATACTAAAAAAATAACAGTCCACCAGTGGATGGGAAGTTGAAAAAAAATCTTTCTGTAAGATTCAGAAAATGTTAAACATTAATATTTAAACTTCTTATAAAAAGTTAACATTGAGGGTAAAATTAATCTTGTTACAAAAAGATTCTTCACAAAAAAAGGATTTGGAGGTCATTCTAATTGATATATTCTGAAGTATTTACAGGTTGTTAAAAACTTAAAGAGAAACTAAAAAATGGAGTACCTCAAACCATTGCTGATGATGTATCAATAGGAAATTAAGATAAATCTGAAATTATGATATTTAAATAAAGAACATTTATCCAGACAATTATTAAATTTTCACTTCATCAGAGAAGAAGCTATAGTTACATGTCAGGTTCAATACTGGATACCTAGCAGTCCTACCAATCATCCAGAAAGCTGGGCTTCATGATTTTAAGCCATTTATTTTATTTAAATACCCTCTATTTAGGAACTCTGTGTGAAGGAATGAACACATTCACACCAACATACAGGCACAGTCCTTTTATTTCCTCAGTGATTTTGATAAGTGTGAATGTGCCTTGGCTATAATCAGTAGCAGAAATGTGCCCAACCACAAACTCCTAAATTGCCTTACCTGACCACTGCTCTTGGTCTTGTACTTTTTCAGCCTGTCTCAGTTCTCAGTCCCATGTCTATCTGAGCGGTGGTGGAGTGAGAGAATTCTAAAGTATGTCAGGGCTTAGGATAGGTGTTATTTTAAAGGGTCGAGATATATGCCAGGACTTGCTAGCCCCACAGGTTGTCTGGAGTCTGCCTGCCCAGCCCCTTTGACCAGATCGTAAGCTGTCTACCATAGATCTGCAGCTTACCTCCAGATCTGGAGTTTTCAGCTGTATTCAAAGACTGGCTGATAGGGAAGTTGTTTAATTCCTCATAGTTCCCTTTATTCTTCTATATTTGGATTGTTCCTAAATAAATTCTTGGAGTTGAGTTCAATGTAAAAAGCAGCTTAGCTTTTGGTTTATACCAATCTCCGATGCACAGAATACAATTGGGATAATGCAGAACAATATTTTAGTTATTTTACATAGGCAGTTTCCCCATTCACAACTTCCCCAGAACTCTTTCAGTATGCAATTTTCATTAGCGCTTGCCGTTTAAAATCCTGCTGCCATTTTGTGAGCAGGGATTAGCATGACTGGAAACCAGATTTGTTAGCCCCATGGGCTCCACTCCTTGATTTCTGGTTCACTCCACAGGATGTTTAAGGAAGTATAAATTTCAAAGGCACGTTCTTCTTTTCTTTTAGCATCTTATAAAATGTTGATATTACTCTCGTAATTTAACCTACATTCGTAACAGTTTCCATAAAAAAGATTCCCATTATTCACTGTCTTTTATATCTTAACACCCATGCCTCTTATCACTTTTTCCTTTCCTAATTAACCTCTATAACCGGAAAACTCTGAATAAGTCTGAGGACTAGTGCACACAGCAGAAATATGAAATTGTTAACCTCAGTGTTACCACACTTTCAGTATATTCTATTGCAATCTTATTTGATCTACCTGTCTATGGTTCCATTTTTTAGTAAGAATATTAAAATCTCCCTTGCATAATCACTGTTAAACATATTTCATATTAACAGTCCCTTCCCCTCCATCCCTACCCCCCCCATTGTATCTTCAAACTTCAAGTCTGTTTTTAGAGATTCAGTTTATTGGCTGGCATTGATTCGTAGCCTTTGAAAATCAGCTTGTTTTTATCTCGCAGTCTTACTGATGGGCACTATCTTGAGGCTGCCCGCGACCAGCATTATCCCAGGAGGCAATTGTTATCTTTATTTTTACTCTTTGGGATTTTGGTGCAGCAGGTTATCACCCTCCTGAGTTCATGGCATGTAAGTTCCTCTCTTTATTTGCTTGTTCCTCTCTAAGCTCACTCTCATTCCCCTTCTTCCCTCTGGAAATTATTCTCCTGTATTGAATTTGAAAAGGATGTTTTCTTTTACCTGAATTTCCATTTAATATAGGAAGGTGTTTGGTTTGTTAAAGTTGCCAGAATGCAACATACCAGAAATGGAACGGCTTTCGAAAAGGGAATTTATTAAGTTGCAAGTTTGCAGTTCTAAGGCTGTAAAAAAAAAAAAAGGCCATCCAGAAACGATACCTTGACTCAGGAAAGGCTGAGGGTCCAGAACACCTCTGTCCACCGGGAAGGCTTGTGACCAGCCTTTGGCTTCTGGTTTCCTCAGGAACATTTACTTTCTGCATCTCCAAAGGTCTGGGACTCCTGTTGGCTCTGTCAGCTCTAAATTTTCTCCAAACTATTTGCCCTTTTAAAGGACTCTGGTAAACTAATCTAACCAAAACTAAATTATCTGATCAAAACTAATCATCTATCTAATCAAAAGTCACATCCACAATTGAGTGGATTATATCTCCATAGAAACAATCTAATCAAAGGATCCCACCTTATAATATTAAGTCAGGATTAGAACAAGGCTTTTCTGAGGCTACATAATAATTTCAAGCCAGGCTTTTCTCCCACTATTGTAACCAATTTGAAACTTAGTTGATATGTAAGTAGAGTAGAGTTGCTGGAGGGGTGGAGGCTTGGCTCTTACAAGTTTAAGTTTTTAAATTTTACAAATCAGAGTAGTTCTTGTTATTTTCTCCTACTTCCCAATCTTTAGGTTTAGCATTCCTGAACACAAGTTCTGAGATGTTGCAAGAAATATCTTTGGTCTTTTCTTTGTCCGTAGAAGCCAAACTAACTGATCATCAGTATTTATTTGGGATTCGGTTGGCAAAGCTTTTATGTTACCAGTTTTGGGTACATATTTAAATCAGTAGGTAAAGTTGACAAAAATAACAGAAATAAGATTACTTTAGGATGTTTAACGCTTATTGATCAATTTTTGAACTAATTATTTATTTTTAAAACCTTTGAATACACAGGTATTTATTATTTAATACAATTTTCAAATTATCTTAAAATAAATACCACCAGTAGTGGCAGAGAAAACAGTCAGATTAAACCAGAGGGCCAGTTGCCAATTAAATTATTTGCAGCTTTTCCAAGGGCAAAAAGATCAGGGACTATTTAATAACTCCATAGAGCAGCCTTTTCAAATTGCTGCGCATGATATATTTTACAAAATTGATGTAGTAGATAATGAGTTTTTTTCCCCTCCTAATGACGAAATAGAATAGAAAGTCAGAGTTCAGGGCATGCAATAGAATTTTGTTTCATTTTTACACATATACAGTATGGGTGGAGTGGGTACCAGCCTAAAATGTATTTCTTATTCTCAGTCACTGATCAAAAAAAAGTTCCAAAGCCATTGTCCCAGTCCCCCACCCATCCCCCGCTGCCATCTCCCTGCCAGAAACATGGCTTTTGGCCAATTTTATGAAAAACTCTACCTCTCCTCCATTTTGTTCCCCTTTGTTGGTGATCACGTATGAGTCAGCAAAATCAAAGAGACTTTTCAGGATGGGAGAAGGGGAAGTTAAGATGGTGAGTATAGACAAATCTTATGAGAATTCTGCTATATAGTGGAGCAGAGAAATGGATGAATTACTGAGGCATGTGGTAAGGGAATGTCTATTTTAGATTGAAGATATTATGGCATATTTCTATGTTAGCATATTTCTATTTTAATGGAAGTAATCCAGAAGAAAGGAAAAATAGAAAGACTTCTATATGGTTATACTTCTGAAGGTGACAGTGGGGCTGGTGAACAGAGGGATATCAAAACACCTTGCCTTCTTGGAGGCAACCCGGGTTCAATTCCCGGCCCAGGCACACTCCTCCACCCTGCCCTGTCCCCTCTAGCTTGAATGCATGGAATCACAAGGTCAAAGCCTGAGGGCTGAAGCCAAATCAGGAGCCAGCAAGCTGTGGTTTTGAAGTCGTTCCTTGTAGAATGAAAAAATTAAAGCGTTTTCCTGTCATCTAAAGAAAAGGGTGGCAAACTTCTCTTTAAAGGGCCAGATAGTGAATGTTTTTGCTTTTGCAGTCCATACGGCTACTTAACTGTGTCTGTAATGCAAAAGCAGCTATAGGCAAAATATAAATGAAAGAGTATGTTCCAATAAAAAGGCAGCAGCTCAAGTTTACTAACCTCCCTGATCTAGAGCCATTTTTAAAAGGGAAAAGAAAAGCCTGACTTTTCTAAGAGGGACTTATTCCAGCTCCTCCTAAGTACTTCCCCCATCAGTTATTCTTGATCACTTGTTCAATAATCCATATTAAAATCTGTTTAGGATTGAATTCAAATTTACCAACCTGTATTCCTCAGATAATTAGTATAATAATCCTTGTCCATTTTCCACATGCCTGTTCTCCACAGTTCCAAGGTTGAGTTGACTATAGTTCCAGGGTCACATCTACAAGTATCTTCATTCTCTGCATGTTGATGCTCCTAGAACTGAATGACTGAATGTGTTTACTACTGTTACTATTATCAGTTGTTATTTATGAAAACAATAATAGCAGCTGCCTTTCCTTCAGTGTTCCAAAGAGATCTTGAATGCTTGAAAATGTATGGCCCCAGTGCTTTCCAACACATCAAATTTAATCCTATACTAATCTTGAGAGCGGTCATTACCAGTCCTTTACATATGGAAAGGGTTAGATAAGGCAGGTAGATATTTTGTTCTTTTTCATCTTATCTGTAGTTTTCTCTTAACTATGTTCATTTGAATTTTTAGATTTTTTTCTTTAATGTAAAAAAAAATGAGAGCTCCTTTTGGTCAGGTGTTAAGTTAAATTGTCTTTCTCTTTGAAGGGGGTGATAGTTATTTAACTAGTCTACATTTAAGGAAGCGCAGGCACTGTGATAGCTGGGAAATGAGCACCTAACCTGGTCTATGGGGCCTCATTTCAATGACATTTATATTGGGATTGAAAGTTAAAGGGTAGAGGGAGTTACTGTAGCCAGGGCCTGTGGAGGCGAAAAGGGAGAAGGGGGATTGAAGGGGTTGAATGAGATTTGAGCCTAGGGTGCTTAAAGTAGGAGGGGCAGTATTGGTATAGTGAAAAGAGCTCTGGATTATGAGACGGTCCAGAGGTTAATTATCGTGCCGCTTTGGGCAGTTCCCTTGTTTTGAGCCTCAGTTTCCCTGATTTAAAAATTGGAATTATTACTCTTGTTTCATGGATTATTATATGAGATAGATCATAAAAGCCAAAATGCACTGTATACATATTGAAGGGTATTGCTATTTCTAAGCTTTCACCAAACCTAGTTTTTTCTACAATTACCTTGTGAATTTGCGGTTCCTTCCCTTTGTGACCCTCATAGCAATCAGCTGGGCCTCTCCACATCCCTACGCTGCCACTCATCCCATTATTCTCTACTATTTCCCCTTTTAGCTAAGTAATCCTCTGTTTAAAGTACCGATAGAATTTTTTTCCTTAAGAACGAGGCCACTCTTTGGATTAAAAACAAAAATGAGGCCTTTTGAAAAATGTTCTGCTGTTATTCTCAATTATCTTATTTCTTCCGCCTCTTATTTGCCTCGCCTAGGGTGAATTATTCTCAGCCCACTTCATGCCATTTTGCTTCTCTGTCTTCCAGGCCAAAACATGGACTCGTAGTGCTTTTCTCAGCACCCTCAGCTCTTTTTGCCCTCATTCAGATAACCCCGGAAACCTGTCTTTCTATAATTTTCTGACTGACTCAGAAAGACGGGGTAAGGTGACATGTCTCTTTATTTTCTATCACACCAGAGTGTCTTCTGTGCAAATTACACTGGTTATATACCCTTATTTGTGAGATATATCTATGAAGTGAAAAAAATCTGTTTTATTTTTTTAACACATCAGAATTTCAACCACACAGTCAGTGTGATTCTTTGAGAAGTCAGATACTTTGCAACTGAGGTTTTCCATGTTTTTTTTTTTACGGCCTCTTTCAACTTTTTATGTATTTAATAGTCCAAGAAACTGGTAGACTATAAAATATAAAAGCAATCAAATGTACATAAGGAAATGAAGCTGGGTTATACAACCTGTTAGTTTTTGTCATCCATCTTCTCTGTTTACGAATGTGGTTTATGCTTTATTTGCTCAGAAGGCTGACCATGTCATTTTATAGTTTTGTTCACTGCCATTTGACTTAATATTATATAATGAACTACTCTTAACCATAGTAGTAGCAGCACAGACTTTAAATCGCTTTCCGCCGTAGAAGGGAGAATTAAAACAGGAACAGATAATGGTTCCTAAGGGTAGAAATAGATCCAATCACCAAGCTTCCTTTGTGATGGCTATAGTTACATTTTATTTATTTTCTGTTTGGAAGCAATGTGACCATTTTTAGTAAAGTCACAGAGTTCTTTCCATGAAAGGCAATCCTTGTAAGGAATCATTTAAGGCTGAAGTTGATTATCTGTGATTACCACCAGTACCTGAAGCACTTGTAAAATGTGAATTTCCCTTACTTAAAGTTCAAGAAATAAAATATTAGTTCACATAAACACATTTCCTCTCAGCACTGAAACATTCTAGTCTATAATTTATGTGCTTGCTAAGAATAAAAGGTTTATTGAGATATCTTTCTAGAAATAGATTTAATGCATAGAATTAATCTGTCCTTCCGTCTCTGCTCTCTATACTACCACCTAGTGGAATACATTTGCTTACCTGTCAACTGAAAAACAACAACAAAATCAAGAGTAAGGAAATAACTGTTGAGGGTGAAATTTATTTCAGAAAAGCTTTCCATGATGATGGATTATTGATATTAAATTTTAGTATAATGCATGTTGCACCAAATACATGAGTTCAGAGGTAAAAAATGTTTTAAAAGCTCTCAGCACTCATGTAATAGCTAATAAAAGTTTTCACTTTGCTCATGAGCAAGCTATTTTATTCAGAAATGTAGAAACTAGGTAAGTAATTTAGACTCTTGTTCTGGATACTGTATCAATCTAATCAGAAGTTTTTCTCAATTCCTTATTATAAGGGCCATAAAAAGATTTGAAAGATTAAGCTTCAAAGTGCTCTTGAAATGAAGGTATTATTTAGACGCACCGCTTGGTTCCCATCTAATTGTGGAGTACGGATGGCATTAGCTTTCCGCTTCCCAAGGGTTGCCTGATTCTCGGATGGTGTCATACACAACACATTTTTATGCTCATGACTTTTAGCCACCTGATGCTTGATGATTTGGGCAGAAGCAGTGGGTAAGGGAGCATGGGGCCATGGGTAGGGGGTGGGGAGGTCTAAATGGAATTCAGAAAAAAATATATATATATTCCCAGTCAACTTTTAAGCAGTTCCACCAAACATGGCAAAACCACAAAATCAGGTAGAATTGAGTCTCCCCTTTTATTCTCATTCTTTCTGCGGCTGTCGTGAAAATTGGACACAACAAGTAGTTGATATCCCGGGACTCTTAACATTATATTCCTGACTTGTTTTCTAATTTCGTGTGAACTCAAATTGCCTTGAATAACAGTGAATTTTTGGACTTTATAACATAGAGCCCTCAAAACAATGCAAGGAAATAGCCTTGCTTTCTATTTCCTTATTGACTGCCTTAATATGCAATTGATCCTCATTGCTTTTAATTGTTCCTGTGCTGGAGGCGTTTGTATGATTTTGTATTCTTGGTTTGTGATCTATTTCCCAGTGTTTATGGGAAAGCCATCTTCTACTCTTGTTCTTGAGGATACATATTCCTGAATCTTCTGTCTATTGCCTTTTTTCTTATGTCTTTGCCTCTAACAGCTTCACACTTACTGACTGGTATCTGACATGGTCAGATATGGTACTGGCCAGTTAGCTGCTGGAGACTGTGAAACAGAAGGGAAAGTCACAGAAGCAAGTGTTCTGTTTCTCAAACTGCATCTGGGTTCTGCTCTTTCCCAGCTCTCTCAGACAGTGGGAAATTGAAAGGTGTTATGTAGCTAGTTGTTAGAAATGTACTTCTGCTCTAAAATATGTTGCCGACAAATGAACAAATTAGCTTTTCCTCAACATTCATAACAACTCAGAAAGCAAAGCAAAAAGAAATTTAAGGACTCCATTCTCAGTGTGTTGTCTTATAAGTCCATCGGGCCTTAAGTAATGCAACTTTAAAAAGGTGACTCCTGTTACTGAATGGCTCCTTTTGATATATGGTTATTGATCTATTCTTAACCTTCAAGATCAGTGTCTATATTTTAAATAACAGTTGTGTATACTTCTACTTTATTGCAGCCTTCTCTTGGAGTCAAGATGCCATCCAAAGCTCTTCTCTTTGTAATCTTGTGTCCGGTGGGACCTTATTTTTCAAGTGGAAGCTTTAACCCAGTGTCCCTGTGGGCCAACCCGAAGTATGTAAGAGCCTGGAAAGGCGGAACTGGGGACTGCAAAATGGGAGGGTAAGAGTTAATCTGCATTTCTGCCTAACGGAAAGACACCTTCGTGACCATTTCGTTATTGTCGTTTCACTTCATTAAGTATGCATATGTTAATATTCAATGTTCAGATGGTACCATTCATTTTTGTTGCATGCTTGGTTTTCAGCATTTCCAATGTACTAGTTGTTTAAAGGATAGCCCACGGCCCTTCGTAAGGAAGAAACATTGGATGTGATACATAGGCAAAAGCTAAAACAAGTCCCTAAAGCAGGAATAAAATGAGAGCTTTGAATTAACTGTCCCTGGATGCTGGTCCTCTTTGGCTGCCAGCTGGTGGTTGGCATTGCAGAGCATCTGTGCTGGGCCCAAGGCTCTCAGTTGGCTCCACGGAGTCATGTCTGGGGAAGGTGCCTGCTTCACCGAAGTGCTGTCTTCATTGCCATGGACTGTGGTCACACCTGCTGCCAACTGGCTGAGGGACAGCCCTTCCTTGGCTCTGTCAGGCCAGTCTCATAGGCCATATGTAGCTGGCTGGAAATAAAAGAGCATTTGAAATGTGTTGGTTAATTTCACGGGTGAACTTGGCTGTGGATTAGGAATGCCCCGATTGATGAAATAAGAATCGCTAGATAAACCAGCATGGACTCTTCCTTTTTATGTACTGAGTGCTGATGTGTCTCACATACCTAGGGAGCCAGAAATCCTGGAAGGTGGCTCAGGGACCATCTTCTGAGCCCCCAGAAGACATACCCTAGATTCTCATATCACTGGGAGAATCAGATGCCACAGTGCTGCTGGTCTATTAGAGAGACATTGACAGCTGGTTTTGACCTCTCATTTCTTCCTGTATTTCTTTTTTCTTTTCTACCAAAAATTTAAAAAAGGTTGGAAAATTCTATGTCCTGTTATCTTCACAGAGCTTGTGCGTATATACCACAGCAACCACATGTACTATGTTGTTAAAATTTGACTTCTGCACATTGCAGTAAAACAACATTCTTAATGTAGAGGTGATCATGATGAAAAATACCTTTTCTTTTTTAAATTCTGCTTTTTAGCTCCCACTACCTGCCTATGGAAAAGATAACATGAGGACAGTCAGACATTACAGGGAGCTAAATATGGGCAATTTATTTATTACAAATGAAAATTTATTATAAAAAATAATAGAAGGCAAATAATAATAATATAATGCAATATCACAGAATACGTGATCACTTTAAGCCCATTAAAAAAGAATACTTTAGGTGGCCACAGTGGCTCAGCAGGCAGAATCCTTGCCTGCCATGCTGGAGACCTGGTTCGATTCCTGGTGCCTGCCCATGCAAAAAAAAAAAGCCTTATTTTGACCCATTAGGCTTAGGTGGAGCATGATCAATGGAAGTTGAATCTCTAAGGAGAGGAAGAGAATAGGGAAGAGAGAAGATCTCATAAATAAAAACAAGAATAGCAAGACGGCAGTAACCAAAATGATGGACTTTCAACATATCTGATTATCATTTCTGAGAAGTCCGAAAGCTCTTCAACATGGAAAAGTGCAAGGGGAAATGATAATTTTGATTTGGCAAAGATATTCAGAGGCAACCTTAGATTTGTGTCTTATTACTTCTTCTCTAATCCCAATTCAAAAATCACTTCCCGAGGTTTAGTTAGGATGTCCATAGTCAATGGATGTTTATTAAATAGCTATTGATTCTCATATGCTTGAGAACTTTCTGCTTTCTCCCTAAGTGAATCTGAGAAAGGGAGAGAAGGATTTGTTTTGTTTTTTTTTTGTAATTAAGACATTGTCCCACTATTGTGAAGACATTGGAGATTTAGCTTTTTATCTCTAAAAATATCTAAGTAGGAAAAGTAACCAAATCGTTCACAGCTGAAGGAGAGTGTCTAGCCCCATGGTTCTCTCTTTGGTTGCAAATTGAGATCACCTAGGGAGCTTTACAAAGTCCTGATAACTGGGTACCACCTCTAGAGATGCTGGTTTATTTTGGTCCGTAGTAGAGCCTGGGCACCAAATTTTTTTTTTTTTTTTTTTGGCATGGGCAGGTTCCCAGAAAGATTGTTTTTTTTTAAAGACATTTTTTTAATGTGCGGCCAAACTTGAGTAGCCCTGTGCTAAAGTTAAGAGGATGGTCCCTTCATATTTCCCAGCAATTTTTAAAAAATTCTCCTTCTTTCTTGATTTTTTGTTCCTTTTTCCTTACACCCTCTTTCTGCACTTAAGCTTGGAGGCTTTGAAGTTTGAAAGACCTGGCTTAACATTTACAAGACAGGTTTTTATTTAAGTGCTTTAAGCCTCAGCTTCCTCATTTATAAAATAGGGGTAATAATGCCTACCTTACTTGTGAAGATGAAGTGAGATAATGTAAAGTGCTTAGGACAGTGCCTGACATAAAAATCTCTTAGTAAATGTGGTCTAATCACCTAGCAGTTCAAAGCATGGGCTTGGGAATCAGAAACATCTGAGAGTCACACACTATCTGTGTGATCTTGTAGAGTTAAATTTTCCCTTCTTCCAAGTCCTCATAAGTATTTGGCTATTTTAGGAAGATTCAATGAAATAATATGGTTAAGTAATTGCTTGGCAGGTAGTAAGCTCTCTCCAAAAAACAGTAGTTGATAGTAGGAGGCTCTCTCATTGTCTCATTTCATCACTTGCACTCATTTTATATTTATCATCAGAAAAATCGGTTGGATTTCATGCAATTTACTTTTTTGGAGGGATGTATTATCTAATCTTAATCTGTCCATTCTCCTACTATTAAAATTGTCTATGTAGTTTTCCTGCTGTTTTTTTTTTTTTTTTGCTTTTTTTTTTCTCGGTCCTCCAAGATACATATTTTTCTTCTGAATATTGGCAGCACACAGGAGGGAAACCAAATATGTTCCAAGCTGTCAGTTTTCCCTCTGGACATTAACAATGTAGTTGATACCTGAAAGAGATTTTTTGTTAATTAGGCATGTTTATTTTTCATGAATCACCCTGGAAACCTTATCTTTCAAACGAAGAGAGGGCTATAGTGAGAGAAAATTAGAAAATTAGTACTATGTTTAATTAGGGCCCCTCTCCCCTAAACTTCAGTGCACAGCTGAATCATGTGATTAACTTTTTCAAAATACACATGGCACACTCCTTCCCAGATCAACTGATTTAGCCTTTCTAAAAACTGGGACCCAGAGCATACGTAAGTTTAAAAAACTCCCCAGGTGAATCTGATGTATATCTCTAGTTAGGAATTGGTGCAATCAACCATGGACATAGCCTTATTTGTCAGGTTAAATTAGTAAGACTCTCCCCCCTGAGAACAAGATGGGAAAATTGGAGTTGAATTGGATACATGTGAGTAGTTCAGTAATTAATTAAAGTATCAGTGTATACATGAGGAAGAATTTCCTTGAGAGATTTTTGAGCAAACTTTGTGTTTGGGGAAGAAATAATCTATGGAATATACAATCTGGTAAGAAACAGTCTATGGAATATACAATCTATAGAATATAATAATTGATCAAACAAGAAAAAGAAATTCTTTCCCTTTCCATGCTTTGGAACAGTTGAGGGCATTAATTTTTGTTCTCTGCTCAGGCAACTTCATGATACCCAGGCGCCAAGGCTTTAATTCAGCCACACTATCAAAGTGTTGTTTCTAGAAGCTTCTTTGAAAGGCCAAAAATTCCCTGATTGTAGTAGAGTAAAGGTCATTTTACATATGAGGGAAATCACTTCTTAATTTTCAAGTATGATAAAATCTCACAGATGTGTTGATGAATCGGAAAAAAGTAAATCAAAATAGTTGTTTTAAAAAAACGTTGATTTCATTAGTATGTAGTAGGCTTCTATTAACTGCTTCTTAGCTTTCACTATTTTGTTTTTTCAAAACAACCCAATGAGGTATATAAATTTTTTTTAAATTAAAATATATAAATATAAAATGTAATATAATAAATAGATCTTTTATTTGCCCAATGGCAAATATCCATTATTAAAAACTACTTGTATTTAATAATATTGTTATTATTAATTAATAACTACTCACTATCCTTTCTGAGTAAGGGTGATCTGACTTTTTATGGTCATTAAACAAATAAATAAAAACACCTTATATATCGGACTTGTCTCATTTCCACATTGACCAGGAGTTCACATCTTAATCATCTGTGTTTTGAAGGTCTTTTGATGAATTGTAACATTGCCTTGGTATGAAAAAATGTCATGGTCCAGATTGTAATAGCCATAGATTATAACCCCTATTTTCCACAGCTTTCTCTAGAATATTTCAGTAATTAGGCAATGTTCTTTCAGAAATTAGAAAACCATCTTAAGCAGAAAAACGATTGGCTCATACCCTGCATGGTAGCTGCCGACCTGCTAGAAACTCAAAACAGTGTTTCCAAGTATCTGTCTGTCTCTTTCCTTCTCTCCCCTTCTCTGTCTTTCTCCCTCCTTTTCCCTCCTTCCTTCCTTCCCTATCTCCCTCTCTTCCTTCCTTTGTCACTCCTCCTTATCCCAGTCTCCCTTCATCTCTTGTCGTAGCTTCTGGCTGCATGTTGTCTAAGGCTGTTCTAATTCGAACACCTTCCGTGGTGGGTGGTGACAAGAAGATCACAGAAACCCAGGCTTACATTCTACCAAAAAACGACCCCAGAAGGGGAAACACACCTGTCTTTCAGATTCCACACTTAAAATGAATGAATGAATGAATTCAGAGAAGGACTTTTGAGTATTTTAGATTACATGCTCCTCCCTTAATCCAGTTTTGGCCAAGGGCAAGATGTGATTGCAGCCCACAGGTGAATGCCTCTGCTTCAAAGGAAGAGGCTTGTTTTGTTAAGAGGGGATGTTGTGGGAAGGGAAGCTGTACAGAGGAAAACACAGATGGCCACCATAATATATGACTCTCTTGCTTAATTTGCACTTTCATTTAGACCAGCACTATGCATTTTGATCTTACCCAGATGTAAAAGAGATAATTTTAAAGGTCTAAAAGGTTATTTTGTAGGAGATTACATTAATGCATTATAGGAGTAATGATTATTGTTTGTTTCTGTATACTGCTGGGGGTTTTATAAATAACAAGGTGGGTCTAGGATTTATTTCCCAGCCTTGATTGTCTTTAAGGTAATGTTTCTCAAACCTGTTTACTAATGTCCTCTGAAAGCAGAGGCCAGGGAGGCAAGCAAGTATAACATTTATTTGAGGATTCCGATGTTTTATCTAAAACTTCATACATATTCTGTAATCCATACTCCATACTTTTACCATGCATATTTAAATAAAAGATCAATTAAAAATATTACTGAACCACATTGCCTTCCCGAGAATATGTGCCATGTTCCTTTGATTTTTTTTTCTCATGGGTATATAGATCTTTATTAGCTCAATATAATCAGGTAATATTTAACAGCTAGATTTTTAACAAGTAGAATAGGCTGCTTGTAGATAAGGGTTTTCTGCTTATAAAAGTGTGCAGAATCTGCATATCCCCTTGGCAGGAATGCTATGCTACCTGATCACTAAGACTTTTTCTAGAGCTCTTGATTACGTCTTAATTCATGATGAAGTGCCAGGTCACTCCGATGGTTGCTTTGTTAATTGGATGTTATCAACTAGAATCACTCATGATAATTTTTAAAAATTCAAGCTGTTCATTCCTATCAAAATAATTTTTAAAAGTAGCAGAAATACAGCATTTACGTTTTTCTTTTTTTTCAAGATTTACTTTTTAAATTCAGCATATTAATACATTAATGGAGAAAAATCATATAGTCATCTCAACAGAGGCATAAAAACTTCTGGTAAATGTTTATGATGAAGTCTTAAACTAACAATACAAAGAAACTTTCTTAATCTGAAAAATGTATATCCAAAAACTAACGTTAACATCATTCTTACTGCTGAAATTTTAGAAGCATTTTCATTTACAATTAGGAACAAGTCAATAATCTTTACTACTTTCCTGTGATATTGAATTGGTATTCCCAAGCAGTGCTTTTAAGAGACTGAGTTTACATCTTCTAGGGAGTTCGTATTCGTGAAGTCATAGTACCTGTTTTTTTGTGCTTGGCTTATTCCACTCGGTACTACATTCTCAAGGTTCGTCTGTGTTGCCATGTGCTTCAGGAGCTCATGCTTTGATTTTTAATAATCAAGTACAAATAGTGCAGGTTGTAAAAATGAACTTTTGGAATCCCTTTTGGCCAGCATTAGAATTTTAAATGTTTTGTCCCACTTTGAGGGGAATTTAGATTTTGGGCATTCGATATTTCTCAAATGTATGAAAAGGTTAAGTAAGTACAGCCTTGGTGTTCTATGGCTGACTCACTGTGGGAATTAATACAAGTTACTTCTCTAAGCCTCAATTTGCCTCAATTTCTCATCTGAGCAATGGAAATAATAATGGCAGTTCATTGTATTGGTGTGAGATTTAAATGAAATAATTCATGTAAAGTTGCTTGGCGTGTATAAAAAATAACTTTTTTACATTCCAAACATGTATATTCAATGAATGTTATCCACACATATAAGCAGTATATAAGTAGAAAGTTACAAATAAACATAAATTATGCAATCAAATTTCTATTCACAAAGGTCACACAGGTGTGGTTTGAATTAGAAGCACGCATCTAGAATTGTGGCTAAACTCACTCTTAACTATCGTCATCAATGTGGCTATTTACCTGTGTTCATGTATGTCTATTTTTAAAGTTAGGATTCCAAGTTTCTGCTTTGTGCTCTCTCAGCTAAGTACAATTAGATTGGTCACTGGGTTTGCCGATAAGTTCTCCTTTAATGTTATGTAGTTAGTTAGAAAGTGCGTGTGTACGTATGTGTGTGTGTATATATCTATCTAAAGAAAAAACCTAGTATGTTGACTAAATCTGTATGTGAATTAAAAATTTGAGGATTTTAGAATATTGACGATGGGGTGGGAGAAGATGAAGTATATTCATAATCAGTATGTTTCCTCTTTCTCAAAAGAAATTATGGCTCGTCTCTTTTTGCCCAACGTGAAGCATTGGAGAATGGGTGCCAGCAGGTTCTGTGGCTCTACGGAGAGAATAAGCAAATAACTGAAATTGGAACTATGAATCTTTTTCTTTACTGGATAAATGAAGATGGAGGTAATCCAAACAGATTTGAGCTCCTTGCTATTTTTTGTTTTCAATGGGACTGGGAAGAAAAGAACTAGAACCTAAGAGGTAGAAGTAGGATGTTTTAAAAGGTTTGTTTCATTTAATTTTTTTCTCTACATGTGTTCATTGTTGAGATGTCAACCTAAGGGATTCAAGTCAGTATTTTCTTGTAGATCTGATGTGATAAGCTTGAAATATATAATTGACCATGGTTTAAAGATTAGATGCCATATCCCCTTTGTTACCTCCTTAACATTTCCTGTATTTGGTGATTAGTGTCCACCACACTGGTCATCCACCACATACTATATATAAATGCTGCAATAGTGTAGTTTGTGGAATCTACCAATAGGGACTTTAATGTGCTCTTTTGCTGTAATTCTTTTAACAATTGTTGCCCTTTCTACCTATTTTATAATATGTCAGAAGCCTTCCAGATTTACTCAATTTGATTAAAGTACACTATTTTTAAGGATAGATGCTGAAAATTGTTATATCTGTGTCTGAGTTCATTTAAGACTTTTAATGTATAAGTCCATGTAAAAAAAATACTTCTGTACTCCTTGTGATATCCTGAATGTTCATTACCTCATTTTACTATTCTTTTTTTGATTAGTTGGAAGAAAACATAGGGATTCAGCGAAGTGTTGGCAGTGTCTATGGTATTGGATTAAATGGAAAATAATGACAAAAAAAGATGCATGCATTTATTGCCATTGGGATTTTGATAGTCATATAAAATTTAGAAATATGTGTTAGCCTTATTTGAACTCTTAGGCTGTTCATTTCAGTGTGTGGTAGTCACAGTATAGTGCCTAGACATGTAAAATAATAACACTCCAAATACTTAATGAAATCTTGGTATTGGTTTCAGTAAAATCTTGAAATAAAACTTTTATTTTAAAGCAGCTATAGTAGCCTCTATTGCTCTTGTGTTATTTAGCTACAGAAAGAGGAAATATTAAGTTGTGGCTGAAACAGAGTTTGCACTAAGTTGAGTATTAGTTGCAGAGACTAACAGGATGAGCCTGATATTCTAGTCAGAGGTAAGGTAAGCAAAACACATGGTGAGTACATCCTGTCCAGGGGCTAGCTGTTGGTAATCTTTGGCATGTAAAATGCTGGGTACAGATCATGTTCATTCATCCATCCTTGCTGTCTGTACTTGGCATTACTTAATAACAAAATTTATACTGGGATATTTGTGATTTCTAAATCTGAGTTACTGCATATGCCATTTATTAAGAACTATATGTGAAAGATGACGGCCAGTGTTGAATTCTGCACTTAGAAGGTCATAGATTGATTCAACTCTTCTTCCCATCCCTGCATCCCAGAAACAAAACAAAACAAGAACCTCAACCCAAAACAAAAACAATTGTATCATGTAGATGTGGCACCATCATTCTTTATGGATGGGAGATGTTAGGGTTTAAGTACAGTGTTTAAGTACAGTCTGAATCAGAGACACATGATTTAACCAGAAGTATTAGAAACTGTCCTGGTGAAAAATCACCCCTTATCCAAACAACAACATATCTACCTGGCCTTTAAAGGTCAGACTAGAAATGAATGTCTCTTCTGACCCTTTCAAAATATACAAGGCCTTAGGAGTTACTAGTCAGATTATGGTTGCCTGAGATAATTTTTCCATGGTTTTAAGGTGCTCCTTCAATTTGGGGGTGTGTTCACCTGCCAATTCAAATAACAGAGAAAGGAAGTGAAGTATGTATTTGAAGATACTGTAAGAGAAATGAATAGATTGTTAGAAGTAACCTTTGGGCTAAATAAAGAAAAAGATTCAAACAACTCTGAAGTAAGTTGGATTTATGCCACTCACCACTGGGAAAATATGAAGAATAATAAATGAATTGTCTATCAGCAGAGTATTGATTGATTTTTACAGACTTCACTAATGGGAGGTATAGACAGAGTTCTTTGCAGAATCAATGGCCATCATTCCAGGTGTGTCCATACTGACTGCTGCTCCTGGACAAGATGGCTGACTCAGAACTATCTGTGAAGTAGATAATCTGTGCAAAGCACCGTGCCACATACAGCTCCTTGTGACTCTTGGGCCACAGCTTGTTGGGTTTTGATTCCAGTAAGAGCAGCTGTGGTGGTAAGATCACACAGCCCCGATTCTCTCTTTTACTCTGCTGCTGAATAGTTTAATACATATACTTGGTATTCACTTTTGGAGCCAAAAATTTTATGGCTTTCTGGACACTGGAGGCATCCTGAAGAATAAGACTCGGTCCTTGTGGTGGTCGAGTTCACAGTTAGTTTGGAAGAACGTTTAAAATGAGTGTTGATGGTACTCAGTCCACTCAGGCCCCACGAGCCTACGCAGACACTTCAGGCATGTATCTTGGCTCTGCTCGGCATTCTCTTCCCTCGTATCTGCCTGGCTTGGTCTCTCACCTCCTTCAAGTCTTTGCTCACATATCCCATTGTCAGTAAGGCCTTCCTTGAGTGCCCTGTTAAAAACCGCAAACTCGCCCCAATACCCAATAGTACTGCCCACTGCCTTCCCTAATCTAACATACAATTTAATACAGTAATTGCTTGCCTCCACCTACCACAGTTAGCATGGAAATCAGTTTCACTGACGGTTTGCATCCATAGCACTTAGCGCAGCAAACAACACATGGTAGACAATCAATATATATTTGTTGAATAAATGAACAAACAATTCTGCTGTTGCTAATATTTAGGGCAATTATGAGAACCACCACTGATTTCCTTATCCAGCTTGACTTCGGGAAGTCTCAGATGAATCCTGCTATTACTGCTTCTAAAGTCTTGATCTCCTAAAGTTGATTTCTCTGTCAAAAACAAGCTGCATTTGTAGGTTCTGTTTTCCTTGAATTGGGCAATCTGGAGCCAGTTCTGGCCCTTGTAAGCATATTTGTGGTTGCAGAGGAAAATGAGTATTTCTCACCCAAATGTTGTCATGTCATCATCCCTGTCTGACAACCAGAGAAGCAGATGTTCTGTTCCTTGACCTCAGGCTAGTGGTTACAGTTCTGGGTGTTAAATATATTTCACAAAACAGCGTTTGCATATGTGGGACCACTGTTTACATTTAACTTTATGTAGTCTCAGAGCTAAATAAACTTTAGGAAAGGTCCAGTCTGAGGGTCGGGAAGTACGTATGTCTATATTTGTGTGTATATGCACATATTCACACACATACAGATACATACATTTATGTATCTGGCGAACTAGCTTGCTATTGCAAAACATTTATTTTGAGATCATCAACACTTCCAAACATGACAAAAAGTAGCCCTAAGAACATTGCCAAGAACAAATTTTCTTCTTTCCAGAAAGCAGTTTTCAGCAGATGATTTTCTAAAACAAATTAAAATTAAAAACTCATTCTGCTGTATCCCAGCAAAGAGGATTATTCATTCATTTTCTATCTAAAAATATTTATTACATCCCACGCTGGGCTAGGCATTGTGCCTAGTTTTGGGGATACAAGGATGAATAGAGCTCAGTCTTGGTCTTCTAGACAGAGCTTGGTTGTTGGGGCTGCTCATGTGGCCACAGTGGAGAAAGTGAGCCAGGGGCAGGGCAGTGGTCTCTTGTCAGGAGCTTGAGCTCTGATCTGTCTTGGGTTTTCTCTTGTGTCAGCAACCTTGGCAAAGCACTTGTGTTTATAGGGCCTCAGTTTCTTGGAATGCGATGGTTGTACTAGATGATTTCTAAAGTCCCTCTTAGTTGCATAAAATGGGCTGGGGGAGCCCTAAGACAGCAGTGTGATTATTTCACTGTTTTTGCTACTTGGTGATCATTTCAAGCACGTGTTGTGAATTCCTCTGCAAACACATGATGGTAACACATAGTTTCTTGTAAGGTCCTTATAAAGTCTTGGCCTAAGGTTTGAATTAATGACTTTTCAGATTCCTGGGTACTGGAGTTGGAGAGAAAGGGAGGATGTTGAGGCCCAGAGACATCATTTTGAAAGGAGAGGTTGTGCAATTGACACATCATCAAGCTAGCTATGGGGGTGGTTAGGAGCGGCTACAGTAGACCCACCCTAGACCAATGTCTCAACCTTGGCTCTCTATCAAAGTTACTGCTGTAGGATTTTCTTTTTGTTTTTGAAAGCCATATACATGCTTGAGCCCACTCTGAGTCCATTGAATTAGAATCTCAGGGTGAAGTCAGCATCTCTGCATTGCTGTTGCCCAACCAGGTTTGAAAGCCACTGAAGTGAGATTTACCAAGGAGCAGTGTGGAGGTGGTGACCAGCCTTTGTGGGCATGGACACTTCTGGGGGCTCAAATGGGTAGGCTCCTCTGCAATATTCTTAGATGGTTTGGTCATCACCAGAGTTTCTAAGTAAAATCGAATCTACATTATTCTAATTACTAATTGGCTTTTATCCAATAAGGTAAATTTTGACTAAGAGTGTGCCTCTTTAGACTATTATATAGCTCCTACTGTTTGTTAATGAAAACTCATGTCTTAATCTGTTAAGGATAAGCTGAAAAACCGAATGGTTTTTTTGTGTGTGTTTTGCTCGAACCCAGGTCTCCTGCATGAAAGGTGGACATTCTAACCAAATGATCTTCTAAGTGAAAAGGGCATATAGCAAAATTAAAGATGATGATGAAATGAATGGCTTTTTTTTTTTCCTTTTCTTTTTCTTAAATAATGGTCTACCTGAACAAATCGACTTGGGAAATTTAATGATTCGCAACATGATCTTTGTGCTTATTAATAGCAGAGTTGCTAGAAATGGATTAAAAAGTGGCTACTGATAGAGGGCATTGATAATAGGATGAAAGTTTGAAGATGTTCCCATTTCTACTTGGCAGAGGAAGAGCTGGCGACTCCTCCGCTAGATGGCATCATCCTTCCGGGAGTGACACGGCAGAGCATCCTGGACCTGGTCCGCACGTGGGTGGGTGCCTTTGCCGGGGAGACTTTTATAATCAGGAAACAGAAAGTCATCAAAATAAGTTCAGCCTAATGCTGAGATAGTCCCCTTTAGCTCTGACCAGTGTTATCTTATCTTTAAATCCTAAGGCATGAAAAGAGCTCTTCTAGAGGAATTGCTTTGGCAAGACTATCAAATGGGTATTGTTTATTCTGAAGGGCAGAGAGAAACCAGTTTGGCAGGATGTCGCAGTGAAGAAGTATTCTAGGACTTCATCTTTTTTTTTTCCCCCTTTATTAGATAAGCGGTGAGTTTACGAAACAACCATGCACAAAGTGCAGGATTCCCATATGCCACCCTATTGTTAACACCCTGCATCTGTGTGGAACATTTGTTACAACTGATGATACATTTTTATAATTGTACTATTAACCATAGTCCATGGTTTAATTTAGGGTTCGCTGTTGGTGTAGTATACTTTCCTCTTTTTGGGGGGTGGGTGGGTAGGCGGGTGGTGGTGCCTGGGCCAGAATCAAACCCAGGTCTCCAGCATGGCAGGCTATGTAGCAGACTTTCATGGACTTATTTTTAGTTATATTCTGTTATACACTCTTAACACTGCCCCCTCTAATCACATTCAGACATATATCTCAGTGCTGTAACCACATTCACAGTGGTGTGCAGTGACCATACCACCAGGCATCACTAAGACAGTTCCGTCATTCCAGATAGAACTCTGTACATTTCAAGCCCCAACTTAACCTTCCCTTTCCCCGCCCTGTCCCTTGGTAACCTTTATTCTAGATTCTGCCTCTGTGAGTTTACTTATTCTAATTATTTCCAATCAGTGAGATCATTAAACAACATTTATCCTTTTATGTCTGGCTTATTTCCCTCAACATAGGACTTCAAGGTTCATCCATATTGTTTAATATATCAGGACTCCATTCCTCTTTATGGCTGAATAATATTCCATTGTCTGTGTGTACCATATTTTATTTATCCATTCATTGGTGAGGGATACTTGGGTTGCTTCCATCTTTTGTCCATTGTGAATAATGCCACTGTGAACATCAGTGTGTAAATATCTGTTCAAGTCCCTGCTTTCAATTCTTTGGGGGTATATACCTAGAGGTAGGATTGCCAGGTCATATACTTAGCTTTCTGAGGAATTGCCAAGCTGTCTTCCACAGTAGCTGTATTATTTTCCATTGTCACCACCATTGAATGAATGAGTATTCCTGTCTCTTTGCATCCTCTCCAACACTTACATTTTTTGTTTTAATACCAGCCATTCTAATGGCCATGAAATGGTGTTTTGATTTGCATTTCCCTCATGGCTAAGGATGTTGAGTATCTTTTCATTTGCTTTCTGGCCGTTTGTAAATCTCTGAAGAGATATCTGTTCAAGCCTTTTGCCCATTTTTTAATTGGATTTGGGTTTTTTTTGTTGTTAAGTTGAAGGATTTCTTTACATATTTTGGATATTAAGCACTTACCAGATATGTGGTTTCTAAATATTTTCTTCCATTGTACAGTAGTCTCAATCTTTATAACAAATGTCTCCTACGTACACTCCTGATTTAGACTTTGTACTCTTTCCTCCAGCCAGTCTCCTTTTTCAAGTCTTAGTATATTATTTCTAAATGACAATGATACATTGTTCTATTTATTATATTGGAACCATGCCGTGAATGGAAATAAAGAATTTTACTGACGTATAGATGTTTACTAACATTACATTATGAGTTTGCCTGCTCTCTTTCTCCCCTCTTCTTGCCCTTTTTCTCCCAAATTCACATTCACGCTTAACTTAAAATCAAAACGCTCAAGCAAATTTGAAGTTGTTTTCAATAGGCTTTCTAATTCATGTGACATAGACAAGCCTATTCAACCACTTGGTATTGGAAATGACATTATAATATTCTCAACGTGAATGTTGATGAGTTGGTTGTCTGGCATAGATTTTTGGATAGGACTTTTGACCCATGTGTGAAAATGGCCTCCAAGGAACATGAAAAGGTTTTGAGCGTACTGTGGTCAAACAGAACTAATTTAGAAACACACATATTATCTGGAAGAGTACTGGCAGTTTCTCTGGCAAAGGCTTTGAAAATAGAGAAAATGTGCTGTAAATAATCCTACAAAACTCTATAGAAGACAAGCCCCAATTGCCATATGCTGGCTAGGACATTGGACATGACATGTACAAAGTGTTGGTTTAATTTCAAACAGCATGCTCTGTCCTAAATATGTTTGCATTGGGGAAGATTTTTCTCTTTTTTTTTGAAGCTCGGTAATTTTTGTTTTATTAAAGAAAAAAAAAAAATCAGCCAAGTCCAGAAAGTTTAATGACAAGGTGCAAGTGGAAATTCTTTACCACGCTAATGATTTGCTAGGATGATAAAAGGTTATTATGGAGGCAGTGTTTCCTTGACTCCTCTGTAGTTTATTTAAAAAGCTATTTAAAAACAGTGAGACATAAAATGTCAAGAGGCCTGGAGGCAGGGGGGAGGTGGTGGGGTAGGTAACACCCCTTTCGGGACAGTGTATATTGTCCAAAGGTAAGTAAGGAGGAGCAGAATAAAAACAATTCTGTTTATTTGCAGGATTTTTTTTTTTCAAGACATAGAACTCGGCTTGTTTTCAATTAAACTTGACTGATTTTCTAGACTTACTTTACTTTTTAGACTTTCAAACAACACAATTGCAATTGTAGAATGAAATAAATTGAAACTTGTAAAACACCATATTTCTATGGCAGGCATATTTTCCTACTCTTCTAAATCTCCTGTCACCATGCAGCATTCCTCTTCTAATGTTTTGAACCTTGCCAAGGGCTATGATTTCCATTTTATCTATTGTAGGTTTTAAAAAGTACTCTCATCTTCCTAAAAAACAAGCAAAATTGTCCACTGTTTGTTGCCCTTAATTCAAAAAATTGAATTTTAACCACCAAAGTAAAAGAATGAGAATTAAACAGGCTAAAAAATGGACTTAATTTAGATAGTTTAAACAAATAGTTTGAAGCATCAGTTTTTCCCCCATTTTTTTAATCCTTCTGTAATAAGATATTTAAGTAGTTCAGCAGAAGTCAGTGACAGCATGCCAATAATTTCAAGATGAAACTAAACCTGATAGGATGTTAAAAGAAGGAAGAGGATTACTATTGTAAAGTCCGCTGCGTCAGTGAACCTGGGAGGAAAAACATATATACGATGCCGTTTCTCAAAGTCAGAATATACATTTAAGTTTTAAAAAATAGTAAAATATTTCAGATAGTTGAACTCAAGTCTAGGTTTTGAGTTGAGTAGAAAGAGGACCAAATTTGGAGCCAGTCAGATCAGAGCTGAGTTCAGATCCAGTCTCTGCTATTTAGCTGTGTGACCTTTGGAATGTCACTCAACATCCCTGAACCTTAGTTTCCTTGTCTGCAAAATGGGATTAGAGTAGCTACCTTAAAGAATTCGAGGTTTTATTGTGGATGCTTGATAAATCATAGCTATAATTATTACAGCATAATGCATAATATATTGTTCGCCTATATGATAAAATAGGGTTTAAAACATAATTACCATGGAGCGTGCATTAAGTAGCACTCACGGCCTATCTGCTTGAAAGATTTTGTCGATAACAAAAGACAAAAAACCAAGTACTATATATGAGAATATACCGTGTATCTTCTAGTGACAATCATAAATATTTTATATTCCGATAATCTCACTTAGAAATGAGGGAACCACAGAATAGGTTGCTTAACCACCTCAGTGTGTTCTCTAATTATATGGTGCTGCCTTTTCCAGCTTTACCTCTAAAGATGATTCTGACATTGAGTTCAGTCAGAACGAATATAAAGTAGCAAGGAAGTATTGTACTTTTTGTGCATGTCTTTACCTTTGAATATATCTGTTCTTATTTTTTATGTTCCAAACAGGGTGAATTTAAAGTGTCTGAAAGGTACCTCACTATGGATGACTTGACAGCTGCCCTAGAGGGGAACCGAGTGAGGGAGATGTTTGGCTCGGGCACAGCTTGCGTTGTTTGTCCAGTTTCTAAAGTCCTGTACGAGGGTGAGGTAAGATAAGTGTTTCTTCACTCCTTGCCATTTCTAAAGACTTGCCTGTAATTTTATTAATTTTTGAAATGTGTGAACTAATAAGGGTTTGTTATAGCTTGGTTTTCCATGAACTGGTACAACTTGTCCAGATGAATCTATATGAGCAGATTACTCACTACCATCTTTCCTGTGATTTCATGCAAACTCAAACATAATGGGAAGTCAGTTTTGTCTTTGGACAAGTATCAGATTTGCCTTATGTCAAGTTAGGGATTGTCTGTATGTCAGTAGACTTCCACTGTCATCCATTCCCATCAGTTCACTAAGGAAAGTTGTACAGGTAGAAGTAAGAATGGCAGTTATAGAAAATGCATTTGAATGAACAACTCCTCAATTTATTATTACCATTTTTAATAATAAGTAGGTTGTTTTACAAAAAAAAAATAAAGGCTTCATTTGATAAACCTGGTACATTTACTAAAATCTTCCAGAATGAATTCAAGAGTTAGGTTGGAAGAAATTTTCTCCACGTCGTCAATTAGTCTGATTATGTGTATTCCATACTTCCATTATCCCATCAGTTTTTCTGATTTACCGTGTATAACAAACCTCCAAGACTTATGATTAATGACGGCATCTAACTTTATAACTTAAAGGCATGTGGGCATTGTTTTTATAATATGAATTGGCTTAAATTATTCATTGAATACAAATTCAATTGGCTTTTGAATATTACATTATAACTTTTCCTCAGCTGGCAGGATTGATTTCTCTGCTGAATTTAACAATGGCTGTTTCATAGCTTGAGGTTTTTTTTTTGTTTTGTTTCTAATTTTTATTATAAAATCGATCACCACGCAACGCGAACATTCTTAACATATGAGCATTCCATGCTTGGTGTGCAATCAGTGACTCACAGTGTCATCACATGGTTGTATATTTATTATCATGATCATTTCTCAGAACATTTATATCACTCCAGAAAAAGAAATAAAAAGAGAAAACTCATATATACCATACCTCTTTCCCCTCCCTCTCATTGACCACTAGTATTTCCCTCTACTCAATTTATTTTAACATTTGTTGCCCCTATTATTTATTTATTTATAATCCATAATTTTACTCATCTGTCCATATAATAGATAAAAGGAGCATCAGAACAAGGTTTTCACAATCATACAGTCACTTTGCAAAAGCTATGTCATTATAAAATCATCTTAAAGAAATGTGGGTACAGGAACACAGCTCTACAGTTTCAGGCACTTCCCTCTAGCCTCTCTAATAAACCTTAAACTAAGAGGGGTTATCTACATAATGTATCATAGTAACCTCCAGAATAACCTCTTGACTCTATTTGAAATCTCAGCCACTGACACTTTATTTTGTCTCGCTTCTCTCTTTCCCCTTTCAGTTGAGAAGGTTTTCTCAATCCCTTCATGCTGAGTCTCAGCTCATTCTAGGATTTCTGTCCCACATTGCCAGATTTATACCCTGGGAGTCATGTCCTATGTAGAGAGGGGGAGGGCAGTGAGTTTGCTTGCCGTGTTGGCTGAGAGATAGGCCACATCTGAGCAACAAAAGAGGTTCTCTGGGGGTGACTCTTAGGCCTAATTTTGAGTAGGCTTAGCCTATCCTTTGCAGGGGTAAGTTTCATATGAACAAACCCCTATAGCTTGAGGTTTTAAAATTTGCTTTTTTTTTTCACATAGGCAGGCACCGGGAATTGAACCCAAGTCTCTGGTATGGCAGGCAAGAAGTCTGCCTGCTGATAAAATTTGCTTTTTAGAAATGTCCCCTGACATAATTCGATCTATATAGTTATTGTTTCAGAGGGGAGGAATTCTTCTATTTTATGTTAGTACTGATACTAATTATAAAACTACTTTTGGGTATTTTATCATAGTAGTGTCCAGTAGCATTACTGTTCCACTTTGTTTATATATATTTTTATTGAAAAATCTTCACACACATACATTCCATACATAGTGTGCAATCAGTGCTCACAGTATCATCACATAGTTGTGTATTCATCACCATGATCATTTTTTAGAACATTTGTATCACTCCACAAATGGAATAAAAAGAAAAAAACTTATACATGGCATACACCTTATCCCTCCCTCTCATTGACCACCAGTATTTCCATCTACCCAATTTATTTTACCCTTTGTCCCCCCTATTATTTATTTTTTTATCCAGATTTTTAAATTCATCTGCCCATACCCTGGATAAAAGGAGCATCAGACACAAGGTTTTCACAATCACAGTTACATTGTAAGCCTTATATTTTTATACAGTTGTCTTCAAGATTCTAGGTACTGGAACCCAACTCAATAGTTTTGGGTGCTTCCCTCCACCCACTCCAATACACCATAAACTAAAAAGGGATTTATCTTTAATGCATAAGAATAACCTCCAGGAGAACCTCTCAGCTCTGAAATCTCTCAGCCACTGAAACTTTTTATTTTGTCTCATTTCTCTTTTCCCCCTTTTGGTCCAGAAGGCTTTCTTAATCTCTTGATGCCGGGTCCCCGCTCATCCTGGGAATTCTGTCCCACATTGCCAGGGAGATTTATACCCCTGGGAGTCATGTCCCAAGTAAGGGGGAGGGCAGTAAGTTCACTTGGTCCACTTTTTAATGAAATAAAGTCTTTATTAGGTCAGGTTAGGTTGAAGTCCAATTATTATTTTCCATCTAGAAATAAGAAATTTATAAAATTTAACATTATTAATGGTCTTGCTTCAGGAGACATTCTGAGCAAAAGGTATACCTAATTATTATTATCCTATGGGATGTAATAAAAGTGAGAGCACAGACTATCTACTAAAGTCAGACTATCCAAAGCCTTGCAAACTAGTGAGGCATGAATGAGCATGACTCAGATATAAATTAGGGATATGAAATCTCTTGCGGACACATTTTTTTTTCTTTTTTTATTAATTTAAAATTTTTTTTAAAGAACATAACAAACACAAACATTCTTAACTTATGATCATTCCGTTCTACATATATAATCAGTAATTCATAATCTGATCACATAGTTGCATATTCATCATCATGATCATTTCTTAGAACATTTGCATTAATTCAGAAAAAGAAAAAGACAACAGAAAAAAATTCATACATAACATACCCCTTACCCCTCCCTTTCATTAATCATTAGCATTTCAATCTAAATTTATTTTAACATTTGTTCCCCCTCTTATTTTTATTTCATATGTTTCACTCGTCTGTTGACAAGGTAGATAAAAGGAGCATCAGACACAAGGTTTTCACAATCACACAGTCACATTGTGAAAGCTGTGTCATTATACAATCATCTTCAAGAAACATGGCTACTGGAACACAGCTCTACATTTTCAGGCAGTTCCCTCCAGCCTCTCTCTTACACCTTAACTAAAAAGGTGATATCTATTTTTTTTTTTTTTTTTTTTTAAAGGAAAGACAGAGAGAAGGAAGGAAGGATAGAAGGAAGGAAGGAAGGAAGAAAGGGAAACATCTCCAAACATTTTCTTGCTTTATTGTATTTTGTTTTTCCATTTTTGTTACATGGGCTGGGGCCGGGAATCGAACCGAGGTCCTCCGGCATAGCAGGCAAGCACTTTGCCCGCTGAGCCACCGCGGCCCGCCCCAGTGATATCTATTTAATGCATAAGAATAACTTCCAGGAAAAGCTCTCAACTGTTTGGAATCTCTCAGTCATTGACACTTTATTTTGTCTCATTTCATTCTTCCCCCTTTTGGTTGAGAAGGTTTTCTCAATCCCTTGATGCTGAGTCTCAGCTCATTCTAGGATTTCTGTCCCACGTTGCCAGGAAGGTCCACACCCCTGGGAGTCACATATCCCATGTAGACAAGGGGAGGGCAGTGAGTTTGCTTGTTGTGTTGGCTGGAGAGAGAGGCCACATCAGACACGAATTTAACCACATATCCAATATTGTGGAGATTGTGGTCCCTGAAGGTTTGGCTTGAAACAGATACAGGGTTAGAAGCCCCTTCTTTCAAGGTATAGATTTGCTTTAATTTATGTCTAAAAATGACTTACTTTCACTTATGCCAAAATGTCTTTGAGTTCTCATTCCCTGTCAAGAAGATTGGATGTGAAGGTAAATTCTCAGAATCCTGGAAAAGGTAAGATTCTTAAAGTTTAACCACTATTTTAGGTTATCCCTTGCTTCTCATTGATTCTTCAAATCAACCTGAAGACTACAGTATAAACCTCTTGTATCCTAAAATCAGCTGTTGGACAACCTATCATTGGCTAGTTAGTTTTTATTCAAATTAAAAATAGAAGTCTTTGATATAAGGGGCTATTCCATGCATAATCAGTAGGTTACATCAAGTGCTGTTCCTTGTTTGAGCATATTTGTCTTCAAGCAGTAAACTTGCCAAATGCCTTACTTGTTATACTCATTGTTTACACAAATACCCTCCAATTATGTCATGTCTCTTTTTCTTCGATAGACTATACACATTCCAACTATGGAGAACGGCCCTAAGCTTGCAAGCCGAATCTTGAATAAGTTGACTGACATCCAAGTAAGGGCTTCTTTATTATAAAATGTCCCTTAATGTCATTCTGAACTTAAAACCAAATCATATTTCTGTGGCAAGAAGAGAGTAGATTTTGTAATTTGGAATCAGTAAGTTAAATTTAAGAATGATTTTTCTGATAGTATGTGTTGATAGCAGCAAAGCAGAAATAGGAAAGGAGGTACATGTTCAGCAAAAAGAAAAGAACGGAAATACTGTCAAAGATTCTAAATTTTTAAAAAAATGTTTAAAAATATATTTGATAACATTTAAAAAAATCTTATTTAAAAAGTATAATGTACTTTTATTTTTAAAAAAGGTGAAAGTAAAGACAGCACAAAGAAAAAAAACTGCATCATGTGTAATTCCAATGCCAAGGAATTTTTTGATGCCTGAGTTTTCAGTATTTTATAGGCATTTATGTACTTTTATATACATATGTTTCTAACAAAACAGTGTCATATTAATTATGCTATCTGCCTTTTTTGCTTAAACCATTTGTTTTTTCATGCCAATAAACAATTTTCTCAACACCTTGTATAAAGCAAGTATAGAAATCCGATATATTGAAACAATTTTTTTAAGAAATTCTATTATTAAATATTTTGTTTATTGCCAATTTGTACACTAATGTGAATACTAAATCCTTGTTTATTTTCTTATGATAAATTAGAATTGTAATTGCTGAATCAGTGGGTATGCACACTTATCTTTTTCATACTACTAACTTTGTTTTGCCTTTTCTTACTGAGCATCAGCTTATAGTAATATCTAAGCAGGCAGGTAAGCATCTTCCAGGCAGGCTACTGGCGTAGCAATTATCAGGCAACTCTGCGGCTGCCTATTAAAAAAAAGTTCTATAATTTTGAACAGCTCACAGGTTGTTGGAGGATTTGGATTAAGCCCAGATACCATCGTTGCTAGTCAGTGAAAACTCCCAGGGGGAGCCAGGATTCATTTTGAAAGGGTTGGGTCTTGAAAAAGGGTTGGGAAAGCAGCAGGTATTTTTTAAAGACAGTATTAACAACTTTTATGCGAAATTTGCAATATTAAAAGGAATGAATGATGATTGTGGATTTTTAATCAGTATGCTGCCTTCCACACTCAATAGAAGTTCTCAGTAGGAATTTTTGGTAAGCTAAGTAGAGGAATAACACTTCATCAGAAAAAATAAAATTTACTCAGAGTTGTTTTCTACATAGAAGCAATTAAAGGTAATCCAAGGGATAGCTAATAAAAATTTCTGCATAGGATAGTTCAGGTTTGTTTTTTTTATATAGCTGTCTGTGTAAATCTGATGAAGATAATAAGTTAATAGTCTTTTACTCAAATAAAGAACATAAATAGGGTTATATATAGTAGACAGATAGATAGATATAGATATAGTATAGATATATAGGCCAGACTATCCAAAATCGGGGTCGAGAAATTTTTAAGAAGGGAGGAAGCATAGTTAATAGTGATAAGAAAGGAAAATCACTTTGGAAAAATTTTCAAAACAAATTGGACAGAAGAGAACGATGTTTCATTCTGTAACAGTTACTACACAAAGCCAGAGATTCCAGCATTTGTCTTGGTTATTACTTGCAATTAGAAAATATCAACCAATTTAGTTATAAAGCATTACAAAGAAAAGGCAAACTAAAGTCACTGGAGTTAAGAGAAAAAGGAACTGTATTAAATATAAATTAGAAGAAAGATATAAGTCGAGTTTTGGAACAGGCAGATAATCATGAAGGTTTGGTTAAGGAAGGAAACATTAGGAGACAAAAGCATTATTGGGAGTCATCAGCATTGAAATGATAACAAAATATAAGCACCAGAACCCTAAGCCTTGAATAAAAGAGAATCCAAACACATAATTTGGGAACAAAATGGGAAACCATTACGAAGTTCTTAGAAAGGATGTATTTGCAAGTTTATGGAAACCAAAAATGAAAGGTCTTCAAGTGCCAGTTTGTCATCTGTTAAATTAGAAACGGCCATACTTTCCCTAAGATAGAAAACCCCTGTAGATGCCATAGCTTAGCAGTAAAATTCTTATCTAGAGCTTGTGTGAACTTTGTCAGGCATGTCTCTCCTAGTAAGGATTTGGCCTTCATCAGGTTGTGAGATGGGAATCGAGAGCTGTATTGGTATAAAGTCTAAACTCAGTTGTAGCTGTTGTTTTTATTGTTTCTGTTTCTAAGTCTGGCCCAAGTGAGTGTTTTTGATTCATTCATTCAACAAGCATATGTGCCCCAGAACTGCTTCAGGTACTGGTGATATCATAGTGACAAAAGGGACAACAAATTAAAGAAGCCAAAGCACACCGATATGTAAAGAAAAAGATAGGGCAGAATATAAAAGAAGGGCAAAAGAAACAATCAACCTAGACGAGAGACTATGTAAAAGTCTCAAAATAAAAGATATATGAAGAGAGGAAGAAAACATACTTATTTTCCTCTTACCTTTATATATTCTTTATATAACTTAGTTTCTTGTCTGAGAACCACAGAAACTCTCTCTGTCCTAGGTACTCAAGTATAATGACAGTAACACTAAAAGCTAATGATATATTTAGAGCTCCACATTGAACAAGGAAACACTGGGACACAATCATGGGACAAATGAGCTAATATAGATTTTTTATTAAACCATAGATCTGTAGTACCAAATCTGCTCCAAATTCTTAAGTAACAAAGGACCATCCACTCAGAATCTAAGACCATATCTTTCTTCTTCAGTTATTTTATGCCTGTGGGCATGGAAACTAAAGAAGTCTTAGAATTATTCTCTTACAAGATGGCAAATTAGTGCTGTCAGCCAAGCTACTAGGTTGTCGGTTTCTATCCAAGAATAATTAAGTAATTATTTAGGAAAAGGCATAGAATTGCATCATATTTTACATTTGATCTCTTCAATATTACATGGAAACATGGATGTTTCCTATGTAGTACTCTGGTAAATTGAAGAGAAGAGAAACAACAACCAAAACTCCCTTAACATTTTTGGCAGTGTGACTGACCCAGGAGGAAAATTCCTTCTTAACCACAGATTTGGCTTTCATTGTAACTCCTATACTTTTGCAAATGAGTAAGAATCCCTGAGATTATATTTTTTCTCGTTTAGCTAACTATCCACAGAGTTCCCCAGGTCTTAGATTGCTCTACAAGTACCTCCTAGGTACTTTTCAAGTAAAAATTTCTTTTTTTCTTTCTCTTTTTTTTTGCAACAAAGGAAAACACTTCTTGTAGTCTATATATATATATATATTAACTTTTTTATTGTATAGTATAATGTATATATATATACAAAGCAAAGAAATAAAAAAAGCAGTAGTTCTCTTCCTGTACAAGTAGTTACAAGTAGTTACAGGACGGATCCTAGAGTTTGTCAGTGGGCTACCATACGATCCTTTCAGATTTTTCCTTCTGACTCATCTTGAATATAGGAGGCTAGAAGGCATAAATATTTCTTTATCACCACAATCACCTTTTATCTATTTTTTTTGCAAAAAATAACATATGCAAAAAAGCAATAACTTTCAAAGCATAGCACCATAAGTAGTTGTGGAGCAGACCTCAGAGTTTGGCATGGGTTACAATTTCACAATTTTAGTTTTTCCTTCTAGTTACTCTTAAGATACTGGAGACTAAAAGAGATATCAACTTAATGTTTCAGTAATCATATTCATTTGTTAAATCCTGTCTTCTCTTTATAACTCCACCATTACCTTTGATCTTTCTATCCCTCTCTTTAGGGTTATTTGGGCTATGGCCAATCTAATTTTTTCATGTTAGAAGGGTCTGTCACCAATAAGGGGTAGGGGGATGGAACTATCTGATGTTCTGGAGAGGCTGGGCCCTCTAGGTTTTAGGACTTATCTGGTCCAGGGGCCCATCTGGATGTTGTGGGTTCTGGAACATTACACTAGTGCATGGAACCCTTGCAGAATCTTATGTATCATCCTAGGTGTTCTTCAGGATTGGCTGGAATGGTCCTGGTTGGGGTTTGGCAGGTTATGATAGGTAGCAAGGTCTAGCTGAAGCTTGCATAAGAGCAACCTCCAGAGTAGCTTCTTGACTCTATTTGAACTCTCACAGCCACCGATACTTTATTAGTTACACTTCTCTTCCCCTTTTTGGTCAGGGTTGAATTGTTGATCCCACAGTGCCAGGGCTGGATTCATCCCTGTAAGTCATCACTCTTGTCACCAGGGAGACTTTCCTCTTGGACGTCATGTCCCACATAGCAGGGGAGGGCAATGATTTCACTTGCAGAGTTGGGCTTAGAGAGGCTGAGGCCACATCTGAGCAACAAAAGAGGTCCTCCAGAAGTAACTCTTAGGCATACCTATAGGTAGGCTAAGCTTCTCCACTACCTACATAAGTTTCACAAGAGTAAGCTGCAAGATTAAGGGCATGGCCTATTGATTTGGGTGTCCCTAAAGTTTGATACAGTATCAGGGGATTCCCTGATGGTAAAGTTTAATAGTCCATATTTTTTCTACTATCCCTCAGGGGACTTTGCCAATGCTTTTTGATTATCTGCTTAATGTACTCTTGTATGTGTCCAGGTATTACATTAAGCTATGAAGGATTAAAGGACTTGTTTTCTTATTTTGGGCTCCCTCTGTTTCAATTGTTCAAATGAGCTATATAGATAGGTTGAGTTAGATTATGTACTACAGAAAATTTCTGTTCCAGACAAAATAAACCTTTCTTCCATTGGTCTCAAACAGTGTGTGGGGTTTAAAATATAGATAATGTCTTCCTTATCCTCTGTGTTCTAAATTAGTTTAACCCCCCCCCCCCCCATCGACTTTGTTCTTATCTCTAAATATCAGGTTTTTTGTTTGATTTTTTTTTTTTGCATGAGCAGGCACCAGAAATCGAACCCAGGTCTCCAGCATGGCAGGCAAGAACTCTGCCTGCTGAGCCACCGTGGCCTGCCCTCATCAGATTTTAATATATATATATATTTAAATATATATATATAAAAAACAGCCTCTCAAAATCCAGACATAATAATTACCACTCCAGACTAAATGTGTCTGCTCTAAAAGCTTACAATCTAGGCCCCTGTTTTCTTGTAAGCATTTTCTAAAGGAGACCATACCATTGTTGTTCTTTTGTTTCTGGCTTATTATGCCTCACCAAATATTTCACACGTTCATTCACATTGTTGCATGCCTCACAACTTCTGTTCCTTTTTGTAGTAGCACAACATTCGTTAATAAATATGCACCATTGTTTGCCAACCTACTTCTCAGTCAGTGCATTCTTCAGCCACCTGCGTTCATCGGGCATCGTGTAGAGGGCCCAATGTCCACAGTCCATCAACATTCTCAATTTTATATAATTTCATTATTCCCAAGAGAAAGAAAACCAATAAATACCCTCGCTAACTAGGAAATCTAAACCTCCTCTTAACTCTTGTCCCTCCCCCCATTATTTGCCTCTGCTATTGCTGTGGTAGTGCTGATGGTTTCCTTTTGAACATAGCTCATAGCATGCAGTAGCAATTTTCTCCCTGTACCCTGGACTTAAACACTCTTTACATATGAGTCATACCTTTGAAGTAGTTCTTACAAGAGCTACTTTATATTTCTAGTGTTGATCAGTGGGACACGTGGGTCTATACAACCCATTTCAATCTTGTTCATCTTCAGTGTGGTAATATTACTTATAGACCCACTAGGAAACTACCTTTACTTCTATCTATTCCCTTACTTTGGAGTTCAACCTCATTAGCTAACCGTTCACCCATCTCTAGCTTCTATGTATCTCTAAGTCCCCTGTATTTTGTGTTTTAAGCCTCTGAGTTTTTGGTGTCCATATCTAACCAAACTTACATTTGGAGAATCATAGCTATGTTGCCAGTGTTTCTTTTCTCTCCCAATGAAAGGTTGCCATTACTCTTTGATATTCCTGTGATTTGCCTTCATATTCACCTTTGCTCCTGTCATTTTGAGTCCTCTCTATTCTCCAGATAAGCTGTTTTCTTATGTCTTCTGCCTTTCCAAGTGCTGCATCTTCTGCAGTTTGCCCATCTGATAAGGTCTTAGTTACACTTCAAAATTTATCTCCTTTAGGAACCTTTCAAAGATCTCATACAACATCCCTTTCCCCAATTACAAACACACATTCACCCACTTCAATTATGATTCTTCTTCCCAGCTTCCATATTGCCTTTAAATTGCATTATAATTTAATGTGGCCTTTAAATTGCATTGTAATTCGTTGGGAAAAGAAAAGCCTGAATGGGATAGGAGCAGAATCTGTATGGATTGAAGGTTACCAGATGGAACATAAAATCCATTCTGTCACCTGTGGCTACAGCTTTGTTATTATGAATGATCATTAGGAATTACTGCATTTTTCTTGTTTTCGGTGAATCAGCTTGATGGCTTTTAGTTATATAAGACGTGAAAGGGCTCTGTCCTTTTTCTCTGCCAGCATCCCCAGCTGTCAGTTCCTGTGTGTGCACACTTAATTCACAGGTTCCATATTGCCCTGATTATTCGCTCCCTTGTCCATCTTCCCGGCCCCTCCTTGTTCTCAGATACATACTTCTCTACATGTTACAGGACTGCAAAGCTTTGCATGGCCATTCAAGAGACTTTAGAACAAGAATGGCAAATTGTTACCTGGTAGGCAGCACCGATTATATTTTATTGGCACTGTAGAAAGAGAGTGTACAACATGCAGGTTGTTCTTTTGTATTGCCAGGAATTATGTGCTGAATCTAAGAGGCATTTTAGCAAAGACAACATAAAATTATTGGCCATATGTACTTTGAATGTGAAGTAATGAACTGCTCATTACTCAGGTTTTGGTTTAGTGTTCTAGCTGGAATTCACAAGAAGATTAAAATTCTGCACATCACACTGATTGTCTTCCGCATGGGCTCAGAATACACTCCCACAGGCACAACCTGATTTGCCGCATGGTTCTGGCCCCATCTTACATCCCAGGGAGCAGAGCCAAGTAAGTGCGGCTTTGTGGCTGGTTTGCCAAAAGTGGAAGGTGTGGACCTGCTGCTGTGGTTTTGTAATGACACTGACAATAATATAATGACATCCTGGCCCATGCAGGCATGTTTTCTCTTTCCTCTTCATCTGTGGCCACCTACTTTTTTTTTTTTAATCATTCCATTCTACATATATAATCAGTAATTCTCAATATCATCACATAGTTGCATTATTCATCATTTCTTAGAACACTTGCATCAATTCAGAAAAAGAAATAAAAAGACAACTGAAAAAGAAATGAAACGATAACAGAAAAAAAAAAGATTATACATACCATACTCCTTACCCCTTCCTTTCATTGATCACTAGCATTTCAAACTAAATTTATTTTAACATTTGTTCCCCCATTCCTTATTTTTATTCCATGTGTTCTACTAGTCTGTTGACATGGTAGATAAAAGGAGCATCAGATACAAGGTTTTCACGATCACAGTCACATTGCGAAAGCTGTATCATTATTCAGTCATCCTCAAGAAACATGGCTACTGGAGCACAGCTCTACATTTTCAGGCAGTTCCCTCCAGCCTCTCCATTACATCTTGGATAACAAGGTGATATTACTTAATGCATAAGAATAACCTCCAGGATAACCTCTCGACTCTGTTTGGAATCTCTCAGCCATTGACACTTTGTCTCATTTCACTCTTCCCCCTTTGTGGCCACCTACTCTTGAGGAAAGAATATAACTTTTGTCTCTTCTAAAATCTGTTATCTCTTCTTTGAATTATTCCTCCTTGAGGAGATAAGTTGATTATCCATCAGCCAGGTGAAAAGTTTGATTGCTGAATGCCTAGTTCTAGACATTATGAAGACCTGTGATATCACATTTCTTGGATACATTTCAGAATGCTCTGATTTTACAGATACACATGATTTGTAGGATAAGAGGAATAAAGCTTAGTATATGTTATAGAGGCTTATAGAAGGTTACGGTCTATGACTGCCATTGTAACCAAAGTTGATTTTCATTCTTTTATAAAACTAAGATACCTAATTGAAAGTAAACTTGCTTTAACCCATGAGATTTAAGATGAAGTTATAGTGGTAATGAATCACAATTCTCTAGATCTGCAAAAATGTCAGTACACCAACACTCTCATTAATGGCAAAAATATTGATTATAGTAATGGAAATCCAAATAAGGAAAATAAAACACATATTTTGATCTTAAGTCATGTTGGCATCATGTATAAATCTGGTAGAATTTGGAAATGTTTATCCAGCATTCATCATTAGACAACAGAGTCCATATGGGAGGCTACATTCTTTAGAGAACTCTTTTTAATATGGATTAAGAAATCACTTATAGTCGTTACATTCTTTCATGTAAACCAGAAAGTGATAGGTTGACCCATTCTTATCTACCAGTAATTTTGTCAGTAATTCTGCCCTCCGAGGTCTTTAAAGCTCTTTAAGAGGAGGAACACAGCCCAGATCCAATGGAATAAAGGAGAAGTAGCATTGATTAGAGGGAGGAGAATTTGGCTCATGATCAACTAATTTTCTTTATATGTAATATGGTGGGTTTGGATTAAAATTCCCTGCTCTTCAGACTTGCTTTTGAAGCTGCAAACATTTCTTCAAAAGTCTTCTTTCCTGCAACCCCAACAAGCAAGACCGATAAAAGTGGAAATGGCTGAAAAGTAAAGACGTGAGAGCCAGAGCCCTACCCTCCTAGCTCATCTCCCACATTTTGAAATAGTTGTTGTCGTTGATGATTAAGATTGTTTACAACCACCAAATTCTCAAGTGTCAGGTTAATTTAAAATGAAAAGGATGTTCTGTTTGGACTAAAGAGCCAATTCAAATGAAAAGGGGCCAGAGTCCTAGAGCTTCAGGCAAACACATACGCCTGCCTCGTGCCCCGGGAAGAGCAGCCCCCAGTCCTCTGTTGCAGGCTCTGTGAACACAGGGAAGGCTGCGTAGACGGTGGTTCAAAACCAGGACTGTGGTGCGAGAGCCACCTTGATTCCAGGCTGGGCTCTACCTTTCGGTACCTGCAACTTTGAGCAAGATTTTAATTTCTCTAATGCTCAGTTTCGTAATCCATAAAATGAGGTTTTGGCAGACAGCGCTGGCATGCAGCAGCAGTTCAAGGAGTGAGACCTCATTTGAGCAGAGAGGTTTGCTTAGTGGATGAGTGAATGAATGAATAAAGAACTAGCTTTCTGTTTCTGGCATCTGGAATAGCTTTACATTCCATTGAATTCAGTTTTCAATATTAAAATTCAGCTTTGCTAAAAGAAATTATTTTTGTTGATATAAATAGTCAGATTCTGATTATTTTAAGGCATAAGAAAAATTGGTATATTGGCATGGTTCAAGCTACTTAGAGAATAAAGTCATTCTTAAGAATCAGAAGGCTTGAGGATTTAATATTTTTGTTTGTGAAAATAAAAGTCTCTCAAGAAGGGGGATTTTAGAGTGGGAATTCTCAGACTCGAGTAGGCAGCCGAATCACGTGAGTGTGCTTACTGAAAGACAGGCTGCTGGCACTCAGCCTTAGGGTTTCTGATTCAGTAAGTCTCAGGTTCAGTCCGAAAATTTGCATTTCTAACTTGTTACCAAGTGACACTGAGGCTACTTCTCTGGGGACTTCACTTTGAAAATCAATTCTGTAGAGTAAAGATAACAACATTAAGCAGTTTAATGGAATTATTTCTTTTGGCGTGCAGAAAACTAAATACAGAAATAGTAATGAAAAGGCATATATACTTCAATATATAAAGGACTTCTATCAGCTGTGAATTTGAGTATAACAATGAGGATAAAGTGTGTGATTCTTTCCAGGTATTTTAAAAATCTCCCTATATATGACTTTTCTTCTCTCCCCCCTACTCCATTCCTCCCTCCTCCTTCCTCTTTCCTTCCTCTTCTTTAAGTTTATTTTGACTGTGGATATGCTTTTAATGTTTAAAACAGAAGTGAACCTTTTATACAACCTTGGTTCTATTATTAGGTTTGGTTTATGAGCTATTCTTGCACTGCCAGCTCGTATACTGAAACATGCTTTCTTGCTTTTGTTATAGTATGGAAGAGAAGAGAGCGACTGGACAATCACAGTGTCCTGAATGAAAAACACAAGATACCATCTGTATGTCATTAGGACAAACTGTTCCACTTGAATTATGATAGATTTTTTTGATTACTTGTTTGTAGTTGTGCATCACGTAGTCTTTGTATTATCGATGTGTTACCTACCGGGCTGATTGTTTCCTCATGCCAGAGAATAGGAATTGCAATCATAAAACAGCATCTCAAAAACTTGGTTGTAGACACTTTACCTTCTCTTAGAAAGATGATAATGTAAGCCATATACCATAGAATTTTCCTCAATAATATAGTGCCTCCCTTAGTATTGTACTCAGATATGAAAATGTGTATTCATTTGTTCTTTAGCCTAAGTGTGTTCTGCTCTTCAACCAAATGAGACTTTTTTTTTAATGTTCAAAAGTTGATATGAGTAAATTTCATAGGTTTCATTTCCTGTGATAAATCTTCATCCCCAGAAGGTGTCTCCATGTGATTCCAGCTCATCCTGTGTGCCAATAAGACCTAGACACGTTTCCACCATTGACCTTCCATTATATTGTAACTGGCTGTTGGTCAGGTTCCACTACAAGTCTAAGGGTCTTGTGCCTTATAGATGCTTGTTTCCCTAATGCCTGGCATGTAGTCAGCAAATGCTTTGTGTAATGAGTGAATGAACATTTAGCTTCTGTAGAAGTGTACCTTTGTTGTTCCTATATTACGAAACCTCATAAATAGAATTTGATAGTGATTCTGGCGTTGAATATATTTACCTCATTTTGTCTTTACTTTTTATGGACTAATAAACCATTACAGATACTCAGAGGCATAGTTAATTGGAGGAATTGTTTCCTAGTTGAAGACTCTTGGACTTGAAGGCATAGAATTTTGAGAGGTCGTGTTATTATAACTACCAAAGGTAAATGATAAAAGTTTTATATTATATGTTAAATAAGAGTAAATCAGCATATTTAGGTTTCTGAGAGAAAGTAAAGAGATGTGCTCTGGTTTGGACTCTGGTTAATAGGTGCTTTTTCCTGTTGAATGGGGATTGGATGGGCTTGTGGTTAGGGTACAGGGAGAGCATGATATTTTCTTCATTTAGGAGCCATGAATTAAAATTGTATCCTTCCTGGTTTATTTATGGGAAAGTCAAGTCTTGATAGAAAGCATTTACCTTTCTAAGGTCAACTCTCAGACGTATTTTTGGGTTTTCCTCAGCCCTAATCACTTTCATCTTGCTGATCATATTACATTCTCTTTTTAGAGCAAGGGAGAGAACAAAAACACTTTGAAAGTTTGATACATTGGAAAAGTTTCCTTAAGGTATTTAGCAATACTTAGCAAATGGGGCTTTGATTCTTTTCCAAGACTTTTAGCTATAGGGTCTTTTTTAGATATGAATGGTAAAATGAAAATTAGGGAAGTGCAAGATGAAAAGGAATGGTAAAAATATCTTTTAGGGGGTTTTAAATTGGTGATCTGAAATCTTGAAATTATCTGCTCCTTTCAGGCCTTAGGTGCTTCTGACTCTCTGCATGTGTTGGCCAAATTCTAAAGATATGCTTTTGCTTTAGTTAAATGCTTTGAACTCATTTTTTAATATAGAGGTCTAGAAAAGGACTTCCAGGTATTTTTAACCTGTCATGTAGCACATAACCAGAGCTTGATTCCTATGATACGTGGAAATTATATGCTTACCATAAATGCATTTTATTCTTTGCATCTCTAGAGTTTGTGTGGCAAGACACATGCATTATGAAAGTTAGAGAACAATAATATGTATTTGTCGTTATTTTGTGTGCTTTATTTCGTGAAACCTTAAGGTAAGCATTTTAGGCTCTCCATCTTACCTTAGTGAAAACTAGGGATATGTATTTTTTAAAAACTGCGGCTCCCCTAACACAGAGAACACACTCTACCATTCTTGTTAAGTAGTAGGACCGGAGAAATTGACCTAAACACTAATTTGTTAAATAGACTTAAAAGGAACATCTGCACATCTTTTTCCTTGTGCACTATTTGTTTAATTGCAGTGGATTCATACAGCAAGAGTAGCACATTATAACTAGGCAATTATCCATTCTTTAGGACTTAGTTATCTAACACTAATTGATCGTTTAAGGCATAAGATAGTCTAGCTTGAGGAACATGTGAGTCCAATCTGCTCAAAGAGCTCAACAAATTAATATTGTTGCTGATATTTGCATAATTGGGTGCAATTATTTAATGTTTAATTGGGTTGATCAAATGAGATTCAGCAATTCACGTGTACATGAATATAAACAGAACTGGTGGCACTTAAAATGATAATGATTAACTTATTTTGCATGTTTCTTCCTCCACTTTATTCGGTGATTACATTTCAGATCGACTTTTATCAGTTTTTTCCAAAACACATCGAGAGAAATCAAGATTTTATAATGAAGTTCTCAGACTTAGACAAAACCTGAGCATTTCATAAAGATATCTGCTGTTAGAAATTTCATTTTTTTACAGTCATTGTTTAAGGATTCAACTCCTGAAACACAAAAGAAGAGAAAACTTCAGGGAAGTGTATTGTGCTCTCTGGTACAATGCAGCTGGCAGCAATGAATAAATTAATAATACCTGCTTTAGCCTTTGCTTTCAAAAGCACACAGGAAAGTAACAGGAAAAGAGAAATAAATGACTGAGAAATCTTGTTAGGAATTCATGTTTTTCTTCTACCTGGTAAACATTCTCTGTTCTTTTCTCAAAAGATAACTATTGAAGGGGAAGAAAATCAGAGGCAGCCACAAAAAAGCACAGTGTAACATCAACTGCGATGCAGCCATCCCGGAGACGTGGGGAGCCTACATTATATGCCCAGGTTTACAATACTTTACCATATTAGCTTTGTTGCTAGATAGAATTGTACCTAAACAAGCAGTCTTGCTTTCCTCAAATCAGGACACTCTTGGGCACTTGGTGGGCAATTAATGAGTCTGTCTTCCCCAGAAGTACTAGAGAAACCTTTTGTCAAAGCTCCTCTAGGGAATTATGCTATGAAATCAGCTGCCCAAAAAGTCTATTTTTCCCATCCCCACTCAGTGCTTAATCACTGTATTCTTTTTCCTTAAAATATTCCTTTTTAAAAACTTACATGTTCAGTTTACCCCTATGATTGGGAAAATATATTTTAATAGGGAACAGCAACGTTTGTTCACTTTCAGTGAAATAAATAACTGAAAGTAGCATTTTCTAAAATGTTTAGAGCAATAATATCTTTATTGGCTGCATTAAGGCAAAGAAAGGGTTTAGGTAAGGCTTAGAGAAACATTAAGACCCCCTTATCCTGTGTCCCAATTCTTTTAGTACAAAGAACTCTTGCAACGTGGATTTCTTACGGGGATATGCAAAGAGTCAAATTATAAATACTAATGCTAGAAAAAAATATATATTTTTTATTAGAGAAGCTATGGGCTTACAAAAGGGTTGTGCATAAAAGACAGGATTCCCATACATCACCCTACTTGCACCTTGGATTGGTGTGTCACATTTGTTACAGTTGATGAAAGCATAATTGTAGTATTACCTATAGTCCATGATTTAGTTTAGGATTCACTGTCTGTGTTGTGTAGTCCATGGATTTTTTTTTTTAATTTTTAATCTAGTAACATATACAACCTAAATTTTCTTCTTTTAACCACATTTCAAATATATAATTCAGTGCAATCACATTCACAATGATGTGCCACTGCCATCATTCATTACCAAAACTTTCCTGTTGTCCCACATAGAAACTCTGTCCATTTTATTAACTCCCTATTCCCTATTCCCTATTCCCCACCCTGTCCCCTGGCAACCTGCATTCTAGATTCTGATTGAGACTAGTGAGCACTTTATAAAAATCTATCTGTTTTTATAAAGATAGAATTTGTTCAGTTATCTGTTTTCCAGATATCTCCCCCAAAGGGAGGCAAAGGGTACCAGTTTTTCAATAAAAATTATTAATTGACCAATGTCAATTAATATATAGTTGCTTTGATCAGTTAATTTTATCAGTTGGTTAAGTACACACAAATGTTCATGTAGCACAACCAGCAATATGGATCAGGAAGTTAGTTTTAGAAACTAAATGGTACATAGACATTATCCACATGGAATTTATAGTCTACTGCTTGAATTAATTTTAGATGGAAAAGCAATATTTAATACAGTTAGATAATAGAGTGTAAGGCCAAAGCATATCTCTTATCAAGAAGCCAATGAACACTTTTTTTTTTTTTAAGGAAATTCATCCTTTTTTCATACCTTCCTTTTTCTAGTACAAAACTGCTTAGTAATGTTATTTAGAATTATTCAGCCACTGCTTACTTGGTATGAATTAACTATTTCCATTTTATTGCTGCCAAGCTAGTACATTGGTTGACTGTATTTTGGAGCAGTGTTGAGTTGATACGGACTATCTAACAAAAGTACACCTCAGAAAACAGCATCCTTGCTGATTTTTTTAAATTCAAAGCCAGATAATATTGAAATATACAAATAAAATTATCCTAGAGTTTAGTTTTTTGGAAATGTATATTATGAGTTAAGCTGCTTCAAGGTGTTAGCTTGAAGGTGAGGGATCCAACTACATAGAAAAATCACAAGTGGAAGGACTAATAGAACCATGATTTTTCAGCTTGAGGTTTTAAAAAAGAATGGCCCTGTAAAGTATTGCAAAGGGATACGTTTTTCTCATTGCCAAAAAGCCTATTTAAAATTATCAAAGATAGAAGAAAGTGATTTTTGTTTCCATCTTCAGCATGTATATCATAATAAAAGACTTCTCAGATATTTAATATTTGGGGGATAATAATGAAACCTATCAGTCAGGATATATTAGTACTCATGATTAAATATATCCCTAGGATCAGATATATGTAAACATATTTGTTTTTAAAAATGTTGATAAAGGCATCAAATTCAGTCTTAGAAATTGAAGTGGTCTTTAAAACCTGCTGGATACAAGTATTGAAGTTTTAAGTTATCTTATTCTGCCTGAAATTGTATTTTTTAATACCACAGTAGACCCAATTTATAAGACCTATAACTTGAGTTGCATAATAGTCAAGCTATGTAATCCACACTGTGTGTGGCAGTAATTGATTGCAAGGTATGATATAGGAATGAATTAAATTAAAATTTCATTGACAGATGTCTCTGCACATCACCCTATGTGGTTGATAGTAATTAATTTGCCATCATAGTGTTTAGAGCACGATACCTTGCATGCACTTTCAGAATGACTAGGCTTCTTGTGACCCATACAGCTCTTTGAATTATGGAGAAAAATTGAATTAGAAGGTGCCAGAGGAAGAGCAACTGGAGGTTGAGAAATAAAGGAAAGATGGAGATGGCGGGGGGCGGGGGGTGCGATGGGAGGGGAGGAGAAGGATCAGAATTGCTTCCCTGTTGTTCAGGGGAGCTTTTTCCTTATTCTCCCAGGCATTGGGATCTTTAACTATCAGTGTTTTAGTGCCAAATGCAAGTAGTGCTAATTAAGAAGCGATTAAAGATAGTGGCCAGTTCATCCGATATTAGAAATAGGATACAATTTTGAGGTTATACACTCGTACTGTTAGATGGAAAACAGTTTAGATTACTACTGATTTGGTTAAGACTATTTTGTAATTGCATTATACCTATAAAATCTGTTGGTTCATTTCTTCAGCCATTTTATCCTTTCAATGATGAATGAATTTTCTAGTGGTTAAATAAAAGAATAAATGACAAGGAGTAGATTATGACTTTTTCATTTATTTCTTAGAATATTGTTTACCACTATCATGCTTTCCTTGGTGTAGGTTAGTCAATTTGGAAACGGGATGAATATTATCATTCATTTTTTAAAGAAAATGGCCTAGAATTTGCTGCAGTTTTCTCAAGACAGTTTCACATGGCTATTAAAGTCATTCTTAGGGTTCTGGAAAGCAGGCAAACATCTGCCTCAGTTTCTCCTTCACTGATAAGTTTTTGAAGAGTTCAGGATTTTTCACAAAAGAATGGTTTAAGTGGATTTTTAATCTTTTTCAGGTCTTACTCTGTATGCATGTGTAATTTCTGCAGATGTTTTCCTTGTGATTTTTCAAGAATAAATGATCACACAATTCACCCAGTTAGCTAATACATGAAGCCTGACCAACTGTTTGAAGAATTTGTGCTTAGTTGTTATGGCGGCTAAGGGAAAATATGTAGCTTGAAGAAATTGCTTTTAGATAGGAACAGGAAACTATTAGCTCAACTATGGAATTTTTGGTATCTGTTCTCTTGTATGTGAATCATATTGCAATTAACATTGTAATAGTAAAACCCAACCATTGCAACTCTTAAATTTCTCTGGATGTGTTATGATTGTTGAACTTTTCTCTCAGAAAAGTTAGGTTGAAAGAAATTGACACTTTGTAAATGAGGCTTGGCTTTCATTAAAAATTGTTTGAATTAAAGATTATATTAAAAGGATTTAAACTCACTAAGTGTGTAATAATACAAATGTAGAATTTAAAGTGGGTAAAGTAAAGGAAACTACCTCATTCTTCTTTGAAGGTTTTGTAGAAGCACAATTAAATATTCTAAAATGACTTTGTTACACATGAGCCATCTGGTGCAAAAGAAGTCTATATTTTTAAGTCTGAAGGACCAGGAACAAATGTATTGTGCTGGCAATAGATTCATTCTTCATTGTTTGCAGTTTCCTCATAAAATCTGTAATTATGTACTGTTCCTGTCATCAATAAAACAACTTGAAGCAATCCTGTTTGTGTAGTCTTATGAGGTCAGCAGGGTGGGGAGCAGGAAATAATAATGCTCAGTTTCCATTTTTATGAGGCTCTATGGTTTTTGGTCGGTGGGTATAAATGTAGTGTGGTATCTCAAAATCAAAACAATGCTTAGAAAGTGTAAAGAATTGAGCACATAAGAAAGAAGAGCTGAAAACAAAACTGGATAGAGCACGTTTCATGTTTTCAAAAATCTGGATAAGAAATATAATAGACTTTTAAAAATTGTCCTCTCCTCTGGGAATGGATTTATCATTAGTAAAACTTGGCCTTGTCTTTTGACTTATACACAAAATAAGGGGAATGGATTGCCTCTTCCCATTCACCTTCAAAATAGATATACCTCATGGAAAAAACCACATACCCACTTGTAGTTAAATAGTTTTAGAGTAAAAGACACTACATAAAGCCAAAGATACTGGGTCTAAACCTAGGGAACATCAATGATAGGTCATTTCAGTCAAACTAGGCATTGTATACGTTGCCCTCAAAAGTACATATTTTTGAGAGTAAAACCAAACATGAATTTATTCAAGCATCACATATTTTTGACCACTTTCATGTGATTTGTCCAAATAATTGCAGTCACAACAAAACCTTGGTGTCAAGGTGCTCATTGACCCTCTTCTCCAAACTTGTCAACTTGTGAAATTATTGGCCTTCATCAAGATCTTTATAAAAAATTACAGTGTTTGGAAGGTCCAGGTGAACTTCATTAGACAAATTCTCACTGTTAAGGCATAACTCCCAGAAGAGTGACACAGACCTGTCATTCCTGAAGGTGATGACATGCATTTACTGGAGCTCCTATGATTTATCAGAATGGACAGCCGTCTCTATCAGGTGGGAGCCTCTTCTACATCAGCTTACCAACAGAAATGAAAATAGGAAAATTTCCAACTTATATCATTTTTCTGCTGAGTCAATTAGATTTGATCTTTAAGTATATTTTTCTGGTCGTGAAGGTACCTGATTTCAAATTCATGTCATATGTGTCTTATACCATGACAGTCTGTCTTGAGGTGAAATGTGCTATTGGAGCCTGACTTTATAATGGTGACAACTCGCAGGATCCCATTTCTGTAACCCAAGAAACCCAGAGCTGAGATATAGGTGTTACTATATGTCTGTAGAATGATCACTGGCTTTTTTTCTAGCTATGCCCACATGTTGACTGAAAACCTATGATCATCCTCTCCGAAGGCTTTATCTCTAAATCAGAAAAGTTTTGGAAATACTTGTAGGTTAACTCATGAAAAAATTTTTGCATTGAAAGATTTAGTCTAATGGCTTGTTTCCTGTATGCAATGTAATTATTATTATTATTATTTTATTTATTAATTAAAAAATTAAACAAACAACATTAAGATATCATTCCATTCTACATATATAATCAGTAATTCTTAATATCATCACATAGTTGCATATTCATCATTTCTTAGAACATTTGCATTGATTTAGAAAAAGAAATAAAAAGACAACAGAAAAAGAAATAAAACGATAATAGAGAAAAAAAAGTTATACATACCATAACCCTTACCCCTTGCTTTCATTTACCACTAGCATTTCAAACTAAATTTATTTTAACATTTGTTCCCCCTGTTATTTATTTTTATTCCATATGTTCTACTCTTTTGTTGATATGGTAGATGAAGGGAGCGTCAGACACAAGGTTTTCACATTCACAGAGTCACATTGTGAAAGCTATATCATTGTTCAATCATCATCAAGAAACATGGCTACTGGAACACAGCTCTACATTTTCTCCACTACATCTTGAACAAGGTGATATCTATTTAATGCGTACGAATAACCTCCAGGATAACCGCTCGACTCTGTTTGGAATCTCTCAGCCATTGATGTTTAGTCTCATTTCTTTCTTCCCCCTTTTGGTTGAGAAGGTTCTCTCAATCCCTTGATGTTAATTCTCAGCTCATTCTAGGGGTTTTCTTAATCCCTTGATGCTGAGTCTCAGCTCACTCCAGGATCTCTGTCCCACGTCGCCAGGAAGGTCCACACCCCTGGGAGTCATGTCCCATGCAGAGAGGGGGAGGGTGGTGAGACTGCTCATTGTGTTGGCTGGAGAGAGAGGCCACATCTGAGCAACAAAAGAGGCTCTCTTAGGGGTGACTCTTAGGCCTAAATTTTAAGAAGACTTGACCTATCTTTTGTGGGGTTAAGTTTCATATGAACAAACCCCAAGACTGGGGTCTCAGCCCATAGCTTTGGTTGTCCACACTGCTTGTAAGAATATCAAAAATTCAACTTGGGGAAGTTGAATTTCTCCCTGCTCTCACCATTCCCCGAAAGGGACTTTGCAAATACTTTTCCACTCACTGATCGAATCACTCTGGGATTCATCAGGGCATCACTCTGGACAAACCAACAAAATCTCATGTCCTACCTGAGATTCCAAGTACTTATGGCATTCAATCAAACTATCTACATAAGTTATATTAGGAAATGCACTAGTCAAAATATAAATTTTGTAACAAATACTTTTTGCTTTAGTCTCACACATAAGGTGACATTTTAAAATATTAATTACCATCTATTTTCAGCACCCTGCAATAATGACATTCCTTTGTTCTTCCTCATGCAAAAACATTTTTAAAATTTGTACATTGTACATTTCACTATTATTATACACTCTAGGCATTCCTAGATTATACCATCTCAATCTTTAACATCTATCTTTCTTTCTGATTTCATTTATGTCCCCATCCCTCCTCCCTCTATCATTTTCACATGCAGCTTCATTCAGTGTTTTAACATAATTATATTACAGTTAGGTAGTATTGTGCTGTCCATTTCTGAGTTTTTGTATCCAGTCTTGTCACACAGTCTGTATCCCTTCAGCTCCAATTACCCAATATCTTACCCTGTTTCTATCTCCCGATGGTCTCTGTTACCAACGACATATTCCAAGTTTATTCACTAATGTCAGTTCATGTTAGTGAGACCATACAGTATTTGTCCTTGAGTTTTTGGCTAGTCTCACTCAGCATAATGTTCTCAAGGTCCATCCATGCTGTTGCATACTTCATAAATTTATTCTGTCTTAAAGCTGCATAATATTCCATCGTATGTATATACCACAGTTTGTTTAGCTGCTCCTCTGTTGATTGACATTTTGGCTGTTTCCATCTCTTTGCAATTGTAAATAATGTTGCTATAAACATTGGTGTGCAAGTGTCTGTTTGTGTCTTTGCCCTTAAGTCCTCTGAGTAGATACCTAGCAGTGATATTGCTGGGTCATATGGCAATTCTATATTCAGCTTTTTGAGGAACCGCCAAACTGCCTTCCACAGCGGTTGCACCATTTGACATTCCCACCAACAGTGAATAAGTGTGCCTCTTTCACCGCATCCTCTCCAGCACTTGTCATTTTCTGTTTTGTTGATAATGGCCATTCTGGTGGGTGTGAGATGATATCTCATTGTGGTTTTGATTTGCATTTCTCTCATGGCCAGGAACGTTGAGCATCTCTTCATGTGCCTTTTGGCCATTTGTATTTCCTCTTCTGAGAAGTGTCTGTTCAAGTCTTTTTCCCATTTTGTAATTGGATTGGCTGTCTTTTTGTTGTTGAGTTGAACAATCTCTTTATAAATTCTGGATACTAGACCTTTTTATCTGATATGTTGTTTCCAAATATTGTCTCCCATTGTGTAGGCTGCCTTTTTACTTTCTTGATGAAGTTCTTTGATGCACGAAAGTGATTAATTTTGAGGAGTTCCCATTTATTTATTTCTTCAGTGCTCTTGCTTTAGGTGTAAGGTCTATAAAACTGCCTCCAATTATAAGATTTATAAGATATCTCCCTACATTTTCCTTTAACTGTGCAATGTAATTATTTTTAAAGCTGAATGTTTAAATTAACAAAGGAAGGTTAAGCTGCATTTATTTTAAAGATAGCTACATAATCTAGTAAACACTTCTCATCAAAGGCACATGCTAATGATACACGGAGGTGGTGCATGCTCTAATCGCTGGTTTCTTCCAAGACATGGCAGAATGTAACAAAATATTCCTTAATACACAGGTAGCCTAATAATAAAGACAATGGTGAAGAGCCATTCGCTGACAGTGTAACCTTGAACAAGTTACATAATGAGTAAAGTGGAGTATAAGAATCCATTTTATAAGAATGAATTAATATTTTTAAAGGGCTTAGAACAGTTCGTGTGCAAAGTGTGAACCGATGACATTTCATTAGAAAGGAATGAATAAACCCAAAGACAAGTAAGAATTCACAGGTGACCTACAAAAGTGTTGTACGAGGAAACTGGTTATCAGCCCCGCCCTGTATGTGATTTGGTGCCTGGTGGAGGCAGTGAAAACTCACCACAGAACAAGTGGTATAATTTGGCTTCCCAAACTGCTTAGGGTCAGTTGTCAACATAATATCAACTCAAGCATGGAGGTAAAAGAGCTAGGTTAAGCAATGATTGAGAAATGTTCCCCAGTGGACTTAGATGTTTTTATAGTTTTTAAAAATGCAAGTTAACTTCCATGTTCCACATGAATACAACATTCTCATTTATGGTTTCTTCTTCTAATGAAGAAATTGTGTGCTGTATTTTCCCTTCACTCAGATATCTAACCTAACGCATGCCTAGCAGTTAAGAAAAATTGTCATTCACACAGGGCACCAGACATAGCACCTAAGAGAAAATAAGAATTCTCAGACTGGAAATCTCGCAAAAGCAAAATGGTCTAAGCTAAAGCAGGTATCACTGCAATTTCAGGCATCAGTAAGGGAAATATTTCTGAGGGTTGGGCCCTTAAATGCCCCATAAATTATAATTAGTTTAGTGTCTCTGTCCAAGTCCTTTGAACACAACCTCACCAGAGTAGATGGAAATGACTTCTTTTTTGGTATAATTGAGGGATAGATTACACGTAAGCATCCACCCTGGTGAGAAAATCAGTTTTATGGTTTTACTGAATGCATGGCTACCAGTGTCATCACGAGAGCTCACGCCAGGGAATGACTGGGTCCAACTCGATACTTGCTGGTACTTTCACTATCACACTTAATGTAGGAAAAATCTTGTTGTCGTTGGACTTTTATTTACCTATCTTCCACACTTATTAGAGTTACATTTTGCAGGAGTTTTCTTAAACTCCTGAATAAAGGGAATAAATTGGTCTGCTTTCCCAGTGAGATTTGTCAAGGCAATAAAACCTGCAGGAAAAAGTCAAATGAGGTTAAGTGAATCATCCAAACAGCTCCTCTCCAGTTTGGTTCTAAGGCAAGGAGAAAGTCATCTTAGTTATTCTAGGAAGAGAGAGGACAGTATTTTTCTTGGACTTGCTTCTATCATAATCATAGCCATTATTGGTTAATTTTTGCATTTTCCATAAGAAAGTTTTTCCCTTAATGCAAACTTTTTGTAATGGCAATGATCCTCGTCCTGTTAATACTCAACAATTACTCTTTTTTTGCTAATCACTGATTTGAATGGCTCATATTCACAGTCAACTGTATGAAGGCCATAGAAAGTGCTGCTTTTGTATTTCCATTTTCATCTAGGTGACTATGTGGACTTGAAATTATTTATGTCAATGTTTGTCTCTCCTACTAGACTAGCAAAACTCTTCAAAGGATTATATCTTTCTCATTTTCCTGTCTTTCCAGAAAAAAAATGATTTAACCATATAAGTATGTATCAAGCACCTAGCAAGAGTGCCTAATAATATCTAGTAGGTATCCATTATTTGGCAGCCATGCCTTTCATTTCTCTAAGCACCACTTAGCTTCATATATTGAAGACTTCTCATCTGTAGCCTAACCTCATCCAAATCATAAGTTAATTGGAAACAGGCCTGATAGTGCATTAATAGCTGAGGTTCAGGGGCTTGAGATTAGGTTTGCTGCCCTAATCCCAGCATCTGGTGTCTTTGGGATGATCCCCTGGATTCTACTGGGGGATAGGTTTCTCCCTAATCCTTAAATTGCATGTCCATCCATCTCACTTAGATTTCTGCTCTGGTATGGTTCAGAGCTTTAGCCCATTTGGCCAGGTTCCAACCACCCTCTAAAGCCTGGACCTGGTCTCTTCCCATTCAGACAGAGGATGAAGCCTGGTTTTAATGTAGACTGACATCTTTGGAACAAAATTACTACATCCTACTCTGGTTATTGCCAGACCCCATCAATCAGACTATACTTCTTGGATATTGAACATGACCTTGATTAAACCTGAGTTTGCTATAGCTTCTTGGGCATGCATGGTGATTTGGCCTAATCCCTACCTCCATAGGGTGGAAGCTTGCCTGGCTCCGGCCAACACTGGTCTGTCTGCCAGCTTGCTTTTGAGGTGCCAACTTGAAAGAGCTCCCTCTTGGCCTAAACAGGCACAACCATTTTAGCTATGCTACTGCATTGGAAATTGTAAAGTCCATTCAGAGGAGATTGTCCTAGCTTCTTGACCTGATTTTTTTCTTTTTCTTTAAAGAAAGTATCTTTTAAAGACAAAATAGCAACTACAAGGCAAGTCTTGAAGTTATCATAAACCTTTGTACTCAAAGCATGGTTGCCTGGCCAGTGGCATCAGCATTCTGGGCACCTGTTAGAAAGGCAGAACTTAGACCCCTTTCCAGGCCTGATGAATCAGAATCTGCATTCTAACAACTTGAGTCATCTCCAAATTCAAATTTGAGAAGCACTGATCTAAAAACTTACTGTAGCTGAGCTAAGTCTGCTACAGAGGAACTATTGCAATATTAGAAACAAGATTAATTTGGAAAATAGAAATAGTTTAATAACTAAAGGAGGGCGGGCCACAGTGGCTCAGCAGGCAGGAATGCTTGCCTGCGGTGGCTGGAGGACCCGGGTTCGATTCCCGGTGCCTGCCCATGTTAAAAAAATAAATAAATAAAAAATAACTAAAGGAACTGGTTCTGGAATTGAGTTAAGTTTGCAACACCGTACTTGAAGTAGCCTTGAGTTTGCTCAAAACCAGACATATGCAGGTTTGACTATGAAATCTTCCTGCTAGATTGCTAATTCATCCTGAATTTTTCCTGGCACTTCTGTTCTATGTCTCATGTGAGTAAATTATCATGATGGTTGGTCTCCATGAAAATTTCCACACAGGAAACAACAGGAGGGTCAATTACTGAATTCCTGCACATTACTTACTCTTTATCTTCAGAGCCATTGTAGAGCCTCTGGGCATATTTACACAATTAATATGACAAGTAAGATCCTCTGCCAAGTTGCAGCTGTTCTTAAGTTTCTTGGAATACTAACCTAGTTAAGTGCTTCCTCTTATATCAAAGTAAGTTCTCTGCCAATGACAGTTGCTTGGCTGATAACCGAGGGACTCGTGTTCTCTTGCGAGATACTGCAAGTGCAGTACTGGGCCAAGTGATCCTGATGAGTTGTCCTTGCCCAGGTGTGAATGTGGGTTGTGTCCTTGAATCTGAAATTAGGTTGGATTTAGCTCCTGTCAGAATCGTGGTCCCTGATTTCTATTACAAACCAGAAACAACTCTTAAATGGTGCTGCATCTAAACCAACATAGAAGTGAGGAACCTATTCCTTTTTAACCATCACCAAAGCAGAAGATACAATTGGCCCTTTCAGTAGATCATTTTAATGTCTAAAGTGTTAAGAACTTTTTCTCTCAAATCTAAATCCTTTTTGCTGCTCAAAAAAACATTTTCATATGCTACTTATGGATAAACTGAAGAAAATAGAATTTTCCCTATAAAACATACAGTAGAATACGATATAGTTACCAACAACTCTTGTTCTCTAGGTGAAAGTCCATGGTCTCGTTATGTTTCATTGTGTTTCTCTTTAACTTTTGTTCCTATTCTGTCGAATCTCTCAAAACTCTTTTGTTTCTCCCGCCCTTCAAAATTGGGACCTGGACAATGCATTTTAGTAACATTCTGGTCAGTTAGTCCTTACAAACTGCCTTCTTTTTATACTTTTTGATATGATGCTCATTTGACTACATTGATTAATCCTTTTGGATTATCAATTGCAATTATTTCTCCAGTATATTTTTCTTTTCCAGCTTGTGGTGGTTGTCCCTTATATTTTCATCTTTAAGATAATTTCTCTAATTTGCCAGTAAATATCATTTTGAGCTCTTATTCTTGTGGAATGAATTGCTACACAGTGGTCATGGGAATACAGGCTCAGGCACAACAGACACTTTCAGCAAACGATGTCTTTTTTACTTAGCAGAAAGGGTCCAAAAGAGCAGGGGAAGAGAGGTCATTGTGGCCAGTCTCCTAGGGAGGCCAACTGCCTGAATCAGGGTTGGTGGATGGCAGCTTCATGTCCTAGAGGAGAGATAAATCTTTGCTGCCCGAGGCAGGGCAGTGTTGATCCAGCCCAGGGGAGAAGGGCCCTGCCACTGAGAGTTCCTGCCCTGATTAGCAGCTGTGGCTACTTGTTCCAGGCTTCTGGAATGGAAACAGACAGAAACATCTTTGAGCAATAGAAAAGGCAGGGAGGAGTAGGCAAGGGCTAAGAGCTGGCCGCTGTGGGAGTGTCTGTGACTTTCCCAGCACTTCTAACTTAAAAATGTTCCCTTTGTCACTGAAATGAAATTTGGTACAACCAGTGACTGAACATAAAGAAAACTCAAGAAGTTGTATTGTAATGCTGAATGTGGACTCGAGCCAGGAGTTCTAGGTTGGAGACCTCTCCCCTCTTCCCCCACTGGCTCCACCAACTGGCCATATGGTCTTGGACAAATGAACTCCTTTGGGCTTCTGTAGTTGATCCTTTCCCATTTTAAGCATCCTCAGCTTTGAGAAGTCTGTCATTAGTTGACTCACCGTCTTTTCCATGATTCTTTTCACTGACCCCCCCAGCACAATTTCCCTGTTTCAAGATCCCACTGCCTAAAAAGTGTTCTTACCATTTCACACGCATTAGAATGGCTGCCTTTAAAAAAATGGAAAATAAAAAGTGTTGGAGAGAATGTGGAGAAATAGAAACACTCATTCATTGGTGGTGGCAATGTAAAATGGTGCAGCTGCAGTGGAAGATAGTATGGTGGTTCCTCAGAAAACTAAGTATAGAACTACCATATGATCCAGCAATTCCGTACCAGCTATATAACCAAAAGAACTAAAAGCACCGACTTGAACAGATATGTGCACACCAATGTTCATAGCAGCATTATTCACAAATGAAAAAAGATGGAAGCAGCCCCAGTGTCCATTAACCAAAGTATGAATAAATAAAACGTTTTATATACATACAGTGGAATATTATTCAGCCATGAAAAAATGAATTCCTGATATACACAACCACTTGCATGAGCCTTGAGATCATCATGTTGAATGAAATAAGCCAGACACAAAAGGACAAATGTTGTTTATGATCACACTGATTTGAAATAATTAGAATAAGCAAACTCATAGAATCAGAACCTAGAATATAAACTACCAGGGGACAGAGTGGGGATAGGGGATGGGAAATCAAGGCTTAAAATGTATAAGGTTCCTATTTGGAATGATGGCAATGTTTTAGTGATTGAATGGTGGTGATGGTAGCACAATATTTTGAACATAATTAATAGCACTGAAATATATATATCTGAATATGATTAAAGGGGGAAATGTTAGATTATATATATATATATATATATATGATAACAGAATACAATTTTTTTAATCCATGGTACAACACTACACAATGAACCCTAAGTTCATGATCTATAGTTAAACCATGATCTATAGTTAATAGTACAGTTATAAAAATGTGCTATCATCAATTGTGACAAATATTCCATGCCAATGCAAGGTGTTAAAGATAGGGTGATATATGAGAATCCTATATTTTATGCATGATTGTTTTGTAAACTTACAACTTTTTAATAAAGAAAAAAAGTATTTCATAGACAAGAAGCTAGTTGATCATTATTTTTTGTAAAAAAAAAAAAGTGTTAAGAAATTTATATAAGAAATCCAAAAGATTGTAAAGAATAATGCCTTTATCATCCATGTTCCCTGTGCTGGTTTGAAGCTGTTATGTGCCCCAGAAATGGCCCTGTTCTTTTAATCCATTCCTGCCTGTGAGTGCACATTTATTGAAGATGGTACCTTTTGCTTAGGTTATTTCAGTTGAAATGTGACCCACCCCATTCAAGGTAGGTCTTAGTCCCCTTTTGAGGTCCTTTGCAAAAGCATAAAAGATACATAAAAACAGTCCAGAATAACAACCAGAAAAGAGCAGGAGTAGCTATACTAATATCCAACAAATTAGACTTCAAATGTAAAACAGTTAAAAGAGACAAAGAAGGACACTATCTACTAATAAAAGGAACAATTAAATAAGAAGACATAACAATCATAAATATTTACGCACCGAATCAGAATGCCCCAAAATACGTGAGGAATACACTGCAATCACTGAAAAGGGAAATAGACACATCTACCATAATAGTTGGAGACTTCAATTCGCCACTCTCATCAATGGACAGAACATCTAGACAGAGGATCAATAGAGAAACAGAGAATTTGAATATTACAATAAATGAGCTAGACTTAACAGCCATTTATAGGACATTACACCCCACAACAGCAGGATACACCTTTTTCTCAAGTGCTCATGGATCATTCTCAAAGATAGACCATATGCTGGGTCACAAAGCAAGTCTCAAATAATTTAAAAAGATTGAAATCATACACAACACTTTCTCGGATCATAAAGGAATGAAGTTGGAAATCAATAATAGGCAGAGTGCCAGAAAATTCACAAATACGTGGAGGCTCAACAACACACTCTTAAACAACGAGTGGGTCAAGGGAGAAATTAATAATTTCTACTAATTAAAATCAAAATTCCAAAAAATTATTTTTCAGAAATAGAGAAACCAATAAGCAAATTTATCTGGAAGGGCAGGGTGCCCCGAATTGCTAAAAGTATCTTGAGGAAAAAAAACGAAGCTGGAGGTCTCACGCTGCCGGACTTTAAGGCATATTATGAAGCCATAGTGGTCAAAACAGCATGGTATTGGCATAAAGATAGATATATCGACCAATGGAATCGAATAGAGTGCTCAGATATAGACCCTCTCATCTATGGACATTTGATCTTTGATAAGGCAGCCAAACCAATTCACCTGGGACAGAACAGTCTCTTCAATAAATGGTGCCTAGAGAACTGGATATCCATATGCAAAAGAATGAAAGAGGACCCGTATCTCACACCCTATACAAAAGTTAACTCAAAATGGATCAAAGATCTAAACATTAGGTCTAAGACCATAAAACAGTTAGAGGAAAATGTAGGGAGATATCTTATGAGTCTTACAATTGGAGGCGGTTTTATGGACCTTAAACCTAAAGCAAGAGCACTGAAGAAAGAAATAAATAAATGGGAGCTCCTCAAAATTAAACACTTTTGTGCATCAAAGAACTTCATCAAGAAAGTAGAAAGACAGCCTACACAATGGGAGACAATATTTGGAAACGACATATCAGATAAAGGTCTAGTATCCAGAATTCATAAAGAGATTGTTCAACTCAACAACAAAAAGACAGCCAACCCAATTAAAAAATGGGAAAAAGACTTGAACAGACACCTCTCAGAAGAGGAAATACAAATGGCCAAAAGGCACATGAAGAGATGCTCAATGTCCCTGGCCATTAGAGAAATGCAAATCAAAACCACAATGAGATATCATCTCACACCCACCAGAATGGCCATTATCAACAAAACAAAAAATGACAAGTGCTGGAGAGGATGCAGAGATAGAGGCACACTTATCCACTGTTGGTGGGAATGTCAAATGGTGCAACCACTGTGGAAGGCAGTTTGGCGGTTCCTCAAAAAACTGAATATAGAATTGCCATACGACCCAGCAATACCATTGCTAGGTATCTACTCAAAGGACTTAAGGGCAAAGACACAAACGGACATTTGCACACCAATGTTTATAGCAGCATTATTTACAATTGCAAAGAGATGGAAACAGCCAAAATGTCCATCAATAGACGAGTGGCTAAACAAACTGTGGTATATACATACAATGGAATATTATGCAGCTTTAAGACAGAATAAACTTATGAAGCATGTAATAACATGGATGGACCTAGAGAACATTATGCGGAGTGAGACTAGCCAAAAACTAAAGGACAAATACTATATGGTCCCACTGATGTGAACCGACATTCGAGAATAAACTTGGAATATGTCATTGGTAACAGAGACCATCAGGAGTTAGAAATAGGGTAAGATAATGGGTAATTGGAGCTGAAGGGATACAGACTGTGCAACAGGACTAGATACAAAAACTCAAAAATGGACAGCACAATACTGTCTAATTGCAATGTAATTCACTGAATGAAGCTGCATCTGAGCTATAGTTTTTTGTTTGTTTGTTTTGTTTTTTATATATTTTTTTGTATTTTGTATTTTTATTTTTTTCTCTATATTATCATTTTATTTCTTTTTCTGTTGTCTTGCTATTTCTTTTTCTAAATCGATGCAAATATACTAAGAAATGATGATCATACATCTATGTGATGATATTAAGAATTACTGATTGCATATGTAGAATGGAATGATTTCTAAATGTTGTGTTAGTTAATTTTTTTAAATTAATAGACAAAGCATCTAATGAAATTCAACACACATTTATGATACTTTCAGCAAACTAGTAATAAAAGGGAACTCCTCAGTCTGATAAAAGGCATCTACAACAACAGCTAACATTTCTACTAGTGAAAAATTGGATGCTATCCCCCACACCTTCTGATTCCACTTCTATTCAATCTTATATTGAAGGTATAGCCAGTGCCATAATGAACAAAGAGGAAATAAAAGATGTAAAGATTGAAAAGGAAGAAGGAGAATTGTCTTTATTCACACAGGACATGACTGTCCACACAGGAAATCCTAAGGCATTTACAAACAAAAAAACAAACCCAAACTAGTGAACTAAGAAGTGAATTTAGCACTACTGCAGGATAGAAAGTCAATACACAAAAATAAACTGTATTGGCAACAAACAAATGGAAAATGAAATTTAAAATACCATTTACAATAGCATAACCCCCCCCCAAAAGTATGAAAATTACATTTAACAAAAGATGTGCAAGATCTCCTCATTAAATTACAAAACATTGCCGAGATAAATTTTAAAAGACCCAAATAAATAGGTCCATGCATTGGAAAATTCAATACTATTTGTCATTTTTAACCCAAATATATTTACAAATTAAATGCAATTCCAATCATAATCCTAACAGGCTTTCTTTCTTTTTTTAAGAAAAATGGACAAGTTTAATAGAAAATTTATATGGAAGGAAAATGACTTAACAGCCAAAGCAATCGGGGAAAAGACTGAAGAATTTACAATATTTAATTTCAAGACTGACTATAAAGCCACAATAATCAAGACAATACAGGGGTATTTGTATAACAATAGACACATAAATCAACGACATAAAATAGATCATCCAGAAACAGAGCCATAGACAAATGGCAATTATCTTTTAACTTTTTATTTTTAAAAACTTTCAAGAGTTACAAAAATAATACAAACCCCATACAGAGAACTCACACATACCTGCATCCCTTCCTGCCAGATACCCAGATCCACCAACTTCAACATCTGCTATAACATTCTATTTATCAGTCCACTTTGTAAACACTTAAGTGTAAGCTGTGTACATCATGCTCTTGGAACACAATACTGCCATGTATACTTTCTAAGGGCAAGGATATTCACTTGTGTAACCACCTTATGTGCAGTTAACAAATTCAAGAAACTTAACACTGATATAAAGCTCACAGTCCATATTCTGATTTTTCGTATGTCCCAGTAATGTCCCTTTGAGACTTTTCTCCTTTCTTGCTAGATCCCATCCAAGATCACCTATTGCATTTAATTTTGTCTCTTTAGTTGTTCTTTCTTTCTTTTTTTTAAAAAAAAAAAAAAAAAAAACAGTCCAGAGAGCTCCGAGAAGCAGAGAGATGAAATTAAGAGAAGCTCATAGATAAAAAAGGTCCAGAGAAGCTAAGAGAGGACCCACAGAAGCTCAGAGAAAGCCACTGGGACCAGAAATTGAAAGCAGTAAAACCCAGGATTAGAGGACCAGCAGATGCCAGCCATGTGTCTTCCCATGTGACAGAGGTGCCCCAGATGCCAGCAGTCTGTCTTCAGAGTCCAGGTATCATCCTGGTTAGGCCTTGAGTTGGACATTTCATGGCCTAAGAACTGTAAATTGTAAGTCAATAAATTCCCATTGTAAAGCCAACCCATTTCTGGTATAATACATTCCACAGCTTTAGCAAATTGAAACACACCCACCTCACAACTTAGAGAAAAAAAAATCACCATTAAAGTTTAACCTCCTGATATCCTCTCATCTGTTGTAATCTCCTCTTTAGTCCTAGAAGATAACCTTTTTCCAGGAGAGTTATTTATTCTTTAATGGAAATATAAATTATAATGTTAATCCTGCAAGGGATATTTGTATTCAAGCTTAATCTCTATTAATGAAATAAACAGGTTGTAATATCTTTAGTAGAATTTTAGGCAGTTGGAAAAGTTGTGCCAAGTCAGGTTGTCCTTTCCAATTGTAATGACTGGCTCTGAAAATCATAATATAATTCTATTCTCCTTTTTATATCAATCAAATAGATTTTTTCTGTTTCTGGTCCTTTATTTACATATGTGGATCTTTAGCAATAGGCTCTAATTCTGACTCTTCTTTCCTATTTTGTATCCCCTTAACTTCCTCCGTCAGCTTTCTTATTGAAAGTTAAATATGGAAAAATATAGGAACAATGGTGATATATACAGCAGAGACAAAGAATGACTACTAGTACAATCCATTTATTAACAAATGTGTTCAATTTAGGACAAACATCAGTAATCATGTAAACCTTTGCTGATAAATCACCTGTAACAACACTTCTAATTTCCAGATTGGAGCTCTGCCCACATCTACCCCTTCCAATGTTCCCTGATTCATCACTTTTCCTCTTCTTTGCTAATCATCTACTCGCCATACTGACCAACTTCTGGGATCTCAAATATATGCAGTTCTACCTCCTTCCATGGGCATTTGGACATGCTGTTCCCTCTGTTTTGAATGATCTCATCCTGCCGTTCGGAATGCTAGCCATTTCTCATCCTTCATGTCCCTTGACATGTCTAGAGTAACTCCTCACCCCATTATTCCCATCTCAGCACTTAGTTGTCCTCAAAGCATGTATCACAATTGCAATCATTTATTTATTTGCTTATCTACCAAAAGCAAATATTTGTCATTAAAATAACAGCAATATTTGGGCAGACAACTTTTCTGTATTATTTACCAATTGCTATCATGGTCCTTAACAATAGGAGGAACCTTAATAAATGCATTTTTTTAAAGAAAGAATGAATGAATGCTTTGTTTATGTATGAATCTTTTGCCTTATTTTATTTTATTTTTTTAACTAATCCCTGGAAATGAACACAAAGCATAGTCCCAAGACTTTATACCTTAATGACTTCTGTTGCACGGTAAATTGGAAATTTCCTCTTTAAGGTATTAGCTTGAAGAAGATCTTGGCATTTGCAAATTAAGTTTTAATTAAAATACTTCTTCTAGCCATAGCACTAGTATTTCACTCTCTTTGGAGGGCTATTGTATTTTTCTAACTTTTTATTTTGCGGTAATTGTAGATTCACATACAATTGCAAGGACTAATACATAGGGATCCTACACGGCATATCTTACATAGAATATATCTGCCTTTTGCCCCCCGGTTTCCCTATCTTGCATTATTATGGTACCATATCACAACCAGGAAAACTTTTTTTTTTTTAACAAAGCAAGAGTTTTGTTTTTTCGACTCCAGTTCTTCACTCTCCATCTCTTTCACAAAAAGGCTTGAGGTATTTTATAAAAAGAGCAAATATAATGTTTATTTTCCCTTTAATTACAAAGGAGGAAACAAGGTGAAAAACAGGTAAGAAAATATTTAACTCTTGGGGCTAATTCAAAGTTTATAATGTGGTTTTCTGCAAAGTCAACAGATGCTAATCAATTAACAAGTAGAAGACAAGTCTGAAAACAATAGAATGTTCTCACAAGGGACAATTAAGTGTGCTTGTAAGAAACACAGTTTTTAGGCTCTCCCTTGAGTTACAATGAATGTGACAAGTAGAGAACTGTAAAGCTAACTCATTAGCTAAATAACTACCTCTCATATAACATTATACTTTGTCACAGACCTTCAGGGTAATTCACTTAGAGTTGAAACATTCAGTGCTAAATTCTAAAACTTCACTGAACTACACTACTACATTGTTAAATTCCTACAGGTCAATCACAGAATAGGCATTATGGTAGTATTAAGGCTATTCAAAAATATTCTGATATTCCTTCTTCTGGGTCGCTGTTGCATTTCCTGCTCCCCTGAAATGAGGCCTGCCAAGGGACTTGCTTTGGCCAATGATATGTGACTGGAAATGACATAAGACTTCCAAGAGGAAACATTTAATTGGTGGTGCCCACATGCAAACTTCCTCTTCCCTGCTTCAGGTATCATGGGATCATGAGTTAGGAAAAAGCTTCCATCATCCAGCATCATTGAGTGACTACCTTAAGCAGAGACCCCAGCTGCCCCATGTTGGACCTGTTGCAAGAGTGAGAAATAAACCCAAGTGAGGCCATTGACATTTGGGGAGGCCATTTATTATTGAAAGTTAATAGCTCCTCTTGGTACCGGAAAAGAATGAAAAATGCGTCTATTTGATTATTCTATCAAGTCAGCTATTACATCTTGTAGCTAGGTATGTCCATTTCCTCCCATTGTTGAGTGTAGAAAAGCTGGTTATCTATAAACGAATCTCCGCTATCTACTGAGCTGGAGGTATGATTTACTGCTTGTTCTCTCTAAAAATAATTCACCCATGTATCACTCTGCATGAAAATGATTCTAACAATACATTGAAACTTGGAAAGATCACGTGACTAGTCCAATAAAAACTAGTTAACTAGTTAAAGGAGAATAGCAGACTCAGTGAGATGGAAGGAAGTTGGCCATGCGTGCTTCTGAGATGCAGGAGATCCGCCACTGATGCTGGCTGCTGCCTGCTCTTCTTTACAGACGCTGTGCGCTCTTTGGTGATAAAAGGAGAAGAAAAAAGGCACTCACACGAAGCATTTTTAATTATCCGCTAATTGGATGAAATGGCAAGTAAAGTGCCTAAAGGCCATATACATATTCATAGACTGACTTCAAAGGGTACAATTACCAAAGCCGATGAAAGAGATTATGAGTTAATATTGGATTGTGATTTGGGGCTGAGAAGGAGGCTGCATGTTCAGATATCTTCCCCCAAATAGCTGCAAGATTAATTTGTCTTTCTAGTTCTGTATGGAGATGTGTGGTGGTACAATTTGCCCGCGAGCATAGCATGTTTGTCAAAGTAACAAGTTCCACAGCAGGTAGTCACTGGCAATTTTCCCAATTGCTCTAGGTGTGCGATACTCCTGAGGCACAGAAGGAATTTTTTTACCTAATATAAATGTTTAGGTAATATTTTCCATGATATACATGTCTAATATTATTTCCATCAGAAATAATTATTTCTGCTTGTGGAAAAAAATAAATATGATATCCCCCTTGTGAATTTCCACAAGAACCTACAAACAAGATTTCTAAAAGAAGTAGCAAAATTTTCTTTCAAAGCTGCCAAAAAGAGTATGGAAAAGAGATTTAGGGATGTTGAAGTCCTTCCTCTGCCTTTAAGAAAATCTTGACATTTAGGACTTAATATTCAAGTGACAATGCAGTAAGAAAAAGGTTAAATTCTGCAGATCCCAGGAATGAACAAGAATTACAGACACTTCACCTCTGTCTTCCCTGGCTCTGCTCAGCTGCTGAGGTGGTTGGTGCACTGAAAGGTTGGTGCAGAGAAAGATGTAAAAGGATAAGGAGCCACATGCATCCTCAGGGCACCATTTTAAGTACCCCCAATTTTTTTTTTTTTGGTCACTATTTTCTAGTCACGTCAGATAATGTCAGGCAGCTGGAGAAATACAAATGCTCAGTGGCCAAAATTTGGAACTCTCCAAAGAGGCATGTATTTTTAGTTATTCTGATACTTGAGGTCATTTGTAGAAAAACACTTACTTTCAAAGCTATTTTTGAGATATATTCCCAGCTTCTTCCCATGAGTACACAGTAGGGCTCCACAAGCTGTAGCAAGGAGCACCCTGAAATAGTGAGAGAAGGGTGGTGCAGTAGTTCTTAGTTCTCTGAATGGGCTAACGTTTTGGAAGTGGGACTGCCCTGCCAAATCACTTAACCTCTCCCATCTGTAAAATGGGAATAAGAACGTTACTTGATTCATAAGATATTAAATGAGATGATAAATGTGAAGAATTGGGAACAGAGCCAAGCACAGAGTACATATTCAATACATTTTAGCTATAATTATTATGATTCAAAAGTGAAGATACAGAACTGAATCATTCGGGGTTCTCCAGAGAAACAGAAGCAATAGGATATGTCTATGTTTTATATTAAAGAGGTCTCTGTTAAGAAACTGGCTCATGGAATCGTGGGGGCTGACATGACCAAAATCTGAAGGCCAAACTGGCATGCTGGAAACTCAGGCAGGATTTAATCCTGCAGTCTTGAGGCAGAATTTTTTCCTCTCCACCAAACCTCTCTTTTTGCTTTTAAGGCCTTCAGTTAGTTGGATGAGGCCCACCCACATTATCGAGGGTAATCTTCTTTACTTAAAATCAGCAAGTTATAGGAGTGCCAGGGTAGTTCAGTGGTACAATTCTTGCCTGCCATAAGGGAGACCTGGGTTCGATTCTCTGTCCATGCACTTCCCTCCAAACAAACAAACAAAAATTCAACAAATGGTGCTGCAATAATTGGATACTCACGTGGAAATTAATGAAATGTGACGCCGCCGTATAGTATACAAAAAACCAATCAGCTCGTTGTAGATGTTAATCACGTCTGCAAAACATCTTCACAGGAACATCTAAATTAGTGTTTGGCCAAATAACTGGGCACCATAACCTAGTCAAGTCGACACATACAACTAACCATCATAAGAACTAGATACACACACACACACATACACATACTAGTACAAGTAACACTGGAAAAATCTGAATAAGTCTAATAGATTGTATCAATATCCTAGTTTTGATTGGTTTGATACAGTTTTCCAAATGTTGCTTATCATTGGGGAATACTGGATAAAGTGTACTCAGGATTTCTATGAATTATTTCTTATAATTGCATGTGAATTTATAATGATCCCAGTAAATGACTCAAGTGAAAATAATAGTGTGTGTGTGCGCGTGCATGTGTGTGTGTGTGTGTGTGTGTGTGTGTGTACAGTATGGGTTGTCTAAGATTTACATTTACTAAGGACATTAGAGATGGAATAACACGTGGGATTATCCATCACACCCTCTTTGAGAACCACAATCAGTTAAGGCCTTTGGGAAAAGTTGGAGAAATTTGAATAAGGAACAGTAGTTAAATGATCTTAGGGAACTCCTTTTCTTTATTTTTGTTAGGAGTGGTCTAGGTATTGAGATAGAAGAAGGAAAAAAAATGAATTTAGTGCCTCACCTTTCCAAGGGATAAACCTGCAAGCCTGTAACAAGCTGATTATTAGGAGACCATCTTACATAACTCTTCACTTGACAGTTATAAAGACTACCACATTCTTAATGTCTGCTCAAAACTAGAAGAGAGGTTCAATAACCCATTGCCAGCCATTATCATGCCCAAGATCTAAGGCTTTAGAGAGAGAAAACACAAAGTCTTTCTATAAAGAGAGTCATCAGCTCAACAAGACACATTCTCAACGAGAGATTATTTAACCATATATTATGTGAGGGAGGACTTGCTTCCAAAATGAACTACTCAATACAAAGGGGGGCAACAGGCTTTAGTAAGGATTGAATGTCCTTGAATTTAAATGCCACAGATGCATTTCCGGCCAGAAAAATGAATGCATAATTTTAGATAGCTTCCTTTCTACTTTACTTTAGCAAAGGCCCTGACTATCCCTGTTTGTAAAAAAAATTCTGCTCACATAAACCACATCTTGTTTATTACCTTATTGTCCAACTTTCTGGTTCTTGCAGTGAAGAGTGCATTGCCAAATAGGAAAATTTAGGGAGTGCCTTTCCACCTATTGAAAATGTTCAATAGGTACTGCTTAGAAGTTTTATATAAAGACGGTTTTATCACAGCTTCAAAGAATTGGAATAAAATATGCTTTTCCTTGTATTTCCCCCCCCCCCCCCAAAGAGCTTCTGTTGATCACGCTCCCCTCTCCTTGATCATTTCTGACAGAAATATTGCCAGCATGGACATGCTTGTGGTACTCCTGGAACTGTTACGTTAAACCAAACTTTTAGAGGTATTTTGAATTCAAATATTATGAGAATAAGCTCCTGTGTTGAATTTTTACGGAATATAAATACATTTCTATTTCCATCCTAAAAATTATAAAATATTGCTTTAAAATATATGTTTCACAAAGCAAATCTCTGTGATCTGTACCCCCGCACCCTCCCACAGGAGCGCTCTTTTGGAGTATTTTCTAGTCGGTGGAATCCCGTGCACGTAACCCAGGCCACTGAATTTCATTTTTCTCCTGGTTAATATTGTCTCTTTTAGCAGTTTTACCCATAAATTCAGGATTAGCCTTCATTTGTTATAGTTACATGACAAGTAGTCATACATGAGTCTTATTAGGTGTTTGGTTTTTTCATTGTTATTTTTACTAAATTAGGTCAGTTTTGTCTTGGATGTAAGCTCCTAAAAGCCAAGGATTGTGTTTACTACTACTGTTCTTTAACCCATAGTTCTAACTTTGGGGTTGTTTAAAGGTAAAAGAGTAATTTTGTTTTTTCAGTGAGCAAAATCAGTTCTCATATGAAGTCAGACCTCTTAGACCTATAGTGGAGAAACCTACATTCATTCATCTATCTATCTCTATCTATCTATCTATATAATTTATATTTGTGTATTTACAAACAGTTATATATCTCTTAGCTAGCATTCTGGAAGCCATAAAGAATGCTAAATTTTTTAGAAATGATTTTCAAATTTTATAGTGGCCAGCACCATGAGTGAAAAATTCAAAGTTAAATTTGGGTATATAATAAGAGAAGAGTATAGAGAGGCTCTATGCCCAAAGCGGTGTGGCCAACAGAAGCTCTGTGTCCCAATATTTTACAGAATATTGGAATATACCTACATTTGTTAATATGTGGAAGACAAATACTTTTATGGAGTACTTGCGTCTGTATCTTTCTCTATAAGACTTTAAATTAATGTTTGATTATGCAGTCTTTCTAAACAGCCCTGTTATTTTCATTTTATCTTGTCTTTATGTTGACTTCTAAAATAATCTAATTTTCATTGCTTAAGTAGCTGAAGCATACATTCCCTGAAAACAAATAAGAATTCTACCCTCTGCATCCTCCTCTCAACAGCTGGTTTTCAAGATAGGTGCCTCTTCCTTTATTGTTTCATTATGCAGCATTTAAGATATTTTAAAGTTAAATCTTTTTAATTAGGTGTAGCAATTTAAAACATCTTGTATGTCATTGTGTTTTTTTTTTGGTGGTTTTGTGCCCAGGCTCCATGCCTTCTAGAAATGCCATCTATTTTTGAAATATTTAGTGAAAATTTTAGAAAGAAATATGTCTTGTACATTGAGAGTCTTAAGTATATTCTAAACTGTTTGTAATAGGGTTTGTTTTACCCTCTTTTGTGGTTTCATTTTTTATGTCTCTAATATCTACAGGGAATTTGGTATTTCTCAGAAGAACCTAACTGCCAACTAACTACCAAAATAGAAGCTTTTGAGTTCTTTAATATATTTCTAAATGTGCTTACTACCATGTGTCAAATTGTACTGTTGCTGTCTTCCAAAGGGATATAACATTCATTTAATTCTAACTCCATTTTTTTTTTCAGAATATGGACAAGTGACATATAAGGACCTTTATATGTCTTATGAAATAATAAACAATTTCTCACTCATCTCCAAAAATAATCTTTGGCATGTATTTGTGTAATTATGGGGCAGGGTGGGTAGGGTGTAGAGGGGTGTGTAAAGTTGGTACCAATTGCACAACCACCAACTCATAGATGTCAAGTGGCCCAAGGCAATGTTAAGATAACATTTTCTCAAATGGACTTTTCTTTGCCTGAGAGAAGTAAAATAATGAAGTGTAGGTTAGCTGAGAAAGTTACAACATGCCTCTGAACCCTGAGGGAAATCAAGTCATCCTCACAGAAATCAGGTGGTAAGCCCTTATGAAACATAATATAATATTTCTTGCCTTTCAGTGGTATTCTTGCTAGACTTTTGTGGGACTCAAGTTTGTGGTAGGTAGAGTTCAAATTTTGGCTCTAGGAGAATGCCAGATTCCTAATAGCCTGGTAAGAACCACGAGCCAGAGAGCACGTGGCTGGGGTATGAGCAGAGTCTGAAGGCATGGGAAACGGATTGATTGGTGCATGGGAGTGTCTGTTGGAAACTCAGTATCATCTCTGTTCCCTTCTACATGTTCCTCTCCCAGGGGAGATTTCCAGAAACACATTTCTCAGAATCCCTTGCCAATACATTTCTAGATATCAATCTGCCTATGGGTTTGGAAGGTACAGAAAGAGAGTTTCATTATTTTCCAGTGGCTGCTGGAAGCTGGCAGCTGAAGTCATCAATTATGACTCCCCTTAGCTTCCGAGTCTTCCTAGCAGTAACACACCGTGGTGCTGCCGACAGCTAAAGATCAGAGATGAATTTTCTTATGTCCTGAAAGCCGCAGTATTGTCCTTTGTTCTCTCAGGCTGTGATGTTTACAGGCTTTATTGACTCCAGAAGATCATGTTCTTAAAGCTAACCCATTCCTGTGGCTGTAGACCTATTGTGTGTGGGACATTTTGATCAGGTTATTATACCCAGTTGGGCCTTATTTCTCTTACGGGAGTCCTTTATAAGAGGATGAAATTCAGACAGAAGGACACAGATGCAGAGAGAGAAAGCCACAGAAACATAGAGGAAGCAACTGAACCAGAAGCTGGAAGCAATGAAACCTGGAAGAGAAGGGAAAGACCAGCAGACGCCACCATGTGCTTTACCATGTGACAGAGGAGTCCCAGATTGCCAGCAGCCTGTCCTCAGGAAGCAGATATTGTCTTTTTTTTTAAATTTTTTATTAATTAAAAAAAATTACAAGAAACACAAACATTCCCAACACATACACTCAGCAATTCACAATATCATCACATAGTGGCATATTCATCATCATGATCATTTCCCAGAACATTAGCATCAATTCAGAAAAAGAAATAAAAAGACAACAGAAAAATATAACAAACAGAAAAAAAAATTTTACATGCCATACCCCTTACTGATCCCTTTCATTGATCACTAACATTTCAAACTAAATCTATTTTAACATTTGTTACCCCTATTATTTATTTTTATTCCATATGTTCCTCTCATCTGTTGACAAGGTAGATAAAAGGAGCATCAGACACAAGATTTCACAATCACACAGTCACATTGTGAAAGCTATATCATTATACAATCATCATCAAGAAGCATGGTGTTCTAGTTTGCTAGCTGCTGGAATGCAACACACCAGAGACGGATTGGCTTTTAATAAAAGGGGATTTATTTTGTTGGTTCTTCAGAGGAAAGGCAGCTAACTTTCCACTGAGGCTCTTTCTTACATGGAAGGCACAAGATGGTCTCTGCTGGTCTTCTCTCCAGGCCCCTGGGTTCCAACAACTTTCCCTGGGGTGACTTCTTTCTGCATCTCCAAAGGCCTGGCTGAGCTGCTAGTGCTGAGATGAGGAATGCCGAGCTGCTTAGCTGTGCTACATTGCGTTCTCTCATTTAAGCACCAGCCAATTAAGTCAAACGTCACTCATTGCAGCAGACACGCCTCCTAGCTGACTGCAGATGTAATTAACAACAGATGAGGTTCACGTACCATTGGCTTATGCCCACAGCAACAAGACTAGGTATGCTCACCTGGCCAAGTTGACAACTGAATCTAACTAACACACATGGCTACTGGAACACAGCTCTACATTTTCAGGCAGTTCCCTCCAGCCTCTCCATTACATCTTGGATAACAAGGTGATATCTACTTAATGCATAAGAATAACCTCCAGGATAACCTCTCGACTCTGTTTGGAATCTCTCAGCCATTGACACTTTGTCTCATTTCACTCTTCCCCCTTTTGGTCGAGAAGGTTTTCTCAATCCCTTGATGCTGGGTCTCAGCTCATTCTGGGATTTCTGTCCTACACTGCCAGGAAGATCCACACCCCTGGTAGTCGTGTCCCACGTAGACAGAGGGAGGGTGGTGAGTCTGCTTGCTGTGTTGCTGGAGAGAGAGGCCACATCTGAGCAACAAAAGAGGTTCTCTTGGGGGTGACTCTTAGGCTTAATTTTAAGTAGGCTTGACCTATCCCCTGTGGGGTTAAGTTTCATATGAACAAACCCCAAGACTGGGGGCTTAGCCTATAGCTTTGGTTGTCCCCACTGCTTGTGAGAATATCAAGAATTCAACTTGGGGAAGTTGAGTTTTCCTCTGTTCTCACCATTCCCCAAAGGGGACTTTGCAAATACTTTTCCACTCACTGATCAAATCACTCTGGGATTCATCACGGCATCACCTGGACAAACCAACAAAATCTTATGTCCTATCCAAAGTTCCACGTACTTAAGGTGTTCAATCAACTATCTACATAAGTTATATTAGGAGATGCAGTAGTCAAAGTATAAATTTGTACCAAGTAAACATTTTTTGCTTTAGTCTCACACATTCGTTGAAATTTTAAAATGTTAATTACCATCTATTTTCAGCACACTGCAGTAATGACATTCTTTTGTTCTTCCTCATGCAAAAACATTTTTTAAATTTGTACATTTAGTCACTATCATTATACACTCTAGGCATTCCTAGATTTTACCATCTCAATCTTTAACATCTATCTTTCTTTCTGATTTCATTTATGTCCCCAGCCCTCCTCCCTCTATCATTCTCACATGCAGCTTCATTCAGTGTTTTAACATAATTGTATTACAGTTAGGCAATATTGTGCTGTCCATTTCTGAGTTTTTATATTCAGTCCTGTTGCACAATCTGTATCCCTTCAGTTCCAATTACCCAATGTCTTACCCTGTTTCTATCTCCTGATGGTCTCTGTTACCAAGGAAATATTCCAAGTTTATTCACTAATGTCAGTTCATATCAGTGAGACCATACAGTATTTGTCCTTTTATTTCTGGCTAATCACACTCAGCATAATGTCCTTAAGGTCCATTCATGTTGTTACATACTTCATAACTTTATTCTTTCTTACAGCTGCATAATATTCCATCTTGTGTAAATGTCACAGTTTGTTTAGCCAACTGTCTGTTGATGGACATTTGGCTGTTTCCATCTCTTGGTAATTGTTAATAATGCTGCTATAAACATTGGTGTGTAAATGTCCATTTGTGTCCTTGGCCTCATGTCCTTTGAGTAGAGACATCATATAGACGGGTCCTGTTTTTTAATCCATTCTGCCAGACTATGTCTTTTGATTGGAGAGTTTAATCCATTAACATTCAGTGTTATTACTGCATGGGTAGTACTTTCTTCTACTATTTTGCCTTCTGGATTTTAATGTCATATCTAATTTTCCTTCTTTTTACCTTTACTCATAGTCTTCCTTTCTACGCTCTTCTCCACACCTCTCTCTTCTGTCTTCGTATCTGTCTGTAGTGTTCCCTTTAGTATTTCTTGCAGAGCTGGTCTCTTGGTCACAAATTCTCTCAGTGATTTCTTGTCTGAAAATGTTTTAATTTCTCCCTCATTTTTGAAGGACAATTTTGCTGGATATAGAATTCTTGGTTGGCAGTTTTTCTCTTTTAATAATTTAAATATATTATCCCACTGTCTTCTCGCCCCCATGGTTTCTGCTGAGAGCTCTGCACATAGTCTTATTGGGCTTCCCTTGTATGTGATGGATTGCTTTTCTCTTGCTGCTTTCAAGATCCTCTCTTTCTCTTTGACCTCTGACATTCTGATTATTAAATGTCTTGAAGTATGTCTATTTGGATCTATTCTCTTTGGGGTACACTGTACTTCTTGGATCTGTAATTTTAAGTCTTTCATGAGAGTTGGGAAATTTTCAGTGATAATTTCCTCCATTAGTTTTTCTCCTCCTTTTCTCTTCTCTTCTCCTTCTGGGACACCCACAACACATATATTCGTGCGCTTCATATTGTCTTTCAATTCCCTGAGTTCTGCTCATATTTTTCCATTTTTTTTACTATAGTTTCTGTTTCTTGTTGGATTTCAGATGTTCCATCCCCCAGTTCAGAAATCCTATGTTCTGTCTCTCGAAATCTACCATTGTAGGTTTCCATTGTTTTTTTCATCTCTTCTACTGTGTCTTTCATTCCCATAAGTTCTGTGATTTGTTTTTTCAGACTTTCAGTTTCTTCTTTTTGTTCTTTCCTTGCCTTCTTTATATCCTCCCTCAATTCACTGATTTGGTGTTTGATGAGGTTTTCCATGTCTGTTTGTACATTCTGAATTAATTGTTTCAGCTCCTGTATGTCATTTGAATTGTTGGTTTGTTCCTTTGACTGGGCCATATCTTCAATTTTCCTAGTGTGATTTGTTATTTTTTGCTGGTGTCTAGGCATTTAATTACCTTAATTGGTTTATTCTGGAGATTGCTTTCACTTCTTTTATCTAGGGTTTTCTTGCTGGATGAATTTGTTTTCTATCTGTTCTTTGACATTCCATTCAGCTTTATCTGGACCTCTGGTTTAAGTTTTGCTTAACAGAGGAGAATTTTTCAGATCTTGTTTTCTTGTTTCTTGCCCTGCTTGTGTGGTGCCTTTCCCCCACACACACTTAGGAGGGTCTACTTAGATATTATAGACCCCAGTCAGATTTTCCCAGACCAAACTGGCCTCCTATCAGGAGGAAAGAGTCACCTGCATCGGTTTTCCCTGAGGGTGAGACCCAGCAGGTTGAAAGACTTTCCTGTGAAGTCTCTGGACTCTGTTTTTCTTATCCTGCCCTGTGTGAGGTGCTTGTCTGACTGCAGGTCCCACCAGTATAAGATGATGTGGTACCTTTAACTTTGGCAGACTCTCCCTGCTGGGGGTTTGTTGGAGACAGAGGAGAGGTTGTAGGCTGGTTTTAATGGCATCAAATTACCAAGCCCTGGTGTCTGAATTCCTTGATGGAGGGATTCCACCTGGGTGGGGCTTCACCTCTCCCCTGGGGAAGGCACAGGCTCCAGATAAGCCCCCAAAAGAGCTCACTTCTGCCTACGCCTGGGGCAGTTGCACCCTGAGAAGTCCTGCTGCTGTATCCAACGGCAGTCAAGCCTTTGTAGATACACAGCCACAAAAACCTCTGTTTCCTTCTTTTTTTTTCCCCCCTTTTTCTGTCAGTCCTGCCCCATTGGCGCCGGAGCAAAAATGAGCAACCTCCACTTGGATCAGGTTCACCTAAGCTGAGGGCCTATTTTTAGTAGTCAGAATTTGTTAATTAGTTCCACAATTGGCGTTTGATTGTGCCCAGTCCCTGCTGCTGGTAAAGTCCTTTCCTTTCCCCTCTGGGAAGAGGCCTGTGGGAGAGGGGCGCTGGCCGCTACAGCTTTGGGTACTCACGGTTCTGGGGGTGCTCGCAGCCGGTCCAGCTGGTCCAGACTGGGATATGCTGTGTGTCTGGTCACTGACGTGGCCCCAGGAGCTGTTCTGTACTGTTTCTGGTTATTTAGTAGTTGTTCTGGAGGACAAACTAAAATGCGCACATTGTTAAGTTGCCATCTTGACCTGGAAGTTCAGATATTGTCTTGATGATGCCTAGGTTTGGACATTTCCATGGCCTCAGAACTGTAAGCTTGTAAACCAATAAATCCACATCATAAAAGCCAACCCATATTATGGTATCTGCATTTTAGCAACTTTCGTGAAGTAAAACACAGCTTTTCGAGAGTTTTTGTTTTGTTTTGTTTTGTTTTTATTGTGAAATATAACATATATACAAAAAAAAGCTATATATTTCAAAGTATGTTTTAGAACAGATTTCAAAGTTTGGTATGGGTTACAGTTCCACAATTTCAAGTTTTTCCTTCTAGCTGCTCCAAGACACTGGAGACTAAAAAGAAATAATGTACTCATACTCATTTGTTAAATCCTAACTTCTCTGTTATAACTCCTCCTTCTCCTTTTATCTTTCTCCCAATATTTAAGTTATGCCCATTCTAACTCTTTTCATACTGAAAAGGGGTATTGACAATATGGGATTTGGGGATGGAACTGGTTTGGGGGATGGAACTGGTTGATATTCTTGGAGAGACTGGCACCTCTGGGTTTCAGGACTTATCTGGCCTAAGAACTATCTGAAGGTTTTAGGTTTCTGAAAAGTAAATAGTACGTGAAACTTTTGTAGAATCAGATATAGAGCCCCAGGTGTTCTTTAGAGTTAACAGGAATGATGTTAGTTGAGGTTGGACAAACCATGGCAATTAGCAATATCTAGCCAAAGCTTGTGTAAGAGTAGCCTCCAGAATAGCCTCTCAACTCTATTTGGACTCTGTTAGCCACTGATATCTTTTTTGTTACATTTATTTTCTTTTCACTTTTTTGGGCATTACCAATCCTGCAGTGCTAGGATTAGGTTCATCCCTGGGAGTCATGTCCCATGTTGCCAGGGAGATTCACACCCCCGGATGTCATGTCCCATGTAGGGGGAAGGGTAATGACTTTAGTAGTCAGAATTTGTTAATTAGTTCCACAATTGGCGTTTGATTGTGCCCAGTCCCTGCTGCTGGTAAAGTCCTTTCCTTAGAGAGTTGGGCTTAGAGAGAGAGAGGCCACATCTGAGCAACAAAAGAGGTTCCCTGGAAGAAAGTCTCAGATATAATTATAAGTAGCTTCTCTTTTATCTTAGCTTCTTTGCTATAGAAAAAAGTTTTATAAGAGTAAGGCTTAAGATCTTGTACTAAAGACCCTTTAGTAGGGCTCGGCCTACTAAATTGGAGTCCCTAATGTTTGAGAGAATATCAGAGGTTTCTCAGGTGGAAAAGTTTAATAGTTCTGTATTTTTCTCCAGTCCCTCAAGGGACTTTGCCAATGCTTTCTAACTATCTGCTGAACATACTCTGGGGATGTATCTGGGTATTCCATTAAACTATACAGAATTACAAGCCCTCATGCCCATTCTGGGCTCCACATGTTTGGGTTGTTTAAATGTACTCTCCAGACAGATTGAGTTAGATTGTGTGCTACAGAAAATTTAGGTTTGGGACAAAATAAAGCTCTCTTCCTGCAAGGGTTTTATAAGCCTCTAGTTGACTCTATTAGATGTCTTCTTTTTTTTTTCCCAAGCCAAACTGAATCCAGCTTTATTAAAGGTACTTTTCATAAACCATTGTGGTATTTCAGGTAGGACATGGGTAGATGATCATTAATAGTTTACAAGAACTTTCAAACTTCCTTCTTCAATGGACTCCAAAATGATAATGCCACTATAAAATCCAATGAATTCTTCATTTGATGTTCTGAGCAGGAAAAGTTTAGAATGAGGGTTGACATTTCATATTTAGCATGTTGTCTGACAACTTTTCATGAATCAACCCTGACTTTCAGGAAATGAAATGAAAATGGCAGAATTATCAGTTTGAAGATCCCCAACCTAAACAAGGACTTGCTGCACTTTTATGGGATGCCATGTCACAGGCATTAATGGAAAGTTCAGATTGCCTGACATTCTGGTAATTTTTGGGGTCAGGCCCAACAGATTTCAGAGAGTCAAGTCTACACTGAAGGCTGAGAAGGAGAAAGGGACTATCGATAATATGGGATGGGGGATGGAACTAGTTGATGTTCTGGAGAGGCTGGTCCCTCTGCATTTCAGTACTTATCTTGTCCAGGGGCCATCTGGAGGTTGTAGGTCTCTGGAAAGTTACCCTAGTGTGTGGAACCCTTTGGGTACCTTTTCTTGCTTCTGTGAAGGGGCCTTTTTAGGTTTGGGCTCTGGCTTTGGAGGAGCCATGTTTAGTAGATAATGTTGCAGATATTCTCTGTGGATCTTCCTTTTTTCTTGTTTTTTTACTTTTTAATTGTATAATATAACATATATAGAAAGCAAAGGGAAAAAAGCAATAGTTTTCAAAGTACTCTTCAACAAGTAGTTAAAGGACAGATCCCAGAGTTTATCATGGCCTATCATACCATCATCTCAGATTTTTCCTTCTAGGTGCTCCAGAACATAGGAGGCTAGAAGGAATAAATATTTTTTTATCATGACAATTGATTTTTTTCTCTTTTTTTTGTGAAATGAGGATTGTCCTTTACTTGGCTTTATCTCTTTAGAATCCCCTTCAGCCTTTATCTTGGGTATGGTGGTGGTGGCGGTGAGGCAGAGGTGCTGTACTTGGAGAGGCAGCAGTGCCTGGGCTTTGTTTGGTCAGAGGGTCATTCTTACCTCTTCACATGGCTCATAGAAATTCTTATTTGAAATAATATGGAGTGGTTTCTCTTTTCATAACTAAACCCGAACTTACACAATTGCCTAAATATTTTTGTTCGTTTTTTATCCTCCAGTGATAGACTAATTTCTGTATCTACGAAATGCATTCCCTCTACCATCATGTGGCCAACCTCCTTTCTCACTTGGGTTCAAAAAGGCTACTGATCTTCATGACCAAATCCATCCCAAGATCAGTTATATGGTTGAGAGTTTAAAATGGAGGGATGGACCAGGCTGCCTGCAAGTTTCACTTTCTGTTTAGAGAAACAAACTGGGCTTTTTCTACCCTAATATTTTTTTAACAGAGTTCAGAACACTGATTTATGTAGCGATTATAATATCTGACTTTTGGAGAAGTAAGAGATTGTGCCCAAAGCAACCATATTTAGGAAGATAATTACCATAATTGTTTAGATTGTACTAAATGAGATTGTTGCATTTCAGTTTTATAGGTAACCAACTTGATAAATAACTCCTATCTTAAATTTTACCTGTTAATAAAGAGATTGCAAAATGCTATTCATGGTTCTTCCAGGAGGCAGATGCTAGGTGGATTTTGGAGCATTTAGAAATATTAGTATGTTAGGAATACAAGTTTAACAATTAATTTGTTAGTTTTAATATTAGAAATACTAATATTAGTGTTTAGAAATAAAATACTAAATATTGGGGGTAAAAGGGTTATACCTATGAAAGGGGAAAGACTTGGTATTGGACAGTCAGAACATGGGACCATCAGGTATTTCCAACAAAATCTCAGCCAACCTAATGGAGAGCTTCAGAACAAAGATTGCCCATTGGAGGAGGCTTGCATTGGGCAGACATGTCCAAGTCCTAGTACTGCAGTTGTGCCGGGTCAAATCTTGAGGGCTGTTTAGGAAGAGCATGGCCTGGGCTCAAAAACAGGGTGATTCTGAAGGTGCTACAGCTGGAGCCTATCCACTCATTGAACTCCTTGCAGTTGAATTGCAGATTCTTGAGTGGTGATCTAGTATGGATCTCATAGTTCGATGTCTCCTAGTTCTCAAAAGCATGTTAAGCCTCCAAGTATGCAACAAATCTTTTCTACTTTATGTCCATAATTTGTCTTAATTTACTAATTTTCCGTAAAAATTTCAGGCGAGTGCCCTTGTTCTCTTAGCGTCTGCAGCCATCTGCAATTAAACGATTAAGTTTTCAACCAGCATGCTCCTTGCCATCTAAACATGACACATGTTCTCTTTATTGGACAACAACAGGCACTCAAATTAAACACAGTGAAGACAAATCTCTTCTTGTCTTCTAGAATAATGTACCATTTCATCCACTTCTTAAGCAAGGAACTTGAGAATCATCTTCAGCTTCCCACTATTTTTCATTCTTCCAAAATAAACATAATAGATATTTACTAAGGGCTGACTATGTGTCAGTTACTTTTATATTTAACATTTATTTATCCACATTTTATAGATGCAGAAACTGAGACACTGAAATATTAAAAATTTATCCAAGGTTTTGTAGCCAGTAAGTAGAATTGCTGTGATTGCTGTGATTCAAACACAGGCGTTCAGATTCTAGACTGTGTAGCTATAGTCGATGTTTGTTAAGAGCTTCCTATGTGCCTAGTAACAATTTAACTTTTATAATTCTCTAAGCAATCTAATAAAGCAAATACTATTATTTCTCCCATTTTATAGAAGAGGAAAGTAGGGCAAAGAGATTAAATAATTTAGCCAACATCAAACAGCAAAGTGGAAGAACATGGATTCACGTCAAGAAATTAAACTCTAGAACCAGGCTTTTAGTCACTTGCTATAGTGAGTACTGAGTAATGGCCAGAGGTGATGCTAGTTTGCTTTGTTTGGGAGCATTTATAGTTTCTTTTAATTTAATTTATTTTTTTTAACATTTTTTTATTGTGAAAAATAATATATATTCAAAAAAGCAATAATTTTCCAAGTGCATTTTAACAAGTAGTTATAGAACAGATTTTAAAGTTTGGTATGGGTTACAATTCCACAATTTTTATTTTCTTCTAGCTACTCCAAGACACTGGAGACCAAAAGAAATATCAATAGAATGATTCAGCAGTCATACTCGTTTGTTAAATTCTATTTTTATCTGTTATACTCCTCCTTCTCTCTTTTTTCTTTTTTGTGAAAAATTACATATATACAAAAAAGCAATATTTTGTCTAATATTAGCATAGCTATCCCCACTCTTTTTCTGTTACTATTTGCAGGGACTATCTTTTTCCATCCTTTCACTTTCAGCATATTTGTGTCTTTGAGTTCTAAAGTGAATCTCTTGTAAACAATATATAGTTTGATCATGCTTTTTAAAATCCATTCTACCAATATGTGTGTTTTAATTAGGAATCTAATCCATTAACATTCAGTGTTATTACTATAAAGGCAAGACTTACATCAGCCATTTTGCTCTTTGGTTTTTATATGTCATATCTTTTCCTTTATTGAATCTCGTTTTTTGCTTGGTTGTTCTTTTGTGATGTATTTGACTGATCCCTTCCTCATTTCTGTTTCCATATATTTAAAAATACTTTGTGGCTATCCTAGGTATTATATTATACAACCTCCATCTATAACCTACTAATTTGAAAAAATGCCAAATAGCTTCAATAGTATATATGTTCTCTCCGCCATATCCCTCTGTTTCCCCTCTTAACGTTGCCTTTGTCCCACTTTATATTTTGCACATCCATTATCAGGAAATATGCCTTTTTTGTTCAATTGTATTCTGACTCTTATAGGAATTAAAGAGTAGGGTTGCACATTAAGGATACAGTACTACTGAATTTGCATACAGCCTTTAAGTTACCTTTATTGAAGATCTTCATTTCTTCACACTACTCCAAGCTACTCTTTTCTGGCATTTCTTTTCAACCTGCAGAACTCCTCTTTACTGAGAGGAGGGCAGTTCTTCCTATAGGGCAGGTCTTTTTTGATGAACTCTCCCAGTTTCTGTTTATCTGTGGATATTTTAAATGCTCCCTCATTTTTGAAGAACAGTTTTTCCAGATGAGAATTTTTGGCTGATAGCTTTTCTCTTTCAGTACCTTAAATATATCATACCACGACCTTCTTGCATCCATGGTTTCTGACGAGAAATCAGCACTTGGTCTTATAGAGGATCCCTTGTATGTGATGAAACACTTTTTCCTTGGTGTTTCAGAATTCTCTCCTTATTTTTGGCATTTGACATTCTGATTAGTATGTGTCTCAAAGTAGATCTATTAGATTTATTCTGTTTAGAATATGTTGCACATCTTGGACATGTATATTTATCTCTTTCATAAGGGTGGAGATATTTTTGTCCCTTATTTCCTCAAATATTCTTTTTTCCCCTTTTCCCATCTCTTCTCCTCTGGGACACCCCTGATGCATATTTTTCTATATTTCATGCTGTCACTCAAATCCCTGAGACATAGCTCAATATTTTCTGTTCTTTTCTCTATCTGTTCTTCTGCCAGTATGATTTCAACTGTTCTGCCTTTTAGTTCACTGATTCTTTCTTCTGCTGTTCAAATCTGCTTTATGTGCCTCTAGTGTATTTTAAATCTGCATTATTGTAAATTTAATCCCCATAATTTCCATGTTTCTTTAAATTTTCAAATTATTCTTTATGTTCACACTTTGTCTTCTTAATATCTGTTCTAGTTTGCAAGCTGCCAGGATGTGCTATACCAGAAATGGAATGGCTTTTAAAACGGAGAATTTATTAAGTTGCTAGTTTATAGTTCCAAGGCAGTGAAAATGTCCAAGTTAAAGCAATGCTATAAAAATATCCAATTCAAGGCATCAGGGAAAAATACCTTGGTTCAAGAACGCTGATGATGTTCAGGGTTTCCCTCTCAACTGGAAAGGCATGTGGTGAACATGGCAACATCTGCTAGCTTTCTCTCTAGGATTCTTGTTTCATGATGCTTCCCTGGGGTTGTTTTCCTTCTTCATCTTCAAAGTTCTCCTGCTATGTGGGCTCCTGTAACTCTTGAGGCTCTGAAGCTTCTTCCAAAATGTTTCCTCTTTTAAAGCATTCCAGTAAACTAAGCAAGACCCACCTGGAATGGGTGGAGTCACATCTCCCTCTAATCAAAGGTTAATACTCATGATTGGGTGTGTCACATCTCTGTGGAGATAATCTAATCAAGTTTCCAACCTAGAGTTCTGAATAGGGATTAAAAGAAATGGCTGCCTCCAAAAATGGATCAGGATTAAAACATGGCTTTTCTAGGGGGCATAATCCTTTCAAACTGGGACGATATCCTTTAGTTTATATCCATATTTTTCTTCATTTCCTTGAATTGATTTAGGAAATTTGTTTGAAGTATGATTAGTTGTTCCAAATTCTATGTCTCCTCTGAAGTTTTAATTTGTTCCCTTGAGTGAGTCTTATCTTCCAGTTTCTTAGTATGGCATGTGATTTTTTGCTGATGTCTGGGCATTTACTTATTTTAATGTGTTAACTCTGAATATCAATTTCTCCTTGATGTCTAGGATTTTATTGTGATTGACTTTGTGTTAAGGCTCTTCTTTGATTCTTGTTCAACTTATTCTGGACCTTTAAAGTAGCCTATGTTTAACTGTTCAGATTTTCTTAGCTCTTGTTCATTTGATTCTTGCTCTGGATATATGATACAATTTTTTAAGATTTCACTTTTTTTTGCAATTTCACCTGCAGAAGAAAGCTTCTTTTCCTCTGTTCTTTCTCTAAGAAGTTTGATCCATTCTGTTTGTTTTTGTGCAGAATTTTTCCCCCAGCAATTATGAATTGCTTAAATCCTCTCTCTCACTCAGTGCCTCTCTTTCCTAACAGTTTTCATTTCTTGGACCCATCCTGTCTTGCAGAAGTTCTGTCCTCCCCTGCCCCACCCCACATATTTTTTCTGTCGAAGCTTTTATTCCCCCATTAAGGTGTCACACTGCGGGGACCCACATAGGGTCAATCAGAAAGGTGGGTCAATTTGGAAAGATCTGTTTTGCATTTAGGTGTTTCAGCCAACAGAGACTGATTTGAGTGTGTGCACCTCTTGCCAACAGTTCTTCTGCAATCTCTCTTTTTTTCCTTATTTTTTACCTAGGGGTCCTTTTGTATACTGCACTCCTCTGCTGCTTGTATTCCTCCCTGGTCCTCCGTGGATTTGAGTCCATGGATATGATTAGATTATCTCAGTGGAGGTGTGACTCACCCAATTGTGGGTATTAAACTTTGATGAGATGGAGGTATGACTCCACCCATTCTAGGTGGATCTTGATTAGTTTACTGGAATCTGTTAAAAAAGGAAGCATTTCGGAAAAACTTCGAGAGTAGCAGAGCCATGAGAACTACCAGAGCCCACATAGCCAGAGACCTTTGGAGATGATGAAGAAAACACCCCTGGGGGAGCTTCATGAAACAAGAAGCCTGGAGAGAAAGCTAGCTTTGTCACCACATTAGCCATGCACCTTTCCTGTTGAGAGAGAAAATCCTGAACTTCATCGACCTTTCTTGAGTGAAGGTAACCTCCTGTTGATGCCTTCATTTGGACATTTCTCCTCGCCTTGCTTTAATTTCAACATTTTCACAGGCTTAGAACTGTAAACTCGCAAGTTAATAATTCCCCTTTTAAAATGCCATTCCATTTCTGGTATATCGCATTCCAGCAGCCAGCAAACTAGAACATGTATGAAGTTCTAACTTGCTGCTGTGAGTGGCTCTGTGGTCTGTCTCTGAGGCAAGTGGGACCCATGCCATGCTGTCTCCATGAGATCCCTAAGCTGCATGGGACCAAATGAGGTAGAGGGATCTCATGGTTCCAGGATGTAAATCTCCTGGCTGATTCTGGGGTTTACTGTCGGTTTTCTTTGATTCAGAGTTTTGTGGATTCCTTCACAAACAAGCAAGTGGGATTAGTTGATTCTGAGGAGAGACTTTTCCAGGCAATGTCTTTTATTGCCATATTGATGACATTATTCTATCATTTTATTTATAAAGGACTCAGATTCAGGTGAATTTCCTCCTTTTTGGTATCTTGTATAGTGTTAACAATGGAAATACAAAAGTTGTGGTCAATATAGTAATACATTCATTTAACAGCCAGAATTAAAATTGTTGATAATAAAGGAGACTGAAGATACTTGCTTTTATCTCTAGTCTGTTTTGGCTACTGCCCAGATTGTGATCAATAACTCACCTATAGACAGTCTATTCATCAAGAAATTTACTTAAGATTATTAGAGTATTTTCTATCATTGGACATTTGAATGTCCAATAGCTGCTAGATAAAGATCAAAATCCCTTCATCTCAATCCAGTAAAAGTTTCTCTCTTTCACACATAAATGCAATGTGGGTGTTCCTGGTTGAAAATAGTCTTTTCCATATGGTCATTCCAGGGAGGGACTAAGGTTCTTTCCATCTAGTAGTTTCATCAACAATTAGGGCTTTGAGTTTCTTTATTGGCTCTTCTGTCAACCTGAGGGCAAGACAACATGGAGGATCACTCAGGAAGAATTTACGGACCAGAACTTGAAAATGCTGATATCACTTCTGCCTACATTCTATCACCCAGAACTCAGTCTGATCATCATCTCTAACAGTAGAAGAGGCTGGGAAATGTGGCCCAGTTGTGTGTCCAGGAAGCCAGGGAAACAGATTTTGTTAAATACACAGCAGTTCCTGCAAAAGTTATTTCTAATTTGTTGCTACTGTAAATAACTCTGGTATGAACACCATTTTATTTTGATCTTTGTTCATATTCTTAAAATTTTCCTTAGAATACATTACTTAAGATGGAAATTTTGGGTCAAAGACTTAAGACATATTTTAAGATTTTGATTTGGTCAATTGTCCTTCCCAAAAACTAGGTTAATTTATTCTCTTACCAGCACTGTATACTAGTGATCCTTTCTCCATGTTCGTATCAACACTATTCTCTTTCAGAATCCTGGTCAATTCGATATGCACATTAGTTTTTTCTGTTGTAATATGATATCCATCCCACAGGGTTGGTGCCATTCTCAAGTTAGATGATTGTGGAGGTGATTTATAAGCTACAAATTTCTGTACATATTCTAGTTATTTTGAGAAGGAAATTTTGATAGCCCTTAAATGGCTACATTATATTTCAAGTCCTTTCAAAAACTAAATATTTTTATTTTATTACCATATTTAGGAAATGATTTTTAAAAAAGTGACTATTTTCCAAAGTTTCCATTCTTCTTTCCCTAAAGTGAGAAATGTTAAGCACATTTCATATTAAATGTGGCCAGAGAAAACTATTATCTAAGTATTTCTTCTCCCCCAGAGATCTTAAAGTGATGGGCTCAGGTTATAAATCAGTCACACGCTGCCTTCTCCTTCTAGTTGCCACCAGAGTCTCTTTGTCCAGAGGAGGGAATGGGTTTAACATGTAGCCAGTCTATGGCGCTTTCTTCCAGCCCGGGTCCTTTCTTATAGATTAGTCATGAAATGTCAGCAACGTTCTGCTGAGTGTCCATTTTGTTCATGTTATTTATTTTGCTGTTGTAAATGTGATCAAACCAGATGCTGAGCTGTCTATAGCTGACACATAAATAACATTACTAAAGAAAAGAAAAATGAATAATCACAAATATCATTTTAGCATCATAAAATAGGTGGATTATCTGAAAGATATTCTGAGATATCACAGCATAATCCCCCTGTAGAACAGAAATTAAATATTAGTAAATATTACATTAATAAAAACACTATTATTGAATGATGCTGTGCATCTGTGTGTTTTTTTTTTTGTGTGTGTGTGTGTTGGTGACAAGGTTGAAGGGTGAGACAGGAATGAAGGACAGAATTTGAGTGCTGGATGATAAGAAGAAATAAGGACATACCTTCTTCTAAGAACTTATTGAACTTAATTGGGAGGCTCTTAAGAGATAACTAGCTTTAGAATACTTCCGTAATATGCACTACTGAGAGAATATTGGCAAATTTTAGCCTGGATTCCTAAGAAGTAAGCAATAATAAAAATGACAAACTTTACAAACACTAGAATACAGACTTCCTCTTTCCTGTCCCCAACATAAATTATAATATGCCACTGCCAACATACTGACTCCATCAAAAGTTAAGAATGTACATTTTGGATATTTTCACAAGATTTTAAGTTGAAACTCTGTTTCTCAGACCTTGTGGTAGATAGAGTAATGGCCCCCAAAGATGCCCATGTCCCAATCCCTGGAACCTGTGAATATGTTACCTTTCATAGAAAAGGGACAAAGGAACTTTGCAGATGGATTATGGTAAAGGGGGATGGAGAGATTACCCTGGATTATCTGGGTGGGTGGGCCCCAAATTATCCCATGAGTCCTCAAAAGTACAGAACCTCTCCTGGCTGAGGTCAGAAGGAGATGTGACTATGAAAGGATGGTCGGAGACATACAATGTTGTTAGATTTGAAGATGGAGGAAGGGGGCGATGAGCCAAGGAAAGTGGGTGGCCTCTAAAAGCTGGGTGTCCTAGTAGGTGGAGAAGGCAAGGAAGCAAATTACCCCCTAGGGAGGAACACTACATGGGTCAGTGAGACCCATGTCTGTTCTCTAACCTAGAGAACTGTGATAATACATTTGGGTTGTTTAAATCACTACGTGTGTGATAATTTGTTACAGCAGCAACAGAAAACTAATACAGACCCTCTCTATAAAAGTACCTCCAGAATGAATCTCCCTTTAGTTATCATAGAGTTGTTTTGTTCATGAACAATAGATGGTGCTAAGCATCCATGTTCTTAAAATTTTCAGCCAGATATTCCAATTTAAAATCATTAGGACCATATGATAACAGTTGAAACAGTTACTCACCAAAACTTCAGATTCAGAAAACCTTCATTAGAGTAGTGATGAACAGGAAGTTGGGGATTTGTTTTCTATATTTGAAAGTAAATACTCATTAAAAACCCAAAGAACAATGAGACAATTTCTGTTTGCTATACTGAACTGCACATATGCCTTAAAAACATTAAAATGTGGACCCCATCCCTTCTTCAAAAACACTGAACACCCTGAGGCCACAGTATATAAAAGCAAACTAGAAATTAGAAACTATAGGGGAAAGATGTTTCCAAAAGAAGTTATTTATTTTTTCATATGTGATGTGGTGCAACACTTAAGAAAAGGCAGTGAAAGATGGTTTTCACATATTTTATTGCAAATTATTCACTATTTGTTTCCTTATTAGTGAAAACTTTCAGTGAATATAACATTACTGATATTTAGCTTCTAGTGGGCAAGCTTTTATCTGTTCAACTATTTTTCAATAGTATAAAATATGGGTATATGCATATTTTCATGTTGGATTATTATGATTTTTAAAAGCAAGGCTTGTGCTATGATAATACTGTTTTGATCATAGGTCTATACTCAAATATCTTCAGTCTAATTTACATGTAAAATGTGTGGTTTACATCTTGGATTCAATGACTAGTGTTCTATCATGTTGCATTTCAAAATTCAAGCAAATGCATCCCAATAAGAGGGAAAGGTGGTACATTCTGAGGCATTCAGGATGAGATGTTGTTTGAAAACTTTTAGGAGTATTCAGTGATCTCCGTATCTATGCAACCACTCTTCTCAGCCCTTTAAACAGTAAATTAAATATACTCATTTTCTGAACAATTGCAAATATCCCTGAAGGATGAATATCCTTCAACTGCGAAGGAAAGTAGGCAATATTTATTTGCTCAGAAAAACCACAAATTCATGGGAACTGAGCATTGAATCCTCTGAAATTCTGACACCCTCTACTACAAACATAGATAATGAAGGAAATGTCAAGGGGACAACATGTAATGTCAAGGAGACATCTCATTTTCATTTAGGTAAATAACTTCTTAATCTCGTCTATGTACAATTCAAGAATTTATCTATCCGAATGCCTCCTCTATCACTCAACGGCTGCTCCCAGGAAGACTTTTGCTCCTAAGTAGGTGAAAGTAAGGAACCAAGGGAAAGACGTTACCCTCTCACAACGACCACTCCAAGCCCCTGTTTATTCCAAGTGCAGTTGTTTTTTACTTGAGCGCTTGAACTCATGAAATTAAAAAAAATGTTTAAAGAGACTAAGACATGTGATTGAAAAACAAGTTATCTGGGGCCACAAAATGAAAAAATATATTTTTACAAAATTAAAATTAAATTTTAAAATCTATTTAAGGAAGGAAGAAGCAAGAGCTATGATTTCCAACGAAGGAACTAAGGAAAGAGTTTTAACTTTCAGATGTGTCATGAAGCGTGAGAGCATTTTATTTGTAAATACAATGGAATGGGCAAAATGTTCCCATGACCAAACATTAGGAATTTATAGAATTGTTTGTATTATATTCATAGGAATGGGGTAGGGAATTGGGGGAAGGGAGCACGCTGCAGTAGGTCCATTGGCGATGCAGAGATAAAAGGGTGAGACTAGGAGAGGTTAAAAGAAATCAGTCTTGTTTAAAACTGGCTTGAATGACCACCAGAGGGACTCCAAAGTTCACTCATTGACACTGTACTTCAGAAAGAAATGTTTTATAAGATTCAGATGGTTATGAATACACCATGCTAAATAGTTAAAATACAGCTTGTACACAGCAATAGGCATTAGCCATTAATGCAGAGAAACCCAGTTGCTTAAAATTGAGAGCTTTCAAAGATCAGCCATGGGGGAAAAAGACCCTAATAATGAAAAAGAGAGATTTGTTAAATAGTTAAATGTAGCTTTCACTGCTAATGATTTAAGACACTGTCAGGCAGGCGCTGTTTTATTTCTCTAATTTTCCAGTGTCTCTGTTCTGCCAGAAGGTGTTGCTATAATATAGCTAGGCTGGGAGGACAAAGTAATGTGGAGTGAAATGTGTTAAGACTGGATAAAAATGTAAAAGTATATAGAATTCAGGCACAAAGATATCCATTATATGGGGAAAAGAGGGCTTTACTGTGGTATGTGTTCCCACTATAAATAGTACAGCAAAATGTAAACATGAAATATTTCCACACTGATATTTGCAGCCGTATAAACAGGAGCTCTACTTTTCTTTTCATTAACCCTCATTTTTTAATAAAGGGACTTCTGTAAGGTAAAATTTGGGCAAAAACAGCAATGATCTGTAACTTTTTAATAACAGGGCATACTATACATGGAATAAAAGTTGGAATTTAAAACCAGCAGATTTTTTTTCTTACAAACACCGTTTTGTTTTACTGTATAAAGTCCCATATGTTATATGTTATAGAATAAAGCATAACGGTACATCAAGGAAGATAACAAAGGATTAAAGAAATTAGAATACAGTCTTCTTTTTAAAAAAATTAGGATTTCTTCCAATTTTGGTAAACAAAATTCAAATTGAATGTTTTTTTTGAATAGCCCACTCAGTCAATCTTCTTAAACTGATTGCTAAAAAAAAGTCTTTTAACTAAGTTAAAACTGTCTTTTTACATTTTTAACTTTTAACTAAGTATTTTTAACTCAGATTTAGTCCACAATACATTATTTTTACTTTCAAAATTCAAACCAGGGCAACTAACTTTTTTTATGAAGATGTTGATATTACGGAGGCAAAATATATCAAGCAATTAAAATATGGAACTGCTAGAGTTTACCCCTAGTTAATTTAACAAAGGTGAACAAACAAAAATAGATTAAAACACACTGATAATCCAATATCCTTTTAGTTACTAGGGATCAACTTTCCTCTTTTCCTTTTTTTTCAAAAACCAAATTGATAAAAACTGACAGATGGAATTTGTGAATGACCTTCCCACCTTGTTTTGCCCAGCTTCCACTTTACTTCTGTTGAAGTTTTACCCAAGTGTAATTTTATCCAGAAAGTGTTCTCTGAATCCTAGGGCTAGGCACTGACTCCTCCTTTGTGTTACACAACCCCGCTTCCACCACTGCACTTCTTGTTCTATCTGTAGGGCCATTTGTTATTTGTCTTTGTACTGCTAGTGCTTAGCACACTGCATGCAGGATAGGTGATGAATAAATGTTTGTAGGACTGAGATAAAATGAAATTAATTAAGACTAGTAATTTTTTTAATGAGTCGATGAGTTCTCTTGCAATCAGTTTTGGTTTTCCTTCAATTCCCAATCACAACTCCTGTAGCGCATTGTGGAAAATTGAGGGACACTGCTCCTTAAAACAAAGCAAAACAAAACCTGCAGGTATAGTCCTAATTGAGAAGGACTGTAACAAGATGCATTTGAAGACTGTGTCTTGACTATTGTGTCATTTGACTTGATCACATGACTGCAGAAGGGGTAGGAAGGATGATGCCTGTGGTTGAGAATCTCCTTTCTGATTTATTCTTTAAGAAATAATGCAAGGGGTGCAAGTGTAAGGATTAATGACCCAGATTTTCACATTTTGAGAGTATTATGGAAGAACAACTTTGGAAGATTGTAAAATATATTCTGAGAATGAATTTGTTTGATTTTACTTAGGTAAGTTAGTGGCAAGAAATACAGGAAGGAATTCATAATGTGAACCAGTTCAAGAATATTAGGCAAAAAATGTATATAAAAAGTATCAGAACAATTTTTGGTTATAGAGTTAAAAGCAGGAATTATGAGACATCAGCACATTTTTCTTCAAATGAAAGTTGTAATTTATTATCTTAAATGTTTTGAATTCTCCATCTTTTTATTTGTTTTAAGGTACATTATTGTCCCCCTCTGTCACAGCTATATTTGAGCACCCTTGTTTCTGTCATCACTTCTGATGTATGTGGAAAGATTCTTGATTAATGCAGAGAATGTTCTAACTCAATTGATGAGTTTAAACTCAACAACTTTTTTTTTAGGTGCATTGTCCAGGAATTATTATTTTTTTTTAGTTGCATGATCCAGGAATCGAATCCAGGTCTCCTGCATGAAAGGTGAGCATTCTACCACTGAAGCTCCTGCGCACCCCAAAAGGAAGTTTTTTGTTGTTGGGTTTTTTTTGGCATATACAGTCTCTGGGAATTGAATCCATGTCTCCGGCCTGACAGGTGAGAATTCTAACACTGAGCTACCCCTGTAGGACTTCCAAAGCATTTAAAAAGGAATATTTGTTTCTATTTCTTAAGTAACGATTTTCTGTTTTATATGAAGGAGGTAGAGGCTGTTGCATATTTTCATGGCAGATTCTATTGATCTGAAAACAAACGCAATAGATTTGGTTCAGAAAGGAGAACTTGCATAGTTAGGTTATTTCCTAACAATGTCTAGGTCCTTAGGTGGTGAACCAGTAGCCTGAATGAGCAGCCAGCAGTATTTCCCTTCAAGTGGGGACTCGTTTCCTTTACTAAGCAGCAGCCAATGGAGCTGCTTTTCCATCTATGAGAGATAAAAATAAATTACTTATCTATGCAATTCGTAGTGAAATGGAGTTTTACACCTTGCATCTTTATTTATTCAAGAGAGAACTGTTTTCAGTAAGTAAGATGTAAAGTTATACAGTGGAATGCTATATATACTATTAGATTAAGTAAAAAAACAGTCAAATCTGCACTTCACATTATGTTAGGTAGGTATGGTCTATCCATTCAACAAATATATATTGAATGCTTACTGGGCTAGTTAGGGTTCTCCAGAGAAGCAGAACCAACAGGATGTATGTATATATGTGTGTGTGTGTGTGTGTGTGTGTGTGTGTCTGTGTGTGTGTGTGTGTGCGCATGCGTGTGCGTGTGTTAGATTAATTTAGGGATTTGGCTCACACAACTGGGCCTAGCAAGTCCAGAATTTGTAGGGCCAGTCAGCAGACTGGAAATTCCACCAAGAGCTGATGTTGCAGTGTTGAGGCAGAATTTCTTTTTCCTCTGGAAATCTCAGTTCTTTGCTCTTAAGACCTTCAAATGATTGGATGGGGGCTTACCCACATTATCTAGAGGAGTCTTCTTTTCTTTAAGTCAACCAATTGTAAACACCAATGGCATCTAAAAAATGCCTCCACAGTAACATCTAGGCTAGTGTTTGATCAAACAACTGAACACCATGGCCCAGCTAATTTGACACATAAAATTAGCAATCAGGGTGGGCCACGGTGGCTCAGCAGGCAGAGTTTTCGCCTGCCATGCTGGAGACCTGGGTTCAATTCCCAGTGCCTGCCCATGCAAAAAACAAAATAGCCATCACACTTACTGTGTGCCAGGTGCTGTTCCAGGCCTTTGAGATACATGAATAGACCGGACAAATTCCTTGCCTTTATGGGGCTTATATTCTAGCAAGGTAGTTAGGGGACAGGAGTTGCTGTGGGTGGAGCTGAGTGAGCAAACAACAGAGAAGGAGGAAGTGGAGTCAAAGGAAGGAGTCAAGGGCCAGATCATGTGGGCCTCAGATGCCAGTCTAAGGACTGTGCTTTAGTTCTGATTGAAATGGCAGCTGATCTGGTTTACTCTATAAAGGGTTTGCTCTGGTTGCTGTACTGAGCAAAGACCTGGGAAGTCCTCATAGAAGACTATTTAATAGTCCAGGTAAGAGATAATGGTGACTTGGACCACAATAGAGCCATGGAGATGGTGCGAAATGTTTGGATTTTTATATATTTTGTAAGTAGATCCAGTAGGATTTCCTACCAGATTAGTTAAGGCCTATGAGAGAGAGTTAAGGATAACTCTGAAGTTTTCATCTTGATCAACTAAAAAATGGAATTGCCATCAACTGAGTTAGGGAAGGATGTGAGTGGAACAGCATTTAGGAGAAAGACTTGTTCCTTTCGAGAGTTCTGTTTTGGGCTTGCTCACTTTGAGATATCTATTAAACGGCAGGTAGCGCTATCGAGTAAGTCATGCAAGTCTAGATTTCCGATGAGAGGTCTGGGCTATAGCAATATACATTTGTGAGCGACCAGGATGTAGCATTTAAAACTATGAAGTGGCATGAAATCATCAAGAAAGTTATGGTAAATGAAGAAGAGAAAGGAACAAGGACTGCGTCCTGAGGTACTCAGACACTAAGAAGTTAAGGGGAGAGGACAAATCAACAAAAGAGACTGAGGAGAAGAGATCAGTGAGGTAGAAATATAACCAAGAGAAAGTGTTGTCCTGGAAGCCAAGAGAACTCTTTGCCAGTTCTCTGCATGTTGTCTCAGCTCAGGGGAGCCTTCTTTGATTACTCTCAAACAGCTCCTACGTTTCCAAAAGGACTCATTCATTCTCTAGGTATTTCTGTTTTTTACTATTTTCTTAGAACTTTTATATATTTGAAATAATTTTAGATACTTTTTTTGTTTGTTTATACATCAGTTGTCTGTCTTCCACTGCTGAAATATAGGCTCCATATCAGAGGACAGGCACCTTGTGTTTCTTGTTCATCATATTTTCCTTGGAGCCTAGAACAGTTCCTTACACAGGCTATAACCTCAATAGATTTCTTCTGGATGAATGATTGAATGTCATTCATATCCTAAGAGGAGATAAAATTCCAAAATGAAATCCCAATTTAAAGAGAATACTAACAAATTGTTACCATTTCAAGTTCCATTATTTAACTCCATGCAGCAACAATGAAGGCCCAAGTCAGTGAAAGCTCTCTGAGACAATTTCCTAACATTTCTCTTCTGTGATTTCCCTCCAGGAGAAGACTTTTATTTGATGTGCTTAACTGTATTAATTCATCACTGTGACAAACACGAGAGAGTTGCAGCAAATTGCATATCTCAAGAAACATTCAGTAAATAGTAAGTAAAGAAAAGAGACCTGTCTCTTATTTTAACAGTTAACCTCTCCCTTCCTATTGCAGGTTAATGCCCTTTTCTTTCTTTTATTGACTATGCTGAGGAAATGCCATGATGCAAGAGAATGCCTAAAAAGAAAGGTAAACTCAGGGTCTGGGGCAAGTCCAGTGGGCCGTTCCCCTCCCTTCTCAAACGGATTTCAGAGATCATCATTGGACCTCCTTGGTTTTTACCAAGGGTTCATGTGGCTCTGTGTGGCATCCACCAGCTCATGTGAACTGTACTCTCCAGAATGGGAGAATTATATGCTGCAGTCTTTAGCTTTTGGTGCCAGTGACCTGGTTATTTTCCAGTGAGGTTAGGGGCTCCATACACCAGAATTTGTCACAAAAAATTAGCACACAGCTTCTGCTAATGTGTAGATAGGCAGGCAAGGTGAGAACTGACCTGGTATGTTTAATAATAGATGACTATACAGTGATAAAGTCAATCTATGGAAGGACTGTAAGCTGTTTTTTTTTTCCCTCCCAACAATTCTTTACTTCTTGTATTAATTGATGTTATGTGACTCGTGATTTTTTTTTAAACAGAGAACAAAAATTCTCTTATTCCAAAAACCCTTAAGCTAGCATGCCTGCCTGCCTGCCTGTCTTTGCCCTCCTCTGTCCTTTTCTCCTTCCTCTTTCTCTCCCACTCTCTCTCCCTCTTTCTCTGTCCAGCTCCCTCCCTCCCTTTTCCCTACTCTTCCTTCCCTCCTTCTTTCTTTATTTTTTCCTTCCTTCTCTTTCTGTCTCAAATGCTGTTTTTCATATAATGAGGCCTTTCAAGGAGACTATGGTCCATTTTATTAGAACTTGCCAAGAAAAAAAAAAATAAAAGCAGAATAAATCTAAAGTAAAGGAAACTTCATCTTTCCTACCATTTTTGTTAGAAAGAGTTTTCCATCATCTCTTTGCTTCCAGGCGTGAGCCTTCTGAGCCCTGCATGCAGCTGTGGAGATAAGATCTATGAGTTCTGCTGCAGAGTTGACTCTGCCCAGGATGATGGCCTGTCAAGTAGCCATGTGAGCAAAACTTGATCGTGTGCCTTTTCTTTCCTACAACAGGGCATCAGTCTAAAAAGGTGGACATTCTTATGGAATTCTCCTAATTTGCCAAGAAGATATTTGGAATCCAAGGAAGGCCATTCAGATTTGAAACAAGGAAAATCAAGTTCATTTTCTTGAACTGTAAGATGTAACTGCCTCATCATTCATCATCCATATTTCTATCCTTTGAAAATCTTCTATCAGACCCTAGCTCGGACTGTAGCCATTTACCTGCCTGCCTCACCAGACTATGAGTTCTTAAAGGCTAACATATCTCAGTTATTTCTGAATTCCCAGGGCAAGCAAAGCATGAATCACATAATAGGTGCTCAGCAAATATTTAAACAATGAAAGAATAAATGAATCAATGAATGAGTTATATTAGAATATACTTCTGATTGAATTCTGGATGAAATTTTATGCTTTTGTAGTGCACACCACAGCAGAATGCCCCAGAACTGCATACCCTCATTGCTCTCTCAGTGTACTGACCTGGAAAACTCTGTACTGCCTTTTAGCAGGAGGAGGTATGTGATTGGTATAAGCTATACACCAATTCACATCAAATAGGCTTGCAAGAAACTTAAATGCATGAGCATCACCAAACAGTGACAAATTCCAGAAACAAAATTACAAGTATATTTACGTGGAATGTTACCATTCTCAAACTGTTTCCACTCACAAAGAAAAATATTTATGTTCTAGGTGTAGATCAATATGATTGCCATCTTCTTGTATAAATATTGAGCTTCAGATCTCTTCTTCTTCATTTTAAAGCAGGAAAAGTAAAGTTAAAACTATTCGTAAAATTCTTCCTGGAGTTGTAGTTGATGCCGGGAACACCGGGTTTCTTGTGATGTCAACAAACTAATAGAACACAGGAAAGGTATGATTCAGTAGAGTTTACCACATCACCATTTCTACTGCATCCTCCAGGTTGGAGAAGAATTACTACTTGGACACAGTATGGAATCATGGCATGTGGGAAGAAACTGATGGATGAGTGGCATTAAGAATGGATGTTCTTTCCCCTTTCATCAAGAAGCAGTGTTTGGCTCCAGAATTTGTATTTTGAAGGAGGAGAGGCTAAAAACAATCTAGCACTAATTTACAACAAACTCACAGAGCACACACCATCTGCTCATAAACTGGCCCATGCTTGGTTTGTTGCCTGGCTTTGGCAACAGAGGGCTTGATCTTACTTGGATCTGTTCTCACTATTAGGTCACCCACATTCAAAGGATGTGGGGACAGATACATTGTTGGCCATATAAGGATTAAAAGTAATGAGGCTAAATTTTTAAAAGAAAATGTAGTGTAAACTGTTACTTCCTCACTGCTTTTGATAGAAGGCTTTGTTTATTTGTCAACCCTCTCCAAACAAAACAAAAAGCAAGCCGATGAGGATGAGGATGGAAGTCTTGTACAAACAGTACAACTTTTCTTGAACTTCAGTAGGGTAAAAGCAACTAGTCCTGCGTGCCAAAGTTGGTACTTATGCCTCTTTCATACAAGTTAGAGAACAGCCGAATTTATGCAATGAAGATTACAAAATTAATTGAAGGCTGATGAATCAGACAATCTGGCTAATGCATAGGGCAGCCTGGGGACTAGCTTGATATCACATGATTAAAAGTTAAAAATCAACCACTAATTTCCTTTTACTCACCCACTTTCTTCAGTTTTACCTTGAACTGACAGCTATTAAGTTCATCCTTACCTTCACCTGTGAACAAATCACTAGATAGGGAAACAGTGTTCAAATACATATGCTTATCCAATCTGGATGCAATACAAATTTTATATCTTTAAGAAAAGCTTTGATCATGATGGTAGTTTTTTTTTTTTTTAAGATCTTAACATCCTCCAGGACAGAGTAGCAAAACACTCTAGTGTATATAGATTTTTTAATAGGATTATTTAAATAGGCAAAATGATCAAAAGAAGGGAAATTAATACAATTTTATTTTAATGTTTAGCCACATTTATCCATGTAACTGAATCAGTCTTTCATATTCTTTTGCCTGAGAGTAGGACAGGCTTTCCCTGTAGAACAGTTTCCCTTGAGTGAGTTAACGAAGTGAACTAAACACTTCAACATTCCTCAAGTCTCTCCTGTTGAAAAACAGTTTCATAGACCTTGGCAATGGCATTCATAGTAAAGAATAGTTGAGTTCTGATTGTCCTTGTGAGTGGAGATGCTGATTATTAAAATTAGAATTTAATTTTTTCACTCAGGAATCTTAATCAGGGAGAGTAGAGATTGGAGTTTAGAATCATGGCCCAAAGTACCTACCACAGAGAAAAATTTCTTTCACATCTTAAATTTATTTAATTCTTCTTACATGAAGCTACATCATATACCTGTTGGCAGTTCAATGTCTTTAATATGACAACTGGATTTCCTTAGTCTTATGGAAAGAGCTATGCAAATACAGCTCAAGTCTATTCTTCCAACCAGGTAGCTCCTCTTAAGTCCAAAACCTGAGATAAGAACTTGGATAGAGGTATGTTTTTTGTTTGCTAAAACTGACAGGATTCAATATACCAGAAATGAGTTGGCTTTTACAACGGGAATTTATCAGCTTACAAATTTACAGTTCTAAGGCTCTGGAAACATCCCTGTTAAGGCATCAACAGGATGATACCTTCTCTGAAGACTGGTTACCAGCAAGCTTGGGCTTCTCTGTCAGATAGCGAGGCACATGGCAACGTCTGCTGGTCCTTCTTTCCCAGGTTTCATTGCTTCAGCTTCTGGTTTCTCTACCTGTGGCCTTTTTCACTAAACTTCTCCAGGGCTATTTATGTGAGCTTCTCTTAAATTAATCTCTAAATGTTTGATGCTCTTATAAAGTACTCCAGTAAGAGGATTAAGACCCATCTTGAATGATGTGGGTCACATCTCAGTTGAAATAACCGAATCAAAATTTCCCACCTACAACAGATCTACACCCACAAGAATGGATTAAAAGAAGATAATCCTTTCTGGGGTACATACAGCCTCCAAACTACCACAAGGTAATTTATTTGGAAAGTCAAAGAGTTGGAGAGTGAGAAAGGGAAAGAAGAAAAGCCACTACTGAGCAGCTTACCATTGTGGACAACTGGGGCTCAACTCTCTCAGAATTGCTGCCCTGATGGACAGGAGACTGGGACACCTTCTCTTGTTTGTTGAGGGTTTTCGCCAGCTGCACTTCTGGTTCTGCCTGTCCTGAAGATTGATCAAGCTCTTGAGGATTTGGGAAAGAACGTGAGATGGAAAAGTTGAGAGATATGGTGGGTACCCGGACTGGGATGCTGTTAGCTTCCCCAGGAACTGTCCTTCATCATTGTGAGTGAAATTAGAGATGAGTTGAGGGAATATGCTGCAAAACACTAAACACAAATACCTCATTCTCCTATGTTGATGTTTCAAGCCATATCTGAATAAATTTTGTTCATTTTAGTATATTTTTCTCTATGACAATTCTAGTAAAATTGATGCTCCAGGAAGCATGTTTATTTCATGGTGTTGAATAGTTCTGACATACTCATTTAGCAAGGCAGAAATAAGTGCTAATTTGAAAAGTATAGTGGGAGATTTGCTACTTGTCTAGGAGTTCTCCAGGACTGATGACCACTGGAAGTACTCAATGTTGCCTGAAGAAGAACAAGTAGCATCAAACATTTTTCATCTTTGCACCTAAACCTTTCCTTAGCTACTCCAGATTAAATCAACTCTCCTTTTAGCTCCTACTGTACAACTTGGAGGCTTATATTTTCTTTTATGTGGTTATCAATGAGAACCCCTAGATTACAGAGCTAAGAAGAAGAGCTAAAATTCAAATCTAGTTTTGAACTCAGTGCATGTTCTGTCAACCACAGTTACCAAAGAGAAGCAAACATTGGCTGGTAAATGGAAAACATGTTCATATGAAGGCTTGTGTGATCAACTGGCATGTCACAATACTACAATTTAATCACACTGTAGGGAACTATTTCAAGAATGAAGAACTCACAAAATGAGTCCTCTTAAGGGAAGAGGCAAAAATTTGTTGGGTAGTTACAACAAATTTGGTCTTGTCTTTTTATATACATTATCTCATTTAATCTTCACCAAAACTCTGAGCAATATATTGTATTTCCCCCAAATTACAGAAGAAAGTGAGATCACTTGTCCCAAGTGACAAAGCTAGTATGTGGGCAACAGGAATCTTACATTTATTGTGGTATTCTTCTTTAACCAACTGTAAATAAATTAGTATGTATCTCTAAATGATAAGTTCTCTTAAAGAAATTTATCACAATATCATGATCAACTCAAAAATAATTTGGAGCTACTTAATGATTGTTTTTTTTAACATTGTCAGTGTTAAAATTTCTCTAATTGTTTCATAGTTTTTACAGCTAGTTTGTTTGAGTCAGGATCCAGTTAGGTATACATGCTACATTTGGAAGATGCGTTGCTTATTTCTCTTTCAATTCGTAAATTCTACCTTTTTGTCCCCACCCCTCCCCTTGCAATTCATTAGTTGAAGAAAAAGTCATTTATTTGTTATGCATCTCTATTCTTTACTAGCCATGAAGCTCACAAAAAAATTGGGGGCTCAATTTTAGTAATTGCTACTCATTAGCACACAACATAAATAAATGTTTTCTAAATTACTATCTGTTAACATCTTTCTATTCTGTTTTTATTGTTCCTTCATTAAGTTACTTTTTTACATATATTGTTCTAGTTTTCTAGCTGCTGGAATGCAATATACCAGGAATGGAATGGCTTTTTAGAAGGGGAATTTAATAAGTTGCAAGTTTACAGTTCTAAGGCCAAGAAAATGTCCCATTTAAAACAAGTCTATAGAAATATCCAACCAAAGGCATCCAGGGAAAGCTACCTGGGTTCAAGAAGGCCGATGAAGTTCAGGGTTTCTCTCTCAAGTGGAAGGGCACGTGGTGAACACAGTCAGGGTTTCTCTCTCATCTGGAAGGGCACATGTTGAAAATGGCGTCATCTGCTAGCTTCTTCTCCTGGCTTCCTGTTTCATGAAGTTCCCTGGGAGGCATTTTCCTTCTTCATCTCCAGAGGTCGCTGACTCGTGGCTATGTCCTTCTGCTTTGCTGTCTCTGAATCTCCTTCATTCTCCAAAATGTTTCCTCTTTTATAGGACTCCAGAAACTAATCAAGACCCACCCAAATGGGTGGAGACATGTCTTTGTCACCTAATTCAGCTTAACAACCACTCCTGATTGGGTTATATCTCCAGGGAGATGATCTAATTACAGATTCAAACATAACGGTATTGAATATAGATTATTCTGCCTTTACAAAATGGGATTTTGATTAAAATATGGCTCTTCTAGAGGACATACATCCTTGCAAACCAGCACACATATATGTATATATATATTTTAGCCTTCTTTGTTGCATGTATTCTTGTGAGTCACTTCAATTATTTTTTTGCATGTGCAAGGATATTCATACAGACATACATATAGGGAAACAAACTTGTGTATGCTTGGTTCTAAAACTTAAGTTTCTCTATGCTGCTTGTTGTCTACCTCTGGACTTTATTTTCCCTCCCACCTCATTTATTAAGCAGGTATACTAAAAATAGTAACTCTTCTCTCAAATCAGCATTTGAGGAAAGGAGATGATGTATGAGACTGATACACATAGATAAATAATAAATGCTTGTTGAATGAGTGAACGAACCCACAATTAAATAGGAATACTTCATGAACTGTAAAAATGCTATGTAAATGTTGTTAAAATTATAAATGATTAAACAAAGCAGTCTACAAAGAGAAAAAAAAAATCCTTCTCAGGCTAAGAGTCTTATTCTTCACTTGTAAAGCTAAATTTACTAAGGAAGCATAGTTTTCAACACATAGGGTTCTTCCCTATTTTATTTTCTCTCCCTGCCTACTAATATCCAGGAGAGGATGAATAGAAAAAGGAGATGAAAAGTTGGCTTACCTTGCTGTTTTGTTTGAGGATCTGAAAGGAAGTTTCATCATAGGAAAGGAATACATTGATTGAGATGTCTGTTGCTGCTATCTTTGAATTTTAAGTATCTTTTTTTTTTCTCTTGTTCACTCTAGAACACAAATTCCAGAAAGCAGTAGTTCTTCTTTTTCTTTTTTTTTTTTTACTGCTTTATTCCTTTTTCTAGGATAGAGCCCGGTGAATAGGTGCTCAGTCAATATTTGTTGAAGGAATCCTACATATCACTGATACGTTGGCTCTAGTAAGATTTGGTTCATTAATATCATATGTAGGCTTGTCACCAGGACTGCCAATCTCACTTCCCCTTCTAAGAGAATTTGTCTCACCCACAGTTCCTTCTGCTACAATTTCTTGAGCTTTTTCTTAAGCAGGGTTGGTCATGATTCTCTTCATGTTCCACCAAAATAGACAATGGATGGATGCCTGAACAAAACTCCATCTAAAGAAGACTGATGATGGGCAAGACAATGAAGGGCCAAGAGAAGATTAAAACCATGAGTAAACCAAAGTTATGTACATGCAGAAACTATTAAAAACAGAAGATGTGGTAAAAAAGAAAAGGCATTTGGTGAAAATCTGACTGGTAATAACAAGAACAAAGGAAACAAAGACTGAGAAGGATTTAGCGACTTCTGGTTAGGCTGTGATAAACTTCTGTGCCTTAGGAGGTGTTTTAGTTTAGGTTTCCTGGTAACAGACTCTGAGATGGATATTTGTGTGCAGGAAATCTGCTGTAAAGGAAAAAAAGGAAGCGGAATTAGGCAGGAGAGGCTAAATTCTGATGCAGTTCCAACAAAGGCCTCAGCTGGTCCCATGGGAGCTCTGGAGCTGGGATGGTCCATCAGAATTATGTCTAATTGAGACAAGAAGCAGGACCTTCATCCCCTCAGCTAGATCAGTCCTTAGATTGGGTTGTCTCCTAGGAGAGTGCATAATCTTGGGCAAAGGTGGCTCCCTTTGGCCAAAGGCGATTCCTGAAGAAAGACCCATGTATCAGCCATCAGCAGCCAATACTCACAGCAGATGGGGGCAGGTGGGATGAGAACCTCTGTCTTCAAAGGGGAGTCTAGGCAGCAAACCCTATCATTGACAACACAAATTAACAAAATAGCTTGATTTCTTGAGCTGCATTAGATCCTTCTTGTTTTTAAACCATTCATTCATCTCTGTGAATCACAGATGCATGACTGTTCTTGGGTCCTCCGAAGTTTCCTGACATTCATTGCATGCATATCTATACAATAGCTTCTCCTCCCAGTTCTTGAGGTAGCCGGCGTACCTAACTTGTGAGAAGATATTCCATTCTATCTAGCATGAAGCAGAAGGACTAATGCCAAAAAAAGGCAATTAATATTATCAGCTTTAATGTTAATAGAACCACTAAAGTTAAGTCAATATTGAACCTTCTTATTTGTGAATGAATTCACTGGTATCTATGATTCCTGGACCCACATAATGGATATAGATTCTTTTTTAATGAGAATGTCAGTGTATGAAATAGCCACAAGGGCAAGATTTTGATTAATTTATATGGAGTAAAAGAGATACTCTGAGAAAGTTGCCAAGTCCCTAGAGATACACAGACTGAAGTTACAAAGTCATTTTGCGAGAATTCTAACAGCTGGCCTATTTGCATAAGAATGATCTTTGGAGTTAGTATGGCCCAGATATTACTCAGAAGTCTGCCACTTTGTTACTTTTGGCAAACCCATAAACCACTCTGTATATCCATTCTTCTTTACTGAAATTGAGATGGCAATACTTTATTCAAAGGGTTGAGAACCAAATGAAATCATATATGTCTCCTATAATAGTGCCCAGAATATGGTAGCTAGTCGGTACATGGTAACCATTCTTTCATGTTTATTATGGCCAGTCTTATTGTCTACATGGAATCCTGATCAGCCTTACCTAGCGGTAGAATGTAATTAGCACTTGTAGGGTGAATTATATACCCCAATTCAGGTATGTTCTTAATATTAATCTGCATTCGTGTAGGTGTGAACCCGTTGTAAGTAGGATCTCTTGAAGATGCTATTTTAGTTAAGCTGTGGCTCAATGAATGAGGTTGCCTCTTACTCCAGTTTACCAGAGTCCCTTATACGTTGCGAGAAAGTCGCCGGGAGAAGCCGGAAGCAGGAAGTCAGGGAACCGGAAGAGAAAGGAGAGGCTATCGTCCGGATGAAAAAGCTGAAGTACCGAAGAATCGTGGCGGTTAGCACTGGAGTGTTACAGACTTTGGGGAGGAAGCTTCGCCCTGCTGACACCTTGATTTTGGACTTCTCTGAGCCTCAAAATTGTGAGCCAAAAAAAATGCTTACTCTTTATGCTAAACCAGTTTGTGTTATTTGTGATAACTGCTTTGGGAAACTAAAGACAGTACCCAAAGATTTGATGGCTCCTTATTCCTTTGCCAGAGCCAGAGCCTCCCTAACCCCATGCGTTTCTTTGCCTGGTGCAGTTTCTTACAAGTGAATCAGAATGCTTGGCGATGGCCCAGCTGTCAGGGGGATTCGGATTAATTTAGTATTACTGTGGCATGTGGTAGGACTCAATATATGTTGGGCCTCATTTCCCTCCATTGGTTCAGGTATCTCTTGAAGTCTTCAAAATCCCAAGAAGATTTCAAGGAATTTTCAAGATTCCTTGAAACCTGACTGAATTCACAGGATGTTCCTGAAAACACTATAGTGATGATTGATGGAAATTCTATAAAGTGTTATTTTCTATTTTTTCTGCTGGGCCCTAAATTATTATAGTCCCATAGTCTGAGCTGGAGCCCAAGGACTGGGAACTTCTGTCATGAGTTCAGCTCCAGGGAATAATATTTCTGGGTCTAGGCCAGTCTGTTACAGAAACTGTAAAAGCTCCAACAGAATGTGGTGGCAAACGCTAGGATTCTGGGGGGCCATTCCAAGTGCCTGCATTCAAATCTATAGTGTCCAAGCACACACACACACAAATTCCTGAATTAGATGTGTTCTTATAATCTAGGGAAAGCCTTTAAAAAAATGTTGGAACAAATAGTGTCCCAAATTGGTTCCGTAATTAAGGTATGCAGAGCTCGGTTTCAAAGATCCCTTACGTCTGTTTTAAGGGATGCTGTTAGTGAGCAGATAATTGTATATAGTAGCTGTAGAGCCATTAGCAGAGCTTAATCTATACTGAAAGCTTTGGATATTAGGTTCTTTTGGGACATCGCGCTTCGGTAATGTCTCATCTGCAGATATTACCCCAGATGTGCACTTTTCCCTATTATATTTTAGTTTTTAAAGCCAGAGAGTTTGCATTTGGGTACAGTTTTGTAACAGGACGAATAGGTACCCAAAAGATACTTTGATAGTTATGAAAGGTAAAAACATAATGAGAAAACTAATAAAGATTTCAAGAATACAATTCTCATGACCTGTTAAACTTGTGAGTGGGGGTGAGAAGCAGTCACAGGATGGCCCCAGGGAAGGAACATTGTATTTTATTTAGTGTCAGCCATGTACCAGACACTGTTTTAGGCGCTTTATCTTATCCTCACTCAGTTATGGTAGTAGAAGATTTGAAAGATTTCAAAATAGGTCTGGGAATTTTTTTTTCCTTAAAGGCCTTGGTGGATAACAGATAAAATATGGGAATATGACCCAGAGAAAAACATTGAAGGCGAGTATTCCTTCTAGACGGCCAGCTTCCAGTTTTTATCAACCAACCATATTTCTCTGTTGTTTGTTACAAATATGATCTTAATAACTATTAATTCTCAGGAAACTAAAGAGTAAAACCAAATCACCCCAAGAAGAGACAGGGTTAATGAAAAAAAAAGTCTCTAAATTCCTAGCTCAGCCACTTTAAATAGTGAAGGGATTATTATTATTATTATTATTATTATTATTATTTTTGGTGTCTGCTCATGTTCAAGTCCCACCCCCCCTTTTTAAATTTTACAGTCTAATCTCTTGCATAATAGGCCACATACAAAGACTTAGTTAAAAACGTCCTCCCAGCCTGTTGCAATATTTATAAAGCCCTTGCTTTTTAACACACTGTGAGAAGGGCTTAAGAAAACAAAGGACATCATAATTTATTGTTTTAAGATTATTGATTCAATAAATTAACAATAATTTCCATGAAGGTTAGAAACCCTGGTGCCATAAAAATTTATTTATTTCTACTTTAACTAGCATTGATTAGAGTATTCAAATTGTCCCAGTGCTCTGTAATCACTCTTTATAGGTGAAATGCCCTCTGCTGTGCAGGAGACAGTAAAATAAACATTCAACTAGAAGTGACAATGGTTCCTTTAAAAACCAGAAACACTGGATTTTTTTTCCCTCAAAGGGAAGGAATAGTTCAGATAGCGCTTCTAATATGAGCTATGTGGCTGTTAGGCCCTCCACCCTGACATGCTGCAAGAACAGAGTTTTGAGAGATTATTGCAATTGTTAGCAAACAGGGAGGCTAGAAATGGTGATATTTATATCTCATACCTCAAACAAAGAGATCTTTTTGTTGTCGTTGTTTTGGGTTTAAAGTATCATTTATTGCAATTAAGAAAGAGGTGGATTTTTTTTTTCATTTACGCAGGTATTATTTCAGTGCTTTTGTTTCTTAAGTGGTGACTAAACCTTCAAAGGAACTTGGTGAGGGCGTTGTAAAACTGCTAGTAACTTGCATAAACAGGTGCTGCTTTTTATTCAACAGCTACAAGGCAGATTAGTTTGAAGTACCAATCGGAAGACAATGGGGCAAGCTCGCTCATTAGACATGTAGACCTGCAATTGGTTTCCCCTGTTCTCAGGATCGATTCTCCTTTATTGGCAACCAATATGATAGGGTCATCTTTCTCTTTCATACATTCACCTGTACTATTTCCCGCCTCTTTCTGACATCTGGGTAACATATTTTATTTGTTCAGCTTCAGTGCTATATTTTCCTATGTGATTTTTTCTTTTCTATTAACCAGAAGTCTCCATGCCAAAATATGATTTAGAACCAGGCATGTGCAATAATTAATAAAACGAAATGAAATGGAATAAAATAAACCTCTTAGTAACTAAAGGCTTATGATTTACATAGACTTTAAATGGTTGTTGGTGTTAAATTGTTTCTCAGAATGCAACTCAGGAATTTGAAGTTGTCAGATTAACTGCTGTATTTACTGGTCTGTTTGATTAGGTGAGCATAGTTTATATTCCCACTTGGAGACCTAAATAGCAACCATTTCCTACCAAAACAGTGCTGAGAACAAAGACCTCATTCAAAGGGCAGTGGGCAACGCTCTATAGGCCTTTGTATCTGAAACAACATGGTTACTAAGCGCCTCTAATAGGAAAAGGTGCAACTCATTTTTTAAATGTGCATGTAATAGGCAGAAAAAGAATCGCATTGCATACCAAACAAATCTGGCCCATCAAAAATGAATGGAGTTTTTGTTTGTTTGTTTGTTTTTTGAGCTGCTGGTCTTTCCAAGGCTGAATTAAAAAAAAAAAAAATCACTGTGGTCGTATTGAAGGACATCAAACAGCAGAAAAGCAATATTGGCAGGGATAATTCAGTCTTATCATTTTCACTGCTCACAAACACGCTCAAGATTGATTAACATTCTTTACTGGTTCTCAATAACCATCGTTTTGAGAACCTTCCATACAGCAGCCAGGCTCTTCCATGGCCATTGAAGGCATCAAGGCAAATAAAGCTCTTCCCTCCCCTGCTCCTTGGTCCTGAGCTCATATTCGAGAGCTTGGACAATACCAAGGCATTGATGAGCAGACATGGAAGAAGAGATCCCTAAAGGGAGTCCTAAAGAAGGGGCTGGGCGGGAATCTCAGGTTGAGGTGATTACATCAGCCAAGTCTGGGAAATATAAGGGTTTGCCTAGAAAACTACAAGAGGTTCCTGTGGCTGAATCCCTAAGTGTAGGTTGCGACTGAAAGAAGATGAAGAAAACGAGAAGGCTGGATCCTCAGAACACCTCTTGTTCCATGCTAACTAGTTTTTACTTGATCTTGTAGGAGACTTGTTAGCCTTTGAAGGGTTTTAAGAGCAGGGGAGGCAGGTAACACTGGTCAGTGTGAACAATCCAAACTCCAAAGTAATTAGCTGGCCAGTTATGCATTTAGGATCTGAAAGCAAATCGCATCCCTCTGGTAATATATTCTTTCTTGACTAGCCTTTCCTCAACACAGTGTCTACACCATTTCAATGTAGCAGATAGTTTCTCAATATTTCACTTTGCTTGGGAAAGTTAGTGCATCCTTCTTTTTTGGGGGGGATTGATTTTTAATCTTTTATTACTTCTTTCACACAACCAACTTAGAAAAAAAATCACCACAAGTACAGAGAGTCCATTTAAAAAAAAATCATCAGAGTGCAAAGAGGGCCACAGCCTCTGCCAGTGTTGTGTTCAACTTACCTATTTATGGAGCGTGGGTTATGGTAATGGCTACGGAGGCCTGTTTAAAATATTGCAAAATATATAATCATGGTCTTTTTTTTCTTTGCTTTTCTTACCTTTTATAGAAGAACCCCACTCCATTTTCAAATGAAAGGACTTGCTTAAAAGCACAAATCATGCTGGCTATTTACTATATAAGTTATGAAAAATGCTGTACAGGTGCATGACTATTAATATAGAGAGTATATAAATGCTGTCTACACAGGGAAGCATCACTCTTAAAGAGAAGTTATAAGTCACCCACAAAGACACATATCAATCACATTATTGAAAGATTTTCAAAAGGTTATGTGATAACTCCATCCCTTTAGTGTTTGGGTAGTGGGGCATTTAAAGGAAGCTCGGCAGCATCCCCTAGGATAATGGGAGTAACACAAAATGGTGCAGTACAAGTTTTCAAAAACTAGATAGACATAGTCTTGCCTCTTCTATCTCAGCTGCCATATTCTAGCAGCTACTTTCCTTTTAAGATGCATGAAGATGACAGGGATATTTGAGTGAACCAAATGCTCTTACAGTTACATATATTGGAAAAACACATTTTCTTCACCTAACTGGAGTGTCATTGCAAAGTACAATATTTAGTTTTAGTTTTTGATCCCAAACTGGTCACTTCAGCTAGACCAGTGGCTTGGCAGGAGATCTGGGTACATTTGCTAAGACTCCAAGTTTTAACCTCCGGAGTTGGATCATCCCTCTACAGTAGGAAAGCAACCTATGAGGTAGAATGGGGTATCTATATATTAGCTGCATCTGGACAGTAGTACTTGACCTTTGTCCCTTTGTTTTTGCAATGTCTATTAGGATAAGAATTATTCCAGGGACTCTGTAGGTATACAGATTACCAAGCACGTCCCTTGGAAATTTTAATTCTGTGGATCTGGTTTGGGGCCCTGTAGTCTGTTTTTGCCAAACACTCCAGGTGTTCCTGATCGTCAGGAAAGTTTGGGAAACATTGCAAAAATCATTAACTAAATTGAGTAAAACAGCATTCTTCAACTCGCCATATATCATTAAGCTTTAAATGGAGCACTATAATATAGGACTTTACTGAGCATCAAAATAATGAGGAAATAGTTGGGGTTACACATTCTCGGATTTTGCAAGCCACTTTAGCAGAAGGAATGATGGCAGTATAAAAAGTAACTGTGCTAAATTTTTTATTGGGTCTCCAGATTATTTTACTGAAGTAAGTATTGCCAATTAGGTTGGTTTAAGAAATTGTGGTCAGGCTATAAGATTTTCCTTTCATTACAAACTGAAATAAAGTTGCTATTTGTGTTTTGATTGATGGAAATAAATTCTTTGTCTCTTCTAAATACACTTCACTGCCAGGTTATGACAATGAACGTCATCTTTTGGGTCTATGACACCTGCTATGAGATCTTTCTTATCCATATCGTCTCTCCAAACAATCCATTACAAAGTGAAAGTCATTTAAGACACAAAAACGTGCTTTCCAACAATGGTATTCAAACTGTTTTTGTAGCAGCTGAATGTTTTTTTCAAGAATCCCAATGTTCAGAAGAATTAGGAGCAACTGTGCTTTTGGTGGGGGCAAGGGGAGTAAGAGGAGAGTAGGAGGGTTCCAGGCTGTCCAGTTCCAAGCTTTGCCTCCTCTCTTTCCTCTGACCAGCACCAATGAACTGTAATCAGTACCTTCCTAAATCATCAGCCTTTCTCGGGTAGGAGAGGAGGATTCAAGGCATTGGGAGAACAAAGAATTGATGTTACAGGAAAAATGATGTTTGGGGAACTCCTGAAACATCTTCACAGGATGGGCAGAACAGAGTTTTCAAACCTCTGCATCAGTTTTTCGTCAAGGGTGATAGCCATGATTTATTCAGTCATCCAAAACATGTGCCTCCCATCTGCCGGATCCTAACCATAGGTTCATTGCAGGGCATTTTTGTCATATGTTACCTTAAAATTTTTGAAAGTGTATATGTCCTTTCACAAAGAGTTATTATGATTTTAATAACGCACATAGGATCTGTGGATGCAAACGGAAGAGGATATTTTTGCTCCATTGATAAAGTGTGCATGCACTTTCAGAATAGTATCCTACCAGTAACGGTGATATCCCAACTTTGTGTGTGGGCAACCTCTGGCGTGCAGTGAGATGGACTGGAATTAGAAGGCATGACTGTTTCTGTTTAACTTGCTTTGCACAGTGCTGTCTGCAGGTGGGCATACAACAAAAGCGCCCGTCTTAGCGTCCAGACATTGGTTGTGATCAGTCATCATATTATTAAATTATTTGTCTTATGTTAAGTGGCCACAATTTCAACATGGCCTTCTCTTGATAGAGGTACAATTCATATAGATTTTTGGAACTATATTCCTTGCGTGCTGTGATTTCATTTGCAATGCCACTCATAGTGGGAAAAATATGCCACACTTTTTTAAGCAAACAGGCTTCTTTTCACAGTGGACAGAGAATACTGTTAAACAGAGGAAACACAATATCCCTTTTCATAGCAAGAGATCAAATGTCTGCAGAAGAGTTTAATTTATACTTCTCCATGTGCCAGAGCCCAGTCTGAGACATAGCAGCATTTCAGAACTTTCAATCAGGTCATAGTTTCCACCCTGGATGACTTCATCCCTTTTAAAATAGAATAAATGGAATTCCACATTATACTATGGGTAAGGACTATAGGAAATTAAAGGACGTATAGTGCTCAATACACTAAATAATTGTGACATTGAGCTGGGAAAATAACATTTCTGCAGGAAGTTCTTCTTGGGTGTTACTTGTTAAAAAGGGTTGCTCCAGCTTTCTAGGAGCATGGAAGAAAAGTATTGCAATGATGGCCAGAGAGTAAATTCTGTGCCTTGCCTGCTCAAAGTTTTCCTTTTTGAAAATACATGTAAGTGTTAAGTTAGATTGGCAGTGTGACCTGAACTCCTTGGAGGCGCCCACCAGCCAGCACTGCTATCTGACTTTCTTGGGTTTTAATTCTCTGGGTTTAGTGCATTGGTGACAGGGACTGCATTGAAGTTGGACAGCCCACAAATTAGGCCGACCTGAAGTTTGATTGTGGAAGCAGTTAGAAAGCTCAGAAAGAATCCCATTCTGTGTCCCTCGGCCAAAAGAAGGCTCTGACATTGAAATATGACAGCATATCCTATGAATGCCCTAAAATGTAACCATTCTTCATGGTGCTGAGCTATTAAAAAAAAAAAAAAGAGTTTCTTTCTTGGTGAATATAGGATTTGCCTGAAAGAGATAAAGCTAGGCTGGTCAAAAGTAAAAGAAAGGCAAAATATTCTCTCAAGGGCCTTTTCTTTACAACACACTTTCTGACCAACTTTTGACCTTCTTTATATAGTTTTCTGTGTGAAGTAATTTGATGTGATTCCTGAACAAATGAATATACACACAGACCCGCCTGCAATGGGTATATTGCACATAAACCTTCTGTTGATGAGTGATGAAAATACAATATTTTCATTCTGTTGTGCTCTCTTTACAATCACGTTTGTGGTATTAAATGGTTTCAGTGTTGAGATTTGCACTCCTTTTAAAAAGAGCCCAGCGAGCAGGCCTTCCCTTTGGGAAGATTACTGCTGGAAAAATGAGGGTTCTGAGAGAGACTGAGTACAAATCCATTGCAGGTGAGCCAGCACAATTTAATCACATAACATATATTATAATATATCCCTAGGAATTCATGTTTGCTTTGAATCTGCCTACTAGATAGGCCATAAAGAGATAGAAATGACTTGGAGTGGTTTTCTAGTGCCTAGGGCTGAGTGTATGCTGTGTTTCTGTTCACACATAATCAACAAACAAAGGAGGAGGTGGCAGCTGCTCAAAAGAGTTCTAGGGAGAGAGAGATGTACAGGTGGGAGTTTTTAAAATCTTGACATACTGATAAGATTTCAGCATGCCTTCAAAGCTTGTTTCAAAAAGTGACCTACATTGCTAGTGTTTCTTTGAAAATTCTAATCTGTTGCTAAAACAGAGCAAACCAAGTTCTCTTTTGTGAACTTGAGTAAACACATTCTTCATTACCATCAAAGACTGTGGCAAGAAGAAAGAAGGATTTGCCTTTGTGATTCAAGAGTCCTCAATGAATATTCTGTGCATATTTGTGGGTACAGTCATATCTTTCAAAAATAGGCCAAACCAAATACTTCTGTTAATCTCCAAGCTTTTAATGTCTGACAAAGCAGAGTAATGGGTTCAGTTTGTGTCAATCTGAGCCTTTCTGTGAGTGTAGTACCTGATCAATGGCCGCACTTGCTCTTCTGTGGCACCTGCTTATGTAAGGAGTTCAGACCATGGGACAATGGGACAAGAAAGCACTACACGAACAGATGGGGAAACCAAAACAATGAAAAGCTGACTTGACCTGGCCAAAGTCAATATGGCTGGTCAATAGGGGAGCAGAGAGCAGAGAGCTTGCATTGCGGAGCTCTCTGTTATAATAACATTTACCAGATCTAATGCCTTTGAGTTGTAGAAAAGGGTGATAAGGTTGTCTTGAGGCCATGAGTCCTCAAGACAAAATTCTCCCATTTACCCAAATTACACTTTGTTTCAAATAGGAGAAATGAGACTCAGTCCCGTGTGTAGCTTCTATGGTATGCTTAAAATTGGAAAGCCAACTCAGAATGAGTTGATTATGGAGACCAAGCCAGGTTATGGTCTGGTAGGTTTTTAGATAGGAGACTAGCTAGGAAAACTGGGTGCTGCAGACCTCTGGTCTGCACTTAGAGCACCCTGATCTGGTTGCATAGTACATAGGCAAATGTATTCTCTGATGGCAACAGATCCTTTTCCTTTTCATTGATTATGGTGAGAAGTAAATTTCATATCCCAAAGGAAATAATATAATGCAGAGTGGGAATGTTGGAAAATTATCATCAGGGAATGATTACATTCTCTCATAGCATAGAAACATGCATATAAACCCACAAAGCACTGGCCCAAGATTTGAAGTAAATGAAACAAGTCAAATAAAAACCCAGAATTCAAATAAACATTCAAAACATGATCTATTAAAAGCAATTAACAAATATATAATTGAGCTCCTAATATAATATGGCACATTATCATGTCCTGATTAATTATTCCCTTTGATAAGATTGGCACAGTTTTAAACACTGTTTTAGTATTATAAGTAGATAGATGAACTCTGGAGACCATTCTGTAAACAAATTCCCTGGGTAGATAAGTGAGGGTGTCTCCGTATGCATGTTACCGCTATATTATCTTGATACCATTGGGGGGTTATGCCACAGTCTCTCTATTGCTATTATGGTGTGTATGTTTACGCATTTATGTCCTTTTCTCTTTCTCTCTTATATACACATGTACATACATAAATGCATGAGAATATGAACTTGACTTCTAAAGTGATAATGCTAATGAATCAGTAGATATTTTTTGAGTACCTACTGTGAGTCAGGTTCTGTTCTATTCTCCAGGGATATAATAATAATGAACACAACGATCATGGTTTCTCCTGGGTACAAATTGGTGCTAATATTCTGGGGAAGGAGACAGATACAAAAAGTAAGCAAGTAATAATAAGTAAAATAGCTACAATTAGTGTAAGTGTTATGAAGTTAAGGAGAAGGGTCTTGAGATAGAGAATAGAGAGGCCTGCTTAAGTAGAGAAGTCAGGAAAGATGTCTCCAAGTGGGTGATTTTTAGCCTGAAACCCAGAGGATAAGAAGAGCATTCTAGGCAATGAAAAGTCATTTAAAACATTTGAGACAGGAAGGACTTGGTACATTAGCAAACTGAGATGTTAGAGTGGTTGGAACATACCAAGAGAGAATGAGGGTGGTGCACGTTGAGACCCAGGAGCCATGATAAGGACTTTGAATTTCACTCTAAGAGCTATGGGAAGAGACTGAAGCAGTGGGGTGACATCAGACAAAACTTTACATTTTGTAAGATGATTATTACTGCTGCATTGAGCTTGGCTTGGAGAGGGGTTGGGATGGAAAAGGTGAAATTAATTGAACTTAAAATAGTCCTTGCAATGAGATGAGAGTAAACTAGTCTAAGGTGGTCATCGAAGAGATGTAGAAAGGATCAAACTGATTATCATTTTGGAGATAGATTTGACAAGATTGATGTTGTATGGATGTGGAGCATGAGGAAATGGAAAATCAAGGATGACACCTATGGTTTCTCATGAGTGGTTGGTGAGCCATTTACTGAGAGGGAGAAGATGGGAACTTGTGATGGGGAGAAGATAGGTTTGAGGAAGAAATCAAAAATTCAATTTTAGATTTGTTAAGTTTGAATGTCTGGAAGATATCCTATTTAAGTAAGCAATTTTTGTGTAATCTTACCTCACAAGTGAGGTGTAGATTGGAGAAAAACACTTTGGTGGCATCCAGATGCATTTAAATCCATGGAAATAATGAGATAGTAGAGGAGATTGTTTAGAGAACATGACAGTCTTCCCATTTGAGCCTTGAGTTCTATTTAGAGATTAGTTATAGGAGGAAGAAGGAGCAAAAGAGAATGGAGAGGAGCAACCCATGAAATAAAAGGAAAATAAAAAGAATGTGTGGTCTCAGAAGCTAAGAAAAGAGAGAATTTCAAGACAAAAGCTGTATTTACACGTATTAAATGGTGCTATAAGATTGCATATGTTGAGGATAGAAGAGTATCCTTTGGGTTGGAAATTATGGCAGTCACTGGTGACTTTGATAAGCAATCATGCCCCTTCATTGAAAGTACTTAGAGCTGAAATCGGATTGCAGAAAATTAAAGTGCTAATGAGAAGTTAGGAACTGGAGATGTTGTATATGGAACATTCTTTTCAGAGATTTAGATACAAAGGAGAGCAGAAAAAATATGATAATAGCTAGAAGGAGATATATTTTCATTTTTAATGGTAGATACCAAGTATGTACGTTTTCTGATAGCATTGACCTCTGATGCATAAGAAAGAACAGTCAAAGGAACCAAGAAACAATGCTTGACATTGAAGAGGAGATGGTATCCAGAGCATACTTGGATAAGTTGAATGACATTTAGAATATGACTCAGGAAAAAAACTATAATAAACATTTTAATACACTTTTCCCTTTCTAACTCAAAGCCATACTAAATAGATTGTTTAAAGTTTAATAGAATAATTCAAACCATAAAATGACTTAATATTATTGTAATGTAACCTTTAAGGGAAGGAGAGATCATTATTGAGAAAGTAGTCCAAACTATGGTATTTCTTTTAAAAAATGTAGATATATCTTAATTTCCTGATTCTTCCCTTCTTTGAGATTGGAATGTCTAGCTGACCTGCCTCCAGAGGCATAGCGCAAAAAAGTCTCTCCCTCCCATCAGTGGAAACAAGCCCACTATAGGTGGTTACATTCAGGAACTCCAGTTCTCATATTTCCTATATTGGTTTTAAACTAACCCTATATTTGATAAAATTTCAATCTCCAAATTCAGTATTCAATCAATGAAACTTTTTTCAATCTTTTAAAACTGAGATTGATCTATTATTTGGACAAAAGGCAAAAATTTTCTTTCAGTCAATTCAGTCTCCTTTATTTGCCTTTGGATTATTTATAAAGAGCTAGAGGGTATCTAGTTCCAAGATGAGGGATGGAAGAGAACATGTGCTCCTTTTTTCTGTAATTTATCTATCTGTGGAGGCATTCTCAATGTTTTCTGGTCTTTGGTCATTAGTCTACACAGTTCACTGTTATAAATTACTTTCCCTTTCAGGGAATTTTTTTTTTTTTGCCACATCTGAGCTTCTCTTGGATACCAGGGAATTGTTCCACTCTTGTCCTACAACTCTAGCCTGCAGCAAGCACGATATGCTGGTTTGATACTGTTATGTACCTCAGAAAAGCCATGTTCTTCTAATACATTCTTGTGGGTGCAGACTTAATGTTGGGTGGGACACTTTGATTAGGTTATTTCCATGGAAATATGATCCACCCAATTCAGCATGGGTTTTAATCATTTCCTGAAATCCTTTTTGAGAAAAAGCCAGAGATGTTTAGAGAGAGAGGTTTAGAGAAGCAAGGAGAAGGAAAACACCCCAGGAGAAGCCAGAAGGACCCATATGAGTGGAGAGGACCATTTTGAAACCAATCCCAGAGAAAAGGGCCAGCAGATGTCACCATGAGCCTTCCCATGTGACAGGAATCCTGGGCACCATTGTTTTTTCTTCGATGAAGGTATCCTCTTGTTGTTGCCTTAGTTGGGACATTTTTATGGCCCTAGAACTGTAAATTTGTAACCTAAGAAATCCCCTTTGTAAAAGCCAAACCATTTCTGGTGTACTGCATTCCAGCAGCTTTGGCAAACCAAAACAGATTTTGATACTGGTGGGGTGTTATGAGATGCAAATACTAAAAATGCTAGAATGGCTTTATAAATGGATCAAGGGAAGATTCTAGAAGAATTGTGAGATGCTTGATAGGAAGGGCCTACATTGTTTTGAAGAGACTGTTGGTATATTGCATTCTGGCAGCATTAACAAACCAAAGCTCCGTGAGGCTGTCTCATGGCATACTGCCTGGACACCTGCATAGCCTTTTCTGCTTTGTAGTCCCAGGCTGCAGAAAAGCAGATGGTACATTTTTATCTGTTCTCAGATTCCTCAAATATATCTGGGAATTTCTTTCCACTTACTCCCAAGAGTTGGCCTGTGGTCAGGGAGGTGAACAAAGCATGGAATCCCTTTCTATAGCCCTCTTCCATCCTAAGTCCTGTCTTTGGATTGTTTTCTTTCCCTAGTCAGAAAAGTATTTTGTTTCAGTGCAGGGTAGCCTGGTTAATTATCTGTTCTTCCAAATCTGTAGTTTATTGAACTAAACTTTTAAAAGGTTTTTAAAACTGTTTTAGTGAGATATGATTCAGACACCACACAGTTCACCTATTTAAAGTGTACAGTTTGATGGTAATTTTCAGTATATTCATAGAGTTGTACAACTGTCACCACAGTTTCTAACCTAAACTTTTGAAACTCAAAGTCAAGGGTTTGATTCTTTTTTTTGCTTCTTCTTTTACATCACCTTTCCTGTGTCATTGAAAAGGTGCTTGAGTGGGGAGAAGGACAAGCAGTACAAGAAAGGGTACATTGGAAAACCTTGATCATTATATCAAAATATTAGCCTGCCATGATGTGCAGTCCTCAGTGGTCCACAGCTGGATCTTGCAGGTTCTTCAAGGAAGGTAGTGGAGAACCTGTTTAACATGGACATACAATGTTGCATGAAGCATGGGTTAGCTTTTGTTTGCAGACGATCTTAATCATTTTCTGTATTTCCTCATTCTATTTTGTTTAAATTTACAGACCTCTCTTTTATATGAGTCATCTAAATTCAGAGAATGGAGCTACATAGTGATGCTATCATTACGCCATTAATTCATCTGCCAATTTGTATAACATTAGCCCTGGTTTTTATCTTGGGGTTTTGTTCCAAATTCAATTTTAACCTGCATTTTCTTGTACATCCAGACCTTGCCACAATATTGGAACAGTACCTTGGCTCAGGCTAAGTTTTACCTACGTGGTAAGGATTTTGGGGGATACCATGGCGTCAAGACATTCCACAAAAGGCTGTGAGGATAATGGTCACTCTATTTCCCTATTTGAGGGATTTGCAAAGTGTCAGGCATTTAACATGCATTAACTGACCCCCAGTAAATCTTCAGGAGCCCAGAAGCCATGAACCAATCACATGCATATCAAAGATATTTCTGCAAATGCAAAGTTATATAGTTCAGCTAAGCTGTTTCATTCCATGGCTCTCCCATGAAGAATCATAGCAGGAAATCTTGATCCTACCTCTGCATTGTTAATTTTCAGAGATCTGGGCAAATGTGAGCATGGATCTAAGTTATCTAGATTTCTTGTTGATATAAAACTGAAAAAATGAAATCCTGTTACAATACCTTTATTACCTGGTCTCAGTTTCTCTTTCCTACCCATCAATACGTGGAAAGAAAGAGGGAGAGAGAGACAGAGAGAAAGAGGGTTTTTCTTTTTTTAAATGGAGTGCTGGCACTTTTATTTATTTTGGTTGAGAAAGGGAAATAGAGAAAGGAGTGAAAAGAAATATTGGAAAAACTGCCAGCCTAGCAATTAGCATTTTTTGGATCCTTCTGGCCACATTCAGTTTTGTTTTTTTGGTCTCTTTTGCATTTTTGTTTTGTTTTTGTCAAAGGTAAAGGCCAGTGTTTCAGGTAAAATATTTTATTCTTTGTTTTGTCAATATTTATTCCTTGTGCATGGTTTTCCTCTCTGTCATATCTCAGGATAGACATTCCCCTATGAGCAATATGATTAGAAATGCAGTGAGGACCATTAAATGTATTTGAATACATGCAGCAGGATTGCCATGCAACCCATCTCAGGAGACTGCTGTAAAGTATTATGTGTGCCCGCGAATGAATCCTGCCGATACACAGTCCCTTCATTCAATCCCCTATTTAATTCCTCCATTTCACAGCAAGCTTCCTTAGTTTAAGTTTAGCCTCTTAGTCCCCCAGCAGCCTGGCTCTGAAATTTATGTCAACATCGGGAAGCAAGCACAGATGGGAAAGGTGAAGGGGTGAGAGCAAAGAATAGGAGAGACAAAAAGGAACGAAGTGAGAAGCAAAGGGAAAGCAGAGGTTTGAAAGGTTTCCTTCCTGTGGTCTTTTTGGAGATAGACCTCCTACAGACATAACTGCTCTGATACAGGAGCTCTGTAACTGAGCAGATGACTTTCACTAATGAAAATGATTGCCGGTATACCTGTGGTTATTTGAAGATTATGCGTGATATTTTGGCAGCCTTCTAATGTGGGCAGCCAGGATTCCATTTTTATAAGATCTGTATAATGGAAAAATCCAGATATTAGGTCTCAAGAGCAATGATATAATAGTCATAGTAGCCAGCATTTCTTGAGTGCTTACTCTGCTTTGTGTCAGAATATGACCTGCTGACTCTACTGATAGCTAATCTTTACAACAATCATCTGAGGAATGTTCTGTTATCATACTCATGTTACGGCTAAGAAGCTGAGGATCCTGGAGGACGAGTATTATGCCTAAGGTCACAGAGTCTACTCTCGCCCACACTGTCTACCCCTGCTTCTTCACTGCTTCCTCTAGCTGCTTCTCATTCTAAAGAGTTAAAAAAAAAAAGAAAGAAAGAAAGAAAAGGAGGATTATTCTGCTTAGTCAGAAGCCTTACAAAATAAGCAGGGTAAACTCCTAGAATGGAGTGTTTTGAAAGTTCCTATTTAATTTCCATTTATCAGATACTTGAGTGCCACATGGAAACCTAAGAGAACCATGCACTAAAAAGTCTTCTCTTGGGGAAGCCATTGGAGACATTGTCCCACCTCCACCTGCCAATCCCTCAGCACAGCTCAGTCCTTTTGGTCCTTGGGTAGCCAGGGGCAACCCTTTGAAATTGAAGCACTCTCCTCTGCTTACATTCAGCCCACTTGTGAGGTGTTAACACAAACACCATGCAGCCCAAAATAGTTTCATTATTTATAATAACTTGCTTTTTTTTTTTAACCGGCAGAGTCCAAGACTTTGGTGACTTTTGGGCAGTTGAACCACTTAATATGTGCCTCCAAAATATAATAAAAATGTAGGTAGCTGAGGTTGGAAGTGTACATACACATGCACGCACATACTTCGGTTTAAAGGTAAATTCTTCCGAGTTTCAAGTAGTTGCTAGCCAAGAGAAACGGGAATGAGGAGGTGTTCAGGACAGGTAGAACTGAGCTGATCACAATGAAAACATCCCTATATATTTATTGAAAAATGTTCTGACTGCCTCAAAGTTATCTATTATAATTTTATACTTTTTGTGAAAGTATAGTATACATGCAAAAAATGCATGTCATGCACATACAGCTTGATGGCTTTTCACAAAGTGAATGTAACAAGTACCCAGATTAAGAAATAAAACATTTCCAGGAACCCTTGGAAATGCCTGGCCCTAAGCTAGTCACTCTTTTGACTGCTAACCCATAGAATTTTTTTCTATGGGTTTTTCCCATTTTTGAACTGTATATAAATGGAATCATATAGTAGATTGAATTATGTACCCTAACTTAGAATTTACCTTTAAACCGAAGTATGTGCGTGCATGTGTATGTACACTTCCAACCTCTTAATCTTAACCCGTATTCCTGTGGAGATGCATTATAAATAAGATCTCTTGAAGATATTTTTATTTAAAGGTGTGGTCCAACTGAATGAGGTTGGTCTTAATCTGGATTATTGGAGAATTTCTTAAGAGAAAGAAACTGGACGCCAATGTAAGAGAAAGCCATATGAAGGAGCCAGAAGCTGGAAGTCAGTGGGACCTGGAAGAGAAAGGAAAGGACATCACTATGTGACTGGAAACAAAGACAGAAGCCAAGGGACCCCCAAGAATTGCCAGCAGCCAGCACCAGAATGTTCGATTTTGGGAAAAAAGCGTTGGTTTCACTGATGCTTTGATTTGTATTTATCCTAGCCTCAAATCTGCGAGCCAATAAATTCCTATTGTGTAAGCCAACAATTCTGTGGTGTTTGTTACAGTAGCCGGACAAACCATAACATACAGCATGAACTCTTCAGTGTGCTTGCCTTCTTTGGGTTTATGTCTTGTGCTTGCATGCAGCAATAGTTTATTCCTTCTTGTTTTACATTATTTGATTTTATGAATGTATTTCAATGTACTGATTGATGCTGTTGTTGAGAAGCCCTTAGATAGTTTCCAGTTTGGAGATACTATGAACATGGTAGCTATGAACATTCTTGTACAGAATTTTGCATATTTTGGGCACAAATCCAGGCACAGAAATAAATGTTGGGATAGCCATATTTGTTAAAAGACAGGTTTCTTACCTGTCTTTACTACTATCCAATTGGTGACATTTATCCCTCACATTTCTGATTCTATTTTTCAAGCAATAGAGTTACTCTTTCATTTTCATCCTGACTCCTTCTGAATTCTGTTTTTCCTCTTCCTGAACTGTCTTTGCTTTCTAAAGCAAAACTGACCTCCGACACTGGGAAAATCTAGAATGCATAGCTCTAAGCTCATCATCTGAGAATGTAATAATGAGTGTGTTGTTTTAAATTACTTTTCATTGTGGCCCTTGCTGCTTTTAAAGGTCAGTCCTCCATCCCATGTGTGTTTTGTGGGTGGATGTGGTGCATGTGACTAAAAGTAGAATTGTTTCCAACAAAATTCAACAAGATTTCTGCTCTTCTCACGGAAGTTTTTTTCTTTTCTTCTTTTTTTTTTAAGATAAAAGAATCTACATTTGATTCCCTGAAACTAGCTCATTTTAATATGAGCCATTTTTTGTATGCAAAGAACTGCTGACACCAGCAAGTTTTATAGTACTGATTACTATGGAAACATTTATCTATAAATATAAAATCCTTTAAAGCTTAGCCTTTTATCTTTATAGAAAAAGGCCTGTTTATGTCACTTCTAAGATTCCGGCTTTAATGTAGACATGAGCTATTCTAATGCCAAACAAGATAACCTCAGTGGTGGAGCCAAGTGAACTTTGAAAAGTGAAATTTGTGCTAAAACTATTATTTTTTGATAAAACATGAATAGTGAAATGAAAATATTTAAAGATACTCGCTTAAGCCTAAAACCCTAGTTTGTTGAATTCTTTTCATTGAATTTAATATTGTATGTCTTACTTCTTAATAAATTCTAACTTGTTTCCCTTTTTTCTTTGTGTATGTGGGTTTGTGTGTGTGTGTGTGTGTGTGAATGGTAATGACAATCAAAATGGTTTAATTCATTAACCTTTTCCTTTGCACATGTATGAATTTTTCTCCTTCAAAGTTTGTGTTAAATAATATGTGATGATGTGTAATATATATTATCATCACTTATTTTCTTTTTTCTCTTTTCTTTTAAATATCTAGAAGTTTATGACAGGAAAAATGCTGAAAAACGAAGGGTTAGTTGGCCCAAGGAAAAGCTCTTTATGCGTTAATGAGTCTAAGAGCAATAGAAAAATTCGAATTAAATCATAGGCTTGGGAAAGCCTCTGGCTCTCCTTCCAATTCCAGGTACATCTGACCCTGAACAAGGTAAATTTGACCTCACATTTTTTCCCATTCAAATTGTACAATCCAGGAGTTATAGATTCCACCCAAGAGAGTCAAAGACAGCATTTCTTTCTGCCTCCACACAAACATCTAAATTTGCCATTTTTGTTCCTCTACTGTCTTCCTGCCTCAAATCTGCTTCTAATCCAGCAATTTCAAATTATGCTGAAATAATTACAACTTTCTTAGTTCAAACCATTATCTGAGACTTTTCTAAATCTCTACTCATTAACAGCCCCCATTCTTAAAAATGTATAATACAATAAAATATATAATTGTCAGACTTTCAAACAGTCCCCTATCAGTGCAGTTCTCCAGAACCTTAGATGTGACAAATAAAGAAAAGAGGAAGAGAGTGATGCCTCACTAAAGGAGGAAGGCATGCTCCGCGATCTTATGTGCGTACTAGTTTTCACTGAAGAGTTAATGTGCTACGTGACAGACTCCAGAGGAGCTGGTTCTCATCATTCTCTGCAAGGATGGGAATAAGATGCCCCAAAAGTTTGGCTGTCACAATTGATCCTAGTAAACTTGTTAATTGCTAAATCCCAACTTAAGTATTTATCTTAGTGGTATGTAAATAGAAGTTTAAAAATGTTCTTGAGTCACTATCAGTTTAGGCATTTTAAATGTTGTAAGGACCAACTTCTATGGCCAACTAAATCTTCAGTTAAAGGGAAGGAAGAGTGCATAGACAGAATATACTGAAATTATTACGGCAAAGTAGAATTGTAAAATCACAAAGAGAGGGCCAGAAACTTATCTATTCTTACTACCCAGGCTTAGCCATAATGTTATCAGCACAGAGGGAAAAAACACATTAAATAGATATTAAACAATAAAAGCCACACAGAGTCAAATTTCTTTTCAGCATTCTCCTTTAATCTGCTATTTTCTCTTTCTTTTGAGTACCAGGAAAAGCAATTCAACTATGGAATATCTGTTCACACTGTATATAGCAACACACTTGGAGTATGTGTCACTATTGAATAGCATGGCTATGGCTTTCTCTGGGGGAATGTACACTGGCATATTCCTACCTTCACTTTGCCTCTTTTGAACTTTTTTTCCATGTTCTTTACAAGCCCCTTTCTCCCCACTCCACACAAAGACATGCCTCCCCCTTAGCCTTAATCCAGACTTGATTTCTTCACCTATCATATAAGATAATTTTTCACATTTCACGATGCTGGGAAGATTAAATGAAATGATGTCTCTAATGTGTTCAGTCCAGTGTCTAGCACAAATTAAGGCCTCAGTAATTGACAGCAGTTATTATTAACTACTAACTGCTAAAGGTATGACCCAAGGATATTAATAGTTTAAAACGGGGCTTTAAGATTAAAAGAGCAATTAATAGATTGATTGATATTTGCAAGCAGAGAGCTGCCTATTCAAAAATTATTTATTGGGCGTCAACTATATACCAAGCCCTCTGCTTGGGTTCTGGCGATAGAGGCTAAAAAACATCCGTGCTTCTTAATCTCATGGAGCTAACAGTCCAGCAAAGGAAACCAACCATAAGCAATAATCACCTTAGTATCTGCATAATTGCACTTGTGACCAGGGCTAGGAAGGAAAAATAAAGGGAATATGAGCATGTACATTATGGGAATCTAATCTCAAAAGAGAGGGTCAGGGAAGACTGAGGAATGAGTCAGACCAGGAAGAGGTGTGGGGTGGGCAAAGACTCTTCTTTTTCTTTTTAACATGGGTAGGCACCAGGAATCGAACCCAGGTCTCCAGCATAGCAGGTGAGAACTCTTCCACTGAGCCACCATGGCCCACCCACAAAGACTCTTCTTGGCAGTGGAAGTGGGCATGCATCTTGTGAGACTGAACGTAGGTGAAATGGCAGGAGTTGTAAAGAGAGGATATCTGCTTGTGTGGGAAGTCAATCTGCCCTCCTCTCCTGCCCAACCTCCATGAGCTCTTGAGTTCAGCTGCCAGGAACTCAAGTTTCAGAATGATCGGGGAAGCCACACTACAATTAATGTCTCCAGTTGAATTGCAGAGGGCTAGGGCACTTCCCTTACTCCTCACAAAACAGACAGTCACTCCCCTTTTCATCCCATACTTAAGAGGCAGTACATAAAATTCCACTTGTTGTCTCAATGCCTACTCATCTAGTGAACTCCATGGTTCTCTGATGCCAAGACTTGACTTGAACATACCTTTCAATCCCAAACCATGAGAAATTGAGGAGTTTACTAAATATGTTATGAACCTACCCTAATCATTATTTTTTTAAACAGAATTGTGACCTGAACTTACATTCTTTCAAAGAAAACCTGGGGAACTTCTTTGAGCCAAACCTAAAGTCATGTATTTTTTTTAAAACCAATAAGCCAAAACTAAGTTGGTACATTGAAATATTTTACAACCTGAACTGAAACAATTATTGTATTTCCTTCGAGCACCTGTCCTGAAGAGAGGACTTCTATTGTGAGGCAATTGAAAGATTTTGTTGGTTTGTTTGGATTAGTTTACTAATAATAGTTAACAGGAAGACATCAACAGTACCACAGCACTACCAGGGGCAACTGACTAGTGCAGGGAGGGACAGGTGGTAAGGGGTAGTTTTGCTTCAGTAGTTGGTGATGTGTTTGCTGGTTCTTTGTCATTATGGGCCAATGAAAATTGTCTAAAATTGAGAGTGCTGCTGATTGTACAAACACCCAAAGATACTGTAAGACTAGTTTATTTTGGATGTTGTTCTAGTTTGCTAGCTGCCAGAGTGCAATATACCAGAAATGGAATGGATTTTAACAAGGGGAATTTAATGAGTTGCTAGTTTATAGTTCTAAGGCCGAGAAAATATCCCAATTAAAACAAATCTATAGAAATGTCCAAGTTAAGGCATCCAGGGAAAGATACCTTGGTTCAAGAAGGCTGATGATGTTCATTGTTTCTCTCTCAGCTGGAAGGGCACGTGGTGAACATGGTGGCGTCTGCTGGCCTTCACATGGCTCTACCAAAAGGGACTCTCTCCAAAATGTTTCCTCTTTTAAAGGATTCCAGCTAGCAACTCCACCTTCAGTGGGTGAAGACACAGCTCCATGGAAATCATCTAGTCAAAAGTTACCACTCACAATTGAGTGGGTCACATCTTCATAGAAACAATCAGAATGCTCCCACCCAGCAATATTGGATGAGATCAAAAGTCATGGCTTTTCAGGGGTCCACCACAGATTCAGACCAGCACAGACGTTATCCATGATAACCAATAGATAGAGGGAGCCCAAGGATACAATGACTGAGAAGCACAATGGCGAACAGCGATACATTTATATGATGGAATTCAGCGTGGCTACAAATAGGAGGGATGTCAAGGGGCACATAACAGACTGATTAAACCTTGGGGACAATATGCTGTCTCAAAATAAGCCAGAAACAAAGGAACAAATATGCCAAGGTCTCTCTCAGAAAATACTTATAAAAAAATGGGAGCCTAGGTTGTGGGTCCTTATAGCAGTCACATTTGGTCTGAAGTTGTAGATGTTTTTCTAGATTCTGAGACCCTGAGCTATATGAGTATCAGCAGGCATTTCTCTGTAACTTTGAGGAGCTCTTGACACCTAGGTCCCAGAAATACAGTGCTTGCAACCCTGAAAGTTAGCATAGCTATATATAATAACAGTCAAAGTAACTGAAAAAGAGATCAGGCTTCAATTAGAGTTTAAAACAAAGCCAGACTGGCTGGGTCTAAGGTAAGTTAGAATGCAGGGTAAAAGATGATAGTGTATGTACTTTAGACCTTTTCAGCTACTGTATGAGATCAGAGGCAGAGAGGTTTGTTATGTCCAGAATCTAAATTTTCTGTAACACATAATCTAAATCAACCAGTCTGGATAGTTCATTTAAACAACCCAAACCCCTAGCGTACAGAATGGTAATGAGATCTTGTAATTCTGTACAGTGTAATATAATACCAGGATACATCTCAGACTTTGGTCAGCTGGTAATTAAAAAGTATTGGTAGACTCACTTGAGGATCTGAGGGGGAAATATATATATATATCCATATATATATGGATTTATTAAACTCTTCCATCTGGGAAACCCCAGGTACCCTCTCAGCCACTAGGGACTCCCAAGAAAATAGGCCAAGCCCTGGATTTTGAGGCTTGCCCTCATGAAACTTATTTCTGTAGGAGAGAAGCTATGACTAACCCATAATGAGGCTGAAGAGCTACTTCCAGAAAGTCTTTCTTTGTTTAAAAAATTTTTTATTGTATAATGTAACATGTATACAAAGCAAAGAAAGAAAAAAATGCAATAGTTTTCAAAGCACTCTTCAACAAGTAGTTACAGGACATCCTAGAGCTTGCCATGGACCACCATACCATCCTCTCAGAGTTTTCCTTCTAATGTACCAGAACATTGGAGGCTAGAAGGAATAATATTTTTTTTTGTCATCACAATTGATCTTTTTTCTTTTTTGTGAAAAATACCATATATGCAAATAAACAATAAATTTCAAAGCACAGCACAATTGGTTGTAGAACAGATTTCAGAGCTTGGTATGGGATATAATTCCACAATTTTAGGTTTTTACTTCTAGCTGCTTTAAGATACTGGAGACTAAAGATACATCAATGTGATTCAGCAATCTTATTCGTTTGTTAAACCCTACCTTCTTTGTATATCCTCACTATCATCTTTGATCTTTCTCCAGGAAGCCTCTTTGTAGCTCAGCTGTGGCCTCTCTCTCTCTAAACCCAACTCTGCAAGGAAATTCATTGCCCTCCCCTGTACATGGGACATGACACTCAGGGGTGAAAATCTCCCCGAAAATATGGGGCGTGACTCCCGGGAATGAGTTTGGCCTTGGCACTGTGGGAATGACAATGCCTTCCTGACCAAAAGAGGGGAAAGAAGTGTATTAATATAAGGAATCAGTGGCCAAGAGAGATAAAATGGAGGCAGATTAATCCTGAAATTTAGAGGGATTAGCCTTTCCAGAATTATCAATTTTACATCCCTCTCCTTTAGTGTGGATGCCCCTTCTCAACATGAAAAAGTCAGAATAGGCATTGCCCAAAGATTCCTACAGATTGGGAGAAGGATTAAAGGAAAAGGAGGAAGTATAACAGAGAAAATGGGATTTAACTAAGGAGTATGGCTATTGAATCACTATATTAATATTCCTTCTAGCCGCCAGTGTTTTAGAGCAGTCAGAAGGAAAAATCTGAGATGATGGAATGATAGCCTATGACAAACTCTGGGATCTGTTCTGCAATTGTTGGTTGAAGTGTACTTTGAAAGATAATGCTTTTTCCTTTCTTTGCTTTGTATATATGTTATATTATACAATAAAGAAACATTAAAAAAAATCATGCTAGTAGAAGTTTGAGAAAATTCAGGACTAGCTTTCATATTTCTGAAAACATTTTTGGCAAGGAGTATATATTTCTTGTTGTTGGTCTATGAAATCTACATTTCTCCCTGTAGTTTTCAAGTGCTTCTAATCCTTGTAAGAACCAGGGAATTGAGATTTACATGAAGGTTAAAAAAATAAAAATAAGAGATTTGATTCTTTCTTGGTGCTCCTTCTTCTTTCCATCAGAGCTGTGTTTTATTTTAGTTCTAGTAAAGGGAAAAATAATTTGGGAGTGTTTTATTTCTAGTCAAAAGGTGATATTACTTGAGGAGACATGGGAAAACCTGTTGAGCTGTGACAGCATAGTGATGTGCAGAAAAATCTTTGACTGTTCTCGTAGAATTCATTTGAGAAATCCCTGACTGACAGTGGAGCTCTTTGGGTCTAGATGCTGCAGTGAGTAACAGCTACCTTTGGTCGGTCATTAAGAGCTAGTTCTACAGGGTCAGTGATTTCCCCTTGATGCTTCATCACTTATGAGACATTTTCTAACTTGACTTCAGGTTTTACACACTGAGCCCTGTATAAAAGCTTGCAATTTTCCCTTCATATGAGCTCCAGTTGAACTAAGCCACGTTGCTTAATGGCTTAATGATAACCTCGCAATTAGTAATGCTAACAATGAAAGTTTCAAGTTATTTTGCATTTCTAATGACCTGAACTTGTTTTCAACTTTTGGACATACATTCTGTGTAGGTTCTTTCCCAGATAAATTTGATTGTGATAGCAAACAAGAAAACCAGTTACATAAACACAACCTTTCCAAACTCTAAACCTCCCCACATACACACACATGCGTGCACACAGAAAGGTCTCTTCCTTTGGAAGAAAAAAATAACATTTTCGAGTCTACTATGTCCCAAGAAATTTTTGTATTTTAGCATTTAATCCTCACAACAATGCTTTGCCATCAATTTTGTTTTATTCCAGCTTATCACATAAGGTAACGGAACCTGCTTTGGGCACAATAACTCTTCCCTTAACACAAGGCTAATAGGGGTTAGAGCCAAGAGAGTTGGACTGTTTCTCCCACTTGCCATTTATTTTCCATGATGCTATATACACAGATAATTCTAGTACTGAACAAGTAGTATAGACACTTTTCATCAAAATTTTCTGACATCACGATTGTGTCTTCCATCTCTATAGAACTTTGTGGCTCCACAGCATATAACATCAGATTGTTTTGAGAGTGCTGGTTAAGCTCAGCTTTACTTCCCTTTATCATTGTTATTGTCTTTAAACGCTGGTTATGACCAGAACTGGTGATGACTAGTTCTGCAAATGTGACCTCCTTACCTTCTCCTGACAGAACTGTTGAACCTGAAAAAATGACACAAAGGGCAGACACTTGGATTGGGGTGTCTGTCCCCCGAGATGGGGAACAAGGTGGCTTTTCACCCTTTGTCCCCATCTCTGAAATATGGCATCTGCTTATTGTGAGTCTTGAAATACTGCTTTCCTCTTTCTCTTTTTCTCTATTTCTTAAATAATTCTTAGATTTTCTTGCACCTAAGTTATCTGGTGAGTATTAATTAGCTAATACCTACAAAGTCTTTGAACATCTGAGGGGAACAATGTGCCGAATAAATCTAATATTTTATACAAATAATAATAGTTCTTTAGAGAGTTAACAATTAAACACAAAACTCTAATACAGTTATGGCAATCTTTGCTCACCTATATTAATGAATCAAAAGTATATATAAACTGTTAATATTGAGTTTACAAATTCAGAATCTAAGGAAATTTAACACTTACATTTTTGACCTTTGTTGGGTGTGTTTGTAAATCCAATGTTATCGTTATTGGAGTGTAAACTTCTGAGAGTTTAATAATGTTTGTGTTAAAATTTTCTCCAGACTTTGAAATGACCACCTGTTTAAGATGCGTAAACTGGAAGGGCAAGTTTGTGGTTCTGTTATTGTGTTATTTGTGTTATTTGACACAAAAGGCATTTGTGTCATACCCTCTTGAAGGATTTTTCTGTGTAAATTAACATGAAATGATCATAACTCAGATCCACAGTTTGAACGGTTGCTCTGCGGCATGCAAGAGAATGGTCTGCTCCCATCCTCACCCCACCTATGCATCTTTATTACTCCAACTGGAATACTGAGGAGGCAGGGGTTCATTAACTCAGTAAAAATGTGGGCAATACAATATAAGTAATAGTACTGCCTTTCATTTGTATTGTTGGATATTTTTCTGGTGTCACATCCCCATTCTGAACTGGTCAGTCAAGGAAGCACAGTTGTTTTTGTTGTGTTGTTAATGTTTTGCTTGGACAGGTACCAGGAATCGAACCCGGGTCTCTGGCATGGCAGGCGAGAACTGAGCCACTGTGGCCTGCACCACAGTTTAGTTTTTAAGTGTCAAATACAATCCTGAACTCTAATTTACACAACTCACCACCCCCACCCCCTTCAACTAACTTCTAAAGTTCAGAGATGCGTGATAATGAGACAGAAGGATAAAAAGAGATAGTTTCTTATGGTCAATAAAAGGTGGTTGAGTTAAATTGAATTAAGTAATGACCAGACTAATCCAGATTAAGACATTCTACCCTTTAGGAGTTTCATTTTTGTTGTTAATTTTGGACAAACTTCAGAGGAAAAGAACAATGTGTCCTTTTAGGAACTTATTTTTTTTTTAAGTCCCTTTTCGTTTATTTTAAATCAAATGCGGAGCCTAGGGGAGACTGAAATTACGCTTTTATTGCCTTCAGCTCAACAAATGACAAATCACCTGATGAAAAATTTATCAAAACCACCACAAAAATCCCCTCTCTTTATCATGCTTCCTCTTTCTAGATCTTTCTTCTCCCTGACTGCAACATGTCAGTTGTAGTCTTTATGGAAAAGGCTTCTTTCTTTGGCGATCTACTTGATAGTTTGGGTTCCAAACTTAAGTAGGAAAAACATAGAACACTTAATATTGTCTGGGAAAATTGTCTTAAAGCTATAAAAAGGAAACATCCTACATCACTGGACCTCAGTGGAGCAAGGGAGGAAATGAAGACTTGACCCTCAGCTTCTTCATCTGTGATATGAGGGAATGAGAATAAGTTCTCTTCAAACTTTCACATTCAATGAGGATAATTCAAGATTGCAAAACCCTGAGAAGCTAAAGTTCAAAGGCCTTTAACAGATGCCAGTTGTTACCCAGGGCCGCCACCCTCATAGAGGGATATTTATTGGAATATTGATGGAAAGAGGATTGGGGGACTTGAAAAATCTCAAAGAGATCTTAGATCATATCTGTACATACAGTTGACTTTTTTTTTTTTAAGCACAAAATGTTTTTGTGTTGTTGTGATTAGTCTGTTTGTTTTTTTATATTGCTGTGTAAGGCTTACTACGTGATAGCAAATACATGGTTTGGCTGAGATGTTCACTTTTCAATGGATTAAGTGACATTTGTGTCTAAGGACATAACCTTAGACCTGGCTACTTTAGATTTGTTTTAAATAAACAAGTGAACTTTTTAGTTTATCCTTCCCTCTTTATCAAGTAAAACAATCTTAGACTGAGGGAGTAGGAATGTGCCCTAGGATTTAGTCCAATCCCATCATTCTCTAACTGTGAAAATTGTCAAGAGAGGAAAGAACTTAGTTCTTTTTTCAGACCAGTTTTGTCCTTGACTTTGTGGGTGACTATGGCAGTATGACTTATGTTTATGTGACTATAATGTGGTCATTATATTCATAAAACTATCAGATTAAAAAAATGTAAACATCCTTGCTTTGAAAAAATGAAACTTCCCTTAGTAGGCTGTTTGGTTGAAATGTTCTTATATTCAATTCTAATAATTAACTCTTAATGTATACTACTTTTAAGATTAAATGGGATAACATTTTTACAGTGTCTAGCTGATAGATAGCAGGAATTCACCTCTTATAAATTCACTCTTTCCCACGGCTCCCCGTACCATGTCATGTATAAATGAATGTGTCCCTTCTCAACCTTCAGATGGGACCACAAAGAAATCTTCTAATCTCAACAACATCATAAAGACAGCAGATAAAGTCTAGGAAAATGCTTAAGTGGTAGCAGGCAGAGAAATGCATGTGTGAATTGATAGTTTTCAAATATTTTGGAGCTTTATTTTGCTTTTATGGTGCCATGATTACTTGTGACTTGCCAAATTTTAGCATTTTTGATTCATGTGACATTCAATGGTTAATTGAGGAGCTGTAAATTGTTGGGGTGTAAATACGCAAGTTTTATTTTACCAAACTTTGCCTTTACTATACTATGGCAGTTTCCTCTTTCCCATCCCTGATAGTCTCTTGAGCATTCTAATAGTAGATTAGATGTTACTAGGGGTGGGGGGAATGACAAAGGGGGAGTTACCGCTTTGTGAATACAGAGTTTTGTTTTAGGTTGGTAAAAAAACTTCTGGTAATGGACGGTGTTGATGGTAACACAACGTTATAAATGTAGCTAGTAACACTGAATTGAACAGTTAAAAATGGTTAAAATGGCAAATTTCGTGTGATATATATGTTACCTCCATAAAAATAAATACAGAGAAGATGTGAAGCAGGGAGTGTAATTTTAATGGATTAGACATAGGTTGACAGTTGCTGAGTCTGGGTGCCAGATGCACGTAAGTTCAAAGTGGTGTTCGCTCTACTTTTTATATATTAAATATTTTCTGCAATTAAAACTTTGTAAACAATTAAATCAGTCCCATTTACAATTATAATCTCAGATCCAATCAAAGCTCTTTCCCTTCCTCATCACAGCCTAGATTTATGACTTAGAGAGCTTGAAATGGAGAGGAAGGCATGATGTGGCTGCTGGAATAGCCCCTCCTTATCCCTCTTCAAAATTTAGCTCCCTTGATTTGTATACAGGAAGGAAGAAACAAGAAAGGGGAGAAGTAACTTTTCACCACAAGGCCTACTCTACGAGATTGACTGTCCACAGCATCCCCCAGATTCAGTCATTTTTTCATATTAACCCTGGGGGATGAGGTTGTAGTGGTGATTATTGATAAAATAGGACCAGTTCTAGCACTTTTAATATAGCCTGACACCAGGTATCAGGAGCTCATTGACGGCTCTGTATGGACTGAAGAATACTTTACACTCTTGCTTTCTACTTTGAATGTCAACTGGTGTTCTGGACATAGAAAAGTCCCTCCCACTCCACATCCTTTAAAACAGCAAAGTACTTCCTGAGGCAAGTTTATATTTATATGAACCCTGTGTGTTTGCACTGCATGTGCATGTGTGTTTGCAACCGAGTATCTGTAGGATAAAAAGAATGAAACTGAGAGTCTTTAATGCCATGGAGGACAACATTGCCGAGGGAGGGAAAAGTTCAAGACCTGGAATAGCGTTGGGTTTCCTGAGCAGAATTTGTCTTATAATTTCTTAATCTTTGACTCTCAAACACGTGGTGTATTTCTCTTACACACTCACACACACTCACACACACGCGCATACACACACTTCCAAAGCCATTCCTTCCACAGCCCTTGGTTTCAAAGATGCAGCAATAGCATCAAGGCCACTGAATGGGAAAATAATTCTGGCAGCCCTATGTGATACCTGCCTATTCTTCCCTAATTTTGACTACATAAACTAGGGCATTTTATCATAATGCATAAGAAAGGCCTAACATATGTACTATGCAATACCTCTTATCTTTGAATATATGTTCACGTTTAATATTCTAGAAAGGGGGTAGAGAAACTTCCTAAAAGTCCTGAAAATAGCTATTTTTAGTTATTGATATGACAAGCATCAAATCCAGTGCAGTACTAAGAGATCCTGGGATAATAAAATATTACATGTAGGCTCAAAGAAGCCATTGATTAAGGGAATTTTGTGGGGTTTTTTGTTTGTTTTGTTTCGGTAGAGCAAAAGATTAAAAGAAAATATGTGTTTAGGAGATAGTTTGAACATAGAACTCAATGTAATGTATTCTCTCTACCAAACTGAATTCTATTTGAATCAGAAAATATTTACTAAAAGGTACTATGTATAAGGCATTGTTTTAGTATCTGCAAAAAATAAGTTCGTGGGTTTAAAATATTTTTCATGGGCTTTTCTGATTATCTGAAAGAATATATTTTTGACACAACTGAATTACAAGAAACATGAGATTTGTATGACAGGTCTATAAACCTATTCCTTCTAGCAGTATTTTTTCAAATCTCAAAGCAATACTGTGTTTTATTTCTACCCAACTGGAAAAAAATTAAGTGACTCATTTCACAATTGTAATAATAGACTTCATAAAGTTTGAGTTACTTAGATGTGTTGAAGCTTGGCTTCTGATGAGACCCATTTTTCAAATGAAAGCAAAAACGTTCGTTTGTCACTTTTCTTAAAGTTGAACCCCTAGATTACTTCACCTCTTTAGAAGTGAACTTGAATGTTACAAAAATGTTTGGTTTGGGGTACATGGGTGGTTCAGTGGTAGAATGCTTGTCTTCCATATGGGAAGCCCAAGTTTGATTCCCAGACCATTCACCCCCCCCCCCCCCAAAAAAAAAGTTTGGTTTGTCAAAATTTAGTACATAATTCATCTTCAAAATGTGCTAAGGTATGGTTCTTAGGAGCACAATTGTAATGCAGTGAATTGGTCTTCCAGCTACTTTCTATCTGTGGCCTCCATATGATCTCTGGGAATGTGGAAGAAGTTTGTTTTTGGTGATTTCCATGCCAATTTTGGCATGCCTTTTCTGAACACTTCCCTATAGGGAAGTATAGTCATGATTGCATCCTGGTTGCCTGAAACAAGCAGGATGATGCAGGCTAAACGTGATATCCCAATATTATTCCTTTTGTCCTTTTTGTTCCACTTTCGTTCACTTAGCCCTCTGTAAGCACACAAAATATCTTATTCTTTTTAGGTGATGATTCCAACTAGTAGAGAGAGAGATTGTTCTGATTACTCTGATATGTGAATGGCAACTAACTGGTCTACTGTACCCCACTCCCAGGAGCACTTATATTTACAGATCAAAAAAAAAAATTTTTTTTTAACGTGAAAGGGTCTTAATGATAGGGTCTCAGGCAATAGAACTAGAAAAACTAAATCTACCTCTGAGAGAAGATCTATAATTAACTACCACCCCTTCCCTTTGCCCTGCTGTAGTTTTATTTATCCTTATGAAATCCTTCTTTTTATCTTTTATGGTTTTGTAAACAGTAACAGAAAGCATACACATAAATTATGCATTTACTCAAATGCTTAAATCCTTACAGAATGTCATAAATTTGGTTGGTATCAAGAATAGGAAAGGGTCTAAGATTTAACCCTACTTGTAAGCTACCAAGTTAGCCTGTTAGTTTCATGTATGCTGATAGAAGATGCAAGACACTTGGGTCAGAGAAAAAAGACATTTTATTACAGAAATCATAGTAGCTAGAGTATCATCATTTTTGCATCAGTTCCCTGATCCCAATTTCCAGAGGATGATGTGAATATGACAAGGTGACACCTGAGCCACACAGTAGACTTTGTTATGGAAGAGGCACCTGGGTATGGAGAACCTGAATCTTTTATAATGGGCCATAATTCTGCATGCCCTTTGTTCTAGAGGGAGATATTATATTACAGGGTTTTGTTTTTTTTTGGTATGCTGTATGGTGGGATCACATTTCATTATTTTTCCATGTGAGTATCCCATTATTGCAGCACCATTTGTTGAATTTTTGTTTGTTTGTTTTGCTTGTTTGTTTGTTTTTTGGGAATCGCATGGACTGCAAATTGAAACTGGCAGGTGAGAATTCTACCACTGAACTACTATAGTTTATTATACTGAGTTTGTGGTCCAATCAAACAAATTTCCCATGTTTTTCATATTCCAAACGCTTTGTCATTATTGGTGGTATCTATTTTAACTTTGAGGATCTCTTGACTGCAGACACAAGCATGTGGTTTTCCAGCTGGTACAGTAAGTCTTGTACTCTGGTTGACTCAGCCCTGACTCACACAGCATCAACCATCTTACTCTGGGGAATCTGCTGCCCCATAACCAAGATAACATCTCCTCTAAAGTTCTTGCCCAATTTAATCATAAGAGCTAGTTTTCTTGGGCAAGAAGACACACGACAGGAATCTATTTAGAGTTTCTATGGGCCTGTTTCTCATTCTCTGATGGGTCACCATCAACAGGATTGTGAACTCACCCAGGGCAATAAGATCACAAATATCTACCAATACCTCATCTGTGGTTTCTCCTGGGAATTTGTCTTAGAAAATCTCCCTGTAAAGGTTAAGGTCCTTTGTATTAGCCAGTACCTATTTTAAAAAGTCTCTGAGAACTTTATTGTCATCTCCAAAAAGATTTAAGGCTGGCATGATAGGAGGGACTGAGCCATGATGTGGGTCAACTGTTGTCCTTCTTCCTTAATGCACCTATGTACTCTGCCCCCTTATCTCCTAAGCTTATCAGGGCACATTTTTATATTCATCTAGTCTCTACCTATATAGCCAAACATTTCCCTGCTTTCATGCTCAATTTAGATGTGACTCAGGTGTAATGGGGCACAATCTTCTGCCCATCCAGGATGATTCTTGGTATTAGTTGTTACAAGGTGGAGGATTGAGGTTGACTGCCAGACTCGGAAGGAAGGCTCCCTACCTGGAGAAGAGTTGACCACAACCAGAGTAGTGGGACAGCAGTCTACACCTCCTTCCTAGTTCCAGCCTGAAACCACCTTCCAAATTATTCCTCATTAATAGGCAATAAAGAAGAAGTACATTTACTGTCCAGCACTTCTTATAATTTGGCCAACGTATTCACCACCAATTTCTATGGACTTCCCTCTAATACCTTTTATTGGCCTGTGAGGCCTTCATCTTTCCTCTTCCATAGAGGCCATCTCTCTGTCAACATCCCACCTCATCTCCAAAACTGCCAAGAACTGTGGCACAAGACTTTTGCTTTAAAGGCAAAGTTTATTACTCACAGCAAAAGGGGATTCAGAATATTAGCACTTTTACACCACTTCCCTGTGGGTGACATGGAGAGGGTCAATTGACATCTCCATATACAGTGAGTTATGTTACAGGAGAAGAATCTTGAGCTTAGGGAACCCAACTCTTTTATAGTGGTCAGTAAATAATACCTGCTCTTTGTTCCAGAGAATGATACTCGTTCTGTCTTCCAAAGCTGAAAATAAACTTGCTCTTTGCTCTGGAGGGAAACTCTGTCTCTATCGTCATAGGTGCTGCTTCTCTTTCAAGATATGCACAAATACAATAGACCTATGGAGAATTGTTTCCTAACACCTGGAAGGAAGGGGAAATATTGCGACTGTAGACAACCCTTGTTTAAATAAGGATTCACTTGCAAACAATAACACAGGAAAACAAGATTTTGAAATATTAAGGAGAGTTTTGTTTCTTTTTCTGATAAATTGGAAAGGGCAGCTTATCAAATGTTATATTAAGTTTGCAGGATTATAAAAGATTTGCACTAAGATTTCTTTTGAAAGTTCCCCGTGGCACATTCTCATGGACTGTCATTCTTCCTAATGAGGGTGCAAAGATCATAGCATTCTAGTGAATGCACTTGGGCTGAGCTCATTTCAGCATACTCATTGGATTGCAAAGAGCCATTGAACTTTGCAACAAAAGTAGAATCAATAAATGTTTTGCATTGAATTAAATCTGCAAGGCAGTGATGGCAATCTGACACTATTTTCCTCTTCAAAAGCATAAGATCTTATCTCACTAATAGGCAGGATCAACACCTCTCTCCTCACCCTGAGACTTCAAATATATGTGTTTCCATTCACAAGAATCTTCCCAACAGCTGGAAAAATTACATAAGATTTGGATAATGACTGAGTATAGAGTAATCATTTGCTTGCTGAATAGGTAGATTTCATGCACACTCTAGTTACCTTAATTATAAGGCATTTTTCATTTCTTAGGTACACTGAATTAGTCTTATAGTACAAGCTGGCTTTGGGTACATGAGAGTATGGCATCTTTAGCTGCTGTGTAAACTTGAGCAAGTTATATAACCTCTGAGCCTTAGTTATAGTTTTCTCTGTACGGATATGTATATGTGTGTGTGTGTTGGGGGGGATTGTAAACTTTCTTATAAAGAAACTTATGAAAACTACATGAGATAAAAAAATCTTTCACGAGTGCCTCCCACTTAATTAATAGACCAATAAGTAAGTCTACATCTTAATTTCCTGTGTGGTTCTTCATTCCTCATGGTCATACTGTTTATTGGTTAACTGATTCCTCACCAATCTAGGAACACAAATTAATATCCTGTGAAGAACCTGCCTTCTTACACTAGGGAAGGAGCTTCCCTGCCCACCTATCTAATATTCTGATTTTTGTCATGTTCCCCTAGGATCATATCCATGTTGAATATAAGGAGTCATTATTTAAACACCAGGCCTGTTCTGAGCTACAGTTCCATGCAAGAGCTCCTGACAGAACAGAGTGTATTAAAAAGGCTAAAGAACATATTTGAAAAACCTAAAATCCCCTAGAATCTCAACTTCAGATCTTGACAGGATTAAGTTAGCTGTTTTTCCTCTGGAGTAGTTAAACTTAGTTTCATGTGTTTTGTCTGAGAACTGTTTGTGGGAATGGAACCCTTGTCATTCAGATGGAACGTTTCTTCTGTTTTGATCCTGTGTATATGTTAAAACAGCCATGAAATTTTATATGCGTGCAAAGCCTAGAATTATCAGTGCAGCCCTTACTAGAATCGGACAGTGGGCTAGAGAAAGTTTAATATTCAGTACTTCTTTCTGTTTCTTTTTGTATCATTTTAAAAAGAAGCTGGCTTGACAGGAGCTCTGAAAACGTGCTTTGAAAGCTCAGCAATTGTTCAGTTAATACATTCTATTTAGATGACAATTACGTATGTTTTAAGATAAAACAGAACTACAACCTTCTCCACAACAGCAGGGTTTTAGGGCTCCAGTTATCCAAATAAGTCTTAAATCTCCTTTTCCTGTTGTCTTTTTTTTATAAACAATTCCAGTTGTGTTGCCAACATAATCTTGAGTTCCCTTTGTCTCAAGATACTGGGATCAAGAGGAGGAAGGAAGGGTACCTCAGAGGGCCAAACGACTCCCATGATGCTGCGTCTATCCTGGAGATGGAGGCATATGGAGCCTACACTGAGGCCCTCGTCTGTAGCCACCAGGGCTCTGCATCGTTCGTTTGTTGTGTAGATGATGTATCAGGTTCAGGAGGCCTTGCTTTGTAAGGAAGAATGTAAGTGTCTGTGGGGCTGAATGTATGTCTACCTGAGTCCAAGACGCCTGACAGCCAAACTTTTCACCATCCAAGACATCCAGGAGTCCTCCGTAGGCTAACTAGCCTTGGGCTCCCAGGCGGGTGCCTACATGGCCAGTGAGCTGTGATGTGTCATTGAGCTCCTCCGTCCCTTTGCTCCCACACCCCTGAGAACAACATAACTTTGCTTCACGCAACCCGGTGGCCCCCATTTCCTCCTCTTCTACCCACTCCTCCACATGAAAGTCAGAGCTAGAGCAAATGAAGGCCTATTTTTGGTAAATGCCATGGTTTTTCACACCACTAAGCATGAAAATGTCTCTCTAAATATTTGAATCATTTCATTTATAGTCAAGGACACTTTCTCAAAATGAACATTTTTAAGGTCAACCGATTTGACTACACATCTGGGTTTGAACCCAAGAGAGTCAGAAACACTATAGTTGATCAAACTTATTTGTATTACTATTCTTATCTAGTGGTCTCACTTTGAGGAAACCACAAAAAATTCATTTTGGGAAGTCTCAGCTTTAGGGTGGGGCTGAGTTGGGGGCATTGGATCTTTTGGTGATCAGTGATTGTTTAAAATACAAAATAAAAAATGTGGAAAAAAATCTTTAGTGAACTCCCCCCCCCCACCCCCAACAGGTTTACTTTTTTAGAGTAGCAAGTTTGAATTATGACATTTTGGAAAGAAGATCAATGCAGTATGACATCATTCAAAAAAATAAATCATTAAATTTAGGGTTTAGGGATAACTGAGATCTGGTCCTACATAAGCCATTATTTAGCTTTGTAGGGTTGTACAAGTTTCATACTAATTTGGTCCCAATTCCTTTTCTATAAAGTAAGCAATTGGCTTAAATCAATGTTAGGAAAATCTGTATTTTAGACCTGTGAAATTGTCTGCAAAAGTGAAATTAATTCTGAATTAAAATAAATTGGGATCTGCTATAATATCATGCCCTCTAAATGTACATTAGCATATTAAAGACTGTGAAATGTTCTGCAGTTGAAAACCTCTGCTTAGCTTTAGCAGTGTTTTGTAAAAACATTTGCTAATGTTATATCTTAATATCTCTTAGGGATAGTATCACAAATATCTTCTGGAAATCCTGGGTTAAATGACCTCTCAGAATCTTTCAAGGTAGTATTCAATTATACTAGTTATTCTGTTTTTCTTATTTTTAATATTTTGTCAATTAGGGAGTTTTCTTTGTTGGAATTTTGGTATTTCTCAGATAAAAAACAAGAGATGAGATCATTTAATTGTGTATGCACTCATTAGACTGGATCGTTGGTCCCTCTGCTTCATTTAAGGTGCTTTCCTGTACTAAGGTTCATGATTCCAGGATTTAAATTAAGACCAGGGACAGTTCCTCCTATAAGAAAAAAATTTTACCTTCTAAAAGACTTATTGTTGCTTCATTAGCCTGCAAAAATGTTTGGCTTTTTCCCCCTTAAATTCTCATTTCAGTACAATGACAGGTTTATCTATAAGCAACGGAGACATTTTGTAGCCTCATGGTGAATACCATCAACATTTTAGTATTTTATGTTTCTTGTCATATAATATCTTTAATCTAGCTAAATTTGAAGTTATATGTTTGTACAAGTTTACATAGGGATTAAAATTTGTGATTTCTTTTCAGGACATTATATCAGAGTATATGTATTGTTGATTTTACTCATTCTTATAATACTTTTTTCTTTTTTTTTTTAACATTTTGCTTTTTAACAATTCACGTCTTTTGTTCAGACATGTATGTGTAAAAGGAAAGAATGCATGCCTACCTCTTTAAATAGATGCCCATATTTACTTATAAAGAAGATAATCTTTTATCTAAAACATTACAACATTATCACCTGCAGTGTATTTCTCTCATCGAAGTGGTTCAAAATGTATTGTACTTTGATTTTAAAAATACTTCAAATAAATTAGGATTTAACAAATGAATATGACTACTGAACCATTATATTAATATTTCTTTTTAGTCTGTAGAATCTTGGAGCAGCTAGAAAGCAAAACCAAAAATTGTGGAAATATAATACAGACCAAACTCTGAAAACAGTTCTATAACTACTTGTTAAAATGTACTTCGAAATTTAGTGCTTTTTTGTATTTATGTTATATTTCACAATAAAAATACTTCAAATAGTTCCAGCATCAAAAAATAAATTCCATGTGTTATATTCACACACACACACACACACACAAAGCACTGAAAATGTTCTAATTACTCTCTAAGTGGTTACTTTCTCTCTCGAGTTAGACACTGAGGATGGTAAAATACTCCCCGTGTCCACAAGGTGGCATAGGCTTCTTGTTTAATTCAGTTTCATTCGGATTATTTCTGTTTTATCTGCTGCTATATTTTAGATTCTACTTTTTTATTACAGTTTTGAATTTCACTTTATCGTTTTATTTTTCCTCACAGCCACTGAACTGGGTTTTAGTTTCCAGGGTGAGACATACTTTTCACAGAGATATTCAAGTAAAACCTTTCTTCAGCCTTTTCTATTGTTGCAATCCACTTTAGAACCGAACCTAAATTATTGTACTTTATATAATGCAGTAACAGTGTCCATGATAATGCCTGATAAATCCGAAGCACACAACAAATATTTTGTCTGGGATTTAATGAATTGCCTTATTAGAAAAAACTATTCAAATACTCAGTATTATCAGAACAACTTTTGGATACTTTATATCATTCTACTTGCTGATAGATCTGTCTCCTTTGTCCAGGAAGTACTGTTTTCTGATGGTGTTACAAAAATGTGTCATGGTTTGGGGTGGAATTTCCATTTTATCTCAACTGTGAGAAAGGTATGGTTAAACTGGGTCGTTCTTCGCTCTTTCACTTGGGAAACACTTGTGGACCCTCCCTCTGTACTCCACACTGAGCTTCGTGCTGAAGGAGGTTCTAGAACAAGCAGAAGAGACAAGTGAATAAGCATATACTGACAAGAGTGTACGGGTCAGCCATTCAACCAATTTACTTGCATGTTTACTCTGTGCTAGGTTCTGTGGATGGTGAAGAGTGAATAAAATATGTTCAAATCTTTCATTAGAGTGGGGAAGGTCGGCTATAAACTAGATAAAAAAGGATAATGAGCGATACATAGTATGTTTAATAATGATATGTGCTAAGGAGAAAAAAATAAAGGTGAGAAAAGAGAGCGAACACTGGGGGCCAGCAGGAGGGGCAGGGCGGTTATACTTATAATTTGGGTGGTCAGAGAAGGCGTCTCTAAAAATTGGACTTTGCAAAGAGACCTGAGGAAGGAACAGAAGTGAACCGTGTGGTTTCATGGGTGAAGGCCATTCCAGGTGCAGGGACAGCAAGTGCCGAGGGTCCGGGTGGGAGTGGGCCACTATTTTAATGTGTGCCATCACCGAGGGGACTGTGAGCTCCTCAGGGGATTTTACTAAGGAAGGGAAATTTACCCAGGACCAAGAGAAGAGAAAGGGATTCCTGGTCACAGAAGCATGAGGCTGTCAGTGAAACCAACATGCAAATTGTCTTGTAGGTACAACTCCAACTTATATCCAATTGGGAGGAAAAAAACAGTGATTTTACCAGATTCATTTTGGGTAAATAAAATAGTTCAAAGTTTTAACTGAGTAAAATCAAGAAATGAAATACTTTTTATTGTATTTGTTTTACTTGTTTATAAAATACAGAGCAATCTTAACCTATAATTTGGATCTGCTTTCCTCTCCAGAGTTTTATCTATGTTCCCACTCATCGGAATTAGGAAATTTGACTTCACGTTGCCTAAGAGGACAGTAAAAGTTTTGAGCAACCTGCATTTTCTTCATGCAAGTTCTGCTGCTGAGATAAGGCCCCTAGTATGCATTGTGTACCGTGGTATGTCTAAAGTTTAGCTATCTGAGATCTACGATGGATAGCGTAAGTGTTTTTTTTTTATGAGAGGTTTCACCAGAGGGAGAGCTCAAGTGATTATATCTGATGTTTTTTTCTAGGTTTAAACCTAGTGGGGGTCAGAGAAGGGGATGGAGAAATATCCCTTGTTTGTTTTGGAGAAAACAGCATCTGACACTTTAGCTTTAACTACTGAAGTTCTAAGTGAATATATACGGTTGCCTCTGCAGTGATGTTTTCTTTTCTTTCTTTCTAGTTCTTTTGTTAAAGGTTATATGGTGGGCTTAAATTTCAGGTTACAATTTATAAGCTACCATTATTATTCTAAAATTAAACAATTTCTATTTTCAAACATCATTCCCTTGGCATGGCAAAAACTTTAATTTTGGGATTTGGGGTGGAGCCTTTCCTTTTCTAGGGTTGTGTTGAGTGCTTGAGTGTCAAAATTAAGGCATTTCGTGCGGTGGGATCTGTCAGAAGAACCGTCAACCACCAGTCCGTAAGGCACCTTCCGCTGCTGGCTGTTTCGGTGACACCTTGAGGGCGGTGGTGGCAGGACTCACAGCTGCTTCCCCGACATGTCAGGGACACAGGAGTCCTTTCAAGGCCACTTTTGGTCCCATATGGCTGGATGCCATTGCCCTGCCTAGGTTCATGCCACCTGTCCTGGGCTCTGCCTGGATGAGTCTCAGCCACTCTCCTCTCAAGGCCAGCTTGTCCCTTCTGTATCTCCCCACAGCAATCCCAAAGACACCATTTTGAAATCTAGAGGGGAAATCTTTCTGCCTTTGTGTTTTCTTCACTAACTGGCCTGTGCACCCAATCATTAGTGTTCTCCTAAGAGTCAGGATTTGAAAGCCAGGGTTAGGAAATGAGAGGATGTTTTCTGCTCACCTATATCCTTCTGAGCCAGTGGCCAGAGAGTTGATGCCCTCTTCATTTGGGGTAAGGAAGAGAGGGAAACACCAGGAGGACAAAAGAAGTTATTTCACAGTATTTAACCCATCTTGTTCACATGATTTCATGTATATATAGGCTGTGTTCATATTTTTCTGGATGTCCCTATTTTCAGGCTATTGATTCACGTGGATATGCATGTTCTTTGTGGAAAGGCAAGGTTACTGGTCTCTGCTGGGCAATCTTGGCCAACTCATTTAACTTCTTAGTTTCCTAATATGTAAGCAGGGGGGACATTGAGGCCACAATTCCTTAGAGACAGACCAATGGAAAGATTTTGTGAGGATTAAACAAGGGGATTGTGTGAATTTGGTTAACATTATTCATGTACATACATACAGCACCAAGAACACATTTCCATTTTTAGTTCAAAATTCTGTATTTTGAATTTCAAGGGACTGTGTTTTTAAATGCACTAAACCGAGCAACATAAACAAGATTATTAGACCTAATAGGGAAAATACTAGTTTATATTCTCTTTCCTAATAAGACTAGGGAATCTTTCTCTCTTCTTCGCCCCAACCATAAATGTCTTCGTTTTACCCATCTCCTCTTCAACACAAGTAGCTGCTTCCTGAGGGCCTACTTGGATCCACATCTCTGAGAAGAATGTCGCCTACTTAGTGCTGAAGGGTGGGAAGATTTGTGGCGGTTTCTGTGTCAACCTAGGTAAGAGTTGCAGAGGTGAGACCAGGGGATTGTACTTGCTTTGGGACTTAAGGTAGCACAGAGTAGAGGGCAGCCTTCATGTTTCTATTCCTTAAGGGGCTGGACAGTGGTGGGCGAAGCCCAGGCAATCAGAGTGGATGTCCACCCAAGGGCAGCAGGAATGGGACACATATAGTGGGTCTGGAATTCCAAGTCTGGCCTCCACACTCACTCACACACACACACAAACATGCCTACACCCTGACTCCTCTTACTGGAACCAATAAATGATACTATTAATCCCCACATCGGTGCGTATGGCACATTTCAATTCTAGTCTTATTTTTCGTTCTTGTTGCACTGATACTGATGAATTCTTCCTTTGCAATATTTCTCTGAGAAAGATAGGTGTCAGGTTTTATCTTTGCTATTATTATTAGCCTACAGAAAAATAGCACTTATTGAGTACTTACTATTTATCCAGCATTGTGCTGAGCATTTTGCATCCAGTATGTCATTTAATCCCCTCAAACAACCGAGGAGGTAAGAATTACTTTTTCCTTATTTTTCTTAGGGATGAGGAAACTGAAGCTGTAGAAGCCAAGAGTTTAAAGCAAGACCTACAGAATTTGTTGCAAGCTGCTGGCCTCAGGATGGCGGCGGTAAACTGTGGAGATTGTTATGTGGAGCAGTCTGGGAGGAAGAGAATGTTTACCCCAAACGGTTATGTTGAGTATGGGGAACACTGTGAGATGGGAATCTTGCTCCCTCGGGAGGTGCCTGCATGTCTGTTGGCATCCTGTGGTGTATGGCTAGGATCTAGTTGGGAGTGGGGTTGTCTGAAGTCTGTCTGAAGTAAACTCAAGCTTCAGACCCCCTGAGCCCGTCTGTGTCTTTCTTTCTTTCTTCCTTTCTTTTTTTTCTAATCATTCCTTAATATCCTTCGAGCTCCGTTTCAATAGGAAGCAACATGAAGCTTAGTAAAGTGGCTCGCCCACAGGCCACACAGTAAGAGACAAAACTAAGATTTCAAGCCAGACAATCTGGCTCTTGAGTTTGTGCTCTTAAACACTACAGGACATGTGATAAGGAAACTGAGGTACAGAAAGATCACAGGGACTTATTCAAAGTTCCAAAGTGAAGACCTGATCTTGAAAAATATTTTCCCCTAAGATCCAATCCAGTATTCTACGCCGTTGACTTTGGCCAAGTTCAAATGCAAACTGAACAAGGAAGAAGCACCTACATTCAGGAGCACTGTTTAAGCAATTCTACTCCATCAGATTATGTAACTCTGGCTTCTCAGTGTTGAATTAGAATATACCACTAGCTTTCCCTGATCAAGGACCTCTATTTGCTTTCTTATTGGCCTACAGGAATGGATACAGGTTCCATGGGATTTACAGTTTATGCATTTTGGAAGGACTGCTTTTAAAAAATACACAGTTATGGATACAACATTGGAATTATTTATTTGGAATAAAAGATGAAATCACATAAAATGACAAATACGAGAATGCTGACAAGTACCATAAACACCAGAAAATCCGGAAAAATAACCTAATATTTCATGAACTGCCTGACAACTTCCGTAATGCTTTCCCCCTATATTTTCCCTACCTACATAGATTGCCTATTCATATGACAATTTTCTAATATCATCTTTTTAAAACATAGCTCAGTCATTTCTCTAGCATATATGATTGATTTTTTTCTAATTGATAGTTGAAATGCACAAACATATACAACTTTATACACAAACATACTCATTTTGGGTAGTATTATTACAGGTTTGTGCCATAAGAACACAGGAAATCTGACAAATTCTATTTAATCCACTTCATGAAAAAAAATCTGTAGGTGCCTTTATAATTACATGCACAGAATTATACATTTTATTCCTGACAGGAGAGAACTTCCAATATGATGAAGCATCAAGGAGAGCTCAATTCTCTACTTATAAATTTATAAGTTACAGAAGAATTTTCACAGACTACCATACATTTCAAACCTCAGCTGTCCTCTACTACCTACATTTCCAGAGCTGGGTGTCATGTGCCATGTTCATTTCACATGGACTCTCTGGCCCTTCATTTTCATGTCAGACATCAAGAAAGCAAGCAGGAAGAAGAAATCCTGGAAGTCAACATTGTATTGTAATGGCTGACAATATCCTACTTATAAATGAAGGTGCCTGCAAAAACACACAAATATATCCTATTGATCGAAAAAACATGCATTCTCAAACTAATTTCTCCATAGTCAGATCCTAGAAATGCCTATGACCACACCGGGATTGTCTGCATGGAGGAAAGTAGGGCAGAAAGTTGGAGTGGAAAGAGACAGCAATCATAGCTGTCTATGGTTTTTTTCAAATTTTGTAACATCATATGGCCATGTGAACACATTGCTAGAGCCTCGCCCCAAGCCTTGATGGAAGCTGTATAAGTGAGGGGCCCTGAAGCTTAAGCTTCATGAATGTCATAGTAGATTCTTCTCTTCTGCATTATTGGTCAAAGGCAGGCTTTCCATCCCATTGTAACATTTTTTTTGCATGTGAAAGGTATGAATGTTACTCCTCTATAACAAAGCCCATGACATCTCAACATTTATTTGCATTAAAATCCATCAATAGATATAGAGTTGTCTTTTGCATACTTTGAGGTTGTTGACATACATGGTTTCATGTGAATGAAATAAAGAAGCACTAGACCTGAAAGGGTCTTGATTTATTTCTCTGACCCTAGGTTTTATAGAAAGCAAGAGCGATGTAGAATCTTGCCTAGCGAAACACCACAGTTTGATTCTAATTCTGTTCATTTATGATATGAAAGGGCAATGAGTTGCAGTGGGACACCAGCTTCACTTATTAAAAAGTGAAAATACAGTTAACTAGTTGTTTTGTTTCCCCACACATTAGATAATTGCACATTGGATAAACCCATAAGTTTTTTTTATCTGTAAAGTGAACATAAGCCCTCCTCCTCTTTGATTGGAAGCTTAATGGAACAGAGACCATAGTATCTCTGTTAGAGAAATTAGTGTACTCTTATATCCCAAATTCCCAGAGTAAGAATAAACGTGGTAGTTACCAGGTAAATATTTGGTGAATGAATGAAAACATACTTGATTTTTTTTCTGCTATGAAACATATTATATTAGTTTCCTATGGTTGCTGTAAAAATATTACCAAAAACCTAGTGGCTTAAACAACACAGATTTACTGTATTAGAACTCTGAAAGTCATAAGTTTGAAATGAGTCTCATAGGAATAAAGTCAAGGCATTGGCAGTGCTAACATTCCTTCCGTAGTTCCAGGGGAGAGTCCATTTTCTTGTCTTTTTCTAGCTTCTGGAGGCTTTCTGCACTTCTCCATCTTCAAAATACATCATTCCAACCTTGTTTCCCTTGCCACCAGTCCTTTAGCCGACCCTGATCCTCCTGCCTTTTATAAAGACACTCGCTGATTGCATTGGACCCAGCTGGATGATCCAGGATAATCTCCAAGTCTTGAGATCCTTAACTTAACCACATCTGCCAAGTCCCTTTTTACATGTAAGGTAAACACATTCACAGGTTCTGGATGTGGACATCTTTGGGGGTCAATAGTCTGTATGCCACATATATGAAGCAATCTCTTCCAGAATATTTGTTTTGGCACACAATTCCTAGAACCCACAGAGTTTAGGTGTTTTTTTAAATTTCTGGTCTAGTGTTTACTCATTTCAACAATATTTTTTTTTTTACCAAAACAGAAATTTTTAAAAAGCATTTTAGTGTACAGAAAGATTTCCTGGATACTAAGACCACAAAGAGGTCTACATTCACACCAAAAGGTAGTGTAGGTGTTAGGAAAATTGGCTCCATGGAAAGACTCTATTTCAGCAATTTATATTCTAGATGAGGAGGCATACCACAGATCTTTGGTTCACACCACCTGTACTCCATTGGTTCCTTTCTTATTGCTTATTCACTTCTGGGGGACTCTCAGTATACTCTATCAGTAGAGACATATTTATTCATTTTCCTCTATCACCTCTCCTCTTTATGAGTTATGCACTGAAACTGACTTAGCTCAAGAGGCAGGATTAAGATATTTGTTTAATGATGCTTCTCAGAGAACTGATAGCTCCTTAATTACGGAGGGCACATTATAATAACCGAAACAAGTCTTCAGAAGACTATAGATTACGGATTGCCTCGATATGAACTAAAAAGTAGAACTCCTGATACATTGTAGGTGTTCAATATATATTTATTGAATTTATTACACATTTATAGATAATGAATGTAGTTTGAGGGCTCATTCACTTCCCTAGTGCAGTTCACTCTTATAGACACTCTTGCTGAGCTATACAGTGACTCTGAAGGTGTGAATTCCACAACTAAATGATGAAAAGATAGACACAAGAAGGACGTATTCCCAGGATCTAATAAGCACCTTGTGGACAATGGGCATGGAAAAACTCTTTTGAAACTTGGTGTCTACCATTATGTGTTGAGACATCACAGTATCAGTTTTCAGGCCTGACTCAACAAAGTGCCACGACTGAGTCATCTGAGTACTTTCTGGGCTTTCCCCTTGAAGCCTTCACACCCAGGGTCTGTTTGCACCCCACCCTGATGGGGGATGAGCTCAACAGGATTCATTAACTGAAGTCTTGACCGACCCTGCTTATGTCATGGTCCCTGTGGAAACCAGGATCCCGACTCTGGAGACTTTGAGAGTGAAGAGGGTGAAATGACAACAACTAATTGGGAATTTTCTCCTACATGTCATCTGTGAGAACAATCTGACCTCACAAGTAAGACTCTCTGTGGTGAGAAAGGGTGGTGTGTACTTTACAGGAAATGTGAAAATGACTTCAGAGCATTACATACATGATTAGCCATAGGGTTAAGTATAGCACTGGAATCTTGCTTCTGATTTGTGGAGGAAAAAGAATTGGAGGGGGCCGGCGGGAGGTGTTACTGCTGAAGGGTGGGGCTGATGATACAAATGAAAGGAAAATGAGCTCCCATGGCCTTAGTCATTCAGCGACTATTTATTGAGCACCTGCTATGGGGCAAGGCAATGTTGTAAGCCCTTCCTTCGCCTCACTCCTTCCACCTCTCTTTTTGTTGTTTCCAGTTTGAATTTTCTTTTCATACTCAGAGATGTATAAACTTCTCTTCATTACGAGATTCTTTGATCTGGGGACAATAGCAGCCCTTTGAATACCAGAATAGTAATATTTGTTTCATTTCACTATTTTTTTTTCAGAGACTTTGCACATAACCGTGTCAGGAAAATTTAAAGCTAAGGTTTCCCATGGTTTGACCACACCCTGATCTCTTTTTGGACTTATTTCTTTTTCATAGTGTTTTTATTTTTTTACCCAATTTGGTCACACTCTTTTGAAGCTAATTATATACTGGCCTTGCAATCTTCACAAGATTTGCACATGACAAGTTCTGATTTGCTTGTTAGTCAGTGAAGGCAATCTTCAAAATGAATCTTCATAAATGACAAGAAGGAAGATTTTATACTCAGCAGTAAAGCTAATTTATACTTATAAGGATTTTCCTGGGATGCATTATACAGTGTTAGGCATAATATTTTAATCTCCCATTCTTTAACACACATTTCAGCCATCCTGACTTTGACCCATGGCATCTGAATGCTTCATAATATATTGTGGGGCATCCAGCACTACATCATATTATTGGCTGTAGTACATTATAATGCAATCTCTTAAGATCCTCTCTTTGTTTCAATCTCTCTCTCTCACACACACACACTCCCCCCCCAACACACCCATACACAAACACACACACTCCCATGTGCAATTAGATGTTTATACTCAATGGTCCCCAACATTAAATAATTTCTTCCTCTTCTGTTAGCCACTAGTTATTCTGTTCACTGAACAGAAGCAACTCTGTCCATTTCTTAGAGTCTCTATAGATGTGGTTATGGAGATAGCAGCACATGCCAGCAGCCTAAATATAGAGTAATTTTTCCTAGGGTTCTCTCAGCGCTCATCATAAAATACCACCAATGACCTGACCAATAAAGAGCTTATCAGGAGAAAATAGGTTGTGATAAGCAGTAAGTATAGAGGCCTGGGTTCTAGAAATAGTTCTACTATTAGTTAGTACTGTGACCTTCAGGAAATCATGTAAGCTATCTGAACCTTTCAAACAGACTATTACCTTTCCTGCCTGCTTCTTGGGTTATGAGGACAAATAGGATAATGTATTTGAAAGCAGTTCCAACAATTTAAATTTCTACTCAGACAACTTAAAAAATCAACTACATTTAAGTTTGAGTATTGCTTAGAATGAAAACTACTTCTTCTGTGTTAAGTTTATCAGTTTTGAGACAGTTTTTAAAACGGAATGACGATCCTTTATGACAATCAACAATACTTATTAAAAGACAACTATGTGAACACAACTAGTGTTCAGCACGACAGAAGTCCCTTGGCTTATGTTGCAGGATTCAAATTTAGGCACCTCGTGCAACACTCAAAATTCATAACCTCTATACCTAATCAGACTCAGATAGTTTACAAAACACTCACAGTTTGCGATAGTATAAATTAAAAACCCAGGTGGACAGAGACTAAACCTTTCATCTGATTTCCTAAATACACCACCAATTAAGAGATTAAAAGATGTACCACATTTTAAATTTGTTATTCATCGACGCTGGCAGTGTGTTGGCACTGTGTTTTGACTTCACAGACAGGAGCATATTTATAGGGAAGAATTCCACCTAGATTCTTTTGTTCGGCTCATTACAATTGATTTGTAACTGGTGTAAACTCAGGGTTATTATAATAATTAGTGCAGACGTTAATGTTACAAAGTAGTGTTTTCCAGCTAAAGCAATATCCTAATGCAAGCCTGGTTTCCCTTGACTTTTCAGTGAAGTTCTTCCAACACTTCCGATGCTAAGGGTGTTCTTGATCTTTTTTTTAGCTTCCCTGTTGAATTTTTCCAGGTCGCAAATTAAGCCCGGTTTGTATAATTCAATGCCAGGGAAGTGACAAACACTGTCATATAAGTCAAAGGCAGGATTTGAAGAGTGCAGGTGTTTAAAAGATTGCACACCATGCCACGTTTGACTGTGGGATTCATTACAGCTTACGGGAAGATAGCAGCACTTGAAGGATTCAAATGACAGAGACCCGTTTTCACTTGCTGCCAAGCCATACCGATGTGGAGGGAATGTTTAAATGCACCTAATACAGACATGTTCAAGACCACCTGATCCTCCTTTGTGGCTCTTGTCCCCCGTTTGCTAGCCATAGGCTTACGCACCTGCCAAGAAGAGTGAACACGTCTCTAGGTTTTTGTAAAAATGCATCTGTCTGCAACTTTTGATAGCTTTTACAAAACATGCAATTACTGTTCAGAGCAAGTTCCCTTCAGCTGCTTTCTCGTCAAGGGAAGTAGGTGTAAACACTTCTCAGTGGGCTGGAATTCCAAATGCCACTTGGATCCCAGGCTTTTTATATTGTCTATGTATGTGCCTCAGGCCTTTTCAAGCTGAGAAGTTTAGGGTTCAAAGGATATGTATTAGGAAAAGTCACAAGTTTCTGTTAAAAAAAATTCACTTTGTGATAAATCTGGGAATCTTTTGCTTTTTGAAGTCAGCAATAATAAATCATTCAGTTGTGGGGAACAAAATGTGTTTTTTACAGAACACTTTTTACTGTTCTTATTGATCACCCTTTAATATATAAAAGTCATGAATAAAGAGAGTTTTTTTTTTATTGGAATTATATGTTGAGTTGTAAACTTGTTAACACTTGCCTTTGGAATGGAAGAAAATGGTGTGGAAGTGATTGCTGCAGTCTTGAGGTAAAGAGAATGAAAAGGATTAATACAGGTTATTGCTCCAACAGCATTATCCAGGACAGTGTCCTACAAGGCTGGTAGTCTGAGCTAAGGGACTCTGGGGATTTCATAGGGTAAGAGACTTTGGAGTTGCATATCAAATTCTTCACATTCAGCCATATCAGAAACATCCATCACCTTGGGAAAAGTTGAGGTGGAACAATCGTAACTATTATATATTTTATTTATTTTGGTTGGTGGTTGATTAATTCCATGCCACTTCACCAAGTATTGGAGTCTTTTGCTACCATAAATCCATTCTTGTGTGCATAAATCATCTTTTCTCCTTCACTCTCCAGTTCTAGCTCTTTGCCTTTTCTCAGAAGTCCCCCTGTGGTCACCTCCGTACCTGTGGGAACTGTTCCATGGTAGCACCACAATTAGATTTGCAGTCAGTCCAGCATTTGAAATTCTTTCTTAAGGTTATGTCTCCAGATTCAGGCCTTCCCATTTCTTCTCTACCCCCTTCTTCTAGGAAGTCATAACTTGCAACATCCTCTCAGTACAGTTTTCACAAATCATACTACTTGAGATAGTAAAGGAGAATGAAAGTATCGACCGTACATAGTAAACAATTACAAATATAAAAAGTGTATAGAGAATCCAGCTCAGGAAATACCTTACTTAGATATGCTATTCTTTTCTGTTTGTTCTTTCCTTCCTTCCCTTTTTTTCTCCCTCCCTCCCTCCCTTCCAAAATGTCTATTAAGTTACTTCTATGTGAGGGCATGTCAGAAAAAAGCACAATTAAATGGAGTTATTCATAGAGTTTAATAAAGGAGCAACTTGCAAAAGTGTGGGTAAGGAAAGTAACCTTTTGTACGAGTTGTGCAAAACCCTGGATCTTTTTTTTTAACATACATACATATATATATTTATTTATTGTGAAAAGTAACGTATATGCAAAAAAGCAATAAATTTCAAAGCACACTACAATAATCAGTTATAGGGCAGATTTCAGAGTTTGACATAGGTTATAGTTCTATAATTTTAGGTTTTTCTGTCTGGCTTCTCCAAGACACTGGAAACTAAAATATCAATATAATGATTCAGCAGTCATATTCATTTGTTAAATCCTATGTTCTCTGTTAGAACTCCACCTTCTCCTTTGATCTTTCTAATCCACTCTTTAGGGGTATTTGGGCTATGCCCATTCTAAATTTCACATGTTGAAAAGGGCAGTCAATATTATGGTATAAGGGGATGGAACTAGTTTTTGTTCTTAGAGAGGCTGGCCCCTGTAGATTTCGGGACTTATCTGGTCTAGGAACCCATCTGGAGGTTGTAGGCTTCTGGAAAGTTATCCTAGTACATGGGACCTTTGTAGAATCTCAGCTAAAGCCCTAGGTGTTCTTTAGGGTTGGTAGGAGTAAAAACCCTGGATCTTAGTAGCAGTGGGGAACCACTACCACACCTAGGCCTGAAGGCACAGCAATTAGGAGAGGAAAATAGAACCAGAAAGGAAAGCTGTGTGGAGATAGCCTCGTGAGAGGAGCTGTGGCCTTAACAGGAGAAACACAGTCAACTCACAGTTACCCAGTTTATTCCTTTACCTTATTCCCTCCTTACCTACTGAGCTGGAAGACAAAAATATGAGGGAGCCTGCAGCCTAACCTCCCCAGGAACCGAGCTGGCAGAGCAGTGAAAAGTGTATCTCAAAGGAGAGTTTAGGCTAGATATGTAGCCTGCCTGATAACTGGAGTACAGGCTGGTCAACCAAACACAGAAAAGGATACTCAGGAATCTTATGTTCTTGGCAGGATCAAGAGAAAACAAAGTGGAGGAGGGATATTTAAACCAAATTGAAAAAGGTTCTGGGGTGGAGGTGGAGGAAAAGTTTGAGGAGCATTATCATCAATGGTTCTCAGATGAAGCATGGCCTCAACTGAGTCTTTAATGGGATGTAGGAAGAGATGGGGGAAATAGCTTTAGAGCAGATAGGGAAGCATGTATAAAGAAATGAGAGACTAATTACATGTTTCAAAGATGGGACCGTGTAATTGAAGGCACAAATGGCCAGAGATGAAGTTGGAAAAGTGGACAAGGACCAGGTCTTGGACAGACACATTTGAGAGCATGAACTTTATTCTTAGATATCCACTTTGATGCCGCAATAGATATTCAAGGGAATATTTTATGCAGGTAAGAGACACAGCTAAATGTCACTTGAGAAGATTAGGCTATGTGTAGTGAGATATTATGTGCTAGTTTGAAGTGAGGTAATATTGAAGCTAAGAAGCACAGTTAGAAGTTTAACACAGTAAGAAAAGAGCAGAGAGGGACAAACAGAGCCCTTCTGTCCAACAGCCTGAGTCTAGCCACACCATCTGGCTTCCTCTTTCTGAGTCCACAAAATGTGCATATTTTCTTCCTCATCTATGATTCTCTGATTACTGATCAAATTTAAGATGGAATGCACCAAAATCTTCCCAATCTTTCTCTGTTAAGACTGGGCTAAAAACCTTCTTCAAGTCTCCCAAAGGACTCAATCAACACCAATGCTATGACATTTATTGCATTAAAATGAAATTATCTGTTTATGTCTCTTTTTGCCCACTGAAAAGTGAGATTCTTAGAAGAAAAGACCTCATCGTATTCCTCTTTGTAAATGTGGTGCCTGGCACATAGCAGATCTTCTTTATGTGTTTACTGAATTGAGTGGAACTGTACTTCTGACTGTCTTCTTGTATGTGCTGCCAGCTTCTAGAAGAATGGAGTTGGGAGAGAGAAGGAGCTTCCTCCTAACTGGCCCGATTAACTTGAATCTGTACAGAGGCTCAAAAGTATGATGGAGGGCCATGGTGGCTCATGCCAGAGGACCCAGGTTCGTTTCCCGGTGCCTGCCCATGTTAAAAAACAAAACAACAGCAACAAAAAAGTATGATGGAGAATGCAACCATCCCATTGGAATTTCCACCTGGATATCTGGATTCCCTAAAATACTTCTTACACCAGAGTCATTTTTTAGCTTGTAAAGACTCAAGGGCATCATCAAATGAAATGGTATTTTGGAGAAACTTATAATCTGTGAAGAGGTATATAGAAATGATTTCCTGTATCTCTAGCTACACTTGATTAACAGTTACCAGTTAACTTCTTATGTACTTAGCTATGGTCAGTTTATGTATGAACACAAAATGTACTAAAACAAATATGACAGAGCTACGGCAAAGTCTCCAGTAAAGACTGAAAGGCAGGTACAATCTGTCGCATATGCTCTTCCATTCTTGTATCCTCAATAATCCTTAGGAAGAGATGAAAGAATAGAAATAACAAGACAGTGCAGCTTCCCTGGAAATTCTTAAGTTCCCTCAGAGCAGTGGGAGGATATATCCCAAAAGCGAATTGCTAAGAGGGTAGAGGGAAATTATAACAGTTGTAATTTTCTCGGCATGTATTTTGGGGGGCATTTAGAGGGGCTCTTTCTTTAATGCTCAAAGTAACCCTTCAGGATAAATGTAATTTTTATCCCCGTTGTATAAATGGATTCACTGAACTTCACAGTGGTTCTCCCACTCAACAGACAGTAACTGTACTCCTACTAGATGTCAGGTCTTTTCCGTGACCACCAAGCAGGGCCAGATTCTGAACCTCCATTTTATGAAGTCCTTGCTCATTTCACTGTGTGGTTTTCCTTTTCTAGTCCACATGGTTGTAGCTGTGGAGCAACATTTCCTTAGAATCTATTGTAGTAACATCGCCTTAACTTTTTGGCAGACTTACAGGGTTCATATACCATTTTACCTAAACCTGCCAGCATCCTAACACCAAACAGACTGAAACTGCATACAGTATAATCCAGTCTTGAGTGCAGTTCCCTGTGTGTGGGCAGAATGCTTCTGTGAAGGCTTTCAGTGGGAGAGATGTAATTCTTAACACTTTTAGTGGTGTTATTACTGGGGCTTTCATATGTCCTGAGTTTCAATAGAGTGATTTAAAAAAAGCATGTTAGCTATTTCTGTGATGAATATAGTCGTAATGGGTGCGTCAATAAACTTTGCTCTCTTTCACACTATACTAACCCCCAACTCTCCCTTTCATGGCTCCCTGTGACCTGTTTCAGGGTAATTGATAAAAAAACAAACAAACAAAAAAAACACATGCTTCTGTTTTAGTTTGTTAGCTGCCAGAATGCAATATACCAAAAACAGAATAGCTTTGAAAAAGGTAAATTTATTAAGTTGTAAGTTCACAGTTCTAAGGCCATGAAACATCCAATAGAAATCATCTAGGGAAAGATACTTTGATTCAAGAAAGGCCAGTGGGTCCAGAACACTTCTGTCAGCTGGAAAGGCATATGGTGATGTCTGCTAGCTTTCTCTCCTGGCTTCTCATTTCATAAGGATTCCCTGGTGGTATTCTTCTGCATCTCCAAAGATCTCTAGCTGTGTGGGCTCTTTCAGGCTCTCAAGCTTTTTACAAAATGGTTCCCTCTTAAAGGTCTCCAGTAAACAACCTCATCTTGAATGGGTGGAGACACATCTCCATGGAAACAATAAAAAAAGATCACACCCAGTAATATCGAATGAGGATTAAAGGACATGTCTTTTCTGGGGTACATAATAGCTTCAAACCTGCACATCTTCCATAGTGAATTGAATGATAGCCTTGAGAGATAAGTCCACATCTTAATTCCCAGAACCTAAGAATGTTATCTTATTTGGAAAAAAGAGTATTTACAGATGTAATTGAGTTAAGGATTTTGAGATGGAGAGTTTTTCTGGGTGGGTCCTAAATCCAATGACAAGTGTCCTTATTAGTGATATGAGAGAGATATGAGAGGCAGAAGAGGAGAAGATACAGAAACATACAGGTAAGTCCATGTGATGATAAAGGCAGAGATTGGAGTGATATGGCCACAAGCCAAGGAATCTGGCAAACTCCAGAAGATGGAAGAACCAATTCTTCCTTAGAACCCCTGGAGAGAGTGTGGCCCTGCTGGGTTTTGGACTTCTAGCTTTCAGAACTGTGAGAATAAATGTGTATTGTTTTAAACTTTCAAGTTAGTGGTAATTTCTTAGGGCAGCCCTAGAGAACTAAATACCTTCTCACAGCTATCAGATTTTCCTTGAATGGGCCTTTGTTTGACAAAAGAATCATCCTTTTATGGCTGTTAGCCACCAATTCCAACATTGCTTCACTCTATTTTCAAAAATGGTTCAAGAAAGTACAGAAATAAGGTCTCAATGTCTGCCACTGCATGCTCAGTAATATATATGGCCACATCAGTGAAAACCATACTACAAAGAACATTTTAAAAGCAAATAGACAAAATAGTCTTTTCAATAAATGGGCACGGGAAGATTGTATAAGAATAGCCAAAAGAATGAAAGAGGACCCTTACCTTATGCCCTGTTCTAGTTTGCTAGCTGCCAGAATGCAGTATACCAGAAAAGGAATGGCTTTTAAAAGGGCAATTTAATAAGTTGCTAGTTTACAGTTCTAAGGCCGAGAAAATGTCCCAATTAAATAAGTCAATAGAAATGTCCAATCTAAGGCATCCAGGGAAAGATACCTTGGTTCAAGAAGGCCGATGAAGTTCAGGGTTTCTCTCTCAAGTGGAAGGGCACATGGCGAACGCGGTCACAGTTTCTCTCTCATCTGGAAAGGCACGTGGTGAGCACAGGGTTCGTCTCTCATCTGGAAGGGCACGTGACAAACACAGCGTCATCTGCTAGCTTCTTCTCCTGGCTTCCTGTTTCATGAAGCCCCCCGGGAGGCATTTTCTTTCTTCATCTCCAAAGGTCACTGACTGGTGGACTCTGCTTCCTGTGGCTATGTTATTCTGCTCTGCTCTCTCTGAATTTCCTTCATTCTCCAAAATGTTTCCTCTTTTATAGGACTCCAGAAACTTCTCAAAACCCACCCAAATGGATGGAGACATGCCTCCAGCTAATACAGTTTAACAACCACTCTTGATTAAATCACATCTCCAGGGAGATGATCTAATTATATTTTCATGCATTCAGTACTGAATAGGGATTAAAAGAAATGACTGCCTTTGCAAAATGGGATTAGGATTAAAACATGGCTTTTCTAGGGTCCATACATCATTTCAAACCTGCACATGTCCTTTACAATAATTAACTCAAAGTGGATCAAAGACCTAAATTCAAGAGCCAATACCAGAAAACTCCTATAAGAAAATATAGGGAAACATCTTTAACACCTTGTAATAGAAGGTAGCTTCCTAAACTTCACACCCAAAGCGCAAGCAGTGAAAGAAAAAATAAATAAAGGGGGTCTCCTCCAAATCAAATGCTTTTGTGCCTCAAAAGACTTTATGAAAAAGGTGAAGAGGCAGCCAACTCAATGGGAGAAAACATTTGGAAATCGCACATTGGATAAAGATTTGGTATCTTGTATACTTAAAGAAATCATACAATCTAACAACAAAAGAACAAACAACTAAATTATAAAATGAGTTTAATATATGAGTAGACATTTTTCTGAAGAGCAAATGTAGATGGCTAAAATGCAAGTGCAAAGATGCTTACTCTCATTAGCTATAAGGGAAATGCAGATAAAGACTACAATGAGATACATTTCACAGCTATAAGAATGGCTGCTATTAAACAAACAGGAAACTACAAATGTTGGAGAGGTTTGTGGAGAAATTGGGACACTTATGCACTGGTGGTGGGAAGGTATAATGGTATAGCCAGTATGGAAGATAGCTTGACAGTTCCTTAGAAAATTAAATTTCTAATTGCCCTATGACCCGGCAATATCACTACTCAGTGTATAAGCAGTAGAGCTGAAAGCAGTGACACAAACAGATATTTGCATGTCAATGTTCATAGCAGCATTATTCATAATTGCCAAAAGATGGAAGCAATCCAAGTGCCCATCAACACATGAGTGGATAAGAAAATGTGGTGTGTGTATATATATATATATATATACACCATGGAATATTATATAGCAGTTAAGACTAAATGATGTCCTGAAGCATATGACAGCATGGATGAAACTTGAGGACATAATGCTGAGTGAAATAAGCCAGACACAAAAGGATAGATACTGAATGATTTCACTTTTATGACCTTGATATAGGTAAACTCAGAGGCTTATAATACAGGATATAGGGGACCTAGAGATACACAGAAGCTAGAGATAAGTGAACAGTTAGCTAATGAGGTTGAACTTAAATGTAAAGAAATGGATAGAAGAGAAGGCAGTTTACTAGTAATTCTATAAGTCATATTGCTACATTTAAGGTGAAAATAATTGAAAAGGGTTGTATAGAGCCATGTATCACATTGATTAATACTATAAATATAAATAAGTTCTTCTATAAACTATTTCAAAGGTCTAAATCTTGTACAAAGAGTTTATAACATCAGGGTAAAGAGGGAAAACTACTATTGCAAGCGATGGGCTGTATTCAACAGAAAGACAGCAATAGTGCCACAGCAATACCAAGGGTAAATAATTGGGGATGGGGGAAGGAAAAGAGTTAATGGGAGGTTTGGATTTTCTATTTGATAAGGGTGTGCTTATAGATTATTTTTCTCTCTGGAGCAATGACATTTGTCTAAAACTGAGAGTGTTGATGATTATGCAACTAAGTGAGGATAATGTGAGAGATGTACTGTTGACTTTGGACATTATATATGATGCCCAATGGATGGAGGTGGCTGAAGGATACACTGATTGAGAAATAGAATGGTGAAATGTGGTGAATACATGTGGTTGAATATTGTGCTGCTACAGAAAGGAATGATGTTTTGAGGCATGTGAATGAATCTAGGGGACATCATGTGATGCAAAATAAGTCAGAAACAAAAGAGAAAATATTGTATGGTCGCATTTAGAAAATACTTATAAGAAAATTGGGGCCTAGATTGTAAACTCTTATAGCAGTCACATTTAGTCTGGAGCATAACTGTTATTTCTAGGTTTTGAGAAGCTGTGCTATATATGTATAACCTGGTATTTCCCTGGAACTTTGGATACCTGTGTGACACCTAAGACTAAGAGTAGGAGTTCTGCAGGTCTGAAAGACATCATTGCCACATATAACATCTGTTAAAGACATTGAAAAAGAGATCAGTCTTTAGTTAGAGATAGGAATGAAGCTGATCAGTTTGGGACTAAGGTAAACCAGAATACAGGGGAAGGGAGGACATTGTGTGTATTTTAGAACTTTGCCTACTGTATAAGATAAAAGAAAGAGAGGTTTATTAGGTCCCAAACCTAAATTTTCTGTAACACATAATCTAACTCAACCTGTCTGGATAGATAAATATTAAACAACGGAAACACATGGAGCCCAGAATGGGAATTATAATTCTGTATAGCTTAATGTAATGTCCAGGTACATCTCAGATTATGTTGAGCAGAAAATAAAAAAGTACTGACAAAGTCCCTTGAAGAAAGGAAGAAAAAATATGGACTGTTAAACTTTATCACCAGGGAAACCTCTGATACTCTCTCAGGCATTAGGGACACCCAAATCAATAGAAGCTTATGTATGTAGTAGAGAAGCTTAGCCTACCTATAGTTATGCCTAAGAATTACTTTCAGGACCTCTTTTGTTGCTCAGATGTGGCCTCTCTCTCTCTCTAAGCCCAAGCTGGCAAGTAAAATCAATACTTTCCCCCTTATGTGGGACATGACATCCAAGGATAAAAGTCTCCCTGGCAACATGGGATATGACTCCCAGGAATGAGCCTGGCCCTGGCACTGTGGGATTGACAATGCCTTCCTAACCAAAAGGGAGAAAAGAATTGTAACAAAATAAGGTATCAGTAGCTGAAAGAATTCAAATAGAGTCAAGAGGCTACTCTGGAGGATACTTTTATGCAAACTCCAGCTAGATGTTGCTTTTTACCATGGCTTGCCAAATCCCAACCAAAATCATTCCTGCCAACACTAAAGAACATCTAGGGCTCTATCTGAGATTCTACAAAGGTACCTTTCACTAAGCTTACTTTCCAGAAGCCTACACCCCTCAGATAGGTTTCTAGGCCAGATAAGTCCTGAAACCCAGAGGAACCAGCCTCTCTAAGAAAAATCTAGCTCCATCTCCTTATCCCATAGTAATGACCTCCCTTTCCAACATGAAAAATTTAGAATGGGCACTAGTCCAAATACCCATAAAGATTGGGAAAAAAATCAAAGGGGAAGACAGAGTTATAACAGAGAAGATAGGATTTAACAAATGTGTATGATTACTGAATCATTATATTGATATTTCTTTTAGTCTCCAGTGTCTTAGAGCAGCTAGAAGGAAAAACTTAAAAACTTGTGAAACTGCAACCCACACCAAACTCTGAAATATGCCTGTAGCTAAATGTTGTGAGGTACTTTGAAATGTATTGCTTTTTTGTATATATGTTATTTTTCACAATAAAAAAATATAAAATAATAATAAAAAAGTGCTTCTCCTTCCTGTGAATCTCCATCCACCTCAACCTCTTCCCAATATCAAAGATATTGCTCTGTATGCAAAGTAAGTTCTCTCCTGGAGCCAAAGTTGGATAATTGGATTAATAACTAATTTGTATTTATTTAGAAAGTGATAGGAGCTAGAGGACTGATTGTCAGGAACATTGCCAAGTTGGCAAAATTTGCCTTCAATAGACCTGCTACCATAAGGTGTACCTTGCTTTAGGTATCCTTTTATCCTAGAAGTAATTTCCTGGATCAGTGCTTTGGAACGCTATATCATCATTTCTGTTTTGCTTTTTCTGTCCTCCATTTCCAAAATGATTTTTTATTTCACTCTGAAAGTTTTCTTCCCTCAAGCTTTTATCTTCAAGTCTACACTTTCTGTGGAGTTACTTGGCAAACAAACATAATAATAAAAATAATGAGTTTATTGAGTACTTACTATGTGCCAAACAGCATGCTAAGCAATTTATGTGCATCATCTTATTTAATCCTCATGATGACTCCTACACCTTAATAAAATTCATTCATTCTTTTAACAAATATGCCCTGAGTGTCTGCTATATGTACAGTACTATTCTGTGCCCTGGGAATACAGTGTTGACCTCACTGAGCTTAAAGTCTAGCCAAGCAAACATAAAAGAAGATAAAATCATTTCAGGTAGTAAGTGCCATAAGGAAAAGAAAATAGGATAGTGCAATAAATGTTGGCATCAAATGGAGTGATTAGGGGAGGTCTTTTTGAGGTGATGACTTTTAAGATAAAACCTAAGAGATAGGAAAAAGTCAGACATACAAATAGTTGGGAGAACATTCTAGAAAAAAGGAACGCTGGGTGAAAGAGTTTGGAATTGTAAATAAACTAAGAGAAACTGGAAGAAGGACAGGCTGGTCCATAGTGAGCAAAGGGGAGAGTTAGCTTAGGAGATGAGATCAGGGTTGGATGCCAGCCTCTATAAGAACTTGTAGGTAATGGAAAGGGGTTTAGAGTATATTCTGATGACTTGGGGAATGAATTGTAGGATTCCAAGATTGTAGGTAGAGAGATAAGTTAATCATGACTACTGGAATAGATTAGGAGAGAGATGATGGTAGTCCAAATTCAAATGGTAGGAATTAAAATGATTCAGGATTCAGGACAGAGAATAAGTTTTGGAGGTAGAGTGTTAGATATGAGGGTGGATGTGGGTGATGTTGCTGGTAAGAGAAATCAAGGATGAGTCATGGTTTTTAAGCCTGAGCAGTTAGAGTATGTCATGATTGAGATGGGGATTAGTGGGGAAAGTGTGGGGAATTTGGGGTGGGGATAGGGTTGAGAAAAATCGAGAGGTTTTATGACAGGCCTTGTAGATATCCAATAAAGAAGTCTCATCCCATATTTAAGTCAACACTCAGGAGAGTAGTCAGGGCTGGACATCTAAATTTTGGAGTTTTAGCTTTTTAACTTTATGGTATTTGAAGTCCTGGAATTGAATGAGATAACTTAGGCACAGGATAAGAGAAAGAAAAGAGAGATCAGGACTGAGTTCTAAGTGACTACAAGATTTAGAGGGTAGATAGAATACACCAGAGGTAATTAAAGGGGAGTGGCCAATAAAGTAGACAGAAAATTAGGAGAAAGTGGAGCCTCAGGAATCCAAGAGGAGAGAGTGTTTCAAGAAGGAAAAAGTGATCTCTGGTGTGAGATGATGCTGAGAAGTTCAATAAGATAACAACAGAGAGTGGCCGTGAATGACATGTTAGCTAAGGAGACAGAGAGGAATGGGAGGTGAGACAGTGGAAAGAGCCTTGCAATCAAGGATTAGAGAAGTAATTTGTTCAGGATTTAAACCTCATTCAAGATTTGATCCCGAGGAGTCTGAATCCGAAGCTAGATGTACAAACTTACCTCAGGGTCAGAAAGAAGGAGATGGGATACTCTCCAGCCCAAATTTCCCAAGTGACCGATGCTCCTTGTCCTCTTAGTCATTAATCTGTGGATGTTTTCTGAACCAGAAAAGTGCTGTGAAACACTGACCGGATAGGCAGTGTGGGGGCAGGTGGTGTGCCAAGAAAGGCTGTGTGTGGGGAGATATTTTGAGACACCATCTTTCAAATTGCACGGTTTAATTATTTACATATGGATAGCTCTTTACACTTCATAAAGTATTATATTACACATTCCCTCATTTGATTTCCACAGCAACCCAGTAGGTTATAAATAGTTCTAACATGCCAAGAAATCATATACCTGAATGGCAAATCATGAGATAGGCAGGGCAAGGATTACATTTAGAAATGAATTGAATGAATTTTTGTTCTCTTTTCAATTAGTATGCTAGTTGAACCCTTATCTTGTATGAATATACTTGAAATACCAAACCCAGTATTCTAGCATGCATTCATTTATCCATCCACACATGTACCTAACCATTCATTCATTCATTCGCTGTACAGTTAGTTGGTCTTAGCTTATCACAGGGGCTTCATAATCAAGTCATGATTCTTATTCCTGCAAAACTTATGTTTGTTGGGATGAAAAAGTCACAAAAGTGCATATGGGTAAATTTACTATGATAAACATACACAAATGCATTGTGGCTTACTGTGTCAGGGTCAACGCATATTGAAATTTGCTGGTTGAAAGAAGTGTTATAGGCCGCAAAGTAAGAGTCAGTCAATTTGCTCTGGATGAGATAAAATGGCTTTGCAGAAGTATTGCTAGCTTGAATCAATGGATTCTAAAGTATAGGACCAAGGAAGGGGGAGGGTTTTAAGTGATTTAAGATGGACTCTTTAGGCAGAAGGAGTGACAAAGCATGGGCATGGAGGTGTGAAACAATATTGGTGTGCTTTGGAATTGCAAATAGCTTAGTATGATTGGGAGAAAAGGTGATTAAAGTGAGAAATAAAATTAATGACTGATTATTATCTACAAGAATTATTTTATTGAAAGCTCAAATACATCTAATGAGATGCACACTGTTAGTGTGTATTACAGACTGGAATTACAGATATGGAAACTGACGCATTGAGATTTTAAATAATTTGTCCTAGATCTCAAATCTGGCAGGTGGTTAAATTGGAATTTGAACTCAGAAAGCCTGGTATGAGAATCCTAGCCCCCAAATAGTATGGCATATTATGGTATGCTCAAAAATCTGGGGTTTAGTCTGTAGGAAATGAACATCTGTGAAACTTCATATGCCATAACTTCCATAGAACCTATGGTTTCTTGGACAGATATCAGGCATTTGCTGGATAGAATTCAGGGGAAGCATGGGCTTGAATGGGAAAAAAATTGCATCTTTATTTTCACAAACATTTAACTGAACTGTATAGCTTTTTTTAAATTACGAATTTAGATAGTAAACCCCAGTAGTATTAATAGTACCTGTGATTGAGATATTTTTTCATATTGCATAAAATTTGTGGCAGAAATATTATTTACATACTTTGCTAATCAGAATTATTAGTTATTAGTCCCATTGCTAGATCTTATTATCTGATACATTAATGGGGACACAAATACATTATTATATCACACATTTGTTTTTTTTTAATTCCGATACCTGTCTTTCTATATAATTGATTTTCTTTGTAACCCTCTGAATTTTATTTTATCCACTTAAAATCATTATTAGGAGAAGGGATCTATAGATATCTTCAGATCACTAAGGGAATCAAAATGCACAAAAAATGTTTAAAACCCCTGATCTAGTCCAAATTCCCATGTAATACAGAAACCCCTTTGGGTCTATTACTCACAGACAATGGTGTAGAATTGTTTAATACTTACAATGACTGTGGATTCCACTATCTGATAAATGAAAACTTTTTGTTTTACTTTAAAGCTCACATTAAAAGAAATCTTATGTTGGAACTATTATAATTCAATAGTTAGACTTTCTCACCTCTCTTTTAGAAATGCCCTTCCCCCCTGAGCTATATTCCTTTAACAAATCTGAACTATTTCTGTCTGGTTTCTTTGAAATTTGTTTTCCAGAAGGCCAGGGATTATTTCTGAGTCCCACCCCTCACACTTAACAATCTCCAAAATTCAGGTTAATAGTCTTTAGACGTTTCCCATCACTTACACATCACCATCTAGATCTTCCCTTAAATTCATACCTAAATTGAGTCGCAGTTCCCCTTATTGCTTCCTCAACCATCTGAGAGATGAAACTATTAGTAAAGCAAGTCAAGAATTTATCATAATTTATGCTTTTAGCGTAATGAAACTTTCAGCTGTCGACTAGATAAAGACCCAGTCCTACCCCCATCACCTCTGGATCCTGTTTCTCTGTCAGTATTGTCTCTATTTAGAAAGCATCATGCATCTCCTGTCTTTAGCCATTTAGTGTTAAGTTTTCTTCCACAACAATAGCAATTCTGTTTCTTGTTCCTTTTGTCATCACCCAAATTTTCTCCCCCATATTTCTATCTTTTGCTTCATGAATTTTTGGACAGGTGCATGCCTTTCTGACAAGTTAAATCTATTTCTTTTGAAAAAGCACATCTTTCCATTGCCATCTTCCAGTTGGCAATTGTCTCTTTCTTCCCATCACATTATACTGCCTTTTGTTTTCCTTGGCTGCCATTGTACATTTGCAGAAAGGAAAGAATGTGCAGTTCCTGGGGACTATCTATGCTGCATTGGGTGTAACCACAAGAGTGAGGATATTGAGAGGGCTGCTGCAGGCATCACTCAAAGGAAACTTGGCAACAGAAATCTGCTTCCCATCACTTTACCCCAGCTGCAAATGCCATTGTCAGGCAATTTATGTTGAACTTTTAAAAGTGTTTAAAGACAGAAAACTGTAGTGGGAGTTGGTACAGTCAGTGCTGTTTTTACACTTATTTGTTCTTTGGTATCTAAGATAGAAGAAGTTCACTTAAAAAAAAACTGACAATCAGTTTTACTCCAAATGCCAGAAGAATAGCACTCGGTTGTTTACTGACTATTATTTAAAAAGGAATTCATTGATACCACTTACCCTTCTTCCCCAGATGTTTGTTTCCATTTATTAGCCTTGGACCAAATCTTTCATGGAGAAAAAAAAAAGGTGAAAAAGCAAAATACAAGTTTGGAATCCATGACCCTAAGCATATATACTTTTAAATAGTAAGAACATTATTTTATAGTTTTTGTTTTTTTGACCTGAGCAGGCTCCAGGAATCGAACCTGGGTCTCTGGCACGGCAGGTGGGAATTCTGCCAGTGAGCCACCATTGTCCGCCTTTTCATAGTATTTCGAAGTTGTATTTCCAGAGAGCAAAACTATTCATAGCATGATGTCTTAGATTATGAATTTTTTCCTAGAGAATGGGATAAAAACAGTGCAGCTTTTAGAAGTTAGGTGCCCAAAGCAATATGGTTGAGAAATCCCACATAATGGGAATATTTGAGTATGGAAGGCAAGCAAAAATACTGCCATGCCTATAACACTACTGGATGAAATTTTGCGGTAGTCTATTTGAGAGGCTGTAGGAAGTAGAATAAATGTTGAATATGCCATTTAACCTGATGTAGTGCAAGACATCTACATATAAATGTAAATGTCTGTGGGGTCCTTAACTGTATTCTAGCTCAACCTGTGAGTTCAAAGGATGAGAACTATCAGGCCACAGAACAAGATGTGTTCTGAGGCAAAGGCACAAGGCTCCCGACTGTGGGTCTCTTGGTATCCTAAGACCCAGAAGGAAATGCTGTATTTGATATTTGTGATTACTCTTCCCTCTCCTTTAGTTGCCACGACACCATTTATTCTTGGACTTCCTCTTATCATCTGACCATCCCCCTCAACTATTGTTTCTTTAATCATAGGTTCCTACTTCTTACTTGTTCACACTCTTCAAGTTCCCATCAGTGGTTTTCTACTTTTCTCAATGTACATGCTACTCACAGGGAAATTTGCCACTGCCATTGCTTCAATTGCCAAGGGAGAAGAGAGTGATAAAAACAGCAAAAAGATTCATTAAGGATAGGAAATGACCAAAAATTTTGGCAGAAAGGGAGTTGTTTGTGAGCAAATTTCAGTAAAGTGATGGGTCAGAAGTTCAGGGGATTAAAGAGAACAGGAGAAGAGAAAGGGAAAGTGACGGCAAATGCAGTCTATTATTCAGAAAACACTGGAAAAGAGAAATGTGGAAGTCAGTTGAAAGCGGATATTTTGTTTGTTTTATTTTTAGGTAAGAGCTATTTGGGCATGCTTATAAGCTAACCCTAAAAGCTAGTTATGAAAAAGGCTAAAAATGATAGAGTGAGAGAAGTGATAGAGTGAAGTCTCAGAGGAGTTATGGGAGGCAGAGGTCAAGGGGACAAATGGAGGGATGCATCTTGGACATTGGGGGGGAAAGAGATAAGGATGTATGAAAATAGACACGTTTATATGTGTGGGAGGAAAGCTGGGACAATTTATGCCAGATTACTTCCATTTTATAAATAAAACGGCAGGCAAGATGTTCACCTAGGAGTGAGAGAGATCTCACAAATAGCAGGCCCCATATTTGAAATGAAAAGGACTGATATTTGAAATGAAGAAGACATAGCCAAGAATTTGTAAAGCATTTTTGTATGGCACTGAGGAATCAGTTGATGCTGATTTGTAGAATAAGTTTATAGTGGCTTGAATTTGCACGGTGACATTTTTTCCTCTGGCAATGCTTATAAAACTAGGTATAGGGGCGATGCAAGGGTAATTCAGTGGTAGAATTCATGCCTGGAAACCCAGGTTTGATTCCCGGATCCTGCATATTCCACCCCACACCCCACTCCCTCCCCCCAAAAAACCAACTAGGTATAAGAGGAGACATTTGCATTTACCAATCTAACATATTCCTGAGAAGCATTTGATGCAACGGAGGTGAATCATCAGTCATACATCTAAAGAATAAAGACACTGGGAGGTCTTGAAAATTATGACAATGAACCATCATAGATGTAAGTGAATGAGAAAAACTGCTGGGAAGTGAATGAGAAAAACTGCTGGGAAGAACAAAAGATTGTTTCTTGGACTTTAAAAATTCAGAGGTAGAACAGTTTTGTTTCATGACACACTCCAAGGTATGGTCCTGCTAACTGTTGGCTGAAGCCATCCAGAAATGAAAATCCCTGAAGCTGAGATGGTAGAAGGAGAATTAGACTGGACAATGGGTTTATTGTCCATAGTGATACTAAAATCTCACATGATAATGGCAAAAAATAAGGTAGAAAATCGGAGTCTGGGTCTACTAACTATATGGGAGTCATGACATTAAAAAATATATTTAGGTATAATTTACATACACTAAAATGAACTCATTTATGCACCCAGTTTAAAATTTAGTGAGATTACTTAAATGTTTACATTCCTATATCCTTCACCACACTCGAGGTACAGAACAATTCTATCACTCCAATTTTTTTTGCAGTTACATATTTTTTTATGTAAGCACTCTTCATTCCTTTGTGTAGATAAATTTCCATGTGGCATCATTTTCTTTTCACTTAAAATTTTTTTTTTACTATATAATACAACATATATAGAAAGCGAAGAAAGAAAAAAGCAATCATTTTCAAAGCACTGTTCAACAGGTAATTGCAAGACAGATCCCAGAGCTTGCCATGGGCTACCATGCCGTTATCTCAGATTTTTCCTTCCAACTGTTCCAGAACATTGGAGGCTCGAAGGAATATATATATATATATATATATATATATATATTTATCATCACCAATGATTTTTTTTCTTTGTTGTGAAAACAACATGCATACAAATAAATAACATATCTCAAAGCACGTCACAACAATTCGTTGTAGGACAGGTACTAGAGTCCGGCATGGGCCACAACTTCACAATTCTAGGCCTTCATTTTAAAGAACTATTCTTAGCATTTTTTGTAGTGCAGGTCTGTTGATGACAATTTCTGTCAGATTTTACTTTTCTGAGAAAGTCTTTATTTCACCTTCATTTTTTTTCACCTTCATTTTTAAAGAATATTTCTATTGGTATAGTGATCATTGAGCTTATCACAAGTTTACCTTCATCAAGAATCACAGTCTTGGCCTACTTTCTCTCTGATATCTGAACATAGTTGTTTCATAGATATTGCCTATGATGTTTATGGTAGAGAGTAAGTAAGTCTTAAACTAGTAGCAAAAGTACATTTTAACAGTATATGATGGGTGGGCAACAATTGCTCAGTGGCAGAGTTCTCACCTGCCATGCCGGAAACCCAGGTTCGATGCCCAGTGCCTGCCCATGCAAAACAAAACAAAACTAAACTAAACTAAATCATCATAACTGTAAGTTATTGTCATTAGATTTTCATTACCAACAGGAAAAATAGACATCTTCTCTCTATCTTGGAGCTCTTCTTATCATAGCCCCTAACCCTCAAGGAATGGAAAACTAATGGATTGAAAAATGTGGTAGAGATCAAAGATAGAATGAAAAATGTAGTAGAATTTAAGCACTATCTAGCTGACAAACCAAATTAAACAAAAATGATTTATTTGCCAGTTTTGTTCACCTAAGAAAGGGTCTTCAGTCTAAGCATTTGTTTTAACTAAGATATAATGACCATACTATAAAATTCACCTTTTAAGGTGTATGATCAGGGGGTTTTTAGTATATTCACAAAGTTGTACAGTGATCACCACTAATTCCAGAACGTTTTCATCCCCCCAAAAATATACCTTATACCGAGTAGCAGTTACTCCCCATTTCTCCCTCCTCCGAGCCTCTGACAAACACTGTATACTTTCTGTAGTCTCTGAATTTGCCAATTCTGAACATTTCACATAAATGGAATCATACAATGTGTAAGATTTCTGACTCCTTTCACTTGGCACAGTGTTTCAGGGTTCATCCATGTTAGTAACGTGTCGGTATTTCACTTCTTTTTATGGCAAAATAGTATTTCATTGAATGGATATATCACATTTTGTTTGTCCATTCATCAATTGATGGGCACTTGGATTGTTTCCACTTTTTTGCTGCCATGAACATTGTGTGCAAGTTTCTGGGTGGACGTATGTTTTCATTTTTCTTGGGTATGTACCTAGGAGTGGAACTGAAAAGTCATATGGCAGTTCTGCCTTAATTTTTTGAGGAACTGCCAAATTGTTTTCCAAAACAACTGTAACATTTTCATTCTCATCAGCAATGTATAAGGGTTTCATTTTCTTCACATCCTCAAAAATATTTGTTATTGTCTGCCTTCTTGATATAGCTGTTCCAGTGACTATGAAATGGTATCTTTTTGTGGTTTTTTATTTTAATTTCCTTAATGAATAATGATGTTGAGCATTTTTTCATTGGCCATTTATATATCTTCTTTAGAGAAATGTCCATTCAAATTCTTTGCCCATTTTTAATTATATTTTTTGTCTTTTTATTGTTGAAGTGTCTTTATGTATGCTGGATGCTAATCTTTTATAAGGTATAATTTGTAAATATTTTCTCCCATATTTGGGTTCTTTTCGGTGGTGTGCTTTGAAGCACAAAATATTTTAAAAAAATTTATTAAAATATTTTAAGTTTTGATGATGTATTCTCAAAACATTATGAAAGCCTTACTGTAGTACTCTGACTTGTCTCATAAAGTTACAAAGTCTTATAACTTTACTTTCAGTTAGTACATAGATCTGTCTGTCTAATGACCAGTCCTATTCTGCTCTCCATTTAAAAAATAACAGACAACTCCATATTTTTCAAGTTTTCCATTTTCCCTTTTCTGGACACATATGAGATGTTAGGTCTGGCCATGATATGTTTCTTCTTCTCATGCATAGGAAATCCTCAATCATATTTTAAATAGCTCTCTAATACCTACTAGCTCTCAATAATTCTGTTGGAGGACAGACGTGATCATTTTTTAAAACACTGTTTATAAGACTGTAACACATTTTTTTCTTTTTGGTTATGAAGGTTATTTGTACACCTATAAATGTCAAATAATTAAAGTGGGAACCCAACATTTCCTTTAGTGGAGTAAATGTTAAGGATAACGGAGTCATTAATGTTTACTTTATACTTGTGGACATTTGAAAAAACAATTTAAATTTTCATGTTGTACCCTAGCTGTATCAAAATGACTCTGTGGAAATATCCTTCTTTTGCTTAAGACTTTCTTCCAAAGGTTTTTATGAAGATCATTTAAAATTACTTTATTATAGTCTATCTAGTAGACATATCATTCTTTGTTTAACCATTTGGTCTTTTTTTAAAGTTCTGTATGTTAAGTGAGTTGTAAAGTGTTTTATCTTATTTTGAATATGCCTAATATTTGGGTTAGCTCAAGCCCAGTTATTGGCTATATATCTGTAAAAGGGCATTGTCTCCCTTTCTCGCTCATAATCAGTTTGTAACATTGTTTGTAATAAGTGATATTATGTACCCAAAGGATATTTAGTTGCATAAAAGAGCCATTGATAAAATGCATTTCTTTAAATGTGAGTTTCTGTATGCTTTCATTTGTCATTTATTTCTTACTTTCTACAGCAAGTGAACCAAATGAAAATATTATATAAAAACTGGGCCTGGAGACTTCCGGGAAGATGGCCGAATAGAGTAGCTCAAGATTAGTTTAGCCCTGCTCCACAGAAAAGTTAGAGAAGGAACAGGAGGGTGACTAAAGCAGCAATTTGGGAGTGCGGCTGACCTGGAAGAACTTTCTGCACCACATGTGGCAGCTCTAGTTACAGAAGCTGGGGAATGGAGAAGCAGAAAGCTGGAACCTGGCACGGAGGTGTGGAGCCTTGGGGAGTACATGGGCAGGAGCGGGGGGCTAGGAAATAAGCCAGGCCATGCTCCTTGGGTGTGCTACCCTCAACAGCACAGCCCCGTGGCTGGCAACTCACCCCACACCCCACGTACCCGAACCCTGTCATCTGCTCCCATTCCCTGCGCTCCAGGCATCCCCATGCCACCAGCCCCCAGTGCACATACCTGCCCTGCCCCCCACCCCAAGTGCAGCCTGATCCTCCTCTCCTGCACCCCTCCCGATCACTACGCCCCCTTCCTGTTCCCTGCAAGCTATTGCCAGCACATAAAGGCTGCAGGCATGAATCTCCTTACCCAGGCTACCTCTGCTCCCCTACCCACAGTATAACACAGACTCACCCTGCCCCCCCTGAGCTCTGCACATTAGTTTACGGCACTCCCAGGCGTATGCATGCACACGGGCCCCCAATCACGTCATTCAGCTCTGGGAACTGCACTTTACAGCAGTCCTAGAACTGGACATGTACACAGCCCTCAGACACACTTCCCAGCTCTGAGAAAGTGCTGACCTGCGCAGCCGGGACACATTAGCCCCCAATCCACAAAGGCATAACACTGACTTGCTACCACAGCTCTACACATGTGCACAAAGGGCCCCCTGCCTCAGATCAGTGCACACCAGGGTTTCATCCTCCAGACCAGTGCACCCGCACAACTACATCCTCCCTGGCTGCTGGGCACCCATGTCCATGAGCATTAGCCTAACATCCCCAACCTGCACCTACATCTGCTCTGAAATAAATCACTGCACTGAGTGCCCACCCTGTGCCCTGCTCCCTGCTGTACAACTGTCCTGAAAACACAGGGTCTTAGACTACTGAAAGAAATCAACTCCCAAAGAAAATCAATCAAGATATTTACATGCCATGAAGACAGCAAAAGATCACAAGCATATCACAATGCAGATATAGCCCTGCCTAATGACCAAATTAAAACACCAGAGGAGACACAGACAGAACAACTAATCAAAGATGTTCATACAACTACAGTTAATAAAATAAATGGAATAGCAAATGACATAAAGGAGATCAAGAAAGAGAGTAGAAGAGCATAAAGAGGAATTTGAAAGAATAAATAGAAAAATAGCAGACATCATAGAGATTAAAAGCTCTGTTAACCAAATAAAAAACATACTAGAGGTACATAATGCCAGATTTGAAGAGATAGAAGAAAGAATAAGTGATATAGAGGACAGGATAACTGACTTCATAGACTCAGAACAGCAAATGGCAGAAAAGATGGAAAAATTTCAATTGGCTCTCAGGGAAATGACAGACAAAACAAAGCACACAAATGTAAGAATCATTGTTGTTCCAGAAGGAGAAAAGAGGAGTAAAGGACTAGGAAGAGTAGTTGAAGCTATAATGGGGGAAGATTTCCCAACCCTTATGTTCTAGTTTTCTAGCTACTGGAATGCAACACATCAGAGATGGATTGGCTTTTAATATAAGGGGATTTATTTCGTTAGTTCTTCAGAGGAAAGGCAGCTAACTTTCAGCTGAGATTCTTTCTTACATGGGAAGGCACAGGGTGATCTCTGCTGGCCTTCCCTCCAGGCCTCTGGGTTCCAACAACTTTCCCTGGGGTAATTTTTTCTGCATCTCCAAAGGCCTGGGCTGAGCTGTGAGTACTGAGATGAGGTATGCTAAGCTGCTTGGGCTGTACTATGTTGAGCTTTCTCATTTAAGCACCAGCCCATTAAATCAAACATCATTCACTGCAGCAGGCACACCTCCTAACTGACTGCAAATGTAATGAGCAACAGATGAGGTTCACATGCCATTGGCTCATGTCCACAGCCATAGAACTAAGCACCTTCACCTAGCCTAGCTGACACCTGAATCTAACTACCATACCTCATAAAGGATATAAGTATATGTCAAAGAACCCAAGGAACTCCAAACAAAATAAATCCAAGTAGGCCTTCCCCGAGGCACATACTAATCAGTCTTCAAATATTGAAGAGAACCAGAAAATCCTGAAAGTGGCAAGAGAAAAACAATCTACTACATACAAGGGAAACCAAATAATACTGAGTTCAGACTACTCAACTAGCACCCTAGAGGTGAGAAGGAAGAGGTATGACATATTGAAGATCCTGAAAGAGAAAGACTACCAGCCAAGAATTCTGTACCCGGCCAAATTGTCCTTCAAAACTGAGGGAGAGATTAAAGTTTTCACAGACAAGGAAGTCCTGAAAGAATTTGTCAACAAGAGACCGGCCCTACAAGAAATACTAAAAGGAGTTCTGCCGGTTGAAAAAAAAAACAACAACAAAAGACAGGAGAGCGAAGTTTGGAGGAAGGCACAGAGTTGAAGAGTCCCACTAAGGGAAATTTAAAGAACACAAAGAGAAAGAGGGAAAAGAATATGTAAATCTGACAAATAAAATAAAAATGATAAGATGGTGGATTCAAGAAACACCTTTTCAGTAATAACTTTCAATGTTAACATATTAAACTTACCAAGCAAAAGATACAGATTGGCAGAATGGATTAAGAAACATAATCCAGTATATGCTGTTTGTGAGAGACTCATTTTAGACACAAGGATACAAATAGATTGAAAGTAAAAGGATAGCAAAAGATTTTCCATGCAAGTTGTAACCAAAAGAAAGCAGGAGTAGCTATTATTTATCAGACAAAATAGACTTTAAATGTAAAGACATCATAAGAGACAAAGAAGGACACTATATACTAATTAAAGGGTCAATTCACCAAGAAGGTATACAATCATAAATGTTTATGCTCCCAATCAAGGAGCTCCAAAGTACATGAGACAGACATTGGTAAAACTGAAGGGAGGGACAGATGTTTCAACAATAATAGGAGGAGACTTCAATACATCACTCTCCACTATAGATAGAACAACTAGACAGAAGATCAACAAGGAAATAGAGGAGTTAAATTACTTGATAAATGAATTAGACCTTACAGACATATATAGGTCATTGCACCCCAAAACACAAGGATATGCATTCTTCTTTAGTGCTCATGGAACGTTATCCAGGATAGATCTTATGCTGGGGCACAAAGCAGGTTTTTATAAATTTAGAAACATTGAAATTATTCAAAGCACTTTCTCTGATCACAGTGGGATGAAGTTGGATCTCAATAAGCACCAAAGAATGAGAACATTCACAAATATATGAAGATTAAATAACACACTGTTAAACAACCAGTGGGTCAAAGAAGAAATTGCTAGACAAATCAGTAGCTATCTGGAGATGAATGAAAATGTGAATGCAACTTATCAGAATTTATGTGATACCACAAAGGTTTGGCTGAGAGGGAAATTTATTGCCCTAAATGCCTATATTAAAAAAAAAGAAAGAGCAAAAATTGAGGACTTAACTGAAGGAACTTGAGAAAGAACAGCAAACTAACCCCAAAGCAAATAGAAGAAGAGAAACAAAGATTAAAGCAGAGATAAATGAATGGGAGAAGAAAAGAACAATAGAAAGTATCAATAAAATCACAATTTGGTTCTTTGAGAAAATCAATAAAATTGATGGGCCATTAGCAAGATTGACAAAGACAAAAAGGGAGAGGATGCAAATAAACAAAATCAGAAATGAGAAGGGATACATTGCCACAGAGCCTGAAGAAATTAAAGAAATCATAAGAGGATGCCATGAACAACTATATGCCAACAAACTAGACAACTTAGATGAAATGGACAAATTCTTGGAGAAACACAAACAAGCTACACTGACTCAGGAAGAAATAGATGATCTCAACAAACCAATCATAAGTAAACAGATTCAATCAGTCCTCAAAAATCTTCCTAGAAAGAAAAGCCCAGGGCCAGATGGCTTCACAGGAATTTTATCAAACATTCCAAAAAGAACTAACACCAATCCTGCTCAAACTTTTCAAAAAAGTTGAAGAAAAAGGAACTCTATCCAACTCATTTTATGAAGATAATATCATTTTAATACCAAAACAGGGTAATGATGCTATAGAAAGGGAAAACTACAGCCAATCTTCCTAATGAACATAGATGTAAAAATTCTCAATAAAATATTAGCAAATTGAATCCAGCAGCACATTAAAAGAATTATACACCATGACCAAGTGGCGTTTATACCAGAAATGCAAGGATGGTTCAACACAAGGAAATTAATTATTGTAATACAGCACATTAACAAATCAAAAGGGAAAAATCACATGATCATCTCGATTGATGCTGAAAAAGCATTCAACAAAATTCAGCATCCTGAAATACTCCAAAAGGTAGGAATCAAAGGTAACTACCTCAATGTGGAAAGGAAATATAGAAAATCCAATAGTCAGCATTGTACTCAATAGAAAGAAACTGAAATCTTTCCCTCTAAGTCAGAAACAAGACAAAGATGTCCACTGTCACTACAATTATTCAATATTGTTGTAGAAGTTCTAGGTAGAGCAATCAGGCAGGACAAAGAAATAAAAGGCATCCAAATTGGAATGGAAGAAGTAAAACTCTCATTATTTGCAGATATATGATACTATACTTGGAATATCCTGAGAAATCTACAGCAGAGTTACTTGAGCTAGTAAACAAATTCAGCAAAGTGGTGGGATCTAAAATTTATGTGCAAAAATCAGTAACATATCTATATAAAAGCAATGACCTAGCTGAGGAGTCAGTTAAGGAAAAAATTCCATTCAAGATAGCAACTGAAAGAATCAGTACTTAAGAATGAACTTCACTAGGGATGTAAAGGACTTGGAAACAGAAAACTGCATAACATTGTTAAAAGAAATCAAAGAAAATCTGAATAGGTGGAAAGACATTCCCTGCTCATAGATAGGAAGGCTAAACATAGTTAAGATGCCAATTCTCCCCAAATTGATCTATAGATTCAACACAGTACCAATCAAAATCCCAACTACCTACTTTGAAGATTGGAAAAGCTAATTACCAAATTTATCTGGAAGGGAAAGACCCCAAATAGCTAAAAGCCTCCTAAAAAAGAAGATCAAAGTGGGAGGATTAACTCTCCCTGACTTTAAAACCTATTACAAAGCCACAGTGGTCAAAACAGCATAGTACTGGCACAAAGATTCCATTGACCAATGGAATCAAATCAAGAGTGCAGAAATAGACCACCAAATCTATGGTCAACTGACTTTTTTTTTTTTATTAATTAAAAAAAATTAACTAACACAACATTTAGAAATCATTCCATTCTACATATGCAATCAGTAATTCTTAATATCATCACATAGATGTATGATGATCATTCTTAGTACATTTGCATCGATTTAGGAAAAGAACTAGCAAAACAACAGAAAAAGATATAGAATGATAATATAGAGAAAAAATTAAAATAATAATAAAAAGAAAAAAGAAAAAATATATAAAAAAGAAAAAAGGAAAAAGAAAAAAACACAAAAAACACAAACAAACAAACAAACAAAACTATAGCTCAGATACAGCTTCATTCAGTGTTTTAACATAATTACATTACAATTAGGTAGTATTGTGCTGTCCATTTTTGAGTTTTTGTATATAGTCCTGTTGCACAGTCTGTATCCCTTCAGCTCCAATTACCCATTATCTTACCCTGTTTCTAACTCCTGCTGGTCTCTGTTACCAATGACATATTCCAAGTTTATTCTCGAATGTCGGTTCACATCAGTGGGACCATACAGTATTTGTCCTTTAGTTTTTGGCTAGACTCACTCAGCATAATGTTCTCTAGGTCCATCCATATTATTACATGCTTCATAAGTTTATCCTGTCTTAAAGCTGCATAATATTCCATCGTAAGTATATACCACAGTTTGTTTAGCCACTTGTCTGTTGATGGACATTTTGGCTGTTTCCATCTCTTTGCAATTGTAAATAATGCTGCTATAAACATTGGTGTGGAAATGTCTGTTTGTGTCTCTGCCCTTAAGTACTTTGAGTAGATACCTAGCAATGGTATTGCTGGGTCGTATGGCAATTCTATATTCAGCTTTTTGAGGAACTGCCAAACTGCCTTCCAGAGTGGTTGCACCATTTGACATTCCCACCAACAGTGGATAAGTGTGCCTCTTTCTCCGCATCCTCTCCAGCACTTGTCATTTTCTGTTTTGTTGATAATGGCCATTCTGGTGGGTGTGAGATGATATCTCATTGTGGTTTTGATTTGCATTTCTCTAGTGGCCAGGGACATTGAGCATCTCTCCATGTGCCTTTTGGCCATTTGTATTTCTTCTTCTGAGAGGTGTCTGTTCAAGTCTTTTTCCCATTTTGTAATTGGGTTGGCTGTCTTTTTGTTGTTGAGTTGAACAATCTCTTTATAAATTCTGGATACTAGACCTTTATCTGATATGTCGTTTCCAAATATTGTCTCCCATTATGTAGGCTGTCTTTCTACTTTCTTGATGAAGTTGTTTGATGTACAAAAGTGTTTAATTTTGAGGAGCTCCCATTTCTTTCTTTTTTTCTTCAGTGCTCTTGCTTTAGGTTTAAGGTCCATAAAACCACCTCCAATTGTAAGTTTCATAAGATATCTCCCTACATTTTCCTCTAACTGTTTTATGGTCTTAGACCTAATGTTTAGATCTTTGATCCATTTTGAGTTAACTTTTGTATAGGGTGTGAGATACGGGTCCTCTTTCATTCTTTTGCATATGGATATCCAGTTATCTAGGCACCATTTATTGAAGAGACTGTTCTGTCCCAGGTGAGTTGGCTTGACTGCCTTATCAAAGATCAAATGTCCATAGATTGGAGGGTCTATATCTGAGCACTCTATTCGATTCCATTGGTCGATATATCTATCTTTATGCCAATACCATGCTGTTTTGAGCACTGTGGCTTCATAATATGCCTTAAAGTCCAGCAGCTTGAGACCTCCAGCTTCGTTTTTTTTCCCTCAAGATACTTTTAGCAATTCGGGGCACCCTGCCCTTCCAGATAAATTTGCTTATTGGTTTTTCTATTTCCAAAAAATAAGTTATTGGGATTTTGATTGGTATTGCACTGAATCTGTAAATCAATTTAGGTAGGATTGACATCTTAACTATATTTAGTCTTCCAATCCATGAACACGGTATGCCCTTCCATCTAGTTAGGTCTTCTGTGATTTCTTTTAACAGTTTTTTGTAGTTTTCTTTGTATAGGTTTTTTGTCTCTTTAGTTAAATTTATTCCTAAGAATTTTATTCTTTTAGTTGCAATTGTAAATGGAATTCGTTTCTTGATTTCCCCCTCCACTTGTTCATTGCTAGTGTATAGAAATGCTACAGATTTTTGAATGTTGATCTTGTAACCTGCTACTTTGCTGTACTCATTTATTAGCTCTAGTAGTTTTGTTGTGGATTTTTCTGGGTTTTCTACGTATAGTATCATATCGTCTGCAAACAGTGATAGTTTTACTTCTTCCTTTCCAATTTTGATGCCTTGTATTTCTTTTTCTTGTCTAATTGCTCTGGCTAGAACCTCCAACATGATGTTGAATAATAGTGGTGATAATGGACATCCTTGTCTTGTTCCTGATCTTAGGGGGAAAGTTTTCAATTTTTCCCCATTGAGGATGATATTAGCTGTGGGTTTTTCATATATTCCCTTTATCATTTTAAGGAAGTTCCCTTGTATTCCTATCTTTTGAAGTGTTTTCAACAGGAAAGGATGTTGAATCTTGTCAAATGCCTTCTCTGCATCAATTGAGATGATCATGTGATTTTTCTGCTTTGATTTGTTGATATGGTATATTACATTAATTGATTTTCTTATGTTGAACCATCCTTGCATACCTGGGATGAATCCTACTTGGTCATGATGTATAATTCTTTTAATGTGTTGTTGGATTCGATTTGCTAGAATTTTGTTGAGGATTTTTGCATCTATATTCATTAGAGAGATTGGTCTGTAGTTTTCTTTTTTTGTAGTATCTTTGCCTGATTTTGGTATGAGGGTGATGTTGGCTTCACAGAATGAATTAGGTAGCTTTCCCTCCACTTCGAATTTTTTGAAGAGTTTGAGGAGAGTTGGTACTAATTCTTTCTGGAATGTTTGGTAGAATTCACATGTGAAGCCATCTGGTCCTGGACTTTTCTTTTTAGGAAGCTTTTGAATGACTGATTCAATTCCTTTACTTGTGATTGGTTTGTTGAGGTCATCTATTTCTTCATGAGACAAAGTTGGTTGTTCATGCCTTTCCAGGAACCCGTCCATTTCATCTGAATTGTTGTATTTATTAGTGTAAAGTTGTTCATAGTATCCTGTTATTACCTCCTTTATTTCTGTGAGGTCAGTGGTTATGTCTCCTCTTCCATTTCTGATCTTATTTATTTGCATCCTCTCTCTTCTTCTTTTTGTCAATCTTGCTAAGGGCCCAACAATCTTATTGATTTTCTCATAGAACCAACTTCTGGTCTTATTGATTTTCTCTATTGTTTTCATGTTTTCAATTTCATTTATTTCTGCTCTAATCTTTGTTATTTCTTTCCTTTTGCTTGCTTTAGGGTTAGTTTGCTGTTCTTTCTCCAGTTCTTCCTAGTGGACAGTTTATTCCTGAATTTTTGCCTTTTCTTCTTTTCTGATATAGGCATTTAGGGCAATAAATTTCCCTCTTAGCACTGCCTTTGCTGTGTCCCATAGGTTTTGATATGTTGTGTTTTCATTTTCATTCGCCTCGAGATATTTACTAATTTCTCTTGCAATTTCTTCCTTGACCCACTCATTTAAGAGTGTGTTGTTGAGCCTCCGTGTATTTGTGAATTTTCTGGCACTCCGCCTATTATTGATTTCCAACTTCATTCCTTTATGATCCGAGAAAGTGTTGTGTATGATTTCAATCTTTTTGAATTTGTTAAGACTTGCTTTGTGACCCAGCATATGGTCTATCTTTGAGAATGATCCATGAGAACTTGAGAAAAAGGTGTATCCTGCTGTTGTGGGATGTAATGTCCTATAAATGTCTGTTAAGTCTAGCTCATTTATTGTAATATTCAAATTCTCTATTTCTTTATTGATCCTCTGTCTAGATGTTCTGTCTATTGATGAGAGTGGTGAATTGAAGTCTCCAACTATTATGGTGTATGTGTCTATTTCCCTTTTCAGTGATTGTAGTGTATTCCTCATGTATTTTGGGGCATTCTGGTTCGGTGCATAAATATTTATGATTGTTATGTCTTCTTGTTTAATTGTTCCTTTTATTAGTAGATAGTATCCTTCTTTGTCTCTTTTAACTGTTTTACATTTGAAGTCTAATTTTTTGGATATTAGTATAGCTACTCCTGCTCTTTTCTGGTTGTTATTTGCATTTAATATCTTTTCCAAACCTTTCACTTTCAACCTATGTTTATCTTTGGGTCTAAGATGTGTTTCCTGTAGACAGCATATAGAAGGATCCTGTTTTTTAATCCGTTCTACCAGTCTATGTCTTTTGATTGGGGAATTCAGTCCATATTTAGTGTAATTACTGTTTGGATAATATTTTCCTCTACCATTTTGTCTTTTGTATTATATATATCATATCTGATTTTCCTTCTTTCTACACTCTTCTCCTTACCTCTCTCTTCTGTCTTTTCGTATCTGACTCTAGTGCTCCCTTTAGTATTTCTTGCAGAGCTGGTCTCTTGGTCACAAATTCTCTCAGTGACTTTTTGTCTGAAAATGTTTTAATTTCTCCCTCATTTTTGAAGGACATTTTGCTGGATATAGGAGTCTTGGTTGGCAATTTTTCTCTTCGTAATTTAAATATACCATCCCACTGTCTTCTAGCTTCCATGGTTTCTGCTGAGAAATCTACACATAGTCTTATTGGGTTTCCCTTGTATGTGATGGATTGTTTTCTCTTGGTGCTTTCAAGATCCTCTCTTTCTCTTTGACCTCTGACATTCTAACTAGTAAGTGTCTTGGAGAACGCCTATTTGGGTCTATTCTCTTTGGGGTGCGCTGCACTTCTTGGATCTGTAATTTTAAGTCTTTCATAAGAGTTGGGAAATTTTCAGTGATAATTTCTTCCATTAGTTTTTCTCCTCCTTTTCCCTTCTCTTCTCCTTCTGGGATACCCACAACACGTATATTTGTGCGCTTCATATTATCATTCAGTTGCCTGATCCCCTGCTCAAATTTTTCCATTCTTTTCCCAATAGTTTCTGTTTGTTTTTGGAATTCAGATGTTCCATCCTCCAGTTCACTGATTCTAGCCTCTGTCTCTTTAGATCTACCATTGTAGGTATCCATTGTTTTTTCCATCTTTTCTGCTTTGTCCTTCAATCCTGTAAGTTCTGTGATTTGTTCTTTCAGACTTTCTATGTCTTCTTTTTGTTCAGCCCATGTCTTCTTCATGTCTTCCCTCAATTTATTGATTTGGTTTTTGAAGAGGTTTTCCATTTCTGTTCGTATATTCAGAATTAGTTGTCTCAGCTCCTGTATCTCATTTGAACTATTGGTTTGTTCCTTTGACTGGGCCATATCTTCAATTTTCCTGGCATGATCCGTTATTTTTTGCTGGCGTCTGGGCATTTAATCAGATTTCCCTGGGTGTGGGTCCCAGCAGGTTGGAAGATTTTCCTGTGAAATCTGTGGGCTCTGTTTTTCTTATTCTGCCCAGTATGTGGTGCTCGTCTGTCTGCAGGTCCCACCAGTAAAAGATGCTGTGGCTCCATTAACTTTGGAAGACTCTCACTGTGGGGGAGGGTCACCAGCCAAAGTGGCTTGGGGGAGTGCCGATCCAAATCTCCCAGTCGGCCCGGGAATCCGTGCATGGGGGGGGGGCACTGGCTGCCTTGGCTTGGGGGAGTGCCGATCCAAATCTCCCAGCTGGCCTGGGAAGGAGGGAGGGAGGGACGCCGGCCACCATGGCTTGAGGGAGTGCTGATTCAAATCTCCCAGCTGGCCCGGGAATCCGCGCGTGGCAGAGGGCACCGGCCGCCGCGGCTTGGGGGGCTGTCAATCCAAAGTTCCCAGCCGGACCGGGAAGCCACATGTGTGGAAGGGACCCCGGTCGCTGGCCTCCGCGGCTTGGGGGACCTCCAATCCAAATCTCCCAGCCAGCCCCAGTCAACTGACTTTTGACAGGGCCCCCAAATCTTCTGAACTGGACCAAAATAGTCTTTTCAATAATTGGGCATGGAAAAACTGGATATCAATAGCCAAAAGAATGAAAGAGGACCCCTATCTTAAACCCTAACAAAAATTAACTCAAAGTGGATCAAATACCTAAATATAAGAACTAGCACCATAAACATTCTAGAAGAAAATATAGGGAAACATCTTCAATACCTAGTAATAGGGGGTAACTTCCAAATCTTTACACCCAAAGCACAAGCAACAACAAAAAAAATAGATAAGTGGAAACTCCTCAAAATCAAATGCTTCTGCACCTCCAAAGACTGTGAAAAACGTGAAGAGGCAGCCAATTCAATGGGAGAAATTATTTGGAAATCACATATTGGACAAAGGTTTGATTTCCTATATATACAAAGAAATCATACAGCTCAACAACAAAAGAACAAAAAACCCAATGATAGAATGGGCTAAAGATATGAATAGGCATTTTTCTGAACAGCAGATACAGATGGCTCAAAGACACATGAAGAGATGCTCATTTTCATTGGCTGTAAGGGAAATGCAGATCAAGACTACAATGAGATACCACCTCACCCCTATAAGAATGGCTGCTATTAAACACAGGAAGTATACCTGTTGGAGAAGATGTGGAGAAACTGGGACACTTATGCACTGCTGATGGGAATGTATAATGGTGCAGCCACTATGGAAGACTGTTTGGCAGTTCCTTAGGAAATTAACTATCAAGTGGCCCTATGACCCAGCCATAGCACTACTTGGTATATACCCAGAAGACCTGAAAGGAAGGACACAGACATTTGCTCACCAATGTTCATACAAGCATTATTCACAATTGCCAAAAGATGGAAACAAATCAAATGCCCATCAACAGACGACGGGATCAACAAAATAGTATACACATACGATGGAATATTATGTAGCAGTAAGACAGAATGATGCCCTGAAGTATATACAAGTTGGATGAGCCTTGAGGACATAATGCTGAGTGAAATTAGCCAGTCACAAAAGGATAGATACTGTATGGTTCCACTATTATGACCCACATAAAGGTACAATCAGAGGCTTATAATACAGAATCTAGGGGACTTAGCAATACATAGAAGCTAGAGATGGATGAACCGTTAGCTAATGAGGTTGAACTCCAATGTAAGGGAAGATAAGAGTGAATGTGGTTCTCTAGTGGGTCTATAAGTAATATTACCATATTGAAGATGAACAAGATTGAAAGGGGTTGTATAGACCTATGTGTCCCTCTGATTAACACTAGAAATATGAATTAGTTCTCATAAGAATTACTTCAAAGATATGATTCTTTTACAAAGTGTGTTTAAGTCCAGGGTACAAGGGAAAACTGCTATTGCATACTGTGAGCTATGTTCAAAAGGAAACCATCAGCACTAGCACAGTAATAGCAGAGGTAAATAATGAGGGGAGACAAGAGTTAAGAGGAGGTTTAGATTTTCTATTTGGCAAGGGTGAGTTTATTGGTCTTCGGAACAATGAAATTATCTAAAATTCAGAATGTTGATGGACTGTGAACTTTGATGCCCAATGAATGCAGGTGGCTGAAGGATGCACTGACGGAGAAGTAGATTGGTGAATGATGGTGTATACTTATGAACGAAGGTTGTGCTGCTACAAAAAGGAGCAAAGTCATAAGACATGCAACAATGTAAATGAACATGTGGGACATTTGGAGAGACAAAATAAGCTAGAGAGTGGTCCGTGGTGGCTCAGCAGGCAGAATCCTCACCTGCCTTGCCAGAGACCCAGGTTCATTTCCAGGTGCCTGCCCATGCAAAAAAGTAAAAATAAGCCACAAACAAAAGAACAAGAATGGTATGGTCACCTTTAGAAAATGCTTATAAGAAAACAGGGTCCTATATTGTAAGCTTTTAGAGCAGACACATTAAGTTCAGAGTGGTGATTATTGTTTCTGGATTTTGAGAGCCTGTTATATATATATATATATATATAACCTGATATTTAGAAGCCAAACAGGTTAGGGTTAAAGTAATTCAGAGCATAGGAGTAAGGAAGACAGTGTCTATATTTTAGAACCACACATACTCTTTGAAAACAATGGAAAAAAGTTTTATTTCTGAAGTTTTCTGTGGTGCATAATCTAATTATACATATACCTATCTGTATAGCTCATTTGAATAATTGAAACACAGGGAACCTGGAATAAGAAAGAAGTCCTTTAATCCTGTATAGATTATTCTAATGCCTGGATACATCCTCTAATACTGTGTCAAACTTTAGGGACACCAAAATCAATAGACCAAGCCCTTGCTCATGAGGCTTTCTCTTATGAAGCTTATGTAGTTAGCGGAGAGGATTAGACTACCGATAGGTAGGCCTAAGAGTTACTTCTGGAGGACCTCTTTTTTGCTCAGCTGTGGCCTCTCTCTCTCTAAGCCCAACTCTGTAAGTGAAATCATTGCCTACCCCCCTACGTGGGACATGACATCCAGGCATGAATGTCTCCCTAGTGAAGTGAGAGATGACTCCCAGGGATGAATCCAGACCTAGCACCATGGGATCAACGATTCCATCCTGACCAAAATGGGGAAAAGAAGTGTCACTTATTTTATAATAAAGTATCAGTGGCAGAGAGAGTTCAAATAGAGTCAAGAGGCTACTCTGGAGGTTGCTGTTATGCAAGCTTCAGTTAGACCTTGCAACCTGTCATAACCTGCCATCCCTCAATTCCAGCCAATCCTAAAGAACATCTAGGGCAATATATAAGATTCCACAAGGGTTCCATGCACTACTTTCCAGAAACCTACAACCTCCAGATGGGTCCCTGGTCCAGATAAGTTTTGAAATCTAGCTCAGCCTCTCCAGAACATCAGACAGTTCCATCTCCCTACCCCAAATTAGTGACAAAACCTTCCAATATGAAAGATTTAGAATTGCCATAGCCCAAACACCTCTAAAGAGAGGATTGAAAGATCAAAGGTGATGGGGGAGTTATACAGAGAAGATAGGATTTAACAGATGAATATGAATGCTGAGTTATAAAATTGATCTCTTTTAGTCTCCACTGTTTCAGAGCAGCTAGAAGGAAAAACCTACAATTGTGGAATTGTAACTCATGTCAAACTCTGAAATATGTTCTACAACTAATTGTGGTGCTGTGCTTTGAAATTTGTAGCTTTTTTGTATATGTTATTTTTCACCAAAAAAAAGAAGGAAAAAAAGTTGATTGTGATGATAAAAAAATATTTAAGCCCTCTAACATCGTATATTCTGGAGCGGCAAGCAGAAAAAATCTGAGAGGATAATATGGTAGCCCACGACAAACTCTAGGATCTGTCCTGTAACTACTTGTTGAAGAGTGCTTGGAAAGACTATTGCTTTTTTATTTCTTTGCCTTGTATATATGTTATACTATACAATAAAAAAAGTTAAACATAAAAAACAAAAATTGACCTCTTAGCCTACAAGTGCAAAAAAAATGTGTACTTGGCAAAGGGACATAGAGAAGTTGTTTATCTGGGAGAGGCAGCCAATAGCAAAGAAAGGTACTGCAGTGATTTCTTGAAAATTTCACCCATGTGAAATTCAGTGTTCAAATGTAATTTCTGGCAGACTGTCCTGTCACATTGGCTTCTCCCTGGCCTTTGGACCAGGATGAAAATCATAGGTGCAGGGACAGATCACCTTGTGAAACTATTCCAATAGAAAGGCAGCAAAGTCAGTGCCTAGTATATGGAAAGGAAACAGTAAAGAAATACTTAAGCTCTCAACTTAAAACGTGCAGGACATTTGCTTTTTTGTTTTAATATTAGGGAATTTCGTGTTACAGGATATTAATTGATGTTGAGAGATGTAAGAAGCCCCAAGTAAGATATCAAAAACAGCATGTAAAGCAGAGTTCTTGCCTCCCATGCCAGAGACCCGGGTTCAATTCCCCATGCCTGCACAAGCCAAAAAATAAATAAATAAATAAACAACAACTGCATGTAAGAATCAATGGGTATTTTTCCTTATTTTTCAAGGTATGTGCTAATCACTAGTTGAAATCAGGTCCCATGGAGTATAATTCCATAGTTAAGTAATGGAAAGGATTTCCTTTGAAGTATATGATCACTGTTCGTTATAGGGGAACTGACAGTGAAGTGCGTTCATTACTTTTTTCACCATATAAAAAGTTGACTTAAAGATTCATAAAAAAATGACATTGATATATATTTTCCTAGGATTGCTTTTTTTTTTTTAATTGATAGTCACAACATGTCTTTTTTTTTTTTTACATTTTTTTATTAATCAAAAAAAAGAAAAGAAATTAACACAACATTTAGAAATCATTCCATTCTACAAATGCACTCAGTAATTCTTAGTATCATCACATAGATGTATGATCATCATTTCTTAGTACATTTGCGTCGATTTAGGAAAAGAATTAGCAAAACAGCAGAAAAAGATATAGAATGTTAATATAGAGAAGAGAATTAAAATAATAATACTACTAATATATATATATATATATAAAGGAAAAAGAAAAAAACAAAAACAAAAGATACAAACACACAAACAAACAAACAAAAAACCATATTTCAGGTGCAGCTTCATTCAGTGTTCCAACCTAGTTACATTACACTTAGGTATTATTGTGCTGTCCATTTTTGAGTTTTTGTATCTAGTCCTGTTGCACACAGTCTGTATCCCTTCAGCTCCAATTACCCATTATCTTACCCTGTTTCTAACTCCTGCTGGTCTCTGTTACCAATGATATAGTCCAAGCTGATTCTCGAATGTCGGTTCACATCAGTGGGACCTTACAGTATTTGTCCTTTAGTTTTGGGCTAGACTCACTCAGCATAATGTTCTCTAGGTCCATCCATGTTATTACATGCTTCATAAGTTTAGTCTGTCTTAAAGCTGCATAATATTCCATCGTAGGTATACGCCACAGTTTGTTTAGCCACTCGTCTGTTGATGAACATTTTGGCTGTTTCCATCTCTTTGCAATTGTAGATAATGCTGCTATAAACACTGGTGTGCAAATGTCCGTCTTGTCTTTGCCCTTAAGTCCCTTGAGTAGATACCTAGCAGCGGTATTGCTGGGTCGTAATCCATTCTGCCATTCTATGTCTTTTGATTGGGAAATTCAGTTCATTAACTTTTAGTATTATTACTGTTTGGATAATATTTTCCTCTACCATTTTGGCTTTTGTATTATATATATCATATCTGATTTTCCTTCTTTCTACACTTTACTCCATACCTCTCTCTTCTGTCTTTTCGTATCTGACTCTAGTGCTCCCTTTAGTATTTCTTGCAGAGCTGGTCTCTTGGTCACAAATTCTCTCAGTGACTTTTTGTCTATAAATGTTTTAATTTCTCCTTCATTTTTGAAGGACAATTTTGCTGGATATAGGAGTCTTGGTTGGCAGTTTTTCTCTTTTAGTAATTTAAATATATCATCCCACTGTCTTCTAGCTTCCATGGTTTCTGCTGAGAAATCTACACATAGTCTTATTGGGTTTCCCTTGTATGTGACAGATTGTTTTTCTCTTGCTGCTTTCAAGATCCTCTCTTTCTCTTTGACCTCTGACATTCTAACTAGTAAGTGTCTTGGAGAACGCCTATTTGGGTCTATTCTCTTTGGGGTGCGCTGTACTTCTTGGATCTGCAAATTTAGGTCTTTCATAAGAGTTGGGAAATTTTCAGTGATAATTTCTTCCATTAGTTTTTCTCCTCCTTTTCCCTTCTCTTCTCCTTCTGGGACACCCACAACACGTATATTTGTGCGCTTCATATTGTCATTCAGTTCCCTGATCCCCTGCTCAAGTTTTTCCATTTTTTTCCCTATAGTTTCTGTTTCTTTTTGGAATTGAGATGTTCCATCCTCCAGTTCACTAATTGTAGCTTCTGTCTCTTTACATCTACCATTGTAGGTATCCATTGTTTTTTCCATTTTTTCTTCTTTGTCCTTCACTCCCATAAGTTCTGTGATTTGTTTTTTCAGATTTTCTATTTCTTCTTTTTGTTCAGCCCATGTCTTCTTCATGTCCTCCCTCAATTTATTGATTTGGTTTTTGAAGAGTTTTTCCATTTCTGTTCGTATATTCAGCATTAGTTGTCTCAGCTCCTGTATCTCATTTGAACTATTGGTTTGTTCCTTTGACTGGGCCATATCTTCAATTTTCTGAGCGTCTTCCATTATTTTCTGCTGGTGTCTGGGCATTTGATCAGATTTCCCTGGGTGTGGGACCCAGCTGGTTGAAAGCTTTTTCTGTGAAATCTCTGGGCTCTGTTTTTCTTTTCCTGCCCAGTAGGTGGCGCTCGTGGCGCTCATCTGTCTGCACGGCAGTCGGCCCGGGAAACCGCGCGTGGAGGCGGGGGTCGCTGGCCGCAGCGGCTTGGGAGAGTGCCGGTCCTAATTGCCCAGCTGGCCCGAAACGCCAAGCGTGACGGGAGGGCCCCACTATCCAACCTTCCCAGTCAGACCGGGGAGCCACGTGCGTGGAGGGGACCCCAGTCGCCAGCCGCCCCGGCCGGGAAAACGCGCGCCCCTCAGGTATCTCACCGCAGCAGATTCTCCCTGCCTGTTCAGCTGTTCCAGAATGGGGTACGCTGTCTTTTTGGTCTCTGTCGTGACTCCGGGAGCTGTTTCGTATTGTTTCTGTTTCTTTAGTTGCTTTTCTGGAGGAGGAACTAAGACCCGCGCGTCTTACTAAGCCGCCATCTTCTCTGGAAGTCGTAGGATTGCTTTTTTAAATTTTTATTTTTAATTTTCCATGGACAGGCACCGGGAATCAAACCCAGGTGTCCGTCATGGCAGGCAAGAAGTCTGCCTGCTGAGCCACAGTGGCCTGCCCCCTAGGATTGTTTTTAAATTATGCTTAGTGTATTATCCATTCTTTTATTTAATCATTCAACTCATCTATATAATTCAATTTCTTTCATCTACTCAGTAAGTTTGCTCAGTGAGCATTTATTGAGTGGTAACTGGAACTAGGCACTAGGATCCATGATATTCTTTGAAGAGAGATTCATGTTATTTTGGGGCTTAATCAGATAGGACTGGAGTATAATGGGCCATTTTCATAATTGATCCTGATCACTGTATTCAAACATAGGATTGTGTGAGCTTCTTGAAGCAGGGGCTGTGTGGCATTAAGTTTTGTATCTCCATTTATATTGTAAACACTCAGTAATACTTTTGTTGACTTGAACTGAGTTGAATCCTAAAGTGTTAGACTTACCTCAGCAATCATCTAGTCCAGTGGCTATAAGAGGCTCATAGCGTTGTCCCAGAGATTGCCAAAAGGTAGGGTAATGAGGCAGGTTTCTGGGAGCTCTCTTATATTTCAACTAGAATACCATCCCTTTAATCTACTGGGCTTCTGCATAAGGCTTCATTTTACAAAAAGATGTCTGCTGCTTTAAACATATTAGAAAATCATGGAGAGTTTCAGTCTCCTCAATTTGCAAATGAGGCAAATCTGTTTTCATCCTATATGTATATATATCAGTTACACATCATTTACTCTTTCTTAAACAAGAGATGTAGTTCAGATCATGTCTCCAGCCCTTAATTCCTTTTTTTTTTGGTCATTGTTGTTTAAAAAAATAAAAGAGACAGCAACAGCCTAAAAATAATTTTCTCAAAAAATGATGAAGCAATAAAGTACAAAGGCCTTTGAAGATCTCTAGCAAGCTATGTCATTGCCTATAATGTGAATCTGCTTGAGATCTCTTCAGTGCTGTGTGCCCTCACACTGTGAATGAATTCATTAAGACAATGCAGAATTCATCTGGGGCAGGAAAATAAGGAAACTAATTTTTAAATGACTAAGGACAGAGAATAAGTTTCTCTCTTAATTTCCCTGGCCTAATGGAGAGCACATGCATATGCTATTAGCTCATCTCTAACATTAAAAATAAGTCAGGACTGAGAACATGCACAATCACATCAAGGCTTGTCAATGAACCCAAGAAAGATATTTTGGAGATTACTGATTACCATCAAAGCTGAGAGGAGATCCAGAGAGCAAAGCATAAGTTAATGTTGATATCTTTGTTATAAAGCGAAGTAAAATCGTCTCATCCAGGTAACTTAGTGTTGATCAGATTGGCAGAAATGGACGATTTCCAGATGACCAATCGGATCATATGCCAGGCACTTAAAGATGGGTATAACCCAGGCCTCAGTCAGAAAGATTAATTCAGAAAACTGGGGGTTAGGCAAGAAGACACTGTGTCACAGGAATTCTCTCTCTCCCTTTCTAATCAGAGAATTACAGAGAACACTAAAATAAACATTTTTTTCTACATCTGAGATTGTAGAATTACCTGTTTGTTTGTTTTTTAACTATAGAGAATGAAATGCAACTCCCTGATGGACTTTCCCCTTTAGTTTTCTATAGGGTTTCATAAAAATAAACATTTCAAAGGCATGGTTGAGAATAAACATTATTTACTTCATTATTTACCTGTGAACTTCTTTCTTTACAAAATGGTCATAGTGACCCCAGTTGAGTATTCTAAGACCGTATATTCATCAAAAAGTAGATGATAATAAATTTCTAAAGAAGTAGCTAAAGCTATTTGCTTCTGGAAAAAACACAATACCAAAGTGAAGAAGCAAAGATAGTCTTCATGATGCCTTATGAAATGATAGGCCAACCATGTTGTTTTAGTATTAAAGTCAGGATGATGAAGGAAAAGGTTGGTAGCCTATCCAAGCAGAGGTGGTTGTAGCTGAACGCAAATGCTATTGGTCTCGCATAGATGTAAGGAAAATGACTGGGAAAGTGATATGGAAGGTGTCGACAGATGGTGAGTGAAAAAAAGAGCAAGTTGCATAAGGTATGGCTAGAGAGTTGTATGAACATGATTTGGAGAGATGGATGTTGAGAAATGGGTGCATGTCCAAGGAAAGAGATGTTGAATCTTCATGCATGGGATCAGAGCATGCAGGAAGCAGCATGTATCGAGATAGAGTTGAATAACGCAAGTAATAGATAACAGAGGAAGGTGAGTTGGACTCCTTTAATACATTTCATCACTGTAAAGATTAAAATTATGAGTGAATTATTTTGATAGTGGGGAAAAAAAGACCATACACTCAAGATATTTATGTAAAAGTTGTTTAGAATATACGTTTGAAATAGGTGCTGTCCATGTCTTGGTAAGAGAGTTATGTCTTGTCCTTTAAATAAGATCTGATTCTATTTTATTTATTACATAAATATTTCCTAAGGGACAATTCAACTTTGGTTGTAAAGGTAAAGTTATTTGAGTTTCCTTTTAAGATTTGTTTGAGCTTTGTTTCCTATTCTTCTCTCTGATGATTATTTTATCAAATTAATTTTTTACTTTTGTGTCAAAGTGAAATACTTCTATACTGTGTATACTTTAAAAAGTTGTATACACTTGTAGCAAAGTTTAAAATGAAACAAAGTAAAGCGATATCCTCCATACTCCTTCATACTCTGTTTTTGTTTTTGTTTTTACTTTTCACAGAGGCAACCACTTTTAAGAAATGTTTTTGCAAACACTGTGCTTATACAGTGTTAAACAATACTGCATATTGTTAATATTGTTAAACACACACACTCTTACACATTTCCCTGGACAAATGGGCATCTTCTCCCCCATGAACTATAGTCTTGCCCTCAAAGCTCTCTAGGTTGTTCCCCTGAAAAACTAGAACCCTTTTCTCATTTCTCCAAGAGTCTTCAAGATACATAGCAGTGGCCCACCTTGATCCAAAATATCAATTTTAGTTGCATATAAAGCCCCCAAACCTGGACCTTCTACTATGTCTCCAGCTTTTCTGGGAGAAATTTTTGCTACCACTTGCTAATTTGGATGGTGTTATTGTTATGCAGAGTTCATCCTTCTAATTTGAGTCACATCTGTGACTGCTTAGTTGAACTGGAGCCTCAGCACTAAGCTCCATCTTCATTTGCTCAGGGGACACATGGTGTGTGTAGGAGCCATCATGCTTTGTTTTTACAAATCAAAACCTTAATTAATTACTGAACATACTGCAATTCACTAATCAAGCTGTATTTTTTGAGACATTTCTGACTGATAAATATCTAGTCATCTGGCTTTGTAATATATCCTCTTGTCCTTGCTTTAGACAAAAATGATGGGAGGCAACAAAAATTGTTTCTTTGATGTGCGATTTGTGCATTGCCATGCATGAGCTTGGAAAAGAAAAACAAATTCCCATAGAACTTTGTATTTCTCTGGCCTGCATTGCGAGACACTGTTTTTGAGTCAGAGGGTGTACCGGCTGCAGAATCACAAAGACTTGGGTTCAAATCCTAGCTTTGCTATTTCCAGCTTTTTGAGTTTTAGATCTCAGATTCCTGTACCATTAAATGAGAAAAACCACATGAAGCACCTATGACTGTGCTTAGCACCTAGCTGGTAGTGGAGTTGCCAAATATTCATTCATTCATTCTAACAGATGTTTATGGAGTATTTGGGGTTTCCTAGGCTCTTTGGCATGGAGGAAACAAAATAATGGTGGGCAATATGGTCATAGTAGCTCTTCACATGAGGCTTACACTCTCAGGGGATTAGCAATAAGCCAGAAACAAAAAAAATAAGCTAAATAAGTAAATGTATATTATAATTACTGCCTATTTTTAATGATAATTATATATATCTTATTTTCCACATAGATGAAAAGATTTATGAGAGCATTATATTATTTCCCCTTCTGTACCAAAGTCACCATTGCACATATTAGAAAACGCATCTGTTGAATAAATAAATGAACAGATCAAGGAAAATCTCTAGCCTATGTACTTAGAATAGTTTCTTAATTTATAGGAATATTTTAATAAACATATCAATTACAAAATTAAAAAGCAGTCACGAATTTCTTAAAGGTAATATAATGTAAAGTTTGAGAACAATGTAGCACCCAAACTTCAAATCCCAGTGGGTTCAAATCCCAGGGCTGCCAATTATTGGCTATGTGACTTAACCTCTCTGCCCCAATTCCCTCAAAAATACCTACATAATAATATAGTTACTATGCAGATTCAATAGCTATGTCATGCAGAGCTCTAAAAAAAAATGTTGCAGCATGGGGCAAACAGTAAATAGTAGCTATCTTTCTTTAAACTAGAGAACTCTTTCTCAAATTATACTGCACAAACAAATGGGAAGTCTTGGGGAGTATATTCAGAGGTCTTCCATATGAGAATTTTATATTTTATATAAATATTAAAATTAGCTTATTTTACAATATCTTAAACAAAATATTGCCAAGCAATTTCAATGACTTTATTTGCACCTGTGCTTAAAGTGTTTTGAGTGATCATCTGATATGACCAAGTTTAGCTTTTAGTTTCTTAAACTGGATTTCCATATATTATTGGGAGTTTAAAATACTACTTGGAGCATCATGCATGTGTGTGCCATAAGTCATAACATAAATGTCCACAATGCAAAATTCATCTGTCCTTCAGCACGTCTTTACTGTGGTCATGGTTATTGCTGTCCCCTTTCTGGGGCTCCCTGTCTTCAGAGCACGTGATAGGACTGCATTTCTCTGTCTTCTTTGTTTTTGGATGGGAGCCTTGTGAGTAATTGTGGATCATGAGAGGTGAGCAGACTCTACATGTGTTACTTCCACACCAGAGCATTTAATTGCCGGTGCAAGAACTTCCAGAACCCTCTTTTCAAGGGGTAGCCATTGATTATCTGGGATCCTGAGCCTCCCTGCCAACCTACATTGGATATATAGCATCCTAGAAAAGTAATGCATTTGTCAATTTAAGCTATTAAGATCTGAGTTTTGCTTTTTACCGTTGCATCCTGACTAGTGGGTTCACTCACCACACCTACCATTTTCAAGGCATGATGATATTTGCGGTGTAAATCAAGAATAAGTCGGTTTCCCAGTGTAACTTTTTCCTCTCAGTTTACACCCTGCCAAATGATATTCTCAGGGTTGAGCTAACTTGAACCTTCTATTACTTGAACTTCCACTAAAATTGCAATTCCATCAGGTTCATGCTATTCTCCCTCATCAACGAGAATAATAAAACACCTATAATCACTAACTACCCTTCTCAGAACTAAATTAAACAATAAGAATTTACATTTTTATTTCCCCAAGAGAAATGGAGAGCTGACACTGTTTGAACTGCTGGCTGAGAAATTTCTGCTTATTTGTCTGGTGCCCTTCGCCTCTCCTGGAGCTCCAGCTTCAGCTCATGATCTTCTCTTCTTTCTTGCTAACTGGAATGTTAGCCTGGGTTTCAGCTCTGGTTGGCTGTAGATAGTTTGTGGTCTAAGAACTGGGGCAGCCATCCAGCCTTCTACCAACTCTTACTCCTCACTTACTACCAGAGTCAAGTATTTCTCCCCAGAGCTCACCCAAATCCTGCTCTGCCTCTCTACCCCCCTCCCACTTCCAGGTGAACAATATGAAACTGAGCCCTTTGTAAGTGGGTTACAGAGTGAAGAGGCCCCGATAAATGATTACTGAATAATATGGATAAATCGAGCTCCTGCTTTAATATGTGTTAAGCCCCACTACCTTCTCCTTGACTGGTTATCCCAAACCATATTTTATGAGGCTGCCTATCTATATGCTGTACCCTAAAAGTCTCATAACTCATAACTTGAGTGCATTTTCAAGAGTCTTCTGTACACCTTTCAAATTGGTCATTAAGGTGGAGCAGATAAATCACTGCTTGCTGCATAGGAACTCACATGGAAGTCTGATACAACTTTAAAAAGTACACAAGGAAATTTTAAAATGCAGCTTTTTGTTGTGGTAACATATATACAACTCAAAATTTCCCATTTTATCTACTTTCAAGTATATAATTCAGGGGTATTAATTACGTTCACTGTTGTGCTACCATCACCCCCATCTATTACCAAAACTTTTCCATCATCCCAAACAGAAACTCTGCACCCATTAAACAATACTCCCTTCCTACTTCCACCCTGACTTTCCTTCTCCACCCTTGGTAACCTGGAATCTACTTTCTATGTTTTCGAACTTGGCAGAGGATCCATATAGACACACCAGAAACTTTGTCAGCTTCTCTGTTCCAGTGAAGTTTGTTTGGAACAAACTGAGGACGCAAGTACAAAATGGCTGGGTTTTTTTTTTTTTTTTTTTTTTTTTTCTGACCAGCAAAGCTGCTAGTTAGCAACTTGAAAGGACGCCTAGATCCAAAATCGTATTAAACAAGTGTTTCTTCAATATGAGATCATTATGTTTCTCTCCTAAATCCAAATACTAATTGCAACCTTGCTGTGAGCATACAATATTAAGGCCATCATAGCCATGGCAACAGAATGCGACATGAAGTGGCATCCTTAGTGCTTTGGGTAGCAGAGGGCTCTTTCTTACATGTCTAAAGTCCAACTCAAAAGAAAGGATTGCATGCATACCTTTAGGCAATTTTGGCACACAGATTCTGTTATCTTTGAGTATTTTGTATTTTTCTGTAATTAATTTCAATATAGGATGGCTTGTTAATCCATAGACAAAAATACAAGCACAACTTAAAATTTCAACAGGCAGTTTGGCCATTTACATTTCAAAATTAAATGCATAATAAAAACTTTTGTGTACTTATAATTGGACTGATTTTTAACATGCAATGATAAACATCTATGTAAATAGCCTCCCAAAGATTTTACACTTAAGAAAAAAAGCACTTTAAATGAGCTGCTTAAAGTCACCTTCTCTGCTTTGCATGATAATTGTAATGCAAAATAATAAACAGCACAGGGCACTGAGTACAACACTTCTAGGATGATAGGGTGCCATTTATATGAAGATAATTAGGCATTTAAAACCTACCAATACCAATTTAAAAACCTACCAATTAAAAAAAAACGTACTTACAGTAAACTCATTGAAATAAATTTCCATTCGCCTTTGCTGTGCTTTCAACGTAAATATGTCCACGGCTTGTGCAGTCAGTCCAAGGACTCTGTTTTTGTGTGTTGGAAGTGAGGGGCAGATTAAGAGTTCATAAACCAGACTATCTTTCTATAAAAACGAGGAAGTATTCTGTAGAGGTTTGCTGTAAACATATGAACCATATGCCTTTGTTCAAAAGAAGGGAAACAGTTGGGTTGGTTGAAAGACTAGTTACTTAGGACAATTGAGGTGTGAGCAGAACTCTATACTCATTTTCTCCTTGATTATGCTGGGAAGAGCAAATGGGATGTCATCAACATGCAGAAGCAAACATAGTAGGTTTTGCTTTTATAGTTAATGAAACAAAATTCGCTTTCTCAAGAACATACCTGAAAATGGACCATGAACTTCATGTGTAAGCAATAAAGATGTCTTGCAGTTTTCCTAGATATAGAAAATGTAACCTGTCATTTAGAGAACATTTTTAACATTTGAGAAAAAAAAAATTCCAGCAGATCAATTAGTAGATTACTTTTTGCCATCATTAGAGCTGAGTTCATTCATTCATCAAACATTTATTTGATATCTAATTTGTGCTAGTCCTGATGCCAGATGCTAACAATTCAAATATGAATTCAGCTCTCAGGAAGATGAAACACATATGTAAATCAGTAATTTTGGTAAAAGAGGAAAAAATTGTGAGCTCTATATAGCAATGGAAGTAGAAAGGAAAAAAGGACTTAATTTGGTGCTATAAGATAAAATTTTGTAGCAATAAGTAATGCTTGAACTAAGTATTGCAGCATAAGCAGGCGTTTTTTAGAGAGTGGAGACAGGAAAAAAGTAGAGACGTCTGGGATAGGTTTTAGAAGCTGAAGATATCTCACGGTGTGTTTCAGAACCCTTAAATAGTTATGTCTAGAACACATGGTACTGGTCTAGAGAATTTTCAGTGTTTCCCTATCTTTCCATTAAATCTTATTTCTTCAGCCAGGTCTACAAAGCCTTTCAAGCTAACCCAGGTGGAAAATTGTTGATTTAAATAATTGTAAAATCCAGGATATTAACCTCAGAGATAGCTGAAGAATTTAAGTGCCTAGAAGGAATGTGTCTCTGTCTCTAGAATGTGCTTTCCTCACTGTTGGTTTCATTCTCAGGGTGCACCGTATGAACCTAACGAGCACAGTAGAAATTCAGATTTGTATAAGACATGGTTTTTCCCAAAGGAAAAATTAGGATGGTGCTCCAGGATTGTTCACCAATTTCTAAGAACCGTTTATTGAAAAATCAAAATTGTTTTATTCATACAAAAAATGCAATAAACAGCCAGTATTGCTTGACAATATATTTAGTTTAATACACCAATTATTCATTCAGTAAATATCTTTTGGATGCTTACTGTGTGCCAGAATACTGTTCCAGTGATCTGGACATATATCTTTGATGCATTTTTAATTTTTAAATCTTTGCAATTCGTTTCATTGTTTAAGTCAATGTTTCTAAAATGTGCAACACTTATTTTTGAGGATACTGAGGTTATTTTAGACAGAGAAATAAAGATGTTGAATAAAGCAGTCCAAATGTTATTCCCCTTTCAGTTCTCTTTCAATCCTTCTAATTAGGTCTGGAGAAAGTCTGTTTGGTACCTGCATGTCTTTAGCAGCTCTCCAGGCTTCCTTGTGTTAGTTTGCAAGCTGCAGGAATGCTGTGTACCAGAACTGGAATGGCTTTTAAAAGTGGGAATTTAATAAGCTACAAGTTTACAGTTCTAAAGCAATGAAAACGTCCAAATTAAGGCACTAACAATAGGTTACCGTAATTCAAGGAAGATCCATGGGTTAGGAGCACCTTTTTCAGCTGGGTAGTCACATGGCTGGCATCTGCCTATCCAGGTTCTGGCTTGCTTAACATCACATGGCAATGTCTGCTGGGCTCCAAGCATTTCCACACATACGTGTCTTGTCTCCATGTGTCCACATCTCTGTCAGCTCTGTTGTGAAGTTTCTGTTGGTTCTGAGGCTTCTGTTGTTTCTCTAGGCCCTGTCCTTTCTCTAGGCTCTGTCGTTTCTCCATTTCTGACGCTCTCCAAAATGTTTCCTCTTTTAAAGGATTCCAGGAAATTTATCAAGATCCACCTACGATGGGTGGAGTCACATCTCCCACTAATCAAAGGTCACACCCACAGTTGGGTGAGTCATATCTCTATGGAGATAATCCAATCAAGAGCTTCTACATGCAGTTTCGAATCAGAATTAAAAGAGATGATTGCTCCCAAAAGATTAGATTAGGATTAAACCATGGGAAGTACATAATACTTTCAAACTGGCATATCCTGTCTTAACAAAGAGCAAGGCTTTGGTTCACTGTTTCTGGTAAGCTGCATAGCTAGCCACAATTTACTGCTAGTGTGTTGTTTATTTTATATATTTTTATTATACAAATTTTATATACAAGCTTTTGTATAAAAATAATTGTACTTTTACTTATACAGTTATTTTCCGTTAAAGGCAAAAGTGCTTTTTTTCCAGTCACAGTACTGAAGGGAAGTTTCTTTTTAAGTACAGTTATCTAAGTAATATGTGCAAACTTTTTAAAAGAAACATCTTAAAATATTTAATTTTATCAGTGATACAAGAAGGTAGTAAAAATTGTGTGGGTAATATGTACATATCTGAAATTTGGCAAACTCTCTAATAAGGCATAATCCCCTGCCATTCTAAAATTCTCATATATTTGTATGTGCTTATTCTTTGGTTTCTTTATAATAACTGAGGTTCTTAAAAAACTTCATAAATTTTTATTATAATTTAATTATATCCATAAACTAACTTGCAAATGAAAATTTCCTTTTTTGTAGTCAGTCTTCTTTTCTAGGAACTTGATACAGTTCTTCATTTAAGCAAATCTTTTCTGTCCCTTGGTAAGATTCCATATTTTCTTCATTATGTCCCATATATTTCCTTTTCAACTTATTCCTAGGTCTTTTATAATTTTGTTGCTATTATTAAAGGGCTTTTTGGGGAGAGCACGGTGCGTGGTCCAGGAGTGGAACCCGGGTCTCCCGTGTGGAAGGTGAACAATTTACCACTGAACCACTCAGCACCCTAAAAGGATTTTTTAAAAATATATTTTCCATCTAGTTATTGTTTATTTGGTATTGCTTTTGTGTATATCTGAAGCCAGTCATTCTTCTAAATTCTTTTGTTAGGTAGAATAATGTTTGCTCTCATTCTCATCTTTTTTTTTTTCACAGTTTAATAATCATATAATTTGCAAAAACCAATAATTTTATCTTTTCCTTTCTGATATTTATTGCCCTTATTTCTGTTCTTTGTCTTACTGTCTAGGACTTTAAGAATAAACTTATTTGACAACAATAACAGGTATCCTTGTTGCACTGTGTTTATTTTTAATGGGAATGTCTACTTTTTCACCACTAAGTGCCATGTCAGATATTGGTTTAAGAGTTATTATTTTTGTCATTTAAGGAAGTATCCTTTCATTTCTGATTAAGAATTATAAAAGCATAACTTTCTTAACTCTTTTTATAACATAACCGTAAATTTAGGCTGTAATATGTATGCAGAGTGTTTTTACACATAATCCTGGTCAGAGCCAAACCTATGACTGAGTTCACATTGGTGGCTAGAAACTTTGTTTTCAAACTTGCCCATGTTATGGTTGACCTCTGTTTTGCAGCAGGATATATTCAAGTCCTAATTCCCATCCTGGGAATGTGGTCTCATTTGGAAATGGGCCCTTGGAAATGCGATTTCTTAAGATGAGGCCAAATTGGATCAGAGCAGCCCTGAACCCAGATGACTGGTGTCCTCAGAAGAAGAAATTTGGGACTAGACAGACACAGAGGAGAAGCCAAGTGAAGAGAGACAGAGGAGGCCAACATCGGAGTGATGCATCCACTAGAGCAAAAGGATCCACTGTTTCTGGATGCTGGAAACACCAGAAGCCAGAAGAGGCAAAGAAGGATTCTCCCTACAGGTTTCAGATGGAGTGTGTCCCTGCTCACACCTTGATTTTGGACTTGTAGCCTCCAGAACTCCAGAGGCAGTAAGTTTATGTTGTTTTAAGTCATCTGGTTTGTCGTGCTTTGTTTCAGCAGCGAGTCTGATTGCATTCTGTCTCCTTAACCACCTCCAAACTAGACTTTATGTATGGGCAAAGTAAAATGCACCTGACAAATATCAATGATATAAAATTTTCGCCAGATGGTCATTCTGGAAGATTTTTATAACAAGTGGGTAGATTTGTAGTTCTGAATAATCAAAAATTTTAAAACAAGGCTAAGATCTATAGATCATCTAATTCAAACACTATCTTTTACAGATTACCTGTACAGTCCTATGAAAACTAAATGAATTTTTGTGAGCTCTGATTTATTTTGAGATCCATTTATATAAGTTACCAATTGCTTATTTAGTATTAATCTACTAGTATTAAGGAAAGGCAAAATTCTTAAATTTCATTATTTTTAAATTATGAAATTAATTCAGAACAATGCTTGTTAATTTTTATTTTGTTATGCAGGTATCAACTTGCTATGCCCCAGTGGGATATAGCAAGGGCTTTTGTCTCTGTTATAATGACTTTAAGATATCTGTAAGATATTCAGTTAGAGATGATATGAGGATGTGAGGAGCTCATGGACTTGAGTAAGAAAAGAATTTGGACATTGAAAGAATCATTGAAGAAAACAGAAGCTGGGAGAAAAGTTAGTGGGTTCCCTCAAAATGAGGAAGGGGTTGGAACAAATAAATGGTTAGATATTAATTAGAAATCTTTTCTAATTAAAAAAGAGAGAGAGAAAGTTATCATAGAGAGGGAAACAGCCAATTTTTTTTTGAGTTTAACACACACACACACACACACACACACACACACACATATATATAAAACATGTATGCCTTTAACTTATAGTTTAAAAATTACTGTCAGGCATAAAGGTGAGAGAAATCAACTTTTCTTTCACTGTGCATCAATGCCACATGCTTTGCCTTGGTCCTTTTGTTATCATTAAAATTCATCCACATTGAAAAATAAATAACAGGAAAATAGAGAAATAAATCTTGACATACCAAGAAAACAAACTAGTTCTGCTTATCAAAATATTTGGATATTAATAATTCTGTAAATATTAAATTACCAGGAAGGAAAAAATTCAATTAATTCTACCATGACTTGCTTAAATTATTTTTATGTATCTTTATAATTATGCCCCAAAAGAAGAAAATAAAGGTCAAATTAGAAGTGGACGTTTTATTACAATGTTAATAATAGTTCATATTTAATTGAGATCGCATCTTTACTCTTATCTTTCTCCCACCAAAGGCTCCTCTTTATTCTTATTATCTTGTTTTCAGTACAGAATTATCTCCCACTGGTTTTCAATTACAGAGATGCCCATATTGATCCTATTCTTGATTTTAACTCACAACTGAAAAATTACTCATTTAGGCTTAGAAAGCTGGATTCTATAGCTTGTTTAAGCTCTTTTAAAAAATTACATAGACTCAAAATATGGAAAGATAAAACTCATAAACAGTACTGTTCAGCTATAAGAAGTATTGGAAAACAGACTTCAAATTATTTTAACTCAAATCACTATTAAAATGTAAGAAGACAAATAGTAATCAAAAATGTCATCACCATATGGAGGAAAACTTGATGTCAGTCACAGCATTTATAAAGAACAGGTGGTGCTTAAGCAATCAAAAACCCCTTATGGAATTATACAAATGTAACCTAAATTCCATAGATCTGGAATAAAATGATGTACACAAATTAGACAAAAGATCTTTCATTAACACTAACATTATACATTATAAGTTGACTATAAGTTCTAAAGTTTCACAAAAGGAATGAAAATATTCTCACCCACATCACATTATTTCTGTGCTTTCTAAGGAAATAATCACATCCTTTGTTTCCTGTCAAAGATCGTGCACATTATTGAAGAGGACGTTTTATTTCTGAAACTAGTATAGGTTCTCTGGTACCTCTGTCCCAAGGATCTGGCAGTGGTAGGTGGGGCTCCTGGGAGTGGTGTGGTCTTGAAGACCATTAATTCTGAGTCTGACTGGTCCAGGTTCCTCCAAGGAACCCCACCATCCAGCCACGGCATCTACTGTCCAGAGCAGCTGTTCTGAAGCTCCTCAGTCTGAGCTCAGGGCTGGTTCCGCAAGCCAAACAGACTGCAGGTCAGTGCTGGCGTGCAAGTGAGTGCTGGCGTGCAAGTCAAACCAGTGTCACGTTTCCTAAACTCAAATTTTACACAATTCATAGGAAGCCATTTGGTAGATAAAGTGATTTGGAGTAAGGGAAAATATGGACGCAAAACCATAACTTCAAAAATGTTTGAGGAAGATCAGATTGATACATTGAACTGTGATTTTGTAGTGCTGTCCTAGGAAAAATCTCTTTACACTGACACTTCCAAATACTGTTGGTGATTATGGCCCTGGATAAAGGAAATAAAACTCTTACTTTGTAAAAACATCCTGGGTTTGTATTTCATCTGCGGTTGGACTTGAGGAGAGCAATTCATGGCTGCAGATTTTCTGGTGATAATAGGTGATCCTTGTAATTATCTCTGAAAGGAAAATCCCCTTTCTCCAAGTTCTTCCATTTTAACCTAATTCCTGGAGTTGACCAAGTAGTGCACAATCGCAGATGGCAAACTGATTCAGTTTGTTTCCTATTTTTATTTAGAATTCACATAGATGTCAACTTTCCACTGATTTTTTTGTTTGTTTAACATGTAAAGACAGCTCAAGATTAATTTTTTTAAGGAAACAAATTAAGTGTCTCTCAACCACGCAGATATTCTAAGCAGATCTCAAAGATAAAGATTGGAATTGAGCTACTTCCCTTTTTTAGTGTAGTTTATTCCTATATGACCACTTACTTTTTAGAATACCTTAAAATTATGCTGCTTGTTTTGAACTACCTTGATACTTTCTCGGTTTCCCTTTATATCCAACTATTGAGTTTCAAGGTAGTTGGCAGTACAAAAAGTTGTCAATTCAAAGTTATTCCCCATGTACAAATTGCTTTCTTCATAACGCAGAATTAAATTAACACTAGTATTTCCACAACTGATTCTTGTAGGACTTATTCTATACCCTGCTTTACACACTTGCCCCTCTCTGTCTGACCAGTGTACATATGCATACCACCTTAGGACTTCTGTAAGTTAATGGAGAAAAGGAATGGGACATTGGCTATGTTTCTATTCCCTGTACTGCTTCTCACAGCACATGGCACAGAATAAACTCAAGGAATATCTGTTGAATGAATGAAAGAATGGATGAATGAATGTATGTTACATTAGTCTCCTCAAATTTCTCTAGGGTACTACTTTAAAGATTTATGAAATTAGATTGCAACAACGCCTTCAGCAGTGAATGGATATATTATTCAGCTTTTGAATCTGGGATAACCTTGAATATCAATATTCATACTGAAAACTCATATCAGAAATATTTTCATTCATATTTCTAGATTTATTTAGGTGGATTCCACTTTAGCATCATTTTTTCTAGTCTATAAAATAAGTATACTTCCTCTTACCTGATATAGCCATAATAAATGAAGAGATAAGGGGCTGTTTCTAAATTTTATCAAGCATATTATTTAAATACCACTTAGAGCAAAGGAAAGAACTGATTTCGATTTCTTCAGAATATTCTAAGGCACACTGTGAATTGCTAAAATATAAACATATATGTAGCAAAACAGGCAATATTGGAAATCAGAGCATTTATTCTTTGAGACATATAATAACAATAACAATAATAATAATTGCTGGTATTTATTGAGAGCTTGCAGTTGTTAAGAATTCACTCTGCAAAATGCTTTATATATAAATTTCCGACTTGCTCCCAGCAATCATCCTATGCTATAGGTACTATTATTATCCCTCTTTTTCAGATGAGAATACTGAGGTTTACAGAAACACAGAGATTAAATAACATGCCCAAGTTCACATAGGTAATAAGCAGCAGGATAAGGATTTCCACCCACATGTATCTCACCAACATCTTCATTCTTTACTTTGCCAAGTAAGTCTTGCGTTTGGCGTGTAGGGTGCTGAAAGCACATGAACACAACCAGTTGGGACCACAGAGCCAATTAAAGATACCTGTATTAATTTCCTGTTAAGTCTTTTCTTTCTTCCTGCACCTATAAACATAGGACAGTCAATGCCATTCAATTGTGATGAAATTTCAAAGGAAATCTCTTCTCTGGGAATGTGTATTGAGGTTAGAGATTTGAGGGCCACCCCTCTTGCCCAGAGGGTGTAGAGCTGGCGCCCTCCTGTAAGAGACAGAATTTGATTCCATCTGCAAAATAATTCTCTTTCTCATAATCAGGGACTCTTCCCCCACTGGGTTCAAAGGGTTTCTCTCTTCTTTGTTGTGCAATTTCTAAGGCTTTGTGCAATACATAAAGAAAAGACCAAGAACTTATCATTGCCTTGGAAACTGCTATGGAATTTGACAGACTGTAGGTTGTTCTGAGCAAATGTTCTGTGCGGCACTGAGTCCACGCAGTAGCATTGACTGGCAAAGTGGCTGAATGCTCATCTGCTAATTTTGATGTCAACTTAACTTGTCATCCTTGCCCTAAGAATAGGGCGGGGAGTTTGTCTTGTTTTGTTTTTCTCTAAATAAGAACATTTGAATTATTCCATTCCCAACTCTCAAAGGTAAAATACAAAGACCAGGGCTATAGACAAAACAGCAGCTCCTGGATGGATATCCATAGTTTAGGGAGATGAGAATTTGCAATCCGTGTTTTTATTAAATGAAATAGAACTGCATAATCATGGGAACTTATATTTCACTTTCAAAAATAATTATGACTCTTATACTGCATTTATAAAATCAGAATTTAGAAGGAAAAAACCTTCTGGGTGCCACTCACTGTGGTCCTTTTTAATGAAATGTCTGGAAAAACAAATAAAACTCTGTATAAAACAGAAGAGAAAAAAAATTAAAAAAAGAAACGAAGCTAGAGAATCAGTCCTTGGGAGCTGTTTCTCAAGAAGCAAATGGGACTCTGGCTAGTTGGAGCATTTTGTTTATTTGTTTGCTGGTGGAAACACTGAGAACAAAAATAAAAGTGATCCTTTTGTGATCCTGTTTGGCCGTGACAGATTCCTTCCACATTGCCATAGTAACTGAAAGAAGTGCATTTATGAATAGACTTAGAATTCTAAGGCTTGAGTTTCCTGCCAAGAAGAGAACACAGGGTGGAGAAAACAGGGAAAAGTCAAGGCAAAGGAAAAGAAAATAGATTGAGGTGTTGATTTCCAAGCTTTCTGATTAGGAGAGTGCACAAATACACGAGGTTGAGACAATCTCACCTTTTTGGACCTCCCAAGATTTTTTAGATTATCAAATGAGGCTTCTTTCAGCAGAATGAACTTAAGCAACTTCCTCAGCTCCTTTTGGTACCAAGAAGGGGAAAGCAAGTCTCTGGATTATCAACATTTATGAATAAGAGGAAGGAAAAAAACCCTCTAATATGGTTAGATTAGCACATGAAACAGAGATGACAAGTGCAAATGCTTACTAGGCTAGGCCAGTAAATGAGTAAGTGAAATGACTTTGGTGTAAGAAAAATCACTTGCCTGCCTTGTCCTATTTTTCTTTTTGCCATGGCTCAAGAAACATTTCTTTAAATAATTTTTTAGAATAACAATGAAAGGGAGATAACACATAGCAATTGACAGTGTTGTCAGAAACAACAGGGAATGGGGCACCATGCACACTAGAGAGCATGTGCCAAAGATGGGCAGCCACTGCAGTTACAGCTAGTTTCTGGCAAGCAGGAATGTGAGCTCAGCGTTGCCAGATCTTCCTATTTTTCAAGAGAAGCTGGAAGTCAAGATTTTTACATGAAATTTTCTGATATTTTAGTTATGCTCAAAGATTTTAAAATACTGTTAGGCCAAACAAAATATGCTTGCAAGTTACATTTAGCTTATAGATCACCAGTTCGTGACTCTCAGAGTCTCAGTCTAAACTTATAGTCATGTCTGTAGCGCAAGAGCCAGTGGCAACAAAGATGTGTCTGGAGATGATGGATTCGGGAGATGGTGATGGGCAGCGGGAATGATATTGTGTGAAGCCTGGAAGAATTTTCACCAGACTTGAGAGACCGACACTGCCAGTGCCCAGGGCTTGAGGTAGAAAGCAGATGATTTAGGCTGCGCAGATCAATATTCCAATTTGTAGAGCGCCTGCTTTATGATTAAAAACTGTGGTAGACTGGGACTTTTCCTAGGCTTCTTATTTCTCTAGTTTGATTTTTGATTCCTAATAAAACTTTTATTAAGAAATGATTTATGCAGCATATCCACACGTATCAGTTTATACAGGGTGTATTCACAGACTTTGAAGCGTAGTCATAAAATGACCATGCAGCTATCTACCTCACAGCTTAAGAAACAGACCATTAGGAGGGCTTCTGAGGCTTGCTCTTTGTTCATTTCCACTTGCATCCCTCTCTTCAGCCCAGATATAATCCTGAATTTTGTGTTAATAGTGCTCTTTGATTAATTAATTGTTTAAAACTTCGTAGTTTATATTTGTTTCTATATGGTTAATACTGCTCCAGTTGTATATAGTATAGTATACTATATACACCATATATACCCTTTATTTACTATATACTATATATAATATATAATGTTTGATATAGTGTAGTATTGTATGTATATAGCATATTTTTAGTAACTTTTATACTTATTTTGTTTTCCCTGTATTTGAATTCTATGAAAATGCAATATACTCTCTATATTTTTCTGGATTGTCTTTTTTTTTTTTTACCATCTATAATTGTGCTATACTGTGTACCATAATTAAAAACCTCTTCACCCCAAATAGTTCTTCAGTTCTCCCTCTTTTTTACAAAATCTCTTTAAAGGAGTTCATATCCATGCCTCCAACCTCTCTGCCCATTCTCTTCTTCTCATACTCATTTTTTTAAAATCTTAGACCTATACTAGTCCTTTAACAAATGACAAACATTAATTCTGGACAACATGTAAAAAACATCTACCTGAAAACACTGAAGAATAAAAGAAAGTCAGGCAAATACTGGACTAAGTTTGATTCTTGAATGACGCTAATACCACTGGGTAACTTTCCTGATTTTATTACATTTAGACTGAGAATAGGCTTTATTTGGCTCCAGGCAGGGTGGCTGAAAACCCAGAGAGAAACCCTGATGTCTTGCCAACTCAAAAAATTAGGGAGCAGATATTGGGACAATTGGGAAATGGGGAGGGGGGGCGGTGAACAGAAATGAGAGACTCCAAGACAGGGAGCCTCAGAATCATATGAACTTCACCCAATCTCTGGCCATCCCTAAATTACACATGTATGGGGTGGACACCAAGCAGCCCAACAAAAGCTGAGAAGAACTGAACCTGTATTTCAGTTTGGAATTTCAGTTTAGCCAAGTTAACTGCCTGCCAAAACAAAAAACAAAGCCAAATAAAAACAATTTGCTTTGGTTTTCTCTGTGTAATCACCATGGCAGCTGGGATCCTGCACACAAGTCCAGAAAACTAGAAGGCCTCAAGGTCCTCATTGTGGCTGAGTACACCAGAGCTCAGGTCAGCATGCACTCTGCACCACCTCACTTCCGCTTTGACCAAACCAACTGCACTCCTGAATTTCTCCACAAATTTTCTGCCAGCAAAGTTCCAGCATCTGAGAGTGACAATGGATTCTGTGTGCTTGAGAGACAGTGATATTGCCTACCATGTGAGCAATGAGCAGCTGCAGGGAAGTACTCCAGAGGTAACAGCTCAGGTGGCACAATGCGTCTCCCCAGCCACCACCCCACTTTGGGCATCATGCGCTACAACAAACATACCACAGAGAATGTGATAGAGGAGGTAAAGCAACCCTGGGCCTGCAGGTTGGTCACTTAAAGATGAGCACTTTTCTGCTGGGTTCTACAAACAGGTCCTAGAGCCTTCTTTCTGCCAGGTTTTCTCAACACCAATTACTGGTTCCTCACCTGCATTAAGAAGTCCTAGCCCTGGCTGTGTTGGGGGAAGTAAAATTCTGTGAGATTTTGGCCCAGTTGGATGTCAAAGATTTTACAGAGAACCGGCCTCAAAATGACACTCCACGGAAAGAGAAAGGTCAGTGAAAGGAGGAGCAGATGTCCCAGGCAGAGCAGAAAGAGAAGAAAAAGGTGGCTACCCTGCTCCTGAGGAGGAGATGGATGAATGCTGGCAGGAGCTGGCTGCCAAGTCGAATGCCAAAGAACCCTTTGCTTACCCTCTCCAGAGTATCTTTGTGTTGGATGAACTTAAGCACAGTACTTTGAGGACACATTTCCTGAGGCACTACCATATTTAGGGGAGTAAACTAAGGATGATTGGTGCCTGTGTTATTCTGTTTTAAATCCAATTTTTTTTTTTTTTTTTTTTTTTTTGCATGGGCAGGCACTGGGAATCGAACCTGGGCCTCCAGCATGGCAGGCCTGCTGAGCCACTGTGGCCCACCCAATCCAATTTTATTGAGATATAGTTAAACACCATATAATCCATCCAAAATATACAGTCAATGGCTCATAGTACATTCAGAACCACAAACAATTTTAGAACATTTTCGTTACTCCAAAAGAAAGAAATAAAAGTAAAAGAGAAAACCCAAAGCAACACATATGCCTTATCCTATTATTATTATTATTATTATTATTTTCTTTATTTTATTACTCATCTACCCATATACTGGCTAAAAGGAATGTCAGTCACAAGGTTTTCATAATCACATGTCACATGATGAACACTATATAGTTAAACAATCATCATCAAAGGTCAAGGCTACTGGTTTACAGTTCAACAATTTCAGATATTTTCTTCTAGCTATTCCAATACACTAAAGAGCTAAAAAGAAATATCTGTATAATGAGTCAGTAGTTTAACAGATAATCATTTGTTAAATCCCATTTCTCAGTTACACCTCCTCCTTCTCAATTGATCATTCTCTCATTCTTCATGGATATCTGGGCAATGACCATTTTATATCCTTGTGCGGGATAGGAGTGTTGACCTTATGGGGTAGAGGAATAAAATGGTTGATATTCTTGGAGAGACTGGTACCTCTGGGTTTCAAGCCTATGTCATTCTGAGTTCTCTTTCTATGAGAAACTCACCCAGACATTCATGAGCTGCAACCTCATCACTGGAATGTTCCAGGAACTAGACAAGCTGAGAAAAAATGCCTTTGTTAGTGTTGTTCTCCTTAGAAACAACAATGGCTGCTCCATTTCTTAAGTACGGATCTTCCAAGGCCAGAAGCTTGCCCTTCTGTTGAGTTCAGATTGGCAGGTGGGTGAGTCATTTACACGTAGAAACTGGATCGTGGCAGTAAGGAGAACCAGAAGATGACTTGAGGGTACTTTTCCTGGTAGGTGGCCCTCCAGTATGCCCTTTAATTAGGGCAATATCTTTAAGTGAACATCTCTTCCCAGTGCCCAGCTGCTTTTTCCTGACAGTGCCTAGATACTTGCACTTGCCCTTCAGGGAGATGGGAAATGTTAATGGGAATTGGATACTGAGGAAACTCCACAATACTCTTTGGAAGAACAATATAGAAACTGCTTTCTCTAAATATTATTCATAATGTCTAGGATTAAAAAGAAACAGGAAAATGTGACCTATGCCAAGAGAAAGAAATCAATGGACACCAACCATGAGATGACCCAGATAGGGGAAGAATCAGATCTTATAATCATGCTCAAAAATGTAAAGGAAAATATACTTATAATTAATGAAAAAATAGGAAACCTCAGCAGAGAAACAGGAACCATTGCAAAGAGCCGAATAGAAATTTACAGCAAAAATAGAATAGCATAATAAACCTCTACTGCCTAGCACACAATTTCTACAGTTATCAATTTCTTGCCATAGTTGTTTAATCTGTACTTCCACCCGATTGCACCATCACCAGCAGCATGCTATTTTGAAACAAAGTCCCAGACATCACATCATTTCATAAATATTTCAGATGTTTTACTAAAAATAAGGACTCTTCAAAAGTCAATCCATAATGCACTTAACAAATCTAAAACAACATATGAGTAATTTATGATCAAGTATGTGACTGTTCAAATTTCAAATTGTACTATTTATCAATTTGATTATTTGTGTAAGGATACAAATGGAGTCCATATTTTGCAATTAGATGATGTGTCTTTGTAGTTTCTTTCTGTCTCTAGGGTCACCCTCCAGTTTTTTCCCTGCAATAATGTATCTGTTGAATAACCAAGTCACTTGCCTTACATTTCCCAAGAATTTTGGTATTTCTGATTGTTTCTGTGTATGATTATTTATCATGTTCATCTTTCTTCCGTATTTAACATAACTGGTAGTTGTATTTATAGGATTCATCAGATTCAGATTTGTTCACTTTTAAATTTTTGGCAAGAGTACTTCATAAATTACAGTATATCCTCCTTCCATCCGTAGGCACATATGCCTGTCTGGTTGGCTCCCTCTTTGTGATAAAGAAGTGATTGATGCTAAATGTCTAGATCTATTAGTTTACCAGATATTGCAAAATGGTAATATTAGTATTCTTCCATTTCTTCTTCATTCCTAGCAGGTGTACTTCAGAAAATAAAAATTTCTTATCATTTACTATTTTGGACAGTTTGGATAGGAAAGGTCACAATGGTTTTATTCTTTTATATACAAATTTTATAATTCTAAGTTTTTTAGGGCATGTCTAAGTAAGGTAGCATTTATTCTAGGGCTAGGTTAGCACTACTTCTAAGGTTTGGACATTTTGGAATCCATACGAATGGACAGGGTATTTTCCACTTTGGCTCGTCAAAACTTGAATGTCTCCCAGAAGTGCTGAAACTCTAGCAATTATTCAAGTCTCAACTAACCAGCAGTTGTTGTTTTCCCTGACCTCTTAGAATCTCAGCCTATGCATACTAGGTTTAATATTCAATCATAGATTCAAAGAGACCCCTAAGCAGATTCCTAGAGTTCTTTTCCTACTCAGTTAATACTTTCTAGTATTTTGTTGGTCAAATCCTATCTTTTTTCCATCTGCCTAAACTCTGATCTCTGTTTTCTAAACTAGGAGGGACTATTGTGCTCTTCTTGGACTCCCCCTTCTTGTGCTGCCTCTAGAAAGTGCCTCAACGTAGAAAACTTAGAAAAATAGGCTTGCTGATTTCCATCCTTTCCTGTGTTGCCTGCTCTCCAATGTTTGAAAACAATGTTCTGTGTTTTGGTTGTTTATGACAGGAGAGTTAGTATGCTAATGTTTTTCCACAATAGCCATATTCTCATTAGTCCTTTTCACCTGACTTCGTGTGCTGGTTTGAAAAGATTTATGTACCCTAGAAAAATCATGTTTTAATCCTAATCCCATTTTATTAAGTTTCTTCTAATCCCTATTCAATACTGTATGTTGAAAACTTTAATTAGCTTATCTCCATGGAGATGTGACTCAATCAGTGTGGCTATTAAACCTGATTAGGTGGAGACATGTCTCCACCCAGTTCAGGTGGGTCTTGATTACTTTATTGGAATCCTATAAAAGAGGAAACATTTTGGGGAAAGGAGGAGGTTCAGAGAGAGCAGAGAAGAATGACATAGCTACGAGAAAGCCACAACAGAGAATGCTGCAGAACCAAGAAGCAGAGAGTCCATCAGCTAGTGACTTTTGAAGATGAAGAAGGAAAATGCCTCCCAGGGAGCTGAAAAGCAAGCTAGCAGATGACAACGTGTTCACCATGTGCCCTTCCAGTCAAGAGAGAAACCCTGACCATGTTTGCCATGTGCCTCTTTGCTTGAGAGAGGAACCCTGAACTTCATCAGCCTTCTTGAACCAAGGTGTCTTGCCCTGGATGCCTTAGATAGGACATTTCTATAGACTTGCTTTAATTGGGACATTTTGTTGGCCTTAGAACTGTAAACTAGCAACTTATTGAATTCCCCTTTTAAAAAGCCATTCCATTTCTAGTATAGTGCATTCCAGCAGCTAGCAACTAGAACTCCTGGAAATCTGAAAACTTCCTTGCTTGCTTGTATGACAAGATGTACCAGGTTAATCTTGTACATTTTTTGGCTGCAGGGCTAGCATCAGCTTTTTCTCTAAGGAGCCCTGGTTCATTATATGAGAAGAGGTTTTTGAGGACCACAATCTGGGTATTAGAGGAACTCGCTGCTATTGGATTGTTTTTGTTTCTATATATTTTCAGTTGGCAGAGCTTGATTTATCCAGATCTAAATCTAGATCTAGATAATGATTTTGTACCATGTTTTCTTGAATCTATTCTATTAGGCTCTCACTCTACCTCTCTATGAAAACTTATATTATCAACATCACCAGTGACTTTAGGTTGTCTAAATCCCATGGTCAAGTCTCAGTTTTTTATCTTTTTGACTTATCAGCAGAATTTGATACAGGTGATCTGTCTCCTTCCACTATGAAACACTTTATTATTACTTATATTTCAGCACACAATATTTTCTACTCAATATATGCACTTTGATAGCTCAAAGTAATCTAATATTTAACATTTCAAATCTCAGACTCTTGATTTTTCATGTTACATCTTTTCATTACATAATTTTCATCTCAATAAACATCAACCCTATCCTTTCACTTTTCCAGGTCAGAAAAACCTTGTACTAAGTCTTCTTTCTTTCTTCTAAACTCATATTGTATCTATCAAATCTGATTCTCCTGGTTCCATCTTCAAAATATGGCTAGGATCTGATCATTTCTCACTACCTCATCGCTAAAATCCTAATAAAAACCACCATTATTTCTCACAGAGATTATGGAGATAAGCTGATTTTATATATTTCCACACCTATCCTCCTAGGGTATATGCCAAACAAACCACATTAAAATGTAACTCACTTCATATCATACCACCACTCAGAACTTTTCAACGTCTTCCTATCTGTCCTTGTGGAGTAAAAAAAAAACTAATGTTCTTAAAATGGGCCACAAGGCTCTGCATGACTTGTGCGATTACCACCTCTGACTCTACTTTCTTTTACTCTCCCGCCAACTCATTTTACATCAGCAACAATGTCCACCTGGCTATTTATTTAAGATACAAGGACATTCCCACCTTAAGGGTGTGTACTTGCTGTTCCCCCAGTGAAGTACTCTTCTCCCAGATGTTTGTGTGGCTCACCCACTTTCCGCCTTTAAATCACTCTCCATTTTATTTATCATTGTCTATCATTCCATATATTTCACTTATTTATTGGTTTATTATATGTTCTTTGTCACTAGACTTTAAGTTCCCCTGAGAACAAAGAGAATGCCTAGAATATAGCAGGAATTTAATAAATATTTTGTTTAAAGAGTGAATAAGCAGACATTTAGTGAGCATCTACTATGTTCAAGGGATGGGCTACTTGCTAATAATCCTTGTCCTCAAGAGACGTGATGGACACAAATGATCAACTTCCATGTAAAACCCTCTGACACAATAGTCTTGTCCTTCCATGCACTTACCCTGTTGTTATGGCTATGCATTTCTTAAAATTTCATCATGTCTAAATACCTTTGATATATAATATATATACCATTGCCCTTTGACCTTTGAGAAAGCCATGCTCTAAAAATAGCATAATGGGCCAGCTCTGAGAAAAACGAATTGGGAATTGATGCCACTTCTCTTTGTGGCTTTGGGCAAATCCAAGAACGTTTCTGCTTCTGTTTCTCCAGCTGTAAAATAGGATTAATAGTGCCTGATTCACAGGAGTCTTTTGAGGATTCTTTCATTCGGTAGTAATATTTATTGAAAATGGTAAGTGCTAAGTAGTATTATGCCTAATTAATTAGGTCCTCATCTCCCTGGTGTGGGTTATGGTGTCTGGCTGGTCATTAATAAAAAATGCTGGAAGCTTTGCAGATTTTCTTTCCACAGCTCTCTTGATGGCTACATAAGCAGTGCCCAAATTGGGCATCCAACCTTGTAGTTAAATACATACAGCTGTTTGAGTTCTACCAAACGTTTATTTAGTTCTCAGACAATACAAAATGGGAAGGTGCTGAAAACGCCAGTTAAGAAAGAGAAATACTACAAAGGATCCGAGGGTGGTTAGTAATAAAGCCAGGAAATAAAACTAAGACTCAATTTGGGATTTGCCAGATAATACCAATGGGAATCCTAACACCTCCTCTGGAAAAATTCAAATAATAAGCATTGTTATAATTAGGTGCCATGGAAAACATTATAGAGAAAATTGTATAAGAATGTAGGGTAATACATCAATAATGGAGTTACATAGAAAGCAGGGCCTGAGGAAGAGGGCCTGAGTGTTTTTATTTTATAATCAAGTGCAATTCCAGATTGTAGGCATGAGCCATAGGTGAAGTGAATCAGAGGAGGGAAAACCAATATTAGCGTGTGTTACTGAGCTGGCCAATTCTGCATGCAACTGATTACACAGGGCTGCATTCTTCTGACCCTTCTCAGAAAACATTGTAAGGTTGTGGGATCTCAAGGCTTACACCTTACATCCATTCAAATATTCCCACCAAACTGAACCTTATAATAACTCTTTTCTCCATACTATGCCAAGGAAGTTCTGGTGTCTCAACCTCATTTACTCTTGCCCATCATTACACTCAAGTTTCAAGGGGCCAACCTAATAAATTATTAGGGCTGGTTTCAGGTATACTTGACAGAATATGATTCACTGAGTCACCCACGCCAATAAAATCTCCCTTAATTCTCCATCCCCTCTCCTCCCCACTCCAGCCAGAATATATCATCTTAGGATTGGAAAGGTAGACTGAATGTTATGTAATAAAATCTTGTACCTAGTGGAAAATTCACTTGAAATATTGGCAGTCATTAAGTCACTATTTGCATAACTCAGTGGCAAAGTATTTACCAGCTTGTAAGGAAACTGTCCCTATTACTAGATAATTCTTTTTTATATTGAGAAAAAGATTCAATCCACCTATAATTTCTAATCTTTTTTCCCACTGTTAACTTTACTGTTCTTTGTTTATTTAACTTTTCTCCAGCTTTACCATTATGTCTAACATTCTTTCTTGCAATTTCTATCCACCCTTGGCTTCTGTGAAACCTGTTTTTTTCCTATATCGAGGACTGTTTCTTATCAAGTCCCCTTTGTCAATTTCTCTTCCTCAAACTGTCCCTTAATGGCCGTATTTTCCAGTCTCCTTCTTTGGTCATCTGATCTCCTTCAATGCACATGAATTGTGTGTTCTCCTATAAACCTTTGGTTTCAACTACCACTTCCTAATTCTCTGTCTCTATCCTGGGGCACTTGGAGAGCACCATCTCTGTATTTTCTCTTCCCTGCTGGACATCTTTCCTTGGATTATAATAGGTCCCTCAAATTGAAGGTGTCTCAAACAGAGCTCATCGTTTCTTCTCCAAACTGCTCCTCCTGCTACTCCTCTATCTTGCTGAATGGACCATTAATCAATCATCTGCCCAAGCCAAAACCTGGATGCTTTTCTTCCCTCACCAGTCTGCCTTCTTTGTAAACCTCCTTTTGGATTTTAAATGCTTGAAATCTTTCTAATCAATTAGATTAGTGCTCACCATTTTAAAATACATTTTTTAGAGAAAATTAATTATGCTCAAATCTCTGTTTTTTAAGAGTCAATGTCCAAAATGTATGTATTCTTGATCCTCGGTCCTTTATCTTATCATCTCCAAATTTCTTTGTACTTTCTTGAGCTGAGCAAGCCCTTGATTTATCCTCCACCTTCCGAATTCTTCCACAGTGTCCTCTGAGACTGAGCTCCATAAACAGCATACCTCAAGATATTCCCAAGCTCTTTTGATTGTGTTTTCCACACTCTCTTATCTAAAATCTATCGTTGCTAAAGGACATCCTTCTCCCTGCAAACCTACCTTGAAATTCTCCCTACCTACCCATATACCATAGTTTTGGCAGGCTCCAGCATATTCTTCATTAGTTAGCACTGATCTTTGTACATAGTTGAAACTCAATAAAAATTTTGAATGAATGGACCCATCTCCTTCACTCTATCCCCACTGCTACTGCCTCACTCCAGGTCCTCATCAGCTTTAACTTAGATTACTACGAATGCCATGAGGCTCGTCCCACTGTTACCTAAAAGATTTTACTGAAATTAAGATTTAATGATGTCATTGTCAGTTTTAAATGCTTCAAGGCTCCATAAAGCTTTCTGTATAAAGTTCAAATTTCTGGGCGGGCCGCGGTGGCTCAGCGGGCAAGAGTGCTTGCCTGCCGTGCCGGAGGACCTCGGTTCGATTCCCGGCCCCAGCCCATGTAAAAAACAAACAAACAAACAAAATATAATAAAAAACAAGAAAATGTTTAAAAATGTTTCCCTTTCTTCCTTCCTTCCTTCCTTCCATCCTTCCTTCCTTCTCTGTCTTTCCTTCCTTTAAAAAAAAAAAAAAAAAAAAAAAGTTCAAATTTCTGAATTTAGAATATAATTCAGGTCTCATTTCCTGTCATAGATCTCATACTCATACGCTTGGTTCCAATTGTCAGAACCAATTCTGACAATTCTTATATTTTCCCCCAATTCTTTCTGCTTTTTCAGTTTTCCCAAACATACACATGTGCTGTTTCCTATGCCTGGAATGTCCTCACTTTCTCCCCCTCCTAGCTAGCCAACTCCTATTCATTCTTCAAATCTTATCTCAAGTGAACTTTCCTCTGGGAAACTCTCACTGACCCCACAATCTGATCTCTGTGTCCCAGGGATATCTCTAACGTAGCACATACTGTGATGCTTGATTTTTCTCATCTGTCTCTCTCATTAGACAAACACGTCTTTCAGAGCAGGAATCACATCTTTTGTATTTTCTCATCCTAATACCAAGGACAGTGCCTGGCACATTTAGCATATAGTAGAAGCTAGATGTATATTTGCTCAATTAAATTGGAATGAATGAATAAATGACCAATTTAATGAGATCAACTCCTTTCAAATAGTTTTAGTTCCCAGACTAAACATTCTAAATTCAAACAACTCTCTCTCTCTCTCTTTGGAAATGCTATCTAGACCTTTTTTCCATCTTGTCACCAAAAGTCATCTTTGGTCACATTCCAATTATTCACAAGTTTGTTTTAAGCTGTGATACATCTAGAACACTATGATTCAAGTATGAGATACGATATTTTTGATCAGTGCACCATGAATTGAAATGAGTGAATATATGAGTGTTAGCACAGCCATAACCTTTCTTTTTTCTCACCTTCATTTTGGCTTCACATAGTCTATTGTGCTTGCTTCAAGTAAAATTGCTTTGTCTTTTTCATATATATCACTGGTAAACCAGATATCCTCAGTACATTTTAAGGAAGATTATATTTTTTATTCAAGTGCAGGATTTACCATTTAATCCCTATTTAATTCTCCCAGACAGTTTTGGTCCATTGTTTGCCCTAAGCGTACTTTTGAATATGGATTATTTCATGTGAAGCATTAGCTGTCCTTTTCAACATCGTGCCATGTCTTCATCTAGGTCATTGATAATAACATTAAACAGGCCCAAGAACAGCACCCTACCCTTGGTTTTATACCTGAAATTTATCAAAATTCTTTTAGTACAGTAGTTTACATATTTAGAATTTCTCCTAATTGTCAATTGTACTGATTTTACATGTATAGTTCATGACGGAAACCACACGGTATAGTAGAAGAGCATGTCTAGAGCAGAAAGACTTACATTCAAATCCCATCTCTGCTTCTACTGCTCACACAGCTCTAGAAAATGACTTAACCTCTCTGAGCCTCATTTTCTTCATCTGTAATGTGGAGCTGTAGAACCTTAACAGAGCTTTTGTGAGCATTAGAGTTAATGAATATAAATTGCCTACCAAAGTGTCTGACATGTAAAAGACTTAGAAGAATGGTGATAGTTTATAACTGGTTAACATGTTGGATTTGCTAAATGCCCTTCTGAAATCTGGATGTCTGCAGTGTTATCCTGAACTTCATCTGGTAAGCACATACAAAACACTAAATGAATTTAGAATTCAATCTGGGTGATCTTAATTAAAACTTTCCTTTTGATCGGCTTTTGCTACTTCATATAATACAAGGATCCCATTTAACCAAAAATTGAAGCGTGAGATAATTTTCTGCTGTGGACCAATTGATTGCTACTGTCTCCCAAAAATAGTCCAAAGAGAAATGTGCATCTTCTCCCATATTATTAACCCATGATGCTGACCAGTGATTGGACACATGTACTAACTGATTTTCCTGAATTACTGATAAATGCTTGCACCCACCCTGTTTCCAGTCTGGCACTGAGCATATTTTTTCTTTATTTTAGCATTTCCTGCTAGCACTCACCCAAATGTTTAAGCTTTGCATCAACCAAGTTGGCTGCTTGCTTTGCAGTTCTTTTTTTCAGCCCTCATCCCAGTTTCCCATTTACCCAGCTGATATGTATAACCTAGGGGTAAGTACAGATCTGAGTGTCTGTTTCCTCTCTCCAGCTCTTTTTTTTCCCCCACTTTGCTTCTATAGATCATTATTAATCCCACCTCCCAGTCTTGTTCTTAACAATATCAGAGAGTCATCTCAGTCTGGTCTGGTCTTAGTGAACCCATGCTGATTCACAAGGATTGTCATGATCTTATCTGTGTATTTTCAAAAAATAGCTTTTTGATGACTTTCTCTAATACTTTTCCAGGGATTGTTGGCAAGCACATAATTTTGTTGTTTTTTGCAATATACCATCTTCCACTTATAGAAACTCAGGACATTTGCTTATTTCCAGTCTTTTGCTGTCCCATATCTTCCCCATAAATAATCAGTGACTTACTGCTGCTGACAGTGTTTCTGATTTCACACCTGTAAATTCTCCCAGTTCTTTGGGATATAATTTTCCTGAATCTGGTGACTTGACCTTATTCAGAACAGCTAGGAGTGCTCTCATCTTCTCTTCACCTAATTTGGGCTTTATTTCTCTCTTAATCATGTTTATTCTACTCTTTTCAGTATGAAGTTCATTTTATTTGATAGGAAAAATAGGAACCAATTAGGAGATGAGTAGTTTTTCTATCTGCAATGTTAACATTATAAGATCAAAATCAAACATTGAATCTGTTCCTTCTTCATTCTTTTTCACCTTAAGGTAGGTTTAAAAGTTTTTCCATTTTGTTTCTCACCATTTTGCAAACTCAAATTTATTCTGAGGTTCAGTGTCTTGATAAAATTCTTTACCATCATTTTTCTCTTCTTTTTTCATTTTTGATTATGTGCCCCCCTCTCTGTACCTTTCACATGTAATCTTTTAAAACCTGAATCCAACAAAACTCCCTGGGCAGTCTAAATCGTTTCTTTCAATCTCTTTCTCGCTTTTATCATATGTTTAAATAATTTAAAATAATATTTGAGATTCTTATATTTGAGAAACCCACCCCACCCCACTCCCACCAACTTAAACCATGGAAATCTTAAGCTATGACTAGAACAAGTTTCATAAACTGGTTTGGCAAGCCAATTGGGAGTTTGTTTAGTGAGGGACGGAGGGGCTTTGCTGCAGAGAACAGAGCCCACAGGGAGATGGAGCCAGACATGTCAGCTTGGCCTAGTCACTACAGCTGATGAAACAGAGTCTGTTTGGGAGAGGAAGAATGATTCTGCGTTATGATATAGGATAGTGGCTGCAACTTGAGTTCATTCCTGTCCTTTGTCTCGTTCTCTGGGAGAGAGAGAGTTCTTAGCTGGGGTTATCAGACACAGAGATAAAACTTGGCTCATACTCCCAGATCCATGACATGAGAAAATCCAAATCTTTCTTTTTGATTTCTGCAGATTTCCTAGAATTGGGTCATTTTCCGAGTACTCCAAGAAGAATGTATGTGTGTGTGTGTGTGTTTGTGTGTGTGTGTGAGTGTGTTTTGGTTGGGGGAAATCGTTGCAGATTCTGAAGCCCTCTCGAAGCAGCTTGGAGGCCCAGTCCAGGAAAATATGAGTTACTACCATTAATGTGATACCTTTGAATTCACAGTATAGTGGATCTGGGGGAAAAGAGTTCACCTATTTTTCTGTGCTGTTTTGTTTTTGTGACCCTCAGGTTCAAGTCTCTCTTTCTATACACACGCGCATGCACACCCCTGGTGAATAAGCAAGGACAGCACACAGTAGGTGCTCAATAAATACTTCTGAACTAATAGACCTTTCAACTGGTGGACATAAATATTCAGCATTACTTTATTTGGATATTATGAATTCTAAAATGACATAATTATTTTCCCCAGAATATCCACCTGACCAAATAGTTCTCTCTTGTATTCAAAATTCATTTCAGAAATGTAGCTCCCTCTGTCACTACCTCCTATTTCTGTGAAATGACACTGTCAACAGGCAAGCCAAGAATTTATCAGACATTCCACTTTTAGCAGAATGATTTTCCTAGCAGCTCCCTCGATAATGGAAGTCTCCAAATTCATGGAGTAGTTTGATCTCTATGCCAGTTATGTCATATGGGTTAGAATTACATTCAGAAGCAAAGCGCATAAATGAATATAACATATTAGAATTAGAAAGATTTTTGTCTGTTTTTCTTTTTAATCCTATTATGTTCCAAACATGTGCATGTCTTTATAATTTTATATATAACTCTGCAAAATATTAGGTTTTCTAGAGAAAATGTCCACTTCTCTATGCCATATATTCCCATCACATCCTTAACCAAGGAGTAAACCTCATATTGGAAGAAATGCAGTATCTTCAAGGGCTTTGGCTGGTTTTCCTAAATCCAAAGTTATACAGAAATGAAATTTTGTTCTACCCCACAATCTCTTTTCCATTCCCACCTGCCTGAGATACTTAAGATCCATCAGAACCTAAGTGACAAGGTTGTCCTTGGCAAAGTCTTCCTTGTTCTCCTTTTGAACTAGTAGTCATCCTGTACTATTTTTACTGCAAGACCCTCCACGCTGTTCCATAATACCTTTGTGTTAGACAAAAATTAGCTTGAAAATAATTCTAGCCTTTTCTCTACTCCTGGCTGCTAAAGTGGTTGTTGGCTTGGTCACATCTGTTCCTTCCCCACTGCTACAGTTTTCTCAGGCAGGCTTAATGCAGAATCAGGAGAAAAGGACATTTTGAAACAAAGTTGTGTAGGAATTATGGAGCATGTGTGGAGAAAGAAAGAAACATTCAGGGAGTTTGGAAGAGAAGCAAAGGCAGCTGCAGTGAAAGTGAAATGAATGAGAAAGGGATTTTTAAAAGAAGGTATAATGGATTAAATTATGTTTCCCAAAAAAGGCATGCTCAGGGTGAACTCCCAGTCCTGTGAATATGAACTTATTTGTAAATAGGATCTTTGAACACGGTATTAGCCAAGATGAAACCAAACTGGAATAGCATGGACCCACATCAAAAATGACTCATGTCCTTCTAAGGAGAGGAAATTTGGACACAGACAGAGAGATAGAGACAGATTTGTGATGGAGGCAGAGTGAGGTATGCCGTTCCAGGGCAAGGAATGCCGTGGATTATCAGCCTCCCACCAGAAGGCAGGGATAGGCATGGAATGGATTTTCCCCTTGAGGGGGAAACATGGCCCTGCTGATACCTTGATGACAAACTTCTAGCCTCCAGAACTACAGGAGAAAAATTTCCTGTTGTTTAAGCTAAATAGTCTGTGGTACGATTATACAGCAGCCCTGGCAAATTAAGACAGAAGAATTGCATTTCATTTTGTAGTTTGAAGTATACAAGTTGACTTACTTTTAAAAGTACCTTCTTGATTCGAACTGTGTTTCTTTATCTGCTCTGAGACTGGACCACCTGGGGTCATGGTTTCCATAGGGTTATATTTGTTTACTCATCTTTCGGACCTATTCTCTAAGTTCTTTGGGGACAGGGACAAGGCAAAGAAAGAGAAAAGCAATAATTTTCAAACTACAGTTCAACAAACAGTTACAGAACAGATTTCAGAGTTTGTCATGAACTACCATTCCATTGTCTCAAATTTTTCCTTCTAGCTGCTCCAAAACATTGGAAGTTAGAAGGAATACGAATATAGTGGTTCAACAGCTATGCTCGTTTGTTAAATCCCATTTTCGCTGTTATACCTCCTCCTTCCCATTTAATCCTTTTCCCAATTTATAAGGATCTTTGGGCAATGCCTGTTCTGACTTTTTCATGTTGAGAAGAGGTGTCCAAACTAAAGGATGGGGTTATATAATTAATTGATAATCTTGGAGAGGCTGGTCCCTCTGAGTTTCAAGATTTATCTGACCTAGGAAACTTCTGGGAATTATTTGTTCCAGGAAGACAAACCTAGTACATGAAACCTTTATAGAATCTCAGTTCGAGTGCTAGAGGTCCGTAGTCCTTAAGTGTCAACAGGAGTGATATTGATTGGGGTTTAGTAAGCCATGGCAATTAGCACTGTCTAACTGAAGCTTGCATGAGAGTAGCCTCTAGAATAGCTTCTTGGCTCTATTTGATCTCTCTTGGCCACTGATGCCTAATTTTATTACACTTCCTTTCCCCTTTTTGGTCAGAAATGCATTGTCAATCCCATGGTGCCAGGGTCAGACTGATCACATGAAGTCACATCCCATGTTGTCAGGGAGACTTCTACTCCTGAATGTCATGTCCCACGTAAGGGGGATGGTAATAATTTTATCATTACTTCTATCCATTCCCTTGCATTTAAGTTCAACCTCATTGGGTAGCCTTTCCCCTGTTTCTAGCTTCTGTGTGCCTCTAGGTCTGCTCTATTCTCGGTGTTACCTCAGAAATTACCTTTATGAGAATCATAATAGTGAAATTATATGGTATGTGTCCTTTTGTGTCTGTATGATTCACTCAGCATTATGTCCTCAAGGTTCATCCACACTGTCATATGCTTCGGGACCTCAGTTTGTCCTACTGCTGCATAATATTTCATTGTATGTATGTAGACATTTTTTATCCACTGTGGATGGGCACTTGAATTATTTCCATCTTTTGGAAATTGTGAATAGTGCTGCTATGAACAGCAATGTACAAATATCTGTTTGTGTCACTGCTTTCAGCTCTTCAGCATATGTACCAAGTATTGATATTACTGGGTCATATGGCAGGCAACCCAATATTTAGTTTTCTGAGGAATTGCCGAACTGTTTTCCATGAGGCTGCACACGAGGCTGCACTATTATACATTTCCATAACAGTGAATAAGTTTCCAATTTCCCCATATCCTCGCCAACATTTGTAGTTTTCTGTTTAATAGCAGCCATTCTTATAGGTGTGAGGTGATATCTCATTGCATTTCCCTTATAGCTAATGAAAATGAGCATCTCTTCTTGTGCTTTTTAGGCATTTGCATTTGCTCTTTGGAAAAGTGTCTATTTTAACCTTTGTCCATTTTATAATTGAGTGGTTTTTTTCTTCTGTTGTTCAACTGTGTAATTTCTTTATGTACACATGTTCTAGTTTGCTAGCTGCCGGAATGTAATATACCAGAAACAGAATGGTCTTTAGAAAGGGGAATTTAATAAGTTGCCAGTTTACCGTTCTAAGGCCGAGAAAATGTCCCAATTAAAACAAGTCTATAGAAATGTCCAATCTAAGGCATCCAGGGAAAGATACCTTGGTTCAAGAAGGCCGATGAAGTTCAGGGTTTCTCTCTCAAGTGGAAGGGCACATGGCGAACATAGCTTCATCTGCTAACTTTCTCTCCTGGATTCCTGTTTCATGAAGCTGCCCGGGAGGCATGCTGCAGCATTCTCTGCTCTCTCTGAATCGCTTATTCTCCAAAATGTTTCCTCTTTTATAGGACTCCAGAAACTTATCAAGACCAACCCAAATGGGTGGAGACATGTCATCACCTAATCCAGCTTAACAACCACTCTTGATTAAATCATGTCTCCAGGGAGAGGATCTGATTACAATTTCAAACATATGGTATTGAGTAGGGATTATTCTGCCTCTATGAAATGGGATTTTGATTAAAACATGGCTTTTCTAGGGGACATACATCCTTTCAAACCAGCACAAAACAGGAAAGCAAGTCTTTATCCAACATATGGTTTCCAAATATTTTTTTCCAATTGAGTGGCTGTCTCTTCATCTTTTTGGCAAAGTCCTTTGAGGCACAGAAGTTTTTAATCTTAAGAAGTTTTGAATTTATCTACTTTTTCTTTTGCTCCTTTTGCTTCAAGTGTAAAGTTTAATAAACTACCCCCTTACTAGATCTTGAAGATGTTTCTCTACATTTTCTTCTAGAAGTTTTATCATACTGGCTCTTACATTTATTTTTTAAACCACTTTTGGATTAATTTTTGTATAGGATGTAAGGTAGGGGTCCTCTTTCATTCTTTTGGCTACTGATATCCAATTCTCCCATGCCTATTTTATTGAAAAGACTATTCTGTCCAGTTCAGTGGATTTTGGGGCCTTATGGAAGATCAGTTGTCTGTAGATTTGTTGGTCTAGCTCCACACTCTTGATTTGAATCCATTGGTCAATACTTCTATCTTTGTGCCAGTACCATGCTGTTTTGACCACTATGGCTTTATAGTAGGCTTTTAAGCCAGGAAGTGAGTTCTCCCATTTTCTTCTTCTTTTTTAGGATCTCTTTAGCTATTCAGGGTCTCTTTCCCTTCCAAATAAATTTTATAACTAGCTTTTCCAAGTCTTCAAACTAGGTTGTTGGGATTTAGATTGGTATTGCGTTGAATCTCTAAATCAATTTGGGTAGAATTGATATCTTAACAACATTCAACCTTCCTTTCCGTAAACATGGAATGTCTTTCCATCTATTTAGGTCATTTAAAAAAATTTTTTTACCGATGTTTTGTAGTCTTTTGTGTACAAGTCCTTGACTTCCCTGGTTAGGCTTATTCCTAGATACCTGAATCTTTAGGTCACTATTTTGAATGGAATTTTTTTCTTGTCTCCTCAGACAGTTCACTACTTGTGTACAGTACTGATTTTTATACATTAATCTTGTATCCAACCACCTTGCAAATTTATTAGCTCAAGTAGTTTTGTCATAGATTTCTCAGGGTTTTTTAAGTATAGGATCATGTCATCTGCAAATAATGAAAGTTTTACTTCTTCCTTTCCTATTTGGATGCCTTTTATTTCTTTCTCCTATTTAATCATTCCAGCTAGACTTCTAGTACAGTGTTGAATAATAGTGGTGACAAAGGGCATACTTGTCTTATTCCCAATCTTAGGGGGATTTCAGTTTCTCACTGTTAAGTATGATACTAGTTTTGGATTTTTCATATATGCCCTATATGATGTTAGGGAAATTTCCTTCTAATTCCTATGCTTTGAAGTATTTTTATCAGGAAAGGATGCTGAATTTTGCTGAATACTTTTTCAGCATCAATCAATAGGATTATGTAATTTCCCCCCTTCAATTTGTTAATGTGCTGTATTATGTTGACTGATTTTCTTGTGTTGAACCATCCTTGCATTCCTGATATAAGTCCCACTTGATCATGATGTATAATTCTTTTAATGTATTGTTGGATTTGATTTGCTAGTATTTTGTTGAGAATTTTTGCATCTCTGCTCATTGGGGTGATTGGTCTATAGTTTTCCTTTCTTGTGGCATTCTTATTCAGTTTTGGTATTAGAATGATGTTAGCTTCGTGAAATGAGTTAGGTAGCTTTCCTTTTCCCTCAAGTTTCTGAAAGAGTCTGAGTAGGATTGGTGTTACTTCTTTTTGGAACGTTTGATAAGATTTCCCTGTGAAGCCATCTGGTCCTGGGCTTTTCTTTGTGGAAAGATTTTGATGACTGATTGAATCTCTTTACTTATCACTGAATCTCCTATTTCTTCTTAAGTCAGTATAGGTAATTTGTGTGTTTTTAGGAATTTGTCCATTTCATCTAAGTTGTCTAGTTTGTTGGCATATAGCTGTTGATAGTTTTCTCTAATGATTTTTAAAATTTCTTCAGCATCCATGGTAATGATCCCCTCCTCTTTTCTTATTTTGTTTTTTGCTTCCTCTGTCTGTTTTTCTTTGTCAGTCTAGCTAGGTGTTCATCAATTTTATTAATTTTCTTAAGAAACCCACTTTTGATTTTGTCCACTCTTTCTTGCTTTTTTTCCCTCCAGTTTGTTTATTTCTGTTTAACCTTTGTTATTTCTTTCTTTTTATTTTACTTTGGGGCTAGTTTGCTGCTCTTTCTCTAAATTCTCCAGGTGAGCTGTTAAGCCCTCATTAATGCTTATTTTTTAATATAGGCATCTAAGGCAATAAATTTCCTTCTCAGTACTACCTTTGCTGCACCTTATATATTCTGATATTTTGTATTCTCATTTTCACTTGTCTCCATATAGCTACTGATTTCTTTAGCAATTTCTTCTTTGACCCACTGGTTCTTTAACAATGTATTATATATATGAGAAAGTTCTTATTCTTTGGTGGTTATTGATTTCCATCTTCATTCTGTTGTGCTCAGAGAAAGTGCTTTGGATAATTTCAATCTTGGTAAATTTGTAAAGACTTCTTTTGTGTCCCAGCATATGATCTATCCTGGAGAGAAGAATGCATATCCTGGTATTTTGGGGTATAACAATCTGTATATGTCTACTAGGACTAATTCATTTATCACATTGTTTGGGTTCTCTATTTCCTTGTTGATCTTCTGTCTGGTTGTTCTGTCTATAGTAAAGAGTGGTTTATTGAAGTCTCCCAATATTGTCGAAACATCTATAGCTCCCTTCAGTTTTGCTAATGTTTCCCTCATGTACTTTGGACCTCCTTGATTGGGAGCATAAACATTTATAATTATTATCTACTCTTGATGAATTATCCCTTTTATTAATATGTAGTGTCCTTCTTTGTTTTTTATGATGTCTTTGCATTTAAAGTCTATTTTATCTGAAACTAGTATAGGTACGCCTGCTTTATTTTGGCTACAGCTTGCATAGAACATCTTTTTTCCATCTTTTCATTTTCAATCTGTGTGTGTCTTTGGATCTGAAATATGTCTCTTGTAAACAGTATATAGAGGGAATGTATTTTAATCCATTCTGCCAATACATATCTTTTAATTGGTGAGTTTTGTTGGTTAATGTTCAAAGTTATTATTGTAAAAGCAGTTCTTGAATCTACCATCTTAACCTTTAGTTTTTATTTGTCAGATCTATGTGTTCTTTATCCTCTCTCTCTTTTTATCCTTTAAATTACCCTTACTGGCACTCTGCAATTCTGTGCCCACCTCCAATCCTCCCTCTCCTGTCTTTTATCTTCAGCTGACAGGACTCCCTTTAGTATTTCTTATAGGTCAAGCCTGTTGTTGACTAGTTCTCTCTGTCTTTGTTTGTCTTTGAATATTTTAATCTCTCCTTCAATTTTGATGGATACCTTGGCTGGAGAAAGAATTCTTGGCTGGAAGCCTTTCTCATTCAGGATCTTAAATATATCATACCACTGCCTTCTTGCCTCCATGGTGCCTGCTGAGTAGCCCAAACCCTCAGTCTTCTTCATTTTACCTTATACATAAGCTAAATTGCTGCTTTCAGGACTTTCTGCTTTTATTCAACATTTGACAGTTTGATTAGTACATGTCATAGAGTAGGACTATTTGCATTTATTTTATTTGGGGCTCATTGGCCTCTTTGATTTGCATATATATATGTCTTTTAGAAGGGTTGGGAAGATTTCCCCGATTTATCTTCAACTAGCCTTCCCAGCCCTTTATTCTGCTCTTCTCCTTCTGGGACACCAGCAGTTCTTACATTTGCATGCTTTTTGTGTTCTATCATTTCCCTAAAATCCAGTTCTGTTATTTTTTTCCATCTTGCTTGCCATTATACCTTTTTTGCATCCTGGTTCAGTTGTTCTGTCTTTTAGCTCACTTATTCTTCCTTCTGCTTCTTTGATTCTGCTATCATATGTCTCTAAAACATTTCTAATTTGGTCTACTGTATCTTTTATCTCTGTGAGATCTGCATTTTTCTATTTAATCTTTCAAATTCTTTTTCATGCTCTTCTAATGTCTTCCTGATATCCTTTATTTCTTTATAAATATCCTTGAGCAGTTGTTCCATATTCTGTGCTCCCTCCTGTGTTTTGATATGGTTGTTTGGCTGGGCCATTTCTGCCTGGCTCTTCACATGCTTTATGATTTTCTGTTGTATTCAGGTCATTTGATTATCTTATTAAGGCTATTTTGCAAGTTGGTTTCTTTACTTATCTAAAATTTTGCATTTACTTGGTTTTGCATTGAAGGTTCCCTTTTGTACTTGGTTTATCAGTAATTGGTTTATCAGTAATTCCCCATTAAACCAAGACCTAGATCTCATGTAGAGGGTACAATTCTACTTGAGAGCCTATTAAAAGCTAGGTAGGGATGCATGTAGAACTCCTGCCCACCATGTGGGAGAATTGGACTCTATTGGCACATGCACCCCCAAATAATAATAAAATAAAATAAATATTTTAAAAACACACACCTCAGCAGTTGTAGATCTCAGTGTTAGAAGAAGACACCCAAGGTATATTGGGAATTAATTCAAATCAATGCCAACAGAAGGGAGATAAATTTTAAAAAAATAAATAGATGAAAATATAAGTATATAAATAAAAATAAAAATTAATAATAATTTTAATAATTAAAAAATAGAAAAATATTTTAAAATATTTTACATGGGTAGCAAGTTTTCCAGACTGCACTTACCACTTCTTCCCAGCAGGTGGCACCTCTCAGGAACCTCCTTCCTTCAGGTCAGCCCCTCTCTGACTGCAGCAGCTGGCTGGGAAGATGGTGGACATGGCAGGCGACTGCTCCCAGTGCACAGCAGCAGGATGGAGTTAATGATCTCCAAACCTGAGGGAGAAACTGTTCTGCAGCATGTGGCACCTGGCAGAATGATTGTTCACCTGATGGGATGGCCATTCATGACACCCAGCCAGGAGACTGCTCCCAGCACCTGGGGACACAGTTTTTGCACTGGACGAATAGGCATGCCTCCATTTTCCCCATGGGTGCTGCAGGCTATGGAGCAGCATGGGGAAGTCTCCCCAGCCAGCAGCTGGGACAGGATGGAGCAAAGGAATGGTCAGTTCTCTTGGATCTGCACTTATCTGCTCACCACCACCCATCCCCTGTGGGGTCATGACCAGTCAGACCCACCCTGCTCCCTCCATCCTGATCTTCCCGCCTCTCTCCTCCCTATGAAATATTGAAGACCCAGGGCTGCAGACCTGGTCATTTTTTCCCCATCTGCTTTCTTGTTCTACAGAGCAGAGATGAATCCAGCCTACCCTACTCTGCCATCTTCTTCCATGATCCACTACTATTTTGTAGTGAAAGTAATTCAGGGGCTCCTCTAAGATGATTTCTTTACACTATGCCACAATGAAGAATGAGAGTAGGAGATTTAAGGGGTGGCATATGAGACTGTCTGGTCCTGGAGTCAGTTACAGTGAACTGTAAACATTCCTGCCGTAGGACATGCTGCTCCCTCCCCCGAGATAGAAGTGTTATGTTTTTCCTGTCAGTTCAGTAGCACTAAAATGGTTAGTATGCACCACTCCTAGACATATAACTCAAAAAGTAATCATTTTAAGTACTAAACTGAAACCAAGAGGATGAATGACAATATTCTGATGCTTCCTATAAGGTATATTTGAACTTTTAAAAACCATCAGATATCAATTTCTTTCAAAAATGTACTTTTTCTTATTGGTATGATCCAACTCTTCTCATGTGCTCTAAAGAACTAAAGATGGCAAAATGGTTCATCATGCTCTTATTGGTGAAGGAGGGTGAGAATTTATAGTGATGAGACATGTAGGCATCTAGGTTTGGGACATTTAAGCATTTTTGTTATGTAACAGGTGAAGAATTTTGAAGCCTAAGAACCCAAGACAGGCTTTTATGAAATGTCACAAAGTCTGTTGTCAGAAAAGTAATGGGCTTCTGGTATCCAGTTGTAGTAGTCTTTCAACCATATCTCAGTTTTTCAGTGTAATCATAATTTCTCCATGGTACAAATGTAAAAGCCTTCTTATGTCTTCCTCAATGTTTTCCCTTATTTAAAGTGAGCATAGAAAATATTACTCACTCAAGCTTTTATTGAGTCTCTGAATATCGAAAAGTATATGAGGTACTATGAGAGATGAAAATAAGAGAAGAAAAAAGGAAAAAAACATAGTTCTTCAAGCTAAGAATTTATAGCATTGTTGCTACTAATTATAGAAAATCTGTAGCTGTTTGGAAGCTAGAAATAATGATAATAATGCTAATGATAATTAGTTACAAATTATCATCCTGCAAACTCTCATTTGCACAGAACTTTCGAGTGCCACCTGTTGATGGATATTTGGGTTGTTTACAGATTTTAGCTATTACAAGTAAAGCCGCTATGAACAAGTCTTTATAAGGGTATATGCTTTAATTTATCTTGGGTAAATACTTAGTTAATGGTTGCATTAACTTCTTTTAATTATTTTTTATTGATATATATTATATATTCACATACTGTGTAATCATTCAAAGTAAAAAATCAGTGGTTCACAGTATCATCCTATAGCTGTGCGTTTATCATTACAATTGACTTTTCCCCCTTTTTTGTAAAAATGAACATATATAAAAACAGTAAATTTCAAAACACATTGCAACAATTAGTTGTAGAACAGATTTCAGAGTTTGGTATGGGTTACAGTTTCACAATTTTAGCTTTTTATGTCTAGCTGCTTTAAGATATTATAGACTAAAAGAAATATCAAATATAATGATTCAGTAATCATACTCATTTGTTAAACCCTCCCTTCTCTGTATAACTCAGCCATCACCTTTGATCTTTCTCCCACTCTTTAGGGGTATTTGGGCTATACCCATTCTAACTTTTCCATGTTGGAAGGGGTTATCGATAATATGGGATGGGGGATGGAACTAGTTCTATAGAGGTTGGCCCCTCTGCATTTCAGGACTTATCTGGTACAGGGACCCATCTGGAGGTTGTAGGTTTCTGAAACGTTACCCTAGCGCATGGGAACTTTGTAGAATCGTATATAATGTGCTAGGTGTTCTTTAGGATTGGCTGGAATGGTTTTGGTTGGGGTTTCGCAAGTTATGGTAGATAGCAATGTCTAACTGAAGCTTTTGTAAGAGTGACCTCCAGAGGAGTCTGTCGACTCTATTTGAACTCTCTCAGCCACTGATATCTTATTTGTTACACTTCTTTCCCCCCTTTTGGTTAGGATGGAATTGTTGATCCCACAGTGCCATGGCCAGACTCATCCCTGGGAGTCATCTCCCACGCTGCCAGGGAGACTTTCACCCCTGGATATTATTTCCCACAGAGGCAGAAGGGCAATGATTTCACCTGCAGAGTTGGACTTAGAGAGAGTGAGGCCACATCTTAGCAACATAAGAGGTCCTCTGGACGTGACTCTTAGGCATACCTATAGGTAGGTTTAGCTTCTCCCTACATACAAACGCTTCACAAGAGCAAGCCTCAAGATCAAGGGTATGGCCTATTGATTTGGGTGTCCCTGATGTTTGACACTGTATCGGGGGTTTCCCTGGTGTTAAAGTGTAATAGGTCCATATTTTTTCTCCCATTCCTCAAGGGACTTTGCCAATACTTTTTGATTATCTGCTTAATATACTTTGGGATGTATCTAGGCATTACATTAAGCTATACAGGATTAAAGGCTGTCATTTTCATTCTGGGCTCCCTGTGTTTGGATTGTTCAAATGATCTATCCAGACAGGTTGAGTTAAATTATATGCTACAGAAAATTTAGGTTCTGGCTGCAATTTTAAAGAAACTTTTACCTTTTTAAGAAACAGCCGAGTGTACAGCATTTCTCTTTGCAATGATGGAAATTTGTTGGTAATGGATGGTGGTGATGACAGTACAACATTTTGAATATAATTAACAGCACTGAAATATATATCTGAATGTGATTAAAGGGGAAGTGTTAAATTATATATATGGTAACAGAATTTAAAAAAATTAATCCATGAAATTACATTACACAGTGAACCCTAAGTTAAACCATGGACTATACTTAATAGTGCAATTATAAAAATGTGCTATCATCAATTTTAACAAATGTGCCACACCAATGCAAAGTGCTAGTAATAAGGTGATATATGGGAATTCTGTCTTTTATGCATTATTGTTCAGTATATCCACAACTTCTTTCATAAAGAAAAAAAAAACACAGCCAAACTGTTTTCCAAAGAGATTGTATCATTTTACATTCCCAACAGCAGTGTATGAGAGTTCCAATTCCCCCATATCCCCACCAGCACTTGCAGTGGTCAGTTATTTTTAATCTTAACCATTCTAATAAGTATAATAGTGTCTTATTTTGGTTTAATTTGCATTTCCTGAGCATAAATGATAGAGCTTCTTTTCTTCTGTGTATCTTCTTTGGTAAAGTGCATGTTTAAATCTTTTGTCCATGTTAATTGGCTTTTTTATTATTAAATATATTTATATTCTTTATATATTCTGGATATATGCCCTTTACCAGATACATGATTGGTAAATATTTTCTCCCCATCTCTGCTTGATTTTTCATTTTCTTAGCAGTATCTTTCAAAGAGTAGAAGTTTTTAACTTTGATTTAGTCCAATTTGTCAATTTGTTCTTTTATGGTTTGTGGTTTTGGTGTCTCAGCTAAGGAATATTTGCCTAATCCAAGGTGGCAAAGCTTTTTGCCTGTATTTTCTTCTAGATGTTTTATTGTTTTGGATTGTACATTTAGGTCTATAATTCTTTCTCAGTTAATCTTTGTATATGGTGCAGGAAGTTTTACTTAAATGTCAGATAAATTTTCCAGTTGGACTATGGAACGGTCTGCCAAGAAGAGTTGCAGACACTGTTTTGTTGTGTCATTTTCAATTCAAGAAAGCATTAAGGAATTGACTAATGGAAATAGTCTTGCATACACAGAAGATGATACTAACCAATGTGTGCTTTTTGTCATGCCATTTTCATACTTTCTGATACTTTGCCTGGCTTTCTAAAACCATTCTACAGCTAAAATTTCTAAAATTCAAAAGTTGATGAATTTTACACATTTTGAGGATACTAGATAATATTTTCATGCAAGTTCCTACCAGTAGTCACTTTATCCCCTTGAAAATACAAAAGCACAAGCTACTCCCCAATCCACTAGAAAATTCCTTATTCTCCTTTGAATAGCCTATCCTTTCTTTTTTGAGACACTCTGGTGGATATCTGGGTGATATTTTAGAGTTTTCTTTGAATTCTTTTACTCTACTTTTCAAGGAGAAGATTGTCTTGAATACTAGACTTTATATTGGGTTTTAGCTGGGAGATAGTATCTTCTCAAAAAAATGTTAACTTACTGTCATTTCCATTGTTCCATGTAGATTTCTTCTTTGTGGTTTAATCTTTATAATTAAACATTTAACTGGGTGAAAGATAGGGTACCAGAATTCTATTAGAATAATGACTAATATAATCTTATTCAAAATTGGGGTCATGACCCCTAGGAAGTCCTAGAGAGGTTTTTAGGAAATATGGCAATTTCCAAAAGTATCTCGGAAACTAGACTTTTATAAAAAGCATTTAGCTAGCATACATATAACCAATAGGGATTGTTTACTTTCTTTTTTTTTTTTTTAATATGCTGCATGATGGGGGTCACATTTCATTCTTTTTCCATGTGGGTATCCCCTTATTGCAGCACCGTTTTTGTTGAATTTTTGTTTTTTGTTTTGCTTGTTTGTTTGTTTGGGAGGTGCATGGGCCGGGAAATGAACCTGGGTCTCCTACATGGCAGGCAAGAATTCTACCACTGAATTACCCTTGTACCCCCCTGTTTGATTTTTTGCATAAGAAAGATAACATGAAATGAAATATGGATTAGATTTCATCATTGGAAGAAATTTGAGAGTTAAATTATGTATAAAATTATTTCATTTGCATATCTCTGGTATACCAGACTAGTATCAAGTTAATAGCTTGTTCAGTCGTATTAGTTTACCAGATTAAATTTTATTTATTGTTGGTAGAGGTCTTGCTGGTAGGCACAGTTGTCTCCTGCCCCTCATGCCAGAGCTCTTTCTTCACTCTAGGGATGGTGTACAGGCAGGAATCACATCTCAACTGTCACACTATTTCTTTATGAACTTCTTCAGAGTAGCCAATAGATACTTTGGGCAGAAACTGTTAGATGCTACCCAGTGCCTATTCTCCTTTTCTTTCTCATTAATGGAAGCCCAAGTTTTTCAGAGGGCTATGTCTCCAGCTAGAAGATTACGTTTTCCCCGACTCCCTTGTAATTAGGTGCGGAGTATTGACATATTCTGGTCAATGATATGTACATAGAGTTGTTTTGCAGGTTTCTGAGCAAGCAGTTTAAAGGGAGCCCTATCCCTCCCTTCTATTTCTTACTTCCTTTCTGCAAAGAGGCTGAGCAGCAAACATGTTAGGTTTTGAATTGAACTTGAAGATGGCAGTGACAAGTCAGTGTGATGGAGCAGAAAAAATTGGAGGAACTGAAGTGCTAAATCAGTTTTAGATTGTCTACCTTTCTTTTTCTTTTATATGAAAAAACAATAAAATAATTTGTTTAAATCGCTACAATGTGGGGTTTTCTGTTATACAATTGAATCTTTACTATAGAAACAAAGTTTATCACCTATTTTTCTTTATTGAATTAGTGCATGCTCATTATAGAAAATGGAAGAATCTCAGAAAAATAGAATTGTCTGTAGAAAAATAACTCATATTTTAATTATATATAGACAGCTACAGTTCATATTTTGATAAGCTTACCTAGGTTTTTTTCTCTGTTGAGTTTCTTTTTTTTCGCATGGGCAGGCACTGGGAATTGAACCCGGGTCTCCTGCATGGCAGGCAAGAACTCTGCCTGCTGAGCCACCGTGGCTCACCCTGCTGAGTTTCTTTTAATGTAAATATATTGCACGAGCGATTTTTGTACTCTGACTTTTTCTCTTGCAATTTGATAAAAAGTGTATTTGTAGTGCTTATGCTATATTTTACTGAATGGGTATGGCAGTATTTATTTAATTATTCCCACACCAATGAATATTTTGGGTTGTAACCAATGCTGTGATGCAGCAATAGGAAGGTTTAGGTATATCATTCTTTTGAAGTCTTAACCACCTCAGTTTGGTCCCAGGCTGTGCATATTTAGAGAGGCACAGTGCTAATAGGCAAAAAATAATTGGAAAAGTAGTCCATTCTTTTAAAGCAGTGTGTCTCAAACTTTGGTATGCACCAGGCTTGCTAACATATTAATTGCTGGGCCCCACCTCTTCTGATTTGGTACATCTGGGATGGGACATGAGAAATACATTTCTAACACATGCACACATGATTATGATGCTTTTAGAATCTTTGTCTTAAGATACACTAAAAAGGATCAATTCATATCCACCCTCAATATTTTCATATCCCATTTTATCTGCTCCCCAAATTCCAATCCTTAAATTCTCCAGTCTTCGGTTTGCTACTATTCCTCCAAACTATCAGGCCTCCTGATCTCTTCTTTACCTTTAAGTTACATAGTTATTACTCTCTGTCAGACTCTCTCTCCCTGCCAACTTTCCTGCCAACCTCCAGTTCTTCACTTTTCTTAATATGCAGGATTCTGCACAACAGTAAGCCCAGAAAGCAGCTGGACCAAGATAGAATCATCTCAGAGATTGGGGGCAGGGTGTTGGCCTAGGAATGTCAGGATTCTCTTCACATTGAGGGAAAATTTAAGAGTCTGCCCCCTGCCCCAGAAATAAGATATTTCATCCTATCAGAAGTATTGAAGATTATTTTTATTTTATTAAATCTTATTAAAATTCCAGAAGCAGAATTCCTGAGTCAAGTGATACAAATGGCTAAATGATCTTGATCTATACTGAGAGGTTAATAGCATGATGCTAAAACCTGGCAGTCATGAGTTCAAAGCCCAGTACTGTCACCTACTAGTTGTGTGACACTGGGAAAAGCAATTAACCCCACTGAGTCTCGGCTGCCTCACATGACAAGTAAGGAATTAATTTTATACACATATATATATTTTTAATTATATATATACTTTTAAAATCATAGCACCTAATTCATAAGGTCATTGCAGTAGCTGGGATAATAAAGGTAATGCTTAGTGAATTTCCTGGCACATGGAAAGAGCCTATTGATATTATTGTTGTTGTTGCCAAATTAACTCGGGAAGTAAAGTCCAGATTCACCCCCATCAGCAGTGTAGCAGCTTGGTAGTGGGTGATTCTTAGGTTCTATGTACAATACACAGCCTGCATAGCTAGGATAAGGGTGAAAGAAGGGGTTATCCCAAATTAACTAAAGAGGTCTGTTTAATAGAACTTGAAGTAAATGATGGTACTGATCGTTCACAGCATGAGACATTCACTGAAGTTAATCCATCTGCTGACTTCAAATTGGTGTAGAATGAAGCCAAAGTGGGTGGATAAATATTCTTTTAATAAACCTTAAAAGTTCACAGGTCTTAGCAATCCTTAAGACCTTAGTGCAAATAAGAATCCTGTCTGGTTATGAACATGTAAGCATAATATACCAATATTTATGCCATATTTTCTGTTTTTCTTAACTAAACAATTCCAATTCCATTTACTCTATTATAGCTTTGTTTTCCAACTCTTCACTTGTTATTGTTGAGGAAAGCCATGAAGACTGGGAGCTTGGTTTTCAGATTTGCTCTTACTTTTTTGTGATGCTCAGAAAGTAAGCCGTATTTCTAGTGCCTCAGTTTACATTCATCTGATATGTAAATAATAAGAACTACTTTATGCTTGTAATAAACCTTAGTCTTGCAGTCCACAAAATGAACATTGCAAGCTTGTGTTGAAATGCACCCTAAACTGCAAAACAGATTCAATCTTCTATTTATTTTGGTGAAATCAGAACAGCTTAAAAATCACAAACATTAATTTGTTTCAGGAAAGGCAAGTGAAGCTTCTATTGCATACATTAAATTCTATTATTCAAGAGGAACATAAAGTAAATCTTGTGCGAGTTGAGTCGATTTTTGTCTTACCACACAGAAAGGCAGCTGGGTAAAGATGACCTTTGTTAAAAGGAAAAAAAATCTTCAGTACCTGGTGTTCAGTGCCAGTGGGTGTTCTGGTGTTGGCTCTTAAAAGAAGCAGGAATCCTATTGTCATTTCTTCTAGCTTTAATGATGAAATTTACTTTCAAGTTTGTGTTTAGTCTCAGGCTATAAAAGTTCAGTACCTCCCCAGCACTTGATTCTGGGTCATTTCTTAGGGACCCTCACCATACTCTGAGACAAAATAAGCGTCTACAGATTAAAAAAAAAAAAAATCCACGCTTCAACAGTGAGTGCAGAAGCTGGTACAAGAGCAAGGCTGTTAATAGCAACCAAATTGATTTTAAACTTCGGGAGATTTGCTTCCCCCTGACTCTCAAGGTTTGGCTCTCACTTAGATTAAAGCTCTTTCTATTTAAATAGACAGAGGCTGTACTGTAGAACAGGAGGGAAGACAGAAATAAATTATCAATTACGAAAGCACAAAAATGCACGCACAAGCGATCAGGGGCTTTGAGGAAAGAGTATAATTTATAAACCATCCGTAGATATTAAGTCTATCTCATTCTTGACAATTTTAGCAAGAAATTAGAGTTAGGTTGATCCCTACCTGTTTGTAATTGAAGGGAGGATAATACCTTTAGTCTGATATAACATTCATGGCTCTGGATAATTATATTTCAGAAAGGAGCAGGGATTGTTTAGTTGGCAAATTTTGCCCACTAAGGAAAATAATATTCTGGAACCCTCAGAATATAGAGCTATAAGATCTTTCATAAAGATTTTTATATACCAGTTGTGACCTTCCATCAGGAAGACATTGGTGAACCCAGTTAGGTATACACTGTCTCCTCTCTGGAGCCCTTCCTACCTCTTTGGCAAATCATGGAATTAGCTAGCAACAGCTGACTCAACTCTCTTGTAAGTTTCTAGTATGCTTTGGTTCTTTCATTCATTTATTTAAATAATGTATTAAATTCCTGACAATACCAAGGGTTAGGGATACAAATATAAAGCTAAATCCCTGCCCTCAAGATCTACCCAGTGTATTGAAAGTTAGGCCAAATTTTCTCAGAAGTCACCTGTCATGGTCAGGTTCATGTGTCAACTTGGCCAAGTGGTGGTACCTGTTTGTCTGGTTGGGCAAGTGCTGACCCATCTGTTGTGATGAGGACATTTCATAGAATTAAATCATGATCATGTTCTGCATCCACAGCTGATTCCATTTGTAATCAGCCAAGGGGAGTGTCTTCTGCAATGAGTGATTCTTAATTTAATCACCGGAAGCCTTTATAAGGAGGATTCAGAAGAGACAGGCTCTCTTCCTGCTTTGACCAGCGAGCCTGTCCTGTGGTGTTTGTCCAGACCCTCCATCGGAATTGTTGGTTTCACAGCCTGCCCTGCAGATTTTGGACTCTGCTTCTCGTGGTCATGTGAGACACATGTATAAATTTTATATTTGCAAGTGTTCCCTGTTGATTCTGTTTCTCTAGAGAACCCTAGCTAATACATCCCCCAAAAGGTCAGCAATGCTTTCAATTCATCTTCTTTTTTTTTTTTTTTATAGAGGGAGGAAAGGAAGGAAAGACAGAGAAGGAAGGAAGGATGGAAGGAAGGAAAGGAGGAAGAAAGGGAAACATTTTTAAACATTTTCTTGTTTTTATTATATTTTGTTTGTTTGTTTGTTTTTTACATGGGCTGGGGCCGGGAATCGAATCGGGGTCCTCCGGCACGGCAGGCAAGCACTCTTGCCCGCTGAGCCACCGCGGCCCGCCCCTCAATTCATCTTCTAATCAAACAGATTGAGGGTTGACACTCAGACTGGTTTCCGCAGCACTAGGGAAGGTTTTGCCTAAGGCAGTCCAAGAGGAGAAGGAAGCCCTTGCTCATCTCTCCACCTCCACCACCACATACAGTGCTCCTTCCTTTAACAGGTAGAGAGTTTGGGGCATTGTGCTAGTTGTCATAAGAATTTAGAAAATGAGAGATCGTACTCTTTAGGAAACGACCAGAAATCTCTGTTCTAGATACTACCGGTTCTTTCCCCTCCTTCTTCTTTTTTTTCTTTTTTAAACTTTGGCAAATTATCTATAAAATAGTAGGGAGAAATACAGCCGTTAAATCTCAAACAGTGGACACGATTTTTAAATTATTAGGTGAAGACGAATAAAGGGAGCTCATTAAAATCCTAACAATTGTAACTTGTATAAGAAATGAAAAACTTTTCAAGTCAAGCAATGGAGTAATTCTTAATTGTTCGGATAATGATAATTGGATATTAATAACATAATGCAACACTCTATCTGAAAGTAAAAATAACATTCAGTGTTGTTTCCAGTGTGATTTCAAGATTTGATGATGGTGACTAAATGAGGCTTTAAAATGTTCCAGAAGTTGTATGACTCAACCACAATTTAGAAAATCTTCTTGGCATTTAACTAAATTTCAATTTTCCTAGTATGGGTTGAAATGTACACACTGATGAAACATGGTAGTGATATAACTGTTCATCAGGGTTTGGATTTGTGTATCAAAGAGCATTGCTTTTAATTTAAATAAGTGAGGCAGAAATACATGCATAATGTAAAAAATTAAAATACACAGAAGTATTTGGAATAAAAGTGAAAGATATCCGTCACTATTCCCAACCACTTCCCTTTCCTCTCACCCCATTTCTCACTTCACTTTCCAAAAGGAAGCTGGTATTAACAATGTGAGGTTTATCTTTCCAGATATATTTTATGTCATTTATACACATATATGGGTACATATGTGTGTGTTTACAAAGATGTATAATAAATTTCGTTTTTCTCATAAATGAAATTATATCATTCTAAAATTTGTTTTTTCCCTTACTAATATATCTAGCAGATGTCTCAGTGTCAGAACATATACATGCTCATTCTTCTCACCATTGCATTGTATTCCACACTACAGATGTACCACTATCTACTTAATCATTACTCTTAATGTGAATACTTGTGTGGTTTGCTGGTTTTCACTACCATAAGATATGCTGAGATGATAGATGGTGATAACTGTACAACGTTGTGACTGTAATTAAATACCACTGACTTGTACACTTAAGAATGGTTAAAATGGTAAATTTTGTGTCATATAAGAAGTAAATCTAAAAGTACTAAGAGTAAATAAGTAACTATAAAACTAAATAAAGAAAATGTATACATAGGCACAAGAAATGTTGATAGTCAAGAATAAAAACACCTGAGGTATTAGTTGATGGCTAATAGACACTATTTTCCCCCAACATTTCTTTAATGTTATTCTATCATCTTTTACTAGAGAACTTTTCAGAAGAAAGAGAAAAATGGTAATGGAGAAGGAGAAAAGTCCAAGGTGACTTTTAGATTCACGTTTTAGATTTATCATGAATTCAGGTAATATTTACAATTATTTTGGTTCCCAAGTGCCATTGTAAGTCTAATATCTATACAGAATATCCCTATGCCCAACCATACACATACATGCATGTGTATTTTATATAGACAAAGACTTAGAGATGGATACACACACACACACATACATACATATGCTTTGCTACATATATGTACAAAGCATATGTGTAGAAAGAGAAGAGCAAACAAAACAAATAAGCAAAAATACAACACAAAGCTGAAGATACAGCAAAAATTATTGTGAAGAAGTTAGAAGAGAGCATGGATAAAAATGGACAAATATGAAAAAGGTAGGGAAAAAAACTACATGACAGTGGTATCATTTAACACAAAATGCAGCAACATTAGCAACAATTTTATCTGACCTAGATTTTCTTGACCTTCTCACCTTCCAAAATTAAATGCAGACCTAGGATTTTCAGAAGGGCCATGTGTTTTTCTAAAATTGCATCTGAGATGAGCTTATTAAGGTTATGAGGACTTCCTAATTTGGCTAAGAATATATTCAATGTTTGCTCTAAATAGGTATAATATACATACCAAGTATGAAGTAGGATCATTTTAGAACATTGTTTTGTGTGTGTATATATATATATGCTAGTAAAAAAAAAAAAACGCACAGGATACTTCCTGGGGAGGGAATATAATGTACAGCATTTAGTGTCAGAGAATCATATCTTATTTTTCTTTCAGCATCTAATATCAGAGAATCATATCTAAATTTTTTTCTGAATGATTTTTCTTATTATGAAAAACCAAGAAATGCTTTTATCAAGGTTGCCTACAGTGCAGAAAATGGCATTCAGTTGCAAAATATTGATATTACTGAAATAGTGGGTTTTTACGCATTTATCTCACTATTTATCCATATGATAGAACCTCCTTTTGGATACATGTGAGTAGAGTAAATTTCCAAGTTAATGCAGCTGGTTCTGCATTCATGCTGGAGGATACCAAGCATCTGGGATAACATGATACGGAAAATTTGCCTCCTGATACATTAATCAAAGGATAAACAGCATCCAAATGATTGCACCAAAATTAAGGGACAGATTTTGGCTAAACACCAATTTTTATCTTCATTAAAAATAAAACATATTGTATAGCAACTTGCATCAAGAAAAGCTAGTGAAGTGTGGAATGATCATTATGCACTTATCCACTATTCTTTTTGCTTTTTTTTCCCCCAGCAAAAGGGAAGGGATTGGGGGTTGCCTGTGAAGAGTGTCAAGTTGGATGAATCTATCACGATGCTTCAAGAGTTAACATCATACAAGTTACTTGTTTGTTTTTCTCCTCCCTCCACTCCCCACACTTTTAATGTTTCTCAGAAAAGTAGGGCTGTAGGGGTGCGGTTCACCAATGCACAGGATATGTAGATTTACCTCACTCTTCATTTAGGGCTGCTAGGATCTTCCCGGATCTTAAGCAGGAAGACAGGTCTGTGTGCACAACCCCTAGCTAGAGTCTCTTTTTCTTTTAATAACAGAAATACATAAGCATGGCTCTACTGGACAAGAAGAGATCTCCTTCCCCTGCCTCAGAGTGGACCCGAGAATGCATTGTTCCAGGGCACCCCCTTTCCCTGCCAGTGCCATTTCCTGTAATGCAGTGCTGCATGCCTTCAAGGCCAGGTGCTCTGTGGTCATTATGGATGGAAGCAAACGCTGGAGGAGGCCTGCCATAGGAAAGTGGGTGGCCTCTGCAGAAATCACCTCAGGATCTGCTGGGGATTGCTGCCTCATTTTCAACCTCTGGTTCATGGTCGAGGAGGGTGAGCTTAGAGTTGAGTGAAACCCCTCCCCACCCTCTGGGTTTGGCTCAGCTGTTGTTTCAGTGACCACTGGGATTAATAGTAATTTCTCAGAAATGATTACCCATGAATCATTTCCATTGGTCTACTATATTAGTTATTAAAATATCAATGTTCTTGATGTCCAGAGTTGTGATCGTGTGTGTGTATGTGTTATTTTTGGTGCATTCTTGAATATTTTTTATGTGAAGTTTGAAGAGGGAGATTCAGTAACTATTAGCAAGTGCCACCCTAATGTAAAAGCTCTTCAGTTGGTTGTTCTAAAAGTTTTTCCCCATATATAATTTCTTTAGATACTACATAAACTTGCTGGTATAGTACCTTGACTAGGAACCCAAGCTTCCAAAGTGGCTTCTAGAATACCACTCAGGTTTCACATAGTCCAAAGATGGAACAAAAACAGGGCTGAACAAAGGGAAGCTTAGGGTCTGCTCTTTTCTCTACTAACCAGCGTAAATATGGTAATATATATATAATTCTGGCAGATGTGATCAGCAAACCAAGAACATAAATATCAGTAATAGCCTCTAGAGGGTGGGAGGATAATGTTCTCACCCACAGTTACCCAGCTCACTCAGAAACCCCATTCTTTATGTGACCATGGGTGAGAGTTCAAAGTCTTGCAGTAAAATGCAGCTCAGTATAGGTCCTTCTGTTGAGGGCAAGCGTGATGTGTTGCAAATATGTGGCTTTCTGTTGGTATGGTTGGGCTTGGAATTCCTAAAGGAATGGCTCGATATATTTTCCCTTAAGCCAGCATCTCCACACATGATTTCTGCCACCACGGACCTTGACAGTATAGGATATAGGACTGCAAAGGTATTCTCTAGCGTGAGCCTAGAATCATGGTGCTGGTTTGTGTCAGATCCTTTGGACTCCACGTAAGTAAGATTAATATTCTATTATGAAAATTAAGAGGTCGAACAGGATTTATTCTAGCCTGAATAAAAGAGCACCCCACTTGCTGCATAGCCAATGTCAGGATTGTCCCCAGGGAGTAGTTTGACAATGTCCATCCAGAAACCCTGGTGCTCCGTTCTCAAGCACACAGCAGGGATTACTGAAGCCTAGAAAAATGTATAAAGAGTTTAACAAGGTGGTCCTAGGCATCTTTCTGGTCATAGGATAACCTAGGAATCCCCCCATGGAGGAATTCTAAGTGTCCCGGGACCCTGGTTGCCACCAGATGGTACCTACTGACTGCATGCCTATATCACTAAATAAATTAACCTACTACACGCAGTTTTTAATGTTTACCTTTCAAATATCGGAGACTATCTGCCTACATTGTGTTTTGTTATGGATAATACTTGTTATAAACTTCATGCCTAACAAAAAGAACATATCAGAATCTGTCTTCATTTCCCAGGCCACTATCCCCAAGGCCACACAGCAGGTTGGCTTAAACAACGGCAGTTTACTGGCTCATGGTTGTGAGGCTCGGGCAGGTTCAATATCGAGGCATTAACCTGATGGCTGCCAGGAGATCCTTGGGGTTCCTTGATTTGTATCCCTCCCTTTCCTCACCTAGTGATGTTCTCTCCTTTCTTTTCCTGGTTCCCTATGATTTCTGGCTTCCAGCCCCAAGCCATAGCTCGGGGTTCTTCCCTGGGGCTTTCTTTCACTGTCTGAATTTTTTCTGTTTATAAAGGTCTCCAGTATGCTGATTAAGGCCCACCCTCTAAAATAACATCTTCGAGAAGTCCTATTTACCTTGCTCCCCACCCACAGAGATGTGGATTAAAAACATGTTTAAACTGAGGTACATAATTCAATCCACCACCGAGCCATTCACCTTTTTGTGACATTCCTGGCTAAGGCTCTCTCCTTAAAACGGACATTGCCACATACAGTGGCAACGTGACATGGACCCAGTACAACTAAAAGCCGTTATTACATGAAGAAAAAAATGAGACTTAAACCCACCTTTAAAGACTTCACATTTTCCTTCGTATTCTTTTCTCTTACCTCCTGTTTGGTTCCCTCATGGCTCCTAGATCTCTGTGCCCTTCTGCTCTCTCTGGTAGTCCACATTTCAATGGCCTGTCCAGCTCTGATCTCTTTCAGAGCGCTTCATACTCCAAAGTCACTCCCACTTCACCCTATTCCCTTGCCTAACAACATTTCCAGTTAAATAATGAATATGATACCGGCTAGGCCTGACAGATGAGTCTAAATCAACTCATATCCACATATAAGTGCCTGCTAAAACTAACACCCCAAAGGGGTACTTGCATCTTCAATGAGACATTTATTAATCCAAATTAATTTCTAATTACTAAAATGCTTGCCTGGGGAGTGGACTATTTTGAGCACTACCTTTTGCCAAACTATATTGTGTTACTCTCCTGAACCATGAAATCAGAAGGATGCTTTCTAGAAACTCTACTTTTGAAAGGCTGTTATTGAACACACGAGTGTTATATACAACTATAATTTTCCCTAGGGTAATGAGCAACAGGCCTGTATAAAAACAGCATGCCTTCCAGTGGAGACCTCATGCCATAACTTGAGAAAGTATGTTTGAAAGTTGTTTGTTAGTAGATTAAGATAAGCTGTTTAGTCATAGATCTTACACTAACCAAGGTCACAATGACATGAAGGTAAAAAAGAAAGTTATGATTTCATTTAGTGACATTTTGGTAGGGTCAGAAACCCAAACCTATCATTTTTATAAATGCTTCATCTGTAAAGTCAGACCTCAATTACAAGTATATGTATCACAAGAACTGAGGGAAGATACAATAAGAAAATAATCATTTGCAGGGCACTCAAGTTGCCTCCTAGTTACTAAATAGTTAACCACAGATGGAATTTAAATATCAAGATTGAGAGCAAAATTCCTAAAGAAACATATGGTGTATTTTGAGGTAGTTTAATATCATTGGCCTTAATCTTTCTCCTGGGCTCTGGACCCATTTTTACAACTGCCTGCTAAATTGCTTTATTCTTACCTCCTCTTGTCTCCCAGCCTACTGGCTGCAAACCCTTATACATTCTACCTGTGCAGGATCATTAAAACTCACCTCTTTCCTTGCCACCATCCTAATTTAGACCATGTTAAACTCACGTGAGACTATTCTAACGGCCTCTAAACTAGGTACCTCCATCTCTAGTTTGAACCTTCCATTCAGAATAGATAATGGCATTCAATATGATTGCTCAAAAATGCAGGTTCCTGATGCCTAGCGAGTAATACCAAACTCTGTAGAGTGGCATTCAATGCCAAATTTAGTCCCAACTCACTTTCGCAATTTATTCCTCCACACTTATTATCTCCTTTTCCTTTTCAGGAAAGACAAATTGGACTATACTCTGTTTCTGAGCAGAATTTTTGCCATAGGTCGTTTGCTTGTTCTCCCCTTCCCAGGACCCTTTTGTTATTTTTCCCTGTTGAAATTCCATTTATCCTTTAAATGATTGCTCAGGCCTTTAAAGCCCCTCTTGACGCCCCAAATTAGACAGGAAAATCTCCTCTTTACATTCTTAAACACTTTGTACCCCTTCCTGGAAAATTACCAGTTTGATTTATTATCATTTATATGCATCAAATGAGATTGTAAGGTCTCTGAGAGCAGGGATTGTATTTACTTGTCTTTATAGTTACAATGCTTAAAGATTCAAAGGAAAGAAGTCACTATATATCAGAATTAAAGTGAAGTAAATCTGACATTTCTCTTGCATGTACCTTTTTTTTTTTTGCGTTCCATGTGTTATCTTGAGAAATGGTATTTCTATCACACAAATTTAAAAATAAATATAGAATTTAGCATTTTCTCTCATTTCTCCCTTCCAATGATGCAATGTATTCAAAGATGCTAATTGTTGTAGGGTAAAACTTTGATGATGTCCATGTTAACTAATGTTTTTTGAGAGATGTTCCAAACACGCAATTAGCTTTCTTTATAATTGAAAGTAGATTTGAGGCTCAGACAGGTATAATCATAATTTTTAAAATGATGTATTTCAGATAAAATATTTAACTTTAGACTAATCTAGTACAAAAAAAAAATTCTTTCCCCTCCTCCCACTACCACAACCATCATGTATAGTCTTATTTTCTGATAAATTACAGTTTCTGCTTTTGGATTTAAGAAGTCTGTCCTAATACCCGTATCTGTCCCTCTTGGAGCAATAGATTGAATTTGTCTAAGTGATCTCAAAAAGCATTCTAGCTCTTTAGCCTTATTTTAACATTAGAAAATGACTACTTACAGACACAGTGATTGTTATCTTGAAAGAGAGAGAGTGAGAGGGGGAGGGGGGAAGAGAGAGAGAGAGAGAGGGAGGAAGGAAGAAAGTAAAAGAAAAGAACCTCTGTTTTAAAATTTGCTAGGACTCGGAGTGCATAGACTCCATTTCCTGAAGTGTAGAGTGATATAGACTGTTACATAAATAATGAAAGTTACTGTAAAACCTGCGTCCTGCTAATACTCCCTTGATATTAAACAAGGGCAGTTCTGTCTTTAAAATACTACCCCATTTATTCTTATAACATTCAATCTCTTCTAGGAATTCCAACTGCTTTTGAATTTATAGATTGTTTCGGATTATTCACAGTAAGTGGCCTGTTTCTCCTGGAGTTTCTTTGAATTGAGAAGTCCCCCAGGGATGCTAGAAGAGAAGGGAAAGGAAACAAACCTGACTCACAATCATCTAGTTAGTTCGCAGTTTAAAGTGAGTAATGGAGCTGTGTGGCCAGTGGTGTGACCTTCACCTAGGAAGTGTTCCTCATGGACTTACAGTTAGGGGCCTTTTAATGCCTGCTCTGGGTTTGTCCACTACGGGATTTAAGTAATCGCTCTTTTTGCAGACTAACTTGGAAAAATATTACTAAACTCTGTCTGGAGAGGCTGTATAGATTTAATTAATCCGTAGTCTGGTACATTTCAAAATTCAAATGTATTTAGCTCATCTGTTGGATGCTGGTTTTTTTTTTTTTCAGGCAAGTATTTATATTTACATATATGCAAATCTGATATTATTGTCTTTATTATTGTCATTAAATCATGAATTTGTCACTTTGACATGGTTTCACTATTTTAAAATAGAAATGCCAAAGAGTTTAAAACACTGTTCTTTCCCCCTTGCTTACACTAAAACTAAGGTGAAGAAGGAATGCAATCCTGCCTTTAAAAATTATATTGGCTAAGGGCCAGTGAGGGCAAGAATATTAATTCTTAATCACTCAAATGGCAAGAAATTCTTTTCCACTCAGCTGTAGAAACTAGTGCTTTGCTCTCTTGGAAGGGAAGTTATATTAGCATCATGTTTTGGGATCATCCATTATTTTTAGATAGAATTACCTGTATGTAAGTAGTTCTCTGGAAAAAAAAGAAAAACAACAAAGTATGAATATTGAAACATTAGAAATATTTATTCTCCATTTTTCCAGGTTGAGTAACATTATGATTTGTACTTCAAAGAAGATTAATACAGTAATATTCATTGAACATTTTCCAAGTGCTTGAAAGTGACAATCTGAGGAGAACATAAGAGACCACGAACCGTGCCTTCAAATAGCTCTATTAAAAAGAAACAAGATCTATGTAGGCTACTCTAGCTACATTTCACTTAATATAATAGAAGCATTCCTAGAAAGATATATGTAAATTTATTGTTCTGCAAAAGGGATCAGATTTTCCTTTTGCGTAAGTGATATCTTCACTGCTTTAACTGCTTTAAAATCGGACTCTGTCCAAGTAGATTCCTTAAGACTTGAGAATCCAGTGATGGAAAGTGATTTTAAGATACACGGAACAGCACTTCCATTCTCCCAGTTCTGTGAGGGATAGTGACCTTGAAAAAAACACATAAGGTTTTCATAGTTTGCTCTAGGAAACATCCTGGAACCCAGTAAACCATTCCGCTAACATTTCTCAAAGTCGCTGTTTGCTCAGTTTGTTTGGATGATGCCAGGCATGGAGGTCTTCCACGGAGAGTTGTTAGTGGCCCCCCTGAGGCGGAGTTGTTCTGTGCCTACTTCTTTATAGCAACTTCTTTCCCGCTCCAGTCCATTGTGCTGCAGTCATGGCCATCTCTGCCTCTCCAAGAGAAATGTCTTAAACTATAGCAACCAAAGTAGGGACAGGGGTACAGTTGGAACTACTTTTCCCAGAAGGGGGACATCTCCTGGGCATTTACTAAGATTTCATGAACTCCTCCTTGAGTCAGAAAGTACATTGCAAAACTAAATGCATTGTAAGAGTACAGGGATGTATGAGAGGGTGCAGGTTCTCTTCATACCTTCACAGGAGAGTATCATCTCTCTTCTTACTTGTGGAAGGCTATATATTCCAAAATCTCTTGGTCTCTATAAGGGGATTAAACTCACTGAGGGATGATAGATGCTGAACAAAGTCAAGGGGCCAAGGCTGTATGGAATCCCCAAAGATTTGGCTGTGATAAGTTGGATCTAAGTCAAGACATCTCTAAGTGTATCTTCTATCTAAGATAACAACATTTTCTCTACTGAGTTGAAGAAGAAGGAAACATTGTTAAACATACTTTGAGTCCCAGCCAACTTAACTAAAAAGACCTTTGTCCGGTAAGATTTATAAAAACTGGGGTCTTACTGTATTTTCTATTACTGGAATTGGCTAAGGCTACTTCCCTAAGCTCTGTAACAAGCAGTTAATAGTCAAAGAACAAACACTTAAATGCAGAGAGAACTTTTATGAAGTGAATGAACTTTTCGAAGGAGTAGTAATTTGATTACTCGCAGAAACCACTTTAGAGCAGACTTGGGGGATAGCAGTATGAAGCGTCTGTGGCCAGGATGTGGCATAATCCGTGAAAGAGACTAAGCCAAGAAGTGGGTGAAGAGATGATAGAACCAGTCAAGGGAAGTGCAGTGATGAGAACTGTGGAGATTCAAAATGGACTCAAAACCATTTACAAAAGTCAACTCAAAGTGGCTCATAGACCTAAATATAAATCCTAAAACTACAAACTCTCTAGAAGAAAAGATAGGGAAAGTTTTGTGACCTTGGGCTAGGGAAATATTTTGTAGAACACACAAACACACAAAAAAAAACTATAAAAGAAAATTAGATAAATTGGATTTCATCAAAATTGAAATCTTTTGTTCTTTGAAAGACATTGTTAAGAAAATTGAAGGCAAGTCACAGGCTGGAGAACAAAGAACTTTTACTCATTTATCAGATAAAGAACTTAAATTCAGGATATGTGAAGAATTCTTACATCTTAATAAGAAGGCAAACTACCCATTTTTTTTTAAGGGGCAAAAGATTTGAATAAATATTTCCCCAAAGAAGATATGCAAATGAAAAAGAAGCACATGAAAAGAGGCATAATATCATTATTAGTGAGGGAAATTAAAACCACAATGGGCTACAGCTACACACCTGTTAGAATGGCTAACATGATCAAGACTGAGCATTCCTAATGTGGCAGAATGTAGAGCAGCCAGAGCTCTCCTACACAGCTGTTCAATGTAAAGTGGTAGAACCAAGTTGCAAAACAATGTGGCAGTTTAAAGGTAAGCATATACTTAACATATAACCCAGTAATGCCACATCTAAGTTTCTACTGGAGAGAACTGAAAGCATATGACTACCCAGAGCCTAGAACACCAATGTTTATAGCAGCTTTATTCATAATGGCTAGGAACAGGAAACAACCAGATCCCTCAACTGGTTACTGAACGAATTATGGTATATTTATTCAAGGGAATAGTACTTAACAATAAAAACGAACAAACTACTGATATGTACAACAACATTGATGAAAGACGCCAGACATATAAAGTTGTGTGCTATAAGATTCCATTATATGAAATTCTGGAAAAGGGAAAGGTGTAGTGAGAAAAATCAGAACGGTGACTACCAAGGGCCAGGGGGGTGACTGCCAGAGGGGCTGAGGGACTCTTGAGTGATGAAAATGTTCTGTATTTTGAGTTTGGTGGTGGTTACACAACGGGATCCATTGTTGAAAACTTACTGAATTGTGCATCTTAGGTGGATTCATCTTCCTGTCTGAAAATTATAACTAAAGGATGCTGATTTTAAAAATTTACTGAAAGTTCCTGAATTTTAGAAGCAAAAACATTAAGGGAAGGAATTAATGAGGCCAGGTATGGACATTGGTCATGCTTTAAGTTGAGGGAGATAGTGCGGTGATGCAAAATTTTCATTGTCTCCCTAACTAAGTGGGTCATTTTGGACAAATCATTTAACTTCTCTGACCCTCAGCTTTTACAGGCATAAAACAAGGAGATTGGAGGAAATGACCTTTCTTTACAATCCTGAAATGGACAAAAGATATAGGTGGTTTTTATATCATAGGGACATATCTTGAGGGATATTTTATCAACAATTTCAGTTCCATTTTATCAGGCTATATTAATAAAATTGAGAAAGGAAACCCTAATTTATGTAGTTTGACAGTATTTCAAAACAAGTTGAAATGGAAAGGTTGAGTAAGCAAATACAGGAAAGAAAGTAGCTCCCTAAATTAAGTTTTCATATAAAAAATTCCTCTGATGTGCCTCTATTTGCACAGAACGTTTTAACAGTTCTGAAGATTAGTCACCGTCAACGGACCAGTAGAGTTTGGGGTATCAAAAACACATGGGGTTATTAAGTGGTAGACTTGAAAATATCCATTGGTGCTTGTCATTAGGAAAAAAAGAAACAATAGAGGAAGTGTTAAAATAGTGGAAATGTAACAAGGAAACCTTGTGCTTTAAGTGCCACAATACTGAATAACTTCAAGGGATTGGCTTAAACTCAAACAGGAAATTGACCAAATCAACATTTGGCTTGAGATAATGAAGTGATAAAAGGAGGGATGGGGGAGTACCACTGTGAGTGAGAAGGAGGCAATAGAAGTGCTGTGTTCAGCTACAGGCTGTTTCTGAAAAGTGTTTTTAATTAAACCTCTCCATCCAGTGTTCATGAAACCTAAATACAATACTGAATTAGTGCCTTTGGGAACAGGTATAAAGAAACAACAGTAACAAATTGGACCCCCAAAAGCACCTCCATCTTTTCCAGACCAAACCCTACACCAGTTTTCTTTATTGATGGGCCTATTTCAGGCAGTAATAAGGCAATTAAGAAAAGGAACCTATTGTGAAAACAGATGAAGAAGGGACCAAATTGCACAAACCAAAAAATGAGTGCTGTTGTTCTCACCCCCTCAATCTCCCTGAAGGAGATTGGATCTGCACCCCAGTACCTGAGAATGAGAACCTGACATTAGGAGGCAAGGTTTGGTTGCCAAGGAACAAACCACAAGAAGCCAATGAAGAAACCCAGGTTGAAAAGGCAGAGGAGTTAACCAACTAGCCTCAGAGTCCAAAACCAGAGTTAGTAGCAAGCACAAAGGGCCTGGGATTAAGCTAAGACTGTCAGAAGTTGCACCAATGAACCTAAGAAAAATGTAAACATGCTCTCTCTTTCTTCTCTCTTCCCCTCTCCCCTCTCTTTCTGTGTATGTGTATGCAATCATTTTTTTCTTACTCAGACCTCCAAACTTGAAACTGCATTGACACAAATCAGAGTTGCCACAGGACTCTAAATGATGTAGCATATTTTAGTTTATTCATTGTGGAGTCTTTGAGATAGCAATAATAATGGCCAACATCTATGAAAGGATTTCTGTGTGTCTGACACTGTTTAGGCACTTCACATACATTAACTTATTCATCCTCATAAAATAAAACAAAAAACTTTATACACTAGGTACTGTTATCATCCCCGTTTTGACACAGAGTTCAAGTTTTTGCCAAAGGTCACACAGCTTGCAAGCAGCCGAGCAAGATTTCACTCCCAGAAAGTCTGGCTTCCAAGTCCTTGCTTTGTTTCTTCCTGAATTTCAACATAGTGACCAGCTATCACTGGGTTTATATTTTTAATGCTTATTTTTCAAATCATTTTTCAAATTATTATTAACAATTACAGGTGAGTGGAGTAGCCTAGAGGGACCTAGGCCTAGAATTAAAACCACACTTGGGATGTGCTGATCCCCAGAGGAACAAACCCAAAAGCAGGTGCAGGGAGGAAGTTTGCTCCTGCGGCCTGAGCATGGTGTCTGGAGGGTGTGGCAATAGTCAACAGGTGGTGGTAGTACAGCCCAGCAGCTAGCCCCAAAAGGATAGCATGGGTCGGTGGACCCCTACCAGGCAGAGAAAGATCATCGAGGGGAAATGCAGACAGGCACTCGTCGTTGGGCCCCTAGCAAAGGTTTCAGTGTGTCTCCTACTCTAGAAGAACTTGAAATGGCACCAAGATATAATTCAGGCAAATAAAATCAGGATGGGATCTAGTTGCAGCTACAGATGAGATTAGATTCATCGTCATGTTTGCACCAAGGCCTGCCTCCCGGTGTGCAGTAGGGAGACTAAGGCAGACCCTTCCTGGAAGAGTTGGGATTCATCTGAGGAGTTGCTTTGGCTTAAAGATTCCCCCAACAGCCTTGCCCAACCTTCTTTACATGGCCCCGTGGTCTAGGATGCCTCCACTGAAACCCTGTCTTTCTGCTCAGGATGAATCACGCATGGTGGTCTGACAGCTTTCCCAGCCTCCCCCTGATTCCCGCCCCATTTTCTCTCACAGGTGTTTCCCCTAATAAAATCCTTTTACATTTAATCCCATTTGGCCTTCTGCTTCACAGAGAACCCAAACTAACAAAAGCATCTTATATCTGTATCGTACGTCACGGTTTACAAAGCATTTTTATATATATTTGTTCATTTGCCCTTACATGTATGTAAGCAGGGTAGGTACATTTACACCCATTTTACAGATTTGGAAAGTGAAGCTCAAAAAGCTCAAGTACTGTTTCTGTTGTAGGCAGCCTCTAAGATGGCTCCTGATATTTCCTACGTTCCTTTGAATGTGAGCTGGACTTACTGACAGACTTCTAATTCTCTTAATTCTCATGAATGAAATACACTAAAAGTGATGGGCTATCACTTCCAAGGTTAGATTGTAAGAAACTGTGGCTTCAACCTTGAGTGATCTATCTTGCTCCTACCTGATCACTTGACAACTGCCATGTTGTCAGCAGCCCTCTGGAGAGATCCATGTGGCAAGGCCGAGGGCTGCCAACAAGCACAGGAATGGATTGGAAGTGAATTGTCCCTCCTCTCCCAGAGAAGCCTACAGATGAGGCCATAGTCCCAGCCAAAAGCTTGACTGCAGTCATGTAAGAGACCTTGAGCCAGAGACACACAGATAAGCCATGTATGAATTCTCGACACACAGTAATGGTGAGATAATAAATGTTTATTGTTTTAAACTGCTAAGTTTGGGGGCAATTTTTAAATATCAGTAGAAAACTAATATAGTATCTGACATCACAGAGTTTGTGAATGACAGAATACTTTTAAAAGCTTTGTTTAGCTGCACTTTCTTCCCATCTCTGCCCTGATTTTTCAATACTACCTGACTCCATTATTTTTACAAAGAGCCAAACTTGAATCACTAGTTCTTTTTTATGGCCCTTGTTCAATAATCATTTTTTTTCCCTCTAGTAGGAAACGTTCCCTAAATCTCAGTGGCTTTCAACATCAAACATGCATTTTTGGTTCATGGGTCTGTGGGTTGACTATGGCTCTTTGGGACCCTGCTCAAATCTATTCAGTACTACTTTTGATGTCTTTGTATCTCAGTACCCAGGCTAGAGGAGATGCCCTTCTCTGGAGAGCCTGGTCTTTTGGCCAAGGCAGGCGAGCGAGCCAAACTGAATGTTACAAGTGCATTTATGTTTTGTTTTGTTTTGTTTTTTAACATGGGCAGGCACCGGGAATCGAATCTGGGTCCTCTGGCATGGCAGGCAAGCATTCTTGCCTGCTGAGCCACCGTGGTCCGCCCGCATTTATGTTTTTTTGCTCAGAAGTGGATACATTATGTCCATTCACATTCTGCTGGCCAAAGCAAATCATTTAGTTAATCCACCAATGTGATAGGATTGTGTACCCCATCTGGAGAGTAATGGGAAGATAGATGGCAAAGGACGTGTAATAAGTGGGAACAATAGTTGGGAGAGTGAAGCTCAAATCACATATGGAAATTACTGTTATGAATTTAGACCACATCAATTGTTGAAGAATTACTGTTTAGAAATTTTTTTTAATTAAAGCGTTAAGAGTAATGAATTAAGTTTCATTAGAGCACATTATGGGAACACCAACTCTCACTGAAACCTTGAGTAGAAGGGTAGAAAACACTTGACTGTCATTTGGAGCAGGAATTGGCAGAGCAGCCACATCTAAAATGAATGACCATGGTTTGGTCCTGATATATTTCCTGGTTACAACATTTAGAGGTGAGAATCTGTATCCTGCCAATATTGTGTTCATTTAAGAGGTGTTTTCTATTCTGTTTTCAAAATGGGTATGAAATCTAATGGGAAAATATGAGATTCTTTGCTTAATCCCCTGATCCATGAAATCTTTACCATGTCCTATCAGCCCTGTATTGGCCAGGAACAGTACTAGAATTTCTGAAAAGTTGTTAGTGCTATCCCTTGAAGGAAGAAAAAAAAAGAAGAAGCAATATTTTTTCTCTACAGCCAAATGTTCCGGTAATGATTTTCCACTCTTTGCCTATCTTGATGCTTTAAATAGAGTTTGGGTTAAAAATATCTGCTATAATAAAATAAGAAACAAGTACCTAGCAAATTAGGAAGTAGGCAAAGCTACTTAAAATAATTCTGAAGACTATTGAAGGTGTAGTCCTACTAGATTTTTTTTCTTTAGAAATGTCAATATTTCAACCTTTTCTAGGCAGTATTTTCTCAGCTGATTTCAACATGAATTAAAATGGCACAACCAGACTTTCAATAAAAATTTAGCATCATTGATATGTGTTGATGTCTGGCAATCCTGCTGCTTTTACTCCAGCTATATGAGAAGCCCATTCTCTGTGCTATCTGAGAGCTCAATGCAAAAAGTGCTCTAATAAGTGGAAAAGCCACAGTGGAGAAAACTGAAGGGTTGAAGACAATGGTGTACCTGGATATGCAACATGAAATCATTTGCTTCAAGAGAGTGAGAACTAGGGGAGAAAACATATGTACAATGAACTTTCTCTACCTTTTCTTCCTACTTCAGTGTTCACAGTTTCTAGTTTTTCATAAACTTAATTTCCAACTTTCAGGCCAAAGATTGGACAATAATATTTTGTGGTTTTTCTAAGAGGAATAGAGACCTCGTTCTGAAATCTAGTCCCTGCCTTTAGTTCTTCCAGAGCTAGTGTCTCTGTGTAGAAAAATATTTAAGTGTAATTTATCCACATATGACTAAAGTCACAGGATTGCAACATGGCTTTTTCAAGTCTTTACAGAAACATCCTAAAACAACACCATGAGAATATTGTTCCATGAAAATATGTTAATGCGGATTGGTCACTCCTTCTGTCTCCTCTCAAAGTCCTTCTCCATGTCACTGGATCCCCAGCTTTCCTCACATCTTTACTTCCCCACACCTCTTTTTACTTTCCCAGTATTTTTCTTCTGTTTCTCATACTTAACCAGCCATAAAACTGAAAAACTTTTTTTTTCATTTGTTATAGTTATCAGCAATTAAGGACAAATAAAAAGTATAAATACTTACTAGTAAACATATGGGCTTTTAAAAAATAAATTCGCTAGGGTTGAGAGGCTATTCTGGAGGCTACTCTTAATGCAAGCTTCAGCTAGATATTGCTAATTGCCACGGTTTGCCAAACCCCAACCAACATCATTCCTGTTAACCCTAAAGAACACCTAGGGCTCTGAGATCCTACAAAGGTTGCACACACTAAGCTTATTTATCAGAAACCTAAAATCTTCGGATGGTTGCTAGGCCAGATAAGTTTAGAGCTGCCAGTCTCTCTAAGAACATCAACCAGTTCCATCCCCCATCTCATTTTTCAAAACCCCTTTCCAACATGAAAAAGTTAGAATGGGCATAGCCCAAATATCCCTAAAAATAGGGAGAAGGATCAAAAGAGAAGGAGAATTTTTGACAGAGAAGTTATAAGATTTAACAAATGCATATGATTACTGAATTATTATATTGGTTTTTGTTTTTAGTCTCCAGTGTCTTAGAGCAGCTAGAAGGAAATACCTGAATTGTGGACCTGTAACACATACCATACATTGAAATCTGTTCTATAACTACTTGTTAAAATGTACTTGGAAATGTATTGGTTTTTTGTATATATTTTACATTTCACAATAAAAAGTATAAAAAAATAGATTTGCAATGCAGACAACTAGATAGTCTCTTTAAATATAATTTTTCTTCTGTACTTATGCATCCTATTATTTATTATTCAAAGGAGGTTTATTACTAGATTTCAATCTTTAAAAAAAACTCCCTACTTCTGTTTCTATACAATTAACAAAACAAATAAGGGATTTAGACATCAGGATGTTGACATTGAGGATTATGATAGATGTCATTAAAAACAGCACTTAAACACTGAACTTTTTAATAGGGATCCCCATGTTAAATAAAATTATATGTATTCTGTTGAGCACTTGGTTTCATAAAAAGCACAGTTGCACACTAATATTTTAAAAGACTAAATATCCCCAAATAAGATTTTTGAACAATTTGGAAAGATTTTCAGTCTTAGAGTCCATTGATAATTATTTGTTGGAAAACGCAGACTAGCTTCCTTGTAAAACAAGATGATCAACTTAAACTTCAAGGTATATTGTTTTGTCTTATTTATTCATTTTCTGTAATTCATCAACCCATTCTCATCACATCACGTGAATTTCAGTTATTTCTTTAATGGTCTTCTCACTTCTCAAAGATTTGTCATAGGGGGAATAATAATAATAAGGCCTCAGATCTTGAGAATATGCATAAACTAAGGGAAACTGTGCATATTTTAAAAAGGTGTCTAGAATATGTTGAGAAATTGTTTTGTGGTATTTATGGCTTGATTTCATTAATTCCATTTTTATATACTTGAAATTACTTACAAAATTTTTAATTCACCCAGTCCTATTAAGTACATTTAAAATATGAATAAACATAGTGCTAAATATATTGTTGAAGCATGCTATCCTGTAGCATAGAAGGCACATCTTGGAGTCTGGATGTTTTGGCACTTTGTGTGTTATAAGACCCACATTTTAGTTTACAGTTCATATTTTTGCACTTATTTTTTACAGTAGGAAATCCAAACTCATATATGTTTGGATTTTAATGTCACATGCATAGATTTTTTAATACACTCACTCAGTATTTTAACCACGGATATGAGTAAGAACAATTAGATAGTCACTGAGGGAATGCCATTAAAATCTGACATAACTGACGGCAAAAATTTGTTCAAATTCTTTGGTGATTCAGAACACTTAGTTTGTGTTCCTAACACTGTTTCCTGTTCTTGGCCAGATGCACAGCCACAAGCAAAACAGCACCAAAGACTCTGAGAAAGGTCATTGTTGAAGAGAACTGGAAACTGAGTCATTCTCCCAAGACCTCCCGCCACAAATTCAAAATTAGAGGGAGTTGGAGACATGGAAATAACTGGCAATCAATTATAACGGTGTTTCCAAATATTCATGATGCATTTCCCCATCACAATTAAAAGAAACATTACTAAACTACTTCTTCTGTTTGTATGAAAGCAATAAAAATTGGTGACCATGAACATTATAATTTATTTCTGCATGCAATGCCACAAGCAGCACTTGAAATTTGATTCCACTTTCTATCAGGGTTCTCTCATCAAGCAACTGAAGCTCAAACAAATTATCATATTGGTGATCCCTGTCTGTGCAATTTGGCAACTCTGGCAAGTGAGACCTAAGTTTTGTACTGTGGAGCCAGAGTATGAAATTTAGGTTTCTGCCAGACTGCAATGGTCAGGTAGCATATTGTAAGGAAGGCTATTGAGGATAGAGCCATATTTTAGGCCCAGATCATAATACTAAATTACTGCTGCCCATTATACAGACTTTTAATGCAATATAATTTAATTTCACCAATATGGCTAAATAGTGAGGGGTGTCAACCAAAATGAGAACCTCCTAAAAGGAACCAACCTTGTGTGGGGATGATTGTCTATACCATGTGATTTAAAGTTGCAATTGGAGACCCTTCCTCTCAAAATACTGTCTCTGCTGTTGTCTGAAATTTATCAGGAATAATTACTTCCATTACAGTATGTAATACTCTACAACAGATGGGCTGCTGTTAAATGGAGGTAATTTGAGGATGGACACCTACCCTATTAAATACTCAAAATCCAAGAGCAAATCATTCTGTTAATTCATTCTATGATTCTTGCATTTGTTCACTCACCAGTTCATTTATTCCTACAACTGAAATTTATAGAGCAACTTCTACATGCCAAATGCTCTTCTGGGTGATGGAATCTTGAGGAACGCCCTTGAGCAGCTAGCTCATCTCCAGTTGGCAGTAGAGCACTAAACTGGTGATAGACCCAAAATGGGGAAAGAGGCACAGAAAAAGGGAAAGAGATTTGCCAAATCAGACTCTGCTTCTTCACAGTTTTGCCTAAAGCTGGCACTGGAGGTGCCCACAGGTGTCCACCCTCAACCACAACTGGTGAAGTGTGCAAAAGCTGCTTTCAAAAAGGGAAGTTGACATCGGAAATACTGGGTTCCCTAGAGTCCATGATTGCCTTGGTTAGGAACAAGTTTTCCTTAGCATTTTAAAAATGCCATGCAGTAAATGCTTTAGAGGCGGAATCCAATTAGTCTCCTAAAGAAACTCCTCAACATATTATGATGCATATGCTCAGCAAGTCTAAAATTGAAAATTTCATCTTCCTGATCAAGCCAACTCCCCTATTTTTGACAATGGTTCCAGACACCAGACTTGAAATTTCAAAATCACCTTTGCTTATACATTCCAATCCCTTTTCTCACCTCCTATGTTGCATTTTTGGCCACATTCCTTTCATTCTCCTTTCACAATTTCTTCCTTCTTGCCTATCTCCCACCCCAATCTGAGCTAATGTATAAACAACTTAACTCATCTCCCTGTCCCAGTATTTTAATCCCTTCTATTCATCCTGAAAACTGCCACTATAACATCATTTTGATCATGTCATTCACACATTTGGTACAATATAAAGATTCCCCAAATTTGGTTGGGGGTCCTTGTTGTATCTCAAATGTACAACTTGCACTATACACCTTAAGTCTTGTGGCCCTTCAGATAAAATCTGAACTCTCTAGATCGATATTAAATTTGCCCTCAACTTATCTTGACCATTTTATTTACGCCATTCATTTTGTTAAGGCCTCTGTTGCAGTCAAAATGGTTTGCTTACCACTCCTTAACTACTCTTCATTTTTTACATGTACACATATTTACTCATAATGCTTTTACTCACACAAAGAGGGAGAAGGAGAGAAAGAGAGAGGGAGTTAGGAAGAGAAATTTCCTTTTTCTACTACTTTAAAAAGATAGTGCTTCCCTTCTGAAAGCCTTTCTTAATTTTTGAGACTGAGGGGATCATTCCATAATCTGAACTCTTCCTTACTTCACTGTTGTGTTCATTCTTTCAGTAAATATTTGAAAGGCACTTAGAGAGAGATTCCAACATGTTTAAGACTTACCTGTGCAATTCTTTGCTTAATTAATCATATGGAGAGATAGAAAGAGCTCTGAATTAAGAGCTTCAGATTTGAACTTTATACTGTTTCTGACCATTCTTGGAACTTCTCTGAGTCTGATTTTCAACTGTAAAATGAAGTTTTCTAATATCTAACCTCTTACCCACATACAGTTTTCATGGGGATCCTAGGAACTGATCATTATTGGCTCCTTGTTATGTGTTATTTTGAAGTTATACATTACATAAATATAGATACACATGTATACACACACACACACACATTTACCCAAATTTGGGAGCTGATTCATTTTCTGTAATTCATCTGCCAGCATAGGGCCTCATTAAGTTCTCTAAATCTTCATGTATGCTATCTTATTAAAGTTTCTCAATGATTCTATGGCACAGGTAGGTCTTATTTTTATATGTAGACAAGGAAACTGGGCAATAATGTGGGTGCAAATACTTTGTGAACTGAAAAACAACTATAAAAATGTATCCTTTTGTTTGCCTGTGACCTGCTAATAAATCTCCTATTTTTATGAGGAAGATCTTTACTGTTTTCCCAAATTTTATTTTCCTTTCTTTCTTTTTTTTTTTTGCATGGACCGCACAGGGAATTGAACCCGGGTCTCGGGCATGGCAGGTGAGAACTCTGCCTGCTGAGCCATCATGGCCCACCCTCTTCAACTTCATTTTAAGTTCTTTTAAGGTATAGATGATTTTATATATTTATTTGTAACATCTCCTCTCATCATAGTTGCTAAAAGTGGTAATTGCCTCGTAAATATTTTCAGATTTACTTTGATAAGACAATTTATGTGATAGTTGGTTGATGATTTTACTTTATCACGTAAGGAGCATAAAAATTTCCCTCCCTTATAGGGTAGCAGCCATGTATACAATGACAAAGAGGTTATGGGGGGTGGGGATGGGGTACCAAGGAATGGAGATAAGCATCACTTATGTGGGCTGCTTCAGGGTATGTGTAATAAGTATATATACAGAAATTGCCTCATTTGTAAATATTTCTAAATATATTTAGATGAGTCAATCAAATGAGACCTAATGAGTCAATCAGCTCTTCCTTAATGAAGAGAAAATATTCAGGATATTTTAGTAAAAACATTTGCACCACATTTTGGAAGCAGTCTATGAGTAAGGAGGCAACTTAGGAGACCCTTATTTCCCTAATGATGAATACAATGGACAAGATAATGACAGACACTCATGAAACTAATTTTGAGAACTTGTCTTTGATGATTTAAATAGAGAAAGTAAAACTAGTTTATACTCGAGCCAGGATTTGTTTGTTATTTTGAAGTTAAAGCCAACCATCCTAGTGAACTTAATGAGAGTAAGAGAACTTAATGAGCCCTATGCTGATAGATGAATTTCAGAAAATGAATCAACTCCCAAATTTGGGTAAATGTATGTGTGTGTGTGTGTATACATGTGTATATATATATTTCTGTAATGTATAAATGTATTCCTTTGTTGGAAATTGCTAATGAATTCAGAGCAATGTTGTATAAAAAGAAAATGCTAGAGTTAAAAGGCTGGCTCATTCAACAGTAAAAATATGTTCTCTAGGTATAGTTGATAATTTAAAATTCTTGGTTAAAAAAGTGAATTTAATTTCTCCATGTTTTTCCTTCTCTTTGATTAGAAAGAACATATCTTTGGTACTTTGCTCATCTGAAGTCAGTAGTTTAGGATAGCATCCTGTAAATCCATTCTTTTCAGGATAAAACAGGATGCCTGGCATGAATTACATTTCCTTTATCGCACTGGGTTACATTCCAAGTGCCATTCTACATCTAATCTCATGTAGATGTGTAACATCTACATTTCTCAAGTCAATATGCATGAAATGAAGTATGATCTAAGGAAATTAATCCAGCAACCTCTTAAGAGAAGATGACAATTTAAGGAAACCCAGTCTCTTTTCAACCTATCAACGTCTCATATTTTCCCTTTATCCACCAGAGGGGGTTATGTTCTTCCATCCTAAAAGGCCATGGAATCATCCAAACAAAACTTCAATGTATACAATAACCTTGTTTCTTTTGAAACCAGATTAATTAAATAATATAGTATCATGACTGCCAAAAACATCAATGAAAGTTCCTTTGAAAACATTTCTGACTCAAAGATAAGTATCTATGGTTCTTGTCCTTCCTAAAGTTTTGCGAAATCAGTGAGTTTTGAAGTAGCTGATTTTGTTTTAGTTGTGAAAGGCGAATTTACATAAAGTAATGCTTTCTGCGGCCATTCAAAAGACTGCTGTGCATTTTTTTAATGTGATTGATTTTAACTTACTAGGGTTGATAACTGGGCTACTTTCTTTTTGGTCAGTAAGGAGGCAAAGCAGCCCCTTATTTTTAAAGGATGTATTTAAGAAATAGTGGGAGAATTAAATAAATACATACATTTATAGACATTTATAATAAATATCATGATATATGAATTAGAAGTGATATAGCATGGTTTGAATAGTCACACAATATTTGTACTTGAAAATCGATAACATGTACAGAGTTTGTTTATAACATATAAATATATAACAGTCAAATATATAATTGTCATCATCTATCATAGTAATGATTTTCCTTTAACAAATTCCAAATCAATAAGACAAGAATGTTTTTTGTTCTTTAAACCTACTGAAAAATAATTTGAATTTCAAAATAGCCAATCATATTTGGTTGTTAAAAGATAATCAGACTAATTGGTTAGAAATAATCATTTGCCAAACTGATGAGATATCATAATTATAATTGGCTTTGCTGCTAGGTCAGTTGTTTAGTTATTTCCATGAATAAGAAAAAGCTGAATCAAAATGCAGAATCATCAGTTCAGTTGAAAAGAAGAGCTGCCATTTGTGAAATACCAAACATATTATGTCGACCAGTTTTTTTCCTCATTCTAATTATTTTCTAAAATAAAAAATATTTTTAGTTTCTGAAGATTATTTCCTTTGAATAATAATTGCAGTAGTGGTTCCAAGTGATGGGTGAGTACCAGACTGACTTATACAACTTCTAAAAATATTGATGCTTGGAGCTCATCTGCAGGAATGCTGATTCAGCAGGCCCAGGTGGGCTCTCACACTGGAAATTAAAATCTCCTCGTTAACTATAATCTGCAGCCCATGTCAAGCACCACTGCCTTGCATGAGGAGCTAATTGTACCTAAATATGTGAGTCTTCTTGCTTTTTGAAGGTATAATATTAGAAAGTCTTTGGAGTCAAACCTCCTATGGTATGAGTGAGCATCAAGGCCTCAAAATACCTATGTGTTGTAGTGAATTCCATATTATAGTGCAAATAAACATACATTTGAAGTCCTGTATTGTTTCTTAGTAATTTGTGCTGCTTGGAGATCTTCCAAATACTGCTAACAAGGTTTGTGAAAGGACTTAAAACATCATGGAAAATTTTTTTGCTCTAGTCAAGAACAAATATTTACAAACAATGATTCCCAATAGACCAAAAACCCTATAAATAACTGTTGTGCTTTTGTAAATATATTAACATACAATTATAGTCATTTTAAAACAAACTGAGCAAATTATTTATCTCCAATGGTAAAGTCACATCTAAATAGGGATTTTCTAAAAACTGGGAAGTTAAATTATATGCATCCAAAAAGAACTTGGTCTGTTTCATGATGAAATGTGTCACCTACAATTCATTTTAGGATCTTTAAATAGGATATTATATATATATATATATATATAACTAATTTATAGCAACAATTTAAACAATATGAGAAAATTCTTAGTGTTGAACAAACACAAATGATCACATTTTTTCCATCTAGAAAAAGGAAGTCTTTTCAATCCATTTTCAACATTTACTGAAAAGCCACAAACACACTGACTAATAGATATGGGGGTTCCTTTAGGGGTGGTGGAAATGTTCTAGAAGTAGATAGTGGTGATGGTTGCATAACATAGTGAATATCCTAAAAACCACTATAATGTATACTTTAAAATGGTGAACTTGTTATATGAAGTATATCCCAAGTTAAAATATATTAAAAAAGAAAAAAGGCACTGAAGCTATAAGGAGGAACAAGTTACAGTCCCTGATCTCAAGGAATTCAGAGGCCAGTGGAAGGAATGATTTTATATTGACATAATTAGAGTGTCCTTAGGACCTTCTGCATTTAGTAAACATGGTGAGAGCTATGGGTGTCTGTAAGAAGTCCAGAGGATAAGATGTGGTTATGGTCATAGTGGTGTGTGAGTATTTATGTGTATTGATAATAGGTGTTTGTATTAATGATAGGTGAAGAAGAGGGGTGGAAGTCATTGAGAAGTCAGAGATAGTTTCAGGATTAATTAACTCATTCTATTTGTCAAGTTTTGTGGAGTCCTTTCTCTGTACTGACATGGTTTTTTCCTTCAGAAAGCTTGTAATCCTGTAGGAGATTTGTCCAGATTAGCCAGAACAACCACGAAGAGTATGTTCAATGACATGTGGACGTGGAAAGTGCTCTAGGGAGTGAAAATAAGGAAAAATCTCTAAAAAGGAAGTGGCATTAAATGGGGCTTTGAAGTCTGGGCAAGATTGTTTCTAGAGGAAAGAATAGCATCAAAGGGAAGAAGCAAGAAAACAAGGGGCATATCTGGGGGCCATTTGTTTCTCCAGTTCTGTTAGGGAGTACGTTTTGTCCCCTAAATCCAGGTCCTGTTTTCCAGTCCAAGAACAATTTCTGAGTGGTGCCGCTAATATCAAACCCTAAACTCATAGTGAATTTATAATTGGAACCAGTTTAACATTTAATTATATACTATTTTGCATTGTTTTCTGATTGCTTATTATATTTTTAACTTCTTGCCTTTTTACAATCTCACTTCTTGGAGGGCAAGGGGCTGCATTTCTACACATTTGGTACGTTTCTCATTGTCTTCCATGGTGTTTAGTTAGGTACACAGTACAGACTCAATAAATATTTCTTTATTAATTGATATATGGCCAAATGTGATAGTGGAAGGGTTGTTAGAAAAAAATATAGGACATCTAACTAAATTTGAGTTTCCAACAAATAATAATTTTTTTAGTATACGAATATTGCATGGGACTTATACTAAAACAATCATTTGTTGTATATCTGAAATTCAAATTTAACTGTATTTGTATTTGCTAGCCAGCCCTAGGTGGTGGTGTATTTTTTATGGCTTTGTTAAAGCTTACAGTATACTAGGTATCAATTCCTAGCCCTTCTTCCAAGAATAAACTCACTTATTTTGTTGCCTGGGAGCTGGTTCTTCCCTGAATAAGAAAACTGCATAAAATAAGAAGAATGGTAGAAAAAGGACATTTGTGAAGCAAACATCAGTGGCTGAAGATGAATGAATGAACATTCAGGGGTTAAGAATGGATGAATGTGAGAGCCTGAAGATTACACAGGCTGCAGCAAGGAAAGAATGGAGGTGACATGTATTCTGAATAGCGAGTTGGCTTGGCAAAGATAAGTTCTAGGGAAGGAACATAGGCTAAGAATAAAAGCCTTTTAAAACTAAATTTGTCATATATTTTTCAAAAATATGACAATAATTTGCAGTTGATGACATGACAGCTTCTTACAAAACTTGCAGGCAATTTTTCTCTCCCCTAATATATAGGCATGGATATAGATTATGTCCTTGTCTATAATGTCATTTCATTGGTTTTTTGTGGACCGAAGGCTTGTTTTTCCATACCATAGGAAGTATTGAGCTTTAGGCAACCAGGAAGCAGATACAGATAAATGATAATTTAAACCATTTACTTCAAAATCCTTTGACATTCACCCAGTATCCTAGATAACTGTTTAATGGGCAGTAGTATAAGCCAGAGAACTTGCTCCCCAATCTAGATCCCTATATATTTCAGCAATGTATTGCTGATACCACCCAGGTTAAATGGGATAAGATGCAAAAAGCAAAAACAAACCCTTAGAATAGACTGAAAATAAACTTGATTTATGATGATACTTCACATGATTTTATATATATGTATATCTGTAGGAGGTAGAGGGGGTGTCACTGAGGAACTTTTGTTTCCAAAGCTAATGAAGAACAAAGAAAATGTGATCTCATGGCCCAAGTTTGTTTTCAATTCAACTTCAGAGAGGTAAACCTGCTCTTCTAGGGACTGCAGGAGGGCTGCTAAACTGTCCTGCCTTGAAAACCTTTTTCCCCATAAATCAGCTGTATTACCAAAACAGCACTTGTCTGTACTGTCATTTCTTCCTCTGTCTCCTGATTGCTATTCATGCATGGCACTTAAACATAGATAGGATGAAGAGTTATGGGCTAAATATCCTTGCATTTTTTATACATTAGTTGTCCTGTGTCCCCCAAATAAGACTGAAGCACTTATGCTGACTTAGAGGATGACATCTAGAGGTAGCCAGAGGTTTCTACCTCTTCCAGTTTATCATAGTTTGCCAAAGACTTAAATGAAGATATAAATGAGCACATATATAATTTGCTTTTGAGGCTAATGTTGGGAATTACAGAAAATTCCATGATTGTGTTACGATCCCAAATACAAACAAACAATAAGGCCAAATCTAACAACATGAAACTTAATATGGTTAAATTTAAGAACTTAACGGATCTCTCTCACACACATACATGCACACACACACATATACACATACAAACACATGCAAAGCTGCATTTCTGTGTGTTGAGAGGAGCATAGGCTAATTGGTACTTGTACAGCAAAGATTTATGGATTTTAGTTAAATAAAAGCCAGCAGTATGATATGACTACTGAGAAAGCTGTTGTACCTTTTGAGGTTGGCAGTAGACCTATAATGGTTTGAATGAGACAAGTGATTAGCTCTAGGAGGTGGAACAATCCTTGTGTTTCACGCAGCTCTGAAAACCTAAGAAATATGGACACACAAGAATACATTCAAAGGGGAGCAATCAATGGGAAGAGAAAACTCAGAAAGTGCCCCCATGAGGTTCACCAGAAGGAACTGGAAATCTTAGCCTAGGGAAGAGAAGATTCTAGGGCAATGAAAGTCAACTTCAAATTATTCATCAGTTATTTGAAAGGATATTAATGGCAAAAGAAATCAGACATGTTCTTATGAATGGTTTACCTAGAACTTATGAATTGAACTTGCAAAGACAAAGTTATTGGCTCAATATAAATAAAGACCGACTGTCAGAACAGGGTGGTTTATTTTAGAGTTCCTCAGATGGGAAGACCAAGAATAGACTGGAAAACCACTTGAATCGATGTTAAGAAATTCAAGCTTCAGAAGTATAAATGCATTAGATAACATTGAATGCCTGGGAGACAATATAAGATGGTCAGTTCAAGTTAAATTCTCTGAAGCCTCACAAATCTGGGTTTGAAACCCAGACCTGATATTTAAAGCCTGTGAGACATGGGAAAAGTATATAAACCTCGTTGATCCCCAGGTTCTTCATTTATAAAATATAAATAATAACAGAAACTAACTCAGGATTATTGGAAATATTAAATGAGAAAATTCATATAAAGTGATTAGCATAATATCATGCACAGAAGAATCATTTAATAATTGACATTTTGATTTGAGATTTAATCCTCTTCCAAACCCTGACAGTTGCAAATCATTTGTAACAAAGGCTTGTTTTACTTGGACTATCTTTGCATTGGGTGCACTAACAATATTCTCTACTGCTGAAAGCTTGACTCTTCTATTTATTTATTTATTTATTTAACTCACTCAGCATGAGGCCTTAAGATTCATTCATTCACACATTACTGGCTGGGATCATAGTATAGTTATATCCTATTAAGTACCTAGACATTTTTATTATTTATCAATATTAATATTACTTTGAGAAAGTAAAGAAGAAAAAGTAAATATAGAGAGTGACACCACCAATATGGTAATGTTAATACATTCCCTGAACACTTCCCAGACCCCTGCCAGAAATTCAGTGCATAAAAGGACAACTCTCACTTGCTTAAAGGTCTAGAGGACAGTAGAGACTGAAGGAAGACTCCACATCCTGAAAATTGCTATGCTGATCCCCCTGCTTCCCATCACTTGGTCCTGCACAGCTTGGGAGTCCTTTAGAGACAAAAAAGCCAGGGTTCCTCCCTCCCACTATAGTCAAGACTTCATAGTCACTCACAGGAGCATGCTAGAACCCCATGCATATCCAGGCACTAAGAGTTGATTCTGCCGAGACCCACTTGGGAGAGCTACATGCATAAGGTAAGGGAGGGGAGGTAGGAGGAAGGGAAGGAAGAGAAGCTGCATCTGGAAGGTAGGGCAAGTATGCAATCTAGTCAGTCTAGTTTCTGTTGGCTGGACCACCCTACACACAAAGCAAACTTTTCTGGAGTGAACCACCTTTCTCAGTTGGTGCTAAATGGTTCCCCTGGGGTGGGATACTGTAAAAGGGAAGAAAGTGGAGTCAGAAAAGCCTCAGGGAGACAAAAAAGAAAAAAGAATGGGGTAGTTAAACTGAACTGCTGTAAGACAAGAGATTCCCAGAGCTGAAAAGTGCAAGCAAAATAGAGAACTGAGTAAGGGAGAAAATTTAAACAAATCATAGAACTGGAGAGAAAAATCTGCACAAAAGAAACAGAAACAATGAAAATTTCCAGTGAAAGAAAAAAGAAAAGAAAGCTTTCTCCTGAAGTTGAAACAATTGCACTGAATGTGCATTTTAAAAAGTTGTACCACATATCTAGGACAAGAATCAGTTAAAGAAGAGTTGAAAAAATCTTATCAGCTAAACATGGGCTATTTTAAAGATCTAGAATACGCCAGATAAAGTATCAAAGAAGAGTATTAACACAAAGTCAATCAACAATAAAACTTGAGGCAAGAGACATAAGCAGACATTCAGAGTAAACTCATTGAGAAAATCAAGAGACAGCATTTGGAACAATTTATCAAAGAAGTTCAAATAAATCTGCAAAATCAGTCAAAGGTGATGAGGGAAAATATGCATAACAAGGAAAAGGATATAAGGAGACATTGTGTGAGCATAAAGAAGAATTTGAAAGTATAAATAGAAAATAACACAAATTATGGGGAAAAGTCAGAATAGAAGAGACTGAAAATACACTAGATACATACAACGGCAGATTTGAACAAGCAGAAGAATAAATCAGCAAACTAGAAGATAGTACAATAAAAATCTTCCAGACAAAAGAACAGATAGAGAAAAGAATAGAAAAATTCAAGAAGTATTTCATGGATGTGAGTGAAAGCACAAAACACAAAACATAAGTTTTATAAGTGTCCCAGAAGAAGAGAAGGAAAAAGGGGAAGGAAGAATATATGAAGAAAAATGGATGAATATTTCCCAACTCTTATGAAAGACATAAATATACATGACTGTCATGGTCAGGTTCATGTGTCAACTTGGCCAAGTGGTGGTACCTGTTTGTCTGGTTGGGCAAGTGCTGGCCTGTCTGTTGCGATGAGGACATTTCATAGAATTAAATCATGAGCATGTCAGCTACATCCACAGCTGATTCCATTTGTAATCAGCCAAAGGGGAGTGTCTTCTGCAATGAGTAATGCTTAATCTGATCACTGGAAGCCTTTTAAGGAGGATTCAGAAGAGACAGGCTCTTCCTGTTTTGGCTGGTGAGCCTCTCCTATGGAGTTCATCCAGACCCTCCATTGGAATTGTCGGCTTCACAGCCTGTCCTACGGATTTTGGATTCTGCGTTCCTGTGAGACACTTTTATAAATTTCATATTTGCAAGTGTTCCCTGTTGATTCTGTTTCTCCAGAGAACCCTAACAAAATACAATGACCAAGAAGTCAACATATTACAAACAGAATAAATCCTAATAGACCTACTCTGAGACACATATTAATCAGAATGTCAAATACCAAAAATAGAGAGAATTCTGAAAGCAGCAAGAAAAAAGAGATTCCTCACATAAAAGGGATCCTCAATAAGTCCAACTGCCGATTTTTCATCAGAAACCATGGAGGTGAGAAGGCAATGGAGGATATATTTAACATACTGGAAGAGAAAAACTGTCAGTCAAAAATGCTATATCTGGCAAAACTGTACCTGAAAAATGAAGATGAGTTTAAAATATTCACATACGAAAACTGGAGAGTTTGTCAATAAGAAATATGTCTAACAAGAAATACTAAAGCAAATTCTGTAGGTAGAAAAGAAAGACATGAGAGAGTGACTTGGAGTAGTGTGAAGAAAAGAAATGATGATTATCAGTAAGGGTAACTAAAAGGGTAAATAAAGAGAAAAAAAAAGATATGACATATAAAAACCAAAGGATAAAGTGAAGGAAGTACTGCATCTACAATATTAACATTGAGTGTTAATGGATTAAATTCTGCAATCAAAAGACACAGATTGGCAGAATAGATGAAAAAGCATGGTCTTATTATATGTTGTTTACAAGAGACATACTTTAGACCCAAAGAAACAAAGAGGTTGAAAGTGAAAGGTTGGAAAAAGATATTCCATACAAGTAGTAATGAAAAAAGAGCTGGAGTATTTATAATATCAGACCAAATATACTTTAAATGCAGAGCTCTTCTAAGAGAAAAGAAGGACAATATATATTAATAAAAGGGCCAATCCACCAAGAAGAAATAATCATAAATATTTATGCATCTAACCATGGTATTCCAAAATACATGAGGCAAACACTGGCAAAATTGAATGAAGAACTAGACAGCTCTACAATAATATTTGGAGACATCAATATACCACTCTCACCAATAGTTGAACATCTAGACATAGGATCAATAAGGAAACGGGAGTTGAATAATATGTAAATGAACTAGGTCTTACAGACATACACAGAACATTGTACTCCAAACAACAGGATAAGTATTCTTCTCAAGTGCACATGGATCATTCTCCAAGATAGATCATAGTTAGGTCATAAAATAAATTTCAACAAATGTAAAAAGATTGAAATTATATAATGCATTTTTTTCTGACCATAATGGAATGAAGCTGGAAATCCATAACAGCTGGAGAACTGGAAAATTCACAAATATATGGAGGTTAAGCAACACACTCTTAAAACAATCAGTGGATCAAAGAAGAAATTGCAAGGGCAGTCAGTAAATATCTTGAGACAAATGAAAACAAGAACACAACATATCAAAACTTATGGGATGCAGTTAAAGCAGTGTGGAGAGGGAAATTTATAGCCTTAAATGCTTACATTAAAAAAGAAGAGCTAAAATTAAAAACCAAATTGTACCCCTGAAGGAACTAGAAAATAGACAGCAAACTAAACTCAAAGGAAGCAGAAGGAAAGAAATAACAAGTATTAGAGCAGAAATAAATGAAATTGGGAAGAAAAAAACAATAAAGAGAATCAATGAAACCAAAAGTTGGTTCTTTGAGAAGAAAAACAGTATTAACAAACCCTTAGCTGAGCTGACAAAGAAAAAAGAAAGAAGAGGCAAATAAATAGAATTAGAAATGAAAGGAGGGACATTATTACTGACCCCACAGAAATAAAAGTATCTTAAGAGGATACTGTGAAACTCTGTATGCCAACATATTAGACAACCCAGATGAAATTTACAAAGCCCTAGAAACATACAAACAAGTTACATTGACTTGAGAAGAAACTGAAGACCTCAACAGACCAATTACAAGTAAAGAGATTGAATCAGTTATCAAAAATCTACCAACAAAGAAAAATCCAGGACCAGATGGCTTCACAGGTGAATTCTAACAATCATTCCAAGACGAGGTAATAACAATCCTGTTCAACTCTTCTAAAAAATTGAAGAGAAGATAACACTACCTCCCTCATTCTATGAGGCCATCATCACCCTCCCATCTATGCCCATTTGATTTTTGACAAGCCTTCCAAGTCAATCAACAAATGGTGCTCAGAGAGTTGAATCTCCACATGCAAAAGAATGAAAGAGGACCTCTATATCATACCATTCACAAAAATTAACTCAAAATGGATCAAAGACCTAAGTATAAGAGTCAGGACTATAAAACCCCTAGAAGAAAATGTAGGGAACTATCTTCAGTATCTTGTGGTAGATGATGGTTTCTTAGACTTTACACCGAAGGCATAAGTAGAAAGAAAAAATAGATAACTAGGAACTCCTCAAAATTAGAAACTTTTGTGCATTAAAGGACTTTGTCCCCAAAGTGCAAAGACATCCTACTCAATGGAAAAAAATATTTGGAAACTGCCTATCTTATAAGGGTTAGCATCTAGAATATATAAAGAATTCCTACAACTCAATGATAAAAAGATGAACAACTCAATTTAAAAATGAGCTAAAAATTTGAATAGACATTTCTCCAAAGAGGAAATACAAATGGCTAAAAAGCACATGAAAAGATGCTCATTACTAACTACTTTGGAAATGCAAGTCAAGGCCACAATGAGATATCATTTCACACCAACTAAAATGGCAAATATTAAAAAAAAATAACAAAAACAACAACAGAAAGCTACAAGTGTTAGGAAGGTGGTAGAGAAATGTGAATACTCATTTACACTGATGAGAATGTAAAATGGTACAGTTGCTGTGGAATACAGTTTGGCAGTTCCACAGGAAGCTAAGTATAGAATTGACTTATGATCTGGCAATCCTGTTACTGGATATATATCCTGAAGAACTGAAAACAGGAACTCAAACAGGTATTTGCATACCAATGTTCATTATGTCATTATTCACAATTGCCAAAAATAGAAGCAATCCAAGTGTCCATCAACCAATTAATGGACAAACAAAATGTCATATAAACATATATGGAATATTATTCAACTGGTAGAAGAAATAAAGTTCTGATGCATGTCAAAACATGGATTAACCTTGAAGACATTACGTTGAGTGAAATAAGCCAGACAACAAGATCAAAAAGTGTATGATCTCACTGATATGAACTGATTAGAACAAGTAAACCCATAGAGTTAGAAGGTACAATATAGGTCATCTAGATATGGATTGGGATAAGAGAATGGGTAGTTAATACCTAACTTGTACCGAATTTCCTTTTAGGTTGAGTTTTGAAAATGTATGGTGGTGATGGAAGCATATTTTTGGGAATGCAATCAACAGCACTGAATTATAAAGATGAATGTGGTTAAAAGGGGAGACTTGAATTTTTATATTTATCAGGAAAGAATTAAAAAGATCAAACAGAACTGTACAACACAGTGAACCCAATTGGAGATGATGGGCTATAGTTTATAATACAAGTATAAGAATTATATTTAATGAATTATAACAAGTGTACAGTATAATTACAAGGTGTTAATAATAGGTATATGGGAAAATACACTTAATGTTAATATAGACGATAGATAATTAAGTGCAATTTTAATAATATTTCGCCAATTGCAACAAAGGAAACTACTGTCAAAAAATAGTACAATTATAAAATGTTTTGCCATTAATTGTAACAAATGTTCCACAGCAATGCAAAGTATTGATGGTGGGATGATGTACGGGAATTGTGTATTTTATGCATGATTGTTTTGTAAACCCACAACTTCTCTAATAAAAAATTTAGAATTTTTCAAAAATTTTTAAAGTAAACTTATTGGTCTTGATTTCAACCTTATGACAAACTCCTCACATATAAGTTGCATCCATTTAATTATCCAAACCTGTCTTATATTACAGCTTTTGATGAGACCTATTAAAGCATAAAGGGAAATGGAGGAGCTACCACTCTCAAAAATGAGGTATGGACAATTGGAAGAAGTGTTTTGGATAAGAAGACAGGGGAGGGATGATGCATCCACCTAGTGGCCAAAGAAGGAGTAGAAAGTAATTGGATCACATATCATCTTAGCAGTCAAGAATGGAAACATAGGTCTGTAGTATGTATCACCTTTTCCTCTAAAAATAAAATCACTGCATTTGAAATATTATATATATATATATATATATATAACTACATAGTTACATATAGCATGTATGTGTATGTGTATCTGTATAGGGCTAGCTCCATGGTCATATAATCAGGCCCATGTACATATACCATGAATGTACATATACAGTTGCATAGAGTCCCACATTAGATGGGCCCTTCACTTGGTTTAATGCTTTGTTGTCACAGCCTTAAAATTTTTAATAATATTTTAACATGGATCACACACTGTGTCTCACAAATTACGCATGTTTGTATGTGTGCATGTATAAAATCTTAGAAGCATAAGGGGCCTTAACAGTAGTCTAATTGAACATTTCTTCCCACTTGTATTTTTTCCAAATGCCATGTTTTTCTATAACATGGATGTCTCATTATTTATTGTTTTTGTTTTCGCTTTAGTAACACCAGTTAAGAGTACTTGATGTACATCCTATAGATTATTTTTAAGTAGGTAAACATAGATGAATATATGTACATCTAAAATATTACTTTTTATGTAAATAGGATCATACAATATCCACTCATTTCACTTGGTGACATGCATTAGCAGTCTGTATATATATGGGCACACATGGGTCATCATGATTTCTCAAGTTTACTAATAGTGATTTAATTGGCCATCCACAAATTATTACCATACCCTGGAATGGGCAATAAGTATTAGCTTGCTTTTTCTGCGTATTTTGGACTTTTGACTACATCTACTCTTCAAAAACTGGAAAGTTTTTGAAGATAATATTTTTAATAGAAAATGGAAACAATGTGGAAATGATGCCATTCCCCATTCTCTCACATCTGTCAGAATTATATTAATTATCTTGAGTAGGAGCTATAATTCTTCTTTCTTATTTTTTGGCTCAGTAACTAAAAATATTTTTGGTTTGGCTTCAAGAATTTTCCTTTCCCACAAATCTCAACTTATACTGGACTTTTAATTTTTCTGACACTATTTTTAGACATGTTTGTCATTTTTTATATTCATTCTTATCGCCCATCTTTTTTATTTATGCTTATCTTCCTAAAATTTGAGCTTACAAAGGAGTTCTCTTATTACTTTGTATGCCTTTCCTGCTTTATCCTTATTGAAATAATTAAGGTAGTACTAATTCAGGTAATACTTGTAGAGAATTCTCCACTGCTACTCCCCAAAATATTTTATTTCCTAGAATATCTGATAATCAATCATAACAACATTTTCTTTGATCTTTAAAAAATTTCAATTCTTGGTATATGTTAAAAATAAGCATACAATTAAGGCTTAAAGGTTTTCATATTTCAGTCTAAGCAGGAACAAAATACCTACATATGTCTAACCCAAACCATGTACTAGGTAAATATTAGTATACTGAATGAATGAATGCATATATGTGTGACTCTCAAAACAGGACCATATAATATTTATTCTTTTAGATTAATATATAATTTAGCTAAATTTCTTACTTATTATCCCACAGTTATTTTCTTCTGATTCCTTTCTTTCATTTCAACCTGTGGAGTAAAATCCTAAATTAAATGTGTTATTCTTATGCTTTAAAAACAATGATTCCTTAAAAAATTAGAGGCTCAATAGAATAGTAATTTTTTGTGATTTTTTGCCCTAAAGCAAAATGCCATACAATAATAAAGGACTTGACCATTGGTCTAAGCTTTTTATTAAATAGTAAAATTAAACCGGGACTCTTTAAAATACTGTAAGAACAGGAATATTGATGGGTTTTTTGTTTTTCTTTGTTTTTGCATCTTCTGTGGACAAGGGTCCAGTGCTTTTATCAGATTCTTAATGGGGTTGAGTACCTGCAAATATTAAAGAATGGAAGACAACACAATTTCATGATAAAATAAGACAAATTGTTTTAGTATTTATTAAACATTATAGTGTTTTAGACTAATTTCAAAAATCATTTATAAAGCTTTTATAATAACTGAAAATAAATTCACCGTTCACTTTTGATTAAGAGGTCTAAAATTAAACTCATGAGGTCTAAAATTAAACTCATGATTTCAGAAAGTGTAAGATATTTTCTGTAAATGATCTCTTCTAAATCTTAGTTTCTATGAAATATATTACATGTCAATCAATATGATCATATGATTTTTTTTACAGTCTGTTGATATGATGGATTACATTGATTGCATTCTGTATATTGAACTAGCCTTGCACAGCTGGAATAAATCCCACTTGGTCATGGGGTATAATTGTTTTTATACGTTGTTAAAGTACATGTGCTATTATTTTGTGAGGGTTTTTGCATTTATGTTAATGAGAGATATTGGTTTGTCATTTTCTTTTTTGTATTGTCCCTGTTTTTTCATGTAATGTCCTTGTAATGCTTTGTTCTTTGACATTAGAGCAATGCTGGCCCCTTGTAATGAATTATGAAGTATTACTTCTGCTTTTTATTTTCTGGAAGGGATTGTGGAGAATTGGTATTATTTCTTCTGTAAATGTGTGGTAGAATTCACCAGTGAAACCATCTGGGACTGGTGCTTTCTTTTCAGGGAGTTATTAATTATTGAATATTTACTAGATACAGGCTATCCATTTTATCTAAGTTTTTCCTTGTTTGAGTTTGGTTAATTTGTGTTTCTTTCAAGGAAATGGTTCATCTAACTTATCAATTTATGGGCATATAGTTCTTTTATAGTTGTTTTAGTTTCCTAGCTGCTGAAACAAATAGCATACAATGGGTTAAATTCAACAATAGGAATGTATTGGCTGATGGTTTGGAACGAAGGAAAAGTCTAAAATCAGGGTATCAGCAAGGAGTGCTCTCTCCCCAAAGACTGTGGCATTCTGGGTCTGGCTGTCTGCAATCCTTGGTCATTGGCTTTTCTGTCATTTGACAAGGCACATACATGGTGACATCTCCATTCTTTTCTGACTTCTGTTGCCTTTCAGTTTCTGGCTGCTCCCCATGACTTCTTTCCTGTGTCTAGTTTCTTTTGCTTATAAGGACTTCAGCCATATTGGATTAAGGCCCACGCTTATTCAGTTTAGAAACACCTTAACTAATAACATCTTCAAAATTCCTATTTACAAATGAGTTCACACCAATAGGACCAGAGGTTGGGACATGCCTTTTGTGGGGGATATAATTAAATCCCCACAATAATATTCCTTTGTTTCCTCAATGGGATTAATAGTGATACCCCTTCTTTCATTTCTGACATTGATAATTTGTGTCTTCAATCTTTTTTCTTAATTAGCTTGTCCAGAGGTTTATCAATTTATTGTTCTTTGCAAACCAGCTTTTGGTTTTGTTGATTTTTTTTATCTTCTCATTTTAAATCTCATTGATTTCTACTCTAATTTTTATTATTTCTTTTTTTCTGCTTTCTTAAGTTTTAATTTCAGTTAATTAAATTAAAACTGTTCCTTTTCTAGTTTCCTCTGGTGAAAGCTTAGGTATCAATTTTTATTCTTTTTTTTTCTTCTGCAACATATGCATATAATGCTATAAATTTCTCTCTAACAAGTTTTTTTTTTGCTGCATTCCAAAAAGTTTGGTAAGTTGTATCTTCAGTTTCATTTAGTTCAAATATTTAAAAATTTCTATTGAAATTCCTTTGATCCTTGGGTTATTTAGAAGTGCTCTGTTTAATTTCCAAATATTTGTTGATTTTTCATTTTTCTCTTTTCAATTTCTAATTTAATTAAATTGTGATCTGAGAATATACTTTGCACAATTTCCCTTCTTTAGAATTTGTTGAGCTGTGTTTTATGGCCACAATATGGTCTATCATGGTGAATATTTACCATGTGAGCTTGAGAAGAATATGCATTCAGTTATTGTTGGATAGAATATTCTATAAAAATGTCAATTAGATCAAGTTGATTGATGTGCTGGTTTGAAAGGATTTATGTCCCCTAGAAAAGCCATATTTTAATCCTAATCAGTCTTGTGAGAACAGGGGTATCTTCTATTCCTATTTAGTACTATAGTTTGGAAAGCTGATTAGGCTATCTCCACAGAGCTATGACTCAATCAATTGTGGGTAGTAAACTTGATTAGATGGAGACATGTCTCTACCCTTTCTTTGAGGGTCTTATTAGTTTACTGGAATCCTATAAAAGAGGAGACATTTTGAAAAATGTTCCCTTTGAGAATGAAGAGAGAGCTGCAGAACCATGACAGAAGGATGAGAGAACTACAGAGTCTGCCAGTCAATGACCTTTGGAGGCATGAAGGAAAATGCCTCCCTGGGAGCTGCATGAAGCAAGAGCTCTAGAGAGGAAGCTAGTAGATGATGCATTGTTCGCCATGCGCCTGAGAGAGAAACCCTAAACTTCATCAGTCTTTCTTGGGTGAAGGTAACCTCTTGTCGGTAATTTAATTTGGACATTTTAACAGACTTGCTTTAATTGGGACATTTTCACGGCCTTAGAACTAAATTCCCCCTTTTCAAAACCATTCTGTTTCTAATATATTGCATTCTGGCAGCTAGCAAACTAGAACAATTGATATTCCTGTTCAGGTTTTCTATATCTTCACTGATTTTCTGCCATCATGACCTTTCAATTACTGACAAAGGAATGTTGATGTCTCCAACTATAATAGTGGGTTTATCTATTTCTTCTTTCAGTTCCATCAAGTTTTTGCCTTATATATTTTTATACTCTGTTGTTAGATGCATTTAAGATTGTTGTCTTCCTGAAGAATTGACCCCTATATGCTTATGTGAGACTCCTCTTTATTTCTACCAGTCTTACTTGTTCTGGGGTCTACTTTGCCTGAACATTATATAGCTACTTCAGCTTTCTTTTGATTAGAATTAGCATAGTGTATCTACCTCCATCCATTTACTCTTAACCTGAGCCTTTCTATTTAAAGTGGTTGCTTGTGAGTAACATATAGTTGGGTCTTGTTTTATTTTTTTAATCCATTCTGACAATGTCTTTTAATTGGTCTATTTAGGCCTTTCATGTTTAAGGGATTATTGATATAATTGCATTTATCGACTATGTCTGTAACTATTTTCTCTTTGTTGCCTTTGTTCTTTATTTCTTGCCCCCCTTATCCTGCTTTCTCTGATTTAACTGAATATGTTACATAATTCCATTTCATTTTCTCTCTTAGCATATGTGTTACATTTCTTTAAAAATTTAGTGATTTCCCTAGGAATTAAAAGATATGTTTTAAAATAATCTGTCTACCTTCAAATAATACTATTCCACTTCACTTATAACACAAGTACCTTATAACAGAGTATTTCCAATTTTCCCCTCCCATCCATTTGTGACATTGCTGTCATTCATTTTACCTATCCATGTGTTATAATCACCCAACATGTTATTACTATTATTGTTTTATAAAATGGTGATGAACTAAGAATAAGAAAAATACAAGAATTCATTTTATCTTCATTTAGTCTTTCTTCAACAATTTTCCTTCTTTTTTAAATGTAGAACCCAGTTTCTGACCTACGTCATTTCCTTCTACCTGAATAACTAATTCAACATTTATTACAGGTTTATTAGCAATGAATTCCCTTAGTTTTCATTTATCTCAGAAAGTCTTTATTTCTCCTTCACTTTGGAAGGGTAATTTTGCTGAATGTAGGATTCTAGGTTGGTAAGGGTTTTCTTTGAATATTTTAAATATTCTATTATACTCTCTTTTTAATTGCATGGTATCTGATGAGAAATCTGCTTTTTTATCTGTGGGTAAGATACCCCCGCACCCAAGCTTCTTTCATGATTTTCTTTTGTCTGTTTTTCTAAAATTTGAACATGATATGCCTCAGTATGAATTTTTTTTTGTATATTTATCCTGCTTGGTGTTCTTTGAGCTTCTTGGATATGTGGGTTGGTGTCTGTCATTAATTTTGGAAAGCTGGCCAATAGCACTTCAAATATTTCTTCTCCTTTTTTTCTCTTCTCTTTTTAGTATTCCAATTAATTATAAGTTATACCTTTTAAAATTATCCCAGTTCTTCGATGTTCTGTTTTTTTTCATTCTTTCTTCTTTTTTTGTTTCATTTTGATAAGTTTCTATTGACCTATCTTTAAACTCTTTGATTCTTTCTCTGACCATGCAAAGTTTACTGGTAACCCATTGAAGATATTTTTCATTTCAGCTACAGTGTATTTGATATTTCATATTTTCTTTCTTATCTTTTCTACCTTTTCTGCTTACATTACCCATCTATTCTTGTATGTTGTCTGCTTTTTACATTAGTGCCCTTAACATACTAATCATAGTTATTTTACATACCTTCTGATAATTTTGTATTGTCTGATAAAATTTTATTACCTGATAAGTCCAATATCTGTCATATCTGAGTGATTTTTATGACTTCTTATATTCTTTAGACTGTGTTTCATCTTGCCTTTTGATGTGCCTTGTACTTTTTTTGGGTTGAAAGCAGAACATGTTGTATCAGCTAATAGGAACTAAGGTAAACAAGACCTTACTGTGAGAATTTATGTTAATATGGCTGGAAGTCCCACTGGATTTATATTCACTATAGCTATGGGTACCAGAGGCTTCAAATCCCTCTAATGTCCTTATTTTTGTTTCCTCTTGACTTTGGGCTTCCCTAAGTACTCTCCTCAGAGAGAGTCTGTGTCTCACAGATCTTTCAGACGTACCCAAATTTTATTATACAGGAACCCCGTGGTGGTGGTGTGGGTGGTAAGGAGGGAGGGAAGGGGAGCTTTCTGTAATCTTCTGATTACGTCTCAGTCTTAGTGGAATTATGTCTTGGGCCTATGTCCTTGACAAGTGTTTCTCTAGTGGTATAGGTTTTCCCCCCAGCTCCCTTCCCCCTTCCCTAGCTGCAGGATTCTGTTTCCATAAGGCCCTATCCCAGAGAGCAGTGAGACGGGAAGGCTGAGAGGGGCTGGAGGAGGAGGAATGCCATTCCTTCAGTTTAGATAAGCTCTGGCAAAGTCTTTTTCCCTGGAGAGTAGGTCTTTGTTAAGGGAGAAGGCTCTGGGTGTATTTCACAATGATTACTTATCTCTTACAGATGCCAGAGCCAGGAGCAGAGCTAGGATCTTCACCATGAGAACCTGGCATGGTCCCTGGAGGTAAAGTCCACAAATGTGTGGGGGCCTTGTGGAGTTTCTCACTCACATGCTAGTCCACACTCAGCCTCCAGCAATTTGTCAAAATTACCCAATATGTATTTCTCCGAGTTTATGGCTCAAGCATCTTTTACTCCTGGCAAGCAGATAACAGCTGTGACTCTCTGGATGTGCCTGTAGCTCCATATTTTTGAGTGACAGTTTGCCTTGTGAACTCAGTTCACTCATAAGTCCAGGAAAATTCCTTGATCTTCAGTTTCTCCTTGTTGTAAGGAAGGGATGGTAATTTTCCAGCTCCTTACATGTCAGAGGTGAAACTGGAAATCCATTTGAAATATTTAATAATTTATTTCCAGTCTAAATTGTTTCACTTATTTACATAGCAAATTTTAAAATATGTAAGAATTCAAAATAATAAATTAAAGTTTTATTTGCATTTTTGGCTCCATTTTCATGGATCTCAATGCATACCACCAAGGCTTTCTGTTATTGCTATTGCATTTCCCAGAATTTTTATGAAGTAGATATTAGATATTAGTAGAAATGGTCAATTTCATTCTTTAGATAGAAAAAATGAAAATTAAAAAAAAAAAATGATTCACTTCTCACATCTGGATTCTTCCTTTTAGAATTGTCCACAGTTCGCTAAGTGAGTCCCTCAGAACTCTCCTTTTTCCTCCCATCGCCCAGCATCATAATACAGTATATTGCTTTAGATCACGCCAACACGCAAGTGGTCCCTAGAGAAAGCTACTCAGTAGTCCTCTTTGGTAGTCTCTTGAAAAACTTTGAAACTAAACAAAGCTCTTTCAGTCTTCAATTCCAATAGAAATGTTGTATTTTATATAATTTCAACTAGTTTATTTTAACTTTATTTTCCTAGGAAGTAATTCTCTCTTTCACTATTTTTCTGTCATACTGATGTATTGGTGGTAGAAGGAAGATGTGAGCAATTTCAAAAAAGTTCTTGCATGATTCAGAACTGCATAGCCAAAAGCCCATTTCTTTTTTTAACATTTTTTATTGTGAAATATAACATATATGCAGAAAAGCAATCAATTTCAAAGTAGAGTTTAACATGTAATTATAGAGCAAATTTCAAAGTATAGTATGGGTTACCGTTCCACTGTTTCAGGTATTTCCTTCTGGCTGTTCTAATATGCTAGAAACAAAAGAAGTATCTAATGATTCAGTAGTCATAATCCTTTCTTAAATCCTAACTTCTCTGTTATACTCCTCGCTCTCATTTGATCATTCTCTCAGTCTTCAGGGATATTTTGGCAGTGACCATTCTAACTTCCTTGTGCTGCAAAGGGGTGTCAACATTGTGGAGTAGTGGGATGGCATGCAACTAGCTGATACTCTTGGAGAAACTGGTACCTCTAAATTTCAGGCTTATCTGGCATAGGAAGAATCTTTTGGTTTTAAGCTTTTGAAAAATAAACTTAAAAAATAAAACCTTAAGAGTCTTAGATAGAGCCCTGGATTTCTTTAGGGTTTTCAGGAATATGGTTGGTTGATGTGAAAACTCATTTTTGAAACTCCATCTACAGCAGAGGACAAGGTTGGAAGCTCTCATAACACCCTGAAGAATATTTTCCCTCTGAAAACTGCGACATTGAATGATGAACACCAATGCAAACCAGGGCACGTTTAAAGAAATTCAATTTAAAGGGTGTCTCAATCTTAAAAAGTCTTTACATGGGTTTTCATTAGGGTGGTTTTCTGTATTTATATGTAGAAAAGAAAAAAAATCTAGATTCTGTATTTTAATTCCTTACTTTTTTTTTTAATAAGGGAGATTTCTTAAGTTATAAGTTATAATTCTAAGACCATGGAAATGTCCAAATTAAGGCATCAACAAGAGGATACCTTCACTCAAGAAAGGCTGATCACATCCGGGATTTCTCTGTCACATGGGAAGGCATATGGTGACATTTGGTGTCCTTTTCTTTGGTTTCTGGTTTCAAATGGCTCTCTTAGCTTCTGCATGTCCTGGGACATTTCCTTCTGCATCTCCAAATGTCTGTGTCTGAGCTGTCTCCAAAATGTTCTCCTCTTAAAGGGCTCCAGTAAGCTAAGTAGAAGCCACTTTGAATGGGCAGGGTCACATCTCCACGGAAACAGCCTAGTCAAGAAGTTCCACCCAATAATAGGCCTGCCCCATCAAGAATGGATTAAAAGAACATAGCATTTTGGGGGGTACATAACAGCTTCCAATAAGCACAAAGTTATACTAGACAATGCTTATGCTATCCCTGTGCTAAGAATTGCTTTATATATGTAGAAATTTATTCTTTTCTTTCCTGATTACAAAATAATAATGTAGCCCACCAGTATTTTCATTAAAGCATAAATGATTAACAAACTCCTACTTGAGAATTCATATTAGCTCTAGCCTAAGTGTTCAATGTTTGCTAAGTGTTTGCCTTCCCCATCTTATTAAATGTCACCCTCAACCATACTTTGATTTACTTTCCTTATAGCACTTATCATTATCTGAAATTATCATGTTGACTTATTCATTGTCTGTTTCCTAAGGAAATGCAACCTTCACAAGAGCAGGGGCATTATTTAGTTTGCAAAATCTACTAGAACAGTATTTCATACAGAGTGAATGCTTTGTACAGAGTGAATGTTCAAATAAACATCTGTTGAACTTATATGTACTTCTAGGGTATATGCTATCTGGTCTTCAAAGTTAGGCCCCCCAATTCCACTCCTCCCTGTAAACATATGTCACTCTTCACATCAAGAAGCCAAGTTTATCAAGAATTTGAGCTGGCCCTGTGAATGGAGGCAGAAGATGCTTTCTGTAATGTGAGTCTCAACTTTCAGAGGACTGGAAGTATCTGTTTCCTTCTTTATGGAATAATTGCTCATGAGGATTCTTCTTCTTGGAACCCAGACACAATGATGTGACAAATCAAGCCACATTGAGAAGCCCTGGTTGGTGCCCTGAGACTTGGCATCCAGCACTGGCTTGCCAGGGCCCTCTATGGGGGCCCAGATCTTGGGCAGCAGACTTGGACTGACTGCCTAGCAGCCCACACTTTTGCTTCCACTTCCCACTCCTAGTGGGTTGGCCAATTCGTTACATTTTTGATACATTTGTTTCTCTGAGTCAATTTTACATTCTACAATGGTGTCATTTGCTTTCTCTTAAAATTGTGGTAAATTTTCACACACATATACATGCTTTAGTATTTATTGCTTTTATATTATAATGGGAAACTTGATGGGACAGTAAGGGTTTGTCTAGTCCAACTTCTAGTGTGTTCCAATCTAATAACCTATTGATGGTTTTTTAGGCTTTCTTTCAAAATATGGAATAAGGGAATTTACAACTCCTTTTTTTCTATTTCTTTGAGAGCATAGCATCCTTAATTTGACAAATTATTATTATAGTCCAATAGCACTTGATGCAATAGTTTTTGCAGGTTACAAAGTACTTTTGTAGCCATCAACTTACTCGATTTTATGAAGATACATGAATAAGGAAGGATTCCAGTTGTTGCTAGAATACTGATACAACCAAATTCATGTGCTTATCTAGCACTGTGGAGCATCAAAACAGTCTTCTAGGAATAGTTTTTTCCTTAGTGTCTGAAATCTTCTGGTGAGGCATGCAGGGAATTTCATGTTCTTTGACACTAGGGTTCTCATTGCCCAAAAAAGAAGAGGTAACATTTGCTTAGCAAACATAGCTCTATGAATGGCAGCACAGAAAGTAGAGAACTGACATTGAAGGAGAAGAGAAAAATGATGTTAGCCACCATCTTAAGGAGGGTTTTTCTAGTTAAACGTAATTCCAGGTTTGAGGTAATTCTTTTAATTGATCACTACCATAGTACATTCTTATATTCTCTTTAAAGCATTTACCATGGTGATTTTTGGGTTGCTTTTACTTCCTTACTGTCTTTCTTGCTCCCACAGAATTAATGATTTCTTAAAGTGAGGACCTGATCTTTCTTGTTTATCATTGAATCCCCGGCACTCAGGATAATACCTGATAGATATTAGGAGCTCCATAAATATTTTTTCCTGAGATACCAGTCCCAGTTCCAACATGAATAAACTTGAGAGTAGCGCTCTTAAATGACCTCTATGCTGGTCCTTAAGGCACTTGCTCTAATTCCTAAGCTGAGGGAACTATGAAATTCCTGCTCAAAAATTCTCAATAAATGGCAGCAGTTGTTGAAGTGAGAACATCTCCTTCACTCATCCAAAGCTTAATTATTCAATTGCCTGAATACTTTTAACTCTGCTTCTCTTTAGTCCCTTGTCCCCATGTGTTGTAGTCATGGGAGAATCTGCTTCAACAAGTACAGTTAGGTGAGAGCCTCCAGTTGCTGAAGGTTTGGAATCCACTATGGCATTCACACTGAGGATAAACCCTCTTAGGGCTACTTCTAATCAATAACTGAGAATGGTAGGGACACTAGAGCCAGGCCTTTTCTCCCCAACACAGGGCTCTTCTGTAGGCAGTCTTTGGTTGGGATACCCATCAGCTGGGTTAAGACTTCCTCAAAGCCATGCTGCAGTCTGAGACTTTTCCTAACCAATCCTCCTTCCTTTTCTCTCTCCTTTTCGCAGGGAACAGACTGGACATTGAAGTCTGAAGGCTCTCTGTGCCTATTCCCTGCTCTCTCTCCATTTTATCCTTCACAGGCATTTCCACCAATAAATCACGTGCATGTTTAATTTTGTTTTGGCCCCTGCATCTTGGAGGACCAGAACTGAAAAACCACCATAGTAGAGACTTCCATCATTACTTCTGTGTATGTCATATAGCAGCCTCCTCAAAGACTCCCTACCTTGAGTCCTCTTCTCTACCACTTTTCCACTTTGTAGCCAGTGTGATCCTTCTGAAATACAAATCTCACCCTGCCCTTGCCTGCTTATACCTTAAGTTGAAGAAACTTCTTTAAATATACCTTCATTACCTACATTCTGGTCTTACTCTTCTACTTGCCCCTCACCCTCTCCTCAGTGCTCCATGATTTAAATCAACTTATTAGTAGTTCCTCAGATGAACAGACCAGGCTTATACTTGTTTTGTGGCTTCAGCAGCTTTACATCTGCACTTCCTTATTTCATATCTACTCTTCATCTTATTCATGCCTGCTCATCCTTCAGCTCCAAGCACTGATGGAATTCCTTCCAGAGAGCTTTCCCTGTGCTCCCCAAGTGTAGTTAGATGCTCCCTCTAAGGGTCCTCATATAGTTTTCCATCTTCCCCTTATGTTTGTTATCACTTTTTTAATTTTCATGTGATAGAAACTCAATCTGAGCTAACTGAAGCAAAATGAAATACATGAAATCTATTGGAAAGATACTAGAGCGGATTCAAATTCAAGGAAGAACTGAAAAAGTGAAGAACAGAAAATAGAAAAGCTCTGGTGATCTCACAGAATGGAATTACGGACTCAAATGCCCCCAGAATCTTTCTATCTCTCTGTGTGTCTGACTCATTTTATCAGGTTGGCTCACCAACCCAAATTTGGATTCATGACTGACAACAGTTCTTTTGCTTACATTTTCACAACTTGAGTCCAGATGAAAAAAGGACTAATCCTCTCAGCTACATTAACAAACACACAAACAGGGAAGGGCTCTCTAATTGGCCAGATCATTTTACATGTACATGTCACTTGCCTGGGGAGTGAGGAACTGTACTATTGAACCAGTTGAGGTCATGCATTCAGCCCTCAACCAATCACTGTCTCCAAGGAAGTAGCCCATGAAAGAAAAGGATCAGGTAACTAAAGCAGAGGGAGAAACTGTTCACAGAGGGAATGGAGAGCAATCTCTAGATGAGAAGGACCACCCTCACCCGTAAAATGTTTAGTCTACTTATCTACAAAACATAGTAACTATATTGAATTACAAGTAACAGAAAACACCAAAATACTTGTCTAAAGGAAAAATAATTGTATTTGTCTCACATCATGAGAGGTCCAGAGGCAGGCAGTTCAGCAATTGTGGGGAACTTCTGGATCACTTTTAGAACCCAAGTAATTTTCTTATTTCTTCCGAGCTATCCTTAGTATATGCTTGCCACTCCTTAGCACAAAGTGGCTGCTTTAACCTGTAACATCATGCCCATTTTCCAGGCAAGAAGAAGAGGAAGGGCAGAAGGTATGTGCTGGCTAGACCTCTATTTGCATATTATTGGCCAGAACTGTGACATAGGCCACCTCCAGCTTCAGGGAGTTTTATTACCTGGATATATGGTTGTCCTAAACAAAATAATGATTCTCTTAAAGATGAAGCGATAAATGGATAATGGGTAGGCTACTAACAAGGCCTCCCTATCTTTTGGGAGCCAGAACAATCAAGATGGGCTAAAAGAGGTAAAAATCACTTGAACACCCCCTAAAAATGTCATTCATGGATGGTTTTCATAGAAGGGAATTAAAATAGTAAAAAAACATGACTACATGTTTTCTGGGGTTTCTGAGGTATCTGGCACCAGCAAAACAGAAAGGTACATGAGGTGGAGGGTTGGAACCCTAGTAATTATTTCACTCTGTGGGATTGTGTTCTCATGTGTCCTTTCTTAATGGACTGGGATTTGATTTTACCCTCTGCAAGCTTTTAAGCCTGCCACAGTTTCTTGATACTGGCAGAAGACATGAGATTCCTGAGCCAGAGACAAAGGACTTTATTACTCATAGCACTGTAGGCAGTATGAATTTCAATATCACTGTATTTGCATTAGTTCCTCTTGCCACCCAAGTCCCATGGGGGTGTGTGTGTGTGTGACACACTGGGGGTGGGGGAGAAGTATCTGCCTCACAGTTGAGGGGCACTGGGCTTGGAGAATTCACCGTTTTATTGAAAGCAGTAAGCAAGGCTGCTTTGGGTCTTTGAGGGAGATATTACTCATCACTCAAGTGTTCTCCTTGCAAACACAACTCTAAAAAATGGCCTGATAAATTTGGGCTTTGCATTTTTGGCATACTCAACAAGATGTGTAGGAATGCAAGAGACCCATGGAGGACAGTTTCTCCAATAATCTATTTCTTGACCCTACACCATCCTAGCTTCTGATGAATTTTCAATAGTATGCCACTCCACTGGCCACTTTGCTTAATTTGACCTACAGAGGTTAGAACTAAATCTGTTCAATTATTAAATTTGTCTCATACAACATTTAATAAAGGATTTTAGAAATGGACTTCAAGCAGAAGGAGGAGGCCAACAAGAAGTATAGACCTCAACTCTGTGCCCCCCCTCCCCCTTCCAGGTCTCAGTCTCAGCCAACATTGCTAGAGGAACACTAGGTCTTATTTCTGAGAGCCAGGATGTAGTCTCAGGCCAGTCTATAGCCATTACAACCAACGCAAGGGAGTTTAGACTGACCTGCCAATCTTTAGTGCTATTGCCAATAATAACAGGGGGTTTGCCAAAAAAACAATCCCCATCTGTAAGAGACAGACATTCTATGGCCCATTCTCAGGTCACGTCAGTTAGAATTTTTTTTGTGAAACTTGATTTGAATTGCCATTATATTGTTTTAATTAAGCCACATGGACAGTGTCACTGAGTAGTGCAGAGTTGGTTGCCATACCTGATGTAACCCAAGATTGCTTGGGCATAAGAGAAGCATTTGAATTTGTTATCAATCAGATTGAGACAAAGTTGTGTCAGTCTTTGTGTTTGTATATATTGAAGAGGAGTCCACATTTGAAGCTGCTGTTGATGGCATCTGGCACAGCAAAATAGTTCAGGGCCAGATAAGAGGACATGACTTTTCTGTTTCATTGCATGACTATGCAGGTAACAAATCTAGCAGTGGGTCACATTGTCTATTGCAGCTGCTGCTTGCCTTAGGTGAAACATATGACTGCTTTGTCAGACTTTGGTGCTGGAACTAGGAGAACAAAAGAACATAAATTGTTTGAATCCTAACCCGAGTACCTCTGGGGCTGAGGTCTCTCCCCAAGTGCTGGGGTTGTTTATTTCCTTCCACAGCCATGAAATTTGAATGTCCTACCCTACTAACTATAACTTCACCTTTCTGTAATCATCCTGATTTACATTCAGACCTTTTCTCCTGAAGGATGATGTGACATGAAATAAGGCATATTTATAAAATACAGAGACCCACTATGTCCTTCATCATGACCCAAATGGACCATTGTAGGAAAGGTGGTGAGCAATGGACTGAACCAAGTGGTACTGTCTTTATGATTTAGGGCCTTGTGAATCTCAGGAGAGAATCCACACCTTTTAATTTTAACAAGCTGGAACTCAAATCCAAGTCTCCTAGCTTCTATTCCAGTGCTCTACATTATGTGTAGTTCTATTCTCATTGTCTTAGAAAATTTGTGAAGAAAGTTATTCAGTCACCTATCATCCTATGTTTCTATGTTTCTACCCTATTGGTCCTGTTTCCAATGGTCTAGTCTGTTATTTTGTTTTGTTTTTCTACACTCCAGATTCTCTAGTATTTTGTACATATAGTGCCAGGCCAGGCAAAGTAGCCTTTTCTGATGTTAATTTGAGGTATTCTTCTCACCTTTTTTTAAGCCAATTCAACATTGTCAGTTCTTTTAACTATGTATGTGATTGGATCCTATAGCTTTTTTCTTTTTTCCCTTCCCCAACAAACAATACTATACTTGGTTATATCCACTGCCCCTCATCCTGTTTTGGACACATTATCTCACTATTTCTTTCTTTTCTCTTTTTTGGATTGAAAAATTTATGAGGTTTTATATGTTTAATTTCCTGCTATAGGAAGTCAGGAAAGTACATTTTTGTTCCCAGCCATGTACAGGTAAATACCATTCAGAAGCTGCCTACAGGAGCCAAATATTTTGCATTGTCCAAGTGCTTGATAGTTTACTTGTTGATGAAATATTAAGTAAAATTAGTTGAAAATATTAATGGACGTTTTGAATGGTCAAAAGATAGTTGAAATAACTGAAAGTGGTTTATGACCAAATCTGGAGTAGTGATCCAATTGATTAGATTACTCTGTCTTGGACCAAAGTTAGCTGGAAAGCAGCCACTTTGAGCACACAACTCAGTGTATTGTAGAGTGCAATGATTTAGCATGTTCTTTTTTCTAATCAACTTATGATTTAATTCTAAATGTGGTTAAAAATATCAGTATCAGTGAGAAGATAGGGGTAGAAACTCCAGATACCTAGAAATATTACTTTCTCTCATTAAAAATTTTGCTGAAATTAAAATAAGAACTTACTCAGAGATGTTTTTAACCACTCTCTTAGTTTTATGTTCTTTTGCAATTCTTTCATTTTTGTCCACCCTATTTCACATTATATGATGCAATTGGTAAAACAGTACCAAAAAAATTAAAGAAGTAGCAGAAATAGGAGTCATCCTGAGTTCATAGACCCAGATATCCTATAACTATTGTGACTTAAGCTTAAACCATTATTTCCTTGCTTGACAATTAGGTCTGTTCTGAATTTTTAAGTCAGCAAAATATATCAGTCATTGCCTTTTTCCTTTTAAATAAAACCAATTGATGTCTTTGCATGTAAACCTTTTCCTCAATATATTTATAGCAAAAAAATGTCAGAGCAATAGAAAACACAGGCCGCATTGTGAAAGCTAAGCCTGAAAGAAATCCACATGTTTAAAAAATTATTTTTACATGTTAATGTCTATATTTCCCCACATTGAATGCTCATTATTTAAAATGAAAGGACAGAAGTCAAATTGAGAAGCCGTAAATTAAGATACAAGATGTGGGGACTACAAGTTGTTTCACTTGAATAGAACCAATCTTGTTCTCTCTGGTTTTTCTCCCAAGAATGGTAAATTTACAATCAAAATAATAAACACTCTTCACTAATAAGAACAATGCAGTTGTGGTTTTTCTTGTGAAAATTATCTGGGTTTTATACATTGTTTCCCCATGTCAAAATTATGGCTGAAATTTTCTTAAAAAGTTTATCCTAAATACTTTCCAAAATGGGAAAGCCTTAAAATTTTGAATTCATATTTTAAAAGTATAGGCTGCCCCACATTTCAATCAACTTCTGCAACAAAACCAGTGTTGGCAGTTTTACCAACTATTTTTAACCAGTTCAGTTCAGTCTGGCTCTCAGTTGTTAATATAGTGCTACTGATCCTTAATTCATAGAACCACAGGGGAATGTTTAAATAAAAGAGCACTCGACTTCATAGTCATTTTTAAATGAAAACATATGTATTTGTAATAGGGCTTTAAAAGGTTTTTTTTTCAGTAAGAACTTAATGTGTGGCATCTGTTAGGTATAGGGTGTTTTTTCAGTTGTTCTGAAGAGGCACATAGGGTCTAGTAAAGCTTATAGTTCAGAATCCGGTATCTCAAGAGTTATCAGGATTAAGAGTGCCCAAGGAAGGAAGATTGTTGTCCGTTATTTTTCCTTCCGATAATAATCTCTTATATCACAGTAATTCGGAAGAGGTAGGGAGAAGCGAAGAAAACCTCAAAATAGTCTCTCAAAGCTGGTTGATTTGCAGAAACCCACTTCTAAAACTTGATATACATATTGTGCTTGGTGAGAGGTAAAAATTTACATGGGTTAAACCACTCATATATCTAAGAATCTTCTAAAATATTTTAGGGTTCCTTTGAAGTATATCAGTGTTGGAGACTGTTTTAGTTTGCTAAGGCTGCCAGAATGCAATATACCAAAGACAGATTGGCTTTTATAAAGGGGATTTATTTAGTTACAAATTTACTAATTTGGAAAGGCACATGGTGATGTCTGCTGGCCCTCTCCCTGCTTCTGGGTTCAAATGGCTTTCCTCAGGGTGTGTCCTTTCTGCATCTCCAGATGTCTGCATATGAGCTGACTGTGAGCAATTTTCTTCTGAGTCCTCGTTTTAAGCCTAACTCACTGCAGGAGGCACTCCCCTTAGCCCACAGCAGTTGTAATCAGCCACAGATGAATTTCACATGCTGCTGATTTAAGTCCACAGAAATAGAACAACTGGGCACTATTTCCTGGCCAATTTGATACCTTGAACCTAACTACTACAGAATCCATACTTACTAAACTTACATCACCATATTATAGTACTCTCTTGTTAATGGAGTGAGGGTTGAAAAAGCTACTCTGATTAAAAAAAAATGGATTAATTCATAAGCATTAAGAAGACATATTTGGCCTCTTGCATCACCTAAATTTCCCCCCACCTTGCATGCCAAAGCTCTCCATATTTATTAGTATCCCTCTCTATATCCTTTAGGATTCCCAAGCACCTTGTCTTTGCTATTTTTAATATGAACAAATAAACACAAAATAAACCTTGTGTAAATTAGCTAGGGCCAAATATTGAATATTCTTAATATTTCCTAGCATTCACCCAAATCTCCAGATATGTTGAAGGGATTGAGATTGCCTCAGAAATTTTTAGAGAATCTTGAATACCTTGGACTAAATAGAAAACTTTCCTATTGATAATATATTCAGGTTATCATTGGTTACCCTCAGGAAGCAACTAGAATATGGGTTTGTAAACTAATACAAAGATCAGTTGGTATCCTTTATTTTTTGCCCATATTTTCAGAGGTATACATGGCATACATCTGTCTATGAATACATTGCCTATACTGTATATACATCCGACTATATACAATGGAAAGACCGCATAACAAAATCATTATTTGGCTTTGAATCTAGGCTCCATCACCTGCATAACTTTCCTGTGCTTCAGTTTCCTTAACTATGTAATGGATATAATAAAATTATATGCCTCATAGAATCACTGTGAGGATTAAATGAACTTATAGACATAAAATACTTAACAATAATACCTAGAAAGTTACAGGGATTCAATAACTGTTAACTGTTATTATTATATACACTATTACGGGTAAATATAAATATGTATATATTATATATAATTGCTTAGCCTACAAAATAAATTCACATGTATTGTTAAATGTACTCTATATTATTCTATAGTATATCTATATTACATATCTAAAATTTAGATTTTTCTGAAAATTACAGTTACCTTATTTGAATGAGAAGAACAACCATAGCTCATGTCTGGACTGTTCATTGTGTAAATCTGATACTTTAAAACTAGCTATTAAATGAAGAAAGATTTCTCAGTGAAAACAGATCCTAATATAAAATGTACATGACAGTAAAGTAAAGTGGTGAAAGCATTGACATGAAGCTGGACAAGTCTGAATTTGCTTCCTGGTGTAACTACTTCGAAGCTCTGTGGTCTTGGGCAAGTCATTGAACTTTTCTGAATTTTAGTTTTATCATCTGTAAAACAGCAATGTAACCTTTCTTGCATGTTTGTGGTGGAAAGGAGAGACAAAATATATTAAAAAACAACAACAACAACTTGGCAAAGAGCCTAGCACATAGTAAATGTCTGAGAAATAGAAACAGTGATTTTTAATATGTCAGTTCTACTTCAAATATGAGTATATCTTTTTTTTTTTTTTTTTTTTTTGGCTCAACACAAATATCCTCCTGGAAACTTCCCAAGTTGTGCTGCTGCTAAATGTAAAAATAAAGGGTTAGTTCTAAGGGCATGTGGTTTTAATAATAAGTGGCTAGTTCTACTGTCTAGGGGAGCAAAAGGGGAGAAGTTGGTGAAATTCAAGATTCACTGATATCTCATCCAAGCACTAGAAACTTTCTGCCCAGTCCCATGACAATTGAAAGCCTGCCTCTTCCAGAAGCTGTTACACTGAAGAAGCATTCGATGTTGAACGCTGTGGGGGTGACACTGCTAGGCTTGGTGGAATTAGGCCAAGCAGGCACATTAGGGACAGACTGGCCTGAGACACAGGGGAAGGGGACTCACTTGGTTTCTTTTATTTCCTGTGTTTAGTGAGAAAAAGAGATCAAAACCAAGTGAAAGTTCACAGTAAATGACAAATTTCTTTTCCAATGTTATATATTTCATATAGTTATGAGGGCTTTTTTTTCCCTTTTGGTGGTTGGGTCTGATTTGCCTCTGCATACTGAGGAACTGGGCCTGATATAGTAATAGCTTATTTTGAAAAGCAATGACATATGTATTATGATAATAAACCATTCAATGTATGACAAGAACTCTTTAGAATAAAAGCAAAGCTTAAATGCAAGGTATAGTACAACTATTGATTAAGAGATACATATATAAGTAAGGTCTGACTTGACACTTGCATGATAGAGGAAAAGTGAAGAAAAATAAGAAAGAAGGAAGATGTCTCATGAATACACACACAAACGCACACAGATGTTTTCACAAAGTTAGTGAAGCTTCATTGATCCAGCAGTATGATTATTATCATCCTTAGTCCCTCTCATTAAATATTTAAGAAAACACAGTAAAATTGTTTAAGGATACACATTTAGAATGCCATATCCAGAGATACATCCAAGCAGTAAATGATTGCATTGCTTATAAATTCTAAACGGATGATAATTTAGAGTCCTCATGAAAGCCCTGAGCTTATTTGATTGTTCTCTTAATTACTGGGCTCTATGCTATCAAATATTTGTGGAAGAGGAAGCTTTCCTTTGTGGGAGTGCATAATAACTGTGCTTACACTTTGAAATTTTTGCCTTGAGTTATTAAGATTTGCATTTCTCACTTTTGTTCCAAGGAAAGGTGTTTAGCCATTTTTAGAAAACAGGTATCAAATAATCAATCATCAAACACCCCAGAAAGTTTCCTCCCTAGACAAGTGCAAAGTCTGAGGTATTAGCAATCCACCTCCAGAAACGAATCTACAAAGGGTGGAAAAGGGGAGAAAGGATGTATCACTTTTCTAGGTGAATATATTGCGACTGGTATGTGTTGCGTGCATTAAGAAACTATATTTGCTTACTAATTGCCGTTTAGGAACCAGCCAGAAAAAGTCTGAGAGGGATCACAGAGACGAAGGCAAGCCCTAAGCCTCCCACCCATGCTCCTCCAGAGTCTTGCTCTTCCAGGCACGTGAAGAATAAGCTCTGTGGACATTGATCTTGCGGTGTTGTTGCACTCTGGGAAATGCCGGGGTGCCCAGGGACACCGCGTAATCAATGGATGCACTTCTAAAGAAAACTGCAGAGATGGGGAAAGAAAACACGCAAATTGGTATAAAGCAAAAGCAGGGGAGGAGGAAACATCAAGAAAAAGAAACGTGTTGCTCGAATTGTTGTTTCTCTTAGTCCCCTTCACCACCCTCTTCCAAACCCGCTGCCTCCCCCGTGACACCCTCCTCCACCCCTTTCTGGACACCAGTTCTAGGAAGATCTCCGTAAGATCTTCCCGCCCCACCCTAGTCTGAGATTTTGTAGGATTTTTTACCCCCCCCCCCCCCCAGCAGACCAGCAGCTGTTTTAAGTCAATGAAACTAAGATTAGAAGAGAGAAGCGCTGGAGCAGCTCGGGAGCTGTCAGAGCACACTCTAAAATCAGCCTCACGGCGTTTGCTCAGGGCATTACCTACGGAGTTTCTTCTCATGGTGCTGCAACTCCGAGGGTGTCTCTCAGCTTCACGCACTGACTCAGGCGTCGCAGGAGATGGGGCCTCGAAGCCCAGCGCCGTGCCTTATTTACCTCTAAATTTCACTCCCTGGTCTTGGGCATTGATTTTTTTGGCTTCACCCACACAAAACAAAACCAGTTCAACCACCCTGGAGGCAGGGATGAAAGCGCCTCAAAACTTTTCTTCCCCCCCAAAGGAGTAGGTGGGTGCGAAGCGCCGGTGGTGAGGACCTGCGGGCGCACAGCCGGGCTCGGGGAGGCAGTGGTCGCTTTAAAAAACGAACCTCTCTCTGCTCCGGTCTTAGCGCTGGGCAGACCGCGGCTCTCGCCTCCCAGAAGGTTCCGCGGACAACCGCAGACCCCACGCGCTCCCTCCCGGCGAGGTTTACTGTTTGCAAACGGGGGTGGGGGTGGGGGGCAAGAAGGGGTCCAGGTAGTGGTTTCACGGCAGCTGGTGAGGTTTCGGCGCGGGGAAGAAGTTGACAAAGGGGACTTGACTAAACATGAATGCGTATTTATAGATGCGTTCGGCTCCGGCTCCATAGAGATCTGGAGATAGCCCGTTCTCCCAGCCTCTCTCCACTCCTGCCATTTCATTTTATAGCTCCTTTAAGTGGAGGGCAGATTTTTTTTTTTTTTAAACATTCCTGCACGGAGTGGGTAATCACCGCGTTATTTACAATCTAGTTACTCTGCAGCAGACAGGAAAGAAAACTCTTTCCCTTCGGATGGACAGAGAGGGCGGCCCGGCGGCGGCGGCGGCGGCGGCGAGCTGCAGGAAGGAGGTCAGGGTGGGTTTGCGGGAGCGCGGGGGCGACCTGGAGGGAGCTCGAGTCCCCGGCACCGCCCCCCCTAAGGCCCGCCCCGCCCCCGCCGCACCCCCCGGGGGCGGGCGCCAGGCCGCGGTGACCAGCGGCTGGTGCGCTGCCCTCGCCTCCCCCATTGTTCCCCCTGTCTTTTTTGCCTTTTGTTGTTTGCACTCGCGTTGTGTTGTTTGTCTCTGAAGCCGCCTCATGACCAGCAAAGGGATTTCACCTCGTCCTTGAGAGCAACACGGGGAGTGCGAGCGAGCGAGAGACGGGGGGAGAGAGAGGGACACGCGCGCGCGCGCACACACACATACACACACACACACACACACACACACATATCACACAGTGAAAAAGGCGAGCCACCAAAACCCATCTCCACTCTCCTCCCGGGGGCCCTCAGCCCGCCACTGTGCCACTTTGCATCCCACGCCAGAGGAGGCATTAACGAGACCGGGTAAGGTGCGTGAATCGCAGCGTTTTAACTTTGTTTTTCGTCCCGATATTGTTGTGGGCAGACCTCCAAGACGCCGAGCTCCCCTCTGCCGCTCATCGTGCCCGCCACTCAGCTCTCGTTCCCGGCTCCAGCTGGAGAGCTGGCGGAGGAGGGAGGGGGCCGGCACCAGAGTTTCCTCAAGTACAGAGGGAGGGGGGACTGGGCTGGGGGTAGGGAGAGGCGGGCGGCGTCTTGAGACTTGAAGTGTCCCTGTTATCATCGGGGAGCGGCTGTCCACGGGGACCCTGAAGTGCGGGCTTGAACGCAGACCCGGAAATGGGATAACTTTGTATTTTTGTTGGGGAGTCTAGGTCTTGTTGCCGGTATTGTTTTGTAAGTGGTAGCGGTGGAGGTGGTGAAGTGAGCTGAGGGTAGGAGTGTGAGGAAACTCCTGGGCAAGTCTGTGCAGGGGGACAGACCCTAAAAGTTGGACACAGCTCCTTACCTTTCCCTAGAATATAAGCGCGCTCCCCCAGTCCCCAGCCACCCGAATAGACCCCCCTCTTCGTCTTTTTGTTTCGTTTTCTGCAGTCTCTCTCATTATCACGCCCCCCCCCCCCCCCCCCCCCCCGCAACCTCCTTGGAATTTTGGAAACAAGTCTCATCCTTCAGGATTATAGGGATTTCAGCGACCGGAAGTTTTATTTTAATCGCAACTACTTTTTTTTTTGTCTCCCACTCAGTGTACAAAGTGAAGACCACTCACGTGTTGTGTCACTTTAAGCGCGGGTTTGGGAAATCTCCCTTGCACTTTGAGTCTACTGAAATAAGAGGCAAGGAAGAGAGGTTATACGAGTTGAAATCACATTGGATTTGGAAATGTTTGCCTTTGATAGCCGCAGTTTATTGAGTATTGATCTGCTGGCATCAGATGCACATGAAGCAGCCTATTGCAACGGTTTGCATATTTAATAGTCATTTTCTTTACACTGTCTGAAGCGAATATATTAATAAATAGATTGACCCCGGTGAGTCTCTGAAGTCGTTGGCCTCTGTGACTAAATTCAGTGTGAGGAACAAGAATTCATTTTAATATCTTGCCTTCTCAACTAAAGCAGGTCAAAATGAGGAATTCTGTGAATACACAAAGCAGTATTTTCAGTGTCAGCCAACCCAGGCACTCTCAGTGGCAGCCAACTGTACTCTTCAGAAAAGTTTAGGGATTTGTTCTAACCCAGTTGAGATGCTCACAAATATCCAGATATCCAAAGTAGTTTGTCAAGAAGGGCATGAGCAGATTTCCCCAGGGACCGCCTTCAGGCCCTGCACAGTTCTTTAGTCAAGGGTGAGACCAAGGAAAATCTGTGGGATTTTTCATAAGTGTGGGAATGGGCAAAGGGACTAGACAGAGTGATCTGTTTCCTTGCTGCTCATAAATAATGACCCCCAGTATTCTCAAACACACAGACTCATGCACACACATTCACGCACCCCCCACACAAACCAAAGACGCCAGTGAAGTAGGTGCGTGGGAGATTTGTAGGAATGGACGTTTCAATCGAAAAACTAGAATAGAGTTTTTGGTCAGGATTACAGGAGTGAAGATCGATTGCCAAGAGTGATTAGGTTAAGGGCCAGATGGTTTTAAAATATACGGAAATGTTTTTTAAGTTTGACTTTCATAGCATTTAAAAGGAGACAATTTCTTAGAGTCTTTACAGAACTGCTAAATTTTGATCTGTCTAATTTTAAAGGAATTCAGCTGTACATGAACTGCTGTTAGCTCAGATAGGGAAGGAATCTGGTTTCAAATGCAAATACATGGAACAAAATTTCTGGGGTGCTTCTTCCTGATTTAAATATAGCTCCTAGGCTGAAGCCTAGATAAATTCAGCCTTACTGATTTAAAATCCTAAGTACCTACACTGAAAGTTCTCTTAGGCATTGTGCAAAGTTCTGCAAATTATGTCATCAACTGTTTATTCCTCAGAAGTATACAAGATAAAAATCATAAGCATCACTTAAAACTGATGCAATGCAGCCTTAAATCCTTAAACTGGTAGGGATTGCTTTTGTTTGCCTAAAAGGTAGATCTTTCATCACATGAGTTGTTTAAAAACATTTAATTGTGGGGGTGGGAAGGGATGTGCATAATTATTTAGTTATTCGTGTTAATTATATAGTAGCATATTCACTTGAAATTCTTTTTTTTCCATTCTTTCCGGTGGTCTTCTTTTATATAAAGAAAATTATTAGGATTTCTGTTTACTTGTGGGCTCTAAAAAAATAAATCTCTTTTTTTTGTAACCTTTTTTGAATGGGCATATTGAACCCATCTGATATAGACTTGGAAGCTTAACTTCTTCACTCCTTTTATATGGAAACCCTGCATTGGTTTTGTTGTTGGACTTAAACTGTTCTGGTTGAGTGGCATGTGATATACAGAATGCAGAACTCTCCAGATTATTGGGTAAATAATCAAGCATTTGAGATCCAGTGGTTATTTCGAATTAATTTAGTTGTATACCTGTAAATGTATATCCTGTTTAGACCGACTCATGATTTTGAAAAGAAAAAAATGAATATGCTTACAGAGATACTGTCTGTTGAATATATGGAGTAAATGTTAAATAGCAAAATGTAGTTTATACATAAGTATGATGGCTTTATATTTTAATTTTAATTTCTTTTTGTTGTTGTTAAGGGTAAGCCATGAGCTATAGGGAGAGTTTAATTTTTCATTTTCAAGTTAGAGGAATGAATTTGAATGTTCAAAGAGTTTTTTCTTATAAAGCAAATTAAAAATATGATGTAATGTTTAAAAGAGTATACTGTCTTTTTGAAAAAGCTGAATTATTTTATTGAGTTACAAGCAATCATTGCTTTGAAGGTATGCTTTTAGATTATATGAAAAAGTAATATTCAGGAAGGGCAGGATAAAACTTGTTTTTAGAATCTAAAATACACAGGATTTCAAATAACTTATACTTCTGATGTTGAAAACTATTTAGATTTCCAGCAGGTATAACTGTTGGATATGATTGATTGGCATAAACTGGATGATTCACCCAATATCAGGTTAGCTGCAATGGTAGAGAATGCCATAAGTAGAGTTTTAAGAGAAACCTGGAAAACGTATTTGTCCAGGCCTGAAGTCAGTGCATTCCCTCTTGCACTTCTCACAGCTTTTAGTTGAGAAATGTAGATTTATTTTAAAGGCGAAGAAAGTATGTGGCTGTTTCAAATAAACTATATCCTGAACTTAGATTTGTAGATAGTTAATAAAATAAAAATCCAATTTTGTTCCAAATATTGTTTTAAAACACCCATTTGTAAATTGCCTACATTTGGTTTTCATATGTTAATGATTTGGGATCTGAAAGTTCTTTCAGAAAGGCATTTTGGTTTATCTTAAAAACACCACACAAAACTGTCTAAACAATTCTGTAAATAAACTGTTCCAAATGCCTCGATTTGATGAATGAATTAAAGAATTATGTCCTTAATCCAATTATGATCAGTCTTGTTATTCCATTTCCCATTTGGGGGAGCTTGGGTAGTTTGGAATATAAATGATTCTCAAATTTAAGTGAGGTCTTTGTTTTTGTTTATTTTCCATGTGTGAAATAACATAAATAATTACTCATACCTAGCATTTAAGAGAAGGATTTCATGTATGAGAACTTCCTAAATGATCTTCATTGAAATCAAGAGTTCATTTGTATAAAAATTTGCTTTTCATGGAAGAGTAAAAGAAAGTTTTTAAAAATATGAAGCAAGGACCTAACCTTTTATTTAAAAGTAATGAATTTTGATACATTTAGGGGGAGAAATGGAGAGTTTAAGATTCAATAGTAGGGCAGACACTTGGACATTGTTAATGAATTTCAGGTAGGCCATATTGGGACATTTTGGTAGGACTATAACTTTTCTCTAGTCAATTTCTGTGTCTTTAAAATGGAGGGAAGGTCAGACATAATGCTGATTTATGAATTAGGAGAATATTTTTTGGTTGTTTCTTCCAAACTCCTACCCTTACCTGCCTACTTGAGTGCTTTAGAATTCTCTCCCGATAAGACCCTGAACTTCAGTTTGCTTTGATGGACCTTTCCGAATTCCTGTCCCATTTGCCCAATTTAATTTCTGGTTTGCAAACTAATTATTTTAAAGATATTAATATCTCTGATGGTTTTTAACTTCTCTGGCCTGATGTTGTTATTGTTGTTATTATTATTGTGGCTTATTATGACCATGTAATTCCTTAGAGAAAGATTGCCTACTTTTGGAGATTACAGGTTGCCAGTAAAGCCAGGCATTATTTATAAGCACAGAGTATTTTTCAGTACCACTCAAATCATACTATATAGGCAGCTAATTATTGTACATTTAGGTAAGGATGACATTGGGTAGGGATAGTATATTAAAGAAATTAGGAAATGATAAATACATTTAAAAATACAATAAGTAACCATTGTTTACAATTGAGTTATAAGAAAAAAGAAAAATATATATATCTTAGGATGGTGGTGGTATTGAGTTTTACAGGGATAGATCTATTAATTTTCTATTGCTTAAAGATCATTAAAAGTTAAAGAACACCTGGGTATAACGCTGATGCTCAGTCACTTGCCATTCAGTTACTTGATGTGTATATGATAGCCTATGTCCAAGTGATACACTATGTCAGAAGAATGAGAAGGGCTCTATTTGACACCCCTGTCCTCCCCAGTTGGCCTTCTCTGGTAGCTCAGGGCAGTTAGTTGTCACTGCAGCAGTAAAGACTTGGAGGTAAGGGAATTCAGAAAGGGACCAAGAAGCTGAAAAGGCTAGGCCACTATCTTTTGGAGCTGATCAGTTTCCTGCATAAAATTCAATCAACTCTTCACTTGGAGTTTTGAAACTTCTGTACTATGCTCCTTTTCTTAACCTTTAAAGCTGGAGATTATAATGCTTTCTGTTATAGGGATATTGTTTGGATTATGGTAGATAATGCATGTGAAATTCCTAGCATTAGAGTCTGTTATGAAATCGGTGCTCAATAAATGTTAGTTACATTCTTTTTTCCCTCCTAATTAAGTCTAGGTGCTGAGAATGAATAACGTTTGAAGCTTTATTTTGTTTTCTTTGAACCTATTTGAGTCTAAGAAGAAAAAATAGATCTCTTTCTTGAGCTGAGAGAAATACTTTAAAATAGTGATTCAGTTGACATTTATATATGATCTCTGAGAATGTGGTTTTATTCAGATACTGTATTTGGTGCAAGTGTGGATTCTATCTTTTATTCACATAAATATTCCTTCAGTAATTAAAATTTTTATTTGTCTTTACCTATTAAAGAACTACCTCTGTAGATTTCTTGTTATCCTGTTTTTAGTCCCTGATTTTATTTCCTGTTAGCTGCTATACATGAGTAAAAATTGGTAGTGATTCCATCCTCTGATAGTCCTCCCTGTCTTGCTTGTTTTAAGTAATAGTACATATGGACAGAGAGAACTTCCACTTGAAAAATAAATGAATCTGACTTTGCAATGCATTACCCTCTGGAGACAACAGTTCCTTCTAAGAGAATCTTATAGGTTGTTTGGTTGGTTTGTTTAAATTGGATACAAGGAGAAAGGCACAGCAAACAGACCATTGCCAAGTTTGAAGAGGTGATGTACGTTAACATGGAGAAATTAGTGGATGACTTGTCCATTTGTGCTCTGGCATCGGCTAGGAGCAGGCCCTGGAAATGTGGCCTCAGTGCACAGGTAGTTCTAGAACCATAGGTGCAGCAGCTTAGTAGTCACCAATTAGGCCCCTGTAATGAGAGACCTAAGTGTACAGTTGTGTCTGCCAGTATAGCCCAGGTGTCAATAGCAATTGTTCTGGTCAGGTGGACCTGCAGCTGAAAGACCTGGGCAATTTCTTTGAGTGCGCCAATGTCTTCTTTTCCTCCACTATAAAATGAGAGCAATGAGCCCTGGTTAGAGTTAAATGAGGCTGTATGGGATTATATATAAATCCATAGGACTGTGAATGGTACAGAGGAACTGCCCAATACATATTACTCTCTTTTTGGTGTGCTTAAAGAGTACACCTGAGTGGTAGAGGTGAATTGTATCAGATGATAGCAAATATATGTAAACAATAAATGTTTCAGGTAATTAGAGGTCATTGTTTATGAAGCAAGCATCCTTAATGTCTGACTTTTAAAAATAGCTCAGCTTGCTTCAGTGCTTATTTTTATCAGGTTCTAAACTTCACACCAGATAGACCAACTGACCTTGACCATCTTCAGGTAATTTGCCCTAAAGCATGAGGTAGACAGAACACTCTCTTCATTTTCTTACCCCTCTAGGCTTTCTATTCAGTTGAGAAGCAACTCACTGTAAGTCTGCATTTTATCTTGAGCCTCAAACACCTTGCAAGTCTTTGCTCCTCTGTGCTACTGTTCCTAAACCAACTTGCAGCACCACAAAGCCCTGAACTCAAGTGGCCCTCAGCGCCAGCTCCTGCTGTGATGAGTCACAGAGCCACCAGCACTTTGTTGCATTAGATTTGATCACTGCCATGAGCGGTCCTTCGATTGTCAGCTAAGAGACCCTTCAGGGAGTTGTCTCTTAATAGAAAGTCTCTTTTTTTCCCTCCTGTTGTAACTTTAAATTAAAAGAAACTGTAGAGGAGCTGGTGGCATTGCAGCAGTTCATTCTTCTACCCACTGGGAGAACAACAACTGAGAAAAGACGTTATTGGAGTGAGAATTGAGTTGTTGCTACTTTTCTTTTGGGGTGGGGGCATGATTTGCAGTGGAGAATGAAGAGTATGTCATTTAGATTCATAGTAGTAATCAGTAATATTGAGAGCAATCTTTTTTGTGTATACTGGAAAACATCTTTTGTATGTAAAATACCGACTTAGCATGTTAGAGTTTTAAGTGGGATTCATGGAGTCATTGGTGTTTTGCCCCAGATTTTTAGGTGGCTCTGTGTGTTGTACTGTGGGAAACTGGCACTGGGACAAATTCAGAATTGAAGGAGGATGGGAGGCAGGAAAAGAGAGCTAATTTTTGACACATTCCTCAGACTAGTGACCTCTCTGGGGAATCTGTGCCCAGGATGAGGACTACTTACTGTGAAGCTTTGGCATAATTTTCTTGAAATAGTAAGTATTGGTTACTTCACTGTCTCTAGTTTAAAAGGCTGACAATGACAAACTTACATTTGGGAGGGGAAAAGAAAAAGATGTTAGTACTTTTGATGGCATGTGTGCTAGGTGGTATTTCTCACTAGATTTGTGATTTAATTCTCCACTGCTTCAGGCTTTAATAAACCCTCTGTAGTTGTTGGTCCATCCCCATTCTGGTTTAGGGACTGCCCCAGAATCTGATATGTGCTGTTTGATTGTAATGCTGTAGGCAGAGGTTTGCTTATAAGTTCTTGCAATGCTTTATATTACTATGCAGTATTGGTACTCTTTCCTATGTGCCTTGAAGAATTGGTCTCATACATTTACTCTTGCATTGGGAACTGCTTTTAAACAAGTGCATGCCATTCTTACAATTCTGTCTTGAATTTTCTCTCAACCTCATTTCTACCATACCTTCACTATTATCAGAATAGTAGTGTCTTTTCTACATTAGATCAGGAAATAAAGCGATAATTTTAATGGACATTAAATAAACAAACATTTCTCCTAGCATAAAAGAAACTTAATGAGCCCACTATGTATTTATAGGGACCCTTGGCACCGTGCACTGTTTTAATCTCACTGGATGAGGTGTGAAGAGAAAGGCATTTAAATACATTGCTGCTTGGTTTGAAAGGAGTGAGCACAAGGTGCCATGGAAACTTTTCCATCAGAGGGTAAGCTCTCTGAGGGCTTTGTCTTGTAGCCTTAGCACAAATCCAGTGCTTGTGACAGAGCAGCAAAGGGATAAATGATTGCTGAGTGAACTACCTTGTAAGCAGCTTCATTTGATTCAAGGCAAGTCTGGGTGACGGAAGGAGTGGGGAGGTAGGGAACTGACATGTGCTTTACATGGATAATGTCATTTAATCCTCACAGTCTTCCTGTCAGTGGGTATTATCCCCTTTTCACAGATGGGCAGACAAATTCCAAAGGCTCAGGTGACTTTCCTATTTCCCTTGGCTAGTTAGTAGGAGAGTCATTGCTTCCATTTCAGTCTGTGTACTGCTTGCACTCTTTCTGTCAGGCTGTGGTTAAAGTACTGGTGTGGGAGGCCTCGTCGGCAAACAGATAGCACTGATATTACCTGACTTTCTACTGCATGGGGTAGTCATGAGGAACAAACAAAAACTGATTATTGAAAGTGAGGAAATTTCCAAATGTCAGTTATTATTATCAGTACCTATTAATCCATATAGTAACAAAAAATACATAACACACGGATGCTTATTGCTTATACTAAATAGGAAATATTTTATGACCTTAAGCAGAGATTCTGAGTACAGAAAAACTGTCACTGGAGGAAATTATGGAGCAGAGTTTCCTGAAGGTGCTCACTCAATCATCCACATTAAAACCATCAGGGATATGTGTTAACTGTACCTTTCTAGGCCCCACCCCAGACCTAAGAAATCTGAATCTCTGTGGTTGTAGCCCTGAAATCCTGCATTTTTTTCTTTTCTTTCTTTCTTTCTTTTTTTTTTTTTTACATGAGCAGGCACTGGGAATCAAACCTGGGTCTCTGGTATGGCAGGTGAGAACTCTGCCACTGAGCCACCATTGCCTGCCCCAAACCCTGCATTTTTAACAAGCATGGTTGGTAATGCTTTTGAACATACAAACTTGAGTACTACTGGCAGAAAATCTGTTGATTTTGGTTTAATGGTAAGTAACGTATGTGGCATATGGAAGTAAGATGCTCAAAGAATAGTTGTTGTGCCAAGATAAAGCACAGTTGATTGTTGGATTGCTAGAAAGACTTTTTTGATGTTGTGGTTTTAGGAGCTTTGAAATAAAATTTGAGGAACCCTTAATAAACTTGAGTATATAAAGCATACATGTTTAAAGTCAAGCGTGAGGTGACCTGACACAAGGAAACGGTGAGTTAAGGTTCTGGGGAAAGGTGGCAGTTATATGCATTCTAGCCTTGGAAAGAACTTTTTACATGGATGTAAGGTGGCTAAGTTGTCTGAAGACCAGAGGCCTATCTATTCATCTAGCTCTGTATTCTCAAAACTCAGAAGACTGTCTGGAACATAGAAGGCATTTAAAGACACTTACTTAATGAACAAATGATAACAGACATTGGAAAATCTTAAGAAAGGGAGAGTAATGTGTGGAAAGCAGATTAGAACAATTTGATTATGACTGTTATGGATAAAGAAGTAGTGAAAGAATTTGCTGAAAATGAGTGTTACTGAGATAAGATAGACAGGATTTTAATTAGATTAATATGGTCCTTACAGGAAAATGCCTTCCTACAACACAAACAATGAAAAAAGAAACATGAGGTTTATATGGGATTGAAATGTGAAGCTACTGTTTGTGTGTATTATCTTTGAAGCAGCAATTACTATATGAGGGTAGGAACTGGTCTGTTTTGGTGTCCTTGTGATCATAGCACGCTATAAATATTTATTGAACAAATGAGAGAGTTTCCACATGGACTGAAAAAAAAAGCATTTAAATTATACAAAACCGTCCTGCAAAAAGAGAAAAAATAATCTTTACAAAGGCTAAACAGTAGATTGGTGATAATGAAAATAGCGTATCTTCATAAATGTATGATCTTTACTGTTCATTTACCTATCACCAACCAGTGCTTTGTTGCTAATGCCACGTTCATTTCACTGTTGCAAAAATCCGCTAAGGTGCCTAGCACAGTACCTTGCAGATATTAGCTCTTCAGTAAGTATTTGCTAGATGATTCAATCAATGAATGAAGAATATTGTCTTGGGGCTAAGGGGAGGTAGGAAATTGAAAGCTGTTGGAGGAGAGAGTTGCCCTCATTCACTTAGAATTCCCAGAACGACATGTGATCCAGCGATCTTTATGCAGCAGATTTCCCATATAGCAAGCACAAGGCCTGAGTATTGGAATCTTGAGGGGGAAGGGTGTTTGCTAAAGGAATGACTGCAAAAGTGAGTCCAGTGATGTTAGAAAAGGCGACGATTCATTTGATCTGGAAAGTCAGGCTGGAAAATGCTTTTTTGGGGAAAAACGGTAAAAAGTAATTCTAAACCTAACAGGAGTTTCAGTACAAAAATGGCTCTAATTCACGCAGTGTAATGTTAACATCAATGCACGTCTCCTGGCTAAGCCCCGCATACTGCTTTGGAAATAAAAGGAGATTGTGTAAAGAATTAGCGATACAAGGCATTTTTAAGTGCTTTATTGTAGAGGCCTGTGATACTCTGTGAAATCTATGCAGGCTCTTTCTTCCTGCTGTGCTTAATTTCAGAATCTGATGCTATTACCTATCCTTGTAGAAAAAAAAAATCACTCTCCGTTAACTCTTAAAAACCAAGTTTAACACTGCGCTTGTTTTCAACATAATCTTTTTGACATTTCTTGGGAAGAGAGAAGTGATGTATTAAGCTATGGAGGGTTTTGTCTCGGAATTTGGTATCTAGGATTGCTTTTGGAAGTGGCATTAAAGTAAGAGGGCAAGTTAGAAATAAATATAGAAAGCAAAAGTTTAGAAATAGTTCAAGTAGCTTGAAGAATAGGTCTCCAAAAGGGTCAGCAGAGATTGTGCTTGGCATGAATCCAGATCAGAAGCCAGAAAGGTAAATTAGAAATTGGATTACGTTATGAAGAAGATCAGGCTGAAGCTAGGACAGGCATTAACTCTTAACGATGTAGATAGCTATTTTTTTGTGACATGAAGACCCACCCCAAAATTAGTTTCTTTACTGACATGCTATCCTTGCACCCCTTCTCCTGTCTAACTTGACCTAACTTGATTTAGATTAATAGGTTACTTTTGGCAGAAATTGTGCAAAGCAGTTTATTTTTTATTGAAGCCTTCCAGTAACTCTTTGAAGTATGTACAAATGTTGCCCTATTATACAGATAAGAAAACTGAGCTTTCTTGGAGTGCAGCATAGCTGGTAAGTGGTGAGCTGAGACTTGAACCCAGGTCTGTTCACAGCCTGAACATTTAACCACTGTAATACAGTATGTATTAAGTCCTGTTGAGTCATCCTTCAAAGAAACAACTGTATTTTTCCCTTTCTTGTGATCCCCACTTCTGCCACCCTAGGACAGGCTCTTTTTACCTTATTTCTGAACCATTGCAAAGTTTCCCAAACTAGTATCTTTCACTCAGTCTGCTCTGTTTATCACTCTCGGGTCAATTTCCTTAACACGCCAATTAGATTATGTTATGTACCTTTCTCAAAAATATAAAGTGCCTGAGTACTGCATATGGATGGAACCCAGACTCTTCAGTCTGGTTTTTAAGGGCCTCTACAATCTATCTCCAACTTTTCTCTTTTCAGGCTCATGCTTGAAGCCTTCCCTTCGAGAACAATTTGCTTCAGATCTGGATTCAGGCTGAACACAGTTTCCCAGATGACTCCCAAACTGTCTGCAACATGTCAGCTCTATCAACCCTTCTCAGAATGCTTATGCCAGAAACCATGGGCATTGCATAAAAAGTAACTGCTGGCATCTGAACTCTGTCTGACTCAGGGAATTCTTCCAGAGATACTTTTTCCATCTGATTCAAACCTCCTCATCAATTGACTTTCCTTGGTTCCCAGTGTACTTGGCTCTGTATTGTGGCTTTCTCTTTTTGTGTTCTTACTCCATTCATTCAGTGATCAACCAATGTTTACTGAGCACCTACTGTGTTCCAGAGTCCACGTTAACTGCTAGAGAGCTTCAGTGGTGTTCAGGTACCGCACTCATACACAAAGATTTAAAGTCTATGAGGGAAGATAAACTTAAATAAAACAATTAACTGCAAATTGTGGAACTATATTTCGTAGAAGTATATAGCATATAGCAGGGGTATCTGATATGTTCGGCAGAGTGGCAGTCAGGAGAGGCTTCTGTGAGGAAGTCACATTTGATGGATGATTAGAGTTAATGAGGTAGAGTGCATGAGTGAGGGCTTTCAAGGCAGAGGGAGTGCCATGTGCAAAAGTTCCAAAGAGAGGGAGAAGGGTGTGTTTTTTCTTTGGGACGTGGCCTGCAAGGCTGGAGTAGAGTGAGTGGGAAATGGAAAGAGTTAGGCTGTAAAGGTAGGTTGGGATTAGTCATTAACCCTCATGTGCCCTGTCAGAGATTGAGTCTTCGTAAGAAGCATAACAAAAAACCAATAGAATTTGTGGTTATGGTGTATAGAAAAAATTTTAGAGAGGCAATATTGGATTTGTATGGACTAGGAAGAAGCTATTATGATGGTTTGTGCAAGATAAGATGGTGGCTTGGACTCTAGCTGTAGTGTTAGAGACGAAGGCAAGAGGGAGGATTTCAGAAACAAACGTGGAGGGAAAATCGCCCTACTTTCAGACTCATGTATTCCCCGCCTCCTACTTCAACCTAATGGAATGCTACCTCTGATAATTACCCAAGATTTCCATGTTTCACAGGATCAGAAAATAATGACTTAACTTCATACCTCTTTCTGTTTCCCAGGACTCTGCTGGCAGAGTCTGTACTCACTTCAGCCCTCGAGTATTCAGACAGAGATTGCCCACAGAACCCCTGGTCTGTATGTGTGCCTTTGCTCTCATAGTTCTCGGTCTTCCTTTTATCTATACCTTCCTTTTATGTAGCTCTCTTGAAATCCTACCTATCCCTAAATTTCCAAATTAAATTGTACTTCCTTCATAGTATCCTCAGAGACTATCCCTTCTGAAGACCTCTCCTTCCTCAGATCTTATGACACTTCTAAATGTAACTACCTTTATGGCTTTTACCATAGGTTGCATCGTGTTGTAGTCATATTGTGAACATGCCTTATCTCCTGAGTTTGTGGCTAGTGACATGGTCGCTCTAGTTGACTATTATACTCCTGTTTTAATTATCATTTGTCTCTTTCTAGCTGAGTGACATTGGACAATTTATGTAACCTCTCTCAATCTGTGATTTATCATCTACAAAATGGGGAAAATTATATTTAGTTCATAGGGTGATGATGAAGAATCAATGATTGAAGGAATGCAAGATATTTAAAACAATTCCTGGTGAATAGTAAGCTCCATTGTGATTGCATTTTATGGCTATAAATGTTATTCTTTGAAACCAGAGACCTGTATCTCATTACTACTTTTGTCTACTTGGAGCTCTGTAAATATTTGCTGGATTCATATTTGAATTGAAATTTAAGTATCCCTTTTGCTAGAGGATACAAATATAAATAAATCTTTTTATTTGATAGGGGAGACAATAACACAAATTGATAATTATTTGTCAGTGTAAGTATAGTGTTAGTGATATTAACCCTGATAGCGTATTTTGGAAGCACAGGAAAGAGATTAGGGAAGGTTTTCTAAGTCAACTGATGCATGCATTATTTTATCAATTAATTAAATGTCCTTAGAGTAATATGTGTACATAGTATAAAATCTCAAGGCTATATAATAAAAAGAAGCAATTCTCCCTTACTGGCAACGCTACCCACCCCATTCCTATTATTTTCAAATACATATTTCTAAGTAGAATGTTTACTCCTTATCTTTCTTAATTATTATTTTAAAATGTTAGCTCTCAGTGGTCTTCTTACTATGGTATCTGAGTATTTGGCCTTCTTACACTACCCTTTGTCCAGCTGTACTTCCTAAAACCACACACATTCCTTTTCCCATCTTTACAATAAAATTTCGTCTTCTTTTGGTTAAATCAGTTCCATAAAGATGATTTACTGATTGTGTCAATGCTGGTTATCATTGAGCAGAATTATATATTGATTACTTTTACTTTTTATGCAATTTCTTTGGTCTTCCTGGGGTTAATAATAGCCTCTGTTCAAATCTACATGTTTTACTGAAATTCCTGTGCCAAGACTTAATGGGTAAGTGGCGTATTCATGGTGAGCCATGGGGGAAGCCACCCAGGGCAGGAAGGGCCATTTTGTAACTGTTATTATTTAGAATTTCTGAAGCCAGGTAATAATAAAAGGCCTGCTGACTTTTTAATCAGTCATATTATGTTTCTTAAAATTTTCTACAGACAGTGTACCTGTTATTGCCTGCACCTGGGCCAACTGCTCCCTCCAGCCCACCCTTGGTAAGCCTGTGAGTTAAGCTCAGCAGGGCAGTGGGTGGTGCTGTGAGAAGGGAGGAGGCTTTTCCAAGAAGGCAAGGCAATAAGAGCAAAAAAGGAGAGAGGTGAGAAATAGCACTGTGTGTTTGAAGTTACAGATAGTTTGGATATAAAGCTCTGATGGGGAGTGGCTGAGATGAGACCACAGTGGCTGCTGGTGTCCAGATCCAGGTGATCTATTTTATCATGAACTCACATACACTGGATTCTATCAGGTAGGCCACGGGGACCCTTATACTATTGAGCAACCTGGTCTTCTTTGCTTAGAATGAACTAATCACAGATCAGCCCAAAATTAGAAAAATGGCTCTTCAGGTCAGCAGTTAAAATACTGTCTTTACATATTAGATGTTATATTAATATTTTAAGGGTATTTCAGTCAAATTTTAGAGCACACAATCCTCCACCAGAATGTGCATATATTTATAATATATGTACGTATGCTGTGCTACCTTAGATAATATTCAGCACTTAGGGCAATGTTCAGTTTAAAGGATAATTGATGTAGAAGTGTTGTTACATCAAGGTTCCCTGGAAACAACTTTGGCACACAGATTTGCATGCAGTGTGCTCTCACGGATGGCTCTCAGGGACCAGGTACCTGTGAGGGGATGACGGGAGGAGGATGGGCTGGAGAAGCTGAACTGTGATGCAGCTGAGGCTTTCACCCTCCAACAGGGGACTCTGACCTAGGGGGTCCTCTGGAACTGATGGCGCTTCAGAGATGGCCTTTGCTCCCTCACATTGGTTGGATAAGGCCATCCCTAGGGAAGGGACAGAACTTTGGACAGGGAAATCCCCCGGGCTGGGACGATTCTTGGGAAGGGACTGAGCTATGAGCCTCCAGCAGCCAGCACTTCCAGGAGCTGGGAGAATGAGTGCCTTTGGGTAGTACACCATAGCATCTACTAAAAAAACAAAAACAAAAACAAAAAAAACACCTTCCTGATAATTTCTCTATTTTTTTCTAATTCTCACTGAATTTCATTGAAATATGACTGGCAATGGGTCTAAGAGATTGGTTCTGCCATTTTCCTGTGTTCACTTCTGTTGGCATTATTAGTATTACTTGCAATTCATAGTTTTCTTTTTTCCAGGAAATCTTTTTAAGCTACTTATTCATTTTATGAGTGTTAATTTAACTACAGTTGGACAGTGTAATCTATACTCTAGTCTTTCAAGCAAATGAAAACTCCAATGTGTTACAAAATTCTAAAAAAAAAAGAGAAGGAATTATCGTGAACTCCTTTGTGTTATGAAAATGAGGGCTCAGTGGTAATCTATTAGGAATTAGATTATCTTTGGAGAAAGATATTTTTATGGAATGAGATGAAGGGAACATTTTAATTGGAAGTAGGACATCTCATTAGACCTAAACCTGTGATAGTGTTACTGTCTCTTTGTGTATTGGTAGCGGAGGAGGATTTGCTGCCCAGTATGAGGGCAGGAGATGATCAGCCAGGGAGTACAGGCCTAGCTTTTTCAGATTCCTAGATGAGTATCAAAGTCAGTGCCCTCCTAACTTTTATTGATCATACTTATACACCATTAATAAAAAAAAATGTGTTACTACTAATAGTGGACACTCAAGAAATTAAAAAGGAACTAAATTAAAAAGAAAATAAATAATATCTGTAAAATGAGGAATGTAAATAGAAGTCATAGTATTTTCTTCTAGATGCCAGTGGATCACTTTTTTGTGTGTCTTGAAGACTAATGAACTAGATTTCTAGAGCATATGCTATATACTCATGAGAAGAATCTGCTCTGGAGACACATTTTGACAATTTTATGGGTTTAGCCAATGCAGCTTTTCAGATGAGACAGTTTGAGCTACAAGTATTAAGAGATAAATTGAGGAAAAGATAAAGTTCTATAATATAGTTGTGGTGCTTTAAACTATTCTAAGTCATGGAATGTGTATGTGTATGCGTGCTGTGTGTCTATTTGTGTTGGGGTCATAATGACTTAGTATTTCCTCTTGTTGGTTTAGCAATTTCTCAAAAACTAAAAAGTTGAGGCCAGACTGACATCATTACCCCACTGTATATCTGTGTCTAATTTATGACCTATATCCTGCCTTATATCTCAAAATGTTTTTGAATGTTCTCTCATTGCTTATTTTTTCTAGTCACACATTTATACGTCTGTTAAAACCAATAATTAAAAGATATCTTTTTTTTGCGTTCTCTCAGCAGCAGAGAACAGGAAAAGAGAGAACCTTCCATAAATGTAGTTCGTTCTTTATCGTTGTTGAATTTTAAGTGCTTATCAGCATTTTTCTGGAAAAACACAGCCTGGCTTAAAAGAATTATTCCAGAGTTATCTCATGCCTAAAATTTAGATAGCTCAATTAATTTCCTTTTTAACATCTCTTACTTTGTTAATAAAAATTCACTTCTATTATGTTCTCATTTTTTATATTTAAATTTACTTGCTTACAAGCTGTGGATTGCACTGCATTTTTTGGAAGGAAGGGGATAAATATACTTTAGGTAGCATTATTATTACTTTTCATTATAGATAAAAGGTAGCTGGATCTGTTATCAGTACACAGAAGTTTTAATAAGGATCTGGTAATCATGGTTGGGTCTCTAAGGAAACCTAATCACATAATCTTAAATATAGTTCATAAGTTAAAAGTAAGAAACTCTTTATGTTAGGGAGTATATTTTTAAAAGTAATAAAAAGTTAAGATTCTTTTTTTTTTTAAATAATGTTTGCAATGACCTTTCTGTTAGTGAGTAAAGGCCATATATATATGTTGTCTCTCTTATAGAGATTCATTCTCTTCTCTAGTGTAATTGTGCCTGGTAGTTAGACTATTAATTTTTTAAAAATCACCAAAGCACAGGATCTTAAAGAAATTATACTTACCTTAAGTATCTTGTGATTTAAAACATATGTCAATTTGCCAATTATTTGATGTACAGTTATGGCCTTTATGTATGGGTCCCCTGAGTGGTGTCATCATCATCATTACCCTTGGTAAACCACACCAATAATACATACTCGATGGTTTGTTTTTTTTTTTTTGGCTTTTGATTACATGCCAGGAGAGGGACACCTGGCAAGCAGTCTAAGTGCAGAATTTGTATAGGTTTTTATATTCTTATACCAGGTTTATGAAGTTATTAGACACAAGATTTAGTGATTGTTTTTAAAAAACAATTTGCCTTTATGCTTTCTAAAGCATTGAATTTAATGTCACTAAAACCACCTTTTTTTGCCCTCATATTTCATTATGTAATATTTAATTAATTTATATAATTACAATAACAAGTAGAAATCATACGAACACACTTGGGATCAAACAGGCAAAGAGATGAGAATGGAAGCGTGTCCATGTACTGGAGAGAAGTCTTTAAGGCATTAGTGGGCCATGACAGTAGTATGTTGTGCAAAGGAGATGGAGCACATTGATTACCGTAGTGATGTGTTGCATGGACTATAAATATATATGACGATATAGAGGAGCTATAATGACATATTATAGGGTAATCTGATTTGTTCTGGAGGACAGAGAAAGCTTTCATGAGGAGGGGATGAAGAGAGAGAGTTAATGAGGTAAAGAAGGTGTCGAGTGGGGAAAAGAGAACAGCACGTGCCAAGCTTTGAAATGGAATATTAAGGAACTAAAGACAACCAAAATGCCTGGGACAGAGGAAAGAAGGGTGAAAATTGTGAAGATAGACCTTCGAAGAGGAGGAGGCAAGAGTTGGCTTAGATAGGATCTTGCAGGTGCTGCTAAAATTTTGGGTCTTTATCATTAAAGCAATTACAAGTAATGAAAGGATTCAGATTTGCATTTTTAGAAGATAGTTCTGGCTTTTGTATGGAAAATGGAATGGAGGGGGCATCAGTTAGGTCGTGGTTAGAATCGTGTGTGTAAGAAGTGTTGTCCTTGTCAGGAAAACTAGTCTCTCTGTTTTAGCCATGGGACTAAATTGGTCTTTGAAATATTTGAGAAAAAGCAGAACATGCACTTATCATAGGTGTAGGTGATTTCATCACTTAGGAAGAACTGGAATAGTATTTTCTACACTGAACTCTTGTTCACCATTTTTCCCTTTCATATTTGTATTTATGTTCACTATTTCAGTGTGTCATGTTTTCAAGACAGAAGAAAAGAGAAGGAAAAGTCATTATTTTAAGCTTGAATCATGCCATTGACTTTCTTTGAAAGGACAAGTGTGCTTATTTTATCACTGTGAGTCTAAAAATTAACCATGAAACATTCTCTATCTCTAAACTATGTGTAGCAAAGAAATGCTTTATTGCAATTACATCAATAATTCAAATGCAACTTAAAAGAAAGTAGGGCAGCACGAGGGAAAAAAATATACTCGTCCCGTAATTGAATCAATTAAATAGTATTGAGTTCTATTGTCACAGTCATATTGATGAAACAACTTTTTTTTAACTACAAAGGCTTTAATAAGACCCAGAGTTTTGAGGCAATGTCATGACATCTGTATTTTTTTCCTCTTCTAAAATACAAAGAGTGAAAACAACCTTTAGTAGTGTGCAATAATAAAGCCACAGCTTTTGAAAGGTGCTCTTTCAGGGATTTTAGTAGTTTCAAGGCTGTGCAGTAATAGCCCAAGCTATTTTGGAACTATGCATACATTAGTGTTCTGTTGCAGCATGATACAATAATGTGTGAAAACGTACACGATCGCACCTTGTTTAAATTTGCAACTTTTGTGCATAATCCCACAGTGAGCTCTTGTCAGGTTTTGACTGTATAGAGGAGAAAAAAAGTTTATAGAAGCTTATAAATTGGAGTTGGATGTAAATATCTGACAATAAAAATGAGATTTCCTTTTGATTGCACGTCACTTTTTGAAAGATCAAGAGAGTTATGTTAAGTTTCCTTCTATATAATATTTTACAAATTTACCAGTGGAACCTTCAGAATGCACATCTGTAACCAGCTAAATGAAAATGTATATCTATTCTATTTCTTATTTGCAAAGTGTGACTGAAAATTAGATTGATTTTTAAAAAACAATGATGAAATTATAATTTATGCATTATGTTAATATTGTTTTTTCAAGGTAGTCACCCAGAGAAGCAAAACTCCTATTCCAATGATGCCATTGTTCAAAACATTTTGGAAAACTACTTCTCTTGGAATTGTCATTTGAACCATTTGCAAGTCTGACTAAAACATCCATCTCATTACTTTCTAATTGCATTTTTTTACCAAGATTCATCATCCTTTTTTGGTTCACCAGAGTTTGCTATAAATGTCTCTCAGAAATGATGAAGATGGTTAAAATTGACTTTCAGTTTATGAAAATTTGTCACCATTATGAAAATTTGTCACCATTGAGGATATATAGAAGCATGTGCATGTGTTTGTATGTAACAGACCTAGAAAGCAGTTTCAAAAGGAGATAAAAATATTGTGAGTAATGCTTGATTGTTAGAGTATATATTCTAAGGTGATCATTAAGAAGGGAAAAACACATTTGAATCTTAGATGACGAGGTATATTTGTTTAAAAAACAGTCACATTACTTTTTAATGGCACTGTATATTATTTTTTACAATGTATAGAAAGAAAAATGCAAATATGTTTTCTGGAATGCAAGGCCAAAATACCTTATATAATTAGTAGCATATTTTATTACTATGACAATTAAAGGATTAAGCAACTACAATGCTAATCCTATGTTGGCAGATACTTCAGATAATGATCCTTACATGGGAACATCTCTGTATAATTTTATTTTATTTGAGTACTGCCATCTACTCTCTGATCTGTAAGTATGTGTATTTTCATTAGCATCCTACATAACTTAGACTAATTTTCATATCATTTGAAGGTAGTGTTTGATAGCATTTGAAGTTCTCATTTCATTTGACCTCATCATATAATTGACCCAGTTTTCAGAAACTATTAGTACTTGTTTTCTTAGCCGTCAGTAAAGAACCAAAATAGTTACATGTGCTTGAAATATAAAATAATTGGAATGAATTCCAAATATTTTCTTAATTTAAGAAATCTGTGGCAATTCAACACAGCTTGCACAATGTTTTTGGGTTGAATGATTTATGAATAAAATGAAGTGAAGTAGCTCCTAGCTAATGTACGTATTCAAAGTGCACATTTTTTCCTCAGAGAGAACACCTTTTTTTTTTTTGCATCTTTTTCTTAAATGGTTAGGAAATTATTGCCAGAGTTGAAAAATTATAATTTTCTGAATATCGAGTTGGTATTAGTGCTGTCTAGTAGAAAGAGAGTGAAAAACTCAAACATAAGTTTGCTGTGGTTTTTCTGACTCTGCATCATGTAGGTAATGTCTGACTTCCAGCTTTAGGCATTAAAAATAGGGATCTAATTTAAAGAATGCCATTGGTTACTCTTTGCAAATTGTTAGGCTTAAGTGCAGTGTTTGAATAGTGAAGATCTGGAATACACTTCTGTATCACCTTTCAGTATAGCTAGCTCACCCTTTGGAGACCATAAAGACTTCTTGTTTTAACATAGTGTATAATTTGTGAAAATTAATTTGTGTCATACTGATGCTTTTACCCTTGTTAACAAACTGTGTTAATTCTTTTTTCCTGCTTTATACTGTTAAATGGGTTTTCTTTTCCTGACTGTTATCCCCAGTTATTCTAAAAAAAATTTAAATCACCGGGTATATGCAGGAGCTGTTCTAGATTAATAGCTACTTCTTTCTTTTTAAACACCTAAATTTGTACTAATAAAATTGAGTGCTGATTCAATTTTACAAAGTTTGCTTTCCTAGAGGGGGGAACATTTTTGAGGGAGTAAATTCAAGTGAACATGCAGTATGTCCTTTGTCCATTGGTAACTTATTTTACTTATTTTCATGAATTTTTGACCACAAGTGTGGTATTTGAAACTCCTTTGCAGGAAGCTATAACACTGTGACATTGTTTATTTGCAATATAATAATTGTTCACTGACAATTTCTGAAATCTGTAATAGATTAGAAAATAAAATCCCAGTAGGTCTTTTTTTTTCCATTGAGAAAAGTAGATTCATAAAGATTGTGCAAAAAATGTACCATAGTCGGCTGACCAAAAGTTAGAAGTTTTGTTCTTGTAAGAGATAGGCTAGTAAGTAATGTTTATATAATCCCGATAAACATTTCTCCATGACTGAATTTTGAGCAGAAAACTTTGTTTCCTAAAAGGTTGTAAGTGAAAAAAAATATGGTTTGTTCTCGGTGTGTATAATGTGTCTGTATGTGTATACGTGTAAGTGTTTGTGTGTAGATCCCAGCTTAATACCAAGTAATGCCAGCATTGGGCAGAGAGGTGCAGATCTGGGAATTTGTTGCTTGAAACCCTGGGACAAAGTGTTCTGATCTGACCAGCAAACATAGCTGTGGACTTGAACTGGAATCTTCAGGGGCAGAAACCTCTTAAGTGTCTGGAAAATTGGCCTGTTGAGTCACCATGAAGGCACTAAAACAAAACTAATTTTAAGCAGGTCAGAGTTCAGTGATTCCCTCTGGAATTCAAACTTTTTTTTGAGTCTCATGTTTAAGTGAAAAGGGTCAAAGTTGATGCACTGTTACAATGTTTTGAATGCTTTCCCTTAAGAACAGCCACCCAAGCTGGGATTAGCATGAAGAACTGCAAGGCTGGCACTTCAGCGTCTGGGTTAAAAATATTTTAAAGCAGTAAATGCAGTCAGTACAGAGAGATCCCTGGGAGCCTTTCTATTCAAAAATGTGTGTGCTCGGGGCAGCAACTGCAATGTAATTTAGGGCAGTGTATGCTTCATAGCTTTGGAGAATATTGCTTCCTGCTAATGTTCCATTGGAGGATGGTAGGATAGTAGTAATTTTAGAAGGTAATATTCCTGTTTGTCTTACATCAAAAACTTCAGAATAAATAAAAGGAAATATCAACTGGGCAAGAAATGTAACTATGGAAAAGTACCAATGAATCTAAATTGAACTGGAACACATACAAAACCAGCATGAGTATAGGAATATTTTTTAAGAAGGAAGATACAGCGAAAGGAACTTCTTGGGGAGTGAGCTGCACAGGTATGTACAGTGTGTGACAGCCTGCGGAAACTTTCAAGAAAGCGCTTTGTTAGCAGTGAAGTGCTGTAACCATGACCAGATGAAATGCCATCAAATATTTGAGCTGAGGAATTATTTTAGAAAATGAAACATATGAGGTTTAATTTCAGTAGCTGACATTCAGATGGTATCTAGATATCCCGAGTAAGCCAAATCATCAGCAAGTCAAAATCTCTCTAATGAGATTGTATTGGGAAAGTATGGTGGCCTCACCTGGAGGTTTGTGGTTTTAAAATCTTATTGTTAAATCAGGGCTTTTGGTGTTAAAGTCTTATACTGTAGTTTACTGGGATTGAATGGGCATTTTCTGAGTCTGAAGCTCTTGTAGCTGTCTAGAAGGAGATCTAAACAAGATTCTTTGACATTAAAAAGAGTCTGTCATTTTATGGGTTGTGTCTAGCAAGTGGGGGGGGGCATTTACTTTGTAATTCCGTGTCTTCAAATTTCGGAACTCAGCTCAGAACTCTGGGGGGCTATGAAATTTGGCTAGTATCCATAGTCTACTAATCCTCCTATAAAACCTAGGTTATTTTTAACTGCTGTCTTTTTTCCATGTTACCAAATGCAGAATAATTCTGTTGCTCTTCCTCGTAAAGCTACAATTTGAAGACGCTTTACTTTGCAGTTATTTTATTCCATAAATATCAGTTACTCCAATTTGAGGAATTACATTTTGCTTCATATTTACTGCAAAATCTCAAGAGATATGAGCTCAGTAGTGTCTTTTTATTTTAGTGGGATAAGTCAAACACACATGATAATTTCTACCTAATTGTATAATAAAAAGCATAAGAAAGAATGAAATGCTAAATTATTATTATGGGACAGGATGACTCTCAGGAATACTAAGGAGAATCAAATGTTAGAAAGTTAAATTAGAAAAAGTAAAATATTAATGTTTTTAAGAACTGGTGTTAGGATTATGATACAGGGTTAATTTGGGGAATAAATTCTTAGATTCCTCTGAAATCTTATTTATGAGCTAGAAATTTACATTATCGAGCAGATTTTATTTACCATCTGAACTGTGTGAAGAAATAGAAATGTCAGCCTATTCAGTATTCTAATTCATTATTTCAAAATGAGTAGTTAATACTTTTATCATGAGTGACCTCTTTAAAAATGTGATTGTGGCTCTCAGTTTTTGCCCCTCTAAATCCTGAATGTCTTTGCAAGGAGAGTTTTTGAAGAGAAGACTCTTAAATTGGTCTGACAGTAAAATACTCTGATCCGTTTTTGTTTCCTCTAGGTTCTGTCAGCTGTTAAACTTGTTCTAGCAGACTGCTGTATGCCATGCTGTGCTGATCCTTTTGTTTAACTGGCATTTCTCTTCGCTTCCCCACTTAAGCTAGCTATCAGAATCCTATAGGTCAGCCAGGTAGTTGGCCTCATTGCGAGCATACCTGAAACATCTTCCGCGGTAGGGCCTATGATTTCATGAAAAATAGTCACCTCAGTGGGGAGCTGTGGAACTCACCTCTATCTTCCAAGGGTTAACAGTAACCTATAATAATAATTTGGTGACACAAAATGCTTCTTTTTATGCATTACCTATTTCCAGTGGCCTAATTTAGCTTTGTATCAAAATGGATATCACAAACAGTACAGCTCCCTGCTGAGAAGCAAAGTGCTACTGAGAGACTTTCTGCTATTCTTTTGGTGGCATCTGGGAGGGGTGAAGAAATATTGGGGATGCTGGGAAAAAAATCCTCCACCCCTTATACTGTAGCTGAGACAAGCCGTGTTGGAGAATGGTTTTCAAAAGCAGAATAGCTTTATGGAATTGTTATATCAGGAACTGAACTTTGTTGCCGCACTTGATATGAGGCAAATTTTAGAACAAGGAAAATAGCAAAAGTGGGTACAACAGCTATCTTATTTTTCTGTATGATTTTCATACTTCATGCTCTAGCAACAGTGACTGTGCTTACCCGGGTGTAAACACAAACATGATCATATAGTGCTGAGAAAGTTTTAAACTTTGAGTCCATAAAAAGTCTTAATTCCTCATTCCAGAATCCCCTGGCTGTGCCAGGGCCAGACTGAGACCATTTGGAAAAGCAAGCTAAGTTCATTGGTCAGTGTGGCCCATCTTCTCTAAACTTTTCCCCTATTTTTAAATTGTGCAGTAGTACCCCAAACATGCTGGTTCCTCTGTTGTCCTAGTTCTCACAAAGGAAAGCAGATCGAAAACAAACGCAAATTTATCATTATTTTTCTTAGCTAATTATACCCAGGAGTATTTATACTTTAAATAGAAACCCATGAAGGTTGTTTTTTCATAAATGTTTAGAGTGAGAATTTCTGGCTATGCTGGTAGGGAGAGATAGGAAAACTATGGCAGTATTCATTTGCTGAAGGCCCCCCCACCCTGCCCCTTCCGCTGAGCCCTCAATTCACAGCGTAGAGGCTAAATGACCATTACAATTAAGCCGGGGACTGATTTTAGCCCATATTTGGGATGGTAAATGACTGGCTTTTTAGAATTCGGGGATGAGGGCATTTATGCCTTTCTTTGCTTTAGATTCCAAGGCAACTTCCAACTTAGGCCTCTGCCTGGACTGAGCCTGGTTCATGTACCTGTTAAATGGAAGGGGTAAAAAAAAAAACAACTCAGGGAGCTGGGCAAATTATCAAGAACTCCATCCCAGAACTTTAACTCAGACTCCCAGTTCATCATTCTGCTCTTACATGTTTTCTGCAAGCACACGGCTTTTCTTGGCCTGATACTTCCCCCAGTGGCCAGCCCTGGCCTCCTCTTTGTACTCTGGGGATCTGTTCTCAGAGTCCAAGTTTCCCGCCTGCCCTTGTAGGAGCAGCTGTCCTTGCGTTCCCACTCCCACTCTGAGGAGAGGCTTTGGGTGCATAGGCTTCTGTCACATACTTAATTTGTGCATCTCTAGCACAGCTTGCTCAGCTCTGCATTTTTGGCTCAGTGAACACATTGAGCATGTTCGTTTATATGTTCATCTTGGGGTATACCCATGTCGGGGTAATAGATATGGTTTCTCTTTTCAAGGACTCAGTTTTAAGAGTTGCTATTTAATGTCTACTGAAAAAAGAAACAACATTTATTTTTTTAAAAAAATGTGTTGCAAGTAACGTGTTCATGGCATTCTTTTTGATACTTTAAAAAGCTATCTAAAAACCAGAATTTTAAGGAGTTTCTACTTTAAAAACTTCTTCCAGACACATTATATCTATTTCCTTATTTAATTGGGTATAATTCATTTTGTAAATGTTATTCTTTGAAAGCAAGAAGACTTTTTACCACCATGGACTAAGAGTTTGGTCACTTTTCTTAGGGACTGCACAAATTTTCCTTGTAATAGCAATTCCCTGAAGAAAACCGGAGAAAAGAAATAACATCAAACCTTCAACTGTAGCTTTTGTCCCATTTAAATTGCAATGGATGATTTAGAAAAATTGTAAGTGGGGTGATGTAATATGGACTTTTAGCTCTCTTTTCAAAGTTTCTTCCTATATTTGTGCTTATTTCAAAATCTTTCCCTGGAATGAGAGTATATTTGTGCAGTTTAAATGCCCTTTGTTTTTGTGGCATTGTTTTTTATAATGATTGGTGGGTAGAAATGTGCCAGGGCCATGCTTTGGGATCTGAGCCTCCTTTGGACCCCATAGGATGTCAATGGACTCATTAGGATTTAGCCAAGTTTTATGCATTATTCATAATATACATTCACAGCGTGTACACTAACGACTGTCTCCTGTGTCTGCTTAGTCAGAACCATTTGCATGTTGTATTATGGAACCATAATAGGGAATGCATTTAGCTACATTTTCTGTATTATCTTTAATACATATTGTCATCATATTCTGTTATGGGGTATGTGGTGAATGTGTTTAAACAATGGCAGGCACTTGTGCATTATGATTCCATAAAAACAAATATATAATAAAAGTCTTGATGGAAATAATTATTGTGTATGTCCAATAACAGTTTTTTAAAAAGGCTTCATATTATTTCTAGTTTGCTTTTATTGTTTGATTATCTAGTTATTTGTTTTATGTTGTTTTATGCCTGCTAGACTGATGTCCTGAAAATTTTAATTTTGAAAACAACATACCTTCTTTATCCCTCTCATATCTTACCCCATTAGTTTCCCTAAATGAGTATTTAAAAATGTAACATTTAAAAGAGACTCAACAATTAAGAAAAGCTTGTGTCCTAACTACCAATTAAAGATCTTTGGAGTATTTGTTATAAAGAGGCTCTGTTCCATGTATCAGCATGAGCTAAATTGTATATGTAAGAAATTAACATCAAATTTTCTTCCAAATTTGGGATAGAGAGGTTCTGAATTTTGGTGTCAACAATGGCCCTAGCTCATCTAGGGCATTGACACTTTGTCTTTTTACCTTAGACATCTTGCTTGTAAAATGGAAATGATCACTGTTACATTCCAATAAGCTATCAGATTTACCATATCTTTTTAAAAAATTTAATTTGGAATGGAAATAAAAAAGGCCGGAAATTCACCTGTGTCACAGGTATGAAGAAAACAAAGATTTGATTTAAAGCTTTAAATGTGAATGTTAGAAAATTAGAAATTTGAGGAGTTGGAAAGTTAGAAATTTGGGGAGGGGATGATATAGACTTCTGTATAAAATTGGTTTGCAATGATGGAAATAGCAGGTACAGAATATAGTAAAAGAAGTCATTTAAGATTACTGGTGGTTTTCCAGTAGTTTGAAGGCATCTGGTTTCTGCATAGCCAGTAGTAAACTCATTTTAGCATATTCACTTTGAAACCTTATAATTCACTTAGTGTCACCCAAATCTGGTACTTTTACACATGATCACTTCTTATTTCATTGTGAAACCATTTAGGAACAGATTTGGAGTTAGAAGCATATTTAAGATGGCAGTTTTAGTTTAAAGGACCATTAATCTTTTTATTGATAATGACACTTTTATCAGTTATCTGTTTTAGTTGGAATAAGTCTTATGAAATTTATCTATTCTCCTAGACATTATTGGTGAATTTATTTCAGATAAATGATCTCAGTGAAAATTTGAAGTGTATCCACTTGGTAATGTTGTAAACCATCCTTCTCTTTTCCGTTCTTTTCAGCAAGTTTGAAATGATGCATTTAGGTGAAATGGCTTTTGTGGTAGTGACCATGATCTTTGGGAATCTGGAGGGAATATAAAGTTGGTGAAAAGACCAACTAACGTCTTTTCTTACTATCTCAGTATATTGTTCTGATTTTCCCTTTGACTTTCACGTAGTTGTTTAGATCATCTCTCCCTGTTGAGAAGGAAACAGGCTTAAACCTATTTGTTCTGGAGTTACTTCCAAATGTGATGGATTGAATTCCAAGTCTCTGGGCCTCAGGGTATGGCAGAGAAGGATATCGAATGATGAGTTCACCAAAACCTAGATGTTTTGATTTTGAAATCATATGAATTTGTCAGATAAGGAAAGATAAATTGAGTATTAAAGAGGTAGATAAAAGGATACATCCCTTCAAATGGATTCTTTTCTGTAACATAAGGAGGGAAGAAAACTCATTGGCTCCTGTTTTAACAAGCTGTTTTCTTTTTACTTTCATTTGATATTTTATTTCAACAGTCACACTTAACCAAGTTGATAGCTTTGTCAAACTTTTATTGTCAATTTTATTAGTTCCTCTGCTAATTTTATTATTAGTCCTCATTCTAATTTTCAGATTTTTAGAAAAGCATTATATATGTGCCTGGATGAGATGGAATGTTTAGAAATTTTGTTTATATTTTTACTTATTAAGATATATTTATAAATCAGGTGACTAGAAATAAATTTAAGGTATTAAAATCAGAAATTATTTAACTATAATTCAGTATAGTCACTTTCAAGGCTAAGCACATATTTTATTAATAGTGAAATTCTTCAGAAAATTTCTGGAACTCCTCCTTTGGAACTGCCATACAGCCTGAAACATACTCTTTTAATAAGCTCAGTTGGCAAAATTTCTAGCTTTGAAGGATGATTTGATATTTGAAAATAGTAAAAGATATATTTGAGCTAAGACTGTAAGTAAAACACGCAGGTAAATAAAAGAGTGGTGAATAGTAGTACAAAGTATGGAACTAAAGTTAACAAGACTGTTTTCTTGGGTCATTCATAAATTGGAGGATTCCAAAGCAAGAGGTCCAAAAGTGTTTTAAGCAACAGGGAGATGAGTATACAACTTCTGAAGTTGAATTCTTTGGAGAACTCCACTTACTTGTTTACAAGCGTTCTGATAGGTTTCAAGTATGTTTCATTATTTTATAGCTATACCTTACCTAATCACAGTATATTATATGTTTTAGGGTGCATCTGTTATAAGTGACATGCAAAAATGTGCTTATTTTTAGACTGCTGTGCCTGTTCTTTCCAAATTAGAATAAATGTAGAGTGTCTTTTAATTCTGAGCCAAGAAAAGTCCAAATAGAATCATAATTTCTATTCCTTTCTCAGATGTATTAATCAATATTTCCAGAATTTAAATATCTTAAAAGTGGATTTTTCTTGCTTAATATTGATCAGAGGTTGCTTTGATTTTTGTTACAATATAACTTGTCTTAAGGTGTTTCTTCATTTGAGCCTATTTATTGAGTCTGAAAGACCAGTCTGATCACTTGTAGACTGACACAGTAATTTACAAGTAAATACTTTCCATAGATAAACTGTAATAAACTACACAGTCATCTTCACAAAGTGTTTTATGACTAACTTGCATAGTAATACATTTCAAAAGACCATAATTGTGCAGATTTATTTGGTAATAAAGTGAATAATCTTGATTTTTGTGTTGGAGTAGCTTTCAGATATCACCATGATCAAATCTCTCATTTCAATATCCACCAAGTTCCACAACCAGGAATAATATCAGAAAAGGTTGACATAAGTAGAAGAAGGTTCAACAAAGAGTTCTGGATTAAATAGTTGTGTGCCACTTTATGTTATTGGAGTTTCAGTTCAAATTGCTTGCCAATTTGACTTTTTTTGAGGATTATTGAGAAATGGAACAATTTTCCTGATGGGATGACTAAATGGAAAAATTCAGATTAATGTTTATACTAAAAATAAGGTTTGGATCAGGTATTTATCTTCTAATTTGAATTAAATTGAATAAAACTTTGGAAAAAAATTTTGTTAACTCCATAATAATGCAGTGAGCATTTTTGAAAGTACCATGGAATCCTGGAAATTTTAGTAAATTAAAAAAATGTTTTTAAAGTTTTCTTTGCATTGATATTTCTGTCTAAATTTCGATTACATTTTTTGGTGTAATTTTGAAGACATTACTCTTTACTCTGTACAATTTCATTTGGCCATCACAGTCTGTAGCCCAGAGAAGGCATTAGCTTATTTATCTAAATTAGCAAATTTATTCTCTCCTTCTCTCTACCTCCTTCCTCCCCTTCACATCTGTCCTTTCTTCTTTACTTGTACTGTAAATCCCTAAGTAGCTCTTATTGCATATTGTATATGAGTGTAGAAGGAAAATAAGAATTGGCTTTCTAGAAAAGTTCTTTGTATTGTTTCTAATAGGTATGTGATCTGTAAATTGAGTACTTATATCTCATTATTTTGATAACAGGCTATAAAGATCTAAGTAGCAGTGTTTAAGTTCTTAATGATTTAAATATGTGTACCCATAGTCCCTTCATTTACTTATCTAGGTTTTGTGTTACTGCTTCTGAAATAGCAGGTTGTGGAGTGGACCTGAGTCATTATCTGAATTATCTTAACTTCTCTGAATCTCTCTTTCTTCATCTGTAAAACTGGGTTTTACTCATAGGGTTTTTGAGAAGAATGAATGAATCAATTATATGAATGCATTTTATAAAATGTTAAGTTCTGAGTTGATGTTAGCTGTTGTTACCTTGCTTTTATGACATGCAAAATAAAAAGGATTACAGCTAGATTTGCAGTCATTTTTGTTGATGGGTTTTATGATCTTGTTCATGTGCTGGGTCCTTTTTGGGGAAGTTTAAACCTTTATGGCCTTTTGACTAAAATCCCACTAGTCCTATATAACTCTCAGGAAAAAAAAAAATCAAGGTCTGCTTTTAGTTTATGTTCGTTTTGGTTGTTCTGCAGTTTAGACTAAGATTTCTGATAATGTTACTGAGTGTTGACATTACCTCCCATGACCTTTATCCCCAAACTCTCCTAAGGATCTGCTGCTTGTTTTCCTTCTCTTTTTCTTGAGCAGTATAAATATAAATTTTATTTCAGGCCTGTAGGTTGATGTGTATATTTTCTTTTTATTAATAGCTATGTGATCTGTAAATTGAGTACTTATATCTCATTATTCTGATAACAGGCTACAAAAATCTAAGTAGCAGTGTTTAATATTTGTTTTAAGAAATTTACCACTGCAGATGAATTTATTTTAGACTGACATCTCTGAAGTACAGTGAATTTAAGTGGTCATGATGAGGGGAACCAATGTGGTAAAGCAATGTAGTATATTATCTGAGTTCTTAGGAACCATGTGTAATCTTTCTTTGTCAGTGGGTTTTAAAAATTCTTTCCATATTCATTGTTTGTTTCTATTTTCTCTGTAGTAACTGGCCTCTAAGTGTGAGTTTGCTAGTAAGTTATAATTCCAAGTGAAGTGATAGGGACAAATATTTCTGAATTTTGTGGATAGCACCTTCTTTTTGATCTTAGGCAACTTACTTCATGTCTTTTTGCCTTTACTTTTCTTCATTCCTATCTTGTTAGGGAGGCAGGGATATGTATTTCACAAGACTACTCACAGGAGTAAATGAGATAATATATGTAAAAGTTCAACTAATCTTAAACCAAAAAGTGGCATACCACTATCATAATACTGAATATTTGCTTGTTAAAAGAGTGAAACTATAATGTCCAGATTTTCAGGAGTGTTTTGTGGCTTTTTTCAAGGCTTTAAATTGACCTGTGGAAGTAGAATTTTTAGAACCGTGACATGAAAGATTCCATAGCATATAATCTTTCGCCCAAATCCAAGGAAAGAAACTGAGACCCAGAGATACTGGATGAAATGTTTAAGGCCACAATGATAAGTAGGAGAATTAGCCATAAAACCCAGGTCTCCAGGCTTCCTGTGCAGAGCTTCGTTCTGCTCTGAACATGGCAGGGCCTACTCTTTTACCTTCTTTGGTGTTAAGATTTCTTTCAATTGAGAGTAATACAGTAGCACTCACCCTTCTCTCAGAAATACAGGACTCTGGAGAGGCATTTTCCTTTTGCTTTCTTTTTCCCCTAGTGGTTATTGACAAAGCTTAGGATCATGTTGAAACTTGTTGCAGCCACGAGGAAACTCTTTCAACTTTTAATAGTTATCACCCTGCTCTTAATTAACAAGTAACAAGCATGATTATGCTCTACTAAGTTGGAAAGACTTGTCAGCTTTAATATTTAGTTGATGAAAAGACCTCCAACAATTCAAAAAAAAAAAAAAATCCCTGTTGATATTTTCCATAAAAGGGGATGTACAGTTTAAAACCAGCAGAGCTGACTCGCCACTTTTTGTAAATCAGCTAGGAAGAGAGCATTGTTAGTCATGGTTTACATTAACACAAAGTGTGCTCTGGAACTCGGTAGCTTTCTTTCATGAAAATTTGCTGTATGATGAGCCACAAGGAAGTTTTTCTTCCCCCATTTTTGCCTTGAAATGAAACAAAAATAATAAGAATTACTTAACTTAGGTTTGTGAAAGTGTGCGATTAGGACAGTTTTTGGCAAATGAAAGTTTTCCTAGTGTCAGCCATTTAAATCAAACAATGTGCCTCTAAGCAAAAGGAATTTTTTTTTTACCATGTAAACTTAATTCTTCATTTGTACATGAACTGGAATTTACATTTATTATAGTAGTTTTTTTAAAGCAGTTTTATTCACACACCGTACTATCTATTCAAAGTGTACAATCAGTGGCTCTTGTTGTAATCACAGAGTTGTACATTCATCACCACAATTAATTTGACAACATTCTGATATTATGATAGTTTTTTTCTTAAGAAATGCGTAGGTCATTCAGAACCCCTACCAAACTAGTTGATTAAGTTGATTAAGCTCATGTTTATATTCCCTCAGCTGCTCCAAGGTAGAGTTGGGCCCAGGTGATTTCATATGACATTGGGTGATATAACTTGAGGTGCTTGGAATATGCCAGGAGATTGCTACCTTATTTTCTTTAGATTTATTTAGCCACATTTTTTTCCTTTTTTAAATACAATTTTATTGATATATATTCAAAAACCATGTAATCATCCAAAGTACACAGTCAGTGGTTCACAGACTCATTATATAGCTGTGCATTCATCACAATAGACTTTTTTCTTTTTTGTGTGTGAAAAATAACATATACCAAAAAAGCAATAAATTTCAAAGGACACTGGAACAATTAGTTGTAGACTGATTTCAGAGTTTAGTATGGGTTTTAATTCCACAATTGCATGTATTGTGAAATTGTCTATTTAGCCACATTTAAATAGACAAAAATAAATCTACAGTAGAGAAAAGGAAGAGAAACATGGAAATAGATAAGCATGGACCCCTGTTTATCAGTAGTGTTGTCTGGTAGATTATGAAAGCTGAATCGTCTCAGTGTCATGGCTGGAGGTCCGTCCTAGTCATGTTTCAAACCGTTTTGACTAGTTTTAGTGTTCTTCCAGACATTAATGTGGCAGGTTTTAACTGTGGCTATTCAAGCAATAAAAATACGACTAAACTTCTAACTCTATCCTCTCTCCTTCAGATCCTTTTTTATGCATCTTTTCTCTATTTTGAATCACAGTATAGAGAGAAATCTAGCCTAAGCAGATGCCCCATGTAAACAGCATCTCTGGGAGGTTAAAGCTCTGCATATTTAGCCGTGGGATGGTGAATTGAGTACCTAGCAGGTGTCACACACTCTTTTAGGCACTGGGGATACAGCAATGAAGAAAAAAATTCTGTGCCTACAAAGAACTTGAAAGCTGGTGGGTGCAATAGAACATCAACTAAAAGCACGTATGATAATTTCACATAAAGAAGAATAAATAGGTTAGTGTGATAGAGAGAAGCTCCTTTAGGATTGACTTGGATCAATAGCCAAATTATTACAGTGGCTTATAAGGCTCTAACCGTCTAGTCTTCCTCTGCCTCTTGGGCCTCATTGCCTACGACCATTTATATCTTAGTCTGCTCCATCATACTTGATGTTCCTCAAACAATCCTAGTTTTCTCCCACCCCAGGGCTTTGGCACCTGCTGCTCATCCTGCATAGTTCAGATATCTGCAGGGTTGCTCTCTCCTTCTCCGGGACTTTACTGAAATGTGTTATCTTAGTGAGGTTTTCCCTGGCCATGCTATCTAAAATTTTAGCACCCTTTCCACCCCTCCCCAAGATCACACATCTCTCTTTCCCTTCTCTGTTTCCTGCTTTATTTTCCTCTTTAATCTGTATGACCATCTTTAATTTGCTCTATGTTTTAATTTTCTTGTCCCCCTTAACTAGAATGTAAGCTCCTTGAGGAGAGAAATAGTTGTCTGTTCTGGTCATTGCTGTATTCCCAGAACTTTAATGAATGTTCAGGAAATAGGTTTTATTTTTATATTCATCCTGAATGAATGATTGATTAAAAATATAAAAGCCTGCTTAACCAGAAAGAGATTAAGTTAGTAAAAATTGTACAGTGATTCAGTGAGATACATCTTCATTTCTTGGGTCTCAATCCACAATGCCATGCTCAGTTTTCAAGCCCAGCATTGTTTCTTATTCGTGAAAGTAGTGTAAGTTTAAAATGAATAATGATGTAAAAAAAAAAAATAAAGAAAGAATTTTAGGTTCTCCCTTGGAAGTATGATGTTTATGAGAAATCTACAAAATCATGCCTTATTTAAAGAAGTTAGAAAGTGCATAACTGAATTATAGAAAAGTGCTGTATAGGCTGCAGAAGTTTTGTTTCCTAAATATTAATACAAATACCATGTTAAGGAAGTAAAACAATTTAAAGTAATGGTTTTTGAAAAAACTTACAGGTGTAAAAGAGAAACATATGGTTGAACAGAGATTGCCAATGAAATTGACAGATGATTAACATTCATTAAAACTTTTAATTAACACCTTGGAAAATTCCATAAAATGATACTGTATGTAAATGACTATGTGTGATATCTTGGAGCATTCTTTTACCTGTTTTACAGAGGAGAAAAAATGGATCACAAAACTGCTTATGATAACAATTTTTTTTAGCCTTGGGTTTGTTTCAGGTGTTATCTAGTTGTGTCAATCATGCCAGTGTGAGCTGCCAATATTCTAAATATATTTGGCTGAGACATAAGTGATTCTCTGTATTCTCTGGAGGAAAAAAAAAAACACCTTTTAGTTTCTTATCACTTCTTTTTACAACGTTTCCTAAGTAAATTTGGGGGAATTTAAGCTGTAACACAGAGTGTTTCCAAGCTGATTTAAAAGCAGTTTCATTTAAAATGTGGTTAATAACATTTATGATCAATAAATTATATTAAAAACAACACTGAATCTGGTAAGAATTTGATTTTGTGACAGTTTAAATCCAAACTGAATGCACATTTTATTTTGTGCATTCATACTACATTTTCTACTGGCTATTTCCAGTGAAGTGAGAGGTGTTGTTTCTATTAGAAAATAGAGGTAGTTGGTACAAAGGCTTCAAAACTTCTGTATAGACACAGTTAGAATAGGATTTTGTTATTACTTGTTGAATTCTGAATTCTGATGAAAGGGCAGCTTCTGAGTGTTTTGCTGAGAGACTTGTGGTATGAATATAAGCTTACCTAGTTGCTGATTTCTAAACCTAGGGGATGGTAAAAACAAAACGAAACATAGAGTTAGGTTTTCTTTGACAGAGCTGTGCTTTGGTTGCTATTAGATAATATGTTTGGTCAGGGTAGTTCAAGGTAATCATTAGTGTATGCATTATTGTCCCAAGAATGACACATTGAGTTCCCCAGGAGATGTAAAAGGTATATGGCCCTCTTTTTCCTACTCTCTGCATATAATTATTGCATTTAATTTTCTCTGCCTCCCTCTTTTGCCACTCCCTACCCCTCCCTGTCCCATCCCTTTCCTATCTTGTCGCTGCCTGTCTCCACTGCTTTCCCCACCTTTCTTGCCTTGGTGCCTGTAGACTTGGCCATTAGAACTGCATCCAGGCAGTGGCTCTCCTCTCTACTGGCTGCATAGTCATGTTGAGTTGTGAATGAGTTTAGGTCTTTTTGGAGATTTCTATTTATACATGCTATTCAATAGAATGTATTAATTTACTGCCCAAGATGAATCCTCTTTGGTCAAGAGGCAGCAAGGCAAGGAGTTATAATAGAACTGGATAGTGTTCATTTCAAATGCTGGAGGTCTCCGGAATGCTTGCTACATAAATGAGACATTGTTATAATTTAAAGAATCAATGATAATATACCTGATGTTTTAAGTTACTATATATTTTAGGTTCAGTGTTTCAGTTACTTAGAATAATTTTTTATTCTCTTGCTTACTGTTTAGTAAGTGTTAAGATTTTAAGTCATCCTGTAGATTAATTTAAGGAGTTAAAGCCTTGGAACTGAAATACAAAAGCTTCAAAGATACAAAAGAACAAATGTATATTATTATTTTTATCTTTTCCAGTGTTAGAAGCCTAAATGTTTTGAAGCTGAAACATAAAGAATGGAAGAAGAAACAAAAAAATTTCTCTGAAAATACCAATTAAACATGAATGTTGCCTGATTTATAATTCCATGCACAGAGATTATAGAGAAGAAATATAGTTTACAAAGGGTGAGACATGCTCTAAAATTGTTATTCTGACTATATAATTGAGAATAATCCTGCTGAGAAAGAAAAGGAGTTAAATAAAAGTGTAACTATGTCAGGAGCTCTTTGATAAGCTCAGAATTTAAAGGAATAAGTATCAAAGCTAGAAAAAAAGTGTACTAAGCTAGGCTTTATTACTAAAGAAAGGCAGGGACTTAAGAAAAGTTAATGTTCATGATCATTTATTCATTCATTCATTCATCTCACCAAACATTTATTTGGAACTTTTTATATGCCAGATACTCTTGTTTGCACTGGAAACTAGATAACGAGGTCCTTGACCTCAAAAATCTAATATTGGACAGTAAATATTAATAATTGCATAGCTAACTACTCAATTCCTATTTTGTTTCCAAATAGAAAATAGAGATTCAGCATTTTTAAGTGGAAATGGAAGCCTAGGTGGGGATAAAGAGTAGAATGAGAGAGTATCTAACCTTTTAAAGTGATTTTAAGCTTCCAGTCTCAGACAAATGTATATTTATGATTACAAAAGAGTTTGCTCATATAATTGTGAGAAAAATCCTAGAAACTGTCTTTGGACAAATGAAGTTATAGCTCTCAAGTAGAGGGAGATGTTTGCTCTTAGAAACTAAAGACTTGATCAATTTCTTGGTTCTAGATGGATTGGTAGGCAGGTTCTTTGTTAGTACTTACAAAGTGAGAGTATACAGAGTTGTAAAGCAAAAAATTTTTGCTATATCAACAATTTTTTGCTTTATCAACTTTATGTGGTTTCTGATAGATTTATTGGATTATTTTACAGGAGTAATCCAGTTTAGTTTAAAAAACGGTGGGGGCGGGCCGCGGTGGCTCAGCGGGCAAAGTGCTTGCCTGCTATGCCGGAGGACCTCGGTTCGATTCCCGGCCCCAGCCCATGTAACAAAAACGGAGAAACAGAATACAATAAAACAAGAAAATGTTTAAAAATGTTTCCCTTTCTTCCTTCCTTCCTTCCTTCTCTCTGTCTTTAAAAAAAAAAAAAAAAAAAAAAAAAAAAAAAAAAAAAAAAACGGTGGGAATGTGTTATAAAATCTTCACTGAAGAGTGCCTTATTTTCTTTTCAATCTTTCTGTTGCATCAGGCTATTATTTTGAATGAAGAATCAAAGCACTGTGCTGGATGCTATAGGAGATTACTACTACTACTAATCAGCTAAAATATAATTAGTACCTACCAAATATACGGCACCACTCTAAGCCCTTTTATATGTATTCATTCATTTAATCCATGCAATAACTCACACAGTATCTCATTTTTATTGATGAGAAAACTGCAGTTCAAAAGATTAGTTTTCCAGAGTTCGAACCCAGTAAATTTCACACCAGAACCACATTTTTAACTTCTATGCTATTCTGCTTCTGAGGTCAAAGTGAAGCATGTCCTATTTTACTAAAATAACATTACATGACTATGGGTTATCTTGATGTCACCACATAATTGACACAGTCTTTCCGTATTGAATCAATGAGAAAAATGTTAAATGATAGCTTGAGACTACTAGGTAGATTTTTGGCAGGTAGAACAACAACTCATTGATGATTGATTAATTTGTATTAATGGAAAAGGCGTTCTGACCTTGCTTATGTCTTATTTAGAGTATTTATCAATAACTTCAGTAAAAGTCTGCTAACCATGTCTTTAGATGACACGTATCTTGGAAGGATAGTTTATATATGTGATAAAATACCCAGGATTCAATAATAAGATAAATGTGAAATCACTTATGTAAGACTAAAATGGTGGGGACGCTCTTGAGATAAGTTCCTTGGAAAAAATTAATGTGAAGTTTACATTTTTTATAAGCCGGTGGTTTGGTGATCTATTGAAAGAAGTAATTGGGTAATTGTTGCAAGACCCTGTTGATATACTTGATAGGTCTGAGACCTGAGTAGGAACATCACAACTACATACAAATATTTGAAGATCTGGCATGTGGAAGAGCCAGACGGGCTTTGTGTTGTTCTCAGAGGATCTGCTGGAATTTAAGTGGAGAGAATTTTAACACTATGCTATGAAAAACTTGCAAAAATTTATAGCTGTCCAGCAGTGTAAAGGACTGTTTTGTAAAGTAGTGAAAGTCTTGTTATAGAGAAAGAGGTGGGCAGTCTATATTAGGACAAGAATTGTATTTGAAAATCTCTACAGTTTTATATCTTTAAAATTGCATAATTCTGTAGTTTAACAAACTTGTGAGGACAGTTTGAGAAGATGAAGCATTTGCTCTAGGGGTACAGTATGCATATGAGTGGAACCCTGTTTTCTGAACAGGCAATTTTGAAGATGATGCTTAAAGCCACCCTCAAACATTCTTGTGATGTTCCCAGATAAATACAAAAGTATGCAAAGAAATATAGTGCTCTGATTTTGACCGTTATTTGTCAGTGTGATAAAAATAGATATATATTGGAGAATCCTTTAATTGTTTCCTATTGTTGTGCTTCTCCTTAGATTAGAAGAAATGCATGGCAGGTTACAAATAAGAGGTTTCATTTGGAAACCAACAATTTTGCCTTTATATTGAGTTTAATATGGAGATTTCATTAGAAGAAACCTCGCTTGATTCCTGAGATTCTAAAAAAGACTTCTAATGCTCTCTAACCAACCTGAGTGACCTAGCTGATACTCTTTCTATCATGTTAACAAAAAAGACTCTGGGTGAACTATAGACTTTGCTTGGTTCTACTCGAATTTAGAGATAACTCTTTGCTGGAGTTCTGAATTTATAAGAGACCTTAAAAACTAACCTAATATAAAACTCTTTATTTTACAGATGCAGCTATTGAGGTCTAGAGTGATTGACTGGCTTGCCCAAGGCCACTCTGTCTAGTTAGTAGCAAATTTAAGTTTAGAACCCAGCTTTTATGAATTCCAGCCCTTCTACTGTACCACCTCTTTCTATTGTAACAGTCTCGACCTCGTTTAAACTATACTGAAGGTATGCAGTTGTGTCAAGATAAAGAAAAAAAAAAAAGAGGAATATATATCCACATAGCTTTGATTAAGTTGAAGGTGTTATATTTAAGTCTCATGTATTTTTCAGTTTTATTAAACTTTGATCCCTGGAAATAAAATAAGAGTCCGTTGCTAAACTTCTGGTCTGGTAGAAATAGGAGGTTTGGAGATAGTATTCGGTGCTTAATTTCAAAAGGATTTAGAGCTTATGATGGTCTTAGCAACTTCCTTTAACTTATGTAGACTGCTCTTCCAGTAGTGCATAGATCAAGTATCTGTGTTTTAGGACAGTCTTTAAAGTGGGCAAATCTAAGAAATTTGAAAAGAATATCATTTTACCTAGGTTAATTCAGGCTTCTGAACTTCTGATGGGGAGGAAGGTCATTATGCTTAAGTACTTTCCTGCAAAGTCTTTAAGAATTTACATTTTTTTCTTATGTTTTTTTGTTTGTTTGTTTACACCCCCTTGTGATTGGAATATAGAATTAAGTAGTGGTATCAATAATAATTGACTTAATATTGGATTTATTTAACCATGATAATGGATTATCTTTTACAATGATGATTTACATGTGGTTTTGATTGAGCAAACTCAAATGGATGTGACTCACTAACATTTATGATTAAAATTCAGATGTGCTTATGATGGGTATTCAGTAAATGTTTGTTGAATTATTTCCATTAGCATTTTGAAAAACAAACTCTTGAGTGTTTTGAAAATATGTGTAGCTTTAGAAATCATTAAATTGGTGCAATTGGAACTGACCATGTTTTTGGACAGTTCCTGATCAGTAATTCCTATGTTAATGCCATGTTAGTTGACATAGGAATTTAACAGAACTTTGGATATTGTGGGGAAAGAGGTGTAAGTAGATTAAGCATAAGGTGAACAGATTACAAAATCACAGATTTCTAAATGCATAATTTAGAAAATAAAAAATCCTATGAATTAAAAGAATAAGCTAGAATATATATATTTTTGTATGCTATATGGTGGGAGTCACATTTCATTCTTTTTCATGTGAGTATCCCCTTACTGCAGTACCATTTGCTGAAATTTTGTTTGTTTTTTCGTTTTGTTTGTTTGTTTTTTGGGAAGTGCATGGGCCAGGAATTGAACCTGGGCCTCCTGCATGCAAGCGAAAATTCTAACACTGAACTACCCTTGCTCCCCTAAGCTATGATATTTTAAAGTTAAAATCAAGAGAGAAATATTTTTTCTGGTTCATGTGACATCATGAAGGAGGGCCGAGGGCAAAGGGAAGGGGAGTGGTTTGGAGATTTCCTTTTAGCAAAGTAGTTACAGTAATTTATTGCATGTCTTCTGTACACCCAGCCTCTTCCAAAAAGATAGAAGTCATGTTCTCTGGTCATGAGGAACTTGCTTTCTTTAGAGGGTAGAGGAGGGAATTGGGATGCAAGTCTCTCACACATGAAGCAATTAGTTATAACTTCGTAAGATTTGAGGGACTGTGAAAATAAGGGAAATGCATTGTAAACAGCGTCCTTGGCTTCTATTTCTTCATTCATCTTTCCCAGAAGAAACACCATTATGCTGTTTACTGTGTGTCCTCATATCTTTGGGGCCATCTCCTGGTCTAGATGCATATGTGTAAGATATTCTTGTTGGGATCCAGTCCTCGCCTCAGAATCATGCTGGAACCTGGCGTCTGGTGTTCCCTCTCTTGGGTCTTTTACCTTGTGCCTTAGACCTCTTGGTCTTAATCCTTGTTGGTTATCAGATTCACCTGAGAAATTTAAAAAATTCAGGCACTATCAGAATGTCAGAGCTGTATCCCAGGCAAGTGTATTTAAAAACAAAAGCAACCTTGTACATGTGTTTCTGATGACTTGAAACAATTCAGCTTCCAGTGCCAGTGCTCTGGATCCCATTTGCTTATCTACTTGGTCTTTACTCTTCCTGCCTCTAGAATGTCCCCTCCTTTAGGTGTTAATTTGATTTGTCTTAATCAACATTAAATATTTAAAAATTTGAACCAGTTGATTGAGTTACAGAGAAACAGAACCCAGTCAAAAAAGTTAAAATTCTCTGCCATATGCAGATCTATTCTGGTTAGTGGATATATATTTATCCACTCATCATTCTTGGGTAAAATACCCTCTTATTTGTTTGCGTCTTCATTCTGTGTTCTGCAATTGCTTCCAAAACACACTGTGCTCACTTGTGTGTTGATTGTAGATAGTAAGATGAATAAATGTCTACTTTGAGCATGAATATACATTTGTTTTTTGTAGCTACCTGATTGTAGATTAATTTGAGAAAAGTGATTCCAGTCTATTTGAATAATTTCTCTGATATAGTAAATATAAAATTTAAGGAGGCAGGTTTCTCTTTATTCTTAAAATGGTTGGTGAAGCCATTAATACAGATTAAATGAAAAGAAATCAGATCATTTTTTATTATATTATGAGGTCAATATTCTCAACATTTCCCAATAAGAGTAACACTGGGATTGTCTGATTCACTGCCCAGGCTTTATGACTGTAAATGGATTTCTGGTTCTAGTGTTAAACTATGACCTGTCTGACATGATTTAAATATTTAGTGTGGATGAGACCAAAGGTAACAGATTTGCTGGAGTAATGTGAACTAATTTTCTAGTTATTTGCTGGGCCAAGAGCATGACAACCGTATATAAGTGTGGATCAAATAAAAGTGAGGGCCTTTTTATGACTTGCTGATAAGAGGCCAGGGCATTCTGCATCAGCAATCTGTCTGACTTCCCATAGGTTAGGAGACCCAGTGCTGTGTACTTTAGTGATTACTTATTGGGTGGATGGCATTTTTCCTGTCCCTATTGATTACTCTTTATCCCCAAATAAAATTTCAGTAATTTATTTATTAGTATTTCTTTTATCAGTGAATTATTTGCACAAATATGTTCTGAGCCGGACAGATCTCTTCTCCTGTCAACTTTTATCTGTTGTCATAAATGTCACGGTCATTTTTATGTTCACAGAACTACCATTGCTTTCACCCTTGAGGCAATTTAGAGACCACTATAGAAAAAAAAAAGGTGGGAGAGAAAAAGAGGATAAAGCCAGGATAAAAAAGTGAATATGGCAGAAGGTCAACGTAAAATGTAATGAATCCCAAAGTGGGTACTTGCCTCTTACTATCTTCAGAACAGTTTCAACCAAAGGGTTTGCTTTTGTAGAATTTTGGGATTGAATGTAACCTTCGAGATAATATAGTTCATAGCCTTCTTTTTTAAAATAAGGAAAGAATAGAAAGGTTAAATGACATGGTCATGGTCACACAAATAGTGGCATTATATAGTGACTGGCCATCATGCTGTTACTTATCTTTATTTTTGGGTGAGCAAACTAGGTCATTTGCCTCAGAGATTCAGTGGAAGTCTAAGATCATTAGGTACCTCACTTTTGTCCAATGAATGAGCAATTTTCAGACCTCATTTTCCTCATTCCCTGTATTTGACATTGTTGACAATCTTACCCTTTCTTGAAAGTCTCTGTTGTTTCACTTTCTGTGGCTCTATGGTCCCTGTTCTCCTGGTCTGAGCTTTACTATTTATTTCCATCTGGGGACCTCTTTCTGCTTTCGCTCCTTAACATTGGGCCTCCAGAGTTCTACTCTCAGCTCGATGTTCTTTGCATTCTTCATGCTCTCTGTGGGCAGTCTCACTGGATATTTATATACTACGTATGAACCCCACACCATTTTAGGCATTGGATATGACTGATAACAGTCCCGGACCAAGGAGTGCATGATTTTATCCATCCATGGTGTTCCTGCCTTTACCCTGAGGATTCTTGAATCTATTGCTCTTGTTCTTGTTGATACTTCAGGCTGCACATGTTTATCCTGCTTAGATATCCCGCAAAACCCTCAAACTTGACATGTCTAATATGAACTTCATCATCCCCCTACCCCCTTCCTCACAACCTGCTTTTCCTCCTGAATTCCACATCTCTATTAGTGTCCCAGTCATTTAGCTACTCCATGAGAAAATGGAGAGTCACCATTGATTCTTGTTCTTCCTTTCCCTTCCCCAGTGACTAATTCCTGCCTTCACTATCTTATTCCTCTCTTCTTTACTCTTTTACCATCCTTTGTCCTTAGTTTTGTAGCCTCCTAATTGGATTTTGTTCCTTTAGGCTTATTCCCCTGTCCATCACCTTCCTGAAATGCATTCTGCATGCAGTGGTTGGAATGATGGTCTGTAGGGTGCGCATCTAACCACAGCATGTCTCTGCTTAGAACCCTGCTTGGTTTCACTATCCTATGGGTCAAGCCCAGCTTCCCTAGCATGGCATTCAAGGCTGTCTGTGACTTTGCCCTACCTCATACTTACTGCTTTTCATACCTAACTCCTTGCTGCTTTTTGACTATTACTCTGTTTGTTGAGTCCAAGCTCTTGCTTATGTTGTTTCCTCTGCCTGGAATCTAGTATCTCCGTTTGTGACTCCCTGCTCTGCATCATTTGGCTAAACTTAAGAATAATGTATTATGAAAAATTTTAAACATTCACAAAAGGAGGAAAAGTATAAGGAATTCCTGCATTCAGTATTAAGATTTTGATATGCTGTTTCATTGATCCTTTCTTTTTCTTTTGCAGAAATATTTTAAAGCAAATCCAAACTAACATGTAGTTTCACCCCTACTTCAATATGCATCTTCAAAAAATGGACATTTTCATATAACTACAATGTTATTGTTAAAACTAACAAAATTTACAGTAATTCCTTGGGATTATCTAATTCCTTGTACGGAATATAAGTTTCCAAGTTGTTGCAAAACGGTTTTTATAGTTAAATGATTTGAATCATGCTCTAGATAAGTATCACATATTAAATTGGGTTGTCTCTAATTTCCTTTTCATTGAGAACAGTTTCCTGTACCCCCTTTTATTAATGCCCTCACTTGTTGCAGGTATCATATTAGTTGTCTTCTAGAATATTCCATAGGCTGTATTTATTTGCCTTCCTGTGTTGTTATTTAACTTGTTTCTATGCCCACTGTATTTCTTATACATAAAAACAAGCTTTAGAAGCTTAGTTAGATTCAGGTTTCTCTTTCTGTCTCTCTCCATCTGTTTATATCTGTCATCTATCTACCTACCAGAATACCTCACAGGTAGTTATGTTTTTGATTGTCACCAACAATCACTGTTCAAACAGTGGTTTAATCCGTCGAGGATCATTGCCTGAATCAATAATTTTATTAATGGTTGAAAAGTGTTAATTGTATAATTCCGTAACTTCTCCCACATTTCTTGGCTGGAATCTTTCTGTAAAGAGAACTTTACCTCATCAACTAGGACCATTTGAATACCTTAGGATGCAGGTTGTGTAGGAAAGGGAGAGCAAATGCTAGTTCTTTCTTTTTGACTATCTTAATCTTAATCATCCTTGAAGGCACAGATCAGGACTGTCCATAAGAAGCCATTGTTAACCTTGCAATGACAAGCTAAATGTGACTTTCTCCTTCTATGACATTCCATATTTACATCTGCCATTAGCTTTCTCACATTGCATTGAAAGTATTGTATTTTTTAACCAAAAATTTATTTGACTGCAGATGATTTAGCCTAAAGCAGTGGTCCTGAAAGCAATTTGGTGATGGCAAATGAAGGCAAACAAAAATTTGTTCAAAATCATTATTGCATCTGTTTGTCTCTGAGACACTTTTGTAAACATGTGTGCCTATTGGAATTGAAGCAATGGAATTGGAATTGAACAATGAAATTGTTTTTTCATTTTAAATTTTGAATTAATTTTTGGCTAGGTTGCTACTCCATGAATTTCTAATAGTAAAGAGTCGAAAATAATATGTCTTAAAATGAGATATTGTTTAAAGTATTATATTCTAAGCAATAGAATGCTATTCAGTCATTAAAATATTATTGTGATATAGCTATTGACATGTAAAATTATAATGTTCTATTATGAAGTGACAGAAGGTTACAAAGTATAAATTTTTTGTCACATTTAGGGTGTTGCCATATTATTATTTTCATTATTAAAATTATACCATGAGGAAAAATTTTAAAGTCCATTTACAAGGTGAAAATAGTCTGGATAGTCCAGAGTAAAATTACTCTCAAAATTCCCTTACTCCTAGGCATACAGGATGCGTACTCTCGGGAAATGTGATAGATTGAAGCATGTCCCTGAACAAAGACATGTCTAAGTCCTGATTTCTGGTCTTGTGGTTATGACCACATTTGTAAATGGGACCTTTGAAGATCCTCTTTAGATGAAGCCAACTGAATGAGGGTGAGCCTGAATCCAATATGGCTGAAGTCCTTATCAGCGGAGGAAATGTGTACATAGCCAGTTAGGAGGAGCTGGAATAGGAGACAGAAAGAGACAGACTGCTAGGTGACCAAGGCAAGGATTGATTCGCCACCAGAATGTTGGTGACTTCGGAGAAAACATGATCCTTCTGAAGCCTTGATGTTGGACTTCTAGCCTCCAAACTGGGAGACATTAGCTTCCTGTGTTTAAGCCAGTCCATTCTGTGTTATTTGTCATTGCAGCCGTGGCACACTAAAACAGGGATGATCTCGGGAGGCTGCAGTGGTTGGTGGAGCTGCAGACTCTCATCTCCTACAGCGTTTACCTGGTGCACGAGCTCTTTGAGTGGATGGCGGGCAGGGGAGGTGAATACATGCATAAGACTACTCTTCTGCTTCCTATAAGGACACATCCTAGGGTAGTCACAGTGTTTTCCTGGGTGGGCTGGACTTTGGGTCCCAAACTGAAGGAACAATAATTTTTCTGTATGAACAGGTTATAAATGGTTAGAGTCTAAAACATAGAGCGTTTTCCTGATTAAATTTTCATTAATTAAAATCATGCCCTTAAAGAATTATAGTACATATTAAATTTAAAAAGCATGATATAGAGATGAACTTTTAAAATGCTGTCCTTCTGATATTTATATTTCTTGTGGTCCATTTATACCTTGGATAAGGCTTCTTAAACTTGAGAGTCTAGGAATGGCTTTCAGGGGTTTATGGATATCATGAAATTTTGTGTAAAATTTTATATATATATATATTTTTTTTTTTGGTAGAAAGAAACTTTAGCTTTCATGAGATTCTCAAAGCTTTCCATTACTCAAAAGTAGGCCCTTACTATTTGTGCTTAGAACTGGAATTTTGGAAACATCTGCCTGACCTGAAATTTGATTAGTAGGTCAGCTTTGTGCATGTAGTAAAATACATTCTGATTTCTCATAACTCCCTCTTATAGTGTGAGTCAGAAATATGTACTGTAAGGGCACCATTCCAACAAACCCCAATTTTACGTCATTTCATTGGCACATGAAATACAATAAATGCATATAGAAAATAAATTTTTTTTGCTGTTCATAGTAACTAAGTTATTTCAATTAAACACCCACTTTTTTTTTTAACTAGTTCTGAGGTTTCCAATGCATAATGACTAGTTCTTTATTTTCCTATTTAAGTTATACTTTAATTATTCATAGAAACTAAAGAGGAGGGGTAAGAAAAATGCCACACTAACTCAAGGATTTAAGGTCTAGAAGAGGGGGTGCTGTCCTTTGGGGTTAGGTTGGCAGGGACAAGCCTAATCAGAAAGTAACAGTGAATTAAGAGGCTTAGAACCCAGAGGGAGGCTGGAGGCTGCACTGGGGGTGGGATGGGTGGTTCGTGATAGAGAAATTGGTGGGAAGTGGCTGTTACTTTTTTAAACTTCTGTTAAGTTAAATGAGTCTTGTGTACCAGTAATTTTCTCTAGCACACCATATCTACAAATTCCTCAAACTACTAAAGAGACAATAGAGAATTAAGAATATCATATGTGGAATCAAAATGCCCAAGTTCAATCCCAGCTTGATCGTTTACCTTGGGCAGTTTGCTTAGCCCCTGTGCACCTCAACTTCTTCATTTGTAAAATGGGAATTATTGTAATAGGACTTACTTCATAATTTTTGTTTCAGGATTAAATGGGTTAATATGTATGAAATCATGGAATACTTAGAACAAAATGCAGTAAATATGCTTCAACTGTGTTGACAGAGCTGGAGAAAGGGATGGAGAAGAAGGGATAGTAGGAAATGCCTATGAATACATGGCATGAGTTTTGAGGAGAAATTACCCACCCTCTGTATGCCCCCACAAATGCATACAGACTCTCCAACTCCTGGCCTTCCAAGTATGGGGGTATTAAAACCTTAAGTAAGGCAAGCATGCTGTGTGCTCTGAAGATAATTATATAAAATTAGTGGACTCGTGTTACATATATGTTTGAGAAGCTATATAAAAGTTGCCTGTGAAATAAAAAATTACCTTTTTGGTTGGTTGCCTCAGATATACGTGAAGTTAGCTGTGCAACATTGGTGTGACACTGAATAGTTTCTTGTTATCAGAACACCTGTTCTCCTCTGGGTGTGTTTACAAAGTTCTTATTGTTGGGTTTATCTACCTTATGGCTAAATATGGACATATTCAAAAGAAGTCCCATGCTAAAACAGGACACAAACTGATGCTTCTTATTTCTTTCAATTGTTATATCATTCAGTATCATCTCAAGAAACCACCACCCTTGTCTTATTTTTAATTTCCATCACTTCAGTTCTCTTATGTTGATTGTTTTCCTCTAATAGGCTTCTACTTTGCTGTCTCTTGTTTCTGTGGCTTCTGTCTTTGTTTCAGATATAACTCAAGGTTTTCCACATTGTAAACTTTCAGTTCAAATGCTATTGAGCCTGATACTGATATTATATCAGTATCGATTTAATTTAGCAGTTTAAGCCATTGTTTCTGAACACTTAAGGGAAAAAAAATCAGCAACAACAAGCAGCACATGGGGCTTCCTAGACCTTTCCAGATTTAGGCACAGGTTTGCAACATGATCATATGTTAAAACTGTTTTGTTTATGCTCAAGTAAACCTTAAAGCCTCCCTCAATGATTGTGGTATTTACATTCTTTTCCTTATCTATATATTGCCTCTTTTCCAGACATAATTTGAAAACCCTAGGATTGAGAAGTAATACTTAAAATAGTTTTGACTTTTTTTCTCACATGCACCTCATCTTATCTTCGATGCAGCATGAAAAAAAAAAAAACTAACAGTGAGAGCAGCCAAGGTGGTTGGAAATATTGTAATTGCACCTTGTTTGGATTAGCTCGGGGCTCAGTTTGCTAGGCTTTTTAATCCACTCATCAAGGTAGATATGAACTCAAAGGAGATCAGATTTTGTTTAAAAAAGAGAAAGAATAACTGGAGTTAGAGTTCATGTCATTAGCCAGGTTGAGCAAAAAGAAGGAAAGAGTGGATTCTATTTGAATACTTATGTGTACAACTTATTTATATAGTTCTTTATGTCTTTTGCATTTAACATCAGTTTTGAAAACGTCGTAGGTATTTTGAAAATAATATGCATATGCTTTAAATTTTTGATTGTCATGAAAGAAATTTTCAGCATACTTTTTTTTTTAAAAATGAATTAATTCTTCCTAAAGAAGTTGCAGTTGCATATTTTGTCAATAACTCCTTTCATTCTTAAATCATGTATCTGTGAATTAGGTATAGTTTTAAGTGGAGAGTCTTTTAGTTTTTTTTAAGTTTTTAAATGTGTGCATTTAAATTTCCAGATGCTATTTTTAAAATCCTTTTCTATTCTTCTTAATGTGTGTGCTGGGGCTCATATTTAGAAGACTAAACATTTAGTCCTATAAGAATAGGAATTCATGGGACTATTGACATATCCTCAAGTCTGATAAATTCATAATATAAAAACATAAATTTAAAAATTATTAAATTATATAATCATGATTAAAATTGTTCTGTAAGAAAATTTGGCTATAAAATGCCCAAAACAACTTGACTAGTTATTAATTATATTATAAAGACTACTAAGAAGAAAAGCCTCAGGGAAATAACCATAGAGTCAAAGAAAATAAAACATTTACTGTGTATATTACTTTATAATTTGAATTTCTAATCTGAAAAACTGAAAACATGATTGTTCAGTCTTGATGACTTGTTTTCCGATTATAGAACCTATATAGAACTTGTCAGTCCTATTATAGAACCCATCACACTATCCTCTCCTCCTTTTGCTCCAGGATTTTAAAAACTTTATTTTGAAAATTTTTAGACTTACAGAAAAGTTGTAGAGATTATTCAAAAGCTTCACATGTATCCTTCATCCAGCTTCTGCTAATATTTACAACTTACAGAACTATGATACTATTTCAGTTTTGGCCGTCGATAACTCTTCAGGTTGGTTCCTGAGGCCCTTTTTCTAAGATCTCCTCATCCTTTCTCTATCACTTTCCTATTATCTGGCATCACAGGTGTTCCTGTGTTTTCCCTGTCCCATTGCTGGAATCAAGGAGCTTCTTTAGTTGTAGCTACAGCTTATTGGAGAAACTAAGATCTGAACTCATGAATTTATGAAGAAGAATTATTTTTTTTTAGGAAGCTGTATACAATGAAATAAATTAATCAGGGTATTTAGAGGTGTGCAGCTATAGCCAAGAAGTCTGAAGTATGAGTTCTCAGGAGCCCATAGAAGGAGCTGGAGTGTTCTTTTCAGAATATGAAGAGAGGTTGGAGAGCATTGCATCTGTATCTTTTCCCTAGCTGTCCTAGAAAAATTTGTAATAATCTTTACTTTTTACAAATACCATCCATGTTTTTCTTTTTACCTTTTTCCATGTCAAGTAAGAATTATGCTGTGCCAGTAAAGATATGTATTTGTTTCCACATCCACTTGCAAAGTACTGAACACATAATAAAAACAAAAGCACAACATAGCCTATCTATTAAAACGAGAACTGATGTTAAAATTGCATATACAGGATTGAGGTGTGAGAATACAGAGCTTATTTATGTTATTTTCCCCTGACCTAGTTCTTCTTAGTTGAAGTAGTACAGAAACAGATGTATCTTGCTCCCTGTCTCGGCCCCTCACTCCTGACAACCAAGTGGCATCTTAGGGGAAAATAATGTGGATTCAACAAGATCACGACCTTATGCCAAAACTCTGCTTTTAATCAGATAGTGTATATGAATTAAATGAATTAGTTTACCCCACATGTGGCTAGGTCTGTTTATTGTTTGTCTGGTTGACTAGTTTATGAGGATAAAATTATGGTACAGTCTCTGCCTTGCTTGTATTCATCAAAGAGATGGGCTGATTTGTAATGAAACTTTATCAGTCAGACCATGCCTTCGATCCACCCTCCAAGCTCTGACTAATGAATGAAAGCTGTTGAAAATCTTTCATACAAGGTCCTTCTGTTGAGCTGAGGGTGGGGAGGGTGCATTGGGTATAGATTGATTGTGAGACTGATTGTTTCTTTTCTAGCAAATAGATAACTAAGTTTTCTATGTTCTATTTCTAGGCATGTTTATGACTTTAAGATTGTCTTGTCTTTTGCAGACGGTCTGAATTTAAAGTGGAAATTGTGTAAAAATGCTGGTGTATATTTGTGGGAAACCAAAGATTGTGCATTTAATTTTGGAACAGTGGTAGCTAACTCTCAACAACGGGAAAAAGAATAATAGTACAACGGGCAGAGAAATGGAGAGTTTTGAAAGGCAATATTCTTCAACGTTGGGAAAGTAATGAAAGGTCAAAGTGACGCGCAATAGAAAAGCCAGTGTGAAAGGAAGGGGGAGAATTTGGCTTTTATGTTGCTGTCAGGATTTGGGATTTGTTTTCTTTTTATTCTGACAAAACTCTTTTGGGGTGTGTTTTTTTCTCTTCAATTCAAACAGTTTATACAAGTGTTATTTTAAACTTCCTTGTGTTTACATCATGTCTTTTAAAAAGAAACTTTTTTTCAATTTTGTTATCTGGGAATTTTTAAGGACACAGCCACTGTTTGCAAGACACATTCTCTCTCTCTTTTTCTCTCTCACACACATGCATATATTTCTGTTTTCCCTGCCTGATTGATAAATAGATAAGGACAAGGTAATTCAATAATACTTTGAAAGGGACTACATTAAAGGTTTATATTCATTTCAGTGTATTAATGCGATTATTTTGAAAGTTTATATTACCTCCTAGTCACCGATTAGGAAATTTATGAAACACTCACCACGTAAAGGTATTTTACAAATACAAAAATGACATAAAGCTCCATGCCAGACAGCAAGTTGGTGGCAGAAGTGGATTCAGGATTTCAAGTTTTGACTTCTGTCCTGTCATCAAGCCACTAATCTGCTTAATTTTTTTCTGAAAGAATTTGAGGCCTGAGGAAGGAAGATGCCAGAGACATATTTCCAAAGAGATGAGTCATATTGGGTGGTTTGGTATAAAAAAAATCTGTGTTTATTTTGCAAAGAGCTTTTGAACAGATATTAGAGAAACACATTTCATCGTTATATTCAACTTTATACTTCATAACGTTGTACTCTCTGTTCCAGTAGTTAACAGCACTGAGTTCATATTCTTTGCTTTCTGTTCTCTTGGAAGTCTTCTATTAAAACAAAAGGCAGAGATTTTCGTTGTTTTATCAGAGTGACTTAAAAATGCTATTAATAACTTTACCTGAATTGTTAAATAGGCCTATTAATCTTTCTAATGCTAGGCTTTGCTTACATCACTTCCTTTCCCAGAAACCTTCTGTGGCTCCCTACCACCCAACAGAATTCTTCCCTCTGGCACGAAGGGCTCTCCCTCCATGATGTTAATCTACTTTTGCTATGCTGGATACATACCATCCAAACTGGACTGTTCCATTTTTCCTAAGCATGATTTTGGGCTTCTCTCCTCCGTGCATTTGTTCACGTTTTTCCTGTTCCTTGCAGTATCCATGGTACTCGCCTCTGCCTGCGGAGCTGCCACGTCTCCTTCAAAGTCCCTGAATCATACTATTGACTTCATGAAAACTTTCTTGTCAATGAGGTGCAAGAAATCTCTCAAATAGCCCCTATAGCACTTCTATTTAACAATAAATATTAATTTAATACCTCCTATGTGCCGGGGTGTATTCTGGGTGCTAGAGGGTTGTTGGTGGTGACAAAACGAATGGGGTCCCTGGTCTCAAGGGTGTCACCCACCCGTTGGGGAGTGGGGGCAGTGGTGCAATAAACAAGTAAATAAAATTGTACAATGCTTAGTTTCTGCTGTGAATACAGTGAAGTAGAGAACTGTGATAGAACTGTAACCTGGGGGAAGGTATGCAGGCTACAACAGAGCGATTCAGGGTGTGCATCTTTGAGGAGGCTCTGCTGGGCTGTGACTTGAATCCGAAGAAGGACCCTGATAGAGGAAGATTCGGCAGAAGGGGGGAAAAGCAGACATGAAGGCCTTGAGACTGAAGACCTGTTGGCAAGTTCCAAAAACAGGAGGAAGGTCAAGTGCCAGCAGTACAATGAGCCAAGGGAGAAGTAATAAGAGACCTGAGAGAGGGTATAGAGGCCAGAACCTTTAGGGGCTGGTGAACCAGCCTAGAACATGTTGATTTTAAGTTCTCCATAAAGATTTAGGTAGAAGAAAATAAATTCACTTTATTTATTTCAGTTGTTTTCATAGTCTTTTATTTTAAGTCATAGATAATAAGCTACTTTTAGGTAGAAATTATGTATTAGTCAACATTGTTTATAGGTGAGAGGGCATCAAGTAAATATTTATCAGTTTGTTGAATGTTGAAATTGGGGAGGTTCTGAACACCTGTTACAGGTATTTAGTGTGGAAGTTTTTTTTTTTTTTCATGGGCAGGTACTGGGAGATGAACCTGGGTCTCCGGCATGGCAGGCAAGAACTCTGCCTCCTGGGCCACCATGACCCAGTATTTGGACTTAATGTTTTACTGTGGCATACAGAGTCAGGATTGCACTCTGCTCTTTACCAGTGGCCTTGCACATGGCCCTTTGAGGAGGAATAAGTAGAAAGAGTCTAGGTTTGGTGCCAGAGGTGCGGTGCAGCAGGGTGGTAAGTGTGAATCTGGGAGCCAGATTATCTGGATTGAAATACCAGCTCCAACGCTGACTTGTTTGGTCTTTGGAAAGCCACTTAATTTCACTTGGCCTTTGTTTTGACATCAGTAACATGGCAATAATAATACTAGTTACCGTATTAGTTTGCTGTGAGTTTTAACCAAAACCATCCATATAAAACGCTGGGAAGGATGCCCGACGTCTGGTAAACATAAGGTTCTTAGGTCAAAGAACCTTAGGACAGAGCTTTAAGAAAAAGGGTCTCTGCAGTGTCACTCTTGGAAGACTCTTTTTTTTTTTATTAGAGAAATTGTATGTTTACAGAAAAATCATGCATAGAATAGAATTCCCTTATACTATCATATTATTCATATTTTGCATTAGTGTGGGAAATTTGTTACAGTTCATGAAAGAACCTTTTTATGATTGTGCTGTTAACCATAGTCCATCATTTACAGTAGGTTTCACTGAGTTGTACAGTCCTGTCTTTGAAGGCTTTTGTTGAGATTCTTTCGGGCTATCACACTAGTCTTTTGACTCCTTGCCTACTGTACCTGGGATTTTTGGATAGTTCTTTTGGTAGTTAATAAGGTGAAAAAGAGGAGCTCAGTTAAAAAAAAACAGACTCAACCAAAAACTGATATATTTTTCCTTGTGGAAGCTGAGAAATATAATTTCAACAAATAATATTTTTGGAGAAATACAGCTATCTGGTAAAACAATAACAATCTAAATACATCTTACTTTTATCTCACAGTTGATCAACTATACAATGAAGCCTGGCTTTAGGCCGTATCATATCATGTTCTATAACTTCTGTCATTTTATGTTCTTAAATATACCCTGCAGCATCACTGTGAGTGGCAGCTTCAGTATCTTTGCTGAAGCCCTGTGTTATAGGTGAGATCACTTTGTAACTTCTCTTGGTATGAAGTAGCCCAATCCAGGGCAGCTCTGTGTCATAGCAAATTCCATGCCTAGTGTCACTTTTAGAAACCACAGAGGAGGAGGTGAGCTTTTTCACATTGGGAAGGAGCCAGTAGAACATGTACATTCATAAAGAACAAGATTAAAGCCATAAATCCAGTCTATGTCTTTTAACCAAATCATGGTTTAGAAGTTTAATTTCAAGCAAGCTCAAATTACATCAGCCCATTCTTTGGGTGTTCTTTTCTTTTATTCTCATGAATACACTGAAATTTTTGGATTGGAAAACATGGTATAAAGTAATGGTGGAATTCAGACTGGAGCCCTTTGAGGGTGTGGTTTATTGTTCCTTTTCCAACTCTTAAATAATTCTGAGCATTTTAATCAGCCAAATAGAAAAAAAATCCCTCAAGGCTTTTTGTACAGTTGTTTTGTTTCTCCTCTGCTACTCTCAGTAACATTACGTAAGTTACCTGGAAATTGTGAAGCTTGGGTATGCTGAGCTGAATGGTCAAAATTCCTGAAATTCTCACTTCCTCAAAAATAAGTGAAGCTAGATAATTTTGGGTCATAAGGAAGAGTCTGGGGGAAGTGTAAAAATGAATAATATTTTCTGTAATTATTATATTTTTTCATATAGCCAAAGCCAAAGAGGACAGAGGCAAACCATGTCTCTAAGGCTTTATAGCCCTATTTGGTTTTTTTGAAAAGTTTGGGTAAATTTTAAGTAACCTCTTGATGTTTATGCATTACTCTTCTTTATAAGTATTTTTGCTTGTGTAGAAGTTGCTTGAAAATGAACAGAAGTTGCATTTACTAAGGTTCTGGAATTCCATCCCCCACTTTTTGGATTCAAGAGCATGGAGACTTCTGTTCTTCAGCTCTGTTTGGTTATAAGATTAGACCGTTTCAGATTTGTCCTCCCACAGGCAGTTTAGATCACTGTAGCATATTAAACAGAATTTATTGTCATAGAATAAAGGTATGGGGTTCACTTCATAGTCATTCTTACTACAGTTTAAAAACCTGGAGTGATTTATGACACTTAGAAATTATCCAGAGTAAAATTACAACTTTGTCTTTGCCTTTGCTAGGAAAGGACTTTATGGAACTTAGCCTTAGATTTAGGTCTGAGTTCCTTGCCCTAACAGAGTTTCCCCATACATATGTGTGTTAGTTAGATTCAGTTGTCAACTTGGCCAGGTGAGCATACCTAGTCTTGTTGCTGCGGACATAAGCCAATGGTACGTGAACCTCATTTGTTGCCAATTAACATCTGCAGTGTGCTAGGAGGCGTTTCTGATGCAATGAGTGACGTTTGACTTAATTGTCTGGTGCTTAAATGAGAGAACGCAAGGTAGCACAGCCTAAGCAGCTCGGCATTCCTCACCTCAGCACTTGCAGCTCAGCCCAGGCCTTTGGAGATGGAGAACGAAGTCACCCCGGGGAAAGTTGTTGGAACCCAGGGGCCTGGAGAGAAGACCAGCAGAGACCATCCTGTGCCTTCCACATAAGAAAGAACCTCAGTGGAAAGTTGGCTGCCTTTCCTCTGAAGAACCAACAAAATAAATCCCCTCTTATTAAAAGCCAATCCGTCTCTGGTGTGTTGCATTCCGGCAGCTAGCAAACCAGAACAATATGATTCTTTTGATTTTGAAGCTGAAATCGACCCTTTTTCTGGTTACATTAGTTAATTGACAGTTACTCATAAATGGACTATTCCTGGCATTGTTGTGTCATGAGATATGCTTTACACGTTAAACATGTCCTTTAATCAGACCCTTGAGCTTAAACCAGAATTGTGCCTATTTAATGTTGTTGATGCTAACCTAAAATGATCACTGTTCTCAAGTGGTCACTGAAACAGAGAAAAAAAATCAGCGTCCACATTTGTTATGGGTTGATATTCTCTAATGGAACCATGTTTAATTCTCTGTTCAACTTGGAAATGTGTACCCAAGGACTATTTTTTGAATTATATTTCCTGAATAACTTTCTTAGTACTTTGTCTACCCTTTGGGCTGGCTTATAGTTTTTAATGGATGAAGGGGAAAAAAAAAAGAATAGAAGGCTTCTGTGTTCCCTTAAAGTCTTCTCATCCAGTACATTATTCATACTGATGTCCCTTGATTAGATGAAGTTCCCAGTACACAGGGGCCTTATTCACACTGGGTCCATAGTGTGTTGCTGTGGCCTCAGCAGACACTCAGTAGATAGTGGTTGAGAGACTAAATCACTTGGATCCTTCTTTAGTTGTGGCTGAATCAAATAAGAACTAAATTTCACTGTTTCTTGGGTAAACAATAGGACATAACTAGGTATCCTTAATTTGATGATGGTTAATTCAAACAAGATGGACTTTAACTCTTCTGTTAATGGTTATAAAAATGGGTAGATTAGAAGTGCCATACAGTCATGATATCAGAGAATAGCCTTATTTTTTGGGGGGGGGTTGCATGGTTCAGGATTTGAACCCTGGTCTCCCACGTGAAAGGTTGAACATTCTACCACTGAACCACCTGTGCACCCCTAACATTTCTTTTTTTAAGGCAGAGATGATACAGTATTCAATAGTCAGATCTAGCACCAATAGCAACTGGTCATACATGTTTGGAGATAAATTTGTCAAATTAAATAATTAATTCTGTACTTAATTATATAATTAATACTAATTTTGTGGCAAGCTTTCATTACATTGATGTTGAGGAAAATAACTTTTATTTTAGGCTAGCCTGCCTTTTTTCATTTTATTTATTATGTTTTGCAAAAAATTGTGTGTATTAGTTAGGGTTCTCTAGAGAAACAGAATCAATAGGAAACACTCACAAATATAAAAATTAAAAAAGTGTCTCACGTGACTGCAGGAATGCAGAGTCCAAAATCCACAGGGCAGGCTGTGAAGCCAACGATTCCAATAGAGGGTCTAGGTGAACTCCACAGGAGAGGCTCACCAGCCGAAGCAGGAAGAGAGCCTGTCTCTTCTGAATCCTCCTTAAAAGGCTTCCAGTGATCAGATTAAGCATTGCTTGTTGCAGAAGACACTCCCCTTGGCTGATTACAAATGTAATCAGTTGTGGATGTAGCTGACATGATCATGATTTAATTCTATGAAATGTCCTCATTGCAACAGACAGGCCAGCACTTGCCCAGCCAGACAAACGGGTACCACCACTTGGCCAAGTTGACACATGAACCCAACCATGACATTGTGGCATATTGGAATCACTTTACCATAGACTTTTTGTACACTTAGAGTATTATGTATTGTGCTATAAAACTCAACATACTAATAAGCACAAAATTCTTGTCTTGAAAGCACATTATTCCCAATAAAGGAGGTAGGGGTTGAAGTTGGAAGAATTAGAGTCTAGTTGGAATTCAGTGACTTACTTATAGTGTCTTCAAGTAAGTTCCATAACCTTTTCATGTCTTAATTTTCCTTCATAAACTATGTTAATAATAGCCTATGCTGTTTCATACAGTTGTTGTGAGGTTAAAATGAGATAATAAATGTGAAGCACTTAGAAATTTTCAAAGGTATTATTATCTGCTGTCCTTTTTGTTGGATGGCCTGGATTAGAAAAGAACATCCAGTTTCTTGCCTTGGCAGCTAATCTTTACGGAGCAGTAAACCCATCAGGTCCCTTGATTATTTTGCTTTTGTTTACTTTATGGGTACAAGAGCAGCTATTTATATTTTCTTATTATAATGTCTATTCCTGTCTGCCATAGAGAGAAGGAAGGGACATGGTATTACTTCCATATTAGTAACTCCATGTATGTATTCTACATTTCAGTATCTTTTACCCAGACATTTTTCCTCTTTTTTAAGCATGAAAATTCTAAAGTCATTTTCATGGTAATCAGGAACTCTCAATAGGTGTCATTCTTTTTAAAGAGCTTGTGTACTTTTCAATTCTTTCACTTCACCTAGTAGATTATACAACTGAGGAAGTGAACATTTGATAAAGCTACCTCTGCCCTTAAGAAGGTTCATTTACATCATTACTAATACTTTTCTTAAAAAAATAAGAAAAACTTTTTATTTTAGAAGAATTTTAGAGTTATAGAAATGTTATGATGATAGTTCAGAAAGTTCCCATATATCCCACACCCAGTTTTTACTCTTATTGGGATCTAGCATTAGCCTGGTACATTTGTCACAACTAATGAACCAAAATTGATGCATTATTATTAACTAATGACCATTCTTTATTCATATTTCCTTAAATTTTCTCATATGCCCTTTTTCTGTTCTAGAATCCCATCAGGCTACTTCTTTATATTTAATAATCATGTCTCCTTAGACTCCTCTTGGCTGTGACTTGTTTGTGATCACCTTGGCAGTTTTGAGGAGTACTGCTTATGCTGACTCGTAACTAACAATTTCAAGCTTGCTCATTAGATGAAAATAAGAGACCCACTCCCCAAGTAAAACCCCTTAGTGAGAAGAAGGATATCATTTAGTGGTAGGTTTAGAATAGGCAAGGCTCACAAAATACAAGCAAAGAACTCTAAAAAGAGATGAGATTTCTTTAAGAAACTATGGCGTTTTGGCAGACCAACTTATAAGGGAGATAAAGGGATCAAACATTGGAAGAGACCATGTTATATTACCAGATGTGCTCATGACAATTGAAATATTTTATTTAATGAAGTAGAAAGGGAAAAAATATCATTAAAAATAAGTGACTTTTCAATATATTTGAATTTTCTTACTTAAATATATTCTTTCTTTAAAAAGTTTTAGTCCATGCAGAAAACTTAAGAATTTAAATCTAGCATCTGAGACCTTGTGTATAAGTAAGAAATCTATACCATTTTGTGCACATTCTTTCATAGAGGCCAATTTTTATCAGAAGTATCAAGAACACAATTTATAAGTCACAACATATAAGCTTGTCAACTCCAAGAAGCAATTCAGGTTATGGTAACATTGTTTAGCATCTTTTGTCAATAACAGGATAGTCTTAAGTGTTTATTATAACCCTAAGTCTCTGTTTCTGTTAATACTTGAAGGAATTGAATCATTGACTTTTCAAAGGAACTTCGCTGAAGTCTGTGGCATGATTATGTTTTGTCATTTCAGATCATTACTGATCTTACAAACTGTTATGGTCTAGAACCTGTCCTTCATTTACTTGCAATTGTCCAGTTTTACTAAATTGCCTGTGTTCGATGTACCACAGTATGAGATTTGTTTTATTTCCTGTAGGGTTAAATGTTATCTTTGCTTCACACCAAAGAAGGTGCGACTTTTCAGAGACTTTTAAATCAGGGGGAATGTGGGTAAACAATCAAGAGGAACAGTATTTCCTTTACTACCTGACTTTTAGCTAGTTACCCTAATCATCAGCAGTTTAAGTTGTCCAACTTTCATTGGTGCTATGCTTGAACTTTGCATAGTGAAGCCCTTTTTAACCAGTCTGAAATATATGACACTGACAGGCTAACATGAAGGGGAGACTGATAGTACTGCTTCCTTCCTCTTTTCATTACTTTGAATGAAGTTGCCAAGCTAAGGATTTCATTAAGCATAAAAATTTGGTAAGTGTGTGTGTCTGCTTGTAGCTCCTGCTCTAACCAAGTCTGCTTGTACTTCTTTGCCTCAAAGCAATTAAGTGGAATGAAGATCTTGGGTTCCTAATTCACAAATGCATTCTGAACGTGTGTTGACTTGCTGGCTCATAGTTTACCTTAAAGAAATATTCTGCAAGGAGTGTGAAACAGCAAATCCCTACAGTCGTGAAATGCAAAGCATTTTCTTACTCCATCAGAGAAAACAGCATAAGGACACTAGTCTGAATTCCATTACTTAAATACTTTGAGAACAAGTGTGTATTGCAGTGGACGCCTTGAATTTGACGTGTGAGCCCAGTGTTTATCAGAACTTCATGATCCAACCCTTTGTCCCTTCATCACCCCTTTATGTCCTTGCTTGCTGTCCTTTGTGATTATCTAGCTTCCGTATATTGGTCAATTTGTAAAAGTTACTGCTGTACTTCAGGACACTTTTGTGTATCTTCACTTTACAAACTATGATTCAAATATTATTTTTAACATTCAAAACCCATAATTTATCATTTTGCATTGCTTGAGAATTTTCTTTTAAACCAAACACCAACATGTGACTGGTGAACATGGCTCTGGTGATGGTGTGGGTGGGACGTTCAGGATTGTGGTGATTAGTATAACGGAGGCTAAAATACCCTGGCAATGGCTGCCCTGTGAAGAATAATCTCTTGAGGCCTTCCCAGAAAGCATGTTTTAGGTACTGCCACAGGGGGGGGAAATTTCCATGTGAGGGCCCAGTTCAAGTCAGAGTTACAGATCAGTTGCCTTGGGTTTTACCACAAATGTAAATCACAGAAGCCACCATACAAAGATGTCTGTAATTTCCTCATTAACTAGTCCCTTCACTCTGAGTGCACACAAGCCAGAGTGAGTGGCTACCACCCAGGCAGCAGCCCTGGCATGAAGAGAGCAGGGTGGGGGGGAAGGAAGGGGGGTGGGGAGAAAGAGAATGAGAAACTGAGAGATTGAGAATAAAAGAAAGAAAGAATGGAAGGAAGAGGAGAGAGAGAGAGAGAGAGCGGGAGGGAGGGAGAAAGAAAGAAAGAAAGAGAAATGGGTTTATTTGTCTATCTTGGTTGTCTCTGGGATGAAAGGAATAGGGATAAGCCTGTCTTACTTCTTGTCTTGGATGTGGCAGCCCTTTTTGTATTTTGTTATTTTAATAACCTTTTTAAAGGTGATATTATTTTTAGCTATGTGTTTCAGAATCCTGATATTAGTGTTTCGGTAATGTATAAATGAATATTAGAGCATGATGCTACAAGGAACAGTTAGCAAAAGAGCAATAGACAATCAAAAGGAAATGAAGGAGTTTCTCCAAGTTCATTTTGGGTATTTATATGGATTTTGGAGCTCTTCATGTGCCTCCAAACCCACCCACACATCACCATTAAAAAAAAATATGGTGTGTGTATCAAAGACAGCCTGAATTTCCATGAAAGCTTTCCAAAAGAAACTGCAAGTTGCCCATGTAACCAATTTTGTCCTGAATTTTCCTGTGTAAGTGGAAAGAAATAGTTATTCAGGTTTCAGCCACACTTAGGCACACTGGCTTCATACCTGTTTCAAAATGTGTTTGCAAAATACTGATGATCCTCTTTAAAGGAAATACTTTGTTAAAGAGGACCACAGGCTAATTTACTTTGTAGTAAATAGAAAGAAATTAATGTTAAGATATTATAAAAGCAGTATATCTAATTCCTCCTCCTCCTCCTGCCTGAATGTCCAGTGCCTATCTCATGAGCAGTCTTGGGAAATCACAGGGTAAAATTCCAAGGAACAATTTGTTTCTTTAATTAAGAGCTTGCCGCAAATTCAGAGTAAAATCTGAATCTTTTCTAGGTGCCTTGCATGTTTCTCTTGCCTTGCATAATGATAAAATATGTAACCTGAAGAAAACCAAGTTGTAGAACACATGATCTCTCAAATATTTATTGCTGCCTCTTTCCTGTGCTATTGTTTTGCCACCTAAATGTGACAAAGCAGCTTGCTAAATGTGTGAAGTCTGCCATAAACTCTTGGAAGATTTATGAGCCCAGCAGAGGTTTGCTGTTATGGCTTCTCCATCACTTTTACCTTCTGCTTCTGTGGGCAGTACTAAGTGAACTTGAGTTTAGGTGTCTTATGCCTTATGTTAATAGTTAGGCAACGTTTTGGGTATATTTGTGGGTCAGTTTTCATAGGCAGAAACTCTGATGTGTATAGTTAGCAAAGCCTTGGGGCAGAAATCAGCCCTAGCTGATCTGGAAGAGAAAGTAAAAACATACGCATCTCTCTCTGTCAGATTCTGGATAGCTGATGAGAGTGTGCTAGTGCTGTTCTTTGGTACAGCAAGGAATATGGCCAACTGTTCACCTGAAAATGGGTAAATGCTAATTGGATAGATGTATCTGAGGATGACAACTTCTTTACCACTTGACAATTCTGAGTTGTAATAAATAATGTGGATGCAAGATTCCCTAACAGTTCCTAGCTATTTGGAAGTGTGAAGTTTTTTCCTATAGGGAATTAGCTGGCAACCTTAATGGTAGGCCTTATCTCCTTCCCTCTCTATTCCTCTTCTCTTATGCCTTTGCTCTTCTGAAGGTGATGTGCTATCTAGGCCTTGGTTTCCTGCCAGGTGCTGTTGTTGGATTCATGAACAGCCTCCAACAGCTAACTTAGACCCAGGGAAATAAAGAAGCCCCCTCAACCCTGTTTACCACGTCCCCTCTCCTCCACTTGGCAAATGTAGGCTTGGAAACTTGGCCCCCTTCAGTCAGTTGTTCAACTTTGGTACCTTGCTCTGGTAGTTGAGCAAGTACGCTGAGCTCTACAAGAAGGAAATTATTCCAATTTCTCCATCAGTCATTTAGGAAAACGGAGTTAAAGTAAGTAAAAATCAGAGTGCAAACATCACTGCTCTCCTCTTTAAAAGATTTGGATGTCTGTGTTGGCATTAAAAGGTCATGGTAGGCCTAAGGGGTTTCACACTGTTCCCTCAAGTTAGACCTTCAATGCAAACTATTTTCAACACTTGCCATGAAGAACAAATGACCTTTAGTTACTTGCCTAGAAGACAAAATGGTACATTAACACAATAAATATAGTTAGCTGGGATCTCATTCCATCTGGCTTTAACTTTGTATTAGAATATTTTAAAAATATGGGATCCTTGAAATTCCTAAAAGGATTAAAATTGTTATAATACTTTATTTTGGGGATCATGTGTAGGTTTTATAGATAATGTCACTTAACGGAAATGACCTAGTTATCACCTACATGGTTTAAAACACAACTTGAATTTCGTCATTTAGAGTAGATGGATGTAGAAGACTGGTGTTAGAGTTACAGGAAGATTTTTAAACATTGACAGTTCTTACTTATGACAAAATAAAAGATGGTATAGTGAAGATTTTCAAAATTAAATGTAACATTGTCTAGTTAGATCTAATTGTAGATTTATTGATATTGCAGATCTTTCTGTGGTTACCTTAGCTCAAACATTGTATCTGGGAACTTGACAACTCATTAAACAAATAATAGGACACAGCCTGTTGTGTAAGGGGCTGAGTAAAAACAAACATTGTAAGTCACACTTGAATAAATCCATGATGAATCATTCATCTGCATTTTTTTTTCTCTTTCTAAGGTCCACACCTTTTGACATTGTATTGGAATATTTTAGGTTTCCTAAAACATAAACTTACTTAGGTTTCCTATATAGTGTTCTTTTTTTTTTTTTTTGGCACGGGCAGGCACCGGGAAAGGAATCCGGGTCTCTGGCATAGCTGAGCTCCTGTGGCCCGCCCCTAGCCATCCCTCTTCTACCTTCATGCTAAGGGAGAAGGATGAGAACTGAACTATTAGCTTCTGTGCTCTGAGTATGGAATGTTTGGAATTCTGGTTTCGTACTGAATCTAAAACTCTATTGAACAATTAAAAAAAAAAGAGTGACTAAAGAGACAATGAGTATTAAAATCTAGAGTGTATCTAATAATGGAGAAGAGGCCCAAAAGGGCATTACTGGGACAAAAATTGGAGTACAGGCTGTAAGTTTCAAAGCAATGTTAAATTTCTTGAACTTGATAACTGTAGCTAACGTGTTTACATAAGTGAATAACCTTTTCTTGGGAAATGTGCATGGAAGTATTAAGTGCTTAAGATGTATGATATATAAAACTTATTCTCAGATGTTTAAAAATAGATGGACAATGGACAGTTGGATGGATAGTTAGAATGATATGGAATATGTAGCAAAATTTTTAAAGTTGGCGGATCTGGATATCTGGGTGGAGGTATGTTGGAGTTCTCTGAATGGATTTTGTATTATTTCTGCAACTTCTTTGTAAGTTAGAAATTATTTCAAAATAAAAATTTTATAAAATCAAAGCCTAACCAAACCTAAAGAATTTCTATTGAATGTTTTTATCTTTGGAAAAAAAGAGGACAACTGGCTATTGTGAACTTGGTAGGTGGATGTTTTGTTCATATCCTGAAATCTGTTTCTCTAGTAAGGCAGATATTAGAAGTTGTGATGATAGCCTAATTGCATGGGTCTAGACTTAAATATTCACTATCTTTGCGTGGGAGAAATATTTCCAAAAGTAGGATGTCAGTAAGAAAGAGGTAATTTTTGTTGTTCTAGAATAACTCCCTGACTTAATTGGAGTTTAGAGGAGTATTTTAACTTGCATATTTTTTGTGTGTGTGAAGAAATGGGAAATGTAAAATAGTCAAAGAAATATTAGGGAAACATATTAGCTTCTTGTAAATCCATGTTCTTCATATACCTGTTTTGTGGCCTTTGAAAGGAATATTAAAAAAATATTCTGTGATGTGTAGACCTCTCAGGTATCTATTCCAGTTGTGATAGTTATCTTTTGCTTTTTATAAAAAAATATTGATGCCACTTGCATAATTTAGGTTAGCTTTTAAGAAATGAAAATTATAAAGAAAAAAGTTTCCCATCATTTTTTTTTTTTTTTGCATGGGCAGGCACTGGGAATTGAATCCGGGTCTCTGGCATGGCAGGCGAGAATTCTGCCTGCTGAGCCACCATGGCCCACCCTGCCATCATTTTTTGAAATTTAAATTTTGTTTTCAGTTAAAGGAAGTAGGGCACAACTCTTCTTTTGATTCTAATTCCAAATAATTCAGAAATTTACAACATTTTAGGAACAATTCGTGGGCAAATTTTACTGGTGGGGTGCTGGTCAATGGTAAGCTTGTATGTGATCAACTGCTGCTTTGTGCATCAAAGTTTATTCAGTGTTCTTTCCTAGGTGGCATATACACAATTATATCCAGCTTTCATTTGTTTTCTTTAGATGCCACAGCATCCTAGAAGATGTTTTAAAATACTTATTTTTTTATTTTTATTTTTAAAATAACAGGCATATTTTATGTCTATTGATTAGATGCCATATATTTATATATTCACAAGCATTTGTCAGTGACGTTGAGAACTGTGGCATCAGAGCCAAAGAATGCTGACTACATGGATTGTTGTAATATACAAGGAAACTTCTGGTATCTTTTCAGAGGGCTCTGTCCATCAGATGAGCACTGTGGTGGTATGATGATCAAATTTGAAGAGCCTGTGGGACTGGAAAAATTAAATGATACATGGTTGACAATGTCAGGATTCAAATTTATCTGAGCAGGATGGAATGGTAGATCATCACTACTGGGGTCAGTGTGAAGTCTTTGCAAACAAGGCCCCACTGAAGAAGTCCTTTCCTCAAATTACACGGGAAAGAGTTTATGGTTTCAGGGAACTCAGGATGGGTTAACATTGTTATGTTGTTAACATTGATTGGGCGGCCCCCAAAATACTATGATGTTGGGTGGCATTAACTGAAGTTGAGCAAAATACTGACATGAGACTGAAACTACTCTGTACCATTCTAGAGTCTTACCTTTAACTAATTTTAAAACACACCTTAAAAGAATTGTAGGCGATAACAACCATGATGATGAAGGACCTTGAAGAAGAGCCAGGAGAAGAGAGATTCCAGGGGACAAGGTAGCTCCCAATTGTGACAGACCTTCGGACAGAAGTGTTCTTAGATTTCTCTCTTGTGCATATGTTATAGAGGTACAAGTGTGGGCTCAGTCAAAGGAAGAGCCTTCTATGGTAGATGCTTCAAATTGGAATGGTTTCATTATATGGTGGACTTCTTGCACTGGTTATGTTCCACAGAGGTTGAATTAATTATTTGTTTGGATGTTAGAGAAGAAACACTTCTAATAATGATTGGACCAAGTTATTTCTAAGTCTCCTTCAGTTTTGATATTAAGTTTCTGATTATCTGGTGAAAGGGTTATGGTTTGTTACTTATTCTACTATATGTTGTATCTCAAAATAGAATTACAAAAATTGAAATGGTCTGTAGGAAAAAAAATATTGTCAGAAGGCATGTAGCAGATATGTATAAAATGTATGAAAGGGTTATAATAATAGCAACTTGAAAGACCCATGTGTGATTTGACAGGTGGAAAAAGGAAGATTGACATTTCAGGGTTGAGGGGAAGAATGATATAAACATATAACCTTATTATACCATGGTCTCTTAGTATGGGAAAGTATATAGTAGTAATAGTTACCATTGCTGATTACCTCTTATATGTCAGATTTTTTTCTAGGAGCTTTTAGATAGAGTCTGTCTAGTCATCACAACAAATGGGAACGGTATTTCAGATTAAAAAAAAAACAGTGCAGAATGGTTGCTGTATAGAAAGCCAATGGCAGAGACTCAGTGTGTTGAAGTCTTTCTGGTCCATAGTCCGCTCTCTTTCCACTACACCACTGGAAAGCCTTGTTGACAATTTGTTTGGACAATTATGCTCTTTTAATTCCAGTTATGAGCTGCTCATATCCTAGTCTGAACTACTTTTAGTTATTTTTTAATGGTCTCCATGATTGGGGTTGATTATGAGGGCTAGAAAAATTTTGGAATTGTTCATTCAACTTGAATCTAAGACCCCCTCCCAAATGTTATATTAATTATCTGGCCTAGGTTCTCATTATTTTTTGTTGTGATGTGGTATTCACATTTTGCACTCTTCATTCTGCTGTGATATATTATTAGTGTCCTGTTGAATAATTTCTTTTCCTTACATCCCATTTCTCCAATACCTAAATGTTCTTATTCTTTTCTCCATCTGTTGAAATCTTATACATCTTCTTTTAAATTCCAATTCCCAAATCTACTTTAAATCTATCTCTCAGGATTTCTCATTCCTCTAAATACAAAAGCATTTATTATGCATGTGTTTTAAAAATTACTTTCAGTAAAGGGCCTTATGTTATTTAATTTTATCGTGTGCTTATGTTTCATTTCTACCTCCAGATTTAAACTTTTGGATTCAACCTTATGTAAAGTAGTGGGTTGAGAAGAATACAAGATAAGTAAGACTATAATTATTTGATGGGCAGAATGCTGTCTGTTGGGGGGAAAGGTCCTGAATGTTCATTGGAAAATAAATTCAGAAATATTTTTGGCACAATGGTTTTCTAAAGGAAAACAAGGACTTGTTATGATGAATGTACAGTACTAATTTCCACTGGGAAAAAGTGTCTTTAAGAGAATTAATTTTTTATCACTTGGCATTCAGTAGAATTAAGAAATCTCGTCTCACTTATTGTGCTGGTTTGAAATGATGTATGCTCCCTAGAAAAGCCATGTTTAATCCTAATCCCATTTTGTGAAGGCAGCCGCTTCTTCTAATCCCTATTCAGCATTGAGTGTTTGAAACTGTAATTAGGTCATCTCCCTGGAGATGTGATTTAATCAAGAGTGGTTATTAAGCTGTATTAGGTAGAGGCATGTCTCCACCCATTTGAGTGGGTCTCAATTAGTTTCTGAAGTCCTACAAAAGAGGAAACATTTTGTAGAATGAGAGAGATTCAGAGAATGCTGCATCACCACGAAGCAGAGGGTCCGCAAGCCAGCACTTTGGAAATGAAGAAGGAAAATGCCTCCCAGGGACCTTCATGAAACAGGAAGCCAGGTGACGATGCCATGCTTGCCATGTGCCCTTACAGCTGAGAGGGAAACTGTGACTGTGTTCAATCCCCACATGTGCCTTCTCACTTGAGAGAGAAACCCTGAACTTCATCGGCCTTCTTGAACCAAGGTGTCTTTCCTTGGATGCCTTTGATTGGACATTTCTGTAGACTTGTTTTAATTGGGACATTTTCTCAGCCTTAGAACTGTAAACTAGCAACTTATTAAATTTCCCTTTTAAGAAGCCATTCCGTCCCTGGTATATTGCATTCCAGCAGCTAGCAAACTAGAACACTTATACACACACCACTCTATAGTCTAAAGGTCTGAAGGTTCTCAGGTATGATTGATGTTTTCCTAGTAGAAGGAAGTAACAAATGCTGTGCTCCTAATTAATACAGTTTACAAAATTGTCAAATAGCAAAAGGCAAGGTTATTCAAGAATATCTCCAAAAAGATATCCTGCAACTCTTTTTAATTCAAGAAAACATGGTCCTTGCCCTAAAGAAGGTTATAATCCCTTGAATCTAAGATAGGAGAAGGAGGAGTCTTTAGTAATAGTCTACATTCCTAGTAAACCAAATGGAAACAGAGACAAACAGTAAGAAAGATTAATGAATTGAAGACATTGACTTATGCCAGAATATTACAAAAACTAACTATGTGTAGCTAGACCACATATGTACTATGGTGGGAGATATAATAAATAGCCAAGTTTACTCCTTTGTAAAGCTTTTGGGGCCAAAGACTTTCCATACAGGCCACATAATGTTTTTTATCAATATTATCAACTTCACAAACGTCTTTCAATACTTTTAAGTCAGAAGTATATACAAACTTAAAATGCAGTGGACAATACACATTTAATTCATCTTTGCTTGTGACACAATATATGTCTGATTAAGCACACCTTCCTTATGTATCAAATGATTTTTTATGAAAGAATTTAGTAAAAGCATTTTGAGGACTTATGTATTGTTTGGAGACTGAACTAATGAAGAAAATGTAAAAAAAGATTAAATAAATTTTGTGAGTGGAGTTAAAAATAAAAATAAAAATGCTTTGGAAAACCAATTAAATGCAATTTAGGCTCATTGTAGCCGAACTATTGTCACCTGGTAGCTATTACATGATTCATGTGAATAAGTAGATAATTTGGGTGTTAATCGCATAAACTTACCACTGCTGTAGGTAAAATGACAGATGTAGTCAGGCATTTCTGTGAAAAGTGGCTGGGAGACTCTGCAAATGATGCTTGATAAAAAGGAATTCTTCTGCTTGTAAACTGGCATTATCTATAAAATACATAAATACTCATGTGTGCTTTTCAGTTTTGCACTGATTATTAGCATCTCACCTGAGAGGAAACATTACAGTGTGTTTAGTAAATTAAATTGAAGAGACAAAGAGTGAGGATGTCTAAAATAAAGTTTAGTTTCTATAGTGAGTGTTGAGTAAAGCCCATAAAAATTTCACTGAAAGAAAATTTCAGGAGAGGTAAGTTAATTCACCTGGTGTTTTCACTTTAAAGGAGATTCTACATGTTGTTCTGTTTTTTTTTACGTGTTAAAAAAGAAGCATTATCTTACAGACAGCTTTATTTTTTCAGACTAAAAAAGCCTGATGCTTTTTGAAGGAAAAGTAATGAATCTATTGAAAATGTTTTATGAGTCAGCAAACTGTGGAAATAAATATTGTTGTAACTGAGTTTGAGTTGTCTTAAATGTGTTTCGTTGTGGAACTCTATTTTCACTGTAAAAACTCCTATACTGATGTGGTGATTGTGGGGGGGTCTCACACACACACACACACATACAACATGTAACAAAAACCTCCAAAATGGATTTTCCATTAGACAATAAATATTATAAAACATTTGTCAATGCAATAACTTAGAACAACCTTTAATTCACAATACTCTTACTGTAAATTTTCTAGTGTACAAATTTACCTGGTATCCTCTCTTCTATATGGTTATTTAAAAACAAATTCTCTAAACTTTTTTTTTTTCATATGGGCAGACACTGGGAATCAAACCTGGGAATCAAATTTTCCGGCATGGCAGGCGAGAATTCTGCCACTGAGCCACTGTCGCACCACTCTCTATAAATTTTTAAGTAGGGATCATAACATGAAATCACACGAGTGAAACATCATTATGAAATAAAATTTTTCTAAAATGAAGAAATTTGGAATGTCTACTTTTGGACACATTTGGTTAATACATAAACTATTTGTAAAAGGATTGGACAGACTGAAGTTGAATTTCAACGACAAGGTGTCGGACATTTTAATTTCTTAGAATGTATAATATTCCACACTGATCAAAGATTACTTACATCTTCACTCTGTTGTGTATGTCTCTATTGAAACTTATATAATAGTAATAGTTGGCAGTGGGGAGAATGTCATTTCTGGGAATACTGAGTGTCAGGATTTCAAAGTCTGAAAAATCTCTGAGTAAAATTGTGCTTGATATGTTATATTGTCAAATATCAACTGTCCTGATTTTCCTATTCTCTCCTCTGAGGAATCATACTTATTTTTCATTCTGTGTTAGGAGAAACTGTTATTGAAGGGCGTTTTTTGTTCATTTGCCTGTGTATTTCTTTTATGTTCTTTCATTTCCACCATATGGGAATCTTTCTCAATATGTGTGTATGTGGTTTATCCATGCGTAGATGACAGTCCTAACTACTTCTACATTTGCTTAGGAGTTGCTACTCTTGATAAGTGTGACATAGGATGGTTCCTTAGGGGACATTAGGTTTTCCTCTAATGTGTCTGAATGTTAAGGATAATTCTCCTCTTCACATATTTTGCCTTTTTACTTTAAATCCTTCAATCTACAAGGCTTTTTATGACTATATCACTTAGTATGATTATGAATAACTGCAATCTCCCAAATCACATTAGATTTGCCAAACAATATTATGAAAATTAATTTTAAAATATTTCAGAATTTAGGTAAATTGCCCCATACTAGCTGATAATCCAGCCTGTACTGAGATCCTTGAGGGCTGAAGGAATTCCAGCATCGGGAAAGTAACATGGCACCACTGTTGAGCATGCAGGCTCCAGGGCCAGACCACCTCAGTCCAAACTCCTGTTCCAGGACTCTCTAGCTTTGGGACCTTGCAATTTAATTATATCTTTATGCCTCAGTTATCCTCTTCTAAAAATAGGAATTGAGTTGTTCTTAGGACTAAATGATATAACACCGGCCAAGTCCTGAGAATTGTGCCTGATCCATAGTAGATATCTAGTTAAGCATTGGCCATTATACTTTTTAAACAATCTCCTCATCTACCACCAAGCACAGAGCCACCCCATAACAATACCAAGTAAATATACACAAAATTAAACAAATACTTGTATACCCTTCTGATTTTTCCCAATATAAAATTTCATAGAGCTACTTTCTTATTTACTATGTCTTTATTGAAATAATACTTTTGTAAAGTATTAAGCACTTGGCAGTTCTAATTCTCATTAGCTCATTTTCCTCAGCTATAAAAGGGTTGTTGCAAAGAGTAAGTGAGATCATACATGTAGATATCTGTATGTAGAGTGCTTAGCCATTGCCTGGTCACAATAAGCCCTTAATAGGTGTTAGTCTATTTTCTATTTTGGGAGGCAAAGTATTTCAAATACACAGGGTAGAAAATGACATATTTTCAATGGGACAGCAGGGGAGGTGGACAGGAGTGGTAAAAGAAAGTGTGAGGGAGTTGGCATTTGACTTGTATGTTGAAAAATTTATGGAATTTAATCATTCAAAGATGCAGAGAAATGACATTTGATGTAGAGCGAACAACCAGAATGAAGACTCAAGGTTAGGAAATCAGGGTGTTTTATGGGAACAGTGAGAAGTTCAGTTAGGCTAGATTAAAGGTGGTATACGTTCCAACTATCAATAGGGAAAGTAGTTAGAGAACTGGAAAGGTAGATTGGAATCAGATAATGGAATTTCTTGAATATAGTTGGATGCTAGTTGGTAGGCTTTTGAAGGATATTTAAGAATTATGAGCAGATTGGAGCATGATCTGAACTTTCCTGAATAATTTCAGGAAATTTCATTTGGCATTTGTAAGTGAGATGGATAGGAGATGGAGATATTGGAAGCACAGGCATCAGTTAAGGAGCTGGTTGATGGTTCAACAAGAGATAATGAGGGTCTAAGCTAGTAGAAATGAGACTGCAGTAGAAGGCACAGATGGAAGAAGATTTCAGTGGAAGAGCTGTCAAGACTTGGCAACTGAATGTGGGAGTAGAACGAGAGAATGAACAAATCATCTCCAGGATTTCTAGTTTCAGGTGACTAAGAGGACGGTGCTACCATTTACAGAAATAGAGAATACAGGAAGGGTATGGAGTGGGTTGAGCAGGAACAGGAATGAGGACAGTTGCGAATTGATTGAGCCTGAATATTGTCCCCCATCCTGGCCATTTGAGTAGAGAGGTCTTTTTTTTTTTTTTTTAGAATAGGTGGAAGGAATATAATTCTTTGTATCAATGGTGAAATCTATGGATGGAAGGTAACTATTGCAATACACTGAGAAAGCTGTTGAGTTACAGTGTTATAGGGAAACAACTTCGTCTCTTTTCTTTCAAGAAAATAGTGAAATGAGAGAGATATAAACAGAAAAACTGTAGATGTGTTCTTCAGTGATTTTAATGGATAAATGGGAAATCTGACTGTTTATGAACTTGGGATTTTAATGTCAAATGCAATAAACTATGTTTAAATAGTGGTAGTTTTATGATGTCAGGTGAAAGAAGAAAATTCAGGATTAATTCCAGTACTTCAGTAGTGTAATTTAAAAAGCTCTTCAGTATGCTACCTGAAACATTGTTCTGGGTTTCCCAAGGTAGTCCTTGAATCTGGGTTCCCTAGTATTGGATAAATTCACTTCTTTTATGTTTTTATTGTGTTTATTTTGAGATTTCTGTGTCCCTTCTTGGAAACCATTTGCTGTGCTTTCTTTTCCTCCTAACAAATCAGTTTGGTAAGTTAAAAAATAAATAATTCTTAGGCAAATTACTTTGCGAACCATTAGCTTCTGTTTAAGGTAACTTTATTTAGCTATTTTCTGTTTGAATAGTCTTCACTAGGAAAACAAAACTGTGCTTATCATCAGAGTATAACAGAATATCTTATTTTTTATCAATTTGGTACTTATATCTAAAAAATTTTTGACCATGGCCTTTAATTTATGGAAGTGTTTGATGCAAGTGTGACAACAATATGCATCTCATTCCAAATAGAACCTGAAACCCAGAGACTGAAGGGTTTTGCCTGCCTTTAAAAGTAATTATTTATAATTAAATCATGTCATTCTTGCATGGTAGTGAAGAACTTAGCTTTTCAATATGTGTCCTTCATACCCAGGGCAGTTAAAGGTTCTAAAAACAGTGGTCGTTTTCAACACCCTGGTGGTGAAACTGCGATTGCATATGGCTCACAAAATTCTTTTGCTAAATCAAATTAATATAATAATATATAAAGTTATTTAAATCTTTGTCCTAGAACTTATATATGAAAAGACAAAGGAAACTTATTTACACAAACAGAAGCTACAACCCATTGTTTTTTTTTTTTTTTTTTTTTTTTTTAAAGGAAGGAAAGACAGAGAAGGAAGGAAGGGAGGAAGAAAGGGAAACATCTTTAAACAATTTTCTTGTTTTATTATATTTGTTTGTTTGTTTTTTACATGGGCTGGGGCCGGGAATCGAACCGGGGTCCTCCGGCACGGCAGGCAAGCACTCTTGCCCGCTGAGCCACCGCGGCCCGCCCTGTTTTTTAAATGTTAAAAATATGTCATGACATTTTCTTCAGATTGGAATCCTCATTGTTATCAGTGCTTGAATCACAGACTAGATTTTCAGTATCATTTTATTTGATTTCTATGGCTGAGATTGATTTTTTCCATACATTTTTCTGGGACCAAAGGTGAGCAAAACTGTCCCTGACCTCAAGGAACTTTCAGTCTAGTAGAGGAGGCCGACACAAGGAGATGTTCATGGAACAGTGAGATAACTGGAAGAGGCAAGCAGAGAGGTCTGTGGAAGCCCAGACTGGAAGAATCAGCTTTATTTCAGCTGTTTAACTTCTGCTGAACAACTGCAGCCATGGTGATCGGTTCACTACTACATTTTAGTTCAGCCATTTCTATTGTTCGTCAGTTTTCATTGTTAAAAGACATTTTTTGGGATTTTTTGGTTTTGTTTTGTTTTTAATGGTTGACCATAAACCCATCATCTTGGAATGCATATTTATGTGTCCAAGCTGATGTCCTCAGAACAGCACTGTATTCTGTACTAGTGATGTTGTGATGAAGAACCAGGTTTTTTTTAAAATATCCCATCTGTCATGGGTCAATGCTGTTGTTAAACACAATAAAAAAATAGATAGGGAAAATGACATTTTGAAAACCAAAGCTATACAAAAGGCATTAGCATCTTTGATAAGGAACAGAGAGGCTAGGACCTTTGCAGAATCCTTTTTAACTGAAAGCCAACTTCATTCATTTGTGGAATGGTCAGTTGTACCTGTCTATGAGAACTCTTAAAGATAGGTCCTTTTCAGATATGTTCCAGAACAACTGAACTGTGTATTTTGATTGTTTGATTTGGAGAAGAAAACTGAAAAACATTCCTGAGGATTTGTGAGGTCTGAGGACAAAAGAGGTGGTTTTAGATGTTCCACATTTAAATAGCAAAGCTTCACAGATGTAGATGATTGGAAACACCAGTCAACATAAATCCTGTTGTTGATAACTTGCTGTTGTATAAAACAACAACCTATCAAGAAAATCTGTTGTAAGCTTTTGTGTTTCACCCAGTGGTGGGATGGAGTTTGCTTTTGTAGGCTTTCAGCAGCTCTGGTGAGAACTGTGCACATCTCTTTCCAACTCCACATTGGAAATTTACAGTGGTAGCCTGAAATCAGCCTTCATGGGATATTTCATCATGAAATTTGCAAATACTACAAACCAGGGCACACCCCCCTCTTTGTGCCCCTGAAGCACAATATTGGCTTTTGCTTCAAGCCTGTTAAGAATGCAAATAACAGTGTATTCTCATCATATTTACTTAGTTTTAAAGTGATTCCCCCAGATACATTGCAAAGACCCTCTCTGTGTGGTGGTGCTGTAGGAACAGGGGATATAAAGATTAATAGAAAGGTGAATATTTTTAAGTACTCAATGTTCTATGAGTAATGAAGAGGCAAAATTTTTTTTTGCAGAGGTTAAAATCTGATAATGATGATTTAAAAAATATTATTTCATATACTTGTTGGTATTATATACTGTAGAGTGAATAAAATGCCCATAAGTGACTTTTTGTTGGCTATTCATTAAAACAGCCCACTATAAGTGACAAAGAGGATATTCGTTTTTAAGGTATGTTTATTTTGTTCATGGCTTATGTTATATCATATATAGTAATACATAATTGACATATTTTTTCTTAATGAAAATAAGGCAGTGTGTCAGATAATGCTCTTATTGACAGCTCCGGCAACTGAAACCATCTCTGAATGTCTCCGGGCATTGCTGTTATAAGCTAGAAAGATAATTTAGCATGCACACAAACACAATTGTTGATCTTTAAATCAAAATAAATTTCACAGAGCCAAATACAATCCCATTCTTTATGTTTATGCTCCTTTGGGCCCTCTGAACCACAGCCACTGATATAGGGGCTCAATCATTTGGACACAATATTCAAGTAAAATATCTGGAACTTAGTAAACAAGTTCACACTTTATCTTTGAACTTTCAATCTCATCACATCCTCTTCTGACAGTGTATGCTAGGGTGGAAGAAATGAATTTCCAAAATAAGAGGTTCTCTTCTAATTAAGATTGTTAGGCCTGCTACTGTCTATCATATTATAAACTAAGGTGCAATTTCTTTGTGTGGGGAGAGGATGAAAGAATGGGTCCTTACAAAGCATACACCTCTCTCATCCCTTTAACCTTTCCCTGGACTGATTCCCTTTGCTCTGCTGGGCTTTCAGTCCAAAGAGCAACAGACAACCTCTGGGTTCCTTTCACACCCGCTTTGCTTATCTGTCTGAGTGGTGTTCTTCTGATCTTTCCTTTTGCATATTCTTTCTTTTAAGATATTTCCTTCTTATGTAGAAAAGGCAATTAGACTCATATCTGTTTATTTTATACAAAATGGCTGTTAATTAGTGTGATCAAAAGCCTTGCCATTGTAGACTGTGGTTTCCACTTTGTAGTTATACTAAATTGAGTATGGTTTGGTGCCAGTTGACATGATAACAACTCAGAGTCTGGCTGCTTAAAAATTAATGAACAAACACATTTATGATGCTTTGTTTTGTCTCGTTTAGATCTATAGACTCTGAATGCATCATAGTTTTTGCTTTTTACTGACTAATGATGTTGCTTATTAAAAGTGCATACACTTATTGAAAAACTTTTTTGATAATATAGCTGATGTGTGAAAGCTATAACATTTTCATTTAATTGGTTCATTTACGATTTTATAAGTTGGAGGACAGAGCATGCTTACTTATTGCATTAGTAACAAACATTCACATTCTTTTTCTATTAAATTATCAATTTACCAGAACTCTAGAAACAATTCGTAAGAGTCTCCCTTCCCCTCCCCCGTTTAATATTGAGAAGTAACAACTAGCTTTGAGGTGTTTAATATAAAACTGAAGGCGCATGAGTTAATATGAGGTAACTTAATCTCATGTACATTTGACATTTATAGTACTTTGATAGTTAATCTTCAGGACAATGATGATGGGGCATTGTAAGAGCCACTTCTTTACAGAAATATTAGATTATATTCATGAAATACTACTTTTAAGACAGAAAGCAATAATAAAAAATACTAACATGATTTTTAGTATTGAGGATTTAGGCAAAAGCAAATTTCTAGTTAGGTAGTCAGAAAAATTAAACATAAAGTATAATTGAGCAGAATATAGATAGATATATAGATAGATAAATAGAATGATATGGCAAATGAAGCAAAATGTTAAAATTGGTCTATCTGAGTATCTGGGAATTCTCTGAGGTTTTATTATTTTTGTAACTGTCCTTTATGTTTGAAAGTATTTCAAAATAAAAGGTTAAAAATATATATATATGACACTGAAAAAAAACTCCACATAGCTCCAGATCATCTATAAAATAACAATGGAACTTGGTTGGCCATATTGAAAAAGAAAATATGCTTATTTGTGAATGGTAATGGATCAAAATGCCTCACTAAAGTTATTTAGATTGGAGTTAAAATGCCAACAGTAACAATAGCTACCATTTAGTTCAGAATTATAGGCAGTATTCTGGGCTCCATAATGAATTCATTATTAAATTCATTATTAAATAAATAAGTAATTCCTTGGATTTATTTATATATTATCACATTTAAATTTTACAATAACCCTACAAGCCAAGCTTTTTCATACTCCTTTTCGGTGGAGGAAATTGGGGCTCCAAAAGGTTAAACACCTTGCTAAAGTTCACTCACCTGCTAAGTGCAGAGATGAGATTTGAACTCAGAGCCTTCCAACTCCAAATGCTTTCCACAGTCCTTTATCCTAATGCTTGTCATGAGAAGTTACTTGAAAAAGCATGTTTCCCAGCTTGGTATGGAAATCCTATTGTCACCCTAATTCTTTATGTTCACTTTTCCAAGTAAAAACCAAAGAGTTTGTTTTTTTCCTTCCCCATTCCTATCTCTCAAGGGAATTCTTTCTCAAACACCCTTGTTAATGAAGAGCAGTTCTTAATGGCTTTAAGTGAGACAGTGATCTTTATCACTTATCTTGGAAGGTCCCTGTCTTAATCTGTCTTCACTGTTGAACATTCTTTCTTGGTATTTAGCCTAAATTTACTTCTGTTGATTGTACTCATTACTCCAAGTTACCTCCCTTATTGTGGATGTGTCAGTAATGATCTATCTTTAGCCAACTGGCCTTTGTTTACAGTGCTTCCCACAAGATTGAGGCTGATGTTGTAATGATACTTAGAGATGATATAATATAGATGTGGGTAATTGGGCAATCAAATTCAAAGTACATTCTAAACCTAGAATTAGTAAGAAAGTAATAAATGGCACTTAGTGTTGGTTTTCTACATCATCTGCTCTTTGGTTTGCATTTAAAGAAATCTGAATTTAATGCTTTAAGATTATTCCATGCAGTTACTTTGTATGGCATATAATGTTAGAGTATAATAGCCTAATTAATAGTTTAAAAGTTTATGGTTTGAAAACTACCATAATAAATAATATTTGATATGACAGGCCTTTTAAAAATTATTTTGCACTAAATCATCCTCTCATGCAATATAACCTTTGATCATATTTGCTTACTGCTTCCTGCCCTCAAGTCCTTGATTTCTATTTCCTTTTCAGTAGTAATGAGACAAATTATCAAACAAGCTCATTTGAGGAAACTCCAATTGTAATCAGTTAGCTTGATGGGGGAAACAATTTTTGGTATGCAGCATTCATCCTCCTCTGTGGATATCCAGTATAGTAATTTAAAGCTTAGTATAGTTTATTGAGCACCCACAAAGTGAGCTTTACAAAATAAAAACAGATTTCTTCATTCCACAGTGAATGGAATCTGTTTATAAGATGCATGTGTCTGGGGATTTTTGTTTTGTTTTGTTGGTTTAACATTCTCATAATGAGCTAACCTGGGGCATCACAGAAGGTGGTTCTTTCTAGTGGGCTGAATTTTATTAGATTAAAAGAATCATAGAAACCTACAGAATTAAAATTCTAAAGGTGTGAGTTAAACAAAAAAGCATCACAGATTTGTGAATCTATAACAAGTACACAAGGGGGAGAAACCCAATCCAGAACTAAAGAGTCATAAAAAGGGAGAAACCTAGTGGAGAACCCTAAAATGTAATTCAGGAAACAAAACAGAAGTAAAGGAATGAAAACTTATATTACAAGACTTAGGGCAGCAATGGACCAGGCATCTTGGAGCTCTGTAGAAAAATAACTAATCTTTGTTTGGAAATATTTTTAGAATCCCTTAAGACCAAGAAAATGGAATCGGACAAAGATAAATATGAATATTTTAAAATAAAACATTTAAAGGTATAAGTGGGCCCAAGATCAGATGCAACACAAACATAATAAAGACCATAAAAACCAAGAGACTAGGCATATAAGGAATAATTAAAAACAATAAGAATACGAGTAAGAGAGCACACCTCAGAAATGAACATGTGGGGCTGTTTGACTAAACCTTTTCTGACCTGAGTGCATATGGAAAAGTTCTGGCTTCTCTGAGGTCTAGGACCAGTCTTACACTTTTATGATATTGGAGGCAAACTCTGGGAAACCAGTAAATCCCAGTAGTTAATCACGTCTATAAAAGTTGTCACGAAGCACAGTAATGATTATGCTCCAAGCAGTGTTCTAAGTTCTTAATATTTTGTACATTAATGTGATCCTCACAATAACTCATTGAGGAAGGTAGACAACTAGCAGAACTTAAATTTTACAGATAAAGAGAGATGAAATAACTTGCCCAAGTTCACACAGTAAGAAAATTGCAGCGCCAGGCTATGACTCCGAGCCACGTGGCACAGAGCTCATGCCCTGATGCTCTACCCTGCCCTTTCTCCTTCCACAGCCTGGGGACCCCACGCTGATTGCTCCCTTCATCCTCCCCATCTACTCCTGACAACTCCAACTCTTAAATATCTGTAAAATCTTCCTCTTCCTCTCCCGGATGTCATGACCTCTATTACTGAAGTGCTCTCTTTTCTGGTCCCAACACCGAGAGTCCATTCCATCTCTTCCACATATTGCTGTTGGTGTGACCTTTTAAAGATGTAAATATTACTATGAGACTCACGATTAAAAGTGTTCTGTGAGTCTCCATCACTTTTTAAAGAAAACGATTGTGCATATGTATATATATATACACACACACACAACCCTTTTTAAGTGTACAGTTCAATGTCATTAATTATATTTGCGATGTTGTGCTACCATCACCACTATACTTTATCAGAACTTGTTCATCACCCCAAACAGGAACTCTGCACCCATTAAGTAATAATTACCCATTCACCACCCCCATGTCTGCTCCTAGTAACCTCCAATCCACTTTCTGACTCTATGGATTTACTTAAATGAGGTATTTCATGTAAGTGGAATTGTTTAATATTTGTCCTTTTGAGTCTGGCTTATTTCACTTAGCATAACATTTTCATGGTTCACCCATGTTGTAGGAAATATTATTTCATTATGTGTATATACCACATTTATCTGTTCATCACTTGATAGAAACTTAGATTCTTTCTGCCTTTTGGCAATTGTGAATAATGATGTTATGAACTGAACATTGTTGTACAAGTGTCTGTTTGAGTACCTGTTTTCAATTCTTTGAGTGTATACCTAGGAGTAGAATTGCTGAGTCATATGTTAATTCTATGTTTAACTTTTTAAGGAACCCTTAGACAGTTTTTTCCACAGCTCTGTTTCGTTAGGGTAAAATGCAAACTCCCCAACATGGCGTAAAAGGCCACCCATTCTGATTCCAGACCTGCCTCTCACTTCACAGACCTCAACAAAACATCTCCAGAAAGTGTGCATTCTTTGCAGTTCCCTGCACATACCAATTTGTTCTCTGCCTCCATGTGTTTGCACCTGTTATTTTCTCTGCCCACAGTTTCCTTCCTCCTTTCATTGCCTGGCTAACTCCTACTCATTTTTCAAGATTCAGCTTAAGCAACATGTTTTCCAGAAAGGCTTCCCTGTTCCTGCAGAATGAGTTGAGCCCCAGCTTCTGTTTTCTCATAGCACACTGTATTTAGCTCTGCCATGACATTGTCACTGAATTGTGTTCATGGGTTTCTGTCTCTTCCTCACTAAATTGTCAACTGCTTGAGTACAACAAATACCTCATGGCTCTCACAGAGCCTCACAGAGAGTAGATGCTCAATAAATGCTTTTGAATGAATGAGCGTAGAAATGAATGGAGGTATCTGACTATCAATGTTTTTGCTTGGGTAGTTCCATGAGGATATGGTTTAGTAACAGACCTCAACCAGTATTTTTCTTAGAGAATGAGGGCCAATTCATTACCTTCACTGAGGAGATAAAGGAAGTGAATTGAACGGGAATTCAGTGGAAGAAGTAAGACTTTCTTGGAAGTTCTATTTACCAGAATGCATTTAAAAATGGACTGAATTCCTTTGGTGTACCTTAAAAAGGGATGCAATTTCTTTTGGTTTGTAGAAAACCATCATTGTGGATGATCCTGGATCAGAGGCCTCAATCTGTTTTACATCAGATTACCTGGGGAGGTCTAAAAATTATAGATTTCTTGGCTTCTATCCTCAAAGATTTGAATTGGTAGATTTTATATAGAAGCCAGGTACTGCATTTTTTGGAATGTATCATGGGTGGTTCTGCTGTACATCCCATGGGGGCAGGATGATTGCCCACTCTGGTGCAGCAGAAAGGACCCTAGTGTATCCTGGGATTTGGAAATCTCTGGTCATATTGGACTATAGACACTACTTCTATTCTGTGTCCTTTAACCAGGTTATGGCTGTCTGGCCCTCTAGTGGAAATTAACTAGTGTGTATGTACAAACTTGAGCCCTATGCCTGGGTCTTTGGAGGACCGAGATAACTTCCTAATTAATGAGAATTTCAAGATGCTCTGCCTCTCCAGTTCTGTTTGGTGGTTTCTCTGTGCTGTTGGCAGTGCTATGGGCTTAGGTTTTAAATGGTTGTTTCATACAGTATGGGTTTATTATCCCCTCTCGATAAGAGCTACTTGAGTGTAAGGACTATCTTTTATTCATTTTTGTGTTTTATTCAGTGCCTAGACTCAGTGGGTGCCTATTAATTATATTTTTAAAGGACAAATGACTTAATTAATGAAATAAATTATGTATACTAAGTTAATTAGAGTGAAAGATTGTGTAAATATAGTAACATATAAAGGGTATTTCATAGAACCTCAAATTTACAGGCTGTAAAATTTTGGAGGTAGGAGAGATGGCACATGAGCTAAGAATAATAACAATAATTATTAATAATAGTGGTAGTAAGCACTTACATCGTGTGCTTACTATGTCCAGATACTTTATAAGCATTTGCCAAGTACTACTTCGTTTAATAATTTCAGTATTTATAGAGGGGAAGCTGGGAATGCATAACTTATTTATGGCAGAGCCAGATTCTAATCTAAACTTTGATTCTAAATTCCCCTGCTCTTTCTTTTCTTCCATGTTTCCTACAGTGGCTTTTAGGATCAGCATGTTAATAGGTTGGCAGGGTTGGGGTTTTGGGGCTCAGTATGGTACAATTTGAATAGTATCATTAGAGTAAATGTTATCATAATATTAAAGCATTATTAGTGTAGGGAAGTAGTAGAAAGTAACATAAGAGTGTATTTCCCATATGGAGAAGTGCTGTAATACAGCACTCATGTCCTCAATAGTTTGATGGATTGGAGGCTCTCCTGAAAGCCTCCTGGAACGTCTTTGGCATTGGGATGGTAAACCAGGAGCTTCTGTGGCATTGGGATAGTAACACCTACCTGTTTTTAATAGAAATTTGAGTGTTATTTGACACATTGACCTGCATCTTCATTTTATGCATTTATATCCTAACTGATATACTTTCATTTTGCAGTTAAACTGGGTCCCTATGTTTTTCTTCACAAATTGTGCTTATAATATGGGTATGGAGAAAAAATATACGATTTGGAGTCTGCCTGGGTTCAGGCCTCAGGTGTGACAGTTACCTGTTGTGTGACTTGGGCAAATTAACTCCTCCTCGGCATCCGTTTCTCATCTGACTGTGAGTTCCATGAGAGCAGGAATCTAGTCTGTTTCTGCTCACTAATGTACCTCCAGCACCTAAAATGGAACCTGGACTGCTTGAGATGCTCAATAAAGTGGCTGACTGATTGAATGAATGAATGTATCTCTAACATTGGAATATAGTAAAACTTACCTCGTAGATTTGTTGAGAAAAAAATAATGTGTAAAGTTACTTAGCACAGTGTCTGGCATGTAATAGCTGTTCAGTAAATGTTAGTTATTAATTTGAAGGCAGAATACTGTAATGGTTAAAAGTGAGGGTACTAGAGTGACAGATTTTGCATTTTATTTGGCCACTCATTTATTATTGTGTGACTTTGGGCCACTATTTAGCTAGTCAAGTTTCTATATTCCCGTAAAGGAGAGAAGGATAGAGAAGGTACCTATCTCACAAGGTTCAACATAAATGAGGTATGAAGCACTTAGCAGTTACTGGCACAAGATGCCACCACCACCACCACCGTTATCTTCACTAACATCTCTGTTATTTCCACCATTTCTGCAGCTTTCCTGGATTTATCAGTGGCACGCCATAACCTAAATCCTTAATCAGCTAGGAAGTCAGGAAAGGAATAATTTCATATTCTTCTTATTGCAGTGTCCATCTCAATGTGTACCCTCTCAGGAGACCTACGTGAATAGTCCTGTTGATTAGCTGTGTGAGGGTCAGTTTAAAACTCTCTGACCCTTAGTTTCCTCATCTGTAAAGTGGGGTTAATAATAGTTCCTATCTCATATGGTTCTTATGGGGTTTAGAAGAGTTAATTCATGTATAAGGCTTAGAGGGTGGCCTGTAAAAAGTAAGCTCTCAAAAACATTAGCTTTTACTAGAAGTAAAAGTAGTAGTGAAAGATAAAACAAAAACAAAACCTCCACGTTTCAAAACACTAAATAACTATATGTATGTACTAGTATGTACACATCTATAAACACACACAGGTATGTTTTTGCAAATACTTATTTGTCACTATTTCTCAGGGTTCAGACACTACAAATTCCATCAGAGGAAAGCAAAAAATCTTTAAGTAGTCCTTAATTTGGACATGACTACTACGTAGTAACTCCTATATGTCACCATATTTTTAAACTTAGGAAACTTTAGTTTAGGTCCTAAAATTTTACTTCTTTAAAAAATCCAAAAAAAACATGGAAGAAAATGTAACGATAAGTATTTAATTTCAGTGTAGTGAGTCGAAGGAGTGAATAAGGAGAGAAAGGTTTGTGTTTCTGGTCATGTAAGTTTAAAACAGCTACACAGTATAGGTTTCAAAATAAAAAATTACGTCCGACCAGCATTGGAAGTTTCAGATCAAAAGGGCAATTTTAGAAAATTGTGGTGAGTGAACGAGAGCACTCGTTTATTGAAGAAATCAATTTGCTATCTTAACCAGTGGCACCAGTGCCATCCCTATAATCTCTGAAAACAGATAGGCACTTTGCGGTTCACCAATCCACAGATTGTATCTGCTTCCTTACACCTGACAAGCTCACACCTTTTTCAAACAAGATAGCATCTTAGGAGCTTTGTGGATTTATGAAGCCACAAGTTTATTAGTTAGATAAAAATCACTAAGCATTTAGAAGTTTAAAACTGTGTTGTCAAACTGTATTTCAGTTGCATGACAATTTCCAAAGTAAATATGACACAGTAACTTTTACATCTTGTCAATCTGTTTCCTTGATGGGATGTGATATGTGCTCATCTATGGCAGGGCTTCCTGTCTCTGTTTTCAATTTCAGCTACAAAGAGATTAGCAACTGGAATACTCTAATTTAAAATCTACTGTTGAGGAAGCACTGTCAATTGCCCCAAGTGCTTCTGTGTCTAAAGACGGGGACAAACATGTTAAAAGGAAAACTAATATGGCTATAAATGTATAATGCAGTATTCAGAAGATAAAACACCTTGGGGGAGGGGCCTGTTTAATACATTGCTTTATCTCATTTAAGTTATAAAAAAAAGTCCAATACAGTAAAACTTACCAGAATTCAGTATTCAGAGGCCTAAATAATCGTATTTTTTTCTCGTCTCCTAACATTTTGCTTTTTAGAAATAGAAGCAAATCCTAAAGAAACAAGCTGATAATCAGGTTATGATTTTGGAGAAGTAAATCGGTAGGTATTTATTTAGATCATTGAAGTTTCTATCGTATTTTCTACACAAAATTATTGAATGAGAATTAATTTTCATGTGGAACTATAGGGAAAGGATTAGGAAAATGGAAGTTTTCCAGTTAGTCTGAGGAAAGGTAAGGATACTGTATCCTTACCAAATATGCATATCGCCCCCCCTTGTTTTGTTAGAGAAGGTGTGCATTTACAGAATAACCATGCATAAAATACAGGATTTCCATGAACTGCCCTATTATTAACACCTTGTATTGGTGTGGTACATTTATTACAATTGATTAAAGCACATTTTTATAATTGTACTATTAATTATAGTTCATGGTTTAACTTAGGATCCACTGTTTCTGTTGTGCAGTTCATGGATTTTTTAAAAACAGTCTTATTCAGTAACATGTATAGCCTAAAATTTCCCCTTTTAACCATATTTAAATATGTAATTTAGTGCTTTTGTTTTGTTCACAGTGTTGTGCTATTATCTTTCACCATCCTTTACCAAAACTTTTCCATTGTCCCAAATAGAAACTACTCTATTAACTCCCTATTGCCTATCCCATACCCCTGCTGATAGCCTATATTCTAGATTCTGACTCTATGAGTTTGCTTATTCTAATTATTTCATATCAGTGAGATCATGTAATCTTTGCCCTTTTGTGTTTGTTTATTTCACTCAACCTGATATCTTCAAGGCTCATTCATGTTGTTGCATGTATCAGAACGTCATTACTTTTTATGACTAGCTAATATTCCATCATATGTATTTACCATATTTTGTTTATCCATTTATTGGTAGATGGGCACTTGTTTTATTTCCATCTTTTGGCAATTGTGAATAATGAGGCTGTGAACATTGGTGTGCAAATATCTATGTCCATGCTTTCAATTCTTTTGGGTATATACCAAGAAGTGGGATTGCTGGGTCATATGGTAATTCCATACTTAACTTTCTGAAGAATCACCAAATGTCATCCATGACAGCTATACCATTTTACATGGCTACCAGCAATGAATGCATGTTCCTATTTCCCCCATATCCTTTCCTACATGTGTAATTTTCTGTTTTTTTCAAGAAATAATATCCATTTTAGTGGTTATAAAATCATATCTCATTTTGGTTTTGACTCGCATTGCCCTAATGACTAAAGATGTTGAGCAACATTTCATGTGCTTTTGGGGTATTTATATATCTTCTTTGGAGAAATATTTACTCAAGCCTTTTGGCAGTTTTTTGATTGGTTATTATTAAAAATTATTTGTCTTATTATTGTCTCATTATTATTGCATTGTAAGATTTCTTTATCTATTCTGGATGTTAAAATGTTATTGGATATGTAGTTTCCAAATATTTTTTTCCACCATGTAGGTTGTCATTTTACGTTCATGGTAAAGTGCTTTGAGGTCCAAAAGTTTTTAAGTTTGATGAGGTCCTTTCTTTGATTGCTTGTGCTTTGGGTGTAAATCACCTGAAACTAGGTCCTGAACATGCTTCCCTACATTTTCTTCTAGGAGTTTTATGGATCTGATCTTATATTTAAATATTTAATCCATTCTGAGTTGGTTTATGTATATGGTGAAGATCACCTTCATTTTTAAAAAATGGAAATCCAGTTTTCCTTGCATCATTTGTTGAAGAGACTATTCTTTCCCAATTGAGTGATCTTTTCCCTCTTGTCAAAAATCAATTGGCCAATCTAAATGTCAAGAAGCAGGAAATACGGGGGAAGGGTATGAGAGTCTTTATGGAAGAAAGGAAATATCTTCATATAGATTGTGCTGGTGAAGGCATGGCTTTGTGATTATACCAGGAGCCATTGATTTTTTACCTAAGTTGTATTGTATGATGTATGAATAAAACTGTTTAAAAATAAACAAAGAGCCACAAAGGCAAGAGAAAATGTGGAGAAAGAGATGTATCTATTCACTGTTGGTAGGGAAGCAGCCCTTCTGGAGGGCAGTGTGTGACTTTACAGGACGCTGGGGGTCACACTGGCATATGATCCTGCAACCCCCTTGTTAGGTGTTTAATCTAAGGAACTGAATGTGGGGACACGAATGGACATTTGCACACTGATGTTTATGGCAGCAGTATTCATAATTTGCAATGGATGGAAGCGGCCTAAAAGTGCATCAACTGAGGAATGGAAGGCTGAACAGTGGTGTATACATAGAACAGATTACTGAGTGGCTGCAAGAAAGAATGAATTTGTAAGGCATGCAACCAGGTGAATGAAACTTGAGGACAGTACATTGAATGAACTTAACCATAAATGAAAGACAAATATCATCATGCCTCACTTATATGGACTAACTATAATATGCAAACTCTTAGAATTGAAATCGCGAGTGTAGGTTTTCAAGTGAAGGCGTATTGTAAAGGTTCCTAGATTGTAAGCTCTTTGAGGAGTCACATCTATTCCAGAGTTGTAACTTTTATTTCTAAATTCTGAGATGCTGAGCTATTTGTGTATAAGCTGATGGTTCCCTGCAACTTCAAGTATTTGTGTGATACCTGAGACTTAGAGTTTGACCTCTGAAGCTATGAAAGTCAGCATTACCCCATAGAACAATTGTTAAAAGAGTTGAAAATTGATCAGAATTCAATTAGAGACATGAATGAAGCTGCTCTGGATAGGACTAAATTAAATCAGAATATAGGGTAAAGGATGTTAATGGTCCATATTTAAAAATTTCACCTTCTGTGTGAGACCAGAGGGAGAGATGTTTATTTGGTGCAAAATTTATATTTTGAGTAGTGTATTATCTAATTTAACTTGTATGGTCAGTTTATTTGAACACTGTAATTGCATGGAATCTTGAATAGGGCATGAGATCTTGTTGGTTTATCCAGGTTAGTGTGATGCCTTGACATATTCCAGAGTAAATTGGCCAGAGAATAAAAAAGTATTTGCAAAGTCCCCTGAAGGACTGGGGAGAAAGGAGGAAATATTCAATTTCCTCATCTGGGGAATTCCTAATATTCTCACAAGCAGTGGGGACAACCAATTCAATATCCTGGGCCCTCAATCTTGGTTTCACCATCAATGCCTACTTTCATATATATGTTTGATTTTTTATTGTATCATATTGAATCTCTTGTCATTTCTCCCCAGATATATTTTTGTTACATGAAGTTAAAATTGAACTTACAAAATATATAGCAATCGTTTTTTTATTTGTACTAACTTGACTTCAGTAGCATGCATATACACTGGATACTGTAAAAGTTTTTTTTTTTTACTATACTCTGGAGTTTCAAAATAGTTGATTCATCAGTCCCTCTCTATTTAATAGTTGTTGTGGAGAGATTTATTCCTGGTGCTTCCTACTTCACTATCTTCCCATAATCGTGTTTAGCCATAATCTTAATATTACAAAAATGGTCTCTTTGAAGGCGTAACTACAAAGCATCTCCATATAATATAACAATGGCAATAGTACTTGTATATTATTGGATACTTTTCAGAGCTTTTCCACATATATTATCTGACTGCATCTTCTGATAAACCTATTAGGTAGGAAGAGCCAGCAGAATAAGCCTTATTTTACATTTGAGGATATTTGCACAGAGAGAGGCAAATGATACAACTCTAAATGCTATTAATCACTGAGTTGGAATTAGAATCTCTAGGACCAGAGAATATTCTATTATAGTAAACTGAAGCTTAATTTTATCAGGACGGTAATATAAAACAAGTTGCTTCATTCATCTTATAAACTTTAAAATATGATGCTACATGGGAGAAAAGAGCTCTCAAAAAAAAAGCAACAGGCTTTTATTCTGTTTGGCTGTCATCTTGTCAAAAGAAACCTCCAATGAATTTTTGGTCTTATTATTTTTATCACACAGTCTTTGAAAAAGTTACCAGACATGCTACCTACATGGAATCAAATTAGCGCTAATGAAAAATATAAATTTATGGTACATTTATGATATGGGATCATTGTGATCTTAAGTTGGTAGAGTTGTTGCCATTTTCATCACCACTCAAAAACAAGATTTTCTTCCTAGAAATTAATTCATTAGTGTATATTGCTATTTAAACAGATAGAATATGATGATTCATGGCTTTATTCATTTTCACAAAACTAATTTTACATAAAATTTTCATCATCCCATTTCTTTTACCTAAGGTATAAATCCTGTAACATCTTTCATCTTGCACAGTGACAGCATCTCCAGCAGAAACCAAATTTAGTGTGTTCAACATGAGACTAATACTAGCTATTTTTGTGATTTAATTAAATGACCTGTTTGGAGCATGCTAAATTTAGTACAATGAATCGTCCTATAAAATAATGTTTCTTGTTATACAGCTTATCTCTTAAAAGAGTTAAAAATTTAGTGGGTAGACCTGATTTACTTAGGTATTTATTGTATTCTTTCTTCTATACATGTACCATCATTTAGTAATGGTCCTCCAAATCTTCAAGTCAGACATACATAGATATCTAAGAATTCATGCTTTCTCTGGAGAGCAAGACCCCAGTGGTTATTCAGTTACAAAAGGAATGTGTTTGGTGATAATTTATTTTATTGAACAAAAATGTGTTCTATAACAGGAGACCAATTCTGAGTTACCCAAGTCAGTTAGGACTGGCCGCATGGTATAGGAAAATATGTAGGGACAAACAAGGGATAATAAGTAAAAGCCTTCTGGAACAGTCTGTGTGAAAGAAGCTACTATAGAAGAGCTATTACCAGTGCTACTTTCTTGCTAGTACAAGTACAGAGCTATTTCTTACAACCCTAAAATCTGTCTGCTCTTAACACACCCTCAGAAAGAGGGGCAAATGCATCTCTGATGGGGTACTCAGGAAAAGAAAATGGAATGGTCAGATGTAACCTCATACAAATTCTTCTTCTTGGTGTGAAAATGCTTTTACAGGGGACCAAGGAGATTTCTGAACTGAATAAGTCCAAGTAGAAACAATTCTGGAAAACACTACAGTTTGAACTTAGTCCACTTAACTCAGCTTTTGTCTCTGAACTGCCCACTTACTTAGAGCTCATTCTTTCCAAAGTTGAGCATCTCTGTCATTGAGTAGTGGTCAGATTAACAGTGCTGTCCTGCTTATTTGCTGGCTAAAGTCCTTTTGTTACTTGTAGTTTAAGCATTGAAAAAAGCTACAAAGTACAGTGACAGACACTATCATATTCAATTGGTTATGCTTTCTGCAGATTTGTTAAGGATTTACTCTACACATTTGTAGCATTTAGTTGCTATGGAGATGACCTCAATGGCAAGAGGAACAGCCTTTAGGTTGGACCTCAGATTTTCCTTTCATTTCCATTTAATTTGATTTGACTGCAAAATGTCACTTCCATTGCATTGATTAAGCTTCATCACTACCACTAGTCCTGTTAGAAAGGTGAAAGGGCAGGCCAGCTGCTGTCATTTTGCACCCTACCCTTTTCTGATATCAATACAGATGGGTTTTTGAGATGATAAACTCCTTTACTTCATTGATGCAGACACAATTTCTCATGCTCGTTTCATGAAATCTAATAAATTAAAATTCTACTTAGAAATCTCTAATAACCAGAAACCATACTCTTATGTACTATCAAATTTCCTCTGTTTCAGCTCCATGCTCCTATAAGATATGCTATATAATAAATAAAAACTAAAAATTGCTGTATCTTACTCTCCCTTAAAACTTCTTTTTAGATAAACTTAGCAGTGGGCTACTCTCTTGATAGGTTTTTTATGGTTCAATCAACCAGAGAATGAAGCTATACAAATCTGAAGTGCTCATTCTTGCTAATATGGATTGGGAATATCATCCTTTGTGTGTGAAATGAAGTGATATAGTGAAGTTTTCCTTGGTATATCCTGTTTTGCTTCCATCTGCTTCTGTCTTTATTCTCTTCCCTGACTCTTTATTCCTTCAGAAATCCAGAACCATCTATCTCTTTTTTTTAAGGGAAAAAAAAGAGAACAATTTGATAAAATAATTCAAAACCAAGATTCAAGAAAATATATGTGTCTTAGAAGTATGGTACTTGTGTTTAACTGGAGAAGCATGGGGTGCTATTTAGCATAGGAAAGTTACTGTTAAAAGAACTCCATTTATAAGTGAGGAGGATAATTTAACAGGAAACCTCCCAGATACCTCAAATCACAGCACTTAGATTCAACCTTGAATCTAAGTATTTGTGTATTGGGGAGGTTATCTTCTTATGCTTCTTAAAATGTACTGTTATTCAGAAAAGGACACTTGATTGCTTCAGGGACCATTTAAAAGAAATCTGTGAATTCATGGCTGGAAAACATACAAGTCATTGATCAGAACAGAAGCCAGTCCTTTGGGGCAAAGCACCTTGGAACAGTGACTTCAAGTTTCTGTGAGAAAGGTAGCTTTATTGACGAGGTTTAGGATTAGGGAGAAAAAGGAAGCAATAATTTCTATTTGGATATTAGTTTCTTGGCCACAGGGAATTTCAGATATGCTGTCCTTCGGGAATTGATATGTGTATTCTGTATAGTATTATTTTGGGTAGTTACATTATTTCTGCTGGACGTCTAAAGTGATGTGCCTTGGGAGAATACTGAAAATTTCTTTTTTGGTCCTTGCTATAGTAACTGTACTTGATTGGATAAATTTTATACAGGAATATTCAAGAATTCCAGTTAATATAGTTAAAGTCACAAGCATGATTGCATTTTGATTATCTCTAAATGATTTAGAGTAGTGTTTGTTAAACTGTAAGGTATGTCTTAATCACCTGGATATCTTGTTGAAATGTGTGATATGATTCAGAAGGCCTGGAGTGGGGTCTGAGATGCTGCATTTCTAATAAGGAGCTGAATGATGCTGATGCTGCTGGTACCCAGACTACACTTTGCAGTGAGGATTTAGGGAAGGTTCTCAATCTTAGTTGCACATTGGAATCACCTGGAGATACTAAAGCACTACCTCTGCTTGGGTCACACTCTATTCCCAGAGATTATTATTTAATAATCTGGTGTGTGGTTAGGAATCACAACTTTTAAAAACTCCCCAGGTGACTTTTCTGTTCAGCAAAGGTTGAACACAGCTGATTAAGGAATGGATCTATGAAGATAGAAAAAAAATACCCATAGATGAAACTTTTTTCAAAACCCCTCTTATGGTTTTTATTTTTGCAATCATTCTGGAGTTTTCAGAGAAGACACTGAACTAAATATTAAGTACATCATTTCATTCATTCATTGCAAATATTAGTTCATAAATTAATATTTAACAGTAGTATCTCCAGTGATTTCTTTTTTAAAAAATAATTTTGGGTGGGTTGCAGATTCAGCAAATAAAAATACAGAATCTGAGGTACCATCCCAGGTCTGCTGAATCAGAACTTGCATTTTAATAAGATATTCAGGTTATTCATATGCACAACGCAAGTATTGCATGGTTACATATTTAAACTAAGAAATTATTTGTTGTTTACTGAAATTTCGGTTTAACTGGGTGTTCTCTATTTTATTTCACAACCCTGTTTAGGAAAGAATTAATTGATTTTATTGTTAGAATTAAAATGAAAAGTTGCATTCTGTATTTAGAGAACTCTTTTAATATCCCACCTTTCATTTCACTTGTTTTTCCTTTGTTTGAAGTGCCTACTAATTTTTAAGCCGAACATAAAATAAAGCCAGCTGATAGCCCTCAAAATGCTGTGGTGTGTATTGGAAATAAGACAAATTATCCTATATTTTTATGCCAGAATGTAAGGTAGTTTTATTACTTTTAGGGAACTAATCAGTTTATATTAAGATACATTTACATTTTTTCTTTATTTATTTAAAAAACTGTCACAGATTCTACATTCCTCTTATGAATGGAAATTGAAGCTGCTTCATTATAATTAAAGTGTAAACTTGGTTGTGCTAATCGAACTACAAGTACCAGAATTCCTCTGCAAGAGAATTATCCAAAGCTTTATCTTACTATGAAAATACAATCCGACATGGCTAAAAATGTTGTGTCTGTAAACTCAAAAAGAAATGCTAATCTTTAAAAAAAATTGCTTAGATTAATTAAGTCTAGTATTGTTAAAAGCAACATCCAATTTTGTAAATTTGCATTTAACCCTGACTGCTGTTGACTGGTCATCTCCTATGAATCATACATATCTAAAAAGTAGGTTTTAGAAGTTTAGTCACAAAAATTAATTTTCAGGTTAAGGTAAAAAATACGTCATTGACATTATTAGATTTTTCTTTTAACTGTCTACCCTTTTGGAGTTTTTGTCACACATCTGGTACTCTATTAAGAAGAAGACATTCATATGCTGATATTGAATACAGTGATTTGTGCTTTAAAATGTAGTGTTGAGAACTCTATTTGGAATGTGTTGCTGCATATAAGATTGAGCTTTAATAGTGTTATATTTCAATCTATAAATAACTTTTACTTCCTATCTGACATTAAAACAATGTATGGCATTTGGCAAAAAGTAAACCAACAAAGGATTTCTTAAGCGCCTCATTAAGGAATGTCATTGTAAATTTTTTACACCTGCTAAAACCCTGTAAGCTTGTATCTTAACTTTACTAATCCTTCAAAATAAATGATTTATTTTGATACTTTGAAATCATAAATGCTAATCATATTCTGAAAAAGTGTGGTATTGTTGATTTTTATTCAGAGGGAGTCAAGTTAGCAGGTATATTATGTGGTAAAGCTGTATTTAATTAGTGAGAATCAGGAAGGTAAATGATAATGAAGCGCTAACATTTGCAAACATGATGCATCAAGCAAGGATATAGTATGTTTATTTGTAGTCCCACTGAGGTATTGGAGTGAGTGGACACATCCAGGGCATTATCATCAGATCCCAGGTGACCTAACTGGTCCCCAGTTCCTTCATTTGTAAAATGAGAACAGGAATATTCCCGACATTGACTTGGGAATAAGATAGCATGTGTTGCTCTGGATGGTGCCAGTAGATAAGCAGAAGAGGTTAATTTACACTTCACCCATGTTGATGCCTCAACCCCTCGAGTCTGTTCTGACCACTCTCCTTCCTTAGGAAAGTTTCTAGAAATATATTTTTTCAGTGGGGCTATAATATATGTATCAACTGTTGCTTGGTACTTGGCCAGATTTAAGTCCGAATGTGATTTTCACAGGTGAAGTTGAGTTAAAGTCAATCAAGGAAAGCAATTTCTAATAAAGAAAAAAGCACCCACCTGTCCGTCAAGAGAGGGGCTCTGGTTTTCAGGCTAATTATACTTTTGATTCAGGGAAAGTTATTTAATTGTTCCTGGCTGAGATTGGTTTACTTTTACAAATAGGGAAGGCTGAACTGGTATATTTCAATGCTGTCCTCCAGCTCCTCTGGTTGTGAAGAATCTTGGGACAGGTTCCCTGAGGTGCTGAGTTGGAGATTGAGGGGTGCCCTTGGGGTCAAGGTCTGTGATGGAGGGAAGGCTGCAGGACCCCACAGAGGATGGACTGTGAGGCAGTTACCTGACTCCTAAGGCCTCAGCTGATCTCATGTGAGCTTGGGACTGGGTTCTTTAGTGTGGTTCGCTTTTGAGGCCAATGTGCTGGGCCCCTATCCCCCAAACGCTTAATAGAATAATCCTTGGATTCTGGCCCTCCCCCCAGTGAGGGGTATAACCTTGGACAAAGCGGTCCCCTCCTTCTGCTGGCAGCAGCTCCTGGGGAGGCGCTCACTTGAAAGCTATCAGCACTTAAAACCTCCTGGTAGCTAGAAGGATGAGGGTCCAGGTCCTAGAGGGGTATCTGGCCAGTACAGTATAGTGTCTAGGTTCCTTGCATTTCAGGGTCACGTATTTCTACTGGTCAGAATACCAGTCTTTATTAGAGTGCTGCCATTTTCAGTGGTGCTTTTGGGAAATGCTAAGCTTCAGACTCTGTGTATACTCGGGGGTGCTATTCTGAGTCTGGCTTCTGTTTACGTATTTTCTGAAGTGAAATTAATCAAATACTCTGATGTGAAATCTTTGCTGAACTTTGCAGAAGGACAGACTTTGTATTGTTTCTAAGGGATCTCTCTCACACAGATTTTTCCAAATGCACTGTGAAAAAGAGCCTTGTATTTTGAAGTTTTATTGGTAGTTACGACCGAAACAAAAAGGCTTCAAGTACAGTATGAAGCAGGCACTGAAAAAAAAAAAGATAATAAGTAATCTTACAAGCCATCAAGAAATTCACCCTACTTGGAAACTTAAAAAATTCCATTCAGGTTCATCTCCAGATTTAAATAGGGGAGTTCTTCTTGTTGCAACGCTGTTCACCCATCTTTAATTAGCTGATCAACTTTCAAGTTCTAGGATGGTGTGCTTCACAGATGATGTGCTGTGGATTAGCCGTCTGGGCTGGGGCCCTGCAGTGAAGATATTTTATTTTAGTTGAAACAGAGGGAGTTGAATAGATGAGACCATCAAGAAGACAAAGCTAATTTTATCCATTATCTAAAGAAGTTCGATGTATTCAAATACCCAGCCATTCTTGCAGTGGTAGTATTAAAGGGATAAATGGAGTGTGAGCCTCTGTATTCCTTTAGTTGGCCTGAAAATGGAATGTCAAATAGCATATAATCATCTTTCTTGTTTTTCAAAAAAAAAAGAAAGTGAGAGAAAGCGATTTCTATTTGTGTCAGATTTTAGATGTCTTAATATTCTTTCCTGTCTAATTTTGCAGAAAGTGATAATAGAGTTCCTGTCAAATTAGAGGCTGTAGACTTTTAACCTATGTCTTCAAAAAAAAACATTAGTTATTATTACCATAAACATAATTCAAATAAAAAATTAACGTAGTACCATTATGCTGAAGGGTACATTCTAAGCATATAATTTTGCTCATTATAAATATTAAACATTCAGAATGACAGTACACTGAAAGATTAAAAAGTGGAGGTTTCATCCACTTTGGGTTAAGTCTTGTTGCCTCAAGAGATGGAGGTTCAATTTAAATTCTCAAATGAAATTGTTAGAATGAAAGAGATTCCCATAAAGAATTGTGCATCTCTGTTTCTTATGAAACACGAGATTATATTTTTAAATATCATAACCTGCCACGTGTTTTTATTTGTGAGACAGAGACCACAGTGAATAGAGTCAAGTTTGAAGGATAAAAGTGAGGTAAGAAAGAAGCAAGTAGAAAATCCATACTAAGTGGAGAAAGAACTCCTGGTAAACGATGTATCTGCTTTTTGATAAGCCTGAACTGAATATGTTTTATTAATTACCTAGGAGAAAGTTGCTGGGATGGTTAAATGTGAAAATCATGCTGAATCAAGCCTTAGAATTTTGCAGGCCTGTATTCAAACTCATGACAATTTTTGACTCTCTCCTCATTACATTTTTTCAAATGCCAGTAGACAGGGCACAGTTTTTCAGTAGTTCATGTTTATGCATCAAGCAGGTGATTTTTGGTGTGGTATTAGCTCAGCCAAATTAATAAAACAAGGGAAAGGATGAGAAAACAAAGAGTATAACTCTGTAAAAGTCCTCTCTTACATTGCTTTTAGCAGTATTATCAAAATGGGTCACAGATAATTAGATTAATTTGACTACCCTATGTTCTTTTTCTTCTTCTTCTTGCCCTATGGTTTTATTTGGAGAAATTAATGTGGCAACTCTCTTTGCTCTTAGATAGCTATAGCATACAAAAAGTGGAAACACTCAGCCTTCAAAAATGTAAGAGCTATTATGTCATGCTGAATCAAGAGCAATGTGGAGGCTGGTGGAGTAGCAACACCTGAAGCCACTCTATTAAAGCATGCCTTGATACCACATGCAGAAAGTCACAGAAAATTGGCTCTTGTTTCTCCATCTAAGCTTGCTACCAGTTGGTTTCCTTTATTTGGCTATCATGTCCATTTATCAGAAATTGACTCTGTTTCCTAGCTGCTGGATGTTAGGAGTGATTTGCTTGTATGAGTGTGTCAGGATCACACTAGCAAAAGTACTGTTTCAAGCTATCATTTGCTAGAAAAATTTCTAACCATGTGTATCTGAATACGGACACTGCAACAAAATTACCACACCTAGAACCTGAGAGGATTTAAAAAGCATCTGACTGTTCCTAAGGACAGTAGTGGAGTAGGGTTAATGAAAGGCTCTGGGTGGGCCCTGGTCTGTAAGGTATTATTAAGTACAATTTAGGGGTAGTATCAAAGGAATTGAGAAATAAATGCTTGGTTTAGCTATTTTACCTAATGCCTGGGTGGTTTATAAACGGACATAATGCAGGTCTAAGTAGATTGCTTTCATGTTTACACCATAGGCACTTAAAGGTGCACTTACCCTCAATTTCTTAAGAAATCAGTTTTTTGTTTGTTATGCTTTGCTTTGTTTTGATTACTTGTTTCAAATCTTAGTTCTTTTACAAAATAAAATTTTCCAACATTTAACTCCGCTTTCTGAACTAACAGACATTTATGGTTATCTAATTACTTTAACCACAAATTTCCTGAAATGCGGTTGTCCAGTAGTAGTTTTTAACCACAAATATAGATGCCTTCATTTCTACTCTTTTATAGATTTTTCTGAATCAGTTCCACCCCTGTCATCTGAGGAAGGTGAATGTAAATCTAGAATAAATATTAAAAATAAATATGAGAGGGCACTTTAAAAGCAAAGGAAAATAAATTTAACATTCTTTTGAAACAATCTAGTAAGGATTTTAAGTTTTTAAGACTTTCTATTTAATTACTTTGCATTGAAGCCAGCTGGTTTAGTAACTTTCATGACCTTATATTCCCTGAATGTTCTCATAAATCAAAGGAAGAATATGCTCCATTTTAACATTAGTCCTGGGGAAAATTCCATGTTTGAAAACAAAAGAAAGAAAGGTAGAATCAAGGTTGCCTTGGGAATTTTGAAGTCCTTGGTAAGGTTAATTGGGAGGGCATAAATTCCTTTATCCTCAGGTTTTTCTTTTGCTCTCTCTTCTCTCCCCCTAAGCTTTCTTGCCCTCTAACCTATCAATTTCTCTTGCAGCTTTAGCCTTCACATTTATACACTGAACCTGTAGATATAAAAATATTCTAACAGGCAGGGGGATGGCCTTGATGATCTCTTAAAGTTCTTTTTAGTGCTCTCTTTTAAATTCCCATGATTTCATAGGAACTCAAGGATGAAGTGACCCCTTAGAGGTCATCAGTGTAGCTCCTTCCATCTAAGAATATCTCTCAGGCTCTGGGAGTTGGTATTAGTGGCCAGTCCTAAGGGACTTCGCTCTGTTCTGAACTTCTCTACAACCATGGACTATCTCAGTGACAGTGTGGGGAAAGAAGGTAGATGACAGAATTTATCAGGTCATACATATTCCTTTTTCCTAACTTCCATTGTAAATGCATAAATCATTACTTTAGTGAGACATTCTTTTTTAAAGAGATGTGCATTGAAATGAAGTGTTAGAGGCAGGCATTGTTTTGGAAGAAGGGTGAGTTTCTGCTAGGTTCTCAAATCTCTGCCCATCCTGGTTACTCTTGTTGGCAGAGCAGCTTGTGTACATGCCTGTTCAAGCTCAGTACCATGCATTCCCCCAGTATCGTATGTGTGCTCCACCAAGACCGGATGGGGGAGGATTTGGGCTCCCACATTCTGGACACCATCCTTCTGTTGATGGGATTTAATCCAAGGCACCTATACTTTTTTAAAATAACATACACTTTTAATTTTAGAAGAATTTTAGATATACTTAGAAAAGTTGCAAAGATAGTACAGAGCATTCCTGTATACCCCATATTCAGTTTTTCCTATTAACACCTTATATTATTGTAGTATATTTGGCATAACTAATGAGCCAAATTGGCATAATGCTATTAACTAAACTCTATTACTTCATTCGTGCTTCCTTGATTTTCTCCTAATGACCATTGTTTGTTCCAGGATACCATATTACACTTACTTGCCATATTCCTTCATGCTTCTCCAGCCTGGGACAGTTTCTCAGACCCTCCTCATTTTTGATAACCCGGACAGTTTTGAGGAGTACTGGTCAGGCTATTTTTTTAGTGAGTACCTCAATTTGAGTTGTTTGATTTTCCCCCTGATTGAACTGGGATTATGGGCTTTGGGGAAGAAGACCACAGAGGTGAAATGCTTTTCTTTTCACATCGTATCAAGGGTACATGATAGCAACGTGATTTATCACAGATGGCACTGATCTTCATTGTCTGACCTGGGTAGTGTTTGCCAGGTTTCTCCATTTTGAAGTTACATTTTTTCTCGCTTTTCATACTGTATACTCTTTGGAAGGAAGTCACTATTGCAGCTGACATTCGAGGGGCAGGGAATTAAGTTCCACTTCCTTGAGGGTGGACTATATACATGAATAATTTGAAATTCTGCATGGGAGATTTGGGTCTTCTCTACCATTTTTAAATTTATTCATACAAATATGGATGCATTGATATCCATTCTTTGGTTTATAATCTAGTACTGCATTATTTTGCTGCTCGAATTGTTCTAGCTTTAGCCACTGGGAACTCTTTCAGTTTAGGTCCTGTGTCCCTTTGACACATCTCCATCTTTTCGTTTTCCCCTGTGCTTATTAAAATCATGCTGTTGCTGCTAACTCATGAATCTCCTATCTTATATTGTGATGTTGCCTTTTACGGAGAGTGTGGGCACAAAAACAGACTTTGCGTTTATCCATTCATCTTAGAGTCTTGCCTTAGACTTATATCTCTTTAACATCATCTTTTGCCTAGACTATAGCGGTAGCCTTTTACCTGGCTTCTCAACTTAACCTTAAGTTAACCTTTTTGGTCTTCACTGAATGTATTTCAGGTGCACGGCCATTCTTTCTGTTCCTTAGAAATGCCAGTCTCGTCCGCATGGGCCTTTCTAACTTTGGGCCTCCACCAGAATGCTTTTCCTTCGTACTTTCAAATGGCTGATTTTTCCTTGTTTTTCAGATCATAGCTCAAATCACACCTTGTCAGTGAGGTCTTTCCTCACCACCCAGTGGAGGTAGCTTAGGTCTTTTCCTATTGTTTCATTTTCTTTGTAGCACTCATCATGCTGTGAGGTTTTCTTAGTTATTTATTGTATGTTTATTATCGTCCTGCTTCTTCCACTTTTTGTAATGTTCACAGGGCTCTCTTTCTTGTGTTCATGGTTGTATCTCTAGTGCCTGAAGCGGTTCCTAGCACACAGTTGGTAATCAATAAATATTTCTTAAGTGTTGAGTGCTAAAAACTCAGTTATATCTTCTGAGTCACACTTACCTCTGAGGTCTCTATAATCTTGTTTTGTGACACCTTTAGTTACTTCATGTTATTATCTTTTACAGGATTGTATTGTACAATCCTGATGAACATTGCACAGTAATTCTTCAGACAACATGTTCTGCCTGTCATAGTGAATTTCTTCCTTAGACTATAAAGCTAATTCTCTTTCCATCAATACTTGCTTCTGTCCTGTAAATAACTCCAGTACCCAAGTCCTCCCATATGCCCCTATTGCCATTGCTGATCACCGCGTCACTTAGGAATCCTAAGATGTGAGAGCTGAAGGCTGACTGTGGAGTCACCAAAATGTTTTCTTATGACTGATATCAATTAAGGTAGCAGTTATTTCTGGATATGGTTATTCAACATTTTATAACCTCACCTATTTGTATTATATTATTATCCAGCCCATCTCTCTTTCTCAATCTCAAGAAAATCAATGCAATATTAATATCTAACTGAAGTCTAGATATGGAGTGTCTGATATGTTCTCTATAAACAGAAAAAAATGGAAATGAGGTTAGTAAACTGATTCTGACTCCTTACGATCTCCATTTATTACTTTTAGTACTCAGAAGTCATCCCTTTAATAATCAGTTAAAGACTCTCTATTGGAAGCTATATGAAACAATAGTCTTGCTATGAAGACTATTTTTACCACCTTTTTTTTTACCCCCCCTTGGGCTCATAGGCAATTATATAATTAAAAAAAATTTAGTGACTTCTCACACAAGCATAATGTTTTACGTGTTAAGCAGCATTTAGTTAATTAGACATATCTGATGACATGCAGATTTGACCACCATATAGCTTACATTAGCTATGTAGCACTTTATAGTTACTATAAATTTACTAATTGACAATTCTGTGCTCAACTTATTCATTATCGTTTTAACCAACATATAGATAAGCACTTCATATCGGTGTAGTGCTTTTGCCTTGCTCCCAGTGACAGGAATTGCATTAGAAGGTCTAACATTAGCCCAGGGAATTACCCAGTAGAATCTGTTTACTACCTTTCAAAATCAGGCCTTTCAGATGGTACTGAAAAAATCATCTAATATTTATTTCTGCTGTGGTGTTATCTTAGGTCAGCTTTTTGGAAACACACTCTGGGCTTCTGAGATTTATATTCATCAGCTTTATTGGGGTGTGCCTGGGAACAACACATTGGGGTGAGGGAAGTGGAATGGAAAGTTGAAGAGGTTGATTTGAGATGCAGTTACAACAGAGGTATTAGCTGATCCTACGGGGAGCTTGGAGAGGGATGGCCCTTCTAGATGTCCTGAACTGAGGCAAGGGGCTTCCTTTGTATCTTACCATTTAGCCGTCATTATGGTTTGCTGCCCCTGGAGAGGGCTGTAACCTTGGAATGGGCAGCACCTTTCGCCTTGCCCAGAGAGAGGCTCAAGTGCGAGCTGTCCACAGAGGGAACTGAAGGGAAGATTTGAGCATACACAAGAGCATCTACTACAGGTGAATTCCACGCTCCATTTCCAATTCCCTATTTCTGTACATTTTTGTTCATCGCTGAATCATTGTACTCACTTTCTGCGTCTATCCTGAATAGCTCCTTCCTCAGTTTCCTCATCTATGGAGTGGAAATAATAAAACACACACACACACACACACACACAACACACACACACAGACATACACACACACACAAATACACAAATGCAAGTACAGTGGCCTGAAACATATTTGAGTGCTTAATAGATGTTAGCTTCTTCATCCTCTTTTTGGCTCATTTATTCAGACTTCAAAACTATCTTGACCAGGACCCTAACTATTAGGTTTCACACACCCCATCCCTCTCATGAAATTGAACAGCCCCTTCTTTTTGTATCCTGTAGGCATTTCAGAAGGTTAAGCAGGATGTAGCAGTGTACTTAGGGAACTTTAAGAAATCAACAACCTGTGATCCACAACTAGCATAACCCCTCCCAACCCCCAAATCTTCCTCCTTGGTAAACACTAGTTTAAAATGTGCAGGTTTCTGGAAGCTTCTCAAGCTTCTGGCTGTTAGCATCTGATAGAGTAGTAGTCTAAGGATCTACTGACCAACTCCTTTATTGATAGTTGACAAGAAAGAAGTGCATTTTTGCAGTTATTATTTGAAGTACTTAAACTAGAATGAGTGTTGAAAAGCTGGCTTTTCCTTGTTCTTTTAAAACAGTTTTTTCTTACAAAGGGAGCTCAAGCCTCAACTTGTTACATTGCTAGTGCACAATAACATCTGATTTGAGTCAATGCTGATTATTGTGCAGCCTGGCCTGCCAGAGGATATTACCCTTCCGGCAGCTAATCAGTCTCAATGCTTCTTTATCAAATATCTCTAACACTATGACAGCTCATTGTTGTTCTATCATTTAACATGTGCTGAACAAAACAAATGGCACTTGACTGATGTCAACAATGAATGCCCCTCTTTACTTCTTAGGAACCTGGCTTATGTAAAGAAGCAAAGTGTTTCTCTAAGATATGACAGAATCAGATTGGTTTGGTATGATGAACTCTTCAAGTTTATTGACTGGTGCCATGAATTTAGTCAGTGGTTCTCAACAGGGTATGATGGAAAACCTTGAATTCATGTGGCATCATTAGTTGGTCATAGAAAGGGGTTGAAGTCATGTAACCATGTTTCAATGTTCTCATTTTTTTTCTGTTCTTCTTGAGCCTATCCTATCTTTGTACATGGGTTTTGAGATAGTAGGAAAATCTTCCACCAACTCAAGAAGTTTAAAAAATCTTACAAATAATAACTACTTTTGGAAAGAAATGGTCAGCATATGAGATGCCAGATCATGTTGTTCTGTAGAATCCTCCAGTGGTTTCCCATCTCTCTCAGAGTAAAAGCTGATGTCCTTACAATGCCTGCAGTGTCTTATCTATCTGGTTCCCCTGGTTACCTCTTTAACTCATTATTAACCACCCTACCTCTCGTTCACTCCCTAGAAGCTTCACAGACTTCTTTGATACTTGTTGAATATGTGGGGTCTCAGCTCCCATCTCAAGACACACTCCTCAGGTACAGTAAATGACTCGCTAGCAAGTCTGATATTAAGTGAATGACTTGCTATCAAAGCCTGATCAGATGTGACCCTCTCATTAATGTCTCCCCTTATGACTGTTACACGTTAAAATACAGACATCCCTCCCTGACCGTACAACGATTCATCTCTCTTAGCTTTATTTTTCTCTGTGATATGGACCACCCCCCAATATTCCATATGCTTTGTTTATTGTATTCTCTGCTCACTAGAATATAATGTTCATGGCTGCATGTAGTTTTGTTTGTTCTGTCCACTCACGAATCCCTACCACCTGAAATAACACCTGAACCTCAATAAATTTTGGTTGAATGAAGGAGTGCAAACAAGATAGGGGATATAATATACATTGAAACTGACTTAATAAGAAATCATCTGTGGACTACATATTATGATTGAGTTAGAATTGCATGCTAACAACATAAAAAAATATCTCTTTTACAACTTTCAGCAGCTCAAATGGTTTTTCAAAGGTACCTTGAAAATGTATATTTAGCCTCTCTCTCAGCTGCTTTGCATTTACTTCTTGCTTTATCTGTTGCTGCATATAGTCCAATTTTCACACCTTGTTTAGAGTTACGTATTGACTGTAACACCACTGTTTTAAGTTTTCTACCTCCTTAAATTCACAAAGCACTTGAAGAAAGGATTTCCATGTATTATATTTGTTCAGAAAGCTTTATCTTAGGCAGACATATTTGTCCATTTTCTTTTTTATTAAAAATAAATTTTATAATCATTATACATACAGAGTACTATTTCTGCAGGCTGGGTTAGTATCTGTCCATGAAACCAAACACAATAAAACAGTTTCCTAAAAAAGTTAGCAATGCGCAAAATGCTGACACAATGCTTCAGAGCACTTAATTACCCACCCCCCAATTGTTTATTATTGTTTTGTCAACTTTCCATATCATATCCACAATGCTTTGAGTTCGGTTTTCTTTGAACATTCCTTTCTTCTGAACTTCCCGTGAATTTGTGCTTGTAGCATACTGCCATAGAATGCCACAGCCACTGTATACAGAGGGCAGTAACACCCAAATGTTTTGTTGTAAAGGATGCTAAAAGCAAGGTTAGATGACATATAATAGTAAAGAACTTGTCCACTTGCTGCTTTCGGTGAAGTATGATGCTTGCTTTTAAAATAAGCCTGGTGTAATAGTTTTCACATACTTTGGGAGAATCAGGAATTAGTTATGTGCAGGGAGGAGGAAGAGAGAAAAGAATTATGTTTCATAAGATTAGGTGGCCTGTAGGAGAGTTGCATAAATACCAAATATGATACAAGAAAAGATGGAGCCATTATCACATGTATAGTGTAGGAAGATATAGAGGATTGTTTGTTTTATTCAGAAGAATAGGATGTGGGATTTTTTTATGTTTCTGATTATTTCTCTGTATACAGAGTTATATTAAGAAATTGTTACTTTTGATCAAAGTATTATGATAGGAACTCTGGATTGGAAAACAAATCTTGTGTTCTTATCCCAGCCCTGCCAGTGGTTATAAGTGAATGGAAATTCATGCCAGACTTGCATCCTCAGACAATTATTAGGAAAAAGAGGAGCCATGAACCCTATTGGTGAGATGTGGCCAAAGTCTTAGCAAAGTCATTTTTATAAAGCCAGGATGTTCAACAATTTCTTCGATGTAACAAGTTGTTCGATTTGATTTACTGAGTTATATCACAGCTTCCTTGGGGCCCTAAAGGATTAAGAACAAGGTGGTCCAAACTCTATATTCAGGATTTGCTAAGAGATTGAGAATTATTTTTCTTTAACCCTTTACTTCTCACTTACCTTGAGAGGGTATGCTAGGAGAAGAAGGGAGGGTTTAAAGAAATCGATAAAGAGGATGGTAATAGGATTCCTGTGACAAAAATGAAGAAATCTGAGGTGTTTCTCTTCTACTCTTCCCCTCCCCCTGAGCATACTGAAGGGCATTTGGGGAGCTTGCTGTGTGTAGCCTGGCATGTGGAGATGTAGGAACTGGGACCCGATGGAAACGTGAAAAAGTCAGAAGGCAAAAGGCTGGGATGAAGAGTGGGGATAATCTGTGTTTTCCTGAGGGTTTTATGTGGATCCTGTTTAATGGAACCAGTGATGACCATACTCCAACCTCTGCCCTCTCCCAACAATAATTTTCTGTCAGGAGGAGCATGACTTCAGCCGAAAGAGGCTAGAGCTTATCTCATGTACAGGCTGAGGGTCTTCTTCTTAGCCTTTCTAGCATTGCCAGTCCCTGAGATCCTCAGCAGGGGAATCTTTTGAAGAATCCGTAAAAAACATGCACCACAAGAAAAAGCCAAATTTGGAATTGACCAGTGGCAGGATATGACTGTCCCGGTGTGTGGAGACATTTTCTCTCTTTCTCCTTCTTGCTTCTCCCACTCAGTCAGCAATTAAAATTTGACTCAGACCTTTATTGCCTAAAATTTGAAATTGTTCCCAAGTAAGATGTTTGTTTATTTAGTAAACATTTTTTTAAAAGGTAGTATGTGCAAGTATTTCCCACCCTCAAAGAATATGTTCAGCAGTTATTTGCCCTTACTCTTTTTCTTAATATAATTTTAGTCTTCCAAAAAAAATTGACAATTGTATAAATAGATTGAGTATATCTAGGACTGTAAACATAGCTTGTTATATGGTTATTCCACTGTCACTTGAATGAACAGGATGAGCAAGATGAAAAGGAGATTGAGCTAGGAAGAGGGGGGATAGAAATAAACATACTTAGGGCACTCTCTTTAGGTGGATGAAAGGGAACTAAGGAAGTAAATGATAACAATATATTATTAATTGTGATCATCTCATTTACTTGTTGAGTAATTTTAGCTCTTAATATTACCATATAAGAGAATGTCATTTGCTCATTTGCTTCATTAGTAAATACTTATTGAAGAGGTACATGTGCGAGGCGTTAGGCTAGACATTTGTCCTTCCTGTCTGCAAGAAATTTATAAGCTAGTAGGAGATGAAGGTTTCATTATAACAGATTACTTCAATATTTGGAAGTGTATTTTTAGTGAGTTATAAGTTGGATTAGTGATAGAGACACAGTTCAAAATAATTTACCAGAAGGGGACATTTCTTGACTCATATAACCAAGAAGTGCAGGGAGCGACACTTCAGGTACAACTTATGTCATCGCAATGCTGTACAGCTCCCTCCCATCACTGGAGTCTTCTCCTCTGTGCTAGCTTCAGGCACAGGCAGCCTTCCGAATGTGGAAGCAGTTCTAGGCTATGCCACTTTTTTTTTTAGCTAGTATCTCTGGAGAAAACAGTGCACACTTTTCATTTCTCATAGAAGCAGGGGATTTCTGTTGATTGGTCTACTCTGAACTTGGTGCCCTTCCTGAATCACTTGCCATGGCAAGGGAGTTGGAGGATTCTGACTGACTAGGCCTCTGTCATCTGCCTCCCCTTTTAGGTGGCAGAGGTGGTTGGTTACCGTCAAACTACATGGAAAGTATTCCCCAAAAGAAAGAGGGAGAGAGCAGAATGGAAGCTGTGCAAGCTAAACTATATCTCCATTAGCTGTTTGAGGAATGTAAACTAAAACTTTAGGAGTGCAGAGAAGGGAGGAGCCAATTCTGGTATTGACAGAAGTTATAGGAAGTGGTGGTAGTTAGAGCTGAGCTTTTAGGATTTCAAAATTTAGAATTGAGTTTGGTAGGACATGAAGGAAGGCTTCCTTTTCAGGAAGATGATCCAAGATTTAAAATTTATAAAAGCTCAAAGCAAATTCAAATAATGCCACATGGCTCTCTTTTTCTATATGCCCTAACACCTTGAAAAATGTCCATGCGCTATAATCTATTCCCCAGTTTCTCTCCTTTCCCTCCCTCCCCACCCTGATCATGATTCCACCCATACCATGACGGCAAATGTCACTGGTGACTTCCTAAGCTGCAAATCCAATGGTCTCTTTGCAGTGCTACCTGACCTGATATCTCTACATGTTTGGCATTGTGATTTATGCTGTTCTTCTGCAAACTTTCCCCTCTCTTAACTTCTGAGACACCATTCTCTCCTGATTTTTTTCCTATCTACCTGAGTGTTCATTCTGAGTCACCGCTGTGGAGTCCTTTATTTCTGACTTCTCCTTAAGGTGTCTTTTCTCCAGAGCTCAAGCCTTGGCTTTCCTGTCATAGTACATGTTCTTTTCTGGCCAGTCTCATTAATTTTCATGGTGTCATGGCCATTTCTGTGCAAATCTGTAATGGCCCTGTCAAAGTTCAAACACTTTGCTGTGTATCCCAAACTGCATGAACCAAAAAGAACACAAATTGAGCACTTCCTTTATCATGTTTTTTTTTTATCTCTTCTGTGCTCACCATTGTCACTGATGTCACCCAAAATTTTAATTTACAATTCAGATCTTGCCAACATTCAAGAAGGATTTAATGGAACTCCCAGCCCTGATAAGGCCATTTCAACCTCAATCCTTTGTCCCAATTGGTGTCCCTGAATATTTCAGTATTATCAGTGAAATTGGACATGGTGGACCATGTCCACATTTAAAGGCAACAAGTTAGTAGGTTAGTATTGCAAGTTTAATTTGAGTTTTAAATAGAAAACAACACAAACTTTTAGTGAAAGAAGTTAACTTTTGGGGAAGTATATATAGAGAACGAGGCATGCAGCACAGACCATATAGTTCATAGCGAGGGATGTAATCCAGGCAGAACTGTAGAAAGGCAATTGAGGTTTGGGGAGACAATAGTGAGCACGTCTATGTTTTCAGGCCAGAAATTGGACGTTTAGTTTTCACTGCTGTGAACCCCCTTCTCCCTCAGTTTTGTGTGTATGACTTTCCTTATGCTTTAAATAACAAAACTTTCAGTATTAATTACCACATTGCTATGTTTAATCAAATGTTTCTCCTTAGCACTATATATGGCCAAAATCGAGACAACCACAGTTCATCTTTAATTAAGTGATACTCTTATTTAGTTAAGATCCACAACTTCAGTCAAAAGGAGTATCCCTTATTAACTGGCTCAAAGAGCATGTTTCCAAGGTTCATTTAACATTACTTTTTCTTCATTTCAACTGGCAACTTTAGTAATTTTGAAATTCATTTTTATAGAAATGTCACATTTCACTGAGGTCTATTTCGTTGAATAGATAATAAGACATATATGACTATAGAGCATAAACAAAATGCTATTTTTTTGGTGCTAAAAGATGAGTTTGTAATATATCATCCATGTGAAAACTCTTTAGAGTCTGAAGAATGTTGAATATTAAAAAGCATTATAGATTTATCCAAATAGTCAAAATATTTAGTGTTAATGTTGCTTTTTCATTTATTTTGCTTAAGACAAAGCCTTCATCATCATTTTTACCATTTAATATATAATAAAGAACAATCACTTTTATTTTCAGGCCCCCTTTATTTGCACAATAGGTTGTAAAATCATATCAGGGCCTTTTACTTCTGATCCCATACTATTTGAGATTCTATCTTCATATATATACATATTAACTTTTACTTTATTTTACTTTTAAAACATTTATATAGTCTTTTTTGAATTAAAAATAATTTGTTTAGCTTATTACAAAATACATGATCATTATAGAAAATTTAAGAAACACTTATGAGACAAAAAGGAAAACAAATTATTATTCACAGATAATCACTGTTAAATGTTTCGAGCTTGTCTGAGCTTTATTTAGGAATATACGTATTTTCCTTTTTCTTTGTTTTTTAAAAAATAATAATTAGATCATATCATCTGCATATATTTTCCTTTTCACAAACTGTCATGCATATCCTAGATGTTATATGCAACTTGTTTTAGTGTGATTTTTTTCTCTCTTTCAGAAAATTACTACTAGTAATAGTATCTTATCATCAAAGTTACTACAAAAAATATAGACGTTCTCATGTCCTATTTTTTTTTTCAGATTATCATCTCTTCTTGCAACTTTTCTGTTTTTTTTTATTACAAGTCCTATTGTTATTGATAGTAATTATAATAACAAAAGTTACATTTTGGGGGTGCTTCTCAAGTGACAGGCTTGTGCTCATTGCTTTACAAATATTGAATTGACTCCTCACAACAGCTTCATGAACTGAGCAAGCAGGATCTATCTCTAGTGGATGAGGACCCAGAAACACAGAGACATTTACTATTTTTACCAGGCTCACAGCACTAACATAGTGGCCCAACTAAAATTCAAACTCAGGTGTTTGTGCACCAGTCCGTGATGAAAACTACAGCACAATACACAATACTATGAGGATATTTTGAATATAGTAAGGTATCACCCTGAGCAGCTTGCTAGGTAAATGCTGTCAATCTGCCAAACTCTGAGATTGTTGAGGTGGCTACACTGTCAGGAGACCATAAGGAAACCCTAAACCCAAAGGAAGGAGGAGGATTTTCCCCTGATGATTCAGAGAAATCATGAAGTCCTATTAGAAAAGCACTTCCAAGTACATTGTTCTGCCTCCTCTCATTGCTTGTGTGCTGTCGCCAGAGGCTGTATACCTTGCTAATTTTTAAGGGTTGCCATTATCATCATGAAATGCACTATCAACCACCAAGTCACTTACCTTAATTACTGCCACTCTAGCCAGCCTTTAAAAGCAGCTTGTGTGGAATCCTTGAAATTTACTCGCCTGTTAAAAATATGACCCCCTTTCTTGGGTTCCAAGCAGCTGTCAATAGATAGAACTTGCAAAAGAAACATAAAGAGTGATGCTTATAAGGATTTTCACATCAGCGTGCTATTTAATAGATGTTAGCAATTGAGTCCCTCTCAATTATTACAGTTCTCAACACACTTGTTGCTGGGATGGAAGCATACAAACCTTGTAGTTAGAAGAGTCTGAGTTTGGATCCCTGTTTTGCTACTTACTAGCTCTATGATCTTTGGGTATATTATTTCATATCACTGAGATTCAGTTTCATGACCTGAGATATAGACACAGATAGCTAGCTAGATAGCTAGCTAGAGATGATAATTGGATGGATAGATGTGCACTTTCGGGTCCACAGTAGACAGCAAATTCATATGAAGTCGTTCTTTAAAAAAATACATGATTATATGCTCCCATTTTGTATTTACTCTTCTATGGGAAATGAAACACATTTAGTTTATTCCTCCTGTAATAAAGCTGAAATCCGTTAAATTCCAATATGGAAAAGGATAACAGAAATTTTCAAGCAGAAAGACCCCAGTTATAATCTGTTTTGGATTCATGGTTTTAACATTGAGTAAATTTGAGACTCAGAACTGTGAAATAAGATGACTGGTAATAGAACGAACATCTTCTTGAATGAATACCTCAGTATAAACAATGAAGTTACTGCTGTGGCTGACAAAGGGGATAAAAATCTTTAAAAATTTACTCTTTGAATAGTGTTTAAAAACAATTTATATATAAGGTTGACCTTTATATCCCACATAAAAATTTGAATTCTGAAATGTAGTTGCTCCTGCATCAACACTGAGAATCTAAGACTTAGAAAATGATCTCTTAACTTCTAGAACTGGGGTCTTTCCAATGAAGCACAGTTGACTTCAGCAAAGGATCATAAATGTATGTGTATGTAATTTTTCCTAGCTTTCTCTCACAAAGCAACTGTTTGAATTTTATTGTTATGCTTAGGTTTAATGAATTTTACATATTAAATACACAGACTCATAAATATCATGCACATACACTTAGAGTCAACTTAAACAGAATTTTGTAGTGGTTAAATTTTTATACTACTTTTTGGAAGCATGCCTTTTTGTCTTAGTGGTAATAGAAGTGTGGGTTTACCACTTTTCATAACTATATTTTGGAAGCTTTATAGTCCATTGGAGATAGACTCTAAGACTTAGCCAGTCAGTAAACACCCAACATTAATCACATGAATGTTTGATAATTTTGGTATCTCAGAAAAATTCTGCATTAGGTTTTCCTTAAAAGAGGTATCTCCTATGTCGATTCTTTAAAATTTAACTCACATCTCAAATAGGCTGTTGGTGTGTACTTTAGCTGCTCATCCAAGATTTCCAAAAAGGGTTTAATGATGGAAGATAATGTTAATTTTAGAATAAAACACACGACAAAAGCTATGTTCATATGATTTCCCTTCTAAAAATTCAAATTTCATATCAGTAAAAATTTGACAACTAACAAATTATCTGTGGCACGGGTGAAAATGCTAGTGGTATGGTTATTTAAGTATGAATGCCTCATTATGATCTTGTCTCCTTTATTGAGTTGTCACTTGTCAGACTGTGAACATGTATACATAACTCTTTGTGTTGGATATTATTCTTATGACCCTTAAGCTTTTTTGGTTAGTTTAATCAAATAAAAATAACTTTGAGATGTACTGACAGAATAATATGTATGTATTTACCCACAATGATCATTGTTTAGAATTTATTGGATGACCTACAAAACATGGTATTTTACATAAAGACAAAAGTTTTGAATTAGAGGACTTTGTGCCCCAGTGAATATTCGAAAATTTTTTTTCAGGAAAATAACTTGTTCAGAAAGTAGCCGAGTGAATGATTTATACCCAGTGAATAAATCAGCATTGACAATTTCTCTGTTGACGTTCTTCTTGTATGCTTCTTCCTCACTCTCATCCCCATTTGAGAAATGTTGAAACAAATTAATTTATCTTCAAGTTATGAGCATTACTAAGTGCCAGGCACTATTTAATGATGAAAATAGGTAATAGTTTTTGATTGCTTACTAGTCGTTATGTACCACTCTGACTCCTTTATACAGGTTAACTCAGTTATTCCTTGTGACCACATAAGTAAGGCACGGAAAGTGATTTTACCCAAGGCAACATAGCTATTAAGTGGCAGAACCCAGGCCCAACACCACCCCTCACCTATGCACTGCATAGAAATTGCAAAACTACTTTTAGAATGATCCCTTCCAAACAATTATAATACCAACAAAATGATGAGAAATTAGCATTTAAAAAGAATTTAATTTAACTTTGATTTTTTTTTTTCTTAAGTTAGTTGATCTCTTCCATGGAAGGGTTGTCCTCTTGCCCTGTCATCTTTAGTTGCCACATTGATTTTGAAAATGGATTTGAATTTTGGTTAAGAGATAGGAGTTTATGTCTTTGAAATTTTGAGTAGAAGAGCAGTTAAAAGAGTGGAAATTTTCCCAGTTGTTTAGATTGGTCAGGAATGTCTGTCCTAAATATTCTTGTGTAAAATTGTATTTTTTGCTTCTGATGATGATGGTTATCAGTGAAATTGACAGGAGATTTTTGTTAAAATGTCTAATATGGAGAGTTACAATAAATAATTAGCGTAAGTCGTGGCTTTCTCCCCACCCCCTACCGCATAAAAACTGAAAGAATGATTTTAACTTTCTTTTAAAAAAATACTTGAATGCAGTCTGGTATTTGGAAGGTGCACCAGCAAACACCACTGCTGTTTGCTTTTCATTCTAGGCTCAAAATCTCTACAGTCTGCAACAAAGCCCTGAAAAATCAATATTTAGGTTCTTAGACTTCTGAATAGGGGCATAAGGGCAGAGTTTTCTACCTTTTTAATTTGCCCCCTGATGTTTTCTAGTTTCCTTTCTCTACTCTTCTTGAGATAGGAACAGAAGGGAAGTTTTATCAACCCCCAGTGGATAATTCCACCATTGTGGGTTCCTGCCTGTTAGTCTTTTACTGTTACACACATTCACACCTCGTATATTTTGCTCTAAAAGCAGAACATCTGAGATGATTCTGTGGTACAAAAAGATCTCAAAGAGATGGAAGATGAATTTAATGTTGCCATTTTTAGATAATGCTGTAAATAGAATGGCAGCTGTCCTCAGATGCATAGCAGATATACAGTACATATGCTGAATAGAAACAGATAAAAGATTGCACTCAATTAATCCTTATAAAAAGTAGCATTTTAGCCATGGATTCAGTCAACCAGTTTTTAATCACAGTGTACTTATTCTTCACTCTCAAGTGATATAATCTCATGCTTTAAAGGTGACCCAAGAAAGGAAATTTGTTATCCTCAATTTGGTTTAAGTTGTTCTGTAAGATTTTAATTATTTGTCTCTACCCCTTTCTTTAATCCTTTAAGCAATGCAGATCTAAAACATTTCTGGAATGCCTATTATACATGGGGCACCCTTCTTAATGGTGTCAAGGAGGCAAGACATGGTTCTTTCAAAGAACTGTTGTATAGAAAAGGCATGCACAGAAATTTGCTGCACAAAATAGAATGTGACAATTGCTGTAAGTAAAGCCTGATAGATATCTTTAATTCAGTGACAATTCAACGCTTATGAAGTGCCTTCTCTGTTTCAGGTAGTTTGCCAGTGCTATGAATATTAAGATGAATTAAACCCAGTTTTCAGATTTCTTCAAGAGAGAGAACAAGTAAACTAATAAGTATAGAAAATAATCAAATATATAGCTTTAAAGTTCAGAAGTAGTAGAGAAAGGGAAGTGTAACTCTCCTGAAAGTTGTTGGGTGGTACAACCAGGCTTCACGAGGAATGTCTGACCAGGATTTTGAGGCATGATAGGGGTTTCCAAGATAAATAGTGTGTGATAAGGCAATGGAAGGATGAAGGGGAATTCCAGAAGGAGAGTATATCATGCCCAGAGATAAGGCAACATGAAATGGCATGGTGTATTGGCAACTCTGAATTGTCTGAGTTTGCCCTCCTGGATGCTCTGTGCACCACGGAAGGGTGTATGGGATGTTCTGCGATGACTAGGTTATAAAAATCCAGGCCCAAAGCCAAGTCAACTGCATACATAAACTTTGTTTTCCTAATAGCGAGTTACACGCTTTAATCTTTAAGACAGATCTGGTTTTAAATCCTGACACTGGAACTTTTTATTCTATGATCTTGAGCAATTTTCTAAATCTCTCAGACCTCAGCTTCTTCAACAGTAAGTGGGGATTCTGATGATTTAATATAAAACTGGACATTGTTTGATACCTAGCATATAATGGTAACTTTAATTATTGCTCTTTTGCTGTTTTAACTATCCTTTGGTGGTAGTCCTCCCTGAGGGATAAAAACTTGGCTGCTCTCTATCAATATAGTGTCAATCCCATTCTTTTTGTGAAGTCTAAGATTTAAATGAAGGCACTCTGGCATGGAAGTTTGAAGACCTGAATTCTAGTTCTACATTAGCCACAAACTGAGGCTGGTGATCTTGACCAAAAGTGTGGTCTGAGAGTTTATTCTTTTCTGAAAGGAGATGGTTTGGACTAAGTGTCTATCTGACTCATATCTTTGTTGCCACGCGTTGTTTCTAAGTAGCAGCCCAGTGACTTGAAAGAGAGAAACCACGTAACCTAATTCCAGTAAAAGGCTTACTAACACAGAAATTTAGTTTTACATTTTCTGTTTGGGGGGAAAATTGTCTATCGTAACTAAACTCATTTTAAAGAATGGTAGTTTCCCATTCTAGTAGAAATTGCAGAGTTTACTGTTCTCTAAAGTTCATGAAACATGTAGAAAGATGATTGGCCAGACTTGCAATCTTCATTCAGTGGTCACAGCCTGGAAGAGTCGAGTGTGGTTTGATGGCTTGGTTGTGCAATGGTGACCTGGTTTTTAGGGGCATCTGACGCCTGGTGAGATTCTGTGAGCCAGAGTGTTTACAGATGTCAGGGAATACTGTTAGTGATTGATGAAATTTATATCCTGAGAGAACTTCGTTGGAGTTGAATAAGGAACATAGTGCCTCTCTCTACAAATTAATTGTGATAACTATGAATAATGAGTGTTCATTCATAAGGTACAGAGAGATTAACTTCCTGAAGAATAGCGGTCTGTTGGCCGCGGTCAAGGAGTATTAGCTCCAGATTCCAAACCGCAGACCTTTGATATTACTTCCTTTCATGACAAAATCTAACTGCTGTTTTCACTGTACATTAATTTTTATATCATTTTGAAGTAATAGCATGTATGGCTCTGTAGTTTCTTAATGTAGATGGTCCTATCTCTTTCCCTTCTATTTCCTTGCTTTGTTTCCACAGTTAATCTGGTAACCAGCCACTTATCATACTGATTATCTTGTAATGAAACTGTAAAAGCCTATGGCAGGTAAACCTATGGCAGGCAGATGGTCTCCCCCATATGTCAGCTGTTTTGTGTGTGTGTGTGTGTGTGAGAGAGAGAGAGAGAGAGAAAGAGAGTCGGAGAGTACCACTACAATGTGGTCTGGGTTAAAAAAAAAAAAAACAGAAACCAAAAAAAAAAAAAAAAAAAAAAAAAAAAATCAAAGAGCCCAGATCATACATTTTGAAATTTAACAGAATGTATTTGCTAACACTTCCAAAGTTGCCTTAAGATCAAAACTCATTATGGAAGCATCTTTTATGGAGCTAGAAGTGAAAGAGACGGAGGGGAAATTATAGTGTTGGGAGGGGTGTGAAGGTTGTTGTAACAGATTTTTCAGCATCAGCACCTTTGCTTGTGCAACTGGTCTTTTGGTGGACTTCCTCCTGGGGAAATGCAGGAATGCCCCCAAGCTATTGATTGATTTTGTTTGTTCTTATAGCAGCCTGAGGCCGGGAAAAGTGCTTGTTTAAACCCTAATATATTCTGTAAAAACTAAATTACAGCAAGGTTTTGAAAAAAGAAAATTACATTAAAGATGAATGAGAGTATATTGAAATAATTATGTTTTAAGGTGTGTAACATTAAAAGATATTGAATAGAATATCGACTGTTTTGTGGAAATAGCAATAATGAGATTCCTGTCACCTAATCTTACCATAATTGGGTTATTACTATGCAAATGAAGGTATTACTTTAAAAAATGTAAGGAAGCAAGACAGATCCTTGAGGCAGTCCTTTATCTATTCTTAAAGCTGTGCTGTCAATTCTTTTTAGACTGAACATCCTTTTCTGAACAATTTAGAGATGCTCATTTGTCTGTTTGTCCCAGAAATTCCACTATAATATTTTTCAGCTGCCACAGGTAGCAGATCAGTGTTGGTGATTTTATATATTTTTTAGCTTTATGTGGAACCCCTAGGAATAATTAAACCATGCAATTATTGCCCAGCTCCTTTTTCTAAAAAAATAAAATGGGGTGAATTTTCCTCCTAAAGATGTGTGCTAGAGCCCTTATCTCCACTTTCCATGCAGTTATTTCATTGCTGTGTGTTAGCTATCAGGTAGTACCCATGCATCAAAAGCCAACAGGTCATTTTGGGTTAGTAGACCTCCTAGGACACTTTTGTGGTTGAGGAAGGAGTTCCATTAGTCCTCAGTCATACTCCAATCAATAGTCCCTATATTGCTGTTACCTCATTGTCCACTTAAATCCTGTGGCACCCATCAAAAGAATAAAAATATTTGGGACAATGGCCATTTTAGTTCATGACCCAGCACACTACTTGTGTGCTTTGCAGGAAATGGTATTTTAAGCTGATGATTGCTGAGGCTTTGGAAAATGCCATAATATTTCTGCATCTGCTTGATCTGTGAAATCTTCTCAGTATAAGGAATGATGCAAAATTCCACTTTAAATCTCCAGTATTCCCACATGGAGAAAGGATCAAGAAAAGTCTGGATTGAGCGTTATTGAAATCTCACAATGCGTTTTCATAGTTTCTGTAATGTTTGAATAATGTATCCTAGATTAATCAAAGCAGTAGATTTGAGGAAATCACAAAAGACCAATTTCGTTTACCAAGTACTTTTGGTTCCAAGGATTAAGAGGTCAAGGAAACATAAGCCTTATCACTTGTCTTTCGGAATCACTTGAGGCTTGAGATTATAAATGTCATCAACTTCTCACCTTTTGTCCTTCCATCATTCTTAAGGTATAACTAGGTAAGAGTGGCCACGCACATTATTTTCATTATATTCTTAGTGTAACAGAGAAATCTTAGAATAAATTTCTGTTTATAGGAGTACTTATTTGCTATTTTATTGTTATTGGACATACCTTATCAAATACAGGTGACATTTTTCAAACAACTCACTATGCTGAAAATATTATATTCTAAATCTTTTTTTCCTATTATCCAGCTATTAATTTGACCTTGAAAAAATCAATATACATGGGCTACCTTTATTAGATTTCTCGGAAAGGATTTTTGGAAAAATGTAGAATTCTGGCCCATAATTGGGTTCGAGTAAGTTATGTTGCTGTTGCAAACAACCCTAAAATCTCATTTACAGGGTTTTCTGTGGGTTAAGTGCTTCTGCAGGGTAGCTGTCTTCCATATACTGTCTCACTTTTCCAGACTTCTTTGAAGTTATTACCCTCCATACCAATAACCTGCTTCCATGATCTCTCAGGTAGGGGACAAGAGGAATGGAAAGTCGAGTACTGGCAATTAAATTCTTTGTTCCAGAAGTGATGCATCTCATTTCTCTGCTAGAACTAGTCATATGGTCACTCCTAATTTCACTGAGAGGGGGAAGTGTAAAGAAGAACTAGATATTGATCAGTATTAGTAATGCTGATCTTATCCAGTATTGATTTACTTCATTAATTGACAAAGCCTTTAAAATATGTGATACTATTCATGATGTGTGGGTGAAATTGAAGCAAGGATAGTAATGAGTTGTTTTCATTAAGAACAATAAGCAATTTCCTCATCATCATTGATGTATGCTCATTTGTCTGGACTTCTTAGACCTTGGTATTCTTGGATTTTATGGAACAGGTTTTTACCTTGTCTAAGGTCACTGTGCAGTCAACCTTGACAGATGAGATTATAGTGACCTTTTAAATTACAGTTGTGGCCAACCTGCAATAATGACAAACATTGTGGAAGAATGTCCTTTGTCCATGTTTGATGAGTGTTGGTGACATTAAAAACATTGAGCAATTTCTCAAGTTGGAAGTGGGTTTATTTGATTTGCAAAAAAGGAAAGATTAGAATATGCACATATTCTCTAATTCATTCCAGTAGGATCTACAAAGAAAAAAGGAGCACATTATCCTATTGTCTTTTTCAAGAAGGTAGAGTTGTGGTTGTTGATAGGAGTTTCGAAGCATTGCCAAGGTTTTGTTCCTTATTTGACTTTTTATTGGGGAGAAAGAAAGAAGAGAATAGGAGTGTGTTTGATCTGGAGAGAGGAAATATTTTACCAGGAGGTTAAACTAGATCGTAACTGTGTCCCTAGGCCGAGAAAGGATACCCCTTACTTTCCTGTTAAATAGCATGGGAGCATCATCACTGTTTATGTATGGAAGCATTTATCACTTGTTTATCTTCTATTGCAATGAACATTTAAGACACCATTTTAATCACTAATAACAGATGCATTAGTCAGTGACATATAGGTATAAAATATACCATGCTATTTCTTTTTTCTCCCTTTTTCCTTTTTATTGCAAAATAAAATAACAGACTGTACAAGACAAATGTATATTGTATTTAGTGATTTAGTATAAGGTGAACAATCTTGTAATCATCATCCAGGTCAAGAAATTGAAGTTTTCTAGCAATCCCAAAAGCTCCTTCATGTACACCATCTCTGTTAAAGCCCCACCTTTTTCTTTAGAAGTAACTATTGTAACTTTTATGGTAATCAGTTCCTTGTATTTCATTATGTTTTATTATCTAATTATGCATCCCTAAATGTTATAATTAAATTTTCCCATTAAAAAGCCTTGATATGCTTTTTAAGTCTCTTTTAATCTATTGGTTTCGCCTTCCACTTCTTACAGTTCATCTGCTGAAGAATCTGGGACATTTGACCTGCAAAATTTCCCCCAGAATAGATATTGTTGATTACATACCCATGGTGCAGTTTAATGTCTTCTTCTTCCCTTCGTATTTTCTGCAAATGGGCAACTGATTCTGGAGATTTAATCAGACTCAAGTTTGATACCTTTACAAGACTGTAAGTGGTGCTGTACTTTTTCATCAGGAGGCACATAATATTTGTCTATCACTCTTTTTGGATGTTAGTCATCATTGATGCTCAGTGCTTAGATCAGTTAATTCACTATCAGTTGCAAAGCAGAAATACTCTAATTATATCATCTTGTTTTCATTTATTAGCTGAAATAACTTTATAAAAAGACATTATCCTATTCTATTATTTGGTTACCAAATGTTACAATTCATGTAGGGAAGTCAGGATAAATATTTGTATTTTTATTTACCCAGTTCTTGAAATAATGAATTGATTTCTCATCTTTCTCAAAAGATAACCTAGAAAATCCTTTCAAGTATCATTGTGAACTCCAGCATATTTGGTGGATTTTGATATATTGTAGTTCTTATCCTTATTGTAGCTCAAATTGTGCCATCTTTGGCCAGTGTAAATCTCTTTAAGTTGACTCCTGAGTACTTTTGACATGGCTCTCCCTAGTCATGTTTGATGGCCTGCTTAGTAATCGTGGTACATCAGGATGTTCCAGGCTCACCTTGTACAGTTCCTGTGCCATCCATTTGTCCCAGGAAGCACTGTTTTCTGGACACTAGGATGCTCATTGCTACTGGGTTGGCTATTATTTCTAGGTATTTTCAGTAGACAGCTATTTTACATGCTTAAAAGTTTTCACTTCCAGTAATCACGTATTAGTTTTGGGTTGTCAGATTTCATGTGGAAAAAACATTTAAAAGTGTCCTAATATATATGAGGCTTATTAGAAGTTTTGCTAATACTTCAATGGAAGTACACCTCAGCAATGGAAAAATATCACCTTTTATCTCTCAGCCATAATGTATATAGTCATAATGTTTCCAATCTTAGTATTTCATTAACTGAATACTGTGGGCAAGGTCTTTTTTCACAGTTGATATTACTTTTGGGCTCTCTTTTTGCTGATAGTGGTCAAAGCTGCTACATGTTATTGTCTCTGCAGACTCTTCTCCATAGAGTGCAACTTTTAATTTTTAGCATGATTTTTCAGTTTGAAATATCTTGCTTCATTTTTTATCATCATCTGCCAATGTTTATCTGCTGCTGTAATTTCCTTGGTAGTTGTTACATGCATTATATGGCTTCTATGTAAGTGTATATATTCTGAAGGTAAACATTTAAAATCTCTTTTTAAAAAGATGTGGGGAGTAAACACTAGCACAGTTATCATTTTACTGAGTGGATATGGTCTACATCATAGGTGGCTGAAATGGTTAAGCAGCAAACTCCTAGACGCTGAGTTAAAGGGGCGTTTGATGGTGAAACAGAAAGTCATAGTGTCTGTGGTATCTACTTGTTTTGGAATCTCTTTCGGGTTGGACCTTATCTTTAAGGAACTCTTTTCACTAATATGACCATGGAATAAAATTTCCCTTCCCTTAGAGAGTTAGCAAGAACAGAGCAATGGAGAGTGCTAGGAATAAAATGGAAGAGAGAAAGAGAGACAGAGAGACACACTCACACACACACACACACACACACACACACACAGAGACAGAGACAGAGAAAGAGAGAGAGAGAAACACCCTGAGAATTGTGTAGAGCCCAACTGCTTCACTACAAAGATACCAAATAGACAGGTTCCCTAACCAAATAATCCACAAACATGATAGGCATTTTACAGAATGCATTAGAAGTAGAGTTATTTTTAATTAAAAAATCTAGAACTATATTAGTTGTTCATAAAAGACTTTCTAGGAGGTACATTATAACCATCAGCTATTTTCACTTGGCTTTTAAATTTCTGTTTAATATCTTTATTTTATTCTTCAGATATAAATCTCATACCATAAAGTTCACACCTTTGAAGTATACAGTTGAATGGTGTTAGTATATTCACACATGTGTGCAATGATCACCACAATTTTGAAACTATTTCATCACTCCCCATGCCCCCCCCCCCAAAAAAAACCCACACCCATTGGCAGTCATTCCTCATTCTCCCATACTATGGCCTCTGGAAGCGACTAATCTACTTTCTGTCTCCATGTCTATTCTGGACATTTCTGATAAAATGCAGTCATACAATATGTGTCCTTTTGTGTCTAGTTACTTTCACTCAGCAAAATGGTTTTAGGGTTCATCCATGTTGTAGCAAGTATCAACACTTCTTTTTATTACTAAATAATACTCTATTGTATGGATATACCACATTTTATCTGTTCATCATTTGTTAGGCATTTGGGTTTAACCATTTTTTAATCTATTAAGAGTAATTCAGCTATGAACATCCATGAATAAGTTTTTTTTTTTTTGTTTTGAACATTTGTTTTCAGGTTTCTTGGGTATATACCTAGGAGTAGACTTGCTGGGTCATATGATTACTCTGCATTATTCTTTTGAGGATCTGCTGAACTGTCTTCCAAAATGATTGTACCATTTTATATTCCTATCAGCAATGTAGGAGAGCTCCAGCTTTTCTATATCTTCACCAACACTTTTTATCTTTTTTATTAAAAACATTCAAGATCTCTTTATTTTTTGAGTCAAGCCATTGTTAACAAATGTGCTGCTTATGATATGTATGTATGTAAAACGTTTATAATATAGCTGCAAATATTATATAACCAACAAGTTTGTTGTAATTCTGGGATACAGCAGATTAGCTTATGTTTCTCTGACCTTCCTAGAAGTTAAACGAGGCATTTCATTGCAATGCTTTGCTTTTCTCCTGAGGACTGTGGTGCAGTTATGTCACCCAATGTTTGTGTGTTTTGAGGATCCTTCTAGTCTGTGTCTTTGAGCAATTACTAATATCTTCCATTATTGATTATGACCTTCTTGAAGGTAGAGACCTTGGATATATTAATTAATGAGTCTAATAAAAATTGTTTTCTTTTCAGATAATCATCTTGAAAAAGCTTAAAGAAGTCTGTCATTCTGTACCTAACAGCTCACATTTAATGAGCACTTGCTCTGTCTCCAGCATATGAACAAACATTTATGGGGATTATCTCATTTCTTCCTCACATACATACACAAACTCTATGTAGTAGGTTAGACAAAAAGATCTATCTCAAAATAGTTGGGGTAAGAAAGGGAATGCAATGGCACCCTAACAGAACACAGCTTTTTTTTTTTTTTTTTTTTTTTTTTTCTCTTCTTTTTTTTTTTATTAATTAAAAAAAGAATTAACAAAACAATTAGAAATCATTTCAATGTACATGTACAATCAGTAATTCTTAATAACATCACATAGTTGCATATTCATCATTTCTTAGTACATTTGCATCGATTTAGAAAAAGAAATAAAAAGACAACAGAATAAGAATTAAAACAATAATAGAAAGAAAAAAAAACAAAAAAAACAAAAACAAAAAACCTATACCTCACATGCAGCTTCATTCAGTGTTTTAACATAATTGCATTACAATTGGGTAGTATTGTGCTGTCCATTTCTGAGTTTTTATATCCAGTCCCGTTGTACAGTCTGTATCCCTTCATCTCCTATTATCCCTTCTCTTCTTTTTTTTTTTTTTTTTAATTAACAGAAAAAAAGAAATTAACCCAACATTTAGAGATCATACCATTCTACACATGCAATCATTAATTCTTAACATCATCACATAGCTGCATGATCATCATTTGTTAGTACATTTGCATTGGTTTAGAAGAACTAGCAACATAACCGAAAAAGATATAGAATGTTAATATAGAGAAAAAAATAAAAGTAATAATAGTAAAATCAAAACAAAACAACACAAAACAAAACAAAAACCTATAGCTCAGATGCAGCTTCATTCAGTGTTTTAACATGATTACTTTACAATTAGGTATTATTGTGCTGTCCATTTTTGAGTTTTTGTATCTAGTCCTGTTGCACAGTCTGTATCCCTTCAGCTTCAATTACCCATTGTCTTACCCTGTTTCTAACTCCTGCTGAACTCTGTTACCAATGACATATTTCAAGTTTATTCTCGAATGTCCGTTCACATCAGTGGGACCATACAGTATTTGTCCTTTAGTTTTTGGCTGGATTCACTCAGCATAATATTCTCTAGGTCCATCCATGTTATTACATGGTTCATAAGTTTATCTTGTCTTAAAGCTGCATAATATTCCATCGTATGTATATACCACAGTTTGTTTAGCCACTCTTCTGTTGATGGAGATTTTGGCTGTTTCCATCTCTTTGCAATTGTAAATAATGCTGCTATAAACATTGGTGTGCAAATGTCCGTTTGTGTCTTTGCCCTTAAGTCCTTTGAGTAGATACCTAGCAATGGTATTGCTGGGTCGTATGGCAATTCTATATTCAGCTTTTTGAGGAACCGCCAAACTGCCTTCCACAGTGGTTGCACCCTTTGACATTCCCACCAACAGTGGATAAGTGTGCCTCTTTCTCCGCATCCTCTCCAGCACTTGTCATTTTCTGTTTTGTTGATAATGGCCATTCTGGTGGGTGTGAGATGATATCTCATTGTGGTTTTGATTTGCATTTCTCTAATGGCCAGGGACATTGAGCATCTCTTCATGTGCCTCTTGGCCATCCGTATTTCCTCTTCTGAGAGGTGTCTGTTCAAGTCTTTTTCCCATTTTGTAATTGGGTTGGCTGTCTTTTTGTTGTTGAGATGAACAATCTCTTTATAAATTCTGGATACTAGACCTTTATCTGATATATCATTTCCAAATATTGTCTCCCATTGTGAAGGCTGTCTTTCTACTTTCTTGATGAAGTTCTTTGATGCACAAAAGTGTTTAATTTTGAGGAGTTCCCATTTATTTATTTCCTTCTTCAGTGCTCTTGCTTTAGGTTTAAGGTCCATAAAACCGCCTCCAGTTGTAAGATCCATAAGATATCTCCCAACATTTTCCTCTAACTGTTTTATGGTCTTAGACCTAATGTTTAGATCTTTGATCCATTTTGAGTTAACTTTTGTATAGGGTGTGAGAGATGGGTCTTCTTTCATTCTTTTGCATATGGATATCCAGTTCTCTAGGCACCATTTATTGAAGAGACTGTTCTGTCCCAGGTGAGTTGGCTTGACTGCCTTATCAAAGATCAAATGTCCATAGATGAGAGGGTCTATATCTGAGCACTCTATTCGATTCCATTGGTCGATATATCTATCTTTATGCCAATACCATGCTGTTTTGACCACTGTGGCTTCATAATATGCCTTAAAGTCAGGCAGCGCGAGACCTCCAGCTTCGTTTTTTTTCCTCAAGATGTTTTTAGCAATTCGGGGCACCCTGCCCTTCCAGATAAATTTGCTTATTGGTTTTTCTATTTCTGAAAAATAAGTTGTTGGGATTTTGATTGGTATTGCATTGAATCTGTAAATCAATTTAGGTAGGATTGACATCTTAACTATATTTAGTCTTCCAATCCATGAACACGGTATGCCCTTCCATCTATTTAGGTCTTCTGTGATTTCTTTTAGCAGTTTTTTGTAGTTTTCTTTATATAGGTTTTTTGTCTCTTTAGTTAAATTTATTCCTAGGTATTTTATTCTTTTAGTTGCAATTGTGAATGGGACTCGTTTCTTGATTTCCCCCTCAGCTTGTTCATTACTAGTGTATAGAAATGCTACAGATTTTTGAATGTTGATCTTGTAACCTGCTACTTTGCTGTACTCATTTATTAGCTCTAGTAGTTTTGTTGTGGATTTTTCCGGGTTTTCGACGTATAGTATCATATCGTCTGCAAACAGTGATAGTTTTACTTCTTCCTTTCCAATTTTGATGCCTTGTATTTCTTTTTCTTGTCTAATTGCTCTGGCTAGAACCTCCAACACAATGTTGAATAATAGTGGTGATAGTGGACATCCTTGTCTTGTTCCTGATCTTAGGGGGAAAGTTTTCAATTTTTCCCCATTGAGGATGATATTAGCTGTGGGTTTTTCATATATTCCCTCTATCATTTTAAGGAAGTTCCCTTGTATTCCTATCTTTTGAAGTGTTTTCAACAGGAAAGGATGTTGAATCTTGTCGAATGCCTTCTCTGCATCAATTGAGATGATCATGTGATTTTTCTGCTTTGATTTGTTGATATGGTGTATTACATTAATTGATTTTCTTATGTTGAACCATCCTTGCATACCTGGGATGAATCCTACTTGGTCATGATGTATAATTCTTTTAATGTGTTGTTGGATACGATTTGCTAGGATTTTATTGAGGATTTTTGCATCTGTATTCATTAGAGAGATTGGTCTGTAGTTTTCTTTTTTTGTAATATCTTTGCCTGGTTTTGGTATGAGGGTGATGTTGGCTTCATAGAATGAATTAGGTAGTTTTCCCTCCACTTCGATTTTTTTGAAGAGTTTGAAGAGAATTGGTACTAATTCTTTCTGGAACGTTTGGTAGAATTCACATGTGAAGCCATCTGGTCCTGGACTTTTCTTTTTAGGAAGCTTTTGAATGACTAATTCAATTTCTTTACTTGTGATTGGTTTGTTGAGGTCATCTATGTCTTCTTGAGTCAAAGTTGGTTGTTCATGTCTTTCCAGGAACCCGTCCATTTCCTCTAAATTGTTGTATTTATTAGCGTAAAGTTGTTCATAGTATCCTGTTATTACCTCCTTTATTTCTGTGAGGTCAGTAGTTATGTCTCCTCTTCCATTTCTGATCTTATTTATTTGCATCCTCTCTCTTCTTCTTTTTGTCAATCTTGCTAAGGGCCCATCAATCTTATTGATTTTCTCATAGAACCAACTTCTGGCCTTATTGATTTTCTCTATTGTTTTCATGTTTTCAATTTCATTTATTTGTGCTCTAATCTTTGTTATTTCTTTCCTTTTGCTTGCTTTGGGGTTAGCTTGCTGTTCTTTCTCCAGTTCTTCCAAATGGATAGTTAATTCCTGAATTTTTGCCTTTTCTTCTTTTCTGATATAGGCATTTAGAGCAATAAATTTCCCTCTTAGCACTGCCTTTGCTGCGTCCCATAAGTTTTGATATGTTGTGTTTTCATTTTCATTCGCCTCGAGGTATTTGCTAATTTCTCTTGCAATTTCTTCTTTGACCCAGTCGTTGTTTAGGAGTGTGTTGTTGAGCCTCCACGTATTTGTGAATTTTCTGGCACTCTGCCTATTATTGATTTCCAACATCATTCCTTTATGGTCCGAGAAAGTGTTGTGTAAGATTTCAATCTTTTTAAATTTGTTAAGACTTGCTTTGTGACCCAGCATATGGTCTATCTTTGAGAATGATCCATGAGCACTTGAGAAAAAGGTGTATCCTGCTGTTGTGGGATGTAATGTCCTATAAATGTCTATTAAGTCTAGTTCATTTATAGTAATATTCAGATTCTCTATTTCTTTGTTGATCCTCTGTCTAGATGTTCTGTCCCTTGATGAGAGTGGTGAGTTGAAGTCTCCAACTATTATGGTATATGAGTCTATTTCCCTTTTCAGTGTTTGCAGTATATTCCTCACATATTTTGGGGCATTCTGATTCGGTGCGTAAATATTTATGATTGTTATGTCTTCTTGTTTAATTGTTCCTTTTATTAGTATATAGTGTCCTTCTTTGTCTCTTTTAACTGTTTTACATTTGAAGTCTAATTTGTTGGATATTAGTATAGCCACTCCTGCTCTTTTCTGGTTGTTATTTGCATGAAATATCTTTTCCCAGCCTTTCACTTTCAGCCTATGTTTATCTTTGGGTCTAAGATGTGTTTCCTGTAGACAGCATATAGAAGGATCCTGTTTTTTAATCCATTCTGCCAATCTATGTCTTTTGATTGGGGAATTCAGTCCATTGACATTTAGTGTTATTACTGTTTGGATAATATTTTCCTCTAACATTTTGCCTTTTGTATTATATATATCATATCTGATTTTCCTTCTTTCTACACTCTTTTCCATATCTCTCTCTTCTGTCTTTTTGTATCTGACTCTAGTGCTCCCTTTAGTATTTCTTGCAGAGCTGGTCTCTTGGTCACAAATTCTTTCAGTGACTTTTTGTCTGAGAATGTTTTAATTTCTCCCTCATTTTTGAAGGATAATTTTGCTGGATATAGGAGTCTTGGTTGGCAGTTTTTCTCTTTTAGTATTTTAAATATATCATCCCACTGTCTTCTAGCTTCCATGGTTTCTGCTGAGAAATCTACACAAAGTCTTATTGGGTTTCCCTTGTATGTAATGGATTGTTTTTCTCTTGCTGCTTTCAAGATCTTCTCTTTCTCTTTGACCTCTGACATTCTAACTAGTAAGTGTCTTGGAGAACGCCTATTTGGGTCTAATCTCTTTGGGGTGCGCTGCACTTCTTGGATCTGTAATTTTAGGTCTTTCATAAGAGTTGGGAAATTTTCAGTGAAAATTTCTTCCATTAGTTTTTCTCCTCCTTTTCCCTTCTCTTCTCCTTCTGGGACACCCACAACACGTATATTTGTGCGGTTCATATTGTCCTTGAGTTCCCTGATACCCTGTTCAAATTTTTCCATTCTTTTCCCGATAGTTTCTGTTTCTTTTTGGGATTCAGATGTTGCATCCTCCAAATCACTAATTCTATCTTCTGTCTCTTTAAATCTATCATTGTAGCTATCCATTATTTTTTCTATGTTTGCTACTTTATCCTTCACTTCCATAAGTTCTGCGATTTGTTTTTTCAGTTTTTCTATTTCTTCTTTATGTTCAGCCCATGTCCTCTTCATGTCCTCCCTCAATTTATCGATTTCATTTTTGAAGAGGTTTTCCATTTCTGTTCGTATATTCAGGATTAGTTGTCTCAGCTCTTGTGTCTCATTTGAGCTATTGGTTTGTTCCTTTGACTGGGCCATATTCTCAATCTTTTGAGCGTGGACAGTTATCTTCTGCTGCTGGCGTCTGGGCATTTATTCAGATTTCTCTTGGTGTTGGACACAGCAAGGTTGTAATATTTTTCTGTGAAATCTCTGGGTTCTGTTTTTCTTATCCTGCCCAGTAGGTGGCGCTCGTGGCACACGTTTGTCTGCGGGTCCCACCAGTAAAAGGTGCTGTGGGACCTTAAACTTTGGAAAACTCTCGCCGTCCTGGGGGTTCGCTAGCCGAAACGGCTTGAGCCGGCCCGGGGTCCGAACGCAGGGAGGGTTGCTGGTCGCAGCAGCCAGGGAAAGAGCCCGTCCGAATTTCCTAGTCGGCCCTGGGCAACAAGCGTGGCGGGAGGGCGCCAGCGGCAGCGGCCCGCCGGAGAGAGTGCACGTTCCCCGGGAGTCACAGGTTTGGAAGGGGCCTCCCCCACCCGTCACGGTTCTCCGCGGCCTGGGGGTTTCCGATCCAATTCTCTCAGTTGGTCCGGGGGCTGCGCGTGGTGTGGGCGCCAGCCGTCTTTGTTTCAGGGGACCGCCTCTCCAATTCTCACAGCCGGCCCGGGAAGGGGGAAGGGAGTAACTCCGGCCGCTTGCCACCCCGCCCGGTAAGGCCCGCGCGCCTCGGCGATCTCACCCGAGCTGCTTCTCTCAGCCAGCCAGCCGTTCCAGGATGGGGTACGCTGTCTTTTTTATCTCTGTTGTGGCTTTGGGCGCTTTCTGTATCGTTTCTACTCCCCTAGTAGGTGTCCTGGAGAAGAAACTAAGATCCGCGCGTCTTACTAAGCCGCCATCTTCCAGGAAGTCCAGAACACAGCTTTTAAGCTCACAGACTGTCTCTATGTCTCCATCTCTCACTCTGTCATCCCATCTCTTAGTTTTGCTTTCCTCTCAGTTGGCTTTACTAGGAGGAAGAATCTGCCCACATTTGTAGAGATGGCCCAGCAGGTCCAGATTTGAATGATCCTTAACAACCTCAGTCACTGAGAGAGAAAATGCCTCTCTCAACAATTGTTCTCCCTCGAGTGTCAAAAAGTCATATCTTGGACTAGCCCAGTAATATTCCCATGTATTTCTCCTTCATCCCCAGTCACCTCATCAGGAAAGCAGGATGATTTCGGTGGCCAACCTGCTTCCCATCAGAAAAATATTTCCACCCTAACAACGTAAACTTTGATGGGTAGCTCCCTGTGTCTTTTCAGTACCACTCACTGATTTCAGGCCTGGTCATTTGCTCATCCCTGAGTGCAGCTAGAGAGATTAGGACAATTTACCTGAGCTGCAAATTAGTCCTTCAACATGATACTGAGCAGGTAATTATTGTGCTTGGTATTATTTCTAATTTATAGACAAGACCTGGGTTTAGAGATTAAGTAATATGCCCCAGATCACCCAGATAGGAAAGTTCAAATCAGCATGAACTTTAGGATAAACCCATAGCCATTTTATTGCATTGTAATATTTTTATTATGCTGTGTTTCAATATCAAGGATCAAAATAAAAATAACTTCCACCGTGTGGCTCTTATTGTATCTTCATTAGTTCTTCAAATACTAAGTACCTTCACTGTCTCATATTATCTTTTATTTTCTACCACATCTGGAAATGAACAATTATCTGAAATTTTTACGTGCTAGTCAGGTGTCTTGATTTACTTTCCTACGGTTTTGGCCACCGTGTTTCATTACCCAGATTTACTTTCCTAAGGTTTTGGCCACCATGTTTCCTTACTCAGGTCTTTGCATGTGAATGCTTTCATAGTTCCTAGTACCTCCACAGACACAATGCCCATCAAGGAAATTCAGATGTTATTTTGTCACTGGGGAGATGTTTGCAAAGGGAAAGCAGGTTGGCCACTGAACTTACCCTCCATTGCCTGCTGAGGTGAGTGGGTTTGAGGATGAGATTCATGGGAGAGTTCCTTGAAGCTAGTCCAAGATCGGTCAGTGGAAAGACACTTAGCCAACCTGCAAAGAACAAACCAGGGCTGTGTGAGGTGTGGATGCTGAATCCCTGATTCTTGGACCTCCTAAGATGAAAGTGTGTGTGTCCTGTTATCTTTGACTTCTTCCCGTATCTAGAGCTTGCCCTGCTCTTGCTCAGGCCTGCCAGGAAGCCTGTTCTTCAGGTTCTTTCTGCCCTGCTGGTGCCTAGAAGAGACCACCCGTCACCTTGTTGCAGTTCTAAGTCTTCCTGTTTCTCTCCTTCTGACCCCAGACTTTTGTATGCCAAAGATAAGTTTCCTGTAATTTTTGATATTATTGTATTTTAGGTGCTATTTAATTTTTTAATATATGAGCACATGTGTTGTTGGAATAACCTCTATGCTGACATTCTGGAATGGATCCCTGGTTTTACTTCTTTCTCTGTTAATGACTTTTCCAACTTTGAAGTAGTTAGATCACAGCTTTTTATTTTTTTAACAGGTTTTAATGACTTTGTTTTCTCCACATCATCTAACAAAGTATGTGGCAAATATTGCTCAAGGATGTATTTTATATACTAAGAATTCAGATTTGGGTTGAAACTGTATGACATTAATGTTAGCATCCAAATTTCATTTTATTCATACAGGTGGCCTAAATACAGCTTTTACTGTATATTTTCAGTTTGGTCTAAGGGATGTCAGATGAGATACCTTCTACCAGCCTAGCCCATAGATTCGTATCCTTATCATCTTCTTCCAAGCCACACATTAATATATCAGTTAGGGGTTAATTTTGCATGGCTTTTTGTTTTAGAATATAGAATTTGGTGTATTCTCAGGACTTTTGCTTCTAATGAAGAATAACGGCTTAGTATTAATAAAGACCATTAAAATGTTGTGTGCTTATTTTATAAAAGCTAGATGTCAATTTTCTTATTGTTTACATTTGGTAATTCTTTGGCTGGAAAGGGAAATAACTCTGCTTGAGTAGAAATGTGGTCTATTAACAATGAAAAATGGATTTATAGATAGTATTCCTGTTAACAGTTCATGGTCTATAGTGAAAGTATTTGGTTTGTTCACCTACTGGTTTTTAACTGTTGAAGTATAACTTTACCTTTAGTCCTTGAACATTAGCATAGTTTTTTATATTTTACTTTGTAATGTTAAAAAAACCACAGAGCGTTTTCTAAATTAATAGGAGGGCTTTTACATAGCAAACTAGTGAAAAACGTTATGAGCTTTCATCATCTGTTTTGGTATTAGTTGCCACTTTGGGGCTTTTACATTTCTTTCCCTTTCCCGCCCCATCTCTGGGAGGCAAACAAAGACATATAATTTGCATCAGTTATAGAAATGCCTCTGAGATCACTGCTCTAAATGTGTTGGGGATTTGGAGTAGAAATCCTGAAAAAGAGAAAAAGGCAACGGTAGAAGATCTGTTGACAAGGGAGTTTCATAGGCATGTGATGAGAGCACACTGTCGGACCTATGAATTCAAATTCAGCAAGCTTCCTCTCTTATTTTAGAAACAAATCGAGGAAGGAGTGTGGAATTTCTCTTTGGTTAAAGAGTTGAACACAGTAGGAGCTGTATGGCTTAGTTTTTCATTCCAATACAGATGCTTCCTTGTTGGAGGGTTTAGAACCTTTTCTCCAACCTTCTTTCCCTGCCCCTTTTCACTAGTGGCACAACTGGTTGAAAGAAGGCAGATGGCTCTCTCTGTACACTAAATGATGCTTTATCATTTGGCCAGAAAACAGTGATGAAATGGAAGTGCATTTGAACACTCACTTTGGTACAGAACATTAGCACATTCACCCTCTGCAGCCATAGGGTCAGAGACTACCAGTTAGCTTTTGAACCAAGAGTTTTCCCTGAGGAAACACAATACAGGTACTATGCCATGAAGTCAGCTGTTAAAACTGATTTTTTTTTCTCCAATGGGATGAGGTATTTGTTCAAAATTTAGATAGCCTCTAAGTGGAGGCAGTTTGACATTTAATCAAACCAAAATCTATTCTTAAAAAAATAGGAAGATATCATTATAGATTCACAGATATGTGTATTTGTGTGTTCAAGTATAATAATAATACTGGGATACATTTCAGAGATAAGAGATGAGTAAAAATAAGAAAAAAATTAATGGAATTGAGCCCAAGTAAATGAAACTCTATTATTTAATTATAGAATCTGACTATAAATATAAATAGGAGATGTAGAGCAAGATTTTTTATTTCAGTTTAGATAATAGAAGATTTCATGACTAAAAAGAGAAATATGCCACTCAGAATTATAAGCTACATGTTTGACCCTTCAGAAAGTGAGTCAGAGAATTAAAAAATGATTTTGGGAATGAAGGATAGTCTCTTTTATGCACACTTGGACTCTCAAATCTTTTTACATCTAAAGTGGGTAGAAAGGGCATAATGTGGAAAATATGCTTGTGTCTTTCAAATTTGCCATTCTGTAATAGCCTGGATAGATGGAAAAGAAAACCTTACTAATAGAGAATAGAAAAGGGCATGCAAGCTTTTTTACAAGTTAGCCTGGAATCTCTTGTGGGTCAGTTTCTGCAGTATCAATGGTTGGACCATTCATTTGTTATCTATTGCTACTTTGGCAAGTGGGTAAGTTTAAACCCCAGTATCCTGGTTAAATTCCAGTATAGTTGAATGATGATATTCCGTCTGGTATGTTTTGCCATTCTTAAGAAAATGAAGCATAACTGTATTCCAAAGCAGACTGTTAGCATACTTTAGATAAAAGTTAATATTTTTATTTCTCATCATGTAGTTTAGTGTCATCAGAGCTGGTTCCAGGCCCAGCTTCTGTCACTGATTTGCCTTTGACCTTGTAAAAATTAACTTCTTATGAAAGCTGCTTTTCTATGAAATTTAGATTCTGGTCTAAGTTTTTGCTAAGACTACTTTCGATTTTTAACAGGATATGGACCTATGATGGTTCATATCCTTGGTAAATAAAATAAGTGGACAATTCTGTTCAGACTTTTAGGATTTTTATTCACTTTAATGCATTAGAAAACACGTGTTAATAGGTTTAAAAGGTATCTATTCTGAAGTGGTATACACCTAATGAAATGTCTCAGCATAATCAGACTCAGTTTAACCCCCTCCCCCAGTTGACTAGTCCCAGTTCATTTTTCAGTTATCCTTTTGGTGAGGGTGGGAATACATGTGTATGTCTAGGTGGGGAAGAAACAGGAGAGTTTGGCTTAATCTCACATAGATACATTTACCCCATGTTTAAATTCTTGATTTATCAATTTCGTCAATTAGTAGAAATATTGAATAGGGCATAACATACTTCACTCAAACTGGAAAAATGTTGACACTGGTAGATTGTGATATTTTATATATATATATATAAATATATATATATGATATCATATATATTATATCATATATATATGATATAATACCTACAGCAATCACTAAAAAGGCCTATTCAGAGACATACACTCAAAAACACTACAGCTAAATCAAAATAGAATTCTAAATAATGTTGAAGTAACTCACAGGAAGGCAGGAAGAAGAAAACATAAACTGCAAACAGGGAAGATAAACAAAAAAAGGAATTGGAAGACTTGAGCCTGAGCATGTCAGTAATTAAATTAAATGTAAATGGCCTAAATATATCAATTAAAAGACAGCTATTGTCACTGCATTAAAAAGCAGGACCCAACTATATGATATATAGAAGAAACTTCAAATGTAATGATGTAGACAGGTTGGAAGTAAAAGAATGGAAATAGATATACCATCCAAACATTCTTCAAAATAAAGTAGTGGTAACTATTTTAATGTTAGATAAAGTAGACTTCTGATAAAATAAACTTATTAGAGAGTGAGAGATGAATATTATAGTGATAAAAGGGTTAGCCACCAAGAAGATATTGTAATCCTAAACATGTATGCATCAAATAACTGAGTTGCAAAATATGTGAAGCAAAAATTGACAAGAACTGAAAAGAGAAATAGATCTAAGCTCACAACTGTACTTGAAGACTTCAACTCCTATCTCAATGATTGATAGTACATTTAGACAGAAAATCAGCAAATATATAGAAGAACTCAACCCACACCATCAACCAACAGGATCTAACTGACATTCACAGAACACTCCAACCCACAACAGCAGAGCATGCATTCTTTTCAAGTACCTCTGGCACATGCACCAAGGCTGCTCATATCCTGGGTTATAAAATAAACCTCAGCCAATGTAAAATAATTAAAATTACACAAACTGTATTCTTCCATCACTAATGCAGTCAAACTAGAAATCAATGAGAAAGAAAGCAGGACAGTGTCTGAATACTTGGAAAGTAAAGAACACATGGGTCACAGAGGATGTCTCAAGGGACATCAAAATATATGTTGAAAAGAATAAAATCAAAGTGGAAAAAAAATTGTTGGGCAAACTAAATCAGGGTTAGAAGGAAATTTATAGCACTGAATTCTTGGATTAGAAAAAAGAAAAAAAATCAAATTAATAATCTATGCTCCCACCTCAAGAACCTAGAAAAAGAAGAACAAAATAAACCCAAATCAAGCAGAAGGGAGGAAATGGAGGAAATAAGAGCAAAAATTAAAGAAATTGAGAACAGAAAAACAATAGGAAAAAATCAATGAAACAAAGAGCTGATTCTTGAAAAGGCAAGTAAAATTGACAAACTGCTGGCAAGATAGAAAAAGAAAAAAGCCAGTGACACAAATTACCATTATCAAGAACAAAACAGGGGATGTCACTACAGACCCTGCAGACATTAATCAAAAGGACAAAAAGGGAATACAATAAACAAGTCAACATATATATTTGACAACTTGGATGAAAAAGGCCAATTTCTCAAAAAACACAAACTGCCACAACCTCCCAATATGAAACAGATCATTTGAATAGCCATATAACTATTCAAGGAATTAGATTTGTAATTTAAAATGAGAAAAAAGGGGTATCCATTCCCAGTCATCTCACTAGGGAGTTCTACCAGTGTTGAAAGAAGAATTAACACAGTCTTTTCCAGAGAATATAAGATGTAGGAGCACTTCCTATTCAGTTTATGAAGGCAATATTACCTTGATACCAAAACCAGACAAAGATAGTACAAATAAAGAAAACTAGAGACCAACATCCTCATAAATATAGATGTAAATATCCTTAACAAAATATTAGCAAATGAAATTCAGCAGTAATTAAGACTTACACCATGGCAAAATAGGTTTTATTCCAGGCATGTAAGAGTGATTCAACATTTGAAAAGCAATCAGTGAAATCACCATATTAACAAGCTGCAGAAGAAAATCTATATGATCCTATCAAGTTATGAAGAAAAAGTGTTTGACAAAATTCAACACCCATTTATGGTAACAACTTTCAGGAAAAGAGGAATGTAGGGGAACTTCTTCAACGTGATAAAAGAGCATCCACAAAAATTCTATAACTAATATTGTATTTAACTGTGAAAGAGTGAATGCTTCAACCCAAAAATCAGAAACAAGGGAAGGATGGCTACTTTCATCACCCATAATCAACCTAGTAATGGAACATCTGCCTAGTGCAAAAAGGCGAGAAACAGAAGTAGAAAGCATACATACCAGAAAAGAAGAAATAAAACTGACCCTATTTGCAGGTGACATGATTAACTATATAGAAAAATTCTAAGGGATCTAAAAACAAAACAAAACAAGCCATAAGTAAGTTCAGTAAGGTCACAGGATATAAGATAAACATACAAAAATCAACTATTTCTGTACACTAGAAATCAACACATGGGCACCAATATTAAAAATACAATACCATTTAATTAGCTCAAAACATGTACAGAATTTGTATGCTGAAAGCTACACATGCTGATGAAAGAATTGAAAATAGATGAAGGTAGAATTGATTCATGGGTTGGAAGACAACATGGCAAATATGTCAGTTATCCCCAAATTAACACAATTTTAGTTAAAATTTCAGCAAAATTTTTGTAAAGATAGACAAGATGATTCTAAAATTTGAATGGAAAGGCAAAGGAAACAGAATAGCTAATACAATTTTGAAAAAGAATAAAATGGGAGGAGTTAGTATACCCAATTTTAAGTCTTTCTATATAGCATTGTAATCAAGACCATGTGTTTTTGGTAGAGGGATAGACAAACATGTCAATGGAATAGAATAGTGAACCCAGAAATATATGCATACATATATGTCCAACTTTTTTTCTACAAATGATACTGGAGCAACTAGACAGCCGTAGGAAAACCCCCCTCCCCCCTAAAAAAAGAGCCTTGAATTAAGTCTGACAACTCATACAAAAATTAACTCAAAATAGATCATAATTTTAAATGTGAAATGTAAAATTATAGAATTTATAGAAAAAATAGTTGAAAATCTTTGAGACCTAGGTCTAAGGAAAGAGTTTTTTTTTTTAATGAAACTTTGTATCAAAACATGATCAGTAGAAGAAAAGAAACAATAAACTGTCCTCCATTAAAATTAGAAACTTTTTCTCTGTGAAGTATCCTGTTAAGAAGATGAAAAGACAAGCTACATACTGGGATAAAATACCTGCAAGCCACATATTTGATAAAGGATATATATCTGGAATATAAACTTGCAAAACTACATAAATAAATAAATCCAATTAGAATTGGGTAAAAGACATGGGGACATTTCACCTTTAGAGAGGACTTAAAGATATCAAACAAGTACGTGAAAAGATGTTCAACATCATTAGCCATCAGCGAAATGCAAATTAAAACCACAACACACCTGGCAACACAATGGCTGAATTAAAAAAAAAAAAGATTAGTGACAACACCACATGCTGATGAAGAGGTGGAGAAACTTGAATCATTCATACACTGAGGTGGTAATGTGTAAAATGGTACAACACACTGTACAGCGGTTTGGCAGTTTTTTTTAAAAATTAAATATACAGCTACCATATAACATACCAGTTACACTCTGGGCCATTTATCCCAGAAAGAAGAAAATTGATGCTCACCGAAAAACCTATATAAAAATGTGTATAGCAGCTCTGTTCATAATAGCTCCAAACTGAAAAACAACAACGGTGTCCTTCAAGGGCTGAAAGATTAAACAGTCCATACCATAGAACCCTAATCAGCAATGTTCTAGTTTTCTAGCTGCTAGAATGCAATATACCAGAAACGGAATGGCTTTTAAAAAGGGAAATTTAATAAGTTGCTAGTTTACAGTTCTAAGGCTGAGAAAATGTCCCAAGTAAAACAAGTCTATAGAAATGTCTAATCTAAGGCATCCAGGGAAAGATACCTTGGCTGAAGAAGGCTGATAACATGCTGCGTTGCCCTCTTAGCTGGAAGGGCACATGATTAACGTAGCAGCAGCTGCTGGCTTTCTCATGGCTCTACAAAAGGGACTCTCTCCAAAATGTTTCCTCTTTTAAAGGATTAATGGATGGAGTCACAACTCCTTGGAAGCTATCTGATCAAAGGTTATCACCCACAATTGGATGGGTCACATCTCCATGGGAACAATCAAAGTGCTCCCAGCCGGCAATACTGAATGAGAATTAAAGGACATGGCTTTTCTAGGGTCCACCACAGATTCAAACCAGCACAAGCAGTAAAAACAAACTATTGATACATACATGGACCTGGATGAATTTCCAGAGGGTTATGTTGAGTATATGATTCATTTGTATAATATTCTTGAAATGACAATATTATAGAAATAGTAGATACATTAGTGGTTTGCAAAGGTTAAGGAGAATGTGGGGATGAAGTGGGTGTAGCTATAAAAGGATAACAAGGAAACACTTCAGTGATGTTCTAATTTGCTAGCTGCTGGAGTACGATATACCAGAAACAGATTGGCTTTTATAAGGGAAAATTTATTAAGTTGCAATTTGCAATTCTAAAGCCATGAAAATGTCCAAATTAAAGCAAGGATATAGAAATGTCCGATCTAAGATACCCAGGGAAAGAAACCTTGGTGGTTTCTTTGCCAAGAAACCTTGGCAAAAAGGTCAATGATGTTCAGGGTTTTTCTCTCAACTCGAAAGAAACATGGTGAACATGGTGACATCTGCTAGCTTTCTCTCCGGGCTTCTTGTTTCATGAAGCTCCTCCAGGGGTGTATTCCTTCTTTACCTCCAAAGGTTTCTGACTGTGTGGGCTCTTGTGGTTCTCATGGCACTAAAGCTTTTTCCTCTTTAAAGGATTCCAGTAAACTAATAACCTGGTATGCGTGGAGTCACATCTCCCGCTAATCAAAGGTTAATATGCACAACTGGGCACATCACGTCTCTGTGGAGATAATCTAATCAAGTTTCCAACCTACAGTGCTGAATAAGGAGTAAAAGAAATGTCTGCCTCCACAAGATGGATCAGGATTAAAACATGGCTTTACTAGGGTTCATAATCCTTTCAAACCAGCACAAGTGTTTGTAGAAATGTTCTGTATCTTATCTATCTCGGTGTCCTTGTCCTGCTTGTGATATTGTACTATAGTTTTGCAAGATGTTACCATGGGGGAAACTGGGTAAAGGGTATGTGGGATTTCTCTGTATTATTTCTTACAACTGCCTATGAATTTTTACCTCAAGCTAAGATATTTAATTTTTAAAAACCCTCTAATGACTATAATCACAGAATAAAATCCACAACTTTCCCTTGGCCTGCAGGCCTTTTCTAAGCTTGTTCATGTCCACTTCTATTCCTAACACGCCATGCTGCAGCCACAATGACCTCTTTGCTGTCCCTGGACATGCTCAGCAAGCTCGTACTTCAGGACCTTTGAACTTACCACTCCTTCTGCCCGGAAAGCTTCTCTCTGGCTTGTTCACTACACTTTAACCAGGTCTCTTGCTCATGTGTCACTTTATCAGAGAGATTTTGTCCTGAACATTCTGTCTACAGGAGCAGCCCTCTCCCAATCTATTCCCTTATCCTGATTTATTTTCCTTCAGAAATAGATTCATACTTTTAAAAAAGGTTTAGGATTGGAATCTTAAAATTCCCTTCCATGCCTCCCCCTTTCCTTGTGTTAAGGGATTTAGAGCATTTGATTAAAAAAAATAAACCGGTAAGGTTGTTTCACTCTATTTTCCTTTTGATGATCACTGTGATTCTGTCTAGGTGAAATTTAAAGGCTCTAAAGTAGTGATTGTATTGTATCCTGTCATAGTCAGTTTATCACAATGCATCAATATTTCCAAAAACAGCTGAGACTTCAAAGTCTTCCTCATCTTCACATACCATGAATTTGCCTCTTAAGGACTTGGCTCTCATTCTCTTCTAGGCTTTTTAATCAGTCTGCGGTGCAAAGACACACTTCAAGAGACTCCTTAGAAATCTTGGACAAAGCTCTGCACATGTGGCAGGTATGTCTCTGTCTATATGCTAAATGTGCAAGAAATGTAGCTTTCTCAATTCTTCTATAGCTAAATCTAAATCATATTTTGATCCTTCATTTAGCCACGTAGCAGCAATCTCAGGTTGCAACTAAGGGATAGATGAGGTCATGAGCTACCAAGCTCTTGAGGGTGATTCACCTGTTACTTGGCTGTCATTTCACCATAAGTCACATGTCCACTGAAGCATTCACCCTCCTTTTTCTTGTCCAAACATTTGGGCCACTGCTGAGGAAGGCCTTGCTCTATCCTTAAAGCCCTTCAGTACTACTTTTCTTAACTACATCCAGACATCTCCTGGGCATATAGGGAGCATGCTGTTCCTCCTGTGGAACCAGAGGACCTTCTTTGTCCCTTTCATACCACTCTAGAGCATATGGTAGTTGTTCTGCTCCTGTGTCTTGCTATGGTATGGGGGCCTTTGCAAGGCTGGTCAGGCTCATCTGCCTGGATGTACCATTCAGCCTTTTAAGGTTCAGATTCTACCCAAGAAAGAAAGTCCCTTTCCCACTGCCCTTATCTCCCCCTAACATATTTGATATTTCTTTCTGTAACAATACTTTTAACAAGCACAATTTAGAGTACTTATTTTGTGTGTGTGTCTCCTGTTGTTTCTTTAAAATGTATTAGGGAAGTGGAAGAGTTATTCCTTTGAATCAGGATGAAGTTTATGTTTCAGGCAGCCTTCATACTTTTTAAGTTCACTCCTAGATTAATAAAAAAAAATTCTCTGGACACTTTAAACCATAAACGTCTCCATTCTGAAATAAGGCCATCCAATCGCAGACTATCATAGTAACTTCAAAGTTAATTTAAGACGAAATATTCTCCCCCCTCCCCCATCTGGGGCCAGTTGTGGGTTGTGCTATTTTGCAGTGGGAGAGGGTCTGAGAGAGGTGCTTTTATTAGACATAATGGGGTATTATAGCATGAACTCAGAATAACAAGACTTTCATAAAGGGGAACCAGGAACATGCTTGTAAAGAGGCCCAGTCTTCTAATATGATACCATTGTTTAAAAGATGACTTTGCACCTGAACTAAAGATTTGTATTATGCAGGCGTCAGGTATTCTAAAATGGGGCTGGAGCAAATTGGTGATGCTATTCCTATAGCCAGCCCATGGTTTGCATTATTGTTGCATTGATCTGCACTCATATCTAAATATGCCATGTGTGTGTGGTCTGCTCCATGTAGGGTATATTTAAACAATATGCAATAAAATGACACATTTGAATCATGTTCAGAAAAGGGTAAATGCTTGCTGTAAAGTTCCTTCAGGCATTTACTGGATAATGATAATGATCCTTTTACTAAAAAGGGATGAAATATATTCTGGGACTCATATAGGAGAATTATCAGATAGTTTTGGATTTTTTTTTTAAAAACAACTCTTTTGTGCATCTTAGGTGAGAGATAAGAATTATAATAGTTATTCTGAAATATGGCTTTATACATATGAATATAATTTGAGTTTGGTAGTATCTGTTACTGTTTTATTCCAGGTGGCAAAAAAAAAAAAAAAGAATATTATTCCTTTCAGAGAGGGCCTGAAGATATATACCTAAAGAAATAAGTTAATTATAAGATTTTTTCTTTCCAGGACTCTAATAGATGCTTACTTACTGAGAAATATGTGTACTGAGAAATATTTAAGAAAAATACATTTCAGTGAAGCTGCACTAATGATACTTATTTAGGCAGTTGTGTACAGGGATCTAAATATGGTTTCAAATAAAATAGACTGTTGGCCACATAAATAAGCCTGACACAAACGTGCAGGGTTTTAAGAGATTTAGTTAACAGATCTAATAAAAATTAGAGTACACCTAAAAGAAATACTTTATTATAAATTCAGTTTCCCATTATAAAGCAAATATAGTCACATAACAATATTTAAAAATAAGGACAAAAATTGCTAACAATGTCCATATCTGAAAGTAACAAATGTAGCCTTTTGGTGTATTTACTTCCCCTTTTCATTCATTTATTCAACTGAGGATTAGTAAACACTTACTTAGTACAGGCACTCGGGAAATAAGATGGCTAGGACAAGGTTTCTGCCCTTAAGGCATTTTTAATTTATCAGGTATACAGTGAATAAGTAATTATAATAGGTGTTAAGTGCTATGTTAGGGAGAGTGGGCTAAAGAGGTAGGGATAACTCTGTCCTTTTATCTGTGTGGGCTTTACAAAGGTAAATTGGGCTAGAATGGTAAGTAGGAATCTGTTAGCCAGAAAAGAGAAGAAAATGCATTTCAGTAGAAGGAAGAATAGCTGCTAAGGTATGGGAGGATTGAAATAACACTACAAGGTCCTGCAAGTAATGCAGCTTGTCTGGAACAACAGAAAATGAGGTTGGAGGAGTAGGTGGGAGCAAAACCACAGAAGGCTTTGTGTCAGTTCTCCTACTGGCAAAAAAAGTTCATGTAGGGAAGTAATAAGTTCAGAATTTCTTTATAGAAAAATTAGTCTTCAGTAATGTGATTGAATGGATGGCATATAAGTTGCACACCTTTAGGAACCTGGGGATTGGAAAGGAGCCAGATAGACCAAGAAGCTTAAATAATGCTCAAATAAATGAAGCTTGCATGGACCCCTAGCAAGATTTTGGTAGGGACCCTAAAATCTGTTCTCACAGTAATGTGCTTTTATAAAATTTGCAAAAGTACGTGTTTTAAGCTTCACACAGTTGTGAATGCTTTTTTTCTGTACTACTACCTTTCCATTATGTCTCCTTTACTGTGAGGTGGCGTTGGAGTACCCACACAAATTTTGTATTTACAATTTTGTATTCTTTTTCTTTAAAAGTTCCCCATAAAAGTTCTTTATAAAAAGAGATTGTATAAACTAATGATCCAGTTGGTTTTGGTTAAATGGTCTTGACTCTGGAAAGATACCTAAGCTGGGCTAAAATATATATCTGAGAGTTTTCTATGCATATGTAGTAGTGTTAGCTGTGAACATGGATAAAAGAAAAGAGGGAGGGTACAGTAAGAATAAAATACAATCAAATACAATCAAGGCTGGGGAGTTTGAAGACTGAGGAAGTATTCTGATGGTTGTCTTAGTAGGTAAAAGAGTGAGTTTTAAGGTGAGACAAACAATATAGATGAGTCAAGAATTAGAAAAAGATAAGGCAAGAAGGGGATTATTAAACAATAACATTATTAGTAATTGTTTCGTTGAAGTGGTAGAAGAGAGTTTCATTGCATTTGTTTTAATAAAGTATTTGAATACAACCTACTTCTAGCATTCAATATTACATGAATGTTTCCATGTTACTACTTATATTGTGCGTTTTCCTTGTCAGGTGCTATGTTAATTTATTTGCATAAAATTACCTCAGTTACTTCTTAAAGCAACTTGACAAAACTGTCTTATTCGTACATCTGTCTATCAGAGGTTAAACAATTTATCTAAAGTCACAGAGCTACTAAGTAGGCAAAGGTTTTTAACCCATATCTGTTTCATTGCATTGATGTGATTCCATTCAGTATCTAACCCTAGTTTCCTACTGGTGAACATTTTAGTTTACAGTTTTTCACTATTGTAAAAAACAGTTTATTGAATATCTTTGTGTGTCTGTGTTTTCATATTTTTGTATTTATAGGTGTAGATTTATGGTGTCAGTGTATAAATATTATAAAGGCTTTTGTTACCCATTGCCAAATTGCTTTCCAGATAGATTTTGCCATTTAATATTGTTAATGTAGAAATGGATTTTTTGTCCATACTCACAATAGAATGGGGATTATAATTTAAATTTTTTCAAACTAATCTATTGGGCAAAATGTGGTACCTCCTTTTTTGCAGTGAGATAGATTTCATTCATTATTATAAGTTCTCTTTTGGAATCTGTTTTCAGAGGATAGTCATTGTCTCTGTTTCTGGTAGTGATTTGGGAAGCAGTAGGACGTAGTTGTTGTAAATCCTTTATGTAAGTTGTTATGTAATATGCTCTACATGTATTCATATGTGCATATAAAAGATATAGGTGAGTAAAACAATTTTACCTATCAGATTGTTTTAAACCAAGACCCTGCAAACATTTCCTGAAAAGGGCTAGATAGTACATATTTCGGGCTTTGAGGGCCAAAAGCAAAATCAAATATATTATATAGGTACATTAAGAGAGAAAATAAATTTTCACTAAATTGTTATTGAAATAACTCAAAAGGTATTAGAGTAAATTTTTTTTATGATACAGAGATCCTAATGAAAAGAATTCTTTTTTAAGGGCAAAAACATTTCACTTAAGTGGTGTTTAAAGTTAATTAAATTGATTGCAAATGTTCATCTGTTAAAAACCATTAATAATTCACAGGCACTGAGCCGAATTTGGGCAGTAGGTTCTAGTGTGCCAGAGCCTGGTTTAGATAGTGACGTTTAGAAATCATTTGTCCATTAGTCTTTGTTAAAATATTTTTTTGATACTAGTTTTCAGTTCTGTTGCATATTTGGTTTGAACCCATTAGGCAGTCTACAACTTCAAAAAGACTCAGTGAAATGTGAGTGTGTATGGTGTGTGTCTAGGGGTGGGGTGGGATTGGGAGTTGTATTGCTAATGGAATTTGGGGTAGATCTGGGTTGGCAGCACTGTTACATTGAAGCAGGTAAGTGAACTAGGAAAGTAGACTTTTTTAAGTCCAAATTTGGTCTGTTCATATATGTATTTGCAATGGCTTCACATGTTCCCTCTTCCTAACTTTGAGGTAACTATGGAGTGGCTTTTTCTTTAACTTCTGCTTCTGCTAACTTTTGGGGGTTTGTGCTTTTGCTTTTGCTTTGCTGTTACTCAGCAACTTTCTTAAAAGTCCTAATTCTGTCCCTGTCCTCCTGCCACAAAGTTCATATCCTGGGATTTTTTTGTGGAATTCACATTGTGTTTGCTAGTAGTTTTGGTGGTAAGGCCACCCAGTCTCTATGGTTTCAAAAAGAAAAAAAGGAGGAAAAAAGGGAAAGATAGGAAAATTTAAAAAGCTAAGCAAGTCATTGTACTCACTTCAGAGATTGAGCCATCTATCTTAAAAGTTTCAACAAATTTGACTCCTAAACCTAAGACCAAATTTTTCTTTAAACTCTTTTTTCAAAACTTTAAAAATTGTATAGTATAACATATATACAAAGCAAAGAAATAGAAAAGGGATTTTCAAAACACTCTTCAAAAAGAAGTTACAGGATAGATCCTAGAGTTTGTCATGGGCTACCATATGATTCTCTCATATTTTTCCTTCTAGCTGCTCCAGAATATAGGAGGCTAGAGGGTTTAAATATTTTCTATCATCACAATTGACTTTTTTCCCTCTTTTTTTTTTGTGAACAGTAGCTTATATACCAAAAAGCTATAAATTTCCAAGTACAGCACCACAACTAGTTGTAGAACACATTTCAGACTTTGACATGGGTTACAATTTCACAATTTTATATTTTTACTTCTAGCTACTCTAAAATACTAGAGACTAAAAGAGATATCAATTTAATGTTTCAGCATTCATATTCATTTGTTAAGTCCTATCTTCTATGTATGATTCCGCCATCACCTTTGATCTTTCCATGCCTCTCTTTGGGGGTGTTTGGGCTATAGCAGTTCTTTTTGCTACAAAGAGTCTATCATTAATAGGGATAGAGAGATGAAACTATGATCTTCTGAAGAAGCTGGGCTAGGTTTCAGGACTTATCTGGATCAGGGATCCATTTGGAGGTTCTAGGTTTCTGGAAAATTACTCTAGTGCCTGGAACCCTTGTGAAATCTTATATATTGCACTAGGTGTTCTTTAGGATTGGCTGGAATGGTCTGGTTGGGGGTTGGCGGGTTATGACAGGTAGCAAGGTCTACCTGAAGCTTGCATAAGAGCAACCCCCAAAGTAGCCTCTCGACTCTATTTAAACTCTCTCTGCACTTCTTTTCCTCCTTTTGGTCAGGATGTAATTGTTGATCCCACAGTGCCAGGTCTGGATTCATCCCTGGGAGTCCTCTCCCGCATCTCCAGGGAGACTTTCACCCCTGGATGTCATGTCCCACATAGATGGGAGGGCAGTGATTTCACTTGCAGAGCTGGGCTTAGAGAGACTGAGGCCACATCTGACCGACAAAAGAGGTCCTCCAGAAGTAACTCTTAGGCATGCCTATAGGTAGTCTAAGCTTTTCTTCTACTTACATAAGCTTCACAAGAATAAGCCTCATGATCGAGGGCATGGCATATTGATTTGGGTGTCCCTAAAGTTTGACATGGCATCAAGGGATTTCCTGATGGTAAGGTTTGATAGTTCCATATTCTTTCTCCCATCCCTCAGGGGACTTTGCCAGTATTTTTGGATTATCTGGTTAATATACTCTTGGGTATTTCTAGGCATTACAATAATCTATAAGGAGTAAAGGACCTCTTTCTCATTCTTTGCTCTCTGTGTTTCAGTTGTTCAAATAATCTATACTGTTAGATTGAATTAGATTATGCACTACAGGAAATTTTAGTTCCAGACCAAGTAAACATTTCTTAAAATGGTCTCAAAGAGTATGTGTGGTTCTAAAATATAGATACTGTCTTCCTTACCCTTATGTTCTGAATTACTTTAACCCCGACCTGTTGGCTTCATTCTTATCTCTAAATATCAGCTTACATATAAAGCAGCCTCTCAAAATCCAGAAATGATAATCACCACTCCACACTTAATGTGTCTCCTCTAAAGGCTTACAATCTAGGCCCCTGTTTTCTTATAAGCATTTTCTAAAGGTGACCATACCATTTCTTTAAACTTTTAATGAGTGATTTGGGAAATCTGTTAAAACTTAGGGAAGTTTAGCTGCTTTCATAGGTATGCTGAATTATAGATTGGATTTCTTAAGACCTACTAGTGGATGTAAATTAAAAAATTTTTTTTTAGTCCATATAGGCACAAAGATTTGTTATCTTTCTAACGCTTAGTCAAAGATAATTAAAATAGAGTGGGCTCAATATGAAAACTGTATTTAAAACAACGTAGCAGGGTGGGCAGTGGTGGCACAGTGGCAGAGTTCTCACCTGACATACTGGAAACCTGTGTTCGATTCCCCCTGTGCCTGCCCATGTGGAAAAACAAACAAACAAACAAAAAAAAAACAAAGCAGACTTTTCTTCCTTTACTAGTAAGTGGAATATTTTGATTTAATATTCCATTTAGTGGAGAAATATCTTGCTAACTATATATATATATGACATACATATACTGTATTCAGTTTATAAATATAATGTATTAGTAGATTGAATTTTGTCAACCCGAGAGAACATTGCATCAAAATTAAGTTTTTGAACTTTTTTTCCCTCTTGTTTATTTCCATAGACTCTTTGGAAAGCAAGGTTCAAAATATAAAATTCCAATATCTCATAATCTTCTTGCCCAGTAGCCAGTTCAAAATGGCCAAATTTACACATGTGTTTTTCTCAACCGTTATTTTATCTTTCATCTACTGAAATACTTGGCAAACTATTTTTTATTTGTTTAATTCCACATCTTCATTTATACTTTAAATGTGGAAGGTCCTTTTTATTTCTTTTTAGAAAATTTATACTAATTTTTAAAATCCAAAGACTAAAATTTTCCCTAATACCTAATGTTTTTTATTTTTTCAATGAATTTTCCAATTATTGTTAATTACCAGTTGGTACCAATTGGACTCCTTGTACCTTGAAACAAAATTCCTTTAATAGATTGTTTTTCATTTTTAACTTTCTTATTGTATAGAATAACATATATACAAAGCAAAGAAATAAAAAAGCAATAGTTTTCAAAGCACTCTTCATCAAGTAGTTATAGAACAGATCTCAGAGTTTGTCATGGGCTACCATACCATCCTCTCAGATTTTTCCTTCTGGCTGCTCCAGAATATAGGAGCCTAGAGGACTTAAATTTTTTTTATCATCACAATCGACTTTTTTTTTCCTTCTTTTTTTTTTTGTGAAAAATGACATATATACAAAAAAACTATAAATTTCAAAGTACAGCACCACAGTTTGTTGTAGAACATATTTCAGAGTGTGACATGGGTTACAATTCCACAATTTTGGATTTTTCCTTCTAACTGCTCTAACATACTGGAGACTAAAAGAGATATCAATTTAATGATTCAGCATTCATATTCATTTCTTAAATCATATCTTCTCTGTATAACTCCATCATCATCTTGGTCTTTCTACCCCTCTCTTTAGGGGTGTTTGGGCTATGGCAATTCTAATTTTTCATATTGAATGGCTCTGTCACTAATAAGAGGTAGGGAGATGGAACTGTCTGATTTTCTGGAGAGGCTGGACTATGTTTCAGGACTTATCTGGATCAGGGACCCATGTGGAGGTTCTAGGTTTATGGAAAGTAGTGCATGGAATCCTTGTGGAATCTTATATATTGCCCTAGGTGTTCTTTAGGATTGGCTGGAATGGTCCTGGTTGGGGGTTGGCAGGTTATCACAGGCAAGGTCTGCCTGAAGCTTGCATAAGAGCTACCTCCAGAGTAGCCTCTCGACTGTATTTGAACTTTCTTTGCCACTGATACTTTATTAATTACACTTCTTTTCCTCCTTTTGTCAGGATGTAATTGTTGATCCCACAGTGCCAGGTCTGGATTCATCCCTGGGAGTCATCTCCCACGTCGCCAGGGAGACTTTCACCCTGAATGTCATGTCCCACGTAGAAGGGAGGGTAATGATTTCACTTGCAGAGTTGGACTTAGAGAGAGCGAGGCCACATCTGAGCAACAAAAATAGATATTTATGGCCACAATTATTGAGAAATAGCCAGTATTTATTATTGAAAAGCATTTGTTCCACAGACATGTACCTTGAAGCCAATGGAGCTTAAGAGTCAGGGTCTTTCACTCCTATGGGTTCTTTCCTGGGTTTGGGGAGGGGTCTTGGCATGTGTTTTTTGTAGAATTTGCAGAAAAAGCTATTTTAACTTCTGTTGTTTAAGACCAGTACTTCCTCTTTGACCTTCCTTACATTATTTTTCCATTTTGGGTGGCATTGGAGAGACCATAGGTTCTGTGGATTCACCAAAGGGAAGTTAAATTGAGGATACAGATTTAATGGGATGTATTTATGTCCTTTGCAATCGCATTTGTGTATAGTGAGATTATTGATAACGCTTCACTTTGCCAATTCAGCAGGGTATTGTGACACAGGTGAGGTCAGATTGTCATAAGAATATATCCTGAGGCACTGGTGGCAGATGCATGCATGTTGTGGAGGAGAAGCAAGATTTGAAATATACAGATCCAGAATCTAGTCTGAGGAAAAGCTTTCCTATCATCAGATGTGTAATACTGTAGGCAAAGGATTTGGTTTTTATTGAAGCTTAGTTACAATAGAAGTTTTGTCTTGTCAGGAATATAATCACTAATGCAGCTTATACTGTTTATTAATACTGTTATTAAATTCAGTATGATAACAATACTGTTATTAATTCATATGTATTTATTTTTCTTTTTGGATGGGTAAGATTTCTATGTTTTTAGGGCATAAACTTGTAGCAGTAATACAAATAGCAAGCACTACTTTGAGTGCAGTGGCATGTTTTCTGAATCCCAATTATGAATACAGTTAAAAACAAAGTTTGATTAAATATACTAGATAAAATAATTAACTATCTTTCTATTCTCTCTATAGAAAGTGACATATGCAAACAGGTAATCAAATAGTATGCTACCAACAATTTTAGGGAAAAAGTATTATAGAGGTATGGTCAGGGAATTAATTAATATGAACATTATGTGCCTTTCTTGGGTTTTGTGGTCTTTGTGATATTTCTCACCTTTTAAATGATTACTTCATTTAGGGATAGTTTTATTCATTGTAAATAAATATGCATTTTCATACTAAATTTATTTTTGTATTCTCTTTATAATGTTATATAATCTTTGGGCCCCCACAGAACTTGAATCTACAGAATAAATACACTTTTAGATCACTTTCAGCCTAGATAGAGTCTTGTATATATTCATTACTCATTATATATTTGGACTTGAATGTATGGTCATAATAGCAAGAAGTTATTATCCAATGATAACTGGTACTTTATATGGGCATTAAATAATATCTACAAACTATAGCTAACAAGAATGTCTAACTTCTTAGGACCTTGAGGTGATGAAACCATTTATACTGTCCAGTATTTTCACATTTAACCAGGGATTCAATATATAAAATAATATTTACTTTGTCATTTCCCTCAGTCACCTTTCTTGTTCGATTTGTCACAAAAAGAAATGAAAACCTCAGAGTCAGAAGGCTTTTTGATCACTTTGGATTATAATGCTATGGTAGGAGAACCCCTGAATAGGTGCCTCACTGTCTGACAAGTGATCAGGGCACAGTTATTCAGTGGACTCCCAGAAAGGTGGCAAAGAGCATTAAGGCTCTTTATACATATGTTCTTTTGAATAGTAAGATTCAAACAAGAAATTATATAATTAGTATTATTCAGTGCATTTGCTCTGGGATGATGGTGTCAACACGTGTTTTAAAACAACAGCTCATTACTTACAATGTTTAAAGGAATTAAGCCCAACCTCTTCCTTTGGTAAACACAGTGACAGTAGTTTAACAGTTCTCCACAAAAATATTCTGTCCTAAGCATCTCTGTGTTCCCACATCTTCAAGTTATACCTGCAGATTTGGGCATATGCTGTGCACAAACAGATAACCTTGCTTGAAAGCATCCATTTTTGGCACTACAAATGGAAAGGAGACCACAAAGGTGTACCCAGGGGCGACAGTTACTCCATTGTTCACCTGATGACTTCCAGGTGTGTTAATGGATGACTTAAATGTGGCAACTGAAGAAACCCCAAGAGTGTATGCATGAGGGAGCTGGAGCTACTCTGCATCAGCACCAACAAGGGTTAACCAGCCTTGCCAGCATGAACAATGGAGACTGGGCAGCTCTAAATGAAATGAGCTGAATATTTCATTCGGCCACTCAGCTGCCTGCTCCAATTGCCTCCTTTACTAAAATAAGAGCTTAATCTAAAGTGACAACAACATCAGTTTCTGTGTGCTCCAGTCACACTGAACATGACTTCCTTAACATAAACACTATTTACATGGACTGTCTGGATATAGCAGGGAATCAAGAGCGTGCCCAGCTAAGACACAGGGTACAATGAAGGACGAGTAGCAGGCAGCTGAGAATTAACATCAGCAAATGAAAGCCTGACCCTCAGAGGGCATGTCCCTGATACATTTTAAAATGAGAGAGCAAAGCACCAGTAACCTTAGCCTTTGTAAAGACTATGCCATTTAAAATAAAATAGCACCTTTTCAGTTTAGACACTTAACCAAAGGCTGTATGTCTGACCCATTTTCCAACTTACGTGACACAAGAGGATGGATCCCTAGCTGCAATTATTTGAATCTTTCAAACAATTGCAACCAATAACCTCCTTCCCCAGACTCCTCATAGCAGCATGCACTTCTTAGAGATAAAGAGGGCATTCCATTCTATGAGGGCAGGCCAAGTAGACGTGCTAGGGGAGTGGGAGAAAAGCTGTGCCCCTTGAACTTAAGGCTTTGATGTTGGTGCTGGCAGAACCCAGGGAAATCCTGGTTTGAAAGTGAATTTCAACTTGAGAGCCCTGGAAGATTGGAAGCAAGACACCGGCATGTCAGGGTCCATAAAACAGCAGAAGTTACTTATTTCCAGAACCCCAGAGTAGGTATTGAGGCAGATACAAATCCTGAACATGCATTATTGATTTTTTATTTCCACTAGGAGAATGCCTTACAATTAATTATTTTCACTGTGTTACTAATCTCTGGGTATTTTAAGGGTCACAATATGTAGAAATATTTAACTTAATCTTAGCAGAAGTATTGCCAGTTAGGGGAATTTATTCATAAATAAGAAAAATAAGGCACAGAAAATTTGCTTGCATATATGAAGTCACAGTGATTTAGAGAGAAAAATGGAAAAATATATTTTTTTCAGTCAATTATTTTTACTTCTTACTAGTTAGTCATCACTAATGCTCTTTATTCTAAAATGTTGCATCTTTTAAAATTTCCCTTGGTTGAGTCCCTTGTGGAAGGCTTATAGAAAGCACTCATTGGAATAGTCTTCCTGGCTCTTAAAACCTGGGGCTTCTGACAAAACGGTAGCTGTTTTAGAAAGAGTTCTTGTTATCTGTACTCCAGGCTCAGGCCCTAAGCAAATGCTCCTGCACTCCCATCCCTGTGGTGGCCCATTTTAGATAAAGCTCTTATTCACTGAAGAAGAAAAGGACTGATAATTTAAAACAAGTTTCTTTTTTAAAAAAGGTATAATGAGTGACAGGAGGAAAAATGGGAGAATCATCAATATCTAGCTGGCCTTCAGAGAATACTCATTAATCAACTGACATTTATTGAGACTCTGAGATCATTAGGCATTATAGTAGGGGAGAGAAAATTGTCTCTGGCCTGTTGAAGCTCACCATCTAGTGAAAAGGTTTATCATAATTTGAGAAAAAGAGAGCAAAAAAGAGAAGAGTTCAGGCTTCTCCAGAAAGCCTATGAAATGATCATGACTGTGAAACAATAAACATACCATATTTTTTTTTTGTTTGAAATAAGGCCCTTTTATTGTGTGTTTGTCTTCCTTTTTAATTTAAAGGAAATGTGAACAAGAGGACACCCTTTTACTCACCATTTATTGAGCATCATTGATCAGCTCTTTCAGGTACCATTCTAGATGTCCCCCAAAAGAATTAAATATATTTCCTTGTAATCTGATGGAATATAGAACCTTGTACAAATAACAGTTGTACAACTTGGCAAGTACCATAATAAGATAGGAACTAAATGCTTGAGAGCAGAGAAGTGGGAATACAGTAATCATATCTGCCCTATGAGATATCTTCAAATGCTGAGGATCTTGACATCTTCCCCCCAATTGGAGCTGACTCTTCACCTTGATCTGGGAAGTCAACAGATGTCAGCTGGGAATGGACCTAGCGAGAGTGGAGCCCCTACAAATTAGGTTTGAGAAGCAGCCTCTGCACAGATTATTGAAATCAATAGTGTTTGCTAAAGGGTAGTGGGGAGTTGATTTGTGCCTGGCGCTTATCTGTCCTGTGTCTTGGCTTGTCTCAGCTATGAGAAAGTTTTTTATGCTCTCCTTTTCCATCTCAGATGAGGATGGACTTGCCTTCTCTTGGAATGATCCTTCTGTGTAGTTACTTGAGTCTGGAGAGGTGTGATCAGCATAGAGTGATAAAGGATTGTTCTTGCTGTTAGTGATAAAACCCACACTGAAGAATTTCAGGGATCTAACAAGAAGTCCAAAATAGACTTAGACAGTCTACTAAGCCTCTTCATTTTCTTTCAGTCACCTTTCCCCTCGTTAATTATAGTGTGGTCAGAGTCTCAGTTCTGAAATACTATCGTGTATCATTTACCAAACCACTCATTGTTTTTATGTTCTTCCAAGGTTTTAAGATCATTTTACCATTTTATCTTAATGTGGGTGTTTATAGACCGTTCCCTGTAAAATTAATCATAAAACCCTTTCTTTTATCCTTTTCGGTTTTATTTTCAACTTTTTTTGGGGAAAGTTGTTGTATTTGGTCTTGTTTCTTTCTTCCTTTCTTTGAAAATGGGACAGAGTTCCTCTTATGCTAAAATAGGAAGCAGTGCTGTGTCATAAGTTTTTAAGAGTAGAATTTTGCCAGATTTTAATATCATTTCCACACTGTTCACTAGTTTTCACTGAGAAAAACTATGAATTAAAGCATGGTCCGGATATAAGATTACACATCTCACAGGTTTCTGCCTAATCAATTAATGTTCTTCAGATTTTACACAAGAAACTAATAGCACAAGAAGTAACCTTTCACATCTCATCATTTGAAATACCTAGTTTTTGGGGGAGGGGCTGGGTGGTGAGTACCGGTGGCTCTCAATCCCTTCCAAAACCCTTTCCTGTAGTATTGGGCTGTCATTCTGTAATCTCCAACTCTGATTGGGCTGTAATTGTGTCCTGTAGACAAGACCACAACCCCAAAAGTCAGTCTTGTCATTTTGCAGCAGCTGTTAGTGCAGAAGGTAAGTGCCGTGCAGATATTGATGAGCTTGCTAATGTGTTTAGTAGACAGAAGTTAGAACGGGGAATGGGAGTTGTCTGCTAGCTGTCATCATCCATCAGCCCCAGGCTGCCCCAGGCAGTGGTTTTGCTTTTTGCCAGCTTCTAATTTTGTTTTATTTTTCCTTAGCTTCAATCTACTTTATTCATTTATTATAATTGGGAGAGTTGTGGTTGAGACGAGGGGGGCACTCATGCCCCATACTCAAGATTGAAAGTTCTTACACTGCAGTTCTGGGATACAAGAGGATTCATACAGGAACTGTTGGTTTGTTGATTGATGTAGTTAGTGGATTTAGAGCATGCACTATTATGGGGGATCCTAATGCACAGTATGACTAGAAGACTTGACATAGCTGCCCTCAGTCCTACTTCTTTCTTCCTGTCTCCACCAAGATCAGAATTTATCTTATTAGATTTGTTGCTTTGGTGCATTCATTTAAAATTATTTTTGAGTCCTGGTATGATCAGGCATAATTATATTTGCTGGAAATATATTACTGAACAAAACAGAAAAAGAACCTGCTTTTAAAGAGCTTAGATCCTGGTGTTGAAGATAGAAATAAACTAATAAGTAAACTTCTCATATTTCAAGATAGCGATAAATCAAATGAGGGAAATAAAGCATGGTGAAGGATAGAGTTGAGGTACTATTTTAGATAAAGAGGTCAGGGAAGGTTCTCAGGGAGATGACATTTGGGATATGAATGATGAAAGACTAATCATGTAAAGATCTGTGGGGAGACTTTAGAGAGAAGAAATGGCAAAGGTAAAGACTCCAAAGAGGTACTAAGCTTGGAAAGCACAAGAAACAGCTAGAAAGCAGTGTTAATTAAAATAGTGGTGGGGAAGAACAGTAGGAGATGAAATTGGACAGTAAGGACCAGATCACTTGGATTTTATTCTAGTGTGATGGGAAGTGGATGTAAGAGGAGGCGTGACTTGGTTAGATGTACATTTTAAAAGCCTGCTCTGGCTGCTGTGTAGAGTGGAGATGGAATACAAGAGTGAAAGCAGAGAGGTCAATAGGAGACCATAGTAGTAGACCAATGAGAGGTGATTTTGGCTTGCACTAGTGTGACAGTAGTGCATTTGATAAGAAGTGGTCAATTTGGCATATACCTTTTTTTAAAAAATATTTTTTATTATGAGATATAACATATATACAAAGAAGCAGTAAATTTCAAAGTACATTGTAACAAATAGTTATAGAAGAGATTTCCACGTTTGTATGGGTAACAGTTCCACAATATCAGCTTTTTCCTTTTAGCTGCTCCAAGATAATGGAGACTAAAAGAAGTATCAGTGTAATGATTCAACAGTCATACTGCTGAATATAATATTAAATCTTATATTCTCTGCTCTAACCCCTCCTTCTCCCAATCATTTAAGATAAAGTTTGTTATCCACTTTAACTTTTTCATGTTGGAAAGGACTGTCGACAATATTGTTGACAACTATTAATATTTTTGGAGAGGGTGGCCCCTCTGGGCTTCAGGACTTACTGGCCTAGGAACCCACCTGGAAGTTGTAGCTTTCTGGAAAGAAATCTTAGTGCATGAAACTTTTGTAGAATCTCAGATAGAGCTCTAAGTGTTCTTTAAAGGTTGACAGGAATGGTTTTAGATGGGGTTTGGCAAACTCTGATAATTAGCAATATCTGGCTGCAGCTTGCCAAAGAGCAACTTGCAGAATATCCTCTCAACTCTATTTGAAATTGCTCAGCCACTGACACCTTATTCTGTTACATTTCTTTTCCCCTTTTGGTCAGTCCCATGGTGCAATTTGACATAACTCTTAAATAGGTCTAACTGATGGTTTGGATGTTAAGGGTGAGGAAAGGAGAGCAATTAATGGTGATTTAAAGTATTGAGTGGCCAGAAGTGCTCACAGTTAACTTATATATGTTGGGGAAGGATGTAAGAGGGAGTGAGGTGGTTATTAATTGGAATTTGTATTTGAAGAACTGTTGTAGATAAATTGGAAATATCATGTAGAAGAAGTGTCAGAAGAATTGTGACAAGTAAATCTTACTTTGAATTTAAAATGAAGGAAAGCATATATTTTTAAAATGTTGTGTCTTAAGAAAATTTAATAAAATCTTAGAATGTGTTATCCAGGTCATTTCCAAACACTTAGAAGGAAAGCAGTGTTCACCAGAAGCAGGTACGGGCTCTCTAAGAACCAGTCATGCAGTATTATCTTACTTCTGTTTAAATGGGCTACCCCATTATCAGATACTATAATGATTTATAGAAAGCATCTTTAATCATAAAATCTGGTATCATCACATTTTGGGGATAACTGTAGGGAGTTGTCACCTCCCCAAGGCCTGAAAGGACAGGGAGAGGGGAACTATATGGAAAGGCCCTGCCAGACACAGAGACATCCTGCCAGACACTGAGAATCAGCTGCAAAAAAAAAGTAGTTGCTGAAATACATACTCTGACCTCATCTTCTCCTTCTCTCTGATATTCTGCTGACCATTTTCAGAACCTAACTAGAAGCCCAAGAGCAAGTGACCCATTTGATGTGGCTCATAGGAGTCAGCGTCCCAGGGCACAGAGCTGGGTGAAGAGAGAGGAACATGCATCTGGGGGTGAAAACACAAATGATTCCATGTAAGTCCAGAACTGAGGCCAATAGAGGAAAGTTAAAATTGGATGAACTGCTTCAAGATAAAGTGAATTTCTAGTCTCTGGCAATAGAGCTGCACAAAATCCTAGATGATGATGGTGAAATTACATAGAGAATTTCAGTTTTAAATGAAGAATTAATGAGTTCTGGAAGTCCCTTGCAACTCCAAGTTGCAGCCTTTAACCACTGGCAAATCAGCCCAAATTGCATTATCATTTGGCCATACTTATACTGGTATAATACTTTACACGGTCCTGTGCCAAAATATAAAAAAGATGATGATCTTGGAAGTTTAAAGTTTTGGGCTTTGACTAATGAAACATAGGGTAGGTGTATTTTGATGAGAGTGAGAAAACTAAGGGAACATTGAAAGTATGGGGTGTTCACTTTAAGTTCAATGCCAGGTGGGCAAATAAATTGAGCTCTTTGCAGCCAGAGACAATTCTGCGGAGAGAAGTGGAGAGAAAAAAGAAGCTGGGGATCAAAAGAGATAGGATTTGGAGAAATAAAATTTTCCAACTTAACAATTTTATTGATTATGTATGTGGGACATACTACTTTCCTTTTTAGCATAAAACGACAGTGCAAAGGTGGCATGTTAATATTCCCTTTAACAAATTTATAGTCATCTTTCATGACATATGAAAGATGTCAAAGATGGTTATGTGTCTTTGTCCTGAATGTTTCTCTAAGGACCAGTTCCCCTGTATCTATAAGAGTGCTAAATCCTTCAGAGAACCCACATTTGACTCTCTGATACTGCCCGGAATCTTTTTTTTTTTTTTATGCAACTCCTTATTCCTTTTGCAAAAACAGAATGTACAGTGGCCTGACTGGGATGAAAGTGATATGAAAAGAGAGAGAGTGGAGAGTGATTTGAGTAACTGTGTTTATGGAGCTGCTGTGTTCAGAAATCCATGGTTTACAGGTCACTTATGTTGACCACTTTATACAGAAAGGAAGGTGCTCATTTCCAACTGTGGACAATATCCAAATAAATCACTGATACGGCGTGCCAACTTAAATGGATGAAAGATTTGGAAGAAATACTCAAGACTGTACAAGTACACTTTTCTATTTATTTTAATTTATTTCTGGAAATTGAGAATGATCTCATACATACCTGATTAAAGACTTCTTGAATTTTTAGAAATTGCCTTTAGTTTCCTCCCCTCAATATATATTTTTTTATGGTAAATTTACTATTTACAAAAGGCCACGGTTCTAGATTACAGGTTCATTATTTCTACAAGTGTTATTTAATTTTTATTAATTTACAACTTAAATATTATTGCCAACTCATTGTAATGGATGACATTTCACTGGTATAGGGACATTTAAAAACTTTATTGTTCAGATAGACATTGCCCAGAAGTACAGCTTTCTCAATTGCTCCCAGTTTCACATACTTATAAATGAAACGATGCTTCATTTTTCACTGCTTTTTTTTGTTTTCACAAAGAGAAGAATTTTATCTATTTACAAGTTTTTTTCCTGAGGCATTTGACTTTAGGGTAAGAAAGATCTATGAACAACATAGGGCTACTATTGGGTTAAATGATGTAATGCATGTAAAATAATATACAGGGCCTGGCATTTAGTATTATGAAAGTATTACATAGGGCATAGCACACAGTAGGGATCTGTGAAGACAAAAATGGTGATGAGAACAACAGTGATGATGTCATGATAATTGTAAAGTGAATGCAGTTATCAAAGTCAATTTTATGTAATATCTGTGGAAATTTAGGTGTTTAGTAAAAATTGAAAAAATTTAATCTTTAAAATTTTTTCACTTTTTTTTTAATTTAACTTTTTAAAAAATTGTGAAATGTAACATACATACAAAAAAGCAATGCATTTCCAAGTGATTATAGAACAGATTTTAAAGTTTGGTGTGGGTTACAGTTCCATGATTTTTTGTTTTTTCTTCTAGCTGGTCCAAGACACTGGAGAACAACACAAATATCAATATAATGATTCAGCAGTCATACTCATTTGTTATACTCCTCCTTTTCTTTAAATAACATATATACATAAAAGCAATAAATTTCAAAGTATATTGCAACAACTAGTTGTAGAACAGATTTCAGAGTTTTAGTATGGGTTGCAATTCCACAATTTTAGCTTTTTATTTCTAGCTGCTCTAAGGTGCTGGAGGTTGAAAGAAAGATTAGCTTAATGATTCAGTACACATACTCGTTAAACCAGACCTTCCCTTTATAACTCCACCATCACCTTTGTTCTTTATCCCACTCTTTAGTGGTATTTGGGCTATGTCCATTCTGGCTATTTCATGTTGGAAGGGGCTGTCGATAATATGGGGTGGGGGATGGAACAAGTTGATGTTCTGGAAGGGCTGGCCCCTCTGAATTTCAGGACTTTTCTGGCCCAGGGACCCATCTGGAGGTTGTAAGCAAAACATTTAATCTTTTAAATATATCTTTAAAATTCCACATGAATCTTAAAATAAAATAAAAAAAATATATATATATATGCTTAGCATGAGATCACAACATCATACTTCTGAAGTATGAATGCAAATTTCTTTATCCTTACTTAAATGCATGGATGGTATGAAATTAGCTGCTTATGATTTAAGATATGTGAACAGTTTGTATATAGAGATAAATATAAAGAAAAATACATTTTTGTATATTATCTGTGATATACGATTAGCTTTTAGGAATTGTCTATAAATTTTAAATAGCCTTTATAAGATTTCTGTACTGTTTTAAAGAACAACATTGAAGATATTACCAGTTGTTCTACATCATAACTTTTAAATACTCATTTAAAACAGCAACAAACAACAACTGCCTTTAGTGATCATCACTAGGAAAATTTTTGCTCGGGAATATATATTACTGCTACAATGCATTGTCTCCCCTAGCCCCAGAAACATATCTCTACTTGGCTACTTGGCAGCTCCACTTGGCACCTCCAGAACTGAGCTCCTCCGGTGCCTCCTCAAACTTGTTCCTTCTGAATTCTCTCCCAGCTCGGTTAAAGTAAACTACATGCTTCACATCGATCAGAACCAATCTTGACTCCTTTGTCACTGATACCACAATATCTAATCCTTCAGCAAAACCCTGTCATCATGATCTCCCAAATATTTCTTGAATCTGACCACTCCCCATCTGTCTGGTCCCAACCACCATCATTTCTAGTTGGTGCAGTAGTCTCCTATCTAGCACTCCTTCTTGTTTTCCTTCATTCTCTTCCTATATGGCAGCCAGAGTGAGCTTTTAAAGTATGTCAGATTAGTCAGATCTTGTCCTCTGCGAGGACCGTCCAGTGGTTTCTTACTTCACGGGAAAGGGAATCCTGATTATAACCCTCTCCTCCCTGACTTCATCTTGTACTCTCTGCTTACCCTTATGTACTGGCCATAACACACACTGCTCTTTCGCTATGGTTTACAGGCACAGTCCTTAGTACGGCCTTTACACTTCTGCCGTGACCCCCTGCCTGCAGTGCTTGTCACCCCATGCTGCAGGACTCATTCTAACACTTTTACATGTTTGACTCAAATGTCACCTTTTCAGTAAGGCCTTCCCTTTTACCCTATCAAAAGTTTCTTCTGGTCTTCCCTCAAGCACTTTCTGTCCTTCCCTTAGTATATATTTACTCATGTATCTTGTAAAATATTTTCTGTCTTCCTGAGTAGACTATGAGCTGCACGAGGGCAAGGAAACTGGTCTGTTTTGTTTACTGTTCTATCTCTAGAACCTAAAGATAGTTCCTTGCAAATGGAGGCATCAATAAATATTTGTTGAATAAATGAATAATCTGAGGTTGATTTTGGCTGGGGTACAATATTTATGTTCAGAGAAGACATAAATAATGCACATTGTTTTCTTCTTGAATTCCATGCAAGCAGTTTTGGATTAAAGTCCAATTCTCAGTAAATTCTTTTTTTTTCATTACTACTCTCCCTGAAGTATTTGTCTGCTATGATAACATCTATCACATCCCTACTAATTCACCACAAGTCTTTTGAATTTATTTGTCCAACTTTTATTGAACACCAAACTACGTGCAGGTCACTGTGCAAGTTTCACAAGAGACATGATCCTCCTTCTTGAAGGCATTTCCATTTAGTTTGTAAGTCAAGATTGCCAAGTGGTCCATATAGGAGGGCTATTTCAAGTATAAGAGAAGGCTTATTTAAAGAACCATTCATGGAATACCCATTGAGATTTTTCAGGAAAATATGCTGTCACACCATCCACCACGTAGTCAGATAAGCCTGGGTGTGAGGTGGGATACATGGCTGGGGGACTTGATAAAAGATCTTCCAAATGATTTCATCAATCCACACAACTGCCCATAAGAACATTTGATGCAACAGATGTGTGTGTTTGCGTTTACAGGCAGACAGGCACACTTTATTATCAAGATCTGCCCACCACACTCACATTGTAATTTAGAGTTTTCTTACTTAAAGAAACATTCCAAAATCTATTGATTTTGGAGTAACAACCCATTTTAACATTAAAAATAAATATACATGTTTACTATGTCTTTTTCTGCTATGAAACAGGGTGTTTTGATCGGTTGTTTTGTTTTTCTGTTTTCCCATGAGTAAAGCCATCACTTGACCTACAGCAGTGTCTGGCATCTTGGGCATTTGTTGTGGCCAGATTGTCCTTTTGCCATTTGTGGCTGAATGGGAATTTATGTACCACCCACGATATGGTTCTCACCCCAGTAATGGAAGACTTCCACAGGCCAACTGCTCTTGTGTATTCTATTTGGGGTTGCCAGTTTAAGTAAAGATTATGCTAGTGCTAAATCCACAGACTCATTTTCTTAATCTGTTGCATATTACCCTCTGGATGCTCTCTTGGAAGTTTCACACTTTGGTCAAAATATCAGGGACTTCTCTTTCTGCCTAGTTACTTATTGCTGGACAAATTTAGGAATAAAAAACTAAATTTATTTAAATTTGGGAGAAGCTGGACTATAAACCATGCTGTAAACAATTTGATATTATTGTCCTTTTGACCTTAACCATCACCTTATTTGATTTTCCTCAGTTTACTCTTTTATGCATTCTACCTTCCTTTATAAAACTATATCAAGTGCATGGGGCAATTAAAAATTCCTGTTCTTGAAAATAAAAGCAACATGAGACTCGGTCTGGGAACGGGGTTTATCTCTGAGTTCTATGTGCTAGATGCACACTCATTTACCAGTTCTGGGACCAAATGGGTTGAAAATCCTTGTTTTCCCACCAGATGGGTTATTTTAAAATATCACAAAACTTCTGAGGTTATTTACATTACAAATGTGCTTCTTCACACACATCAAGAATTGAGTACCATGTTTTGACAGTAACTCCTTTATGAAATTATATGTTGCGCAAGTGGAGTAAAATTCAAGTCAGTCTCAAGGGAGCAGGCTTATGAATCTGGATGAGGTCACACCTCTTTAAAGATGCAGTTTGATAATCCGACATCAAAACAAAGGAATTCTGTTAATCCTCTCACAAAAGTGCAAATTGCTAATCAGATCCCTGGGCTGGGCTGGCAGCTTGGTAAACAATAAGCTTGGCAGAAGAGCAACTGGGGCTGATAGATAGCTGAGAAGCTTGGGATACCAACTTTGCCCCTATGGTAGCCCAGTTGGGCCTGTTGTTTCAAAACAATTACGTATGTCAGCGGCAGTGGTTCTTGCAGTTATTGTGTTCTTGTGCTTTTCTCCTTCTATGTTAATGGTGATGCAAATCAATCTTCCTGTCTTTCATTCTATTGGCTCCTGTAGAGGCTACTATACCCCCTATATTCTTTTCACTTGGTTGCATGAGTCTTTTGAATTTTCATTAAACATTCCTCTACAAACCCAGAGAGTTTCCTCTCTTCCCATAAATAGTGTGGTGGTATGTGAAAGAGGGAAAATAGGTCCTAACCCAATGGGAAAAAATTCTTCTTCTGGATTGTGAAAATGTTAGGGCCCCTTCTGGGTAAGTGATAAAACCCAATTTGAGGTTCCTGCCCACCCAGGGATGCAAAACAAAACAAAACAAAACAAAACAAAAAACAATTAGAGGCAGCTTAAGAAAACAAAGCAAAACTGCAATTTAACAGGAATACAAAGAAAGCAAATACCCAAAATAGGGGAAGGGCAGGATTGTGGATGGGCCTGTAGGAATAGTTGGAACCAGGTAATCACACTTTGTCGGGGCTTGAGCCATTTCTCTTCTTTTGTTGCCCCTCTAAGTTCTGGCTTTGTTCTGTCTTGATGCACTAGAGATTTCTCCATATGGTAGGAAATGTCACCACTGACAGCAACGGAATTTTATAGTCTCCTGCTTTCTCCACCCTACCTAACTAAAATATTGCAGGGAAGGACTCTGATTGGCTCAGCTTAGATCAAGTGCTTATCCTGGACTAACCGACCACGTGCGTCTAACCTTATGCATGTAAAAGGTGCTTGCATTTGTCTTACTCTACCTTTTTCACACTTACTAAAATATGTAACCAGCACATGAAATTCTAAAGCATGATGATTGTGTTAGTATATGAAATTATTTTGCACATCTCAGCACCATTCATATAACTTTCACTCTCTTTGGCCCTCTTGGGGACCAACTTTTACCCAAATATGACTAAGAGTTCATATGAAAGTGCAAGCTACCACTTCTTCATTTTAAATAGGGCTTTCATTAACAGAGTACAATAGTTTGAATACTTCCAGCTAGCTGCCTGTTCTCTATTAAGAGAATGTTTGTAAATTATTTGAGTGCAGTGTGTGTGTTGAGAAGGAGCAAAAATTATAGTTTTGCTTGTGGAACCATATTCTAATAGGCAAGAGCAGTGTGCTTTGGCTGCGTTACAGCATGGCTGCAGTTGTCATGTTGGCATTCAGTCAGAAGAATGATATGGGAACATGACAAGTCTACATCTGAAAAAAGGAGAAACGTGTCAAATGTGGAGGGTTAGGGGCGAGGGTGTTTCTGTGGGACCACACGACCCACAGCCAGAGCTTTCTGAATAAGAGCACTGTCTTTTTAAAAGCAAGAGGGGGTGAGGACTGAGGGAGCGCTCACAGCGGTAAGTATAACACAGCTGTGCTCTGTTTATGCTTCGGCTACAATAAAAAAGCTATAAAATGTGAGATGTCATAGCTCCACTTTGCTTTATTTATACTATTTCCTCTGAGCTCTGTCACACTGCACATTCATCTGCTAAGTTGCAGCAAGAATGGAGATTAAAATATCACAGCTCAAAATAGGAGTCAAGCGGAAGGAGATTCATCATAGCCCTATTAAAAATATGTAAATATCGAATGAAGTCATTTTAAAGCTATACCGTGCTCCTCCTCCCTGTGCTAAGGTCCCTTGAGCGAGTGGTGGGCTATGCGAAGGACATATCTAAGGGACTTTTTCTCCATTTCTCCCACTAATGGAAATCCTTTTAAGATTAGAGGCAGTTTGAATTGCAAATTATGTTTTCTTATAATCACACCTAAGTTAATAATGGTAGGAAATATGCAAAAGAGAGAAAAAAAAAAGATATGAGAATTGAGTATTATATATTGTTCACTTGGTTAGAATGATTACTATTAATAAATATTAATATATGAAATCTGACCTAAGTTATTCATTACATATGATATTTTTTCCTAGATAGAAATGTTCCAAGAAGGAAACCAAGACTTGGAGACATAATCTAGCTTTCCAAAGTCCTTATCAAAGTATAAAGCAAAGATAGGAGAAAGGACTCCTACCTAAAATTTTGCTTGTAAAATTCCTCTTTTAATATTTCCTATATCTCTAGCCCTGACAAAAATTATGTTTAACTCTGCTCTCTATGTGGTGAGCCTAGGAGAGTAAGGAATAGAGTTTTTAGATGGAAAGTCTGGAATCTCTCAAATGCTATTAAGAAGTCTTTTATGCTCTTTACTGTGCTATTGAGTGGCTGTTGATCCTTTGACCTCCTTATTTTCCAAATGTGCTAGAGTAATAATAATAGAGGCTGACACCTATTAGGTGCTTACTGGGTACCAGAAACTGTTCCAAGTGCTTTATGTGTATTCATTATTTTAATTACCACAAAATCCATATGAGGTAGGTATTGTTATTACTCACATTTTATAGATGTGGAGACTGAGGTGTAAGATCACAAAGCTAGCAAGTGGAAACAGGAATTCGAACTGCGGCAGTCTGGCCTCAGAGTCTGTATTATCAACCATGATCGCCTTTCCAAAAGTATTAGAAAAACAATAGAAAGGGCTCTAGACTGGAAAAGAGGAGGCCTGGATTACAGACACAGCCCTGCCACTATGCAAACTTTCGTCACCTGTAGGATGAAATGAACAAACAATCACGTCCTTTCCATATTCAACTTTTCATGCATTTACTTACAACTATCTCATGTTACTTATAACTATCTCATGAAAATAAATTTTTTGAGCAGTAACATTTTCCTACTTTCTTATTTATCTTTAGTTTCAGATGGTTATTTTAAATATTCTAGCGATTTATTTTAAATAAAATAGTGATTCTAGAATTCCTTTTGTCCTGCACTTTCCGCTGTGTTTTAGTTGCATTTTTTTTGGTTGCAGTAAAGACGGGGGAACATAGCTAAGGACTTTCCAGCTGCATACCTTGAGTACATTTCCTAATTTCTCTGTTCCAGGTTTGTCATCTGTAAAATGGGCATAATAAAAGTTTCTACTCATAATCAAGACTGAGTTCTCATAGTATTAGCCATTAGGGTTATTATTGATCACCTACGTTTCACTTAGCATCTCTGTTTCTGTTTCCTCATATTCCCAAGTTTCTTATTACATTGGGCAGACAAGTCATTGAACATTTTCATGCCAGGATTCATGAATCCAAAAGGATAAGGTACTATCAGAGGTTACTGCCTACCTGGGGCAGAGATTTTAGAGCAGATGGAACTTTAGGAATTGTCTAGGCCACTGCTTTCAGGTAATGGCTATCATACCTTGCAAGATCAAGTGACTTGTCCAAGAATGCTCAGCTAGCTAGAATACTGAGATACAGTTCACAGAGTGTAGCTGCCCTTCCCAATGTAATACTGCAGAGTTATTAGAAAATATGAACGTCATTGGAATTTGTAAAAGGAACCGTAACACGCATCTTGAGGATTTAGACAAGTTGCCGTAGTGTCTTATATTTATTGCAATTTAAGATTTTAGAACGTGTGTCTTTTGGCAGTCTTTTGAAGAGGATACCTGGGACTACAGTTTAGGCTGGCAGGAAAGTACAAGTGTTCATCTTTCTTATTGACTCTTAGGAAAGGGATATTCTTGGTTCTTTCTGAATGTTGAGTGAGGTAACATGTAATTTTCAATAGTATGGGCAGAAAAGTACCTGATCTGCTTAGAGAAGGTAGAAAAAAAATATTTTTCAACATTTGAGTGATTTAAATAGGGAAATAATCTGTTAAAATACTGTAATCATTTTTGATCAACGTAATGGGGCTTAAATGTTTTACCTTTACTCTGATATGCAAAGAAAATGGAAATTCCCATAATCTGCTTTTACTCCTGAGTCCCAACTCTGTTGGGCAGATTGGAAGGTAATAAAAAGTGAACACAAACTAACATCATTTTCAGTGTTTCACTGTGTTAGTTTTCTAGGGCTGCTGTAACAAATTACCAAAAATTTATTGGCTCAATGCAACAAACATTTATTCTCCCATAGTTCTGGAGGCTAAAAGTCCAAAATCAAAGTGTCTGGGTCGGGAGGTGGAGTGAAAACACTGTTTGAAGAAGGGGTCTAATAAGGCCCAAGGGGTGAATCCTTCCTTGCCTCTTTTAACTTCCAGTGGCTCCTGGTGTGCCTTGGCTTATAGCAGCATGACTCCAATCTCCACGTCACTTTCTTCTCTGTGAAGTCATTGGATTTAGGGTCCACCTTAACCAGTATGATCTGAGCTTGATCCTTAACTAAGTATAACTACAAAATCCTGTTCCCAAGTAAGGCCACACTCTGGTTCTGGGTGGACATAAAATTTTGGGGAGAAGGGTAGGGGTTGTCACTATTCAACCTACTACATAGCTGGTCTCTTTCTGTTTTCTGGTTTATTTGTTTCCCTGTACAGGGCCAGGACTAGGGTGAGGTGAGTGAGGCACCTAGCGTGCAAAATGTAGGGAGCCATGCTCTCCCAAGTGTGGACCCCTCTTCCACTAGCGAATGAGTGCCTTCTTACATTTTGTCCTCTCCTGAGCTTCTCACTTACCTTGCCTGAGTGCCACTCCTGTTTATGTCCCAGCCAATGAAATCATCTATGGGAAATTTAAGTATCCTTGTAGCTGAGGTTGTGAGTGTGGGGCATCATATTTATGTGTGTTGGCCTTTGAACGTTGTCCTCTGTATCTTTCCTAGCTTCTGCCCTGTGATATTGTCTCTACGCACTGGGCCTTGGGCCTTGCTGAATCAGCTGCTGGTGTAATTTGCTCCACCTGGATGTTGAACCAGTTCACCTGCTGCTGACCTACCACTGCATCTGAGTTGAGGTCTCTCTCCTCTTCCTAACCCCAGTGCTTTCCCATCTACCTGGGATGTGTGTGTGTGCATGTGTGCTTTGGGGGTGGAGAGCATAAGGCAGAACATAGGATATTGTAAGTTCCTTACACATGACACACAAACTGTGCATAATAACCAGTTCCCTCTCCTGCTATTTAGACCCCTTGCTCCACCAATGTTTTTATACTTTTCCCTCACTAGAATGGATGTGTATGGTCTACGAAAGAAGATTGTAGCTCATAGGTGCTTGGGTTTTTCTTCACCAGATGGATATTCTCAAGTCCTGTTCCCTCAGAGGTTAAAGCCCAAGATAAGGGGAAAGCCTGGAGCCTACCTTTGAGTTTTTCATCCCACTCTACCTCTTCCTCTCTCCTTGGTCTAGAATTCTCTTATCTTCCTCCCCAGGAATGTGGGAGTTCTCTCTCTTTAGGCTACACATTTTCCTTTGTAAAGGAGCAATGTCTTGGAAATCTTCAAGCTGCTATTCCCTCTCAAATTTTACTGTTCAAGATTGTTGTGTCACTATGGATTTGAAAGGTTAGCTTTGAAACTCAAAGCTGATCAGTGGACCTTTTGTTCTAGGTGGTAGCTGACCTCTTCCTGAAAGGATAAAGGCCATTGATCCAGAAGTGGAGAGGCAGGAAGAGAAAAGTCCTAGAGGACATCTTAAAATATTCCAGAAAGTGATATCTTGGTTGCAGGTGGCAATCACATTAGTTTTAAAAAAGTAAATGATTGCAATATTCATTTAGTCTTGTCTTAATCATTTGTTTATCATAGCATAGCCTAGGGGTCATTCTGTTGCCTGTTAATGCATATGCATAAGGATGAAAAGCCTTATAAAATTCATCAAATTGCCATAATCACTAAACTATCAGAATTTAAAATAACCAGTTTTGAATTTGGTAGTCACTTTTATGGGAAACCTTAGATTTTCCAGCTATATAAACTACAGAATGACTGTAGCATTTCATTCCTTTTTGTTATTTTACTAGCAAATTTATTTCAACTACCATACATTTTACTTTATATATAAATGAATAATAGTAGTTTTCTATAATTTTTGAAAATTGTCTAGGAATTTACCCGGATTTTATATTAATTATTTCAATATGTATTTGAGCCCTTGTAAGATTATTTTTAAATACCAAATATGGCCACATATGAGATGGCAGTTTTCAAAAATAATATTTTCACTTTTGACTTTGATGTGTTTTATGTCTTGTATTTAAAAATCACTATATATCTCTTACTTATTTGAAATAAATATCAATATTCTACTTTATTGGCTTCCTAGAGCATGGAAGAATGCATTAAATATTCTCTTAACTGTGGGTGCAAATGTGAATGTTTGATTTTAGGTAGGGATTCTGTATTCTTTCGGAGAAAGTTCATATATATCTTCTCCCTGTATTCCGCTTATGGAGGACACACATATGCAAACCCATGCGGTTTTAATGCAATGTGGTAAATTTTATTATTTGACTATGTACAAGATTCTATGGGCAGCATAGAGAAGGAGTATTTAATTTTGCCTGGGAGTGCTGCTCAGAGAGCTGAACCCTGAGTTAGGGCTTAATGATTGATCAAGGTCTTCCCCATGGACAAGATGGGAACTATATTTTAAAAGGGCAAAGGTCAGTGAAGACTAGGACCTTGTCTATCTTAGTCACCATTGTATCCCTATCACTGAGCACGGTGCGAAGCATACTGTACACACTTAAACATTTAGTGCATCGGCATGAATAATTTTATCTTAAAGACTATTGAAATTGACCATTTTGAGCACAGAAAAAAAGACTTAGGTTTTTAAAAATATGATATGGCAGAATTGTAGCAAATTAACAAAAAGGGAATGAAATAAGAAACAACTGTAGTAGAATATTTTATGCAGACTCCTGGGAGAGCGTATTTTTAAGTCATCCATTACTTCATTCCAGATACTTAGAGATTCTAGGTACTTTGTATTGAACTTGTGGTAATGTCCTAAGTTTGTCTTGAGTAGGCACGATCACGGTCTACTCCCACTCTTCTAAATCGGCCTGAGAAAATTGGGAGATAATTCACTGCATATTTAGATTAGCTTCCTCATCATCAAATAGGAGATGGATAGTTGAGTTTTCCAAATGATTTGTGTGCAGTCAACAAATACCGAGGAATCCCTTGTTTTGTGTGTTTCATTTAGTGTGGGTCCATGACTTTTCAGTATTTGCAGTTGTAATCTGGGGTTCCTTTGGTGGTGAAACAGAGCCCATAATTGACTCTTGTTTTCAGAGTGGAATGCTGAATGAGGGCCAATAAAAGACGTAAAGATTCCTGTGTTCTTGTGTGTATTAGTTTTCAGTTGCTGTGTGACAAATCACCACAAACTCAGTAGCTTAAAACAATGCCCATTTATTAGCTTGCAGAAGTCTAGCATGGCCTGACTGAAGTGGGTTCGGCTAGCGTAAGGTTGAAACCAAAGTTGGGCAGGCTGAGCTCCTATCTGGGGGCTCTTGGGAGGAATCTGCTTGAGATCATTCTTGTTGGCATAATTTAGTTTCTTGTGATTGTAGGATGGAGGTCCCTATCCCCTTGCAGGCTAGGGGCTGCCCTTGTTCTGAGGATAACCATATTACTTGCCTTGTAGCCTTCACCATTTTGAAGCCATCATGGTACATCAAATCCTCCTCATGCCTCCAATCTTTGACTTCCTCTCTCTCTGACCACTAGACCAGGCTATTAAGGGCTCAGTGATTAGGTTCGGCCACACAGATAATCTCCTGGTTTTTAAGTCCACTGTGCCATATAACATAACCTACTCAGGGAACTAAATGCCATCATAGTCACAGACCTGATGATAATGCGGCACTTGCTCACCAGTGTAGGGGGTGAGGTTATAAAGGGCTTCTTGCCTAGAGCAAAACAAGCACTTAGAAGAAACCCAAGAAGTATGTTATTTCATTAATATTTTGTTTGGAAACCAGTACATCTTTTTAATAAAGTTAATTTTCTGATATCTGACCTTGATGTACTGTTGCCGATCTTTATAAATTTTGCCTGGATATGACTCGCTCACTTCTAAATATTACTACCATTTTCATTACAAAGCCAAGGCAAAATGTTTTCATTTTCAGGAACGGGGGGACTTTTATCATATGTGCAAAGAAAAATAAAACAATGACATACAATCTATGCCTGAACATCATCAGTTGAAAGTAAATTTTGCCAGGGATGTCTTTCTTAAATTCAATTAAAATATTAAATTAAGCTGTGTTTCAAGGCTTTTTGGACTTTCCAGATTTAAAAAGGAAGGGGGAGGGAGGGAAATGACTGAAGGTAGATAATAGTTATTACTTAATTGAGTATCTACTTTGTGTCACACAGTGTACTTAGCATTGTTTTCTTTAATTCTTTCAACAGGCTTACCAAAAGGATACTATAATTAACCCCATTTTATAGGCAAGCTGAGATTTAGAGAGATTAAGTAATTTATTTAAGACCATATAAAGAGTAAATGGCAGAGGATGCATGGATGGTTCAGTGGTAGAAGGCTCACCTTTCATGCGGGAGACGTGGGTTCAATTCCTAGACCATGCACCCCCCCAAAAAAAGAGTAAATGGCAGGAACAGAATTTGGAATCATACCAGCCTAACTACAAAGCATATGAACTCAAACACTTCAACATATTGCCTCCACCCAAACCAAAATATAGTAAGAATATATAATGTAATAAACATTTAGAAGCAATTATTCTTGAGGATTGAGTTTTCTGAATAAAGTTGTTCAAATTTATAAGGATGTTCACAGATACTTTAGTAGTCTTAGGATGTTGAGGAAGAGGGTTGAGCTATAGAATGGTCATTTAATTGAACTAAGACCTTGTAAAAGGTAATCAGCAATGTATCATTTAATTAATTCTAAATTATTTTGGGGTGTGTGTTGTGACCTAGGTGCTGTGCTGGTCACTGGTGGCCCAGAGATGATGAAGACTATGTCCCTGCCCACAAGAAGCTAGCGATCCACTGGGGTATGTAAAACGTTTATTTTATTATTTTTAAATATGTAAAACACTGAGTTCAATCTGTCTGAAATATTTGCTCACGAATTTTGAAAGCAAAATTGGAATTTTTTTTTTTTTGACCGAATGGGCTAATGATAAGGAAAGTTGATCATTTGGATTGTTGTACATCAAATCATATCAAATAATAATGTTTTTTGGTTCAGTCTTCTGTAGATACTGTAGTAATACGAAAGTTAAAAGTATAAAACTGTTTAAAAAATACCTCGAGACTTGTGTGAATTTTCTATTTACTGCAATTAATGAAGGCAGAGGAAAAGAGAATTATATGATGATAAATCACACACAGCAACAATGAGCATTTCTTCTTCATACATATAACATTGATTATTCTGCTCTTTGTTGGTGACTTTAGTGATAATTATCTTTCATCTTCTCCTGCCTCATCCCACTTTTCTAATTCAGCTAAGTCTTTGTAGGGATAACATAAGTTTTTAATTAATATGGATTTTGGCAAAATATATATTTTGAATCAAGGTAAAAATTGTAGTAGTTGATAATAGCTTATGCTTATACTGAGCCTTGCATTGTACTGTGAGTAGTTTTAAAATATTAAATATAGCAAATGCAATAAATATTAACAAATATTATGTTTCAATGATACTTCATATATATCATAACTTAATACAGAGGAATAATAGAAAATAGAATTAAAAATGTGATAAGGGAGGATTTACCTAATGTCCAGTAGTTGATATTGATGCTACAACAACCCTAAAAACAATATATTTGTATATATTTAGTAAATATATTAATACGCTGTCTAGATTAACATCATCACTGCTGGGAGTGCAGTTGTGATCAATTTAAAGTGTGAGCAAACCAGAAAAGAACGTGAACCTTATCTTGGCAATATGATTTTAATTTTTAAAAGCATTTAATTTCATAAATCATATCCATCATCTTTGCATAGATAAATGTTGTGGCAATTTTTTGAATGAATCTGTTGATTCCCTAAAGAAATTATGGATACACCATAAATTTACAAATGAAAGGCCATTCATCAGAGTTATAAATATGAGTGGTTCCTGTGCTGATGCCCATATAAACTTAAAGTAGTTTAATATCTGTTGGCTTTTGTGTATAGTTAGTACTGCAAAAAAATAAAGATATTGTCTCACTTCCATAATGTCATAACATTGGCACAGTGGTGAGAACAACATGCAATATTTTTTGAATGGCATGGCATTTCTTTGAATTACTGCTGGCAATAGAACATAAATCAGCCTTTAAGATGGATATTCCAGAGATGTTTATTAATCTATTCATTTAATCTAAAATACTCACTCTTGGCATTTATAGAGCCAGTTCAAGGGAAGTAGCAAGTGCTTCTAAACCCCAGCAATTACTTTTAGGAACCCCATAATCATGTCAGCTAAGTCTGGCTGGAATTGAGATCACAACACACACAGATTCTTTCCTCCTAATGTATGCTAAAAATATTTTCTTAACCAAAATATATTTTCTTGTATGTGTGCAAACAAAATCTTAATTTGTTCCACCATTAATGAATTTTACTACATAGCTCTCTATTTGAATTCTCAGTTTTTAATGTCTTTTTCTCTTTTCTTTCTTCCTTTTCTCATCTGGAAAATAATCCAGTATTGTGTTGGCTTTGGTTGAAAAAGATTGGCAGATTGACTGAATTCATATGTACCCAATTAAGAAATACGATATGATACATAATTTTGAAAATATGTAATGAGAATAAAGACAGGTAAGGATGGACAAAAGAACAGAGTACAGAGAAAGGAATTTAGATAGGAATGATCAGGGAGAGCCAGTTAACAAGCTAAAAGGGGAGAAGGAGCCAGTTAGGCAAATGTTTGTGGAAATAAGATGGTGTGTATATGTGTGTGCTTTATATTTATTTATACGTTTTTATTTACATATGGAAAGTTGAGACACAGCGTTAACTCTTAGTTTAAATACTATACTCGATATTCAGTTTCTTTCCATCGCTCCGCTTCTCTGAATACAGCTTCATTCTCTGGCTTCATTCGGCAGCAAGATGGTGGCAGTAGTCCTCTAACATCCTCTCAACTCAGATCAAGCAGGAAAAAGACAGTGAAACTTTCTCAAAAGCACTTTAGAACGTCTCTATTTTTTCTAAAAGGCTCTGATTGGATCACTGAATAATCTTGGCACCTGTCTTGGAATATGGCATAAAGTCAACTTTATCATTTTCCATGGACTTGGCATAGAGATGGTATCCCAGAGGGAAATGGAGTTTTATTAGTGAAAGAGGGTACATGGATGCTAGGCAGTAAGAAAGGATACTGTGGTGGTTAAGTTCTGGTGTCAGCTTGGCCAAGTGATTATGCCCAGTTGTCTGGTCAGGCAAGCTAACTACCCTGACCATTGCTACAAGGATATCTTATGATTGGTTAATAAACTAGAACGCTGGTATAGTAAATCATCAGCCAGTTGATTGCATTTGTGTTGATTACATCTGCTGTCAACTAAGGCATTCTGCACACAATGAGATAATCCGATCAGTTGAAGGCTTTTGAGGAAGAAACGAGAATCTTTTACTGCTCCTTCAGCCAGCGAGCCTCTCTTGTGGAGTTCATCCAACCTTTCATCTAAAGTTGCCAGCTTTACAGCCTGCCCTGTGGGTTGTGTCAGACACCTTTGTAAATCTCATATTTACAGATCTCTCCTGTTGGTTCTGTTTCTTTTGAGAACCCTGACTAACACAGCTTGGTACAAGAAATGGGATGGTTCTTGAGAAACAGAATCTTAAAAATGGGTTTTGACAATTGGCTTTCTACTCTGACTAGACTCAGAAGCACTAATGACACTTCATAATAATCATAATGTCACTGGCAGTCCATGGGGTGAGTTGGCAAAAAGAGATACTCAACATATCACCATTAGATTCTGCTAATTGTATGCTTATATAAGGCAAGGCTCTGGGTGAGAATATTTTTGACACCTTTGGGAGTTTGTTGAATTAAGAGGTGTAATAATATTGGCAGATTGTTGTTAGATATGCTGGATACAGTGAATGAAGGTAAGGGAGGAGCTGAAGACTTCAAATTTGCACCTTAAGAGTTGTATGAATGATGTAAAAGTTTCCATGTGTGCTCTGAAAGAAAATCTTATTTCTTGTGGCTACAGACTTGAGATCTCTGAAAATCAGACAAAGCTTCATTGTGTGAGCAGCAGATTTAAAACATTAACTAAATTCTCAACCTTGCAAAGTGTCTGCTGTTAAAGTAAGGGCATTGATTGTAAGAGAATGGGATCCTGAAATGTGGGTGATATTTGGCTTGATAATGATGGCGATGGGGAGATGGAATCCCTGGAATCTGATGAGCCGTTGCTAGATAGACCTGTAATGGACTGCCCTAAGGAAAGAGCTTCCCAACCTCCAGCCTGCCTTGAGGAAACAGCTTCCAGGCCTCCAGTCTCCCCAGAGGAATCAGCCACTAGAACTGCCCTTACTTAGTAAAATAGTCAATCAGAAGCAAAACTGTATTCCTGGAGGGATTACAGACATTAGTACCATTCTTAAAGACTTGAAGGATGCAGGGTGGTGATTCCCATCATATCCCCTTTCAACTCTCCTATTTGGCTTGTGCAGAAAACAGATGGGACTTTGAGGATGACAGAGGATTTGTTGTAAACTTAACTAGGTGCTGACTCCAATTGTAGTTGCTATTCCAGATGTGGTATCATTTCTTGAGCAAATCAAAACATTGCCTGGTACTTGGTATGCAGCTATTGATCTGGCAAATGCTTCTTTCTCAATAGCTGTCAGTAAGGACCACCAGAAACAGTTTGCATTCAGCTGCAAGGTCAGCAGTATATGTTCACTGTCCTGCCTCAGGGGTATATCAACTCTCCAGCCCTATGTCAATCTTTTCTGCAGGGACCTTGATCATTTCTCCCTCCCACAAGACATCATTCTGGTATATTATATTGATGATATCATGCTGATTTGTCCTAGTGAGCAAGAAGTAGGAACTACTCTAGACTTACTGGTAAGCATTTACATGTCAGGGATGGGAGATAAATCCAACAGAAATACAGGGGCCTTCCACCTCGGTGAAATTTCTAAGTGTCCAGTAGTGTGGGGTATATTGAGATATCTCTTCTAAGGTGAAGGATAAACTGTTGCATCAGGCCCCTGCTGCAACCAAAAAGAGGCACAACATTTAGTTGACCTCTTTTGATGTTGAAGACAACATATTCTTCATTTGGGTGTGCTACTCTGGCCCATTTACCCAGTGACCATGAAAGCTGCTACTTTTGAGTGGGGACCAGAACAAGAGGATGCTCTGCGACCTGTCCAGGCTGCTATGCCAGCTGCTCTCCCACTTGGGCCATATGATCCAGGAGATACAATGGTACTGGAAATGTCAGCAAATAGGGATGCTCTCTGGAGCCTTTGGTGGACTTTAACAGGAGAATCACAATACAGACCCTTAGGATTTTGGAGCAAAGCCCAGCAAAGTTATCTGCTGCAGATAACTACTCTCCTTTTGAGAAACAGCTTTTAGCCTGCTACTGGGCCTTTTAAAGACTGAATGCTTAACCACAGGCCACCAGTTACCATAAGACCTGAGTCACCTATCATGAGCTGGGTGTTGTCTGACTCACCAAGCCATAAAGCTGGGTGTGCACAGCAGCACTCCATCATAAAATGGAAATGGTATATTAGGGATAGGGTTCAAGCAGGTCCTGAAGGCACAAGTAACTTATATGAGGTAGTGACCAAAGTGCCCATGGCTCCCACTCCTTCCACATAACCTTCTTTTTCCCAGACCATAGCTATGGCCTCTTTGGGAGTTCCTTACATTCAGTTGACTGAGGAAAAAAAAAAACTAGGGCCTGGTTTACAGATGACTCTGCATGATATGCAGGGACCATCTGGAAGGGACAGCTGCAGCACTACAATCCCATTCTGGGATGTCCTTAAAGGACAGTGGTGAGGGAAATCCTCCCAGTGGGTGGAACTTAGAGCACATCTGGTTGTTCATTTTGCTTGGTAGGAGAACTGGCCAGAGGTGCATTTGTATACTGACTCCTGGGCTATTGCTAATGGTTTGGCTGGATGTCAGGGACTTGGAAGGAGCAGGATTGGAAAATTGGTGACAAAGAGGTCTAGGGAAGAGGTATGTGGAACATGAAAATATTTTTGTCCCATCTGAATGCTCACCAGAGGGTGACTGCAGCAGAGGAAGGTTTTAAAATCAAGTGAATAAAATGACCGGTCCTATGAACATATCACCTTCTTCCCTCAGCCACTCCTGCCATTACCCAATGGGCTCATGAACAAAGTGGGCATGGTGTTTAGGGATGGAGGTTATGCATGGGCTCAGCAAAGTGGACTTCCACTGACCAAGGCTGACCTGGCTACAACCACAGCTGAGGGCCCAATCTGCAAGCAGCGGGCAGCGGATACTCACATTCAGTCCCCAGTATGGCACCATTCCCCAAGGTGATCAGCCTACTACTGGTGGTACATTGATTACGTTGGACCACTCACATCAAAGAATGGGCAGTGATTTGTTCTAACTGAAATAGAAACATGCTTTGGATATAGGGTTACCTTCCCTGCATGCAATGCTTCCGAAAAACTGTCATATGTGGAATTGCGGAATGCCTTATTTACCATCATGGTATTCCACACAGCATTGCTTCTAATCAAGGAACTCACTTCACATCAAATGAGGTGTGGGAATGGACACATGCTCATGGAATTCTCCATTCTTACCATGTTCCCCATTGTCCAGAGGCAGCTGGGTTGAATGACCTTTTGAAGACCCAAATATGGTGCCTGCTAGGTGGCAATTCCTTGAAGGGCTGGAGCAGTGTTCTCCATGAGGCTGTGTATGCTCTGAATCAGTGTCCACTGTATGGTGGACCTCAGAAAAGCCATGTCCTTTAATCTTCATTCAATATTGCTGGCTGGCAACTTTTTCATTGTTCCTGTGGAGATGTGACCCACCCAACTGTGGTTGGTAACTTTTTATTAGAAGTCTTCCATGGAGTTTTGACCACCCTTTCCAGATGTGTCTTGATTAATTTACTGGACTCCTTTAAAAGAAGAAACATTTTGGAGAGAGTCTTTTTAGAACCACAAGAACCATGAGAGGCCACACAGTCAGAGACCTTTTTAAAACATCCCCAGGGGACTTCATGAAGCCGGAAGCCTGCAGAGAAAGCTAGCAGACTCCTCCATGTTCGCTATGTGCCTCTCCAGTTGAGAGAAAAACCCTGAACTTCATCGGCCTTTCTCGACTGAAGGTAACTCTTGGTGGTGCCTTAATTTGGACATTATTATGGACTTGCTTTAATTGGGACATTTTCAAGACCTTAGAACTGTAAACTTGCAACTTATTAAATTCTGCTTTTTAAAAGCCGTTCTGTTTGTGGTCTATTGCATTTCCAGCAGTGAGGAAACTAGAACACCAGTATTCATGGGTCCAGGAATCAAGGTGTTGAAATGGGAGTGGCACTACTCACTATCACCCCAGTGATCCACTAGGAAAACGTTTGCTCCCTGTCCCCGAAACCTTAAGTTCTGCTGGTCTACAGGTCTTAGTTCCAAAAGGAGGAGTGCCTCTATCAGGAGACACAACAATGTTTCCTTTGAACTGGAAGTTAGAATTGCCATCTGGCTATTTGGGCTTCTCATGCCAATGAATCAACAGGCATGAAAGCAAATTACTGTTCTATCTGGGTTGATTGATCCTGACTATCAAGTTGAAATAGGACTGCAACTGCCCAATGGAAATAAAGAAGAGTTTTCATGGAATACAGGAGATCTCCTAGGGTATCTTTTAGTACTACCATGACCTCTGACTAAAGTCAATGGAAAACTGCAACAACCCAATCTAGGCAGGAGTACCAATGGCCCAGAAACTTCAGGAATGAATGTCTGGGTCACTCCACTTGGCAAAGAACCATGGCCAGCTGAAGTCCTTGCTGAGGGTAAAGGAAACATGGTATGGGTAGTAAAAGAAGGTAATGATAGATATGAACTTTCACCATGTGACCAGTTACAGAAACGAGGGCTGCGATTGTCTGAGTATTTCCTCCCTGTTTTGTTATAAGTATGTTTACATTTGTACATAAGCAAATATCTTTTTTTCTTCTTATCACATGATGTGACTTATTTTTTCCATGTTATCGTATTTAAGTCATAGGATATGAAGTTTAAGAGTGAATATTACCTAAGGACTTGCACTCTATTCTGGAGAGATGTAGTGCATTTCTGGTTGTATAAAGAACAGTTGAGTATTGTTAGGTGAAACATATGTCTGTTATTGTGTTCTCTTTGGAAATTAAGTGTGTTTCAAGGTGATATGTATAGCTGCCAAGCTGACAAGGGGTACTGTGATGGTTAGGTTCTGGTGTCAACTTGACCAAGTGATTATGCCCAGTTGTCTAGTCAGGCAAGCACTGGCCTGACTGTTGCTACAGGGATATTTTGTGACTGGTTGATAAACTGGAATTCTGGTATATTAAATCATCAGTCATTTGAGTTCATCTATAGGTAATTACATCTGTGATCAACTAAGGGCACCTCCCACAATGATATAATCCAATCAGCTGAAGGCTTTTAAGCAAGATGAGAGATTCTTTCACTACTTCTTCAACCAGGGAGTCTCTCTTGTGGAGTTCTTCCAGACCCTTCATCAGAGCCACCAGCTGTACAGCCTGCCATACAAATTTTTGACTCTTCCATTGAGAGTCATGGTTGAATGAGACATTTTTATAAATCTCATATTTATAGCTCTCTCCTGTTGGTTATGCTTCTCTAGGGAACCCTGACTAACACAAATACTTTACTTCCAGAAAATTCACCATAGTTACAGATACATGGTATTTTGTGTATGATTCCAGAAGCCCATTTATTTCTTAGCAATCCATGGATTCTAGATTAAGAATCTCCAATGCTGACATAGAATCAGTGTCTCCTGACATATACAAAAAAAAACAGCATTGATATCCAGAGTCATCTAGGATAATGAATTGTTTCTGGGATTATTTCTCCAAATAAAGAGACAAAATGAGTATCACATGTAACTAGCAGTTTAAATAATAATATCAAATTAAGAATGAAAGGAAGTTGCATTTTCTTGTTAACCATAGTGTAAATGAGTGGTTCAGCATGGGAGTGTGTCTTTGCTGTTATTTCACATTAAGGAAAATAGGCAAACTCTTTATTCAAGGCAAGAACTTTATGAGCATGACCGTAAATGACTTCCATTAACAATAAGTTTTCCAGTGTTGGTTCCACATCTTTTGTTGATATGGGAGCCAATGTCTATATATACCCTAAATCCCTTCCATTTAATCAGTTTGGCTAATCAGGTCTATGAAAATTAATTTATAAAGGAAATTCCTTGTTTGATAATTGGCCCAAACTTCCTGTTGACTTGCTGGTTTATTTTTCTTTTCAACCATATTTTATTCTGGAACATGTTGGTGAAGTCAGTCATTTTCTTAAAAAAATAGTTTTAATTTAGAAATTTGAAGAGAATTGGTAGGAATTGTAAGTCAATCATAGAAAAACATAGGTACCTTGAACAAAGGTACTTTTCTGTCATAGAAATAGCAATCATAATTGTGCTTTATTTTTACATAGATTTCTCAGTTTATTGACAAGATGGAATTGGCCTGGGATTTTAAGTTGCTTCGTTTAGCACAAGAGGAGTTCTTCTTCTAAAGACAATTATAATACCACTCAAACATGGTAAAGACTTGTGTGTTTACTGGATGTTTTAAAATAATAAGCACATTAAATGAATAAATAGGATCTGTCTCATGTTTTGTCTCTTCACACCATCAAAAACCCTCTGAAGTTGTACCACTTCTCATGAATGGATAAGCTTTGTAAACGAAAAACTTCTATTTATGGGACTAAAGGTCATGCTCCTTTTTAAGTTTAAAACCCTCAGCTGTGAAAAATTGCATCTTTTTTTTCCCCTACCAACTAATGCTACTGAAATACAGCTATCTTGGAGGATGCCCAGTTTTCACAAATATTCCTACAAAGTTCACAGTGTATCTGACTTCCAGATTAAGGGTTTATTATTTTTAAAAAAGCAGCAACAAAAACCCAACTCCTTCCCATACACCTCTCGGTTTACCACTATTTCTTGCATCAATTGAGAAGTTTATGGATCTCTTACCACTCTGTGTATGGTTTTTGTTTCATTTTGTTTAGTAGAATACAACATAACTTCACACAGTGTCAATCATCTGTGACTAAGAAACAGCAGGTAGTTCATTAATTGAAGACTGATCCACAGATTTTCTTGCTCTACATTTCTTTTTCTCTGTTTTTCAGATTCATTTTTAAAATTTTAGCTGAAAATAGGGAGTTGCTTGTCTCCATAGTAAAATCAGTCCATCAGTAGAGTTTAAAGAAGTGAGTTTTTTGAAGAACAGATTTATTCTTGTATAAAATTTGAAATTATTCTCCAACCTGGCTAACACAAACCAAAGGATATTTTAGGGCTATAGGTTAAGGAAGGATGAAAATATCATTCCAGTAATTCTTAAGACAGATGATTTGAGGAACAAACTTACTGCAAGATAAATCCAAACTATGTTTGTCCTCTATAATGTCCAATTCAGCTGCATAGATGTGAGTTTCAGATATGAGTAAATGCTGTTACTGATGTAAATTGTCAAAACATTCCCTATGTGACTAAGTGGCAGAATTCTTGCCTGCCATGCCGGAGACCTGAGTTCAATTTCCGGTGCCTGCCCATGTGAAAACTGCAACAACAAAAAATTCCCTATTATTAGCTTTTAATAGGCTTTTTTAGGAAGAAGGAATGGGTTTAATGCACGATCCCAAAGCCTAGATTTCTAAAGACATCTGCCTTTCTGAATATGAGATGGGGTAGGAAAGGGAGAAAAATCAACATACATATTTGAGTTTCACTTTAGGATTCTTTATAGCATATGTTACTGACTGGGATTTTTCTTTACCTAAGAATAAAGAGACAAAATGGCTAATCTAAATAACCTTTGCCAGGTTTTCTAAAAGTGCCTGTAGATGAAAACATGTCAGACAATGGGTCAAATCAGGCCTTAAAGTTTTCTTTGTTTGTTTGTTTTAAATCCATTCTTTACTGAGAAGGAAATAAAAGAAACACTGAGATTGTGACACATTTGGGTTCTTGCCACATTCCCAGCTCACTTTGCAGACATCTTTCTCCTTTAGAGAAAGCTAATATTTTCCAGAAATGTTCCATAGGTATTCTAAATCATAGTACAGACACCTGCTCCTATATATGGGTATGTTGTCCACCTAAGATGAATCAGAGTTGATTTTTTTTAAGAGTGCTTCCTTTCAAAAACCTCATTAATCTCAGTGTGCAGAATCTAGGGGGATAGTTGTGTTTTGCCTGTTGACACTGTTTAATGTAAATGATTTATGATTATTCCTTATGTATACACAATAGGCACTTTATAAATTGGATTGTTCTAGGAGTAACATGATACATAAATGTTATTGCTATAAATTCTTCAGTTGGCTATATATTTTTGTATCATATAACCAGTGGGCTTATAAATGCTGACTGTTCCAACCTGCTCTTTCTACCCAATATTGTAAATGATGACTTAGGTAAGCCTTGCTGAGATATATATACAGAGGCACTCAACCTGTCCAAGAACAGGACCTGCTGGCACCTCTCCGCAACGGCTTCTGGCTGTTTTTCAGGGTTGATGGCAGAGAGAAAAGAGAGAGAGAGCAAACTGAAACTGTATAGCAAGGTGATTCTGAGATTTTATTTTATTTTTTGTCCACTGAAGTTGAGAGCCAAGTGAGAGAGAAAGGAGTAAAAGCAAACAGAGGAAAAGCAATAAAATCAATTGAGCAAAATTTAGTTTAATACCATTTCAAAGGTAAATTTTCATTATTTAAATGAGGATACAGCTTAAAGGTAAGAATAACAGTTCTGTAATTATCATGTATCTGATTATGATTAAATATATGATATTTTGTTGTGTGTATCATAGAAATAATAACATGACTACTTTCACTTGATTCTACTGGTTGGTTGGATCATTTTATTATATGTATAATGATGTTAAATTAATCACCCTCATTTTATCTTTGCTCTGAATAATTGGTAATTTTAGATTCAGTTAATTGTTAAATACCAAACTCTCCTGAAACGTTGTTTTTCTAGGGGCAGCACTTGCACCCACGTATATTACCAGCTGGGTTAATGACAGTGCTTTGATACTGTGTTAAGTCCATACCTGATCATACTCCTAGCATCAAGGCTGATTGAACTGTGCTGTGTCCTAATTTGTGTAAAAATGAACTGGACTATGAAGAATTCTATTATGTTTGTAGTGCCTTTTGTGATAGTGATTTCATAGTCCATTTTATAGGCTGTCGCAATTGATTCCCTTCCCCCATGCCCTCTTAAGTATTGATGTCTACGCAATTGATCTGGTTACCCAAGAAGCCAGTCCAAATCAGTTGTTATGGTAGCTGAAAATACAAGATTAGTAATTTTTAAACCTAGATGGTCCTTTCCTGCACAAAGGGATAACATTTCAATAGGCAATCTCCAAGTGAAAAATTATGGGACTGAAACCACTGTGTGTGTGTAGAGAGAGAGAACATACACCTACGCCCGAGGGTTCTAATATGCATTTTAATTTATTCATCTGTTGCATCAAAGAAGTCATCTCTGAGTTCCTAATATGCTCTCTGATAACTTCTGTAATATACTTTTAATTTTATTCATACTTTCCTGGCCTGTGCATGGGAAAGAATGCATATATGTACACAAGCAGATTTCTATTTTGTAGGCACTATGGTAAAAAAAAAAAACAACTATTCTGCTTAGCTGGATTAGCCCCATAGCTTAATTACTCAGCCAATATCAAACTCCCTAGAGGAAATTGGTCAAAAAATGGTAAATAGAAGCAATAAAGCCAGTGATCTTTTATTTTTAAAAAGGTATTTTTGAAGTTTTCAGTGACGCTATTCTTCTTCTGGAAGAGAGATCACTCCATTCCTTGTCCATCCATGATGTCATAAGTATTAACTTTGGTCTCATGGAGCAAAACAAACTCCATTTCTCCATTGCAGCTGTACTGAAATTTCAGGTAGCTGCATTGAAATTTCAGAAAGACTATAGTGGCAGACCAGACTATGAGAAGATTCCCCATAGTACTGATGGAGGGTTTGATAAACCTCAGCTCTCTTATTCTATAGAATTTTAACCACAATTTAAAATCCTGATTTTTCTTATAGGAGGTTAAATTTAAATGCAAGACCTCCCTATTAAAAGGGCCTCCATCGCTTGTTGTTCCCTGCAAAGTAAGTGTACTAGCTATCATTGACTAAGAATTTCTTTGTGCTGAGTACTATTCTTGGGCTTTGCATGTAGTATCTAATTTAAGCCTAAGTGCCCCTCAAAGCAGGGACTGTTACAATCCATATTTTTTGGCTGAAGGAACTGAGGCAGAGAAAAATTGAGTAACTTGCCATGAATCAGCAGCTCATAAGTGGCAGAGCCAGAAATCCAACTCAAGTAGAGTGGTCCCAGGTCTGAAGCATACGTTCTACTAGGTTGATTTATACGTAATATGCAGTGCTTCCTGTATGAAAAGAATACGATGGGGCCATTGTTTAGCAGGAAATGGAATTTGAGTTCTTTTCCTGATAGGGATGGTGAATGCATCTCTCTTTAGGCCCTGTTGTGACCAATGACAAGCTTTTTTGAGATAGCCGGCCAAAGCTGAGTAGAATAGTCTGTCATCATATAAGAGAATGAGAATTAGTCAGTATGAGTTCTGACCTAAGACCTGACTTTCAGGCTATCATTGCAAACCAGTGAGTAATGAACCATAGATGCTTAGTGTGTCATCAGTGTCTTTCATTTTTGTCATTTTGGGCAGTCATCATCAAGAAGGACAGAGTACCTTCTATGAATATGTATTTAGTATTAAATACAGCAATTTATTCTTCTGAAGAACACTTTATCATTTTGGTTTTGATAAATATACAAACAATAATCAGTTGGTAGGGGTTTCAGTCTAAAATGATTATTAGTGCTTTAATGGCTCTTCTTTTGAATTCCGTGTGTATCACCAAAACTGGATCAGACTATCCTGAGGCACATACATCCGATTTTTAGAACAGCTCATTAAAAAAAAATACACATGGTAGGAACCACTTGGCTTTTAGAACTACATTAATCACACATTTCCAAACTCTGAATATGTAAAATTAAATACTTGCACACAAAAAGTAGGTGGCTGCACAGGTCTGAACATTTGTTTAAACTAATACAGAATTAGCTTTTTTGGTTCCAGCTCCCTTTACATATCTATTTGCCTTACAAATAAGTTATTATTTCTGTTCAGTTACTTACTGCCATGATCCCTCTTCTTTTTTGGACTTTTTATTCTGATTTTAGCACAGCTTTTTCACATAACTCACAGAGGCTGTCCAATAAATAAGGATGGTAACAATAAAGAAATTTAAACAAAACTGGATAAAATAGCATCTCACAAAAGAGAAATCTACAAAATTTTGAAATACAATCTTTACAGATATTTTTCTCTGCCTGAAACATGTGTGTTATTACTATTTATATAAGGGAATAGTGACATCCTGTGTGTAGCTAGACTACTTGCCGCTGCAATTAAGCTATTTGAGGAGGAAGTTACATAGAAATAAAATATCAGTGGGTTCTGAAGGAGGCAATTTTGTCTTAAAGCAAACTTCTAACTTTATCAAAGGGCATGGATAAAATGGAAAATTTTGTCTCCTTCCCTTTTTTTTTTTTCCTTCAGCATCTCCATCCCTCCTACTATTCCTCCTTTATTCCCTCCCTTTCATGTTCCTTTCTTTCCTTCCTTTTCTCGTCTCTACACAATTCCACTGGTCCTTTATATTTTTCTGTCTGCTACTTTCAGTTGCCATGTTTTGAGCTAAACACCTCATGTTATTGTGAGTGAAGATTCCATTTTAAACATAAAATTAGGGAAAGATGCAAGTGTGGTAAAAGAAGACAACATTTTTATTTGAACACACAAAGTATGGAATCCTTTTGGTGTCTGAGAGGCTATGAATGAATATAAACATCTTAGCCTTCTTATCATTTGATAAAATACATAATAGGTAAGTTTAGGCAAAGTGCGGAAGCATCACAAAAGCAGGGTTTCTCTTGACTTTGTAAAACCAGCAGGAAGTATTGGGAGGCAATATATTGCAATAAAAAGAATGCAGCTTTTGGAGTCAGAATTATTCATATCTTACCACAAAAGTATGAAGGGGGAAGGAAAAGAGCAATGTTTTCCTCTGTGCTCATTTTATGAACAGTGTCCCTTTTCAACATTTTTGAAGATAATATGTTGCCAAGACTTGATAAAACAGTGCAAAGGCAAGAGCAAGAGAAATGCAGTAGAAGTTAATTGAAAGTATCCTCTTCTTGTGGGAGACCTGGGTTCGATTCCTGGACCGTGCACCTAAAAAAAAAAAGTATCCTGTTCTTTTTGTCCTAATTTGCTCACCAAACCACAGCAATGCCCGCCTCTTATGGCCTTGTCTACTTCTAGCCTTACAAATAGTTCAACTCCATAACCAGACAGTATTTTGAACCAGATAGCTTAAGACATGTTTCGTGAGGTAACAACTGTTCTTATATTTGATATATTTTTCACTTCAGGTAACTTTATATTTCATATATTATGCTAATTTGAAAGAGCTCAATTTAAAGCTGTGATTATGGTAAATTTTTACCTTCTTTTTAACCACTTCTAAGAAGAATTTCCTTATGAAATACTTGAGACTATTAAGTTAAAGTAAACTTTATGTAATGATTGTGAAGCAGGTAGTATTTGGGATGGAGATGGTTTGGTGAACTTGGATTCTGCAACTTCCAGGATGAACTTTCAGAGCCTGTTTCTTTATCTGTAAAGTGGGGATAATATTCCTACTTCATAAGGTAATTGTGAAACTTTAGTGAAGTATCATTTGTGTAATAGCACAAGTGTTGCTGGCAAATAAATGCTTAATAAATAGTAACTAATGTTATTTCAGAAATATTTGATAAGTCAAAGATAATTTAGACATTTAATAGTTTATTGTAAAAGAATTTAATCTTACTGGTTGACCCTTTCTTCAAACAGGTTTTCTTAACGACATGTCCTTGCATTTACAGTTGTGTAACCTTTCTGTAGTTATACTTTCACTGATGACTTATCTTAGCAATAACTAGATTTCCTTTCTGGAAGACAGTGAAAGAAAACATTTTTGACAGCTAAGAGAATATTATTCCTTGGAATACATAGGAAGCAGAAGAGGAGAAAGAAAAACTGCAGAGAGCTTTTCTGTGTGACACATTTATGATTAATCCTATAATCATTAATGATTATCAGATTGCAGCAGAGGCTTCTCATGAGTAAAAGGAAACAGTTAATTCTATAAAAATAGTCATTTTAGCATGGCTATATTTTGGCAATTGTGTTAATTAAATATAGTATCTATAATCATTGGAGTGTCCCTCATTTTTACACAGGTTTCCCATCTGTCTTATTGGTGATCTACAGTAAGATAATTACATGATCAAGAAACCCAGAAAACCATCCTCTGGAGGTGCAAATTCCGTCACTGCTTTTTATCACAGAATAATTCACTCATTCATTCAACCAAGATTTGCTGAGTACATATCATATGTCATCCTCTGTGACTAATGAACAAAGTAGACCAGGCCTTGGGTCTCACACATTTTATAGTCTGACAGAAAAAGTAGATTACATAATAATTATGATGAAGTGTGAAAGTCTTACAGTAGAGGAAATTCTTTGGTATTTTAGCCGAACTGAATTGTACATTCCATATTTTTGGTTGGGGATGTTGGGAAGATTCTTTCCTTCTTTAATTTTCCACAGCATTTTATCTGTGCCTCCTTTTACAGTGGAATACCTTTCACTTTGCATGCTAGTTTCTTATGAATATATCCTCTCTTCTCGACTCCCAGTCTCTCAGGAGACAGGCAGGACACACATGGGATTCTCCTTAGCATCTTTTATAGAGCATGTACTTGTTCTCTGCATACACTAGGTACTCGATAAAATGAAGTAAGTAAAATGTCCTAGCTGCTCTCTTCTATCTTTTTTTGTTTGTTTGTTTTAAATCCTTAAATGTTTCATTTTGAAATTTCACTTTCTTCCTGTTAATGGTGGTAGAAGGTAAGTAACCAATTGACAAATTGTATTACCTCACTTTTTAATTCTCACTAAATTTAACCCAAAGCAATATCTTTGGAAGAAGTTAAGTATCATTTGTAAGATTTTAAAATTTTGCTGAACAGAAGTTGGACTTTGGTTGCCACATGGAAATAATAATGGAAGAAGTATCTATCATTTGTGGTCTGGCACATTTCGGGATGTCATTAGCAATCTTTTTTCTCTCCATCCCTGGAGCTATAAAAGAGTTAAAGTTTAGGCTATTTAGTATCTAGTTTTGAAAGCACAAAGCTACTTGTTGCTTATGAGAAAGATGCAACATTTAACCAGTGGTTTAGTATTCATTTATTATTCTCTGTGTCAAAGCATTCAAAAACTCTAAAGAATAAAATTGGATTCTGACAGTTAAAAAGGGGGGAAATAATCAACCTTTACACAGAAATCAAATTCATAGCTTAAGAAAATTCGGTATTAAAAATAACGCAGGAAGGATTTTGGCAAAAAGAATGAAGACCTTGCCTATGCTTCTAGTAGGAGCTGAGACACACTGAGTCTGGGGGACGTGACTGCCGTGTTGCTGTGCGAGCCGGGGTGTAATTTAGTGAGTTGACAGGAGGAGTGAAGTATCTCCTCAATATCTATGTTTGGCAGAAGAGATGAATGCATACATCAGGAAACAATGTTTAAGTGGTTTATTTCCTTATTTCAGCCTGTCAAACTGTCAGAGTAGTTAATGGCCACCGAGAGAGAGAGAAGGAGGAGGAGGAACTGAGGGAAACAAAGGTGCTATGGAATCTGAAAAGAAAGAAACCAGGAAAGCATTTGCATGTTTCTGTGGCATAATGGTCAGTCAGAGAAAAATAACTCACTATATTCATCTCTCTACTACAGCCAGATGTGCTAGTTCTCTACCTACAATCCCTGTGCCCCTTTCTTTCCATCATTTATGTCCTTGATAATTGTGTGGCTTAACTTTGATCTCAGTGATTGCTTTCACTGCAATGTGAATTGATTATTAATACTTAAGGGTCTATTTTATGTTATATAGCTAGTAACTGATTTTGATTAGTCTTCATAGTATTGTCTCATTTGTATAGTGTAGAAAATCTGGTATGAATTCTGTTTATTTAAAAATGCTTGTTCACTCTTATGTATATTCCTTTTTTCTCCTTTTCAGTGTTTTAAAAAATCAGCAAAGGACAAATTGGACCTGGTTTTGAGCTATTACAAATTTCTTTTGAAAAAATAATGTAAAGTGAAACACTTAACTACATGTACAAATACCTTACTACATGTACAAAATGTTTTAATTTTCTAGAATAATCTTAACACAGCCAAGGGATTTCCATCTTGTAAAAAGGAAGTATGTATATTGGATTTTTTTTATACTGGAAATGAGTTATTTTTCCACAGAAAAGGAAAGGCCTCTTATCATTTTCATCTATGCCAAACTCTGAATTTTAAATCTTTGAATTCACACCAATGAGAAATGTTTTTGATAATGAACTCTTTTGGGTTCTTTGTAAACTGAAAGCCTGCAATTAAAAACTGTTTTTTAAAATATCTGTTTAAAAATCCTAAAGAATATGCTAAGGTGAAGTAAATCACCCACAGCCATCTAAAAATACAGACCCCCAGGCCCAACTCCAGGAATGGGGTCCCAGAAAGTATAAGATCCAGCTCCAACCCCAATTCCCCTATCCCCAGGGGATGTGGGCCAGCAACCAGACTGGGAATCAGGCTGTCATGGAAAAAAGCACAGCTCCAGGAATCTGTAGAATTCTGGTGGATTTCTAACATTATCACTCATTCACCAAAGTAACCTTAGAGCAAATCACAAGCTGTTTTGACCTTGTTTTTCAATGCTATACAATTTATGTGAGCTTTCATACCTCTAAAATCCTTTGATTTCATTATATTAATGGCATTTTAAAAGTCTTAAATTTAAAACTGAGACTGATTAAAACACACACATGGCATACATGTACACACACATTCAAACCCACTGTTACTTAATAGCTTTTAATCCCAGTTTGAGTTAATAGAAATCGGTAAGCAAACAACAAAAATTAAAAGAATCTTCTCTTATCTGTAGTTTGATTTACAAGTTTCTCAACTGGATTTCTCTTTTCTTGATACTAATAACGAAAATTTACCAGTCTGTCCTTTAAACCTTTGGCTGCAAGACTGAACTTTCCTCTACCCACCCAAACTTGATTCTTCCCTCAGTCCTCATATTTTGGCAAATGACAGCACCATTTATCCTGTGGTGTTAGCCAGAAACCAACAGTTATCTTCCCTTTCCTTTATCTTTACTGTTTTTGGTTGGTTTTACTTCCTAAAACGTTGTTCATCTGTCTTCTGCTTTCTATGTCTGCCACCATCCACTGTGAGTCAAGGTAGTGTCTTTCTTGGATGCTTCAAGAATCTTCCAGTGCGAGTCTTTGCAGATTCCTTCCCATCATCCTCTGCTTTACTAGATGCTCAGTACACCCCAGAGACTTAGAAATTAGTATCTGATCAGAAACCTTCCCTAACGCAAACCAATCAATGGCTTTTCATTATGGTTAGAATAAGGACCTAAATCTGTACCCTTGCCTATAATGTCCCACATGATCTATCCTATACATCTCTCCCTTAATTTTGGTACCCTTGGCACTTTGGCCATCTTACTCACACATAATACCCTCCTTTCTCCCTTTTCCCATTTTAAGACCATTGAGTTTTCTGTTCCTTCCAACTAGAATGCTTGTCATTGTCTACTTATCCTTTAGAGATCAACTGAAATGATGTTCCTTGGGAGAGCCTTTTCTAATGTCCAGATATGAATAGGCCTACCTGATATATGCTTTTATAGAACACCTTGCATTTTCCTTCAGGACACTTTTCACGGTTTATAATTTGTAGTAGTCTAATTGTTTGGTTAATTTTAATCTAAACTATAAGATATAGCTTTGTTCACCATGGATTCCATAATTTCTTAACAGTGTGTGATATATAGTATGTCTTTAAGTAATATTTGTTGAGTCATAGATGAATCAGTGGAAGGAAAATGCTCCATGTATGCAGGAAAATTCCCTTTTCTCACAGACAAGCACACACACACACACATACATACACACACACACACTCGTTCCAGACATGTTTAGTGTTTGTAAACATTCTAATTTTTCTTACAATCCTCTTTTCCACCACAAGGAATGATAATCTCTCCCACACCCCCATTTCACATTTTTGTTTGTTTGTTTTAGCAGTATCTGAGCTCCTATTGTCAACTCTTTTCTGTGCTAATCTTAGGTACAAGTGAAGCGGAGTATAAAATCAGTTGCTCTAAGCTTATTGTGATACTCTAGAGATAAGGTGTAAAACTGTGCATGTCACTGCAAGAAATAGATGTAAAGACCCCTTTAAGCTTTCATTACTGCAAAGAAGGCTCCATTTTCTGGACTCCCCCATTTGTTCAAGTAAAGGGATTGCTCCTTAGGGGGCATACAAATCTTAGATCTGACATGGTGAATCAGAGTGTCCTGACACAACACACTGACATAGCTTCCAACAATAAGGACGTCTTGTCCTAGATGAAGAAGATATGAGATATGGAATTTAGTTAAGGCAGAGTATTGTTTGCTTTTCCAGGCAGTCATATGCTCTGTAAAAAATTATTGCTTACTAGGAAACTGAAGCCCATGCCTTGGGCTTTCTGTTTTAAAGGCTTGCCCAGAGCTTGATATTACTCTCCTAGATCCTCCTTGAATGGGTGAGAAGTCCACAAGACCTTATGCTAAACATGGTTCATTTATCTTACATCTTGTAATTCTTGCCCAGTTGCCTCAACTCTGCCAAAGAAACCTGGATAGACCTCTTCCATGGTCAAACTTTCAGAGGCCATATTGTGCCACTGGAGTGTACAATCCTTGGCCCCAGGTTGACCAAGGGGCAGCTGTTTGAGAAGGGGCAGCCACAGAGGTGGCCCCTCCATTTGTTCTATTGCCCTGCATCTGCACATGTTAGAGAGAGTCCTGAGAGTAGATGGAAGCTTTGGGGAGAAGGTATATAATAATAAGAGTAAACAGCAGGTGATTAGTCCCCAAGGATTATGATATCAATGTCTGGTCAAGTCAGTACTTGATAGATGGATAAATAAACCAGAGTGTCTGAGTAAAATGAGTTTTGAAAGAAGTAACTAGGAAAATTAGAATTAAGCAAATAGAATCTTAGTTTTTATAGCCTGGCTCTCCATCATCAGCCACAAATATTGGGACATTTTTTCTATGGAGAAAATTCATGTCAGTAATCCATGTTATGGACCTGGTGGAACCCGATCGTCACAGCCTTCTGGAGCTTAATGTGTTCTTCCATTTCTTTTTGAGAGACTTGAGTTTTTTATATTTGCCTCCATATTTTTTTTTCTCATCATATGTTCAGTATGTATTCTTTTCCTAGAATTTTGAATAGTTAAGTAGAGAGAACTTGTTATTCTCCTTTTTGAAAGGAATAAATAACAGCATAAGTCACAAGTTAGTAGCATAGTTGGAATTTACTGTTACGAAAGACCTGTTATGCATAGGTATTCTAAGCTAACAAAACCTCCCCAGTATTACTGGAGGATATCAGGAAGGATCAAAGTGTGGGACTTCTTTGCTTAACGATGATTAAACAATTTCATTTAACAGGCAGCGCTCTTCCCTCAAGCCAACACCTTCCTCTTTCACATTGCCTTCCAAATCTTTTGCAAAGGAGAAAGAGCTGTAATTTTAATATGACTATTATATTCAAGACAGTAATGACCTGGATCACCAAAAATAACCATGGTAACAGGTGAGAAATCAAAGATAGTTCATTTAATTGCCACAGAAAGAACATAAGTGCAAATAATCGATAATTCTTCATTTCCAATATGTACATATTATTTTCTCACAGCATTAATTACCCAGTAGTTAGACAGAAATTATCTAGTTGTTGCTCTGTGACTTTCTGCTGCTTTCATGTAATGGTTTTTCTCTCTGATAACTAATCATTATTATTTTTAACTCAGTACTTTAGGGTGCTGCAAACTTGGTAATAATGCTCATTCAGTTGACATTAGCAATTTTTAATAACAAAAAATTATGCTTTAAGTTTGGTGGAGAGGAATTAAGCCATTCTTTCGACCTAGTTACCTAAAGACCACTCTAGTTCAGTGCTTCTCGACTAATGGATAATGATCTGGTACTGCTTCTTAGAAAGATTTCAGCATTCCTCCCAATTTCTTAACTGTTTTCTAGTAGCAGCTGGAATATTCCCAAGGAACCTTGGCCAGAAATGAGGTGCAGTTTGTAGAATCCTACCCAGGGATATGTTTAGAATCACTGCTAGGGGTATTAAATATTTTGTTGTGTGTCTATTATTTGCCAAGTCTTTTGCCAGGTCTGGGGATGCAATAGCAAATAAGACAGGGATATAGTTCAGATGATACATTGGAAAATTATGACTAATGGGCAGGTTTATGTTGGCTTTGATTTTCATTTAGTCCAGATGCTATAGAAGACAGTCAATAGATGGAATATGTTTCATAACTGCATGCAAGAATCTTGTAGTACAAGAAGTTGTATAATTTAAAATAATATCTGGCATTTACTGAGCACTTTCTACATGCAAGATATATTTGTTTGATGATCACACACTCTCTCTCCCAGAAACACACACACACCTACATACACACAGAACTATGACACTACTTTTATTCTCATTTTTCATGTGAGGAAACTAAGTTTAAATAGTTGACCAAAGGTCACTGAGCAAATAAGTGAGAGTGACCAGATTCCATTTCAGGCTAGGCTCTACAAAGTTCTGAAGTTTCTACAGAAGGAGTAAGCAAGGACCTTTTCTACTCTGGTGCTCATAGTGCCCCATGAATAGAACCTTTAATCTTAATTTATTCTGTTTCCTTATTTTAATTTCACACCACACCAAAACCATTTCAGAAAGAACCTATCACGTATTTTAGATGAATTTTCAATCTCCTTTGGCGGTTTTGTCTGGAAATCTCTCATTTATAAATAAGAAAATGAATAAATGAGAAAACATAAATATGAGCATAAAAGGAAACATACTGACAGAGAGGAACTGGGGAGGGGAGAGAACCTCTATAAAAAATTGTTCAGTAAAGAAGTCTCTGAGACATGAATGATTCCATGGAGCTAGCTCTGCCAAATGTCAAAGAAAGAACTCTTCAGGCAGAGCGATCCACAAAAACAAATCTCAGGGTTGGATAACAGCTGGGTATGTTGGGATTAAAGGAAGTCATTTTAACAGAAACATAGTGGCAGATGACAAGCTTGGAAAGGTGGAAGGGACTGATCACAGAATGACAGGTAGAATGGAAGGGCTTGGAGTGCCTTATCAACAATGCATTTTGACTTTATTTCCAAAAAGTTCATTGTACTTTAAAGAAATCACTTTAGAATATCATTTTGTTTCAAAAATAATAATAGGCACATATTAAGGTCATGATTCAAACATCTCTTACTGCTCTAAAACTCATTTAAAAAGGTATATTCAGAAGTGTCATGTTAACTTGGTGAGTTTTCATTTCTATATATGTATTAACTCTACCATCTCTGAAGAGACTACCTCCTGCAGGAATTTTCCTTCGTATCTCTCTGCCTTGGTAAAATAGCAGTGAACCACTATTTAAAACATGCATTCATTTTTATATTTGAAAGTTCTTCAAAATGTCTCTGTAAATTTTCTGGGGCCAGGTCAGGTCATCAGTCATCACTACAGTGATTTCAGAGACTCTTGAGGCCCTAGTTTAAGCAATTAGTATTGCTAATTTTATTGAAAAGTGCCGGGCATTGCACTTAGCTATATCGATTCAAGACAAATAGTTTAATACTGTAGTCATATCCTAGAATTGTTAACTTGCAGAATTTAAAAGTTTATCAAAGTGGCAGTTGTCATCATTTAAATATATCCTCTTAAGTATTTTCTAAAAGCAAAAGTTTATAAAATTCAAATGTGTTTTTATTGTTAAATATTCCTTATATATTGATTTTATTTGCTGGAAAAGCCATTAATCATTAAAGTATTAATAGCCCTGAAAAATATTTAATGTTTAATATTTTAAAAGATGTGCTACACGTACCATATTCTGTTTTGTGTATTATTTTCTGTATCAAGTATATCTAGAAATTTTATCCTGCATAGTGTATTGCTCTCTATTACTCAAAGTTCTAGATGGCACAGCATTTCTGAAAGGCTTCTGCTCCTGACATTTGTGTCCAATTATCAGAAGTGTGGACAGATCTGGGAAAATTTTCCCTAAATGCATTGATGATCTTCATTCCCCTACATTTCAATAGGGGGACCTAAATTAGGGAGATTGGAAGCTTGACTTTGAAGAAAAGCAGAAATATATTCATGATGTGATGGCATGTCAGTTAAAACTTAAAGCTGATGAAGCATAAGTATGTTTGGACCAGGCAATCAAACATTGAGACAGGGCAGTGTGAGTGATTTATGGCTCTAAATGGAAATGACACCTTCCTGGGCCCCCTTGTTAACACTAAATGTGGAGTAGAAGAGCAGAAAGAATAAATATGCTTAGAGAGCAGCAAAACATGTGTGCAGTTATTGTGAACAAGCCACAAATTAAGCCAGTGGTATCTGAGTGTTGTAAGTTCCTGTTCATGATGATTCAATTGATTCCTTCGATGAATTAAGGATAAACTTCATTATTTGTCCATGTATAAAATTAATAATTTTAATTATTTTACCAGAATTAACAGAAAAAAACGTATTTGATATTTTAAAGTATTCTTAGATCCTAAGGTGGTTAAGTACAATAATCATATCATGATTCTTTCAGAATTATTAATACCGATTTTTTACTTTTTCACCGAGTATCAATATTCATAGCCTTATTATTAAAACTACTTCTAATAATAAATAATATAACCAATAAACAGTTCTTAAGACAATTTAAAAACCATGACCCTATTCTCAAAGAGATTTTAAATAGCTTTGGAAATGCAACTGAAATATGAAACAATAGAGCAAGAAAGTATGTTTCTGGTTGCTCTGCAGTAAAGAATTGTTCAAGGCAAAGGACAGGGTGGTCTGGAATCACAGAAAGGTTCATGTAATTAGAATGTGAATGGCAGCCTGAAGTTTATGTAAACAAAGGTAGGTTCTTTTTAATTTTTTATTGTTTTAACATGAAGTATATCTGTATAAAAGCAATAAATTTCCATGTGTATTTTAACAAGTAGTTATAGAACAGATTTTAAAGTTTAGTATGGGTTACAGTTCCATGATTTTTCATTGTTTCTCTTAGCTGCTCCAAGACACTGGAGACCAACAGAAATATTAATATAATGATTCAGCAGTGAAATGCATTTGTTAAATCCTATCTTCTCTGTTATACTCCTCCTCCTCTTTAAATAACACACACATATATATATATAGAAAAGTAATAAATTTCAAAATACATTGCAGCATTTAGTTGTTGAACAAATTTCAGAGTTTGATATGGGTTACAATTCCACAATTTTAGGTTTTTATTTCTGGCTGCTCAAAGATACTGGACACTAAAATAAATATCAGTAAAATAATTCAACACTCATATTCATTTGTTAAACCTAACCTTCTCTGTACAACTCCACCATCACCTTTGATCTTTCTCCCACTCTTTAGGGGTATTTGGGCTGTTCCCATTCTAACTTTTTCATGTTGGAAAGGGTTGTCAATAATATGAGAAAGGGGGATGGAACTAGTTGATGTTCTAGAAGGGCTGGCCCCTCTGCATTTCAGGACTTACCTAGTCCAGGGACCCATCTGGAGATTGTAGGTTTTGGAGAGTTACCCTAGTAATGGAACCTTTGTAGAATCTTATGTAATGCCCTAGAGGTTCTTTAGGATTGGCTGGAATGGGTTTGGTTGGGGTGGGGCAAGTTATGATAGGTAGCAATGTCTAACTGAAGCATCTGCAAGAGTGACCTCCAGTGTTGCCTCTTGACTCTATTTGAAATCTCTCAGCTGCTGATACCTTACTTGTTATACTTCTTTTCCCCCTTTTAGTCAGGATGGCATTGTTGATCCCATGGTGCAGGGCCAGGCTCATTCCTGGATGTCGTGTCCCATGTAGTAAGGAGGACAATGGTTACACTTGCAGAGTTGGGCTTAGAGAGAGAAAGCCCACATCTGAGCAACAAAAGAGGTCCTCTGGAGGTGACTCTTAGGCATACCTTTAGGTAGGCTAAGCTTCTCTGCTACATACATAAGTTTCATAAGAGCAAGCGTCAAGATCAAGGGCTTGGCCTTTTGACTTGGGTGTCTCTAATGTTTGGCACAGTACCCAGGGTTTCCCTGGTGGTAAAGTTTAGTAGGTCCATAACTTTTCTCACGTCCCTCAAGGGACTTTGCCAATACTTTTTGATTATCTGCTTAATATACTTTGGGATGTATCCAGGCATTACATTAAGCTATAGGATTAAAGGCTCTCATTCTTATTCTGGGCTCTCTGTGTTTGGATTGGTGAAATCATCTATCCAGACAAGTTTAGATTATATACTACAGAAAGCCTAGGTTCTGGGCATAAACTTTCTTCCTTTGGTCTCAAAGAGTATATGAAGTTCTAAAATATAGGCTATGTCTGCCTTACCTCTCTATTCTGAATTAACTTAATCTCAACCCAATCGGCTTCATTCTTACCTTTAAAAACTAGGTTCTACATATGTAAAACAGCACCTCAAAATTCAGAAATAGCAATTACCGCTCTGGGCTAAACGTGCTCACCAAATGTACCATAGGTTCATTCACATCATTGCATGCCTCACAACTTCATTCCTTTTTGTAGCAACACCATGTTCGATCATCAAAAGTAGGCTCTTAATGGTTACCTGAACTTTTGGAAAGTAAAATTTTTGTGACACTTTGGTATTTATGGTAAAATACCTATGAGTTTTGCATTCTGTTCCATGATATAGCTGCATCCATTCTAAAATAAAATAATATCTTTAGATACAGTCTGATTTTTACTTTTTTCCCCAAATCTGGCATAGCGAGAAGTTTTGAGCCATTTCACCTGTGATCTTCTCTGCCTGGTCACACACTCCCACACATCCTCCAGGAGTAGGACTGCTCCAGTTTGAGAAACACAACTGTCCAGAACCACAATGTATTTAAATGGTGAGCCCTTCCTTGGCTATTAACATAATCAAGATGAATAAATAAGAGTTTCTTTAATTGTTAAAGGACTCTCATACCATATGGTATGTGTACACATTCTTTTGTATGAGTTTGATGGGCTTTGTAAGCCACCTTGATTTCTTTTCTCTAACTGGGGCCCAGATGTTCCATTTGCTGATAAGAGCACATTTTCAATAATATGGAGTATGTTTGGGTGCAAAATCAACCTCATCCAAGTTTTGCTTTTTAAAGTGCAAATCTTTGTTTTGCATTTCCGTCTGAAGCCATTTTGACCTTTGACAAAACTATTTTCTTCAGAGCACATTGGTGTACTCTAAAAAAAAGACCACCCAAGCACATCCCTTTCAGTTGGCAAATTCTGCTTAGAATAAGTATAGAAGCCGTATATAACCAATGAGAACTATGGAGTCATTTGAATATCTGTAAAAGGTCAAGACTGTTTTGTCAGCTCACAGAGGCCAGTCTCTATGGCTTTGTGTCGTCATGTTAAATAGCATGACAGTGGCACAACAGTCATCTGACCTCACCTCCAGTTTGCCAGCTTGGACTGGTGCTTTTCAGACAGTGCTTCACTCTTCTGTGGTGCCAGAGCTGCCCCCCAACACTGTCCACATTTGTTTCAAATGCCAAATCACAGGCTCACCAAGTAGCAATGAGAACACACAGTAGAAAGGATAATTAACTTAAAAGGAATATTTTAAAGGCACAATTTGAGTTTTCAGTTATTTCCATTTCTTTGATAAGTATGATAACTTATTCTCAAGTACCTAAATTCTTAAATCATCCAAAATTATATAGTAAGAACTAAAATATTTTCATCAACAGCATCAAGTTAGCAATTTGCAAAAATTACAGTCGGCTTCCTGGACATGAGATTGCGCCTCTCCCCAAATACATCCATTTCTCTGCCTATTTCTGCTTTAGACCCTCCCCTCTGTGTCCCACCCCCTTCCCAGTCAGTCCCTCCAGCTTCTTACCTCTGGCCCACTGGCAGCAGATTTGCTTTTGGTAGAAATGTTCATTCAATAATTCATCTAATAAATATTAAGTGTCTGAATATCTGCTATGTGCCAGTACTATCCTTGAGATAAAGAATATAGCAACCAATAAGAGAAAATCTATCAAATATGAAACAGATTAAAGACATGAGAATGGTAGTTGTGTTACCTGACCTCAGTTCTACCACTTAATACAGGCTGGTAGGACTGTGTCTAGTTGCTTCCTCCATATATGTTCTGCATGGTCTGAAGCTGGGTATTCTTCAGTATATATATATATATATGTATTTTGTATACATGTGTCTATATATATATATGTATACACACATAAACATATTTAATAGATTAATGCCTTAGTTATATTTACCATATCTATCTATATATTCTACATATCTATATTTATCTATGTGTATATATAAAATTTTTTCTTTGTCCTCATTGTATCTTCTCCTAATGAACTATAGTTGGGGCTACAGAGAAGTGGGGAACCAAGCAGCAAGCTGAATTTTCCTTTCATCTCTTCTCTGATGTTATCATGACCTTGATTAATGTTTGTCAAGTGGAAGGGATAAATTGTAAAGAGAATGACTGGTTGAGAAGTGATGCAGACAGACCTATCATATGGACTGGAGGTGAGTAGGGAAACAATCTGGACCTTTATAAACAATCTGGTTATACCAGCCTCTGGCATTTATTTCACCTGCCACATTAGATCCATAATGCTAACCCTTTACCTCTCTGTGTTTTAATTGTGACATGAGAGGAGGTGACTATTAAACTGGCTTTTTAGAATACTTAAGAGTTACTAGTTTTAAAAGGTGGGTGTGGACATTGTAAGTCAAAGGCATGCAAGATGTTAAGTAGCTCCCAGGTGATATATGTGGTGAAATGTGTTTTATAGGGCCAGAGAGATATGTAGCTATAGGGGTGGGATAGGGTGTGAGGCCAGAAAATAAGACAGCAGCCAGATAAGACTCTTCATTTACCATTTGGTAGTTTTTTCTGAATGCTATGGGAATCATTTAAATAAATACAAATCACATGAGCAATATTGTCAGGTTTATAATTTAGACAGATAACTCTGGTTGAATTGTAAAGTTGAATGGAAGGCTGGAAAGGTGAAGGTCAGGGAGAACAGTTAGAAAACTGTTGAATCATCTCAGTCAAGAAATGATGCATTTCTAAATTAAAGCAGTGGCAAGAAGAATGAATTATAGGGATGATATGTAAAATACATTAAGGATCTGTTATAATTTATAACACTTAGTGAATAACTGGATATAAGCAAAGTGGGTAGATTGGAGATTATGCCAAAATTTCTGACTTTGGTAAGTAAGAAGATATTAATAGCAAATAATCAAATAAACAAATGTGTCAGGATGTTATATCCATCTCATTTGGAGAGAGAGTAAATTTGTGTTGCATATAGGACATCCAATTGGAGGTATCTGGTCGGAGATTGGTGAGTGTATAGATTTGATCAGAAACCGGTATTTGATGAGTTTGGGTAAGTTCACTAAGAGTGGTGTGGAAACAGGAGAAAAGCAGAGAATCAAGACTCAAGCCCTGGGAGACATCACAATTCTGGTATGTTGTGGATCAAAGTTTAATCTGAGAACCTAATCATTATATTTATGCTTGTAATTAGAGATTTCATACAAGTTCTGAGCAGGAAGAATGAACCGTAGAACAATATGGGGAAGTAAATTAGGATTTTCTTTTAAAGCAATTTTAGATACTTCCTGTGCCAGTTGGGATCCAGTCAGGAAAACCGAGCCCATGGCTGATAGTTCTATAAGGGGAATTAAGCACAGGCAATTAGTTAAGATGGCGATTCTCAATATCAGGAAGTGATAACTACCCTTGAGCTGCAGGGACTGGGGAGGGGTGGTATTACCAGGACTCAGGAGCCAGTGCTGCCCAGTGGGAACTGGAACCCAAGCAGTGAGGGACTGGCTGTTTCACTAGAGCTGGACCCCAAGGGAATTCAAGCTATTACTGGAGATGCTTCCTGAGCAGAAAGAGAAAGCATCTCTCTTCTTCACTTTATCCTGTCAAATTTCTCTCATTGGAAGAATCTAATTGGAAGTTAGTTGGTTTTAGAGCCTGAGGACATATTATTTGCAAGAGTACATACCTGTGATGCAGAGCAGTACAGGGTATGATAGCATACATAAAATTGACAGGCATATCTCTAAATATATATTTTACCCCCAAAATCATGATTATAAAAATAGAGAATCAATAAGACATAGGATTTAATCATTATTTATTTATTTATTTATTTACATGAGCAGGCACCAGGAATCGAACCTGGGTCCTCTGGCATGGCAGGCAAGCATTCTTGCCTGCTGAGCCACTGTGGCCCGCCCGGGTTTAATCATTTTTAAAATTATTATTAATCAAGTACTTGTGCTCCTACTTACCTTATTGCTTCACAACACATGGATTTTTATGTTGTGGTATTTCAATAAGGTGCTGTGTTATCCTATGCTAGTAGAGGCTAGGAACCAAGAAATGCAAAAACTGATATTTGGTTGTCCAAATGGCTGTTAGACCTAGAACCACTGAGTACACAAACTGTCTCTGTGGGATGTGAACTTAGTGAAAATGAGCTCCTCCCCCCCCCAAAAAAAAATCCTTTAGACAATTAGGCTTCTCTTGCTGGGCTTAAAATAAGGCAGTATGTAGCTCTGTATTAAAAGGTGTGCTCTTGATATAGTCTGTTTTGAGGTTCACAATCAAAGGGCTTTGCTTTTTAGTGAGACCTTTAAACAGCATCAGCCTTTCCCTCAAAAGAGAAAGGCTAAAAAGAGTGCCGGACTCAATTGAACTGAACAGAAAATCTATTGGTGACCAATGAAGCAGAAAGGATGTTCTCGAATTGCTGGGTTGAACACTCTGTTGTATAGATCAGACAACCCCATTTAGTGTCTACTGGTTCACACCAGAGTCAAATACTTGTTCACCAGCTTTAGCTTCTGGATATTTAAATGGCAGTGTTTACCAGTTTTAGTGGAAACCAATAAATGAAAATCTGTAGGTGGATTATCTGGGTCAAGCTATTCTCTCTCTTGGATTTTAATTCACAGGGTTGTGAGTCAGATGGCAAAACCTGATATAATATTATTATGTAGAATAACATTTAATTTATTTGGTGAAATCTAATACTGGGTCTAAGACGATCTTAAAATATCCATTCTGTAATGGTACTATCTTTCAAAACAGTTTATACAGTAATGTGTGTAAAATCATTTACATGGAGATTTAAAAACAAACCAACAAATAAAACTTTATACACTATCTTGGGTTCGGTTTCCCAGAAATAAGACTTTGAGAGGAACATTACATACTGGTAGTTTATTGAGGAGAGCTGTAGGGAACTTCTGTAAAAGGTGAGTCAAGTGGGATGGGACAGGAAGGAGATGGTGACTACAAGACTTGTCCTGCAAGACCTGAGTCCTTCAGCATTATCCCAATTGAGGGAAGCTGGCTGAGCCTTTGTCCCCCATCCAGACACTGGGGACAGGCCAGGAGGGCAGGGGAGCTGGCTTCTTTTGTTCTCTGCTACACCCTGTCCCTTACATAATGCCTGCACGTAGTAATGCTCAATCAATATTTGTGCAATTAATGAGAATGAATAAGCAACATGTAAATAAAACCTGGAGATGACTCTAGTCAACCTATAAACTTTGGCTTTCATTTCCTAATTATTGGTCAAAAGTTTAATATATTTAACTATTCTACCTTTCACTATCATCCCAGTCTCTCTCCTTCTCTTTAGAATATATAATGTATGTGTATATTGAAATGTGTACATTCTTTATACATAATATGAAGTGAATTCCCCATGAAGAGCAGAGTATGTACACATTCATCTGATCTTATTTTATAGAAATCTCAGAATTTTAGCATTTTAATACATCATAGAATAAAATAGGCCCACTAAAGATTTAAAATAATGTACATAATGTATGGACTAGAATAGGTCGGAATAGTTGAGATAGCTAAATAAATCAGCAGAAAAGTACAAAATATATATTTATAGTAGCTATAAAAGAAAATGCTTTACCAATATGACTGATTATATAAAGCAGGTCTTAATATTAATGAGTATGGGGAATGTTAGTCACTGAGACTAGGGTTTACAGAATTTTATTCAATTAGGTAAATCAGTTTCCCTTTATGCATATTTGTGTTTCAAAAACCAGGGGGAAAAAAGTCTTTAAATGCATAATTTGAAAGTCTTTACTCCTCAAATTTTTTTTTAACTCCTTGAATTTTACATATAAAAATAACATGGAGTCCATCTCAGTCTGTGTGAAACAACTCACCTTTTTATTCAAAAAATTTTGTTGTGTCTCCTTCTGATTGCATGAAAGTTCTATTGTCATTATTTAATATCAAATAATTCTACATACCTATTTATTGTGAGCTATTTCCAGTAGGTCTGATAAAACCATATTGTATAGAGTTTCATTGCCTTAAAGATCTACTCATTTACTCACTTGCAAAAATATCCCTGTCCTGCTCTAGAGGCTGTGTTGTCTTCAGGACTGGCTACTTTGTGGCAGTGCCACTTTTAAGAACTCCAGCATTATGTATCTACTAAACTGAAAAAGAGCCCCTTCTTTTAAAAATTAGATGCAGAGATATAAAACCAATAAACTGGATACTGGGATTAATATATGGGAACTGATAACTGGAAATAGGTTCTGATAAAGGAACTTACAGCAAGTATAGTGAACGTCATTCATATGTTCAGGTGTTGAAAGCCATGTAGACAAAAGTAACTCTGTTAATATTCTCTCAAGAGACCTTATTTCCTTTGATTTCTCCAAAAATGCTATCTGGGGAAATAATCAGAAAAACTGATTATTTCTTGGGCTGTGGTTAAACTTTGGTAATTTGATGGTTGTCTCACTATCTAAATCATGAACTGGAATTGAAAATTCTGGAATTTCAAACACTTACAGTTGCCTTTTAGTAAGCACCCATGTGTAGATGAACTTAAGCTTGTATTTCATGCATTTGGTGGGTAAATCCTCAAAAACTTTATTTTGGCAAATCCAAGTCCGTTTTTCAAAGTTTATTTGTTGGGACAATACCTTAAGGCTTGCATTTGAGTGTGAAATACTGGGCCCCAGCCTCCTCCCCTTCTCTGTTAGGTTTCCCCTTAATAAAGAGGATTATACTCATGCTCTGTAGGGACAGCTACTCATATAGGTGGTCGTGTCCACTCCTCTTTATACTCTTTCTCAGATACTTTAGTTTTATATTTCCTATGCCTCTAACAGGGAGAGGAGACTTCTTTTTCCTTAGCAATCTATAATTAGGTAGTAAAGCAAGGTGGTTCATCTAATAACTACTTTATAGAAGCTTAGTAGGGATTGTGATTGTATGTGAGTTTCCTAAATATTTGAATCTATATTCAGTTGATCCTGAATGATATACAAGAATCTTCCTGTAAAAATATCCCACTGTGTTTTCTTGCCTTTCAGTGGACTCCACTAGTGGTAGTTCTTCCATGGCAAGGGTCATGTCTTACTGAACTTGTCATCCCTATCTTAGAACACTTCTTACTATAGATTTGAATGATTGTCTGGGTGTTATGCTGAAATTTTAGATAGAAAATTTTATCCCTATATTTTATTTCTAAATCTAAAATTAGGAAATAATAGTCCATTTCATGTTTCCACCAAGAAAAAGGTAATATTGTGGATGTAACAAGTGATATTCTTAACCTGGAACTAGCAAATATTGAAAATATTCTTCATGAAATATTCTAACTCCTGGATCTTGATATTATATTGAAAATGTAGTTAAGGAAGGCAGTTGCTAATAGAATGTGCATAGTTTAATCTTAACTCCATTTTATATGTGGAGTTATGGATGATGATGAATTCAGGTTTATATTCAAGATTGAAACTTTTCTGTATGATTCCCATTGTCACGTGCCTATCCTTTAGAATGCTAGCACTCTGTTCTCAATCAGAATCTGCCCCTAAAAAAGGATAAGGCTCTTATACTTTAATGCAAATTTGGGTAAATATTTTAATTCATCCAAAATTAATTTTGGATTTTTCTGTAATTCTACACCTTACAGTATAGTGGTCAAGGAGGTGAACCCTGGAGTCAGAGTACCTGGATGTGTATACGAGACTCTCAGTTACTTTCACATGACCTCAAAAAAAAGAACTGAACCTCTCCGATCCTCTTTTTCTTTTCAGTAAATGGGGACAATAATTGTTGGGAAGATTAAGTAAGTTAATGTGTGTAGTGCACTTATAACAGTGCCTGGCATGTGTTAAAAACTTTGTAGAGGCTATTAAGTGAAAATGGGAGGCAGTGCCCCCTTTTATAGGGAATTTTAGAAACATGTGGTGGGTGGAAGATGTTTCGGAAAGAAAGGAAAGGCTTTTTATAGTGCACATTAGGAGATCTCAAAGAATTTAGAGGTGGTGGAAAGAGGAATTTTTATCTTTGATGATGCCCAGGAGCTCATTGTCATGGTTTGTAGTATTAGAAGTGAATGAAATGGATTCAGAAGAGCTAAGATCTAGTGATCCTTTTCCTTTTTCAAAATAGGTATTTTACTTATTTTTAGAATGATTGTTTTCCCATTTGAGACTATTTGGAAAATAAAGAATAATGCAAAAATAAAATTACCTTATTAGCTCAACAGACAGAGAAAGCACATTATTAAACTCTTCTTGGGTTGGGGGCACATCTTTTACAGGACCACTAAATTTAGTTTGCCTACATTTTATTTAAATTTTTCCTATCTGTGTTCATGAATGAACTCAGCCTTCATAGTAACCTTGCCATCCCTTTGATAAAAATCTTTCTATTTTCATCTATTTTACATTTGAGCTCCACGTACAATTTATTCAAAGAAAGTATTCCAGTGATAAGCATATTTAAAGTTTGGAATCCATCAGTGTATTCTGTAGTTTTTAGCTAGAACTTTGTCTACTAGCATAATAATATGAATATAGTAGCTTCTTATGTTTTTCTATGTTTCACACCCTTATTCTGAGAAAGTTTGAGAGAACTCCCTAGGTGGGGAAAGTATGACTCCAAAGCTTAATATGGTTCCTCTTTCAGTGTCTTTCATAGTTTTTCACTTACTTGGATTTTCTTTATATAGGTTGAATTTGGATGAGTTATGATTTTCCAAACAGCTTCAAATAAATTGAAACCTCCATTTCTTGTCAAATTAGAGACCATTTATCTTTCTTATTCACTTTGCAGGTGAGGGCATTTGTGTTCCCATTGCTTTATCTGCTTCTCTTTATTCTCTTCTGTCTTTCAACTTCTATTAGCTGTATCAATACAGTGGACAGCATTTATTTTCTGTACTATAATCATACTTAAAATTCCTATGATTTGCCTATATGTTAACTCTAAAAGATAAAAGCAATAAACAATTGAGAATATTTGTGATATTCCTACTCAAGGTCCTGTACCAATGGAGAATACCCCTAATGTTAATTTCAAATGGTTGTTGCTTTCTCATACTCTTGCATTTGCAAATGATATTGATTAGCTCTTAGATTTTTTGCTTTGGCCATCTATATAACTTTTGCCTTTTCTCTCAAATATCCTTGCTCTTTTGATTTATTCTACATGATGGAAAACATTTATTTTTTTCTTCAAAAAAATATCATATATTCTTTTTTTTTTTTTTTCCTCACCAGGTGCCAGGCACCATTTTTTTTTTTTTACATTTTTTTATTAATTAAAAAAATTAACTAACACAACATTTAGAAATCATTCCATTCTACATATGCAATCAGTAATTCTTAATATCATCACATAGATGTATGATCATCATTTCTTAGTACATATGCATCGATTTAGAAAAAGAAATAGCAAGACAACAGAAAAAGAAATAAAATGATAATATAGAGAAGAAATAAAAATAAAAAATACAAAAATATATAAGAAAAAAAAACTATAGCTTAGATGCAGCTTCATTCAGTGTTTTAACATAATTGCATTACAATTAGGTAGTATTGTGCTGTCCATTTTTTTTTTTTTTTAGAAATCATACCATTCTACATATGCAATCAGTAATTCTTAACATCATCACATAGATGCATGATCATCGTTTCTTAGTACATTTGCATTGATTTAGAAGAACTAGCAATACAACCGAAAAAGATATAGAATGTTAATATAGAGAAAAAAAAATAAAAGTCATAATAGTAAGAACAAAACAAAACAAGACAAAACAAAGCAAAAACCTATAGCTCGGATGCAGCTTCATTCAGTGTTTTAACATGATTACTTTACAATTAGGTATTATTGTGCTGTCCATTTTTGAGTTTTTGTATCTAGTCCTGTTGCACAGTCTGTATCCCTTCAGCTTCAATTACCCATTATCTTACCCTGTTTCTAACTACTGCTGGACTCTGTTACCAATGACATATTTCTATCATATATTCTTGAGTGTAACATTGAGTGGGTTCTAAAATGATTCTCTAATCTAACCATTTCTCACTTTCCTTAGCGAACATCTGCCCATTTATTCAAATCCATGTTATCTTCTTACTATTGCCTACCCCTTAGCTTTTCTCCTGGGTCAGATCCCTTGTTTCCTGAATTCCATATCTTCTTCCTCAACTTATCTCTATTATTTTGTAAAATTTTTTGGAAAACTGCTATAAGGAACTTTTTCATTTATGAGTCATTTAAACCTTCTCAGATCTTATATATCTGAAGGTATCATTTTTCTCTCTCACAGCCAATTAATATCATGACTTGGGTTTAAAATTCAAGATGGAAACATATCTTCTTCCAGAATTTTGGAGTCATGTTCTTCTGACTGTTAGTATACAGTGTTGCTGAAAATTGGAAACCAGGCTAGTTCATGTTCTTTTGAGGAGATGTGTTTTTTCCATCTCATTTTAAAAGTTTAGGATCTTTTCTTTACCCTCAGTATTCTGAACTATAACCGTGATGTATTACGTGAGATCTTTTTTTCATTCATAAAATATATTTTCTAGGGCGGGCCGCGGTGGCTCAGCGGGCAAAGTGCTTGCCTGCTAAGCCGGAGGACCTCGGTTCGATTCCCGGCCCCAGCCCATGTAACAAAAACGGAGAAACAAAATACAATAAAAACAAGAAAATGTTTAAAAGATGTTTCCCTTTCTTCCTCCTTTCCTTCCTTCTATCCTTCCTTCCTTCTCTCTGTCTTTCCTTTAAAAAAAAAAAAAAAAAAAAAAAAAAAAATATATATATATTTTCTAGGAAATTACCTGCCATTTTTCTTCTATAATATCTTTATGTTTTTTCCCCTCTTTTTGGAAATGATATTAATTAGCTCTTAGACTTTTTGCTTTGGTCATCTATATAACTTTTGCCTTTTCTCTCAAATATCCTTGCTCTTTTGGTTTATTCTACATGATGGAAAACATTTATTTTTTTCTTCAAACACTTTTATTAATTTTGTTTTTGTTTCAGAAATTGTGTTTAATTCCCTAGAGTTATTTTAGTTCTGTAATTCTTTCTTTTTCTTAAACTTGCTTTATGGATATCATATATTCTTGAGTGTAACATTGAGTGGGTTCTAAAACGAATAATGATTTTTTCCTCTCTATGAAAAAATTCGAAAAGGCATTTCCTGTCTGTTTACCTTTTGTATTATAGGCTTTTCACAGAAATTAAATGATCCATGGATGCCTATAAAAATGTTTAAGAATGAGATAATAGAAAACCCATCACAAAGGTTAGTTACAAGTATGGGGCTTAACTTAGCTGTAAGGATAGCAGATGAACTGCCTGTGTTATTTTGGAAGACTGCTAAAATCAAATGAGAAAGACTTCACTCTTGGATGCTAACTCCTGTGCCAGGTGCCCTAGGTCTTTTTTAGACAATTTTGATAGTTTTTTAAAATACAGTACTTAATTTTTTCACCCAGGGATAATAGGAGGTTGGGGAATTGACTGTTTCATGCCTTCCCCCTGTGAGTCTCTCTGTTCTCTGTTCTTCTCACTCCACCCTTCATGAAACCTAGTATCACTTAGTCTGGAGTCCAGCATATGGAAATGGCCCCTTCTCAATTGTAGCCATGTATATATGTATTCTGGCTTATGGTTGTTTCATCAGTCATTTCTCCTCTATCTGCTTTACATCTTCCAGAATCTCATTGAAATCCCTTTTCATTGGCAGTCCCTTTCTTCAGTCTGGGTTTGCAACTTAAAAAATATTTTACCCATTTTAATGGGAGCACATAGAGAAGGTGAATCAAATAAAAGATTGTATTTAAGTTTCCAGTATTTCATACAGACATATTCATCCATTTATGACATAAACTTGTAATGTCTACCATGTGCTAAGATGTGTCCAAAGATAGAGCTGTGAACTGAACAAATAGCCCAGTCCTCCTATTACTTATATTGGAGTGAAACCTGAGGCAAAATGTCATCATGGTCACACTGTTATTAAGACTAGTAAAGGAGACCCAGGAAGGGTATGAGCCTAAGGAAATGAAGGTCTTGACAGTGCTCCAAGGACATTTGCATCCTGAACAGACTCACCCTCTCCCTCCATGGCGACTTTGGAAAGCAGAACTTGTCCTACCACAGAAGTCCATGTCATACCCCTATGCAGACATGTTCTTCCCTTCCTTCTTTCTTTTATCTTAAACACTTGTTGTAGATGTATATCTTAATCAAACTCTTGAATTACTTTCTTAAGCTAATTTGAATTTTGTGGCTGATTTCCAATGGGGAATTTAACCATTTTACATTTAATGTCATAATTGTTGTTTTAAGCTTGTTAAACTTTTTGTATCTGTATTTTCTATTTTAATATTTATTTTGCTTTCTGTTTTCCTCTTTTGCCACGCAGAACATGTTTTCTTTATTTTATGTTTTCTTTAGTGATTTTGGAACTATATATGCTAATTATAATTCTATTAAGTTTTAAATATTTGGAGTACTCTTTCTTTTGTGTTAAAAATTTAAGAACATGCTACCCACATTTGAATTCTACTTTAATAAAATGTGTAATTCACCATGTTTTTTCATTCCCCTGGTCTATTACTGAATCTTTGTCACTATAGAACCAGATGCTGTAATCATTTTCAGTTTCTTAACTTGAGACATGCTAGACTACTGAATTGGAAAAGTGAGTTGGGAAATCTATGTTTTATTGTGGTGAACTAATGTGGTTTTCTTTGCAGTAGTATAATTCCCGGTAACTTTTTAGTGTATAACATATAAGGATATGACAACATCTAGACTTATCTGTTTCTCTTAAAAAGAGGGGTGAAATCTTAAAAGTTTAATATATTTTAATTCTTAATACTCTAGAAATAAAATATATCAATTATAGGAATATTTTTGTATGATTTTAAAACATGCTTCTGCAGTGTTGCGAAGTCAAATATTATTATGGTTTGTAAAACATTCTAAAAATAAAATCAGCCTGAAATTTTAGTTTCGTGTTTCAGAGCAAGTGAAAAGTGCTTTAAAGGCAAATAGTTGCATTAAGGCAACAGATAAAACAGAATTGTATGGTTTAAAAGCAAAATGCAATGATATAATAAAATTACTTTGTATATGTCACACCTGCAAAATTTCTTTTAGTCATTTGTTCCTTTAAAATTTATTTGAGGTAACCCTGATGAGGGTGAGAGGGTTAAATAGTTTTCCTTGCTACCCACTTTTTGTGTATATATGAGTAGCAGCCCTACTACAGAGAGATATATGGAGATAGAGAAATATCAAACTAAGCTTTTGCTCTCTGTGGATAATAAAAATTACCCACTTTCTCACAGATGTCAAATCTGGCAGATTTCCATAGAAAATTTGGATTGAATGTCAACTACCCAAATTATTTTAGTGTCTGCTGAAGTGTGTGCTTGGCAGAGATTTCAGCAGGAAAATAGGAAATGGATTTGAAAACATTAATAATATCTGAATACAACTCCTTAAGCTGATTGTTCTGTAGATGAACCAAAGCCTGTATTGTCCCTGTAAACCAAAGCCCTCCAAGAAGTCCAGGTGGACACATTGTAAATGTTCAAATATGGAAGTTGAGAGGAGGGCTTATTTAAGAAACAGGATTTGCTATCATGCATAGATTTTTGCCTTCTCCTTGAATAGTTTAGATTGGCTAATTATCAACTAAACATAGTCCGAATGACACAAATACCATGTTGGCAAGTGAGGATAATTTAGGTTTTATTTGTTATAATTCTTTTGGAGAAAGATGATTTGGTCAGATATGTACTAGAGTGAGGTTAGAAGATCACTGCTCCATCCTGACACTTGCATCCAGAATACTCATCTTTCTAGCCCTGTTTTCTCATCTGGAAGTTGAAGGGGATGGACTGCACAATCTTTTTAGATCCTTTCATATAATGTGATAATAAGGAAAATATGAGATAGTTCAGTGGTAGATATATCTCGTTAGTTTCCCATGAGAAAAAAGAAAGATCTTTTGCTTGAGGAAAAAATTAAAACTGCAGTATATCAAGTAACAGAAAATGATTTCCAAACAGTTACTCAAGGGATTAGCTTAATCATCGCATAACTTTACAATTTCTATAAATGTCTCTAGAAGTACTCATCTTTCCTGTTCCAAGTGCCAAGCCATTGTGTAACTTATTCATTCATTTGTTCAAGAAATATTTATTAAATATCCTAAACTGTGCTAAGTACTAGGTAGTGAATAAAAAAGAAAAAAAACCCACAAAACTCCTGCCCTATGAAATAGACACACTAATAAGGGAAGGCAGATGATGACAAATCCAATCTGGGAAATTTATTATGTGCTAAATAGTAAAAGATGGAGGAGAGAGAGACAGGGTGTTAGGAAAACTAACATATAACGTTATTAAAGAAATATGAGTGTCTCTGTTTGTGTGTGCATATGTGCATGTGCATTTTTAGATGGGGTGATTAGGGAAGATAAGAGAGATAAGACCCCCCCAAAATGAGGGAGGAGTCGTGCCAGTCTCTGGGAGAAGAGCGTTAAGGCAGAGGATACATCAAACGCAGAAACCCCGAGGCAGGAGACTGCTTGCCATTGGAAGGGACACCAAGGCGCTGCTTCGTACTCTTAACTCAAAACCACTTATTATTCAGCAACTATATGCCAGATTCTCTTTCCTTTTTTCAAGAAGCTTACAGTTAGTAGGAATAGGTAAGCACATAAACAGGAACGATAAAATAAAAATATGTTGGGCTCATGAGAGTTTGTTAACGGCACAGGAGGGGATTGTCAATTCCATATACATGGTCAGTTCCTACTCCAAATTACATCACAGATTGTTTCTCTGAGTGCTTTTCATCTTCACAGATCCTTAGGTTAAGAACTATTATATGGCTATAAATATAAAAGGAATGACATGAGTATGGTGGGGGATTTTTCTTTACTTTTGAGTGAAAGTAGAAGAAAGAGGGAGTGGGGGACAAGTGTTTATTAAGTACTCACTCCATACCAGGGCCTGTATTAGGCGCTGTGTGGACGTGGGCTTGTCTTGTTTCCACCAGTGCAGTGTGGGTCTTCTGGTCCTCACTTCAGAGGCAATGGAAATTCAGCCTCTGAGGGGTGAAGAGGTTGTTCTCAGTTATGGAAGGGGTAAATGGTTGAGCCAGGATTCAAATTCTCTTCTTCCCATCTCCTGTATTTATACATTCTGATCCTCACTCTTCCATTCTTCCACAGTGAAATGGGAACTTTGAGATGTGAGATGACGTTAATCAAGGTGGAGATAATTCATAGGATTATAGACTCCTAGAAGTGGAGTTGCCTGTAATCAAGTTTTAGCTCAAATATGGGAGACTTAATTTTTTTTGACAAGTCTTTTAATAGCAAATAGCACGTGCCATGCTCTGAGCACCAGCATCTCGCGTGTGTTAATTCACCCACATGCACACATGCACACACCTCTCTGGGGTGCATGCTCTTATTACCCTTATATAAAAAGTACACTCTGTTATGTGACACACACCGCAAAGCTGTGAAGAAGGTTTTATGGCCCCGTTCGGAAGATGGTTTATTTGTCTCATTTTGGAATTCTCATTCTTAGCAGTCACATTATTCATTTCAGTATCTAGCACCCATACTGTTGAGAATGTTACCTTTTATATCATATCTAAAAGATAGCATGTAAATGAGTGCTTTTCTTCTTCCACTGTAGATACTGAATAACATTCTTTGGTCTTCTTTATATGTCAGCATACACTTGCGGATGGCTAGAATTTTCACTGAGGGGAAGATTCTGTTATTTTATTAGAGGTGTCCCATCTTTTTTGAGATCAAGTTTCCTTGTGTATCCTGCTGTTTTGGTCTTCCTGTTACTTCTCTCAGCAATTCTTGCCTCTATGCTTTAATTTTGTGACTATTGATATATATGTGAACTATCGTATATGAGATATGAAAAAATGGGTTTATTTTAAAATGTTAGGTACCTAAATCTGTCATAAATAAATTATAAGTTATTGTACTTATATATTTTGTACATATATAGAGATATATAACTTTAACTTTTTTTGTATAAATGTAACTGAAAGCCTACATTTGAGAAAATGAGGCCTAAAAAGATTAAATAATTTTCCAAGTGTGAAAGTTACACACTAAGGTAATAGCTAGCCTTTGTTGAATATTTCCCATAAGGTAGGAATTATATTATGTTCTCTACATGTATTAGTTCATTGAAATCTCACAGCTTCCCTCAAGATGGGGATTATTATTCCCGTTTTAAATACAAGGAAATTTAGGCAAAGAGTAGTTAAGTAACTTCCCTGAAAACATATCTACTAAATGTAGAAATTTGACTTCAGAGTCTGGCTTTTTAATATTTTGTTACAAATTACAAAGGGTATATAATTGTTAAATACTAATTTAAAAATGGGTGGAATTTTAGCACTGTTAACATATGTAATATGGTATTACAAGAACTTTTCTTTGCTAAAGAAAATGAATAAATGTCACAACTACATTTAGAATTGCCGATTTACATTGGTCCTTCCCTGCACTCAGTTATGAATAGGAAAACTAACATATAAAGTTACTTAAGAAGAATTTCAAGATCTAATATAGGGCAGAGATGGTTCGATACTGGCTATTCTTTTCATTTAATGTTCTCAGATATAAAAAATTAAAAACAACATCACCGCAAAGTTCCTGAACCAGTACTTCTAAAAAACCAGAAACCAACTATAACTGGAAACATAACCCTCTTACTCACTGTTTAGCATTTCTGGCTCTTCATTTGCATTTTATTTGTCCAATATTTAAAACTGTAATAAAGTACTCCACATTTGATACCAGTTTGAAGGGCTATTTTTTCTTTTCCTCATGAACATTTAAAATATAGAAAAAATTTTTAAATGTTTGAAACATTATCTTCACTATATTAAATATTTTTAAATATAATATATGAGATTAACATACATATATTATGAAAAAAACAACTGTAAAATATTTTATTCCTGTTTTACTTTAAAGTAATGGTATTCTGATATTACAAGAATGTATTAGACTACAACTACATGTTCTAAAATATTTATGATGATTTGGGTCTGGCATTCTGAACTCTACTTTTGTCACTTCTCTGTAACTAACTTGAGATATGCACACATGCACACACATATATATGAATATAAACATATTTGTATGTATATTGATATATATATATATGAATATATCCATTCTAAAATTATATATTAATACCTGCTCATTTTACTCTATCAGCATCATTAAATTGTTTTGAGAATTAGTGAAATAATTTATTTGAATACACTTTTTACATTTTAAAAAATAATAAATTACCTTGTAGATAGGTGCATCAGAATCACGTGGAGGGCTTATTAAAATACAGATTAATGACTGACCCCTATAGTTTCTCAGCCTCTTGGCTTGGTGTGAGAGTCTGTAAATTTGTACATCTTACAAATTCCCAGATGATACTGATACCCCTGGACCAAACACTCTTTGAGAAGTGCTGCCCTATAAAATTGAATGGCATTAAAAGGGAATCTTAGTAATGCTATAGCAACACATGGTTTATGTTTGAATAGGGAATGGTATTGGTCTTGAATTTGAAAGAAACTTTATAGGCAATAATGACTAGAAATTATGACTAAAATTATGTTTGGACACTATCACAGAAACTATTGTGCACTTTGCCTTCAATCCACACTCCTACTGTATCCTTTTGTGTGTGTGTGTTTGCTTTCTCCCCCAAGAAAAAAGGTTGACTATGCAGCGCATAATGTCATTAGCAGGGATTTCTTGTTTTTGCAGGCCCGGTTTTTTTTTTTTTTTTTTTCTTCACTTTTAACTTGTTATCAAAGGTATAACACAGAGAAAATGTGAGACAATTCAGTATAAACTCTGTGAGAAACGACAGCTCACTAAGACACCAACACCAATTCTGAAACATAGCGGTTTCAGAATCTCTGCAAGGAGAATAAGAATTTAGGTCAGCATTAAAGAGGAATCTATATTAGAAGGATAAGAGGACACCCACAAACCCATACCCAACTTTTCTTTCAAAAATGACATTATTTCTTCCACCTTAGTCATAATGGCCTCTCATTGTCATTGACAGTAATACTTAGCACAGACTTCTCTATCTTGTTTAGCTTTTAAACTCTCCAAATGCCTGTTCCCATCTGAGGGAGTTGGGGGTGTCTCTGACTTCTCTTACCTAACATCAAGCATAGCACCCCCCAGAAATAGTAAATTACACTTTGCTAATAATGATGAGTGCCAGTTAAGGAGAAACAAAAATTTGTATATCTAATCTTAAATTTACCATTACAATAGCATAGGTTACAACCTTGATTTTTTCATCTTATAAATGGGATTCCTAAAACGTTGTGATCAAACACATAACTAATAACTAATAATAGACTTAGCAATTGAATGGTGGATTTTATCTCACTGTTGTTTCATTGACAGATGGGAATCAGCTGTAAACTTTGTACTTCCAATTTGTCTCTGGGAAGGGAAATTGTGTGCCCCAAATGCCATAAGACAGGTTGTTCTTCCAGGATTTATAGTCTGGTGGGAAGGAGAAAATAAAGGTCCTGTAGTTTTTCAAGAAAGACAGTTTAAGCCAGTTTAACATAATATGTCAAACATTTAGTTTGGATGAGAATGTGGGTATGTCAGTGCCAACTTCTGAATCTTTTTGAAGTTCATTCACATAATATAGCATTTTAAAAAAATTTTGTGTTAATACAAGGTTGAGTAAATGAAAGATTCTTTATTTGACCTACTGCAGGTGCTCTGCAAATATTCTACTTAAACTAATCTTAAAAATGCTACCTTAAAGTATTCAATTTTTCTACACAAGTGTATTTTTGATATTCTTAGTATATTCTAGCTAGATGGCCCCAATAATTGTTTGTTCAAATATGTTGAGTCAATACCATGAAACAAAGATAGTCTCTAGTGTGGTTTGAATATGAAGTGAGTATGTGATATTTATAGACTTTAAATAAAAAATATATATATGTATATAGGTAGGTAGAAGTTTATATTCCAGATTCACTGTTTTTACATTCTTTGGCTTTTATGAGATAAGCTCTTAAACATCAAATTTTTTAAAAAATTGTAATCTTAAAGTTTGGAGAATACCAATATTAAATTTCTATGTTTCTCTTTAACTGCAAAAATTTAGGGTTTTCTCTTCAAATTTGATGCAAATATAAATTAGTAAAAATTCTATCACTCTGATTGCCCACTTGAGTTTTTTTTCTCAAACATAAATTGATGTAACAATATCTTTAAGCACCTGGGATTTTATTCATTAATTAAGAAATTCATTAATTCAGGAAGATTAACCACTCACGTTTTAGCTGTGAATATCAGGACTGAATTTTTGCACCATCTTAAGCCATGGCTTTTCAATGAATAAATCTGATGTAGCATTAACCCAATTCTCACCCAAACAGGCCTGCTAATGAGGGGGAATGAAAGGACATGAGGGTGACTTAGTACAATATTGACAGAGAAGAAGGCAAAGCTCATATCTGTGTATGACCTGCTAAGTAGAACATTTAGAATCTGAAGGATGTTGTATCAGGTAGGACACAGAAAAAAGTTTTCGTATTTCATAGTGAATCTGTTTAATTGCACAGTGGTTATTATTTCAGTAATCTCAAAGCATGCCTATATTTGCACAAAAGGTATTATGTTATATTAATTATTATATTAAATCTACTGATATTATCCAAGAAAAAGTTAAAGCTAAGAGCAAGGACACTAGATATTTGCCCTGAAGAATAGAAATACAAATTCAAGAAAACCAATGATGGGAAACAGCTAATTTGGTGTGAAATTGAAAGAATAAATAGTGAGACAGGTTAATAAAGGGTTCAAGATTTAAAAAGTTGAAAATAAGAACCATAAGGGAAAATTAATAAAGAGGGAAAACTCACATTAAAGCTTGTTGTTTGGAACAATTATGAAGAAACATTTTATAAAACAAATCTTAAATTGACCATATGAAAACCAAGAGAGCCAAAATGAGAAAAAAACTTCTCGTTTATTAAAATAATGATTCCTCCCCTCTTGGCACTTTTATACAACTTGTGCAATTGTTTTCCACATATTTTCTGCATATTTATGTGCTCCTCCCAGAGTTTTATCATTGTGGTATGCACTAAGAACGCAAAGTGAAAGGGAGGTGTGTACCTGCCTACACGAAGTTTAGCTGTCTAGTGGAGATGTAAACAAAAGAGAACAATAAATCATGAAATGAGCAACAGCGTAAGTACAGACAGCTGACCGAGGTACCATGCAGAGGAAGGTATGGCTACATTTGTCAGGAAAGGTAGCCCATCATGGAAGGCATCAGAGAAGGGTTGAGATTTGAGTGGCATTTGAAGAATGAACTTTTGTTCATAGAAGAATGAAAGTGCATATCACACCATTAATTTGCTATGTGAGGCAGCAGCTTTAGGAGATGAAACAGGAAATCTAATTAGATACTCCATAATGAAGGGCCTTGTACACCGTACTATTGGACTTGAATTTCATTCTGTAGGAAAATCATATAATTTGATTAACAGTTTAGAAAGTCACTCTTGTGAAGGATGTAGAATGGATGTCAGGGGAAGATAGGCTGGAAAACACTTAGGAGGTTATTCCATGAATTCAAGGAGGATATGAAGAAGATAGCAGTGAAGACAGGAGAAAGAGAAGGAGGGGTGACTTTTAAAGATATTTAGGGGGTAATATCAATATGATGATTATTTAATTATGGAATATGAAGGAGAAGCAGAGTCTAAGATGACTTCCAGTATTCTGGTTTGGGATAATAGGTGATGGGTGGCTATGAAATAACAAAAAGGTTGAATTTGAGACCACAGAGGTAATTCATGATCTTTTTGGTGGGGATCACAAGGGAGTGGTGGGTGGCCAGACTTATAGGTGAATGGGGAAATGGAGAGACTATGTCGGCTTGAAGGGAGTGTATGATGTACATTTTTAATTTTGGTAGAAACTGGAGTATGTTTATTGATAAGGGGGAAATGAGTCAGTAGAAAAGTAAGAAGTGAAGATACAAGGGAGGAGCGAAAGAGGGAAGGGGGAACATGGCAAACAGAGTCAGGTAGAGAGATGAGCCTTGAATAAAAGAGCACCTCTTCCTTGGGAATGGCAGGAAGACAAAGAGTCTGCAAGAATGAGAACAGAGAGGGTTTGTTGGTCTTGGTTTTATAGTATCAGGTGTCATCTGCGGAGGGTAAGCCTGAGTAACAGTGGGCGGTGAGTAAAGATTGAGGACAGTGTTGATGTGCAGAGCAGTCACCAAAGGAATGGGTTAAGAGATTCCTAAAAGCAAATGAAATGATTCCGCTATCACTGAAGGCTCAATAGTGTGACCAGTCTTCATGGTTGTGCCCTTTTCCCTAGTGATAATAGATTAGCATCTGAATAATGCTAATAATAATAATGTCTACCATATTTGAATAGTTATTATGTGACAGTCACTATTAAATCTTTAATCCTCACTACAAACTCATGATTTCATTATGTAAGTATGGTTAGTCCCACTTTACTGAAGAGGAAACTGAGGCATTGAGAGATATAAAAGTGGAGAAGGCAGATGGTCAGCATAATTAGTTAGGCTTAGGTTTATTTCTGTGTTCGGAGCATCCTGATGTAGTTGGTCCAGAATTAACATGGCCCTTGGTTTTTCACAGGAACAGCCCCCTTTTATTAATTGCTGTATCATTTCTGAGCCTACCTCATGATCCAAGTGGTTGCTCGTTCTTCAGCTATTTTATTCTACTCTAGAGACAGCAAGAAAAAGGAAGAGGAAAAGAAAGGCATGACTTTTCCCTTTCAGTTCATGTCCCATACCCAGAAAATCCTCACTCTACTTTTCTTACACCCCTAGAATTTTGTCATATGACTACATCTGGCTCCAAAGAAAGCTGTTAAATATTTTTATCCCTAACATTTGGAATAAGGGAAGAGCAGACATTTGGGTCATCTCTTACTTTTTTTGGATTGATTCAGATTTAGACATTTGTAGATAATATCAGATAAAAAGATAAAGGAATAAAGGTGTTGAGGTTGTTAGCAAAGAGTAGTTAAGAGATGAATTATGAAAAAAAGGAAAGAAGTAAAGCAAAGAGGTGGCTGACAGATGGAAAGAAAAGTACTGAAAGGCTTGGTGAAATCAAAGAGGAGGTGTTGTCAGTGTTACCGAATGAGAGAACTTCATGGAAACGCCTTAAGATGGAGATTGTGTGAGAAGAGTTACAGAAGTTGATGATTTCTTTGGTGGAGTCTTGTGTAGGTTAAAGAATAGAAGGCCTAGACAAAGAATACTTTAATGTTTATTATACAAGGTTGTGTATCATGGTAGTATTAAGAGTTTAGAAAACTCAGTTTCTTATTGCTGGGATGATTATACTGTTTCACTTTGGACAAATTTTATTTAGCTAAAGTTCAAGTTTGCTTTATGTATTTGACATTTATTATGGTCAAAATTGCAAGATTTCAAAACAGATGTTTCAGATAACCATCTTTTCGATTGACATGCAACAACTTGGATGTAAAAGGTTCTAAAATATGTTGCAAACTGATTTCTTAAAATAATAAATAAAGCATATTTTATTATTGACACTCATTCTTAAATACGACTTGCTGTTAATGCCTTGTATTGAAATAAACTGACTCAGTTCTTCCTACATCTTTTTTATTATCAGAGTTTTCCATCACACATAGAACTTCTGTGGTTTAGAGACCTGAGTTCATCTTGGTCATCTGAACAGCTTGATTGCCCCCTGGTTCCTCAGAAATAGAAACTTTGAGATGCCAGACTGGGTTAAAGATTACTGTAATTTAAAAAAACTAAAACCTATAAAAAGCTTTCAATATTTTTCATCCTGTCTTAGGACCAAATTCGTCTCATGATGCCATTAGCTTCTTGCTTACAGACTAAAAGGGATTTGCATAAATGGAAACCCTATTTTGCTTGCAGAAAACAATAAAATAAAATAAACACTTCTTACCTAAAAATGACTGTTTTTCAAAGCAAGTCTCTATTTTTACCTTAAAACAATTGAAATTCTCTTTAAGTACACGTTGGAACTCATGTGTGGAATTTAAACATAGATGGCATAGGTTCTATTTTATTATTTCCATAGACATGCTCAGAGGTAGTGCAAGAAGCCTCACAGTTATCTGATCACCAGTGGGCCCCATGTGATGTGAAAGAGAAGCCCTTGGCTGAAGGCTTAGCTTTGAAGGCAGGTTCAAAAAGGAGTCGCACACCTCTGTTTTCTGAAGGCTGAGTTAGTTGAACAGATAGTTGGCACTTTCAAGATTTCCGTGTGGGACTTCAAGTTGTAACTTTCATTTGAGCCCAAGGTCCTCAGAATAAAGAGGCCCACATGCTGGAAAGGTGACCCAAGTATGGTTTTCATCTGAACTAGTTTCCCCTTCATATTTGAAACTAGAGGAAATTAGTAAAGCTTTCTAAATGATTTGCAGAATGATAATTATTAAAGAGAAACTCCTCTATTTTATTTCAAATTTTTTTCTGTTCTTGTTCCTGGTAATGAAAAGCATAAAAGAGCCAGTAAGGGATGGGGAAGAATTAAGTTGTCCAAAACCTATAAATGTATTAATTTGAGCCTTTAATGAAGAGGTGTTTTTACTCGTACTTTTTACATAATATGAATATAGTAAACTCATGTTTCCTAAAACACTAAAGGATTTGAATTGTTTTTGTATTTTTTCTTTTCTTTTCTTTTTTGCTTTCTAGCATCTTAATCTCTTTTAACTTATATTTTTTCTTTTAATCAAATAACAAGTAAGATATGTAATTATGACAAAAAAGAAAAAAATATACGGGTTGTGTTTAAGCCAGAAGAAAAGATAGAAAAAACATTCTTCCTCAATTCAGCTATTTTGTTTCCATTTCTTTATAGATAGCTAGAAATGCAATGTAACTTTTGTAGACCTAGTTAGTAAAAGCACAGAAAATGAGTTAAAATCAAAGGAAGCTTCAAGAAATCCTTATAAAGGTGAAGAAGAAAGAAGATTACTAGATATGGGGTAAATGGACAGTGCACAGTATTTGATTTCAGGAAGATTCCATTCCTTATATTAAAGTTTTTTTTTCTTTAAGTGTTTCATTAATTTATTAATTTTCCATTAATTAATTAATTAACAAACATTTATTGAATATTATTGTGGACCAGTAACTGTGTCTGACACTGAGGATGCATGAATAAACACAGGGCTTAGAAGGAAGTAGCAGTGGACGCACTCAACCACAAATATGTATTGAGTAGTACCTATGTTCCAGGTCCTGTTCTAGGTACTGAGGATAGAGTGCTAAGCAAAGCACATAGAAATCCCTGCCTTCCTGGAGGGTGGCAAATCATGGGCATCTTAAACACAAGGAAACTCTATGATACATTAGATAAGCTATGGAGACAATTCAGGAGGATATGGAGTGCCAGAGTAGAGGTGGAAAATTGGAATTTTAAGTTGAGTGGTCAATAAAGGCTTTGTTGTGAAGACCTTTGAATAAAAACCTTAAGAGGTAAAGGAGCAGGCCATGGCAATATTTGAAAGAAGATTATTCCTGCCAAAAGGAACAGCAAGTGGAAACGTGTGCAGTGTGCAAGGAAAAGGTAGGAGGCCCATGTGGCTGGAGCAGAGTGCATGCAGAAGTAAATAGTAGCATATGAAGCCAGGAAACAGTTGGGGACCAGATCATTTAGGCCTCATTGTACATTATACGGACTTTGGCTTTGATTCTGAATGAGAGGAGTAGCTTTTATAGGGTTTTGAGCAGAGAGGACTGACATGTTTTAAGAGGATCACACTGGCCCCAGCTTGAAGGACAAACAGGCTTTGGTCAAGGAATGGAAACAGAGAAGCCAGTTCGGAGACTACTAGAGTGGTGGTGGTAGAATTGGTTAGAATTGGCCAAAGTCTTTGGTTTAGCATATTTTAAAGATTCACTTAACCAGAGGTGAATGAAGGATCTGAGAGAAAGAGAGAAGTCATAAATGACTTAAGGTTTTGTGTCTGATGAGCTAGAAAGTGGACATTACCACTTTCTAGAAGATAGGAGTAGTTTTGAAGAAAAAGAACAGGAGATAAATTTTTAACATAATAAGTTTGAAATTTCTATTAAATACACAAGTAGAAAAATCGAGTAGAAGTGTGGTCTGGAAATATAAATGTGGGTGTCATCAGTAAGGAAGTAAGTGTAGACAAAAAAAAAATGAGTGTGTGTGTTGGGGTGGGGTATGGAGAGAGAACTATATGCACATGGGTCTGAGGACTAAAGCTTGAGGCACAAATAAATGCACTGAGTAGCTACTGGGTTCCAGGCACTATTTTAGGAATTGGAGATATAAAAGTTAACATGAAAACTGAGTCCATACCTTGATTTACACTCTCCTGGGAGATATAGAAGTGAGTAAAATACATGAATAAGTGATATAAAGTAGAGCAGGGAAAGAGGCTAGATGGTGAAGAAAGGCAGGCTGCTTATTCAGTTGGTGTTTTGGGAAGATTCTCTAGTGAGGTAAATTTTGAGATGAGACTTGAAGAAAATGAGCCCTTTGGCCAAGCCTGGAAGAGATTCAGGCTAGTGCAAAGGTTTGAGGGTGAGTTCACTTGGATGCTGGAAGAACTGTAGGGAGGGTAGATGGCAGAGGGCCGGATCCTCTGGGACCTGTGAGGCCTATGGAAGGTTTTGGATTTTATTGCACATATTATAGGAAACCTTTGGAGGTTGTTTTTGACAGTATTTTTTATTGTTATGTTTTATATATATGTGTAATAAAATAATGAGATGCCATTTTTATCATTGTAGGTTTACAGTTTAGTGGCATTAATTGCACCCACAATGTTGTGCTATCATCACCACCATCTGTTGCCAAAACTTTTTCATACCCTCAAACAGAAAATCTGTATCCATTAAGCAATAACTTGCTATTCCCCCATATCCTCAACCTGGGTTAACCTTTAATCTACTTTCTGTCACTATGAATTGTTTATTTCTAGATGTCTCATAAAAATGGAATCAATTAAGAATTACTGATTGCATATGTAGAATGGAATGATTTCTAAATGTTGTGTTAATTTCTTTTTTTTAATTAATAAAAAAATGGAATCATACAATAATTGTTCTTTTGAATCTAGTTTATTTCACTTAGTGACACATTTTCAAGGTTTATCCACCTTGTAGCATGTATCAGAACATCATCCATCTTTATGACAAAATAGAATTCCATTGTATAGTTAGACCACATTTTGCTTATCTGTTCATCTGCTGATAGACACTTGGGTTGCTTCCAGCCTTTGACAATTATGAGTAATGCTGCTAGGAACAACTGTGGCACACATCAGTTTGAGCCTCTTCTTTCAATTCTGTTGGCTATGTACCTAGAAGTGGGATTATTGAACCATTCTTACAGGGGGTTTAAAAGGGCAGTGACATGATCAGAGGGCCCAGAAATGGAAAAGTTGTGATTAAAAACTTAGCAGAAACACAGAGTATCTGTACATACTACTTATCCTTTGAATTTTGTTTTAAATCCAATTCCTATGAATCTTCTGCCAGTAGAATCTAAAGAAGAGCTAGGTTATAGTCTCTGGGTAAGTTGAGCAGCGAACACAATAATTATTTTTCATTCTTTTCTTTAAATAAACCAAAGTACTTAATTTTTTTCTTAAGTAACAATTTCTTTGAGTTTCATCTATATAGAATTTTTATCACTTGTTTTAAAGAAATTTTGATAAGTGATATTCTCTTGTTTTGTTTTGTATTTTTGTTTACAGTTTATGACCTTTACAACATACTAAACCAAAGCACCTATTTTTTTTTCTTAACTTTTTAATTGTATAATACAACATATATACAAAGCAAAGAAAGAAAAAAGTAATAGTTTTCAAAGCACTCTTCAGCAAATAGTTACAGGACAGATCCCAGAGTTTGTAATGAGCTACCATATAATCCTCACAGATTTTTCCTTCTAGCTGCTCCAGAATATAGGAGGCTAGAAGGAGTAAATATTTTTTTTATCATCAATTGACTTTTTTTTTTTCTGAAAAATAACATAAATATGAAAAAGCAATACATTTCAAAGCACAGCACCACAACTGATTGTAGAACATATTTCATAGTTTGGCGTGGGTTACAATTCTACAATTTTAGGTTTTTTCCTTCTAGCTGCTCTAAGATTCTGGAGACTTAAAGAGATATCAATTTAATGATTCAGCAATCACATTCAGTTGTTAAATCCTGTCTTCTTTATTTAACTCCACATCACCTTTGTTCTTTCCATCCTTCTCTTTAGGGATCTTTGGGCTACGGCCATTCTAACTTTTTCATTTTGGAAGGGTCTGTTAATAATATGGAGTAGGGAGATGGAAGTATCTGATGTTCTGGAGAGGCTGGGCCCTCTAGGTTTCAGGACTTATCTGGTCCAGGAACCCATCTGGAGGTTGTAGGTTTTTGGAAAGTTACTCTAGTGTGTGGAACCCTTGTGGAATCTTATATTTTGCCTTAGGTGTTCTTGAGGATTGGCTAGAATAGTCCTGGTTGGAGTTTGGTAAGTTATGATAGTAGCAATGTGTAACTGAAGCTTGCATAAGAGGAACCTCCAGAGTAGCCTCTTGACTCCAAGCTCTCTCTGCCACTGATACTTTATTAGTTACACTTCTTTTCCCCCTTTTGGTCAGGATAGAATTGTGGATCCCATGATGCCAAGGCCAAAATCGTCCCTGGCCAGACTCATTTACCATGCTGCCAGGGACACTATCACCCCTGGATAACATGTCCCATGTAGCGGGGAGGGCAATGATTTCACTTGCAGCATTGGTCGTAGAGAGAATGAGGCTACATCTGAGCAACAAAAGAGGTTCTCCAGAAGTAATGTTTAGGCATACCTATAGGTAGGCTAAGCTTCTCTGCTACCTACATAAGCTTCACAATAGTAAGCTTCATGATCAAGGGCATGGCCTATTGATTTGGGTGTCCCTAATGTTTGATACAGTATCAGGGGATTCCCTGACGGTAAAGTTTAATAGTTCCATATTTTTTCTCCCATTCCTCAAGGGACTTTGGTGATACTTTTTGATTATCTGCTTAATATACTCTAGGATGTATCCAGGCATTGCATTAAGCTATACAGAATTAAAGGACCTCTTTCTTATTCTGGACACCCTGTGTTTCAGTTGTTCAAATGAACTATACAGATAGGTTGAGTTAGAGTACATGCTATAGAAAATTTAAGTTCCAGACCAAATAAACCTTTTTTCCTTTGGTCTCAAAGAGTAAGTGTGGTTCTAAAATATAGACAATGTCTTCCTCACCCCTGTGTTCTGAATAACTTTAACCCCAACCTGATTGGCTTCATTCTTACTTATCTTATGTAAATGTAAGGTATTCTAGTTTTCTAGCTGCTGGAATGCAATATACTGGAAATGGAATGGCTTTTAAAAGGGGGAATTTAATAAGTTGCAAGTTTACATTTCTAAGTCCACGAAAATGTCCCAATTAAAGCAAAGGTATAAGAATGTCCAATCTAAGGCATCAGGGAAAGATACTTTGGCTCAAGAAGGCCAGTGAAGTTCAGGGTTTCTCTCTCAATTGGAAAGGCATGTGGCGAACATGGTGATATCTACTAACTTCCTCTCCAGTCCTCTTGCTTCATGAAGCTCCCCAACGACATTCTCCTTCTTCATCTCCAAAGGTCACTGGCTGGTAGATTCTGTGGTTCTCTATTATTCTGTTGTGGTTCTGTGGCTGTCTCCTCAGTCTCAAAAGGAACTCACTCCAAAATGTCTCCTCTTTTATAGGATTTCAGTAAACTAATCAAGACCCACGTAGAATAGGTGGAAACATGTTTCCATCTAATCAAGGTTAATACCCACAATTGATTGAGTAACATCTCTGTGGAGATAACCTAATCCAATTTCCAACCTATAGTGCTGTATAGGGATTAGAAGAAACTGTTGTTCCCACAAGATTGATTAAGATTGAAACGTGGCTTTTTCCAGGGTACATAAATCCTTTCAAACCAGCACACCAGGTTATATATATATATATATATATATATAACAGCCTCTCAAAATCCAGAAATAATAATTACCACTCAAGACTAAATGTGTCTGCTGTAAGAGCTTACAAACTAGGCCCCTGCTTTCTTATGAGCATTTTCTAAAGTTGACCATACCATAATTGTTCTTTCGTTTCTGGAGTGCTTTGCCTCACCAAATGTCCCACACACTCATTCACATTGTGTGAACAAAGCCTCACGACTTTGTTCCTTTTTGTAGCAGCACAACCTTCAATCATATGTATATACCAAAGTTCACCAATCTACTTCTCAGTCAGTGCATCCTTCAGTCACCTGCATTCATCAAGCATCTTGTATAATGCCCAAAGTCCACAGTCCATCAACACTCTCAATTTTAGATAATTTCATTGTTCCCAAGAGAATGATAGCCAATAAACACACCCGCACTAAATAGGAAATCTGAACCTCCTCTTAAATCTTGTCCCTCCCTCCATTATTTACCTCTGCTGTTGCTGTGGTAGTGCTGATGTTTTCCTTTTAAACATGGCCCATAGCATGCAATAGCAGTTTTCCCCCTGTACCCAGGACTCGAAGCTCTCTTTGTACATGAGTCATACCTTTGAAGTAGTTCTTACAAGAGCTAATTTATATTTCTAGTATTTATCATGGGACACATAGTTCTATACAACCCCTTTCAATCTTGTTCATCTTCAATATGGTAATATTACTTATAGACCCACTAGAGAACTTCCTTCCCTTCTATCTATTCCCTTACATTGGAGTTCAACCTCATTAGCTAACCATTCACCCATCTCTAGCTTCTTTGTATCTCTAAGTCCCCTATGTTCTGTATTATAAGCCTCTGATTTTACCTTTAGCATAGCCATAAAAATGAATCATACAGTATCTATCCTTTTGTGTCTGGCCTATTTTACTCAGCATTATGTCTTCAAGGCTCATCCATCTTGTCATGTGCTTCAGGATGTCATTTCATCTTACTACTGCATAATATTCCATTGTATGTATATACCACATTTTGTTAATCCACTAGTCTGTTGATGGGCAGTTGGTTTGTTTCCATCTTTTGGTGATTGTAAATAATACTGCTATGAACATCAGTGTGCAAATGTCTGGTTGTGTTATTGTTTTCAGCTGTTCTGGGTGTATACCAAGTAGTGCCATTGCTGGGTCTTAGGGCAACTCAATATTTAGTTTCCTAAGGAACTGCCAAACCATCTTCCATAGTGGCTGTACCATTATACATTCCCACCAACAGTGTATAAGTGTCTCAATTTCTCCACATCCTCTCCAACATTTATAGTTTTCTGTTTGTTTAATAACAGCCATCCTTATAGGTAGGAGGCAGTATCTCATTGTAGTCTTGATCTGCATTTCCCTTATAGCCAATGAAAATGAACATCTCTTCATGTGCTTTTCAGCCATCTGTATCTGCTTTTTAGAAAAATGCCTCTTCATATCTTTAGCCCATTTCATAATTGGGTTGTTTGTTCTTTTGTTGTTGCATTGTATGATTTCTTTATGTATACAGTATCAGACGGTTGCTTGGTATGTGATTTCCAATTATTTTCTCCCATTGAGTTAGCTGCTTCTTCACCTTTTTGATAAAGTCTTTTGAAGTGAAAAAGCCATTGATTTTGAGGAGTTCCCATTTATCTATTTTTTTTTTTCTTTTGTTCTTTGTGCTTTGGATGTAAAGTTTAAGAAGCTACCTACTATTACTAGGACTTGAAGGTGTTTCCCTACATTTTATTTTAGACGCTTTATGGTGCTAGTTCTTATATTTAGGTGTTTGAGCCACTTCGAGTTAATTTTTGTACAGATGTAAGGTAAGGGTCTTCTTTCATTCTTTTGGCTATTGATCATCTACTTCTCCCATGCCCATTTTTTGAAAATACTATTTTGTCCCAGTTCAGAGGATTGTCAAAAATCAGTTGAGAGGATTGTCAAAAATCAGTTGACCATAGATTTGGTGCTCTGTTTCTGCAGTCTTGATTTGATTCTATTGGTCAATACTTCTATCTTTGTGCCAGTACCATGCTGTTTTGACCACTGTGGCTTTATTAGAGGTTTTAAAGTCAGGGAGTGTTAATCTTCCCACTTCATTCTTCTTTTTAGGATGCTTTTAGCTATTAGGTGTCTCTTTCCCTTCTGGATGAATTTGGTAACTAGCTTTTCCCAGTCTTCAAAGTAGGTTGTTGGAATTCTGATTCACACTGCGCTGAATCTGTAGATCAGTTTGGGGAGAATTGACATCTTAAGTATATTTAGCCTTTCTATTCATGAGCAGGAATATCTTTCCACTTATGTAGATTTTCTTTGATTTCTTTTAGCAATGTTATGTAGTTTTCTGTGTACATGTTCTTTATGTCCCTAGTTAAGTTCATTCCTAAGTATTTGATTCTTTTAGTTGCTATTTTGATGGAATTTTTCCTTAACTGACTCCTCAGGTAGGTCATTGCTTGTGTATAGAAACATTACTGATTTTTGCACATTAATTTTATATCCTGCCACCTTGCTGAATTTGTTTATTCACTCAAATAACTTTGCTGTAGATTTCTAGGATTTTCCAAGTATAGTATCATGTCGCCTGCAAATAGTGAACATTTTACTTCTTCCTTTCCAATTTGGATGTCTTTTATTTCTTTGTTCTGCCTGATTGCTATAGCTAGAACTTCTAGTACAGTGTTGAATAATAGTGGTGACAGCGGGCATCCTTGTCTCATTCCTGATCATATGGGGAAGGCTTTCAGTCTTTCTCCATTGAATATGATGCTAGCTATTGGTTTTTCATATATTCCTTTTATCATATTGAGGAAGTTACTTTTGATTCCTATCTTTTGAAGTGTTTTCATCAGAAAAGGATATTGAATTTTGTCGAATGTCTTTTCAGCATCAATCAAGATGATTATATGATTTTTCCCTTTCAGTTTGTTAATGTGCTGTATTACATTAATTGATTTTCTTGTGTTGAACCATCCTTGCATTCCTATTATAAACCCTACTTGCTCGTGGTGTATAATTCTTTTAATGTGTGGTTGGATTTGATTTGCTAAAATTTATTCAGAATTTTTTGCATCTATGTTCATTAGGGAGACTGTCCTGTAGTTTTCCTTTCTTTACCCGGTTTTGGTATTAAAATGATATTAGCTTCATAAAATGAGTTAGGCAGAGTTCCTTTTTCCTCAATTTTTCGGAAAAGTTTGAGCAGAACTGGTGTTAGTTCTTTTTGGAATGTTTGATAAAATTCTGTTGTGAAGACATCTGGCCCTGGGCTTTTCTTAGATAGATTTTTAATAACTGATTGCATTTCTTTACTTGTGATTGGTTTGTTGAGATCTTCTATTTCTTCCTGTTCAGTGTAGCTTATTTGTGTGTTTCCAGGAATTTGTCCATTTTATCTTAGTTCTCTAAGTTTGTTGGTATGTAGTTGTTCATAGTATCATCTTAGGATTTTTTTTATTTCTTCAGGGTCTGTGGTAATGCACCTCTTCTCATTTCTGCTTTTGTTTGTTTGCACCCTCTCTCTTTTTTCTTTGTCAGTCTTGCCAGTAGCCCATCATATTTTATTGATTTTCTCAAAGAACCAACTTTTGGTTTTATTGATTCTTTCTATTGTACTTTTGTTCTCCCATTCATTTAACTCTGCTTTAATCTTTGTTATTTCTGTTCTTCTATTTGCTTTGGGGTTAGTTTTCTGTTCTTTCTCAAGTTCCTCCAGGTGAACAGTTAAGTCCTTGATTTTTGCTTTTCTTGATTTTCAGTATATGCATTTATGGCAATACATTTCCCTCTCATGCCACATCCCATAAGTTCTGATATATTGTATTCTCATTTTCATTTGTCTCTAGATAACTACTGATTTTTCTAGCAATTTCTTCTTTGACTCACTTGTTGTTTAAGAGTGTGTTATTTAATCTCCATATATTTGTGAATGTTCTCATTCTTTGGTGGTTATTGAGATCCAGTTTCATTCCATTGTGATCAGAGAAATTTCTTTTTAATTTCTTTTTAAATTTATAAAGATCTGTTTTCTGCCTCAGCATATGATCTATACTGAAGAATGTTCCGTTAGCACTAGAGAAGAATGTATATCCTTGTGTTTTGGAGTGCAGTGACCTAATATATGTCTGTTAGGTCTAATTCATTTATCAAGTTGTTTACCTTCTCTGTTTCCTTGTTGATCTTCTGTCTGGTTGTTCTATCTATAGAGGATAGTGGTGTATTGAATTCTTCTACTATTATTGTTGAAACATCTATCGTTCCCTTCAGTTTTGCCAGTGTCTGTCTCAAGTACTTTGTAGCTCCTTGATTGGGAGCATAAACATTTATGATTGTTATTTCTTCTTTGTGAATTGTCCCTTTAGTTAATATATAGTGCCCTTCTTTGTCTCTTAACATGTCTTTACATTTAAAATCTATTTTGTCCAATTTTAATATAGCTACTCCTGCTTTCTTTTGGTTCAGCTTGCATGGAAAATCTTTTTCCATCCTCTCAGTTTCAATCTATTTGTATCCTCCTGTCTAAATGAGTCTCTTGTAAGCATCATAAAGCTGGATTATATTTCTTAATCCATTCTGCCCATCTGCAACTTTTAATTGATAAATTTAGTACATTAACATTCAAAGTTACTACTGAAAAGGCATTTCTTAAATCCATCTTATCTTTTGGATTTTATTTGTCAGAGCTATGTATTCTTTTCCTTCTTTCTCTTCTTATCCTTTAAGTTACCCTTACTTGTACTCCTCTAGTTCTGTGCCCTCCTCCAGACCTCCCTCTCCTGTCTTTTTTTACAGCTAGCAGAGCTCCCTTTAGTATTTCTTGTAGGACCAGTCTCTTGTTGGCTAATTCTTTCAGGATTTGTTTGTCTGTGAAAAGTTTAATCTCTCCTTCAGTTTTGAAGGACAGTTTGGCTGAGCACATAATTCTTGGCAGGAAGTCTCTCTCTTTCAGGTTCTTAAATATATTATACCACTGCCTTCTTGCCTCCATGGTGCCACTTGAGTTGTCTGAACTCAGTCTTATGTGGTTTCCCTCATATGTAGTAGATTGTTTTTTGTTGCCACTTTCCGAATTTCCTGCTCCTCTTCAACATTTGACAGACTGATTAGTATGTGTCTTCAGGAAGGCCTATTTGTATTTATTCTATTTGAAGTTTGTTGATCTTCTTTGAATCGTCCTTTGTAAGGGTTGGGAAGTTTTCCCCCATTATATCCTCAACTCCTCTTCCTAGCCCTTTACTCTTCTCTTTTCCTTCTGGGACACCAATGATTCTTATATTTGTGGCTGTATATTTTTTTTTGCATGGGCAGGAACTAGGACTTGAACCTGGAGGTCTCCAGCATGGCAGGCAAGAAATCTGACACTGAGCCACCATCACACTTCCCTGTGTACTTTTTTTGTCCATCATTTCCCTGCCATCCGATTCAAATTTTCCATCTTTTTTTGCCATTTCCTGTTTTGGGTGTTAGAAATCAGTTATCCTGTCCTCTAGTTCACTTATTCTTTCTTCTGTCTCTTAAAATCTGCTATTGTGTGTTTCTAGTATGTTTTTAATTTAGTTTACAGAATCTTTAATCTCTGTGATATCTGCTATTTTTCTATTTATTCTTTCAAATTCCTCTTTATACTCTTCTAGTATCTTCTTGATCTTTTCTGCCATTAGCCATCCTACTTATTTTATTTAGTAGAATTACATGAACATCTTTAGTTAGTTGTTCCAAAATCTGTGTCTCCCCTGGTGTTTTCATTTGATTGCTAGGCTGAGCTATACCTGTCTGCATTGTGATATGCCTAGTGATTTTCTGTTGTTTTCATCATATGTAAATATTTTGATTAATTTACTTTGGAGTTTGATTTCCCTTAGTAGTCTAAATCCTTGTGTTTATGGGATGGATGTGTAGCAGCATACAGGGCATGGGGCGGGGCACAACAGTGCAGTGATGCATTTCAGCACATGTATAGGCACAGGTTGGGGATGCTACGCTGGTGCCAGTGAATGTGGGACCCCAGTGGCTGGAGAGGATGTGTCTATGCCGGTGCATGGGTCTGGTGGGTGTGGTCCTGGGTGTGCACTGGTCTAGAATGTGGGACCCTTTGTATACACATGCAGAGCTATGGCACTGGGTCGTCATTATGCCTGCATTGGTTGGGGGCGGATGTGATGTGGCTGTGCAGGTCAGCACTTTCCCAGAGCTGGGGGGTGTGACTGGAGGTCATATGCATGCAAAATCTAGTAGTGTCATAAACTGATGGAACTGTGCAGATAGCTCAGGAGGGTGGAGTGGGGCTGTGGGAATTTATGGGCTGGGGGTGGGTGTAACCTGAGTATGGAGGTAAGTGCCTACAACCTTTGTGCTCTGGTGACAGCCTGCAGGGAACAGGGAGGTACTGCTCGGGAGATGTTTAGGAGAGGTGGGTTGGGTTGCACTTGGGCTGGGGGTCTGGGGTGAGTACACATGCTGGGGGTTGGCAGTGCAAGGGTGCTTGGAGCTTTAGGAGTTGAGGCATGTGATGGAGTTCAGGTGTGTGGGATGTGGACTGAGTTGCAGGTCATGGGGCTGCACTGGTGAGGGAAGCACATTCAAGGAACGTGGCTTGGCTTACTTCCTAGATCCGGTCTCCCCATCCATGCACTTCTGAGGGCTCCAGGCTTCTGCATTAGGCTCTGGTTCTTTTAGCTTCTCTGGATCTCAGCTTTTGCAGCCAGCACCACCCTTTATGGTGCAGAAAACTCTCCTAGGTCAGTTACATTCTGGAATCACCATCTCAGTTGCCCTCCTGTCCTTTCTCTAACTTTTCCTTGAAACAGGGCTGAACTCGAGCTATCCTATTCTACCATCTTCCTGAAACTCCCTGTATTTCTTTTTTTATATATGTATTTTAAAGGGAACTTGCAGACAGCATACTCCTAATCACAGCTTTATTTATTATAAAAGGAGAGAGATTTCTCCTTTTAGAGACTTCGTGACTCAAAAGGTACTGATTCTGCAATTATATGAAAGGCCAGTGTTTGAGAGGAATCTCCTCTACCTTTCAAAAGGATTAAAATAAATGTGGAATCTGTCTTCAACATTTCTACTAATGGCCTGACATGAAAATAATTCCAGTCAATTCATTTAAAATGTGTAAAGCTATTTTCTGGTGATAGTTGACTAAATTATATTCATTTTGCCCAGACCCATCAGATTTCAGCTTAAAGTAGAAATTCATTTGTGTAATGTTATGTTCAAACATATTCCTATAATATACCATTTGACAACTCTTTTTTTTTTTCCGAATATGTTCAAAAACCCATTGCACGTAGTAGGCATTGAACAAATATTTCATGAAATACAATGATGGATGTCTGCAGGCTCCGAATCATTGTCAAACATGGAGGTATAGTTTTAAAGTTAAAAGAGAAAAGGGAGGCAAGAAAAATATAACAAAACACTGAATGTCCTTTATCGCTTAGGACTTAGGCTCTTAGTGACCATGTCTCAATAGTTGTCTGTTTTCCTGGCATTTTACTTGATAGAATAGAGTTACCTACACATGAAATTAGCTCTTTCCTTTGTTGAAACTCATTGTTCTTCAATTCACAGATTCTCTTAATCTATTGACTTCTGAGTTTCCCCCCTCCAAAAATAGATTTAGTTTTGTGGAGCAGTAAGAAGTGTTATATAACTGGTTCATGTATAAAATGTGTGTATTTGTGTATATATGTTTGACACAATATCCTGGAGGTGGGAATAGGCTGAAATGAGGAGTTTGATTTTTCTTAAATAAAATTTCCTTTCAAGTTATTCAAAGTTTTAAAATATTTATAATGTAGGAGTTCAACAATAAGTGAATGCTTCTTCTTGGAATGATGACATAGTTTAGGAGCAAAACTAGAGACAGCAGTTAAATGACACATGTAACATTCATATTTTACCAAGCATTTTACAGGCATTTAAATGTATGTTCTTTTTTATTTATAGATAAGTAGGTAGATAGCTAGGTAGAAAGATAATTGTTATCCATGATTTTGCACTTGGAAAATTAACGTAAAACTCTTTTAGGAAAGACGTAGGAGATATATAAATTTGTTAAATTAAAACTACTTACCATACATCAAGGCATTTTAAAAATATATAAATGGCATTTAAACATCCTCATTTGGATCTTAACGGGTAGTGATCACTTAGGCCTTTTTAAACACCACCTTCCTAAGATAAAAAATTTTGAGTTACGAAATAATATTTGACGTAATATTTTGTATCCAGCAGGCAGATAGAGTAAATGTTGCAATGGGTTAAAAATACCTGCCTTGACAAGCATATCAAAAAGATCATATCATTCTGAATCAAGTACTGGAACTAGTACTGATAGGACACGTTGAGCATTTTTAATTCTCAAAGTCACTACTTGTAAGCAGAAGTTTAGGGAACGGTCTTTATCTTGGTTTTGTCCCTTTTCCTAAAATGTTTTTCCAGTTTATATTTCCATTTTTCTGTTACTTTGCAAATGGATTTTTGATTTTAGTTGTTAAATGCTATACTATATGTATTCACCAGAAGAAAAGAAATGAAAAGAAGGTATTTTTTCAAATAATCTACTCAAAGTAGTAATCACAGGTTTCCTTGTGAAATGTTGACTTAATTAACAGGAAACTTTTTCGTGACTTTCAATAACTGGTGCTTTAAAAGCATTTTGTTCTAAATATTTACTTGTAAAGCAAAAGTGTTTTTTTAAGAGGAACACATGTTTAAGTAAGAGCTCAAGAAATTTCAATGGAATTAATGTTAAAACCTAATATGTAATTAAATAAAGGAAAATGGAGGAAAACAATAATAACATAGTTTTTAGCAAACCACATTTCTGGGAAAGTATTTATAATATTTATTAACATACAGAATTAGTCTTAACCTGCTAGAAAGAAGAGAAAATGCAACACCTTTGAAAGATGCAAATTGACAATTAGCAAAACAATAGAATTCTAGGCCTTCCTTTGCCAGAGGTGCAAATTGATAATCAGGCTCTGCTGAAAAGCTGGTTGTTTCTATTTAAAAAGTTATCTTGAGATGAAGGCTCCCCAAGGAAGCAGGAAAATAGGAATATGGCCATTTTTGTAAGTGGAACACCCAGTCTATAGTGATATCATTCTACTGCTCTCTGCAGTTTATGTTTGAAAAAAAAAAAAATCACGCCCAAAAGGGAGGAGAATGTGTAAATTCAGTTTCTCTATGTATTTAACAGCATTGCTTTTCACATTGATTGTGGACTCAATTCACTGTTCTGACCTTTATTTTTAAGGTATTAAATGGTAAAGGGCTAGAATTCCTGAAGAATCTAATAATACGTATATGTGTCTGTTTGACTATGTCATGCTATACGTGTATTTATGGATGTCTGTCATGGCCATGTCTGTCTACACTCAATGCTTAATTACTCATTTGTAGACATTTCAGCTTCTCTGATTTCCAGTACATTTGATTTTATCTGCATCATTGTAATTTTTGACCTAATCATCGATTTACATTTGCTTTCTTTGCCACTGACTGCAAGTCTGTAGCTGTTTTGGACAGTTGAATCTTTTATTTATTTACTTATTTTTTTTTAATTTGTTCTTTCCGTAACTATTCCATTGTCAGCCTGCTCTTTTTTGGGGGGGGTGGGGGGGTGGAGGTGCATTGTCCAGGAATCAAACCCGGGTCTCCCGCGTGGAAGGTAAGCATTCTAGCTTGCACTTTTTGAGTGCTGCTGTATGCCAAGTACTGGGCTAGAAGCTATGAATACAAGGTAATAGAGAATTAGACTAGTAGTGTTCATGGTTTGGTAGTAGTATACTTGAAAAAGAGTGAGATTTGATGTCTGATTGTAGTCCTTTCCTCCTTCTTTCATTCAGCAAGCATTTATTGAGCATCTAGATATGCAATTGTAGACAAGAAAGCACTGTCCCTGCCAGATCCCAGTTTTTCAACTTGGTCCATTTATTGCTTAACATTTATTGAGACAGTTTCTGTTTATACAAATGTAAAAATGCATGCAGCATTTAAATGAATGAAACTCTGGTCTGTGTCCTCAAGAACTGTGCTATTTTTGTTTAATACCTTAATCTTTCTACACTTCAGTTTCTTCACTTCATCTCCTTCAGAGCAAAATCATTTCTCCTCTAGAGGAAACTGGTTGGGATAAAATGAGTTGATGTGCATAAAAGTTCTTGCACAGAGTTTGTACCTAAAAGGAAAGTTGAATTTTCCTATTCCAGGACGGTTGTACACTGTAAAAATGGCAATCTTGGAAAAAAAGATCAACTGAAACCAAGAAAGAGGTAAGAGGTTAGTTATGTCATGCAATATATATTTTATTAACATCTGTAGTATTGACGTTTACTGAGGCAAATATTTGAAGCATACATTGAGAGTCTTGGAGATAGTAACTAGTGGGGAAATGACATAGCATCTGAGTTGCAGATATGGGCTTTGGAGTCAGACAGACATAAGGTTGAGTCCTTCACCAATGCCTGGACAGTCTGTTCAAACTACAGCTTTTTCATGTGAAGTGGGAATGATGGAACCCATCTTGAGGAATCAGTTGCAAGGATTGAGGTAACATAAAAACATTTTTTAAGTGCTCAGCCTAACGTCTGGACAGCCCTCAGAAGTGGAATCCAGCATTAATATTGTTGATGTAACTATCAACTAAATAAGCAAGGTGTTGCCTTTCTGCCCTTCTTTTGTGAAGTGTGGACTTCGAGTGAATACACGACTCTAGTGAGAGCTGGAAAGACTGTTAACTTATGGTATGCAGTTAAAACTCAGCATGACACCGGACTTAACAGAAATGTGATTTGTGAGTGACAAGTTCTTGTATACTAGACTTATATTTGCAAATTTGTTCAATCTAGAAGAGCTTAGGACATCATCTTGCAGGCTTATTGAGGGCCCTCTAAATATTTGCAAAATGAAGCTGAACAAACAGGAGATGAAATTCAGATTGATGTTTGGGGGGACAATGTGTGTTGGGGTTAGAGAGAAAATTGCCACTTATTGCTATTCGTTCATTCATTTATTCATTTTAGTTACTGTGGATTTCTAGACCATCACATGCCAATACAAACATGTAAATACACCGTGATATTGCACAACTATTTCAAATAAATTGTTTGGAGATTATCTTCTCATGAACAGTGTATGACTGTACTTGTTTGTCTTTGAAGGTAAACATAAAAGTCTTTTGATTGCTTTTTGAATACATGTAACAATTACTTGGTGAACTGATCATAAGTTTTCAATAAATGTTTATTAACATCCCAAACTCTATTACATGCACTTCTTCAAGCCTGCTGCTAAGCAGAAGAGCTGGTGTTTATATCTATAAGATAAGTCCTTGCTGACCAAGAATTTCTAAGCATGCTGTTTCTTAGGAGTGCTCTTAACATAGTGGAATCTATGAGGAAGCTGAACACAATTCTTGTGTATGGCTGCTATCTTTAATCTGTCCTGGAATCGTGGATACCAAGTATTGGTCTTCGGAAGAAGATGGAAGACATCGTATAATTTGGTGGCCGCAACATAGGCTGACCTGTATCTCCAGCTGTGTTCTCTTCTTTCTTATAGTTACTGTGTTGCCCTGAGTCTCTCATCCCTAAAGGGTGAGAATTAGGTACCTTTCTGACATTTATTCATATTAAGAGGTAAAGTGGAAGAGTAGCTATTATCCCCTATCCATCTCCCTATCCAGGTTCTTTCTCCAATAGGATGCTTTGTCCCTTTCTTTCCCCTCCCTGGGTTTTGGCTTCCTGAACATGAGGAGAGAATATGCTCCACTCTGAGCCCCTGAACATTGCCCCTTTAAGCATTCTTTAGCTTCCTTCTTGCTGGTTGTGGATTCTCCTCATAAGTAACATCAGTTCTTTTCATGTGTACAATAAATATTTGTTTTCTCCACAAGCAAAGCAGAAGAGGAATGATTAATCACACTTCATTATATTTTAGGGAAGTCTGAGAAATCTTCCTCTGTGAAGGTGGGCAGGACTCTCTCTTTTTACTCTTCTTATGAGGTAAGATCTATTCTCCAAATCACCGTCTCTATATGGATCAGTGGCAGAATCCTGGATTAAGGGGCATTGTCCCTTTGTTCTTTTGGGGTCACTTTGCTGCTGCATTCCGAGGGCACTACTACAAACTTTAAATTGCTGTGCTCAGTCTTTCGTATCTCTGGGATGTCAGCTGGTGGTGCAGGCATCACCCAATCTGTGCCTGGTTCTCCTGGCTCCTCAGAGGTGAGCAGCAATCATCAACTTTTCCTGCCCTCCCTATCTCTTGCCGGCCACAAACTCCAGCTTCAGGAGAATTTTTGATGTGTGTGGAGCTCAGTCAGACTATGCCTTAAGCATAATATGTTACTCAAGTCATACTTGCCAAAACCTGTTCTGAACAGCTTAGCTCTACACTCTCTGATTCTCAAGTTCCTTGGGCAGGATGTGTCCCTTTCCAGAAAGAGTCCCATGTTTTGTTTTTTTCCACATTCTGTTTTTGTTGTTGTTTTTTAAGAAATTTGGTGTCTGAGGTCAGGATCTTAAAAATATCTTTCCTTGTGGCTCCATTTTGTCCTAGGAATCACAGACAAATCTAACAAGGCTACCTCCGCTCTGCCTTCTTCCTACTAGTCACCCTTCATCTGCTTTGGGAATTTAAAGCAGAACTCATTTTCATCACAAGCCACTGATATTTCACAAGTGATACATGACCCTCATTTCTGAACTCCCAGTGTCCAACAGAATCACAATCACTGTCTCAAAACATATTGCATCAGTTCCAAGATGTGGCATCTCTGTTTGTTATAATTCTGCATGTTCAAAAGATTTTTGGCTATCACGGAAGCGGTCCCCATGTACACTGTGGATAAACATCATATGCACAGTCTCATGTGTTTGAGAAATATCACTTTCTTTATTTTCTACTGTTTAACATAACTGTTGACATAATTGACATAATAATGTCATTAGTCATAATAATACACTTATTGACTCTCAGGCTATTATTTTACCAACCTGGTGGAAAATCTAATGTCAGTCATTTTTAGGTCTTTCTGGCTCTTCCATTTGATTTGACTGTCAAATTTCTTCTAGGATTTTTTTCAGAACCAAGGCACTGATTGTAGTAGAGGGTCTTCAGTTATCTTTTTGACATGGTAGCAAGACATCATGAGGAATTGAAGTAGGCCAGGGACACTGGAAATGGAATAATCAACAATGAAAGGTGACTGGTATGATTGAATGTGGGAATGGAGGAACTGCAGCTCTAGACTGCCCTGTGCCTGTCTTGTGGCACTGAGCCAATGGTGTTGCAGATAACAAAGAGAAGAGATATAAGAGAGTGGACTGAAGAGGATGATGATGAGTCAATTGGGAGACATGCTAAGTTTACTGTGCCTATTAATCATTTGATTAGAGATTAGAAATGGGGTCAGGAGGGAGATTTGGGGTAAATTAGGGACTAGGTAGAGAACATGACCAAAGACAAAGGTCTGCAAAATACCAGAGCCATGGAATGTCCTCTCTTTCCTATCCCAGCAGTTCCAACTCTCTTTCAGACCACTTGGCTCTCAAACTGCTCACTCTTCCTCTAGGAGTCTAGTACTGAGTTTATCTTATGACTACAAAACTTGTATTTCTAAATCACAGCTTCACAGATATTCCATCTTTACTCAGAAACTTTCTGTGGCTCCTGTTTGCTTAATTCAGTTTAATCTCCTTGGTTTGGAATTCAGGGTCCTCCCTGGTCTAGCCCAGTCTTCTTCAACTTTATTCTCCAGCTTTCCTTTACCACAGGTAGCCTGTGTTTATGACCAAGGCCATTTTCCATTTATTTAACACCACCTTATATTTATTACCTCTGTGCCGACCTTTCTTTGTCGATGCTGTTCCTTTCACATGGAATTCTCTTTACTCCAAATCCACCTGTCAAGACCTCTTTCCTTGACTCTTCCTTATATGATGTGTTATGCTCTCTTTTCAACCACCGAACTTATTCTTGCCTTTCTTAAGACATTAATTAAATTCTGATACATATTTTTGTCTGGTAAATGCCATAGACTCATAGATTCTTAGTATATTAGAATTGGAAAGAACCTTAGAGCTCAATTGCTTAAATAGTCTTAACAGTATGTCATAGTGGAACATTGATACAATTGAATGATTAATATATTTTACAAAGGTTAAATAAAAAGGTTAATTGATAGAATTTTCATAGTTTTAAATTTACCTATTATGTAGGCAGCTCTCTAAATTGTCCCCATTCTCAAGATCACTGCCTCCTGGCATTTATGCCTGTGTGTAATCCCTTCCCTTGAGAGTAGGTTGGATTTAGGGACTTACTTATAGCAAATAGAATATAGCAAAAAGGATGGGCTATTCTTTGCTTACCAGGGATGTTTCTGAGACATGCTGGAATCACAGTCTCTTAATTCAAACATTAAGAAAATAATTTTGAACTTTATAAGATTATAAAAATTATGCCTGGAATACCTAAACTCTGATATTTATAACTCAGTTAAGCATCATCATGTGAAGTTTGCCGTATTTAAATAAATACTAACCTTCCTTATATGACCTTCCTATATATATTTTAAAGACATTGTACAATATAAATGGAGTTCCTTTCCACCAGTGAGTAAGAAAACTCTCACTCATATCAAGGACAGGTGTGTGTGTGTGTGTGTGTATGTTTATGTGTGTTTTACAAAAAATATTGTGGTAACATATAGTCCACATAAAGTTCCCAATTGGATCACTTTCAAGATACAGTTCAGTGGCATTAATTGCATTTACATGCTATAGTAGTATCACCACACATTACCAAAACTTTTCCATAACTCCAAAAGAAATTGCACCAATTAAGCATTGATTACCCATTCCCCAACCTCATCCACACCCCTAGTAACCATAATCTACTTTCTGTCTCTATGAATTTGCATATTTTAGTTACTTTATATAAGTGAGATCATAGAATATTTGTCCTTTTGTGTCTGGCTTATTTCACTGAGCAAGATATCTTCAGGTTTCCTTCATGTTTCTAGTATGTATCAGAACTTCATTTCTTTTTATAGCTGAAATAACATTTCATTGACTGTATATGCACACAGAATGTGTTTTATTCAACATTCTACTGTATGCAAATAGATGTGTGCTTTTTAACTTCCTGTGAGGACCACTTCCAACTTATTTTTTCCCCATAAGCTCTATTAACTTTTGGGTAAGATCAAATCAGACATTGCCAGGAATTCTTCATTATATTGGATGCATGTAGATTTCATTATTTTGTGATATTTAAAAGTTTATGTGTTTGTTTCTCGCACCATGCACCCCCCCTCCCCCCCCCCCAAAATGTGATTATAGAATTATCTGGGAATGAAGAGTTTTATACCCTTCCTTGTCTTCAGCATGTCTTTCTCTTGTGGCCAATATTTTATGGTAGCCTCTTTCTAATAACTCTAGGTAAAAAAATGGCCCCTTATATAATATATGCTTTTTCCTTTAGGCCCTCTGGTTTATAATGAGTCTTGGTGTGTTTTTGGATTTGGTGCAAATTTGGGAGTGTGCACAGGTTTTAGAAAATAAGTATTATTGTTTTGTTGTTGTTATTGCTGCTGTTGTTGTTTTCCCCCCTTAAATACCATGAAGTCATTTTCCCACTCCGGGGGCTGTTGTCTTCACCTGTCCTTGTAGAATGGCTTTTGATATGCCCTATTGTGACACATTGAACCTTGTCCCTAGTTATTCATTCACTTTAGGAGACTGATTCTGGGCAATAATAAATATATTCTCTCTCTGTTTTCAGCATTACAAATTTTGGCAGTTCATTTTTCTCTACTGTTTCTTGTGAGCTACAACTTAAACATCCAGCCACATTGAAACTCTTACGGGGTTAACAATGATTTTTTTCTGATTACCCTGAGGGAATTCTCTTAACTGCACCTAAGGCCTAGGACCTTGTAATGCTTAGATTTTTTTTTTTTTTTAAGTTTGAAATGCCGTATTTCTATTTACAGTGTTTTAGAGCCTGTTCTTCCCATGTTTTGTGCAAAAGAAGCAACACCTTGAAGCTCTTTGAAAACATTCTCCAAGTGCTTACTTATAAAGTGCCTTTATACACATTATAGTGGAAGGTACTTGCATAAAACTATTCCCTCCGGGTGTTTGAAGATAGATTCAGTGGTCCAAGAAATCAAGATATTCATGATTCAGAAAAGCATACATGTGTTTTTATTTGGTGTTATCTTCTTTTGATCGAAACTACCTATGGAGCATGTATATGTGCAGAAGCGCGCGCGCGCGTGTGTGTGTGTGTGTGCACGTGCATGTTGGAGGGGTCAGAATGAAAATGTATACATATAATATAGAAACACCTTTAGGGACTATTTTATGACATCTCTTAATTATCCTGAATCTGGGTGGAACCATGCCAAAATGATGGTAAGTTTCTATCTAGTTGTATTTTTAATATATTATTTTGTGACTGAAATAACAAAGAAAGATTTAGAGAAAAATAGCTAATATGTTAACACTACTGAGATTTTTATAAAGACCTTATGAATGTGTGTTTATGTATGTTAATATGAAAAAGTGTATGTATATAATTTGAAGCAAAAGTTCATCTTCCTTCTGGTTTTACAAAACCTGATCAAGCTGATATGTTATTGTCTTAAGAACAGCATTGAATAAAATCAGCTTTTGTCACAGTCGTTTTAGCACTGATATCTGCATGGCTTATTGACTTCTTACAGCCAGAGACAGAAAAATGCATCTTTCCGTAACTCCACCCAGGACTATACAAGTACTTGACATACTCATTTACAAAAATAACAGAAAAAGAATAATTGCAGAAATAATATTTTTGTTCAAAACTATACATTGTTAGATACTATAATCAGGGACTGGAGAATTAGGAATACTTCTCTGGCTTTGTTTTATAACAATATTTTATTAACCAGCTAATTTTTCTAGAGTTACTGGAAATTTTCTACAAAGTTAAAGGTTTGGTCCCTGCTTTTTTACTTGAATATGGAGAAGTGGAATGTGTATAATTCATAGTTTTCATGGTTTTATGTACATATATATAATAACTATGGGTAAGATATAGCCATGTTTATTTTAAGGTGTGTTCACTGAGATTGGTGCCTTCAATTCCATGTCTTCTACTTAAGACATGGAATTTGGGGCAACTTTTTTTTTAACTTTTATTTATTCTGAGAGAACTAAATAGCTTCTTTGGTGGAATTTTTTTTTTTTCAATGACTCATATTGGCATTAGAGTGTCAGGATCAATGGTGATTTCATGTATTCAGTTGGAAGCATAGTTTGCAGGGTTCTTGCCCCTGAGTTTTACACATGGCAGAATGGTGACAGCAGGTGGAGTTCTTGTTACTCCTAGGATTTCGCAGTGGCAGTGGTAAAGTAGTACCTTTTTTATGAAACTATGCAAAGATCGTTTGAAAGATATAGGTCAACATTCTAGATAACTGCAGATTGAATTTCAGTTAAGGTATATGTATTAGGATTCTCTAGGGAAATAGAACTGACAGGAAATATCTGTAAATATTATGAGATTTTTTATAAAAATTGTCTCATGTGACTGTGGGGATGCACAAGTCCAAATTCCATAGGGCAGGTTGCTAGCTGGGACTCCAATAAAGGTTATCAGTGGATTCCCCAGGAGAAGCTGGCTGGCTGAAGTAGAGATGGAAATTCTCTCTTCTGATTGCTGAAATCATTTCTTTTAAAGCTTTCAACTGACTGGATGAGACTTTTCTCATTGTTGAAGGCAATCTCCTCAGGTGATTGTAGATGAAATTAGCCATGGACGCAATCAATTTACTGATGATTTAAGTTCACAAAATGTCCTCACATTAACAGTTGGGTCAGCGCTTACTTGACTAAACTGGCCAAAATGATGTATGAACATACCTCATAGTATGATATATAAAATATGCAAAGAGACAAGATGGTATAGCAGAAAGAAGTAAAAATGAATGTCTGAACCCTCTAGCAATGAATTCTAAAGCTGGCTTCTCGCAAATCATGGTGAAGAATAGACTTTTAGTTACACAGGAATTTTGATCTATATGAATAGACAATGTACTGTTTTTAAGATGCAATGTATGAAAGTTGAAGAAAGATTATAGTTTGGAACACTTGTTACTGGATTGCTTCCTGGAAGATACAAGTTTCAGGAGGAGATTAACAGAACTCTCTTGGTTCACAGACTGAAATCCATTATGCTGTAGGATCTTTACAATTTCACTGATCTGTTTTACTGCTTAGGGGATATGTTGCTTAGTGAATATTGGTCTTATTGCAAGGATAATGTCCTATTTGAGTCCAAAATAGCTCACACATCTCTCTTGTGTTTAGTAATAAATTGCCACTAACCATCAGGTAAAAGTTCATTTTACAAGATTCCAGATGGTGCATTTAACACCATTTTTAAGGCTTCCTGTAACTCGCTAAAGTGTATAGTTAATGCAGATCGATTTGAATTTCAGTATACTTTAATTCTTTTACATAGGGTCTCCCTCGGTCTTTCCTTAGGTTTTTTGTTTCTGCATGTTTTTTTCTATTCTTCTGAACCCAGAGGTTGCCACTGGCAGGATTTCAGTTTCAGAATTGTGCCAACCTTTAAAGATATAGCAATGTAGCTTTTGAAAAAAAGTTTTGCTTAAAATGAGTTTTAAATTATTGAAGATAGTGGTGTTTTACTTTGTTCTCAGGTATTCCCCAAATTCCAGCATTTTTTTCCCATTGAGTTTCATAAGGAAAAGTGTGTACTTTTCTTTGTTCCTTTAGGACAATGCCTGTAGAATTTTATTTAATTCTGAATTTGTCCTGGGAAAATGAAGGGTTGTGATGCCCTGTTTAGTCCTGGAAAATTAAATACCATGTAATGAGCCCGATGAGGAGTCTTAACATCAAGGGTAGGTAGGCAAAGGTGATGAGCATCAAACTGGAGGAGATAATTTTATTGCCGCTAAAATAAAATCTTTGTTTGATGCAGGTCTGTGGAAGCCTTTAGTTGACAGAGTAGGAAATAATGGCATTCACTAGGGATAAATCAGCTTTCTTTTACTGGAATTAATTTATTAGATGAATTCATGTCTATAAGTCAGTTAGAAAGGTTATCAGGAAAATCAAAAGTGCTGCTATGTAAACTGACTAGTATTTGTTCTTGTTTTTCTTTTTCTTTTTTGGAATTTAGATAGTCTCTTTCTCTGGAGATTGAAGGTGCTGTTCAGAAGATTTTAAATCTTTTAAACAGTAGTCAATGATTTGTAAAATGTGAACTTCTGCCTGGACAGGCTATAGTCTCTAAAACTTTTTAATGTACCCAGATATAAGCACTCCCAGTTAGAAAAGAAAAAGAAAAAGAAAAAAAATTCTTACCTGACAGGATACAAAGAACGAGAGATACTTTGTATTTATCTTCAATCTGCAGACTCAAGTCTGATTTTTTACACTTGTTCCAACATTTGACGTCAGATTTTAACTTCGAACATGAAGCATGTTTAGATTACTTTCATATTGTAGAGGAATTGAGAGTCAAGGCTACTCAATTTCTCTATAGTACAAAATGTGATTTACTCCAGGAAAAGTGATGGGAAGAATATTGGAGATAATGCAAGAGGATAAAGACTCATCTGGAAACATAAAATTTAATATGGTAGCTCTTTGTTTAGGGTAATAAACATCACAGAATTAAATCATTTCACTTTGAAAATAGAGATAATATAGCACAATTATATATAACTATGAATTATCCTTGAATTTTGATAGCTGTTGCATGTACACAGAGACCCAAATACATATACTTTCATTGTGAAATAACAATTCAGTCCCCCTTCTTTGCCATATTTTTCAAATCCTGTTAATAAAATGTATGGTGTCCTGTATGTGGGACATGACATCCAGGGATGAAAGTCTCCCTGGCGGCAGGGGAGATGATTCCCAGGGATGACCTAGCCCTGGCACCATGTGATCAACATGCCATCCTGACCAAAAGAGGGAAAAGAAGTGTAACAAATAAGGTATCAGTGGCTGAGAAAGTTCAAATAGCGTCGACAGGGTACTCTGGAGGTCACTCTTATGCAAGCTTCAGTCAGACATTGCTACCTATCATAACTTGCCAACCCCCAACCAAAACGTTTCCTGCCAATCCTAAAGAATTCCTGGGACATTATATAAGATTCTACAAAGGTTTCATGCACTAAGATAACTTTCCAGAAACCTGTAACCTCCAGATGGATCCTTGGGACAGATAAGTCCTGCAGTGCAGAGGGGCCAGCCCTTCCAGAACATCAACTAGTTCTGTCCCTCTATTCCATGTGATCGACAGCCCCTTCCAACATGAAAAGTTCAGATATCCCTGAAAAGTGGGGAAAAGATCAATGGTGATGGTGGAGTTATGCAGAGAAGATCGAGTCTAACAAATGAGTATGATTGCTGAATCATTATGTTGATGTTTCTTTTGGTCACCTGTGCTTTAGAGTGGCTAGATGTGAAGACCCGAGGTTGTGGAGTTATGGCCCGTACCGAACTCTGAGGTCAGTTCTGCAGCTGATTGTGGCGATGTGCTTTGAAATTTATTGCTTTTTTTGTACATATGTTATTTTTCACAAAAAAGAAATAAAAAGAGAAAGAGGAGTATTAACAGAGAAGATAGGATTTAACTAATGAGTATGACTACTGAATCATTATATTGATATTTCGAATGGTCTCCAGTATCTTGGAGCAGGTATAAGAAAAACAAAAATCATGGAACTATAACCCATATCAAACTTGAAATTCTGTTCTATAACTACTTGTTAAAATGTACTTTGGAATTTATTGCTTTCTTTGTATATATGTTGTATTTTACGATAAAAAAAGTTTAAAAAATTAAAAAAGAAATGTAAAAAAAAATGTGTTGTCCTAAATATTGAAAAGTATGGATTTATATAATTAGCTCCTCTCCCCCCAGCTGCTTAAGCACTTAAAAATTAAATTAAAAATTAAAAAATAAAATTAATTGTTTCTAGTCAGCTCTTTTCTCTGTTTTCTTTTTGGTGCTTATTCTAACTTAAGATTTGAGTCGGAATTGGAATAATGGTTTTGCACCTTACTATGTCTATGACTTTGAGAAAGTGGGTAATTAAAGTACCTCCTTCATAGAATTGTTCTGAGATTTAAGTGGAAAAAAATACATGTAAATATTAGAAATAATGCATAACACATAAAACTGCTCTACTTGTGCTGTTATTACTATTGCTATAATACTGCTATAGAATATTCAAATATATTATTTCTTTGCAGCTCTGTTCCTCATGTTGATAGAAATAAAGTGCCTTGAAACTATTTTTTAAATATTAGGAATACAAACACATTTAAATAGACTTGGAATTGAAACAGATGTTTGATAATATTCTGCAAGGTCTTTTAAAATTCAGTTTCTTTAACTTGAACTTGCCACTATTTGGGAGTGAGAATGTGCTGAAATATTTGAAGAAAGAGACATTGTTATTTAAAAAAAAAAAAAAAAACAGTGCTTATTTTGGGAGTAGTGGCTAATGACTTTTCAGTGATAGTTAGCATGCACATATATTAAAGTTCTGTCAGCCAAAATTTATATAGAAGTTATAATTTGAAGGTAATAAATGGGGAATGGAAAGGGATCAGGAAAGTGATGTGGGTGGGTGCAGGCTGAAGGGTACCTCTGTGGTACTCTCAAAATAAACGCTGTTACTCCTGCCAAGCAGACACTGCTGGCTGGGAAGCTACAGCTGATCCAATATACCCTTGTGCAATTCGTTTCTTTAGGAGAATGTTCCAAGCAGTCACACACAGCGACAGACCCATAGACGCTACATTTTCCACAGGGCAGTAGTTCCTGAAGTGTTTGACTTGACTTGGAGCTTTGGGACTTCAGTGAGAATACAAAAGACAGTCTCAAAAGGAAATCATGCTTCTTGGATTGTTGAGTCATTTGCCTGCTTTGGAGGATCTGTTCATTATTTTTATACAGTACTGTAGCTTTAGCAATATTTAAAGGAGAGTGTAGAGAATTTGCCTGTTTTAGTTGATTGATTCAGCCTGTGGGTAACCTGTGGTAAGTAAGGCAATTCCATTTCCGGACACATGCACTACAGTGTTGAGTTCCTTTTTAAGCTTGTGACATGTGGAGAAAGGAAAGAACAATCTGTTTTATTAGAAAGAAAGAAAAAAACCTTTTGAGAATGGGAAGCTATTGAATATGGAGCTCGGCACTGATTCTTTTGAACAGAAAGAACCAGTGACTTAAGATTTAAAAAACCGTGAGTGCTGACCTCTGTTACATACATCATGTTAGATAAGCCAACCTGGTAATGTGTATCAATCACTTTCAAGATTTTGACTGAATTATAGATTGGATCCACAACTTTAATTACAGGGAAGGGACCTAGAGCAGATGAATAAGAGAACTAAACTATGTTTTAGTCTTTTCTAAATTTGAACTCTAAACCACTTTGCATAACTGCCTTTATGTCTGTGACTATTATACACGCACGCACACACACACACGTGTATATATATACAAATTCAGTTAATTATCTGAATAATTAACTGAATTATTCAGTTGGAATGATGAGTAGACTAAGGATTAACAGTAGGATCATGTTAATGTGTGTGTATGTCTGTGCCTGTGTCTGTTTATAGGGTTTATGGATATCCAGGAAGCAGAAATTTTGGTAAAAAATAGAAAGTTTTAGCATTTTTCACTCTTTCACTCTTAAGAAACCACTCTTTCGTAAGATCAAAATATCAGATAATTACAGATTTACCTTCTAGATAACTGTGAAATGAAAATTCCTTAGGTAGGAAAAAACCCTAGAGAACGTGTTGATTGTAAGGGACAGTGATTTCATGTTACTTTTATTGCCCTGCCATTTTATGTAGTTGCTACTATCCCAAAGTGGAATTATAAAAAAAAAAATGGCAGGGAGAACCCCACAAATCTTGCTTCTCAAATGTTCAAAAATTAGTTTCCTTGTTTATACATGAGTTTGGTATTGAATTCAAATATCCAAGTCATGCTTGAAACTGTCAGGGCTGTATCAAAGGTAAAGGGAGAAACAAAGCATGAAAAGATCCTGTCTGGGATCTGAGAGCTGTGAAACACGGCTAGTCTGTTTTGAATTCTCCTGTCTTGACTAAGGACTCACAGCTTTGGAGAGGAGCACAGCAGAAGAGGCATTGTAGCTTTTGTGTAAAATAGTCTTAAATATTGATTTCGTTAACTTACAGTGAGGATATCTCACAATAATATAGCAACAGAGTAACTTTTCCTATTATATTGCAGGGTTCGCTAATAACAACTTCCTGTGCAAAGATATGTAGTGAGGCAGGTGAATTTAGATGATCAGGTTTTAGAGAAATAAAACCAGCTCATAAAGAAATTTTTCTGCTAATTCAGAAGCTAAATGTCCTGGAATGGAGTCTCAGATAAACTTTTTGTTTGGTCTTCTAGTGAAAGAGGTTATGAAAATTCATCAGCTTTTTATAGGCTGTTATTTCTCAGATTTAATTTTTCTTTGTTCTTTTCATGAGTGGCTTAAATTCCAAGTATGAGACACCTTCCAAAATAGTATATTGGGTAAAAGGAGGCTTTTATTTAATGTCCACTAACAAAATCAGTCTGCTTTATATACAGAGATCTTGATTCATAGAGACTTAAGGCAGCATACTAGATGCACTAAATGAAAAGTACCCTGTAAAAGATACTATTAGTTCCACTAGACAAAATATCCTTTGGTGAGTACAAATGATGCAGAGCAAGGAATTTAATGTTCACACATTCTCCCCTCAAACTTCTCCAGGCTTTATACACAATGCATGCAGTTTTAAATTTCAGGATCAAAGTGTTTTGGTGGGGGAAGAGGTGAGTGAAATAGCTAGTACATACATCGTTCCTCTGCTTACTTTTCTATGTGGCCACAAAGACTTCGAATATGTAAGTGTAATAAGTGTGCTTAAGTGAGGGAATATTGAAGGAAAAGTTAATTAGCTGTAGAGGAGGGTACTAAGGTCCTCCAGCAATGAAGAGAATGTAATTAGTAAGAAAAAAAAAAACGTGCTGCCAAAAGAATAGTCTAATTAGCAACATGTGTGTGTTTGTATATGTGTGTGTTGCCCTCTTCCTCTCTCTCTCTTTATATATACGTAGAATATTTATTTAATTTTGTTTGCATCTATTTATCTGTTTGTGTATGTTGCTCTTTCTACCTCTCTACAAATATAATATATATTTATTTAATTTCATCTATATATAATTTATAATATATTTATTTATGTGTTTTTGTGTGTGTTGCTCTCTTTCTGTTTCTCTCTATATATAATATGCTTATTGAATTTCACTTATATATGATTTATTATATTTGCCTTAAACATAATAAATATATCTGTGCTAAACCTTTGGGGAAGATTTATTGTTACCAGTGTAAAGTCCTGCAATCTGGAGAAAGTATGGCTGTTTCCCATATTCATTGTGTCTATGGAACTCCATAGACACAATGCTCAGAAATGGTGTGTTTTCTCGAAAAGAAACAGTCACAGAAGATGCAGTGATCGGTTAATTGCAGAGCCAACAGAAATGCATCATTCAGCTTTCCTAGACTAGATTTTTCTAACTTTATTTCTGCCTGCTCATCTCTCAGTCAGGTCAGAGCTACTTTGCATGCTGGAGTGTCACTTTATTTTTAGGAGGATGTTTCCTTCGGTAAATTGTAGTCACTGAAACAGTCTAATCCATCCACAGATAAGGGTTAAAGTGTATGTGCTGTTTTTTCCCTCTGATTTTATTAGAGGCATGGATAGGATAGAACTGTTTAAATCTGTTGGGTACTGTGTGTTTTGATGACTTCATTTTATGTGCCACATGTGAGATGTGGAAAAGTGTGAGAAGGACTCTGCTTCTCAGAATGTGAGCACTTGCTTGGAGGTGTTTACATTTGCTTATGTCCCCTCTGAGTTCAGGAAGTAGAATGGGAAACTAAAGGGGTTTCTAGAAGTGTTTCCACAAATAGTGTTATCCACATTTGATATTAATATTAGTTACTGAGGCAGTGATCAGGTAGAAAAAGAGGAAGGATAAAAATAGTTGTTTTTTTTTTATCCTGATGCTATTTCCTCAGGATGCTGTTTTGAGTGTTTAGGAAGAAAACCCCATGAGTTACTGATGAGGCAGCTGTAAACAGGGGAAGTGACAGATGTAATGAAAATCTCAGGGCCTGTCCTAGAAGAGGTCCCAGAACGGGTTGTGTGAGCATTATTTACATGAAGGTGAACAGATGGGTACATTTGATCAAATTCTGCTGTGTCTCTACATCAGAATTCTATTTAGCATTCTGAATCTGCAGTTACAAATGCATGTATTTCTAAAGCTTTTATAGGAACAACTTCCATGTTATGTTTCTGGGACTTAAAGTTGTAGGAATAGTATTTAAAATGACACGTTACTGTTTAATGTAGCTGTTTCCTCGATTGTTGCGTCAAGATGATTTATGACCCCAGACACACTGTAGGACAATCAAAAAGAGATAAGCTGCATTTTATAGTTCATACATTTGAGGAGGTGCAATGTTAGAGAGCTTATATAAACAGCCCTGTTCTAACTGTAAGGTAGAAAAGCATCACTCAATTTTCAGAAACCAGAATCAATATGCTAAGTCAGCAGGTGATGGGATCACTCCTCTTGGCTTAAAAAAATATCAGAATGAAAAGTGGATTGTCAGTAAAGCTCTGCAATACTGCCAACTTTGATGTCAATATAAAAACAGTCACTTTCCAGAATATTAATGCATCTCTAAATAACATAATCTACAAAGTTACTTTTCTCCTAATTGTTTTGTTCATAATTGTTAAGTTTTTTTGCCGCTTAACAGTCCTCGCTGTTTTGATAACTTTCTTCCATCTCCGATGGTGTGTTCAGAGGTATTTGTACCTTATGCTGCAGATTCATTTTGAAGTATAGCCATATCCATGTAAGTTGCAAAATGATTGTTGTAATAGATTTACTGAGCATAACTTGATGGCCAATGAAACCACCTGAAGCTTAAGGCCATAGAAATAAAAATAGCTTTGATGACCAGAGTAGGTTTTCTTGAAGTAAATGAAACTTAAGCCCATTTTATGGCTCTGATTGACGCCTGGCACTGTGATCATGTTTGCCAAATTTGCAAATAGGTTATTATCACTCTTTGTTTCTATTCTAGCTTTTCCTCCATCACTCCTTCCTTGTGTCTGTAGTGTTGGAATGCTATGAACACTCTGAAGATCATATAAAGGAAAGTTGATCTGAGTAAATAGTTGGTTTACATTGAGTAGGATGTATTTGTATCACCAACAGCACTTTCATCTATTTTTATTAGAAGCTGTCCCAGGTTGGAGATGGCTTCTAGAAATAGTCCTACTGCAGACTCACCTGACAGTGCAATGCCAAGTTTCAGGTTCATCATGCTCTGAGCATGTGCTATGGCACCTGATATTAGAAATATCTAGGTAGTACAACAGACACTGGTTTTGAAATGTATTGTGCTAAAGGCTACTCTGTGGAAGATTTCTTCCAAATAAGAAATTTGATAGAGGTTTCCCCAAATTTGAAAGTCCTAAAATTTCATATGACTTTTCTAAAAACAACTTGTAAGATAAAAGACACTTTCAAAATTTTCACTATCAAAAACAGCAACAGCAAAACAACAAATTTATATCAACCATGCCAGAAAAAGATTAAATTATCTTTCTATTGTCTCCATAAATGCCTCTCTGGAATTTTCTCTGTAAAATTCTATTCTGTCCATAGAATTCTCTCTGTGAAATTATCCATATGAAGAGGTTATAATTTTTATTTCTTTAAGATGACAGCCAAAATCATATGTTTCAGCCCCACAAATCTTGATCCTCTCCTAACGAAGGCACATTTTGCAGCAGCTGGATAAATGCTATCTACCTACTGCTTTTCACATTGGTTTAAATCTGTGCTGACTAAACCCTGTCTTTAGTTATTCTTTAAATATTGAAAAGCACTTACACCATGACTTGGGATGTGTTTGAATCAAAAGAGTATCCTGACTGAAATAAACCAGTCACAAAAGGACAAAGGTGATCCTGGGTGTGCAAGAAAAATTCTTTGCCCCAATTTTTTTTTTTTTTTTGCATGGGCAGACACCGGGAATCAAACCCGGGTCTCCAGCATGGCAGGCGAGAGCTCTGCCTGTTGAGCCACTGTAAACCCACCCTGCCCAAATTTTATTTGTGAATTTTTAGATGGCTTTTCAGTTCATTAAACCTCAAGTATTAGTTTCCATTTTAGTCAAGTTCGTTTGAACTCTATCCAGTTTTCTTTACCCCTAGGATAACCCCTCCATTTGGGAAGACTTAATAATATTGATATTATTGGGACTGGTGATTCTGATCCTGGGCTGTAGTACTCCTCTGTCCCCACTGCTCACTTCTGGTTCAGGTAAGAGCTAAGAACACCTGTGTTTGAAATGCAAGCAGTTAACAGCACCTTTTCTTCTCACTATTTCCAACCCTGGCACCTCTCACTTGCATTTCTTTAGTTGCCAGCCTGTCATAGTGCCTTCCTCAAAGCAGGTGCTACAGAAGTGTTTGTTGGATAAACTACAGTAGTTATTTAATTTATCTGTGTGTTTTTGCTACTTCAACTTCCGTTAGACCATGGACAGCTTTAGGGGAAGGACCACAATGGATGCACCTCAATTTTTGCAAGCAGCCTTGGTAATGTCTTTTGGTGATGCTAAGTACATATTGTTATTGTTGTTATTGTTGTGTTACTATCCTAAAAAACATCAGCCCGAACAGCCAGGAATATTGAGGGGATTTTATTTTTATTTTGCTTTTATTAGATATACTCCTGATTACTTCAATCTCAATTCTGTTTGTTCTACAAACCTTACTGAATCTCTGCTGGAATTTATATGAACATACCATATCTATGACTTAGAAAGTGTTGCAACTAGACTCCAATAATCTTATTGGGCTTGAGTTCCTTGAATTTGATTCTGTTTTCTGTTCCTAAAGGCACACTTTATGTGGGTAAGATGAACATTAGAAATTTGATCTACATCTCTTCATTCTTATTCTACAGCAATAGCTCCTTAGAGTAATATCTGAAGTTATAGTAATTTTCTTCATATCAGAGATTTTCTAACTATGTTAATAAAAGTTATACTGGTTGCAGAGACATTCGTGAGAACTACCTGTGCAATAACATTTAAACAATTTATTTGATCTCTCTTTAGCTTACCTGCTCATGCCTTTGGAACATTGATGTTGACCTTGTTGGAACTTTGTCTATAATCATGATAAGTACTTCAATAGAATCTACCAGAAAATGGCATTTAAATTTCCAAGTGATTTGTTAACCCTTTGCATACTTTGTGATGTGCCATGCCCATCTTAGTCATGAGGCACTCTTATGACATGGTTTTCACATATTGTTTCCTTGAATGCCAAACGATGAATAATTTCATATTTTAAAAATAATGTATGTGGAATAACAACAATATAAGTGCTAGGTAATACTGAGCATTGTATATTGTCTGTACAATTAGACAAAGTAAAGAATAATCCCTGAGGCAGCAAGGGATGGTAAAAATTCATCAATCTCAAACTACAAGCAGCTATGTGGCTTTGCCTTGTGTCTATGCTTCCATTTCCTCATGCATAAATATAAGCCCTCCTCTACTCCCCCACTTTTTTACTTCGCCTACTTCTCATCATCCTTCAAGATTCACATCAGTTATCCCTTCCTCTGGGTAGCTGACGTCTAGGGGAGCCTGGGGCTCATCCCTTGCTCTAATGGCTTCCTGTGCATACTCCACTGAAGCCCTGTAGCCCTCTGTTGAAGCGTCTACTTATTAACTCACCTCCATCTTCACAGCACGAGCCCCTCCAGGGGCAGGATCATGCATTTGCACTGCCAGAGTGTGGCTCAGAGTGGGAAGCAGAAAGAAGAAGTGGTTAGGAAAACAATATGAGTCCAGATCCCATCTCTGAACCTAGATCCTGGCTTTACCTAGGATCTAGTTACCTAGATCTAGGAAGTTACCTAATTTACCTAGTTCGTTGCTTCCTCATCTGTGGGATGAAGATAGTAATGGCTAACTATGAGTGTTACTGTGAAGATAAACTTCAGTGATATTTGTTAACATCTATCTAAATTCCTCCATATGGAAAACAATTAATATTAACCATTACTAACTTAGCCAAATAAACTTTGTTGAAAGGAACTTAACACTTTATTTTATGATTTTAAGATACTTTTCTGCTCTTAGGTTCTATGGTTATTACACTCCTTATTACCAAAGAAATATAGAATGTATGTTTTTATTTAGAGCTCCAAATTTGGACATGGGATAAAATGCCCATCTATTAAGAACAGTATGCTAACATATGAATGGGTAAACAAAATGTGGTTTATATACACAATAGAATATTATTTAGTCATACAAAAGATTGAAGTTCTGATGCGTGCAACAACATGAACAAACCTGAAACACTATGCTGAATGAAATAAACCAGATACAAAAGGATGAATGTTGTATGATTCCACTATATAATATATCTAGAATAGATAAATTCATAGAGATGGAGAGTAGATTGGAGTTTAGCAGATGCTGCAGACTGGTGGGGGTGAGATTTTGCTTAATGGCCACAGAATTTCTATTTGAGGTGATGAGAGATTTTGCAAATAACTTGTGGGATGTGTGCAAAATATTGTGAATGTAATTAATCCCACTGAATTGCACATCTAAAAGTTGTTAAAAAGAGGATTTTATTATCTGTATCTGATATATAAAACCACATTTAAAAAAACAGTACATGAATGCCTGTGTGCATTGTTAAAAACTGTAAAGGGGTTCAGACTTTACCCTATTTGTAAGCTATTATGTTAGCTTGTCAGTTTCATGGATGTTGGCAAAAGACACTAGATTCCTGGATCAGAGACAAAGGATAGTGTATTATTCACATCAATAGCAGTAGCCAAAGTATTAGCATTTGTATCAGTTCCCTTAGCAGTAATTTCCACAGGGTGATGCAAAGAAGACCTAGTTAATCCTGTGCTTCAGAAGATGGAAACCTGAGTTTAGGGAAACCAAATATTTTATAATGGGCAGTAAGCATGCCTCACCTTTGCTTCTGAGGCACATATTATCTTTATTATATTGGACAATAAACAAATACTACCCTTTGTTCCTGAGAGAGACATATCTCTGCCTTCCAAAGCTGTTCATTACACAAATGTCCTTGAAAATAAGGTCTGGAAGAAAGGAGCCACAGCTCTGCTCATGAGATGTGTAGAAAAACAACAGACCATGGACAATTATTTCTCTATCTATAAATTTGTATTTCTATGAGAAGTCTTGTAGCTTTCATCAGACTCTTTTGATATATTTATTTAGTAAATTTTTATTATGGTGACATACATACAACTCAGTATTTCCCATTTTAACCACTTTCAAGTGTACAGTTTAGTGGCATTACTTACAATCATAATGTTGTACAGCTATCACTTTACTGAAACTTTTTCATCACCTCAAACAGAAATTCTGTACCAATTAAGCATAACCCACCCGTGGTTTATGTTCAGCTTCTGGAAACCTGTAATCTATTTTCAGCTTCTGTGATTTAATCAGATTCCTAAAGGGATATGTGAAATAAAAAGTTTGTCTCTTTAAGTCTCAGATACTTATATATCTGAGTCTACCAAAGAATAGAGACTAAGCAAGTAAGATACCAAAGAGAAAATACTATGAGGCATCTTTATGACTGAGGCAACTTGCTGCTCCTGAAATCAGGGCTTTTATGGTTATTAAGATTGGGATTGAGTCCAGAGATGGTGTCCTAGGACCTGTCCCTAGGAAACAAGGAATTGAGAGTCCTGGCTTAGGTGAAGAAGGAAGATGGAACGAGGGAAAAAGGTAACAGCTCTCTCTTAGAAAACAATATTACTGATTGTTATGTTTATTGAAATAGTTTAGCACATAGAAAAGATAACCAAGTTCACTTTAAAAAATTGAATGTGCATTGTAATTTTTTAATATATAATGTGCATAATGGAAAAGTTAAAGGTTACATATGCCTTTACTCACAAATTACCATTTCACGTTATTGAAATGTATGATTTTTACTTTCCCCATTTGCATAAATTCTTTTTTAGCATTCTTACAAGGAAAGTGTTATAAATACCATGTTGAATTATTTTGTGATCCTTTTATCTCAGTAATGGTGACCTCTGTCACTTGAACCACTGTTCAATGTATTGTCAAATGCAAAGATTAAGGCAAAGGGCATTTTGTGGAATTAGTGACTATCCCAAAAGCTGATAGCCTTATGCCAACCCAGTCATTAGTACCCAGGAAATGTTACATCTAAAAGCATTATTGTGATTATGTAACAAAAATAAGGGACAAAAAAGCATGGTTTAAATTAAAATGCTGCTAATCCAGGGTTGTCAGCCTCGGCAGTACTGACATTTTGGACCAGATGACTGGTTATTGTGGGGCACTGTGCTTAGTGATAGAATGTTCAAAAACATCTCTGGCCTCTACCCATAAGATGCTAGTAGGATTCCTTAAATCAGGACAATCAAAAATGTTTCTTGATATTGCCAAATGTCCCCCAGGGGGCAAAACCACTGAGTTGAGAACTACTGTGCTAATTCTATTTTAAAAAGTAGAATTGATAGTCTATCAATGGACGAAAAAGCAAATAGAGAGTGTAACATAATCCTGATGAACTTCCTCAGCTCCAGAAGTAAATGAATGATTAGATTGTTTCAAATCAAACCTTTAAGTCTCTTTAAGTCTCAGGTATTTATTCAATAATTTCAAAATTGCCCCTCTACTAGTTCTTAAAGAACTGCATATAATCTGTTACAACACACTGTGGACAAGAAAGTGGATTTGAACTTGGGTTCTTACTGTTATTTCTGCAGCTTTGTAGTTTTGTGATTTGGGGCCAACTTATAATTTTTCTGAGTTTTTTATCTGTACGTGAGAGATCATCCCTGACACATCTACCTTGGGGAATTGCTGTGAGGATAAAATCAAATAGCTTATGTGAAAACACCTTGAAAAGTCTAAAGAGCTCTCTAATTGTTAGGAGGAGAAAAAGTAAAATGGTTTTGCTTTAAGAATTTCTTGAAAATTTTAGAACATTCCTTGAAATAGCTAGAAGAACCCTGGGGGATCACAAAAAAGGATTTGAGACTCACTTCTTTTGAAGATGCCCTTTAGTCCTTAGCTCACTGTTCTGTGTTCTTCTTGGTTGCCATGTGCTGAGTAGCTGTGACAGAAGGCATGGTTGAAGGAGTAGTGGAAAGGTTTGGCTGACAGCAGCAAGAAACAGCATTCAGTGTTCAAAAAGCAGAAGTACTTTGTTCATGCTTCCTCAGTATCCAAGAAGTATTTAGAAACTGAGAAACTAGAGATTTTTTGAAAGGAGAAAATAAAGTTAATATTGTAAATTTATTAAAAATGGATATTTCTGATTTAAATAATCATGTTTGGCTTATTTTATGACTTTATATTTCTTACATAACTATAACATTTTGTGAGTTTTATTTAACTTTACATTTGGTCAAAAAGAATATCTTTTAAAGGCTTTATTTTTTTTTAGCAGTTTTAGATTTATGGAAAGACTGAACAGAAAGTACAGAGTTCCCATCTATCCCCTCCCACACATACAATTCAACTAGATATTAACATCTTGTATTAGTGTGGATCATTTGTAACAGTTGATGAACCAATATTGATAAATTGTAAATAACTTAAGTCCATTGTTTCTATCAGGGTTCTCTCTTTGTGTGATATAGTTCTGTGGGTTTTGACAAATGCACAATGTCATGTATCCACCATTCAGTATCAAGAGAATACTTTTCCCTTAAATTGCCCTGTCCCCCACCTATTCATCCCTCTCTTTTCCACCCCATGAACCCCTGGCAATAACTGATCTTTTGTTGTCTCTGTTGTTTTGCCTTTGCCAGGATGTCATGTATGAACTAAATACAGGATGTAGCCTTTTCAGATTGGCTTTTTTCACTTAGCAATACACAGTTAAGGTTCCTCTATGTATTTTTGTGGCTTGATAGCTCACTTCATTTTTATCACTGAATGATATTACATTGTATTGATGTACCACAATTTGTTTATCCATTCAACCTTTTTTTGAGAACAATTCACATCAAATAATACATTCAACATTGTGATCTAGTACGTACAGACACACACATCCCTCAAACAAGTTTCACCATCAATACTTAGCCGTACTACGTCATGAAGTCTATTTTCTGTTCTATTTCATTCATTTTCCATTGAGTTGATTTCAAGACCCATTAATAGGTTGCGTTTGTATGTTCTGTCTCATATGAATGAGTAGTCCTGTCTGTTGCCTCTAAGCCACCTGTTTTTTCCATCCACTTTTTTAAAAATACAATTTTATTGAGATATGTTATATATTCACATACCATATAATTGTCTAAAGTGTAAAATCAGTGGTTCACAGTATCATTATATAGGTGTGCATTCATCACCACAATCAATTTTTGAACATTTTCATTACTCTAAAAAAAAAGTTAGAATTAAAATAAAAAGAGCACTCAGAACATCCTATTCCCTTTATCCCTCCTATTTTTAATTTATTTTTTGTTCTTGTTTTCTTACTCATCTGCCCATATACTGGATAAAGGGAACATCAGACACAAGGCTTTCACAATTACATGGTTATCTCATAAATGCTGTTTAGTTATGCAATCGTCTTCAAGAATCAAGGCTACTGGAACACAATTGAACAGTTTCAGGCACTTTTCCGCTAGCCAATTAATGCACCATAAACTAAAATGGGATATCTGTGTAATGCATACAAATGACCTCCAGGATAACCTCTCGATTCTGAAATCTCTCAGCCACTGAAACTTTATTTTTCTCATTCCTCTCTGACCCCTTTTGGTTGAGAAGGCTTTATCAATCCTATGACACCAGGTCCCAGCTCATAGCTGGGAGTCCTATCTCACATTCCAGGGAGATTTACACCCCTGGGAGTTATATCCCATGTAGGGGGAAGGGCAGTGAATTCTCCTGCAGAGTTGACCTAGAGAGAGTGGCCACATCTTGAGCAACAAAGAGGTTCTATGGTGGTGACTCTTAGGAATAATCATAAGTGGGATTAGCTTCTCCTTTGCAGGAATACGTTTCATAGGGGCAAGCCTGAAGATCAAGGTCTTGACCTATTAAATTGGTAGTCCCCCGTGCTTGTGAGACTATCAGGAATTCCTCAGGTGGGGAAGTTGAAGATTTCCATATTTCCCCTCAGTTCCTCAAAGGGACTTCGCAAATAGTTTTTATTTTCTGCCCAGATAACTCTGTGATGTATTGGGACATCACACTAACATGTACAATCCAACAAGATCTCACTCCTTATTTAAGGTTCCATGTAATTATGAAACTGACCATACACATTAAATTAGATAGCGTGCTACAAGAAAATATAGATTTTGCACCCGATAAACATCTCTTCCTTTGGTCTCACATAGAAGTTGAAGTTTAAAACACAGTCAGTATTGTCCTTTACCTTTTATTCTGATTTATTTCTAATCAGATCAGCATCATTCATACTCTAATGGAAGTCTGATCACTTTTTCTGTATTTTTAACAGTTGCTATATGGGGTAATGCTTTTATAGCTGTAAAACCATAACTCTGAGTTTTAGATGTCACAAAGATACAGTTCCAGGGAATGACCAGGTTTACACAAATAGCTCAGCATCTCAGAATTTAGAAGTAACCATTACAACTCAGGAACAGATGTGACTGCTGTAAGAGCTTACAACCTAGGAACCTTTACAATAAACCTTGCTCTGACAACCTGTGCTCTTAAATTCAATTTTCAGTTTCCACATTATATATAGTCTGTGTTAGTGAGACGTTATAATATGATAGTATTTCACCCAACATACTGTCCTCACGGTTCATTCACCTAGTTGCATGCCTCAACTTCATTCCTTGTTGCTGCTGCTCAGTATTCCATTTATGTGTACACCACAGTTCATCCTTTTGTTCATCAGTGAATGTATCCTTAGGCCACCTGCATCTACTGCAAATTGTGAATACTGCCATCTTAAACACCCATGTGCAAATGTCCATTAGTATTTCAGCTTTTAGTTCCTCTAAGTATATATCTAATAATGGGATTGCAGTATCATATGGCAACGCTATAGTTAGTCTCCCGTGAAGCCATCAGCCCTCCAGAGGAGCTGCACCATTCTGCTTCTCTACGAACAGTGACTAGTTAACATTCCTCTCTCCATATTTTCTCCAGCACTTGCACCTTTTTGTTTATTTTTTAAGTTTTATTCATCATCTAATCCATCCTAAGTAAACAATCTGTAGCCTTTTTAATAATGTGGAAAGGCAGCAAACTTCTCTGCCTTATAAGTATTTAGTATTAGCCTTCCTTGCCTGAGATGGTATGAAAACATATACTTGAACTTAGAAAGATAAAAAAAAATGGGTCAGATCATAATGGATCTGGGGTCTAGATGATCTGAGATCCTGTTCAGTTTCTAAAGTCTTTTCCTTGAAGCTCTAATATGTGGTCCTTTCGTATGCTTGATCTACCTACCCTCAGTATGACTTCCAGGCATTGTACTAAGTACATCACAGGCACTGACCCATTTAAGCCTCATAAAAACCTAATAGATAAGGAAACAGAGGCATAGTTTAGTGACTGTCTCAAATATTACTTATGTAACAAATAGTAAGGCCAGGAAACAACCCCATTCTGTCTGAATCCAGAGTGTGCCCTTAAACCCTCTATCATTTGGCTTTGCTCCAATTAGCCAATCCCATTGCTGGACAATTTCTTTAAAGATTATTTCTTATACTGCAGTGAAATCTAACTCCTCATAACTGCACCGTCAAAAGAAATATACCTTATTCTTTCATCTGAAGTGTGATACAATCCTTCAAATAAATGATTATTTTATATAATGGCTGGCTCCTTCCCCTGTCTTAAATTTTATTTTTTTCAGGCTGAATGTGTCTTTTCCTCTCAATATTGTGGGATATAGCATGGTTGTCAGACCCGTTAGATTTCTGCTTAACCTTTTCTGGGTGTTTAATACTTCACCAATTTCTTATATACAGCATGGAAAACAGTTCTGGAGATAGTATTTGAAATACTGTCTTAACACTGGGTGTTGATTTTACCCAACATTGATTTAGATGCTCTACAGTTATTAACTGTATATCTCATTCTTTGCTTGCATTGTGTTTAACATCAATAAAAATCACAAAGTCCATGAACCATCCTTAAAGCCAATCTTTTTTGTTTTGTATATGATGCATCTACAAGACTTTTTATTAAACCAGGTTTAAATTTCAGCTTGAGGATTTAAGTCCTCATTTCAATGTTAAGATCTTTTTATATTTTGAAAGTTCCACACAGATTGGAGTTCAGATTCTGTAAGTATGTCTTCATCTAGCTACATGATTACTACATAATTATTCAAGTGTTTTAGATAAGATAAAATCATAAATATTATTTTTATCCTTTCCCATTAATTATTAAGCACATGTCTCTTTCAAGGGAAATTTAATCTATATATTTGATTCATAGTCCTATAATTTTTCAAAATGTAATTTTGTAAGAGCCATCTAACATCATTCATTTTTATAGTGTGTGTGTGTGTTTTGTGTCTGTTTATTCCTAACGTCAGAAGGCCATGTTTGTTATGAAAAACAAAACCAAACAAATGCCTACATGTTAAACATGTCTTGCCCAAGAGATTAACTTGGTTGACTAGTCTCTGCCATCTACTATTTGAAGAGTTTATTTTAGATGCCAGATTGAGCCACCTCCTTAAAATGGACTGGATAGATTTCCATAATGTTAGATGCTGCAGTAGATTGTCCAGTACCAATAGGCACCTTCACTGGCTCTTGCATGAAGGTCAAGTCAATAAAAAAGTAGTTTGTGCAATAAGCAATTCACTAAAGGTATAGGATAAGAATAGACTGTCTGATACATGAAAGCCTTATATTTATTATTTATGGGGCATGATACTTAGGTGTAACAAATAGGACCAGCATACTGGATGTCAGGCTTTGACCTGCTTCATGGGGGCCACGAGTGAGGGATAAATGGTGGATCTGCTAGTAGGTGATGAATAGTAAATAAACACTCTATCTGGTTAGGGTCCAAGCTGGAAGATAAGGACCACTGAGGAGTTTTTAAAAAAGGGAATGTGATGTGGGAAAATTGATACATAGTTAATGAAAGAAAGACCTTAGACCAGGAAGAGCAGGAAGACGGGGAGGACAAGGGAAGGAGGCAGGGTTTACAGGGTCACTGCATGGAAGCTAGAACCATGTGGCCCTGTCTGACAGGAGGCGGGGTCACGAGGAGAAAGAGCTGCTGTCTGAGACACCTGGCAAAGCCGAGATGGATGGGGAGAGAAACTCAAGTCGCAGAAGGTGGATAGATGTTGAAACTTGGAGATAGATGATTTAGCCTTGTTTTACCAGTCTCTAATTTTTTTTTTTTTTTAACGGAAAAAAAGAAATTAACCCAACATTTCGAAATCATACCATTCTACATATGCAATCAGTAATTCTTAACATCATCACATAGATGCATGATCATCGTTTCTTAGTACATTTGCATCGCTTTAGAAGAATTAGCAACACAACAGAAAAAGATATAGAATGTTAATATAGAGAAAAAAAATAAAAGTAATAATAATAGTAAAAACAAAACAAAACAAAACAAAAAACACCTATAGCTCAGATGTAGCTTCATTCAGTGTTTTAACATGATTACTTTACAATTAGGTATTATTGTGCTGACCATTTTTGAGTTTTTATATCTAGTCCTGCTGCACAGTTTGTATCCCTTCAGCTCCAATTACCCATTATCTTACCCTGTTTCTAACTCCTGCTGGACTCTGTTACCAATGACATATTCCAAGTTTATTCTTGAATGTCGGTTCACATCAGTGGGACCATACAGTATTTGTCCTTTAGTTTTTGGCTAGACTCACTCAGCATAATGTTCTCTAGGTCCATCCATGTTATTACATGCTTCATAAGTTTATCCTGCCTTAAAGCTGCATAATATTCCTTCATATGTATATACCACAGTTTGTTTAGCCACTCGTCTGTTGATGGACATTTTGGCTGTTTCCATTTCTTTGCAATTGTAAATAATGCTGCTATAAACATTGGTGTGCAAATGTCCATTTATGCCTTTGCCCTTAAGTCCTTAGAGTAGATACCCAGCAATGGTATTGCTGGGTCATATGGCAATTCTATATTCAGCTTTTTGAGGAACCGCCAAACTGCCTTCCACAGTGGTTGTACCATTTGACATTCCCACCAACAGTGGATAAGTGTGCCTCTTTCTCCGCATCCTCTCCAGCACTTGTCATTTTCTGTTTTGTTGATAATGGCCATTCTGGTGGGTGTGAGATGATATCTCGTTGTGGTTTTGATTTGCATTTCTCTAATGGCCAGGGACATTGAGCATCTCTTCATGTGCCTTTTGGCCATTTGTATTTCCTCTTCTGATAGGTGTCTGTTCAAGTCTTTTTCCCATTTTGTAATTGGGTTGGCTGTCTTTTTGTTGTTGTTGAGTTGAACAGTCTCTTTATAAATTCTGAATACTAGACCTTGATCTGATATGTCGTTTCCAAATATAGTCTCCCATTGTGTAGGCTGTCTTTCTACTTTCTTGATGAAGTTCTTTGATGCACAAAAGTGTTTAATTTTGAGGAGCTCCCATTTATTTATTTCCTTCTTCAGTGCCCTTGCTTTAGGTTTAAGGTCCATAAAACCGCCTCCAATTGTAAGTTTCATAAGATATCTCCCTACATTTTCCTCTAACTGTTTTATGGTCTTAGACCTAATGTTTAGATCTTTGATCCATTTTGAGTTAACTTTTGTATAGGGTGTGAGATATGGGTCTTCTTTCATTCTTTTGCATATGAATATCCAGTTCTCTAGGCACCATTTATTGAAGAGACTGTTCTGTCCCCGGTGAGTTGGCTTGACTGCCTTATCAAAGATCAAATGTCCATAGATGAGAGGGTCTATATCTGAGCACTCTATTCGATTCCATTGGTCGATATATCTATCTTTATGCCAATACCATGCTGTTTTGACCACTGTGGCTTCATAATATGCCTTAAAGTCCGGCAGCTTGAGACCTCCAGCTTTGTTTTTTTTCCTCAAGATGTTTTTAGCAATTCGGAGCACCCTGCCCTTCCAGATAAATTTGCTTATTGGTTTTTCTATTTCTGAAAAATAAGTTGTTGGGATTTTGATTGGTATTGCATTGAATCTGTAAATCAATTTAGGTAGGATTGACATCTTAACTATATTTAGTCTTCCAATTCATGAACACGGTATGCTCTTCCATCTATTTAGGTCTTCTGTGATTTCTTTTAACAGTCTTTTGTAGTTTTCTTTATATAGGTTTTTTGTCTCTTTAGTTAAATTTATTTTTAAGTACTTTATTCTTTTAGTTGTAATTGTAAATGGGATTCGTTTCTTGATTTCCCCCTCCGCTTGTTCATTGCTAGTGTATAGAAATGCTACAGATTTTTGAATGTTGATCTTGTAACCTGCTACTTTGCTGTACACATTTATTAGCTCTAGTAGTTTTGTTGTGGATTTTTCCAGGTTTTTGACGTATAGTATCACATTGTCTGCAAACAGTGATAGTTTTACTTCTTCCTTTCCAATTTTGATGCCTTGTATTTCTTTTTCTTGTCTAATTGCTCTGGCTAGAACCTCCAACACAATGTTGAATAATAGTGGTGATAGTGGACATCCTTGTCTTGTTCCTGATCTTAGGGGGAAAGTTTTCAATTTTTCCCCACTGAGGATGATATTAGCTGTGGGTTTTTCATATATTCCCTTTGTCATTTTAAGGAAGTTCCCCCATGCATTCCTATCTTTTGAAGTGTTTTCAACAGGAAAGGATGTTGAATCTTGTCAAATGCCTTCTCTGCATCAATTGAGGTGATCATGTGATTTTTCTGCTTTGATTTGTTGATATGGTGTATTACATTAATTGATTTTCTTATGTTGAACCATCCTTGCATACCTGGGATGAATCCTACTTGGTCATGATGTATAATTCTTTTAATGTGTTGTTGGATACGATTTACTAGAATTTTGTTGAGGATTTTTGCATCTATATTCATTAGAGAGATTGGCCTGTAGTTTTCTTTTTTTGTAATATCTTTGCCTGGTTTTGGTATGAGGGTGATGTTGGCTTCATAGAATGAATTAGGTAGTTTTCCCTCCACTTCAATTTTTTGAAGAGTTTGAGGAGAGTTGGTACTAATTCTTTCTGGAATGTTTGATAGAATTAACATGTGAAGCCGTCTGGTCCTGGACTTTTCTTTTTAGGAAGCTTTTGAATGACTGATTCAATTCCTTTACTTGTGATTGGTTTGTTGAGGTCATCTATTTCTTCATGAGACAAAGTTGGTTGTTCATGCCTTTCCAGGAACCCGCCCATTTCATCTGAATTGTTGTATTTATTAGCGTAAAGTTGTTCATAGTATCCTGTTATTACCTCCTTTATTTCTGTGAGTTCAGTGGTTATGTCTCCTCTTCCATTTCTGATCTTATTTATTTGCATCCTCTCTCTTCTTCTTTTTGTCAATCTTTATAAGGGCCCTTCAATCTTATTGATTTTCTCATAGAACCAACTTCTGGTCTTATTGATTTTCTCTGTTGTTTTCATGTTTTCAATTTCATTTATTTCTGCTCTAATCTTTGTTATTTCTTTCCTTTTGCTTGCTTTGGGGTTAGTTTGCTGTTCTTTCTCCAGTTCTTCCAAGTGGACAGTTAATTCCTGCATTTTTGCCTTTTCTTCTTTTCTGATAAAGGCATTTAGGGCAATAAATTTCCCTCTTAGCACTGCCTTTGCTGCGTCCCATAAGTTTTGATATGTTGTGTTTTCATTTTCATTCGCCTCGAGGTATTTACTAATTTCACTTGCAATTTCTTCTTTGACCCACTCATTGTGTAAGAGTGTGTTGTTGAGCCTCCACGTATTTGTGAATTTTCTGGCACTCCGCCTATTATTGATTTCCAACTTCATTCCTTTATGAACCGAGAAAGTGTTGTGTATGATTTCAATCTTTTTAAATTTGTTAAGACTTGCTTTGTGACCCAGCATATGGTCTGTCTTTGAGAATGATCCATGAGCACTTGAGATAAAGGTGTATCCTGCTGTTGTGGGATGTAATGTCCTATAAATGTCTGTTAAGCCTAGCTCATTTATAGTAATATTCAGATTCTCTATTTCTTTATTGATCCTCTGTCTAGATGTTCTGTCCATTGATGAGAGTGGTGAATTGAAGTCTCCAACTATTATGGTATATGTGTCTATTTCCCTTTTCAGTGTTTGCAGTGTATTCTTCACGTATTTTGGGGCATCTGGTTCAGTGCATAAATATTTATGATTGTTATGTCTTCTTGTTTAATTGTTCCTTTTATTAGTAGATAGTGTCCTTCTTTGTCTCTTTTAACTGTTTTACATTTGAAGTCTAATTTGTTGGATATTAGTATAGCCACTCCTGCTCTTTTCTGGTTGTTATTTGCATGAAATATCTTTTCCCAACCTTTCACTTTCAACCTATGTTTATCTTTGGGTCTAAGATGTGTTTCCTGTAGACAGCATATGGAAGGATCCTGTTTTTTAATCCATTCTGCCAGTCTATGTCTTTTGATTGGGGAATTCAGTCCATTAACATTTAGTGTTATTACTATTTGGGTAATATTTTCCTCTACCATTTTACCTTTTGTATTATATATATCATCTGTGACTTTCCTTTTTTCTACACACTTCTCCATACCTCTCTGTTCTGTCTTTTCGTATCTGACTCTAGTGCTCCCTTTATTATTTCTTGCAGAGCTGGTCTCTTGGTCACAAATTCTCTGAATGACTTTTTGTCTGAGAATGATTTAATTTCTCCCTCATTTTTGAAGGACAATTTTGCTGGATATAGGAATCTTGGTTGGCAGTTTTTCTCTTTTAGTAATTTAAATATATCATCCCACTGTCTTCTAGCTTCCATGGTTTCTACTGAGAAATCTACACGTAGTCTTATTGGGTTTCCCTTGTATGTGATTGTTTTTCTCTTGCTGCTTTCAAGATCCTCTCTTTCTCTTTGACCTCTGACATTCTAACTAGTAAGTGTCTTGGAGAACGCCTATTTGGGTTTAATCTCTTTGGGGTGCGCTGCACTTCTTGGATCTGTAATTTTAGGTTTTTCATAAGAGTTGGGAAATTTTCAGTGATAATTTCTTCCATTAGTTTTTCTCCACCCTTTCCCTTCTCTTCTCCTTCTGGGACACGCACAACACGTATATTTGTGCGGTTCATATTGTCCTTGAGTTCCCTGATACCCTGTTCAAATTTTTCCATTGTTTTCCCTTTAGTTTCTGTTTCCTTTTGGAATTCAGATGTTCCATCCTCCAAATCACTAATTCTATCTTCTGTCTCTTTAAATCTATCATTGTAGGTATCCATTGTTTTTTCCATCTTTTCTACTTTATCCTTCACTTCCATAAGTTCTGTGATTTGTTTTTTCAGTTTTTCTATTTCTTCTTTTTGTTCAGCCCATGTCTTCTTCATGTCCTCCCTCAATTTATCGATTTGGTTTTTGAAGAGGTTTTCCATTTCTGTTCGTATATTCAGCATTAGTTGTCTCAGCTCCTGTATCTCATTTGAACTATTGGTTTGTTCCTTTGACTGGGCCATATTTTCAATTTTTTGAGCGTGATCTGTTATCTTCTGCTGGCGTCTGGGCATTTAGTCAGATTATCCTGGGTGTTGGACCCAACAGGTTGAAAGATTTTTCTGTGAAATCTCTAGGTTCTGTTTTTCTTTATCCTGCCCAGTAGGTGGCGCTCGTGGCACACATTTGTCTGCGGTTCCCACCAGTAAAAGGTGCTGTGGGTCCTTTAATTTTGGAAAACTCTCGCCGTGGGGGAGGTTCGGCAGCCGAAGCGGCTTGGAAGAGTGCCAGCGGGCCTGGGTGTCCGAACGTGGGGAGGGTCACCGACCTCCGCAGCCCGTGAGAGCACCCGTCTGAATTTCCTAGTCGGCCTGGGGTGCCAAACGTGGCGGGAGGGCGCCAGCCACCACGGCCCGGGAAAGTGCACTGTTCCGAGCCGGACCAGGGAGTCACTTGTTTGGAAGGGACCCCCCCCCCCCCGGTCACCGTTCTCCGCGGCCTGGATATTTCCGATCCAATTCTCTCAGTTGGTCTGGGGGGCTGCGCGTGGTGTGGGCCCCAGCCGCCGCGGCTTGAGGGGACCGCCTGCCCTGTTCTCCCAGCCGGCCCGGGAAGGGGGAAGGGAGGAACTCCGGCTGCTTGCCGCCCTGCCCGGTGAAGCCCGCGCCCCTCGGCGATCTCACTGGAGCGGGTTCACTCAGCCAGTCAGCTGTTCCAGGATGGGGTACGCTGTCTTTTTTATCTCTGTTGTGGCTCTGGGAGCTGTTCTGTATCGTTTCTATGCCCCTAGTAGCTGTTCTGGAGGAGGAACTAAGATCCGCGCGTCTTACTAAGCCGCCATCTTCTCCAGAGGTCCGGTCTCTAATTTTTAATTGTCTATAATAAAATATTAAAAAAGAAAGATAAAGAAAATGAAAGCTTGACAACAAACACATACACACACCCTCATAGTTTTCTTCATTGCCCTCCAGTCTGCTCCCACTAGCTAAACTTGCCTGGAAGCCAACTGACCTGGAGTCTGGGAAGCAGCCCAAAGTGACCTAACCCACCTGGGTACTAAGCAAAGCTGAGGATGGACAAAGAAGGCATCTAAGGGAAGTGGCCATGGGTAGCACACCCTGACCTAGAGCAGTGGAGGCAGCATCACTCCTCCAGCCAACCACACATAGCCCCAGAGACTTTCTTCCCTCAAAGGTACAGTCAGTTTAAACCTACTTTTCTTACTGTAAAGTAGAGTTGGAACAAATCAGTGTGATTAATTGGTTAAGACTCTGGCCTTGAATCTCATGTTGAACCTCTTGGACACTACAATGTCCAAATAACACATCAACTTTTTGCATATGTCCTGTGCACTTTCCTTTATATGCATTCTACCTTGTAGTCTTTGCAGGTATTCATAAATTTATGACAAACCCGCTTAATTGGGGGATATTCAAGGCTTTAGTCCAAAATCCGTATCTTGCATAGAAAGGGAGGAATTGGGCAAGAATGATTGTATTTAACACTTTGGTCTGTTATATAATAATGGTCTTTGCACATATTTGTTGCATTTAGTCAACAATAAGAAAGACCATACATAAAATGGGAGTATACTAGCTATGTAATTGTGTGAATTAACATGTAAAATATCACTATCATATTAGAATTCCATCTCTGTTGTGTATTAAGGAGTAGGTCCTTTTTCTCAAAAATCTTTTAACTTTAAAAAGGGTGGGATTTAATATTAGGAATAACACTTTCCTAACCAAGAAAACCATTAGGAATTTTCCAGGACCCCAAGAGGGTCATCTTTTTCTTATCCATATAATGGCACCTATGGGCTAGCGACAGCCCTGGCCTCCCATCACTGATAGAAAATATCAGGATGAGCTTCTGAGCCTTCCGCTAAAGAAGTTTGGATTTTACTCTCCATGTCAGGATTCTAAAAGGTCCCTATGAAAAACATCTGGCTTTGGGCAGGAAGTCAGTCAGCCAAGTGCTACAAGTTGGTTTGAGTTTACCAGGATTTTCTATTTGCATTTTAGCCAAGTATACTTTATTTATTTACTTTTATTATTTTGTTGATAATGTTTTGTTAATGTTTGTTAATATAGTGTGTAATAGTAAAGCCTTTATATTAAGATCAAGATGGGGATTGCAGTGTTTTTCTGTTCTCAAATGATTACTAAGACTATGGCATACTTTTAGTATACAAATTGGTATTTGCATTTTTTACAGAGCCTATAGTACACTAATAACTTCATGAAATAAATTCACTTAAAAGCACTGAATTTAAATTTTTAAAAAATCCAGTTTGATTTATTTATATAATGCCAAGTCCATATACACATTAAGTAAGATACTTTCAATCAAACAGAAAGGATGTGTTTAAAGGAGTGGGTGTCAGAGTTTGTCAAACCCCAAATTCACCGCTATGCTAAATAACTAATTTACTTAACATCCTTGTGCCTCTGTGCTGGGAAATGGTGCCAACCTGAAGAGGTTTTTTTTATTGCCATATGAAGTGTATCGGATCTAAGTGTAAAGCACTCAGAACACTGTCTAATATGTAGTCAAAAATAAAAATAAAAATAAAACTTTATTCTACTTTTAGATAAAAACATCAATTTTTCTTGAGTAATCATGTTTCTGTGTACAAACTAGGTAACACTTTATTTTCTAGGCTCTCTTATACCTGTTAACTCTTTGCTTATGAGTCCTTCTCTCTTTTCCCTCCTGCCTTATATTATTTTTGAATTGTTCTAAGGGTTTTTAGTCTTAAACATCGGGTATGCAGATGTTCTGTGGGATGCTTTTTATTTCTTATTTGTATATTCTTCATTTCCCCCCATTCCTTGTGTTGCTAAAATTATCATACTTACTGATCATGTATTTTCCCTTTTTCTGTGAAGATATTAGAAAACAACATGGCAAAGTACATTGGAATTGAGATTTGGTCACGTATCTCTGAAGCCCTTCTTAATTTTAAAATTCTTTGACTCTCTGGAATTGAAAATCATGAGTTTGAATGTGATGCCTCAGAAATCACATAGGAACACAGTTTCTCCCTTACCCCCTTTTAGGCATTTTGGTGTTTGTGTGTGTATGTGTGTGTTTACTCAACCTGTGTATGTTTTCTACTTTCCCCATCTGGCATCTGCTTTAGCACCAGCCTAGCTATCTGTTTTGTGTCAAGAGTACTTTAGCCTTTTCATTATGAAAAGGGAAAGAAATGAAATAATATAGAAAAGAAAATCTTCACACTATTCCCCCCACCTCACTTTTGTTTTGTTTTGTTTTTCTGAACAAGTTTCTTGCCATTTACCTTTGCATTTGCATTGCTTATTGATTGGCAATTTTAAAATTGTTTATTGTGCTCTTTTGTTTCACTGTTCAAGAGCTAAAACAAAAGCTACCAGACCCTGTGAGGTACACATTTGCATGCGGTGAGCGTTGCCCGAGGAAAAAGTAATTGCTAATGCATATTTATGTGGCACAAATTTGCCATTTGTTTATGCATAAAATTATCAATAGTGCAGGGCGGCCTAGCCGTAGAAAATGGTGACCTTTTTAGCTTAATAAATAGAAATCAGCTGTTATTGTGAAGAGATCAGCCATTTATTCTGTGTTGAGGGACATTGCAGGGAAAATGCAGATCGGGGCTGGCAATATCATTAAATGGAAGGCCAGCGACCCTTTCGGTAGAGTCTATTATACGTTATCTAATAGGGGATAAATGACTCTGGTTGGCAAATGGAAAAAAAAGAACAACAGTTCTTTTTGTTGCTTTGTTGTATGTGGTTTTTTTTGTGTGTGTGCTTTTAAAACTATATGGATTTTAAGCCAATAAAACTAAACATGCAAACTTGTTGCTAGAGTTCTTTCAAAATATACTTTTTAAAAAATTGTTTTCCCCATTTATTATTCTCTGACCAGTTAGATTTATACTCAGTGTAACAAAAAGTAAATCAGATGATGTTTTCCCAAGAAATACAAATCTTCTTTTAGTTTTCAGGTTTTGCTTTGTTTTTTTGTTTTTTGGCCAGATTTTTATCTTGCATTGAAGGTAGCTTTGCATATTACATGCCCTCTCTATATCTGATGTCTTAAAAATATTCAAGATAGAATAAGTTATTATCAAAATTTAAAAGTTACCAATAACTGAAGTGTTTAATATTTTCTAACTTATGAGTGACTTTTAAAGTTAGAATATGGATCCTTTGGATGGAAGAGTACACTGCGAATATAAACCCTCATCAGTGTATTTCTTTAACTTGTAAAAAACCCCAGCAGATACCCATTGTACCATTCGTTGTTGGTCGTTTCATTGCCCTATGTGATAAATGAAGTATACTCTGTCTTCTCAAAGCTCGCCTTTGCCTGTGGTTTAGTGTGGTGTGACCTCACACTATGATTATTTCCCTAATATCTCTTTGGAATGTGAGTGAACATTTCTGCCTTCTGGCATTTTTTTTAATCCATCTCTTTCAATTGTTTCAAAATTTGCTATTAAAAGGCAGTCGTAATTGTAATACTGTATATACTCAAAATTTATGTAATGTAAGTAAATGTGAAACAAGATCATGAAACAGACCTAGAAACACACCTCAGAATGTGGCTCATATATTTGAAACTTCCTGCCTGTTTCTTCCGGATTTTGTCTCTTGACACAAAGCGTACTTTCCCCTGCCATTTTTAAAGTATCCGCAATAGTGTGGTGGGGGCCACCAGCCATCCACCATGCTGCACTTTCGTGTAACAGTGCATCCTGCAGCCACCAGTGTGTCTGAGTAACCTCCTGCTGGCAGAAATGAGGCTGCTGTGGCTTTTTAAAAGAGAGGGTGTCAATAGGATGCAGGCACTAGAGTACATTAGTCCATAAAATGAATATATTTTTTATTTCATTTATAAGGTATTGATTTTAGGTCCATTAGATTCACAGTCCCTAGGGTGGGGAGAAAACAATGATTTAATGGGTGGGTTGGAATTCTAGAAGGAAGAGTAACAGTGATTAACCCCTTCTACCTCTACCCCCTGCTCCTATTACAGAATATTTCCTAGGAGCTGAGAAGAGGACCCTGGGGGAAAGGCACAGAACTCTTATCATCCATCCTCCCTGCAGTTTGCAAGGGGTCACAATAAAAAGTTCAGTTCAGTTATTACCATGTCTCTGAATGTGGTGAAACAGACCACTGTGGAGTAATAAGAGCTTCCAAAATTATATTTTATAAAGTAGTTTTTAAGTTGATGAATAAATTTTATTTTTACAAAACCCAGAGCACAGTTACTTTGAGTCTTAACAATTTAAGATATTGTTTAGGTAGATTTTATGATATGAAGGAAATAAACCGATTTTTTTTTTTAAGAAAAACATTTTTCTTTCCTCAACTCTAAGAAAGGAAACTTCATCATAGTGTTATGACAGTGATAACCTTTTTTTTTTTTTTCAAGCAAGTTTTAAGTAATATTAGGGAGAATGGTATTAATGGAAATTTTTAAAATAGGGTATTTCGTGTTACATAAATACATAGAAAATTATTGATTTATGCCAGCCCCCTTTCTAATAAGAGGATGACTGAAATGTCATTTTGCTTCTATGTAATTAAGTTTTGGTACAGAGAGAGCATGCATAATAATTCTAGTCTACTGCCGCCTAAAAGGAATTTTCTTGTAGGCTGCTTTGGCAGCTCTATCTTTATTCTTATATTTGAAAAAATAATTAATTATAATGTAGATGTGTCATTTTTTTAAATTCCAAATTTCTATCCTGTCTTCTGATGCATGATATGTTATGGTTGAAGAAAAATAATGGCAACTGAAATCTGGTTATCTTAATACCATACCTGACACAAAGATTATTATATCGACAAACATTTTTAGAATTCCCTATTTTAATTCAAGTTTTTCAAGATTGTGACAAAAAATATAAAAATTAAGGCTCCCTCTTGTGGGTAAAAATACCACCTGTGAATTTCTGTGTTGCCCAAATATATAATATGACAAGATATCTGTTTCATTTTTAAATAAATTCAAGTGCAGTGGTCTCTACCTTTGTTCGTATATAGAATTTCATTTATTTGAAAAAAAGTGGTAATAGAGTTAGGGGTTGTTTTATTACATTTTTAATGAAAATAAATTTTATTATTGGTAGACTATATATATATATACAATGCTTTATTTCGGCAGCATATTTTCTTAAGTTCAAAATTTTAATGGTAATGTTTCTCATTTTGGAATACTCTCCAACAGAGTAATTAGTGAACTAGTGAAATACTATAAATTTGTCTCTTTTTCACATGGTAACTTCTGAATTTCTTGCTTATTAACAAAAGTCCTGATACTGGAATGAACTGAATTCCTCTACACCAAGCATGTTCTGGAAAGACAATTTGTTAATAAAACTGTTCGAATACCATATACTTTGTGATTTGAATGGAATAATCAATGGCATGGTGAGGTGGAACAGTGAAGCATTATTCACTTTGAACTCAAAATGAGGAGATTGGGCCCAAAGTGAGGCTGTGGCTGCCACCAGATAGGGGTTCTCTGCTTTCATAAGTTTGATTCTTGGGTATTTCAAAACATTGCCAGGGGCTAATGTACTTTTAAAATGTTTAACCTGGGAAATTAGTAGCAAAGTCAGAGTTTGATTTACTCATGAGACTGGCAAAAGCAGTATTTCTGAAGCTGAGCTGTTCAGTGCAATCATAGAGCTATGTAGCAGAAGTGAATGGAGAGTTAACTGAACGGCTTCCACTAAATATTTATTGCATTGACCGTTGCTGTGGTACCTTTGAAAGGAATCAAGGAAGGAACCTAAGAGGATATTTGAGGACTTCTCATAAATCATTCCAGAGAAACAAGAAACTACATTAATCTAGTCCATCCTAAAAGCAACTGCAAGATATTTACATGATAATTAGACTAACTAAACAACTTCTGAGGAGATTAAGTTCTTACGTCAATTCTGGTGTGTTTAAGTAATGCCTCTTTTTCCATAAAATATTCTGTTTTGAAAACGTTATGCCTATCTTGCTTCCAGGAGTAATATATTGTTATATCTATTAGAAAGAAACAATGCACTGTTAATAGTCTAATTTTATTTTATTTTTCTAGCATTCCTCTTGCTGATGACACAATTCCTATTTGAATCTGTTTACAACATTCTGAGAGCTGAGCAGAGAATTCTGGCATCGCACTGGTTAGAAAAAAGGTATATTCATAAAACACATAATACACACATTTAAAAAAAATCAATTACTTAATTTTCTACTTTTAAAATATGGAAGTTTATGTACCTTCTATTACTTTAAATTTATAAGTAAAAAATAGAAAGCATGTGCATATAAAGCTGTAGTGTATATTCTTCTATTTGCAGATAACTGGACTTGTAATTATAATTTTGTGACTCTTTAGAAAGTAATTTCTACAAACTGTCAGATAATAGTGACTTTTCTTTTTTGTAATGAAATACACTTAAGCTGCAAACTTTTTTCTCCATTGAAAAATGTCTTTTAAATCATTTGCTGTTGACTTTTTGTTGTTGCTGCAAAAGAAATATTTTGGGCCACAACGGGTGAATCACACATTTTAGAAAAATTTCCATAGGCTATTAAGTATTCCGGGATATGTTTCTGTAACCACATACAAAAATGCAGTTTTGCTGAGGTCAAACAGATATTTTCCAGTTTACTTGGCAGAAAACTTTAGTGGGCATCTGTCTACCTGTGTGTGCATTTATGAAATGTTTGTCTTTTCAAAAAAATTATGCTCTTGAGGGCATGTACAGAAAAATTTAACTGTGGCCCTAGAGTTGAAAATCCTTTTATGATTCTGTTGCTGACTATCATTTAGGTGGCAGTAAAAAAGGTTGGAGGTAAAGGATCCAGTGGTTCCGAAGAGCTTTGTTCCTATTAACGACTAAAAAGAAATTCTCCTTCTCCTGGTATCTAAAAAGAATAATGAAAAAGTGGTCTTGCACAGCAACCTAAAATTTATTTATTCAATAATCCACTCATTAAAAAAAATCATTCTAGAAACATTCATACATCTGAAATTTCCCCTTTTAGCTACATTCAAATATATAATTAGTCCTGTTAATTATGTTCCATTTCTGCAAAGAATACTATTGGAATTTTTATTGGGTTTTCATTGAATCCTTTTGAGTAGAATTGATATCTTACCAATATTTAGCTTTCCAATTCATGAACTCAGAATGTCCTTCCATTTATTTAGGTCTTCTCTATTTCTCTTAACAATGTTTTGTAGTTTGGTGTTTACAGGTTCTTTATGTCCTAGGTTAGATTTATCCTAGATATTTTATTCTCTTAGTTGCTATTGTAAATGCTATTTTTTCTTCATTTCCTCTTCAGATTGTTTGTTAATTGTATAGAAAATTACTAATTTTTCTATATTGATCTCATAACCTCATCACTTTGTTTAATTTTTTAATTAGCACTAGTAGTTTGATTGTGTTTTTTTTTTGTTTTAGGATTTTCTGCATATAAGATAATTTCATCTGCAAATAGGGAGTTTCACTTCTTCCTTTCCAATTTGTATGCCTTTTGTTTCTTTCTCTTGCCTAATTGTCTGACTAGAACTTCCAGAGCAATTTGAATAACAACTGTCCACTGGTGACAGTGGACTTCGTTGTTCCAGGGAAAGAGTTCCATCCTTACTGTGCATGAGGATACTAGTGGACTTGTCATATAGCCCTTTATCATGTTGAAGAAGTTTCCTTCTATTTTTAGATTTCTAAATGTTTTTCTCAAGAAGGAGTATGGATTTTGTCTAATGCTTTTCCTGTGTTGATTAAAATAATTACATGTTTTATTTTTCTTTCATTATGTGGTGGTTATATTACTGATTTTCTTATCTTGAACTACCCTTGCATACTAGAGAAAAATCCCACTATATCATGGTGCATAATTCTGTTATTGTTCTGTTGGATTTGGTTTGATAGTATTTTGTTGAGGATTTTTGCATCAATATTCATAAGGTATATTGGTCTGTAATTTTCTTTTCTTGTGATATCTTTATCTGGCTTTGGTATGAGGGTGGTGTTGACTCAGAATGAGTTAGGAAGTGTTCCCTCTTTTTCATTTTTTGGAAGTATTTGAGCAGTTCTTGTGTTATTCTTCTTGGAATATTTGGTACAATTCTACAGTGAAGCCATCTGGTTTTGTGTTTTACTTTGTTGGAATGTTCTTTATTAATTATTCAACTCTTTTCTAGTTGTCAGTCTGTTGAAATTTTCTTTTTCTTCTTGAGTCATTGTAAATAATTTCTATGTTTCTAGGAATTTGCCCATTTCCTCTAAGTTATCTAATTTGTTGGCATGGGGTTGTTCATACTATACTCATACTCCTTTTTATTTCTTTGGGCTTGGTAATGAATCCTCCTTGTATTTCTGATTTTAGTTATTTGTGTCTTTTTTTTTTTCTATATCAGTCTAGCTAAAGATTTTTCAATTTTATTGATCTTTTCAAAGATCTACTTTTAAAAAATCTTTCTATGTTTCCTTTTGAGTCTCTATTTCATTTTTCTCCATTCTATCCTTGTTATTTCTTTCCTTCTTCTCAATTTGGGTTTAGTTTGTTCTTCTTCTAGGCCTTCCAATTATGAGGTTAGATTGCTGATTTGAGATCTTTCTTTTTTTACTTTAATATATGCATTTAGACATAAATTCCCCTCTCAGCACTGTCTTTGCATATCCCACACATTTTGGTATATAGTATTTTTCATTTTAATTTATCTCAAAATATTTCCTAATTTCCCTTTGGATTTATTCTTTGACCCATTGGTTGTTGAAGAGTATATTGTAAAATTTCCCTATATTTGTGAACTTTCCAGTTTTCCCCCTCTTTATTCCATTGTGTTAGAGAAGATACATTTTATGATTTCAGTATTTTTTAATTTATTGAAAATTTGTTCCTAACAAATGATCTATCCTGGAGAATTTTCCATGTGCACTAGAGAAAAATGGGTAGTCTGCTGCTGTTGGATGAAATATTTTATATGTATATATATATGTATGTATCTATTGTATCAGGTTACCTTACAGTATTTTCCAGGTCTCCTATTTCTTTAATGATCTTGTTTTTCCGTCACTGAAAGTGGTTTATTAAACTCTTCTGTTATTAATGTAGAACTGTCTATTTCTTCCTTCATATCTGTCAATATTTATTTCGTACACTTTTTTTGTTTGTTTTTTTGCATATGCAGGCACCGGGAATTGAATCTGGGTCTCCGGCATGGCAGGCGAGAAGTCTGCCTGCTGAGCCACATGGCCTACCCTATTTCATATACTTTTGAGGGCTCTATCAGTAGATGTGTTTATATATATATACTGGTGTATGTAATTATATATTTATAATTGTTATCTCTTCTTGTTTGAATTGAGCCCATTAGCTATATATAGTGACTTTCTTTTCTTAACCTTATTTTACTTAAAGTCTATTTTATCTGATATTTAGTATAGCAACCCCATAATTATAATATAATATAATATAATATAATTATAATATAATATTATATTAAATATAATAAATTTATATTTTATTATAAATAAAACAAAATATTATTTTATTTATAATAAATATTATTAATAAAATAATAATATTTATTACTATAAAATAATAATCTTTTGGTTATTATTTGCATGGTAAATATTTTTTTTCGGTTCTTTCACTTGTAACCTACTTTTGTCTTTGACTTTAAAGTGAGTCTCCTGTAAACAACATATTGTTGGATCATGCTTTTTTAAATCCATTCTGCCAAACTCTGCCTTTTGACTGGAGATTTTAATAATTCATTTACATTTAAAATAACTACTGATAATGTATGACTTTCTTCCATCATTTTGCTATTTTGTCTTTTAAGTCTTATGCTATTTTTATCCCTCAATCCTTCCATTAAAGTCAATTTTCATATTTGCTTAATTTTTTGTATTGTGCCATTTTTAGTACCGTCTCATTTTTTTTTGTATATATTTTTCATATATTTTCTTTATGGCTACCATTGGGCTAGCATTTAACATCCTAAATCTATAGTAATCTGGTTTGATATACCAACTTATCTTAATGGCATACACATACACTGTACCTGTGTGCCTTTGTCCCCGCACTGTTATGCTGTACTTGTTACAAATTATCTTTACATATTGTATGTCCAAAAACATAGGTTTATTATTAAGTTTTATCATTACATTTTAGGAGATGTAAAACTGAAAAGTGGAGTTACGTAACGAGACATACAGTATAGTGGTGCTTGCATTTATACCTACCCACATGGCTATATTTGCTGGAAGCCTTCATTTCTCTATTCTTTATTCGCTGTCTAGTGTTCTTTCCCTTCAGTCTGAAGCACTCCCTCTAGCATTGCTTGTAGGGAGGTTTATTTGTGACAAACTCCCTCTGTGGGAACATCTCTCCTTTTTTTTTTGTCATGGCCAGGCTCCAGGAAACAAACCCAGGTCTCAGCATGGCAGGCAAGAATTCTGTCCCTGAGCCACCAATGCACCACCCTCTCCCTCATTTTTTTTTTTATTAATTAAAATAAAATTAACACAACATTTAGAAAACATTCCATTCTACATATGCAATCAGTAATTAATATCATCACATAGATGTATGATCCTCATTTCTTAGTACATTTGCATGGATTTAGAAAAAGAAATAGTAAGACAACAGAAAAAGAAATAAAATGATAATATAGAGAAAAAAATAAAAATAAAAAATACAAAAAATATATATGAAAAACAAACAAACAACAACAACAAAAAACTATAGCTCAGATGCAGCTTCATTCAGTGTTTTAACATAATTACATTACAATTAGGTAGTATTGTGCTGTCCATTTTTGAGTTTTTGTATATAGTCCTGTTGCACAGTCTGCATCCCTTCAGCTCCAATTACCCATTATCTTATCCTGTTTCTAACTCCTGCTGGTCTCTGTTACCAATGACATATTCCAAGTTTATTCTCGAATGTCGGTTCACATCAGTGGGACCATACAGTATTTGTCGTTTAGTTTTTGGCTGGACTCACTCAGCATAATGTTCTCTAGGTCCATCCATGTTATTACATGCTTCATAAGTTTATCCTGCCTTAAAGCTGGATAATATTCCATCGTATGTATATACCACAGTTTGTTTAGCCACTCGTCTGTTGATGGACATTTTGGCTGTTTCCATCTCTTTGCAATTGTAAATAATGCTGCTATAAACATTGGTGTGCAAATGTCTGTTTGTGTCTTTGTCCTTAAGTCCTTTGAGTAGATACCCAACAATGGTATTGCTGGGTCGTATGGCAATTCTATATTCAGCTTTAGGAGGAACCGCCAAACTGCCTTCCACAGTGGTTGCACCATTTGACATTCCCACCAACAGTGGATAAGTGTGCCTCTTTCTCCGCATCCTCTCCAGCACTTGTCATTTTCTGTTTTGTTGATAATGGCCATTCTGGTGGGTGTGAGATGATATCTCATTGTGGTTTTGATTTGCATTTCTCTAATGGCCAGGGACATTGAGCATCTCTTCATGTGCCTTTTGGCCATTTGTATTTCCTCTTCTGAGAGGTGTCTGTTCAAGTCTTTTTCCCATTTTGTATTTGGATTGGCTGTCTTTTTGTTGTTAAGTTGAACAATCTCTTTATAAATTCTGGATACTAGGCCTTGATCTGATATGTCGTTTCCAAATATTGTCTCCCATTGTGTAGGCTGTCTTTCTACTTTCTTGATGAAGTTCTTTGATGCACAAAAGTGTTTAATTTTGAGGAGCTCCCATTGATTTATTTCTTTCTTCAGTGCTCTTGCTTTAGGTTTAAGGTCCATAAAACCGCCTCCAATTGTAAGGTCCATAAAACCACCTCCAATTGTAAGTTTCATAAGATATCTCCCTACATTTTCCTCTAACTGTTTTATGGTCTTAGGCCTAATGTTTAGATCTTTGATCCATTTTGAGTTAACTTTTGTATAGGGTATGAGATATGGGTCCTCTTTCATTCTTTTGCATATGGATATCCAGTTCTCTAGGCACCATTTATTGAAGAGACTGTTCTGTCCCCAGTGAATTGGCTTGACTGCCTTATCAAAGATCAAATGTCCATAGATGAGAGGGTCTATATCTGAGCACTCTATTCGATTCCATTGGTCGATATATCTATCTTTATGCCAATACCATGTTGTTTTGACCACTGTGGCTTCATAATATGCCTTAAAGTCAGGCAGCTTGAGACCTCCAGCTTCGTTTTTTTTCCTCAAGATACTTTTAGCAATTCGGGGCACCCTGCCCTTCCAGATAAATTTGCTTATTGGTTTTTCTATTTCTGAAAAATAAGTTGTTGGGATTTTGATTGGTATTGCATTGAATCTGTAAATCAATTTAGGTAGGATTGACATCTTAACTATATTTAGTCTTCCAATCCATGAACACGGTATGCCCTTCCATCTATTTAGGTCTTCTGTGATTTCTTTTAACAGTTTTTTGTAGTTTTCTTTGTATATGTCTTTGGTCTCTTTACTTAAATTTATTTTTAAGTACTTTATTCTTTTAGTTGCAATTGTAAATGGAATTCGTTTCTTGATTTCCCCCTCAACTTGTTTATTGCTAGTGTATAGAAACACTACAGATTTTTGAATGTTGATCTTGTAACCTGCTACTTTGCTGTACACATTTATTAGCTCTAGTAGTTTTGTTGTGGATTTTTCCGGGTTTTCGACGTATAGTATCATATTGTCTGCAAACAGTGATAGTTTTACTTCTTACTTTCCAATTTTGATGCCTTGTATTTCTTTTTCTTGTCTAATTGCTCTGGTTAGAACCTCCAACACAGTGTTGAATAAATAGTGGTGATAGTCGACATCCTTGTCTTGTTCCTGATCTTAGGGGGAAAGTTTTCAATTTTTCCCCATTGAGGATGATATTAGCTGTGGGTTTTTCATATATTCCCTCTATCGTTTTAAGGAAGTTCCCTTGTATTCCTGTCTTTTGGAGTGTTTTCAACAGGAAAGGATGTTGAATCTTGTCAAATGCCTTCTCTGCATCAATTGAGATGATCATGTGATTTTTCTGCTTTGATTTGTTGATATGGTGTATTACATTAATTGATTTTCTTATGTTGAACCATCCTTGCATAGCTGGGATGAATCCTACTTGGTCATGATGTATAATTCTTTTAATGTGTTGTTGGATTCGATTTGCTAGAATTTTGTTGAGGATTTTTGCATCTGTATTCATTAGAGAGATTGGTCTGTAGTTTTTTTTTTTTTGCAATATCTTTGCCTGGTTTTGGTATGAGGGTGATGTTGGCTTCATAGAATGAATTAGGTAGTTTTCCCTCCACTTCAATTTTTTTGAAGAGTTTGAGGGAGTTGGTACTAATTCTTTCTGGAATGTTTGGTAGAATTCACATGTGAAGCCGTCTTGTCCTGGACTTTTCTTTTTGGGAAGCTTTTGAATGACTGATTCAGTTTCTTTACTTGTGATTGGTTTGTTGAGGTCATCTATTTCTTCTTGAGTCAAAGTAGGTTGTTCATGCCTTTCTAGGAACTTGTCCATTTCATCTACATTGTTGTATTTATTAGCGTAAAGTAATTCATAGTATCCTGTTATTACCTCCTTTATTTCTGTGAGGTCAGTGGTTATGTCTCCTCTTCCATTTCTGATCTTATTTATTTGTGTCCTCTCTCTTCTTCTTTTTGTCAATCTTGCTAAGGGCCCAACAATCTTACTGATTTTCTCACAGAACCAACTTCTGGTCTTATTGATTTTCTCTATTGTTTTCATGTTCTCAATTTCATTTATTTCTGCTCTAATCTTTGTTATTTCTTTCCTTTTGCTTGCTTTGGGGTCAGTTTGCTGTTCTTTCTCCAGTTCTTCCAAGTGGACAGTTAATTCCTGAATTTTTGCCTTTTCTTCTTTTCTGATATAGTCATTTAGGGCAATAAATTTCCCTCTTAGCACTGCCTTTGCTGCATCCCATAGGTTTTGATATGTTGTGTTTTCATTTTCATTTGCCTCAAGATATTAACTAATTTCTCTTATAATTTCTTCCTTGACCCACTTGTTTTTTAAAAGTGTGTTTTTGAGCCTCCACATATTTGTGGATTTTCTGGCACTCTGCCTATTATTGATTTCCAACTTCGTTCCTTTGTGATCTGAGAAAGTGTTGTGTATGATTTCAATCTTTTTAAGTTTTTTGAGACTTGCTTTGTGACCGAGCATATGGTCTATCTTTGAGAATGATCCATGAGCACTTGAGAAAAAGGTGTATCCTGCTGTTGTGGGGTGTAATGTCCTATAAATGTCTGTTAAGTCTAGCTCATTTATTGTAATATTCAAGTTCTCTGTTTCTTTATTGATCCTCTGTCTGATGTTCTTTCCATTGATGAGAGTGGTGAATTGATGTTTCCAACTATTATGGTAGATGTGTCTATTTACCTTTTCAGTGATTGCAGTGTATTCCTCACGTGTTTTTGGGACATTTTGATTCGGTGCAGATATTTATGATTGTTATGTCTTCTTGTTTAATTGTTCCTTTTATTAATAGATAGTATCCTTCTTTGTCTCTTTTAACTGTTTTACATTTGAAGTCTAATTTTGGATATTAGTATAGCTACTCCTGCTCTTTTCTGGTTGTTATTTGCATGAAATATCTTTTCCCAATCTTTCACTTTCAACCTATGTTTATCTTTGGGTCTAAGATGTGTCTAAGACAGCATATAGAAGGATCCTCTTTTTTAATCCATTCTGCCAGTCTATGTCTTTTGATTGGGGAATTCAGTCCATTAACATTTAGTGTTATTACTGTTTGGATAATATTTTCCTCTACCATTTTGCCTTTTGTATTATATATATATCATATCTGATTTTCCTTCTTTCTACACTCTTCTCCATACCTCTCTCTTCTGTCTTTTCGTATCTGACTCTAGTACTCCCTTTAGTATTTCTTGCAGAGCTGGTCTCTTGGTCACAAATTCTCTCAGTGACTTTTTTTCTGAGAATGTTTTAATTTCTCCCTCGTTTTTGAAGGACAATTTTGCTGGATATAGGAGTCTTGGGTGACAGTTTTTCTCTTTTAGTAATTTAAATATATCATCCCACTGTCTTCTAGCTTCCATGGTTTCTGCTGAGAAATCTACACATAGTCTTATTGGGTTTCCCTTGTATGTGATGGATTGTTTTTCTCTTGCTGCTTTCAAGATCCTCTCTTTCTCTTTGACCTCTGACATTCTAACTAGTAAGTGTCTTGGAGAACGCCTATTTGGGTCTATTCTCTTTGGGGTGCGCTGCACTTCTTGAATCTGTAATTTTAGGTCTTTCATAAGAGTTGGGAAATTTTCAGTGATAATTTCTTCTATTGGTTTTTCTCCTCCTTTTCCCTTCTCTTCTCCTTCTAGGACACCCACAACACGTATATTTGTGCGCTTCATAAGTATCATTCAATTCCCTGAGCCCCTGTTCAAATTTTTCCGTTCTTTTCCCTATAGTTTCTGTTTCTTTTTGGATTTCATATGTTCCATCCTCCAGTTCACTAATTCTATCCTCTGTCTCTTTAATTCTACCATTGTAGGTTTCCATTGTTTTTTCCATCTTTTCTACTTTGTCCTTCAATCCCATAAGTTCTGTGATTTGTTTTTTCAGACTTTCCGTTTCTTCTTTTTGTTGATCCCGTGCCTTCTTCATGTGCTCCCTCAATTTATCGATTTGGTCTTTGAAGAGGTTTTCCATTTCTGTTCGTATATTCAGGGTTAGTTGTCTCAGCTCCTGTATCTCATTTGACAATTGGTTTGTTCCTTTGACTGGGCCATATCTTCAATTTTCCTGGTGTGATTTGTTATTTTTTGCTGGCGCCTGGGCATTTAATCAGATTTCCCTGAGTGTGGGACCCAGTAGGCTGAAAGACTTTCCTCTGAAGTTTCTGGGCTCTGTTTTTCTTAACCTGCCCAGTACGTGGTGCTTTTCTGTCTGCGGGTCCCACCAGCAAAAGATGTTGTGGCTCCTTTAACTTTGGAAGACTCTCGCTGCTGGGTATGTGGTGGAGACAGAGGAAAGGTTGTAGGTTGGTTTTAATGGCTTCAAATTGTGAAGTCCTGGGATCTGGATTTCTTGAGGAAGGGATTCCACCTGAGTTGCGTTTCTCCCCTCCCACAGGGAAGGTTCAGGTGGTAGAGAGCCCTAACAGCAGCCTGTTTCTGCGTTTGGGGCAGTTGTAACCTATATAATCCCAGCGCTGAACTCAGAGGCAATGAAGCCTCCGTAGAAACAGCCGCAGAAGGCTCTTTTTCGTCCCCTTTCCTCTTTTTCAGTTAGCCCAATCGGCGACTTTCGCCTTGATCAGTTTTGCCTGAGCTGAGGGCCTATTTTTAGTAGTCAGAAGTTGTTCCTTAATGCCACTATTGGTGTTAGTGTGGTCTCAGTCTCTACTACTGTTGGAGACTCTTTCCTTTCCCTCTGGGAAGTTGCCTGTGGGGGAGGGTCACCAGCCACCACCGCATGGGGAACCGCTGTTCCGATGCTCCCAGCCGGCCCGGGAAGCCGCGCGTCGGGGAGGGTTGCCGGCCGCCACGGTTTGGGGAACTGCTGTTCCGATGCTCCCAGCCGGCCTGGGAAACCGTGTGTGTGGAACGGGCTGCGTTTGCCGACCACTGTGGCTTGGGGGACCGCTGTTCCGTAGCTACCAGCCGGCCCGGGAAGCCGTTCGTGGGGGAGGGTTGCCGGCCGCCATGGCTTGGGGAACCGCTGTTTCGATGCTTCCAGCCAGCCCGGGAAGTCGCGTGTGTAGAAGGGGCTGTGGTCGCCGGAAACTGCACCTTGGGGGACCGCTGTTCCGACGCTACCAGCCGGCCTGGGAAGCTGCGTGTGGGGGAGGGTCGCCGGCCACCACGGCTTGGGGAACCGTTGATCCAAGGTTTTCAGCCGGCCCGGGAAGCCGCGTGTGTGGAAGGGGCTCCGGTCGCCACGGCTTGGGAACCTGATCCAAAGCTCCCAGCCGGCCCGGGAAGGAGGGAGGGAGGGGCTCCGGCTGCCAGCCGCCTCGGCCTGGGGAAGCACGCGTCTCTCGGGGACCTCACCACAGCGGAGTTTCTTAGCTGTTCCAGAATGGGGTATGCTGTGTGTTTGGTTTCTGTTGTGGCTCCGGGAGCTGTTCTGTACTGTTTTTAGTTCTTTAGTAGTTGTTCTGGAGGAGGAACTAAGACCCGCGCACCTTACTAAGCCGCCTTCTTCTCCAGAAGTCTCCCTCATTTTTGAAAGAAACTCTCACTGGATATAAAGTTCTTGATTGGCAATTGTTTTCTTTCAACACTTTAAATATTTTATCCCACTGTCTTCTTTCATTCATGGTTTCTAATAAGAAATCAGCATACAACCTAATTGAGATTCTCTTTTACATAACTTGTTGCTTTTCTCTTATAGCTTTTAGAACTCTCTTCGCGTCTTTGGCATTGGAAGGCCGATTATTGTCTCTTTGAGTTTACCTTATTTAGAGTTGATTGAGCTTCTTGTCATTAATTACATTTGGGAATTTTTTTTGCCATTATTTCTTTGAATATTCCTAATGTCCCTTTCTCTCTTTCTTTCTGAGTCTTCTATAATGCATATATTCAAGAGCTTGATGGTATCCCATAGGTCTCTAAGGCTCTGTTTGCTTTTTCTTATTCTCTTTTTCATTCTCCTCCTCAGACTGAATTATTTCAATTGTCTTTTCTTTGAGACCACTGATTCTTTCTTCTACTAACTCCAATCTACTGTTGAAATGCTCTAGGGAATTTTTCATTTCAGTTATCGTGGCCCTCAACTCCAGTACTTTTGTTTGGTTCCTATTTAAAATTTCTTTTCATTGAGATTCTCAAAGTGCTTATTTTTTTTCTTTCTCATATCCTTTATTTCTTTTTCTATGTTTTCCTTTTTCTCTTTAAGTATATTGAGAATCATTTTTTTTTTAAGTCTTTATCTGGTATGCCCAAAGTCTGGTCCTCTTCCTGGATGGTTTTTGGACTTTTCTCTTGTTCCTTTGGATGAGCCATTATTTCCTGCTTCTTTGTTTGTGTTTTTTAATTTTATTTCACACTGTACATTTTAATATTTTAATGTGCTAACTCTGAGATTTAGTCCCTGAGTTGTCTGTTGCTTAAGTTTGTATCCAGTTAGTGATATGATAGAGATTTCTTTGAATGTGAGAAACTAACAAAAAAAAACAAACCCAAGCAGAAACTTCCTTCATGGTGTTTGCAGGTTGGCTCTGCTTTGGCTGATGGTATGTTTCAGAGCTTAGCCCTGCTTTCAAGATGATCAACCCTCTGTTTTATCTGAGCCTGAATGAAGCCTGCTTCTTTTCCTGGGCTTGTACTTGCCCATGGCCTTAGGCCTTCTCAGTTTATAAGAATTCAAATGTCTCCTCTACTCCCTTGAAAATAGGCTTTCACCCCCTCCTGGTGCTCTATTGTATGATTTAACGAAGGTAGTCCTTTGCCCTAGGCTACTTAGATGTAATTATTTCTTCTCCTGTTTTAGCTATATGCAAGCTGCTTCTCTGCTTCAGGACATATGCTGGGAGCGGGGAGTCTGAGAAAAGTTTCTTAGTTCTGTCTTTTAGGCTTCCACTTGATAGATTGGCACTGACATATAGGCACCCCTTTATGTGCATAGGACTTACTCTGTTCCCTCTGGAACCAGGCCAGGTACCTACAGTGGGAATGCAGGCTGGCTCTACACTGTCTGGGAGGGTATGGGAAAGGTGTTACCAAGGGCATCGTGAGCTTCACCTACTCTTTCTCTAGGTGCTTCTCCTTGATTTGGCACTTTCTCACTTACTGAAGCCCTTCAATTGTTTTCTAGAGTTTTGAGGAAGATGGTTCTGCCAGTTTTTGCTACTTATTCAAAGATTTTGTGGGGAATTCTATCAAAATTCAACAAGAAATCTCAATTAGACAGCAGTCTGTGGGAAATAATTTTTAGAAATTATAGTGAGAGAGCAATTTTTTGTTCCTGAACCTAATCTGACTTCACTCTTTGAAACTTCTAAGAAAGCATAACAGTTAGGAGCATGGATGTTGAATCCAGTTTGCATTCAGCTCAGGTCTGTATTAATTATTACCTTTCTACTGTTGGGTACGTTCCTTAACCATTATCCTTCATATTCATCATGTGTAAAAGGTAAATAAGGAAGAGCAATACAGCACGCAAATACTACAGTGACACAGATGTGAATATACTAATATTAAACAAATTAAAAACCCAAAGCATTACTAGATATAAATCATTTTATAAATGCTATTTTCCATTAAATAGGAAGGTAGAATAATTTAAAATCTCAATGTCCCTATTATCTTTACCTCAATATATATGTTCTAAGTTTACAAGCTGCCAGAAAGTGATATACATTGGTACAAGAAAGCCAGTGATGTTCAGGGTTTCTCTCTCAGCTAGAAAGGCACATTGTGACGTCTACTAGCCTTCTGTCCAGGAATTTTCAGTGGCTTCCTTGGGGCTCTGTCGGTTCTGTTGGTTCTAAAGCTTTTTCCAAAATGGTTCCTGTAAAGGGCTCCAATAAGCAGCCCCACCTTGAAGGGGTGGAGACACATCACTATGGAAACTATCTAATGAAAAGTTACCACCCACGATTGGGTGGGTCACATCTCCATGGAAGCAATAAAAAAGATCCTACCCAGCCAAATTGAATGAAGATTAAAGAACATAGCTTTTTTTGGAGTACATGATAGCTTCAAACTGGCACAATATATTAAGGGAAGATTGACATTATAGTGAGGAAAAATAAACAAATCCACAACAGCAGTGCATATTAAGTTACTTCCCATATGTGCTGGTTTAAGGATGTATGTACCCTAGAAAAGCCATGTTTTAATCCTAAACCCATTTCATAAATCCAGCCATTTCTTCTAATCCCTATTCGGTATTGTATGTTTGAATGTGTAATTAGATCCCCTGGAGATGTGATTCAATCAAGAGTGGTTGCTAAACTGGATTAGGTAGACATGTCTCCACCCATCATGTGGGTCTTGATTAGTTTACTGGAATCCTATAAAAGGGGAAACATTTTGAAGAATGCGAGAGAGTCTAAGAGAGCAGAACAACATAGCCACTAGAAGCAGAGAGCCCACCAGCCAACGACCTTTGGAAATGAAGAAGGAAATGCCTCTTGGGGAGCTTCATGAAAGGAAGCCAGGAGAGAAAACTAGCAGATGATGCTGTGTTTGCCACGTGCCTTTCCAGATGACAGATAAACCCTGACCATGTTCGCCATGTGCCTTCTCACTTGAGAGATAAACCCTGAATTTCATTGACCTTCTTGAACCAAGGTATCTTTCTCTGGATGCCTTTGAGTGGACATTTCTATAGACTTGTTTAATTGTGCCTTAGAACTGTAAACTAGCAACTTATTAAATTTCCCTTTTAAAAAGCTATTCTGATCCTGGTATATTGCATTCCAGCAGCTAGCAAACTAGAACACTTTAGTAATTGAAAGAATAAAATAGAAATATTAGTGAGGATGTAGATTTGAAAGAGAAGATTAATAAACTTGACCTCAGGGACATATATAGAACCTTGTGTGCAACTGCAGTTTGCAACATTTTCAAACGTGTGGAACATTTACAAAAATTGACTCTATACTGAGTTATAAATTAGGACTCAGTCATTTTCAAAGAATCAAAATGCCACAGTGCAATTAAGCTGGAAATTAATGACAAAAATATAACAAGTTAAAAGTACCATCTTTCAAAATTAGGAAGAAATTATATTGTAATTTTAAAAATATATTTTAGACTAAACAATAATGAAAATCCTACATATAGGCATTTATAATGATTGTAAAATGCCTCAAAGAAGTATTTACAGGGAAATTTATACCTTAAGTGAATATATTGGAAAAGAAGAAATAGTAAAAAGTAATAGGCCAAGCCCATCTCTCAAGAAGTTATAAAAAGAACAAGAAAATAAATATTTTTTTAAGTAGAAGGAAGAAATTGATTAAAGAACAATATTAACGAAGGGGAAATAATCCTTAAGGAGAGAAACATGAGAGCCAAAGTTTGGTTCTTAGTAAAGGTAAATTTTCCAAGTCTTCGGTGAGACTTAGCAAGAAAACAAATTATAAGGGGCAAGTATCCAATATTAACAATAGAAAGGGAACATCACAATAGATGTATATTTAGATATTAAACAGCTAAAAAGGAATGTTAGGAATAACTTCATGTTAATAAATGTGAAAAATTGGATGAATGAAAATTATTAGAAAAATACAACATTGCTAAATTTTACTCAAAAAGAAATAGAAAACTTGAATAGTTCTGTCACCATTTAAGAAATTTAGTTTAGTAATAGAAAATCTTTCTACAGAGGAAATTCTAGAGACAGAAATTCAATTTCTTTCAGAAAATAGAAGAGATAACAATCCCTAACTCATTTTATAAGGCTCATATAACCTTGATAGTCAACCTGACAAGGACAGTACGATCAAGGAAATACAAGGAATAATTCTTGTCATGAATATAAATGGAACAATCTTCAACCAACTACAGCAAGAAAATTTAACATCTATTTCAGAATTTCAAAAAAATTATTAGACTACTGAAAGCAGAAGGAATGACTTAATTTAACATAAAATACCTATAACAAAAATAAATCTTACTAGTAGGATGTTGAAAGATTTCTTTCTGTGATCAAGAACAAGACACGGATATTTGCTATTACCACCTCTATTTAGTATTTTTTTCTGGTGGTCCTAGCCAATGCACTAAAGCAAGACAAAGAAATTATATTTTAGGATTTAAAAAGTAATATTAACTCTAACTATGGGCAGATGATACAAGTTAATAAGTTTGGCAAAATTGACACATACAAAACAATAAACAGAAACCAGCTGTATTTCTATATGTCAGAATCAAATTTTATGTACTACCTAATAGATGTGCATTCTCTATACAAGAAAATTTGTAAAACTTTACTATGAAATTTTTTTAACTTTTTTCTTGTATAGTATAACATATATACAAAGCAAAGAAATGAAAAAGCAATAGTTTTCAAAGTATTCTTCAACAAATAGTTACAAGACAGATCCCAGAGTTTGTCATGGGTTATTATATACTATGAAATATTTTTAAAAAGAAAAATAAATGATTAGTTATATAATGTCCACAGACTAAATGATCCAGTACTATAATGATGTCCATTCTTCCCAAATTGATTCATAAGTACAAAAGCAATCACAATAAAATTGCAACTTTTTTCCTTTGTTTATTTGTTTGAATATATATTTTTTCAAACAGTTTGAGAAGTTGATTCTAAAATGCAAAAATTAAGAATAGTGGAGACACTTTAAAAAAGAAGGACCATTATTAAGGAAGTCTTGCCCTACAGATATAAAATTCTCTTAATTAAGAAAATGTAGCATTGCTGCAGGGATAGACTAGTAGACAAATGGGAGATAATTGAAAGCTCAGAAGCAGAAATTTATATGGCACTTTATTTATAATAAACCTGGTAGTTTAAAGCAGTAAAGGCAGAACAGACTTTTTATAAATGGTACAAATAAAGTTATCTATGGAAAAAATAAAGTTGGATCTCTACCTCACACAATACACAACAATTTCAGGTGTCAAAATCTAAGTGTGAGAGGGGAAATAATAATCATTTTATAGGTGAATCTAAGAGAAAAACTTTATGACCTAGGATTAGAAAAGGATGTTTTAAACTAGACCAAAAAAGCACACATTCTATATTAATATTATTATTATTATTATTATTTGTATCAGAAGGTACCATAAAAAGACTGAAAAGGCAGGACATTAATTGGTTGGATACATTTGTAGAACATATAACTGACAAGTTGATATCTGGAATTGGGTTTTAAAAACTCCTACTAATCAGTGAGAAAAATTCACATAATCTGATATAAAAGTAATAAAAAAAGGGAATCCACGTGTTCAATAAACCTAGGAAGGAGTGCTTCACCTCCTAGTAGTCAGTGAAAAACGTACTAAATTCATGAGATCATACTACTCTTGCTTCAGATTAGGGAAAACTGAGAGGTCTAGGAATTCAAAATGTCGGCAAGAATATAGTACAACAGCACCTCTCATACAGGGTTTGTAGGGATGTAAATTGGAACAACCACTTTTGGGTATAGTATGTAGGAATATTGAAATGCATAGCCCCTTCAGGAGCATTAACAATCCTCGATATGTATCTCAGAGAAATTATGTACATATGTGTATCAGGAGACGTGTACAATACTGTTTAAAGAAACAATATTCATACTTTCCCCAAACTGGAAAAGATTCAAACTGCCATCAAAGGAAGAGGTAAATTATGGAATAGTCATACAATGAAATATGAAGTTATGAAACCGGAAGAGTCTCAGCTGTTCAATATTGACTGGAAAAAGCAAGATGCCCAAGAATTCTTAGAGGGAAAGCTAAATTATATTATTCAGAGAGGCATCAATAGATGATAGACCAATTTTTAAAAGCAAGGAAATAACTACTGTGAAAATCAGAAAGCTGATTTCTAGGGATGAGGAGTGAATGTGAGCTAGGAAAGAGAACTTGGGTCAGGAAGCCGAGCACCAGTTATATTCTGTGTGGTGGTTAGGTAGGTGTGTGCTTCATTACCATTTGTTAAGCTGCCCATATGCTGAACATATAATTTATAATAAGTAAATGTTAAAATAAAACAGTAGTTATCAGAGGTTTTCTTTATGACTTCAGTGGTGTGCTATGTTTTATGAGATAGAAATGTGGTTGCAAATCATATAAATTAGATTGATGCATCTTTCAAATTTACATAAAATGAGTTGCTTGTGAAGAATTTCTCACATTGAATATTAAGAATAATAGGACAGGGTGGGCCACGGTAGCTCAGCAGGCAGAGTTCTCACCTGCCATGTCAGAGACCCACGTTTGATACCTGGTACCTGCCCATGCAAAAAAAAAAAAATAATAATAATAGGACCATGAAATAAACATTTATTCTTCCCAGTGTTCTTTTTTCTAGGAAATGTAAGAATGGATATTATGCATTTTCATTAAGATTAATAGAAGTAAAATGTTTCATTGACTATAAGATTATGGATAATTATTTACCTATTTTTTAAACATATCTTCACGTTAAAACCTCTTTCATATGTATCAACAAAGTCCATACAAAAACTTAAGTTATATACCATGTTTTGTACTATTTTGACCAAGAGTAATACATTAAATAGAAGAAACTTCATGGAAGTATTTTAAATCCAAGATTTTACAGAGGTAAATTTAGTAATTTTTGTTTCATTTATCTCCTTCTGTGTAACATTCTTTTAAAATGTCACTGCATTTATAGTTATTTGCTTTAACCATTTAGCCAGCTAATAATTGTGATTGTAAGTGGTTGTTATTGTACATGCCTTTTGGTAACCTTTCTCTTTTACTTGCAAATAAGCAAGCTCTTTGCTTTAACTATTTATCAAATCCAATCACATTTTTTTTCTGTCACCCTTCTAGAAAGTAAAACTCTTTATTCCTTGAAAAAAGGAAAATAATCCCAATATACTTTAAATTGTCAAGTGAGTCCTATATAATTAAAGATTACCCTGCAATATAAAAATTTTAAGGCATTTATCCCGACAGGGTTCACTGACCTTTGAGAATGAGCCACATTGTTGACAAATCTATCATCTAAATTGTGTAACATTAATGAGAACTCTGAGCAGCACACTCTTAAATTTTAATACGGGTGATAGTTAAAAAATAAAAAAAAAAATACCAAAACAAAATACTGAATATGATTGAAGTTGATTTAAATAAAGATCTGCCGCCTGTGGATAAAAAAAGTGCATTACTCTGAACATATCCTAATCAACAAGACCAAAAGACCATGGCAAAGTCCAATGATGCTATGAGATAAAGACCTGGTTATTTTTTTTTAAGGTGTTACTTATTTTCACAGTTATGCAAATACAGAGCTTTTGATCCACTACAAATTCATGTAATAACATATGTTAGAATTGATTCCTATAAGCATGTTGTTTAGATCTAATTCCCTTGTTCCTTATTTTTGCCTTGTACATCTCTTTATTTTAATTAAAACTTTTTTTTTTCTGTTAGACAGATTGTAGAACAGCCTTGCATGAACAGAGATTTCCCATATACTGCCCCACCGCCAACACATTTTACTGTTTGGAACATTTGTTAAAATTGATGATAGCATATTTTTAGAATTGTATGATTAATTGAAGTCCATGGTTTAACTACACATGTTTGTATAGTATAGTTCCATGGATTCTTTAAAAAAATATATTTCTGTTACATATTTACAATCTAACATTTCCCCCTTCAATCACATTCAGATATGTATTTCAGGGCTGTTGATTGTATTATCAACATTGTGCTACCATCACCACCATCCATTACGGAAACATTTCCGTCATTCCAAATAGGAACCTGTACATTTTAACCTTTAACTTCCCGTCCCCTATGCCCACCCCGTCCCTAGTAACCTATATTCTAGATTCTGTTTCTATGAGTTTGCTTATTCTAATAGTTTCAAATCAATTGAAGTCATACAATATTTGTGTCACTTAATATGGTATCTTCAAGGCTCATCCATATTGCTGCATATATCAGAACTTCATTTGTTTTCATGGCTGAATAATACTCCATTGTATGTCTAATCACACTTTATTTGTCCATTCATCAATTGATGGACAGTTGGATTGCTTTTATTTTTTGGCAATTGTGAATAATGCTTCTATGAACAACAGTGTGCAAGTATCTGCGTGCATCCTTGCCTTTTTCTTCTGGGTATATACCAAGCAGTGAATCGATGGGTCATATGGTATTTCTATACTTTGCCTTCAGAGGAATCACCTAACAATCTTCCATAGTGGCTGCACCATTTTACATTGCCACCAGCAAAGAATGATTGTTCCTTTTCCTCTGCATCCTTTTCAACACTTATTTTCTAATTTTTAATAGCAACCATTCTAATGGGTGTGAAATAGTATCTCATTGTGGTTATAATTTGCATTTCCCTAATGGTTAATGATTTTGAACATCTTTTTATGTACTTTCTGGCCCCTTGTATATCTTCTTTGGTGAAATGTCTACTTAGGTCTTTTGCCCATTTTTCAGATTGGGTTGTTTGCATTTTTAAGTTGAAAGATTTCATTATCTATTGTGGATATTAAACTTTTATCAGATATGTAGTTCAAATATTTTCTTCCATTCTGTAGGTTGACATTTTACTTTTATGTTAAACTCCTTTGAGGTAAAAAAGTTTTAAATTTTGATAAAATCCCATTTATCAATTTTTTTTTTCTCATGTTGTGCTTTGGGTGTCAAGTTTAAGAAACCATTGCCTAATACAAGATCATGAAATGCCTTCCTATGTTTCTGTTTGAAGTTTGATAGTTCTAGCTCTTAATATATTAAGGTCATTGATCTGTTTGGAGTTGATTTTTTTATATGGTATGAGGTAGGGGTCCTCCTTTTTTTTCTGCAAATGGAGATCCAGTTTTCACAGCAACATTTGTTGAAGAGTGTGCTTGTTTGAAAGGATGTATGGACCCTAGAAAGGCCATGTTTTAATCAAAATCCCAATTCATAAAGGCAGAGTAATCCCTATTCAATACTTATGTTTGAAACTGTAATCAGATCATCTCCCTGGAGATGTGATTTAATCAAGAGTGGTTGTTAAGCAGATTAGGTGACAACATGTCTCCACCCATTTGGGCGGATATTGATAAGTTCCTGGAGTCCTATAAAAGAGGAAACATTTTGGAGAATGAGAGAGATTCAGAGAGAGCAGAGCAGAACAACATAGCCATGAGAAGCAGAGTCTGCCAGCCAGTGACCTTCGGAGATGAAGAAGAAAAATGCCTCCCGGGGAGCTTCATGAAACAAGAAGCCAGGAGAAGAAGCTAGCAGATGATGCCAGGCTTGCCATGTGCCCTTGCAGATGAGAAGCGAACCCTGACCATGTTCACCATGTGCCTTTCCAGATGAGAGAGAAACCCTGACTCTGTTCGCCATGTGCCCTTCCACTTGAGAAAGAAACCCTGAACTTCATCAGCCTTCTTGAACCACGTTATCTTTCCCTGAATGCCTTAGACTGGACATTTCTACAGACTTGCTTTAATTGGGACATTTTCTCAGCCTTAGAACTGTAAACTGTCAACTCATTTAATTCTCCTTTTTAAAAGCTATTCTGTTTCTGGTTATATTGCATTCTACAGCTAGCAAACTAGAACAAAGAGATTATTCTTTATCAGGTGAGTGGTCTTTGTCCCCTTGTCAAAAATCAGTAGGTGTTAAATGTGAGGCTTGATTTCTGAGTTCTCAGTTCTATTCCATTGATCTATATGTTTGCTCTTGTGCCAGTATCATGTTGCTTTGATTACTGTGGCTATGTAAAAAGTTTTCAGATTTGGAGGTGTGTGTCCTTCAAATTCGTTCTTCCTTTTCAAAATTGCTTTAGCTATTTAGGAACTTTTCCCTTTCTATATAAATTGGATCATTGGATTTTCCATTTGTTCAAAGAAGGTTGTTGGGATTTGTATTCATATTGCATTGATGCTATAGTCCATTAACATTCATTTTTATCACTATGAAGGCAGTACTTCAGTGATTTTTATCCAGTTTTTAAATGTCTTACCTTTTTTCTTTTGGTCTCTCTTTTTATCCTTTAGTTACCCTTACTGATAATCTTAATTTCTTCACTGTACTCCAAACCTTTCTCTCCTTTGTCTTTTCCTATAAGCCTGCAAAACCCTGTTTAGTATTTCCTGTATGGCAGGTCTCATGTTAATGAACTTCTGTTTCTGCTTATCTGTGCATATTTAAGACTCTCCCTCAGTTTTGAAGGACAGATTTACCAGATGAAGAATTCTGGCCTGGCAGAATTATTTCATTTCTGAATGTGCAATACCTTGAATATATCTCACCTCCATTATTTCTGATGAGAAATCAGGACCTATTCTTACTGTGTATCCCATGTATGTGAAGAATGGCTTTTCTCATGCTGTTTTCAAAATTCTGCCTTTATCTTTGGCATTTGAAAGATCTAATTCGTATGTGTCTTGGAGTAGGTCTATTCTAATTTATTCTATTTGGAGTATATTATGCTTCTTGGTAATGTATATTTATGTCTTTTGTAAGAGTTGGGAAACTTGGGGCCATTATTTCCTCAAATATACTCTCTGCACATTTTATTTTCTCTTCTCCTTCTGGGATACTCTGGGATACGAGTTTTTTTGTGTGTGCTTCATGTTGTCATTCAGGTCCCTGAGACCCTGCTCATTTTTTTCTCTATTTTTTCTCCTGTATGTGGGATTAGTCCTGGCTTTTAGATCTCTGTTCATTTCTTCTGCCTGTTCAAATCTAGTGTTGTAAACCTCTAGCGTATTTTTGATCTCTTCCACTGTTTCTTTCATCCCCATAATCCTTATTATGTTTTCCTTTTATGCTTTCAAATTCTTCTTTATGCTCATCTTGTGTCTTCTTTTTTTAACTTTTAAATTATACAATATAACATATATACAAGGCAAAGAAAGAAAAACAATGATTTTCAAAGCAAACTTCAACAACTAGTTACAGAACAGATCCCAGAATTTGGCATAGGCTACCATACCATCAACTCAGATTTTTCCTTCTAGGTGCTCCAAAACACCACAGGCTAGAAGGAATATTATTATAATGACTCAGCAGCCATACTCGTTGGTTAAATCCCATTTTCTCTCTGTTATACCTTCTCCTTTAATCCTTCTCCCAATATATAGGGATCTTTGGGGAATGTCTGTTCTGACATTTTCATGTTGACAATGAGTGTCCACACTAAAGGATGGGAGATGTAGTTAACTGATAATCCTGAAGAGGCCTGTCCCTCTGAGTTTCATGATTTAGCTGACCTAGGAAACCTCTGGGAATTATATGTTTCAGGAAAGCAAACCTAGTTCACAAGACCTCTATAGAGTCTCAATTTGAGCCCTAGGTGTTCTTAGGAGTCAATAGGAGTGATGTGATTGGGGTTTAGCAAACCATGGCAATTAGCACTATCTGCCTGGAGCTTGCATAAGAGTAGCCTCCAGAATAGACTCTTGGCTCTATTTGATCTCTCTTGGCCATGATGCCTTATTTTATTATACATCTTTACCCCCTTTTGATTAGGAAGGTGTTGCTGATCCCTGGGAGTCATGCCCCATGTTGTCAGGGTAGTTTTTACCCCTGAATGGCTTGTACCACATAGCGGGGAGGGCAATGATTTTACTTGGAGAGTTGAGCTAGAGAGAGAGAGAATGAGAGAGGTGACATCTGAGCAACACAGAGGTTTCCTAGAAGCAACTCTTAGGCCTTGTTATGGGTAGGCTTAGCTTCTTCCCCATTGAAATAAGTTTTATAAGGGCATAACTCAAATCCAGGGCTTGACCTATTTTCTTAGGAGTCCCCAATGGTTGGGAGGGTACCCGGAGTTTCACAGATGGGAGAGTTTTTTTTTTTTTTTTTTTTAAAGGAAAGACAGAGAGAAGGAAGGAAGGATAGAAGGAAGGAAGGGAGGAAGAAAGGGAAACATCTTTTAAACATTTTCTTGTTTTTATTGTATTTTGTTTCTCCGTTTTTGTTACATGGGCTGGGGCCGGGAATCGAACCGAGGTCCTCCGGCATAGCAGGCAAGCACTTTGCCCGCTGAGCCACCGCGGCCCGCCCGATGGGAGAGTTTTATACATATATAGTTTCCCCTTCAGATACTCAGGGAACTCTACCAATACTTTTAATTATTAGCTCACCATAGTCTAGGATGTATACTGGTATTTTATTAAGCTAAGGAGAATTACAACGCCTTATTCCTGTTCTGGATTCCAGGAGTTTAGGTTGTTTAAATGAGCTATCCAGAGAGGTTGGTCTAGATTATGTGTTACAGAAAATTTAGGCTCTGGGCATAATAAACCTCTCTGCCTTTGATCTCATACAGTAGCTGAAAATCTACTGTACAGTAGTAGATTACAGACACTATTATTTTTTAACCTGCATTTTAATTTACCTTAGACCCAGTCAGATTGGCTTTGTTTTTTTTAACCTCTAATTGAGGCCTGATCTCTTTTTTTTTTAGGCCTGATATATTTTTGTTACTTTAACTGTTATCATATATAGCTGTGCTAACTTTCAGGTCTGCAGCACTCCATTTCTGGGATGTAGGTGGCACAGAGCTACTCAAAGTTCCAGGGAAATACCCACTGATACACATATAGCTCCGTCTCAGAATGCAGAAGTACATGCACAGCTTCAGACCAAATGTGGCTGCTGTAAGACCCCACAATCTAAGCTCGCATTTTTTAATAAGTATCTTCTGAGAGACCTTAGCATATTTATCCTTTTGTTTCTGGCTTATTTTGTGTAGCTCATTATCCCCAAGGTTTATTCAATTTGTCATGTGCCCCTCAATGTCCCTCTTTTTTGTAGCCACACCAAATTCTATCAAAAAAGTATATCACCATTTGCTATTGTACTTCTCAGTCATTGTAACTTCGGCTCCCTCCATCTGTTGAGCATCATGGATAATGTCCAGAATCAACAAACCCGTGTCTTTAGTATCTTCATTTGGCTGTACAATCAGCAGCACTCTCAATTTTAGCAGTTTTTATTGGTCCATAATGACTAGAACCAGCAAACATAACATTACTGACTACTGAATCAAAACTACCCCTTACATTTGTCCCCACCCCCAGTTTGTTGTTCTTGATAGTGCTGTGATACTGTTGATGTATTCCTTTAAACTACTGGCCATAGCATACATTTTTTAGTGTTTACCATAAACTCATTGTCCATTATCATACCAGAGAAATTTAGTTCATGCAAGAACATATTTATAATTGTAAATGTAATTACTGGGGTACATGTCACTGTACATCCCCTTTCAGTCAGATTCATCTTCAATATGACAATTTTTCTTATAAACCTGCTAATTAGCTATCACTTCTGTCTGTTCCCTTGCATTTAAATTCAGCCTCTTTGGGTAGCCTGTCCTCTATCTCTAGTTTTTGTGTACCTCTAGGTCTACTATATTCTATAGTGTAACTGCTGAGATTACCTTTAGCGGAGTCATAATAACAAAACAATACAGTACCAGTATCTGTCCTTTTGTGACTGACTTATTTCACTCAGCATTATGTCCTCAAAGTTCATCCACCTTATCATATGCTGTGGGTCCTCAGTTTGTCTTACTGCTGTATAATATTCCATCATATATATAAATACACCACATTTTGTTTATCCACTCATCTATTGATGGTCACTTGGATTATTTCCATCTCTTGGCAATTGTGACTAGTGCCCTGTGAACACTGATGTGCAAATGTTTGTCTGTTTCACTGCCCTCAGTTCTTCTGAGTATATACTGAGTATTGGTATTGTCGGATCATAGGGCAACTCAATATTTAGTTTTCTGAGGAATTGCCAAACTGTCTTCCACAGCAGCTATACTGTAATACATCCCCCAACCAACAATGAATAAGTGTTCCCATTTTCCACATCCTCTCCAACGTTTGTAGTTGTTGGTTTAATGACAACCATTCTTACAGGTTTTAGGTGATATCTCATTGTCATTTTATTTTGCATTTCCCTTATAGCTAATGAAAATGAGCATTTCTTCAACTGCTTTTATGCCATCTGTATGTGCTCATTAGAAAAGTCCCTATTCATATCCTCTGCCCATTTTATAATTAGGTTGATTGTTCTTTTGCTGTTGAGCTATATAATTTCTTCATGTACACAGGATATCAAGCCTTAATCCGATATGTGTTTTCAAAATATTTTCTCCCATTGAGTTGGTTGCTTCTTCACCTTTTCAGCAAAGTCCTTTGAGGCACAAAAACTCTTGATCTTAAGTTCTTCCCATTCGTCATTTTTTCTTTTGCTGCTTGTGCTTTAGGTGTAAAGTTTAAGAAGCTCCCTCCTTTTACTATATCTTGAAGATGCTTCCTGTACTTTCTTCTATAGGTTTCATGGTACTGGCTCTGACATTTAGGTTTTTAGTTCATTTTAAATTAATTTTCGTATAGGGTATGAGGTAGTTGTCCTCTTCATTATTTTTGGCTATTGCTATCCAGTTCTCCCATGCCTATTTATTGCAAAGACTATTCTGTCCCAGTTCAGTGAATTTGGGGACCTTATAGAAGATAAAATGTCCATAAATTTGGTGGTCTATCTCTGCTTTCTTGATTCAATTCCATTGGTCAATACTTCTGTCTTTGTGCCAGTACCATGCTGTTTTGACCACTGTGGCTTTATAGTAAACATTAAAGTCAGGAAGCGATAGTCCTCCCACTTTGTTCTTCTTTTTTTAGGATATTTTTATTCAGGCTCTCTTTCCCTTCCATATAAATTTGATAATCAATTTTTCCGAGTCTTCAAAGTAGGTTATAGGGTTTTTGATTGGTATTGCATTGAATCTGTTGATCAGTTTGGGTAGGATTGATATCCTCATGACATTCAGCCTTCCTGTCCATAAGCATAGAATGTCTTTCCATCTGCTTAGGTGATTTTTAATTTCTTTTGCCAATTTTTTTGGTAATTTTCTGTATATAAGTTCTTGACATTCCTGGTTAGGCTTATTCCTAGGTATCTGATTCTTTTGGTCACTATTTTGAATAGATTTTTTCCTTAATTGTCACCTCAAATAGGTCATTGCTTGGGTATAGAAACGTTACTGATTTTTACCTTAACTTTGTATATTGCCACTTTGCTGAATTTGTTTATTAGCTCCAGTAGCTTGGCCATAGATTTCTCAGGGTTTTCCAAGTATAGGATCATTTCATCTGCAAATAATAAAAGCTTTTCTTCTCCCCCTTGTATTTGGGTGCCTTTTATTTCTTTCTCCTGTCAAATCATTCTATATAGGACTTCTGATACAATGTTGAATAATAGTGATGACATTGGGCATCCTTGTCTTGTTCCCAATCTTAAGGGGAGTGCTTTCAGTCACTCACCATTAAGTATGGTGCTGGCTATGGATTTTTCACACAGGCCCTTTACAATATTGAGAAAGTTTCCCTCAATTCCTAACTTTTGAAGTGCTTTTTTTTTTTTTACATGGGCAGGCACTGGGAAATGAATTTTGAAGTGTTTTTATCAGGAAAGGATGCTGGATTCTGTTGAATGCTTTTTCAGCATCAGTCAATATGATCATTTGATTTTTCCCTTTTGATTTGTTAATGTACTGTATTACATTGATTGATTTTCTTATGTTGAACCGCCCTTGCATTCCTGGTATAAATCTCACTTTGTCATATGTATAATTCTTTTAATGTGTTGTTGGATTTGATTTGCTAGTATTTTGTTAAGAATTTTTGCATCTATGTTCATTAGAGAGATTTTGTCTGTTATTTTCCTTTCTTGTGGTGTCTTTATCCAATTTTGGTATTAGAGTGATGTTAGCTTCATAAAATGAATTAGGAGCATTCCTTTCTCCTCAAATTTTTGAAAGAGGTTGAGCAGCATTGGTGTTAGTTCTTTATCAAATACTTGATAAAATAGACCTGTGAAGCCATCTGGTCCAAAAATCTTTGTGGGAAGATTTTTGATGACTGATTGAATCTCTTTACTTGTCCTTGGTTTGTTGAGATCTTCTTTTTGAGTGATTATAGGTAGTTCACATGATTCTAGAAATTTATCCATTTCATCTAAGTTTTCTAGTTTCTTGCTCATAATATTCTCTTGTGATTTTTTAAAATTTCTTCATGTTCTGTGGTAATGACACCCCTCTCATTTCTGATTTTGTTTATTTGCATCCTCTCTCTTTTTTTTTTCTTTGTTAGTCTAACGAGAGGCCCATTAATTTTATTGATTTTCTCAAGGAACCAAGTTTTGGTTTTGTTGATTCTTTCTATTGTTTATTGTTCTCCAGTTTGTTTATTTCTTCTTTAATCTTTATTAATTCTCTTCTTTTACTTGCTTTAGGGTTGGTATGCCGTTCTTTCTCTAAATTCTCCAGGTGAACAGACAAATCCTCAAGTTTTGCTCATTCTTGTTTTTTAGTATAGGCATTTAGTGCAATGAATTTTCCTCTCAGCACTGCCTTTGTCACATCCTGTAAGTTCTGATATGTTGTAGTTGTGAGAGCTGACCATAAAGGAAAGCAAGGACAAAAATACTGCTGCAGAGAATCAACATCTCATACTGCTGCAGAGAATCAACATCTCAAGGCTCTCTGATCCCCGCTTGGTGATAGACCCTTGTGCACAAACATCTACCTTTTGGCAGTTATGACCTTGCAGCATTCTTGTGATAAAATCTCCCTTTCCCAAATGTCCCCCCTCCTGCAGTTACAACCTTGCAGAACTAAGGCAGTGTTTCCACCAATGGAAGGCCACCAACCTCCCAAGGACTTGCCAGTGAGAAACCTGCCTAACTCTACCCCCAACTCTACTCGAATCTAGGCAGGCAGGAGTTGATTTCTTGAGTCAACTCTTCATGCTACTGCTCTGCTAATAAACCTTCCTTCCCCCACTGCCAGTGTCATGTCTCTGTCTCTGCTTTGCCTCTTCAACCTCTGTCCAACTGGGGACTTTCAGTAGTCTCATTATCATTTGTCTCCAGATATTTACCAATGTTGCTAGCAATTTCTTCTCTGACCCACTAATTATTTAAGAGTGTGTTTTATATTTTCCATATATCTGTGAAAGCTCTCATTCTTTGGTGATTATTAATGTCCACTTTATTCCATTGTGATCAGAGAAAGTGCTTTGGATAACTTCAATCTTACTAAATTTATAAAGACTCAGTTTGTGTCCCAGCATGTGATTTATCCTGGAGAATGTTGCATATGCAAAGAAGAATGTATATCCTGGTGATTTGGGGTGTAATGATCTACATATGTCTCTTAGGTCTAATTCATTTATCCCATTGTTTAGGTTCTCTAGTTCCTTGTTGATCCTCTTTCTGGTTGGTCTATTTATGATGCAGAGTGGTGTATTGAAGCCTCCCACTGTAACTGTTGAAATGTCTGTAGCTCCTTTCAGTTTTGCCAATGTTTGTTTCATGTACTTTGGAGCTCCTTGATTGGGAGCATACACATTTATGATTGTTATTTATCTTGGTGAATTGTCCCTTTTATTAATATGTAGTGTCCTTCATGTCTCTTATGACATCTTTTCATAAAGTCTATTTTGTCTGATATTAGGAGAGCTACACCTGCTTTCTTTCGGTTACAGCTTGCATAGATCTTTTTTCATCCTTTCACTTTCAATCTAATTGTATCCTTGAGTCTAAGAGGGATCTCTTGTAAACAACATATAGATAAAGCTTTTTAATCCATTCTGCTAGTCTGTATCTTTCAATTGGTGAGTTTAGTCTGTTAACATTCAAAGTAATCACTGTAAAAGCAGTTTTTGACTCTACCATCTCATCTTTTAGTTATTATTCATCAGATCTATATATTATTTTCCTTTCCTTTCTTTTTATCTTTTGAATTTCCATAGCTCATATTCTTCAATTCTGTGCTCCCTTCGAGATTTCCCTTTCCTGTCTTTTTTTTTTTTTCTTCTTCAACTAATAGGCAAGAACTCTTGGCTGAAAGCCTTTCTTTTTCAGAATCTGAAATATATCGTGCAGCTGCCTTCTTGCTTCCATGGTGCCTGTTGAATAGTTCGAAGTCAATCTGATGTGGTTTGCTTTGTAAGTAACAGACTGCTTGTCTTGTGCTGCTTCTTTATGCTCTTCTAGTGTCTTCTTGGAATCCTTTAATTCTTTATAAATATCCTTGAGTAGTTGTTCCATAGTCTGTATCCCCTCTGGAATTTTGACTTGATTGTTTGGCTAGGCCATTTCTGGTTAAATTTTCATATGCCTTGCAATTTTCTGTTGTATCCTCATTTTTTATTATCTTAATATGGTTATTTTGCAAGTTGGTTTCCTTCAGTCATCTAAAGTTTTGTATTTACTTGGTTTTGCATTGAAGGTTTCCTGTTGCAGTTGGTTTGTCAGTTATTCCCTACCAAATCAAGGTCCAGATCTATGTAGGGGATACAGTTCTACTTGAGGATCTATTAGAAGCTAAGCCGGGATCTATGGGCACTTCAGTGGTAGAATGGCTTCGCACCATGCTGGAGACCCAGGCTTAACTTCTGGTCCTTTAACCTCCAAAAAAGAAAAAAAAGAAAACAATAATAAAATAAAATAAGAATATAAAAAAATATGAAAAAAAAATCAACAAGAACAGCAACAAAACACACCTCAACAGTACTAGGCCCCAAAGTCAGAAGGAGATATCTCAAGATATATTGGGAGTGGACTCAGACTGGTGCACACCAAAGGGAGAAAAATTTTAAGAAAAAGATAATAAAGATAAATGTAATAAAATGGAATAATAAAAATTAATATATAAAATAAAAAATAAAAGATGACTGGTAGAAATGTAAAAGTAGATAGTATCCATAAAGATAAATATAAAAAGTAGTGAAAAACATTTATAATAATAATAAAAATATATAGAAAATATAATAAAAAAGGAGAAAAAGAATATTGGAGGGAAAAAAAACCAAAAACCTAGGCAGACATGGAGTTAACTTGTCTGCATTTACCTCTCCTACCTGGCAGGTGGTGATCCCAAGGGACCTCCTTCCCTCAGGCTCCTCTCTCCTCAACTGTAGCAGCAGGCCTGCCCTTATCACTTCTTACCAGCACGTGGTGCACCTGAGGTTCCTCCTCAGTGGCTTGAGGATGGCATGCAGGCTGCTCCAGCCCTGCGGCAGCTGAAGTGTCAGTCTCTGCCAATGGGACTGGGGAGCCGACTATTCCTGGCACCCACTGGGTGATCACTCCCTGCGCCCTGAAGCATGGCCCCTAGTAGTGGACAATCTGTCCACCTCTGGGCTCCCTGCAGGCACTGCCAACTTTGGACCAAGCAGGAAGGTCTCTCCAAGCTGGCAGCTGGGGCAGGCTGGAGCAGAGGGATGATCAGTTCCCTCAGATCACCACATCCCCTCAAGTCGATCGGCCCACCCTGCCCTCCCTATCCGACCCCCCACCCCCCCATCTCTTGCCTCCCTCAAATTCCCAAGAGAGCCTGCTTGCTTATTCTCATCCCAGGACCACAGTCCCAGTCATTTTCTCCCTGTCCCCTATCTCGTTCCACAGCACAGGACTGAACTCAATCCACTCTGCTCTGTCATCTTCCTGGAACTCTTATTCCCTAGTGTTTACTTAATGTCCTTTATCTCCTTAGCCATATATTTCATCTCCTTGTATTTATTTAGGTGAACTTTTTTTTGACATCTTTGTTTATTAACATATTAAATTCTGTGTTTCCTCTGCAGTTTTAATGGTCCCTTTGACTGGCCATATTTTCCTGATTTTTAGTATGACTTGTAATTTTTGTTGAAGTCTCAACATCTGATTATTTTTATAAATGTACTTTCTTTTACCTAGGGTTTTATTATTTATGGGCTATGTGTTAAAGTTCTTCTTTGATGTTTTGTTCAACTTTTCTAGAGCTTTCAAATAACCCATGTTTAACTGATCTGATGTTTTCAATTCTTCTTTATCTGGTCTTGCTTTGGATATGCAGTAGTATTTTTAAGACTTAACTTTTTGTGCAATTGTTTCACCTATAGAAGAGAGCTTTCTTTCCTGTGTTCCTTCTCTGGGAATCTTGATCTGTTCTGTTAGTTTTTGTTTTACCTCTTTATTTATTTACACTCTTTCCTTGTCTCTTACTGCTTTTGCTTGGAAGGAAAATTCTTGGAGGAAGGTCATTCGAAAGAGGACCCTCTCAAGTCAGTATTTCCCTGCCAAAAATAAGGCCAGGAAAGCATGAAGGGGTTGCAGAATATCTCCAGATGTCCTGTGAAGGTAATCAGGAGGGAGACTCAAAGCCTCTTTGATGTCTCCCTGAAGCTGCACTTTCCTAGCCTGCCCAGCAGATGCCACCCTTCAGCGAATTGTTCCTTGCAGCCCTAAGGAGCACTGTATCTTTAAATCTCTATTACCTCCACTCCTATGAGGAACAATGTTGAAACAAGGCTATTCCCACTTTTTTTCCAGGGTGAATTGAAACAGTAGCTCAGAGTCAGTATACAGTGATGTGAATTTGCTAATGAAAACCCATTATCATTGCTCAGCCAAGCCCACCATTCTTCTTTGGGAAAAAGATTTTTATGTCTCGTTCTGATGACAGCAGCCAGCCAGAGATTGGATGTCAAGGCAGCCCACTGTGATAGTGGGAGATGGGCACTGGAAGACAGTGCTTAGAGAGAGCTTCTGATGGTTCTTTACTCTAATTCATTAGTTTCTTCCTCCTGTCCTCCCTGGATGCTGTTCAATTTTCTTCTGACTTCCAGAGCCCCAGAGCCCCAGAACCCTTGTTTCATATCCCTGCCTGTTTTAATAGGCATTTTGGTGGAAAAACTAAATCCTGGATTTCAGTACTCTGCCATCTTCCCCAGAAGTCCTCTCTCCCTTATTTCTTAGTTAATAACTTGCCATGTGTTCATGGATTTTCTAAATGGTTGGAAATATATATTTATGAATCTTTCTCAGAATTCCTTATAAATCATTGTAAATAATCTTTTATTGCTACATCTCAATCCATGTATAAGACTACTTTGTTATATATAATATGCTTACTCGTATTATACAAATAGAAACATCTGTACATGTATGTATATACATATATATATGAAAAGTACATTAATGGAGTATTTAATTCCAATGGCACTTTACCGTTATATTTTTCTCAATTCATAATTACTTTTTAAAATCCCTAATTATACTTGATTGTCTTCATGATTTACATGCAAATATTTAATATCCATCTGAATACTTTAGCATAAAATTATTAGTCTTATTTTCTGGGTGTTGAAGTTCATGCACTTTTTTCACATGAGGAATTATATCAGCACAATTTCAATTTTTAAGTTTATTTGAAAATATTCATCAGCTTAAGTGACATAATGTAGTAATAATAGAAAAGACGCATTCTGCTGGCCTCGGAGCTAGATATTGTTACTTGCGTAGCCAATGCTGGTTCACTTGAAATAACATACAATGTTAGGTTGACTGAAAATGATAGCATATGTAGAATTCCTTTGGCTATGGCTTTAAACTTCTTTATTGATAAAGAATACTGAGTGGGAAATCATTCCAAAGTTATTGAAAATTTGTAATTTTATTATTTTTAAAATGATCATTAACTATGAGTCCAATAATTTAATGAAACTTCTTGTGCATTGTTCTCTTGTTCAGAAATTATTTGTAATTAGGAGGATTTCTTTCTTTCCAAATAATATAATGGATGAACTGTTAAACAAAAGTCCTTAACATAAAGTTTATGAAAAGCACTTCATATTTTTGCTTCTTTCTTTAAAGATACCATCATAATTTAATTTAAGAAGAAACCCTGCACCCAAACTGTCTCTGCAAAAAACTTTTTTGCATAATTAGGTTGTCCAACTACTCAGTGGATGATGCTTTGCCCTGGGTCACATTCAGTAAATGAAAATACATTTTACATAAATTAGTAAAGTTGAACTGGTGAGATTTATTATAAAATGTAATTATGTTTTCCTATTTTTTAAGTAATTATAAATAATATTTTTTTTCCTAAATTATGCCTTTACCTCTGGATCTTCTAGAGAATTTGTAAAGACAGTTTATATTTTATTATGTACCATTGGTGTTTTATAATGAAATATGATACCATATATGAATGTCTACTATCTATCTGTCTGTCTATCTATCTAGAGAGGGCACGGTGAGCCAGAGAGAGAGAGAGAGAGAGAGAGAGAAATTGGCGATTAATTAGGAAGCTTCACTTTCTCTTCCCTTTTTTATCTGGTAAATTTTTTGATACAGGGGTCATTTGTAGTCATTTCAACATGTATGAAAGGAGTAGTTTTAGGATAATTTTCCAAGTATATTGAAAAAGTTAAATTAGATTTCTATACTATTACCAATAAAAACTCTAGAATATTGAAACATTTAGATTTTTACAAAAGAAATAATAAAAGAACAAAGAAATAGTTTTGGTGAATGTTTATCAAACTGGGGTAGGTTGGGAGATCTTTTTAACCATTACACCTAAGACAGAAGCCATAAAAGAAAAACTTTGATAGGTTTTATAACATAAATGTAAAAACTTCTTTGCACCTTCAATGATAAGACTGATTGACAAATTATTACTATATTAGGTCAAACCACATAAACTTGCCATTTTGCTAAATATTTTCAGACAGTAAACTTCTTTATTAAACTTGTATAATTAAAATATAAATAAACTGATTATTAAATAATAGCTAAGTAGAGAAATTATTTAAATGTTCAAGTAATGAAAGAAGGGAAGTGAATGCTGAATGAACAAGTATAATGTTTGATTTGTATAAGAAATTTTAAAAATGCAAATTAAGTATAAGATCCTAGTTCATTTAGCAAATTGGCAAGCATTAAGAATTCCACAATAACCAATGCTGAAGACATTGCAGTGAGGTGAGGTCTGTCATTTACTGCACCTAGTAGTTTACTAGTGTTCATTTCAAACAGTACACATTTAAAGTGTATAAATGTTACTTCAGGGTAGAATAGGGAGGAGATGCAGGGCTCCATCATCTCCCAAAACAGCATGCAGACAGGCATAAACTGTTGGAACAACCAGGGGAGTACTGAGCAGCATCCAGGGAAGTGAGGGATCAAAAGAGTGAGAATACATGTTTAGAGACTGTGAGTAACTTCAGGGCTGTAGGTGCCTACCCTCCACTCTTAAGGCAAGCAACTTTGCACAATCTTATCCTTGCCTGGCAGTATGCTGTGGACTAGGATCGCCACAGGAATCATCTGGCTAAAGAACAGAGGGAAACATGGTCCAGTACTGAGAAAGCTAGTGGCTGGCGTATTTAGGCAGCTGGACCCTACTGTTGTAGAGTGACCCAGTCAGGTGTTGCAGCAGCATTGTTTTGACATGCATCAGAGGTAAAACTGGTAAAGAGCTAAGAATACCTTGCCCTCCTAGGGCTGAGGGGAATATGTTACCAAAGATGGTCATCTGCTGGGAAGGTGAGGAAAGTGCATGAAAAAGGAGTTTTGATGAAGATTACCATTGCCTGGGCAGGACAGAAAAGCACAGTCTTGGGAAACTGAAAGATGTAAATAATTTCTGGAGTCTTTCCTGATTGTCTCCCCAGGTTCCTTTTTATCTGGTCTGCACCTACTGCACAGATACCCGGCCCTCTCTTGGTTGGGAAATACTAATGAACAAACTTTCAAAGAACCTTAATGCAAACTCAATCAGGAACAAAATCCTAGACAAGAGAGAGAAACTGAACTTCGGAATAAAGACATCAAGATAATAAGATCCCCAGATAGCACCAAGAAAAAATTTGCAGGCCATACTAAGAACAGGAAGATATGGCCCAGCCAAGAGAAGAAATTAAAACTTCAGAGGAGTTACAGAATTTGGAACAATTAATCAAAGATGTTCAACAGATCTCCTAATCAATTCAAGGAGATGAAGGAAAATATGATTAAAGAGATAACAGATATTGAGAAGACATTGGGTGAGCAGAAAGAAATAATTTGAAAGCATGGAAAGAAAAATGATAAATCTTATGCAAATGAAAGGCACAATAAATAAGATTAAAAATACACTAGAGGTATGCAACAGCAGATTTGAACAGGCCAAGTGAATTATCAACAATCTAGAAGACAGGGCATCTGGAATCAGACAAAAAAGAGATAGAAACAAATGGTAAAAAATGTGCAGGGTCTCAGGGAACTGAGTGACAGCAAAATGAGCACAAGCATATACATTATGGGTGTCCAAGTAGGAGAAATGAAGGGAAAAGGGGCAGAAAGTATATTTGAGGAAATAATGACACTAAATTTCCCACCTCTTATAAAAGACATGAATATACATGTCCAAAACGCACAATATACTCCAAACAGAATAAATCAGATTAGACCCATTCCAAGACACATGCTAATCAGACTTTCAAATGCCAGGGATAAAATGAGCATTCCGAAAGCAAGAGAAAAAACAATCATCACATACAAGTGACACTCTTATAAAGTCTTGATTTCTCTTCATAAACCATGGTGGTAAGAAGGCAGTTGTAAGATACATTTAAAATAGTGAAAGAGAAAAATTCCAGCCAAGAATTCTTTAGCTAGTAAAACTATGCTTCAAATATAAGATAGAATTTAAAATCATATATAACCAAAAGCTGAAAGAGTTCGTTAACAAGAGACATGACCTACAAGAAATACTAAAGGGAGTTCTGCAGGCTGAAAAGAAAAGTTAGTAGAGAGAGGCTTGGAGAGCAATTTAGAAATTAAAATTAACAATAAGGGTAACTAAAATGTAAAAAGGAGACAAAATAAGATATGGCAAATAAAGGCCAAAAGGTAAAATGGTTGAAGTAATACAGCCTTTACAGTAATAACATTGAATGTTAATGAGTTAAACTCTCCAGTCAAAGGTAAAGATTAACAGAGTGGATAAAAAGGTATGATCCAACTATATGTTGTTTAAAAGAGATGCACATTATATGCAATGACAAAAGTAGGTTGAAAGTGAAAAGTTGGAAAAAGATATTCCAAGTAACCAAGGAACAGCATGGGTAGCTATGCTAATAACACAAAAATAGACTTTAAATGCAAAGCTGTTATGAGAGATAAAGAAGTATAGTATATATTAATAAAATGGGCCATCCATCATAACATTCATAAATATCTATGCACCTTACCATGGTGCTCCATTATACATGAGGTACACACTGGCAAAACTCAGATATAGATGTTTCTGCAATAATAGTTGAAGACTTTTATATACTACTCTTATCCATAGGTAGAACATCTAGACAGAGGATCAATAAGGAAGCAGAGAACTTGATTTACATGAAAAATGAATTCGACTTAAGAGACAAACAGAAACAGCAGGATATACAATCTTCTCAAGTATGTATGTTGGGCCACTAAAAAAGTCTAATTTAAAAAGATTGAAATTATACTAAGCATTTTCTCTGGCAACAATGAAATGAAGATGGAAATCAATAAAAGGTAGAGAAATGGAAAATTCACATTATGGAAGTTAAAAATACAATCTTAAACAATCACTGAGTCAAAGAAGAAAATGCAAGGGAAATCAGTAAATATTTCAATACAAATGAAAATGAGAACACAAGACTTAAAAAATTATAGGATGCAGTGAAGGCAGTGCTGAGAAAGAAATTTATAGCCCTAAATGCTTACATTATAAAAGAAGAAAGACCTAAAATCAAAGATATTACTGCCCACCTGGAGTAACTGTAAAATGAACAGCAAACTAATCCCAAATCAATCAGAAGAACGAAAGAACCAAACTTAGAGTAGAAGTAAATGAAATAGAGAAAAAAAGCAATACAGAGAATCAATAAAACCAAATGTTGGTTCTTTGAGAAGAGCAATAAAACTGATAAACCCTTTGGTAGACTGACAAAGATAAAACGAGAGAAAATGCAAGTAAAGAAGGTCAGAAATGAAAGGGACCTTTATCACTGATCTAATGGAAAGCAAAAAGATCATAAGAAGAAGCTATGAACAACTGTATGCAAAAAAACTAGACAATTTAGACAAAATGAACAAATATCTAGAATCAAATGAACAATGTATACTGATGGTAAAAGAAAATAAGACTTCAAAAAAACAATTACAACTAAGAGATTGAATCAGTCATCAAAACCTCCCAAATGAGAAAATCCCAGGAACAGATGTCTTCTTAGGTGAATTCTACCAGTCATTCCTAGGAGAATTAATACCAATCCTGCAAAAACTTCCAAAAAGTTCAAGTGGAGGGACCATGCCCTTACTCATTCTATGAGGCCAACATCACCCAAATATAAAAGCCACATAAAAATATTACAAAAAGAGAAAATTACAGACCAACCTTTCTAATGAATACAGATGCAAAAATCCTCAACGAAAAAATTGCAAATAGAATCCATTAGCACATTAAAAGAATTTTACACCGTGATTAAGTGAGTTTTGCCCTATATATGCAAGGGTGGTTCAACACAAGAAAATATACTAATGTAATATACCACATTACCTAAATGAAGGGAAGAAAACCACATAATCATCTCAGTTGACTCAGAAAAGGCATTTGACAATATACTGCATTCTTTCTTAATAAAAACATTTCAAAAGATAGGAATACAAGGAATTTTCTTCAACATGATAAAAGGTACATGTGGAAATCCCTCAGCTAAAGTCATACTCGGTAGTGAGAGACTGAAAACTTTTCCTTTAAGATCGGGAACAAAACAAGGTTGCATTTTTTCACCATTGAGCTAGAAGTTCTAGTTTGATCAATTAATAAGAAAAATAAATATGTCATCCAAATCGGAAAGGAAGAAGTTAAAACTTTCACTATTTGCAAGTGACATGAACCTATATTTAGAAAATTCTGAAAAAATCTGAAAGTTACTAGAACTATGAAACAAGTTTGGCAAAGTGGCAGAATACAGAATCAATACACAAAATCAGTAGGGTTTCTGTTCACAAGTAATGGCAATCAAAGGAGGAAATGAAGAAAAAATTTCCATTTATAATAGCAACTGAAAAATCAAATATCTAGGAATAAACTTAACAAAGGAAATAAAGGACCTGCACACAGAAACTATAAAACATTGCTAGAAGAAATCAAGAAGACCTAAATAAATGGAAGGACATTCCGTGTTCCTGGATTGGAAAGCCTAATATCACTTAGATGTCAATTCTATCCAAATTGATTTACAGACTCAGTGCAATCCCAATCAAAATTCAAACAGCCTACTTTGCAAGAAATGGAAAAGCCAATGATCAAATTTATGTGAAAGAGTATCCAGAAATATCTTGGAAAATAACAAAGTTGGAAGGTTCACACTTTCTGAATTTAATGCACATTATAAAACTATGGTGGTCAAAATAACATACAGGCATAAAGATAGACATATTGATCAATGGAATCGAACTGAGTTCAGAAATACACCCTCACGTCTTTGGTCAGTTGATATTTCACAAGGCTGGCAGGTCTACTCACCTGGGAGTATAGTCTCTTCAACAAATGTTGCTGGGAGAACTGGAATCCTCCCGGCACCTTTCTATGCAAAAGAATGAAAAGGAGCCCCTATTTCATACCTTATACAAAATTAACTCAAAATGGATCAAAGACCTTAATATAAGAGCCACAGCAATAAAATTCCTGAAAGAAAATGTAGGGAAGCATCTTCCAAGTTCTTGTGATAGGTAGTAGCTTGTTAGACCTTAATACCCAAAGCACAAACTATGAAAGAAAAAGATGAGACCTGCTCAGAATTGAAGATTTTTGTTCTTTATGAACTTTGTCAAGTAGCTGAAAAGGCAGTCTACTTAGAGGGAAAAAATATTTTGAAACCACATATCTAATAATGGTTTAATACCTAGATAATAGGTTATCTAAATAACCTATTTATTGTTGAATAGGTTATCTAATAACCATGAGATATTTGCTTCATTTAAAAATACGTGACTATAGAAACTCTGAAAGCGTGGTAGAAGAATTTAATCTGATGGCTTTCAAAAGGTGAATATCTTAATGAGAAATGATATCAATTATCCATTATACAATATCTACAATTAGTTTTAAAGTAGTGTTACAATTCAACAATAAAAAGACAACCTAAATGACTGAAAAAGACAAGTTCACCAGCTATTAAGGAATGCAAATCAAACCCACAATGAGATATCTAGTGGCCTAGAGTGGTCACTGTGAGACAACAGAAAACTACAAGTTTGGGAGAGGATGTGTAGAAATAGGAACATTTATTCACTACTTGTGGGAATGTAAAATGGTACAGCTGTTGTGGAAGACAATTTGGCAGTTCCTCCAGAAGTATAAGTATAGAATTATAAATCCTGATGGTTGTGTCTTAGGAATTTAACTTTGATAAGTATATAATATATATGTATTTACATACATAAATATATATATACATATATATTTATCTGTAAGTGTGTAGTGCTTACAGTAACACAAATTGAAAACAACATCTATATTAAAATTTGGGCTCTTATTTAAATAAATTAACTTGTTTATGTATGATGAAACTTCTGCCTTCATTCAAATTTTGAATGGTTGTAGTGTTGCTAAGAACAATACCAAAGCTCTAAGATTTTAACACTACTTTAAAATCAATTGTAGATATTGTAAAATGGATGATTGATATCATTTCTCATTAAGATATTCACCTTTTGAAAGCCATCAGATTAAATTCTTCTACCAGGCTTTCAGAGTTCCTATAGTCACGTATTTTTTAAATGAAGCAATTATCTCATGGTTATGCACGTAATGTATATGAATCTGCAGATCTAACTGCAATTGGATTTTTAAAATTTTCCTGCATTTTTCCTTTTCTTCTCACTTTCGTTACCAAACACCTCAATAAAAAAGTGATTAGTGCAATAAAATGTTCCAGAGGACGAAGTAATTTATTAATAGGACGTAAAATGTGTTTGTTAGATGGTTCAAATGTACTGACCTTGTGGATTTAAAGAAACTGTTTTCACAAAGTGAAGAATTCCATATTCTTCCAATCTACCCAACAGATTTCTGATGTATAATAAAATAAGTGAATTGTGATGTGTAAACATTTAGTCTATATTTAAACTTTATCTGTACTGATATTTGAAAACATGAAAAAATAATTTTAGCAATAGGAATAACTCAGACAGCAAAATAAAGTATATTTTTAAAGCATTTTTATACTTTAAGAATAGTAATTTTAGAAAGGAATGAAATTAATAAAACTCAACATTTAGTTAGACCCTTGAATATAGCAAATATTAAAATATTTGTACAATGCACTGAAACATAGAAGATTAGGGTAAACTGGAAAAAAATAAATGTTGAAAATGGCTTCAATCTTTTATAAACCATTATATTTATTCTCTTTATCCCCTCATCTCTCCCTTTTGTTTTAACTATTATTATTTTAAAGCAAGAAAACAGTTGTAATACACTACCAAAATTCCATTAAAAATCAGACCTCAAGGGCAGTGCAACAGTGGCTCAGTGGCAGAATTCTCACCTGCCGTGCCAGAGACCCAGGTTCGATTCCCAGAGCCTACCCATGCCAAAAAAAAAAAAGAAAAAAAGAAAAAAAATCAGACCTCAAGACTATTTTTTAAGCAAAAATAATGCAACTATTAGTTCTCATGTGTAAAATGTTTTTTGAATAGCATTGTTTGCCCAAAAGCTGTTTTCAAACAAATAATTCTTAGAATAATGATCTAAAACAGTTTCAAGAAACTTAAGGCCACATAAATATTTAGAAAGTACAAATACATAGGAATCTGGCCAGAGGTGAAATTTGATTTAAATTTCTTCAAGGACACTCTAATTTGGAACACTACTACTCAGAAGGTAAAAATGTTACATATTACCAGTATTGCTCAGCAAGTTTGTCTTAGTTAAGTATATTCTAGGTATTTGCACCGCATCCTCCAAGATCTTCATTAACTGGGTTTTTAATCTATTTTCTTTATTTTGACTATGTGCCTCAATACTCCTTGGATAAAATTATTCAAAAATGAGTTAAAAGCAAGGTTCAATATACACTTTATTAGTTCATCTTCTTTTTAGTTTTTTATGAAACATTCTGGAGGCTGTATGTGATGGCAGATCTAGTTTATTGACAGCAACCCCATTTTGGGTAGACCCAACAGTTGTATCAAGAGTCAGATGGAAAAGAGATTGGCAGAAGTCTGGAGATACCCATCTCTGTATAGCTATGCCATTCATTGGCCATATACACAGTGCTGGCTATTGCAGAAGATAAGACCTTATGTTAAATGCAATCCTTGACCTCAAAACTGTTACAGAATCCTAGGGAGGAGGTATAAATGGGTGGTGTGGGAAAATGACCTCATTCACTCCAGTGAAAGGCGAAATACAAATGCTCACAGTTCATTTCTGAGTACTTTGCTTTCAGGCATTGTCCTTAGTTAAGCTGAAGTTAGTCTCCAACTAGTTTAATTATAGTTGTTTGATTTAATGTTTGGCCATGCAGAGTACCTGCACTCTAGTTCTTTAGGGAAGACAGTTACTTCCCTACAACATTTAGGAAAAACCCAACGGCAGCAAATGATATTTTTGGAAGATTAGGGATATGTAGTTCTTCAAAGATGCTTTGAAATCTACCTCTGAACTCAGCCAGAGATGCAAAGAGGTGTGTCCCTGGAAAGTCTTCTACTGACCCAAATAAGTGGCTTTTATGACCTATACTTTAGAGTGATGTCATTGGTCTTGATTGAGGGCTGCTGTGAGAAAGAGCCCTGTAAAACTCATTATACCTACCAAGAATTTTGTTGCAGAAATGTTTCATTGCACTTTATGAGATTGCATGGGAGAAATTTCTGACTCATCTTACTAATAAAAATAGTAGTGCTTCCCGTGAGCATTTGGCCTATTTTGATCTCATGGCACCTGTGAATCATGTACTGATCAGTGCCCCTTTGCCACTCACTACCAAAAAGCTTAGGGCTAAATTTGAAGTCTCCATAGTGAAAAATAAAGACATTTATGGAATCCTGGTTTACCATCATATCCTCTTCTCCCTTATTTTATTTTATTTTTTTGATCTCCACTATCTTAAATATGTTCTCATCTATATTTCATATATCAGAGAAAGAAGAGATTTATCAAAGAGGGAAGAGATTTTGGGGTGAGGAGTGGAGGCTGTGAAGTGGAAGTAGGACTCCAAAAAAGCATCGCTAAGACAGTGATACTCCAGTTGGACCTTGAATGGTAGAAATGAGAGGGCAGTTCCTACAGAGAAAACAGCAAAGCACCAGGGATTAAAAAAAGAAAGCCTGTAGCTCAGTTTGGCTCAGGAATATTAAGGCAATAGTGACACATAAAGTCTACAAATATGGGGTCTTAAATTCATGAAGTAAAGGAGCTTCTGCATAATCTAGTCTAATTTTTGTAAATATTGAGATATCATTGATTTTTCATTTCTTTTACACATAGGGAAGTGTCAACATTGAGCATATGCTTTGTCCATTGTAACAAAGATTTCTTTAGTGTAATTTGATGTAGGTTGAAATGCTGGAATTCAGGAGACCAAAAGTAAAGTATAATCTAAGGCCCCAAAATAGAAACTGTGTAAATTATTTTAATGAGCATGGAGATTGGTAGCAATTGGTAAATCCAAGTAATACAAATTAAGTTGAACAGATATATAACTACAGTCTTTAATGGCTTATGTATAGAACTGTCCAGGATGAGTCCAGCAGCTAAATTTACTGCTAAAAATTTTAGTCACATTTTCTTAAGTGCTACAGAGGGGGAATAGTGAAAGTATGAAAGTAGTTTGTTCTTTTTTATATAATAATGCTTATTCTTGTTTTATATATACTGTAGTTGATATTTTTTCTCTAAAATGTAGAATTTACCATTCTTGGAATAAATTTAGTAATGATGGTGATCTTAAAACAACATTGTGAACATAGTTAATAGCAGGGGATTATATACTTGAATGTAGTTAAAAGGAAAAATTCAGGTTGTACATATGTTATTAGGATAAAAATTTTAAAATTAAAATAAATGGGACTGTACAACACAAAATAGAAAACTGTAATATACACTATGGACTAGAGTTAATATTACAATTATAATAATATTGTTTCATAAATTGTAATAAGTATACCACACTAATGCATGGTGTTAATGATGGGGGGAGAGGTATGTGGGAACTCTCTTGTATGCATGATTTTTTTGTAAGCTTACAACTCCTGAAATAAAAAATATTAATAAATATAATAGCTAATATATGTATATTGAACACTATGCTTTATAAATAGTTTGCATCTATCAAGTCATTCAGACCTCAAAACAACCTTACAAGGTAAGTTCTATTTGTATCGCCCTTTCAGACCTGGGGAAACCAAGTCACAGGAGAATAAAATACCATGCCCAAGCTTTCACAACCAGAATTTGAATCTAAATTACCTTCTTCCAAAGTTCACACTTTTAATAGTATATTCTTTCATAAACCCAAAGACTAGGAAAATTATTACCCAAATATAATTTCTTTTCCCAAATTAAAAATTAAGTTCCCTTATTAATTGCTAGACCTATTGTTATCAGTTAGGAGGCCATTGCTTTAAACTTAGAAGGAAGTTAAAAGAATAGTTTCCCATTCACACAGAAAACCTCTTCACACTGTTATAAAATATGATTTCCTTCTCATACATACTTTAAATAATGAAATCGTTTATTACATCCCAATGAAGTCCATTCCCCTTTAGAAAAGCTCTGTTAGAAAAAATGATACCACCCTAAGTCATTTGTTCTCCTTTCTACTGTAATTTTTATGCCCATTAGATATTAGTATTTGTTGGTTAGTAATAGGTATTTTGTAATAAGCATGGCTAGCATTTACTGAGCACTCACTATGTTCTGGGCATTTTTAAAAAAGCTTTACATGGTTATCTCATTTTAACCCTCCTAACAGTCCTATGATATGAACATTGAGTAAGAGAGAGGTCAAGTAATCTACCCAAGGTCACAGAGATAGTGAAAAACAGATTTCTGTCCCTACACAGGTCACTTCCAAACTCTGTCTCTTAATTGACCTTTCAATCCCATCTCTTACCTTTGAATTAATGAAAAAAATCTTTATCATTGCCCTTCCAGAGTTTACCTCCTTTCAATTGAAATAATTTGGGTTCTACTAGTTCCCATCTCAATCCTCCCTGCCACAACCCTGTCACCCCTGTAACCCCAAATTACACTTTGTGTTAACAAGGCATGTCTTTTTAACATCTTTTCCATAATGTTTTTTATTTCTACTTATTTGTCTTTGCCATGTAGTTCCATTTGGAATTATTATTATTTTTTTAATCTTCTATCCATTTTTCAAAACGAATTTTACTCTCTAAACTAAAGATGACATTCCTATAAATAGCAATCAAAGTGAGCCCCTAAATCCCCTTGGTAAATAATTAAAATTTATTTAATGGATTTATGGAGTCTAGTATATGAAATATAACATTAGATACTTTTTAGGTTGGTTCAACCTCCCAACCATTGGAGAAATTCTTTTCTATCAGCCTTTAAAGATTATCCCCTAGCTTGAATGTTTGTAGTGATTTGTAGCTCCTTGCTTTTCAAACCAGCTTCATCCATTGTTGGGCAGTTGTAATACTTGGAAAGTTTTCCTTTCAATAAGTAAAAAATTTCCTTCCTCTAACTGTTTTTAATTGATCTTTGTGCTGTTATTTAATCTATTTCATTGATTATATTGCATTTAGCACTTTGAAGTATTCTTAAAATTCTATCTTTTAAAGTAAGTCTGAACACCCTGTTTAGTTAAGAATATTAATTTATACTTCCTCTTATTTGCATCAGTGCCTAAGATAGTTCTTAGTACAGACAAAGTATACAGTAAAAACTTAATAGACAATTCATTGAGGTATATTAGTAGCTCTTTGTATACATCTGTACATCTATATGTACACACAAACATGCATATATAAAAATCATAATATATCCTTTACCATATTAACCTAGACTTTACACTCAATAATAATTGAACCCATGGATAGCTGTAGTAATCCTGACTTTAGCAAACTTCATTCTCTCATTTCTCATTCTCTCTCTCTCTGTATGAATGTGTGTACGTATATGCAATCAATCATCATTTTTCACAGAAGATGTATTTGCAGATTCACTAACTTGCTAAAATTGATTTGTAACTATGAATTGAATACTCATGGTGCTTTTGTGGTATTTGCAGACATGTGCAGAATATTTAAAAATTTGAGTTGCCCAATGTGCACATTCCCAGCTGAGGCTGAACAAGGTGACACTGCCTTCCTATTTCAGCACTGTTTTTATAGTATATTTAGTGCCACACTTTTCATGGTTTTGTACTTTTTTTGAGGGGGGTTTGATCTTGCCATTTAAAATGCCTAGTGCTGATATGCTGTCTAGTATTCCTAAATGCAGGAAAATTGTGATATCCCTTACAGAGAGATTACATGTGTCAGATAAGCATCATTCAAGCATGAGTTATAGTGCTGTTGCCATGAGTTCAGTATGAATGAGTCAACAATATATATTAATAAGGTGTCTTTAAACAGAAACACATGGAAAACAAGGTTATATTCTGATCAGTTGATAAAAATTTATGACTAGGGGCTCGCAGGAACCCATCCCTGTGTTTCTTTTGAAGTAGTTGTTCTGTATTCACTAATTCCATGTTCACAGTGACTTAACAGGGCATAACTCCTACAAGTAGTGAGAATTAGCTGACACAAATGCACATGCACACACACAGAGTTCCACTTCAAATGTATATAATGTCAAGTTCCTATTTTTATATCCTATCTTTATGACAGGGATTTCAGATATGTTTCATAAATCTGTTTTGCTGTGTAAGAAGCATCACCAGAAATCTTGATTCATTACCTATTGAGTGGAAACTTATATATAATAATGCCTTAGTTCTGGAGTGACATTCTATGACAGTCTGTGGTTAAGAGTGGGTCCTTTGGGCTCACATCGTGGATCCAGTCCCTGACTGCTACCCTGTGCAATTTTGCATGGCTCCCTTAACTTCTTCATGTTCAGTTTTCCCGTCTGTGCAATTGAGTTAATATTACCAATTTCATAGGGTTTTGAGGATTAGATGAACTGATGTATATAAAATACATAAGGCACATATCTAGACTTCACTAAATGTTATTATTGCTAACAGCACTCACCTTATATATAAGAAAATCTGTATACAAGAAGATATAGTAAATATCTCTGATGATCCCTAGTCACCAAATTTACTTTTGTTTGCTTTCCAAAACTCCACTGACCTTAATTTTTTTAAAGAGAAATTCTTATAATTTTGCTTTTCACGAAGCAGCAAGATCAAAAAGCTTTCTATAAGAATAAACAATAAGAGATTACCATTTTGTTATTATAATATAGATAATAGAAAATAAATTGCTAAATAGTTCTCATCTTCTACCTGAGTTTTTCTAATTGCTGAAGATTTTAAAGCTATAACTTATTTAACACTGTCAAAGAGTTGAGTTTTAAAACCAATAGAGATGCAGTAATATGACATTTTATAGCACTTTACAATTTTAAAAGTTTTCTTATGCATTGTGTCATTTAAAATGATAACATAGTGATTCTCAGAGTTACTACTCAAAGTTAAGCTATTTAGCTCATATTTTATCAGCTAAGACTGGGTAAATTCATGGAACTTTTGGAGGCCACGGGCCAAATGCAAATATAGCTTAATTTTTAGTGTAGGGCTTCTAAAATGAAATTTAAAATGCATTCAGAGCCACCAGTTGTACAACTAAAAGAACTGTCAACTGACTTCCTGTATGGAAGGCTAAGAAAAGGGCTAAATAAAAAGTGGAGCTTCAGTCTTGTCATTCTAAAATTTAGAATCGACATTATAACATATGGAAATCAAAAGTTAGCTGGAAAAAATTTGTGCATAATTCATACATGTATATATCCAGTATATATACATATATATAATAAATGTAGGAAAATATTTCTGAGAAGATTTGGCTTCCCCAAAATACAAAGGGTAAAATCAATGACAAAATGATTAAAATTTCAGTGATACTAATTTATAAATTTTGGTTTCCTAAGACTGCTTCTGACTATTCTAAAATATGGTTCCATTTATGAGGTAAACTGGTCATGACTTTAAATGCAGACAAACCAAAGAGGGCTACCCAAATCTGTAAAAAAGTTCACTTCTTTTCACACTTCCAAAGGGTTAATTCAGAAGTGCTCTATTGTATTCCTGATAGTTGTCTCAGCGGAAAGCCCAGTGGGTCTTTCAAGGGACTTTAAACAATGAGCTCAGTGAGGCTGTTCTGTCTAATTATCAAAGACAGGGATGCTAAAGAGGAATTAATGACAGTTGACAAGTGCAATTAATAATTATAGCAAAGCTGGGAGTCATGCAGCAGGCAGATGACAATAACCGGGTAACTGTACATGGCAGCTTTCATCGGTTTGTGCTCCTTGTGTGTGTTTAAAGTGAGAGCCTTTGTGCAGGATGGCCACACTTCATGCTGACAGCATAGAAATTATAATTCAGCAACTCTAAAGGCTAACTAGAATCAGTCTCTCTCTCTCTCTCTCTCTCTCTCTCTCTCTCTCTCTCTCTCTCTTTTCTCCTCCTCCTCCTCCTCCTTTTCTCCCTCCCCACACCCCCTTTGCTTTCAGCTCTCAATTTGGTGAAAGATACATAGTCTAACTTAAAACAGAACTTAACAGGAAAGAGCTACAGTTAGCTTTCACTATCAGCTGATGACAAAGCTACTTAAAATTCCTGTTGGGCAACTGGAAGGAGAAGGGGCCAGGAAAAGGCGGTCACAGAAGTGGGATTTCCATATCAAAGGGCAAGCCTTTGGCTCTGAATGGTAATTAGAGTGTCCCGATTTCATCTTCGTGGTCAAGTCATGAAAGGGGAAAAAATTAAGAGAGAAGATTTTTTCACTCCCTTCAGAATACAGAAGGGAAGGCAGTAAATTAAATGAAAGTTGAGCTAGAAGGTGTCTAACACTTCAATCTTTGCATCTAATAGAATCTATGATATTTCTCAAGCATTTATTCTGTTCACATCTTCATTTGGCCCTGATTATGAAGGATATAATGTCTGCTTACATTTATTGGGCACACATCATGGGCTTCCTGAGTTTGGAAAGGATATCAGTTTTCATTACATTGCCTTGGCGGCTAAGTCATTGGGGAAAGATTTGTGCACTTTGAGCAAAACTGGCCTGTTTTAAGAATTACTTCAGTAACCAAGGAAACATAAATTGACTAGTTCAATTTTAGATATATGCTGGTATGATTTAACAAAAATTTGTGTTTTAAAGTGCCACAGATTTGATTTTCGTTGCTATAAATTATACCACCTCTTTCATTGATCGCTGGAGGTATGTTACTGTCGCTTCCCCAAAACTTCCATTTTGAAGGTCATTGCTTTATGAAATAATGAAGATTATAAGCAGCTTCAAATTCTTTAAGGAAGAATGCCATTTATGTTATGGGAAAGAAGGACTTAGAAATCTTATTCCATTTTTTAGATGAGATGTTAAACTTGGACCTATCTCTCTATTCATTAAAGATCACAGAGCTTTTTTCCAAAAGAGTTGGGAAGCCTGGCCAAACTCCAGTGTAGATAATTACATTCCACCTACCTAATTCCCTAGCGGCTTTAATTGGAAACAATTCCACCCCACCTTCCACCCCCCTCACTTCTTATTCTTAAACTGCTGTGTACTTTGTTGGACATTTTTTACAAACTGCAATATATCTCTTCTACCTTCAAAGTTACTCTATGTTGGATTTGGGGTGAAATAAATTCTATGCCTAGGGATTAATACTAGAAAGTTTTTTTCAAGAAAAACAAAACAAAAACAACTATAACACTGCATTTCCAGCCACCTTCTCAAGTTATGTTGGCTCCAGTACACGAAGGGGAGAGCTGTTTGTTTTCCTAACAAGAATTAGTCCAAGCATTCTCAGCAGGCAATATTGCCACTATAGAGGCAAAAATTGGGGATGGCAAAAGAAGCTTATTCTTTTTATGCAGAAATATATATACTTATATATATATACACACACACACACACACATGTATATGGTACATATATGAATGTGTGTGTGTATATATATATATATATATATATATATACTTATAGAGCACATATACTGTATATCTACCATATTAAAATTTCATGGGTGGTGATTAAAGTATATAAAAAGGCTCATTGAGGGGAAGCAATGGTAAAAAAAAAAAAAAAGATTGAAATTGAGGAATTCTGCTTTAGGCTTCTACCCATCCTTGTTTACTTTTAGTGTAAGAGAGAAAGATTGGTAGAGGTCAGGTGGTGTCACCACCCTTCTTTTTACCTTGTTTTCTTTTCTTGTTTCTCTTCATTTATGATCAAATTCTGTGATAAGATGAAGAACCAGTATGATCACCTCTATTTCTTTCTTCCTTAGGAGTAAAGCCAGTGGACCATTGGAGTTCCATTATAAATAACCAAAGAGTTATAAACAAACACTAACCCTCAGGTACTGACTCTGGGATATCACAAAACTAGAAAACAGACTTAAATATTACAACCAGTTTAAACTCCTGGTCCATCTACCCAGTCCTGTAGTGGCACTAAGAGAGGTATGAGTGAATTGTTACTCTGCAGGCCAGACAGAAAAGTTCATAACACACAAACAACTGTAGCTTGGGAGGCGATAGACGATGGTGACAATGTGATGATGTTATCTTATGTACCACTAACTCTAAGTTAGGAAATGTTTTTAGCACTTTACTTATACTAACTCATTTAATTCTATCAAAAATCCTATTAGGTAGATACTATTACCATCATCTCCACTACTATAGATGAGGAAATTAACAGGCACAGAAAGTTAAGTAACTTGCCCAAAAACTCTCTAGAGCTTAAAGATTACAGTAGCATATCAATTTATGAGGCCTTATTGAGACTTTATAATTGTCTGATTTTTACCTAGCCTTCCATTGCCTTAAGAAAAAGAGTTAAATGCCATGGTAAATAAGAGAAAATATAATATTGTCCCTTTACAGAAAATTGGATTTTGCCAGATTTTACGTAATAGTCTTTTTCATTTTCCCTTCAAATAACAGAAAATCTTAAAATTTTCACTTTACAGATGTGCACCATATCCCCTTTATGTGATAACGCATTCAATTATATTTGGATTTCTAAAATCAATTACTATCTTAAAAGGTATTTTCATGGGACTTTCTCATTCCTCTTATGAATAATAATGTACTCTTGCCTCTCTGTTTGCTCTTTGCATCTTTGCTATAAAGGCCATGAAAAATGTAAAGGATTTATGGGGACTTATGGAGATGAATAGGGGTTGATGGAGTTCTTTTTTGACCATTTTTAGTTCTGGGCTTCCTAGATAAGCTTTCATGGGCGGATACTATGGTATCAGGCATTAATCAAATATAAGGAAGATCTTAAATCCTTTGCAAATGATCACAACTTTACAGAATAATAATGTAAATAAGATTCACATATGTTTCTATGTACCATATTTATGAGGAGTCAGACAAGAATACAAATATTCATATTACTCTGAAACAAAAGTTTACGTTTGAAATGTTGGATAGAGATACCCTTGCTTCCTTTCTCTTGACTTTGTCTTTGCCCCATTTCTTTGCCTTTCTCTTTTTTTTTTTTTTGTCTTTCTTTTCTTATCTCAATGTCTCTATGTATCTCTCTTGTTTCCTAGCTCAAGTGCATCATTTTCTGCTATTGTGCTTAAAAATCTTGGCTGCAGGGGCTCTAAAATGAATAAAAATGTAATCCTCACTGTGCCCATTGTATGCTCTCATTTGTTTTTGCTGTATCGATTTATCAGCAGAGGGAAATTACTTGCTGGAAGAGAGGATGCCAGTCAGAATGACATTTATTTCATAGTACAAGGAGGCTCTCCAGCGTGTTTCCATGTAACCCAGATATTGGAGCTGTAAAAGGGCTTGTAACAAGGTTTAGTGCTATGATTAGTTCGTGTGGAGCACCTTGCTTTCATAACAACAGGCACTCTGCAGGACGTAGGGCCTCGGGTTATGGTCAACCTTTTTTTTTTTTTTTTTTTTTTTTTTTAAATAACTTAGATACTTATTCAACAATTCCTTCCCCACCTGAACTGCTTCTATTCCAAAAGCTAAATCTTGCAGGTTTATGAGAATAAAAGAGGCATATTTTTAGATGTCTGAAGCTTTCATAACATCAAATTAAATGCAAAAACAGATTAAACACTTGCCTATTAATCTCTTTAACTTTTATTTTTTGGCTTTTCCCCTTTATTTTGAAGAAATTTTTCCATTTTAACTCACCAAAGCAAGTCTTTTCGTTCAGTGATTGTAAATTACATGTGCTCAAGGCTAACAATTACCTGTGAAGCCAAACACATTCTCTATGTAAAAACTAAGGCGAGTGTGGCAAATTGCAACAGCAACTGTTTTGGGCTTAGATACTAGGGGCAAAATTTCATAGGTCTTTGCTATTATTCTTGTAAACTTCACATTTAGAAAATTAACTTGGTTCATTTTTGTCCTAATTTTCTAAGAGCTGATACAACTTGAATGTTTGTCAAAGCCATTTTCTCTTCTATAGAATGAGAGAAATGAATGTTTTCTAGGGGAGGTATGCATTATTGTAAGAGTATGAGGAGATGTCTTTCTTTTCCCCATTTCTTTACTGTTGAGACTTATGTTCATTTTGTAATGGTGGAAAAGGTGAAAATAATGGAGATTTGCAGAATGAAAAACAGATATTAAATGTCAAATTAGCAAAATTTATTTTAAAAGTCTGCACTTTGCTTCTTAGCAATAATTCTTCTAATAACTGAGTCTGGGATGCCCAGTGTATTGGCTAATAGAATATAACGTCTTGTTAATTCTGTATGTCTGATCACCTCAGTTTATTAAGGATTAAGATAATTCCTTAAAAGAAACTAGAACTTTCACTTATATTTAAATTCATGGTATAGTATAGACTATCAGACAATAAGAGACAGGGTGGTACGTGGTAGGTATTTTATTATATTTTATCAAATGTGGGAGGTATTCAATTTTTGGGAATTCAAGGAGGTCATCTAAACATTGAGTGAGGGAATGGAAGATCTCCTGCCCTTCCAAATCTGATCTATATTTTAACAATACTCTTGAACAATAGTCTTGTTCAATCTTAACCTACTTATTCGCAGTTTTTGTAATTTAGACCTAAACAAACATTAAAATTTTATCAGCTCTTTAAAAAAGAATTAGGATGGTGATGAATCAAGTTGACTTCCTAAATATCAGATTTATAAGAATAATAAGAAAACCTTGTATTTATTGAGAGGAAATGCAGTATGGTCGATTGTATCAATCTTCAGTAGTTTCTGTGTCAGCCTTAAATGGCTTAGATGATTGTTGTTACCCCAAACACTGTACGTTTCTCTCTTGAATAATCCAAAATAGAATAATCTAGCTGCCAACTCCAGGAAATTTAGTCCTTGATGGTGGTTTTCTCTTTAATGCTCAGATGTTAAGTTTAACTAAAAAAGATTACAAGAAATAAAGGACAAGTGACCTGGAATCTGATTTTACACATTCTCTTTGGAAAGGGCCTTTAGTATAAAGCTGGTGTATAATACTAGAATTGTAGGCCTGCTTCTGTTAAGTGCCTTTCAATTAGAGTTGTTGGAATGCCCAGGGGAAAGGTAAAGTGTTTAAATTAAACTTATTAGACCTTGGCATATGTCCTATGAATAAGGAATCTATTTGTGTACCTTCAATGATAATTCTTAATGAACTCTACTTTGTCCCTTTGAATGAGATGGCACCCTAAATTACCAGGCATAATATTTTAAAAGCTAAACAAAAATGGAGTTTTGAAAAACCTAATTGTGTGTGTTATTCTTTGTTGAGCTTTTCAAATTCTAAGATGTTTCAGAGCTTCAAAGAAAAATGCTGCTGCCTTTAGATTTTTAACAAAATCCTACAAAGGCTGAACCTTTCAGCAAATCTGTCAGCTTCTCTGTTCCAAGGACAACTGCAGTGTCATTTTCTATTCCTGCTGGTATTAATGGAAAACCAACCTTTTGACATGTTTAGACTGTGTCTCAAAGTTCTCTGCCTCTTGCTGGGGCAGTAAAGGTTAGAAATCATTGGCTCTAAGTGATTTGTTTCTTCACTAAAATCCCTTCCATAAGACCTGCTTGGAATAGGTGGGCATAAATATGGCAATGATGACTTAAAATGTACAAGGTGAATATAAATTGTACTGGGGGGGACCCTGCCTCGTGAATTTATACTCCTCCCTTTTTTAAATCTAAACAAAACAAAGCTGTGCCATCACAAACTTTCAGCTTGTGATACTTGCACCTATGTTATTCTACTGGACCCAAAATGAGAGAGGCAGTTTAGGTATATTTCTGGAGTATTATGCTTTTGTGATTGAAATCTTTTCCAACTCTTACAGTCTCTCATTCACTGAATTTAAAGACAGTGCTTGGTCAGGTTCAAAGTGGAGCTATGCCTGTCTCTCTGTCTTAAGGAGGAGGGTTTTCTTGTGGTGTCAATATCCCCTTACCATTTCCCTCCATTCTGTAGGAAGGCAACTTGAATAGAAAGGAAAGAAAAACACTAGATAGTACTACAAGAAAGAAAGATACTTTAATGTAAAAAAAAAAAACAAAAAAACACACATACAAGAAAACAAATAGACCATTTAATATGAAAGAGATTGGTTGTTTCTTAAATGGCAACATGCTTAGGTAAAATGCAGGGCGTGGGGGTTCTGTTCCATTTCAGTGAGGTGGTTTCCAGCTGCAGTGGTTCATTACCAGCTAATCAATAGCGTGTTGGCCTGGGATCTCACCCTACTCTGCGATGCCATGTGATTGTGAAGCAACGTATGTGAACTTGCCTGGTTGACAGCTGTCAACTGTAAATGGCCATATGTAATGATGAGTAAAGTTGTTGTCAACTGTCAATAGGCCATATGTAATGATGAGCAAAGTTACAGGCTGCTGTCTGATTAGATACAAGATTCAAAAAAGGGAACAACATCTAAACCTTTCCCTACAAGGTCTAAAACAGGTACAATTTTTTTTTAGAAAAGGGACTTGTGTTATGCATCACTTCTTCACCTGTATTTCTGTTATATATCTTTAGACAAATTAGCCATTTGTCTAAAGATATATAAGATCAATCCTGGTGTGAATGCTGTCTCTCAATTGAAGGAGAAGAAGTCCTAGATGAACCTTTCAAATCAAAGGTTATGAACCAGTGATTGCATGGGGGAATATTTTTATGGGAAGGAATTTGGCTAGTAGGGCATGTACAAGCCCATGATTGTACCGCCAGAGTGGTACCTTGCTTTTATTCACCCCTTCCCAGGAAAGAAACATTTCATTCAAGACTAAACACTTATCTTTGCCAAGTATTATGATAGGCAAATGTGAAATGCTATGTATATGAAAAGCAGCATCCCAATACTGCTTTGGAATGAAAATTATTGTCAGACCAGAGAGCTGAGCAACACTGTAAGCATGACGGACTAATACCTCTGTTGGGGCTCTTCTTTGGCATCTTCACTAGTAAAGGGATATATATAGTTTAAACAACTGGCTCCACTAATGACTGCCATTGTGCACTTTCTTAGCCTTTTTCTCTGGCACACTCTCCCTTCTAACATTTAACCAAAATATCCTCTCTGTTACACTTTTCATATAGAGTAAAATATCCTAATGAATATAAACAAGTAACTTAAAAACATTAGAAAGAAAGGCAATGTATGGAGAGAGGATGAACGAAAAAGAGGCTAAACACAAAAGATGGCTGTGAAGGAGAGAGAGTGAGAACAGGGGCCTAACAAGGTTAAAAAAAATAATAAAAATGAAAAAAAAAAGAAATGAAAGGTTCTTCTATTTCTTCCTTCGAATGCAGTGAAGCAGTGCGTCTCAAAGTGTGCCAGCTGCCTGCAGGCTTCATTTATTCAGTTCAGAAATGTTGGGCTCACTGAATGAGGTGATGTGGGGGAGCTGCCTAAACATCTGCTCCTCAAAGGCCACTCACCATATACCCAAATCAGGCCCACCTCCATCAGCCTCTTTCTGCTCCCCTAGAATGTGATTTCCAGAAAGTTCTTTTCTTGCATTTCCCCAAAGAGGCCGTCTCCACAAAATTCCTTCTTAACCATATCTTTTCTGAAAGTTCACTGAGGCATCGTCTTGAACAATGAACCCCAGAAAGACTTCTCTCAGCCTCTGCTTTTTCTGAGAGACTTTATGAGAAATAGTTTTATAAAAATTGCCTGATTTTTTTTTTAAGTACTATTGAAAGATTGTTATTGCTTTGGGGTAAAGACTGATGTTTTAATATGCCCACAAGGCCTTGCTTATCTTAGAGTGCTCTGTGTTTGGCCTTTCCTTTCTTTCTTTCTAATTTGTCTCAAATGCCCTCGAGCTCTCTCCTGTTCCTGGGCCTTGGCACAACTCCTCTCTCTCTCTAGAATGCTTTTGAACCAATCCCATTTTCTGCCCAGTGAACTCCTCACCATTGAACAGATTTCATATACAGCATAACTCCAAGAAGTTCCTCCGTTAATCTCCAGTCTAGATTTGATTCCTTATTATCCACCTTTATTCTTTGTTCCTTTCCATCAAAACTCTACCTCAGTCTGTAATTATAGTCATCTTTTGTGATTGATCGGCTGATATTCATCTCTCTTGCAAGACTGTAAGCTCTAAGAGAGCAGAGGCGTTTTTTATTACCCTGGGAGCTCTTGCTCCCAGCAGAGTGGCATGGAGGAGGCACTAAGTAAATAGCTATTGCATGAACAAATGTCCCATCCATGGCATCTCCAATAATGAATTGCTCTTCCCAGTTGAGCGCTGATAAATATTTTGTTTTATTTTTCTCTTAAAGAAAAGGCATGTTTTGCTTATTTTTAAAAACGTGATCTTTGTACACTTTCCTATGTCTTTGAAAATGATTGGTAGAAACCTTATATTTCTTATTCCCAGTTGCCATAACTCCTCTTAGCTTTTTGTATAACTGTTTTATAAATCCTCTCTCCTTTTATCATTATTTATGGTATTTTTGCTAGTTGCTTTGCATTTCATTATAATCTGTCTCAAAAGCCTTTTGGAATTATTTGGAGTATACAAAAATACATAAGTGCAATGAATCAACCCCAGGCAAGCCCATTTCCCCCATTATAATGATGTTGGAATATTTTATCCTTGGGTAAATATGGCCTAAGAAGAATTTGATTATTTTTTTTCCCTCAATTTGTGAGAAACATTTTCAAAATTTCTTTTACTTTGCACCTGTACACTGCTTCTCTTCCAAGAATATTTAAGCTTTAAGCACTTTCCAATCATTACTTGATTAGCTGCCAACATGCTAATGTTTATAATATGGAGGAACTGAGGCAAAAAGAGCCAAAATTTTAGAATGAAAAAAAAAAGAAAGTTGATAATGTGAGAATGTATTCCTGGCTCTTAGTCTCTTACAGTTTTACTCAGGTGGTATGAAGCTAACTTTATAATCATTGGTGTGGAATTATTGTTTTAATTTCCTTGAGAATATTTTATTTCTTTTTAGTTTGAAACTTTGAGTTTAATATGATTGACAGTGACTTATATGACCACCACAAAATATTTTACTTCAAACACCTTTTTAAAAAAGTCAGTCTCCCTTTAAATAATTTGACAAAATGAATAGGAAAATATACAAAATTGAAATAAAAAAAATTTAATAGTCGGCGTGATGTGACAACTAAGTAGACACTTTATGTGAAAACATTATTAAGATAGAATGTTCAATAAAACTTGAGCCAACATCTTAAATATATGTACATCAAGTGTATAATATGAAGTCATCGAGTTAATGGTCATAGGCTGAATGCAACCCATATCTGAACTGACCACTTGACTCTAGCCAATGATATTAGTGCCTCCTCTAATATTTATGAGCTACTAAATGCCAAAATATCTGATAAATATGGTATTCTCCTTTGAGCCCATTTTCCATTTTTGGTAAGTAGAATTTTTTGCAGCTTGATATACAAACATCTAAAGTAGGTATTTCTCTCTCCTTGTCACTAAAGAGTTTTATTTTCTCTTTACCCACTCACCCTCTTATTTATTATGTTAGAGTTTTGTATTCACAGAGATATTTCCTGTATCTGCTCTGTGCTCTGCATGTGTTTTATCTCTTTCATTGATGCTATTACTTAGCTAAATTTTGTGGTCGTTTTTGTTGCTGATTGGGTTTAAATTCTGTTAAAAACTAGCTAATTTTCCTTTAACCAATTCTAGACATGGGACATAGACATATAACTGCATGCTCGCACACACACACACACACACACACACACACACACACACACACACACACAGGGACAAACGAAACTTCACACCTCACAGTGCTTCTCCCATGCCCCAAGTTGGTAAAGTCTCCAACTCAGATTTTAATCTATCAAGTGTATAACCTTGTCTACCTATTTGCACTAAGATGACCAGAATTTAGAGCAAAATCTGATATTACTTTATAGGCACAGTGAATTTGCAAAAGTTTCTCCAGCTCAGTCTCAGACAGCGCAGGTTATCCAGCTTGTATATTCCTTAACAGTGTTGCATTTATATCTAAATATCTTTTTTAAAAACTGTTCTATTTCTTGGTTTCTGTAATCATTAAATAACTCCTTAACTCATTCACATCCTATTATTTGCTAGGAACTAGCCTAGATTTTAGGATTACAGTGGTAAGGAAAAAGAAAAAAAAAAATCTTCCAAAACTCAAATTATGTTCTTAGTCATTGTGGAGATGACAATCTCTTGGTAAGACACATTGGTGTTAATTAAACAGTTACACAGGGCAATGTAAAATTGTGACTGTGATAAATGCTACACAATACGTTAGTGCTGTGCTGGATTCTCTAATAGATGGTTTGACCTAATAAATTAGCTGTAAATGGGAGAATAATATAAATGATAATAATGGTTATAGCTAACCCTTATTGATCACCTTTTGACTCATACCCTGAGATGTGTGATTTACTTATGTCAGTTTATCTAATCCATATAGTAACCAATATCCTGGTACTATTAACCCTAGTTTACAGAGAGAAAACAAAGCACGGAGAAGATTCAAGCCTAGGTGGTCTCCTCCAATGCCAAAATGTTCTCTTCTTTTCTGCCTCCATGAAGGGTAGGGAGAAGAAAGTTCCAGGTACAGATGTGGTTTGTGTATAGGCCCTGGGGCAACGAGAGGGAGCACACCGAGGAGCTGGAAGAAGGCCAGCGGAACTATAAAAGATAAAGGCAGAGGAAAAGAGCAGAATACATAGCTGCTTCTCCATTTGGTTTTACATGCATCTCCAGACTCCATCTTTATTATTGTACCTTTTCCCCAGGTGTCTCAGATCAGTCAATGGATGGCCATTTTTATTCAAGGTGTGGACAGAGCACTTCTTCTGGATTTTGTTTAATGTCTTCCAACCAGATCTACTCGAAGTTGGGAGTCTAATGGAAAATGTTTTGGAGAAGTAGAGAGAACAGGGATACGCAAAACCATATAGGTTCAAGATTAGAGACATTCAGTATAACTAACAAAGTGGTAAAGCATTCTTCCATCTCTCCATCCCTTACCACAAATATGAAAAAATATGATTTGGTGTAAAACCAGCTGTCTTTATACCAACTTGCCTAAATTCAGAATTAAAAATTTCATAAAATAATGGATTGGTGACTTTGGTCAGTTTGCAGCTTACTAAGTTAAATTGCTAGAACTCAGGTTAAGTTCAGAGCTATTGTATAAGAGATACATAGATTGTATCTGGGAAGAATCATTGCTGGTTTTTATGACTATTTCATAATTAAGAAAATTTTATAGTCAAGTAAAGCTCCAACTCTAGTTTGTTAAGTTAACACTGGGACTTTACTCTTTGAGATTGCATATATATATATAGAGAGAGTGTAATAATAATAGAACTAACATATAATAACCATATGTTGAGTTAAGTATGCAAAATACTGTTGCTCTTTGGATAAGTAATTAGTTAAATTATTCTATAATACTGTTATTTTATGAGACAACTTGGGGCTTCTAGAATGACTTTATTTGAATATTATCATGTTTGAAATAGCTTCAGTGTTTATTATTTTTTTTAATTTAACTTTTTTTATTGTATAGTATAACATATATATAAAGAAAAAAAATTTAAAAAGCAGTAGTTTTCAAAGCACTCTTCAAAAAGCGGTTACAGGATAGATCCCAGAGTTTGTCGTGGGCTACAATACGATCCTTTCATATTTTTCCTTCTAGCTGCTCCAGGATATGGGAGGCTAGTGGTCTTAAATACTTTTTTATCATCAACAATCGTTTTTTTTCTTCCCTTTTTTTGTGAACAGTAACACATATACCAAAAAGCTATAAATTTCAAAGCACAGCACCACAATTAGTTGTAGAACATATTTCAGACTTTGACATGGGTTACAATTTCACAATTTTAGGTTTTTACTTCTAGCTGCTCTAAAATACTGGAGACTAAAAGAGATATCAATTTAATGATTCAGCATTCGTATTCATTTGTTAAATCTTGTTTTCTATGTATATAATTCCACCATCAGTTTGGTCTTTCAAATACTTCTTATTGAGGTTGTTTAGGCTATGGCAATTCTAAATTTTTGAGATTGGAAGGGTCTGTCACTAATATGGGGTAGGGAGATGGAAATATCTGATGTTCTGGAGAGACTGGGCTAGGTTTTGGGACTTATGTGGGCCAGGGACCCATTTGGAGGTTGTAGGTTTCTAGAAGGTTACTCTACTTCTTGGAACCCTTGTGAAATCTTATATATTGCCCTAGGTGTTCTTTAGGATTGGCTGGAATGGTCCTGGTTGAGGGTTGGGAGGTTATGATAGGAAGTAGGGTCTACCTGAAGCTTGCATAAGAGCAACCTCCAGAGTAGCCTTTCAACTCTACTTGAACTCTCTATGCCACTGATACTTTATTAATTACACTTCTTTCCCCCCCATTTGGTCAGGACGGAATTGCTGACCCCACTGTGCCAGGTTTGGATTCATCCCTGGAAGTCTTCTCCCACGTCGCAATGGAGAACTTCACCTCTGGATATCATGTTCCACCTAGTAGGAAGGGCAATGATTTCATTTGCAGAATTGGGCTTAAAGAGACTAGGACCACATCTTAGGAACAACAGAGGTCCTCCAGAAGTAACTCTTAGGCCTATAGGTAGTTTAAGCTCTGCTACCTACATAGCTTCACAAGAATAAGCCTCATGATCGAGGGCTTGGCCTATTGATTTGGGTGTCTCTAAAGTTTGACACGGTATCAGGGGATTCCCTGATGGTAAGGTTTAATAGTTCCATATTCTTTCTGTCCTCCCTCAGGGGATTTTGCCAATACTTTTTGATTTTCTGGTTAATATACTGTAGGATGTTTCCAGGCATTATGAAAATCTATACAGGATTAAATGATCTCTTTCTCATCCTCTGCTCTTTGTGTTTCAGATGTTCAAATGAGCTACAGATAGGTTGAATTAGATTATGCACTACAGGAAATTTCAGTTCCAGATCAAATAAACCTTTTTTCCATTGGTCTCAAAGAATATGTATGGTTCTAAAATACAGACACTGTCTTCCTTACCCCTGTGTTCTGAATTACTTTAACCCCAACATGTTTGGCTTCATTCTTATCTCTAAATATCAGGTTATATATAGAAAACAGCCTCTCATAATCCAGAAATAGTAATCACCTCTCTGGACTTAATGTATCTGCTCTAAAAGCTTACAATCTAGACCCCTGTTTTCTTATAAGCATTTTCTAAAGGTGACCATACCATTGTTGTTGTTGTTTTTTTTTGTTTCTGGCGTATTTTGTGTGACCAAATATCCCACACGTTCATTCACATTGTTGCATGCCTCACGACAATGCTCCTTTTTGTAAGCCTTCATTCATAAATATACACCATTGTTCGCCATTCTACTTCTCCGTTAGTGCATCCTTCAGCCACCTGCATTCATCAGGCATCATGTAGAGGGCCAAAGTCCATAGTCCATCAACATTCTCAATTTTAGATAATTTCATTGTTCCCAAGAGACAGAATACCAATAAACATACCCTCACCAAACAGGAGATCTAAACCTCCTCTTAACTCTTGTCCCTCACTCCATTATTTACCTCTGCAGTTGCTGTGGTAGTGCTGATGGTTTCCTTTTGAACATAGCTCATAGCATGCAATAGCAGTTGCTCTAGTTTGCTAGCTGCTGGAATGCAATATACCAGAAACGGAATGGCTTTTAAAAAGGGGAATTTAATGAGTTGCTAGTTTACAGTTCTAAGGCCGAGAAAAATGTCCCAATTAAAACAAGTCTAAAGAAATGTCCAATCAAAGGCATCTAGGGAAGGATACCTTAGTTCAAGAAGGCTGATGAAGTTCAGGGTTTCTCTCTCAAGTGAGAAGGCACATGGTGAACACAGTCAGGACTTCTCTCTCAGCTGGAAGGGCACATGGTGAACACGGCGTCATCTGCTAGCTTTCTCTCCTGGCTTCCTATTTCATGAAGCTCCCTGGGAGGCATCTTCCTTCTTCATCTCCAAAGGTCACTGGCTGGTAGACTCTCTGCTTTGTAGTGTTGCTCTCTCTGAATCTCTCTGAATCTCTCATTCTCCAAAATGTTTCCTCTTTTATAGGACTTCAGAAACTAATCAAGACCCACTCAAATGGGTGGAGACATGTCATCCCTAATCCAGTTTAACAACCATTCTTAACTAAATCACATCAACCAGGTAGATGATCTCATTACAGTTTCAAATCTACAGTATTGAATAGGGATTATTCTACCTTATGAAATGGGACTTCTATTAAAACATGGCTTTTCTTAGGGGGCACACTTCCTTTCAAACCAGCACAGCAGTTTTCCCCCTGTACCCTGAATTTAAACACTCTTTATACAAGAATCTTATCTTTGAAGTAATTCTTGCAGGAACTCATTCATATTTCTAGTGTGAGTCAGTGGGACATGTAGGTGTATACAACCCCTTTCAATCTTGTTCATCTTCAATATGGTAATGTTGCTCTAGACCCACTAGAGAATTACCTTTGCTCCCATCTATTCCCTTACATTGAAGTTCAACCTCATTAGCTAATGGTTCTCCCATCTATTGCTTCTATGTATCTTTAAGTCCCCTGTATTCTATATTATAAGTCTCTGATTATATTTTTATTCTGGTCATAAAAATGGAATCATACAGTATCTGTCCTTTTGTGTGTGGCTGATTTCGCTCAGCATTATGTTCCCAAGGCTCATCCATCTTATCATGTGCTTCAGGATGTCATTTTGTCTTACTGCTGCATAATATTCCATCATATGTATATACTATATTTTGTTGATCCACTCATCTGTTGATGGGCACTTGGTTTGTTTCCATTTTTTGGTGACTGTGAATAATGCTGCTATGAACATCAGTGTGCAAATATCTGTTTGTGTTGTTCCTTCAGGACATCACTTTGTCTTACTGCTACATAATATTCCATTGTATGTATATATCACATTTTGTTGATCCACTCGCCTGTTGATGGGCATTTGGTTTGTTTCCAACTTTTGCTGATTGTGAATAGTAGTGCTGCTGTGAACATCAGCATGCAGATGTCTGTTGTGTCATTGCTTTCAGCTCTTTTGGGTAGTGCTATTGCTGGGTCATAGGGCCGCTCAATATTTAGTTTCCTAAGGAAGTGCCAAACAGTCTTCCATAGTGGCTGCACCATTGTACATTCCCACCAGCAGTGCATAAGTGTCCCAGTTTCTCCATATCTTCTCCAACATATATAGTTTCCTGATTGTTTAATAGCAGCCATTCTTATGGGTATGAGGTAGTTTCTTATTATAGTCTTTATCTGCGTTTCCCTATAGCCAGTGAAAATGAGCATCTCTTCATATGCTTTTGAGCCATCTATATTTGCTGTTCAGAAAAATGCCTATTCATATCTTTAGCCTATTTTATAATTGGATTGTTTGTTCTTTTGTTGTTGAGTTGTATGATTTCTTTGTATATACAGGAAATCAAACCCTTGTCTGATATGTGATTTACAAATATTTTTTCCCATTGAGTTGGCTGCCTCTTCAGCTTTTTGACAGTCTTTTGAGGTGCAGAAGCATTTGATTTTGAGGAGTTCCCATTTTGTGCTTTAGGTGTAACGTTAGGAAGCTACCTCCTAAGTCTTGAAGATGTGTCACTACATTTTCTTCTAGAAGCTTTATGGTGCTAGTTCTTACATTTCGGTGTTTGATCTACTTTGAGTTAATTTTTTGGGTATGGTGTAAGATAGGGGTTCTCTTTCATTCTCTTGGCTATTGATACCCAATTCTTCCATGCCCAATTATTGAAAAGACTGTTTTGTCCCAGTTCAGAGGATTTGGGGGCCTTGTCAAAAATCAGTTGACCATAGATTTGGTGGTTCATTTCTGCACTCTCCATTTGATTCCATTTGTCAGTGCTTCTGTCTTAGTGCCAATACCAAGCTGTTTGACCACTGTTGCTTTATAATAGCTTTTAAAGTCAGGAAGTGTTAATCATCCCACTTCATTCATCTTTTTTAGGGTGCTTCTAGCTATTCGGGGTCTCTTTCCCTTCCAGATGATTTTGGTAGTTAGCTTTTCCAAATCTTCAAAGTAGGTTGTTGGAATTTTGATTGGTATTGTGTTGAATCTACAGATCAATTTGGGGAGAATTGACATCTTAACTATAGCCTTCCTATCTATGAGCAGGGAATGTCTTTCCACCTATTTAGATCTCCTTTGATTTCTTTTAGCAATGTTATGTAGTTTTCTGTGTAGAAGTCCTTTTACTTAAGTTTATTTCTAAGTATTTGATTCTTTTTGTTGCTATTTTGAATGGAATGTTTTCCTTAACTGACTTCTCAGCTAGCTCATTGCATGTGTATAGAAATGTTACTGATTTTTGCACATTAATTTTATATCCCACCACCTTGCTGAATTTGTTTATTAACATAAATAACTTTGCTGTAGATTTCTCAGGATCCTATAGTATCATATCATCTGCAAATGAGAGTTTTACTTCTTCCTTTCCAGTTTGGATGCCTTTTATTTCTTTGTCCTGCTTGATTGCTCTAGCTGGAACTTCTAGCACATGTTGAATAATAGTGGTGACAGTGGGCATCCTTGTTTTGTTCCTGATCTTAGGGGGAAATTTTTCAGTCTCTCTCCTTTGAGTACGATGCTCACTATTGGTTTTTCATATATTCCCTTTATCATATTGAGGTAGTTACCTTTGACTATCTTTTGGAGTGTTTTTATCAGAAAAGGATGCTGAATTTTGTCAAATGCTTTTTCAGCATCAATTGAGATGATCATGTGATTTTTCCCTTTCAATTTGTTAATGTGCCGTATTACATTAATTGATTTTCTTGTGTTGAACCATCCTTGCATTTCTGGTATAAACCCCACTTGGTCATTGTGTGTGATTCTTTTAATGTGTTGTTGGATTCAATTTGCTTATATTTTATTGAGAATTTTTGCATCTATGTTCTTAAGGGAAATTGGCCTTTAGTTTTCCTTTCTTATAGCATCTTTACCCGATTTTAGTATTAAAATAATATTAGCTTCATAAAATGAGTTAGGTAGAGTTCCTTTTTCCTCAATTTTTTGTAAAAATTTGAGCAGGATTGGTGTTAGTTCTTTTTGGAATGTTTGATAAAATCCCCCTGTGAAGCCATCTGGCCCTGGGCTTTTCTTTGTAGGAAGATTTTTGATGACTGACTGAATCTCTTTACTTGTGATTGGTTTGTGGAGATCTTCTATTTCTTCCTGAGTCACGGTAGCTTGTTTGTGTGTCTCCAGTAATTTGTCCATTACATCTAAGTTATCTAGTTTGTTGGTGTATAGTTGTTCATAGTATCCTTTATGATTTATTTTATTTCTTCAGGGTCTGTGGTAACACACCTTCTTATTTCTCATTTTGTTTATTTGCATCCTCTCTCTTTTTTTCTTAGTCTTGCTAGTGGCCTATCAATTTTATTGATTTTCTCAAAGAACCAACCTTTGGTTTTATTGATTCTTTCTATTGTTCTTTTGTTCTGCCATTCATTTACATCTACTTTAATCTTTGTTGTTTCTCTTCTCCTATTTGCTTTGGGGTTAGTTTGCTGTTCTTTCTCATGTTCCTCCAGGTTAGCTGTTAAGTCTTTGATTTTTGCTCTTTCTTGTTTTTTAATATAGGCATTTAAGGCAATACATTTCCCTCTCAGCACAGTCTTTGCCACATCCGTAAGTTCTGATAAGTTGTATTCTCATTTTCATTCATATCCAGATAGCTGCTGATTTCTCTAGCAATGTCTTCTATGACCCACTGGTTGTTTAAGAGTATGTTATTCACTCTCCATATATTTGTGAATGTTCTCATTCTTTGGTGGTTATTGAGATCCAGCTTCATCCCGTTGTGATCAGAGAAAGTACTTTGAATACTTTCAATATTTTAAAATTTATAAAGACCTGTTTTGTGCCCCAGCATATGATCTATCCTGGAGAATGTTCCATGAGCACTAGAGAAGAATGTATAACCTTGTGCTTTGGGGTGCAGTGGCCTATGTAGGTCTGTTAAGTCTAATTCATTTATTAAATTATTTAACTTCTCTAATTCCTTGTTGATCTTCTGTCTGGTTGTTTTGTCTATCAAGGAGAATGGTGAATTGAACTCTCCTTCTATTATTGTTGAAACATCTATCGCTCCCTTCAGTTTTGCCAGTGTCTGTCTCATGTACTTTGGAGCTCCTTCATTAGGAGCATAAATATTTATGATTGTTATATCTTCTTGGTGAATTGCCCTTCAATTAGTATATATTGTCCTTCTTTGTGTCTTATGATTTCTTTACATTTGAAGTCTGTTTTTTCCAATATTAGTATAGCTACTCCTTCTTTCTTTTGGTTACAACTTGTGTGGAAGATCTTTTTCCATTCTTTCACTTTCAATTTATTTGTATCCTTGAGTCTAAAATGAGTCTCTTGTAAGCAGCATATAGCCTGATTATGTTTCTTAATCCATTCTGCCAATCTGTATCTTTTAATTGGTAAGTTTAGCCCATTAACATTCAAAGTTATTACTGAAAAGGTGTTTCTCAATTCCACCATTTTATCTTTTTTATTTTGTCAGGTCTACATATTCTTTTCCCTTTTACTCTTTGTATACTTTAAATTACCCTTAGTGGTACTCTTCAATTCTGTGTCCTCCTTCAGACCTCCCTCTCCTGTTTTTTTTTTTTCAGCTGGCAGAACTCCTTTTAGTATTTCTTGTAGGGCTGGTCTCTTATTGACAATTTCTTTCAGGATTTCTTTGACTGTGAAAGCTTTAATCTTACCCTCAGTTTTAAAGGACATTTTGGCTGGGTACAGTATTCTTGGCTAGAAATCTTTCTCTTTCAGGATCTTGACTATATCCTACTGCTGCCTTCTCACCTCCAGGGTACTAGTTGAGTAGTTGAGTAGTTTGATTTCCCTTGTATGTAGTAGATTGTTTTTCTCTTGCCGCTTTCAGGATTTTCTGGTTCTCTTCAACATTTGACAGACTGATTAGTATGGGCCTTGGGGAAGATCTATTTGGATTTATTCTGTTTGGAGTTCTTTGGGTTTCTTTGACTTGTATATTTATGTCCTTTATGAGGTTTGGGAAAATTTTCCCCATTATATCCTCAACTACTCTTCCTATCGCTTTTCTCCTCTCTTCTCCTTCTGGGACACCAGTGATTCTTATATTTGTGCGCCGTGTTTTGTCTGTCATTTCCCTGAGTTCCCATTCAATTTTTTCCATCTTTTTTGCTATTTACTGTTTGAGTCTTCGAAGTCAATTATCCTTCAAAGTCAATTATATGTTCTTCTGTCTCTTCAAATCTGGTGTTGTGTGCCTCTAGTATGTTTTTCATTTGGTTAACAGAATCTTTAATCTGTGTGATTTCTACTATTTTTCTATTTGTTCTTTCAACTTCCTCTTTGTGCTCGTCTACTGTCTTCCTGATCTCCTTTATGTCATTTGCTGTCCCACTTATTTTATTAAGTAGAGTTCATGAACATTTTTGATTAGTTGTTCCAACATGTGTGTCTCCTCAGTTGTTTTAATTTGGTCATTAGGCAGGGTTATATCCTTCTGCATTGTGATATGCTTAGTGATCTGCTGTCTTCGTTGTATGTAGGTATCTTGATTGATTTACTTTGGGAGTTGATTTCTTTCAGTAGTTTAAGACCTTGTGTTTGCGGGATGGTTGTACAGCAGAGAGCAGGGCACGGGTGGAGCACTCAGAATGGTGATATGTTTCAGGGCAGGTATGAGTGCAGGTTGGGGATGTTGGCATTGGTGTTTATGAACGTGGGCACCCAGTGGTCAGGGAGGATGTAGCTGTGTGGGTGCACTGGTCTGGGGGATGTAACCCTGTGTGCACTGGTCTAAGACATGGGGCCGTTTGTGTGCATGTATAGCATAGTGGCAGCAAGTCGGCCTTGCACCTTTGTGGATTGAGAGCAGATGTGACCCAGCTTTGCAGGTTGGCACTTTCTCAGAGGTGGGAAGTCAGGCTGAGGGCTGTGCACATGTGCAATTCTAGGATTGCTGTAATGGACAGTTCCCAGAGCTGAATGACGTGATTGGGGCCTGTGCACATGCGTGGGCCTGGGAGTGCTGTAAATGGATGCACTGAGCTCGGGGAGGGCAGGGTGAGGCTGTGTGACACTGTGGGGGGAGGGGGAGTTGCAGGGGTAGCCTAGGTATGGAGGTTAATGCCTGCAACCTTTATGTGCTGGTAACAGCCTGCTGGGAACAGGGAGGGGAAGGTAGTGCGCGGGAGGGATATAGGAGAGGTGGGATGAGCTGCGCTTGGGGTGGGGTGTGGGGGCAGGTACGTGCACTGGGGCTGGTGGGGTGGGGGCACCTGGAGCACGGGGAATGGGAGCGAGTGACAGGGTTCAGATGCGTGGGGTGTGGGGTATGGGGTGAGTCGCAGGTCACAGCGCTGTGCTGGTGATGGTAGCATGCCCAAGGAATGCAGCCTGTTGTATTTCCTAGTTCCTTGTACCTGTCCGTGCACCCCTGCAGGCTCCACTGCTCCACTCCTCCACGCCAGGCTCCAGCTTTCTGCCTTAGTTCCTTGGCATCTGCAACCGGGGCTGCCACATGTGGTGCAGAAGGCTTTCCCAGGTCAGCTGCACTCCTGAATTTCTGCCTCAGTCGCCTTCCTGTCCTTTCTCTAACTTTTCTATGGAGCAGGGCTAATCTCAAGCTGCTCTAGTCAGCCATCTTCCCAGAAGAGCCTTCAGTGTTTACTTTTATCTCTGAATTAATAAAATGCTTGGTATTGAACATTTCCAACTTTAAGACTTGGTTCAATTTCAAAGAAATATAAGATAGAAATTACTGTTACTATCATAAATTGGAATTTATATATTTGCATTGAATTATATAGTAATTTGCATAGAAAACAGTAAATTCTATGAAACAAAGAAAATATTAAAGATTATTCATAAGATGACAATAGAGAAATATATTTTGGCCTCTTTAAAAATTGTTATGTATTTTTATAAATGATATATGTTTTATTGTAAGACAGTAGACAAGTTAGAGTTCCCAGTTCATATGGCTCCACATATAGTTTTCATTATTTTTGTTGCTTTTATTCTGACTATAAAAAGAAAAATCTGTAAAATTTATTCAGAATAATAGAATTACAAATGAGCAGACAAAAGCTCCTATCATTTTCCCAGCAGTACTTATATATATATATATTTTTTTTCCTCTTGCTGTATATAAAGATAACTTTTACTTTCCTAAAATGGGTATAGTGTCATACTCTTAATTCCTCATTAGTGGATATTAGTGTTTTTTCCAATTATTTGCTTTCGCAAATGATACTACAAATTATTATTTCTGTGTATATACCTTAGCACTCTTAAGTGATTAGTTAGGATAAATTACTGGAAATGGAATTGCTGGGTTAACAAATAATATACATTTAAAACTTTTCACACATATTGCTCTCAGAAACTGTACAAATTTAACTTGAACTAACTATATATGAATGACTGTTTTTTCTCAGTCATTAGCATTGGGCATGATGTCTTAAAATTTGGCAGTTGGGTAGATGAAAAGTAATATCTCATTGTGGTTTTAATTTGTACTACTTTGATTATTAGTTTGTATGTGTGTGTGTGTATAGAATAAGATATAAGATGAAATTAATTATTGTTTTAGCTCAGTGGGAAAAGAAGAGCAGGTTGGGATAAAAAGTTGAAAGTGTAGCTTTCATATTAGTCTATTTTTTTAAAGCATTTTCAAAAAATTTGTTGTAAAAATAGTTTGCATGACATGACATATACGTTGAACTGTGTGTTTCAGTAGGGAATGAGCAGAACTGGAGCAAAACCTTCTTTATAATGAAATTATTTTAATACCTTTCAGGCAAGAAATTAGTTTCATCAAGAAAATTGATTTAATTTAGAAAAGATGCAGCATTTATAGCCATAACCACGTTAAACATTTTTCTCTACTCCTGTGTTAGAAAATAGGTTCTAACCTGTATATAGCTCCAAATCAATTAGTTCAGTATAAGGTTTTCAAATTTCATTAATTCTCCTCCCCATATTTGACATTTATTTTTCTGTGCAAATCTTTGAAGTTCTGCACATGTTTTTTACAAAATAGGCAAAATAACTTTTCTTTTGACTAGTCCAAAGAAAAAGTAGCACTCAACAATAATAAATTATTTTGACTCTTAGAGATGAATAGTGATAGATGATTTCAACAGACCATTCTGGTCTTCTTAATATATATTTTTTCTATTTCCCAGTGCCTAACCATTAAAAAATTGGCAATATACAGTAATAAAACTCAATTTCTTCCCAGTGGCTTGTAATTTCATTAGCAAATTTTAGTAGCTGATTAATTTTCGTGAATCATCCAATACTTACTGTATTTTAGAAACATTAATTGAAGGGAAATATTGATATCATTCAAATGCTAACTTTGTTGTTTGCCATAACTACATGCTGTGGATTCGAACTGTACAGATTTTGAATGGCAGCCTAATGAACTTCAATACTCTGTTGAAACTGAAAGTGTAGTGAATTGTCCCCAGTGTCTTCTCAAGAGGGTCCTTTGGTCTTCTGAACACTACAAACTAGAAGTGAATCTTTGATCAGCAGAGCACACCTTGCACAGCAATAGTAAAATTCAAAGCTAGCCTTTGTGTTTATTGAGTTTCATTTTATATATTCTTTGGGTATGCACTTTAGATCTATTTAACGGGAACTCCTTCCGTAATCGTGGCCAATAACAGCATAAGAAATTATTCTGAATTACCCTGACTTTGTTTTTATTTGAAAATAACCTGTTTTAAAATTCCATTAAAAGAACATTTAAATAATAAAATAAGGATAAAGAGACTTTTGTAATTAAATCAGGCAAAACCACTCATGTATTTAATAACAAATTCTCTATATCTAAACTATTTTAAGTTTTGCCCAAATCTAGATTCATTTTAAGTAGTAGGAAAATGTCTTGGTTTCTTTTTTCAGATGTATTCATACATTAGAATTACACTATTTTTAATTGTAGAACAATATAGTTTAGCTATAAATAAGGAAAATCTTGATGAAGAATCTTAAGTTCTTTCTAATATGACCATGCATGCTTAGGCATGCTCTACCCTTTTTAGTTTTTAGGAATTGAGGGAGCACATTGAGAGTACATCTAATGTATCTTTCTGTTTTGTGGCACCACATTTTAACTACAATACTGAGGTAAAATTCTGTCCATAGAAAGGAGATTTAATTACCTATTTTCAGTAAATTACCTATGGTCACAGCTTGGTTTTAAGTCACTTCATTAAGAAAAATCTGTACAGTAATAAGTACCTCAAGTAGAAAATTTACATTGAATATTAATTTTCATGGAAACATAGAATAACTGTATGAAAAGCAATACATTCATCATAGATATTTTCCATAATAACAGCCATTTAGAAGAGTGGCATCGTTTCATATTTGAATTTCCTCTACTTGCTGCAGAGTGTAAGTGTTCTGCAGTAAAATTCAGCTGCCAGTCTTGCAATATGTAGTCAGACATTAGTTTGGGATAGAAAGTGAAAATTTTTTTCTACTGATTTTATGGAAGGGTGAAAAAAGGGTAGATAACTTATTAACCATATGGGAATTTGGCCAGTACAACAGTAATGTGTAAGATAAAGATTTTTGTGTATTTGCACATGTTTAAGAATTTAATTTTGTCATCTGGGAATCTTGGCATATGAGTTTGAGATTCAATGTAGCGGAGTTGCCATATATTGCAACTTTGTGCAGAAAAGTGTTCTTTCAGGAATTGTGGATTCATAGAATTTTTTGCAACCCAACACAATAAATTTTCAGAGATATTGACAAATAAAGAACAGGAAGCACATAGTAGCAAGTGAGATGTTGTATAGCAAACAGAATAGCAAGACCCCAATTTGGAGTCAAACTGCCTGTCTTAGATCTGCCATTTAAATAAACATAATCTCTTATTAAAATTGGAGTTTCTGTTTGAGGCTTATGATTTGGCTATATTTTATAAATTGAAGAACGAAAGTACTTTAGGTAAACTAAAATTAATTTTGAGACAGTATAGTAATAATACTACCTACTTGTAGATTTTGTTTTTTAAGATGAAGTTAGGCAGTAAATAGGATTTCGGTTTATGTCACATTTAAGGATCTCTTTATATAGTGCCATAACTTGTTGTATATAAAAAGATACATACATCTTGCTAAAATTAGCATAAGGCCTCATATCTGCAGCTGTGTATTCCCTCTGTGGTAGTGCAGTTTTATTCCCTATGTCTCCTGTACCCTCATCAGACATATATACTTAGGACACTGGCTTGAAAGGGGAGAATGCTCAGGTTAAATCTGCTTTTTAAAATACAAGTGAAGAAATAGCAAAAAAAAATTAAGAATGTCTTTGGATCATATGCTAAGATGAGACTTCTAGTAGAAGACTTTGTTTTTTGTATGTAACCACTGAATTCCACTTTCTCTTAAGAATGTAAACTGGCAGATTAGACACTTCCAAGGGCTTGTTCAGTGTGAAGTTTTTCAGGTGATTTCAGTTTAATGCAACCAGATAATTGTAGCTCCAGGGCTTAGTTAGGTTGTAAAGCTGCTAATCCAGACAATATTACCCAGTCACATGGTGTGCTTATAGGAGACACCTCTGCCTTTAATGGTCTCTCCCCATGCAGGCTATTTCTAGTTTCAGAAGTCCTATAAAAGTAAGGCACACCAGGCCAAGATTAAGTCTGGAAAAACAATGGCAGAGTATACAGCATGGGCAACAATTTGTAAAACCTTGAATTTTTTACCAAAAATACAATTTGAGATTTTTGTGGCATTAGGTTCTACTTTATCCATGATCAGTTCTAAGAAAACTTAGTAATGAGTTTGAAAGCTACGTCTTCTTTTTCATTAAATGATCTAAGCCAAAGCAGCCATACTCTAAACATTTATAAATTGTTTTTAATCAATTACTGCCATTATTATTTGAGATGGAATTCTCCCTTTCAGTAGATTGCAGTAATTCCACTCAGAAGCTGTTCTGAAAAGCAATTGTAATGCAACATTGGATAATGATAATGCTGAGATTCTAAAGGTTGGTGCCTTTTTCTCTGACCCTGGCCAAAATTTGCTATTTCTATTGTAGTTGATACATAAACAGATGCTTATAAATAAAAAGCAAATCTATTCATTATTCAAATCTTTGTTATCTCCTGTGGCCTACACATTAATGGATGATTGGGAAATAAGTCAACATTGGTGGAAGGCAGTTAATATGTGATTAAGCTTTCTATTCTGATTTTGAATGTTAGAGATGGTCAGAAATCTGGCTTCAGACTACACCTTAATATGCCATGTACAAAATGGGAATTAGGTTTCTATTGTGTTTAAGGCCAGGTTCAGGATGTTGATGTTGTCAGATATGTAAAGAAGGTGAAAATAAATAGTTTGGGCAGTGGGTTCGTTGAGCCTAACAAGTCATCACCTCATAGCAGTGAGATGCACTTTGTAAAGTGCCCAGCATAGAGCTTAGGTCTTTGTAGATGTGTTTTTCATTTTTGCCTTCCTCTTTCTTTTTTTGCTTCCTTTCTCTTTCTTCCTCTTTGCTTTTGCCTCTCTATTGTCTATCATGAGAGGGCAGGATGTATATTTCTGAAACAGGTACAGTTTCACCCTTAAAACAATCCTGATCTGTAATCTCTTCTTCCTGTGACTGTGTTTTCCCAGAAATTATGTATTGGTGTCATGGCTTTTTATTATTCTTAATTCTCTATACTTTATCCTGGAAGTCTAACAGTAAGAAGATGGATAGATTCCACTTGCTTTTCATTCTTGACACATTGGGTTACAGGGAGAATTGCTCCTCTTTTGCTAAGGTCACCGACACTAGGAGTGTTGTGTGCTCCACAATTATTGTGACACAGCAGGATCCCCTCTGGGATGTGAAGACCAGGGATAATTAGAGGATGAGCTTGCCATTCCAATCTTTTCCCTAACCTGGTCATTCTTCCTTGCAGTCTCCAGTGCTGGCACTGTCTGAATATAAAATGAAGCAGCCGCTGTGGAAAACAGTTCAGCAATTCCTCAAAAAGTTATCCATAGAATTACCATATACCTGGCATTTCTACTCCTAGGAATATACTGAAAAGAATTGAAAACAAGGACTCAGATATTTGTACACCAGTGTTCATTGCACCATAATTCACAGTAGCCAAAAGATGGAAACAGCCCAAGTGCCCAGCAACAGTTGAATGGATAAACAGAATGTGTTGCATATATATATAATGGAATATTACTCAATGATAAAAAGAAATAAAATTCTGATATGTGCTACAACATGAATGGCCCTTGAAACATTATGCAAAGTGGAATAAACCAGATGCAAAAGGACAAATATTGAACGGTTTCACTTTTATGAAATATCTACAATAGGCAAATTCAGAGACAGAGAGTACTTTAGGGGTTACCAGCGTCTAGGAGATGGGGGTGTTGGGAGAGGATGAGGAATAGAGGAAGAATTTCAGTTTTGGGTGATGAAAAAGTTTTGGTAATAGATTGGGTGATGGTAATATAACATTGTAGATATCATTAATTCTACTGAATTGTACAATTAGAAATTATTAAAATGGCAGTTTTTATATTCAAAATAAAATATGGAAAAAAAGGAACTATACACTATCTTAATAGTACAAATATATGGGTGTCATGATGGGCGAGGAGAGATAAAGGAGAAGGAAGTAAGGAAGAAGGACATTCTTCCTTCGTTTTTATTTTTTATTTTTTTTGACATGGGCAGGCTCTGGAAATCAAACACGGGCCTCCAGCACAGTAGGCAAGAACTCAGCCACTGAGCCACTGGTGTTCCGCCCTTCCTTCATTTTTAATATGTGGGAATATCCCATAAATTTTATTGAAAAATATAGGGTGTATTGTCCTAAATTAGAAGTAGAATGGACATATTTTTTGATACCTCTGATAACCATTACTATCATAAAAGATTATTTTAATGAAAAATGCTAATTTCTAAATTTACTTAAAATATACAATTTCACTTTCTTATTTATAAATTACTTTATAATCATCATATATACTTGTTTGTATGAGAAGTCATTGGTAATATCAGGCAAATTAGCACCAACATGCTTTTATAGATGCAGTGCAAAGAAGGAATTGACATACAAAATACATAAGTAAATGAAAGTTTATGATAGATGTCAAAATAAGTTTTAAGGACATTCATGTTTGGAAAAATACAACTTATTTTGATGTTTAATATTTGTTACTATGTTTTCTCTATTGTTCATTTGCTTGTTAAAAAAAAAAAAAAAAACAAAGTCTAAGAAAAATTGCCAGGCTTGAAGTTTAAATTATTCCAATTTTAAATTAGTTTGAAGGAAATTACGAAATAAACTTCAACCTCTGATTGTTAGGATGTATATTGTTCAATGGTCTATATTCATGAACTAAATTTGCTTTATTGAGATCTTTGATGTTAACCCTTAAATCAATTAAAGTTTGTTTTGTTTCACATCACAGTAAGCTTGGCGAACGTTTTAAAAAGTTATAGGCTATTGGAGTAGCACAGTGCCCCACATCCTGGGTGAGCAGGACCCAGGACAGCTCTGGGAAGCTGCCACTGGGAAGATCAAGAGACCTTTTCCATTGAGTACTACCGCTCAAATGATTCCGCTACCCTGACTGCCAGTGGATGCCTGGAATTAGAGCATTTCTTCATATCCCAGTAACATGCGATATTCCAAACATGCCTAAGCCACCAGTAGTCATATGCCAGAGTTATTAAGCCAATTTCTGAAGAAAATAATTTCATGGCAGCTATTTCATTTTCAAATAAACATTTGCACCTTTAATGATTAAGAGACTTTGGCAAAATTCCTCTTTCTTTTTCCCAAATGATGCCCTTATTTTAAGTTTTTGGAGGCCGCACTGAGCATGAATGACCAGCATCGTTTTTTTTTTAAGTTGTAGGTAGTGGCTTTTTTTTTGACTGATTTTGACCTTTCTTTGAACTCCCTGATGTGTTTATTACTTTTACATCCTTTTATAACCTCCTGGTACTCTACCTAAATAATTACAAAATATAGCCTCAAGTCCCTATGGTTAAAAACTGAAATTTTCCAAGCAATAATTGGTGCTAGTAAATTTATCTTATTGTCAATCTACTGTGTTGAGAATTTATTCAATGCTGCACCTTGCTTATATTCCTACCCTGATTTCCACTGCTGCCTTTTGGATCCTTCTAATTAGAAAATAAGAAAACTACAACCAAATACATGAATCAAACAAAGACTTGTTAACATGGCAGTGGCAGAGTCAGTATTGAGTATTTTGTGATTCCTGGCTCCATTTTTTCTCTGCCAGCCTGCAGCAATCTGGAATTTTAAAATTTTCACTGTGGATATTCCAAATTTTACTTTAACTGTTTTTTGAAATTACAGATTATAATTATTTTATTATTAAATTAATGTACTTACTGTCTAGTCTGATTGATTAATCTATTGAGTTAGAACACCAAGCATGCTCCTTAATTCTAGATACACAGATTAACAGAATATGAGAAGGAAGGCATATATTCTACTGTCATCCAATTACAGTTGCTTTTTATTACAACCAGAATGGATTGTTCAAAGTCATTTTTAGTTATGATTTCATAACTTTTTTTGTATGCTGTATGGCGGGGTCACATTTCATTATTTTTCTTTGTGAGTATCTCATTATTACAGCATAATTTGTTGAATTTTTGTTTGTATGTTTGTTTGTTTTTTTGCTTATTTATTTTTTGTGAAATGCATGGACCAGGAATCGAACGCTGCATGGCAGGAGAGAATTCTACCACTGAACTACCCTTGCATCCCCTCGCCCCCACCAATTTCATAACATTTTACTAATGAAAAGAAAGCCTTATATGAATAAGTAGGCTTAGTTTAAAAATTCAATTGTATTATTCTTGAGTGCCAAAAATAGCCAATTTTAACTAGCTATGGAAACCTAAATATGGATGAAAAGTATTTATCATTAGCATATCAAAACACCAGCCTAAATCTCAAGTTATAATTAAATACATATAGAATTAAACACATATTACAGAGGGCATTCTCATAAAGAGGTAAACATTCTTCCATTCCTCTTTTAGGTTTTGGTTTTTTTTTTTTTTTTTTTTTTTTTTTTTTGGCATGGGCACCTGGAATCGAACCCAGGTGTCTGGCATGGCAGGCAAGAACTCTGCCTGCTGAACCACTGTGGCCCGCCCTAGGTTTTGTTTTGAGATTCATTTGGCTACAATAATTCTATTACTCAGAATGGAAGGCCCACTTCAGCTCAGCTTTTTCCAAGATATTATCAATCTTATATTAGTAAAGTACAGATTGTGTACTTTGTTGTTATTTTGCTTTATGGGTTTTTAATTTGTTGGCTCTTTAGTTTTGAATAAATCCTTTACATATTTGAAGTCTGGAGATCTCTAGTTATTGGAGTAGATATGAACCAAAAGTAATCTTGCAAAACTAAAATTATTTAATTAATTTATGCCTGTGAGCTGCTAAATTTTATTCATAAGATAACTCTAAAGCCTTCTTTCAGTGTCTATCATGTTATAAGGCCCCAAAAACATGTTCTCCTAGCCCATAGCAGAATAATGTAACAAATAAGAAAGATGAAGATGTAGCATGCTGAAAGCCTAACAGAGTGACAGAGGGCAGGAGAGGAAAGGAAAACAAAATAAAACATAGAAATCAGGTGCAAGGACTGTAGCCATAATAGTTTGAGCCCATTTAGTGTAGCATGAGGTTTCTCATCCTCGGCACTGCTGATGTTTTGGACCAGATAATTCTTCTTGGAAGTGTGGTTTGTAGGAGGTACTTGTCCTATGAATTCTTGGATATTTAGCAGCTGTTCTGGTTTCTATCCACTAGATCCAGTAGCAATGCCTCAACCCCACCCCCAACTCCCTAGTTGAGGCAACCAGAAATATTTCAGACTTTGCCAGATGTTCCCAGGGTGGGAATAGGAGGTAAAATCAACCCCTATTTAGAGCCACTGATGTGTCATTTAATAACCATAAAAACTTTGATAATACTTCAGAGATTAAAGGTGATATTCTTTATTATGGCTATAATCCATCAAGAAAATTTTTATCTCTAGCCCACTCTACTTAAGAGAACAGGTAAGAGTGGGAGAAAGACCAGACTTGACGGTGGAATTATACAGACCATGTAAGGTTTAACAAATGAATATGATTGCTGAATCATTAAACTGATATTTCTTTTAGTCTCCAGTATCTTAGAGCAGCTAGAAGTAAAATTGTAGAATTGCATCCCATACCAAATTCTGAAACCTGTTCTACAACTAATTGTTGTGCTGTGTTTTAAAATTTATTGCTTTTTCTATATATATTATTTTTCACACAAAAAAGAAAAAATCGATTGTGATATTAAAAAATATTTATACCTTCTAGTATCCAATGTTCTGGAGCAGGTAGAAGGAAAAATCTGAGATGATGGTATGGTAGCCAATGACAAACTCTTGGATCTGTCTGTAACTGTATTGAAGAGTGCTTTGAAAACTATTGCTTTTTCTTTACTTTGTATATATGTTATATTATACAATAAAAAAGTTGGAAAAAGATAACAGGTAAATGAGTGATATATTTTAGAAACCTCCATATCCTAGTGATTAGTTTTGAAGAAAATGATGTAGTTTGTGTGGTAAATGTAAACAATTTCAGAAATTCAGTTACAAAATATTTTACATTCCTATGGCAATGGAGAAATAAATCACAAATACAATATGATTGTGAAATATTTGTCTTACTAGTTATGGTCAAATATAGGTTCTGTGGCAGGGTCCTTAATACTGATACTAAAATTACTTTAGCTTACACATTGGACAGTAGGTGGTAGCAGGCCCAGTGCGACAGTTGGAAAAAAACCCAGTATGACAGGAAGACAGGGAAGTTGGCTTTGGAGTCTGTGTTTAGATTTAGACAGTCAAAATCGGATATGAATCACAAGCGCATGAAACACAGTTTCTCTCAGGATTGTACTTAATAATTTGGAAAGCAAGTTGTACCTTGCTTTTATTCTTTGGAACATATTTTCCTAAATCACCATCATGACTCAAATTCTGATATCCAGTCTGATAGTACTTTCCTTTTGTCCTATTCCACCTAGCACATTTCCATTAAAAGATGCTTAAGGATACAGGCTCAGTCTGACAGATTACAGTATGACCAATAGTGAAAAACATTTGATTGCTTATAAAATTGCTTATATTCTGCAATTTATCAGGTCAGAGATTTATTAAAACTCTCTGTTTATTCAGTAACAAATATAAAAACACACCTTCCCTATGCTGGTTACGCCATGTTCAAATGGGAACAAATAGCGTAACTGAAAAATCTTTCTATTGCATTCTTATTTCTCTCAACCCTTATTAACCAAATATTCCCTTCCAGAAAACTGAGGTTTAGATTGACCAGTTGTCTACAGCTACTTCAGATTAAAGTCCCCTCCTTGTTTGCTTCTGCAAAGGATTATTAAATTTTGGACTCTGCATTGCAACTTAAATTTAGCTTTTTGCATTTTACCACATTTTTACTATTATTCTTTGACCCTCAGGTTCTATAATTTGTACTTCTATTTCCTTAATACAATTTTAGTTTATCTTATTATCTCTCTTTAGTGTGCTAACATTTGCATATGTTAATGTTTCCTCATATTTGCTTTGTCTTTATGAACTTAACACAATTCTGTTTTTCCATTTTATTTCTTACTAAATTTTCTTGCCATATTTTATGTATTTTTACTGTTATTTACATTATATTTGTTAGGAAATATTTTAAAATTTTATCATCCTTATCTCACTTACTTTATATTCATTTTAACTTTATTGGTTTACTGATTTCTCTTATGTGACTACCCTATTATCTTGCATTTTTCTACTGATTTTCATATCTTCGTCTTTTGTAATGAGGTATGGCATAAGAGGAACATCTATGAAATCTATGTTTTGAGAAAGGATTTCTGGATATTTTATTCATCCAATCCCCTGAAGCCTACTCTAAAATTTCAAGTGTCAAAAACTCAACTAAGTCCCGGAACCAGGCAAAACTGGGGGAACTGTATTGAACCTAAGAGCATGTGCCTCTATATGTGGGCAGCTGCTACTTAGCACCAGTAGACTGCTGCCATGTGGGAGAGTGGGCATAGCATTGCCAGATCTTCCAGTTTTTCAGAAGGTGTCAGAAATATGTTTGTTATATGGAGTCTCTTAATTTTTAAATACTGGAAAATACTTTAAAAAAATGAATGCTGTGTAGCCCAAATAGAACACCAGACTGGTATTCAGCTGCTTTTTAAAACTATTTCAGGGGACATTAAAGGCAGGTAACATATGGCTTTTCCTAGTAAAAATATATAACCCATAGAATTATTAATTCAATTGGGAGGTTTGGCTCTTACCATCATTCTTATAGTCAGAGATTAGCACTGCTTGACCTGTCTAACTGTTCCCTGGGCAATTCTCGAGGACGCATGATCTTAATGAGCAGGATTCTTCCCTCCTGTATGAATAAATAGATTTGTTTTCTAATCTTCGGTTACTTAAACCTTGATGTTATTAACATTAATTATTAATATATTTTTCTTGGCATCAAGAAATTGTCTTTAAACCTCTAAAACCATGATTTCTGTCCCTGTCTTATTGTTCTTTATTATTTTGATTTTATTATTACCTGGAGAATTCTTGTTAGATTTAAAGGAATTTTCCAGAGTTGACCCCAAATTATCATAAGTATAGAAAGATTAGTAAAAGATACTGGGAATATTAGAGCGTGTTGTATTATATAAAGATAGGAATTAGGTAAGCCAATTTTAACTTTGGAAAACATATGTAATCCTTGTTCTACGACATCACAGTAAATGGAGAGAAAAAAAATCCCTCAAGTGGAGTGAAAAACAGAATGAAGCTAGGTGGGATGGATTATTGAAAATAATTATTCTAAGGTTGATTTCCAAACTTGTTCAGAAAGTTTGAAGAAAATTAGAATATCCCAAAGGAATTGGAACCCCTATTGTAGATTCCTATGCCCAAAATAAACTGATCTGGAAACACTAGAAGATAGTCAAATTGATGTTTTTTTAAAAAATACTCTGACATGTGTTATATCATTCAACAGTCAACTCTGTGAAATAATCATGATTATTATTCCCATGGAAACTGAGACCAAGAAGAGTAATTGATTTTTTTTTCTTAGGCACTTAATGTTTTAGATATTCCCAGTCTTTTATGCTGCCATTCTGCTATATTATTGTTGGTAAATGGTACAGTCTTATCAATAATAAAAGGTACTGGGGAATCCCTTACTCTTTGTGGGTTTATAGGTAGAGACACTACATGAAATTCTCAATGATTGGCAGTGTGTCTTTCTCTTTATAATGCAGTTTTTTATATCGGTTAGAATGTACAAGTGGCTGATAGTGAAATTCTAACCTACAAGTTGAACTATATACTAAAGAATTTTTTCCTCCAGAGTTGAGTTTGCTGTTGAGCTTATTAAAATGTAAATGCTTCATATTAAATAGGTGGGAAGTAAGGAAAGTAGTTATAAAATGTAATGGCAGGGAGGGGTGGATTTGCTTATTTCATTCATTTGCAGAGTTTCCACTGTTTCTTCTAAATATCTGATGTGAAATGGAAAAGTGAGCCTTATCATTGAGTTTTAAAAACAGAATAGTTCTAGAGTTGCCTCCTGCAACTGAAATTTGAAAAGAGGGAATGGAGTTCTCACCCCCTCTAGATAATGGTTTCCTTCATCCTATGGTCCATTTCAACACAAGAGCTTCAGTATGATGCGTGAGAGCCAAGGTTTCCATTCTGCACACCTTGTTGGTGTTCTTATTTTTTCTCTTAACCCTAGTGAAGCCTTGAACTTTAGCTATATGGAAACACTCTCGATTTGAATTCTGCAAAGATACAGGATTCGAAATGAGAACAAGGTTCGCCAATGGTCAGATTTTGTTACTCAGCGCTTTGCTCAGTTTTCAGTATGATTTTTTCCTATTTATCTTGTCAAGAAACAGGGAAGAACAACAGATCAATATTGTGATTATGTGTTTTGCTATTGATTTAATATTTATGTATATTTATATGGATTACTGGGAGACCTCAGAAAATTGTGACCCTTGAGCTCTGTGTTGGGGCACAATTTTGCCTTTTACAACTTAATAGTGGCAAACGGGAAGTGATCTAAGAGGATTGATTGCTCCTGGGACAGTGTTTTGCTTTCTTTTGTTTTTAAATTATCTTCCAGTTTGAACCCCGATCCTAAGAGTGAAAGCTCAGTCCAATAATTTGTCCTTTTTTTCATTTTTCCTACCCTGTTCTTTTTTTCCTCAGCACCCTTCTCTCCCACTTTTCTCTTCACTTTTCCTGGGAGTAAACAGTAGATGTAACTTATATTAACACTGTGCTCCGTACAATGCGCCTGGGCCTGCTCTCTGTGCAGTTCCCTGGCAGTCATAAATTAATTAAAAAGTAGACAGGAGCCACAGAAAGAGAAAGTCCCCCCCCTTCTTTTTCTACGGGTAAATAGCTAGTTCCTTTGTTCCGGGCTGCACTATTTCATTCCTGCCCTCATTGTCCTCATTGTTCTCTGAAACAGGAGGGGTCTGGGCCAGGAGCAGCAAGGTCTCAGCTAATGACGGGAAGTCTTTAAAGTTTGCGCTGCATTTCATCTTCTCTGTGGGAGTTTTAGGACGCATCCAGTGTTTGATCCCCACCGCGCAACTTTGCTTCTAGTTAATTAACAGATCCCCCATTACACACTCTCATCTCGAAGCACATGGGAGGCCTATTGGGAAGTAATTCAAGGCCAATCTGAGTGATGGCAGGAATTAGAGAAATTGGTTGTTTTAGGGGCTAATGTTCAGGAAATAAAGATGTCCCATTTTAGGGATCCATTTGAAATTTTTCATTATTTTTCTATTTTATTAAAAAAGTCAAGATAAGAGAATTCTTTTTGCCTATATAACTTTAGCACACTCATTCAAGGCAGTTTTAACTTGCAACTCTTTTTAACCGCCTGGAAGAAGAACGAAAAGAAAAAAGGACAATGTTATGAGATGTAGTAATGTTAACAAGAATTTTGTTCTCCCTTTTATGGCTAGCAGTCTCATTCCTGCTCAGCCTTTTAGCCCAGGTCTCCGCTGTCCACGGCAACTTTTTCAGGGCACAGGAGGTTGAGCAGCTAGACCCGGACGTCTTAGTAGGGGCTCATTTTACAGCTGAGGCTCTATTGTTCTTTGTTCTTGTGTTGTTGCTTTTGTTCCACTGGTTCTGATAATAAATAATAGGCTCCTTATTAGGATTCCTTCCTCTCTTAGCTCCTTTCCAGATGAACGTTGCTAAATAAAGTAAATCTAGCCAGGGGCAGGAGTTGGCCCATGAGCTCCAAGGACAGCCTGCATGTTTCAGCCACTCTGCTAATGGATGGGGTCACAGGTACCCCAGGTTTGAACAGGTTTGACAGGCGAATGCCTTGGTCAGTTTCTCATCGCCCCATCCCCACCCCCCACCCGCAGTTTCACCATCCCTATGAGCAATGACCCCCTTTATCTAATGAATTAGGAGCTACTCCTGCCTTGCAATTCTCAGTTCGACACTTGGCAATGAGAATCAAACCGGGGCTATTTAGTGTAGCAGTAAATGGCCCGCCACATTAGCCCCCTGGCATGCTAAGCTATTAGGTTGTTTTACTGTTGTTAAAGTTACATTTGTTAGGTGGAGTTGCTGCCCTTCTACACAAGCTCAGCAGTGCCCGGTGCTGGTAGAGGCCGCACGTGTATGAAACGTGTGCCATCGGAGACCCAAACGGTCAGGCTGTGTGGCTGCACTGCAGATAAGGAGCATTCTTCTGTCTGACAGAGCAGGGACATGGATTATTTGATTTAAAAACAACAGTCTAGGAGACCAGTGCACAATCATGTATTTCTAGCTTTGCTGTGACTAAACTAATTACATGGGCTCTATTAACCATTAATTTATAGCAGTTCTTAAGTGAACCACTAATTGTTCAAGTGCCATAGAAAAGAAAGGCCAGGGGTGAGGGGCACTAAATGAGTGGTAGGGCAGTGCACAGGCCACTAGCCAAAGCTAAACGCACATGGAGCTGGACAGAATCTGGAAGGAATCAAAAGATTAGCAAGGATAAAAATGAAGGAAAATATTCAGTGGTGTGTGTATGTGAGAGAGAGAGGAAGGGAGAGAGAGAGAATATTTCTGCAAAGAAAGGAAAATGCCAGTACTATATAGCTTCATGCAGCCAGCTTGCAGGGTTGAGTTGGCATTTGGTAACTTGGTAGCGGCTGCCAGTGTGTGTGTGGTAGGAGAAGAGGGAATAGACAACAAGAAAAACACATAGAGCTTAAAAAAAGATGTAAAATGATTCACTTCATGCCATATGGACAAAAATGTTGTCACAAAAATAAGGCCAAAAAATAGTGCCAGGTTAGACTTTTAGTTCAAAAACATATGTATAATCATCCCCATGAACATGAATTTTAATTAGTATTTTGATAGAGAGAAACCAGATATTTTTTTAACCTGTTCTGTTCTTGTTTTCCGTTCCTCTCCCAGTTTTAGCCTCCATTAAACATTCATATACTGTATGTTTTGTGTCTGTATGAGGAAAATGCCTTATCCCTGGATTGGTGGGAATGCAAACATCTTGGTTTTCAGTGGCATACAAAATATCTTCCCAGTGGAGCTCACAAGCAGAAACTTATCACTAGGAAATCTCAAGGTCTGTCTGAGGCCCAGGCACACCAGGGAGGAAAGAAGCCATATGCCCTATCTCTTTGTCAATGGAGGCATCTGTACCAATTGAGTTCCCCAGATTTACTCTTCACACCCATCCAGCATCTTTATTTCCACATCTCATCTCCCTGGGATGTCTTTAAAAATAAAATGTTAGTATATGTATATATATACATAATATTATATGACAGCGCAGTTTTTAGCGAGAAATTTGATTAAAACTTGACTACAGAGACATTTTATTATAATACTCTGTCATTAATTGTAACAAAGTTTTCACTAATACAAAATGTTAATAATGGGGGTGGGAATGTGGGAATTCTGTATTTTCTGCCTGATTTCTCTTTAAACGTTCAATTTCTCAACAAAGTAAAGGGATGTGCTAAACTAATGGTCTCTAATAATTGCTGACCTATCATTATAATCCACCTACTTCTTAAAAAGATTTGACATGACCATCCTTATGAGAAAATATCATGCTGGATCATCTGCCCTTAGCAAAGTTCTTTCCTACCTTAAATGAGGGTCTTCAATTCATGCCCTGCATGTGATAATTAGATGATGGTGCAACAAAATGCTTATATTACCTATGATTTTACTGCTTAGGGAATCATCCACACCCCAGGTTTTTTGTTTATTTGTTTTTTCCCAATGGGATTTAGGTGGATCAGATATTTGTATTAAAAATGATCGTAGTGAGTGAAACCTGGTATCAAAATCAATAAAATCTTGGTGTGAAAGCATTAACCTATTCATATTCCTTATTAGACTCCCTGAACTTCCTCTGAGCATTAGCTGCATTTTAGGCCACTCTAAGGGAAGAGGCAAAAATCAACAAGTCTTGGAAAAGGTAAATTTTCCCTCCCTCAGGGGGTATCCCAGGAATTTCTCAGCCTTTTATTTGTTCCCAAACCTTAAGGCAACCCTTCTTTGTTCCTTTCTTTTCCCAATCTCCCCTGAGGAACTTCTGGTCCCATCAGCCAGTATTATGCCTTGTAGGCATGTGTTGAATATATCCCTGGTGATTATGGCAGTTTTATGAGGGCTTGCTGACTCACCTTTAGTTTTTTCTCTAAATCATTAGTCATCATTCCTCAAAGGGTTACAGCAGAAAGTAGCATGTTATTAGATATACAGTGGTTTGAAGCCACAGACTAAGGTTTGTGCTGGTCCTTTGAATAGTGACTGCAGCAAAGGTGGTCTTGGCATTATCTGTAAGCTGGTTCATTTTTGGAAGAGTAGGAAAAAAAAAAAGCTATGGCTAAACACACATAGCTGCCTTCAGAACTAATTAGGCGTATTATTTACTGAAAACTGTCCCCCAAATTTTTGTGTTAGGCTTCTGTAAAATTCACTGGATTCACTGATCATTGATACATAGTGTTCTCAGACATTTATTATGAGTTCCACATTTGAGGGGAGTATGGAAGGGTTAGGATTCTTCCTTGCTACCAAGATGTTTGTACATACAAAAATATTTTCTGGTTCTTTTACATTCTGAGGAATTCTAGTGGCCATATGTTATCTTAGGGTCTTCGAAAGTTTTGTGAAATGAAGACCAATTTAGAAACAACTAAAATTTACCTTCTCTCCCTGATTATAAAACAAGACTGTGTTGTGATTGTTCTGCTCACATAGAACTATGTTTGAAACTGGAAAAAAAAAATCTGAGTATAGTGAGAGCATTCAGGCTATTCAGGCTTCCCAATCCTACTCTTCTCCCATGTCAGGAACTTTTGATGTCTTGATGTTGCAGTTCATTTGAGGAAAGCAAAGAAATTAAGGGGGTATGTTTGTGTAGTAATGATGTTCACATTCTTCACCTGTGTAGAATTTGTATTCCATTTAACATAAATGTCTTGACACCTCCTATGTGTCTAGCACTTGAGTAATTCCTCTCTCCAATGACCTTCTAATTAAATAGGTCAAACTTCATGGAATTTTGCACATGGCAAAGAGTCTGAGAATTATGCATGCTGAGTGGATAGAAAACTAGACAATGGCTAGAATTGAAGAAGGCTATGTATAGAGTGAGTTCCCTGGATGTCTCTGATGAGAATGAAAGGAATTTATTAAGCCTAAGTAGCTTCTACTCAGGGCAGGGTTTTACTTATAAGTCAATGATCACAATATAAAATAAAATTGTGCCATTGCACATATCAATAATTTTAACTATATAGTGGCATATTGAAAAAAAATAATGAAGTGGAAACGTCAGTTCCCCATATCAAAAGCTATGAAATACAAATGCTCCCAGCCAAAGAAGGCAAGATCCGGAATTTTTTTCTCAATGTGGATATATAGAATAAATATGCAATCCTCCTGATAATTTTGGCTGATGAAATGAAATTCACCAACTGTAATCCTGGCACAGAGAGGCTCACATAGTGCCCGCCTGCACACACACACACACACACACACACACACACAAATCCTCAGCATATCCTTAATCATTTGCTATCTTATTTACATTTCATTTGCTAGAGTAAACTCTATCATTTGAACTTTTAAAAACTATATTTCAATATTACTTAGGCAAAAATAGGGAGTAATGTGATTGGCTTTCAAATAGCTTATTACCATTCAAATACTCTCTAGATAAATTATATTAAAAAAAAAAAAACTGTTTCAGCTTCTGAAACATTCTAAATGGAGACTTGGCTCTAAGTAATCAAAATTGCTTTAGTTGTGCAGAGTAGCATTAAAAGCCTTGCCCACTAATTGAATGAAGCTGTACTACTGAAGCAGACTTGTCCCCTCATTAGATGATATTGCAGGCACTGTTTGTCATCCTGGGTTGCTGGTCTCAGTCTAACAGTACTGCTGGCTTAAATTAATGGTAATTCATTATAACACACTATGTCCTTCCAGTGAAATAACAATGTGAAGCTAGTGGCACATTCATCTACCACTGCTACTTCATCTCCTTCCATCCCATTTAGTTCAATCTACCACCTTTGTGTAAGCCTTCTAACTTTTTCAGCTAACTAGTGATGAGAAAGGTAACTTGACTGAAGAACTCTATCTATTCCTCCTCCATAATGTTATAGAGAGAAATAGGACATCTAACAATAGGCTAGGGCAATCTGGAAAATGACGTCATTTTCAAAAATGTATACATGCATTTGTGAACAGAGACTTCTTTTTGGAATATAAATACCTCACCTGTTTCTACTCATAGGGAATATGAGTAGAAAATATTGAGATAGAATGTTCAAAAATAGGGTCTAAATTCAAAGATGATGAACATTTTCCAACTATATGAATTTGGGAATTGGAGACATTTTCAAGGAAACTTCATGTTTATGTAATGGACAATGCCCTAAAGACCTGGCAAAATGATACCACTGGGCAAAATGTTCTGGCCTTGATGTAATTGGACACTTCCTCCTAACAACTCAAAATCATATGTTTATATCAATCAGTTCACTGTGTTGATTCAAATAATTTGTTAATTCCATGACAGAATGAGTCAACTATAAAATGAAAGAGTGCCCTTATAGTGTCTGGATGTGGTTTCTTTATGCTGAAATCCTTAAATTTTTCATGTATATAGAAAAGGTTGTATATATTGACTATCTGACGTCACAGCATTGGAAGCAGTGATGCTCAGTCAGTATGAAATACAGGACAGTTACATCACCCACTGTTTTCCCAAGACTGGACCTAATCTCACTGCAGGATGTCTGCTCCAAACGAAATGGGCATGGTGTGATTTTAACAACATTAAAAACCTGACTGCCCACACATCCTTTATTGTTTGAAAAACTACAATTAGATTCATTCATTCCATTGGGTTATATTTAAAAATACTTTTCTTAACATTATTGCATTGCTTAGAATTAATAGATTACTCTAAATTTTCAGAGTATTTAAAACTATCCCATCATGAAATGCTCTTTAATAAATCCTTCAGTTCAGAACTAGTGTCTGTTACCTCATTTCTCAGTAAAAATTGTGAATAAAGGAGTGATATAGCTGCTTGAATATAGTAGTTCTTTACATGTTTCAACTGAATGCATTTTTTTTCCATCAAATTTGCTCCTCATTGTCTTAACAGTGTCAGTTAATGGCACCTCCATCCCTCTATCTACTTATTCCAAACAACTAGGGATGATCTTGATTCCTTGCCTTTACCCACACACATATTCAATCTATTGGCAAATTGATCTGCTAAAAATATATGCAGAATTCACCACTGCTATGTTGGTCCAAGATACCATAAACTATCACCTGGAATATTAGAATAAACTGTGCCTTTACCTACCTTCAGTCTTTCTTAACATAGCTTTGGAAATAGATAGAGGTAATTTTGATTGTCAGAAGCTTGAGGATTACTATTGGCTTTTGGTGGGCAGAGATTAGAGATGTTAAATTATCTGCCATATGCTTGATCAACAGCACAAAGAGTAGCTCACCCAACCTATTAAAATGAAGTCACATTTTAAATCTGCTCAAATCCCAAGTGACTATCAGTTTTACTGAGAACAGAAAACAATATTCCGTTGGGCCATGGTGGCTCAGTAGGCAGAGTTCTCACCTGCCATGCTGGAGACCTGGGTTCGATTCCCAGTTCCTGCCCATGCCAAAAAAAAAAAAAAAAAAAAAAAGGCCATTATTCTTCCAAAAGCGTACAAAGCCCTACACAATCTGTGCCTGCTCCCACCCACTTACCTAATCTCATTTCCTGCCATTCTTTCTTTCACTGGCTCCATTAAGGGCCCTCTGAAAATATAACCAGGACAGCATGTCATTCTTTATGTCAGAGAAGTTCTTCCTCAACATGCATATCTTTCTCCCTTATCTCCTTAGTCATATGTCCCCTTCTCAGTGAGACCTTCCCCAGTTACCCTGCTTAACACTGCTAATCCTCCTCTTCGATCCCTACCCACAAACTCTTTTATTTGTCCCCAAAATATTTGTCACCATCTAACACATTATGTTGTAAGCTACCTGCAGGAAGGGATTTTTGCCCGTTCTGTTCATTACTATCACTGCATCACTTAGAACAGTATCTGGTACATAGTAGGCCCACAATAGGTGGTTTTAAATGAATTAATTTAAAGGTATGCCAACTTATACATGTTACATTAAAGAAGCAGAAGTTTAAAAACTGAGGCAACTAGATTGGTCAAGAGACTCTTAGCTAGGAAAGGGTGAAATTTGCTCATGTTCTCATGAATATGTTTATTCCATAATCCACTAAATATGTGTTAAACTTCTATTTTATGTCAGGCACTGTTTTAGGTGCTAAAGGAAAAGCAATGAACCAAGTTGGCAAGCAAATTTTAGGGTTGGGAAATGCTATGAAGGAAATCAAAGAAAAGAGTCAAAGAGTAGAGACTTGGAGGAGGATGTTCTACTTTTGAGAGAATTAGGGGAGACCTCTAGGTCTAGTATTTTTTCTAGTATATAAAGGCTATATATTCTTGTTGATGATGATGCTTTATTCTGTATATCTGATATAAAATCTCTAGTATATTCTCATATTATTAACAATTGCTTTATTAGATACATTAGCAGATATTTGAAAAGAAAAAGAAATGGGGAATTGATGCACAGTCCTATGTTGAAGAAGCCTATGTGATCTTTTGGAAAGAAAATGGATTTGGAGTCTGAAAGGTTCAAATCCCGTCTCTGCCACACGCTGCCCTTGTGGCCAAAGGCAGCTCGGTTCAACTCGGTGATCTCACTCAGTGATTGTGAGGAGCCAGTGTAGCTAAGGTGTCTAACAGGTAATAAAGGAAGTTTTTGAATGATTTTCTAAATGACATTTGGCTACTATACCAGAAGTTGACCCCTTGGGAGACCCCAGTGGGGTCCATGTGCTATGGAGGGAAACCGGGTTATTGGGAGGGCTCTGGTTCCAACTCAGACGTTTGCAAAAATTATTTTCGACTTACTAGTATAGCAGTATACAATTTTGTATGAAAATTTTGTTATTCTATTTAATAACTTTTTTTTTTTTGCATCGTTAGGCAATGGGAATCGAACCTGGGTCTCTGGCACGACAGGCAAGAATTCTGTCACTGAGCCACCATTGTCCATCCTATTTAATAACATTTATATTGCCATAGTTATACGGTTTATTGGAGAAACATTTAGAAAATGTGAATTAACAAAACAAAGTAAAAAAAAAAAAATCCTGTAATTCTGAAATTGACCCTGTGATATTTTAGCATTTATCCTTTGAGTCATAGTATGTATATATGTGTGTATTTAATCAATAGTATATTGGTTATCTGAATTATGAATCCTCTCCCTGTTAACCAAAATTAAGACATTATAGCATATGCTTAGGAACTTTTGAGCTCTGGAATCACACAAACGTGTATTTGAATCTGGGCTCTGCTAATTACTAAGCTTCAGTTTCTTGGGCAGGTTAGTAGGGAGATGGCCTGTAGTTTATTTAACCAATACACTATTGTTGGTCATTTGGGTTGATTCCTTTTTTAATATTATCCATAATTTTCAGGGGAAAATATTTTGCATAAACGTTTCTTATGTTTAGGATTATTTCCTTAGGATATATTCTCAGGAGTAAAATTCTATACAAACACGTATAGAATTGCTGGCGTGTGTGATCAAAATATTTAAAAAAAATATGGAGCTACTTTCAACTTTCATCAGTCACTATGAGAGAATCTACTACATCTCTTTCTAGCATAGAGCATTATAATAAGAACATTTTCTAATATGACAGTAACCCATAATTGGATGCTATTTGTTTGCTAATCTACACTTGCAGGTTGTATGACATGGGAAAAAATTCCTCAGTATCCCTTGGGGAGTTATGAAAGGTTTCCCTTTCATGTGTGTAAAACTTGCATTGAGTCTTGAGGGATAAGTGGGCAGAAAAGACTGGCAGAACACTGAAAGCCAAGTTGTCTTATATGTAGGGTTTGTGACTGAAATAAAGAGACCAGCTAAGAGGGGAGAGGGGAGAGGGGAGAGGGGAGAGGGGAGAGGGGAGAGGGGAGAGGGGAGAGGGGAGAGGGGAGAGGGGAGAGGGGAGAGGGGAGAGGGGAGAGGGGAGAGGGGAGAGGGGAGAGGGGAGAGGGGAGAGGGGAGAGGGGAGAGGGGAGAGGGGAGAGGGGAGAGGGGAGAGGGGAGAGGGGAGAGGGGAGAGGGGAGAGGGGAGAGGGGAGAGGGGAGAGGGGAGAGGGGAGAGGGGAGAGGGGAGAGGGGAGAGGGGAGAGGGGAGAGGGGAGAGGGGAGAGGGGAGAGGGGAGAGGGGAGAGGGGAGAGGGGAGAGGGGAGAGGGGAGAGGGGAGGAGTCTCCTTCCAGGCTTAGCCGAAGGACATCTTATTGAAGAGTTTTACATTTATATAAATCATTGTTTTGTTTAAGATTTTCTGAGTTCAGTTAAATTAGAAATCTTGAATTAAGGAAACAGTATCCCTACTTACTTAGTAGATGTAGACCATTTCTCTTCCATCTCCACCGAACATCCACTCTTTGGGAGATCTACTTCCTCATTCTCTTCCCACTCCGTAGGCACATGATAAAGTCCTAACCAATCATAGAACCTTATTCAGCTGGCCTCTACGAATGACATAAAAGAAAAAGCTATAGTTTTCCTAGTATGCATATTAAAATATCTTCCCTTGTGACATTTTACCTTTCCCATTGAATGTTCATTAAAAATGAGTAAAAATATCTGTATATGTTCCTGTTATGGCGTGGAAGATGATAATGAGAGTAGTAAGATGATCTAACAGTGATTGAGTACTTGACAGTGGACCATGCACTCTTTTAAGCATTTCGTATGCATTGCCTTATTTAATTGTACTAGCTTCCTATATGGCATGCTTTCTTATAATCCCCATTTACAGATGAGGAAATGGAAGCACCAAGACATTGAATAATCTTCCACTGGTCAAACAGAAGTGTGAAAACAGGGATAGTCAAAGATAACAAATACTTGATAGAGGAAACATGGCATTTTTGTGCATTACCTTAAGGAAAAATGCTGACAAACATCTCTTCCATAAGGTTAAAGTTTACTTGTAATTACTCATAATTGCTTTGAGAAAAACCCTAAAATTATTGATTTTACATTACTTAATTAGCTTCAGAATTACTTATATAAAGGTTATGTATTTTTGTTGATGATGATGATGCTTTATTCTGTATATCTGATATGGATTATCTTGCTTCCTGTTTTACCATTGCAAATTTCCATGCTATAATTTTTTACCTTATTTAATTTATTTATAAACCTTATCATGGCTACTATATTATTGATTCCTAAAAGGCAGAATTCATGTGTGATTCATCTTCCCAGCCTTCAAAGTAGGGAAAAAGAGAGAAGTTAACATTTAATTATTGTATTCTGTAAATTAGTTCAATTAGTCATCACTTAGATAAAGAAACTGAGACTCTGGAAGTTGAGGACTAAACTCAAACTCCACTCTAGATGATCCCATAGCACTGTTCCTTGTATTCCTCCATTCTGTATTGCTATATATACAATATCTTACCTTAATTTCTTAGTAGCTTTTGGTGAGTAAATGAATCAATGAATGAATGGTTGTTTTCTATCAACAAATTCCAAACTTAAGTCAGCACAATGTGCACTCTTTAGAGGAAGGAATGTGAACTTATTTAAATTTTGACAGCAGAAATTACATCTGAATAGTCAAACTTGTATTTAACAAAGGGGTTAGTTAAGCACATTAGGTGTAAAACTAGAATTGGTCAGGCTGCTTAATCATATAACTCTTATCATCATGAAATTGGATAAATGTGAGTACTCTCTGAGAATAATGTAACCTCCAAGTGTTTCCCAAAATTCATTTACGTTTGATGAATTAAATTGATGATTAAATAGGTGGAATTGGGGAACTTCAATGTTATACCACTGAAATTTGGTATTTTTAAGGTAGATCTTTTCTCATGTATTTATCTAGTTTGAATTGGCAACTAAACTTTTCTTTCATAAGTCATTCTCAAATAGAGAAGTTCAAATAGCTAACATATTTGTGATATCCAACTTTTAACAAATAATATTCTGAACTTTCTAATACTTTGGATTAAAATATTTTTCCCACATTATCAGCCCTGATAAGGTTAAAATAATTCTTGGGTTTTATTATATTTCTTGAGATCTGTTAAAATACTAAAATTTGAAGAGTTCTTATTATATTATTATTATTGGTATTTAAGCTTGGCATGCTTCTAATATTATGTCAGAGAATAACCTATCAAAATATAAAAATTATTTCATATTATCTTAACATGTTTGGATTTTTCAAGCAGATGTGTGTAGTTTTACTTTTAAAATAGGAATAAGTAAATTAAAATGTCATTGTTTTAAAGTATGTAATTTTTAAAAAGCAGCTTTATTGAGGTATAATTCTCATACCATGTAATTCACTCATTTAAAGTGTACAGTTCAATGTTTTCAGTAAATTTATAGTACTGTGCAAATGTCACCACTATCTACTTTTAGAACACTTTCGTCTCGAAGAAAGAAACCTTGTACTCATTAGCTGTCACTCCCCATTACTGATTAAATCCCTTATCATAGCTCTACTGAGGTCTGTATGGATTTTCCTATTTTGAACATTTCTTATAAATACAATCATGAGTGTTTTTTTGTGTGTGTGAGTGACTTCTTTCACTTAGCAGAATGTTTTCAAGGTCCATCCATATTGTGACAGGCATTAGAATTCTATTCCTACTTACGGCTGAATAATATTGAGTTGTATGAATATACGTACCACATTTTTTTTTTCCATTCATCCATTGACGAACACTTAGATTATTGCCACTTTGGGACTAATATAAATATGTTGCTATGAACGTGTGTGTCCAATTTTTGTGGGGATATATATTTTTGTTTCTCTTGGATATATACCTATAGTGGAATTGCTGGGTCATAAGGTGACTATGTTTAACAACTCCAGGAACTGCCTGACTGTTTTCCAAAGTGGTTGCATCATTTTACATTTCCATGAGCAATGTAGAAGGGTTTGAATCTCTCTACATCTGGTACTAACAAGTGTTATTGTTCATCTTGTCCATTATATAACCATCTTAGTGGATGTGATGTGGTACTTAATTGTGATTTTTGTTTGCAGTTCATGATGGCTAATCATGTCGAATGTCTTTTCATGTGATCATTGTCATTTATATATCTTCTTTGGTGAGGATTTATTCATAGTTCCTATTTTTAAATGATATTATTTGTCATTTTATTATTGAATTGTAATAGTTCTTTATATATTGTGGATGCAAGTCTGTTATCAGATATATGATTTGCAAATACTTTCTCACATTCTGTGGGTTATCTTTCCAGCTTCTTCATGGAGTGTTAAGGCATAAAAGCTTTTAATTTTGAGGTGGTTTAATTTATCTATTTTTAAAATTTTGTTGCATCAGAGAAGTCATTTCCTGACCCAAGGTCACATTTATTCCTTTGTTGTCCTCTAAGAGTTTTGTAGTTTTAACTCTTACATTAGGTCTGTTATCATTTTGAGCTAATTTTAGGTATGTTGTGAGGTATGGTACAACTTCATTCTTTTTCATGTTCATATCTAGTTGTCCCAAAACCATTTGCTGAAAAAAAGGTTGTCCTTTCAGTCATTGAATTATCTTGGCACCCTTGTTGAAAATCAATTTACTATAAATGTATGAGTTTATTTTTGTAATCTCCTTTCTATTCTATTGATCTGTATGTCCATCCTTATGCCAGTCCCACATTGTCTTGATTACTGTAGATTTGCCATAAATTTTGAGATCATAAGGGTGCATTCTTCAACTTTTTTCTTCTTTTTCAGGATTTTGAGTATTTTGAGTTGCTTATATTTCCATATGAATTTTAGTAACATTTACCAGTTTTTACAAAAAAGAAAGCTGGAATTTTGATAGCATGTTGAATCTGTAGACCAATATAGGGGAGTATTTTCATTTTAATAATATTAAATCTTCTGATCCATAATTATGGAATGCTTTTCCATTTATTAGATTTCCTTTCTTTCTTTCAGCAATGTTTTAGTGTGCACATTTTCTACTTTTTTTGGTTAAATTCAGTCTTTCTCTGTTAACTACGAGATCAGTTGTGGGTTATTCATAGAAACCCTTTATCAGGTTGAGGAAGTTCCCTTCTCTTCTCTCTTTATTGAGCATTTTAATTATGAAAGAATGCTGGATTTTGTCAATGCCTTTCTGCATCTATTAAGATGTTCATATGGTTTTGTGCTTTGTTCTATTAATATGGTGTGTTACATCAATTGATTTTTAGGTATTAAACTAACTTTGCGTTCCTGGTATAAATCCAGCAATATTGAGATTATTTTATTATATCTCACTAATATACACAAATAACAAAAACTAATAATGAAAGTTGTACAAGTAGTCTGTGCCTAGATCACCTCTAAATCTCTGGCTCTAGTATGCTAAATCAGCATCCCAGAAGTGGCATTCTATTAGCATTTTGAATATATCATTCAAAAAGTATTATTTTGAGATATCATTGTTAACATAACGGCACATAATTTGATTTATGATACACAGAACTCTACTATCTAAGGGCATAAATTTGGATTATTTGTATTTCTGCAATTTTAATAAACATGCAAAATGCCAACTATCATTATTAATTGTTTAAACATCCTGAAACCACAGAACTTAATGATTTGGAGGGGCCAAAGCTTTAAGTGCTGAGTATAGCTGATGAACTTACCCTTATAAAATTATTCTGGACTCAGAAATAAGAAAAAATGTAATAAAGTAGATAATATATATTAAAAATTTTTCTATGTCAGGAAGTGTTTTAGATTTATGACATGCCTATGAAACCATTTTACAGATCAGGAAAATTAGCCTTAGATATATTCCAAAAGATATATAGCTTTTCTGTCATGGGACCAATGACTAAAACTGTGCGTGTGTTTATGATATTGAAGTATAACTTTGATAACGTTACCAAGTATAAAGAGAATATTGCTGCTTTTAATTTAGTGTTGTTATTATTGTTTTTAACCTCAAAATTAACTGGTGAATTTGTAAGACTTCTTATCCTTTTATAGCATGGTATCCTAGTATAACTTAGAACAGTGTTTTGCTAAGTACTAGTAGATTTATGTTTAATAAATTTCAGTGCTCATAAGTATGTTTTCCACAGGATAGTGATAACTGTAGCTGTAAATAATGTTGCACTGTAACTATATTTTGAGGTAACTGTCATGGAGTCTACAATTTTTTATTATTGTCAATCTCAGTAAATAAAACTGGGCTCAGGAATACCATATCACCATAGGCTACACACACAAGTACCTGAATTTATAATATAAGCATTGAATAATTGACTTGATTGTTTTGGCTCCAAAATAACTTGTTCTCATATTTATATTTCAGATTGCCACTATATCTTGAACTGCAATTTATAAAAGTTCATTTTAAATGCTCATTCATTATTAATTGATCAACCATTATCTGATACAGTTCTATCTATCTGACATGTTGTATGGCTGTGAATTTAGACTAGAGAAAATATATTGCTATGAAGTTACTTACTATAGCCTCCCAAATTTTCCAGTAGAAATCTTATTTAAATATCTTTATGATGTTTAATTTTTTCACCTGAGTGTTTTAGAATTACTTTGATTTCTCAGTTAATATGTTCTTTCCTTTTTTTTTTTTTTTCAGCATTGCAAGAAATACATAATATCAAGGACACCAGAAGTAGGAGAGATTGGACTGGGAGACTCAGTAGGTCAGGACATGTGCATTCTCATTTGCTGATCATTCCCTTTGCCGTCAATTCTATAGTTCTTTTTAAAACTCTTGCCACTTGTTCATGTCTTGTACTTTCTTATTATCTTGTACTTACTTGTACTTGCTTATTTCAGTATTGCAACAGTGACTAATACCCTTATACAAAAATGCCAGCATTTGGATATCCTCTTCTTAGGATTTGATGACGAAGAATATGTAAAGGAACTTTCAAGAATAGAAGAAAATCTAGTATCTGATAAGATATATAGGGTCCTGGAGTTATATTACTTCTTATGTTATTTTATGGTTTGAAATGAAGACTTCTTGATTATTCTCCCAGAATCTAAACCTTGAAACAAATTTAAATGTTATTAATTATTTAACAGAACTGGGAGAACACTTGGATCATGAGATCAGGTTACTTTTTATTCTGTGGTATGTACTCTGGGCTCAGGTCCACCATTAAAAGCTTGGGACACTCTTCAGAATTCAGCTTTGGCTAATACAAATTTTAACTATTTAGTGCTGACCCTCATGTATAGAATGAATGTTAATTAAATCAGATAATTTCTGTGTCAAAGAATGATCAAATGCTTTGCTATGAGCATCTACTAGGGCCATAGGCATTATGGAAGGTTCGATGTTAGTAACACTCCTTAGTCAGCTGGAGTCATGTGGCCTTTGCATTCTCTTGCAGGTCATTGCCCCGAGTTCTGCCATGGAATATGACCTGTGTCCATATCATGTATGAGAGAAGTCTTGCAGTTGTCTTTAACAGTCATCACAATGACTGCTATTGCCTAATTCTCTCTAGAAAACTTTAGGATCCCTCCCTCATGTTATCCCTCCAGGGTGACCACTTCCACAAGTATGCTGCAGTTTAACTTATGTCCTTATCCAGGCCTCCTATATACTGACTACCAGTGTATGTTTTTATTTGAATCAAACATGGAGACAGATGCCTTTGTCTTCAGCCTCTCTTGAAGAGATCATATCTCTTCAAGTAAAATGACTTACTCAGAAAAGGAGCTAAGCTTTTCTGTCTGAATGCTTCAGGGATTTTACTTGTTTCTTCCATTACCATTAGAGATAAGACAGACTGTTATTCGTATATATCTTGAGAAAACACTACCCTCCAACAAAAGGAAAGATAATTTCAAGTATATTTGCATGCATAACTTCAAGAACTTATTCTCAGCTAAATTAGACAATAGTCATATAGAATGCTCTGTTTAGAGTTACCTGCCCACATAATTGGATGGTTTCCAACCACTTTGAGGATACTTTCATAAAAATTCTGGTAGAATACATCCAAAATGTCTACTTTACTAATATCATAGAATTAAATATTAAATACCAATAAATTGAAGCCCAAAAGACAAATATCTCATAGATCTCTAAAGTCTTAAGAGATAGAAAGAAACTTAGTCCAATGAACTAGTTTACAAATCTAAATTGCCACCCACTATTACATGAAACATTAGTAAAAGAGCTAAATCTGGAATTATTGACATGATGCATGCCTACAATATTATGCTGCCTTACAGGTTATGGAATAAAACCACTGTGCCCTTAAGCACTGTACACAGATATAAAAAGTGAAATACATCAATTGACATTTTTGCCAATTTATAATTTTGTAAAGAATGCAATCAATACTAATACTTTACTTTGAATTGTATTGGTATGAGAAATAATCAAGAACTTTAAGTGTCTTGTTTATACTATTTCTCTGGAGAAAACAAAAAGGATTAGATGATTATTCATTCATTTACAGCAAAAGTTACCATTCTCTTGGAACTTTCATTTTAGTGGAGAAAAACAAAGGTTCTAATATATGATATGTCAGTGTGGATAAGTACCAAAAAGAAAAGTAAAACAGGGTAAACAGAATGATGGGAACCTGTTGGCTAGGGTATCCAGGGAAGGCCTGTCAGATAAGGAGAACATGGAGCAAAGTCCTGAATGGGATAATCAGATCTGTGGAGTGAAGAGCAAGTCTATATGCCTCAAGGCAGGGATATGCTTGGTGCATTGGAATGGCAGAAAGCTCTGTGTGGTGCGAAGAGAACTGAGATTGGAGGGGTAGGAGATGAGAATGGGAGGGTTGTGTGGTTTCCATCTAAAGGGCCTGGTAGATCATGAAACGATCTTGACCATTTGAGTGAGATGGAGATTATTAAAGGGTTTTTAGTAAATGAGAGGCATGATATGTTTGACATGTTTTTTTTTTTTTTTTTTTTTTTTTTTAGAAAGAAAGACAGAGAAGGAAGGAAGGAAGGGAGGAAGAAAGGGAAACATCTTTAAACATTTTCTTATTTTATTATATTTTGTTTGTTTGTTTGTTTTTTACATGGGCTGGGGCCGGGAATCGAACCGGGGTCCTCCGGCATGGCAGGCAAGCACTCTTGCCCGCTGAGCCACCGCGGCCCGCCTGTTTGACATGTTTTAAAGATCATTCTGACATAGGTTGTGTAAAGCATTTTTTAACTTCTCTTTATACACAGAATAATAAAGGATGAATAAAAATAGACTTACATTGATAATGATCAGGGCAACATTATCTGATCAGGGTATTCATGAATGATTGTTTTTAAAGAACTAATATTAGATAGTACAGCTATCTTTTTTTTTTTTTCCAGGTTCTTTCATTTGTAGAATTCTTTTGAATTTACTCCACATTCTCTAGCTTTGTATAATAAATTATTGCTTCATAATACATGCTGTAGTAATAATGATATGTTGTATTTTTAGATTGTGTGCCTCCAATTAGTTGCATTGTGAAGTTGAATTTCTTCTTCATTTGCCATTTAAAATTTTAATCAAAAGTCTACATAGTTTCCCGAACCATGTACCACCGCCCCCGCCCACTCAAAGAAAAAAATCTCCATAGCATTGTGTATGTCCACAAATATATCTTTAATTTTATCTTCTTTTAGCAAGGTAAGCTATTTGAAAATTATGTTTGGGTTTTATTCTAATTAGGAGATGATATGTGGGAATGTTTATGAAGAGGACAACATGAAGTCATTCAAAAAACTTTTGAGCAGGAATCAAAAGACATATATCCTGGAATTTACCAGTTGGGAGACTTGGGGTGTTTTTAGCTTTCATTTGCCTTCCAGATGACTAACACTGCTTCTTCCATAGGGAGAAGTTCAGTGTTACTGTTATCTCTGCAATTCCTTTACATCTGATCAGCCCCTGTACACATATTAGGGGATAACCAAGAATTTGTTTAGTAACTATATTAGAAGTAGCTATTTATAGTACAAATGAAAAATAAGGGATACCATTTCATGTAAATAACACAGAGGAAAATGCCCATGTTTATTTTGAGAAAAATTACAGGTTAGAGAAGACATTATTAATAGTTAAAAGGAAAAGTTGGTTCAACAATAATTCCTATTATGTGAAGAATCAAAGTGACTTGCATAAGGAATTTGAGGAGGGGGTGCCTTCTACTAGTATCTTGTGATTGTTTCTAGTTGCCAAAATATATTACTAAACAAATTTCAGACTTTTAAATTAATACATTAAAAAGCTATTTAGGGTGGGCCACGGTGGCTCAGCAGGCAGAGTTCTTGCCTGCCACGCTGGAGACTTGAGTTCAATTCCCAGTGCCTGCCCATGCAAAAAAAAAAAAAAAAAAGCTATTTAAAATCAACTCTAATAGTTATCTAGATTAATTTTCCATTATTTGGCTAATAAATAGCTGAATATATAAATACTCATGTAATTTATATATTTATTGAAGTTATTTTTCTGCAAACTTTCATTTATTCTAAACTTTTTCCTTTTTAATCATAAGAATAAGAAATAGTTTTATGATTAAAGAGAACAAAAAATAAATTAATCTTTGGCTTTTTTTTTTTTTTTTTTTTTTTTTTAGGAAAAACACATCTATTGTCCTTGAATCTGGGGTGATTCATGTCCTTTTCTGTCTCAGACAGTGGAGAATGTCCTATTCCCATAATAACAGCCACTTCCTCTACCTGTAATTAAACACCCTTCCTCTGGCCAGTCCAGAAACTTTTAATCTTCTCTCCAGTATTGTCAGCTTCTTTACTAGAAGCAATATTTGAACGTGTTTAAGTGTCTCATCTTAAGGATAAATAAATCAACAAAATACTTTTCCTTGATCCTATTTCCTCTTCCAACTACTATTCTCTTCATATACAGAAGTCTTATCTATATTTCAGACTCCATTTTCTTTCCTCCCTCTCACTTCTCAATCTTCTCCTACTGCTAATATGCCAAATCATGCTAAGGTCATGTGTAATCTGCATTACAATTTGGTATTGTTTTAGTTATCATCTTATTTGGCTCTAGGATTCATGTAATATATGAATGGCTTCTTCCCCCCTTCATTTTCTTTGAACGATTCTCTCCCATTTGCTTTTTTTTTTATGCTTTATGGTGGAGGTCCCATTTCATTCTTTTCCCATGTGAATATCCCCTTATTACAACACCATTTGTTGAAGTTTTGTTTGCTTTTTCTTTCTTTCTTTGCTTGCATGTTTGTTTTTTGGGAAGTTCATGGCCAGGAATCGAACCCAGGTCTCCTACGTGGCAAGCGAGAATTCCACTACTGAGCTACCTTTGTACCCCCTCTCCCAATTGCTTTTTCTGGGAATGTATCTGCCTTGTTCTACACTGTGTCTGTATTCTTTCAAAGTGCTTTGCTCAGAGCATGTGCTGAACAAATATGTTTTGGTTTGAATAACCATAATTCAAACATGAAGTAAAAATGTGAGGTAAGAATGCCATAAAAGCTACAAAAGAGATTCAAAGTGTCATCGAGGAGGGTTCAAAAAAAAGAGAGAGAAATCTTCTTACACAAGATGGTATTCAAGGTGGACATTAAAGAATGCATCTGATTTTGCCTAATGGAGATGTTGAATACTGGATTTCCAAGCATGCAATAAGGTCCTGATGTCTGGGTTTCTTTAAGCTAGAATAAGTTTGGACGCAGCCCAGGATATGTAAAGGGAGGGGATGGAGTCTAAAGAGGTGAGTTAACTTCAGATCATAGAACACTTTGAATCTCATGCTAAGTGGTTTGCCTTCATCCAAGAGGAGTTGAAGAACCACAGAAATTTTTGTTTGCTTGTGTGTAGAAAGTGTATATGGGAAGGATTGGACTGTGCCTTATATTATCTAATATGTTGAGAGCATGAGGTCAACTGAAGGGTAAGAAGCTATAAGAAGGAAAATGGCGACCAATAAAATCATCAAGCAAGGGACCAAGAAAGTGTTGGTAACAGCTGAGGGCAGATACATGCAGAAATTCAAGGATGAAATCAATAGGGTTTGATGTCTTCCTTTTCAAATTTGGGGTACCACTGTCGGGAGATATTAACAGAATATTCCATGCAGAGATCCTGGAATTTGGCACTGGCATCAAAGATGACACTATATGAATTTAAACATGATGGTGAACGTTGCTACCTTAGTAGAAGAAGGGGCGTTAGATTGAGGGAATATCCTGAATGAGCAGAAGTCTGGATACCGTGAGGAATTTTGAAAAAGACCACATGCAGTAGCTTAAATAAAGGAAATTCTGAAATTTGAATTATAGTTCTGCTGCTCAACAAGCTGTCTTCACGAACTAGGTTTTAGTTTATTTTATTTTCATTTAGTTTATTTTTAATTTCTGCACAGAAACTGCTTGAATGATCCACAAACAGGAAGCACTAAATGCTGTCTTTATTGACTCACTGAATTATAATTGTTTCTGGAACATGGAATTTTATTGGAAATATTGGAAATATTGTTTATTCATCCATTTACATTTACTGACTCCTCCCCTGTGACAGGTGTTCCTAATTCTATTGTCTGTCTTTCCCTCCTTCCCATTTCTTTTAAAAATTTTATTCATATATATATATATATATATATATATAATGTGAATTATATATATAATGTGAATTTTATATATATATATATATAAAACATGAATTTGCCATTTTAACCATTTTGAGTGTACTATTCAGTGAAATTAATTATGTTCACAATATAGTGCAACCATTGCCACTGTCCATTACCAGAAGTTTTCATCACCCCAAACACAAACTCTGTTCCTGTTAAGGAAGAACTCCTTAATTCCAGCTCTCCCTGAGCCTGGTAACTTCTAATCTATTTTCTAACTCTATTATTTTACCTATTGTAGATATTTCATATAAGTAGGATCCTACAATATTTGTCCTTTTTTATCTAATATTTCACTTAGTATAATGCTTTCAAGGTTGATGCTATAACATTCATTTTTTATGACTGAGTGGTAGTCCATTGTGTGTGTGTCACATTTTGTTTATCCATTCCTCTGTTGATGATCTTGGGTTTTTTCCACTCTTTGTCTTTTATGAATAATGCTGCTATTAGCATTGGTGTATAAGTATCTGAGTTCTATTTTTCAATTTTTTGGGGTATATATTTAGAAGTAGAATTTCTGGGTCATATGGTTATTATATGTTTAACATTTTGAAGACCCACCAAATTGTTTTCCTTTCTACCTATTTCTTGACTAGATTTTTCATAGCTTCAAATTGGCATATTATTCTAAGTTCGTTATAAAAAAAGATTGAATGATTTGGATCTTGTTCATCTATGGAATTGTGCCATTCAGACCTCGGACATTGTCTCTTTTTCTCAAGTTGCTTGGTATAATAATGGGGCATATTTCTATTATTTTTACATAGAAAAGACATTCATTATGCTGATTTCCTTTAGACACTTATAATAAAATATTTATTTCATAGTTGTTTTAAATCATCCTCTTTAACAGCAGTTAAACATACTGATGTTATTGGTTGCCAAACATAACTAATATCATAGGACTACTGAGAAGATTTTGGATAAAAGTGTTTGTTAGAAGAGGGGAGCCCTTTCCCAGAATGCTGATGACTGCTTGTCTGGGGTGTCCCCAGGAACAGGAGCAGACACAGGTGTTCAGCACAGTTGCTTACTGCTTCCCATCAAGAAGGATGGGGAGTTCTTAGCGCTGCTGGTTTGTGGCACTCAGCGTATTTGGCAAGCAATCAGCCCTGGTTGTGGATTTCCCTGGGGAAAATAAAAGCCACAGGGAAGTCATCAGTGTGACCTTCTGCTGGGTAGTTGGCACACAGTTGCACCACAGGAAGGCTTTCAGTTGTCATTTTCTGAACAGATAGATATCAGGTGCTGATAGAGGCTCCTCATTCAAGGTGGGAGGTGGAGAAGGAGAAAAATATCGAGCAGAAACTTACCAAATAATTCCTAGTTATGAAGCTTAACACCAACTGATCTGCTAATAAAAGCAAAAAAAAATTTTGAGGGGGGTGGGCTTTTTTTGGTTCTGTAAGCACAATTATAAGCTTTCCTATTTAAGTCTGACCCATCATATTGAAATGCTGTCACTAGTATCATTAGCAAGTAAAGTGTTGATAACATAGTCAAATGCACAGCAGAGTTCTGGCTCTTAAGTGTCTGGACTGACTCCCAATATTAGGAATAGGAGTCAAACTGCCATCACTTTTCCTCTGCTAACAGACGCCCTGCCATTAACAGTCTGAAGGCAATTTTAATAAAATACATAGCCCTGCTGAGTTGGTCTCAAAAGATAAATAAGCAATGCAGAAAAGAAGCTTTTGTTTAAAAGTAATTATTTAAACTATGCATTACAGGTAATTTTCTTTTACCAGTAAGGCAAATGCTATCAGAATTTCAATAATGATTTGGTGGCACTTATCTAAATAATGTGATATTGTCATTTCTAAGAGTTAAAGCATTGCGTTATTTTCACTTATGTATAAATGTGGGCAAGTTGGATCCAGGTATCATGTGCATGTGTTTTACAGTTTATATTACATTTTTTTGGGTGAACAGTGTTGAATTCTTGGACAGATTTATGGAAATGTAACAAGCTGGTGATAGAGTTCTGGGAACTACAGACTTGACTTCCAAACACAGATTAGAACAGGAGGGCAAAGAACATCTTTTTATTTTTCCTTTGCTGTCAGAAAGAAATCACATTTCAGTCTTTTAAAAACTCTTTTAATAGAATGCTTGTACATAAACCACAGTCACAAGGGAATAATAAATATGTGTATGTATTAGAGGAGCCAAAGCTTTGTTTGCCAAAAGGTAAAAAGCTCAGAAAGCTGTTCGCAAACCATTAAAACCACCACATTTTCTTTCCTTCTTAGTAATGACACATTAGCATGAAATCCTTAAATAAATATAGAATTAGCTCTGGCCTTACTATAAGGCAAAATAAGAACTTGCTTACATAAGGATGATACATTGGCATCAGGAAGACTTCTTTTGTCCACTGCCCCCATTGGGGAGGGAAAGAGACAGAGCTCACATCAAATCCCAACCATATCTTTTTTCATGCTGTATGATCTTACACGAGTTATTTGTCTTCTCCAAGCCCCTTTTTCTTCCTTTGGAAAATGAGGATGCTAATCAAACAAGTCTCATGTAATTGTTATGAGGATGAAATGGGATAATAGCATGTCAAATATTTGGGATTGTGTCTGGCACAGAGTAAGCACTCAGGAAATGTTAGTTATTATTTTGATTAGCTTTTAACAAAATTTTATCAGGAAAGATTATATGTCAACCACTGTGCTGGGAGTTAGGTAAATATGTAAAAGAAGACAGATGTTTAAGTAGATAATTTGAGTATTATATGCCATTTGTTGTAATGCTGGTATGGATCTTGGAACATAAAGGAGCCAGGGCTTAATCTTGGCAATAGGAAAATTTATTGTAAAATCTTCTTGGTTTGTTAAGCTTTCAAAGTGAAGATCTAAGGAATATATTTTCATCCTGAGCTGTTTTGATCAAAGCCAACTATTTTCATTTCCAAGGGTGATTTTTCCCTACTCCTTGTTCTCTCTCTTCTTCTTTTTCATTTGTGCAAACCTTTTCCTAAATTGTTAGCACAATGGTTATGTGATATCTAAAAGCAGTGAAAGGAGGTGAACAGATTAACCACTCAAATGCTGCTCAGCATCCATGCTAAAATGAGTTTTGGGGGAGGGGGGTGTTTAAAAACAGGTTTTATTCTCATACATTGCTAATGGAAATGCAAACTGGTAGGAATCTCTTAGAGGGGAATTTGGCTATATCAAACAAATCTACAAATACACTTACCATTTGACTCAGCAATTCTACTTCCAGAATTTACTATGAAGTTTCACTTTTATCATTATGAAAATCATAGGCCTAAGGTTACTCATTGTGGCATTATTTGTAATGATTAAATGTTAAAACTACCTAAATGTTCATGCATAGGAAAGCAATTGAATATATAATGGCATATTCACACAATGGGTTATAATGCAGCCATAAAAAAAAATGAAAGGATAGAGAATGATTTCCAGGCTATATTATGAAGTTAAAAAAAAACAAGTTATGGAAGAATATCATCTAAGAATGAAAGGGAAAAATCCCCACAGCTCATAAATTTTGAAGGGTGAGCACAGAGAACACAGATTAGGAGAATGGAAATAGAGTAGATTTTACATAAAGAATGAATAAAAACAAAAATAATCATTGTATTCTAGTCATACACTTTGGTTTTCATGAGGTATGTGTTAGCTATTCTGCTTTTCAAAGGAGTAGGGATTAGTATTTCTGAAACTATTTTGAATATATCCTAGGATTGTGGATAATCAGAGCTATACTCTTCACAGATGGAATCTGAGCTACCTATAAGAACTTGTGTGTGTGTATATATATATATGTACATACACACACACATACTCATATACATACACATAAATTTACAAATAAAGAAGCAGGTATAGTTAAGTGTGCATGTATACATCTGCATATTCTTTAGCTCTTTCTTCTGGGAGGATCTAGAAGCAATAACCTCCCTGTCATGATGTAGACCTCTAGTACCTAGATCTTGGTATCTAACACCATTTTCCAGTGAAAGAAACCAGGAAACTTCATAGAAATGGCTGATTCCAAAGCTGGAATAGGGAAAGTAAACCATAAGATACTAGAGCACCTTTTAATTCCATAAAGTAAGAAAGTTCTCAAAAATAATGGAAACATGTTCAAAGAACACAGGAGCCAACTTAAAGTTGCTCTGAATGACAAAATCTGGGACAATTTGAGCAAGAAAGTAATGTTACTAATGGATTGCATTCTGTGGAGGGTTGAAGCTGTATATATTCTTTTTTTTTATTTTTTTTTATTTTTTTATTAACGGAAAGAAAAAAAAGAAATTAACACAACATTTAGAAATCATACCATTCTACATATGCACTCAGTAATTCTTAACATCATCACATAGATGCATGATCATTGTTTCTTAGTACATTTGCATCGGTTTAGAGGAACTAGCAACACAACAGAAAAAGATATAAAATGTTAATATAAAGAAAAGAAATAAAGTAGTAATAATAGTAAAAAAACAACAACAACAAACAAACCAACAAGCAAACAAAAACAAAAAAAACCCCTATAGCTCAGATGCAGCTTCATTCAGTATTTTAACATGATTACTTTACAATTAGGTATTATTGTGCTGTCCATTTTTGAGTTTTTGTATCTAGTCCTGTTGCACAGTCTGTATCCCTTCAGCTTCAATTACCCATTGTCTTACCCTGTTTCTAACTCCTGCTGAACTCTGTTACCAATGACATATTTCAAATTTATTCTCGAATGTCCGTTCATATCAGTGGGACCATACAGTATTTGTCCTTTAGTTTTTGGCTGGATTCACTCAGCATAATATTCTCTAGGTCCATCCATGTTATTACATGGTTCATAAGTTTATCTTGTCTTAAAGCTGCATAATATTCCATCGTATGTATATACCACAGTTTGTTTAGCCACTCTTCTGTTGATGGAGATTTTGGCTGTTTCCATCTCTTTGCAGTTGTAAATAACGCTGCTATAAACATTGGTGTGCAAATGTCCGTTTGTGTCTTTGCCCTTAAGTCCTTTGAGTAGATACCTAGCAATGGTATTGCTGGGTCGTATGGCAATTCTATATTCAGCTTTTTGAGGAATGTATATATTCTTAATCTAAACCATTCCTTTGGGTGGAAACCATTGCAAATAGGTTGCTTCTGCTACCTTAGTTAGGTTGGGTTTTAATCCTATTACCGGCGTCCTTTATAAGCTGAATGAAATTCAGACACACAGAGAAAGGAGATTCAGTAAGCAAGAAGCTGAACATCAACAGAACCCAGAAGTGAAGGGAAAATTTCCATTTCTGTTACAGCCAGCCAGCCTCTCCTGGGAAATTCATCAAGAACTTTCATAGGAGCTCTCAGCTTGTGATTGCCCTGCAATATTTGGACTTGCCCATACCTACGGTTCATGAGCCAATTCCTATAAAAATTTTCATAAATATTTACTAAATATATTTGTAAAGTATTCATAATACACTGGTTCGTATCCCAGTGCCTGCCCATGCAAAAAAAATATTCATAATACAAAAATATATATCCTGTAGGTTCTGTTTCTCTAGAGAACCTTGATTAATATATAATTGCTGTAGTCCATGGTGATATCAAGAATTGTTGCACACATAAACAAATGAGAGGGAAAGAAAAGCTCTCTTTTAATAGAACACATATTTAAAAATGAAGAACTAATGATGGAAATAGGAAAATCACCATTTGACAAACACTAAGTCATAATTGTTTCAGGCAAGAATCATTAATGAATGCTTAGTGAGTAAAAATATGATGAGAAATATGACATTTACACATTGTTAAAGAATCTCTTTTCAATATGCTTATTAATTTCAAAGGGAAAATAGTAACTTTACAGTGGAGAAACCTGGCAGACATCACCTAAAACAAACAGTTAAAGTTAACATCCCCAGTAATGAGACATATCAGCATCACGTGCCTCTAATATGATTCACTAGGAAGGGCACAGAATCATTTCTGTGATCTTCTTGCCAAAAATGCACTACATAGGTTTAATAATGAGGAAATATCAGACAGTCTAAATTGAGGGACATACGGCAAAATAACTGGGCAATACTCAGAAGAATACAGAGGAGCTGTCCCAGAGATAAAGAAGTCATGACAACCAAATGCAATGTGGAGTCCTGTGTTGACTCATGGTTCAGGGAAAGGGATAAGTGAGGCAATTGATGAAATCTGGATAGTTTTCAATCAGCTAATAGTATTGTATTGATGTTAATTTCTTGGTTTGATAATTGTACTGTGATTCTAAAAGAAGTTAACGTGGGGAAGCTGGTGAAGCTACATGGAAACTCTTTGTACTATTTTTTTCAACATTCTGTAAGTCTGAAATTATTTCAAAGTGAAATGTTAAATTTAACATTTAAATTTTATACCTTAAACAAGATGTGTGTATACATTTTCCATCCTCCTTTCTTATGGTGAAGAAAGGATTAGCTATGTACAAGAGTGTAATGCCACTAAATTCTAGGAGAAAAGAGAATTGCAATAGAGTGACGACATTGAAATTAGAATCTTATTCTGGTAACTGGCTCTGTCACACACTGTGTAAACCTTGAAGGTATTACTGTACCTTTATTTTTGGTAGTCTTTTTGCCAATAAAGTAAGGATAATGGTCTTAGAATATTTTAAATTACTCACTCTACATCAGAGCAGAGATGTAGAGAGTATGAAGTCTGAAAACAATACTTTTAAGGAGCTCTCATATGAAGATCAAGATTTAATGCCTTTGAAGGATCAAGTATATTCAAGTAGGTGTTAAATTCCAGATTATAAAAAGCTTCTATAGAAAGAAAGAGGAGCTAGTACATTAAGTTCTGTGTGTGTGTGCAAAGAGATCAGTAGAAAAAAAGTAAGAGGCATTGATCGTACAAGTAACAACTTTTAGCGAAAGGATTTGTGCTCTAGATCAGGGTATGTACCTGAGTTCAAGAACCTTCCTCAAGTTTCTTGAGAACCTCCTAAAATTTTATGAAATTTTTGTGTATAAGATTATTCAGATTCCTTTTTTTTCCTCAGAAGAGGAGACAGAGCAATCAGTTCTATCCTATTTTTAAAGGGGTTTGTAACTTAAAATAGATTAAAATATAGATTTTTTTTTAACATATTGTTGCACAACATTGAATAGAGATATTTTCTCCAGACTTGGGAATATCTAACTCTCATCATTTTGCATACTCAAGAAGAAGGGTCAGTAATAAATACCATATAAAAAAGAGATTAAATGACTTGCCCAGTATCACAAGATTGAGTGCTAGCAGCATGCCCCAATCCCTAACTTGCTGATAATCAGGAAAGTGATTATTCTGTTGATGACATTGTGAATTGTCTTTGGTACTTGTGGTTCTCTGATAATCTAGCACCAACCAGGAGACTGACAGGTCTGATTCCTCAGTTGGGTACCGTAGAAGGAGGTCAGACCCAAAGGAATAGCAACACAGTTCCAAATCTCTGCTGAGAGATTGATTAGCATTTTGGACATAAGGGTGATTTGAATAAAATCCTTTGGATTTCTTGAAGATCCTAAGAGTGGAGGCAGGGTCAGTAATAGAATTACCTTACCTATGTAGAATAGAAAGCAGTTCTAATATGGCAGAGGTATTGGGCTCAACATTCTAAGTGTGTTATTCCATCTACCACCTGAAATAGCTCCCCCCAGGGTTTTATCTTTCCAAGTTACTGTGGTGCATTAGGGAAGACACTTCTGTACCGTGGCAGTACACCCTTTCCTTCAAAGAATACTGTGCTAGTTTGAAAGAATCTATGGACCCTAGAAAAGCCATGCTTTAATCAAAATCCCATTTCATAAAGGCAGAATAATCCCTATTCAATACTGTATGCTTGAAACTGTAATTAGATTATCTCCCTGGAGATGTGATTTAATCAAGAGTGGTTGTTAAACTGGATTAGATGACAACATGTCTCCACCCATTTGGGTGGGTCTTGATTGGTTTCTGAAATCCTATAAAAAAGGAAACATTTTAGAGAATGAGACATTCAGAGAGAGCAGAGCAGAACGACATAGCCATGAGAAGCAGAGTCCACCAGACAGCGACATTTGGAGATGAAGAAGGAAAATGTGTCCCAGGGAGTTTCATGAAACAGGAAGCCAGAAAAAGTTAGCAGTTGACACCGTGTTTGCCATGTGTCCTTCCAGATGAGAGAGGAACCCTAATTACATTCACCATATGCCTTTCCAGATGAGAGAGAAACTCAGACTGTGTTTGCCATGTGCCCTTCCACTTGAGAGAGAAACCCTGAACTTTATCAGCCTTCTTGAATCAAGGTATTTTTCCCTGGATGCCTATGATTGAACATTTCTATAGACTTGTTTAATTGGGACATTTTCTCGGCCTTAGAACTGTAAACTAGCAATGTATTAAATTCCCCTTTTTAAGAGCCATTCCATTTCTGGTATATTGCATTCCGGTGGCTAGCAAACTAGAACAAATACTTTCAAGGATGTTAGAGGTTCTATCCTGCTTCAACATTTGCCAAAATTGTTACGACATCCACTAAGCACCCAAATATTGTTTCTTTTTATGAGTGCCTGTGATGCCAAAGCAAAGTTATCAAATAATAAAACCTATTTTATTCTTTACCATTAGAATCAGAGTCCCTTGTCTACCAAAAAAATATATCTGACACCTGAACCTAGGATTTATGAAAAGCTTAAAATCAAGATGTTGTAAAAATTAAGTAAAGTATAAAATTTGGTCTTATCACTAATGGGACAGAACCTAAGAGCTGGATAATACTTATTTATCTAAGTCACTAATTTTTTTTAGACAAGGAACTGAGGCTCAGTGAGGTTTAATTTTGCATCATTTTACACAGTTAATAAGTGACAGAGCCAGGAAAAAGAACCCAGATTTCCTGATTCCTGGCCTAGTTTTCTTTTCCATTATGGCACAGTGCCTTATGACACTTATAAGATTAGAGCAAAATTATTTTGTTAAAATGCATGGGAAGTGTGTGGGTCTTTTGGTGATGTTTTGTATGTGTGTGGGGGGGTAAGTTCCTTCTATTACACTCTAAAATAAATAAATGAGTAATGTCCCTATCTGCCTCAAATAAGGTTCTACTGAATATTTTTTCCTTTCAACAATATGCTTAGGTTTGGGGAATTGCCTTCTTGTCTCAGAATAAATGCATGCACGCTGTAGAGTTGCTAGCAATTGAGTTGCTAACCCCCTAAGTGACTAATCTTAGAAATCACCTCTAGTGTTAGGTGCACTGGATTGCAAATGTCTTTTGATAGTACTGCAGTGATAGTGTAGGGATTTGCAACTGGCGGGCAGGAATTGAATTGCCATCATTTGGCTTTAGCAGGAGTTAGAGTCTTGTCTCCAACATAAGCATGAGCCAAGGTACTGTCTCCTTTTTTCTAATTTTAGTTGGAACCATTGGCACTGATCTTACCTAGACAGACTAGTGTTATTTCTACCCAGCACAATCTGCTAGAATGGGCTGTATTCCAAGCTATTCAGTTGAACTTCTCCCCCTGATTTACCAAACAGAGATGTGATTGGATGCAGAGGACAGGAACTTTCACCCTTTTCATTAGAAAGCATCCGTTCAGATTTAGAGATTCTGAGTTTAATTGGTGCAATGTATGACTCAGAGAGAATTGGCTGTTTTGATGGAAAATTGCAATGTGCTTTCACTGTGGGTCATGAAGAATTACTATGGCATTTTGGTGCTGCTACATGGATATTGAATCATTTAGCTGCTCAAGGGTGAGAGAAAGGGTGAGAAGTAATGTTTACTTTTCAGCCCTGACCTGTCCTCACTGGAGCCGAGGGGCTGTAGGGAGTCCTCTAGTGATATCTATCATCACCATCCGTTCTTGCTAGCATCTATCAAAGTCTCAGTCACAACATCATGTTGTGGCTCATGCCTGCATCCCCCTTATCACAGCTGTGAGACCCCTTCAGACTTTCAGCACTCTCCTTCAGCTTACTTCCATACCATCCCAGGGTAAAGGAGACATCACAGCCTCTTAGATCATGACCCACTATGCACCATTCCTGTCTATATTCCCCCCTCTTTTTATTTCATTTTGTTGTGGGATGTCTGTAAGCTTGCTGCCTCACAAGTGCCACCCAGAGAGAAGGCAGCAGCCCTCTTTTCTCTTAGATCCTAAACCCAAAGGGGATTCTATTCCTTCCCCTATGTCTTCAACCCCTCTACCCAGACTTGCCCTGAGGGAGTTACAGTGTTCAGCTCTCATTTTCACATTTAAGGACTATTCTTCCTGCTGAAGTCTCTTCTTCCTAAATCAAAAGTACAGAAAAAATAATCTTTATGTATTACTTGTAAACAGTGATTTCCCATGTGTAAAAGAAAAGTTTTGTCTCTGATTGCTTGTTGCCCAAATGAGAAAAAAAACATACGTGGCATGGGGAGAGTTAATACATCAGGCTAATAGTTTGTGCATTATTATGCCTGTCCTAATGGGGTTTATGGGGGTGGGGGTGGAGTGCTACCTGGAGTTTGCTAGTTTTTGCTGATCTCTAAAACAATAAATAGAGATACACCCATATATTGAGAGATCCATATAAATAACTAGAGAATATGCTTGATGCTTTATAAAGAGGGCTTTGGAATATGTATCACATATCTATAATCTAGTTGAAAATAGCAAAACATTATCCAAGTGGATAAGTATACCATAAGTTAGTAATTTACTGATCTCTCTCTCTCTCTCTTTTCTCTCTCTTCTCTCTCTCCTCTATCTCCCTTCCTTCTTCTGTTTTTAAGATTTTTCTATTCCCTTTTTGGGGAGTGGTTGTTGTAGAAGGTCTCTGTTCCCTACCTGCCATATCCTATAGCTAACCATTGCCTAGTTTTGAACTATGGATGAGCTTTTCTCCTATCATGTGGGTTATCACAGAAGATTAAAAATAATACGTGGGGGCGGGCCGCGGTGGCTCAGCGGGCAAAGTGCTTGCCTGCCGTGCCGGAGGACCCCGGTTCGATTCCCGGCCCCAGCCCATGTAAAAACCAAACAAACAAACAAAATATAATAAAAACAAGAAAATGTTTAAAAATGTTTCCCTTCCTTCCATCCTTCCTTCCTTCTCTGTCTTTCCTTCCTTTAAAAAAAAAAAAAAATAATACGTGGTAAGATATAGATTCAAGACAGCAGGGTGAGACACTTTAGGACTTTATCCCCCCACAGAGGCTTTGAATAAATAGCAAAACCTGGCAGAAACATCTTTCTCAAAGCTCCAGGAAAGAGTTCAAGCACTGCAGTAACAGGACTGCACCAAATCAAGAAAAAGGATTCTTAAAAGCAATACGAATCTCTGGCTGGCCCCTCCTCTAAAGAGGGAGCAGGGTAACACTAGTGCTATACTGAGAACATATATATCTGACCCACTCTATCTTGTGGTGGTGACCTGAGAGAGTTGTCGGCCCAAAGCTTGCTCTGCATGTAGAAGGTAAGCATGCAGAGCCCTCCTACAAAATATTGTGGGATAGCAGTCAAGCTATGCTGCTTGGGGTAAGGAATTGTTTGGTGGATGTACAGTGCAGTACCCAGGACTTTGAGGAAACTTTCCTAGGGAATAGGGGGCATTTGGAAGTGGGTAAATAGGAAGTTCCTAAATAATGCCCAGATAAGATGTGCATGCCCAAGACCATCTGCATGCCCAGAAAGTATCAGGAGGACCCTACACTTTAGCCTGGAACTATTCTCTTAACTGATTGTATGGATGAGACCGGAAGGAGAGAACTCACACAGGTCAGTCTGCAAGGACTAGGAAAGATATCTTCTTTCTTTCTCCTTCTCCTCTTTCATATTCTTCTTTTGTTAGCTCCTGGCAATCAACAAAGTTCTGCCATAACACTAGCTGAATTCACATTTAAGGAACAGGCATTTTAGAGTCTAAATTCCAGCAGTAACATTAAAATATGAAAATATGCAGGTTTCAACAAAAGATTACAAATCATGCAAAGAAACAGGAAGTGATGGCCCAGGCAAAGGAGAAAATTAAAGCATTAGAAACCATCAAGGAGGAGGACCATACCAGACAAAGACTTTAAAAAAAAGTGATCCTAAATATACTCAAAGAGCTAAAGGAAACCATGGACAAAGAATTAAAGGAAGTCAGGAAAACAATAGATGAACATAAAAAGAATATCAACAGAGAAATGGAAATTATGAAAAGGAGCCAGACAAGCTGAGAATCACAGTAACAGAAATGAAAAATTTCCTCTAAGGGCTCAACAACACTTTGGAGTTGACAGAAGAAAGAATCAGAGAACTTGAAGATAAGGCAATTGAAATCAGCCAGTCAGAGGAGCAGAAAGAAGAAGGAATAAAGAAAAGTGATCCGAGTCTGAGGAACCTGTGGGGCACCATCAAGCATACCAATACATGTGCTATGGGAGTGCCAGAAGAAGGAGAAAAAGAGAAAGGGGCAGAGAGGATATTCAAAGACATGATGCTCAAGGAACACAAAACAGGGTAAACCTAAATAGACCCATGCCATGGCATTTTATATTCAAGCTGTCAAATTCCAAAGATAGAGAATTCTGAAAGCCACGAGAGAGAAACACTGTGTCATGTTCAGAGAGGCCTGGATAGTACTAAATGCTGATTTCTCTTTAGAAACCATGGAGGCAAAAAAGCAGTGGAGTAAAATATTTCAAGTGCTGAAAGCTTAATATTACCAACCAAGAAGTGTATATCTAGCAAAACTATCTCTCAAAGGAGTGATAAAGATGTTTCCCAGATAAACAAAATTGAGGGAGTTCATCACCACTAGACCAACTCTGCAGAAGATGCTGAAGTGAGTTCTCAGGACAATAGACAACACACTGAAGCCGCATGAAGAAATAGAGATCACCAGTAAGGGCAGTGGCATGGATAAATATAAATATGAAGTTGTATTTTTTTGGTTTGTAGCTCCATTTTGTATTTACTCCAGGATCTAAAAAACAAATGTAAAATGTACTGATAAATCAGTGGATTTGGATTAATAACGTATAAACATGTATTTTGTGACAAGAGCTGCATAAACATGGGAGTACGGAACAATATTGTTTGTATATGCTTCTGAATTTTAGTTGGTATCAAGGCAAATGAGATTGTTATAAATTTAAGATGTTAATGTTAAGCCCCTTGATAGCTACAAAGAAAATATTGGAGTATATGAAAGTTCACAAAGACAGAAATAAGGGTACAGGGTGTTAAGGGTGAGGGGCTGTGGAGTAGGGAGATTCTGTTTAGGGAGATGGGAAAGTTTTATTAATGGTAATGGAATTTTGAGGGTACTGCAAAATTGTGAAAGTGGAGTTTGGGCAATCAGTGAGTACAGACTATAGAGATAAGCAGTTTAGATTCTAGCTTCAAAACTTCCTCTCTTATTCAGTAATTGCATAGTAGGCATGTTGAGTTCTTCTCGTTCCCTTTTTAATGTTAAATTTGCCAAAGATTGTTGCATGCACAAAGTAAATATGTATTATAGATAAAATTAATTTTGCTCCAGCTATTTCACTTTCATGTGAAGGTATTATTTGGACCTAAATTGGCTGAATAATTGTTTTAGTTCCCTCTCGGTATTTTGAAAGCATGACCTTGTATCTTTGCTAAGAAATTTTCAGTAACAGGAAGTGAACTGAAGTTTCAAAAATTGGTGATTATGAACAGTTTGGTGACTTCCAGAAATGTGAATTTACTTGTTTTAAATAGATGTGTAATGTAGTATGGATTCATTTGATAATGCATTTCATCAGTATTCATGATCCTATAAATATTTTTCAATGTTGTTTTCTGTGAAACAACTTATATTAGACTGCAATAGTGAATAATTGATTTCTGTTTTAGGGGTAAAGAGCACTTAATTTTTCTAATCTCCTAAGGCAGTTGCTGGAGCCCGTACCATTTATAAAACCAACCCTTCAATATAGCTGAATCTTTCCATCAACTCTGCTAGGGAATCTCAGTCTTCCCTTCTATTTTGGTAACTACTGTAGTTGACAAAAGGGATTTCTAAAAAGATAATTGTATTGATTAATTCAATTTCTGGGTTGAGCATGAGGTTGTAAATTGGAGATCACTCACAGAAATTGAATATAAAGGGATAAATCTCTTTAAGTCTTTTTATTTTTTTCCCAGCGTATTGAGTGATTTATGCTGAACTCCTAAAAGCTTTCCAACTTCGCAGAGCTTCAATAAACTTCTAATGGAGGCCTGAATGCTAGCTTTAATTTTGTTGCTTGTATAGTAAGTGGAAAGTCTTTAACTAGTAGAATGAGTTTTTGTTTTCATTTCTGTTGAAAAAGTCATGGACTAACATTTTAGAACACCTTTTAGTAAAAAAAAAAAGGTAAGTCAATATAACATATATCTATACAAGCTTAAATTTATATCTATATGTTGCTCCCCAAGTGTAAGTATACATGTTGATATCAAAGTATTTAACCAAATATAATTTATACACACACACACTCACACACACACATGCACAGGTATCTCTGCATGTGTATTACAGTGCCCATATTTAAATTTTTTTGTTGAGCATTGCATGAGATAATAGGTTCTCTAAATGCAGAAATGTTTTTTTCTACATTCCATCACCCCCAACAGAGTATAATACAATGTCTGTTACACAATGGATGCTAAATTAATGGTTGTAGGGAATGGTGACCAGAATACACATTTAATTAGAGAAAAATGTACCATTTGATTTTGATGCAGGTACATAGGAAAGATGTCACTTAAGAAAATACCCTTTATTGCCAATTAGAGTGGTTTTATTCATATCTACTGAGATGGAAGCTAAGCTCTGCCATTTTTATATAGTTTTATTTGTAACTGTGAACATGTAGAGCCCCATGAGGCCATCAATCAGTAGAGAGATGAGGGCCCAACAGAATCATTTCTGTAGGTGGCCAATTTTTTTCAATCAAGGACAGCTGAAAGGTCATGATTAAAACAGTGATTTCCCTGAAATTTTAAGTAACTGTTAGTGATTGTTTTGCACAAAGATGTCAAAACTACTTTTTCCTCTGAAAAAGAAAATTATAAGTTCTTGAAAATGTTGGCAGTTTTCCAAATTTCACTTGCACTACTGTAATGTATTTTAATTACTGCATTTGAGTCAGTTTCTAAAAAAATATGAAAAATTAAAATAATTCAATGTGATGGTAAGCGTATGTAAACAATAACCATCCAATGCCTCAGTGATCTTTGCATATTCATTATTCAATATTAGCCAAATACTAAGTTTTAATAATATTTACCCAAGGGCTGCACAACATTAATTCATAATTCTATGTAGATATGAGGATAATGTCATTAGGTATTTCCATTAAAACATGGTGGGGTTACTTGAGATACATAAGTAATTTTTTTTTGCATATAGACCTGTTAGAAAAGGCAGTCAAGGATAGACTGTTACTAATGATTTCTGGAGGTGGCACTTAATTCTCTGACTCAGAATTGACTCCAGCCCTTGGGTGGTAGTAGAGAGGACTTACTGCTGGTTGTCATCATCTCCAGATGAGGGGTGGACATGAGGCCCTGACCATTTGTACTCATTAAAGATTCCTCAGATCCTTTATAGCAAGAAGGGTTTTAGCCATAGTGTCCTGGTCAGTTTCCAAATTGGGTAATTACATTCTGCCTTCCAGCGTCTTCCCGCAGGTTTTGTTTTTGTTTATTTGTTTGTTTGGTGTATTTATGGTTGTAAGTTCTTGGATATGTGGAGTGGTATTTTTTTGTGCATCCTTTGATTTTAGCTGTTATGTGCTTTTTAATCTTCTTTCAAAGCAATGTTAGATCAAACCTGAGGAGAGTTTTGTTAGATGCATATTATTTTAACCTGCATAAGGTAGATTCTATAATTTTACTCTCTGCTTTAATCTAATTTTGCTTTTCTTTAAGAGGCACATGTAAATGAACAAATGAAAAGAAATAATGGCAGTTGGCAGACTGGTGTTGCCACATGGGCTATGACCCACATGCACTTGCCATCCTTTACCTTGGACGAAGAAGCTAGAGGACAGAGAAGTTGGGGGAGAGAGGGGCGGTGCTGGACAAGGGAAGGGGTCATGGGAGTCTGCGAAACGTGTGACTTCACTTTGAATTAGAAACTGTTAAAATTCCATCCAAGCCCAAGAATGGCATGTTCATATTCATGATAAATGCCAATCTTTTTCTTCCAATGATAATCAGTTTAAATTTGGACTCATAAGGCAGAAGGATATGTCTCTGTTTTTAAGAGTAATATTTTGATATGTCATAATTTTGATGGCCATGTTTTGAATTGGATATTTCACTCATGATCATTTTTGTAATCTACAGAAAGATAAAATTCTCTCAAGTGCAAGATTTATTGAATGCTAACGATATTAAAAGAACTACATTTGATGTGGTAGTCTTCATAATCTTTCATCTGGTAAAAAAAAAAAACAAAAACCAAAACTGTACCAAATATTTATCCTATTATATTCCCAATGCAATGGTAATGATTTTTGCTGTTGTTATTTACACATTAAATAAATATTATTCAACAAGAAAAAAAGTGATGAAGCAAAATCCAGAGTACTTTAGTCCTAACCCAAGCATAAATTTCATCCATCAAACTTAAAACCTACCCTACTCAAAACATTATGTAGTAGGAAAACATAAGCCCATGAATCAGAAGAGCTGTTGTTTAATCCTGGCTCTTACAAATTTTATCAGTTCCAAGTAGGTAAGTTGCTTAGCTTCCCTTCTCAATTTTCTCACTCGATTTTTAATATATGTGATCTACGCACCTACACTATGCTAGTTAAGTGATAGAAAATATTTTTCCATTTGAAGTAAACCCTAAGCTACAATGTAATATTTTCTCACTAATAATTTATCTTTTGTTAAGATTGGTTTTACATATAATCCTCAATTAGAAATTACTCCTCATAGTTTTCCTGGAAACTTAATTTGAGATTAAACCCTGTTCTGGGTTCTGATTAATAGAACTGCTAGCTGTCTCAATATCACAGACTCTGAAATGTTCTCTTCCCTAATACTGGATAATTTTGCTTTTCTCTAATTTATCTTTTTATCATATCTAGGACACATGAGATAACAAATGAAAGACTTTAATCCTCTCCTGCATTGTCATCCCTGATGATCTGAAAATATCCATTCCTGACAGAACCAGGGCCCCAGTGTCAATTGGAACTACAAAAGACTGCAAACTGAGGACTGAGAAAAATCACCAGCAAGGAATAGGAGATCAGAATAGGTCTTAGCATGAGGAAGCTCATGTATGCATCAGAAAGCATCAGCTGAGCCATAGTAGGAAAATATGCTGTCAGACCACTGTTTATCTAGCTGTGAACAGGGGATGGTGTTCGAGGGAACACCAATGCAATGCCATGCCTGGGAATTCTATCAACAGATAGTAAGCAGTCGTCAAACTGATAAACTGGACTTCAACATCAATAGACTTAGTAGACGTAGCATACTATCCTAGGAGAGTACGTTTTGAATCAAGATAAAAAACCTGATGACAGAAGAACTGAAGTAAAAACCGTGGAACTTCTATAATGATATAGCAAGAGGACAAAACTCAAAATTAAATTACTTAAACTGCTGAAAAGCAGGATCCTGACTGCTAGTACTGTGAGGTCTGCCTGTCTTTGGGACCAGACAGTGGAACAATTAATAACAATATCATTCTCTTTGGCTCTCTTGCTTGAAGATCTCCTAATGACTACCTCCCATCCATCCCCATGTACACACAAACTAGAATAGAGAGAATTGATATAAATTCTGTGAACATGATTCTCATTCTCTCCTCTCTTTTATCTTGATAAAACGAATGTTATTTCTTACTTTATTTGGTTCTGTTTTCTCCCAGCCGTCAGCTATCTCCACTTGGAGTTTCTTTAATTTGTAAACAAAAGTTCCACCAAAAGTTCATTGATCCTAAGACACATTTTATCACATTTATACATGAAACTGGGATGCAGCTTAAATCAATGGCTTGTCATAACTTAATTAGCAAAGTATTTTTTTCTTGTATTGTCCTCAACTCACTGACATCCTTGATGAAATACAAAATTTAACTATGAGTCGATTGCTACCAAAATGGTTTCAAATACAGGTTGCATCATAAAAAAGACCAGAAAGTTTGTATAGTGTCACATGGTTCAGAATAGGAAGAGATCATCAAATCCAACGATTCATTTGGTAAATGAGAAAGTGGATGTTCAAAGAGGTTAAGTGATGTTCCCAAAGTGACATCATTTATAAGTATCCCCCCTTAAACTGGTACCCAGCTACCTCTTTTCAATTTAGTTCTCTTCTCATTAAACAGATCCCATACAATACCAAACAGAGCATAATTTGAACAGCAGCTTAACTGAAGCTTAATGTATTGCAGTATACATATAAACATAATAACTTTATGTTTGTTATCATTATTTTAATCATATAATGTACCTCACAGATTGATGGGTTGGCAGCTAAATGAATATCAAAACTGGACTTAATTTACAATGTTTTTTTAATTTGTATTTGTGATTAAGGGGATTTTAGTGATATTGTCTAATTTGTTTCTTCATTCAAAACATTTTAAGTTGGAGAGCCTAAGTCCAAAAGTCAGAAAAGTCATTATTTAATCCCCTCTGTGTCTGTTTTATCTCTTGTAAATGTAATAGTTATTAATACATCAATCCTGCCATCTAAATACCTTCTTTGTTAGGCAATGGGTATATAACATTGAATAAACATAGTCCTTGTCCTGACAGCTAATGGAAGACAATAAATAAGTAAGCAAAATTAGAATATACCAGAGAAATTCTATTAGTCATCTAGGCCCAGAGTGATATGAAACCAAAGAGAAGAGGAGAAGAGGTATTGGTCCCCAAAAGAAGGATGCAGCAAATGTAACCGAAACACCTTCAGGCCTACTGCTGATGTTTGTGCAGGTTGCTAGCTGTATTAGGACACAGCCCATAGTTCACATGGGGGGGTGGTGGTGAAATAAAGCCCACAGTTCCGCTGACCATATCTCCACAGGAACAATCAAAAAGCTCTCAGCCAGCAATATTAAATGAGGATTAAAGGACATGGCTTTTCTGGGGTCCACCACAGATTCAAACCAGCCCACCACCTTTTCCTAAACTGGCAATGTTCCTGGTGTATAGGAAAAGAGCAATCAGAAAGAGTTCCAAAAGAGGTGACTCCCAAACAGGTTTTGAAGAACCTGCCTCAATAATAGCAATGCATTTAGCATTTCCTTTTTCCTGATGAGATTTTATGACTTTTATCAGAGTTTAGATATTTCTACCTTCTTTCATCATATATATCATGTATCACATATATATGACCAAAAGTGATGTCCCATGTTTGGAAATTATATCACAGGATCGTCTTTCTTTATTGGCTTCTACTCTAGTACAGGAATTTCTGGGATAATAGTCATATGTTTTTACAACTTCTCTCAGACTCCTGAAACTGAAGCTTGACTCTGCATTTTGGTCACAATTTCTTCCAAAAACTATCATCTTTGTCTGTATAAAAGAAGCACAAATTTGTGACAGGGACAGCTGAGTAACACATGTAACTTTTACTTTTCTATTTTTCATTGCCTGCCTGAAGAGAAACAGATACTTGGAAAATAATACATCATGGCTTTCATTTCCTCTTTTGAATTAACATACATTTTGTCCTGTCAAAGATAGAAGCCTTTCTTCTTCAATTATGAGTTCTAGAGTATCTGCCATTGGTAAGCTTAATGTCTCAATATTCAAATTTTTCTCAATATGCTTTAATATTTGGGAAGTGTCTAAATTTCAGATTTTGTATAGCCTAGATAAAATTATTCATATACATTTTTCGCAGGAAGAAAATAGAAAATAGGGGGTCAGTGAGAATGAAGTTCAGTATGACTTGAAAAAAATGGAATGAAGGTAACAACTAGAATCTATAGATTAAAAAAAAAAAAAAAACAGCTGCCTTCCCTGCTGGCACGGATCCAAAGTCAGAAGAAACAGAATGGAAAGAAAGAAGGGAAATTGGAAAGGCTGGTGATGACTAAGTGATGATGTTACAGGTCCCAATACGTAATATAATCCAAGAAACATGCTATAATGATCTGTACCAGCACTTCTAGCAACAAGACTAGACCTTGATTTCACTCATCTGAAAGTCATCTTCAAAAATCAAGGCTAAGAGGACTTCCGGAGATGATGGCAGCTTAGTAAGACGTGCGGGTCTTAGTTCCTACTCCAGAACAGCTACTAAAGAAACAGAAATGGTACAGAACAGCTCCCGGAGCCATGACAGAGACCAAAAAGACAGCGTACCCCATTCTGGAACGGCTGAACCGGCTGGGAGAATCTGCTGCGGTGAGATCCCCGAGGGGCGCGCACTTCCCCAGGCCGTGGTGGCTGGAGGCTGGAGCCCCTCCCTCCCTCCTTCCTGGGCTGGCTGGGAGATTTGGACAGGCGGTCCCCTCAAGCCGCGGCGGCCGGCGTCCCCCACCATGCTTGGCTTCCTGGCTGGCTAGGAGATTTGGATTGGCACTCCCCCAAGCCGAGGAGGCCGGCGCCCCCTCCACACGCGGATTCCCGGGCCGGCTGGGAGATTGGGATTGGCACTCCCCCAAGCCACTTCAGCTGGCAACCCTCCCCCACAGCGAGAGTCTTCCAAAGTTAAAGGAGCCACAGCATCTTTTACTGGTGGGACCCGCACACAGACGAGCGCCACATACTGGGCAGGATAAGAAAAACAGAGCCCAGAGATTTCACAGGAAAATCTTTCAACCTGCTGGGTCCCACACCCAGGGAAATCTGATTAAATGTGCCGACACCAGCAAAAAATAACGAATCATGCCAGGAAAATTGAAGGTATGGCCCAGTCAAAGGAACAAACCAATAGTTCAAATGAGATACAGGAGCTGAGACAACTAATTCTGAATATACGAACAGAAATGGAAAACCTCTTCAAAAACCAAATCAATGAATTGAGGGAGGACATGAAGAAGTCATGGGCTGAACAAAAAGAAGAAATAGAAAGTCTGAAAAAACAAATCACAGAACTTATGGGATTGAAGGACAAAGTAGAAAAGATGGAAAAAGCAATGGATACCTACAACGGTAGATTTAAAGAGATAGAGGCTAGAATTAGTGAACTGGAGGATGGAACATCTGAATTCCAAAAAGAAACAGAAACTATAGGGAAAAGAATGGAAAAATTTGAACAGGGTATCAGGGAACTGAATGATAATATGAAGCGCACTAATATACGTGTTGTTGGTGTCTCAGAAGGAGAAGAGAAGGGAAAAGGAGGAGAAAAACTAATGAAAGAAATTATCACTGAAAATTTCCCAACTCTTACAAAAGACCTAAAATTACAGATCCAAGAAGTGCAGTGCACCCCAAAGAGAATAGACCCAAATAGGCGTTCTCCAAGACACTTACTAGTTAGAATGTCAGAGGTCAAAGAGAAAGAGAGGATCTTGAAAGCAGCGAGAGAAAAACAATCCATCACATACAAGGGAAACCCAATAAGTCTATGTGTAGATTTCTCAGCAGAAACCATGGAAGCTAGAAGACAGTGGGATGATATATTTAAATTACTAAAAGAGAAAAACTGCCAACCAAAACTTCTATGTCCAGCAAAATTGTCCTTCAAAAATGAGGGAGAAATTAAAACATTTTCAGACAAAAAGTCACTGGGAGAATTTGTGACCAAGAGACCAGCTCTGCAAGAAATACTAAAGGGAGCACTAGAGTCAGATACGAAAAGACAGAAGAGAGAGGTATGGAGAAGAGTGTAGAAAGAAGGAAAATCAGATATGATATATATATAATACAAAAGGCAAAATAGTAGAGGAAAATATTATCCAAACAGTAATAACACTAAATGTTAATGGGCTGAATTCCCCAATCAAAAGACATAGACTGGCAGAATGGATTAAAAAACAGGATCCTTCTATATGCTGTCTACAGGAAACACATCTTAGACCCAAAGATAAACATAGGTTGAAAGTGAAAGGTTGGGAAAAGATATTTCATGCAAATAACAACCAGAAAAGAGCAGGAGTAGCTATACTAATATCCAACAAATTAGACTTCAAATGTAAAACAGTTAAAAGAGACAAAGAAGGACACTATCTACAAATAAAAGGAACAATTAAACAAGAAGACATAACAATCATAAATTTTATGCACCGAACCAGAATGCGCCAAAATACGTGAGGAATACACTGCAATCACTGAAAAGGGAAATAGACACATATACCATAATAGTTGGAAACTTCAATTCACCACTCTCATCAATGGACAGAACATCTAGACAGAGGATCAATAAAGAAATAGAGAATTTGAATATTACAATAAATGAGCTAGACTTAACAGACATTTATAGGACATTACATCCCACAACAGCAGGATACACCTTTTTCTCAAGTGCTCATGGATCATTCTCAAAGATAGACCATATGCTGGGTCACAAAGCAAGTCTTAACAAATTTTAAAAGATTGAAATCATACACAACACTTTCTCGGATCATAAAGGAATGAAGTTGGAAATCAATAATAGGCGGAGTGCCAGAAAATCCACAAATACGTGGAAGCTCAACAACACACTCTTAAACAATGAGTGGGTCAAGGAAGAAATTGCAAGAGAAATTAGTAAATATCTCGAGGCGAATGAAAACAAAAACACAACATATCAAGACCTATGGGACGCAGCAAAGGCAATGCTAAGAGGGAAATTTATTGCCCTAAATGCCTATATCAGAAAAGAAGAAAAGGCAAAAATGCAGGAATTAACTGTCCACTTGGAAGAACTGGAGAAAGAACAGCAAACTAACCCCAAAGCAAGCAAAAGGAAAGAAATAACAAAGATTAGAGCAGAAATAAATGAAATTGAGAACATGAAAACAATAGAGAAAATCAATAAGACCAGAAGTTGGTTCTATGAGAAAATCAATAAGATTGTTGGGCCCTTAGCAAGATTGACAAAAAGAAGAAGAGAGAGGACACAAATAAATAAGATCAGAAATGGAAGAGGAGACATACCACTGACCTCACAGAAATAAAGGAGGTAATAACAGGATACTATGAACAACTTTATGCTAATAAATACAACAATTTAGATGAAATGGATGGGTTCCTGGAAAGGCATGAACAACCAACTTTGACTCAAGAAGAAATAGATGACCTCAACAAACCAATCACAAGTAAAGAAATTGAATCAGTCATTCAAAAACTTCCCAAAAAGAAAAGTCCAGGACCAGATGGCTTCACATGTGAATGCTACCAAACATTCTAGAAAGAATTAGTACCAACTCTCCTCAAACTCTTCAAAAAAATCGAAGTGGAGAGAAAGCTACCTAATTCATTCTATGAAGCCAACATCACCCTCATACCAAAACCAGGCAAAGATATTACAAAAAAAGAAAACTACAGACCAATCCCTCTAATGAATATAGATGCAAAAATCCTCAACAAAATTCTAGCAAATCGAATCCAACAACACATTAAAAGAATTATACATCATGACCAAGTAGGATTCGTCCCAGGTATGCAAGGATGGTTCAACATAAGAAAATCAATTAATGTAATACACCATATCAACAAATCAAAGCAGAAAAATCACATGATCATCTCAATTGATGCAGAGAAGGCATTTGACAAGATTCAACATCCTTTCCTTTTGAAAACACTTCAAAAGATAGGAATACAAGGGAACTTCCTTAAAATGATAGAGGGAATATATGAAAAACCCACAGCTAATATCATCCTCAATGGGAAAAAATTGAAAACTTTCCCCCTAAGATCAGGAACAAGACAAGGATGTCCATTATCACCACTATTATTCAACATTGTGTTGGAGGTTCTAGCCAGAGCAATTAGACAATAAAAAGAAATACAAGGCATCAAAATTGGAAAGGAAGAAGTAAAACTATCACTGTTTGCAGACGATATGATACTATACGTTGAAAACCCGGAAAAATCCACAACAACACTACTAGAGCTAATAAATGAGTACAGCAAAGTAGCAGGTTACAAGAGCAACATTCAAAAATCTGTAGCATTTCTATACACTAGCAATGAACAAGCTGAGGGGGAAATCAAGAAACAAATTCCATTTACAATTGCAACTAAAAGCATAAAATACCTAGGAATAAATTTAACTAAAGAGACAAAAAAACTATACAAAGAAAACTACAAAAAACTGTTAAAAGAAATCACAGAAGACCTAAATAGATGGAAGGGCATACCGTGTTCATGGATTGGAAGACTAAATATAGTTAAGATATCAATCCTACCTAAATTGATTTGCAGATTCAATGCAATATCAATCAAAATCCCAACAACTTATTTTTCAGAAATAGAAAAACCAATAAACAAATTTATCTGGAAGGGCAGAGTCCCCAAATTGCTAAAAGTATCTTGAGGAAAAAAAACGAACTGGAGGTCTCAAGCTGCCGGACTTTAAGGCATATTATGAAGCCACAGTGGTCAAAACAACATGGTATTGGCATAAAGATAGATATATCGACCAATGGAATCGAATAGAGTGCTCAGATATAGACCCTCTCATCTATGGACATTTGATCTTTGATAAGGCAGTCAAGCCAACTCACCTGGGACAGAACAGTCTCTTCAATAAATGGTGCCTAGAGAACTGGATATCCATATGCAAAAGAATGAAAGAGGACCCATATCTCACATCCTATACAACAGTTAACTCAAAATGGATCAAAGATCTAAACATTGGGCCTAAGACCATAAAACATTTAGAGGAAAATGTAGGGAGATATCTTATGAAACTTACAATTGGAGTCGGTTTTATGGACCTTAAACCTAAAGCAAGAGCACTGAAGAAAGAAATAAATAAATGGGAGCTCCTCAAAATTAAACACTTTTGTGCATCAAAGAACTTCATCAAGAAAGTAGAAAGACAGCCTACACAATGGGAGACAATATTTGGAAACGACATATCAGATAAAGGTCTAGTATCCAGAATTTATAAAGAGATTGTCCAACTCAACAACAAAAAGACAGCCAACCCAATTACAAAATGGGAAAAAGACTTGAACAGACACCTCTCAGAAGAGGAAATACAAATGGCCAAAAGGCACATGAAGAGATGCTCAATGTCCCTGGCCATTAGAGAAATGCAACTCAAAACCACAATGAGATATCATCTCACACCCACCAGAATGGCCATTATCAACAAAACAGAAAATGACAAGTGCTGGAGAGGATGCGGAGAAAGAGGCACACTTATCCACTGTTGGTGGGAATGTCAAATGGTACAACCACTGTGGAAGGCAGTTTGGCGGTTCCTCAAAAAGCTGAATATAGAATTGCTATACGACCCAGAAATACCATTGCTAGGTATCTACTCAAAGGACTTAAGGGCAAAGACACAAACGGACATTTGCACACCAATGTTTATAGCAGCGTTATTTACAATTGCAAAGAGATGGAAACAGCCAAAATGTCCATCAACAGACGAGTGGCTAAACAAACTGTGGTATATACATACGATGGAATATTATGCAGCTTTAAGACAGAATAAACTTATGAAGCATGTAATAACATGGATGGACCTAGAGAACATTATGCTGCGTGAGTCTAGCCAAAAACTAAAGGGCAAATACTGTATGGTCCCATTGATGTGAACCGACATTCGAGAATAAACTTGGAATAAGTCATTGGTAACAGAGACCAGCAGGAGTTAGAAACAGGGTAAGATAATGGGTAATTGGAGCTGAAGGGATACAGACTGTGCAACAGGACTAGATACAAAAACTCAAAAATGGACAGCATAATACTACCTAATTGTAATGTAATTATGTTAAAATACTGAATGAAGCTGCATCTGAGCTATAGGTTTTTGTTTGTTTGTTTGTTGGTTGGTTTGTTTGTATTTTTTTTTCCTTTTTTCTTTTTTATGTATATTTTTATTTTTTATTTTTATTATTATTTTCATTTTTTTCTCTATATTATCATTCTATATCTTTTTCTGTTGTTTTGCTAGTTCTTTTCCTAAATCGATGCAAATGTACTAAGAAATGATGTTCATACATCTATGTGATGATATTAAGAATTACTGATTGCATATGTAGAATGGAATGATTTCCAGATGTTGTGTTTGTTAAATTTTTTTAATTAATCAAAAACAAACAAACAAAAAAACAGCTATTTGTGAAAAGTAATTGTGAACTTTGATATACTACTTTCCCCTGATATAAAGATTTCATTTCAATGGCTGTATCAAGCTCCTGTTGAGGGAGAATTGGATGAGACCTCCTGGGTGAGACTTGACAACATTCTTCCTAGTTGGAATGTTTTCTTGGAAACCATTCACTCATTTAGCCATTCATTCATAGTTGATTCAGAGTTATAGATGATATTTTTAAATCACCTAGCAATAGCAGTCCAAGGAAGAATATGTATCCAAAATGTTGCTGACTACCTGAATATGTGAAAGATCTCTCTTAACAAAAAAAAAGATTCCACAAAGTTTCAAACTTATGAACTTAAAAGACAAATGAAGAATTTGTTTAATATGGATGGATCTTGTATAATAGCTCTTCAAGAAATTGGAAAACAGACAGGTACCTATTCATTATGCTCAAATATTTAAGTGACTAGAAGTCAGGGGGTATTTTGGTTGCTGAATATGTATACTATCATAGTAGTTCAAATCCTAAGAGCCATTCCAAAGCCTTGGCTATTGAAGTTTCTTGGCATTGCTAATAAGTATAAGGAAACTTTGAGAGATGTATGAGGAAAACAATTATGATAGCACAAAAATGTTGTTTATGCCTTCGGTGGGCATTCAGTTTAGGATTTTCTTCTTGTAGATAATGTTTTCCGGTGGAATATATCTCAAACATGATCACTGAAACTAATGGGATATTATTTTGCAACAAATCATTTTTGGCACTCAGTTTTCTATAACCACACATCTTCTTCATTAGAAGAGATTATCTGGGTCATTGTCACTTTACACATGCAGCATTTTATTGATATCTTAATTGATTTCCCTACCTCCAGGCTTTTCCCACTGTAGTCCATTGTACATAATACAAGTGGAATACTCTTCCTAAATCTCAGCTCTGGTCCTGGTTTTCCCTTGTACAGAAAAAGCAATGGTTCTGGTATGACTGCAGAATGACATCTAAACTTATTAGCTTGATACTGAAGACGTGTATGCTCTGGCCATGTCTTTCACGCCGCAGCTAACCGTGTTACTCATTATACATTACAGATACTTTGCATTGTTCTACTTTTTTTTTTTTTTTTTTTTTTTAAAGGAAAGACAGAGAGAAGGAAGGAAGGATAGAAGGAAGGAAGAGAGGAAGAAAGGGAAACATCTTTTAAACATTTTCTTGTTTTTATTGTATTTTGTTTCTCCGTTTTCGTTACATGGGCTGGGGCCGGGAATCGAACCGAGGTCCTCCGGCATAGCAGGCAAGCACTTTGCCCGCTGAGCCACCGCGGCCCGCCCTGTTCTACTTTTTTATATCTTGGTTTCCTGATGACTTTTTCTCTTAATTATGTTATTTGCCTTATCTCCACATGCTGTATATTAGCCACCCTTTCACCCAGTTCAAATTTCCTCTTCTTTGTAAAAGCTTCACTTATTATTTTGGAAATGATTTCTCTATTTTTCGCTTTATAGTACTGAGTAAATATTTGTCAATTCACTAATCTTGTTTTTCTATGTGGCCTATATATAATAGATTTATCTTTTGCTATTACAAAGAATAAGAATACGTTGGATAAATTGTTAATAATACTGGGGTTTAAATATTTCAAAGTATAGATTATTTCGGGAACTCTTTGTCATTTGTGGATTTTCCAAACTCTGCTTTCCCTGCCTCCTTCTCATTCTGCCTAACTATGGGTTTTTACCTTATTCATTTAAGTTTTAGCTTAGGAAGAACACAGGAAGAAATGAACCATTGAAATCACTTGAACAGAGAAAAGAGGCATTCAGTCTTGTTCACTACTGACTTTTAATCATGACTATAATTTTCTGTAAGCAATCCAATAAAACTTCCCATTGAGTCGCACTTTTGTTTCCTTTGAGTTTGAATTTAGAGCCTACCATCAGTAGATTAAAAATCCATTAAAATCTATAAAAACAGCAGAAATTACATATTTCTTCTGCTATAGTAAAGATTTTTCTAAAAGATTTTTACATTAAAACTGTTACTAAGTAGTGGTATTAATAGGCCATTTTAAAGTCAGGCTTGGCTTGCCCTTAATCCATGGAAGACTGCTCAAGGAATAGCTTCACATATTCCATGAGATTGCATTTTGGATAGATGACAGAGACACTGTTGAGTTTTCTCATGTCAGAAAGACAATGCTAGACTCCATTAAAAAAGCAGCAGACAATCTCAAGGATAAGTGTTAATGAAGAGGAGAGTTGGCAAAGAACATGCTAGGAAGGGGTGATAATAGATTCAGAGAGAGAGTGCCCAAGTAATTGTCCTCTAGATATTGAGAAAAATGGAACTGGAGAAAAAGTGAGAGGCCAGGGATGGAAATGTACATTTAATTTAATATACAGGTAAATGGTAATAAAAAGTCACAATGCTCAATATTGTAAAAACACTCAGAAAAAGTGCAGATATGAATAAAATATATTTCTGTCAGTGCCTTTCCAGATTGATGCTTTACTTTGAATATAATACTTTATACTCTTTGCAATGTATTACTATCCTCTTAACATCTTACTATTTTTTGCAGACATTTAAGAAATAAATTTAATGTTGAGGGCTAAAGATGTCATATTTGTAGCTCAAAAGGCAGCTGGGCTTCAGTGTATTAGAATGCTACTTTTCCTGTTGTTTTCCTAGATGATTTACCATCCCTGAGTCTTAATTCAAGTGATTCCACTAATAAAATATGATGACTAGTTTATCTTCAGAGCTATATATCTACTAGATGTGATGCTCAAACTCTTCTGAGCCACCAAAGTAAATTCCCCATATATAAAATCCTTGAGGTAGTATTAATTATTCCTGATCATGTTGAAATTAGGTTGGAATCTTCTTCCTTTTCTTCCTTCCTCCCGATGGTCATATTCCAACCGCTTCCAAGTTTTGATGGTTCTACCTTGTAGAATTTCTTTTAAAATTTTCGTCCACTTTCAGTATTTTTAAACAAGTTTTTCCATGTTTTCTTTTCTACAAACACATTCTATGTACACAAGGCAGATGCAAAAAGAAGAAACTAATATTTAAAGTACAGTTCTAATTCTGCCACCCAAGGATAACGACTAGTAAGATTTTGGTACACTATCTTTCATTTGGAAAATAAATTTACATATAGTCAAGATATAATGTGTAGTAACAATGTGTATATTTTCTTATAGAAGTTGATCCATACTGCAATATTTTAGGGCCTACTGTTTCATTAAATGACACATTCAGAACACCTTTTCATACAGTTAAATATTCATGTCTTGTTTAAATTACTGTGAAATGTTCTGTAATCTACTGTGTGAATGCATCATTCAGTGTACCCAGTGCTTTGCTTTGTGGCAATTAATTTTGCTTTCTTTTTCCTACTTTCTATTCTAATGGCCATTCCCAAAGTTAAAGTTTCCATCATATTTTGCTTAGACTATTTTAACATTATTTCAGCTGATTGCTTCTATCAAGTGAACTATCTAATCCTTCCAGAATTTAGCGGAAAAACAAAAACAAATATACAAAAACAACATGCAGGATTCTGACTTGCATAAAGGATTTCATTACTTTCAATTTTTTTGAGATTAAAGTTGACATTTCTTAACATGGCTGGTATCCATCCTAATTTAACTGTGACCTGCCTTTAAAATTTAATTATGTTACTTCATTTGCCTCATTACTCTCTAAATACCTTGCTACCTCCATTTCCTTGCCAGTGTGGTTTCCTGTGCCAAGAATGATTATTACATTTGGTTCTACCTGGTGACATCCCATTCATTCTTTAAAAGTAATCTCAAAATTCACCTAACCAATTCTCCGAGGCAAATAAATTTCTCTTTCCTATATGCCCCATAGCATTTTGCTCTTGTCACTCACGTAATCTAGTGGGCACATGGTAGAATAATAAGTCTTTGGCCTTGATATTTGTGAATATGAAACCAAGATCCATCTCTTAAAATTTCTGGTGTTAGTTTTATCGTTCATTCATTCAGCAAATAGTACCCAGGACCTCCTTTCATCCAGACTCCTCCATAGAGCCTAGTGATGCAAAGGTAAACATCATCATCATCATCATCACAGATAATATTTATTATGGAATGCCTATGTGCCAGGCACTGTTAACAGTGCTTTGTAAGCATGAAGTCATTTAGTTTTCCATTTTTCAGATAAGAAAATCTGGTACCAAGAAGGTAAGAACTTTTGAAGGTAGAGTAAGGATTCAAACTCTTGAAGTTTAGCTCCAGATTCTGGTCTAAAAACCCTCTTGGCTCAGGAACATCATATCCTATACGCTGTAGAAAAAAAGAGAACAAAAACAGTGAAATAATGGGCACCTTCTCGTAAGAATTATTTGGACATTTTAAAAAATTTGAAATGTTTTCTGATATTTCATATATTTAGGACTTTTGTGATATATGTCTTTTAGGCCTAGAATAAATTCAAATGCCATATATTTAAAATGGCTCACTGGATATCTACTCTCAAGCAAGAAGAATATCAGCAGAGATGAAGATATTCTGGCTCAGACAAATTACGTGCCTGGTTAGGGACAGCTCAGTTCTGTTCCTTAGGGTGCACTGGGCAACACAAAAGTCAAAGCACTAAAAACTGAGTTGTGGGGAAAAAAGAAAAAACTTTTATAGCAGTTGTTCATAGAATGCAAGAAAACACATGCACACCAATATGGTGTCTTCTTGCAGATAATGGTGTCATCCCACATGCAGTTTGCGTTGTTTTTAAAATTGCGGCAACATCAGCTATTTATACAATGGAAAAGATAATGAAGATTCAAAAGATTTTTCCAAAAGTGAAGCAGTATATAATTTAGTTGGAACTTTTAAAAACTAGCCTCATTATGGCCACAAGGAATATAAAATCTCTCAGAAAATGAGTACTAATATAAAAAATATATGTTTTTTTTTTTTTTGCATTTTGGTGCTGAAATATGGTTCTTAGCTTCTTTGTAGAAGAAATCTCATAATTTATGCAAATTATAATATAATACTGGTAAATTTGTTACTATCTAAGTGAGAAATAATTATTTTGAATTTTTGATATTTTAGATTTTTTCTAATATATTCCATTTATTTGGGACATTTCCAATGAATTTGATTTGCATCTGGTAATCCATCATTAAAGTGTATTGCAGAACTTTTGTTTTCTCTGAAAATATCTCTATGTGAAGGAAAAAATTATCAATAGCATATATTTTTGTTTTTGGCTCCATAACAACAAAATTCTAATTTGGATAATAATATGTTTAAGTATTCTTTGAAAGGCCTTATAATATATTAGAGCTGTTCAGTTGTCCCTGGAAATCATTTTGCTTTACAGCTTTAATCTTGAAATATGTGTACTGATTTATGCTATTGGTCCTTCCTCTAGATAGTTGAGTGTTCTTGCTTAATGTTACAGAATAAGCCCAAAGCTGCAAATAGGCCAACTTGTCTCAGGGCATTTGACAAAGACCTTTCCCTTTAAATTATATATCTTATACTATTGATTAATTTCGCTGGGTCCACTCGTAACTTCTCCTTGTAGGAAAGTTATTTGTTCATTGTCAGTTTTACCTCTCATTTCCTGAAATCTCTTCAAATTTCTTTGTAATTATTCTCTCTAAAAATTTTTGGTGCAATGTTCAAAGAAAGTTATAGAACTCCAAATCTACTATGTTTTATAACCTATGAGCTGAATTATAATTTCATTCTAAATAGAAGGTACTTTATGGCAAATAAATTTGATACCACTGAAGAATCAAAATTCTGATTTCTTTAACATGGTGCAAACATGGAGCTGAAAAATAAGGGGGGGTTCTAAATATGTTCCATTTGAGAAATCTCGATCATGCACTTAGATGATGTTTTAGTTTGCCTGGGTTGCTGTAGCAAAGCTTGTGTCCATCAAGAAAGAGAATTATAAACAAATTATGGCTCATACATGCACTGAATATTAATCAACCATAAGAAAGAATGAAATTATGAGGCATGCTTCAATATGGTAAAACTTTGAAAATACTGTTTAATAAGCAAAACCGATATGGACAAAAATCATAAGAGATGACTAGAAATAACAAATTTATCAAGATAGAAAGCAGATTAGAGTTTACCAGGGGGAGAAGGTGAGGAAGGGAGTATTTGTAAAAATTAGAAAAAGAAAGAAAGAAAGAAAAAGAAAGAGAATAGAAAACAAACTCGACAGGTTTTTTTTTTTTTTCTGTGCATCTAAGATTGACAACCACTGTTTTAGCCTGTAACTTCACCATGTTGTTATTTGAATACCCCTCAAAGATTTTTAGGTAAAAAACTGGAATAAGATTGCATTCCTCATGGATAACTAATACACAGCAGAGAAAGCCTGGTTTTTATCTGCTCCTCATTTTTACATTGATTGAATCTCAAAATATGACAAGCTTGACTTAATTGTAGGGAAAAAGTAAATGAGACCAGTAGAAATCTGATGAATAGAGACCTCTTAGTTTTATTTCTTTAGTGTCACATCAATCTGCCCAGTTAAGTGATTAAAGGGGCAACTCTAAACTGCAAAGGGAACCAGGCCCTGATTTGTTCAGGGTCATGAGCAATGGCTTGAAACCATCTTGTTTGCAGATACCCCTTTCATGTTATTAGGCTGTCAGTTGACAGATTTTGCAAGATTTATGGCCCAAAACTCAAATGTACACATGTGTGAGAGGGTGGTGTGGTGTGATGGGTTAGATGAGGTGAAAGGAGAGGAGAAAGAGCCCATGAATGTTGCTGCAAATACATAAACCAAGCGTTATTTTGTTCAACTTCACGCTCTGTATTTCCCTCTCCACATTACACTTTCCTTTTGTTTTCTGGAATTTCTGCTATAGAAAATTAAAATAGGAAATGCAATTTCAAATGGGAGCACCTAATTCTTTGAAAAGAAATTTTGGGTACTTTCAATGAAACCCTATTGAGGGTGTAATAATCAAGATTTATAATCCTCTCCCCAGGAATTGATATTTCTCATTCCTTTGTGAAAACTATACTTTCATAGCATAATTAACTATATTTTATTGGGCTTTATTTACTTCTTTCTAACTTATTTGTATTGAAAAATCTGATATTTAAAATTTCACATTTTCTTCACAGTAACCTCCTGCATTTTCTTGCTTTTCCCGCCAATTTTTTTCTTTCCAGTCAGCAGACCTGCTGCTTGTTTCTGTGAACTGCACTCTTTATTGGTTCTACTCCTTCAGTTCCTCCTATCCAAATTGAAACTTCTTAAAGGAAATGTTACTATATTACTCCCCTGTTTGAAATCCTCTTGTGCTTCTCTAGGGTTTATGAAAGCCGAACTTACTGTGCATACAGGGCATTTTATGACTTGCTCCTGGAATTCTTTCTTCCTTCCATCTTTCAAGCCTATTTATACTACACAAACATCCCCAGAGTTCTCCACCTATAGTGAATTGTCTGTCATGCCTCAGATACTCCACTAATTCTTATTCTCTTAGTGTGACTCATTCTCTTCCTTGTGTTGGATTTCTCTCACTATCTTAGAATACCTACAAAACTCCAATCCTACTTTCAAGACCAAACTTTGACATCCTTTTTTTTTTTTGTAAAAACATGAATGTTCCCTTCTGCACATACACACCAAACAGTGTCAGGGGGTCTCTTCTTTATGTACTTCTGTAGAGTCTTTGGTATATGTGACTATTAAGTACTTACTGTTATAATTGTGTTCCATAGTTTTCTCTCCTGGAGATGGTATTTGGAAGGAGGTCCTATGTTTTATTTGGTTTTCTCCATCACCTCATAAAATGCTAGGCAAACAATAATAAAAGCATTAAAATTTTCTATTGACTTACTACCTAAAAGAAAAAAATTCAAATTCAGTATGAGAGATTTGCCCAAAACTTTGTTTGGGGACACAGGTAAAACATATGGGAAAAAACATCAAATATCAAAGTTATCCTGTTTCTAGGATGTGCTAATTTATCTACTGAAGTCCACTATTTCCTGCAATCCCACTTGACCATGCAGAGCTTCAATAAGACAGCTATTGTGAAATCACATTTCTTATTTGTTATGGTTTTAAAATTATTATGTTTTTAATCAGAGAAGTTGTAGCCTTACATAAAAGTCATGTAAACAATGCAGCTTTCCCCATATACCTCCCTATTGTTTATACTTTCAGTTACTTTAGTACCTTTGTTACAATTCATGTGAGAATATTAAAATGGTTTTATTAACTATAGTCTATAGTTTACATTAGGTATATTTTCTCATATACCACCTTATTATTTATACCTTGTATAAGTGTTGTACGTTTGTTACAATTCATGAAAGAACATTTTTGTATTTGTACTATTAACTTGAATCCATCACCCACAACAGGGTTTACTGTGTTATACTGTCCAACGTTTCATCTTCTAACTTTCATTCTAGTAACATACCAACCCAAAATGTCCCCTTTCAACCGCATTCATATACATAATTCAGAGCTGTTAATTATACTCACAATGTTGTGCTACCACCACTATCATCCATTTTCAAATCTTTACAATCAGCCTAAATAGAAATAATTAAGCATCAGTTCCCCATTCTCTACCCCAAATTTAGAATCTATATTATAGATTCTAACTCTATAAATTTGCTTATTATAATCATCTCTGATATATGAGATCATACAATATGTGTCCTTTTGTGTCTGGCTTATTTCACTCAACAAAATATCCTCAAGGTTCATCCATGTTGTCACATGCATCAGAACTTCATTCCTTTTCACAGATGAATAATATTCCACTGTATATTTATCCATTCATCAACTGATGGACATTTGAGCTGTTTCTGTCTTTTGGCAGTTGTGAATAATGTCGCTATGAACATCAGTGTGCAAATATTTGTTCGAGTCCCCTCCTTCCAATTCTTTTGAGTGTGTACTTGGTAGTGGGATTTCTGGGTCATATAGAATTCTATATTTAGCTTCTAGAGGAACTGCCAACTGTCTTCTACAGTGGATATTCCATTTTACTTTCCCACCATCAATGAATTAGTGTTCCTATTTCTTCATATCTTCTCCAAAACTTGTTATTTTGTCTTTTTTTTTAATAGTAGCCATTTTAGTGGTTGTGAAATGATATCTCATTGCTTTTATTTACATTTTCCTAATGGCTAATGAGGTTGACCATCTTTTCATGTGTTTTTTAGTCATTTTTATATCCTCTTTGGAGTCATGTCTATTCAAGTATTTGGCCCATTTTTTAAAAATTGTGTTTTTTTTTTTAATTGTTGAGTTGTAGGATTTCTTTATATAGTCTTGATATTAAGTCCTTATCAAATAATGTGGTTTCCAAATATTTTCTCCCATTGAATAGGTTGTCTTTTGACTTTCATGACAAAATACTTTGAAGAATAAAAGTATTCATTTTGAGGAGATCCCATTTATCTTTTTCTTTTGTAGTTTGTGATTTAGGCATAATGTCTAAGAAACCATTGCCTATCACAAGATCCTAAAAATGCTTCCCTATATTTTCTTCTAGGAGTTTTATAGTCCTTGCTCTAATATTTAGGTCTTTGATCCATTTTGAGTTAATTTTTGTGTATGGTTTAAGATAGGGGTCCTACTTCATTCTTTTGTACATGGATATCCAGTTTGTTGAAGAGACTGTTTCCCAATTAAGTGGACATAGTAACCTTGTAAAAATCCATTGGCCATAGGTGTGAGAGTCTATTTCTGAATTCTCAGTTCTATTCCATTTGTTGATATAGCTATCCTTGTGCCAGTACCATGCTGTTTTGACCACTGCAGATTTGTAATGTGCTTTAAAGTTAGAAAGTATGAGTTTTCCAACTTTATTCTTTTCTAGGATACTTTGGAAACCCTTCCAAATAAATTTGATCATTGGCTTTTCCATTTCTGCAAAGTAGACTTGGAATTTTTATTGGGATTGCATTTAATCTATTAAAAAAATGGGGAGAATTGACATTTTAACAATATTCAGTCTTCCAATCCATGAACATAAAATGTTCTTCCATTTATATAGGCCATCTTTGATTTCTTTTAGTAATGTTTTGTGGTTTTCAGTGTACAGGTCCTTTACACCCTTGGTTACATTTATTCCTAGATATTTTATTTTTTTAGTTGCTATTGTAAATGGAACTTTTTGCTTGATTTCTTCCTTAGATTGTTCATTACTAGTAATAGAAACATTATTAATGTTTACATTTGATCATGTACTCCACCATGCTGCTGAATTCAATTATTAGCTCAAATAGCATTGTTGTTGATGCCTCAGGATGTTCTATGTATGGGATCAGAACATCTGAAAATAGTCAGTTTTACCTCTTTCTTTACAACATGTGTGACTTTTATTATTTTTTTTTCTTGCCTAATTTGTCTGACTAGAACTTCCAGTACTATGTTGAATAATAGTGGTGACACTGGGTATCTGTATTAGGGTTCACTAGAGAAACAGAACCAACAGGAGATGTCTGTAAATATGAAATTTATAAAAGTGTCTCATGCAACTGTGGGGTTGCAGGAGTCTAAAATCCATAGCACATGCCACCATGCCAGCATCTCTGATGAAGGTCCTTGGAGAACTCCACAGGAAAAGCAGGCTGGTGTGGATGCAAGAGTCCAAAACCTGTACGGCAGGCCTCGAGGCTAACAATTCCAATGAAGGCCCTTGATGAACTCCACAGGAGAGGATGGATGGCTGAAGAAGAAATGAAAATTCTCTCTTCTCCCTTAAAAGTCTTCAACTGATTGTATTAAATTCAGCTGATTGAATTCTCTCATTGCAGATGACACACCGTTAATTGATCATAGCTGTGCTCAGCCACAGATGTAATCAATTGATGGGTGATTTAATAAGCCTCTCTTCTGATTTATCAACCAGCCATCAAATATCCTTGCAATAATGATTAGGCCAGTGCTTGCCTGACCAGAAAACTGGGCACTATCACCTGGACAAGTTGACACTTGAGCCTAACCATCATAGCATCATTTTCTTGTTACAGATCTTAGAGGGAAAGCTTTCAGACTTTTAACTTTGAGTCTGATGTTAGTGATGGTTTCTTTATATATTCCCTTTATCGTGTTGAGGATGTTTCTTCCTATTCTTATTTTCCTAAGCATTTTTATCAAGAAAAAATGCTGAAATTTTTCGAATTTTTTGCATTAATTGAGATGATTGTGTGTTTTTTTCCTTTCATGTTGGCAATGTCATGTATTGTATTAATTGATTTTCTTATTTTGAACCACCCTTGCAAACCTAGGATAGACTTAGTAGATCAATGTATATAATTCTTTTGATGTACTGTAGTATTTGATTTTCAAGTGTTTTGTTGAGGATTTTTTGCATCTCTGATCATTAGAGAAGCTAGTCTGCAGTTTTCTTTTCTTATAGGATCTTTAACTTTGGTATTAGGATGATGTTGACCTCATAGAATGAGTTAGGTAGTGTTCCCTCCACTTCAAGTTTTTTTGGAAGAGTTTGAGGAGGATTGGTATTAATTCTTCTTGGAGTGATTGGTAGATAGAGTTAATCAGTGAAGCCATCTGGCCCTGAACTTTTCTTTGTTGGAGGGTTTTGATGACTGATTCCATCTCTTGTAATTGGTGTTGAGTCTCCTATTTCTTCTAGAGTTGATGTAGGTAGTTCATTTGTTTCTAAGGTTTTGCCCATTTCATCTAGTTTATCGAATTTGTTGGCATACAGTTTTTGTAGTATCCCTTTATGATCCTTTTTATTTCTGTGGAGTCAGTAGTAATGTTCTCTCTATCATTTTTTATATTATTTATTTGTGTCCTCTCTCTTTTTACTTTGTCAGTCTAGCTAAGATCAATTTTATTGATAGACCCAATTTTTGGTTTTGTTAATTCTCTCTATTGCTTTTTAATTCTCAATTTCATTTGTTTACACTCTATCCTTTGTTATTTCTTTCCTTCTGCTTGGTTTAGGATTAATTTGTTGTTCTTTTTCTCATTCCTCCAGGTATGTAGTTAGGTGTTTGAATTTCCCTCTTTCTTCCTTATGAATGTAAGGATTTAGGGTTATGTATTTCTTTCTCAGCACTGCCATTGCTGCATCCCATAAGTTTTGATACATTGTATTCTTGCTTTTGTTCATCTCAAGATATTTACAGGTTTCCCTAGTAATTTCTTCTTTGACAAACTGATTGTTTAGGAGAGTGTTGTGTAACTTTCCTACATTTGTGGATTTTCCAGTTCTCTGCCTGTTATTGATTTCCAGCTTCATTCCATTATGGTCACAGAAGATGCTTTGTATGATTTTAGTCTTTCTAAACTTATTGAGACTTGTTTTGTGACCCAACGTGAGGTCTATCCTAAGATAGATGATGAGAATGATCCAAGTGCATGTGTGAAGAATGTTTATCCTGCTATTTTAGGGTGCGATATTCTATAAGGTTTAGTTCATTTATTATACTATTCAAGTTCTCTGCTTCTTTATTGTTATTCATTCTAGATGCTCTATCTATTGATGAAAGTATTTATATTAAAGTTCCCTATTAATTTTATAGTATACATCAATTTCTCCTTTCAGTTTTCCCGTGTTTGCTTCATATATTTTGGGGCACAATGGTTAGATGCATAAATATTTATGATAGTTATTTCTTCTTAGTGGATGGCCCCCTTTATTAACATGTAGTGGCCTTCTTTATTTCTTATAAAAGATTTTGATTTAAAGTCTATTTTGTTCAATATTATTAAAGCTGTTCTCACTCTTTTTTGGTTACTGTTTGCATGGAATATCATTTTCCATCCTTTCACTTTCAAACTGTTTGTGTCTTTGGGTCTAAGGTGACTCTCTTATAAATAAAATATATTTCAACCATGGTTTTTTTAAATCTATTCTCCCAACCTGTGTGTTTTGATTGGGGAGTTTAATTGATTAACATCCAGTGTTAGTACTATAAAGTCATTTTGTCCTTTGGTTTTTATATGCTATAACATTTCTCTCTCTCTCTCTCTCTTTTTCTTTATTGCAACCTCCTTTTCTGTATAGTTGATGTTTTGTGATATATCTAACTGATCCCTTTCTCATTTGTGTTTCTTTGTATAATTTAAATACTTTCTTTATGGTTACCCTGGTGTTTATATGATACAATCTACATATAACTTACTAATTTGAAAGGATACCAACTTAGCTTCAATAGCATACATGTTCTCTGTTCTAATATCTCTCTGTCCTTCCCCCACCATGTTGTTATTGTCCCACTGTACTGATTTATATTTTGCATGTCCATTATCAGGAAATATGCCTTTTTCTTGCACAGTTGTATTCTGATTCTTGTGATTGAAAGCATGGTTGTTTATTGAGGATACAGTACTATTAGGTTTTGCATTTACTATTTCTCGTAGCACACGTCTCTTGTTGGCAGATGCTCTCATTTTCTGTGGATATTTTAAACTATCCCTGATTTTTGGAGGACAGTTTTGTCAGATAAATAATTTTTTAAAGAAAACTAGCATGTTTTCTCTTTTAGTACCTTAAATACATCATACAACTGCCTTCTTGCCACCATAGTTTCTGATGAGAAATTGGCCCTCAGTCTTATTGAGAATCCCTTGTATGTGATGAATCACTTTTCTCTTGTTCTTTTCATCTTTGGCATTTGACACTGTGATTAATATGTTTCTTGGAGTAGGCCTATTAAGATTTATTCTGTTTGGAGTATGTTGTGATTCTTGGACATGAGTATTTGTGTCTTTCATACGTTTTTGGAAATTTTAGATAAGTATTTCCTCAAATAATCTTTTTGAACCTTTTCCCTTCTCTTCTCCTTCTGAAACACCCATGATGTATATGTTTGTATGCTCTGTGCTGTCATTCAAATACTTGAGATACTTCTAGGTTTTTTTTTCTATTCTTTTCACTTTCAATGATTCTGACTGTACGATTTTGATTGTTCTGACTTCTTATTCACTGATTCTTTCTTCTGCCTGCTCAAATCTGCTGTTGTGTTTTAAATCTTTACTACTGTGGCTTTTATTCCCAAAATTTCTATTGTGCTTCTTTTCATACTTACAAATTCTTCTATATGTTCACACATTGTCTTCTTAATATCCTCTACCTTTTCATGAATATTTTTCTTTGTCTTCTTGAATTGATTTGGTATATTATTGTGAAAATCTTTGATTAGTTTTTCCAACTTCTGATTTTCCTGGGAGTTTTAATTTGTTCCTTTGAATGAGCCGTATCTTCCTGTTTCTTAATATGGCTTGTAATTTTTGCTGATGTCTACACATCTGAATATCTTATAAGTTAAATCTGAAGGTCTATTTCTCCCTCTTGTCTAGGGTTTTGTGGTTGATTGTCTTTGCATTAAGACCCTTTGACACTTGATCTAATTTAGTCTAGACCTTTCGAGTACCTCACCTTTAATCAGATTTTTTCAGCTCTTCCTCAACTGACTCTTGCCCTGGATTTATGGTGCAGTTTTTAAGATTGCACTTTTTGTGCAATCATATCACTTTCAGGAGAGAGCTTCCTTTCCTTTGTTCATCCTCTGGGAATCTTAATCTGTTGTTTGTTTTTTGAAGACTCCTCACCTCCTAAGATTTGTTTATATTCTCTCCCCCACTCAGTGCCCTGTTTTCCTTACACTTTTCAGTTCTGGGACCCTACCTATGTTACAGTAGTTCAGTTTACGCCGCCCCGCCCCCCCCCATCATATTTTGTTTTCTGTGAGGGTTTTCTGCCTCTGACTTCTTTCCTTTCAGGGTGCCCCACCCAGGAGAGCCAGATCGGGTAGATCCAGAAGGGTATGTCACTTCCAAAAAGTACATTTTGCCTTTAGGTGGTCCAGCCAAATGAAACTGGATTGATCGACGGCACAACAGTTCTTGCCGGCATTTCTATTATGATTCCCTTCCCTCACCCCCTTTTGTATGCAGCACTCCGCAGCAATTCCTGTTCTGCCCTGGGTCTCTGTATGCTTCGTCCCTGGGCCTGGACATGTGGGTTCTAGCACTGCTGTGAATGTCTTTACAGTCTCTGTCCATGGTGGGAGGGACCTGGGTCATATGCCTCTGTGCGACCCCCCAACCGTGCAGGACTGAGTGAGGGAATTGGGAACCAACTGGAAGTCCATAATGAAAATTTCCTACCTATTTTTCTGTTTATTGATTCAGCATTTGTGGAATCCTTCTCCAGTCTCTACTATCTTCCAGAGTTCTATGCAAATGCAATGTCTCCTTTTTATTGCTAGATCTCTGGGAGGCTTTTTCAGATGTCTTATGTCTCCATGCTGATGGTATCCACTGCCTTGTGTTTTTAATGTTTCCCATGAATTTTGTGAAATGGGTCTTTTATTTCAATTTTGTCTGTTTCTTCCCATGGGACTCTGATATATGACTCTCAGAGAAATTGTGGAGTCCAGAAACAATCTTAAGTGGTATAGTCTCCTATACTTAAAAGTGCCACTCTTCTCCAAAGTTAACTCATTGTCTTTGACTTGGTTTATGAGCCTCTGCTATCTTATCCTCCCCAGTTGTCCTTTATGGTCCAGGCAAATATAAACCTTATGGGCTTACTCCACCAGCCTTCCAACCAGCTGGACATGTATGAGATTGACCAGCCTCGCAATGTGGAGGTAGGGAGAAGAGGATGGCATAACAGTTTAGGTCAGTGAGCTACATAACTTGCTGTACATATATAAAGTAATATTTCTATAGATTAAGGGCTAGAAGACCCCAGAGTCCTTCAAGAAGATAATTTGTCCAAGTCTACACTTGTTAAGAAGGAAAATTTGGAATTTAGAATCTGTTTCAGTTTGCTAATGATGCTAGAGTATAATATACCAGAAATGGATTGGCTTTTACAAAGGGAATTTATTAGTTTACAAATTTACAATTCTGAGGCCATGAAAAAATCCAAATTAAGGCATCAACAAGAAGATACCTTCACTCAAGAAATGCCAATCATGTCTGGTGTTTCTCTGTTATATAAGAAGGTGTATGGCAACATCTGCTGGCCCTTCTCTCCTGGGTTGGTTTCAGAATGGCTCTCTCAGCTCTTGTGGGTCCTTCTGGCTTCTTCTGGAACATTTGAATCCTTCACTTAGTTCCATCTCTCTGCTGTCTGTGCCAGCTCTGAGTTGTCGCTCATAAAGGATCCCTGGAATATTCTAGACTATACATAGAATAACATATGTGGGCACATTTGCATGTAAATACATAAAAACACACGTAAGAACGAACCCCCAATTCCTATCGGTACATGCCTACCCATCTTTTCAGAGAGATATAAGATTTTCCTGTTACTCTGAGTGTTTGATTTATACAATGATGGTACTTCTTTTATACTTGCTAATTCTATTCTCTGTTATATTCCAAAAGGCATCATATTATCTGCCTTGTCCAATTTGCTTCTGTGTCTCATTAAAGTAGCGTGCTGTGAAGCTAATTTTTCTTGCTCATTTTATTGATATTTTGAGAGTGTGAAATTTTTTTTAAGCAGTTCCTCCTTTAGTATAGGGTTATAAAAGCCTTTAAAGCCATCTTCTAAAATAAATCACAATAAAAGCAGCTTATTTTAGTATTGCTATTGAAATATTAATTGTGTATCATTGATCTTTTTCCCCACTTCCTTGAAATTATTTTATTAACTTTTTTAAAATTGAGAAATCCAGTGTATTTTAAAAAGCAAATAAACACAACCCAATGATAAGAATAATATCAAAGGTGTTTGTAAATGGTACTAACACACATTTAGTAGGAGAAAAGCATAAAAGAACCCATCTTTGCTGTTATTTACTATAATAGAAAATAAAATGGAGTAGTTATTAGTTTAGCACAATTCTGAAAGCAACCTAAAATCTCACCATGGAGCATACAGCTGGTTGAATTATGTACCCCAGAAAAAATTGTGTTCCTAATCTTAATCCCATTCCAGTGCATATGAACCCATTGTAATTAGGATCTCTTAAAGACATTATTTTTACTGAATGTGTGAGTCAGCTGAATGAGGCTGGATCTTAATCAAGTTTACTAGAGTTCTTCATAATGAAAGAAATTCAGAAATAGAGAAAGAAAATTGTGGGGAGAAACCAGAAGCCAGAAGTAGATGAAATCAGAAAAGAAAGGAGAGAACAGCACTGTGATGGGAAAGTCAAGGAACTCCAAGGATTGTGGCCAGCTGGATGCTACTGACCCTGGGAGGAAGCAAGACTTCTAGCCTCTGATACCGTGAGCCAGTAAAGTCCTGTTATTAAGGCAAAGCATTGTATAGTATTTGCCATAGCAGCTTGTGAAACCAAGATAGAGGGAAAGTTTAATTCTGTAAAGTTAGACACATTCATTCTTGTTGTGCTAACTACTTTTCCAAAAAATATATAATAATACCAGAAGTGAGAAATGAGAAGATGCCAATATGAGCAAATAACCTTTTTCCCTAAAAGATGGAGACCCTGTGATTTGGCTATGGGAGATGGGTAGCAGGCAGAAACATGGACTGTGGAGCCAGGATATGCCTGGGCGCCACTTCTCTTATTCTCTCTGAGCCTTAGGTTTCCCTCCTGCAAACTGGAAATAAAGAGTTTTGCCCCTGAGGTCTTTGGGGTGGCACGTGGGGGGAGTTAATGAGTTTATATTTGCAAAGCACTTAGAAAATAGTGCCTGACACATAGTAAGCACTACATCATGTTTGTTAAATAAACATCTTTGCAGCTGGGACCTGATCAGAAAGAAAATAAAATTTGCTTAGAATAAGAAGTTGCTGTTTCTAATAAAATGGAGAATAAACCCTCTACAGTGCCACCTGGGATGAAGTATTGAGATAGGGAGAAAAAAAGTTTTCCTTTGTCCTGTATTCTCAACTAGAAAAGTGTGACAGCGTGAGTGAGTGGGTCAGGGAAAGAGCAGTAGGAGAATCGTCAACATCACATTAACGGGGGCAGGTCCAGAAGGCCCAGCAGGATTCATGGTGCTCCTTCTAAAGGTGTTATCAGCTCAACAGTGAATACCGAGCTAAGCTTATCTCTTCCAGCCTGCACCACAGTTCACTAGTTGTACAAATTGTTAATAGTTGTATTTAGAAGAGGTTACCAGGTAAAAGAAGTTTGTCAAATACTGAGTTAAGCAAACTTAACACCTTAGAGTTTTTAATGTATTTAATATACATTTTGATACTTCAAAACATATATTATACATCATTTCCCAAATTGATTTCACCATGATCTCCTTTAATAAATGTATGTTATATATCTCATACAACTATTTTTTTTTTTTTTTTTTTTTTTTTAGACAGAGAGAAGGAAGGAAGGATAGAAGGAAGGAAGGAAGGAAGAAAGGGAAACATCTTTTTAAACATTTTCTTGTATTCTGTTTCTCCGTTTTTGTTACATGGGCTGGGGCCGGGAATCGAACCGAGGTCCTCCGGCATAGCAGGCAAGCACTTTGCCCGCTGAGCCACCGCGGCCCCCCCTCATACAACTATTTTTATCTTTCAAAGCTAGAAACTAGAACATTGTTCCAGGAATAATAAATTAATGTTTTGGTTCTTTTCCTATAACATTGGGAAGAACTGAATTAAACAGAATGTAAAAAAAAAAAAAAAAAGAAAAATGTTAATAGTGACTAAATAACTTTTTACAACTTAAAAATATGTTCATATATCTCAGCTTTTTTTCAGAAGCATATCTTCTTTTGTACTCACTCACTAACCTCCACCCTATTTTTCATCTCCTGAAATAATAAGCGTGGGCATATCCAAGAAGCCAGCGTTTCTAGTTTTGAGTAAATACCTTTTCATAAAATACTTTGCTTATGTGTTTGAAGAGGTATGCTAAGGGACATTTATTGCAACACTGTTTTTAGCAGAAAAAAAAAAAAATTAAACACAACAACTAGAAATCACCTAGTGTTTATCCAAGGGGGTAAATAAAGTTCATACAGTGAGACAGTACGTGTTAGTTTAAATAAAGGGACTAGCTCTATGTGCAATAGCAGGGTAAATCTTAAAAACACAGTTTGAAGTGGAAAATTAATGGAACTAGAAAGAAGCTAAAATATGGATGACTTTTTCAAATAATTGCCAAATAGTAATGATAAAGAAGAGTACTATTGGATAGTGGTGTCATGAGTGAATTAGCTGCTCATCAAAACTTAGGTAATCTTATCACAGTATAAGACTTGGAAAAATCAGGAGAGCTGCAGAAGTATTAGTGCTCTCTAACTGTTCCTTGCCTTGCTCTATACTTCCTAAGAGTCCCATTTTCATTCAAGAATGTATACTTCTACCTCCCACTTCTTTCTTGACAGTGGGCTTTTGTATCCATTGTCCTGATTGATATTTTCCTTAGTTATCTCAAACACAACTCAAAAATGACATATTCTAAATAATTCATTATCCCACACTACTCATTAACCCTTCTCAAACAAATAAACAAAACAAATAAAATCACTCTTCCTCTTGAATTTTCAATATCGGTAAAGGGTATAACAAATTGAGTAAATGGCACTGAAGTCCAAAACCTGTAAGTTGTCATTTCCAACTTACACCCTTTCTGCACATCCAATATCATCAAATTCTATGAATTCTTCCTCCTAAATATCTATTCATCCCTGTCCCTCCTTTTTATCTCTTCCCCCATTGCCCTGATTCATTTGTATCCTAATATTTTTTTCATGGGTAATTACACTGTATACTTAAAAGACTTCCTGTCTCCAGTCTTCTTGTTTTCCAAAACATATTTCACATCTTTCCAAAGTACACATATGCTCATGCTTCTACTTTTCATAAGATCTTTCAATGTCTTCTCTCAATTTTTGCATTCAATCCAAACTTCTTAACATGGCTTCAAAAGTCTTGATTGTTTAAACACTGCTAAACACTCCAACTGTTCTCTCCAATTACCATTTTCTTCTCTTTCTCCCCTCTCCCTCTTCTTCTCCGTAGCCCTCCCAGGGTCCAGCCACATAAGCCTATATAATAAGTGAACCAACCTTTCCTGTCTTTTCCTATGCATTTCTGCTTACCTGGAATGCTCTTTCCAACTCTGGTTCACTAGTATGCTCCTGCATTTCCTTTATGATGGAACTCGGATGTCATCCACTGTGGAAAGTCCACGTTGTGTATCTTTTTAATAATCTAATTATACTGTACTGAATTATAGCTTTACTTTTCTGTCTACTACTTTCTTTATCTCTCTGGAGATTGTGGATCCCCTGAGGGCAGCATTGTCTTTCCTTTGTTTCATTGCTATCTTGCATTGTACCTGACATACAACTAGTGTCCCATAAATGTGAGTTAGTAGAGTAATTAACACCTCTCCCCATCCAAAAGTTATCTTGTATTTCTCCTTATATCAAAAATTGTGCAATAGAAATGGCACATACATGTCTACTTATAGTTATTTTGATCCATTAGAACAACCCAGAGAAAATGAATTCAATGAATCTCTAAAAGCAATATTAGAATCCATAGGGTGAGTGAAGCTAAATCTAGAATAGTCTGTGGAACAAAATGCAACTTCATGAAGTCAAATAGACTTCTGAATAGGCCTATGAGGTATTTTGGGGTTTTATAAATGCAAATATGTTAACGTTCTGTTTTATGCTCCTTGAGGGAAGGGGCTATATTGTGTTCATTATTGTGCGCGCCAAAGCACGTAACTCCATGCTTTATACATAGTGAGCACTCAACAGATGTTTGCTAAATTGAAAAAAAAATTGTATTCTGTTTACTCATGGGAAATGTGATATCATAACATTTTTTAATAGATATTATTTTACCTAACAGAAAATAATGCAAATATTAACTGCGTGTACCCAAAAGGTCTGAAATAGGACTATGAGTGAATTTTACTGTATCTATGTGTTCATTATAAACAAATGATAGGAAAAGGTACTTGCAAGTTATCTAGAAATATATTCAGTTCCTCTATACTAAAAGATGGTGCATTGAAAAACACTTTATCCTGTTTAATTTCACTCTGACTTTTTAAAAAATATGACTTGCTTGCAAAATAATTAGAACAAACTGTCTTCAGTGCCTTTCAACTAAAATTATTTCATAGAATTCCTTTTTTGTTTTTGAAGGCAGTTGAACAAATTGCATAGTAACTACCTGTTACTAATACTTCATATTAATTTAACACAGAATAATAGAGAAAGCAATTATATGATGAATTTGGAAACCCTTGGGCAACACAGGTGGAGAGCGACCTCAAAGGACTCTCCCATCTATTTCTTCAAGTGTACCTTTCTTGTCATAAAGACTTATATATGAAAAGTAGAAAATGTGGCCTGCAGTTAGTGCACTGATAGTAAGTTGATATGACTTGACTATTTGTTTCCCATTATGAATGACCGGATAATTGGTAATTATGACAGTGTATCTAACTTATAATTTTACTTTTAACAGAGTTTCATGGCACATGTTTAAATAGAAATCATTGTTATTTTTGTCATTGGTGAGCAGGTTAAATGATCAATTCATTTTCACAAGTGAATATTATATGCCTAGGAATGAGAAATTGCATTTAAAATGTATGTATATTCGAGCTTTTCTAATGAAAAAGGGAAGCATATATTATTGTGCATTAGCCTCAGCAGCCATTTAAGGAAGATGTCATTTATATATTCTGAAATGTGTATGTTTGAACAGTAAAGCATCAAGTACAATTGCTACTGATGTATAATACTTCTGTCTTATAACAACTAATGTGTTCTATGTCATAGAACACAGTATTACTGTGTATCAGGGGACTCATTGAGGAAAATGGAGTGAAAGATGCAAACTTACAGAATGTTTCCTCACCAGAGATCTTTCTTTGAGATTATAAGCAGAGAAGGATTATTTGCCCCCTAGGCAAATATATGTGCCTATTTTTTTGTAACTACCCATTCATATAATCCATTACATGTACCATACAATTTAATCTCTGCTATATTTTTTTCTCTTCTACTAAAACAAGTTCATCTCAGTGAATGATTTGAATCATACCTGCCATTTCAACAATTTAAAGAATCAGGGCTTCCTTATGCTGTCTCTACCTAGAAATATGGAAAGGCAGACAGACAAACAGATGGATAAATAGATCAATAGATAACTGTGCATACATTCTTTAAAAGCATGGGCATTAAAGAAGAGAACTTATTACTTAACAAGAGGTTGAAGAAAAGATAATTGCCTCCATCTTTTCATTGGCTGCCACTAGCTTTTCTGAAGAGATTCATCATCATTATCAGAAAAAATATTTTTGAAGAGCTCACTGTATTCAGCACTCTTTAGAGCCATTTAGATGACAGGATCCTTACATTTTTAGGTGCTTATAACCCAAGCCAGATAATGCTGGCATGGATCATAAAGGCAGTGATTGTAGAAAAAGCACAGAATAAATGCAGAAACGGGTACTACAACTTAGAAGGCCCAAAGGCAGTTGTGGGATGAGTAGACAAAAAGAGCATTGCTCAAGTTTGATCTCCTTTTCTCTAATGCAGGATCTGCAAATAGCTCTGGCACCAAGATCATTGTCATATGGCTACCTCGTGGAACCTGAATCAGAACGCCTACTGTTTATTAAGATAAATGCAGATGTGTCTGCAAAGAAGCCTTTCAAAATAAGACCTTCTTATTGCCCTGTGACTAGTTTGGGATTTAAAAAAAAAATAATTTGTTAATCATTTGCTTTAGGTATTTCTGAAAGCCCTATTGTGTCATTAACTGAATTATGGTCTATGATTTGAGCTTATTTCTTTATATTAACAAGCTTTGCAGAGCTTCCCTTCTCTGAATTGCACTTAAGTGAAATTAAAAGTCTGCCTGTTAGGTATTGCCTTTAGACCAGCTGAAATAGTTCCTCCAGCTTACATCCTTCGGGCCTCGTTAGGAAGAGGATCACAGCATGCTTGACACCAGTTAATATTTGCAGAGCTCATTTACCTACATTGGAAACAAACCAAAAAAAAAAGGCCAGACAAGTCCTCCTGAAGTGAAGAAGGCTGAGGGCATCAGTGCCCATCATCTGGGTCACCCTTCTCTGTCAGAAGTGGATGACCCACCAGGCAGTCAGTCCTTATCTCTTCTAGGTGAGAGACCTGTTGAAAATGTCTTCAAGTACTTTTGCTTTTAAAGATTCCACAGGACAAAATAGGTAACCCATAACCTTGAGAGAAAAGTGGAGTAAGGAAAGAATTTCATTCCAAGGCAAGCTATGTTCTTTATATAAACCTACTTAGCTGTAAAGTTTGTTTCTCAAGAAGGGAAAGGATCATTTTCACACTGGTGTGTCTGCCCTGATAGGATTCTAAGATAGCAGCCCTCTGTTATTCAGAAATGCAGGGTGTGGTGGTATGCACTTGTTTCCCTGAGAAAACTGGCAACACTTTTTTCATTGCAATATCTCTTTACTATGATAAAATCCTTGACTATTCTGTGATATTTTCTGATATATGGTATCTAGATTAATGCATCCATGTGGGGGGTGGATATCTGCTGTGAAAAATTTGGGAGGAAAAAGCCCCAGATATTTGAGCTGTTTTCTCTATCAGTCATTTTGTCAAGCTTACTTAAGATCCCTTGTGTTTGTTCAGTTATGAAGATGATTTTGGTTAAAATTAGGCAAGTGTGTTTAAATCGCATGCACTCATTTTTATCTAGAAGCATCCTCAACTTTTGCTGCTGGACTAGTAGAGATTATGGAGTACCTGGTCTGTTTGCTCAAGAGGATTTGGTTTTATACCTCTTTCCATAAATGCGTACTGGAGGAAACATGCTCTTGAATCCCAGTAGGATTTTTATTAACTTATTTCCTGTCATCACATTACAGTGACCAACCTCCAGTTCAGGAATTTTCTAACATCTTCTCTCCTTATCCCTTTCTTTCTATTTACTGTCGGTATTCTTGAAGGCATGCCGTGTCTTCAACATTGCTCAGCAGTTTCCTTATCAATGATTTCTGTTGTTTTTATGTAAATTGTAAATTTTTCTATAAAATCATATTTTTGTATCCTTTTGTGTTTAGTGGAGTTTGTTAATGTGTGTTTAAAGAGGAAACTTCTTGAATTTAGAATTGTTGAGAAAATGTGTAGACACATTTTGAAATTCTTGTTCCTTAGTGTTATACCATTCTAACTGACATCTTGAAGAACAAAATATGAATTTCCCTTTTCCCTAGACACTCCCTAATGCTGTGCATTATATTTTTAATTTTTTTTTCAATTATATGGATGAAAATGTTAATGAACAATGAATGGCTTAAAATTTTTGTATATATATATGTATATATATATAGATAGATCAGAAAATTTGTCATTTTAACCATTTTTAAGTGTACAATTCAGTGGCATTAATTAAATTTAAAATGTTTTGCAAACATCAACACTATATAATCTCCAACAATTTTCATCATCACAAACAGAAACTCTGTATCCATTAATCAATAACTTCCCATTCCTCTGTCCTAACAGCCCCTGGTAACCTGTGTTCTACTTTTTGTCTTCATGAGTTTGCTTATTCTAGATGGTTCATATAAGTGGAATCATATAATAGTCATCCTTTTGTTTCTGACTTCTTTCATTTAGCATAACGTTTTCAAATTACATTCATGTTGTCACATGTATCAGAACTACATTCCTTTTTATTATTATTTTTATTATTTTTATTATTATTCCTGATTATTATTCCATTGTCTATATATATCACATTTTGTTTATTCATTCATTTGTTGATGGGCACTTGGATTGTTTCCACCGGTTTCTATTGTGAACAATACTGCTATAAACAGTGGCATGCAAATATCTGTTCAAAGTTCCTGTTCTCAATTCTTTTGGGTCTATACCCAGAGGTGGGATTGCTGGGACTTACACTAATTCCATGTTAAACTTTTTGAGGGACCCCGACTATTTGAAACTATTATCTGCTTTTTATAATACTATCCTTTACTGGTTTTCATCTTACTATCCTTGTCCGGTCTCCTTTGCTACTGTCCACTAATAATGAACATTGAGGCCTTGGATTTGACCCTCAGATATTTATACTCTCACTTCTAGTAAATATATTTTATACGTGTGTTCAGAGTTGACCTGTATACTTCAAACCTGACCTGTGTAACACATGGCTCAATAATATTTCTGCTTGAAATAATAACTATCTTCAAAGATTTGATGGGAAGTATTGGGGATATATAAGAGTCCTGGACAATGCTGAAGTCACTCTATGCATTTCATTGTCACAAAAGTTGAGGCTCAGAAAGAAGTCACTTGCTACCAAGATGAGATGGTCCATAAGTCAAGACTCTCTAGAAGAGGCCCTTTGAAGGTTATCTAGAAGTCCACCAATTTCTTTCAGGCAAGAATAAAACTCAGGGTTAGGATAACAACATTTCACTTAAGATCTGGAGTTGTCTTAGTTTGTCAGTCTGCTATGACAAATAACACAGGGGTTGGCTTAAACAACAAAAATTTATTGGCTCACAGTTTTAGAGACCAAAAGTCCCAAAACCAAGGTCTGAAATATTATAATAATTTACTAAATGTTTCATGAATAAATGAATGAACAGTTATATAGATGGATATTGGATTAATGAATGGATGGCTAAGTAAATGAAATAAAGATTTGTTGAGAATTTGGGGAATTAGATATAATGAATGGAAACAATATGTATATCATACTGAACCTGATAATGATTTCATATGACAACATATATCACTGCAAATGATTGTCAATTTTCAAAATTATTACTTGTGTCCATGATGACTACCATTAAAAGTAATTTTGAAAATGTTATTTTGTATTTAATTTCAGAGGAACTTTAAAGCTGTATAAGAAACAGCTGCAATACTTCATTATTTTTTAGTAACATCTCAAAAATTTACCCAAGCATTCTCACCCAATTCAGTAGATAAAAAAAAAAAAAAAATGACATGTGACTGTGTAAAACCATTTATGCCTTCAGAATAGTTTTGCTAATTGACATGTATCCCAAAGAATATCTTGCAGTTTTCTGAGTGACAATTCCAAAAACATTTCGAACAGTGAATTATTTAGAATGTTTGTCCTTGATTCTAAGATAACGGCTTTGGAAGGGTAAAACTCATTTGGAAGTATGCTTGAAAAGCAGTCTCATTATATTATTATCAACACCCTTAAAAGCTACATTTAATGTTGTCAAGATTTATATGGTTTGACCCATCAAGAATGTTGCAAATATATATATCAATGAATTGCTATAAATCAATATTTTTCCATATATGTATACATAAGATAAATGTGAATTATTTTTAGGACTGCTTAACCAATAATAATTAATGATTTATTTTATAAAATATTTTCCTGGACAGGATAAAATTCTGAAATTTACAAATGTAGTGCTAATAGTTTGTCAATTCTAGGAGGATCAAGGATTTCTGTTTCATTAAACAAATATTTTTATTTTATTAGCTATTATGATGTAAAGTAATGCAATGATAAGTATCTTTTTCTCCCCCCTCCTCTCTTTTTATTGAAATGTTAGTGTGACCTAAATATTAATTAGTAAAATCATTTAAAAGGTTTTAGTTTTCTAAAGGATGCTAGAATTTTCTTTTGAAAAACTGACCTTGATAGAAACTGCTTTTATTTTAATAACTAGTCCACCTCTAGCCCAAGTATTAAAAACTCTCCTTTGAAAGAAACAAAAGTAAAATAAGCAATGTATTCTGAATTACTAAACGCTAAAAACAAAACATATACTACCTTATTTTGGAACATTCAAGATTGTCATATAGAACATAGATGAAGTATAAACAGAGGAATGAAGGACAAAATTTGCTTGATGGATGCAGAAGCCAATAGATATTGTCATGCTATTACCTTCTATTTATTGCTGTTGGGTTATATGTGTTTTTTATGTACTTAATACGGCATTTGAGTTCAAGGGGAATGACTTAGTTGATTACTTTGTTCATCTATATAATATGAAGGCAGTTCTTGTTAGGTTTCTATCAGGGCAGGTTGTCTAATAAGAATTCATTTGCAGATGAGTTGTTGGAACTCAGAGTACATTTGCCCATAGGATTACTGTTATGAGCTGGATCTACAGTCTACCTAACAAAATCCTATTTAAATATCTAATTAAAACATTTTGTTAGGTTTCCCTAGACTTACTTGTTAAACTTATCAGCCAGTGAACAAGTAGGCATCTAAAAATTAAATGAAAACATGTATATATTAAGTTATACATGTTGACATTGAAAGGTGAGAAGCAAGTTGTGACTATTAAAGTTGCATTTGCTTCTGTGCATTTGTTTAATTATTTTACAGTTAAACTGTTAATTTCTACAGTGTGCAATGTTAAAGATATTTCACTAGTTCTGAACTTAGTGTAATATTTAACTATATTAAATTAAAATGATATGCAATTATATGCATTTCTTAGCATTAATTTAGTTCAATGAAGAACTGATGTTTTAGATTAATATTCACTTACCCAAACATCTAAAAATTTTTAAAAATTAAAATTCTTAACTATGTTTAAAAGAATTCCAAGATATCATAGAAGAGATGCTAATAAAAGAAAAATGGAGATCAAATCGATTATGAAACTAAAATGAACTCCACTACAATGAAAACGAAAAAAGGACACTGAAGGGAAAGAAAAGAAAATTGGAAATGAGGAGAAAAGTCAAATGTCATTATACTAATCAATGTTCTAAATGTTAAACAGCAATAAGTTGTAATCATCCTTGACAAGTCTAGGATAGAATATGTCTTTAACTTGCAACTCTGTAGAGAACTTGGATCCTGTTTTCATACCATGCATACCTCTCATTGAATGTGAGAAAACATTAGTTTTTCAAAAAAAGACATTTCCCCACACATTTTACCTTCTTAATTAACTATTTCATGAACAGATTCTAATCCGATGAAGAGAATCATCTAATACCTTCAGAATCCCATATTTCTTTTGTTGTGGATGATTGGCACTGATTCAGCAATTCAGTCATTGAACCTATTAAATCTTGTATCCAAGAAAAATAAAATTGAAAACCCTGATTGCAATGAAATATATGAATGCGTAAATTAATACATATGATATTTTGTTAAGTGTTTAGTTTTGCTAGAATTACACTGAGCATAGCTGGTTTGACATATAAGACAGATAAACATTAGCAATAATAATCTGGCATAAATTCTGGGACCTAAGGTGAGTAAGGCATAAATATAAGAGGGTAGAAGAGGCAGAGAAGGAAGAGAAAATGGTACTATGTTCTGCTTGTTTGAGTTTATACCATTATAGTTTTCCAGGTACCTGAGGCAGGGATTCATGTGCAAATGTGTTACAAAGAAAGTGTTCTCATGAGAAACCAGTAAGGGCGTGGGGAATGCAGAACAGAGGAGGTTAGAGGCCAAGCCGAGTGTGATTCAGAAGTCCCGACTTAGTCCGATGGGGAGCCGTTGAGTATAAATCTCACCTCTGTGTTTGCATCAACTCAAAGCAACAGAGTTGGGCTTTCACTTGGCCACCCCAGGCAACCTACATAGTAAGTCAAGAGGGATCAGCCACACATTCCCAGGCCCTGCTCCCATAGTGGAAGAGGCTTCCATAGTTTGAAGGTGCTAAGCAGAAGGTGCTAAGCCTGCAGAAGCTGGGAGGTGTGTCCTAAGAAATACTAAAGGGCCACTATAGGGGTCTTGGCACAGATAGTTTCCATAAATAGAATTTCAAAATAGAAGCCTGTCTTTGTTGTCCCATGATCTCTCTTTCTACATATACTTAACCTCCTGCAGCTGTTAGCTACAAGCTTTCAAGCCCCTAATGCTGCCATTCGTACCCATCCAGGCCCACCTTGCTTCCTCAAACGGCTCTGTGCCTAACCGATTATTTTCTCACCATACTCAATCAAAATCTCATTTCTTAATACAGCTCCAGGAAGTGTTGAGAAGAGACAGGTTTGTACTCATTCTCATTACTATATTTTACTTTTTAAACAATTGTTAACGTAAGTGAACATCGTCTTGATGGTAATTTAGGTGATTTAAGTTAATTTGTGATGGGATAAGCAGGTCACATGCTACAAAGAAAGACACTTTTCAGCAGGGAGGCTACCGCGTGGGCAGAAAATATTCCTAGATGGGTCTTGTTTTCTGCGCTTCTGAACCCAAACTTTTTTTTTTATATAACTGCAACTTTTTTGTTTGTTTCAAAACAACTCTCCTGCTAATAAAATAGCAATGTCAAAATATGGAGTAGTGTTTTGATTATAGAGAAGTTTGGAAGCTCTTTTCAAATATTCAAGATACTTTAACAAATGAATGATAAGTAAAGGAAATACCTAATGGAAAATTTTTCATGCCTTAGAAATTGTCAATAAATTTTATCTATTTCCCCTACCCAGTGAGACATGGCTGGCTAAATCTTCATCTCTTACCTAGGGTTGACATGCATGCAATTCATTTGTAACATACTCCTGTAAATAATATCTATCAGGAGTGCTCATTGCATTCATTCTTCAAATATATAGAGAGAACCTTCAGTGTGAGGTGAGCCTTCAGAGCAGCACAATAATAACTGTCATCAGGAAGGTACACTAATTTATATTCTATTTAGAGTTCTTGGCCAAGACTATGGGGTCAAATAAAATTTAAAAAATAAAACATTCTCAAAATGTTTAATATATTATAACTTGTTCCCGTTTGTAAGGTATAATTTACTTCTTTAACCTTTCTCTGACAAGTTTTTAAATTTTTCTAATTTTCATGAAGTTCATACCCAAATTTCAATGTAAAGTAATATATTGTTATTAAAGAAGCTATGAAAAACCAGGGCAAAAGAAAGAAGAGAAACTTTTTACTCTACTGCCATAAGATAACCATTTAAATGTGTTTTTTCCCTATCCAAATATTTTATTCTTTATGTATTTTATGTACTGCTTTTTTTCACCCAAAATTAAATCATAAGCATTTTTTCTGTTATTATAAACGTCTTATAAACCTTTCTTAATGCCCCCAAACATTTCATTGAGTGGATTATTGTATGCCCTCTTATTGTTGGGCATACAATTTGTTTACAATTTTTTTCTCTTTTAGCCCTTAAAAATTGGAATCATCCAGGCTTCCAGTGCCAAACCTCTCCATGAAAGCAGTAAGGAATGTGCATTAACACTTTCAAGTCCTTTGAGGTTTTAGTGAGCCTTTGCAGTACCCTCTTGTCTTTTCCTCATCATTGCTACCAATGAAATCCATTTATTGGAATATTTTATATGCAAAATAACAGACTCTAGACAGGACTAATTAAGCCCAGTACCACTGACCACAATTTAAATCAAACAGCCTAGTTCTGGATTGTCCTAAAAGGCTCAAATGATAAGCCAATATCATATATAAGCAAAATTATACCTGTATAATTTGAGATCAGAAAAAACATTGAGAATTACTCTATGGCTGGGGTGGAGGTTACTCCCACTTTCCTAGTTTGACAGGGAAATCTGCTAGAGGAAGAGGACTCCCAAGATCAGTTAGTGTAAAGGAAAGCATTTTAAACTGAAAGTGGGAGGTTCTGGACATGTGCTGAAGGTTAGTCTGAGAAGTGGAAAGAGCTAAAGTTGCTTACTGAACTGCTAATTTGTTATTACAGAGTGGCTGAGGAGCTCAGGGACAAGAAAGGCAAAAATACTCTGGAGATAAACATGTATTGAGGGGTGTGCACTGGGTGTGCATGTGTGTGCTTTTACATGGGAACATTTGTTTGCTGAAGTTTCTTTGAAAGTGATAAAAATCCCCTGTACTTGTCACAGACCAGGATCATCTATTTGGTAGGAATTTAGGGCAGCAATTAGTCTTGCATTGACTTCCACATCAGAACTTTTATGTATGTTTAATGGACCAGACTCCCTTTAGCTTTACTGGAGAGTAGCTCCTTGCTATTTTTCCAGTGAAATGTGAAAAGCAAAAGGTAAGGTAACAAGATCCAGAAAAGAAGATCATGAAGAGCATATGTGTGTGAAAACAGGGTCATGAACAGGATAAGTCATGACCAAGATAGGCTTACTTATTCCAATATTCTTATCTTTTCTGGAAAACTCTTTTGCAAAGCCCATCCAGCTTTGAAACACAAGTAGGCAAAGTAAAACCAAATTGTGATGTAACCCTCAAGAAAACCATATATGTAATAAGGTTAATTAAATTTGCTGTAATCTTGAGACAAGCATCCTGTAAGTGTTCCAGGAAATCTCGTCTTGCTTTATCAAACTGAAGGGCATTCCTTTTCCCTCTGCCCTTCTCCCAGAATGAGTAGCTCTTTGCCAGAGGACACACACAGGCTGGCAACAATAACTAATATGTTATGAGAGGTTAGACAAGTTTAAATAGGATTCATCTCTGAGCCGAAGGGCTTATTGTAAGAAATTTCTTGTCTGCTTGTAATGCTGTTAAATTGAAAGCACAGTGGGAGGTTTGGTAGAAGCTACAAAGGTTGAAATGCCGACCTGCTTCTTGAGCAAGCATCATGGCTCCATGGATGGTCCAGACATCTGCTAACAACAGCCTCTCATTACCAGGTTCTGCCCCGCAACGGTGCAAGAACACTCTGCACTTACTTAACTCAGCAGAATCTTCGAGTACTATGGTGTGCTGTACATCACGAAAGTTTATGTGATGAAACATCTGAAAAGGAAACATTATTTTAACACAAATTAAATATGATTAGTGTTCTTTTTTTTTTCAATGCCAGTACTGCACTATATCCCCATCTTCCTCTCTGCTCAGTTTTGTAAGAGTCTTATCAAATAATTCAATACCAACTTGTCTTCTGGTACTTATTCCAGTATGTTGACATGTTCAAAACCTTCATCACATTGAAGATGATCTAAACCAAGAATAACTAGCAACAGTGACACTGAATCAAATGAATTCTTGTTGGTAGACAAGCACGCTAGTAATATATTTTTTTGAGACACTTTCAAAGTGATAGTCTTTTATTCTGACTTCAAGCCTGTCAAGTTGGTACAAGCCAAAGTATCTCCGTTCCACAGGTGGGGAATCCAGGGCACAGATAGGATAGGCAGGTCAGGAGCAAAATAAGGGTGGCTAAGATGGATGACTCAGAGTTTGCTTTCTGGGGATATCAATCCCTTTGAGAACTGCAAAATTACTTTGCTCAAGATAGTTAAAATCTTCCAGATAAAAACTCATAAAATGTGCATGAAAGTCCTACTGGATTAGTGATAAGGAGACAAAAGACTTCTTTATTCAATCACATATGAGATGCTGTAATATACTTTTAACTAATGAACAAAAAAAATCTTTGAACTCTCAAAAAGCACTAGCTTTAACCAAGACATATGCCAGCTTACGTTTTTATTTATGTACATAGTATATTAATGGGAGCCTAAAAAAGTTCACAATAATTCAAGATAAGTTTTCTACAGAATATAAATCCCTGTATGTGGGAAAGCAGATCAGTTGAAAGACTTTAAGTAATAGAGGCAAACTAAAGGTTTTAAGTGTTTGAATATTTTTTTAGTGAATTCACTGATGAGGCAAAACATCTTCAAAGCTACCTATGATTAAGAATAAAGTATAGCTACCTATGATTAAGAATAAAGTATAAGGGAATATGTGTCAAATACTATTATGACTGAATGAATGTATTTTATTTTATATGGGCTTGAGAAGGAGGAAGATTATTTTATTTTTTTTTACAACTTCTTTCAAATTCTATGAAATCATACTTTTAAGAAAGAAATCATGTATACACTGGTTCTCTGCAGTCCTAATTAAAAAAGGACTCCAACAAAAAGTTTTTCTTTTCCACTTCCAACCTAAGCTTGAGGCCATAGCAGAAGCTGTAGAGTATATTGTGTTCATTTTGCTGTTTGAGTAGTTCAAGAAGAAGAAGTTGCCTTTCAAACACCAGGCAACTAATATAATTCCTTCGGGACATTGCTGTCACATCAATGTTTCTTTATAAAAAAAATAAAACACATATACACACATCATTATCAACATCATCATCACCAGTAGCTAAAATTTCAACAACTGTATTGGAGAGAACTTTTTCTCAGTTATAACTATGCAGTTGAAATTATGGTTGTGATTTTACCAATAACACCCAAATAAAGGATGTATGATACACTATCTCATTAATTCGGCATGTTTAATTTTTCTAAAAATTCCAGTGACTGTGTAGGGTTTCTTTTTTATGAACTATGTATTTATTATGTGCCCCTTTGCAGCTATTTCTAAAACTTAAAGTAGGAAACTGAAGGAAGATAATAAAAATATGAATGTTCCTTTCTCTACTTTCATTCGGGTCTAATTCCCAACTACCTCAGTTCTATTTAATACCATTATTTTCCAGTCTGCCATGCATTGAAACATGGAATTACTTTTCTGTCCTCAATTTTCTTCAACTCTCACATTTCATGCATTTATAAGTTATGTGTTTTTTCCTCTGTGATATTGCTCTTTTTTTTTTTTTGCTATTACTCTGACTCCACTTTAATGCAGACCCTGCTCACCTTACTCCAGCACATTGCTTTATCAATAGTGTTCCTTCCTAAGTCTGTCTTTAAATTTGTCTTCCATGTAATTACCTCGATATTTTCCTAAAATAATGCCTTTGTCTTACTGTCTGTTCAAAAACTTTCTTCCTTTCCACTGCCGTCTTGCCTTTGCCACCACCCAGAGTGAAGCCAAGACTGGCGAATCCCCTCAGTTACCGTCCCAGGAGCTGTGATCATGTCTATGCTCTATGTGAGTTGTTGGCCATTCCTCCTTTTCACAGTTTTCACCTGAATCAGCTTTTTTCCCATAAAATTTAAAAAAATTTTAAAACGTGCACATAAGATGCACTTTACCATTTCAACTATTTTGAAGTGTACAATTCAGTGGCATTAAGTACATTTACAGTGTTTTGCAATCAGAACATTTCATCTTTCCCAAAGAAGGCCCCATACCCAGTAAGTAATGATACCCAATCTTCCCCTCTGCCAGCACCTCACAAAATACCTGTTTTCTGTCTTTATGGATTTCAGTATACTGGATATTTCAGGTAAATGGATCACAAAATGTATGACCTTTTACTTCTGGTTTCTTCCACTTTGCCTAATGAGTTCAAAGTTCAACCATGTTGGAGCATGCATCAGACTTTCATTCCTTTTTATAGCCAAATAGTATTTTATTGAATGGATAATACCACATTTTGCATATTCATGTATCTACTGAGGGATGTTTGGCTTATTTCCACCTTTTGGCTATAGCTGCTATGAACATTCCTGTACATGTACTGGCTTGAAAACCTGTTTTCACTTCTTTTTGGGTATATACCTAAGAGTGAAATTGCTGAGTCATAATCTCATAATACTATGTTTAATTTATTGAATAACTGCCAAGCCATTTTCCACAAAGGCCATTGATTGACTCCAGTGATTTTTGACAGTTCCAATTTCTCTGTATTCTTGCCAACACTTGTAATTTTCCTTTTTTTTACGGCCCTCCTACTAAGATTAAAGTAGTATCTCATTGTGGTTTTGATGCACATTTCCATAATGACATGATATTGAGCATCTTTTCATGCCTTTTTAACCATTTGCTTATCTTCTTTGGAGAAGTATTTATTTAAGCCTTTGTTCATTTTTAAATTATGTTGTTTGCTTTTTTGTTCAGTTATAAGTGTTCTTTACATATTTTCGATACCAGATCTTTATCAGATATATGATTTGCAAATACTTATTCCCATTCTGTGGGTTGTCTTTTCATACTCTTTATAATGTCCTTTGGTACACAAAAGCTTTTAATTTGGATGAAATCCAGTTTATCTGTTTTTGTTGTGCTTGTGCTTTTACTTTCATTTTAAGAAACTTTGCCAAATTCAGCATCATAGAATTTACCCCTATATATTTTTCTAAGACTTTTATTAACTCCTCTTTTGGGTTTTTTAAAAACATTTTTTATTGTGAAATATAACATGTGTACAAAAAAAACAATGAATTTCAAAGTAAATTTTAACAACTAGTTATGGAACAAATATGGGTTACCATTCCACAATTTCATGCATTTCTTTCTAGCTGCTCTAGGACACTGGAGACTAAAAATTAATATCAGTATAATGATTCAGTAGTTATACTCAATTGTTAAATCCTATGTTCTCTGTTACAACTACTCCTTCTCCTTTGATTCTTTTCCCAATCTTTAGGGATATTTGGACAATGACCATTCTAACTCCTTCATGTTGAAAAGGGATGTTGGCATAATGGGATAAAGGGATGCAACTGTTGGTGCTCTTGGAAAGACTAGTAACTTTGGGTTTCAGGGCTTATCTGGACTAGGAACCATATGGAGGTTTTAGGTTTCTGAAAAATAGATTTAGTGAGTGAAACATTTATAGAATCTCAGAGCCCTGAGTGTTCATTAGGGCTTACAGGAGTACTGTTATTTGGGGCTTGGCATACTACGTCAATTAGCAATATCTAGCTGAAGTTTGCATGAGAGTAATTTCCAGAATAGCCTCTTGACTCTATTTGAAATCTCTTAGTCATTGTTACTTTATTTTGTTAAATTTCTTTTTCTCCTTTTGGTCAAGTAGTTATTGTCAATCACACATTGTCAACACTAGGCTCATCCCTGGGAGTCGTGCCCCACATTATCAGGGAGACTTACACCCTAGAACATTATGTGAGAGGGTAATGATTTTCCATGCAGAGTTGGACTAAGAGAGAGAATGAGAGAGAGAGAGAAAGAGAGCGCCCACATTTGAGGAACAAAAGAAGTTCTCTGGAAGTGACTCTTAAGGCACAATTATAGGTGGGCTTAGCTTTGCCATGTAGAAGTAAATTTCAAAAGAACAAGCCTCAAGATCAAGGGCTTGGCTTATTAACTTGGGAGTCCCTAATATTTGAGAGACTATCAGGGGTTCCCTAGGTGGGTAAGTTTAATAGTTCCATATTGTTTCTCTAGTCCCTCAAGGGGCTTGTTCTGTTGGCTTTTGAGATAATATTAGGTAAGGTTTTTCTCTATCTTTTTAGTTACCCTTTCTTAATCTTTTTTCTCTCCTACCCATTCATTAAATCATTTTCTTGTAGGTTCTGCTTGACCATTTTCCACTTACTTTGCCAACTTTCTTTGAGTAAATGCTGACAGTCACCAAATCTTTATCACCAGTCCATAAATGCATCTATTATAACTACTCACTGATGTCTGCACTTGAAATTACCACACACACAGCTCAATTTCTACATTTTCAAATTGATATTCCCCAGTCTGAAAAATATCTATCCTTACTTCTGTAATCTACATCTTGAATGAAACTACCATTTATACTGTTGGATGAGTCAGAAGCCTGAGAATCTTCCTAGACTCATTATCACACAAATATTTATTTAGCACCTACTATTGGCCAGGCATTTTTCTGGGCATTGGGGATATAGCAGTGAAAGAAACAGATAAAAATCCATACTTGCATAAAGCATAAATTATAAATAGTAGAGAGAGAAAAAATACAAACAAATAATACACATATGTTATAATGAGTTTCTTCTAACACCCCTTTTGAAATATAATTGATATATAATAAACTGCACATTATTGAAGTACACAATTTAGTAAATATTGGCATATTTATAGATCTGAGAAAGTCACCACAAGCAAGATAATGATTACCATTACCTATGAAAGTTTTCTCATGTCCTTATTTTCTAGATTAGTTTGAATTTTCTAGAATTCTATATAAGGGATTTTACATATATGTATATGTACTTGTTACTATTTTTGTTGGTGAGTCTGGCTTATTGTACTCATCATAATTGTGTAGATTTATTCATATTGTTGTGTGTGTCACCCATTGATTCCATATTTTTGTTGAGTAGTATTCAATTGTATGTTTATATATTATTTATTTATATATTCATCTGTCAGTAGTTATCTGGGTTGTTTCCAGTTTGACGCTATATAAAGTAAAGCTGCTAGGTACATTTGCACACACATCATTGTACCGGCACTTTCTCTAATATCTTTTTGGTGAATACTTAGAATGACTGGATCACATAGTGGATGGATATTTAACTTTTTAAGGAACTGCCACTGCTTTGCCACAAGCAGAGCATGGGAATTCCAATTCTTCTACATCCTTGCCACCACTTGGTGTGGTAGTTAGATTCAGTTGTCAACTTGGCCAGGTGGGCGTACCTAGTTTTGTTGCTATGGACATGAGCTAATGATACCTGAACCTCATGTGTTGCTGATTTACATCCGCAGTCGGCTAGGAGGCGTGCCTGCTGCAATGAAAGATGTTTGACTTAATTGGCTGGTGCTTAAATGAGAGAGCACAATGTAGCACAGCCTAAGCAGCTCGGCATACCTCATCTCAGCCCTCGCAGCTCAGCCCAGGCCTTGGGAGATGCAGAAAGAAGTCACCCCGGGGAAAGTTGTTGGAACCCAGGGACCTGGAAAGAAGGCCGACAGAGATCATCCTGTGCCTTCCCATGTAAGAAAGAACCTCAGTGGAAAGTTACTGCCTTTCCTCTGAAGAACCAACAAAATAAATCCTCTTTTATTAAAAACCAATCCGTTTCTGGTGTGATGCGTTCTGGCAGCTAGCAAACTAGAACACTTGGTATGGTTTGTCTTTTTAATTTTAGTCATTCTAATAAGTATGTGATTAAATCTCGGTGTGCTTTTACCTTATACTACAGTAATGATGTGATGTTGAAAACACTTTCATGTGGTTATTTGCCATATGTATACATTATTTGGTGAAGTATCTGTGCAAATATTTTGCTCTTTTGTTCTTTTGCATGGGGAGGCACTGGGAATCAAACCTGGGTCTCTGGCATGGTGGCGGGGGTGTGTGTGTGAGAATTCTCCCACTGAGCCAACATCACACCACCCCATTTTGCTCATTTTTAAATTGGGTTATTTGGGTTTTTTTTATTGAGTTTGATAGTTTTTTAATATATTCTAGGTACAAGTCATTTATCAATATATGATCTGCAAATATTTTCCCTGATCTGTAACTTGACTCTTCCGTCTTTTAAAAGTGTTTTACAAAGGGTAGAAATTTTCATTTTGATGAAGTCAGTTTTTCAGTTTTTCTTTTATTGAGTATGTTTTTTAAATTGTATCTAAGAAATATTTGCCTAACTCAACATAGCAAAGATTTTTTCTAGAAGTTTTATAGTCTTAAGTTTTACATTTAGGTCTATGATCCATTTTAAATTAATATTTGTATATAGTACTAGTTATGAATGTCCGATTGTCCCAACACCATCTTTTGAAAAGGCTATACTTTCTTTACTGAATTACTTCTTTGCACTTCTGTCAAAGCTCAGTTTTCCGTATGTTTATAGGTCAATTTCTAGAGTCTGTATGCTTTTGCATTGATTTACCTAACTTTAACCAATACCACACTTTCTTCATTACTATAGCTTCATATTAAATCTTGAAATCAGGTTGGGTTAGTACAACAACTATATTATTTTACTCAATGTCATTATGGATACTCTGGTCTTTTGAATATCATATGAATTTGAAAATCAGTTTTTCAATTTCTCCAAAAACATTCTTGGAATTTGGTTTGCAATCATTGATTGGAACCTATAGATACATTTGTGGAGACTTTACCTCCGTATTGATTTGTTTAAATGCTGCTGGAATGCAATATACCAGAAATGGAACAGCTTTTAAAAGAGAATTTGTTAAATTACAAATTTAGTGTTCTAAGGCCATAAATATGTTCAAATTGGGCATCCAAAGAAATATACCTTGATTCAAGAAAGGTTGATGTCTGTCAAATGTGAAGGTACATGACTGTCATCTATTGGTCCTTGTTCCTGGTTCTGTTGCTTCCAGTTTCTGATGTCTGCAGTTTCCTCTCTAAGCATCCTTGGGCCTTCACTTAGCTCCTGGAGGACACAATTCTGAGTTCTGGCTTGCTTAGCATCTCATGGAAAGGCACATGGTGATATCTGCCGGGCTCTGCATCTCCAAACTTCTGTGTCTAGGCATCTGCTCTCTCTATAGGCACTCCAAGAATCTCCAAATGTCTGCATCTCTGTCAAGTCTCAAACAATTGCTTTACAAGCATCTGAGCTTCCTCCAAAATGTTTCCCCTTTTATAGGACTCCAGTAAACTAATCAAGACCCACCTTGAATTGGTGGAGCCACATCTCCATCTAATCATAAGGCCACACCCACAATGGGGCATGCCACATCTCCATGGGGTAATCTAATCAAAAGGTCATACCCACAATGGAGTGCGTCAGTTTCCATGGGAACAATCTAATCAAAGGTTTTCACCCTACAATATTGAGTCATGATTAAAGGACATTGCTTTTCTGTGTTACATAAACACTTTCAAACTGGCACAACCTGCTAACATTATTGTCTTCCGACTTACATACCAAGTTTCTCTCTCCATTTATATGGATCTTTAATTTCTTTCAGCAGTGTTTTATAGTTTTCATTGTATAGATCTTGAACCTCTTTTGCCATATTAATCTCTACATATTTCATAATTTTATTTTTGTGCTATTGTAAATGGTATGTTATTTTAAATTTCAAGTTCTGTTTTTTCATTGTTGGTATAGGGAAATGTAATTGATTTTTGTATACTCATCTGTTAAACTCATTAGTTCCAGTAGATGTATTTTAAATTCCATAAGATTTTTGAGAAAGACAATTGGGTTGTCTGTGAACTAAAACAGTTTTACTTATTGTTTTCCTGTTTAGTTGCATTTTATTTATTTCTTTCTCTCTTTTCCCCCCTTATTACACTGGCTAGAACCTCCAATATAATGTTGACAGAAGTATTGAGAGTGGGGGATAGCTTTCCTAATCTCACATTTAAATATGATTCCAACTGTAAGTTTTTCATAGCACTTTTTTTATCAGTTTGAGAGTTTTGCCTCCTTTTCCCAGTACACTGAGAGTTTTTATGAGTAATGGATGTTGGATTTTGCAAATGTTTTTTCTGTATCAGTTGATATGATTGTATATTTTTCTGTTTAGTTTCTTTATATAGTAGCATATTACCCTGATCTTTGTCAAATTTTATAATAATATTGCATTCTTGGCATAAACCCCACTTAGAGTCAGTATCTTAACATTTTGTTAATAATATATTAGGGTATGCTGGCCTCATAGAATGAGTTGGGAAGTATTCCTTCCTTTTGAACTTTGTGGAAGTTTGTGTAGAAATCATCATTTCTTCCTTAAATTATTAATAGAAATTCAAGTAAAACCACCTGTGCTTATATTTTTCTATAGGGAAAGGTTTTACAAAATAATCTCATGTTCTAATATAGATATGAAGCTACTCAGGTTATCTATTGAGTAAGCACTGATAATTTGAACTGTCAATGAATTTGTCCATTTTGTCTAAGCTGTCAAAACTTATTGGTTTAAAATTGATTATAATATTTTTATTGTCATTTAATATCAGCAGAATCTCTATTGATGCCAATTCTCTCATTCCTCAGGTAGGAAATGTGTATCTTCTCTCTTTTTTTCATGATTAGTCTCTCTAGAAATATGCATCAACTTTGTTGGTCTTCACAGAGAGCCAACTTTTAGCCCCATTACTTTTCTCTGTTGATTTTTTTTTGTTTGTTTAATTGAATTCACTCTGATCTTTATTATTTGTTACCTTCTCCTTATTTGGGGTTTTGTTTGCTCTTTCTTGTTTAGGTTCTTAGGGTGGAAACTGAGGTCATTAGTCTTGAAATCTTCCTCTCTTTTCATGTAGGCATTTAAAGCAATAAATCCCCCCCTAAAATTCTACTTTAGTAGGAGCCCACAAATTTTGATAAAGTATGTTTTCATTTTCCTTCAATTAAAAGCATTTTCTAAGTTTCCCTTTGAGTTTGTTATTTAGAAGTGTGATACTTAGTTTCTAAATATTTGGGGATATTTTACATGTCATTTTGTCATTGATTTCTAATTTAATGCCATTGTGGCCAGGGAACATACTGTGTAGTATTTGAACCATTTAAAATTTATCAAGGCTTGTTTTGTGGACCAAATATGAACTCTCTCTGTTAATGTTCCATGTGGGCTTGTAAAAAATGTGTAATGTGCTGTTGTTGGATGGATTGGTCTCTAAATGGAAGTTAGGTAAAATTGGTTGGTAGTGTTGTTCAAATAGTCTATAACCTTAGTGAATTTCTGTCTACTTGTTCTATCAGTTATTGAGGGAGAAAGATAGAAATACCTGAGAAAAACTGTGGATTTGTCTATTTTTCTATCAGTTTTTGCTTCATATTTTTTGTCACTTTTGCTATGTGGTTCATAAATGTTTAGGACTTCTGTGTCTTCTTGATAAATGTTTTGGATTTTATGTCTTCTTGATAAATGATTAGAACTCCTAGGTCTTCTTGATAAATTGATGCCTTTATCCATTTGAAATACTTTCTTCATCATTGGCCAAATTCTTTCTTCTGAAAACTTCTTTGATATCAGTATAGCCACTCCAGCTTTCTTGTATAAGGTATACATTTTTGCATCCATTTAACCTCTTTATGTTTTATATTTAAAATGGATTTCATATAGGATGCATGTAGTTGGGTTTTGTGATTTTAATTCACTCTGGACAATCTCTGTCTTTTAATTGGTTTGTTCAGACCATTTATATTTAATGTTATTATTGGTATGTTTATGTTTATATCTACCATCTTGCTCCTTTTTCTAATTGTCCCATTTATTCTTTGTTCTTTCTTCTTCCTTTTGAAAATTAATTTTAGTGGTTTTGTAATCCCACTGTATTTCCTTTTTGACATATTTTTGCTTTGTTGGTAGTATTTGCTCTAGGATTTATAGTCTAGACTTCTTCATCATTTCACAGTCTACCCTCAAATGATATACCACTTTCCATATAGTATGAGAATCTTACAATAGTATATTTACATTTTTCCCCTCCTGGCCTTTGTGCTATCTCTGACATGTATTTTGCTTCTACGTATGTAATAAACCAAACACTACATTATTTAAATATCTAATTTTCATTTAAAGAGATTTAGGTAGATTTTGGGGGGATAATAAAGCTAATATTTTGCCATGTAGTTATTACATATTCTGCATTCCTTTGTTGTAGAACCATAGTTGCATCTTATAGTGTCTTTCTACTTGAAGGACTTCTTTTAATAGTCCTCATAATGTAGATCAGCTGGTGATAAATCCTTTCCACTTCTGTATTTGAATTTCATATTATATGCTTCATTTTTGTCTTCAAAGATGTTATTAGTGGACTGGAAATCAAGATTGTCAATCCTTTTCCTTCAGTACTTTAAAAGTTTTAATCTGTCTTCTTGCTTGAATTGTTTCTGATGAAAAGTTTGCTGACATCCTTATTTTTATTTCTTTGTGATAACATGCTTTTTTCTCTGCTTTAAAATTATTTTCTTTATCACTGATTTGTGCAATATGATTTTGATATGTCTCTGAAATTTTCAGAATTTTTGTTTGTGCTTGAGGTCTGTTGAGCTTCTTTTATGTGTGGATTTAAACTTTTAATCAAATTTGGAAAATTTTCACCTATTATTTCTTCAAACATTGCCCTCTCCTATCTTCTTCTACTACTCCAATTGCAAATATATTATGCCAATTGAAACTGTCCCACAGCCCACTGATTCTCCGTTCATTGTTTTTCTTCTTGAGTCTTTTTTTTTCTCCATGTACCATTTACGATTATGTTTATTTCAGTACCTTCAAGGTCACTAATCTTTTTTGCTTCCAATCTCTTATCTGGCATTAATATCATTCAGTGTATTTTGAATTTTAAGTATCTCTCTTTTCATCTCTAGAAACATTGTAGTTTTAGTTTTTATCTCTAGAAGCTAGATTTGTGTCTTTTGAATTTGTTTCATGTTTTTAGTCTTTCCTCTAGGTTTTTGAACATAAGGGATACAGTTAAATAAGTGTTATAACTGTCATATTGTCTACTTCTACTAATCTTCAACCTTGGTGTCAGTGATGGGTAAAGTTTTGAATGCTTGATTTTTCTCTTAACTGAGGGTTATATTTTCATGCTCCTTTTTATGCCTGGTAATTTGTAACTGGGTGCCACATATTCTGAAGTTTACCTTATTGTTTTCTGGGTATTGTATTTCTATATTCTTGAAACTTCTTCTGGAACTCAGTCAAGTTACTTGAAAGCATTCCAATCCTTTCCAGTCTTGCTTTTTTTATTTGTTGGGTGAAACCAAAGCAGCATTTATTCTTAGTCTGGTCATTTCTAACTACTAAGGCAAAGCCCTTTGGAGCACTGTAACATAACTGTGAGTTGTGAGTTTTTCAGAGTGGCTGATGGAAATAGGAACTTTTTTCAATCTCTTATGGGCCCTAATTACTTTATCCGTTAATCCTTTTGGGTGTTTCTTTTCCTGCTTTCTGGTAGTTTCCCCACACCTGTGCTTATCAGTATTTGGTTGAATATTTGAAGGAGGTGCTCTACAGATCTCCCAGGTTCCATTTAGCTCTCTCTTCTCCAATAGTTGCTCCTGTGAATTCTAGCTACCTTTATCTTCCTGGATTCAGGCCTGTCTCCTCAACTGTGGAATCTACTTGCTCTACTTTTCTCTGAGGTACAGCCTGAAAATTCTTTCAAGCCATAAACTGGGATGAGCATGGGGTTCATTTACTTTGTTTCCTGGTTGTTAGAGATTACTGTCATGATAGCTTGATGTTCATTTTTTTTTTTTTTAATGGTGTTTCACATAGTTTCTCTAGTTATTTTTAGTTGTTTCATGTAGGGCAGTAAATCCAGTTTGTGCTACTCCTTCTCCGCTCAATAATATATGTTTGAAAGAAAACGTGAAATATATAAGTAGGTTGAGTTTGACAGAGTACAGAGGTTAGGGAAGACCTTTCTGAGGAAGTGGCATTTGAGAATACAATCTGCTGAAAGGGAGCATGCCATATGATTATTTAGATGAAGAGCATTCCAGCTGGAGGACAAAGCTACTGCAAACCCTGATTCCAGAAAATGCTTGGCAAATACAGGGACAGCGTGAAGGCTAGCAGGGCTTCGGTGAGCAAGAGGATGTTGGAGAAGAAACCAGGTTCTCTTCCTAGCATGAAATTTGCATTTTATTCTACTTATAATTGGAGTCCATTGGAGGATTTTAAGGAAAAGAATGTTGCTCTGGATGCCAAGTTCTAAACTAGACTGGGGTGGTGGGTAGGAGGCAGGTATAAAAGGGAAAAAACACCAATTAAGAAGTTATTTTTGTGATTTGTGATGTCTTGGACTAGGGTTCAGGCAGCAGAAGAAATACAGTGTATTCATATTCAGGGTATATATGATGGCAGAACTTATAGGATTTTCTAATGTGTTGAATGTAGAGGATGAGAGATAGAAAGAGATGATTTCTCATTTTTGGCATTATCAGTTTAACTCAAGCTCTTTTGCTATGCTTGATAGTTCAAGATTCTCGATTCTTTTTCCTACTTTTAAATCTAGATTCCCTAAACATAGGGATGGTATCTTACTCATCTTTAAGTTCCATTGACTAATACAGTTATTCCTACAAAGTAAATTCAGAGTATTTATTATTTATATCCATAATGATGTGTATAAACATAAACTTGATTCTATTGGATTCTTACTTAATGTCCAATTCACTCATGGTGATGTCTAAAACCCTTAACATGACCCATTAGGCCCTCTGTTCCAGCACCCTAATTTGGTCATGCTTTATTCTTGCAGGAATACTTTGCACTTCTGTTTCCTGTTTCAAATGCCAGTCCCCACCCCCACCCCATCCTTTTTCTTCTCTCTTCTCTTTCCTTCAGTGTCTCCCTGTTCCTTGTCTATCCCAACCTCCCATTTGATGAGATGGTGAAGAAAGGCAGTGTAGAAAGACAAAGTAATGGGGAAATACCTACACTTATGGTTAAGGGAATCCATAGTCAGTATGAGAAGAAAGGTTTGAGATAAGTCAGTGGTTTCCACTCTTAAGAGTGCTAAGAAAATTGGTACATCCTACTAAATCCACTAGAAGATGGAGAAAGATGAGAGCTAAAAAAAACTAGATTTAGGTCACATCGACAGCAGTAATTTGTAGAATTGTAAAACCCCCACAACTGCCACTACTCAAACTGTATGTGTGTGTGCTTGTTTCTAAAGCCAACTGAGGGAACTTTGCTTCTATTAATTTTTAAGTACAATCTCTTTATTTATCCTAAAGAAATCTCCACCCAAAAGCCAAATGCCTAAGTTATTTTTTCTTTTGCTATTGTCTGGTTTTAGAGCATTTTTTCCTTGGGACTTGGGGTAAGAAAAGGTGGCAAGAAATTAGAGTGTATCAATAACCATTACTTTTCCAAGAGTGATTTAGTAAAATCATGAAGGACAAATAATTAGTTATTAGGAGGGTGTTTTCAAACTTAATTGACTTCAGGTGCTAGATAAAATGAAAGAATAAACCAGTTTAGTGTAAGACAACAGGGGTTATTTGAATTTATACATATTTGAGAGTACACGAACTGCCCAAAAACTTGTATTCAAATGAAAAAGCAAACACAAAAACAGAAACTCGCAAAGGCCAAGCAAATCCTTTCTGCAGCTAAGTTCAGCCCAACCTATGCTATTTGCATTTGGATTAATAAGGCTGAGGTTATTCTTCATAGGCGCACTGACTTTTTTATAGGTGAAGAAAAGGAGAGAAAAGGTTGTCATCTCAGAGTGGTAGTATAATCCAAAGAGGAAGTGGTGGTAGTCATTGTTCTATGTCATAGAAGCAGTTTGGACAAGATAGTAGTTCAAATAAAGAATCTATGAACAATGAGCAGATCCTGTTGAAGCTGCAGCAGAAAGATTAATGATACTTTTTATTCAGAAATATATTTATTTTAAAGGATGTAATAATAATAATTCCTATAGATCACACGCCAATCTAGCCAATAGTGAACACTGATATTTTAAATTTAGGTGAGATAAAATCCATTTGAGAAGAAAAGGTCTAGTATAACAAATATTCAGCAATTATATTTGGAAACTTTAACAGAAGGAGTCTTCCAAGTTTACAAGTAAAGGGTTAATAGCATTTACTGTGAATGTATCCCTTGACTGTAAAAAGTGATTTAGGGAACTGATTTTAATATCCCTGAACTAAAGCATCATACCTCTACTGAGGTGGAAAATTTGGATTATGACAGATCTGTCCCAAACTCTATCTGAAGAAGATTTGTAGCGAGCAGTATTAATAGCGGTATATAGTAATGTGGTCTTTTGATTCCCCTTTTCCTATTTATAATGGACAGTTGGTGAGGTGGATGTTTGATATGGATGCCCTCTTGTCTTCGACAAACTTCATTAACCTTGATTCTCACTTCCTTTTACTCAAAGAATAACTCACCTTCAGTTACCTAAAATGGAGTGATGGAAGGACTTAAAATTTGTATTTAAAAACTCATACCCTTCCTTCAATATTTTCTTTATAATTAGGTTTAGACTTTTCTAAATGGAGTATATGCATCTTTTTAAGAAAGTTGAAGAGGAGGCAAATCACAGTGGACACAACAGTGTTTTCCTTTAGAAATTTCTTTTTCTTCAAGTTTAAAGATTGAGGACCTTTGGTAGCAGAAGAAGGTTTAGGCACATGCTACACACTTGGTTGATAGAACAAGGCTCCTGATATCATTCCTTGGTATTGGTCAGAAACAGGAGACACTTTACCACTGACACCCCTCTCTGCCCCCAGTGACTGTATGGGAGAAAGAAGTTGGAGAGAAAAGAGATAGTACTGTCCTCTTCACTGCCATACCTCTCGTCTCTCTCTCTCTCTCTCTCTCTCCCCATTATTGATAAGCATCTGGCAGTGTATTTGAGTCTCTCTTCCTGGCCTCAGGAGGCCCACTTCTGTTTGTAGTAGCAAATTGTACTTTCAAAGTGGAGAAAGTCGGAAGAGAAAGAATTTTGATTCTTAGCGAAAGTATGTGAAAGGGAAAATAGAAAAGAAAAGGCTGGATAATTATATCTCACCTATTTTATTATAGGGGAATCTCCAGCAGATTTATAATGTGTACCTCATTTTATAATTAAAATTTCCTTTCCATTCACAAAATCCACTATACCTAAATATAATATGATTCAACAAGTGATTAATACAACAGTTTGAGTAATTATACTCTCCCCAAACCCTGAAAACTATATCAACGTGCCATTTGTCAGATTTCAAACCCTAATAACTCAAATTGTTATCACCACCTGTTTACATTCTTACTCAATTTTGAGACATATGGTACAATGATGTAGTCATACAAATAATAAATAATCAAACAGACCAGATTATAGTATTTGAGAGAAGACTACTCTGTTAGTCAAATGAAATTTTAAAAATTTCTTTCATTTGTGTGTATTAGGATTATCTAGTGTCAGAGAAGATGCTTGACCTCTGGGGTCAGTGTCCTTTTTGAACTGGGGAGAGGGTCATTTGACCCCAGAAGGATTCTTCCAACAATTTGCAAAACAACTGACCCTATTGGTTAAATAGGTGATTTAATCATAGCGTCCTCTCTTAGCCAGAATCCTTCTTCTTACCAAAGGTAATATTAATCACAGACTTGAGTTATTTTTTTTTTTTCTTTTTCATATACATACACACACATTTAGTGGTGAAAGCTTAACTTCCTTTAGATATAACCATCTTTCATTTCCCAAGTCCAGTGCATACCTGTTTCTCCCTTACAACTTTTTGCTGACTGATTTTTTGTCTTCATTTCATAGGAACTTGCAACATTTTGCACAAAGATGTTTCACCTGGTAAATTATTTTAGTAGCAGCCTGGATTAAATCATGTAAAAGAAGAAAGATTTAAAAGGAGATTTAAAACATTCCATATATACCTCGTTTTCCAGCAAGGAAGAAAGAGATTTGCAGAAAGGTTTCGGAGTTAGTTAATGAAGTTTTGGGAACTTGTTCCCCTCTTGCCCCAGAATGTTCTAATGGTTTATACTTATTCATTCCTTTCTGACCTAGAATACTTACATTATACATATGCTTCGTCCTATTCTATGATGCTTTTGATGTTCAGTGATTTTTAACAGCTGTCTTTTTTTCATATGTATTCTTTAATGGTAATATAACTATATGCTATTTGTAGTATTTGGATATTTATTTAGTTCATTTTTTTTATAAATTTCATTAGAATTTGATGCCAGTTGATGGTATTGAGCAACTTCATTGTTTTCTAAAGAGTTTTTGGCTGCCTCATTTATGAATCTTTGGAAAAGTAGAATAGTTATTCTATTAAGCAGCAACAATGAATTATAGACCATTTGGAAATACATTGAATACATTGTTAAAAAGATGATAACATATTTTCTTGTTGAGGGAGAAGAGTTTATCATCTATCTTTGTGGTGAACGTTACGAGATTTAATTTTTTGTCCTGTACATATAACTCTTACTCTGTTGACTTCTTTCTTAATCTAAATATGCACAGAACATGTCAGCATTCAGATTTCAGCTGTAGAGCAAATATATATATTTAACCAGTGTTGGTTTCTCAATTGAGAGAAATCACAGAGATAAGCCCTGCCTTTGTGACCACAGTCTTTATCTGTTGGGGGTAAATAAGGTCAAATTCACATCTCTTTTTTTGAAAAATCATTTTCTTTTCTTAGTTATACACTCAACTCATATAACTTTTCTAGGTAGGATCACACCTTTATAAAAATTCCTTGGTCTGATTGCATGTCTACCCTAATAAATCCCTTTTCTCCTCTGAACTTTAATCCCTCTCTAATTCTCTCTTCTAACACCCCTCTTCCCCTGCCTCCTAGCCCCAACTTCCAGGCAGTGGCATACCCATGCGATTAGGATCAGAAAAGCCCACGGGCCAGCATTGACATATGATAGAACTCCATTCATTACTTTGAACTTTTTATCCTTGAAGAACACTTAAGTAATATGACATATGGTAGAAGTTTTTCCATAGTTTATTTTCACAGCCAGGATGAATTTGCTCATGGAAGTTAAGAAGCTTTTTATTCAGAAAACAAACTCTAATACTGGAATCTGCACCACCTCAATAATGGGTTTGAGGCTGTAGTGTTTTCTTTTCAGTTTGGATTCTAATTATAGAACATGCATTCATTTGTGTTTCCAAAGGAAAACATTCTGTGATGGAGGCAGAGGGCAGGCAGGAAATGGCACTGGTGTGTCCCAAAAGGCTTGCCAGTACCTAACCTGAGAGCTCACTCCTCAAACTCCGAGCCATTTCCCCTCAGGCAAGACTCTGTTGGTTAAAAAGAATCACCAATTGAGCTGAATTTGAATTGCTCCAGTGGAGTTACACAAATATGGACATGAGAGAGCAAATGTTAAAAATGACAGTGTATGTCTTTAAAAATAAAATTGCTTAAAACAGCAAGATTAAAGCAGTGCATTTTTGAAAAACCAACAAACAAAAAACTATTCTGTGGGCTAACCATAGAAACAGGTTCTAAATACATTAAAATATTTTATCCCATTATTTGTTTTGACCAATTGACCACAATATTAAAAATTCAATCATGGAGCAGCTGACAAGTGCAGTTGCCTAATTTTATTTAAGAGTTTTTTCCTTTTTCCATTTTTCCATCCTGTTAACGCTGCTGCCTGTGCCCAGACAGTAATGGGCTTCTTGTATGCCCACGACTGTTATGATCATGTAAATTTATTGGTGCTTAGAAGAAGCGAGCTATTAAAACATTACAACAGCCATTACAGCCGGGCTCGTGTTGGCTTTCGCTCCCAATGAACATATGCTTCCGAGTGAATGCCTAAACTCTTATTTATGGATTTAATTTAATATGCGGAAAGAATTCAAAATTAAATTTTGTGTCTGCCTCCAGAGAGTGTCAGTGTATAATAACATGGTAATTTTTACACATCTTTATGAGAAATGGGAAAATTAATTCTTTCTGACAAGTTGTAATTATTCGACTTGGAACAGTTGCAGCTGAGCAGTTTGCATGCCTGTTGTCTGGTGTTTCGCAGTGTAAGGGGAAAACTAGGGGATGGAGATATATTGTGCATCTGAGAGTTTCTAATAGCTTCTGACATTTTAGCCTTGCATATTATCAGGGTGCTCTTTAAGGAGTCGAGGTATAATCTGTTATGTTGCCTGGGACACACACTGTTGCAATCGCTGGAACATCCCACGGCAGTGTTTAAAATGAGGGGAATATCTACAGGATCATCCTCTAAATGTAGATAGTTGAAATTAATGTGATAGATTTTTATGTGTTAAACATACATATTATTATTTGCTTCTTCACTTGCATATATTCAGAACAGAAGGTCATTTTGTAAAGGTAGAATTTTAAGCCTGAATGTTTGAGACTAAACATATTTAAAGTCAAAGTGTGTTTTCTTATCTGCTCTGCAAACACATGTCCCTCCCCTTCCAAACATAATACACCCAAATGTCTAATGTAATAAATGCCCACAGTCCTGTTCTTTAGATTTGATTTGGAGTGTTCATGAAAAAGTAGGATTAACTTAATGCACAACTAAACCAAAACACCACTGGCTATGTTAGCAAAGAAAATATGGAACATGTTGTATGTGAAGAGAGGGTACGCTGATTGACGGGCCAGCCTGGAGGGGTGTGGTGTCATTTCTCTGTGTAGGATCAATATAGTCCTTGCAAAATAAATGCAAACTACAATGTAAGAGAGTGTTAGCAGATGAACATGAGAAAAATGTAATTGTCAGATGCAGCACTTTATTTATTTTTTGCTTTGGTTCTTCTGCTATAGAACACAGGAATGAGCAACTGGCAAAGAAGCAGGGTATGCCTCTGTTCTCTGAGGTGGTGCATTAAACTGACATTGTTTTAAGAGGCTAAGTTTTGCTAAATGGTTATTTTTAAGAATGAGATATAAAGCAGAGTCTTACACAATTGTGACTTTGAAAATATATGATGCTTTTTGCATCCTAAGACTAAAATCCTGCCAAGTATCTGAATGGGTAATTGCATTCCACCTTGGACATTTTTCTTCAACTTCCTTCCCAAATGTCCCAACAGTGGGCTCCACACTGATAAACATTTGACCCTTGAATCCAAGAGATGACTTCATCTCAGCAATTGGTGATGGATTTGATCATATTTAGTTAGTAGATACAAAGGGCATCATGAGGCTGAATGAGGATAGCTTTGGACTTTACATATCTTTTCACAGCTTCTTACAAGTAGGCTTCAGGTATGGTCACTCACTGGAGTATATTTGTAAATCAGAAACTTAAGCACAATAGGTTGTCATGTCTAATGTTAGAAAGGTCTAGAACAATTTCCCAAGGAAGTAAAGGGGGTTTGGTACGATATCCCTCCAACTTCTCCCCACTTATTGCAATCTCTTACCACAAGCCACAGCAGAATCTCAGGAGAGAAATGCCCTGCATGATTATGTTATTTTACTTCATTAAAATGCATAAGCCACCTAAAATTGTTGACAATAGCTGCTGTTGTTTTGGTGTTTACTTAATAAATTAACTATACTTTCTATGCACTAAACCAATAAAAGGAAGCAGGATTTTGGAAACTGGAAGATTCCTTTGAAATGTAAATAATACACTTGTTTTAAAGAACTGTTCTTGTAAGACTGAAGTACTTTAAAGTTCCAGTCCTTTATTAGCCCTATTGAAGAGTGATTAGCAATTTTAGAGTACAGTACAACATTTTGAGTGAGAACGGATTTAAGAGGATTTTTTACATCATAACAAGTTTAGTAAAGTCTAATTTACTGAGGGTAAGTTTACTGAGGGTTTAAAAACCCTCCATCCAGTCTGAATTCATCAGTTAGAGCCCACATCAAAAACAAACAAGCATACTATTATTATTACTTTTATTTCTTTTCTCTATATTAACATTCTATATCTTTGTCTGGTGTGTCGCTAGTTCTTCTAAACTGATGCAAATGTACTAAGAAATGATGATCATGCATCTATGTGATGATGTTAAGAATTACCGATTGCATATGTAGAATGGTATGATTTCTAAATGTTGGGTTAATTTTTTTCCCCGTTAATTAATAAAAAAATAAAATAAAATAAATAAATAAATAAAACAAGCAGAAAGTAAAAATAGGGGGAATTTTTTTTTTAAGTAGAAGTGAGGATCCTTTCTGAAGTGGGAATTTGATGTTAAAGAATGCTTTGTAGGCGTGAAACTCATCGCTTTTGCGGATGATTGGCAATTAATTATCGGAAAGAGCGCCTGATCCTGTGGGCACTTCTGGTGTCCCGCCCCGTGGCCCCACTGTCCGAATCCCCCATAAACAGTATCTGCATTTGACCAAGCGCACCACATCCCTAAGTAGTTTACTGTCGTCATCACAGCAGCCCTCTGAGGTAGGTGCTATTAAAATCCCTCGCGCACAGAGGAAGACATTTAAGTTTAGAGCAGGTAAATGATGACCCGGGTTTACATAGCCAAAAATGGCTGAACTGGTACTTAACCCAGCTTTCACCAGAAGATGTTTACTTCCTTAAAGTTAAAAATATTGCTCACTCACTCGTCTCCAGGAGAGTTATTAAAAGAAGAAGATATAAGGAACTGGGCGGGCCGCGGTGGCTCAGCGGGCAAAGTGCTTGCCTGCTATGCCGGAGGACCTTGGTTCGATTCCCGGCCCCAGCCCATGTAACGAAAACGGAGAAACAAAATACAATAAAACAAGAAAATGTTTAAAAGATGTTTCCCTTTCTTCCTCTCTTCCTTCCTTCTATCCTTCCTTCCTTCTCTCTGTCTTTCCTTTAAAAAAAAAAAAAAAAAAAAAAAAAGAAGAAGATATAAGGAATGAGAATTAGGGCTGATAGAGGCTGGATTGCCACCGACTGTAAACCCAGGATTTTACTCGGCTGTGTTGTCTCCTCTCCCAATTTTCGCACCTCCTTTAAAGGCTCCCTGGGTCTCACAGTCTCCCAGGGTCCATACCTCAGTTCTGCCTGACCCATCTCTCTCTTTTGCTTCCTGTGCCTTGTTACCATTTTCTAATGATTTTGCCTGTAAGTCTCTCTTAGATGCTTCTGTCCTTTCTATTCCTGTTATCACCAGCCTACTTGCAACCCTAGTTAACTCCCTTTGGGACTATTTTAAATAAACTTCTATCTTCCCAGGCTGTCATAACATTATAGGGTAAATCATCTTACAGTATGGCCCCAATTAAGCCTTATTCAGAAAATTTGGTGCTTTCATATCATCTACCAAATAAAATAAATTCATTTTGTTCTCCTATATCAGCCAGATGCAGGAGTAATTTCAAATACATAACTTGTGTTCCACCTAAAGTAGGTTGAATATACCAGATATATGCTAGTTATTTCCAGGATATGCCAGATATATGCTGGTTATTTCCAGTCTTTCCATTTTAGTTCCTGCTTTTCTCCCCACTTGGATTGCCTTCCCCCAGGCCTCATGACATCTCGTTTTTTAAAGGTGCAGGCCATATGCAACTTTCCTTCTGAAGCAGCCTCAGAGCCCCATCCTGATGTCCATTGCTAGAGCCTCTGAATAGCCAGAAGACTTTGTTTATACCTATCCTTTGCAATGATTATATTGGGTATTTAGTACATCATTTATATATTTGTCTTCTCTCCCCAAGGTAGGAGGTGCCTCAGGAAAGCAAGGAATGCTACTTATTCACATTTTTCTTGCCCAGAACACCAGTGCATTCAACATAGTAGATACTCAATAATTATTTATCAATTTCATAAAAGTCTAGCTGAAGATTACCAGGAACAAATCTGTGGTCTGACAAAATCAGATTTATTAATGTGCAGTGAGGGAGATATTCCAGGGTACTATGAAAGGAAGGAAGCAAGGGCCCTTTTCCAAAATGGGGATTTGACATTATGATAGCCTTTTTTTTGTAAATGTGGTAGGTAAGTTGTCATCACTTTTGTATATGCTTGGAGAATTCCAGAAAGACCCCCAATTATTCACAACTGGCTTTGGTTTTGTAAGGTTGGTGTCCCCACTGTGGAGATTCAGAGTCTCAGGGAAGCGGGGTCAGTTTTGAAAGAATGGCTGTTTCTGAGATGTGGTTACAGGAGTGATTAACTTGTGTGCAGGGGTTGTCAAAGCTGGGGTAAGGGTGGTTTAGCAGCAAACGGGCATTCCCAGTAAGAAATGAAAATAGCAGAGAGGATCTGGGATGCCACATGTCGGAATGACAGAGCAGTGGCATTTGCAACTGTGCCTGTTAACTTTCTGGTTGGGTTTATCTGTATTTGTCCCTGCAGCCTGACTCATGGCAAGACTCCTGTTTTAGCTTTTCAGTCTGAGCTGATTTGCATTCTTTCAGCCATGGACAGGTTTTGACTTTGTCTCTTAAGGATGAATGAGTGAATGGAAAAAAAAAAGATACTTAATTTGCTTGACAATTATGTAAGTAGCTAGGTTCTGGAGCAGATTGTTTTGAATGGTCATATTCTTAGTCTCCTTGTCCTCATTAGTTTAAAGTGTATTTTCAGAATTTCTTTACTTTCTTGTCCATCTCTCTATCGTTCACCTGCCTTTGGCTTAAATGGATCAGAAGTCTGGTTTTGTATATGTATAAATGTATAGGATTTATGTTTCTATCATTATCTATTTATCTATTATCCATCTATCCATCTATCTATGTTGTGAGGGTGTAAGGCTGTTTATTGAAGTTTTTGCCTGGAGCAAAAACAAGTATAATCAATGTTAGAAATTAAACCATTTTCTTCTGAACCTGCAATCTTTAAAATTAGGTTAAAACTCCTTTTGGGTGGCTTTTTCTTTATATCTACAGACACTATGTTCTCTGTTTTAGAATTTCCCATGGCAATGGTCTTTAAAAGGTACCAGATTCCATCTGTTCCAGAAGACACTTTTCCTCATTCCATCTGAATGAACCCGCTAAGAAAATCCCTAAAAATTTATTATTTTTTCTTTAAATGGATACCACAGCTGAAATCATATATTATTTGGCTCAATTTAAACATTAATGTTTCCTCACCTGCATTTATCAACCTGTCTACAACCAGAATGTTTAGAAACAACAATTCAAAAAAATTACCTCATCATTTTAGAATTCACAAGGAGAGGTATTCCATTAGCAAACTGCTCAATTTCTGATTCAGTAGAACAAGGTAATTTGTCCTCAAATAGAAACCTCCCTCCCTAATTTTACTGAATATTACCTGGGAAGACCTGGGCACACATCTAACAGAGAGCCTGTCAATATTTTTCTCTCGTGCTATATATCAGAATGTGATTATAATCATTACATTCCTATTTGCATTTCTGTGGCTCTCTGTTTTCTTTTTAATTGGGTTATAAAACAATTAGTTAACACCCTGTCTTTTTAGAACTCCCTGAGTGGGCCGGGAGCTGTTTGTTCTCCCTGGACCAGTGGGGGAGGGGGCCCTCGGGAATCTCATTTTATTTTCAGCAGGGTGAAGGTCAGATGGAAACAGTTTTTGTTCTTGTGCTGTTGCTTTCTGTTGTGACCTCTCTTGCATTGTTTGGCTTCTCTGCCCCCACCCGCCACCCCCCTTGTGCTTTGAAGAGCCGCACACCAGGTGTTCCTGTTCTGAATTACACATGAAAGAACCATATCCCTGGACTAATTAACTAGTAAACTGTACCCACCTCCCCTGGGTTTAATTGATGCTGCTTTTAAGAGGGGAAAGCAGTTCCTCACCCCCCTGATTTCACACTATAGTCATCTCTTCTTTATCTTCCTTAAATATAGAGGGTGCTCCAGATTATTTTGACGTCTAGGTAAGGCATCAGGGCCAGTAGCACAGTTCATAAAATGATTACCCTGAATGAAAAGAAATCTACTGTGGACTTTCCATCATGACTTTTAAACCTCTTCTATGACTCTTTCTCCAGGGAGTGACATGTACTGAGTGATCTACTTGCTCACAGTAGCAAGACGCAGAATCTCACACCAGTAACTTTCTGCATTTCTGCAGTTGATTTTCTTTCTTATTAAAGCAGAACAGAAAGCCACTAGGCCACCCAGTGTTGTATGTATTGTAGCTGTCGTGTTAGAAATATTAGAGAAATCTTGGAATTTGTAGAATTCGAGAGTATATCATCTTTTCTTCAAGGATTACAAACCTAGGTTGTTTTTATTTTTCACCTACTGGGACCAGGGTCTCTTGGTGGAGTGGGCTGGTAGTAATGGGGGCAGTCTTCTAGCACTGACGTGTTCGAGGGAAAGGTGGAAACCTCTAAAACAGCCCATTCTCTCCTGTCCTGTCCTTCTAACTGTCTTATCCTGTGTTTGAGAATTCAAGAGTTTAAATTTTAGTGTTCTTTTTTTTAATTGGTAGCTTTTTCCATCATCGGTTAGCTGTAACTATATTGTATTATTTTTGTGTTTCACTTGTTTGATTTTAAAACTAGAATTCACATATTTTGAATCCATTTTTATGCTTGAGGGCATTTAAAAATTCTCTCTTTAAGAGTAATTTTTGGGTAAATTTGGCTTCTCTGAGGTCAAGAGTATGAAATTTCTGATGGTTTCCTTCTTTCGAGTAACTTAACTAAAGAGCCTTTAGGATCACTGATGGACATTTAGTTGGCACAAAATATCATGAGAAAACAAAAGGAAAAAAAGAAAAAGTATACATATAATTGTTTTCCTAAATGGTAGTCAAAAAAATCTTTGTTTTTGTTTTGTAGATCTTTAAAAATCTTAGATCTTTAAAAATATTAATATTCTTCAGATAACTTTGGCTCTGGCTTAAGGATTTACTTACTGGAGCACACAATGGGTATACTTGATAAGATTTGGACATTTAAAAAGTTTTATTCTGAACCCTTTAATTTACTTAACTGAGAGCTGTTTGAGAATGAATGTCATCTGAATGTCTATCATTTCTCTATCCGAACCTATAGCAGAATACTTGGCACATCAGAGATGATCAATACACATTTGTTGACTGTAACGGGATTGAACTTTGTGTTTTACTTTTTATTTAACATTGAACATTGAAGAGAACTATGAAATGCTACTTGGCAGGATGTTATAACAAACAAAATATCTCTTAAATTATTAACAAAATGTTAACAAGGATGTGTTCATTCTCGCTGAATTAGGTATTTGAGTGAATCTGAATTAACCTCTGACTTAAGGGAAAAAAATCAAAGAAAAAATGTTGTAAATTCAGTTCAGTATAGTCCAAGTATGGAGTTACCAGATTTGTACTCAACAGTCCTGTGAAATTTGAAAATACTTGTTTTAAACATAGACACAGTTTTAATAACACAGATGTGTACCACTCTCTTTCCCTCTCTTTTTCTCACATATCCTACACATGACAATCACATGAATTTATACTATAAGCCATTACTCACATAGTTCATAATTTTTAAAGTATAAATAATAGCAGCTGTAGAGCTAAAAGCATCCACCTGATACTCTCTTCTGCTGCACATATTCATCTTCTGCATATTCTTATGGTGATTTTATAAATATATGTAAAGTTAATGCTGCGTATTTAAAATGTTAGTTTAGTGATGTGTTCAGTATAAAATGGGTTACTCTGTGAAATGCAATCAAGTGGTATAAATAAATCCAATGAACAAAAGTTGAAGTTTCTATTATATGAAAGATAGGTTTTTAGATTCTGGGTTTTGAAAAATGCATTAGAAACATCTCTTGCCCCCTAGGGACTCACAGTCTGAGGTCACAAATAACACTCCCCCCCACATACACACATTACACTGTCATAAATGCTATAATAAAGACATTTGCAAAAGAGTATTGATGCATTCAGAGGGTTAATAACTTTCTTAGGAGGTTGATAAAAGTTTCAGAGGAGCTGTCACTGGAGTTGAATTTCATATGGTGAATAGAAATTCCCTCCACTAAAAAGGATAAAAGGGCCTTCTGATCCAAATATTGTGAAGGCAATTCGGAGATTTCTAGTTTGGATGATTATATGACTGGTGATTTTTATTTTAATTGAGGTAAAATTCATATAACAAAATTAACTACTTTAAAGTATACAATTCAGTGGCATTTAGCGCACTCATAATCTTGTGCAGCCATCAATTTTATCTAGTTCTGAAACATTTTTATCACCCTCAAAGGAGACCCCATATCCAGTAAGCAGTTTTTCTGCCATTCTTCCCTCCCTCTAGGTCCTGGCAAATACAAAGCTGCTTTCTGTCTCTATGGACTTATCTTTTCTGAATATTTCATATAAAGGGGATCATACAATATAGGACCTTTTGTGCCTGGCTTCTTTTACTTAGCATAATGTTTTCGAGGTTCATCCACAATGTATCTTGTGTCAGTAATTCATTACTTTTTATGGCTGAATAATATTCCAATGTGTGCATATAACATTCTGTTTATTCATTCATCTGTTGATGGACATTTGTGTTGTTTCTACTTTTGGCTATTGTGAACAATGCTGCTGTGAATATTTGTGTTCAAGTACTTGTTTGAATACCTGTTTTTGAGTCTTTGGGGGATGGACCTAGGAGTGAAATTCGTGGGTCATATAATTCTATGCTTAACTTTTTGAGGAACTGCCAAACTGTTTTTGCCATTAGTCACACCATTTTATATTCCCACAATCAATACATGAGGGTTTTAATTTCTTTAAATCTTCACCAACATTGGTTACTTATTTTTCAGTGTTTTATTAGAGCCATCCTATTGAATGCAAAGCAGTGATTTTGATTTAAATTCCTGTAATGACTAGTGGTGTTGAATGTCTTTTCATGTGATTGTTGGCCATTTTGGTATCTTTGTTGAAATGTCTATTCAAATTCTTTGCCCACTTTTAAATTGGGCTGTTTGTCTTTTTGTAGTTGAGTTGTAAATGCTTTTAACATATTCTGGATACTAAATCCTTATTAGATGTATGATTTGCAGATATTTTATCTTATTTTATAGGTTTCCTTTTCAGTTTCTTGATAGTGGCAAATTAGATGTTCTAACTGAGAATCAGAAGGACGTGCGAGTTTGGGAAATGGAGAATAATGAGTCACTTGTGGGTATGTTCTATGTTGATGCTTTGGCTCACCTGGAGAGAGAGCTCTATGTAGAAATATGGAACTGGCCTTGGGATAGAAATGAAAGTCAAAGATACATATCTGATTGCCTTTAATGTATAGGTGGTAGTTGAAGAAAGCTAGGAGTTAGCAAGTTTCCCAATGTAGATTGTATAGAGGAAGAAAAGGAATATTTACATGAGAGAGAGGGAGCGCACTGGTTAGTGCTGTGAGTTCCTAAGGTATCTACAGCCCCCACTTCCTCTCTGTGTTTCATAACTGGCTGGGGAATATACTGGGCCCATGCCCATTATTTTTCTTGCCCCCCCCCCCCGCCCCATTTCTCTGGTCATTAGGCTGGGGAAATATATACTTGCCTTTCCTTTACTGTCCTTCCCAGCAGACCATCCTCAATTGAACTTCATTAATTGTCATGAACTATTCACACATGAATATGTTAACAATTTAGAAGTTCAAAGTCCAGCAGAGGTTCAGACTTATATTTGAGGTCCTTATAGAACATGCTTGTCATACAATCTGCCCTTTTTCTCTCAATGGTGTAAACAGATTGTTTTTAGCCTTTCATGTTCTTTCCCACATTATTCATACTCATTGGAGCTAAATAGACTTTCAGAGACATAATAGCCATACTTACTAGTCTTATTTTCCCATCAATAACAGCCTGATGTCAACATTTTATCGAATGATCTAAATTTACCAGCTATGTATTTTTCCCACCGTTGCTTTAAGATGTGCTATATCAGGTGGTGCGACAGTGGCTCAGTGACAGAATTCTTGCTTGCCGTGCTGGAGACCCGGGTTTGCTTCTTGGTGCCTGCCCATATTAAAAAAAAAAAAAAAAAAGAAAAAAGTGCTATATCAAATCTGCCTTCTGTGTTTGTTTGCTGGTTAAATTTCTAGTAGATCCCATAGCTGTCTCTCTGACTTCTATTGCTTTGTTTTCTTGCCTTTCCCATAGGCAGTCAGTGTTACTACATTCTTGAGTATCCTTCTAGAGATATGCTATACATATACAGTCTTAAATCACATGCATGAACACATATGTAAATCCACTTTGAGTTTTTTTCATGGGCATGTTGGAACAACTTAGAAATAAATATGCAGAATTCTATTCTAAATAAAACTAAAAGAAATGAACAAAAATCCAAAGCTCTAATTTTGGTTTTTCAATCTTTACAGTCTTCAGCTGTAACTTTAAGACTTTCATCCCAATAGTTTTTGGATTCTTTTTAATAAATTTATCTTCTTTTATATAAGTCAGGACTCTCAGTTGTAGTGGAATAAACTCAACTCAAACTAGCTTAGCTAGTTTGCTTTCAAAACCTCTCTGCTACTCTGCTTCTTTTCTATTATCTTCTGATAGAGTGTACTCCAACTTCTTATCTTAGGCGCATGCTGAACTCAGGGTTTCTGCATGTTGACAGTTTCAGTTCTACATCAAGAAGATAGAGCCACCCTCCATGCACAATTAAAAAAAAAATCCAGAGAAGTCCTGATTTGTATACATGTTCAGTGCTGTACATATTTTTCATGGTTAGTGAGATCAGGTACCAAGACAATCTTGGGTCATGTGCACAGCCAAACCCCATATCTGGGAGGGGAAGCAGTGTTTTTACCAAATGACGAATGGGGTAGCATGCTGAGTCAATGAAATTGAAGCTATCACCATCTGCAACCATCCTTTAAAAAAATTAGTAAAGGGTACATTAGTCACCCCAAAATAAATATTCCTATTGTGCTGAACTTGTTTTTTAACAGGCATAGACTAAAGTGCTTAACATGTTGCTAAAGACTATAAAAGGCTTATTCAACTGAAAAGGTGTTTAACATTCCTTCAAAAGAACCTTCATTATGGATGTATTTTCAATATTTTCTCTAAATTATTCTCTACTTTAAATTAGTGTCATCCAACTGATTATACCCATTATAATTACAATGTGAAGTTAAGTATTGACTGAATGTTTGTATAGATTAGTAGTCAGATGTTCTTGTAAATATGCATAATTGTGTTTAAATCTGTCAGCAAATCCCAATGTTTCTGTTTGCTAATTATGTTCGGAAGCTCTCCACTTTGGTTTTCACCCTTATCCCTCCACTCCTTCCATGTCTGGCTTCTTTCCATCCTCCAGCCCTCTGCTAAAATGTCTTATTTTGAGAGGTCTTCCTTGCGAACTGGGTCTTCCACCCTCAGTTTTCTAATATTTTGCCATGTTTCATCCTCTGTATGCTTACAACAATTACAGATTTAGATGCCATTATGTTGTTTACTCATTTAGTGCCTGTCTCCCCAGTAGATTGTCAGCTTAATGAGAACAGAGGTCAATACCTGTTTCATTCACAGTATACTGTTAGTATTTAGGACAGTGCCTGGCACAGAATTTTTGCTTGGAAAAAATTTACCAAATGACTAACAGAATGAATTTCATAATCTCATTAAATAAATTTATACATCTGAGAATTGATTTTAAAATATTCTACATAATAATAATTCTTATTATGTATTGTTATTATGTATTTGCATTTGAAAATATTGTGATATTTATTTTTAATGTACAATCTCATGTTAAATGAATTTGCCACATATAGCAATCATATGAAATGAAATCATATAGCAAACATCACACAATAAAGAGAAAGGAAATTAATTGATGGGGGAATTAAAAAAAAAATGTTTCAGGAAAGTTAACCAAGGACGTATACTTGGAGAAGAAAAAGAATCAGAGTTTGATTTCAAATAAAAGTTACCCTCCCCAAAACCATTTTCACCAAATCCCAGGAGCTTTTACTAGATGTCTGTCAGAATGGATATTATTTCCCTATGGAAAATGGTAGGCTGCTTTGGGGACTATGGGCTGATCTGAGGGCAACAGGTTGCAATTGAGTTTTAAAATTAGGCCGTTTTCGGTGATATTACCTGTAATGCACTCACTTAGGTATGTGTCTGGTTTGTGCCTCAAGCTACCTGAGTTAGGATGTGATGTAGGGTTTGGAAGTGGGAAGGATCCTGTCTCAGACTCATGCAAAGGAAATGGATAACTTGTTGTCTTGTTGGGGAGGGGCATTGAGGAGACTCGAGAATATAAATGTCTCGCCAAAGCTGTAGCATAAAGATCGAAGTCTACTCTCATTTTTCTGCACAGTGGCAGTAGGACTGATAGCAATGCCACAGAATTGTTTACTTAAAATGTTTAAAATGATATAATTAACGTTATATATATATATAGTTATCAAAATAAAAAAAAAAGAAACTTTGGAATTATCTCAGCCTCTGCTCTCAACTTCTTATAATTGAATCTAGGTGTTCTAGTTTCCTAGCTGCTGGAATGCCATATATGAGAAATGGAACGGCTTTTAAAAGGGGGAATTTATTAAGTTTCAAGTTAACAGCTCGAAGGGCGTGATATGTCCAAATTATAATCAAGTCTCTAAAAATGTCCAAATTAAGGCACCAACAAGAGATTATCTTCACTTAAGAAAGGCCGATGAAGTTCAGTGTTTCTCTCTAAACTGGAAAGGCATGTGGGGAACATGGCAGTGCCTGCTAGCTTTCTCTCCAGGTTTCTTGTTTCATGAAGTTCCCCTGGGGGCGTTTTCCTTCATCTCCAAAGGTCTCTGGCTTCATAGGTTCTTGTGGCTCTTGTTGCTCTGTTGTGGCTCTCTCACTTTTTCCAAAATGTTTGCTCTTTTAAAGGATTCCAGTAAAGTAATCAAGACCCACCTGGAATGGGTGCAGTCACAGCTCCCTTTAATCAAAGGTCAATACCCACAATTGGGCACGTCACATCTCCGTGGAAATAATCTACTCAAGTTTCCAACATGCAGTGCTGAATAGGGATCAAAAGAAATGGCTGCCTCGACATGATGGGTCAGAATTAAAAACATGGCTTTTCTAGGGCACATAATCCTTTCAAACCAGTACACTAGAAATACAGAAATTTCAATGTCCTGGCAGTGACCTGACAGCATTAATAAGCTGATGAGCTGAACTAGGTAACTAACTTCTTTTGTTGTATTTGGTCTGCATTTGAAAATATTGTGATATTTATTTTTAAGGTACAATCTCATGTTAAATGCATTTTCAACATATAGCAATCATATGAAATTTAATTTAAATGCATAGCCATAAAATAATTAAGCAGTGCAGGTGCACGGGTAGTTCAGTGGTTAGAATGCCTGCCTTTCATGCGGGAGACCCGGGTTCGATTCCCAGACCATACACCCCCCCCAAATACTACTACTACTACTACTACTACTACTAATAGTAATAATAATAATGAAGCAGTGCTTAGAAAATAAAATAAAAGGAGAAACAGCCTTAATTGTTTTTAAAGCATTTTGGAATTCATAATTTTACTTCAGTTAGAAACTAATAATAGTAATCCAACTATGCTTGTTGATCTTTTTTATGCAGTAGCACATTTATTCTCTGCTACATTTAAAGCTTTCTCCTTTTTATCTCCTAATCTGTATCTATCTCTTCCCTTGAAAATTGGTTTAGAACTCACTTTGTTAATAGTCTTCGCATTAACTCTTTATTTTCTGATCACACCTTTATAATTTTATGCATCTGTCCCTGGATGATAGATGTCCATTCATCATTTCATTAATATACCCAAGAAATATTAATTGGGAACAATAATTTCTTCTCTCAAAAGTTTATGAATTATTGGAGGATAAAGATATTGAGCAAGAAACTGAGTACGATGAGCTTTATCACCAAAGACTCTAAACAGTATAGTATGCTGTTTATAATGGGGAATGGGAGGGCAACTAGTTTGTGCAGCATCAAGGAAGGCATTCCTGAGACTTTTAAAATGAGACCTGAAGCAGGAAGTAGTTAAATAAAGAATACAAGGAAAGGAAGGCATTCCATGAAGAGAGTCGTTTGAGGGAAAGTAGACCAGGTGAGCCAACTCATCATGTGCAGTGACCCTTGAGAGGCAGGGTGCTGGAGTCCAGAGAGCAAGGGGAAAGAGGGATACTAAATGGCAGGGTGTAGATTTGCACACAGCTGGATTATGTAGGACTTTACACACAGGATTTTGGCAGAGAGGAGGCAAGGGGCACCCAAATGAAGGAGCCCAGTTTTGAGCATGTGTTTGTATTCTCTAAAAGTTGTCCAGTGGAGATGTTGAGTAGACATTTGGATAAATGGGTTTTGGAGCATGTTTTAAGGGTCCAGGAAGGAGATGCAGATTTGGAAGGCACTGGCAAGTAGGTAAGAATGGAAATCATGGGAATGAATGTGGTTGGAGAGCAAAGCAAAGAGGGCCTGGAGCACAGCCCTGAGGATCCCACATTAGGGAGTGGGCTGAAGAAGAAAAAGGATTTATAGACAAGGCTGAGAGACGGGAAGAGAACCTGTGAAGTGGAGTGTCAAGAAGAGTGTTTTAAGACAGAAGAATTAGCCATGGTGGTTGAAATACTGCTGAGAGGTCAAAGAAGGTATTAATCTAAAAGTTCCCCTTGTGTTCTTGGATTCCATGTTGTTTGGGTCATTAGAAGACTACTACCAGCTTTGGAAAAATGATGGGGCAGAAACCAGAATGTGTGGGTGGAGAAGAGGGCAAGAAGTGAGGGAGGTACAAGAAAAGAGAGCTCCAAACCTTCCTTCCCACCTCCCCCACCCACCCACCCACTGTCTTTCTCTTTGGAGGTAACTGATAGCTAGGGAAAGTTTCTTGTTTCCTTTTGAATTTAATGTTTTTAAGGTGAAAAAGACTTCACTTTGTTTACTGAAGGAAGGAAAGGGAGAGGTTAAAGTTATATGTATTGACAATGTATATTATTTTAATCTCAATACATCTATTTGACCAAAATTGAGACAATTTTTAAATGTTCCCTAGATTTTCTTTTTAATTGTCACTAAGAGCACATAGTGAAAGAAGTTGGGAAGACAGAAAGGATGAAGAGGTACCCTGCAAGATTGTCTGATGAAGTTAGTAGATGCTTAGAGTATTTACTTTGCTACAGATGTCACAGGTATTCAGTGAGTACTTGCTGACTGATGGAATGAATAATTTGTGCTTTATGCTATTGCTGAGGAAAAGAGGAAAAAAGGAAAGGAAAAGTTGTTTGAAAATGTAAGTGGTTGGAATTACAAAGAGAAATGGAGGTAATATGAAGAACAGAAGTGAGAAATAAACCTGCTCTGGTGTTTCCTAAATGGGGATCTTTTTTTTTTTTTTATGTCAGCACTGTCTATGTATCCTTCTTGAAATTACTCTGAGACTCCTCATTAAAAGAAACATTGGCCATGATATAAATACCTAAAGAAGACATTTCACAATGAGAATTATGCTGCCCTTATAAAGAAGGGTTTTTGTATATTTTTTACTCAGGATTTAAAGTCGATCTAATTTTAATATAATTCATTATTCTTTCTTTTAGAAAAACTAGTTATTATTTATAATCATCAGAAATTGTCATCTTTTTCAGAGGTTCTTTGTGTTTACAGTTGGGGGAATCTATGGTATCACTATGTTATTTAGAATGGAATCTGGAGGAAAACAAAACCCTGTTTTACATATACAAGTGTTTCTGAATATATGTCACAAGTACTACCATTTTGTATTTATGGCTCGTCTACATTTCTTATAGACTGAATGACTAAAATTATGGTACAGACCGAATAACCCCTTTTAGATTTAGAGAGGGTAGTAGCTATATTTGAGAAATATTTTATTCTAATTGGTCCATTAGTGGTGAATGTAGCCATCAGACCCTGATTCAACTTCTTTTCTAAGTAAAAGATTCTTGACCAAATTTGGTTCATTCTGCTCTCCTGGAAGTCTATCTGAAATATTTTTAGGTTTTGGTCGTCCTCCACAAGTGAATTATGCAAGAACATTTGCTTTAATGGAAGGAGACCTTAATATTAGCAATTTTCAATGAGGTCTGCACTTCCAAATTGTTCTTCTTTACTTTCACCCTGTTCTGTGAACTGTCAGGGAGGTTTTGCCCTGAAAAGTCACACTCCAATATCCCAGGACTGTTGCTAGAATAGACTTATGGTATGCATTGTGTGATTCAGGTTTCCCAGTAATTTATGTGCTAAAAGGAAAAAAAGCAGAATTTTTCTACCTTCTTTTAATATCTACATTGGTCAGTAAGAACTATTTGCTACTCAGCAGACACATGATGAGAGATTATTTTAATGTGGGAGGAGAAATACAAATAAAGTGGATTGGGAAAGGGGTCAAGGATCAAGGGAGAATATTTTTTTTAATTAATAGAAAAATAGCATACAGTATTTATCATGAGTCTATGACTATTCTAAATATCTTTACAATATGAAGCTCTACACAAGTATTTTAACAGCTGATTGATTACATTTTTTAAATTAACATAACTTTATCAACTTTTTATCACAAGAAGGATGATATTCTTCTTTCAGGAAAGGTAAGACTCTTAAATTTATCATGCAAATTCTAGAAAGACATAGTAAGAGTAAGAGAGGATGAGAGATTCAGCTGTTCAGCCTGTCCCAGAACCTCAGTTGTGTGAGGATATATTAGAAAGAACATCTTCATATCTCACATGTCCTTGATGATATGCAGTTTGTTCAGGTACACATAATTGTAACTGTTTCTCTGTTTTGTAATATGCCTGATGAGTATTTATGCCAAAATGATTTATAGTCAAATCCTGATTGAATCTGAAAGTTGGGACAAGGAATGAGAAGAAAGGTGCATACTTATTGTGATTTATATTGGTTTTGAGATATTCTCTATGGCTTACTGCAGCATACGCAAATTTCTATAATGTTTTTCAATAGATTATCCTATGCATTGGAATTTCAACCACATGATGGGTGGCTGATGAAAAATGACCTGCAAGTGAGCTTTAATAATGGGAAAGGGTTTGGCTCGGGCTCAGGGGAAGTTGCTTTTCTATGAGAATGTGGTTGTAAAAAACTTAGAGAAGGACTTAGTTATGTTGCTAGTTAGAGTTTGTATTCAGGGAATTGTGGTATTTATGTTGCATATTCATGGAATTAAAACTATTAAATAAACCTAGCAAACATAATTTAAAAGGAACACAAATGATTATCTATCTATACCTATCCATTTCTGAGCTCTGATGACACACGTTGGAGTATTATCTGCAGTTTTTAATAAGTGACCGCACTGTTTCTTTTATTAACACTGGTACAGTCTTTTCTAAGCGAGAACATCTTTTCAGCAGAGAAATAAAATAAATATCCATTGGAATGCTAGTGGATAGGAAGAGATGGGCACTAAGGAGTTGCTCTGAAGTATCAAAGCAGTTGTGTATTCACCTGGTCGTGCCGCATGGAGTGTAGAGTCAGTGAAGGTTCTGGTCATCACGGCTCAGCTTTTTTTCAATAGTAATATTAACTAAAACATGCTAATCAAATGTGTTTTGGCTTTTATTAGTGAACTTTATGCTTAACTTCACACCTTGGTTGATAGTGAACTTGCCTCTAATGGCTTCACAGCAGCCCAATAGCCATTTCTCAGGTCCTTAAGTAAACATCACGTGACTTCAAGTTAACATCACGTTGTGTTCTTCAAGCACTTTTTTTGTAAGGTTAAGTTCTGCTGACCTCTAATCACTTATAGAAACTGCTTCAAAGTATCTTTCTTTGGAGAAACAAACAGCAAGAAAACAGAGATCTAATAGTTTACTTCATTGTACTATTACAGGGGCGATTATTATGCTTTATAATGTAAGCTAAATATCCAGTAGAGCTACATCCATTTTACTAAATAGATAAATACCTTATTTGTCCTACTCTGGTATATTTATAGAATATACATTTCCTTTTAATATTCTCATCTATTAGTTCACTTTTTTCTTGTTAACAAAATATCAAAAGGACATGTAATGTTCTATGAAGAGACTTACTATGCTTGGGGAGATAATATGTATTAATCTGGGATGGCACTTTGTCTGGAATCATAAGCTTCTCCTTCTTATTGACCCAGGCTTTGGTCTTGTATGGATACTTCAGAGGCCACCATTGAGCAATTTTAGAATTTTGTAACGCTTAAAAGCAAAGCAAGAACTTCCATCTGATAACAAATAACTGAAACCCCAGCTCTGGTTTTCTACCTGGCCCATAGGTCAGCTCCTTCTCTAGGTTATGATTATATTCATGAATCTGCATCTATAGTCATTACCATTTGTCATTATAAAAATGTATGTAATCTAGAGCCATCCTCTAAAGTTCTCTAAGTACTTGATGGCTTGTTATAAAGTATCGATGCCACAAAATGAAGTTCCTGCTTCATAGGCATTTAAGCTCTGAGATGGGGAAGCTACCACAATGAGAAAATTGCAGCTGGTATAAGAATTCAGCTATTCCAAAATTTTCCTCATTAGTACTTTGCCTAGGTGGTGCCCGAGGCTTCAGTGTAATGCATAATAGGGGGTTCAGGGGAATGTAGAAAGTTTCTCCAATTATACTTGTTTTCCTAATAGTTCCCAAGGAATATTCCATTTACACAACAAATGTCTTTTTAGTGTCTAAGGCTAATACCAAAATGCCAATTTTAATTTGAATCTTAGCTTGAGTTGAGTCAGAATTTCTAGAATTGGATGTGACCAAACATAATTACTGAACAATTCCTCATTTTTTTGCATGAGGAACAGACCCAGACAGGTTAAGGGATATGTCAAAAGACACATCATTAATATATCTCATAGACCAAAACTTTCCAGTATTACCCAATGTCTGTCTTTTCAGTCTTCAGAGAGCATTCACAGGCAGTATCTCAATTATTGTTAGTGTTAATGGAAACACATTTGTGTAATTTAAAGTTCTTGTATTATTTGACAAATGCCTATTTATGATAGCCCTATTTTGGTAATGGCATATTATTTTGTTTTCTTATTTTTCTTGACATTGCAGATGCTCTGATAAGGAAAAACATGGTTCATTTAGACTCTACTTTACTTGAAGGTTTTTCAGGTTTGGCTATGATGTCTGCTTTCATCTGCTGATGAATTTTCTTACCTACAATTGAATATTATAATTACTGATAAATAGGGATTTCCTCAGTTGTTGAATTTTTAAAATCTTGTGGATCATGTCAAGCAATCTCATTATTGTGATGCTGTCAAGATGTTTAATGACCTTTGATAGTTTCTCATCTGTAATTGGGAAATTGAGAAACTGTGTCAATGATTTTAAATTAATCCAAGGACTGAGAATTTTGAACTTTTAATTGGTTAAATCAGGTTTGAGAAACATAGAGCCCAGAATTTTATTTTATACTAATGTATTATATTATGTTAGGCTATATTGTATTATGTTATATTATTCTATGTTATATTATATGTTATATATGTGCAATATATCATAGTATATAGTATATGCAGTTTAAATTTTAGACAAAGTATTATAAATGTTATGAAAGTTACATAAATATACATGTGATTTTAAAAAACTCAAATAATAGGTAGCAGTAGCTTTGGATCCTACGTATTCAGAAGCCATATTATCCAGAAGCAACCATATTTGTTTCTTATAATGATTTATTTTCCATACATCTAAATCAGAAATTCTTAACCTGGAGTTCATGAATACACTTCAGGAGGTCTGTATACTTCGATAGGGGGTGAATTACATCTGTGTTTTTATTAACCTCTAAATTGAAATTAGCATAGGCAATACTCCTCCATAGTATTAGCATGCTGTGACTTTGTCAATAATAGAATTCAAATATTTTTTTCATATAACATTAATTTACTGTACAAATCTTTTTATACATCTCTGCCTTGAAATTAGGTCTTGCTATTTAATGGATAATTTTAAAAAAGTATATCTTATTGTTATATCACACATTTGTTTAGTATTTCTATATCTCAATATAATTCATTTTATTTTTAATTCTACATATTTTCTTGTATGTGTTTCAAATATTGTTTTGATAATAATTACGTAGGCTTCACCGGAGTGCCAATGGAATTTATGTCAAACATAAGTTAAAAATCCTTGTTCTAAATGCTGTCTATTTGCAATTCTTTCTTGATTTATCACTTTTAGGGATTTTATTTATTTTCTGCTTTCCTTTTGGTGCACCAAATTTTTTTCAAAGATGAAATTTCTAATTGAGTTCTTTTTTCTTTTTTTGCAACGTTTGCCTCTCCCTTAGTGTCCCCTGCCCCCCATAGACACCCGTTTCTGAACACAGCTTGGACATTATCTATTCTGATTGTTTTAAGCCTACTGTACATGTTTAGGGTATAAGCTCAAGTAACATAATGTGAAACTTTGTATAGAAGTGAGAGTTTTTAAGACTTTACATATCTAAAAATGATTTTATTCTGCTTGAACACTTGACTTCTATAATTTGGTAGGATATAAAATTCCAAGATAGTATTTTTTATGTTAGAACTTAAGGCCAGTGTCTTGTATTATCTTTTAGTGTCTAGACTTGCTGAGTACAAAGATAGTGTGAAACTTGTTTCTTTATAGATGACTTCCCTTTTATTCTTGGAAGCCTTTAATAACTTCCTTTTATTGTCAGTGTTTCAAAATTTTGCGAACAAATACCAAGTAGTAGTTTCTGTAACTGATATTTTTATGTCTGTTTTGGTTTTGTTTGTTTATTTTTTAATAATAAAGCAAACTCATATAGGTCCTTTTCTTAAGAATATTAATGTCTTCTGGATTGGATTAAATTCCTTTAATTTCTGCTGCTTTTTTTCTCATTACTTTCTTTTTGGATATGAAAATTTTTGTGTTGACCTTGTATAACTTTTTCTTATACATTCCAACGCCCTTTTTTTCAATTAAATCTCCAAGCATATCCAAACAATTTCAGACCACCCATTTAAAATTTTCAAAGGTACTTTTCTTCTTATCTGATACTTCATTTCTTACAGAATCTTACTGAAACTGCAGATTTAATATTTAAGTCTCTCTGAAGGTATTCATTTGTAATTTATAAAAATTAAAAAAAACACTTTCTCTTCCCTGAATTGTTTATTCTAGAATATATATTTTTAATTTAACTCATTTTTGTTAATGCAGACTGACCTCAAATGTATAGTGATTCTTGATTGTGAAGAGGAGGCATTGACTCTGAATTCTGTACATCTGGTCAGAGGCTGTCAATTGGGTTCACGTAGAGGGAGGGATCAGAGCGCTAGCCACAATTCTAAAGTCTCCTCCCACCTCCGAACTGAAGGTTCTTTCTTCCAGAATTGTCAGTCTCATTAGCAAAAACCAGCACATCACTTTTTTTTTTCATAGATGTTCAGTATACATATTTTTTTTCTTTTATATTACCTTAAAATATTATATTGATTTTGTTGAAATTAGTACCTGAGTAATTTCCATTGTTTATGACTTTCATTTCAGAGTAGTAAGAGGACAATAAAAAAAAAAAACAACCTGAATTTAAAAGTGGGATTTTTGGGTGGTCACAGTGGCTAAGCAGGCAGAGTTTTTTCTCCTGCCATGCCGGGAGACCCAGGTTCCAGTCCCAGTGCCTGCCTATGCAGAAAAAAAAAAAAAAAGTGGATCTTTGGGTCTGATATGGTTGAAAGTGAGTGACTTAAATCATCATAGAACTAAATTTTTTTAATGCTTTTCAGTTTTTAGAAGGAACATGAGAATAAACTTCCAAATCTGAAAAAGAAATGGAACCTTGAACAAAGTTCTTTCCATTTATGCTTTCTAAAGGCAGTGATTCTGAAATGAATATCATTACTTGTTTTACATCCTTGCACATGTGTGTAAATCAATCTCATTCCATCTCCTGTTCTCACTTGATGGAGTCCTACTTGGGTGTTCTCCAACAAGAGTCAGCCCTTTTCTGTAAAGGGCCAGAGGGTAAACATTTAAGGTGTTGTGGACCAGATGGTCTCTGTTACCAACTACACAGTTCTGTCATTATAGCATGAAAGCAGCCATAGACAATACATAAATGAATGAGTATGGCTATGTTCCAATAAAACTTTATTTACAAAAATAGACATCAGGCTGGATGTGGCATGTGGGCTGTAAATAGCCAACCCCTTATCTTCAGGATTGCCATGTATATTCCATTTTCAGTGGATTGTCATTAGTAATGGCATTATTACACATTCTAATGACAAAACTATTTAAACATCTTGAAAGTTTACACACTTTTTGCTAGTTGAGACATGGTAAACATGGTTTTAGAGATTTTAATATTTTTCCAAAATTCTGTATTCCGTATTTTACTGTTTGTTTTGATGATTGTTAAGCTTAGCTTCTTTATAAAAGGAGAGAAAAACACCCCTGCTACTCTATCGCCATTTTTGGTGATGGTAAAACCCTTTTCAGAAGCTGAACCAAATAGAGATGCTTCCATTAGGAAGGATTGTAGAGAGTGGAAAATGCCTACTGTGGATAAACCTAAAATAATTAAAGGTCAAGGAAAAATAATTTATGAGTAATGATTGAAGTTGTTGTGATTAGTAAAGAAAAGAGAAAGCTTTTGAAGGGCTCATATGAGTCATCAAATATTTGAAGAACTACCACAAAGAATTCTAAGGTTTTGTGCTTCTTTTTTTTTTTTTCAGCTTTGAGAATTTAACAAGAAAATCTTAAAGCATACATACATGCATACAATTAATTAGATGTTTTCACATAAGAAACATCATGATTGTAAGAACTGGTAGATATCATAGGTCAGCTTACTATCTAAATTATTGGAATTTCCAACTTTGATAAATGAATTATGACAAACATCTATTTTGATCTACTCTAGACTTATAACAGGTATGTTTCTCAATGATATGCACAGATTTGATAGGTATTAGAACAATTGATATAGTCATTTTTTCAGTGTAGCTGTTAATGGTACAAAAATGACTTTGATTTTTGGTAAGTGTTTTATTTAGACTTTGTAAGACTCAAAATCTGGCAGTATTGGCTAGTCTAAAGTATCCCTTACAGATTCCCTTCTCTACACTTCATCCCTTGAAGCTCAGGTATTGATGGTGACTTTGATACATGTTATCTAACATTTAAAATATTCAGCAAAGCTATTCCAGATTTCCTTTGGTGATTTCAAGTTTAAAGTGTGGTTTTCATACTGCAGTGTTCTCAACCCAAGGCGATTTTGCCTCCCAGAGAACATTCGGCAAATGTTTTGTTTGTTCGTCAAAATGGGAGAAAGCTATTGGCATCTTGTGGTTAGAGGCCAGGGGTACTGCTAAACCACAGCCCCTTTCCCCCATGACAAAGACTTTTCCAACCCAAAATGTCAATAGCATTGAAGCTGAGAAAACATGGCTTAGTATATATAGCATTTGGGAATTAACCCTTTGGATTCTTTAAATCCATACTGTCAAAATTAAGAAAGTACTGCCCATCATGTGGGACTTATATTAACTTTTTTGTGGAGATATTTAAAAATGCAGCATTTCCTTATATGTCTGTATTATAGGGTAGTTAGTGTTTGTCAGTGTCTTTTTCCAGATGAGTCATCCATTTGTTCTCAAACATTTGATGAGTGTTTGATCTGAGTCCCAGACAGTATGTAGAATAGTGAATATACCTTGAGTTGGTCTCTATGATATCTGGTATGCCTTGTTACGTGATAACTTCTTGGGCTTCATTAAAAGAAGGATAGCTTTTCCTGAATTTTTAAGGTTTATTTGGATTAGCAAGAGGATGAAGTAAGATAGTTGATACACTGGATCAGTTAGTTCTATTTACTTGCTTAAAGAACCCACGCAGAACTGTTGAAGGAGTACTGATGAGTGATTTTTATAAGTTTATTTCATGGATATGTTTTGGTGTTTATGAAACTTGAACATCATTACTCCAACAATGTATCATCAGAAAAATTATAATGAAATTAGAATGAGAGTATTTTTGTGTGACTAACATATTTGAACTTATGAATATAGGTTTTCTAAGGACCGTGCTCATTCCTTTATGCTTTGGAAACTAGGACATGGGTTATACATTTAGTTTCCAAATGTGGATTTTAAAAGAATGGCTTTTAAAATAAATGACAATATATTTCAACATCTAACTTTATTAAAATAGTATACCATTAGTTTTGTTGGATTGATTTATTTTGTTGTTGTTTAAAACTAATTTCTTCTTTGTATATTAAGTGAGAAAGTAAGAAAACACCTATGAACAAGCTAATCTATTTTTACTGTGTAATGAGCCCCCTAGTGGATATGAGGAGCAGCTAGCTTTGCGATTTGCATAAAGAAACAGGTGATTGTGGGTGAGACTTCACTACTTGTTTCTCACTTCCAGAAAAGTTTTGCAAGTTCAGAGCTGACTTTATTATTTTTAATAAAGGAACTCCCAGTGATTAAATTGCCTTTTAAAAAAGCTCTATTGAAAGTGGTAGAAGTACATAATTATTTAAAGTTAGAGAGAAATAGATAAAAGTTGGGGATATTTTTATAGTTTTTCAAAATGCCTTTTAAAGATAGGGATTTTATCAGTTATTTTGGATTACTTAATTTAAATTATCCAACTTTTTAAAACTAGTCATAATGTAGCCTGGTGCTGCTGCAAATCAGAATTTATGTTAGCAGATTAATTAAATCTAGAAAATTAATGATACGAAAATTTATTACTTTCAATCAAAGTACTGTTTAAAGACATATTCTCAAAATAATATTTTATTTGAGGTAACTGTTTAGAGTAGCTGTGTAATAAAATTTTCAAAATAAGCATTCATTTTAATATTTTAAAATGTTATCATAACATTAGTCTTTGTTCTAGTTTGCTAGCTGCTGGAATGTGATATACCAGAAACGAAATGGCTTTTAAAAAGGGGAATTTAATAAGTTGCTAGTTTACAGTTCTAAGGCTGAGAAAATGTCCCAATTAAAACCTGTCTATTGAAATGTCCAATCAAAGGCATCCAGGGAAAGATACCTTGGTTCAAGAAGGCCGGTGACGTTCAGGGTTTCTCTCTCAAGTGAGAAGGCACGTGATGAACAGGGTCAGGGTTTCTCTCTCATCTGGAAAGGCATGTAGCGAACACGGCATCATCTGCTAGCTTTCTCGTCTGACTTCCCTTCACGAAGCTCCCCAGGAGGTATTTTCCTTCTTCATTTCCAAAGGTCGCTGGCTGGTGGACTCTGCTTCTCGTGGCTATGTCATTCTGCTCTGCTCCCTCTGAATCACTCTCATTCTCCAAAGTGTTTCCTTTTTCCCAGGACTCCAGTAAACCAATCAAGACCCACCCAAATGGGTGGAGACATGTCGTCACCTAATCCAGTTTAACAACCACTCTTGATTAAATCACATCTCCAGAGAGATGATCTGATTACAGTTTCAAACATACAGTATTGAATAGGGATTATTCTACTTTTATGAAATGGGATTTTGATTAAAACATGGCTTTTCTAGGGGACATACATCCTTTCAAACCAGCACAGTCCTGTAGGTTTCCCAATATGCTACTATTTAGAAAATTGGAAATCAGGAACAGGGCAGTATAAATAAATTCCTTTGAGGTGGAAAACTTAAAATATTGCTAGCTGCAAAGAGCTAGAAACTATCTTCCAGTAAAATAATGTTAATGATGACCATATAATGTACCCAATATGAATTGAACATTATTTTGCTTAAGCTAACAGGGTTATTACTTTCACTTCATTGTACAATATGTTGCTGGTTCATGGAACTGTTCTGAGAAAGTTAATGTTTAAATATGAAAATAACTTGTTTCTTAGCAAAGAGCTTATGCACTGGTGGAAGACAGTACTGTGTTAAATAGAATATATTCTGCAAATGTTGTATATAAAAAAGTCATGTGTTTGAAGATAACTATTTTCTGATATTATACAAGGCTGTGTAAAATATAAGACATGTATATACTATTTGTTTAAATAAGATGGCTTAATTTGCTAGTGGATATAATTAATGCAATTTTAACCTTTTTGCTTTTTTGTCTACTTTGGAAAGGTAACTATCGAACACATAACCAAATACTAACCAGTTAACAGAGGTCAATGATACAGTGTATGTGATATAATACAAGAGATGGTATTTAACATCACCCAGATAATGTGAAATTCTGTGAGTTTTGCTTGATTTATTGAATCACATGTTTAGTGATTAACATTCCTTGATAACAGTAAGGATGATGCAGAAATTGGATGAGGAGATAGGAAATAAAAAGATAAAAGGATAGAAAGTCTATAATTAACAAAAAACCCTACACAAACAATAATTAGTGTAAGAGCAAGGTATTTCTGCAGAATGCAAACGTAACAAAGTGAGCAATGGAAATCATAGACAATTAGGGTGGATGTAGCTTGGATCACAGAAATGGTCAAAGGCAAAAGATAATGTAACATAACTTTTACAGAGAAACAATGAAAATCTGTTCACAAGTGCTTTCAAAAAACCTCCCCCTCACACATAACTTATCCTTTTCTGCCTTCTCACTGGTATGTTTTCTTTAATATTTCTAACCTACAAGATGCTTGAGGAAAATTAACACTTGGCTTGATTTTAAAACTTCTTCTGTAGCTCTTCCACATCTTATTTTCAATAAATGCATATAATATATGGATTTAGTTAAGCATTCACTTGGCTTTGCTTGGAGTGGACTGCTGGTCCAAATTGCCTGATATTTAAATGTTACCATAGTGATGAGTAGTGGACACTGTCATCTTTCTAGTTTTAATTAAGGAACAGATGCAGGTGAAGCTGATCTCTTGTGACCCCCTTTAAAGCTGGCATCCACACATTGATTGTTTCCAATACTTTTCTCTCCCCTGCAATCTTAGCTTTGTCCTTTCATCATATCAAGGTCTTTGTCCTTGTAGGTTAAAGTTGCAGGAACTCCTTTTAAACCTTTGCTTTGGGAGCTTTATCTTAGAAGGTATAGAATACACTTCCACTAAACACCAATGAAACACTAATGCATTTTTTTTTCAGTAAGAAGCCCTAGCTTTCTGTACTTTAAACTTCACTAATGCATAAGTGCTAGTTTGTTTCTCTATAGTCTAAAAAGAGCATAAATATTCCCACATCTACGACTATTTGTGAAGAAAAAAAATGTCCTTTTGCATTTAGTTTATTTATCAAGGAAGGTATATTTGAAAAGCTTAAGAATGTCCTATGGTGTTATCACTTTTCATCCTTCCTTGGGCTTGAATCTCCTAAACCAGTCTAATACCATAGAAAGTTTTTATTGACTGTTACTTGCAAAGTACTGTTTTTGATGCTTTCATAAGTAAGAGAAGAATTGGTGCCCCAAAGATGCTCACATTTTGGTTGTATATGAAACAGACAATAATGAGTAGTTTGTCTGAACGCATAATGTGCTCAAAATTTGACTAGAGGGATTAGAGAAGGGGATTAATAGGTATCCAATAGTCAGAGATAAGGTAACATGCTAGAGAAACATTATATGCTATAAATCTCTTGTCTTATCTAATTTTAATACATTCTACTTAGGATTAACTCAATATTTTTAGTGTTAATCTTGTATTTTATCTCAATAGTGTGAATTTAAGTTCATTTGATTTTGTCCCAGATTTCATTGACGTTGGAGACAATCTAGTTAAATTTATTGTATTTTTTGAGGTAATGTTGTATAAGTTCTTTTATATATGTAAAGTAGCATGGATTCTAATGTATTTGTCTTATGATGTTCAACCCTTTGATTTTTTTGTGTTTATAAAATCTTTAGCAGACATTTTGCATGAATTATTTCACATTTCATATTGCATTATTCACCTAGAGTCATGTATATGTTTTAATATTTTCCCAATAGAATAGATGAGTAGATGAATTCACCATCAAAATCAAGTTACAGAACATTTCCATTCCCTCAAAATTTCCTTATGCCCTTTTTCAGTCACTCAGGCACTACCACTGGCCCCAGATAACTACTGATCTGCTTCCTCTAGATTGTGTGCTTTTCTAGAATTTCATCTAAATGGAATTATGCAGCATGCACTCTTTTGTGTCTGGCTTCTTTCACTCAGCATATTTTTGAGATTCATCACCTTGACATAGATTATTGGGTTTATCAATACATCATTTCTTTTTATGGAGAGAAATATTCCATTGTATGAATATATCACATTTTGTTTATCAGTTCACCTGATAATGAACATTTGGATTCTCTACATTTTTTTACTATTCCCAATAAATATGCTATGAATGTTCATGTGCAAAACTTTGTGTGAACACATATTTCATTTCTTTTGAGCACTTATCTAGGAATCAAGTGCTGAGTCATGTAATAGGTATATGTTTAATAAGAAACCACTAAACAATGTTTCCAAGTACATGTGACATTCCTCATTCCTACCAGTAGTGTATGAGAAGGGTTTCAATTGTTCATATCTCACCAACACTCAGTATTGTCAGTCTTTCTCATTATAACCATTTTTAATAAGGGTAAATATGAATATCTCATTGTGCTTTTAATTTATAGTTCCCTAATGACTAAATTATGTTGAATGTCTTTTTGTGTGCTTATTGGCCATTCTTTTTTTTTTTTTTATTTGGGGGAGGTGGTGGTGAAAAATCTGTTCAAATATTTTTTTCCTTTTTTAACTGGGTTGTTTTATTTCTGAGTTGTAAAATTGTTGCTTTTTTTTTTTTTTTCTTTTCTGGGTACAAGTTCTTTGTCAGATACATGTAGATTCTCCCATTCTTGACATGACTTATCATTTGCTTTACATTGTCCTTTGAAGTGTAAGTACTTGTAATTTTTATGAAATCCAACTTATCATCTTTTTTCTTTTATACTTTATGCTTTTTGGATCTTATCTGAGAAAATATTTGCCTTAGCCCCGGAACAAAAGTTTATTCCTATGTTTCCCCTAACACTTTTTAAGATTGAGAAATAATAGTAGTGTGGGGAACTAATCTCTTTTCTGTTCTTACAGAAGGGAGAATGTTCTCAAATATTGGGAGAAAACAGTTCAATATTTCTTAAATTGTTGAAAAGGGTGGTGATTGCTAGAATTGTTTGTGATGATACTGGCACTTTTTTCTGTATTCGTTTGACTGTGAGAAAAACTCATATTGAATGTCTTACCCTTTTGAAAAATTTCTGTAATTCACATAGTCTCAAAAGAGTGGCATTAAATGATTGAGTCATTGACATTAATAATTTATCGTCTTGGAGTTGTGGAGATATTTTACGTTCTTATTTTCAAATTGAAGCATACCAAATATATATTTTATGTATTTTTTTAATCTCTCATGAAATCTTCAGTTATCAGTTACATATCTGGTATGTTTTTAAAACAATTAAATACGTTAAGAAATAGATTTAAAACATTTACTTATTTTTACCCAACACGAAAACTTGGATGAGAAATTGATAGTAAAAATTCTAAACAAATGTGCTCTAAACTCTAAACAAATGTGCTCTAGGGGCGAGTTCATCTTTGACATGACGAATAAGATAAATTAGAGACACTGGAATTAATTTATCAATTCCTGGCAATATAACTGACATTATCAGAAGGCTCAAAATAATGGCTGCCTTCATTCTGCAGTGAATAATATACTGTGTCTCTTTTGCTTAGTAGTATTGTTTCCATCCGGAGACTTATAGACCATTCCACAGTGGCGATCTGAACAATTCAAAATAATAAGTCAAACCTGAAAGGACAGTGTGCGTGCTTCTTGAGTGAAACAATAGAAGTCTGTGACTTTATTCACTGTTGATTAAGCCCCCTGGATATATGACTGACCTAGAATAACACAATTGAATATAAGACCCAACTGTTGTGTTGAGACATAAGATTGTCTTCAAGATGGGCCCGTATGCTCTGACTTAATTCTGAGCTCATTCACAAAGACCTTCTGTGGTAGAGACATTTCTGAAAGGGTACTGCTCCTAATGCTGCTGCCAGAAAAGACTCACATAGCTGCTTACTGGCTCGTGTTCATGGGATGTCAGAACAGGGGTTGTTGCATCATCATGAACTGTGAGTTAATGATTGTTTGCAGTGAAACTGTACCAAGAATAATGAGGATGATGTCACTAAGTGTTCTCTGTGTGTTGTAGATACTATACATTATCTAAATTTTTCTCTAAAAATCATTACTATAGTGGAAACATTTCAGAGATTGGTTTAATTATATCTGTAAAGTCTCTAGGTAACACGATTTCCTGTTGATGTGCATTTGCTTTCCCATAAGGGGTCTCTAAATTATACAAGTATACACCCCAATGAGCAGATAATTTTTTTGGCCTTTAGAACAATAAAAGTTTTAGATAATGTTTCTTACCACTTAAAATAAATAAGCAGTTGAAGCTAGCAGTAGACATCTCAGTATAGAATTTGTGATTTCATTTTGTTGTGATAATCTCTTCTAATTTCTCTATTTTTAACAAAAAAAATTAAAATTCCAATGTTAACTTATATTCAATAGGCTTTCTTGTGTGTAGGTTCACAATGAGCCAACCAATAACATAGGTAAAAATTTATCTTATTTATATTAGAATGCATGGAAAATTACTAAATTTTAAAAACAGAGATTCAAAATTTGGTTGCAAAATGGGGACTCAAAATTATTTACATTCTCCTGGCTTGGTCTGAAAAAGCAATATTTCAACAGTTTTGTTCCTTCCAGCTTTAAACACTAAAGATTTTCCTTAAAGATTTTCTTTGAACAGAAGCCACATACACTGGCTGTGAAGGAAAACATTGACATTGTTTTGCAGTAGTAAGACTGTATTAATGAGCCTGACTAGGCTCATATCTCCACTAAGGTTTGCAACATAGTCTTTTCCCCATTTCTGAAAATACTTCCCAAATAATTGTTGACATAGAAGATTGCCTTATTCATACGATGTTGTTATATAAAGTTCCTTGTATGATGCTTTCATAAGATAGACGATTTTGTAATGGTTTTACACTTTATTCTTTTCAGTTGAAATGATGATGATATGGAGAAAAATACTATTGAAAAGTTTTGAGTCCTGAAAGCCAAGAAGACAGAATCATTTATAAAATGTAAAGCAAAGATTTCAGTGTTTTCTCAAGCAAACAAAAAACTGACTTCTCAGAGAACATCAACATTTTACTCTTAATGCTTCTTAATTTTGTTCCTTTATCTATGAACCTCATGTACAACTTTTAACAATTAGAGGCATAAATTAATTGCTTAAGCAATTCTAACTTTGCAATAACAGTGTGTATTTATTGTGGATTCTCAGTGAATCCTCTCAGTGGGTTCAACCAGAGATTGTTGTCCCCTCTTCACATCCTCACCCTGCTTATGTTAGCTAGGCCTATTAGTCAGGGATTTCATTTTACCACCTCAAAACTGCTAAGGCAACCTTGTCATTGTAATTTTCACGCCCTTTCTTTTTCTTTGTTCTATATGTCAGTGAAATCTTATCTCCACAGTCTTCTGTCATAGGTTAATAGCTTGGAACAAAGTTCAATTAGAGTCTCTAACATAATAAAACAAAATGCACAGATGAAAAAATTAGTAGCCACTGCTCTGTACTTTATGCAAGCACTGTTTGTTGAATGTTGCCCACCAATGAAACTGAATTAGTGGATATAATTGAAAACTGTTAAAAGTGTTGTTACACATTGATTTGGGCTACTTTAATGTGACTGTATTATTCCAAAACTTGCCCCAATGATATGATATTGGCCTGGAAAAGTTCTTAGTGTAGATTTTATTCTCTTGATGAGGTGGTATTTAAGCATAGTGTTAAATCCAAAGAATCCTAGAAACCATGGAAATTTAATAACTGAATGCTATCTTAACACTGTTAAGCTTTTTGAAGAGCCATTGGTTCATTTCTGCATAATGCATTTATTCAATTAAAATCACCTTTAAAAAAATAAAATCACCTTTGCTAACATGTTAAAGCTTCAGGCCATTCCCTGTACTTATTCTACTCATGCTGCTGTCTGCTCAAGGTCACTTGGAAATTATATGTGGCAGGGAAATTTTCCAAAGAAATAAATGTTATTATTGCAAATTTACTAGCTGGATTATTTGAAAAGAAATATATTGACACCATTGAAAGTTATCAACAATCCAACTGCCATCACTTCCTCCTCCTCTACTCAATGAGCTGTTAAAAGACACAATTTGTTGTACTATGTAGCTAACAAGAAATAAATAACATGCAGCAGGTGCTACACAGGAAAGCACTGAGTGTTATTGTACTAACTGTGCCTGACTAATTCTAGCCAAAACAATTCTGTATTCAGTAAAGGAGAAGAACAGATAATTTAATGGAAATTTGGAGCCTAGTTGTTTGTAATGTCAGGGTTATACTTGGAAAATAGAACCAGGTGAGAGGCATAGCTAGAGGAGATCCTCTGCTGCAGAGATTTATACTCAACTTGTGAGAATCTGATTCTATGGAAGATAACAATATGCAGATGATTTAAAACATCAGATAATCTAAATGTTTCCATATGTTTTTTAAAACATATGATTATTTTATGATGAATCTGCCCTCCACTTCGTATTTTTTTGGATCTATGTTAAAATCTATTTGAATTCCCTGAGCAAATCATACCAAATTATGCTAAAGGAAAGTAGAAACACCGTATAGTATCTGGGGATGAAACTAGAACTAATATTTTGACATTGATAATCTGCAGAAAAAAACAGTGTCAATGTGGATTTTGATTGATGTCAGCATTTATTTTATCTTTCATACCAATGCATTGATGTATAATGCTGTGATCCTTCATTTATTCAATAAAAAGTACTCACTGAGCACCTACTGTATCTAAGCACCGGGGCCAGAGACAAATGTAAGTCAAATGTGATCCTACTTTCGTGGTGACTGTGTTCTTATTAGGGGAAGCAGACAATCATCATGTTTTGTTTTTTTTTTAAAATATAATTATAGTTTGAAATGAGTTTTATGAAGAAACTACACAGGGTATAGACACAGAGGATATCTGTGTGAAGTTTCCTTTAAGCTTTGAGCTAAAGGGTGGGAATGGGCCAGTCCTGGGAATCTCAATGCAAGATCTTCTAGGGCAGGGCACTAGCACGTGAGATGTCCAGGAGGTGAGCAGTGTGTTGTCATGTTCAAGCAACAGGAGGGAACAAGTACTGCTGGACTATCATAACTGCTGTGGAGAACAGTTAGAAGAATTGGAGGAGGGCAGGAGCCAGATTGAGGAAGGGCCTCCTTGGCAGTGGTGCAAAGCAAAGTTTTCATTGTGAGAGCAGTGGACGCTATTGAAAGACATTTAAAAGGTGGATGAGTTAAGCTGATTTATTATTATATTTTAAGATCTCTGTGTGTTCTCTGGAGAAGGGGTTGGGACGACACATTAGGAGTTTATTGCAATAAAATTAGGAAGTTGTGGACCATGGTGGTGATGCAGAGAGGAATAGAAATATCGAGATTAATGCACGTTATGGAGGTAAAAGTGATATGACTAGCAAGTGAACAAGATGGAAGGTGAAGGCACAAAAGTAATGGCTCCGTGTTTTTGGACTCAGTTCTGAGTAGATAGAGATGACATTTAATAAGATGGGGAAGAGTTTTGGAAATTCAGTTTGGGATTTATTAAATATGCCAAGCATATTATATATTGAGTAGAAATGTCAAATAGATGATTAACTATAAGGGTCTAGAGACCAGAGAACATTCTGGGTTAGAGATATGTACTTAGTTGCTTTTAGCATGTAAAAATGTCATAGAATACCATCAGCCTGCATGAGATCTCCTAAAGAAACTAGATGAAAAAGAGGGCCCCAAACCAAGACTGAGAAATTCACGTTTTATAGACTGACTAAGAAAAAAGACTGAGAAAAAGAAGCAGCTTATGATAAAGGCAGAAACCTGAAGAGGAGAGAGAGCTAGAAGCAGGAAACATGTCAAGGCTGCTAAAATATGAATGGAGAACTCTGGCAAAATGTAAAGTGTTTAATTTTGAAAAGAACAATTTTAATGCAATGGTGGGGAATGGAAACGAATTGAGTTAATAGGCTTAAGAATGAGTTGGGTGCTTAAGAAGTTGAGAAACTGAGTTGCAGATATTATTCAAGAACTTTAGCTGGAAATGGGGAGTCTAAAAACGGGGTTGTTTGGGGAGATCTGGAGTTCAAGGGAAGTTTTACTTGCTTTAGGATGGTAAATACTGTTATATGTTTGTATTGTAACTCATGTGTACCTCATATGATCCAGTAAAAATGAAGAGGTTGTAGATGCAGGAAATGGAAACAAGAATTGAAGTAGAAAAGTCTCCTCATAAAATCGGGCACTACTCATTATAAGGCTTTAACTTTTATTAACAATATTTATGCATTTGCATTGCATGTTACCTGACATAATCTGATTAACATAATAGAACAGTAGAGTGGAAAGTAACTTTTGAGCTCATTTCATCCACATTTCTCATTTTATAGCTGACCAAATGAAGGTGCAGATAAGACACGAGATTTATATTTTGTCTCACAACTAATTAATAAATTGAGGAGTATACAGTCAGCAGTATTTGTTGATAAATGGGAAATGAAAGAGGAGACAATTTTTTCCCCATTGTCATCATAACCCATACATTTGTTTCTGCAAGTCAACCGAGTACCTGTTCAGCAAACTGATAAGAAGTACAGTGGCTCAGATTGAGATATAGTGAATTTGCTTTAATGCATGCTCTGTTGTACCACCCAGATTCCCTCTCCAGAACTGAAGCACTCATTTCTCCAGATGCTGGAAGCATTGACAATCAATGACTCTCAACTGAGTGGCTTTCTGGGACTTGCCTCATCTAAAGAGAGCTAGTTTGCCCCAGTTCAGATCTACTTCCTGGGGGTACCATGCATCTAATGACCAGTTAATGGAGACACTTAAAAGCCTAGCACATATGATCCAATCCATGATTATTCTGAATGGCCCAAAGAGTCTCCTGTAGGATCTGTTGATACTTGTGTTGGGAATACATGAGAGTACAGCTCCTCTCTCTGCCCGGTCCTGTTTCCCAACCTTCCGCAATACATATGAGTTTGATGATCCTGAGAGAACACCTAATAATCTTCCAATATGTGATCTCCATGTCTGGATCTGTTTCCCCAGGGAACCTGAAAAAAACCTTGCAAACCACCAAGGGATGCAAAAAATTGCAGCAATCTTGGGAATCACAGCAATAGGTGGGTTATGATCACACAGGAAAGGATAAAAGCCAACACTTTCTATCAGGGTTATGTTTCTGGAGAATTGACTCCATTTGAAATAAGACAGTGAAACTATATACATTTCTGGGAAGAAAAGTTACCTTACTAAAGGGAATTTAATTTTGTTCTTGTATTTCTAGGTTCTTTCTGCTATTTAAGAATAATTTTTAGTTTCTCAAGGAAGTGAGAGCATCCTAACCCATTTTTTGTAACCATCATTACCATTTCTCAAAAGTTCGCCCAGTGAATAAGTCCTGTAATTTGCAGATGGAGCTCATTGGGAGTTGACAAACTGTGTATCAGGGTCAAGTAGATAGCAAAATCATGCAAGGGAAAATTGATGTATATAAAAGTATTATTTTACTAAGTGATGTTCAAAACTAAATATTGCCAAAAACAATATAGCCCATGCAAAATTATGATAAAACTAAAAATAGAAACTCCAAGAGCAAAGGATCTGTACTAGAGAACTCAAGGTTAAAAAGCTATAAAGTGACTATTTATAGATCTAAGTGACTCAGAACTAAGGGAACACTAACATCCTTTCAGGTAAGCCCTACTTTGAACCCATTTTGTTGGTAATAAAGGGCTCATGATGCCTTACACAATTCATCAGCCACTACCAACTTACAATAATTGTTAAGCCATTCTAGTAATGAAAATTGATGGAAAGAAAGGAAAATAGCAAAATAAATCATAGATGCTCAGAACTTCTCAAAATGCTCAGAACTCCTCCGGGAGGAAATTAGTGAGATTAGTTAAGTGAAATACATGTATCTCAAAAGTTTGAATAGATTGAATATATGGGAGATGGATCATAAAGTGGACTTTAAATTTGGAGAAAAAAAAAAGATTGTGAGCCATCATGGAATGAGACTTCTGAGGAGTATGCAACAATGGAAGTCCACATCTTGTTCCAAGATACAGGTCAAATGAAAGCATGATAGATAGTAATACATGTCATGAAGGTAGAAGATTTGTGTGCCAATCATATAAACAAGGGGAAACTTTTCATACAGAATCTAATTAATTTCTCCCTGACTTATCCAATTGCTAATTTGACTTGCAAAAAGTGACTAGTAGCAATGAGTAGAAGTGATCCTTGGGCTTACTAATTAGCAAGAAAGAACTGATTGCTTCAGGGGAAGTGATCGTCATATTGGAATATAATGACCATGTCAGACCAAAAGGGAAGACTCTCAAGAATGAGGTGCTATTTAAAAAGGCATTCTGGAAGTATAATCTAAGTGACCCGAATACAGGAGAAAAGGAAGAGTAATTCGGAATTCCCTGGTGATCTCCTTTTCTAAAAGAAATTATACAAATGAAAGAAGAGGGCATAAATTAAGATGGATCTGTAAGATTTGCATAGGAATATAAGAAGAATAATAGGAACACTAAAACCCACATTGTGATGAAGTTAGGGAAATAGAGGATAGGCAGGGAAGGAAACTTTCCCACCTTTGTCGGGGGCAAGAAGGGAAGAGATCACACAACTGTTTGAGAAAGATAACTTTATGTTAACAGAAGTAATGGGCAGGGGGACTATTCAAATCCTATTTTATTTAATTTTAAAACCCAGTAATTTGTAGATCATTTTTCCTTTTCTGATGCTTTTTGGAAGCTGCTTTTTCCTTGAATAATCAAAGAAAAATGTCTCTTGTTGTGTGTGTGTGTGTGTTGGCATGTGTTGAGGCTGGAAAGGAGGTACAAAATTATTTGTAATGCATAGCCTTTATATTTAAGATTATTACCAGTTATTCACAGAAGGCAAGATGTACTTGCAGATGATTTACTTGAGGAAACTAAAAAAAAAAAAAAAAAAAAAAGGGGGAAAGTGTCCAAGGCATTTTTAAAGGAGGGTAGATGGAAGGGAGACTTTCTCTAAAATATCATGACATTATAAAGCCAAAAAACTTTAGGCAGTGTGAAATTGCACTAAATTAGTCATGGAGACTAGAGAGGGTAATAATTGAGAGTCCAGAAACAGTTAAATTCATACATGGAAGCATGGTATAGTGGTGGCTTTAAAAATTGGTAGGAAAAGGATGCAAATGGTGCTAGAACAATTGGTTATCCATATGGAAAAAAGTAAAATTAGATCCTGGTGTCAGAGTAAATTCCAGGTGGCTTAAAAACCTTTAAGTAAAAAACGAAACTTTAAAATTTTAGAGGCAAAAATAGGAGTAATTTTATGACCTTAGTTTAATGAAGGATTCATAAAGGAAAAGATTAGTAAATAGTAAATTTGGCCTCATTAAAGTTACATTTTCTATACATCAAAGAACACCGTTAAAAAAGAAGCCACTTATTGAAGGTAGATATTGGAAAAGTGTGTAACTACCAAAGGATAAGCATTCAGAACTTTGCAATTAAGCAGTAAGAAAACATTAAAATGGATAAAAGGTATAAACAAAAGAAGAAACATAAATGTCCAGCAAAATGATAATTAAGTTTCACCAATTATGACAGAAATGCAAAATGATGTACCATTTCAAATGCAATGTATTGCCAAAAATTGGCATCTAATATTCCTAAATGTTGCTGAGTGTTAAGAGCAACAGAAACTTTCCTGCAGTTTTGTTTGTTTGTATTTTCACATGGGAAGTCTCTGGGAATCGAATCTGGGTCTCCGGCACCTACAGTTTTTGATAGAACCACTTTGGAGAGCACCTTAGCAATGTCGAGAAAGTTAAAGATGCATGTTCTTTAGAGTCAGCTTGTCAATTCCCAGAACATGTACAGGACTATATCAATTTGAGTCTTATTCAGTTGGGAAAAAAATAAATGACCAAACTATTTTCATTAGAAAAGAAAATGACAGAATTCATCCTACAGCAGTTAAAATGAAAGAACTAGAGCTACATGTATCGATATAGATAAATGTAAAAATATTACACTTGTCTGATATAGGTCTCCTTTTAGGACAAATTGGAGAAACATTGCTTTGAAGGAGCTGATCATAGATCATACAGATCAGTAACATTTTAACTGGTTCAATAGCACTAACGCACAAAGACCTGATTAAAGGATTAGGTAAGGTATTGCATCACTTAGCTCTTTGGATGATTAATATACCACACCAAAACTAAGTGGCTTAAACAGCAACAGTTTTATTTCCTTATGACTATGTAGATCCTCTGGGTTGGCTGAGACTGGTTGGATGGTTAGATCCTCTCTTCTTCTAATAGATTAGCCCAGGCTTCTTCAAATAGCCATCTCAGGGTTCAAAAGACCAGCAAGAGAGGGCAAGCCTCAGGGCGTCACTGTAAGTGTTCAGTGGTTCAGAGCAAGTCACATGGTCAACTGCAAATTTGGGGCTAGAGAAACAGAATCCAGTTCTTAATGGGAGGAGCTACAAAATCACATTTGAAAGAGTTACATAACTCTTTGATACATAACACAGAGATAGGAAGAGTTTATGGACATTTTTGCAGTCTATCACAGGTGTCTTTACCCAGGTATCTGCATTTGGTCTATGAAACTTCTGTACCATGTGTTTGGTCTATGAAACTTTTGATGAAGATCCTCAATTTAGGGCCAATTCAATACACAGTTTTTAGTAGTGACTTTAACCACATTTCAATACCTACAACCATTAGGTCTAATCCGTTTCTGTCAGTAGGGGCATCTGCACACTTCCTGGGCCTGATCATCTCCATGGGAGTGGGGTTTACTGGCAGAGCAGCCAACAAAGATGCTATCAGGAGGCTCAGCCTGCAAAGCTTCAAGCAGACATAACTTACTGAAGCTGGGTAAGAAGTATCATACTCTGCTTCCCCAGTAATGGAGAGACCCTGTTTGTGGGAAGAGAGCCCCCTCTGTAGGATATTTAAGGTAGATTCAACAAGAGAAGAAAAAAAAAAATCAGCATTTTGGCCTGGGACTGGAAAAGTATATTTTTACATTTATCTATATTGATACATGTAGCTCTAGTTCTTTCATTTTAACTGTTATAGGAATGAATTATTTTTCTATAGAAAAAGATGGCTAAATGATCCCAAAGACCCTCACATAAACTGAGATTTTAGGTATCGAAACTTGAATAATTAGATTATGTACAGGGAAATATTCTATTTTCAATCTAGGCATTGATTTCTGATATCCTAGTAAGTTGTTTCTGCCATTTGCCTCTATCTCACCCCATTATTGGACTGTTTAATTAAAATTTGTTTTAAAATAGTATTCCATATTCACTTTATACTTCTTTTTTTTTTTTCTAATTTCTATTTTCTATTTTTAGAACCTTCTCAAGTCTCAAAATTGCCTATTAGCTCTGAGCAGGAAAGCACTATTGGTACAATATATGAAGATGACAATATATCTTAATTTTATTATGAGGTAGCATTCACTGTATTTCATTTGTACTTTACTCTTTATAGTGTGTCAGTGTAAATACAAGAACTCTGATAGTTAAGAACATGAATGTATCCAGAAATCCTCTGAGAAATCACCCATTTCTGAGCTATTATGATTTCTTGTCAAGCAGTGTTACAAAGAAGTTTAGTTTTGGGAGAACATAAAACCAAACTTAAGAACACATTCGGGCTTTGTTCTTTAAAAGTTGTTCTGAATGTCAAGTAGAAGAATAGAAATAAAGAAAATCTAGCAACAGAACTCTTGTTAACTTCAGTTTTTCAGGTTATTCCATAAGGTGTCGACAGTTCTCTGTCAACTTGTAGGCTTAGAAAGCAAAGCAGTCTTGCTTGTCAGGTGACCTGAGCGCCCCTTTCCTAATACTCAGACCTCAGACCTCTTGTTCAGATGTTTCGGTGTTGCATAATTTATTCTTTCCCTGTCATTTTCCCACTATCCCATGATTTGCTTTCAGGTGAAACCTACAGCATATTACCAATTACCTTGAAAGCGCTTATGACATAGATCTTGCTTGATCTTACTTTGATAGTAACATCTAAATTGGGAACATTTAGATGTTAATACTTGAACTATTACAGTAAAATATGCTTGGTTAAATTTTGTACGCATTTATTTCATTGAGGTGCTACCTTGATCATACAGTGATTTTCTTATCTTTTCTTCACAAAGCATTGTGCTAATATATAATTTTATTGTCTTATTTATTGGCTTCATATATGTCTCTCTGAACTCTTGGAGTGATCCAGTTAGTAAGCTTTGCCCAAAGAGTAAGAAAGGACACTTTCTAGAAATGTTCTTGGTAGTCACAAATAGAAATGAAAGTAAATGTGAGTTTATACTCCCCTTAGTTAGCCAACCACCATTCCAAAGAGGAGTAAGGCATTATTTGTACTGAATTTGAAGTTAAGGATTTGGAAAGGATGCTTGTAAAGTATAGATCCACTGTTTCTTTTTTTTTTTTTTCATTCTTGGCAAATCTTTTATTAAGGAAGAGAATATCTCCTGTGTTTTATCTAGTCATTAACAAATAGAGTGTCAGTATTTAGAACCAATATAAGAATACAAACCACTGTTTCTTTAAAATCAAAATTTAAGTAAATGAAAAGAAATAGAAAATATTTTAATTTGATCTTTAATAAGAATGCATTTTTGAAAAATGGGATAACATGAATTTTCTGAAGATTTGGTAGCATTTTAAAATCAAATATTATTTTGTTGATCATCTAAAAATTTAGTCATTAAAATCTCTATTTTGTAGAGACTGATATATCATCCTTAAATTCTTTTACTCGGTTGTATGCATCTGTTCCTTTCATTGAACGAAAAGTATGTCTATGCTATTTACCACTTTCTATGGAATAGGGATGATGTAGTAGCTACAAAAAGCCATCAGTACCACTTTATAATCCCTTTATTATATCAAAATTTGTGGAAGGCCAACTAACCTTCCAGAAATGAAGAAAGAAATATGGTAGTTGAGAATTTCCATATTCAGAATACCTCTTTAATTTACTTACTTTAACAATTCAGTCTTCTTCTTAAAGAATTCCTTATAGGAATCTCTACAGCAATCTGGTGTTTAGACCAGAGAGGGAAAGCACATAAGGCATGGGCATTTTACCAGTCTTTCTGCTCTTTATCATATGCTGTTTGGTTATCACCTAGGGGGTACTTCTGTGCCTCAATTTCCCACATTTTTTTAAAGATAACAATATAGCTCTATAGTATATGCATCAAAATAAGTTAACAAAATTTAATTTTTCTGTTTAATTAAATTTCTCTGCGTGTGAATATATATAGACGTATGTATGTATAGTTATATATAAATTCTTAATATTCACACAAAATCTATAGCTTATTCTTTAAAATGACAGGACATTAAACTACTCATGCCAATTTTTCCAATATATAAATTTATAGGAGTAGATTTGGCAAAGCTGTCTTTACTAATGATGACTGTAATACAGATGGATTTTAATGACTGTATATAGACACTGGGGGGAGGGGAAGCAATCATTCTTTGTCTTTTTAGGATAAAGCAGAAAAATCTGCTTTCTCCTATATATGGAGGGATTTGTTAGAAACGAGGACTAAAATAAGAAATTACTGATCAGCTAGAAATTACATTTCTCTTATCTTCTCACTTTACTAATATTTTTATTCTCCAAAAATGTATGGATATTTTTATACAGAAATTCTATTGACTTTTGGATGAATACCAGTATTTTTCCTCTGCAACTAGGAGAACATTACTAGTTTTATCTAAATACTTTTTAACAAGTCATCAGGTATTTTATTATAGGCATTTCAGGCAGAAAAACAGATGATGAAACATTTTGTTCCATTCTAAAGTAAATTAGAAAAGAATGTTAGCAAGGTGCAGTTTTTAAATACCTCCTATGGCAGTGATTCTCAACCATGAAATCCAGTCTTCCTATGGGTGTGATTCAGAAGGCAGTTTGAAGAAGGAACTTTTAAAATGTGTACTTCTCTTTTAAAAATATGTTCTTAACTGAGAGTTCCCACCATATTGTATAGTGTATAATGCTCTTCAAATGTGGTGATAAAGTTTGAGAATGACAGATTTAGGGGATAAGACGATGTCTTATTAATGTAAGAATCTATAACCTTATCAAGTGAAGGCATCAAACCATCTGAAATACAATTGATCAGAGAGTGGGCACATAAAAGGAAAGACTAAAAGTAGTTCTTCATATTTCATAGTAACTCAAAATGTCTTTAATAACATCAGCTCTCTAGATTCTTCACTTATTCTAGTCATCAAATCCATACCTGTGTTTCCTCTTGGTATTTCACTCATTCTCCAGGTAATATTTTATTTCTTTTCTTGATTCACTAATGATTACTGTGGAAAGATTTGGTAGTTCATATGCATACCTCACAAAGACTGTTTTCAGTAGCAAAAATTATTCATAATTTGCTATTCATATATAAATGAAGTATTATTACTACATTATTAAATTGACAATAGATAATTGCTAAAACAGCTTACTCAGAGCTCTTAATTATAGAAAATAGGAAATAATCCATCTTCAGAATCAATCTTGTTTCCCTAAAATCTACCTTCACTTTTAGATTGATACGAGAAAATATGTATGATCAATATTTTTTTTGATTCAGTACCTTTGTGTCGACACATCCATGATTAAAAAAATAAGTGAGATTTATGGAAAGAGGTATGTGCAGTGTATTTTAATATTTCTAAAATATAAAGGCAGAAAATCTTGCCAACAATTCACAATTTTGCTGATGCAAAAGCATCCTTGTGTCTTTTGGCCCATTTCTGAGATATCAGTTAGTGACCCACTAGCTGGAAGAATAGACTAAAGAGACCTGTCTCTTTTTCTTCATGATACTTGACACCTTGTTATCTCTATTAGTAGGATGGGGGGACACAAGAGATGCTTTTTTTTTTTTTGCCTGTTGTTAGAATAAATGAAGGGTGTTAATGTTTAGAAAGAGTATATATATATATATTTTTTTTGCATGAGCAGGCACCAGGAATCAAACCCAGGTCCCTGGTAAGGCAGGCGAGAACTCTGCCTGCTGAGCCACGGTCACACTGCCCAGAGCAGTCTGTTTTTAAACACCAACCTCCTTCAGTATTAAAAAAAAAAAAAAGATTTCCAATAAAATAACAATATTTAAGAATCAACTCCTAGAAAAGAGGAATGTTATTTTTTCTACATATTCTAAGTATAGTATATGTAGTAGTAAATTAAATGATCTCAGAATTTGTAATCCAGGGTCATATCTTAACTTGCAGTTCATTACATGTCCAATATATCACATTCATAATTCTTTCTGAGAGTATTTGCTCTCAAGTTAGAGAAAAAGGCCATATTTTAATAATTTTATAAAAATTGAACTTATCTCCTACATTTACATCTATACCCAACCAAGTAAACCTGCTTGACACTTGTAGACGAAACACCCCATACATTATAATAAACACATAATATAAAAATAGAAACAATCAAAGGTGAGTGATAAAAAGAAAGGGTATGTACTGCTTCATATTATTCTTTTAAACATCAGAAATAAATTATAAAATCTCATCAGTCATATTGTGATTAAAATTTTTAAAATTCTGAAACACCAATAATGATTAAATATTATTGCTATTGATTCATATAATAAGAAGCAATTCTAAAATTACATATAATAACTAGCACTTAATAATTCTCCAAACCTGCACTATAGTGAAGTTTCATGGGTGATGCCCAATAAGTACAAATTTATGTAGCTGCTCTGGGTAGTAAGTTAATATATTGTATATTTAAATAATTGTGAAAATAGCTCACTTTAAAGTTGGTGAGCATGTGATTTTCTGTGTCCTTTTTGGTAATGATCTTGGAAACCCTGTCTTTGGTACTTTTGGAAATACTCTTGAAATGTCGCTTGGACAAAAATAAAGATTGACTGAATGAATAAATATATCATTGTAAACCTTGAACATTTGATTGTGTTGTTGTATTTTACAGTTTTGTGTTCACTGAGTTTGGAAATTCTCACCAGCCTAGATGGATAGTATGTAGTGACTAATGTAAAGCGGAAATTAAACGTAACCTTCTTAGTGAAAGTTTTGACATTCTCCTGGGTCTGTAGGGCCATTCGAATTCCATAGAGGGGACTAAAGTTACTAGAAATTAATAAATGCATCATACTAAATTCTAAAAGAAGTTTGGTTTGGTGGCTGAAACATCAATTCAGAGGTCACAATTTCTGAAATATTCTTCTTTCGGCCATCTCTATTAATCTGTACTGAAACTAATTGTTCCTAGGACATGAATTTACCCTTCCTCCTCCTCCTCCTCCTCTTCCCCCCTCCCCCTCCACTACCATCCCATTGTTATCATAGTCTTCTGCTTCTTCTAATTGCTCATTTCTATAGTACAAAGTCTATATACTTTGATTATCTTAAAAACAAGTAAACAGATTTTCTATTCTTCTGGAATTTTTATAAGTCCTATAGGAATTTAGCACTGCTCTCTGAATTATTTCTCTGATCATATTTTAAGGGGAAAAAAAATGAAGACTCTCTGTAGCCTACAGTGTATACTGTATACACCTGATACTTCAGAGGTTTTCAATTATTTTCAACCAGAAGTTTCTTGGGTAAGATTTTATTGTAACAATGATAAAAACATTGAAGAACATTTGCTCTCTCTTAAAGGTCAAATTATATGTGCCAATGCTTCCACTGGAAACACAGACAGTTATAGGTAGAACAGTTTAAAAAAATATTCAGATTACTCTTGGCTTTTATAACCTTCCAAAAGAAAACTTTTGATTTAACAAAACTAGTTTAAGTTGAGAAATACTCTAAGAGTTGTTTTACTACCAAGTAAAATATTTTGAATGTAATTCAAATATATTTTTTTAGACATATGTTTGCTGTATATTTACCTTACCTTAGGGAATTTTTTACTAATTTAAGTGTGCTGAATATACTTTTATTTTGAGGAGACTGTCAGGGGTAAGAATTTTTAGAGTTAATTTCTTTGTACATTTTACACTTAATAGTAATTTTTCTTTTCAGTAAATGACAAGTTTTTTTCAAGGATGCAGAATCTTCTTTCATATGTGACAAGTTTGAAACCATTGCTGATTTTTTTTCTAAATACCCTCCCATGTTTATTAGGAAGTAGTTGCACAGAATGCAGTAGCTTTATAGTATGAATGTGGGACTTATCCGACCCATTACCATTAACACACATGTATATTGTGGCCAAACAATTAACAAAATATAATTAGGTAAAGAATAAAAGAAAATCTGATTTAACAAAATGGCATTTGCAGGAAAACATTATGGCTAAGAATGAAGGCACACAAACTGTCTGAGAACTCTGTTGCTTCCAGTGACTTGCTGTGACCTTGACTAAGTCGGTTTACCTCTGTAAAATGGGCACAGTAGTAATATCTAACACATAGGCCCCTTATGAGAATTAAAGAGATGGTGTATATGCAATGTGTAGAATGGATTTCCTGGCATATAGTAAACCAGAGCCACCACACTCAATTGTGTATATATATTTTTTGGCATGGACAGACTCTGGGAATCGAACCTGGGTGTCTGGCATGGCAGGCAAGAATTCTGCCACTGAGCCACTGTTGCACCACCCTCAATTGTGTACATTTTATGTGGCACAAAGGTGCCCCAAAATGTCCATTTGAGGGAGTGAATGGACTGAACTTCATTCCTTGCACCTTTTGTTGACCATGCTCTTGTTTGCTGGAGAAGGTCACTTGAAAGAAGGTGTCCTCTTTATTTTCAGCAAAGGTATCAAGTAGACTATTGGTCGCTTGAAATGTCAGCTGTTTTTATTACCATCCTGAATAAGAATACATGCTCTCGTTTTTCATGTGGCCTTTGAAGAAGGAGGTACCTTAACTAACTTTGTCATAGTTTATATCATAGTATCTAGACAGGATACATTCCACCCAACCATTATGAAGGTGTCATATTAACAACACTTGCTCTGCAAGGTATTGAGAGAGTATGTAGAAAACATCTAGGTGATCATATTTATGCTCCATTTAGCATTATTGTTACTCTAAACAACTTATCAATCAACAGAACAATAGTTTTGCTTAATGTTAAAATATATAGTATTAAAAGTAGAATGCACAGTGATAGAATAGGGCATCTATAACAAGGTAATCATTAAAGGACAATTTGTGCCATTTGAGGTTCTGCTGGAGTTGTAGAATAAAATCTGAGGCTGAACATGATTAGAAACTGCATGATGAAGAACACTTTTGACATTTATAATTCTTATTGATAGTAATGACAAATTTATTGTAACTGGAAGGATGGATGGGTGTTTGAATTATTGAAGTGTGCCATATACATATTGTACTGACTTTCGATATTCTTTCTGACTTAATAGATTCTGTAGTAAAATAAATAGATGGAGATTTTTTTAGCTAAAATTTAATTTTTAGGAATAACATATATAAGACTTTTAATTAAAGCACAGTAAGAAATGTAATAAGTAGTGAGAAATTTGGGGCCCTGGATGGATACACAAGATATGAAATCTATTATACCTTGAACCTAGCATTGGAGAAAAAGCCAGGAACTCTCCCATTTTTTAGTGCTATTAAGGAAATTGAGTGTGACTCCTATCTCTATGGTGACCGTTTTATTTAACCACTTTATGTACTCTACTTCATCCTTCTTACTGAATTTGGACACAAACCGTTTTTTCTCCTTGGCCTTTTATTTTCTTTCTATGCCACCTCTATTGAAATATCTCTTGGTTGTATTAGGTTGACAGTATCATGTAGTTCAGCCTTATAGATTCAGCTAGATTAATGTAAAACCTTTGAAATCATGTTGACCCTCTTCCCCTTCTTGGCCACCATATCTCTGTTTTCAAACAATACAATTTTTTTTTTTCTCTGTTTAATCCACCTCCTCCTTTCCGTTAGTAGTTGTGAGTTGGTTTTCCAGCTCCCTATCTCTTCCTATACCAATCAGCCATAAAGCTAACACTTACAGACTACTGATTTCACAATGCCCTTACTTTAGATTCTCAGACTTGCCCTAATCTTACATATATAGCCTCATAAGAGACAAACTGGACCACTAATTATTACCTGTTATGACCCAGACATTTTTCTGTTTCCTTTTGTTTTCACCATTTATTTTTCCTTCTGTTCCTCATCTATCCCTTTCCAAAGCCCCAGCCTAAAGTAAAATCTATGTTTCTTACCTTCCATGTTAATACACTTAGCATGATGCCTTTCAGATGGGTACTCAATAACCACAATAAGTTATACTCAAAATACCTACCACAGTTCTGGGGAATTTACACTTTCAGTTTGTAATCCAAAAGAAACTTTATACCTATCTGTGTATCTATAGCCCTTAGCACAGGGTGAGCGCTTACAATCATTTAACTGTATGTGTTCCCAACAGATTATAAACTGCATTAGGATGTTTCCAATGTGTACAGTAATTTCCATTGTTTGGTATGGTCCCTGCAGACAACCTATGCGTAGGCACTCGAGTACATGTTTTAAGCAGCACACACATATAATTTTATATATTTCGTCTCTGTAATTCACAGTATATCATTGGATGAATTAATCATTATTAATTTTTTCCCATCTGCTATAAGAAGGAGGTACCTTAACTAACTTTGTCATAGTTTATATCATAGTATCTAGAAAGGAAGATTTTAAGTAAAACATGTGTTGTAGCATTGGTTGTATAGATTTGAAAAAATTATTAATCATTTCAATAATTTTTGTAGTACATGAAAATTTAACATTATAAAGGAGTTGGTCTTTCAAACATTTAAGCAATTACACAAATTGTATTCTGTAATATAATGGAGAAATAGAAAGATCTGTCTTTTTAATGTTAGGACACCTATGCATTTCTAACAAACTGGAAAGTTATTACCATTATTATCATTAAATTTATTATTATATCCTTATAAAATCATCAGTAAAATTAGACATAATCCTAATAATCAGCAGTTTAGAATAACCATGGTCAAGAATTAAGAAAATAATGTATAAAGTTTTTTTAATCATGGGAGAATTACCTTATTGAAATTTCAACAGCATAGATATCTATGACCTGAATACAGTATAAACATTTAGAGAAAAACGCAAATAGTCTTTGTATCTCTGTGTTTCAGGTGAGATAACTATATTTTCCTTTTATTTTTCCTTCCCATTAACTCATTTCCCTCTCTATTAAACCCATAGATACAAGTCTCTGTGCAGCTCCAAATGCCCCTATTCCATTTTAGATGGTATTTCCAATAAGGGCACTGTTTCTTGCAAAGAATATTACATCTCACTAATTGTCCTACAAATCCCATACTTAATTAAAATCAAAATCTTCATCATAACAACTTTACTATATAGCTTGCAAAGATGTGTTCTTTCTCATTTGTTCAGAGGACGATGCTCTGGATACATCTTTTTGTATTTTTACTTTTGAAAAGGAGCAGCCCTGGTGAGAAAAATTTACAGCAATTGATTTTGTTTGTTTGTGGCTGCAGCCATAAAAACTCCCAAGCAAAACTAAATAGTGCTTGTGAGGCACATGCATGGTGGTTCATAGGCAAACAGTAAGTTTTATAATATTGTTAATGCCAGACAATAAGGCGAGGTATGATAGTTCCAATATCATCATTTGTCTCTGTTTTGTACTAAATTGTACACTCCATCATGCATATGCTGGCTATAATGTGACATATTTAATTCTGCATTTAGTCTCTGCTTTGTTATACATGCACAAAAATAGCAAGTCAGCTTCTGAAATGCCACATATCAGCCCTCTAACTACAACAACAAAAAATTAAATACAAACTAAGTTTGAATAACAGTAATGGTGGGAAAATCTACCCCAGGGTTCATTCTTTTTACAGGGAGTTGGCAAACCAGGAAGAATAGACTTTGTCATGTGCAAATATGGGAACCATAAATGGTGAGGAAGGCTTTTCCCATTGTCCTCTCAGTTCGCCATGAGAGAAAGCGAGTAAGAGAAAGAAAGACACGTTTGATAGAGTTGTGAAGAATGTTTGAATGGCTATTGGGTGTTGAGCATTGTCTTTCTGTGACCTCAATTCGGTACAGTAGAGACCCTTGAAAGCACTGTCTGAAGTCACAATACCACTATTCTCCTCCATTTAGTAAAAGGGATTAGTTAAAAGGGTGACGTTCCGTGCAGAGAGTTCCAAGTATTCCATGAAACAAAAGGCTCTGAAATGTTTTTGAAGTTATTTTTAATTGAGTTGAACTAATTTAATAAAGGTCCTAAGGAGGAAAAAAAAATAAAGGAATGTGATTGTTTTATGATTCCTCACAGATGGAATGGACATTTATAGCATACTTTTCCTTTAGTGTTCCAGAGAACAGTAGCTCCATTTACAGCTACTGTTAGCAATTTAAAACTGCTCCAAAATGAAGTCTTTCAAGAAGTTGACAGCTTATAAATAAATCTGTCTGATAAAATTGAACATAAACTGCATCTGTGGTTAGTTTGCCAAAATTAATTCTACATTTAATTAGAGATAGCAGTCAAACATATTTAATAAAAAACAGTCTTGGAGAGTAAATCAAATGAAGTCAGATTTTAGCAGACGTTTTGCATTTTTTTGCAAAGAGTGATGAAATGACCTCACCTCTGCGATTCCCTGTTACATGGCAGAGCGAGTTCTGTGGAGTTATGGGGAAGCCAATGAGTTCACACTGTTTGGATATGTTCCTTGCTCAGCTGAGGGTAAAGAGAGAAAACGATCTTTTTGTGATTTCTCTTTATTCCATCATTGCATTTTACTTTGATGCCATATATGTATTAACTTACAAGTTAATAAGCATATTACTGCTAATGAATACAGAGGCCAGACTAATATAATTCTAACATATATTTATAGGTACTCAGATTTTTATTTGTTTGTTTTTTTGGCTTCTTTGCCAATCTTTTCTTTCTCTCTCTTTTTTTCCCTTTAATTTAACTATTGCAATGAGCTGTATTAAAAACATAAATTAGGGACAATGCCATTTCTTTCCCAGCAAAGATTTTAAAAAATCAACTTTGCTTATCAAATATTTGTGCTCACTCTGCATGGTTTAAGCAATGTGGCATTAGCTGTGGAATCCTGGGGAAGAAGCAAAAACACACAGATCAATCTAGAATGCAGCAAACAATATTATGGAACAAAAGCGACTTACAGTTCAAAGGGCAGAGAAACAGATCTTCAAACATTGGAAGTTTCAACACACAGTCCATAGTCCTGTGTGAAGTATACAAATAGACAATAGAAACCAGCATTAGCAATAAAAGTTTCAAATATAATACAAATTATATGGGCATGTACATATGCATACAAAAATTGAAGTCAATTAAGCCAAATTTTATTTTGATTTTCAAAGAAGTGTGATGTTACTTTCTAGCAATATGGGAGAATTTAAGAAATATCATTGTGGGAGATAACGTTATACTTCATTAATTGCAAATTTGGTTTAGACATTAATTGTGTATTTAGTGACACCTCTGTATTCTTTGCATTGCAATCATGGAGATGGTTAGTTTATATTAAATATTTTCCAAGCATCCTCATGTTTTGACCTTATATGGTTATTAATGCAGCTTCTGTCTGAAATAGGCAAAGCCCTTTTTTTATTCTTTAATTTACATTATTTTGTCCTTTCTTAAAACTATTTTTATTGTACGTGCATTTATTTTCCCATGCAGGAACTTTATTAATTTTTTTACTAAAATGCTTTAGAACAATAAGAAGTAAAAATAGTACACCCTAATCCCTGATGTTAAAAGAATATATCATTGTTTTGAGACTTATTGTGTTAGCCTTATATTGCTTATACTTTGAGAACATAAAGCAGTTGCAAATGTATACCACAGAAATTCTAGCTGCATGTTACTTTTAAGTTTTCTGTTGTCAAAACTCTTAGGTATACTTAAATGCCAATGCATTATATTTGTCTAATCATTTTTTTTAATTCAGTCCAGCTATACCCTATAACTAAAATAAAGGTGTTTGAGTTATTAAAAAATCAGATATCTCAAAATGAAAAGTTGACCAGCTCAGTCATGCTATAACATCTAAATCATTCAATAATTAAAGAGGCCCCAGAGGACTAGATGATCTCCTTAACAATTTATATATTGAACCCAAGGAAATCATCACTTCAATCAATGGTCTAAAATTAACAGAAGAAAATTTGGTTCCAGTTCCATTGTAGGATTAGGGTATTATTAATGCAATTTTGAAGATAAACACCAAATGACTACCCCTCTTATATAATAAAAAGTAAATGAAACAATCAAATATCCTCCTTAATTTGGGAAATGTAAAATATAAGATTTATTATTGTCATGCCATACATTTTTACAGATCCTTGGAGAATAACTTTTTTCCAAAATTTAATTAAGACCTTTGTTACGATTTATTAAATGGTTTCAGATATATGAGTTAACAGTTAGATGGTTCTTTGTGGTCTTAGGAGAAAAGCCCTTTCCGCAGCACATCTTATCTTGAACTTAATCTAACTGGTTTTTCTAAGGTTAGAAACTAACAAAAAACTAAGGTTTTTCATATTTAAAATGAAAATATTAACTAAATAAATCCCAAGACAGCTTTGTGATCTTCAATTCCGTAATTAGAGCATTTCTACCCATTCTGCTTTTACTCTTAATTTTAAACGAGAGCCATGCATTTTCATCATTTGGGTGGTCTCATGAGGTGGTATAGAGTGAAGCAACACTTGGGGGAAAGAAACACAATTTGCAACTAGACACAGTTGTAATTTCTGCTGTACCATCAGATGCATAAGGTTAAGCAAAGGGAGGAGGAGATAAACTTGGTGCTCCCAAGACATTTGTACAAAGCACTGGTTATGGTAACAATAATTCTATAAAAACTTCTTTACCGATAGTAAAATTTGTCATCCTTTCATTGCTAAGGAGATTGAGAGGTTTGATTAAAAAATCTCTAAAAAAGTGCTCTTCAAAGATATATGTTCTAGAAATGTTAAATGAAACAAACAAAACAAAACAATAACATTTCCTTGAAATTAATATATTGGATATGAAGGGATAGGGCCTGCTGAGGAGAACAGAGGAAATGCCTGTTTCTCAATGCCTCAATGCCTCCACCTTTTTGAGGTTCTTACCATCTGTCCCTGTGTATTACAGTATTCTTCTGACTGGACTCCCTCCTGTCTCTTATTACAGATCCAGTAATTTAGTTGATGATGTCGGTTATCTTTTAAAATGCAAATCTGGCTATGCCATTGTCCTCATTAAAAACCTTTGGCACCCATTTTCCTACAGGACAATATGTAAACTCCTAAACCATATCTACCCTGTCCAACACATCTGCCTCCGCCTCAAGCAGTTGCTTATCTTTGTTCAGAATGCCCACCCTTCAGTTCACAACCTCAAAAATTACGGCTCATCTTTCAGAAGCCAAAAACAAGCCATCACCTTTTCTGTCAAGCTTTCCTTTTCTCAGGCAGTCGTTCACTCCTTTTTATATGTACTGTATTATAATACCTGCTATGTTGACTCGCGATTGCCATCTGCTCCCAGTCTTCATAACTATGTACTGTTTAGTCATTTTTTACTTTAACTATTTTAAATGTCCATCACCAAGCACAATATATATATTTAAGAATAAATAGATGAACGTTAACTCTATAGGATATTAAAATGTAACTGATAGGTGAAGATTATTTTGTTGCTATATAATTTATGGAAGTCATATCACCTATAAATATATTAAAATAATAAAATTATGCCATTTTGTAAATCCTAATGATACATTTATTGTGATTTAATGAAACGATTGTTGTAGTTCTCTATAGTTTTTGATATTATCTATTTAAATATTTCCAACTTATTCTTAAAGTTTTTCAAAGCTTACATATTTAATGTAACATTCAGAGTTGATATGGGTATGTTGTTAAGATTTTAAATTTCCATTTTGAAGCCAAAACTGAGATTTTAGTCTTCTCGTAGCACTAACATATATAATCACATGAAAATACCTTTCAAAGAGAAGTGCCACCTTATATATAAATTAGTAATTTGTTTTAATTGCTTCAAATGTTTCAGCCTCATGTGGATTTTTGAAGTTGTGTGCAGCTTTGATGTTTTATTAATTATCTTCAAGGTGGCTTTCTTTCCAGAGCAAAGCATACATATTGATTTTGTGTATGATGAAGACTGAAATTTCTATCTTGGCACTGATACTTTCTCGCAATCAGATCTAGAAAGGGTTTGATCGTTTTTAAGCAACTCTCCAACAGTTAAGTATTGGCTGCCAAAGTTCAATTTAGATAAGTGAAGGGGAAGAGTTTAGAAATTTCACACATTAAATGTGTGATGGGAAAAACCCAATATAATGTATTAAAGATGCAGCCTTTGGAAGGAAAACATGGAGTATCATAAAAAGTTATGTGCCAGTCTCCAAAGGTTTTCAATCAGGTTTGGTTCAGAAAAGCCCTTGAATGTGTTGGAAGCAGATCTTGGAAGGGGCTGTGTGGTGTGTTGGGGAAAGCACCAGAGTAAGTCTTGGTTACACATAGTCTGTAAAATTGACTGTGGTAGCATGAGAAAAATTGGTCTGTGTAGTTTGCCACTGCCAATCTTCATGATTGATACAGATTGTTGGAGCCATATCTATCATATGGTACTCCATATTGATTGCTGAAATCTGCAAAAATGAATTATTTGGAGCGTGTTTTTCATGTCATTGGCTAATTTTTTTCTGTATCAAACAGTTTAAAAACATTTGACCCTTGCACTCAGCTGTTGCTATGACCAGAGAGAAACCATATCATGGTTTCTCCATTTATTATAATTGAACAATGATACTGTGATTGAATTCTTAAGGAATACAGTAAAGGGTAGCTTCACATTTGAAAAGTTGTTTAAATGGTTCTCGTAAGTCAGTTGTTCCCATTTTGAGAGATATTTTAGCTATTTCATTTAAAAAATTGTCATCGAGTCCTTATGAAAAGGAGTTACTAATCTCATGTCAAATAAACCCTTTCTGAAGAGTTTTCAGTCTCATCAATCGTTATAAAAAAAGGCAAGAAATAGATTTGGGTCTTTTTTTGTATTGGGATTAGTCTTATCTATCTATAGAATACACATGCAATCAATATGAATATGAAAATACTTCAGAATTTTTCAAATTTTTGAAAAGATTCTGTGCATTTTGCAAGGGGCAAATGACACAGGAGAATTTCCTTTAAATCACCTGTAATGTCAGAATCGTTATAAAGTAAGCAACCAGAATGCTGGATAGAACTGTTGGAAAGAACCCATAAGAATGAAAACAGATGGTATTATCTATCATTCTATCCCAAGCAAGCACTGTGGATTTTTTTGGTCAGAGTCTGATTGAAGTTTCTGAAAGTATTAAGTGGATAGACAATAGAGAATAAGAAAATGAAAGCACAAAGGGCTTGCCAAGTCTTTAATGCTCACTTAAACAAAATTGCCTGCAAGTTCAATAGACCCAAGACTGGATTTTGTGGGCTTACAAGGCCCCTCTCCAGAAAAGTTGTTTTGGGTGATGATCACCATTTTAATTAAAGCAGTATCAAACTTTATGTTTAAAAAAATAATAGTAAGCCACCCTGACCCAGATGTTGATTCCACACATTTTGGGAAAAAAAAAGGTTCATTCTACAGGCTAGATTTAAATTAAACCAATAGGTTCAAGTAACAACCATTTTCATTTTCTATCTCCATCAACCTTCCTCCCCATTTTTGCTCATCCCTTGTCCTCCACCTAATTATCAACTACCTCATTTCCTCTTCTCCAATCACTAATTTCACTTCTTTCATTTGCTAAAGAGGAGATACATGAAGGGAAGTAGCATCTTTCCTTTGTGTGCAGGCATTTGAACATTCTGGAATGTTCCTTTATATCACATTACACATTACAACTTTTCTTTGGTCTTCTTGGCTCCTTTGAAAAATAATTATGAGTTAAACAGTTTGGTAAAGCTTAAACAAACTCAACTCAGTGATTACTTATCATTTGACTATAGCTGAGGGCCATTCACACTTTGGGTGTGCTTATTTCAACCATATATATATATTTTTTCATCGTAGGTCAGCCTTGTCTTTAAAGTATAATTGTCTTAATTAAAATGATAGAAAAAAATTTTCTCTAATTGACGTGAGCAGCTTTGTATTTTGGCTCCATATATATATCTGCAGTTTTACAGCAATAACCATTAGAACTAAAAGTTATTTGTTTAGTTCTAAAAAAACAGTCCAGTTGACTCCAACCATTGCCCTCTGATATGGAAAGATACAATTGTTAACCACTGACAATCTTGAATCTCAAAAGAAGAGATTGACAAATATATTTTTGATTTCTCATTTAAGATGTATGGGTATAAAATTAGGAAAATCTGTAGGCCTTGTTTCTAAATGCCATTGACTGTTAATGAAGACAGTGGTTTATGAGCAGGAAATTAGCAATCTGAGTTTGGAGAGTAAAACACCAAAGGAATCCAAAGGGTTGAAACCAAACTTCCCAGGTCATGCAATAGAATCATAGTTAAGATTTCTGAATGGGACATAGACTTTTGAGGGACGTGTGTGTGTGATAAATGCTTCAGATTTTTTTTTTTTTAAAGAGAGTGAATTGAAAGGATTTGGAATTTTACTTCTTTCACATATACAAGTTTTGTTCCTGTGGGGGAAAAATAAGGCTCCTTAAATTGAATATTAAGCTTTTTTTTTTTATTTAAGGAAATAAACTTTGAGCCTGACACCAGTTTTGTGTGGGAGTAAGGTAAATTTGGGCTAAATGACTGATGTACTGTTTGGGTATAAACATTAGATACCATATTGCAACTGTCACTACTCTTGTCATTAACAAATAGGTACTAAAATGTACAGCAATGTTTAACAGTATTTAATGTAGTTAGTTTTTATAATCATTGCTGGTAGCTCTCCAGGTGCAGGTGCTAGTTTTTCCCCCCTTCTCTCTTTCTGATTGTGAAATCAGTTACTATCTTTCTATAGAACTAGAATATACAATATACAAAATTGATTTACTCTGTTGAATTTGGTATCTTTTGTCTCTTATTTTTATTTTTTTGTCTCTAGATTTCAAATTAGGGATGTGACTGAAGCATTGGTAGAGGAGGAAATAAATGCCTTGGAAATATCTGTGGATTTAGAAGTAAAAATTGAATTTGGCAAATATTGAAAATAATGTGCTTCTATTGAACTTAGTCTATACCTTGTCTACATTGAACTTTGAGAGAAATAAAGATAAATATATTTTGACTATAAGTCAACAGTTCTTCAGTGTCTTTATAGTAAAAGTAGTGTGTCATTTCCAATGAACCAATTTTACTTTAATTGTATAGATTTAAGACTTAAGATTGCCTTTAAAGAGAAGATAATTCGTATTTTTCCACATTAGTATCATTTTAATTGGCTTTCTTTTTAAAAACCATGCCAGAAGGGACCAAGTTGGAAAAAAAAACATGAAAGGGTTATCCAAGAAGATAACTTGTTGGAGTACAACATTTTATTAAGGAGTAAGTTGTCTGATAAATGCTACACCTTTTTACTATGTTTAAATTCATGTTTTTTGTATATTAGCTATGAAATCGCCAAATCTTAGAGCAAGAAGACATTAGAGAGGCAATCTTAGTGACAAATAGATTAAAAAAAAAACAAAAAAACTGTTCCTCCTGCACCATTTTGCATGATTGCTTAAGTTTATTGTCTTTTTTTCTCCCATGTTAAAGGATATCTGAAATATGTAATTAGAGCACTTGGTAGGTAAAAGGACTAAATTTGAATCACTATGAAAAAATTCTGGTTTCTGATACAGATGTTCATTTGAAAAAGATAGATGGCCCTTTAGGGACTCTGAAGTATATTCATGGATTCTCATGCCTGGTTGTTAGTTTTATTGAAAATGGCTGTAAATCAGGAGAGAGAGCTACATATACACTTCATGTCATCTTTAAAGCAGTAGTAAGTTATCATCCCAGAAAATGAAGAGGACATTTTTACAGAAGGTAGCATGATAAGGTGTTGAAATGCATAGGAAAAACAAACAAGCAGACATATTCCCACGAAGAAGTGTCCCTAACAGTTATTTATTAATTTCTGTGTAGCATAGCAGGGCTATGGAAGATAAAGATTAAACTGTAAATTATCTGAGATATCTAAAATGTAAATTGTCAGAACTTTTTTTTTTTGAGTTGTTATTTTGCAAGATGTTCATTGACTAGCAAATTGAATTTGAGCTCATATGCTATAGGAACCAGGTGAACTCACATTCTCCAAATGCATCTGTTGTTTGCTTCTTCCAGAATAAATATTACAACTCTTGATGAGCAGCAGCTGGAAGGCTTGCATGTGGTTGCATTCCTTTTGGGTTCACAGGATGAAATCACTTGTGCACCACTGACAATTTTAAATGTTAAAGAAAGTATATTCCATCATCAGACGTCAGAAAAAGTCATGGTTTTGGTTTTTTAAAAGATATATTCTCCATTTTTACTCCCCTTTGAGATGTACAAGTTTAGGAGAGTGAATGAGTTGGAAGACCTACTCCAACATTTGCTGTAACTTCTCTGTGTTTTTTTAAAGTAATGCTGTACCCTTTTAAAAATAATATTTCCATTTGTCCTTAGTGTGAGATGAAGTTTAAGATGTTCATGCATAGAAAGTGTTGAAATCCAGCTTGACAGTGCATTCAAAATAGAAGAGATTTGATCATTATGCTGCTAGGTTATATTTTTATAAGTATCTTTTACACATGTCAGCTACTATTCATTGATGCTTAATTATTTTATTGTTTGTGGCAAAGAGTGATTTCTCTATCAGTGTTTCATGGAGAAGTTGGCGAAAAGTGCTAATGTACGGAATCTGGTCTAGAAGTAAGTGGCTGTGGCCACACTGATGCTACCACAGAACTTTATGGCCATGAGTTTGGGCTGCTTTCTCCCTCTACACATTTCCTCTTGTATGAAATGAGAGGGTTGCACTGGACAAAAATTTCTCTTCAGTCTATGAACTTACAATGATTTTTAAACCATTCTCAAGTCTCTTGATAGTATCTGCCAACACTGACGTCACCCCTTTCTGGTTTACATTGAGGGTATTATCTGTTCTGTAAATTGCAGTAGCTGATTATATTTAATAATAAAAGTTATCATATGCTTTTTTTATAATACGGCATTTTTTTCCTTTCAGGAGTACACATTTTAATAATACTCCTTGTCTCATAAGATTAATTCTTGTCTTGCCAATTAAATATGTAAATATCTCAAGGAAAGCAACCTTGCTCTATGTTTCTTCTTTTTTTCCCCCTTCTCTTCTTAACACACTGTAGTATAGTTGTAACAGCTATTTGAAATGTTGATAAACTTATCAAATCCAGTTGCAAACTTATTTAGAACCCATGCTGTATACTTGATTTAGAACCATAGAAGTAGAACAGAGTTAACACTTTTTAGCAGAGAATGCTTGATTGAGAATTGGAAAACTTGAATTCCAGTCCAAGTTTTACATACTGGGTGTGTGCCCTTGGACAAGTCAATCTGTGCCTCAGTTTACTCATCTCTAAAATGAGAGAATGGTGCTTTCCTTTCCCTTTAAGTAATGTCCAATACTCCATCTAACTTTCAATTTCTTGAATGTTGTTTCTGCAGATGCAATCATGGAAGTTATGCACAATTTTGCTTAGTACTTTCAATATGTTGTCTATCCTTTCTCAGAGCCACTTTATTCATTCTTTAATTCATTTATTCAACACATTTTTATTGATCATCTATTATGAACCAAGTAGTGTGAGTCAGAAGGCACATGATTTGATTCCACTTTTTAAACTTGAGCAAATCTTTTCAACTTCTTTAGCTATCTGCATAATGGAGTCAGGAATAGCTGCTTTACAGAGTTGATGTGAGGACTGAGTGAGGCACTGCAGTCAAGCATTTAGTCTAATATTTGTCAAATAGAATAGAATTAATATTGTTATTCACACTGCTGTTATGTGATGCATCTAAATTTTAAACCATTATTTTGGGTCATATTTCATGGCCTGGACAGTTTAAATATAGCATAACTGATTATTTGGGTAATAGTTTCAAAATTTCAGATTTGTTTTATGTTAGAAAAGTTACTTATCCTCTCTCTTGAAAACTTAGAACTACTTACCCTCTCTCTTGAAAACTTAGAACAGATTTATCTGTTTCCTATTGTAATCAGGATTAAATCAGTTTAAAATGAGAAATATACAGAAAATTTCTGGCATCTAAGGGTCAAACGTGTTTGTTCCAGGCAAAACTAATCTATAGTCATTAAGCAAAATTAACCAAGTTTTATTCTAGGCATAATTAATTTATGGAGTAACGTGGTTATCTCTGGTGGGGAATTGACAAGGGTAGGGCATGAATGAACCACCTGGGATAATGGGAATGTGTTACACCTTAATCTGAATGTAATTACATAGATGAATACATAGGTGAAAATTCATTGAGCTGCACAATTAAGATTTTTCATTTTATTGAATACCATTTATGCCTTAAACATCTTTGTTCTCTGCTGTCAATATAAATGCCTTATTGCATTTTTTACAACTAGAAAAAAAGTCAATTTATAATAATAATACCATGTTTCTAATGCCATGGCTTAAATACTACCCTATCCAATATTATTTTTTTGATCAATAGTGCATGCAAATGTAAAAGGGCACTGTGATTCGATTGACCCCCTGATGTCTGAAAGTGCTTGGAGGAATGCTTGGTGGTTCTATATATTTCACCACCCAATTGTGTCAATTTGGCACACCATATTTTTGGATATTTATTGCTTGCCTAGTTGTTGAATCTCCCTTTACCCTGACACAGACAAAACCGTACATTGTGGAGTATTGTTTTTACTAAGGCCTTGTAAAAGGGGTGTGATCAGTCATATTGCTTCTTTCTTCATGTATTTTTCTAGAAAGGGAATAGCTTAAGATTTATTCCCATCAAGCTTTACTTTGGATTGGGTCTGTAGGAAGGGGTGGAAATGGCGGGGGAGGAAGTGGAAGGGACAGCATAAATATATACATACAGTGTGTGAAAATAAAGAAAGGCATCTTTTGTTATAGCTGGTCGCAGAAGTTTCTGCTTGCACTGCTGAAGATAGTATGAGAAGATTAGCAGAGTTGCAGCTAAGTCAGGACAAAGACGGGCTGTGTGAGTGGGATCAGCGTGTTTGCTCAGCAGAGCTCTCTCTCTAGTTGTTGACAGATTTAACTGGTGTAATGTTAGGGCCGGCCAGCTCCTCCCAATGATTGTCAAGAGGCAATAGTTGCAGAGTAAATGGCCATGTGGAGTATACCATGAATTCCCTATTTGTGTAGTAGCTGTAGCTTTGGGTGGGGATTTAATATTGAGTGGACTCCAGATTGTCTAAATTGCAATCACAGTGTTTATTTAAATAGCCTATGGGGACCATTAAAGCATTTTAACTTTTGCTCCTCTGTTTCTCATATTATGAAATCTTGAAACATACTGGGGAGAAAAGAAAAATCAAGGCTTGTAAAAGCATTAGGATGCTAAAAGTTCTCCCTGCTGCCAAAAATGCTCCGAGAGTTTTCATTCTCTGAGCTAACATGTAATATGATGGATGGGATCCTGCTGTGGTCTCTGGGGGATTTTCCTTGTGCAGATACACTAATCTGTCACTGTGTAATCACTGTTATCTCAGCTCAGGAGATTCTCTCTGATATTGGGTCTCCACTTGTAATGGTAAGTCTGTTGCACTCACAATTTTTTTTTATAATGCTGTACCTTTAAAGTGACACAAAGTTCTATTCTAATCACGAAGTTGCTATGCAATGCTTAAACCTTTAACTTTAGATAAAGAAAAGCTATTTCTTTAACTATATTGGCAGAGCCAAGGCGATAGTGAAACTTTAGTTTGATGCTCAAGGTCATGATCCTGAGGTGCAGAGGAAACGAATATAGGTATTTCTAAGGCAGAGCTCCAGAATAGAAAGCATGACTTAGGCTTCCACGCTCTGATTTAAAACAAGAAAATTGAAAACAGTTCACAAAGTATTGTCACTTTAACTTCAAGTGCTAACAAGTTTTCTACACATTGTTCTCCCTTTCCAGAAAGAAAAAGTATACCTATTTTTTTCTGCTTAAAAAGTTTTATTGTGGTAGCATATATACAACACAAAATTTCCCATTTTAACCATTTACAATTCAGTGATATTAATTGCATTCACAATACTGTGCTACTAACACCACCATCCATTGCCAAGATGTTTTCATCACCCAAACAGAAACTCTGTACCCATTAAGCAATAATTCTCCATTCCTCACCCCCACCCCAACCTCTGGTAACCTGAAATCTACTTTTGGTCTCTATGTATTTGCTTATTCTCTGTATTTCATATAAGTAAAATCATGTGATATTCTTCTTTTTGTTTCTGGCTTATTTCACTCAACATAATGTTTGAAAGGTTCATCCATATCGTAGCATGCATCAGAACTTCATTTCTTTTTAAGGCTGAATATTATTCTATTATGTATATGTATATACCACATTTTGTTTATTCTTGCATCTGTTAATGAACTCTTGAGTTGCTTCCATCCTTTGGCAATTGTGGATAATGCTGCTCTGAACATTGATGTACAGGTATCTGAGTCCTTGTTTTCAATTCTTTGGGATACATATCTAGAAAAGGAAATGCTAGTATATGGAATAATTCTGTGTTCAACTTTATGAGGAACAGCCAAACTGTATTCCATAGCAGTCTCACCATTTACATTGCCATCAGCAATGTACAAGGTTCCTATTTTTCCACATCCTCAAAACACCTGCTATTTTCCTATTTTTAAATAATGGCCATCCTAGAGGTTATGATGCAGTTGATTTGCATTTCCTTAATGGCTAATGATGATGAGCATCTTGTCATGTACTTATCAGCCACTGTCATACCTTCTTTGGAGAAAAAAGTCCTTAGACCATTTGTTAACAGGGGTGTTTGTCTCTTTGTAGTTGCATTTGTCCTGTGTATATGGTGATGACAAATTTCTGTCTCAATTTCTATCTATCTAAGAAATAACTGGGGGTTGAAGATGGGGGTCAGTATGCTACTGTGTGTAAAATGCTTTGGTCTTGGGATTAAAATACTATGGGGGCAATTTTGCTGAAGGGATGAGGATGAGTCAGTCAGAAACAGTAGATCTTAAGAATGAATAACCTCCTTTCTGCAGCTGCATTGTGGCCATTTAACTAGAGTCGGGCCGTAAGCAAGCAAAGGCCTTCTTTCCATCACAAGTCTTCTGAAATAACTCTTTTCATCACAATGCATGCCATAGGACTAATTCCCTCCAAACATGATTTAGGAGTAGAGTTTTCCTAAGATTCTTTACATTGTTCTTTATTCAGTACTATAACTAAAAGTTTGAGATTCCTTTTAACCCTGGATCTATATCTTTCAGAGAAACATTATGAACATTTCCCATTGTCCTGTTTTATCCCACTTCTCATCTCTAATTTTTTTCTAGGACACATGATTAAATCAACCTCATCAATTTTACAGAGCTTCATTTAATCTGTTAATTCCATTTTCCTTATCACCATTCAAGTTTTGTTTTAAAGAATTGATCCATGTTGCATTTATTTTCATTGTTTCAACTTCTTGCTTTTCATCTACCTGCTCTCCTTCCCCCTTCCATTACCTTTCCCTCCTTCTCCTCCCTCCTTCCCTCTCTCCTTTCCTTCTTTCAGTTTTCCTTCCCTCTCTCTCCTTCCCTCTCCTCTGACTTTTCTCTCTCCCTCTCGCTCATGATTGCTAAAGAATTGTAACCATTAAAAGAAACAGCAAGCTGTAAAAAGGGAAGTGAGTAATGGTGAAGTTATTACATGATCCATTAAATTGATGATCTATCTCAGAATAATAAGGAGTTTTTCATATACCTCATTATTTAACAGAAAGTGGTTAAGTGATTTGCCTGGTTAGAAGAAATTCTGCTTATTTTAAGAATTGTATTAAGTAATAATACTAATATATGTCTTTCTTTTACTGAAATCTTTCAATTTCCAGGAATATTCTTTCTAAGAGTACCATCCTACAAAAATTATATTCTACCTTAATATAATGTTGAAAGGCACTGGAGTTTGGGACGGCAAGGAAATTTGTATGGCAATTATTTTATTTTTCTGGGGCAAACCCTTGGTACTAATGTTTTTCATGGTTGTTTTGACTATGTTACATTTTGCTGAACCTCGGGACTGCTTTTGGAAGGTTTAGAAGTATCCAGGGAGGCGCCTGCCACTTTGATTATTCATACCCAGCTCTTTATTTTTATTTGAGACATAAAATAAAAACACACCCTGGCTTCTGCTCAGCCTCAACTGGCATTCATTTTAAAAACAAACCCCAAACTGACCAAATGGCAGCAATACAAGTTTTTCTGTGAGTGAGTCATCTTTCATGTCAATCAGAGTTCATTTATGGAAGCATTAAATTCTGCTGCCTGCCAGGCCACCTTCAGACAAATTAAAATGGGTTGGGATTTGGTAGGATTTGGAAAGGAGGAGTGAAAGGAAAACCATGGTGATGTTGTGACTCAGACAGTGACTCTTTTCCTTCTGAATCAGAATTGCGCTGCTGATAGAATTACTTTCCTCAAAAATAAGGCAACTTTTAGGTGAAAGGCTAAATGGACTCTTTGACCACCTGTGTTCATCTTGTTGTTGACTCAACTGTGTGCCAGTTTGGATAATTACTTACTCTTCACCTTTCCCCTTCACTACTTAGTTGCAAATAAGTTTAATATTTTCCTTCTTGTGTGTCTTAAAACATTTTAAAGCATTACTGTGAACTTTTACCCACTGGTACGTTTCATGCCTACATTGGCTTTGTTTCAGTAACATGTTAACTAATTCCTGCAGATTTGTGAAAGCACATTCTTTCCATTCTTCTTTCTGGTGAACTTTGGAAGATGGCTCTCTAGATATGTCCTTTCTGGAATGTGCTGCTTTTTATTTTTTTTTGTACAAGCAACATCAGTTCTAGTTTTAACACTTTTTTTGTTCATTCTTTTTCTTGGTATTTCTAGCTATATACTTCCAAGAAAGGACTTTTCCAAGTATTCATTCTTTCAATAAACACTTACTGAACACCTACTATGTGCCAGCCACTTCATCTTTTTCATCAAGTCTGCATAGGAAAGTATTTGAGAACATTGTGATTTCCATACTTGTTTGATTTCTGCTTGACAGGATCTGAGAGTCCAATATCTACGTAGGTCAGATTGTCTTTTATCTGTTGTTGTCAATTGTTAATTCAGCATCATGAGCAAGTTTGACGTGTTTGTTCATTTATCAGTCTTCCATATCAATGGATAATCAGGAGAATGTGCTGTCTTTTTTGAAAATTCATATGGGTTGGGTCTGCAGAACTGTGACCATTTTAATATCAAGTGCATTCATTCATTTGTTCTTTCTGCATTATTCATCTAATGAACAATTATTGAGATCCGACTATATGTCATTAGACTGAAAATTCCTTGCAGTGCTAAAGTAGTTGCTGAATGAGAGAATAAATGGATCAATAAGTAGGGGTCCTTCTCAAGAACAGAGTTGCTTTATAGTGAAGTCAACTATGACAGCACCTTACTCAGAAATAATTTAGGATTTATGTGGTTTTTGTAATTATGGGTGCTGAATCTGTGTGTCATTTGTAAAACAGAGGCAGAAAAGCAAGAATCTCTGTGTGAAGTGAGGAAGTAGGAAGGTTCCTTATTATCAGTGGTCATTTTGGGGACTTGGCAACTGAAATTCGTGGACTTTATCACTGAAGCCATTTACTGATTATTCATTTTGGAGGCATCTGAACCCCAGCCTTCACCTTATTATCTTACACATTCTTGAATTCATCTCTGTGTGTCCCTAGCCACTTATACTTCCCTCACCTTTGAGAAGTTGGAGGGCACAGAAAGACCAGACCAGACCTGCAGGCCCATGAATGGCAGGCAGCTGTCCAAGCTCAGGACTGTTTTTTTCTGGTAGTCGGGTCATTCTGGTAACTGCAAGGGGATCTCAGCCTTACTGGCCCTGAAGCTGTGTAAGCGATGCCCTTTTAGCCCCTCTATGCAAAGTATCATTCTTCATCAGGAGGGCTTTTCTCTGGAACGCGGCTTACTTTTGAATTAAAAACCATTAAATTGAGGTTAATTACTGTCCAGTTTGCATTCTCGACCTCTGTTTAAATGAAACATTAGTGGAATATCAGTGGAATATTCTTAAACCTTCTTTGGCTGAGAGCCCATGTTTATGGCCACTGTTCCAGCTTTTGTCTGGTAACGATAACCTGGGCTATAAACTCTGTCATATGAACCAACCCTACCCATTCACAGACAGATTTTAAGCCAACAACTCTTCTAAAGCCTACATGTTCACTTACATAAAGCCATTGTTTTGTTTAACAAGTATTTATTGTGGCTATACTGTTACCTGGACCCTTTTGAGAGCTAGAACACAGCTGGGAGCAAAACAAAGTTCCTGCCCCATGTAGAGCACAGTTTCCTTGTCAGGGGCAGATAATAACCAAATAAATGTTTAAAATAAGCAATTTAAGATATTTAAATTTATTATGGATGCAACTTTATGTTTTAATTACATTGTCTTATATTTCTATAGTGCATTAACATTTTAAGAATGTGGTACATACCATGTACTTGAAAGCAGTTAGTGAACTGTAAGAAGTCAGATATATAAATATGAGTTAATAGCACATACCTGATGGAACTGATCTTGTGCCTTCACTACGGAATGTTCAGAAGTGTTTTTTTTTATAACCTACTATGCCAGTGTACATAAACGTCATCTCAAGTGCTTGATATACTACATTACAGTCTCCTTTGGTGAATTTTGAGAGTCTGCCTTTTTAACACCCACCCTAGCCAAATATAATGCTGGCTGTGGGAGATCATACCTTGAGGAACACCATATTAGAACATTTGTCCGAAGAGAACTTGGAAAGGTCATTCTGAGAACTGAATGCACATATCTAATTCAGCCACTAACATTGGAAATGCACTTGTATTATTTAGGCCCTGTATTATGTACCAGAATGACAGAGAAAAATAAGCCATGAACCCTGAGCTCAAGGATATCCCAGTTTTTAAATACCAAAAGAGCTCTCTGTCATTTTATGCTTCAATGCCATGCTATACTATATGGCATTTTCAATTTATATACCAATTTTGGATATTTATTTTCTACTTATTAATGACTTTGTGGGGTGTATGAATTTGTATTAGAGATAGTTGTCATTACAGATGAAAACATGGGCTCAGAGATGGCAACTGATATGTAGGACAATTTCACCAAGCAAGTATGTAGGAGAGCCAGATCTTCTTATTCCAAGGCCAGGGTTTTCCCCATTCCATTGCATTTGCGTGCCTTACATATACAAATTCAAAATGTAGAGTATTTCTTCACCTACCATAGGTGTATTATATTCAGATAATACTGTATAACGGTTATAGTGTACAAAGTTCCCAAATATTTAAAAACGAAATCATTCAGCATCCTTAAGTAAAGCCAGATGTCTAGCCATTGAGAATGGCCAAGATCTCTTGTAATAGGATTATTTTTGCCTTCTAGAAAGGTATGACAATTGACACATGAACTAACACTAGGAAATAACATATAGACTTGCTAGGAAGGAGCCAAATTTTGACCACCTTCATTTCTAAATGTATCTGACATTTAAGACTCTTCTTAGTCTAGGTAGTATCGTTATTAATGTTTATTCCTTGATTACTCTATCTGGCTGTCATCTTTTCATTCATTCATTCGTTCATTCATTCAATAAACATTTCAGAGCACTCATTATATCCCAGAACAGGGCAAGCCACTGGTTATAAAGTTATGAATAAGACATGTTCCTTGCCCAAATATGAAGCAAACTATATGCAATTACTTCAGAGACATGAATAAGGGTCTATTCTGTGATTTCCCAATTCTGACAGTTACCAGTGGAAATATTGGTTGGAGCAGTGAGTGTGTGGGTGAATTCTTCAGAAAGGATTGAAGTTTGTTATAGCTACACATCTGGCAGTACTTAAGAATTATGAATGATTTCATGTTTCCATGGGCACATAGTACATTATAACACATTATGTAGTATACTGGTTGATAAAGCACTTTGTAATAGTATAACATCATGCCTTTCTTCCCTCATGCTCAGATCACTGTACACACATAAATTCTCCAGTATTGTTCCTATGAGTTGTTGTTAGGATGCTTTTACAATCAATAATAGCAATAGTAGTCACCATCCATATCTGAAGAAAATGAGATGCACCAAATAACTTGCCCAGGGCCACTCCACAAAAGATTGGCATCATCTGGTCTCTTAATACTCCATTCAGTTTCTAAATCTTAGAACTTCTTTGAAGGAGTTCCTTTAGCCTGGATATTTTGTTCATTTATTTTCTTATAGCAGTGTGATGCTTCATATAAGCAGTAGAATTTTCCGTGGGTGGCCCTCTGGCCAGCCCTAAGTCTTCAGGGCCATCCCTTTAATAAGCAGTTTGGAGAGCCCCACCCTCTACTGCCTACCACTTTTTCCAACAGAGAAACTGTCATTGAAGAATCCTGGTCTGTAATAATGGTATGAGTCTTGGCTGGCTTGAAATCAAGACACTGTAATATATTCCTTCATCAGTCTCTATCATGCAAGAACATTTAGAGCTACTGATCTTTGACCAGTAGTCCAGTTAATTTCTTTTTTGGCAAGAATCAAAATTATCCTTGCATTACATAGCATTCTCTAGCACAAACCACAAACTAATAGTTTTATAGATCAATTTTGCTGAAACCGGAAAGAGAAGTCAGAACTAAGGTGGAAATCATGTCAGACTTGATCCCAGTCAGTGTTTATTAGCTCTTTTAACAGAGAGGCCTGCAGAAAGGAATGGGTTTCTGAAGTCAGAGGAGAATTTCTTTGCTTAGGGGGGTCAGTCAGATGCCTGTTCATTTCTTGCTATTGTTATACATTAATTTACAAGTATACTGTTAGGATGTAAGTCTGCCTTTTGGGCCTAAGTGCCAGCAATATACGACTCTTCTGTGTTTAAAATGATACCATTTGATGACAATCAGTTGATTCAACTACTTTAATAATGGTCTGTTTTTTGGACACATCTTCTTTTCTATTTTTTCTCTTTCTCAAATGGCTCTATTAAAAAAGAACAAAACTCCCGTTCGAACACAACAATTATTTGAAACCAATTTTCAAATAGAGAATTTTCTACAGAGCAAGAGAATACTTTACATAGTAATGACTAGCAAGCCGTGTTTTAATGTTTGTATGATTGACGCAGTGGTTCACAACAGCTCTTCTGGAACCGTTTTTGCTCCTCACATTATAAGGGCTGTTCAAAGAGGGGAGCAGAAGAAAGAAAGTTTCTTTCCTGTCAGATTGATGCAGTGGGCATACGACAACCACATAAACCTTAGGTGAGTTACTATGCTAAACTCCGGCTCAATTATTAGGAGGAACCTAGTTAATAAACTTAGACTGTTAGGTGACAGGTAAGGAAATTTCTGGAAGCAGATTCCTTAGCTTTTTGCAATGTCATATTTAGAACTTTATATAAAACTTATGATTAACACTGCAGCACTAGAAAAATAAAACTGGGCCTTGTTTTTTTTTTTATAAAATGTAATTTCTATCTAGATAATAATTTGGATTTTTGACTGAACATTATGACTACAAAATGGATGCATGTTAATGATGGGTGGTTTGATTTTCTGCCTCTTTTGGAGACACATTGAGGCCAGTTGGGAATGCTAACGTTGACTGGGAAGCAAAGGAGCTCACATGTGGTGTCCCTTAATGCTTAATACTTGGGCTCCTTAAAACTTGTCTCTGTTGACCTGCTATAGAGAAAATGAACGATGGGAATTTCTTCTTTTTCCTGTCCCTTATTTTCACCCAGTATACCTAATTTTATTGTAGAAACCTGACAATAATAATAAACTAAACAACGTGGAAAACAACCAACATTCATTGAAAACACACTAACTGCAGGCATTGTGTGGACGTCTTCATTTGCATTATCTTATCCTCATGAGGTTTTTGTTTTTTTTGTTTTTAGCTAGAGCTTATTGGGTCAGAAATGACAGAAAACTTATCCAAATATGCTTGAACACAAAAGTGGGTTGGAGGGCTAGTTGGATCAAATGAATGAAAATTCAGGAATTACCTAGTTTCAGACGCAGCTGTATCCCAGGGCTCAATTGTTTTCTCTTTCACTCATCTTTCTTTGCATTTTCCTGTGTTGGCTTCGTTTTTAGGCAGGCTCTTTCCATGTGTAAGCGTCTTCCACTGGCAGCATTAATCCTTCATCCTAAAAGTAAAAATTAGGGCTTCTTTCTCCATAACTCTATCACAAATCCTGTATAAGCCTTTCCATTGGCTTTGGCTTTTGCATTGGGTCCATAACTGTTCCCATTTGTGTGGCTGAGAAGATAAAATGTGTTTTGGTCAAGGTATGACCATGTATTTTTCTCTCATTTGAGAATGGGAGCTCTCTTGTTTCCCACAGAGAAAAAATATATTTTTTATTAGAAGAAGAGATATTAAGCAGGCCAAAACAACTGATCTACATGACGACAGAGTAGCATTTTCCCTATTTCACAAATGTAAGAGTTTGTCTAAAAGTTCACTTCAAAGATATGTAGAATATCGTGGACTTCACTCCCTTCTGTCTGATTCCAAAGTGCATCTTCCACAAGGGGCGAGGGCTGTATCATGGTGGGGAGGATAAGTGTGTACAAGTGTGACTCCTGTCTCCACCACTAACTAGCTGGTGTGTCCTTGGGGAGGCACATAATCTTTCTAAGCCTCAGCTTTTTCTCACATAAAAATAGGATAATAAGGATACTAATTCTATCTCCTTCTAGTTATTGTGAGGATTAAATGACATGTGTTTAAGTTATTTCATATAGAATCTGGCACATAAGTGCTCAGTAAATTCTGACTATTATAGTTTTGTTTGTTTGTTGTTTTATTCACTACAAAACTGTGACTCAAATCATGAGTCATTCTGATTCACTTGTTGTCTTTTTTTTTGTATACTCTATGGCTGGGTCAAATTTCATTCTTTTTCTGTATGAGTATCCCATTATTGTTTGCTTCTGTTTTTTTTTTTGCTTGCTTGTTTGTTTTTAGGGAGGAAGTGCATGGGCCGGGAGTCGAACCCGGATCTCCCGCATGGCAGGTGAGAATTCTACCACTGAATTACCCTTGCACCCCCTCTGGTTCACTTTTATTTACTGACTTACTCCCCCAGGTCCAAAACTGATTGTATAGACCCAAACTGTCACCTGATTCCAATTCTTAATTTCTTTGATTGCTCAGAACTGCCTCTGGTACTGTTTTGCTCTCTATGATTATTATTGTTTAACTCAGTGAAGCTCTAAGTCTATACAGGAAGACAATCATATTTTTTCCCACTATACCAGTGATTAGAACCTTGAGGTTCTAACTCTGTTTGGTATATTTTTGTTGATTTCATGTGTTTGTTTATATTATTGTTTGTGAATTGTGTTGTGAAAGGCCACCCAGAGGGAATCAGCTGGTGAGACATGAGCCCGTTCCTCTGGGATTTGCAGACCATGTCAGACCTGGAATGAATGTCCTTGGGGGTCATATCTGGTCAGTCTGTGCTGGGCACATGCACCTCCCTCACATGCACACACTCACCAGCAGAGAAGACAACTTCCTGAGGCGTCTTGTAGAGAGTCATTCATCTTTCCTTCCTTTTCTACCTCATTTTCAGATGAAGTTGAGCCAGCATGGTAAGAATAGTCTTCCTTAGCAAATCTATAAAAAGTTAAACTTTAGATTAGGCAAGAGCATTTTCTAAAGGGTTTCAATGGTTTGAAATGCTCCAATGCCAAATTTGAATTTTATTTATCTGAAATGAAGAAAATTAGCCTTTGGCAAAGTATGACTCTTTTACCCAGCAATCTAGTCTATTTCCTTTTAAGACAATGAAAAATTTTGGTATAATGGAATTGTTTTGAATATGGATTTACCATCAAAAACACAGTATATGCCCATCAACAGACAGATAAACACAATGCTATATGTCCATATAATGCAACATTATTCTGCCATAATTAAGAAATGGTGTTCTAATCCATGCAACAACATGGATGAACCTTGAAGACACCATTTTGAGTGATTAAGAAAGACACAACAGGACAAATATTGTATGTTCCCCCTTATAGGAAATATCTAGAATAGATAAATTCACAGAGACAGAAAGTAAATGAGAAGTTACCAAGGGCTGGGAATGGAGCTGGGGTTGTATTTCCTAATGGGTACAAGCTTTCTGTTTGGGGTGATGAAAAGCTTTTGTAATGGATGGTGGTTATGGTTGCATAATATTATGAATGTAATTAATGCCTTTATATCATACACTTAAAAATGGCTAATATGGCAAATTTTATGTTATACGTATGTTAATACAATAAAATTTTTTTAAAGGGAAGGCACAAGGGAGCCATTTTCAAAGCAAGTAAAATTTAATGTCAGCATTTTAATATTTAAATGTCTTGGAATTACTATAATAACGATAAACTCGAAATTATGATATGCATATAATATGTGTATATGTATGTATAAAAGATTGCATGTAATTCTAGAGAAACGACTCTTGCAAGTGATAATTTTAAATTTCTTAAATGTAATAATAAATTGAAACAACATAGTTAAATTAATGGATTTTTTTTTGAGCTTTGAATATAGACTATTCAAAAAGGAAGCACATGTTTGAGATGTCTTCTCACATGAAACAGGGAGGGCCCCTATGACATTTGTCTTTACCTTATTAGACCCTCCCATCAGGGAACATGAGTTGAACAAAGCCTTGTACATTACTATTTAAGCTGCTTTTATTTATTTGTTTTTTTAAAAAGTGGTTGGTCTTATTTTTGAGACCTGATCAAAGTTCAAGATCACTTATTGTTTTCTTAAACAATAGTTTGTCCTCTTCTAAAGTGTAGAACTTGGACTGGCAACCTAAAGGCTTAAAAACCTATATATATATTTTAACCAACCTAAGACAATAACCATTCCCTCTATATTTACAGATTCTTTTTTTCTTTGTGAAAGTAATAACATTGAGTAAACAAGAAAGTACTGCTAGCATTTTGGAGTTCTCAACTAATTTCTCAGGGAAGAAAATGTACTGTGCCCTGGCTGTATTTACTTTAAAAAATAAGAGGAGCATTCTAGAGACAGAAGTGATTTTTCTAGTTGGTTACCTACAAGGAAATGTATTGATTTCTATTGGTAATACTCTTCTGTGCCTACAGATGTACATTGTGTCCAGGGCTTCAGAAAACAGACTTTTAATTCTTTGTAAATAGAAGCATTGTATAAAAGGAGTTGTTGTTGTTGTTTTTTAAACTACAACTACAAAAAAAAATACTGTGCACATCAGTTTAAAATGAATTGACCTTTTGTTTCAGTAAGGGCAGTGTGCTTCTTGTTATGTAGTGACTCCATTTGCCCATGCAAATAAGCACAAAGCCAGGATATTATCAGGCAATGGCAAAATTAAGAGGTAGGTCAGATTTAATGGAAACATCTGTCATTAACCCTTTTACAGAGACTGCCTCAGGGAATCCTTACAGATAAAAGCTATGCTGAGCTACCTTACCTTGTTTGTACAGTGCAAAGGATAGCAATCCTAATGTACAAATTCTGCTCAGCAAATTTTGGAATATAGAAGAAAACACAAAATTATTTTGTACATTTTTTTCTCTTTGCAAAAAAAAAAAATTAAAACAGCAAAGCAAAGCGGCTATTAATTTCTAGATTTTATACCAGCAGATTCGTCTCTGCTGTTGGTGACATTATACCATCCAAATGAATGTCATCTTCTCATTAATTTCTTACGAATGAAATATTGGCATGCTATTTCTGAAAAGGTGAAAAACGCAAAATTCGAAAAAAAGTGTTGTATTATATTCATAGCTGCACATGGTAATATATTTTTGCTTGTGTTTTGGAGTGGTGAAATAAAACTTAAAATTTGTTAACAGAGCACTATAGAAAATAATTCAATTTGCAAAAGTTTGACAGTCGTTTGGATGCTGTGTATTTTTTATCACTTTAATTTATTAGTTATTTATAACATAAATATATATGTTTGCCTTTGCAACACATTTTAAAACACAGCTTATGAAGGTTGCAAGTTATGCAATAGCATTCATTTGAAAATGGCTTTTTAGAATTTATATAAGTTTAACACGAAAGTGTTAATAATATCAATTTGTTAGTAGGTAAAGTGGGAAAAATAAACCCTGGTTATCTCCAAAGGAAAAAGAACAAAAGTTCAAAACAATGCTTCTGGTGTTTTAGTTCTGCTTATTCACTATATAATCACTCTTGAAATTATTTTACCCTTCCTTACTCTTAAACTTTATTCTTATATTTATCTTGATTGTAATACCTTATTAATTCCTTCTATATGTAATCCTTTATATCTTTCTCCCTAAACTTTTATTGTCTTCATACCACCCTGATGTCAACGCAGCTGAGCTTTTCCTTTTATTTTATCTTTTTTGGTAGTACGATGCACAGATTAAAAATGCACCTCTCTTTTGACAGTTTCTCCTCCTAAATAAGGCATTATGCTTATTTAAATAAAGTAGTATTGTGAAATGCATAGGTCATTTACTTTCTCTTTTTATGGACTTGAGGTACAGTGCCTGCCCTCCTTGCTTTGAATAGGAGCAACCTGCAAAGATTTTGAGGACAGCAGAATCGAGGACAGGGTCATTTTAATACTCATCTCACCTCCCCAAAGCATGAGCATATATTTAGTTGAATTATGCTGAAAATCACTGTGATGAGATGAAGGGGTGAGGTATGGAGAATTAGGGCTATCAAAGATATTTATCTGCATTTTAAAAAGATAGCATGCATTTTGTTATTTTAAACATGAATGTATTTGAAATCTATTGTTGACTTTTTAAAAGCTGATAACCTTAAGCTTCCTCTACAGAGTTAATTGTTCTTATGCTGTGTTTCAAGATTCACCTATTATTTTTATATTGACCAGGAATTAGCATTTTATTGCAAAGTATGCATCGCTGTTACTTTCTTTGCAGTTTTTAAGTATGGAACCATATCACTAGTTTCACTGCTCTTGCACAGTGGGCTCTTCGAAGGTGGGAAGACAAGCCTCCTTGCACTGACCATTTTAAAGCACTTATTTTAACAATATGCACAATTAGGTGCTTAATTAGCATTTTTAAATGGCATATGGTTTTAGCAATGGTTAATACATGCATACTCAAATTCATTGTGTAACTCTCCGTGGTAAAGAAGGACATAGCTATAAGAATGTTCAAAAAAAGATGCAGCACATATGACCCTAGACCTGATTAAAGATTTCCAAGTATTCAGTGTCATCCCATCCTTCCAAATCATAATGCTGTGGGCTCTTGGTCCCAGAGGCTTGTCTGACCTGCTTAGTTAATTGGTAAGTAATGCAGACTTTGCAGAATGCCAGCCTCTTTCAAACAGCTCAAGGCAACATGGCATTTACCATTAAGGTTTTGTCTTTTTACCCAGTTTAATAAGCCATGTACAGTATCTTGTAGGTGTCAATATATTTCTTAGTTTTCTTTTTCCCATTTTATAATATTCTTTGCATCTAATTTATAGACAAGATGCTTTGAGGAATATTGAAATTTGGCTGAAATATCAATTTTTAAATAAATGTTTTTTCCCCATTTTTTATCAGCTTTTAACAATGGTATTTAAGTACTTGGAGCAAGACCTTCTGTTGGTCAACAAATATTTCATGGGTTCACAGGGACAGTGTTTCCTATGCACTGAAAAACTAGGGATATGCTATTCCCAGTGTAGAGATTCATCTTGCTCCTTTGCAATATTTTTATTGTAAAGGAAGGGCTGTGAAAGTCTCTCTATAATTTTTAATTTGAGGGAAGAGAGTGACTTCTTTGTCCATATCCTTGGTATTGTTGCTGCAGCTTCATCAGTGAGCTGGACTGGGGGGCATACTTTCTGCCTGATATCTATCTTTGATCATCAGGGCACTTGTCATGGTTTCAGTAAACAGGTGCTTCTCTCCTGAAGACCTGCTCTGACTTAGAAACAGCAATATGCCTGTCTGATGGGTCTGTTTAGTCTGGATTCTTGGGGTAGAATCCTCTCTTGCTGATTTTTTTTTTCTCCATCCCAAAATAAAACAGGTCAATGTTATGTTAACAGGATACTCAAATGATATACTATTGGATCTATCATTTTCTCCCACTGATTTTGAAAGTTTCAGTTTATTTAATTCCTTTCTTGGATTTCAAAATTTAAAAAGTTTAAGAAAGGTGTAAAGTGAAAAATACCTCTCCTGTTACTGTCCTCTATTTGCTCAGTTCCCACTTCTCTCATTCCCTTCAGATAACAATTTTAACTGTTAACTTTGTGTTCTTCTAGAATTTCTTCCCTTGCTGATCCTTTTTCTGCAGGTCATGCCTGTTCTCAGACTCCTAATTTATACATGACCATGTTCCCTTGACTTTCGTAAAGTCTCTTACTATGAAGTGACATTTAACAAAGTGCATGTTGAATTTGGGTACTTTTTGCTTGGCTTTGCATTCGTTTCTCCACTTATGTTTTGAAGAGAAATTTCATATTTTCTTTGCTCTAATTCTGGTTGCCAGGATGGCTGAGTGCCATTCCTGGAAGGGGTGTGTGTTAGAGTTGGCACAGACAGAACAACTGGCACAGGAAAAGGAAACCATTCCCATGTCAAGGAGACTTATCTATTCATTATTTTTTAAAAATTATTATTGTTACCATTATTGGCCATTTTTTCATGTATGACCCATGTCCTGGGTACTGTTCTAAACAAAGAACAAAGCATGTTCCTGTAGAGGGCCCAAGGAACTCCCAACTATATCTAAGGACTTTATCTATGGTTAAATTATGATTTTGGTAGCCAGCTCTTTAGCGATAATGAAAACATAGTCTAGTACAAATTGTTTTCAAACTCTCTTCTGGGGAAATCTGTAGGTTCTTTACCAATGAGCCTGGGGCCAGCTAGTGAGAGAAGGGGAAAGGACATAACCCTACTACTTTTATATATCGTATGTCTTTGTAACATTTGATTGAAGAAATGTTTCACAGCTTAAAATGTTTGAAGTCCACTGCTATTGAAGAATAAATCCTTAGCTGTAGACAAGAAATCCATGTTCTCCTGTGTGGCATTCCACATTTTCAAGTACAATAAACACTTGCATCTTCCCTTTTTCTTGATGTTCAGTGACTGATTTCTGGGACAGAGGAAGGAGCACAGGCTTCCAAGTCTGAAATCTTGGCTTCACTACCTCTTTGCTGTATGACATGGGCAAGTCATTTAGCCACCCTGAGCATCAGTTTCCCCATTTTTACAGAGGCAATTATAATCCTGGCCTTGTTAGTTTCTTATGATTAGATAAAAGATGCACAAAGTGCCTAGCACAAAGCGTGCCACGTAGTAAGCACTAAATTAATGAAAGCTATTAAGCATGAAACTTAGAATTTGTGGTCTAGTGAAGCAACTTAATGCCAAATTCATAAAGAAGAAAGGCAAAGGAAGCAGCAATTTTATGAGAACAAGTTGCAACACATTTTGCAAAAATGGTATGATTTTGGAAACATTGAGTATAAATGTGTTATTGAATTTCACTTTTCATGCAATAGAGAAAATCACCTTTTAAAGAGATTTTTATGTAAATTTTTGTGAAGCCAAGGATCTTTTTGTAAAATGAATTATTCCTATTTTATATTGTTTATTTCTGAGCTTTTTTTATTTTCCATTTCTTTTGTGGAAGGTACAGGCATCGAATAAGGGAGGGTTTGGTGGCGCTGGATTTATAGATTGCCTGAAAGGTGTTACAGTAATGGATACAATAATCAAAATAATCAAAAGAAGCAGCAAAAGATGGAAAGGAGTTTTATTTTCAAATAACATGAAAACATGTTTTCCAAGGTTTACAGAGTCAAGGGAGGAGAACACAGCAGCAGAAAGTGATCCAGCAATAATTTGGTGATGGGAGAGTGGAGAAAGATGATCTAAACTTACTGAAGAGTTTTTGAGACATTGATTACTGAAATTGGAATGAGAAATTTGAGAACCAATATATAATACTCTTACTCATATTTTCATTTGACTTTACTACTGGTTGCAAATTAGGGAAAGAAAGATATTTCAGAGCTAACATGATTAAAAACATCAGCACTTTCTTAATGTTGTTACTTTAAACTTGGAAGCCAGTCAATTTCATTTATACTGCATCTGGTTGAAGTTTATGTATTAAACTATGACCATGGAAACAATATTTCACATGTGACTGGTATTCGGTAAATGATTGCTGAATTGTACTAAATTGCATTCAGGTATACCCTAATAATTCTAACAGACTAGCTGCCTTCAAACTAATTTTTCTGTGAAAGGGTCACAAAATTAGAAAATCATATTTTGAGTTTACATTAGTAATTTAGTTATAGGTATCATTAGCATATTTAAGACAACTGAGTAATTGAACAATGACTTGAATGACATGTATTAAGTTAAATATTAAAAATTATTTCTTAAAGTTTACAAGACATTATTAAACATACTGGAAATAAGATTGGTTATCATCCATATTGTAGTATTTCTCTTAAGAGCCTATTTTGCTTGTACTCTAACATGAGATGTTGAAAGTTATAGTAAATTTTCTGTCTAATTCAGTATTTTTATTTGTTTCATTTTGTTAATAGTGTCCTGGTTCTCTCATTTCTGTTTAACTTTGATCTATATTCTCTGTATCCACAATGAAGGAAAGGGGGATGATGGTAGATTCTGGGGTCCCCAATGTTTAATGAGCTGCTAAAGAAGGTGGGGCAGTAAAGAGTTTAAGAAACTAAGCGAAAGAGGCAGAAGGAAAGTCGGTTCAGTGAGAGGCAGTGCCGAAATCAAGGGAGGAGAAGAGCTGAGGGTTTTGTATGTGACAGTTTAAAATGCTAAACAGAGGATAAATAGGATGAAGCCAGAGAACAAACCAATGGATGTGGGAATAAGTGGATAATGGTAACCCTGGAGAGAGGAGTTTCTGTAAAATGATAGGAGCAGAAGCAATTTGTGATGGGTTGAAAAGTGTGCAAGATAGGAGTAAGAGGAAGCAGTAAACATGGCCTTGCTTGCATTCAATGTGGTCACTGGTGAGAAGGAACATGGTGCTATAATTAAGAGAAGCTGGATCAACAAAAGATGATTTGACTATTGTACCACTAACTGCTGTTTGTGACAAATAGTGTCCCATAGAAGACAGTTTTCTTCTCTTCCTAGCTTACCACAGTAAACAAATATGGGATGTTTGGTACTTTTTATCAGAGACTTCTAATAACTTGCTTTTGGATATTTCCTTTTAGTCTACTACTTTAACAGTAGAAAAATTACTTGAATAGATAACTTCATATTAAACCAGTCCTTTAGTTTTAGAATAAATACCATATGATTATGGCATATTATTCTTTAATTAATTTTTGAGGTCTACTTGCTGATTTTTACTTTCTTGGATTTACTTTATTTTTAGCTAAGTTTGGTCTATAAATGTGTGTGTACTATACTATCTTGGTCAAGATTTGGTACTTGGCATCAGGATTGTGCCAGACTTTTGAGAGAATTGTGATTCTGTTAATTACTGGAGTGTTTTGGGACTTTTTAAAAACATAAAGAACTGATTCAGTCAGTTTTACTAGAACCAAATATAAAACTAACTAGTCAAAAACATCTCCCTGGTTCTGGCATATTTAGGGGTGAGCCTTTAACAATCTTTTGCCATTATAGAAATGTCTATAGAGACATTTCTCTTCTGTGTATCTTCAATAGCCATTTTTGTAGTCAGCCTTTCTACACTTTCTGTCAATTTTGCAAATACAGCTTTATGAAAATCATTGTTAGGATGGGGGTGATGAGCATATTTTATGCTGAGGGGAAGGAACTAGTGGATGAGAAGGATTTTATGATGTAATTAAAGAGAGGGATCATGTAATTAGGGATACAATTTATTCTGGAGGAAAGAGTGTTGGAATTAAGAACAGAATTGGAAGAGTCAGAAAAGTGTAGAGACAACTGTCTCTCTGAAACTTGAGGGAAGGAGGTGGGCAGAAAATAGAACTAAATTTAGAAATGAAGAGAAAATGGAAATTAAAGGTGAAGGGGAAAGAAACAAACATTTATTTACTATGTGTCAAGCACTGTGCAGTGTGATAGGTAGAAATAATCACACTTAATCCTCATAACAACCCTAGGGAATAGATTTTTTCTCAGTATTCTATGGATAAGCACACCGAGAGGTTAGGTAATTTTCCTAAGTATCATTTCTGGAAATTGAAACTTTTACTAATATTTAGTCAATAAAACTTTGAGTTCATTTTTTTGTTTCTTGTGGTCGGGTAGTATATATATCTACTGTTATGATTATGCACTTCATTATGTGCATATTTGCATATAAATGCATGTCTACATATAGGCCTTTGTGTATCTAAGGGAACACATTCTACATCCACCGGAACAAATTCTACATCTAGGAATTTAACCTGGGAGCAGCACTCTTCAAAGTACAATAATATCAATAATAATAATAGTGGTAATAGCTTAATTTACTGAGTGTGTATATATTCACTAGACAACTTTCACTTATTTTATTTCTAATTTCACAATAATCATTAAAAGCAGAACTGTTGTCACCACTTTATAGATGAGTTTATTAAAGCGCTGAGATTTTCAGTAGCTTTACTTGACTCACATTGCTGGTATATTCCCGAGTATTCATTCAAACCTAATTTTCCAGAGCTGTGTATCTCTGCATCTGTATACCTTGTTTGTGATATTCAATTTGTATCTACTAAAATCTATTTAGAATGCACTTTTCATTTTAATTACTTCCCAAATTCATTTCCACAGATTTTGATTATTAGAAGTTTTTTTTTTTTTTTTTTTTGTCATGACTCTGCTAGGTGTTCTTTGGCTTTATGACCATAGTTTATTCAAACAATCAAAGTAAAACATAACCCTCACTTTTATTTCACTGGCATGGCTAGCCCAGTACCATACACAGGATATGCACTCAACAAATGTTTGTGGATGATGCTTATGATCCTCTGAGTAATGTCTGCCTATTAAACAGGATTAAAAGTGAAAAATGTGGTATTGTTTTCAATCTTGTGACCATCTGATTGATGATTTGTCCACTTTAGCAGAAAAAAAAATTAATGTGGAACTTTGAAAATTCGTATTTCAGTAAAGTTCAAAGACATTTATAATGATCATATGCAGTCACTTATCCACTCTCTTTTGCTTTTCCCTTTCACTTTCTTGCCTCTGTGCCCACAGCATGTGAAAGCATTGAAAGAAAATAAGAATCTTAAACTCATAAACATACCTGCTTACCATCTGGCAGTCGTCCCAGCAGTCTGGTGATCTCCTTAGTTATCCAGCAGATAGTAGAAAAACAAGAGTCCTGTGAAGATTTCACATGTTGCCATATCCCTGCCAGATGGTGATTTGTAAAACATGGACAAATTGCACTGGCTCCACTTCCCTCTGACAATCACAACAGAAACACTGTAGCAATGGTGTTTAATTTGAAAGCAACTACAACTGACTAACTTTTAAGGTGTAAACATCTAAAGCTTATTGGGATAAAATGTGTCATCATCTCTTGCCAATCCTAAAGAACACCTAAGATTCTACAAAGGTTCCATGCACAGGGTAACTTTCCAGAAACCTACAACCTCCAGATGGGTCCCTGGACCAGATAAGTCCTGAAATGCAGAGGGGTCAGCCTCTCCAAACATCAGCTAGTTCCCTCCCCCATCCCATATTATCAACAGCCCCTTCCTACATGAAAAAGTTAGAATGGGCATAGCTCGAATACCCCTAAAGAGTGGGAAAAAGATCGAAGGTGATGGTTGAGTTATACAGAGAAGTTGGGGTTTAAAAAATCAGTATGAGTGCTGAATCATTATACTGATATTTTAGTTTCTGGTATCTTAGAGCAACTAGAAGTAAAAACCTAACATTGTATAATTGTAACCTATATCAAATTTTGAAATCTGTTCTACAACTAATTGTTGTGATGTGCTTTTAAATTTGTTCCTTTTTTGTATATAGGTTATTTTTCACACACACACAAAGAAAAAAAGTCAATTGTGAATATAAATACACAGCTTTATGATGATCTTGTGAACCATTTACACTTTGGATGATTGCATGGTATGGGAATATATAATATATATCAATAAAAGATAAATAGTTTTTGAAAATGTGTTATCTCTAGAGTGCTGATCCTTCAAAAACCTGCTGTTCTGTACCACTGACATTAGGATTTTCCCTAAAAAAATCTGTGGAGTGTTAAGGGATGTCAACATTATTGAACATTTGAATTCTACTTACTGATTTTTTTTTTTTTGCCACAGGATTATGATTTACTGTCATTTAATGATGGGATTTAATACTAAAAATTATATTGACAAATATTCCAGTTGTGCAACTTTACATCAAAATATGTAGAATTTAATCTGGGTAGAAAAAGTAAATTTTACTCTTTAGGTGTTAATAAAATAGTAAGCACTTTTAAAATAATGTTTTCCCCCCTGCTACAGCTGTTCTTTGTGATTATCTATACAATATTCAAATCATTGGTTAGTTTAGATGGAAAATGTCAAACAAGGGGATTTAACATTGGTTAGATAAACTACCAGTTTGTGATTCCAAAGTTTTCAATGAGCTTTGGTCTCAAAGTATACTTGGCCAAGGCAGGATATCTTTTTCAGTCCTCTCATTGATTCAAAAATCCACCTGAGCCTAGAAGACTTAAATCTTCATTTTGATATTGAGTGAAAATGATAGAAGAAAACCGATTATGCTTCCCTGGGTGGTAACTAAGATTTGTTTAGAAGTTTCTCCTCTCCCTAAGGAATGAGCTATATTTTCCTGGTAAGATGGATACAAAGGTTTTACTTAACTACCTTTTTTCCTAACAGCTTTATTATCATAAAATTCACCCATTTAAAGTGTTCAATTCAGTGGTTTTTAGTATATTCATAGAACTATGCAAGTGTTGCTTCAATTTTAGAACATTTAGATTACCCTAAAGAGAACCCCCCCATACTCAATAACAGTCATTTGTCATTTCTTTGCAAACCCCACAGTTGTATGCAACCACTAACCTACTCTCTGTCTCTCTAGACTTGCCTATTCTAGATATTTGAAATAAAGGGAATAACATAATATATGGTATTTGCTACTGCCTTCTCTTCACATAACTTTTCAAGATTGATCCATGTTTTAGCATGCACCAATACTTCATTTCTTTTTATTCTGAATAATGTTCCATTATATGGTATTCTGCATTTTATTTATCCATTTATCAGTTGATTGACATCTGGGTTGTTTTCACTTTTTGGCTATTAGGAATAACATGGCTATGAAGATTTGGGTACAAGTTTTTGCATGAACATATATATTAATTTTTCTTGGGTAGATACCTAAGAGTGAAAATGCTGGGCCGTATGGTAATGTTATGTTTGACCTTTTGAAGAAAGCTACTGCCATTTTATAATATACCTCTCTTTGTACAGGTAAGGGACACAGCTGGACTCAATACATACCAAATTTCTGTAATCAAACATTTTAATTATTTTTCTGAAATAGTGTATAGTCATGGATTTTTGGAACTTCACCTACCTCCCTTTGAATCCCAGTTTCATTACTTATTAACTCTATTATTTGGGGGATATTACCTAATGTTTGAAATTTCATTCCATCATTTGTAAAATGAGGGTTATAGCTTTAACTTGTCTGGAGTTTCTGTGCATGGAATGTGATGTTGTATGGGAAAGGAACTGGTGCTGTGCTGATTACACAGTAACTTTCAATAATTATTATTTTCCTTTATTTCTTCAGTTTTTGCTTCTGAGCACCTGAAGTATAGAGACTGACTGAAAGGAAAGCTTGTGGATAATTTAGGCATCTAGGTGATGGTCTTCTAGACTGATTTATGGGCTCCTGCATTTAGGGAAAGGAATCACTTTATTTAATACTTACTTTTTTCGACCATATTTGTAATCAAATAACCAAAAAACATTAAAATATATGAAAATGTTGTTTTCTGTAATTTTTAATAGCTGCATTTTTAACATGAGATTTAATTCCAATTCTTATGCTATTGTATCTAACATATTTTAGTATTTGGGGGCTCATTCCACATGCAGAATACTTGATGAGTAATTGATCTGAAAAGATATAAGATTCTGAGGAATAATTTCTACAGTTACAGAATGTAACAATCTCAGGTAATTGCATAAAGAAATAAATAAATTGTGATTTGTGGATGCTGAGCCCTGGCTGATCCTGTATGGTTATGTCCACTTGGTGCCATAGAGATGAGAGGGCTTTCTAAAGGAGGTGGTATAAGCCATAATGTTCTAAAGATTATATCGTGCCATTTAGAATAGTCGCCTCCCTTGAATTTAAAATAAATCATGCTTAAAACACCCAGAAAGATACAAGTGTAGAAAGATCATTAGCAGTGGGGATTTCCCAATCTTCCTCAAGAATAGAATACCTATATGAAATTTTCTGTGTATGAAATGTGGTCTTATGTGTAACCTAAATCCTTTTTGTTTCCTTTAGAGTCCATTTCCATTAAATCCATTTTCCTAAGGCAGAAGTATTATTAAATAGAGTGACTATCTGTTAAAAGAACAGGAAAATACATATCTAGATTAGCCAGGCTCCTCCCTGTTCCCAGTCTTTTAAACTATCCCAGAGAGATTCAGCCCAGCATATACAATGTGACCAGTAAACTGTGAAGTTTTCTTTTACTGTGTCCTTGGGCAGTCATCCTGTTGACTCTTTGACACTCTAGAGGTATTTGGAGAAATTAAGAAAGTTTTATATACACCAACTCCAAAGGGAAAAAAAAAATATGAAGGAAGGGGAGGAGGTGAGGTTCAGAAATATTTGTGCATGTAATTAAAATTCAGACAAATTTCTAAATTTTAAATTTCCAATTTTGGATAGCATTTACTATGAAGTTTTACTTTTTAAAAAATAATCAACTAGATTTTAGTAATCATATGTACTATAATGATTACTTTATATTTTTCTGTGAAACCAAAGAGGAATATTGGAATTCCAAAAATTAGCCCAATTTAAATGATTAAAAACACACTACAATTATGATAACACAGCTATTAATAAGCTTTGTAAACCCTCCTCCCAGACATCTCATGCTTTCTTTTAAAACCAAATTTGAATTTTAAGCCTAGATTACTTCACAGTGTCATTTTAAATCAATAACATCTGGAAGGGGTGTGTGGGGAGAAGAGTTCTTTCAGCTCTTCAGGACAGATTCCATTTCAAACCTGCCAGAAATTTAGACCTGCTGCACGTTTAACTTTTGCATCATTACTTTTTTTTTAATTCTCTACTTACCCACTCCTCCCCTCTGGTTGTATTCTCTTCCCCTGCTCTTAAATGTGGCTATTACCCTCAGGCTTTGACCTTGGGCAGACTGTGAGCACAAAGTCATGTTATTTAGAGTGAAGTAACACCAGTAGCCAGGAAGGAACAATGTAGTTCAAGCCAGATAAAATAAATCTCTCATTTCCTGTCAAGGGACTGAGCCAAAAGCAGTGATGAGAGACAGAGGGGGCAAACCGCGCAACTGGAAGCACTGCCGCTGGGGATAGACACAACCACAAGGCTCTCTGAATACAGACAACAAAACCAAAGACAGCCAGAGTGACAGGAGACACGTTATAGCTATGGAATAAACCAAAACATACAAGTCAGAAGGGATCTATGCAGCTCCCTAGCCGTGGAAAATGCATAGTTGAACTGCTTTAGGAGGGAATCCTGAGGACAAGACTGAAATGTGGGAGGGATTCCCCTGTACAAACTGGGCATTTCATGAAATTTGAAGCACACCTGTGCTTGTGCCAAGTGAGTTTTATAATGCAAACCATACACACTGATTCCTTAGTAACTGATGGACTACACATTGAAAGTTACAAATAATCACGGCAGGAACTCCCATATGCAATTCAAAAAGAGTGCCCATTATCAATGTCCTTCTAAATGACTGCCAATTTATTAAACAAACACCACCGGAGTTCCTGCTGTCTGTAGCTACTGTTAAAATTATTTCAAATATCAATTCCTTTAATCTTTAAAACAGTCCTATGAGGTGGGCAATGTTAGTGTTCTCATTTTATAAATAAGAATTCTGAGACACTTAGAGGTGAAATAATTTACCCAAAGTCACAGAACTAGAAAGGAGTGGAACTTGATCTGAACAAGCAGTGGGAGTCCACAGTCTACACCTTAACTTCTACATTTTGCTGAATATGTGACCATACTCTACTAGTGTAACATTTTACTAATCTCAGCTGTTTGCAAGTGCTGTTCAAAAGCTTTTACAATCCACTGTTTTGTTCAGAAACACAGTGAGACTTCTGAATGTTCACATCAGATTCACAAAAAATATAAGAAGTGGGGAGAACATACTACATTAATTGGTCTTACAGTCTGGGCCAGGAAAATTAAAGCAGGGAACGATACTGAGAACCTCATTTTTGTCCAAATTTCTCCCAAAATTGTAAGGGACCAATTGTTCATTCATCCACTCATTTATTCCTTTACCAAATGCTCATTATTGAGTGCTTTCAGCATAGGTGATAGAGTAGACAGCAGGTTGTCATACAGATAATCAAGAATGTGTTTTAGGTCAAGTTTTAGAATATATTGTGCAAAAACCTTCTTGAAGTCATCAAAATTCTCAATTTTGGGCTAGTTTATTTTGGCGATAGCCAGAAATTTTTAAACTCAGTATGATAAGATGTCATTTGACCTTTTGAATCAAACATTTGGAAATTATCATAAGGAGATGGGAAACACTCTTTAAGGCTGTGTACCCACAGAACCTGCCCACTTAGTTAAGGTACCATAATGACAATGGATATACATACTTTGGAAGAAAAGCATTCCTTCTAGTGAGATCATTTTTAACTAGCATAAATGTCTTAACTTGTAGCCTTCTGTAAACCTCCATGCCTTTCTTAAACTGTATGAGCACTATTTTGTTCTAAATATATCCTATGCACAATTCTATTGTTGCATATAATATACCACATTACATTTATCTCTGACATGCAACAGTATAATACTATGTTTACCTGCTGAACTATGCTTCCTGAGTGAGGTAATATGTTCTTCATCTTTGTGTTCCAGAACTTTTTATAGTACCTGGCATATAGGAAGTGCTCAGCATATGATTGTTGAATGAATTGATTAATGCATTTTGCACATATGTATAAATGAGCCAAACACATGCATACTTTTATCTTGAGCCATAGCATGCAAATTGTAAACCAATTGGAGATAAATTATGCTTCTAAATACAATTGTGTTACTTTTAAAAATAACAGTAATGATATTAAAGTGTAATATAGCTCAATGTTTACTATATATCAGGCTTTCTTCTGTGTGTTTAACAGCATCGGTTCTTTAACTTAATTCTTAACGCAACTCGATGAAGTGCTTTGTTGCTAAGTTGAACTCTGGAACATGACCATAAATGATGGGCCTTTTTACTTTAGCTCTTCTGTAATTAAAATCATTCTGTTAAAATTATTAATGGAAAAGGCCCAGGGAAAAAGATAATCTATATATTATTCTTCCCTTTTAAGAAATAATAAAGCAAACTAATATCCAGAGATAATTATAACTCACATTTATATTTTTGTGATTAATTCCATGAATTTTCCATATCTACAGAGAAGAAAAATCATTTGATCAAGAAAGATTTTGTTTGGGCATTGTGTGGTTGAATTAGAAATGTGTTCATTGATAGAGTAGTAGAACCCAAAATTGCCCCATAATGTACTTTGGGTGATCCTTGCCTCTGGAGAAATTTGGTATAAAAATCCCCTTGTACCAATCTGACAAATGTGGGTGGTGGAGATGATTGCTTCAGCTCTGATGTGCTTTAATTTGAATTAGAAAGATACCTTTTCTAGACTTTGAACTTTACTTTGAAGGGTAGGCATTTATATTTTCTATATCGTAGTGATATGTTCCAGCATTATACTGACAGAAAATACAAGATATTTGAACAGAAAAAGAGACTTGACTCATTCAGTTATTTTGTTTTCCTGATACCCTGAATGCTCATAATTGCAAGATACCTGGTAAATGCTGGTTAATATCTTCCTTGCTAATATTTCTTGACCTTTTTACTTCTCTGCTTTGTCTTCTGTTTGCAGAAAATGGGACTTGTGCTTAATCTAACCCAGAATGTTTCCTTTAAACAAAAAACAATTACTTCATTTCTGCAGGAAATTTATGAACCACAAAATCTGTAGAGGCAATTCATCTCTTCTGTAGGTGGTTTGCCACACAATATGAAGCTAAGGTTAACTCAGGTTCTGGTGGGAGCAATATCATGTATTTCTGTACACCCCAACATTGTGTTATGTGCTCTGATTTCTACTCTACTGAATTCATATGTAGAATTTGTATAAGAAACTTTGATAAATATTAGATGATATAGTCTTTGAGAAACATGTTTCTCAAAATTTCTGTGTACTTCACCGAAACAGAAAATAAAATCAGTGAGAAACAGGGAATCACAATCACAACACTATATTGTAACCATGAGTAAAAGATGAGATTCAAATGAAGAAAATCTTATGTATGAACCAAAAATGATCATAAAATATTTTTATCTATTGGCCGATTTCTTTACCTTTCTCCATTTTCTAAATTCAAGGAAGTAATCATAGAAATCAAATATCATGATCAAAAACAGTTAAAAAGGAGTGTTTTTTTCTCCCTAGAATGTACAATTGAACTGTACACTTAATTGCTGCTGGCTATTACTGAAACAAATGACACAGTAAGAATGCCCTTTTTAAAAGACCAAATCAATTTTATGGATAAGGAGAGCATTGGAATTATATTATCTAAAAATTTTTTTAGAGATTGCAGTCAATTACACTTTGAACGTTGTCATTTTTCTCACACAAGATATCACTATTAAACAGTTCTTTAACATTTCTAATTTCAGTATGGTCATCTTGATAAAAGTTTTGAAAGTTCAGGATAAAGGACTAAATGTATGCATATACCAAAGATATGGGTATCCCTCAGTTAACAAGTTGTTAGTGATTCTTTTGGTGTTCAAAGCTCTTTTATAAGATTCAGAAGATAGAGAAGACCCTTGTTTTAATTTCCTAGGCTGCTTCAAGCAGGTAGCATGAAATTTGTTGGATAAATACCATGAAATATGTTGGATTAAACAACAGAAATTTATTAGTTTACAGTTTGAGGCCAAGAAAATTTCCAAATCAAGACATTTTTAAGGCAAGGCTTTCTTCTCAAAGACCTTTGGCTCCTCTGCCACATACCAAGGCACAGGGTGGCATTTGCTGGTCTTTCTTTTCTCCTGAGTTTGTGGCTCACACTTGAACTGAAGTGACCGCATCAAAAGGTCCCACTTGAAATGGGTTCATACCCACAGGAAAGGATTAGATTTAAGAACATGTTTTTCTGGGATATATGCAACTTCAAACCATCAAAACCCCTTACTTATCTCATGAGTACCTTCAAAACTGATTTTTGCAAGTTTCTAATTCTGGTATTGCTGGTCCCTTTATAGCTACATCCGTTTTCTTAGATGTCCAGGTTCTCGATTTTAAGAAATGTTGGTTTGTTTTGATTACTGATAAGGGAAAAGATTCTTTCAAGTTGTACTTAATTTTTTAAGTGCTTGGGGCTTTATAAAGTATTTTTCCCAATCATAAAGTACTCCAAACAATTAAAGAGATTTTTAATAAGTATTACACACATATAACTCAAATATTTAATAATTTTAATGAAACATTTTTTCTTCAATTCTCAGAGAAAACGCAGGTAGGTTGTGAACAACCAGGGGACATAGAGTCTTATGACAATGTAACAACAATATTGTTACAAGCGCTTGTTTTCTACCATGTGCCAATTAGTTATTAAAATTTATATATAGTAAAATTGTGATTTTTTTTTTTTACTTTGTGCAGTTTCCTCACAAACCATTTTAGAATTTAGAAAGTGAACACTTAGGGATGTTAAATAATTCATCTATAATCGCATACTGAAAAAGTTAGGGCCCTCTAATTTCTTCTGCTCATTTTTCTAAGTCTAACTGCTTCTAAGTCTAACTGCTAATGAAATAGTATTTATAATCAAATTTTCTTCTACATGCTGGTCCTTTGAATTCTCAAAATTAATCCATAATTATGTATTAACACTGATCCTCTACTAATCATGGGGCTAGGTTTCACACATAAGTGATACCAAAATTATGTGCTATCTTCCTGGGAAAATAACGCTAACATAATTGATCTGGGACACTACAAGAGGCTCTGGCCTGTCTGATCACATTGGCATGAGCTAAATTTTTAAATAATTTAAAAAAATTTTATATGTATACCTGGATTCCATAATAAGATTAAGATCAGCAAGGTTAGGGAATGTGTGTTCACTTATTGTGTCTTGCATAGTTTAGTTTCCTACTGGACTGAGGCACTTCCTATAAGACACAATAAGTATTTGATAAGTTTCTTGATCAAATGAATGGCTTTTCCTTGTTTAAGTTTGTAGCTTGAATTTAATGTGTTTAATATATTATTCTCCTATTTATGTCATTTGGAGAAATATGAAAGATCTCAAAGGGGTAGGGAAAAATGCACATGTATGGATTATAGAATTTGATCAGTTCTTTCATTGATCTGATAATGCTTAGAATATTCTACCGTTATTCTGTTTTGTAACCAGTTGAGCTTTAAACATACCCAATATAATATAAAAGTGAGAATAGACTATGTTTAATTGACTTTTACTGATTCTAACTGCATTGCAGAGGTTTTGTTTGTTTGTTTCTATAATGAATAAATTCTAGAAGAGCCCTTGCACCTAACTCACCTCAGTGTTTTCTATCTAATGTTGACTTTAGTGAGAACTTGTAGTCATCACTACATAAAATAATTTAAAGTTTTAAAAGCTGTTTGTTTTAGTCTAGCAATTGAGAAATTATTTAGTCATACCCAGTCTTACTTAGACACAGGAAAAACCATCAAATCATCATCTCCTTTTGAATCTCTGTATTTTTGAGAGGCTTTATTACTTCTGGGGATATAAGTGACTCACATGTGTTGGGAAAATTCACAGTTTCCAGGATTGCTCACATTTTCTGACTTTAGTGTTTAACATTAGAAAATGACATTTTATCCTGTCAGGATGGGGTGAGGGGGAGAGCTTCTTATGGTGTTTTCTTAATAAAGCTATGATTAGATAGCCTATGCAATAAATATGTTATATTTCTCACTTTGGAGCTAGGGGGTCAAAGAAAATATACTGAATAAGGTGGTTTTAAAAAACGGTGACAAAAAAAAAGTGACAAGACTGAGAATAACGGTAATTTTCAATTAAAATTTCCAGATTAAAAATCATGAAGACTTCTACAAATTAGAGATGAGATATATCTGTAAAGATGACTGATGAGTTGTCATCATTATTGCTGAAAGTATTACAGCTTAAAAGACTCAGATCTATTGTACAAACTGATATCCATTCATTCTCTACCATGTACTACTCAGGAGTGAAGAATATAAAAAAAGGAAAGAAAAATTTCAGTAAATAATAAAAAGTTGAGTTATTTTTTATTGGGCCTCAAAACTAAAGCACATAATTTCCAGCTGTGGGTAATGAATAAAAACAACTCCTGTCTTTTTTTGTCTTCCAGTACTTAAATTATATTGGGCTCTAGGTGGATCTCTTTTCACTATTTTGAAAAAATATATAAAAAACAAAGCAGGGGTTGAAGTTCCCATTATGTCAATAGACATCAAGAATGTGGCAATACGTGGTTGTGTAATTAACTAGTTTCACAAAAGGAAGAGCCCTCCTTAGGATTTTGGAGGTAACTCTGGAACTTCCATGCCCAGTCACATGTTACAGGATTGTGGTGAAATCCTGCTCTGTGGGTCACTGGGAATCAAATCGGAACAAAGCAAAACTGCTTCTTGACTCCTGCTTTCTAGAACTGGTATTGTCATTTACACAGAAGGTAGCAGGAGAGCCTGGGTGAGGCGGAAATTCAGGACCACTGAATTGGAAATCTCTCCACTAGCAGCTTCCTGGGTCCTCAAGGCACATGTTTTGCTCTGAAGAAATCTCCACATCTTCATAGTTTCTGGCTGAAGGAAAGGTTTATTTGGTGATTCATTTATCTGTCTTCCTCCATTAATTTTGGTAGGGTTTTGTTTTTGCTTATAGAAACTGTATGATTAAAGCTCTCTAAAAGTTAAGAAAATATACAGAATAATTTCATCATTTTAAAATTCCCTATTTCTTCTGTTTGGGGGGAAGGGAAATGGGTGACTTTAGAAAGCAACCTAAAAATATTACAGCATCATGAGTCTTTATGCATTTAGTTGCCAATTTTGGATTTCTACTTTTGTCAGTATTCTGTGCAAAAAAATATTGCAGTAGTTCCAGTAATACTACCATTAAAAGTACATTTAAAGCTGCAACAAATTGCCCACTAAAGTGGAGATGTGGTGGTGGAAATTACTAAATGGAAACCAACTAGTCTCTATTTTGAAGAAATATTTTAGTAAAAATGAATAAATACTTCTTGTATCTATAGATAGGTACAAGTGTACATTTTATAAGATGTAACATCTTTTCACACAATTGTATATTTAACTTTTGGAATAGAATAATGTTGAACTAGGAAGGTTTGAACTTTTTTGAGCTAAATATCATTTGAATGATATATTTCATTGTACACTCCTCACTGCTTTTGGTTTTATTTGCCAGCAGCCTCTTTGCTTCCCTGCCCAGTTCCCACTCAATTTATATTGTGATCATAGATTTAAAAATTTTAAGTCAATATAAGGACAAAGTAGCACTCTCTTTTTCTTTACTCACTTAGGTTTTAAACTGCTAGTTTATACCCTGATTCACAGAAATGTTAATATTATCTAAAAATGGTAATTCCTCTTGTGCTATCAATGATGATGCCAAGGCAGAGGTTTCAAGATGGTTAATTGTTATGTATCAATCTATCCACTTTACCAGGATTCACTCTTTTGCTATCTATATATCTGCTCTGTGCATGTGTATATATGTTATTTATTTGAATTGTCTTAAGTGCATACTTGAATAGCTTACAAGGGTCAGAGAGAGTTCAAATGATAGAAAAATGGTTTGTTATTTTCTTTCTTCCCCTCCCCCCATCACTAATGCTAACTGATGAGGAGTGCCGGCAGTGTCCTTCAATTTAAAGAGACAACCTTGTTCAGTTGGAGGGTGTGAATGCCATTTGTGTGAAATACTGTAAATAGTAATTCACAAGAGGGTGACTTTTTTATTGCTTTTATATTGATAACATGCCTTGTGACGACTCAGTTATTCTGCTTAATTTAGGAGAGTTAAGAATGGAATGTGTCTCTTCATTTAAACATCTATATATACAATCAAAGAATCCTTTATTATTAGGAAATTAGATCCTCTCATATGTTACCGATATTAAATAACTTTTAAAGTTTTTATCCAATATGTGAGTACTTTATTCAGTTTTTCTTCCACTGCCTTCCTGAATAATTGAGAGGAGGATTATGATCATAATGTAAATCACTGACTACGAAGTCTCTAAAAATGAATCGGAATCCCATCCAGAAGTAGTCTGATTTGCCACAACAGCATCAGGTTGCAGAGCCAGAATTAGCAACACAGGGACTGGGGAAACTTCGCCAACTAAGACAAGGGTGCCACTCATTGTGCATTGAAATTATATAGCTTTTTATTAAGCTCTATGAGAATATAATGCCCATGAATAAAGAAGATCAGTGAACACGAAATTTGCAATTGATTCAGTTCTCAAGAGATGCACCAAGGAAACCTCTCGCAGTTGCCTTGAAGATGTACCTTATGCACTTTCACAGTATTTAAATATTTTGCAAAGTATAGTGTATGCATGTGAGAATGGATGCCAAAAAAGTTAAGTAAATGTGGTGTTGGAATACTTCATAACATAGATTACCATTTTTACACATGGAACTACCCCTCCTTCAGGCCTAGGAGGCAATGGGAGGTAACTCACTCTGGATTCTCATTAACTGTCATAATTGACAGTAAAGTCAACTTCCTATTCATAAAAGTTTTAAAAAGTAAGAGTGAAAAACACATAATCCTATAATGCAGTAATGCACTGCTAACTAACTTATCCTGTATTTTGAATTAATCGAATCATCAATATTTAATCACTAGAATTAAAGCCTTCAAAAATCTGTATGTGTATGTGGGGGGATGAGTGGATATTTATTATTTCCTCCTTTGTTTGGGTTCCCCTGATATGAAACAACCAACTTATAAAAGATCTGCAGAGAGGTTTTTTTTTTTTTTTTTAATTTTTGTTTTTCCTTTAATTAATCACTTTGGAGAGAGACAGAGATCAATTTGGAAGGATAACCACCCAGAGATGGAAGCAAGCAGCTGGCTAGCTCAGGGCAAAACTTTCTCCAGTCAGGGAATTTGGAGCTGTGCAGTTAAACCATTCACATTTTGTCATGAATGAGGGGAAGGCAGGAAGGATGGTCAATAGTTGTAGAAATTTTAGTTGCAAAAAGTTTTCAATATTTTTCAAGTATGAAAGTATATATAATGATGGAGGGTTTTTTTTGCTTGTATTAATAAATTATTTACACATAAGGGCTAGCTGAGTAGAAGGGTTGTGATTTATTTAACCAAATACAATTCCTGTATTTTATGATAACTATTTCTGGATGGGTTTAACATTTAGTTTTGGCTGTGGTGAAAAGAAGAAAATTTTTTCTATGCTGTTTCTTTATTGCTGTATTTCTTTATATTAGGATCTACTTGGTTTGATTTGTACATTGTAATAGTTTCAAATCATCCAGTAAGGAAGCCCATTTTTGTTTCTGAATTTGAATTTTTATTTATAAATGTTTATTTGCAACCTTTAACAGTTTAGGGGACTGTTTGTAGACTGTGTATATATTTGAGTATATAACAGCCTGCAATGCAAATTTTGGTTGTTATTGTTGGAAAAACATTTACTGAGTTAAAACCAGAGTTGCTGAGGTTAAAAGGTAGATGGCATTAGGATAAGTTACAGGGAACAAGTTGCTGAAACTACTTATTAAACATGTTTTCTACTCAGAGAGATTGAGAATCTTCTCACAAAAGCTAAAATTGCCATCATATTGTATTTATTGAACACTTACAATTTGCTAGGTTCAGGAAAAAAAAAAAAATTAAAAGAACTACCCTGATTTCAAACAAAAATGGAAAACAGGATTTAGGAGACTTTGAGCTTACATGTCAGGAGACTCTGGGATTTAGCATTCTGTTTCATGTGGAGACCCGCAGTTAATATGGTCCTTGTTGAAACTTAAAACAGCTCTATTAGTAGCTTGATTGAGAAGAGGGGGGGAGAAGCCTAAAATAAACAAAAGTGTGCATTTTCAAGACAGCCTAATTGTATACAGTATCCTTGCTTCCGTAGTTCCTTCTAATCTATCAAATAGTAAAACACACACACGTAAACACTCAAATTTAATCTATTAAAGCTGATAAAATTGTTAGGTAAGTATAATACATGGGCCAAGAAGGGGAATGGCATCTGTTTAACAATTCCTTATTGTTCAAAGGATCTTAGAAGTACTGTTGCCTGCCTGTCCCATTCAATCAACTTGGGTAAAATGATGTTTTAGAGAAAAGGAAGGAGGGAATTCTGAAAGCATTAGCTTACACCTTTAAAAAAAAGAAAAATTCCTCCAGCATGATGGTGGAGAGAGTTCCGTGAGCAGGCAGGAATTCAGTTTTGTGAAGTGAAAGGCTTACTGGTTCTCCCTCACCCCCATTCCTGTCTTTTGCTTTGGTACTGCCCAGGAAAGCTGCACGGCAGTCGGAACTAATTGTCGCTCACTCAGGAAAGTCTTCATTAGCACTCCCACACATGGTTACCAGATGTGCTGGAAGGCCAGGGAGAGGGGGCATTGAGAGAGGGGAGAGGAACAGGTAGCTTCATTCTAAAACTTAATAATCTGCCTTTTGTTGCTGGCTGTATTCTGTTAGAGAAATGAGAGAGGACTCTGGAAGGATGCAGTACCTTCTCATTCGTTCATTCTCTGGAAGCTGAATAGAATTCTTTGTCTTATTCAAAAATACAGGATTTTTTTTGCGATTGTCAAAGTGTTGGAAGTGTCTCACTTTCTCCCATGGAGACAATGAAACCTTACCCAGATTATCAAAATAATTATGTTTTTCTAAAGTCTGGGATTGAATGTCCTAAATTTTGGATCTTTACCTGTAGACTGGATTTATAAAATATGTTATTGATCTATAAAAACTTTGTCCCCTGGTTACAAATCCCAACTAAGCATCATTGCACACAAGAGGACAAGGGGACTATAATGGGCTTGTCTGTTCCTAATCCTCATGTGAGTCAGGTTTAGGGTAACACTCCATCTTCTTTTATAAAACAGTGATACTTTTAACAGTAAAAAATTCTCATTACAGGCACTCCAGATTAAATATTTTTGTTGTACCTCTTATGGCAAATTCCCTGGAAATTTGGATTTATTCTTTCAACACTGCTCCACAAGAAATTAGTTGAAATCACAGTGGTTCCAACTGTTTCAGAAAGTGTCATCCATCTCCTATTTACCTAACTATATCTCTTTATTTGTAAGCACAGATAATTTCTGAAGGTCAGTGAGAAGCATTCTGGTTCTCAGAATGGATCTTTCTGATACTGCAGAAGGTTGTGATGTGAATAAATGACATCATGAATTGAGAAGCATAGAAACTTTAACTGGTATTTGTTTATGTAGTTATTTAGTGCCTGGATTAATGCTTTTTTTAAAAAAAGTTTCACTTTGTTGTTCTTCTCAGAGTGCCAGTGGTTTTTCAGTTTGTCATGTAGATATAATTGTAGTAACAAACCAAAAGTAGACAGAATAGAAAGTAAATCCAACACTTGAAAGCAGATTTGACATGACAGTAGTTTGAATGGTCAGTGCAATCTATTCACTTGCTTAACCGAAAGCTGCTAATACAACCAATATGCAATAAGTAGGTCAAGAGTTAACAGTACATTTAAAGCTAGAGAATACCAGAGTCTCTAAAGGCCATAGGCCAGAGAGCTGACACAAGACAGGTGGGTGCACCTTAAGGAGAGCTTTTGGGAGTTGGGAGGTGCTGTCGCAGGGCCCTGCCGAGGCTGACAGCAAGCCTTGTGTTGGAGCCAGGAGACAAAGCGAAGGGCGTCAGCCTGTCTCTACCTGATGCTCACCCAAGTGGAGTCTGTAATGGGGTTTTTATGCCTCAGAGGTCTGGTTGTCATAATTTTTATCAAATTATGATAAATTTATCATTTTCTATCATGTTCCTCTTAGATGGCATCAAACCAGTCTATACTATATCCTCATATAAATGCCTGATTATTATTTGTTATAAAATATATGTATTTGCCTCAATTTTTTTTACATTCTGTTTTTGGGCAACAAATTTACAACATTTTTTGTATTCAAGATTATTAATATTTCAATACTCAACACAGTAAGACGTCAAAAATCGTGAATAAATATTTCAACATATAAATCATCGGAAAAAATCTTGAATTTTATAACTTAAAATTTGGAGACTCTATGCTTAAACTAGAAATTTTGGATCAATATTGTTTTAGGTCACGATTTCACTTCTGTTCCTAATCCCACAGTAGAATCAGAAAGGCGCTTGGAAAAAGTATGTAACAGATTAGAAGAGAAAAGTTGCTTCAACTGGTCTTGGAGAAATGTGGTTTCGATTCATTTCCTATTTAGATAAAAGACCCACTGGTTTTTAGCCTTATGAGGATCATGGAAACATTTGAAGTTTTTTTAAGAAATGTACGGACTTTCTCTTCACAAATGTACTTATAACACAAAATTTTTATGTAATTCAGAACCTCCCCAAAACTGGCTTCCATTTTAAGGATCACAGTGTAGAGCCTCCCAATATGAATATATTTTTAAAGGTCAAGTGTTTCAAAGTGGGAAATATTTAACCTGATATATTGACTCCAAATAAGTGATATTTATTTGGGATAGAAATGATAGATGAGCATACAGCCTGCAAAGAAATTTCATTGAAAATCTGATATCCTTCATTTACAGGATAAGTTGTTACTTTTAAAAAGAGATACGCTAAAGTTTGATTTCTGTAGTTAAGATTCAAGTTTCTTTCAGACAGGAACCATACCTTCACTTTCACTTTTATTTCCCAAAAAGTTTAGTTCAGCTTTATCTACCCAACACTCAGCACAGTCTGGTTGAATGAGTAACTTTTAAATGTCGTTAATCAGTACCTGCTATAGTTAATTGCAGAAAATGCTAGCACACTAAGTCACTTCTTTATACAAAATTTACTATGAAAACATTTACCTTTAATTGTAGTTTTTACAATTGGTCAAGAAAATTATATTCAATCACAAATTTTTGATGTATTGCATCAAAGCTTCACTATAACAATGCATTACTGGTCAGTGCTGCCTGATTTCATTATAGGTAAAACTGTAAATGTATACTGGGGTTTTCAGAAACTGAACTTATTTAGATAATATTTTTAAATGCAGATTTTAATGGATTTTCAAAGTAAGAATAGTGTGTGACAAAGGCTAAGGTTTTTAATGATATCACTTTTTTCTTTCCATGGTTATATTATCATTCTTGTGCTATGATTTTTTTTTTTTTGAAAATCAAAAACAATGTCAAAACTTTGATGTTTGTGTAATATTAGCTATTACTATATTTTTCCCATAATTTATTACCTCACAATAATCCTCAGCATTATCAGTTGTCAACTCCATTCTACTATCTTATAGTTGATTTTTTTTAGTCATCTTTCTCCCCATTCAGCTTTAATTTAGCCCTCCCCATTGCTCATTAATAGTAGGAACATTTAAAATAACCTCCTTGAATCTACCATATATTCAAGATTTCCCCTGTTATTATCCCTCTAAAACATGAATTTGACTCTATTGCTCTTACACTTAAGGTGTTTTTTTTGGTTTCCCCGTTACTTTATGGATGAAATTAAAAAGTAATAGCTGGCCTGTGTTTAGTTCTTTATAAAGTGGCCTCTGCTTCAGCTCTTTATGCTTTCCCCACATGTAATCTTCAGACCCAGTGAGCTACTCAATCTTTTTTTTTATGCTGGGTGTCCATGATTCTCTTTCTTCAAGATGTATAAAAATGGGGTGTTATATAATTTACGAGTTAGTATAATTAGAGTGCTAAGCTAATAGTTTAGAAATTACTTTTTAAGAAAACTCATTAGTAATTTAGAAACTACCATGCATAAGAACATTGGAATTAGAGGAGAATGTTTTTTAATGAAGTATCCAAAAAGTACCACTACTCATTTTTTACAGACGTGGTATAGTAGAGCTATATAATAGTGTATATGTCCTAGAGCCAGAATGGCACAGTTCAAACCCAAGTCCTTTCCTTTTCCTACGCTGTGACTTTGAGCATGTGCCCTAACCACTGTGTGCTTCAGTTTCCCATCAGTAAAATAAGGATGAAAACAGTAACTACTCCTAGGACTGTTATGATAATTTAATAAGTTAGTACATGTGAAGCAGGTACAACTGAGTTTTGCATGTATGAATGAATTGCTAAATAAACTTGATACCTTTGAGCTATTAATTTAAGAAGGCATCCAAAAATATCATATCAAACACAATATTAAAAGTTGATTGTCCTCCTTTTTTAAAAAAGAATAATTTTATCTTCAAACAACTGTATTTTCAGTTTCATTCTTTATGCCTTCATTCCTAATTTCTTCTTCATTCAGAAACTTAGAAAAGCATCGGATGGGCGGGCCGCGGTGGCTCAGCGGGCAAAGTGCTTGCCTGCTATGCCGGAGGACCTCGGTTCGATTCCCGGCCCCAGCCCATGTAACAAATACGGAGAAACAGAATACAATAAAACAAGAAGATGTTTCCCTTTCTTCCTTCCTTCCTTCCTTCTCTCTGTCTTTCCTTTAAAAAAAAAAAAGAAAAGCATCGGAGTGTAAAGGAAAATAATATTAGAAGATAGTAGTTAACCTTTTTTTTTTTTAAGAAATGCAATTAGGAGCTTAAACCAATTTAAAAAAGTAATCATTGGGCAGAGCTAGGGTAAAATGGAGTTATATCTAAAAATAAAATATTGGAAACTTTTTGTCTTTAGGTAAATATTCAATAAGGGTACATTTAACAGTGTAGTAAACTTATGAAAAACTATCTCAATTTTAGAGGAATTTTGAACAATTTCTAAGCAATGTAATCAATAAAAGATAACTTAAATTTGCTATTAAGAATGTCGTTACTTGGGAAGAAGTATATTTTAATTTTTTGTTGTTATGTCCTATATATGAGGATATTTAGTCATTTTTATTACTCATAAAAATAAATTATGGCTATTTATTTTCAAAATGTAAATTGCTTTTGCTTCTACTTAGCACCAAGTTATTTGTTGGCTGGATCATCAACATTCTTATGTTTAGGGTGAAGTGTTTGTTCTCTTACTTGTTTTCAGAAACAAAAAATATATTTTAAACTGACTAAATATTTAATAGATGTTGCTGCTAATTACTATATGGTTTGAATTGTAATTATACAATCCAAAGGGACTAACAAATATAGTCTAGTTAAAATGTAATTCAATCTTCAATCATTTACAAAAGCATACATTATTATTCATTTAGTGCTCTCTGATTCAAGCTCTAAATGTAATCCAAGAAAAGATAGAGGGATTTCATTTTTGTTGATGTGATTTAATATAGCAGGTCCCTTACTTATCATCCTAAACTAATCCAAGGATTGTTACAACTTCCTCAAATCTATTATTTGATTTTTAAGTCATTCTGTTTCCATACGAGCACAGAAGTATGTATATTCAAGAAATCAGAGGACGATGCCAGGTTTTTATCATTACCAGGCAATCAACGTATATATGAGCTGATTTTTCTTGAGTTTAAATTTTGGTTTAACTTTAGATAAACCTTAATGTCACCTATTGGTTATTACTACTTTAAAACTCTTATCTATGGCTTCTGTTAATCTAAATTATAAATTACCAACTTTTTTCATCCAGCAATATTCAGTGTCTGCTGTGTCAAAGGCACTTTGCTAAGGGGCAGGAGTTTGGCATTGAATGGGATAGTTATTACCTGCTGCTCTCAGGGATCTTATAAACTAGAAGACAAAATGGACATTTAAAAAGTTCTGTACCTATGAAAGTGTTGACTGCTACAATAGTTTTGAGTGCACAGGGAACATAAGAGGGTCCTATCACAGTCTAAGCAGCCACAGAATCCTATCCTACCCCTTTCCCCAATCCCCAGAAAGTTAGAGAATGGCATTTTTTTTTTTTTTAAACACGGGCAGGCACCGGGAATCGAACCCGGGTCCTCTGGCATGGCAGGCAAACGTTCTTGCCTGCTGAACCACCGTGGCCCGCCCGAGAATGTCATTTTTTTAGGGCCCAGATATTAGAAAAAGCATAGTGAAACCAAGGAACTATAAAATGAGGAAGATGGGAGAGCAGAGAGAATAGAGAGCAATGAAGTTGAAGAAATCAGATAATGGAAGGCCTTGTAAGCATGTCAAAAAGTTAACATTTTTTCCTTAAAATTGTGGTGGTGAGGGGGGGAGTTTGATATGGTTGGATTTAAATTTTCAAAAGATGACTTTGGATGGGCAGCGGAGATTGCTTTGGGGCGGAGTCAGGCTGGAGGCAAGATGGCCCACGTGTTGTTTGCCTTGGTGGTCCAGTGAGAGTTCATAGAACCCTTAAGTTAAAGGCAGAGCCAAGTTCAAATGTTGGGGGGATGGGCTTGGGGCAGGACCTGTGGCTTTGATTGTTGGAAGAATGTGGACCTGAGGAAGGTCCTCCCATATGAGGGATTCTTTCCATGTTCCAGGCTTGCTTTCACCCCAGGCAATTTTGAGATGTTTTGCTATAAAGAGTGTATGTTAGGCGTGAGGCAATAACTACACCAATAATGTCTGAAGCTTTCCGAGTTCCCTGGGCTTCCAAATTAACTTTTTAAAGTTCTCTGTTGATATCTTTCATAAATGCTTCTTTGCTGCTATTCTCTAAGCTTTTATATTCATAATCAGCACAGAGTCCTAAGAAACTTGTCTGAGGCTGTCTGGCAATGCATTATTCCCTCAGTGGCTTCCTTTTCCCCTGAGTGAATGAGATTACATTAATGTTGCAGATGTACAGTGGAGAACTTTAAGAACCCTTTGCATGCAATTTAACATCTGTAGCCTAAGTTAACATCTCCTCTATAGTCAGAGCCTTATCAGCTCCATCCGCAATGCTGATGGGATTCTCCTAGCCACCATTTAATTAAAATCACAGATTATTCGTTTTTTTCTTAAATTTTTCTCCGTTGAAATAAATACTCAGAACATCTAATGAAGAGCTGGAGACTCTCCTTGCATTTAGGATGATGTCCTTTTCTGTAATCCAGGAGTGGAGACCCCGTGAAAAGCATTTCCTTTAGGAAGGAAGAGAGCCAAACTGCCAAGGCTAAATTTAGTTTTCCTTGACTTGGTTCTTCACTATACTTATCTTAAATATCATGAGATGTTTTCCTCTTATTGCTACTTTTTAAGAGTATAGCTGTGTGGAATCAGGTCATATAAAAAGAAGTTAAGACGTTAAGGGTGTGCCCATTTTAAGATTTTTATTAAATACAGTAATGTATTAAATACAGGAAGGGAAATAGGAAGCAAATCTGGTGTTTTGGCTTTAATGGTTAAACAGTCAGTGTTCTGAGTTTATTGTTTTGTCCTGTTAATCTTAACACTCACCTAACTGAGAGGCTATTTTTCTGATTCATTAGAAACAAGGAAAATTGAGTGATCACAATTCAGCATTTTAATTTATTCTCTGCATTGGGTTTCCAATAATTGCAGTCATCAATATTTTTTATTGTACTCTTTAATTTTGTGAATTACTTTGACAGTTGTTTGGTATTTTATCATTGCCCACTTGTTTTTCAGCTGTCAAGTAATTTGATATTTGAATGAAATATTACTCTTCCCTGTAATAAGCATTAGGTACCACTAGATAGAGGTAGAGAGTCTTTAAAGCCTAAGAAAGATGCATCCTGTGACTCTTGAAAGACTAAACAGAAAGTCATTGTTCTCTGAAACTAGAATAATATTTTCTCTGGGAAAACTACTAGCAAACTTTATTATGTTAAAAAGTAGAAGGAGAGATGTTTAAGCCAGAGAAATAGAGTTGAGCTAGTAAATTTCAATTCTTTCTCTCTAGACTACAATCTTTTGCATTGTTTATGTCATCCTGGACCTTATATATGAATTTAGAAAAATGTATTTCTTTTCCTTTAAACACACACTGAGTTTACAATGGTTTCAGATTCCTGGCTTCCACGCTCTCTGGATTACAATCTATATATTCCTGTTTCCATTTTTCACTGTCATGTTAACTTTCAGGTACAAAAGCCACATATTCTCCAACTTTCAGAAATTCTGATCCCCACTAATGGAAGCTTTCTGGTTTTTTGTTTGTTTGTTTTCCCTTTTGCTTTTATTTTTTTTAATTTTTTTACATAATAAAGAGTAGAGTCTATAGCAATGAAGTATTTCCCAGTTTCCTTTATATCACTTTTAAATAATATTTTTTACAGTAACTGCAAATTTAGTAAGAGATGTTAAATGCTTTAATTACAGAACTTACATTATTCATTTTATTTCTTTAGTAATCAAACAATATCTATATAAATATAGTATATCATGTTCACAGAAACCATTTTTGGAATTTCCTATAGTGTAGAGAAATTCAGTGTGGATTACCAATCTTACTGTACTTTTCCAGTGAAAATCTAAGTGCTTAAAGTCAGTCTTAATGATTTTTTCAAAGAATAAAACATCAGTATGTCATATGCGATTCTGAATATGTAGAGTTACAGAAAGGGTATGTTACGGAAATTAAGGAGTGTAGTCCTTTATATTCTGCCCAATGCTAATACATTATGGATCCCTTCTACTTGTTATCTTGGCAGCATATGTGATTATAATCATTTGGAGTTAATGTCTGTAAGTTATTATACATATTTAAAAATGTCTGAAATTTAGTCAAATTAGGCAATTCCAAGGTTAAATCTGAATTAATTTGTAGGGCTATAAAATTTGGTTTCAGTTAGTGCAACAGTGAAATGTAGATGGAAATAACAGACTATGTTTTCATTGTCCTGATATAAAGTTCACTTTATATTTTGTTTGGGTGAGTGAAGGATGCACTTTGTAAGGTAAGAAAAGAGGTTGTAGAACAAGGTAGGCCTTTACAGTGTATAAAAAAAGACGCGAAAAGGAAGCCCGCCAACTTGGGAAGCATAATTAACTACTTCTGATCGTTATAATCTGTTTAAAATACTGAAGCAATGTTTACTTCCTTATATTCTAACAACTTATTTCAAAAGGATTATCTCAAAGTTCCTACCTGAGTCTTAATTAGCTTCTGACATGAGTGAAGCTGGTTAGATGATAGTTGAGGTCTCAGCATTCTAAGAGAAACATAGCAGAATGGTTGAAACTGCAGACACTGAATTTAAGCCTGGCTCTGCCACTTACTTTATTCTTGTACCCGGGCAAAATATGTAGTTTACCAGGGGCTGCTGTGACGAATGCCACACAGGTGTTTACAAACAGGAACTTACTGTCTCGCGGTCTGGTAGGATAGAAGTCCAACGTCCAGGTATTGGCAGGGCTTGGTTTCTCCAAGTCTCCAGTGTTCCGGCAATCCTCGGTCACATGACGTCTTCATTCTTGTGTCTGCTCCTCTTATTTCTTCAGACTTCTGACTTTTACAGACTGCTTGTGTCCGAATTTCCTCTACCTTTGTAAGGATTCCAGTCATGTCAATTAAGGCCCACCTTATTGAATTTGGCTTCATCTAAGTAGGATCTTTTAAGATCCTATTCCGAAATGATATATAATAATATATCATTATATCTAATATCTAATAATATATCAATATATCATTATATAACTAATAATATCCTCAAACAACCTGTTTACAAATGAATTGACATCCACAGGGTCAGGGATTAAGACTTGAATGTGTCTCTATGGGGGACACAGTTCAATCCCCAACAATACTTATTATTCAAAGTCACATTTTCCTCATCAGGGAAATAGATCATGAAAGCATCTTGAGGGCAGGGACTGGGAACTTTTTTTTTTTTAATGCAATTTTATTGAGATACATTCACACACCATAGAAACCATCTGAAGTGTGCAATCACTGGCTCACAGTATTATCACATAATTGTTCATACAGCCTCATGATCAAATTTAGAACATTTCATTACTCCAAAAAAGAAAAAAGAAAACCTTAATCCTCCATTACGTACTGCAGACATTGCATACTGCAAGTTCACTGCTGTATACATTCCCATGTTTTAACCTCCAGCTTTCCTTCTGGTGACATACATGACTCTAAACTTCCCTTTTCCACCAGACTTGCACCATGCAGCTCTGTCAATTATGTATCACAATAATGTGCTACCGATCAGCTCTGTCCTTTTCCAAGTGTATGAACTGATTTTTGCTCTGTATTTCTAGTGTCTGATACATAGTAAGCACTCAATAAATATTAAATAAGTTAACAAGTAGATACTCATACATGATGGCTGTTGTAAAGATCTGTTAAAAACAAATAAAAAATTTAAAGCTGAAATAGATAAGTATATATATAGTTAGGTACCTGACACATACTGATTGTTCAACTGAGGGAAGTTATTTTTATGATCCTTCCATGTCAATTCTAAGAATAAACATTTTTAAATGGCCTCAGATTTAGCTCTGTGTGTACCCATGTAAAAATCAAAAGACCAATCATATTTAGCAGTTTGCTGATTATTTGGTTGGATATTATTTGAAGTATTATTTACAAATTACTTAAAACAGTCAACAAGTTCTGAACTGAGATATTTTTCAGGTACTATACAGCCAACAATAGCTACACATAATTTTACTTTTTATATCTGGAATTTTAACTGCTTCTCTCTGGGTTTCAGATTAATATAAAAAATTAACATCCACCCAATTTCTAATGTTTGTCTTAACTATGCAGATCAAGCAATAGTGTTTTTCATAAAGCAAATGAAGTGGCTTTAAGAAGAAATTTGAAGAATAATCCTCAGAAAGCTCTGTTGATGCAGCTGTACTACCATGTGTAACAAATATCTGAATATGCTTCCTGAATGTGCTCATTATTTGATAGTTGCATATCACATAAGGAACATAGATTGCATGAATGCTTCCTGGGAATTATGAGTTGTAAATACAACTCATAATTTTTAACCATTAAATTTTTTAATGGATATCAAATATTAAGTAATTTTGATATCCATTAAATCGCAGTATACAATGTTAGGCTTCAAAATATGGAAATTAATTTGCAAAAAGCAATCCCCTTGTCCTCTGGATGTCTCAGAAAGCAGAGATCATTATTTTCGTTTAAGAAATCATTCACCCTAAACAATAGCAATAAAAGCATGCCAATTCTTATCCATGACCAGAAGTTTTATTGAGGGTGCTGATGCCCTCAGTGATTGTCACTGCCATCTTCCAGTAGTGGAGTTAAGTTAAAACATTCATTTATTCAATGATATTGGACAAGCAATAAACTAATTGCTTTTGAGTTTTATTTAGTTTAGAATATCCATCATCAAAGAATGTCCTTCCTCCTTCAAAGAAAACCATTCTCTTCAACCAGACTCATAAGGCATAGGGACACCCATGGACCAGTAATATCAACTGAATCATCCCTGGCCATCCTTGGGAGAGAGATGCCCCTCTTCTGTGCAAGGTTTTATTCTAGGCACTAGGAAAGGACAATGGTGAATTGGGGTGTTTCCAGGCACTAGAGATCATGGTGTGTAATTTACAATATCTACACAATTTTGATAGACTCTTGATCTCTCCTGCTCACAGAATTTCATGAGCTCCCCCATGAACTACAAGGCCCCTCTTTCTAATACAGGGTCTACTTGCCTCTTCAGTCTTTGCTCACATCACTCTCTGCCTTGCCACCTGAGTTCTAGGCACAGGTCCCTTTCAGACTCTCTCATGCGCTCATATAACAGGCCTCTGCCTCTGTCCTCATTTTATTTCTCTCTTCTTCTCTCTCTTTACCAAATTCAATATATATTCTAACTTCATATCTGATAAAAATGTCATGTCCACAGGGAAACCTCCTGCAGCCTTCCTTGATATGTCAAAACCTAATGTTACCACATTCCTCTCCTTTGTGGCATTTATCCCATTGTAACATTATATTTATTTATGCATTTGTTTGATTATTATCTGTTTCACTATAAAGACCATGATAATTAAGATGTTGTCTTCTTTTATTCATCCTTTTTATCTTCCATGTCTAGCACAGCACCAGACACAGAGCAGGCACTCAATAAATGTTTGATCAATGAATAAAGGTATAAATAAATGAATGAATAACTTGTATAAGAAAATGCCATGTTCAATAAGAGAAGTCTTGACAAAGCATTATGGGGGTTCAGAGGCCTAGATGGAATGAACAAACTTAGAATACAGAAGATAGCAACTATTATTGCAATCGATAAAGAAGGTATATGCAGAAATTCTTTCCATATCAGATTTGGTAATATGAATTGTGACAGTCCACAATTACTGAGTATCTGTAATACTATGGTACTCTAGTAATCACTCCAATGAATGACCCCAGATAAAAATTATATCTACCACCACTGCCATAAGATAATGGTACTGTTGCAGAAAGATTATAGTTTTGTCATTTGGAAGGACTACCTAATTTGCTAGAATTTCTTTTGAGGACCACTGGGCCTTGACTACACAGGACAAAGCAGTAATGGCCTTGAAAGTTTACCATTGCTAACACTTTTGGTGTTGATGAGGTGAAAAAGTGGTAATGCTGCAGTATATGTCATCACATCTTCAAACCAATTGAACTTGTCTCGCTAATGAGAGTCTGCCATTCTCAGCTTCCATCAGTCCTCAGTGAATCTCCCAACCTAGGAGAAGAAAATGCTAAAAGTCAATGAATTCTTGAACTGCTAGGGGGTAGTGGGGGGGTGCTATACCCCTCAGGACTTCTAAAGCACTCAGACCACTGTCCCCACTCATGCAGAGCTTCTCATCTAGCCACAGGAAAGAATCCTGTCTTCTGATACCTCTTGAAATTTCATGGACTATAATTTTTATCCAGCCGAGAGAAGTTACCCTCTTTAGTGATCCTCCCTCAATAAATGCATTGGAGAAACATAGCCCTCCCAGTGCTCTGCAATGATGTCACCCCCCGTAGTGGTTATGCCTCTGTTAGTTACTGCTGGTGAAGACCTTTCTCAGGAAAGTGAGCAAGCTCTGCAGGCTCGGTGCCAACACAGCCCAGCTTGCTCCATAAACCAGCAGTTGTTGGGATGTTTTCTGCAGGGCAGATCTCTTCTTCTTTAATCACTGATAATAATGAAGTTTTTGTCATATTAAAAGGAAAGAAGAGAAGCGATTGAGAATAGTTGAGAGGATGACTGTGCCGTCTCTCAGGTCCCGCGACAAGAGTACTACAATGGGCAGCTTTCAGAACTACATATGGTCTTCCTTCCGAGGGAGTTGATTAAGCGACTCCGGATGAAATTGAAATCCTGTGATTTGACCTTTGTCTGGCCTGGGAGGGCTGCAATTCGCATAACAATTTCCTTTTGTTCTTTGTTTGGAGTTATTAATCCAACATGAGCCTCGAATTAATCAGGGGTAGTGCATAGCTACATTTCTAATTCACAGCTCTGCTGCTTGTGTCTTTTTTAATTAAGGCCGAATGATAGCAGGCCTTAGCCTGATTGCCACACTTGCTAACCACACATTGAGGGATGAAGAGGCTAAACAGGCAGAATGAGATTACTTCAAGGTTTCACTTAATTGTTTTCTTCCTTTAAGTAAGGAGCACTGCCTGCACATTGTTAATTCTAGGCTGGGAGGGCTCCTTTTATGAGTATTGCTTGTCTTTACTTTGGGATAGGGTGATGAGAAGTCCGGGTCTTTAGTGTTAGTACCTTCAGGTGAATTTACCCAAGGGTTTCCATAGATCAAAGTTTCAGTTGACTTAAACCACACCCTTACATCTTCATAGGCTGTGAGAGGTTGGTTAATGCAGGGCCCATGTCAAAGAACTTTGAACCATACTCACCAATAAAAAGTGTAAGGTTTGACACCTTTGATATATTTATGGATGGTTCAGGATCGATTAGTCAGAATTTTGTAAAAAAATAAATATATTGAGATTTTATGTTAATGAGACTTGCATTATTCAAGACTTCAGTATCATATGTCTCTGATTTCTACTTTGTTCAAAGGATTTAATTACTGGAAGGACCTAATTATAGTTCAGCTTCACCAAATAGGCTTCGCCATGCAGTGGACGCCAGGATGCATCCGTGTAGTAAATCATTCCTTTTCCCTTTGGTAAAAGTTATTAATTGCCTCCATTACTTCAACTACTTCTCATGTTTTAGAAGAGAAAGATAATGTGCAGATAGAAATCAACTGATCTTAAGTGAAATTGAGCTCCGACTTACTAAGTGACTTAGACTCTCCATGGAAGAGAATGGTTCTTTCAGCATTTATTCAATTCTAAGACACTGCATACATTTATTTAACCAGCCTAGTGGTGAGCTCGTTAGGATCTTTGTACAACTCCAAAGGTAATTTATTCCCTCCTCCACAGTGTCTGACCAGCCTAGGAGAAACGGACTCTTGGTTACCATATAGTTTAAGCTTAGACAAAGATGCAGCATAGAGTAAACACGGCTACTCACTTGCTCTATAACCTTTTTCTTTCTGAGATTCAGGCCTTCACTGACTAAAAAAAAACTACTAAACAAAAATACAAGAGCATTATGTATGGTTCCTTTTATGTGTAAACCTCTGTAACTCTACATTCATATATTTCTTTTTAAATCCCAGATACGGTAATTTATTTTTTAGCCCTGTTTTGGCCTATGAAAATTAGTATGGCTCCATTGCGTAGAGAGACCTATATTTTATCCATAAAATTAAAGGCTAGAAAGCATTTTATTTAAATGCATTAATATATTTCAAATTACTCTCCTCTGATGATTGTGCTCCATGTCATATTGTGTTTGTGGTGTTTTGAATCAGAATTATGTGTGAAGGAGAATGTTTTAGAGAACAGAATTCACTTTGTGGAGGAAAGGGCACGAAGCTTGGAGTCAGAATATTTAACTCAAGCTACACGTCTGCTGTTAACTTGCACTATAACCTCAAGTGTTCAGGTCTCATTTCCAATTTAGGCAGAAATGAGTGGGGATAAACTAAAAGTTCCTTCCAGCTCTGACCTTCTATGATTCTAAAAGTATTGGCATAATTAGGACTTTGAGACTGATGTATTACATGGACTAAATACTGTTTTTCATTCCCAGAATATTTTCATATCTTCATTCAGAGCTACATCAAAAATACAGGTAAAATCTCTAAGCAGATTATAAAAACAGCAATGAACTGGTGCTTCAGAATGCATTTAATCTGTATTTTTTTAATCTAATTTTCACTTTTAAAATAATAGCCAGCAAAGTAGATATGATCGGTGAAGTTGGGCTGAAAAGAAGAATCTGTGAGGCAGCTGGTGATAGGGAGGACATGGGAGTGTGAAGGAAGGAGTTAATAGAATAAGAATGATTTGGCTATGTTTATAGATTAAGGAGAAGGAACTGGTAGAATAGAATATGTAATAAGGATAGGGAAAAATTGATGGGGCAAAATCCTGAGATGATGTGAGTGGAGTGGATCCCAACCATTAGTGGAGAGTCAACCTCAAACAGAGAGAGTGATGGTTTCGCCTGTGGCCCTGAAGACAGGATGATAAGGAGGATTGCAGAGAGTCACGTGGGCATGGATGGAGCAGATAGTGAGTACCTATGAGAACTGAGGTCATCTGGAAGTGATGGGAGTGGCATATTATAGAGCATGGTAAAAGTTTTTGGCCATCGACTCTTGGGAGTGAGAGGAGGCTATGAAAGGATTCTTGAATGCTGTTAAGAGCCCAGGTATGTGGTGCTGGTCTTTGCTGTTTCGTGATTCTCACCAGCTATGTTCAGATGTCCCAAGTTAGATGAGAAGAATAGGCAGATTGTGGGGTTGATTCAGGATGAGAGTTTCTGGGGAAGGAGATATCCAGGGATAAAGAGGACTTGATATTTTATTAGAATCTTTTTCTTTGTTGTTCTTAACTAGTAGAGTAAGTATCCTACTGCAGCACTGTTGGTGGCATCGTGAGGTGGCAGCTATCAACATTGCAGCCACAGACTGGGAAGTACCGAGAATCTCTTTAATCCTTCCAGGGAATTCTGTGGCTAAAGATTGGTGCCACATCTGTTGGACAATAATGAGTCTCATCAAAAGTGATATTTCCACTGTGCTTAATGCTTTTCTGCCTCTTTCTGTCACTGGGTGGTTCCTTAGGGGCTTTGATGATCAGGGCAGAGGTAGAAGATACCACCTCAAATCTGGGTGTGTCAGTTCTGAATGGTCAGTTTCACTTTATCCTTTAGACCCTTCTTGTCACTATCATGGCAATGTTACTACTAAACCTTTTTGGAGACAGACCCAGGGAACTGATCTTGGGAGCCAGGGAAGATATGGCACCAACTTACCCACTGGGGAACTCACATATGTGACTTTGATCTCATTGCGGTGGAAATTGGGTGTCACAGTGGATGGCATTAGATGAACCCATTTGTAGGATTACCAAAGAAAATTGCATCTTGCCCTCCAAGCCAAAAACCAAAAAAACACTCCTCAAAACGTTGTAAAAGATGAAAACAATTATTAATGTTCAAAGTTAGGAAAACAGGAGAACCAAGAAAGAGTTCAGGGAGATAATGCCTAAAGTCACACATTCTTGTCCCAAAATTGTATACTGTCATTTAATAATTCATTGCATTCCTTGTCATGATTTCTATCAAAGTTATTATATTGAGTCATTCCATGAATTATACTGATGAGAACATTTCTTGCAATGGTTACATAAAACTCAAGAGTAAAACTTGTTTGGTGAGTGAGTAGATCTATTTTATGGTAAATGTCAAATTCACAGAAAATCTACAAGCAGAAACTGAGATATTTACGACCACCAATCCTTGGCTTTCAGCAATGTGTCACAGCCTCTTGCTCCCTTTCTCTCTCGGGTGAGATTCAGTTTTGTGTGTGTGTATGTGTGTGTGTTTAATATTTGGAAAAGATTGATAGTCCTTTGCAAGTCAAGATATTATTGCCACATTTCCAAAATGTGGATGCCAAATTCTTTGGGGTTGTGATACACCCAGATGGTCTCCCTTTTTTGCATTTCTGCAAATGTTATTACCAAATACAACAATTTTTCCTCCAAAGTCATTAGAGCCTATTTGGCACCTTCTCTAATCTGTCCTACTTGTTACCTTTTAATTACTGTGTAAGGGGCTCTAGTTGTCTCATTGCTGAAGGCCAAATGACCAAGGGGTTAATGCTTTTGCTGTCTCTGGCCAAGTGCTTTTTAGTCAGTAGTTATTTATGGGGAAGTCCAGGGCCATTAGTTCTCAAGTATGTGCAGCTGTACTCTTCACAATTAGTAGTCCATAAGCAAATGTGGACTTACTTTTTGTGTGTGGTTGTTTTTTCCCTGATTGGTTAGACAATCTGTTGCCATTTATGAATGATTCTTGTTGATGCAAAACATGGCATTGCATTCTATTTTATTACTTGGATTCCATGTTTCCTAGGATGCTTTCATATTGATTCGAACAGGGCATGAGGATATGCATCTCCTGTCACTAGTGACAAATTGCTCCTGTGTAGCAAAATGTGAAATCTTGCCCACCAGAGGTGAGCCATACCATTTCCCTTAAATCAGCATAGGTGCTGATGGTCCTCATTGTGGAATCCGTGACTGGTTGGCCTTTTTTCTTCATGCTCTGTTCTTTTGGGCATAAGATAGAGATTACTATTAATGTTTTTTCCAGCTCCTAGTAGCTCCTCCCTCTGTGCTGTATTACTGTGATTTTTTTCCCTCCCCCCATTGAATGGTAGTCTTTGATGTCACACAAGAGAATACTGTTGGCTAACAGTCTGGAGGCTGCTTCATTTGAGCTAACCACCACATGAAAACAAATGTGATCCATCATATTTCATTAACTAGCTGTCCTCCTTTTGGGTGCCCTTTTTTGATGTCAGAGTGCATCCTGACAGGAATCAGAAAGATATGTGTGATTAAGAACAGTAATAATGCTTATTGCATTGTATTGTAAATTACCTTCCTGGGCCCTGCTACTTTATCAGCCCCACTGGCATTGGCTCCCGCACATTTTTGACTACTCAGTATATACAGTGTATTAGCGCAATGGAGATCATTATGTGGCCTGTATTTGAGTCATTTTTATTTAAGATGCCAAACAATAAGCTGTTGATTGGGGGAACAAGAGGCGAACAATAATGTTCTGTGTCACATAATACACCACCATTTTCCAGCTTTGCTTTAGAAGGGCCCTCTTTATTGTTTTTGTATAAAAATGGTTCTTAGGAGGAGGAATATTTTGCTGAGGTATGTCATTATTTTGCAAATTTCTATTATCTCATCATGTTGTCTTCATTGTAAATTGCAGCTAATTAGGAACCTAGTTAGAGCCCCAGCTTTGAGGCTGGCTTTTTTGTGAAAAGAGCCCACCGATTACCGCACTACAAGAGAGGAAGGGAGAGAAAAAGGAGATTAATCTGGTTACCTAGGCGACACTCGCTTCCATCTGCGAGGAACAATACATTTTTGTTTCCTTGGCTCAGTTCAGATCTGTTTTGTTTAGAGGGGAAAAGAGAGAGAGAGAGTGAGAGAGAGAGAAAGAGAGGGAGAGGGAGAGAGAGAAACTAGCTCCACAACAATGCTGAATTCTGTCTAGCCCAGGCTTAGCAGCTCGATTCCTCTGCAAGTTAGGGTCTCAGGGGAGTGAGAAGATGAAAGAGATAAGCTCCAAAGTTGTCAAAGGTCATGACCTTGCTGCACAAAGCCAGCAGTTTTACTCCTAAATCCCCTTCTCCCAATATGCACTTAATGAAATAATATACTGTGCTTCTCAACATCCTGTAGTCTTCATTAAGGAACAAGACCCTCACGTTGTGAATTTAAGGAGTCGTTTAAAATTTCATACTTAATAATCAGTGACTCTAAGAAGCTACTGTATGACCCCAGTTCTTGTTTAGGCAAGGTAACTTTAGCTTTTCTCCTTTTTCTTTGCAGTGACTTCCTCTAAATTTACTGTTTTAGGTGATGACACAGGTTTCTGGTAGGATTCTACCTCACAATGAATAAAACAAACCTTTGAATCTTCCCAAGAATGAGTCTTACTCACTCTCTTCCAATTATTTGTGTTGTACATCAAATTTTAAGTCTTTAATATAGCGTAGGCATTTACTTTCCTCAGGAGTAATGTGGGTGGTACTGCCCCACTGTTTGCTGCCTCATGTATTCACCTCCAAAAAGGCTGAGGATGGCACTGCAGCTGAAAGCGTCAGTCTAAAAGGCTCAGAAATTTCAGCGCTTCCTCAGGCAGATTGGCTCAGCCCACATCCTCTGATGAGCATAATGCTTTCGGCATCGTGTTCTCAGTGGTTGATATGCCATCAGGCATAATCTGTAGTTATTTGGGAAGGTTATGTGTGATGACATACAGTTAAAGGAGGCTCCTAGAGAGGAACCTTGGCATATATGAGCTTTCAAGTCATAAAATACATTAATTAAATCAGAACGACTAGCTTATTTTGAAATGCTGTGTGGAATCCATGCTTTCACTCATGTGAAGGTCTCCTCATCAGTCCTCTTTCTAAAATACATTTTAATAAAAGAAAAACAAATCTTTTCACAACAAATAAAAGTTATTAAGGTCTCTCAGGTGCCCATAGACTAATAGATACTTTCCTCAATGATTATTATCCGTCTCTCTTATTTGTGAATGGGATAAAAAGACCTATCCAGATTGATTCTGTGCTCATCACTCATCTAGCTTTCTTTCTTATTCCTATTATACCATTTAGGAAATGCCAAATGATGCATTTCATATGACATATGATTTATTAACTGTCTTAGGAATCCATAAAACATTCAAAATCCAAAATATTCTAATTTTTTTCTTTTTAGATTTTGTGGATCATATAAATAAAACCTTGCTTTTGACCCCAAACTGAGACCTTAAAATTATACTTTTATTTATTGAGCCTTTACAGGACTCAAAACTTAGTAAAGTTTTCTAATTCACCCACTTAAAGAAGACAAAATAAAAATTAACTTACTACAGCAAACCCTCAACTAGAGTCTTCTCTCAGTAACATTTTACAATATAAAGAACAAATTATCAAATGCCACTTTGTTACTAAAAGCTGAGACATCCTCCTGAAGTTTGTGAAGTCAGGGTTACTCTTGGCAGTGGCAGGGACTGAAAACGTGCCGATGTGTTTTAGAAATCTGTTCTTCAACAGGCAAATTAAATAGTTTCTTCTTATCTGAAAAAGAACTTTCTCAATAAAATTATCAAGCTGTTGTAGACTTTGAGGGGACAAGGTCTCATGGTCTTAATGAAGAACTTTAGTGAGTCATATAGATATAGAGAGAACTAATTGTAGCAGAAAAGCCAATACTGCTCAGAATAACTTTCTTTATAGAAAGTATTTGAGTTCTAAGAAGCCCTTACTAAGAGGACCTCAGAATCTTCCTCCTCATGTGTTTGCAGATTCAGTCTCACCGTTCAGTTCTCAATTGGAGTGGAGTCATATATGGAACCTACACTCTTTATAAAGGCTTTGATTGATTATATGCTGAGAAGGTAGGGAAACGGAAATTTGAAGGAGTTTAGAATGTGTATAAGCATGCTTTTCTTCATGGTGGATAAGACATGATTCTTTAACCACAAGTTGCGTTAATCTAGTATGGTATTGCAGTGATCACCATATGACATGGCAATAACTACATGCCGATATGACTGGAGTTAATAGACAATGAAGAAGGGTGCACCTACCTAATAGGTTTAGGTACTTTTTAAATGCATTTCTATCTCTTGCCTTCGACACTGACATTGTACTTACTCAGGACCTTAGATTTCAAAGTCTGAGAAAGTAACTCCTAATATTCTGCCCTGAAAAAGTGTTTCAAAATGGATGCAGAGGAAAGAGTGCCACCTGCTGATTTTTCATCCTAAAGCAATTCTGATTTCCTTGAAGGTTTCTTGGACCAGATCTAGCAATGCCTGGTCCTAGTTATTAAGTCATAAGTGACAAGCACAAAGCTTAGAGTTGTGGTGTTAAGGTTTTGTGGTCATGTTGATTCAAGGAGTTCAGAATTGAATACAGAATGTTTTCGTTCAGTTGAAAATGTTCGACTTTTCATGGGGCTTGTAAGTTTCAAAAAATTCAAATCCATCATTTCATTTATTTTTCAGTTTATTCTTCCTATTAATTACAAGGCAAATTGTAGACAATAGGAGAGTGACTTCTGTGTGTAAAATGTCTTTGTCCGGAATCTTCTGGACTTTTTCCAGTGTGGAAAAGCATGTTTAATGAAAGCTACTTTTATGACGTTGACTTGGAAGTTGCTCTTATGACCATAACTTTTCTTCATTTTACGTGGTAAGAGAATGTATTGTTTCTCATTCCTTTTGTTGCTAAGCAGGAAATGGCTTAAGGTAAAATAGAAATAAACATTGTGTTTCCCCAAAACAACTCTTCCTAAATTAAGATTTTAGAAGTTTACCATTACTGTTTTCTCAGTTGAAGTTTGCAATTTGAGAAAATCTCTTAAGTTTTCATATGGCTTTTAGTATATAATTGCTCACAAAATATGGGAAGTTGAGAGAAGTGACGTTTGGCCTGAGTCTTGAAACTCTATCATAGAATCTTATACATATAATATGCACTCTGTGCTTGTTGAATAAAAATTGAAGTAAGCTTGAGGAATAATATTAAACTGAGTGTGATTCTGACATCAATCTTAGAAATTTAATTTTTTTTGCCATTCTAATATCACCAGTAATAGGAAGAAACATGGTTTTTTCTTAGTCAAATGGAAGAGAGAATGGTACATACTAATAATACACATTCTTTGAAAAAAAGACTCCTAATTCAAGTGTAATGAAAAAAATTAACCAAGATAATAAGCAGGCAGATGCATGTCATCCAAAGTGAAACTCTTCACCTATTGCAGTTTATTTATCCTTAATTGTTACTTTAGAATAGTTACTATTAACCTGTGCCTCCAGTGTTAAGGTGATTTTAACTCAGGCATGAAACAGGTTGCAGGCACAGCAAGAGAAATTAGCAACAAAGGAGTTGTTACCATAAAGGAACAGCTTTAGAAATGGGCCAGAGCTGTCAGTATCTCTTCCTACTTTACATACTACATGTTGCTAACAAAAAAGATGGAATACTCTTCTTTTGGAGAAGTGAAAAAGAAAGCAGAGATGGAAGGAAGAGAGAGAAATAGGAAAGAAAAAAATAAGAAATTTAGGCATAAAAGAGTCATATGTAATGTTGAAAAAAATAACACATATTTTTCCAATCCTTAGAAAATGGGAAACCATTATCATACCATTGATATGAGTCACCAAATGGCCATTTGTATTTAGTTGAGGTGAATCTGAGTGTGTTTGTGTGTGTGTGTGCATACACTTGTGTGTGATAATTATAAGTAAATATGTAGACCATGAACTTATTTTTCCATTTTTAAAATTTAATTATTTTCTGTAGACACTGCAAATAAATGGAATATGTAGTAACCCTACCATATTATAAACAATTTTTAAGTAGAATACATCCATTTGTTGCTGTATCATAGCAATATTAATATCATAGTCATGAATTCCCCTTTGATATTTCTAATATTTGCTTCCTAAAACAAGTCAGAAAAGGTGGTTAGCTATTTTGTTGTCATTTGGAATTTAGTCCACTGGTACCTTTGGTGTCTAAACTCGATTAATCTTTTAGAATATTATTCTAATTTGTTAAAGAAGATTCTCCAAGGAATGAACGAAGGAATTGATAGCAATGACACTTTTTATATAAGGCTCCAGATTTCTTCCTTCCTTTTCCTGAAAGTTGATTACTGGTCTTTTAATTTAACCTCTTATATGACCTATTTGGGTAAAGGGATTACTACCTCCTATTTGTTTCCCTGCCTATAAGGCTTTTCTTATCGGAATCATAATTCATAGGGTGTTGTGCAATTTGTTCACCGCTAACTACTTCCTTTCTGCATTGTTTTAGGGATACAACTTCGTGTATATATCAGCAAACAAACCAGGTAAATATCCCTTCTCCTGTGGAATTATACATTCCAATGCAGAGATGGGGAATTAAATCCTAAACTTATTTTATCTCTGAAACTTTTGATGAAATGAATTAAATGATGAGAAATAGAATAGTTCCTGGCTTATAGTGGTTATTCAATAAATTTTGTTGTTTAAATTGAGAAGTTGTTTTATTGTGGGGAGATGTATCGAAAGTTGTTCTTTTTCCTTTTTTTTTTTTTTTTACGGTGGTGGACTGAATCCAAAATCTAGAATAGATTTGGGTAGTGGAGTGAATGTAATGAGGACTACATATAGATTGAAACATATCTTCTTTAGAAGGGTGGAAGAGCCACAAAAAATTCCAGAGAGAAATGTCTATTTCATTTGCTGTTTTTCTTGAATACTTCAAAATATGTGTCTTAAAATAGAAGACTTTCCTAGGAGGGATATTTGGATAGGGTATTAAAGATGGGTGTGAACATGCTACCATTTTGACTAAAGATTTAAAAGCATCTTTGTGTAATGTGACCTGATACCTCTGGCTTATACAATTTTATTCATAAAAATATTCTTGGTTCACTATCACATGCTGTCTGTAAGCTCCCATTTTCTTTTTTTGGCTTTCATGAAATGATGGAGTTTTCAAGCTGAAGGGACTTTAGAGATACTCTGATCTTAATTTATTATTATTTTTATTATTATTATTTGGTATTTGGGATCCCTTTGAAAATCTGTTGAAAACGATAGATCCTGTCACTCCAAAATTTAATATATGTACAAAACCCATCTCAAAATTTCAGTTAATATGTGGACCACTTAAATCCCTTCAGTAGTCATCAGAATTAACTCTAGATCTAGTCTGTTCATTTTATAAATGAGAAAATAGAGATGCAGATAAGTCGTGATTTGTTTAAGACCACACAGATAATGAATGGAACCCTACATATAAAGAAGTCTCCTTTTAGCTGGCCTGGGTGTTTTCACTCCTCACCCCATTTCTGATCATATATATAGCTGCATTATAAGCCAATCCACAACTTAGAGGCTTATAACAAGTTATTAATTCTCACAATTCTGAGATTTGATTGGACTTATCTGGATGGTTCTCATTTGAGTCTCACAAGCAGTTGCAATCTGATCATGGCTGGGACCAGACTTACATGTGTGGCATCTCAGCTGGGATGGCTAGAACAGTTGGAGGCTTGGCATCATTCTCCCTCAGCAAAGCGTCTCCACCTGGGTAGCTCTTACAAAGCATGGCAGACCCTTACATGGCAAATGACTTTCTCCAGAGTGAGCATCACAAGAGACTCAGGTGGAAGCTGCAAGGTTTATTATGACATTGCATTGGAGGTCATGTAGCATCACTTCTGCATTTAGTTGGTCAATAAGGGTGACAAAGGGCCAGCCAGGAAGATTAAGGAGAGGTGAGTTCTCAAAGGTGTGGAGACTGGAAAGCATCCTTCATTGGTGGTCATCTTTGGAGATCAGCTACCACCCACCCTATTAGGTGAGAGCCGTATCTGACATTTTTGGAGGAACATCTTTAATTACTTCTTTAATAAGAGTTTACCTTCAAGTTATTTGAAACTTGAATATTTATATTATCCCATTGAAAGTGGCATACATTCTATTAGAGTACTTATTTTATTGCTTAATATTAAAGTAAAAGGTCATAGTTCCTTGAAGTAATTTTAGGGAATTAGAGCTTGAATTTGTCTTCTATTTTGAACTAGCTCTTAAACAATATACACGCAGATTTAATCCAAGCTCATCATGTAGGATGTCCATCCATTCCTCCTGGTAATTGAATTCTACTGACTGACATAATTAGGCCCTATCTGTTAAACCTGTTGTGTCAAAATCTTGAAGTGTCTTCATTTACATATTTCTAACGTTGTAGAAACAATCATAATAGTTGGTTTGGTCATAGCCCATTGTAGAATGCTTTCATTCTCAGATTGACAGTGATAATAATTTATACTATGGGTCCTTTATATTAGAGTGGTTATTTGGCTTAGTAGTCAAGAAACTATGCACCGAAAATCCTTGAAAGTGTTTTGGTAAAACTAACTTTATCAATTTTTATCCGTTTTGTACTCCTTTCATCTCAAATGGTTTGGATCAAACTGCTCCTAAATTCACAGACATGGAAAAAGAGCAATTTTAATTTCTTGTTATAAGTATTTTCTGGTCACTATAGTCAATAATGATTTTCAGTTTGAATGACAGCTAGATCAAAAATATCTAAGAACTTAATACCAAAGAAAATAGACTTTTTCTCATACCCCATTCCTTAAATTTAACTAAGAAGGTGCTGTGAGATTATTTTAAAAATTAAGAAAGGTGACACTTTGTAAAGTAATTCATAGATATAGAATATTAAGGATTTAAGTACTCCCTTATTTTTACTGTCTCTGTACCTGCAATTAGGAAATCAGTGCTAATCAGGTCTAGTTGGGGTTGTCTGAGAAGGTCAAATAATTTTTGTTTTGACTTATTTTGTTTAACCAGCCATTAAATAAAGAAATGAGACAGATGAAATAAAAAATGTTACCTTTACTACTGATAAGGGTGATATAAGAAAATGCGGGCAGGGAGTCTTCTCGGTACTGAATGCCAGGACTAGGTAGATTTGTCCACCCAGTTACAGAAGGATGGGGCAGGGGGGCTTTGCCCACAGGAACAGAGCCAGGCAGAGCCTGTGAGCTCTGTAAACATCCAGCTCCCCAGAACAAGAAGAGGAAGGGACTGAGCCACTCATATTCAGTTTTTCTTTCCAAATTCACGAAACAAGTAAGTTCCTACACCTCCTCTAGAAAGCAGTGAATGAGGGGTCAGGGAAACCATGATTGTCACATTAATGGGTTGACTTCACAGATAAAGGCAATAGGAAAAGCGCTTTGCCACTAATGTTTTCCGCCTTTTATACTCTCGTCATATTGGGCTTAGTCATTAACTATCAAAAGAATGATAGATGAAGAGATCTCTCACCATCCTCTTCAAGACAGTCTCCAATTCTTATATCATTTCTGTTCTACCATCCTGAATTAAGGTGGGAATTCTATTTATATCCATAATAGTGACCACACATTGCTTTGACAAAAGCTTTCCTACTCAATGACCGGGTCAGGGTAATGATTCTTTTCTATCAATGATTACCACAAAGGATTTTGGCAGCAATAGCTCATTGGTAAACCTAGTCAAATTAGTCAGCCAGTGGTAAACCTAGTCAAAATTCTGGATCCAAAGTAGGTATGGATCCAAAAACTATACCAGCTGAAAATTGAGGGTTAAAGTACTATTTATAGGATTTTCCCCCTCCATATGGTATATTTACTCTGTATTTTGTTCTATAGAAAAACTTACTGAAATATACACTACAGAAATATATTACCAAAATTTGCTACAATAAATATATAACAATTTACTGAAATAGAACAAATTGTTTCAAGCCTTGATATCATGTGGTGTAACTAATGAAATAAATGCACATTTTCACTTAAATTTAACCTCTCTGTATTTTAATGAGGTTTTCTAAAAGATGGTTTCAGTTTCCATTGTTCATGGTGATAGTTGTATCTGTGACATGATTCATTCAATAAATTTTTATTGAGATCCTGCTATGTGCCAGATACTATTGTAGGGCACTTATGTTACTTAATAATGGGTTTTAAAGAGCCATAATGAAGAAAAACATTTAGACTAATGGGATGAGAGAACATAGATGTCCCATTTTAAACAGAGAAATTCTCTTCAAGGAGGTGACAATTGTCAGAGCACTTGATGAGATGAACTGTGCAGGTGTTGAGATGACTCGCATGTCAAAAAGAAGGAATGCAGATGCAGAGGCTCCAAGGTAGGAACTTGCCGGGCATATGGCTTCTGTTAGAATTTGGGTAGATGTAAACAAAATGGATTGTGTTTACAATGTGAATTTATTATTTATTAATGAGAAAAAAACAGAATATTTTACTGAAAAATATGCTCTACAGTCATTTGCTTCTTTTCCAATAATTATCAAATTAAACATCACACAAGTTTCTCTTCAATAATTTGTAACAGCTTTATTTTATGTATAATTTAAATAGTCTGAAATTCACCTATTTTAAGTAAACAAGTCAGTGATTTTTAATAAATTTACAGACCTGTGCAACATCACCACAATTCAATTTTAGAATATTTCCATCATTCTCAAAAAATCCCTTATGACATGGGGGCAACCAAATCAATCGACTGAGCCCTCAATCTTGGAGTTTGCTTTTATGAAACTCATTCCTGCAAAAGAGAAGCTAAGCCTACTTATAATTATGCCTAAGAGTCACATCCAGAGAGCCTCTTTTGTTGCTCAGATGTGGCCTCTTTTTCTAAGCCAATTCAGCAGGCGAACTCATTACTCCCCCTGCTAAGTGACTCCGAGGCATGTTAATCCCCCAGACAACATGGGACAGAACTCCCAGACTGAGCTGGGACCCAGTATCATGGGATTGAGAAAACCTTCTTGACCAAAAGAGGGAAGAGAGGAATAAGACAAAGCCTCAGTGGCTGAGAGATTTCAGAGTCAAAAAAAGGCTATGTTCCAGTAGCCTTGATTCTTGAAGATGATTGAATAATGATATAACTTTTACAGTGTGGCTGTCTGATGGTGAAAACCTTGTGTTTGGTGCTCCTTTATCCAGGATATGGACAGATGCATAAAAAATGTAGATAAAAAAATAAATAATAGGGAGGCTAAGGTGTAAAATCAATTGAATTTATTTTAACAATCCAATCTTTTATTGACATTTGCTCAATAAAAGTATATTTAAAAAAAATCCTTTATGCCTATTTGCAATCATTCCCTGTTCCCACCCTGTGGTTCATGAAGCAAGTTCCCATCTATTTCTATAGATTTGCCTTTTGGCACATTTTGTATGATTGGAATCATATATTATGGGATTTTCTGGCTATGACTTCTTTCACTCAGAATATTCTTTTGAAGTTCCTCTATGTTTTAGCATGTATCAGTAATTTGTCACTTTTTATTGCTGAAATATATTCCATTGTATGGATATACCACATTTTCTTTATCCACTGAAGAAAATTTAGATTTTCCTGCTTTTGGGCTATTATGAATAATGCTGCTATGACATTCATGTGTGAGTCTTTCTGTGGACATATATTTTCATCTCTTGTGACTAAATACTTTAGGAGTAGAAACACTGTGTTTCATGGTAAACTTATGTTACAGAAATTGACAAATTGTTTTCTTAAGCAGCTGTACTATTTTACATACCTACCAGCTATACAACCATGTTCCGGTTCCTCCATATCCATACCAACATGTGCTGCTGTCAGTCTTGGTGAATAAAGTCATCATTGTATGTGTGAACTAGAGTCTTGATGTGGGATTAATTTGCATTTCCCTGTTTGTTTGGTTTTTTTTTGTATGATTTTTGACAACTTTTCATCTAACTATTCTAATATCTTCTTTGTTGAAATGTCTATTCAAATCTGTGAAAGTTTAATTGGATTTTTTTGTCTTATTATTGACCTTTAAGAGTTCTTTATATATTTTGGATACAAGTCCTCCATTAGAAATATGATTTGCAAATATTTTCCCAGTTTATGGTTTAAGTTTTCATATATTTAAAAAAATATTGTTGTGTAGCATACATATATATCTTTATGATGCAAATTTTAAACATTTTTAAGTGTACAGTTCAGTCTTATTAATTGCTTTCACAATGTTGTTCTATAATCACCACCATCTGTTACTGTCAGTTTTTTATCACCCCAAAGAGAAACTTTGTAACCATTAAGCAATAATATTCCATTCTCCCCTCCCACCTTCCCCTGCTACATTTTAACCTCATACCTTTCGGTCTTTTTCAGTTTGCTTAATCTATATATTTCATATAAGTAGAATCTTACAATATTTATCCCTTGGTGTCTGACTTAGTTCACGCAATATAATGTTTTCAGGGTCCATCTATGTTGTAGCATGTATCAGAATTCAATTTTTACAGCTGAATAATATTCCATGGTAAGTTATATGCCACATTTTGTTTATACAGTTGTCTGTTGATGTACACTGAATTTGTTTCCACCATTTAACTTTTGGGAATAATGTTGCTGTGAACATTGGTGTTCAAATAGCTGAATCCCTCTTTTCAATTCTTTGGTATAAATACCTAGGGGTGAAGTTTCTGGGTCATGTTTATATTTTTGAGGGAGTTAATTTTGATAAAGTTCAATTTATATATATTTTCTTTTCCATATTATGCATCTGGTATTGTACCTATGAACTCTTTGCCAAACTTAAGCTTGGGAGATTTCTTTTTTCCCCACAATGTTTCCTTTTAAATATTATATGGATTTAGTTTTTACATTAAGCTCTGTGATCAATTTTGAGGTTGTTTTCTTTTTTTGCATATGTTTATCTAATTTGTAAATTCATCTTGTAGAAAATGCATATCTAACTGAAGCAGCATCATTTGGTCAAAAAACATTACCTTTTCCATCAAATTGCCTTGTCATCTTTGTTGAAAATCAATTGACCATGTATGTCAGGGCTGTTTGCTGGATTTTTCGTTTTGTTCAGATGATCTGTATGTCTAAACTTATGCCAGTGCCACACTGGTTTGTTCACTATAGCTTTGTATTTTGTTACAAAATCATAAAAAATAAGCCCTCCGGTGTTTTCCTTTTTTCTTCAAAGTTGACTTGAAATTATACAATCAGTTTATAAATTTGTGCAAAAAGTCTTCTGCTGGAATTTTGATAGGGATTACGTTGAAGATGTAGATCAATTTAGAAAGATTTCCATTGTATTCCAATCTATGAACATGGAATATTGCTCCATTTATTTAGCTTTTATTTAATTTCCTTCAGTGATACTTGGTAGCTTTCCATGTACATAGATTGTGCATTTCTTTTGTTAAATTTATGTCTTATTTTTTATACTGAATGAAGTAGTTTTCTGAATTTTGTTTTTGGATTAGTCATTGCTAATATATGGAAATGCTATTGATATTTTCATACTGATCTTGAATTGGACAGTCTTAATTCGTTCATTAGCATTAGAGTTTTTAGTGTAAACTCCTTTGGATTTTCTATATTAGGGACCAACTGAACTATGAATAAATACAAGTTCACATATTACTTTCTACTATGAATGACTTTTACTTCTATTTTTTATCTCATTGTACTTTGTAGAATTTCCAGTCCGATGGTGAATGGAAATGGTGGAAGCACACATTCTTGCCTTGTTCTCAACTTAGGGGGAAAACATTAGCCTTCCAGCAGTAAATAAGATAATCACTGTAGTCTCTCAATAGATGCACTTTATAAAGTTAAAGAAGTTCTTTTCTATTCCTTGTTGTTGACAAGTTTTTACATTAAAAAGATGTAGATTTTAGTCAAACATTTTCTGAATCTTTTGAGATGGTCTTTTATGTCTTTAGTCTATTATTGTAGAATATTACATCAGATAATCTTCATTCACTTTGTATTTCTGGGATAAATTCCAATTGATTGGGGTGAATAATTCTATATGTTGTGGATCAGTTTGCTAAAATATTGTTGAAGATTTTTGCATTTATATACCTGGAAAATATTGATCTGTAGTTTTATTTTCTTGTGATGTTTTGTCTGAATGTGGTACGACAGCAATATTGGTTTCATAGAATAAGTTGGGAAGTAATCCTTCCTCCTCCTCTATTTTCTGGAAGAGTTGGTGAAGTGTTGGTATTGTCTTCTTTCTAAATGCTTGAAAGAATTCACTTAGAGAAGCCATCGGGACCTGCTTTTTCTTTGTGGGAAATTTTAAATACTGATTAAATACCACTTTTTCTATTTCTTCTCGAGTCAATTTTGGTTATTTGTATCTTTTGCTTTTTAGCTTTTTATCTGTTTCATCCAGTTTCTAATTCATTGGCATAAAATTTTTCATCAAATGTCTTTGGGACCCTTTTAAGTTCTGTAACATCACTAGTAATGTTTCCTCTTTCATTGCTGATTTTGTAGAATGTGTTTCTTGCTATTTTTCTTGACCAGCATGGCTAAAGGTTTATCAATTTTATTGATTTTTTTTTTGAGGAGCCAACTTCTGATTTCATTGATTTTTTTCTCTTTTGTTCTTCTGTTCTTCATTTCATTAACTTGATCTCTAATCTACATTTTCTTCCTTCTACTTGCTTTGGGTTAAGTTTACTCTTCTTTTTCTGTTTTCTAGAGGTAAAACCTGAATTCATTAATTTGAGATCTTTCTTATTTTCTACTATAAGTTTTTAAAGCTATACGTATCCCTATAGGTAGCACTTTAACTTTAACTGGTGAATTTTGTATCATTTTTTATTTTAATTTAATTCAAATGATTTTCTACTTTCCTCTGTGATTTCTTCTTTTACCAATTTCTTCATTTAAAAATGGGTCTTAAAATTTCCAAATATTTGTTGATTTTTCAAATTTTCTTCTGTTGTTGATTTATAAGTTAATTCCATTTTGGTTAGAGGACATATTTTATGTGATTTAATTTTTTTTTTTTAATCATTGAACCTTAATCTAATGGCCTGCCATATGGTCTATAATTGAGAATCCCTTATGTGCATATGTGAAAAGAATGTGTATTCAGTTGTTGAATAAACTGTTCTATAGATGTAATGTCAGGGGTATAATAATTTTGTTCACATCTTCGATATCCTTGTTAATTCTCTAATTGTTCTGTCTATTGAAAGAGTGGGAGATTGACGTCTACAATTTATTGTTGAATTGTCTATTACTTCCATCAATTCTATAAGTTTTTACTTCATATATTTTGGGCTTTTCTTATATGCTCTGGTGTTGTTATATCCTCTTGATGATTTTACCTTTCGTCATTATTAAATATTCTGCTTTGTCTCTATAACTTTTTTTTTTGGCCTAAAAGTCTATTTTGTCTGACATTACTATTGCTTTTCTAGGTCTCTTATTTTCTACCTATTAGGTCTTTGAATCTAAATGATGTAAGACTATATCTTATGTTTTAAAATTAATCCACTCTTAGAATTCCACCTTTTGATTGAAGTCTAATCACTTTATATTGAATATAGTTGTTATAAAGTTATATTTACATCTGCCATTTTGCAAATTGTGTTCTCTATGTCTTATGTCTTTCCTTTTGTTCCTCCTTGATTACATACTTTGGTGATAAATGCATATTTTCTAGTGTACCATTTTAATTCTTCTTTAAAATATACACACGTATCTATATAATGTTATTTTCTTAGTGGTGATTGTAGAGATTACATTATCATACATATTAAATTATCACAATATACTTCAGATTGTTATTAACAATATTCTGTAAAAATATAGCAACTCTGCTCCAGGGGAGTTCCATTCTCTCCCCTATCCAGTTGTTGGTGGAATATTTATATTATACTTATATATATTATATTATTAATGTTGCACTATAAAATTGATTTATACAATCATATGTCTTTTTAAGAAATTTAGAGAAAAAAGGATAAAGAATATTTAAACTTCATATCAACCCTCATATTTCTTTTCTAGAGTTCTTCATTTATTCCTGTGGATTGAAGTTACTGTCTTCTTTTATTTTCTTGCTCCATTATAGCTCCATTTCCTCCCCTCCTTCTATTATTGATATATACAGTGCTGCTTTATAATTAATTTTGTGCGTTGTCTTTTAAATCAATTGAAGGATATAAAGAAAAAAATATATTTATTTATATAGTCTTATATTTACCTATTTAATTATCTTTACCAGTGCTTTTTATCTTCTATGTAGATTCAAATTACCATCTGGTGTTTATTTGCTTTCACTCTAAAGAACTGTTTTAGTATTTCTTGTAAGGACATGGTACTATAAATTAGCCTCAGTTTCTATTTATCTTTTTTCTTTGTCATTTTTCAATGGATAATTTTTCTGAGTATAAAATTCTTAGTTGACAGTTTTTTTTCCAGCATTTCGATGATAGCATAGTATTGCAATTAAGAATTTATACAATTGGTTTCATAAACTTTTTTATTGTAGTAACATATAAACACCACAAAATATGCCATTTAACCATTTTTAAGACAATTCAGAGGTTTTAATTCCATTTAAAATGTTTTCCTACCATCACCACCATCCATTAGCAAATCTTTTTCACCACCAATAGCAATATCTCCCTATTCTCCCCAATTCCTCTAATGTACTGTCTCTATAAAATTTGCTTTTTTTTTTTAGATATTCTATATGAGTGGAAGCATACAACATCTGTCCTTTTTTGTCTGGCTTATTTCACTTAACATAATTTTTTCATAGGTTCATTCAAGTTAAAACATTCTTTTTTATGTCTGAATAATATTCTGTTGTGTCTGTTAACCACATTCGATTTATCCATTCATCTGTCAGTGGACTCGCAGGTTGTTTCCACCTTTTGGATATGTTGAATGTTGCAAGCCATTGTCTTTTAAATCAGGTATTCAGGTAAACATACACACACACACAGTCTTTAATATTTACCTATGCAAAATTTCTGGCATCTATTTTCTCTGATGAGACTTCTGCTGTTCAACATATTATGGTTTCCTTCTATATAATGAATTATTTTTCCTTTGCCACTTTCAAGATTTTCCTTTCATCTTTGGCTTTACTAGCTTACCTATGTACCTATATGTATCTCTCATTTTGTTTAACCTGTTTGGATTTTATTGAGCTCCTTGTGTATGCAGGGGTTTTTGTCATTAAATGTGTAAAGTTTTTGAGTTTCTTCAAATTTTTTTCACACCCTTTTCTTCTTTCCTCTCCTCCTGGGACTTCTGTTACACATATATTGGCATACTTGAAGTTGTTCCACTGGTCTTTGAGGGTTTTTATTCCTTTTCTAAGCTTTTTTTTTTCCCCTCGTTCTTAAGATTGGATAATCTCTATTGATCTATGTCCAAATATTCTGATTATTTATTTTTGTCATATAAATCTATGTTAAGCCCTCCATTAAATTTTTTGTTTCACTTACTTTGTTTTCCAACACTTAAATGTCTATTTTGTGCTCTTTTTTGTAATAATTTTTTTGTAATAATTTTATCTTTTGATTCATTTTCTGTTTTGATAAATCATTGTTGCCATACTTGCATTTCATTCATAAAACATAGATTATTTTTAATTCTTTAAGCATAAATGTAATAGCTGATTTGAAATATTTCTCTGCCAACTCCAACATCTAGGCCACTTCAGAGACAACTTTTATTTACTGCATTTTTCCTGTGCTTGGGTTATGGTTTTCTGTTTCTTTGCACGCCTTGCAATTTTTTTTCTGGTTATTGAAAACTGGACATTGTAGATAGTATATTATAACAAATCTAGATTCTTATGCACACCCCACCCAATCCCCCTCTGTGGATATTGTTTGTGGCTGGTTTTTTTATTTGTGTACTTTCTTGTTTGTTTGTTTGTTTAGTGACATGCCTGGGTCTACTTGGTGGACTCTGTCTTACCCATAGTGTGTTTCAACTGATGTCTCTGCTTAGTGTTTTTGTTTATTTGTTTTTTATTCTTTTTAATTTTAAATCTGGCTTCCTAGAGATTTCCCTTGGGTTAGTTTAGTGATCAGACAATGATTGCTCAGAGTTTGTGCTTGAACATCTTGAGCCAGTAAGACTTGACCCTTTGATGAAGGATTTGTGTGTGAGCTGAGAAATATATTCAAGCATCAGTAAAACTGGCCACACCTTGTACTATATACATATGCAAGCCTTCATTTTCAGGCAGTGCATTAGCAGATAGCTGAGACCTTCGTCATGTTGTCCTTGTTGGGTTCACATACCTCCTGTCCCACAGGGATGTGAGGCAGTTTATCAGGTCCCACTATGGCAGTCTCATTCCATGGATCACCCTATTAAACTGCTGGCTGGTCTGCAGGGCTATCACTTGATCCAACCAGTTCTCAAACTCAGGTCAGCTGTGATGCTGACCTTCCTTGGTTGCTTGCCACCAAAGATCCTTATTGTTCTTGATAACACCTTTGGGCAAGGACTTTTTCAAACTCTGCTCTAAAAAAAATTCTGATTCTGCCCTGTATGGCAGAAAATCTGTTGTTACTTATAGTTTGACATGCCTTGGTAGAACAACTGCAACAGAGATTAGGGGCCATAGACTCCCCCTATTCTTTTGAGGTTCAGTAGAACGTGTTTTAAAAAGTCACCATTTATTATATGTACTTGATTATTTTCAGAGCTCTGAAATGTGTTTTTGTTTGGTTTTCTCTTTTGACAATTTTATCCTGTTTTATTGTTTACTTTTGTGGAGAGGATTTGCTGAGCTCTTCACTAAACCATTCAGTAAGCCACGTCTTCAAATATAAAACTAAAATCATAGAAACTGGAAGAAATTGTAGATGTTATTTAGTATTAACTTTGTTTTCCAGATGAGAAAAATGTAATCCCAGAAAGGCTAACTGATTTGCTTACACAAGGATATTTTGCTAATTAGGAACAAAATAAGAATTAGAATTCAGATCTATAGAATTTAAGTTCCTTGGTCTTTCCCATTATAACAGTCTTCTAATAGGTCTATATGACATAATTTAGTATCTTGATTTTGTCTGGCTTTTATTCAGTTTACCCAAGCTGTTGATAATAAGGTGTATCTTTATTGAATTAAATAGAGTGATTCTAATAACCAAAATAAATTATCATGAGGTTATATGTTTAGCTGGCTAGGAGTTAACCTATCTTTACTCTTTACTTCAATTATAGGTGTAAGAGGCTAAAATCTCTGGTTTTCTTGTTTTTGTTCCCTCTTTTGTCTTGGAGTTTCCCTAGAGACTCCTTTGTGAATGGAGTCTGAATCCTATTTTCATCTATAATCCCTTGTTATTATCCAGAGCCCTATTGATGTGGAGATAGGATATGGGAAGAGACTGTTCTATAGTCCTGTGATTAGGTCTCAGTCTGTAAGTGAGCCTGTGTGTCTGTACTGTGACCTTTACAGGTGCTTCTCAGCTACTTTTCCCACTCTAGGTGAGATGGGGAGAGCGGGGGAGGGGGGCTGGAATTGGGAATTCCCCTTGCCCACATCAGACAGGTTCTGTAAAACCCATATTAGATAGATTCTGGCATTTAAGTTTCCCTTGAGAACAGGACTTAATGTTAAGGATAACAGAATACTCTGGACATATTTCAAAATGGTTACTATTCCCCTCCCCCTGCTGGAAGTAGGAGGGGATTTCTCTACACTCTTCACAAGGAGAACCTGGTGTGGCTCCTGAGGTAAAACTTAAGACAGTGCAGGGTGGGGATGAGGAACCCTAAAGCTGAAGCTCCAGGAGGTTTTCTCTCTCAGTCTCCAGCAATTACTCAATTACCCTTTAAGTATTCCTATCCAATACTGGTTCCAACAGCATTTTTCATTCACCATAAGTTTCGATATCTGTCTGTCACTCCATTTTTTTTTTATGGCAGTGGTTTGTCCCATAATCACAATTCTCTGTCTGATCTGAGGTGGGAATTTTCATTTTTTCAGTGCTTCTTTTTGTTAGGATGGAAGTTATAACTTCCATGCTCTACTTATTATACAGGAAACTGGAAGTAACCAAAGTAAAATTAAATGAATACATTTCTCTTTATATTTATAGGTTTATATTCTGTAGACATGAGCTTTTATATATCCTGAGATAAGGCATACTGAAAAACCTTGATGGTTGAAAATTTCACATTGGACTTTGTTCCATTTAGAGATCATTACCTGCTACTGAAAATGCCTACTTTGGCATCCATACTTAGTTAAATATGTGTAATGACTATGAGAAAAGTGTTAGCTTTTGACAATGCCAGTATTATCATTAGCGTGAGTTCTAAAATGAAAGCTGATACCTAATAGAACTAAAACAGTCAAGATATTTTTTTCATATTTGGAGATACAATTTTCTTTTTTCTTAAATTAAGAGTATTAATTGAAGAGTGAATACTCTTAAATTAAGAGTATTTAGTGTCAATATGCCCTTTTGTTTAAACATATTTTTCTTTGTTACAAAAATGCACTTAGATTGTCACCAGTCAATTTTCAATATTTTTAGTTCATAGGTAGCCACAAGAATAGATAATTTCCTGAAGGGTTGGTAACAGGTCTTGAATGTGATTTATCAATGATTATTTTTGCCAAAACTCATAAGTTATCAAATACTGGAAATGAAAAAGATAGGAACTTACCACCTCATTCAATTCATTTGTTCATTCATTTCGTCATTCAAATACCATTTCTTATATACCTAGTATGTGTCAAATGCTCTACTGTCCCAAGAATCAAAACTGTGAGAAAGAAGAGTGACGTTCTCCTTCCCTACAGAATTTTCAGCCTAATTGGAAATACAGATACTAATCAGATAATCATATGAGCTAAAAAAAATGCATTTGGGAAAAAGTTCTCTGAAGTAGAGTTCCACAAAGCTTGATTACCTATAGTGAAGATTTATGACCTAGTCAAGGGATCAGTGAAGCCTTCTCTGGAGAGTGATGTTTGTATTGAGAATTGAGAGATGTACAGGAGCTAATTAAGCAATGAAAGAATGGGAAGAACTTTCCAGATAGTGCGGACAACATTTGCAAACCTTCATGGAAGAAGGAGTATGATGAGAGTGAGGGAAATATTGTATAAAATCAGACTCAATGGTGGAGGTAAGGTGGCAGACAATGCTTAGTCTTGTAGGCTCTCATCCAAGAATGAAATATATGATTTTGGATGACAAGGTCTGATATTTCTTAAAGATAATTCTGTCTATTCTGTGGATAATTAAGGAAGGCGGGGCTCAGTATATAAGAATAGATAAAATAACAGGCTATTATACTGTTCCAAATAAGATGTCATGGTGGCTGGAGCTTGGTAAGAAAGATGGAAAGATATGGATGGATGGAACAGAGAATTTTAGGATATAAAATATTTATCCTTAGAGTGATAAAATGCTTACCTTCAATGTGGGAGACCTGGGTTTGATTCCTGGAAACTGCACCTAAAAAATAAAAATGTTTATCTTGGGTTCATTAAATAAGTGCTTATACCAGATTCAGTCTGCGTTGGTTCAGGTGGACAAATAATGATGAATGAGAAGGTAACCTGAATGTGAAACATTGTCCTCCTACCCTCTCTCTCTCATGACTAAGTATTTATTTTTCCATTGGTACTTATTTTCAAAATCTTTCTTGTTTATTGTTAAATGCATACATTTAAATATCGTATCTTCTGTTTTGATTACTCTGTGACTAATAAATCTCAGTGGGCACTAATCATTGTAAAATTTGCCAAGAAAAGACTTTCAAAAATCTTGCTCATTTTTAACATCTTGTTCCTTTTGGAGCGTATATAGTTTCTCCAGCAGGAATCAGGCTTAGAAGCACCAGGAACTTCCTGGCAGAAAATATACTTGACAGTTCTTGGTTCAAACCACAGCAATCCCTTACAAAGATTTATTTGTCCTACAGTGGACATACTGTAGGAGATATGGATATAAATGTATTTCTTTTTCTCTATCTCTAGCTCATCTACCCACAGCACATATTCATGTTGGAGGAAAATTCAGATTATTCAGTCAAGTTGAATAGCCAAAGTGCTGATTATTACTAGCCTCTAAATATGAACATCTTACTTGAATTTTTATTCCTGCAAGGAAAATGCATATGGTATGGACCTCAAATAAGAAATTTTGAAAAGAAAGTATATTTTTTAATGATAGCCCACACCTGCCTTCTTAAGAGTTCTAGAGATGATTGTTTCTTGATACTATAAAAAAGGATTATCAGACAATGGGAAAGAACAGATGGAAAGATGTTTTCTGAAAATTGGATGTGTTTATGATATAAGCACATTAAACTTCTGTATGACTTGATAGTTTTATTCATATACTAAAATAAATTGCTATTCAGTGCTGATTTGAAATTTATGTATTAAATTCTTGTCTTTTTGATATTTGTTGGCTTATAGAATTTTACTTTGAAAGACGTCTATAAATATTTTAAAATTAATATATTGTTTAAAAAGGTGGCACTTTTGAAGTTATCAAAAGGTTGTTTTCTTGAAACCAGAATAAAATGTTGCCTGAGAATCATAGATCAGGCCAGGGAATCTCCCCTTAAAATGTGAGAATTAGCTCTTTATTATTATTTTTCTATTCTTTTATAAATTTAATCTGTATAATTATGCAAAAAAGAAAAAAGGAGAACCTCTTGTATTAATATTTGGTTACAGCATTTGATCCATTGCTTTCTTTTAATATATTATCTAATTATTATCTAATTATTATCTAATTAATTATTATCTAATTAGATTATTATCTAATGAAGGAACTTGAAGTAGTTATAGCAGTCGCTTCCATGAGAAAGTTGACTATGAGTTTCCTTAATATCTACAAAATACCATTTTAATTTAGGTCCACAATCTATTTTTTTCAAATTCTGAGTCGTTTTGTAACTCATTGGAAAATATTTAGTAATTCATTTAGTGGATAACCTAAACTGACCTGATATGAGTCTGTTTAGTTAGTATGAATATTTAGATCTTTCACTGCAGAAATATCAGAATATTTAACTACAGGGAATTGCCCCAGACCTTACTAGCAATGTTATATAATATATGGCATATGTTCCATAGTATGTTTCTATAATTCATTTTTTTCAGAATTCTGAAGCTCATCTGGCTCCAAGAGTTTTGGATAACAGACAGTTCACCATATTAATGGTTAAGTTCAACTATATCAGTGTGATAGATAACTCTCAAAAATATTCTAGTTTGCAAAACTCAGTGAACCATAAGGTATATCATAGACTGTAGTTAATAGTAAAATATAAAAATGTATTTTCATCAATTGTAACAAACATAGCACACCAATGCAAGGTGTTAATAATAGTGGGGTACATGGAACTCCTTTATTTTATGCATAAATGTTCTGTAAAATGATGACTTCTCTAATAAATAGTAATAATGGTAGTCCCTAGGTAATACAATTATAAAAATAATGCACATGGAATGCAGATATAAATACAAGTCAAGATAAATTTATGATACTTTGTCCTCCTGTAACTGAAATTGACTCTGCAATAATCTTCCTTAATATGAAATCACTGATAGTCCATTTGTGCCCTTTGACTTTGGGTAATTTTTTAAGTTAAAAAATGTTTTAATAAATAATATCAGTTTTAAAACAGAAGAAAACATATTCTAGTCTGTTTTGGTTGTTATTCAGACTTTCTATTTTATATAACATCTATTAAAAATTCTGAACAAAGCTTTCTACTTTGTATTAGATAACATCAGTTCCCCAACCACTGTTGAGCACCTAAAGGTCATGCTGGGTCCTAAAGAAACATATAATACCTGCATCCTCAAGAAGCTGAGAGACCTTACTGACAAATAATACCAGTCAATAATAATCAAAGTATGTGCAAGATACAGAAGTGCAGTATTGAATAGGAAGTGATGGCATAGTGTTCTTTTTTGGCATAGAGATGACAAGTGGAAGAATGGGATATTTAGAGAAGCTTAACAAAGAACGTGATAGAGTTTTATATGTACATCACAGTTAAAGGGAACATCTTGAGTATAGATATATATGTGAATCGTGACATCATGTTTGCATGGAAGGACAAGTAATTGTATTGAGAATAACTGGAAATGTGGCTGGAAGAAGACAGAGTGATCAAATTATCAAGGTCCTCGAATGTCACACTAAGGAGCCTGAACATTTTTATATGGTTGATGGGAAGCCATTGAAGGGTTTTAGGAGGCGAATGATGGGATTTGTTGTGCATTTGTAAAAGCTCTCTTGAAAAGGAAAGACCACATGGGAACAAGAAAGAGACCATTTAAGAGAATACAATAATTGAGAGGACAGATACCATAACTTGTAGCTCAATCTTTTGGTTCTAATTTGTCAAAATCTATCTTCCTTTCTTTTCTTTCATTCCAATTTCTTTCTCCCTCTCTTCCTCCCTTTTTCCATCTCTCTCTCACCTTCCTTTCTTCCCCTCTTTTTTTTCTTTCTAGAATTATATTTGATTAATAATGAAACTATCTCTTTTCATACACTTGAAAACTCAATTCACTTAAGTTAGTTTTTTCCCCCTTTATATCTCTGTTTCTTCTTATTCTGAATTTGACTGGCCTTCTGTTATGACAGTTTCATGTATATTAGGCCTTGTCTACGTTTTGGTTGATTTTAGTTATCTGACTTTATTGTGCACTTATCATTTAGGAAAGCAAATGCGTAAAACAAAACTAGAGTAAAAAGCCTAATCATCTTGACTTCCACAATTTATATAACCATTTTGCAAATGCTAAACAGCAATATTTTCTCTCTTTAACAACAACAAAAAATGATGTAAATGAGGTTTGTATTTGATCTTGTAATGGAGATGCATAAAACAATTAAGAGAACAAAGTAGTTTGAAGCATTTTCAAATACTTTATAAACACATATTTACAAAACAAAAGCTGACTTAATATTACAATTATTCTTATCTGTCCATGATATCCAATGCCTACTGATTATTTACTAAACCATACTTTCAAACTTTGATTTGTTAAATCTTCATCAAATTGGCATGTAGTGCCAATGTAGTGGAAGCAATAGGTTTATAGAACGAAAACATCTATGGTGTGAAATTTACTTTTATTTTGGCATGATCAACTGTTCATTCTTTCAAAAAAATTCTATTGAGTCTCTTCTGTGCCATTCACTCATGATAAGAATCCAAATTAAGCATCTTTATCCTGTCTCTCTTCACTCTCTTTCTATAGTCTGTGATCCAATCATACTGGACACGTTACTAGTTCCCCCAAATGGGCCACATTCCCTCTTCTGGAATCGTGAGCACATTGTTCCTTCATAGGAAACACATTGGCCTCCTGCAGCCACTCTTGCGTTCACCACCTGGTGGATTTCAGAGTCAGCCAGGGCTCACCTTGTTTAGAAGCCACTTTTCTTAAAAGCTTTCCATGACTGCCCCCAGATTGAGCTAAATGCTTCTCCTGATCTGCTTTGTTCCCCTCATAGGACCTTGAAGTCCACACTTGCTCCTATTGTTGCAATTAGCACAGCATATTGAAATTCCCTTTTCACTTGTCTGTCTCCCTCAATATCTGTAAACTCCTTTAAAGCAAGGATTGTACCTTCACCATTCTGCCTCTGATACTTAGGACAGTACTAACATACAATAGGTTTTCAAAAATAATTAATAAATGAACCAACAAATACATAAAAGACAGATAAAGGAATAAAATATTAAGAAAAGTCAAAGAAGAGGTTGATAGGCCTTTTTTCTTTCTTATTTCTTTTATTTTTTCTGAGTCAATAGTCTCAGAGCTATAAAATGATTTAGAAATTAGGCTGTTTCTGGTATTGCCTCTCATCATTGTTTAGTCAGAACTCCAAAGCCACATATTGAGTTTTATTTTATTTTAATTTTGCTTTTGCTTAATTTTTGTTTTAATTTGTTTTGTCTTAAATATATGTATAAGAACAATATTATAAAGTTTTATCTTTAGAAATAACTGCCCTTGACCACTTTAAATAACTTGACTAATAACAAAGCATATTATAGGAATTAGGACAAAGGTTAAGGGAAATCTGGTTTGTAAGTTCTCCTTAATTACCATCCATCTCATAGAAATCCCATTTTTCTGATAAGAAATAAAAACATCCTTTCTGCAAAAACATTTCATAAACCTGACTTTTCATAGATTTAGAATTGACTTATTGCCATAATTCTGAATAAAGAAGATTTGAGTACATTTAGTAAATTATTTTAGATTTATTTTTTCATGATCTCTAACTACTTAATGTATATAGTAATCATATGATTTCAGCATAGGAATGAACTTCAGAAATCTTTCAGCTCAACTCCTGATTTTACAGATATGGAGAACAGCAGCTAATGTCTCATCTGAGGTCACAGAAGCAGTTAGTGGCAGAAGAAATCAAAGAGTAATCTTCTAATCCCATGATTATTCACATTATACTAGTATGAAACAGTGCTACTATTTCATGATGTTTTGACGAAACTAAATGTTTTATCAGAAAGCATGATTTTTGTGCTACCCAACAGAGATTGGAGGAGAGGGACTTGAAAAGGCCAATACTCAGAGGGAAGCAGGGGGTTGCTACAAATCCAGAAGCCCCATGCTTGGTCTTTTAGAATGCACCATAACTGACATAATGCAGTTGATAAGACTCTGTGAGCCCATTTCTAAATTTAAATTCTTAAGACTTTTTTTAGGGACCATGGGTATCAGTGCTTATTTCAGCAAAATGGATTCTAGATCCCAGTGATTGGCAAGCCTGAATATTTTCTTCTTGCTTTTCCAAGACTGGCTCAGGATCTTAATTGCAGTGGGCTGGCAGTTTGCAAGAATCTGAAAAGAACAAGCAAAGGCAGAGACTGACATACCTATTTGTCTGTCCGATAGGGTTCCACAGCCAGCTGTTCAATATGGTAGCCACTAGCTGCTGAGCATTTGAAATGTTGCTAGTTCAGATTGAGATGTGCTTAATATATACTGGATTCAAAGGCTTAGTTTGAAAATAAAAATTAAGAAAAAACATTATTGTTAATATTAATTACCTGTTAAATTAATTATATTTTAGATATATTGGATTAAATATGTTATTAAAATGATTTTCATTTCTTTTATATTTTAATGTGGCTATTAGAAAAGTTAAAATTATATATGTGACGTGTGTTATATGTATATTTCCATGGGACAGTGCTAATTTAAAGGTTAATTAGGTCAGTCACATAAGAAAACTCCAATGCAGTGACTGGTTGCAGAACTGTTAGTTACCGTAATTGATACAGACAATGTACCATGAAGCATTCTGGTTTATTAAATAGGGACAAACATAGCATCCCAGTAGAACTCTTCTCAACATACAGTGTGGCTCGAGACATATCCATTCACATCTCTGAATGGCAATGAGGGAAAATTGTAGGCTTATGAAATAAAAACAGCAATGATTCTCCTCTCCCACCCAGTTCTCTGTATCATATATGCCTCATAAAGGAAGTTGAACAGTAATACCCTCTTGAATGTTACAAGCATTCCAATTCCTTCCAACTCCAAGGTTGATCTGGCATTTTTTCTGTCTCAAGGAAGTGAAAGTTATTGTTCTATAGATCATGAAATGGGCTTTTATAAAAAGCAGATAGAGTATATGGTTATATTCATTCAAAAGACTTTTCCCAAATATGTTTCCCAAGACTCAGAATTAGAGTTCAGGCTCATAATGTTCTTCAGTGTTCATTTCCTTGCCAAGAACAGCATTCTATGCAAATATCACCATCAATCAAATTTTGCTGAATATTCTGGATGCTGATCGCATTTTAAAAATGATATGATCTCTGTTCTCTAGGTAGTATGCTATAGGTCTTCTTAATTTATTACATCAGTGTTATATAGCATACTAGGTGGTTGTCATAAATATTACAGTGACATTCACAGTATTTTCACATATCAGCTTATAAGGAACACTAGTTAATTTTCCTAGGAATGATTGAAGCTAATATAAAACAGAGAATTGTGTTTATGAATTGGGAAGAATAACTGGAATTCAAACAAGAAGTTAGAAAAATGAGAATGAACTGGATAACATTTCTGAGACTTTTGAGGAAATATACTTAAAACCCTCCATATTGAAAAAAAATAAAAACAAGAAAATAAACATCTTCCAATATTATCAGTGTTCTTCACTGAGAAACACGTTTTTAAATGATCATTTTCAATTATCTTTTTGGTATATGGTTAGCTAAATCAATCAGAAACTAAAACCAAGCTATTCAAAAGTATATATATTCATCTATCTTTAATGAGGATTCAGAAAGGTTTAGTAATACTAAAGAAGAGCTTAATTGCATCTTGATCACCTTGGATTGATTAATGCTTTTGCAATTTTATTTGACTCTCCAAGATTTGTTTTTTTTTTCTAATTCTTTCCAATGTAATTTAAAAATTAAGTAAAAATCATAACCAACACTAAGGTTTTTAAAATCCTCTTTTAAATAAAATCATTATGGCTTTATTATCTGTTATCATCTGAACTTTATATCTGCATTACTGCAAGTCTCTTAAAAAGAAAAAGTGAAATTGTTTTAGAATGCCTTATTTTAAAGGAGTCTATATTTATAATAATTTGTGAGAGTAATAAAATTTTGATGTTAGGTTAAGAGGACTCAAATTAAACTGGAAGCTTGGTGTCTTAGATTGCTATCACATAAAGCAAAAACTGGTTTTAGCTTAACAAAAGGAATTTATTGGCTTATGGTTTTTAAGACTAGAAGAGGTCCAAACTCAAGACATCAGCAAGACTTGCTTTCTCCTTGAGTTTATAAGGTTCTGCTGCTGGCTGCCAATAATCCTTGGGGTTCCTGATTTGTGTCTCTGCGCCTGTCACATGGCAATGTCCTCTCTTTTTGTCTGCTCTTCTGGTTCCCACTGACTTCCTATATATTCCTATATGACTCTTTTAGTGTGTTAAAGCTGTTGGAATGTAATATAACAGAAATGGAATGGCTTTTTAAAAGATAACTCATTAAGTTGCAAACTTTACAGTTCTAAGGCCAGGAAAATGTCCAAAGTAAGGTACCAATAAGAGATTACCTTAACTGAAGAAAAGCTGACGCCATCCAGAACAGTTCTGTCAGCTAGAAAGACACATGGCTGGCATGTGCTGAGGTCTTTGGCTTCTGGACTCTTCTCTCAGCTCAGAAGGCACTTGGCAATGTCTGCTAGCTTTCTCTCCTCATTTTTAAGGCTTCCCCAGGGATATTTTCCTTCTGCATCTCCAGAGGTCTCTGTCTGTGTGGACTCTAACAGTTCTTCCAAATGGTTCCCTACTAAAGGACTCCAGTAAGCAACACCACCTTGAATGGGAGAAGGCATATCTCCATGGAAACCACCTGATCAAATGGTATCATCCACAATTGGGTGGGTCATATCTCCATGGAAACGATAAAAAAGATCCCAGCCAGCAATATTGAATGAGTATTAAAAAATATGGCTTTTCTGGGGTACACAACAATTTCAATCTGGCACAGTGACCATCTCCAGCTTCTGGCTTTCTGTTCTTCTCTTTATAAAGCCTCCAGTTAAAAGCTTGTTAAAGCCACCCTAACTGTTCTAGTTTGCTAGCTGCTGGAATGCAATATACCAGAAACGGAATGGCTTTTAACAAGGGGAATTTAATGAGTTGCTAGTTTACAGATCTAAGGCCGAGCAAATGTCCCAATTAAAACAAGTCTATAGAAATGTCCAATCAAAGGCATCCAGGGAAAGATACCTTGGTTCAAGAAGGCCGATGAAGTTCAGGGTTTCTCTCTCATCTGGAAAGGTACATGGTGAACGCAGTCAGGGCTCCTCTCTCGGCTGGACAGGCACATGGCGAATACGGTATCATCTGCTAGCTTTGTCTCCTGGCTTCCTGTTTCATGAAGCTCCCCGGGAGGCGTTTTCCTTCTTCATCTCCAAAGGTCGCTGGCTGGTGGACTCTCTGCTTCGTGGTGCTGCAGCATTCTCTGCTCTCTCTGAGTCTCTCTCTCCAAAATGTTTCCTCTTTTATAGGACTCCAATAAACCAATCAAGACCCACTCAAATGGGTGGAGACATGTCATCCCCTAATCCAGTTAAACAACCATTCTTGACTAAATCACATCAACCAGGGAGATGATCCCATCACAGTCCCAAATACACAGCATTGAATAGAGACTATTCTACCTTTAAGAAATGGGATTTATATTAAAACATGACTTTTCTTAGGGGGCATACTTCCTTTCAAACCAGCACATTCCACCCTCTGGCCCCTAAAAAAGACATGTTTTTCCCATATACAAATATATTAACTTCATAACAATATCAGAAACCTTAAACCTTTCAGTAGCAATACAATGAAGTACAAAATTGGAGACAGTATAAAATCTCATCAAGTCAGTTACAGGCATGGTCTGTCCTAAGGCAAAATTCTCTCCATTTACTCTGGACCTTTGAAAACTCATAACAAGTTATTTGCTGCCAACATACAAAGAAGGAACATTCACAGGATACACAGACACATTTCCATAGGGAGGAAGGAACACAGGGGTCACTGGACCCATACAGTTTCGAAAACCCGCAGGGCAAAGTCCATTAGATTTCAAAGTCTGAGACTCATTTATCCTCAGGGCTTTAGAAAGTGGCAGTCCCACCCTTTCCAAATGCCTATGCCTGCCTCTCTCTGAATGCAACCTTGGGGGATATTGGGGAGACCACCTTTCTCTCAGCTCCACCCTCTCCAAGCATTGGGGCCACACCCGGGCTCTCTGCCATCTCCGGGGCACACGCTCAACCCCTCCATGTGGTGGCAGCCAGGCTCTCCCCAAACCCCAAGGAACGTGCTTCACTCTCTCCAAGACCTGAGGCAGCATGACTCTCCCACTGCAACGAGGTGGAAGGCCCATTCTCTGCCTTTGGGGCAAACTCACCCTCTCCACGGGCTTGGGTGGGTCCACTCTCCTGGCCCGAGGCTTCCTGACTTCAGACCTCAGCCTCCACGGTTTTGCCTCTGAAGTTATTTTTCCTCCAATGTGTCCCTTCTCTGAACCCCTCAGTCCAGACTGGCAGCGGCTCTGTTTATACAGGTCCCACAGCACTCTCGTTGGCTTTCTATGCAGTAGCCTTGGATCATGCCCATTAGACATAAGGAGTTTCCACAAATCTTTCCTGGATAACTCCATGTCCGATCCTGACTTTCTCTGAAATGGCTGGCTGGTTCCACATTTGGTTAAATCCACACTCAGGGCACTATACTCTGGAGTCTCCCTTTCTGTAGGCCCAGAATTTTCCAGGACCTCAATTTCTAGTTTCTTTTTACTCAAGAGTTCAGTTCTCAGCTTATCTCTTTCCTTTCGCATTTCACTATAAGCTGTGAGGAGAAACCAGGCTGCACTTTCAACACTTAATTTGGAGATCTCTTCTGCTAAATATACAAGTTCATGGCTTTTACAATCTGCCTTCCAGCCAAAGCCACGAGTCAATTTTGCCAGATTATCTGCCATTTTAAAACAAGGCTCACTTTCCTTCCAGTCTACAATAACACGTGCTTCATTTCTGTCTAGGGCCTCATCAGAGGTATCTTTAGAGTCCACATTTCTCCCAACAGTCTCTCTAAAGCATTCTAGGCCTTCTCTATCAAGCTTCTCACGACTCCTCCAGAATCTTCCCCATATCCATTTAAAAAGCCGTTCCAACATGTTTGGTATTTGCAAACTGCAGCAGCAGCACCCCACTCTCCGGTACCAAAATCTGTTCTAGTTTGCTAGCTGCTGGAATGCAATATACCAGAAACGGAATGGCTTTTAACAAGGGGAATTTAATGAGTTGCTAGTTTACAGATCTAAGGCCGAGCAAATGTCCCAATTAAAACAAGTCTATAGAAATGTCCAATCAAAGGCATCCAGGGAAAGATACCTTGGTTCAAGAAGGCCGATGAAGTTCAGGGTTTCTCTCTCATCTGGAAAGGTACATGGTGAACGCAGTCAGGGCTCCTCTCTCGGCTGGACAGGCACATGGCGAATACGGTATCATCTGCTAGCTTTGTCTCCTGGCTTCCTGTTTCATGAAGCTCCCCGGGAGGCGTTTTCCTTCTTCATCTCCAAAGGTCGCTGGCTGGTGGACTCTCTGCTTCGTGGTGCTGCAGCATTCTCTGCTCTCTCTGAGTCTCTCTCTCCAAAATGTTTCCTCTTTTATAGGACTCCAATAAACCAATCAAGACCCACTCAAATGGGTGGAGACATGTCATCCCCTAATCCAGTTAAACAACCATTCTTGACTAAATCACATCAACCAGGGAGATGATCCCATCACAGTCCCAAATACACAGCATTGAATAGAGACTATTCTACCTTTAAGAAATGGGATTTATATTAAAACATGACTTTTCTTAGGGGGCATACTTCCTTTCAAACCAGCACACTAACTAAAAAGTAATGTCTTCAAGAGGTTCTATTTACAGTGGGTTCACATTCACAATCTTAATGTAGATTAAGATTAAGAACATGTCTATTTTAGGGTACATAATTTAATCTACTACACTTGGAAATGGGTGGCTACCAGCTTTGAAAGACCCCACACTGGCCCTTCTGGTCAGGACCCTCCCCACAGGGAGAGGATATAAGGGGCCAAGGGAATATGCCAATGCCTACCAGAGAGCCACATCCTCAGCACTTCTACCACACTAAAGTCAAGCAGAACTGGACATTCATGCCTGAACACCCCAACCCATGTAGTACCCTGGGAGGGAGGGGTGGAGTGGAAGATCAGAGCCAACCAACCATGAAGGGCAGGGAGAGAAGAGGGGAAAAGGGCATGGGTATCTCCTCCCTCTCTTTTGGAAGTGCCAAGTGGGAACAAACTAAAAGTGTTGCCATTTTTGCATACTCTTTTAGACCTGCTAGAAATAGAACAACCACAAAATGAAAATTTTTGAAAGAAAGGTACTCTAACACATTTCTTCAAATATGGCATAGGATTCTTTATTGATTTTACTTCTCAATATCAATGGTTGTCATTTGACATTTCAGGGCATTTCAAAGGTATATCCATATCCTGTTATAATTTGATATATATATATTGATATATATAATTTGTTATATATATTTTTTATAAGATTTTGGAATTGAATTTGCTCCCCCCTCCAATCCAAATATGTAGTCATGGTATCTTTAAAGGAATGAGAATATTATTGATATTAAAATAGTTATCAGTGGCAAATAGTACTAAAGAATATGAAGCCATTTATTCCAGGTTAGGAGGAAAAAAATGACTATTTTATACCTAGCCAAAATATGTTCAGTAATAGGTGTTTGAATCATGCAAAAACTTAGGAAATTTACCATTAGCTTATCCAATATGAAAAGATTATCTAAAAAGGTCCACCAGCAAAATATAAAAAGAAATCAGGAAATGGAAGATAATGAAATATGTGTAATACTAGCAGATGATTTTGACCATAGGAAGAGAATGAAACAAGAAAGAAAATGCAATAAGATCCACTAGATCCTGACGCTTGCAATATTCCCCTTCAAACAGAAAACATTAATTCATAGGGTTTCATTTTCTTGTCTGTGAATGCAATAATACCACTCAGTTCTATAGTTAAAAACAATACTGTGTATTAATTACTATTTTTTTAGTTTTTACTATCAACTTATGACTGTCCTAAATAAAATGACAAAAGAGACTATAAATGTCAGATCTTGATAACATAAAAGTAAAATTTTAGCCTAACTTGTTTTGAGGTATAGACAGAAAGAGAGAAGGAGGGAAGGTTTACTTATTACTTGATCTTTTGTAGCAGGAAGTCAGTAGATATTGCCTAAAATAGAAAAAATAAAATAAAAATGACATTTAGGTCTATTATTTAAATGCATAAAAGCTGTGATTAGATGAATTAAGGAAAAAGTACATTTAAGAACATAAAAGAGGAGTGTTGAGGTGATGTGATAGGTAATGTAAGTTTTTTCCTAAATACTTAGTTTTATAGTGTCAAAAATGATGACTCATGTAGAATAGTGTGTGTGAAAGTTTATTTAATTCCAAGGGTACACATATCATACAGGTATCAAGTAACTTTCTGTTAATTTTGACCAGAAATTTCAAATAAATTACTTAAAGGCTAAGTATGGAATTTGAAGTGAGAAAAATCTATAGAGTTCATTCAACTGTAGCTTAGTTGTGTGATAAAGGCAAGGGAGTCCTTATTACTTAAGGTGAAAGCAAATATTTCACATTATTTCTAATATGTATTGTTAAGAAGAGCTAGGAAAGGATTCCAGAGAACATCCTGAACAGCACCAGAAAAAAGATGTATAGAAATGACAGGTGGTGGTATTTAGGGATGCATGATATTACATCTACAGTCTCATTTTTGTGTGTCTAATATTGCACATGCTATCTATTATTAATTCCAAAGTTTTATTTCCTATATTAAAAATAAATCAAAAGAAACACTTTTAAACTTTGATATTTTTGATTGGTGTGCTTTTGATATTGGCTACATTTAGACTTCATTTTTATTTAAGATTGAAGACGTAAGTGTTGAAATGTGCAACATGGTATTCTTTACTTTATGACTGAAAGACAAAATTTTGGACATTGAAAATATCGTGAGTCAATCTGTTCTTGGAAACTTACCAAGCAGTTTTTTTCAGAGGTTTAAATTAAGAAGCACACCTTTGAGTATTTATTCCAGCAGAATTTATTAAAGATTAATAATAGTTATTTAAATCACGTCATAATACATTTTTATCCAGTAAGGTGTCATTTAACTTCTTAAATCTAAAACATACAGTGTGCAAGCTGTCCCAAACTTGTGAACAGGTTGTTTCAAGTAGTTTGTTTGGAATTTGGAATTCACAACACATTTTCCTACAGAAATAAAATTACGAATTGCATTTGAATAACCAACCCATAAAAGCCTATTAAATGCACACATCAGTAGTTGAACTACAGTTCTAACAGGGTTAGAACTAATAGGCAGGGGCATGTGGTTCAAAGGGACAAGAAAAAACACTTGTTTCTTTTCCATTTCTTAGGATCAAGACTAGCCTAGATAAAGTAATGAGTCAAATTTTGTCTTCAACACTTTCAACCTTCCTTTATACAACTTTGCCTATTTCTTTTATATCATTTTTCTTTTCCTCTCAAATTTCTAGTCCCATTAACTCTACTTTTGAGGTGGTTGGAACAGGGAAGTTAATGGAGAGGCACAGCACCATTGTATAGCATGCTTCAAGCTCCAAAATTATTTTCCTTTATTCCTTCCCTTGGCCCTCCAGTACTGTGTTGATGACCTCAATGAAATGTTGGAAGAAATTAATCTTGATTAAAGTAGTTCAAATTGAGTTATGAATGACAAAGAGTCTCTTAATACAAATTTTATCTCTCTATTATTGTCCCCATTTCCCATCCCCAATAGTTTTTTTTGTTTTGTTTTGTTTTTATATGGAATGCTTCACGAATTTGGGTGTCATCTTGCGCAGTGGCCATGCTGATCTTCTCTGTATCATTCCAATTTTAGTATATGTGCTGCCAAAGCGAGCACATCCCCAATAGCTTTTAATCTAAGTATGAAGTTAATGATATTTCAGGGTGTATAATGAGGTTTAATACAAAGTTAATTCACAGTAAAAAAATATTATTTTTGTAAATTTAGTCAAGGATACATCATAAAGAATCTGAATCCCCTTTCTTTCCTTTTTTTCACGTATCCGTCTTCTGTATTTGCATTACACAAAATAGTCTTTAATTCTACTACTAAACCAATCTTTTTCAGAGAAGTTTGGTATTTTATTTTGTTTTGTTTTTTAAATATGTAGTCATTTCCCAGTGAACACAAGCAGAGTCTTTGGGAAAAGGAATTTTCAGAGGGTTTGGTGTTCTTCTTTATATATACCAGCCATATTAGAAGGAATCAATGTAATATCATAATGACATAGTTAATTGACTTTTATGAGAGTTATAAAGCTAACTTCAAGTGAATATCTAGTGGATTTCTGAGTCACTTTCAAGTAATATTCCTTGTAGTATCTAAATCTACTTATAAATATATGGTTTTAGACTTCACACATCTTATGTTCATTTATTTTAATAATATAACTAAAATTAGGCCATTCCTTAACTTGTTTCTTGGATTCTACTGACTTTACTTCCCTCTCTTCCTTCCTCCTCTTGTTTATCCTTCTCTTATTCTCTTCTCCCCTCTCCCCCCATCCCGCTCTTCCTTTCTCCCTTTCTTCCTTCTTTCCTCTGTCCCTCCCTTTCTTTGTTTTTACAGTGCTGACCTCATGGAAATAATTAAACTCTTAGTCTTGAAGAGACTAGCAATCTTTGGAGGGTCTGTTTAACATTTCCCTAAGAAATAGTCAAACTGTCTGGTGTCAGTTTCTTTACAGTTTTGACAAGAGTTTTTGGATTACATACTTTCATTTTTTGTTCTTTTATCAATTCAGGGAATTTTTTAATTCCATACTCTGAAAAAATTTAACCGCTCTACTTTTATTTTAAAATTAGCTGTTTGAAGAGAGTCAAATACAAAAACTGGCTTATGTTTTAAATTTATAAATTTGCATTAAATATAAAATATTTCTTTTTCACTCACTGCAGTGTTTTATTGACTATATTTGGAGCTGTTGTCTACAGTTGGAAGAAATATGCTAATTCCAATTTACCCTCAGAATTTTGCTTACAAGTCAGTTGAGGAGGTTAATCTTTTGTGGGTTAAGTAACATGTTGAATTAAATACAAGCCTCAGAGTATAAAACGATTGCCTTCCATTCTGGTCTTAGTTATAGCAAAAACTCGTAGTGTGTTTTTTGTTCTAAGGGCTTTATATGTGTTCATTAATTTTATGATAAATATGATAAGTGGGTATTATTGCGTCTTCATTTTACCAACAGGAGAGCTAAGACACAAAAGCAGCTAATGAGTCACAGAGAAGGATGTGAACCCAGACAATCTGGCTTGTCTTGGTTATGACATCACATAGTCCTCCTCCATGGAAGCACATCAGACTCCAAAGTTTGGTAACACTAAAATGTTACAATGATTCATAGTAGGGCACTAATGACAGTATTAAAGACAAAACAAACCATAGTTCAGACCAACCAACCAACACAAATAACAAGCGCTTTAAAAAAAAAAGACACATGAAAAATAAACAGAAACTTAATGAATTTTATATTTGCTCTTTCATGCTTTACACTTACCTGATCCTGCTTTTATTTTACATTTTTAAAATATAAGTACATCAAATTCGTGTTAAGAATCAAGTCTGGCTTTATTTTTATTGTCCCAAGTGACTAATAAGAAAGGAAAACAATAAAGAAAGATTCAGATAGTGCTTCTCACTAGTTATCTATGTTTTAAAAATATTTGCAATTCTACTTTGTTTAGAATATTTAAACATTTTTTATTGCTATATGCCTATTTCTAGTGATTTAGAGTCTAGAATGCCTATGTATAAATCCTAAAGTCTAATGCAAATGAATTTAATTTATTCTTGTTACTGAAATACATTTAATGTAAGGCATATGTATAATCAAATAGAAGTGATTTACTCTACCTTCTGGTCAAAAAGAAGTGATTTACATTCAGATCAGTACTTCATTTTTCTGTCAACCTAGTTTTTTTAGACTGCTTGATCCCAAACATGTCTAGAATATTTTCTCCCTTAATATTTTATCTTCTCTTTTTTTGTAAGACATTTCAAATTTCTTCTTTTTGAAATTTCTTCTAATTCTCCTAACCTTTTTTCTACCACTTTTCCTTAATTTTCATACCATCAAAATGTTGACCCTCAGCATGTGTTTTCCCTTTCTGCATCAATCCATTTATTTACAAATTATGATTCCACAAATTACTTTTGTTTCTCATTTTCTTCCAAAATGATTTCTTCTCTCCTCACACTACCTCCCTTTCATCCTTGTCCAGAGAACTCCAGAGAATAAATATCAGGCTTTAGAGGAAGATCGTAAATCTAGATTTAGAAAATGAAGATAGGCTTATTATGAATTGATCTTTTAGTACTGCTTTCATCTTATAATACTTGTTAGATGCATCTTCAGGTGCCTTTTTTTCCCTTTTCACAGGAAAGAATGTGTACAATTTTGTTTGAGACATTTACATAACCAGCATTAGTGTCAACAAATATAGCGAAACATATAAAAACAAGAAAAAAATTTAGAAATCTGTCCAGTGTATTTAGTGATATAGTGTTTTAGATTTTGTAAACTGAATTACTTTCACATGATAGTGCTCTTTCTGAATCAAAATTAAAATGCTCAACTGACATGATAGCCTAAAGAAACTTTTTTATTTCAAAATTTAGGCCCATGAGCAGCCGTGGAGAATGAGGTGTCATGGCAGGTCTCCTCGCCTCACCCCATCTTTTAGACAAAGCAATATAATTTTTTATCTGTTTTATAATTTGAGATGCTTCATGGGGTTTCTTTCTCATGCCTAATAAATATTTATTGAAGGCAGAAATGAATATCTGTAGTAAAATTTTGAGAATTATTAATTTATTCCAATTCAGCTTTTTAAAAAAGTGATTCTTTTAAGACCTCAGCTTTTTCACCTGTAATGTGAAGAAGAATAAGTTATTAAAATATATTGTATATATTATAATAAGTTATTATCTTTTTGAGGAATACATAAGATAGTGGGTATTTTCCCCTATCCAAATTTGTTCATTTCCAGAATAATTAACTTGGGCAGGGTAAAGGAATTAATAGAGATACTAGTCTCTTTGCTCTACTTCAAAATATAAGAATTATTGACTAGGCACTCAACTGACTATTTTTTTTTTTAATAACTGGTGCTACAATAAAGAAAAGCAGGTCAAGCCAGCCTCATCTGGAGGTAAAGAGAAGTTATCTTGAGGAAATAGAATTTAAATTGAAACTTGAAGTGTACATAGAGATTAGCCAAGTAAAAATTTGGATAAAGATCATTCCAAGGAGATGAAATGAGAGAAGCCAAAGACTTTTGGTCTGAAATGACCTTCTAAATTCTAGTAATAGAGGTAAGATTGCTGGATTTAAGCTTGGTAGCAAAAAGGAGAATGTGGTTGTGTAGGTCATATTAAGGGTTGTGGATTTTATTCTAAGTGAGAATGTGAAGACTTTGAAAGATTTTAAGCATGGAAAACAATATTATATTTAATTTTGAAGAATATCAGTTTAGGTACTGTGTGGCAGAAAATGGATTGGAGAAAACAAGAGTTGATAGAGAAAGACCAATTAGAAAATTATAGTATTTTGGCAGGAGATGAGGATGTTTTGTATTCTTTGATGATGACATTAGGGAAAATTCGATGATTCAAGATGTATTTAGGAAATAGAACTAGAAGGACATGGAGACTGAATAGGTTCCTCAGGAGAATAAGGGAAAGGGAAATGTCAAGAATAACTGGCTTCTCGGTTTTGGGTCCAAACAATTAGATGGATATTGTCTCCTTTATTATCACAGAAAACTTTGGATGGAAGGTAGAGGAACTATGAGTTTACTTTTGGTATCTGCTGAGTTTGAACTGTCTGTAAGACATCCAGGTGGAGGCATGAAATTATAAGAAGGATCTGAGATAGGACATTATTTTGGAGTCTTGACATATAGATGATATTAGAACTAAAAAATTGAATGAGATTTTCTAGTGGGAGAGAGAAGAATGAGAAGAAATTTGTCAACCAAGGAGCTCCAACATTCAAAGGTTGAATATGCAGAGAAGAAGGAGCAACAATCAAATAAATACAAGAAGGAACAGAGAGGTAGGATGAAAAACAGGGGCTATGCTATAATGGAAGTAAAGAGAAGAGAATTTGAATAAAGGAGGGCTTGGTAAAGATCAAGCATTATAGGACCAAAGTGTTTCCATTGGATATAGTTATATTAATGTCATCATTTAATCTTAAAAAATAGCAGTTTTGGTGGCACTGTGTGAGGGTGAAAGCCACTGAATTGCATTGAGAAATGAATGCATGGTGATTAAGTGATAAAAGCAAGTGTTGCCATCCCTTTAGAGAAGTTTAGATGAAGGGGGTCAAGAAGCTGTAGTGAGAGAGGCAGGTGTAGTCCAAGTTCCACCATCAACTATTTGTTTGCCTTTGGTAAGTTCCATAGTATCTCTGATTCTGAACGCTAATCTATATAATATGGATGTTAATAATAGGAGTGTCTACCTGAAAGGGTTTATTGAAGAAATAATGCATGCAAAGTGCTTATAACAGTATTTGGTACTTAGTAAGTATTTAATAATACCAATGTATCTTTGATTTTGAATAGCATGTTACAGGGAATCTTCCCAGTCATAAAGCTAAACTTTATATTCCTCAAACATTTTCTAGCCAAGATCACTAAAACCATAAAAATCAGAAGACAAGAAAAATTAACATCTGTTTATACTAAATAATCACTTTAATTTTTTAATTCCGAATACTTAGACTAAGAAATCTTTCCAATCTCTCATTCGCTTATTTTCAAATTTGTGTTATAATTTATGTTTCCTACTATCTACAACATTTCATTGCAGAGGCAAAATGCAGTGTTTTTGTGATATTCGTTGGCTTAAAATTATTATGAAATAATAAAGATATTTTAAAAGTGTTATTTGTAATCAGAAAAGTTATATGAGTAAATATGAATTATTATTCTAGATAATTTGTAGACTATACTGAATTTTCCGTATTTCCTATATAATTTTATGAGATGAAACTTTTTTCACAAAATAGATCACTAGATTAAGAAATAATTTAAAAATATTTGCTAATTAATTACTTTTGTATTTCCTATTTGTGCCCATTTAATATGCTATACTAATATACTTGTTGAGCTTTTCATTTTGCTCAGTTTTCATTTGCCTTTATTGAGCTGTGATGCATCTATTTTAAATGGAAATATTTTCACATTACTATTTAAAATGCTTAGTTTATTACCGTGAACCCACCTAGTGTCGACTTTTCAAATTTATTTCTTTATGTGCCCGTATGCTTATGCTATACATCGTGTACCTCTTATAATAGAAAAGCTTAAATAATCTTAACATTTAAAAATTTGTTTCAGAATCTTTCTCCTTTTGTTTCCTTTCTTATGAAATGCATTATATGAAATGTAAACAACCTGAAAATAATTGATGTGGGCTAAACATACAGCTGCTAGAAACGTCTTATTGCTCATTTCAGCATCGTTCACTCACTCAAGAGGGAAATACAATCATTAGTATGAAGAGTGGTGTTATTGAAAGAGATCATTTTACATAGGAATTTGCAAAATTTATTTTAAATGCTGGAGTTACTTTTCTAAGTTCATAAACAATATTTTACTGGTATAATGACTGATAGCATTTATAGCAGTTCACATTTTACAAGGCATTTTCATGTACATTGTAACGTTAAATATTTGTATCATCTTTGCAAAGTAGGTATTATTATCTCCAATTTACAAATGAGGCAACTGCGGATCAGATAATTTAGGGAAGAAGTAGGCCTTGAGCTGGGCGCTCTGATTTGACATAATAAATTTTTGTGTTTATTTACTATATTATATTCCTTCTGAAATTTTGGTACATAATTTGATTAATAGATATTTGTTATACCTGTATACTAAGTACTTTACATACACACATAAAATTAGGCCTGACTGATATGTACATAAAATGTTAATGTTAAGGTTCAGAAATCAGACTATTTTCTAATTAAATTAGTAAGATTTAACTTGGCAGTTCAACATATTTTTATTCATAGCATTTCTTTAGTCTCATCTGTGCCCAAATTAAGTATTTTATCAACTTCCTTTTAATGCATTTGTTTTTACCCTAATATAAAACATTATTTAGATGTTTATAATAACAATCACTGCCAAAAAAAAAAAAAAAGTCCTTGTCTTCCAGTTTCTGTCAAAACAGAAAAGTTCTACAAACTTATTCTATCCCTCTTTCTGGGAAGAAAACAACTCCAATAAGGACGTTTATCCAAGCAAATGCCTTGATGAAGTCACTGTTTTTTTTGTTTTGTTTTGATGTTGTGTTTCCCTCTGAAGCAATAGAAAAAGAAAAACATAAAGAAAGGTATTGGGTTCCCATCCCATCTCTCCCCACACTCCTTTCCCTCAACCCCTGATTAATTAATATATTCCTGCAAAAGAACATTTCTGCCACTTCTTCGGAAAGCTTTCAAAGCTTCTTTGGAAATCTGAAATAATTGATAGAAAGCACGAAAACCTCTAAGGCTGTATATCAGTATGGTCTGATAGTCAGTCTCAGGGTACTATGAAGTCAGATAGAAGAGTGCAAGGATATGTCTTGAGGTCAGAACTTCTGCCACGTGTTTGTGGTTACACTCAAGTGTTCCAAGTGGACCCTGGGCTCCTGTCTGGAGGGTCCGTCGGCAATTTGTTTAATGCGAGGGTGCTTTCCCTCTGGCCTTCGTGCCCGCTGTCTCTGCCACCACCTGGCTCGAGTGGCTAGTGTTGTCAACGTAGGAATGCGACATTGACCCAGCATGTACTGGAAAAGGCCTGGCTGGCCATGTTGTTCCTCAATTGTCAGTGAAGCCAAAGGACCAGCTGATAGCCCCAAACATGGCAGTTCAGGCCACCTGGGACTGCTTGAACACTTGGCCACTCTTGGTGTTCAGGCCACGGTGGATGCCCTGATGACCTGTTCTGCACATCATATCTGGACAGTGTACATGGGCTCCAGGAGACTGGTGGTCAGCAGGGGGGTCACCATGGGGACGAAGGCTGCCCTGTGATGGGTGGCCTTGCTCGCAAGGTATGTCATGGACATTGATGCCCATATCCATTCCTTGGGGCTGGTATTCCAGCTTAGCTTTTGCTAAAGCTAGCCCAGCCTACCAGCCTTCTGACATTATGAGGCATTTGCCAAAGATTTGTTTCTAAGGTGGGCGATAACTTCGAGGAAATAAGTAAAGGTACTTTTAATTTGGTAGATAGACAGATGTCCAGATACGTGTATTTTTATGCACAAACACACATCTGTATTTAAAACAATCAAATAAGGTCATTGTGCTCTATTCTAAATGCTTGAAGAATTTGGAAAATACTGAAGTAAATAAATGATTGTACTGATTTACCTGCCAAATTGCTTGTATAAATAGCAGTAATAAAGTGTTTGGCAAACACTTAGGGAAGAACCCATTGTTATGCTGACTTTACACTTCCAGACAATTAGCATCTTCTCTAGGAATGCATTGGCTTCCTTTTCAAGGTTGACCAAAAAGGAGATGTGAACATAGTATACCTGTAGACACCCTGTACTGAGCACCTTGTGCTAACAGGACAGTTATGCATCTTTAAAGAAAGCATGAAATACTTATTGACTCAGGTATATGTACTTGTGCCCCAAGTATATTAAGAGAATGTTAAATGAGTCTTTCAAGGAATATGTGTAAATTGTGGGAGAAATGATGACTATTACAGTCGTTTATTATATTTGGAGAGTGAAAATTAATAGATCAAGGGAAAGAAGGAAATTTGTGATCATTAAAATAAGGTATTTATAGTCTATATTCTAGACTATGTATGAGTACCTATTTTAAATTATTTTAATATCCCAGTATTTATCTCCTATAATATTTCTTAATTTTTTTAGAGGTCTTTTTAAATATTTTGGTGTGATGCTTTTCAAACTATGCTTTGAAGAGAGAGGTTTAGTAGAATACCATTCCATTCCAACTTCACTCTGAACGCATATACACACACACACACACACACACTCACCCCTAGCCCTTTAAATAGTTTAATATTAACATTCTTCTTAAGTTTTTTATTTATCTGTTTATATTGTTTTTGTTTTTGAGGAAGTGTTCCAAGGCTAAAAACTTTGAAGACTACTGCTTTAGTTTTCTTTCAATTAGTTTTAACTAGTTTATTATCAACCCTATTAAATAATGCTTACTACTAACAAAAAAAAAGCCCTACTCATTGCATGAATTTATAGTCCTCCAACTTTTTGTTACTGTATTCATTCATTTGTGCATGCATTCATGATTCAGGATATACTCAGTTGCTGTGATCCTGTTAAAATATGTCTGGGTGATTTCTAAAAGGTCATTCTGTTAAACCGTTTAGTCCTTCCTGATAATGACTGTTGCTCTTATGTGGGTATGTCAGGTTCAGGAATCAAGGACGACTATTTTAATCTTTCACATACTTTTTTTTGTATGCTGTGTGGTGAGGGTCACATTTCATTCTTTTTCTATGTGAGTATCCCTTTATTGCAGCAACATTTGTTGTAGTTGTTTTTTAGGAAGTTAATGGGCCAGGAATGGAACCCATGTCTCCCACATGGCAGACACGAATCTTCATGCTTTTATAATTTCATAAACTGGAGGTATGCAGATAGACCTGCATATATGTCCAGGAAAAGCATGATTATATGTTTTGGATGGAAATCATAAATAGAACTATAGAACAAGAAATGTATCATTTTGAAGTAATAGAACATATGTGATGTCCCAGTTTTTTCATGACTAGTCATGCTCAGGCAGCATTTCCTGCTCTCTTCTGTGCTTTGTCAGCATTTCCATTAGGATACCTTCCTATTTTTTTCATTGGCTTAAAATGTATTTAGATATGTTCTAATTTAGAGGAGTTTATTTGCCCTTTTATTTTTGTACTTAGAATCATCCATTAGAATGTTCTTTTTGTAACAGTGAAATTTCCTTTTTAAAACATCTGTTCAGGTTCCTTAAAACGTAAGGAAAATGTGGGGACATCTTTAACATATGTGTGGTATTTATTGTTCCCCTGCCATGTTTCTAGAAACCCTAATGATAAGGGGGAAATCATTAGATGCTCTCTTATTTAACATTTTTAATTGGTTACAAAGGTTATTACTTTTCGTGAATTGTGGGTTACTTTTTCAGTGAATCGAAATATTCAGATTGCTGCTGAGGTTTAGCCGATGGCATAATTTCACTAATGATTTCTACGGGACATTGCAATAAAGCAACAGGAAGATCTATCAACAAAGAGATATAAATGGAATACTTTTAGATCAAAATATAAGATTCAAGTAATTTGTACTGGAAGGAAAGGACAAAAATGGGCAATTGGATACTTGATCCTTTCAAAGGCATTCAAATTGGCAATGTTGCCTAATTGTCAAAATAGCATCTGGATACATGGGAAAATGGAGTGGTAGTTGTATTTGACAGGGTTATTGCCATTATGAATTTAAAAAAGATGTTCATTGTATCATGAAAGCAGTGGCTAGGCCATTTTTTTAAAAAACTTAATTTTTTTTTTTTGAATTTCAGATTTTTTTCTTTTACTAGTATATATTTTTCCCAGAGTGTGCCTTCTGTGGATACATTTTTTTTTCAAAGTAAGATTCTCTACATAGCTCTTCTATCTTAGGACAATTCAATGGAACATCGGCGGTTTTCCCACCAAAACATTCTAACTTTGGCCAATAGCATCACTTCTGTCCATGGACTTTGACACTCCACTGCATGTTGTTTTTAATACTTTAATATTAGTCTAGGGAAGAATTTTTTGAGGTAGTAATATTTAAACTTAAAGGTGAATGTAGGGGAGCATGTTCCAGGCTTGGAAAGCATATTTTACAATGGCCAGGTGTACTGGTATACATACACTGAAGGCTCCGAAGCCCCCTAACTTTTTCCTGTACATAGAGCACAGCCATGAGAATTACCCTACTGGGAATAGTTTCTCTTCAACTATACCCAGTGGTGATGGGAACCCAGGATCCACTGGGACCAAAATAATGTTTTGATAAAGACTGATGCCTGAACAAAGCTTCCAAGATGAGCACAAATAAGCTTGATAAATTGGGATGGGGGGAGTGCAGAAAAATGTTCCAGGAGCAAGGAATACTTCAGTTAAAAGCATGGAGGGAATAAATAGGCTATAGCTGATCATGGGATTCATGGTGTGTAGGTAGAAATAAAATTGGGGAAGGAGGCTGGGCCAGATCATGAAGAGTCATAGATGGCATGTTAAAAACTTTTGATTTTGAATATTGACTGTTGTCTTGCAAACTTGAGATATATACAGCCTTTTTCAAAGAAAAAAAAATATATATATGTATACCACCAAGAGTATGATCACTAGGATCTTTGAATCTCAGTTAAAGAAACACTTATTTAAAAACTAAAATTTTATTCAATGGAAATGTTTTTAAATTGAGGATTGTCATTAAGAATGATAATTTTGATCTTTTTAACAGGTAGAATAAATTTTAATAATTTAAAAAATTACATAGAAATCACAGTACATTTGCCTGGGATCTGCTGACCTGAATTTGAGAAACATTGTGTCTAGTTATTAGACAATCTTTGAGAAGTATTAAATTTAAGTAGATATATATATTTCAAAAATTAAATTTATATATATTTAACTTTCTCCATAAAATAATGCATTAACATTCAAAATAAAGGGACAAATATAAAAAAATGAAACATACACAGTGAAAAGTTTATATCTCACACTGCTCTCCCGTCTCTCCAGTTCCCATTATACCTATGTTTATTGAATTTTATTGTGTGTCCTTCAAGTTTTCTTATACATATATAAACATAACAAAATATGATTTGTTATTTTCATACTTTTTGTCAGTACTATACTCAGTTCTCAGTTATGCATCTTGATTTTTTCACTTCATGCAAATGAACCATCCATATATTTGAGATCTTTTCATTTCAGTGCTCATGTAAGTTCCTTGTTGTTTTTCAACAGCTGCCTAGTATTCCATTCCATTATTGTATCCCTAATTAATAGACCTTTGGGAGTTACCAACCCTTTGCTGTTGCAGGTTGTGTTGCTGTGACTAATTTTGAATATGTAATATGTGGAAGTATATTTTGAAGATAAATTTCCAGAAGTGGGATTGTGACTACAAAGATATGCATTTGTGATTTTCGGTAGATATTATCAGATTGCTTTCCACAATAGTATGAATATAAAATTTTTATAGTAGTATCTGAGAGTGTCCATTTCCATAAGTCATGAGCAGACTGTGAGTGTTAGTAAACTTTTGCTGTTGTAACAAACCAGATTACTCTCACCATGGCTGATGATTTCTTTTATTTTTCTTTTTTCTTACATGTGTTTCATGCGGCTGCTGGGTTGGCAGTGGGTTAGCTGCATGCTGGCTTGACTGGACTGGGCTAGAGTTAGACCATTTGGCCCCATTGATCTTCTCTTTCTAGGACCCAGGATGATGGACTAGCTCCTATGTAGGATATGCTGTTTTTGCCGTGATAGGAGGAGCAAGAGAAGTGACTGAGCCAAATGGAACAGTGACATCTAAATACTCCATATTCCATTGACCAAAGCAAGTAATATATCTAAGCTAAAGTTGATGGTATTGAAAGTAACCTTTGTCTGCAGAGAAGCATAGCATGAGACAAAACAAATTATTTATAAATTAAAAATGAAGTCTGTCACCCAATATTAATTTTTTTTTTTTTAGATTTTGCCAAGTTGATAGGTTAAAAAAATGTGCATCACAACATAGTGGAAAGTTGCATTTTCATTATTATCAAAGATGCCAAGCATCTTTCATCTGTTGAAGAAACATATCTATTCCTTTTTTTGAAAGGATTATATTTTTCTCCATTTTACTAGAGGATTGTTGGTCTTTTTCTCATTATTTCAAAGAGTTATTTATATGTTATGAAGTTAGTTCTTGGATATGGGTTGCATATATTTCCCTCCAATTTGTCATTTATCTTTTCATAGTTTATGGTGTGTCATTCAAAAGTTTTGGTGTTTATATAGTTGAATTCATTAATCTTCTTTTATGGCTTCTGAATTTTGATCCATTGCTAATAAGAACTTCTCCAAGGCTATATTTCAGAGGTTGTCCATTTTTTCTTCTGGTAGATTTATGGTCTTACTTTTTAGGTTTAAATTTTTGATCCACTTGGAATTTATATTCCTTTTGGATTGGTCATGAAGGTACGCATAAAGCACTTACTGAATTCCACCTATATCATTTACTAAATAGGAGATACTAAATTCCTGCTATGTGTTTGGGCTTATTTCTATACTTTCTTTTCTCCCCTATTGATCTTTCAATCATTCAATACCACATTGTTTAAATAATTGAAACTTTATGTGATGTTTTAATTTCTGGTTGGCTGAACCCTTATTCTTTCTTACAGATTTTCTGATAATTGTTGTTCATTTGTTATTTTCATACAAACTTTAGAATTAATTTGTCCAGTGCTGCAAACATGTAATGGTATTTCAATTTGGAATTCACTAAATTTATACATTTATTTAGAGGAAATTAACATCTTTATAATATTGATGCTGCCTATTGGGGAACATTGGATGTCTTTCCGTATTATTTTAAACTTTTACTAATAGGTTTTTTATGTGAATGAATTTATTTTTAATATTTTTTTTTATTTTGTGTTACTAATACTAAAGAGGTTTTTTTCCCCATTATCTTTAGTAATTGTTATCATATAAATGAAAGCTACTGATTTTATGCAAATTACACTGTAATTCTGAATTTTCGAAGTGCTTTTGGTGGTTTTCAATTGATTCAATAGTGTATATTTTATTATATTCAACCAACCAATTTTAAATTCTTCAAGTTCAAAAAATGGTCATCTTACATTAAAATTGTTTTGTACTCAAAGTCCCCACAGATTTTTATTTATTTCCCTAAATAACATTTTTATTATTTTGTCTTGCATTGAGGCAAATAAACGTTTCTCTCTGGTAGAGTGGAATATGTGCTAGGTTTGTAGTCAGAAAACTTGCATTCAAATTACTATGTTCTGTCTCTTACTAGCATATAATTGGGAGCAAGCTCATTTTTGTCTCTATTATTTCCTTACCTTGCCTTTTCTGTGACACATGGAACTTAATATCAGTAACTTTCACACCCCAGAATTGTTGTGAAAATTAAGTTAATTGATCTATATGAAAATTATAGATTTATAGTTAATAAGAACTTGATACTTGTTTTGGGGGCAGAAGTGAATGTCCATATCCTGTATTAGAATATAAATTCCTTGAGAAAAATATTGTCCTTTCAATCTTTGCATCCTTACTTTTTCCCAGAATTCTCTGTCCAGAATAGATCCTCAGAAAAACATTGTCTGTTAAGTAACTTTTTTCTCATTGTGTCTTTTTATAATTCAGGGTACACAGTGCTAGAACAATGTTCATTAAGTTGACATCATTAAGATTAACAATAATGATTTGCCTCCAAAGACGGAAGAAATCTCAAATTGGGTTCCAAAGCCAGAATATATACTACCTTGAATATATGCTTTTGCTTTCTTCTGCTTAGGATGTTGGCATATCTGGCAAATGCTTATAGACTTTTATTCTATACTTTGACCTTAAGCAAGATATAAAATTCATATTTGTGACTACAGACCCTTCCTTTCTTCAGAGTTAATTAGCATTTAGGTACTTTTAATGTAATATGCCTTTAGATACCTAAACTGTTCCTCGACTTCAGGGCAATTTATAAATATTAATTTATCATTATTTTGCATTTATGAAATTACTCATTATAACTTTAAATCTTAATATATAGATGGCTTACCACACAGGCATAAGCACAGATTCTATAAGTGCTTGTTGAGTAATTGAATTAATTAATTAATGAGGTCTGTTTTCTTATCTTTTCATTATGTGCCTAGCTTGACTGAATTATTTTCTCAATTGTGTCAGTGTTTTTGTTAACAATAACATTAAAAAAAAAAAGAACTTGCCTATTTTGCAGAATTTCTTCACATTGTCCACAAAATTCTTTTTTTTTTTTTTTCTGCATGGGCAGGCACTGGGAATTGAACCCATGTCTCCAGCATGGCAGGCAAGAACTCTGCCACTGAGCCAACATGGCCCACCCTAGAATTCATTTTTTAAAAATAGGTTCTCTTGAACACAGTTTGCTTATCACGATTTCTCACATTCTGACTTTTTTTCTTTACCTTTGGGCTTTTTCACTTGATATTTTGGATAAAGGGAGAAGCCCGTGGTATTTATCCCTCTACCACCACCTCTACTACCTCCTCCCACTCACACACCAATCCCCGTTCCAGTTTTTACCTAGGGGGTATTCAATATAGTAATCAAAGCTTCCATTTGTCTCATTGAATGAGGGAATTTTAATAAGTGAAATTGTATTTATCAGAGACAATGAAATTTGTGACTTATAAATTTAAGCATCAAAAATTTTAAGTTAAACAAATTGTCAATTTAATCATAAAACTAGTTCTCTTGAAAATGTCAAATCATTTATTGTGATTTATGTTCTCCTGTGATTTATTGAACTTGGTAATTAACTTTAATTAATAAAATATTTGGTTTCTTCTTCTTATACTGATGTGTGAATGTGGAGTTATGATATACTTTAATGGGTTAAAATAAACTGTCAACTACAAGGAATAGTCTTAACATTCTTAAACTAAAAAAGGGAAGAAATTTTATTTTGTGAAAATTATAAATTGATCTATGAAAGAACAGCTTTTAGAGGCAGAATTTGAGAGTTTAGAAAGACCTTAGAAATCATCTTCCCCAGTTTTTTTTGTCTTCAAGCTAAGTGAACGAAAGCCCTGAGATGCTGGCAATTGAGGCAAGACCATATAACTGTTAAGGAAGATGTATTGGCTCTCTTAGAGCACAGGTCTCCTAACTTTCCGTTTAGCCATGATTCTTCCACCAGCACTATTCCGGATATATGTAGACTGTGAACATTGTTAATAGATAACATTTCCATTTACTTTGAATAAGACATATTTGTAATTCACTTAGTGTGCCGTCAGTGGAGAATACAGAGAATAGGCAAATTTAGTCAACTTAAAAATGAAGCTAAGTGCTCAAATGCATTCATACACTTTACATCAGTATTAGCTTTCATTTCTGCTCTGACTGGTTAATGTCAAAATATATACACATCATTTATAGCAGAAAAACTTCTCTGAAAGATGTGTACTAATATATTTTGCAAACATTTTCTAACACTTAAGAACCCAAGCAACTTTGTGGTGATATTATACTGTCACTTCTCACTTTGCTGGTATGTCTAGGTAAAGTGTCAGTGCAGTGTTTGTCTTGCATTTCTTTCTATGTTCAGAATTACAACATAGAAAGTTAGATGTCCAAGAACAATTTTTCAAGGTATGGTATCATTTGAATGACTTCTCATGGTTATATGTTTTTTTCATATGAGCCTTCCTGATTAAGAGAAAGTCCATGATCTTTTCTTCCTCGTGAACTGACAACCGTTAGACATCACCACTTGTCACAAGGGGATGACAATTGTCTAAAAAAAAAAAAAGCATAAATTCAGTTGATCTAATTATACACCTAATCGACCTGTTTCCATGAACAAACTGGTTCTTTCTGTAAGTCAAAAATTCCGTGTCAAAGTAGTTATAAGAAGCCAAAAAGTGATCCATTTCGTTTCCTTGGGATTCTAGAGATTGTCAACATATTAAAAAAGAATTTTTAGAAATTATTCTTAAAAAGGCAGCCAAAATACATGAAATACATGAAGAATTGATTTAGTTCTGGTGTTTATCATCACCATAAATGGGACAAGGAGAATAATTGGGCGTATGGTACTATTCTTTAACTGTTTTTAAATGTTGTAGGAGGAACCAACTTTTATATCAAGTTACTCATGAGAATGTGATACTCATCTGTCAACCCAAATCTTTCCAAACTTTGGACCTTCAATCATTATTAAGACACATTTATTTAGTACCTTTCTATGTACTCAATATTTAATTGTCATTGTGCTTTATTTGAGATAAAATCCCTTACAAGAACTTTGTAGGAGAGAGAGCGTAACTTTGGTGTTCCCCATCTCTGCACTAGTTGTGGGAACTCAGGCAAATTAATTAACTTTTCTGTGAGCCACAGTTTCCTCATTTGTAATTGGGATAACTGGAGTGCATATCTCATATAGTTATTTTGAACATTAAATGTGATAATACATTTTATATTCATCACAGTGACCAATAGATAAAAAGTGCTCAACAAAATAAAAGCTATCAATTTTAAATGATTTCAAGTTATTCCAAAGAAGGAGCTAAATGATCAGATATCTAACAGTGAGAGCAGGAACTGGGAATGGCATCATCTCTGTGAGAGAAGTATGAGACTAGAATTTTTAAGATGAAATAGTTCTTTGGATATGCTGTTGGAGGGTACTTAATATGTATGTCCTAAATAAGTAACTAGAGAAATGAAGGTAGAGAAACCTTGAATATGTACACTATTGTATGCCACTACCCTGGCATAAATGCTTTATAGGGAATTGAATTTCAGGTCTTTAGAAGAAGATAGGCTTTGGATTTTTTAGGTAGTTTTCTGAAGCGGTCCAATATTACAAAATTCTAGTCTAAGCTAGCGAATGGGGAAATATTTAACCTACATGTGATAGGTCAGCAGTGAGCTCACCAGGCATCTGTTGAATGGGTCACAGATGACAATGATTGGAAGTACATTTCTTTGAAAGGAGGGGATTTGGTTTTTTGCTTTGGCTTAGTTTTCTTTGTAAATGTTTTTGTGGTAAACTAAATAACAATGCAGGAAAAAACAGGTGACTATTTTCTTAATGCCTCTTGATCTGGTTTAGTCAATGCAACATTGGTATTGTCTACCACTAATAAATTTTAAATTAATAGTGCTTATAAACAAAAGTTTTATTTCTCAAAAATAACCTGCCCAGTTCCTTAAAATATAAAAATTGTAGCTTTTTGGTAGGGGCTTATGTCGAATATTAAAGTGGAATCTGTACAAATACATATTTCAATTTCAGTTATTAAAATAGAAGCTATTTCAAATCCTGTCTTAAAATAGGGGCATGAAAATACTTGTGTGACACTATGCTGAAAAAAGGGTTAAATTTGGAAATAAATTATTTATGATCTTAGAAGTTGTTGATATTCTCTGTGAGAATTTACCAGCAGTGTTCTGTCACATATCTTATATTTCCTTAGCTTGTGTAAAGTCTTATTATATTTGCAATGGAAACAACATGAGCTCAAAGCACATATTTTTTTCAGCTTCATTCTATTTTCCATAATATTACTGCTGTAGTATCACGGAGACTCATTAAATGAAAAATTGTTTTATGAAGTTTCTATAGTAGTGTGTGCTTTGGTCTTCTCTGAATCTGTAGTTGTAGATCAAATTTATATTTCTGATCATTTTAAGTATTGTTCAATTAAGTTTTCACCACTGCTTTTTATTTTTTCTTTAACTTTTCTTCCCCTATTTACCTATGAGATCAATTGATTTGGTTAGTCTTTATTTTTTTTCTGTTTTATTTGTTATAAATCTTTCTTTAATTCTTCTTTTGAAATTGTAGCATTTATCGTAGCAGTTAAAAGATGTCCCATGAGGGCGGGCCATGGTGGCTCAGCAGTCAGAGTTCTCGTGTGCCATGCCAGAGACCTGGTTCTGATTGATTCCTGGTACCTGCCCATGCGAAAAAAAAAAAATAAAAGATGTTCAGTGAATGTTTATTAATTGAATAAAGATCCCAAAGTGTTTCTTAATCCACATACATCATGAAACCTTCTAGAATCCTACTTATGACAGTTTATCAAACATTGCATGCTAATATTATCTCTGATGTAGAAAATATTAGATATGTAACCTATTGATTATCTTAGACATTTAGATTATTTGCATACATTATGTGCTAGTCACTAATACCTATATAATTTAAACATTGTAACATTTATTAAATATTGAATTACAAAGGAGCAGGTGACTCAAGGAGCAGTCACTTGATAGTAAATATCTAGTTGATTAGAACATTTTGATCATTTAATAAAGTTAACAGTTATCAGAATTCAAACAGAACATTTTGAAACTCTCTTCCATTATGCTGAAATTCTAAAATCTTGCAGAAATGCTGGTTTGCAATATAGAATTCAAATGAAAGGAAGGAAAACGTTTACAGCCTAGAGAGGTTCTGTTTTAAAGATTTATTCATTCAACTATCAAAGACAGTACTAACTTGGGTAAAATTTAATTTTTAATCAATAATTACCTACAAGCATTTTAGGTCACTT